>NC_092715.1:75234674-80034674 GCF_047496885.1 Scyliorhinus torazame
GGGGGGGCGGGGATGGTGGGAGGGGGGGGGGCGGGGATGGTGGGAGGGGGGGGCGGGGATGGTGGGAGGGGGGGGGCGGGGATGGTGGGGAGGGGGGGGCGGGGATGGGGTGGGGGGGGGGGGGGGGGCGGGGATGGTGGGGGGGGGGGCGGGATGGTGGGGGGGGGCGGGATGGTGGGGGGGGGGCGGGGATGGTGGGGGGGGGGCGGGGATGGTGGGGGGGGGGGCGGGGATGGTGGGAGGGGGGGGCGGGGATGTGGGAGGGGGGGGGGGCGGGGGGATGGTGGGAGGGGGGGGCGGGGATGGTGGGAGGGGGGGGCGGGGATGGTGGGAGGGGGGGCGGGGATGGTGGGCGGGGGGCGGGGATGGTGGGAGGGGGGGGCGGGGATGGTGGGAGGGGGGGGCGGGGATGGTGGGAGGGGGGGGCGGGGATGGTGGGAGGGGGGCGGGGATGGTGGGAGGGGGGGGCGGGGATGGTGGGAGGGGGGGGGCGGGGATGGTGGGAGGGGGGGGCGGGGATGGTGGGAGGGGGGGGCGGGATGGTGGGAGGGGGGGGGGCGGGGATGGTGGGAGGGGGGGCGGGGATGGTGGGAGGGGGGGCGGGGATGGTGGGAGGGGGGGGCGGGGATGGTGGGAGGGGGGGGCGGGGATGGTGGAGGGGGGGGCGGGGATGGTGGGAGGGGGGGGGGCGGGGATGGTGGGAGGGGGGGCGGGGATGGTGGGAGGGGGGGGGCGGGGATGGTGGGAGGGGGGGCGGGGATGGTGGGAGGGGGGGGCGGGGATGGTGGGAGGGGGGGGCGGGGATGGTGGGAGGGGGGGCGGGGATGGTGGGGGGGGGGCGGGGATGGTGGGGGGGGCGGGGATGGTGGGGGGGGGCGGGGATGGTGGGGGGGGGGCGGGGATGGTGGGGGGGGGGCGGGGATGGTGGGGGGGGGCGGGATGGTGGGGGGGGCGGGGTGGTGGGAGGGGGCGGGTGATGGTGGGAGGGGGGGGCGGGATGGTGGGAGGGGGGGGCGGGGATGGTGGGAGGGGGGGGCGGGGATGGTGGGAGGGGGGGGCGGGGATGGTGGGGAGGGGGGGCGGGGATGGTGGGAGGGGGGGGCGGGGATGGTGGGAGGGGGGGGGCGGGGATGGTGGGGAGGGGGGGGCGGGGATGGTGGGAGGGGGGGCGGGGATGGTGGGAGGGGGGGGGCGGGGATGGTGGGAGGGGGGGGGCGGGGATGGTGGGGGGGGGGGGGGGGGGATGGTGGAGGGGGGGGGGCGGGGATGGTGGGAGGGGGGGGGCGGGGATGGTGGGAGGGGGGGGCGGGGATGGTGGGGAGGGGGGGGGCGGGGATGGTGGGAGGGGGGGGCGGGGATGGTGGGAGGGGGGGGCGGGGGGGATGGTGGGAGGGGGGGGCGGGGATGGTGGGAGGGGGGGGTGGGGGTGGTGGGGGGGCGGGGATGGTGGGAGGGGGGGGCGGGGGTGGGGCGGGGGTGGGGGAGGGGGGGAGGGGGAGGGGGGGTGGGGTGGGGGAGGGGGGGTGGGGGAGGGGGGGGTGGGGGTGGGGGGGGTGGGGGTGGGGGAGGGGGGGTGGGGGTGGGGGTGGGGGGGGTGGGGTGGGGGGGGGTGGGGGTGGGGGTGGGGGGGGTGGGGTGGTGGTGGGGGGGGGTGGGGGGTGGGGGGTGGTGGTGGGGGTGGTGGGGGTGGTGGGGGGGGTGGGGGTGGTGGGGGGGTGGGGGTGGTGGGAGGGGGGATGGGGGTGTGGGAGAGGGGGGGGTGGGGGTGGTGGGAGAGGGGGGGGTGGGGGTGGCGGGAGGGGGGGGATGGGGTGGCGGGAGAGGGGGGATGGGGTGGCGGGAGAGGGGGGGATGGGGTGGCGGGAGAGGGGGGGATGGGGTGGGCGGGAGAGGGGGGGATGGGGTGGCGGGAGAGGGGGGGATGGGGGTGGCTGGGAGAGGGGGGGATGGGGTGGCGGGAGAGGGGGGGATGGGGGTGGCGGGAGAGGGGGGGATGGGGTGCGGGAGAGGGGGGGATGGGGTGGCGGGAGAGGGGGGGATGGGGTGGCGGGGAGAGGGGGGGATGGGGTGGCGGGAGAGGGGGGGGATGGGGTGGCGGGAGAGGGGGGGATGGGGTGGCGGGAGAGGGGGGGGGATGGGGTGGCGGGGAGAGGGGGGGATGGGGTGGCGGGAGAGGGGGGGGATGGGGTGGCGGGAGAGGGGGGGATGGGGTGGCGGGAGAGGGGGGGGATGGGGTGGCGGGAGAGGGGGGGATGGGGTGGCGGGAGAGGGGGGATGGGGTGGCGGGAGAGGGGGGGATGGGTGGCGGGAGAGGGGGGGATGGGGTGGCGGGAGAGGGGGGGATGGGGGTGGCGGGAGAGGGGGGGATGGGGTGGCGGGAGAGGGGGGGATGGGGGTGGCGGGAGAGGGGGGGATGGGGTGGCGGGAGAGGGGGGGGATGGGGTGGCGGGAGAGGGGGGGATGGGGTGGCGGGAAGAGGGGGGATGGGGTGGCGGGAGAGGGGGGATGGGGGTGGGGCGGGAGAGGGGGGGGATGGGGTGGCGGGAGAGGGGGGATGGGGTGGCGGGAGAGGGGGGGATGGGGTGGCGGGAGAGGGGGGGATGGGGGTGGCGGGAGAGGGGGGGATGGGGGTGGCGGGAGAGGGGGGGATGGGGTGGCGGGAGAGGGGGGGATGGGTGGCGGGAGAGGGGGGGATGGGGGTGGCGGGAGAGGGGGGGATGGGGTGGCGGGGAGGGAGGGGGGGATGGGGTGGCGGGAGAGGGGGGGATGGGGTGGCGGGAGAGGGGGGGGATGGGGGTGGCGGGAGAGGGGGGGGATGGGGTGGCGGGAGAGGGGGGGATGGGTGGCGGGAGAGGGGGGGATGGGGTGGCGGGAGAGGGGGGGGATGGGGTGGCGGGAGAGGGGGGGATGTGGGTGGCGGGAGAGGGGGGGATGGGGTGGCGGGAGAGGGGGGGATGGGGGTGGCGGGAGAGGGGGGGATGGGGTGGCGGAGAGGGGGGGATGGGGTGGCGGGAGAGGGGGGGATGGGGTGGCGGGAGAGGGGGGGATGGGGTGGCGGGAGGGGGGGAGGAGGGGGGGGGGATGGGGTGGCGGGAGAGGGGGGGATGGGGTGGCGGGAGAGGGGGGGATGGGGTGGCGGGAGAGGGGGGGATGGGGTGGCGGGAGAGGGGGGATGGGGGTGGCGGGAGAGGGGGGGATGGGGTGGCGGGAGAGGGGGGGATGGGGTGGCGGGAGAGGGGGGATGGGTGGCGGGAGAGGGGGGGATGGGGTGGCGGGAGAGGGGGGGATGGGGTGGCGGGAGAGGGGGGGATGGGGTGGCGGGAGAGGGGGGGATGGGGTGGGCGGGAGAGGGGGGGATGGGGTGGCGGAGAGGGGGGGATGGGGTGGCGGGAGAGGGGGGGATGGGGTGGCGGGAGAGGGGGGGATGGGGTGGCGGGAGAGGGGGGGGATGGGGTGGCGGGAGAGGGGGGGATGGGGTGGCGGGAGAGGGGGGATGGGGTGGCGGGAGAGGGGGGGATGGGGGTGGCGGGAGAGGGGGGGATGGGTGGCGGAGAGGGGGGGATGGGGTGGCGGGAGAGGGGGGGGATGGGGTGGCGGGAGAGGGGGGGATGGGGTGGCGGGAGAGGGGGGATGGGGTGGCGGGAGAGGGGGGGATGGGGTGCGGGGAGAGGGGGGGATGGGGTGGCGGGAGAGGGGGGGATGGGGTGGGCGGGAGAGGGGGGGGATGGGGTGGCGGGAGAGGGGGGGATGGGGGTGGCGGGAGAGGGGGGATGGGGTGGCGGGAGATGGGGGTGGGAGAGGGGGGGAGGTGGGGGAGGGGGGGATGGGGAGGGGGGAGATGGGAGGGGGGGAGATGGGGAGGGGGGGGAGATGGGAGGGGGGGAGATGGAGGGGGGGATGGAGGGGGGGGGAGGGGGGGATGGGGTGGTGGGGGAGGGGGATGGGGTGGTGGGGGAGGGGGGGATGGGGTGTGGGGGAGGGGGGGATGGGGGTGGTGGGGGGAGGGGGGGATGGGTGGTGGGGGAGGGGGGGATGGGGTGGTGGGGGAGGGGGGGATGGGGTGGTGGGGAGGGGGGGATGGGGTGGTGGGGGAGGGGGGGATGGGGTGGTGGGGAGGGGGGATGGGGTGGTGGGGGAGGGGGGGATGGGGTGGTGGGGGAGGGGGGGATGGGGTGGTGGGGGAGGGGGGGATGGGGTGGTGGGGGAGGGGGGGATGGGGTGGTGGGGGAGGGGGGGGATGGGTGGTGGGGAGGGGGGGATGGGGGTGGTGGGGGAGGGGGGGATGGGGTGGTGGGGGAGGGGGGGATGGGGTGGTGGGGGAGGGGGGGATGGGGTGGTGGGGAGGGGGGGATGGGGTGGTGGGGGAGGGGGGGATGGGGGTGGTGGGGAGGGGGGGATGGGGTGGTGGGGGAGGGGGGGATGGAGTGGTGGGGGAGGGGGGGAGGGGGAGGTGGGGGGAGGTGGGGGAGGGGGGAGGTGGGGGAGGGGGGGAGGTGGGGAGGGGGGGTGGGGGGTGGGGGGGAGGGGGGTGGGGTGGTGGGGGAGGGGGGGTGGGGTGGTGGGGGAGGGGGGTGGGGTGGTGGGGGAGGGGGGGGTGGGGTGGTGGGGAGGGGGGGTGGGGTGGTGGGGGAGGGGGGAATGGGGGTGGTGGGGAGGGGGGGGGGTGGGGTGGTGGGGGAGGGGGGGGGTGGGGTGGTGGGGGGGAGGGGGGGGGTGGGGTGGTGGGGGAGGGGGGGGGTGGGGTGGTGGGGGAGGGGGGGGGTGGGGTGGTGGGGGAGGGGGTGGGGTGGGGGTGGTGGGGGAGGGGGGGGGTGGGGTGGTGGGGAGGGGGGGGTGGGGGTGGGTGGGGGGAGGGGGGGGTGGGGTGGTGGGGGAGGGGGGGGGTGGGGTGGTGGGGGAGGGGGGGGGTGGGGTGGGTGGGGGAGGGGGGGGGTGGGGTGGTGGGGGAGGGGGGGGGTGGGGTGGTGGGGGAGGGGGGGGGGTGGGGTGGTGGGGGAGGGGGGGGGTGGGGTGGTGGGGGAGGGGGGGGGATGGGGTGGTGGGGAGGGGGGGGTGGGGGTGGGGGGGAGGGGGGATGGGGTGGTGGGGGAGGGGGGGGATGGGGTGGTGGGGGAGGGGGGGATGGGGTGGTGGGGGAGGGGGGGATGGGGTGGTGGGGAGGGGGGGATGGGGTGGTGGGGGAGGGGGGGATGGGTGGTGGGGGAGGGGGGGATGGGGTGGTGGGGGGGAGGGGGGGATGGGGTGGTGGGGGGATGGGGTGTGGGGGAGGGGGGGGATGGGGTGGTGGGGGAGGGGGGGGGATGGGGTGGTGGGGGAGGGGGGGGGATGGGGTGGTGGGGGGATGGGGTGGTGGGGGAGGGGGGGGGATGGGGTGGTGGGGGAGGGGGGGATGGGGTGGTGGGGAGGGGGGGGGTGGGGTGGTGGGGGAGGGGGGGGGATGGGGTGGTGGGGGGGGGGATGGGGTGGTGGGGGAGGGGGGGGGATGGGGTGGTGGGGGAGGGGGGGGGATGGGGTGGTGGGGGAGGGTGGGGGGATGGGGTGGTGGGGGAGGGGGGGGATGGGTGGTGGGGAGGGGGGGTGGGGTGGTGGGGGAGGGGGGGGATGGGGTGGTGGGGGAGGGGGGATGGGGTGGTGGGGGGGGATGGGGTGGTGGGGGAGGGGGGGGGATGGGGTGGGTGGGGGAGGGGGGGGATGGGGTGGTGGGGGAGGGGGGGATGGGGGGTGGTGGGGGAGGGGGGCGGGGGGGGAGGGGGGGGATGGGGTGGTGGGGGAGGGGGGGGTGGGGTGGTGGGGGAGGGGGGGGTGGGGTGGTGGGGGAGGGGGGGGGTGGGGTGGTGGGGGAGGGGGGGGTGGTGGGGGAGGGGGGGTGGGGGAGGGGGGGTGGGGTGGTGGGGGAGGGGGGGTGGTGGGGGGAGGGGGGGGTGGGGGAGGGGGGGGGTGGGGGAGGGGGGGGTGGGGGAGGGGGGGGGAGATGGGTGGTGGGAGAGGGGGGTGGATGGGGTGGTGGGAGAGGGGGGGTGGGATGGTGGGAGAGGGGGGGGTGGGGGTGGTGGATGAGGGGGGTGGGGTGGTGGGAGGGGGGATGGGGGTTGGTGGGGGGGATGGGGTGGGGGGTGGGGGGGGGGAGTGGGGGTGGGGGTGGGGGGGGGGGATGGGGGTGGTGGGGGGATGGGGGTGGTGGGAGGGGGGGGATGGGGGTTGGTGGGAGGGGGGGGGAGATGCACGGTCTTGGGTATGGGGCCGGGCCTGGCTCAGTCAGTCTGCGCCCGCCCTCTCCGGAGGCTGCATTACCTGTCCGTAGCCTCGCCGGAACACCACCTCTCCCACTTTACTCTCCTCGCCCATTATCCGTCCCGAGCAGCACAACCTGGGAGGAACGTCAGCAAACAGCGACCAGTCTTGCTGAGCTGCGCGTTTCATAAGCTGAAAGGTTTCGTGCGTCATTATCAGGCGACGCAAATGGTGAACATCCCATCCGGCTGGGGGAGGGGGCTAACACCTGATTCTCTGCAGAGTTAGGTGACCGTTGTTCCATGAAAGCGGTCTGCATTTGATTTTGGTCCGCAGTGAAGGTGGTCATCACGCACGCACCCCCTTTCCGGCAACATCCTGATTCCCACTTGCCTAACCTTTGCCCCTCAAGACACCTTTGCATCCCCCCCCACCCCCCCCCCAGAGCCGGGATACTGCCCAGGCATGACCCTCTTCCCCCAGGTGCCCTACTTACCTGTGTACCCCCCCCCCCCAATCAGGTTATGTTCTCCAGTTCCCTGTTATCAAAAACTGGTTGTAAATCCCGCTGACATGACGTCACACTATCGGGGGAGACTATTCTATGTGGGGTGTATGTAACAGCAAGGAGGCCACTAATATTATAACCCTATATTATATGGGAACCCTGTTATGTCACTGGCAGAGGACAATTGAGCAGGGAAATCCCACCAGCGTAAATGCTGTTTGAAGATCCCCCCCTTCCCCATTCCCACCAAATGGGGGCAGAAAAATCCCACCCATAACTGAAGGGCAGCACGGTAGCATTGTGGATAGCACAATTGCTTCACAGCTCCAAGGTCCCAGGTTCAATTCCGGCTTGAGTCACTGTCTGTGCGGAGTCTGCACATCCTCCCCGTGTGCGCGTGGGTTTCCTCCGGGTGCTCCGGTGTCCTCCCACAGTCCAAAGATGTGCAGGTTAGGTGGATTGGCCATTCTAAATTGCCCTTAGTGTCCAAAATTACCCTTAGTGTTGGGTGGGGTTACTGGGTTATGGGGATGTGGAGGTGTGGATCTTGGGGTAGGGGTGCTCTTTCCAAGAGCCGGTGCAGACTCGATGGGCTGAATGGCCTCCTTCTGCACTGTAAATTCTATGAAATTGACGGTACCTAGTGCATTTTCCTTCTGATACGACCATCAATTCACTCGAGACATGAGTAAAAGTAAACCGTGGCTTTAATCAACTTAGAACAGTGCCTGACTGAGACAATACTGTGCCGCCTACAGCTCGACTGCTCTTTATACCCCCCTCAAGGGGAGGAGCCATGGGCGGAGCCCATACGTGTCCCAACATGTTCCCCTATGGGTGATGCCATACAATGGCCCATAGGTGCAGCCCACAAGGGCAACAGCATAGCATAGATGCAAATACAAAGGCAAAGCATGATACTGATACAATGGTGGATTATTGGTATAATACATTCACCCCCTGTTAAAAAATGAAGTCCAACGGGGTTGACGGGTTCATACGTTCAGCCGGTCCGGCGCACGGATTGTGTGCTGTGATCGCCGAAGCTCTCACGTCGGTGCGGGCCCGGGTGTCGAGCTCATCTGTGCTGGCATCGGTAGTGGGGGCGCCGGTGCAGATACAGACGTGGACTCCGGGAGCGTCTCTTCTGACGCTTCATTCCTGTGGACCGGTGAAGGGGGAATGGTGGGCGGGAGCCATAAAGGGGTGGGGGCGCTGATCATGGTAGGTTGGGCGGGATACAGTGGAGGGGCGGTTGGTACCGGCAGGCGCCAGGTCCCGCAGGGAGATCGTATCTTGTCGGCCACCGGGGTGTTCGATATAAGCGTACGGGGGTTTGAGTGTAGGAGCTGGACCCTCTCTACCAGAGGATCGGCCTTATGGCTCCTGACGTGTTTTCTGAGTAGGACTGGCCCCGGTGTCTTCAGCCAGGACGGAAGCGAGGCCCCTGTGGTGGCTCTCCTAGGGAAAACAAATAGGCGGTCATGAGGGGTCTCGTTTGTGGCCGTGCAAAGTAGGGACCTAATAGAGTGGAGCGCATTGGGGAGGACCTCCTGCCAGTGAGAAACTGGGAGATTCCTGGACCGCAGGGTCAGTAGGACGGTCTTCCAGACCGTCGCGTTCTCCCTCTCCACCTGCCGTTTCCCCTAGGGTTATACTGGTAGTCCTGCTCGAGGCAATGCCCTTACTGAGCAGGTACTGACACAGTTCGTCGCTCATGAATGACGAGGCCCAGGTCACTGTGGACATGATTGGGGAACCAAACAGGGTGAAGACACCATGTCAGGCTTTAATGACGGTGGACGTGGTCATATCGGGGCAAGGAATTGCAAAAGGGAAGCGGGAGAACTCATCAATAATATTGAGGAAAGATATATTGCGGTTATTGGAGGGGAGGGGCCCTTTGAAATCGATACTGAGGCACTCAAAGGGCCCGGTTGCCTTTACCAGGTGGGCCTTATCTGGTCGATAGAAGTGCGGTTTACACTCCGCACAGATCTGGCAGCCCCTGGTCATGGCTCTGACCTCCTCGGTGGAGTAGGGCAGGTTGTGGACCTTGATATAGTGGATAAGCTGCGTGATCCCCGGGTGGCAGAGGTCATAGTGGATAGCCTGTAGTCGGTCATCTTGTGCGCTGGCGCATGTGCAGCGGGGCAGGGCATCTGGGGGCTCGTTGAGCTTCCCAGGACGATATACTATATTGTAGTTATAGGTGGAGAGTTCGATCCTCCACCTCAAGATCTTATCGTTCTTGATTTTGCCCCGCTGCGTATTGTCGAACATGTTGTTTGGTGACGAAGGTAAACCTGCTACCAGTGAGGTAGTGCCTCCAGTGCCGTACGGCTTCCACGATGGCTTGGGCTTCTTTTTCGACCGAGGAGTGTCGAATTTCAGAGGTGGTGAGGGTGCGCGGAAAAAACGCCACCGGTCTGCCTACTTGATTGAGGGTAGCGGCGAGAGCAACCTCTGATGCGTCGCTCTCAACCTGGAAGGGGACGGACTCGTCCACCGTGCGCATTGCGGCTTTGGTAATATCCGCCTTGATGCAGCCGAAAGCCTGGCGAGCCTCGGCTGCCAGTGGAAAAATGGTGGCCTTGATTAGTGGGTGGGCTTTGTCCGCATAGTTGGGGACCCACTGGGCATAATACGAAAAGTACCCGAGGCACCTCTTCAGGGCCTTGGGGCAGTGAGGGAGAGGGAGTTGCAGGAGGGGGCGCATACGGTCAGGGTCGGGCCCTAGGACCCTGTTCTCCACAACATAGCCGAGGATGGCTAGCCTGGTTGTGCGGAAACCGCATTTCTCCTTGTTGTAGGTGAGGTTGAGGGTTTGGGCGGTTTGGAGAAATCGGTGGAGGTTGGCGTTGTGGTCCTGCTGATCATGGCTGCAGATGGTGACATTGTCCAAGTACGGAAATGTGGCCCGTAGCCCGTACTGGTCCACCATTCGGTCCATTGTTCTTTGGAACACCAAAACCCCGTTCGTGACGCCAAAGGGGACCCGGAGGAAGTGGAAAAGGAGGCCGTCTGCCCAAAATCCGTGTAGTGGCGGTTCTCCGGGCGGATTGGGAGCTGGTGGTATGCAGACTTCAGATCCACCGTGGAGAACACCTGGTATTGTGCGATCTGGTTTACCATGTCTGCAATCCGGGGAAGGGGGTACGCATCGAGTTGCGTGTACCGGTTTATGGTTTGGCTGTAATCAACAACCATCCAGAACTTTTCCCCGGTCTTGACGACCACCACCTGAGCTCTCCAGGGGCTATTGCTGGCCTCGATGACTCCCTCCCGCAAGAGACGCTGGACCTCGGACCTAATAAAAGTCCTGTCCTGTATGCTATACCGCCTGCTTCTGGTGGCGACTGGTTTGCAGTCGGCGGTGAGTTTGCGAAGATTGAGGGAGGGTTGACTTTTAGGGTCTTGAGGCTGCATATGGTGAGTGGGGGCAGGGGCCCCCCGAATTTCAGGGTTAGGCTCCTGAGGTTGCATTGGAAATTGAGTCCCAATAGGAGAGGAGCGCAGAGGTTTGGGAGCACATATAATTTAAAGTCTGCGTACTCGGCGCCCTGTATTGCTAGGGTTGCGGTAGTGCACCCTTGGATTTACACCGAGTGCGACCCAGAGGCAAGGGAGATGATTTGGTGCGCAGGGAAAATTGGGAGCAAGCAGCGTCTTACCATGTCCGGGTGAATGAAGCTCTCTGTGCTCCCGGAGTCGAAGAGGCAAGGCGTCTCGTGCCCGTTAACCCGGACGGTCATCATGGAGCTCCGGAGGTGCTTGGGTCGCGACTGGTCCAGGGTGACCGCGCTGAGTTGCGGGTAGCCGGCATGGTCGGAGGTGCTGGAGCGGCTCCGAAATGGCTGCCCATGTTGATCGTACGTGTCGAGCGGCGTAGCAGATGGCGGCCAGGATGGCATCCCTCGTTGGTCGAGCGTGGCAGGCGGCGAGGAAGATGGTGTCCAAGATGGCGTCCCCCATGGATCGCACGTGGCCGGCCGCGTGGGGGAGGATGGCCAAGATGGCGGCCCCCATGAGTCGCACGTGCTGTGAGGACTGGAAGATGGCTGCTCCCACTGATAGCACGAGGCTGATGAGGGGGGCGGAGTCGGAGACGCTGCGGGCCTGTGAGTCTGAGGATCGGGCCTGTGAGTTAGAGTTCTTAGACCTGGCCAGGCAGACTTTGGCGAAATGTCCTTTTCTCCCGCAGCTGCTGCAGTTCACATTGCAGGCCAGGCAGTGCTGCCGGGGGTGTTGGGGCTGGCCGCAGAAATAGCAGGGTAGCCCCCCATGATGGGCGGGCGGCTGCGCGGCACAGGCCTGGGGTAGTCTGTGGTCAGGGGTCCACGAGGGGGGGTCGAGTGGTCGTCAGTGATGGAAGGCGTGGAGGCGGCTGCAAGATAATCCTTGAAGCATCGAAGCCAGTGTGCAAAAATTTATTTCGCCTCCACGGCCTGCGGATCGAGTTCCAGTCGGTCAGATTCCATAGTTGTGTTTAAGTTGATTAAATTGATGCGACCATTAATTCACTCGAGACAAGAGTAAGTAAACCGTGGCTTTAATCAACTTAGAACAGTGCCTGCCTGCGACTGAGACAATACTGTGCGCTGCCTACAGCTCGACTGCTCTTTATACCCCCCTCAAGGGGAGGAGCCATGGGCGGAGCCCATACGTGTCCCAGCATGTTCCCCTATTGATGATGCTATACAATGGCCCATAGGTGGAGCCCACAAGGGCAACAGCATAGCATAGATGCAAATACAAAGGCAAAGCATGATACTGATACACTGGTGGATTATTGGTATAATACATTCATCACATTTTCATTGACCTGTCTAAAGCCTTGCAGTCGACTACCCCATTCTCTTGCCTTTCCTCTTCTGGCAACACAAGTCGCTTGATTCCAATCTTACCTATCCAATTTCCATCCCAGCACCATCTACATCCTTGCCCTTCTTTTCAAATACATGTTGCCTGTTTGGAAAAGCTTCTACAAACATGTATACATTATAACCATCTCTATAATATCACTCTCTTAACTGATCTGCCACTGAAAACTTCTAAAATGTATTGGCCAACTGCGATCTTCATTCATAAAATGTTAGACTAGCCGACCTCCTATTCTTCACCCCTTAGCTCATCCAAAATTCTGTAGCCTTCTTTCCTGGCCTGAGGAGGAGATCTCGTAGCATTTCCAGCTATCCATTTTTTAAACTTGGCTACCTGCCTTCCTTTCACGCTCCCACTTCCTATCCTTTTCAAAAGTGTGGTGGTGATGAAACAAAGAACATAGAACATTACAGCGCAGTACAGGCCCTTCGGCCCTCGATGTTGCGCCGACCTGTGAAACCACTCTAAACCCCATCTACACTATTCCCTTATCGTCCATATGTCTACCCAATGACCATTTGAATGCCCTTAGTGTTGGCGAGTCCACTACTGTTGCAGGCAGGGCATTCCACGCCCTTACTACTCTCCGAGTAAAGAACCTACCTCTGATATCTGTCCTATATCTATCTCCCCTCAATTTAAAGCATTGTACCCTCGTGCTAGACATCACCATCCGAGGAAAAAGGCTCTCACTGTCCACCCTATCCAATCCTCTGATCATCTTGTATGCCTCAATTAAGTCACCTCTTAACCTTCTTCTCTCTAACAAAACCAGCCTCAAGTCCCTCAGCCTTTCCTCATAAGATCTTCCCTCCATACCAGGCAACATTCTGGTAAATCTCCTCTGCACCCTTTCCAATGCTTCCACATCCTCCCTATAATGCGGCGACCAGAATTGCACGCAATACTCCAAATGCGGCCGCACCAGAGTTTTGTACAGCTGCAACATGACCTCATAGCCCCGAAACTCAATCCCTCTACCAATAAAAGCTAACACACCGTACGCCTTCTTAACAACCCTCTCAACCTGAGTGGCAACTTTCAGGGATCTATGTACACGGACACCGAGATCTCTCTGCTCATCCACACTGCCAAGAATCTTACCATTAGCCCAGTACTCTGTCTTCCTGTTATTCCTTCCAAAATGAATCACCTCACACTTTTCTGCATTAAACTCCATTTGCCGCCTCTCAGCCCAGCGCTGCAGCTTATCTATGTCCCTCTGTAACTCGTAACATCCTTCCGCACTGTCCACAACTCCACCGACTTTAGTGTCATCTGCAAATTTACTCACCCATCCTTCTACGCCCTCCTCCAGGTCATTTATAAAAATGACAAACAGCAGTGGCCCCAAAACAGATCCTTGTGGTACACCACTAGTAACTGGACTCCAGTCTGAACACTTCCCATCAACCACCACCCTTTGTCTTCTTCCAGCTAGCCAATTTCTGATCCAAACTGCTAAATCTCCCTGAATCCCATGCTTCCGAATTTTCTGCAGTAGCCTACCGTGGGGAACCTTAACGCTTTACTGAAATCCATAAACACCACATCAACTGCTTTACCCTCATCCACCTGTTTGGTCACCTTCTCAAAGAACTCAATAAGGTTTGTGAGGCACGACCTACCCTTCACAAAACCGTGTTGACTATGTCTAATCAAATTATTCCTTTCCAGATGATTATACACCCTATCTTTTATAAACCTTTCCAAGATTTTGCCCACAACAGAAGTAAGGCTCACTGGTCTATAGTTACCGGGGTTGTCTCTACTCCCCTTCTTGAACAAGGGGACAACATTTGCTATCCTCCAGTCTTCTGGCACTATTCCTGTTGACAAAGATGACTTATAGATCAAGGCCAAAGGCTCAGCAATCTCCTCCCTAGCTTCCCAGAGAATCCTAGGATAAATCCCATACGGCCCAGGGGACTTATCTATTTTCACCCTTTCCAGAATTGTTAACACCTCCTCCTTATGAACCTCAAGCACTTCTAGTCTAGTAGCCTGAATCTCAGTATTCTCCTCAACAACATTGTCTTTTTCCTGTGTGAATACTGACGAAAAATATTCATTTAGCACCTCTCCTATCTCCTCGGACTCCAAGCACAACTTCCCACTACTGTCCTTGACTGGCCCTACTCTTACCCTAGTCATTCTTTTATTCCTGACATATCTATAGAAAGCTTTAGGGTTATCCTTGATCCTACCTGCCAAAGACTTCTCATGTCCCCTCCTGGCTCTTCTTAGCTCTTTCTTTAAGTCCTTCCTAGCTAACTTGTAACTCTCGAGCGCCCTAACTGAACCTTCATGTTTCATCTTTACATAAGCCTCCTTCTTCCTCTTGACAAGTGTTTCGACTGGTTTAGTAAACCACGGTTCCCTTGCTCGACCACTTCCTCCCTGCCTGACAGGTACATACTTATCAAGGATACGCAGTAGCTGTTCCTTGAACAAGTTCCACATTTCCATTGTTCAGATTTATGGGCTAGCTCATAATAGTCAGCCATAAATGCTGCTTGTCTCATAGTTTTCATCCTCTGGTCTTCAACATGGGTTGTTATTATTGAAGGTACGGAATTCTTAAATTCCTCTAAGAGAATAATCTCTATCAAAGCTTCATAGGCAGTTCAAACCTAATAAAATAGGCTCGTACCCACCTATTAAAATTGTTCTGCTTAACGCTTTCAAATACTGCATAAGTCTGTTCCGGCTGTCTCCATAAATTCCCAAACTTTTGCCGATATGCTTTGGGAGCCAATTCATACGCATCCAGAATAGCCTTTTTTTTTAAACCATCTCATAATCCTTAGACACCCTCTCTGACAGGGAAGCATGGGTACCGTCCACTTTTCTCGTGGCCACTCCATCTAGGTTGTTATTTTCTCAAAAGCGCCACAAAAAAAAAGGCTTCTACTTCCTTCTCATTGAATTTTCGGAGGGCCTGTATAAATTTAAATTTATCGCCATTGGGTTCCGTTTTAAGATTAAGCACCCCTCTACTTTTTGGCAGCTCCTCACACATTGTAGTGCCTTAAGCTGGAAGACTTTGTCGAATTCCAACTTCCGCATTTCCATCTGCCATTTCTTTTTCTTTCTGCCTCAGCTCCATTGGGCAGCACAGTGGCTAGCACTGCTGCCTCACAGCTCCAGGGACCCGGGTTCAATTCCGGCCTCGGGTAATTATCTGTGCAGAGTTTGCACTTCCTGTGTCTGCATGGGTTTCCTCCCACAGTCCAAAGATATGCAGGTTAAGTGGATTGGCCTTGCTAAATTGCCCCTTAGTGTCAAAAAGGTTAGGTTGGGTTACAGGGATAGTGTGGGGGTGTGGGCTTAAGTAGGGTGCTCTTTCCAAGGGCCAGTGCAGACTCAATGGGCCGAATGGCCTCCTTCTGCACTGTAGCGATTCTACGATAAATCTTCTACCTGTAGAAAATGCTTAGCAACTTCCAAAGCCATCGAGCTTTATCACTACAAACCTGGTGTCTCTTTTCATTTACATGTCACCCAAATTTGCATGTAACCCAAAAATCCCGGACGAGCCCCCAATTTACGTCACAACATCCTGGGCAAGAGCGGTCAATTCCAGTCCCACTCACCCCAGCGTCACAACACAAGTGAATTAACCAATTATTCTAATTTAAAAACCTGAAATCTTTGGCCCTTGGCTGCACAACAACCACAATCATCTGGTTTGTAAGTTGAAACACAATTACTATTTATTTATAACATGAATAAATATAAAATATGCATTAATTACAACTGGATAACAAGCAATCTAACCTACTACCCCCTTTACTTGTTTCACTCTCTACCCACACACACAAGACAGACAAACGCAGAGGGATAAAAATAAAAAGGATTAAGGAAAAAAAATAAGAGTCCTTGCTTCAGATGATGAGTTCTTTGCAGCAAGCTTTCCTCACAGTGCGCTGGCTGATCAAAGCCTCTGGTTTACAACTAGTGATTGACTCTACCAAGAAGACCTTCATTCATATGGTACATAAAAGCAGCAGACCTTCTGGGGGGTCACTTTAGTTTTTATTATACTGGGCCTTCAACTTGAAGGCTCTCATTCAGGCCTACTTTTTTTCTTGAGACACTTTGTCTCATATCAGAGATGGCTTCCAGCCCGTGGTTCAACTTCACTTCTCTGCAGTCCCAAGAGAGTAGCACCCAGACTTACTGGAGGGAAAAATCAGCCCTCAAGTGGCCTTACGGAGCTTCTGGGAGAGAAATAATCAGAATCCTCCATCCCAGCTGCAGAACCAAAAGTGAAACTGACAGCGGCCTTGTGACTCTGAAAAGCATTTCAGAGACAGAATATCCCATCACCACCTGTTTTGGAGCACAGCACAGCTTTTTAGGCAAACCCATTGCCCACCAGCCAAGTCAATCAATGTGAGTCATCACTGATGCCTTCCAGTTCCTCCCTGCTTGAATTCAACTGCTAGAATTAAAATCACAGGTCCATTACTCTTCCATGGATCAAAATAATAATAGCAAAAATAAAAGGGGAAATAAAGGAGTATATTTTTAAAAGCCCATAGTCTTTATTGTGTCCTAATATGCCTCGGTTGCCGCGGAGTTGACTTACTCTTCATAGCAATTTGCTGCAATTAGGTGACTTACTGGGCCATTTTAAAATCAACCACATTAGTGTGATATTGGAGCCATGTTTAAGCCAGACCGGGTAACAAGCAGCAGGTTTCTTTTCCTGAAGGACGATGAAACTGGTTGTTTTTTTTTTCCTTATAAATTTAGAGTACCCCATTTATTTTTTTTGTTTTTCCAATTAAGGGGCAATTTAGCGTGGCCAATCCACCTACCCTGCACATCTTTGGTTTGTGGGGGCGAAACCCACACATACACGGGGAGAATGTGCAAACTCCACACGGACAGTGACCCAGAGCCGGGTTCAAACCTGGGATCTCGGCGCAATGAAGCAACAATGCTAACCACTGCGCCACCGTGCTGCTCAACTGGTTGTATTTTAATATCAAACTGGCAGGTTCATGGTCATTTGAACTGATCCTATGCTTTTTTCCAGATTTATTGATTTTAAATCAAATTTGACTGATCTACTGTCATGGTGGGATTTGAATTCATACTCTGGATTATTAATCCAGGGGATGCTGGATAGCTAGTCCTGTAACAAAACCACCATAAATTATTATATAATTGTCTACATTTTGATGGTAAAGCTTTACCAATAATTCAGTTGGTATGTCTGGCAATGAAAACCAGAACCGCTCATGATCTGTTTTTTGTTGAGTTAGTAAATCTTCAGTCAGAAGGGTGTGCACTCATTAGTTTAGGAAGGGGGGGAAAAATCAGCCAAGATTCCGTTCGAAATTGCTTTCAGTGATACCTGCTGGAAAGAGTGCATATACAGACATTGAATGAGGGCAGTGTTGCTATAATGTCTCCATGAATTAACAAACCTATCATTTTTCACTGTCTGGACCCATACATGGTGGTACAGTAGTACAGTGGGTAACACTGTTACTTCACAGCTCCAGGGTCCCAGGTTCGATTCCCGGCGTGGGTCACTGTCTGTGTGAAGTCTGCACATTCTCCCGGTGTCTGTGTGGGTTTCCTCCAGATACTCCGGTTTCCTCGCACAAGTCCTGAAAGACGTGCTGTTAGGTAATTTGGACATTCTGAATTCTCCCTCTGTGTACCCGAACAGGCGGCGGAATGTGGCAACTAGGGACTATTCACAGTACCTTCATTGCAGTGTTAATGCAAGCCTACTTGTGACAATAAAGATTATATTATTTAAATGAAGAATGGTTACTTGGCAAGATACTGGAAAACATGGTCTTATGGAGAAGAGACAAGAAGATTAGATAGTAGGAATTTTTTTTTAAACTGAGAAAAAGTAAAACCATAAAAGAAAATTGGCCTGCAAATAGAAATATGAAATTCATTTAACCACACTATTCCCGTAAGTCCAGGTGGAGTTTGCACATTCTCCCTGTGTCTGCGTGGGTATCATGCCCACAATCCAAAAGATGTGCAGGGTAGGTAGATTGGCCACACTAAATTGCCCCTTAAATTTTTTAAATTAAAAACATTAAAAAAAAACTTTGGCTGATGCACAAAACGGGGGTGGAACAGCAAACTGACCCAGTTGATGGTTTATAAGAACTGTATGTAAGGTACACTGTTGACAAAAGTGGATGTCTTACAGCCATCAAGAAACACCACAATTTCTTACTTTGTTGTCTGCAGTGCATTATAGGTATATCCTGAGAAGACAAAATCACAAGTGCAGCAGTCCTCTCAAAGGCAGAATGTCCAAGTTTGTTAGCATTAATCAAGCAGGGCAGCTTCATTGGCTCAGTACATCCACAAAATGGAATGCAAAGGAATATGGGATACAATATATGGAATAGATGCAAGAAATTAATTTATAAATTACTTTTCAGTAAAACCTACAGCAAGCTGGATTTCCTAAGAGCAAAATTTACCAAGTATAAACATGGTCAACTCTCTTCACATCAATGTGACATTTGCTGATCAAGAATACATGCATCCAAAAGTCATTACCCCAAGGGTCCTTACAATGACAATTAGCACTAAAATACAATGCTAGTTTGGATAAGTAAAACTACAATCTGATAAAGGAACTCTCAACCCCAAGTCTTACTATCTTACTGGGCCCATTACCTTGACCAACATGACCGTTACCTAACCCTAGATTATCAAGAATAATTTCACAAAAACGTTTCTGAGAAATTGGATGGGCAAGCTAATTACAAAAGGAGGGCCTTCTCCCCTAATATGGGATAATGATTAAAGGTGGTCTATTATTGGGCGAATTACTATCTTCCATAGAAACATAGAAAATAGGAGCAGGAGCCATTCAGCCCTTCAAGCCTGCTGTGGCCTTCAACATGGTCATGGCTAATCCGCTATCTCAATGCAATACTCTAGCGCTCTCCCCATATCCTTTGCACCTCTAAAATGTGGGAAATTATCGATTTCCTTCTTAAATATATTGTGATGTGGCCTCCAGACTTCTGTGGTAGAGGATTCCAAAAATTCACCACCCTCCGAATCCCAGTGTGAAACGACCCATCTCTTATCAAGTCTGCGACCCTTGTTCCAGACTCCCCAGCCAGAGGAAACAACATCCCTGCATCCAGTCTGTCCAGCCTTGTCTGAATATTATGTTTCAATTATATCCCCTCTCATTCTTCTACATTCCAGTGAATACACCTCAGTTGATCCAATCTCTCCTCATCCGACTTCACAGGAATTGTCTGGTGAACCTTCTCTGCACTCCCTCTATGGTGAGTATATCCTTTCTTAGATAAGGAGACCAAAACTTCCACACCACCTTTTAATAGTACAACACCAAAAATTATTTACCATAATCTCCATGCAATTTGAATTATTAGGCTTCATTAGGGGAGAACATGGTAGCGATCACCTCCATGTGAAATCCATTTGAAACCTAACAAGTCTCACACTCTTGGGGGAGCAAGGCAATATTACTTTGACGTTTGATAGATATCAGAGTTCTTTTCACACGTACATAAAAAGCAAGAGGGTAGCCAGGGAAAGGGTTGGCCCACTGAAGGACAGGGGAGGGAATCCATGTGTGGAGCCAGAAGAAATGGGCGAGGTATTAAATGAATACTTTGCATCAGTATTCACCAAAGAGAAGGAATTGGTGGATGTTGAGTCTGGCGAAGGGTGTGTAGATAGACTGGGTCACATTGAGATCCAAAAAGAGGTGTTGGGAGTCTTGAAAAATATTAAGGTGGATAAGTCCACAGGACCTGATGGGATCTACCCCCGAAATATTGAAGGAGGCAAGAGAGGAAATTGCTGAGGTCCTCACTGTCTTCAGGTGATGTCCCGGAGGACTGGAGAATAGCCCATGTTGTTCCTTTGTTTAAGAAGGGTAACAAGGATAATCCAGGGAACTACAGGTCGGTGAGCCTTACGTCAGTGGTAGGGAAATTACTGGAGAGAATTCTTCGAGACAGGATCTACTCCCATTTGGAAGCAAGGGGTCGTATTAGCGAGAGGCAGCATGGTTTTGTGAAGGGGAGGTCATTACTCACTAACTTGATAGAGTTTTTCCGAGGAGGTCACTAAGATGATTGATGCAGGTAGGGCAGTGGATGTTGTCTATATGGACTTCAGTAAGGCCTTTGACAAGGCCCCTCATGGCAGACTGGTACAAAAGGTGAAGTCACACGGGATCAGAGGTGAGCTCATAGAATCATAGAATTTGCAGTGCAGGAGGCCATTTGGCCCATCGAGTCTGCACCGGCCCTTGGGAAGAGCTCCCTACCCAAGGTCAACACCTCCACCCTATCCCCATAACCCAGTAACCCCATCCAACACTAAGGGCAATTTTGGACACTAAGGGCAATTTATGATGGCCAATCCACCTAACCTGCACATCTTTGGACTGTGGGAGGAACCCGGAGCACCCGGAGGAAACCCACGCACACACGGGGAGGATGTGCAGACTCCGCACAGACAGTGACCCAAGCCGGAATCGAACCTGGGACCCTGGAGCTGTGAAGCAATTGTGCTATCCACAATGCTACCGTGCTGCCCCTCGAGCTGGCAAGATGGACACAGAACTGGATAGGTCATAGAAGGCAGAGAGTAGCAATGGAAGGATGCTTTTCTAATTGGAGGGCTGTGACTAGTGGTGTTCCGCAGGGATCAGTGCTGGGACCTTTACTGTTCATAGTATATATAAATGATTTGGAGGAAAATGTAACTGGTCTGATTAGTAAGTTTGCAAACGACACAAAGGTTGGTGGAACTGCGGATAGCGATGAGGATACAGCAGGATTTAGATCGTTTGGAGACTTGGCTGGCGAGATGGCGGATGGAGTTTAATTCGGACAAATGTGAGGTGATGCATTTTGGAAGGTCTAATACAGGTAGGGAATATACAGTGAATGGTAGAACTCTCAAGAGTAATGACAGTCAAAGAGATCTAGGAGTACAGGTCCACAGGTCACTGAAAGGGGCAACACAGGTGGAGAAGGTAGTCAAGAAGGCATACGGCATGCTTGCCTTCATTGGCCGGGGCATTGAGTATAAAAATTGGCAAGTCATGTTGCAGCTGTACAGAATCTTATTTAGGCCACACTTGGGGTATGGTGTTCAATTCTGGTCGCCACACTACCAGAAGGATGGGGAGGCTTTAGAGAGGGTGCAGAAGAGATTTACCAGAATGTTGCCTGGTACGGAGGGCATTCGCTGTGAGGAGAGGTTGAATAAACTTGGGTTTGTTCTCACTGGAACGAAGAAGGTTGAGGGGCGACCTGATAGAGGTCTACAAAATTATGAGAGGCATAGACAGAGTGGATAGTCAAGAGACTTTTTCCCAGGGTAAAGGGGTCAATTACTAGGGGGCATACATTTAAGGTGCGAGGGACAAGGTTTAGAGGAGATGTGCGAGGCAAGTTTTTTTTTTTTTTTTTTTTTACACAGAGGGTAGTGGGTGCCTGGAATTCATTGCCGGAGGAGGTGGTGGAAGCAGGGACGAAAGTGACGTTTAAAGGGCATCTTGACAAATACATGAATAGGATGGGAATAGAGGGATACAGACCCCAAAAGTGTAGAAGATTTTAGTTTAGACAGGCAGCATGGTCGGTGCAGGCTTGGAGGGCCGAAGGGCCTGTTCTTGTGCTGTGCTTTTCTTTATTCTTTGTTCTCTTTTAATGGATTGTATTTGTATTAAGTAAAAGTTTACATTTGAGATTCTCTCATAGAATTAAGAATTAATTATCTTTTTGGAATATCATGCAAGTGTTGCGATTTATACTCTTTGATGATATTAAATTTGTGTGTTTACTTAAAATTTTATTGTCTCATCTAACCGTCTGCGAACCCAACTCCAATTCCCTTTGGTCGTGAAATAATTTCTGAGAAGTTCTCACCCAGACCCTTACAATATCCTGGAAATTTCAATCTAGCTAAAATTTTAGAGTAATCGGGAGGAAGGTAACACTGACTAGTTAGATCCTGTGGACCCAAATTACATGTCCTGGAGTCTCATTTCCTCGGAGTGAAGTTGTGGGGAATTAGTTCAGAGATACACCAGGTCTGTTGACGTCACATGGAGGTTATTTCATAGAATTTACAGTGCAGAAGGAGGCCATTCGGCCCATCGAGTCTGCACCAGCTCTTGGAAAGAGCACCCTACCCAAGGTCCACACCACCACCCTATCCCCATAACCCAGTAACCCCACCCAACACTAAGGGCAATTTTGGACACTAAGGGCAATTTATCATGGCCAATCCACCTAACCTGCACATCTTTGGACTGTGTGAGGAAACCGGAGCACCCGGAGGAAACCCACGCACACACGGGGAGGATGTGCAGACTCCGCACAGACAGTGACCCAAGCTGGAATTGAACCTGGGACCCTGGAGCTGTGAAGCAATTGTGCTATCCACAATGCTACCGTGCTGCCCTAAGTTATGATTGTAAAAACACCACAGGAAGACTGTCGCATACCCAAGGACTTTCTGTATGGTGAGATAGCCAAAGCCAGATGACCAATAGGATCTCCAAAACTCTGCTTCAAGGATGCAACTGATACAGTCACCAAAAACAATAACCCAGAATAACCCACAATACCACTTAGTGGCTTCATGTGTGGCAGAATCTGCCTTTCAAGGGTATTCTTACTTCCCTATTTTACAGTGTATAAGACCAATTCAGACCAGTATTCTGATTTCCCCATTTTACTGCATTTTCCTTCTGGGTGTTCTCTCCAGCCATCAGCAAAGGTGCATCGTATGAAGACACCCCACCTGAAATAGATTTGTTTGTTATGTGTCTATCTAATCTTTCGTATATCGAAGGATGCTGGAAAGAACTAGAATTTGCAAGTATGAATAGTAAATATATTTTATGGTTAAACATTTTAGACAATGTCCACTGAAGATCAAGAAAAGCAGTACAATTGACCTTATTATAAAGTCATTTATTTGAGAAAGTCAAGCAAAATGACCACTTTTTCAAATTAATCCGTCACGTGATAAAAATACAAACTCTCTCGGATACAATAGTTTTGACAAAACTTTGGATGGTTTAGGAAATGCCAATCATTTTGTCACAATTCAGAGAGAACTAGACTTATCTAATAGACATTCTCGTGACATTGCAGCATAATCTCTTGAATATAAAATAAACAGCACTCAATGGTATTAGGAAGCATGTTTACTCCTTTTTAATAAATATTCAATGCTTCAAAAAGGAAGGTGGCATCAACTTTCAACAAATCAACCTGCACCGAGAATAACAAATCAACTTGTGTGGTATCCAACAATTATAACATTTTATAATAATTACTAAGCTTGGTAAAAACCCATTGCTTATACAGATCAGATTTTAACAGTCAACCCACAAAAAAAGTCCATTAAAGTGCACTGAATGAAGAATATAAAACATTAAATTTTTTTTTAAAATTCTGTCCAAATACAATCTTGCATTTCTGCATGAGCCTGAATTAGATTTGCATCAATGGTTAAGTTATGTTTCAAAACATTATGATTACCAAAAATGCCAATGGATTTTGGAAAACATTTACATTTTCTTCACAAAGGCAATCTTCTGAGATCAGGCTTTTTCAGACTAGTATGGCCGCAGGCCACAAAGGCAATCTTGATGTCTCTTGATATTGTTTCAATTAAAGGTTGCTTATTCATACTTAAAAACACTTACATAAAACAGAGGATAAGTGTATGCAAATGGAGTTCACTATACTCACTAACCTAATAGATAGAGCCAGTCTTTGACATTTTGGAATGTTAGAGCAGTACCACTGTAAGAATGCTTGTACTACAATGTGTTGAAACAATAAGCATTGTGAAGAGAGTATGCTTCACAATCTCGGAAATGATGAGTGGCTTTGAGATATTAAGAGTGTGTAAACTCCTAAGTGCTTAAAAAAAACTAATCAGTGTCAAACTATATATTTCAACTGTAGGCTTTACATATCTATTACTTAGAAAAGGAACATGTATAAAGGTAGCAACTGAAACCTACTTTTCACAAATAAACATATTTTTATGCAGTATTCGTTTTCTATAGGTAGGTTGTTTTAAACTTTAATCTCCAGAAATGTTTTAAATTTCAAAAAACATCAAGTTCCTGATTTTCTTGTAAATAAAGGCACTGCCTTCTACAGCAATTAATCACGGACCAGAGGTTCCCAGGTTCAATTAGCAATCTGTGCCCAGTTAACAGTTCGAGGTACAACACATAGGGAGTATCAGGGTTTCCATTCAGACTGCTATTCAATGGTATATAACTGTACGTACTAGTTTGCAGGTCAAGAACTATTTTAAATTTGGCTATAATACCTTCTTCCATGGTTGTTGCATCAGTGAAACAAAGCAAATTAAAAATAATAAATCTAAGTGAAATTAAAAAGAGAAACATGAATTTTCAATTTTCTAGGTGAAACTAATGAGGAAAATTTAATAAAATGCATGTCATAAGATCTTTGTTATTTCAAAAATAAAACAAAATAGTACCACCATAAGTACACAACGTACCCATCAGCGTTGCAGCGGAGAATAATGCACTTGACAATGGCACAAATAGATTTTTTTTTTGCTAAATTAGTTGACATCTTTCTTCCCTTCACACTCGTGTGAATGTGCTAATTCAAGCTGGATTCCATAGAAACCAGAGATCCAGATATTGCTTAAATGACAATTCTGGGCCTCACGGGTCGATACGGGTTCGATCCTTGTCCCGGGTCTCACCCCCACAACCCAAAGATGTGCAGGGTAGGTGGATTGGCCACACTAAATTGCCCCTTAATTGGAAAAAAAAATAATTGGGCACTTTAAATTTTTTTAAATGACAATTCTTTATGTGAAAGGCAAGTGCTGATCATCTCGGTGATTATGGGGCAATTCCTGTTCTGTCAAATTCAATACATGTAATTCCAAGCAGAACTCACTGGATAGGAAGACTAGCTGATTTTCTTATTCTCAAGAAACACTGAAGCTATTTCTAAAGTCCTTTAACTATTTTGGTAGCTACTCCAATTAATGTTGGCCGATTCACCACAGTAGGGAGATTATTGGTCACGGGGTTCAGTTCAGATGAACATTGTGCAAAACACTGACCAACTGAGCCAAAGGTACCACCAAGGTCTGTTAATTTTAAGATGAAAATTAGTTTAAAAATAATCAGAAAATAAATTGGTAAAATTATGAATGGAGAATCACGAAAAACAGAAAACAAAGCAGCATACCAAGTAGATAGTTTATGTCAACAACAATATGATTAAGACTAATGAACTTATAAAATTGATAGTGTTGCAAAATATTTATTTTTACAAAATCTGTAATTGT
This sequence comes from Scyliorhinus torazame, assembly GCF_047496885.1. Taxonomy (NCBI): domain Eukaryota; kingdom Metazoa; phylum Chordata; class Chondrichthyes; order Carcharhiniformes; family Scyliorhinidae; genus Scyliorhinus; species Scyliorhinus torazame. The sequence goes on from NC_092715.1 coordinate 75,259,660, forward strand.
AACGTTTTAGGTCAGAATTAGATGTACCAGGTCAGATGGTACATAAACAAAGTACATCTCAGTGAATGTTGCTCTTAGCTATAGATACAGACCTCATTCCTTTAATACAAATTAAAATAAAGTTGGTTACTCATTAATCTAATATTATGTTTGACAGTCATTAAGGATTGGGTTGATTGTGAATACATCCAGGACAACAATGCAAGGTATCATGAATAAAAATATCACACTCCACACAATAGATGTTCTGGCACACATTGCAGATGTATACCTGCAAGAAAACAAGGACAGATTCAGACAGTAATCGTAAAATCATGAAAGCACATTCACTAATGTATCTTCTTCCTCAATCCCATGCACCTCCTCTCACCTGGAAGATGAAGGGGCAGGTAGAAAATTTTATCAAGGGTGTCGGGAATATTATTTAGCCAGCGACAAAAGATGCAATGACACTTTGTTCTCCAATTTCCCATGAGGAAGTACTTTGTTTAAATATGTCACCGATTCAAAATCTTGGAACTCCCTTAAAGCACTGTGGGTGTTCCTCCAATACATGGGCTGTAGCAATTCAAGAAGGCAGCACATCACCACATTCTCAAGGGCAATTAGGAATGGCCTAAATAAATGCTGGCCTAGCCAGTGATGCCCAGATCCCATGCACAAATTTTAAAAAATATATCATTTGACTTAATGTATCATGGCAGTACCACACGTTTGGCAGAAAGCTACAGAACTTTCAAGGGTATCACACCTGAGCTCTCTCTTGCCATCATCCAATAGTCACCACACCAATAGATTAACCAGCTCGAAAACAACAAACCAAATGATTTATTTGGGGAATAAATCTTCAGCATAATGTCACAAAGTGAAGTGGGAGCTGGTATCCTAATATTCAAAATGAGATTTAAAAGGTCAGTACCAGACTCGACTTAATGATTCGCAGCATTTACTAATCTCCTGAAATGTAACTTTCTACTTGATTGTTGGGAATTCTTTTCATCTAAATTTTACGCTGAATTTGTTTTAAATAAACTACTAATTCACCTAGGTAATCCAGTATATCAATCATATTTCATAATATTCAAGTTAGGATCATTAGTGTAACAATATACACGTGTCACGGAAAGTGCAATTTCTTTAGCTCTAATATTAGATATGGCTGCAACACTGACTTCATCCACCACATTTCCAAGTTGCGAAACTAATAATATTTAATACTTACATTCGGTACGGTGGCACAGTGGTTAGCACTGCTGACTCACCGCATTGAGGACCTGTGATCGATCCCGGCCCTGGGGCACTGTCGTGTAGCATTTGCCACAACCCAAAAATGTGCAGGTTTGGTGGATTGGCCCTGCTAAATTGACCCTTAATTGGAAAAATTAAAAATACTTACATTCAGATCTTTCAACTCCCCCTGGCAACCTTGACAATACCTGCAAAATAAAAGGACAGAAATATTACCTACTCTTTCTCTGGCAATTTTCCTTCCTTCTATTCCTCTCCTGAAGTCATGGTTCCTTGCTGGTTTAGCTCAGTGGGCTGGACAGTTGGTTTGTGATGCAGACCAAGGCCAGCAGCGCGGGTTCAATTCCCATACCAGCTGAGAATTCTGAATTCTCCCTCTGTGTATCCGAACAGGCGCCGGGATGTGGCGACTAGGGGCTTTTCACAGTAACTTCATTGCAGTGTTAATGTAAGCCTACTTGTGACAATAAAGGTTATTTATTGATTTATTTGCCAAGATCTGGTTCTAGAGCACCTTCAGATTTCTTTCCCAAATGCCACATCTCACATGCAAACCTCAATTGAGAGTGTTGATGAGCTATTAAAGCATGCAAAATGTCATAGCCAAACTTATTCTGGTCTGCTTCCAATATCTACACTCAATTCTTACAGGAGGGGTCACTACAAATGACTTAATACAATAATTTTGGCTTGTCTCCTCCACCCAATTACTGAGGCTAGTTATGGTGCTCACTATGCAAAAACCAGTGATTGTAACTGGAACCTTCTTTTTATGTTTGGGTCAGTCGCTCACTTGATAAACTTTCCCAGCCATTAGAGGAGAAAAGACCTAACGGTGGTGTATAAAAATAAGCCTGGTGCACTCCATAAAGAAAAGTAACTTAATGTCTATTGTGCCTTATATTTCCCCAGCTCTTCCCAATAAGCCTTAAGCCAATGATTAATTTTCACATGCAGTTAGTATTATGTGATAGCTTTTGTGTGTACAGCCATTTGCCCACAAGCAACAAATGAACAAACATATTTTTGATGTGTTAATTGAGGAAGAAATGTTAGCTCTTCTTTGAATAGTGCCACTGGAACATCCAATAGAAAGTAGGAGCCAGAATTTAACATCTCATGAAAGATAACACCTTTGATAATGCAGCATCTCCTCAGTAACATGTTGAAACATCACCTTAGCCTACAAGGGGCTTTTCACAGTAACTTAATTGCTGTGTTAATGTAAGCCTATTTGTGACAATAAAGATTATTATTAATCTCAAATCTCCAATGGGGCTTGACCCTACAACCTTATGACTCAAAAGTGAGAGCATACTGAGATGATTTATCAAGAGTGCCATACGAACACCTTAGTGCTCTGGTAATATAAAAGACGTGTAAAGAACATTTTCTCTTTTAAATGAGGGCTGACCAGGGCGGCACGGCGGTGCAGCGGTTAGCACTGCTGCCTCACCGCGCCGAGGACCCGGGTTAGATCCCGGCATCACGTCACTGTCCGTGTGGAGTTTGCACATTCTCCCCATGTCTGCGTGGGCCTCACCCCCACAATCCAAAAGATGTGCAGGGTAGGTCAACTGACCACGCTAAATTGCCCCTTAATTGGAAAAAAGTAATTGGGTACTCTAAATAAATAAACAAACAAATAAATGAGGGCTGACTTTAAGAGGGAAACAGTATTGAGACAACGTTCCAGTTACTATTGAACAAAAACATTCTGATATTTTTCAACTGCACAGAGTCCTTTACCTACCTTTCCCCCTGAATCTCGTCTATGGAAGTTTCTCTAAATGCATCTAATGGAAACAGGTGGTGGTAAGACCTCGCCAAATGAGGTGCAGACACTAATGTAAGACCTACAGTAAATGGAAAACAACTTCCAGTTATGGATAGCGTGCTGCCTTGAGGTACACTTATGTACAAACCAACACAAGACTGGGTACAGAAAGGTTATTATTAATAATAGTATACGCCAGGCTCAGCCTGATACAATTTAATGTGCTTCACAGAGCGCACCTGACGGGGGCGAGGTTGAGTAGGTTCTTTGGGGTAGAGGACAGATGCGGAAGATGTTCAGGGAGCCCGGCGAACCATGTCCACATGTTTTGGTCATGCCCGGCACTGGAGGGGTTCTGGAGAGGAGTGCCGGGAGCAATATCTCAGGTGGTGAAAGTCCGGGTCAAGCCAAGCTAGCAATATTTGGAGTAGTGGACAAGCCGGGAGTGCAGGAGGCGAAAGAGGCCGGCATTCTGGCCTTTGCGTCCCTGGTAGCCCGGCGAAGGATCTTGTTAATGTGGAAGGAGGCGAAGCCCCCTAGCGTGGAGGCCTGGACAAACGACATGGCTGGGTTCATAAAGTTGGATAGGATTAAGTTTGCCTTAAGGGGGTCTGCGCAGGGGTCCTACAGGCGGTGGCAACCGTTCCTAGACTACCTTGTGGACGTTAGAGGAAGGTCGGTCAGCAGCAGCAGCAACCCTTGGGGTGGGGGGGGGGGGGGGGGGAAACAAGAGATTGCTTGAGGGGCCGGATGAGCGGGGGATAACATGGAGGGTGGGGGAAACTGGCACGAATGAGCGAGAGCCAGTGTACAAAGCTATGTAAATATATCATCTTACCATGTATATATCTTGCTCAGGGCGATTTTGTGTTATTTTGTTACGGGGGGGGGGGGGGGGGGGGGGGGGGGGTTATTGTTTGTAAGCGAGAAAAATTGTTTTGTTGAAAAACTTTAATAAATATATCTTTTAAAAAAATAAATAATAGTATACAAACTATTTTTTCCCCATTACGTGTAAAATGCACTTTTTCAAAACATAATTCAAAAAAGTTAAACAGTAATGTCACACTGAAACAGTTAGTTTGTAAAATAGCTTGGGCTGCTTCATATTGTCGTTTTTTTCATTCAGTGCTCCTTGTTCAGATCCCTGTGTTCAACCTACCCTCAGCACCAAGATCAACCTTGTTAAAGTCACAATAGTTCGTGAACATGGCTCACTGCCTCATCTCAACTTCTCTGCCAATAGTGACCACATGGCACTACTTTTTTCATTTTTAACCACCCCAGTGTAGTTAATTAATACATAATCTCAGATAAACCATACCTCATCCTAACCCAAGTTCTACGTTTTGTGTTCTTCTATTTGTCACTTACATGTCACTATCTCCGTATTATCCACAGGTACGAGATTAGTTTCTGCATACGTACTCAAAGCCAAGTTCCAACTGCCCACTTGACCCCTGGGAGATTTACTCCAGCTTTAGTTCCACCTCAACTCTCTGCACCTTTGACCCAAGCTTACTGACTATTTCCCATTTCCTGTTCCACTGCTCCACAATCGAAAGTCGAAAGCAGAGACTGCTGTCCACAACTCTCTCCCAATCCCCTTTATCTTGCTATTTATCTCTTGCCTTCAAACATCTCCATAAACTGATCTTTTCAACCATGTCTTTAAGTTTGTAAGTGTAAGTACTCACCGCACACTTTGCATTCCACAGGCAGTTCAGCATATTTAGCTCTGCACTGGGGACAATAATATCCACCAAGTGATAAGACTGGCCCACTGCTGCTATCTAAATGTCTGAAAACACATTAATTAGCTAATTTAATAGGACAATTATACTCAGTTTACAGCATAAAGTTGTGAAATGTTTAGACCTCAAAGGAAACATGCCAGTACCAGTACAGGACAAGGACTAATAGTTTGATATTCCACTCTGCTCAATTCGCAATCTTTCTTTGAAAATATTTTAATTCAAGTTTTAACATTTTAACAATCACACAGCACAGCATTTACAACTGAAATCGCCCCGGGTAACCCCTTCGCCCAAACCGACCCACTCCCCCCACCATACCCGTGGGCGACAACTAGCGCTCCAAAATGTAATATAAACAGACCCCATTCTCTTGTGCAACCCCTTCGCTCATCTCCCTCAAGGCGAATTTCACCTTTTCCAAACACAGGAACTCCATTAAATGCCCCAGCCACACCGAGGCAGAAGGTGGAGAAGTGGACCTCCACCCCAATACAACCCACCTGCGAACGATCAATGAGGCGAAGGCTAACACATCTGCCCCCGCAACCATCTACAACTGCGGCAAGTCCGACACCCTGAATATAGCCCCCAGGGGATTGGGCTCAGAGTCTACATGCAAGATCGTCGACATAGTGTTGAAGAATGACCCCAAAAACGTCTCCAACTTTGGGCAGGACCAGAACATATGCACATGATTGGCTGGGCCCCTCCCGCACTGCTCACACATCCTCCACCCCTTCAAAAAACCAGCTCATACTTGACTTTGTCAGGTGTGCCCTATGTACCACTTTTAACTGAACCAGTCCCAGCCTTGCACACAAGGTTGAGGCATTTACCCTCCACAGCCCTTCATGCCAGTTTAGGGGCTGTTTAGCACAGGGCTAAATCGCTGGCTTTGAAAGCAGACCAAGGCAGGCCAGCAGCACGGTTCAATTCCCGTACTAGCCTCCCTGAACAGGCGCCGGAATGTGGCGACTAGGGGCTTTTCACAGTAACTTCATTTGAAGCCTACTTGTGACAATAAGCAATTTTCATTCATTTCATTTCATGCCACAATCCCTCCTCCAGCTCCAACCACTTCTCCCACTTGGTTAAGACACCCTCCAGAGATGCCCTGACCTCCTCCAAAATCCTCCCATAGATTGCTGAGTCAACCCCCCCCTCCAGCCGCTCCCAACCAGCAACACCCCCTCCAACAACTAGGAGAAAGGTGCCACCAGGAAGGTCAGGCAGACCTTCTTTTACAAAACCCTGCACATACCTGAACCCCTCCCCCCAGGGACCCCATATTTCATCTCCAGCTCCTCCAAGGTCACAAATTGAACGTCGATAAACAGATCCGTTATTTCCGCCAGCCCTCATTCCTCCCACCCCCGAAACCTCACTCCGTCCTTCCAGGCTCAAACCCATGGTTCCCTCGGATTGGTGTAACTGATTGGGAGGGGGTGAGACCCAATGCAGACACGGGGAGAATGTGCAAACGCCACATGGGCAGTGACCCGGGGCCAGGATTGAACCCGGGACCTCAGCGCCGTGAGGCAGCAGTGCTAACCACTGCGCCACCCTACAAGCAGCATCTTGAGAGCAGTTTGTCCAATGTCTCAGTTGCAGAGTTGCGAGGTAAAATAAGAAATCAAGTTGCTAATAAACAGGAGGAAATTGACTCAAAATATATGCCTATAAAAAAAACTAATAAACTGACTATAACTCATATAGTAAATTCGGCTAAGCCAACCGACTAACCAAATCTTCAAAATATAATGTTCAAGTTCCCAAATCAGCATTGTATAGTTAACTCTGCAGCATTAGGGTGGCAAGGTAGCACAGTGGTTAGCACTGTTCCTTCACAGCGCCAGGGTCCCAGGTTCGATACCTGGCTTGGGTAACTGTCTGCGGAGTCTGCACGTTCTCCTTGTGTCTGCGTGGGTTTCCTCCGGGTGCTCCGGTTTCCTCCCACAAGTCGTGAAATTGTTCGGTGAATTGGATGTTCTGAATTCTCCCTCTGTGTACCCGAACAGGTGCTAGAATGTGACGACTGGGGCAGCACAGTGGCACAGTGTGTTAGCCCTGCTGCCTCATGGCGCTGAGGTCCCAGGTTCGATCCCGGCTCTGGGCCACTGTCCGTGCAGTTTGCACATTCCCCCCGTATTTGCGTGGGTTTTGCCCCCACAACCCAAAAGATGTGCAGGGTAGGTGGATTGGCCCTGCTAAATTGCCCCTTAATTGGAAAAAATGGATTGGGTACTCTAAATTTATTAAAAGAAAAACAGCAACAAAAAAAAAAAAAAGAATGTGGCGACTAGGGGCTTATCACAGTAACTTCATTGCAGTGTTAATGTAAGCCTACCTGTGACAATAAAGATTTTAAAAAAATGATTATTCACTTTTTTCAGTGCTAAAACATACCAACATTTTGAATGTTCTGAATCACTTTGGTGAGCTAACTACCAGACTCAGTTTGCATTAAATATAAATTCATATAATGTTCCATACTGCTGCCCATCATTTATCATACTTACGCCATGCTGAAACACGGTTTTGCATCCTGATCTGATAAGGATACCATTGTATGCTGGGGGAAACCTTACAACAGAAAGAAAATGAGTACTTCCATTATGCTATCAAAAACATTCCATTCGCAAAACTAAATACATCTATCAAGAAACCTGCCTGGCGGTGGAGTGCGGGACATAAGAATCCTTACCTCGTTTGAGGAACGGGCCCTGGAGGTGACTGGGTTGGCCGAGAACAGAGCGGCCACCAATGTGGGGGCTTGGCGGACGCTGCAGAGGTGAGGAACCACTGGGCCCATAGACTAGTTAAGCAACAGCTTGACATGGTCATACTCACAGAACCATACCTTACCGACAATGTCCCAGACACCACTATCACCATTCCTGGGTATGTCCTGTCTCACTGGCAGGACGGACCCAGCAGAGGTGACGGCACAGTGGTACAGTCGGGAGAAAGTTGCCCTGGGAGTCCTCAACATCGACTCTGGACCCCATGAAATCTCAAGGGCTTCAGGTTAAACATGGGCAAAGAAACCTCGTGCCGATTACCATGTACCGGCCACCATCAGATGATGAATCAGTACTCCTCCATGTTGAACACCACTTGGAGGAAGCATTGAGGGTGGCAAGGGTGCAGAATATGCTCTGTGTGGGGGACTTCAATGTCCATCACCAAGAGTGGCTCAGTAGTCCCACCAGAGACCGAGCTGGCTGGATCCTAAAGATCATAGCTGCTAGACTGGGACTGAAGCAGGTGGTAAGGGAACCAACAAGGGGGAAAAACATACTTGACCTAATCCTTGCCAATCTGCCTGCTGCAGATGCATCTATCCAAGACAGTATTGGTAGAAGTGACCACCGCACAGTCCTTGTGGAGACAAGTCCCATCTTCACATTGAGGATACCCTCCATCATGTTGTGTGGCACTACAACCATGCTAAATGGGATAGACACAACATAAAAGAGTTTCATGTAAAAAAGAAAATTAATAAGAATATACTTACCCATACGAATGAGAGAACACTCTGAATTGGAGTTGGCAGGTGGAGGACTCACATGATAATTAAGCAGCTCTCTAAAATGGCTCTCATCTAAAATAACATGGTATGTACCTATAAAGGGAATACATGAAAAAATAATCACACATTTAGGAAGTTATCTGGATTAGATTATTTCATTTCTAATCTGTTTTTCTTGGTTTCTTTAAACCACTAAGTGTTACCAAAAGAACAGCTGACCCGCTTCAGTGATTTAAAAAAAATGTTTTTAATCACTGCCACGGACAATCTGCCAGCAAAAGATTCACAAGATTTCCTCACCTGCCTGGCATTATCCAGAGTGACATAGCTGTTGCAAGAGTAAAACCATGACCGAACATTTACGCTGTACGCATGGAACTGCATGCTGCTGTATTTTGAGTTTGACACCGTAAATACTAGTCTAAAAATCAATTGTGTATAAAAGTCGACCCTAGCTTTTCAGGAATCAAATTCCATTGTGAGTATAACTTACCAGCAATTACCATGATTCATTAATTCAAAAGGTACACACAGGAACCTTCAGATTTTTCGCTCTACCAGTTCTACCGGCAATCTCCCAGCCAATCGACAAGATATAGGAGCAGAATTAGGCCATTCAGCCCATCGAGTCTACTCTGCCATTCGATCATGACTGATATATTTCTAATCACCATTCTCCTGCCTTCTCCCCGTAATCCCTGATCCCATTATTAATCAAGAACCTATCTATCTATGTCTTAAAGACAGTCAGTGATTTAGCCTCCACATCGTCCTCCGGCAATGGGTTACGCTGCGGCAACGAGGTCCACAGGTTCACCACACTCTGGCCGGTGAAATTTCAGTTTTAAAGGATCATTCCTCGAGTCTGAGGCTGTGCCCTCAGGTTCCAGACTCTCCTACAAGTGGAAACATCTTCGCCATGTCCACTTTATCTAGGCCGCTCAGTATTCTGTAAGTTTCAATGAGACCCTCCTTCATCCTTCTAAATTCCATAGTGTACAGACCCAACTGCTCCTCGTATGACAAGCTCTTCATTCCAGGGATTATTCTTGTGAACCTCCTCTGGATGCTCTCCGTGGCCCAGAATTGCTCACAATATTCCAAGTGGAGTCTGGCCAGAGCCTTATACAGCCATAGAGGTGCATCCCTGCTCTTGTATTCTAGCCCAAAACGAATGCCAACATTGCACTTGCCTTCGTAACTGCCAATTGAACCTACATGTTATTCTTAAGAGAATCCTGAACCAGGACTCCCAAGTCCCCTTGTGCTTCAGATTCCTGAAGCCTTTCCCCATTTAGAAAATGGTTTCATCCTCAATTCTTCCTATCAAAGTGCATAACCTCACACTTTTCCACATTGTATTCCATCTGCCACTTCTTTGCCCACTCTCCTAGCCTGCCCAAGTCCTCTGCAGCCTCCCTGCTCCCTCAACACTACCTGTCCCTCTACATATCTTTGCATCATCTGCAAACTTAGCAACAATGTCCCCAGTTCCTTCTTCAAGATCGTTAATGTAGTACGTGAATAGTTGTGATCCCAACACCGAGCCCTGCAGAATACCACTAGTCACCGGCTGCCATCCTAAAAAGGACCCCTTTATCCCCACTTTCTGCCTTCTACTAGTCAGCTAATCCTCTATCCAGGCCAGTACCTTGCCCCTAACACCACGGGCTCTTATCGTGTTTAGCAGTCTCTTGTAGGGCACCTTGTCAAAGGCCTTCTGGAAATCCAAATAGATCACGTTCACTGGCTCTCCATTGTCTAACTTCGTTACCTCCTCAAAGAATTCTAACAGATTTGTCAAGCATGACCTCCCCTTGACGAAGTTGTGCTAACTCAGCCCTATTTTCCCACATGATCTATCACAATGCCTCAAGAAAGAACATCAAGCATGCAGCTCAACTTAAAATGAAAGTTATAGTATTCGCCAAGTGATTGCCTAATGATTGTGCAGCAAGGAGCTTACTGTTTCCGACAAAATAATTAGAGACGGAGAAAAATATCAAATAAACTAGGAAAGATGCTGAAGAATAAATGTGCCAGCAGAGGAAGACTGAGCAAGACTCGATGGGCCGAACAGCCTCCTTCTGCACTGTAAATTCTATGATTCTATAAGTGAAGAAAAGTAGCACAATGGGTTAACAAGCATCAACATAAGGAAATATTATCACTAGAGCCATCCAACTCATCACCCTCCAAGAAGCAAAGAAAGATGGCATCCAGAATTCAGTGTCATGTGGTGCAAAAGGTTCATGAAAAAGTATGATTTCGTACTCTTTCAGAAAACAAAACATTTGCAGAATCTGCCAACTAAAATATAAATGTAAATCTTGCCACACTCCCAGAGGATCATAGGTTGCTCTCCCCTACGAGAGCTGACTGGTGGTAATTTAACCTGAGCGTCACCGTGCCTCAGGCGTGGTGCATTAAGGTGGGGACTTCTGATAAAAGGAACAAATTCCATCATTTTGTCACCCAACTGAGTGAGATAAGAATGCATATTGATTGGCTTGCATTGCACCAATAAACTTTGACATGCAAAGAACGAAGACCATTACCAAGATTGATGGGAAAAAACATCCTTATAAAGAAGATCATAGGAAGGTGGAGTTCACTTTTGTATAATGGACAGCACAAAAATAAAGCTGATTATGATATTGAAGCACGTAGCTTGAGAAATGTGTTATCGCCCATGTTCTCAAGAAAGGCTGGATAGTTAAAGGAAGTTTCAAGAAATGGATCAAAGTATTGTGGAATTTGAGACCAGAAGACTGCCCAAAAAATAAAAGAGCTTGTTTGGGACTTGTTCCAGTCTCATCTTTTCAACAAAGAAGGTCAACCAACATGCACTTTTTCCCAGCAGTTTTATAAGTGTTGTTTATCGCTTGGACGCATGTATAAATAAAACTCTCAAGGACAGTATCCAAAAGATGTGGAACAATTGCATGCTTGAAGGTGAAAAACATTCACCAAGGGTGGAAATATCCCAGCACCCTCACTGGCAACATTATGTCAATGGGTCATAGGTGCGTGAAACGAACTTGATCCCAATATTATCAAAAAAACAAACTCTAAGAATATCGAATGTACTCGATGGTACCAAGGACGATTACTTTTGGAATGATTATACCGAACGTACATGGGAACATAAGAGCAAGAGTAGGTCATTGAGCCCCTCCAGCCTGCTCCACAATTCAACTAGATCATGGCTGATCTACCTTAATGCCATTTTACCACGCTATCCCATTTCCCTGATCTGGAGATGCCGGCGTTGACTGGGGTGAGCACAGAAAGAAGTCTTACAACACCAGGTCAAAGTCCAACAGGTTTGTTTCAAACACTAGCTTTCGGAGCACTGCTCCTTCCTCAGGTGAATGAAGAGGTATGTTCCAGAAACATATATATCGCCAGATTCAAAGTTGCCAGACAATGCTTGGAATACGAGCATCAGCAGGTGATTAAATCTTTACAGATCCAGAGATGGGGTAACCCCAGGTTAAAGAGGTGTGAATTGTGTCAAGTCAGGACAGTTGGTAGGATTTTGCAGGCCAGATGGTGGGGGATGAATGTAATGCGACATGAATCCCAGGTCCCGGTTGAGGCCGCACTCATGTGTGCAGAACTTGGCTATAAGTTTCTGCTCGGCGATTCTGCGATGTCGCACGTCCTGAAGGCCGCCTTGGAGAACGCTTACCCAGAGATCAGAGGCTGAATGCCCTTGACTGCTGAAGTGTTCCCCGACTGGAAGGGAACATTCCTGCCTGGTGATTGTCGCACGATGTCCGTTCATTCGTTGTCGCAGCATCTGCATGGTCTCGCCAATGTACCACGCTTCGGGACATCCTTTCCTGCAGCGTATGAGGTAGACAACGTTGGCCGAGTTGCACGAGTATGTACCGCGTACCTGGTGGGTGGTGTTCTCACGTGTATAGTCACCTCTTACCAGTACTACCAATTGTTTTTTTATTATTCGTTCATCAAGGGGCATGGGTGTCGCTGGCTAGGCCAGCATTTATTAACCATCCCTAATTGCCCTTGAGGGGGCAGTTAAGAGTCAACCACATTGCTGTGAGTCTGGAGTCACATATAGGCCAGACCAAGTAAACATGGCAGATTTCCTTCCCTAAAAGATATTAGTGAACCAGATAGGGTTTTACGTCAATTGACAATGTTTTCATGGTCATTAGACTTTTAATTCCAGATTTTTAATTGAATCCAAATTTCACCATCTGCAGTGGTGGGATGCGAACCCGGGTCCCCAGAGCATTACTCTGGGTTTCTGGTTTACTCGTCCAGTGACAATACCACTATGCCACCGCCTCCCCATATGATGATGCTGGTGATAAAGACAAGGAAGATTCATATGACGAAGGTGTTGTACAACATAGCTATTGGGACAAATTGGTTAGTAATTCAGGGGGCGATCGTAGTGATTTAAATTTTTTTTTGTTATTTTGTTATAAATTTAGTGTACCCAATTCATTTTTTTTCCAATTAAGGGGCAATTTAGCGTGGCCAATCCACCTGCCCTGCCCATCTTTGGGTTGTGGGGGCGAAACCCATGCAAACATGGGGAGAACATGCAAACTCCACACGGACAGTGACCCAGAGCCGGGATCGAACCTGGGACCTCGGCACCGTGAGGCAACAGGACTAACCCACTGCGCCTCCGTGCTGCCCTGTGATCAGAGTGATTTTGAAGGATTTCAATATAGGAACAGGAGACCATTCAGCCCCTTGAACCTGTCCCGTTATTCAATGAGGTCACGGCTGATCTGTGATCCGACTCCATATACCTGCCTTTGGCCCATATCCCTTAATATCTTAGCTGAACAAAAATCCATCTATCTCAGGTTTAAAATTAACAAATTAACAACTGATCAAGCTTCAACTGCTGTTTGTGGGAGAGTTCCAAACCTCAACCACACTGTGAAGACGTTCTTCCCAACAATACTCCTGAATGGTTTAGGCCAATTTTGTAGACACTGCCCTCTAGTTTTAGAATCCCCAACCAGAGGAAATAGTTTATCTATAACATTATGACATATATTTATGTTGCCTTTGATGAAATGTATATCGTTTGTAGTTTTATAAAATAAATAAATGAGAGAAAATTAATATGAATCAGAGTGGTTTTCTTTTTTTTTAAAAAAACTTTATCCCACTGCAAAGGTCTTTTTTGGGCCCAAATTAAGCATGCATGTCAAACCCTCAAAAACATTACTCATGTAAAAGTTGACTCTGTGGTTTTTGCTTTAAAAAATTGGTTTCAAAAAGTTGACTTTTACTCAAGTAAATTTCATTGATTTGATTGGGTATGGGGGAAATATATTACATGACTAAACAATTTTTTTTTAAAAAGCATTTATAATGCAATACTGAAAATGGTCAGATGTTCAGTGCAAGTAATTTACTTAAATATTTAAAGTTGAGCAGTCACAGAAATAAACTAGAATATTAGAAACCATAAACACCTCCTTTTGTTGCATGGAAGGACAGAATCATTATACAAACCGATTTTCACCAATAAGGCATTTTTCATGCAAGGTAAAAATGAGTGAAAACATTCAGAGGCAGCTGACAAACTAAATTCACCACAGAAACATAGAAAATAGGAGTGGGTCCTTTGAGCTTGCTCCACCATTCAATGTGATCATGGCTGATCATCGGTCTCAGTGACCCTTTTCCACTTTCCCCACATATCCTTTGATCCATTTAACCCCTTCTTGAAAACATGCAATGTTTTGGCCTCAACTGCTTTCTGTTGTAGCCAATTCCAGAGGCTCACCACTCTCTGGGTGAAGAAACCTCTCTTCATTTCACCCCATGCCCTTAGTCTATGACCTCTGGTTCTGGACATCCCTATCAGGAACATCCTTCCTGCATGTACCCTGTCTAGTCCTGTTAGAATTTTATAGATTTCTGAGATCCACCCTCATTCTTCTGAACTCCAACAAATATAACACGTTTTTAAAATAAATTTAGAGTATCCAATTGTTTTTCTTCCAATTAAGGGGCAATTTAGCATGGACAATTCACCTACCGTGCACATCCTTCTGGGTTGTGAGGGTGAGATCCATGCAATCACGAGGAGAATGTGCAAACTCCACACAGACAGTGACCCGGGGCCAGGATCAAACTCGGGTCCATGGCCCCGTGAGGCAGCAGTGCTAACCACTGCACCACCGTGCTGCCCCCAATGAATACAATGCTAACCGACTCAATCTCACCTCATAGGTCAGTCCTGCCATCCTAGGAATCAGTCTGGTAAACTTTCTCTGCACTCCCTCCATAGTAAGAACATCCTTCGTCAGATAAGGAGACCAAAACTGAACACAATAATCCAGGTGTGGCCTCACCAAGGCCCTGTATAATTGCAGCAAGACATCCGTGCTCCTGCACTCAAATGTTCTCATTTGCGGCCACCATACCATTGCCTTCTTTATCACCTGCTGCACCTGCATGCTTACCTTCAGTGATTGGTGCAAGAGGTCTCTCTGCACATTTCGCTCTCTTAATTTATAGCTATGCAAATAATAATCTGCCTTCCTGTTTATGCTACCAAAATGGATCTCACATTTATCCAAATTATAGTGCATCTGCCATTCATTTGCCCATTCACTCAACTTGTCCAAATCACACAGAATCATCTCTTCATCTTCCTCACAGCTCACCTTCCCACCCAGATTTGTGTCATCTGCAAATCTGGAGGGGACATTTGGTTCTCTCATCCACATCATTAATACAGACTGTGAATAGCTGGGGTCTTAGCACTGATCCCTGCATTAGTCACTGCTTGTCATTCAGAAAAAGACCAGCTTATTCTTACTCCTTGTTTCTTGTCTGCCAACCAGTTTCTATTTATCTCAATGTACTCCCCCCAATCCCATGTGCTTTAATTTTACCCGCTAATCTCTCATGTGGGACCTTGTAGAAAGCCTTCTGAATGTCCAAATTTTCTACATCCATTGGCTCCTCCTCATAAACTCTACTAGTTAAATCCTTGAAGAATTCCAGTAGATTTGTCAAGCAAATTGTACCCTTTTGTAAATGCATGCTAATTCTGTCTGATTCGATCACAGTTTTCCAAGTGCTCGGTTATAAATCACCATAATTAACTTCTTCACCACATACATACAAATAATTAATAAAACAAGGACAGGACGGCATGTGGCACAGTGGTTAACATTGCTGCCTATGGCGCAGAGGACCCGGGTTTGAATCCTGGCCCTGGGTCACTGTCCGTGTGGAGTTTGCACATTCTCCGTGTCTGCATGGGTTTCACCCCCACAAGCCAAAGATGTGCAGGTTAGGTGGATTGACCATGCTAAATTGCCCCTTAATTGGAAAAAAAAAAATTGCGTACTCTAAATTTATTTTTTAAAAATAAAACAAGGACACCCCCACCTGCAACAATTTTTTACTTCCCCCTTTTCTAAAAGCATTGATACCTACACAAGGCATCAGTCACCTTCCGCTGACCTTCCCATACAAGAATACAGACTGTTTTTTTGGCAGGCTCTTTGAGCACATGCGATATGGTAGCCGAGCCCAGTTCTCTAATTATTTGACATTCAGGCAACCACTTTCAATTGAAGTTTCTGGATATCAACCAGAAGCAGGAAACCACCTCAAATTTCTTCTTCATAAACGAAGAGCATGGATAACAATTGTGGTGCACTTCCAACTGCCCTGGCTGCAAAGTCAGTCAAAGTTGGTCTGTATTGTTCAGCCACTCATTGCCTTAAAGTCTGAGATTAGATGGAGGTTTAAAAGCAAGCACTTGAAGAAATATTTCTCATTTTATTTTCTAACTCTTAACAAGACGAGTTGGATAGTTTAGATTACCTACCACCAGTCTCGCGGGTGAGAACAGTGCAAACACGAACTTCTGCCGACAGACCAATCACAGACACTCTGATTTTAGCAATCTTCAAGCACTTCAAAGTAAAAAAGATCAATTAGCATTGTGGTATCAAAAATCTTGAAATACGCAATGAAGATCTAAGAAATTACAGTGAAATAAATTTCCTTCTCCATTTTTTTGCCAGTTCTTTTTCCTCCTTATCTTGAAGGCATTGACTTATGACTGAAACACCAACCAGCTTCCACAGTAGTCCTCCTTTGTGCATAAAAGCATGCTATTCAACCACAGCAAACATCATAGTTGAGTGATAATTATTCTCCCTCACCACTCATATCCAGCAAAGATGTGCCAGATAGGAATCAGGAGTGGAATCCCTGCTCAATTTTCTCCCCCGATTCATGGCTTTCAAGCAAAATGTAGCATCATCATCTCAGACGACATCTTTAATAATAATAATCTTTATTGTCACAAGTAGGCTTACATTATGATTGCAATGAAGTTACTGTGAAAAGCCCCTAGTCGCCCCATTCCAGCATCTGTTCAGGTATATGGAGGGAGAATTCAGAGTATCCAAATTGCCTAACAGCATGTGTTTTGGGACTTGTGGGAGGAAACCGACGCAGACACAGGGGGAACATGCAGACTCCGCACAGACAGTGAACCAAGCCGGGAATCGAACTGAGGACCCTGGCGCTGTGAAGCAACAGTGCTAACCACTGTGCTACTGTGCCACCCATAACTCAACACAAAGCAAGCAACCTAGTCTGTTGAAAATTTATTACAATCCTAGACCAGACCCCAACAGTTGTTAGGATACTGGATAGAAACCCCAATATTTTATTTAATTTGTAAGACTGTGAGGAAAGGATACTTCCCTCCAGGAGTGACTCCAAGCACAAATAGGAATATGGTATATTACAACAAACAAGGCGGTTTATTACCAACACAGTACTAACCTAACTTTATCATACAAGAAAATAGCTTACAATTACCAGTTAAACAATGCTTAGCAATAAGAGGAATTACTTTAACTTTTAACGGATATCTTTTTATCTCCAATCAAGCAAAAACCATCTCTGGCCAAACCCACTTTTAAATACAGTTAGCAGACCCAAGTGTACTTGCTGAATAGAGATGTCTTGGATAAAGTGCCTTGAGAGAGAGGGAGATTCTTCAGGAACCAGCTTCCAGATTCTTGCTCATGTCCAACTTAGTCCAGTTGGACTTACCAGCATTTGACAAAAAGTATCTGTTCTGTTCACAGTCAAATCTTTAACTCATTGTTTTCATAAGCTGCTAGTCTGTTCACAGAAAAATTTCAACTAAACTCAATACCTAACTGCTTTAGCCCTTAGCTCTTCTCATTAATCACGTCATCTCTATCCCACTAACTGGGTTATGACCTTTTGGCTACAGCTAAACACAAGGGGCTGGATGCTCCGCTATCCGGAGGGGCGGGGGGTCCCGGCGCCGAGGAGCGGCGTGAACCACTCCGGCATTGGGCCGCTCCAAAGGTGCGGAATCCTCCTCACCTTCAGGGGCTAGGCCGGCCCCGGAGTGGTTTGCTCCGCGCCGGCCGGCGGGGAAGGGGCTTGGCGCCACACCAACCGGCGCCAAAGGGCCTCCGCCGGCCGGCGCGAATTGGTGCATGCGCGGGAGCGCCAGCGTGTGCTGGCATCATCCCAGCACATGCGCAGGGGATTCATCTCCGCGTCGGCCATCACGGCGGCCGACGAGGAACAATAGAGTGCCCCCACGGCACAGGCCCGCCCGCGGATCGGTGGGCCCCGATCGCGGGCCAGGCCACCGTGGGAGCACCTCCCGGGGCCAGATCCCCCCGGCGATTCTCCGACCCGACCAGGGGGGGGGCGGGGGGGCGGAGAATCCCACCCAATGTCTCTAATTTAATTATCTACTCCTCAGGGAACACTTTTTCTTTAAACAAAATTCCATTAGCCCTACTTCGGCAAACAATATCCATGGCTGGAATGAATTATGATCTTATCTTTATGATATTTTAATTGCACCTTTGTAGCCCCAAAGTCTAGCTGCCTTACAACGCAGGATTTTTAAAAAAAACATGACTGCAGCAGTCAAATACACACCAACCCATGCTTTGAACCATTACTGCACCAGATATATATGAAATTCCAACATTCATCACAATTCCACTTATCGAAGAAGCCATAGACTGTGGAAAATATTTAAACTGCATATCCGCCAGCTTTTAAAGAGCTACTCTCAGTCCCATTCCCAGCCTTTCCCCCACATTGCTATTTCAAAATGACAACAATCCACCTTGGGCAGAGAACAGAACATGGGTGTTGAATTTTATGTTGCCCGGCGATGGGTAGAAGTCTGACAACGATGATTCCTGTCCCTGCCTTTCAAAGGCACCCAGAAATGAGTCTTTCCTCCAATTAGTGAGCGCCCAGCTGGACATCGGCCAACTGTAATTTCTTTAGTGGTTCAAATGCGGGGTTGCCGACTGCATTGCCAAGCGTAGAAGGCATCATGATTGAGATGCGCCAATCTGCATTGCAACCGGGGTTTGAGCAGGGTGGGAGAAGAGAATGGTCTCTCACACTTATTCGCTGGCAAAGGTACATTGAGAAAATGCTGGCTCCTGACAAAGTTCATATTGGCCGCACATTTCAAGGCAAGATTGAAGCACAGCATAGTCATTACAATGTCCTGGGGCAGCACGGTGGCGCAGTGCGTTAGCCCTACTGCCTCGCGGTGCCGAGATCCCAGGTTCGATCCCGGCTCTGGGTCACTGTCCGTGTGGAGTTTGCACAGTCTCCCCGTGTTTGTGGGTTTCGCCCCCACAACACAAAAATGTGCAGGCTAGATGGATTGGCCACACTAAATTGCCCCTTAATTGGAAAAAATGAATTGGGTACTCTAAATTTATTTATTTATTGAAATTTAGAGTACCCAATTATTTTTTTTTCCAATTAAGGGGCAATTTAGCATGGCACAGTGGTTAGTACTGGGACTTCTGCGTTGAGGACCCAGGTTTGAATCCCGGCCCTGGGTCACTGTCCGTGTGGAGTTTGCACATTCTCCCCGTGCGTTCATCAGAGGGGCAAGATGGGGTTGGTGTGTTGCAGACACATCACATCACTAATAGAACCGTCCAATTTTTAATGCATCTCTGGTCTCCCTGCCATCCGGACCCTCCCATGGATCAGCAAGCACATCTGGCTAACATGGCTTATTCTCCTCTTCATCAGAGTCATCATCTGAGGATGGGCTTCTCTCCATTAAATTGTGCTCTGCCATGGCTTCTCCTCTCTGCAGGGCCAGGTTGTGCAAAGCACAACACACCACGATCATTAGTGACAGTCTCCCATCTGCATATTGCAGAGCACCACCTGGTTGGCCGGACAACAGAATCACATTTGAGTGGAGCAATGGTCTGTCAATGAGTCGTGGTGGATGAGTGGCTCTCATTTTTTCTCAGCCTCTCTGCATTTCGTTTTCATACTCACACATCAGCCATTCCCAAGAGAGTAAGAAGGCAGCCATCTAAAGCTTGTGACCCATTAAATATTCCTGGTACCTGGGAATTCCTCAGTATGTAGGCATTGTGACGGCTGTCCAGGTACTGTGCTCAGACCTGCATGCTGCATTGCCTGTGGTTACAGCTGCACGTTAAGGGAAGGATATTGCTTTCCTTTTTAAATGACCCCAGATATCCAGAAGGCACTTTATTAGCCACATGCATGCCATCCATTATGCCCTGCACTTTGGAAAACCAGCAATACAGCTGAAGCCTCTGGTTCCTTCAGCCTGACTGGTATTGTTTTAAAAATGCGTTCATGGGATGTGGGAGTCGCTGGCTAGGCCAGCATTTGTTGCCCATCCCCAATTGCTCTTGAACTGAATGATTTGCTAGGCCATTTCAGAGGGTATAAGAGTCAACCACATGTGCATCTGGAGTCACATGTAGGCCAGACCAGGTAAGGATGGCCCTAAAGGACATCAGTGAACCAGATGGATTTTTACGACAATCGACAATGATTTCACAGTAACTTCATTGCAGTGTTAATGTAAGCCTACTTGTAACAATAATAAAGATTATTATTTCATGGTCACCATTGAACTTTTAATCCCAGATTTTCATTGAATTCAAATTTCACCATTTTGCGCGGTGTAATTATGTTGGGCCTCTGGATCACTAGTCCTGTGACAATACCACAATATCACCGCCTCCCCTGGTTTAAACCCAGGCACGGTGGTCAGTAAATTAAACAAATTCACCCACATGCACAAACAGGGCATCAGCCTGGGGTGCAGTGGCATGGAGCCAGCTAGGAGAAGTTGAAGCCTGGAAGGACCCTATGGCGAAAGGTTCAGGGCCACTGTGACTTTCAAGGCTACAGGCATCAGGTGCCCACCTACACAACTGAATGCATCAGTCAACATGTCACAGATTGCTGTGATTGTCTGCCTGCAAGCTCGAGTCTTCAGGAGGAACTGGCGCTCGCTCATCTGTATGCCATCCTTGTCCAGTAGATTCTATTGGCAGGATACTGCCTTCTCTCCGGCTGTCTCCCTGCTGCCTCACATCCACTGGCCCTGCCCTACAGCAGGTTGCCTACCTGACTGGGCCCACAGGGCACACCTGGCCCTGGTCATCTGCACTCCTCCTCAATGGAGGAGGAGCCTCTCACTGAACGTACGATTCTCATTTGGGAGCAGCAATGTTCAGCACAATCCTGTACTGCAAAATGTTGATTTTTGACCCCTTATGTCAGGAAAAGCCCAGCCCTGTTCTGAAGTCAGTCATAGTCCCTCTAGCCTTTATACCCACCTTTTCAACATTTCCTGATATAAAAGCATAATCCCCACCAACCATGTCCACCACTGCATTAGTGTGGGCAAAGCAAAATTGTGATTTTCAGCTTTGTTTTTTTTTTTAAATTTAGAGTACCCAATTATTATTATTTTTTTCCAATTAAGGGGCAATTTAGCATGGCCAATCCACCTACTCTGCACATCTTTGGGTTGTGGGGGTGAAACCCACGCAGACACGGGGAGAATGTGAAAACTCCACATGGACAGTGACCCAGAGCCGGGATCAAACCTGGGTCCTCAATGCCCTAGGCAGCAGTGCTAACCACTGTGCCACCCTTCATTAGCTTTGTTAACAAAGGGCAGCACGGTGGCGCAGTGGGTTAGCACTGCGGCCTCACGGCGCCGAGGTCCCAGGTTGGATCCCGGCTCTGGGTCACTGTCCGTGAATTGGGTAAAAAAATGAATTGGGAACCTAAATTAAAAAAATAAAGCTTTGTTAAGAAGATTAAAAGCTTATTAATTTGTTTTAAAATGGTGGATGGGGGAGGGGGGGGGGGGTAAGGCAGCAGCACGTTGCCCAGTGGTTACCACTGCTGCCTACAGCCCGAGGACTCGGGTTCGATCCCAGCCCCGGGTTACTGTCTGTGTGGACTTTGCACAGTCTCCCTGTGTCTGCATGGGATTCACCCCCACGACCCAAAGATGTGCAGGTTAGGTGGATTGGCCACGCTAAATTGCCCCCTCATTGGAAAAAAAAAAAAATTGGTACTCTAAATTTATTTTTAAAAACAAATTGGGGGGCAGCATGGTGGCGCAGTGGGTTAGCCCTGCTGCCTCACGGCACTGAGGTCCCAGGTTCGATCCCGGCTCTGGGTCACTGTCCGTGTGGAGTTTGCATATTCTCCCCATGTTTGCGTGGGTTTCACCCCCACAACCCAAAAATGTTCAGAGTAGGTGAATTGGCCATGCTAAATTGGAAAAAATTAATTGGGTACTCTAAAAAATTTTAAATGGGGGATGGGCTCGGAGGTCAGCACCGGCCAAATTGTGCATTATGACAGACTAGCGGGGGGCAGCATGGTGGCGCAGTGGGTTAGCCCTGCAGCCTCACGTTATCTTCACTCTTTGATTTCTCCTCTTGTCTTAACCTGTGACTTTGCGACCTTGTTATTACACAATCTGGAAAAATCCCAGGATATTCGTCCTTCAACACTTCAATTGTCTGATTTTCCACTGGCTTATCAACCACAGTAGGCATCACTCCCACCTGCGATCCAGCTATATCATTACCCAAGTACGGTTCCCGTACCAGCCTCCCTGAACAGGCGCCGGAATGTGGCGACTAGGGGCTTTTCACAGTAACTTCATTGAAGCCTACTTGTGACAATAAGTGATTATTATTATGATAAACTGTATCCATGGACAAGATAGTTTCTCTATTACTCCTACTACCACTTCACCACTCTTCACTGGACTTTCCAATTTTACCTTATATAATGGAACACTACTCTTCTCACCCTGAATTTCACATATTACTATCTTTTCTGGCAATATTCCTCCCAAACTACATAACTCCTCATCTCTTACCATCAAACATTGACTAGCTCCCGTATCTTTTAAAGTGGTGACTTCTTTACCTATTCCTTCTGGTACACATGAGTAAACTAAGTAAATTGTTTAAAGAGATCTGGCACCTTCTTATCAATCACCTCTTGATCAGGCTATACAATTTTTTGCACCTTCCTCGCTTCACTTGGGCTTTCCTTTACCACTTTAACAAACCCCACGGACTTATCCTGTTTTATCACATCAGCCTTCCCAGTGCTTTTTTTCAACCGCCAACACTGTGACTTTACATGGCCTGGTTTATTAGTGAAAACATTTGAAACTTTTCATTTCTCTTCCACCCACCAAAACCTCTCAGCCTCTGACAGGGCCATTGTCCACAATCTCTACTTAAACTGGAATACCACACCTGGAAAAGCAAACACAAATATGCTCACCCCTCACTGTCTTTAAGTTTACTAAGCCAACCAAATCACAAAGATAGACTTTTACACCATGAGCCCCCAATTTATTACGGGCCAAGTTTTAGAGAACCCTAAAGTATATCATGGAGTTCACCAGGCCCACAACTTTTAATAGATTTTGGTTATGGGGTGCACAAGGGCCCACTTTACAGGTGTGATGCAACAGAGAACTAAAAGTATTTTTAAACAAAACAATGTTTATTCTATGAATCCAGTTAACATTTTTTAACGCACAGTAAATAGTTTATCAATACCAACACACTTAACTCCACAGATACAATACTCGACAGATAACCCTTAATAACTTCCCAAACAACATACATAAGTTAAATAAAGACAGCAGGTTTAAATTCTCTACAGAAACAGGTATTACTTTGAAATCATCAATGATCTGGAGACATTCTTTAGTTTGTAGAGAGAGAGATTATTACACAGCTGCTTGCTTTAAATGCAGCTATCCACCTCTGAAAAACGAAACTAAAAACACACTGCAGCTCCCAGTTCAAAACAAAAGTGAAAGACAGACAGCCCGGCTACACCCACACACTGACATCACTGCAGCTATTTGATAAACACCCATTTCTTAAAGGTACATCCACCTGACAAGGTTCAAAACTGGATGACATGACGCAAAACATGCACAGAACGGTAACAGTCCCAATTTCTGCACGTAAAATTCACCCCTGGATCGTCTAGAAGTGAAAAACTAGCTCAGGTTGAGTCACCCTTCAACTTTCTTTCTAATAATAACAATCTTTTATTATTGTCACAAGTAGGCTTACATTAACACCGTAATGACGCTACTGTGAAAATACCCTAGTCGCCATACTGCGGCGCCTATTCGGGTACACAGCGGGAGAACTCAGAATGTCCAAATCATCTAACAGCATGTCTTTTGGGACTTGTGGGAGGAAACCGGAGCACCTGGAGGAAACCCACGGCAGACAAGGGGAGAACGTGCAGACTCCACACAGAGTGATCCAAGCGGGAATCGAACCAGGGACGCTGGCGCTGTGAAGCAACAGTGCTAACCACTGTGCTAACGTGCCACCCCTATTCAATTGCTTTGTGAAAGTGTCCATCCAAACTAATCACTTCCCCTGCAAATAACACTTGCTAATGGGGAATATGCCATATGAAGAATCTAAACCAGGAAACCAGGTTCTGGGATGCTAACGTGCAAAAATAAGATACCTCCGACACACGCAAACTGCCAAGTCAGGTACACAAGAGTTACTTTCATCTTTTCGGATCAAAATATATGAAGCATTTACCTTAATAAGGTCATAAATGTTGGATGGGTCACATGTTGTGAGGCTGCTAAAAATGACAAGTATTTCACGACTGGTGTGTCCTGGCATGTGCCTTTTGGGGAGAAAAATCAAAACTTTTGAAAAAATTTTATTAAGGCATTTGTGTAAACAGTAAATGCAAAGAAACACAAGAGCAAAAACAAACAGGATCATAATAAATAACTAACTAACCAAGACCCCAACCTCCCTGCCATTCCCCGCCTTCCACATTTTAGCCTCTTTCTCTCTCCCCCCCCCCCCTTTGAAGAAGTCGATGAACGGCCTCCACCTCCAACAAAATCAGTCTCCGGTCTACCAGGGAGGCAAAGCCAGAACATCGGCCCCTCTTGCCCCCCCCAGATTCCTGCGTCTTCCGACACTCCAAATATTGCCATTTCTGAACTCGGGACCTCCTACACCCTCAACACCTCGGACATTACATGTCCGAGAACTCCTGCCAGAACCCCTTCAGTTTCGGACATGCCCAAAACATGTGGAAATGGTTCGCGGGCCTCCATACGCACCACCCACACCTGTCATAGATTATCATAGAATTTACAGTGCAGAAGGAGGCCATTCGGCCCATCGAGTCTGCACCGGCTCTTGGAAAGAGCATCCTACCCAAGGTCAACACCTCCACCCTATCCCCATAACCCAGTAACCCCACCCAACACTAAGGGCAATTTATCATGGCCAATCCACCTAACCTGCACATCTTTGGACTGTGGGAGGAAACCGGAGCACCCGGAGGAAACCCACGCACACACGGGGAGGATGTGCGGACCCTGCACAGACAGTGACTCAAGCCGGAATTGAACCTGGGACCCTGGAGCTGTGAAGCAATTGTGCTATCCACAATGCTACCGTGCTGTCCTCTACCCCCTCAAAAGAACCTGCTCATCCTAGCCACCGTCATGTGCGCCCTATGAACTACCTTAAACTGGATAAGGCTGAGCCTCGCACACGACGAGGTCGCATTCACCCTCCTCAGAGCCTCCTCCCACAACCCTGCCTCCATTACCCACCCCCCAGTTCCTCCTCCCATTTCCATTTGACTTCCCCTATCGGGGCTCCCTCCCAGTGCATGAGCTCCTTATAAATCTGGGACACCATACCCACTCCTTCACTCGATAGCACCTTATCCTGTAATCCCAATGGCGGCACACCGGGAAAGGATGGCAACTGCTTCCTCACAAAATCGCAGATTGAGAAAAATCAAATATATGATGTTTCTGTGCCAATCTGGTCCAAAATCATAGTACAAATATAGCTCAAATCATCTTGGGTGAAAAAACAGAATGCAAACAGGAAAACAGAAAAACAAAGGACGGCAGGTGGGGAGGAGAGTGGAAAGGCAAAAGGTTGCTAATAAACTTCCAAAAACACTTACTTCAAAGTCTCCATGGCCAAGGTCAGTGAATTGTAAAGTGAAGGTTCCCCACTGCATGACACACCTACAGCTTTTTTTAAGGCTTCTTTATGCTTCTTTGGATTCCCTATGACAATGACAAAGCCAGGACCTCAATGCTAAGGATTAGGAACCTTTATGTCTCAAAGAAATGAAATATTAGAATTTGTTCCTGCATTCGATACAATTTTTTTAATAAGAAGCTGCAAGATAGCAGTGAATCCACTTGGTCTACATAGCATGGTGGTTAGCACTGTTGCTTCACGGCGCCAGGGACCCGGGTTTGATTCTCGGCTCGGGTCAGTGTGTGGACTCTGCATGTTCTCTCAGTGTCTGCATGGGTTTCCTCCGACTGTTCCGGTTTCCACCCACAAAAGTTCCGAAAGACGTGCTTGTTAGATGAATTGGACATTCTGAATTCTCCATGTCTGATCACAGAGCTCTAGGTCAAGGGTCGCCAGGTCACATGGAGCAGTATTATCCAAGAAAATTACAATTGTTCCCTTTACAATTGATACAAGCTCTTAAGGATGTTTGTTTGAAAAAGTCGTTTCGAAACAATTACAGACTCCATGGACATTTTATGAAGAATTTACAAATTTTATTGACTGTACTGCTTCCAGGTCAAAGGGCATCACAGTTGTGTTGGGTGCTCTGGATCTGTGGAACATATACAGACCACCAACACTTAAAATAGTGCAACACTATTTTATTCAGTTACAAACTGTTGAACATACTTTCACTGTGGGTTAACACGATGTTAGATTAAACTAAAGACCTGTCCTAACCAGTCTATGCACTCAGCACATGGTGAAGATCTGTGCTGCAAGCTGTAAGCTCTGTCCTTCTGAGAAGCTGCATCCCGAATGAGCGGGAACTCTGATGCCCCCTGTCTATATAGTGAGTGTGCTCTAACTGGTGATTGGCTGCGGTGCTGTGTGTGTTGATTGGTCTTGCTGTGTGTCCATCAGTGTGTGTGTCTGCACCATGATATACTGGTGTATATTATGACATCCCCCTTTTATAAAGAAATGTATGTGTGCGGCAATAAATAATGTTCCCAACTACATGTGGGGTGCTAAGACATATTTACAGGACTACGTACATGAGAACTAAGCTATTTACATGGGAAGGTGCTTGGTGCAGAGAAGCAGTATGCACCAACAGTAACGAGATCAACACTATATACAAACCAGGGAAACGATCAATCAAAGAAACGAAACAATTCAGAGAGTCCATAAGTTCGAAAAGTTCATAAATTTAGTCTGAGGTGGGCGACGAATTCTGGTTGGCCGCCTCAAGGGTGGGTCGAGAGCCGCCAGTTCAGGAGTGGGCTGGGCTGCGTCAAAGTCAGGGGGGAGGCAGAGTGGCAGAGAGCTCTGCATAGTCAGTGGCACGGTCAGCAGGAGGGCGAGGCGACACTGGAGGATCACGTGGCGAGCGTGGAACAAGACGAAGGACGCGTCGATTGCGGCGCAGAATAGTGCCATCCGGTAGACAAACCAGGAATGAGGGGGGGGGGGGGGGGGGGGGGGGGGGTGTCACCTGCCAAAGGACAACAGCGGTTGCAGACCAGCCACCATCCGGAAGATGGACGCGGACGTTGTCATCTGGAGCCAGAGCAGGGAGATCAGCTGCACGGGAGTCATGAGCCGCCTTGTGCTGTGCACGAGACAGCTGCATCCGGCGAAGAACCGGAACGTGGGCGAGGTCTGGGACATGGATGGACGGCACCGTTGTCCTCAGGGTGCGACCCATGAGTAACTGGGCTGGCGACAGGCCAGTGGGGCGGAGCGATAGGCCAGCAAGGCAAGGTAGAAATCAGACCCAGCATCGGCAGCCTTGCATAGGAGCCGTTTGACGATATGTACTCCCTTCTCCGCTTTGCCGTTGGATTGGTGGTACAGGGGACTGAACGTCACATGGGCAAAATTGTACCGCCTGGCAAAGTTGGACCATTCTTGGCTGGCGAAGCAGGGGCCATTGTCCAACATAACCGTGAGCAGGATGCTGTGTCGAGCAAAGGTTTCTTTACATGTACGAATGACTGCAGACGAGGTGAGGTCGTGCAACCGTATCACCTCCGGGTAATTCGAAAAGTAGTCCACGATCAGGACATAGTCTCTACCCAGCGCTTGGAACAGGTCGATGCCTACCTTGGTCCATGGTGATGTGACCAACTCATGGGGCTGCAGGGTCTCACGTGGTTGGGCCGGCTGGAAGCACTGACAAGTGGGGCAGTTGAGCACTGTGTTGGCTATGTCCTCATTAATGCCGGGCCAGTACACTGCCTCTCGGGCCCGTCGGCGGCACTTTTCCACGCCAAGGTGGCCCTCGTGTAGTTGTTCCAGGACAAGCTGGCGCATGCTCTGCGGGATGACAATGCGGTCCAGTTTTAGAAGAACCCCATCTACTACCGCCAGATCATCTCTGACATTATAGAATTGAGGGCATTGGCCCTTGAGCCACTCGTCTATTAGGTGGCGCATGACACGCTGTAGCAAGGGGTCAGCCGCCGTCTCGCGGCGAATTTGGACGTGGCGTTCATCCGAGGCAGGTAGATTGGAGGCCGCGAATGCCACATGGGCGTCAACCTGGCAGACAAATCCCACTGGGTCACATGGAGTGTTGACTGCCCTGGAGAGAGCGTTAGCAATGATGAGGTCTTTGCCTGGGATGTACACCAGCTGGTAGTCGTATCACCGGAGCTTGAGAAGAATACACTGGAAGTGAGGTGTCATGTCGTTCACGTCTTTCTGTATTATATTGACCAGCGGGCGATGGTCGGTCTCGACGGTGAATTGAGGAAGTCCGTAGACATAATCGTGAAACTTAACCACACCGGTCAGAAGGCCCAGGCACTCCTTTTCTATCTGCGCGTAGCGCTGCTCCGTGGGGGTCACCGCACGTGACGCATATGCAACGGGGGCCCATGAGGCCTCATCACGTTGAAGGAGCACTGCCCCAATGCCGGATTGACTGGCATCAGTCAAAATTTGGGTCTCCTTTGCTGGATCAAAGAAAGCTAAGACCGGGGTCGTGGTCAGTTTTGTCTCGAGTTCTCGCCATTCGCACTCGTCGGCAGGGAGCCATTGAAAGTCTGTCGTCTTCCTGACCAGGTTCCCGAGAGCCGTGGTATGAGAGGCGAGGTTAGGGGTGAATTTTCCTAAAAATTTGACCATGCCCAGAAATCGGAGGACCGCATTCTTGTCCTCTGGTGTTTTCATAGCTGTGATGGCAGCGACCTTGTCCGCATCCGGCTGCACACCCAATTGAGAGATGTGGTCCCCAAGGAACTTGAGTTCCATCTGACCAAAAGAGCATTTGGCCCTGTTGAGGCGGAGGCCATGCTCATGTATACGTCTGAATACGCGCTGGAGGCGACTAACATGCTCCTGCATGGACCAAATGATTGTCATCGACATAGATGCGAACACCTTCAATACCTTCCATCATTTGTTCTATAATCCTATGGAACACTTCTGATGCAGAGATGATCCCAAACAGCATCCTGTTGTAACAATATCTGCCAAAGGGGATGTTAAATGTGCAGAGTTTCCTGCTGGGTTTATCAAGCTGGATTTGCCAGAATCTTTTTGAGGCGTTGAGTTTGGTAAAGAGCTTCGCGCGAGCCATCTCACATGTGAGCTCTTCGCGCTTGGGAATTGGATAGTGCTCTCTCATAATATTGCGATTTAGATCCTTAGGATCAATGCAAATTCTCAATTCGCCGGAAGGCTTTTTTAAACATACCATGGAACTGACCCAGTTGGTCGGTTCCGTGACTTTGGAAATCACTCCTTGGTTCTGGAGGTCCTGCAGCTGCTGCTTGAGGCGGTCCCAAGGGGTGCTGGGACCCTGCAAGGTGCGTGCACCACAGGCGTGGCATTCAGTTTTAATAAAATCTTGTAGGTATACGGGAGCGTGCCCATGCCCTCGAAGACGTCGTGGTACTGGTTGATAATGGCGTTGAGCTGCGTCCTGAAGTCAATGTCCTGAAAGGCAGACGCGTCAGCAGGAGAGAGAGTCAACTCTCTGAACTAGGTTCAACAGCTTGCATGCCTGCGGCCAAGCAGGGAGGCTTTCGAGGAGCCCATGATTTCAAAGGGAAGGATGGCTTTGCGTGACCTGTGCGTCACTTCAAGTTGGCATGAGCCGCTGGCAGCAATGGCATTGCCATTATAATCTAATAGCTGGCAGGCTGATGGCAGGAAGGCTGGTTTGACACAAAGGCTTTGGAGGTCAGACCGCGCAGTGAGATTGGTGGAGGCACCAGTGTCCAGGCGGAATCGTATTTGGGACCGGTTGACCGTAAGGGTGGCACACCACTCATCGTCTGGATTGATGCTTTATACCGATAGAGGCTGGACTCTTTGCTTCGGGGACACCCTGTTTTTTGTAACGATAACGACTCGAAAAGGCGCCTTCGGGTCCTCTGTGTCAATATCAGGTAGCAGGGCCGAATCGGACTCAGTGACCGTGGGGTGAATGGCCCCGACATTCCTGCGAGGCTGGCTGGAGCGACAAGAGTTGGCAGGCTGAGCTGATCTGCATAAAGCAGCATAGTGGTCAAGTTTGCCACATCTCAGGCATCATCAGGATTTGACAGGGCATTGACGCTTTAAGTGGGCGGAGCCACAGTTGCCGCATGTTATAGCGTCAGTACGTTCGATGTGCCACCGCGCATGCGCGGTGCGATCGTACGTGGTGCGCGCCTGCGCAGTACGTTCGTTGACGTCGCCGTCCCCTCATTCGGTGCGCACAAGCGCGGGAGTCCGCGAAAACACGCGAAATGCCCGCCCTCATCTAGGCTGAGGCCCTAGTATTGCTCGATTGCTTGGACCCGTTCTGCCTCGTGGGGACCTTGCCGCGCCGTTTCAGCCGCTTGAATGTGGGAATACCGACTAATGGCGTGTTCGTGTAGTACGCAGGTCTCGATGGCAGTCGCTAGGGTGAGCTGCTTTACCTCGAGGAGTTGCTGGCTGGCGTAGGGGGTCCGGACTGAACACCGAAAACGATCTGGTCGCGTATCATGGAGTCGGGGGTGGGCCCATAATTACAGGACTGCGCAAGGATGCAGAGGTGGGTGAGAAAGGACTGGAAAGGTTCATCCTTACCCTGCAAACGCTGTTGTAATAAATAGCGCTCAAAACTTTCATTCACCTCGATGTTGGAGTGACTGTCAAACTTGAGGAGGACAGTCTTGAATTTTGATTTAGCTTCACCATCAGCAAAGGTGAGAGAATTGAAAATGTGGATGGCAGGTTCCCCGGCCGTGGATAGGTAGAGAGCGATCTTCCTGGTGTCTGAGGCAGCTTCCCGGTCTGTGGCTTCAAGGTAGAGCTGGAAACGTTGTTTGAATATCTTCCAGTTGGCCCCTAGGTTTACTGGTGATGCGGAGCGGCGGCGGCGGGCAGACGCTGTCCATTTTACAGGATGGCTGTATGCTGGTGGAAGGCAGATCACCTGCAGGTAGGTCTAAGAAGTTCTAACATCCCTCAACTCCTGGTATCATGTTGTGTTGGGCGCTCTGGATCCGTGGAACACATACAGACCACCAACACTTAAAATAGTGCAACACTATTTTATTCAGTTACAAACTGTTGAACATACTTTCACTGTGGGTTAACACGATGTTAGATTAAACTAAAGACCTGTCCTAACCAGTCTATGCACTCAGCACATGGTGAAGATCTGTGCTGTAAGCTGTAAGCTCTGTCCTTCTGAGAAGCTGCATCCCGAATGAGCGGGAACTCTGATGCCCCCTGTCTATATAGTGAGTGTGCTCTAACTGGTGATTGGCTGCGGTGTTGTGTGTGTTGATTGGTCTTGCTGTGTGTCCATCAGTGTGTGTGTCTGCACCATGATATACTGGTGTATATTATGACAATCACTTTATGTAATTTACCCTAATAACTTTGTGACAGGGCACAAATGTACCACGCAGGACCAAATTTGAAGAAATAGTCGGAAGCAAAATAATTCTGGAAATGTACGCAAGGTTTTTTTTCCTTTTTTATATAAATTTAGAGTACCCAATTATTTCTTCCCAATTAAGGGGCAATTTAGTGTGGCCAATCCACCTACCATGCACATCTTTGGGTTGCGGGTGGTGAAACCCACGCAGACACGGGGAGAATGTGAAAACTCCACACAGATGTATGCAAGAGCTGACCAAATGGGATATAGATCTTTCTGAAACACACCGTGTAGTTAGAAGTTTACTTGGACGTTATGCACTCTGCTCAGAATATTTGAGAGGTATATTTCAATAATTCTATTCACAAAGTAGGCAGGGAAATGTGCTCAAGACTAGAAGAGTTGAGTACTAGGTTCCAGCTCTTTTGACTCTTCAACACGTTTTTAAATTCTAAATTTAAAAAATAAGACATTTTATTAACGCATTTATAATTTTCTAACAACAAATACAAATGTAAACATAACTCAGTAGAACCCCCCCAACCAACAACCATACGCAGCCAACATGGCTTATACACACAATTCCCCAGTCTCTTCTCCTCCTCTCGCTGATCAAGGCTAAACTAAACTAACTCCCCCTACACCCCCCCCACGTTCCCTAACTCCCCCCCCCTCTATTGTATCTGCTAACAGTCTAATTTTCCCCAAAGAATTCGACAAACAGCTGCAACCTCCGGACAAACCCCAACATTGAACCTCTTAGGGCGAACTTGCTTTTCTCAAGCCTGAGAAACCGAGCGATGTCGCTAACCTATTTTGGGGGCTCCGAGTCCCTACACGCCAATAAGATCCGAGGGACTTAGTCGCCAGGCTACCAGGAAGGCATACGCGAAAAGGTCAGCCTCTCTTGCCCCCTGGACTTCCGGGTCTCCCGACACTCCAGAAATCGCCACCTCTGGACTCAGTGCCACCCTTGTCTTTAATACAGTGGACATGACAATGGCAAATCCCTGCCAGACTCCCCCAAGCTTCGGACATGCCCAAACCATGTGGACATGATTTGCAGGCCCGCCCGCACACTGCCCACACCTATCCTCCACCCCATCAAAGAACCTGCTCATCCGGGCCACCATCATGTGTGCCCGGTGGATCACCTTAAATTACATCAGGCTGAGCCTGGCACATGATGAGGACGTGTTGACTCTACTCAAGAGCATCCTCCCAAAAACAGTCCAAAGATGTGCAGGAAAAGGACAGCTGCTATTTGAGATGGTGGGAGACAAAGAAGTTACTGCAGTGGGGGAGCAGGTGGTCTGTTTTCTGCTGCAGACCAAGGAGGATGCTGGTGAGGGTTCAGTTTCTGTTCAAATGAACGGGGAAAAGAACAGACAAGTGCTTTTGGAGATTTAAGGAATGGAGAGTCAACAATGTGTGGCTTGCTAGTGGTAATCATACCCAGGGAAATACGGACTGAGTGGAATGATTGTTGAAGGACAGTGGAAGTTCCAACTTGGTGTAGTGGGGAGAAGTGAACCTGACAGAGAGCTGGAAGTGACTGTGGGACTGCTTCTGTAATGCGACATACATCTGCCGGAAGTGTAGTGCACAGCACAAGTATTTGGAAGACACAATTCAGTTGTGCTGGTTTGTGAATGGGAAGGTTACCTCTTTCAGGAGTTGGGTGTAGTGGTTGCCTGTTAATGTTTGATCTATGTTCATTTTTGGTTTTTGTTTGCTCCAGTAAGTTTTAAAACATGAAAAAAAAGAGCATCCTCCCACAAACCCACCTCTAGTTCCTTACCCAACTCATCCTTCCAGTTACGCTTTACCTCCCCTATCTGGGTTCCCTCCCACTCCATAAACACTTTATAAATTTCAGAGATCTTCCCCTCCCCTACCCTGTTTTTGAAACTACCTTATCCTGTATCCCCTGGGGTGGTAGAAGCAGAAAGGTCGAGACCTGCCTATGTACAAAGTCCCTCACCTGCAGATAACGAAACCCATATCCTCCTGGCAGTTCAAACTCTTCCTCCAAATCCTCCCAACAAGAAAAACTCCCATCAATAAACAGATCCCCCAGCCTCTCAATCCCTGCTCTCTGCCACCTCCGAAACCGCCCATCCAACCTCCCCGGCACAAACCAGTGGTTCCCACAAATTGAAGCCCACACCGGCGCTCCCTCCACTCCCATATGCTTCTGCCACTGCCCTAAACTCTCAGAGCTGCCACCACAACCGGGCTTGTGGAGTACCGAGCCGGCGAGAACGGCAGAGGTGCCGTTACCAGTACTCCATCTGTAACCTCTGCCATTCCTTCAACAGCCCCGCCTCCAGGGCCTCCAAGTACCTCCTATTCACCAGGAGAATCGCCCTAACCAGCTTGGCCATTTCCAAAAAATTGAATTTTCTAATACGCAGGATTAAACAGCATTAAACACAAATCAGAAAATCCTTCTTCAATTTGCCTCAATAGGCTTTTGATTACCTTACTACTGTACCCAATGCTTGGAGGCAGGTAGTCTTACTGCCCTGGCCTCTGGAAAAATGGATCAAGGAACTGGCACACAGACTAGCAATGTAAAATTCTTGAGGTGGGGGAAGATCCTGCGATGCTTTTTAAAAAATATTATTTAAAGTCCCCAATTCATTTTTTTTCCAATTAAGGGACAATTTTAGCATGGCCGATCTACCTACATGCACATCTTTGGGTTGTGGGGGTGAAACCCGCACAGACATGGGGAGAATGTGCAAACTCCACACGGACAGTGACCCGGGGCCGGGATCGGACCCGGTCCTCGGCGCCGTGAGGCAGCAGTGCTAACCACTGCACCACCGTGTCGCCCAGATCATGCAATGCAGCACAGTTGATTTTCACTTAGTAAATTCAATTCAATATTACCTTAAAATATGAAATGTACAGTATAAAACAACATTACCTGCAAGTTCAGTAAGTTTTTCTGCCCTTTTGTTTTTAGTAGTAACAATACCAATCTAAAAATAAAATCAAAATATTACAATTAACAATTGATGAGGTTCATTCTCATAGGTCCTTTATCAAGGTTGGACTGAGCAATGGTTATAACAGAAACATCATGACCCTTGTCCAAAGGCTCATGGGGGAACAAACAACTGCTGAACCCAGGAGGTAAGGCAGGAGACAAAACGAATACAATTAATTCTACTGATCGGGTTGATTTAACTTGTTCAGTCTGATTCATGACTTCAGTAAAACAGAATTCCAATGATACCGCCAGCCCAGAGCAGATTAGAACGGCGCCGGCGGGACCTCGGCGTGTAAGGGTCGGATGGCGGCCTTTGGAGGGGGGTTGTCCAACCCCTGGGGGGGGGGGGCCTCCGATGTGGCCTGGCCCACGATCGGGGCCCACCGATCGGCGAGCCGGCCTTTGTGGCTGGGGGCCTCCTTTCCTACGCGCCGGCCCCTGCAGTCCTGCGCCATGTTGCGTCGGGGCCGGCGAGTTGAAGGAGGCCACTGCGCATGCGCACATTGGCGCCGGTGCCACTGCGCATGTCCTCGTTGGCGCCGGCGCAACTGCACATGCGCGGATCTCACGGCGCACAGTTCGCACCGGGATCTGCAGCTGGAGCGACCAGAATTAGTCGTGGGAGCGGCCCGTTCATGCAGTCGTAAATCGCGACGGCGTGGACACTCTGCCGCGGGATGGGAGAATCCCGCCCACTATCTTCACATCACCTGACACAAAGGCCACCTGAAGCCTCTTTACATATCAGTGTCAATTATTGGATACTTAACATAAATGAGACAACTAATTGGAATGTCTCTTAACCCATTGCTTAACAGTCTCCCCTTCCTTGGAGAAAAAAAAAATTAGGTGAAAACAAAATTACAAGAAACTCAAAAACACACACACAATTCCCCCCCTTCTCTTTTTTTTGGGGGGGGGGAAGAAAAAATAACAGTCATAGAAACAGAGGCTCTTCATTAACAATATCCAAAGGTTTCTGTGAGCTAGCCCCTCTTTTTGTAAAACAGTCCGGCAATTGATAGCTACTGTCAACCCATTTAATTTTTGCTATTTCCCCTCTGTCCAACATCTGCTTCAAACTTGTGATGTCCATCCTTAAACTTTTTTTCATTGACACTTTTTGTAGAGTGCACATTTTCTCACAGGGATTTATTGTCAATGTGACAGTCAATAGGTATTTTATCCAAATCCCCTAATCCCCAAATTTATGTCAATCTCTGAGATATAGAAAAGGCCATATCCAGCACATCTATAAGACTTAACGTCTCAGCAGCCAAAGTGCTTTTGACCACTCGCCTTATTTTCTTTGTTTTCCACACAAGAGGGCAACATTTACCATTGTTCCCCAAAAGGAAAATTATAAAACCTCCTGCGCTTGAAACCCCATCATATAAATTTGCATAGGACGCATCACTATAAACTATGAGTTTCAAGTGCCTACGGTCACCTAAAACCGGGAACCTCAAAACACACTCCTGCATTTTGAGTTTGACCAACGCTCTATTTGCTCATTTATGTCTTCCACTTTGGGATCATTCATTTTTGGACTCAACTCTAAGACATCAAAACTCACGTCCTTTCTAGTCTGTCCACCTAACCAGTTCAGTTGCCCAATTAAACTTTGCAGTTGCTCTTTTTCCATCTTGAAACCATTGCGTCTTTTTGTGAAACCCGGCCACGACTAATTGCTATTGGGCTGATGCTTTCCAAATAAGATTGCTGACGTAAAGTTGCCCCTAACTTAGTCTGTCCGATTGCCAGTCCAATGTATTTAAATGCACCGGAAGCCTGACTTCCAACCCTGAATTCTTTCCTCATTACAATAGCTTCAAAATCACTAGTCCCACCCCACAAAAAATCATCGACATGCATCATAAAGATGCCAGAAAGATTTCCTTTATAGTGCCAGTAAAACATTGCCGGATCTGCTTTCAATTGGCAACAGCCAAACTTTAACAAAACTGACCTTACCGAAAAATATCAGACTCTAGATGCATCATTCAATCCATATACACATTTGTTCAACTTCTAGAGTACCCCTTCTGTGTTAGATGCCTCTTTAGGAGGACGGAGAAAAATGTCTTTCTGGAGCTGATGCCCCTGCAAAAAGGCAGCTTTTATATCTATAGATTTGCATTCCCATGCCTTTGTGGCTAATAGAGCCAAGAAGATCTTTAAAATAACATCTCTTGCCGTCGGTGAATCTACCCTTAAATCCTTATCTTCTAAGTTTTCTTCAAATCCCCTTGCCACAAGCCTGGCCTTTGCCTTATAAGTTCCATCCGGAAGAAAGTTTTCCGTGCAAATCCATCTGTGGAATAGAGCTCTTTGTCCCCTATCCGGTACTTCCGTGTATACCCCAAATTCACTCCAACTATGCAGTTCTTGCTGTTTGGCATCTTTGATAACTTTTTCCATCTAATTTATTGGAAGCCACCAAAATCTCACGTGCATGTGGTCTTCTACTCCTATTAGTATTTGTAGTCTTACTCATGTTCCGAGATCTTGACAAACTACGTCCCCTCTCCCGCCTGGTATCTCGGCTGTACTGCTACTGCTTGATCTTTCCCTTCTGCTGTGGGATGTCCTTTCAATAGTTCTCGACCTTTTCCTGCGGACCTGTTCACTATCCGATGTACTATCTGAACTGGCACTGCGTTTCTG
Organism: Scyliorhinus torazame; assembly: GCF_047496885.1. NCBI lineage: Eukaryota > Metazoa > Chordata > Chondrichthyes > Carcharhiniformes > Scyliorhinidae > Scyliorhinus > Scyliorhinus torazame. The sequence continues at coordinate 75,296,961 of NC_092715.1, forward strand.
TGCCCTCCATTTTTGAACTTCGTGTTCCCAATCCATTGTCTTGACTCCCTCCCCTGAATGCTGTATATTCAACCAATGTTTATACTTTCCAGTGGCCTTCCCTGCTCTACTAATAACAGTTGCAAACGTTCCATTGACTAGATCCTTCAGGCAAGTATGTCACTCTTGTACCAACGTTTGGCAGTTGTCGTTTTGGAAAAATGGCCTGTTCTAATTCATCAGAAGTGTTGTGTTCCTCTACAGAAACCCTGTCTATATCAGTTAACTGGTCCTCATAGTTCTGTAACACCTGCGTACTGGATGACTCTAGTTCCTCGTCATGTCTGTTTGCTCTGTCTAAATTTGAAAATTTGTAATCTGTACCCATTATCCTTGATGAATGTACCCTAACAGTTTGATTGCCATGTTGCAAAATAATTGTTTTGCCATCTATGCCTATGATCTTCCCTGGGCCTTTCCATTCATTAAAATTGTCTCTCTTATAGTACACTATGTCTCCTTGCTGAAAACGGTATCTGATGGCCATACATTATGTCTTAAGGCTCTGCAAATTCTTTCAGAGACTTCTGCTTCCAAAAAAGCTTTACTACTGCTATGTAATGCATTTAAATGCTCAGCAAAGGCAGAGCTAATTGTAGTCCCTTCCCAAGCTGGAGGCTGGTCATCTCAAATGGACGGAATTTTAGGATTTCTACCAAACACTAATTGATAGGGACTATAACCCCCAACCATCTGCAATGAATTCTTTGCAATGCTAAAGCTGAATTTAGCTTGCAGTTTGGTCTACCTGCCAAAATTTTCCAGAGCATGTCATCTATTACTGCACACACCATTACTAAATGGGCTTTCCACAGCCGTATTCAGAACTGTGATATTTACGTTTTCACACACATCCCTAAACTCAACTTCGCAAATTCTCCCCCATTGTCCGTAAGAATTTTGCCGGTGGGCCCATTCCTGTCCCTATCCATTTTTCCACAATTTGATCCAGGATTGCTCTCTTTTCTTTACTTCGTACAATCGTTGATTGACTAAATCTGGTTGCTAAATCTACAAAATGCAAAATGTTAAAATCCCTGGCCAAAGGTAGGGTTACTATCGGTCGTGCTGGTGTCCTTCTGTACTTCCTACAAACTTCACAGCGATCACTAACCTGTTCCATCAGTTTAGTATAGTCTTCATCCCTTACCCCTGCACCCTTTAATAAATTTTTCAGCCTCCGAGGAGACAGATGCGCAAATTGCCTATGCAGTTTTAATACAACAAGCTTTTTATCAGCCAAAGTCCCATTTTCAACTGCCATTAACACATCCTTAACAACTGTACTTGAAATATTGTCAGTAATGGAATACAATAATGTCCCGACTGTGTAAATTGTAAGTCCACCGTCTTTCCAAAAACTGTTACCTCATCCTGGTCCATATCCAGTTTCATGTGTGCTTTCTGATGTGTTTTGTACTCTGGGATAACACAGGCGCAACTCGATGCAGCTTTGACCAAAAGATAGTCCAGACTTTGAAGTAAGTTAAATGTGATTTATTGAACCATTAGCACAGGTCTCTATGAGTTTGACTCTCCTGCTAATCTTGCTATAGTAACTCAGTCTAACTAACCAGTCTGCTCTAAGCCACGTGGTGATCTGCCCCTGTCCTACTCTCTAAGTGTCACCTGTGGAAAGAGACAGAGCATGCGTGCCCTGCCCTTTTATATGGGTTGCCCCTTTGTGTTAGTGTCACCTCTGGGTGTCTTGACTGCCCATTGGTCGTGTCCTATTCTGTGTGTTCATTAGCTGTATGTCTGCATGTCATGACATCTCCGGTGCTCCCTCTCGTGTTTACTTAGTTGTAGTGTATTTACATTAACCCCTTGTGTATACAGTGATGCATCCTTGTGTATATACAGTGATGCGTATCACCACATCCCCCCTTTTTCTGTGTTACATATTTTCTGTACTTGATTAAAGAAAATTGAACAAAATACGTAGATAAGTGATGACATGTACAAATCATGATGACAGTGATGATTATATAATACCAAATAATATGTATGAGTCCAAAGTTCATGAATGTATATGGTCGAGTGGCTTTCTTGTTTTGTTATTGAAGTGTCGATGTTGATGTTGTCATTTCCTTGTGAACACCGTCAGTGTCCCTGTGCTTAAGGAACCAATAAGTCAAATGGTCAAATCACTTAATTGTATGATTTGGACTCTTTTTTTCTTTCCCGATGCTTGTGGTAATGATGCAGTATGTCATCTTTCCTGTCTGACCTGGACTGGTGTCTGTCTTTGCGGTATTGATGTCACATGTCAGCTGCCTTGAAAGCTGGTTTGCTTGTTTGTAGTGGAGCAAACTTTAATCGGTGAGATCCGTTGTCATGCCATGGTATGTCTGTACTCTTGCCAGTGTTAGGAGCTGTGCTGTTACATTGTCCTGCATTTGCAGAGTTGTACCATGTCGTACCAGTCGTTGTTCCAGTGTTGTTGGTTTTATCGTGCTTGTTGTTGACGTTGGTGCCTTTGGTACGCTTCTTGTTGTTGTCAGTGTTGTTGGTGGTGTAGGTTTTGTTGTTGTGCTTGTTGCGCTCAATGACCACCCCGAGTGGATAATGCGAGTCCTTCACAAAGTTACTTGTGTCAGCGTCCTTCGTGGCATCTGCTGTTGCATTGCGCGTTCCGTCTCGGATTCCTCAGCGCTCCCCGTCTGGAGTCATGTCCGGTTCATTGGAATCATCTTTGGCTTGTCGATGCTCCCCTTCTGGAGCCCTTTCTGGTTCACCTGAATCACCTTTGGTTTCTTGATGCTCCCCGTCTGGAGTCATTTCAAGTTCTTGTGGAGAGGCTTGAGTAGATGAGGTGTGAATTAATGTGGTGTCACTGGAGTCACTAGGTGCCTCACTTTGATTGTCGAGTGCCTCTGTACAGACTATCTGAGATCTGTCAGTCTCGCTGAGATGTCGCACATCTTGTATGGGAATTGTGAAGCCTTTGTCACTTGTCGCACATAGTGGGTAGACCTTCAGTGTCTTCTTGTCGGTTAGATGAGCTGGGTAGACTGTCAGAGTCTTCCTCTGGTGGCTCAAATTATCTGGGTAGACTGTCATAGTCTTTTTGTCGTTCACGTGAGCGTGGTAGACTGTCATAGTCATCTTGCTGTGCACTTGAGCGTGGCAGACTTGCATCGTCTGCTGCTGGTTGCTCAGAGAAGGTTGGTAGACCTTCATGGTCTTGTTCATGCAAGGACTGGAGTCTTGCGTTGCTTCCATCGAGGAGTCTGTCAATGAGCTTGCTGTGGAGGCTTGTATCACTCTGTGGAGTCTGGTATCGTTCCCTGTGTGGAGTCATGCAGTGGTCTCGCTGTGGAGTCGATCTGTGCGCACACAACGGAGTTGTGCTGTGGAGTCTTTCTGTGTTCTCTGTGTGGAGACATGCAGTGGGCTCGCTGTGGAGCCTGTCATTGCTTTCTGTGCGGAGTCGGGGACTCTTCGTGGTGCGTGGACCACTCCCTTGGCGTCAGGCCGCTCTCTGTGGGCTTGTACTGCTCTCTGTCTCTTGGTGTCAGGCCGCAGCAGAATCCTGTACTCATGGGTCGGGATGTCGTCTATGCTGGGCTGAGGATCCTGAAATCCGAAGAACCCGTTCATGACTGTGTCGGATGCTTCAATGTGCAACACATCTCGTTGCGGTTCGGATTTGGTACTGAGTTCGCCACATCCAATGATGAAATCATCGTCTGAGTCGTAGTCTTCAAGGACTAAATCATCTCTTAACTGCTTGTTGCGGGGTTCTGCGGAGGTTACTTTCAGCTACTGGTCGAAGTTAAGGTATTGTGCTGACGTTCCAGGTGAAAGAATTCTGTTTTCTGGAGTTAATCTTTTTCCACTATTTTCGGACATTTCCCCTTTAAGTGGGCGTGGTCCGGGCCTCTGACGTCATGATGCTTGTGACGTAGAGCGTAGGAATGGATTGCGCATGCGCAAATCTCTTTTCTTTTACTGTGCGCTCCTTTCGCAACTGTGCATGCGCGGCTTCTCGCTCATGTGCAAAACAGTTTTGCCGGTTCGCGACTTCTGGGGAACGGTGCATGTGCGGCTGCCTTGCGCAAGATGGCTGCCAATCAAAACTGCAGTTTGCCTCTGCTGCAAGCCCACCTTTGACTTGTGGTGAGTATAGGCGCAAATTTCACCGATTTTTTTTTTGTGTTTACCTCACAGTAGTTTTCAAACTTGTCCAGGACTGTCTGGAAGTCGCTCTTGTCCTGCCCTTGGGAGTACTTGAAGGATTTGAAGATTTCTGTTGCACTTTCACCCGCAATGGTGAGTAGAAGATCTATCTTCTCAGCATCGGCCATGCCATCTAGGTCGGATGCCACAATGTAAATCTCAAATCTCTGCTTGAATGCACACCAGTTGGCACGGAGATTGCTGCGGTACCTGAGCTGCTGAGGAACCGGAATCTCTATCATCTTGCCTGGGTGCTGTTGCTGGTAGTCACGGATCTTGCTGAGTTGAACTATATAGATTCAACAGGCACTACTGGTACCATGATCCGTTTTGTACTCTGGGATAACACAGGCTGCAACTCGATGCAGCTTTGACCAAAAGATACTCCAGACCTTGAAGTTAGTTCAATGTGATTTAGTGAACCATTAGCACAGTTCTCTATGAGTTCGACTCTCCTGCTAATCTTGCTATAGTAACTCAGTCTAACTAACCAATCTGCTCTAAGCCACATGGTGGGTGTGATGCTTCTGATCTGCCCCTGTCCTACTCTCCAAGTGTCGCCTGTGGAAAGAGACAGAGCAAATGTGCCCTGTCCTTTTATATGGGTTGCCCCCTTGTGGTAGTGTCACCTCTGGGTATCTTGACTGCCCATTGGTCGTGTCCTATTCTGTGTGTTCATTTGCTGTATGTCTGCATGTCATGACATCTCCGGTGCTCCCTCTCGTGTTTACTTAGTTGTAGTGTATTTACATTAACCCCTTGTGTATATACAGTGATGCATATGTGTATATACAGTGATGCATATCACCACACTTTCTTCATCGACGGTCTGCTCAGAAGCAAAGGTATCTCATCAGTGCTAATGGAATGATTCACTCCGGCAATATTGCAAGGGATCACCACTATTTTCAGAAACTTCAGAGTATTATCATCCCCAAACCTGAAACTTGTGGAACTTTCAAATTCCTTAACCTGGTTCTGATTTTCAGCATTCAAGGAGTCCAGGTAACATTTTAACCAGTCAATTCCACACACAGTAGATGTGCAGCCACTGTCCAATACAGCACAATTGAGGAATCTACAACCAACACCCTCATTACCAGCGTAAAACTGCTTGTTAATAGGGCAATGCTTCCTTTCTGGTCACTATCTTTTTCCTCTTCTGACTCTTCCGTGTCATGTGTTGCGTCAAACACTCTGTTAGTGTTGGACAGTTGAAAGCATAATGGTATTGAGAGTCACATCGAAAACATCGATTTAATACGTGTTGGACAGTTGAAAGCATAATGGTATTGAGAGTCACATCGAAAACATCGATTTATCATACCCCGGGCATTTCTGGGGTTCATCTTCCTATTGTAGGTTCTAATTGGGTTTCTGTCTTCATAATTTCCAGGTCCCGGTCTCCTTCTATAGTCTTGAAACCTGTTTGTAGCCGTGCGATTTCACCATCCTGGTAGTAGTGTGTCTTCCATATTCTGCCTTATTGCAGATTGACCGATTTGGGTCATCAGAGTCATCGGAATCGAATGTTTCCCCAGAAACGTTTTTTAAAAACTTCTGTCATCTGATCGAATAAGGTATCCATATCCGCAAACTGAACTCCTGTCAAAACCAGGAGCCTATCCATGTTGCTCACTCTAGCACAGTCAAGTAATTTAAAGGCCGACACAGACTGTGGAAATTCCAGGTTGTGTTTCTGCAGCCTTTTACATCGTCTGCCAAATTCCATTATATAGTCTTCCATGGAGAATTCCTCTATTTTCCGGAACCTATCAAAATCTGACCATGCTTCATATGCACTTAACAAGTCATCCTTTTTATAAATCTTATCCATATAATGTAATAGAGTCTCCAGACCTTCTTCGGAGTCTAACTCTTCCAATTCCAGGTCAGAAAACACTTTGCTTAGGATTTTACTGTCATAAGGTAGAGAAAGAGCCAATGCCATACCTTGTTTTCTCTTTTCCAAGACAGTTATCTTAGTCCACATAAATACTGAACTTCTCCATTGATCATATGATTCCCTTTCAAAAAATAAGGAGGGGGTAGTCATATCCGGCCATCTTTATCCTCGGTTCAGCCATATATCTTTTTTTTTCTTCTCACTCACTCCTTGGTTTGGTCTGGAAAAGTTGTATCTTTCAACCCTTTACATTTGCACAGCAACTATCCTCTGCTACCATTTGTTAGACGTATAGCTGCTGTTGTATAAAGAGTCAAAGGTACTGCTCCTTTTCTCAAACACCTTTATTTCACTTCAACAGACTCTGCACAAAACATTATCTTTACATCACCTGACACAAAGGCCACCTGAAGCCTCTTGACATATCAGTGTCAATTATTGGATACTTAACATAAATGAGACAACTAATTGGAATGTCTCTTAACCCATTACTTAACACTTGATTTTAGAAAATATGGATGTACAGAGTCATAGGACTGCCAATTAGTTTTTAATAACATAAACATTTCTTCGGCATGCAAAGTTTAACTATAATACAATACTCTTCCACTCCCTTCATTCTCACAGGTATGCACAGATTTTAAGGTTAACACAGGTTGCAAAATATATCTTAGCCTATAATGTTTTCAGTAAACACATGGTCCCTGTAAACCAACAGGTCAACTGTGGTCAGACACTCCCCATTCTGAAACCACTTGGCAGATGCAAACCAATCAAACATCCGTGAATTTCTCAACAAATCCCCCCAGATGATTATTATACTGTGAGCCAACTGGCCTCTGGCTTCCACAGAATTAATTCCTAATTCAACTCTCGAAAATACATGCCTCAGAATCAGCTTCCAAACAATGATTTCCCTCAGCTGTTTTCAGCAAGGACCACTTGCAGGATTTCCAACTCTCCACCTAGTACTCCTCTGTCTTGAATTGTCATGCGCACTGAAGCTTCCACCCAATCTCTCAGATACTCAGCCCCCAATAGAATACTATTGTTTCACAAACTGGAATAAGGACACCAACCGTACGATTACTTCAGATATCCGAATTTCCCGACCCAATTTCACGCAGTCTGTACTTTCAGTTCTGTCTGGAACTTAAATGAACAGTATCCTGCTCAAATTCCAGTTCCTGTTTATCTTTTGACTTCAGTCTTCTACCTAGTTTCTATAACTAGCCGTGCTTTAGTCTCTGGCACTTACTTTCTTGCTCATTGCTCTGCTCTCCTTCTTCTGACAGGTGAGAGAGCTGTTCCCTCTCTCACTGCTAAGCTCCTTTTGCTTTTGCTTCAGTTAAACGCAATCACAAAGTCTTTCTTTCCTAAACTGATCCTGATTGCCGAGCAACAGCTCATTCTTCTTCCAAGCTCTTGCTTACTTTTCATGTTGTAAACTCTCCAAGCACAATTTAAACTGAAACCAAAAACCTCCATACATGCAAACACCTTTGTTTAACATGAATCTAACTAAACTTTTACCTTTTCTTAGGCAAAAACCCAAATTAAACTCACTTAAAACTATCCTTTATTTCTAATATCTAACACTACAAACAGAGATCACTGAAAACTACCTCTGTTCCCTAACAAGGGAGTAAAATTGTTGTCCAAAATTCAGAGTCAGCACCAACCTAGTTAAATTAACTGGAAGGTAACTTGCATTTATATATTATTTATGACATAGAGAAACAAGCCAAAAATGTTTCACAGGAGTGTAATCAGATAACAGGCACCAAACCAAAGAAATAAATATTAGGATCGCTTCTCGGCCTTTTGGATAAGATCAAGTGTAGTATCACTTCTCGGCCTTTTGGCTAAGATGAGCATGAGATCAGGTGTAATGCCTGAATCTGGTATGTCTCTCTTGTGGGGACCGTGAATTGGATTCAATTTGAATTTTTTTTTTTGAGCAGGCAAGGAGCTAGATTAGGGGTTTGCCCCAGTCCACACTCTTGAGCTCTAGCTTTGTAACTCTGATAAAGTAACTTAAAAGAAGAAATAATTATTAGGAGAGGCAATGGGGCGTCATGTGGCATAGTGGTTAGCACTGGGACTACGGTGCTGAGCACCTGGGTTCGAATCCCGGCCCTGGGTCACTGTCCGTGTGGAGTTTGCACATTCTCCCCAAGTCTGCATGGGTTTCACCCCCACAACCCAAAGATGTGCAGGTTAGGTGGATTGGCCACGCTAAATTGCCCCTTAATTGAAAAATGAAACAATTGGGTACTCTAAACTTATTTTAAAAAAGGAGAGGCAACTAACATTTTGGACAAATGGGTGCATTTCAAGGAGGGGCCCAAAAGAAGGCAAGAGAGGTCGAGACACAGAGGTTAGCGAGAGAATTCCAGAGCACAGGGCCAAGATATCTGAAGGCATGGCTGGAATTGGAAGAGAGAAAGGAGTAGGAAATGTACAAGACTAGACTTGGAAGAATGCAAAGTGCCCAGAGGGTTGGAGCACTGGATGGTTTTACAAAAACATGTGTGATCCCATGAAGAGATTTGAACACATGAATGAAAATTATGTTCAGGGCCGAGGAGCCAATGAAAATCAATGCACAGATATAAAGTGTGAACATAACTTGCGTAGACTAGGAAACAGGCAACAGGATTTTCAATGAGTTGAGCTTTATGGAGGACGAAAGTTGGGAGGTTGATCAGAAGGATATTGGAATTTTTGGATTGGTGCCAAGATTCCAAATAAACTGATTCAACCCGAGACCGGGGGGGGGTCGAGAGAGAGAGAGAGAGAGATAGAGAAATCAGTGGCAAGGGAACAGAACTTTTTCACATGAACTAAACGTAGTTGATGCACACTAAACACTGGCCTGATGCCCACATTCATCAAAATTATACCAGGGTTTGAATTAGAAAGTGAGGTCGCAGAAGCTTGGGTTGCGTTCCCTTTATGTTCAGGAGGTTGAGAAGCCTTAAAAATTATGAAGGAATTTAATTGCGTGAGAACAGCTAATCATCACCTCTGCTGGAGGAATACAAAAGGGGGCACAAATTTAAAATTAGAGCCAGGCATTTTAGGAGTGAAATTAGAGAGGACTAAGGTTCTGGTAAGACCACATCTGGAGTACTGTGAGCAGTTTTGGTCCCCTTACTTAAGGAAATATATTATTTCAGTGGAGGTGGCTCAGGGAAGTTCCCTAGGATAATCCCAGTATGGAGGGATTGTCTTACGAGCAAAGGTGAAACAGGTTGGGACTCGACTCATTGGAATTTAGGAGAATAAGAGCTGATCGCATTGAAATATATAGGATTCTTATACGTCTTGACAGGGTAAATGCAGAGAGGATGTTTATCAGAGAGACAAAGGCCAGAGTCAGAGTCTCAGAATGAATGGTTGCCAATTTAAGACTGAGATGAGGAGGAATTTCTTCTCTCTGAGGGTTGAGTGTCTTTGGAACTCCTTGCCACAGAGAGGTGTGGGGGCAGAATCCTTGGTATATTTACAGCAGAGATGGATCGATTCTTGATCAATAAGAGAATTGAGGGTTCTGGGGAAAGGGCAGGAATGTGGACACGAAGAATGTCGGTTCAGCCATGATCCTATTGAATGGCGAAGCAGGCTCGAGCAGCTGAACGTCCTATTCCTATTCCTATTTCTTATAGTCTTATCTACACAAAGTACGAACAAAGGCAATCTTGAACTCCCTTGCCGAAAAGCCTGTGGATTCGGAGTCAACTGATATTTTCAAAATTGACAGATTTTTGCATTTTGCAGGGGTATTGAGGGATATGAAACAAAGGCAGGAAAATGGAGAGGAGGTAAAGAGATGATCGAATAGTATGGGAGTCAAAAAGCTGAATTACCTACTCTTGTTCCTATGTTGCAGGGACGATGAACACAAATTAGGGAGGCAACAACACATTCAAGGACTTTGGAATGGTAAGGCACATTGAAGTTGGACAGTAGTCTTCAAGGACAAAGTGTGCGCGAATGTGAAGTCAACAATTTTGAAAGTGAGGTGGACTGGCCACTTACAATGTAACTAGCATGGGCACCAGAAAGGGAAATTGGTTAGCCAGCATTTTAGTGCAAAGATGCAAGAAAGCAGGTGATGACTTCATCTTATTTATGCAACCCAAGAGACAGAATGAGAGATAGGAGAATGGCACAGGAAAGAGTAACATGTCCTGATCCACAAATGCTTGTGTTCCTACCTGACTAATAGGATTTTGATCAAAATATTCTTCGACAAAGTATTCCAGCAACTGCAAAAGAAAAGGAAAAAAGTTATTTAGAAGTTCAAAATTAAAATACTGCAGATGCTCAAAATCTGAAATAAAAACAGAAAACTCTGCAAGTACGTCAGGCAACAGCTGTGGTTAGAGAAACTGAGTTAACATCTTAAGCTGATGATCTTTCAGCAACCTAAAACTTCTTCCAGTGAAAGGTCATTGACTGAAGCTTTAACTTTGTTTCTCTGTTCACAGATGTTAGCTCACATGCGGAGTATTTCCAGCGTTTTCGGTTTGCATTTCTGATTTTGAAGTTGTTTGCTTGCTAACTGTATTATAAAGCCAACACTATACAGGTGCAAAGAAAAGACCTGTTCATAGAATCTACCGTGCAGAAGGAGACCATTTGGCCCATTGAGTCTGCAAGGGCCCCTGGAACGAGAACCCTATCTAAGCCGGCACCTCCACCCTATCCCCGTAACCCAGTATACCACCCCTTTTTTGGACACTAAGGGCAATTTAGCATGGCCAATCCACCTAACCTGCACATCTTCGGACTGTGGGAGGAAACCGGAGCACCCGGAGAAAACCCACGCAGACGCGGAGAGAATGTGCAGACTCCGCACAGACTATGACCCAAGCCGGGAATTGAACCTGGGACCCTGGAGTTGTGAAGCAACTGTGCTAAGAACTGTGCTACCGTGCCGCCCAACAATGCTGTGCAGCCTTGCTGTAAGCTTCTGATAGTGGCATGAAAACTGAAGTGTAGACAAATACAGGATAGGAGATCTGGCTCTAGATTTAAACCAACTGGTTCTACTCCAAGCAGAACATTTTTAAAAATAAATTTAGAGTACCCAATTCTTTTTTCCCCCCAATTAAGGGGCAATTTGCCGTGGCCAATCCACCTAGCCTGCTCATCTTTTTAGGTTATGGGGACAGGAACGACGGAGGCACGGGAAGAATAAGAACATAGGAATATAAGAACTAGGAGCAGGAGTAGGCCATCTGGCCCTTCGAGCCTGCTCCACCATGCAATGAGATCATGGTTGATCTTTTATTGGCTCAGCTCCACTTTCCCACCCAAACATGATAACCCTTTGTTCTTCAAAAAACTATCTATCTTTATCTTGAAAACATTCAATGAGGAGCCTCAACAGCTTCACTGGGCAGGGAATTCCATAGATTCACAACCCTTTGGGTGAAGAAGTTTCTCCTAAGCTCAGTCCTAAATCTACTTCCCCTTATTTTGAGGCTTATGCCCCCTAGTTCTGCTTTCACTCGCCAGTGGAAGCAATCTCTCCACATCTATCCTATCTATTCCCTTCATAATTTTATATGTTTCTGTAAGATTCCCTCGCATCCTTCTAAATTCCAACGAGTACAGTCCCAGTCTACTCAACCTCTCCTCGTAGTTCAACCCCCCTCAACTCTAGGATTAGCCTAGTGAATCTCCTCTGCACACCCTCCAGTGCCAGTACGTCCTTTCTCAGGTAAGGAGACCAAAACTGAGCACAATACTCCAGGTGTGGCCTCACTTATACAGTTGCAGCATAACCTCCCTAGTCTTAAACTCCATCCCTCTAGCAATGAAGGACAAAACTCCATTTGCATTCTTAATCACCTGTTGCACCTGTAAACCAACTTTTTGCGACTCATGCACTAGGACACCTAGGTCCCTCTGCACAGCAGCATGTTTTAATATTTTATCATTTAGAGAATAATCCCTTTTGCTGTTATTCCTACCAAAATGGATAACCTCACATTTGTCTCACATTCACCCGAGAAAGGAGCAGTGCTCCGAAAGCTAGTGATTCGAAACAAACCTGTTGGAATTTAACCTGGTGTTGTAAGACTTCTTACTGTGCTCACATTTGTCAACATTGTATTCCATCTGCCAGACCCTAGCCCATTCACTTAAGCTATCCAAATCCCTCTGCGGACTTCCAGTATCCTTTGCACTTTTTGCTTCACCACTCTCTTTGTGTCGTCTGCAAACTTGGACACATTGCACTTGGTCCCCAACTCCAAATCATCTATGTAAATTGTGAACAATTGTTGGCCCAACACTGATCCCTGAAGGACACCACTAGCTACTGATTGCCAATCAGAGAAACACAAATTAATCCCCACTCTTTGCTTTCTATTTATGAACCAATCCTCTATCCGCGCTCTACTTTACCCTTAACGCCATGCATCATTATCTTATGCAGCAATCTTTTGTGTGGCACCTTGTCAAAAGCTTTCTGGAAATCCAGATATACCACATCCATTGGCTCGCCGTTATCTACCGCACTGGTAATGTCCTCAAAAATTCCACGACCTGCCCTTTATGAACCCAAGCTGTGTCTGTCCAATGAGACAATTTCCATCCAGATGCCTCGCTATTTCTTGCTTGATGATAGATTCCAGCATCTTCCCTACTGCCGAAGTTAAGCTAACTGGCCTATAATTACCTGTTTTCAGCTGACCTCCTTTTTTAAACAGTGGTGTCACGTTTGCTATTTTCCAATCCGCCGGGACCACCCCAGAGTCTAGTGAATTTTGGTAAATTATTAAGAGTGCATTTGCAATTTCCCTAGCAATCTCTTTTAGTACCCTGGGATGCATTCCATCAGGGCAAGGAGACTTTATGCAAACTCCACACAGGCAATGGCCCAGGATGAACCAGAATCCTCGTCGCCATGAGGCAGCAATGCTACCACTGTGCCGTTGTGCTGCCCATCAAGCAGAACATTTTAACTAGACAAAATTCCCCAACAGACCAGAAATCTCTGGTTCTTTCCCAAGCCTGTGCTGTCCAGTGCACTTGTGCAGATTGCGGGTTAAGCCAGGACCAGGCTCACCTGTGATGCTCTCTTATTGTGAGACACCCAGAGTTCAGCTCCTCACAATTTTGACCTCAACCCTAGAAGGGTGAAATACCTGTATTCCACTCTCTCTCTTTCACATTCAAGCAAACAATTTCATGAACAAAAAAAAACAATGCATCCCTACAAGTAGTAAATGCACTCGGTGATGTGTGTTTTAACCGCACAAAGCAGGCGTTCTCGGGTTTGGACCAATTCACTGCTGAGTTAGTTAATCGGAGGCAAGCCTGTGGTGGAGGTGCCACAACTGATCCAGCATAATGAGTTTGGGGGCAGAAAAGGGGACAGTCAATTATTCAGAGTTTGTGTTCCTCGCCAAGTCTGTTGGAAAGTACACGGATTGGATGTCAACAAAAACAGAGGATTAATCGACTGCAATGTCCATCTTAAACCCCAACAATCCTGCTCATATTATGGTCTGACCTCAAACATCAGTTATCACCAGTCACAGAATTATACCCCAACATAAGTGGGAAAATTATGTTTTTGAAAAATCAATGAGTTTTTTAAATTAAAATTCCATTCCTCCTCCAGCCAGAAAAAGACAAACATCATGTTTGCCAAATCTTCAGTTAAGGTTTCAGTAACCCAAATAATTTGTTTCCAACTACTACGCAAATTTTGCTTCTGCACCAAGGGCCATCTGGCAATTTTCCTTATTTAATATTATGAATGGAAATGTATGGAGCAGCAAGAGCAGAATCAGGAAATCCATAGAATCTCTACAGTGGAGGCTATTCAGCCCATCGAGTTTGCACCGACACTATGAAAGAGCACCATACCTAGGCCCACTCCCCCGCCACCGAACCTGCACGTCCCTGGACTCGAAGGGACAATTTACCACAGCCAATCCACATAAACTGCACATCTTTGGACGGTGGAAGGAAACCAGAGCACCTGGAGGAAACCCACGCAGACACGGGGAGAATGCGCAAACCCCACACAGACAGTGACCCAAGGCTGTAATCAAACCAGGATTGCTGGTGCTGTGATGCAGCAGTGCTAATCACGGTGTCATCATGCCGCTCCATCAAAGCCATTAATGTTATCGCTTCCCAATTTGAGTCGAACTAAACTTTCTCAATTGCGCTGGTATTACACAAATCAATTCATCAGGATACGTAATACAAAAGGAAGTGCAGGGGCAAGTGGTGGTTCATTTCGGATGAGTCAGTCAAATACAAAAGCTCAAAAGTAGTTACATCCATTTTCAATTACAAATCAGAGAAGATTGGGTGTCACGGTGTCGCAGTGGTTAGCACTGCTGCCTACAGCGCTGAGGACCTGGGTTTGATCCCGGTCCCAGGTCACTGTCTGTGTGGAGGTTTCACATTCTCCCCATGACTGCGTGGGTTTCACCCCCACAACCCAAAGATGTGCAGGTTAGGTGGATTGGCGACACTAAATTGCCCCTTAATAATTGGGCAAAAAAATAATTAGGTACTCTAAATTTTAAGAAAAAAAAATCAGAGAAGATTTCATACTTAAAAGTTATAATGTTGGGGGATCATCAAGTGTGTTATTAAAATGAGAATGGTCTGATCTGATCTAAAAATCAGAAGACCCCAACACAATGCTTTTAATTTACCTTTAATGTTGAGGTAAGTCGATTCGGTTTCAAATCCTGATCTTCCATTGATCTTGACATGTCTATTATCACATACAAGTGCCGCATCTATAAAATTCAAAGGTCAACATAAGGGAAATCACGCTGCATCATACAGTCATCTTACAATTATAACAACAAATCGTATTTACATAACGCCTTTAGTGTATGAAAGGTTCCAAGGTGCTCCACAGGAACATTACGAAACAAAGTTTGACAACAAGTTATATAAGGAGATAATATTAAGGCAGGTGACCAAAGGCTCTGCCAAAAAGTAGGATTTATGAAGCACGAAGGTGAAGAGAGTGACAGAGAGGGTTAGGCCAAGTGTTTTACGTAGGGTCTTTACAGATGAAGGCACGGCCATGCAATGGATGAGTGATTACAATTAGGGATGGTAAAAAGGCCAGAATTGGAATATCTGAGGGTTGCAGAGCTGGATGAGATGACAAGAGATAGGGAAGGGGAAGACGATCAAAGAATTTGAAAACAAACACCATAGAAACATTAAAAAAAGAGTAGGCTAGGGCGCATGGTGGCGTAGCGGTTAGCACTGCTGTCTCACTATGCTGAGGACCCGGGTTCGATCCCGGCCCTGGATCACTGTCCGTGTGGAGTTTGCACACTCTCATGTCTGCGTGGGTTTCACCCCACAACCCAAAGATGCGCATGGTAGGTAGATTGGCCTCGCTAAATTGCCCCTTAATTGGAAAAAAATAATTGGGTACTCTAAATTGAAAAAAAAAAATAGTAGGCCATTCGGCCCTTCAGGCCTGCTCCACCATTCATTATCATGGCTGATCATCCAACTCAGTAACATGTTCCCACTTTCCCCTCATATCCTTCGATCCATGTAGCCCCAAGAACTATATCCAACTCCTTCTTGAAAACATACAATGTTTTGTTCTCAACTGCTTTCTGTGGTAGCGAATTCCATTGGCTCACCACTCTCTGGGTGAAGACATTTCTCACATCTCAGTCCTAAATGGTTTACCCTGCATCCTTAGACTGTGACCCCAGATTCTGGACCACTGGGAACATCCTTCCTGCATCCACCCTGTCTAGTCCTGTTAGAATTTTATAGGGCTCGGGTGGCACGGTGGTGACTGTCTGCGTGGAGTTTGCACATTTTCCCTGTGTCTAAAACACAGTTTTAAAAACTTTTTTTTTAAAAAATAGAATTTTATAGGTCTCTATGAGATCCCCATCATTCTTCTGAACTCCAGCGAATATAATCCTAATCTCTCCTCATGCATCAGTCCCACCATTCCAGGAATCGGTCTACTAAACCTTTCCTGCACTCACTCCTTCTATAGCAAGAACATTCTTCCTCAGATAAGGAGACCAAAACTGCACACGATATTCCAGGTGTGGTCTCAAAGCCCTGCACAATTACAGCAAGATATCCTTGCTCCTGTCCGCGAATTCTCTCGCTCTCAAAGCCAACATACCATTTGCCTGCTTTACCGTCTGCTCCATCTGCGACTGTATACAAGGACACCCAAGGTCTTGTTGCATATTCCCCTCTCTCAATCTATTTTTTAAAATAAATTTAGAGGACCCAATTCATATTTTCCACGTAAGGGGCAATTTAGAGTGGCCAATTCAACTACCCTGCACACATCTTTGGGTTGTGGGGGCGAAACCCATGCAAACATGGGAAGAATGTGCAAACTCCACCCAGACAGTGACCCAGAGCTGGGATCGAATCTGGGACCTCGGCGTCGTGAGGCAACAGGGCTAACCCACTGCACCACCATGCTGCCCTCCTCTCTCAATCTATACCCATTCAGATAATAATCTGCCTTTGCTACCATGGTGGATAATCTCACATTTATCCACATTATACTGCATTTGCCATGCTTTTGCCCACTCACTCAATGTGTCCAGATCATACTGAAGCATCTCTGAATCCTTCTCACAGCTCACCCTCCAACCCAGCTTTGTGTCATCGGCAAATTTGGAGATATTACATTTAGTTCCCTCATCTAAATCATTTATATATATATTGTGAATAGTTGGGGCCCTAGCACTGATCATTGCAATACCCCACTAATCACTTCCAGACATTTGGAAATAAACCAGTTTATTCCTACTCTTTGACTCCTGCCTGCCAACTAGTTTTCTATCCATCTCAATATACTAACCCCAATCCCATGCACTTCAATTTTACATGCTACTCTCTTATGTGGGATTTGGTCGAAAGCCTTCTAAAAGTCTAAATATACCACATCCACTGGTTCCCCCTCATCAACTCTACTAGTTACATCCTTGAAGAATTCCACTAGATTTGTCAAGCAGGATTTCCCTTCCGTAAATCCATGCTGATTCTGTCGATCCTGTCACTGTTTTCCCAAGTGCACTACCATTACATCTTTCAAAATGGACTTGAGCATTTTCCCCACTACCAACGTTAGGCTTACTGGTTTATATTTCCTGTTTTCTCTCTCCCTACCTTTTTAAATAGTGGGGTTACGCTAACTACCCTCCAATCCGTAGAAAATGTTCCAAAGTCTATAGAATCTTGGAAGATGACCACCATGCATCCAGTGTTTCTAGGGTCACTCGGGGGAATGTAGATTATCGGGCCCTGGAGATTTATCGGACTTTAATCCCATAAATTTCCCAAATCCACTTCTCTACGAATACTGATGTCCTTCAGTTCCTCCCTCTCACTAAACCCTGGTGATCCCCAACATTTATGGTACATTATTTGTGTCCTTCTTTGTGAAGACAGAACACAAGTATTTAATTGGTCAGCCATTTCTTTGTTCCCTATTATAAAATCCTGTTTCTGGCTTCACTAATCTTTTTCTCCTCACATACCTATAGAGGTTTTTACAGTCAGTTTTTATGTTCCCTGCAAGCTTATTCTGGTATTCTATTTCCCCCCCTTCTTAATCAGTCCCTTTGTCCTCTGCCAAATTCTAAACTGTTCCCAACCCTCTACTCTGCTGTTTTTTCTGCCCAATTTGAATGCTTCTTCCTTGGATCTAATGCTATCTTGAATTTCCCTTGTAAGCCATGATTTGGCCACCTTTCCCATTTTATTTTTGCTCCAGACAAGAATGAACAATTATTACAATTCACCCATGTGCTCTTTGAATGTTTGCTGTTATCTATCTACAGTCATCCCTTTGAGAAACATTCTCCAATGCATTACCGCCAGCTAGCACCTCATACCATCAAAGTTTTCTTTATTTAGATTCAGGACCCTCGTCTCCGAATCAGCTACGTCACCCTCCATCAATATGAAGAATTTTGTCATAGTATGGTCACTCATCTCCAAGGGGCCTCGCACAATTGTCAATGATTTCTTTCTCATTACACAATACTCAGCCTAGGATGGCCTATTCTCTAGTTGATTCCTCAACGTATTGGTCCAGAAAACCATCCCATACACACTCCAGGATTTCTTCCTCTACGGTATTGTTACTAATTTGATTTTCCCAATCTATATGCAGATTAAAGTCACCCATAATTAGATGTTCCTTTATTGCATGCGTTTCTAATTTCCTGTTTAATACCATTCCTAATAACACCACTACAGTCTGGGGTCTATATACAATCCCCACTCATGTTTTTGCTCCTTGATGTTTCTCAGCTCTATCCATATAGATTCCACATCATTGGAGCTAATATCCGTCCTCACTGTTGCACTAATTTCCTCTTTAAAAAGCAATGTAACCCCACTGCCTTTTCCTTTTTGCCTGTCCTTCCTAAATACTGAATTCCCCTGAAGGATGTTAAGTTCCCATCCCTGGTCACCCTACAGCCATGTCTCAGTAGTCCCAACTACATCATACCCGTTTACATATATTTGCATGGTTAATTCATCCACTTTATTGTGAATGCTCCACATATTAAGGCACAAAGCCTTAAGGTTTGTCCTGTTCCCATTAATTTTCATTGTGACTGTTCAATTCTGGCCCTTGATTTCTCTGCCTCGCACTTTTCTTATTCCTCGTTCTGTCTTTTGTTCTTGACCATGTTTCCCCCTCCTCTGGCTCCTTGCATAGGTTCCCATTCCTCTGCCATTTTAATTTAAACCTTCCCCAACCACTCAAGCAAATATTCCCCTTAGGACATCAATCCTGTTCCTGTCCAGGTGTAACTTGTCCAGATTGCACAGGTGGCACCTGCTCCAAAACTGGTCCAATGCCACAGGAATCTGAAACCCTCCCCATCGAACCATCTCTTCAGCCATGTATTCATCCAGTACATCCTGCTATTTCTGTTCTGACAGTACACGGCACTGGTAGCAATCCTGACATCACTAATTTTGAGGCCCTACTTTCATCTTACTTCCTAAATTATGCTTTGAGGATCTCACCCCCCTTTTCATTTATGCTGTTTGTACCAATTGTACTACAACCACTGGCTGTTTCTGCCCCCCCTCCCCCCCCAGAATGCCCTGCAGCTGCTTTGAGACATCCTTCACCCTAGCACCAGGGAGGCAACATACGATCCTGAAGTCTCACTTGCAGCCACAGAAGCATCTATCAATTCCCCTTACAATTGAATCCCCTGTAACTACTGCATTCTCGCACTTTTTACCCCTCCTGTGCAGCACAGCTAACCATGGTGCAACAAATTTGGCTATTGCTGCTTTCCCCGAGAGGCTATTGCCCCCAACAGTATTCAAAGTGGTATATCTGTTTTACAGAGGAATGGCCACAGGAAATTCCTGCACTGCCTGCCTAGTCCTCTTGCTCTGTCTGATGGGCAACCATTCCCTTCCTGCCTGTGGGATGTTAGCCTGCAGTGCGACCACCTCTCTATATATATTATCCACGATACTCTCAACCTCATGGATGCCTGGGACCAGCACGCGTACAGAAAATGTCCCCAGTTGCTGCTCCAGCTCTGAAACCCGGGCTTCTAGGAGCTACAGCTGGAGACACTTCCTGTATATATGCTAGTCCCGGGCATGGGAGGAGCACACCATGGCTTTGAGCTCTCCTGCCATGGCTTGCCCCTTTAAATAGACCTATGGGAGATACTTAAAATCAGATAATATCAATTATTCTAAGGCCCTTCTTCTATGGTCCTTGTTACTACAAACTACAGACCTCACAAACGACAAGCGATAAAAGTAGTAAATCCTTACCCAATCATACTCACCCAATAAGCTACTTCCACTTGCCCAGTGTCATTTTTGAATCCTGACGGAGCTCCAAACGCCAAGCCACACTCCGCTCGCAGTCTCACTTTTTCTTGCACACTTTTTATCCTCCTGGCTCCGATCTCAGTCTTGCTCTTTCTCACGCTCTTTTTCCTCCCCAGCTCTGCACTCGAACTTCATCTTACTTTGTTTACCAAATTACCTTATTTCATTTTGACTTGAGTTAACTTTGCTTCCTTACTGCTAGTGTTCCTTACTGAAACTCAGGAGTTACTTATTTATATAAATGATCAGTTTCTCTAGTTATTGCAATTTAAAGCACAGTCCCTAATAGCAGCTTCTCACCAACCAACTAACAGTTTTCCGTGACGTCACTCCTGGATGTTTTTTCAAACTGAGCCCGCTGCCCCAGTAGAGGTGTTCCCCACAGGCCTGGCCGTCTCTGTTCAAACTGAGCCCGCTGCCCCAGTTGAGGTGTTCCTCACAGGCCTGGCCGTCTCTGTTCAAATTGAGCCCGCTGCCCCAGTAGAGGTGTTCCTCACAGGCCTGGCTGAATCTGTTCAAACTGAGCCCGCTGCCCCAGTAGAGGGTTCCTCACAGGCCTGGCTGAATCTGTTCAAACTGAGCCCGCTGCCCCAGTAGAGGGTTCCTCACAGGCCTGGCCATCTCTGTTCCCAGAAGGACCAGAATTTTAAAACAGAGGCGTTGCTTAACTAGGAGACAAGGTAGATCAGGAAGACAGGGGTGATGGAATAATGGGACATTATGCAAGTTAGGACATAGGCTGCAGAAGAGTTTTGAAATGACCTCAAGCTTATGGAGCACAGAACATTGGAATCGTCACGTCTACTGGTACAAGGAATGGATGAGGGCTTCAGCAAGCAGATGTAGCCACAGAATCCCTACAGTGCGGAAGGAGGCCATTTGGAGCAACGATTCTACACCAAACCCCTAAAAGAGCACCCTAGATAGGCCCACACCCCCTCCTTATCGCCATAACCCTGTAACCCAGGTGGTCCCGGACCACTGTCTGTGTAGAGTTTGCACATTCTCCCCGTGCCTACGTAGGTATCAACCCAACGCAAAAAGATGTGCAGGGTAAGTGGATTGGCCATGCTAAATTACCCCTTAATTGGAAAAAATAGTTGGGTACTTTAAATTTATATTTTTATAAAACCCTGGAACCCCACCTAACCTCACCCATCTTTGGACACAAAGGGGCAATTTAGCATGGCCAATCCACCTAACTTGCACATCTTTGGACTGAGGGAGGAAACCCACACAGGCACAAGCAGAACGTGAAAACTCCACACAGGCAGTCACCCAAGGCCGGAATTAAACCCGGATCCCTGGCACTGTGAGGCAGCAGTGCAACCCACTGTGCCACCCAGGGTGTTGAGGCAAGGTGGATTTCAGCAATTTTGCATTTCTACAATATGCAAACTGCAGTTTGATATAATTCTTGTTTTTCAGGAAAAAAATGACAATCCACTAATCGATTTTGGTGGCTGCAACAAATTAAGAGATCAAAATGTGAATGACTTACCATTCCAAGTCGAACTTGTCCATGCTGCTCAAGTACTCTACAAGGAAGGAAGGAGAGGCAAGATGACTTAGAGAAACAGAAATTGAAGTCAGGATCCTCAAATGCACATTGACTAAAAAGACTCATTTTTAAAAATAAGAAGGGTTAATGGGTAGCAATACAGCAAAAAGACTGTGTTTGGTTGGAGAACCAGTGAAGAGGGACTTGGAAAATTAGAATATTACAATACAAAATTAGACCATTATGCCTTCAAAATTCCCTGGAAGAGCTATTCTCATTGCACTTCAGTGAACAAGAACATATTAATTTGGACTCGGATTACCTTTTTCTTTTTTCTTTGAAGAGAAGATCATCAACAGTAGCTTTAAGAGAACCTGATTCATCTTCTTTAAGGACTTCCCTGCAAATAAAAGGAACAGGTAGTTGGGAGGAATTTTGAATATTGATGCAAGGCAATCCAAGCAAAGACAAAGCTTCACTTGGTTAGAAAAGACATTCAAAGGCGGTATGTAGGACCATCCAAATCGGCTACCATCATTTAAAATGGGGTATTGAACTTCCGGGTGCGGCGATGACCAGCTAAGTCACACGTTTCGGCAGCTCCCGGTGGAACGGACTTTTGGGCTCTTAATAAGAGCCCCAACTGCAATTTTAACGGCTAAAAGCACTGTGCGGTAAACCAGAAGGGAATCCCCCCTGGATACGGATGGAAAAAGGAGAGGAAAGTAGCCGGATTGCGGTGGATCCTTTAGAGCAGCGGCAAGGAAGGCAAGCAAAAACCAAGATGGCGTCGGAAGGTGGCAGTTTAATATGGGGCCCTGAATAACACGAGTTTTTGAAACGCTGCGTGGAAGAGCTTAAAAAGGAGATGAAGAAGGAGCTGTTGGCCCCGATATTACAGGCGATCGAAGGGCTAAAGGATGAGCAAAAGACCCAGGAGCGGGAGCTTCGGGTCGTGAAGGCAAAGGCTGCCGAGAACGAGGACGATATACAGGGCCTGGTGGTGAAGACGGAGATGCACGAGGCACACCATAAACGATGTGTGGAAAGATTGGAGGTGCTGGAGAATAACGCGAGGAGGAATAATTTAAGGATTCTTGGTCTTCCTGAAGGTGCAGAAGGAGCAGACGTCGGGGCATATGTGAGCACGATGCTGCACTCGTTAATGGGAGCGGAGGCCCCGGCGGGTCCGCTGGAGGTGGAGGGAGCATACCGAGTGATGGCGCGAGGACCGAGAGCAGGAGAAATTCCTAGAGCCATAGTGATGAGATTCCTCCGTTTTAAGGACAAAGAGATGGTCCTTAGATGGGCAAAGAAAACTCGGAGCAGTAGGTGGGAGAATGCGGTGATCCGCGTATATCAAGACTGGAGTGCGGAGGTGGCGAGAAGGAGGGCGAGCTTTAATCGGGCAAAGGCGGTACTTCACAAAAAGAAGATAAAATTTGGAATGCTACAACCGGCAAGACTGTGGGTCACATATCAAGGGAGGCACCACTACTTTGAGACGGCGGATGAGGCGTGGACTTTTATTGTGGAAGAAAAACTGGAATAAGCGGGTTACTAAAAAAGAACGTTTGAAACAAAGTGGTGGGGCGACTATGGGGGGCGAAGGGGGGGGGGAAAAGGGGGGGAAAGATGAGTTTTATGTTATTAATCCTGCGATGCGGTAACTTTTCTCTCTTCCACAGGTGGTGGTGGAGGGAGGAAGGGAGGTGGAGGAGAGGGGGCATTGGCCATGGGGGGCGGCGCCAAAAGGGAAGCGCGGGCTTTGTTCCTGCGCTATGATAATCATGGCGGGAATAGGGAAGCAGGAAGGAGGGGGCGTCGCGCGGTGCGAGCCGAGGTCACGGGGGGAAGCCGAGGTCGGCCAGAGTTTGCTGACTTCTGGGAGCAACATGGGGGGTGTAACTACGCTAGTGGGGGATCTAGCGGGGGGGGTGGGAGGGGGGAGTTACTGGGTTGCTGCTGCTGGGGAGAGGGGGGAGCCGGAATGGGGTGGGGTGGGCGGGGGGGGGGCGCCGCCTGGGTGGGACACAGCTGCGTGGGAACCGGGTGAGGAGCTGGAAAAAGGGGATGGCTAATCGACAAGGGGGGGGTTGGTAAAAAGCCCCCCAACCCGGTTGATCACGTGTAAAGTGAGAGGGCTGAACGGGCCGATAAAGAGGGCACGAGTACTAGCACACATTAAGAAACTTAAGGCAGACGTGGTTATGTTACAAGAGACGCACTTGAAACTTATAGACCAGGTTAGACTACGCAAAGGATGGGTGGGGCAGGTGTTTCATTCGGGGCTAGATGCGAAAAACAGGGGGGTGGCTATACTAGTGGGGAAGCGGGTTATGTTTGAGGCAAAGACCATAGTGGCGGATAGCGGGGGCAGATACGTGATGGTGAGTGGCAAATTACAGGGGGAGGCGGTGGTCTTGGTAAACGTATATGCCCCGAACTGGGATGATGTCAATTTTATGAGGCGCATGCTAGGACGCATCCCGGACCTAGAGGTGGGAAAGTTGGTAATGGGGGGAGATTTTAATACGGTGCTGGAGACAGGGCTGGACAGGTCGAGATCCAGGACTGGAAGGAGGCCGGCTGCAGCCAAGGTGCTTAAAGACTTTATGGAGCAGATGGGAGGAGTAGACCCGTGGAGATTTAGCAGACCTAGGAGTAAGGAGTTTTCGTTTTTCTCCTATGTCCACAAAGTTTATTCGCGAATAGACTTTTTTGTCTTGGGAAGGGCGTTGATCCCGAAGGTGAGGGGGACGGAGTATACGGCTATAGCCATTTCGGATCACGCTCCACATTGGGTAGACTTGGAGATAGGGGAGGAAACAGAAGGGCGTCCACCCTGGAGAATGGACATGGGACTAATGGCAGATGAAGGGGTGTGTCTAAGGGTGAGGGGGTGCATTGAAAAATACTTGGAACTCAATGATAACGGGGAGGTCCAGGTGGGAGTGGTCTGGGAGGCGCTGAAGGCAGTGGTTAGAGGGGAGCTGATATCAATAAGGGCACATAAAGGGA
The DNA here is from genome assembly GCF_047496885.1 of Scyliorhinus torazame. Lineage (NCBI taxonomy): Eukaryota > Metazoa > Chordata > Chondrichthyes > Carcharhiniformes > Scyliorhinidae > Scyliorhinus > Scyliorhinus torazame. Next base: position 75,321,497 of record NC_092715.1, read on the forward strand.
AGCAAGAGAGTAGGGAACCGGAGCGGTTGCTGCAAGAACTTCTGAGGGTGGACAGGCAATATGTGGAGGCACCGGAGGAGGGACTGTACAGGGAAAGGCAAAGGTTACACGTAGAATTTGACTTGCTGACAACGGGTACTGCAGAAGCACAGTGGAGGAAGGCACAGGGTGTACAGTATGAGTATGGGGAGAAGGCGAGCAGGTTGCTGGCCCATCAATTGAGGAAAAGGGGAGCAGCGAGGAAAATAGGGGGAGTGAGGGATGAGGAAGGAGAGACAGGGCGGGGAGCGGAGAGAGTGAATGGAGTGTTCAAGGCGTTCTATAAAAGATTATATGAAGCTCGGCCCCCAGATGGGAAGGAGAGAATGATGTGCTTCCTGGACCGGCTGGAATTTCCTAAGGTGGAGGAGCAGGAGAGGGTGGGACTGGGAGCACAGATCGAGATAGAGGAAGTAGTGAAAGGAATTAGGAGTATGCAGGCGGGGAAGGCTCCGGGACCGGATGGATTTCCAGTCGAATTTTATAGGGAAAATGTGGACTTGCTTGCCCAGATACTGATGAGAACCTTTAATGAGGCGAAGGAAAGGGGACAGCTGCCCCCGACTATGTCGGAGGCAACGATATCGCTTCTCCTAAAGAAGGAAAAAGACCCGCTGCAATGCGGGTCCTATAGACCTATTTCCCTCCTAAATGTAGACGCTAAGATTCTGGCCAAGGTAATGGCAATGAGGATAGAGGATTGTGTCCCGGGGGTAGTCCATGAGGACCAAACTGGGTTTGTGAAGGGGAGACAGCTGAATACGAATATACGGAGGCTGCTAGGGGTAATGATGATGCCCCCACCAGAGGGGGAAGCGGAGATAGTGGTGGCGATGGATGCCGAGAAAGCATTTGATAGAGTGGAGTGGGATTATTTGTGGGAGGTGTTGAGGAGATTTGGCTTTGGAGATGAGTATATTAGATGGGTACAGCTGCTGTATAGGGCCCCGATGGCGAGTGTGGTCACGAATGGACGGGGGTCTGCGTATTTTCGGCTCCATAGAGGGACGAGGCAGGGATGTCCTCTGTCCCCATTATTGTTTGCACTGGCGATTGAGCCCCTGGCAATAGCATTGAGGGGTTCCAGGTAATGGAGGGGAGTACTCAGGGGAGGAGAGGAACACCGGGTATCTCTTTACGCGGACGATTTATTGGTGTATGTGGCGGACCCGGCGGAGGGGATGCCAGAGATAATGCGGATACTTGGGGAGTTTGGAGAATTTTCAGGATATAAGCTGAACATGGGGAAAAGTGAGCTGTTTGTGGTGCATCCAGGGGAGCAGAGCAGAGAAATAGAGGACTTACCGCTGAGGAAGGTAACAAGGGACTTTCGCTACTTGGGGATCCAGATAGCCAAGAATTGGGGTACATTGCATAGGTTAAACTTAACGCGGTTGGTGGAACAGATGGAGGAGGACTTCAAGAGATGGGACATGGTATCCCTGTCACTGGCAGGGAGGGTACAAGCGGTTAGAATGGTGGCCCTCCCGAGATTCCTCTTTGTGTTTCAGTGCCTCCCGGTGGTGATCACAAAGGCTTTTTTCAAAAGGATTGAGAAGAGTATCATGAGTTTTGTGTGGGCCGGGAAGACCCCGAGAGTGAGGAAGGGATTTTTGCAGCGTAGAAGGGATAGGTGGGGGCTGGCGCTACCGAGCCTGAGTGAGTACTACTGGGCAGCCAACATCTCAATGGTGAGTAAGTGGATGGGAGAAGAGGAGGGAGCGGCGTGGAAGAGATTGGAGAAGGCGTCCTGTAGGGGGACTTGCCTACAAGCCATGGTGACGGCGCCGTTGCCGTTCTCACCAAAGAAATACACCACAAGCCCGGTGGTGGTGGCTACTCTGAAAATTTGGGGGCAATGGAGACGGCATAGGGGAAAGACGGGAGCCTCGGTGTGGTCCCCGATAAGAAATAATCATAGGTTTGCTCCGGGGAGAATGGATGGGGGATTTGGAACATGGCAAAGAGCAGGAGTAACACAATTGAGAGATCTGTTTGTAGATGGGACGTTTGCAAGTTTGGGAGCGCTGGCCGAAAAATATGGGTTGCCCCAAGGGAATGCATTCCGGTATATGCAACTGAGAGCTTTTGCGAGGCAACAGGTGAGGGAATCCCCGCAGCTCCCGACGCAGGAGGTGCAGGACAGAGTGATCTCAAAGACATGGGTGGGGGACGGTAAGGTATCACACATATATAGGGAAATGCGGGACGAGGGGGAGATTATGGTAGACGAGCTGAAAGGGAAATGGGAAGAAGAGCTGGGGGAGGAGATTGAGGAGGGGCTGTGGGCTGATGCCCTAAGTAGGGCAAACTCATCGTCCTCGTGTGCCAGGCTAAGCCTGATACAATTTAAGGTGTTACACAGGGCGCATATGACTGGAGCACAGCTTAGTAAATTTTTTGGAGTAGAGGATAGGTGTGCGAAATGCTCGAGAAGCCCAGCGAATCACACCCACATGTTCTGGTCATGTCCGGCACTACAGGGGTTTTGGGTGGGGGTGACAAAGGTGCTTTCGAAGGTGGTGGGGGTCCAGGTCTAGCTGAAAGAAGACAGAGGGTGGTGGTTGATGGGAAATGTTCAGAATGGAGTACAGTCACAAGTGGAGTACCACAAGGATCTGTTCTGGGGCCGTTGCTGTTTGTCATTTTTATCAATGACCTAGAGGAAGGCGCAGAAGGGTGGGTGAGTAAATTTGCAGACGATACTAAAGTCGGTGGTGTTGTCGATAGTGTGGAAGGATGTAGCAGGTTACAGAGGGATATAGATAAGCTGCAGAGCTGGGCTGAGAGGTGGCAAATGGAGTTTAATGTAGAGAAGTGTGAGGTGATTCACTTTGGAAGGAATAACAGGAATGCGGAATATTTGGCTAATGGTAAAGTTCTTGAAAGTGTGGATGAGCAGAGGGATCTAGGTGTCCATGTACATAGATCCCTGAAAGTTGCCACCCAGGTTGATAGGGTTGTGAAGAAGGCCTATGGAGTGTTGGCCTTTATTGGTAGAGGGATTGAGTTCCGGAGTCGGGAGGTCATGTTGCAGCTGTACAGAACTCTGGTCCGGCCGCATTTGGAGTATTGCGTACAGTTCTGGTCACCGCATTATAGGAAGGACGTGGAGGCTTTGGAGCGGGTGCAGAGGAGATTTACCAGGATGTTGCCTGGTATGGAGGGAAAATCTTATGAGGAAAGGCTGATGGACTTGAGGTTGTTTTCGTTGGAGAGAAGAAGGTTAAGAGGAGACTTAATAGAGGCATACAAAATGATCAGGGGGTTGGATAGGGTGGACAGTGAGAGCCTTCTCCCGCGGATGGATATGGCTGGCACGAGGGGACATAGCTTTAAACTGAGGGGTAATAGATATAGGACAGAGGTCAGAGGTAGGTTCTTTACGCAAAGAGTAGTGAGGCCGTGGAATGCCCTACCTGCTACAGTAGTGAACTCGCCAACATTGAGGGCATTTAAAAGTTTATTGGATAAACATATGGATGATAATGGCATAGTGTAGGTTAGATGGCTTTTGTTTCGGTGCAACATCGTGGGCCGAAGGGCCTGTACTGCGCTGTATTGTTCTATGTTCTATGTTCTATGTTCAGGTCGAACCAAGCTGGGGGTTGGCTATATTCGGGGTTGCAGAAGAGCCGGGAGTGCAGGAGGCGAAAGAGGCTGATGTTTTGGCCTTTGCGTCCCTAGTAGCCCGGCGCAGGATACTGTTGATGTGGAAGGAAGCCAAGCCCCCGGGTGTGGAGACCTGGATAAATGACATGGCAGGGTTTATAAAGCTGGAACGGATTAAGTTCGTCCTAAGGGGATCAGCTCAAGGGTTCACCAGGCGGTGGCAACCGTTCGTCGAATACCTCACAGAAAGATAGAGGGAATGGAAAAGAAGAAGACAGCAGCAGCAACCAGGGGGGGGGGGGGGGGGGAAAGAGGAACCAGAGGGATTCTCAGGGATGTTAATATATAAGTATATGAGTATAATATGTATAGGTTGTTGTTATAGATAATTGTATATTGGACGGTTAAAACATATTTTTGGAGAATATTTATTTGGGACAAGGCAGTTGCCATTTAGTTTTGTTTTGGTTTTTGTTTATATATTATTTATTTCTTGTTTATAAAACTGGCCATTGTTATTTATATTGTGATATTACTGTGTAAAGGATACACAATGTACTGTGATGGTTGGCCAAAAATTTTCAATAAAATATTTTTTAAAATAAAAAAATAAAAAATAAAATGGGGTATTGAATAAAGCAAATACAATAAATGTCACGTTTTGAATGCTTATTCATTCAGTTAGTAGCAGGAGTGCTTCAAAGTCAGATAGCTGTGCAATTAAGCCTCTACATAGACTCAAACAGAGAAGACAAATTGGCATTTCATTCAATATTGAAGAAATCGTGAATCACAGAATTGTTACCGCACAGAAGGAAGTTATTTGGTCCATTGTGTCTGAGCAGGTTCTTTGCACAAGAAATTTTCCGAGTGCCACAACACTGCTTTCTCCACGAAGCCCTGTACAATCTCTCTTTTTTTTAAATTTAGAGTACCCAATTATTTTTTTTCCACTTAAGGGGCAATTTAATATGGCCAATTCACCTACTCTGCACATCTTTTTTCTCATATTGCCATTGCTTCTTTTGCCAGTTACTTTAAATCTGTGCCCTTTCGTTCTCAATTCCTCCATCAGTGGGAATATGTTTTCTCCACCTACTCTATCCAGACCGCTCATTTTTTTTAAAATTTGTTAATGGGTTGTAGGCAACACTGGCTGAGCCAGCATATACCTCTATCACATTTCCTCCCAATCTTCTCTTCTCCTAGGAAAACATCCCAACTTCTCTAATCTATCTACATACTGAAGTTGCTCAGCCCCGGGATTGCAGTCTCTCTAAAGCCATTTTTCTAAAGTGTGGTGCCGAGTAGACGCAATACTCCAGCTGAGGGCAAGCTAGTGCTTTATAGGAGTTTAATCCTAACTTCTTTGCGTTTATATTCTATGCGCATTTTGATAATGTCCAAGATGCCGGATGCTTTATTAACCACTCTTTCAATCTGTCCGACCATCTCTAATGATTTATGCTTGTATACATCCAGGACACTCTGCTCCTGACTCCCTTTAAAATTGCATCCTTTATTTTATGTTGTCTCTATGCATTCTTTCTATCAAAATTAATCATTTCACACTTCTTTGCATTAAATTTCCATCTGCATTGATCTCCCATTCACCAACCTGTCTATGTCCTTTTGAAATTCTTCACCATTCACCTCATGGTTTACAAAAGTGCCTTATCAGCCTCAATTTTGAACTTGTATCCTGTACATCAAGATCTAGTCATTAATATAATTTCAGGAATCCCAAGGGATGGAGGCTTTGGAGAGAGTACAGAAAAGGTTTATCAGGATGTTACCTGGTATGGAGGGTATTCGCTATTAGGAGAGATTGAATAAACTGGGATTATTCTCCCCAGAGAGACGGAGGCTGAGGGGCGACCTAACAGAAGTTTATAAAATTATTAGGGGTATAAATAGGGTGAACAGTTGGGAGGCTTTTTCCCAGGGTGGAATTGAAATGAATGAAAATCGCTTATTACCACAAGTAGGCTTCAAAATGAAGTTACTGTGAAAAGCCCCTAGTCACCACATTCCGCCGCCTGTTCGGGGAGGCTGGTATGGGAATTGAACATGTGCTGCTGGCCTTCGTCTGCTTTACAAGCCAGCTATTTAGCCCACTGTGTTAAACCAGCCCAGATATTGGAAACAAGGGGGCACAAGTTCAAGGTGAGGGGGGGGAAAGGTTCAGTGGAGATGTGCGGGGGAAGTTTTTTTTACACAGAGGGTGTTGGTGGCCTGGAATGCACTGCCAAGTGAGGTGGTTGAGGCAGATACTTTAGCGACCTTTAAGACTTATCTGGATAGGCACATGAACAGACGGGGTATAGAAGGATACAGGCGGTTGGTCTCGATAGGACACGTGATCGGCACAGGCTTGGAGGGCCGAAGGGCCTGTTCCTGTGCTGTATTGTTCTTTGTTCTTTGGGTGCGAACACTTACTGTTTCCTGTAACTCAGTCAATTTTGTATCCATGTTGGTATTGGCCCTTTAATTCCATGTGGAATAACTTTACCCACAATTCTGTTATGTGGTATTTTATCAGAAAAATCCAGCAAATTAAGTAAACACAATTTGCACTTAACAAATCCATGTGGCTTTCCTTCATTAACATGCATTTGCCCAAGTGACTATGCACAGTGGGCTAAACAGCTGGCTTGTAATGCAGAACAATGCCAGCATCGTGGGTTCAATTCCCGTACCGGCCTCCCTGAACAGGCACCGGAATGTGGTGACTAGGGGCTTTTCACAGTAACTTCATTGACGCCTACTTGTGACAATAAGCGATTATTATTATTTTTAAATTTGTCTTGAACTATCTTTTCCAAAGCTTCCCCACCAAGAGGTTAAACTGATTGGCTTGTAGCTGCTAGGTTTACCTTACACCCTTTTTGGAACAAGGGTGTAACATTTGCAATTCCCCAGTCCTCTGGCACCATACTGGAGTCTAAGGAAGATCGGAAAATTATGGCCAGTGCTTCTGCAATTTCCACTCTCACTTCCCTCAATATCCTTGGGTGCATCTCATCCAGTTGTGGTGCCTTGTCAATTTTAAGTACAGACAGCTTATCCAATATCTGGGCTGGTTTAGCACAGTGGGCTAAATAGTTGGCTTGTAAAGCAGACCAAGGCCAGCAGCACAGGTTCAATTCCCGTACCAGCCTCCCCGAACAGGTGGTGGAAATGTGGCGACTAGGGGCTTTTCACAGTAACTTCATTTTGAAGCCTACTTGTGACAATAAGCGATTTTCATTCATTTCATTACGGAGAGATTGATTTCACAGGGGCAGGAATGGTTGTTAGATGTTCCGGGGTTTAGATGTTTTCAGATGAATAGGGAGGGATGTAAAAGAGGAGGGGAGTGGCACTGTTAATTAGGGAGTGCATCACAGTTGCAGAAAAGGAGGTAGTTGAGGAGTGTTTGTCTACTGAGTCAGTATGGGTGGAAGTCAGAAACAAGAAAGGAACAATCACTTTATTGGGAGTTTTCTATAGACCCCCAAAAGCAGCAGAGAGATGGAGGAACAGATTGGGCGGCAGATCTTGGAAAAGTGCAGAAGTAACAGAGTTGTTGTCATGGGTGACTTCAACTTCCCTAATATTGACTGGAACCTCCTAAGTGCAAATGGTTTGGATGGAGCAGATTTTGTCAGGTGTGTATAGGAAGGATTCCTGACTCAGCATGTAGATAGGCCGACTAGGGGGCCATGTTGGACTTGGTGCTCGGCAACGAACCAGGTGTCAGATGTCTCGGTGGGAGAGCATTTAACTGACAGTGACCACAATTCTTTGACCTTTACCATAGTCATGGAGAGGGCTAGGAGCACATTGTATGGGAAGGTATTTAATTGGGGGAGTGGAAATGATACTGCTCTTAGATAGGAGCTGAGGAGCATAAAGTGGGAACAATTGTTTTTGGGGAAATGCACAACAGTAATGTGGGGATTATTTAATGAGCACTTGCTGCGAGTGCTGGATAGTTTTGTCCCACTGAGACGAGGAAGGAATGGTAAGGTGAAGGAGCCTTGGATGAAAAGAGAAGTGGAGCTTCGAGTCAAGAGGAAGAAGGAAGCTTACGTAAGGTTGAGGAAGCAAGGATCTGACTCGGCTCTAGAGGGTTACAAGGTATCCAGGAAGGAACTAAAAAATGGACTGAGGAGAGCTAGAAGGGGGCATGAAAAAGCCCTGGCGGGAAGGATTCGGGGAAACCCCAAGGCGTTCTACACTTGTGAGAAATAAGAGGATGATCAGAGTGAGAATAGGGCCGATCAGGGATAGTGGAGGGAACTTGTGCCTAGAGTCTGAGGAGATGGGGGAGTCCCCAAATGAATATTTTGCTTCAGTATTCACAAGAGAGAGGGACCTTGTTGCTCATGAGAACAGGGTGAACCAGGTTAATAGACTCGCACAAGTTGATATTAAGAAGGAGAATGTGCTGGAAATTTTGAAAAGCATCAGGATCGATAAATCCCCTGGGCCTGACGGGATATACCAAAGGTTACTACGGGAAGCGAGGGAGGAGATTGCTGCGCCGTTGGCGATGCTCTTTGCGTCCTCACTCTCCACTGGAGTAGTACCGGATGATTGGAGGGAGGCGAATGTTGTTCCCCTGTTCAAGAACGGGAACAGGGAAATCCCTGGGAATTACAGACCCATCAGTATTACGTCTGTGGTGATCAAAATATTGGAAAGGATTCTGAGAGATAGGATTTATGATTATTTAGAAAAATATAGTTTGATTAAGGATAGTCTGCATGGCTTTGTGAGGGGCAGGTCATGCCTCACAAGCCTCATCAAATTCTTTGAGGATGTGACGAAGGTCAGGCAGTGGATGTGGTGTATATTGATTTCAGCAAGGCATTTGATAAGGTTCCCCATGATAGGCTCATTCAGAAAGTTAGGGGGCATGGGATACAGGGAAATTTGGCTGTCTTCCCATACAGAATTGGCTGGCCAAAAGAAGACAGCGAGCAGTAGTGGATGGAAAGTATTCCGCCTGGAAGTCGGTGACCAGTGATGTCCCGCAAGGATCTGTTCTGGGACCTCTGCTCTTTGTGGTTTTTATAAATGACTTGGATGAGGAAGTGGAAGGGTGGGATAGTAAGTTTGCCGATGACACGAAGGTTGGGGGAGTTGTAGATAGTGTTGAGGGTTGATGCAGGTTACAACAGGACATTGACAGGATGCAGAGCTGGGCTGAGAAGTGGCAGATGGAGTTCAACCTTGATAAATGTGAAGTGATTCATTTTGGAAGGTCGAATTTGAATGCTGAATACAGGGTTAAAGGCAAGATTCTTGGCAGTGTGGAGGAACAGAGGGATCTTGGGGTCCACGTACATAGATCACTCAAAGTTGCCACCCAGGTTGATAGGATTGTTAAGAAGACATATGGTGTGTTGGCTTTCATAAACAGGGGGGATTGAGTTTAAGAGCCGCGAGGTTTTGCTGCAGCTTTATAATACTCTAGTTAGACTACACTTGGAATATTGTGTCCAGTTCTGGTGGCCTCATTATAGGAAGGATGTGGATGCTTTGGAGAGGATACAGAGGGGATTTACCAGGAAGCTGCCTGGACTGGAGGGCATGTCTTAAGAAGAAAGGTTGAGGGGGCTAGGGCTTTTCTCACTGGAGCGAAGAAGGCAGAGAGGTGATTTCATAGAGGTGTACAAGGTGATAAGAGGCATAGATAGAGTGGATAGCCAGAGACTTTTCCCCGGGTGGAAATGGCTGTCACGAGGGGACATAATTTTAAGGTGATTGGAGGAAGGTATAGGGGAGATGTCAGAGGTAGGTTCTTTATATAGAGAATGCTGGGTGTGTGGAATGCACTGCCAGCGGAGGTGGTGGAGTCAGAGTCATTAGGGACATTTAAGCGACTCTTAGGCAGGCACATGGACAGCAGTAAATTGAAGGGGTGTTGGTTAGGTTGATCTTAGATTAGGATAAATGGTCGGCACAACATCGTGGGCTGAAGGGCCTGTACTGTGCTGTCCTGTTCTATGTTCATCACCCCCTCATCAATTTTAAACATTTCTAGTATCTGAATTACCTCCTCTTTCACTGTGACCTGGGTAGCACCTTCTTCTTTGTAGAGACAGGTGCAAAGTATTCATTTAATACCCCATGCCCCAGCCCTCTGTGCATAAATCTCATATTTGGTCCCAAATCAGCCTTACTTCTCCTTTTACTATTTATATGCTATTAGAAACCTTCGGGATTACCTTTTATATCACTGTCAATCTCTTTTCATACTTCTCTCATTCGTGTTTTCACTTCCCCTCTGAACCTTCTGTATTCAGCCAGGTTCTCGGTTACATTGTCCACCTGAACACCTCATTATGCTACAAGCATGGTAGCACATTTGCTTCACAGCTCCAGGGTCCCAGGTTCAATTCCCGGCTTGGGGCACTGTCTGTGCGGAGTCTGCACGTTCTCCTCGTGTCTGTGTGGGTATCCTCCGGGTGCTCTGGTTTCCTCCCACAGTCCAAAGATGTGCAGGTTAGGTGGATTGGCCATGATAGATTGCCCTTAGTGTCCAAAAAGGTTAGTTGGGGTTACTGGGTTACGGGGATAGGGTGGAGGCGTGGGCTTAAGTAGGGTGCTCTTTCCAAGGGCCGGTGCAGATTCGATGGGCCGAGTGGCCTCCTTCTGCACTGCAAATTCTATGATTCTAAGATTCTTTGTCACCTTAACCTCTTTCTCCCCTTTGTCATCCAGAGAGGTCCGAATCTACACACATGTACAATGACCCTAATTTAGACTAATGTCTTGAATGTACCATCTTTCAGATGAGATATTAAATGGGCCCCATATCTACCTGCAAATGTGGATTTAAACATCAGGTGGCAATATTAAAGATTGCGTGGAAATTGTCAATTTTTAAACACATACCAAGTCCGTTCATAGCCTCCTTCCCAACGTTTGGTTTTTTCTGATTCATCATACATTTTTTCAGGGGCTTTGTTTGATAACGATTACCTTTAAAATAAAATAAAAATGATTACTAAACATTGTACTGCCCACAAACAATAACCATCATGCTCCCCACGCCACCAGACTTTAACAGTGCACTTCATTCACCATACAGTCACTCGAGAAATGGAGAAATTAACAGAAGCCCAAATATACACAACTCCCCAACCCCACAGCCCCCAACCCCGCAGCCCATTGCCCCCGTCCCCAACCCCGCAGACCCCCTCCCCAACCCCGCAGCCCCCTCCCCCAACCCCGCAGCCCATAGTCCCCGTCCCCAACCCCGCAGCCTATAGTCCCCGTCCCCAACCCCGCAGCCCCCGTCCCCAACCCCGCAGCCCATAGCCCGAATCTCTAACCCCGCAGCCCACAGACCCCATCCCTAACCCCGCAGCCCCCGTCCCCAACCCCGCAACCCCCGTCCCTAACCCCGCAGCCCATAGCCCCCATCGCCAACCCCGCAGCCTATAATCCCCGTCCCCAACCCCGCAGCCCATAGTCCCCGTTCGCAACCCCGCAGCCCATCGCCCCCATCCCCACAGCCCCCGTCCCTAACCCCGCAGCCCATAGCCCCCGCCCCCAACCCCGCAGCCCATAGTCCCCATCCCCAACCCTGCAGCCCATAGCCCCCAACCCCGCAGCCCCCATCCCCAACCCCACAGCCTCCGTCCCCAACCCCACAGCCCCCGACCCCAACCCCACAGCCCCCGACCCCAACCCCACAGCCCCCGACCCCAACCCCACAGCCCTCGACCCCAACCCAGCAGCCCATAGTTCCCGACTCCAACCCCGCAGCCCATAGCCCCCGTCCCTATCCCCGCAGCCCATAGCCCCAATCCCCAACCTCGCAGCCCATAGCCACGGTCCCCACCCCCGCAGCCCATAGCCCCCTTCTCCAACCCCGCAGCCCCCGTCCCCAACTCCGCAGCCCATAGCCCCCGTCCCCAAAGCCCACAGCCGCGTCCCCAAAGCCCATAGCCCCCGTCCCCGCAGCCCATAACCCCCGTCCCCAACCACGCAGCCCATAGCCTCCGTCCCAAACACCGTAGCCCATCGACCCCATCCCCAACCCCGCAGCCCCCTCCCCAACCCCGCAGCCCCCGCCCCAACCCTGCAGCCCCCGCCCCAACCCCGCAGCCTACAGCCCCCGTCCCCAACTCCGCAGCCCATAGCCCCCGTTCCCAACCCCGCAGCCCATAGCCCCCGTCCCCAACCCCGCAGCTCCGTCCCCAACCCCGCAGCCCATAGCCCCCATCCCCAACCCCACAGCCCATAGCCCCCGGCCCCAACAGCGCAGCCCATAGCCCCCGTCCCCAACCCCGCAGCTTATAGCCACCGTCCCCAACCCCGCAACCCATAGCCCCCGTCCCCAACCCCGCAGCCCATAGCCCTCGTCCCAAGCCCCGCAGCCCAAAAAGCCCCATCCACAACCACGCAGCCCATAGCCCCGATCACCAACCCCGCAGCCGATAGCCGCGTTCCCAACCTCGCAGCCCATAGCCCCCGTCCCTAGCCCCGCAACCCATTTCCCCCGTCCCCAACCCCGCAGCCCATAGCCCTCGTCCCAAGCCCCGCAGCCCAAAAAGCCCCATCCACAACCACGCAGCCCATAGCCCCGATCACCAACCCCGCAGCCGATAGCCGCGTTCCCAACCTCGCAGCCCATAGCCCCCGTCCCTAGCCCCGCAACCCATTTCCCCCGTCCCAAGCCCCGCAGCCCATAGGCCCCGTCCACAACCATGCAGCCCATAGCCCCGATCACCAACCCCGCTGCCCATAGCCCCCGTCCCCAACCCCGCTGCCCATAGCCCCCGTCCCCAACCCCACAGCCCAACGCCCCCGTTCCCAACCCCACAGCCCCCGTCCCCAGCCCATAGCCCCCGTCCACAACCCCGCAGCCCATAGTCCCCATCCACAACCCCGCAGCCCATAGCCCCGCTCTCCAACCCCGCAGCCCATTGGCCCCGTCCCCAACCCCGGAGCCCATAGGCCCCGTCCCCAACCCCGCAGCCCATAGACCCCGTCCCCAACCCCGCAGTCCATAGCCCCCGTCCCCAACCCCGCAGCCATAGCCCCCATCGCCAACCCCAGAGCCCTCGTCCTTAACCCCGCAGCCAAGAGCCCCCGTCCCCAATTCCGCAGCCCATAGTGTCCGTACCCAACCCCGCAGCCCATAGCCCCCGAGCCCAACCCCGCAGCCCATAGCCCCCGACCCCAACCCCGCAGCCCCCAACACCGCAGCCCCCGTCCCCAACCCCACAGCCCCCCGTCCCCAACCCCACAGCCCCCCGTCCCCAACCCCACAGCCCCCCGTCCCCAACCCCACAGCCCCCCGTCCCCAACCCCACAGCCCCCCGTCCCCAACCCCACAGCCCCCCGTCCCCAACCCCACAGCCCCCCGTCCCCAACACCACAGCCACCCGTCCCCAACACCACAGCCACCCGTCCCCAACACCACAGCCCCCAGTCCCCAACCCCATAGCCCCCCGTCCCCAAACCCACAGCTCCCGTCCCCAACCCCGCAGCCCCCGACACAAATCCCGCAGCCCATAGCCCCCGTCGCTATCCCCGCAGCCCATAGCCTCCATCCCCAGCGCGTAGCCCCCATCCACAACCCCGCAGCCCATAGCCCCGGTCCCCAACCCCGCATCCCATAGCCGCGTCCCCAACCCCGCAGCCCATAGCCCCAGTCCCAAACCCCACAGCCCAACGCCCCCGTCCCCAGCCCCAACCGCGCAGACCCCGTCCCAAGCCCATAGCCCCCATCCACAACCCCGCAGCCCGTAGCCCCGATCCCCAACCCCGCAGCCCATAGCCCCCGTCCACAACCCCGCAGCCCAGAGCCCCCGTCCCCAACCCCGCAGCCCATAGCCCCCGTCCACAACCCCGCAGCCCATAGCCCCCGTCCACAACCCCGCAGCCCATAGCCCCCGTCCCCTACTCCGCAGCCAATAGCCCCCGTCCCTAACCCCGCAGCCCATCGCCCCCGTCCCCAACACCGCATCCCATAGCCCCCGTCCCCAACCCCGCAGCCCATCGCCCCCGACCCCAACCCCGCAGCCCGTAGCCCCCGTCCCCAGCCCCGCAGACCATAGCCCCAGTCCCAAACCCCACAGCCCAACGCCCCCGTCCCCAGCCCCAACCGCGCAGACCCCGTCCCAAGCCCATAGCCCCCATCCACAACCCCGCAGCCCGTAGCCCCGATCCCCAACCCCGCAGCCCATAGCCCCTGTCCACAATCCCGCAGCCCAGAGCCCCCGTCCCCAACCCCGCAGCCCATAGCCCCCGTCCACAACCCCGCAGCCCATAGCCCCCGTCCACAACCCCGCAGCCCATAGCCCCCGTCCACAACCCCGCAGCCCATAGCCCCCGTCCCCTACCCCGCAGCCAATAGCCCCCGTCCCTAACCCCGCAGCCCATCGCCCCCGTCCCCAACACCGCATCCCATAGCCCCCGTCCCCAACCCCGCAGCCCATCGCCCCCGACCCCAACCCCGCAGCCCGTAGCCCCCGTCCCCAGCCCCGCAGACCATAGCCTACATCCCGAACGCCGCAGCCATAGCCCCCGTCCCCAACCCCGCAGCCCATCGCCCCCGTCCCCAACACCGCATCCCATAGCCCCTGTCCCCAACCCGGCAGCCCATCGCCCCCGTCCCCAACCCCGCAGCCCCCGTCCCCAGCCCCGCAGCCCATAGCCTCCATCCCCACAGCCCCCATCCCTAACCTCGCAGCCCATAGCCCCCGTCCCCAACTCCGCAGCCCCCGCCCCCAACCCCGCAGCCCATAGTCCCCATCCACAACCCCGCAGCCCATAGCCCCGCTCCCCAACCCCGCAGCCCATAGCCCCCGTCCCCAGCCCCGCAGCCCATAGCCCCCGTCCCCAACCCCGTAGCCCATCGACCCCATCCCCAACCCCGCAGCCCCCGCCCCAACCCCGCAGCCCATAGTCCCCATCCCCAACCCCACAGACCTCGTCCTTCACCACGCAGTCCATCGCCCCCATCCCCAACCCCACAGCCCCCAACACCGCAGCACATAGCCCCCATCCCCAACCCCGCAGCCCATAGTCCCCATCCACAACCCCGCAGCCCATAGCCCCGCTCCCCAACCCCGCAGCCCATAGCCCCCGTCCCCAACCCCGTAGCCCATCGACCCCATCCCCAACCCCGCAGCCCCCGCCCCAACCCCGCAGCCCATAGTCCCCATCCCCAACCCCACAGACCTCGTCCTTCACCACGCAGTCCATCGCCCCCATCCCCAACCCCACAGCCCCCGCCCCCAACACCGCAGCACATAGCCCCCGTCCCCAACCCCGCAGCCCATAGTCCCCAATCCCCAACCCCGCAGCCCATAGTCCCCGCCCCGAACCCCGCAGCCCATTGCCCCCGTCCCCAACTCCGCAGCCCCCGCCCCCAACCCCGCAGCCCATAGTCCCCGCCCCAACCCCAACTCTACACCCCGCAACCCATACTCCCCGTCCTCAACTCCACAGCCCATAGTCCCCGTCCCCAACTGCACAGCCCCCGACCCCAACCCTATACCCCGCAACCCACAGTCCCCGTCCCCAACCCCGCAGCCCATAGGCCCCCGACCCTAACCCGGCAGCCCCCGTCCCCAACCCCGAAGCCCCCAACCCTACACCCCGCAGCCCACAGTCCCCGTCCCCAACCCCGCAGCCCATAGTCCCCATCCCCAACCCCGCAGCCCATAGTCCCCATCCCCGCAGCCCATAGTCCCCATCCCCAACCCCCGTCCCTAACCCCGCAGCCCCCGCCCCCAACCCCACAGCCCCCGCCCCCAACCCCACAGCCCCCGTCCCCAACCCCACAGCCCCCGACCCCAACCCCGCAGCCCCCGTCTCCAATCCCGCAGCCCATAGCCCCCGACCCCAACCCCGCAGCCCCCGTCCCCAAAGCCCATAGCCCCCGACCCCGCAGCCCCCATCCCTAACCCCACAGCCCCCGGCCCCAACAACGCAGCCCATAGCCCCCGTCCCCAACCCCGCAGCCTATAGCCCCCGTCCGCAGCCCATAGCCCCCGTCCCCAACCCCGCAGCCCATAGCCCCCGTCCCCAACCCCGTAGCCCATCGACCCCATCCCCAACCCCGCAGCCCATAGACCCCATCCCCAACCCCACAGACCTCGTCCTTCACCACGCAGTCCATCGCCCCCATCCCCAACCCCACAGCCCCCGCCCCCAACACCGCAGCACATAGCCCCCATCCCCAACCCCGCAGCCCATAGTCCCCAATCCCCAACCCCGCAGCCCATAGTCCCCGCCCCCAACCCCGCAACCCATTGCCCCCGTCCCCAACACCGCAGCACATAGCCCCCGTCCCCAACCCCGCAGCCCATAGTCCCCAATCCCCAACCCCGCAGCCCATAGTCCCCGCCCCCAACCCCGCAGCCCATAGCCCCCGTCCCCAACCCCGCAGCCCATAGCCCCCGTCCCCAACCCCGTAGCCCATCGACCCCATCCCCAACCCCGCAGCCCCCGCCCCAACCCCGCAGCCCATAGTCCCCATCCCCAACCCCACAGACCTCGTCCTTCACCACGCAGTCCATCGCCCCCATCCCCAACCCCACAGCCCCCGCCCCCAACACCGCAGCACATAGCCCCCATCCCCAACCCCGCAGCCCATAGTCCCCAATCCCCAACCCCGCAGCCCATAGTCCCCGCCCCCAACCCCGCAGCCCATTGCCCCCGCCCCCAACCCCGCAGCCCATAGTCCCCGCCCCAACCCCAACTCTACACCCCGCAACCCATACTCCCCGTCCTCAACTCCACAGCCCATAGTCCCCGTCCCCAACTGCACAGCCCCCGACCCCAACCCTATACCCCGCAACCCACAGTCCCCGTCCCCAACTCCGCAGCCCATAGCCCCCGACCCCAACCCGGCAGCCCCCGTCCCCAACCCCGAAGCCCCCAACCCTACACCCCGCAGCCCACAGTCCCCGTCCCCAACCCCGCAGCCCATAGTCCCCATCCCCAACCCCGCAGCCCATAGTCCCCATCCCCGCAGCCCATAGTCCCCATCCCCAACCCCCGTCCCTAACCCCGCAGCCCCCGCCCCCAACTCCACAGCCCCCGTCCCCAACCCCACAGCCCCCGACCCCAACCCCGCAGCCCCCGTCCCCAACCCCGCAGCCCATAGCCCCCGACCCCAACCCCGCAGCCCCTGTCCCCAAAGCCCATAGCCCCCGACCCCAAAGCCCCCATCCCCAACCCCATAGCCCCCGGCCCCAACAACGCAGCCCATAGCCCCCGTCCCCAACCCCGCAGCCTATAGCCCCCGTCCGCAGCCCATAGCCCCCGTCCCCAACCCCGCAGCCCGTCCTCAACCCCGCAGCCCATTGCCCCCATCCCCAACCCCGCAGCCCATTGCCCCCGTCCCCAACCCCGCAGCCCATAGCCCCCGTCCCCAACCCCGCAGCCCATTGCCCCCGTCCCCAACCACGCAGCACATAGCCCCCATCCACAACCCAACGCCCCTGTCCCCAACCCCGCAGCCCCGGTCCCCAGCCCATAGCCACCATCCACAACCCCGCAGCCCATAGCCTCGCTCCCCAACCCCGCAGCCCATAGCCCCCGTCCCAAACCCCGTAGCCCATCGACCCCATCCCCAACTCCGCAGCCCCCGCCCCAACCCCGCAGCCCACAGCCCCCGTCCCCAACCCCGCAGCCCATAGCCCCCGTCCACAACCCCGCAGCCCCTAGCTCCCGTCTCCAACCCCGCAGCCCATAGCCCCCGTCCCCAACTCCTCAGCCCATAGCCCCCATCCCCAACCCCGCAGCCCATAGCCCCCGTCACCAACCCTGCAGCCCATAGCCCCCGTCCCCCACCCCGCAGCCCACAACCCCCGTCCCCAACCCCAGACCCCATAACTCCCGTCCCCAACCCCGCAGCCCATAGCCCCCGTCCCCAACCCCGCAGCCAATGGCCCCCGTCCCCAACCCTGCAGCCCATGGCCCACGTCCCCAACCCCGCAGCCCATGACCCCCGTCCCCAACCCCGCAGCCCCAATCCCCAACCCCGCAGCCCATAGTCCCCGCCCCCAACCCCGCAGCCCATAGCCCCCGTCCCCAACCCCGCAGCCCATAGCCCCCGTCCCCAACCCCGTAGCCCATCGACCCCAACACCGCAGCACATAGCCCCCATCCCCAACCCCGCAGCCCATAGTCCCCAATCCCCAACCCCGCAGCCCATAGTCCCCGCCCCCAACCCCGCAGCCCATTGCCCCCGCCCCCAACCCCGCAGCCCATAGTCCCCGCCCCAACCCCAACTCTACACCCCGCAACCCATACTCCCCGTCCTCAACTCCACAGCCCATAGTCCCAGTCCCCAACCCCACAGCCCCCGTCCCCAACCCCACAGCCCCCGACCCCAACCCCGCAGCCCCCGTCTCCAATCCCGCAGCCCATAGCCCCCGACCCCAACCCCGCAGCCCCCGTCCCCAAAGCCCATAGCCCCCGACCCCGCAGCCCCCATCCCCAACCCCACAGCCCCCGGCCCCAACAACGCAGCCCATAGCCCCCGTCCCCAACCCCGCAGCCAATAGCCCCCGTCCGCAGCCCATAGCCCCCGTCCCCAACCCCGCAGCCCATAGCCCCCGTCCCCAACCCCGTAGCCCATCGACCCCATCCCCAACCCCGCAGCCCATAGACCCCATCCCCAACCCCACAGACCTCGTCCTTCACCACGCAGTCCATCGCCCCCATCCCCAACCCCACAGCCCCCGCCCCCAACACCGCAGCACATAGCCCCCATCCCCAACCCCGCAGCCCATAGTCCCCAATCCCCAACCCCGCAGCCCATAGTCCCCGCCCCCAACCCCGCAGCCCATTGCCCCCGTCCCCAACACCGCAGCACATAGCCCCCGTCCCCAACCCCGCAGCCCATAGTCCCCAATCCCCAACCCCGCAGCCCATAGTCCCCGCCCCCAACCCCGCAGCCCATAGCCCCCGTCCCCAACCCCGCAGCCCATAGCCCCCGTCCCCAACCCCGTAGCCCATCGACCCCATCCCCAACCCCGCAGCCCCCGCCCCAACCCCGCAGCCCATAGTCCCCATCCCCAACCCCACAGACCTCGTCCTTCACCACGCAGTCCATCGCCCCCATCCCCAACCCCACAGCCCCCGCCCCCAACACCGCAGCACATAGCCCCCATCCCCAACCCCGCAGCCCATAGTCCCCAATCCCCAACCCCGCAGCCCATAGTCCCCGCCCCCAACCCCGCAGCCCATTGCCCCCGCCCCCAACCCCGCAGCCCATTGCCCCCGCCCCCAACCCCGCAGCCCATAGTCCCCGCCCCAACCCCAACTCTACACCCCGCAACCCATACTCCCCGTCCTCAACTCCACAGCCCATAGTCCCCGTCCCCAACTGCACAGCCCCCGACCCCAACCCTATACCCCGCAACCCACAGTCCCCGTCCCCAACTCCGCAGCCCATAGCCCCCGACCCCAACCCGGCAGCCCCCGTCCCCAACCCCGAAGCCCCCAACCCTACACCCCGCAGCCCACAGTCCCCGTCCCCAACCCCGCAGCCCATAGTCCCCATCCCCAACCCCGCAGCCCATAGTCCCCATCCCCGCAGCCCATAGTCCCCATCCCCAACCCCCGTCCCTAACCCCGCAGCCCCCGCCCCCAACTCCACAGCCCCCGTCCCCAACCCCACAGCCCCCGACCCCAACCCCGCAGCCCCCGTCCCCAACCCCGCAGCCCATAGCCCCCGACCCCAACCCCGCAGCCCCCGTCCCCAAAGCCCATAGCCCCATACCCCAAAGCCCCCATCCCCAACCCCATAGCCCCCGGCCCCAACAACGCAGCCCATAGCCCCCGTCCCCAACCCCGCAGCCTATAGCCCCCGTCCACAGCCCATAGCCCCCGTCCCCAACCCCGCAGCCCGTCCTCAACCCCGCAGCCCATTGCCCCCATCCCCAACCCCGCAGCCCATTGCCCCCGTCCCCAACCCCGCAGCCCATAGCCCCCGTCCCCAACCCCGCAGCCCATTGCCCCCGTCCCCAACCACGCAGCACATAGCCCCCATCCACAACCCAACGCCCCTGTCCCCAACCCCGCAGCCCCGGTCCCCAGCCCATAGCCACCATCCACAACCCCGCAGCCCATAGCCTCGCTCCCCAACCCCGCAGCCCATAGCCCCCGTCCCAAACCCCGTAGCCCATCGACCCCATCCCCAACTCCGCAGCCCCCGCCCCAACCCCGCAGCCCACAGCCCCCGTCCCCAACCCCGCAGCCCATAGCCCCCGTCCACAACCCCGCAGCCCCTAGCTCCCGTCTCCAACCCCGCAGCCCATAGCCCCCGTCCCCAACTCCTCAGCCCATAGCCCCCATCCCCAACCCCGCAGCCCATAGCCCCCGTCACCAACCCTGCAGCCCATAGCCCCCGTCCCCCACCCCGCAGCCCATAGCCCCCATCCCCAACCCCGCAGCCCATAGCCCCCGTCACCAACCCTGCAGCCCATAGCCCCCGTCCCCAACCCCGCAGCCCATAGCCCCCGTCCACAACCCCGCAGCCCCTAGCTCCCGTCTCCAACCCCGCAGCCCATAGCCCCCGTCCCCAACTCGTCAGCCCATAGCCCCCATCCCCAACCCCGCAGCCCATAGCCCCCGTCACCAACCCTGCAGCCCATAGCCCCCGTCCCCCACCCCGCAGCCCACAACCCCCGTCCCCAACCCCAGACCCCATAACTCCCGTCCCCAACCCCGCAGCCCATAGCCCCCGTCCCCAACCCCGCAGCCAATGGCCCCCGTCCCCAACCCTGCAGCCCATGGCCCACGTCCCCAACCCCGCAGCCCATGACCCCCGTCCCCAACCCCGCAGCCCCAATCCCCAACCCCGCAGCCCATAGTCCCCGCCCCCAACCCCGCAGCCCATAGCCCCCGTCCCCAACCCCGCAGCCCATAGCCCCCGTCCCCAACCCCGTAGCCCATCGACCCCATCCCCAACCCCGCAGCCCCCGCCCCAACCCCGCAGCCCATAGTCCCCATCCCCAACCCCACAGACCTCGTCCTTCACCACGCAGTCCATCGCCCCCATCCCCAACCCCACAGCCCCCGCCCCCAACACCGCAGCACATAGCCCCCATCCCCAACCCCGCAGCCCATAGTCCCCAATCCCCAACCCCGCAGCCCATAGTCCCCGCCCCCAACCCCGCAGCCCATTGCCCCCGCCCCCAACCCCGCAGCCCATAGTCCCCGCCCCAACCCCAACTCTACACCCCGCAACCCATACTCCCCGTCCTCAACTCCACAGCCCATAGTCCCCGTCCCCAACTGCACAGCCCCCGACCCCAACCCTATACCCCGCAACCCACAGTCCCCGTCCCCAACTCCGCAGCCCATAGCCCCCGACCCCAACCCGGCAGCCCCCGTCCCCAACCCCGAAGCCCCCAACCCTACACCCCGCAGCCCACAGTCCCCGTCCCCAACCCCGCAGCCCATAGTCCCCATCCCCAACCCCGCAGCCCATAGTCCCCATCCCCGCAGCCCATAGTCCCCATCCCCAACCCCCGTCCCTAACCCCGCAGCCCCCGCCCCCAACTCCACAGCCCCCGTCCCCAACCCCAGACCCCATAACTCCCGTCCCCAACCCCGCAGCCCATAGCCCCCGTCCCCAACCCCGCAGCCAATGGCCCCCGTCCCCAACCCTGCAGCCCATGGCCCACGTCCCCAACCCCGCAGCCCATGACCCCCGTCCCCAACCCCGCAGCCCCCGGCCCCAACCCCGCAGCCCATAGCCCCCGGCCCCTACATAGCAGCCCATAGCCCCCGTCCCCAATGCGCAGCCAATAACCCCCGTCCGCAGCCCATAGCCCCGATCCCCAACCCCGCAGCCCATGGCCCCAATCCCCAACCGCGCAGCCCATAGCCCTCGTCCCCAACCCTGCAGCCCATAGCCCCCGTCCCCAACCCTGCAGCCCATAGCCCCCATCCCCAACCCATAGCCCCGGTCCCCAACCCTGCAGCCCCCGACCCCAACCCCTCAGCCCATAGCCCCGGTCCCGAGCCCATAGCCCCCATCCCCAACCCCGCAGCCCATAGCCCTGATCCCCAACCCCGCAGCCCATAGTCCCCATCCCCATCCCCGCAGCCCACAGTCCCCAACCCCACAGCCAATAGTCCCCATCCCCAACCCCGCAGCCCCCGTCCCCAACCCCGCAGCCCCCAACCCTACACCCCGCAGCCCATAGTCCCCGTCCCCATCCCCGCAGCCCATAGCCCCCGTCCCCAACCCCGCAGCCCATAGTCCCCGTCCCCAACCCCGCAGCCCATAGTCCCCGTCCCCAACCCCGCAGCCCATAGCCCCCGTCCCCAACCCCGCAGCCCATAGTCCCCATCCCCACATCCCAACCCCAGCCAAAGCCTCAACCCCACAGTCTCAGCCATATCCCTCGTCCCCACTAAAATCTCCCGCCTCCGCTCACCTTGGTTGCGTTTAACTGTCCGGCTCCTCGCATCCCCCGAGCCAATGTTAACGTGACACCAAGCAGCAGCTGTCAGTGTGACACACAAACACATCCGCACTCACGCTAAGGAACAAACCAAAGGTTCCGCCTACAGGCGGGGAGACATTGAGATGTGCGCAAGAGCAGCCAGAGGGAGCGATAGGACTGGTGTCACCTGCAACTCTCAAATAACACCTGTTAGCATGGAAATGTCTTAATGCGTTATTAAATAATCATTATTTACCCACTATAGGAAATATATGGGTCTGAAATGTTGAACTTCTATTTAGAACATGACAAATGTATGAGTGAGAAATAATAAACATTGAGTTAAGTGAAGTAAAAGGATGATATTGAATAGTTTCTGCAGTAATTTTTATTCTAATATAAATTGTGCATCTGATTTATACATGGCTAAATTATTCTATGTGGGCAGCACGGTGGTGCAGTGGTTAGCACTGCTGCCTCATGGTGCCGAGGACCTGGGTTCCATCCCGCACCTGGGTCACTGTCCGTGTGGAGTATGCACATTCTCCTGGTGTCTGCGTGGGCCTCACCCCCACAAACCCAAAGATGTGCAGGGTAGGTGAATTGGCCGTGCCAAATTGCTCCTTAATTGGGAAAAAAAATTTGGGTACTCTGAATTTTTATATATATAAAACAAAGAGTGAATACTTTGTGGTTGGGGTGCCGAGGCAGAGGGGGGCCTTAGGGGAGTGCTGTTCTGACTAGCTGGAAGTCATTTTTGGTATTGAGGTGTCTATATAGCAAGGGACTGTGGAAAACTGGAGGTTTAATTATACGAATTTGGTAGCAAAGGTCAATGCGGACTTGCAAAGATGTGATGGTCTCCCATTACCCTGGCGGGCCGAGTGCAATCGGTTAAGATGAACATCTTGCCAAAATTTTTATTTTTATTCCAGTGCCTTCCGATATTCTTGCCCAGACTTTTTTCAGAGAGATTGACCGACTGGTGACTGGTTTTATTTGTGCGGGTCGGAGTCCGAGGGTCAGGAGGACATTGCTCCGACGGAGAGACGATGTGGGGGTTCGCCCTTGCCAAACTTTTATCACAAATACTATTATTGGGCAGCTAATACTGAAAAAGTGCTTGAGTGGTTCGGAGTTTCGGATGAGCTTTGATTCCTGGTGGAAGCAGAGACTGTAAGGGGAGCAAGCCTAGCAGCGTTGATAACAGCTCCATTACCGGTGGTACTCGTCCAACACAGTTGTAGTCGCCCCGTTAAAGATTTGGATCAACTCTGCCAACATTTTAACTTGAGGACTGCCTCTAGGCTGACCCCCATCTGTGCGAACCAGTTATTCACACCTGCTAGGTCAGATGTGAAATTTAGGGAATGGAGGGATAAAGGTTTAGAGAAAATGGGAGATTTAATTTTAGATGGTTGGTTTGCTAGCTTTGGGGGAACTGAAAGAAGAATATGGGCTTACTGACTCTGATGGGTTCAGGTATCTCCAGGTGTGCAGCTGGGTCAAAAAGTACTTTTCAGGGCAGCACGGTGGTGCAGTGGATAGCACTGCTGCCTCACGGCACCGAGGTCCCAGGTTTGATCCCGGTTCTGGGTCACTGTCCGTGTGGAGTTTGCACATTCTCCCCGTGTTTGCATGGGTTTCGCCCCCACAACCCAAAGATGTGCTGATTTAGGACAGTGGGCTAAACAGCTGGCTTGACAATACGCTATTATTATTATATGCAGTGTAGGTGGATTGGCTACGTTAAAATTGCCGAAACTTCCGGTGGCGGCTATGAAGGAGTAAGTCACACATTTGGTGGCTCCCGCTCTGGTCGGACTTTTGGACCTGATTTTTTAACGGAATTGAATTGTAGAACAGATGTCAGTGGCAATTCTCCACTGAATTCCTACTTCGGTGCATGGAGAAAAGAACTAGAAGTGTTCGTAAGGGCAGAAATAAGAAGACAGAGAAGGGTTGGGCTGTAGTTGCAACAGGGGACAGCATGGCGCAGGGGTGAACCTCTGGCTTGTCGACCCATGGAGCAGCTGATGCAAGTCATCCAGGAGGGCTTTGCTACGCAGAAACGGGACTGCTTGGACCTGATAAAAGCGTTGATTGAGCGGCTGGAGCTCAGGTTGGATGCCCTGGATCGGGCGATCCAGAAGTTGGAGAAGGTGTTGGCTGAGCAGGAGGAGCATTGGATCGTGGTGGAGCTGGAGGTGGGGATGCTGAGGGACCAGCAAAAGAAGCTTCTGGAGAAGGTGGAGGACCTAGAGAATAGGTCCCACCGGCAGAACCTAAGAATTGTTGTGCTCCCGGAGGTGTCCGAAGGAACGGACGCTGGGGCATACATCGCAGGCATGTTTGAGAAGCTGCTGGGGGATGGGGCATTCTCCCGGCCCTTGGAGGTGGATAGGGCTCACAGAGCACCTGCGAAGAAGCCGCAAATGTGAGATCCCCCGAGGGCTATGGTGGTGAGATTCCACAGGTTCTCGGATAAGGAGCGTATTCTGCAGTGGGCCAAGCTGACACGGAGCTGTAAGTGGGACAATAGCATCCTGCGGGTTTATCAAGACCTGAGCGTGGAGGTGGCCAGGAGGAGAGCAGGATTCAATCAGGTCTGGGCGATCCTTTTCAAGAAAAAGGTGAAGTTTGGACTGTTATACCCAGCCCGTCTCTGGGTCACGCATGACGATCAGCACTTTTACTTTGAGTCGCCTGAGGACACGTTGGACTTTGCAAGAAAGAAAGGGCTGACGAAGGACTGAGAACTTTTGAACTTGGCTGCAGCGTTCGTTGGTCATGGGAGGGGACCTCAATACAGTTATGGACCACGGCTTAGACCAGTCAAGCCCGAAAACGGGCAGGGTGCCAGCAATGGCAAAGGAACTAAGAGGGTTCATGGAGCTGATGGGGGGGGTGGGTCCATGGAGGTTTGGGCAGCCGAGTGCGAAGGAGTTTGCCTTCTACTCACACGTGCATAAAGTGTACTCCCGGATTGATTTCCTTATTTTGAGCAGGGTCTTTCTGGCTGGGGTAGTGGACATGGGGTATTCGGCAATCACAATCTCAGACCATGCACCGGACTGGGTTGACCTGCAGGTTAGTAAAGACAGTAACCAGCGCCCGTTCTGGAGGTTAGATGTGGGACTTTTGGCGGATGAAGGGGTGTGCGAGCGGCTGAGGAAATGTATTCAGAGCTACCTGCAGGTCAATGGCATGGGGGAAACCTGGTGGTTTGGGAAGTACTAAAGGCGGTGGTAAGGGGGGAGCTGATCTCTATCCGGGCTCATAGGGAGAAGGTTGACAGGGCAGAGACAGACAGACTGGTAAAGGAGATATTACAGACCGATAGGAGGTATGCGGAGACCCCAGAGGCAGGGCTTTTAAGAGACCGGCGGAGGTTACAGGCGGAGTTTAGCTTGCTGACCACAGGGAGGGCGGTGGAGCAGCTGAGAAAGGCGAGGGGGGCGATTTATGAACATGGAGAGAAGGCCAACAGAATGCTTGCACAGGAGCTTAGGAAGAGGGAGGCAGCTAGGGAAACAGGGAAAGTAAAGGACAGTGAGGGGAACCTGGTTGGTGATTCAGTAGAGGTGAATAAGGCGTTTAGAGATTTTTACAGCAGGCTGTACAGGTCGGAGCCCCCTATGGGGCTGGAGGGGATGAGGCGCTTCTTGGAGGTAGTGATCGTAATGAATGCAGAAAAGGCTTTTGATCGGGTAGAATGGGATTATCTTTGGGAGATACTGGGACGATTCGGATTCGGGCGTGGCTTTATTGATTAGGTCAGATTACTGTATCAGGCTCCTGTGGCAAGTGTGCAGACGAACAGGACAACTTCGGACTACTTTAGACTGCACCGGGGGACGAGACAGGGATGCCCCCTCTCCCCACTGTTGTTTGTGCTGGCTATAGAGGGCAATCGCTCTGAGAGCTTCAAGGGCTGGAGGGGACTGGTCCGGGGTGGGGGGGTGGGTGGGGGGGGATGGAGCACAGGGTTTCGCTCTATGCGGATGATCTGCTTCTGTACGTTTCGGACCCAGTAGAGGGGATGGAGGAAATCATGAAGATTTTAGGGGAATTCAGCTGGTTTTTGGGGTATAAGCTAAACATGGATAAGAGTGAGGTGTTTGTGGTTCAGGCGAGGGGACAGGAGGGGCGAGTGGGGGAGCTCCATTTA
Source organism: Scyliorhinus torazame (assembly GCF_047496885.1). Classification (NCBI taxonomy): domain Eukaryota; kingdom Metazoa; phylum Chordata; class Chondrichthyes; order Carcharhiniformes; family Scyliorhinidae; genus Scyliorhinus; species Scyliorhinus torazame. Next base: position 75,347,744 of record NC_092715.1, read on the forward strand.
GGTAAGTCGGGGGTAGTTTTAGGTACCTGGGCATCCAAGTGGCGCGGGAATGGGACCGGCTGCATAAACTGAATCTGGCCCGGCTAGTGGACCAAATGAAGGACGATTTCCGGAGATGTGACGCGCTCCATTTGTCGCTGGCCGGGAGGGTACAAACAGTGAAAATGACGGTCCTCTCGAGGTTCCTATTTGTATTTCAATGTCTCCCCATTTTTATTCCGTGGCCCTTTTTTAAGCGGGTCAACAGGGTGATCACGGGCTTCGTCTGGGCGGGCAAGACCCCACGGGTAAGGAAGGTAATGCTCAAGGGGAGCCGGGGAGGGGGGGGGGCTGGTGCTGCCAGATTTTAGCAATTATTACTGGCCGGCTAACATAGCCATGATCAGGAAGTGGGTGGTCGACGTGGGTGCGTATGGAGATGGCTTCTTGTAAGCACACCAGGGGGCATTGTTAACTGCGCCTCTGCCGTTCCCACCTGCGCGGTACTCCACCAACCCCGTGGTGGTGGCGGCCCTGAAAGTTTGGGGCCAGTGGAGGAGGCATGCGGGAGCAGTGGGAGCATCGGTCTGGGCACCAATTTGTGATAACCACCGGTTTGTCCCGGGGAATATGGATGGGGGGTTCCGGGTTATGGCGGAGAGCGGGGATTGAGAGGATGGGATGTGTTCATAGAGGGGAGCTTTCCGAGTATGAGGGCACTGGAGGAAAAGTTTGGGCTGGCGAGGGGAAACAAATTCAGATACTTGGAGGTGCGGGACTTCCTTCGTAAACAGGTGGCAACCTTCCCGCTCCTACCGCTGAGGGGGATTCAGGACAGGGTAATTTCCAGAGGGTGGGTAGGGGAGGAGAGCGTCTCAGACATATATAAGGAGCTTATGGAGTCGGAGGAGACGCAGACCGAGGACCTGAAGCGTAAGTGGGAGGAGGAGCTGGGAGGTGAGATAGAGGATGGTTTATGGGCAGACGCATTGAGTGGAGTCAGGCTCAGCCTGATACAATTTAAGGTTGTGCACCGGGCTCACATGACAGTGGCCCAGATGAACAGATTCTTTGGGGTGGAGGACAGGTGCACAAATGTGCGGGAGGACCAGCAAACCATGTCCACATGTTTTGGACATGTCCAAAGCTTCGGGGATTTTGGCAGGGGTTTGCGGACGTCATGTCCAAAGTTTTAAAAACAAGGGTGGCGCTGGGTCCAGAGTGGCCATTTTCGGGGTGTCGGAAGATCCTGTATCCAGGAGGAGAAAGAGGCAGATGTTCTGGCTTTTGCTTCCCTGGTAGACCGGAGACAGATACTATTGGCATGGAGGGACCCAAAGCCCCCTAAGTCAGAGACCTGGCTATCAGACATGGCTAGCTTTCTCTGTATGGAGAAAATTAAGTTCGCCTTGAGAGGGTCACCGTTAGGGTTCACCCGGAGGTGGCAACGGCGGGGCGGGGGGGGGGGGGGAGTAGTTTAGGTTAGAGTAGGGGGTCAATAAGCCTGTACAAAAGGTAAACAGTTTTTGCACTATGTTTATGGTTTCATGTATCTTTTCTATTTTGCTGTTGTTTTTATACCAAAAATACCTCAATAAAATGTTTATTAAAAAAAAAAATTGCCCCTTAATTGGAAAAAATGAATTGGGTACTCTAAATTTTTTTTTTTTTAAGTACTTTTCGGCTATTCCGCTGAAGCAGCCTTCTACATTGCTCGAGAATATCTTACCCTGCTCTAGTTCGGAGGTGGCCAGCATGTCAAGTATATACCAGCGGATGATGGGGGAAGAGACGGACTCTGTTCAGGTGTGAAGGCAAAGTGGACATTGGAGCTGGGACTGATCTTGGAGGAGGTGGTTTGGAGTGAAACACTGAGGAGGGTGAACTCGACTTCGCCCTGTGTGACGTTGAGTCTCATCCAGCTGAAAGTTGTGTTCTGGGCACACCTTACAAAGGCTAGAATGAGTCCATTTTTTGAAGAGGTGGATGATAGATGCGATCGGTGTCTGGGGGCCCGGCACATCAGGCGCACATATTCTGGTCGTGCTCAAAGCTGGTGGACTTCTGGAGGTCCTTTTTTGAACATTGAACATTGGATTGGTGCCTTGCCCATTGGTAGCGATATTTGGGGTTTTGGCTGTTCTGGAACTCCGGACGGGGCTGGAGGCAGACGTCCTGGCCTTTGCCTCACTGGTGGCAAGGAGACGGATCCTCTTGGACTGAAGGTTGATTACACTGCCAAGCGCCTCATCGATTCAGAGAATTTACAGTGCAGAAGGAGACCATTCGGCCGGTCGAGTCTGCCGTAAGAGAGTCAGTGGAAGGGTTTTACTGTAGATGGCGGCCGTTGGCACAGAAATGTGGCAACTAGGGACTTTTGACAGTAACTTAATTGAAGACTGCTTGTGACAATAAGCGCTTATTATTATTATATTTTTATTATAATGTACTTTCAAGAGCTGGTCACTGTTAGGAGGGGGGATTTAGTAACTATGTTCTAATAATAATAATAAGCACTTATTGTCACTGGTGTAAGGGAAGATGGGAGGGTGGGGAAAGGGACATTTACTGTTTAATTCTTATTCTGTGTTTTTGTAGGTTTTGTATCAAAATTGTTAAAACGTTTATTAAAACAATTTCCCCCAAAAACCAAAAAGGTTTGTAAGTTTGTAAGTTGCAGGAACAGAGACATTTTATTCACAAACATGCTAGGGAGACACAACGTGCTCCAACAGGGTGCCTGTCTGATACAAAGGCTGGATAATATATACCTTTTCGTTATCACACACTAAAATCACAATAAACAGAATTATACAGGCTGCAGCTGTCCCCTTTATCCAACTGAGCTCAAGTCTGTGCTTCTTATCACAATTTTGCTTAGCCATCCTGTGAAGGTTATGAAGTTTGTGTTTGTTACTTTTCCACAACCACGTTGTGAGAAAAGGCTCTAATAACCATTCTTTTACAGCAAGGGATGGCACCGTTGCGCAGTGGTTAGCACCGCTGCCTCACCGCGCCAAGGACCCGGGTTTGATCCCGGCCCCGGGTCACTGTCCGTGTGGAGTTTGCACATTCTCCCTGTGTCTGTGTGGGTCTCACCCCCCACAACCCAAAGATGTGCAGGGTAGGTGGGTGGACCATGTTAAATTGACCCTTAATTGGAAAAAAGAATTGGGTATTGAATTATGAAAAAAAAATTATTTTACAGCTATTAGTGCTCAGAACTACATGAGACCATTTCAAAGCTATTTGTGTTTCATGTTGAATTATGTAAATTGGAATCATAAAATTCCTGACAGTGCAGAAGGAGGCCATTTAGCCCATCAAGTCTGCATTGACCCTCTGAAAGAACATCCTATCTCGGCCCACTACCCCACCTGTCACCATGACCCCACTTATTGGACACTAAAGGACAATTGTAACACGGCCAACCCACCTGACCTGCACATCTTTGGACTGCGTGCGGAAACCAGAATACCTGGCGGAAAACTATGTAGATGGGGGTCGATCAGCGGAGATTCGGGAGGCCGAGGAGTAAGGAATTTTCATTCTACTCCCATGTGCATAAGGTGTATTCCCGGATAAACTTCTTTGTGATGGACAAAACGCTGCTGGCAGATGTGGTAGATGCTGAATATTCAGCAATAGTGGTGGCAGACCATGTCCCGCACTGGGTGGACTTGCAAGTTAGTAAAGGAAAGGCCCAGCGCCCGCAATGGAGGTTGGATGTGGGGCTATTAGCAGAGGAGGAGGTGTGTGAGAGTGGGTGAGGGAGGCTATTCGGGGATACATTAAGAGCGATGAAATGGGTGAGGTGTCGGCGGGGGTGGTCTGGGAGGCATTGAAGGCGGTTATTAGGGGAGAATTCATCTGAATTTGGGTCCATAAGGAGAAGGCGGAGTTAGACAGACTGGTGGGTGACATTTTACAGATTGACAGGAGATATGTGAAGACTCCGGTGTAGCCATCTGGGATGGCCCCTTCCAGAATTCAAAATGGACATTTGCAAAGATTGCAGGGAAAAATGGACAATGTTAAGAAAGCAAGCAGGCACAGAGCCTGTCTGCATATTGGAGCCGCAGCTCCCAGACAAGACTGAAACTGTAGGCCCATTAGCATTTGGATGGCCCATCTCCGGGAACAAAGGAAGCTACTTAAGTAACCGATCTGGCCCCAGACCTCGCAGCGCCAGTGACCCAAACCGAAAGCAGAAAACAAAGCAGGCCAACGGCACGCCCAGCCATCAGGGCACCCACCCCTTTATTGGTCAAGATCAATACGAGTGATCAAGATACGGCCCAATTAATTGGGGCCAAGTTCAAGGCCCGCCCAAAAGCGCCCGAAGCCCCTTCAGGTATAAGAAGAAGGCCCCAAGAGAGAATCGCTCTCTTGGACTCGGCTCTCACAGCGGAGAGACCCGTCCACCAGCTGCACCAGAAGCAAGTAAGTCCAAGGTCAACGCTCGCTACCAGACGGACGACCTTAGCTGTTCCCACTTCGATCCCAGCAACCTCAGATCCGAACAACGGCCATTGTTCCTCTGACTGAGTGGGCACCCGAAGCTAAGTATAGGCTTTAGCAGTAGTGATAGTTTAGTCTGTAGTATTTTGTGTATGAGTAGATATTACTGTGTGTGTAAATAAATAGTATTGACTTTGAACTAACTAACGGTGTATTGGCTCTTTTTTTTTTAAAATGTTTTTATTCTCCATTTTCACATTTTCCTTCAAATTTACACCCCACCCACCTCCCGGATCGCCGCTCCTTGGGTCTTCTGGGTCTCCACAAGCTTCTCAATCGCCACCTTCATTGACGCCAGCATTTCTGTCTTCCGCTCCGCAAAGCAGCGTTTAAGGAACTCCTGCTGCTCCTGCGACCACTGTGCCCACGCTGCTTGGTCTCCACCCGCCGCCATCTTGCTTCTCCTCCCTCGCACTTTCCGCTGCACCAGAATCACTTTCTTAACCGCTCCACTCCTGATCCAATCCATACAGTGCCGGGGGAACCTTGCTGTCACCTTCCCACACTGGGAGCCATCGAACAATTGCAGTTGGGGCCCCTCTAAAGAGCCCAAAAGTCCGTTCCTGGCGGGAGCTGTCGAACGTGTGACCTACCTTGGTGTAGCCGCAACTGGAAGTCTTGGTAAAGTCTTTTAATGAGTCAAAGGAGTTGGGAGTGCTCCCTCCAAATTTATCGCAGGCATCGATTTCCCTTATCGTGAAACGAGAAACAGATCCGCAAAGCTGTGGGTCGTATAGGCCAATCTCCCTGCTATGGTATGGAGGGCATTAGCTATGAAGAGCGGTTGAATAAACTCGGTTTGTTCTCACTGGAATGACAGAGGTTGAGGGGCGACCTGATAGAGGTCTCCAAAATTATGAGGGGCATAGACAGAGTGGATAGTCAGAGACTTTTTCCCAGGGTAGAGGGGTCAATTACTAGGGGGCATAGGTTTAAGGTGCGAGGGGCAAGGTTTAGAGGCGATGTACGAGGCAAGTTTTTTACACAGAGGGTAGTGGGTGCCTGGAATTAGCTGCCGGAGGAGGTGGTGGAAGCAGGGACGATAGTGACATTTAAGGGGCATCTTGACAAATACATGAATAGGATGGGAATAGAGGGATACTGACCCAGGAAGTGTAGCAGATTTTAGTTTAGATGGGCAGCATGGTCGGCACAGGCTTGGAGGGCCGAAGGGCCTGGTCCTGTGCTGTACTTTTCTTTGTTCTTTGTTGTTAAATATGGATGCAAAATTGTTGGCAAAGATCCTGGCCACACGAATCGGGACTGCGACCCAGGGGTGATAAGGGAGGACCAGACGGGGTTTGTTAAGGGACGGCACCTGGCAACCAACATTAGGCGGCACCTTAATGTGGTAATGATGCCTGCGGAGGGGCGCGAGGTCGAGGTGGTGGTGGCCATGGATATAGAAAAGGCCTTCGACTGAGTGGAATGGAAATATTTGTGGGAGGTCCTGGGTAGATTTGGGTTTGGGCAGGAATTTGTGGATTGTGTCCGGTTGCTTTATCAGGCACTGGTGTCAAATGTGAGGATGAATCGGGTCTGGTCGGAATATTTTAGCCAGTGTCGGGGGACCAGATGGGAGTGTCCACTCTCCCTCCTATTGTTTGCCCTGGCCATTGAGCCTTTGATGCACGATCAATGACCACTAAAACGAGGTTGTAGTTCAACTGAAGGCTTTAATAAGCTAGATGTTTCCCCCAGCAGTTCAGGTACAGAATGAAGGCTGTTGGGGCGGCACGGACTCTTATACCCCGCCTAGCAGGGCGGAGCTACCATACATCTTAACCAATAGAAAGCATACAGTTTCCACCAATGGTGCTCCAGCCTATCAGGTTCTGTAATACCTCTACTACCACAGCCTTTGGCAATGGTGCTGCAAACATCGAACGTTTGGCAGGGGGTAGTGTGAGGGGGGGGGGGGGGGGTGGAACACAGGGTCTCGCTCTCTGCGGAAGATCTGATCCTTTATATAACGGACCCGTTCGGGGGGATTGCCGGGATTATGGGGACAATGGAGGAATCTGGCCGGTTCTCAAGTCATAAATTGGGTAAGAGCGGGGATTTTGTGATTCAGGCAAGGGGGCACGAGAGGAGATCGGGGGATATGTCGTTCAAAGTGGTGGGAGGGAATTTTAGGTGCCTGGGTATTCAAGTGGCACAGGACTGGGGTCAGCTTCACAAATTGAATTTGGGCAGATTAATAGAGCGGATGAAAGGGGGCTTTCAAAGGTGGGACGTGCGCCCGCTGTCATTGGCTGGGAGGGTACAGACTGTGAAAGTGACAGTCCTCCCGAGATTGCTGTTCGTTTTTCAGTGTCTACCAATCTTCATCCCAAAGCCGTTTTTTCGGAAGATGAATGTGGCGAACCGGGTTTTATCTGGGCCGGGAAAACCCCGCGGGTGAAGACGGTCCTACTTGAGCAGGGGCGTGGGGAGCGGGTTGCTGGCCCTTCCGAACTTTATCCACTATTCGTGGGCGGCGAACATATCAATGGTTAGGAAATGGGTAGTGGGGGAGGGGTCGGCCTGGGAGCGGGTAGAGGCGGCATCTTGCAAGGGCACAAGCCTGACAGCTTTGTTAACGGCACTGCTGCCATTCTCGTTGGCTCAGCACTCCACAAGCCCCGTGGTAATGGCAACCCTGAGGGTGTGGGGGCAATGGAGGCAGCATATGGGACTGGATGGGGCGTTGGTGTAGCCACCGATCTGTGACAACTACCGGTTCACTCCGGAGGGGGATGGACGGGGGCTTTACGAGGTGGCAGCAGGCAGGGATCGAGAGATGCAGAGATCTTTTTATTGAGGAGGGCTTCCCGTGTTTGGAGGAGCTAGAGGAGGAGTTCAAGTTGCCTGGTGGGTGTCATGATATTCAAACACATACATCATGATAGACACACCAACAGACAAATCAGAACACACACCACAACCAATGACAGAAAGATATAAAAGCACAGACACGACCCCCGGTGGTCAGTATTAGCTGCAGAGGAGGGCCAGGACAGATCTGCTACCAAACACACTCAGGGAGACAGCACGTGCAGAGTATCCAGAACGAACTGTATTATAAGAGTTAAAATAAAATAGAGTTGTACCACATACAACTGTGTTGGCTCATCTGTGCACCAGAGCACCCAACACCACATGGTACAGGAGTGGATCGATACCTGCCGGCATACCTCAGTGTACAGAGACAACCAGCAGTGCCCAGGCAACATGATAGAGCTCCCGGTTCCGCAGCCGCTCCAGTGCTACGGCGATCTCCGCGAAAACTGGCGGCGATTCCGGCAATGGTTCGAATTGTTCCTGGTGGCAGCTGAACTCCAAGACCTGGATGATAGCGAAAAAATTGAATTTCTCCTCACCATCGCCGGTGCAAGGGCAAGAGAAATATTCACAAGGTTCAGGTTCTTCAGGAGGCAGCAAAGGTACGATTACCAGGCAGTCCTGGACAAATTCTCCAAGTACTGTGAAGAAAACGCAATCCAATCGGCAAGTAAAGGTAAGAAAAGCTGCAGTACTCACCTCGTGGCCGGGATCCCGGAGCCCGAATTCCCAGAGGCCGAAATCCCGGGCCTGAGAGAGGGCTGGGTCGAGGTTGGCGGCCATATTGCTAAAGGTATCACGCTAGCACAGTTGCGCGAGCAGTGCGCAGAACCGGAAATTTCGTTTTGCGCATGCGCGAGATGCTGCGCATGCGCAGTCAAGAAAACGGCGATCGGTAAAGGAACAGCGATCTGAGCATGCGCAGTCGCTTCCTACGTGCTACATACCGAGCGTCAGGATGTCAGAGGCCCCAGACTGCACCAATTTAAAGGGGAAATGTTCCAAATCCAATTTAAAAGGGAAACGTCCCAAATCAAAAAAACAAAAATCTGTTAAAGCTGTAAAACAACCTTCCCTCACCTGGAATGACAGCACATTGCCGCAAATTGACCCAGGAGATGAATTTGACCTCCGAAGAACCCTCCGACAAGCAGTTACCTACGCACAAGCCGATGATTCCGACCTCGAATACTTCGATGACGATCTTTACAGTGTTTCCGGACCTCGCGAGCCCAATGATAGCTCCGTGGTCCTATACGACTATGACTCGGACGAACCTTTCGTGTTGCACATTGGCGGCCCCCACATTGAATCCGACGCAGATGCGGATTCATTTTTCGGATTTGAGGATCTTCAATCCAGCAGATATGACGTTCCAACTTATCAGTACCGGATGATGCTGCAGCCTGACATTAACAGACAGGGAGCGGTGCAAGCACACGGAGAGCGCCCTGCTGCCACACAGAGCGTGGTCCACGTCCCGCTCAACGTTCCTGACTCTATGAAAGAAGACATGCAAGACTCCAGAGCGCAGTCCTCGCATGAACCAGAAGTGACTCCAGTGTCACAAGTTTCCACAGCAAGCTCGTGGACAGACTCCACAATTGCAGAAATGCAAGACTCCAGAGCGCAGTCCTTGCACGGACAAGAAGTGACTCCAGTGTCACAAGCCTCCACAGAGAGCTTGTGGACAGCCTCCACAATAGAAGCAACGCAAGACTCCAGAGCGCAGTCCTTGCACGAACAAGAAGTGACTCCAGTGTCACAAGCCTCCACAGAGAGCTCGTGGACAGCCTCCACGATAGAAGCAACGCAAGACTCCAATGTGCAGTCCTTGCAGGAACAAGACCATGAGGGTCTAGCAACCTCTCCTGACCAACCAGCGGCAGACGATGCAAGTCTGCCATGCTCACGTGAACAGCAAGAAGGCTATAACAGCCTACCATGCTCCACTACACAGCAGCATGACCATGACGGTCTCTCATGCTACAATGAAGGGCACAGCGCTGAAGACTGTTCAAGCCCAACTGAAGACAAGCCACAGGAATCGCCTCGTCCAAGCCCGAAGAAAAAAGGTTTATGCGCTGACCTTCAGGATCATTATAGCCGAACAGAGATTAATAATGCTGCACGGCCACAGAAGGATGCTGAGGATTTGCTAACGAAATTAATTGAATGTTTAACTTGCAAGAAGCAGACTGAGAATTGCCAGTGTTTTAGTACGGATCGAAAAAATGGACAAGACATTGATCCTCAGGTAATGGAAATAACACAACCTGAATCATATCTACAGCAGGGACAAATGTCTCCCTTCAACACAACGCCGCAAAATCCCAACTTCGGAGACCAGCAGTTAGTCAGTAATGACTCTTCAAACCTTGAGGGGAACATTAATTGCATTGAACCTATACACACTCCACTGATAAATGAGCAGAACATTGGAGCAAGAATCCTGAGGACACCGACATCGAGTAGCCAGATAACGAATTTAAAACCCGCAGCAGTTTCAAGTGAACCAAGTGTGCTTTCCACTAATGGTGAAGATGCAGATAAGGTCGACCCGATTATCCATTGTACCACACTAACCCCAGTGATTAAGCAGTTATGTATGGGGAGTATAATGTGGGCAATTGAGAACAGTAAAAGAGAGACTGTGACCATGCCAGTCCCAGCAAAATCAGACCCAGAGACCATGAAGGCATGTACATTAGACAAAGATACATATGAGGTACCTGAGAAGAAAAGTGAAACGGAATGTTCTTTGGAAAATAGTACAATGTCGATAGAAACATTGGATCCTATATTCGAGACCATACATATGGGAGAATTTGGGGGTAATAAACAAGGTTCTGCAATGTCTGGGGGAAGATTTAAAATTCCAAAGAAGAAAAGCCCAAATGAAGTACAACGGCAAGACAATGACAGTCCACCGACATGGTGTGCACCACCAGATGAAAACTCTGACAATTTACCCAACCCTAGTGAACAGCAAGCTGCTAATGAGGATCTATCCACGGGATGTGAGACGAGTGACGACAGCATCCCACTTCCCATGCAAAAGGTGCAAGGTGACAGACCTCGCCTAGTGCGTACCGAGGCACTCGACGATCACGGTGGGACCACTGACGACTGCGGTGGCGGCGCACCGCTTCCACCCTCGATGGCTCGACCCTCTCCACTGGTTGGTGCATTCCTGCATGTTCCGACTCCAGAAGTGCAGCTTCAGGGAATCTCGGCTGCCTCCAGTGAACCTGTTGGGACTCCGGACGGGGGGCATCGACGGAAGGCAGACCGGACTCCAGATGGGGAGCAGCCAAGCGCCGACTCTGATTTGCGCACGCCAGACCTTGCTCCGGACGGGCGGTGTCGCGGCCTCGGTGATGGCATGCTCAGGGTGACGGTGGATGCCACGGCGACAGGGAATGGATCGCGTGGCAGTCCCACTGGGTCGGCAGTGGCAACCAGCACCGGCGGTCCAAGATGGACACACCAATTCGCGCCATCGCCAGACGTTGATGCGAGCAACAATTCTCTCTCCAAGGCGACATGCTTCGATGTTTCTCTGCGGAGTCGCCCTTCCGGCACAGCAGGTGGCCGGAACTAGCGTGCACGGTCTCGGCCAACTTCCACATCTGGCACAGTCATCGCCTTGCATGATATTAGTGATGGTACTACTTCGATGGCAACGACCCATCGGCTACAAGATGCCGTCCACCACAAACATAAAAAGAAAAAAGACTCCACCTTGTTCCTGGCATGCAGGGCGGATGGATTGGTGCGTAGGCGCAATCAGCGAGCTTTGCGCCGCCTTCCACGCTCGCAACTGAACCGTACGCACACGCCGGATCCTCCACTGGTTCCCAAGGATGACTTCGTGGAGATGCCACGGATCATGCCCCTTCCATCGCCACCAGAACCAAACCACAGCCAAGGCACCACTAACAAAGATGTTGAATGTTATATTTGCACGAATGAAAAAACCAAGCACTGCACGAAGTACAACAAATGGTAAAGTAGAGACTTCGGCAACAGCATCACCTCCAACAGTCCAAGGTGAACCAGTGTGACCCCAAATCTCCACAGCTGAACCGGCTTGAGTACCAGCCCATTCTTGAGGCGGTCACCCATTAGACTGGACTTATAACGCTGTTCATACGTTCAAAAAGTCAAACACTTCTGTATTATAACCTGTTGTTGTTTATTGTTCCAGATATCGTCTGACCGGACCAATGTTCAAGTTTTTTTTTTCTCTCGCATCCAAGTTTTGTTATGGTACAACCTTGTTAGTGTGACGCACCCGACATCGCCCCATGTAAATAGTTACGTCATATACACACGCTGTACACAACACACACACACACTCTTAGATGCACTCACGACACAATTATATTTATCACCACGTAGGCACATATCTTTGTAAAAAGGGGGATGTCATAATATTCAAACACATACATCATGATAGACACACCAACAGACAAATCAGAACACACAACACCACAACCAATGACAGAAAGATATAAAAGCACAGACACGACCCCCGGTGGTCAGTATTAGCTGCAGAGGAGGACCAGGACAGATCTGCTACCAAACACACTCAGGGAGACAGCACGTGCAGAGTATCCAGAACGAACTGTATTATAAGAGTTAAAATAAAATAGAGTTGTACCACATACAACTGTGTTGGCTCATCTGTGCACCAGAGCACCCAACACCACAGTGGGAATAGATTCCAGTACGTGCAAGTGTGGGACTTTGTTTGGAGGCAGGTCCCAGGCATTCCGCCCCTCCCACTAAGGGGGCTACAGGACAAGGTGATGTTAAAAACTGGAGTTGGGGGGCAGCACGGTGGCGCAGTGGGTTAGCCTTGCTGCCTCACGGCGCCGAGGTCCCAGGTTTGATCCCGGCTCTGGGTCACTGTCCGTGTGGAGTTTGCACATTCTCCCTGTGTTTGCGTGGATTTCTCCCCCACAATCCAAAGATGTGCAGGCTAGGTGGATTGGCCACGCTAAATTGCCCCTTAATTGGAAAAAATGAATTATAAAGAAAAAAGAAGAAAAAAACAGGTGTTGGAATGGGAAAGGTCTCGGAAATATATAAGGAACTGATGTAGTGGGAAGGGGTTTCAATAGGGGAGGTGAAGAGGAACTGGGAGGAAGAGTTGTGAGAGGAGTTTGTTATAACCTGCCTGCTTACCATTGGCTGGGGACTAATGACAATCCCACAATCCTGTGGGAGTATGAGCTTCCCCAATGAGGGGGACGGAGAAACCATTAGTAAACTCCATGTATAAATAAAGCTGGCCAGTTTGGAACCAGCAGGAAGGAGTGTGCAGCAAGGGAAGTTGCTGCTGCTGTTATATATATATATGTTGGGACTTTGTTGGGACTTTTCCGAGAGGATAAGCCAATACCGCCCATTGCTTCCGCACGGATCCAGTGCTGGGCTTTGTTGCTCGCTGCATACGAGTATTCCCTGGAGCACAAACCAGGAACGCAGATAGCAAATGCCGACGCACTGAGCCGGTTGCCTTTATTGACCGGCCCCATGTCGACCCCCACGACCGGTGAAGTGGTTGCAACCCTAAATTTTATGGACACCTTGCCTGTCACGGCATTACAGATCCGTGAGTGGACCCAGACAGAGCCAGTCCTGTCAAAGGTTCGGCACATAGTCCTGTATGGTGGGCAGCATAGACAGCTCCCAGGCGAGATGCGGGCATTTTCCTCCAAGCTGTCAGAATTCAGCATGGAAGACGGCATCCTCTTGTGGGGGACGCATGTGATTGTCCCGGAAAAAGGCCAGGAGCTGATACTAACAGACTTGCACAATGGGCATCCAGGTGTGACCAAAATGAAAATGTTGGCCCGGAGTTATGTCTGGTGGCCAGGCCTCGACACCGACATTGTGAAGGTGGCCCAAAACTGCTCCATTTGCCAGGAGCATCAGAAGCTTCCGCCGGCCGCGCCCCTACATCACTGGGAATGGCCAGGGCGGCCTTGGGCACGCTTGCATGCAGATTTCGCAGGCCCTTTTCAAGGATCCATGTTCCTTCTATTAATCAACGCCCAGTCTAAATGGCTAGAGGTGCATAAGATGCAGGGGACAACGTCCTGTGCAACAATTGAAAAGATGCGTTTGTCTTTTAGTACGCATGGCCTCCCCGAGGTGCTGGTCACGGATAACGGCACTCCATTCACGAGTGAGGAGTTTGCGAGGCTCATAAAGATGAACGGCATACGCCATATCCGCACTGCCCCTTACCACCCGGCTTCAAATGGGTTGGCAGAGCGCGCTGTGCAGACATTCAAAAGAGGCCTAAAGAAGCAGTCTTCCGGATCAATGGACATGAGACTGGCTCACTTTTTGTTTACGTATAGGACCATCCCCCATGCGGTGACTGGGGTAGCTCCCGCAGAACTCCTAATGGGCCGGAGACTTCGCACCCGCCTTTGTATGGTTTTCCCGGACATTGGTGCAAAAGTACGCCGCACACAAGAACGGCAGGGACAGGGATTTTCTCGGCATCGGCCGATTCAGCAGTTTGTGCCCGGTGACCCAGTGTTCGTTCGGAATTTTGTTGGTGGTGCCCAGTGGGTTCCTGCCGTAATCTTTCGCCAAACGGGCCCTATATCTTACCAGGTGCAAGCCCAGGGTCGTCTCCAGCGCAAACATGTATACCACGTTCAGTCCAGAGGACTATCCCCTCCAAAGACTCCCCGTCCCCGGAGCTAATTTCTACAGCCGCAGAGACCAGAGACAATGGAAGGTAGTCCTCACAATCTTCCTCTGGTGCCTCACTCAAAGCCTGCGCAGGTCGTTACAGAACCGAATGGAGTTAGAGACGCTGACATGACGGAGGCAGCAGACTCTGACACCGAGATGGAGACACAGGACGCATCAGAGGGGGAATCCTCGGGTCCACGGGCCGTGGATGTACAACTGTTACGCCGTTCATCACGGAAGCGCCGGTCTCCGTCTCGTTACACGCCGCCTGATCCTGCGCTGCGTGCAAATGGTGTCCGGCCTGCGGCAAGACGAGTCCGACGCCCTCCTTCGCCAGGGTCTTCGGTGGATTCCTTGGACTTTGGGGGGGAGGGATGTTGTAACCTGCCTGCTTACCATTGGCTGGGGAATAATGACAATTCCACAATCCTGTGGGAGTATGAGCTTCCCCAATGAGGGGGGCGGAGAAACCATTAGTAAACTCCATGTCTAAATAAAGCTGGCCAGTTTGGAACCAGCAGGAAGGAGTGTGCAGCAAGGGAAGTTGCTGCTGCTGTTATATATATATATGTTATTGAAAATAAATGTTATTACTTTGTATCCTTAAACTCGTGCTGGATTCTTCGTGGCCCTTACAGAGTTGGAAGTTGGATTACGGGAGGAGGCCCTGAGGAGAGTCAATGCATCCTCATTGTGTGGGGATTTTGGCATGGATTCGTTAATGTCATGTCTGAGGTCCTGGAAGGGAGGGTGACTCCAAGTACGGGGGGATATTTTCTTAAAAAAAAGGAAAACCATGCAGATAACATACAATCTCCCCACAGTCACGCAAGGTCGAAATCAAACCCAGGTCCTTGGCGCTGTGAGGCAGCTGTGCTAACCACTGCACCACCATATATTCAACACTGTATTGATAGATTTTTAGACACTAAGAAAATTAAGGGTATCATGTGAGAGTACCTTTAAGAAATAGGTGTTTATAAATGGGTGTGTATATAAATATCTGTAGTGAGAGTATCTTTAAGAAATGGGTGTTTATGACTGCAGTGATGTCAAGAGTGGGTGGAGCTGGGCTGTCTGTCATTTTTTCACTTTCACTTTAGGCTTTTTGCTGCAGGGTGGGTTTGGTTTCATTTTAGTTTTGGAGAAGCTGCAGTCACAGTAGGATGTGTGTGAATCTCTGCAAGCTTATGAATGTTCATTTGCTGATTTCAACGTGGTAACTGTTCTCAGTAGTGAATTTAAACCTGATGTGCTTCTGTTTTAAAGGTTTTTTAAAAGTCTTATGGATGTTAAAAGGACAGCTTAAGCATTACTTTGTGTCGTAGTCTTTGGAGGTTGTATTTGAATTAATGGTTGCTAAGATGGTCACTGTATGTTTTAAAAAGGCTAACTTGAGTTCATAGAATACACATTGTTTTGTTTTGAAGAATACTTTTCCATTTCTGCTGTACCACACCTGTAGAGTGGGCCGTGTGCTCCCCATACCACAATCTATTAAAAGTTGTGGGTCAGGTTAACTCCATGATACACTTTGGGGTTCTCTAAACCCTGGCCCATAACAAGGGATATAGGGATAGGGTGAGCAAGGGGAGTTGAGGGAAAAGGTCAGCCATGTTCTTGTCAAATGACTGGACAGGCTCGAGGGGTCGTATGGCTGAAATCTTATATTTCTTATGGTCTTATCTTCAAACTCCAGCACGCTGCAGCTGTGCAGAGGAATAAAGCAGTTGCCAGCTGCTTTTCTGCAGGGAGGAACAAGCCGATGCACACTTGCACACCTCTTCCTCGGTGACCCCGATTGAAAAGTGAACACCAGGGATAAGAATAGAATCGAATTCAGTTACGATCTCCCCAAGGTTGAACAGTTTGCCGATTCTCGTCATCCAGGCCTACCTCTGAAGCTGAAACATCAGAGGGCTGCTGGAACTCTTGGTAATTTAGCACAGTTTAAATCAACACATTTGGCAGTCAGGGCAGGAGAGGGACAATTGGGAAAAGGATCTTTACCCGTCAACATTTTCAAAATCTGTCTCCCATCTTACTGTCAGCGTGCCCTCATAAAATAGGGTGAATTTAGGTTTTAGGTACAAATAAAAAATATTGGATGAGTTGATAAAGTGTGCTTGAAGCACATTGGCCAAAACTGGTACAACCTAATTGCCAAATTAAGAGAACTTGCTTTCCCTCTGCAGATATTCACTTTGCATGAAAACAAAAGTATGTTTACAGAACTCTCAATAGCAACTTGCATTTATATAACGTGCAAAATGTGGTGATCCACTGTAATAGGAGATGTAAGGTAGGACCTGCACTACAGGTTCGCCGGTAGCTCCTGCCGGCTGGCTCCGCCCACGGAGAACTGTATAAATATGCATGATCTCCAGTGCCCTGCCCTTTCGCCAGCTGCAGCAGGAGGCCTCGCATCTGACTATAATAAAGCCACAGTTGTACCCAACTTTAGTCTTTGTGCAATTGATCGTGCATCAATTTATGACAGTCAGATGCGAGGCTTCCTTAATCCCTCGCGGTCCACCCGGCCAATCAAAGGATCTCCCTAGCCTCCGGATCACACTCCGTCCCGATCCGAGGCTTTTGTACAGTCACCCTCACGGTCCAGGGCGTAGAATTTAGTAACTTCCGCCTCTATGTCCTGCCTAATCTCTGCGCTGCACTCCTGTTGGGCCTGGACTTCCAGTGCAACCTCCAGAGCCTCACCCTCAAATTCGGCGGGCCCTTACCCCCCCTTACCGTTTGCGGCCTCGCGACCCTCAAGGTCGATCCCCCCTCCCTTTTTGCAAATCTAACCGCGGATTGCAAGCCCATTGCCACTAGGAGCAGACGGTACAGCACCAAGGACAAGACCTTCATCAGGTCCGAAGTCCAGCGGCTGCTTAAGGAGGGTATTATCGAGGCCAGCAACAGCCCCTGGAGAGCCCAAGTGGTAGTGGTTAAAACTGGGGAGAAACACAGGATGGTCGTGGACTATAGTCAAACCATCAATCGGTACACGCAGCTCGACGCGTACCCCCTCCCACGCATATCTGATATGGTCAATCAGATTGCGCAGTACCGGGTCTTCTCAACAATTGACCTGAAATCCGCCTACCACCAGCTTCCCATCCGGAAGTCGGACCAGCCATACACTGCCTTCGAGGCCTCTACCACTTCCTTCGGGTCCATTTTGGTGTCACAAATGGGGTCTCGGTCTTCCAAAGAGAGATGGACCGAATGGTCGACCAGTACGGTTTGCAGGCCACCTTTCCGTACTTAGATAATGTCACCATCTGCGGCCATGACCAGCAGGACCACGATGCCAACCTCGATAAATTCCTCCGCACTGCCACCCTTCTCAACCTGACCTACAACAAAGAGAAGTGTGTGTTCAGCACGACCCGGTTAGCCATTCTCGGCTATGTAGTCCAAAATGGACTTCTCGGGCCCGACCCCGAGTGCATGCACCCCCTCATCGGTCGAATGGCCTCCTTCTGCACTGTAAATTCTATGGTAATCATGGAACTTCCCCTCCCCACTGACCCAAGGCCCTCAAACGCTGCCTGGGGTTCTTTTCCTACTACGCTCAGTGGGTCCCAAACTATGCGGACAAGGCCCGCCCACTCATTCAGTCCACCCAATTCCCCCTTGCAGCCAGGCACAACATGCTTTCGCCCGCATCAGAGCAGACATCGCCAAGGCCGGGATGCGCGCAGTGGACGAGCCACTGCCTTTCCAAGTAGAAAGCGACGCTTCAGACGTCGCCCTTGCCGCCACTCTAAACCAGGCATGCAGACCCGTGGCATTCTTTTCCCGCACCCTTCATGCCTCTGAAATTCGACACTCATCCGTCGAGAAGGAGGCTCAAGCTATCGTTGAAGCTGTGCAGCATTGGAGGCATTACCTGGCCGGTAAGAGATTCACTCTCCTTATGGACCAACGGTCGGTAGCCTTCATGTTCAATAACATGCAGCGGGGCAAGATCAAAAATGATAAAATCTTGCGGTGGAGAATCGCGCTCTCCACCTATAATTACGAGATCTTGAATCGCCCCGGTAAACTCAACGAGCCCCCAGACGCCCTCGCCCGAGGTACATGTGCCAGCGCACATGTGGACCAACCCCGGGCCCTATGCGACAGCCTTTGTCACCCGGGGGTCACTCGATTGTACCATCTGGTCAAAGCTCGCAATCTGCCCTACTCCGTCGAGGAAGTAAGGACAGTCACCAGGGACTGCCAGGTCTGTGCAGAGTGCGAGCCGCACTTCTACCGGCCAGACTGTGCGCGCCTGGTGAAGGCTTCCCACCCCTTTGAACGCCTCAGCATGGATTTCAAAGGGCCCCTCCCCTCCACCGATCGTAACACGTATATTCACAGCGTGGTCGATGAGTACTCCAGGTTCCCCTTCACCATCCCATGCCCCGACATGACATCTGCCACCGTCATCAAGGCCCTCAGCACCACCTTCGCTCTGTTCGGTTTCCCTGCCTACATCCACAGTGACAGGGGATCCTCATTCATGAGCGATGAGCTGCGTCAGTTCCTGCTCAGCAGGGGTATGGCCTCCAGCAGGACGACCAGCTACAACCCCCGGCGAAACGGGCAAGTAGAACGGGAGAATGGGACGGTTTGGAGGGCCGTCCAGCTGGCCCTACGGTCCAGGAACCTCCCAGCCCCTCGCTGGCAGGAGGTCCTCCCTGACGCTCTGCACTCCATCCGGTCCCTATTGTGCACCGCCACTAATAACACACCCCATGAATGTGTTTTTACCTTCCCCAGGAAGTCCACATCCAGTGTGTCGCTCCCGACTTGGCTCGCTGCTCCAGGACCGGTCCTTCTCCGTAGGCACGTCCAACTCCACAAGGCGGACCCCTTGGTGGACAGGGTTCACCTGCTCCACGCCAACCCTCAATATGCCTACATTGAGTTCCCCGACGGCCGCCAAGATACTGTCTCACTCAGGGACCTGGCACCGTCAGGTTCCACCCCAACACACACCCCCACCAATGTGCCCCCCCCCCCCACCTCCCACCGCACCGCCAATATTGACCCCACCAGAGCACCCCACCTCCCCTTTTCCACACAAGAGGACGAAGAGGACTTCTGCACGCTCCCGGAGTTCCCCGATGACTGGCCAGCATCAGCACCGCCACCACCGCCATCGGCGGCACCTCCAGCACCGACTTCACCACCACCGTTACATTGATTCCAACGAAGCACCAAAGCACCGGACCGGCTGAACCTTTGACGGACTCCGGACCGTCAACATGGACTTTTCTTTCCCTACCACTGTACATAATTCCACTAATTGTATATAGTTTCACGTCACCCCCACCGGACTCATTTTTAACAGGGGGTGAATGTGGTGAACCACTGTAATAGGAGATGTAAGGTAGGACTGCACTACAGGCTCACCGGTAGCTCTGCCGGCTGGCTCTGCCCAGGGAGAACTGTATAAATATGCATGACCTCCAGTGCCGTGCCATTTCGCCAGCTGTAGCAGGAAGCCTCGCATCTGACTGTAATAAAGCCACAGTTGTACCCAACTTTAGTCTTTGTGCAATTGATCGTGCATCACATATCGAAAAGTACTTTTTTGAAAAATGAAAATCGCTTATTGTCACAAGTAGGCTTCAAATGAAGTTACTGTGAAAAGCCCCTAGTCGCCACATTCCGGCGCCTGTTCGGGGAGGCTGTTACGGGAATTGAACCGTGCTGCTGGCCTGCCTTGGTCTGCTTTCAAAGCCAGCGATTTAGCCCAGTGTGCTAAACCAGCCCCTAACAAAACAGGTTTTTGAGAAGGCTGAAATCCAGGATATGTTTCAAAATGTCCAGCGACAGCATTCCAAGTGGCCAAAGCAGCAGCTCTTAAGATGATTGAATATTTACATAACTTCAGCTTGCAAATTACAAAGCTGCCAGAAAGGAACTGGGCTGAAGTAGCCCATCAATTTAAACAGTTGTAAATTAACACAATGAACCATTCACGGACTAAATCTGTTATTCAGGTGGGGGGGGGGGGGGGGGGGGGGGCGCGCCCGGCAGGGCAGCATGGTGGTGCAGTGGTTAGTACTGCTGCCTCATGGCACCGAGGTCCCAGGTTCGATCCCGGCTCTGGGTCACTGTCCTTGTGGAGTTTGCACATTCTCCCCGTGTTTGCGTGGGTTTCACTCCCACAACCCAAAGATGTGCAGGGTAGGTGGATTGGCCACGCTAAATTGCCTCTTAATTGGTAAAAATGAATTGGGTACTCTAAATTTTTTTTACAACAATGGACCCGGAATGAGGGTTCCTCAGGTTTGTGACTGTATTTAGCAACTGGCCTATTTGTGAATTAAAGTCATGTGAACCTGCTGAACCTACTTTTCCAAGGTCATTCAGTCAAGTCAAGAACTCACAGAACCTCCCTCTCTCTCCAGCCATTCTGCAAGCATGTGTACTGCCTGGAGCTGAGCTGCCAAACACCATAACCAGTGTCTTCAATGTCAACTAAGCAGCTGCTGACTCCAGAGGGAAAGACACTTGTCTGTCAAGTCTTTGGGTGGCACGGTGGTGCAGTGATAAGCATTGCTGCTTCACTGCGCCGAGGTCCCAGATTCGATCCCGGCCCCAGGTCACTGCCCGTGTGGAGTTTGCACATTCTCCCCTTGTCTCTGTGGGTCTCTGTCAAAAATATGCAGGTTACGTGGATTGGCTGTGCTAAATTGTCCCCTAAATTGGAAATTATTTTTAACAAGGGAAAAAAAAGTCTTTAAACTATCTTGATACAGAATCTGGAAAAATGAACTGAGCACATCCTGAAACCTTCCAATGCATCAATCAGGATCTGTACGCGATTGATTCTCTTAAACAATTTATCTTACCCACCCCCCCAGTAACTGACTTTGGTGTGTGATTCTCTTGGATGCATGTGTGGGTGGGATTTTATGGTCCCACCAGGGTCAGGCATAGTCAGAGGTTGGCCGAGAAAATTTGGAGAGCAGCCAATAGTCAATTGACTTTTGCCCCCTCTCTAAACTTTCCGGTCCCCCCCCACTTGATGCCATTACTGACCAGAGTGGAAATTCCTGGCCTGCTGGTGTGAGTTGGAACGATTTTTAAAAAATATATGTTTTTTAGATCTGGTGTGGTGCACAATGAGTACTATTTTCTTTACTGTTAAAACCTGTCTGCGTGTGTGTCTTATAAAGTTACAGCACTTAAACAGTTAAATATTCACTACATTGGCAAGGATTTTTCAAAAATACCTGAGCAATGAACCGAGAGGCCTTTTGGCTAAGGTGAGTGTGAGATCAGCTGTAATGCCTGGATCTGGTATGTCTCTCTTGTGGGGACCATGAATTGGATTCAATTTGAATTGGTTTTTGGAGCAGGCAAGGAGCTGGATTAGGGGGTTGCCCCTGTCCACACTCGGAGCTCCGGCTTTGGAACTCTGATAAGTTAATTTAAAAGAGAGGGGCGCTATTGTGCCATTCCTGACCCGCTGTATCAAATGTAATGCAATATCCAAAAGCACTTCATGAAGGAGAAACATGCCCAAAACATGTAGAAGAATTAGAAGTGACTGAAGTCGCAGCCAAATTTAACGCTTTGAGGAAGGTTTTAAAGGCAGCAGAACCAAGAATGGGCTGTGGCTGCTGATGCCTTTGCCAACTAAGGTGTAACGGCATGATGCCAGAACTGTAGAATTGAATGGCACCGGTTGGATCATAGAATGAAGAAGTGGAGTGATGTGGTTGGACAGCAGAACGGAGGAGGGATTAGTCAACAACAATAAGGAATTTGAATTCTACACTTTGAGTTTCCTCCTGGTACTCCGGTTTCCTCCCACAATCCAAAGATGTGCAGGTTAGGTGGATTGGCTATGATAAATTGCCCTTCGTGTGCAAAAAAAAGTTAGGGGGTTACTGGGATAGGGTGGATGTGTGGGGATAGAGTGGAGGTGTGGGCCTAGGTAGGGTGCTCTTTCCAAGGGTCGGTGCAGACTCAATGGGCCAAATGGCCTCCTTCTGCACTGTAAATTCTATGAGTTGGCCATTCTGCCCTTCGATCCTGCTGTGCCATTCAACATGATTATGGCTGATCCTCTATCTCAATGCCATACTCCAGCACTCTCCCGATGCTCCTTGAAATCTTTTGAGGCCAGAAATCTATTTCCTTCTTAAGTATATTCAGTGATTTGGCCTCCACAGCCTGGTTGAGAATTCCACAGGTTCACCACCTTCTGAGTGAAGACATTTCTCCTCATCTCAATCCGAAATGGCCTACCGCGGATCCTGATACTTTTGTAAGGGTCCTTCCTGGTCATTCCTTTATTTCCCCTTTCTTTTATTTTGATGTTCTCATTTTTGATCCATGGGTGATTAATGGACATCGATCGTCAAGTCAAGCAGCAGAGAGAATGAGGAATTCAGAATTTACAGGAGAGAACACTCTGCTAGTTTGAACAGGAGCTTCAAACCTTTTGGCATCAGAGTGAGAGATGGGGTGGGGCTCGGTTTGATTGGCTGGCGGCCAATGAATTGGCCAAAAGGCAGTACTCTGCCCAGTAACAGGTGGTGAGTGGATCCTATCCCAGTGGGATAGTTGTCAGAGACCTGAGGGAGCAGTTCAGTCCTGGACACAGAAAGACAAGGACCTGTTTTCTCTCCCTCTCCAGAAAGGCTGTGAGTGCTGTTTTCATGAAGCTGCAGAGAACCTGAATAAATGAATCAACAGGGGCCCCATTGCAGGCTGCAAACAAAGACAAGACCAGGAGTCTCTCTCCAGAAAGGCTGTGAGTTCTGTATTTCTGAAATTACAGAATGAATGTGCAGGACCTCAAACTGAAAGAAGATTTGAAGAGGAGTAAGGTGCTAAAAACCACCATCTGAGACAAAGACTCCTTTTTCCATTTACTTATGATTTTTACCCATTTCTTCCCCTCTGTATTTGTCTGTCTTGTGTGTGTGTAGAGGGTGGGGGGCAAGTTAAAGAGGGGAAGTAGGAATTAGATAATACTTATCCAACTGTATTTGGTGCATATTTCATTACAGTTCTTGTTCTTAATAAAAAGTAATTTTGTTTAAATTTACAAACATATAATTTTTAAAAAAAAATTCCAATTAAGGGATAATTTAGCATGGCCAATCCACCTACCCTGCACATATTTGGATTATGGAGGTGAGACCCATGCAGACAAGGGAGAATGTGCAAACTCCACACAGCCAGTGACTAGGATCGAACCTGGGCCCGCGGCGCCGTGAGGTGGCAGTGCTGACCACTGTGCCGCCCGAACAACCTGACTATAATTAGTGGGCAACCAAAGGCCACAGGTATTTTTCCGAGAATTATTGGTTAATTCAATTGTGTGTGACTCCATGTCAAGTGGGGTTGGAATTGACTATGCACTAGCCCAGGGTGCCATAATACTCTGACCATTGTTGTGGACCCTCGTGCTCAAGGAAACAATATCCTTGCATCCAGTCTGTCCAACTTTTATATGTTTCAATTAGACCCCTTTCATTCTTCTAAATTCCAGTGAATACAGGCCCAGTCAACCCAATCTCTCCTCATGTGACAATCCTGCCTTCCCAAGAATCAGTCTGGTGAGCCTTTGCTGTACTCCCTCTGTGGCAAGTATACCCTTTCTAAGATAAGGAGAAACTGCGCACAATACTCCATGTGTGCTCACACCAAGGCCCTGTACAGCTGCAGCAAGATATCATTACTCCTGTACTCGAGTCCTCTTGCAATGAAGGCTAACATACCATTTGCTTTCCTAACTGCTTGCTTTACCTGCATGTTTACTTTCAATGACTAGGTATATTAGGATGACAAGGTCTCTTTGTGCGTCAACTTTTCCCAATCTATCACCATATAAATAATACTCTGCGATTCTATTTCTCTGTCTGAAGTGGATAACTTCATATTTATCCACGTTATACTGAATCTGCCATGTAATGTGAGAGGTGGCCAATGGGATTATATACATGGTGGACTTTGTGTGATTTTAAGTTTAAATTGATTTATCAGAGTTAGGGATAATTAGTGCACAAGTGAATCTCCTTGCCCTTGATTCACTCTATTATAATCATGTACATACGAGAATGCAAGGGTGCTGTTACAGTGTTGTATGTTCCGGTGGCTTCTTGTGGATATAACTTTTTTTATTTGTTCACGGGATGTGGGAATTACTGACAAGGTCAACGTTTATTGCGTACCCCTGATTGCCCTCGAGAGGTGGTTGTGAGCTGTCTTCTTCAACTACTGTACTCCATATGGTGTAGCAAGGGGTTTCCAAATTTTGACCCTGCGATAATGAAGGAACAGCAATATATTTCCAAATCAGGATGGTGCAAAGTGCATCCTGTAGATAATACAGGGCAGTCACAGTATGCTGGACGGGATTAATGTTTAAGGTAGTAGTTGAGATGCCAATCAAATGAGCTGCTTTGTCCTGAATGGTGTCAAGCTTTTGAATGTTGTTGGGAGCTGCATTCATTCAGGGAGGTGGAGAACATCCTTAGACATGGAGGTGGTGCCAGAAGACTGAAGAATTGCAAATTCAAGGGCAGCACGTGGCGCAGTGGTTAGCACTGCTGTCTCACAGCACTGAGGTCCCAGGTTCAATCCTGTTCTGGGTCACCGTCCATGTGGAGTTTGCACATTCTCCCAGTGTTTGCGTGGGTTTCTCCCCCACAACCCAAAGATGTGCAGGCTAGGTGGATTGGCCACACTAAATTGCCCCTTAATTGGAAAAAATGAATTGGGCACTCTAAATTTATTTTTTTTAAATTGCAAATTCATACAAATATATGAATTAGGAGCAGAAGTAGGTCGTTTGGACTCTAAAGCCTCCTTTGCCATTTAATAAATTTATGGCTGACCTGATTGTGGCCTCGACTACTTTCTGGTCTTACTGATAAACCCAGCAACTACAGACCAGTTAATTTAAGCTTGCTGGTAGGAAATGATAACCAAGGATAAAACAAGTCATTAGGCAAGTGCAAATAAATTAAGGAAAGACTACATGGATTTGAGGAAGTCCTGTAGTGCCGTGGGTAGCATCCCTACCTGTCAGATGCTCCATGTTCAAAAGTTCCATTCCAAGCAAGGTGCATTCATTAAAAAAAAAATTGTTTTTAAAGAGTACCCAATTTTTTCCAATCAAGGGGCAATTTAGTATGGCCAATCCACCTACCCTGCACATCTTTGGGTTGTGGAGCGAAATCCACACAGACACTGGGAGAGCGTGCAATCTCCACATGGACGGTGAGCCAGGGCCGGGATTGAACCTGGGACCTCGGCACCATGAGGCAGCAGTGCTAACCACTGTGCCACCATGCTGCCTGGAAGGTGCATTCATAATGTGGTCAAACAGGTTGAGTATCAATTTGTAAATCCTTCCAACATACACCAATAGCAAGGAGTAAAAGCAGGGGAGATTCCTGGTCAGCCATGAAATGGAAAGAAATTGGAACCTCAACCATCACTATCCACATCTCTAAACTACAAACATGCATGTTGCCGCAGCAGTACGTACTCATTGACAAGCAGATGGCTGGTATGGATTAGATTGGAGTGGCATGGCTGCCACAGTGCCAGGGACCTGGTTCGATTCCGACACTGTCAGTGTGGAGTTTGCACCTTCTTCCAGTGTCTGCATGGGTTTCCTCCCAGTCCAAAAATGTGCAGGTTAGGTGGATTGGCATGATCAATTGTCCCTTTGTGTCCAACAGTTAGGTGGGGTTATAGGCCTATGTAGGACGTTCTTTCAGAGGGTCAGTACAGACATCTGCACTGTAGAGATTCTATGAAAACCCTAGCTTCTTCATAGAGAAGGGGAGGCCTCCAAAGTCACATGGGTTCTAAACACAGAAACTGTTCCCATTAGTTTTAAGGCACCAATTTAAAGTGAATAGCATTGACAACATGAGGAAAAGCTTTTTTATAAAGCAAGTGGTTAGAATTTGGAATGCATTGCTGGGATGTGTGGTGGAGGCAGATTCAATCATATATTGCCTTCTGAAGGGAATTGGATAAACACTTTGACAAGAAAAGAAACTGCAGGGTGACAGGGAAAGAGCAGGGAGTTGACGAGCCAAGCTGCTCGCGCAGAAAGCCAACTGGACACAATGGGCCAAATGGCTGCCTTCTGTGCTACTACTATTCTAGGATCCTATGAATTTGTACTTTTAAGCTGTTATTTGTACCGCATATGAGGGTGACCAAGAACCAGTTAGAGTAACCCTCTGCCTCGAAGTCAGCATGTCATGCAAAGCAGCCAAATTAAATAACTGATGGTCCAAGGTACACAACCACACAGAATGTGATCGGAAAGCAAAGGATTATTCTATTTACACCATTCTATTTATATCTAATTGAACCATTGTGGTTATCACTTGGGCTCCCAAATCGATGAACCTTGACATTATTCAGTGTCTGAGGAATGACACAAATCAAACCCGACACCTTAAAATATATTTATGTAGTTAAGGGGTAGCCAAGTAATAATAATAATCTTTATTAGTGTCCCAAGTAGGCTTACATTAAGACTGTAATGATGTTGTGAAAATCCCCTAGTTGCCACACTCCGGCATCTGTTCAGGTATATTAAGGGAGAATTCAGAATGTCCAATTCACCTAACCTACATATCTTTGGACTGTGGGAGGAAACTTGAGCACCCAGAGGAAACCCATGCAGACACAGGGAGAACGTGCAGTCTCTGCACAGTGTCCCAAGCCGGGAATTGAACCCGGATTCCTGGTGCTGCAAAGCAATGCCAACCACTGTGCTACGGTGCCGCCCAACACCTTGGACTTCTATTACAATCAAGTCCTAGTCAATGGTCACAGTTCTATCCCAGACCACATCTGTACTAGGTTTGATTGATCTTTCAATTGCTTGGTAATGATGGGCGGAATTCTCCCATGGCCGCTGGTGGGTTAAATGGCGGAAATCCAAAAATCAGTTTCACACCGACATACGTTTCTCCACAGGATCTTCCGCTGATGTTCATCACGGCAGATCGGGAAACCCACTGATGGAAACGGATTTGCACCCCACGAATGGGGTGCACATGAAGGCCTGACTGGAATCTGATGCGCGCACACACACACCACCATGTTTACAAATTCCTGCACCTTCTAAACCTCTTGTCGTAGATGCTTTGGTCTTGTGGCTGTCATCTTTACTCTAATTCTTTCCCCAAAACTTTTGTTTTGCTGTTGCCTTAAAAGCCTCCTTAAAATGATTATTTCTGCCCATGCTTCATCATTCTCTTCTTGTAACTCCACCACCACTTGGCATTCTACAAAGTAATCTGGATATCAAATTAAAGGTGCTCCACAAATGCAAACTGTTTAGCAATAATGATATTTCATTAAGCAATTGTATTAATATGAAAGTTGAAGAACACTTTGACTGAGGGTTAGCGATCAAACCATTGGAATATTTATTTAATGACTACAGAGGATTAAAAAAAAATGCAAATTGCCATGTTTTAGCAATAGTTAAAAAAATATTAATTTAAAAATTCATACTGGTACATGCAAACAGAGCAGGGAGCATTCAGACATTTAGTTTAAGACATTCTGCTAGTTTATCTTCAGTAGCTTGAAAATACAGAAAAATTCAGTGTAATGAGAACATTAAAAGTTATGAATTTATTATAGAAACATAACATTGAATTTATCCAACAATAACAAAAATAATTTGCATCCAAATTTCAGCTGTATTTTCTATAAAAATGTTTTCAGTTATTTTCCCTGGGTATGTTTATAATAGTAGACTATTTTCCAAAATAAAATTACTTGTGCTGATAAAATTGGTACCCGCCTTCCAATTATATTGCCACAAACTCCCTGATTGGTTGTCCAGCATTAAAACATAGTTAAAGCATTTTTACATATCTGAACATCTACATAATTTTGAACTTCTATGTAACCATAACTAAGATTCAACTTTAATTGACTTGTATCAACCGATTGTTGTCCGAATAGATGCATTATTGGTAACATGATAGGTGCATTATTGGTAACAGTTTATGGTACAGTAATTTCTTCCAATTGCAATATTTGCAGAATGCAATTTTTAAGAACAATATTAACGCTATTTGTGACTAAATAACATCACAATTGTACAAAGAATCAGTCCTAATGATTTAGATAAATCTCTCAATGAGACTTTTTAAAAATAAATTTTGAGCATCCAATTATTTTCTTTCCAATTTGGGGGAAATTTAGCACGGCCAATCCATCTCCCCTGCACATCTTTTGGGTTGTGGGGGTTTGACCCAAGCAGACACGGGGAGAATGTGCAAACTCCACACGAATAGTGACCCAGGGCCGGGATCGAACCTGGGACCTCGGCGCCAAGAAGCAGCAGTATTAACCACTGTTCCATCGTGCCGCCCTCTCAATGGGAAATAATCATTGTATGTAACAAAATGAATATATATCTATATAAAACCTGTTCTATTTGAGCTGATGTACAGAGCCTTACTAAAACTAAGTATCAATAAGCATTTTAAATACCTTGCGCAAAAGTAGATCTTTTGTCCCTATTCACAAAGCACATTAAAAATGTCTTCTATCAAACACAATTCAAATTTTAGCAAAAGTTTATCAAGTTCGAACTGTTGAAAAAATGCTCACAGTATGCCTCAGTAAAGAGAGAAAAAAGTTTAAAACTTGTCAGGATACTGTATAGGAAAACATTTGAACCCATGCAATTACGTTTTGTTTTTGGCCCTTAAAATCTCCTGGCATTACATTTCATGCGATACAATAAATGGCCACCCTGCAGGTGGTGAATGCTCAGCTTTAATTTTCCGTCAAAACTATGACAGTAGCTGCAGAACTTGGCTTTCAGGATTTCTGGTTGTCATAGTTGCTGACCATTTGCTTGATGTGAGACAATTTTGTCTTAAGATGCTTGCAAAGTTTCTTCTTCTCCCGATAATCTGCAGACTGAAAGAAAAAAAAAGGAAAATTGAATGTCTGGCTAATGTAGTACAATATTAACTGAAGACCAATATTTACCAAACATTCCTATAAGAAAAGATACCAGAGACCAGTCAAAAGTTACCAGGGACCAAGTGCTGGAAAATAGGATTAGAATAGATAGTTGTTTAATCTCCGGCACAGATATGATGAGTTGAAGGGCTTCGTTCTGTGCTGTAAAACTCTGACGCCAGGATTGTGAGATAACTAAATAACAAATTGGGAAAGTGAATTGGATGCTTGAAAGCTTTGTGAAACATGGATTAGAAAACTACCTAGCACAGATTTCCACCCCCCTCCCCCAATTAAGGGGCAATTTAGCGTGGCCAATCCACCTAACCCGCACATCTTTGGGTTGTGGGGATGAGACTCAAGCAGACACGTGGACCAATCCACCTAACCTGCACATCTTTGGGTTGTGGGGATGAGACCCAAGAGACACGAGGAGTGTGTGCAAACTCTACACGGACGGTGGCCCGGGGCTGGGATTGAACCTGGGTCCTTGGTGGAGTGAGGCAGCAGTGCTAACCACTGCACCACTGAGTTGCCCTAGGGGGCAAGGGTGGCATAGTGGTATTGGTCACAGGACTAGTAAACCAGAGACCCAGAGTAATGCTCTGGAGACACAGGTTCAAATCCCACCACTGCAGATGGTGAAATTTGAATTCAATAAAAATCAGGAATTAAAAGTCTAATGATGACCATGAAACCATTGTCAATTGTCGTTAAAACCCAACTGGTTCACTAATGTCCTTTAGGGAAGGAAATCTGCCGTCCTTACCTGACCTGGTCGACATGTGACTCCAGACCCACACCAATGGGGTTGACTCTTAGCTGCCTCAAAAGCAATTAGGAATGGGCAATAAATGCTGGCAGAGCCTGCGACGCCCATGTCCCATGAACAAATAAAAAGAAAGAAAACTGCCTAGCACCGATTTGGCTCACACTATGTGATTGCCTCATTGGTTGCAGAGATCTCCAGAAAATGAGTTTAGGAATTCAGCTTCATTTCTCTGCGAATATGTAATATTAAACGTCCCATACCACCACTAATGTGACAAGAAGAGAATGGCTTTTGGTCAAGGAATTTTGTTGGAGGGAGACGTGTCAGAACGTGATAGCATAGACTGCAGCAGTTCAAGAAGACAGCCAACTACCACTTTATCAAGGGCAATTAGAGTTAGGCAATAAATTCTGACCAAGCCAGCGACGCCCACATCCCGTACATGCATATACATATCCTATGCTAGGTGTACAACTTTGGCAAAGAAAATAGGGAACTTATTAAAATTAGGACATCCTTCACGTCTGGAAACGAGAACATTCACAGGGATCATCACATAATACTGAAGTGAATGGAGTCACTGAAGACTGGGGTACCAGAATATAATCCTCAATATCTATCTCTATTAGAAATGTTACTGCTTTTCTTGAAGCTTATCCAATGTTTGATCTGTTTATTTTTCCAATCCAATGTGAAAATAACAGTGACAAGAATGATGCTTTTGGAAGCTCTGAAAGTAAAGGGACATAAACTTTAGCTGGCGGCCAACGGATGTGGTTTTACCCAAGTTGAAAGAAAACATACAAAAGTGGGACATACAAATAGCATCTCCATAGTCTGCCTATCTTTTACATCACTTAGCCTTTTATGCATTGGGCAATATCTTCACTGCATTTTCAATTTTTTTCTAAATTTAGATTACCCAATTCTTTTTTTACGGGGCAATTTAGCACGGCCAATTCACCTACCCTGCACATCGTTTTTTGGGTTGTGGGGGCCCACACAGGCACGGGGAGAACGTGCAAACTCGGACAGTGACCTGGGGCCAGGATCAAACACGGGTCTTCAGCATCGTGGGGCAGCAGTGCTAACCACTGCACCACCGTGCCCCCCTTTCTTCACTGCATTTAACCTAGAAGCAGTTTTATTTGGTCAACAAGCTAAGTAAGAGTAGGCAAACACAGAATAAAAGAAAAGCTGAGAGAATTATTCCGAGATAGTGAAAAGATTCATAAAGCTCCAGCTGACCAACTTGAAATTTTCTTGCCGCAGGTATTTTAAAAATTATTTTTGAAAGAGGGATGGGAACCAGAGTTATGGATCAGAGGATAGGGTAGCTGTTGAACGGGCAGAAATAGTATGCAGTGAGTCTGTGAGGAAGTATAGACAGTTGATAGGGCAAAGTTGCACTCAGTGGGATGGATTAAAGTGTGTCTGTTTCAATGCAAGGAGTGCCAGGAATAAGGGCGATGAATTTAGAGCATGGATCAGTACTTGGAACTACGATGTTGTGGCCAATACAGAGGAATGGATTTCACAGGGGCAGAAATGGTTGTTAGATGTTCCGGGATTTAGATGTTTTAAGAATAATAGGGAGGGAGGTAAAAGAGGAGGGGGAGTGGCACTGTTAATTAGAGAGTGCATCACAGCTGCAGAAAATGAAGTAGTCGAGGAGGGTTTGTCTACTGAGTCAGTATGGGTGAAAGTCAGAAACAAGAAAGGAGCAGTCACCTTATTGGGAGTTTTCTATAGATCCCCCCCCCCCCCCCCCCAATAGCAGCAGAGAGATGGAGAAACAGATTGGACGGCAGATCTTGGAAAGGTACAGAAGCAACAGAGTTGTTGTCATGGGTGACTTCAACTTCCCTAATATTGACTGGAACCTCCTTATTGGAGGATTGGAGCAGATTTTGTCAGGTGTGTCCAGGAAGGATTCCTGACACAATATGTCGATAGGCCGACGAGGGAGGAGGCCATATTGGATTTGATGCATGGCAACAAACCAGGCCAGGTGTCAGATGTCATTTCGGTGACAATGACCACAACTTCTTGACCTTTTCCATAGTCATGGAGAGGGATAGGAACAGACAGTATGGGAAGTTATTTAATTGGGGGTAGGGAAATTATACTGCTATTAGACAGGAGCGGAGGAGCATAAATTGGGAACATATGTTCTCAGAGAAATGCACAACAGTAATGTGGGGATTGTTTAAGGAGCACTTGCTGCAAGTGCTGGATAGTTTTGTCCCACTGAGACGAGGAAAGAATGGTAAGGTGCAGGAGCCTTGGATGACAAGAGATATGGAGCTTCTAGTCAAGAGGGAGGAAGCAAGCTTACGTAAGGTTGAGGAAGCAAAGATCTGGCACAGCTCGAGAGGGTTACAAGATAGCCAGGAAGGAACTCAAAAATGGACTTAGGAGAGCTAGAAGAGCTAGAAAGGGGCATGAAAGAGCCCTGGCGGGAAAGATTAGGGAAAACCCCAAGGCGCTCGACACGAGAAATAAGAGGACGGTCAGAGTGAGAGTGGGGCCGATCAGGGATAGTGGAGGGAACTTGTGCCTAGAGTCTAAGTTAGGGGAGGCCCTAAATGAATATTTTGCTTCAGTATTTACTAGAGATAGGGACCTTGTTGCTCATGAGAACAGCGTGAACCAGGTTAATAGGCTCGAACAGGTTGATATTAAGAAGGAGGATGTGCTGGAACTTTTGAAAAGCATCAGGACAGTTAAGTCCCCTGGGCCTGATAGCCAGAGACCTTTCCCCAGGGTGGAAATGGCTGTCACAAGGGGACATAATTTTTTTTAAGGTGATTGGAGGAAGGTATAAGGGGAGATGTCAGAGGTAGGTTCTTTATACAGAGTGCGTGGACTGCACTGCCAATCGAGGTGGTGGAGTCAGAGTCATTAAGGACATTTCAGCGACTCTTGGACAGGCACATGGACAGCAGCAAATTGAAGGGCTGTAGGTTAGGTTAATCTTAGATTAGGATAAATGGTCAGTACAACATTGTGGGCTGAAGGGCCTGTACTATTCTACGTTCTAATAACTCACCTACAAAGTTGGACGGCAAGGAAGGGTAAGCTACCAAAGATTCATTTAGTGACTAGTTACGTTTTTAAGCTAGATTCACAATATGATTGAAGTTCAATTTATCAAACTATTAGTAGAATTAAACTGAAGATTACTCACATTCTTCATTTCTTTTATTCTATTATATTCAGCAGCAATAGCCTGAAGACAGGTAGAAAACAAACATTAAGCATCAAGTAATATTTTTCTGACTTCATGAACATTTTGAAGGTCTTCCTTGGACAACTGAATACTAGATTCACAAAGTGCTGGATAGTTTAAGTGAATGGGCTAGGGTCTGAGAGATGTGAGCACAGTAAGAAATCTTACAACACCAGGTTAAAGTCCAACAGGTTTGTTTCAAATCACTATCTTTCGGAGCATTGCTCCTTCCTCAGGTGAATGAAGATGTAGGTTCCAGAAACATATCTATCGACAAAGTCAAAGATGCAATACGATACTTTGAATGCGAGCATTTGCAGGCAATTAAGTGTTTATAGATCCAGAGAGAGGGGTAATCCCAGGTTAAAAAGAGGTGTCAATTGTCTCAGCACAGTTGGTAGGATTTCGCAAGCCCAGGCCAGATGGTGGTGGGGGGTGCGGGGGGGGTGTGAATGTAATGCGACATGAATCCAAGGACCCGTACCAGTGTGCGGAACTTGGCTATAAGTGTCTGCTCAGCGATTCTGCGCGTCCTGAAGGCCGCCTTGGAGAACGCTTACCCAAAGATCAGAAACTGAATGTCCTTGACTGCTGAAGTGTTCTCACGTGTAATGGTGGTACCCATGTCGATGATCTGGCACGTCTTGCAGAGATTGCCATGGCAGGGTTGTGTGGTGTCGTGGTCGTTGTTCTGAAGGCTGGGTAGTTTGCTGCAAACAATGGTTTGTTTGAGGTTGCGCGGTTGTTTGAAGGCAAGTAGTGGGGTGTGGGGATGATCTTGGCAAGATGTTCGTCTTCATTGATGACGTGTTGAAGGTTGCGAACATGATGTCGTAGTTTCTCTGCTCCGGGGAAGTACTGGACGATGAAGGGTACTTTGTTGGTTGTGTCCAGTGTTCGTCTTCGGAGGAGGTCGGTGCGGTTTTTTGCTGTGGCGCGTTCAAACTGTCGATCGATGAATCGAGCGCCATATCCCGTTTGTACGAGGGCATCTTTCAGCGTCTGTACAAGTCTTTTACGCTCCTCCTCGTCTGAGCAGATCCTGTGTATACAGGGGGCTAGTCCATAGGGGATGGCTTCTTTAATGTGTTTCAGGTGGAAGCTGGAGAAGTGGAGCATCGTGAGGTTATCCGTGGGCTTGTGGTAAAGCGAAGTGCTGAGGTGACTGTCCTTGATGGAGATGAATGTGTCCAAGAACGCGACCGATTCTGGAGAGTAGTCCATGGTGAATCGGATGGTGGGATGGAACTTAGTGATGTCATCGTGTAGTCGTTTCAGTGATTCTTCGCCTTGGGTCCAAAGGAAAAAAATGTCATCGATGTATCTGGTGTATAACGTCGGTTGAAGGTCCTGTGCAGTGAGGAGGTCTTGTTCAAACTTGTGCATGAACATGTTGGCATATTGAGGTGCGAATTTGGTCCCCATGGCTGGTCCGTGTGTCTGGATGAAGAACTTCTCATATTCTTGACACCACCTTGTCCTGCAGCCCCTGGGGCGGCAGGTGAGAAAAGGACGGTCCCTGCCTCTGAACACAGTCCCTCACCTGCAAATACCAGAACTATTCCCACCGGGCAGCTCAAATTCTCCGTCGAGCTCCTCCAAGCCCGGAAAGTCGCCGTCAATGAACAGATCCCCAAACCATTCAATTCCCACCTGATGCCACCCCCCAAACTCCCCGTGCAGCAGCACCCCCCCCCGGAATAAATCGGTGATTTCCACATCGGTGCCCAAACCGATGCCCCCTCCAGCCCCAGGTGCTACTGCCACTGTCCTCACACAAAGGCCGCCACCACCAGCGGGCTAGTGGAGTACCTGGTCGTCGAGAACGGCAGAACGCCGTCAACAATGCTCCCAAACCCGTATCCTTACAAGGGGCTGCCTCCATCCGTTCCCACACCAACTCGTACTCCACTACCCACTTCCTAACCATCGCTATGTTTGCCGCCCAGTTATAATTCATGAAGTTCATGAGCGCTAACCCCCCTCCCCCCACCAGCATCACAGTGGGGCTTTACTGGCCCAAACAAACAGAGATCATCGCATTCACCCTCCTAAAGAAAGCCTTAGGAATAAAAATCGGGAGGTTTTGGAACAGAAACAAGAACCTCGGGAGAACCGTCATTTTCTTTTTTTTTTAAATTTAGAGCACCCAATAAATTTTTTCCAATTAACAGGCAATTTAGCGTGGCCAATTCACCTACCCTGCACATCTTTGGGTTGTGGGAGTGAAACCCACGCAAACAAGGGGAGAATGTGCAAACCCCACACGGACAGTGACCCAGAATCGACCCTGGGGCCTCAGCGGCGTGAGGCAGCAGTGCTAACCCACTGCGCCACCGTGCTGCCCCGAACCATAAGTTTCATCGATTGCACCCGCCTCGCCAATGACAGCGGGAGCACATCCCACCTTCTAAAATCCCCCTTCATCTGTTCCACCAGCCGAGCCAAATTCAGCTTGTGCAACAGCTCCCACCCCGCGCCACCCGAATGCCAAAGTACCAAAGATTCCCCCCACTACCCTAAACCGCAACTTCTTCAGCCTCTTCTTCTGCCCCCTCGTTTGGATGGGAAAAATCTCACTCTTCCCCATATTCAATTTGTGCCCTGAGAACTGGCCGAATTCCACCAAAATACTCATAATTCCACCCAATACCTTCCAACCGGCCCAAAATATACAGCAGCAAGTCATCCGCATACAGCTATACCTTATGCTCCACCCCACCCCCCCCCCCTCCCCGCATACAGCCATACCTTATGCTCCCCCACCTCCCCGCATACAGCCATACCTTATGCTTCCCCCCCCCCCCCCCCCCCGCATACAGCCATACCTTATGCTTACCCCCCCCCCCGTACTATCTCTTGCTTAACACTCAGTGCCATTGCCAGTGGTTCTATTGCCAAGGCAAAGAGCAATGGGGAGAGTGGACATCCTTGCCTTGTCCCCGATGCAGCACAAAATATTCCGAGCTCACCTGGTTTGTCTGCACACTCGCTACCAGTGCCTGATTTAGTAACCGGACCCAGTCCACAAATCCCTGCCCAAACCCAAACTGCCCAAGTACCTCCCACAAATAGTCCCACTCCACCCAATCGAAGGCCTTCTCCACAACCATGGCGACCACCACCTCCACACTTCGTCCCTCCATCATTATAACATTCAGTAACTTCCTGATGTTGGCAGATAGATGCCGCCCCTTAACGAGCCCCCTTATGTTTCTTTGTTATGTGTATATTTGAAAATTTCTTCAATAAAATGTTTTTCAAAAAACAAATGAGACACAAGATGACAACAGGATTTATCACAGCCTCTGACCAGCTCAAGAAGTGCATTAATGCTGGGCCATGAACAGATTGCAAGCTAGTCCCTTCATCAGAGGACACGGCCACATTTATTTATTTATTTTAAATCCGCGCAGTACCACACTAGATTTTTTTGAACAAAAGAGAATTGCTCATATGTATCAACCTTTGATTTTTCCCCCCCCAAATGTCGCATCAGATTCATGACATACCTGGTACTGCTCATCATCCTCACTCTCATCAATCTGCTTGTCCAGCTGGGAAAACTGTTTGTTGATATCATCCAGTTCAGCCTGCAGATGCTTGTATCGCTGATGATCATTGTCAAACTCCTTCTTGTAATCTTGTCTCTGTTGGTCTGAGGTGATTGATGGGTATTGACTGCAAATTAAGTTCAATAATTATTATTTCACAGAACGATGAGAGCATTATACTCTTTCATAATGACCTCAAGAGCAAGTTTCTTAGTACCTTTCAAAATCTTCTTCATCCAGTTCATCGCAGGATTCTGCACCAGTTGTATAATCGGTTTCATAGTCCTCGGTCTCTGGTCTTTTTGCTCTACCCGGCCTTCTCTTCCGATTGGGCTTCCTCTGTGAAGATGGTTTGCTTTCGTCAGACTCTCTGATAGACGGATTTGGAGCTGGCTGCTCACTCATCAGTGGAATTGAAACATCAGGCGCACTGCAACACACAGGGTTTAAAGCAGAAAAAATGAAACTTTAGATCAGCCAATGTATTCACCCTTTAACAGATTAGTTTGGTGCACTTTTAACATGCTCTTATAACAGAATCATTGCCACAGAAAGGGATCCTTTGGCACATATCTGCACAGTCTCTCCAAACAAGCATCATGGACTTAGTGCTATTCCCTGCCTTTTCATCATACTCCTGCACATTTCCTTCTCTTGCCCTCTTGAATGCCTCCATTAAACCTGCCTCCAATACACCTCCAAGCAGTGCATTCCAGACCTGAACCACTCAAGTTTCTTCTCGTATCACATTTGCTTCTTTTGCAAATCATTTAAAAATCTGTGCCCACTCGATCTTGATCCTTTTTACGAGCGGGATCAGTTTCTCCCCATCTACTCTGTCCAGATCACCTCATGATTTGGAACATCTCCATCAAATCTCCTCTTAACTTTCTTCTCTCCGGGGCAGCACGATGGTGCAGTGGTTAGTGCTGCTGCCTCATGGCACCGAGGTCCCAGGTTCGATCCCGGCTCTGGGTCACTGTCCGTGTGGAGTTTGCACATTCGCCCAGTGTTTGCGTGGG
Organism: Scyliorhinus torazame; assembly: GCF_047496885.1. Taxonomy (NCBI): domain Eukaryota; kingdom Metazoa; phylum Chordata; class Chondrichthyes; order Carcharhiniformes; family Scyliorhinidae; genus Scyliorhinus; species Scyliorhinus torazame. The sequence continues at coordinate 75,385,361 of NC_092715.1, forward strand.
TTTCGTCCCCACAACCCAAAGATGTGCAGGGTAGGTCGATTGGCCATGCTAAATTGCCCCTTAATTGGAAAAAAATGAATTGGGTATTCTAAATTTTTTTTTTTTTTTTTAAAAACAACTTTCTTCTCTCCAAGGAGAACAGTCTGAACCGTTCCAATCTATCCACATAACTGAAGTTCTCTCATCCTTGGAACCATTCTTGTAAACATCTTCCGCACACTCTACACTGTGTTCACACCCTTCCTATAGTATGGCACTCAAAACTGTACACAGTATCCCAACTGAAGGCTATCTAGTGTCCTGTACAAACTCAGCATCACCTCCTTGCTCTTGTATTCTATGCCCCTATTAATAAAGCCCATGATACGTAGGCTTTATTAACTGCTCCCTCCACCTTCAGGCACAACTATTTTAAATCCAGTTGTCCCTACCAGCAAAATAGCTTAATAGTAATCATGATCTATACAAATATACACCCAGGTCCCTTAGCTCCTGCACGTCTTTAAGAATTATACCCCTTCTTTATATATTGCCCCTCCATGATGCAAAATGCATCATCTCACACTTCTGCACTATCTGCTCACTCCACCAATTTGTCTATGTCCTTTTGAAGTCCTAAACTTTCCTCTCAGTTTACAATACTTCCAATACAATACTTTGTGTCATCTGCAAAAATTGTACCCTGCACACCAAGATCTAGATCATTAATATATATCAGGAAAAGCAGAGGTCCTAATACCGTCACGACAACCTTTCATCCTGCCCAAAAATATCCATGAGCCATTACTCTCTGCTTTAATATTCAGCCAATTTTGTGTCCACATTGCTACTGTCCCTTTTACTCTGAGTTAGAACTTTTCTCACAAGTCTTATGTGGCACTGTATCGAATACCTACTGGAGGTCCATGCGCACCACATCAAAAGCATTACCCTCATTGACCCTTTGTTACCGCCTGAAAACCCCCTAGCATGTTAGTTAAACATAATTTCCCCTTTCAAAACCCACACTGGCTCCTCCTAATCAACCTACATTTTTCCATATGATTTACTAAGTCTATATAGAAGCTTGCCAACTACTGACATTAAACTGACTGGCCTGTAATTGCTAGGGCTATCCGTACAACCTTTTTAAAAAAACAACCTTTTTTGCAATTCTCCAGTCCTCTAGCACCTCTCGAGTCTAGTGAAGACAGGAAGATTATGGCCTGCCCCAATGCGATTTCCATTTCACTTCCATCAATATCCTTGGATGCATTTCATCCAGTCCCAGTGCCTTGTCAATTTTAAGTTCCAACAGTTCCTCCTTCTCAATTTTGAGCCATTCTAGGCGGAGAGTTTCCTCACCACGTCCAGGGCAACATCTACCTCCTTGGTAAAGACGGATGCAAAGTATTCATTTATTGCTCAGCCATGCCCCCAGCCTCCATGTGCAAATTCCCTTTTGGGTCCCTAATCGGCCCTAACCCTCCTCTTACCACCTTTTTATTATTTATATGCCAATAGAAGATTTTGGGATTTCCCTTTATGTTGGCTGCCAGTCTTTTCTCATAATCCCTTTTTGCTTCTCTAATATGCTTTTTCACCTCCCGTTTGAATCTTCTGCATTTCTCTGGGTTCTCAATGGTATTTTCTAGCTGACATGCATCTTAAGCCTTCTTCCTTATCTTAATTTCTATCTCCTTTTTAAAGTAAAGTAATCTGTATTGTCACAAATAGGCTTACATTTTTCATCCAGGGAGCTCTGGATTGGTTTGCTCCAACGGTCTCTTTTGAGGGAATATACTTTGACTGTGGCCAGACCATTTCTGTTTTGAATGTAGCCCATTGTTCAGTTACCTTTTGTCCTGCCAATCTTTCGTTCCAGTCCAATTGGCCCAGCTCGGTTCTTGCCCCATTGAAGCTGGCTCTCCCCAGTTGATTATATTTACTCTGGATTGACCTTCATCCTTTTCATCCTAAACCTTAGGATACAATGATCACGGTCTCCTAAATATTCCCCCACTGTCAGTGAATCTACTTGGCCCACCTCATTTTCAAGAACCAGACCCAACAGTACATTGTTTCTGTTGGATTGGACAAGTACAGTTGTAGAAAGATTTCCTGACCACTATCTAGGAGCTTTTGTCCCTCTCCTCCCTTCACACAACCACTGTCCCAGTCTATGTTTGGGTAAAGTCTCCCATTCTAACTACTCTTATATACATGTTTGCATCCCTCCAATTTCCCTGCAGATTTGTTCTTCCACATCCTTCTCACTAGTTGGTAGTCTGTAGACTACACCAAGTAATGCAATTGCACCCTTTTTGTTCCTTAGCTCCAGCCAAACCGATTCGGTCCTAAAAACCCTCAGACATCCTCTTGCTCCAATGCTTTCCTTTTTTAAATTTATCGCTAAGTTTAAAAAAAAATCCAATTAAGGGACAATTTAACATGGCCAATACATGTACGCTGCATATTTTTGGATTGTGGGGACGAGACCCAAGCAGACATGGGGAGAATGTGCAAACTCCAGACGGACAGTGACCCAGGGATGGGATCGAACCTGGGTCCTCGGTGCTGTGAGACAGCAGTGCCAACCACTGCACCACCAAGCTGCCTGACAGTGCTTTCCTTAACCAATAGCACCATCCTCTCTCTCCTTTTCCTCTCCTGAACCAATAACACCACCCCTCCCTTTTCCTTAACCAATAATGCCACCCCTCTCCTTCTCCCATCTTTTCTGAAAACCTTGTAGCTAGGAATATTTAACACTCAAGTCTTGCTATTCCTGGAGCCTGATCTCTGTTATCACCACAAATATTTCCACAACACAATATGTGCCTGTAACTCCTCAATCTTTTTTTAAAATATAAATTTAGAGAACCCAATCCTTTTTTTCCCAATTACCCAGCACATCTTTTGTGTTGTGGGGGTGAGACCCACGCAGGCACGGAGAGAACGTGCAAACTCCACACGGACAGTGACCCGGGCCAGGATCGAACCAGTGTTCTCAGCGCCGTGAGGCAGCAGCACTAACCATTGTGCCACCGTGCCGCTCCTTAACTCCCCAATCTTATTTACTATGTTTTATGCATTCACAAACATGCACAGTAGCCCTGATTTAGACATTATTACTTTGTACCTTATTCCGACTTCACGTATTGATTTACCATTCTCTACACTAGTACTTTCCGTCCCTCCCAGTATTTTGTACATCCTGGTATTCCTCTATAATATTTCCTCTTGGTTCTCAGTCTCCTGTCGAGTTAGTTTAAAGCCCCCCCCCCCCCCCCCCCGACAGTGGCAACATTATATTTGGGATCGGTGGAGATTGATACCAAAAGATGATTGCATTGTACCACACTCCTGAACTGCCCTCACAATGGGAAACAATACACATTATCAGGATTTCATCACCTCGGGAGTATAGCTGCACATCAATACAAGTCACATTGAGAAGGTGATAAAGAGAAAATGAATATATAGTGATTGTTTTTACACAACTCCAAATAACCATTTATAGACATATTGCCAGGCTATATATAATTTAATAACATTAAGTCTCAAGAGAGCACAAGTAGATGAGATCATCTTGTCTATATTAGTGAGCATTTAAAATTACAAACAAGTCAGTAAATAAAAAAGTGGGTTGAAACTTCAGACAATAAGAAATAGCACTAATCAAGAAGTCAGAACAACCTGTACTTACTGAGTTGGTTGGACACCATTAGGCTGTGCTCTGTGGTGCTCGTAGTCTGGTTCATACAGGGAACCATTAGGTTTGTAGGAAAATCCATCTCCTACCAGTTCCTCAGGAATCCCAGACACATTATTCACCTTGAAGGGACAAGAAAATTATTTTTTTGTCACTTTGGCAATATATTTTTGATGGATTAAATCTCTGCTAGTGTTGCTGGATAAGCACAGTCTCCCAGTGCTCACCATTCCAGCTCAAATAGGTACACATTCCCTCCCCCTCCCAACACAGAAAACCCAACCAACATAAACCCATTACCTCACCGAACAAACAAAGCAGAAACCACTCCCATCCCAAGCATCTAGCCACAGCTCCCACCCCCACTTTACTTCCGTTAACTAGCAAAACCGCTAGCCAGGCAGCCCCCATCAAGTAAGTCCGAAAGAATAAAAAACATCGGGAAATCCCAACCAGAAAGAGCCAGACACCCACCTACCCCAATCCCTCATCCAAACCAAAAGTACACATTAGACAAAACAATAAACAAATAAATAAATAGCCCACGCCCTTAATTGACCAAACTACTCTGTACCATCATGTGCGTGAAGAAGAAGAACACGGAACACCAAATAGTTAAAACACAAAGTGAAAGGAACTATATACATGAACATGCAAAATTCGATAAACTCCCAAAAAAATCCCATAACCACAATCAAATCTCTCCTAGTCCGCTCCTCCTCAAAGTAATTCGCCTCCTCCAGCATATTAAAGTAATGGTCTTTGTTTTTAAACGTGACCCACAGGCGAGCTGGGTACACCATTCCGAATCGCACCTCTTTTTTGTAAAGCGCCGCCTTGGCCTTGTTGACCCCAGTTCGTCGCTTTGCCAGTTCTGTCCCAAGGTCCTGGTAAATTCAAATACGGTGCCCTTCCCAATAGCTTTTCCTCATGGCCCTTGCCCATTTCAAGGTCTGCTCTTTATCGAGAAGTCTATGAAGGCGAACTTTGGCTGGCCGTGGTGGATCGCTAGATTTTGGTTTCTGTCGGAGTGACCGGTGGGCCCAGTCCACCTCGGAAGATCCCCCTCCCGCCACCAATTTCCCCAAGTATCTTCGCCACAAATTTTGCAGCATTCATGCCTTCGATGCCCTCTAGTAGCCCAACAATTCGCAGATATTGGCACCTGGGCCCATTCTCCTGGTCTTCAGCCTTGGCTCTTAAAAACCTTTTAAGGCCTACGCCACCGACCCTTCGCAAGACCACCCTACCTCGGCCCAATCCCCTGGCGTATTCCAGCAACCTCACCTTAAGGGGTAATTTAGCATGGCCAATCCACCTAATATAGTGCAGAAGGAGGCCAAAGGAGGCCATTCAGCCCATCGAGTCTGCCCTGACCCACTTAAGGCCTCACTTCTACCCTATCCCCGTAACCCAATAACCCCTCCTAACCTTTTTGGACACGAAGGGCAATTTAGCGTGGCCAATCCACCTAACCTGCGCGTCTTTGGACTGTGGGATGAAACTGGAGCACCTGAAGGATGTGCTGTTAGGTGAATTGGACATTCTGAATTCTCACTCCATGTACCCGAACAGGTGCCGGAATGTGGCGAGATAGGGGCTTTTCACAGTAACTTCATTGCCAGTGTTAATGTAAGCCTACTTGTGACAATAAAGATTATTATTAAAGATTATTATTAAAGACTGTGCGCCACCCTAATTTTTTTTTTTTTTTTTTAAAAAAGCAACACTAAATCATCTGTACCAATACAGATCACATACAGCTTCAGCCATGTCCCATTTCTTCAATTACATTGACACAAACCAGACTTAATCTGGTCAGAAGCAAGGAGCCAACCCAACCATTAATACCTTTTCGCTCCCTCTTTTTGCAGAGGCCCTGTATCAGAAACATGACTGTTTTGTACACCAAAAAGGGCTGCACCCTAAGTGTGTCACAGTGATGCAGTGGTCAGCACTGCTGCCTCCCGGCGCCGAGGACCTGGGTTCGATCCCGGCCCCGGGTCACTGTGTGGAGTTTTCACATTCTCACCATGTCTGCATGGGTCTCACCCCCACAACCCAAAGGTGTGCAGGCCAAATAGATTGGCCACACTAAATTACCCCTAATTGGGGAAAAAAAAGTGCGTCATGGTATCTTATATAATGTATATTAGAAATTTTACAAAAGTTGATGGATTTCCAGACTCATCTCTATTTCCACTGGCTAGTTATCTGTGAGGACATCAACAACAAATCATGTCCACTCGTTAGATTTGAGTCACTGGACAGAAATTAGGAACAAGAATGCTGGGTGATTTTTCTTCTTGCTAGTTTGATCTTTGGGGAGAACTTGCGAAAACTGCTCTCTACTTCACAGTTACGAATAAATCCAGAATACATTTCTTCAGCTAGAGAGTGGTTGGAATGTAGAACTCACTACTACAGGGAGCAATTGATTCAAGCATTATAAATGCATATTTAAGGGGGAGCCGGGCAAGTACATGACCAAGAAAAGAAAAGAAGGATACGTTGATAGTGATGAGATGAAATGAGATGGAAGGCAGCTTGTGTGGAGCATCAACATCGACAGAGACCATTTGAGCTGAATGGCTTATGTGCTGGATATTAGGCCGCATTGTACTGTAACTGAGAACTAGTGATTAGGTGACACCAAGCTGTTTTTCCATAGCAACACGTCAGAGATTAGTATTTCAGTATGTGAGCTACAGGTACAAATTCTTCTGCTATTGGCACACCAATTTAATCTGAGGGGGGTGCGCAATGAAAGCGTGTTAAGAATCAGCATTAAAAAATAAAAGATAAGTGCAGCTAACTGAAGGGGCCTATGTGACTGCGGGGGGGGGGGGGGGGGGGGGAAGGAGAGAGGGGGTGAGAGAATGGGGTACCACTTCCACATGGTGGGAACACCAAAGGGAAAGAATGATTTAGCAGAATAACTGCAGAAAGGGTCACAGTAGAGGCAGCCACCATCACAACCACTCCCAGCCACAGAAAACAGTCTCCCCAAGTTATTGCTAGCAGGCGACTGATTAAAATCCAAAACTCGAATCAAGAAGGTTACGCCTTTTCTATAACTGAAGAGTTTTCCCTAAATGTGGGCAAACAGCTGCATGGTGACTGTCTGCTGGATTTTGCTCAGAGTTGTATGGTATTGGATGTTACTTGGGAAAAAGGCACTCCTCAGGAAACATAGATAGTTGGGACAAAGGGGCAACTTCATGTAATACTGTGTGTGTATAGCCATCAGTGTAGTTGAGCATTTTAGTCCTTGTTGTCTGTTTTTCTTTTAAGTTAATAAATATTCTTTATTAACTGATCACAAAATGACTGGACTGTTCCTCCCTTCTTTGCATTTCTTTTTCTCACAGTATACCAAATTAAAAATATACACCACTAAGAACAGGTGTTCAAAGTTACCCTTGTGGGTTTTGGGATACCCTTGCATTTAACATCAACAGGGTTCTAAACAAAAGTCAAATCCATTTTAATTCTTCCATCTAAACATTGGGTAGCTTTGTGGTTTTTAAATTCTTTCCTGTCTAAAGATCCATCCATAATTAAGATTTTATGTAATCTTTTTTTTCTTTTCTTTTTTTAAATATAAATTTAGAGTACCCAATTCATTTTTTCCAATTAAGGGGCAATTTAGCGTGGCCAATCCGGATGCTCCGCCCCCTTCAAAACAGCGTCATTGAGGAGCACATCGCTAGCCGTTGGGCATTTTGCTGGGAAGATTTGTTTTTGCTCAAGTATGAATCCATAGTCGCCTCCCAGTTCCTTGCAAATACAATTTTAAAAAAATGTATTTATTTTTTTTTTTTAAAAAAGAGCACCCAATTATTATTTTCCCAATTAGGGGGCAATTTAGCCTGGTTAATCTAACTACCCTGCACATCTTTTTGGGTTGTGGGGGTGAGACCCAAACAGACACGGGGAGAATGTGCAAACTCCACATGGACAATGACCTGGGGCCGGGATCAAACCCGGATCCTCGGTGCTGTGAGGCAGCAGTGCTAACCACTGCGCCACCATGCCGCCCTTCTTGCAAACACAATGGAGTGATAAAAGAACAAAGAACAAAACAGCAAAGGAACAGGCCCTTCGGCCCTCCAACCCTGTTCCGGTCATGATACCAACCTTTGTCAAAACCCTCAGCACTTCCTTGTGCCGTATCCTTCTATACCCAACCTATCCAGGTGTTTGTCAAAATGCCTTTTGAACGCCATTAATGTATCTGCTTCCACAACCTCCTCTGGCAACTCGTTCCAGGCACTCACCACCCTCTGCGTAAAAAACCTGCCTCGCACATCTCCTCTAAATTTTGCTCCACAGACCTTAAACCTATGCCCCTGGAGAATGACCCCTCCACCCTGGGAAAGAGTACCTGTCCATCCACTCTATCCCTGCCCCATATAAGCTTGTAGACCTCTATCAGGTCACCCCTCAACCTCCATCTTTCTAATGAAAACAGTCAAGAGTCTATTCAGCCTCTCCCCATAGCTTACACCCTCCAGACCAGGCAACAACCTGGTAAACCTCCTCTGCACCCTCTCCAAAGCCTCCACATCCTTCTGCTAGTGTGGCGACCAGAATTGTGCGCAATATTCCAAGTGTGGCATTATCAAGTTCTATACAACTGTAGCATGACTTGCCAGTTTTTATACTCGATGCCCCGTCCAATGAAGGCAAGCATTCCGTATGCTTTGTTGACTACCTTGTCCACTTGTGTTGCCATCTTCAAATATCTGTGGACCTGCACGCCCAGATCTCTCTGACTTTCTATATTCCGAAGAGTTTTGCCATTTATGGTATATTTCCACTCTACATGTTAGACCTACCAAAATGCATTACCTCACATCGGTCAGGATTAAACTCCATTTGCCATTTCTCTGCCCAAGTCTCCAACCTATCTATATCCTGCTGTATCCTCCGATAATCCTCAACACTATCTGCCACTCCACCAACCTTGGTGTCATCTGCGAACTTACGAATCAGACCGGCTGCATTTTCCTCCAAATCGTTTATGTACACTACAAACAACAGAGGTCCAAGCACCGATCCCTGTGGAACACCACTTGTCACAACCTTCCATTCAGAAAAACATCCTTCTACTGCTACCCTTTGCCTTCTGTGACCGAGCCAGTTCTGTATCCATCTTACCACCTCACCTCTGATCCCGTGTGACTTCACCTTTTGTACCAGTCTGCCATGACGCACCTTGTCAAAGGCTTTACTGAAGTCCATGTAAACAACATCCACCGCCCTCCACATATCAGTCATCTTTGTCACCTCCTCAAAAAACTCAATCAAGTTAGTGAGGCATGGCCTCCCCTTCACAAAACCATGCTAACTATCGCTTATGAGTCTATTTGTTTCCAAATGGGTATAAATCCTGTCCTTGAGAATTCTCTTCAATAATTTACCTACTACTGACATGAGGCTCACCGGCCTATAGTTTCCAGGATTATCCCAGCTACCTTTCTTAAATAGCGGTACCACATTAGCTTTTCTCCAGTCTTTGCCACGATGCTGGCAAAACTATTGGGGGAGGGGGAGGACCCCTCCCGATATGAACTGGATCGGGCTCATCGGTTGTGGAGGCCTATACCAAAGGCGAGTGAGCCGCCAAGGGCAGTGACTCTGTGCTTCCGTAGGTACAGGGTGAAGGAGAAGGTCCTGAGCTGGGCCAAGCAGAAGCGGGTGGTGCAGTGGGCTGGAGCTGGTATACGTGTATACCAGGACTTTACGGTGGAGCTGGCAAGGAGGCGGGCTGCCTTCAACCGGGTGAAGAGGGCACTGTATATTAGCAAGGTGCAGTGCGGCATTGTATATCCAGCGAAGCTGAGGGTGACTTACAAGCTCAGGGACTTTTATTTTGGAACGGCGGAAGCAGCGGAGGAGTTTGTGAAAGCAGAAGGACTGTGGCAGAACTGACAAATTGAGGAATGGCCATGTGCCGATGTAACCTCATGACTGTATTTTCATTTTTTTGTATCACTGCGCGCGGGTGTAGAGATTAAAGGAGCCAAGGTGGTATATATTTGGACAAGGGAAGGGACGGGACTTTCACTCGAAATGAGAGTTCTTTGGGGTGTAGGTGGATATGCGGGGTGTGTGTGCTAAAAGGGGATCTTTGGGCTTTCCTGGGGCCGGGCAAGTGGGAAAGGGACCCGGGCGGGGGCCTCCACACTGGCCGGTTTGTGCTGGCCAGTGAACGGGAGTGAGGTGGGGGGAGGGGCTGCGGCCATCAGAGCCTGGCAGAACAGGGTCAGAGTGGTCTAGCCGGGGTGGAAAGTTGGGGGGGGGGGGAAAGGAACAGAGGGTGGGGGGAGGAGTTTTACAAGAGGCAGTGGACGGGAGGAGCTGGAGACCTGGGGTGGGAGCGGTGTAAGATTACGGGTGACTACGGGTAATCCCGGATTCCTTTTTGTCATTTGTTTATGTAAACATGCGGTTTGTGGTTTGGGGGTTGGTGGGTAGATGGGATTGTTGTTATTATGGGGACTGACATATCTTGCTGATTATTGTTTATTGTTGATGGATGTAAATGTGGGAGAAAATGTGAAAATGGAGGAGAATAAAAAAAAAAGAAAAAAAAAAAGAAAAGCTTTTCTCCAGTGCTCTGGGATTTCACCTGCTGCCAATGAGGATACAAAGATTTCAGTCAATGCCCCAGCAATTTCCTCCCTTGCTTCCATCAGTATTCTGGGGTAAATCCCATCCGGCCCAGGAGACTCATTGGGTCTTTTAAAAGGTAAATATCTCCTCCTTTTCGATGTTAGCATGATCAGGAGTGTCCATACAAGAATCATCTTCCACAAGGTCTCTTTCTTTGGTGAACGCTGATGCAAAGTACTCATTTGGTACCTCGCCCATTTCCTCTGGCTCAACACCGATTCCCCGCACTGTGCACAGTGGTCCAATCCTGTCCCTGGTCACCCACTTGCTTTCTACATAGGAATAAAAAGCTTTGGGATTCACCTTAATCCTACTTGCCAAGGACTTTTCATGACCCCTCCTAGCCCTCCTAATTTCCCGTTTCAGTACCTTCCTACTTTCTTTATACTCAAGGCTTTTGACTGTCCCCACCCTACTAGACCGTACAAAAGTCTCCTTTTTCATTTTGATGAGGTTCACAATATCCCTCGTTATCCAAGGCTCCCTAAACTTTCCATACTTATCCTTCGTTCTCTCAGGAACGTGACTTTCCTGAACTCGAATCAATTGTTGCTTGAAAGACTCTCACATGTCTGATGTTGATTTACCCTCCAACAGCCGCACCCAATCCAAATTCTTCAATTCCTGTCTAATGTTATCGTAATTTGCTGTTCCCCAGTTTCGCACCTTGACCTGAGGGTGACCCTCATCCCTGTCCAAAAGTACCCTAAAACTTACAGAATTGTGGTCACTACTCCCAAAACGTTCCCCTACTGAAATCTCAACCACCTATCCAGGCTCATTCTCCAATACCAGATCCAGTATTGCCCCTTCCCTAGTCGGACTATCTACATATTTCATCAAGAAGCCTTCCTGGATATACCTTGTAATCTCTGTTCCATCCAAACCCCAGCAGTGAGTCCCAGTCAATATAGGGGAAATTAAAATTCCCTACCACAACAACCCTGTTACTTTTGCACCTATCCAAAATCTCTCTACCTATCTGCTCCTCTATCTCTTGCTGGCAGTTGGGGGGCCTGTAATAAACTCCCAACATTGTGATTGTCCCCTTCCTGTTCCTGAGCTCTACCCAGATTGCCTCATTATATGAGCCCTCCAAGGTGTCCTCCCGCAGTACGGCTATAATATTCTCCTTAACCAGTAATGCTACTCCCCCACCCCATTTTACATCCCCCTCTATATCCTCCAACATTCAGTTGCCAATCCTGCCGTTCCTTTAACCATGTTTCTGTGATAGCCACAACATCATCGTAATAATAAGTGCTCTAAGTTAATCTGCCTTACCCGCTATACTTCTGGCGTTGAATGAAGCAAATTCTTTGAAACTTTACAGATGAATACAGACACAGATGGGGACACTCACAATTACAAACTGCTTTTCAATGTGGTGTTTTCTTTCTTTCTTCTTTTTAATTACTTTATCAGAATGACAAAGCCGGAGCTCAGAGTGTGGACAGGGGCAAACCCCTAATCCAGCTCCTTGCCTGCTCAAAAAAAATAATTCAAATTGACTCCAATTCATGGCCCCCACAAGGGACATACCAGATCCAGGCATTACACCTGACCTCACGCTCATCTTAGCCAAAAAGCTGAGAAGCGATTCAATGTGGTGTTTTCAAATGTTGGGATGTGGCTATAGCCTACAAAACCAGTTTCCCTAGATTTCATTCCAACTGATTGAAATGCCATCAGTGACCATTTCAGCGTTGTTCGCACAATTGAAATGGGGCTAGAGATTTCAAAATGGCTTCAAATCAGAAAGAATTCCTGCCCTGCATTGTTGGGAGGAAACAATAACTCACATTGCCAAGATCAAATCGCAATTGAAAAGTTCAGAAAATTTTAGAAGGGAGTCTTGCATATGCATTACCATGGGTACTCACTGGTACACAATGGTGGTTGCGTTTTAAAACACAGGAACACAAGGAGGAGCAGGCGATCTGGCCCTTCTAGCCTTATCCGCCATTCAATAAGATCATTGCTGATTTGGTTATAATTTCAATTCCACTTTCCTGTTTTGCCTGTTAAAAATCTACCTACACAGTCTGGAATAAGTTCAATGATTTAGCCTCAATTGCTTTCTGGGGATTATAGTTGAACATACCAACCACCCTCAGAAAAGAATTCTCCTCATCTCAGTATTAAAAGGGTGACCTCCTATTCTTCAAGTGTGTCCCCTAATTCTAGTCTGCCCATGAGTGGAAACATTCTCTTGGTATCTAACCGGTCAGGTCCCTTCAGAATGTTTTGACAAGATTGCCTTTCATTCTTCTAAACTCCAAACAAAAATTTTGGAAATTGTTTTTTTTCTCCTTACTAAATTTAGAGTATCCAATTATTTTTTTTCCAAATAAGGGGCAATTTAGCATGGCCAATCCACCTACCGTGCACATCGTTGGGTTGTGGGGGTGAAACTCAAACAGACACGGGGAGAATGTGCGAACTCCACGCAATGTGGACTGTGACCCGATACTGGGATCGAACCCGGGTCCGCGGCGTTGTGAGGCAGCAGTGCTAACCACTGTGCCGCCCCTGCATTTTGGAATTTGGTCATTTTTATTTTTCCTTCAAACTTCGCTTTCAATGCACCAACTCACATTGAAGTGGAGAATAGAGAAGAAACAGGGCTTTTTCAAAATTAGTCAAAACCTTCTATGATAAACGGTTCACTCTAATCTTATTTCCATCTAGCACTGGACTAACACCTCTGCCAGAGCTCTGTTAACAAGCTAAACTATTCCCCTGAGCTAAATGAAGATAAATGCTTTCCTATTTAATAATAATAATAATAATCTTTATTAGTGTCACAAGTAGGTTTACATTAACACTGCAATGAAGTTACTGTGAAAATCACCTAGTCGCCACACTACGGCACCTGCTCGGGTACAGAGGGAAAATTCAGAATGTCCAATTCACCTAACAAGCACGTCTTTCGGGATTAAAGGGTTAAAGATTTTAAGATTAAGGCAGTTGAAAATATCCTATTACAAATGAATAAATTGAAGTGAAAAGTGAAGGAAAGGTCATACACAAAAGAACAGAATTCCAGGAGTGAATAAACAAGGCAGTAAATCTAAGATTTTGTCATAAACACAGATTAGGGTTTCTATTTCAGAGAATGAGGGTGAGGCAAGAGAGAAGGCTACAGAAATAGATGTTAGCCAGGACATGGGAGTTGAAACTGGGATTGGGGGCAACAAACAAGAACCCCTATGCTGTAGGCCATGTGCCACAGTCAGAAGGAGGGAGTCACTAACAAGATTGTTTTTCTGACAGGTTCAACATGAAATCTCTTTTTCCAATCAATGAGTAATCAGAATAAATTCCGTCTCATCTCCAACAAACAGCATGGGACAGGGGTCTGGTAGAACATAGAACATAACAGCGCAGTACAGGCCCTTCGGCCCTCGATGTTGCGCCGACCTGTGAAACCACTCTAAAGCCCATCTACACTATTCCCTTATCGTCCATATGTCTACCCAATGACCATTTGAATGCCCTTAGTGTTGGCGAGTCCACTACTGTTGCAGGCAGGGCATTCCACGCCCTTACTACTCTCCGAGTAAAGAACCTACCTCTGATATCTGTCCTATATCTATCTCCCCTCAATTTAAAGCATTGTACCCTCGTGCTAGATATCACCATCCGAGGAAAAAGGCTCTCACTGTCCACCCTATCCATTCCTCTGATCATCCTCTATGCCTCAATTAAGTCACCTCTTAACCTTCTTCTCTCTAACGAAAACAGCCTCATGTCCCTCAGCCTTTCCTCATAAGATCTTCCCTCCATACCAGGCAACATTCTGGTAAATCTCCACTGCACCCTTTCCAATGCTTCCACATCCTTCCTATAATGCGGCGACCAGAATTGCACGCAATACTCCAAATGCGGCCGCACCAGAGTTTTGTACAGCTGCAACATGACCTCATAGTCCCGAAACTCAATCCCTCTACCAATAAAAGCTAACACACCGTACGCCTTCTTAATAACCCTCTCAACTGGAGTGGCAACTTTCAGGGATCTATGTACATGGACACCGAGATCTCTCTGCTCATCCACACTGCCAAGAATCTTATCATTAGCCCAGTACTCTGTCTTCCTGTTATTCCTTCCAAAATGAATCACCTCACACTTTTCTGCATTAAACTTCATTTGCTACCTCTCAGCCCAGCGCTGCAGCTTATTTATGTCCCTCTGTAACTTGTAACATCCTTCCGCACTGTCCACAACGCCACCGACTTTAGTGTCATCTGCAAATTTACTCACCCATCCTTCTATGCCCTCCTCCAGGTCATTTATAAAAATGACAAACAGCAGTGGCCCCAAAACAGATCCTTGCGGCACACCACTAGTAACTGGACTCCAGTCTGAACATTTCCCATCAACCACCACCCTTTGTCTTCTTCCAGCTAGCCAATTTCTGATCCAAACTGCTAAATCTCCCTGAATCCCATGCTTCTGTATTTTCTGCAGTAGCCTACAGTGGGGAACCTTATCAAACGCTTTACTGAAATCCATATACACCACATCAACTGCTTTATCCTCATCCACCTGTTTGGTCACCTTCTCAAAGAACTCAATAAGGTTTGTGAGGCACGACCTACCCTTCACAAAACCGTGTTGACTATCTCTAATCAAACTATTCCTTTCCAGATGATTATACACCCGATCTCTTATAAACCTTTCCAAGACTTTGCCCACAACAGAAGTAAGGCTCACTGGTCTATAGTTACTGGGGTTATCTCTACTCCCCTTCTTGAACAAGGGGACAACATTTGCTATCCTCCAGTTTTCTGGCACTATTCCTGTAGACAAAGATGACTTAAAGATCAAAGCCAAAGGCTCAGCAATCTCCTCCCTAGCTTCCCAGAGAATCCTAGGATAAATCCCATCCGGCCCAGGGGACTTACCTATTTTCACACTTTCCAGGATTGTTAACACCTCCTCCTTATGAACCTCAAGCCCTTCTAGTTTAGTAGACCGAATCTCAGTATTTTCCTCGACAACATTGTCTTTTTCCTGTGTGAATACTGACGAAAAATATTCATTTAGCACCTCTCCTATCTCCTCAGACTCCACGCACAACTTCCCACTACTGTCCTTGACTGGCCCTACTCTTACCCTAGTCATTCTTTTATTCCTGACATATCTATAGCAAGCTTTAGGGTTATCCTCATCCTACCTGCCAAAGACTTCTCATGTCCCCTCTTAGCTCTCTCTTTAGGTCCTTCCTAGCTACTTGTAACTCTCGAGCGCCCTAACTGAACCTCCATGTTTCATCTTTGCATAAGCCTCCTTCTTCCTCTTGACAAGTGTTTCGACTGCCTTAGTAAACCACGGTTCCCTTGCTCGACCACTTCCTCCCTGCCTGACAGGTACATACTTATCAAGGACACGCAGTAGCTGTTCCTTGAACAAGCTCCACATTTCCATTGTGCCCATCCCCTGCAGTTTTCCTCTCCACCCGATGCATCCCAAGTCTTGCCTCATCGCATCATAATTGCCTTTCCCCCAGATATAACTCTTGCCCTGCGGTGTATAACTATCCCTTTCCATCACTAAAGTAAACGTAATCGAATTGTGGTCACTATCACCAAAGTGCTCACCTACCTCCAAATCTAACACCTGTCCTGGTTCATTACCCAGTACCAAATCCAATATGGCCTCGCCTCTCGTTGGCCTATCTACATACTGTGTCAGGAAACCCTCCTGCACACATTGGACAAAAACGGACCCATCTAAAGTACTCGAACTATAGAGGAGGCATGTGTGGATTGCTGGGAAGTGAAGTGAATGAGCTGATGTATCAGAAGATAGAATTATATCTTCTTATTCTACAATACAGGAGGCCATTCAGCCCATCAGGTCTGCACCAATCCTCTGAAAGTGCGCCCCATCTAGACCCACTCCCCCTCCACATAACCCAGTAACCCCACCTAACCGTTTGGACACGAAGGGACTATTTAACATGGCCAATCCACCTAACCTGCACATCCTTGGACTGTGGGAGGAAACCCACCCAGACACGGGGAGAAGGTATAAACTCCACACAGACAGTGACCCAAGGCTGGAATTTAACCGGGATCCCCGGCACTGCAGCAATGCTAACCACTGTGCCACCATGCTGCCCTATATAACTGACTCCATGGTCCTATGGAGAGAAAATAGAACTTTGATTACACCAAAGATGGGCAAGTGGCTGTGAATGTGTGTGTGTTTGGGGGAGGTGAAAATAAATTAATGGGGGAGGCATGCAAGGACAGGAACAGGAGGTGAATCACAGGAGAGAGGTCGGCAAGACAATGGCATGATTGACCACATTGAACATGGAGGAACAAGAAAGAATATTACGCTGCAGTCACACAAGTTATATCACAGGGGTCTTTAACAAGGGCAAACTCTGTATGCAATGAGTAAAAACCAGAATTATTTTAAAAAATTATTTCACAGGATGTGGGAGTCATTGGCTAGGTCAGTATTTATTACCCAGCCCTAATTACCATTGAGAAGATGGTGTGTCTGCTGCCCTTGTCTTTCTACATGGACGTGGGTTTGGAAAGTGCTGTCGAAGGTAGTTCAGCGAGGTTCTGCAGTGCATCTTGTAGATGGTACGTTCTGCGGTTACTATGCGTCAGTGGGGGAGGGAGTGAATGTTTGTGGAAGGGGTGCCAATCAAGTGGGCTGCTTTGTCCTGGATGGCGTCAAGTTTTTTGAGTGTTGCTGTAGCTGCGCTCATTCAAGCAAGTGGAGAGTATTCCATTAAAGTCCTAAGTTGTGCCCTTTGATGGTGAATAGGCTTTGAGGAATCAGGAGGTCAACAATGACATTCAAACTGGGCATGTTGGGAGAGATGATCGGAGTTAGACTGTGCCAATACTCATAGCAGGAACTGATATGAATTTATCATCAAACAGAAATGTGGGTTCGATGAACAACCAGTTTGTTTGAAACCTGGCCTTCGAGTTGAGTGACTTTTTTGGTTCTATATTCATGTTCATTCTAATATCTTTGCATTCACAAGCTGAAATTAAATTGCAAGTGCCATTCAGAAGCTAAAAAAAAAATCAGACATGGGAGGTGACAGGAACAAGAACAGATGTTCCAAAGAGTTGGATTAATGCAGGTAATTCTGCATTTAACCTAAACTATAGATGGCACAAGGGTTCCTGACATACAGTGCTGTTCCAATAGTGGCATTATTCAAAATATAATGATATTAAAGTAAATCAATTTTTAAAATTATAAATGCTACATTCCATATTCCACCACAAAAGACAAAAGCTGAACCACATTTTGCCGTCAAATCGAGATCAAAATAGGAAATGACATTCGGAATGCCCAAATCACCTAATGGCACGGCGTTCGGAACTTGTGGGAGGGGGCAGGAGCATCCGGGGGCGGCCCGCGCGGGCGCGGGGGGGGAATGTGCAGACTCCGCACGGTGACCTAAGCTGAGAGTCGTGCCTGGGACCCTGGAGCTGCTGAGCAACAGTGCTACCCAGTGTGCTACCATGTTGCCAGATAGATAGATTCTTGATTAAAAATGGGGATCAGGGGCTATGGGGAGAAGGCAGGAGAATGGGGATGAGAAAAATATCAGCCATGATTGAATGGCGGAGCACTCGATGGGCCGAGAGGCCTAATTCTGCTCCTATATCTTATGGTCTTATGATCTTAGCTGAGGTTTTATCTGTCCTCTGAGGTGAATATAAAATATCTCATGGCATTATTTCGAAGAGGAGTGATTTATGGACTATAGTAATCTCTCAACCAACACCACAAAAGTAGATTGCCAGTTAAGAGGGAAATAGTGGCATTGTGATAACGTCACTGTACTAGTAATCCAGAGACCCAGGCTAACGTGGTCCAAATCCCAGGCACACAGGTTCAAATCCCACCATAGCAGCTGGTGGAATTTAAATTCAGTTAATAATATTTGGAATTGAAAATCGGGGTAAGTGAAAATGAAAGTTTGCTGTAGTCCCCGAGGAGCACAGGTCCTTCTTTTGAGAGAGAGCTGACTGATGGTGATTTAACCTGAGGATCACCACACCTCGGGCGAGGGGCAAAGTTGAGGAGGCGGGGCCTTCATGGTTAACCTCAGCCGGTACCGGAATCGTTGACATCACTCCGGGTCACGAACCAACTGTCCAGCTAACGGACACCCTTACTACCCGAAGTAATGGGGCAGCATGGTAGCACAGGTGGGTGGCGCTGGGGCTTGGCAGCGCCGGGGTCCCAGGTTCGATTCCCCGCTGGGTCACGGTCTGTGCGGAGTCTGCGTGTCTGCATGGGTTTCCTCCGGGTGCTCTGGTTTCCTCCCACAGTTCAAAGATTTGCAGGTTAGGTGGATTGGCCATGCTAAGTTGCCCTTCGTGACCAAAAAAAGGTTGGGAGGGGTTACTGGGTTACGGGGATAGGGTGGAAATGAAGGCGTAACTGGTGCAGACTCGATGGGCCGAATGGCCTCCTTCTGCACTGTATGTTCTATGTTCCCACAAAATATAAATTATAAACCTCATTCATTTTACAATTCAAATCATTAAATTTAACACCACCACCAAGCCACATAAAACAGGACCAAAAAAAGCCCAAAAGCATGCGTGGGAACAAAAACTGACAGTGAACCAAAGAAGGGACTATCTGGAGGAGAGATGATTAAAAATTTAGTTGAGGGGCAATTTTCAAGGAGGGTGTCACAGGTGCAAGATATGGCAAGATTTACGAAAGAATTTAAGGTGTTGAGACCTAGATATCAGCAAAAGAACTGGAGGATGCCTCTAAAGCCAGCATTGGAGGAACAGAGTCAGATGGCCATAGAGCTTGAAGCACGTTAGCACAGTGGTTAGTACTGTTACTTCACGGTCCCTGGGTCGATTCCCGGCTTGGGTCACTGTCTGTGCGGAGTCTGCACGTTCTCCGTGTCTGCGTGGGTTTCCTCCGGTGCTCCGGTTTCCTCCCACAAGTCCCAAAAGACGTGCTTATTAGATAATTTGGACATTCTTGTACCTGAACAGGCGCCGGAATGTGGCGACTAGGGGATTTTCACAGTAACAACATTGCCGTGTTAATGTAAAACACTTGTGACAATAAAGATTATTATTATAAGAAAGGAGATATGAAGTCTTGGAAGGATTGTCATAAAAATAATGAGACTTTTAAATTTGAGGCATGAATGGAATGTGAGTCGGTGAGCACCATGGTGGAAGGTGAGTGGGATTTGGCCGCGTGGAGTAGCGCTTTGGCTGAACTGAGGTTTGGGGATGATGCAAAATGGGGTGCTGGCTAAGAGAGCACTAGTGTAGTTGAAACTATAGTTAACAGAAGCACGATTTGGGGATTACTACAGTCGACAGACTTGAGGCAGGAGCTGGGAAAGCAATATTCCGAAAAAGGAGGCAGGCGATTTTTGTGGCAGACGACATGGAGGATGAAACTCAACTCGGGATTTTCAAGATATAACTTTAAACTCAATTCACTATTTAATGATCTGAACAATTGAATTCACAAAACATGGCAGCTTTCAACATTGAACTTCCAGTCAATTAAACTAATTTGTCTTTCTTATACTCGAATTCAATGTTATTTGCAATAGAGAGAATCATTATTAAAATTAACTTTGTAATCCTAGTTAAACTAGATTTAATTTTAAAGGAAGAACTACTCTCCCTTCTGGACTGCAAAACAGTCAAAAGAACCAGTTCTGCATGTAATTTAATACCATCTAGTTAATTGAACAAGCCAGGGTAGAGACGGGTGTTAAATGAGAAATTGTTGTTCACTTCAACCTCTTCAAATGGAATGCAGCTTTCATCTAATACTTGAAATGACTGTTAAATGGAAATACTTCTTTAAAAATTACAAAATCTTAAATTTACTGCTTAAAGAAATTACATTACGGGTCTTTAATTCCTAGTCATTGGATAGCCTCATTCCTTTAGGTATAAAAGGTTTAACCATGCAAATAAGCACTGGCATCATATTACAAATTCATCCTCTGAAACTAGCTCACAGGCACGCCCAGAAACTAACTCCTTGAAACCATTTCAGACAGCATTGCTCAAAGTTAATTTCACCCAGGAGCTGCCTGCATTTCAACATTAGCTAAACACATACAAATTAACACCATCATCGTACACGCCAATTATTCACATGCAACAAATCCAGGATCAAAATATTTTTGCATGATATTGCTCAATGAGTGTGATCCTTTGGATCACACTATGTTTTCATGTATGGAGCAATGGGCCTGGACTGTAAGCAGAACAATATTTTTCACTGTATTTTGGTACACGTGACAATAAATCTAAATTATGGTTGCAGAAATGTACCATACATAAACCCTACATATTGATATGTCAGTTTTGGTTGTTGCTGAAATTTCACTGCACATCTTGGTTAAATAAAACATGGCAATGTTTTCAATGTCACTGGGGGCATCAAGACTCCCACTGGGAGAAAATCTCGAGATAAATACTGGCAGCTGTTGAAACCTGGATTGGATCTTTTCTTCTGCTTGGATGACTACCAGGCTGATTTCTCAGTCTGTCCAAACTGACCAGCAATGCTATGGGTTGTAGCCCGTACAAGGTCTTTTTCCCCCAACCACCCTGTATCCCTGTCAAACTCTGGGGAAGGCCCTAGAGTGACAGAGCTGTGATTATGGACAAGATCTTCCGCTGTTCACACTGGCCTTTTGCAAACCACTTACAAATTGGGAATTTCCAAAAAGTGGTGGAGTCAACTATAACAAGAGGCCAAAATGTTATTAGGGCACCAAAGAAAAGAAAACAGACAATTACTTGCTCTGCATGAATTTGATAGGCAGCTGATTTCCGTTAGGGCCTACAAGGAGAGGGCAGTGGGAGAGGGAGAGGCTGGTGGAGGAGATGGTGAGGGTAGACAGGGAGGTGTGTGGAGGTGCCGGAGGAGGGACTGCTGAGGAAGAGGCGTAGTCTCCAGGCCGAATTCGACCTGTTGACCACCAGGAAGGCGGAGGTGCAGCGCAGGAAGGCCCAGGGGGCGATTTATGAGTATGGGGAAAAGGCAAGCCGGATGCTGGCACATCAGCTTCGGAAGCGGGACGCAGCTAGGGAGATCGGGGGGAGTTAAGGACAGGGGAGGGAGTGTGGTACGAAGTGGGGTTGACATCAATGGGGTCTTCAGGGACTTTTATGAGGAATTGCATCGGTCCGTGCCCCCACGGGAGGAGGACGGGATGGGCCGCTTTCTGGATCAAGTGAGGTTTCCAAAGGTGGAGGAGGGACTGGTAGCGGGATTGGGGGCCCCGATTGGGCTGGAGGAGCTGACCAAAGGGATAGGGAGCATGCAGGCGGGGAAGGGCCTGACGGTTTCCCGGTCGAATTCTACAAGAAATATGTGGGCCGGGCCCGTTGCTTGTTAGGACCTTCAATGAGGCAAGGTTTGGGGGGGGGGGGGTCCCGGGCACTGATCTCCTTGATTCTGAAGCGGGACAAGGATCCCCTGCAGTGCGGGTCTTACAGGCCGATTTTGCTGTTAAATGTAGATGCCAAGGTGCTGGCGAAGGTCTTAGCCACGAGAATTGAGGATTGTGTGCCGCAGGTGATCCACGAAGACCAGACGGGATTCGTGAAGGGGAGGCAGTTGAACGCGAATGTGCGGAGGCTCCTGAACGTGATTATGATGCCGTTGAGGGAGAGGGAGGCAGAGATAGTGGTGGTGATGGACGCGGAGAAGGCCTTCAATAGGGTAGAGTGGGGGTACTTGTGGGAGGTGCTGAAGAAGTTCGGGTTTGGGGAGGGGTTTGTTAGGTGGGTTAGGTTGTTGTACGAGGTCCCGATGGCGAGTGTGGCCACGAGCAAGAGGAGGTCTGAGTACTTTCGGTTGCATCGAGGGACGAGGCAGGGGTGTCCCCTGTCCACTCTGCTCTTCGCACTGGTGAGTGAACCCCTGGCTATGACACTGAGGGAGTCGAGGAACTGGAGGGGGCTGGTGCGGGGCGGGGAGGAGCAGAGGGTGTCGCTCTATGCGGACGACTTGCTGCTGTATGTGGCGGACCCGGTGGGGGGCATGCCGGAGGTAATGAGGATCCTCAGGGAATTCGGGGATTTCTCAGGGTACAAGCTCAACATGGGGAAGAGCGAGATGTTCGTGGTTCACCCAGGGGACCAGGAGAGGGGGATTGGCTAGCTTCCAATAAAAAGGGCGGAGGGGAGCTTCAGGTACTTGGGGGTTCAGGTGGCCAGGAGCTGGAGGGCCCTGCATAGACTCAATTTCACGAGGCTAGTGGAACTGTCCCTGGTGGGTAGGGTGCAGTCAGTTAAGGTGACAGTGCTCCCAAGGTTTTTGTTCTTGTTCCAGTGCCTCCCCATTTTTATCCCGAGGGCCTTCTTTGGGCGGGTCAACAGGAGCATAACGGGGTTTGTGTAGGCGCGAGGGACTCCGAAGGTGAGAAGGGTGTTCCTGGAGCGGAGCAGGGATGGGGGGGGGGGGGGGGGGGGGCTGGCTGGCGTTTCCCAACCCCTGTGAGTACTACTGGGCCGCCAATTCGGCGATGGTCCTCAAGTGGGTGATGGAGGGGGAGGGGCCTGCAACTTACCAGGTGATGCAAGAGGAGGAGGCGGCCTCGGTGGCGGAGTTGAAAGGTAACTGGGAGGAGGAGTTGGGAGAGGAGATCGAAGCGGGGACGTGGGCAGATGCTCCAGGGAGGGTGAACTCTTCCTCTTCGTGTGCGAGGCTCAGCCTCATACAGTTTAAGGTCCTGCACAGGGCACACATACCGGGTTCCTTGGGGGAAGAGGACAGGTGTGTTAGGTGCTCAGGGAGCCCAGCAAATCACACCCATATGTTTTGGGCATGCCCAGCGCTGGAGGAATTTTGGAAGGGCGTAGCAAGAACAGTGTTGAGGTTGGTAGGATCCAGGGTCAAACCGGGCTGGGGGCTCGCCATATTTTGGGTTGCAGGGGAGCCGGGAGTGCAGGAGGCGAAAGAGGCCGGTATTCTGGCCTTTGCGTTCCTGGTAGCCCGGCGAAGGATTCTTCTTCAGTGGAGGGATGCGAGGCCCCCCAAGCATGGAATCCTGGATCAACGATATGGCGGGGTTTATTAAATTGGAGAGGGTGAAATTCGCCTTAAGGGGATACCGGTACAAGGGTTCTTTAGGCGGTGGCAACCGTTCTTGGACTTCCTGGCAGAACGATAAGGGGGGGGGTTTAAACACAATTTTTCTCCCTTACAAACAATAACCCCCCCCCCCCCCCCCCCCCGTAACAAAAAAAAAGAAACGAGAAATCGCGCACAGCAAGATATATACATAGCAAAGTAGTATATTTACATAGCTTTGTACACTGGCTCTCTCCCGTACGTGCCAGTTTCCCCGACTCTTCATGTTATCTCTTGCTCTCCCCCCTCTCCCCCCCCGGCCAGGTTGCTGCTGCTGCTGACCGACCTTCCTCTAACGCTCCGCGAGATAGTCTATGAACGGTTGCCACCGCCTGTAGAACCCCTGCGCAGACCCTCTCAAGGCGAACTTAATCCTCTCCAACTTTATGAACCCAGCCATATCATTTATCCAGGCCTCCACACTGGGGGGCTTCGCCTCCTTCCACATTAGCAAGATCCTTCGCCGGGCTACTAGGGACGCAAAGGCCAGAATGCCGGCCTCTTTCGCCTCTTGCACTCCCGCCTCGTCCACTTCTCCAAATATTGCTAGCCCCCAGCTTGGCTTGACCCGGACCTTCACCACCTGAGATATTGCTCCCGCCACTCCTCTCCAGAACCCCTCCAGTGCCGGGCATGACCAAAACATATGGACATGGTTCGCCGGGCTCCCTGAGCACCTTCCACATCCGTCCTCTACCCCAAAGAACCTGCTCAACCTCGCCCTCGTCAAGTGAGCTCTGTGAACCACCTTAAATTGTATCAGGCTGAGCCTGGCACACGAGGAGGAGAAATTAACCCTACCCAGGGCATCAGCCCACAGACCTTCCTCGATCTCCTCCCCCAGCTCCTCCTCCCATTTACCCTTCAACTCTTCTACCAGCGCTTCCCCCTCTTCTTTCATCTCTTGGTGTATTGCCGACACCTTGCCCTCCCCGACCCATGCACCTGAGATCACCCTGTCTTGAATTTCTGGTGCCGGGAGCAACGGGAATTCCCTCACCTGTCTCCTCACAAAAGCCCTCACCTGCATATATCTCAAGGCATTTCCCGGGGGTAACTCAAACTTCTCCTCCAGTGCCCCTAAGCTCGCAAACGTTCCTTCAATGAACAGGTCCCCCATTCTTCTAATCCCCGCCCGATGCCAGCTCTGGAACCCCCCGTCCATCTTCCCCGGAACAAACCGGTGGTTACCCCTGATCGGGGACCACACTGATGCTCCCATTGCGCCCTGGTGCCGTCTCCACTGGCCCCAGATCCTTAACGTTGCCGCCACCACCGGGCTCGAGGTATACTTTGTCGGTGAGAGCGGCAGCGGTGCCGTCACCAACGCCACCAGGCTCGTTCCTTTACAGGCCGCCCCCTCTCCCTCCATAACCCACTTGCGGATCATCGCCACATTTGCTGCCCAGTAGTAGCTCCCTAGATTTGGCAGCGCCAACCCTCCTCGGTCCCTACTGCGTTCCAGGAACCCTCTCCTTACCCTTGGGGTCTTATTCGCCCACACAAACCCCATGATACTCCTACCTACTCTCTTAAAAAAGGCCTTGGTGATCACGATGGGGAGGCACTGAAACACAAACAGAAACCTCGGAAGGACCACCATTTTGACCGACTGCACTCTACCCGCCAGCGAGAACGGTAACATGTCCCATCTTTTGAAATCCTCCTCCATTTGCTCCACCAATCTCGTCAGGTTCAGTTTATGTAGGGCCCCCCAACTCCTGGCTATCTGGATCCCCAGATACCGAAAGCTCCCCTCCGGCCTCCTCTGCGGTAGGTCCCCATCCCTCTTTCCTGGTCCCCTGCCTGTAATACGAAGAGCTCACTCTTCCCTACATTGAGCTTATTGCCCGAAAACTCCCCAAACTCCCTTAGAGTCTGCATGACCTCCACCATCCCCTCCATTGGATCTGCCACGTACAGCAACAGGTCATCCGCATATAGCGACACCCGATGCTCTTCTCCCCCTCGGACCACCCCCCTCCATTTATTAGACTCTCTCAATGACATGGCCAATGGTTCGATCGCCAATGCAAACAACAGGGAGGACAGGGGGCACCCCGTCTCGTCCCTCGGTACAGTCGAAAGTACTCCGACCTCCGCCGGTTTGTCACTACACTCGCCACCGGGGCTCTGTAAAGGAGCTTAATCCAACTAATAAACCCTCCCCCGAACCCAAACCTACGCAGCGCCTCCCAGAGGTACTCCCACTCTACTCGGTCAAAGGCCTTCTCCGCGTCCATAGCTGCCACTATCTCCACCTCTCCCTCCTCTGATGGCATCATTATCACGTTTAAGAGCCGCGGCACGTTTGTGTTTAATTGTCTGCCCTTTACAAATCCCGTCTGGTCTTCATGGATCACCCCCGGGACACAGTCCTCAATCCTAGTGGCCAGCACTTTTGCCAGCAACTTTGCATCCACATTGAGGAGCGAGATCGGCCTGTACGATCCACATTGCAGTGGGTCCTTGTCCCGCTTTAAGATCAAAGAAATTGTCGCTTCCGACATTGTCGGGGGCAGGGTCCCCTCCTCTCTTGCCTCATTAAAGGTCCGCACTAGTAACGGGGCCAACAGGTCTACATACTTCCTGTAGAAATCCACCGGGAACCCGTTCGGTCCCGGGGCCTTCCCCGCCTGCATACTCCCCAAACCCTTGCTCAGCTCCTCCAAACCAATTGGTGCCCCCAAGCCAGCCACCTTCTGCTCTTCCACCCTCGGGAATCTCAGTTGGTCTAGGAATCGTCTCATCCCCTCTTCCCGCGCTGAGGGCTGGGATCTGTACAGCTCTTCATAGAAGGCCTTAAATACCTTGTTTATTTTCGTCGCACTCCGAACCGTGGCTCCCCTTCCATCCTGGACTCCCCCTATTTCCCTCGCTGCCATCCTCTTACGGAGCTGGTGTGCCAGCATCCGACTAGCCTTTTCCCCATACTCGTAGATCGCCCCCTGCGCTTTCCTCCACTGTGCGTCCGCCTTCCCTGTGGTCAACAGGTCAAACTCCGTCTGGAGCCGTCGGCTTTCCCCAAGTAATCTTTCCTCCAGGGCCTCTGCGTATCTCTTGTCCACTCTCAATCTCCCCCACTAACCTCTCTCTTTCCATGCCCTCTCTCTTCTCCCTATGAGCCCTAATGGAGATTAGCTCTCCCCTAATCACCGCCTTCAACGTCTCCCATACCACCCCCACACGCACCTCCCCGTTGTCATTGGCCTCCAAGTACCTTTCGATACACCCCCTCACCTTCCCACACACCACCTCGTCTGCCAGCAGTCCCACATCCAGCCGCCACAGCGGGCGTTGGTCCCTCTCCTCTCCCAGCGCCAGTTCGACCCAGTGCGGGGCATGGTCCGAAACAGCTATGGCCGAATACTCCATCCCCTCCACCCTCGGGATGAGCGCCCTGCCCAGAACAAAAAAAATCTATCCGGGAGTAGGCTTTGTGTACATGGGAGAAGAAAGAAAATTCCCTGGCCTGCGGCCTTGCAAACCGCCATGGGTCCACTACCCCCCCCATCTGATCCATAAACCCCCTGAGCACCTTGGCCGCCGCTGGCCTCTTTCCAGTCCTTGATTTGGAGCGGTCCAGTGCTGGATTCAACACTGTATCGAAGTCCCCTCCCATTATCAGGCCTCCTATCTCCGGGTCCGGAATGCGCCCCAACATGCACTTCATGAATCCTGCATCATCCCAGTTTGGGGCGTATACATTTACCAACACCACACACGTCCCTTGCAACCTACCGCTCACCATTACATATCTCCCTCCATTATCCACTACGATAGTCTTGGCCTCAAATAACACCCGTTTCCCCACCAATATTGCCACCCCTCTATTCTTCGCGGCCAGTCCCGAGTGGAATACATGTCCTACCCATCCCTTTCTTAACCTGACCTGGTCCGCCACCTTCAGATGTGTCTCTTGGAGCATGACCACGTCTGCCTTCAGTCCCTTTAAGTGCGCGAACACTCGAGCGCCCCCCCCCCCCCAAATCTCCGTTTCTGGGCCAGTCCACGCCTCTCTCACCCTCCAGTCCCCCAGACAGGGGATCCCCGTCCCGACCACCTCTTCTATGTCCCATTCCCTTTCGGCCAGTGCAGCAGCAACCCTTTCTCTTCCCCCCCGCAAACCCCCATCTAGCTTTTTTGCTCTCTTCCCCCCCCCCCCCCACCCCACAATGTCACTCCCGTAAGTCAGCTGACACCTGCTGACTCCGGCTACCCCCGCCGTCCCATTGACCTCCCCGTGTGGGAGTTCCCTCTCCCACCTTTCTTCCCGCACGCGGGAAAAACAAAGAACCCCGTGCTTTCCAAAGACTGCTCCGCCCCCTCTGGCGCAGCTCCTTGTCTCTCTCCCCCAGCCCATGTAACATTTCCTGCGCGTGATTGTGATTGACCCCCTATATACAACAACCATCACACATCAAACCTCAAATATCCCCCCCACCCTCACAAACCCCCAGTTAGAGTCCAACTTTTCGGTTTGTATAAATGTCCACACCTCTTCATGCGTTTCAAAATAGTAGTGTTGGCCCTTGTATGTGACCCACAGTCACGCTGGCTGCAGCATTCTGAATTTCACTTCTTTCCGGTGCAACACCGCTTTGGCCCGGTTGAAACCTGCTCTCCGCTTTGCAACCTCCGTGCTCCAGTCCGGGTATATTCGGATCTCTGCATTGTCCCACTTACTGCTCCGCTCCTTCTTGGCCCATTTCAGGACCCACTCTCTGTCTGTGAACCGGTGGAACCTCACCACCATCGCCCTTGGCGGCTCATTTGCCCGGGGCCTCCCCGCCAGCACCCGATGTGCCCCGTCCAACTCCAGCGGCCTCCTTGCCCATCATCGCCCCGAGCATCGTGCTCGCGTATGCCCTGGCATCAGCCCCCTCCGCTCCTTCAGGGAGACCCAGGATCCGCAGATTCTTTCTCCTCGACCTGTTCTCCAGGTCTTCGAGTCTTCCCGCCCACCTCTTGTGCAGCGCCTCGTTCTGCTCCACTCTCACCACCAGGCCCGAGATCTCGTCCTCGTTCTGACCAACTCTTTTTTGTACCTCCTGGATCTGAACCTCGTGGGCCTTCTGGGTGATCCCTCGTCCTTTGATTGCCGAAAGCATAGGCGCCAGCATTTCCTTACGCATCTCCTCGCGCCGCTCCTCGAAGCAGTGCTTGATAAACTCCTGCAGCTCCACTTTGTCTCTGGCCGCCGCCACCTTGTCTTTTTCCCCCGGTTTTTCCTGTTGCTCCAATGTCACTTTTGTGGCCGTTACACTTCGAGTCCGTTTCATAAACAGTTGGAGGGGGATCTCCCTCTTACCTTCCCCACGGGTTGGTATCAAAAAAAGTTCCATTGGGGCTCTTCTAACGAGCCCGAAAGTCCGTGGTAGCGGGAGCTGCCGAATCGAGCGGCTCAGCTCCGCATAGCCGCAACCGGAAGTCGATCGTTCCTTTCTAACCTGTTTATAGCATGGAGTGACTGGAGTGGATAGATTAATGACCACTATAATATAGTACATCAAATTTCTTTAAACAAAAGCTTTTACAGGAAACCTGGTTATTTCTTTTGATACTTCAAATATTTGCAAGGTGTTTATTGACACTAATAATAACAATGATAATAATCGCTTATTGTCACAAGTAGGCTTCAATGAAGTTACTGTAAAAAGCCCCTAGTCGCCACATTCCGGCGCCTGTTCAGGGAGGCCGGTACGGGAATTGAACCCGCACTGCTGGCATTGATCTACATTACAAGTCAGCTGTTTAGCCTACTGTGCTAAACCAACCCCTAGAGAACCACTAGAGAAATAACATGGAATTCTGCTACAGAGAATACAGCTTCCCACCATCAACCTTCATTTGTAACATATAAAATCAAAATTAGAAAACGCTGGACATACTCAGTAGGTCAGGCAGCACCTCTGGAGACAGAGAAATGGAGTCAACTGCAAGATCAGTTCTGATGAACATAGGCTAGCATTTCACATCTGGAATATGTTTGGCCAAATACAGAAAATGTCCTACCCAGTCTTCCACATTCGGAGGCACCTCATCCTGCACGTAGCGCTTATCCCACAGGATGTTTTCTTTACCATATCTCGTGATCTTGCTTCGTGTTTTAAAGGCAAAGAAGATGATTAGACCTAGGGCTATTATAATCAGGAATCCCATCACAATAGCAAGGGCCTAGCGAGAGAGACCAGAGAAAAAAAAAAGATTAAAAGGCCTGCATCAGGACAATCATATTGATCTGGCAACAACATAATATTATAAAGAGAAATTGAAAACTATTAATTGTTTAGTTATTTTAGGAAAATAGTATAGAAAGTAGTTCACCTTTTAACATTTTAATTTGTTTCTGCAGACATATGGTTTAACTACCAGTGTAAACAATTCTTTCTAATTTTGCATGTAACTATTGTTTGAGATGTCACCAACTCATTTTGAAAGAATTCTCATCAGGACTGCCAAATAAACTAAGCACACACATGGGAAAACACTTATATGATCCGGTGTACATATAGCAGCTTTCACAGAATTGTTACAGTGCGGAAGGAGGCCACTTGGCCAATCGTGTCTCCACTAGCTCCCCAAATGAGCAATTCACTTCTCCTCATAACCCTGCACATTCTTCCTTTTCAGATAACTGTCTAATTCCCTTTGGAAGGCTTGGAAGGCCTCCACCACACTCAGCCAGTGAATTCTAGACCTTAACCATTCGCTGTATGAAAAAGTTCTCATTTAGTTTTCTGCCAATTATGTTGAATCCATTTTCTCTTGTTCTCAATCTTTTCACAAGCGAGAACAGTTTCTCCCTCTCCCTCGAGAGGGCTACAATACAAGACCAGGGATGTACTTCTGAGGCTGTATAATGGTTCTGGCCAGACCACTTTTGGAGTATTGTAAGCAGTTTTGGGCCCCGTATCTAAGGAAGGATGGGCTGACCTTGGAAAGGGTCCAGAGGAGATTCACAAGAATAATCCCTGGAATGAAGAGCTTGTCGTATGAGGAACGGTTGAGTACTCTGGGTCTGTACTCTTTGGAATTCAGAAGGACGAGAGGGGAACTTATTGAAACTTACAGGATACTGCATGGCCTGGATTGAGTGGACGTGGAGAGAATGTTTCCACTTGTAGGAAAAACTAGAAGCTGGGGACACAATCTCAGACTAAAGGGACGATCCTTTAAGACAGAGATAAGGAGGACTTTTTTCACAGCTAGAGGGTGGTGAATTTATGGATCTCTTTGCTGCAGAAGGTTGTGGAGGCCAAATCACGGAGTGTCTTTAAGACAGAGATAATAGGTTGTTGATCAATAAAGGGGATCACCGGTTATGAGGAGAAGGCAGGAGAATGGGGATGAGAAAACTATCAGCCATGACTGAATGGCGGAGCAGTCTCGATGGGCCGAGCGGCCTAATTCTGCTCCTACGTTTTATGGTCTCTTCTCTGTCCAGTGCCATGATTCTGAATATGTATCTCCAACAAGTCTCTTCTCATCCTTTTTCTCCAAGAAAACAGTCCCAACTTCTCCAATCTATCTTCATGACTGAAGTTCCTCATCCCTGCAATCATCTTCTCTAACGAGTAGTACTACTCTGTATGCTCACCCAATGCCTGTGCCTATGTATTTACATTGTGTATTTATGCATTTCCTATGTATTTTCCATGTGATGGAACAATCTGTCTAGATATTATGCAGAACAATACTTTTCACAGTACCTTGGTACACGTGACAATAAATAAAATTCATTCTTATGCATCTTTTCTGCACTCTATCCAATGCCTTCACATCATTATCAAATGATTGGTAAGAATTTGACTGGGAATAATTGTCTGGAGATGGAAATTTTATTTAGGAAATCCTAGCTATGGATTTACCTTTAACACAATATACATTGCCCACGGACCATTTATTTTGTTAGTCACCTGACATGTGGAGGAGCTGGAGCGCCCAAAGCACCTCAGACATCAGGCAGAGCTTATTGA
Source organism: Scyliorhinus torazame (assembly GCF_047496885.1). Classification (NCBI taxonomy): domain Eukaryota; kingdom Metazoa; phylum Chordata; class Chondrichthyes; order Carcharhiniformes; family Scyliorhinidae; genus Scyliorhinus; species Scyliorhinus torazame. Next base: position 75,416,858 of record NC_092715.1, read on the forward strand.
ATTGTTTTCAATAGACAGTTACTACTTAATACATCTAACAGCATCCTTTCCATTCACGCATGTCTAAAATGCAGGAATGCACAACAATTTTCATATGTCTTCAGCCTAACTCAGTTTTAACTATCTGAAAATAAGATTTGTGTTATCTTATTCCACATGTTAACCACATCTGATGCTTGCACTTTTGTCGAGTTAATAAAACATTTAATTCTAAAATTATATATCAGACAAAAGTCCATAGATACACTACTGGAACAACACAACTAATTGCTGCTGAGATTTGTTTACTTGTTTAGGGAACTGCAGGTCATGTAAATAGGTTTAAGTGCAAAATCCAGTTACCTCAACTACTCAAAATGAAGATACTCCAGAGCACAATGTTCACATTCTATTCCTACTTACTATGTTACTTCACTGAGCACATAATTTTCTATATGTTTAGACCCTAAGGTACCAGAGTGCACAGGCAATATCGAGTGAGAAACAAAGAAGTCGAAATACATAAAACAAGTTTAATTGAGCATATTGACTAGTTGCATATGAAATACATGAAAATACTTGCCTCTTGAGGCTCTACCACACAGTAGTGATAGAGATATTGATTTGTGTAGACGCCACTGGTCGATGGGATGTAGAACTGGTTGCAGAGAGTAAGTAACTGATTGTAGAACACTGATCCTGCAGCCTGTGCTGTTGGATTCACTCCCATGATATAGACTATTGTAGCCACAAACATTATAAAACCAATGACTGCGCACACAATCATCAGAATTAAATAAAACTTCCTTGATCTGGAAAGCCTGGCCTTAGAAACAAGTACGATAAAGACGATCAAAAGTCCAATAAAGCTGACAGCAGCTAGTGCGATCATGAAGCCTTTGGCAGCCCTTGGATCAGTGTAGCCACCTCCATATCCATACGCTCCAACTCCAGCACCATATCCATAGCCTGTACCAGAGCCAAAGCCTGCACCAGCACCCCCGTATCCTCCATATCCACCATATCCCATACCATTCCCTACCCCCATTCCTCCTCCATAATAGTCCATGTCCCAAGGTAATGTTGATGCCACACATGCAAAGATTCCGATGCTCATCACAATGATAAGGATAGCTAAAATTTTGATAATTCCTGGAGGGGAAGACCATTTGTAGAAGTACTGTGTTTCATCTGGATAATAGGAACCAGCAGGCTGGGATCGCATCTCTCCATCATATATATCTTTGCTTGGTGCATAGACTGAACCATGGCTGTAATATTGGAGGTAAAAGAATTAATGCAATGCAGCTTATGCACATCCACAACAAAATGGGTATTATTCTATCCAAAAATGTTTCCAGAATACAAAATCTATCATGTCCCAAGGACCAATGAAGATCAATGGATCAGCAGATTCATCATGTCAAAGTGGAACATTCAAGACTGTTGCACTGCAATTTACCATTCAGACATTTGATAACAGAAAAACATGAAAACTTTAACCAACTTAAAACAGAACTGGCCAATGTATTTTAAAATAATCAGACTAGATACCAATCAAACTGTGAATTTTCAAAAAGTATATTTTACATAAATATATCATAGGGCAGCCCGGTGGCCCATGGTTAGCCCTGCTGCCTCACGGCACCGAGGACCTGGGTTCTATCCCGGCTTTGGGTCACTGGCCGTGTGGCGTTTACATATTCTCCCCGTGCCTGCGTGGGCCTCACCCCCACAATCCAAAGATGTGCAGGGTAGGTGGATTGGTCATGCTAAATTACCCCTTAATTGGGAAAAAAAATAATTTGGAACACTAAACGAGTTTTTTAAAAAATACATAAATATCTTTTATCAAGTCTATATATACTAGGAAGGTCATGGATTTGATCTCCAGTCTACACGGAACTAGCAGGTGCCAGCAATAGGATGCCAAATATGGCCTCATTTACCAGGGTAAAAATCCACCCGTGTTCCCTAACAACTGCTATTCTGATGCAGAACAACTAGAGTAGAAATTAGCATGTTTTGATTACATCTGATGACCTTTAAATTTGACAATGTAGCACATGATAAATATTATGCAACAATAATGTAAGGGAGCAGGGTAGCACAGTGGTCAGCACTGCTGCCTCACAGCCCTGAGGACCTGGCTTCAATCCCTGCCCGGGTCTCTGTCCGTGTGCAGTTTGCACATTCTCCCCGTGTCTGCGTGGGTCTTATCCCCACAACCCAAAAAAGATATGGCCGATTGGCCGCGCTAAATTGTCCTTAATTGGGAAAAAAAGAATTGGGTAGTCTACATTTCTTTAACAAAGAAATAAAAAATGCAAGGAAGAGCCATTTGAAAGTTTCCCACTTTGCTGCGCACATTAAAGTCACATAAAAAAATATTTCACAGACAATCCATGACAAAAAAGTACATAGCCTACTCAAACTTGTAGGCTCTTACCATCCCTGTGGTAACCAAGTAGATACATATGCTGCATTGTGTAGCACTGAAACATTCAGACCAGTATGGTTCCAGTTTCTATCCCTAGTCTATGCATTTAGCTGAATCAGGAATAAAGCCTGTTAAAATCTCATCAACTGGAGCACTAGACCAGACATTGCCCAGTGCGCCAAGATTCTGACTTTAATTCTAAATTGAATATCAGCAGTTTATCGGATGACTATTATTTGGAGGTGGGATACCAACATATAGTTGTTACTGCAAGCTACACATAACTATTAGTGAGCTTATTGCATTACTGTTGGTTATTAGGGCTATCTGAGCATGCCGAGTATTACTGTTCAGTTCAGTTTCATCGAGTTAAGTACGGTGGAATCAATGTAACCCAACACCTTCAGGGAAATGGAAGTCAATTGGAAATATTTATTTAAAAGTCTGAATTATGCCAGCTCAAAAATTGTACAGATTCGGATATTAAATTGAGAAGTTAAAAACAGAAGAGAAAACAAAGAGAAGCCAAAGTTGTATGAGTGAGGAATACTCACTGGTACTCGCTGCCGGAGTGGTAAGGAGGCGGGCTATCGAATGCTCGCCCTGACGACATCTTCACCTTTCTGAATATAAACCGTCCGTGATCGTGTGGGGATTTATTTTCTCTCCAACCTCAATTTCCACTCAAACCTTAACAAACACCAAACAAACAGCATCGGAATCAAAGCATCGAAATTCCTCCCCCACCCCCCATTCACACACACAAAGGAATACCTATCCTCAATCTCCAGTCACCGCATCGTGATAACAAATTTTTTTTTTAGAAAGTGGGATATAAAACCGTCTAGATGTGGCATGTGCAATAAAAATATTAATTTCGTGCGCTAACAAATCAATTAAAGCTTTTTTTGCAACGTCTACAATTCTCTGGAAGTCGCACCGTCTCCACACTTACCGCTGGTGCTGCTCCAACATACACCTGCTGCAATTGAGCCTAACCTGGGAGTGGGAGTAAGAGCCCGAGCCCGCCCTCGCCCCTCCTCCTGACGACAGGCTGCAAAACAACGAGCACATACCAAGGAGTGGCACGTCAATCACAGGCAGACAGACCCCACCCTTAATGCAACCTGAGCGAGCTCCTCACCAAGTCAAAAACTAGCAGCTTTCAGCGACCGAGGTATCAAAAAACGAGTTAATTCATTTCAAAATAATCTTAAAAACCGCACTCATGTTGTTTCTAATGTTGGTCCTCTTGTGTTTATATGGTGCTTTCAACAGACCATGCGAAGAAAATATCCACTCCTGCTCTCGTGTTCACTGATGTCTCCTTGACCTTTTTTTTGATCGTATTATCCCCCTTTAATCACATTTATTTCAAAAGTTTCATGTTTCTCCAGAATAGGTCCTCGACGCGTATTGGGTGGGTATTTCCTTAACCCGTGCCAGAGACTGTTGTGTAATGCCTCAGTGATCTGAAGAAGTATCTGTAAACAGAAACTGGGAAGCTCCGAAATGCGTGTCACCAGGGCACTCCCTATTCTAGAGATAAATAAACAGGATCTATAGACATTTATCATCCGGCATTATTTATTTATTTTTTCTAAAATTTAGAGTACCCAATTTTTTTTCAATTGAGGGGCAATTCAGCGTGGCCAATCCACCTAACCCACACATCCCCAAGCTGTGGGGGTGAAAACCACGCAGACACGAGGAGAATGCCCAAACTCTATGGGTTGGGATCAAACCTGCGTCCTCAGAACCGTAGGCAGCAGCGTTAACCACTAGGCCATCCTGCTACCCCATCATCCGGCATTATAAAGGACAGAGTTGTTTAGCGAACTGACCTGCATGTTGGGAAGGCCGAAACCTCCAATGTGTCTACATGTCATGATTACTAATTGGTTTTGTCAACTTGGATATCAGATGCTATATTGTACATTCTGCATTTCATACACGGTCACGCAGGTTGCATCGAGGGGGAAAAGATGGCTTAATAAAGTCAGTGAATTAGGTCAAAACTAATCTTGTTAAAAGTCTCATCATTGATGGATCTGACACTGCCTACCTCCCCATGAACCATCAATCCTCTTATCAATCATCAAGCCATTATTTCCCTGACCATCACCAACTTCATGTCCTCTGGATATCCTCCATGCGCCCCCACTGATTCCAATCTCATGCCACCTGCCCAAACCCACACAGCCCATCTTTCCTAGATAAATAAACAGGAGTACCATGGTAGGCCCTATTTCAGCCTGCTCTTGCCCTGTTGATTTATTTCTTCCTTTCTTTACTTTTTCTCTTCTTTTCCCACCAACATCTGCTACTCTTATAACTCCCTCTGCCACTTGAAAAGTTTTCACTTTCCAAACCTTTTTTTTCCTTTATAAATTTAGAGTACCCAATTAATTTTTTCCAATTAAGGGACAATTTAGCGTGGCCAATCCACCTAGCCTGAACATCATTTGGGTTGTGGAGGCGAAACCCACGCAAACACGGGGAGAATGTGCAAACGCCACACGGACAGTGACCCAGAGCCGGGATCGAACCTGGGACCTTGGCGCCGTGAGGCAGCTGCGTTAACCCACTGTGCCACTGTGCTGCCCTGCACTTTCCAAACCTTAATGGTGCAAATTGCCTTTGCATCATGGACATCCAGTTTATATCTTCCTTGAACAGAGGCCCAAACAGTTTCCATATACCACTGCGGTCCTTTATTTGGTTAGTTTTGTTTATGCTTAGAAAAACTTCTCCTTTAACTCCACTCACTTCCTTCAAATAAAAGTGTCACTACTAATATTCTCTTGAGGCTGTGGGGTAATGTGGTGCACAGTCACCTGGAAGTTCCCAAGCCGGCTGAGTAGAAGTTGAGCTCTTTATGTTACTGTTCTTGTGCAACCATGGAATAACATTTAAAGGGCCAGTGCACTTAAATGAATAGGCGGTACAGAACAAAATATATAAAGGAGAACTTTGGGACTCCATGTGGATCCTAGCTATGCCTGTTTCCTCATGGGGTATATGAGACATTCTTTGTTCCAGTTCTACTCCAGGCCCATCATATTCACTTAATCCATTTCCAACTCTTCCCTTTCTTTCTGCAACTTCACTAACTCCATTTCTAGGGACAGGCTGTCAACTAATATCTCCTACAAGTTCACTGACTCCCACAATTGCCTTAGAATTTACAGTGCAGAAGGAGGCCATTCGGCCCATCGGGTCTGCACTGGCCCTTACAAAGAGCATCCTACTCACGCCCACCTCTCTACCCTATCCCCGCTTAAACGTTTTGGACACTAAGGGCATTTTATCATGACCAATCCACCTAACACGCATTTCTTTGGACTGTGGGAGGTAACCGGAGCATCCGGAGGAAACCCACGTAGACACGGGGAGAACATGCAGACTCCGCACAGACAGTGACTGAAGCCAGGAATCGAACCTGGGACTCTGGAGCTGTGAAGCAACTGTGCTAACCACTATGCTACCGTGCTGCCCCACTTTGTCTCACCCTACATTTTGTAAAGACACCATTTAATGCCGTCAGTTTTCTTTTTGTCATATCTATTGTATTGATCCTGCCTTCTAGAAGAGAACCATAGACCCTTTAAGGGGAGATGGTGGTGTAGTAGTATTGTCACTGGACTAGTAATTCAGAGATTCAGAATAGCTTCTCGTCCTTTTGGCTAAGCTGAGCGTGAGGTCAGGTGTAATGTCTGGATCTGGTATGTCTCTTTTGTGGGAATCAGGATTTGGATTCAATTTGAATTGTTTTTGGGAGCAGGCAAGGAGCTGGATTAGGGGTTTGCATTGTCCACACTCTGAGCTCCGGCTTTGTAACTCTGCTAAAATAATTTTTTAAAAATTCAAAGATCCAGGCAATGCTCTGGGACCCGGGTTCAAATCCCGTCACTGTATATGGTGAAATTTGAATTCAGTAAAATTTAGTTTGGAATTGAAAGTCTAATGATTACCGTAAAACCATTCACTGACTTCCGGGTGCGGCGATGACCAGCTAAGTCGCACGTTTCGGCAGCTCCCGGTGGAACGGACTTTTGGGCTCTTAATAAGAGCCCCAACGGCAATTTTAACGGCTAAAAGCACTGTGCGGTAAACCAGAAGGGAATCCCCCCTGGATACGGATGGAAAAAGGAGAGGAAAGTGGCCGGATTGCGGTGGATCCTTTAGAGCAGCGGCAAGGAAGGCAAGCAAAAACCAAGATGGGTTCGGAAGGTGGCAGTTTAATATGGGGCCCTGAACAACACGAGTTTTTGAAACGCTGCGTGGAAGAGCTTAAAAAGGAGATGAAGAAGGAGCTGTTGGCCCCGATATTACAGGCGATTGAAGGGCTAAAAGAGGAGCAAAAGACCCAGGAGCGGGAGCTTCGGGTCGTGAAGGCAAAGGCTGCCGAGAACGAGGACGATATACAGGGCCTGGTGGTGAAGACGGAGATGCACGAGGCACACCATAAACGATGTGTGGAAAGGTTGGAGGTGCTGGAGAATAATGCGAGGAGGAAGAATTTAAGGATTCTTGGTCTATCTGAAGGTGCAGAAGGGGCGGACGTCGGGGCATATGTGAGCACGATGCTGCACTCGTTGATGGGATCGGAGGCCCTGACGGGTCCGCTGGAGGTGGAGGGAGCCTACCGAGTTATGGCGCGAAGACCGAGGGCTGGAGAAATTCCTCGAGCCATAGTGGTGAGATTCCTCCGTTTTAAGGACAGAGAGATGGTCCTAAGATGGGCAAAGAAAACTCGGAGCAGTAGATGGGAGAACACGGTGATCCGCGTATATCAAGACTGGAGTGCGGAGGTGGCGAGAAGGAGGGCGAGCTTTAATCGGGCCAAGGCGGTGCTTCATAAAAAGAAGATCAAATTTGGAATGCTGCAGCCGGCAAGACTGTGGGTCACATCAAGGGAAGCACCACTACTTTGAAACGGCGGATGAGGCGTGGACATTTATTGTTGAAGAGAAGTTGGAATGAGTGGGTTATTAAAAAAGAACGTTCGAGACAAAGTGGTGGGGCGAATATGGGGGGCGAAGAGGGGGGGGGGGGGAAAGGGGGGAGAGATGATTTTTATGTTGTTAATCCTGCGACCCGGTAACTTTTCTCTCTTCCACAGGTTGTGGGGGAGGGAGGAAGGGAGGTGGAGGAGTTGGGGGCGTAGGCCATTGGGGGCAGGGCCAAAAGGGAAGCGCAGGCTTTGTTCCCGCGCTATGATAATTATGGCGGGAATAGGGAAGCAGGGAGGAGGGGGCGTCGCACGGTGCGAGCCGAGGTCACGGGGCGAAGCCGAGGTCGGCCAGAGTTTGCTGACTTCTGGGAGCAACATGGGGGGTGTAACTACGCTAGTGGGGGATCTAGCGGGGGGGGGGGGGGGTGGGAGGGGGGGATTTACTGGGTTGCTGCTGCTGGGGAGAAGGGGGAGCTGGTATGGGGTGGGGTGGGCGGGGCGGGGGGGCACCGCCTGGGGGGGACACAGCTGCGTGGGAACCGGGTGAGGTGCTGGGTAAAAGGGGATGGCTAATCGACAAGGGGGGGGTAAAGAGCCCCCCAACCCGGCTGATCACGTGGAATGTGAGAGGGCTGAACGGGCCGATAAAGAGGGCACGGGTACTCGCACACCTAAAGAAACTTAAGGCAGATGTGGTTATGTTACAGGAGACGCATTTGAAACTGATAGACCAGGTTAGACTACGCAAAGGATGGGTGGGGCAGGTGTTTCATTCGGGGCCAGATGCGAAAAACAGGGGGGTGGCTATATTAGTGGGGAAGCGGGTAATGTTTGAGGCAAAGACCATAGTGGCGGATAGTGGGGGCAGATACGTGATGGTGAGTGGCAAATTACAGGGGGAGGCGGTGGTCTTAGTGAACGTATATGCCCCGAACTGGGATGATGCCAACTTTATGAGGCGCATGTTAGGACGTATCCCGGACCTAGAGGTGGGGAAGTTGGTAATGGGTGGAGATTTTAACACGGTGCTGGAACCAGGGCTGGACAGATCGAGGTCCAGGACCGGAAGGAGGTCGGCAGCAGCCAAGGTGCTTAAAGACTTTATGGAGCAGATGGGAGGAGTAGACCCATGGAGATTTAGTAGACCTAGGAGTAAGGAGTTTTCGTTTTTCTCCTATGTCCACAAAGTTTATTCGCGAATAGACTTTTTTGTTTTGGGAAGGGCGCTGATCCCGAAGGTGAGGGGAGTATACGGCCATAGCTATTTCGGATCACGCTCCACATTGGGTGGACTTGGAGATAGGGGAGGAAAAAGAACAGCGTCCACCCTGGAGAATGGACATGGGACTAATGTCGGATGAGGGGGTGTGTCTAAGGGTGAGGGAGTGTATTGAAAAGTACTTGGAACTCAATGATAATGGGGAGGTCCAGGTGGGAGTGGTCTGGGAGGCGCTGAAGGCAGTGGTTAGAGGGGAGCTGATATCAATCAGGGCACATAAAGGAAAGCAGGAGAGTAGGGAACGGGAGCGGTTGCTGCAAGAACCTCTGAGGGTGGACAGGCAATATGCGGAGGCACCGGAGAAGGGACTGTACAGGGAAAGGCAAAGGCTACACGTAGAATTTGATTTGCTGACTACGGGTACTGCAGAGGCACAGTGGAGGAAGGCACAGGGTGTACAATACGAATATGGGGAGAAGGCGAGCAGGTTGCTGGCCCACCAATTGAGGAAAAGGGGAGCAGCGAGGGAAATAGGGGGAGTGAGGGATGAGGAGGGAGAGATGGAGCGGGGAGCGGAGAGAGTGAATGGAGTGTTCAAGGCATTCTATGAAAGATTATATGAAGCTCAGCCCCCGGATGGGAAGGAGAGAATGATGTGTTTTCTGGATCAGCTGGAATTTCCTAAGGTGGAGGAGCAGGAGAGGGTGGGACTGGGAGCACAGATCGAAATGGAGGAAGTAGTGAAAGGAATTAGGAGCATGCAGGCGGGGAAGGCTCCGGGACCGGATGGATTCCCAGTTGAATTTTACAGGAAATACGTGGACTTGCTCGCCCCGCTACTGATGAAAACCTTTAATGAGGCGAGGGAAAGGGGACAGCTGCCCCCGACTATATCAGAGGCAACGATATCGCTTCTCCTAAAGAAAGAAAAAGACCCGCTGCAATGCGGGTCCTATAGGCCTATCTCCCTCCTGAATGTAGACGCTAAGATTCTGGCCAAGGTAATGGCAATGAGGATAGAGGATTGTGTCCCGGGGGTGGTCCATGAGGACCAAACTGGGTTTGTGAAGGGGAGACAGCTGAATACGAATATACGGAGGCTGCTAGGGGTAATGATGATGCCCCCACCAGAGGGGGAAGCGGAGATAGTGGTGGCGATGGATGCCGAGAAAGCATTTGATAGAGTGGAGTGGGATTATTTGTGGGAGGTGTTGAGGAGATTTGGCTTTGGAGATGAGTATATTAGATGGGTACAGCTGCTGTATAGGGCCCCGATGGCGAGCGTGGTCACGAATGGACGGGGGTCTGCATATTTTCGGCTCCATAGAGGGACGAGGCAGGGATGTCCTCTGTCCCCATTATTGTTTGCACTGGCGATTGAGCCCCTGGCAATAGCACTGAGGGGTTCCAGGAAGTGGAGGGGAGTACTCAGGGGAGGAGAAGAACACCGGGTATCTCTGTATGCGGACGATTTGTTGTTGTATGTGGCGGACCCGGCGGAGGGGATGCCAGAGATAATGCGGATACTTGGGGAGTTTGCAGAATTTTCAGGATATAAACTGAACATGGGGAAAAATGAGTTGTTTGTGGTGCATCCAGGGGGGCAGAGCAGAGAAATAGAGGACTTACGGCTGAGGAAGGTAACAAGGGACTTTCGCTACTTGGGGATCCAGATAGCCAAGAATTGGGGTACATTGCATAGGTTAAATTTAACACGGTTGGTGGAACAGATGGAGGAGGACTTCAAGAGATGGGACATGGTATCCCTGTCACTGGCAGGGAGGGTGCAGGCGGTTAAAATGGTGGTCCTCCCGAGATTCCTTTTTGTGTTTCAGTGCCTCCCGGTGGTGATCACGAAGGCTTTTTTCAAAAGGATTGAGAAGAATATCATGAGTTTTGTGTGGGCCGGGGAGACCCCGAAAGTGAGGAGGGGATTTTTGCAGCGTAGTAGGGATAGGGGGGGGCTGGCACTACCGAGCCTAAGTGAGTACTACTGGGCCGCCAATATCTCAATGGTATGTAAGTGGATGGGGGAAGAAGAGGGAGCGGCGTGGAAGAGATTGGAGAGGGCGTCCTGTAGGGGGACTAGCCTACAAGCCATGGTGACGGCGCCGTTGCCGTTCTCACCGAAGAAATACACCACAAGCCCGGTGGTGGTGGCTACTCTGAAAATCTTGGGGCAGTGGAGACGGCATAGGGGTAAGACGGGAGCCTCGGTGTGGTCCCCGATAAGAAATAACCATAGGTTTGCTCCGGGGAGAATGGATGGGGGATTTGGAACATGGCAAAGAGCAGGAGTAACACAATTGAGAGATCTGTTTGTAGATTAGACGTTTGCAAGTCTGGGAGCGCTGACCGAAAAATATGGGTTGCCCCAAGGGAATGCATTCCGGTATATGCAACTGAGGGCTTTTGCGAGGCAACAGGTGAGGGAATTCCCGCAGCTCCCGACGCAGGAGGTGCAGGACAGAGTGATCTCAAAGACATGGGTGGGGGGCGGTAAGGTATCAGACATATATAGGGAAATGAGGGACGAGGGGGAGATTATGGTAGATGAGCTGAAAGGAAAATGGGAAGAGGAGCTGGGGGAGGAGATTGAGGAGGGGCTGTTGTCTGATGCCCTAAGTAGGGTAAACTCATCGTCCTCGTGTGCCAGGCTAAGCATGATACAATTTAAGGTGTTACACAGGGCGCATATGACTGGAGCACGGCTCAGTAAATTTTTTGGAGTAGAGGATAGGTGTGCGAGACGCTCAAGAAGCCCAGCGAATCACACCCACATGTTCTGGTCATGTCCGGCACTACAGGGGTTTTGGGTGGGGGTGACAAAGGTGCTTTCGAAGGTGGTGGGGGTCCAGGTCGAACCAAGCTGGGGGTTGGCTATATTCGGGGTTGCAGAGGAGCCAGGAATGCAGGAGGCGAAAGAGGCTGATGTTTTGGCCTTTGCGTCCCTAGTAGCCCGGCGCAGGATACTGTTGATGTGGAAGGAAGCCAAGCCCCCGGGTGTGGAGACCTGGATAAATGACATGGCAGGGTTTATAAAGTTGGAACGGATTAAGTTCGTCCTAAGGGGATCGGCTCAAGGGTTCACCAGGCGGTGGCAACCGTTCGTCGAATACCTCACAGAAAGATAGAGGGAATGGAAAAGAAGAAGACAGCAGCAGCAACCCAGGGGGGGGGGGGGGGGGGGGAGGGGGGAGGGGGGGGGGGGAGGAACCAGAAGGACTCTCAGGGATGTTAGTGTATATGTATAATACGTATAGGTTGTTGTTATAGGTAATTGTATATTGGACTGCTAAATTGTATTTTTGGAGAGTATTTATTTGGGACAAGGCAGTTGCCATTTAGTTTTGTTTTTTAATTTCGATGTTGTTTATATATTATTTATTTCTTGCTTAAAACTGGCCATTGTTATTTATATTGTGATATTACTGTGTAAAGGATACACAATGTACTGTCATGGTTGGTCAAAAATTTTGAATAAAATATATTTTTTAAAAGAAAAAAGTAAAACCATTCACTAATCCCCTTTAAAGAAGGAAACCTGCCATCCTTACTTGATCTAGGGATTCCAGATCCACTGAAATGTAGTCATAGGCAATTAGGGACAGGCAATAAATGCTGGACCAACTCACTCTTCCAACCTCTTCCATCGGGCAGGAGATACAAAAGTCTAAGAACACACACTAAAAGGTTCAAAAACAACTTCTTTCCTGCTGTTACCAGTGTCCTAAACGACCCTCTTATGGACTGATCAGATGTCTTCACACATCTTCTCCACTCAGTAATACTACACTCATGTATGCTTCACCCGATGCCTGTGTCTATGTACCTACATTGTGTATTTTATGTTTGCCCTATGTATTTTATTTTCATGTATGGAATGATCTGTCTGAACAATACTTTTCACTGTACCTCAGCACACGTGACAATAAACAAATCCAAAGTAAATAAAAAGAACATTGAAAAGTTATGGCACAGAAAGAGGCCATTGTGTCTGAAACAGCTGGAAAAATGTAATAATATTCCAGCACCTTTCTTTCCTCAACTGAAGATTCCGCTCCACTGTGGCTCACAACACCCTTTACTGTGTCATTGAATCATAGAATTTACAGTGCAGAAGGAGGCCATTTGGCCTATCGCGTCTGCACCAGCCCTTTGAAAGAACACCCTACCTAACCCCACGCCTCCACTTTATCCCCGTAACCCAGTAGCCCCACATAACCTTTTTCGTACATTAAGGGGCAATTTATCATGGCCAATCCACTTAACCTGCACATCTTTGGATTGTGGGAGGAAACCGGAGCACCCGGAGGAAATCCACACAGACACGGGCGAAAGTGCCCACTCCACACAGACAGTCACCCGGGGGCAGAATTGAACCCGGGACCCTGGAACTGTGAGGCAGCAGTGCTAACCACTGTGTCATAATGTCCATCCCATTTCCCACCATTCTGCCCTTTGTGACAATAATAAAGATTATTATTATCCTTCCCCCTTCCTCCCAGAACAAAGATTTCCCGTATTCACTCTGCCAGCCTCCACAGTCAATGGATGATCGTTTACAATCTTTGCAACCTCCAGCACTGTGCCCAACCAAGCATATCTTCCTCCCTCCTTTCTGAAGGGAATGTTCCCTCCACAATATTCATCTATAGGTTCCGTCACTACCAACATCCACTCTCCTTCCCATGGGATTTTCCTATGCGAGTGTTGGCGATACAACAACTACCCTATTAGCTCCTCCCTTCCCACTGTCCAAATCCTCAAGCACTCTTTCCAGGTTACAGATAATTTGTCTCAATTAGTATTCACTGTCCATATTGCAGACTCTACCCATTGAGGAAAGCAAATTAAGATTGAGTGATAATTTTGATGAACAGATCCACTCAGTCTGCAAGAACGATTCTGAGCTTCCACTTGATTGTCATTTTAATTATTTGCCCCATTCCCACTTTTACCCCTCTTTCCTGGCTTCCTGCAATCTTCCAATTAAGTTCAGCAGAAGCTTGAGGAACAACACTTCTCATCTGCTTCTGTACTTGTTGAAAAACTGTTACACCTCTCGCATTTCCTCTTTCTGATGAAAGGGCACTGACCTGAAATATAAGCTCTCTTGCTCTTTCAATAGATACCACTTGGCATAGTGGATATTTGCAGTATTTTCTGTTTTTATTGTAAAATATATATTGTTTTATAATCCAGCATTTGTTTGTGTGTTTGCAGCTTAATCATAGGGTCATCTCACCATGGTTGCAATTTGCCTGAAATAATTACAGTCAGTTGACAATTTGTATCAACAGAGTTGTGAAGATCACTTACTGGACAAACACAGAATCTGCTCGCTCCTAACCCGGGGAAGTATATAGTAATTCTGAGATTACTGAAATCTTCCCAACAGAATTTTGAGCTATATAGCTTATTAAAAATATTACTGTACTCCAGCATGTTGTGATCCATTAAAAGTCACCAAACACTCCGGATAAAATTAGGCAGCTGAATTAAAAAAAAACTTGAATGGAGTTTTTGCGTAATTTTATCTCCGTCTGGGTGATTAGCCCGGCTGCCGAGGACCCAGGCTCGATCCCCGTCCATGTGGAGTTTCAAATTCTCCCCGTATTTGCGTGGGTCTCAGCCCCACAACCCAAAGATGTGCAGGATAGGTGGATTTTTTAAAAATCTCAGTCTTGTTCACTGACAAAATAAACGTTCCCCTTGCAACAGCCTCATTTCCCATTTCCTTACATAGAACATACAGTGCATAAGGAGGCCATTCGGCCCATCGGGTCTGCACCGACCCACTTAAGCCCTCACCTCCACCCTTTCCCCGTAACCCAATAACCCCTCCTAACCATTTTGGACACGAAGGGCAATTTAGCATGGCCAATCCACCTAACCTGCACGTCTTTGGACTGTAGGAGGAAACCAGAGCACCCGGAGGAAACCTACGCAGACACGAGGAGAACGTGCAGACTCCGTACAGACAGTGACCCAGCAGGAGATCGAACCTGGGACCCTGGTGCTGTGAAGCCACAGTGCTATCCACTTGTGCTACCGTGCTGCCCAATTACTTCCATTATTCTCTTTTACTTCCATTATTCTCTTTAACACTTTAAATAAAATGTCCTCTTTCTACAAAGGTCCTCTCACATCCAAACTACAAACCTATCCTTTCAGTTGTTGAAGGTACCTGGTGTGTTTTCCCAACATTTTCTGGATTAATTTAAATTTCCAGTACTTAAGCCTTAAATATAGAACTGTTGCCAAACCGGTTGTGCTACTCTGGGCAGGCAACTAAACAAAGAGCCTTCCTATCCAAGGGCGGATCCCAACTCCTGCAATCTCACTTGAAAATGAATAATCACTCTACACATTTGTAACCCACAATTCAAAATGGTTTAACCTGAGTACTTCCTCAGCGACCTTCGTCTGTGCGAATTATACTGTTGTTCCTCAAGAGATCAAAATAGAAAACACTGGAAATAAGCAGCAGGCCAATTGGAGAAAAAAAAACAAGTTGTTTTATTTCCGATGCCTCAACCCTTGATTGGTGGTTCAGGGGCTATAGGTTCAATACATCAGTCAACTATAGGAATCTAAATCCAGTTTTACACTCAGATTTCACAAGCACAGGATGGATGAACCAAATGTGTGGTGGAATCATAAACTAGCTATGGTTTGGAAGGTGGATTTTGTATATGGTATTGTCAAAGGTGTTATTACCTCTATTGGCACATTAAACCAAGTGGATGTTTAAAGTCCCATCACTATTCAAAGAAGATATATTTCTCCACGTGTACTGCTCGACATGAAATGAAATGAAAATCGCTTATTGTCACGAGTAGGCTTCAATGAAGTTACTGTGAAAAGCCCCTAGTCGCCACATTCCGGCGCCTGTTCGGGGAGGCTGGTACGGGAATCGAACCGTGCTGCTGGCCTGCCTCGGTCTGCTTTAAAAGCCAGCGATTGTAGCCCAGTGTGCTAAACCAGCCCCTATTCTACCCTCAGCCAATCCACAAATTAACTAGTTACTCAGAAACAAAAACAGAAAAGCAGGTCAGTGATAGTTCAGTTTTTAACACCTTCGGTCAGGATTTACAACCAGATATACCAATTCTGTTTCCTTATTGATGTGAAGCATTTTGAGATGTTCCCTTGACCTCACATCCATTCTTGCTTCATTTGATAGACCACAATCCATTACCTACTACATTATCCCACCATCAACCAAATTTTCCTTTACGGAAAGGAACCAAAATTAGAGGGGCGGAGAGGGGGGGAGGGGGGGGGGCATGCAGTGGGAAACAAGAAGGTGCAAGAAAACTTGAATCTGACAAAAATGGTTTGTAACTTAATTCTTTTATAGTGTTCAACAAATCATTGATACACATAATGTCTCGAATAATAATCTTTATTAGTGTCACAAGTAGGCTTACATTAACACTGCAATGAAGTTACTGTGAAAATCCCTGAGTCGCCACACGACAGTGCCTGTTCGGTACACTGAGGGAGAATTCAGAATATCCAAATCACCTAACAAGCACGTCTTTCGGTACAAGCAGTAGATATCCAGAGAAATTTCCTCTCTGGATGGAATGTAACCTTTCCTGATCCTGACACTCTACAAATTTTTAAGTAGACCTCAAGATTGTTATAGGCCTTCAGTCATTCACGCTAGCCTTAATGATTCATTATGGCGTGACAAGTATTATGAATAAGATCCTGAGAATTTGAGATAATCTACACAAAATTTTCAACTGATCAATAAGTATGTAACTAATCTCAAGATAGGGGCGGCATGGTGGCGCAGTGGTTAGCACTGGTGCCTCACAGCGCTGAGGACCCAGATTTGATCTCGACCCCGGGTCACTGTCCGTGTGGAGTTTGGACATTCTCCCTGTGTCGGCATAGGTCTCACTCCCACAACCCAAAGATGTGCAGGGTAGGTGGATTGGCCACACTAAATTATCCCTTAATTGGAAAAAAATAATTGGGTACTCTGAATTTATTTTAAAAAACTAATCTCAAGATGATCTTGACCTTCTAATTTCTCAGTGTGTTGGAAAGAAGAAGTCAACATGCAGAAGTCACAGATCATACAGTCTATATTTCACACCTCAGCACCAGACTATACTTCAACTAATTTCAATGGAAGGAAAATCAGGTGGATTCTGTTATGATCAGCCACTATATGTCCCCTACTGTATGCTGCTCAGGCAGTGCTTGACACCTGTAATGTTCTTGTCGGATGGCCTGATTTATTACAAGAACACTTGTAGCTAAAGTTATAAACAATTTATTAACTTTAACTGTGGGTAAACTATATACAAGACAACAGATGAAAAACAGAAAAGTCATGTAAAGCAACCTCTCTCTTCAACTTCCTCCAGCCAGTCTGAGGTCAGCTGACTTTAACATTCACTTATATACTAGCGAGACTCCTAGTGATCAGTCGGTGAATTACAACACAACCATGATATCACTAGAACACCAAGGCAGTTAACACAACTTCATGCATGTTTTTTGTTCTAAAAGTTTAACCCCTTTCCTGTAAAACATCTTCATACGTTTCTAAAATATAGCACCAGAACTTGGCCATTTCGCACATCCAGTCTGCTCTGCCATTCGATCATAGCTGATCTCATCCTGGCCTTAACGCCACCGTCCTGCTTGTTCTCCATAACCCTTCAACTCATTACCAATTAAAAATCTGTCTAACTCCTCCTTAAATTTACTCACTGTACTTGCATCCACCGCTCTCTAGGGTAGCGAATTCCACAGATTTACAACCCTTTGAGAGAAGTGGTTTCTCCTTAACTCCTTTTTAAGGGGGCAGCACGGTGGCGCAGTGGTTAGTACTGATGCCTCACGGCACCGAGGATCCGGGTTCGATCCCGGCCACAGGTCACTGTCCGTGTGGAGTTTGCACATTCTTCCTGTGTCTGCGTGGATCTCACCTCTACAACCCAAAAAGATGTACAGGGTATGTGAATTGGCTATGCTAAATTGCCCCTTAATTGGAAAAAAAGAATTGGGTATTCTAAATTAATTTTTAAAAACTCAACATTTGCTACCTCTTTTTTAAAAATGTTTTCTTTATAAATTGTCATGTGAGTGACCCTTTAAGAAAGGTTTTGTCTCATCACATGGCTTCAGTGATGTCATTGTGTGGGTGGAGCTGAGTTGTGACTCTGAGCTTTTACTTTCGCTTTGAGTTTTGGATTGGTTTGAACTGCACAGGTTGAAAGAAGTATTTTTCTCTATCTTCATTTTAAAAGCTGATTCCAGACTGCTTGGTAACTTAAAATAGATAATTGCTTTCTGGAAGGAATTCAAATCTGCTGTTTGAAAAGGGGAACAGAATATCAATAACAAGTCTTACACCAGTGAGAATGCAGTGTGCTGGGCCACACCTTTGAAAAGGGGTTTCTGGTTTTACTTGGATTGTGTTATTGAATTGGAACAGTTAAGGGGGAATTCATTATGGGCTATACATAGATTACTGTAACTGTGTGGGCTCTTTGTGTTTGTAATTGATAAAAGTTCTTGCTGTATGTGTTTAGACAAATGTTAACTAATTCTTAGAATAAAGCTTGTTTTTTTTAAATTAAAAGCACCTATGAAGTCTATTGAATAACACATGAAAGGCAGGCTCATCCCAGCCAAATTCAACAAACAGTTATAGGTCAGATGAACTCCAGAATATACTTTGGAGTTTTCTAAACCCTGGCCCATAACACAATTGGGGGCTCGTGGGATAAAAGTCTATCTTTCGTGATTGGGTTGGCTTAGTGAACTTAAAGACAGTGAGGGGTGAACATATTTGTGTTTGCTTTTCAAGTGTTGTATTCCAAGATTAAATAGAGAGTGTGTTGTGTACAATGGCTCTTTCAGAAGCTCAGAGGTTTTTGGGGGTGGAGAAGGTCACGCGCAGTGCCTTACAAATGGAGACTAAAAAACAGCTTTTAGATTTGGCAAAAACATTGCAGTTAACATTGCCTGACAAAATACAAAAAGAGGCAAGTGCAGCTGTAGCTGAGCATTTAAAATTGCCTGAGACACAATCAGAATCATTGGAAATGGCAAGAATTCAATTACAGATCAAGCAGCTTGAACATGCAAAAGAATTAAAGCAGCATGAATACGAAATAAGGAAAAAAGAAAGAGTAGCCCTAGCAGAACAAAAAGAAAAGGAGAGAAAAGAAAGGGAAAAAGAACAAATAGCCCCAACAGAACAAAAAGCAAGAGAAAGGGAGGTACAGGTCAGGGAAAAAGAGAGAGAGGAATAAAGAGAGAGACTTTGAACTTCAGAAACTGGCCATAAAACGTGAAAGTCAGTTAAAATTGGCAGAGGTAAAGAGAAATATAGTCTGAGGATAGTGATGATGATAGTGAGCAAGAGCGTCATAGTCAAAGGTTTGGTGGGGATCTATTTAAATATGTCCAAGCATTGCAAAGATTTGATGAGAAGGATGTAGAAGCCTTTTTCATTTCATTTGAGAAGGTAGCTAAGCAAATGAAATGGCCACAGGACATGTGGGTATTACTCATTCAAACAAAGTTGTTTTGGTAGAGCTAGTTAATTGTTTGCATCACGATCAGAGGAGGTATCTGGGACGTATGAGGGGGTAAAAAAAATCCATCTTAGGTGCATATAAACTAGTGCCTGAAGCTTACAGACAAAGGTTTAGACATTTAAGGAAAGAACCTGGTCAAACATACATAAAGTTTGAAAGGCCCAAACAGAGTCATTTTGATAGGTGGATAAGGGCTTTGAAAATAAACCAAACATATGAAGCTCTCAGAGAAATTATACTTTTGGAGGAGTTTAAAAATACAATTCCTGATGTAGTGAGAACTCATGTGGAAGAGCAGAGGGTGTGACAATAAAAGATTATGTGGGAATCATTTTGTTGTCCGCTTTTAAAACCAGCAGTAAGCTCCTTGCAGAGAATTCCACAAAAAGTCATCAAGTTAGCTGCAAGTCACCAAGCAACCAAGTTAATTAACATAAAATGTCTTGAAAGTGGGAGATTCCAACACAGCGAGAAGGACTTCCTTAATCCATTCCAGATAAAGTTCACCTGAGAATCAACATCCTAGAAATTTGACTACAAGAGCCCTGACCGCCTCCAGATAATCCTTCACTTCAACTAATACATCAATTTCATCTAAGAAACTACAGGCCTATCACAAAAGAGACTGAGATAATTATAAACTGTAACAGTGTATTAAATTCATCCGGGAATGGCACACTGGTTAACACTGTTGCTTCACAGCACCAGGACCCAGGTTCCATTCCCTGCTTCGGTCAATGTCTGTGCGGAGTCTGCACATTCCCCCCGTCTGTGTGGGTTTCCTCTGGGTGCTCCGGTTTCCTCCCACAAGTCCCGAAAGATGTGTTGTTAGGTAATTTGGACATTCTGAATTCTCCCTCCATGTACCTGAACAGGTGCCGGAATGTGGCGACAAGGGGCTTTTCACAGTAACTTCCTTGCAGTGTTAATGTAAGCCTACTTGTGAAATTAAAGATTATTATTTTTAATCTTTGTGCATGTGTCGGTGTGTGCAGGATGAGCAAATGAAACATTGTATCATTTCGGGATAAGTGCCTGATAATAAGTAACCTTTATTTTTGAACTCGCTGTTGCTCTGTTTCGATCCCAACAGCATCGCCAATACTGTGGGTATTTCGATTTATCTCAGTGAACCACAAGCCTTCCCTTATATCAATCAAATGACCACACAACCAGTTAGTTAGTTCAAAAGATGGTTTATTTACAGACACAAGAATTATCTCAACATGCAAACACAATATTTACTAAGAGTTAAACTACACCCATCAGCTACAATAACCTGTACTTAACTTCAGGGCGACCGGCACTGTGCAAATGGATTTCACTTGGCTGGTTCGAAGAAAGTGGCTCTGTCTCTGCTGGGCTCACCCGCACAGGCCGGATCCAAAAGAGACAGAACACATAGCTGTGCTCTCTTTTATCCCTCTGGGATTTCGTGCTCTTTGGGGCGGTCCTTAGCCTTGGACCCAATAGTTCGACAGGGCTCTGATCACGGTCTTCGATTTCGGCCAATAAAGGGGCGGGTGCCTTGGTGGCTGGGCGGGTCCTTAGCGGTCATAACCGGTTGCTTGATTGGAGTTCTATTGTCCTTGGAAAATGGGCCATTAAAATGCAAACAAGCAGGGGCTTCGATCAGGTCTGGTTCCCTATGTTTTAGATACACATACGCTGTGTATGTCTGAGCCCTGGGTTTGCCATAATTCCCATGGTCCTTTGCAGGTGGCCATCTTAGATGGTTACATCACAAAAACGTGTTGAATTATTTAATTGGGACAATGTTGTTAGGATGGGAGTTTTAGGAGTTTGACACTGAGACAGAGAAGAAACGGTGATAGGGCAGCATAGTGTCTCAGTGGTTAGCACTGCTGCCTCACAGCACAGAGGACCTGGCTTCGAGCCCGGCTCCAGGTCACTGTCCTTGTGGAGTTTGCACATTCTCCCCATGTCTGTGTGTGTGTCTCAACTCAAGAATGCCAAGGTAGGTGGATTACCACGCTGGATTGGCCCTTGGAAAAAAAATGGGTACTTTAAATTTCTAAAATAAGAAAAGGAATGGTGATATAGTTTGAAGTCAGGATAGTGTGTGGCTGGGCAGGGGGGGTGGGGGGTTTGGGTGGTGACATTCCCATGTATCTGCTGCCCATGTCCTTCTAGGTGGTAGAGGTCACAGGTTTGGAAGGTGCCATCGAAGAATCTGGGACACATTGCTGCCAGTGCGCATTCATAGTGGAGAAAGTGAATGTTTGTGGATGGGATGCAAATCAAGTCAGCTGCTTGGTCCTGAAAGGTGCCCAGCTTTTTTTAAATTTCCAATTAAGGGGCAATTTAGCATGGCCAATCCACCTAACCTGCACATTTTGGTTGTGGCGGTGAAACCCATGCAGACATGGGGAGAATGTGCAAACTTCACACGGATAGTGACCCAGGGCCGGGATTCAAACCCAGTTCCGCCGCGCCGTAGTCCCAGTGCTAACCACTGCACCACGTGCCACCCCAGGTGCCCAGCTTCTTGAGTGTAGTTGGAGCTGCACTCATCCAGGCAAGGGGAGAATATTCTATCACACTCTTGACTTATGCCTTGTAGACGATGGACAGGCTTTGGGAGTCACGAGGTGAGTTACTTACCATAGAATTCCCAGCTTCTGACCTGCTCGTGTAGCCACAGTATTTATATGGCTAGTCCAGTTAAGTTTCTGGTTCATGGCAACCCCCAGGACTGTTTAGCACAGGGCTAAATCGCCGGCTTTGAAAGCAGACCAAGGCAGGCCAGCAACACGGTTCAATTCCCGTACCAGCCTCCTCGAACAGGCGCCGGAATGTGGCGACTAGGGGCTTTTCACAGTAACTTCATTTGAAGCCTACTTGTGACAATAAGCGACTTTCACTTTCAGGATGTTGATTGTGGGGGTTTCAGCAATGGTTATACCATTAAATGTCAAAGAAAGTTGGTTAGATTCTCTCGTTGGAGATAGTCATTGTCTGGCACTTGAATGTTACTAGTGTAGCCACCTGGGTTGGCCACTTTCCGACTTAAAATGGAGAACCGCAAAGGCTGAAGGGAAATTCAGCCAACACAGGCAAAGACTAGCAAATACAGAAATCATGTATATTGAAACCTGCAAAACAACCAGACAGCACTGAAACCAGCAGCCATCTACATAGTAATGTGTGATTCCCAGGCACAATGGCAACAGTCAAGGTAAATAAAGCCAAGCCAGACTCCTCGGCACCAGCAGGAGCCAAGACAAAGGAAGGCCAACGAACATTTAGGGACCGCCTAGCGATCAGGGAACCGCTCCAGCATTGGAGAAATCAATCCAAGTGATCGGAAAGTAGTCCAATCACTTGGAACCAGATACGGGGTCCGCCCCAAAGGGCGGGAAGCCCCAGGGGACTATAAAGCCCCCAAGTTCAGATCGTCCTTCTTTGGCAGGGTCACTCAGCAACTTGAACCAACCCTTGACAGTGACCTGCCTTGCTGCCGCCAACTCAGTAAGTCTCAAGTCAACGCTCGCTACGAAGATAGGCGCTCCTAGCTACCAGTCCATACCAGCTTTTGACTCCTGCAGACTCAGGACCTGAACGAAAGGCCATTTGTTCCCCTGAGCGCCGAAGGAGTCAGTTCAAGGTGCAATCTGGTAATAAGTGCCACACATAGTGTGCATTTTGATGAGAGATAATGGGAAGGAGTCACAGTCAAAGTCAGCGGTCTTGTGGTGGGATAATAATGACTAGATCAAGTGGCGCACAGCAGATTATAGGAATATTCCACAATCAGTACAACTTGGCTCTGCCGCAAAAGTTAATTTTTCACTTGCACCCCAAAGCAGACACTATCACAAAAATAATTAGGGTGATCTACACCAAAAAGAGAATGAAAAGGATTAACCACAAGACTAAACTTTCATAAAATTTATTTACAATGTTGCACACAGTTAAAAAAAATACTCCAGTCACTGTACAATTCCTACACATTTAAGTTTACAGTGTAAATGTACGCTTAAACTATAGTTAGTTTGGCATGAATAGCATAAATGGTTATCGGTATTGTTTTCAATGCATTAGAAGGCACAATTTGTTGTGGAAAAGACATCAGATAGGAGGCAGCACGGTGGGGCAGTGGTTAACACTGCTGTCTCACGGCGCCGAGGTCCCAGGTTCGATCCCGGTTCTGGTCCATGTGAAGTTTGCACATTCTCCCCGTGCTACGTGGGTTTCGCCCCCACAACCCAAAGATGTGCAAGGTAGGTGGATTGGCCACACTAAATTGCCCCTTAATTGGGGAAATGAATTAGGTACTCTAAATTTATAAAAAGGCATCAGAAAAATAGAGGTGCAGCTTTTCAAACTAGATAGAAAAAAAATCAAAAGCTTGCATATATGAAAATAAAGTACCACTAAAACAACACAGAAATCACTTTAACCTCCATCAATACTTAAAAAAATATAAACATCAAAATAATGCGGCTCAAATCGCTGAGAATTAATTAAAGTTTCAAAATTGACACAAATAAGTTCTCTCGGGTATAAAAACAAGCGCTTGACAAATTGCTTTGAGAAGTTGAAAAGGAAATTACTTCAAATATAGAAATAATTTTTAAAATAATACACTAGATGTAGATGGAAGGAGGTGATCCATCCCTTCATGTAATTTAACTAATTATTGAATAGGTCCAAGGACTTCTGTTTCTCCAGTCCAAGATGTTCATTCTAGGCATTAACAAGTCTTTGCTTGAAGGCCAACCTCACATCCGTACTCAGGTTTTCCCATCAGCTGTTTCATCCTATTAACTATTTTCTAGTCTCCCACCTGGTCTAGATTAGCCTTCACCATGCCTTTCAATATCCTGTATATTTCCACAGGGTAATTTCTTTCAGCCTCTTTCAAAGGCTAAAATATTTGACTAACTCAAACCAAAATTCTTTGATTCCAAGGATCAATCATGACTCTTCTCGACAACACTTCCATGGCTTAACTATTTAAGGCTTATAGTTGGTAATATCAGATTAGAGTACAAAGGCTGGTTTAAAAGGTAAACTAACTGTAACCGGTTAAGCATTCAATTATTAGTTTAGCACAGTATCTTCAGTTTATTCTTACAGAAAATAAACTACGGGCTGGATTATCCATTATTGGGATTACATCCCGATGTCGGTGTCAAAACAGTGGAGTTTCACGCCAGAAGAAATGGCGTGAAAGGACCACTAATTCCTAGCTCTGCAGGGAGCTAGCAGGGACCCAGCAAAGATCTAGCAGCTTTTGCAGAAGATACAGGCCCCCCTGCACTTCCGGGTTGGAGGCCACGCATGCGCATGGCATATAAATAAACCCCCCGATCGGCTGTGCGCCCAACCCGGTCAGCCTGCACAAACATTTCCCGGCCGCCTACAAGGCCCCTCCTGCCCTCCGATCGGCCTGCCCCCAAGTACCCCGACCGGCTGGACCACATTAGTTCCATTCCATCAGGACTTCGGCTGGTCAGGAGCGGAGAATGGCGGAGCGGGCCTCTGGCAATGGCCCCTGGGAGGTCCTAGGCGGCGTGGTGTACTCCCCGAGTACGCTGCTTTTCGGGGCCTACAGAATCAGGGAACCGGAGCCAGTCGCAATACCTTGCAGGAAAATAGATTCTCCACCCTTGCGCCGGCTGCGATTTCAGAGTCGGAGTGCGGTAATGCAGCCCGACATTTTATTGCATCTTAAATGCCAAGTTTTCAGAAAGATCCAAGGTTTGAGAGAATAGGTGGAGATCTGCACAAAGCTCATTTCTACCCTTCCACTTATTACTTATGCACCCAATTACAGAGATTTACAAGTGTTCTTCTGCAAACAGGTATAGTTACAGCATTTAATACATTCAGCTTAACCAACCCCACTCAAAATTTATTCAGTACATGATTCCGGCTGAGCACACTGAATAGAAGACATCATAATAATGAAGAGTCTTGGTAACTTTACTCTGTATGTAAAATAGTTTGTATAAAAATTTTTAACTAGTACCCACTATAAATATTAAAAGGTTACACACAAACATTTATCAATTAGAACATACTCTATATACATATGAATGCTAATTCAAATTTCAAGTTAGGAGCAGCGTGACTTAAATGTATTTTGATTCCTTTATCCACTTCGTCTCATTTTGCCCTCAAGAACAGGTTCAAACAGAAGGGTGGACTTTTATTTAAGAAAAGCACAATAAAATATATCACGCTTGTGTCAAATAATCATGAAGAAAACCTGCTGTAAAGGTTTTTCTAAACTTAAGTTCTTTAAAAGTTATCATTCCAATTCATGACTTTGTCATATTCTTGAATTCTCTGTTTGATATGAGAGAGTTTGTTTTTCAAATATTCACATCGCTCTTTTTTCTCTAGGAATGTGGGGTCCTGCACAAATGAAAACATATTTAAGCATTACATAATCCAATGCTGATGCTTTAACAATCTTTGAAAAGACTACATTTTAAAACTCAAGTTATCATATGTTGAAAGCCTATTTGACAGCACACTATAAATTATTGGTTTTCTTAAATCTCACTCAACAATTGAGACTATTTCAAAAGAGAAGATGGAAAGGTTACAATTTTTACATAAACACTGCATTTGGCATATATCCATTTTCTATTGGAGCACATTTCTTCAGCTACAAGCACTGTAGTTAGGTTCTGACCATTACCAGGTTCTGACCATTACCAGGAAAATTCTCTTATACTACCAGTCTAGTTTCCCAGTTCCCACAAGCTTGGAATTGTAACCACTTGAAAAGTCCAGGAGGAACACCGGATGTCGTTGTATGCTGACGACCTGTTGCTGTATGTGGCAGATCCAGTGGAGGGGATGGCGGAGGTCATGCGGATCCTAAGGGAGTTTGGGGAGTTTTCGGGGTATAAACTCAGCGTAGGGAAGAGTGAGCTCTTTGTGGTGCATTCAGGGGACCAGGGAAGGGGGATAGATGAGCTACCGCTGAAGAGGGCGGAAAGGAGCTTTTGGTACCTAGGGATCCAGGTAGCTGGGAGTTGGGGGGCCCTGCACAAGCTCAATTTGACGCGGTTGGTGGAGCAGATGGAGGAGGATTTTAAAAGATGGGATATGCTGCCACTCTCACTAACGGGTAGGGTGCAGTCGGTCAAAATGACGGTCCTCCAGAGGTTTCTCTTTGTGTTCCACTGCCTTCCCATTATGATCCCCAAGGCCTTTTTCAAACGGGTAGGTAGGAGCATCATGGATTTCGTGTGGGCGAATAAGACCCCGAGGGTGAAGAGTGTGTTTCTGGAGCGTAGCAGGGACAGTGGGGGGCTGGCGCTGCCGAATTTGTGCGGCTATTATTGGGCAGCCAATGTGGTGATGATCCGTAAGTGGGTAATGGAGGGAGAGGGGGCGGCGTGTAAGAGGTTAGAGATGGCGTCCTGTGTGGGCACGAGCCCGAGGACGCTGGCGACGGCACCGCTGCCGCTCTCGCCGACAAGGTACACCACGAGTCCGGTGGTGGCGGCGACGTTGAAGATCTGGGGCAGTGGAGGCGACACAGGGGCGAAGTGGGGGCCTCGGTTTAGTCCCCGATTCGGGAGAATCATCGGTTCGTCCCTGGAAGGATGGACGAGGGGGTTTCGGAGCTGGCATCGGGCAGGGATTAGAAGAATGGGGGACCTGTTCATAGATGGGACATTTGCGAGCCTAGGGGCGCTGGAGGAGAAGTTTGCATTACCCCCAGGAAACGCTTTCAGGTACATGCAAGTTTGTGAGGCGGCAGGTGAGGGAATTCCCGCTGCTCCCGGCACAGGGGATTCAGGACAGGGTGATTTCGGGTGTATGGGTTGGAGAAGGCAAAGTGTTGGCGATTTACCAGGAGCTGAAGGAAGAGGAGGTGGCCTCGCTGGAGGAGTTAAAGGGCAAGTGGGAGGAGGAGCTTGGGGAGGAGATAGATGAGGGTCTGTGGGCTGATGCCCTGAGTAGGGTTAATTCTTCCTCCTCTTGTGCCAGGCTTAGCCTAATACAGTTCAAAGTTACTCACAGAGCGCATATGGCGGGGGCGAGGTCGAGTAGGTTCTTTGGGGTGGAGAACAGATGTGGGAGGTGCTCGGGAAGCCCAGCGAATCACGTCCATATGTTTTGGTCGTGCCCGGCACTGGATGGGTTTTGGAGGGGTTTCGCGAGGACTATGTCCAGGTGGTGAAAGTCCGGGTCAAGCCGAGCTGGGGTTTGGCATTATTTGGGGTAACTGACGAGCCGGGAGTGCAGGAGGCGAAAGAGGCCGGTATTCTGGCCTTTGCGTCCCGGGTTGCCCGGCGGAGGATTTTGCTATTATGGAAAGATGCGAAGCCCCCTAGCGTGGAGCCTGGATTAATGACATGGCAGGGTTCATCAAGCTGGAGAGGATAAAGTTTGCCTTGTGTGGGTCGGTGCAGGGGCTCCTCAGGCGGTGGCAACCGTTCCTAGACTACCTCGCGGAACGTTAGGAGGTGGTCAGCTGCAGCAGCAACCCGGGGGGGGGGGGGGGGGGGGCTTCCCTATTGGTGCTTTTGGATGTCATATGGGGGGTTATTGTATATGGGGGGTTATTGTATATGGGGGAAACCCAATGTATAATTCTTGTATAATTTATTGATTGTTGTGTTCTAGTTTCTTTCTTTTTGTTGGGTGGGGGGGGGGGGGGGGTTTTGTTGAAAATTTGTTGAAAAATTTGAATAAATATATTAAAAAAAAAAAAAAGTCCAGGAGGCCACATTGACCATGCTTATATTAGTTGGCGTTTTACCTATCTTTTACAAGGAATTACCTCTACTCCAGCTAGGAACTCTGTTTACAGGAAGAAAAGACTGTGGTTTCCAGAGAAAGTTTTGACAACTGCCAAAACAGATTAACTGAATTGAGTGAGCAGGGAGCTCATGAGAGACGAACAAGCCTTCAAAATCTAAGAAGTTTAAAAAGAATCGAAATAGGGCAGCATGGTGGCGGTGGGTTAGCACTGCGGCCTCACAGCACCGAGGTCCCAGGTTCGATCCCAGCTCTGGGTCACTGTCCGTGTGGAGTTTGCACATTCTCCCAGTGTTTGCGTGGGTTTTGCCCCCACAACCCAAAAAATGTGCAAGCCAGGTGGATTGGCCATGCTAAATTAAAAAAAAATTAAAAAATTTAGAGTACCCAATTATTTTTTACAATTAAGGGGCAATTTAGCGTGGCCAATCCATCTAACCTGCACATCTTTTGGGTTGTGGGGGTGGAACCCACGTAGTACGGGGCGAATGTGCAAACTTCACATGGACAGTGACCCAGGGCCGGGATTCGAACACGTGTCCTCAGCGCCGTAGGCAACAATGCTAACCACTGTGCCACCGTGCTGACCTTAGCCATGCCAAATTGCCCCTTAATTGGAAAAAATGAATTGGGTACTCTAAATTTATAAAAAATATTTAAAAAAGAATTGAAATGAATTCCGCCCCCAAAAAACCGCCGTTGAAAATTCACCAATGATGGCGAACATTGACCTGGCAGCATAATAATGTATCGAGACATAAATTTATTGATTCTCTCAAGTCATCACTTTGGGAAAGTCAATCAGGACACTGTACATCCAACTACAAAATAAAAGTCTTCCATCCACCACTGTCAATTCACATCTCATCAATGTTATCAGTTTTTAATCAAATCCATCAATTTCACAACAGATCGGAGTTTCTTGTAAAAATGTTACTATTTTGTACTTACATTTCTTTTCTTCTGATACTCATGGAAAACTTTTGTGATTCTGTCATACTCCTAAATTTAGAAAACACAAATGCATAATTAGATCTTAATAAAGGATGGCTGGTCATCTGAATATTAAACATATTATGAAGCCCCTGTTTGTTGGAGCTACAAGTCATCTCCATCTTTGCCATAGGGATAGAAGGCGAAAGGCAAGTCATGCCAAGGTGCTCTGACACCTCCCACAGTGGACGACTCAGAGCTTTACAGGTACCTTTTTGCAGTTGGAGAATGGCATGTAGGAGGCAGCATTTTAAAAAAAAGTTCTCGGGCTCTTTTCATGGTTAGCCGCTGGCCAAATAAACCACGATCATTTCAAACGCAATTCTAGGCACATGCTCAATGGGTGGCCCAGAGCCCCTCAAGCTATCATTAACTTAAACAACTGGAGTTAGAGAATGGTGAAAAAAATACGAGGAATTGGAATCTTCCTATCCATGACAAGAAACATGCAGGGGCAGGCTTTGGCCGCAAAGATCTCTACAGTTGAATAGCTCGCTGACACTGTCTCCATCAAGCTCGAACAGAATGGCCTCTTGGCAAGATATCGGGATGTAGCTGGCAACTACTGGGACGGCACAGTGGTTAGCACTGCGACCCGGGTTCGATTCTGACCTAAGATGTGTGGAGATTGCACTTTCTCCCCGTGTCTTCGGGGGTTTCCTCCGGGTGCTCCGGTTTCCTCCCACAATCCAAAAGATGTGCAGGTTAGGTGGATTGATCATGCTAAATTGGCCATTAGGGTGGTGTAGATCGAGGGATTCGGCCTTGGTCGGGTGGTCTTTCGAGGGGTTGGTGCAGACTCGATGGGCCGAATGGCCTCCTTCGGCACTGCAAGCTTTCTACAACTGTGGAATTGTACCTAATCAAGAACTGAATACCTTCAGGAAATACTGTTCCCACAAAGGCATATCGAAAGGTAGGCATTTTTCTGGGTAACTAATCTGGTGTTTCAAATCATAATTCGTAGTTTCCATGATACACAAAGAACAAAGAAAAGTACAGCACAGGAACAGGCCCTTCAGCCCTCCAAGCCCGTGCTGACCAGGCTGCCCGACTAAACTACAATATTCTACACTTCCTGGGTCCATATCCCTCTATTCCCATCCTATTCAAGTATTTGTCAAGATGCCCCTTAAATGTCACTATCGTCCCTGCTTCCACCACCTCCTCCGGTAGCGAGTTCCAGGCACCCACTACCCTCTGTGTAAAAAAAACTTGCCTCATACATCTACTCTAAACCTTGCACCTCGCACCTTAAACCCATGCCCCCTAGTAATACACATGGGAATGACAAACACCAGATTTGATACTGTTGCTCAGAAGATTTTGCAACATTTTGCTAACAAAGCTTTTAAGCCCCAAGGTACTTTTCAGTTTCAAGCCAATCTTTTTTTAAAATCTTACTCATGAGGCAAAGTCTGAACACTGCAGTTGGGACATCAATTGTGTAATAAAAACAATTTTGAAGTTATAAATGGCCTAAAGAACCAGTTTTTGCAGTCAGGTTCATACATGCCCTTCACTAGGTCTGATGGTTTACTGCAATGAGTAACTCCAAATTGTTTTCATCAAATAAGTGGTTAGATTTGTGCAAAAATAAAAAAGCGATATTACCTTCATTTACTTGCAAAGGAAGCTTTCTTTTCCCCGACCTACCTTCTACGAAAGTACTAATTTTTAAAAAAAATAAACATTTTATGGAGGTATTTTTGGTTTTCCAACAACAACAAAATAAACAATATACATAAGTCTATAAACATAGTGCAAAAAGCCTGCTTCCTCCCTTACGGTCCCACCTTTATTAACCCCCTCTAAGCTAAACTAAGCCCTCCCTTCTGCGGACGATTAATTTTCTGCAAAGAAGTCGACGAACGGTTGCCACCCGCGGGGTGAACCCTAACAATGACCCTCTCAAGGCGAACCGATTTTCTCCAAACAGAGAAAGCTAGCCATGTCAGTAAGCCAGGTCTCCGACTTGGGGGCTTTGAGTCACTCCAAGCTAATAATATCCGTCTCCGGGCTACCAGGGAAGCAAAGGCCAGAACGTCTGCCTCTTTCTTCTCCTGGATTCCCGGATCTTTCGACACCCCGAAAATCGCCACCTCCGGACTTGGTGCCACATTTGCTTTTAACACCGTGGACATGACATCTGCAAACCCCTGCCAGAATCCCCTAAGGTTTGGGCACGTCCAAAACATGTGGACATGGTTCGCTGGCCCCCCCCGCACACCTATCATCTCCACCAAAGAACCTGCTCATCCGGGCCACTGTCATGTGAGCCCGGTGAACAAACTTAAACTGTATCAGGCTGAGCCTGGCGCATGCTGTGGATGCGTTGACTCTACTCAACGCATCCGCCCAGAGACCATCCTCTATCTCTCCCCCTAACACCTCTTCCCACTTGCGCTTCAGCTCCTCAGTCTGCATGTCCTCTGACCGCATGACCTCCTTATAGACCTTAGAGACCTTCCCTTCTCCCACCCACACTCTGGAAACAACCCTATCCTGAAGCCCCCTTGGTGGTAGGAGCGGGAAGGTTGAGACCTGTCTACGCAGGAAGTCCCGCACCTGCAGGTACCTGAATTTGTTTCTCCATGCCAATCCAAATTTCTCCTCCAGATCCCTCAAGCTAGGAAAGCTCCCTTCTCTAAACATATACCCCATCCTCTCAATTCCTGCCCTCTGCCATCTCCAAAACCCCCGTCCATCCTTCCCGGAGCAAACCGGTGGTTATTGCAGATTGGAGACCAGACCGATGCTCCCTCCGCTCCCACATGCTTCCTCCATTGCCCCCAGACTCTCAGGGCCACCACCACCACGAGGCTGGTGGAGTGCCACGCCAGCGGGAACAGCAGAGGCACAGTTATCAATGCCCCAAAACTGGTGCCCTTACATGAGGCCGCCTCCATACGCTCCCATGACAACCTTCTCCCCACCACCCACTTCCTGATCATGGCTATATTCGTCGCCCAATAATAGTTACTGAAGTTTGGCAGCTCCAGCCCGCCCTCTCCCCGGCTCCGCTCAAGCATTTCCATTTTATTTATTTTTTGCTCGCTCATACAAAGCCAGTGATAACTTTGTTAACCCGTTTAAAAAAGGTCCGCTGAATAAAGATGGGGAGACACTGGAACACAAACAGGAATCTCGGAAGGACCGTCATCTTCACCGTCTGGACCCTCTCAGCTAATGACAACGGGAGCGCGCCCCACCTCCGAAAATAGTCCTTCATTTGGTCTACCAGACGGGCCAGATTAAGTTTGTGCAACCGTTCCCATTCCCGCGCCACTTGGATGCCTAGATACCTAAAACGTCCCCCTACCACTCTAAACGGCAGTTCCCCCAGTCGCCTCTCCTGTCCCCTTGCCTGGATCGCAAACAGAAAGTACCAATCTTACCCTTGTACTGTCTTCATGAGTTGGTCTATCCAGTGAGAATTTGACATTAAGCCAAATCCAATTTTATCCTCACTGAACAACCAGATGCACACTTTCCAGCAGCCAGATAGGAATGTGGTACAGAAACAGTTCATTTTTTCCCTCCCTCAGCTATGGATAGAGGCTAATTATTACATTAAATTACTGCCTTGGCTGGAATCAAGTAATTCAGCAGAGATAAAGGAAAGGGTGGGGATAGAGATTCGCTTCCTTACCACATGGGGCAGTATAGTGTATTTTATAAATTTAGAGTACCCAATTATTTGTTTTACAATTGAGGGGCAATTTAGTGTGGCCAATCCACCTACCCTGCACATCTTTTGGGTTGTGGGGGTGAAAGCCACGCAGACACAGGGAGAATGTGCAAAGTCCACAGGGACGGTGACCCATGGCCGAGATTCGAACCCAGGTCCTCAGCGCCATAGTCCCAGTGCTAACCACTGCGCCATTGTGCTGCCCTATGGGGCGGTATAGTTAATAATAATAATAATAATCTTATATTATTGTCACACGTGGGTTTACATTAACACTACAATGAAAAGGGCAGCATGTGTTGCAGTGGTGAGCACTGGGACTATGGTGCTGAGGACCCGGGTTCGAATCCCGGCCCTGGGTCACTGTCCGCGTGGAGTTTGCACATTCTCCCCATGTATGCGTGGGTTTCACACCCACAACCCAAAGATGTGCAGGTAAGCTGGAATGGCCATGCTAAATTGCTCCTTAATTTGAAAATAATAATAATTGGGTACACTAAATTTATTAAAAAAACAAACACTGCAATGAAGTTACTGTGAAAAGCCCCTAGTCGCCATACTCTGGCGCCTGTTCGGGTACACCGAGGGAGAATTCAGAATGTCCAGATCACCTAACAAGCACGTCTTTCGGCACTTGCTAGAGGAAACCGGAGGCACGTGGAGGAAACCCATGCAGACTCGGGCAGACTTCGCACAGACAGTGACCCAAGCCGGGAATCGAACCTGGGACCCTGGCACTGTGAAGCAATAGTGCTTAACTGTGCATTTGAGAGTAAATTTTGTACATTACTTTGCCAGCGCCTTCCAAATCCTACCACCTAGATATACGGGAACTATAATTGCAAGTTTCTCTCCAAGCCACACCATCCTGACTTGGAACTATATTATTCCTTCACCGACGCTGGGTCAAAATCCTGGAACACCTTCCTTAACAGCACGGTGGGTGTACCTACAAAACAAGGAACGCTGAGGCTCATTACGGGCAGCACGGTAGCCTTGTGGATAGCACAATTGCTTCACAGCTCCAGGGTCCCAGGTTCGATTCCAGCTTGGGTCACTGTCTGTGCGGAGTCTGCACATCCTCCCCGTGTGTGCGTGGGTTTCCTCCGGGTGCTCCGGTTTCCTCCCACAGTCCAAAGATGTGCAGGTTAGGTGGATTGGCCATGATAAATTGCCCTTGGTGTCCAAAATTGCCCTTAGTGTTGGGTGGGGTTACTGGGTTATGGGGATAGGGTGGCGGTGTTGACCTTGGGTAGGGTGCTCTTTCCAAGAGCCAGTGCAGACTCAATGGGCCGAATGGCCTCCTTCTGCACTGTAAATTCTATGATAATCACCAACTTAAGGGCAATTAAAGATGCACAATAAATGCTGCCCAAGAATAAAAAAACGATGTGCATCATAAAAACTTGATAAAATAGATGACATAAGTTCAAAAGTAGAGGTTTACAGCATGAAAACAGGTCCTTTGGCCCAACTTGTCCATGCCACCCAGTTTTTAAATCACTAAGCTAGTCCCAATTGCCCGCATTTGGTCCACATCCTTCTATACCCGTCTTTCCCACATAACTGTCTAAATGCTTTTTAAAAGACAAAATTGTACCCGCCTCTACTACTGCCTCTGGCAGTTCGTTCCAGACACTCACCACCCGGTGTGTAAAAAAATTGCCCCTCTGGACCCTTTTGTATCTCTCCCCTCTCACCTTAATCCTATGCCCTCTAGTTTTAGACTGCCGTACCTTTGGGAAAAGGGGTTGACTATCTATGCATTATTTTATAGACCTCTATAAGTTCACCCCTAAGCCTTCTACGCTCCAGGGAAAAAAGAGGCCCAGTCTCTCCTTATAACTCAAACCATTAAGTCCCGCACAAAAATAAAGTATGTAAACTCAGCAAAGTTTCTCCTCTCCTCACTCCTTCCATCAACAGCTGCTTAAAGCACCAGAAAGAGAAATGAAACAGAAGTCATCTGCAAGAAAAAAAGGTTTATATTTCTGAAATCGTAGGGAAATCCCCACCTATGTTGGGACGTGTGTGTGTGTGTGTGTGTGTGTGTTCTTGGATTGGATGTGTTTATGGTCACGTGTACCAAGGTAGTGAAAAGTATTTTCCTGCGAGCAGCACAAACAGATCATTTAGTACATGAAAAAAGAAAAGAAAATATATAATAGGGCAACACAAGGTACACAACGTAAATACATAAACACTGGCATCGGGTGAAGCATACAGAGTGTAGTATTAATCAGGACAGTCCGTAAGAGGGCCGTTTAGGAGTCTGGTAACAGCAGGGAAGAAGCTGTTTTTGGGAGTATCTTTATTGATGAGTACTGTGCATCATGGGCAGCACGGTAGCATTGTGAATAGCACAATTGCTTCACAGCTCCAGGTCCCAGGTTCGATTCCGGCTTGGGTCACTGTCTGTGCTGAGTCTGCACATCCTCCCCTTGTGTGCGTGGGTTTCCTCCGGGTGCTCCGGTTTCCTCCCACAGTCCAAAGATGTGGAGGTTAGATGGATTGGCCATGCTAAATTGCCCTTCGTGTCCAAAATTGCCCTTAGTGTTGGGTGCGGTTACTGGGTTATGGGGATAGGGTGGGGTGTTTACCTTGGGTAGGGTGCTTTTTCCAAGAGCCGGTGCAGACTCAATGGGCCGAATGGCCCCCTTCTGCACTGTAAATTCTATGATCTCATTTTATATAATCTATTCCTTTGTTCTATTTATTATTGATCCTTTACAAGCCAGCCTGGGAGCTAGTTAAATTTATTCCAGCATTCCCTGCACATATATAGTCCCTCTGCTGGATATATGTGCAATTACATAACAGCTTTAGACTGCATAATATGACATTAATTTACCTCTTGCTGATCTTGAAAGGTTATTTATAACAAATCCTTGGGATGTTCCAACTGTCAATGAATGATGTTTGATTTGCAGTCATTTGGCAGATAATTTGAGCAGGGCAAAATCTCACAAGCGGTATTCGAAGAATGATTTGTTTTGGTTGTGGGATTCATATCCATCCTAATAACGCCATGGAAGCTTTCACATTCACGTAAACATGCAAACTAGGTCTCAATTTAATGTCTTATCTGAAAGACAAACCTTGCACAATATCCTTCTATCCAGATCTACGATGAACAGCCATAATTTTGGAAATGGTGCCCTCCTGAAAGTCACCATTTTAATCAAATTCACCATGTAAAACTACAACTACATCTTTGAAGGAACAGATTTTCCAATTGTATTTGTTTTTTTTTTTAAATTTAGAGTACCCAATTCATTTTATTTCCCAATTAAGGGGCAATTTAGCGTGGCCAATCCACCCACCCTTCCCATCTTTGGGTCGTGGGGGCAAAACCGTGGAGAATGTGCAAACTTCACACAGACAGTGACCCAGAGCCAGGTTTGAACCTGGGACCTCTGCGCTGTGAGGCAGCAGCGCTAACCACTACACCACCATGCTGCCCTCGATTGCATTTGTGAAGCTCCCAAACACGTTTGATTTTATGCTGTTTCTTTTATTTTTTGCACTTCAGCTTAAATAAATACAATATATTAACCAAGGACACCTTGCTGGATTTTATCACACATGATGCACTAACCTGTTGGGTTCCTGCATGTTGAGGCAGTCTGCTCATCATGGCATCCATTTCACTGAATTTTTTCAGAACAGTTTGCACTTCTGCATGAAGCTCTTTGTACTCTGCATGCTGGTCATTAAAAACAGCCTTGTAACGTTCACGTTCTTCAGGGGTTCGGATAGAAGGATATTTGCTATAAAAAAGCCCAAAGGAGGAACATTTTTTTTAAAAATCCATTATCTCACTACAATGCCCCACCACATCTTTTTAAAACTGATACCTATAAGTCATACACTATGAAATAATCATGTCAATCTTAAAGTGCATACCTGGATTGTAAATGTCAGCAGAATATCTTTGTAAAATAAATTTAGAGTATCCAATTTTCTTTTCCCCCAATTAAGTGACAATTTAGGGTGGCCAACCTACCATGAACATCATTTTTGGGTTGTGGGGATGAGACCCAAGCTGACATGGTGAGAAAGTGCAAATGACACAGATAAGTCACCCTCGGCCGGAATTGGACCTGGGTTCCTGGCACTGTGAGGCCACAGTGCTAACCACTGTACCACCGTGTCGCCCCTTGTTTACGTACAGAAATTTCACTTGTTAAACTTTTCTAATTTAAGCAACAGATGGCAGTTCCACGTCAAATACAAAAAACAAGGTCTACTTCTGCTTTGTTCCAACCACTAGCCCATTACAGCCAAATGTTTTTGATAGAGAAAAGGACTGAAGAGGAAAAATAGGAACTGAACATTGGTGGTACAGACCACTGACAGAGTTTCATCATTCTCCTGACATTCAGATGGCATGAGCACATTCCAATCCAGCATGTTTGAAATGATACTGTCGGTGCACAAACGGTAACATTAATCATACACTAGACTTCACACTAGTGAAGTCTTGTACATACAAATTAGGAGGTGTAGGTTATATGGCTTGAGCCTGCTCCACTGTATGAGAAGGTATAAAATCAATAATCTATGATAGCAGATTGTAGCACCAGATCAAACATTGGCAATGCATACGGTTTCCCAAACTTTTCCAGCCGTGGCATCCTATTGACCTCCCAAGAGTACTGAAGGAAAGCCGGACAAACATCCTTATTATATTGAAAAATTATCAGTGTTACAGTACCCTGACCAACTTCAATTTATATTAGGAAACTGGACGAAACCCTAACAATTTTTCCATTTGGAAACTGTGAGGAAAGGATACTTCACTCCAGGAGTGATCCCAGTGCTAACTAGGGGTCTTTAATATTGAAACAAATATTAACACTAGATTAACCACATTAATATCCAAGGAAAAGAAAGATTTTCAATTTACAGTTCTTACACCATAGGTTAAATGCCACTTATTAATAAAGTCAGCACGCAGCGGCTTACAGATTTATGAGAGAAGTTTTCAGAAGTCAGTCTGAGAAACACATCCCCTTTCCTCAGAAACCAGAGCTGAGGAAACTAAAAACAGACCCAGCCTCCCATGAGTGACATCACAGTATGCCAAGCCATTGACTACTTAAGCGGCACGGTGGCACAGTGGTTAGCACTGCTGCATCACCACACCAGGTACCTGGGTTCAATTCCAATGACTGTGTGGAGTTTGCAATTTCTCCCAGTGTCTGCGTGGGTTTCCTCCGGGTACTCAGGTTCTCTCTCTCTCTCTCTTTTCCCCCCCCCCCAACCACCACCACACAGTCCAAAAATGTGCAGGTTAGGTGGATTTGCCATGATAAATTGCCTCAACGTCCAAGGATGTGCAGATTGGGTTATGGGGGATAGGGCAGAGTGGATGGGTGAGTGGACATGCTTGGAAGTGTTCTTTCGAAGGGTTGGTGCAGATTTGATGGGACGAATGGCCACCGTCTGCACTGTAGGGATTCTATGATTCTAATCACAGCTTTACCAGACATATGATCTGGATACCTTATCCCAAGCTCTTTCAACAGACACATAACACAATATATGTGAACATTTCCTACATTCATTACAACTGGAAGAAAATTATTATTGCACAATAGGTACAAATATACAAAAACTAAACACAAGATGTTTCTACAGATTTGGATTTTGTTTATTGTCACGTGTACCGAGGTACAGTGAAAAGTATTTTACTGTGAGCAGCTCAATAGGTCATAAGTACATGAAAATAAAAGAAAATACATAATAGGGCAACACAAGGTACACAGTGTAACTACATAACACCGGCATCGGGTGAAGCATACAGGGGTGTAGTGTTAATGAGGTCAGCCCATAAGAGGGTGGTTTAGGAGTCTGGTAACAGCGGGGAAGAAGCTGTTTTTGTGTCATTTCGCGCATGTTCTCAGACTTTTGTATCTCCTGCCTGATGGAAGAAGTTGGTAGTGAGCAAGCCGTGTGGGAGGGATCTTTGATTATGCTGCCCGCGTTCCCCAGGCAGAGGGAGATGTAGATGGAGTCAATGGATGGGAGGCAGGTTTGTGTGACGGACTGGGCTGTGTTCATAACTTTCTGAAGTTTCTTGCGATCTTGGGCTGAGCAGTTGCCACACCAGGCTGCAAAGCAGCGGGATAGGATGCTTTCTATCTGTAAACGTTGGTAAGAGTTGATGAGGACATGCCGAATTTCCTTAGTTTCTGAGGAAGCATAGGCATTGTTGTGCTTTCTTGGTGGTAGCGTCAATGTGGGTGGACCAGGACAGATTTTTGGAGATGTGTAACCCTAGGAATTTGAAGCTGGTAACCTCGGCCCTGTTGATGCTGACAGGGGTGTGTACGGTACTTTGCTTCCTGAAGTCAATGACCAGCTCTTTAGTTTTGCTGGCAGTGAGGGATAGATTGTTGTCGCTGCACCACGCCACTAGGTTCTCTATGCCCTTCCTGTATTCTGACTGGTCATTATTCGAGATCCGGCCCACTATTTTTTTAAAATATCAATTTAGAGTATCCAATTATTTTTTTCCAATTAAGGGGCAATTTAGCTTGGCCTATCCACCTACCCTGCACATCTTTGGGTTGTGTGGGCGAAGCCCACGCAAACACGGGGAGAATGTGCAAACTCCAGGCGGACAGTGACCCAGAGCCGGGATCGAACCAGGCACCTCGGCGCCGTGAAGCAGCAGTGCTATCTACTGGAGATCCGGCCCACTATGGTCATATCGGCAGTAAACTTGTAGATGGAGTTGGAGCCAAATTTTGCCACGTAGTCATGTGTGTACAGGGAGTATAGTAGGGGGCTAAGTATGCAGCCTTTTGGGACTGTTGTTGTTGTGGTCTCATTGTGGTCTGTGGGTCAGAACATTGAGGATCCAGTTGCAGAGTGAGGAGCCAAGTCCAAGGTTTTGGAGCTTTGATACGAGCTTGGCTGGGATTATGGTGTTGAAGGCGGAAATGTAGTCAATAAATGTGAGTCTGATGTAGGAGTCCTTGTTTTCGAGATGCTCTAGGGGTGAGTGTAGGGCCAGGGAAATGGCATCTGCTGTGGACCGGTTGCGGCGGTATGCGAATTGCAGTTGATCAAGGCGTTCTGGGAGTATGGAGGTGATGCGCTTCATGACCAACCACTCGAAGCACTTCATTACGACTGACGTCAGGGCCACCGGACGGTAGTCATTGAGGCACGTTGCCTGGTTGTTCTTTGGCATCGGTATGATGGTGGTCTTCTTGAAGCAGGTGGGGACCTCGGAGCAGAGTAGGGACAGGTTAAAGATGTCCGTGGATACCTCTGCCAGCTGGTCCACGCAGGCTCCGAGTGCACGACCAGGGATGCCGTCCGGACCCGGCTTACATTTATTATAATTAAAAGGTTCTGTCATTCAACAAATACTTCCACGTCTCAACTTCATTTAGTTTAGTTTAATGGGAGTAGCATTCACATACTCTTTGACTCTCACCCCCTTGGGCTCCTCACTGCCAACCCCCCCTAAACAAACCAGCCCCCGGCTCGTCTCAGGCCCCACGGCCAAACTAACTGTGGTACCCCTGCAAAGGTCACACAGAAACCAGTTTGGGAACACCTGCTCCTGCACATTCCCACCTACTAAATCCCCCACTCCACCCCCAAGCTCAGCTGATGAATCAGCACTCCGTATCACTAATTGGAAGAAGCACAGAGGGTAGTAAGGACACAGAATATACTCACTTATCAAGAGTGGCTTGGTGTCACCATTACTGATCGTACCCCAAGGGACATAGCTACTAGGCTGAGTCTGCGACAAATGATGAGGAAACCAAGATGGAAAAACCTACTTGACCTCTTCCTCGCCAATCTTCCTGCCACAGACGTATCTGTCCATGACAGAATTGGAATGACCACCAGACCATGACTACCAGAGTCCTTGGAGACACAAAATCCCATCTTTATATTGGGGCTACCCTTCAACATGAGGTGTGGTACTACTGTGCAAAACAGGATAGGTTCTGAACAGATTAGCAACTCAAAACTAGACATCCAAAAGGTGCTGTAGACCATCAGCAGCAGAATTGTATTCAACCACGATCTGAAACCTCTTGGCCTAATATATTCCTAACTCCATCACTGCTAGCAAGTCGGAAGATCAACCCTGTTTCAATGAAGAATGGGGAAGGCATGCCAGGAGTGGAGTGGAATATCCATCTTGGCCTCATCCTGAGATTCCGAACATCACAGATGCCAATCTAAAGCCAATTTAATCATTCCACATGATATCACGAAATGGCTGAAGGCACTGGGTACTGCAAAGGCTGTGGGCCCCAGCAACATTCTGCAATAGTACTAAAGACTTCTACTCCAGAACTAGCCTTGTTCCTAACCAAGCTGTTTGAGTACAGTTAGAACATTGGTTATTCACCTGGCAATGTGGAAAATTGGCCAGCTATGTAGGTCAACAAAAAGCAGGCTAAATCCAACCTGGCCAATTATTGACCCAGCAGCTTTCATAGAATCATAGAATCCCTACAACACAGAAGGAGGCCATTCAACTCATCGAGTGTACATTGACCCGCTGAATGAGCACACTACCTAGGCCCACACCCCTGCTCTATCCCTGTAACCCCACCTAACCTTTTGGACATGAAGGGGTAATTTAACATGGCCAATTCACATACCTGCTCATCTTTGGGAAGTGGGAGGAAACCGGAGCTCCAGGAGAAAACACAAAGACACGGGGAGAATGTGCAAATTCCACAGTCACCCAAGGTCGGAATCAAACCTGGGTCCCTGCTGTAGTGAGGCAGTAGTACTACCGACTATGCCGCCCTTTCTTTTGTGATCAGAGAAGAGATGGTAGGAGACTTCAACAGTGCTATTAGCAATAACTTGCTTACTGATGCTCAGTTTGGATTCCGCAGGGCCACTCAGCTCCTGATGTGATTACCTTGTTCCAAACATGGACAAAAAAGCTGAACTCAAGATGTCAGGCGAGAGTGATTGACGTTGAATGCACAGAGTGCTAGCTGCAGAGAGTGGAACTCTGGAGTGGAGCTAAATGTGGGAGTTTAAGAGAATAAATCTTTCGCCCTCTTAAAATCTAACAAACTGCTGGTAAATGAAGGGTCGACATTTCAGCATCTTTTCAGGCCAAACGAAAGTACAAAACAAGGTCCCCTCATGGGGCAAGCCAGGAGAGTTAATTAGGGCTTTGATGAAGAGTCATCCAGGCTTGAAATGTTAGTGCTATTCTCTCGCCACAGACGTGGTCAGACCTGCTGAGATTGTCCAGCTTTTTCTCCTTTTGTTTCAGATTCCAGCATCTGCAGTAATTTGCGTTTTTAAACTTCATTCAGGAGACGTGGGTGTTGCAGGTTGTGCCAGCATTTATCGCCCAACCCCAATTGCCCTTGAGGGGGGCAATTAAGAGTCAACCACATTGCTATGGATCTGGAGTCACACGTAGACCAGCCCAGGTAAGGATGGCAGATTTCCTTCCCTAAAGGACATTACTAATGGGAGGAAACCAGAGCACCCGGAAAAAACCCACGCATACACAGGGAGAACGTGCAGACTCCGCACAGACCGCAACCCAGCCGGAAATCGAACCTGGGACCCTGGCGCTGTGAAGCCACAGTGCTGCTGTGCGGAGACAAAAAGCAACTGTAGGCCAGTTGACTTAACTTTTGTCATTGGGAAATTTTAGAGTCCATTATAAAGGATGTTATAGCAGAGCTTTGAGAAATGCTTAACATAATCAGAGTCAGTACGGTTTCATGAAGGGGAAATCATACCTAACAAACCCATTAGAATTC
Source organism: Scyliorhinus torazame (assembly GCF_047496885.1). Lineage (NCBI taxonomy): Eukaryota > Metazoa > Chordata > Chondrichthyes > Carcharhiniformes > Scyliorhinidae > Scyliorhinus > Scyliorhinus torazame. The sequence continues at coordinate 75,459,250 of NC_092715.1, forward strand.
TTTGTGGTGAACTAAAGTCGGCTAGGGAACGGAGGTGAGGTGAGAGGAGGGTGCGGACATTGGAGCCTGGATAGCAGGTTTCAATGGGACTACGAGTCGAGCGAGGGGGGGGGGGGATTTATGCTGGGAGATGTATTTTCAAGAGGAAATTTAGGGGGGTTCTTGGGAGCGGGGGGGGAAAGGGGTTCAATGTTAATAATGGATAGGGGTGGGTCAGGCTTATGGGGCAGGGCCCAGTGGTATGATGATGGTGGATAAGAAGGATGGGGGGAGTGAGAGACCCCCAGTTAGGATAGTCACGTGGAACGTGAGAGGGTTAGGAGGTCCGGTCAAGATGTCAAGGGTGCTTGCGCATCTTTGAAGTTTGAAAGCCGATGTGGCAATGCTGCAGGGGACTCACATGAGGGTGAAGGACCAGGTGAGACTTAAAAAGGGCTGGGTTAGTCAAGTGTTTCACTCTGGATTTGACGGAAGGGCTCAAGGGGTAGTGGTACTGGTCAGCAAAAGGGTACGTTTCTAGATGGTGGTGGTGGCAGATAAGGGGGGGTAGATATGTGATTGTGTCAGGGGCGCTGGAGGGGAGATTAGTGGCGCTGTTAAGTGTATACGGTCCCAATTGGGACAATGTGGGATTCGCAAAGGTGGTGTTTGGGGCCATCCCCGACTTGGACACACACAAACTGATTTAGGGGGGGGACTGGAACTTGGTGCAGGAGCCAAGGTTGGACAGGTCACGGCCGCACTCGCTGGGGAGGGCGAAGGCGCTGGTTGGGCTAATGGTGGAAATAGGAGGGGTGGACCCTTGGAGGTTTCTGCACCCGAGGGAACGGGAGTACTCATTTTTCTCAGCAGCCCATAAGGTATACTCAAGAGTGAGTATTTTGTGGTGTCTCGGCCGCGGGTGGGGGGGTTGCCATTCTTTAGGGCAGGGACTCACTTTAGGTATCTGGGGGTGCAGATTGCCCAGGAGTGGGGGGGGGGGGGGGGCTTTGCAGGTACAACATCTCTAGTTTGGTGGGGAGAGTGAAAGCTGATCTGGCACGGTGGGAAGGTCTCCCTCTGTCACTGGCAGGTCGGGTACAGGCAGTTAAAATGAATGTGTTGCCGCGATTTCCGTTTATTTTTCAATGCCTACTGATTTTCCTGCCAAAGGCTTTTTTCAGAGAGATTTAGGGAAGGATTACCTCGTTCATATGGGATGGGAAGGTGGCCAGAGTTAGAAAGGTGCTACTACAGAGGGGAAGGCAGGCAGGGGGTTTGGGTCTTCCGAACCTGATGTACTACTACTGGGCGGCGAATGTGGATAAGGTGCAGAGCTGGGTATGAAGGGTTGATTCCCAGTGGGTCAGAATGGAGGAGAGTTTGTGCAGGGGGTCGGGATTGAAAGCACTAGCAACAGCGCCGCTCCAGATAGCCCCGGGGAAATACTCAGGGAGTCCGGTAATAATAGCTTCATTGAGAATTTGGAGGCAGTTTCGCCAACACTTCGGGTTGGGGGCAGGGTCAAGGAAAATGCCGATTCGGGGGAACCAGAGATTTGAGCCAGGGAGGTGGGATGGAAATTTTCGGAAATGAGAGGAGAATAGGATTAAGACGCTAAAGATTTGTTTCTTAGGGGTCGGTTTGCAGGACTGAAGGAGCTGGAAGCGAAGTATGGGCTGGAGCAAGGGGGGGGGGGGGGGGGGGGGGGGGGGGGAGTGTTTAGATACATGCTGGTTCGAGATTTTGCCAGAAAGGAGATAGAGCTCCCCGATGGAAACGGCCTCCACATTGCTGGAGGTGCTGACGACAGGGGAACTGGAGAAGGGGGTAGTGTCAGCGGTTTACGGAGCTATTTTGGAAGAGGAGAAGGCACCACTGGAAGGGATCAAAGCAAAGTGGGAGGAAGAGTTGAGAGAGGTTATGGAGAAGGGGTTCTGGTGTGAGGTGCTCCTGAGAGTGAATGCCTCCACCTCGTGCGCGAGGTCGGGGCTGATACAGCTGAAGGTGGTAGACAGAGCACACCTCACGAGAGCGATGATGAGCCGATTCTTTGAAGGAGTAGAAGATGTGTGTGAGCGTTGCAGGTGGGGGGCCCGCTAAACAAGTTCATGTTTTGGTCCTGTCCAAAGCTAGAGGATTACTGGAAGGAGGTTTTTAGGGTAATTTCCAAGGGGGTGCACGTGAAACTGGACCCAGGTCCCTGGGAGGCCATATTCGGGGTGTCGGACCAGCCAGGGTTGGAAACGGGTGTGGAGGCAGATATCGTAGCCTTCGCCTCGTTAATTGCCCGAAGGTGGATCCTGTTGGGATGGAGAGCAGCCTCTCCACCCTGTGCCCTGGCGTGGCAGGGGGACCTGTTGGAATTCTTGACTCTTGAGAAGGTTAAGTTTGAACTGAGGGGAGGATGGAGGGGTTCTACAAGTCATGGGCACTATTTATTATGCACTTTCAAGAACTGGATAACATCGAACATTAGTTGGGGGGGGGATGGGATATTAAGGGTGACTATGGGTAATCCCGGATTCCTTTTTGTCATTTGTTTATGTAAACATGCGGGCTGATGTTTGGGGGTTGGTGGGAGCATGGGAGTGTTGTTATTGTTATGGGGATTGACATATCTGTTGCTAGTTATTGTTTATTGTTGGTGGGTGTAAATTCGGGAGAAAATGTGAAAAAGGAGAATAAAAATATATTTTTTTTAAAAGTCAGCGGTAAAAGTCAGTGGTAAGTTTCAAGGGAGTAAGACCAGGCTAAATGGCCTCTACTTTATAGCCTGGAGTATTACAGGTAAAACGGATGAGTTAAGGGTGAAGAATGACATGTGGAATTGGGATATAGTAGCCATCACAGAGACGTGGCTGAGGGAAGGACAGGATTGGCAGCTCAAAGGTGATAGGCAGAAGTGAGGAAGGCGCTGGACGAACTATACACAGTAATAAACAACTACGAAACAGAACACCCGGAGGCCTTGCTCATCGTGGCCGGAGACTTCAACAAGGCCAACCTCAAGAGTGTACAGCCAAAATTCCACCAGGGGCGACAACACTCTTGACCACTGCTACTCAAAAATCAAGGGCGCCAACCGTTCCATCCCCCGACCGCACTTTGGGAAATCAGACCATAAGACGGTGCTCCTTCTCCCGGCATACAAGCAGAAACTCAAGCGGGAAAATCCAGCTAAGAAGGTTGTGCAGTGCTGGTCCGAGGAGACAGAAGAGCTCTTACGTGACTGCTTAGAGATGGTGGACTGGTCCATATTTAAGAACTCAGCGACCAACTTAAATGAGTATGTCACCACCGTCACAGACTTCATCAGCAAATGTGTGGATGACTGCGTGCCAAAGAAAGCAGTACGTGCGCTCCCCAACCGGAAACCATGGCTCAATCGCGAGATTGACTCCCTACTGAAGGACAGATCTGAGGCGTTCAAGGCAGACGACCCTGACCTATACAAGAAATCCAGGTACGACCTCCGCAAAGCCATCCGAGATGCCAAGAGAGAATATCAAACCAAGCTAGAGTCACAGACTCTCGGTGGTTGTGGCAAGGATTAAACAACATAACGGGCTACAAAGCGAAGCCGAACAGTATCTCTGGCAGCAGCGCACCCCTCCCCGATGAACTCAATGCATTCTATGCACGGTTCGAGCAGGTAACCAACAATCCGCTGTCGAGTGCCCCAGCAGCCCATAATTCACCCATACCCACCATCACAGCTTCCAAAGTCAGATTGGCCTTCCTGAAAGTGAACCCTCGGAAGGCGACGGGCCCGGACGTGATCCCTGGTCGTGCGCTCAGAGCCTGCGCGGAGCAGCTGGCAGAGGTATTCGCGGGCATCTTTAACCTGTCCCTACTCCAGTCCGAGAACCCCCACCTGCTTCAAGACCACCACCATCATACCGGTACCAAAGAAGAACCAGGCTAAGTGCCTCAATGACTACTGACTTCAGTCGTAATGAAGTGCTTGGAGAGGTTGATCATGAAGCGCATCACCTCCATACTCCCAGAACGCCTTGATCCACTGCAATTTGCATACCGCTGCAACCGGTCCACATCAGACACCATTTCCCTGGCCCTACACTCATCCCTAGAGCATCTCTAAAACAAGGACTCCTACATTAGACTTCTATTTATTGACTACAGCTTCGCCTTCAACACCATAATCCCAGCCAAGCTTATATCAAAGCTCCAAAACCCAGGACTTGGCTCCCCACTCTGCAACTGGATCCTCGATTTTTGGACCAACAGACCACAATCAGTAAGAATGAACAACAGCACCTCCTCCACAATAGTCCTTGACGAATGTGATATAAAATAGTTACTTTAGAGATATTAGTTAATGTAATGTAGAAATAAGCCACTTTGATTCTGGCAAGTAGAGACAAAGGATTTTAGACCGCATGGAAAAAGCAGGAAGAGGTGTGTCTATGAGAGTGATGCTGAATTGATAGGGGCCGGAGAAAGGGATTGGAAGTGAGCCAATCAGAATAGATCAAACAAGTCAGGAGGGACATAGGATGACCTATGGGTGTCGAGTATGTGAAACCTGATGTCATTTGAATGTATCAGTACTGATCTCTTTGTCTGGGACATTCACTTAGTTCCCGGGGCTGCAGAGAGCAACATGTTATCTGTATCACTGTGGACTAGGTAGCTTGCAAGCTGAATAAAATAACTAATGTTATACCTGCAAATCCATCTCGACTTTTATTGAGGCCAGACTGACGGATAAAGAAATTTGGGATTCAACATTTGGTGCCGAAAACCGGGATTTCTCAGGGCGATCCTGATCCAACTGCGAAATCAGAATTAGACTGATTATGAACAGGAGGATGGGGAACAAAGGGCCCTCAATGTAGAACTGGAAAACGACCGCGCATTGATTGTTCCCCTCTTCTTATCGTCTGATTAGTCTGGTCACTCGCGGTTGGCACAGAAAGACCGCCTCGACGAAATCACAGGTCAGTCTGGGGATTAGCAATTTAATTGATGGGATTTCATATTGTTGATTCGGCTTGGGTTAGGGTTTTGGGTTGATGTGACATCTCAAATGATGATTCAATTCCAAGTATAAGGGTTCAGGGGCTGATGGGACTTCAGTAGTGAAGGTTCAGTCCAGTATAACTGTTTTTAAATCTGAAGATGGTTCAACTCCATGTGTGAGTTCTGATTCGGCTTGGGTTAGGTTTTGGATTGATGGGACATTTGAAATTGAAGATGGTTCAACTCTATGTGTGAGTGTTTTAAATATATAGTTGATTAAGCTAAAATTGTACCCTTGGACTGTGGTGGCGAAGGGCGCAGTTCTGAGGACTAGTTGAGATTGTGGGGAATGCTGCATATTGGTTGAAGCAGAAGTCTCTCAAAGGGTTAACAGCAGCAGGCAAAATCAAAAGACAGACAGTGCTTCTCACTCAGGCTTTGAGATAACAGCAGCAGCCTGTAGTGTAATCGGATACCTTTCCTTTGAGTCAGTGAACACCAGCAAAGTTACATTTTGAATTAATTAAAGGAAACCAGTGGATTTCTCCACCTCTTTGATAAAAGTTATTATTTTCGAAAGCAATTGATTGAAAGTGCCAGAATCTTAAGTTTTACTTACTTGAAATAATGTTTATCTCATTTTATCAGGAGATTAATAGAAACTTAAAGGAGGTCACGGACAGCATTTTTAAAAAGTGTAAATCTGGAGATGATAGTTGATTTTGCCAACATTTATGTGAATGTTAAAGAGAAAATAAAAACTTGTTAAAAGAAAAATTGTTAAGATAAAGAAATAATTAAGTTGTAAATGTTATACAAGTTTGTGTTAAGCAAAACGTAAATTTAGTTCTGAGTTGAGATCAGAGCTAAGCTTGCAAGTTGCAGTAATTCAATTTGAATTTTCAAACATTTTTAAGTTTAAAAAAAAAAAAAGCGCAAGTAGAGACAGGAAAGACGCGGGTCAAACAGGAGGTGAGCAACGTAGTTCAATGGCTGGCCTTGAATTGACAGAAAAAGAAAAATTCAATAATTTGGAAAAGTCAGTAAAAGTTCCGTCTGCACCCGTAGCATGGTCTGCGCTCATTCCAGAACCACCAGAGTACAATAATATATACCCAGTCATTGCTCCCCAGATTCCAAATATGCCAGAAACTCAAGCCCTTTTGGATGATAGTGTGGGTCCTGATTTACCAACTTCACGACCAGAAGAGCAAAAGGAACTCTGTCCCACAAGCCCAGTTAGCTCTAGGACAAGATGTCGGACAGCGAGAGAGGGGCTTGACCCTCACCAGAAACAATTAAGCATATCACCTAAGTCTCTCCAAACTAAGGAGAAACCACAAGGTTCCGGAACAAAGGAAGCTGAAACAACTTCTTTTGAAGAGAAAGAACTCCCCCTAGTGACAAGGAGAGACGTTGAAGTCCTGGAACAACCAGGGGAAATAGCTAGAGTGCCCCCTGGTGACGTTCGGAGACAGTTACCGATTAGGAAGATGCGAAACCCTGACGCAGTGACTGCGGGAGCGAACCCCACGATAGACGTTTACTTCCCATGGACACCCAGTGAGATGATGGCTATTATGTCTACAATCCCAGATAGAAAAAAATCTCTTGCTGCCTTCGTGGATTCCTTGAGAACTACCATCTCAATTTATCAAGCTGATTCAAGGGACCTCTGGGCCCTAGTCCAGCAGATTTTAACCCCAGCAGAGTACCGCAATTATCTTAACCACCTGAATTATGCAAGTCATGCCGCACTTCAGCAGGCCGATGCGTTAGACGACGATAGAAGGACACAGATCCTGAATGCGTTGAATAGCACATTTCAAAGGCCCATAAATCTTTCTGTTATCTTAGACCTAAAACCTAAGAAGATTGAAGAGCCAGAGGAATTTCTGGAGCGTTTTAATGAAATCTACCGTGGGCAATCAGGCGACTTGCTGTATCAAAATGGTCAGAATTCCCCTCAATATTGTGTTATGTTAATGCATTGCCTACCACCTTCTGTGGTTACTGCTGTGAAATGTAATAACATGAATTGGACAGAGAACGACCCTTCCCAGATGGCAAGGGCAGTCAGATTTTATTGGAAGGAGGGTGTAGGCCAAGAAAGAGGCTCAGTTACAAAGGTTAAGACGGAGTATGTAATGAAAAAGGATGATTGGCGATCCCAACAAGCGGCAGAAATGGTAGTTTACCAGCAGGAGCCCCAATATAGTGACTTTGGGTGGGTGGATCAGCGAAGAGGAGGATACCAAACCCACCCAAAGGGACCCTCACCCCCTTTTTATGGCCCACCGAACGAATCAACAGCTCTACAACCGCAGCCCCCTCTGAGGGGCCATTGGTCTAATGGAAGAAGAGGACGGGGCAGAAATAGAGGGAGCAATGCATGTTTTAATTGCGGCCGTGTAGATCACTGGCAACAGGAATGCCCCTTTAAAAGACAGGACGGGTGTGTGAGTATCCTATTTCTGAACCTGTGACAGTCACTTACGAGAATAAGTCTGCAGATCATCAGTTTGTAGTGACTACTGGATTGGACTGTAACTTGTTGGCCCGAGATTTACTGTGTATCTTCCAGCTACAGCTAGAGCGGAGATGAGGGGGTAACGGTTACATCATGGAGGATGAGACAACAGTGCTATATTTCTATCACCCCCCAGTGGTGGACGTTAGACGTTGAACAGTCACTGCATCACGTTACCCTGGCCTATGACAGAACTGGACGAAACAGGGAGTTGGAGGACAAATACCGGCCATTACTTGAGACCGAATGGCCAGTCAAGGTTACAGCCACAGTCATGGGAAAAGAAGGTACAGCCGATTTTGTTACAATATCACCACAGTTATGGCCACAGTCAGCTTCGGTAAGCCCTCATATTACACGTCAGGTCCACGACCAGTACCATGCCAGGGATATGGGGTGAATGGTCAGGAGGGCAGTGGATCATTCGGATCCAACAGAGTACGCACTTCAAGTCATGCCGAACGGCACTGCCATAAAATATTTTGAGATCCCAAGCTGCTCCGTCTATAGACAAATTAATTCAAGAGCTGTTGCAACAGGGTATTTTGGTCCCTTGCCAATCAGAATGTAACACCCCCATACTTGCTGTGCCTAAACCAGCCAAACCAGCCCAGTACCGATTAGTACAGGATTTACGTTCAATCAATGCCATCGCATAGCCGTTACATGCTCTCACCCTCCAACAGGATATTACGGTGTATAGCTCCCACTCGGTCATCGCACTACTGAGGCAACTGCAGACTCAGCATCTTACCGCAGCTCGTCAGAATAGGTATGAGGTATACCTTTTGAACAATCCACGTCTGACATTTAAACACTGTACCACTATCAATCCAGCCTGTTTTCTTAGCGGTCCCCCTGGCAATGAGGACGCCTGGTCACGACTGTTTAGCCTTGATTCAGGAAACTACAACAATAAGGGACGATCTGAGTGATATTCCGTTAGAACAACCTGACATGATTATGTATGTTGATGGCAGTGCATTAGTAAGCCCCACTGGCCGGAGACTGTCCGGTTATGCAATCATAGATCAGGATGGTCTGATTCTAGAAGCGGCAGCTTTCCAGACCCCTTACTCAGCACAACAAGCCAAACTTTTTGCCCTCACCCGTGCATGTATACTTGGGGGAGATCGCCGGGTAAATATCTACACTGACTCCCGATATGCTTTCGGGGTAGTTCATGACTTCGGACAACTCTGGAAGAATAGGGGATTCCTTACCTCGGCAGGCACAGAAATATCCAACCGGGGTTTAGTTAATGACCTACTGCAGGCCCTCCTTATGCCCGTGCAGATTTCCATCATTAAATGCGCTGCCCACACGAATGGTACAACCCCAGTTGACGTTGGTAATGAACGAGCAGATTGTGCAGCGCGAACAGCCGTGCAAATTCAGCAAGTGATGGTGCCTAAGATGTTAAGTCAGACTAAACGATCTACTATAAATATGTCTGCTTCTGACAAGTCAATGCCAACCATCCAAGACGTCATAAGGTTACAGGAGGAAGCTCCTGAGAGTGATAAACAAATGTGGAAACGGTTAGGTTGTACATATGATTCTGTTTTCTCTTTATGGACCACGCCTGCACATCAGACTTGTATGTCTGATATACTGGCTTTATGGGTCATTGAATGTGTACACTTTGCAACTCATTGTGGGGCTCGAGGGACTCGTGATTTGTTGCTGGACACTTGGTGGCACCCTAAAATGCAGGGATTGGCTCAGAGTATCAGTAATCGGTGTTTGATTTGTCAGCAATATAACACCGGAAAAGGTATCCCTTGTGGGATGGGGCAAACCCCGTTGCCCAGTGGTCCCTTTGAGACGCTCCAAATGGATTACATTGAGTTGGAAAGGTGTCAATGTTATAAATATGTTTTGGTCATTGTGGATGTGTTCAGCAGATGGGTCGAGGCGTATCAGACTATCGATAATAAAGCTGCTACTGTGGTTAAAGTCTTGATGAGGGAAATCATTCCCCGGTACGGTATACCAGCTCAGTTAAGTTCTGATAATGGGCCTCATTTTATTGGACAAATTAACAAGGAGTTTTGCTCCCAGTTGGGCATACGCCAGCAGTTACACTGTGCTTATAGACCGCAGGCGGCCGGGTTGGTTGAGAGACACAATCAGACCCTCAAAACTAAATTGGCTAAATTAAGAGCAGACACCGGACTGACATGGCTTAAGTTGCTCCCCATTGCCCTCTTCCAGCTGCGGGTTACACCTGCGGGACCGGCCGGCTCTCTCCCGCCGAGATTCTTTATGGCAGGCCTCTTAGAACTCCCTGGAGCCTGCAGGTTCCCAGACTGGTTCAGTTTCATCAGATGACTGAAGAGATGACCACCTATGTTCTAGCCCTCACGCAGGTGCTCAAGGAGCTCCATGGCCAGGTCCGCGCGGCTCACCAGCCATCGCCCCCAGTACCTAGCTCACTTTCAGTCCAGCCCGGTAGTTATGTCATGGTCAAAAATTGGACTAGGAAGGGGTCGGAGCCGCGATGGGACGGGCCCTTCCAAGTTCTCCTTACCACCCCCACAGCAGTTAAAGTGGAGGGGCGAAGTGCTTGGGTCCACCTACATCACTGTAAATTGAGTCCATCTCCACTACTGTAAAAGGTCGGATACTAACCTGCCTCCCTTCTCCAGTGCTATTTTACAGGTGTGGAGCATGATGGAGTGGCTACGCATCGTCTGTATGATATTTGGCCTCACTTCGCTTGGCGTGTTATTGGCGATGGACATGGAAAAGGGGAATATTATGTATCTGTGTAGCCCCAACCAATCTACAAGGATGCATCACCTATGCAAAGGTGATGTTCTTCGCTGCCCCCATATACGAGGACATGGTATCGACTCATGGAAGGTCATCAAAGTTAAGGAGAATGCAGGAGTCATGAAGCAGTTGCACCGGTCCCGGCGATGGGAAGGGAACATTATATGGACATTGCCTTGTTTTTGGAATACATGTAAATTTGATTTTGGATGTGTTAAGAGTGGTGCAATAAAGGTAAAATCAGGCTGTCAGAAGAGCGTAGGAAGAGGCTATGAGAAAGTGAAAGGGACTAGAGAGAGGATGGAGCGTATGAGAAGGGAAGTACAGCTAGAACGTAGGTTACCGGGAGATACACGTAAGTTAATTAAAGGCCAAACTGAGGAAAACCCGGGTAGTATGAATCTCTTCTACCAGATTTACCACCGCTTGTATGGCCAGGGACGGGTTGTCTGCTACCCAAACCCCGCAGCGGTGTCTAGGTTATTTTCTGTTTCACCACTTTGGGGCACTCCCCAAACGGTGGTTCATTGTCAGCATTCCGAGCCACTGCCCGAGCAGGTCACTCTTCCTTACGATCCGGGTTCAGCACCACCGGCTATTTGCCTTCCCCTTCCTCGGGATAATTCCCATTCACAGTACGATAGGCTGCGACGGTGGAGGGCGTACATACCTAGCCACTTCACTCCCAATAGGGATTCCCGGTCATACGAGAATTGCTTCAGCAGTGAAGGATACGGCTGTTTGCTGGTAGAGGTGGACACAAATATAACAAGTCTGTTCCCCACCTGTACGGACAGGAGGTGCCATATCACCCAGGCGTCTGGCCAATGCGTTTGTTACAACACCACTTGCGTTCCATTGAACGCCGGCCTCCAGCTCCTTTGTGGCTGGGCGAATGTCTCTCATATCACTGTTGGGACTAGGGCTTTCCGCATTGCTCGGCGGCCCGAACGGGCGTTTCAAAGTTGGATAAACTGGGCTACTGGGGGGTCCTTACGCAACCGATATGCTGATTGTGATGCTAGCCTGCACACGGAGCAAGGATACTACTTTTTATTTAATGGTACAGCGACCAACGTTTTGACACCCCCATTTCCCCGCCGAATTGCTATAGGGACTCTAGTCCCTACCACAGTCCCCTGCCCTTCGGCGTGGAACCTGCATAATCAGTTAGCACGCCGGGCAGTCTCTGCTGAATTTTGCGAGAACTGGAAAAAACCTCAGGTTCTTGCACCCAACCGGGGCCACTCAGCCGGGTGGGGGATTCTGGCGTATTGACACTGGGAGGTGTGGAGGGGTTCCTTGGCTGTCAGTGATCAGAATTATTTTATTTGCGGCCTTACCATCTTGGGAAATGAAACCTTGGGAGCCCTCGGTGCAATAACCAAGGAGTTGTCTCAGCTACGGTTGTTTGCAATGCAGAACCGGTATGCTCTTGACTATCTTCTGGCCTGTGAGGGTGGGGTATGCGCCATAGTGCAGGGCAAGTGTATCATGGGAGTTCAAGACTTGACCGCTAACATCACTAAATTTATGGATCGCATACGGGATCACTTGGACGGGATGCAGGACCCTGGCTCTTGAGGTAACTGGGGATTTGGAGGTTGGAAGGACTGGTTGATAAATATGGCCATGTATCTAGTGGTAGCTATCGGCTGCATCTTTGTGGGCCTGGCCATCCTTAAATGTGTGATGGGTAGAATGCGGGGTGCACTGGATCAGATCACCGCCCCAAAAAAATTTAACTGTTAAAATCCATGAGGGTGAAGCAGATGAAGGGGGGCTAAGACAGGAATTGGAAATGCAGCGACGGATCTTTTTAGATGAGGAACCGTAGCTATGGATTGGATAGTTCGGTTATCATGGAATGATAAAAGGAGGGAATGACGAATGTGATATAAAATAGTTACTTTAGAGATATTAGTTAATGTAATGTAGAAATAAGCCACTTTGATTCTGGCAAGTAGAGACAAAGGATTTTAGACCGCATGGAAAAAGCAGGAAGAGGTGTGTCTATGAGAGTGATGCTGAATTGATAGGGGCCGGAGAAAGGGATTGGAAGTGAGCCAATCAGAATAGATCAAACAAGTCAGGAGGGACATAGGATGACCTATGGGTGTCGAGTATGTGAAACCTGATGTCATTTGAATGTATCAGTACTGATCTCTTTGTCTGGGACATTCACTTAGTTCCCGGGGCTGCAGAGAGCAACATGTTATCTGTATCACTGTGGACTAGGTAGCTTGCAAGCTGAATAAAATAACTAATGTTATACCTGCAAATCCATCTCGACTTTTATTGAGGCCAGACTGACGGATAAAGAAATTTGGGATTCAACATCCTCAACACCGGCGCCCCGCAAGGCTGCGTACTTAGCCCCCTACTCTACTCCCTGTACACACACGACTGCGTGGCAAAACTTGGTTCCAACTCCATCGACAAGTTTGATGATGATACGACCATAGTGGGCTGGATCTCGAATAAAGAGTCCGAATACAGGAGGGAGATAGAGAACCTAGTGGAGTGGTGTAGCGACAACAATTTCTCCCTCAATACCAGCAAAACTAAAGACCTGGTAATTGACTTCAGGAAGCAAAGTACTGTACACACCCCTGTCAGCATCAACGGGGCCGAGGTGGAGATGGTTAGCAGTTTCAAATTCCTAGGGGTGCACATCTCCAAAAATCTGTCCTGGTCCACCCACGTCGACACTACCACCAAGAAAGCACAACAGCGCCTATACTTCCTCAGGAAACTAAGGAAATTCGGCATGTCCACATTAACCCTTACCAACTTTTACAGACGCACCATAGAAAGCATCCTATCAGGCTGCATCACAGCCTGGTATGGCAACTGCTCGGCCCAGGACCGCAAGAACCTTCAGAGTCGTGAACACCGCCCAGTCCATCACACAAACCTGCCTCCCATCCATTGACTCCATCTACACCTCCCGCTGCCTGGGGAAAGCGGGCAGCATAATCAAAGATCCCTCCCACCCGGCTTTCTCACTCTTCCAACTTCTTCCATCGGGCAGGAGATACAGAAGTCTGAGAACACGCACGAACAGGCTCAAAAACAGCTTCTTCCCCACTGTCACCAGACTCCTAAATGACCCTCTTATGGACGGATTTCATTAACACTACACCCTGTATGCTTCATCCGATGCCAGTGCTTTTGTAGTTACATTGTATATGTTGTGTTGCCCTATTATGTATTTTCTTTTATTCCCTTTTCTTCTCATGTACTTAATGATCTGTTGAGCTGCTCGCAGAAAAATACTTTTCACTGTACCTCGGTACACGTGACAATAAACAAAACCAATCCAATATCTTGGAAGGGACATCAAATGAAGCTTTGTGGGTAGAGGTTAGGAACAAAAAAAAAAAAGGGACAGCCACATTGCTAGATGTTTATTATAGACCTCCAGATAGTTATCAGAAAATTGATGATCTAATATGTACACAATTTGCAGAGATGGTGTAAAAATAATAATACGGTAGTTATATTTAAACTTTCCCAACAGTAATTGGGATAGTCACTGTGTTAAGAGCATGGATGGGGTGGAGTTCTTAAAATATATACAGGAGAACTTTTTAGCTCAATATGTAGAGGGTCCTACGAGGGACAGTGCAGTGCTGAACCTAATTCTGGGGAATGAAGCTGGACAGGTGGTTGGCATGTTTGGTGGGGGAGCATTTTGGTGACAGTGACCACAACAAAAATTGTACAAAGAAATGGACAAGTTGCAAAAAAGTGGATTGAGGGAGAGCACATTTCAGTAAAATAAGGCAGGATCTGGCCAAGGTAGACTGGAAAGAGTTTCTGGTGGGGAAATCTACAGAAGAGCGCCTTTGGGGGGGGGGGGGGGAACGATCAAAAAGAAAATGGGGAGAGAGTACAGGCCCAACATGTTTCCTCTAGGATAATCGGAAGGAATAATAAGCCCAGAGAGCCATGAATGACCAGAGACATTCAGGATATGATGAGGAGGAGGAAAGGGACATTTAGCAAGTACAAGGGGAGCAAATCAACAGAGGCATGAGTAGAGTACAGAAAGTGCAGGATGGTGTTTAAGAAAATAATATGGGAAGCAAAGGGGGCTATGAGAAAGCAATGGCTGGTAAAAGTTAGGGAAATCCCAAGATATTCTACATATATCAACACGAAGAGGATAACCAGGGAAAGTGGGGCCCATTGGGGACCATCAGGGAAATCTTAGGGTGTAGCTAGAGGATGTTGGTCGAGTGTTGAACAAATACTTAATCTCTGTCTTCACCCAAGAGAGTGAGTAGGTAGATAGAAAACTCGGGAGAGAGACGGTGAGTTTCGAGAGCAAATTGTCACAGGGAGTGACAAGGTATTGGAGGTATTGGCAAGCTTAAAAGTGGACACATTTCCAGGACTGGATGAATTGTTTCCCAGGGTGCTGTGAGAAGCGAAGGTGGAGATTGCATGGGGCTCTGACCCAAATGTTTAGTTCCTCGCTGGCCTCGGGGGTGGTGCCAGAGGACTGGAGAACAGCTAACGTGATCCCATTATTTAAGAAAGGTTGCAGAGATAACCCAGGGAACTACAAACCAGTGAGTCTCACGTCAGTCATAGGGAAACTGTTGGAGAAAATTCTGAAGGAGAGTATTTATCTCCACTTGGTGAGGCAAGATTTGATCAGGAATAGTCAGCATGGCTTTCTCAGAGGGAGATCATGCCCAACAAATTTGATTGAATTTTGAGAGCATGTGACCAGGTGTGTAGATGAGGGTAGTGTGCTGATGTAGTTTACATGGATTTTAGCAAAGCCTTTGACAAGGTCCCACATGGGTGACTTATAAAGAAGGCAAATGCACATGGGACACAGGGTAACTTGATAAGGTAGATTCAAAATTGGAGACAGACGGTTGCTTTAGTGACTGGAAGCCAATGTCCAGTGGCGCACCTCGGGAATCTGTGCTAGGTCCCCCATTGTTTGTCATTTATTTAAGTTACAAAGATGACTATGTGAGGCGTAGATCAGTAAGTTTGCGGATGGCACAAAGATTGGCCAGGTGGTTAACAGTGAGGTTGAGTGTCTTGGGTTACAGGAAGATATAGGCGGAATGGTCAAATGGGAAGAAAAGTGGCTGATGGAATTTAACCCTGAAAATTGTGCAGTGAAACACTTTGAATGCTTCCATGTCACATTACTCCAACCAATGAATGGCATGACACTGGGAAATTCTGAGGAACTAAGTAACCTTGGCGTGTTTGTCCATAGATCTCTGAAGGCAGACGGGCAGGTTAATATGCGGTTGAAAAAGGCATATGGGACGCTTGCCTTTATCAATTAAGGCATAGATTACAAAAACAGGGAGGTCATTTTGGAGTTGTATAGAACTTTGGTGAGGACACAGCTGCAGTACTGACTACAATTCTGGTCACCACGATAGGAAGGATGTGATTGCACTGGGAGTGGTGCAGAGGTGATTCGCCAGGATGTTGCCTGGGATGGAATATTCAAGCTATGAAGAGAGGTTGGATAGGCTTGGATTGTTTTCATTGGAGCAGAGAAGACTGAGGGGGACCTGGTTGAAGTGTACACAATTAAGAGGGGCATGGACAGGGTGGATAGCGAGCAGCTGTTCCCCTCAGTTGAAGGGTCAGTTACGGGGGGCGGGACACAAGTTCAAGGTGTTGGAGGTTTAGGGGGGGTTTTGAGGAAAAACTCTTTACTCAGAATGCACGATTGCCAAGTGTGGAGATAACACAAAGATAGGTGAGAATGCAAGTTGTGAGGATGACAAAGAGTCTACAGAGGGATTATAGACAGGTTAGGTGAATGAGCAAAAACATGGCAGATGGAATATAATGTAGGAAAATGTAAAGTTATGCACTTTGGTAGAACGAATCAAGGAGCTAAATATTATTTAAATGCAAAAAGACTGCAGAAAACTTCAGCAGAGGGATTTGCGGGTCCTCCTACATAAATCACAAAAAGCTAGCATACAAGTTCAGCATGTAATCGGGAAGGCAAATGGAATGTTGGCCTATATTTCAAAGAGAACGGAGTATGAAAATAAGGAAGTCCTGCTAAAACTATACAAAGCATTAGTTAGACCACAGGTGGAATACAGTGAACTGTTTTGGTCCCATTACTGTGTGTGGAGTCTGCACGTTCTCCCGGTGTCTGCGTGGGTTTCCTCCAGGTACGCCGGTTTCCTCCCACAATCCAAAAATGTGCAGGTTAGGTGGATTGACCATGCTAAATTGCCCTTAGGTTAGGTGGGGTTACTGGGATGGGGTGGAGGGGTGGGCTTAAGTGGGTGCTCTTTCCAAGAGCCAGTGCAGACTCGATGGGCCAAATGCCTCCTTTTGCACTATAATCTATGATTATCTAAGGAAATATATACTAGCATTGGAGGCAGTCCAGAGGAGGTTAATTCGGATGATCCCAAGTATGGAGGCATTTTCCTAGGAGGTGTTAAAGGCCTGTACAAATTGGAGTTTAGAAGAATGAGAGGCGACCTTATTGAGACATATTTCAGGGGGCTCGACAGGGTAGATGCTGAGAGGATGTTTCCTCTGTGGGAGAGTTTAGGACCAGAGGGCATAATCTCAGGGGAAGGGGTTGCCTATTTAAGACAGAGATGAGGAGGAATTCTTCTTTCAGGGGTAGTGAATCGGTGGAATCCTTTTTAAAAAAAATATGAATTTAGAGTACCCAATTATTTTGTTTCCAATTAAGGGGCAATTTAGCGTGGCCAATCCACCCACCCTGCACATCTTTGTGTTGTGGGGGTGAAACCTAGAGAATGTGCAAACTCCACATGGACAGTGACCTAAACTGTAAATTTAGGGGCTGTAAGGGGCTGGTTTAGCACAGGGCTAAATAGCTGGCTTTTAAAACAGACCAAGGCAGGCCAGCAGCACGGTTCTATTCCCGTACCAGCCTCCCCGAACAGGCGCCGGAAGGTGGCGACGAGGGGCTTTTCACAGTAACTTCATTTGAAGACTACTTGTGACAATAAGTGATTTTCATTTTCAAACTGTGGAATTCTCTACTAGAGAGCTGTGGAGGCTAGGTTGGTAATTGTGTTCAAAACCAAGAGGAACAGACTTTTAATCAGAAAGGGAATTAAGGGCAGCAAGGTAGTGCATTGGTTAGCATTGCTGTCTCATGGTGCCAAGGGCCCAGGTTCGATCCCGGCCCCAGGTCATTGTCCATGTGGAGTTTGCACATTCTCCCAGTGTCTGCGTGGGTCTCACCCCCACAATCCAAAGATGTGCAGGGAAGGTGGATTGGCCATATCTTTTTATTATTTATTATTTTTAATGAGGTGGATTGGCCACGCTAAATTGCCCCTTAATTGGAAAAAAAAAATAATTGGGTACTCCAAATTAAAAAAGACAGAAAAGGGCATTAGATGCATGGGAACCCCACCACCTGCAGGTTCCCCTCCAAGCCACACACCATCCTGACTTGGAACAACATCACCCTTCCTTCTCTTTTGCTGGTCAAACATTCCTTGAAATCGAACTTCCGGGTGCGGCGATGACCAGCTAAGACGCACGTTTCGGCACCTCCCGTTTTAACGGACTTTTGGGCTCTTAACGGGAGCCCCAACGGCAATTTTCGAAGGCTAAACCCACTGTGAGGCGACATAGAAGGGAGTCCCCCCGGATGTGAACGGATAGAAGAGATAATAGCGGCCAGATTGCGGAGGATCCTCTGGAGCAGCGGCAAAGAAGGGAAGTGAGAAGCAAGATGGCGGCAGAGGGAGGCCAGTTGGTATAGGGCCTGGAACAGCAGGAGTTCCTCCGGCGATGTGCGGAGGAGCCCAAGAAGGAGGTGTTGGCGCCGATGCTGCAGGCGATTGAGGGGTTAAAGGAGGGGCAGAAGACCCAAGAGATGGAGCTCCGTGGAGTGAAGGCAAAAGCTGCCGAAAATGAGGACGAGATACAGGGCTTGGTGGTGAAGACGGAGACGCACGAGGCACTACATAAGAGGTGTATGGAGAGACTGGAAGCCTTGGAAAATAGCTCGAGGAGGAAGAACTTAAGAATCTTGGGGCTTCCCGAAGGGGCAGAGGGAGCGGACGTTGGGGCGTATGTGAGCACTATGCTCCATACCTTAAATGGGAGCTGAGGCCCCGACGGGCCCCCTGGAAGTGGAGGGAGCGTATCGAGTCCTCGTGAGAAGACCAAAGGCAGGAGAAATACCTCGAGCAATAGTGGTGAGGTTCCACCGCTACAAGGACAGGGAGATGGTCCTGAGATGGGCGAAAAAGACACTGAGCAGCAGGTGGGAGAACGCGGTGATCTGCGTGTATCAGGATTGGAGTGCGGAGGTGGCGAGAAGAAGGGAGAGTTTCAATCGGGCCAAGGCGGTGCTCCACAAGAGGAAAGTGAAATTCGGAATGTTGCAGCCGGCAAGACTGTAAGTTACACACCAGGGTAAACACCACTACTTCGAGACGGCAGAGGAGGCGTGGACATTTATTGAAGAGGAGAAGTTGGACTAGATTTGAGAAAGTGTGTTTGAAATGAAGTAGTGAGGTGGTGGCAAGGGTCTGCGAATCAGATGGGGGAAAATTTTCTTTCTCCTCGAAGGGGGGGGGGACACGAAGAAATGTGGGCGCCGGTGGAGAAGGGGAGGGGGAAGGAGAGAGGGAGCTGCGCCATCAGGGGCGGGGCCGAGAGGGAAGCGCGGGCTTTGTTCCCACGCTACGGAAAGTGTGGCGGGAAAAGGGGGCGCAGGAAGGAGGGAGCCTCACATAATGGGAGGCTAAGGATAAACGGGGGAAGCCGAGGTCAGCCAGAGTTTGCTGACTTCCGGAAGCAATATGGGTGGAGCAACTAAGCTAGAGAAGGATCTAGCGGGGGGGGGTTAACTGGGTTGCTGCTGCTAAGGGGAAGAGGGAGTTGTTACGGGATGGGATGGTCAGGACGGGAGGGCACCGTCCGGGGGATAAGCGGGTGCGTGGGAACCGGGTGAGGAGCTGGTCTAAAAAAGGGGATGGCTAGTCGATGAGGGGGGGGGTAAAGAGCCCCCCAACCCGGTTGATCACATGGAACGTGAGAGGGTTGAATGGGCCGATTAAGAGGGCAAGGGTATTTGCGCACCTAAAGAAGCTAAAGGCAGACGTGGTCATGCTTCAGGAGACGCACCTGAAACTGGCGGATCAGGTCAGATTAAGAAAAGGATGGGTGGGACAGGTATTCCACTCAGGCTTGGATGCGAAAAATAGAGGGGTGGCAATACTGGTGGGGAAACGGGTATTGTTTGAGGCGAAGACCACAGTGGTGGACAGTGGGGGTAGATACGTGATGGTGAGTGGCAGATTGCAAGGTGAGGCGGTGGTGCTGGTGAACGTATATGCCCCGAACTGGGATGATGCAAACTTTATGAAGCGTATGTTGGGGCGCATCCCGGACCTGGAGATGGGAAAGTTGGTAATGGGGGGGGGGGGGGGGGGGGGGAAACGGGGGACTTCAACACGGTGCTGGACCAATCCAGATCTAGGACCGGGAGGAGGCTGGCAGCGGCCAAGGTGCTTAAGGGCTTTATGGAGCAGATGGGAGGAGTGGATCCCTGGAGATTTACTAGACCAAGGAGTAAAGAGTTTTCCTTCTTCTCCCATGTCCACAAAGTGTACTCCCGGATAGACTTCTTTGTCCTAGGAAGGGCGCTGATCCCAAAGGTGGCAGGAACGGAGTATTCGGCTATAGCCATTTCAGATCATGCCCCACATTGGGTAGATCTGGAAGTAGGAGAGGAAAAGGAGCAGCGCCTACTCTGGAGGTTAGATATGGGACTGTTGGCGGACGAGGGGGTATGTGTAAGGGTGAGGGGATGTATTGAAAGGTACCTAGAGATCAATGATGACTGAGAGGTTCAGGTGGGAGTGGTCTGGGAGGCGCTGAATGCAGTGGTTAGAGGGGAGCTGATCTCCATAAGGGCCCATAAGGGGAAACAAGAGGGTAAAGAAAGGGAGAGATTGTTGGGGGAGATTTTGAGGGTGGATAGGCAATATGCGGAGACTCCAGATGAAGGGCTATACAGGGAAAGACGGAGATTGCACACGGACTTTGACTTGTTGACCACGGGTAAGGCGGAGGCACAATGGAGGAAGGCACAGGGAGTGCAGTATGAATATGGAGAGAAGGCGAGCCGGCTGCTGGCCCAACAACTTAGGAAGAGGGGGGCGGCGAGAGAGATCGGAGGGGTTAGAGACGAGGAGGGAAAGATGGAACGGGGTGCGGAGAGGGTGAACGGGGTGTTTAAGGTATTTTACGAGAGGCTATATAAGGCTCAACCCCCGGAAGGGAAAGAGGGAATGATGCATTTCCTAGACCAGCTGGAGTTCCCGAAGGTTGAGGAACAGGAGATGACAGGACTGGGAGCGCAGATTGAGGTGGAGGTGGTAAAAGGAATTGGGAACATGCAGGCAGGGAAGGCCCCGGGACCGGATGGGTTCCCGGTGGAGTTCTATAGGAAATATGTGGACCTGCTGGCCCCAGTTCTGACGAGAACCTTTAATGAGGCTAGGGAAAGGGGGACACTACCCCCGACGATGTCGGAGGCGACGATATCGCTGATCCTGAAAAGAGACAAAGACCCGCTGCAGTGCGGGTCATACAGGCCCATTTCCCTCTTGAACGTAGATGCCAAGCTTTTGGCCAGGGTGATGGCGACGAGGATAGAGGACTGTGTCCCTCGGGTGGTGCATGATGATCAGACGGGGTTTGTTAAAGGGAGGCAATTGAATGCTAATAAACGGAGGCTGTTGAGGGTGATGATGATGCCCCCGCCGGAGGGGGAGGTGGAGATAGTGGTGGCGATGGATGCAGAGATAGCATTTGATAGAGTGGAGTGGGACTACCTGTGGGAAGTACAGAGGAGATTTGGATTTGGAGAGGGGTTCATTAGATGGGTTCAGCTTCTGTCCAGGGCCCCGATGGCAAGTGTGATTACAAATAGGCAACGATCTGACCACTTCCGACTATATAGGGGTACAAGTCCCCTGTCCCCGTTACGGTTTGCGTTGGCAATTGAGCCATTGGCCATAGCGCTGAGGGGCTCTAGGAAGTGGAGGGGGGTACTTAGAGGAGGAGAAGAGCATCGGGTGTCATTATACGCGGATGATTTGTTGTTGTATGTCGCGGACCCAGTGGAGGGGATTCCTGAGATAATGCAGACACTCAGGGAGTTTGGAGAATTTATGATATAAATTGAATATGGGGAAGAGTGAACTGTTTGTGATGCACCCCGGGGAACAGGGCAGGGGAATAGACAATTTACCGTTGAGGAGGGTAAGAAAAGATTTCTGGTATTTAGGGATCCAGATGGCCAGGAACTGGGGAACCTTGCATAAGCTTAACTTGGCACGACTGGTAGAGCAGATGGAAGAGGACTTTAGGAGGTGGGACATGGCGCCCCTGTCATTGGCGGGCAGGGTGCAGGCGGTTAAAATGGTGGTCCTTCCGAGGTTTCTTTTTGTGTTCCAGTGCCTCCCTGCACTGATTACAAAGGCCTTTTTTAAGAAGGTGGACAAGAGTATTATGAGCTTTGTGTGGGCTGGAAAGACCCCAAGAGTAAAGAGGGGGTTCCTGCAGCGCAGTAGGGACAGAGGGGGACTGGCACTGCCGAGTCTAAGTGATTATTATTGGGCCGCCAACGTGTCAATGATATGTAAGTGGATGAGGGAAGGGGAAGGAGCGGCGTGGAAAAAACTGGCGATGGCGTCCTGTGGGGGAACTAGCTGAAAAGCACTGGCGATGGCACCGTTACCGTACTCCCCGAAAAAATACACCACAAACCCAGTGGTGGTGGCAACTCTGAAAATTTGGGGGCAGTGGAGACGACATAAGGGAGTGACGGGTGCCTCAGTGTGGTCCCCGATAAGGAACAACCATAGGTTTGTCCCGGGAAGGATAGATGGGGGATTTAAATCTTGGCAGCGAGCAGGAATTGCGAAATTGAAGGACTTGTTCTTAGACGGGACGTTCGCGAGTCTGGGAGCACTGACAGAAAAATATGGGTTGCCACCTGGGAATGCATTTCGCTATATGCAAGTGAGGGCATGTGTGAGGCAACAGGTGAGGGAATTTCCACAGCTCCCGGCGCAAGAGATCCAGGACAGAGTGATTTCGGGGGCATGGGTGGGTGATGGTAGGGTGTCAGATATATATAGGGAAATGAGAGACGAGGGGGAGACGATGGTAGAGGAGCTGAAGGGAAAATGGGAGGAGGAGCTGGGGGAAGAGATTGAGGGGGGGCTGTGGGCAGATGCCCTAAGTAGGGTAAACTCTTCATCCTCGTGTGCCAGGCTCAGCCTGATACAATTAAAGGTTCTACACAGGGCGCATATGACGGGAGCAAGGCTGAGTAGATTTTTTGGAGTGGAGGATAGGTGTGGGAGATGCACGGGCAGCCCGGCGAACCACACCCACATGTTTTGGTCATGTCCGGTATTGCATGGGGTCTGGGTGGGTGTGGCAAAAGTGATCTCGAAGGTGGTGGGGGTCCGGGTCAAACCAAGCTGGGGGTTGGCTATATTTGGGGTTGCAGATGAGCCGGAAGTGCAGGAGGCGAGAGAGGCCGACGTGTTGGCCTTTGCGTCCCTAGTAGCCCGGCGAAGGATTCTACTTATGTGGAAAGAAGCTAAGCCCCCGGGTGTGGAGGCCTGGATCAACGACATGGCAGGGTTTATAAAACTGGAGCGGCCGGGTGCGGCTATGCAGAGCTAGGTCGCATATTCGGCAGCTCCTGCTTGGAACGGACTTTTGGGCTCTTTTACAGGGCCCCCACGGCATTTGTTTGACATTTCCCGGTGTGGGAAGAAGGCGGCAATATTCCCCCGACAGTGTCCCCCAGGAAGGGTATGTCTCTTGGTTGCCAGACACACGCAGAAACAGTGAAAGATTTGGCTGCAACTACAGGATAAACAGGGCCTCTTCCAGCATGCAGGCGGGGGAAGGGCAAGCTTAAAGCTGCAAGCTGACCTGAGGGCCTGTATCAAAGGTGAATTCTAGCAGCAGAGGGAACAACTGTGAAAAGACCTCATCAAGGCCACTGAAGGGACTTCCGGTTGCGGTGATGCCTAGCTAGCCGCACGCTTCGGCGGCTCCAGCTCCGACGGACCTTCGGGCTCTTTTAAGAGCCTCAACGGGGAATTTTTCGACGACGCAACCCGGTGTGGGGCGTGTGAGAAGGGAGTCCCCCCCAAACGAAGGAGGAAAAAACCGGCGGCGGCGGCTGCAGCGCGAGGAATCGTCGACCAAAGGGTCAGAAAGAGAGAAGTACAAGATGGCGGCGGAGAAAGCGCAGGCGACATGGGGGCCTGAGCATGAAATTGTGAGACGGTGCGTGGAGCTGCTGAAGAGGGAGGTGCTGACCCCGTTGCTACAGGCAATTGAGGGGCTCAAGGAGACATTAAAGACCCAGGAGACAGAGCTCCGTGTGGTGGAGCAGAAGGTGACAGATATTGAGGACGAGATCCTGGGCCTGGCGGTTAAGACACAGACGCACGAGGCACTTCATAAAAAGTGTACTGAAAGGATCGAAGCCCTAGAAAATGGAGCGCGAAGGAAGAACCTTCGGATACTGGGTCTCCCTGAGGGTGTGGAAGGAGTGGACTGTGGAGCGTACGCAAGTACGATGCTGAGCTCACTGATGGGTGCTGAGGCCCCTACGGGCCCCTTGGAGGTGGAGTGGGCAAATCGGATTCCGGCGAGAAGACCAAAAGCGGGAGAACCACCCAGGGCGATAATCGTGCGATTTTACCGCCTTAAGGATAGAGAGGAGGTCCTGAGATGGGCTAAAAAGGTGCGGAGTAGCAGATGGGAGAATGCAGTGGTACGGGTATACCAGGATTGGAGTGCGGAGGTGGCGAGAAGGAGGGCGAGCTTCAACCGAGCCAAAGAGGTGTTGCATAAAAGGAAGGTGAAGTTCGGGATGCTGCAGCCGGCAAGACTATGGGTCACGTATCAGGAGAGACACCATTATTTCGAGACGGCGGAGGAAGCATGGACCTTCATCAAAGAAGAGAAATTGGATCGGAACTGAGGGACTGATGCTGCAGGAAATGTTATTGTTAATGTTACGGTGGAAGTTAATTGAGAAGTAAACAGGGAAGGGGGGAGACATTGGGGAAATGTGGGCGCCGGTGAGGGGGGAAAGACGGGACATAGTTGGAGAATGGGGAAGGGGAGGGGGAGGGGAAAGGGAGCTGCGCCATAAGAGGCGGGTCAGGTAAAGGGATGTTCCCGCACCAGAAAGAATAAGGCGGGAAGACAGGCGCAAGGCGGATGGGAGTTCCCCACATGGGGGGGGTCGAGGAGTGAGCAGGAGTAGCCGGGGTCAGTTGAAGTCAGCTGACTTACGGAAGTAATATGGGGGGAGCAATCAAGCTAGAAAGAGATCTAGCGGGGAGGGGAGGAGGGAGGGAGAAGGGGGGGGACAACTGGGTTGCTGCTGCGGAAATCCAAAAGGAAATGGCTAAAGAGTGGGTGGGCGGGGATGGTGTGCGACGCTGGGGGAGCGAGCGGGAGCGCGGAGGCGGGATATGGGACTGGCCTAGAGAAGGTAATGGCTAGTCGACACGGGAGGGGGGCAGGTAGCCCCCTAGTGAGGCTGATCACGTGGAACGTGAGAGGCCTGAACGGACCGATAAAAAGGGCCCGAGTGCTCGCGCATTTGAAAGGACTAAGGGCAGACGTGGTTATGCTCCAAGAGACGCACCTAAAGGTGGCGGACCAAGTTAGGCTAAGGAAAGGATGGGTGGGACAGGTGTTCCACTCAGGACTGGACGCAAAGAATAGAGGGGTGGCCATTTTGGTGGGGAAACAGGTCGCATTTGAAGCAAAGAACATCGTAGCAGATAGCGGAGGTAGATATGTAATGGTGAGTGGCAGGCTGGAGGGAATGGAGGTCGTGTTGGTTAACGTGTATGCCCCAAACTGGGACGATGCGGGATTTATGAGACGGATGCTGGGGCGTATACCGGACCTGGAGGTAGGAAACTTGATTTTAGGAGGGGACTTTAATACGGTGCTGGACCCGGGGCTAGATAGATCCAGCTCAAGGACCGGAAGAAGGCCGGCAGCGGCCAAGGTACTTAAGGGGTTTATGGACCAAATGGGAGGAGTGGATCCATGGCGATTTCTTAGACCTAGGGCTAGGGAGTATTCCTTCTTCTCCCATGTCCATAAAGTGTACTCCCGGATAGATTTTTTTGTTTTGGGAAGGTCGTTGATCTCTAGGGTGGAAGAAGCTGAGTACTCAGCCATAGCGGTTTCGGATCATGCCCCACATTGGGTGGACCTGGAATTAGGAGAGGAAAGGGAGCAGAGAACACTCTGGCGATTAGATGTGGGACTGATGGCGGATGAGGGAGTGTGTGCAAGAGTGCGGGGGTGTATTGAGAGATACCTGGAGGTCAATGACGACGGCGAGGTCCCTGTGGGAGTGGTATGGGAAGCACTAAAAGCGGTGGTCAGAGGAGAGCTGATCTCCATTGGGGCCCACAAAAGGAAAACAGAGGCCAAGGAAAGGGAAAGATTACTGGGGGAGATTTTAAGGGTGGATAGGGAATTTGCAGAGACCCCGGAGGAGGAATTGTACAGGGAGAGGAGACGACTCCAGACGGAATTTGACCTTCTGACCACCAGAAAGGCGGAGGTACTGTGGAGGAAGGCACAGGGGAGGAGGTATGAATATGGGGAAAAGGCGAGTCGCCTGTTGGCTCATCAATTGCGAAAGAGGGCAGCAGCGAGGGAAATAGGAGGAATTAGAGACGAAAGGGGAGACACGGTGCGAAGGGCAGGAAAGATAAATGAGGTGTTCAAGACCTTCTATGAGGAACTGTATAGGTCTCAACCCCCAGAGGGAGAGGAGGGGATGCGGCAGTTCCTGGACCAATTGAGGTTCCCGAAAGTGGAGGAGCGGGGGGTGGTAGGCCTGGGGGCACCGATTGGGGTGGACGAGGTTATTAAGGGACTGGGAAGCATGCAAGCAGGGAAGGCCCCAGGACCAGACGGGTTCCCGGTGGAGTATTACAGAAAATATGTGGACTTGTTGGCCCCGTTGATGGTGAGGACGTTCAATGAGGCCAGGAAAGGGGGGACTCTACCCCCGACGATGTCGGAGGCGACGATATCGTTAATTTTGAAGAGGGATAAAGATCCGTTGCAGTGCGGGTCCTATAGACCCATTTCATTGTTGAACGTGGACGCCAAATTGTTGGCAAAGGTACTGGCATCGAGGATAGAGGACTGTGTCCCGGGGGTGGTGCACGAAGACCAGACAGGGTTCGTAAAAGGGAGACAACTGAATGTTAACGTGCGACGACTATTAGGGGTGATAATGATGCCCCCAGTGGAGGGGGAGGCAGAGATAGTGGCGGCAATGGACGCAGAGAAGGCATTTGATAGGGTGGAGTGGGAGTATTTATGGGAAGTGTTAAGGAGGTTTGGGTTTGGGAACGGGTTTATTAGCTGGGTTAGACTTCTTTATGGGGCTCCAACGGCAAGCGTAGTTACAGGTCGACATAGATCGGAGTATTTCCGACTATATAGGGGAACAAGACAGGGATGCCCGCTGTCTCCATTGTTGTTCGCGTTGGCAATTGAACCTCTGGCCATGGCGTTGAGAGACTCCAGGAAATGGAGAGGGGTGATTAGAGGGGGAGAAGAACACCGAGTCTCGTTATATGCGGATGACCTATTGTTATACGTGTCGGACCCAGCGGGGGGAATGATAGAGGTTATGCGAATTTTGAGGGGGTTCGGGGATTTCTCGGGGTATAGGCTAAACATGGGGAAGAGTGAATTATTTGTGATACATCCAGGGGACCAGAGTAGAGAGATAGAAGGCTTGCCTCTAAGGAAAGTGGAAAGAAACTTCCGATACCTGGGGATTCAGATCGCTAGGAGCTGGGGAACCTTGCACAGACTTAATCTGACACGGTTGGTAGAACAAATGGAGGAGGACTTCAAGAGGTGGGACATGCAGCCTCTATCACTGGCGGGCAGGGTGCAAGCAATTAAGATGATGGTCCTCCCGAGGTTCTTATTTGTATTTCAATGTCTCCCTATACTAATCACTAAGACCTTTTTTAATAAAATAGACAGGAGCATCACGAGCTTCGTGTGGGCAGGGAAAGTTCCGAGAGTAAGGAGGGGGTTCCTTCAGCGTAGTAGGGACAGAGGAGGATTGGCACTACCGAACTTGGGCGATTACTATTGGGCCGCCAATGTGGCAATGATACGTAAATGGATGATGGAGGGTGAGGGAGCGGCGTGGGAAAGACTGGAGAGAAAGTCCTGTAAAGGAACGAGTTTAGAGGCGCTGGTGACGGCGCCGCTACCGATCTCACCTAAAAAGTTTACCACGAACCCGGTGGTGGCGGCAACATTGAATATCTGGGGACAGTGGAGGCGACAGAGAGGGGTGCGGGGAGCCCTGGTGGGGTCCCCAATCAGGAACAACCATAGGTTCACCCCAGGAAGAATGGATGGAGGATTTCAGAGCTGGTTCCAGTTGGGAATTAGGAGGGTGGGAGATTTATTTATAGATGGGACTTTTGCGAGCTTGGGAGCATTGGAGGAAAAGTATAAGTTGCCCCGGGGAAATTTCTTGAGATATATGCAGGTGAGGGCATTTACTAGACAACAGGTGAGGGAATTTCCATTGCTCCCGACACAGGGGATACAGGACAGGGTGCTTTCAGGGGTGTGGGTCGGAGAGGGCAAGGTGTCAGAGATTTACCGAGAGATGAGGGAAGAGGGGGAGGAGTCGGTGGGCGAACTAAAAGGAAAGTGGGAAGAAGAACTAGGGGAGGAGATAGAGGAGGGTATGTGGGCTGATGCCCTAAGCAGGGTAAATTCCTCTTCCTCATGCGCCAGGCTTAGCCTGATTCAATTTAAGGTGCTACATAGAGCACACATAACGGGAGCAAGATTGAGCAGGTTCTTTGGAGTGGAGGACAAATGTGGGAGGTGTGGCGGGAGCCCGGCAAACCACGCACATATGTTTTGGGCATGCCCGGCACTGGAAGGGTATTGGAAGGGAGTGACGGGAGTGATTTCGCGGGTGGTGAAGGCCCGGGTCAAACCAGGCTGGGGGTTAGCTCTATTTGGAGTTGCGGAAGAGTCGGGAGTGCAGGAGGCGAAAGAGGCCGACGTTGTGGCCTTTGCGTCCCTAGTAGCCCGGCGCAGGATCCTACTCATGTGGAAGGAGGCGAAACCCCCCGGACTGGAGGCCTGGGTAAATGATATGGCGGGGTTCATTAAACTGGAGCAGATAAAGTTTGCCCTGAGAGGATCGGCTCAAGGGTTCACCAGGCGGTGGCAGCCATTTCTCGACTACCTAGGGGAACGTTAGAGGGAAGACAGATGACCAGCAGCAGCAACCCAGGGGGAGGGGGGGGGGGGGGGGGGAGGGGGGGTTTAGTTTAGGTCAAAGATAAAGGGGTTTTGTTACTTGTGTATTGTTTAAAATTTCTGTATTGTTATTGTTGCGTTTGCTTTGTAAGAGGGGAAAAATTGTTGTTTGGGAAAAAATTTTCAATAAAACATTTATAAAAAAAAAAAATAAATAAAAAATAAAACTGGAGCGGATAAAATATGCATTAAGAGGTTCGGCTCAGGGGTTCACCGGGCGGTGGCAACTGTTCCTCGACTATCTCGCAGAGCGATAAGGGAAAATAGAAAAGGCAGCAGCAGCAGCAGCCCAAGAGGGGGGGGGGGCGGGGGGCTCATTCAGTTCTTCAGGGGTTTTATGTGTGTGTTTATATATTAGTTATTTATATTTGATTTCACAAAGTTACTATTTTAGTTATTATTTCTGTTGTTTCTTAATTTGTTGTTGGCAGTTGCCGTTAGTTAGCATATTATTTATTTTTAAAAAACGATCAATGTATATATTATTACAAAGTTGTAAAATGGGAAATTTTTGTTTGATCGAAAAACTTTAATAAAATATATATATTTTTTTTTAAAACATTCCTTGAAATCCTTCCCTAACAGTGGGTGTGCTTATACACCATATGGATTGCAGTAGTTCAGGAAGGCAGCCTGAACTACCTTTTACAGGCAATTCGGGATGGGCAATAAATGCTGACAGAGCCAGATTTGCAAATATGAGAGGATGTTTCCTCTGTGGGAGAGTTTAGGACCAGAGGGCATAATCTCAGAGGAAGGGGTTGCCCATTTAAGACCGAGATGAGGAGGAATTTCTTCTCTCAGGGGGAAAAAGTTTTTCTCTCAAAAAACTTGCAAATATGTAAAAATAACCACCCCTATTTCAATTTTACTTATTACATACACTGGGCAGCCCCACCTACAAACCTTGTTCAAACAAAATAATTTAACTTAAAAACATATACTTACGCTATGTAGTCAGCCATCACAAGTGGCTTTGGAATATGCCCTGCAGGAATGTATCCACTTAATACCGTTGGCTTTGCTTCAACTGGTCGCAATTCTTTCGATCGTTTTTCTTTGTGGTTAGTATCAGCAGCCACAGATCTATCTCCTCCAACTTCCAATGCACTCTAAAATTCAAAAAAAAAAGCTTGAGTTATGCTTTGTAGGTACATAAAGAGGCTGGAAAAGGCCAGTGTGACCCATCTGTTTATTCTAGGTGGCTAGGAAATATCACATCCTATAATTTCTTTTCCATCAAATATCCCACCAGGTGATCAGCTAACTGTTGAATCTGTGGATAAAATCAGACTCCATTGCTCCTTTTGGAAGTCCATTCTAGGTAAGAAATCGAAGCTGTATTTTTACTTCCTCGTAAATCCAAGACCAAAAGAACGTGCATTTGTCTAGAATTTCAGGGGATTGCACAGTACTAATCCAGTGCCTAGTAATTTTTTTCTTATAAATTCAGAGTACCCAATTCATTTTTTTCCAATTAAGGGGCAATTTAGCATGGCCAATCCACCTACCCTGCACATCTTTGGATTGTGGGAGCGAAACCCATGCAAACACAGGGAGAATGTGCATACTCTACACAGACAGTGACGCAGAGCAGGGATCGAATCTGGGACCTCGGCGCAGTGAAGCAGCAGTACTACCCACTGTGCCACCGTGTTGCCCAGGTGTCTATGTATTTACATTGTGTACCTTGTGTTGCCCTATTATGTATTTTCTTTTCATGTACTAAATGATCTATTTGAGCTGCACATAGAAAAATACTTTTCACTGTACCTCGGTACACCTGACAAGAAACAAATCCATCCATAAGTCATGAAATACTTCTGAAGTATTTGGTCACTGTAATGTAGGGTAATAAAGTCACTATTATAATATATTACCTCTTGCAGAGTCTGTTTTGTTAAACATATTCAACATTTATCTCATCTCTACCCTTTAGGGTTTTGACCAACCTGATTTGTATGCCATGAACTAAATCGGTGTGCAAAAGTTGAAGTTTTTCTTCCCAGCTGGTGAATTAGCTACAAGGTTCGGATCTAAACTCTACCTGCCAGCAGGTCTCACATTTAAATTCTAGTTTGCCAGGTTAATTGATTTCAGCTAGGGCAGCAGGAAGGGCACTATAATTCATCTATGATCTCCAACCTAGGGAACTTGAGGTATGGAATGCGGTATAGGAGTCAAGAAAGTATACAAGGATAGGAGTTAGTCAAGTTACAATATCAAGTACTTTGCTGATATTTTCTATCTAGGTTCACTTGTAAATAGTAAACACTACGACAAGGGCCTTGGAAACATAGCCCGGAACTATTTTGCCCTAAAGTCACAAAACAACTTAAATGTATAGAAAGTCGTTTGTAGTGCAGACATTTGTGCTGCTGAAAAATGCTAAAAAAACTAAAGGACAATAAAAAATGGGTTTCTATTGTACACATTTATGCATACTCTGCTCTTCAGATTTGAAAATCCTATTACCAATATTATCCTATAACCTTCAGAGTTCTGTAGAAGGGTCATTTGGACTTGAAACATTCACTCTGTTTCGCTCCCCACAGATGTTGCCAGTCCTGCTGAGCCTATCCAGCTTTTGTTTTTATTTCATATTTCCAGCATTTCAGTATCTTGCTTTTAGTAGGCAAGATGGTTTGATGGGGTTCAATTTTCCTTCGTTAAATCCATATCAACAATTTTTATCAGGTTGTTGTGCAGCTTATCCTTTTTTTAAAAATTTAGTGTACCCAATTAAGGGGCCATTTAGCATGGCCAATCCACCGACACTGCACATCTTTTTTTGGGTTGTGGGGGCGAAACCCATGCAAACATGGGGGAGATTGTGCAAACTCCACACGGACAGTGATCCAGAGCCAGGATCGAACCTGGGACCTCGGTGCCGTGAGGCAGCAATGCTAACCACTGTGCCACCGTGCTATCCTACAGCTCATCCTTAACGAAAACCATTATTCTTACTTGGGTGTTGAAAACTAGCCTGTTTAGCCATTTTTGAAAACAGGCATCGCACTAATTGATTTTCAATCTATTGGGTACCACTGCTCTGTAACCTCCTCAATAATAAACAACATCTTACAAATTAGCTATCCTTGGGAATTACTTGGTTTCAGCAGCTTTGTCTAAGACCTCAATATTATCAAAGCAATTAATTGTGCTCAAGTGTTTGCGTGGGTTTCGCCCCCAAAGATGTGCAGGGTAGGTAGATTGACCACGCCAAATTGCCCTTTAATTGAAAAATTAATTGGGTACTCTAAATTTTTTTTATTTAAAAAAAAATATTTTCAAAGAAACACACAAAAAAGGTTTCTCATGAGCTAATAGCTAGTTTAATAAACAGAGTTGTAAAGGCGAGTGAGGTCCTGGGTTCCATGAATTTTGTTTATAAGTTCATAAGATGTAGGAACAGAAAGGTAGCCAATACCAGCAAAGGATAGGATTAGAGGTGAGATAATTGGTTGAGTAGAGGAAACAAGCAAGAAAAAAATGTCACATCAAATTTTTTTCACTATCTGGCTACTTCACGTGGAAGCTCACATGTATGGGTTCCAGATGAGGATGAGAAGCAGCTCCAGGGGAAAACAATTTGCTGACATGCATCATCTATGCTCTCATGTGAATAAATAATGACCACTTAACAAGGTACCACTGAGTAACTAGTGACTGTCGATCTATAACTCGTTAAGGCCAGATATTCTGGAGATGAGCGTGTAATTCTTGAAATCAACATCCCACTTATTCACCTGCCCTAAAAACTGTGACTTTAGATTTGTCACGTATACCAAGGTACAGTGAAAAGTATTGTTCTGCGTACAGTCCAGGCAGATTGTTCCATACATGAAAACCATAGTTAAGAATTAAAAAATGAACTGAGAATAACACTGTATAAGAGGCCATGTACTTGCCTTTTGGAAAAAAACTACCCAATTAGTTCCACTCCCATGCTCTAGGGTCCATAACGGCATTTTCTTTTTAAAAAAAAATATATTTTAATTCAATTTTAGCAAATTTTCAACAACCCCCCCCCCCCCCTTACATAAAAAAAAGGCGCAACCCCCCCCCTCCCCCGTCGGGGGCTCAGACCTATACAGCTCCTCATAAAAGTCCCTGAATACCCCATTTATTCCCACCGCACTCCGCACCGTGTTCCCCCCTCTATCCCTAACTCCCCCAATCTCCCTCGCTGCCTCCCGCTTCCGAAGCTGATGTGCCAACATCCGGCTCGCCTTCTCCCCATATTCGTACACCGCCCCTTGCGCTTTCCTCCACTGCACCTCAGCCTTCCTAGTAGTCAACAGGTCGAATTCGGCCTGGAGGCTTCGTCGCTACTTGAGTAATCTCTCCTCGGGGACCTCTGCATACCTCCTATCCACCCTTCATATCTTCCCCACCAATCTCTCCCTCTCTCTCCTCTCCTTATGGGCTCTAGTGGAGATTAGCTCTCCCCTGACCTCCGCCTTCAGCACCTCCCAGACCACCCCCACCTGCATCTCCCCATTGGATTGGATTGGATTGGATTGGATTTGTTTATTGTCACGTGTACCGAGGTACAGTGAAAAGTATTTTTCTGCGAACAGCTCAACAGATCATTAAGTACATGAGAAGAAAAGGGAATAAAAGAAAATACATAATAGGACAACACAACATAAACAATGCAACTACAAAAGCACTGGCATCGGATGAAGCATACAGGGTGTAGTGTTAATGAAATCAGTCCATAAGAGGGTCATTTAGGAGTCTGGTGACAGTGGGGAAGAAGCTGTTTTTGAGCCTCTTCGTGCGTGTTCTCAGACTTCTGTATCTCCTGCCTGATGGAAGAAGTTGGAAGAGTGAGTAAGCCGGGTGGGAGGGATCTTTGATTATGCTGCCCGCTTTCCCCAGGCAGCGAGAGGTGTAGATGGAGTCAATGGATGGGAGGTAGGTTCGTGTGATGGACTGGGCGGTGTTCACGACTCTGAAGTTTCTTGCAGTCTTGGACCGAGCAGTTGCCATACCAGGCTGTGATGCAGCCTGATAGGATGCTTTCTATGGTGCATCTGTAAAAGTTGGTAAGGGTTAATGTGGACATGCCGAATTTCCTTAGTTTCCTGAGGAAGTATAGGCGCTGTTGTGCTTTCTTGGTGGTAGCGTCGACGTGGGTGGACCAGGACAGATTTTTGGAGATGTGCACCACTAGGAATTTGAAACTGCTAACCATCTCCACCTTGGCCCCGTTGATGCTGACAGGGGTGTGTACAGTACTTTGCTTCCTGAAGTCAATGACCAGCTCTTTAGTTTTGCTGGCATTGAGGGAGAGATCGTTGTCACTACACCACTCCACTAGGTTCTCTCTCTCCCTCCTGTATTCGGACTCATCGTTATTCGAGATCCGGCCCACTATGGTCGTATCGTCAGCAAACTTGTAGATGGAGTTGGAACCAAGTTTTGCCACGCAGTCGTGTGTGTACAGGGAGTAGAGTAGGGGGCTAAGTACGCAGCCTTGCGGGGCGCCGGTGTTGAGGACTATTGTGGAGGAGGTGTTGTTGTTCATTCTTACTGATTGTGGTCAGTTGGTCAGAAAATAGAGGATCCAGTTGCTGGGTGAGGAGCCAAGTCCTAGGTTTTGGAGCTTTGATATGAGCTTGGCTGGGATTATGGTGTTGAAGGCGGAGCTGTAGTCAATAAATAGGAGTCTAATGTAGGAGTCCTTGTTTTCGAGATGCTCTAGGGATGAGTGTAGGGCCAGGGAAATGGTGTCTGATGTGGACCGGTTGCAGCGGTATGCAAATTGCAGTGGATCAAGGCGTTCTGGGAGTATGGAGGTGATGCGCTTCATGACCAACCACTCGAAGCACTTCATTACGACCGACGTCAGGGCCACCGGACGGTAGTCATTGAGGCACATTGCCTGGTTGTTCTTTGGCATCGGTATGATGGTGGTCTTCTTGAAGCAGGTGGGGACCTCGGAGCAGAGTAGGGACAGGTTAAAGATGTCAGTGAATACTTCTGCCAGCTGGTCCGCGCAGGCTCCGAGTGCACGACCAGGGATGCCGTCTGGGCCCGTCGCCTTCCGAGGGTTCACTTTCAGGAAGGCCAATCTGACTTCGGAAGCTGTGATGGTGGGTATGGGTGAATTATGGGTTGCTGGGGCACTCGCCAGCGGATTGTTGCTTACCTGCTCGAACTGAGCATAGAATGCATTGAGTTCATCGGGGAGTGGTGCACTGCTGCCAGAGATACTGTTCGGCTTCGCTTTGTAGCCCGTTATGTTGTTTAGTCCTTGCCACAACCGCCGAGAATCTGTCTGTGACTCTAGCTTGGTTTGATATTCTCTCTCGGCATTCCGGGTGGCTTTGCGGAGGTCGTACCTGGATTTCTTGTATAGGTCAGGGTCGTCTGCCTTGAACGCCTCAGATCTGTCCTTCAGTAGGGAGTCAATCTCGCGATTGAGCCATGGTTTCCGGTTGGGGAGCTCACGTACTGCTTTCTTTGGCACGCAGTCGTCCACACATTTGCCGATTGTCGTTAGCCTCGAAATATCTTTCAATGCACCCCCGGGTCCACCCGCTCACCTCCTCATCCGCCAACAGTCCCACATCGAGGCACCACAGCGGGCGCTGGTCCCTCTCCTCCCCCAACTCCAGCTCCACCCAATGCAGGGCATGATCGGAGATAGCTATGGCCGAATATTCCATGCCCTCCACTCTCGGGATTAGAGCCCTACTCATAATGAAGAAATCTATCCAGGAGTAGGCTTTATGGACGTGGGAAAAAAAAGGAAAATTCCCTGGCCCCCGGCCTGGCAAACCTCCATGGGTCCACTCCCCCCATCTGGTCCATAAACCCCTTAAGCACCTTGGCCGCCGCCAGCCTCTTACCCGTCCTGGACCTGGAGCGGTCCAATGCTGGGTCCAACACCGTGTGGAAGTCCCCCCCCATTATCAAACTCCCCGTCTCCAGGTCCGGAATCCGACACATGCGCCTCATGAATCCGGGATCGTCCCAATTCGGGGCGTATACATTCACTAGTACCACCCGCACCCCCTGCAGCTTACCACTCACCACCACGTACTGACCTCCATTATCTGCCATGATGTTCAGCACCTCAAACGACACCCACTTCCCCACCAAGATCACCACCCCTTGATTCTTCACGTCCAACCCCGAGTGGAAAACCTGCCCTACCCACCCCTTTCTCAGCCTAACCCAATCTGCCACCTTCAAATACGTCTCCTGGAGCATAACCACATCTGCCTTCAGTCCCTTCAGGTGCACGAGCACACGGGCCCTCTTGACCGGCCCATTCAGGCCTCTCACATTCCAAGTTATCAGCCGGATCAGGGGGCTTCTCGCGCCCCCCCCCCTCCTCATCTCCCTTTCTAGGCCAGCCACATGCCCGCGCCTCCCGTACCCTCCATTCCCCCAGGCGGCGGATCCCCACCCAGACTCTCTCTCCGAACTCCAGCTCCCCTTTGGCCAATGCACCAGCAACCCAGTTAACAGCATTTTCTTTTCAATTCCAAGTATTTATCCAATTCCCTTTGAAAGTTACTGTTGAATCCATTCTCACCCAGCTCGGAGGCAACGCATTCCAGATCATAACTCTCTGCACAAACCAAAATTTGTGGTCCCTCTGGTTCTTTTGTCAATTATCTAAAATCCTTGCCTTTTGGTTACCAACCCTATCAGTAGTCAACATTTTCTCTCTATTTACACCATTAAAAAAACCACTCTATACTGTTATTCTTGAATGAGCTATGTAAACATAACACAGTTGACCTGTCATCACTGCTGCTCTTGCATACCTTTCATATTAAGTCATTGGATAAGAACCAGGACTAGGAAGTCTAGCTGAATTCCCCCCTCCACATTCCATGATGTTGAAGCTAATTGCAATGTCCTAACAGTGCCTCTATCTCAGAGCATTCAACAAAGTAGACTACATCCTGCTCATCTGTATGACTCAGCACCAAATTGTGCAGTT
Source organism: Scyliorhinus torazame (assembly GCF_047496885.1). Lineage (NCBI taxonomy): Eukaryota > Metazoa > Chordata > Chondrichthyes > Carcharhiniformes > Scyliorhinidae > Scyliorhinus > Scyliorhinus torazame. The sequence continues at coordinate 75,495,909 of NC_092715.1, forward strand.
AATTTGTCCACAAAATTATGTTACATTACTCTTCTTGCCCATAATACATGTGTACGACTCCCCTTTTCATTTCTAGGCTCCCCTAGATTAGCTTCAGACTGTGCTTATTCCACTGTTGCACCTATCATTCTTCGCACTGCTGCCACCTCAGACTCATCATGACAAATGTAGGAAGTGCAAACCTATTGTCGAATCACCAAAATCCTTGGGCTACTGTTCAGTAACTGGAGAGCAACAACACTTAAAATTCTCACTTTAGTTTTAGAGAATGTAATCAAAAACATTGTTCAAATACACTCAAATTGTTATCTTGCTTCTTTGTATTAAACATAGTAATCAGATAAGAACTTGATAAAACCTAGTGACCTGACATCGAAGAACAAAGATTAGTGAAAGAAAATTGAGAATAGTTTATGTAAGGAATTAATGTAATTATTTCAGCTATCCTTCCAAGATAGAAAACGTAAATGGGCCGGTTAAGAGGGCACGCGTATTCGCACATTTAAGGGGACTGAAGGCGGACGTGGTAATGTTACAGGAGACGCACCTTAGAGTAACTGATCAGATTAGATTAAGGAAGGATTTGTTGGACAGGTTTTCCACTCGGGGCTGGACTCTAAGACTAGAGGGGTCGCGATCCTGATTAACAAGCGAGTGTCATTCAAGGCAGGAAGAATAGTTGCGGATGTGGGAGGCCGGTACATTATGGTCAGTGGGAAGCTGGAGGGCTTGCCGGTGGTATTCGTGAATGTGTACCCGCCAAATTGGGATGATGTGGAATTTATAAAGAGGATGTTGGGGAAGATCCCGGACCTGGAGTCGCATTAGTTGGTCATTGGAGGGGGGGGGGGGGGGGGGGGGGGTACTTTAATAGTCATCGACCCTGAGCTAGACTGGTCGAACTCAAGGACAGGCAGGGTGGCAGCAATGGCAAAGGAGCTAAAGGGGTTTATGGAGCAAATGGGGGGGGGTGGACCCATGGAGATTTGTGCGGCCGAGAGTGAAGGAGTTCTCCTTCAACTCACGTGCACAAAGTGTACTCACGGATTGACTTTTATATTCTGAACAGGGCTCTACTGACAGAGGTAGTGGACACTGGGTATTCAGCGATTACAATCACAGATCATGCCCCGCACTGGGTTGACCTACAGGTTAGCAAGGAGAGTAGCCAGCGCCCGCACTGGAGGCTGGACATGGGACTTTTAGCTGAGGAGGTGTGAGCGGCTGAGGAAATGTATTCAGAACTACCTGGTACTTGACGACACGGGTGAAGTTTCGGCGGCGGATTGTCTGGGAGGCATTGAAAGTGGTGGCTAGAGGGGAGTTCATCTAGATATGGGCCCACAGGGAGGAGGCAGACAGAGCAGAGACGGACTGACTGATAAAAGAGATACTGCAGGTCGACAGGAGGTATGCGGAGACCCCAGAGGCAGGGCTCCTAAGGGGGTGATGGAGGCTACAGGCGGAGTTTGGCTTGTTAACTACAGGGAAGGCAGTGGAGCAGCTGAGGAAGGCGAGGGGGGCGATTTATGAATATGGAGAGAAGGCCAGCAGAATACTCGCGCAGCAGCTCAGAAAGAGGGAGGCAGCCAGGGAGATATGGAAAGTAAAGGACGGGGACGGGAACCTGGTCAGAGATTCAGCAGGGGTTAATAAGGCGTTCAAGGAGTTTTACAGCAGGTTGTATGAGTCGGAACCCCCAGCTGGGCCGGAGGGGGATGAGGCATTTAAAAAAAAAAAATTTAGAGTACTCAATTTTTTTTCTCCAATTAAGGGACAATTTAGCGTGGCCAATCCACCTAACCTGCACATCTTTAGGTTGTGGGGGTGAAACCCACGCAGACATGGGGAGAATGTTCAAACTCCACACGGACAGTGACCCAGGGCCGGGATTCGAACACGGGTCCTCAGCTCCGCAGTCCCAGTGCTAACCACTGCGCCACATAACTCCCCCACTTTTTAGGGAGGCTGAAGTTTCCGAAGGTGGATGGCGGGTGGTAGAAGGGCTGGGGGCCCCCCAATCGGGTTGGAGGAAATAGCAGATGGTCTGATGGCCATGCAGTCGGGTAAAGCCCCGGGGCCAGACGGGTACCCAGTGAAGTTTTATAAAAAGTTCTGTGGGATATTGGGGTCACTGTTGATGAGGACATTCAATGAGGTAAGGGAGTGTGGGGTGCTTCCCCCGATGATGTCACAGGCCACTATCTCATTGATCCTGAAGCGGGACAAGGACCCGGAGCTATGCGGGTCCTACAGGCCGATATCCCTACTAAATGTAGACACCAAACTGTTGGCCAAAATCATGTCCTCTTGGATAGAAGACTGCATCCCGGACGTGATTCGTTACGGGTAGGCAGTTGGCGGCCAACGTAAAAAGGTTGCTAAATGTGATCATGATGCCCCCAGAAGGTAGGGACATGGAGGTAGTGGTCGAAATGGACGCAGAGAAGGTATTTGATCGGGCGGAATGGGAATATATGTGGGAGGCACTGGGGCGGTTTGGATTTGGGCGGGGCTTCATTGACTGGGTCAGGCTGCTGTATCAAGCTCCTGTTGTGAGCGTACGGATGAACAGGTCAACATCGGACTATTTCAGGCTGCACTGGAGTACGAGACAGGGTTGCCCCCTCTCCTCACTGCGGTTTGCGTTGGCCATGCAGCCGCTGGCAATTGCGCTGAGAGCCTCAAGGGGCTGGTCCGGAGGGGGGGGCGGGGGGGGGGGGGAGAGAAAGAGAAGAGAACATAGTCTCGCTATACGCAGACGACCTGCTCCTAGATGTTTCGGACCCACTAGAAGGGATGGAAGAAATAGTGAGGATTCTGGGGGAATTTGGCCGGTTTTCGGATTATAAACTGAATATGGGGAAAAGTGAGATGTTTGCGATCCAGGCAAGTGGACAGGAGAGGCGATTGGGGGGGCTGCCGTTGAGGATGGTAGTGAGAAGCTTTCAGTACCTAGGCATTCAGGCGACGCGGGAATGGGAACACAAGTTAAATTTAGCCCGATCAGTAGACCAAATGAAGGACGATTTCCGAAGGTGCGACGCGCTCCAATTGTCACTAGCTGGGAGGGTGCAGAGAGTGAAAATGACGGTCCTCCGGAGATTCCTGTTTGTGTTTCATTGTCTCCCCATCTTTATTCCGCGGTCCTTCTTTAAACGGGTCAATAAGGTGATCTCTGGCTTTGTATGGGTGGGTAAGACCCCGCGAGTAAAAAAGGGGATGCTGGAGTGGAGTCAGGTGCGCGGAGGGGGGGGGGGGGGGGGGGGGGGGGGCTGGAGCTGCCGAACTTTAGTAATTATTATTGGGCGGTGAATATAGCCATGATTAGGAAATGGGTGGTGGTGATGGTGGTGGTTGGGGGGGGGGGGGGGGGGTCGCCGCTGTGGGAGCGAGTGGAGGCAGAATCATGCAAAGGCACTAGTTTGGGGGCATTGGTAACGGCCCTTCTGCTGTTCCCACCAGCACGGTACTCCACCAGCCCCGTGGTGGTGGTGGCCCTGAGAGTCTGGGACAATGGAGGAGACATGTGGGAGCATCGGTCTCGTCTCCAATCTGCAATAATCACCGGTTTTCCCCGGAAAGGCTGGATGGAGGGTTCCGGGGAAGGCAGAGAGCAGGGATTGAGAGGATGGGAGATATGTTTATAGAGGGGAGCTTTTCTAGCCTGAGGGAGCTGGAAGAGAAATTTGGATTGACGAGACGAAATGAGTTTAGGTACCTGCAGGCAAGGGACTTCCTACGCAGGCAAGTCTCAACCTTCCCGCTCCTACCGCAAGGGGGATACAGGACAGGGTACTTTCCAGAATGTGGGTGGGTGAAGGGAGGATTTCTGACATTTACAAGGAACTCATGGGGTCAGAGGGTCAGAGGAGACTCAGACCGAGGAGTTAAAACACGGTGAGAAGAGGAGTTAAGAGGAGAGATAGAGGATGGTCTCTGGGCGGACGCGTTGAATAGAGTCAACACGTCCACATCATGTGCCAGGCTCAGCCTGATACAGTTCAAGGTCGTTCACCGGGCTTACATGACAGTGGCTCGGATGAGCAGGTTCTTTGGGGTCGAAGACAGGTGCGCAAGGTGTGCGGGAGGGCCAGCGAACCATGTCCATATGTTCTGGGCATGCCCGAAGCTTAGGGGATTCTGGCAGGGGTTTGCAGATGTCATGTCCCAAGGTGTTGAAAACAAGGGTGGCACAGAGTCCGGAGATGGTGATTTTCGGAGTGTTGGAAGACCCGGGAATCCAGGAGGAGAAAGAGGCAGACGTTCCAGCCTTTGCTTCCCTGGGAGCCCGGAGACAGATACTATTAGCTTGGAGGGACTCAAAGCCCCCGAAGTTGGAGACCTGGCTAACTGACATGGCTAGCTTTCTCTGTCCGGAGAAAATCAAGTTCGTCTTGAGAGGATCAATGTTAGGGTTCGTCTGGAGGTGGCAGCCGTTCGTCGACTTCATTGGGGAAAATTAACCGTCAGCAGAAGGGGGGCTCGGGGTTTAGTTTAGAGTAGGGGTTAGTAAAGGTGGGACCGTAAGGGAGGAGGACGGCTTTTGCACCATGTTTTTCCTTTCATGTACATTGTTTATTCTGTTGTTGTTATAAAACCATAAATACCTCAATAAAATGTTTGTAAAAAAACCAATCCATTTAACAGCTTCAGGAATGGATCTTAGCTCAGAAGTCCAGAATGTGCGCGGAGACCGGACTTGGATGGCCAAAATCACAATTTGAGCAGAGCAAGTGGCCACAGTTTCTCTGGCTCATCCTCAAGTGGTTGGGGGTTGTCAAGTTTTTTGTGAGAGAGGGTTGAAATCTGTGAATTTATTGCTTGGGTTAATTGCCAGGTTGCAGCTGGCGAGGTTTGCAGTCAACCAGGGCTGTCATCAGTTTGTAACATGTGGAGTGTCTTCCAGTAGGGACTAGGAGATTTTAGATGAGAGCGTGGGGTATTTGAGATCCAGTGTTAATAGGTGTGTTTTGTTAGTCGTCAGCTAACATATGATGTTTTCTCTGTAGGCATCAGCAGGTCCAATACATTAACTAATTTGAGCAATGATGGTCTCAGCATCTCAGAAATATTCCTTGTGGCTTCCTAGAGGTGAATATCGACCAGTTTTGTTTGGCTGTTCCTGGTCTGGTTGAGCAGGATCTACTGTTGGGTAGATAAGGGCAAGTGCACACCGTGTTCACTCTGCTGCCCCAGATGGTATCGCCAGTTTCAGTGTGTGATTCACTCTAGTATTGATATCAACACTGGTTCTGCAAGTTGTGCCGATAGGTCAATGTACAGTCCAGAGTGATGCAGAGATATCTCGACATTAGGTAGTAGTTGGGCACAGAATTGGATGTTAAGTTATTGCCTGGCCTTTGAATTGAGTAGGTCAGCTGAAACAAAAGTCTTGACAATGTCTGGCCAAAGTCCCCATTTTCTGAAGTAGGTTTCCAGAGATCATAGAAAACACAAGGAGAGACACAGCAACATTCACAAAATCCTTCTGTCAAAGTAATCTTGCACAATCTGAAAACATGCAAATATGCACTTCAGGGCTCCAGGTTCCAGCAGTAAAAAACCCACAATCAGATAAGAGCAGAACCAAGTTATCAGACTGAGCTGGACGATGGAAGGCAGGTGTAGGATGGGGGTGTGGTTGAAGAGGCATAAACTACCACTTTCACAATCACAATGTTATTTGTGATATGGATGGTGTTGTTTGCGTGATAATGGGGCCGAAATCAGAATGGAGAGACTTAAACAGGAATTATGGGAAGGATGTGCACAGATTGGGTGATAACACAAAGATCAGTGAGATTGGTGATGTGGCTGTTATTTATAAGGACCGAGGCATGAAAAGAGGGCTTAAAAAAAATAAATGGGAGCGGCGGGGAGGAATCAGCAGATGAAAGAGCATTGTGGTTTTACCAGACAGCAAACATGAGCAGGAGCCATTTACAATGTCAGCTGGCAAGGAGGCCATGATGGGAATTTTGTTGTCCATTTGTGAAGGGAAATACCAGCTCATTGACCACGTGTTATTATTTTCAGGACCCTCATTCATTATTGTTCTGTCAGACTACCGTGGGCAGCACGGTAGCACAAGTGGATAGCACAGTGGCTTCACAGAGCCAGGTAAATTGCCCTTAGTGACCAAAAAGGTTGGAGGGGTTATTGGGTTACGGGGATAGGGTGGAAGTGAGGGCTTAAGTGGATTGGTGCAGACTCGATGGGCTGAATGGCCTCCTTCTGCACTGTATGTTCTATTACTGCATGTGAGCCAGAACGGAGCAACCCAAAAAAAACTTTGAAAATTCGGCAAATTCCTTCATAAAAAATTAAATTAATGATAAAGTAGCCAAATTAATAAAAAGGTTCAATCCTGAACATCGTGTAATATTTTGATAAATAGACAAGCAGTTATGCAACAGCCCCACATGATTTGATCTTTACCATATTACTTTCTTTATAAATCGCAGAAGAACAGAGTCACGAGCACAAATTAGTTTTAACAAGAAAAAAAAACATGAAAAACTGGATGATACAATACTCCTTTACTCCCCTCTTCGTTTAACAAATACAGATTTTAAGATTAACACTGATTACAAAGTACATCTTCAGCTACAATGGTCCTATTAACAGTCATATCTAAGCACAGATTGACTGTCATCAAATACACACACTTCCACTCTGAATCCAAGATAGTGCCTGTGGTTTTCTCCTCAGAATATTTCCAGATGATTGTCACATGAGAGTTTCTGAACTCCACTCCCAAAAACACGCTTTAAAATATTCTTGTAATGAAGTTTGTGTTCTGAAATCCAGTCCAGGTTTTACAAATGACTCTTTGAAAGAAAGCTTCCAGTTTTAACAGCTACTCAATTTTTCAGAATTCTTTGTCTTGACTGCCGTACAAACTGTTCTCATTGTTTTAACTCTCGATTCCCAGACTCTTATTAAAATGGCATCAAACGTTTGTGGAGTCTGCTGTCCCGCTTCAAATCTAGTTACTGCAATTGTCCTTTTTAACTCGGAACACTTGGTTCACTCTGCCTTGATATTTTCTGAACAACATCTCAGCTTCTGTATGTTAATTCCAGTCAATTTATCAAACATTCCAAGTCCCGGTTATCTGGGCTGTAACCCGTTCCTTAGAAAGCTTGCATCTACACAGATCCCAGGTTCGATCCCAGCTCTGGGTCACTGTCCGTGTGGAGGTTGCACATTCTCCCCGTGTTTGCATGGGTTTCGCCCCCACAACCCAAAAATGTGCAGCCTAGGTGGATTGGCCATGCTAAATTGCCCCTTAATTGGAAAAAATGAATTGGGTACTCTAAATTTATTTTTTTAAAAGAAAGCTTGCATCTGGGCAACACGGTGGCGCAGTGGTTAGCTGCCTCAAGGTGCCGAGGTCCCAAGTTCGATCCAGACTCTGGGTCATTCTCCCAGTGTCTGCGTGGGTTTTGCCCCCACAATCCACCGGTGCAGGGTAGGTGGATTGTTTTTGTTAAATTGCCCCTTAAATTGGAAAAAATTAATTGGGTACTCTAAATTTAAAAAATTTAAAAACAAGAAAGCTTGCATCTTTGCAACTTCCTGATCATAGAATTTGGCCGATCAAGTTTGCAGCGACCCGCATGTCTGCTTGGGTTGTACCCCCACAACCCAAAAGGATGTGCAGGATAGGTGGATTGGCCACGCTAAATTGCCCCTCAATTGGAAAAAATAACCGGGTACTCTAAATTTATTTTTTAAAAGTCCGCACCGACTCTTTGAAAGAGCACTCCATCTATGCCCACCCCCTGCAATCCCATAACCCCACCTAACCTTTGCACACTAAGGGACAATTTAACATTGACCTGTCCAGCTTCTCCTGGCAGAACTGACTCCCCAGTGTTCTGTCCCCAGCTGCATTATAGCCACCTAAAACTATTTGAAAAGCCCTTTTTCCCTTTAAACATTACTCCAGTTCAGAGGGGTTGATTCCCAGTGGGTCAGAACGGAGGATAGTTTTGTAGGGGGTCGGGATGGAAGGCGCTAGCAACAGCGCCGCTCCTAATGGCCTGGGGAAAATACTTAGGGAGTCCGGTACTAATAACTTCATTGAGAATTTGAAGGCAGTTTCGCCAGCACTTCGGGTTGGGGGCAAGATCAAGGGAAATACCGATTCAGGGGAACCACAGATTTGAGCCAGGGAAGTGGGACGGAAATTTTCGGAGATGGGAGGAGAAGGGGATTAAGACACTGCAAGATTTGTTTCTTGGGGGTCGGTTTGCAGGATTGAAGGAGCTGGGAGCAAAGTATGGGCTGGAGCAGGGGGAAATGTTTAGATACATGCAGGTTCGAGATTTTGCCAGGAAGGAAATACTGAGCTTCCTGATGGAGCCGGCCTCCACTTTGCTGGAGGTGGTGCTGACGACAGGGGGACTGGAGAAGGGGGTAGTGTTGGCGGTTGACGGGACTATTTTGGAAGAGAAGGAACCGCTGGAAGAGACCAAGGCAAAGTGGGAGGAAGAGTTGGGAGAGGGTATGGACGAGGGGTTCTGGTGTGAGATGCTCCGGAGAGTGAACACCTCCACCTTGTGCGCAAGGCTGGGGCTGATGCAACTGAAGGTGGTATATAGAGCACACTGCACAAGGGCCGGCTCTTTGAGGGGGTAGGTGATGTGTGTGAACGTTGCATGGGGTGCCCCACAAATCACTTTCATATGTTTTGATCCTGTTCAAATTCTGGAGGATTATTGGAAGGGGTTTTTTAGGGTAATCTCTAAAGTGGTGCACGTGAAACTGGACCCGGGCCCTCGGGAAGCCATATTCGGGGTGTCGGATCAGCCGGGATTGGAAACGGGTGCGGAGGCAGATGTTGTAGCCTTCGCCTCGTTGATCGCCCGAAGGCGGATCCTGTTGGGATGGAGAGAAACCTCTCCACCCTGTGCCGTGGCAGGGGCCTGCTGGAATTCCTAACTCCTGAGAAGGTTAAGTTTGAACTGAGGGGAAGGATGGAGGGGTTCTACAATTCATGGGCGTTATTCATTATGAATTGGATGACATCGAACATTAGGGGAGGGTTGGTAACTGTATGTGTTAATGGTGACTATGGGTGATTCCCGATTCCTTTTTATTACTTGTTTATGTTAACATACGGGCTGCTGTTTGGGGGTTTGGTGGGAGGATGAGATGGTTATTGTTGATATGGGGATTGACATTGTATTCGTTACTGCTTATTGTTTATTGTTGGTGGGTGTAAATTTGGGAGAAAATGTGAAAAAGGAGAATAAAAATATTTATTAAATAAAAGTTTCTCCAGTTGCGAAGTTACTCTTCATGCCAAAGCCCTCTCCCAAGCACAATAGAAACACAGTTGGAACTGAACCAATCCCCACACATAGATACATGCTCGATGACCGTGTTTGTAACTATAGGTTTTACCCTTCCAGGCACAGGGACATTAAACACACTTAAAACGATACCGCCTGTTAGGCTTCTGCATTTCTGTGCAAAAAGAATATACCACAAGTGCATGCTCTTAAAAGTTATGGGATAAAGGGAGATACTTCACATTAATTGATGATTTCCTCATCCCAGATTGAATGGACAATAATTTCAACAAATGCCGATCCTTTTCAAGAATATGCAAGGTTCTGAGAGCAGTTGTGTCAAAGATGGATACTGTACCAGGACACTGAATGGGACCCGCAACTCGGGTGTTTAAGGTGAGTTTCCAACATCAGATAAGTATCTGCAAACTTAATCAGAGAAATAGCATTGCGCATTCTCCATTAAGGACACTGCAAAATGTTCAGACATACCTTGGCAAGAATTTGACTGTCCAATAAATAAATTAAGCATCTATAAAAAAAAAAAAAAACATTTTCCTACAATTCAATTTGTTCTACCCTTAAAGAATCTTCGGAGCAATTTTTGTTTCACCTTAAAGATTATACTAAATATTCTCCTGGTGGAACTCAGCAATTACTCTTGCAGGTGTATGACTGTGACTACAATAAACCAATTGGGGGCAAAGCAATTTATAATGAAACTCCTGACTCTAAAGTTCCTACCATTTCCTTTGATGTGCCAGCTTCTGTACTTCTCATCTAGGAAAGATGCACAATTGAAAAGTGTCAAAGTAAGTGCAGTTTTATTTTTAAATCTAAACATTGGTATTACTCAAATATTAGTTATACTGAGCTGCAACCTATAATATAGTATTGCTTTGGAATTTTGTCAAATTAACAGAATGAATTATTTCTTGTCAAATTCATGATATCTTAAAGAATAGTAAGACACAGCTTTGGGCCAAATAATTCATACATGGCAAGTCCTTGATTGAGCCAACAATGGAAGGGCAAGAAAATCACAATTACTTCCACAAAATCCAGTCCCTCAATCCTTTCTGAAGGGGTGTTGATTCACGCAGCTCTCCAGCACTTCAATATAAATAAATGATGAGCATAAACAGACTTGCCTGTTTATTCACTGGTGTTATGAAGGAATTGTAAGTGGGTTAGACCTGCTGCCTCAGGGCGCCAAGGTCCCAGGTTCTATCCCAGCTCTGGGTCACTGTCCGTGTGGAGTTTGCACATTTGCCCTGTGTTTGCGTGGGTTTCGCCCCCACAACCCAAAGATGTGCAGGTGATTGGCCACACTAAATTGCTCCTTATTGGAAAAAATTAATTGGGTACTCTAAATTTTTTTAAAATAAAAATTAAATAAAAGAAAGAATTGCAAATTTAAAAACAAAAAAATTTAAGTACCCAAGTCATTATTTTTTCCAATTAAGGGACAATTTTGCTTGGCCAATCCACCTATCCAGCATATCTTTGGGTTGTGGGGGTGAGACGCACGCAGACGCGGGAAGAATGTGCAAACTCCACACGGTGATCCGAGGCCAGGATTGAACCCGGGTCCTCGGCACCGTGAGTCAGCAGTGCTAACCACTGCGCCAACACCGGAAATGTCAATTTTTACATAACGTTTAAACTTGAATCCTTCTCAAAGTCTGTTCCTAAGTTTCCATCCTCAAAAGAGAAAGGATAGGCATTTGCTAGTCTGTAACCAGCCATTTGGTGTGGAAGAATGTCCTGGAATTATTATTTTAAAAGAAGGCACAGAAAAAGCTATAGAGGGCAGCACGGTGCCGCAGTGAGTAGCACTGCTGCCTCACGGCGCCGAGGTCCCAGGTTCGAATCCGGCTCTGGGTCACTGTCCGTGTGGAGTTTGCATATTCTCCCAGTGTTTGCGTGGGTTTCGCCCCCACAACCCAAAGATGTGCAGGGTAGGTGGATTGACCATGCTAAATTGCCCCTTAATTGGAAAAAATTAATTGGGTACTCTAAATTTTTTAATTTTTTTAAAAAACTAGAGCATTTTTATTACACACACACTAATTTGGCAATAATGGACCTCAACATCATTGGTAACCTCAGGAATAATGTACCATGCTGGATTTGATCCAGTATTCCATTTGTTCTAACATGATCTGAAGTGTACAGCTTGTCCTAACTACATATCCCTATCAAGTCATTTGCTGGCAAGTTTTCATTGTCTGTAAATTAGACTTGTCTGATGTCAGTGAAATGTGAAGTATTTTCAGGTGTCATCATCCCCAGGAATCCTTTATCATACCTTACTTTTTGCCGTGTTGAATCTGCTTCTATGGCCATGTCACATATACCTATGGCTTTAATTTTGTTAAAACAATAAAAACGTGAAAAGATGCTGAGAATCTGGCAACTGAACTAAAGGACCAAAGATATTCTGCAATTTTTCTAATTTGAAATCTTGCTTTTCGCACATCCAATGATATCATACTTAAAGCAATTACATAGCACATATAATCAATCAGTCATCACTTTTTCCTGAATGGAAATGACCCAACAAAATAATTTTAACAAAAGATTACCTCATATTCTGCATATTCTTGGTGTTTTCTCTTTGCTTCATGCCTCCACAGTTTTAGGCACACAATTGAACTGATAAGATAAAGGAACATAGTACCAAAAAGGAAGATGACTGCAGCGATTTGACCCCCTTCTACACGGCAAAATGTAGAATTTATTGGAGTATTGAAGAGAGGATAATAACAAAGTCCACCACGGTTCATGTCATTTAAGTATACGATAGCAGCAGCCAGGAAGAGAATAAACAGGACAATGTTAATAGCAAACTCAGTCAATGGCCACCAATTGGAATCAAGTAAGATAGTTCGATAGTACATGGACATACCCAGTACAAGTAAAATAATGGTGACGACCCATGCCAGGCCTGCAACAACAATGACAAAAGGAGTCTTTGGTCCATCATAATAGTATCCTCCTCGCAAACTGTTGGCAACATGGCTATATGGACGGGAGTAACCAAACATATTGTACCATTCATTGTCTTTATGTATGTAAGCACAGACACAGGCAAATACAGCTGCTCCAGACAGTAACTGGACTACACCCAAGATTCTTAATAAGCCAGCCCATGACTTCATGTAAGAGTATTTCATGTGGTACACCTGCACCTTCTCACTGTAGCTCTGTACTGTGCGGGTATGGCGATCTAATGAATCATACGGATCTCGAGGAAGCATGGCTTCAGATTCTTTCCGTGAGTTGTAGCTTCCTCCAGAGCCTCCATATGGATCCCTGTAAGAACTAGCAGCTGATTTCTGTTCATCTACTCTGGATTGCTCTTTCGAAGGAGAAGGGGAGGCAGGTGGCGAACACTCCACTCCATCACTAGTGTAATTGGTAGAAGGCTCCATATTCCACTGTTGATCATTGGTTTTACCCTTGAATATATTCTTCACAGAATCTGGGATGAAACGTCTTACTGGTTTCAACTCTAGAGCAGTCACAGGGTCTTCACTTTCTGCCAAATAAAATTCAGGGCCCACAGGTGGCTGTAGAGGCAGAGCTGGTGGTGGCAGGGGGTCTGCACTTACTGCTAAATCACAGTCTTGTAGAGATTTAGAACCTGATAAAGGGAGAAAATTCTCCTCAGGAGATGGATGGAATCCCTGGCCTTCTCGAGGGACCTCATCATATTGGTACGCTCTTTCTCGATTCCTACGAGTATCATGAGATTCTCTTGACCTTTGACCTGAAGATGCTCCAGAGGACATTGGTACTATTTCTCCCTGCAAGTTAAAAGTAACAAATTGATTTCAATTTATTTTCCAATAATTTGTATCAGCACTAATAATGCCTAGTAGATAAATCAGAATTATCACAAATATGTACACTTAAAAAGTCTAAAATGGATTTTGATAATTCACTGACAGTCCATTCTAATGACAGAACAAATGTTAAAAAGCTCAAAATTTCTTCCAGTCTACTGACCAAAATCAAAACCATATGATGTTCATATAAACCAGGCTGATTCTTGGGGTGGTGGGACTGAAGTATGAGAAGAGATTGAGTCGGTTAGGATAATATCTGCTGGCGTTCAGAAGAATAAGGCGGAATTTCATAGAAACCAAGAAAATTCTAACTGGACAAGACAGGGTAGATGCAGGAGGAATGTTCCCGATGGTGGGCGTGTCCAGAACGAGGGATTATTGTCTGAGAATACGGGGTAAACCTTTTAAGCCCGAGACGAGGAGAAATTTCTTCACCCAGTGATAAGCCTGTGGAATTCGCTACCACAGAAACCACAGTGGTCAGCACTGTTGCTTCACAAGGCCAGGGATCTAGTTCGATTCCCGGGTTGGGTCACTGTCTGTGCGGAGTCTGCACGTTCTCCCAGTGTCTGCGTGGGTTTCCTCCGGGTGCTCCGGTTTCCTCCCACAAGTCACGAAAGACGTGCTTGTTGGGCGAATTGGACATTCTGAATTCTCCCTCCGTGTACCCGAACAGGCGCTGGCGACTAGGGGATTTTCACAGTAACTTCATTTTAGTGTTGATGTAAGCCTACTTGTGACACTAATAAAGATAATTATTATTAAAGCTGTTGAGCCCAAAACATTCCATGTTTTCAAGAAGGAATTAGATTTAGCACTTGGGGTGAAGTTTTTCAAAGCATATTTTTGGGGGGGGGGGGGGGGGGGGGGGGTAGCCACCTGGGTTGGCAACTTCCCGACTTAAAATGGAGATCCGCAAAGACTACAGGGAAATGCAGCCAACACCAGCAAAAACTAGCAAGTGCAAAGTCTCCTGTGTATTAGAACTTGCAAAAGCCCAGACAGCACTGAAACTCACAGCCATCTGCATACTAATGAGCGATCCCCAGGAACAATCAAAACATTTAAGGTGAATAAGGCCAAGCCAGACTCCTCGGCGCCAGCAGGAGCCAAGACAAAGGAAGGCCAATGGACACTCAGGGACCGCCCAGCGATCAGGGAACAACTCGTGTTGGAGAAGTCGATCAAAGTGATCGGAACGTAGTCCAATCACTTGGAACCAGATACGGGGTCCGCCCTGAAGGGCGGGAAGCCCCTGGGGACTATAAAATAGAGTCCCCAAGTTCAATTCGTCCTTCTTGGCAGGGTCACTCAGCAGCGAATCAACCCTCGAGAGAGAACTGCCCAAGCTGCCGCATCAACCAACTAAGTCACCAGTCAACGCACGCTACGAGATAGGTGCTCCTGGCTACCAGTCCATACCAGCTTTTGAATCCTGCAGTTTCAGAACCCGAACGAAAGGCCATTTGTTCCCCTGACCTGGTGGGCCAGTCCAAAGCTAAGTATAGGCCTGTTAGTGATAGAGATAGTTTATTAAGTAGAATTTATGCATGAGTAACGATTGACTGTGTATAATAAATGTGTTTTGATTTGAATCTTACTAATTGGGGTGTTGAGTTATTGATCAGCACTTGAACTTGAACCTCGTGGCGGTATCATAAAGATACCTGGTGACTCTAGAGCAAAGGTTATAAAACAGAGCAAATTGAACCAACCTAAAGTTAGCAACAGGGGGGAGGCGGGATCAGGCTTTTGATTTGGATGATCAGCCATGGTCACATCGGGCCTACACTGCCGTTCAAAGGGCTGAATGGCCTATTCCTGCTTCTATTTAATTTGTTTCTATCAAGCAAGAAATCTGTACCTTCAACCATCTGTACCCAATGTAGCAAGCTTTTAACATGTTCTTGTGAATGAAGAGTGGGAAATGCACTGAAAGAAACCCAAATTCGCTCATGGAGGGAAAAAGATACCGGAAGAGGCCAGAATATTGACATAAATGGTTTCCTCTGCTTGGGTACTGTAAATGCTTCCCTTTCAATAGCATCAACACGCTTCAAGTGCAGCCTGCGGTAAACTTCGAACTTCAGTCTGGGATCAAAGAGGAGTAACTCTGCCTACCAAATAAGGTCTATAGAGCACTAGCCTGGCTCACTGAGCTCTCTGCATGCATATACCAGCATCATATCAAGAAGTTGTACCCCTTTCATTTGAGCTGCCTTCAGAAGCTTCTGAACATCAAATGGCAGGACAAAATACCACCAAACACTGAGCTGCCCACCTGACTTGGCATGCCAATCATCCACGCCATATTGAAAGTCACAACCGAGTTGGGCTGGTCAGGTAGCCAGAATGTCTGACGATCGCTTGGTGGTGAAACCACTGTGTTGTATTGTGCTGCCACAGTATCACGTGTTGTACAGTATTGCCACTATATTACATGTTGTACGGTTTTGGCTCTGCCTGTGGCTCCTCCCCCTAGGGCCTGAGTATATAGGCTGCCGACCTTTCACACTGCCTCATTCTGGGGCACACTGCCAGTTCTGTTGTAAGTCAATTAAAGCCATAGTTAATTCACTCTGCGTTCTCCGTCTTGATTGATGGCATATCAATTTAATGCATATCAATTTAATTGACTTACATTAAATCAAAGAGCTGTTTAACATGGATCCGGTTCTCAAACCGGACCTCCTGCCGGTCGACCCCAATCAGCCGACGCCGATGACTTCTTCGCACACTGGCTTCGCCCTCTAGAATTCTTCATCAATTCGTCGTCGCCGTCTCAGATGAACACAAGTTGCGAGGCCTCATCTCCCGGGTGAGCCCGTGAATTTTTCTCATCTTCCGGGACGCAGTCTCGTTTGATGAAGCCATTACTCTCTTGAAAGGACGGTATGTGAGGCGGGTTGGCGGACTGTTCGCCAGGCACCTTGCCACACAGCGTCAGCACCCTGGAGAGTCGCTGGCAGAATTTCTGCGCGTTTTGCAAGTGTTCGGCGGGGCCTGCAACTGCGAGGCGGTGTCAGCTGCTAAGCACACCGAACTCCTGATCCAGGATGCTTATGTTGCTGGCATGGACTCACGCTGCGTTCGCCAGCACCTGCTAGGGAGGGAGACACTCGACCTCCGGGAAACGGTGCAGCTTGCTGAATCGCTGGAGGTGGCCTTTCGTGACATGGCTGCCTATGCCTCCGACCACGCGGCACCCTTGGGGATGCCATCTTCGACGCCACCCGCCACGTGCGACCCGCGGGCACTGCCATCTTCGATGCAAACCGCCACATGCGACCAGTGGGGGCCGCCATCTCCGACGCCATTTTTGAAGTCCACCGCCGCATGCTCGACGCCATTTTTGAAGTCCACCGCTGCCTCCCGGACTCCGGCTCGCCCGTCCGTCAGCTGGCCTCCGCTACTCTCGACCGGCCTGCCTGTTGTCCAAAGCCCGCCCGCCGTCCGAAGCCAGCCCGCCGTCCGGTGGCCGCCTCCATCACCCTAGACCAGTCTCGGCCTCGCTAAATCTACGATGGCGGTCCGGATCAACGGCCACGAGACAGCCTGCCTTTTTGACTCCGGGAGCACAGACAGCTTCATACACCCGGACACGGTACGACGCTACTCCCTTCCCGTTTTACCCGCAGCCCAGAAAATCTGCCTTGCCTCTGGGTCACATACCGTGCAAATCCGTGGGTACTGTGTCGTGACCCTCACAGTACGGGGCGTATCTTTCAAATTTTAAGCTCTTTGTCCTCCCACACCTCTGCGCGGCAATTCTTCTGGGTCTCGACTTCCAGTGCAACCTCCAGAGTATCACCCTTAAGTTCGATGGACCCCTGCCCCCTCTCACCACCTGTAGCCTCTCGACCCTTAGGGTCACCCCTTCCTCGCTCTTCGCCAACCTCACCCCAGACTGTAAGCCCGTCGCCACTAAGAGCAGATGATACAGTGCTCGGGACATGCCCTTCATCAAGTCAGAGGTTCAGCGACTCGAGAGAGAGAGAAGGGATCATAGAGGCCAGTAACAGCCCCTGGAGAGCTCAGGTGGTGGTCGTCAAGATTGTGGAGAAGCACCGGATGGTCTTAGACTACAGTCAGGCCATCAACCTGTACACGCAGCTCGATGCGCACCGCCTTCCCCGCATATCGGACATGGTCAATCAGATTGCGCAGTACCGGGTCTTCTCCACCGTGGACCAGAAGTCCGCGTACCACCAGTACACTGCCTTTGAGGCAGCTGGCTGCCTTCACCACTTTCTCCGGGTTCCCTTCGGCGTCACCAATGGGTCTCGGTCTTCCAGCGAGCGATGGACCGAATGGTGGACCAGTACGGGCTGCGGGCTACATACCCGTACTTAGATAATGTCACCATCTGCGGCCATGATCAGCAGGACCACGACGCGAACCTCAAGAAATTCCTCCACACTGCCCAGCTCCTTAACCTGACCTACAACAAGGAGAAGTGCGTTTTCCGCACAACCCGGCTAGCCATCCTTAGCTATGTCGTGGAAAACGGAGTCCTAGGGCCCAACACCGACCGCATGCGCCCCCTCACAGAACTTTCCCTTCCCCACAGCCTCAAGGTCCTCAAACGATGCCCGGGGCTTTTCTTCTACTATGCCCAGTGGGTCCCCAACTATGCGGACAAAGCCCACCCACTTATTAAAACCACTACATTTCCCCTGACAGCTGAGGCCCGCTCGGCCTTCGGCCGCATCAAGGCCGTTATCACTAAGGCCGCCATGCACGCGGTGGACGAGTCAATCCCCTTCCAAGTCGAGTGATGCGTCAGACGTCGCCCTGGTTGCTGCACTCAACCAGGCGGGCAGGCCAGTAGCCTTCTTCTCTAGAACCCTCAATACTTCCGAGATTCGACACTCCTCTGTCGAGAAGGAAGCACAAGCCATCGTGCGGCATTGGAGGCACTACCCAGCTGGTAGGAGGTTCACCCTCGTCACCAGCCAACGCTCGGTAGCCTTTTATGTTTGATAACGCACAACGGGGAAAAATCAAAAACGATAAGATACTGAGGTGGAGGATCGAACTCTCCACCTACAGCTATGATACCCAGTATCGTCCTGGGAAGCTTAATGAGCCCGCAGATGCCCTTTCCAGCGGTACTTGTGCCAGCGCACAAGTAGACCGACTGCGGGCCCGCCACAATGGCCACTGTCACCCGGGGGTCACCTGGCTTTTCCATTCTATCAAGGCCCGCAACCTGCCTTACTCCATCGAGGAGGTCAGAACCATGACCAGGGACTGCCAGGTCTGCGAGGAGTGCAAACCGCACTTCTATTGGCCAAACAGAGCACGCCCCTTTGAACGCCTCAGCATGGATTTCAAAGGGCCCCTTCCCTCCACTAACCGTAACGTGTACTTCCTCAACATCCTTGACGAGTACTCACGCTTCCCTTTCGCCATCCCATGCCCTGACATGACCACTGCCACAGTCATCAAGGCCCTGAGCAGTGTCTTCACCTTGTTCGGTTTCCCCACTTACATCCATTGCGATCGGGTTCCTCCTTCATGAGTGATGAGCTGCGTCAGTTCCTGCTTAGCAAGGGCATCGCCTCAAGCAGGATTACCAGCTACAATCCCCAGGGGAACGGACAGGTGGAGAGGGAGGCCGTCCTTCTTGCCCTACAGTCTAGAGGTCTCCCAGTCTCCCGCTGGCAGGAGGTCCTTCCCGAGGCGCTCCAATCCATCCGGTCGTTTCTCCGAGGATGTTTGCCTTCCCAGAAGGTCAACCTCGGGTGTCTCACTCCCGACCTGGCTGACGGTTCCAGGGCCCGTCCTCCTCCGACGGCATGCAAGGACTCATAAGTCGGATCCTCTGGTCGAGAGGGTTCTTCTTCTCCATGCAAATCCCCAGTACGCCTACGTGGCTCACCATGACGGGCGGGAGGACACAGTCTCCCTTCGAGATTTGGCACCCGCAGGTTCCCCAGCGACTGTCACCGGCGCTCCCGGCCCTATTCCTCCCCTCTCTACTACCACTCGACCCGACCCTATACCCCCTTCCCCTGTTGCTGCCCACCCGTCTGGGAACACAGAAGCTGTCTTGCTCCCGGACACGCCGGCCTCAACGCTTCCGCCGCTGCCGATGCCCACACCACTGCCGTAACTGAGGCGGTCACGGCAGACAATCAAAGCCCCCGTCAGGCTCAATCTCTGACGCAACTTGCTCACTTCACCGCCACCGGACTTTTTTATAAAACAGGGGGTGAATGTGGTGAAACCACGGTGTTGTATTGTGCTGCCACAGTATTATGTGTTGTACAGTATTGCCACTATATTACATGTTGTACGGTTTTGGCTCTGCCTGTGGCTCCTCCCCCTAGGGCCTGGGTATATAGGCTGCCGACCTTTCACACTGCCTCATTCTGGGGCACACTGCCAGTTCTGTTGTAAGTCAATTAAAGCCATAGTTAATTCACTCTGCGTTCTCAGTCTTGATTGATGGCATATCATGCTTACAAAAGCAAATCTTCTATGGAAAGCTTGGGTCTAGGATGTGCTCATAGTAGTCAGATGAGGCACTACGAGGACACTCTGGAACTTTCCGTTAAGAGTTTAGATACCTACTTCAAACCCTGGGAGAAGCTCAACTGGGACCATTTCACCCGATAACCTCCTTTGATAGCAAGCGCATATCAGAGGCAGAGAGAAAATGCAATGAGAGAAACCGCAAGCCAGCAAGTCATCCAGATTCAATCACCAATGGTATCCTGTCCTATTTGCAGCAGAATTTTCCAGGCACAGTTTAGCCTTAGCAGTCACCTACATAATCACTGGTATGTAGGTGAGTGCTGGTAGGTCCCTACCAAATACCCCAGATGATGAACATGGTCATCTGCGTCTTGAAAGAAAAACCAACGAGCACCCACTTCCATCTTACAAGTTGTTACAAAGTATTTACAGCATAGACAGCTCATTCAGCCCAACAGGTGTACATGCTACACATGAATCTAACCCCACCTCCTCTTTGTCCAATTCCAACATATTCTTTTATTCCTCCTATACTCACCTAGCTTTCTAGTGAATGCATCTAAACTATTCATCTCAAGTATTGCCATCAGATAGTGAATACCACTTTCTAACCACCTGTTCGGGAACAAAATTTCTCCTGAATTCCTTATTGGATTTATTTGTGATTTCCTATACTTATGACCGCTGGTACCGGTCTGCCTGCAAATGGAAATATCCACTTCCATGTCTACTTTATCAACATAGGAATTAGGAGCAGAAGTAGGCAATTCAGCCCTTCGAACCTGCTCCTCCATTCAATCAGATCATGGCTAATCTCTTCCCGGTCTCAAAGCCACTTCCCTACCTGTTCCCATATCCCTTTAACCCATTTTTAAAAATCAGAAATATATCTATCTCTCTCTTGAAATCATTTAATGACTCAGACTCCACCACACTATGGGGCAATGACTTACATAAATTCATCACCCTCTGCGAGAAGTAGTGCCTCCTCATCTCAGTTTTAAATCTACCACCTTGCGACCCATATCTGTGACCTCTTGCTCTAGTTTGCCCCACAAGGGGGAACATTTGGTCTATATTTACTTTATCAATCGCCTTTCGTATTTTATATACCTCGATCAGGTTCCCTCTCATTCTTCTAAACTCCAGTGGGTAGAAGCTCAAACTGTTTAATCTCTCCTCATATGTCAACCCCTTCATCCCCGGAATCAATCTGGTGAACATCCTCTGAACTGCTTCCAATGTCACCGCCTTCTTCCTCAAATCAAGCTCATTCATAATCTTGAAAACCTCACAGGTTACTCCTCGGTCTTCTCTTTTCTCAAGAAAATAGTCTTGCCTCCAATCTTCCCTGATAGGTATCTGGTAGCATTCTGGTAAATATTTTTGCATCTTCTCCAGTGCCTCTATTTTTTTTTTAAGAATATGGAGACCAAACCTGTCCACAGTACTCCCAAGGTGTGGTCTAACCAAGGTCCTATACAAGTTTAGCATATTTTTTCTGCTTTTCAGAAAATCTGAAAAATGAATCCCAGTTCATGTTTTTGTTTCAAAACGGCCTTATTTATCAGCATCACTAGTGATCTTCAGAGCAATGCCCCCAAATCCCTCTGTGTTCCGTCATCCTATTGAGAGACTTATTTTCCAAGGAGATCTTGGCCTTTGTTGCTTTTATACTGCAGATCATTTACCAATTAAATGCCCATTCATTAATGCCTACCTAATGCAGTCCTCCACAGTATTAACTGCACCATCCCCCACTCTGCCAACCCAAGTTGGCAGTACCTCAAATTTTGAAATGCACCCTGATATCAGCGTCAAAGTTGTTTATGTTAATGGTGAAAGATGGTTCCAGCTCCAATCCTTGTGGAAAGCACTGTCCACCATTTAACGATCCTATTTTTGTAGAAAATATTTTATTGAAGCATTTGTAATTTTCACAGTTAAACGCATTAACATCTCTTAAACAACCACGCAGGCCGACGCACGTAAAGAAAGAAAAAAAAACCTACAGGACAACGCCCCCTACTCCCCCCGCTCGATTCCCTAGCTACCCGTAAACTATATTCTCTGTCCCATTGTAACACTGCCATGCCTCCTGTTTTCCTCCTCCTCCTCCCCCCCCCCCCCCCCCCTTTACTGCTGATGTTCAACTCTCCTTGAAGTAGTCTATGAACGGCTGCCTTCTCAGGGCGAACCCTTGAATTGATCCTCTCAAAGCGAATTTAATTTTCTCTAGACTAAGAAACCCTGCCATATCGCTGACCCACACTCCTGACTTCGGGGGCTCAGAGTCCCTCCATCCCAGCAAAATCCGTCTCCGGGCCACCAGGGAGGAGAAGGCCAGAACATCGGCCTCCCTCCACCCCCCCCTTGCGCCCCGGATCCTCCGATACCCCAAATATATTGCCAATTCTGGACTCGGAGTTGCCCTTCCTTCCAGGACCTCTGATGGAACGTCTGCACCCTGCCAGAATCCCCTCAATTTCGGACATGCCCAAAACATATGTACATGGTTTGCCGGGCTACCCCCACACCGCCCACATCTGTCCTCCACCTCCTCAAAGAACCTGCTCATCCGGGCTGCCGGCATGTGGGCCCGGTGGACCACCTTGAACTGGATCAAGCTAAGTCTGGCACACAACGAGGGTGAATTGACTCTCTTCAGGGCTTTTTCCCACAGCTCGAATTCGATCTCCCCACCCAGCTCCTCTTCACCTCCCCGATAGGGGCCCCTTCCCACTCCATCAACTCCTTGCATATCTCAGAGACCCTCCCCTCTCCAACCTCGGTTTTTGACATTACCTTATCTTGTAACCCCCTCAGGGGGAGGCGAGGGAAGCCAGGAACCTGCCTCCGGACAAAATCCCTTACCTGGAGGTACCGAAATCCATTCCCGCCTGGCAACTCAAACTCCTCCTCTAATGCCTCCAAGTTAGGGAACCCCTCCTGAAATGAATAGATCCCTAAATCTCTCAACCCCTGCCCACCACCATCCCCTAGAGCCCCCATCCAGCTCCCCCGGGCAAACCGGTGATTGTTACAAATCGGTGACCACACTGGCGAAAGCGGCAGGGGCGTCGTCAGTAAAGCCTCCAAACTGGTACCTTTACAGGATGCCGCTTCCACTTGCTCCCATACCGACCCCTCCCCCACTACCTGACCATCGATATGTTGGCCGCCCAGTAATAGTTAATAAAGCTCGGGAGGGCCAAGCCCCCCCTCTCCATGACCCCTCTCCAGGAGTGCTTTCTTTACTCTCGGAGTTTTATCTGCCCACACAGAACCCGATATCACCACGTTCATTTTCCTGAAAAAAGCCTTTGGGATAAAACTCAGATGACATTAAAGAGCAGTCTCAAACAAGGAACAAAGAAAATTACAGCACAGGAACAGGCCCTTCGGCCCTTCCAGCCTGCGCCGATCCAGATCATTTATCTAAACCGGTCTTCTATTTTCCCAAGGATCTACTTCCCTCTGTTCCCCGCCCGTTCATATATCTGTCGAGATGCATCTTAAATAATGCTATCGTGCCCACCTCTACCACCTCCACTGGCAAAGCGTTCCAGACACCCACCCTCTGCGTAAAAAACTTTCCACGCACATCTCCCTTAAACTTTCCCCCTCTCACCTTGAAATCGTGACCCCCCCTTGTAATTGACACCCCCACTCTTGGAAAAAGCTTGTCCATACCTCTCAATTTTGTAGACCTCAATCAGGTTCCCCCTCAACCTCCGTCTTTCCAACGAAAACAATCCGAATCTACTCAACCTTTCTTCATAGCTAGCACCCTCCATACCAGGCGACATCCTGGTGAACCTCCTCTGCACCCTCTCTAAAGCATCCACATCCTTCTGGTAATGTGGCGACCAGAACTGCACGCAGTATTCCAAATGTGGCCTAATCAAAGTCCTATACAACTGTAACATGACCTGCCGACTCTTGTACTCAATACCCCGTCCGATGAAGGACAGCATTCTGTATGCCTTCTTGACCACTCTATCGACCTGCGTTGCCACCTTCAGGGTATAATGGACCTGAACTCCCAGATCTCTCTGTACATCAATTTTCCCCAGGACTCTTCCATTGACCGTATAGTCCGCTCTTGAATTAGATCTTCCAAAATGCATCACCTCGCATTTGCCTGGATTGAACTCCATCTGTCATTTCTCTGCCCAACTCTCCAATCTATCTAGATTTTATTGTATTCTCTGACAGTCCTCCTCGCTATCTGCAACTCCACCAATCTTAGTATCATCTGCAAACTTGCTAATCAGACCACCTATACCTTCATCCAGATCATTTATGTATATCACAAACAACAGTGGTCCGAGCACGGATCCCTGTGGAACACCACTAGTCACCGTTCTCTATTTTGAGACACTCCCTTCCACCACTACTCTCTGTCTCCTGTTGCCCAGCTAGTTCTTTATCCATCTAGCTAGTACACCCTGAACATCAAGCTGCCATGGGAAACTTTATCAAACGCCTTACTGAAGTCCATGTATATGACATCTACAGCCCTTCCCTCATCAATTAACTTTGTCACTTCCTCAAAGAATTCCATTAGGTTTGTAAAACATGACCTTCCCTGCACAAATCCATGTTGCCTATCACTGATAAACCCATTTTCTTCCAAATGGGAATAGATCCTATCCCTCAGTATCTTCTCCAGCAGCTTCCCTACCACTGACGTCAGGCTCACCGGTCTATAATTTCCTGGATTATCCCTGATACCCTTCTTAAACAAAGGGACAACATTAGCAATTCTCCAGTCCTCCAGGACCTCACCCGTGCTCAAGGATGCTGCAAAGATATCTGTTAAGGCCCCAGCTATTTCGTCCCTCGCTTCCCTCAGTAACCTGGGATAGATCCCATCCGGACCTGGGGATTTGTCCACCTTAATGCCTTTTAGAATACCCAAAACTTCCCCCTTCTTTATGCCGACTTGACCTAGAGTATTTAAACATCCATCCCTAGCCTCAACATCAGTCATGTCTCTCCCCTTGGTGAATAACGATGCAAAGTACTCATTAAGAATCTCACCCGTTTCCTCTGACTCCACGCACAAATTCCCTCTTTTGTCTTTGAGTGGGCCAATCCTTTCTCTAGTTACCCTCTTGCTCCTTATATACAAATAAAAGGCTTTGGGATTTTCCTTAACCCTGTTAGCCAAAGATATTTCATGACCCCTTTTAGCCCTCTTTATTGCGCGTTTGAGATTTGTCCTACTTTCCCGATATCCCTCCAAAGCTTCATCAGTTTTAAGTCGCCTAGATCTTATGTATGCTTCCTTTTTCATCTTAGCTAGTCTCACAATTCCACCCATCATCCATGGTTCCCTAATCTTGCCATTTCTAACCCTCATTTTCACAGGGACATGTCTGACCTGCACTCTAATCAACCTTTCCTTAAAAGACTCCCACATTTCAAATGTGGATTTACCCTTAAACAGCTGCTCCCAATCCACATTCCCTAGCTCCTGCCGAATTTTGTTATACTTGGCATTTCCCCAATTTAGCACTCTTCCTTTAGGACCACTCTCGTCTTTGTCCATGAGTATTCTAAAACTTACGGAATTGTGATCGCTACTCCCAAAGTAATCACCGACTGAAACTTCAACCACCTGGCCGGGATCATTCCCCAATACCAGGTCCAGTATGGCCCCTTCCCGAGTTGGACTATTTACATACTGCTCGAAAAAAACTCTCCTGGATGCTCCTTACAAATTCTGCTCCATCTACGCCTCCAACACTACACGAGTCCCATTCAATGTTGGGGAAGTTAAAATCTCCCATCACGACCACCCTATTGCTCCTACATTTTTCTATAATCTATCTACATATTTGTACCTCTATTTCACGCTCGCTTTTGGGAAGCCTGTAGTAAAGTCCCAACAATGTTACTGCACCCTTCCTATTTCTTAGCTCTACCCATATTGCCTCAGTGCTCGAATCCTCCATCATGCCCTCCTTAAATCTCAGCTGTGATATCATCTCTGACCTGTAACGCAACTCCTCCACCCCTTTTACCTCCCTTTCTATCCCTCCTGTAGCATCTATACCCTGGGATATTTAGTTGCCAGTCTTGCTCTTCCCTCAACCAAGTCTCAGTAATACCAATATCATATTCCCAGGTACTAATCCAAGCCCCAAATTAATCTGCCTTACCTGCTACACTTCTCTCATTGAAACAAATGCACCTCAGACCACCTGTCCCTTTGCATTCATCATCTCTTCCGTGTCTACTCTTCCCCTTAGTCATATTGAGTTTATTATCTAGTACCTTACTGGCTTTAGTTGCTGCCTCTTTACTGACCTCTAACTTCCTAATCTGGTTCCCATCCCCCATCATCTTTGCGTCAGCGGGAGCATGTCCCATCTGCGGAAGTCCCTTTTCATTTGATCCACCACTTTGCCCAGATTTAACTTTTGAAGCTGCCCCCAATTCTTAGCCACTTGATTCCCCAGACATCTAAAACTCCACTTAACCACTCTGAACGGCAACTCCCTCAGTCTCCTTTCCTGCCCCGTACCTGGATCACAAACATCTCACTCTTTCACATATTTAACTTGTAGCCTAACAATCACCCAATTCTCCTAGTATTTCCATGATTTCGGCCATCCCCCCCCCCCACCGGGTCTGTGACATAAGAGTAACAAATTGTCCGCATAGAGAGATTCTGTGCTCCACCCACCCTCACTATCCCCCACCAGGAATTTATTTATTTATTTTTTAATAAATTTAGAGTACCCAATCAATTTTTTCCAATTAAGGGGCAATTTAGCATGGCCAATCCACCTAGCCTGCACATCTTTGGGCTGTAGGGGCGAAACCCACACAAACACAGGGAGAATGTGCAAACTCCACACGGACAGTGACCCAGAGCCAGGATCGAGCCTGGGACCTCGGCGCCATGAGGCAACAGGGCTAACCCACTGTGCCACCGTGTTGCCCCGGGAATTTGATGATCTAAGGGCCATTGCCAAGGGCTCCATGGCCAGGGCAAACAGTAATGGGGAAGAGCGGACATCCCGGTCTTGTCCCCCTGCAGAGACTAAAATACTCTGACCGGACTCGGTTGGTTCTTACATTTGCCACCGAAGCCTTATATATCAGCCTGACCCAATCCACAAATCCCTGGCCGAATTCAAACCTGCCTAAAATGTCCCATGGGTACTTCCACTCCACCCGGTCGAAAGCCTTCTCCGTGTCCATGGCTACTGGCACCTCAACATCGCGCCCCTCCGCTGGCATCATTATGACATTAAGAAGCCGTCTAATATTGGACATCAGGTGCCTGCCCTTCACAAATCCCGTCTGATCCTCCCAGATTACCTCCAGGAGGCAATCCTCCATTCGAGTGGCCAAGATCTTTGCCAATAATTTTGCATCAACATTCAACAGGGAAATTGGCCTGTATGTTCCACAGTTCTCCGGCTCCTTATCTCGCTTCAGGATGAGAGAAATTGATGCCCGTGATAGCGTTTGGGAGGGGGGGGGGGGTACTCCCAGCTCCCGAGACTCGTTAAAAGCCTTAACCAGGAGCAGCCCCAGTAACCCAGAGAACTTTTTATAAAATTCCACTAACCCATCTATCACCACCCCGAGCCCCCCAGGTCTTCCACCAGTTCCTCATCTACCTTCGGGAACTCTAGCCTCTCTAGGAATTGATTCATACACTCCTCCCAGGCTGGGGGTTCCGACTCATATAACCGACTATAAAATTCACGGAATACGTTATTAACCGCCCCCGGGTCGATCACTACCTTCCCTCTCATATCTTTATTTTCCCTACTTCTCTCGCTGCCATCTGCTTCCTCAGCTGATGTGCCATCATCCTGCTAGCTTCCTCCCCATATTCATGCATTGCCCCTTTTGCCCTCCTCAGCCTTACCTGTAGCAAGGAGCCCAAATTCAATTTTGAGTCTCTGATGCTCCCTCAGGAGCTCCTCATTCGGTGACCCTGCATACCTCCTGTCCACCTGTAAGATTTCTCCTACCAATCTGTCCAGCTCCTTTCGCTCAGTTTTCTCCCAATGGGCTCGAATCGAAATAAATTCCCCTCTGATAACTGCCTTCAATGCTTCCCAAACCACTCCTGCTGCAGTCTCTCCCATATCATTGTTTTTTATGTACCCCCGAATGGCCTCCCTCAATCGCTCACAGATCGTATCGTCCGCTAGCAGCCCAGCATCTAATCTCCACTGTGGCCGCTGAGTCTGACACCACAATTGCAGAGTACTCAGTGTCCTCCACCCCCGCTAACAGTGTTTTATCCAGTACAAAGAAATCTATCCTGGAGTATACCTTGTGCACATGGGAGTAAAATGAATATTCTTTGCTCCTTGGCCTCCCAAATCTCCATGGATCCATCCCTCCCATGCGCTTCAGCAATTCCTTCGCCATTGCTGATACTTTCCCTGACCTAGAACTCAACCGGTCCAGTCTCGGATCCAGGACCGTATTGAACTCACCCCTCCATAACCCGCCGGTGCGAGTCCAGGTCAGGGATCTTTCCCAGCACCTTCCTAACAAACACGACATCATCCCAGTTTGAGGCTTATATAGTTACCAGCACCACTGCCATTCCCTCCAGCTTCCCACTGACCATAATAAATCTACCCCCCGGGTCTGCCTCTGTCCTCCCCACCTCAAATGCCACCCTCTTGTTAATCAGGATGGCCACCCCACTTGTTTTAAAGTTCAGTCTCGAATGAAACACATGTCCAACCCATCCCTTCTTCAATCTGAATTGGTCTCCCAGCTTCAAGTGTGTCCCCTGTAGCATGGCCACATACGCTTTTAACAGTCTCAGGTGTGCGAACACACGGGCCGTTTTGACCGGCCAATTCAGTCCACGAACATTCCATGTAACCAGTCTGATCGGGGGGGGTGGGGGCTCTCGCCCAGCCCCCCCTCCCTCCTCCTCTTTCGATCAGCCATGACCTTTCCTAGGCTAGCCCTTAGCCCATGCCCCGCACCTCCCTTGGTCCATTCTTCGGCAGCTACCGCCCTCTGCTCTCCAACTCCAATCCCCCGAAAGTCCCTTACTCGTCAGCAGTCCCCCCCCCCCTCCCACCGCCCCTACTCTATCTCTTCTCAGCTGTCCCCCCATTTTGCTCCCGTTAACTAGCTATCCAGCTAGCCTAGCAGCTCTCGCCCCCGGTGCCTAACATTCTACAATCTGCCGGATCTCCCCTCCCCTTAACATAAAGTTCTCAACACAATGACATCAAATACAGAAAGCAAACAAACAATCTCCCAAGGCCAGACACAGAGGCTCACCCCCCCTCCCTCAACAGAATCTTATCGATCCCATCACCTTCAAACAGAACCAAAACAATAGAAGAGACATCAAACGGGGTAGGAAAGAAAATTATGCATGCAGAAACTCAATCATCTTTTTTCCAACAGAAGAGAAAAACCATCGCAACTCAAAACCCTTTTTACGTCAATTCGGCACATACAACAACAAATCAAAATCAAATCAAGCAGAAAAAGACCTTCCCCTCCAGAAAGTCGCAATTTAAATTACAGAATTGAACAGTTGTGATTTTTCCAGACAGAGAAAGAAGGAACCGCACAAAACTTCCCCCCCCCCCCCCCCCCCGCCTTTCTTATAAAAAAACTCAGTCCACCATAGTTTAGGTTTTAAAGTCCTTATGCATCCACCAAGTTCTTGTCTTTCATAAAGACCTCCACCTCTT
Organism: Scyliorhinus torazame; assembly: GCF_047496885.1. Taxonomy (NCBI): domain Eukaryota; kingdom Metazoa; phylum Chordata; class Chondrichthyes; order Carcharhiniformes; family Scyliorhinidae; genus Scyliorhinus; species Scyliorhinus torazame. The sequence continues at coordinate 75,525,261 of NC_092715.1, forward strand.
CCGGCGAGACAAAGTATAGCTCCCGCCCGGTTCTTGTAGGTCACCCAGAAACGGGCTGGGTACAGCAGTCCAAATTTTATGTCTTTTGCATATAGGGCCTCCTTGACTTTATTAAAACTCACCCTCCTCTTTGCAAGCCTCTGCTCCCCAATGCTGATACACCCGGATCTCTTGACTCTTCCCAGGTGCACCGTTTAGCCTGCCTAGCCCACTTCATAATACGTTCCTTATCCAGGAACCTATGAGCCGTACCACAATCGCCCTCGGGGGCTCACGACCCTGGGTCTTACGCACAAGAGCCCTATGGGCCCGGTCCACCTCCAACGGCTTGGGGAATGAACCTTCCCCCATCAGCTTCCCTAGCATCTTCCCCCCCATACACACTGACATCTGATCCCTCCTTTCCCTCTGGCAGACCAACAATCCGGATATTCTGCCTGCGAGAACGATTCTCCAGGTCTAAATCCTCTCCAACAGCCGCTTCTGCCGCTCCCGTAGAGTGCCAATTTCCATTGCCATCGCTGTGGACTCCTCCTCTCGTATCGTCACCTGCTCCTGCAGCTTTTGAATCTCCTGTCCCCAAGTCTTCACTTTCTCCTCCACCCGGCCAACCACCCCCTTAAATCGAGGTCACCGCCTGGATCAGGTGCTCAGCACACTCCTTGCGATGCTGGCCGAATTTTCCATCTAAGTATTCGACCAACGGGTCCATCGTCCATTGGGTAGACGCAGCCGAACTTTGTCTCGTTGTCATTGAACCCGCTGTTTTCTGAGTTTTGTTTCTATCCATCTTTTGATTTCTTCTTTTCAGACTAATTTTTGGGCGCGGTTCCATAAATTGGGGGGGGGGGGGGGGGGGGGGGGGGGGGGGGGGGCGGGTCGCCTCCTTCTTTCTCCTCTCACTTTTATCAATTTATGTTGAGAAATTCCCACAAAAATCCAGCTTAAAAACCATTAAAAGACCACTAGAGGCGAGAGCTGCTAAATGTGTGACCGTTCACTCCATGGCTGCCACCGGAAGTCCACCATTTGACAATCCGAGTAACTACCGTATCATCTGTTTTGTAGACAGCCTGCTATCCCTGTTGGGAGTAATCTATAGGTCCCCAAACAGTTGTTCCGCAGTGGGGTACAGAATAAACCAGGAAATATAAGAGGATTTGGAGTTAAACATAGGCATGTGGACAGATTTGGCCCTAGTGGTCGGGGCAGGAAGACTAAGAGGCAGGACAGTTGATGAGCAGTGGCAGTTGTTTAAGGAGATATTCAATTCGTCCCAACTAAAATATATTCCAGAGAGGATGAAAGATTGTAAGAGGGGGAAAATTATCCATGGCTCAGCAAGGAAGTTAAAGGTAACAAAGACAAAACTAATGCATTGCATATTGCAAAGGCCAGTGGCAGGATTGAAGATTGGGAAACTTTTAAAGATTAAAAGGTTGCTAAAAAAAGTTAGAAAAAGAGCAAAGGAAAATTAAGAAAATGAGCTCAAAATATAAAAAAAGAATAGCAAAAGATTCTAGAAGTACATAAAAGAATAGCGAAAGTGAATATTGGTCCCTTGGAGGATGGGACCGGGGATTTATTAGTGAGAAACACAGAAATGGTGGAGACTTTAAATCAATACTTTGCCTCAGTTTTCACGGTGGATGACACTAGTATCATCTCAATAGTAACAGGTAATGCAGAGGGTAATAGAACGGGAGGAACTCAGAACAATCAATAGGGAAAAAGTGTTAAGCAAACTATTGTGACTGAAGGCAAACAAGTCCCTCGGGCCTGATGGCCTACATCTTATGATCTTAAAGGATGCGGCAGCAGAGATAGTGGATGAATTGGTTATAATATTCCAAAATTCGCTGAACATAGGAAAGGTTCCAGTGGATTGCAAAAATGCCAATGCAATGCCCATATTCAAAAAGGGAAGGAGGCAGAAAGTAGGAAACTATAGACCAGTTAGTTTTTTTTAAATTTTGAGTACCCAGTTGTTTTTTTCCAATTAAGGGGCAATTTAGGGTTGTGGGGGTGAGACCCATGCAGACACTTTGGGAGAATGTGCAAACTCCACACCGACAGTGATCCGGAGCCTGGATCGAACCCAGGACCTCGGCGCCATGAGGCAGCAGTGCTAACCACTGCACCACCGTGCTGCCTCTGACCAGTTAGTTTACAGCGGTCATTGGGAAATTATTTGAATCCATTATTAAAGGAAGTAATATCAGGGCATTTGGAAAGTCAAACTGCAATCCATCAGAGTCAGCATGGTTTTAAGAACAATAACTCGTGTTGGACTATTTTTCTATAGTTTTTCTGTTTGACTAATTTTCTAGACTTCGTCGAAGGTGTAAGTCAAGTGGATAATGGAGATCCTTTAGATGCAGTATATCTGGGCTTCCAGAAGTTATTTCATCAGGTGCCACATAAAAGATTAATACACAGAGTAAGATCAGATGGGATTGGTGCATGGGATTATTAGCTTGGATAGAGGCCTGGATAACCGACAGGACACGATAAATGGGTCTTTTCTGGTTGGCAAGATGTAACTAGCAGGGTGCCACAGGGTTCAGTCCTCAGACCCCAACTTTTTACAATCTATATTAATGACTTGGATGCAGGGATAGAATGTACGGCAGCCAAATTTGCAGTTGACACTAAAATAGGTGGAATAGTAAGTTGCAATTATGAAGTAAGAAATTTACAAATGGATATGGATAGGTAGGTGAGTGGTCCAAAATTTGGCAGATGGAGTTTAATGTGGATAAATGTGGGATTATCCATTTTGGCCAGAAAAATGGAAAGGCAACTTATTATCTAAATGGAGAACAACTTCAGAGTGCTTCGGTGCAGAGGGAGGTGGGTGCCCCGTGCATGAATCTCAGAAAACTATTATGCAGGTAATAAGGAAGGAAAATGGAATGTTGTCCCCCACAACCCAAAAGACGTGCAGCAGGGTAGGTAGATGGGCCATGCTAAATTACCCCTTAATTGGAAAAAAAGAAAAAAAAAGAAAAGTGGAGTTGAGGCCGAGGTTAGATCAGCCATGATCGTATTAAATGGCAGAGCAGGTTCGAGGGGCTGAATTGCCTAATCCTGCTCGTAGTTCTTATGTACTCGTCTCTTCTTTAATGAATTCAATAAAGTTAGTCAAGCCTATTTCCCATTTTCATCATGCAATGTTTGAGATGGCCGACCACAATGTACTACATCTATTATGAGTTCAATAAGAGTGCTCTCCTCAGCTCCACTCTAACCTAATCAATTGTACCCTTACCTATTCAATTGTAGCCAGGACATCTCCAATTATACCTTCCTTTCTGCCCAAGTACAATTCCTCTTGAAAAATCTATACTTGACAGCTTCCAGAAACCATCATCCAAATTCATAGACTTATTACACACATTAACATTGAAACGTTGAAACAATGTAAAAGGTAGGGGGCGGAATTCTCCCCCCCCCCCACTAGGTGGGAGAATCGCCGGGGTGCCGCGCGTGTCCCGCCACGCTGCCCCGACACCCGCACGTGATTCTCCCCCCCAAGCCGGCGCGGCAAGTATCACGGCTGGCCACTGGGAGAACCGTCGCTCGCCGTTTGCAACGGGCGAGCGCCGATTCTCCGGCCCGGATGGGCCGAGCGGACTGCCCAATACGACGGGTTCCCACCGCCGGCGCCGTCCACACCTGGTCGCTGTCGGCGGGAACGCTGGGGGGGGGGGGGGGGGGGAGGGGGGCGGCCTGTGGGGGGGGGGGGGGGTCCTGCACCGGGGGGAGGGGGGGGGGGGGGAGGAGGGGGGCCTCAAATGGGGTCTGGCCCGTGATCGGTGCCCACCTGGAGGACCTCCTTTCCTCTGCCACCCCGCAAGATCCATCCGACATCTTCTTGCGGGGCGGCCTTGGGGAGGACGGCAACCGCGCATGCGCGGGGTGATGTCATTTACGCGGCACCGCTTTTGCGCAGTGCCATGGCCTGGCATGCGTAAATGACGCAATGCCACTCCGAGCTCCCAGGGGCGGGAGAATAGGGGGCTGGGAGTGGGCTCCGGCGCTGGAGTGAAACACTCCGGTTTTCTCCCAATGGGAGAATTGCGCCCATAGAGTTTTACATAGAATTTACAGTGCAGAAGGAGGCCATTCGGCCCATCGAGTCTGCACCAGCTCTTGGAAAGAGCATCCTACCCAAGGTCCACACCTCCACCCTATTCCCATAACCCAGTAACCCCACCTAATCCCCATAACCCAGTAACTCCACCCAACACTAAGGGCAATTTTGGACACTATGGGCAATTTTAGCATGGCCAATCCACCTAACCCGCACATCTTTTGGACTGTGGGAGGAAACCGGAGCATCCGGAGGAAACCCACGCACACTGGGAGAATGTGCAGACTCCGCACAGACAGTGACCCAAGCCGGGAATCGAACCTGGGACCCTGGAGCTGTGAAGCAATTGTGCTATCCACAATGTTACCGTTCTACCCTCTTTCACTACCACAACCCAAAGATGTGCAGGTTAGGTGAATTGGCCACGCTAAATTGCCCCTCAACTGGAAAAAAAAAATTGGGTACTCTTAGAAAAAAAAAAAAAATTATTTTAAATAAATCATGGCATTCTAAAAATGCTACTTATATTCAGAAAATCTACTTAACAGCAATCATTGAATTATACCCTTTCTGCTCATCTTACCATTTCTTTCCAAAAGTTCTAGGAAGATCTTCTCAAGTTCTACAATGCAACATGTGAACAAGAGTATATTAACCAGTATCCCATTCCCACTTCGATCTCTATCTCCTACATTGTTCTAATGATGCTCTACCCAAAACACAGCACATCATCTTCCAAATATGTCCTGTATTCAACATTATGTTCAACAAGTTTAGATCATAACTTTCACTCCCATTTTTTTCAGATGCATTCCCATCCACCTTTGCCTTACACCCTTATGCCATTTAATCTCTGCAGTCTTGGAACTGGTTTACATTTTGTTCTTTCTTCCCTTCCCCAATCTCTGTATTTGCTTAAAACCTATTACATCACTTCACCTTTTGTCAGAACTGGCAAAAGTTATTAACCTTAAACATCAGTCATTTCTCACTCCACAAATGACACTTGATCTGAGCATTTTCTGTTATTATTTCAGATTACTAGCTTCCATAGTACCTTGCTTTTATCATAACAATATGAGCATATTTTATTCTTGCCGGTGGAGCTTCCTCCCACCTCTACAGTGCTCAAAAAGAAACAAGGGGAACTTTGTTGTTTCTAGAACTCAGAGCGACAAAGCTGTTCAACCACCCCCTGTAGCAAATGTGATCGATTTACTACATTTCAGTTACTGCCATAGATCATTTTGTGGCGTTTTTGATTGCAGTTAGAAGAACTAGTGGTGTAGTTCAATGTTCGTTTTGCAGAATTAAAAATTAATGAGATGAGTTGCAACATAATTTAAAATTTAAAAATCAAGAACGCAAAACGTTAAAAGATAAGCAATGTTTAAATAAAACTAATACTGGCATTTCTACTACATCGACCCCAATGAGAAGTGTACAGGAATCATCGATACAAGTAACTTCCAATCAGAGTTTTAAAGTTACAAACTAATTAATAAAATTACAACCGAATTCAATTAATTTATTGCCATCCTGGGAAACTCCATTAAGGTGCGGCTCAGCTCTCAGGGAGAAGCACCCCTGACATGGATGGGTAGGCGGGCGCTCCCTCTGCTACAAGCACGATCAAAAGGTTGCGCTCTCTACAGCAAACCTGGTCACAATTAAAGAACACACTGTCCTCACCCTTACAAGTTGATCGAAACAAAAATAATTTGCCGTTGACGAAAACTACGACTCCTCACCTGTCAGGTCCACAAAAGAAAAACTTATCTCCTTGCCGGCCCTCCCACCACCCCCTAAAAATGGCGGCGACTCCAGATCACGTGACCCGTTCACCTTCCCCAACACACCCGGGACCACGTCACACCGAAACCACTCCAGGTATAAGCGGCACCTTCACCTGCGAGCATGCGCAGTGGCCGAGCCGCGCGACCAGCAGTTGGGTGCATGCGCACTGCCGAGCGGTCGCTTCGCCACCTGGAAGCCTGCGCACTGCTGAGCCGCAGCCCCTCCACCTGGGGACATGCGCACTGCCGAGCCGCGACCACTCGCCTCAGCATTTGCAGACTGCCGAAACTCAACATAATTGATCAGGGTCCTCTCACTGCTTCGTGACTTGGCTTCTTAAATCTGCAAATAGATGAAGTCCTCAAATTGGAACGCTTTCCCGCAAACTTAATACTGTATCGATGTCTTCCCAGAACACAAAAGAACAAACTGAAAAAACCCCAGAAAATTCTGGAGGTGGCAGATGTGGAGAGGGATCAGAGGAAAGGAGTGGGAGTAGGCCATTTGATCACTTGAGCCTGTTCCGCCATTCAACTAAATCATGAACCCTCAGAACATTTAAGAAGTATTTAGATGAGTTCTTGAAACACCATAGCATACAGGGTTACAGACCAAGTGCTTGAAAATAAGGTTAGAACAGACAGATGTCTGACACAATGAACCAAAGGATCTCTTTCTGTGCTGCAAAACTCTGACTCTATGACTACCTCAAAACTATTTTGCGTACCATCCCAATATCCCATGCTATCTAGAAATCTATTGATCTCTGTCCTGAACATATTCAATGACTGAACCTCCATAACCCTCTGGGGTAGAAAATTCAAAAAATTCACTAAGTGAAGAAATTCCTCCTCATCTCAGTCTTAAATGGCCTATATTTTATTCTAAATCTATATCCCATTGTTCTAGGTCCCGCAGCTGGGAGAAACATCCTGCATCTACTGCATCAAGCCCTTTAAGAATTTTGTATGTTTCAATTAAATCACCTGTCATTTTTCTAAACAGCGAAACAGTTAATGTTTCACGTCAATGGAGCCTCATCAAATCTGAGAAAAGTTAGAAATGTGAATGACAGGATCATTGAAATGCAAAATAAGAAAGTAAGAGAGAATCAAGAGAAAAGAAAACAAATCAGCAAAGAAACACAAAAGAAAATGGTACAGAGGTTATGGTATGAACATACAAATTGGGAGCAAGAGTAGGCAACTCGGCCCTTGAGCCTGCCCTGCTATTCAATAAGATCATGGCTGATCTGATTGTAACTTCAACCCTCCTAAAATCGTTGAACTGAATGTTTTTCTTTATAAATTTAGAATACCTAATTCATTTTTTCCAATTGAGGGGCAATTTAGCGTAGCCAATTCACCTAGCCTGCACATCTTTTGGGTTATGGGGTGATACCAATGCAAACACGGGGAGAATGTGCAAACTCCACATGGACAGTGACCCAGAGCCGGGATTGAACCTGGGACCTCGGTGTCGTGAAGCAGCAGTGCTAACACACTCTGCCACTGTTGAACTGAATGTTGAGTCCAGAAGGCTATAAGTGGAAAGATGAAGGGCTATTCCTTGAGCTTGCATTGAATTTCATTGGAATATAGTGGGCAAAGGACAGAAAGATCTGAGCGGGATCGAAGAGTAATTAATATGACAATGGAAAGCTTGGGGTCAGCTTGTGGAACTGATTGAAGTTTTCTGCAAAGTGGCTTCCCAATCAGTGTTTGGCCACCCCGACATACAGCAGATTACACTGTGAGCAGGCAATACCATAGACTAAGTAAATCGTTATTTCACCTGGAAGTCATATTTGGGTTGGACAGTTAGAGGAGATGTTGCATAAGGACAGGTATCTCATCTTCTGTGCTTGCATGAAAGGTGTTGTAGGAAAGGGAGGGGGTGATTGAAGAGTGAACCATGGTATGGTGAAGCGAACAGTCCCTTTAGAATGCTTCTTAATATTTTTTTCAAATTTTCCAATTAAGGGGATAAAGTGCAAACTTCTCATGGACTGGGCATCCATGAGGTGCTGTGGGCCGTAATCAGTAGCAGAATTGTATTCAATCACAATCTGCAATCTCATGGCGTGGTATATCCCCCCCACTCTACCATTACCCAAGCCAGGAGATCAACCCTGGTTCAATGAAGAGTGCAGGGCAACATGCCAGGAGCAACATCAGGCATACCAAAAAATGAGGTGTTGACCTGGTGAAGCTACAACACAGGACATTTTGTGTGCCAAACAGCATAAGCAGCAAGTAAGAGGCAGAGCTAAGCGATTCCACAACAAACGCATTAATTATAAGCTCTGTAGTCTGTGGCAGTATCCACCTATATTAAAGGCTGATCAGAACTGATTTTATATTAAATCGTATATTCACTTTATATCAAAAGCTGATCAGAGTTGATGCTATATTAAATCATGTATTTAACCCTATATTAAAAACTGATGATTGATGAGTCCATTATCAATGTAAACCATTACTTATTGCAATAATGTTTTTTTTAATATGTATTATCTGTGTAAGAGTCCAGATGCAGTGAACTCATTAAGTCTAATGGCCTTGCCACTAAGGGAGGCTACTGCTTGGCAAGAGACCCTGCCAAGAAGGGAGGCTGGTGTTTTTCTGGAGATAGCTACCGGAGGTATCAACCTCGTATCTTTAGAAACAGTTGCCCTGATAGGCCTCTTTGAAATTAAGGCCTTGCCAACCAAAAGCGAGACTGTCCTTTGTCTCGAAATATCTGTGGGGAGTTAACTTGTTTTTCAAAAGAAGGGGCTATGCTAAAACTCCCCTCGAACTCCCTAGCTCTCCCGAGTGTAAAAAACAATATAAATATTCAAGCAAAGCTGCGAAAGTTAGAGTTTCGCTTGGAGAGCTGTTTATGATATTATTGGGTGTTTAAACTGCAATCTCGACTCGTTGAGCTCTGCTCTTGATTGAGTATCGAGCTCTGAGAACTACTAGTCGTTGTGAGTATGAAATGTTTGTAGCTTAATCAATTATGTAGGTAAGAAGGTCACAGGCTAACTCATCATGTATCCTGTATCTGTCAAACTGTTTCATTTATCAAAACACTTGTATTACCCTTTTTTCTTTAAATAAATTGCGTATGTATATTTTACCATACAGACCCGTATCTATTTCAATAAATAAGAGTGACATTTAACTAAGACTCATCATATTCTCACCCTCTGAGGCTATCTGGAGGGTCACGTGCCCATGCCTAGCTCTCAGGAATAGAAATATTTCGTCACGTTAAGGATAAGATAGTCATCTAAGGCACGGTCTCTCCTGTACACTGAAGGCAGTGAACGCAAGGCCCATTGTGTGTACTATAATTAGATCTCCCATATAGCGAGTCTTACTTTAGATAGCCACAAGACCTTGTCTCGTAGCTTACAACCTCGACTACTCAGGCAGATCTTAGATAAATACTCCTCAACTGTCACATCTGGCGCTCAACGTGAAGGCCAAGATTTAATCTTGAGTCTCAACAAATAGACACAATAACTCTGTCGCTAAGATATAGGTAATTTATAACCTAAACTAAAACAGTGCACTTTGACCCTTAAGTAAGGTCAGAACAATATAAAATGAAGCGCTAATACCAGCAAAATCAAACCGAATTCGGCTACTATTGTTAAACATTGTTTACTAGTAGAAAAGATAAGTATATATTTTTAAAATACCTTGTCTATGCAGCTCAAGGCTATAACAGAATTTTTTCCGGGGAAAACTATAGACAGGATTGTTTGAACAGCAGCCAGTGAACTGCAAACCAGTGCTTATCAGAGAGGCTTTTGAGATAACAAACAGCCTGCGCTGTAATTCAACACTTTTCTTTCGAGTCAGAAACATTCCAGCGTTTTAAATTACACAAAAGAAAACCAGTGGATTGTGAGCTCTCCACCGCTCTGATAAATGTTAATTATTTTAAACAAGCAGTTGATTGGAATTGCCAGAATCTTAAGTTCGAATTACTTGAAATAAGGTTCATTTCATTCTATTTGTAAATTAATAGAAACTTAAAGAAACTCAGTTACACCATTTTAAAAGTGTAAATCGGGAAATGGCAGTTGGTTTTACTATGGTATAAATCACCGCAGCTAACTCCTACCTCCCAAAAACTGCCAACATTTTTGTGAATGTAAGAAAACTTGTTAATAGACAAATTGTTAAGATAAAGAAATTAATTAAGTTGCAAAAGTTATACAAGATCTTGCTAAGCTAATCTTAAATTCAGTTCTAAGTTAAGATCAGAACTAAGCTTGCAGTTTGCCAGTAATTCAATTTGAATTTTCAAACATTTTAAGTTTTAAAAGAAAACTGTTAAAACCTTTTTCAAACTTTGCCAAGTAACAAAAAATTGCCATTGGTTATAAATAGGCACATAGTTATTCTTAAATGACTTTAAAATCAGTCACTGACTCAGCCCACCGACTGCGTTTGCAGGACGCAGCACACAGGTCAACAAACCGAGGCTGCTAAATACCACTCAGTTATTTAGGCTTGCGGAGACCTTGAGGAACTTTGCCAGCTGTCGGCTACCGAACGAGCTCCAGCCTCAGGTCCCAGACAGCAGCCTTTTAGACAAACCCCCAGGCAGGCAGGTCCCTCTCGGGACCCACAACAGGCAGTACCCTGTCGCCTATTCGAGGACAGAGGTTCGCGATACCCCCAATACCCTCTTCAACAAGGACGGTATGAGTTCCGAGATAGAGCTAATATCCGCCCTCCTGGAAGATACCAGGTTGATAGAAATTCACAGAGGCAACAGCAGCAATACCAGGATCAGCCTAGAACTAATGGCAGTACTGGACAAAACAGAAGCCAAGGTAGAAATTCTAAAGGTGGCTGCGTTCCAGCCAACATCCGAGTGTATACCACCTCTAAAAATCTCTATTGACTAACAGGTAGGTCCGCTTATAAATTCTCCCAAATTGCTCCCGCTCAATTCCCATACATAAATGCCACCCTGTATCTTAATCCAAAATTACTAACCGCTACAATAGGGGTAATTTTACTCCGAGATACTGGGGCAGAAATGCCCCTCATTGATGAAGGATTTGCCCACCATTCCTTAAACAGACCCATAATAGGGACCAGAAGAGTAAAAGGCATAACTTCAGAAGTAAAACAAATACCATTGGTACAGATCACCCTTCTAGCTAATGATCAAGTAATTAGATGTCAAGCCGGACTATGGCCAAATCTAGACAAAGATCAAGATTGTGACATTATCCTATCCCGAGACCTAATTCAAAAATATGACTTACTTCAATTAGCCCCTCAGGATAATAGGAAAAAACAATTAGAGGAAATCCTTAAGGATAGCACAGACAAGCAGACAAAAGCACAAATTTAAAACTTAGTTCTCAGACACTGGGGGCGAGATTCTCCACCCCCGCGCCGGTTGGGAGAATCGCCTGGGCCGCCAAAATTTCCCGGGACGCCGGTCCGACGCCCTCCCGCGATTCTCCCAAGCGGCGGGAACGGCCCCGTTGAGTTCCGCGGGCCGCAGGCCGGAGAATCGCCGGAGACACCCAAAATGGCGATTCTCCGGCACCCCCGCTATTCTCAGGCCCGGATGGGCCAAGCGGCCAGGCCAAAACGGCGGGGTCACCCCGGCGCTGTCCACACCTGGTCGCTGCCGTCGTGAACGCTGCGTGAACGCTGGGGGAGCGGCCTGCGGGGGGGGGGGGGGGGAAGATCCTGCACCGGGGGTACCTCAAATGTGGCATGGCCCGCGATCGGTGCCCACCGATCGTCGGGCCGTCCTCTCTGAAGGAGGACCTCCTTCCTTCCGCGGCCCCGCAAGATCCGTCTGACATCTTCTTGCGGGGCGGACTTAGAGAGGACGGCAACCACGCATGCACGGGTTGCTGCCGGCCAACCCGCGCTTGCGTGGATGACGCCAGTTATGCGGCGCCGGCCACGTCATCTATGCAGCGCCGCCTTTACGCGGACGACAAGGCCTGGCGCGTGTAGGTGACGCGGCCCCGATCCTAGCCCATTGTCAGGGCCTGAATCGGTCGGGATGGGGGCCGTTTTGCGCCGTCGTGAACCTCGACGGCGTTCACGACGGCGCGGCCACTTCGGCGCGGGAGTGGAGAATCCCGCCCTGGGACTTATTCCAAAAACATCAGAATCACTGCCAACTGCTAAAAATTAACCCAGTCACAACCGGAGTCAAGGACCTCCCGGTTCAGAAACAATGGTTCATTCGAGATGCGGAGTGCAGAGCCGCGCTCCAAAAAACAATTGACTCCCTATGCCAACAAGGCGTTCTGATTAAAAGATCATCTCCTTATAATTCCCCAATGTTTGGAATTCCCAAAGCTAAAGGCGGAATCAGATTTTTAGTTGACTACCGAGAACTAAACCGCGTTACGATTCCAAACACAGCGCAATCCGCGAGCATACAACAAGTTACACAACAAATTAGCAGAGAAAAGTACAAATCCACTTTAGATTTATCTAATGGCTTCTGGTCACACCCAATCCTCCCCGAGGAGTATGATTACACAGCGTTCACTGGTCCTAACGGCCACCAGTACGTCTGGACCCGACTACCACAGGGCGTCCGCAATCCGCCTAAGCTCTTCGCGGCAGGCGTTATTTCAGCATTAGCGCCCATACGTCATAAGTACGATATTGACGTCTATGTAGACGACGTGTCCATGACAACTGACACCTGTGAACAACACTTAGAAGCCCTGGACGAAATCTTTACCCTTTTAAAAATCCATGGATACATAGTCGGCCTTAAGAAATGCCAATTGCTTAAAAAAATCAGTTGAATACCTCGGTATCAATGTCACAGACACTGGCCGAGGCCTTACTGACTCCTTTTCCGAGAAATTGTTCATACCCGTGAGTAGACCTAAACACTCCTTTTCAATCTGCGCAGAGTGCTGCTTGGTTGGTGTCATCGCTCTCAAGGCATATGCAACTATTTTCCATAGCCCTTCATGTGTCTGTTGTAACAGCACTGCACCTATGCCGTCTTTGCTGGCATCTTAGGATGCATAGGATGGGGAATGAAACTGCAGGGGATGGGCACAATTGAAATGTGGAGCTTGTTCAAGGAACAGCTACTGCGTGTCCTTCATAAGTATGTACCTGTCAGGCAGGGAGGAAGTGGTCGAGCAAGAGAACCGTGGTTTACTAAAGTAGTTGAATCACTTGTCAAGAGGAAGAAGGAGGCTTATATAAAGATGAGACGTGAAGATTCAGTTAGGTCGCTCGAGAGTTACAAGTTAGCTTGGAAGGACCTAAAGCGAGAGCTAAGAAGAGCCAGGAGGGGACATGAGAAGTCTTTGGCAGGTAGGATCAAGGATAACCCTAAAGCTTTCTATAAGTATGTCAGGAATAAAAGAATGACAAGGGTAAGAGTAGAGCCAGTCAAGGACAGTAGTGGGAAGTTGTGCGTGGAGTCCGAGGAGATAGGAGAGGTGCTAAATGAATATTTTTTGTCAGTATTCACACAGGAAAAAGACAATGTTGTCGAGGAGAACACTGAGATGCAGGCTACTAGACTAGAAGGGCTTGAGGTTCATAAGGAGGAGGTGTTAGCAATTCTGGAAAGTGTGAAAATAGATAAGTCCCCTGGGCCGGATGGGATTTATCCTAGGATTCTCTGGGAAGCTAGGGAGGAGATTGCTGAGCCTTTGGCTTTGATCTTTATGTCGTCATTGTCTACAGGAATAGTGCCAGAAGACTGGAGGATAGCAAATGTTGTCCCCTTGTTCAAGACGGGGAGTAGAGACAACCCCAGTAACTATAGACCAGTGAGCCTTACTTCTGTTGTGGACAAAGTCTTGGAAAGGTTTATCAGAGATAGGATTTATAATCATCTAGAAAGGAATAATTTGATTAGGGATAGTCAACACGGTTTTGTGTAGGGTAGGTCGTGCCTCACAAACCTTATTGAGTTCTTTGAGAAGGTGACCAAACAGGTGGACGAGGGTAAAGCAGTTGATGTGGTTTATACGTATTTCAGTAAAGCATTTGATAAGGTTCCCCACGGTAGGCTAGTGCAGAAAATACGGAGGCATGGGATTCAGGGTGATTTAGCATTTTGGATCAGAAATTGCCTAGCTGTAAGAAGGTGGTGGTTGATGGGAAATGTTCAGCCTGGAGTTCAGTTACTAGTGGTGTACCACAAGGATCTGTTTTGGGGCCACTGCTGTTTGTCATTTTTTATAAATGACCTGGAGGAGGGCGTAGAAGGATGGGTGAGTAAATTTGCAGATGACACTAAAGTCGGTGGAGTTGTGGACAGTGCGGAAGGATGTTGCAGGTTACAGAGGGACATAGATAAGCTGCAGAGCTGGGCTGAGAGGTGGCAAATGGAGTTTAATGCAGAAAAGTGTAAGGTGATTCATTTTGGAAGGAGTAACAGGAATACAGAGTACTGGGCTAATGGTAAGATTCTTGGTAGTGTGGATGAGCAGAGAGATCTTGGTGTCCATGTACATAGATCCCTGAAAGTTGCCACCCAGGTTGATAGCGTTGTTAAGAAGGCGTACGGTGGCTTCCGGGTGTGGCTATGCAGAGCTAGGTCGCATATTCGGCAGCTGCTGCTTGGAACGGACTTTTGGGCTCTTTTACAGGGCCCCCACGGCATTTGTTTGACATTTCCCTGTGTGGGAAGAAGGCTGCAATATTCCCCCGACAGTGTCCCCCAGGAAGGGTATGTCTCTGGGTTGCCAGACACGGCAGAAACAGTAAAACATTTGGCTGCAACTGCAGGATAAACAGGGCCTCTTCCAGCATGCAGGCGGGGGAAGGGCAAGCTTAAAGCTGCAAGCTGACCTGAGGGCCTGTATCAAAGGTGAATTCTAGCAGCAGAGGGAACAACTGTGAAAAGACCTCATCAAGGCCACTGAAGGGACTTCCGGTTGCGGTGATGCCTAGCTAGCCGCACGCTTCGGCGGCTCCAGCTCCGACGGATCTTCGGGCTCTTTTAAGAGCCCCAACGGGGAATTTTTCGACGACGCAACCCGGTGTGGGGTGTGTGAGAAGGGAGTCCCCCCCAAACGAAGGAGGAAAAAAACCGGCGGCGGCGGCTGCAGCGCGAGGAATCGTCGACCAAAGGGTCAGAAAGAGAGAAGTACAAGATGGCGGCGGAGAAAGCGCAGGCGACATGGGGGCCTGAGCAGGATGAAATTGTGAGACGGTGCGTGGAGCTGCTGAAGAGGGAGGTGCTGACCCCGTTGCTACAGGCAATTGAGGGGCTCAAGGAGACATTAAAGACCCAGGAGACAGAGCTCCGCGTGGTGGAGCAGAAGGTGACAGATATTGAGGACGAGATCCTGGGCCTGGCGGTTAAGACACAGACGCACGAGGCACTTCATAAAAAGTGTACTGAAAGGATCGAAGCCCTAGAAAATGGAGCGCGAAGGAAGAACCTTCGGATACTGGGTCTCCCTGAGGGTGTGGAAGGAGTGGACTGTGGAGCATACGCAAGTACGATGCTGAGCTCACTGATGGGTGCTGAGGCCCCTTCGGGCCCCTTGGAGGTGGAGTGGGCAAATCGGATTCCGGCGAGAAGACCAAAAGCGGGAGAACCACCCAGGGCGATAATCGTGCGATTTTACCGCCTTAAGGATAGAGAAGAGGTCCTGAGATGGGCTAAAAAGGTGCGGAGTAGCAGATGGGAGAATGCAGTGGTACGGGTATACCAGGATTGGAGTGCGGAGGTGGCGAGAAGGAGGGCGAGCTTCAACCGAGCCAAAGAGGTGTTGCATAAAAAGAAGGTGAAGTTCGGGATGCTGCAGCCGGCAAGACTATGGGTCACGTATCAGGAGAGACACCATTATTTCGAGACGGCGGAGGAAGCATGGACCTTCATCAAAGAAGAGAAATTGGATCGGAACTGAGGGACTGATGCTGCAGGAAATGTTATTGTTAATGTTGTGGTTGAAGTTAATTGAGAAGTAAATTGGGAAGGGTGGAGACATTGGGGAAATGTGGGCGCCGGTGAGGGGGGAAAGACGGGACATAGTTGGAGAATGGGGAAGGGGAGGGGGAGGGGAAAGGGAGCTGCGCCATAAGAGGCGGGTCAGGTAAAGGGATGTTCCCGCGCCAGAAAGAATAAGGCGGGAAGACAGGCGCAAGGCGGATGGGAGTTCCCCACACGGGAGGGTCGAGGAGTGAGCAGGAGTAGCCGGGGTCAGTTGAAGTCAGCTGACTTACGGAAGTAATATGGGGGGAGCAATCATGCTAGAAAGAGATCTAGCGGGGACGGGGGGGGGAGGGAGGGGGAGGGGGGGGACAACTGGGTTGCTGCTGCGGAAATCCAAAAGGAAATGGCTAAAGAGTGGGTGGGCGGGGATGGTGTGCGACGCTGGGGGAGCGAGCGGGAGCGCGGAGGCGGGATATGGGACTGGCCTAGAGAAGGTAATGGCTAGTCGACACGGGAGGGGGGCAGGTAGCCCCCTAGTGAGGCTGATCACGTGGAACGTGAGAGGCCTGAACGGACCGATAAAAAGGGCCCGAGTGCTCGCGCATTTGAAAGGACTAAGGGCAGACGTGGTTATGCTCCAAGAGACGCACCTAAACGTGGCGGACCAAGTTAGGCTAAGGAAATGATGGGTGGGACAGGTGTTCCACTCAGGACTGGACGCAAAGAATAGAGGGGTGGCCATTTTGGTGGGGAAACGGGTAGCATTTGAAGCAAAGAACATCGTAGCAGATAGCGGAGGTAGATATGTAATGGTGAGTGGCAGGCTGGAGGGAATGGAGGTCGTGTTGGTTAATGTGTATGCCCCAAACTGGGACGATGCGGGATTTATGAGACGGATGCTGGGGCGTAGGCTGCGGCTGCACCGGACCTGGAGGTAGGAAACTTGATTTTAGGAGGGGACTTTAATACGGTGCTGGACCCGGGGCTAGATAGATCCAGCTCAAGGACCAGAAGAAGGCCGGCAGCGGCCAAGGTACTTAAGGGGTTTATGGACCAAATGGGGGGAGTGGATCCATGGCGATTTCTTAGACCTAGGGCTAGGGAGTTTTCCTTCTTCTCCCATGTCCATAAAGTGTACTCCCGGATAGATTTTTTTGTTTTGGGAAGGTCGTTGATCTCTAGGTTGGAAGAAGCTGAGTACTCAGCCATAGCGGTTTCGGATCATGCCCCACATTGGGTGGACCTGGAATTAGGAGAGGAAAGGGAGCAGAGAACACTCTGGCGATTAGATGTGGGACTGATGGCGGATGAGGGAATGTGTGCAAGAGTGCAGGGGTGTATTGAGAGATACCTGGAGGTCAATGACGACGGCGAGGTCCCTGTGGGAGTGGTATGGGAAGCACTAAAAGCGGTGGTCAGATGAGAGCTGATCTCCATTGGGGCCCACAAAAGGAAAACAGAGGCCAAGGAAAGGGAAAGATTACTGGGGGAGATTTTAAGGGTGGATAGGGAATTTGCAGAGACCCCGGAGGAGGAATTGTACAGGGAGAGGAGACGACTCCAGACGGAATTTGACCTTCTGACCACCAGAAAGGCGGAGGTACTGTGGAGGAAGGCACAGGGGAGGAGGTATGAATATGGGGAAAAGGCTAGTCGCCTGTTGGCTCATCAATTGCGAAAGAGGGCAGCAGCGAGGGAGATAGGAGGAATTAGAGACGAAAGGGGAGACACGGTGCGAAGGGCAGGAAAGATAAATGAGGTGTTCAAGACCTTCTATGAGGAACTGTATAGGTCTCAACCCTCAGAGGGAGAGGAGGGGATGCGGCAGTTCCTGGACCAATTGAGGTTCCCGAAAGTGGAGGAGCGGGGGGTGGTAGGCCTGGGGGCACCGATTGGGGTGGACGAGGTTATTAAGGGACTGGGAAGCATGCAAGCAGGGAAGGCCCCAGGACCAGACGGGTTCCCGGTGGAGTATTACAGAAAATATGTGGACTTGTTGGCCCCGTTGATGGTGAGGACGTTCAATGAGGCCAGGAAAGGGGGGACTCTACCCCCGATGATGTCGGAGGCGACGATATCGTTAATTTTGAAGAGGGATAAAGATCCGTTGCAGTGCGGGTCCTATAGACCCATTTCATTATTGAACGTGGACGCCAAATTGTTGGCAAAGGTACTGGCATCGAGAATAGAGGACTGTGTCCCGGGGTGGTGCACGAAGACCAGACAGGGTTCGTAAAAGGGAGACAACTGAATGTTAACGTGCGACGACTATTCGGGGTGATAATGATGCCCCCAGTGGAGGGGGAGGCAGAGATAGTGGCGGCAATGGACGCAGAGAAGGCATTTGATAGGGTGGAGTGGGAGTATTTATGGGAAGTGTTAAGGAGGTTTGGGTTTGGGAACGGGTTTATTAGCTGGGTTAGACTTCTTTATGGGGCTCCAACAGCAAGCGTAGTTACAGGTCGACATAGATCGGAGTATTTCCGACTATATAGGGGAACAAGACAGGGATGCCCGCTGTCTCCATTGTTGTTCGCGTTGGCAATTGAACCTCTGGCCATGGCGTTGAGAGACTCCAGGAAATGGAGAGGGGTGATGAGAGGGGGAGAAGAACACCGAGTCTCGTTATACGCGGATGACCTATTGTTATACGTGTCGGACCCAGCGGGGGGGATGATAGAGGTTATGCGAATTTTGAGGGGGTTCGGGGATTTCTCGGGGTATAGGCTAAACATGGAGAAGAGTGAATTATTTGTGATACATCCAGGGGACCAGAGTAGAGAGATAGAAGGCTTGCCTCTAAGGAAAGTGGAAAGAAACTTCCGATACCTGGGGATTCAGATCGCTAGGAGCTGGGGAACCTTGCACAGACTTAATCTGACACGGTTGGTAGAACAAATGGAGGAGGACTTCAAAAGGTGGGACATGCAGCCTCTATCGCTGGCGGGCAGGGTGCAAGCAATTAAGATGATGGTCCTCCCGAGGTTCTTATTTGTATTTCAATGTCTCCCTATACTAATCACCAAGACCTTTTTTAATAAAATAGACAGGAGCATCACGAGCTTCGTGTGGGCAGGGAAAGTTCCGAGAGTAAGGAGGGGGTTCCTTCAGCGTAGTAGGGACAGAGGAGGATTGGCACTACCGAACTTGGGCGATTACTATTGGGCCGCCAATGTGGCAATGATACGTAAATGGATGATGGAGGGTGAGGAAGCGGCGTGGAAAAGACTGGAGAGAAAGTCCTGTAAAGGGACGAGTTTAGAGGCGCTGGTGACGGCGCCGCTACCGATCTCACCTAAAAAGTTTACCACGAACCCGGTGGTGGCGGCATCATTGAATATCTGGGGACAGTGGAGGCGACAGAGAGGGGTGCGGGGAGCCCTGGTGGGGTCTCCAATCAGGAACAACCATAGGTTCGCCCCAGGAAGAATGGATGGAGGATTTCAGAGCTGGTACCAGTTGGGAATGAGGAGGGTGGGAGATTTATTTATAGATGGGACTTTTGCGAGCTTGGGAGCATTGGAGGAAAAGTATAAGTTGCCCCGGGGAAATTTCTTGAGATATATGCAGGTGAGGGCGTTTACTAGACAACAGGTGAGGGAATTTCCGTTGCTCCCGACACAGGGGATACAGGACAGGGTGCTTTCAGGGGTGTGGGTCGGAGAGGGCAAGATGGCAGAGATTTACCGAGAGATGAGGGAAGAGGGGGAGGAGTCGGTGGGCGAACTAAAAGGAAAGTGGGAAGAAGAACTAGGGGAGGAGATAGAGGAGGGTATGTGGGCTGATGCCCTAAGCAGGGTAAATTCCTCTTCCTCATGCGCCAGGCTTAGCCTGATTCAATTTAAGGTGCTACATAGAGCACACATAACGGGAGCAAGATTGAGCAGGTTCTTTGGAGTGGAGGACAAATGTGGGAGGTGTGGCGGGAGCCCGGCAAACCACGCACATATGTTTTGGGCGTGCCCGGCACTGGAAGGGTATTGGAAGGGAGTGACGGGAGTGATTTTGCGGGTGGTGAAGGCCCGGGTCAAACCAGGCTGGGGGTTAGCTCTATTTGGAGTTGCGGAAGAGCCGGGAGTGCAGGAGGCGAAAGAGGCCAACGTTGTGGCCTTTGCGTCCCTAGTAGCCCGGCGCAGGATCCTACTCATGTGGAAGGAGGCGAAACCCCCCGGACTGGAGGCCTGGGTAAATGATATGGCGGGGTTCATTAAACTGGAGCAGATAAAGTTTGCCCTGAGAGGATCGGCTCAAGGGTTCACCAGGCGGTGGCAGCCATTTCTCGACTACCTAGGGGAACGTTAGAGGGAAGACAGATGACCAGCAGCAGCAACCCAGGGGGGAGGGGGGGGGGGGAGGGGGGAGGGGGTGGGGGAGGGGGGAGGGGGGGGTTTAGTTTAGTTTAGGTCAAAGATAAAGGGGTTTTGTTACTTGTGTATTGTTAAAAATTTCTGTATTGTTATTGTTGCGTTTGCTTTGTAAGAGGGGAAAAAATGTTGTTTGGGAAAAAAATTTCAATAAAACATATTTTTAAAAAAAAGAAGGCGTACGGTGTGTTAGCTTTTATTGGTAGAGGGATTGAGTTTCGGAGCCATGAGGTCATGTTGTAGCTGTACAAAACTCTGGTGCTGCCGCATTTGGGGTATTGCGTGCAGTTCTGGTCGCCGCATTATAGGAAGGATGTGGAAGCATTGGAAAGGGTGCAGAGGAGATTTACCAGCATGTTGCCTGGTATTGAGGGAAGATCTTATGAGGAAAGGCTGAGGGACTTAAGGCTGTTTTCGTTAGAGAGAAGAAGGTTAAGAGGTGACTTAATTGAGGCATACAAGATGATCAGAGGATTAGATCGGCTAGCATGGGGGGATATAGCTTTAAATTGAGGGGAGATAAATATAGGACAGATGTCAGAGGTAGGTTCTTTACTCAGAGAGTAGTAAGGGTGTGGAATGCCCTGCCTGCAACAGTAGTGGACTCGCCAACATTAAGGGCATTTAAATGGTCATTGGATAAACATATGGATGATAAGGGAATAGCGTAGATGGGCTTTAGATTGGTTTCACAGGTCAGCGCAACATCGAGTGCCGAAGGGCGTGTCCTGCACTGTAATGTTCTATGTTCTATCTGTCGAGATCTTCGTACTACTTTTCGGATCAAAGAACGGCAGAACATGTGCTGTAGTGAGTGCTCTTTTCAGGTCAGACCACTCTCTGTTGTGTTCATCAGACCAATTGAACGTGACATTTTTTCGGATAAGCTGTCTTAGTGCCGCGGTGCACGATGCCAAGTTTGGTATGAATTTTCCCAAAAAATTGACAACACCTAGAATCCTTAGGACTGCCTTCTTGTCTTTTGGACATGGCATAATGGCTGCTATCTTTTCACTGTCTGGTTGGACTCCTTGAGCTGATAGTTGGTCACCTAAGAAAATTAGTCTGGAGATACCAAATTGGCATTTGGCTCTGCTCAGTTTGAGACCAAACATGTGAATGCGCTTCATGACTTGCAGATGTTGGGCAGCACGGTAGCACACGTGGCTAGCACTGTGGCTTCACAGCGCCAGGGTCCCAGGTTTGAATCCCCGCTGGGTCACCATCTGTGCGGAGTCTGCACGTTGAGGCACGATCAATTTGGCTGGAGACGAAGTTGAATTCAAACTGAGGCTTCATTAGTATCTGAAGTGTGGCCTCCTCCAGCAGCTGACGAAATGGCTGCGAGTTGAAGGCCATGCATATTTATAACCCGGCTCCTGGGCGGAGCTAGCATGCAGGAGCCCAGGTGAACCTGTAGAGCAGGTTCTACCGTACAACCCTTAATATAGGAACACAGTGGTTTACCACACACGTTGTCCCCGTGTGTGCGTGGGTTTCCTCCGGGTGCTCCGGTTTCCTCCCACAGTCCAAAGACGTGCAGGTAAGGTGGATTGGCCGTGATAAATTGCCCTTCGTGACCAAAAAGGATAGGAGGGGTTATTGGGTTACGGGGATAGGGTGGAAGTGAGGGCTTAAGTGGGTCGGTGCAGACTCGATGGGCCAAATGGCCTCCTTCTGCACTGTCTGTTCTATGTTCTAAGTTGCATATTATGTTCCTCTTCATTTGACGACCAAATGATTATGTCATCCATGTACACTCGTACGCCTGTGATACCTTCTACCATCTGTTCCAAAGTCTGATGAACAATTTCAGAAACCGAAATAATCCCGAAAGGCATTCTGTTGAAACAGTATCTCCCATATGGTGTGTTAAACCTGCAGAGTTTTATACTTGCATCATCTAATTTTAGTTGCCAGAAACCCCTGGGCGCATCTAGTTTGATCTTGGCACCAGACATTTCACTAGTAATTCCCTCCCTTTTAGGAATTGGGTAATGTTCCCGCTTAATATTCTGATTCAGATTCTTGGGATCGATACAGATTCTCTGGTCACCGTTGGCTATCTTCACACAAACCAGGCAGCACTGTAGCACAGTGGTTAGCACAGTTGCTTCACAGCTCCAGGGTCCAGGTTTGATTCCCGGCTTGGTCACTGTCTGTGCAAAGTCTGCATGTTCTCCCCGTGTGTGCGTGGGTTTCCGCCGGGTGCTGCGGTTTCCTGCCACAGTCCAAAGATTTGCAGGTTAGGTGGATTTGCCATGATAAAATTGCCCCTAGAGTCCAAAAAGGTTAGATGGGGTTATGGGGATAGGGCAGAGGTGTGGGCTTAAGTGGGGTGCTCTTTCCAAGGGCCAGTGCAGACTCGCTGGGCCGAATGGCCTCCTTCTGCACTGTAAACTCTAAACCATAGAACTGACCCAGTCAGTTGGTTCTTCCACTTTCGAGATGTTCCATGTTGGGAATTTGCATACGCTCAAGTTCCACAAATAAATGTTTCCTCGAAGGAGCTGGTAGCCTCCAAGGTGGATGAATTACTGTCTTGACATTTTTTTTTAATTTAAAAAAAATTTAGCGTACCCAATTCATGTTTTTGCAATTAAGGGACAATTTAGCGTGGCCAATTCACCTACCGTGCACATCTTTGGGTTGTGGGGGCGAAATCCGCGCAAACACGGGGAGAATGTGCAAACGCCACACGGACAGCGACCTGGGGCCGGGATCGAACCTGGGACCTCGGCGCCATGAGGCACCAGTGCTAACCACTGCATCACTGTGCAGCCCTTGGTATTTGTTTTTAACTGGATTTTGTATTCAAATGGTAGTGTTCCCATACCGCAAAAGACGTGAGGATATTTTTGAATAATCGCCTCAATCTGGTCATTGCAATTGGATGAAATCATGTCCGAGCTGTAAATGCGTTTCACGAGCTGCAGAATCTCACATGCCTGAATGCCAAGTAACGATGATCTATTTGGTACAAAAATCTCGAATTTAATTGAAATTTCTTTTTCTTTAGCTTTGACAGTTAAACAGCAAGTACCCTTTGTGGTTATCAAGTTGCCATTATAACCTCGCAGTTGACAGTCATTCTCTCATTTATCCTTAACCTGGCTATATCTGCTTGATTGATAAGGTTGGCTCTTGCTCAGGTATCTAATTTTACATTGACATTGGTTCCATTTATCATCAAATGAATCTTCTATTCATCTGTACTCCGAACAATGGAAATTTGCCTTAAAGTTTCCGAATTGGTAATTGTTTGATGTGCTTTTTCTATGCTTTTTTAAAAATAAATTTAGAGTAGCCAATTATTTTTCTTTTTTTCCAATTAAGGGGCAATTTAGCATGGCCGATCCATCTAACCAGCACATCTTTGGGTTGTGGGGGTTGTGGTAAACACCACTGGTAACACACTACGTGTATTACGGTACTGCCACTGTATTACAGGTCCCACAGTAATCCCAGCCTGCTGGTTCCTCCCAGCAGGCGCTGTATAAAAGTGTGTGCTCTCCTGTGCTGCTCCCATTCAGGTTCCAGCTGCAGGAGGCTCAACATCTTGTGCAATAAAGCCTCAATTGTTTCACCATTCTCGTCTCATGGTCATTGATGGTACATCAATTTATTGCACAAGATTTTTCGAGATGAACGTCTTAATCAAGCCTGATCTCCTGGAGCTGAACCCTCACACGGCCGACGCCACTGCCACCTTCGAGCACTGGCTAGCCTGCTTTGAAGGATACCTCGGAGCAGCCACTGAAGAATTCTCAGACCCGCAGAAGCTCCAGATCCTCTACTCACGGGTGAGCCCACAAGTCTTTCCCCTCATCCGGGACACGCCCACCTACCCAGAAGCAATGGCGCTACTAAAGGGACAGTACATCAAGTCGGTGAATCAAGTGTACGCCAGGCACCTCCTGGCTACGAGACGGCAACTCCCGGGGGAGTCTCAGGATGATTCTTTGTGGGTTCTACGGATACTCGGTAGGAACTGTAACTGCCAGGCAGTTTCGGCAGTCCAACACACCGAACTATTAATCAGAGACGCTTATGTCACGGGCATTAAGTCTACTTACGTTCGGCAGCGGCTATTGGAAGGGGTTACGCTCGATCTTGCAGAGACTGTGCAGCTTGCTAACTCCCTAGAAGTGGCCCCCCGTAATCTGGAGTCCTACACCTCCGACCGTGCGGCAGCCTCGTGGGCATCGTGGGCCCCACCAGCGGCCGACTCAAGTACACCGCAAGCCTGCGCCGTGCGGCAGCCGACCAACTCCGGAGGGCCCAAATGTTACTTTTGTGGCCAGAGCAAACATCCCAGACAGCGCTGTCTGGCGCGGAGTGCGACCTGCGACGGGTGTGGGAAGAAGGGCCACTTTGTTTCCATTTGCCAGGCCCCACGTGTGATCCAGGGGTGCCACCATCTTCTCCACCACAAGCCACGTGCGGCCCGTGGGTGCTTCCACCTTTGATGTCACCCGCCATGTGCGCCCCATGGGCGCCGGCATCTTGGACTGCGCCTCAGAACCCCTGCTCGCCTGGCCGTTCGTGGCCCGCCGATACCTCCGCCACCGCTGGTCAGCCTGGGACCTCCCAACATCTTCCGCAGCTCGCTTCCATCACCCTTGATCTGTCTCGGCCCCGAAACCACGCGACCGCTACGACGACGGTAAAGATCAACGGGTGTGAGACGACCTGCCTCTTTGACTCCGGGAGCACAGAGAGTTTGATCCACCCTGCTACGGTAAGGCGCTGCTCCCTCCCGGTACTCCCCGTCACCCAGAAAATCTCCCTGGCCTCTGGACCCCATTCCGTGCAAATCCGGGGGTACTGCGTCACGACCCTCACCGTTCTGGGCGTAGAGTACAGCGACTTTAGGCTCTACGTCCTCTCCCATCTCTGCGCTGCCCTGTTACAATGTCTCGATTTTCAATGTCACCTCCAAAGCCTGACTCTGAAATTCGGCGGACCCCTGCTCCCCCTCACTGTTGGTGGCCTCACGACCCTTAAGGTCAAGCCGCCTTCACTGTTTGCAAACCTCACCCCGGACTGTAAGCCCGTCGCCACGAGGAGCAGACGGTACAGTGCGCAGGACAGGACCTTCATCAGGTCGGAGGTCCAACGGCTTCTGTGGGAGGGGATCATTGAGGCCAGCAACAGCCCCTGGAGAGCTCCAGTGGTGGTAGTCAAGACTGGGGATAAACACAGGATGGTCATCGACTACTGTCAGACCATCAATCAGTACACACAGCTCGATGCGTACCCCCTCCCACGCATATCTGACATGGCCAATCAGATTGCGCAGTATTGAGTCTTCTCCACAGTTGTCTTGAAGTCCGCCTACCACCAGCTCCCCATCCGCCCGGAGGACCGCCAATACACTGCATTCGAAGCAGATGGCTGCCTCTATCACTTCCTGAGTGTTCTCTTCGGCGTCACCAATGGGGTCTCTGTCTTCCAGTGAGAGATGGACCGAATGGTTGACCAGCACGGGCTGCGGGCTACGTTCCCGTACCTAGATAACGTCACCATCTGCGGCCACGATCAGCAGGACTGCGACGCAAACCTCCAAAAATTCCACATCCGTCAAACTCCTTAACCTCACCAACAATAAGGAGAAATGCGTTTTCCGCACCAACCGCTTAGCCATCCTTGGCTACGTTGTGGAAAATGGAGTCCTAGGGCCCGACACCGACCGCATGCACCCCCTCCTGGAACTCTCTCTCCCCCACTGCCCCAAGGCCCTGAAACGATGCCTGGGGCTTTTTTCATATTACGCCCAGTGGGTCCCCAATTATGCAGACAAGGCCCGCCCACGCATCAAGTCCACAGTTTTTCTCCTGACAGCTGAGGCCCGCCGGGCCTTCAACCACATCAAGGCGGGCATCGGCAAAGCCACGATGCATGCGGTCGACGTGTCCCTCCCCTTCCAGGTGGAGAGTGATGCATCGGACGTGGCTCTGGCCGCCACCCTCAACCAGGCAGGCAGGCCCGTGGCTTTCTTTTCCCGCACCCTTCATACCTCCGAAATTCGGCACTCCTCTGTCGAAAAGGAGGTCCAAGCCATTGTGGAAGCTGTGCGACATTGGCGGCATTACCTGGCCGGCAGGAGATTCACTCTCCTCACTGACCAACGGTCGGTTGCCTTCATGTTTAGCAACTGACAGCGGGGCAAGATCAAGAATGACAAGATCTTGAGGTGGAGGATCAAGCTCTCCACCTACAGCTATGAGATCTTGTATCGCCTGGGGAAGCTCAGTGAGCCCCCAGATGTCCTATCTCACGGTACATGTGCCAGTGCACAAGTGGACCGACACCGGGCTCTCCATAATGACCTCTGCCACCCGGCGGTCACCCGGTTCTTCCATTTTATCAAGGCCCGCAGCCTGCCCTACTCCATCGAGGAGGTCAGGACCTTGACCAGGGACTGCCCAGTCTGCGCGGAGTGCAAACCGCACTTCTCCCGGCCTGATAGAGCGCACCTGGTGAAGGCCTCCCGCCCCTTTGAGCGCCTCAGCATGGACTTCAAAGGGCCCCTCCCCTCCACCGACCGCAATGTGTACTTTCTCAATGTGATTGATGAGTATTCCCGGTTCCCTTTCGCCATCCCATGTCCCGACATGACTTCTGCCACGGTCATCACGGCCCTGCACAGCATCTTCACTCTGTTCCGTTTCCCCACCTACATCCACAGTGATCGGGGATCGCCCTTCATGAGTGATGAGCTGCGTCAGCTCCTGCTCAGCAAAGGCATCGCCTCGAGCAGGACAATTAGCTACAACCTCCGGGGAAACGGACAGGTGGAGAGGGAGAACGCGACGGTCTGGAAGGCCGTCCTGCTGGCCCTTCGGTCTAGGAATCTCCCGGTCTCCCGCTGGCAGGAGGTCCTCCCTGACACACTCCAATCCATCCGGTCGCTCCTGTGCACCGCTACTAATGAGACCCCTCACGAACGTGTGTTTGCCTTCCCCAGGACGTCCACCTCCGGGGTCTCGCTCCCAACATGGCTGACAGTTCCTGGGCCCGTCCTCCTCCGGAAGCATGTGAGGAGCCATAAATCGGATCCCTTGGTTGAGAAAGTCCACCTCCTCCATGCAAACCCACAGTACGCCTACGTGGCACACCTCCGGGACCTTGCACCCGCTGGGTTCCCACCCACATTCCCCGACCTAGTACCGCTTCTTCCCCCTTCGATTGCCTCCCTCACCCCTGTGCTGCCCAACCTCACCGCAGCCCCCGCCCCAGCAGTATCTGTCCCATCACTGGATCCTCTACGGGGTGACGATGGAGAGGACAACACGCTCCCAGAGTCGCAGGTGACCACATCGGCGCCCACACCACAACCAGGACTGAGGCGATCGCAGCGGAGGGTCAAAGCCCCCGACAGACTAAATCTGTAATGTTGTTCTTCACCCCCACCGGACCTTTTTTTTAAACAGGGGGTGAATGTGGTAAACACCACTGGTAACACACTACGCGTATTATGGTACTGCCACTGTATTACAGGTACCACAGTAATCCCAGCCAGCTGGCTCCACCCAGCAGGCGCCATATAAAAATGTATGCTCTCCTGCGCTATTCCCATTCTGGTTCCAGCTGCAGGAGGTTCAACATCTTGTGCAATAAAGCCTCAATTGTTTCACCATTCTCATCTCGTGGTTATTGATGGTACATCAGGGGTGAAACCCACGCAGACATGGGGAGAATGTGCAAACTCCACACGAACAGTGACCCAGGGCTGGGATTCAAACCCGGGTCCTCAGCGCCGCAGTCCCAGTGCTAGCCACTGCACCACATGCTGCCCTTTTTTCTATGCTTTCCACTATTTCAACAAAGGAGGAATCTTCCTAGTCAAATTCATCTTCTTCTGAGTCAGGTTTGATTGCTTGTTTTAAATTTTGTTCAATGCTTACTTCTTGCATAGCTCTTCCTTTGTTTACTGTACTAAGCTATTTAAACTGCTGTGAATTTGTTCCCGCTCTACATTGAGATGCGTAATGGTTTAGCTTGTGACACTTAGCATAGGTTTTTCCATATGCATGATGCGTGTTGCTACACCTTTTACACATGATGGCATTCGCAAATTAATTCATAAAATGGCTGCCATAATTCTTAAAATGGCTGCCATCTGGAGCACGTTTCTTTTTTAGGTGTGTCACTGCATTAATGACATCAGCCACGTTGTCAGTTTTCATGCCACTCGCTCCGACAAACATTTTTGAAAATTGTTTTCTTGCAAGTTCGCTGGCTCTACAAATTCTGATTGTGCCTTCTAAAGACAAATCAGATTCTCGCAATAACATTTCTCGCAGTTTGTCACTTTTTACTCCGTAGACTATCAGATCTCGCAAAAGTGAGTCTCGGAGAATCGAAAAATTACATGTCTGCGTTTTTAGTCTCAGATCCGTTATGAAGCAGTCAAGCGTTTCACCTACTTTTTGCATTCCTTGTCTGGACACATACCGTTCAAATGTTTTGTTTTGTTGTCAAACTTCTCAATAACTTTGTGGTAGTCACCACTGTTTGTATAATACATATATGAGAGGTAATACGGTAAGGCTCCTGTACTACAGGTACAGGGATAGATCCCTGCCTGCTGGCTCCGCCCAGTAGGCGGAGTATAAATGTGTGTGCTCACCCAGCTGCAGCCATTTCGGCAGCAGCTGCAGGAGGCAACACATCCCTGCTTAATAAAGCCTTGATTACTCTCTACTCTCGTCTCGTCGTAATTGATAGTGCATCAATTTATTAAGCAGAGATTTTACAGCGATGGACTCCAAATATTGAGTGGAAACTCTTTAGTTCAAATAGTTTGGATGGGGTGGTGTTTGTGCAGTGTGTCCAGGAAGCTTTTCTAACACAGTATGTAGATTGTCTGACCAGAGGGGAGGCCATATTGGATTTGGTACTTGGTAGTGAACCAGGGCAAGTGATAGATTTGTTAGTGGGGGAGCATTTTGGAGATAGTGACCACAATTCTGTGACTTTCACTTTAGTAATGGAGAGGGATAGGTACGTGCAACAGGGCAAGGTTTACAATTGGGGGAAGGGTAAATACGATGTTGTCAGACAAGAATTAAAGTGCATAAGTTGGGAACATAGGCTGTCAGGGAAGGACACAAGTGAAATGTGGAACTTGTTCAAGGAACAGGTACTACGTGTCCTTGATATGTATGTCCCTGTCAGGCAGGGAAGAGATGGTCGAGTGAGGGAACCATGGTTGACAAGAGAGGTTGAATGTCTTGTTAAGAGGAAGAAGGAGACTTATGTAAGGCTGAGGAAACAATGTTCAGACACGGCGCTGGAGGGATACAAGATAGCCAGGAGGGAACTGAAGAAAGGGATTAGGAGAGCTAAGAGAGGGCATGAAAAATCTTTGGCAGGTAGGATCAAGGAAAACCCCAAAGCCTTTTAAACATATGTGAGAAATATGAGAATGACTAGAGCGAGGGTAGGTCCGATCAAGGACAGTAGCGGGAGATTGTGTATTAAGTCTGAAGAGATAGGCGAGGTCTTGAACGAGTACTTTTCTTCAGTATTTACAAATGAGAGGGGCCATATTGTTGGAGAGGACAGTGTGAAACAGACAGATAAGCTCGAGGAAATACTTGTTAGGAAGGAAGATGTGTTGGGCATTTTGAAAAACTTGAGGATAGACAAGTCCCCCGGGCCTGACAGGATATATCCAAGGATTCTATGGGAAGCAAGAGATGAAATTGCAGAGCCGTTGGCGATGATCTTTTCATCCTCACTGTCAACAGGGGTGGTACCAGGGGATTGGAGAGTGCTGAATGTCGTGCCCCTGTTCAAAAAAGGGAATAGGGATAACCCTGGGAATTACAGGCCAGTTAGTCTTACTTCGGTGGTAGGCACCGAATGGAAAGGGTACTGAGGGATAGGATTTCTGAACATCTGGAAAGACACTGCTTGATTAGGGATAGTCAGCACGGATTTGTGAGGGGTAGGTCTTGACTGACAAGTCTTATTGAATTCTTTGAGGAGGTGACCAAGCATGTGGATGAAGGTAAAGCAGTGGATGTAGTGTACATGGATTTTAGTAAGGCATTTGATAAGGGTCCCCATGATAGGCTTATGCAGAAAGTAAGGAGGCATGGGATAGTGGGAAATTTGGCCAGTTGGATAACGAACTGGCTAACCAATAGAAGTCAGAGAGTGGTGGTGGATGGCAAATATTCAGCCTGGAGCCCAGTTACCAGTGGCGTACCGCAGGGATCAGTTCTGGGTCCTCTGCTGTTTGTGATTTTTATTAATGACTTAGATGAGGGAGTTGAAGGGTGGGTCAGTATACTTGCAGACGATACGAAGATTGGTGGAGTTGTGGATAGTGAGGAGGGCTGTTGTCGGCTGCAAAGAGACATAGATAGGATGCAGAGCTGGGCTGAGAAGTGGCAGATGGAGTTTAACCCTGAAAAGTGTGAGGTTGTCCATTTTGGAAGGACAAAGATGAATGCGGAATACAGGGTTAACGGTAGGGTTCTTAGCAATGTGGAGAAGCAGAGAGATCTTGGGGTCTATGTTCATACATCTTTGAAAGTTGCCACTCAAGTGGATAGAGCTATGAAGAAGGCCTATGGTTTGCTAGCGTTCATTAACAGAGGGATTGAGAGGTCGCAGGTCGGATCGCTCCCTCCCGCGATGGGCAAACAGACCTGTTAAACGGACTTTTGCGGGACCTGCGACCTGGTAGGTTGAGGAGACGATAGGGAAGAGGCTTCCCCCCCCCCCCGGGGTATGAGCAGCTGGACCAGAAGTGGTCGAGTGGAGCGGCAGGGCTCGAAGCGGGAGCAGCGGGGACCCCAGGCCGGGCGGCGAAACATGGTGGACGGCAGGGGCCAGGGAGCGGAGCCTCACTGGCCAAGGGAGCAGCAGATGGAATTTTTTCAGAACTGCTTCGCCAAATTGAAGAGGGACACATTGGACCCAATGAGGGCGGTAATGGACCGAATGGTCGAGGCGCAGGCGGTCCAGGAGAAGGCGCTCAAGGAGATCGAGGGGAAGCTCTCCAGCCAGGCGGACACGGTGGCGGAGCTGGAGCACAAGGTGGAAGAGCTGAACGCCCGACAGAGGAGGATGCAGGAGCAGCTTGAAGAGCTGGGGAACAGAGCCAGGAGGCAGAATATGAGGATCGTTGGCCTCCCCGAGGGCTGCGAGGGGTCGGATGTAGGTGCATACGTGAAAGGTATGCTCGAGGCGCTGACGGGGCCGGAGGCCTTCCCCCGACCCCTGGAGTTGGATGGGGCGCATAGAGCCCCCGCATGGAAGCCCAGGACGGGCGACCGACCAAGGGCCTTGGTGATCGGCTTTCACCAGCTTGCCGACAGGAATCGTGTGCTGCGATGGGCCAAGGCGGAGAGGAGCAGCAGATGGGAGAACTGCGAGATGCGCATTTACCAGGACTTGGGAACGGAGCTGGCCAAGAGGCGTGCAGGATTCATCAAGGTGGAGGCAGCCCTCTACAAAAAGGAGGTGATGTTTGGAATGCTGTATCCTGCGAAGCTGTGGGTTACGTTTGAGGAACCACTACTATTTTGAGACACCGGAGCAAGTTTGGACTTTTATCAAAGAAAAGAAGCTGGACTTGAACTAAAGGGCACTTAGTTTTTTCAGTGCTGTACAGTGGCGGCGGTCTGCTAACCTAACTTGCTCTGATTAGGAGTGATTTTTTTTTCTTGAAAGAAGAAGCTGGACTTGAACTAAGGGACTCTGGGCTCTCAGAGCTTTTGTGTGGCGGCGGTTTGTTAGATTATCCTGTACTGTAATGTTATATCCAAGATTGTTTTCAGCCGGGACAGGGAGCGAGGGCTGGAGGGCGCACTGTGTGGGGTGCTTGTGGGAGATTGCATCGAGGGGGGGGGGGGGGGGGGGGGGGGGGGGGGCGGGGTAAAGAGAGGGGCCCTGCAAAGGGGGTCCCGCGCTTGGTAACTTTTGGCGGGAGATCGGGGCCTCAAAGAGGGGGATGGGCTAGGGGCTGGTCAGGGGACATGGAAGGGCACGGGGAGATACGATCAGGTTAATGGGTCCTTGGTGTGTGAGGGGAGGGCCCGAGTGCTCGGGTAGGAGACAGACAGGCGCCAAGGGCAGGGGTCAGCGTAGCTAGCGTAGGTCAGGGGGCACCAGGGAGAGTAGGCGGAGGGGTGGGCTAGGGCCAGGCGAGGGGCTGGCCTGGCAGGTCAGGCCTCGGGGGGTGGGGGAAGTTAGGGGGGGCAGACGGGAAGGGGAGCAGAGGAGGCTTAAGGGGCAAGGGGGGGGGGTTATCGAGGGATCCCCTGAGGGAGGTTAGGGGGGCAGACGGGAAGGGGAGCAGAGGAGACTTAAGGGGCAAGGGGGGGGTGTGTCAATGGATCCCCTGAGGGAGAGAGTCACTGCGGACTCTCAGGGAGCGGCACAGGAAACCAATAGCAGCAGCACCCGAGGGGGGGGGGGGTTAGAGCCACGTTAGTTTAGTTGAACACGTGGGGCATGGCAAACAGAGTTGATAGGGGAAATGTTTTGTTAACATGTTTATTGTGATGAACGGTTACTGCCTTATCATCATGTAAGGTGATGTCCCCTTTAAGACCAGGCTTGGAACCCTGGGGACTCCGCCTCTGGCTCCGCCCATCTGGGAGCCATACATAAAGGCCTGCCTCATGGTCTGTATAGCAGTCAGCTCTCGTCCAAATCTGTAGCATAGTTATTAGCCTTCTTTACAGTTTAATCTCTAAGCATCATTATTGAGGGTACCTCAATTTATTAGGCTAAACTAGATTCAGGATGGACGCAGGCCTAAAACCAGAGAAGCTCAATCTGGAAGAACGAACGCCGGAGGCAAAGGAAATTTTTAAATACTGGCTGCGGTGCTTCGAGGCCTACCTGGACTCCTCAGAGACTCCCATCCTGGGGCCACACAAGCTGCGCCTACTCCACGCCCGGGTGAGTCACAGAATCTCCGCCACGCTCGAAAAGGCGACGAGTTATGAGGAAGCGATTGAGTTGCTCCGCAAGTGGTTTGTCAAACCCGTCAATGAGGTGCACGCCCGGCATCTGCTCTCTACCTGCCGGCAGCGCTCGGGGGAATCGCTCAACGAGTTTGTTGAGAAACTCACCGCGCTGGCCAGGGACTGTGACCATCAGGATGTGACAGGGGAAGTCCATATGAACCTGCACATCAGAGATTCTTTCGTGTCCGGCATCCGCTCGACCTACATCCGGCAGCGACTGCTCGAAAATGGGGCAAAAGACCTCCAGGAGACGCTAACGCTCGCCTCCTCGCTGGAGGTGGCCCGACACAACTTGGGTGCGTACCCCGCGGACTCTGCCAGCCCCCCCGGACTTCCTCAGACTCGCCCGTATTACAGTCCTGCGCCACGCGGCGACCCGCTCACCATGGGGGCACACCTTGCTACTTCTGCGGGCAGGGCCAGCACCCACGCCCACGCTGCCCAGCCCGCTCCGTGATCTGCAGCGACTGCGGGAAGAAAGGGCACTTTGCGAGGGTCTGCCTGGCCAGACCCAGGGGCCAGAAAAACAAAGAACAGCCAGCCCGAAAATCGGGCTCCCAGGCCCGCAGGCCTCGCAATGCTGCTGCGCACCGACCCGACACGTCCTCTTCTGACGCGTCATCAGCCTCGTGCGAATCATGGGAGCGGCCATCTTCTCGACCCGACACGTGCGACCAACAGCAGCGGCCATTTTACGACTCCGACTACCCGCAACTGGGTGCGATCACCCTCGATCAAACTCGGCCAAAACACCTGCAGGACTCCATGATGCAGGTCCAGGTCAACGGGCACGACACTGCATGCCTCTTCGACTCCGGGAGCACGGAGAGCTTTATCCACCCTGAAACGGTAAGGCGCTGCTCCCTACGCACCCATCCCACATCCCAAACCATAGCCCTCGCATCTGGGTCCCACTCGGTACAAATCACGGGGTACTGTATTGCGGATCTCTCGATCCAGGGTGCCAAATACACCCGTTTCAAATTTTATATCCTCCCTCACCTCTGTGCCCCCCTGCTGCTCGGACTGGATTTCCAGTGCAGCCACCGAAGCCTGACACTGAAGTTCGGCGGACCCTTGCCCCCCCTCACGGTATGCTGCCTTGCAACACTGAAAGTCGCACCCCCCTCGCTATTCGCTAACCTCACTCCTGACTGTAAGCCCGTCGCCACCAGGAGCCGGCGCTACAGTGCCCAAGATATGGCTTTTATCAAGTCAGAGGTCCAGCGTTTACTGGGAGAGGGGGTCATCGAGGCTAGCAACAGCCCTTGGAGAGCGCAAGTGGTGGTCGTCCGGTCCGGGGAGAAGAAATGGATGGTCGTGGATTATAGCCAGACCATAAACCGATTCACGCAGCTTGATGCGTACCCCCTTCCTCGCATCGCGGAAATGGTAAATCGGATCGCCCAATACCGAGTCTTTTCCACGGTCGACCTCAAATCTGCCTACCACCAGCTCCCCATCCGACCAAAAGACCACACCTATACTGCCTTCGAAGCAGCCGGCCGGCTCTTCCACTTCCTCAGGGTCCCCTTTGGTGTCACAAATGGGGTCTCCGTCTTTCAAAGGGCGATGGACCAAATGGTGGACCAGTACGGTTTGCGGGCTACATACCCGTACTTGGACAATGTCACCATCTGCGGCCATGATCAGCAGGACCATGACGCTAACCTCAAAAAGTTCCTCCAGACCGCCCGAGCCCTTAACCTGACCTATAACGAGGGCAAATGCGTTTTCCACACCACTCGGCTGGCCATCCTCGGCTATGTCGTGGAAGACGGGGTCCTAGGTCCCGACCCCGACCGCATGCGCCCCCTTAAGGAACTCCCTCTCCCCCGCAGCCTCAAGGCCCTCAAACGGTGCTTGGGGCTTTTCTCCTATTATGCCCAGTGGGTCCCCAAGTATGCGGACAAAGCCAGCCCACTCCTAAAGACCACCACTTTTCCCCTCTCGGCTGAGGCCCAATTGGCCTTCAACCGCATCAAGGCCGACATCATCAAGGCCGCCATGCACGCGGTGGACGAAACCATCCCTTTCCAGGTAGAGAGCGATGCATCAGACATCGCCCTGGCTGCTACCCTCAATCAAGGAGGCAGACCAGTAGCTTTCTTCTCCCGAACCCTCACCGCCTCCGAGATTCGACACTCTGCAGTCGAAAAGGAGGCACAAGCCATTGTGGAGGCTGTGCGGCGCTGGAGACACTACCTCGCCGGTAGGAGGTTTACCCTCGTCACCGACCAACGGTCAGTCGCCTATATGTTCGATAACACGCAACGGGGCAAAATAAAGAACGATAAAATTTTGAGGTGGAGGATCGAACTCTCCACCTACTCGTACGATATCAAGTATCGTCCAGGGGAGCTCAACGAGCCCCCAGATGCCCTGTCCCGCGGCACATGCGCCAACGCGCAGGAGGACCGCCTGCAAGCCATCCACAATGACCTCTGCCACCCGGGGGTTACCCGGCTCGTCCATTTCATCAAGTCCCGCAACCTACCTTACTCAACCAAGGAGGTCAAGGCCATGGTCAGGGCCTGCCAGGTCTGTGCGGAGCGCAAACCGCACTTCTATCGGCCAGACAAGGTTCGGCTCGTGAAGGCCTCGGGCCCCTTTGAGCGACTGAGCGTGGACTTCAAGGGGCCCCTCCCGTCCACCAACCGTTATGCCTATTTCCTCACCGTGATCGATGAGTTCTCCCGTTTCCCATTCGCCATTCCCTGCACCGACATGACCTCAGCCACGGTGATTAAGGCACTGCACAGCATCTTCACCCTGTTCGGTTTCCCTGCTTATAACCACAGCGACCGGGGTACATCGTTCATGAGCGATGAACTGCGTCAGTATCTGCTCAGCAAAGGCATCGCCTCGAGCAGAACGACCAGCTATAACCCATGGGGAAACGGGCAGGTGGAGAGGGAGAACGCGACCGTGTGGAAGGCTGTCCTTCTGGCCCTGCGGTCGAGAAATCTCCCAACCACCCGCTGGCACGAGATCCTACCCGATGCCCTACACTCCATTAGGTCAGTCCTCTGCACGGCCACAAATGAGACCCCTCATGAGCGATTGTTTCGCTTCCCCAGGAAGTCTACCTCCGGGGTCTAGCTTCCACCTTGGCTGACGGCTCCGGGACCTGTTTTTCTCCGGAGGCACGCGAGGAGCCATAAAACGGACCCCCTAGTTGAAAAGGTCCGACTGCTCCACGCCAACCCCAGTTACGCCTACGTGGAGTACTCCGACGGCAGGCAAGATACGGTTTCCCTCCGGGATCTGGCGCCCGCTGGATCCTCCACCACAGACGCCCCTTCCCGCGCCACTCCCCTGCAGGACCCGTCGCCCCCTACAACACACCCCCTTCCGGCCCTACCACCCGTTGGTGAGCTCCTACCGTGCACCCCCCCTTGCGCCCCCCCTTTACACACCCCGCCGGCGCCGGCTCCGCTACCCCCGGCCCTGCCTAGTTCCTCTGCCCCGGCTCCGCTACTCCCGGCCCTGCCTAGTTCCTCTGCCCCGACCCGGACCGAAGCTCCGACCGCTGTGCTCCCGGATGTGCCCTCAACCGGGACGTCCGTGCCCACCGCACCACCGCCCGAACTGAGGAGATCGAGGAGGACGATCCAGCCTGTGGGAAGAAGGGGCATTTCGCTGTGGTTTGCCAGGCCCGGTCAATCGCCGCTGTATCCAGGCCCATTGTTCCTGCAGCTCCCACGTGCGACCCGTGGGCGCCGCCATTTTCGTCCCCGCAGCCCACATGCGGCACATGGGCGCCGCCATCTTCCTCTCAGCAGAACGCGTGCGGCCCGTGTATGCTGCCATCTTCCCCCCATCAGGCCTCGTGCGGCACATGGGCGCCGCCATCTTTAACGCCGCCCGCCATGTGCGCCCCATGGGCGCCGCCATCTTCGGCACCATTTTGGACGGCGCCTCAGGACCCCTGCTCGTCGGGCACCTCATCTGGCCGCTCATCGCCCGCAACCGCCGCCGACCAGCCCGGGGCCCACCAACACCAGCCGCAGCTCGCCTCCATCATGCTCGACCAGCCCTGGCCACACAACCTCGCAAACGCGATAACGACGGTGAAAGTCGATGGCCACAAGACATCTTGCCATCTCGACTCCGGGAGCACGGAGAGCTTCATCCACCCCTCTACGGTAAGGCGCTGCTCCCTCGCGGTACACCCCATTACCCAACAAATCTCCCTGGCCTCCGGATCCCACTCCGTGGCGATCCGGGGGTACTGCATCACTACCCTCACCGTCCAGGGCGTAGAGTTCAGCAACTTCCGGCTCTACGTCCTCCCCAACCTCTGTGCTGCCTTGCTACTCGGCCTGGACTTCCAGTGCAACCTCCAAAGTCAAACTTTAAAATTCGGCAGACCCGTACCACCCCTCACCGTATGCGGCCTCACGACCCTTAAGGTCGACCCACCCTCCCTGTTTGCAAACCTCACCCCGGATTGCAAGCCCATCACCACCAGGAGCAGACGGTACAGCACCCAGGACAGGACCTTCATCAGGTCGGAGGTCCAGCGGCTACTGCGGGGAGGCACCATTGAGGCCAGCAACAGCCCCTGGAGAGCCCAAGTGGTAGTTGTAAAGACTGGGGAGTAACACAGGATGGTCATTGACTACAGTCAGACCATCAATCGGTACACGCAGCTCGACGCGTACCCCTTCCCACGCATATCTGATATCGTCAATCAGATTGCACAGTACCGGGTCTTCTCTATAGTGGACCTGAAATCTGCCTACCACCAGCTCCCCATCCAAAAGGTGGACCGCCAATACACTGCATTTGAAGCAGACGGCCGCCTTTACCACTTCCTTAGGGTTCCCTTAGGCGCCACTACTGGGGTCTTGGTCTTCCAACGGGAGATGGACTGAATGGTTGACCGGTACAGACTGTGGGCCACCTTACCGTACCTGGATAACGTCACCATCTGCAGCCATGACCAGCAGGACCACGACGCTAATCTTTTCAAATTTCTCCACACCGCCAAACTCCTGAACCTCACGTATAACGAGGAGAAGTGCGTGTTCAGCACCAACCGCGTAGCCATCCTTGGCTATGTGGTGCAAAATGGAGTTCTAGGGACCGACCCCGATCGCATGGAACTCCCCCTCCCCCACTGCCCCAAGGCCCTCAAACGATGCCTGGGGTTCTTCTCATACTACGCCCAGTGGGTCCCTAACTATAAGGACAAGGCCCGCCCCAGCGCCACCCACCCTCCCTCCAGCGCACCTCACCACAGCCCCCACTCCAGGACGATCCGTCCTCCCATTGGTCCCACCCGGGGCTGAGGATGAGGACTACACGCTTCTGGAGTCACCGGCGACCAAGCCGGTGCCTGCATCACCACCGGGTCTGCGGCGCTCACAACGGAGGATCAAGGCACCTGACCGACTAAATTTGTGAACTTTCGCCAAACTGTACTCTTTAAACATGCTCACATACCATGTAAATAGTTTATAAAAATGCTACATACCATGTAAATAGTTTTCCACCACCCCCGCTGGACTCTTTTTTAACAGGGGGTGAATGTGGTAGTCACCACTGTTTGTATAATACGTATATGAGAGGTAATACGGTAAGGCTCCTGTACTACAGGTACGGGGGTAGATCCCAGCCTGCTGGCTCCGCCCAGTAGGTGGAGTATAAATGTGTGTGCTCACCGAGCTGCAGCCATTTCGGCAGCAGCTGCAGGAGGCAACACATCTCTGCGTAATAAAGCCTCGGCTACTCTCTACTCTCGTCTCGTCGTAATTGATAGTGCATCAAACCTTATCATAGAATCATAGAATTTATAGTGCAGAAGGAGGCCCTTCAGCCCATGAGTCTGCACTGGCCCTTGGAAAGGGCACCCTAACTAAGCCCACACCTTCACCCTATGCCCGTAACACAGTAACCCCACCTAACCTTTTTGGACACTAAGGGCAATTTAGCATGGCCAATTCACTTAACCTGCACATCTTAGAACTGCAGGAGGAAGCTGGAATGCCCAGAGGAAACCCACGCTGACACAGGGAGAACTTGCAGACTCCGCACAAACAGTGACCTAAGCCGTGAATCAAATCTGGGACCCTAGAGCCATGAAGCAACTGTGCTAACCACTGTGATACCGTTCCGCCCATTTTTTACACCCCGACCTCAATCTGGAACAAGTTAATGGCTTGCGAGCATTTGTTAAAAACAGTGCTATTTGGGCAGCACAGTGGCGCAGTAGTTAGCACTGCTGCCTCACGGCGCCGAGGTCGCAGGTTCGATCCTGGCTTTGGGTCACTGTCCGTGTGGAGTTTGTACATTCTCCCGTGTTTGCGTGGGTTTCTCCCCACAATCCAAAGATGTGTAGGGTAGGTGGATTGGCCACGCTAAATTGTCCCTTAGATTATCATAGAATTTACAGTGCAGAAGGAAATTGGAAAAAATGAATTGGGTACTCTAAATTTATATTTAAAAAAACAGTGCTATTTTGCGCTGGTCACTTCTAGGTCTAGGGCAGAGGTATACAATTCAAACTGTTGCTTGAAATTGCGCCAATTAACGTCTACTTTACCCGAAGTACAAAATTGTCTCAGAGTTTGCAGACTTTCCATCTCGCCTCAACTGGGATTTGCTTTAACGTCGTCGAAGTCAGACTCAGGTTAGAAATGTTTCTAGGATTTTTTTCACGGAAATTTCTTGCAAACTTCTCTTTTCTTTCTGTACCTTTCTATTCATCTTTAGCATGCACACCTGGTACCTTATGGTGACCACTCCTGGTATGTGATGTTCTTTGATTTCTTAATGACAATGGCTACGAAATGTAGCCATGTATTAAACAAAACTCATTTATTTACACTACAAAATATATTTATTTACTCTACATTTTTCAAAAAACCCAAAATAAATGGATTTGTCTTGCTTGACTAAACTATGATACTAACTACAGAGCTCCTGATAACACGAGTATTCACCATCTCCCCTAAAAACCTACTCCCCGAATCAAGAGTATCATGTGATCCACGTGTATGCGCTTGATTGCCATCTAGTGGTTGGATGTAGTTACAGTAAATTGTTAACCCTTCATTATTCTTGCAATACACATATTGTCACAATCCCATCTGCACGTTACTGGTGGGGAAGAGACAGTTGTCCAGCTCCTTGTGGAATGTGCCTTTGCAATGAAGATCTCGAGAGAGAGATGAAGTGTTTCGCACATTTACGACCACTTGGACGGGTCTTTAGGCGCTGGAGCTTCATGACACGGGGGCCCGATTAGCCACGTATACCTGGGAGCAGTTGGAAATTGAAGGCAGCACCCATGTGCTCGTGGCATACGGAGACCAGTCCGCGTGTTTACCATTGGTGGTAGTCTGGGGTGCAAGGCAAGATGATAGAACACAACACCTGGGGGATCTGGGGCGTCGGCGGATCCGGCCAGCGACGTCGTAGATGGCGACACAGATTCCGATATGGATTTTGGTCCACCCGGAAACTATACGCCGGCACCGATTGCACCTGCAGCCTTGCCAGCCACGACGGTCCTCTCGGAAGCGATGGTCACTAGTGCGTTACACACCTTCCGGGCCGGCTGTACCATTCCTGGACCTCCGCCCACAACACAAGTGACCATGGGACCCTCCACATGAGGACATCGACATTTCTCCTGATTTGGGGGTGTCATGACCCCCTACGAGGACAGAACTTGTATAGCACCCGATTCCTCTCCTACACCTCATAGTATGAGCTACCCAGATGACTAGGGGGAGGAGCTTCCTCCCAATTTGATGAACTCCCCACAGGGAAAAAAAACCAACCTGGGAGCCGGTCGGAGAAGGTGAGCCTGCGGGGAGTGAAGAGGAGTGATTATTGTATCTAGTGTGAGAATAAAGAGAATTGTATCCTGTCAGCCTGAAGGCCTTGCCTCTGTCCACACATTATAAATGAGAAAGAGGAATACATGGATACATCCTCATAGGGAGAGGTGGGTGGTTCAGTGTACAGGAGTGAGGGGAGGAGGATAGTGTGGTCAATCATGCCAATGGTTGCAGAAGTTGTGAAAGATGAGGAAGAAGATTTTACCATGGGAGGCAGATGATACCCTTGCCTTTATCAATTGTGGCATAGATTCCAAAAGCAAGGAAGTCATGTTGGAGTTACATAGAACATTGGTGAGGCCACAGCTGGAGTATTGTGTGCAATTCTGGTTGCCACGTTATAGGAAGGATGTGATTGCACTGGAGGGGTGCAGAGGCGATTCACCAGGATGTTGCCTGGGATGGAACATTTAAGTTATGAAGAGAGGTTGGATAGGCTTGGGTGGTTTTTGCTGGAGCAGAGAAGACTGAGGGGCGATCTGATCGAGGTGTACAAGATTATGAGGGGCATGGACAGGGTGGATAGAGAACAGCTGTTCCCCTTAGTTTTTAAAAAATAAATTTAGAGTACCCAATTATTTTTTATTTCAATTCAGGGGCAATTTAGTGTGGCCAATCCACCTAACCTGCACATCTTTGGTTGTGGGGGTGAAACCCACGCAGACATGGGGAGAATGTGCAAACTGTCACACGGACAGTGACCCAGGGCCGGGATACGAACCCGGGTCCTCAGCGCCGCGGTCCCAGTGCTAACCACAGCGCTGCATGCCGCCCTCTGTTCCCCTTAGTTGAAGGATTGGTACGAGGTGACATAAGTTCAAGGTGAGGGGTGGGAATTTCAGGGGGGATTTGAGGAAAAACCTTTTTATCCAGGGTCTGCAATGCACTGCCTGGGAGGGTTGCCTCACATCCTTTAAAAAGTACCTGGATAAGCACTTGGCACATCTTAACATTCGAGGCTGTGGGCCAAGTGCTGGCAAATGGGATTAGGATTGGCAGGTCAGGTGCCTTTCATGCGGTGGTGCAGACTCCATGGGCCAAAGGACCTTTTCTGCACTGTATTTTTCTGTGATAGTCATAGAGAATGAATTTATGATTTTGATAAATCTGATAGAGGGGTCTTTGTTATCTAGGTGTTCCAGTGTTGAGTGCAGGGCCAGGGAGATGGCGCCTGCTGTGGACCTGTTGCAGCGGTAGACAAACTGTAGTAGATCAAGGCAATCCGGGAGACTGGAGTTGATTCGTGCCATGGCTAACCTTTCAAAGCACTTCATAATGATGGATGTCAGAGCCACTGGACGATAGTCATTAAGGCACGCTGCTTGGCTTTACTTTGGTACAGGGATGATGGTCGGCTTCTTGAAGCAGATGGGGGCTTCAGATTGTTGTAAAGAGAGGTTGAAGGTGTCTGCGAATACCAAACCTATCAAATCTATATATCAAACCTGTACCATAAACATTTTGCACCTATACTTTGCTAACTGTACCCAAATAGCCTGTGCCTTTCTAGATGATTGCTAATTTCACCTTGTATTATAGACTTTACATACTATTAATAATAAACTTACTAGCCTATTCTTTGTATCTACTCTTACTTCTGCTTTTTTTATAATTTTAAATTTAAAAATTTAGAGTACCCAATTCATTTCTTCCAATCAAGGGGCAATTTAGCATGACCAATCCACCTTGTGTGCACATCTTTGGGTTGTGGGGGCGAAACCCACGCAAACACGGGGAGAATATGCAAACTCCACACGGACAGTGACCCAGAGCCGGGATCGAACCTGGGACCTCGGCGCCATGAGGCAGCAATGCTAACCACTGCACCATCGTGCTGCCCCCTGCTTGTTTTAAAATTTTAAAGCGCCCAATTCTTGTTTTTTCAATTAAGGGGCAATTTAGCATGGCCAATCCACCTAACCTGCACATCTTTGGGTGAGAATGTGCAAACTCCACATGCACAGTGACCCAGGGCCGGAATTGAACCCAGGTCCTCAGTGTCGTGAGGCAGCAGTGCTAACCATTGTGCCAACATGCCGCCCCTACTTCTTTTTAAAAAATTTACAGTACCCAATTGTTTTTCCCATTAAGGGCCAATTTAGCATGGCCAATTCACCCACCCTGCACATCTTTGGGTTGTGGGAGTGAGACACTGCACCACCGTGCTGCCCGTTCTACTTCTGCTTCCAGTAATGTAACATTTGTGACCCTGCAGTACTTTGGTACAATCCGAATATTAGAACAATCCAAGGAGAGGACTAATTTTGAATATCCAATGCCAGAGCTACAAACACGAACATTTCTTAACCTAATAGAGGAATTAAACAATTTACCTTTAATTGCTGAACTATGAAAACAGGTTTAGGGGATTGAGACATCGGGAAAATGCAGCATTCATGTGTTCAATCAATGAGTGTAGACAAGTGAAGGAAAGCATTTATTAAATAAAACTGACAATGTCCCCATGTCTGCGTGGGTTTCACCCCCACAACCCAAAGATGTGCAGGTTAGGTGGATTGGCCACGCTAAATTGCTCCTTAATTGGAAATAAATAATTGTTTATTCTAATTTTAAAAAATTAAAAAATTAAACTGACAATGTAGGACATAAATTCTTTTTCCAAATTAGGAAACATAAGTTATGTAATAGTTTTGCTCATTGCCTCTTCTGCGTTTCTGGAGAATGAGTCACTGACACTGCTCCACTTCCTCATCCAAATTCCCAGACGGATGAGTATTGAGAGACGAGTTAACCACAGGGAGGATAATATGAATCTGAATATGAATCACTAGCATTAATTTTCACTTCCAACATGAGTAACTCTGAAATAATTTGAAGCATTGATCCAAAATAAGATGCTTCTTTCAGATCTGTGGATACTGAGGGCGCGATTCTCCGGCCTCATTATCCTCTCGCTCAAGTGAAACAAGGCCAGTGAGTAACTGGAGAGGCCAAAAGCGAGAACCGTTGGCGCAGTGGTAGCACTGCAGTCTCACGGTGCCGAGGTCCCAGGTTCAATCCCGGCTCTGGGTCAGGGGCAGGGTCACTGTCCGTGTGGAGTTTGCACATTCTCCCTGTGTTTGCGTGGGTTTCGCCCCCACAACCCAAAGATGTGCAGGGTAGGTGGATTGGCCACGCTAAATTGCCCCTTAATTGGAAAAAATTAATTGGGTACTCTAAATTTATTTTTTAAAAACGAGAACTGTGCCAAGTGCCAAACAGTTTGTGACGCAACGGCCCGTAGGCAAATCGGGATCTCGCCTTAGGGAGAAACCAATTATCACCACTTAAGTCCCATTAGGGCAGCAAGGTAGCATTGTGGTTAGCACAATTGCTTCACAGCTCCAGGGTCCCAGGTTCGATTCCCAGCTTGGGTCACTGTCTGTGCGGAGTCTGCATGTTCTCCCCGTGTGTGCGCGGGTTTCCTCCGGATGCTCCGGTTTCCTCCCACAGTCCAAAGATGTGCAGGTTAGGTGGATTGGCCATGATAAATTGCCCTTAGTGTCTAAAATTGCCCTTAGTCTTGGGTGGGTTTACCGGGTTATGGGGATAGGGTGGAGGTGTGGCCTTGGGTAGGGTGCTCTTTCCAAAGGCTGGTGCAGACTCGATGGGCCAAATGGCCTCCTTCCGCACTGTAAATTCTATGATTTCCACACAATTAACGGGAGCCACTCCAAATCCAACGGCCTCCCGTCATTCAGCTGTCTCCCCAACAAGTGCTCACGCTGTCACCGATTAGTATTACTTTTGAAAAATGTGAACCTGGCCGAAGGGCTTCTGTGGGGAGCCGTGGAGGAGATTAGCCATGTCTGCTTCCAGGCAAAGAGACAGAGGGTGTTGGGCTTGCCACCCCAGTTAAATGGGATGGGGACCTTTGACTGGGGGTGAGGGACCCTCCACAAGGGTGGGCCATCATAGGTGGGTGGGGGAGCGCTGGGGGGGAGGGGGGCAACCGTTCGCGGCACCACCGT
Organism: Scyliorhinus torazame; assembly: GCF_047496885.1. NCBI lineage: Eukaryota > Metazoa > Chordata > Chondrichthyes > Carcharhiniformes > Scyliorhinidae > Scyliorhinus > Scyliorhinus torazame. The sequence goes on from NC_092715.1 coordinate 75,570,252, forward strand.
GCCAACCCCTGGATCGTGTTTACCCATTCTGGGGGCAACATTTGTCCCTGCCCAACTGCCCCACCGACCACCCAGAACCCCCACCGACTGAGGGGGCCTCTGGCAATGCGCCTGAAGGCTATTGGTAATAGGGAATTGGCAATCGTGGTTAAATGAGCATTTCACACAACCCAAGTGGATTCCGTGGGTGGGCAGGCCATGTAGCGTGTGGGAGTCATTGCCTCGCATCCCAATCAGACTATGATGCCTGGACCCTGCCTGAAAACTGCGGGACATAACACCACGGACGCAGCAGCCAACATCTGAACACCCAGGGGATGGAGTATCTGGCCGGTGAGAACGCCAAAGGCGTCAACAACAAAGCCCTCAAACTCGTTCCCCTAAACAATGTCGCCTCCACCCACCCCCAGACCAACCTCTCCTCCACAGCCCACTTTCGCACCATCGCAATATTTGCCACTCAATAATAATTTATCAAATTCGGCAATGCCAGGGCCTCGGCCCTCGTCCCCGATCCACTCGCGGGACCTTCCCCGCTACACAAACCCTGAGATCAACCCATTGACTTCCCTGAAAAACGACTTAGGGACAATAAGGAGGTTCTGAAACACAGACAGAAACTTAGGCAGCACAGTAATTTTCACTGTCTGCACCAGCCCAGCCAGCAACAGCAGCAACGCGTCCAACCTCTTAAAATCCACCTTCACCCCCTCCATCAATCGAGCCAAGTTCAATCTTTGCAGCTGGGCCCAGCTTCTCGCTACCTGAGTACCAAGGTACCTAAATTTCATCCCCACCACCCTGAAAAGTAAAAACTTTATACAAGAAATGTAGGTACGACCTCTGCAAAGTCATCCGGGATGCCAGGAGACAATGTCAGACCAAGCTAGTGCCACAGACTAGCGTCACAGACTCTCGTTGGCTGTGGCAAGACCTAAACAACATAACGGCTACAAAGCGAAGCCGAACAGAATCTCCGGCAGCAGCGCACCCCTCCCTGATGAACTCAAGGCATTCTATGCTCGAGCAGGAAACCATCAAACCTCTGTCGAATGCCTCAGCAGCCTTGGACACACCCATGCCACCATTACAGCTTCTCAAGTCAGATTGGCGTTCCTGAAAGTGAAGGCTCGGAAGGTGACGGGTCCAGACGGGATCCCTGGTCACACACTCAGAGCCTGCGTGGACCAGCTGGCAGATGTGTTCGTGGACATCTTCAACCTTTCCCTGGTCCGCTCCAAGGTCCCCACCTGCTTTAGCAAGACCACGCCAAAGAAGAACCAGGCAATATGCCTCAATGACAACCGTCCGGTGGCCCTGACATCGATCGTAATGAAGCGCTTTGAGAGGTTGGTCATGAGGCACATCAACTCCATACTCCCAGAATGCCTTGATCTGCTGCAATTCGCATACCGCCACAACCAGTCCACAGCAGACACCATCTCCTGGCCCTACACTCATCCCTAGAGCATCTCAACAACAAGGACTCCTACATTAGACTCCTATTTATTGACTACAGCTCCGCCTTCAACACCATAATCCCAGCCAAGCTCATATCAAAACTCCAAAACCTGGGACTTGGCTCCTCACTCTGCAACTGGATCCTTGGCTTTCTGACCCATGGATCACAATCTGTAAGAATAAACAACAACTCCTCCTTCATGATAGTCCTCAATACTGGGGCCCTGCAAAGCTGCGTACTTAGCCCCCTACTATACTCCCTGTACATGCACGACTGTGTGGCAAAATCTGGCTCCAACTCCATCTACAGGTTTGCTGTCGACACGACTGTAGTGGGTCGGAGCTCAAACAACAACGAGTCAGAATACAAGAGGGGGAACATAGTGGAGTGATGTAATGACAACAATCTATCCCTCAATGCCAGCAAAACAAAAGAGCTGGTCATTGACTTCAGGAAGCAAAGTACTGTACACACCCCTGTCTGCATCAACAGGTCTGAGGTGGAGATGGTTAACATTCCAATGGGTTAAATTCCTAGGTGTGCACATCACCAACAATCAGGGGCTGGTTTAGCACAGGGCTAAATAGCTGGCTTTTAAAGCAGACCAAGGCAGCCCAGCAGCGCGGGTTCAATTCCCGTACCAGCCTCCCTGAACAGGCGCCGGAATGTGGCGACTAGGGGCTTTTCACAGTAACTTCATTTGAAGCCTACTTGTGACAATAGGCGTATTTTCATTTAATCTGTCCTATTCCACCCATGTCGACGCTACCACCAAGAAAGTACAACAGCGCCTATACTTCCTCAGGAAACTAAGGAAATTCGGCATGTCCACATTGACGTTTACCAACGTTTACAGATGCACCATAGAAAGCATCCTATCTGGCAGTATCACAGCCTGGTATGGCGACTGCTCGGCCCAAGACCGCAGGAAACTTCAGAAAGTCGTGAACACAGCCCAGTCCATCACACGAACCTGCCTCCCATCCATTGACTCTATCTATACCTCCCACTGTCTGGGGAAAGCGGGCAGCATAATCAAAGACCCCTCCCACCCGGCTTACTCACTTTTCCAACTTCTCCCATTGGGCAGGAGATACAAAAGTCTGAGAACTCACATGAATAGATTCAAAAACAGCTTCTTCCCTACTGTTACCAGACTCCTAAACTACCCTCTTATGGACTGATCAGACTAATACTACACTCCTGTATGCTTCACCCGATGTCTGTGTCTATGTATTTACAGTGTGTACCTTGTGTTGCCCTATTATGTTGTTTTTTTCATGTACTAAATGATCTGTTTGAGCTGCTTGCAGAAAAATACTTATCACTGTACCTCGGTACACGTGACAATAAACAAATCCAATCCGAGACTTCCGTTTGCGGTTATGCGGAGCTAAGTCGCACATTCGGCGGCTCCCACAAAAACAGACTTTTGGGCTCTTTTCAGGGCCCCCAACGGCACTTTCTCGACGTTACCCGGTGTGGGAAGGAGTCTATAACAGCTCCTCGTCAGTATATGGCTTCAACTAGGAGCGGGGCGACAAAAAAGGTGGTGGTGGACCCGAAGAAGGTGCGAGGGAAGAAGGACAAAATGGCGGCGGGCGGAGACCAGGCAGCGTGGAGGCAGTGGGCGGAGGCGCAGCAGGAGGGTATCCAGCGCTGCTTCAGAGAGATTAAAACGGACCTGCTAGAGCCGATGAAGGCTTCTATTGATAAGCTGCTGGAGACACAGACGGCCCAGGGGGTGGCGATCCGTGAGGCTCGACAAAAGATCTCTGACAATGAGGACGAGATCTTAGTCCTGCTGGTAAAGGTGGAGGCGCACGAGGCGCTCCACAAGAAATGGCAGGAGCGGTTCGAGGAGATGGAAAATCGGTCGAGGCGGAAGAATCTGCGGATTCTGGGCCTCCCTGAGGGGCTGGAGGGGCCGGATGTGGGAGATTATGTGGTCACCATGTCAACTCGCTGATGGGAGCGGGGTCCTTCCAGGGGCCCCTGGAGCTGGAAAGGGCCCATAGAGTGCTGGCGAGGAGGCCCAAGGCTAACGAGACTCCGCGGGCGGTGCTGGTGAGGTTCCATTGGTTCGTTGATCGGGAGTGTGTGCTCAGATGGGCCAGGAAGGAGAGGAGCAGCAGGTGGGAGAACGCGGAGGTTCGGATATATCAGGACTGGAGTGCGGAGGTGGCGAAGAGGAGGGCCGGGTACAATCGAGCGAAGGCGGTGCTGCACAGGAAGGGGGTGAAGTTGGCATGTTGCAGCCGGCGCAACTATGGGTTACCTACAAGGACCGGCACCATTATTTTGAGTCTCCGGAGGAGGCGTGGTCCTTTGTTCAGGCCGAGAAGTTGGACACAGATTGAGAGTCGGGATGGGCGATTGGGGACTGCGGTTGATATGCTATGTTTATTTTTGTTTCGAGGGGGGGGGGGGCCTTTGTATTGCTCCGGGTTTCTTTTTCTCTGTGTTTTTCTCTTTTGGATCGGTGACTATGGCTGGGGCGGGTCGGGCACTGTTTTGGTTGGGTTGGTCGGGGGGGCTCTTGGAAGGGGGGGGGGGGGGGGGAGGGGTAAACGGAACAGGGGGGTGGATGGCGGTGAGATGGGGCCCCGCGGGGAGGGGGAGGCCCGGGGGGGGGTGGGGGGGGTGGGGGGGGGGGGGGGTGGTGGTGGGGGGGTTGGGTGGGGGGGAATCGAGTTGCTGCTGCTATGGTCAAGGAGGAGCTGGAGCGAGTGGGGGGGTCGAGACGGGGGCCGCTGTGGGGAACGGGCCGGATGTGGGGTGCGGGCGCGTGGCTGGCCGAGGAGGGGTCATGGTTAGTCGGCGGGTAGCCCCCTGATCCGGCTGATAACCTGGAATGTAAGGGGACTGAATGGGCCGGTTAAGCGGGCCCGCGTGTTCGCGCACCTGAAGGGACTCAAGGCGGATGTGGTTTTGCTTCAGGAGACACACCTGAAGGTGGCAGACCAGGTAAGATTGAGGAAAGGGTGGGTAGGTCAGGTGTTTCACTCGTGGCTGGATGCCAAAAATCGAGGGGTGGCGATCTTGGGGGGAAAGAAGGTGTCATTCGAGGCGTCGAGCATTGTGGCAGATAATGGCGGTAGGTACATAATGGTAAGTGGTAAGTTGCAGGGAGAGAGGGTGGTACTGGTCAATGTGTATGCCCCGAACTGGGACGATGCGGGTTTTATGCGGTGTATGTTGGGTCGGATCCCAGACTTGGAAGTGGGGGGCCTGATAATGGGGGGAGACTTTAACACGGTGCTGGATCCGGCACTGCATCGCTCCAGATCTAGGACGGGTAGGAAGACGGCGGCGGCTAGAGTGCTGAGGGGGTTTATGGACCAGATGGGAGGGGTGGACCCTTGGAGATTTGCAAGGCCGGGGGCGAGGGAATTTTCATTCTTCTCACATGTCCATAAGGCTTATTCCCGAATCGGCTTTTTCATTTTGAGTAGGGTGCTGATCGCGAGAGTAGAGGATACTGAGTATTCGGCAATAGCCATTTTGGACCACGCCCCGCATTGGGTGGACTTGGAGATGGGGGAGGAAAGGGACCAGCGCCTACTGTGGCGCTTGGAGGTGGGGCTGTTGGCGGACGAGGAGGTGAGCGAGCGGGTCCGAGGAAGTATAGAGAAGTATTTGGAGACCAACGACAACGGGGAGGTCCGAGTGGGGATGGTATGGGAAGCACTTAAGGCGGTGGTGAGGGGAGAGCTGATCTCCATCAGAGCCTACAAGGAGCGGAGGGAGCGGGGGGGAGAGGGAGAGGCTGGTGGGGGAGATGGTGAGGGTAGACAGGAGGTATGCGGAGGAGCCCGAGGAAGGATTGTTGAGGAAGAGGCGTAGCCTCCAGGCCGAATTCGACCTGGTGACCACCAGGAAGGCGGACGTGCAGTGGAGGAAGGCCCAGGGAGCGATTTACGAGTATGGAGAAAAGACAAGCCGGATGCTGGCGCATCAGCTTCGGAAGCGGGACGCAGCTAGGGAGATCGGGGGAGTTAAGGACAGGGGAGGGAGTGTGGTGCGGAGTGGGGTTGGCATCAATGGGGTCTTCAGGGACTTTTACAAGGAATTGTACCGATCCGAGCCCCCATGGGAGGAGGGAGGGATGGGCCGCTTCCTGGACCAATTGAGGTTTGCAAAGGTGGAAGAGGGACTGGTGGCGGGATTGGGGGCCCTGATTGGGCTGGAGGAGATGACCAAAGGGGTAGGAAGCATGCAGGTGGGGAAGGCACTGGGGCCGGACGGTTTCCCGGTCGAATTTTATAAAAAATATATGGAGCTGTTGGGCCCGTTGTTAGTTAGGACCTTCAATGAAGCAAGGGAGGGGGGGCTTTGCCCCCGACGATGTCCCGGGCACTGATCTCCTTGATCCTGAAGCGGGTCAAGGATCCCCTGCAATGTGGGTCTTACAGACCCATTTCCTTGCTAAATGTAGATGCCAAGGTGCTGGCGAAGGTCTCAGCCATGAGGATTGAGGATTGTGTGCCGCAGGTCATCCATGAAGACCAGACGGGGTTTGTGAAGGGGAAACAGTTGAACGCGAATGTGCGGAGGCTTTTGAACGTTATCATGATGCCGGCGAGGGAGGGGGAGGCGGAGATAGTGGTGGCGATGAAAAAAGCCTTCGATAGGGTAGAGTGGGGGTACCTGTGGGAGGTGCTGAAGAGGTTTGGGTTTGGGGAGGGGTTTGTCAGGTGGGTTAGGCTGTTGTATGAGGTCCCGATGGCGAGTGTGGCCACAAACAGGAGGAGGTCCGAGTACTTTCGGTTGCACCGAGGGACGAGACAGGGGTGTCCCATGTCCCCCCTGCTCTTCGCACTGGCGATTGAACCCCTGGCTATGGCACTGAGAGAGTCGAGGAAATGGAGGGGGTTGGTGCGGGGTGGGGAGGAGCATAGGGTATCACTTTATGCGGATGACCTGCTGCTGTATGTGGCGGACCCGGTGGGAGGAATGCCGGAGGTAATGAGGATTCTTAGGGAATTTGGGGACTTTTCGGGGTACAAGCTCATCATGGGGAAGAGCGAGCTGTTCGTAGTTCATCCAGGGGACCAGGAGAGGGGGATTGGCGAGTTCCCACTAAAAAAAGCCGAGAGGAGCTTCAGGTATTTGGGGGTCTAGGTGGCCAGGAGCTGGGGGGCCCTGCATAGGCTTAATTTTACAAGGCAGGTGGAGCAAATGGAGGAGGAGTTCAAGAGGTGGGATGCGTTGCCGCTGTCCTTGGCGGGTAGGGTGCAGCCAATCAAAATGACGGTGCTCCCAAGGTTTTTGTTCCTGTTCCAGTGCCTCCCCATGTTTATCCCGAAGGCTTTTTTCAGGCGGGTTAACAGGAGTATAATGGGGTTTGTGTGGGCACGAGGGACTCCGAGGGTGAGAAGGGTGTTCCTGGAGCGGAGTAGAGATAGGGGGGGCTGGCGCTGCCCAACCTCTGTGGGTACTACTGGGCGGCTAATGCGACGATGGTGCGCAAGTGGGTGCTGGAGGGGGAAGGGGCTGCATGGAAGAGGCTGGAGACAGCGTCTTGTGTGGGTACGAGTCTGGGGGCGCTGGCAACGGCACCGCTGCCGCTCCCTCCAAGGAGGTATACCACGAGCCCGGTGGTGGTGGCTGCCCTCAAAATATGGGGGCAGTGGAGGCAGCACAGGGGGGGAAGTTGGGGCCTCGGCGTGGACCCCATTACGGGGGAACCACCGGTTCACCCCAGGTAGAACAGGTGGAGGGTTTGCAAGGTGGCACAGGGCAGGGATACGAAAGTTGGGGGACCTGTTTGTGGACGGGAAGTCCGCGAGCCTGGGTGAGCTGGAGGAGAAGTACGGGCTCCCCCCGGGGAACACCTTCAGGTACTTATAGGTAAGAGCGGTTGCCAGACGGCAGGTGGTGGAATTCCCACGGCTATGGCCACACATAGTACAGGACAGGGTGCTCTCGGGGGGGTGGGTGGGAGTGGGGAAGATCTCGGAAACTTACCAGGTGATGCAGGAGGAGGAGGAGGCCTCGGTGGTGGAGGTAAAACGTCAGTGGGAGGAGGAGTTGGGAGAGGAAATTGAGGAAGGGACGTGGGCAGATGCCCTGGGGAGGGTGAACTCTTGGATTGGATTGGATTGGATTTGTTTATTGTCACGTGTACCGATGTACAGTGAAAAGTATTTTTCTGCGAGCAGATCAACAGATCATTAAGTACATGAGAAGAAAAGGGAATAAAAGAAAATACATAATAGGGCAACACAACATATACAATGTAACTACATAAGCACTGGCATCGGATGAAGCATATAGGGGTGTAGTGTTAATGAGGTCAGTCCATAAGAGGGTCATTTAGGAGTCTGGTGATAGTGGGGAAGAAGCTGTTTTTGAGTCTGTTCGTGCGTGTTCTCAGACTTCTGTATCTCCTGCCCGATGGAAGAAGTTGGAAGAGTGAGTCAGCCGGGTGGGAGGGATCTTTGATTATGCTGCTCGCTTTCCCCAGGCAGCGGGAGGTGTAGATGGAGTCAATGGATGGGAGGCAGGTTTGTGTGATGGACTGGGCGGTGTTCACGACTCTCTGAAGTTTCTTGCTGTCCTGGGCCGAGCAGTTGCCATACCAGGCTGTGATGCAGCCCGATAGGATGCTTTCTATGGTGCATCTGTAAAAGTTAGTAAGGGTTAATGTGGACATGCCGAATTTCCTTAGTTTCCTGAGGAAGTATAGGCGCTGTTGTGCTTTCTTTGTGGTAGCGTCGACGTGGGTGGACCAGGACAGATTTTTGGAGATGGTGCGCGAGGCTCAGCCTCATACAGTTTAAGGTACTGCACAGGGCACACATGACCGGGACAAGGATGAGCCGGTTTTTTGGGGGTGAGGACAGGTGTGCTAGGTGCTCAGGGAGCCAAGCAAATCACACCCATATGTTCTGGGCATGCCCAGCGCTGGAGGAATTTTGGAAGGGCGTAGCGAGGACGGTGTCAAGGGTGGTAGGATCCAGGGTCAAACCGGGCTGGGGGCTCGCAATATTTGGGGTGGCAGAGGAGCCGGGAGTGCAGGAGGCGAAAGAGGCCGGAATTCTGGCCTTTGCGTCCCTGGTAGCCGGGCGAAGGATTCTTCTTCAGTGGAAGGATGCGAGGCCCCCAAGCGTGGAATCCTGGATCAACGATATGGCGGGGTTTATTAAGTTGGAGAGGGTGAAATTCGCCTTGAGAGGGTCGGTACAAGGGTTCTACAGGCGGTGGCAACCGTTCTTCGACTTCCTGGCAGAACGGTAGACATTGGTCAATGGCAGCAGCAACTCGGGGGCGGGGGGAGGGGTACTTTATTTTTATTTATTTTTTTTGTTATTTACACTGGAGGGTCTGAGGGGGTGTATATACTTGTTGTATTAAGTCGGGGTGTTAATGTTAATTTATTATTTATCTTGCCTTTCTGGACTGTGTTTTGTACTTAACCCTGTTGGGTTCCTTTTTCATTTTGTTATTGATATTTTATGAAAACCTTTAATAAAAATTATTTAAAAAACAAAAAACAAATCCAATCCAATAAACAAATCCAATTCTACCCTGCACATCTTTTTGGGTTGTGAGGGTGAGGCCCATGCAGACACAGGGAGAATGTGCAAACTCCACATGGACAGTGACCCGGGGCCAGGATTGAACCCGGGTCCTCGGCGGCGTGAAGCAGCAATGCACTGTGCCAATGTGCCGCCCTAACAGTCAATAACGATATCGGGCGGTATGACCCACACTGCTCCGGGTCCTTATCCTTTTTTAAAATCAGGGAGATGGAAGCCTGCGATAAAGTAGGGGGAGCTCCCCCCTCTCCCTAACCTCATTATATGTCCTCACCAGTGATGGCCCTACTCCACCCCAAACCTTTTATAAAACTCCACTGGGGACCAATCCGGACCCAGGGCCTTCCTCGTCTGCATCGCCCCCATGCCATCCATCACCTCCCTCAGCCCAATCGGGGTCTCCAGGCCCTGCACCCATCCCTCCTCCACCTTGGGGAAACTCTAAACCATCCAGGAACCGCCTCAATTCCCCTTCCCCCATCGGGGTCTCTGATTCATAGAGCCTCCTAGAAAAGCCTCAAATACCCCATTTACATCCTCCATGACCACCTTAACCCTGTCGTCCCTCATTCTACCAATCTCCCTTGCCGCTGCTTGCTTCCTCAACTGATGGGCCAGCATCCTACCCACGTACTCCCTGTACTCATAAACTGCCCCTCTGGCCCCCCACAACTGCCCCACGGTGTTCCCCATAGACACTAACCCAAATTCTATCTGGAGCCTCTGCCTGTCCTTCAGTGACCCCCTCCTCTGGCACCTGGAGTTCCTCCTGTCCACCCTCAAGATCTCATCACCTTGCCCTCTCCTCTGGCTCCACCCTCTCCCTATATGCCCCAATCAAAATAAACTCCCTTCTAATCGCAGCCTTGAGAGCCTCCCACAAGTTGACTGATGTGTTAGGCAGGTAGGTTCGATGTGGACTGCACTCGATGCAGGGAAGCTAGAAACAGACGTTTAACACTGGAGAAGATCCAACACTGTTTTATTCAACAATAGAACTGATATACATATTCAGCTGTGGGTTGACACTATACTGAACTGACTGGAGATCTTTTAGTAGCCTGACCAGACTTACTAGCTACCGCATGGTGTTTGCACTTGCTCGCTCGTGGACTCTAACTGTCTCAGTGGCTGAGTCCCGAGGGAGCGGGAAACGTAGTGCCCTCTGGCTTTATAGCGGTAGTGTCCTGTCTGGTGATTGGCTGCATTGTGTTGTGTGCTTACTGGTCATCCTGTGTGTCAATCACTGCCTGTCTGCATCTCATTATATACATGAGTGGATATTATGACAGTGACAGCTGTGACCTCCTCCATATTGTTCATCTCCACAAAGAGGCAGTGCCCACCCACCCTCTGATACAGATAGGAAGTGACCACAGTGGCTGCTGAGTAATGAGGAGAGCTGGTTAAAAGTCTTGCTCGTTTCTCTGTGATTTACCCAGTTGTTGTCTTAAACATTAGACCTTAGGCCTCCCCCCTCGCACGCCCCCACCCACCCCACATGCCAACATATGCTTCCCACCCACCCCCATCATCCATTAAAGCCCCTATGCTGACCCGTGCCAACTCATGAAACCCCCCCCCCCCCCCACCACCATGGTCCCTTATTCCTTTATTTTTTAAATTTAGAGAACCCAATTATTTTTTTCCAATTAAGGAGCAATTTAGCGTGGCCATTACCAGGATCGAACCCGGATCCTCAGCGCTGTAGGTAGTGGCGGACCTACATTTTTGAGGCTCTGAAGCTTGAACTGTTATGGGGGCCCCTTGGCAACCAGCAACGAGGTCCGGGTAACCACTGTTATCTTCTTCAATGGGGTTGTTCCACGACAGATCACCACAAACTTTTAAAAAATTTAACCACTACATCTCAGATTTTGATTAAAATTGGTGTACTGGATTATCCCACATGTTAAAGTCACTGGTGTGAATAAAAATTTCCTATGCCTTATAGTTTTAGAGTTATGGGGGGATGGAAATTAGGGAAATGTTATATACATGCATGGTGCATCATAGAATGATGAAATAAAACATAGAAAAGACCACAGTCAATATCTTTTATTTTAGACACCTATGAGAATACATACTACATGAAGCACATTTTACAAAATACTCTTTTTTCTGTTTTTTCTAGCAACATATTCACATACAGTTTTGTCATATGAAAGCTTCCTTGCAATGTCATTTTCTAGATACAATATTCGTAAAGAATTTAAGCGCTCTTCAGTCATGGTGGACCGAAATTTGTTCTTTACAAAGGATAGCTTTGAAAAATTCCTTTCTGCTTCACAGCTCGTGATAGGCATTGTCAAGTACAGCTTAAGCGCAGCAGTAATATTGGGGAACACTTCAATTAGGTGTTGCTCACAAATAAGCTGAAGAACTCCTGCGCATTGCATTGTAGATGGCAGTGTAGCCACCTGGGTTGGCCACTTCCCGACTTTAAAATGGAGATCCGCTAAGAATGCAGGGAAATTCAGTCAAGCGCAGGAAAAACAGCAGGTGCAAAGTTTCCTGTATATCAGAACTTGCAGGAACCCAGACAGCATTGAAAATAACAACCATCTACATATTAATGAGCGATCCCCGGGAACAATTGGAAACAGTTACGGTAAACAAGGCCAAGCCAGATTCCTCGGTGCCAGCAGGAGCCAAGACAAAGGAAGGCCAACGGACACATAGGAACCGCCCAGCGATCAGGGAACAGCTCCAGTATTGGAGAAATCGATCCAAGTGATCAGAACTTAGTCCAATCACTTGGAACCAGGTACGGGGTCTGCCCAAAGGGGCGTGAAGCCCCTGGGGACTATAAAATAGAGTCCCCAAGTTCAATTTGTCCTTCTTGGCAGGGTCTCTCAGCAGCTCGAAACAACCCTTGACCGTGACTGCCTAGTAGCTGTAAGTCAACCAAGTAAGTCCCCAGTCAACGCACGCTATGAGATAGGCGCTCCTAGCTACCAGTCTATACCAGCTTTTAAGCCAGCAGACTCAGAATCGGACGAAAGGCCATTTGTTCCCCTGACCTGGTGGGCCAGTTCCAAAGCTAAGTATAGGCCTTTTAGTGTTAGAGATAGTCTAGTAAGTAGAGTTTTATGCATGAGTAGTGATTGACTGTGTATAATAAATGTGTTTTGATTTGAAGCTTACTAACTGGTGTATTGAGTTGTTGATCAGCACTTGAACTTGAACCTCGTGGTGGTATCATAAAGATACCTGGTGACTCTAGAGCAAAGGTTATAGAAACAGAGCAAATTAAGTAAAGACACAACGAGCAACATTTAAGAGCCAACCAAAAGTTAGCAACATTTACTGGCGACTCTGGTGGGATCCGACTTAGAAGTGGCCTAACCACTCCGGGAGAACCCAAAATTTGAATTGAGAATCCAATTGGGAACAGAAACATTCACAAGTGTTCAAGCAGTTCTGATAAATCCTCATAATTCGGAAGCGTGTTAATGCATGCGTAACTAACAGGGCTATCAGGTAAAACTGATAGATTTTGGGCGCCATTCTCCGACCCCCCGCCGGGTTGGAGAATCGCCGGGGGCTGCCGTGAATCCCGCCCCCGCCGGTTGCCAAAGTCTCCGGTACCGGATATTCGGCGGGGGCGGGAATCGGGCCGCGCCGGTTGGCGGGCCCCCCCGCTCGATTCTCCGGCCCGGATGGGCCGAAGTCCCGCCGATAAATTGCCTGTCCCGCCGGCGTAAATTAAAGCACCTATTTACCGGCGGGACAAGGCGGCATGGGCGGGCTCCGGGGTCCTGGGGGGGGGCGCAGAGCGATCTGACCCCGGGGGGTGCCCCCACGGTGGCCTGGCCCGCGATCGGGGCCCACCGATCCGCGGGCGGGCCTGTGCCGTGCGGGCACTCTTTCCCTTCCGCCTCCGCCACGGTCTCCACCATGGCGGAGGCGGAAGAGACTCCCTCCACTGCGCATGCGCGGGAAACTGTCAGCTGATGCTCCCGCGCATGCGCCGCCCCGACATGTCATTTCCGCGCCAGCTGGCGGGGCAACAAAGGCCGTTTCCGCCAGCTGGCGGGGCGGAAATTCCTCCGGTGTCGGCCTAGCCCCTCAATGTTGGGGCTCGGCCCCCAAAGATGCAGAGCATTCCGCACCTTTGGGGCGGCGCGATGCCCATCTGATTGGCGCCGTTTTGGGCGCCAGTCGGCGGACATCGCGCCGTTTCGGGAGAATTTCGCCCTTTGTTGCGAAAAACTGTCGGGAGTTTGTATTCTGGAACATAGCGAACGCCGTACCCGTGTTTACAGCACCGCCTTAGTACCCCTCATTCCAAATTTTAAAAGAGGGCATTCAGATAGGAAAAATGGCAATGAAGGCAATGGAATGCCTCATGAACCCTCAAGAATTTGTGGTCACAGCGACCAGCAGCAGAGTAGGTCAGTGTCCCGTTTGGGAAGTTCAGATTAGAAGGTACCTCAAAGGGAAGGGATGGCCCCTTTGGAGTGACTTTTGTTCAAATGAGGAAGCAGGTCCCGGGAGTACAGGACATACTTGGTGGGAGAACCTGAGCGAAATCCATAAGAAGAGCTTAGGGAAAGCTCGCAAGCCGATGGCAATCGTGTCCTGTCTGGCACAATTGCGAGGCACAGAGGAGGTCGTTCGGACGCTCCGCAAAGAGATAGAAGAGAGACATCGAATGAGCAAGGTCGATGTTAGTGAGATAGAGAGAGAGAATGTAGAATTTAGAAGGAAGTTGGCAGCAAAAGACGGAGAGGTGGATGATGCCAAGGGGGCACACCAGTCTTGTCTAGCGCATCTGAGCAGCTTCCAAACCTAGTACGATAAGGCCTATCAGGGCACGCAACGTGCAGTCTTGGGAAGAGAAGAGACAGAGAAACAGATAGAGACATTGCAAAGGCAGTGCAGCGATCTAAAAGCAGCATTAAGAGCACTCCATGCAGCCACCACGGAGCACAGACAAAGCTCAGTGGAGCATGCAAAATTCCGGAAGCAGATTGCGGAACTGCAGTCTTTGCTTTCAGTGCAAAATGGGTTTCAAAGCACCTTTGGATCCCAATTAGATGAAGAAGACGGCCCTGATTGGCAAGAACTAAACAAAACCGCGCATATATATGTACAGGGAACATGTGCGCAAGGAAAGCCCCAAAGGAGAAAAGCACCCCAACCCCCCACAGAGCAGATAGATCAGGCACCCATGAATCCAATAGCTACCCACTGCACAGTCACATCGGACGGAGACGTGGAATTCCTTTACACCACCCCCTTAACCGTGACCCAATTACGGGACGTGTGCAAAAGGATCACACCGTTCCTCCCCATCTCAGACCCCCACCACTTCTTTGCTAGAGTGAAGCAGCAGGCGACCATGTACGGCCTGGATGAGCGTGAGCAAGTGAAGCTCACAGTTTTAAGCTCAGACCCTTCTGTTGTAGCAGCCCTTCCCGACCCACAGAATGTAGGAGGAGGCACCCTTGCAGAGATGCACACGGCGATCCTAGACGCGATTGGTTATAACAGAGGTGACCCAGTAGAAGGCCTGAATAAGTGCAGAAGAAAACAGAACACCCCACAGCGTTTGCTGGACGCCTGTGGATGCATTTTACAGCCGTTTTCGGAAACTTAGACCGCGCCCATTTGTCCCCAGACAACATGGCCAAATGGACCCGCACCCTTATCTCCCATGCCACAGAGGCAGGACAAAAAGCTTGCACTAATCATGACCCCTCGGAAGAAACGCACAACGAAAAGTGGGTTTTAAAAAGGTTGTCCCGCACCTGGGAGCAATCTCTCCACAACAAACCCGCGATTAGAAAACCCGAAGAACAGCAGGCAGAGGGAGATATTCAAGCAGTTAAAGCGCACCAGAAACCTGCATGGGTGAACGAAGGCATGAACAGCCCCCCACAGAAACCACAGGAATGTTACAACTGTGGACAATTAGGTCACTTTGCATGAGAGTGCAATGCCCCACGAAAGCCACAGAGAGCCCAGCAGGCAGGCACTCTGAATAATAACAGGACAAAGCCCATACATAGTGTAAGCACCCGTTCAGACCAGACAGACATGAACGGAACTGACTGACGGTGTTCTGGCTCCCCCACCTGGGTCTGCGACACCCTTTGGGATAGGTCCGGCCGACCAGTCGTTGCAGCGAAAATACGGGGACAGCCCATCGAATTTCTCTGGGACACAGGAGGGTCCCGCACCACAATTAATTCCTCCACCATATTCCAAAAAGACACGTGGCCCACTGCAGCCACAATCACCCTCAGTGGCTTCACAGGCCACTCACAACAGGGACACATCACAGTCCCTGTACCCATTCAAATCGGCAACATTACAACAAAACACCCCAGAGTTTTGGTCGATCTGCCCCACACAGCAGAACACATTTTGGGCATCGATTTCATGAACTCCCACAACCTGTCATTTGACCCAGTAAATCCATGTGTCTGGAAAATGACAAAGTCAGCAAGAGTCCCCGCAATGTTCACAGTAGGTGAGTATGCTATTAAGATTAGCGCAGTCGGCGATTTTTGGTTTGACCTGACCATGATGAGCGCAGACAAACAGGTTAGGGCAGTTCTCCAGAAAAACAGGACCGCATTTGCAAGTCATAAACATGACTGCGGCAGGATGGCTGGTTCAGTTCAAATAACAGGACCTGACCCTAGACCCCAGAAGCAATATGGATTTCCCCAAGAGGCAGAGGGAGAAATCTCAAAAGTTATTGATAGTTTATTAGAACAAGGCATACTTAGATCAGTAGCCTCTACTAATAATGCCCCGATTTGGCCAGTGAGAATGCCGATGATCATGGCGACTGACCATCGATTACCGGGAACTCAACAAAGTCACCCCCGCAGCAGCCCCCACGGAAGCCACAAGTCCCGAGACCATGCTCAAACAGGGACTCAACTCACGATATTTTACGGTTTTGGACATCAGTGACGGATTCTGGTTCATTCCATTGGCAAAAGCGTGCCAGTACAAATTTGCCTTCACTTTTAAAGGTCAGCAGTACACGTGGACATGCCTTCCACAAGGATTCCGCAACTCCCCCTCCATTTTCCACCGACAGCTGGCCAATGGTTTATCAAAATTTTCTCGCCCCGAATGTCTGGTCCAGTATGTAGACGACCTATTACTGCAGACAGAGCACATAGCGCTTCTGTCCGATCTCCTGGAACTCCTACAGCGAATTGGATGTAAAGTGAACCCCAAGAAGGCCCAAATTTTGGAAAACAAAGTGGTATATTTGGGAACGATTATCACGCATGGTAAACGCGAGATCGAGCATAAAAGAATTGACTCGATTGTCACATTGCCCTTTCCCCAGAATGTTTCCGCCATCCGGTCGTTTTTAGGACTGGTTT
This sequence comes from Scyliorhinus torazame, assembly GCF_047496885.1. Classification (NCBI taxonomy): domain Eukaryota; kingdom Metazoa; phylum Chordata; class Chondrichthyes; order Carcharhiniformes; family Scyliorhinidae; genus Scyliorhinus; species Scyliorhinus torazame. The sequence continues at coordinate 75,586,616 of NC_092715.1, forward strand.
GCTACTGCCGAAACCACATTGACTGTTTCGCCACCAAAGCAGCACCCCTCTCGGAACTCCTAAAGAAAGGAGCCCCTTGGGAATGGCTTCCGCAGCATACGGATGCTGTGGATGCTTTGAAAAGAGCCCTCACTGCAGCCCCCGCACTACAGGTTCCAGACCCACTTTCCCCCGATGCTATAGAGATAGCTAGCACAGATCGTACCCTTTCGGCCGTGCTCCTCCAGGAACGGCACGAACAGTTAAGACCCGTGGCTTACGCCTCCAGAGTTTTAGATCCTGTGGAGCAGGGATTGTCGGCCTGTGAAAGGCACCTGCTCGCAGTTTTCTGGGCAGTTCAATACTTTTCATGTATCACCGGACTAAACCCCATCACAATCCTCACGGAACACCCCCCCACCCAACCTTTACTAGACGGACGACTTAAGGGCAGTACAGTAAGCCAGATCAGAGCAGCCAGATGGACCCTTCTTTTGCAGGGACGGGACATCACTGTTAAAAGGACCAAGACCCACACTTTCCGAGCCGACAACCTTCAGTACCCAGGCAACCCCCACGAATGTGAAATCATCTCACCGCACCACAATACAGGCCCCTTTATCGCGAAAACACCCCGCAAAAAGATAGGTAGTTCACCCCAGAGCCCCCAGCACACAGACACGTGCGCACCCTTGAGAATATATGTGGATGGTTCTTCTATTATATTAAACGGGAAGCGCATTACAGGATGCGGCATCTATGTTGAGGACGCGCAGGGACGCGCCCTAGAAGAAATCTCGTTAAAACTTAGGTGCGCAGGCGGCAGAACTAGCAGCCATTGCATACATTGTAGATCACCCAGATTCCTTCCCCAGCCCAGCAGACATATACTCGGACAGCCTCTATGTCTGTAATAGCCTCACAGAATTCCTACCCCTGTGGAAAGCAAGAGGATTTGTTTCCGCGGACGGAAAACCCCTCCCTTCAGCCCCATTGCTCCGGCACATTTTGGACAAAGCACAGGACAGGATATTTGGTATTATTAAAGTACAAAGTCACGACCGTTCCTCCCCACCTGGAAATGTAAAAGCCGACGCACTGGCTAAAGCAGGTTCCAGACATGGATAGTTTTGGAACCCCCCCGAAAGCACCCCAGTGAATGCAGTTCAGGTCTCACAGACAAATATTGAAGATTTAGTGCAGGCCCAGAAGCAAGATAGTAATCTCAGGGAGATTTTAAAAGGAAAATTTCCAGCCCCATACGATAAGTTTAAAAATGCACTGACCCCACATGACGGTGTGGTCCTAAAAGACACCCTTTATGTGGTTCCTGAACAGGACAGGAATCAGCTTATTTGTTTGTTCCATGATAGTCATGGGCATCAGGGAATTGACCCCATTACAGCCCACCTCAGGCAGCTCTGTTGGTGGCCGAATTTAAAGGAAGACGTCACACACTATGTAGAAAATTGCCTTATCTGTGCCCAAAACAATCCAGACAGTTTTGCGAAGAAAGCCACACCCGCCCCGTTAATGGCCCCTGGACTAACCTCCAGATTGATTTTATAGGACCATTGCCCCCTTGCAGGAATGGTCACAAGTATGTGTTAGTTGTTATAGACACGTTTACGAAATGGGTAGAAGCATTCCCATCTAGAACAAACACGGCAAAGACTACAGCTAAGATTTTAACCCACCACATCTTTACGAGATGGGGACTCCCCCGCAGCATTGAATCCGACCAAGGTTCCCATTTTACGGGACGTGTCATGAAGAACGTCCTCACGATATTTGGCATTCCCCAAATATTTCACATCGCATACCACCCCCAGTCAAGTGGTATCGGGCAGCACGATAGCATTGTGGATAGCACAATTGCTTCACAGCTCCAGGGTCCCAGGTTCGATTCCAGCTTGGGTCACTGTCTGTGCGGAGTCTGCCCATCCTCCCCGTGTGTGCGTGGGTTTCCTCCGGGTGCTCCGGTTTCCTCCCACAGTCCAAAGATGTGCAGGTTAGGTGGATTGGCCATGATAAATTGCCCTTAGTGTCAAAAATTGCCCTTAGTGTTGGGTGGGGTTACTGGGTTATGGCGATAGGGTGGAGCTGTTGACCTTGGGTAGGGTGCTCTTTCCAAGAGCCGGTGCAGACTCGATGGGCCGAATGGCCTCCTTCTGCACTGTAAATTCTATGATAATCGTGGAGCGAATGAATCGGACCCTAAAAGCAACCCTCAGGAAAATGGTCCAACAAAACAGCACCACTTGGGATTCAGTCCTCCCTTTTGCACTAATGTTTTTGTGTAACACTGTTTCGACATCCACAGGATACACCCCACACACTCTCATGACCGGACGCCCCATGAAAGGCACAGAATTTGTATTAGGACTTGACTTGACCAGCCCCGAAGTGATGGCCCTCACACACGAGAACGCAGTGAAACAATTAGTAGAGAATGTAAAAACGGCTCAGCTAGCAGCCGCAGTAAAATTAGGCACCAGGAAGAAATAGAGCAAGGCCTATTTCGACAAGACAGTGCATGTGACTGAGTTTGATGTAGGACAGCAGGTCATGCTCTCCATTTAGAACCCCAGCACGTTCCTGTCACCTAAGTATTCGGGTCCGTACTCCGTTGCGGACAAAGTAAACCCCTCTGTTTATAAGATTAAGTACCCCCACGGGAAGACCGCGTGGTTTCATATTAACCAGCTCAAGGCATATGGTTTGCAGTCTAACCACGCACACCACGTCATGCTCGACGCAGCAGACCACGCCCTGCCCACAGCCAACGTATCCCTACCCTCCCCCAACACATCCACCCCATCCACGGACTCAACCTCGACTCCACCCCCGAACTCTAGACTCTGCCCCGGAACACGCACAGACAGCAGCAGCAGCGACTGTAGCCACAGCACGCCTCCCTACTATCCCCATGCAACAGGCCCCACACCCAGCGAATCTGAACACGATTCGAGTGATCCCTTCCTGATCACATTCCTTAACAAACCTCACCAAAGACCACCGCCCTATGATGACGACCTCAACTCCATCCCCACAGAATTAGACACGACTATTTGGCACCATGACAATTCGTACAGGCTCGTCCGAAACAACGAGGTGGACCCTAAGTCACACCATGCAGCTTTAGTAACCCTCATCCATTCAAGAGTATGGCATCTGGGAGAAGGTGATGACATTGAGTCTGACTCCCAAAACGAGAACCCCTTTGCGACCCTGTTCGCAACTGATAACTGAGGTGTCCAGATGATGTTTTAAAAGGAACCGCTTGGGAGAAATGGTGTCCTTTCTGATGGAACCTGCACCATGTTTGTTGAATGTTTGTTCGATTAGTGTTATCGTTAAGTGTTGTGTGTAAACTCGAAAGTTTCCACGGCCCCACGTCACCACCCCCTTTGACGCCCAATGGCTGTTAGAGGAACTAGTTTGTCCCCAGAATCTTGTTAATGGATCAAGTTTGTCCCAGACAATAGTTCAGAGGAACTAATTTGTCGACAGAACCTTGTTAACGGTACAAGTTTATCCCAGACAATAGTTCAGAGGAACTAGTCTGTCGACAGAACCCGACTCATAGTTGCTCTCCTAATTCGAGAGGCAGCCCCCCACGACGACCACATTCTTACCCGTTCTTGCCGGTTGCTCAGGCAGTGGAGAAACGGCATTGGTCCCCGCCCTGCCTGAGGACCCCCTCTGGTCAGCTACGCTCGGGTAGAGCACGTACGGCATTGATCACCGTCCTACCCGGGGATTCCACCCATTTCTTACCCGCCGCGGCCCATACGCACCCCATTTTGGCTTGTTACGTTCAAAATTCTTTTGTTTGGTTTTGGCAACCCTTCAGTTGCTTCCCTATGCTATTTACATCCTCAAACACTGGGATGGAAATCACACAGGCTGCAAGACGGCTCGCAGTACGGCAGTATTTCCTTAGATGTCTAGTCCAAATATTCGTGTTTTTTTTTAAATGAGGGAGTCACACATGGTGACCAATTATAAAGGGAAATTGGCACTAAAAGACAGACATGCTAACGTACAAGATAGTAACAGAAACTATGCTTGATCCACAGAATTCCAGAAGCTCCAGGAAGAGAGAAGAGACGAAAAGGAAGAGAAGAGAAGAAAGAAGAGAACAATGAAGACATCATACGTGTTTTTCGTTATCATTATAATTTGTATTTGGTTATGCGCGAACGCGAACCCCCTGACCTCAACCCCCCCCGGCCGTCAAAGATTCACTTTCCTATAGTACCCAGAGCCCAGTGACAAGTAACAACACACCATTATGGTGTGATAGGTTTATAACGTGGTACTCCCTTTCATATGTAATTGAATCCCTTTTAGCATTGGCGATATTCTGCAGCATCGTGTAGACTATCCGCATGAGAAAATGGCGAAGGAGAGCCTACCGCTCTCACACCCCGGTATACAGGATAAGATCTCCTACTTTTGGTTTTCACCAGGCCCCCGAATCCCTTGATCTACAATAAAGGACACTCCTTTTGCAAATAAAGAAATATGTCTCATTTGCAACTGAATGATTGTACAACTCTGTGCTTGACCGCCAAGCAGAGGAAAATGTGAATGCTGCGATTATTTCTGTATTGTTAGGAAGTTAGTATGATTGGATGTTTAAGTGAGTGTAGTTTATGGAAGATAGTTAGAGGTACCGTTTTTGTCATATGTTGTACTGCATGTCCCTGTTGTAACATAGCGCCACTTAGAATTGTCAGTTAAAATTTTCTTGCATAGTTATGGTCAGTGTAGAGGCCATGTAAGAGTGTTCGCTGGGTCAGGGAGTGAAGACGACGCAGTTATGTGATCCTTCACGCTTCGCGTTAGGGATCACAAGGAGGGTGTGTAGCCACCTGGGTTGGCCACTTCCCAACTTTAAAATGGAGATCCGCTAAGAATGCAGGGAAATTCAGTCAAGCGCAGGAAAAACAGGAGGTGCAAAGTTTCCTGTATATCAGAACTTGCAGGAACCCAGACAGCACTGAAACTAACAACCATCTATATATTAATGAGCGATCCCCGGGAACAATTGGAAACAGTTAGGTAAACAAGGCCAAGCCAGACTCCTCGGCGCCAGCAGGAGCCAAGACAAAGGAAGGCCAATGGACAGATAGGAACCGCCCAGCGATCAGGGAACAGCTCCAGTATTGGAGAAATCGAACCAAGTGATCAGAACTTAGTCCAATCACTTGGAACCAGGTACGGGGTCCGCCCAAAAGGGCGTGAAGCCCCTGGGGACTATAAAATAGAGTCCCCAAGTTCAATTTGTCCTGCTTGGCAGGGTCTCTCAGCAGCTCGAAACAACCCTTGACCATGACCTGCCGAGTAGCTGCACCAACTAGGTAAGTCTCCAGTCAATGCACACTACGTGATAGGTGCTCCTGGCTACCAGGATATGCCATATTTGAAGCCTGCAGACTCAGAATCGAATGAAAGGCCATTTGTTCCCAAGACCTGGTGGGCCAGTTCCAAAGCTAAGTATAGGCCTTTTAGTGTTAGAGATAGTGTAGTAAGTCGAGTTTTATGCATGAGTAGTGATTGACTGTGTATAATAAATGTGTTTTGATTTGAATCTTACTAACTGGTGTATTGAGTTATTGATCAGCACTTGAACTTGAACCTCGTGGTGGTATCATAAAGATACCAGGCGACTCTAGAGCAAAGGTTATAGAAACAGAGCAAATTAAGTAAAGACACAACGAGCAACATTTAAGAGCCAACCAAAAGTTAGCAACAACGTGTTTTCTTCTGTGTTCTGGGATTTCCTAAGGTGCAAATATTCTTTGAGCTGATAACACTCGTTTACTAATTTGTGGTCAATATCATCTTTGTAATACGATATTATAAGTTTAATACAGTCCTCATCAATTTCAGAATTGTTCACCAATTCTGAGAGGAACTTGAACCTTTTCGCAATCTGCTCATATGGGTCAATTCTCTTGCGTAACTGGATTATCAAGCAGTCATAGAGTTGACATAGAACTTCTATCCTAAATTTGTCAGCTCCTCTCAAAGAAGCAATACCACTTGTTCCACCTGAAAATTTTCTTGTAACAATGCATTTGGAAGCATCAGAATAACTTGAGGTGATATCTTCACACAAACCTTTTGCTTCTGATTCACAGTGTGCAATCCTATCGGCTGAATTTTCTCTGAGTTCTTTAACAAACGAAAGTAAAGATGATAGCAGAAGATAACCTTCAAATACATCAAAACCAGGGGTTTGGAGTTTCTTACTTGTTTTGTTGAAACGCTCCAGCACTTCTTCCCAAACGACTGTTAAACTAGCATATTCCAGCTTTACCAACCGGTGGTATAAATTCTTTGCATCTCGTTTACATTCAGGCTTCTCTTCTGAGTCTTCAAAAATATGTTTGAGAGTTTGTAAAATACCCATAGATCCATTTTAATTGCCCGGACTGCTTCATAGTGTGCAGACCATCTAGTTACACTTAAGCTCTTTAGAGAAAAATGTAGATTGCCCTGTGTGTTTAAAATCCCCCATCTTCGTGGAGATCCAGAAAAGAAACCATACAGCTCCTGCAAAATGCCAAAATAGTCAACAATTTCAGGTACAGTAGACACTGCCTTTTCTCCAACAAGGTTAAGTGAATGGGCTGCACATGGTACATAGTCTGCGTACCTGTTAATGTTTTTAAAGAGTGCTTGCAGCCCTTTCTCCGAGCCCTTCATGTTAGATGCATTATCGTAGGACTGACCACGGATATTTTCAAGTGAAAGCTTATGTTCACCCAGGACTTGTTGTATTTTGTTGAACAAGGTCGTGGATGAATGGTTTTCTATCGGTAAAAATGTTAAAAATCTCTCACAGGGTTTTCCATTATAGCCGTATCGAACCACAATTACCAGCTGGTCAACATGTATCAGGTCAGGCGTAGAGTCAACAATAATAGAGTAGTATTTGGTGTCTAGGTTGTTGATTTGATTCACAATTTCATCTTGCACATGTTTTCCCATGATTTCTATCAATTCTTCATACACGGGTTTGGATAGGTAAGTAGCATTTACTTTTTCATTTTTACATTTCTCGAGATGTTCATGTAAAAATGGGTCGAACTCTGCAATAAGTTCAATGGCCCCCATGAAGTTTCCATTATTTGGTGAGCCCCACTTCTCCTCATGACCTCTAAATGCCAAACCTCTTTCACTTAAAAACTTTATAACAGCTACAACTCTTTTCAGTACTTCAAAATAGTACTTGTTGGTTTTTCTCATCTGTTCTTCAAGTTGCTGATCCACAGTATTTTTATTTAACTTTCTTGTTATCCAACACAACATCGCTCTTTTATGTTCCATGCTGTCTTCATGATTCTCCAGAGTTCTGAGTACATTCATCCAGTCAGAAAACCCACCTGTTGTAAGTGATGTTTGGCATTTAGAAAAGAGTTTGCAAACAAAACAGTATATACAGCCTTTGCTCTTTGAGTAAACTAACCAGGGCCGGGATTCTTCCCTACCCGGCGGGGCGGGTGTGATGAAGTGTGATGAAGTGGCGGGAACCACTGCGGCGTCGGGCCACCCCAAAGGTGCGGATTTCTCTGCACCTTTAGGGGCCAAGCCCTCACTTTCAGGGGCTAGGCCCCCACTGGAGTGGTTGTCCCGCCGGCGGGAAAGGCCTTTCGCGCCACGCCAGCCGGGGCCGAAAGGACTTCGCCGGCCGGCAGAAGTCCGCGCATACGCAGGAGCGTCAGCGGCTGCTGACGTCATCCCCGTGCATGTGCAGGGGGGGGTGTCTCTTACGCGTCGGCCATGGTGAAGGCTGTGGCCAAGGCGGAGGGAAAAGAGTGCCCCCACGGCACAGGCCCGCCCGCGGATCGGTGGGCCCCGATCGCGGGCCAGGCCACCGTGGGGGCACCCCCCCGGGGCCAGATCGCCCCGCGCCTCCCCCAGGACCCCGGAGCCCGCCTGCGCTGCCTAGTCCCACCGGTAAGAGAGGTGGTTTGATTCTCGCCGGCGGGACAGTCATTCCAGCAGCGGGACTTCGGCCCATCGTGGGCCAGAGAATCGCCGGGGGGGGGCGCCCACCGATCGGAGCGGTGCGGTTCCCACCCCCACCGAATATCCGGTGCCAGAGAATTTGGCAACTGGCGGGGGCGGGATTCATGCCAGTCCCCGGCGATACTCCGACCGGGCGGGGGGTCGGAGAATCCCACCCCTGGATCTCATCACAGTCTGGCCATTTTTCAATCTTTTTTCAAAATATTTCTCAGAAACTTCTGTTTTGCCCCTTGTAAACCCTGCTTGATTCGGTATATACATCATCTGTTTTTTTATTTTGAAAAAAACCTATGTCTTGCATTAAACAATTCTGTATGAAATCATTATCAACTGTTATGGGCCAGTTTTCGAGGTCACTGTATTCTTTGAAATCACTGAATTTGCTTCCTGTTTCATGTTTCTGCTCAGTCTCTGCTTGTTCTGCGGTACTTTCATGTTGACCACTGTGATCGTCATCTGTATCAAAAGCGTCAACAGTGGGTTGAATATTGCTAGAAAGAGCTCCCACGGTTTGTGCACTATCACTGGCTTCAATGGTGTTTGCTTGGCTTGTTTCAACTGTAGGTGTTGACAAACTTGACATTGCAAAATAGTTTGTTAGTTTTTGACATTTAGAAATTTCATCAGATCGCTTTTCATTGAGTTTGCATTTTTGGTATCCACTTAAGTACTTTTGTGAACTCATTGTTATTCCTCTAGGGTCTTGACCTCTGTTAAAAAGGGAAAAAAATTACATTAGCCACAGCAGAACAGCCAACTTACCGTGACACTCCACCTTTACAACATCTGTGCTACTGACTCTCAAACTTTGGGATTGTTGAAATATATACAACAAAAAATTAATCAATTTGAGTCGTGCGACTATTGTTGCATGCTTTGAAAGGAAAAAATTTTAGGTCTGAGAAAGGTTTTTTTTTAAAACCCCTTCTCAGAAAGTAAAGCGCCATTTTTAAAGATTTATAATAAATAAGCTAAATAGGCTAAACTAGGCTATGTTCAAGCTAGCCTACGCTAGGCTAGACTAAGTTAGGCAAGACTAGGCCACCAAAACTAATAGGCTAAGGTAATGTAACGCAATTTTACCATTATTTGACCACTTTCCATAATAAACACTTGTAATTTAACACAAATTCACCCTTTTATTACTTTTTCATAAATATTTGTAATATAGTATTAGCCTAGGCTATGCGGTCGTAGCCTACCTTCCGTTCACCTCTTCATAAAAACAATAGGCTTAGGCTAATCTAACACTATTTCACCTTTATTACTTACCTTACTTTTCTAAATATAACATTTATTTTTGAGTAGGGGTAATTAAAATATTGTATCCTTATGAACACTTTATTGAAAAAATTATTGTCTCGATCGCTATAACGAGTGCTATCACGTTGAAAATTCACGTTAGCATTGTGATTGCCTTTTCAATGGCTCCCCTTTTTTGTTACGACACGTCATCTACTGTTTGTATTTCTGTCATAAATGTTAATAGTGTTTTAAATTATCTATAATTATTTTATATTAAATATATTTAGAATGAAACATCCTTAATTTGAACGTTTTTTTTTGTTTACGGCTAGCCTACATGATACTTTAATAACCTTTTAAGTTTTATTTTCAGTATTATTTTGTATTGAACTACACTATATTATTAATATTATTATTTTTTTAAAATCCCTTCTCATACAGTAGACCCAAAATTTTATGCAATGTGGACTAAAGTCGCTTCTGGGGCCCCTCCGGGATTAGGGGCCCTGAAGCTTAAGTTTAATTAGTTTCATAGTAGATCCGCCCCTGGCTGTAGGCAGCAGTGTTAACCACTGCACCATCGTGCTGCCTGAGATTAAGTAAAACTAAGTTCTAAATATCTCTAAATACCACCAGTGCTACACTGGAAATAGGAGCTTAGAGCTGATGAAAGCATTGCTGGAGAGATGGTATAGGAGGGAGGGATGTAAATTCCTGGGGCACTGGGACTGGTTCTGGGAGGGGGCAGTCCTTGTACAGGCCAGAAGGTTTGCACCGGAGTGGGGCCGGGATCAATATCATTGCTGGGAGGTTTGGTGGTGCTGTTGGGGAGGGTAGAAACTAATTTTGCAGGGGGGTGGGAACCTGAAGGTAGGTTCATAAGGTAAAATAAGAAATGGTAACGGAGTGAGGCTGGAAGACTGAGGAAACAAAAAGATAGAAAACAAAGTGAGTTTGGCAGTGCTCACGTATATATACTAAACTGCAAAAAGTAGAGCAAATAAAGTAGGCGAGCTGAAGGCAGATTGAAACACGGCAATATAACATCAAAGCTATTGCAGAAATATGGCTTAAAGAGGGACAGGAATGGCAGGAATGGCAGGACAGGAATGGCAGTTGTGGTCAGGCTGGCAAGGCATCTAGGCCAGGAGCAGGAACTGACACATGAGGCCCTGGCTGGAATCGATACAGGCCATCTGTACGAGCACCCAAGTCAACACAAACTCATTATCGCTATAACCCACTCACGTTTACACAAAAGAACAAGACCATGCTATGAATATGTAATGAGCAGGTGATCAACTTTGCAGCAGGACAAAGGACAGACAAAAAAAGCCATCAGACTCCATAATGAGCTGATGGCTGGTCAGACGAGGGTGTTTCAGAGAACAATGTGTCTTGATTGAATCATCATGGACAAACAGGAGTATCCTGTTTTTCCCATTAACTAGTTGGGGTCTGGATGGGACAATGGCCAGTGGTGGGCGTATACCTATGACTCAATGCTGGCATACCAGTATAAAGGAAGGACCATTTGGAACAGATCTTTAGCGATAACCTGGGAGTCCCCCAGGCACAATCATCGCAAGAAGAAAGGATCCTGAGTTTTGAAGCGCAGAGAAGATATCCACATCGAGTGATCGTAGGCTGCCAGCCTCTTTCACTAAGTACGGGTAAAACCTAAAGCTCAGCTGTGAGTCTGAGTCATACTTTGTCGAGTGAGAGAATTGTGAATAAAATTGAGCTAACGTGAACCTCTTTTGTCCTTTGTTCGTCTCGTGAATAAGGGCACGTGGGTAAAACCTTTGAGTAAGTAAACTGGTCGAAGTATCTGAGGTTTTACAAGTACAACTTTCCTGGTTCTCAGGGTTTTCAGACAAGATAAAGGAGGGGTAGCAATTTTGGCTACAGAAATAATTACAGGGGCACTGGGACTGGCGATATTATTTTAGAAGTATTATCAATGGGGACCATATAGATTGAGATTAGAAGCCATATGGATTGGGTTTAGGAACAAAAAAAGGGACAGTCACACCACAGGGAGTGTACTATAGACCCCCAAACATTCAGAGAGAGATAGAAGAGCAAATAGGTAGACAAAACTCTGAGATGTCCAAGGACAGTAGGGAATTTCTCCAGTTCTGCCACATCCAGTCATGAATGGTGGTGGATAAATAATTAAATGACTCACTGGAGGAGGCTCCACAAATATCCCCATCCTCAATGATGGAAGAGCCCACACATCAGTGCAAAAGAGAAGGCTGAGGCATTTGAAACAATCTTCAGCCAGAAGTGCTGAGTGGATGATCCACCTCGGCCTCCGCCTGAGATTCTAAGCATCACAGATGCCAGTCTTTAGCCAATTTGATTCACTCCATATATCAAGAAATAGCTGAAGGCTGGATAATGCAAAATCTATGGACCCTGACAACATTGTAGCATTATTACTGAACAATTATGCTCCAGAACTGGCTGCACCCTGAGCCAAGCTGTTCCAGTACAGCTACAACACTGGCATCTACCAGCAATGTCGAAAACTGTCCAGGGTATGGTCTGTCCCAAAAGAGGGACAAGTCCAACCTGGTCAATTACTGCCCCATCAGTCTACTCTCCACCATCAGCAAAGTGATGCAAGGGGTCATCGACAGTGTTATCAAGCGGCACTTACTCAATAGTAACCTGCTCACTGACACTAGTTTGGGTTCCAGAGGACCACTCTGCTCCTGACTTCATTGCAGCCCACGTCTAAACATGTGGAAAAGAGCTAAACTCCACAGATGAGGTTAAAGTGATTGCTATTGAAATCAAGATGGCTTTTGACCGTGTGTAGCATCAAGGAGTCCTAGCAAGAGGATTTCAGGTGACGGTGTGTAGGCGGAGGTCGCATGTTGAGTGGCTCCTGCTAGAATCTTTGGTTTTTGGACTTTTAGGCCCGGCTTCAGGTGTAGTTGATGAATGAGCTGGTGTGGGAAGTTATAAGGAACGTGAAATGTTCAAGACCCAGAAGGAAGGTGCTGGAAAGAAGGAGGCGAGCGAAAGTCCGCCGTCGAGTGAGTTGGTGAGTCCAGCAGGAAGAAAGATAGCGAGGGCTGGATCTTTGGGTGGGGCCACTCCCCTCCCAGTGGAAATTCTGACCGAGGTGATGTCAGGGGAATTCGAGAGGCTGTTCGAGAGGCATATGGAGGGAGATGATGACTGCGATGAAAGAGTGGGTGGAGGAGGCGATTTCCCCAGTGAAGGGGGTCAGTGGTGAAGATGTTGGTCGAGGGGCAGGAGCAAGGAGACAAGCAGAAGGGGGTGGAGGAGGCATTGTCACAACATAGCGGCGAGTTCACCTCGCTGTGTGAGGAGCTGCGGAGGGTGGCGGAGGCCAACAAAGGGCTCAGAGCTAAGGTGGAGGACCTGGAGAACAGGTCAAGGAGGCAAAATCTGCGAATCGTAGGCTTGCCTGAGGGGGTGGAGGCTGACCAAGTACTTTGCAAAGCTGCTGGCGGAGTTGATGGAGGGAGGGGGGGGAAGAAGAACCCTCCCACTACGAGTTGGACAGGGCACATCGGTTGCTCAGGTTGAAGCCTAAAGTAAATGAGCCACCAAGTGTGTTAATTTGCTTTCACAAGTTCCACGTGAATGAGAAGGTTGGGTGAAGCAGAGATGGGAGGTGAAGTGGGAAGGCGTTGGTATACAAATATACCAAGACTGTCCCTCGAGGAAGCAGGTCGCAGGTCGGATCGCTCCCGCCCGCGATGGGCAAACGGACCTTTTCCAACGGACGTTTTCGGGACCTGGTGACCTGAATCGGTGGAGGGGACGATAGGGAAGAGGCTTTCCCCTCCGGGTATGGATAGCTGGACCAGAAGTGGTCGGGTGGAGCGTCAAGGATCGAAGCGGGAGCAGCGGGGACCCCAGGCCGGGCGGCGAAGCATGGTGGACGGCAGGGACCAGGGAGCGGAGGCTCACTGGCCAAGGGAGCAACAGATGGAGTTCTTCAGGAATTGCTTCACCGAACTGAAGAGGGACACGTTGGACCCGATGAGAGCGGTAATGGACCGAATGGTTGAGAGACATGCGGTCCAAGAGAAGGCGCTCAGGCACCCCAAAGTGGGGGGCGGGGTTCAACAGTAACAGAAGGATGGGGCAGGCCAGGACAGAGGGGCAGGGCCCAGCGTTATGATGATGGTGGATAGGATGAGAATAGTGACGTGGACCATGAGGGGGTTAGAGGGACCGGTGAAGAGATTCAGGATGGGATTATCTGTCCACACACGTTCCGGGTCAGCGTGTACCCGCGGCAGCAGCATCCTCTGTCCCGGCAGCCGGCCAATGGGGTTTTCCATTGTGAGCACCCCCACTCGGCCGGGGAATCCGCGGGCATGTATGCGCTGCCGGTGAAGCGGAGGATCCCACTAACAGACAATTCAGCTCTGAGAGTTGAAGAATTTAAAGGCTGATGTGGTGCTGCTGCAGGAGACCCATTTGAGGGTGAAAGAACAGGTGAAGCTTAGAAAGAGTTGGGTGAATCAGGTGTTTCATTCAAAAGTAGGGCTCGGGGGGTAGCAATAGTAGTGGGCAAGAGGGTGAGGTTCTAGATGGAGAAGGTGGTGGCTGATCAGGGGGTGGGTACGTGGTAGTGATGGGTGCGTTGGAGGGGAGGTTGGTGGCACTGTCACGCCTAGATGGCCCCAACTGGCATGATGCGGGGTTTGGGAAGAGGGTGCTGGGTGCCATCCCGGATTTGGATGCCCATGAGCTGATAGTAGGGGGGGACTGGAACAGTGTTGGATCCGATGATGGACAGGTCCCAGCCGTGCTCGCTGACCTAATTTATGGGACCCCAGCTATTCACAATACGAACAAAGGACATCCTGAAGGAGGAGGGTGAACAGCCAGAAGTCATAGTACACATAGGTACTAACGACATAGGCAGGAAGAGTGATGAGGTCCTGCAGAAGGAGTTCAGGGAGTTAGGCAATAAGCTAAGAAACAGGACCTCTAAGGTTTGTAATTGAAAATATGGAAAGATATGTCATTTGAAACATGGAAGTCTGGCAATACCTGATCTAAGAGAAACATGAGAGAATGTAGGGAAAGATCCCACAAAGGGTTAACAGCAGCTGCAAAGAGCAGGATTATAAAATGCAGATTCCTTCTCCCAAACAAACAGGATTTTTGTATGAAGCTAAAAACAATGGCTCACACCTTCATTGAAATTAACCATCTTAGTAAGCATCTGGAAAAGCATGGATGAGGGTTTCAGTTAGGTGATAAATGTAAACCTTTTAAGTTATAACCAAGTGGATTTTTAGCATTACGCTAAAAGCAATGATTCACACCTTCATTGAAGTAAAATCAGCAGATAGAAAAGAATGACCAAGGGGTCAAATATATAGGTGTGAAGCTCAGCTGAAATCAGGTAAATTAAAGAAAACTGGAGACAACCTGTCTACAAGAAGACAAATTAGACCCAAATCAAAGTCAAAATTGTGAGCTGGGGACACAATTCGATAATAAAACTATAGAAATGACAGGAATCAAAATTCACACCCCTCTTGAAATCAAAGCATTTTGAACATCACAAAGGACACAATGAAAAAAAAATGTAATCAGATCTATGGGCTGAATGAATACTTAGTCGTGTTAGAAAAATTCAGATTAAAGGTACCTTTTACAATCCAAGTGAATTAAAAGTTACTTTACAATAAAGTCATAAAAACTTAATAACTGTTAGAAAAATATATAAACCCTGAGAAAGAGGCAGAGAAGCAAATAAGCAGAGGGGCAGAGAAGCAGAGAAGGAACAAGAGAAGCAAGCAGAGTCAGCTTACAGTCAGCTCGGTCATGGGAAAGAAACAAAGCAAAGCAGACGAGCTAAAACAGCTAATACATCTAAGGAAGACCAGAATTTAAAGAGGAGGCAGAGTCAGCTCAGAGTCAGCTCAGAGTCAGCTCAGAGACAGCCAGCACAGTCAGCGCTCACAGCTCGGTACATGGGCAAGATAGGACATAGCAACCGAGCTAACCAGCGAATACATCTAAAGAAGACCAGACTTTAAAGAAGATTGATTGGCAAGGTGGGCCTTAAGGTCCCTTCAACCAACCAGAAGGATCCAGAAGCAAGATCTTTTTACCTTTCTGTAAAGACAGTGATTGCATCTTTTAAAAGAAAAAATATAATAATAAAATAACTTAAAAGTTTTAACTTGAAACAGTGGTTATTCCAAAGTCTACTTTACGTACTTAGCAATGCGGGACCCGGGATTGATGCTACTAAGTGGTAAGTAGATGAAATCTTCTGTGAAGGTATGGGTTATACCGGGGGATAACTTGAAAACATAGTTTGACCTGAATAGCACCCACAGAAGACTGCATAGGAGTCAGGGAGTGAGAATCCCTGTTCACCATTTAGAATGTCTGCCCTTTTTGGTATAGGGGGACTTCTAAGAATAGTGGTGAGTTTTCAACAACAGGTTGTAATCTCAGGATTACTTCCTGTGCCATGTGCCAGTGAGGCTAGAAATAGGATAGTGCAGCTAAACACGTGGCTAAACCAGTCGTGTAGGAGGGAAGGTTTCCGATTTCTGGACCACTGGGATTTCTTCCGGGGCAGGTGCGACCTGTACAAGAAGGAAGGGTGCATCTAAACTCAAGGGGCACCAATATCCTGGTTGGGAGGTTTGCTAGTGTCACTCGGGAGGATTTAAACTGATATGGCAGGGGGGTGGGAATCAGAGCGTTAGCTTAGAAGGTGTCATAACTGAAGGGGAAAATAAGAGAACAAAAATAAGAGAACAACATCACCCTCAGGCAGAGGAAAAAGGGTGAGAAAGGAGGTGGTCAATGCAGAACTGAGGGTATTGTATCTTAATGCGCGCAGTTTCATTTCATTCAGTATACGGAACAAGGTAAATGAGCTTGTTGTACACATTGAAATAGGCCGGTACGATGTTGTGGGCATCACAGAGAGGTGACTGCAAGGGGATCAGGTCTGAGATCTAAATAAACAAGGATATGTGTCCTGTCGAAAGGACAGGCAGATGGGCAAAGGGGGCGGGGTTGCATTGTTAGTCAGGAATTAAGTTAAACCGATAGCAAGGAGCGATATAGAATCAAAAGGCATAGAATCTCTGTGGGTAGAGTTGAGGAATCGTAAAGGTAAAAAGACCCTGATGGGAGTTATGTACAGGCCCCCTAGCAGTAGTCAGGATATGGGGCAGAAAAACATCAGGAGATAGAAAAGGCATGTAAAAAAGGCAATATCACAATAATCATGGGGGACTTCAATATGCAGGTAGACTGGGAAAATCAGGTTGGTAGTGGATCCCAAGAAAAGAAATTGTGGAATGTTGAAGAGATGCTTTTTTGGTGCAGCTTGTGGTAGAGCCCACTAGGGAACAGGCAATTCTGGATTTGGTGATGTGTAATGAGGCAGACTTGATTAGGGATCTTACGGTGAAGGAACGCTTAGGGAGCAGTGACCACAATATGATAAATTTACCCTCTAGTTTGAGAGGGAGAAGCTGGAGTCAGATGTAACGGTATTACAATTAAATAAGAGTAACTAAAAAGAAATGAGGGAAGAGCTGGCCAGAGTTGATTGGAAAAGAAGCCGAGCAGGGAAGGCAGTGAAACAGCAATGGCAGGGATTTTTTGGGGTTATTCGGGAGTCACTGCAGAAATTCATCCAAGGAGGAGGAAACATGCTAAGGGCAGGACAAGGCATCCATGTTTTAAAATTAAAAAAAAAAAATTAAATTAGTGTACTCAATTAATTTGTTTCCAATTAAGGGCAATTTAGCATGGCCAACCCTGTACATCTTTGGGTTGCGGGGGCGAAACCCATGCAAACACGGGGAGAATGTGCAAACTCCATATGGACAGCAACCCAGAGCCGGGATCGAACCTGGGACCTGGGCGCCGTGAGGCAGCAGGGCTAACCCACTGCGCCACTGTGCTGCCACAAGGCATCCATGGTTGACGAGGGAAGTCAAGGACAGCGTAAAAGCAAAAGGAAAAGGGCAGCACGGTGGCGCAGTGGTAGCACAGTAGTCTCACGGTGCCGAGGTCCCAGGTTCAATCCCGGCTCTGAGTCACTGTCCGTGTGGAGTTTGCACATTCTCCCCGTGTTTGCGTGAATTTCGCCCCCACAAACCAAAGATGCGCAGGCTAGGTGGATTGAACATGCTAATTTGCCCCTTAATTGGAAAAAATGAATTGGTTACTCTAAATTTAAAAAAAAAGAAAAAGCATACAAAATGGCAAGGATTAGTGGGAAGCCAGAGGATTGGGAATCCTTTAAAAGCGAGCAGAGGACAACTAAAAAAGCAATAAGGGGAGAGAATATGAGTGCAAGCTGGCTAGTAATATACAAGAAGATAGGAAGAGTTTCTTTCAATATATCAAAGGTAAGAGAGAGACAAAAATAGACATTGGATCACTGGAAAACGTGACTGGAGAAGTAATAATAGGAAACAAAAAATGGCAGACGAACTGAATAGTTACTTTGCATCAGATTGCACGGCGGAAGACACCAGTAGGATGCCAGAGCTCCAGGAGAATCAGGGGCAGAGGGGAGTGCAGTGGCCATCACTAAGAAGAAGGTTCTGGGGAAACTGAAAGGTCTGAAGGTGGATAAGTCACCTGGACCGGATGGACTACACCCCAGGATCCTAAAAGAGATAGCTGAGGAGATTGTGGAGGCATTGGTGGTGATCTTTCAGGAATCACTTGAAGCAGGAAGGGTCCCAGAGGACTGGAAAGTGGCTAATGTAACACCCCTGTTTAAGAAGGGAGGGGGGCAGAAGACGGGAAATTATAGGCCAGTTAGCCTGACTTTTGGTCATTGGTAAGATTTTAGATTCCGTTATTAAAGATGAGATTGCGGAGTACTTGGAAGTTCATGGTAAAATAGGACTGAGTCAGCATGGCTTTGTCAAAGGGAGGTCATGTCTGACAAATCTGTTAGAGTTCTTTGAGGAGGTAACAAGGAAGGTAGACAAAGGAGAACCAGTGGACGTGATTTATTTAGATTTCCAGAAGGCCTTTGACAAGGTGCCGCATAGGAGACTGTTAAATAAGTTAAGAGCCCATGGTGTTAAGGGTAAGATCCTGGCACGGATAGAGGATTGGCTGACTGGCAGAAGGCAGAGAGTGGGGATAAAGGGGATGGCAGCCGGTGGCTAGTGGTGTGCCTCAGGGGTCTGTGCTGGGACCACAACTTTTCACAATATACATTAATGATCTGGAGGAAGGAACTGAAGGCACTGTTGCTAAGGCTGCAGATGATACAAAGATCCGTAGAGGGACAGGTAGTATTGAGGAAGGAAGGGGGCTGCAGAAGGATTTGGACAGGGTAGGAGAGTGAGCAATGAAGTGGCAAATGAAATACAATGTGGAAAAGTGTGAGGTTATGCACTTTGGAAGGAGGAATTTAGGCAGACTATTTTCTAAATGGGGAGATGCTTCGGAAATCAGAAGAACAAAGGGACTTGGGAGTCCTTGTTCACGATTCCCTTAAGGTTAACGTGCAGGTTCAGTCGGCAGTTAAGAAGGCAAATGCAATGTTAGCATTCATGTCAAGAGGGCTAGAATACAAGACCAGGGATGTACTTCTGAGGCTATATAAGGCTCTGGTCAGACCCCATTTCGAGTATTGTGAGCACTTTTGGGCTCCGTATCTAAGGAACGATGTGTTGGCCTTGGAAAGGGTCCAGAGGAGGCTCAAAATAATGATTCCTGGAATGAAGAGCTTGATGTATGAGGAACGGTTGAGGACTCTGGGTCTGTACTCGTTGGAGTTTAGGATGAGAGGAGATCCTATTGAAACTTACAGGATACTGCGAAGCCTGGAGAGAGTGGACATGGAGAGGAAATAACAGAGATAAGGAGGAATTTCTTCAGCCAGAGGGTGGTGAATCTGTGGAACTCTTTGCCGCAGAAGGCTGTGGAGGCAGTCACTGAGTGTCTTTAAGACAGAGATAGATAGGTTCTTGATTATTAAGGGGATCAGGGGTTATGGGACAGGGCAGGAGAATGGGGATGAGAAAATATCCACCATGATTGAATGGCAGAGCAGACTCGATGGGCCGAGTGGCCTAATTCTGCTCCTATGACTTATGGTCTTATATTAATGATTTGGATGAGGGAATAAAATGTAACATCTCAAAGTTTGCAGATGATACCAAGTTGGGTGGGAGGGTGAAATGTGATGAGGATGCAGGGATCCTACAGCATGATCTGGACAGGTTGGGCGAGTGGGCAAATCAATGGCAGATGCAGTATAATTTGAATAAGTGTGAGGTTATTCACTTTGGAAGCAAAAACAGGAAGGCAGATTACTAGCTGAATGGTTGTAAATTGGGAGAGGGGAGTGTGCTGCAGGACTTGTGTGTCCTTGTGCACCAGTCGCTGAAGCATGCAGATGCAGCAGGCGGTAAAGAAGGCTAATGGTATGTTGGCCTTCATTGCAAGAGGTTTTGAGTACAGAAGCAGGGATGTGTTTCTGCAATAATTAAAAAAAAATATATATTTTTACTAAAGTTTTGCAAAGTTTTTCATAATAGTAATAATACTAACACAACAAAATAGACTGAACATTAACATAGTGCAGAAAGAGAATATACAATAGCAATTAACTAGACGTTACCCCACGCACCTCAGTCTTCCCACACCATCCCGATGGAATACTCCACCCCCCCCGCCTCCCCCCCAACTATGGATTGCTGCTGCTGCTGACATTTTAATTTTCCGCGAGAAAGTCGACGAATGGTATTATGCACCCGCTCAACAGCAGCAACTCTGTACACTTGGCAAAATTATTTACACACATAAGTAAGCATCTGTTTGTGGTGTTGTCCCTTGCTTCTCCCGGACGGCTTTCGCTGCCGTTGTCGTCTCGTGCTCACTCCCGCTTCAGCAGCCCTCCCGTCTTCCCCTCTCTGTTCCTGTGGATGTTTGTTAACGTTTCCCTGCCTCCCCCCTCCCCCTCCCTGGCTCTCCTCTATTGTTCCCTGTCTCTTCCCTCTACCCCCCACCCCCCCTGCTTCTGCGCCCCCCCCCCCCCCCCCCCGTGGTTCGCCTTTCCTTCCTCTTAAATTTAGCTGCCCCCCCCCCCTCCCTCCCTCCCGGTCTATCTCTCCCTCTCATGCTTTGGCTACTTTCCCCTGTTTCTTGGCTACCTGGCTATTCTTCTGCTTCTTTGTTGGCCACAAACAGGTCCCGGAACAATTGGGTGAATGGCTCCCACGTTCTGTGGAAGCCGTCGCCTGACCCTCGGATGGCGAATTTGCTTTTCTCCATTTGGAGAGATTCTGAGAGGTCGGACAGCAGTCTGCAGCTTTGGGTGGTGCTGCTGACCGTCAGCCTAACAGGATTCTACGGCGGGCGATCAGGGAGGCAAAGGCAAGGGTGTTCACCCTCCTCCCCAGGAATAGATCTGGCTGGTCTGAAGCCCCGAAGACCGCCACTTTCGGGCATGGCTCCACCCTCACCCCCACCACTTTGGACATTGCCTCGAAGAAGGCTGTCCAGTACTCCACAAGTCTGGGGCAAGACCAGAACATGTGGGCGTGGTTGGTCGGGCCTCCTTGGCACTGTTCACATCTATCCTCCACCTCCAGGAAGAACCTACTCATACGGGTTCTTGTTAAGTGGGCTCTATGTACCACTTTTAGTTGCGTCAGGCTGAGCCTTGCACACGTGGAGGTGGAGTTGACCCTATGCAGTGCTTCGCTCCAGAGACCCCACCCTATTTCGATCCCCAGGTACTCCTCCCACTTCATTCTTGTTGCGTTCAGTAGTGTCGGCCCCTTCTACCAGTCGGTCATACATGTCGCTAGTTTCCTTTATCTGGTAAGCTTGCGTCCAGTAACTCTTCTCGTAGTGTCTGTCGTGGTGGTTGTGGGTATGTCCTTGTCTCCGTTTGTAAGAAGTTTTTTAGTTGCAGGTACCTTCGCTCGTTCCCCCTGGCTAGCTGG
The DNA here is from genome assembly GCF_047496885.1 of Scyliorhinus torazame. Taxonomy (NCBI): domain Eukaryota; kingdom Metazoa; phylum Chordata; class Chondrichthyes; order Carcharhiniformes; family Scyliorhinidae; genus Scyliorhinus; species Scyliorhinus torazame. The sequence continues at coordinate 75,607,855 of NC_092715.1, forward strand.
AATTTCTCTGTCAGTTCGCCCAGTGTTGCGATCCTGCCGTCCGTGTATAGGTCCCTGACTGTCAGTGTCCCTCCGTCCTGTCCCCACTTTTTTAAGGTGGCGTCAATCAGCGCTGGCGTGAACCTATGGTTGTTGCAGATGGGAGCTTTACCCGACATTTTGGTCAGGCCAAATTGCTGCCGTAGTTGGTTCCAGGACTGGAGGGTGGCTATTACCACCGGGCTGCTGGAGTGTTTTTTGGGTGGAGATGGGAGTGCCGCCGTGGTGAGGGCACGGAGGGAGGACCCCTGCCCGCGGGGAGAGTCCAGAAGATCAAAATGAACGTGCTGCCCAAGTACCTTTTCCTATTCAGATCCATCCCGATCTACATCCCCAAGGCCTCTTCCGCACGCACCCATTCGGCTTCTGGCTCCTTGATTCATTCCCTTACATGCTCGGCCATCGCCGCCCAGTGGTAGAATTGTAGGTTTGGGAGGGCTAGCCCCTCCCTGGATTTTATTTTTTGTAAGACCTTCTTTGGGAACCTGGCATTCTTTCACCCCCCCCGGGGATGTAGATCAGGATGGATCTGAATAGGAAAAGGTACCTGGGCAGCACGTTCATTTTGATCTTCTGGACTCTCCCCGCGAGGGAGAGTGGGAGTGTGTTCCATCTTTGAAGGTTTTTTTTTTTCTGTTTCTGCAATTATACAGGGCTTTGGTGAGGCCACACCTGGAGTATTGTGTGCAGTTTTGGTCTCCTTTTCTGAGGAAAGATGTTCTTGCTCTCGAGGGAGTGCAGCAAAGGTTTACCAGACTGATTCCAGGAATGGCGGGAGTATCATAAGAGGAGAAATTGACTAGGTTGGGATTGTTCTCGCTGGAATTCAGAAGAATGAGGGGGATCCTCATAGAGACTCATAAAATTCTAACAGGACTAGTCAGAGTAGATGCAGGGAAGATGTTCCCAATGGTGGGTGTGACCAGAACCAGGGGTCACAGTCTGAGGGTAAACCATTTCAGACAGAGATGAGGAGACATTTCTTCACCCAAAGAGTGGTGAGCCTGTGGAATTCATTACCACAGGAAGTAGTTGATGCTAAAGCATTGAATATATTCAAGAGGCAGCTAGATATAGCACTTGGGGAGAATGGGATCAAAGAATATGGGGAGAAAGCAGGATTAGGCTATTGGGTTGGATGATCAGCCATGATCGTGATGAAGGGCCAAAAGGCCTCCTCCTGCTCCTATCTTCTATGTATCTTTGTTAAGATAGGGAAGGTGATTGAGGAGTATGTGCAGTTTAATTGCAGGGGGCGGTCTCGTGGTCGGTGGTCTGGGAGGTTCTGAAGGTGGTGGTGAAGGGGAGGTGATCTCATTCAAGGCTAAGGGGAATAGGAAGGAGAGGGAAGAACACCAACTACTGATAGAAGAGACTTTTTAAAAATAAATTTAAAGTAGCCAATTATTTTTCTCTTCCAATTAAGGGGCAATTTAGCGTGGCCAATCCACCTAGCCAGCACATCCTTGGGCTTAAGGGGTGAAACCCACGCAGACATGGGGAGAATGTGCAAACTCCACATGGACAGTGACCCAGGGCTGAGATTTGAACCCGGGTCCTCAGCGCCACAGTCCCAGTGCTAACCACTGCGCCACATGCCGCCGATAGAAGAGATTCTGGAGATGGATGGGTGGTACGCGGAGGACCCGGGTCCCCTGGCAAAGAGGAAGGAATTGGCGAGGTTTGGCCTGTTGTCCACGAGGAAAGTGGTGCACCAGCTGAGAAGGGCGAAGGGAGCTGTCTATGAGTATGAGGAGCTCCGAAGGGAGGCCGCAGCGAGGAGATAGTTCAGGTGCGGGATAAGGCGGGGGAGTTGGTGGTGGCTCCGGATCAGATGAATAAAGTATTCGAGGAGTTGGAACGGTGTAGGTTGGAGCCGCTGGGTGGGCTGGAGTGTCCATGTTGGGAGAGTCGGAGAGGGCAGGGAATGTACGAGCCGGTGTGGGAGCAGGAGGTGAAGGAGGTGATTGGGAGGATGCAGACAGGGAAGGCGGCAGGCCAGATGGGTTTCTGGTTGAATTTCATAAAAAATGTAAGGACAAGCTGGTGCCGTTGATGGTGAGAATGTTTGAGGACGCGTTGGGTAGGGATGTCTTGCCACAAACAATGTGATCGGCTTCCAACTCGTTGTTGTTGAAGGACAAGGATCTGGTGGAGTGCGGGTCGTATCGGCCCATATTTCTGCTGAATATAGATGCTAAGATACTGGCAAAGGTGTTGCCATTAAGGTTGTAAGGGTGTCTCCCAAAGGTGATTGGGAAGGATCAGATTTCGTAAAGGAAAGTCGTTCTCAAATGTGAGGAGCTGGCTGAACGTGGTGTTTTCTCCAGCAGAGATTAGATTTGATTTTGATTTGATTTATTGTTACATGTACCAAAGTACAGTGAAAAGTATTTTTCTGCGGCCGAGGGAACATACACAGTACGTACATAGTAGACATAAGAATAATCAACAGAGAACATTGACAAATGGTACAGTGACAAACAGTGATTGGTTACAGTGCGAAACAAGGGGCCAAACAAAGCAAATACATGAGCAAGAGTAGCATAGGGCGTCATGAATAGTGTTCTTACAGGGAAAGATCAGTCCGAGGGGGAGTCGTTGAGGAGTCTTGTAGCTGCAGGGGGTTGGGGGGGGGGGGAGAAGCTGTTCCTATGTCTGGATGTGCGGGTCTTCAGACATCTGTACCTTCTGCCTGATGGAAGGGTCTGGAAGAAGGCAATGCCTCGGTGGGAGCGGTCTCTGATAATGCTGTCTGCCTTCCTGAGGCAGCGGGAGTTGTATATAGAATCAATGTGGGGGTGGCAAGCTTGTGTGATGCGTTTGGCTGAGTTCACCATACTCTAGTTTCTTGCGATCAGAGGGGAGCGAGACAGAGGTGGTGGCGGCGTTCGAAGCAGAGAAGGCGTTTGATCGGGTGGAGTTGAGTTATTTGATGGTGGTACTGGAGAAATTCGGGAAGGACCGAAGTTTGTGGCGTTGGTGCAGCTGCTATATAAGGAGCCGATAGAGAGCGTGGCCACAAACAGTATGAATTCAGGGTATTTTGCATTACATCGGGGCACGAGGCAGGGATGCCCCATGTCCTTCTGTTTGCATTGGCTATAGAGCCCTTGGTTATTGACCTGAGGAGCTCGGGGTTGTGGAACATAGGGTGTCCTTATGTGCAGATGATTTGTTATTGTCTATTTCGGAGCTGAACATGTCAGTGGGGAGCATAATGGCGTTGCTCCAGGGATTTGAGAGTTTTATGGGGTACAAAATGAATTTAGGGAAAAGCGAGTATTTTGTGGTCTCCCCTCTGGAAGTGGGAGCAGGGATGGGGGGGGGGGGGTTGCCATTCTGTCTGATAGCGTCTCATTTTAGGTATTTGGGGGTGTAGGTGGACCGGGATTGGGCAGGGCTTCGGAAGTGTGCAGAGATTTACAAGAATAGTGCCACGATTAAGGGACTTCAGAGGCTAGAACAACCGAGATCGTTATTCTTAGTAGGTTAAGAGGAGATTCAATAGAAGTTCAAAATGACAATACATCTTGACAAATAAAGATTAACTGTGTTCATTGGTAGAAGTGTGGTAACCGGAGGCCCAGATTGAAGGTACTCGGCCAAATGAGACAGGTGGGATGTGATGTGTTGGGTACTCTGCTACACAGACGAACCAACGAACCAACACGGTTGCGAATGGTACAACTCAGTTTTATTACTAACATTTATATACAGTGGTAAACTGGTTACTGAGGTTCGATCAGAATCTGTGGACCTATTCCTAATACTATCTTGTAGTGGCACTCAGCACATGGTGGATGTCTGAGTGGCTTGCTATGAGCTCTGTGCCCTGAGCTGTCTCCTGCTGGAATGCCCAGGAAGTGTTGTGTTCCCTGTTTTGTACTGTGTATGCTCTTGCCTGTGATTGGCTGTGGTGTTGCGTGTGTGTTGATTGGTCCGTTGATCTGTCCATCAGTATGTTTGTGCTATGATGTTTACCTGAATATCATGACAGGATGAAGATTTTGTTTTATATCAAATCATTGATATGATGACCTGGGCTGCACTGCACCGGCACAAGAACGAAAGTGGAAGCAGATTCAATCGTAACTTTCAATAGAGTATTGGATAACTACGTGAAGGAACAAAAATTGCAGGCTGTAGGGAAAGAGCAGAGAAGGGAGACTAATTGATTCATCGGCCTTCCAAAGCATCTGCACAAGTACAATGAGCCAAATGGCTTCATTCTCTTCACTAAGATTGGGAACAAAATATATGGGACCATGAAAATGTGTAGAAAGGGCGGAGGAAAATAGTTATTTGCTGACAATTACATTCTTCAAAAACATTTAAAAAAAAATATTTTTATTAAGGTATTTGAAAATTTTTATAAAAATAACAGACAATGACATCAACATGGTATAATAAACATTCCCCCCCCCCCCATCTCAATCTTCACACACCCCAACCATACAACAAAATTCCGTCCTCCCCCTACCCCTCCCCCTTGGAATACTGCATCTGCTGACCTTTTAATTTTCCCCGAGAAAGTCGACGAACGGCTGCCACCTCCTGGTGAACCCTAACATTGACCCTCTTCGGCCGAACTTTATTTTCTCAAGACTGAGAAACCCAGCCATGTCACTAACCCGGGTCTCTACACTCGGGGACTTCGAGTTCCTCCACATTAGCAAGATCCATCTCCAGGCTACCAGGGAGGCAAAGGCCAAGATGTCAGCCTCTTTCGCCCCCTGAACTCGCGGCTCTTCAGACACTCCAAAGATCGCTACCTCCGGACTCGGCACCACCCGTGTTTTAACATTTTTTTTAAAAAGAAAAAATTTAGAGTACCCAATTCATTTTTTTCCAATTAAGGGGCAATTTAGTGTGGCCAATCCACCTAGCTTGCACATCTTTTGGGTTGTGGGGGCGAAACACACGCAAACACGGGGAGAACGTGCAAACTCCACACGGACAGTGACCCAGAGCCGGGATCGAAGCTGGGACCTCGGCGCCGTGAGGCCGCAGTGCTAACCCACTGCACCACTGTGCTGCCACACCACCCGTGTTTTTAGCACCGTGGACATTGCAAAACCCTGCCAAAACCTTCTGAGCTTCGGGCATGCCCAAAACATGTGGACATGGTTTACTGGGCTTCCCGCGCACACCTATCTTCTACCCCGAAAACCTGCTCATCCTAGCCGCTGTCATGTGTGCCCGATGGACTACATTATATTGTATCAGGCTCAGCCTGGCACATGATGAGGTATTAACCCTGCTTAGGGCATCCGCCCATAGCCCCGCCTCTATCTCTCCTCCTAGCTCGTCCTCCCACTTGCCCTTGAGCTCCTCCACTGGAGTTTCCTCCGCCTCCGAAAGCTCCTGGTAAATATCCGATACCTTCCCCTCTCCCACCCAGGTACTGGAGACTACTCTCCTGTATCCCCCGTGACGGCAGCAGCGGAAAGGCCGGTACCTGTTTTCTCAGGAAGTCGCGCACCTGCAAATACCTAAACCCGTTCTCTGCTGGCAATTCGAATTTATCCTCCAAGGCTTTCAAGCTGGGAAAGCTCCTGTCTATAAATAGATCCCCCATTCTCCAAATTCCTGTCCTCTGCCAACTCTGGAACCCACCATCTAGCTTACCCGGTACAAACCTATGGTTATTATAAATTGGGGTCCAATCCAATGCTCCCTCCACTCTCTTATAACTCCTCCACTGCCCCCAGATTCTCACAGCCGCCACCACCACCAGACTTGTGGAGTATCGGGCCGGCGAGAACGGAAGAGGTGCCGTTATCAGTGCTCCCAAACTGGTGTCTTTGCATGACGCCGCCTCCATCCGCTCCCATGCCAACCCCTCTCCCACTACCCACTTCCTAATCATGGCTATGTTAGCCACCAGTAGTAATTGCAGCAGCTCGGCAGCGCCAACCCACCCTCCCCCCCGACTGTGCTCCAGCAACATTTTCTTCACTCGCGGGGTTTTACCTGGCCACACAAAGCTCGAAATAACCTTATTCACCCGCTTGAAAAAGGCCTTTGGGATGAAGATGGGGAGGCACTGAAAGACAAACAGAAATCTGGGGAGAACCATCATTTTCACGGTCTGTGATAGCGGGAGCATGTCCCATCTCTTAAAGTCCCCTTCCATTTGTTCTACCAACCGGGATAGGTTTAACTTGTGCAGTGCCTCCCATTCCCGGGCCACCTGGATTCCCACATATCGAAAGCTCTTCCCTACCATTCCAATCGGCAGCTCTCCCGGTATCTTCTCCTGTCCTCTTGCCTGGATCGCGAACTTCTCGCTTTTCCCCATGTTCAATTTTTAGCCCTAAAAATTGCCAAATTCCCCCAAGATTTGCGTTACTCCCCCCATTCCCTCCAATGGGTCTGAAATATACAAGAGCAGGTCATCTGCGTAAAGTGAGACCCGGTGCTCCAACTCGCCCTTTCCAGTTCCTAGAGGCTCTTAACGCCATGACCAATGGCTCTATGGCCAGAGCAAACAGTAACGGGGAGAGGGGGCACCCTTGCCTCGTCCCTCGGTGTAGTTTAAAGTACCCTGACCTCAGCCGGTTCATACGCACACTCATCACTGGTGCCTGATAGAGCAACCGCACCCAGTCAATAAAGCCCTCACCAAACCCAAACCTTCCCAGCGCCTCCCACAGGTAATTCCACTCCACCCGATCAAAAGCCTTCTCCGCATCCATCCACCACCACCTCCACCTCCTCTCCTTCTGAGGGCATCATAATAACATTTAAAAGCCTTCGAACACTGGCCTCGAGTTGCCTGCCCTTTACAAATCCCGTCTGGTCTTCCCCTATCACCCCCGGGACACAGTCCTCTATCCTTGTGGCCAGTATCTTAGCCAGCAGTTTGGCGTCCACATTCAGTAGAGAAATCAGCCTGTATGACCCGCATTGCTCCGGATCCTTCTCCCGTTTCAGGATCAATGAAATCGAGGCCTGCGACATTGTTGGGAGGGGGGGATGGGGGGTGAGGGCTCACTTCTCCCTTGCTTCGTTAAATGTCCTCACCAGCAGTGAGCTCAATATCTCTGAAAACTTCTTATATAATTCCACTGGGTAGCCGTCAGGCCCCAGGGCCTTGCCCGACTGAATGCCCTCCAGCCACTTGATTATTTCCTCAATCTCAATTGGGGCTCCCAGCCCTTCCACCAGATCCTCATTTATCCTCGGGAACTTCAACTGATCCAAAAACTGCCTCATCCCCTCCTTCCCAGCCGGGGTTTCCGACTCATATAATTTACTGTAGAAGTCCTTTACCCCCTCGTTCATCCCCGCTGGGTCCAGGACAGTATTCCCGACTCTACTCTTTACTTTACCTATCTCCCTGTCCGCCTCCCTTTTCCTGAGCTGGTGCGCCAACATTCTGCTTGCCTTTTCCCCGTATTCATAAATAGACCCCCTTGCCTTCCTCAACTGTTCCACCGCTTTCCCTGTGGTCAGAAGCCCAAACTCCGCCTGTATCCTCCACCGCTCCCTCAGTAGCCCCGCGTCCGGGGCCTCCGAGTGTCTCCTGTCCACCTGGAGTATCTCCTCCACTAATCTATCTCTCTCAGCCTGTTCAACCTTTTCTCTGTGGGCCCGTATCGAGATTAATTCTCCTCTGACCACTGCCTTCAGAGCTTCCCAAACCGTCGCTGCGGAGACCTCCCCAGAATCATTTGTTTCTCGGTAGTTCTGGATGGACTTGTTAACCCGCCCACAGATCGCTTCATCCGCTAGCAACCCCACATCCTGTCTCCACAGCGAGCGTTGCCCTCTCCACACTAACCACTAGATCCACCGAATGCGGGGCATGATACAACACTGTGATTGCAGAGTACTCAGTATCCACCACCTCCGGTATTAGCGCCCTGCTCAGAACAAAAAAGTCAATTCGAGAGTATACCTTGTGGACATGTGAGAAAAAGGAAAACTCCTTCGCCCTTGGCCGTGCAAACCTCCATGGGTCTACTCCCCCATCTGTTCCATAAACCCCTTCAATTCCTTTTACGCAGCCGAACTCCTCCCAGTCCTGGATTTTGACCAGTCCAATTCCAGGTCAATGACTGTGTTAAAGACTCCTCCCATGATCAGGTTATGTGACTCTAAGTCTGGGATCTTACCTAAAACCCGCCTCATAAATTCCATATCATCCCAATTTGGAGCATATATGTTCACGAGTACCACCCGCACCCCCTCCAGCTTCACACTCACCATTATGTACCTACCCCCCTTGTCTGACGCGATGCTCCCTGCCTCGAATGCCACTCGTTTGCTGATCAAGATCGCTACCCCCCAGAGTCCAGCGCTGAGTGGAATACTTGGCTGACCCACCGCTTTCTCAATCTCGTCTGGTCTGTAACCTTTAGGTGCGCCTCTTGTAGCATTGCCGTGACCGCCTTCAGCCCCCTCAAATGCGCAAACACGCGAGCCCTCTTGACCGGCCCATTCAGCCCTCTGACGTTTCATGTAATCAGCCTGGTCGGGGGGCTTTGAGCCTTTTTAGGCCAGCCTCTAGCTCACGCCCTCCACCTCCTTGAGCCCCCGCTTGGGCAGTCGCCGTTCCTGACCTCCCATTTGTCCCCTAGCAACAGTTCCTCCCGTCAGCAAAGCAGCTCGCCCCCACCTCCCCCCCCCCCCCCCAGCAACAACACTAGAAACCCAACCCCCCCCCCCCCCCCCCAAGTCAAGCTCCAGCTTAACACCTGCTGACCCCACACTGCACTTCCGAGAGTCAGCTGACCTATGCTGACTTGATAGCGCCCCACCCTGGCACCAAGCAGTCTGTATCCCCATTGTTCTCTCCCCTCTTCCCCACATGCATTCTTTAAAAACATGAACAAAAGGAGACTTCCGGGTGCAGCTATGCAGAGCTAGGTCGCATATTCGGCAGCTCCCGCTTGGAACGGACTTTTGGGCTCTTTTACAGGGCCCCCACGGCATTTGTTTGACATTTCCCGGTGTGGGAAGGCGGCTGCAATATTCCCCCGACAGTGTCCCCCAGGAAGGGTTTGTCTCTGGGTTGCCAGACACGGCAGAAACAGTAAAAGATTTGGCTGCAACTGCAGGATAAACAGGGCCTCTTCCAGCATGCAGGCGGGGGAAGGGCAAGCTTAATGCTGCAAGCTGACCTGAGGGCCTGTATCAAAGGTGAATTCTAGCAGCAGAGGGAACAACTGTGAAAAGACCTCATCAAGGCCACTGAAGGGACTTCCGGTTGCGGTGATGCCTAGCTAGCCGCACGTTTCGGCGGCTCCAGCTCCGACGGACCTTCGGGTTCTTTTAAGAGCCCCAACGAGGAATTTTTTGACGACGCAACCCGGTGTGGGGTGTGTGAGAAGGGAGTCCCCCCCCCAAACGAAGGAGGAAAAAACCGGCGGCGGCGGCTGCAGCGCGAGGAATCGTCGACCAAAGGGTCAGAAAGAGAGAAGTACAAGATGGCGGCGGGGAAAGCGCAGGCGACATGGGGGCCTGAGCAGGATGAAATTGTGAGACGGTGCGTGGAGCTGCTGAAGAGGGAGGTGCTGACCCCGTTGCTACAGGCAATTGAGGGGCTCAAGGAGACATTAAAGACCCAGGAGACAGAGCTCCGCGTGGTGGAGCAGAAGGTGACAGATATTGAGGACGAGATCCTGGGCCTGGCGGTTAAGACACAGACGCACGAGGCACTTCATAAAAAGTGTACTGAAAGGATCGAAGCCCTAGAAAATGGAGCGCGAAGGAAGAACCTTCGGATACTGGGTCTCCCTGAGGGTGTGGAAGGAGTGGACTGTGGAGCGTACGCAAGTACGATGCTGAGCTCACTGATGGGTGCTGAGGCCCCTACGGGCCCCTTGGAGGTGGAGTGGGCAAATCGGATTCCGGCGAGAAGACCAAAAGCGGGAGAACCACCCAGGGCGATAATCGTGCGATTTTACCGCCTTAAGGATAGAGAAGAGGTCCTGAGATGGGCTAAAAAGGTGCGGAGTAGCAGATGGGAGAATGCAGTGGTACGGGTATACCAGGATTGGAGTGCGGAGGTGGCGAGAAGGAGGGCGAGCTTCAACCAAGCCAAAGAGGTGTTGCATAAAAGGAAGGTGAAGTTCGGGATGCTGCAGCCGGCAAGACTATGGGTCACGTATCAGGAGAGACACCATTATTTCGAGACGGCGGAGGAAGCATGGACCTTCATCAAAGAAGAGAAATTGGATCGGAACGGAGGGACTGATGCTGCAGGAAATGTTATTGTTAATGTTATGGTTGAAGTTAATTGAGAAGTAAATTGGGAAGGGGGGAGACATTGGGGAAATGTGGGTGCCGGTGAGGGGGGAAAGACGGGACATAGTTGGAGAATGGGGAAGGGGAGAGGGAGGGGAAAGGGAGCTGCGCCATAAGAGGCGGGTCAGGTAAAGGGATGTTCCCGCGCCAGAAAGAATAAGGCGGGAAGACAGGCACAAGGCGGATGGGAGTTCCCCACACGGGGGGGTCGAGGAGTGAGCAGGAGTAGCCGGGGTCAGTTGAAGTCAGCTGACTTACGGAAGTAATATGGGGGGAGCAATCATGCTAGAAAGAGATCTAGCGGGGGGGGGGGGGGGGGGGGGGGGGACGACAACTGGGTTGCTGCTGCGGAAATCCAAAAGGAAATGGCTAAAGAGTGGGTGGGCGGTGATGGTGTGCGACGCTGGGGGAGCGAGCGGGAGCGCGGAGGCGGGATATGGGACTGGCCTAGAGAAGGTAATGGCTAGTCGACACGGGAGGGGGGCAGGTAGCCCCCTAGTGAGGCTGATCACGTGGAACATGAGAGGCCTGAACGGACCGATAAAAAGGGCCCGAGTGCTCGCGCATTTGAAAGGACTAAGGGCAGACGTGGTTATGCTACAAGAGACGCACCTAACGGTGGCGGACCAAGTTAGGCTAAGGAAAGGATGGGTGGGACAGGTGTTCCACTCAGGACTGGACGCAAAGAATAGAGGGGTGGCCATTTTGGTGGGGAAACGGGTAGCATTTGAAGCAAAGAACATCGTAGCAGATAGCGGAGGTAGATATGTAATGGTGAGTGGCAGGCTGGAGGGAATGGAGGTCGTGTTGGTTAATGTGTATGCCCCAAACTGGGACGATGCGGGATTTATGAGACGGATGCTGGGGCGTATACCGGACCTGGAGGTAGGAAACTTGATTTTAGGAGGGGACTTTAATACGGTGCTGGACCCAGGGCTAGATAGGTCCAGCTCAAAGACCGGAAGAAGGCCGGCAGCGGCCAAGGTACTTAAGGGGTTTATGGACCAAATGGGGGGAGTGGATCCTTGGCGATTTCTTAGACCTAGGGCTAGGGAGTTTTCCTTCTTCTCCCATGTCCATAAAGTGTACTCCCGGATAGATTTTTTTGTTTTGGGAAGGTCGTTGATCTATAGGGTGGAAGAAGCTGAGTACTCAGCCATAGCGGTTTCAGATCATGCCCCACATTGGGTGGACCTGGAATTAGGAGAGGAAAGAGAGCAGAGAACACTCTGGCGATTAGATGTGGGACTGATGGCGGATGAGGGAATGTGTGCAAGAGTGCGGGGGTGTATTGAGAGATACCTGGAGGTCAATGACGACGGCGAGGTCCCTGTGGGAGTGGTATGGGAAGCACTAAAAGCGGTGGTCAGAGGAGAGCTGATCTCCATTGGGGCCCACAAAAGGAAAACAGAGGCCAAGGAAAGGGAAAGATTACTGGGGGAGATTTTAAGGGTGGATAGGGAATTTGCAGAGACCCCGGAGGAGGAATTGTACAGGGAGAGGAGACGACTCCAGACGGAGTTTGACCTTCTGACCACCAGAAAGGCGGAGGTACTGTGGAGGAAGGTACAGGGGAGGAGGTATGAATATGGGGAAAAGGCTAGTCGCCTGTTGGCTCATCAATTGCGAAAGAGGGCAGCAGCGAGGGAGATAGGAGGAATTAGAGACGAAAGGGGAGACACGGTGCGAAGGGCAGGAAAGATAAATGAGGTGTTCAAGACCTTCTATGAGGAACTGTATAGGTCTCAACCCTCAGAGGGAGAGGAGGGGATGCGGCAGTTCCTGGACCAATTGAGGTTCCCGAAAGTGGAGGAGCGGGGGGTGGTAGGCCTGGGGGCACCGATTGGGGTGGACGAGGTTATTAAGGGACTGGGAAGCATGCAAGCAGGGAAGGCCCCAGGACCAGACGGGTTCCCGGTGGAGTATGACATAAAATATGTGGACTTGTTGGCCCCGTTGATGGTGAGGACGTTCAATGAGGCCAGGAAAGGGGGGACTCTACCCCCGACGATGTCGGAGGCGACGATATTGTTAATTTTGAAGAGGGATAAAGATCCGTTGCAGTGCGGGTCCTATAGACCCATTTCATTATTGAACGTGGACGCCAAATTGTTGGCAAAGGTACTGGCTAGTGGAGGGGGAGGCAGAGATAGTGGCGGCAATGGACGCAGAGAAGGCATTTGATAGGGTGGAGTGGGAGTATTTATGGGAAGTGTTAAGGAGGTTTGGGTTTGGGAACGTGTTTATTAGCTGGGTTAGACTTCTTTATGGGGCTCCAACGGCAAGCGTAGTTACAGGTCGACATAGATCGGAGTATTTCCGACTATATAGGGGAACAAGACAGGGATGCCCGCTGTCTCCATTGTTGTTCGCGTTGGCAATTGAACCTCTGGCCATGGCGTTGACAGACTCCAGGAAATGGAGAGGGGTGATTAGAGGGGGAGAAGAACACCGAGTCTCGTTATACGCGGATGACCTATTGTTATACGTGTCGGACCCGGCGGGGGGGATGATAGAGGTTATGCGAATTTTGAGGGGGTTCGGGGATTTCTCGGGGTATAGGCTAAACATGGGGAAGAGTGAATTATTTGTGATACATCCAGGGGACCAGAGTAGAGAGATAGAAGGCTTGCCTCTAAGGAAAGTGGAAAGAAACTTCCGATACCTGGGGATTCAGATCGCTAGGAGCTGGGGAACCTTGCACAGACTTAATCTGACACGGTTGGTAGAACAAATGGAGGAGGACTTCAAGAGGTGGAACATGCAGCCTCTATCGCTGGCGGGCAGGTGCAAGCAATTAAGATGATGGTCCTCCCAAGGTTCTTATTTGTATTTCAATGTCTCCCTATACTAATCACCAAGACCTTTTTTAATAAAATAGACAGGAGCATCACGAGCTTCGTGTGGGCAGGGAATGTTCCGAGAGTAAGGAGGGGGTTCCTTCAGCGTAGTAGGGACAGAGGAGGATTGGCACTACCGAACTTGGGCGATTACTATTGGGCCGCCAATGTGGCAATGATACGTAAATGGATGATGGAGGGTGAGGGAGCGGCGTGGAAAAGACTGGAGAGAAAGTCCTGTAAAGGGACGAGTTTATAGGCGCTGGTGACGGCGCCGCTACCGATCTCACCTAAAAAGTTTACCACGAACCCGGTGGTGGCGGCAACATTGAATATCTGGGGACAGTGGAGGCGACAGAGAGGGGTGCGGGGAGCCCTGGTGGGGTCCCCAATCAGGAACAACCATAGGTTCGCCCCAGGAAGAATGGATGGAGGATTTCAGAGCTGGTACCAGTTGGGAATTAGGAGGGTGGGAGATTTATTTATAGATGGGACTTTTGCGAGCTTGGGAGCATTGGAGGAAAAGTATAAGTTGCCCCGGGGAAATTTCTTGAGATATATGCAGGTGAGGGCGTTTACTAGACAACAGGTGAGGGAATCTCCGTTGCTCCCGACACAGGGCATACAGAACAGGGTGCTTTCAGGGGTGTGGGTCGGAGAGGGCAAGGTGTCAGAGATTTACCGAGAGATGAGGGAAGAGGGGGAGGAGTCGGTGGGCGAACTAAAAGGAAAGTGGGAAGAAGAACTAGGGGAGGAGATAGAGGAGGGTATGTGGGCTGATGCCCTAAGCAGGGTAAATTCCTCTTCCTCATGCGCCAGGCTTAGCCTGATTCAATTTAAGGTGCTACATAGAGCACACATAACGGGAGCAAGATTGAGCAGGTTCTTTGGAGTGGAGGACAAATGTGGGAGGTGTGGCGGGAGCCCGGCAAACCACGCACATATGTTTTGGGCGTGCCCGGCACTGGAAGGGTATTGGAAGGGAGTGACGGGAGTGATTTCGCGGGTGGTGAAGGCCCGGGTCAAACCAGGCTGGGGGTTAGCTCTATTTGGAGTTGCGGAAGAGCCGGGAGTGCAGGAGGCGAAAGAGGCCGACGTTGTGGCCTTTGCGTCCCTAGTAGCCCGGCGCAGGATCCTACTCATGTGGAAGGAGGCGAAACCCCCCGGACTGGAGGCCTGGGTAAATGATATGGCAGGATTCATTAAACTGGAGCAGATAAAGTTTGCCCTGAGGATCGGCTCAAGGGTTCACCAGGCGCTGGCAGCCATTTCTCAACTACCTAGGGGAACGTTAGAGGGAAGACAGATGACCAGCAGCAGCAACCCAGGGGGAAGGGGTTTAGTTTAGTTTAGGTAAAAGATAAAGGGGTTTTGTTACTTGTGTATTGTTAAAAATTTCTGTATTGTTATTGTTGCGTTTGCTTTGTAAGAGGGGAAAAATTGTTGTTTGGGAAAAAAATTTCAATAAAACATATTTAAAAAAAAAAACATGAACAAAGATTGGACTTAGCTATTAAAAGTGATCAACCATATGAGAGGCAATTAGAAATGTTTATTGCAAACAACTCAAAACATAGTAAACCAAATATTGCTGTGTTCAATAAAAGGTTTAATGCAATTATAAAATGGGGCAACCCGATGGACTATGAACCTCTTAATATTGTGAATTCTACAACTAATAAAAAAGTATACATCATATTACAGCATAAATAATTCAGTGTTTTCAGGCTCAGATTGCTTTACAAGGAGTTTATGGCGTTTTGGTTACCAAAAACATTAAGTATAAATATAAATAGTATTTATATTTTTTTTTCAGTATCTTCATCTTTAGGCTTTATTTTTTCAAAAACAAACAGTTTAGAAATTTTTATTACAGAGCACTGTTGGTAAACTAGCTCAGTGAAATGAAGGCCAAACATTTTGCATGACATCAACAAAGGCGAAATTGAGAAAATAATTTTCATACTTGTGAGCGTTCAGCAAAACTCTACGGTCAAAATTAATTTCTGTACACAGTTTGCATAACAAATAGATTCCTTTGGTACAATAACTGAAATGAATGTTTCCAAAAGGTTTTCCGAGAAGCTGCAAAATCTCAATAGATCTTACTAGGCAATAGAGATGTGGGACAATTTTCAATGGTTCCACAACTCTGGGTGTGCTTGAGCAAACATTATTTTCACACACAGAATTTCAAGAACTGCTCCTCGTTACTGTGACTCTGGGAACACTCATTAATGAAAACTGTTTTGTGTCCACTATGTAAGCAGATTTCTAGCAATCTAAAAAAATAAATATTCATATACTTTTAACTTAGACCATAATAGAATTTCCACTTTAGTTGCTATCATATTCCTCTATGACCAACTCCTCCTCTTCTAGAGAGGATTGGGTTATGGTCGGTTGTGGTTGGCTACTTGGTAGGTCTCCTACACCAGACAGGCTTCCAGTGGTGGTTGAACATGTTGTTTGGGTCTCTGATGTTGCTGTCGGCTGGTCATGTGTTAATAGCCGAGGCTGGGAACAGTCTTCCACTTCATTATCTAACTCCAGAATACATGGATCCCGATCTGTTAAAGTCTCCAATGTTGACCTGAAAAATCCCCAAAATCATGACTGCCAATCATGAATGCTGTAACCATATAATTGGTGCACACATTGTAAATGTTGTGGCGTCTAATATGATGAGTCACTGCTCATACAAAAGTAAAGCCTTTCTCGTGACTTGCCCCATATCATTACAAAGTTCAGGTGTACAGGGAGTAAATCCAAATTGCATATTAGGACAAAGTTACTAGCCACAACACAGATCAATTAACTTGTAATGCTTAACTGGGTGATTCGACTCAATGAAACTGTATTATTGGCATTGATCCCATTGCTGTCAAGCATCAGAATAAAACTAAAGACTCCAGTCTTGCTTCTCGTGTGTCACTTTCAGTTTCAAATATTTACACTGCTTTTCTGGGGTGAAGCAGACCAGCTCCATAGTATAAACCCCTTAATCTCACACTTGGGTTGGGTCTGATTTAATAATCTCCTTGAACTTCAAACTTAAAAAAAAAGCATGACAGCAAATTTCCTGTGGTGGTCTTAACGTAAGCTGCGTGAAACAGTGTTCATAAGGGAGCAGTGTTAAAGATGTGTATTTTTAAGACCAAGTCCGAGTCCAATAAGATCTTCGTCAGAACTTAAATGGTAAAAATGTGGAGAAACGACTTCTTTTGCATCCTGTACTCTACCTTAACGTCAACTGGAGTTTAAATGTTGTTTGGTGAGGAGACTGGAACATTTGTGCCAGGGCAGAGAGACTGAGAATTAAATTACTAGCATTCTTTGCATCCGTTAAAAAGATATGGGTCGAGATTCTCCGACCCCCCGCTGGGTCGGAAAATCGCCAGGGGCTGGCGTGAATCCCGCCTCCGCCAGTTGCCGAATTCTCCGCCACCGGACATTTGGTGGGGGCGGGAATTGCGCCGCGCCGGTTGGCGGGCCCCCCCGCGCGATTCTCTGGCCCGGATGGGCCGAAGTCCCGCTGCTAAAATGCCTGTCCCGCCGGCGTGGATTGAACCACCTACCTTACCGGCGGGACAAGGCGGCGCGGGCGGGCTCCGGGGTCCTGGGGGGGGCGCGGGGCGATCTGGCCCTGGGGGGTGCCCCCACGGTGGCCTGGCCCGCGATTGGGGCCCACCGATCTGCGGGTGGGCGTGTGCCGTGGGGGCACTCTTTTCCTTCCGCCTTCGCCACGGTCTCCACCATGGCGGAGGCGGAAGAGACTCCCTCCACTGCGCATGCGCGGGAATGCCGTCAGCGGCCGCTAACGCTCCCGCGCATGCGCCGCCTGGAGATGTCATTTCCGTGCCAGCTGGCGGGGCACCAAAGGCCTTTCCCGCCAGCTGGCGGGGCGGAAATTCGTCCGGCGCAGGCCTAGCCCCTTGAGGTTGGGGCTCGGCCCCCAAAGATGCAGAGCATTCCGCACCTTTGGGGCGGCGCGGTGCCTGACTGATTTGCGCCGTTTTGGGCGTCAGTCGGCAGGCATGGCGCCAATACCGGAAGAATTTCGCCCATGAAATCTGGGCTATGGCGGACAAAATGCACTTCCGTGTATATTTTGAACATATTTTGGACAGATTGCCTACAGTGCTGTTGAGGACAAATCAGGGGATAAATTGTGTTCAAGGACTGAAGTATTACAGAATGCTTCAGCCTGCTGCTAAAGTGAAGCTGTTTTACTGAACTCCACAATATCTAACTCCATTAAATAAACACTGAAATCAGATTTGAATTACTGGTCTGCTGGCCTTTAAAAAAAATTCCAACTGTTGAAATCAATAAAGAGTAGGCAGCAGTGCAGCCTTGAGCATTTTGTTACTCGAGAGCTTCTCTGTTGCAACTGACTGATTTTGTTTATCTATCTCACTTTTTATACTAAAACTATGGAGAAATACAATTGTGTGATGTGTAATAAATTGGAGGAACACAATAAATTAACAAACTTCAAGGTCCAAGTGCTTCACAACCAATGAATAACTTTGACGTCTCATTGTTGTCATCATGTGGCAGCTAATTTATGCACCTTAATTTGTTTTTGATAATTAATACATTTTGACCAAGATATCTAAAGAATTAATCTGCTGTTACTGAAATAGTGCGATGGGATCTTTCCGCTTTCCTGAGCTGGCAGACAAAGCCTTGGTTTGAATGCCCTATTTGAAAGACAGTGCTTCATACAACACAACATTCCCTGACTGAAGGATCAACTTGGGTCAGGTTTAATGCTACAAGGCATAATTGCTCTGCATTCTTGAAATTAATGCATGGTTGGTTACAGGTCAGGGTGCAGATAACAACTCCAGCACAGATTGCAAGACTCCCAGTAATGCTAGAGGTTCCATTATTGACTTCACTTATTCGCTGCCTTTGGCATGTGGAGCAACCTCCCATACCAGCTGTAGTCTCCCAGTGGTGGCTGCCAAGCATTATTCAGGTGCCTTACTTTTACTCACATCAATGAGAACATTGAAAGCTGTGCGAGAAATCAGGCCAAGTTGATTTGCACTGTCCATGAAATTTAATTTAAAAATATATACTCTATACAAATGCCACTTGCAGCGTTTGAAAATTGTTGGCAATAGATTTCACCTCATTACTATGGTTGTTGCTATATAACTCTACACTGAACAACCAATATTCTTGCCAATAGTTCCGAAGTATACATATAATGCGTAAACATTTAGTGTTGAGAGCTGTAAAATACTCCTCTTTTTAAAAGTATTTTTCTGCAATTATAAATGAACCTGAAATACATTAGAGGCTGTTTAGCACAGGGCTAAATCGCTGGCTTTGAAAGCAGACCAAGGCAGGCCAGCAGCACGGTTCAATTCCCGTAACAGCCTCCGCGAACAGGCGCCGGAATGTGGCGACAAGGGGCTTTTCACAGTAACTTCATTTGAAGCCTACTTGTGACAATAAGCGATTTTCATATAATTTCATTTTCATTTTTTAACCGGAAAATGCAAGAATCCACAAATGCCCAAGAAAATCCAGAATTCTGAATCAGTTTCCCAACCACTAGAAATTAAAACAAAGCTAAATTATTTTAAACCGCAAACTTTTTCGGATAGAATGTACAGAATGATTTTAAAAATGACAACGACACCTTATACTCAACAAGGTCTTTATATTAGGAGGGAAATTTGAACATACCTAGTAGAGTATCTCTTGAAAGGAAACCTTCCCACATCTTGGATAAAATTTATTTGGGCTGTACAAGGATCAGAAAACGATTTGTAAATGTAACACAGATGAAATCATAACTTCATAAAACTGCAGTCACTCACTATTACATGAGGAATGAGCTTCCTCTACCTCATTTGTGATTTACTAGTTTTTTTCTTCTTCTTCAGCTTTCTTGAAGGCACTGGGTCGAAATTAAATAACACTATCTTTGGTCTGCGGAATAGTCCCAATGCCAGATTAGTGAGTGCTCATTTAAATTAGCCAGTGATTTGGGATTAACTGCTGCACAATCCCAAATAAACCTTGCTGATGAAGCAGACGTCACTTTTGGCCTGCAGTGATGCTGGCCTGATAAGAAGCTGGGACAGAAATAAATCAAGAGAAGTCTGAGTCGGGGCTCCCAGACTTAGTCTACTGTGAGATTTGGAACAGCCCATGTGGAAAGGGGCCCAAGAACTGGGTGGCATAGTGGGGGCAGCACAGTGGTTAGCACTGCTGCCTCACAGCTCCAGGATTCAATTCCGGTCTCGAGCGACTGCCCGCATGGAGTTTGCACTTTCTCCCTGTGTCTGCGTGGGTTTCCTCCGGGTCCTCCGGTTTCTTCCTACAGTCCAAAGATGTGCACAGTCCAAAGATGTGCACAGTCCAAAGGTGTGCACAGTCCAAAGGTGTGCACAGTCCAAAGGTGTGCACAGTCCAAAGGTGTGCACAGTCCAAAGGTGTGCACAGTCCAAAGGTGTGCACAGTCCAAAGGTGTGCACAGTCCAAAGGTGTGCACAGTCCAAAGGTGTGCACAGTCCAAAGGTGTGCACAGTCCAAAGGTGTGCACAGTCCAAAGGTGTGCACAGTCCAAAGGTGTGCACAGTCCAAAGGTGTGCACAGTCCAAAGGTGTGCACAGTCCAAAGGTGTGCACAGTCCAAAGGTGTGCACAGTCCAAAGATGTGCACAGTCCAAAGATGTGCAGCTTAGGTGGACTGGCCATGCTAAATTCCCCCTTTGTGTCCAAAAGGTGAGGTGGGGTTACTGGGTTACGGGGACAGGGCAGAGGAGTGGGCTTAAGTTGGGTGGCTCTTGGGCAGTACGGTGGCGCAGTGGTTAACACAACTGCCTCACGGCGCCGAGGTCCCAGGTTCGATCCCGGCTCTGGGTCACTGTCAGTGTGCAGTTTGCACATTCTCCCCATGTTTGCGTGGGTTTCGCCCCCACAACCCAATATGTGCAGGGTAGGTGGATTGGCCACAATAAATTGCCCCTTAATTGGAAAAAAATGAATTGCAAACTCTAAATTTATTTGAAAAAAAGTAAGGTGCTCTTTCCAAGTGCCGGTGCAGACCCAATGGGCCGAATGGCCTCCTCCTGCACTGTAAATTCTATGATAAAATCTCCAATCTTACCAAGGATAGTCAGCTGTGGTTCAATTAGGGGTATTGCAAGAAAACATCTTTTATGTTAGCATGTCAAACATTATAGCAAAACAGCGGAGAAAAACCAAAGGATTAACGCATTCACGTT
The DNA here is from genome assembly GCF_047496885.1 of Scyliorhinus torazame. Taxonomy (NCBI): domain Eukaryota; kingdom Metazoa; phylum Chordata; class Chondrichthyes; order Carcharhiniformes; family Scyliorhinidae; genus Scyliorhinus; species Scyliorhinus torazame. The sequence goes on from NC_092715.1 coordinate 75,628,243, forward strand.
ACCAAGCAAGGGTCCTTTTGATAAGTTAAAGTTGAAAAAAAGTGAACTTTTCTGTCCATATACATGATTGTACAGTTGCAGTAGGCAGTTTCAGTATTCATCCTGTAGTTACTGCTTGAACTATTGCCCAATTTATTTTCTATTTAAGCAATACAATTTTGTGATGTTCACCAGACTATTAAGTGTACCAATTCCAAATTGGTTTAGAGAAGAGAGGTGGAAGACAGTAGAATCTGCCAATACATTGGGAAATGTACTGCCCAATTAATTAGTTGCAGGATATTGTCTCATCTTGTCTAAGTTTATTTACAATGCTTCGAACTGCATGCAAGTTTCAACTTGAACATTTCTTCAAGTATAATCTCTGCAAGTCAACATTGAGCAACACAATCAAAAAAAAAAAAACACTTGTATCCTCTGCATTTGAAAATTTTGCTAAAGAAATTGCAAGTGGCAATTAAAAATAATAATTGTATGATTTTCCCCAAACACGCACATACAGCAACTGACAAACCTGGTTGGTTCTGACCTGCTTTCAAATGCATTACTAAAACAAATATCGATGATGGTTTATATTCTGCTTCTTACCTTGATTTCTCATGGGGTTTGTCAGCAGAGCAAGATATGGCAGCAGCTGTGTCTGAAGGCAAAATGGTGCCAAACAGAACTGTGAAAAAAATCCTTTTGCTGCAAGACAGTTTTCTTTATACTGAAACAATAGACAAACAAGAACTTTTTAAAGTTTCAATAACAACTTTAAAATAGTTTATACTGCAAAGCAACACAACTGAGGAATTCATTAAAGGAAGTTGTCTTAACAGGTACATTATTTGTATCATCCGAGTTTCTCAGTTAAACAACAATGTTCGATTTGAAATGAAAAGGCTGGCACAAATGTTGTAAATAAATCTCTTAGAAACAAGTTCCAGACAAACACTGCAGTTCTTCCAGAACAGAAAATAAATAAATCAAGGTTTGTGACTCATACATATATGTTTCTTAGAGGTACAAGGTGCTTCTTGCTTTTGAGAGCAGAATACAGCAAGCCTATTTTGGCAGTGAAACAGTCAGTCATTCCTCCGGAAGCAATGGATTTGGTGTTATTGTACTGAGGTACAGTGAAAAGTATTGTTCTGCGTACAGTCCAGACAGATGGTTCCATACATGAAAAAAATAGGACATATAATAAATACACAATGTAAATACATAGGCATCGGGTGAAGCATAAGGAGTGTGGTACAGAGTGTAGAATGCACTATTTTATCCCTAAAAGAATTAACCCAGCTGATCAGTATCTGGATAATCACTACCAGTCAGCCAAAAGAATTCCAATCATACCTTTTTACTGATCGACAGCCACTGTGGTTTGTGTAAAGGTTTGAAACCAGCTCCTCCTTTACAATTAGCCCGAGCTCGAGCTTTGTTGGCATGAATCAATCCTCGTGCAGCCACAGACGCACTATATTTTTGCAATGTCGAACGATGCTATGAAAGTCGTATAGAATGTTCAGAAAAAAGTTTATTAAAACTTGGTATAAGAAAGGACCATAAACATGACCAATACTCTTAGCATGTGTGGAAATTATAATTTTGCAGAAGCATAAACTAATACAGCATAGGACGCCATGTGACCTGTTGAATGTCAGCTCTCTCTGAAAAGCAGTTGAGTTCGCCCCACTCTTCTCCTAAAGTCCTGACAATTTCTTTCCTTTGAGTATTTATCCAACTCCCTTTTGAAGACGAGTATTCAATGTGCATTCATGACCCTGTCAGTCAGTGCATTCCAGATTCTAACCACCTGTTGCATATCAAAGGTTTCCCTCATGTTGCCTCTGGTCCTTTATCAGTTTGAATCTGTGCCCTCTGGTTCCAGACACTTCAGCCACAGGGAGCTCCTCTTTATTTACTCTAACTAAATCTTCTTGATTTTAAACACCTTTATTAAATCTCTTCTTAACCTTTTCTGTTCGAAGGAGAGCAACCCCAACTTTTCCAATCCATCCACATATATCTAATCCCTCATTGCTGGAACTATTCTTGTAAATTTCTTGAATCATAGACAGTTTGTGGCACAGAAGTAAGCCACTTAGCCTATTGAGTCTGTGCCAGATTTTCTGCACCTTCCCCAAAGACTTCACATCTTTCTGAAGGTGTGGTGCCAAGAACTGGACACAATACATCAGCTGGGACTGAACTGCCGTTTTACACAGATTTAATTGAAAACTTTGTGTTTTGTACTCTATGTCTCTATACATAAAGCCCAGGATTCAAGAAGGGTGGTACGGTAGCACAGTGGTTAGCACCGTTGCTTCGATTCCCACTTCGGTCATTGTCTGTGGGGAGTCTGCATGTTCTCCCAGTGTCTGCGTGGGTTTCCTCCGGGTGCTCCGGTTTCTTCCCACATGTCCCAAAAGACTGCTTGTTAGGTGAACTGGACGTTCTGAATTCTCTCTGTGTACCCGAACGGGCCCCGGAGTGTGGCGACGAGGGGATTTTCACAGTAACTTCATTGCAGTGATAATGTAAGCCTACTTATGACAATAATGAAGATTATCAAATGCTTCATTATGGCTTTGTTAACCTTCTCTGCTACATTCAAAGATTTGTGCACCACCACCTTGGGATTTTTGTTTCTACACCCAACTTAAAATTCTCTTGCCAACAAACAAAGCACTTAATCTGCTTTCTGATTCATTTGGAAATATGCCCTTGAAAGCAGTGTCAGAGGCAGATACAACCTGTCACGGCATCAAATTAGACAACAACTAGAGTTAACAAATATGAGAAAGAAATTCAAATGCCAAATGAATAAACAACCAAGTTGGAACTCTATTTTTATTTTATAAACTTTTTTCAAATTTAGAGTACCCAATTCATTTTTTCCAATTAAGGGGCAATTTAGCGTGGCCAATCCAACTAGCCTGCACATCTTTGGGTTGTGGGGGCGAAACCCACGCAAACACGGGGAGAATGTGAAAACTCCACACGGACAGTGACCCAGAGCCAGGATTGAACCCTGGGACCTCGGCGCCTTGAGGCAGCTGGGCTCACCCACTGTGCCACCGTGCTGCTCGAACTCTAATTTCTTAAGGGAACTTGGAAAGAACACAGTTTTGAAATGGAGATACGTATTTAGGCTTGTTGATAAAAATTGCCAAAATTAAAACGTATATTTGTCTCAGCCCATATTTTGGAAGTACAAGTCCTTGTTGGGGTATGGCTTCACAGGTCTTTGTGAAAAGGATCTGACCAACTGTTTTCTTTGGGGGGGGTGGGGGGTGGGGGGGGGGGGGGGGGGAAGAGAGGAGAGACAGAAACGAGCCACTCTGTCACAATGGCAACATTCAAATGATGAAATTGACTCAACTTTTAAAAAAAATTTAGAGCACCCAATTATTTTCTTTCCAATTAAGAGGCAATTTAGCGTGGCCAATCCACCTAACCTGCACATCTTTTGGGTTGTGGGGGTGAAACCCACACAGACATGGGGAGAATGTGCAAACTCCATACGGACAGTGAACCTGGGTCCTCAGCGGCGCAGTCCCAGTGCTCACCACTGCGCCACCGTGCTGCCCAAAATGACTCAATTTAATGTGTCATTAGACGGCAAACAAATGGGAAAAAAGGTTGGGTTTGTCATGTTTTATTTTTGTTATTTTTTTTTTTTTAAAGTGATAAACATAGAACATACAGTGCAAAAGGAGGCCATTCGGCCCATCGAGTCTGCACTGACCCACTTAAGCCCTCACTTCCACCCTATCCCCATAACCCAATAACCCCTCCTACCCTTTTTGGTCACTAAGGACAATTTAGCATGGCTAATCCACCTAACCAGCACATCTTTGGACTGTGGGAGGAAACCCACGCAATCACAGGGAGAACGTGCAGACAGTGACCCAGTGGGGAATCGAACCTGGGACCCACAGTGCTATCCACTTGTGCTACCGTGCTTTCAAATAAGATTTGGAAAAGTATATTTGAACTTTGGAGTTTGAAAGCAAAGTGTATTCAAAAAAAGTAACTTATTTGAAAAACCCCCAGATATGGTTAAGTTGTTTACCCAAAGTTTGAAACCAGTAATTCATTAAGCCTGAGTAATTGATATTATGAAGTAACTAAAAGAGGGGGCCACACTGAACCTTACTCAAGTTCCTCTTGAATTTTGAAACGTATTTCCCTCGTTATTATGAGCAACAAATGAATAAGTAATGCACACTGGATCTGAATGCAGGAGAGCAACTCCCTCCCTTACATTTCAAGTATCGCAATGATTTGCTACTCAAGCAAATTACCATGGTGTTGCTCATGTATCGTTTTGCTGATCAGTTTGCAAATCAGTGGGCTGATTTAGCACAGTGGGCTAAATAGCTGGCTTGTAATGCAGAACAAGGCCAGCAGCGAGGGTTCAATTCCCGTACTGGCCTCCCCGAACAGGCGCCGGAATGTGGTGACGACAAGCTTTATTAGGAGCGACAATATTGTTACTTACATTCCAATCTACTGTTAAGAAGTCTGCATCACTTAAATATTCACTAGCCCGAACAATATCCTCTATGTCATTGAAGAAATCAAGATAATTTTGATGAAGATAAAGATTGAACAGTTCCTCAGACATGTGCGAATTCTCAATCACCTCCTGAAATGCAAATCAGATATAAAAACATAATTAAAAATATGGATGAAATGCTAACCTATTGTTTTACTAATTTTGCCAACTTAGTCTTGTTCAAGTCAGTGTTCTTCCAACAAGATGTTCTACAAGTTGGTGAACAGTCACGAGCCTCCTTAAGCAATATTGTGTCCTAAATGCCTACACTGCAAAGCTGAGATGAAGTGCTGACAATGCCGAAGATTTGAATTGCCAAACACAGAAATAATGCTAAGCACATGAATATTTGGTACCACCCCCCTGCCCAGAATTAATCTTACCTCAGGGTTTACCAGAAGTGGATCTCTCTCATGTTCCGATAAATGGATTGGTAATGGATTCAAATCCAAATCATTAGGCAGTTCTCCTGAAAAATTAAATTTCTGTTTATTTATGATTGATCAGTTTTTATTCACAAACTGTGCTGGGATAGCAACTGTAAAAGCACCATTTCTGAAACTGCAAAAGCCGTGTTTCTGAACACAAATATTTGAATAAACTCCCTATCCCTGTAACTATTTTCTTCCTTAAAATCCTCTGGGATTTTCTGCCATTGTCAGTGTAGAAACCAACTTAGCATGGCCAATCCACCTAACCTGCAGATCTTTGGACTGTGGGAGGAAACCCAATCAGACACGGGGAGACTATTTTCTAATACACCTGATACGTAATAGCGTAAATATTAAACCCCAGTTTTTTACCTATTTTAAATTAAGGATTTCTGCACTCTCATAACCTCAGGTCATTTTAAAACATAGCTTCAACAGAATGCAGAAACAGCATAATTAATTAGAGATTAAAACGGCATTCTTATTCAGCTAACAAATACTTTTGCAAGATAATGTGCCACTAAGCAATCCAAGGACAGGGCAGGCTCCATGACAACACCACAGCAAACCTAAAGGCGCTATTGTCCTAACAGTCAAGTCAGCAAGAAATCAGTTCAAGCTGCTTGCGATAACGGCACAGAATTGCATTCCATAACACATACAAGAAACATTTCAAGTTAATGTTTCATATTAAAGACAGACAGCGAACTGTCAAATCAAACTTATTTGATTCTAACCCAAACCAATTAGGATTACATAGGGGTGTCGATAGATGGCTAAAGACTGATATGATTTAGTATAACCATGATAGATCGTACGGCCATTTTCCATTCCTGAATCAATCTATACTTTGACCGAACTATTCACTGTCTCTATCTTTCATACTTTCACTTTCCAACTCTGACTCTTGAAGTACAAGCTGTTTTGCCATAAGCAAGAAAATCATTTTTGTATTATTTGAAAGTTATATTGTCTACAAATTGCTTCTCTTTGAGTCCTTTTGCTAGCTGGACTTATTAGAGAATAAGATTTAAGTGATTCTCAATTGTAATCAACTAGAGTCAATAAAACGATTCTTATTTGCACCCAAGAAGCGTTAACTCAAATTTCTACTGAGTTTTAGTGTTCGCAAGTGCCACTAGATCTGCATGGTAGATCTCTACAGTCAGTCCTGCCTGAGAGAGAGATAGATAAGTGATCATCTGATGTAATATCAATGTGGTTAGTTGCCAGTTTGCTAACACTCCTGTGAAACATCTAGGGATGTTTTACCGTATTAAAACTGTTCTACAAATCAACATTTTATTTTGTTGTGTCCTTAATGAAATGCACCATAGATTGTCGGCCAAAATAAATAAATCATAAACCAAAATGCTGTACATTATAAACAAATCACAGATGATTATTTTATTGAACTCTTTTTATAATGACAATAAGTTGGGAGCTGGTGGTATAGTCGTATGATTACTAGAGGAGTGCCAAAAATCCAGGATAATTGTGTGATAACATGTGGCAGCTGGGGGAATTTAAATCAACCAATAAAATCAGGAATTAAAGTCAGTAATGCTGGCCATGAAACTCATCATTAATTGTCATAAAATAAAACAATCTGGATCACTAATTGGCAGTATGGTGGCACAGTGGTTAGCACACTGCTTCAAAGCACCAGGCACCCGGGTTTGATGCCAGCCTTGGGTGGCTGTCTGTGTGGAGTTTGCACGTTCTCGCTGTGTCTGATTGGGTTTCCTCCCACAGTCCAAAGATGCGCAGGTTAGGTGGATTGGCTGTGCAGTTAAGGTGGATTGGCCATGCTAAGTTATCCCTTAGTGTCCAGAGATATGCAGTTTAGGTTACGAGGATAGGGTGGGGTAGGTAGGGGAGTGCACCTGGGTAGTGTGTTCTTTCAGAGGATCGGTGCAGACTCGATGGGCCACACTGTAGGGATTCTATGATACATGCGAAGGAGTTAGGATCAGAAATTTGCAAATGTTTTTCTAGATGTATACGGGTATGATATAGTCAAAACTATGGAGACGTGACTGCAGGATGACCAGGGATGGAACTGAATGTCCAGGGGTATTTAGGGCGGAGAGGCAAAAAGAAAAAGGCCGTTGGATTGCTGGTTAAAGAGAAAATTAACGCAATAGTGAGGAAGGATATTAGCTCTGACAATGTGGAATCTATATGGATTGAGCTGAGAAACACCAAGCGGCAAAAAACATTAGTAGGGGTGGTATACAGACCCTCAAACTGTAGTGGTGATATTGAGAATGGCATTAAACAAGAAATTAGAGACGTATGCAATAAAGAAATATCTGTAATTATGGGTGATTTTAATCTGCATATAGATTGAGAAAAATCAAATTAGTCACAATGCCGTAGAGGAGGAATTCCTGGAGTGTATACGGGATGGTTTACTGGACCAATATGTTTAGGAACCAAAGAAAGAACAGGCCATCTTAAACTGGGTATTGTGCAATGGGAATGGAATCATTGACAATCAAGTTATGTTAGACCCCTTGGGGATGTGCACCATAACATGATAGAATTCTTCATCCAGGTGGAGAGTGACGTAGTTGTTTCTGAGACTTGGCTCCTGAATCAAAATAAAGGAAACTACGATGGTATGAGGTGCAAATTGGCTGTGATGGATTGGAGAACATTACTTAAATGGATGACGGTGGAAAGGCAATGGCAAACATTCAAGGAGCGCATGCGTGAACTGCAACAACTGATCATTCCTGTCCAACACAAAAGTGAAATGGGAAAGGTGGCCAACCATGGTCAACAAGGGAAATTTGAGATAGTATTAGGTCCAGGGACGAAGCCCCCTTCACCAAGAAAAACAACAGACCTGAGGATTGGGAGCAGTTTAGATTTCAACAAAGGAGAACTGAGGGATTGATTAAGAAGGGGAAAATAGAGTACGAGAGTAAGCTTTGGCGGGGAATATAAAAACTGACTAAAAGTTTCTGTAGATATGTGAAGAGAAAAAGATTGGTGAAGACAAACAGAGGTCCCCTCAAGTCAGAAACAGGGAAATTTATAATGGGGAACAAAAAAATTGGCTGACCAATTAAATATATACTTTAGTTCTGTCTTCACAAAGGAGGACACAAATGACATACCAGAAATGTATGTTTAGCACAGAGCTAAATCGCTGGCTTTGAAAGCAGACCAAGGCAGGCCAGTGGCACGGTTCAATTCCCGTACCAGCCTCCCCGAACAGGCGCCGGAATGTGGTGACTAGGAGCTTTTCACAGTAACTTAATTTGAAGCCTACTTGTGACAATAAGTGATTTTCATTTTCAAATGTTGGGAACACAGGGTTTAGTGAGACTGAGGAACTGAGTGAGATCAGTATTAGTAGAGAAATTGTGTTGGGGAAATTGATGGGATTGAAGGCCGATAAATCCCCAGGGCTGGATAATCTACATATCAGAGTACTTAAGGAAGTGGCCCTAGAAATAGTGGATGTACTGGTGGTATAGAATCCAAGATTCTACAGACTCAAGAACAGCTCCTGCAAGCCGCAGGTCGGTCTTGGGGAAAATTCCAGAATCCATTATCAAAGATTCTATAGCAGAACACTTGGAAAACAGTGGCAGGATTGGACAGAGTCAGCATGGATTTATGAAAGGGAACTCATGCTTGTCAAATCTATTGGATTGGTATATCTGGATTTCCAGAAAGCTTTTGACAAGGTGCCACACAAAAGGTTGCTGCATAAGATAAGGATGCATGGCGTTAAGGGTACAATGGTCGCATGGACAGAGGATTTGTTAATTAATAGAAAGCAAAGAGTGGGGATTAATGGGTGTTTCTCTGGTTGGCAATCAGCAGCTAATGATAATAATAATAATAATAATAATAATAATAATAATAATAATAATAATAATCGCTTATTGTCACAAGTAAGCTTCAACGAAGTTACTGTGAAAAGCCCCTAGTCGCCACATTCCGGCGACTAGGGGCCCCTATTACTAACACAGCGGGCTAAACAGCTGGCATATAATGCAGAACAATGCCAGCAGCGCGGGTTCAATTCCCGTACCGGCCTCCCCGAACAAGTGCTGGGATGTGGCGACTAGGGGCTTTTCACACTAACTTCATTCATTGAAGCCTACTTGTGATAATAAGCGATTATTATTATCTGTTTCAGTGTTATTTGGTAATCTACACATGTTAAACAAGCTTTCCAACGATTCAAAGGGGAAATATTTTTACCGCATTATTCCCTGTAATGATCACTCAGAGGATGCAAGTGACGTTTTTGTTCATTCACTATCCAGTTAAACATGGGAAAAGCTGAAACCATTGTGCAGAATTCTCCAATTTTGAGACAAGAGCGAGGGTGGGTGGCTCCGACGGCGCCTGTCCCTCCAACCAGAATGGCGGGATTACACACCAGGGGCGGGATTCACCCATCCCGGGCAGAGTGTCCACGCTGTCGTAAACGCCGTCGCGTTTTACGACAGCGTGAACTGGCCGCTGCCAGGAGTAATTCTGGCCCCTACACTGCTCCAGCTGCCGATTCTGGCACGAACTGGGCACCACGGAAACCGCGCATGCGCAGTGGCGCCGGTGCCAACGCGCGCATGCGCTGTGGCCTCCTTCAATGCGCTGGCCCTGACGCAACATGCGCAGGGGTACAGGGGCCGGCGCGGAAGAAAAGAGGCCGGTGGACAGAGAGGCCGGCCCGCCGATCGGTAGGCCCCGATCGAGGGCCAGGCCGCATCGGAGGCCTCCCCGGGATCAGAGCCCCCCTCCCCCTCACAGGCTGCCACCTGACCCTTCCATGCAGAGTTTGCGCCGGCTGCGAGGTGTGGACGGCGCCGGCGGAATCAGCGTTTTCACTATGACCGCTTGGCCCACCCCGGCCGAGAATCGGCAGGCCGGCCGCGTAGAGCGGCCCGCAATCGGCGCCGTGCCAACCATGCCGGCGCCAATGGTGCCAATTCTCCGCAGAGCGTGCCGGCGTCAGGGCGGCGTGGCCCAGTCGCGGGGTTTCTCCGGCCCGGCCCCGGGCTGAGAGAATCCCGCCCCAGATTCTGCACTTTGAACTTCATTAATCATGCATAGGCAAGATTGCCCCAATTCCCCCGGATCTCCGAGTGGGCCACGAGCTAATTCGTCTGCCCACTCTCAGCTGACAGGTTCGAAGATCCCAGCGTCATATTTAAATACCAGCCCAGCACACTCATATTACTCTCTCCAGCCCACCTGTCTTCACCAGACCGTGCAGCATGTCAGCAACCCAGAGGGAAAACGCTAGCAGCCTCAAGAGGTGTTAAGTGTATTCCTCGATTCAATGACGCACCCGCACCACACCGAGCCCATCACTTGTGAGACGCCCATGTTTCACTTGGACCTCTACCCAATGCCTCCGGAGTCTTCATCCCCTTCCAGTACACAATGTGGTATCCCTCTGACCCCCTGGTTTGTGAGTTTTCCATACAGGCTTGTTGGGGTCCAGCTTCCCTCTCCTAGGTCTTCCCTCGGTCTTCCATTGTTCATCTTTTTCACACACCTCCTTGCTCCTCTACGTGCCATTGTCAGCCTTCGCCCCACTCTTTGCATAGCCCTCGTTCCACATTGCCCCCCTTGTCTCTGCCATCAAACCCGCAGGCGGGGTTGGGAGAATTCAGTCATTTTCTTTGACTCCACCACAAACTCAATCTTTGCCCCAATTTAATCTCCCATCCCTGTTCATCATCTCAGCCTGATCTGGATTGTTCATACTCTTGACGTCCTATTCTCCCCAAGACGAGTTTCTAACCCAGCTCATGCAAGACATTACTGCCCAGATCCTATTCTGCACCAAGTTACACTCACTCACCCATCACTTTGCCTTTTCGAATTTACAATTGGCTCCTGGACCCCAATTTAATGTTCTAATCTTTGATAGAGTCATCCAGACTCGAAACGTTAGCTCCCTGCTCGCTCTCCACAGATGCTGTCAGACCTGCCAAGATCGCCGAGTATTTTCTGTTTTGGTTCTTAGTGTTGCATTCAAACTCCTTCATGGCCTTGCCCCTCCCAACTTGAATCTCCAGAAAATCTTTCCAGAATTTGCTGCTCCTCTAACTGTGGCCACTTCTGCATCCCCACTCTCTCATCCTAGCATTGAAGTCTGTGCTTTCTTCCATCTGGGCCCCATGATCCGGATTTCGATTCCTCAATCCCTCTGCCTCTCAACAATCTCTCCCTCCTCCTTAAAGGACAATTCTTTGATCAAGTTTTTGGGATCTAGCCTAATATTTGCTTCTTTGATTCAGTATCCATTTCCAATTATAATTCAGTGAAGCAACTCTGGATGTTTTTCTGCTGTATTAATGCAGTTTTGAAAAGATTATGTGAAAATAATCAAATTTTTCCATCAAACACCACCACCTACTGGTGAAACATGGAAAAGTGCAAAGGGTCTCATCCCACATACCAGAAAAATGTTTAGACTCAGAAAATTCTAGAAATATATAGCAGACTCATTAGGTCACCAAATAAGACAAGATAGGAACCAAAGAAAAAATGCTGGAAAATCTCAGTAGGTCTGGTAGCATCTGTAGAGAGAGAAAAGAGCTAACATTGCGAGTTCAGATGACCCTTTGTCAAAGCTTTGTATTATTGTGATCGGTCTTGATGAGTACAAGATGAAAAGCTTTGACAGCATGTCTATTTTTGTTTAAGCAAAAGTCAGAAGAAATTGATTGAGCTATTAAGGAAAAATGTCCAAGAGCATTTTAGCTGATGCCATTAAAACATTTCTCCAAACAATTAAAAGTTTCAAAATCCCAGTTAAAATGGATTTGAAGGTGGTACAGGTTATGCTTAACAAATCAGGGAGACAAATATGTTAGTGAATGACCATGAATCACTTGAGATTTCATAAAACATTTGGCAGATTCCTATACGTCAGGCGTCACAAATAGGAATGCATTACAGGAAGCAAATTATTGAGATAAATTGTAAACAGAATTGGTAATAGGAAGTGAAAGCAATAAACAGAGCAAAGGCCATCAATTCCAACAACATTTTCACAGTGGTTTTGAAGAACTGCAGGCTCTAAATTTGTGGAAGATACCAAATTGGGAAGGATAGTCAATACCGAGGACAGTAACAAACTACAGGAGGACATTAATAAACCTGCTGAACAGGCTAATAATTTATTATTTGGAAGATGCAAGTCTAGGTGGGGGAGAGGAGGCAAAAGGGATCTTGGATTCCAAATACATCAATCAAAGTTGTGCTGCAGGTTAACAAAGCCATAAGAAAAGCAAACCAAGTACAATGCTTTATTTGTAGAGGGATACAACTGAAAAGTTACGGAAATTATGCTAAACCTGTATCAAACCTTGGTTAAACCAAAGTACTGTCTGCAGTTCTGATTGCCATATTACAAAAAGACTGTACAGAAGCACCAGAGAGGGCAGAGAAGATTTAACAGGGATGATATAAGAATTGTCTGGGTATATACACCAGGAAAAGATTGACAGGCTTGGACTCTTCCCCCTTGAAAAGGAACGGCTGAAAGATGACGGAATAGAGATATTTAAAGTCATGAAAGGTTTTAGTAGAGTTGGTGGAGTGAATGATTCCTCTTATGGGGATGAGCTTAGCTAGAGACCACCAATATAACATGGTTACCAAGAAATCCAATAGGGAAATTCAGAATGTACTACTTTATCCAAAGAGTGGTACGAATATGGAGCTTGCTACCACAGAGAGTGGTTGGAGAAAACAGCATAGATGTATTTAAGGGGAAACGAGACAAACATTTAAGGTAGAAGGGAATTGATGGTACAATTGTAGATTTCGATAAGGAAAATGGGATGAGGCTTAAGTGAATCAATAGTTCGGCATGAACTAGTTGGGCCGAATGACCCGTTTCTCTGTTGTATATCCTATGTAGTCCTCTTGATGTCAAGTCATCATTTGACGGGGTATGGCATCAAGGAGCCTCAGTAAAAGTGAAGTCAGCGGGGTGTCAAGTGAAAATCCTCCAATGGCTGGTGTTAAAACTGGCACAAAGGATGATATACCTAGTCCTATATTAATAGGAGATATTTTCTATTGTTGAGGAGATTCGTTAAACATGCCAAACGACTGGTTTTCCTGTACTCTTTTTAAATAAGATTGCTGGAAGAAATTTACATGCAAGTATGCAAATGGCCAATCAGCTGCAAGAAATCTATTTGAAATATAATTGCTCATAAATAAATGCAGAAAGAACGTGAGGGGGGTTAGGAGGTCCGGTCACGAGGTCAAGGGTGCTTGCGCATCTTAAAAGTTTGAAAGCCGTTGTAGCAATGCTGCAGGATACTCACTTGAGGGTGAAGGACCAGATGAGACTTAAAAAGGGCTGGGCTAGCCAAGTGTTTCACTCCGGATTTGATGGAAGGGCTCGAGGGGTAGCGGTAACGGTCAGCAAAAGAGTACACTTCCAGATGGAGAAGGTGGTGGCAGATCAGGGGGGTAGATATGTGATTGTGACAGGGGCGCTGGAGGGGAGATTAGTGGTGCTGTTAAGTGTATGCGGTCCCAATTGGAAAGGGAGGGGGGGGGGGGGGGGGGGGGGGGAGACTGGAACTTGGTGCAGGAGCCAAGGTTGGACAGGTCACGGACACGCTCGCTAGTCCCATCAGGGGGGGGGGCAATGGCGTTGGCTGGGCTAATGGTGGAAATGGGAGGGGTGGACCCTCGGAGGTTTCTGCACCCGAGGGAACGGGAGTACTCGTTTTTCTCAGCAGTCCATAAGGTATACTTGCGGATTGATTTCTTCGTGGTGGGGAAGGCTTTGCTGGTTGGGGTTAAGAGGTCGGAATACTTGGCAATTGCAGTGTCAGATCATGCTCCGCATTGGGTGGATATGATACTGGAGAAGGGGGCAGCGCAGAGGCTGGGTTGGAAATTAGATGTGGGACTTTTGGGGGAAGGGTTCGGTGACAAAATTGAAAAGGTAATTGAGGAATATGTAGGTTTCAATTGTACGAGTGAGGTGTCGAAGGCGGTCGTCTGGGAGGCTCTGAAGGCGGTGGTGAGGGGTGAGGTAATTTTGTTTAAGGCCAGGGTGGACAAAGAGGAGAGGTTGGGGCGGCAGATGGTAATAGATGAGATGTTGGAGGTAGATCGGAGTTATGCAGAAGATGGGGACCCAGCAAAGCTGGAAAAGAGGAAGGAACTACAGACGAGCTTTGACCGACTATCTACCAGGAAGGCGGTGCGCCAATGGAGACGAGCAAGGGGTGCAGGTTACGAACATGGAGATTAGCAGGTCAGCTCTGGAGGGAGGCAGTGGTAAGGGAAATTGTTCAGGTGAGGGATAGGGCAGGGAAGTTGGTGGTGTCTCCGGATCTGATTAACAAGGTTTTTGAGGAATTTTATGAGACGTTGTACAGGTCAGAGCCACCTGGGGGAGACTGTGAGATGCAGGAATTTCTAGATGGGTTGGAGTACCCGAGATTAGCGAAGGGGGACAGGGCTACATTAGAAGGAGCGATAGTGGAGCAGGAGATAAGGGATGCAATTGGGAGGATGCAGTCAGGGAAGGTGGCAGGGCCAGATGGGTTTCCGGTGGAATATTATAAACAATTCAAGGATAAGCTGGCACCCCTGATGGTGATGTTTGAAGAGGCGATAGGGAAGGGGGTGTTGCCACAAACTTTGGGGCAGGCATCGACTTCCCTGTTGCGAAAAAAATAAGGATCCGACAGAGTGTGGGTCGTATAGGCCCATATCACTTCTGAATGGGGACGCAAAAGTATTGGCGAAGGTACTGGCGGGTAGGCTGGAGGAGAGCTTCCCGAAGGTGATAGGTGAAGATCAGACGTGGTTCGTGAGAGGGAGGCAGCTCTTTTCAAACATTAGAAGGGTTGAACGTCGTTATGGCACCGGCAGAGGGGAAGAAAACAGAGGTGGTTGTGACATTGGACGCTGAGAAGGCGTTTGACCGGGTAGAATGGGGGTACTTGATGGCAGTTCTGGAGCGGTTTGGGATTGGACCAAGATTTGTGAACTGAGTAAAGCTACTATATAAGGAGCCGAGGGCGAGTGTCCGCACAAACAACATCAGCTCGAGATACTTTTCTCTCCACCTTGGGACTAGGCAGGGATGTCCTGTGTCCCCCCTGCTGTTTGCACTCACGATTGAGCCGTTGGCCATCACATTAAGAAGTTCAGGGGGTATGGAAAGGAATAGTGCCGGGGGGGGGGGGGGGGGGGGGGGGGGGGGGGAGAGGAGATAGAGCATAGGGTGTCCTTATCTGCCGATGATTTGCTGTTATATGTGTCGGAACCGAGTGTGTCGAAAGGGGGAATATTGGAGCTGCTTTGAGTATTTGGGTCTTTCTCAGGGTACAAACTAAATCCAGATAAGAGTGAGTATTTTGTGGTGTCTCGGCCAGGGTTGGGGGCAGGGGTGGGGGGGCTGCCATTCCGTAGGGCAGGGACTCACTTTAGGTACCTGGTGGTGCAGGTTGCCCGGGAGTGGGGGGGGCTCCGCAGGTACAACATTTCTAGTTTGGTGGGGAGAGTGAAAGCTGATCTGGCAAGGTGGGATGGTCTCCCTCTGTCACTGGTGGGTCGGGTACAGGCGGTTAAAATGAACATGTTGCCGCGATTTCTGGTTATTTTTCAATGCCTGCCGATTTTCCTGCCAAAGGCTTTTGTTTAGAGAGATTGAGGGAAGGATTACTTTGTTCATATGGGGAGGGAAGGTGGCCAGAGTTAGAAAGGTGCTGCTACAGAGGGGAAGGCAGGCAGGGGGTGTGGGTCTTCCAAACCTGATGTATTACTACTGGGCGGCGAATGTGGAGAAGGTGCGGAGCTGGGTCAGAGGGGTTGATTCCCAGTGGGTCAAAATGGAGGAGAGTTTGTGCAGGGGGTCGGGATTGAAAGCACTAGCAACAGCATAGCCCTGGGGAAATACTATGGGAGTCCGGTAATATTAGCTTCATTGAGAAGTTGGAGGCAGTTTCGCCAACACTTCGGGTTGGTGGCAGGGTTAAGGGAAATGCCGATTCGGGGGAACCACAGATTTGAGCCAGGGAGGTGGATGGAAATTTTCGGAAATGGGAGGAGAATGAGATTAAGACACTAATAGATTTGTTTCTTAGGGGTCGGTTTGCAGAATTGAAGGAGCTGCAAGTGAAGTATGGGCTGGAGCAGGGGGAAACGTTTAGATACATGCAGGTTCGAGATTTTGCCAGAAAGGAGATACAGAGCTTCCCGGTGGAGCCGGCCTTCACATTGCTGGAGGAGGTGCTGACGACAGGGGGACTGGAGAAGGGGGTAGTGTCAGCGGTTTACGGAGCTATTTTGGAAGAGGATAAGGCACCACTGGAAGGGATGAAAGCAAAGTGGGAGGAAGAGTTGGGAGAGGATATGGAGGAGGGGTTCTGGTGTGAGGTGCTCCAGAGAGTGAATGCCTCCACCTCGTGCGTGAGGTTGGGGCTGATACAGCTGAAGGTGATATACAGAGCACACCTCACGAGGACGAGGATGAGCCGATTCTTTGAAGGAGTAGAAGATGTGTGTGAACGTTGCACGGGGGCTGCTAATCACGTTCATATGTTTTGGTCCTGTCCAAAGCTAGGATACTGGAAGGAGGTTTATAAGGTAATTTCTAAAGTGGTGCATGTGAAACTGGACCCGGGCCCCCGGGAGGCCATATTCAGGCCAGCCAGGGTTGGAAACGGGTGCGGAGGCAGATGTTGTAGCCTTTGCCTCGTTGGATCGCCTGAAGGCGGATCCTGATAGGTTGGAGAGCAACCTCTCCACCTTGTGCCCTGGCGTGGCGGGGGGACCTCTTGGAATTCTTGACTCTGGAGAAGGTTAAGTTTGAACTGAGGGGAAGGATGGAGGGATTCTACAATTCATGGGCATTATTCATTATGTACTTTCAAGAACTGGATAACATTGAACATTAGTGGGGGCATGTGGGTGAGGGTTGGGGGAGGGGGGCGGTGTGTGTTAATGGCGATTATGGGTGATCCCTAATTCCTTTTTGTCATTTGTTTGCGTGAACATGCGGGCTAAGGTTTGGGGAGAGGATGGGATCGTTGTTGTTGATATGGGGACTGACATATTAGTTACTGATTATTGTTGGTGGGTGTAAACTTGGGAGGAAGTGTGAAAAAGGAGGCGAATAAAAAATATTTTTAATAAATAAATAAATAAATAAATGCAGAAAATGGTGATAGAAATTTGACACAGAAATTAATGACAAGGAAAGGATATACATTCACGTAGTAATTGTACACCACTTTTGACATTACTACAAGTGGACCGCATTGTTTTATGGTCAGATAAATCAATGGGTGGCACGGTGGCAGTGGTTAGCACAGTTGCTTCACAGCTCCAGGGTCCCAGGTTCGATTCCCGGCTTGGATCACTGTCTGTGCGGAGTCTGCACGTTCTCCCTGTGTCTGCGTGGGTTTCCTCCGGATGCTCTGGTATCCTCCCACAAGTCCCGAAAGATGTGCTTGTTAGGTCATTTGGACATTGAATTCCCCCTCTGTGTACCCGAACAGGCGGAGGAATGTGGCGACTAGGGGATTTTCACAGAATCTTCATTGCGGTGTTAATGTAAACTTACTTGTGCCAATAAATACTATTTAAAAAAAATAATGCTCATGAATAGTTGATAACATACTGCTTTATATGAATAGGAGCATTATAACATGTAATGCACAATCCATTACCATGGTGAGACCATGTCTGTTTATGTTCAATTGCTTTTCAGTAAAACAGTGGATGCAATCATTGCTGTTTAGGCTTAAGGTCAGAAGCTGGACTTTGTTTGCATTTTGGTGTAAGAGTGATTTAAGAAGAATGAGGTTTATGCCTCAAATCAATGGCTTTTGCAATCGTCACTCGAATTTCTGTCACATTTCAAAAACAATATGATGGAAAAAGGTGACAATGAGGAATATATGTGAGAAGGGATGTTTTCTGTGTTTTAAATTACTACTTTTTAAAATAAAATCATTTAAAAGTGACAAATTTATTTTATGAATGTAATTGTTGTGTTACTGGACAGTTGTTATTTTCTTTGCACACTATTCTTCAAATTGTGACATAGAAATTTCAGTGTGATAGAAACTTCAGTTTGACACAAAGTGCAAACTAATCATATTATTTTACAACCAGATAGATAAAATATTGTGTCCATCACACTTCATGCTGTTACAGATGCAAAATAATTTAGTTAGTTTTTAACTGACTCATGAAGAAACCAATTAGCCATTAACTTACCTCAGGATATGCCTACATAGGCCAAATAATTTTAGGAGATCCTAAAGAATACAAATCTACTTCATCAGTGAAATGAATACACTGTGCACAATAGCATAACTACACAGTTCATACACTGAAAAAAATGAATCCTTTATCAGTAACACACCAGAAAATCCTAATTCACATTCTTTTTATTACATATTAAAATTAAAACATAATTTTAGTACATTCTAAAATTTGTTGGTGACTCGATCATGAATACACTGCATACTGACCCATTCAAGCAGATCTGGAAGAAGCTGTGAAAAATTTGTTCAACTTACGTTTACAATAAATTATCTTTCCCAGAGCACGAAACAGGAAAAGAGATTGGTCCTTGCTTCCAATGGTGTTCAGGCCACCTCCCTTTTCATTTGCCTTTGAAGATTTTTCTTTATATTTTCCTCTTGAAGATGTGCCCGCTTTGATTAAAGGTTTCCCTTTATGGTTCTGTGTCTGATACTGTTCCAATGGACAACCTGATTTGTCAGAAGATTACCATGTTTGTGTGCACACAGACATATAGAGATACTGGTTATGGAATATGTTGCAGTACAAATCTGAAGAAACCATTATGCGGAAGGTAAGCAATTGAAAAAAAAGAGTATCATTATTTAATCTATTATACAGAAATGGGCAGCACGGTGGCGCAGTGGTTAGCATTGCTGCCTCATGGCGCTGAGGCCCCAGGTTCGATCCCGGCTCTGGGTCACTGTCCGTGTGGCGTTTGCACATACTCCCAGTGTTTGCACCCAAAGATGTGCAGGGTAGGCGGATTGGCCACGCTAAAGTGCCCCTTAATAGGAAATAATGAATTGGGTACTCTAAATTTATGAAAAGAAAAAAAAAGTTGGAGAACAAGGAATAACAAGGCCAGAGTGCACAGGCTTAGTTCAGCCCTCATTTTACAGTCATGCATTCTGTCACAAAGTTAATTTAACTGAATTACCTTTCACTGAAGTAAACTGGAGGCTGTTTATTGCAGTTCTGATATCTCCTGCACTGCCTTTACAGAGCATCTCCAATACAGTCTTGTCTGGAACAACAGTCTTCCCATCATTCTACATCGCAGGGTATTAAGCAAAATAATTAACTTGTTCCTATTCCTTGGATAAAAATATCTGATCTCACACACAATGGGCTGATTTCGATTTTGTAAAAAACTTGACATTGCAAATCCAAGTTCAAGGCAATGATTGTCGAGGCAGAGTAGAAAAGGATATGGAAAAAGTAATTGTAATGACATATTGACAGTTAGTGTGTAAAGCACATTCAAGTAATCACAAAAGCAGTTCTGATCAGAGATGCATATATGTTGCAGATAGATTGGTCCCACTTTTTTATTAGTATTGAAAGTTTAAGGTTTATATCTCTTGCCTCAAAGCGCAAATCTTTTAAATTTGGGATTAGGTCTATTGTTCTTCCTTGTACCTATCCCAAAGACAGAGTGACCTAATCAGGTCACACCGAGTGTTAATTTCAGTTCTAATTTTGAAGTTCTGAAATTTACACCCGGTGTGACCTGATTAGGTCACTGTAAATCCTCAGCACAATTTTACTCTGGCTCCATATCAAGAATTACATTAGTGTTTTAACTTGGTCCGGAAACTGAAAGTGAACAGTTCACTATTGCTCACAGGACATTTGCGACTAAATTATTTGTTTTCAAGTATTTATTGTACCTTCTAAAAGCATATATTATCAAGTCTGTCATGTCCATTATTTCGATATTGAACAATCGATGGAGAGTCCAATCAGTCCTATTTATGACGGGCGAGTTTCCACTTTGGATGCAACTGACGAATCTGGAACAGATCATGTCCAAAACTGTTCCTTTCCCATCACCTACCGAGTTCCCCACACACCCATTTGTATATCATTGAATCCAAAATCTCACATGAACCAGAACAAATAGGCAGCATTCTAAAATAGTTTATTCTAAAATCTTTCTTTAATATTAATTGATATATTGAAGTGTGGCATCTGGAGTTTTTTTTGTCAAACAATCTGGATAGCTGGGTTTCCTGCCCTGCCACCAAAGAGTAAGTGGCGAAATGAATCCAGAAGTTCTTCAGCCATTTAACAGTCTCAGGGACATTAGTAGGTTTGAGGCCGAATTTCTAACTCTCGCAGATTCCCGCAGATTCCCGCAGCCTCCCCCCCCCCCCACCCCCCCCCTCCCCACCCCGAGTGGCCTTTAATGACCTCAAGTAGAGCGAGGGTGGGCATGCTGCACCCCCACCCATAAAACTGTGGAAAGGTCAAGGGTGGGCAGCAGGAAGCCCACCCCAGGAAGTTTATGCAAATCCTAGAAACTAGATGATGGGCATTGGCAAGCTGTTTAATTCCACTTTCGGGCAGGTATCACTTTACAGCTTGTGCTCTCCCTTTAACTGAGTGGCAGTGATGCAAGCTGTAGTCCTACTCCTATCCCAAAATTTGGGTCCACTCAGCACATCTTGTAGATCAACCCACAGTCCCAACTTGCGTAAATCAACATCACTCCAAGAAATAAGTGTATAAATGGGTGTAGACAAACAAAGGGAGGAATTCAGGGGTCAGATAATGAGAATTCAGAACAAGCATGTTCCCATGAAGATAAAGTGTGAGACTTCCAAATCTGCAGACCTGCACGCCAAGGAACGCTCAGGATAGGATATGACAAACAAAAGTGGGGGCACGGTAGCATAGTGGTTAGCACAGTTGCTTCACAGCTCCAGGGTCCCAGATTCGATTCCCAGCTTGGGTCACTGTCTGTGTCGAGTTTGCGTGGGTTTCCTTCGGGTGCTGCGTTTTCCTCCCACAGTCCAAAATTGTGTAGGTTAGGTGGATTGGCCATGCTAAATTGCCTTTAGTGCCCAAAAGGTTGGGTTGGGTGGGGTTACTGGGATACAGGGATAGGGTGGAGGTGTGGGCTTAGGTAGGGTGCTCTTTCCAAGGGCCGTTGCAGATACGATGGACCAAATGGCCTCCTTCTGCACTGTAAATTCTATGATCTATGGTAAAAAGGAATGCTGGCGATAGATAACAAGGCCTAAATACTGCAAAAAGTCTCGAGGAGTACAGAAAGTATTGTAGTAAAATTATGAAATTGGAAAAGCCAAAAAGAGGACAAGAAAAAAAATTGGCAATTAATATCCGATGTTTTAGAAATAGGTAAAGAGTAAGGGATAAAAAAGAAAGTGCAAGGCCTAAAAACTTAGAAATGATTTATATATATCTGGAAAGTATTGACAGACTGGATCTAGTTTCTTGAGGAGGCTGAGGGGTGACCAAATAATAGGTCTTTTAAATTATTAAATTATTAAAGGTTTTGATAGGTTTCCTCTTGTGGGGAAGAGCATAACTAGATGCCACTGACATAAAATAGTCACCAAGAAATCCAACTGGGAATTCAGAAGGAACTCCCTTTCACAGAGTGCTCAGAATATGGAACGCGTTATCACAGTAAGTGGTTGAAGCAAATAGTATAGATGCATTTAAAGGAGTAGGCAATGGATGGTGAGGATGGCAGATTTAGATGAGGAAAGATGGGGAGAGACTCAGGCGGAACAAGAACACTAGCATGGACTAGTTGAGCCTAGAACGGAATCAGTGGCAATCCATTTGTGTGAGACCTCTTGGGGATGAGCGACCATTAAGGCGGAGAGTGAAGTAGCTGAATCTGAGACTATGGTCCTGAATCTTACCAAAGGAAACAACGACGATATGAGGCGCAAGTTGGCTCTGAGCGGGAATCGTTACTTAAAGGGATGATAGTGAAAAGGCAATGGCAAACATTCAAAGAGCGCATGGGGGAACAGCAACAACTGTTCATTTCTGGCTGAGGCAAAAATAAAATGTGAAATGTGGCCAAACCGTGGATTCCAAAGGAAATTAGAGATAATTTTAGATCCAAGGAAGAGGTATACAAATTGGCCAGAAAAAACTGCAGACCTGAAGACTGAGAGCAGTTTAGAATTCAGCAAAGAAGGACCAATAGATTGATTAAAAAGGGGAAAACAGGAAGAGAGTAAACTTGCAGGGAATATAAAAACTGATTGCAAAAGTTTCTATAGGTAGGTGAAGAGAAAAAAATTGGTGAAGACAAATGTGGGTCCCTTACAGTCAGAAACAGGGGTATGTATAGTAGGGGACAAAGAAAAGGCTGAGAAATTAAATACATACTTTGGTTCTGTCTTCACAAAGGAGGACACAAATCAGATACCAGAAATGTTGGGGAACGCAGGGTTTAGTGAGATGGAGGAACTGGAGTCCAATATTTGAAGAGAAACGGTGATGGGCAAATTGAAAGGATTGAAGGCTGATAAATCCCCAGGGCATCATAGTCTACATCCCAGAGTACTTAAGGAAGTGGCTTTAGAAATAGTGGATGAATTGATGTTCGTCTTCCAGGATTCTATAGACTCTGGAACAATTTCTGCAGATTGGTAGGTTGCTAATGTAACTCTGCTATTTAAAAAAGGAAGACGGAGAGAAAACAGGGAATTATAGACCAGTAAGCCTGAGGTCAGTATTGCGAAAATTTTAAAATCCATTGTCAAAGATTTTATAGCAGAGCACTTTGGAAAACAGTGGCAGGATAACAAAGAACAAAGAACAAAGAAATGTACAGCACAGGAACAGGCCCTTCGGCCCTCCAAGCCCGTGCCGACCATACTGCCCGACTAAACTACAATCTTCTACACTTCCTGGGTCCGTATCCTTCTATTCCCATCCTATTCATATATTTGTCAAGATGCCCCTTAAATGTCCCTATCGTCCCTGCTTCCACTACCTCCTCCGGTAGCGAGTTCCAGGTACCCACTACCCTCTGCGTAAAAAACTTGCCTCGTACATCTACTCTAAACCTTGCCCCTCTCACCTTATACCTATGCCCCCGAGTAATTGACCCCTCTACCACAGGGAAAAAGCCTCTGACTATCCACTCTGTCTATGCCCCTCATAATTTTGTATACCTCTATCAGGTCGCCCCTCAACCTCCTTCGTTCCAGTGAGAACAAACCGAGTTTATTCAATCGCTCCTCATAGCTTATGCCCTCCATACCAGGCAACATTCTGGTAAATCTCTTCTGCACCCTCTCTAAAGCCTCCACATCCTTCTGGTAGTGTGGCGACCAGAATTGAACACTATACTCCAAGTGTGGCCTAACTAAGGTTCTATACAGCTGCAACGTGACTTGCCAATTCTTATACTCAATGCCCCGGCCAATGAAGGCAAGCATGCCGTATGCCTTCTTGACTACCTTCTCCACCTGTGTTGCCCCTTTCAATGACCTGTGGACCTGTACTCCTAGATCTCTTTGACTTTCAATACTCTTGAGGGTTCTACCATTCACTGTATATTCCCTACCTGCATTAGACCTTCCAAAATGCATTACCTCACATTTGTCCGGATTAAACTCCATCTGCCATCTCTCCGCCCAAGTCTCCAGACAATCTAAATCCTGCTGTATCCTCAGACAGTCCTCATCGCTATCCGCAATTCCACCAACCTTTGTGTCGTCTGCAAACTTACTAATCAGACCAGTTACATTTTCCTCCAAATCATTTATATATACTACAAAGAGCAAAGGTCCCAGCACTGGTCCCTGTGGAACACCACTGGTCACGGCCCTCCAATTAGAAAAGCATCCCTCCATTGCTACCCTCTGCCTTCTATGGCCTAGCCAGTTCTGTATCCACCTTGCCAGTTCACCCCTGATCCCGTGTGACTTCACCTTTTGTACTAGTCTACCATGAGGGACCTTGTCAAAGGCCTTACTGAAGTCCATATAGACAACATCTACTGCCCTACCTGCATCAATCATCTTAGTGACCTCCTCGAAAAACTCTATCAAGTTAGTGAGACACGACCTCCCCTTCACAAAACCGTGCTGCCTCTCACTAATACGTCCATTTGCTTCCAAATGGGAGTAGATCCTGTCTCTAAGAATTCTCTCCAGTAATTTCCCTACCACTGAAGTAAGGCTCACCGGCCTGTAGTTCCCGGGATTATCCTTGCTACCCTTCTTAAACAGAGGAACAACATTGGCTATTCTCCAGTCCTCCGGGACATCCCCTGAAGACAGCGAGGATCCAAAGATTTCTGTCAAGGCCTCAGCAATTTCCTCTCCAGCCTCCTTCAGTATTCTGGGGTAGATCCCATCAGGCCCTGGGGACTTATCTACCTTAATATTTTTTAAGACACTCAACACCTCGTCTTTTTGGATCACAATGTGACCCAGGCTATCTACACCCCCTTCTCCAGACTCAACATCTACCAATTCCTTCTCTTTGGTGAATACTGATGCAAAGTATTCATTTAGTACCTCGCCCATTTCCTCTGGCTCCACACATAGATTCCCTTGCCTGTCTTTCAGTGGGCCAACCCTTTGCCTGGCTACCCTCTTGCTTTTTATGTACGTGTAAAAAGCCTTGGGATTTTCCTTAACCCTATTTGCTAATGACTTTTCGTGACCCCTTCTAGCCCTCCTGACTCCTTGCTTAAGTTCCTTCCTACTTTCCTGATATGCCACACAGGCTTCGTCTGTTCCCAGCCTCTTAGCCCTGACAAATGCCTCCTTTTTCTTTTTGACGAGGCCTACAATATCACTCGTCAGAGTCAGCATGGATTTATGATGGGGAAATCATGTTTGACAAATCTACTGGAATTCTTCGAGGATGTAACCAGTTGGTGAGGGGGAGCCAGATGATGTGGTATGTTTGGACTTTCAGAAGGCTTTTGACAAAATCCCGCTTAAGAGATTAGCGTGTAAAATTAAAGCGAATGGGATTGGCAATAGTGTATTGAGATGGATAGAAAACTGGTTGGCAGACAGGGAACAAAGAATAAGAATTAACGGATCTTTTTCAAATTGGCAGGCAGTGCGGCATGGTGGTACAGTGGTTAGCACAGCTGCCTCACAGCTCCAGGGATCTGGGTTCAATTCCGGCCTCGGGTGACTGTGTGGAGCTTGCACTTTCTCTTAGTGTCTGCATCGGTTTCCTCCCACAGTCCAAAGATCTGCAGGTTAGGTGGATTGACCATGCTAAATTGCCCTTAGGTTAGGAGGGGTTACTGGGATGGGGTGGAGGCGTGGGCTTCAGTAGAGTGTTCTTTCAGTGAGTCAGTGCAGACTCGATGGGCCAAATGGCCTCATCTGGCACTGTAAATTCTATGAGAGTACCGCAGGGATCGGTGCTAGGATCCCAGCTATTCACAATATATATTAATGATTTAGATAAGGGACAAAATGTAATATCTCCAAATTTGCAGATGACACCAAGTTGGGTGGGAGAGTGAGCTGTGAGGAGAATGCAGAGATCACGGTAAAGGCAGCACGGTAGCATTGTGGATAGCACAATTGCTTCACAGCTCCAGGGTCCCAGGTTTGATTCCAGCTTGAGTCACTGTCTGTGCGGAGTCTGCACATCCTCCCCGTGTGTGCGTGGGTTTCCTCCGGGTGCTCCGGTTTCCTCCCACAGTCCAAAGATGTGCAGGTTAGGCGGATTGGCCATGATAAATTGCCCTTAGTGTCCAAAATTGCCCTTAGTGTTGGGTGGGGTTACTGAGTTATGGGAATAGGGTGGAGGTGTTGACCTTGGGTAGGGTGCTCTTTCCAAGAGCCGGAGCAGACCCGATGGGCCAAATGGCCTCCTTCTGCACTGTAAATTCTATGAAATCATTCAGTGTGATTTGGACAAGTTGAGTGAGTGGGCAAACGAATGGCAGATGTAGTATAATTTGGATATATCGGAGGTTTTTCACTTTGGCAGCAAAGACGAGATGACAGACTATGATCTGAAAACCCTTAAATTAGGAGAGGGGAATGCGCAAAGACCTGGGCGTCTTTTAAGAAAAATAAATTTGGAGTACCCAATTCATTTTTTCCAATTATGGGGTAATATAGCATGGCCAATCCACATACCCTGCAAATCTTTGGCTTGTGGGGGTGAAACCCATGCAAACACGGGGAGAATATGCAAACTCCACACAGACAGTGACCCAGAATTGAACCTGGAATCTTCGCACCATGAGGCAGCAGTGCGAACCATTGCTCCACTGTACTGCCTGACCTGGGCGTCTCTGTACACCAGTCACTGAAGATAAGCATGCAGGTACATCAGGTGATAAAGAAAGCAAATGGTATGCAGGCCTTCATTACAAGAGGATTAAAGTACAGGAGCAGGGATGTCTTGCTGCAATTATATACAGCCATGGTGAGGCCACACCTGGAATATTGTTTGTCGTTTTGGTCTCTTTATCTGAGGAAGGAAGTTCTTGCTCGAGAGGAAGTGCAGCAAAGGTTTACCAGACTGATTCCTGGGATTGCAGGACTGACGTATGAGGAGAGATTGAATTGGTTAGGATAGTATTTGCTGGAGTTCAGAAGAATGAAGGAGGATCGCATAGAAACCTATAAAAGTTTAACAGGACTAGACAGGATAGACGCAGGAAGGATGTTCCCGATGGTGGGTGTGTCCAGAACCAGAGGTCACAGTCCAAGGATACAGAGTAACCGTTTAGGACAGAGATGAGGAGAAATTTCTTCACCCAGCGCGTGGTGAGCCTGTGGAATGTGTTACCATAGGAGGTAGTTGAGGCCAAAACATTGTATGTTTTCAAGAAGCAGTTAGATATAGCACTTAAGTCGGAGGGAATCAAAGGATATGGAGGGAAAGTGGGATCAGGCTATTGAGTTGGATGATCAGCCATGACCATAATGAATGGCGGAGCGGGCTTAAAGGGTCAAATGGTCTCATCCTGCTTCTATTTTCCATGTTTCAGTGCCATATATCCTATGAAACATAATTTTACAATCAGCCACAACACAAGGTAAAGAATGTTAGTGTGCAACCAACCGTCTGCCAGATTTGGAAGTTCCACACTAACAATTCCTCTGCTAATACGGCAGCAAGGTGATGCAGTGGTTAGCTCTGCTGCCTCACGGCGCCGAGGTCCCAGGTTCGATCCCGGTTCAGGGTCACTGTCCATGTGGAGTTTCCACATTCTCTACTGGTTTGCTTGGGTCTCCCCCCCCCACAACTCAAAGATGTGCAGGGTAGGTGGATTGGCCACGCTAAATTGCCCGTTAATTGGAAAAAATTAATGAAAGAAAAAAAAATTCCTCTGCTAATGATGTTGTGGGTAAAGGCAGACTCTGTGATGTACAAAGCTACACAGCTCAGGTAGGTCAAGTTCAATCACCATTCTTTGCCCAGTTAGATGATTACAGTGCTCGCCTACAAATGGAATTCACTAACCCATGCGAGAGACAGGAACTTGATCGTTAATCAGTGATCTTGCCAAGTACTTTTTGTGGATGAAGACAGTGTTGAGACTGGTTGCAGTACTCTTACGGCTGTGAACACTCTTGGGAGAATTATGTACACTTGCATGAAGTAGCACAGACCTGCCAGAATCTACAGAACCGTAACCCAGTGCGGATCACTGCACCTTCAAGTTTTGTGCTAATCAAAACATGAACTTGAAGTCACAGAAGTGATGGCAAGAAGAGCCATGGAGCTGATGTTTAATTTTAAAGGATTAAGTTCTTGGAAACGCTGGATAAATTGTGGTTCATCAGTCTTGAAGGGAGGCAACTGAACAAGTGTTCAATGAAATATAGAAAATACAAAAACAACAGAGACTAGGTTAATCCAGAGTATTACTATTAGATATCCCAGGATACATGGGGCCAAATATAGGTTAAGACAATCTTAGGACAGTTGTCAAGAAGCACATTCTCATGCATTGAGCAATCAACAGTGAAATGGTCGTCTAGATGGACACTGTTTAGATGCATTCAAGAATCAATTGACCCCCTGATTAGGCAAGGTGAGGGGTAAAGTGGAAGAAATACTGTGTATTTCTGTGTAATAAGAAAATATTCCAATTTTCAACATTGATATTCCTTTTTTCTATGATAATCTTTATTAGTGTCACAAGTAGGCTTACATTAACACTGAAATGAAGTTACTGCGAAAATCCCCTAGTCGCCACACTCTGGCATTTGTTCGGGTACAGCGAGGGAGAATTCAGAATGTCCAATTCACCGAACGAGCATGTCCTTCGGGACTTGTGGAACGAAACCGGAGCACTTGGAAGAAACCATGCAGACACGGGGAGAACGTGCAGACTCCGCACAGACAGTGACTCAAGCTGGGATTCGAACCAGATCCCTGGAGCTGAGAAGCAACAGTGCTAACCACTGTGCTACCGTGCAACCCAAAAGAATAGCTTTTTAGTAACTAGTTCTATTTTGCTGAACCACTTTCTGACCGCAGCAGAAGCCTGTGCTTCAGTACCTATCCTGCTGTACCTGATTATCCAGGGCTCCAGCTCTCAAGAACATCTTTTGAAATTGTAAGAGGACCACAGTCAGTCATCTGGCACGGAGGTTCATAAGAACCAGAGAGTTGCTAACACTGATAGAAACATATTCCAAAAGATGTCCTTGCAGAGAAGGAAGGGAGCAAGCTGAAAGATTTAACTCTTCCATGTTAAAATAACACTTACCTTACTGGCTTGTTGAGAAGCTATCCTACTCAGAACTTTCAACATGCTTGTTGGAGCCACAGGATTAAAACTGCCAAATAAGTAAAGGAGAATATGTTCAATATAATAGATTATGGCAGAATGAAAATTAAGCAGAATCTTGATTTAGAATTCAACTTTGTCAGTTTTCTGCATGCAACAAGGTTACACTTCAATGACTAAACCTTTGATGAACTCTCCTCGTGGCTTTTTATTAGGTGTGACTGAACCATGCAGATCTGCAATTTCCAGCGTTCCATCTCTGGTCAAGGCTCAATAATCAAATTTTTGCCATTAATTGAGGTGACAGAACTGACCTTGGAACATCTTAAACAAGGGAGATGGTAACAAAAAAAACCAAATAGGAATTTCCTGCTTGTGACTACTAATCCTGCTGAAAGTGTAAATAATTTGACACTGGATGAAAACGGGATCTAACTTGAGGGGAAAGTTGCCTAAAGTTGATTGACTAAATAGACTCAAAAGTCATATAACAGCATATAAACTGTGGGAAATGTTTAAAGAAATGATTCAAAATTAACAGAAATGTTTCCCAATAAAAATAACAAAAATCCATTGAGAAAGATTGATCCACGGCTTATTGAAGCGATTATTAGATTAAAAGAAGAGACTGATAATGTTGTAAAGAACAGTAGCAAGCCTGAGGACTCGTGGAATTTTAGAAATCAGCAAAGAGGGATCGAAAAGTAGGGAGAAAAGAATAAATGATGGGGCAAACTAGCCAGGAATCTAAAAGATTGTAAAAGCTTTTATAAGTAAATAAAAGAGGGGTGTAGCTAAAGTAAATATTGGCACTTCAAAGGCAGAGACAAACTATTATGTGGAATGAGGCGAATATAGGAGACATTGAACAAATGTTTTGTGTCTGTCTTCACAAAAAACACAAATTATATACCAGAAATATAGGGTAACCAAGGAACTAATAAGCATGAGAAACACAAAGTAATTAATATCAGAGAAACTGAAGGGGCTAAAAGCCAACAAATCCCCAGAACCTTATGGCCTCCATCTAGGGTCATAAAATAGATAGTTGAATGGGCGGCATGGTGGTGCAGTGGTTAGCACTGCTGCCTCACTGCGTTGAGGACCCGAGTTTGATCCCGGCCCCGGATCACTGTCTGTGTGGCGTTTGCACATTCTCCTCGTGTCTGCAAGGGGTTCACCTCCACAACCCAAAATGATGGGCAGGGTAGGCGAATTGGCAATGCTAAATTGCCCCTTAATAGGGAAAAAAAGAATTGGGTACTCCAAATTTATTAAAACAATAATAAATAGCTGAAGAGGTAGGGTTTTCCAAATTCCGCGATTGTAAAATGGCCCTAGCGGATTGAAAATTAGAAAACTATAACATGGCCATTCAAGAGGAAAACAGAGAACAGGAAACTACCAGCCAATTAGCCTGACAGAAGTTATTGAGAAAATGCTGCAATCTATTCTTAACAAGTCGTAGGAGGCTGGTTTAGCTCAGTGGGCTAGGCAGCTGGTTTGTGATGCAGAACAAGGCCTGCAGTGCGGGTTCAATTCCCGTGCCAGCTGAGAATTCCGAATTCTCCTTCTGTGTATCCGAACAGGCGCCGGAATGTGGCGACTAGGGGCTTTTCACAGTAACTTCATTGCAGTGTTAATGTAAGCCTACTTGTGACAATAAAGGTTATTTAATTATCCAGGGACTGGTTTAGCACAGGGCTAAAGGGCTGGCTTTTAAAGCAGACCAAGGCAGGCCAGTGGCACGGTTCAATTCCGTACCAGCCTCCCTGAACAGGCGCCGGAATGTGGCGACTAGGGGCTTTTCACAGTAACTGCATTGCAGTGTTAATGTAAGCCTACTTGTGACAATAAAGGTTATTTAATTATCCAGGGACTGGTTTAGCACAGGGCTAAAGGGCTGGCTTTTAAAGCAGACCAAGGCAGGCCAGTGGCACGGTTCAATTCCGTACCAGCCTCCCCGAACAGGCGCCGGAATGTGGCGACTAGGGGCTTTTCACAGTAACTTCATTTGAAGCCTACTTGTGACAATAAGCGATTTTCATTTAACAGTGCAATTTGGTCATACTATGATTTTCTTTCTAAGTAAATATGGTTTTATAAAAGGGATACCATGTTTGACAAAATTAGTTTTTTGAGAATGTAGCCAATAGGGTAGATAAAGGGAAAATATAAGATGGAGTATACATGGATTTCCAAAAGGCATTCAAGAAGGTGCCACAAAATAAAAGGTTAACATGCAAGTTAAGTGCTCATGCAGCTGGGGGTAGTACATTAGTACAGACAGAGGAATTAAAATTTGTTTTTGTGCCCAAAATTGTGCCCAATTTTGTTTTTCCTAGTTAAGGGGCAATTCAGAGTAGCTAATCCACCTACCGTGCACATCTTTGGGTTGTGGGGATGAGACCCACGCAGATAGGGGGAGAATGTGCAAACTTCACACGTGGACAGTGATCCGGGACCGGGATCAAATCCTGGTCCTCGACAGAGGAATATCGGGGACAAACAAGGCATTTTCAAACTGGCAGGCGGTTAAATAGTGGAGTGCTGGACGAATCAGTGCTGAGGACTTGACTACTTACTAAAATGGAAGCAAACCGTAGGAAGCATTTCAAGAAATTATCAAAACTTTTCAAAAATATTTTCCATTTAAAAAAGCAAACTTTTAGCAAGAAAGATTCACTTTTGGATCATGAAGGAACTTGGGGATATGTTAGATTAGTATTTGTATTAGATTACTCTCTTTTTGTCTACACCTGTACAGTCTCAGGAAAAAGGGTCAATTATTGAGGACTAAGACGAAGATAATTTTGTTTCACTCAGAGGGTTGTGAATCTTTGGACTTCTCTACCGAAGGGGGTTGTGGATGCTCCATCAGAGTATATTCAAGGTCGAGATAGCCTTTTGGCCTCTTGGGGAAATCAATGGATACAGGGAGTTGAGGCACAAGATTAGCCATGATTGTAGCGAATGGTAGAGCAGGCCTGAGGTGCTGTACATCGACTCCTGTTACACTTGGCTACGATGTTTTTTATAGTTGATCGGTCTGCCAACACCCATTTGTCAAGGCAACACAAGCAGCAGCAAGATGTGGGAAATACTCTATACCATTAATTTACTGTTGCATAGAATTTGTCTATATTTGAGATTGAAAATATTTGAAATAAATGTTTTTTCTCCAGGTCACAATGTCTTTGTTTTAATGTATTCTGAAAAGTTTTATTTTTACTGTCTCAAAACTATAAAGAAAACAGGGGCGTAACGGTGGCGCAGTGGTTAGCATTGCTGTCTCACAGCACCGAGGACCCAGGTTCCATCCCAGCCCCTGGTCACTGTCTGTGTGGAGTTTGCACATTCTCCCCGTGTCTGCGTGGGTCTCATCCCCACAACACAAAAAGATGATCAGGGTAGGTGGATTGGCCACTCTAAATTGACCCTTAATTGGAAAAAAATAATCGGATACACTAAGTTTATACTAAAAAATACTACAAACAAAAAAAAGTGTATACAAGTCTAGTCAAAACCAATACTCCATCACCTAAACATAGATTTGTCATTAGTAGCTGCTTGCCTGATATTAAAGATAGCCAATTCCTCCTGGATATCTTTAGGGAAGAGTAACCGGTGGCTGCTGCCTCCACTAGTACTATCAGAAATTATGAACACCAGTGGACATCTTGCTGTTTGCTTGAACCTCCTAGAAAAAGTATACATCGTTTAACTTTTTCTACTAAAAAAAAACACACATTTTAATACACTTTAATACACTTCTTCCACAGCATAAGTATTGCATATTTACCATGAAAAATGCTTGTAAAAGTAGTGTGTACCTGCACACTAGAAACAAACTCGATGGGCTGATAAATCTCATTCTGAGTTGTACTATTTTATGATTCCATAGTAATTTTATAAAGTATATGCATCAATGATTAACTCGCAAATCTTTAAGAACATTGCTGGACTTAATATATAAACATATATTAGTTTTAATGTTGTGAAATGTACTTAGGATTCACACATATGATTTTGGTTATGTGAATCACTGAATGTTTACAGCCTTGTTTTCACCGACAGTTCAATGAGCTTTCTCCCTGTCAGGATTGTCTTTGAATTGTGTGAGTTTATTGTCCCAGTAGTAAAGTAAGTTCAAGTGGCTGCAAGTGAAAGGAAAACAAAGACAATTGCAGACACATACTCAATTGGGAAGACAATGGAATAGTGGTAATGTTGCTGGAGTAATTATCCAGAAACACAGGCTAGTGCTCTGGGTACAATTTATTTAATAAGTCTGGAATATAAAGCTAATCTCAATAACGGTCATTGTTGTAAAATCTGGTTCAGGAGTGTCCTTTAGGGAAGAAAATCTGCCACCCTTACCTGGTCTGGCCAACGCGTGACTCTTCATCATTCTCTGAAATGGGGCTGGTTTAGCACAGCCGACTAAACTGCTGGCTTGTAATGCAGAACAATGGCAGCAGCACGGGTTCAATTCCTGTACCGGCCTCCCCAAACAGGCGCCGGAATGTGGTAACTAGGGGCTTTTCACAGTAACTTCTTTGAAGCCTACGTGTGACAATAAGCATTTATTATTATTAAATGGCCTACAGAGCCACTCAGTTCAAGGGCAATTAGGGATGGGCAACAAATGCTGACCTTGCCAGTGATGCCCACATCCCAAGAGTGGAAAAGCTTGCAGGTCAATACGTGACGAGTCAATTAGGCTGCATTACAATGATTTGAGGTGCAATTGCCTTGGCACTTACATTTTATCTTGAACATGTGTTGTGCTGATGCAAGGGAATGCAGGTGGTGGAACTTTTAAGTTTGCATATAGACGGGGCAGCACGGTGGTGTAGTGGTTAGCATTACCGCCTCACGGCTCCGAGGTCCCAGGTTCGATCTCGGCTCTGGGTCACTGTCCGTGTGGAGTTTGCACATTCTCCCCGTGTTTGCGTGGGTTTCACCCCCACAACCCAAAAATGTGCAGGGTAGGTGGATTGGCCATGCTAAAATTGCCCCTTAATTGGTAAAAATGAATTGGGTACTCTTAAATTTATTGAAAAAAAGTTTTTGTACAGACGGGTAGTAAATTTAAAGCAACTTGTTAGCAACAACTTGAGCCATCAACCTGACACATTACACTGTTGGGCTGTCTTACCAAAATTACTTAAACGCAAACCTCCTGCATCTGTTCACAGAAAACTTTCAGTTAATGTATACATCATTCTGTCCAGCCACAAGCTTCTCCCCGGCATGGCATAATGTTGTCCAAGGGAGCGATACCCTCGAGCGCCTAAAAGGGCAACTTTTCTCGTAGCCACTTCATGCAGCAGCATTTCCACTTTCTCGGCCATGGAACAGTAATGGTAGGGTCAGATGCTGCACTATTCCATTACTTGCCTACCAATTTTGTTTCATTCCACTACTTGAAGTTTTCTTTCAGTTAAGTTTTGCTTGATATTTATCCTCCACACAACAGCCCCACCTCACGCAACCTTTTCCACTTTTACAGTCACACTTGCAGTCGAAAAGGCAGTGGTACTCCACAAACCCGGTGGTAGTGGCGGTGCTGAGAGTTTGGGGGCAGTGGAGGAAACATAGGAGAGCGGAGGGAGCATCTATCTGGGCCCCGATTTACAACAACCATTGGAAGGCTGGATGGAGGGTTTCGGAGATGGCAGAGAGTAGGAATTGAGAGGATGGGAGATCTATTTATAGACGGGAGCTTCCCTAGCTTGAAGGATTTGGAGGAGAAATTTGCACTGCCAGTAGGGAATGGGTTTAGATATCTGTAGGTACAGGATTTTCTGAGAAGGCAGGTTCGACCTTCCCGCTCATGCCACCACGGGGGATATAGGACCGGGTAGTTTCCAGAACATGGGTGGGAGAGGGGAAGGTATCAGATATCTACAAAGAACTTATGGAGTCGGAGGAAACTCAGTTAGAGGAACTAAAGGGCAAGTGGGAGGACAAGCTAGGGGGAGAGAGAGGTGGGGCTGTGGGCGGATGCCTTAAGCAGGATTAATACATCCTCATCATGTGCCAGGCTTAGCCTGATACAATTTAAGGTAGTCCACTGGACACACATGACGGTGGCACGGCTGAGCAAGTTCTTTGTGGTAAAGCACAGTGTGCGAGGGAGGTCCAGAAAATCACGTCCACATGTTTTGGGCATGCCCGAAGCTTAGAGGGTTTTGCTAAGGCTATGTCCACGGCATTTAAAACACGGGCAGTGGCGAGTCCAAAGGTGGCAATCTTTGGAGTGTCGGAAGAGCTGGGAGTCCAGGAGGCGAGAGGGCCTAACATTTTGGCTTTTGCCTCCCTGGTAGCCCGGAGACAGATTCTGTTAATGTGGAGGGACTCGAAGCCCTGGAAACTAGAAACCTGGGTTAGTTTTGTGGCTGGGTTTCTCAGTCTCAAGAAAATAAAGTTTGCCCTGTGACGGTCAATGTCAGGGTTCGTCCGGAGGTGGCAGCTGTCCGCTGACTTTCTCAGAGAAACTAAAAATGTCTGCAGAAGCAGAAATCTGGAGGGGGGGGGGGGGGGGGGAAAGAGGGGGGTTAGGCTATTGTTTCATTGTTGGGGGCGCGAAGAACGGGATAGGGATGGAAATGTTTCATGTACCATGTTTATGTCGCTATTATCGTCATTATTATAAAAACTACAAATACCCTAATAAAATGTTTGTTTTTTTAAAAAAGAAAAGGCAGTGGCAATGTTTGTACTCAGTTAAGGCCATTTACCTTTAAAAACAGAAATATCTATTTGCATTCCAGTTAAAATGCAAATTTGTCATTTCTATCCTTCCCACCCTCAATTAGGCTAACCCCCTGAGCAAGGAAAGATCGTGCAACTCGACAATGACAGAAATTAATTGTCTGTGCTCACACCACAGTTGGATAGTTTTGTACGAGGAGCTATAAACTCTAGCCAACACTTGGCCCTATACTGTACATTTTTCACGCTGCAAATGATGACGATCTCTTATCTTTTGGAAAAGGGATTGCGTTAGCATAGGAACAGATATTGTATTAGTTAAAATTCTCACGTCCCTGGGACGGAACAGTGATTAGCACTGCTGCCTCATGGCGCTCAGGACCCGGGTTCGATCCCATCCCCAGGTCACTGTCCGTGTGGAGTTTGCGCATTGTCCCAGGGTCTGCGTGGATCTCACCCCCACAACTCAAAGATATGCAGGTTAGGTGGATTGGCCACTAATTTGAAAGAAAAAGTTGGGTACTTTAAATTTAATTTTTTTTAATTGTCACATGGCTGAGTTCAGGCCATGAAGAGGAGTAGATTCCAGCATGCAGAGGGAAGCCAGTTTTTAAAAAATCTACAACAGGTCTGTAGAACGTGAAGGAGAAATTGACACTACCAGCCAACATCTCAAAGAAAGGGCACAGTTTTGAATGCTAGAGAAGTTAGAGCTATATAATTATATTTTATATTTTAAGGCTGAACCTGTGAGCAGCTAGATGGAAATATCCAGATCATGTGAAATAATGAAAGGAATTTCTGTTGAGAGACATGAATTTTGGAAAGGCCTGAAGACAACTGTTGGGGAATGAGCTGAACTATGAAAGCAACCAAAACAAAGCTGCTGCAGAACTTGGTTTTGTTGTGTGGAAATTGAAATGAGGCTAGTGAAAATTGTTGAGTTGATTTCATGTTAGCTGTGATGAATGTATCAATTTCAAGTATATTGTATTCCAAGTATTTGGTGAAGCAAGAGCTAAAAGTCTGGGTTAGAGCGTGCTTGACTGCTAAAATCATGTTTTAAAAAATTAAGTTGAAAGACAATGTTTTTAGGAGCCAAGAGGTGCAATTAACCATCATAAAAAGCTTGGGCTAATGCAATTTTGTTTTGATTAAGGGGATCCCTGGGGAGTTAATTAGTTTCAACTTGGTGAGATGATGTCATTGCTGGGTGGAGGTAAAGGCTTCAGGCTTTTTAAGAGAGAATTTTCAGTTCAGTTCTATTCTGGATGAAGCTGAGACTACAAGTCAGGTTTTGTTCTCTGGAGTTTTTAAAGAGATCAACAGTGTTTAAAGTAGTGCAGACTTGTCTCAGCACAAAGGGGAACTGAAACAAGCCAATTGAAACAGCGTTTGGCCCCGGGACCGGATGGGTATCCCGTAGAATCTTACAGGAAATTCTCAGAGCTGTTGGGTCCGCTATTGTTGAGAACTTTTAACGAGCCTAAGGAAAAGGAAACCGTGAAGATGACGGTCCTCCCCAGGTTCGTCTTCCAGTGCCTTCCCATCCTCATCCCCAAGTCCTTTTTCAAGCAGGTAAACAGGAATATTACGGGATTTGTGTGGGCAAACAAGACCCCGCGTGTTAAGAGACAGTTCTTAGAGCGCAGTCGGGGTGGGGGTGGGCTGGCGCTGCCGAACTTTGGTAGCTATTATTAGGCAGTGAATATATCCATGATTCGGAAGTGGGTAGTAGGGGAGGGTGGGGGGGGCGGCATGGAAGCAGTTGGAGGTGGCTTCTTGCAGGGATACTAGCCTGGGGGCATTGATAACGGCTCCGCTGCCGCTCCCGCGGACACGGAACACCATGAGCCCGGTGGTGGCGGCGACATTGAGGATCTGGGGTCAGTGGAGACAGCACAGGGGGGAGGCAAGGGCTTCAGTCTGGACCCCGACATGGAACAATCACAGGTTCGTTCCAGGTAGAATAGATGGTGGGTTCCTAAGCTGGCACAGAGCGGGTATCAAAAGGATGGGGGACTTGTTTATTGATGGAACTTTTGGTAGTCTGAGGGCGCTGGAGGAGAAATTTGGGTTGCCCCCAGGGAATACCTTTAGGTACATGCAGGTTCGGGCGTTCGTGAAAAAGCAGGTGGGGGAATTTCCATTGTTACCTGCCCGGAGGATACAGGATAGGGTGGTCTCTGGCGTGTGGGTGGGGATGGCAAAGTATCGGACATATACCAGGAGCTGCAGGAGGCGGAGTGGGCCTCGGTGGAAGAGCTGAAGGGCAAGTGGGAGGAGGAGCTGGGTGAGGAGCTAGATGAGGGCCTGTGGGCTGACACCCTGGGCAGGGTCAATTCCTCCTCATCTTGTGCCAGGCTGAACCTGATTCAGTTTAAGGTGGTGCACTGGGCACATATGACAGTGGCGTATGAGAATGAGTAAGTTCTTTGGGGTGGAGGACAGGTGTGTGAGGTGTTCAGGGGTCCAGCAAACCATGTCCATATGTTTTGGGCATGCCCAGCACTTACAGAATTTTGGAAAGGTTTTGCAAAGGCTATGTCCAAGGTCTTGGACACTCGGGTAAAACCGAGTTAAGGGATAGCGATATTTGGGGTGTCAGACGATCCGGGAGTGCAGGAGTCGAAAGAGGCCGGAGTTCTGGCCTTTGCCTCCTTGGTAGCCTGGAGGCGGCTCTTGTTAATGTAGAGGGATGCAAAACCCCCAAGTGTAGAGGCTTGGGTCAGTGACATGGCTGGATTTCTCAGGTTGGATAGGATAAAGTTTGCCTTGCGAGGATCCTTGCAGGGGTTCTCGGGGGGGTGGGGGGGGTAAAGATTTTAATGTTGTATTTGTAATAAAATTTGTTTTGTGCAATCACTCCTGGAGCGAAGTATCCTTTCCCCTGTCTTACAAAATGAAAATAAAATATTGGGGTTTTGGTCTAGTATCCTAGCCACTGTTGGGGTCTGGTGGAATCATAATATAGCTGTAATCGTTTTTTTTATTGGTGTTGCCTTTTGTTTAGTTGGATGATTTAGACAACGGGTATTTAAGAATAATTGGTTCGAAGTAATTCACATTTTTAAAAGTTATGATTAAAAGTATAAATCAGTACACAGGAAGGAATCACTATTGATAGCCAATTTAAATAAGTTTCTGCCTTGGTGTTCCCAGCTAACCGCCTTGCCAGGAGCACAAAAATGACCGTCATGTTTTTGATTTCTATATATATATATATATATATATATATGCGTTGAATGGCAATTATGTACATACTGCTTAGTAATTATAGACGAGTTGATCAGAAAGCTGAAAATGGATCAGTTTATTCCATAAATAAGTATTCTTTTCAGTGATCAATAATTGCTTCTGGAAAACGTACCTCAAGATATCATGCATGCATGAAGGTTCTCTATAAAACTGATTAGGCATATCCTGTCAAGAAATAAGAATGATCAATAAAACAGTATATTTAATTTCATTTAAATGAACAGAAAGGGCTGATATCCAGTAAAGTTCAAACAACCTTAATGTTGTATAATCAGATTGTTTGCTTTCTAGAATGCCAAACTGCCCCTACTCTAGAACTCATATTTTAATGGAGT
Source organism: Scyliorhinus torazame (assembly GCF_047496885.1). Lineage (NCBI taxonomy): Eukaryota > Metazoa > Chordata > Chondrichthyes > Carcharhiniformes > Scyliorhinidae > Scyliorhinus > Scyliorhinus torazame. Next base: position 75,667,327 of record NC_092715.1, read on the forward strand.
ACAGAATATATCGCTAACAACTAAAAACCAAATAAAAAACTGTCTTGTATATTTCAAAAGCTAACATTTGAAAAACAGGCATGAATAGAATTACCATGCATACAAGTTGCACTACTTCAGGAACATACTATTGTTCTGACAAATATTTGACCATATCACTGAAAGGATGAATACCTCACCCCCTCATCAGATAGGTACGCAAGGGTCAACTCTTTCCCTAATGAACAAGGAATTCAATAACACTGTACTCACTTCCACAAGAATCAGCTTTTTGTCCGTCTGCAGTCCATCTCCCAGCATCTGGAGCTTTTTGTATTTGTTGGCTCGTAATAAAAATTCTTGAAACAGAGTAGACTGTGACTTGCTGGCATATACCTGAAAACCTGGTTCTGAGGCAAATCACAGGGCATATTTTTATAGATTGGAGAAAACAGATGTTTACATTTTATTCAATAAGTACAGTTTATATTAACATAAAGGATGTGCGTTATTGTATGGAGTGTTACATCTGAGACTTTTATGCTTACAAGCACTGAATTTCTAAATTAGCAATGTCTTCATGGTATGCCAGCTGAATGGCTCCTTTTCAGCTTCGTGACTCGAACCAGCAAACATTCAAGAAGAAGCCATAAAGGTGAAGGAAACATATTTTGCCTGAAGAGTAGCAGAAATATTGCATTTTTCCCCCTTAGTTAATGCCAACCCCACCTTCCCCACTGTTATATTTACTTTTTGACAATATTAAGAACACTGCTTATGTAAACAAAAGATATGATGAGAAGTGGGGTAAGGATATGTAAGAAACGAAAAGTGCTTTACCAGAGACAGAAACAAACCATTAAGGATTCCGTCCAATTATCATTTGGTACTGAAACTAGGACCAAAGTTAGTTCTAAATTACCATCATTACTCATCCTCGTCCTCCCCATGGAGAGCGAGCACCACACACTTAGCCAATGCAGCTTTAACAAAATGGTGAAGATTGGGGCTTCTGTAACCTTTCTCATTGCTCAAACACATCACACATTAATGATCTCACTTTAGGACCAACTGTCTGAGGATTGTGAGAAAACTAATAGCATTTTCAAAATAATAATTGAGCAAAATTAAACATACAAACTAGGAACAGGAATAGGCCACTCGGCCCCTCAAGCCTGCTTGCCACTTGATAGGATAATGACTGATCTGGGCTTCTCACTCCATTTCCCTGTGAACCCCCACCCCAAATACTTCATTCGGAGATCAAATGGCAATTTGAAACTGTTGAGTTCTTTAGCATATTTTCTCCACTTCTTAATTTTCAACTTCTTCGACATTCATATTTGTTGTCACAAGTCTCATGAATATTATTGCGTCAATAATACATTTATGATCAAATAAGCTAAATGGGTAATGAAGGTTACAATAGATTACACATCACCATTTTGTACATAAAAACTATGAATCTAGAATCTATGTTGTTATGTAACCTTGCAAATGCGTGACTAACCACAACGATGTTCTGAGGATTAATTTGTGTAAAAAAAAGTTTCTCTCAGTTGCCAGAAGGACCAAGTTACACAGAATGAAAAAAATATTTCAGTTTCTGTTCATATTATTATGCAGCTTACCCATTGCCGATGTCATCAGTAAGTTCTGTGACGTAGTTGTTGTTGTTACCCATGTATATTCTTATTTAACTGTCGTTAAGAATTAGAACTATCTATCTCTCTTTTAATGGCACTCAGTAATTTTGTCTCCACTGCCTTCTGCGGCAATGAGTTCCACAGATTCATCACCCTCTGGCTGAAGAAATTCCTCATCTCCTTAGTTTTAAAGGATCAACCCGTCAGCAAATCCACTCTATCTAGGCCTCTCAGTGTCCTGCAAGTTTCAATAAGATCCCCACCATCCTTCTAAACTACAATGAGTACAGATTCAGAGTCCTCAACTGCACCTTGTATGACAAACTCTACATTCCTGGGATCATTCTTGTGAACCTCCTCTGGACCCTTTCCAAGGCCAACACATCTTTCCTTAGATATGGGTACCAAAACTGCTTACAATGCTCCAAAATGGGTCTGACCAAAGCCTTATACAGCCTCAGAAGTACATCCCTTCTCTTGTATTCTAGCCTCCTCGGCATGAATGCTAACATTGCATTTGCCACCAATGTAAACGGTGCCAAGGAGGCCCGGCCAATCACGGCCACACATTCTGGTCCTGCCCAGATTGTTGGGTTTTGGGCAGCCTTCTTTGAGGCAATGTCCAAGGTGGTGGGGATGAGGCTGTAGCCTTGCCCAAGAGTGGCAGTCTTCTGGGTATCAGCCAGATCTCTTCATTGGGAGGAGGGCCGACACCCTCGCCTTTGCCTCCCTCATTGCCAGACAGTGAATCCTGCCCAGCTGCCGATCAATGGCACCGCCCAAAGCTGCAGACTGGTTGTCTGACCTATCGGAATTTCTTCAGATGGATAAAATTAAATCCGCCATTCAGGGGTCGGAAGAGGGCTTCCATGAAACATGGGAGCCATTTCCCCAGTTGTTCCAAGACCTGTTTATAGCCAACAGCCAATAAGCCCGAGGAAGGACTGGGTTGTCACGGTATAACAATGAAAGAGGAGGAGAGGGAGGGGAATAAAAGGCATGGAGCCCAACTATGCCCAACAAATAACAAAATACACAGCATCATGTCAACCCAACAGGAACAAGATACAAGAGCTGATGAGGGAAGAAGGCACAGCAGACAACCAGGAGAGGGGAGAGGTCAGGAAGAAAAGGGGAAGAGCGAAGCAGGTGAATCAGCTAAAAATAACTCTGACTGGAGAACGTAAAACGAGAAGCTGTAAATAACAAAAGATACCGATGTAAATAACGTTCTAACTGCTGACTGAATCTGCACATTAACCGTAAGACAATCTTGAACTTGGACTAAGTCCCTTTGTGCTTTTGATTTCCTCAGCCTTTCCCATTTAGAAAACAGTCTACGCCTCCATTTTTCCAACCAAAGTGCATAACCTCACAGTTTTGCACATTATATCCCATCTGCCACTTATTTGCCCACTCTCCTAGCCTGTCCAAGTCCTTCTGCAGCCCTGATTCCTCAATACTACCTGTCCCTCTGCATATCTTTGTATCATCTGCAAACTTAGCAACAGTGCCCACAGTTCCTTCTTCCAAATCGTTAATGTATATTGTGAAAAGTTGTGGTCCCAACAACATTCTCTACCTTCTGCCAATCCTCTATCCATGTCAGGGTGTTACCCTTAACACAATGGTCTCTTAACTTATTTAACAATCTCCTATGCAGCACCTTGTCAAAGGCCTTCTGGAAATCTAAGTAGATCATGGCCACTGGTTTTCCTTTGTCTAACTTCTTTGTTACCTCCTCAAAGAATTCTGACAGATGTGTCAGACATGACCTCCCCTTGACAAAGCCATGTGACTCAGTCCTATTTTATCATGCACTTCCAAGTACTCCGCAATCTCAACTTTAATAATGGACTCCAAAATCTTACCAATGACTGTAGTCAGGCTAACTGGCCTATAATTTCCCATCTTCTGCCACCCTCCCTTCTTAAGCAGGGGTGTTACATTAACTATTTCCAGTCCTCTGAGGCCCTCCCTACCTCCAGTAATTCCTGAACTTTCACCACCAATGCCTCCACAATCTCCTCAGCTAACTCCTTTAGAACCTTGGGATGTAGTCCATCTGGTCCAGGTGATTTATCCACCTTCAGTTTCCCCAGAATGCCGAAATCACTCAGTATCACTATAGATCAATTAGATCAGTATCTCTGAACACAAGCACATGGGCACATGCAGTTTACCAAAATCTGCTCTTACCATGATTAAGGCGGTCTTTAAATTCATCGTGGTTTATAAATTTGTTCTCTGATAAAGGGTTTGTCCATTCCAGCAGCTGAATTTCCAGCTCCTTTACAAGAACTTGTATTGTAGCAGTCTTACCAATGCCAGCAGCACCAGTTAGTAATAAGATGGAACTACCCTGTGATATGAAAATACGTAGGCTGAATTAAAATTCATATGTCAGAGAAATTTACAAAACTCTATTGTTATTAAATTTCAAACTCCAAATAAAGCAGCAAGTAAATAATACACTACATTGCAAGAAGAATTGGTTGACACTCCTCCAGAAAGTTCGAGGTAATTGTGGTTAGTTTATTTTCCCAAACTCTCCAATTGCTCAACTGGTCAGGAAGGAGCACCTGAACCACAAGGAGCAATAAGTCCCAGGATTGTGTGTAGAGCTGGTCGGTTTCAGACAGGATGGTGGCAAGGACACTACAAGTGGCCTCAGTTCCTTATTAAAAAGAGGGAACAAAACTGACCAAAGAAAAACGATGGGGAAAAATATACTTTCACATACTAATAAGGAGTGAATGATGAAAACATTATGGGAACTGGTTTGCAATGGAATGGGCAAGTCAGGTTACAGACTCAGAGTGACACTACTATAACCAAGGAAAATGGCCTTTCCTTTTGCTCACATGTTTATAACAGAAATGTGATTTTCAGTGATCAAATGTAAAGGGAATGCATGAAGAGAGAGACTTCAAGAGAGAGGGGAATATTTGCACAAATCGGTAAAGGTGGCAGGGCAGGTTGAGAAAACAGCTTTCTTACAAACTGGCACAAGGGTACAAAAGCATGGAAGATGAATAAATTGCTGTGAATATCAAGTTCATGGTTAATCTTAATACTTAAGGTAATGTCTAGATTATTGTTCTGAAGGTAAGGCAATTACAATTCTAGGCTTCAGTAATCACCAAAATACCGCAAGAATTGGCAGTTCAGAAGGTTACCCAAGTTTATTAAATAGAGTCAGAATAGAAGAGAGAAGGGGAGGCACGGTGGCACAGTGGTTAGCACTGTTGCCTGCGGTGCTGAGGATCTGGGTTCAATCCTGGCCTGGGGTCACTGTCTGTATGGAGTTTGCATATTCGCCCTGTGTCTACGTGGGTTTCACCCCCACAACCCAAAGATGTGCAGAGTAGGTGAATTGGCCACACTAAATTGACCATTAATTGGAAAAAAAAGAATTGGGTACTCTAAATTTATTTAAAAAAAGAATAGAAGAGAGAGAAATCCATAAAATATCAGGTGGGCAAAATGCGAGGAGGCCGACAAGTTTCTTAAAAGTATTTTTATTCAGCAAATAACATTACCTACATGAGGCCTGGTACACCTCACACCGGGTCCTCTCTCCTTTCTCCTCAGCCCCACACTGGCTGACTTATATATCAGAGCTAATAAGTTACCCCGCCCATAGTGGGGGAGCTTGCAGCACCAATGATCGCAGGGAAACAATTATCCCCAGCTGGATGTGTCCCATGCAAGTTATACATTCCTCAACCCCTCCCCAAAGTCCAAAGACCCTCTGAATGGAAGACCAGGAGAAGGAGTCGATGAAAGGAAAAAGGTTGAGGAAACAGATGTAAACAAAAACCGGTGCAAACCAGCAGTGGCCGAACGACAAAACAAAAAAACCAAACAAACAGCGTTTCCGTTCCAACGAGACACGGTTGAACGGGAGAGCAAGATGGGCCAGCGTACACGCCGCCACATCATTACGTCTGGGCCGACACCCCCACTAGTTACACAGGGGCAAAGTCGCCAGCAGCTGAACCCGGAGACAGCGCGTCACACAAATCGGACCCATCAACCAGAGGCCCAATCGGCGTGGCGGTCCTTCCAGCCACAGAGGGACCAGGTTTGGGGGGGGGGGGGAAACAGACAACGTCCAACTCTACAACCTGTAGCTTCATCAGCTCCACATTAGAAAAAGGGGACCCAAGGCGCTTTCTGAAATGCCAGGGGAGCTGTCGCCCTGAAGTTCCTCCTGTACATGTCATATGGTTGTCATAATATACACATCAGTATATGATGGTGCAGAGACACACACTGACTGACACACTGCAAGACCAATCAACACACACAACACAGCAGCCAATCACCAGTTAGGGCACAGTCACTATAAAGACAGAGGGCATTAATTTTCCCGCTCATTCGGGATGCAGCCTCTGAGCCAGACAGAGCCCGCAATGAGTAGCACAAACATCCACCACGTGCTAGCAGTATAGGCTGGTCAGGTTAGGCATAGGTCTTCAGTCAATCTAACATAGTGTCGACCCACAGTGCAAGTATGTTTAACAGCTCTTAGTTAAATAAAATAGAGTTGTACTATTACAAGTGTTGGTAGTCTGTCTATGTTACTGCGAAGGTAAACGCGGTCTCCACAGATCCAGAGTACCCAACACATCAATGGTTACATAAAACTACAGTTGAAAAAGAAACAGCAGGGCCCTTGCATGCCGCTATAGGACCAGTATTCCCATACGGAACGCCCAGCCAATGCAACGGGATTCATCGACGTGTGCACCGCACCGGTGTCTGCAGCACACAACCCGCCAGTGTCTCTAGTCATCAACCATGAGCGGCAGGCAACCATCAGCTATCAGGTGGAATCACTGTAGCAAACCCTTGACCAATCGGTCATGGAACAGCCCAGGCAACACAATGTCGCACACACCACCCGAATGAAGTTCCAACAGGGTGGCATCAAACTAGAGAACAGACTCCCCCGGTGGACCACTCTGCCAGAGCAAATCACATCGCAAAGCGACGGCAGACGGAAACAGACAGAAATGTGTGCAACAATCGGTCAGATGATGCTGCAACTGGTACTGCCGGAACCACCAGGCCCCGGATCTTTCCAACTGTTCGCGCTCCACAAGCTGCCAACAAAACCTTGGCCTGGTGGTCGCCGTCTATGTCCGTACAGGCTTTGAAAAAATGTCATAGCAATGAACTCCGTACCTTACGCAGAACATTTTTGTCGGGGTGGGGGTGGTGTGGGGGTGGTGTGTGTGTGTGTGTGTGTGTGTGTGAGAGATTCGGGTGAACAGGAAACACGCTGACAGCACCAATGCACCCTCGGCGACAGTTTAGAAAAGCAAGGGGAGTCCGACGAGTTTCTTAAAAGTCTTTTTATTCAGCAGACATTACCTACGCGAGGTCCAGTACACCTCTCTCCTCAGCTCCACCCTGGCTGTACTTTCAAATCAGTGCTAATAAGCTACCCCGCCCATTGTGGGGAAGCTTGCAGCACCAATGAGCAGAGGGAAGCAATCATCCCCATCTGGATGTTCCCAAGCAAGTTATAACACTTACTTAGCTGGAGAATTTATAAATGACGGATAATTAACGTAGAGGTACATTTGAGGATAGCCCAGAGCAGGGTATGTTAGCATGGAGATGGGTGGAACTCAGGAAGACTTTGTGGTTTCAATGTATCTGTGAGTTGGCTGTGAGGGTTTTTTTATCTGCAGTTTGGACCTAGACTGGCTTGCAGCTCACAGAGAAATTAGTCAAAATAAAAGACCCGTGCTGTAAGCAGAGTTTTAAAAAAATATTTATAAAATTAGAGTGCACAATTCATTTTTTCCAATTAAGGGGCAATTTAGCGTGGCCAATCCACCTACCCTGCAAATCTTTGGGTTGTGGGGGCGAAACCCACGCAAACACAGGCAGAATGTGCAAACTCCACACAGACAGTGACCCAAGGCCGGGATCAAACTTGGGACCTCGGCGCTGTGAGGCTACAGTGCTAACCACTGCGCCACCGTGCTGCCCCTGTTGTAAGCAGAGTTAAACACTGACTTCATCACTGACCGCAAGGAAGACAGGTGACGCCCAATCTTAGTTTGAAGTTTGTGGGGAATAGAAACTGGAAGATTGCCTAGTCTGAAGCGGGAGAATCTACTGGGCTGAATTCCATTTGCCACTTTTCTGCCCACCTGACCACTGCACATCTCAAAAGGGATCTCGATGTTTCCCGATCATAGCTGACTTTCCCAGCATGTCGTCATGGAAAGATATCACAACGAGCAGCTCCTCAACTCACATGATTGAATGTTTTGTTGAGATCGATATTCAGTGTTTCACATCCAATTCATTATTTTTGCAGTACAGTTACGAGTGTTTTGTAGACAACCATAGCAGCCAATTAGTATAAAGCAAGGCTCCATACACAGCAACTAGCTAAACAACCAGTAAAAATATTTTAGTAATTTTAATTGTAAGATAAATACTGGCTAATAAACCAAGAGAACTCCTCCACTCTTATTCATGATGTCAAAAGCATTCCATCAGCTCTGCACTGGTGTTTTAAGCAAGGCCATATTCTTAAATTCTAACTTTGAGTGACACCATGTCCTGTGCTACCACTGAGCCAAGCTGACTCTTGAAAGTTGGAGCCAGAAAAGGAGAGCAGCTGGTCATTCAGCCATATTTTGATTTGGCTTTCTGGGAGCACAATTTGACCCAATAATTGTCCTTTGGTTCTGATCACTACCTCAGTCAACTCTTCTGCTGCTTTGGAGAAGAGAAATTATATTGTTAGAGGGATTTTAAATTAAATAAATGTATTAAAGGAAATATAGCCAACGGATGTTTAGTAACTTGAGGAAGCCAGCGGTAATTGAACAAGGATTTATTGAACCATGTACAATACTCTACCCACAACAGTAACTCTCTCCCAATCCAGTCCTTGTTGGGACAACCAAGAACTTGGCCCTGGCCCCTCTCATCCTGCCCAGACCCTCCTGGAACACTTTGGGGATGTGCGCTCAGTGCGTCGTACAGATTCCCGGTGCCCATCTGAAAAAACCTGTTGCCAGTTGAAATGGAGGACTCACAACCAGTCACTCCCCAGCAAATTGGTCCTCGGTCCCCATACCACAACCAAGGGAAGACAGACATCTGTTGCCCATGATGTTCAATGCCTCACCGGTATAGGTCACCAACCTTGCCTTTGCATCGCGCAACATCAGCGGCATGATCCCTGCACAAAGTCATCAAAATGTCTGATGACCATGATGGAAACAGCAGCTCCAGCGTCTATTTCCATCACTACAGGATTGATTTGCAACAAGACCTGGATCGGCACTACCTTCAGGGGCGTGACACAGTTCAGCTGCATCAAACAGTCCTCCTTATCCAGGGGGCCCACGAGCAAGGCCCTGGCTTGTCATGATGTCTGCGGCCGCCTTGGATTGTGTTTTCCACCCCAAATCTGGCAGCTCTGGCCTCCGATCACACATTTAGCAATGTGGCTGGCACTCCTCCCACGAGCTAATGGGATGTATCCCACAGGTCAGTGATAGCTCCCGAGACAACCAACAACTGCGGGCCCTGCTTGGCCAGTTTTTATGTGTCGTCTTTAATGAGCTCCAGCTGGGTGGCCTTCCCTGGGTGGGAGGCTTGTGGTCACGTGACCCCAAGGAGATCGACAATGGTTTTCCCATGGTCCTTTGGAGGTTATGACAATATGTATCAGAAACGGTTATAGCCAGCCTTCCCAGAAAACTAAAATACTTACGTGGACAGTAAACTACACATCAAATGCAACCTATACGCCTCCAGGACCTATATCAGTTGCCAAAACAAACCTTGTGTTCCTGCAGTGCCTTAGTCAGTGTAAAGGCAGCACTGAGCCAGAACAGATCAGGACATTAAAAGGACAATTATGCAGTCAGAGAGATTAGGGTAGCTTCCAAGAGATAATGGAAAAATGAGTGCCAGCTTGGTGGATTCCATCATACCTGGGACAAAGACACCTGGTTAATGTAAGCCTACATGGAAACACACTTGGAATTAAAGCAATGTGCTTTAGGCGTGACTTAAACTGTACAAATATAGTCAGAATATAGAATTAGGCAGAGTGCTATTTCAGTGGTTTCTCTGAGATAGGGCTCTCCCTGCTAGTTGGAAGAATAACTAGATCAAAACCTGTACCCAAGTCTCCAGTGTCTAATTCGTGGAAGTCCACCAAACAAATGTTCAGATTTTGACCATACCCTGGGGACAAATTAAAAATCCATTGAAAACCACAAGACAATGAAAGCAAAACAAGTGTAGTGACTCACCTGCTGGTTATGTCTCTCTATTGTATGGGCTTTTAGCCAATTTTCAACCTCTTCAATTTTCTTCTTGTGAACTGCAAGTTCACTCTGAAACAGGAGAAAACACAAAACAACACTTTTAAGAGAAATATCATCATAGCCACGTATTGAAATATATTAAGAAACGGACCTGCAGCTTTTCAGAAATACATATTGCAAATAGTTGTGCATTACATCACTCAAAGACAATTAATAAGTTAGCTTGCAATCACAACATTGTTAAAGCACAGGAAAAGGCCATTTGGTCCATTGTGCCTCTGTTGGCTTTCCGAATGAGCAATTCAGCTAGTGATATTCCCTTGCTCTCCCCATTACCCTGGTTATGCTTCATTTTCCGATTATAATCCAATTGAACCTACCTTCATTTCACTTTCAGACAGTGCATTCCAGATCTTAGCCACTCACTGCGTGAAAAAGTGTCTCCTCATGTCTCCATTGCTTCTTTTGCCAATTACCTTAAACTTTGACCTAACATTCTCACCATCCCCCCCCCCCCCAAAATCTACTCTGTCAAAATCCCTTGTGATTTTGAATACTTCTTTTCATCAAGGAAAACAGTCCCAACTTCTCCAAGCTATCTTCACAACCAAAAATTCCTCATGCCAGGAACCATTCTCGTGCACTCCCTCTAATGCCTTCACATCCTTCCTACAGTATAGCATCCAGGATTGGATGCAATACTCCAGTTTTTTTAAAATTAAAAATTGTTCTTTAATTAAGAGTGGCCAATTATCTTTGTTCCAATTAACGGGCAATTTCTTCAAAACGTACTAAAATGTCAGCGTGGGGGGGCTTCTCTTTCTTTTCTTTGGGTGAAGGGGGTTCGAGGGTTATACTGAATAAAAATTTAAGGTGGGAGGTAGGCTGGATTATAGATATGTAGGGTTTGTTATCTTGTTATTATATTGCTACATGATATGTTATTACCTCACAGTTCGTACGTTATGGCTCTTTGACTCTTTATGTTTCTGTATTTTTTTTGGCAATTCCTCCAATAAACTATCTTTTAACAAAAAAAGTAAACGCCTTAAGAGGCAACACTCCCTTATAGATGGTTAACTATAAAAATGCAGTAATATCACCCAAAGGCAGACTGCTGTAGCTTTAATGAAGGCATACCACACAACCTTTCAAACCCATCCCAACTCTGCTGTGGAAATCCAAGAGATCAGAACAAGACTGCTTTCTGCTTGACTGGATAGCCGATTGAAACTGCACTTTCTCCCAGCACAGAGCTGTTTCTCGGTTTCTGGGAGATCTTCCTCATATGGACAACCCCTAATCAATTCAAAATCTCTCCTCAAATATCCTTTTTCTCTTTCATTTACGATTCCATTGTCCTCAGCACTTCTTTGAACTCAACTTTTCCAAATATAAAATCTTTCACCTTTTCCTATGGCCTCTACTTTTAAGTCAAATAAAATTTAATTTCTTTCTGTTTATTTTTATAATTGTTTCCTAATGTCCTTTAGGGAAGGAAACCTGCCATCCTTACCTGGCCTAAATGTGACTCCAGACCCACAGCAATGTGGTTGACTCTTAAATGCCCTCTGAAATGGCCTAGCATGCCACTCAGTAAACGGAATGAAACCGGACGGACCACCCGGAATCGATCTAGGCACCAGAAATGACAACGGCAAACCCAGCCCTGTCGACCCTGCCAAGTCCTCTTTACGAACATCTGGGGGTTTGTGCCAAAGTTGAGAGAGCTGTCTCACAGATGGGTCAAGCAACAGCCTGACATTGTTTGTAAGATATGATTGTGTGAGTACGACTATGTCCCAGACACCACTATTACATTCCTAGTATGTCCTGTCTCACTGGCAGGACAGACCAGCAGAGGTGGCGGCACAGTGGTACAGTCGGGAGGGAGTTGCCCTGGGAGTCCTCAACATCGACTCTAGACCTCTTGAAGTCTCATGGCTTCAGGTTAAACATGGGCAAGGAAACCTCTTGCTGACCACCATATACCGGCCACCATCAGCTGATGAATCAGTACTCCTCCTTGTTGAACAGCACTTAGAGGAAGCACTAAGGGTGGCAAAGGCGTAGTGGGGACTTCAATGAGCACCATCAAGAGTGGCTCGGTTGTACCACCACAGATGGAGCTGGCCATGTCCTAAAGGTCATAACTGCTAAACTGGGACTGCAGCAGGTCATGAGGGAACCGAGAAGAGGGGAAAACATACTTGACCTCAATCTCACCAATCTGCCTGCTGTAGGTGCATCTGTCCATGACAGCATTGGCAGAAGTGACCACCGCACAGTCCTTTTGGAGACGAAGTTCCAGCTTCATATTGAGGAGACCCTCCATTGTGTTGTGTGGCACTACCAGCCTGCTAAATGGGATAGACATTGAACAGATCTAGCAACTCAAGACTGGGCAGCCATGAGGCGCTGTGGGCCATCAGCAGCAGCAGAATTGTATTCAACCACAATCTGCAACCTCATGGCCTGGCATATCCCCCACTCTACCATTACCACCAAGCTAGGAGGATAATATGGAAAAGAGGAATTTGAAAACAAATAATCTGCATGGGATTTTTAAACCATTTTTTCCACAGAAAAGATTTCAATGTTATTTACACTGGAGTGCTACTTTAAATTGAAGTGAAATCACAAACATGTGCTCGAACAAAGGGAGACTTTACATTAATTAGCTCATTCAAGGTCACAAGCAGCCATGAAACTGGTAACGCAACTATCTTAGGCAAAAGGTGTTTATTCTCTCATTTAAACCATACAAATTGAAATAGTCTGGCCAAACTAGAGGCCAACCAGTTTAATTACTACTGGCAAGGTCAGCTCCCACAAAGCTGCCAAATAACACAGAAAGGAGCTAAATCTCCTTGGCAGTCTAAGCCAAGAAAAGAAAAGGGCATTCTTTTATTTAAATACATGCTAATAAACAAGTGTTAGTTTTCCAATTTACAAGGGGTGACTATAGTTATGTAGTATTAAGATGAAGCTTGCTATAGCTATCATGTACATTTACTTGCTAACTGTAAAATAAATCAATTTAATTATTTATCTGGCCTTGTTCAATTAGTGTGAATCAGTCACACATAGGCATAGAATCCCTACAGTGGAGAAGAAGCTCATTCAGCCCATCGAGTCTGCACCGACCCTCTGAAAGAGCACTTTAACCAGGCTCCCACCCTATCGCTGCAACCCTGTAACCCAACCTAACCCGCATATTCCTGAACACTAAGAGGCAATTTATCATGGCCAATCCACTCCCACTGGCCCGGGACCCCAGGAGGAGCCTGAGGAGATCCTGCCTGTCAATGATCCCGGTAGCGGGTTCAAGGCAGGCCCTGGGTTGGTTGGTGGGCCCGTGTCGCCCGCCGCACTCAGTGTGGTGGAGGATTCAGGCCCGGAGGGCGACTGTTGAAGGCTGTCAGCCGCCCAGTGTCGGGAGTGCAGGGTGCACATGAGGCTCCCTGCAGTGGGGTGCAGGGCTCACTCGTGCCTGACACTGTGTCGCCCCTCACCCCCTCTGGGGGACTCCCGGAACCTGGCACATCATAATTCAAGGTTCTTTTATTTTTCTGCCTCTGTAGATAGTTCACGCAGTGCCCTATTTGCCCCACCCTCACCAACACTTCGACTCCCTCCCTCCCCCTTCCTTTCCCTTATCTTGGTACAGAGGCGAGGGTATCTGGTCTCTCCAGCGCAAAGTTTAGTGCTTGTACCATTTGTTTTTTGTAGAAACGGGTTGTGAACTGTTTTAATAATCAGAGCACCCCCCCCCACCACCAATACACTGGTCCTGAGGGGAGGGTACCCTGTTTCTCCAACACAAAATTAGTGTTTGTACCGTTTGGCCTTGTATATATTTTTTACTGTTTTAATAAAAAGTTATGGCCAATCCACCTCCCACTGGCCCGGGATCCCGGGAGGAGCCTGAGGAGATCCTGCCTGTCAATGATCCCGGTAGCGGGATCAAGGCAGGCCCTGGGTTGGTTGTGGGCCCGTATCTCCCGCCGCACTCAGTGTGGTGGAGGATTCGGGGCCGGAGGGCTACTGTCCAAAGGCTGTCAGCCGGCCAGTGCCAGGAACGCAAGGTGCACATGAGGCTCTCTGCAGTGGGGTGTAGGGCTCACTCGTGCCTGACACTGTGTCGACCCTCATCCCCTCTGGGGGACTCCCATAATGTGGCACATCAGAATTGAAGGTTCTTTTGTTTTTCTGCCTCCGTAGATAGTTCAGGTAGTGTCCTATTGGGCCTCCCTCCCTCCCTACCACCACCCCTTCCTTTCCCTTCTGTTGGTACAGAGGCAAGGGTATCTGGTCTCTGCAGCGCTAAATTTAGTGCGTCCTGTTTGTTCTTTAGTACAACTGTGTTGTGAACTGTTTTAATAATCAGAGTATCCTACAACCCTCCCCTACTGAGGGAGGGTACCCTGTTTCTCCAACACAAAATTAGTGTTTGTACCATTTGGCCTTGTATATATGTTTTACTGTTTTAATAAAAAGATATGGCCAATCCACCTAACCTTTTTTTCCTCTTTTTTAAAATAAATTCAGAGTACCCAATTATGTTTTTTCTTTTCCAATTAAGGGGCAATTTAGCATGGCCAATCCACCTTGATTGGGCAGCCTGTTAGCACAGTGGTTAACACAGCTGCTTCACAGCTCCAGGGTCCCAGCTTCGATTCCCGGCTTGGGTCACTGTCTGTGCGGAGTCTGCATCTTCTTCCGGTGTCTGCGTGGGTTTCCTCCGGGTGCTCCGGTTTCCTCCCACAGTCCAAAGGTGTGCAGGTTAGGTGGATTGGCCAAGATAAATTGTCCTTAGTGTCCAAAAAAGTTAGGTGGGGTTATTGGGTTACGGAGATAGGTTGGAGGCATGGGCTTAGGTGGGGTGCTCTTTCCAAGGGCCGGTGCAGACTCAATGGGCTGAATGGCCTCTTTCTGCACTGTAAATTCTATGAAGTTATTTATGGGGAGAAGGCAGGAGAATGGGGATGAGAAAATATCCGCCATGATTGAATGGTGGAGCAGACTCGGTGTGCCGAGTGGCCTAATTCTGCTCCTATGTCTTATGGTCTTATTTAAGTTGAGTGGCTGCAGCTGCTCTTTGTTTCTGTTACTCAGTTTGCTGCTGTTTCCAGTGCTGGTAGTTGCTGAATTGCCTGGATGAAGGAGAAAGGAGAGAGGGAAGATGACATTTGCTGCTGCCTGGTTTATCTGAAGCTCACCAGATGTTACAGGAAGCTGCAAGGGAGGAAAAGCAGTCTTCGCAGGTGAACGCTTGGCCTGGCCTGGAGTGGACGCAGGTGAAGGCTTGGCCTGGCCTGGAGTGGATAGAACTCCAGCCTAGGACTGGATTGAAACACTGCCTGCCTACCTCCCTGCATTTCCACAGCCTGCAGCAGAAGGAGAGGAGGAAGGGCTGGGACTGTTTGCTGCCTGTTCCACCAGAGGTTGCTGCAACACTTGGAAGGGGACGAAGAGGAGAAGAAGGTTGGTGCAACTGGACTTTATTTTGTTTTCATCTGCTGATAACGCCGAGACGAGATAATATCCGTGGACTGTTTTGCTGGGTCTTTGCTGGGCTGAAGACCCTGTCCCCCACCCACCCGCCTCTGGATCAAAGACCTTTTGGGGGACCAGCCCGCAAGACTTTCCTCGGCACCGGTCTGTCCTTTTGTGCCTTATCTTCCTGCTCCTCCCTCCCGTTTCCTCCCTTGTACTTGGGGCACACCGCGGTCTGTCCCCCTGTGCCCCATCCTCCTGTGCCTCCCCTCCCCCTCCCCCCCCTCCCCTTCAGTTACTCTCTCCCTCCCCTTTCTCACCTATCGTCCACCACTGACCGGGATGGCAACAACACCGCCTACGCCGTTGGTGGGGCCCTGTACAGCCACCTATGCAGGAGTGGTGGCCTCCACCCTCCCCACAGTTCCTGGGGTTAGGTCACCGTTTTGCCTCTTGACCAAAAATTTGGGGTGAAGTGCTACACCCACCCCACCATTTCAATCGAGGCCTGCGTCTGTGCTATGGCTGAGGTTGTTGGTCCTTCGGCCATAGTTGCAGCCTCGAAGGTGTATGGCAAAGTTGTGTTCTTTTTGAGAGCCGAACGGGCGGTCCACCTCGCCCTGGAAAAAGGGCTCACGGGTGGGCGGAATCTACCTGCCGGTGGACCTGCTGGAGGCCACTGCCTAGAGAGTTATCCTCTCTAATGTCCTACCTTTTATTCCCATGGAGCCCCTCCTCACCCACCTCCATCAACTGGGGGAGGTACGGTCAGGGGTGATACCGCTCCCGCTCAAAGACCTCTCCCTCAAGCATATTTTCTCCTTCCGGTCCAGGTCTTTGATTGCTGGCCCGGGAGGAGGTCCTGGACAGGGCTTTTGAGATCCCTTTTGGGGACAAAACCTACCGCATCTTCTGGTCCGCGGGGTGGTGTGAGGTGCCACGCCTGCAAGAAGAAATTAGAAAAAATTGCCCCACCTGTAACACTGTCGCTGATGGTGCCACCACCACCGGAAGGCTGAGAGGAAGACCAACAGAGCGATTCGCCAGCGGTCAGGGGTAGATCCTTCTGACTCTCTGATCCTGACTAACCCAGTAACCCAGGCTACTGACTAGGATGCAGCCGTTAAGCCTCACCCCACCATCACCCAGCAACACCCTCAGCCCGGTGACATTTCGCCATTGGATGCTGGGCCCGGCGACACTTCTGCGCAGGTCCCTGTGGGTGGCGGTAGAGAGGTACATGACCTCGAACCAGAGGATGCTCTGTCCCAGCCACAAATTCTGGAGAGAAGCATTGAGGGACAAGGAGTCAGCCTGGAGGGGCCTCCAGAGATAGAGGTTTCCCCGGTGTGTAATCCTCTCCCCCGCAAACAGCATCAATCCAGGTTCTCTCCCATAGATGTCACGCCCAGTCCACGAAAGAAGAGGTGGGGGGGGGGGATAGTGAGGAAGCTGCCGCTGTCCCCCAAGCAGGGTGCTTCGGGGTCGGACGGGACCCTAGAGGGCCCGTTCCACCCAGGACAATTTAGCACCCCGGACTTGTTCAATTTCTCAGGAGAGGGGGTCAGCGATAACCTCCTGCTTCTTCGGTTCATGGCAAGTTATAATTTGAAAGACCCTCTGTCCCAACTGCTGTCTTCGGGTACCTCTGCCGCCATCCTGGACCTGTTTCCGGAGTTTTTTCGGGGCCTTCCGGTGACCAGGTGGCAGGGGCAGAGCAGGCATCTGCACCACCGCCGCCCGCTGTCACTGGACCCCGGGAGGAGCCTGAGGAGATCCCGGCTGTCGATGATCTTGGTGGCGGGATCAAGGCAGCGCCTGGGTTGGTTGGTGGGCCCGTGTCGCCCGCCGCACTCAGTGTGGTGGAGGATTCAGGCCCGGAGGGCGACTGTTGAAGGCTGTCAGCCGCCCAGTGTTGGGAGTGCAGGGTGCACATGAGGCTCTCTGCAGTGGTGTGTAGGGATCACTTGTGCCGGACACTGTTGTCGCCCCTCACCCCCTCTGGGGGACTCTCAGAATCTGGCTCATCATAATTGATGGTTCTGGGGCAGCACGGTGGCGCCATGGGTTAGCCCTGCAGCCTCACAGCGCCGAAATCCCAGGTTCGATCCCGGCTCTGGGTCACTGACCGTGTGGCGTTTGTGTGGGTTTCGCCCCCACAACCCAAAGATGTGCAGGCTAGATGGATTGGCCACGCTAAATTTCCCCTTAATTGGAAAAAATGAATTAGGTACTTTAATTTTTTTTTTAAATAATTGAAGGTTCTTCTGTTTTTCTGCCTCCGTAGGTAGGTCAGGCAGTGCCCTATTGCCACCAACCCCCCCCCCCCCACTCCCTCCCTCCCCACTGTCCTCCTTCCCCTCTCTCCCCACCGCCCCCCTTCATTTCCCTTCTGTTGGTACAGAGGCAAGGGTATCTAATCTCTCCAGCGCAAAGTTTAGTGCTTGTACCATTTGTTTTTTGTAGAAATGTGTTGTGAACTGTTTTAATAATCAGAGTATTCACCGCCCCCCCGCCCCCCCATCCCCGTACATTGGTACTGAGGGGAGGGTACCCTGTTTCTCCAACACAAAATTAGTGTTTGTACCATCTGGCCTTGTATATATTTTTTACTGTTTCACTAAAAAGATATGGCCAATCCACCTAACCTGCACATCTTTGGGTTGTGGGGGTGAAACCCACGCAGACATGGGGAGAATGTGCAAACTCCATGCGGACCCAATCCACCTAACCTGCACATTTTTGGACTGTGGGACAAACCCAGAGCACCCGAAGTAGATCATAGATTATAGAATTTACAGTGCAGAAGGAGGCCATTCGGACCATCAAGTTTGCACCGGCCCTTGGAAAGAGCACCCCTCCCAAGTCTACGCCTCTGCCCTATCCCTGTAACCCAGTAACCCCACCCAACCATTTTTGCACACCAAGGGAAATTTAGCATAGTCAATCCACCTAACCTGCACAACTTTGGACTGTGGGAGGAAACCAGAGCACCCATAGGAAACCCACGCAGACAGGGGAGAACGTGCAGGCTGCCCACATACAGTGACCCAAGCCGGGAATCGAACCTGGGTCCTGGAGCTGTGAAGCAACTGTGCTAACCACTGTGTTACGTGCCGCCCTACAGTGACGGGGAGAATGTGCAAACTCCACACAAGGCCGGAATTGAATCTGGGATCTGGCGCTCAACAACTTTCATTTATATGGTACCTTTAACATAGTAAAGCAAACCAATGTGCTTCACAGTAGCATTATGAAATAAAATCTAAAATTAAAGTGTAAGGAGGGCATGTGCATTGATCACAATATAATTCATAAAACAAGGGGCGCACAGTGTTACTACACAGACTAGTGCCACTTGTCCAAAAGAATATCTAAAACAGAGTTGAAAGTTGTAACGCCATCTTAATCAGATGTGAAAAGACTGCAGCCCTAAGCCATTATTACACTGTTGAAAAGGCAACGATTCAAAGGAAGTGTGGAAAGCGTTTAAAAAAATCTATATATTGGAACTTCAAGGGAACAGGTTGCGGAGTTTATTATATATCACATACATACCTGTGTCTGAGGTCTATATTCATCGACCCAGGTTTCATTGGGATTTGAAGCCGAGTTTTGTCTGCAACGATCAAAAATCTGCTCCACATCAGATACCTTTGCTCTTTTCCGGCTCTTTGTGCTGCTTAAGATGGAGGACTGCAATGTTTTGTCTCTTTCTGTCCAAAGAGTTTTCTGAACTCCACCACTTGACCCCAAATTGCTAGATGGCTTTCTGTCTGACGTCAATGGTAAGGTAGAGTTGCTGATACCATCAAAAGACGGATTCACCCAGTTTGTCACCTAAAATAATGTTACACGAAGAAAGGCACCATCACTATCTAATCATTGTCTGTAGTTTTACAATTTGTTTAAAATCTATTAGTGTTACAGAAATGCCAGGTTTATTCAATTTTCAAAAAGGCCAGATGCAGAAAAATAAACCATCTTAGTTTGAATCAAGAACACTACTTCAGAGAAATGTAATGCACTATGGATGGTAATGGTATTGAACAGCACACTCTAATCTGCAATAACACTGCAGTTCTAAGTCTTCTTGCTATGATGAAAATTTATTAACATTAGATCTTTTTCCTGGACCAAATAAATATGAAAATGAACAACATTAAATTGTCATTCTTTTAAAATTAGAAACTCCAACCCAAATCGTGAATTTCAAACTATAGAGTCCAATGTTTGAAAAATAATCACTGCACATCCAGTGTTTGGGAAAAAATCACAACAGTGACCAGTAATATTTTTTCTCATCCTCTCCAATCCCTCTGCTCCTATTTTTTTTTTTTTTTTAATGTGCACTGGGATGCATCTCATCCATAATTGAAATTCGTAATTTGCAAGACTAGACAGAGAGTGTGTTCCTTAATTTGGAGGGCAGCATTTCAAATTCTGGCTCCAATCCAGTCTTGTGTCAATTTTGGAGGGTGCCAGGCAAGTAAAGAAACTGCTTAGTTGGTCTGAACCTGGGTCTGGTTGTCAATCGTTCCAGGAGAGACAGAGCCAATGGGGATTTTGCTCTGGCTGCCCGCCTCTCTTCCCTGCCAACATTTGCATCCAGGTTTCCCTAGAGAAGGAGTAGCTGGTGCCCACCAATATCATTAAGGATCTTTCGGAGAGATTGCATTGGGCTGCCGTGTGAAATTGACAGTGAGAACAGTTTTATAACTTAATTGGATGTTTCCTTTTGTTTATGGTTTTTGTTTTGGCCTCTTGAAAAATCTGTTAAATTAGTTTTGGACTTGACTGATGTCACTGGGTTAGCCTAGTTCACTGAACAGCAGTCAGAAACAGGATGGTTAATACCCCCCTCCTTTAACCCAGGAATATTAAGGCAATGTCTGATAGCTCAGCTAAGTATAACTCAGAACAGTGAGTGAACCGATCTTTTCTCTTTTTAAAAAATAGATTTTGAGAACCCAATTCGTTTTTTTTTCAATTAAGGGACAATTTAGCGTGGCCAATTCACCTACCCTGCACATCATTTTGGTTGTGGGGGTGAGACCCACACAGACACGGGGAGAATGTGCAACCCCACTCGGACAGCGACCCAGCCGTGAGACAGCAGTGCTAACCACTGCGCCACCTTGCTGCCCTGAACCCATCTTCTCTAAAGCTTTGCATAAAAGACAACATTTACCTACTGACCTAATCAAAGTTAGTAACTGTGCTAGTGTTTATGCTCCATACATGCCTTCTCCAACCTTATTTCATCTCACTATCAGAACTTTGTGTATTTACCTAGCTTCCCCATAAATCCATCTCTCTTACTTGCCTCAACCACTACGTATGGGAGAAAGTTAGACAAATGAATGTACTGAACAGCTTGTGTTCTCAACCCAGGTACTGTAACAATGCAAAAGAACTACAATTCCAAATCACGGATTGTAAAATTTACCTTAGCAGAAATAACCTTTCTGCTGAGAGAGGATTTTGACATCATCAACTTTGCTGATAGTCATAAGCGGGCTACGTTCTGCACCTTCAACAATAAAGTCACTTCTCAAGCTTCAGGAAGAAAAGAAAATGGCAAGTTTTAACTCAAAATTATTTACCTCTATTTTTAAATTACTAATCACTTTATATTAACAGAAAACGTAAATTTGCACCCTGAGGCAGGTCTTATAGTTTTGCCCATTGCCAACACGCTTGTGGGGTGCACTTGAGGACCTAGAGTTTCCATTTGTGCCTTTCTGCCTCAATATCAGCATAAATGGGGCAACGGATTCCGGGGTTTGGGTGTATATGGTGTTCAGCACAGCTCAAGTTTCTGTGATCTTTTGCATCAGTTTTAGGAAATTTATACTAAAAGCAGACCCCGGCCACAAAAGTGAGTTCCCCTGTGAAATTATCACTGTTGGGAGTTTCCGCCAATTTCACTCCATTGCAGTCTTGAGGCAGCTAACTCAAACATTGAATTGGGTCTTTTGGACGCAAGGATACTTAAGATTTTCAAAGTTGTTTTTCCAAATTTACTGAGGAACTGACTACTAACTGTTGCTCTTACTAGCCTTAGTTTTATTAGCTCTAATTATGTCACCTTTGCTCAGGTATCTTCTGATACCGCCACGTGGTTCAAGCTCGAGTTATGATTAATAAGACAGCACACCGCTTAGTAAGATTGAATCAACGGTCATTTATTATGTACAGCAATAAATACTTACACAATAATCCTACTTTCTATATCACTACCTACCACTACTGGCCAATTTTGGGAATGGCCCACCAGGTCAGGGAAACGAATGGCTTATCGAATTGGGTCTGGCCTGCGGGATTCAAAAGGCTGATACAGGTCGATGGCTAGGAGTCTATCGGGTAGCGATCGCTGGAGTCAAACTTACGGTTGCTGGTCGATGGTTCTTGCGAAGGTTGCGAGCAGGAGAAGAAGGGAGAGAAGGGTCGATCTGAACTTGGCCCCTATTTTTATAGGGCCCAGGGGCTTCCTGCCTCTCGGGGCGGACCTTGACTCTGAGTCCCAAGTGACTGGACTTGTTCCCAATCACTGGGTTCGATATGTTCCAATAATGGGGCGATTCCTTGATCGGGGGGTGGTCGTTCACATGTCTTTGTCCCGGCCACTGCAGGCGCCGAGAGGTCTGGCCCGGCATTCAATTGCTAATATGTTGCAATTGTTCCCGGGGATAGCCGATTAAACTGCAGATGTCTGGGTTGATGTGCTGCTAATGGTCGCAGGTATCGACCTGGGCCGACTTCCCCAGAGCCGAATACGCTATTCTGTCTGCAGCTGTCCGTTTGTGCCCTGTTGGCTGCTTTTCCCATCAGCCTTTTCGGTTAGCCATTTTATATCGGGTTTTGACCAGATTAATCGGGAATCAGCCATTTTAGGTGGCTACATAACCAATAACTAGAAAGTTTTGCATATTTTCAGTCATTTAAAATCACACTATTCGCAGGTGGTGGATAAGCAGTGGGATTTAAAATGTTCATTTTATTTGATTAAACCCCTTTGCAACTGTATTAATAAAACTGCACTACCAGTGCAGATTTTTAATTTGCGATAATACAAGATAACAAGAATAAACACAGATGCATATCAACAAACCCTCACACAACCTAACCCCTCCCTCCTATCCCATCTCCCTCCACCTCCCCCTTAATTAACGGTGACCAATAACTTGAAATTAACAATAAACGGCTGCAATCTTCGATAAAACCCCTTGATTGCTACCTTCAGTTGTACTTGACTTTTTCCAGGTACAGGAACTCCATCAAGTCTCCCAACCACTAGGTGGAGATGATGACCTCCACATCATCACCACCAGGCAATCTAACAGGTTTGTTTGGAATCACTAGCTTTTGGAGCCCAGCTGCTTCATCACTCACCTGGTGAAGGAGCTGCGCTCTGAAAGCTAGTGATTTGAAACAAACCTGTAGGACTTTAACCTGGTGTTGTAAGACTTCTTACTGTGCCCACCCCAGTCCAACGACAGCATCTCCACATCATGACTCCGAGCAATCAGCGAGGCAAAGGCCAGGGTATCGGCCTCCACACCTGTCTGCAGCTGCAGCGAGTCCAACACCTCAAACATGGCCACTAAAGGTCAGGGCTGTCATAATATGCACCCACGCACATCATGAGGTAAAAGCAGGCAGTGACAGACACCCAGGTGAGCCAATCAATGTACAGAACAGAACACGACCAATCACAAGACAGGACACAGAGGGGGACTTACACCTATAAAACACACGCGGCACCAGCACTCTGCCTCTTTCCACTGGTGATTGCTATAGTGATAGTCAGGGTGTACAAATCATTCAACACCTCCAACACGTGGATCAGAGCTAGCCTGGTCTAGGTAGTTAGCTTTAGTTTACTTAGGATAGTAGAGAGTCAACCCACAGGCAGCTGTGTGTTTTGTTGCTAGAGTTCAATAAATCTTTTATTAGTTTGGTGTATACCTGATCAGTTAATTGCATCGTGTGCAATCCGTGTTCCAGACTGTCCTCGCAAAATTCAACAGTCACTGCGAGGTCGAGACAAACGAAAGCTTCGAGCATTACGTATTCCAGCAGCGCCTTCAGGGCAAGGACGAGCCTTTTCCGTCTTTTCTTACTCAGCTTCGCATTCTAGTGCAGTCCTGCAACTACGGAGACACCGCTGACTCCCTCATCAGGGATCAGATTGTGTTTGGCGTCCACCCCGACGCCCTGCGGGAGCAGCTCCTAAAAATAAAAAATATGACCTTGCCAGTGGCCTTCGAGACATGAAAATCCACGAACTGGCGAAAAGTCGCTCTTCCCGACTGAAGTCGGCAGAGCAGGACCAACTCGCCTCTCATGTGGCTGAAAGTGTACAGGCCATCGCCCGAATGCGGAGCCTGAGCATCGATGAAGGCGGCCATTTTGCACGCTTGTCCAGGACTCCCACGCATGCACACCACGGTTGGGAAAACGAAACGGCCGAAGACTACACTGCGCAGGCGCGACGACACGATAAACATCACAGCGTCGACGTAATGACGTGCCCCAACTGCGGCACCGCCCATTTAAAGCGGCAATGCCCCGCGAGAGGCAGGCGATGTCTCAACTGCAAGAAACTTGGCCATTATGCTGCTCTGTGCAGATCTGCACCTCCGACAGGGGGCTAGCGGTACCAGGTCCAACGAAAACGAGTTTGAAGTGTGCAGCAAGGGCTGCTGGACTTGGAACAGGATCCCATCACTGATCCAGAGGACGACTGCCCGGAGTCCACGTATCGAGTGGGCATCGTCACCATGCAGAACCATGCCTCCTCACTTTCACCAACACACACGCCCATCCTTAAAGTGGATTGTGCGGACGAGTGGCGTGCCACAGTACAGATCAACAATTGTAGCATCCGGTTCAAGCTTGACACCGATGCTTTGGCCAACCTAATATCCAAAGCAGATCTGGCTCGCATCCGGAGGTAGGCTACCATTCTTCCACCCACTTGCCAGTTGCTCGACTACAATGGGAATGCCATCACGGCGCTAGGGTCCTGCCACCTGCAAGTATCCAACAGGGCCGTCAAGGCCACTTTGCGGTTTGAGATCGTCCAGCCCGGCAAGGCTTCTCTGCTGGGTGCCCGAGCATGCAAGCTCCTCCAGCTAGTTCAGCGTGTACGTGCCATGTCCTCAGCTGACAACTCAGCAAGCCGACATTGAGGAACTCCTACTGCAGTACCCAGATGTGTTCACAGGGATGGGCACGCTGCCCTACCGCTATAAAATTCTGCTCAGGCCTGATGCCCGCCTGTCATCCATGCGCCGCGCCGGGTGCCGGCGCCCCTCAAAGACCATCTGAAGGCGCAACTGCAGGATCTCCAGGGTCAAGGGATAATATCCAAGGTGACAGAAACAACTGACTGGGTCAGCTCAATGGTCTGTGTCAAGAAGCCCTTGGGAGAACTGCGCATTTGCATCGATCCCAAGGATCTGAACCGCACATTATGAGGGAACACTATCTGATCCCGAAGCGGGAGGAGCTGACGAGTGAAATGGCGCATGCCAAGTATTTTACAAGGCTGGACGCATCGAAGGGCTTCTGGCAGATACAGCTGGACGAGTCCAGCCAGAAGCTATGCACATTTAACACTCCCTTCAGGAGATATTTCTACAACCGAATGCCATTTGGCATTGTGTCGGCCTCCGAAATCTTTCATCGAAAAATCGAGCAAATGCTCGAGGGCATTGTACGGGTCTATGTTGACGATGTCATCATCTGGTCCACGGCCCCGGAGGAACATGTTGCCCGTATGCAGCAGGTCCTCAGGCGCATACATGCCAATGGCCTGAAGCTCAACAAAACTAAATGCTCCTTTGGCAGGTCGTCAATTAAATTTCTGGGCGATCAGATCTCACAACAGGGCGTGCAGCTGGACTCAGACAAAGTCCAGGCAATTAACACGATGAAGACTTCAGAGGACAAGAAGGCGGTCCTCCGCTTCTTGGGGATGGTGAACTTTCTGGGGAAGTTCATTCCCAATCTCGTGTCACACACCACGGTCCTCAGACACCTTGTGAAAAAGTCCACCACTTTCCAGTAGCTGCCCGCACATCAAGAAGAGTGGCTTGAGTTGAAAGCGAAGCTAACCACCGCCCCTGTTCTAGCCTTCTTTGACCCAGCAAGGGAGACCAAGATCTCCACAGATGCCAGCCAGGACGGCATTGGGGCGGTGCTCCTGCAGAAGGACGACAACTCGTCCTGGGCTCCAGTGGCCTACGCGTCCAGGGCCATGACGCCCACTGAGCAACGCTATGCTCAAATTGAGAAAGAATGCTTGGGCCTGCTCACTGGCATCGTGAAATTCCACGATTATGTGTAAGGTCTCCCGACCTTTACCGTGGAGACGGACCACAGACCCCATGTGCACATTATACAGAAGGACTTAAATGACACCCAGGCTCCAGCGCAGTCTCCTTCGCCTACACAGGTATAAATTTGAACTGGTTTACACACCTGGGAAGGAGCTAATCATCGCGGATGCCCTTTACCGTACCATCACCTCACCATGTGAGCAGGTAGACTTCATGCATGACATCGAGGCGCAGGTGAAACTGTGTGCCAGCATCCTCTCGTCATCCGACGACCGACTCGGCATCATTCAGGAGGAGACCGCCAAGGACCCTCTTGCTGCAGCGGTTCATACATCACCTCACGAATGGCTGGCAGAAAGGGCAATGCCCCCAATACTATAATGTAAAGGATGACCTAACTGTTGTCGAGGGGATCCTTCTGAAATTGGATCGCATCGTCATCCCGCGCAGCCTCCAGAGCTTGGTGCTCACGCAGATACACGAGGGACACCTCGGCATTGAGAAGTGTAGGCACAGGGCCCGGCAAGCTGTCTATTGGCCCGGCATCACTGAGGACATCTCAAATATGGTCCTCAACTGCGTGACATGCCAGCGGTTCCTGCCTGCTCAGCCCAAAGAGATGCTCCACCAGCATGAGCTCGTGACCTCTCCATGGTCTAAAATTGGTGTGGACCTCTTTCACGTCAACGGGCATGACTACGTCCTGATAATTGATTACTTCTCCAGTTACCTAGAGTTAGTGAAACTATCGGACCTAACATCCTGGACCGTAATACGGGCCTGCAAAGAGGCATTTGCCAGGCATGGAATTCTGCTCATAGTCATGAGCGACAACGGTCCCTCTTTCTTCAGTCAAGAATGATCCAACTTTCCAAAGCAATACCACTTCCAGCACATCACCTCGAGCCCGCATTACCCACAATCTAATGGGAAGGTCGAAAAAGGGGTCCATGTCGTGAAGCAAATGCCCTGCAAGGCTGCAGACTCAGCTTCGGACTTCAATTGCGCTCTTCTGGCATACAGGGCAACCCATTTGTCCAATGGGTCATCTCCGGCTCAGCTTCGAATGAATCGTAACCTGCGGACGACTGTCCTGGCCATTCACGTACCTGACCTGGATCACCTTCCAATGTTGCAAAAGATGCAGCAGATCAGAACCAGGCAAAAGATCACATATGATGCTCACGCTACGGATCTGCCGCTCCTCTCTCTGAAGGACACTGTTCGCATTCAGTTGCCTGGTGGCGGTTGGTCAGCTCCTGCTGTTGTGGTTCGACAGGCTGCTCCCAGGTCGTTCGTGGTTCGCATGGCGGATGGATCGATTGTAAGGCGCAACAGAAGAGCGCTACACAAACTTGCATGCCCACCACCGGCTCTCACTTTTCCCAGATGTCACTTTGCCCGACCCGGACACCTTGCTCCATGAGGCCACCTGCCTGGCTGCATGCCAACCGGCCAAGACACCATCATCTCCGCCTCCACCTCTCAAGTGGTCCACGAGAATCCGTCGACAACCTCAACGATTGGACTTATAAATAATTCCCTGTATATATGTTTTG
The DNA here is from genome assembly GCF_047496885.1 of Scyliorhinus torazame. NCBI lineage: Eukaryota > Metazoa > Chordata > Chondrichthyes > Carcharhiniformes > Scyliorhinidae > Scyliorhinus > Scyliorhinus torazame. The sequence goes on from NC_092715.1 coordinate 75,694,677, forward strand.
TTTCTGCACGCTAGACACCTTACATGTACATATCCATCCACTCACCGATTTTGTGTATAGTTACTCTTGTAAATATGTTGTTTCTGCTCTAAGCATCCAACAACATTTTTTTTTAAAAGTGGGGGGATGTCATACAATGCACCCATGCATATCATGAGGTAACAGCAGGCAGTGACAGACACCCAGGTGAGCCAATCAATGTACACAACAGAACACGACCAATCACAAGACAGGACACAGAGGGGGACTTACACCTATAAAACACACGAGGCACCAGCACTCTGCCTCTTTCCACTGGTGATTGCTATAGTGATAGTCAGGGTGTACAAATCATTCAACACCTCCAACACGTGGATCAGAGCTAGCCTGGTCTGGATAGTTAGCTTTAGTTTACTTAGGGTAGTAGAGAGTCAACCCAGGCAGCTGTGTGTTTTGTTGCTAGAGTTCAATATATCTTATATTAAACCAACGCCTTCGTTTTGTGTATACTTGATCAGTTAATTGCATCGTGTGCAATCCGTGTTACCCCAGGGTGAACAACACGACAAGGGCTTCATCTCAATCTTCAGAATCGCTCACATGGTCCTAAAGAAGGAGACCCAGAATCCCACGATCTTGGGACAAGACCAGAACATGTGTGTGTGTGGTTAGCCGGACCTCTTGAGCAGGGTTCGCACCCGTTCTCCACCCTGGCAAAGAAACAACTCATTCTGGATGGTGCCCTGAAAATTACTTTAAGTTGGATTAAACCAAGATTCGTGCACGAGGACATAGACTCATAGAATTTACAGTGCAGAAGGAGGCCATAGAATCATAGAATTTACAGTGCAGAAGGAGGCCATTCGGCCCATCGAGTTTGCACTGGCCCTTGGAAAGGGCATCCTACTTAAGCCCACACTTCCACCCTACCCCCGTAACCCAACCTCATCTAACCATTTTTGGAAACCAAGGGCAATTTTTAGCATGGCCAATCCACCTAAACTGCACATCTTTGGACTGTGGAAGAAAACCCGAGCACTCGGAGGAAACCCACGCAGACACAAGGAGAACGTGCAGACTCCGCAGACAGTGACCCAAGCCGGTAATCGAACCCGGAACCCTGGAGCTGTGAAGCAATAATGCTAACCACTGCGCTACTGGACGTGGATGTGGAGTCTACCCAGCAAAGGGCCTCACTCCACACCTTGTCCATCTAAAATGGGCCCCCGCTCTTCCTCCCACCTAGCCTTAACCCTCTCCACTGACACTGGATCCTCTGACATAATCTGCCCACAAATGCTGGAAGTGCTCCCTTCCTCCGACCCTACGAGCGAAAGAAGCCTCTCTATTAGTGATGTTGGCAGCGCAACTGGGAATGTCAGAAAAATCCCTTTCGCAAGTTGCGATATTGAAAATACCTAAATAAATCTTATCCAGAGAGCCCAAACTTTAAACTTTTCCTACAATTTCTTTAGCCTGACAAACCACCCCTCCAGGAACAAATGATCCACTCTCTCCAGCAAGTGAGATCGTGAGGATCAAGCAGGTTGGCCTGTCTCATTAAAGGTAAGCAATAATGGTATGTTGCAAAGGTCAGCCAGTGTGGATCGCAAAGGTTGGCTGGTAAAAGTTGGTCCTAGGAATAAAAAGTTTAAAAACACTGTCCTATTGAACAATGCTCCCTCCTCATCAGCCCCTCCCCCCACTAAATAAACACGCTGAGCACACTGAAACCTGTCCAAACAGGTCGCAGCACCTCCCCCCACCTCACTCATGTTCACTAGCTAAAGTCTAACTGCTAGTGAGATAGCCCATCCTACGAGGACCCAGATCCAAAGAACAAAGAAAAGAGACAGAAACTCCTCCACTGTAAAAGAATAACTTAAACCAAAGCCTTTACAATTCTCTACATCGCATCTTGTTACATATATTATCTCCATTGCTGCCTTGACCGTAATGGGTAATGGTAAAGGCAATGTTCTAAATGTATGAAATGAAACAATATTTTCTGCTCAGTGTCACATGTAACCTCTACTGTACTGTAAGTAAGGCAAGGGGTTACTTAATACATGTGACCCAGAATGATCTATTTTGGACTCTTGATATCTTATGGCTTTCTTCTGCACTGTAGAAATTCTACGATTCTATGAACTTGGAACAGGGAACAGATGGCCCAGGTGGAGTGGGGTGAGGTGAGGAGAGGGGAGACAAGGATGGGGAGAAAAATGGATAAATGGATCGATGGATGAAACAAGTTGATATAAATAAAAATGGGGTGAAGGTGGAGGAGAGTTCAAAAAACTCAGTTTGCCTTCATCCATAAGTTGGGCAGAGGATAATAAATTCAAGATTTTATTTGTATTTAAAGGACTGTGCTGAAATTAGTTTCTTTTTAATTTAGAGTACTTATTGTAAAAAGTAGGCTTACATTAACACTGCAATGAAGCCACACTCCGGCGCCAAAAGGGGGGAGAATTCAGAATGTTCAAATTACCCAACAGCACGTTTTTCGGGATTTGTGGGAGGAAACCAGAGCACCCGGAGAAAACCCAAGCAGTCACAGGGAAAACGTGCAATGACCCAAGCCGGGAATCGAACCTGGGACCCTGGCGCTGTGAAGCACCAGTGCTAACCATTGTGTTACCGTGCTGCCCCTCACAGAGTCCTTATAACTTTTAATATTGCAAAACACAGTTTTCAAAAGAAAAAATTGCAGGCTGTTCAAACCCATCATTGAGAACACACATCTGATACCAGGACAAGCACTACTTACCAAGTTGAAAGCTGGAGTTTGACAGAAATACAGCAAAGTTCAAAGTGTCATTCAGGACAGAATGTTAGAAACACTATAAAATGTGCAAATTAAGTTCAGTTTCAAATTTGCAGCAAATTATTATAAGACAGTTAAAGCTCAGAAGCCGCATCATCATCTCCCATACAATCATTTCATGATTCCACACCTTAAGTACAGTAAAACCTTTTGGTTCAGTGATCTATCCTCGTCCACCACCCACCCCCAGTACAACCTACGCCTGCCAATTCGCACTGATTTACAGTTAGTCTTACACAGTAACGTTCAGAAATGGAAGCCATCACACACCTAAGAAATTACATTTAATGCGTTTAAATTGGTTTGCAATGCCATTCTATCGTACAAATCTGTCAGCAACTCCCTGATTTCTTGATAGCTATGTCACACACCCAAACAATGAAACTTCCTCATATCAATGCACAAACAAGTTCAACTCACTCACTCAATTTTCAGGGATGAGAGCAAAGACAATAGGTCTGAAAATTAGTGGACGAGAACAAAAAGGTCCAAAATATTCTTTATGTCAAGGAACCAAGTAGCACTTTTTACAATCTGTACTGAATGCAGAGCTTCCAGATCACTTCAAATGGGCTTATTACATTTCAAGTGGTTAGAAACCTTAGTTTTCCCTTTGGTCCACAATCTTGATGGTAATAGAAGGTAAACAAAGCAATTGTACAAAATCTTCATAGTGACCTCAGCAATTCAATGTTTAAAGCAGTTAGTACATATAATATAGGATGAAGCAGGGCAGCACGGTGGTGCAGTGGTTAGCATTGCTGCCTCACGGCGCCGAGCTCCTAGGTTCGATCCCGGCTCTGGATCACTGTCAGTGTGGAGTTTGCACATTCTCTCAGTATTTGCGTGGGTTTCGTCCCCATAACCCGAAGATGTGCAGGGTAGGTGGATTGGCCACGCTAAATTGCCCCTTAATTGGAAAAAATGAATTGGGCACTCTAAATTTATAAAATAAATAAAGAAAATAATAATATAGGATGAAGTAACCATTGCCACCTGAACATGAAAAAATGTCCGAACTGACCATGGCTTGGTTTTCCCTTTCAGCTGATCAGAAGTATAAAGGGAGCGACTCAAATCGATCATACCACTAAAGAACATCTTGCATCCATGTCTTGTAACATAGAAAAAAACTGACACCAATGTAAAGTAAACAATTTTAGGACAGGTGACTAAATGCTTGCTCAAAGCGAGGTTTTAAGGAGGGTAATTTAAAAAACAGGTGGAGACACCAAGGTTGTGGCAAACTCGCTCCTCCAAAGTGTTAATATCAAGCTAAGTTTCTATTGGTGGGCAAACTGGAAGCTACCAGTGCATGTTTCAGTCCCAAATCAGAGACTTGTACCTCAACAATGCAAATTTGTGCCAGAATTAAAAAAAACAACATTGAGTTATTTATGGTTTTATAACAGTAACAGAAGAAACAGTGTACATACAAATATAAACATAGTGCAAAAGCCATCTTCCTCCCTCACATGTCCCACCTTTTCTAACCCCCTACTCTACACTAAACTAACCCCACAACCCCTCCCCCTTCTGCTGATGGTTAATTTTCCCTAAAGAAGTCGACAAACGGCTGCCACCTCCGGGCGAACCCTAACATTGACCCTCTTAAGGCAAACTTGATTTTCTCCAGACAGAGAAAGCTAGCCATGAAAGTTAGCCAGGTCGCCGACTTCGGGGGCTTTTGAGTCCCTCCAAGCTAATAATATCCGTCTCCGGGCTACCAGAGAGGCAAAGGCCAGAATGTCTGCCTCTTTCTCCTCCTGGAATCCCGGATCTTTCAACACCCCGAAAATCGCCACCTCTGGACTCGGCGCCACCCTTGTTTTCAACACTTTGGACATGACATCCACAAACCCCTGCCAGAATCCCCTCTGCTTCGGGCATGTCCAGAACATATGGACATGGTTCGCAGTCCCCCCCGTACACCTGTCTTCCACCCCAAAGAACCTGCTCATCTGGGCCACGGTCATGTGAGCCCGGTGCACAACCTTAAATTCTATCAGGCTGAGCCTGGCACATGTTGTACAGCTGGAGACGGGAGTGTTTTGAAAAACGAGCTCACGGGCCTACAAATCGTTAAAGGGGGCGGGGGTGAGGATTTTGATACGAGTGAAAGGGTTCAGCCGGCAGTATTCCGGACGAACAGGAGTTTGAGAAAGGTGGGGGAAAAACATCAGGCGGAAACAACGTCCGTGCAATTCTCGAGACAAGATTTTGGATTTTAACAGCCCAAGAACTGAAACAACGGCTGTGAGTGGGGGAATATTTCAAAGATGTTTTGAAAAAAAACCATCGCAGAATTACAAATAGACAAGTGCAAGGCAAACAGCAGCCTACTTCAAAAAACTGCGTGGAGGATTTGGTGGGGGGTCTACCTACATCGTTCTGACCAGTTGACAGTGACGGGGATGTCTGCTCATTGAGGAATCCCAGTTCCCCGAGGCAGTGGGCGGGGAGGCAGCAGCTCAGCTGGATGTTGTCCACGGACATCAGTCGTTCCGGGAGTGAGTTCAAAGCCGCCTGGAGATTACCGAGAAGTCTCCGACCTGCGCACCCTACCTGACCATCAGGCGGGTGAGTGTTTCTCAGCGCCAGCTTCCTCCGGCTCTCCAACACCCACAGCTCTCCGGGGTCCTCCCTCTCCCCCGGCGCTTACTCTTGGCTGCCTCTCCGAAATGCCCGCAGTTGTTCCCTGCCGCAGCGAAGGGGCTGGCGGGTCATTGAGTTCCGTTCGGATCGATCACAAATCTGACTGGGTCAAGTCCGCCGATATTTCATTTCTTCCAGCCTCTCGGATGGCGCGGGAAGCACATCCCGTGACGCAGATGGAGACAGCCGCGGTTAAAGGAAGGACCCCCGGCCACGCGCGTGGAAGATGGAGAAGCGGCCGAATGTTTTGTTGACAGGTAAGAGCACTCGCCCCAGAGCTGAGCTCTGCTGCAGTGGGGAATGTAACCCCTATTATCAAACTCTCCCTCATCCCTTGGCCGCAGGGATCTGAACACAGGACTAGAATTGTAAATGGGAGGTACCGGGAACCCATTCAGCGCATTGAACACAAAGTGATGTATTCATGTGCAACACATAACTGCATATGAGCAGTTCACTCAATTCAACTGGTTCCATGCTGGTGTTTAAGTTCTATCATTTTTCATCGAACTCCAGTAGTATTATGCTCGATTCCTTTCTTCCTGATAGGCTTATCCAGCATCCATGCTATTTGCCTCAACTACATTCTCGCCACCCTCTGAGTAAAGAAATGCTTTCTGAATTTCATATTTAATTTCCTAGTTTCCATCTTGTATTGACGGTCCCTAGTTTTACTCATGTGGAAACACACTAAGCCTACTTTAACAAAAGCTCACAATTTTAATTTTGAAGACTTGCTATTGATTTGAAGATGTGGGGGGCTCAGTGGTTAGCACGGTTGCTTCACAGCTCCAGGGTCCCAGGTTTGATTCCCGGCTTGGGTCACTGTGCCGAGTTTGCACTTTCTCCCGTGTTTGCGTGTGTTTCCTCCGGGTGCTCCGGTTTCCTCCCAAAGTCCAAAGATGTGCAGGTTAGGTGGATTGGCCATGCTAAATTGCCCTTAGTGTCCAAAAAGGGTGGGTTGGGTAGTGTGGTTAATGGGTTACGGGGATAGGATGGGGTATGGGTTTAGGTAGGGTGCTCTTTCCAAGGGGCCGGTGCAGACTCGATGGGCTGAAGAGCCTCCTTCTGCACTGTAAAATTCTATGATACTATTAGGCCATCCACTCAGCCTTCTCTTATTAAGCAAAGAGAAAGAAATCCGGACTGTTCATCCTTTCCTCATGAGGCATAATCTGGAGCTCCTGAATCAAACTTGAAAATCTGTTTAGCACCCTCTCCCGTATTTAGACCCTGTTCATAATATGTTGATCAGAACTGTGCATAGTACTCCAAATGTGGTCTATTGTCAAGGTTTGAGACCAGTTTAGCATAACACCTCTACCGTTAAATTCTACCCCACCAAAAATAAACCCATGTGTTTGCTTTGTCTTTGTTATGACCTACTGTCCAACATTAGAACTTTTAGTGATTATGAATTTGTACACCCAGATGCTTTTACTCTTCTGCCCTATTTGAATTATAATTGTTCAAGTAATCTTTTAATTTCCTTATTTTTCTTATCAGAATTTAATAGCTCACCTAACAGTTGAAATTAATTTAGAATTACTGTTACCGTGCCATCACATTGCTGTTCTCCATCTTGATCGTCCCTCCCAGTTTGATGTCACTGATGTATTTGACATTCATGTCTTTAAGGGACACTTTTTGGAGACATTTGTCTGTCATTTTTACTTTATTTTTGTGCATAATCATATGAAGCCTCTCGAACCTGCTCATGTCATGCAAGACAACAACTTGAAATTTTAGCATATTTTTTATGGAAAACCACTTGTGGCTCAGTTGGTGCGATTCTCATCTGTGAGTCTGAAGGTTCTGGAATTAAGTCCCACTCCAGGAATTGAACACAAAAACAAGGCTGAGCACAAAAACAAGGCTGACACTTCAGTGCAATACTGAAAGAGTATGGCATTATTGGGGATGTTGTCTTATGAAAGAGATTTTGAACCAAGGCTGCATTTCCCCTCTCTGGTAAACATAAAAGATCCCATGGTAGTATTTCGAAGAGCAGGAGCATTATCCCGGTGTCATGCCAATATTTGTTCTCTCAATCAACACTTAAAAAACATTATTTGGTTGTGATCATTTGTGGGAGCTTGCTGTGTGCAAATTTGCACCCAGCCTTCCGGCATTGCAGCAGTGACCACTTTAATAAGTATTTCATTGGATGTCTGGTGGTTATGAAAGACACTTTGTAAATGCAAGACTGTTTGGTTTTTTTTAAGAAAAATATTGCAAGATACTTCACAGAACATAAGAACTAGGAGCAGGAGTGGCAATTCAGCCCCTCGAGGTTGCTCCCGCCATTCAATACAATCATGGCTGATCTCATCTCCGCCTCACTGCCACCTTCCTCCCTGCTCCCCATAGCCCTTTATCCCTCTACTAATTAAAAACCTATCTTATCTCCTCAAATTTGTTTAGTATTCTTGCGTGCACTACACTCTTGAGGTAGAGAATTCCACAGACTAATGACCCTTTGAGTGAAGGAATTCCTTTTTGTTTCAAATCTGCCACCCCATCGCCAATTGTAAAGAAAATAGTTGCTGGACCAATAAGATAGGGTGACAAAATTCATGAGTTTGAATGTTATCTACGGTGGAGGATGGGAAGCTGGCTAGGAAATCTAGTTTGAAAGTTACAAGAGCACAGATAATTTTTTAAAAAAATGTTAATTGAGGAATCACCATTGGCAAAACACAAGAGTTCACCGGCAGATGGGCGAAGTGGAGGCAAGCAAAGCTTCGGAAGTAATGGGGAAGATATGGCGTCAGAGGATCAGCTTATATTCGCATGGAACTTTTAATCGCAAATTAACTTTTTCAATCTGAGACTGTGCCCATGCCACTGATTCCATCCCTCTCCCTGGCCGCCGAGTTTGTGGTGGCAGTGGAAGATGTTAACTGGAGAGAATTGTGGCTCATCTAGGATTGGATTGTTGGGCAAGCAGCCTTAGAACCTAGTCAATAGAATGTGTCAGAGAAGTAGTGGAAGGTTCCAGTCGGCTATTGTCAGCATATGTGTGAAAACTGACAATGTTTGCTGTTTGTATGTAGATGAGAAAGAGCAGGAGCCGAATAATAAATCATTGAAATTCAGTGACAAAGAGAAGCCACGGCTGGCAATTCTGTGGTTACAATCTGTTAAGAGTGGAACCAAGTGTTCAGGAGCAGAAGTATCAAAGAATGGTTTGGTCGACAGTGTCAATAGCTGCAGGAGGGTCAAGAAGGATGAGCAGCACATTCTCCCCGTGTTTGCGTGGGTTTTGCCCCCACAACCCAAAGATGTGCAGGATAGGTGAATTGGCCACGTTAAATTGCCCCTTAATTGGAAAACTGAAATGGGTACTTTAAATTTAAAAAAAAAGGATGAGCAGGAATTGTGTACCTTGGCAAAGTCACAGAAGGTGGCACTCGTGACTCTGACAAAGTTGTGGCAGAAATGTGATTTGAGGTGGCAACACATTAAATGACATTGGACAGGAAAATGAAGTTGGAGATGGGGAAGTAGTTTGCAAGGAGTGCAGAGTTTCTTTGCATGATGATAGTTCCTGAGTGTAGAGAACCATCATTAACAATGTCAACCATTGGACTGATCATTAAGGGAGTTTGGGTTGTCGGCAATTTATTTGGAAAATCATTAAGGGAGCAGAAGGTTTGTCTCATGGGCATGCTGAGATTGGAAAGGTCATGCCTCAAAACAATGCCGGTGCCAAATCTTTAATCCTAAAATAGAGAGGAGGGAGACTTGTCTTGATGGGCCAGTGAATGAAGGCAAAGCAGCATACGCAGCTGAACAAGTGGACAAAGTAATTCAGGAGTTCCTCGCACACATTGCTGTTAAGGTCAAGGGGGAAAGGAGTTTAAGGAGATGGTAGCGAGTGGAGAAAAACTGATTATTTTTACTCTGCAAGGTGAACCTGAGGAAGTGGGCAGTTTAGGCAGGTTAAGTTTTGAGGTCTGACAGCCTTGATGTGGTGCTGCCTGAGAATAGCTGATTGAGTTTGTGCATCAGGTAACACTGACATGTGCACCTGTTGGCTTTGAGGGAGCATAATTGGGTTGAAGGACTGGCATGAGGCAGAGCTAGGACTGAGGACAAGAACATCAAACATAGAATATAAATAAAATAAGTGCAAATATCTGTCTTCAATAGCTTTGTTTTGCAGCCTAATGTTTTGCCCAGCAGATTAAGTGAACACCATACAGTTTGTTGCATTTGGGAGTCGGCTTAGTTCAGTCGGTTTGTGTTGCAGAGTGAGGCCAACGGCGTGGGTTCAATTCTGATCCAGCTGAGGTTATTCATGAAGGCCCCACCTTCTCAACCTTGCCCATTGCCTGAGGTGTGGTGATCCTCCGGTTAAATCACCACCAGTCAGCTCTCCCCCTCAAAGGGGAAAGCAGCCTACCGTCATCTGGGACTATAGTGACTTTTACTAGTTATATAAATATTGAGTTGTATTTCTTAATGGTTAAACTAGATTATGCTTACTATTGCTGAGCCTCTCGTGTTGCTGTTTTAACAATAGGTCCCAATATGTTTACATTTATTATTCTACCAGGTACACCAGGTGTTGGGAAGACCACCCTTGGTAAAGAGTTAGCTGGAAGAACTGGATTGACATACATTAATGTGGGAGAACTGGCAAAAGAAGGTGAACATGAATGAAAATAATATTTAAGTGTTAATCTGGCAATTGCTACAATAGAATGAATTATAATCTAACCAGTTTACAATTGAATTTAACTTTATTAAAATATCTGACAGCAGACAATTCTAAAAATTTGTTTGTTCCTCAAAACGATTGATAATTCTTGAGAGCTTTAAGAATATTTAAGTGTTAATCTGGTAATTGCTACAACAGAATGAATTATAATTCATTCAGGGCAGCACGGTAGCACAAGTGGCTAGCAATGTGGCTTCACAGCACCAGGATCCCAGGTTCGATTCCCCGCTGGGTCACTGTCTGTGCGAAGTCTCCATGTTCTCCCCATGTCTGCGTGAGTTTCCTCCGGGTGCTCCGGTTTCCTCCCACAGTCCAAAGACATGCAGGTTAGGTGGATTGGTCATGCTAAATTGCCCTACGTGTCCAAAAAGTTTAGGAGGGGTTATTGGGTTATGGGGATAAGGTGGAAGTGAGGGCTGAAGTGGGTCGGTGCAGACTTGATGTGCCGAATGGCCTCCTTCTGCACTATATGTTCTATAATTCAATCTAACCTGTTTACAATTGAATTTAACTTGGCTATTAAAATAACTGATCGGGAGACAATCCTAAAAAATTTTATGTTCCTCAAAAAGATTGGTAATTCTTGAGACCCTTGGATTGTTATTACTTCGGGTGACAGTGGTTATTGCTGCTTCGCAGCGCCAGGGATCCAGGTTCAATTCCCACCTTGAGTGACTGTCTGTGTGGAGTGTACACTTTCTCCTCGAGTTTGCGTGGGTTCCCTCCGGGTGCTCTGGTATCCTCCCACAGTTCAAAGATGTGCAGGTTAGATGGATTGGCCATGCTAAATTGTTCCGTAGTGTCCGAGTTTACTGGGATAGGGCATGGAAATGAGCCTAGCTAGGGTTCTCTTTCGGAGAGTCGGTGCAGACTCGATGGGCCGAATGGCCTCCTTCACTGATTCTATGATTCTACTCAATATTTACTGCCAGTCTTCATTGACACAATTGTACATTTTAATATCAGTAATTTTCCACAAATGAAGCTGGTGGCATGGAAGATTCTTTATCATAAATTTGAGTTAGCTTCTTGAATTCAAGCAAGTTGTTAACCCAGTACTGAACTTTCATGAGTTGTGGAAAGGATTTTCAGCAGCCAGACAAATTATTCTTGGTCTTTGTATTGCTAAAAGTAATGCATTTATGCATTTTCAAAATATTTTAAGAGTTGGGACAAGAAATCTGTAATTCCAGGATGCTGAATGTTAATGAAAGTGCAAGGTGATAAAAAATGTTTGCTCTGAACAATACTGCAGATAGCTTCCCCTATTTTCTTGCACTTCTATCAGTTTACCTGATTGAATTATTTAACCAAGGCTTATCCAAGTAATTGTATTCAAGTAAATGAACAGACATTTTGCATTTGGATAATAAAACAATGAAAAGTAATAACCACTGCTCAATGTTATTGGTAACGTTTACCCATGATTTTATAGTGTTCATGTTCTGCGACAATGCAACAGTTGTATGTTTTGCTTGCACTATTTTGCAAGATGTGTATTGATGTAATTTATGCATCGCTTTCTCTCAGAATTGATGGTTCTGGTCAGAAGGGAGATGTAAACTGTGTTGTATTTCTCATCTTCTTGTAAAGGTAATCTGTATGAAGGCTATGATGAAGAATATTCATGTCCCATTCTGGATGAAGATCGGGTGAGTTTTGCGATAGAAAACCATACTGTTGGGCAGCACGGTGATGCAGTGGTTAGCATTGCTGCCTCACGGCGCCAAGGTCCCAGATTCAATCCCGGCTCTGGGTCACTATCCGTGTGGAGTTTGTACATTCTCCCCGTGTTTGCGTGGGTTTCGCCCCCACAACCCAAAGATGTGCAGAGTAGGTAGATTGACCACACTAAATTGTCCCTTAATTGGAAAAAATGAATTGGGTACTCTAAATTTATATTTAAAAAAAAAGAAAACCATACTGTAATGCAAATTATTGAGCAAATTCATTTTTTTTTTTTCATTTTATCACTTTGTGAAAATTGGTTTAATTCCAACTGCAAACTGTATAGTCTCTTAAAGTTTTGGATTCTGATCAAACTGCTCAGTCACGAAACCAAGACAGTTGGACACATTTCCAATTATTTTAGCTTGTACATATTATGAGTGGGCAGAAATAAGCTTGACAATCCCAAACTTGATATTTTTCAGCTGTTCTCAGATTAATATTTACCATATTTTAATGACTGCCTTTCACACTTGTAGTATTATCTTCAGTTCTGAACACCACACCTTGGGAAGGACATATTGGCCTCCGAGGAGTACAGCGTGGATTTAGTAGATTGGGACTTTGATTCCAAGGGAAAGTGATAACACAAACTAGCGATGTAGTCCCTGGAATTTAGAAGGTACTGGGGAGACTTAATTGAAGCTTTCAAGAGATTTGGGGCAAAATAAATTTTTGCATTGAAAAAAAGTTCCCAGATGGAGGAGAAAGTCCATAGTCTAAAGTTGTTGAACTCAATGCTCAGTTCAGAAGTCTATAACGTGCTTAATCAGAAGATGAGGTGCTGATCCTTCAGTTTGCGTTGGGCTGCACTGAACATTGCAGCTGGCCAAGGACAAATGTGTGGGCATGAGAGCAATGGTGAGTTAAAATGGCAAGTGACAGGAAGGTTGTGGCCATTCTTGCAGGCTAACTTAAAGTTGTTCAGCAAAGCAGTCACCAAGTTTGTGTTTAGCCTCCCCAATGTAGAAGAGACCACATTGGGAGCAGTGAATACATTAGATCAAATTGATGGAGGTGCAAGTGAAATGATACTTCACCTGAAAAGAGTATGTAGGGCCTAGGACAAGGAGGAGATAAAGGGGCAGATGTTGCACTTTCTGCAATTTCGAGGGATGATGTTCTGGGAAGGGGATGAGGGATTGAGGGTGATGCAGCTGAGAAACAGGGTGTTACGGAGGGAGCGGACCCCTAAATTTATAGTTCCCAATTCATTTTGTCCAATTAAGGGACAATTTAGCATGGCCAATCCACCTACCCTGCACATCTTCGGGTTGTAGGGGTGAAACCCACGCAAACACTGGGAGAATGTGCAAACTCCACATGGACAGTGACCCAGAGCAGGGATCGAACCTGGGACCTCGGTGCCGTGAGACAGTAGTGCTAACCACTGCGCCACCGTGCTGCGCTCCCTGTAGTATATTGACGGGTGGTAGAGGGGAGATGTGTTTCCTGGTGGCATTGTGTTGGAGTTGGCGGAAATGATGGGGGGTGATCCTTTGATTGTGGAAGTTGGTGGGGTGATGGGAGAACTGTCCCAACTTGTGAAAGGGTCAAGAATGAGAGAACACAGAGATTAAGTAATTGTTTCTCCTTTGTTTGTGTGCTGGGGACATTTCTAAGAGGAGATGGATAGTTATACTACAATTGTGTGTTAACCAGCTCTTGCAAACTGTTAACAAATAAGTTTTGTTTTATAATAAACAATTGTTCTAAGTTGATTGAAAGAAGACTGGTTAAAGTCTTTTATTCTGGGTACCAGTGGAGAAGGTAAACAATTGGCCATTTTGATGAGTACATTAATGGTACGACCTGTGGCGTCGTGGGGCTAGACAATGCGCTCTCCTCCCATCCCAGTCGTAACATTTCAGAAGACTTTGGGATTCCCTTTTCTGTTAGCTGCCAGTCTCTTTTATATTTTCTTATTGCTTTTCTTATTTGCTTTTTCACCTCGTCTTTGAACCTTCCAAATTCAGCCTGGTTCTCAATTGTATTTTCTACTTGATGTGATAAGCGCACATTTCTAACTTTTTGTTTGTCATCCAGGGAGTTCTGGATTTGTTTTCCTTACCTTGCCCTTGACTGTGCCTGAATTTTCACTTCTTTGAAGGTAGCCCAATATTCTGCTACCGTGTTTCTTGCCAATCTTTAATTCCTATTTATTCGGTCCCGATCTGTTCTTATTCCATTAAAGTTGGCATTCCCTCAGTTAATTATTCTTGCTCTGGATTGTTCTTTGTCCTTTTCCACAGCCAGCCTAAATCTTGTGATACAATGATCACTGCCTCCTAAATGTTCTCCTACTGATACTTGATCCACCTCATTTTCCAGAAACGGGTCTAGCAATACATCCTTTTCACGTACTGGAAACATAATGCTGTAGAAAGTTTTCCTGAACCCACACTAGGAACTCTGGACCCTCTTTGCCCATTACACGACTACTAGCCCAGTCTATATTCAGATAAAATTCCCCATTATAACTACTCTATAATTTCTGCGCCACTTTGCAATACCCTTGCAATTATTTTCCTCTGAGTCCTTCCTATGTGTTGGTGGCCTAATGTTGATGTGACCGTGCCTAATGTTGGTGTGACAGGCTGAAGCTGGGATGGCGGGCTGTGACAGTTAACTGCTAATCTACGAATCTGAATCCATTGGCCAACCAATCAGCACTCTCTTCTCTGAAGTATAAATTGTTGTTCCCTTTACATTTGGTGTTCTGGCGAATGTCCTGATAGAACAAAAATGTTTGACAGTTTGTGTGTGTTTGATATCTATTATAGTATGTTCACATAAATTTATTTCCCACCGAACAATCTGTTTTGCAGGTAGTTGATGAACTTGACGATAAGATGAATGAAGGTGGGATAATTGTGGATTACCATGGTTGCGACTTCTTTCCAGAGCGCTGGTTCCATATTGTGTTTGTCCTTCGTACGGATAATTCAATTTTATATGACCGATTGGAAAAAAGGTACTAAAGATGTTTGTCTTGATGTTTCTGTTCATCTAAAATTCAGTATACTCAAAATATTCTTCCTGCACATTTGTGCTGTTTACATTAAGTACATTTCCCCCATCCCCCAAAAATAATCCAACTGACTCAGCAATTGAATCAACACTTTTGGAGAGGGAGCAGGGAATGGTTAAGTGAGGGTAATGATAAGTAATGTTATGTCAACTGGTCTACCCCATTTGGTACAGTTGACTGAACGATTTTCCTCCAACATCTCTCTGCTTTCATCCAGCTGGGTGGACTGCTCTCACCTGGTTCTGTTAATTGTAGCCAGAGAATCATGTGCAATGTCCTCTGTTCCTTGTCTCACACCATTCCCTCAGGTGTCCCCAGGATCTATCCTTGATCTTGTATTTTTCATCTGATGCTGCCTAATGGAGACATCATCTAGAAACACAGCATTAGTTAATAATCTTTATTAGTGTCACAAGTAGGCTTACATTAACACTGCAATGAAGTTACTGTGAAAGTGAAGTTACGCCCACTCCGGTGCCTGTTCGAGTACACTGAGGGAGAATTCAGAATGTCCAATTCACCGAAGAAGCATGACTTTTGGGACTTGTAACAGGAAACCGGAGCATGGGGAGGAAACCCACACAGTTACAAGGAGAACATGGGTGCTCCAGTTTCCACATGTATGCTGACAACACTAGCTATACCTCTGAATCACCTCTCTTGACCCCTCCACAGTCTCTAAAATGTCTGACTGCTTGATATCCAGTTCTGGATGAACAGAAATTTCCTCCAAGTAAATATTGGGAAGGCTGGAGGCCTTTGTTTTCAGTACCTGCCACAAACCCCATTTGCTAGCCAATGGCTCCATCCCTCTCTGACTACATTGCTGCCATATTTGACCCTCAGATGAGTTTCTGATCACATCTATCGCCAGAATTGCTGATTTCCACCTATGTAACGTTGCCTGACCAAAGTCCTGTATCAGGTTATCTGCTGCTAAAACCCTCATCCCCATCTTTGTCACCTCTAGTCTTCGATTCCAATGCATTCCTAGTTGGCTCCCACATTCTAAACTGGATAGTATCCAAAACTCTGCCAGTGTCCTAATTTTGCACCAAGACATGTTGATCCATCACCCTATTCTCACTGACCTACATTGGCTCCCATTTAAGGCAGTCCTCCCTTTTAAAATTATCATTAACATTTTCAAATCCCTCCGTTGGCTTCACCTATCTCTATTTTTCTGATCTCCTCTTGCCCAACAGCTTGTGGATATCTGGGTTTCCACAATTCTGCACTTTAGAGCAAGCCTGATTTTAATCTTTGCGCTATTGGCTTTCAGCTGCCTAGGCCACAAACTATGGAATTCCCTCCCTAAACCCCTCTTTCTCTTTTCTTCTTTTTCTTCCTTTAAGGAGCTCCTTAAAACAGTGCCTCTTGTCCAAGCTTCAGATCACCAATCCTAATATCTCTTTTTGTGACTTTGTCAAATTCTGTTTGAAGTGCGATGGGATGTTTTACTGTGTTACAGGTGCTATATAAATGCAAGATGTGTTACTTCCCTTTTCTATCCCGGGGTATTGATGTCAATTGTAGCACTTTTTTTTTTTCTTTATAAATTTAGAGTACACAATTGTTTTTTTCCCAATTAAGGGGCAATTTAGCGTGGCCAATCCACCTACCCTGCATATCTTTGGGTTGTGGGGGTGAGACCCACGCAGACACGGAGAGAGTGTGCAAAACCCACATGGACAGGAAGCCGGGGCTGGGATTGATCCCAAGTCCTCAGTTGCCGGTTGGGCAAGCATTTATTGCCCATCCCTAGATGCCCTTCAGAAGGTGGTGGTGAGTTGCCTTCTTGATCCGCTGCAGTCTTTGAGGTGTAGGTATGTCCACTGTGCTGTTAGGGAGGGAGTTCCAGGATGTTGCCCTAGTAACAGTGAAGGAATGGCGATATATTTCAAAGTCAGGGTGGCGAGTGACTTGGAAGGGAACCTCCAGATGGTGGAGTTCCCAGGTATCTGCTGCTCTTGTCCTTCTAGGTGGTCGTGGGTTTGGAAGGTGCTGTCTTCGACCTTGGTCAACTGAAATTCATCTAGTACGGGAGATGAATATTTCTACTGATGTTCCTTTCCCCCTAACCCAGTCAAGCACAAATGAAAATTGCATGCTTGAATGACTTCAAGTTAAAGATTGAACTTGCCCATTTGTCTTTCTCTTCCCAGTCCATAGATTCTAACATATGCTCCAGAATATTTGGTCCCCTCATTACCCATGCAAGATCAACTTTACGATTGTATTTTACTTTTGAACAGAATGAATAAGCCCGCTACGTGGCACATAACCCATTATGGATTTGTGCAACTGTCCCATTGTCTTCCAAGTTTGTTCAAAGTTAGCAGTTTTTCCTTCCATTTCCCTTGTGTTGCTGTAACATGTTGGCATAACACATCTACTTTATGATATGGTAATTGACACTTCATTTTTTTCTTCAGGAGTTACAGTGGAAAGAAACTTCAGGACAACATTCAGTGTGAGATTTTCCAGACTATATATGAAGAGGCTATGGAGTCATATCATAAGGAGATTGTGCATCAGTTACCCAGCAACATGCCTGAGGACTTGGAAATGAATTTGGAACAAATTATGCAGTGGGTTGAACAGTGGATGAAAGATAACAATTAAATGCTGGCCTTAATGGATGGGTTTGTGCTAAGAAGACCGACTTGTGTACAAATGCTACCATAATCAGAGGCGATAGCTGATTTTCATTCAGCTGACTTGGAAATATTTGTGAAAAATCACTGATAGTTTAAGCAGTAACAAGGAACCTTTAGGCGATATAAAGATTTAATTATTTGTCAAATATTTACAAACAAAATTCAGTGATCATTGTAAATATTTTTCTCTTGCATTAAATATATGAATATGGTGATGGGTGTGAGAAAGATTTTTTAAATTAATGAATTGAATGATGTCTATTCTAAACAAATTATATAGTTTGAATTAATGTGATTCTTTGTTTTTCAAAAAGAAAAAAAAAGGTAAATAAAATTGCTGAAAAGTGAGACATGTTGCTGAAGCATTTGTCTTGCACTCATCGGCACAAAGGCAAGAATGCCAAATTTCAAACTATTACAACACTTCATAATCATATGGGGGAGCCAACAGTTGCCCATTGCTTTCTCTTGCATTTGTCCTGATAAGTGCAAGACTAAAAGCTTCCCTTTTTGGCAATATTAAAGTTCTACACTACCAATTGGCTGTTCTTAATAATAATTGCTTATTGTCACAAGTAGGCTTCAATGAAGTTACTGTGAAACGCCCCTAGTCGCCACATTCTGGCACCTGTTCGGGAAGGCCGGTACTCAATGAATTGAACCCGCGCTGCTGGCCTTGTTCTGCATTACAAGCCAGCTGTTTAGCCCACTGTGCTAAACCAGCCCCTGGTTTAATAAATAACGTCATTTTAAAGAATTCTTTAAAAATAGGTAATTCAGCCGTGATGAGTTGTTAGTCCAGGGTTTAGGAGAGGATTTGAGGAAAAAATGTTTACTCAGAGGATGGTGATGGTTTGGAATGCACTGCCTGGGAGGGTGGTAGAGGTCGGTTGATTCACATCCTTTAAAATGTACCTGGATCAGCACTTGGCACGTCATAACATTCCAGGCCAAGTGCTGGCAAATGGGATTAGGTCGGTAGGTCAGGTGTTTTTCATGTGTTGGTACAGACTCGGGGCCGAATGGCCTCTTCACGATTTTTCCGTGATTTTGGACTCTCGAAATGGCCGAGTGAACATAATAGTGCCAGCTGTGATACATTGGGTAACATGCTCACCTCTGAATCAAACGTTTTTGGATTCCAATCCCACTGCAGAGACGTAAATGCAAAATATGGGTCAACAGTCCAGGGCAGTGATCCAGTGGCAGTGCTGTGTTGTCAGCGGTGATGACTTTTTTTCACTCGATAATGGGCCTCACTGGCTGGATCAGCATAAATTGTCCTTTCCTGAGTCACCCACATTGCTGTGGATCTGGAGTCACATATAGGCCAGACCAGGTAAGAATCATCATAGAATTTACAGTGTAGAAGGAGGCCATTCGGCCCATCGAGTCTGCACTGGCACTTACAAAGAGCACCCTACTGAAGCCCACGTATCTACCCTATCCCAGTAACCCCCACTTAACATATTTTGGACACTAAGGGCAATTTAGCATAGCCAATCCACCTAACCCGCACATCTTTGGACTGTGGGAGGAAACCAGAGCACAAGGAGAAAACCTATGCAGGCACGAGGGGGAACGTGCAGACTCTGCACAGACAGTGACCCAGCCGGGAAGCAACTGTGTTAACCACTATGCTACCGTGCTGCCCACTGGGTGACAGATTTCCTTCCCTAAAGGACAGATTGAACCAGGTAGGTTTTTACTTCAATCAATAATGGTTTCATGGTCCTCATTAGGCTCTTAAATACAGACATTAAACTGAGGCTCGGGTTGCTTTTAGAATATGCGTAAAAGATGCCATTGCACTATTTTGAAAAACAGCAGCCTACTTTATTTCCTGGCCAACATTTATCTTTCTACCAACATCACTAAAACATTATCTAGTTGATTGTGGGAGCTTGCTTTGTGCATACTTCTTGTTTCCCAACATTGAGAGTTACTGAACCTTGGCTGTCAAATGCTTTGCTGCATCCTGGGATGAAAAATGCTATTGAAATGCAAGTCTTTTTTAAAAATTGGTTCTTAACTAATGCCATGAGTTACAATATCGCACTGAGTAATATGGAGAAGGGGCAAAACTAACTTCTTGGAATGTTGGTTACCCACCCACCATTTTAATTGTTTCTGAACAAATGTGAAGTCATACTTAAGTACATAAGTTATAGAGTATGTATTTAGTACTCTCATCTGGAAGGGGAAAGGCAACAGTACTTGCATAGAAAAGTTTAGGTACATCTGCATCATTGTGAAAAGCAACTTGGTATATGCCCAAAAGAAATGTGACAATTCAATCAAATGTAATACATTTTAATTTCACTTATTTACAGTATCACTAACTGCTGTCTGATTGGGTGTTGGTTTTTAAAGTTAAACTAGGACTCAAAACTCTTGGTATATCCATCTTATTTTCTCTGTTTTAATGTAACCTATCAGACATGACTTCCTGATGAATAAAATACAGTAATGCTTTGTTCAGTTTCCCCCTTCACAAACAACTGTTTTTACAGGAACTGGGAGTCATGTTCTGATATTATTTCTATAGCCTGATCTATTCTGATTTGTACAAGATGATAAATACTTTCTATTCAGCAGAATTAAGTTTTTCAAGTAATTCAAAGCTTTTGAATCAAAATTTTGTAATATTTGCCAAGAACACAAATATTCAGTGCAGAGGTTACAACAAATACCATCTCTTTAGCATCCCCTGTCCCGCCCTTATTTTTCTGCATTAAATGTAATCCCAATGAACACGGGTGAGCCAGGTGAATTGCATCAATTTCCTTTCGTGAGCTGCAGAAGAAAATGAAAGAGACCAGTTTATAGAAACTTTCACTGTTTCACCATTGAAGAAGGGTTTATTTCCACTCTACTCTTTTCACGTCACTCTATGGTTCTCAACCAGAGAATTGCATGGGTGAACAATTGCTACCACTCTACCTCATTGGGTGCAGTAATGGCGTGATTATGTTCCTGGATGTGGCAATCCAAAGGCTTTACACGAATGCTCCAGAAAATAATGAGTTCGTAACTCCTGTGGTGGAATGTGAAATCAGTTAAAGAAAATCTGAAAATTAAAATAAACTGCCACCCGTCAATTCCAGCTGCTGGACTGCAGAGTGAGAAGCTGAACATGAGTCGGTGGGCCCAGCTACCATGTGTAGTTGGAATTTCAGGTGAGGAAGGATGGTGTTAATATGTGCCCGACCAGTTTTGTACTTAGGAAAAAAAAAGTGCAGTTGGAAGTCCTGATAGAAGTAGACTCCAGCCAACCATCACACCCATTGCAAAAGTCACCCAAATCATCTATCCAGAAAAAGTCACTTTCAGTTTGGTCCAGGAACAACCTTGACTCCACATTCCCTGTTGGTGAAAAGGGAGTTCCTGATGGGATGTGGTGACTGAAGGGATGGTGCAGACTCTGCTACCTGAGCCGCACCTAGAAAGCGGTGACGTCTCGGCCGGCCGGCCGGCTGGGTCGGTCACGTGCGCCTGGATTTCCGCCATTTGTTTTCCGGGGAAAGAAGCGGAAAGTTTTCCCGGATCCGACCAAGTGGGAAAGGAGCGATCGGGACCGGTAAGAGTTGGGGCGGGGGTGAAGCGAGCCTGGTCTCAGTGTGAGCCGGCCCCCAGTGAGAGAGGGACGCTCCTGTCGGGGTGGCTGCATTGCTCAGTGCCCGACAATGTCCCTTTAATCTTCATTCAGTCACATCTTCCTTCCGCCCTGCAGTCTGTCGGAAAGAGAAAGATTTGTTTCTGACCTAGCAACTTGTCGCGTATCTGTTGAGTTGAAGTGCAGATTTCTGAGGCCGGCTGTTGTTTCTGCAACCTGGCATTTTGAGATCGACCCAACAAACGGCGCTGCCCACACATCAGTGATGTAAATGACCTACATTGTCAGAGAATGTTTAGAGTGAGATTCATTATCCTCAAACGTAAATATACAAGTAAATATATATAAATATCTGATTGATCAGATGTTGATATTCATCCACAGAAACCTCCTCCAATTTAAAATTCTCAACTTGTTCCCAAATTCTTCAATGGCCTTGCTCCATCGGATCGCTCTGTAGCCTTCCCCAGCCCGACGACCACCTTGGCCCTACGCTCTCTGAAACCTCTTACTTCATGGCTCCTTAAGTCCTAACTCTCTGACCGATGACCAAGCTATTACCTGTGGTAATATGGTAATAGGACCTGTGGTAATAGCTCCTCCCACTGAGTGTCTTTTTTTCAGAGTATGTTCCTGTGCAACATATTGGGTTGTTTTGCCATGTTAAAGACACAAAATGCAAGCCTTTGTGCTTTAGAATAAGTGTCCGATTATGCAATGCTCAAAACCTTAGTCCTCTGCCAATGGAACAGGACCATTGACTGATCAGAAAGTCCAGGACTACAGTTTACGTGCGTAGGCGCTGCTTTTGTTTCTACAACGGTTCACCTTTTCCATTTTCTGTTGTTGCCACTGGATTCTTAAACACTGAAATCACCTATGATTATAATTTGTTTGCCTCTTGATGAGTTGAAGGCTTTTGTTCATCCTTATTCATTAAGGTGGTAATCATTTTTTGTTCAAAATCGAAATTAAACATAACTTTGTTGCAGGTTTAGCTATTTATTGACCAAAATATGTGAAGCAGTTTAGCTAATAACTGAAGGAGAAAGATACGCGTCAGAAATGTTTTTAAAATTTGTTTTTACTCCAACTTTATCCTGTTGTGTGTGATGATTAATTTTCCTGTATAATTTCCAAACCCACGACCGCTCCCATCTAGAAGAACAAGAGCAGCAGATACCTGGGAACCCCACCACCTGGAGGTTCCGCTCCAAGTCAAACTCCCCCTCCAAGGGTGGCACGTTAGCACAGTGGGTTGCACTGTTGCTTCTCAGCTCCAGGTTCCCAGGTTCGATTCCCGGCTTGGGTCACTGTCTGTGTGGAGTCTGCACATTCTCCCAAGGTCTGCATGGATTTCCTCCGGATGCTCCGGTATCCTCCCACAAGTCCCAAAAGACGTGCTGTTAAGTAATTTGGACATTCTGAATTCTCCCACTGTGTACTTGAACAGGCGCCGGAATGTGGCGACTAGGGGCTTTTCACAGTAACTTAATTGCAGTGTTAATGTAAGCCTACTCGTGACTATAAAGATTATCATTAAGCCATTCACCACCCTAACTTGGAAATGTATCACTATTCAAAGAACAAAGAAAAATTACCGCACAGGAACAGGCCCTTTGGCCCTCCAAGCCTGCACCTATCCAACCCCTCCGCCACCTGCCTAGCCCCCGGAAGTACGGAGGATTCTGTAACTTCCGGATGGTCCAACACCAGAGTGGTTTGCTCCACTTTTTACGCCGGCGTCGGGCCATTGCGGGGATTCGGAAGAATCCCGCTGCAGAACTTTGAGTTTCGGCATCTGAAAGTGCAGTTACCAATTAAAGTAGAGGATGCTCAAGAGACCAAAGAGGTTGTGAGGCTGGAGGAGACTACATAGATAGGGAGGGAAGGATGAGAGTTTTAAAATCAAGGCATTGGTTGTCCGGGAATCATTGCAGGTCAACAAACACAGGTGATGGGTGAATGGGACTTGATTTGAACTTGGGCCATGACAGTAAAGTTTTGGATAACCGAAGTTAAAAAATGAAAATCGCTTATTGTCACAAGTAGGCTTCAAATGAAGTTACTGTGAAAAGCCCCTAGTCGCCACATTCCATCGCCTGTTCGGGGAGGTTGGTACGTGAATTGAACCGTGCTGCTGGCCTGCCTTGGTCTGCTTTAAAAGCCAGCTATTTAGCCCTGTGCTAAACCAGCCCCAGGAGTATGGAGTAGTTTATGGAGTACTTTAAATTATTATTTTTTTTTGTTCACATTTGTAGTACCACAACTAATTTTATTGCTTTTCCACCTTGGAAGATTTTTGCAATATTTTATTTTTCTGTTTCTGTTATGTTACTAATTGAAGGCTGCCGTTCTGTTTGTTTTTACTGGATCTGTTGAATTCTGAGTTTTACTAAAGTCTGGTTGTCTTCTGTTTGCAAACAGGTTTTGCCAGTGCATTACATCATATGCAAAAGAAGGTTAATGTGCATTTATTGATGGGATATAGATGCAGAATATTCTGTTTTCAAACAGTTGAAACTTGAGTATGGGCTCTGATAAACTTGACAATCCTGAATTTTGAATGTTAGAAGAGCATTGATACTGTTTCAATAAATTTGTAGCACCACAGGGTGCTGGAATTTAATCAAGTTCGAAGCAAATATTTCAATTTATTATCACTGGTTAAATTTGCTATCGGTGATATTTCCATTAAAGGCACTTGACTTAATTTCATTAGCTCACTTGGGTTATGCGTTTAACATAATTTGGTGTTGTCTGTTCTCACAGGTTTTTTTTTAGATATTGGCTGATGAAGAACATTACATTGGCAGTCAGTAGAATGAATTAGTAAGTAAAATTATAGTGTAAGAATGGCTTTATTCGATTATTGGAGATTCCTTACTTAATGGCATAGGGACAAGGATGTTTTACTTTGCTTTGTTGAATGAGTCTCAACAACACTGATATAGCAAAGTGACTTAAAATGCGGCACAGTGGTGCTGTAAAAATACAGATGGTGACTCATAGTCATGGAGATGGGCTTTCAGGAGAGTTTTTAAAGGATGAAAGGATATGGAGACAGATGGCCTTATGGAGTGAAAACGAGGCCTAGGGGCTGAAGGGTCGACCATCAATGGTGGTATCAATGGAAGGAGGTCAGAATTAGAAAAATGGAGGGTTTGGAGGGCTGATGAGGCTGGGGGCATGGTGATTACAAACTGGCTCCTTAATCCAGAGCAAAAACAGAAAATGCTGGACAAGCTCAGCAGGTCTGACAACATCTGCGGAGGGAGCAGGGAGAAAACGGTTTGAGAAGGACGGGTTGCATCTAAACTGGAGGGAGATAAATATCCTGGCAGCGAGGTTTGCTAGTATCATGCAGGAGGGTTTATGCTAGTGTCATGCGAAAGGGTTTAAACTAGTGTGGCAGGGGGGATGGAACCAGAGCAATAGGTCAGAAGGTGAAATAACTGAGGGGGAACTAGAGAATAGGGCCAGTAAGACTCCGAGGAGGAACAGGCAGGGAGATGTTGCAAAACACAGACTGGTGATCTGAAGTGCATTTGTATCAATGCAAGTATAACAGGTAAGGCAGATGAACTTAGTTCTAAGTACTAATTCCAAGCTCTATGACGCTGTTGCCATTACAGAGACTTGGTTGAGGGAGGGACAGGAATGGCAGCTACAGGATCTGGATGTTTCAGGCGGGATAGAGGGGGATGTAAAAGGGGTGGGGGAATTGCACTACTGGATAAGGAGAATATCACAGCTGTCCTGCGGGAGGACACCCAAGAGTGCTCATGCAGCGAGGCAATATGGGTAGAGCTCAAGAATTGGAAGGGTGCTATCACAATGTTGGGGGTTTATTACAGGCATCCCAACAGCCAGCGGGACATAGAGGAGCAGATATGTAGGCAAATGTTGGAAAGGTGTAAAAGCAACAGGATTGTTGAGGTGATGATTTTAACTCTCCCTATATTGACTGGGACTCACTTTGGAAGGAGCATGCAGGACGGCTTCTTGAAACAATATGTAGGTAGTCCAATTAGGAAAGGGGCCATGCTGGATCTGGAATTGGGGAATGAGCCTGGCCAGGTGGTAGAAGTTTCAGTAGGGGAGCATTTCGGGAAAAGTGACCATAATTCAGTACGTTTTTTTCAGGTACTGTTGCGTAAAGATAAGAGTAGTCCTCAAGTGAAGGTACGAAATTGGGGAAAGGCTAATTACATCAATATTGGGCAGGAACTGAAGACTATAGATTGGGGGCAGATGTTGTGTTGTTCCTTGTGTCTTAATAACACTCGTAGTCTTGAAGTTGAAGTAGATCTTTATTGTGAGTTCATTTTCTCTTCAGTGCTTAACTTTAAGTTACATTTGAGCTGCCTATCTGTGTCTTGCTACCAGCTCCCGTTCCTGTGAAGTGTGTGCTGACTTCCTGTTTGTGTGTATTTATACCTCCCGTGCTCCCTCTAGTGATTGCTTAGTTGTATTGCATCTACATTGACCCCTTGCTTAATATATACAGTTATACAGATCACCACATCCCCCCCTTTTATCTTTACATATTTTCTGTACAGTGTTAAAGAAAATTGTACAAAACAGTTAGATTACTTATGATATGTATATCTGTACAAGTGATGATGATATTGGATATTTTACAAAGCCAATTAAGATTTATGAGTCTAATCTTAATAAAAATATTTATGAGTCCAAACTTGATGAATTTGTCCATTGAGCTTTTTCTTTTTCGTTGTTGACGTGGTGATATTGATATTGCAACTCTGTTGTGAATGTTGTCGGTGTTCTTGTTTTTAAGTAACCAACAAGTCATCCCGAGGTGTTTGAGTGGTCGAACCACTGATGTTGAGTGACATGGACTTTTTTTCTCAGCTTGTGTTATCGATTTAGTGTGTCATCTGCCTTGAAAGCTGGTGTGCTTGCTTGTTCTGGAGCAGATGTGAATTTGTGCGATTCGTTGTCATGCCATGGCATGTTTGTAGTCTCGTCATTGTTTTGCAGTGTGCTGTGGCATTGTCCTTCATGTGCAGCATTGTACCATTTTGTACAGGTTGTTTCATTGTTGATGTTTCTGTCTTTGTTGTTTTCGTTGTCGTTCTTGTTGCTGTTTTTGACGTATCTGTCTTTGCTGTTTTTGTTGTCGTTCTTGTTGTTTCTGTTTTTGTTGTTTTCATCGTTATTCTTGTCGTTTTTCTTGTTGTGCTTGTTTCTGTTTTTGTTGTTTTCGTTGTTGTTCTTGTCGTACTTGTTGTCTTTGTTATGCTTCTTGTTGTTTTTGTTGTTCTTGTAGTTTTTCTTGTGCTTGCAGTTTTTGTTGTTGCTGTTGTTGTTCTTGTTTCTGTAGTGCTTCCTGCAGTTTTTGTTGTTCTTGTTGCGCTTCATGTTGTTTTTGTTCTTGCTGTTGTTGTTCTCGTTTCTGCTGTGCTTCTTGTGGCTTTTGTTTCTCTTGTTGCGCTCAATGAGTGTTCCGTGTGGATAATTTGCGTAATTGGTGCGAGTGTCCTTTGTGGTATCTGTTACCTTGAGCGTTTCGTCTCGAGAATGGTCTGATGTTGCATTGATGTTGGTGACATCAGTCATTTGTGGTGGATTTGATTCCTCTTCTTTGCTTTCTTGGTGCTCCTTCTGGAGTCAAAATCTTCAAGATTTCATTCTCTTGTGGGTCTTGGTGCTCCTCTTGTGGAGTCAAAATCTTCAAGATTTGAATTGACGTGGTCTCTCTGGACTCATGAGTAGCCCTACTCTGCTTCTCTACAGACGAGCTGAGATCTGTCAGTCTCGCTGTGATGCTGCACCTCCTGTATGCCAAGTGTGATGACATTGTCACTGTTTTCGCATGCAGTGGGTAGACTTGCATTGTCTTCTTCATGATTATGTGAGCTTGGTAGACTTTCATAGTCTGCTTGTGGTGCTCAGATACGGTGGGTTGACCTTCATGGTTTTGATCATGCATGGTGTTTGCAATGGCGTGTTTGTTTGCTTCCATTTTGGAGTCTGTCAACGAGCTGTCCGTGGAGGCTTGCGTTGCTCCCCCTGTGGACTCTTTCATCATCTCTCTGTGGAGTCATGTAGTGTTCTCTCTGAGGAGTCAATCTGTGCTCTCAACAGAGTCGTTCTGTGCTCTTTGTGTGGCATCGTCTTCTTCTTGGGTATTGCTGTCATCCAATGTCTCGATCTGCCATGGCATCATGGTACAGATCACCACAGATGTGTGAGGGTAAATCAACATCTGGCATGTGGGAAGCTTTTAAATGTCAGTTGATAGGAATTCAGGACCGGCATGTTCCTGTGAAGAAGAAGGATAAATGTGACAAGCTTTGAGAACCTTGGATAACAAAGGATATTGTGAGCCTAGTCCAAAAGAAAAAGGAAGCATTTGTAAGGGCTAGAAGCCTGGGAACAGACTAAACCCATGAGGAATATAAGGAAAATAGGAAGGAACTTAAAAAAAGGAGGCAGGAAGGCGAAAAGGGGTCACAAAAGGTCATTGGCAAACAGGATTAAGGAAAATCCCAAGGCTTTTTACACATATATAAAGAGAAAAAGGATAGTCAGGGAAAGGGTTGGCTCACTCAAGGACAGGGGAGGGAATCTATGCGTGGAACCAGAGAAAATGGGCGAGGTACTAAATGAACACCTTGCATCAGTATCCACCAAAGAGAAGGACTTGGTGGATGATGAGTCTGGGGAAGGATGTGTAGATAATTTGGGTCACATTGAGATCAAAAAGGCAGAGGTGTTGGGCGTCTTGAAAAACATTAAGCTCGATAAGTCCCCAGGGCCTGATGGGATCTACCCCAGAATACTGAGGGAGGCAAGGGAGGAAATTGCTGGAGCCTTGACAGAAATGTTTGTATCCTCATTGGCTACAGGTGAGGTACCAGAGGACTAGAGAATAGCTAATGTTGTTCTTTTGTTTGAGAAGGGTAGCAAGGATAATTGAGGAAACCACAGGCCAGTGAGCCTTATAATCAGTGGTACAGAAATTATTGGAGAGGGTTCTTTGAGACAGGATTTAGTCCCATTTGGAAGCAAGTGGACGTATTAGTGAGAGGCAGCATGGTTTTGTGAAGGGAGGTCGTGCCTCAATGACTTGATCGAGTTTTTCGAGGAAATTACAAAGATGGTTGATGAAGGTAGAGTACTGGATGTTGTCTACATGGACTTCAGCAAGGTCCCTTATCATAGACTGGTACAGGAGATGGAGTCACTTGGGATCAGAGGTGAGCTGGCAAGATGGATACAGAACTGGCTTGGTCATAGAAGCAGAGGGTAGCAGTGGAATGGTGCTTTTCTGAATGGAGGGCTATGACTCGTGGTATTTTGCGCAGGTTTAGTGCGAGCACCTTTTATTTTTGTAGTATATAAAAATGATTTGGAGGAAACTGTAACTGGTCTGATTAGTAAGTTTGCAGACGACAAAGGTTGGTGGAATTGCGGATAGTGATGAGGACTGTCAGAGGATACAGCAGTTTACATTTTGGTTGGAAACCTGGGCGGAGAGATGGCAGATGGAGTTTAATCCGGACAAATGTGAAGTAACACATTTTGGAAAGTCTAATACAGGTGGGAAATATACAGTAAATGGCAGAACCTTTAGAGTATTGACAGACAGAGGGTTCTGGGTGTACAGGTCCACAGGTCACTGAAAGTAACAGTGCAGGTGGAGAAGGTAATCAAGAAAGCATATGGCATGTTTGCCATCATCAGACAGGGCATTGAGTGTAAAGATTGGCAAGTCATGCTGCAGCTTTATAGAACCTTAGTTAGGCCACACTTGGAATATAGTGTTCAATTCTGGTTGCCACACTATCAGAAGGATGTGGAGGCTTTGGAGAGGGTACAGAAGAGGTTTACCAAGATGTTGCCTGGTATGGAGGCATTAGCTATGAGGAGAGGTTGGATGAACTCATTTTGTTCTCACTGGAATGACAGAGGTTGAGGGGCGACCTGATAGAAGTTTACAAAATTATGAGGGGCATGGACAGAGCGGATAGTGAGAAGCTTTTTGCCAAGGTGGAAGAGTCAATTACCAGGGGACATAGGTTCCCGTACCAGCCTCCCCGAACAGGCGCCGGAATGTGGCGACTAGGGGCTTTTCACAGTAACTTCATTTGAAGCCTACTTGTGACAATAAGCGATTTTCATTTCATTTAAGGTGCGAGGGACAAAGTTTATTGGAGATGTGTGAGACAAGAGACGTCTTGACAAATACATGAATCGGATAGGAATAGAGGGATACGGACCCAGGAAATATAGAAGGTTTTAGGTTAGATGGGCAGCATGGTCGGCGCAGGCTTGGAGGGCCAAAGAGCCTGTTCCTGTGCTGTACTTTTCTTTGTTCTTTTTTCTTTGAGTCGGATCTATGTCAATGCTAGCGAGAACTGCAAATAGGATCAGATTTGTACTGTGGTTGGGGGGGGGGGGGGGGGGGGGGGGGCGGGGGGGGGGGGGTGCTGCTGCAGTGGAGCAGTGGGACTGGATAGAGAGCCAACGATAGATGGAGATTGACAAAAAGTGTCATGGATAGAAAGACAAAAGGAATGTAAATGGTGATCATGGCAAAGAAGGATGCTGATAGTGGTACAGAAAGAGATTATAATATGTTAATGACAGAACAATGGTAAGCAGTATATCAAAGTACAACTAGGAACAGATAGCTCAAATGAGGTGGAGGAGGGGGGACCATGGTTGGGGAAAAATGGATTGATGGAAGAAATGAAAATAAATTGATGGAAATAAAAACAGGGTGAAAGTGGAGGAGAGGGTTCACATCTAAAGTTGTGAATTCCATGTTAAGTCTGGAAGGTTGTAACGTGCCTCTTCGGAGATGAGGTGCTGTTCCCTCAGTTTGCATTGGGCTTCACTGGAACATTGCAGTAGGCCAAGGATGGACATGTGGACATGAGAGCATGACAATGAGTTAAAATGGCAAGCGACAGGAAAGTCAGGGTCCAGCTTGCGAATGGACCAAAGGCGTTTTACAAAGCTCCAATGCAGAGTAGTCCATATTGGGAGCAGCAAATGCAATAGGGCCAGATTGAAGGAGGTGCATGTGAAGCTCTGCCTCACCTGAAAATAGTGTTTAGACCCTTGGATGGTGAGCAAAGAGGAGGTAAAAGAGCAAGTGTTGCACCATCGCGATTGCATGGGAAGGTGCCGAAGGCAACAAAACAAGAGTTCAGCATGGTGCCGAGCCTGAGATTTGTTGAAGTGGGGGCGTTTAGGTATGAAGCTGAGTACAGCATGTTCAGCCTCCGAGAGGGGAAGGTCAGAGGGAATAGTGAATATAAGGCAAGGGCTGGGATTAGAAAGGATGGGGTCTGAGGGACAGGAAGGGGTACAGTAAGTTGCTGGAGCTTGCGTTCCTTAACACCTGAAAGGAAGAGAAAATGTTTCTTGTTAAGACATATTAATGTATTATTTCCAGTTCTCTCCAGCTTTGACAAAGAGTCATCCAGATTTGAAATGTTAGCTCCCTTCTCCCTCCACAGATGCTGCCAGACCTGCTGAGATTGTCCAGGATTTTCTGTTTCTGTTTGTATTTCAGATTCCAGCATCTGCAGTAATTTGCTTTTATCCATAATCCAGAGACCTGGGCTGATCATCAGGAGACTCGAGTTCACACCCCACCATGGTAGCTGGGGAATTTAAATTTGGTCAATTAACTATTCTTAAATAAAAAGGAAGTGTCAGTAATGATGACCATGAAACTACCCAATTGCCTAAATCCATCTGGTTCGCTAATGTCCTTTGGGAAGGAAAACTGTCGTCCTCACCTGATGTGGCCAAGATGTAACTTTTAAGTGCCCACTGAAATGGCCCAGTCAACTACTCAGCACATCAGGGATAGACAATAAATGCTGACTTTGTCTGCGAATCCCACCACATGAATAAATGTAAAAAAATAGAGAAACTGGAGTGTGAAACTATGGAGTGATTTTTGCATGAGGATGAAAATGTTCCATTTGAAGTGTTGGTAAACTAAGCCATCCATGATAGCAGGGAAAGAATAAGAAAATAACTGAACAGGTACATGCCAAAAGACCAAAAACAACACCCAAACTGCTCAATCGATTGCAACGTATGTATGGCAAAAAAACATGGAGCTAGGTCAGCTCCATGTGAGAGTGACTTGGGTGGGTTAGGATTAGAGTTTTGCATGAGCTGAAGGTAAGGAGAATGGGAGGCTGGGCAGGAGAGCAGTGGAATCGCCAAAACTGTAGTTAACAAAGACATGGCTGAGAATTTGAGATCTAGATGCAAGGGGCAGGGATGTAGGTGCGCAGAGTTAAAAAGGGGCAAGTAGGTGCGCAGAGTTAAAAAGGGGCAAGTAGAAAGCCATTATGGTAAAATTATATAGACGTTGGAAGCTCTTCTGTTAATTTAAATCATTTCTGGATTTCTTTTTAAAAAAATATATTTTATTCAAATTTTTCGGCCAAACAAAACAGTACAAAGATTTTTCCCTTTTTACAACAATAACCCCCCCCCCCCCCCCGCCCCCCCCCCCCCCCCCCCCCCCCCGGGTTGCTGCTGTTACCTTCCCATTTCCTTTATCGTTCTGCGAGGTAGTTAATGAACGGTCGCCACCGCCTGGTGAACCCTTGAGCCGAACCCCTTAGTGCAAACTTTATCCGTTCTAGTTTTATAAACCCTGCCATGTCGTTTATCCAGGTCTCCACGCCCGGGGGTTTGGCTTCCTTCCACATAAGCAATATCCTTCGCCGGGCTACTAGAGACGCAAAGGCCAAAACATCAGCCTCTCTTGCCTCCTGCACTCCCGGCTCTTCTGCAACCCCAAATATAGCCAACCCCCAGCTTGGCTCGACCCGGACCCCCACCACCTTCGAAAGCACATTCGCCACCCCCACCCAGAACCCCTGCAGTGCCGGGCATGACCAAAACATGTGGGTGTGGTTTGCTGGGCTCCTCGAGCATCTCCCACACCTATCCTCTACTTCGAAAAATTTACTGAGCCTTGCTCCGGTCATATGCGCCCTGTGCAAAACCTTGAATTGTATCAGGCTAAGCCTGGCGCACGAGGACGAAGAGTTTACCCTACGTAGGGCATCTGCCCAAAGCCCCCCTTCAATCTCTTCCCCCAGCTCTTCTTCCCATTTTCCCTTCAGCTCATCCACCATGATCTCCCCCTCGTCTCTCATTTCCCTGTATATATCCGACACCCTACCATCCCCCACCCATGTCCCTGAGATCACTCTATCCTGAATCTCCTGCGTCGGGAGCTGCGGGAATTCCCTCCCCTGTTGCCTCGCAAAAGCCCTCAGTTGCATGTACCGAAATGCATTCCCTTGGGGCAACCCATATTTTTCTGACAGCGCTCCCAGACTGGCAAACGTCCCGTCTAAGAACAGATCCCTCAGTTGCACAATCCCAGCTCTTTGCCATGCTCTAAATCCCCCATCTATTCTCCCCGGGACAAACCTATGATTATTTCTTATCGGGGACCGCACCGAGGCTCCTGTCATTCCCCTATGCCGTCTCCACTGCCCCCAAATTTTCAGTGTTGCCATCACCACTGGACTTGTGGTGTATTTCTTAGGGGAGAACGGCAACGGCGCCTTCGCCAGTGCTTGTAGGCTGGTTCCTTTGCAGGACGCCATCTCCAATCTCTTCCACGCCGCTCCCTCCCCTTCTCCCATCCACTTACACACCATTGAAATATTGGCAGCCCAATAGTACTCACTTAAGCTCGGTAGTGCTCGTCCCCCCCTCTCCCTGCTACGCTGCAAGAACCCCCTCCTCACTCTCAGGGTCTTCCCAGCCCACACAAAACTCATGACACTTTTCTCGATTTTCTTGAAAAAAGCCTTCGTGACCATCACCGGGAGGCACTGAAACACAAAAAGGAATCTCGGGAGGACTACCATTTTGACCGCCTGCACCCTACCCACCAGTGACAGGGGCACCATGTCCCATCTCTTAAAATCCTCCTCCATCTGTTCCACCAATCGTGTTAGATTTAGCCTATGTAAGGTTCCCCAACTCCTGGCTATCTGAATCCCGAAGTACCGGAAATCTCTTGTTACCTTCCTCAGCGGTAAATCATCTATTCCCCTACTCTGCTCCCCCGGATGCCCCACAAACAACTCACTCTTCCCCATATTATATTTGTAACCCGAGAATTCCCCAAACTCCCTGAGTGTCTGCATTATCTCAGGCATCCCCTCCACTGGGTCCGCAACATACAGCAATAAATGATCTGCATACAATGATACCCGGTGTTCTTCTCCTCCCCTGAATACTCCCCTCCACTTCCTGGAGCCCCTCAATGCTATGGCCAGGGACTCAATTGCCAATGCAAACAGTAACGGAGACAGGGGACACCCCTGCCTCGTCCCTCTATAAAGACGGATGTAGTCAGACCTCTGCCTGTTCGTGATCACACTTGCCACCGGGACCCTATATAGCAGCTGTACCCATCCAATAAACCCTTCTCCAAAACCAAATCTCCTCAACACTTCCCACAGGTAGTCCCATTCCACTCTGTCCAATGCTTTCTCGGCGTCCATCGCCACCACTATCTCCGCCTCCCCCTCTGGTGGGGGCATCATCATCACCCCTAGCAGCCTCCGTATGTTCGTGTTCAGCTGTCTCCCCTTAACGAACCCAGTTTGATCCTCATGGACCACCCCTGGGACACAATCCTCTATCCTCGTCGCCATCACCTTGGCCAGGAGCTTAGCATCTACGTTCAAAAGGGAAATGGGCCTGTAGGACCCACACTGCAGCGGGTCTTTTTCCTTCTTCAAAAGTAATGATATCGTCGCCTCCGACATAGTCGGGGGCAGCTTCCCCCTTTCCCTGGCCTCATTAAAGGTTCTCGTCAAAAGCGGGGCCAGTACATAGAACATAGAACATAGAAAATACAGCACAGAACAGGCCCTTCGGCCCACGATGTTGTGCCGAACCTTTGTCCTAGATTAATCATAGATTATCATTGAATTTACAGTGCAGAAGGAGGCCACCCGGCCCATCGAGTCTGCACCGGCTCCCGGAAAGAGCACCCCACCCAAACCCAACACCTCCACCCAACACCAAGGGCAATTTTGGACATTAAGGGCAATTTATCATTGGCCAATTCACCTAACCTGCACATCTTTGGACTGTGGGAGGAAACCGGAGCACCCGGAGGAAACCCACGCAGACACTGGGAGGACATGCAGACTCGCACAGACAGTGACCCAAGCCGGAATCGAACCTGGGACCCTGGAGCTGTGAAGCAATGTGCTATCCACAATGCTACCGTGCTGCCCTTAAGAACAAATAAATCTACACTATATCATTTTACCGTAATCCATGTACCTATCCAATAGCTGCTTGAAGGTCCCTAATGTTTCCGACTCAACTACTTCCACAGGCAGTGCATTCCATGCCCCCACTACTCTCTGGGTAAAGAACCTACCTCTGATATCCCTCCTATATCTTCCACCTTTCACCTTAAATTTATGTCCCCTTGTAATGGTTTGTTCCACCCGGGGAAAAAGTTTCTGACTGTCTACTCCATCTATTCCCCTGATCATCTTATAAACCTCTATCAAGTCGCCCCTCATCCTTCTCCGTTCTAATGACAAAAGGCCGAGCACCCTCAACCTTTCCTCGTAAGACCTACTCTCCATTCCAGGCAACATCCTGGTAAATTTTCTTTGCACCTTTTCCAAAGCTCCCACATCCTTCCTAAAATGAGGCGACCAGAACTGTACACAGTACTCCAAATGTGGCCTTACCAAAGTTTTGTACAGCTGCATTATCACCTCACGGCTCTTAAATTCAATCCCTCTGTTAATGAACGCGAGCACACCATAGGCCTTCTTCACAGCTCTATCCACTTGAGTGGCAACTTTCAAAGATGTATGAACCTAG
Source organism: Scyliorhinus torazame (assembly GCF_047496885.1). NCBI lineage: Eukaryota > Metazoa > Chordata > Chondrichthyes > Carcharhiniformes > Scyliorhinidae > Scyliorhinus > Scyliorhinus torazame. The sequence continues at coordinate 75,729,789 of NC_092715.1, forward strand.
ACTCCAAGATCTCTCTGCTCCTCCACATTGCCAAGAATTCTACCGTTAACCCTGTATTCCGCATTCATATTTGTCCTTCCAAAATGGACAACCTCACACTTTTCAGGGTTAAACTCTATCTGCCACTTCTCAGCCCAGCTCTGCATCCTATCTATGTCTCTTTGCAGCCGACAACAGTCCTCCTCACTATCCACAACTCCACCAATCTTCGTATTGTCTGCAAATTTACTGACCCACCCTTCAACTCCCTCATCCAAGTCATTAATGAAAATCACAAACAGCAGAGGACTCAGAACTGATCCCTGCGGTACGCCACTGGTAGCTGGGCTCCAGGCTGAATATTTGCCATCCACCACCATGCTCTGACTTCTATCGGTTAGCCAGTTTGTTATCCACCTGGCCAAATGTCCCACTATCCCATGCCTCCTTACTTTCTGCATAAGCCTACCATGGGGAACCTTATCAAATGCCTTACAAATCCATGTACACTACATCCACTGTTTTACCTTCATCCACATGCTTGGTCACCTCCTCAAAGAATTCAATAAGACTTGTGAGGCAAGACCTACCCCTCACAAATCCGTGCTGACTATCCCTAATCAAGCAGTGTCTTTCCAGATGCTCAGAAATCCTATCCTTCAGTACCCTTTCCATTACTTTGCCTACCACCGAAGTAAGACTAACTGGCCTGTAATTCCCAGGGTTATCCCTAGTCCCTTTTTTGAACAGGGGCACGATTGGCACCACTCGCCAATCCCCTGGTACCACCCCTGTTGACAGTGAGGACGAAAAGATCATTGCCAACGGCTCTGCAATTTCATCTCTTTCTTACCATAGAATCCTTGAATATATCCCGTCAGGCCCGGGGGACTTGTCTATCCTCAAGTTTTTCAAAATGCCCAACACATCTTCCTTCCTAACAAGTATTTCCTCGAGCTTACCAGTCTGTTTCACACTGTCCTCTCCAACAATATGGCCCCTCTCATTTGTAAATACTGAAGAAAAGTACTCGTTTAAGACCTCTCCTATTTCTTCAGACTCAATACACAATCTCCCGCTACTGTCCTTGATCGGACCTACCCTCGCTCTAGTCATTCTCATATTTCTCACATATGTGTAAAAGGCCTTGGGATTTCCTTGATCCTACCCGCCAAAGATTGTTCATGCCCTCCCTTAGCTCTCCTAATCCCATTCCTCAGTTCCCTCCTGGCTATCTTGTATCCCTCCAGCGCCCTGTCTGAACCTTGTTTCCTCAGCCTTATATAAGTCTCCTTCTTCCTCTTAACAAGACATTCAACCTCTCTTGTCAACCATGGTTCCCTCACTCGGCCATCTCTTCCCTGCCTGACAGGGACATCCATACCAAGGACACGTAGTACCTGTTCCTTGAAGAAGTTCCACATTTCACTTGTGTCCTTCCCTGACAGCCTATGATCCCAACTTATGCACTTCAATTCTTGTCTGACAACATCGTATTTACCCTTCCCCCAATTGTAAACCTTGCCCTGTTGCACGCACCTATCCCTCTCCATTACTAAAGTGAAAGTCACAGAATTGTGGTCACTGTCTCCAAAATGCTCCCCCACTAACAAATCTATCACTTGCCCTGGTTCATTACCAAGTACCAAATCCAAAATGGCCTCCCCTCTGGTCGGACAATCTACATACTGTGTTAGAAAAGCTTCCTGGACACACTGCACAAACACCACCCCATCCAAACTATTTGATCTAAAGAGTTTCCACTCAATGTTTGGGAAGTTGAAGTCACCCATGACTACTACCCTGTGACTTCTGCACCTTTCCAAAATCTGTTTCCCAATCTGTTCCTCCACATCTCTGCTACTATTGGGGGGCCTATAGAAAACTCCCAACAAGGTGACTGCTCCTTTCCTATTTCTGACTTCAACCCATACTACCTCAGTAGGCAGATACTCCTCGAACTGCCTTTCTGCAGCTGTTATACTATCTCTAATTAACAATGCCACCCCCCCCCCCCACCTCTTTTATCACCCTCCCTAATCTTATTGAAACATCTATAACCAAGGACCTCCAACAACCATTTCTGCCCCTCTTCTATCCAAGTTTCCGTGATGGCCACCACATCGTAGTCCCAAGTACTGATCCATGCCTTAAGTTCACCCACCTTATTCCTGATGCTTCTTGCGTTGAAGTATACACACTTCAACCCATCTCCGTGCCCGCAAGTACTCTCCTTTGTTAGTGTTCCCTTTCCCACTGCCTCACTACATGCTTTGGCATCCTGAATATCGGCTACCTTAGTTGCTGGACTACAAATCCGGTTCCCATTCCCCTGCCAAATTAGTTTAAACCCTCCCGAAGAGTACTAGAAAACCTCCCTCCCAGGATATTGGTGCCCCTCTGGTTCAAATGCAACCCGTCCTGCTTGTACAGGTCCCACCTTCCCCAGAATGCGCTCCAATTATCCAAATACCTGAAGCCCTCCCTCCTACACCATTCCTGCAGCCACGTGTTCAACTGCACTCTCTCCCTATTCCTAGCCTCGCTATCGCGTGGCGCCTCGCTATCATGTGGCACCGGCAACAAACCAGAGATGACAACTCTGTCTGTCCTGGCTTTTAACTTCCAGCCTAACTCCCTAAACTTGTTTATAACCTCCACACCCCTTTTCCTACCTATGTCGTTGGTACCAATGTGCACCACGACTTCTGGCTGCTCACCCTCCCCCTTAAGGATCCTGAAGACACGATCCGAGACATCCCTGGCCCTGGCACCCGGGAGGCAACATACCTTCCGGGAGTCTCGCTCGCGACCACAGAATCTCCTATCTATTCCCCTAACCATTGAATCTCCTACAACTATTGCTTTTCTATTCTCCCCCCTTCCCTTCTGAGCCCCAGAGCCAGACTCAGTGCCAGAGACCTGGCCGCTAGGGCCTTCCCCCGGTAGGTCATCCCCCCCAACAGCATCCAAAACGGTATACTTGTTTTGAAGGGGAACGGCCACGTGGGATCCCTGCACTGTCTGCGTGTTTGTTTTTTTCCCCCTGACTGTAACCCAACTATTGTTGTCCTGTACCTTGGGTGTGGTTACCTCCTTGTAACTCTTCTCAATCACCCCCTCTGCCTCCCGGATGATCCGAAGTTCATCCAGCTTCAGCTCCAGTTCCCTAACACGGTCTTTGAGGAGCTGAAGTTGGGTGCACTTCCCGCAGGTATAGTCAGCGGGGACACTGGTGGTATCCCTCACCACCCACATCCTACAGGAGGAGCATGCAACTGGCCTAGCCTCCATCCCTTCTTACCTGACAGAATATAGCTGCCCTGTGGACTAACTAGATCTCCGCCCTCCGACTCTGCTCCCAGTCAGCTACACTTTCTGTAAACTCCTGGCTCTCTTCTCACTCTTTGCGTAAATGTCGGAAACAAAATGAAAGGAGCACCTTACTCCCTCCTCACCTAACTCCCTCGGTCACCAAACTCTTACTATAGCACTCAAAAAGCACCAAATTCAGCACTCAGTGCAAACTCAGTGCATATATTTCCTATAAAATTCCACCGGGAACGATCCGGTCCCGGGGCCTTCCCCGCCTGCATGCTCCCAATCCCCTTTATCACCTCCTCCACCTCAGTCTGTGCTCCCAGTCCTGCCCTCTCCTGCTCCTCCACCTTCGGGAATTCCAGCTGATCCAGGAAATGCATCATTCCCTCCTTCCCTTCCGGGGGCTGAGCCTTATACAACCTCTCATAGAATGCCTTAAACACCCCGTTCACTCTCTCCGCTCCCCGTTCCATCTCTCCCTCCTCATCTCTCACCCCACCTATCTCCCTCGCCGCTCCCCTCTTCCTCAATTGTTGGGCCAGTAGCCGGCTCACCTTCTCTCCATACTCATACTGTACACCCTGTGCCCTCCTCCACTGTGCCTCTGCCTTACCCGTGGTCAGCAGGTCAAATTCCACATGTAACCTTTGTCTTTCCCTGTACAGTCCCTCCTCCGGTGCCTCTGCATATTGCCTGTCCACCCTCAGAAGTTCTCTCAACAATCGCTCCCTTTCTTTACTCTCATGCTTCCCTTTATGTGCCCTTATGGATATCAGTTCCCCTCTGACCACCGCCTTCAACGCCTCCCAGACCACTCCCACCTGAACCTCTCCGTTGTCATTAAGCTCCAAGTACCTTTCGATACACCCCCTCACCCTTAGACATACCCCCTCATCCGCCAATAAGCCCATATCCATTCTCCAGAGTGGGTGCTGTTCTTTTTCCTCTCCTACCTCCAGATCTACCCAATGTGGAGCGTGGTCCGAGATGGCTATGGCCGTATACTCCGTCCCTGTCACCTTCGGGATCAGTGCCCTTCCCAGGACAAAAAAAGTCTATCCGTGAATATACCTTGTGAACATGGGAGAAAAATGAGAACTCCTTATTCCTCGGCCTAATAAGTCTCCAGGGGTCTACTCCTCCCATCTGCTCCATGAAGTCCTTAAGCACCTTGGCCGCTGCTGGCCTCCTCCCGGTCCTGATCCTCGACCGGTCCAGCCCTGGATCAAGCACCGTATTGAAGTCTCCCCCCATTACCAACTTTCCCGCCTCCAGGTCCGGGATATGCCCCAACATACGCCTCATGAAGTTTGCATCATCCCAGTTCGGGGCGTATACGTTCACCAGAACCACCGCCTCCCCTTGCAATCTGCCACTCACCATCACGTATCTACCCCCACTGTCCGCCACTATGGTCTTTGCCTCAAACAGTACCCATTTCCCCACTAAAATAGCCACCCCCCTATGCTTCGCATCTAAACCTGAATGAAACACCTGTCCCACCCATCCTTTACGTAGTCTAACCTGGTCTGTCCGTTTCAGGTGCGTCTCCTGCAACATAACCACATCTGCCTTTAATTCCTTTAGGTGTGCGAGTACCCGTGCCCTTTTAATCGGCCCATTCAGCCCTCTCACGTTCCACGTGATCAGCCGGGTTGGGGGGCTCTTTACCCCCCCCCCCCCCCACTAGCCATCCCCTTTTTTTAACCCAGCTCCTTACCCGGTTCCCACCTACCCGTATATCCCACCGACGGTGCCCTCCCGTCTCGACCACCCCGCCCCATAACAGCTCCCCCTTCCCCTTAGCAGCAGCAACCCAGTTAGCCCCCCCCCCCCGCTAGATCCCCCTCTAGCGTAATTACACCCCCCATGTTGCTCCCAGAAGTCAGCGAACTCTGGCTGACCTCGGCTTCCCCGTTTGCCCTCGGCCCCTCACTGTGCGAGGCCCCCTCCTTCCTGCGTCCCTGTTCCCGCCATAATAACCATAGCGTGGGAGCAACTCCCGCGTTTCCCACTCGGCCCCACCCCTAATGGCGCAGTTCCCTTCTCCTTCCCCTTTCCTTCCCACCGGCGCCCACAGTTCCTCATACTCCCCCCCCCCCAAACGAGGGGAAGAGAGAAAAATTAACAAATTGAAAAATCATCCCCCCCCCCTTCCCTTCCTCGTCCCACATAATCACCCCACCACTTTATCCCAGAAGCTCTTTCTCTCGCCAGACTATTCCAGCTTCTCGTCCACAATGAATGTCCACGCCTCTTCTGCCGTCTCAAAGTAGTGGAGTTTCCCTTGGTGTGTGACCCACAATCTCGCCGGTTGCAACATTCCAAATTTAATCTTCTTTTTGTGAAGCACCGCCTTAGCCCGATTGAAACTTGCCCTCCTTCTCGCCACCTCTGCACTCCAATCCTGGTATACGCGGATCACCGCGTTCTCCCACCTACAGCTCCGAGTTTTCTTCGCCCATCTTAGGACCATCTCTCTGTCGTTGTAGCGGTGGAACCTCACCACGATGGCTCGAGGTATTTCTCCAGCCTTTGGTCTTCGCGCCATAACTCGATAAGCTCCCTCCACCTCCAAAGGGCCCGTCGGGGCCTCCGATCCCATTAGCGAGTGAAGCATCGTGCTCACATATGCCCCGACGTCCGCCCCCTCTGCGCCTTCGGGAAGACCCAGGACTCTTAAATTCTTCCTCCTCAAATTATTCTCCAGTACTTCCAACCTCTCCACACACCTTTTGTGCTGTGCCTCGTGTGTCTCTGTCTTCACCACTAGGCCCTGTATTTCATCTTCATTTTCAGCAGCCTTTGCCTTCATGACCCGAAGCTCCAGCTCCTGGGTCCTCTGCGCCTCCTTTAGCCCTTCAATCGCCTGTAGCATCGGGGCCAACACCTCCTTCTTCAGCTCTTCCACACAGCGCCGCAGGAACTCTTGTTGCTCCGGGCCCCATACCAAACGGCCACCTTCCGACGCCATCTTGCTTCGAGCTTCCCTTCCTTGCCACTGCTCCAAAGGATCCACTGCAATCCGGCTGCTGTTATCTACTTCTTTTCCATTCCCTCTATCTTTCTGTGAGGTAGTCGACGAACGGTTGCCACCGCCTGGTGAACCCCTGAGCCGAACTCCTTAACACAAACTTAATCCGTTCTAACTTTATGAACCCTGCCATATCATTTATCCAGGTCTCCACACCCGGGGGTTTGGCTTCCTTCCACATTAACAATATCCTGCGCCGGGCTACAAGGGACGCAAAGGCCAGCACGTCAGCCTCTCTCGCCTCCTGCACTCCCGGCTCTTCTGCAACCCCAAATATAGCCAACCCCCAGCTTGGTTCGACCCGGACCTCCACCACCTTCGAAAGCACCTTTGCCACCCCCACCCAGAACCCCTGTAGTGCCGGGCATGACCAGAATATGTGGGTGTGATTCGCTGGGCCTCTCGAGCATCTCGCACACCTATCCTCTATCCCAAAAAATTTACTAAGCCGTGCTCCAGTCATATGCGCCCTGTGTAGCACCTTAAATTGTATCCGGCTTAGCCTGGCACACGAGGACGATGTGTTTACCCTACGTAGGGCATCAGCCCACAGTCCCTCCTCAATCTCCTCCCCCAGTTCTTCTTCCCATTTCCCTTTCAGCTCATCTACCATGATCTCCCCCTCGTCCCTCATCTCCCTGTATATGTCCGCCACCTTACCGTCCCCCACCCATGTCTCTGAGATCACTCTATCCTGCACTTCCTGCGTCGGGAGCTGCGGGAATTCCCTCACCTGTTGCCTCGCAAAAGCCCTCAATTGCATATACCGAAATGCATTCCCTTGGCGCAACCCATATTTCTCCGTCAGCGCTCCCAGACTCGCAAACGTCCCATCTACAAATAGATCTCTTAATTGTACTACCCCAGCTCTTTGCCGTGCTCCAAATCCCCCATCCATTCTCCCCGGAACGAACCTATGATTGTTTCTTATCGGGGACCGCACCAAAGCTCCCGTCCCTCCCCTATGCCGTCTCCACTGTCCCCAAATTTTCAATGTAGCCACCACCACCGGGCTTGTGGTGTATTTCTTTGGTGAGAACGGCAACGGCGCCGTCACCATTGCTTGCAGGCTAGTCCCCCTGCAGGACGCCCTCTCCAATCTCTTCCACACCGCTCCCTCCCCTTCTCCCATCAACTTACACACCATTGAAACATTGGCGGCCCAGTAGTACTCACTTAGGCTCGGTAGTGCCATGCCCCCCCTGTCCCTACTACGCTGCAAGAATCCCCACCTCACTCTCGGGGTCTTCCCAGCCCACACAAAACTCATAATGCTCTTCTCAATTCTTTTGAAAAAAGCCTTCGTGATCACCACCGGGAGGCACTGGAACACAAAAAGGAATCTCGGGAGGACCACCATTTTAACCGCCTGCACCCTACCTGCCAATGACAGGGACACCATGTCCCATCTCTTGAAATCCTCCTCCATCTGTTCCACCAACCGTGTTAAATTAAGCCTATGTAATGTACCCCAATTCTTGGCTATCTGGATCCCCAGGTACCGGAAGTCACTTGTTACCTTCCTCAACGGTAAATCCTCTATTTCTCTGCTCTGCTCCCCCGGATGCACCACAAATAACTCACTTTTCCCCATGTTCAGTTTATACCCTGAAAAATCCCCAAACTCCCCAAGTATCCGCATTATCTCTGGCATCCCCTCCGCCGGATCCGCCACATATAGCAACAAATCATCCGCATACAGAGATACCCGGTGTTCTCCCCCCCCCCCCCCCCCCCCCCCCCCCCCCCCCCCCCCTAAGTACTCCCCTCCACTTCCTGGAACCCCTCAATGCCATGGCCAGGGGTTCAATCGCCAATGCAAACAATAACGGGGACAGAGGACATCCCTGTCTCGTCCCTCTATGGAGCCGAAAATAGTCAGACCCCCATCCATTCGTGACCACGCTCGCCATCGGGGCCCTATACAGCAACTGTACCCACCTGATATACCCGTCCCCAAAGCCAAATCTCCTCAACACCTCCCACAAATAATCCCACTCCACTCTATCAAATGCTTTCTCGGCATCCATCGCCACCACTATCTCCGCTTCCCCCTCTGGTGGGGGCATCATCATTACCCCTAGCAGCCTCCGTATATTTGTATTTAGCTGTCTCCCCATCACAAACCCAGTTTGGTCCTCATGGACCACCCCTGGGACACAATCCTCTATCCTCATTGCCATTACCTTGGCCAGAATCTTAGCATCCACATTCAGGAGGGAAATGGGCCTGTCTGACCCGCATTGCAGCTGGTCTTTTTCCTTCTTTAGGAGGAGCGATATCGTTGCCTCTGACATAGTCGGGGGCAGCTGCCCCCTTTCCCTCGCCTCATTAAAGGTTCTCATCAGTAGCGGGGCCAGCAAGTCCAAATATTTCTTATAGAATTCAACTGGGAATCCGTCTGGTCCCGGGGCCTTCCCCGCCTGCATGCTTCCAATCCCTTTCACTACTTCCTCCCTCTCAATCTGTGCTCCCAGCCCCACTCTCTCCTGTTCCTCCACCTTAGGAAATTCCAGCTGATCCAGAAAGCACATCATTCTCTCCTTCCCGTCCGGGGGCTGCGCTTCATATAATCTTTCATAAAATGCCTTGAACACTCCATTCACTCTCTCCGCTCCCCGCTCCATCTCTCCCTCCTCATCTCTCACCCCCCCTATCTCCCTCGCTGCTCCCCTTTTCCTCAGTTGGTGGGCCAACAACCTACTCGCCTTCTCCCCATATTCGTACTGTACACCCTGTGCCTTCCTCCATTGTGCCTCTGCCTTACACGTAGTCAACAAGTCAAATTCTACATGTAGCCTTTGCCTTTCCCTGTATAGTCCCTCCTCCGGTGCCTCCGCGTATTGTCTGTCCACCCTCAGAAGTTCTTTCAACAACCGCTCCCTTTCCCTACCCTCCTGCTTTCCTTTATGTGCCCTAATAGATATCAGCTCCCCTCTAACCACTGCCTTCAGTGCCTCCCAGACCACTCCCACCTGTACCTCCCCATTATCATTAAGTTCCAAGTACCTTTCAATACACCCCCTCACCCTTAAACACCCCCCCTCATCTGCCAATAATCCCATGTCCATTCTCCAGGGTGGAAGCTGTTGTTTTTCTTCCCCTATCTCCAGGTCCACCCAGTGTGGAACATGATCCGAGATGGCTATAGCCGTGTACTCCGTCCCCGTCACCTTTGGGATCAGTGCCCTTCCCAAAACAAAAAAATCTATTCGTGAAAATATTTTATGTACATAGGAGAAAAACGAAAACTCCTTACTCCTAGGTCTACTAAATCTCCAGGGATCTACTCCTCCCATCTGCACCATAAAATCCTTAAGCACCCTAGCTGCAGCTGGCCTCCTTCCGGTCCTGGACCTCAATCTGTCCAGCCCTGGGTCCAGCACCGTATTAAAGTCTCCACCCATTACCAACTTCCCCACTTCTAGGTCCGGGATTCGTCCTAACATACGCCTCATAAAATTGGCACCATCCCAGTTCGGGGCATACACGTTCACTAATACCACCGCCTCCCCTTGCAGTTTGCCACTCACCATCACGTATCTGCCCCCACTATCCGCCACTATAGTCTTTGCCTCAAACATTACCCGCTTCCCCACTAGTATGGCCACCCCCCTGTTTTTTTCATCTAGCCCCGATTGAAACACCTGCCCCACCCATCCTTTGCGAAGTCTAACCTGGTCTGTCAGCTTCAGATGCGTCTCCTGAAGCATAACCACATCTGCCTTAAGTTTCTTTAGGTATGCGAGTACCTGTGCCCTCTTAATCGGCCCGTTCAGCCCTCTCACATTCCACGTGATCAACCGGGTTGGGGGGCTCTTTACCCCCCCACCTTGACGACTAGCCATTTTCTTTTTCAATCCAGCTCCTCACCCGGTTCCCACGTAGCTGTATCCCCCCCAGGCGGCGCCCCCCCGCCCTGACCCCCCTTCCCATACCAGCTCCCCCTTCTCCCCAGCAGCAGCAACCCAGTTAAACCCCCCCCCCCCGCTAGATCCCAAGCTAGCGTAATTGCACCCCCCATGTTGCTCCCAGAAGTCAGCAAACTCTGGCCGACCTCGGCTTCCCCCCGTGACCTCGGCTCACACTGTGCGAGGCCCCCTCCTTCCTGCTTCCTTGTTCCCGCCATGATTACCATAGCGCGGGAACAAAGCCCGCGCTTCCCCTTTTGGCCCCGCCCCCAATGGCTGGCACCCACAGCTCCTCTTCCTCCCTCACCCCCTCCCCCACGACATGGGGAAGAGAGAGAAGTTACAGGGTCGCAGGTTTAACAACCTGGGAAGTCCTCTCTTCCCCCTTTCCCCCCCTTCATCCCACAAATTCACCCCCCCACTTTGTCCCAAACGTTCTTTTTCTGGCCCGCTCACTCCAGCTTCTCCTCGACAATAAATGTCCACGCCCCGTCTGCCGTTTCGAAATAGTGGTGTTTCCCTAGATGTGTGACCCACAGTCTTGCCGGTTGCAACATTCTGAATTTGACCTTCCTTTTATGCAACACCGCCTTGGCCCGATTAAAGCTTGCCCTCCTTCTCGCCACCTCCGCACTCCAATCTTGATACACGCGGATCACCGCATTCTCCCACCTACTGTTCCGAGTTTTCTTGGCCCATCTGAGGACCATCTCTCTGTCCTTGTATCGGAGAAATCTCACAACTATTGCTCGAGGAATTTCTCCAGCCCTCGGTCTTCGCGCCATAACCCGATAGGCTCCCTCCACCTCCAGCGGACCCGTCGGGGCCTCCGATCCCATTAACGAATGCAGCATCGTGCTCACATATGCCCCGACGTCCGCCCCTTCTGCACCTTCGGGAAGACCAAGAATCCTTAAGTTCTTCCTCCTCGCATTGTTCTCCAGCACCTCCAGCCTTTCCACACATCTTTTGTGTTGTGCCTCGTGGATCTCCGTTTTCACCACCAGGCCCTGTATGTCGTCCTCATTCTCATCAGTCTTTGCCTTCACGACCCGAAGCTCCTGTTCCTGGGTCTTTTGCTCCTCCTTTAGCCCCTCAATCGCTTGTAATATCGGGGCCAACAGCTCCTTCTTCATCTCCTTTTTGAGTTCATCTACGCAACGCCGCAGGAACTCTTGTTGGTCAGGGCCCCATATTAAACTGCCTCCTTCCGACACCATCTTGCTTTGTGCCTGCCTTCCTGGCCGCTGCTCTTGAGGATCCACCGCAATCCGGCTACTTTCCTCTCTTTTTTCCATCCGTGTCCAGGGGAGATTCCCTTCTGGATTACCGCACAGTGTTATTTGCTGTTAAAATTGCCGATGGGGCTCCTATTAAGAGCCCAAAAGTCCGTTCCACTGGGAGCTGCCGAAACGTGCGACTTAGCTGGTCATCGCCGCACCCGGAAGTCCCCATAAATGGCAACCTTGACAAATAATCACAGGAAAATGGGTGGCTCATGAATCGGAAAACATCCACCCTGTAAAGGGTGGAGTTGATGCTCAATAAAAACAGCAGAGCACCTTCCCACATCCCGCAACCCTCCCAAGACCAAAACCCCCACTGTGAAATGTAGCCCCACCCCCCACCCCAGTTTTGGTCCTGGAATGGACTTGTTCAACTCCTTGTATTGGAAATTCACAAATTTAAGCATCGTGAAACACTGAACCTTTATTGTCCTCCTTCCATTAATCTGAAAGCTGGGGCCTGGGTGGAACTTGTCTTGGTTGCCCTACTCCCCCTGCTCCCCCTCCTCAGTCCAATTCTCTCCCCTGCTCCATCACCCTGCTTTTCCTGAATGCTGTGCTTAAGAACATAGGAACTAGGAGCAGGAGTAGGCCATCTGGCCCCTCGAGCCTACTCCACCATTCAATGAGATCATGGCTGATCTTTTGTGGACTCAGCTCCACTTTCCGGCCTGAACACCATAACCCTTAATCCCTTTATTCTTCAAAAAACTATCTATCTTTATCTTAAAAACATTTAATGAAGGAGCCTCTACTGCTTCACTGGGCAAGGAATTCCATAGATTCACAACCCTTTGGGTGAAGAAGTTCCTCCTAAACTCAGTCCTAAATCTACTTCCCCTTATTTTGAGGCTATGCCCCCCCCTAGTTCTCCTTTCACCCGCCAGTGGAAACAACCTGCCCGCATCTATCCTATCTATTCCCTTCATAACCTTGTATGTTTCTTCTATGTATATGCTTGGTCTTGATTCCTGTGTGCACGGACATGGTAGATCAAAAGGGAATATTTAAAATGTAAGGGGTCTGTGGGCTGAATAAGCACATTGCTGATGCAAATGTTAGCTATCAAATACGTTAGAATGATTTTCCATATTGGCAGTAGTTTCAATGTTTAATTATGTTGATTTGCCTGTCGCTGTGCTCTGGCAACATAATGCCTGATAGTTGATTCATGCTTACTGGGTAAGCCTGGGAGTTCAGATTTGGTTTTGACATGCTACAAAGTGAGAGAGCCTGTCAGTTCTTGCTGTCAATTTCAATAAGAATGACCTCTTGGCTGCGGTACTAGAAGGTGACTCCTACCTGTTGGAATGCCCTTCAGGAACAAGGGCATAAACTAAAACGGTTGGACAGTGCAGTGATGAAGCCTGGCGTCTTTCAATATCTCTACTTTGAAAATGGAAGCAAAGTAAAAATTGGGATGCAGTGAAACTTGATTAACCTGCCCTCGTTAACCTAAATAATTTATAAAATGGATTTCATGACTGCCACAATGAATGCAAAATGTTTTACCTTAGCAGAGGGTGAAAATGCCTATTCAAATCAGGTAAAAATGCCGGAAGAAGGTGTCTAAGCTGCTTGCAGTCAAATTCCTCCACTCACTGGATTCCATGTAAGGAAAGGGTTGGGCACAATGATTGTGTGTCCTATAGGCCTCTCCACAAGAGAAATAGCTTGTCATTTATTGTCAAGACTTTTCCATGATGAATAACCACTTAGATGAAGTATCTGAAGTCCCATGGAACTCAAGAAAGAAGTAATGGTATTAATTGTATTTCATTGTATGTGGGTGGTAGGCATTAATTGGGGATTCACTAGTTCCCCCTTAAATAGAAGCAGGCGGAAACTGTGGTTGTTGAGTTGGGTGGTGCATGCTTTTAATGTGTAACTCTTAAGGAAAAAGTATGTAAAACATTGATTCCAGTTCTATTCTTCACCATCTGGTTATTGAAATGGAAAATCGTAGCAGAGATGGTTGCCCAAAGGTGGGGATTGAAAACTAATAGAACATTTTAGTTGGTAAATTAAAATCCTACTGACCATTTCAAAAATGGGAGAAAGCAAGTGTAAATTGTTGGGGTATGATGACGCTTTGATAATCTGTCGGAACAATATGACAGTGGTAGAATGAATTGGATATGTAGACATGGATTATATGCCCCCCATAGAGAAAACACGATATTCCCTTAACATTGTATATATAGAAGTAAAATCAGAAATAAAGTATTCTGTGAGATGGATTCCCATCCATTGAATATTGAAGGAGGTTTGAACCTTCTATTATAGTTCACGTCTGAAAACGACAAAAGAGATATCTGTTAAATACTAATTAGGCATGGTTAGAATTTGATAGATTTCAGAAAAAAAGATGGTCATTCCATGGATTAATATATCATGGATTTCAGCAATTGAAAAGAAGATTGATGCAAACCAAGATGAGGATCGGTATTAGTGTTTACATTACTGGATTGTGCTAAAATGTCACAAATGGACAGACAATTGGTTTCAACTGCTGTTTGGTCCTTGGAGAAGGAGACCCTGTTGGATTAGTTGTCTGCTATCTTCACACAGTTTTACAGTCACTTCAGCCGACGTGGAATGAATGAGACATTTCACAGTGACACAAAAAAATAAGATGACTCGATCATTGCTAGATTTAAGTAAATTTCAGATATTGACACCAGCATCAATACAACAGAAAGATTAAAGACGGGTAGTGTCTAGATGAAAACACCTATGTCAGCAGAAGATAAAATTGGAATAACAGTAATGGCCAGTTGAATGCCGAAGGGACAGTTACAGAGCTCTTCCGGTGTGGTTCAATGTATCATTATGGGCACTTTGGAAGAATACCAGTATAAGGGGAAAACAACAATTTAAACCGTGAGAAGAGAATGATGATTTATTGGCAAGTGGACTCTGGTAGAGGCGTTGCCATGGAAGATACAGTTTATGGTGACTGACAAATAACTGCCAAGCATTCACCCCCCACCCCGCAATGAACAGCTCCTCAAACACGGTCACAAGCATTCCCCACCTTTTCTCAAACCCCTCTGCAGAGCCCCTTAACTCATACTTTATCTTCTCCAACCGCAGGAAGTCGTACAGGTCACCCAGCCATGCTGCTAACCCTGGTGGCGATATTCACCGCCACTCCAGCAGAATTTGCTGCCTTGCAATCAGAGAGGTGAAGGCCACAACATGGGTTTTCCTCCTCTCCATGAGCTTCTCCGAAACCCCAAATATCACCAGCAAAGGATCCGGGTCCACTTCCTCCTCCACTATCATCGCTAAGACCGCGAACACTCGCGCCCAGAATCTTCCCAACTTCGCAACCCCAAAACATGTGCGCATGATTCTCTGGACCCCACCCACACCTCTCACACTCCTCTGCTACCCCCTGGAAGAACCCGCTCATCCACCCCCGAGTCATATGCACCCTGTGCACCACCTTAAACTGTATCAGATTCATCCTTGCACAGGAGGAGGTCCCGTTTACACTACGCAGTGCCTCACTCCATACTCCCCAATTGACCTTCCCTCCCAACTGCCCTTCCCATTTCTCCTTGATCTTCCCGCTTGATCTGACCACCCGCTCGCCTCCCTGCTCCCTCAGCCACTTGTATATATTCCCAATTCTTCCCTCCCCTTCCACATCTGGAGGCATCAGTCACTCCAGCAGGGTGTATCCCAGAAACCTAGGGAACCCCCTCCAGACCTTTCGTGCAAAGTCCCTAACCTGCAGATACCTGCACTCACTCCACCTCGGCAGCTCTACCCTCTACCTTAGCGCCTCCAAACTGGCGAACCCTTCCTCCAAATACAGATCCCTCACCTTGACCAGCCCCACTTCCCTCTACCTCCTGTATACACTGCCCATCCCACCCAGATCAAACCCATGATTCTCGCACAGCGGTGTTAACACCGACATCCCTTCCTCCCTAAAATGCCTCCTCAACTGATTCCATATCTTCACCGTGGACTGCATCACCGGGCTACCTGAATATCTACTCGGAGCCATTGGCAACGCTGCCATCACAAAAGCCCTCAAACAGGACCCCTTACAAGATTCCTCCTCCATCCTAACCCACTCCACCCCTTTTCGGCACCTTCCCCACCCATACAAAGTCCGATTTTCAGAAAAAAGGCCTTTGGTATAAAGATCGGGAGAGCCTGAAAAATAAACAAACAACCTCGGCATAAAATTCATTTTCACCACTTGGACCCTTCTTGCCAAAGTCAACTGCAGTGTATCCCACCTCCTGAGAACCCACCCCTCCACCAGCTTCGTTAAGTTCCACTTATGGAGCCCCGTCCATTCCCTCGCAATCTGAATCCCCAAATACCTAAACCTATCCCTCACTACCGTAATTGGCATCCCATCTAAATTAGCCTGCTGTGCCAGCTCATTCACTGGGAATACCTCACTTTTCCCTCCATTCAGTTTGTACCCAGAGAACCCTCTAAACCTCCCCAGCAGGCCCATAATCCTTCCATACACTCCAGCGGATCCGTAACATACAGTAACAGGTCATCGCAATAGAGTGACACCCGATGCTCCCTCTGCCCCCTCATAATCCCCTGCCACTCTGCTGACCCTATAAGAGCCATCGGCAATGGCTCTATGGCCAGCGCACACTGCAACGGCGATAGCGGGCACCCCTGCCTCGTACCCCTGTGTAAGTCAAAGCTTCACAAGCTCATATTATTCGTCCTCACGCTCGTCCTTGGTACCACATACAACAACCGGCCACAAATACCGGCCCAAACCCAAACCTTCCCAAAACCTTAAACAAGTACCGCCACTCCACCCGATCAAATGCCTTCTCCGAGTCCATGGACACCACCAACTCCGGAACCAGAGCTCCCGACGGATTCATTACTACATTCAACAGCTGCCTGCCCTTCACAAAGCCTGTTTGATCTTCTGCAACCACCCCCAGGACACAATCCTCCAGCCACCCCACCAACAACTTAGCCAATACTTTCACATCCGTGTTCAATAGTGATATGGGCCTATGCGACCCACATTCCACCAGCACCTTCCCATTTTTTGGGATTAGCGTGACTCCTGTGCCATTGTCTCCGGCAGTTCCCCCTTCATTAAACGCCCCCAACAGGTGTGGTGCCTGTCCTTCGCAAATTCCTGAAAAAATTCCACCGGGTACCTGTTCCCCGACTTCATACCCCTGATACTATCCAGCACCTCCCTCAGCCCAGGGGCTCCTCCAACTCCTGCCTCTTTGCTTCCTCCACTGGGGAATCTCTAGCTCATCCAGCAGAATCACATCTAGTTTTGGACTTTGACTTTTGCAAACACGAGCTGTTTGGGTACAGTCTGTACCTTGCCCATTGTGAACAGCAGCTGGGACATGCTGTTTGATGCAACCACCAGTCTTTGGCATATATGGCCGACATACCTAGCATCACTCTGGCACTGAAATTCAAAACACATTACTCATTTGTGAGATAGGCAGAACGGCTTGACAATCCCTGAAACCATTCTCGGGAATCTTTTCTGCAATGCTTTCACATCCTTCCAAAAGTGTGGGGCCCAGAACTGGATGCAGTATTCCAGCTGTGATTGAATTTGTCTTATGCAAGTCCAATAAGTCCAACATAAATTCCTTGCTTTTGTACTCTATGCCCTTGTTAATAAAGCCTAGGATGCTGTATGTTTTATTAGCTATCTCTCAACCTGACCTGCTATCTTCAATGCTTTATGCACATATACACCCAGATCCCTTGCTCCTGCTCTCACTTTAAAAATGTACTCTTCATTTTAGATGTTCTCTCCATGTTCTTCCTGTCAGAATGAATCATTTCATATTTCTCTGCATTGAACATCATCTGTCACCGCGGTGTCCACTCATTCCACCAATTTGTCTATGCCCTTTTGAAGTTCAACACTATCTCGTCACAATTTATAATACTTCCAAGTTTCATATCATCTGCAAGTTTTGAAATTATGTCCGTAAATTAAATGAAATGAAAATTGTTTATTGTCACAAGTAAGCTTCAAATGAAGTTACTGTGAAAAGTCCCTAGTCGCCACATTCCAGCGCCTGTTCGGGGTTTGTGTCATTAATATATATCAGGAAAAGCACAGGTGCAACTTTGAAACCTGGGGAACTCCACTGCAAACCTTCCTTCAGCCCACAAAACGTCCATTAACCACTCACCAGTTGTTTCCTATCACTCAGCCAATTTCAAATCTTTGTTTTAATTGCCCATTTTATTCAATGAGCCATAACTTTGCCTAACATCTGTCATCAGCACACTTTTTCTTCATTATCTTAATTTCTATTTTTATTGCCATCCAAGAAGCTCTGGATTTGTTTTCAGTACCTTTCCCATTCCAGGGAAGATACCTCGATTGTACCTGAATGCACTCGTCTTTGAAGGTAGCCAGATCTGTCAATACCTCATTGAAGTTCACTTCCCCCAGTTAATTAGTTTTATTCTGGATTGATCTTTGTCCACCCAAAACTTTATGATACAATGGTCACTGTCCCCTGAATGTTCTGCTACTGACACTTGATCCGTTTCATTCCCAAGAATCATATCCAGCAGTGCTTCCTTTCTCGTTGGACTGGAACAATTTCCAGAACACACTCTCGGAACTCTTGTCCCTCTCTGCCCTTTACACGACCACAATCCCAGCATTCGGATACTTAAAGTCCGCATTATAACTGCTCTATACTACTTCACCTCTGTAATTTCTTTGCAAATTGTTTCCTCTGCTTGGTATTTCATGGATGATAGACTACACCGAACAATCTAATTGCATCTATTTTGTTCCTTAACTTTAGACAAATACATTCTGTCCTTCAGCCCACTGGGAGCCTTACTCCAGAATTGCAATACTCTACAAAATGAATACCGTCACCCCTCTTCCCTTTTCTCCTTTTCTATCTTTCCTGAACACCTTGTGTCCTGGAATATTTAACACCTAGTCCTCCTCTACGTGTTATGTAGGTTAGGTCATTGTTCCTTGTGGGTTAATGTTGTTGCTCTTTATGATATGATGTTATATCCCAACAGCGTCGCCAATACTGTGGGTATTTCTATTTATCTCGGTGAACCACAAGCCTTCCCTTATATCGATCAAATGACCAGACAACCAGTTAGTTAGTTCAAAAGATGGTTTATTTACATACACAAGGGTTACTTCGACATATAAACACAATATCTATTACGAGTTAAACTACACCTATCAGCTACAATAACCTATACTTAACTTCAGGGCGACCGGCACTGTGCAAATGGATAAGGCCTTGATCTGGATTTCACTTGGCTGGTTCGAAGAAAGTGGCTCTGTCTCTGCTGGACTCATCCATCAGGTAGCGATCGTTGGTCTTGAACTTAGCTGGCTGTTCCTGCTGCAATTGGGTTGGCACAGGCAGGATCCAAAATGGACAGAACACATGGCTGTGCTCTCTTTTATCCCCCTGCGATTTTGCGCTCTTTGGGGCGGTCTTTGATCTTGGACCCAATAGTTCGACAGGGCTCTGATCACTGCCTTCGATTTCGGCCAATAAAGGGGCGGGTGCCTTGGTGGCTGGGCGGGTCCTTAGCGGTCATTGACCTTGGCAGTTGGGCTCTCTGAGTAAAGGGAGTGGCGCCAATCAGTCTGTGGCTGTACCGGTTTCTTGATTGGAGTTCTATTGTTCTGGGGAATGGGCCATTAAAATGCAAACGAGCAGGGGTTTTGATCAGGTCTAGCTACCTGCGTTTCAAATACATAGAAGCTCTGTATCTGTCTGAGTCCTGGGTTGGCCATAATTCCCATGGTCCTTTGCAGGTGGCCATCTCAGATGGCTACAATGTACACTACAAAAAGTGAGAGTAAGAAAAAGTTATGGATTTACCTTGCTGGTGGCCGGCACGGTAGCATAGTGATTAGCACTGTTGTTTCACAGCGCCAGGGTCCCAGGTTTAATTCCCACTTGAGTGACTGTCTGTGCAAAGTCTGCATGTTCTCCCCGTGTCTACGTAGTTTCCTCCGGGCGCTCTGGTTTCCTCCCACAAGTCCCGAAAGACGTGTTTGTTAGGTGAATTGGACATTCTGAATTCTCCCTGTGTACCCAACCAGGCGCCAGAGTGTGGTGACTAGGGAATTTTCACAGTAACTTCATTGCAGTGTTAATGTGAGACTACTTGTGACAATAAAGATGATAAAGATTATATAAGTGCTGATGATAAAGGAAATATCTAAAATTAAATGAAAGAGCTGCAAGTGAAATATCGGGAGCAGATTAAATCTCTCTTCCATTTGCATTTTAAAAAGTTCAAGTACTTGCGATGACTGAATTAGAATGTACTTCAGATGTTAAAATTAGTATTTGAGTTAATTTATTTCAAAAGCAGATTGTCAGTTTAACAGAATACCAAGTAACTTACCTTTTTCAAATTGCTTTATTTTTAAATATGTTTGTTTTCTCCATCTGCCAATTTTTTTGTTTCTGCAGGTAATTGGGCAGCTGGACCTGTGCAACTCCTAATGTCTGAAAGAAACGGAACAGAGGTGAAAGTGCAAGAGGAGGATGACATGTCAAACGGAGACTTGGGTGATGGCCTCTGCAGGAAACCTGGTGGAATTTATGAACAGAAAGGAGGTTCAGTTAATGAGACCCCAAAATTAAGACAAGGATCAGATGTTGACTCCATTTCTCGTAGGGGTGTGAAAGTGGACGAAAAGAATGGGATTAAGCTTTCCCATTGGACAAAATACGGCAACCTCTACGATTCATTTCATAAACGAACAACGTCCGATGGGACAGGTAGTAGCAGGTGGTCGCGGAGTAGTGGTAAATTTCACTTTCTTTTAGGATTATGTCTGCTTGCATTGTGAATAACTTTTGATAAATTATGAAATTTCAATGTTTGGCTCAAAAGTTTGAAATACCTGTAATATATGCACTTTAGATAGTGATCATAATGTTTTTAAATCTCACTCATTTTTAGCTTGGCTGAAAACTCTGGCTTGGCAGTTATTTGTGCTCCTTCACCTAAATGCAATCGTTTGACATCTCAAACATTTATATAATGATGTCCCTTGTTCTGAAAATTAGAATAAAATCTACTGATTCTAAGGGATGGGCTGTCAGGTACAAAGGGGTGAAAAGTACATTTAAATACACATGTACCAGAGCAGGTCGAAGGTTAGGAATCCTCCGGCGAGTAACTCGCCCCCTGACCCCAAAAAGCCTGTCTACCATCTACAAGGCACAAGTCAGGAGTGTAATGGAATACACTTCACTTGCCTGGATGAGTGCAACTCCAACAACACTCAAGACGCTCAACACTATCCAGGACAAAGCAACCCGATTAATTGCTTCCCCTTCCACAAACATTCAAACCCTCCACCACTGACAAACAGTGGCACGTGTACAATTTTGCACTGCAGGAACTCTCCAAGGCTCCTTAGGCAGCACCTTCCAAATCCACGACCACTACCATCTAGAAGAACCAGAGCAGCAGATACCTGGGAACCCCAACACCTGGAGGTTCCCCTCCAAGTCACTCACCAACCTGACTTGGAAATATGTCGTCGTTCCTTCACCGTCGCTGGGTCAAAATCCTGGCAATCTCTCCCTAACAGCATTGTGGGTGTAACTACACCTCAGGGTCTGCAGCGGTTCAAGAAAGCAGCTCATCACCACCTTCTGAAGAGCAATTAGGGATGGGCAATAAATGCGGGCCTAACCAATGACGCCCACATCTCGTAAATTAATTATTTTAAAACATGTACAATCCAGGGATAAAGGTGGACAAATTCTTGAAACAGTGCAGTGCTTTCCTATCGTAATGAATGCAATTTTAATGAACAAATGGACAGAGTACAAATCAAAGTTTGATTTTAAAAAAATGTTTTTAAAAATTCATTTATGAGATGTGGGTGTCGCTCGCTAGGCCATCCCTAATTGCCTTTGAGAAGGTGGTGGTGAGCTGCCTTCTTGAATTGCTGCAATCCCTGAGGTGTAGGTACACCCACAGTGCTATTAATATTATAAAAAAATATTTTGGAATAATTTTAAGACTACCCAAATCTTTTTTTTTTCCAATTAAGGCTCAATTTAGCGTGGCCAATTCACCTATCCTGCACATCATAGATCATTTACAGTGCAGAAGGAGGCCATTCGGCCCATCGAGTCTGCACCGGCTCTTGGAAAGAGCACCCTACCCAAGGTCAACACCTCTACCCTATCCCCATAACCCAGTAACCCCACCCAACACTAAGGGTAATTGATGAAACTAAGGGCAATTTATCATGGCCAATCCACCTAACCTGCACATCTTTGGACTGTGGGAGGAAACCGGAGCACCCGGAGGAAACCCACGCACACACGGGGAGGATGTGCAGACTCTGCACAGACAGTGACCCAAGCCGGAATCGAACCTGGGACCCTGGAGCTGTGAAGCAATTGTGCTATCCACAATGCTACCGTGCTGCCCACATCTTTGCGTTGTAGGGGTGAGACCCACACAGACATGGGGAGAATGTGGAAACCCACAAAGACAGTGACCCGGGGCCGGGACCCAACCGGTGTCATCAGCACCCTGAGACAGCAGTGCTAACCACTGTGCCACTGTGCTATCGTTCCCACAGTGCTATTAAGGACAGAATTACAAGATTTCCAGCGACAGTGAAGGAACGGTGATATATTCCGAATGGCGATGTAATTCCAAGTTAGGATGGTGAGTGACTTGGAGGGGAACTTCCAGGTGGTGGTGCTCTCATGTATCTGCTGTAAAGGTGATTAATGATTGCCCAAGTAAATTGTTCAATATAGCACTCAGTGAAAATTTCAGGGCAAGATGGAAATTGAGCAGAACCTTTTCATCCAAAGACTAATATTCGTGAGATGAGTTATCACGGGACCCGACTGAAGCAGAAAGTCTTAATGGGTTTGAGAGCTAATTGGGCTTGGGGAGTGGGATGGGATTGAAGGATATAGTTAGAAGACCAAAAGAGGGAGTGATTTTTTTTAAAGGCCTGGACTCTTGGGCCTAATGACCTTATTCCTCAAACAGCCCAACATGATTCTTCTTCATCTCACATATCCAGGACCTTCCCAGTAAATTATTTCACAACCGTATTTAATGTTTGATTTAGAAATATGCTCTTTTTGTCTTCCCTTCTGGTACTTGGGTTTTATGATGGTTCCCCTAGTGTTTAAACCATTTACAACAGGCTGAAAACAAAAGGGGAATGTTTTTTGCTCTTTTCCATCTTCTGCTCCAGTGAACAGTGTAGAAAGGTGGGACATTAGTACGTTGTCAAATAAAGGAAACAGTACTCGCAATAAGATACAACAACTTATATTTATCTAATATTTAAGAGTACTGTACAACATCCCAGGTCATTTCACAGTGGCATTGACCCCCCCCCCCAACAAGGACCCTTGGCCACGCCCCTCCTCCTCCTTCAGCTAGTATCCTAGATTATTTAAGGGTTGCAGAAACATTGCTGGGATTTTTATTGTGGGCAGGGCAAGGAGTCAGGCCCCAGGTCTTCCTCATCTGGAATGGGTTTGAATCCAGCAGTGTTGGTGTTATTTTGAAGCTCACGTTAGTCGCTGAACCAACTTAGCCCCGGCCCCCTCCTATTTCACATCTACGTGTTGTCTCTTGACATCTAGTTCTACTTCACCACCACCCCTTTTGACTCCCTCCCTGCTGTTAAATTATCAGGCTACTGATCTGACATCTAATACTGGATGAGCTGTAATTTCCTCCACATAAATGTTGGGAAGACTCAAGCCGTTGTTTTTGGTCCCAGCTTCAAACTCTATTTCTTAGCCACAGAATTCACCCCTCTTCCTAACAATTGATTAAGATGAAGTCGGCCTGTTTGCAACCTGGGTGTCATATTTGACCCTGAGATGGGCTTTTGATCTCATATTCGCGGTATCACTAAGACTGCCTATTTTCACCTCTGTAACATTGCCCAACTTTGCCCCTGTCTCAGCACATCTGCTTCTGAAGCCCCTCCTTGATGCCTTTGTTAGCTTTAGACTTGACTATTCCAAAGCACATCTGGCTGGTCTCCCATATTCTAACCTTACTTGAGGTAATCAAAAACTCTACCCATGTCTTAACTTCTACCATAGAATCATAGCATTTTAGAGAGCAGAAGGAGGCCATTCGGCCCATCGAGTCTGCACCAGCCCTTGGAATGAGCACCCTTCTTAAGGCCACGCCTCCATCCTATCCCCGTAACCCAGAAACCTCACTTAACCTTTTTGGACACTAAGGACAATTTATCATGGCCAATCCACCTAACCTGCACATCTTTGGACTGTGGGAGGAAACCGGAGCACCCGGAGGAAACCCACGCAGACACTGGGAGAACGTGCAGACTCCGCACAGACAGTGACCCAAGCTGGGAATCGAACCTGGGACCCTGGAGCTGTGAAGGAACTGTGCTAACCACTGTGTTACCGTGCTGCCCAAGTCCCATTCACCTATCACCACTGTACTCACTGCCATACATTGGCTCCCGGTCAAGCAAAGTCTTGATTTTAAAATTCTAATCCTGTTTTCAAGTTCATCCATTGCCTCAGCCCTCCCGATCTCTTTAATCCCCTCCAACCCCACAACTCTCAAATCTTGCTCCTCGGATTCTGGCCTTTTAAACATCTGTAATCATAATCGGCCCAACTTTGATACCCATGCCTTCCATTCCGTCGCCCTAAACTCTGGAATATCCTGACACCACTCTGTCGTGCTTTCCTCCTTTAAGATGCTCCTTAACACCTACCTCTTTGATCCAATGTCTCCTTACATGACTGTTTCATATTTGTTTTATCATGCTTCTGTGGAACGCTTTGGATTGTTAGGTGCAAATTAGGTATGCATAATGTGTACAATGTCTTGACTGAATTTGTTTTGAAGATTGGAGTTCCATTAATTACCTTACAATATAAATTAATTTATGAACATTTCATGAAAATTGTACATTACAGTAGAACTGCAAAAGACCAATCAAAACCAACTCTTCCTTTTATTGACGGATTTGAAAATCACCTGACAAATGATAAAATAATCAATAACTTTGCATTTATATTGCACCTTTCATCATCAGTGGAAGTTTCAAACTGTAGGTCATCTTGTTTTAATGTAGGAAATGCAGCAGCAAATGTGTATATCTAGAAAAAGAAATTAAAGAAATACAAAAGGTCAAACAAGGTAAGGGAATTCATAGTGCACGACAGGACCCTGGGAAGCACCAAGGATCAGGGGGACCTGGGTGTGCAAGTACACCGGTCCCTTAAGGTAGCAGGGCAGGTAGATAAAGTGGTGTTTATTAGCTAAGACATATTGTTTAAGAGCAGAGAGGTTATGTTGGAACTGTATAAAATGTTGGTTATGCCACAGCTGGAGTATTGTGTGAAGTTCTGGAATCCAGACTATAGGAGGGATGTGATAGCACTGGAAAAGGTGCAGAGGAGATTTACCAGGATGTTGCCTGGGCTTCAGAATTTTAGCTATGAAGAGAGATTGGATAGACTGGGGTTGTTTTCCTTGGAACAGAGGAGACTGAGGGGGGACATGATTGAGATGTCTAAAATTATGAGAGGCATAGATAGAGTAGACAGGAAGAAACTTTTCTCCTTGGTGGAGGGATCAATGACCGGGTGCATGGATTTAAGGTAAGGGTCAGGAGGTTCAGAGGGGTTGTGAGGAAAATTTTTTCACCCAGAAGTTGGTGCAAGTCTGAAACTTGCTGCCTGAAAGGGTGGTGGAGGCAGAGACCCTCATAACATTTAAGAAGTATTTAGATGTACACATGCGATCCCAGGGCATACAAAGTCATGGGCCAAATGCTGGAAAATGGGGTTAGAATAGTTAGTTGGGTGGTTGTTTTTGATCAGCGCAGACATGATGGCTGTAGGGCCTTTTCTGTGCTGTAGACCTCTATGACTCTATAAATGCCAAATTATCAGTTGGATGATATTATGCAATATAAATTGACTAGAACTATATTGCATATTTGGCTCAAATTGAGTGTTTTTTTTTAACTTTAAATAATGCAATGCGAAACATGTTGTCCCTGCAGGTTCACAAGTTGAAATGTCAAATGAAGAGCTAAAACGCAGGCTTCAGGAAGTTCTGGAGGTAATTCTTTTCGGTTGAGAATGGTTGTGTTTTGAATAAATAAGTCATTTATTTAAAAGAACATTTGGGTACTTGTAAGTAACAAACTAAGCATAAAGTTAAACTTATAAAATGCAATTAAGACTGTAAGGGAAATTAATGTTTACAAAAATTGGACTTTTAGAAGTTTAACCACCAGTGGCCCGATGGTGCAATGGTTCGCATTGCTGCTTCACGGCGCCGAGGACCTGGGTTCAATCCTGGCCCCGGGTCACTGTCCGTGTGGAGTTTGCACATTCTCCCCATGTCTTTGTGGGTCCTACCCCCACAACTCAAAGATATACAGGGAAGGTGGATTGACCATGCTAAATTGATGGAGGTTATTGCACAAAAGTAATGAGTATATATCCCATATAATACATATTCTATTGTAATGTGAATATTGGTGCATAAAACTTTCCCCAGTGGTTATAGTGGAGGACAATTATTTATTTATTTTTAAAAAATTTAGAGTACCCAATTAATTTTTTCCAATTAAGGGGCAACTTAGCGTGATCAATTCACCTACCCTGCACATCTTTGGGTTGTGGGAGCGAAACCCACGCAAACACGGGATGAATGTGCAAACTCCACACGGACAGTGACCCAGAGCCGGGATCGAGCCTGGGACCTCGGCGTCGTGAGGCAACAGTGCTAACCACTGTGCCACCGCGCTGCCCCAGTGGAGGACAATTAAACAACTCACTGGAGGAGGAGACTCCATAAATATCCCCATCCTCAATGATGGTGAAGCACATCAGTGCAAAATATAAGGCTGAAGCATTCACAATAATCTTCAGCCAGAAATGCCAAGTGGATGATCAACCTCTACCTCCTTCAGAGGCCCCCAGCATCATAGATACAGGCCTTGAATGGCCTCCTTCTGCACTGCATGTTCTATGTTCTGCCAATTCGATTCACTCCACCTGATATC
Source organism: Scyliorhinus torazame (assembly GCF_047496885.1). Lineage (NCBI taxonomy): Eukaryota > Metazoa > Chordata > Chondrichthyes > Carcharhiniformes > Scyliorhinidae > Scyliorhinus > Scyliorhinus torazame. The sequence goes on from NC_092715.1 coordinate 75,756,396, forward strand.
AAGAAATGGCGGGAGGCACTGGTTACTGCAAAAGCTATGGGCCTGGACAACATTCTATCAATAGTACAGCATGGTAGCACAGTGGTTAGCACAGTTGCTTCACAGCTCCAGGGTCCCAGGTTCGTTTCCCGGATCGGGTCACTGTCTGTGCGGACTCTGCATGTTTTCCCCATGTCTGCGTGGGTTTCCTCCGGGTGCTCCGGTTTCCTCCCACAGTCCGAAGATGTGCAGGTTAGGTGGATTGGCCATGCTAAATTGCCCTTAGTGTCCAAACAAAAGTTTGGGTGGGGTTACTGGGTTACGGTGATAGGGTGGAGGTGTGGGCTTAGGTAGGGTGCTCTTTCCAAGGGCCGGTGCAGACCTGATGGACCAAATGGCCTCCTTCTGCACTGTAAATTCTATGATTCTACTGTGCTCCAGAACTATCTGTGCCCTTAGCCAAATGATGAAACTGGTTAATTATTATTTAACGATTGCCTGCTTGCTGATGCTTAGTTTGGGTTTCGCCAGGGCCTCTCAGTTCCTGGCTTCATTACAGCTTTCGTCCAAATATGGGCAAAAAGTTCTGAAGGCCAGACTGAGGTAAGAGTAATTGCCGTTGACATCAAGGTAGCCTTTGACCAAGTGTAGCATCAAGGAACCGTAGAAAAATTGGAGTCAATGGGAATCAGGGGGTAAACTCTCCACTGGTTGGAGTCACAACTAGCTCAAAGAAAGATGGTTGTAGTTGTCAATCAACTCAGTACCAGGACATTACTGCAGGTGTTCCTCAGGGTAGTGTCCTAGGCCCAACCATGCCCAAGCATGTTCAGATGCTTTATCAATGATCTTTACTCCATTATAAGGTCAGAAGTGGGATTTCTGTTGATGACTGCACAATGTGGAGCACCATTCCGAGACTCTTCAGATTCTGAAGCAGACTGTGCCCGTATGGATAAGAGTTAAGGCATCGGCTGATAAGCGACAAATAGCATTTATGTCACATAACGTCCAGACAATGACCATCTCCAACAAGATAGAATCCAACCATCTCCCCATGATATTCCGTGGCATTACTATCACCAAATTCCCCACGATCAAGATTCTGGGGGTAACCATTGACCAAAAACTGAACTGGGCTAGCCATATACATACTGTGGCTACGTTAGCAGGTCAGAGGCTTTGAATTCTGCAGAGAATAATTCACCTCATCAGTCCACAAAGCCTGTCCAAGGCACAAGTCAGGAGTGTGATGGAATACTCTCCACTTGCCTGGATGAGTGCAGCTCCATCAACACTCAAGAAGTTTGACACCATCCAGGACAAAGTAGCCCACTTGATTGGCATCCCATCCACCGCCTTCAATATTCACTCCCTCCACCACTAATGCCCAATGACAGCAATGTGTACAATCTCCAAGATACAGTCCAGGAATTCATCAAGGGTTCTTCAACAGCACCTCCCAAACCTGTGATCTCTACCACTTGGGACAAGGACAGCAGATGCGTGGGAACACCACCACCTTCAAAGTTCCCCTGTAAGCCTCACACCATCCTTACATGGAAATATATTGTTGTTCCTTCATTATCCCTGGATCAAAATCCTGGAAATCCCTGCCTAGCAGCACGGTGGGTGTACCTGAACCACATGGACTGCAGCGGTTCAAGAAGGTGGCTCACCACCACCTTCTCAAGCGCAATTAGGCATGGGCAATAAAAACACTGGACTAGCCAGTGACACACATGTCCCATTAAAGAGTAAAAGAAAATTTCACTGATTCATATGGATCATTCTAAGAAGTGTTAATGAAGCAACAATTCAGTCTTTGGTAATGATTTCTCGTGCAATTTTGATTGCTTATTCCAAGAAATGTAATGCTGTGATTAATTTCTGAGTTGAATATTGTGCAGGAAGCAGAATTTCTACGATGTGAGCTTGAAGTAACTCAAAAGCAACTTGAGGGAAAATATGAAGCATTAAAAATACTACAGGGCATGGTGAGTTGCTAATCTCAAATAAATACTTTACTCATATGTTTTAATCCCACTGATTAGTTGGGCATCATGCAATTTAAGGGAAAACCTGACTTGACTATATCGGCCTGCTATACCCATAACTGATAACTTAGCACATTTGTGAAAACCCATGCTTCACTCAACTGAATAGTTTGGTTGCTAAATTTTGTTAGAAACTCTTTTAAAACATTTTTCTGTGTTGTGGTAAGTATACAATGCTAGATGTATGAATAGAAGAAAAAATAAGTTTCTCATCGGATCTCTGCAGTGCAGATGGAGGCCATTTGGCCCATCGAGTTTGCCATGACCAGGCAGCTCCGCCCCCCCCCCCCCCGGACCACATTCCAAACCAGAAGACCCATCCTAAAGAGTGTGACAGACAGTGTCCTGAAACAAAGCGTCCATGTAACTTTCTCCCTCCCTGATGTGTCGCAGTGTCTGCAGCTCAGCCTCCAGCTCAATAACTCTGAACCAAAGCTCCTCAAGCCACAAACACTTACTGCAGACTCGTTTGCCCTGGATCACAATGTTATCCAGGAGTTTCCACATGCTGCAGCCCCGACACATCACCTGTCCTTGATATGTTTTAAATATTACTGAATTAATTAATTAACTTATTTATGGTGCTTTTTTATATTTTATTAAATAACTATAAAGTTTTAAACCCTAGGGTGCTTGTCTTACGTTAACTCTTCTCTATCTTGGGCTACTTGTATCACCGTACTATATTAGACACTAACTTTCTCTTATTCCAGACGCAGATTTTTCACACGTTGGCCCTGACACTGAACACTTATCGGCCAATAAACTTACCAGTTTCTTGTGCACTCACAGTTGTCTGTTTGTTCCTTCACAGCAACTGAAATATTCACCATGTGCCACTTTCTGAAGGGTGAAAAAGTGAGAAAGAAAAAAGCAGAAGAGCATCTTTACCCCTCTACTCCCAATTCCCCCTTTGTTCCAAATTTCCAAATATACTCACTTGGACTGTCTCGCTCAGGTGATGTCTCTCCCAACTGTGTGCCTCCTTATGAAAGGTGGTGGGAGAGGCTTTCAGGAACTCACTCACTCACCTCAGAATAGCCAGCTTCTGCCCTGCTCTTTTACAGCATTGATACAGCAGCTGCAGTTGATTTTTTTTTTTTGTCCGTTGTGACCCCACGATGTTGATGGGGAAATCTGAGATGGTGGTACTCTTAAAATGCATTGGAGGTGATTGGGCTGTCTCTGGTTTCAAATAGTCATTAACTGGCATTTGCCAGTTGGTGATGTTCCGGGGTAGCACGGTGGCGCAGTGGGTTAGCCCTGCTGCCCCACGGCGCCGAGGTCCCAGGTTCGAATCCCGGCCCTGGGTCACTGTCTGTGTGGAGTTTGCACATTCTCCCCGTGCCTGCGTGGGTTTCACCCCCACAAACCCAAAGATGTGCAGGCTAGGTGGATTGGCCACGCTAAATTCCCCCTTAATTGGAAAAAATGAATTGGGTACTCTAAATTTATATTTTAAAAATACAAACAAAAAAAAATGAATGCTGGTGTTCCAGGGAGGCAAGCGGTGCAGTGGTTAGCACTGGTACTGCGGCGCTGAGGACCTGGGTTTGAATCCCGGCCCTGGGTCACTGTGGAGTTTGCACATTTTCCCCATGTCTGCGTGGGCTTCACCCCCACAACCCAAAGATGTGCAGGTTAGGTGGATTGGCCACGCTGAATTGCCCCTTAATTGGAAACAAAATAATTGGGTACTTTAAATTAATTTTTTAAAAAATTAATGGTGATGTCCGGCTCTGGGTTATTGTCCGTGTGGAGTTTACACATTCTCCCCGTGTTTGTGTGGGTTTCGCCCCCACAACCCATAAAGTGCAGGGTAGGTGGTTTGGCCACGCTAATTGGAAAAATGAATTGGGTACTCTAAAATGTTTTTTAAAATTTATTTATTTATTTTTTGACTGCCAATTAGCTTTTAATAACAAAATGACATTTATTAAACATGGAAAGTTTATTTATAATACAATGCTCCTTCACTCCCACTTATTGTCGCAAATGTACACAGATTTAAAGGGTAGCACAGGTTACAAAATATATCTTGTGCTCTAAGGTTTGCAATAAATACAGTCCTTGCAAACCAACGGGCTGTGGTCACACGCATCCCACTCTGCAACCAAGTGGTAGATGTCACCCAATCGAACTTCTGTGGATTTCTCCTCAAATTCCCCCCAGATGATTGTCTCACGAGTGTTTCCAAATTCCACTCTCAAAAAGACACGCTTTAGAATCTTCTTAAAAAGCAATGCTTTCCCTCAGCTGTTTTGAGCAAGGAAATTTTTTAATTTTTTTTAAATGAATGGTGATGCTGTTTACCAGACCAAGCTTGATGTATGCAGTTTCTGGATTGGCTGGCATGGACTGTTTAATTATCAGATAAATTGTCGTGGATAAATGTTTACAAATTTCTAAGCAATCTTGAAATCATCTTTCGCCTCTTTACATTGATCATGTTGTCAAGTTCCTGAATTGGAATGCTACAAAATGCATTACTATAAAGTGAACCAGGCTAGTATTTTTATTTTCTGCTTCATGAAAGAATTATTGAGTGTCTGTACTATTCCAAAGACACCCTGGCCAGTTTGCCGTGTGTCACCTTCCATTAATTTAAACTCATCCAAAATTCTGCAGCTTGTATCTTAACTAGCAATTTACCTATTCACCCATCGCTCCTACACTGACTTATTTGCATTAGCTCCTGGTCCTGAAACCCATTAATTCTAAAATTGTTATCTGTTTTCAGATCCCTCCATAGCCTCGCCCATCCCTATCTCAGTAACTTCCTCCAATCCACCATGATCTCTGTATTCCTCCACTTTTGGTCTTTTGTGCATCCCTGATTTTAACTTCTCCGTTTACAGCTGTGTCTTCAGCTGCCTGAGCCCAAATTCCCACACCAAACCTTTTCGCCTAAATCTCTCTCTCTCTTCCTTAATATCTACCTCTTTGACCAAGTTTTGGTCAGCTGACTTGATTTGTCCTTATGTGGCTCAGTGTAAAATTTTATCTGCTACGATCCTGTGAATGACTTTATTTTACTAAGTTGAAGGTACTATATAAATGCAAACTGTTGTACATGTTTTCTATTGAAGTACTGTAATGATGATAAATATCCTAACGGTATTTTAATATCTGGTTCAAGATGTTGGCAAAATATATGATTAAATACCAAGCTACACTCACATTGAGAATTTAAAGATCTAGATAGCTCCCCAGTGTTCCATTGAATTAAGACCAATGTGCCATTGAAATATGTAGACAAAGGCCCCAGGTTTAAACCAGGCTGTATTAAGCAAGTTTCCCTCATGTGGAGCAAGTTGGAGGTGCTGAAATGAACCTATATGCCCCCTTGGAAAAGGGAAAAAAAATTAGCTTTTTGGTAACCCCCATTTGCAAGTATGAATGTGTAATGAGAACACCAGATCATTCAGCTGTGATGACCTCTGCAATTGATGAGCATTGCGATATACTGAGATCACATTTGGAAAAATGGCCCCTTAGTGCCTTCAGAAATTAAAAAAAAATTATTGCACTATTATTATGAATTAAGTAAGGAAGTTGTGGGTGAATAATTATATGTCAAATACACCGTTCCGGGTGCGGCGATGACCAGCTGAGTCGCACGTTTCGGCAGCTCCCTGTGAAACGGACTTTTGGGCTCTTGATAGGAGCCCCAACGGCAATTTTAACGGCTAAAAACACCGTGCGGTAAACCAGGAGGGTGTTCCCCCTGGACACGGATGGAAAAAGGAGAGGAAAGTGGCCGGATTGCAGCGGATCCTTTGGAACAACGGCAAGGAAGGCAAGCAAAAACCAAGATGGCGTCGGAAGGTGGCAGTTTCATATGGGGCCCTGAACAACAAGAGTTCTTGAAATGCTGCGTGGAGGAGATAAAAAAGGAAATGAAGAAAGAGTTGTTGGCCCCGATACTACAGGCGATCGAAGGGCTAAAGGAGGAACAAAAGACCCAGGAGCAGGAGCTTCGGGTCGTGAAGGCGAAAGCAGCCGAGAATGAGAACGATATACAGGGCCTGGTGGTGAAGTCGGAGATACAGGAGGCACACCAGAAACGATGTGTGGAGAGGTTGGAGGCACTGGAAAACAACGCAAGGAGGAACAACCTGAGGATTCTTGGCCTTCCTGAAGGTGTGGAGGGGGCGGACGTCGGGGCATATGTGAGCACGATGCTGCATTCGTTAATGGGAGCGGAGGCCCCGACGGGTCCGTTGGAGGTGGAGGGAGCATACCGAGTTATGGTGCGAGGATCGAGAGCAGGAGAAACTCCCAGAGCCATAGTGGTGAGATTCCTCCGTTTTAAGGATAGAGAAATGGTCCTTAGATGGGCGAAGAAAACTCGGTGCAGTAAATGGGAGAACGCGGTGATCCGCGTTTATCAAGACTGGAGTGCGGAGGTGGCGAGAAGGAGGGCGAGCTTTAATCGGGCCAAGGCGGTACTTCACAAAAGGAAGATAAAATTTAGAATGCTGCAACCGGCAAGACTGTGGGTCACATATCAAGGGAGGCACCACTACTTTGAGACGGCGGATGAAGCGTGGACTTTTATTGTCGAAGAAAAACTGGAATGAGTGTATTATGAAAAAAAAAGAACGTTTGGACAAAGTGGTGGGGCGAATGGGGGGGGCGAAGAGGGGTTTTATGTTCTAATCCTGCGGTATGGTAACTTTTCTTTCTCCCACAGGTGGTGATGGGGGGAGGTGGGGAGGGAGAGGAGATGGGGCCGAAGGAGAGGCGCGGGCTTGGTTCCCACGCTATGATAATTATGGCGGGAATAGAGAAGCAGGAAGGAGGGGGCGTCGCACGGTGCGAGCCGTGGTCACGGGGGGAAGCCGAGGTCAGCCAGAGTTTGCTGACTTCTGGGAGCAACATGGGGGGAGTAATTACGCTAGCGGGGGGTCTAGCGGGGGTGGGGGGGTGGGAGGGGGGAATTACTGGGTTGCTGCTGCTGGGGAAAGGAGGGAGTGGGTACGGGAGAGGATGGGCGGGGGGGACACCGCCTGAGGGAGATACAGCTGCGTGGGAACTGGGTGAGAAGCTGGAAAAAGATGATGGCTAACCGGCAAGGGGGGGGGTGGGAAGCCCCCCAACTCGGCTGATCACGTGGAACGTGAGAGGGCTCAACGGGCCGATAAAGAGGGCACGAGTACTCGCACACCTTAAGAAACTTAAAGCAGATGTGGTTATGTTACAGGAAACGCACCTGAAACTGATAGACCAGGTTACGCTGCGTAAAGGATGGGTGGGGCAGGTGTTCCATTCGGGGCTGGATGCGAAAAACAGGGGGGTGGCTATATTAGTGGGGAAGCGGGTAATGTTCGAGGCAAAGACTATAGTGGTGGATAACGGGGGCAGATACGTGATGGTGAGTGGCAAATTACAGGGAGAGATGGTGGTTTTGGTAAACGTGTATGCCGCGAACTGGGATGATGCCAACTTTATGAGGCGAATGCTAGGACGCATCCCGGACCTAGAGACGGGAAAGCTGATAATGGGGGGAGACTTTAACACGGTGTTGGAACCAAGGCTGGATAGGTCGAAGTCCAGGACTGGTAGGAGGCCGGCAGCAGCCAAGGTGCTTAAGGATTTTATGGAGCAGATGGGAGGTGTGGACCCGTGGAGATTCAGTAGACCTAGGAGTAAGGAGTTCTCGTTTTTCTCCTATGTCCATAAAGTCTATTCGCGCGTAGACTTTTTTGTGTTGGGTAGGGCATTGATCCCGAAGGTGAGGGGAACGGAATATACGGCTATAGCCATTTCGGATCATGCCCCACATTGGGTAGACTTGGAGATAGGGGAGGAAACAGGAGGGCGCCCACCCTGGAGAATGGACATGGGACTAATGGCGGATGAGGGGGTGTGCCTAAGGGTGAGGGGATGTATTGAAAAGTACTTGGAACTCAATGACAATGGGGAGGTTCAGGTGGGAGTGGTCTGGGAGGCGTTGAAGGCGGTGGTTAGGGGGGAGCTGATATCAATAAGGGCACATAAAGGGAAGCAGGAGAGTAAGGAACGGGAGCGGTTGCTGCAAGAACTTTTGAGGGTGGGCAGACAATATGCGGAAGCACCGGAGGAGGGACTGTACAGGGAAAGGCAAAGGCTGCATGTGGAATTTGACTTGCTGACTACAGGCACTGCAGAGGCACAATGGAGGAAGGCGCAGGGTGTACAGTATGAATATGGGGAGAAGGCGAGCAGATTGCTGGCACACCAATTGAGGAAAAGGGGAGCAGCGAGGGAAATAGGGGGAGTGAGGGATGAGGAAGGAGAGATGGAGCGGGGGGCGGAGAGAGTGAATGAAGTGTTCAAGACATTTTATAAAAAATTGTATGAAGCTCAACCCCCGGATGGGAGGGAGAGAATGATGGATTTTTTGGATCGGCTGGAAATTCCCAAGGTGGAAGAGCAGGAAAGGGTGGGACTGGGAGCACAGATCACGGTAGAAGAAGTGGTGAAAGGAATTAGGAACATGCAGACGGGAAAGGCCCCGGGACCGGACGGATTCCCAGTTGAATTTTACAGAAAGTATTTGGACTTGCTCGCCCCGGTACTGACGAGGACCTTTAACGAGGCAAAGGAAAGGGGACAACTGCCCCCGACTATGTCTGAAGCAACGATATCACTTCTCTTAAAGAAGGAAAAGGATCCGCTACAATGCGGGTCCTACAGACCAATTTCCCTCCTAAATGTGGATGCCAAGGTCCTGGCCAAGGTAATGGCAATGAGAATAGAGGAATGTGTCCCGGGGGTGGTTCACGAGGACCAAACTGGGTTTGTGAAGGGGAGACAGCTGAACACGAATATACGGAGACTGTTAGGGGTAATGATGATGGCCCCACCAGAGGGTGAAACGGAGATAGTAGTGGCGATGGATGCCGAGAAAGCATTTGATAGAGTGGAATGGGATTATCTGTGGGAGGTGTTGAGGAGATTTGGTTTTGTAGAGGGGTATGTTAGATGGGTGCAGCTGTTGTATAGGGCCCCAGTGGCGAGGGTGGTCACGAATGGACGGGGATCGGCATATTTTCGGCTCCATAGAGGGACAAGGCAGGGATGTCCTCTGTCCCCATTACTGTTTGCACTGGCGATTGAGCCCCTGGCGATAGCGCTGAGAGGTTCCAAGAGATGGAGGGGAATACTTAGGGGAGGAGAAGAACACCGGGTATTTTTATATGCGGATGATCTGCTACTATATGTGGCGGATCCGGCGGAGGGGATGCCAGAAATAATGCGGATACTTGGGGAGTTTGGGGATTTTTCAGGGTATAAATTGAACATGGGGAAGAGTGAGCTGTTTGTGGTGCATCCAGGGGAGCAGAGTAGAGAAATAGAAGACCTACCGTTGAGGAAGGTAACAAGAGACTTTCGTTACCTGGGGATCCAGATAGCTAAGAATTGGGGCACATTGCACAGGCTAAATTTAACGCGGTTGGTGGAACAGATGGAGGAAGATTTCAAGAGATGGGATATGGTAGCACTGTCAATGGCAGGGAGGGTGCAGGCGGTTAAGATGGTGGTCCTCCCGAGATTCCTCTTTGTGTTTCAGTGCCTCCCGGTGGTGATCACGAAGGCTTTTTTTAAAAGGATAGAAAAGAGCATCATGGGTTTTGTTTGGGCCGGGAAGACTCCGAGAGTGAGGAAGGGATTCTTACAGCGTAGTAGGGATAGGGGGGGCTGGCATTACCGAGCCTAAGTGAGTATTATTGGGCCGCTAATATTTCAATGGTGAGTAAGTGGATGGGAGAGGAGGAGGGAGCGGCGTGGAAGAGATTAGAGAGGGCGTCCTGTAGGGGGACCAGCCTGCAGGCTATGGTGACAGCCCCATTGCCGTTCTCACCGAGGAACTACACCACGAGCCCGGTGGTGGTAGCTACACTGAAGATTTGGGGACAGTGGAGACGACATAGGGGAAAGACCGGAGCATTGGGGGGGTCCCCGATAAGAAACAACCATAGGTTTGCCCCGGGGGGAATGGATGGGGGATATGGAATGTGGCAAAGAGCAGGAATAACGCAACTGAAAGATCTATTTGTGGACGGGAAGTTCGCAAGTCTGGGAGCGCTGACCGAGAAATATGGGTTGCCCCAAGGGAATGCATTCAGGTACATGCAATTGAGGGCTTTTGCGAGGCAACAGGTGAGGGAATTCCCGCAGCTCCCGACACAAGAGGTGCAGGACAGAGTCATCTCAAAGAAATGGGTGGGGGATGGTAAGGTGTCGGATATATATAGGGAAATGAGGGACGAAGGGGAGACTATGGTGGACGAACTAAAAGGGAAATGGGAAGAAGAGCTAGGGGAGGAGATCGAGGAGGGGCTGTGGGCAGATGCCCTAAACAGGGTAAACTCGTCGTCCTCGTGCGCCAGGCTAAGCCTGATTCAGTTTAAGGTATTACACAGGGCACATATGACTGGAACACGGCTCAGTAAATTTTTTGGGGTGGAGGATAGGTGTGCGAGGTGCTCGAGAAGCCCAGCGAATCATACCCATATGTTTTGGTCATGCCCGGCACTACAGGGGTTTTGGGTGGGGGTGACAAAGGCGCTTTCAAAAGTAGTAGGAGTCCGGGTCGAACCAAGCTGGGGGTTGGCTATATTTGGGGTTGCACAAGAGCCGGGAGTGCAGGAGGCGAGAGAGGCCGATGTTTTGGCCTTTGCGTCCCTAGTAGCACGGCGCAGGATATTGCTAATGTGGAAAGAAGCCAAGCCCCCGGGGGTGGAGACCTGGATAAATGATATGGCGGGGTTCATAAAGCTAGAGCGGATTAAGTTCGTCCTAAGGGGGTCGGCTCAAGGGTTCACCAGGCGGTGGCAACCGTTCGTCGAATATCTTGCGGAAAGATAGATGGGGGAAAAAAGAAGGCAGCAGCAGCAGCCCAGGACTTGGGGGGGGGGGGGGGGGGGGGGAGGGATGGGGGGGGGGGTATAGCCTGTGACAAGGCAGTTGCCAATTAGGGCTAGTTTTCATTTTTGTTATTTAATATTTATTTATTTGTTGTTTTTTGTTTATATAAAAAAGGTCATTATTATCTGTATTGTTATAATGTTGTGTAAAGGATGCACAATGTACTGTGTTGGTTGACCAAAAATTTTCAATAAAATATTTATTTAAAAAAAAAAATATATGTCAAATACACCGAGAACACTACATGGCCTGGATTCAGTGAGCTTAGCTGTTCTAGTTGAAAAACTCCTAAATGCTTGATAACAACTTTCTATAACCAGGTTTGTTCTCTTGTGAACCACTATTAATGACCAAGGATGCAAATGACCCAGGTCTAACATTTTACCGTGGTTGTAAATTTCTTACAGGATACCAACCATGTTTTCTTGTCCCTCAAATGGCTGACAATGTTATACTGCTCTGTCAGGGGCTAATGAATAAAATGTGCTACAGACTTTTTCTTTGGAAAAACTGAAAGGAAGTAATGGCTATGATGTAGAAAGGTAATCTTAATGAGGCAATACAATTGCAGTCGAAGAATTAAAGGATGTAACAATAATGGAGCAAGCCATTTAAGATGCAAAGGAAAAATGCCCATAGTGGTCATATTGCATTTGTTACTGGACTAATATTCCCATGCACCTGTGCAAATAATCTGGAGACGAGTTCAAATTCCAGCAGCTGGGGAATTTGAAATCACACAATTAAGTAAATTTGTAATTAAAAGCTAATATCAGTAATAGTAACCACAAAAGAACTGGATTGTTGTAAAAATTCATCTGGTTCATTAATCTTGTTTAGGGAAAGCAATCTGCCGTTGTTACCTGGACTAACCTATGTGATTACAAACCCATAGCCAACATGATTGTGTCCTTTCTGCTCACTGAAATGGTGTACCAAGCCATTCTGTTTCAGTGGTTAAAGAAAGTGGCTTGCTACCTCGTTAAGGGCAATTGAAGATGCTGGCCTTGCCAATGATGCCCACATCCTGAGAATGGTTAAAAACAAAAACAAATTTGAGTTTTTTTCCCTTATGACAAAGAACATCTGCATTGGCAACACAGAAAACAAAGGGAATTTCATAACGATGCGCCAGAGCCACAGCTGGCTGGCACTACTTCATGAGTGAACAATACTACTTAAAACTGTATCAAAGTTAAGAGGCAACATTTCTTTTACCCATATTGTAATAGTTTTAAAAGTGTTCTACCTGTTCATTTGGCAGCTTTCTTCAAACTACTTTTCTTCTAAATATAGAAAATAAATGATGCACGGTATATGTTCTAATGTACTTACAATTGTACCACTCTATATTTAACAGGCTGTGCTTGATAAAGCCACTCCACATACAAAGACATTACTTCAAAAAACAGGAGCACGAAACAAAATTTTAGAGAAGGTAATCACATGTAGATAAGTGCAAATATTTATTATTATCAATTCCTCTTAATTATTGTAGAATATTTTCAAAACGTTATCATTTCATTTTAAATAATGTTTCATTAAATGGTCCAACTAAGGACTAAACTTAAATCAATTTGGATTTAAAAATAAATCATATTAAAAATGAAAGATGTGTAGAAATTCTAATTTAAAAAAAATTAAGGGCGGAATTCTCCCCCCCCCCCCCCCCCACGCCGTGTCCCGCCATGCTGCCCCCCCCCCCCCCCCCCCCAAAGCCGACACAGCGAGAATCACGGCTGGCCGCTCGGAGAATCGCTGCTCGCCGTTTGCAATGGGCGAGCGCCGATTCTCCGGCCTGGATGGGCCGAGCGGCCTGCCCAACACGACGGGTTCCTGCCGGCGCTGGCCAGACCGTCCTGGTCGCTGCCGGTGGGAACAGCGCGGGAATGCTGGGGTGGCGGCCTGTGGAGGGGGGTTCCTGTACCGGGAGGGGCCTCAAATGGGGTCTGGCTCACGATCGGTGCCCACCGATCAGCGGGCCGGCCTCTCTGAAGGAGGACCTCCTTTCCTCCACCGCCCTGCAAGATCCATCCGACATCTTCTTGCGGGGCGGCCTCGGGGAGGACGGCAACCGCGCATGTGCAGGTGACGTAATTTACGCGGCGCCGGACGTGTCATTAATGCGCCGCCGCTTTTACGCGGCGCCAAGGCCCGGCGTGCGTAAATGACGCGACTCCGCTCCTAGCCCCCCCCCCTGGGAGCGGGCTCCGACGCCGGAGTGAAACACTCTGGTTTTCACTCCGGCGTCGGCACTTAGACTCCCGATGGGAGAATTGCACCCCCAGTTTACAACTTCTTTTCAGAATGGTAATTTTTTGCACTAACAGATTTTTGCACAACACTGTTTGCTGTTCTCTTCTGATGAATCTGGCTTGGCGTGGTGCACCTTTTTCTCCACTTATCTTGCATGGTCATGTTTATATTGATGACTAATGACTGTCAGGATGGACCAAATGCCATCTCTAAACTGTGTATCAGTTTAATTTATATTTCAATAGAACTGAAGAAAGATAGAAATATTAGAATTTCTAGCCAGTGCAAATAGAGGGGGTGGGGCAGGAAGGACAATAGGAAAGGTCTGTGATAGGTTGGAGGTGCTTTTTCATGATTAAATGGAAGATTAAATAACAAAAGATTTCATGATGCAACAACCAAAAGGAATGGTAATGGGTATAGAGGTAGTGTCCGCCTGCGGGATGAATTACTACATAAAGAACAACTGAATTCAGCATAAAGGTATAAAGCAAGAAACAAGACAAAGACCAACCCATCAAAACAAAAAGAAAATAGAGAAAAAAATCTAAACAAAGGTAGCTACAGAGGTATGAATGGTGATCTAGCTGAGGTAGGTTGGGAGGTTAGATGATTGTGGATAAGCAATGCAACCGTTTAAAGAACAAATTCTGAATTCACAACAAATATGCATCCCCTTGAGGAATTAAAAACTTCACTGGAAAAGTAGTACAACCTTAGCTAACTGGAAAAGTTAAGGAGAGTGATAAATTTTTAAAAGTTTTACAATGTGGCATACCATGACAACGGTAGCTACATACATGCCCAAAAGAACAGTAAGCCTGAGGATTGCAAAGGATCACCAACAAATTGATCAAGGGAAACATTTAGAATATGAGAGTATATAAGCAAGAAACATAAAAATAGATTGTATGGGTGTTAAAAACATGTAAAAATGAAGAGATTAATGAGAGTAAATGTGGATCCCTCAGAGGGAGAGACAAATTACAATAGGGAATAATAAATTGGCCGGGATGTTAAACAAATATTTTGTGTTTGCCTTCACAGTAGAGGCCACCAAGAACCTACTGGAAATTGTAGGAAACCTAGGGTCCAGTGAGTGAGCAAGTATATTGGTACAGAAAAAGTAAGAATGAAATTGAGAGTAGAATCATAGAATCATAGAATTACAGTGCAGAAGGAGGCCATTTGGTCCATCGAGTCTGCACCGGCCCTTGGAAAGAGCACCCTACCCAAGCCCACGCCTCCACCCTATCCCTGTAACCCCACCTAACCTTTTTGGACACTAGGGGGCACTTATGCATGGCCAATCCACCTAACCTGCACTTCTAATCATAATAATAATCGCTTATTGTCACAAGTAGGCTTCAATGAAGTTACTGTGAAAAGTCTTTGGACTGTGGGGGGGAAACCGAAGCAGCCAGAGGAAACCCACGGAGACACAGAGAGGAAGTGCAAACTCCACACAGTCACCCGAGGCCAGAATTGAACCCAGGTCCCTGGAGCTGTGAAGCAATGTGCGAGCCACTGTGCCACACAAGGCTGATAAATCCCTTGGAATTTATTTTTAAAAACGTGGCTGCAGAGATCGTGGATGTCGCTGTTATGACTTTTCAGAATTCCATAAATTCCAGAACAGTCTCTGTGGATTAGAAAAGTAGCAAACATCCTGCTGTTTCAGAGAGGAAAACAAAAGACTACCAGCCAATTAGTCTCACATCACAAGTCGGGAAAATGCAGGAATCTATTGTTTAGAAAGTGGTAACAGTGTTGGAAAATCATTGCAATTGGGCAGAGTCAACCCGATTTTATGAAAAGGAAATATCGTTTAATAAATCTGTCAGTATTTTTTTTTTGAGGGTATACTTACTATGATAGCTAAGGGGGAACCAGTGAATGTAGTATATTGGATTTTCAGAAGGCATTCAATAAGGTGCCACAAAAGGGGTTATTAATCAAGATTAGGGCTCATGGATTTGTGGGGTAATATATTGGCATAAATTGAGGTTTGGTTGAAGGATAGAAATGAAGAGTAGAAATAAACAGGTAATTTTTGGGTTGTAACCAGTGGAGTCCTGCAAGGATCAGCCTGGGCCTGAGCTATTTACATTCTATAATCAATGACTTAGATGAGAGGACCTTGCTTAATATATAACTTTTTGCTCATGAAACAATTAAAGTAAATTGCGTGGAGGACGCAAAGGGATATAGACCACTTGTGTGATCGGTAAGAAGGTGGCAGATAGTTTAGGCAAGTGTGAAACTATCTACTTTGGTAGGAAGAATGGAAAAGCAGAGTATTTTGAGACAGCAGTAAATATTAATGTTCAGACTTTCCGGGTGCGGCGATGACCAGCTGAGTCGCACGTTTCGGCAGCTCCCGGTGAAACGGACTTTTGGGCTCTTGATAGGAGCCCCAACGGCAATTTTGACGGCTAAAAACACTGTGCGGTAAACCAGAAGGGAATCCCCCCTGGATACGGATGAAAAAAGGAGGAGAAAGTGGCCGGATTGCAGTGGATCCTTTAGAACAGTGGCAAGGAAGGCAAGCAAAAACCAAGATGGCGTCGGAAGGTGGCAGTTTAACATGGGGCCCTGAACAACAAGAGTTCTTGAAATGCTGTGTGGAAGAGCTCAAAAAGGAAATGAAGAAAGAGCTGTTGGCCCCGATACTACAGGCGATCGAAGGGCTAAAGGAGGAACAAAAGACCCAGGAGCGGGAGCTTCGGGTCGTGAAGGCAAAGGCAGCCGAGAATGAGGACGACATACAGGGCCTGGTGGTGAAGACGGAGACGCATGAGGCACATCAGAAACGATGTGTGGAAAGGTTGGAGGCACTGGAGAACAACGCAAGGAGGAACAACCTGAGGATTCTTGGTCTTCCTGAAGGTGTGGAGGGAGCGGACGTCGGGGCATATGTGATCACGATGAAGCACTCGTTAATGAGAGCGGAGGCCCCGGCGGGTCCGTTGGAGGTGGAGGGAGCATACCGAGTGATGGCGCGAGGGCCGAGAGCAGGAGAAATTCCCAGAGCCATAGTGGTGAGATTCCTCCGTTTTAAGGATAGAGAAATGGTCCTTAGATGGGCAAAGAAAACTCAGAGCAGTAAATGGGAGAACGCGGTGATCCGCGTTTATCAAGACTGGAGTGCGGAGGTGGCGAGAAGGGGGGCGAGCTTTAATCGGGCCAAGGCGGTGCTTCATAAAAAGAAGATAAAATTTGGAATGCTGCAACCGGCAAGACTGTGGGTCACATATCGAGGGAGGCACCACTACTTTGAGACGGCGGATGAAGCGTGGACTTTTATTGTGGAAGAAAAACTGGAATGAGCGGGTTATTAAAAAGAACGTTTGAACAAAGTGGTGGGGCGAATGTGGGGGGCAAAGAGGGGGGTTAAAAAGGGGGGAAAGAGGAGTTTTATGTACTAATCCTGCGATGTGGTAACTTTTCTCTCTTCCACAGGTGGTGATGGGGGGAGGTGGAGGAGATGGGGCGTTGGCCATTGGGGGCGGGGCCAAGGGAGAAGTGCGGGCTTGGTTCCCGCGCTATGATAATCATGGCGGGAATAGAGAAGCAGGAAGGCGGGGGCGTCGCACGGTGCGACCCGAGGTCACGGGGGGAAGCCGAGGTCGGCCAGAGTTTGCTGACTTCTGGGAGCAACATGGGGGGAGTAATTACGCTAGCGGGGGATCTAGCGGGGGGGGTGGGAGGGGGGAATTACTGGGTTGCTGCTGCTGGGGAGAGGGGGGAGCTGGTATGGGAGGGGATGGGCGGGGGGGCACCGCCTGGGGGAGATACAGCTAATCGACAAGGGGGGGGGGGGTAGGAAGCCCCCCAACCCGGCTGATCACATGGAACGTGAGAGGGCTGAACGGGCCGATAAAGAGGGCACGGGTACTCGCACACCTTAAGAAACTTAAGGCAGATGTGGTTATGTTACAGGAAACGCATCTGAAACTGATAGACCAGGTTAGGCTACGCAAAGGATGGGTGGGGCAGGTGTTCCATTCGGGGCTAGATGCGAAAAACAGGGGGGTGGCTATATTAGTGGGGAAGCGGGTAATGTTCGAGGCAAAGACTATAGTGGCGGATAAAGGGGGCAGATACGTGATGGTGAGTGGCAAACTACAGGGGGAGACGGTGGTTTTGGTAAACGTATATGCCCCGAACTGGGATGATGCCAATTTTATGAGGCGGATGCTAGGACGCATTCCGGACCTAGAGATGGGAAAGCTGATAATGGGGGGAGATTTTAATACGGTGTTGGAACCAGGGCTGGATAGGTCGAAGTCCAGGACTGGAAGGAGACCGGCAGCAGCCAAGGTACTTAAAGATTTTGTGGAGCAGATGGGAGGTGTAGACCCGTGGAGATTTAGCAGACCTAGGAGTAAGGAGTTCTCGTTTTTCTCCTATGTCCATAAAGTCTACTCGCGAATAGACTTTTTTGTGCTGGGAAGGGCGTTGATCCCGAAGGTGAGGGGAACGGAGTATACGGCTATAGCCATTTCGGATCACGCTCCACACTGGGTAGACTTGGAGATAGGGGAGGAAACAGGAGGGCGCCCACCCTGGAGAATGGACATGGGACTAATGGCAGATGAGGGGGTGTGTCTAAGGGTGAGGGGGTGCATTGAAAAGTACTTGGAACTCAATGATAATGGGGAGGTCTAGGTGGGAGTGGTCTGGGAGGCGTTGAAGGCGGTGGTTAGAGGGGAGCTGATATCAATAAGGGCACATAAAGGGAAGCAGGAGAGTAAGGAACGGGAGCGGTTGCTGCAAGAACGTTTGAGGGTGGACAGACAATATGCGGAAGCACCGGAGGAGGGACTGTACAGGGAAAGGCAAAGGCTACATGTAGAATTTGACTTGCTGACTACGGGCACTGCAGAGGCACAATGGAGGAAGGCACAGGGTGTACAGTACGAATATGGGGAGAAGGCAAGCAGGTTGCTGGCACACCAATTGAGGAAAAGGGGAGCAGCGAGGGAAATAGGGGGAGTGAGGGATGAGGAAGGAGAGATGGAGCGGGGAGCGGAGAGAGTGAATGGAGTGTTCAAGACATTTTATAAAAAATTATATGAAGCTCAACCCCCGGATGGGAGGGAGAGAATGATGGGCTTCTTGGATCGGCTGGAATTTCCCAAGGTGGAAGAGCAGGAAAGGGTGGGACTGGGAGCACAGATCGAGGTAGAAGAAGTGGTGAAAGGAATTAGGAGCATGCAGGCGGGAAAGGCCCCGGGACCGGATGGATTCCCAGTCGAATTCTATAGAAAATATGTGGACTTGCTCGCCCCGGTATTGACGAGGACCTTTAATGAGGCAAAGGAAAGGGGACAACTGCCCCCGACTATGTCTGAAGCAACGATATCGCTTCTCTTAAAGAAGGAAAAGGACCCGCTACAATGCGGGTCCTATAGACCTATTTCCCTCCTAAATGTAGATGCCAAGATCCTGGCCAAGGTAATGGCAATGAGAATAGAGGAATGTGTCCCGGGGGTGGTCCACGAGGACCAAACTGGGTTTGTGAAGGGGAGACAGCTGAATACGAATATACGGAGGTTGTTAGGGGTAATGATGATGGCCCCACCAGAGGGGGAAACGGAGATAGTAGTGGCGATGGATGCCGAGAAAGCATTTGATAGAGTGGAGTGGGATTATTTGTGGGAGGTGTTGAGGAGATTTGGTTTTGGAGAGGGGTATGTTAGATGGGTGCAGCTGTTGTATAGGGCCCCGATGGCGAGCGTGGTCACGAATGGACGGGGATCTGCATATTTTCGGCTCCATAGAGGGACAAGGCAGGGATGCCCTCTGTCCCCATTATTGTTTGCACTGGCGATTGAGCCCCTGGCGATAGCGTTGAGGGGTTCCAAGAAGTGGAGGGGAGTACTTAGAGGAGGAGAAGAACACCGGGTATCTTTGTTTGCGGACGATTTGCTACTATACGTGGCAGACCCGGCGGAGGGGATGCCAGAAATAATGCGGATACTTGGGGAGTTTGGGGATTTTTCAGGGTATAAATTGAACATGGGGAAAAGTGAGTTGTTTGTGGTGCATCCAGGGGAGCAGAGTAGAGAAATAGAGGACCTACCGTTGAGGAAGGTAACAGGGGACTTTCGTTACCTGGGGATCCAGATAGCCAAGAATTGGGGCACATTGCATAGGTTAAATTTAACGCGGTTGGTGGAACAAATGGAGGAGGATTTTAAGAGATGGGATATGGTATCCCTGTCACTGGCAGGGAGGGTACAGGCGGTTAAGATGGTGGTCCTCCCGAGATTCCTCTTTGTGTTTCAGTGCCTCCCGGTGGTGATCACAAAGGCTTTTTTTTAAAAGGATTGAAAAGAGCATCATGGGTTTTGTGTGGGCCGGGAAGACCCCGAGAGTGAGGAAGGGATTCTTACAGCGTAGCAGGGATAGGGGGGGGCTGGCACTACCGAGCCTAAGTGAGTATTATTGGGCCGCTAATATTTCAATGGTGAGTAAGTGGATGGGAGAGGAGGAGGGAGTGGCGTGGAAGAGATTAGAGAGGGCGTCCTGTAGGGGGACTAGCCTACAGGCTATGGTGACAGCCCCATTGCCGTTCTCACCGAGGAACTACACCACAAGCCCGGTGGTGGTGGCTACACTGAAGATTTTGGGACAGTGGAGACGGCATAGGGGAAAGACTGGAGCCTTGGGGGGGGGGTCCCCGATAAGAAACAACCATAGGTTTGCCCCGGGGGGAATGGATGGGGGATATGGAATGTGGCAAAGAGCAGGAATAACGCAACTGAAAGATCTGTTTGTGGATGGGAAGTTCGCGAGTCTGGGAGCGCTGACCGAGAAATATGGGTTGCCCCAAGGGAATGCATTCAGGTATATGCAACTGAGGGCTTTTGCGAGGCAACAGGTGAGGGAATTCCCGCAGCTCCCGACACGAGGTGCAGGACAGAGTGATCTCAAAGACATGGGTGGGGGATGGTAAGGTGTCAGATATATATAGGGAAATGAGGGACGAAGGGGAGACTATGGTAGATGAACTAAAAGGGAAATGGGAAGAAGAGCTGGGGGAGGAGATCGAGGTGGGGCTGTGGGCAGATGCCCTAAGCAGGGTAAACTCATCGTCCTCGTGTGCCAGGCTAAGCCTGATTCAGTTTAAGGTATTACACAGGGCGCATATGACTGGAGCACGGCTCAGTAAATTTTTTGGGGTGGAGGATAGGTGTGCGAGGTGCTCGAGAAGCCCAGCGAATCATACCCATATGTTTTGGTCATGCCCGGCACTACAGGGGTTTTGGATGGGGGTGACAAAGGTGCTTTCAAAAGTAGTGGGGGTCCGGGTCGAACCAAGCTGGGGGTTGGCTATATTTGGGTTGCACAAGAGCCGGGAGTGCAGGAGGCGAGAGAGGCCGATGTTTTGGCCTTTGCGTCCCTAGTAGCCCGGCGCAGGATATTGCTAATGTGAAAGAAGCCAAGCCCCTGGGGGTGGAGACCTGGATAAATGACATGGCAGGGTTTATAAAGCTAGAGCGGATTATGTTCGTTCTAAGGGGGTCGGCTCAAGGGTTCACCAGGCGGTGGCAACCGTTCGTCGAATACCTCGCAGAAAGATAGATGGAATGGAAAAAAGAAGGCAGCAGCAGCAGCCCAGGATGGGGGGAGGGGGGAGAGGGGGGGGGGAGGGGGGGGAGGGGGGGGGAGGAAGGGGTGGGAGTGGGGGGAGGGGGGGGAGGGAGGAGGAACCAGAAGGACTGTCAGGGTTGTTAATATATACTGTATAATATGTATAGGTCGTTGCTACAGATAATTATATATTGGACTGTTAAATTATATTTTTGGAGAGTGTTACTTGTGATAAGGCAGTTGCCAATTAGGGCTAGTTTTCATTTTTGTTATTTATTATTTATTCATTTTTTGTTTATAAAATAGGTCATTGTTATTTGTGTTGTTATAATATTGTGTAAAGGATGCACAATGTACTGTGTTGGTTGACCAAAAATTTTCAATAAAATATTTATTAAAAAAAATATATATTAATGTTCAGAGGGATTTGGGGGCTCGTGTACATGAATCTCAAAATTACCACGCAGTTGTATCAAGCAATTTGGAAGGCAATATTGAAGTATAAGAGTCTTGGTACAAATAGATAGGGCTTTAATGAGACCACACATGAAGCACTTTGAGGACAGTTAGGAGTGAACTACATTGCTTTGGTTCTGGTGTCTCATGTAAACTAGACCAGGTCAAGACTGTCAATTATCTTCCCTAAAGGATGGAAATTATTGAACCAGTTGGGTGATAATGGACTATCAGTGATAGTTTCATGGTCTTAATAGTATGGTCACTAAGATTTGTTTTCCATTTATTAATTGAATTTGCTGCTATGATATCAGGACAGATTGAATAGATCAGGCCTGTGTTCCCCAAAGTTCAGAAGAATGAGAGGTGATTTCATTGAAACATACCCCTGCATTAAGAACATAAGAACTAGGAGCATGAGTAGGCCATCTGGCCCCTCGAGCCTGCTCCGCCATTCAATGAGATCATGGCTGATCTTTTGTGGACTCAGCTCCACTTTCCAGCCCGAACACCATAACCCTGAATCGCTTTATTCTTCAAAAAACTATCTATCTTTATCTTAAAAACATTTAATGAAGGAGCCGCTACTGCGTCACTGGGCAAGGAATTCCATAGATTCACAACCCTTTGAGTGAAGAAGTTCCTCCTAAACTCAGTTCTAAATCTACTTCCCCTTATTTTGAGGCTAATCCCCCTAGTTCTGCTTTCACCCGCCAGTGGAAACAACCTGCCCGCATCTATCCTATCTATTCCCTTCATATAATTTTATATGTTTCTATAAGATCCCCCCTCATCCTTCTAAATTCCAACGAGTACAGTCCCAGTCTACTCAACCTCTCCTCGTAATCCAACATCTTCAGGTCTGGGATTACGCAAGTGAATCTCCTCTGCACACCCTTCAGTGCCAGTACGTCCTTTCTCAAGTAAGGAGACCAAAACTGAACACAATACTCCAGGTGTAGTCTCACTAACGCCTTATACAATTGCAGCATAACCTCCCTAGTCTTAAACTCCACCTCTCTAGCAATGAAGGACAAAATTCCATTCGCCTTCTTAATCACCTGTTGCACCTGCAAACCAACTTTTTGCGACTCATGCACTAGCACACCCAGGTCTCTCTGCACAGCAGCATGTTTTAATATTTTATCATTTAAATAATCCCTTTTGCTGTTATTCCTACCAAAATGGATAACCTCACATTTGTCAACATTGTATTCTATCTGCCAGACCCTAGCCCATTCACTTAGCCTATCCAAATCCCTCTGCAGACTTCCTGTATCCTCTGCACTTTTTGCTTTACCACTCATCTTAGTGTCGTCTGCAAACTTGGACACATTGCCCTTGGTCCCCAACTCCAAGTCATCTATGTAAATTGTGAACAATTGTGGGCCCAACACTGATCCCTGAGAGAAATCACTAACTACTGATTGCCAACCAGAGAAACACCCATTAATCCCCACTCTTTGTTTTCTATTAATTAACCAATCCTCTCTCTATTCATGCTACTACTTTCCCCTTAATGCCATGCATCTTTATCTTATGCAGCAACCTTTTGTGTGGCACCTTGTCAAAGGCTTTCTGGAAATCCAGATATACCACATCCATTGGCTCTCCGTTATCTACCGCACTGGTAATGTCCTCAAAAAATTCCACTAAATTAGTTAGCCACGACCTGCCCTTTATGAACCCATGCTGCGTCTGCCCAATGGGACAATTTCCATCCAGATGCCTCGCTATTTCTTCCTTGATGATATATTCCAGCATCTTCCCTACTACCAAAGTTAAGCTCACTGGCCTATAATTACCGCTTTCTGCCTACCTCCTTTTTTAAACAGTGGTGTCACGTTTGCTAATTTCCAATCCGCCGGGACCACCCCAGAGTCTAGTGAATTTTGGTAAATTTTCACTAGTGCATTTGCAATTTCCCTAGCCATCTCTTTTAGCACTCTGGGATGCATTCCATCACTGCCAGGAGACTTGTCTACCTTTAGCCCCATTAGCTTGCCCATCACTACCTCCGTAAATCAGTGGCTGGTTTAGCTCACTGGGCTAAATTGCTGGCTTTGAAAACAGACCAAGGCAGGCCAGCAGCACGGTTCAAATCCCGTACCAGCCTCCCTGAACAGGCGCCGGAATGTGGTGACTAGGGGTTTTTCACAGTAACTTCATTGAAGCCTACTCGTGACAATAAGCAATTTTCATTTCATTTTCATTAGTGATAACAATCCTTTCAAGATCCTCACCTGTCATAGCCTAATTTCTATCAGTCACTGGGCACTAAGGCAAACAAGGGAGAGGATGGAAATGAGGTGGTCAGCCCTGATCTTAGATTGGTGGAACTGAGGGGTTGTCTGGTGTGCTCCTGCTTCTATTTCATATGTCATGGTGTTGATATATGCAAAGAGCATGAAAGCAAGGAAGTTATGCTAAACCTATGATAAAATGCTTGTTAGACGCCTCTGGAGTGTTTTTGACTATTATGAGCACAATGTGTTAGGATGGATGTCAAACATTAAGGGAGGGTGCAGAGGATAAAGTATTTATATGGGGAGACCAGAGTCAGGGTTTTCTTTCTTAGAGCAGAAACAGATTAGGGGAGATTTGACAGAGGTGTCCAAAATATGAGTGGTTTTGATCATGTACATAAATACGGGAAAGCTATAAAAATGGAGAAGCTTTTTAAGTACGCAGATATTATTCGAGTGGCTAAGGAGCTGGTAGGCAGGGGCAACAGATGTAAGGTGATTGGCAAAGAACCAGAGGCAGTATGAGGAAAACAGCTTTATACAGAGTGTCGTGATTTGGAATGCATTGCCTAATGTGTTGAAAACAGATTCAATGGTAAATTCAAAAAAGGAATGAGTAAATTCTCGAATGAGAAAGGTTTGCAGAGTTCTGGGTTGGAATAGGGGAGTGGGACTAAATGTTAGATCTCGCAAAAAATCGGCGTGATGGCTGAATGCCTACTTTCCGTGCTGTATCATTCTATGATCCTGCAGGCCAATCAAATCCACGATTAGGTAGTCTCCAAGCCAAATCAAACAAAGAACAAAGAACAAAGAAATGTACAGCACAGGAACAGGCCCTTCGGCCCTCCAAGCCCGTGCCGACCATACTGCCCGACTAAACTACAATCTTCTACACTTCCTGGGTCCGTATCCTTCTATTCCCATCCTATTCATATATTTGTCAAGATGCCCGTTAAATGTCCCTATCGTCCCTGCCTCCACTACCTCCTCCGGTAGTGAGTTCCAGGCACCCACTACCCTCTGCGTAAAAAACTTGCCTCGTACATCTACTCTAAACTTTGCCCCTCTCACCTTAAACCTATGCCCCCTAGTAATTGACCCCTCTACCCTGGGGAAAAGCCTCTGACTATCAAAGACTCATGAGTCTGCACTGTTACTAGAACAAAACAGAGGTTAGTAACTTATATTGTCGGGTGCAGTCAATTGATTGAAACACATGCACCAGGAGTCAATTATATAATCATACTATTAAATACCTTGAGTAAATTCAATGGATTGACACGAGCCCTACAAATCCAAGATTTAATTCCTTACATAACAGTAGCTGACCTTAGCCAGAGGAACTTTCATTGTCATTTGTCATTTGGCTATGAAATCTACATTTTATTTTCCTTTTTAAAAAAAAATGTATTTTATTACTAACATGTATCAAAACGGGTTACAGCAAATAAACGCCCTGGGAAACATAATTCCCAACAATTAACTATACAGTCTGTACAGATTTTCCCTCTTTTCACCAGCTCCTCCCCTCCACGACGAACAGCTCCTCAAACACGGTCACAAACATCCCCCACCTTTCCTCAAACCCCCCTGAAGAGCCTCTTAACTCATACTTTTTCTTCTCTAACCGCAGGAAGTCGTACAGGTCACCCAATCAAACCGGTTTGTGATGCCGACCGCCACTCCAGCAAAATTCACCGGCGTGCAATCAGAGAGGCGAAGGCCACGACATCGACCTTCCTCCTCTCCATTTAGCTCCGTCTTCACTGAAACCCCAAATATCGCCACCAAAGGGTCCGGGTCCATCTTCTCCTCCGCTATCCTGGCTAAGACTGCGAACATTCCCGCCCAGAATCTTCCCAATTTTTCACAACCCCAAAACATGTGCGTGTAATTCACTGGCCCCTGTCCACCCCTCTCACACTCATCTGCTTCCCCCTGAAAGAACCCACCCATTCTTGCCCGAGTCATATGCACCCTGGCACCACCTCAAACTGCATCAGGCTCATCCTTGCACAAGAGGAGATCCCGTTTACCCTACGCAATGCTTCACTCCATACTCCCCAATTGATTTCCCCTCCCAACTCCGCTTCACATTCCCCCCACCCCCCCACCCCCCCCCCACCGCTGCCGCAAACATCCGGAAGCAGCAGTCACTCCAGCAGGCTGTATCACGGCAACCTAGGGAACTCCCCAGACCTTTCGTGCAAAGTCCCTAACCTGCAGATACCTGAACTCACTACCCCCTCGGCAGCTCTACCCTCTCCCTTAGCTCCTCCAGAGTGATGAACCCTTCCTCCAAATACAGATCCCTCACCTTGACCAGCCCCACTTCCCTCCACCTCCTGTATACACTATTCTCCCCGGCTCAAACCCATGATTCTCGCACAGCGGCGTTAGCACCGACATCCCTTCCACCCTAAAATGCCTCCTCAACTGATTCCATATCTTCACCATAGACTGCACCACTGGGCTCCCTGAATACCTACTCTGAGCCATTGGCAACGCTGCCATCACCATAGCCCTCAAACTAGACCCCTTACAAGATTCCTCCTCCATCCCAACCCACTCTACCCCTTCTCATTCCCACCACCGCCGCACCTTGTCCACATTCGCCGCCCAATAATAATGAAGCAAGTTCGGCAACGTCATCCCACCCCTGCTGCCTCTGCCCCTGTAACAGGGCCATCCCCACTCTAGGCACCTTTCCCACCCATACAAAGTCAGAAGTGATCGTGTCCACTTCCAAAAAAGGCCTTTGGTATAAAGATCGGGAGAGCTTGAAAGATAAACAAGAACCTCGGCAGAATATTCATTTTCACCACTTGGACCCTCCCCGCCAACATTAAGTGCAGTGTATCCAACCTCTTAAGATCCTCCCTGGCCTCCTCCACCACCTTTGTTAATTCCACTTATGGAACCCCATCCATTCCCTCGCTACCTGAATCCTCAAATACCTAAACCTATCCCTCACTACTGTAAATGGCATCTCCCCTAAATTAGCCTGCTGTCCCAGCTCATTCACAGGGAATACCTCGCTTTTCCCTACATTCAGTTTGTACATTTAATTTTCCTAATCTTTGCCCAATGTCTATCAATGCCTGTGTGCCTCTAATTATTGAAGCAAGATAGGACAGGTCATGTACTTGTCCATAGCTGTTGTCCTCAGGATTATTGGAGAGAATGCAGAAGTTTCAGAAACCTTTGTGCAATGTACCTTCGGATTATACTGGCAAATAACTATGGAGTGTGTAATGATAGTTTGTTGCTCTTTTTACAGGAAGTGAATGTATTACAGTGGGAAAATGACTTGAAACAGGATAAATGTAAGAATTTGGAACAGTTCTGGATTGCAAGATATGATCGGTTAGTAGACTTATTTATGCAACAATTAGTCCTGATAACTCATTGTTTTGCGATGATAAAACCTCCCTTGCAGGAACATAATAAAGATTCTGTAAGCAAGCCAGCTGATTTTTATTTCCCATTATGGATGGTGGGTGAGGAGAGGGGAGAGAGAGGAGAGAGGCATGTCCAAGACAACTTGATTGACTGAAGTTTTGATTGCCATGACCTCTCAGTAATTCCATTCACTCAATCCCCTCATGATTTCTGTGTTCTTTCTTCCCTATCTTTCCCCATTTGGCTTCTTACTCCTATGGAGGTTCTTGTTGGTGCCTTGTAGAGTGAATTCCATATTGGGTGTCGGGTAATGGGGATAGAATCGCTCAAGCCTCACGCAATTTTCATCTCACTGACTTGGTTAAATTCAAGGGTACACTCTGATTCATTTGGGCATCTGCTGCAGTTAGAAAGCCCCTGTTGCAAATTTCACTTGTCTTGTGCTATCTGATAGCCTTGCATATATTTACTGTACATTGGACGGGATTTTCTGTGGCTGACGCCGAAATCAGCGTCGGCGATTGGGCAGGGCAGGCAGCAGTTTGATGCCGGTTCGCGATTCTCCGCCCCCTCCAAATCAGCACCATCGGGCGCACACAGTCGCAAGGCCATTGGCGCGTCATCAGCTGGCCCACCCACGATGCTCTTCCCCCAATGGGCCGAATTCGTGATGGCACGGGCCACGTGTGGTCCCAGCGGTCGGGAGCCTGGCATGCCGACTGCAGACAGTGTCCAGCGCCGCCACACCAGTCCAGGATCCATGCCGCTGGTCGGGGGGCTTCTGCTAGGGCTGGGGAGAATGCCGCTGGTCGGGGTGGACTGGTTCGGGTTCCAGCACGGCCGGCACCATGTTTTCCGGCGCGACCAGTGCAGCTCGTCAGCCCTACACATGCGTGGCCCAGACCCAGCGATTCTCCGGCTGTTTTCCGAGCGATCCGCAAGTGTTCCACGCAGCACCAATGCTAGCCCCTCACCGGTACCAGAACCGGTGAGGGGTTCGCGCCAAATTTCCCGTTGTGAATCACCCGTGGATTCTTCATTAGCGCCGGCACTTAGCCTCAGGAACGGAGAATTCCGCCCATTGTCTTTCCCCACAAAGTAACAGCACACATATGATTGTGATGTAAAATCAAGCTTATATGTTATGTCAAGTGTGTAATGATCTCTGTGTGACCATGGTGATTGGTAGCTTTTGTGTTGAGTCCCTGTCTTCATGGGAGGATGGACTATGACTTGGGCAAATTGGCTTTTCTTTGTTCCTTGTTAATTGCTAATCCCAATCACTTCGAACCATTCCAATTTAAATTTTGTGAGACCTCTTTCCCACTTAATTTCTTGGCATCCTTTTTCTTGGTATCCATTGTTATTCTTTTCTGTTTGGACTAGATCATTTGTTCCAAGTGTGCTAGGGGAGAACCTTTGGGATGCCCATTCTTTTCCTCTGTTGTGAGAGTCTGTTGTGAACCTGCCTAGCATTTGAGTGAGTGTTCTTGGAACTTTTGAGGCATGTATTTTCAATTTAGGAAGGACAAAGCTGTATAATTTTCAGTTCAGGAGGATGCAGAGTTCTATACTGAACACTCGACTGAACACTCTGATTTTGAAGGTACAGTTTAATAATGTTAAAGACCTTGAATTTCCAGTGGAGTTTTGGGGACACATCTGAGAAAATAGAGAAATGATATCACTGGAAGCATAGGTCTCTCTTGACCTTTGCTCAGGGCATTGTCAGCCTTTGTCTGGAAGTTACCCACACAACTCTTGATGTTACAAGTGTACAGGCAATTAATGTTAATGTTAAGTGGATTACGGCACTGCCAGGTCCTTTTTTTTTCGTCCAAGGCAAAGAGAGAACTGAGCATGTTCCAGATCAAGGAATAAGTTGTTTCCTTCTTGGGCCTTCGGGAGTGCCAAAGGTTTATACTTTTGTGGACTTTACTAGTTCTGAATTTCAGACTTTATTCCGGATAGCTACCAGGAGACTTTCATTGAGTTTTCTTCCTGCTACTTTTAATATCTTATGACAAAGTTTAATCTTGTGTTTCGAGTCTCCTCAAATTGGCTGCAGTTGTCTCCTTTAGTTCTGTACATCCCTCTTTCCCTGTACTGCTTGAGGATCAATCAACACTTAATTGGTTGGAGGTCATGATTGCGGATACTGGAATATAATGTCACTCATTCAATTTTAGTTGGACTAAATATTTTTAAAATTTTGGTGCCGGTAATAAATCTTGACTATTGAAGGCGCTTTATTTGAAATTAGATTTCCTTAAGTGTTTGCATATGAATAATGCAGTCTTCAGTTTTCCTTTTCTTCACAGGGTGTGTATTGAAAATGCTGAACTTGCAAAGACTTTGGTGGCAAGAGATACTGAGATTCGGGATCTCAAATCAGAAAATGCTGGTGAGTTTAGTGCGTTGTTGTACTGTGACAAGATGAAGGAACGCTTCATCACATCAGTCTGGGATAGATTCCGATGCAAATCCCAGAGATGAAAGCATTGTTAAAAATCTGATGGAGTAACTAACCTAGAATACATTGGTCATTATTCTTGTGAATATCTTGACGTTGAATACTGGCAGACTATTTGACTGAAGGGTGTATTTCAGCAAAGCCTGTTCTTGTCCACACCAATATTCAAACCACAAGGCTTCGAGCAAGTTGTGCAAATTAACGTTTTTGCATTGAGGCCAATTGTAAAAACCCTATCACCATTTAGCTGAGATCAGTGAACAATTGATTGACCTCTATACTTTGTAGTTTGGATGGTCCAACTACTAATTTGCTGATCCAATGGTGAATCACCGAAGAGCATTTTTGGACCACTGCATTTTCTATCCCATTCAAATGATCATTGTTCATTTTTGATCTTGATGGTGAGTCTTGGCAGACCATTGATGTTACAGTCACGGCCAGATTCTTGCTTGCGTTCTCATCAGATACTCACAGACACACATTGGAAAGTAATTCAAAGTGAGTTCCCTTGCCAGTTTTTCTCTCCCCAAACCAGGCCTTGAGATCAATTGCAGCAAGTCTTCCAGGTAAATAGATTCACCTAGCAGACTAAGGATCAGATTTGCCATCTTCTCGATCCCAGTTCTGGGTCACTGTCCGTGTGGACTTTACACATTCTCCCCATGTTTGTGTGGGTTTCGCCCCCACAAACCAAAGATGTGCAGGGCAGGTGGATTGGCCACGCTAAAATTGCCCCTTAATTGGAAAAAATGGTACTCTAAATTTAATTTTAAAATTAAAAAAAAAAAAAGATTTACCATCTTCTGTGTTTTGTAGTATTGATTTTTTTAAAATTCTTACACCCATATATATGTTCCTATATTCTCCATATTTCAAGATAGAGACTCGTTTATGGACAATGACTTCTGGCCAATTGCCTAAATGACAATTATTCATAGAGTCCAACAGCACAAAAAAGGCCCTTCGGCCCATCATGCCTGTGCCAGTCAAAAACAACCACCTAATTCTCATTTTTCAGCACTTGGCCCATAGCCTTGTATGCCTTGGGATCGCAATGTGGATCCTAGAACTGCACACAATGCTCTAGCTGCAGCCTAACCAACATTTTACACAGTTCCAGCATAACCTCTCTGCTCAAACTCTATGCCTCGGCTAATAAAGACAAGTATGCTTTCTTAACCACTGTATCCACCTGCTCTGCTACCTTAAGGGACTGGTGTTGTATATGCACACCAAGGTCACTCGGTCCTCTGTGCTTCACAGGGTCCTGCCGTTTATCATGTATTCCCTTGCCTTGTTTGTCTTGCCCAAGTGCATCACCTCACACTTATCTGGATTGAATTCCATGTGGTGACATTGTTGGGTTTTGGCGTGCTGTTTGATTACATGGCATCATAACCAAACCCATTTATCACCCCTCCTGTTTGTAGCCTAGGACCTTCAGTGCCACTACACATGAACACAAGAATTAGGAGCAGGAGTAGGCCTTTCGACCCCTCAAGCCCATTCCACTGTTCAGCAAGATCATGGCTGATTTGATTGTGACCTCAACACTACTCCGCTGACGTTTTCTATTAATTGAATTTAAATTCCATCAGCTGTCTACCCTCTCCAAAAAGAACTATTCTGTAACTAACTGGAAACCTTGCAATCGTACCCTGAGACCACTTGTCCAATTTTCCATCCTTCATTGTGCACTTGAGGGGCTGGATTCTCCGCCCCGCCGCGCCACTTTTCTGCTTCACCCCGCCGGTGGGATGCTCCATTACGCCGACCGGTCAACGGTGTTTCCCATTGTGGGGCAGCCCCACGCCATCGGGAAACCCCCGGGCTGTTGGCAAAATGGAGCACCCCACCGGTGGAGAATCTAGCCCATGGCTTTTGTTTGGTGCTTTGGTATGATGGCCTCACAAAGCATTCTTGCACTGACACACATTAAATTGCATCAGCAACATACTGCGTCCTTAATCTCCATGTGTGCCTGAAAGATTTGGAATACCAACTGAATTTTGACAGAAAAATACCCTGATGTAATTTTTGATTTGTTTTGTCCTGGTGTAATTTTACCCTCCATTGTGAACTAATGGCATTTTATCCCACCTAGATTTGGCAATTAGAATACCAACTTCTCACTTTTCTACTTTTACTTGAAGAAGTTGGACACCAGCAGCTTTGTAATTAAAAGTCAGCTTTCTGGTCAGCCAGCCTACTGGGAGTAACCCCTTGCAAAATCAAAACACAATGGGCGGGATTCTCCGTTAGCCGATGGCAAAATCGGGAAAGGTGATTGGATGGAGAATCAGTTCCGACACCGACATCTCGGCAGGTGCTGATTTGTCACCAAATTGCAATGCTCCAGCACCTCAACAGCGGCGTCAATGTGTTCTGGAATGGACGTACAGTAGTCACCGTTTGCATATCATTAGCAAGCCCAACCCGGTATTCTCTGGGGCCTCCGCCATTCTCTGCCTCCGATGGGCCGAGTTCCCGACGGCGTGGTTCACTTGTGCTTTTAAAAATCGTGAAACCATTTTGGACCATGCTCCACGCTGGGTCGATCTGCAGGTCTGCAAGGAAAGTTTTCAGTGCCCTCAATGGAGACTAGAGGTTGGTTTGTTGGAAGACGAGGCGGTGTGTGAGAGGGTGAGGAAATGTATGCAAAACTACCTGCAGGTCAATGACACAGGGGAAGTCTCAGCTGCGGTGCTCTGGGAGGCGCTGAAGACAGTGGTGAGAGGGGAGCTGATCTTGATTCGAGCACATAGGGACAGGACAGACGGGGCAGAAACGGACCGACTGGTAAAGGAGATCGTACAGGTAGACAGGTGATATGCAGAGACCCCGAGGGCAGAGCTATTAAGGGAACGAGGAAGGCTACAGGCTGAGTTTGGGGTGTTGTTCACAGGTAAGGATGTGGAGCAGCCTAGGAAGGCGAGGGGTGCGATCTATGAGCATGGGGAGAAAGCCAGTAAAATGCTGGCACAGCAACTGAGGAAGAGGGAGGCGGCCAGGGAAATAGGGAAGGTAGTTGACGGGGGAGGGGAAACTTGGTAGGAGATCCGGCAGGGTTGAACAAGGTGTTCAGGGACTTCTATAGCAAGCTTTATACCTCGGACCCCCCCTGCGGGGCCGGAGGGGATTAGGCGCTTTCTGGATGGACTGACCTTCCCAAAAGTGGGTAGGGGGTTGGGGGATGGGCTGGGGGCCCCGATTAGGACCGAAGAAATATTGGGGGCTTGAGGGCCATGCAATCGGGCAAAGCCCCGGGGCTGGATGGGTATCCGGTGGAGTTTTATAAAACGTTCTCTGAGATAGTGGGGCCGGTGCTGGTTAGGGTTTTTAACGAGACAAATGACAGAGGGGTTTTACTCCCGACGATGTCACAGGCCACCATCTCCCTGATATTGAAACGGGATAAAGACCCGGAGGCATGTGGGTCCCAGTGGCCGATCTCTCTACTCAATGTAGATGCTAAAATACTGGCCAAGCTCTTGGCGGCTAAGATTGAGGACAGTGTGCCGGACGTTATTCTGGAAGATCAAACCGGGTTCGTCAGGGGCAGGCAGTTGATGGATGAAGGCTGCTGAATGTGATCATGATGCCCCCGGAGAGTAGGGAGGCAAAGGGAGTTGTGGCAATGGATGCCGAGAAGGCTTTCGACCGGGTTGAGTGGGACTATTTATGGGAGGTGCTGGGACGATTTGGGTTCGGGGAGGGCTTTATCGACTGGGTTAGACTGCTGTACCAGGCTCCGGAGGCGAGTGTTCGGACAAATACGTCGACGCCTGACTATTTTAGACAGTACCGAGGGACGAGGCAGGGGTGTCCCCTCTCCCCACTGCTGTTTGCGCTAGCAATAGAGCCGCTGGCAATTGCCCTGAGAGTTTCTAGGGGTTGGAAGGGGCTGGTACGGGGAGGGCGGTGGAACACAGCGTTTAGTTTTACGCTGACGACCTGCACTTATACCTCACTGATCCAGTGGCTGGGGTGGGTGAAATCATGGGAATCCTGAGGGAATTCGGCCGGTTCTCAAGGTATAAACTGAACATGGTGAAAACTGAGTTGTTTGTAGTCCAGACAAGGGGCCAGGAGGGTCGGCTGAGGGTGCTGCTGTTTAGACTAGTATGGGGACAGTTTTAGATACTTAGGGATACAGGTGGCGCGGGACTGGGGCCGGTTGCACAAGTTGAACTTATCTCGGTTTGTGGAGCAAATGAGGGTCGAGTTCCAGAGGTGGGATGCGCTCCCACTGACACGAGCGGGGAGAGTGCAGACGGTTAAAATGCCGATACTCCGAGATTGTTCGTATTCCAGTGTCTCCCCATTTTCATTCCGCGGTCTTTTTTCAAGAAGGTCAATAAAATGATTGTGGGATTTGTGTGGGCAGGAAAGTCCCTGCAGGTGAGGAGATTGATGCTCGAGAGGAACCGAGGTGAAGGGGGACGGTCGCTGCCAAACTTTAGTAATTACTCCTGGGCGGCCAACATAGCTATGATAAGGAAGTGGATCGTGGGTGCGGGGTCGGTTTGGGGGGCGGATGGAGGCCTCTTCGTGCAGGGGCACCAGTTTGGCAGCCCTGGTTCCGGCGCCCCTGCTGCTCCCGCTGGCATGGTACTTCACCAGCCCTATAGTGGTGGCGACCTTGCGGATCTGGGGCCAATGGAGAAGGCATGTGGGGAAAGTGAGAGCATCGGTTTGGTCCCCAATTTGCGACAATCACCGGTTTGCCCCGGGGAATATGGACGGTGGGTTCCGAGCATGGCGGAGGGCTGGGATTGATGGGGGATCTGTTCTTGGAAGGGATCTTCCCAAGCATGAGGGCTGGCGAGAGGGAATGATTTCAGGTACTTGCAAGTGCGGGACTTTCTATGCAGACAGATTCCATCCTTCACATGCCTGCCACTTAGGGGGATCCAGGACAGGGTAGTGTCGAGTGGATGGGTGGGGGAGGGGAGGGTCTCAGATATATACAAAGAACTTATGGGGGCAGAGGAGTCGCAGACCGAGGAGCTGAAGCTTAAGTGGGAAGAGGAGCTCGGAGGTGAGATAGAAGAGGGCTTATGGCCGGAGGCGTTAAGCAGGGTAAACGCAACCGCAACATGCACTAGGCTCAGCCTGATTCAATTCCAGGTCGTCCACCGGGCCCACATGACAGTGGCCCGGATGAGTAAATTCTTTGGATTAGAGGACAGGTGCGCCAGATGTTCGGGAGGACCAGCGAACCATTTCCACATGTTCTGGGCATGTCCAAAACTCAGGGGGTACTGGCAGGGATTCGCGGACGTTATGTCCCAGGTACTGAAAACAGGTGTGGTGCTGAGTCCCAAGGTGGCTATTTTTGGGGTTTCGGAGGACCCGGGAGTCCAGGAGGAGGGAGAGGCTGACGTTTTGGCCTTTGCTTCTCTGGTAGCCCGGCGACGAATTCTGCTGGCATGGAGGGACTCAAAGCCCCCGAAGTCGGAGGCCTGGCTATCGGATATGGCGAGCTTTCTCGGTCTGGAGAAAATTAAGTTCGCTCTGAGAGGGTCACTGTCAGGGTTCGCCCGGAGGTGGAAACCATTTATCGACTTCTTCGCGGAAAATTAATCGTCAGCGGGGAGGGGGGTGGGGGGTGGGGGAGTGAGGGTCACGTAGATTAGGGGGGTAGTTAAGCGGGTCCTTGTAGGAGGGGAGCTGGTTTTTGCACTATGTTGATTGTTCTTTGCACACTGTTTTGTATTGTTGTTGTTTACTATGCCAAAATGCCTCAATAAAATTGTTTATCAAAAAAAAATTGTGAAAGCAGCGTGACGGCTGCTGAGGAAGAGAGAGGGCATACGGAAGGTGTCCAACCTCACCATAGTTTGCTGACCGTTGTGCCGCTGACCGGGTGCTTCTGCTAGGACCAGGGGGGTTAGTTGGGGGTGGCCAGGAGGTGGGCTGTGGGGTCGGGGTAGACGGGCAGGGAACACCATTGCCGCAGCTGGCAAGGCAGCCATGCAGCTGCACACAGTACTTTCAGCTCAGTGTGAACCTAGTGCCACAGGTCGTATAGGTGCCCCCCCCCCCCTCCCCGGGTGCCCTCTGGCCCCAGCCAACCCATCAGCTGTATGGGCATGCACCAGCTCAACCAGTGCCATCTTGTTGGCTGGGAAGAGTGTGCGTGGGGATTATAATGTGTTTGTGCGGCTGCAGCTTATCAGCCTCCCAAGTGTCAATCACGGACCCGGCAAATCCCGCATTGTTTTTTATTGGAATCGATTGTGTTCCACGTGGCACTGGTGCTCGCTCCTCAACGGTAGCAGAATCGGTCCAGGTGCAGCGCCGGTATTTCTGTCGTGAAAGTCCACGGATTCTGCGTTGACTTAGTCTCAGAAACGGAGAATTCCGCCCATAATCTGCGATTGCATTAAAATGTTCGGTTTGTAGCTAAATTTTTTATAAGTTATTAAATCTTGTTAAAAGACTATCAATGTAACCAGATTTAGAAACATTGAAAGTTGATTTTCCGGCATCCTTTTGGTGTTTTAAAATGTTTATTGTCACCCTTTAACGAAACAGATCTATTTGTTTGATATATTTCATTATATTTGCTTTCTTAGTTTTGGACCAACAATGTTCAGAGCTACTAGCAATGCTCGATGCAGAGGATCAGCACACATTCCAAAAAACGTTGCCAGTAAACAAGAAAGACTTCACTGAGGTTACAACATTGGAGGTAAAAATCCCAGCAAACCCCTTTACTTACTGTTTATGATCTCTGTTTTCATTCTACATTTACTTTGTAAAATTACCCAGGTTGTTAGGAAAACAAAAGTGGGTTATTTATATTTGTATTGGTAAACATTAGAAATAAGATATAGTTTGAAATGTGTTTAATTTAATGTTTCTGTGCCTGGAAGAGTAAAACCTATAGTTAGATTCATGCTGAACAAAGGTATGTGTGCGGGTTGGTTAATTTCCAACTGTGTTTCTATTGTGCTTAGAGAGCGCTATGGCGTAAATAATAAATAAAAGACATTAGCATATGGGTGTTGCTCAACAACTGGGACCTTGTAAGGGAGAGAAGCTTTTAAGTTTTAGTTTTAGCAGAATTTATGGGCAGTTGGTGACGGGATACTGGGGAGTGAACAACTCTCAACTCTGACAGGAGAAGCTGACAGGACAAGGGAGTTACAATGTTGGAATCTTCAAAAGAACAAAATACAATCCAGATAAGCAGGAAATTGGGACAGAAAGAACATTTAAGACACCTGAAGTTAAGAGAACAGAGACCAAGGTATTGTTCAGAAGAATTTCAAGGACGAGGAAACAAAGTGTTTTGATTTAAAGAGACAATTTCAGTAACTAGATTTACAGTGGGGATGGGGACAACAGACCTCAGAGGTAAATGAAACATCTGGTGCCACTTTAATACAGTCTGGGAATCAAGAGTTAAGACAATTGTGAGCAATTTGTGCAGCAATCAAGACAAAGAAATCCTGAAGGGATTGGTATAAAATCCTGAACTGAATTTGTTGTTAAATGTGAAGCAGAAGCTTTGTTTAAAAGGTCATTTGGAAAATCTGGTCTGGATTTTGGAAAGCATACTGTTCAGGGAAAGCATTATTATTATGAGAGACAATTTTAAGGTGTGTTTTTGGGAGTGAAGCTTGGAAACTCTCATGTGACAATCATCTGGGTAATTCTGAGGAGAAAGTCACAGACACTAACCTGGGTTCAGAGTGGAGTGTGTATTTGACCACAATCATCTTAGGTGCTTAAAAAGGACGTTTTGTATGAATGCAACCATTGTACCTGAAGAAGTACTTTGTGACTTCCAGTGATGGCATGTGGAGAGCAGTCACACACGACGTGGCTCCCACCGGAGTATCTTGATTTTGGCTCTTTTCTCCCAGTTTGTGGGGGTGATTTGGGGAGGAACTTGGTTAGTTTGATGGGATAAGAGTCCCACTTAAAAGGAATGCCCACTAAGTAGATGACCAGGCAGCAGAAAAGTAAAGATTTATCTACTTGGGAACTTTGAAAGCTGCATCTACTCAGAAATTGACAGAGACACTTCCGGTGGCGGCCATGGAGTGAGAGGTCGCTTATTTGGTAGCTCCCGCTCGTGGTGGACTTTTGGGACCTTTTCGCCCGATTTATGGGGGATTTGACTGGTAAAATTGGAGACTGGTGAGGCAGAGAAGAAGAATCCCCCACCAGTTTATGGAGTCGTGGACCAGACATGGTCTGCAAAAAAGAGATTATTGGGCAAAGAAGAGAGTGGAGTCTGCAGCACAGGAAAACATGGCGGAGGCTCGGGAACTGGGATTGCCGGCCCAATGGTCAACGGAGCAGCTGGTGAACTTCCTCCAGGAGAGTTTCACCAAACAAAGACAGGAGTACCTGTACCTGATTAAGACGTGGATTGATCGGGTGGAGCAAAGGTTGGAAGCCCAGGGACTGGCGATCCAGAAGGTGGAAGAGAAGGTGGCTGAGAACGAAGACCAGCTAACCGCAATGGCAATGAAGATGGATCTGATGAGGGAACCACCAGAAAAGGCTGCAAGAGAATGTGGAGGATTTGGAGAACAGGTAGCGCAGGCAGAATTTGAGGATCGTTGGCCTCCTAGAGGGCATTGAGGGATCCAACGCAGTGGCATACGTGGTGCGTATGTTTGAGATGCTGCTTGGCGAAGATGCGTTTGCTCGACCCCTGGAAGTGGACAGGGCGCATAGAGCACTTGCGAGGAAGCCGCAGATGAATGAGCCGCCGAGGGCGATGGTGGTACGAATGTACCAGTTCCTGGATAAGGAACAGATCTTGAGGTGGGCCAGGCAGACGAGGGGCTGCAAATGGGAAGACAATGAGCTGAGCATTTACCAGGTGCGGAACTGGCCAAAAGAAGAGCGAGCTTTAACAAGGTTAAATCGGTCCTCTTCAAGAAAAGGGTGAAGTTCGGCATGCTGTACCCAGCTCATTTGTGGGTCACTTACGAGGGCCAAGAACTTTATTTCGGATGGGCGGATGAGGCGATGAACTTTGTTAAGGACAGGAGACTGGCAGGTGATTGAGGACATTGAACTTGGGGGCGGGTAATTCTGTGCCTGTGCTGCTAAATTTCTTTTCTTTTGAGCTGTGTTTGGAGTGTTTTGGGCAGTTCTCAGTTTTGTGTGCGGGTTAACTTTGTTCTTGTGGGGGGATGGTGGGTGGTATTTTCTGCTGTGTGTTTGTTGAGGATTGTGATGTTTTGCATATGTATGTTTGAGAGGGGGGAGGGAGAACCATAGGGGGTAGGATGCTTGACGCCATGGGCGGGGGCTACCAGGCTAGCTGGGCGGGCTAGCTCATGGAACGCAGTTGGGGCCGAGCAGGTGACTAGTTTGATATGGGGGGTTGGGATTGTTGTTTTGTAAGTGGGGGGAGAGGGGGAATTGTTCTGCTGACAGGAGAGGGACTGACGTTGGAGACAAATTGGAGGTCGAGGACGGTGGGCGCCCGAGGGCGGGCCTGAGGAGGCGCGGGACGCGAGCTGGCCAAAGACGGAAGATGGTTGATCGGCGAGGGGGGGGGGGAGGAGACACACCTGAGGGTAGTGGATCAGACGAAACTGAGGAAGGGGTGGGTTGGGCAGGTATTTCACTCCGGACTAGACTAAAACTAGGGGGGGGGTTGGAATCCTGATCAATAAGCGGGTGTCATTTGAGGTAGGGAATATAGTGGCGGACTCCGGGAGTAGGTATATCATGGTGAGTGGGAAGCTGGATGCTGGTGGTATTAGTGAATATTTACACCCCAAATTGGGATGACGTGGAGTTTGAGGCGGGTGTTAGGGAAGATCCCGGACCTGGACTCGCATAAGCTGATCATGGCGTGGACTTCAATACGGTCATTGATCCGAGGTTGGATCGGTCGAGTTCAAGGACAGGTAGGGTGCCAGTTGCGGCGAAAGAGCTAAAGGGGTTTATGGAACAGATGGGGGGACTAGACCCGTGGACGGCCAAGAGCGAAGGAGTTTTTTTTTCCCCCACGTGCACAAATTGTATTCCCGGATTGATTTTTTTCATTTTAAACAGGGCTTTACTGGCAGGAGTGGTGGATACCGAGTATTCGGCGATTGTTGTGTCGGATCATGCCCCACACTGGGTGGGTCTACGGGTGAGCAAGGTGGGGGGGGGGGGGGGGGGGGGTCAGCGCCTGCAACTGAGATTGGATGTAGGACTGTTAGCAGATGAGGGGGTGTGCGGGCGGATGAGGGAGGCCATCCAGAATTATTTGGAGATAAATGATACGGGGGAAGTTTCAGCAGCAACAGTATGGGAAGCGCTGAGGGCAGTGATTAGGTGTGAGCTAATTTCGCAGGCTCATAGGGAGAAGGTAGAGCTGGTCGAGATGGATAGGTTGGTGAGGGAAATAGTCCAGGTGGATAGAAGCCTCAGAGGCGGAGTTGTTGAAGGAGCAGCAGAAGCTGCAGATGGAGTTTGGTCTGCTATCCACAGAAAAGGCGGTGGGATAGTTGAGGAAGATGAGGGGGGCAGTATATGAGTATGGTGAGAAGGCCAGTAGGATGCTAACACACCAGCTAAGGAAGAGGGAGGCAGCCAGGGAGATAGGAAGAGTGAAGGACAGAAGGGGGAACGCCGTCTTGGACCCAGCAGGGCTGAATGTGGTGTTTAAGGAGTTTTGCAGTCGCCTGCATGAGTCGGAACCCCCAGCTGGGATGGAGGAGATGAGGCAGTTTTTGGAAGGGTTGGAGTTTCCGAAGATGGGGGAAGGGTGAGTGGAGGGGTTGGGAGCCCCGATCGGGATTGTAGAAGTAGTAGAGGGATTGGTGGCCATGCAGTCGGGCAAGGTCCCGGGACCGGACGGCTACCCTGTAGAATTCTACAAGACGTTCTCTGGGATGCTGGGCCCGCTGCTGGTGAGGGCATTTAATGAGGCTAGGGAGCGAGGTGTCCTTCCCCCAACAATTGCGCAGGCTTCCATATCATTGATCCTCAAGCGGGAGAAGGACCTAGAGCAATGTGGGTCATACAGGCCAATCTCCCTACTGAATGTCAATGCCAAATTGCTGGCCAAACATTTGGCCTCGAGGATAGAGGACTGCGTTCCGCAGGTGAAGAAAGACGGGGTTTGTTAAAGGCAGGCAGCTGGGGGGAGGTAGACGTGGAAAAGGCCTTTGACCGGGTGGAATGAAATTATCTGTGGGAGGTCCTGGGACGGTTTGGGTTTGGGCAGGGCTTTATTGACTGAGTTTGGCTGCTACACCAGGTACCGGTGGCGAGTGTGCAGACAAATTGGCTGAGTTTGGACTACTTTAAATTGCACCGAGGGACAAGGCAAGAATGTCCTCTCTCCCCACTGTTGTTTGCCTTGACCATAGAACCATTGGCGATGACGCTTAGAGCATCAAAGGACTGGAGGGGGCTAGTCCGGGGGGGACACACACGGTCTTATTATATGCAGACGACCTACATCTATACATTTCTGACCCGTTAAGGGGGATGGGGGAGTTTATGCGGATCTTAGGGGAATTGGCTGGTTCGTGGGGTACAAATTGAATATGGGTAAAAGTGGGGTTTTTGTGATCCAGGCGAGGGGGCAGGAGAGGAGACTGGGGGACCTGCCATCTAAAGTGGTGGGAGGGAGATTCCGTTATATGGGAATTCAGGTGGCACGGAGATGGGAGCAGTTACACAAATTAAATTTGACCCGGCTAGTTGAACAAATGTAGGAGGACTTTCAGAGGTGGGACATGCTCCCGTTGTCACTGGTGGGGAGTGTACAAACCGTAAAAATGAAGGTCCCACCTTGGTTTCTGTTTGTTTTCCAATGCCTCCCTATTTTCATACCAAAGACCTTTTTTAAGCGGGTGAATAGGGTGATCTCTGGTTTCAGCGGGTGAATAGGGTAATCTCTGGTTTAAGCGGGTGAATAGGGTAATCTCTGGTTTAAGCGGGTGAACAGGGTGATCTCTGGTTTTGCGTGGACGGGTAAAGCCCCGCAAGTAAAGAAAGTACTGCTGGAGCGAAGTCGAAGGGGATGGGGGGGGGGGGGGGGGGGGGTCGGGCTGGCGCTGCCGAACTTTACAGGATGTGAGTAGTGGGGGGGGGGGGATTCGGGTCTGGGGGGTGGGGGAGTCGGGGCTGTGGGGGGGGGGGGGGGGGTTGGGTCCTTGTGGGAGTGAGTGCAGGCGGCATCATGTAAGGGCACAAGTTTGAGGGCATTGGTAACGGCTCCTCTGCCATTCTTGCCAGCCTGGTACTCCACAAACCCGGTGGTAGTGGCGGCCCTGAGAGTCTGGGGGCAGTGGCGGAAGCTTATGGGAGTGAGTGTTGGTGT
The DNA here is from genome assembly GCF_047496885.1 of Scyliorhinus torazame. Classification (NCBI taxonomy): domain Eukaryota; kingdom Metazoa; phylum Chordata; class Chondrichthyes; order Carcharhiniformes; family Scyliorhinidae; genus Scyliorhinus; species Scyliorhinus torazame. Next base: position 75,798,093 of record NC_092715.1, read on the forward strand.
GAGCTCCAATTTGTGGTAATCACCGGTTTGTCCCCGGGAAGGCTAGATGGGGGGTTTCGGAGGTGGCAAAGAGCAGAGTTTGAGAGGCTGGGGGATCTATTTATTGATGGGAGCTTTCCATGTTTAGAGGATTTGGAGGAGGAGTTTGAATTGCCGGGAGGGAATGGGTTTCGATATCTGCAGATGAGCAATTTTGCGCGAAGGCAGGTTGCGACCTTTCTGCTTCTACCGCCTCAGGGAATACAGAATACGGGGGGTGAGGGAGGGGAAGGTTTTGGATATCTCAAGAACTCATGGAGTGAGAGGAAACTCAGATAGGTGAGCTAAAAAGTAAATGGGAAGATGAGCTGGGAGGGGAGGTAGAGGTGGATCTGTGTGAGGATGCTCTGAGCAGAGTCAACACGTTCTCATCATGTGCCAGGCTCAGCCTGCTACAATTCAAGGTGGTTCACCGGGCACACATGACGGTGGCTCGGATGAATACGTTTTTTAGATAGAGGACAAGTGTGTGAGGTGTGCGGGAGGGCCAGCAAACCATGTCCATATGTTTTGGGCATGCCCGAAGTTTAGGGGATACCGGCAGGGATTTGCGGACGTCATGTCCACGGTACTGAAAATACGGGTGGCGCCGAGTCCAGAGGTGGCGATTTTCGGAGTGTCGGAAGATCCGGGGGTCCAGGGGGCGAGAGAGACTGACGTTTTGACCTTTGCCTCCTTGGTAGCCCGGAGACGGATCTTATTAGCGTGGAGGGACTCGAAGCCCCCAAAATCGGGGGTATGGGTTAATGACATTGCTTGGTTTCTCAGACTTGAGAAAATTAAGTTCGCCCTGAGAGGATCAACGTTAGGGTTCGTCTGCAGGTGGCAGCCGTTTATCAACTTCTTCGGAGAAAACTAAACTGTTAGCAGATTCAATAAGGGGGGGGGGGGGAGGGCTAAGGGGGAGTTAGGCTATTTTGTTTTTAGAGTAGGCGGGTTACACACTGAGCTATGTGTACATTTGTATTTGTATTTATTGTTATAAAATCATAAATGCCTCAATAAAATGTTTTTTTTTTTAAATGACAGAGGCTCCTGCTTTGTCTTTGGCCACTCCGCTAACTGCTGAGATGTTTACAGGAATCTTAGTGAGGGAACCTAAGAAACTGCAGCAGGCTGTCTCTGAAGACCTGGACAGAGCAATTGAAGGGGCCCTGTCCCTTATTCGCGTGGCCCTGGAAAAAGCGGATCTGACAGTAAAGGCGCATGCATGGCGCAATGCTAAAGGATGTGGAGGTGGCCCTTTCAAGGCAGAGTGACCAGATCACCTCCCAGAAATTGGACATGGCAAGGGTGGCCAGGGGCAACAGAATGCTAAGGGCGAAGGTCGACAATCTGGAGAATTGCTCCAGAAGGCTGAATTTGAGAGTCGCTGGGCTGCCATAAGGGCTGCGTGTTGAGTGGGGGAGGGATAGTTCTCTGACAGTGTTCATAACTTTTTCTTTGCTTTTCGGATAGAGGATTTGGTGGCCATCTTGGGTCGACCTGGTGTGGGCTGTCTTTGAGTAGTTGCTGGACCCACAAGGGAGGAATGGCTGACTCTGGTTGGTGGGAATAGATGGCCCCCTGTTCATGCTGATTCCAAACACCAAAGTGGTGTTGTTGCAGGAGATCCAGACCCATAAGACCATATGACATAGGAGCAGAATTAGGCCACTCGGCCCATCGACTCTGCTCCACCATTCAATCATGGCTGATATTTTCTCATCCTCATTCTCCTGCCTTCTCCCCATAACTCTTGATCCGCTTATTAATCAAGAACCTATCTATCTCTATCTTAAAGTCACTCAGTGATTTGGCTTCCACAGCCTTTTGCGGCAAAGAGTTCCACAGATTCACCACCCTCTGGCTGAAGAAATTCCTCCTCATCCCTGTTTTAAACGATGGTCCCTTTAGTCTGAGATGATGTCCTCTGGTTCTAGTTTTTCCTGCAAGTGGAAACATCCTCTCCATGTCCACTCTATCCAGGCTTTGTAGCATCCTGTAAGTTTCAATAAGATCCCCCCTCATCCTTCAACGAGTACAGACCCAGAGTCCTCAACCGTTCCTCATACGACAAGTTCTTCATTCCAGGGATCATTCTTGTGAACCTGCTCTGGACCCTTTCCAAGGTCAGCACATCCTTCCTTGGATACGGGGCCCAAAACTGCTCACAATACTCCAAATGGGGTCTGACCAGAGCCTTATACAGCCTCAGAAGTACAACCCTGGTCTTGTATTCTAGCCCTCTTGACATGAATGCTAACATTGAATTTGCCTTCTTAACTGCCGACTGAACCTGCACATAACCTTAAGAGAATCGTGAACAAGGACTCCCAAGTCCCTTTGTGCGTCTAATTTCCTAACTAAGCATTTCCCCATTTAGAAAATAGTCTATGCCTAAATTCCTCCTTCGAAAGACCCAGGGCGATTTATAAAAAAAAAACCCAAAACATTTAGCATACCCAATTATATTTTCCAATTAAGGGGCAATTTACGTGGCCAATCCACTTATCTTGCACACCTTTTATGTTGTGGGGGTGAAACCCACGCAGACACAGGGAGAACGTGCAAACTCCACACGGACAGTGTAGGGCAATTTTTACATCTGGGTTAGATGGACTTTTCTTTTTTCTCTCCGGTACACCAGGTGTACTCTCGAATTAACTTCCTGGAGTAGTGGGGGCGGGGTATTTGGCAGTAGTTATTTTGGGTTCTGTTCCACATTTTGTGGACTTGGTATTGGAGCTGGGGGGCCCTTTGTGGAGGCTGAATACGGTATTGCTGGTGGACAAGAGTTTCTGTGAAAGGGTATCTATGCCGTTGGGGAGTACATTGATTTTAATAGGAGTGAGACGATCTCGCCTTCCACATTGTAGGAGACTCTGAAGGCGGTCATTAGGGATGAGATAATCTCCTATAAGACCCATCAAGAGAGAGTGAAAGGGTGGAGAGGCAGAGGTTGGTGGATTCTGTGACAGTCGAGGAGTGTTCTATTTAAGATCTTCCCGATTAGTCGAGGTTGTAAGCTACCAGACAAGGTCCTGTGAATATCTAAAGTAAGGCTCGCTATTTGGGAGTTCCAATTATAGTATCCACAATGTGCCTTGCTTTCATTACCTTCAGTGTACAGGATAGACTGTGACTTAGATTGCTATCTTTTCCTTAACTTAACTAAATATTTCTAATTCTTGAGAGCCAGGCATGGGTAAGTGACCCTTCAGATAACCTCAAAGGGTGAGAATATGATGAGTCTTAGTTAAATGTCACTCTTATTTATTAAAATGGACACTGATCTGTATGGTACAATATATACGCAATTTATTTAAAGAGAAAAGTTAATACAAGTATTTTTGATAAATGATACAGTTTGACAAATACAGGATACATTATGAGTTAGCCTGTGACCTCCTTAACTACATATTTGCTTAAGCTATAAACATCTCATACTTACATTGACTAGTAGCCTCGGACTTCAGTACTCAATCAATGAGCAGAATTCTACGAGTCGAGATAGCAGCTTGGTCAAATAAACACCAGCAATCTCCTAAACAGCTCTCCGAGCGAAACTCTAACTTTCGCAGACTGTCCTTAAACATTTATATCCTTTTCTTACTTAGGAAGTTCTAGGTAGTTTTTTGCAGGGCATTTGCTTCTGAAAAATAGATTGACTCCCCAGTTATTTCGAGACAAAGAACAGTCTCTCTCTTGGTCGGCAAGACCTTGGTTTCTAGGGAGGTCTAGCAGGGCACTCGTTCCTAAAGATACGAGGTTGATACCTCCGGTAGCCATCTCCAGAAAAACACCAACCTCCCTTCTTGGCATGGCCTCTTGCCAGGCAGTAGCCTCCCTTAGTGGCAAGGTCACTAGACAAGTGATATCCTCCCCTTATTCCCAGACAAGGCCGCAAGACTTAATGAGTTCACTGCATCTGGACTCTTACAAAGATAATGTCTGTAATACTTGTTGAAAAACATTATTGCGATAAGTAATGGTTTACAAGAGATAATTGACTTCATCAGTCAACAGTTTTTAATATAGAGTGAATACATGATTTAATATAAAATCAGTTTTGATCAGTTTTTAATATAAAGCGAATATATGATTTAATATAAAATCAGTTCTGACCAGCCTTTAATATTGGTCTCCTCTTGAGAAAAATAAATCTGGTGGCTAATATCTTCTTCGGATAGTTTTCTTGATGAATGTCCTTGAGTTTCGCTTTTTATGGTCATGGTTCATATTGAATGAATGTCCATCTTTGTTGCATTTCTCTTTTCCTTCTAATTGTTTGGAAAAGGGTTGATTCTGCCACCAGTCCTTCATGGGTGTTTTTCCCATGAAAAATGCTTCTGACTTCCGAATAGGCGGTTCAGTCCATCTTTTGAGGGTCCATAATAAGAGGAGATAACAACAGAATCCCAAGAGGAGTTTTGCTTTGTAATTTGTCCTCATGTTGAGTGTGATTCTGGGATTAGTGTTAAGGGCAGTTCTCTTTTAGCAAGATATGGACTGTGGGTATTTTGTTCAGGAAATCGATTTCTGTTTCGAAGGTACAGTAATCTAAGGTTAATGCATTCAATAATAATGTTATAGTTTCTTGTTATAAGGCAAGCTATTCCTAAGGTTTTCTAATGTTAATTAGGATTAAAATCGTAGATTATACAAGAGTAATGAGCATGATCTTTCTCCATAGGCTGAGTATCCTCCAAGTATATGGAGACATAGCCAGGTTGGCCAATCTGGAAAGATAAGGCAGATCTAGTCAGTTAGAATTAGTGCCTAGGTGGGGTAAGTCCCATTTATCCTATCTCTGGTGGACATCACTACTTTCTTATCTTAGTGCGGCTTTCTGCAGCGCTCTAAATCCATTCAGTCAGTTCCTGGCAACAGGTTTTCTTTGTTTTTTTACCCAATCAGCAAAAGTCTGGTTTGATGACCTGGGGTCGTTCAGGTAGGTTTGGTAGGTACTCACGTGGAGTGGAGAATGACCATACATGGTTAATTTGGCTACTTCCATCTGGCGTATTTTTGGGGCATCCAATTGCCATGGACCAAATCCAATTTTGTGACTTACTTCGTCACAGACCATTTCCAGCGTAAGGTTGGAAAATTTAACTTCCGTGTGCTCATAGGCCGGGGGGCATGGGGTTTGGTTGTGTCCCCATCCATGACAGAGGGAGAATTCCTTGAATCCTTTCTTAAATTGACCAATTAATCTGTTCTCATCTCGGGCGTTCTTGGCATAGAGGACATTTTCCCATTCTGAAAGGACTGAAAATATTTCTTGGTAGTTTTGGGTATCAGCTTGTATTATTACTTTATGGATGTCTTCTTGTCCTCTAAGGGACACTATCCTTTCCAGGCAGACCATCCATCTACCATCATCTGGGTAGATCATACGGAAGATGTCTGTCTGTAGGAGCTCTGCTAGTGTCATGGTATTTGGGTATATATGCCTGCTTTGGAGGCAGTTGGCATATCCTCCTGCCCAGAGTGTACATATTGGATCGAATGGGGTTTGCTGACCTGTTTCTTTTTCCATGGTCAATATTTTGAGGGCTTGTTCAGGGGTACATCCTACTTGAGGTGCTATTTTATAAGAAGTTAATTGCAGGATTATCTTTTCTGCCAGCCTAGAGTCAGCTTCATAGTTGTCAGGTGCTTGGGGATCTGAGATTATTGGGTCAGAGGACCTTGAGTCATAGTTAAAACAAATTTCTATTTCCATATTAAATTCCCATGCTTGGATCAAACAGTGCAGACAAATGGGAGAGTACTTCCAGTAAATATTCTGGTTGGAACAGGTTACTCACTGGAATTGTGTACGGTGCCTTTGCTTCACGGGATGATTGTGGACAAAGATAGGCATTCCTGTGGTTAGATTACAGTGGCTAGTATGGGCTTTCAGGAAGTCCTTGCTCATAAGTCCTTGCAAAAGGGTTTCTTTTAGTCGCTCTGGGATATAACGGCAAGTATAGGAATGAGAAGTTTCTCCTTTAGTTACTCCAACATGGAACTGCACTTTGTTGCAAGTGAAGGTGCTATTGTTAGATCTGCAAAAGGTTAACGTGTCTCTATGTCCAGGGTCTTTATCCAAGTTTTCCAGGTGTTGTGTATAGAAGTTGAAATTTAGATGATCGTCTGTTGGCGTGGTCATCAAGATGAGGCAAGAGGTCCAGTCTTCGGTCCAGCGTGGGTATTGGAATTGGTATATCAATTCTCCGCATAAGGGGGCACGATGCTCAAGCAATAATTGTTGCAGCTTTCGCAGAGTATAGAGGGTCTCTTGTCTTTGTTGATCGGTTTGGATTGAGTAATATTGATTTGCTGAGCCCTATTGCTGGAGGACGGTGCAGTAGGGGGAGCAGAAGGTTGGATTATCAGACATAATGGTTTGTAGATTTGTTTTCGGTTGGTCTTCTGCTTTGGTTCAAATTTTGGCTTTGGCATTTGGAGCTCCAAGGTGATCTGGGCCAATCTAGTATTGATAAGGTGTAATATAATCAGGGTAAGAGGTATAAAGGCAAATGCCACAATATATCCTCCTTTAATAATATCAAAGTTCTTTATTCATAAGGCAATGGAGAATACAAGGTTGGGAAAATGTTAGGTCAATACTATATATTGGGAAAGTGTTACTGAAAGGTGAGGCAGACTAGGGGGACATAATCCGCAAGTCATAATTCACAAGTTGCTGGTCATATCCTCCTCTTGGCCACCTAGGCTGCTGAGCAGACCGGTGGAAATACTCGTGTCCAAGTAACCAAAAAGGGGAAGTGGAAGGGTCGTAAAAACTGTTCTTTCGTCTTATAATTTTTAGTCCGAGAGAAACACATTGAAATTATGGTCGAACGTATTGACATCAACGTCTTCTAGTCCTGAAAGTACATTCAGTCTAAGCCCAATGCTAGGCTCTTCCCTCAGCGAAGAGTCACAATTATCTGTCAATAAAGTAGAGGTAGAAACCACATTGTGCGAGGCGTGTGGCGTGAAAGACTCAGCGCGCGGAGGGGTAAGAAGGTGAGTATTGAAGGTGAGTTCTCCAATGCGAAACGGTCAAGTGGGACTGGAAGGGCGTAGGATGTAGCCTCATAAAAAGACTTAAGGGGAATTTTATAAGGATGCTAATTCATAACCGTAGTGTTGTTCAGAAATTGGCAACACAAGGCTTGGCACCAGGAACGGACATGGCACGAGTGGCAAGATAAAAGAACAAAAGATGGGCAACAAAAGTCACAAAGCGGGCATGAGGCCATAAGGGCAGAGGGAATACACAAGTGTCTCACTGCAAGCAGGTTGCTTGTAGTTTGGAGGTCTGGATGTGAGTGGCCTAGTGAGAACCACAATGACGGCTTGACCCGGAAGTAAAGAGCGCCTGGAACGGAACCATTGGAGCTCATATATCGTGGATACACATTTTCTGTGCCGGCGTTAGTATTTAGTGAAAGCTTGACAAGAGCTTCTTCATATAATTCCATTAATGACTGGGAAGAGAAGTAGGATTGGAAAGTGAATTCTTGAATTATGTCCTCGTCTCTCTTTTGGTATTGATCCATAACTGTCAATTATCTATTGGGGCGAAGGAAACGTATCAGTACTTTGCCTGCAACCCCAATCAAACCATATTTTAGGTATTTTCCCATTCCTAACATATGGCCAAACCAGCTAAGCATTCTGGAGGCTGAGTTGACGGTGAAGTCAATAATTGAGGAGAATGCATGTGGTAATCTTGGGAAGGCGTTTATCATGGTCTCGCCTAATACAGTAATTCTCTCATGGCTCCCGTATAGGAAGTGTCTATTGACTCCAAGTAAGCCTGGAGGTGTTTTATCTGTTTCTCGATGTCCCAATTAGTATATGTAAGGACTAATGGCTCCTGTATGATGACCATTGCGGCATCCAGCATTTGTGAGATAAGCAGCCTTAGGAATGGATCTACCACTGGGGGGCAGTAGGTAGACTGCTTGTGTTGTGTGATTGGTGGTAATAAATAGCCACAACAACTGGTATGGTTAACCGTTGGGGTAATTAGCTAGGTGCCGACTGGAAGTGAGCAATCCTCGCAAAGGTTTGCTGTGGCTATAATGATTGAGCCGTTGGCCATGGAGAAGTAGGAGCGGAACGCCTGTGTGATTGGCATGGCTATTACAGGGCAATCATGTGCACTGGTATCGCAGAGGTTAACTGGAGTCCAGTCATCAGCGATGTAGAAGGATCCCTGAGGGCATAATTTAGCCGTGAGCAGGTAATGTTAGTTGAGGCGTGTAATAAGGCCGTCTGGTTTTTAAGGGGCAGCTCACTTATACCAACATTATAGTCGGGTTTTATCTGTATCAGGGTATAGTGTTTGGCCCTGCAGTGGGGAATGCCGATGTTGGCCAAAAAGTAGGTAAATAACGACACTCCGTTTTCATGAACACAGGTATTTAGAATACAAGCTGAATCTTATACCGATATCTTTGGTAATATCTAGTTACCATACCACCTAATATATCCCCAGCAGGATTAGATGTAATGACGTTATAAAGTCTTACAGGTGTTCCTCTTTTTAAACCAGCCAGATGTTTGTCTGAAGACATATATTCATTGATTGATTGTTCTAACTCTTCCCAGAGGGCATGGCCCATCTGGATAGCGTTAATAATTCTAAGTAGTTGCGTATAAGTTTTAGTGATTGATAGTTTGGCCCCTAAATGTAACATAGGTGCTGCTGAGAGGGCTAGTCCCTGGGCCAAATGTTTTCCGAGGGAAGTAATATGGTGAGCAATATTCTGCTGGTTGTTTGTCAGTTCCTTATTCCAGGATAAAAACCTGGAGAAAAGGTCTACTGAGATTTGTTGTCCCTTAACTATTTTAGCGAAAATAGATCTGCGTTCGCGGCTGGCCATGGGCTGAGGCGTGGTGAGATTGTATGCGATATGTGCGAGGCCTGAGGGAATTTCAAGAAGATGAGCGTCGCGTTTGAAGTTAGAGATGAAAGAGGGGAGTTTATTCCTGAGGTGGCAATCAAGCTGTTGGAGCCAGGCACAGTCAATTGCTGCAGTCGAATTCTCTACGCTGTCCGCCAGGGTAGTGTTCCAAAAGGGAATAGGAGTTAATGCTTGGTGAAGCGAGTGTAGGAAGGTCTCGTTTTCTAATAGGACAAGATAGAGAGATCTGAAGATGATATTCTGGTTACTGTTATCTGTCCAGGTAGAAGCTGTGAGGTTATTAGTAAAACGCCAATAGCGTTTAGTAATGGTGCTGTTTTCTAGTGGACAAGCTCCCCTACCTTTTCTGTTCAATCTCATTCCAATTGTATGGTTTGATAAGGATTGGTTGAGCAGGGCAACCCATAGGGGGTGCCTGCAAATGTCACGAAAAGTGATAGGTTGAAAGAAATCTTGGCATGAACCTTAATGGTTGGTGCTTTGGAGAATATGTAGGCACGTACCGGGAAGGTTGTTGTTGGGCGAATTTCATGATCGTGACTTGAAGAAATTAATAGAATCTTTAACGGGGTCTCTGGATTCTTTGTACCAGGGTCCGTAGAAGGAAGTGGAACAAATAATATGTTCACCAGCCATGAGTTGAGGCCTATGGTAGTCAGAGGTCGAGTAATTGATGACATTTTGAATGTGGTCCCTGTTAGAGCCTGGAGAGGAACAGTAGGAATTGATTCGAAATTGCGTAAATATGCCATTTGGCATCGCACCCTCTCTGTGTGGAGAGAGAAGAAATTTATGACTGATCGTCGACCATTGTCCGAAAATGCATATTCATCTAAGGATAGCAACGGAGTACATTGGTCCGCTTTTAGAGTGACCGTTGGCCGGGCTTTGGGCAGTGTGACGATATAACAGTGTGCATACTGAAGAATGTCTTCTTCTGGCTCAGTGAATTGAGCAAGCTTCAGCTGAGGGGAGGTCAATTTCAGCTGTCTGATAGCGGATGCCACTGTTTTTTGGAGGTCAAGTTTATGTCTATATTCTTTTAGCATGATTTGGGTTGAAATGACATCTGTGTCTAGGACTAAAGTGTGTGGAACCATGATAGTTCCTGCCGCCCTTACTGTGGGATGGAGGTCAGTATAGGCAATAATACCATCTTTGACCCATGATCGTTGAACCGGTGTCTCTGAGGGTACGGAGACCGTCGAGCTCGGTTCTTCCAATGATGTTCGTTTTGCCTGTTATTATTGTCATTATTATTCAGTTCTGTATAGTTAAGGTCCTGGCCTATATTAGAGTTTAGGTCAAAAGTTTGCGTTGCAGTGAGGGAGGCCGTAATAGTGCCAAGTATGAGGCTAAAAAGGATAAGTGAAAAGGTAATGCCGAGTGCGGTAAGGCAGCAGCACTGGCATGTCTGCTTTTTGGACCATCTCTTTTGGGAATGTATGATCTTTTGTACTTTGGCCTTAAACTTTAGAAGTTGAGGGTGACCTTTGAGACAGGTCTTCCCAGGTGTAGTAATAACTTGAGTCAGAGGTATTTCCTCTGGAGGTTCATCTAATTCTGGCTCGTTATGGGATCTAACCTCATATCGCGCATACCAACTTGTCATTTTGTTGTTACCTGTGGTTCAAAGGCTTTGGGAACTGGTCGACAGTTTTTGTTTTAAAAAATATTTTATTGAAATTTTTTGATCACAATTTTTTTTCCCTTTACAAATCAAACATAAAAACAAAAAGAAAATGTTAACAGTACATGTAACATGTTAACCACAGTCTAATAAAAGGTAACTAACCAACATGATAAACTGATCAATTAACATAAAATAAAACATCCCCCCCCCCCCCCCCCCTCCCCCAGGGTTGCTGCTGCTGGTCATCTATCTTCCCTCTAACGTTCCGCTAGGTAGTCGAGGAATGGCTGCCACCGCCTGGTGAACCCTTGAGCCGATCCTCTCAGCGCAAACTTCATCTGCTCCAGTTTTATGAACCCCGCCATATCGTTTATCCAGGCCTCCAGTCCGGGGGGTTTCGCTTCCTTCCACATGAGTAAAATCCTACGCCGGGCTACTAGGGACGCAAAGGCCACGACATCGGCCTCTTTCGCCTCCTGCACTCCCGGCTCATCCGCAACTCCAAATAAAGCTAACCCCCAGCCTGGTTTGACCCGGACCTTCACCACCTTCGAAATCACTCCCGTCACTCCCCTCCAATACCCCTCCAGTGCCGGGCACAACCAAAACATATGTGAGTGGTTTGCCGGGCTTCCGCCGCACCTCCCACACTTGTCCTCCACTCCGAAGAACCTGCTCAACCTTTCTCTCGTTATGTGTGCTCTATGTAGCACCTTAAATTGAATCAGGCTAAGCCTGGCGCACGAGGAAGAGGAATTTACCCTGCTTAGGGCATCAGCCCACAGACCCTCCTCTATCTCCTGCCCGAGCTCTTCTTCCCACTTTCCCTTTCGTTCGCCCACCAGCTCCTCCCCTGTTCTCTCATCTCTCAGTATATCTCTGACACCTTGCCCTCCCCGACCCACACCCCCGAGAGCATTCTATCCTGGATCCCGTGTGTCGTGAGCAATGGAAATTCCCTCACCTGTTGTCCTGTGAACGCCCTCACCTGCATATACCTAAAGAAATTTCCCCGGGGCAGCTTATACTTTACCTCCAACGCTCCCAAGCTCGCAAACGTCCCATCTATAAATAAATCTCCCACCCTCCTAATTCCCAACTGGTGCCAGCTCTGGAATCCTCCATCTATCCTCCCTGGGGCAAACCTATGGTTGTTCCTGATTGGGGACCCCACCAGGGCTCCCAGCACACCTCTCTGTCGCCTCCATTGTCCCCAGATATTTAATGTTGCCGCCACCACTGGGTTTGTGGTAAATTTTTTTGGTGAGAGCGGTAGTGGCGCCGTCACCAGCGCCTCTAAGCTCGTCCCTTTACAGGACTTTCTCTCTAGTCTTTTCCACGCCGCTCCCTCTCCCTCTATCATCCATTTACGTATCATCGCCACATTGGCGGCCCAATAGTAGTCGCCCAAATTCGGCAGCGCCAGCCCCCCTCTGTCTCTGCTACGTTGTAAGAACCCCCTCCTTACCCTCGGGACTTTCCCTGCCCACACAAAGCTCGTGATGCTCCTGTCTATTTTTTTAAAGAAGGCCTTAGTGATCAGTATAGGGAGACATTGGAATACAAATAGGAACCTCGGGAGGACCATCATCTTAATTGCCTGCACTCTGCCCGCCAGTGACAGTGGCTGCATGTCCCACCTCTTGAAGTCCTCTTCCATTTGTTCTACCAGTCGTGTCAGATTAAGTCTGTGCAAGGTTCCCCAGCTCCTGGCTATCTGAATCCCCAGGTATCGGAAGTTTCTTTCCACTTTCCTTAGAGGCAGGCCATCTATCCCTCTACTATGGTCCCCAGGGTGTATCACGAAAAGTTCACTCTTCCCCATGTTAAGCCTATATCCCGAGAAATCTCCGAACTCCCTCAATATCTGCATGACCTCTGTCATCCCCCCCCACTGGGTCCGTCACATACAACAGTAGGTCATCCGCGTAGAGTGACACTCGGTGTTCTTCTCCCCCTCTAATCACCCCCCTCCATTTCCTGGAGTCTCTCAGCGCCATGGCCAGTGGTTCAATTGCCAACGCGAACAGTAATGGAGATAGCGGGCATCCCTGTCTTGTTCCCCTGTATAGTCGGAAATACTCCGATCTTTGCCGACCCGTGACCACACTTGCCGTTGGGGCCCCATAAAGGAGTTTGACCCAGCTAATAAACCCGTTTCCGAACCCGAACCTCCTTAGCACCTCCCATAGGTACTCCCACTCCACCCTGTCAAATGCCTTCTCTGCATCCATTGCCGCCACTATCTCTGCCTCCCCCTCTACTGGGGGCATCATTATCACCCCTAATAGCCGTCGCACGTTGACATTTAGTTGTCTCCCCTTTACGAATCCTGTCTGGTCTTCGTGCACCACCCCCGGGACACAGTCCTCTATTCTCGATGCCAGCACCTTTGCTAGCAATTTGGCGTCCACATTTAATCGTGAAATAGGCCTATAGGACCCGCACTGCAGCGGATCTTTATCCCGCTTCAAAATTAGCGATATCGTCGCCTCCGACATTGTCGGGGGTAGAGTCCCTCCTTCCCTGGCCTCGTTAAAAGTCCTCACCAACAGTGGGGCCAGCAGGTCCACATATTCTCTATAAAATTCCACCGGGAACCCATCTGGTCCCGGAGCCTTCCCTGCCTGCATATTCCCCAGCCCCTTAGTAACCTCGTCCACCCCAATTGGTGCCCCCAGGCCTTCCGCCTCCTGCTCCTCCACCCTCGGGAACCTTAATTGGTCCAGGAACTGCCGCATCTCCTCTTTTCCCTCCGGGGGTTGGGACCTATAAAGTCTTTCGTAAAAGGTCTTAAACACCCCGTTTATCTTCCCTGCTCTCCGCACCGTAGCTCCCTTTTCGTCTCTAATTCCCCCTCTCTCCCTCGCCGCTGTCCTCTTTCGCAGCTGATGGGCCAACAGGCGACTAGCCTTTTCCCCATATTCATATCTCATCCCCTGTGCCTTCCTCCACAGCACCTCCGCCCTCCTGGTGGTCAGAAGGTCGAACTCCGTCTGGAGTCGTCGTCTCTCCCTGTACAGTCCCTCCTCCGGGGTCTCCGCAAATTCCCTGCCCACCCTTAAGATCTCCCCCAGTAGTCTTTCCCTTTCCTTGGCCTCTGTTTTCCCTTTGTGGGCCCTGATGGAGATCAGCTCTCCTCTGACCACCGCCTTTAGTGCTTCCCATACCACTCCCACTCGGACCTCCCCGTCGTCATTGGCCTCCAGGTACCTCGTGATACATCCCCGCACTCTTCCACAGACTCCCTCATCCGCCAACAATCCCACATCTAATCGCCAGAGTGCTCGCTGCTCCCTCTCCTCTCCTAGTTCCAGGTCCACCCAATGTGGGGCATGATCCGAGATAGCTATGACTGAATACTCAGTTTCTTCCGCCCTCGAGATCAACGACCTTCCCAAAACAAAAAAATCTATCCGCGAGTACACCTTATGAACATGGGAGAAGAAGGAGAACTCCCTGGCCCTCGGTCTAAGAAATCGCCATGGATCCACTCCCCCCATTTGGTCCATAAACCTCTTAAGCACCTTGGCCGCTGCCGGCCTTCTTCCGGTCTTAGATCTGGATCTATCTAACCCTGGGTCCAGCACGGTGTTGAAGTCTCCCCCCATTATCAAGTTTCCTACCTCCAGGTCCGGTATACGTCCCAGCATCCGCCTCATAAATCCCGCATCGTCCCAATTCGGGGCATATACGTTAACCAACACAACGTCCATTCCCTCCAGCCTGCCACTCACCATTACATATCTGCCTACACTATCTGCTACAGTGCTCCTTGCTTCGAATGATACCTGTTTCCCCACCAGTATGGCCACCTCTCTATTCTTTGCATCTAGCCCCGAACGGAACACCTGTCCCACCCAACCTTTCCTTAACCTAACTTGGTCCGCCACCTTCAGGTGCGTCTCCTGGAGCATAGCCACGTCTGCCCTCAGTCCTTTCAAGTGCGCGAGCACTCGGGCCCTTTTAATCGGTCCATTTAGGCCTCTCACGTTCCACGTGATCAGCCTCACTAGGGGGCTACCTGCCCCCTTCCCGTGTCGACTAGCCATCACCCCCTCTAGGCCAGTCCCACGTCCCGATTCCGCGCTCCCACTCGTTCCTCAGGTGCCGCATTCCAGCCCCGACCACCCTTTCTTTAGCCAGTTCCTCTTTGATTTCTGCAGCAGCAACCCAGTTATCCCGCCCCCCTCCCCCGCTAAATCCCCCTCTAGCATGATTGCTCCCCCCATATTACTTCCGCAAGTCAGCTGACTTCAACTGACCCTGGCTTCTCCTGCTCACTCCTTGACCCCCCCGTGTGGGGAACTCCCATCTACCTTGCGCCTATCTTCCCGCCATTATCTTTCTGGCGTGGGAACATCTCTGTAGCTGACCCGCCTCTTGTGGCGCAGCTCCCTCTCCCACCCCACTCCCATTCCTCATCCTCCGCCTATGTCTCTTCTTTCCCCCCCCCCACCGGCGCCCACATTTCTTAGTGTCTCCCCCCTTCCCAATTTACATCTCTATATACATCGACAGTGACATTTCCCTGTAATATCAGTCCCTCAGTTCCGATCCAATTTCTCATCTTTAATAAAGGTCCATGCTTCTTCCGCCGTTTCGAAGTAGTGATGTCTCTCCTGGTACGTGACCCATAGTCGCGCCGGCTGCAGCATCCCGAACTTCACCTTCTTGTGTAACACCTCCTTGGCTCGATTAAAACTCGCCCTCCTTCTCGCCACCTCCGCACTCCAATCCTGGTACACCCGTACCACTGCATTCTCCCATCTACTACTCCGTACCTTTTTGGCCCATCTCAGAACCACTTCTCTATCATTAAAGCGGTGAAATCGCACGATTGTCGCCCTAGGTGGTTCTCCCGCCTTTGGTCTCCTCGCCGGGACCCGATGCGCCCCCTCCACTTCTAAGGGGCCCGCAGGGGCCTCAGCTCCCATCAGCGAGCTTAGCATCGTGCTCACGTAAGCCCCGCAGTCCGCTCCTTCCACTCCCTCAGGGAGACCCAGGATCCGAAGGTTCTTCCTTCGTGCTCTGTTTTCTAGTGCCTCAATCCTTTCAATGCACTTTTTGTGGAGCGCCTCGTGCATCTGTGTTTTGACCGCCAGGCCCAGGATCTCGTCCTCATTATCCGTCACCTTCTGCTCCATCACGCGGAGCTCTGTCTCCTGGGTCCTTTGTGCCTCCTTAAGCCCCTCAATTGCCTGTAGCATCGGGGTCAGCACCTCCTTCTTTAGTAGCTCCACACACCGTCTTAAAAATTCGTCTTGATCGGGCCCCCATGTCGCCTGGGCTTTCTCCGCCGCCATCTTGCTTTTTTTTCCTTTCTGTCCCTATCGTCGAGGATTCCTCGCGATGTAGCCGCCGCCGACGATATTTTCCTCTTTCGTTGGGGGGGACTCCCTATTAACTCACCCCACACCGGGTTTTGTCGTGCGAAAATTTCCCGTTGGGGCTCTTAAAAGAGCCCGAAGGTCCGTTAGAGCTGGAGCCGCCGAAACGTGCGGCTTAGCTGGTCATCGCCGCAACCGGAAGTCCACTGGTCGACAGTTATCAATGGATATTAGTTTGGTACCTTTCATCCCGTCGTCAATTAGAAGCGTCCAACCTTGGACCTGTTTGGCACAAACGGGGGGTTTCCATTTAGGTCTAAGTAAGGTATTCTTAGGATTTTTCTTTTCTTGTACCCAGTCACCTTCTTGTGGTGACCACTCATTGGGTTCTGGCGGTATTGGAGGCTGCATTTGAGACAATAAGCCAATCATTTCTTGGGCTAATTCTGGGTTGTGCTGAGGAATTACTCCTTCAGATGCCTGCTGGGCGGTACTCATTTGTACCTTAAACATTAAAAAGTAAGGTGTGATGTGTTTTTCAGGTCCTACGCGACACAGGAATAGATTGTTGACTGCCAGCTGTACCTCCGGCACCAATTTGGCCCAACTGCGTCCTCGTGTCATTAGCAGTTTAGTCATGCAAAGCTTCACATCTTGGTTACGCCGCTCCACCGACCCACTTGATTGCGGGTGCAAAGGAGTGCTGTGTTCCCATCTAATACCTCTGTCAGTACACATATTCTGGAACGCCTTTCCAACAAAGGCAGATCCATGATCTGTGTGGAGACATATGGGGGAACCAGCGCTGGGAAAAATGATGTTTTCGAATGCATTGACAGTTGCGCTTTCCGTACAGTGGGTTGTGGGCACCAACCACGTGTAGGAGGTACAGGTGTCAACAACTACTAAGATGTACTGGATTTGTCCTGTATAAGGAGGGTGCCCAGTAGAGGGCGTAAAGGGTCCCACATAATCAGCCTGCCACACACGGTGGGGGGCGTCTGGTTTTGCTCTTGAAATTAATTTAGATCTGGTGACTCCTCCTCCTTTCGAGGTCTGGAGGCACTGAGGACAATTTGCCACTAATTTTTTGCAATCAGTCAATATATAAGGCCACCAATAGGTGAGCAGTAATTTAGCCATTGTTGCCTTGGCTCCAGGATGGCCGGAACCATGGCTAACGTGGGCCTCCTGTATTAAACTTGGGCGTTTCTTTGCCGGTGGGATAACCTTAGCCTCCTTTCCTGGAATAGTAACCAAGACTCTTCCCATTTTGTCGCAATGATAGTTAAAATTGGATGGGTACCCAGGTGGGGCTTTCCTGGAAATAAGTAGGCGTAACTCATCATCCTGATTGTCACTGTACATTTGTCTTGTAATTACCAGGACCTTTACATGTTCTATCCCTACTTCTAGGGTCACTGCTTGTTTTGCCGCGTTGTCTGCCATTTGGTTACCGATGCTGTGGGGGCCTCCTTTTGTAAGCCTGGGACATGCATAATGGTAACATGACGCTTGTTGTCTAATTGCTGGGCAATTTTTTGCCATAAAGATATATGAGCTATTGGTTTTCCTTTATCTGTCTTGCAGGTATTCTTTCTCCATACTGGTAAGAAAGTATTAGCAGCCTTCTGGCAATAGGCGCTATCAGTGCAGATTAATGGTTTAGTATCATTAGAAGGTATTTCTTGTAAGGCTAATAATAATGCCTGTGTTTCTGCATATTGGGCATTATGGGGACCCAGGGTCCTTGCAATTGTTTTGGTGGGGTTAAAGGTTCCATTTGAATGAGAACCTAGTATTACCCCACTACCAGCTATCGTGCGCATGCTGCCTTGTCTATCAGGGATGGGCATTGCCGATCCGTCACAGTAAATTACAAGGTCAAAGTCCTCGAGGGGAGTTATGGTAAGTTTGAGACTCGGAATATCCGGGTCCTCTTCTTTGTCCAGTTTTTCAAAACCGGGAAAATGGAGTATATCCTGCGAGTATTTTTAATTGTATTCAAAGCTCAGGGAGGTATCATATAAAAGATGGTGCCACTTAGTGTATCTGGCCTGGGTTGCCTTGCGTTCGTTCCCTGGCATTCCTTCCTGTGATCTTAGTTGGGGAAAACCCGTTTTAATTATAATGCGTGCATTGGCCTGAACCTTCTGCAAGGATCTTCCGGCTTGTAGGATGAGGACCATGCAGCGTTCTAAGGCGGTCAATCTCTGTTCACAGGGGGAGTAGTTAAGGGAGAGGTATTGGAACGGCGTTTTGGCCCCTCATCGAAGCAGGCTGCACGGGCTGCTCGGGAAGCGATCCAAGGGATAAGACAGATATCCCTGGATGGGTCTCTTGAGCTAAGGTCAGTGGCATTTTTTACTGCAAGAATTAGCTGTGTAAGACCTTCCTTTGCATGCTCCGGGAAGCAGAAATGTTTATTTGTCGGGGTACAGTACTCCTACAAGGGAGCTGAAAGTGGAGCGAATGCTGATACAAACGTCCGTGCAAAATTAAGCAGTCCCAGTATAGATTGTAGCTGTTTAAGGGAAGTAGGATTCTTAATAGCCGAGAGTTTCTCGGAAAAGGAGTCAGTAAGACATCGGCCAGTGTCTGTGACATTGATGCCGAGGTATTCAACTGATTTTTTTAAGCAATTGGCATTTCTTAAGGCCGACTATGTATCCATGGATTTTTAAGAGGGTAAAGATTTCGTCCAGGGCTTCTAAGTGTTGTTCACAGGTGTCGGTTGTCACGTACACGTCGTCTACATAGACGTCGATATCGTACTTATGACGTATGGGTGCTAATACTGAAATAACGCCTGCCACGAAGAGCTGAGGCGAATTGCGGAAGCCCTGCGGGAGTTGGGTCCAGATGTACTGGTGGCCGTTAGGACCAGTGAACGCTGTGTAATCATACTCCTCGGGGAGGATCGGGTGTGACCAGAAGTCGTTAGATAAGTCTAAAGTAGATTTGTAATTTTTTTCAGCTAATCTGTTGTGCTCGCGGATTGCGCTGTGTTTGGAATCGTAACGCGGTTTAGTTCTCGGTAGTCGACTAAAAGTCTGACTCCGCCTTTAGCTTTGGGAATCCCAAACATAGGGGAATTATACGGAGATGATCTTTTAATCAGAACGCCTTGTTGGCATAGGGAGTTGATTGTTTTTTGGAGCGCGGCTCTGCACTCCGGGTCTCGGATGAACCATTGTTTCTGAACCGGGAAGTCGTTGACTCCGGTTGTGACTGGTTGAATTTTTAGCAGTCCGCAGTGATTCTGATGTTTTTGGAATAAGTCCCAGTGTCTGAGAATTAAGTTTTTAATTTGTGCTTTTGTCTGTTTGTCTGGGCTATCCCTAAGAATTTCGTCTAACTTTTTTTCTATTATCCGGAGGGGCTAATTGAAGTAAGTCATACTTTTGAATTATGTCTTGGGATAGGATAATGTCACAGTCATGATCTTTGTCTAAATTTGGCCATAGTCCAGCTTGACATCTAATCACTTGATCATTAGCTAGAATGGTATTTGTCTTACTTCTGAAGTTGTGCCTTTTACACTCCTAGTCCCTATTATGGGTCTGTTTAAGAAATGGTAGCGGGCAAATCCTTCGTTTATGAGGAGCATTTCCGCCCCAGTATCTAGGAGTAAAATTACCCCTATTGTAGCGGTTAGTAATTTTGAATTAAGATACAGGGTGGCATTTACCTATGGGAATTGAGCGGGAGCGATTTGGGAGAATTTGTGAGCGGACCTGCCTGTTCGTCAATAGCGATTCTTAGAGGCGGTGTGCACTCGGATGTTGGCCGGAACGCGGCCGCCTTTAGAATTTCTACCTTGGCCTCTGTTTTGTCCAGTACTGCCATTAGTTCTAGGCTGATCCTGGTATTGTTGCTGTTGCCTCTGTGGATTTCTATCATCCTGGTATCTTCCAGGGGGGCGGATATTAGCTCGATCTCGGAACTCATACCGTCCTTGTTGAGGAGGGTACTGGGGGTAGTGCGGACCTCTGTCCACAATAGGTGACGGGATGCTGCCTGTTGTGGGTCCCTAGAGGGTCCCGGTGGTGTCTGCCTGGAAGTTTGTCTAAAAAGGCTGCTGTCTGGGACCTGAGGCTGGGGCTTGTGCAGGAGTTCCTGGGGACCTTCCGGAGGGGTTTGTCTCCTGCCTGGAGTACGAGGGGCAGCTGGAGCTCCTGTTCCCCCCCTGGGTTGTGTCCCAGAGGTTAGGGGACGTCCCTATGTCCTCCTAGTTCGGTAGCCGACAGCTGGCAAAGTTCCTCAAGGTGTCCACAAGCCTGAATAACTGCGTGGTATTTAGCAGCTTGATTTTGTTGACCGTGTGCTGCATCCTGTAGGTGCAGGCAGTGGGCTGAGTCAGTGACTGATTTCAATAGCAATCGGATGACTTGAGCAAAATCAAATTGTAATTGTAAGGCAAGCTGGAAAGTTTCTCTAATGTTCCCTATTTTAAGGGCATTTAAAAGAATGTATCGGAACCCTCCCTACATTCCATGGCCATAATTTATTTTATGGGCAGCAGCTAAAATTTGAAACAAGGTTCCACATTCCACTTCTGGGAGGTGAAAGCCTGCTGGGACTGTAACTCGCAGCAGCTGCTGTTTATCTCTTGGAGTTAATGGTCCGAAGAATATTTCTAACATGGACATTTTTTCAAAAAACATTTTGAAGTGCTGGTTTATCGTCGGGGGGAATTGGTCCGAAGGTATCTTTAAAGACAGGCAGTGTGTTCCCTAATTACTGATCTCAACCTGACAGGGATCGCTGGTCCGCCTGCCAGTTTAGGTGCTGTCAGGAGTGTGTGATTCATCCCTGCAATGGCTCTTCTCGCTATCTCTGTCTGAGCTGGTGTCAGAAGAGCGGGGATATTAATGTCACTAAGAATAATTATAGCGTTTCCCCAGGGATTCCCTGGATCGAAGGCAGGAGTTTGTGGGACCGGAACGGGATAAGCATGTACTGTTAACCCCAAGACCCTGCTAGCATTGAGCGGGTCTATATCTTCTGAGTGACAGACCACAAATGGTACTAAATAATTTGGCTGGACACTACAATCCGGTCTTATTAGGTGAGTTGCTAATTCAAGCTGACAGTCTTGTCTGTGGTTTTTCCCCGGGAAAAATTCTGTTATTTCAAGCATAAATCTCTGTCCGGCTGTGAAGGGAGGTTGCAATGCAAGTAAATGAGCCACCAGTAAAGTTCCTTTTGGAACATTAAATGTTTGATTCGCAAGGGGATCAGGGTTTGCTGGTGGATCACGCCAGAGATGTGCTTGAACTGCCATAGCCAAAATATTTAAAAAAATATATACTTGGTCTTTCCGACTAGAAAACACAGTTTAACAATAGTAGTCAAATTCAATTTAATTTTGCTGGTATTAGCGCTTCATTTTATATTATTCTGAGCTTACTTAAGGGTCATGGTGCACTCTTTTAGTTTAGCTTATAAATTAAATATATTCGAGCGACAGAGTTATTGTGTCTATTTGTTAAGACCCAAGAATAAATCTCAGGCCCCACATTGGGCACCAGATGTGACAGTCGAGGAGCATTCTATCTAAGATCTTCCCAATTAGTCGCGGTTGTAAGCTACCAGACAAGGTCTTGTGAATATCTAAAGTAAGGCTCGCTATTTGGGAGTTCTAATTATAGTATCCACAATGTGCCTTGCTTTCACTACCTTCAGTGTACATGATAGACTGTGACTTAGATTGCTATCTTTTCCTTAACTTCAACTAAATATTTCTAATTAGTGAGAGACATGCATGGGTAAGTGACGCTTCAGATAGCCTCAAAGGGTGAGAATGTGATGAGTCTTAGTTAAATGTCACTCTTATTTACTAAAATAGACACGGATCTATTTGATAAAATACATACGCAATTTATTAAAAGAAAAAAGGTCATACAAGTATTTTTGATAAATGATACAGTTTGACAAATACAGGATATATTATGAGTTAGCCTGTGACCTCCCTGACTACATATTTGCTTAAGCTATAAACATCTCATACTTACATCGAGTAGTAGCCTCGGAATTCGATACTCAATCAATGAGCAGAACTCTACGAGTTGAGATAGCAGCTTGGTCAAATAAACACCAGCAATCTCCTAAACAGCTCTCCAAGAGAAACTCTAACTTTTGCAGCCTGTTCTTAAACATTTATATCCTTTTCTTAATTAGACAGTTCTAGAGAGTTTTTTTGCAGAGCATTTGCTTCTGAAAAATAGATTGACTCCCCAGTTATTTCTAGACAAAGAACAGTCTCTCTCTTGGTCGGCAAGATATTGATTTCTCAGGAGGTCCAGCAGGGCACGTGTTCCTAAAGATACGAGGTTGATACCTCCGGTAGCTATCTCCAGAAAAACACCAGCCTCCCTTCTTGGCATGGCCTCTTGCCAGGCAGTAGCCTCCCTTAGTGGCAAGGTCACTAGACAAGTGATATCCTCCCTTAGTTGGCAGAGCTTATTCCCAGACAAGGCCACAAGACTTAATGAGTTCACTGCATCTGGACTCTTACAAAGATAATGTCTGTAATACTTGTTGAAAAACATTATTGCGATAAGTAATGGTTTACAAGAGATAATTGACTTCATCAGTCATCAGTTTTTAAATATAGAGTGAATACATGATTTAATATAAAATCAGTTTTGATCAGTTTTTAATATAAAGTGAATATATGATTTAATATAAAATCAGTTCTGATCAGCCTTTAATATAGGTGGATACCGCCACAATTCCATCCTTGAGGTGGACCACCAGTACTCGCTTGCCCCGACACCAGAGTTGTTGGCAAGCAGGAAGAAATTACAGATGGAGTTTGGGCTGCTCTCCACGGACAAGACAGTACACCAGCTGCTTGAGGTGACATTTTATGAATATGAGGAGAAGGCCAGTCACCTGTTAGTGCATCAGCTGAGGCAACAGGCTGCCTCCTGGGAGAGAGTACAAGTGAAGCACTTGAGTGGCAGATTGGTCTCTGCCCCAGGGAAGGTCAACGAGGCTATTGAGTCCTTTTACCATAGATTTCACAAGTCAGAGCCCCTGGGGGATAGGTTGCCTCTGATGGAACTTTTGGATGGCTTGTCTATCCCAGTGTAGAGCAAGAGAAGGGAGGAGTTGGAGTTCCCATTGAGCCTGGAGAGGAACATGAAATGTATGGGTCTAATGCATTTGGGTAAGGTTTCAAGCCCAGGTTGGTTCCTGATAGAATCTTACAAGAAATTTGCGTGTCAGCTGATCCCATTGTTGTTAAATATATTTAATGATTCTTTGTCCCAGGAGGTATTACCGGCTACATTGGCGCAGGCATCGATCTCTTTGATTTTGATAAGGAGAAGAATCCAACAAGAGTTTATCACCCTATTTTGTTGTTGAATGCAGGCACTAAGCTGTTGGCAAAGGTTTTGGCAATATGCTTGGACCCCTGCCTTCCAGGGATGATTTCAGAGGAACAGACAGGTTTGTTAAGGACATGCAGCTTTTAGCCCACATACAGCAACTGCTTAATATTATTTTGTCCTCTTCTAAAGTCCCTGAACCAGAGGTGATTATTTCAATGGATGTTGAAAAGGCATTTGATAGGGCGGAATGGGGTTATCTGCTCGAGATCTTTGGAGGGTTCAGGTTAGGGCCTAGATTTATTTATTTATTTATAAAGTTCGAGTACCCAATTCATTTTTTCCAATTAAGGGGCAATTAAGCGTGGCCAATCCACCTACCCTGCACATCTTTGGGTTTTGGGGGCGAAAGCCACACAAACACGGGGGAATGTGCAAACTCCACACGGACCCAGAGTCGGGATCGAACTTGGGACCTCGGCGCCATGAGGTAGCAATGCTACCCACTGCGCCACCGTGCTGCCTTGGGCCTAGATTTATATCTTTTATAATGAGCTCCCACCGCGAGTGTTGGAACGAATGTCCTTTGCTCTGAATACTTCCAGTTAAATAGAGGTATGAGGCAAGGTTGCCCATTGTCCCCCCTATTGTTTACCATGGCAATTGAGCCTCAGGCATTAGGGCGGCATGGTGGCACAGTGGTTAGCAGTGCAGCCTCACAGCTCCAGGGACCCGGGTTCAATTCCACCCTCTGGTGACTGTCTGTGTGGAGTTTGCACATTCATCCTGTGACTGCGTGGGTTTCCTCTCGGTCCTCTCACAATCCAATGATGTGCATGTTAAGTGGATTGGCCATGATAAATTGCCCTTTGTGTCCAAAGATTCGGTGGGGTTACTGGGTCACTTAGGCAGGGTGCTCTTTCCAAGGGCCGGTGCAGACTCAATGGGCCATATGGCCTCCTACTGCAAATTCTAATCGCGTTGAGATTGTCAACAGGGTGGAGGGAAATAGAGAGGGGAAGGAGGAGGGAGCATACCGTGTCCTTGTATGCAGATGATCTGCCGTTTTATATAACGGATCTTCTCCCCAATGTAGAGAAGATAATGAAGCTACTTAGGAGTTTTGGCTCCTTCTTTAGGTATAAGTTGAATCTAGACAAAAGCGAATATTTTACGGTGAACTCCCCAGGGAGCGGTGCCGATTTGCGGATGTCGCCTTTTCGCTTGGCTAGAGCTAGTTTTTGTTATCTGTGAATCTGGATGGCCCACGACTGGGCCACCCTGCATAAACTTAATTTTACTAGCCTACTAAATGAGGTTAAGTCCGACTTGAAGAAGTGGGACAACCTCCCTCTGTCCTTGGCGAGCAGGGTCCAGTTGGTAAAAATGAATGTCCTTCTTCGGTTTTTGTTCTTGTTTCAGTGTCTCCCAGTTTTCCTTCCCAAATCTTTGTGACGGTGAATAAATTGATTTCTTCCTTTATTTGGGAGGGCAAGACTTCACAGATTCATACAACGTTTCTGCAGAGGGGGAGGCAGTCATGGGGCTTGTGCTATCGAATTTGTTAGTTTACTACTGGGCTGTGAACATTGAGAAAATACAGGAATGGCTTAATGATCCCGATTCCATATGGGGGTGGATGGAGGTGAGTGCTTGTAAGGGTACTAGTTTGAGTGCCTTGGTTATGGCTCCGCTTCCGTTTTCCCCGCAGTTTGCTTCAAGGCTGATGGTGGTGGCCACTCTGCAAATAGGGAAACAGTTCAGGCAACATTTTAAGATGAGCGCCATGTCAATGTTAGCCCCAATCTGCAGAAATCACCACTTTGTTCCGGCGGTTCTGGATTCATTGTTTGGGTCATGGGGAAGAAGGGGTTGGAGCGGTTTGAGGACATATTTAGAGAGGGGAGGTTCACTGGTTTTGAAGATTTGTTGGGTAAATTCCTGCTTCAAAGTTTAATCTATTTAGCGCGTGACCTTTTGCGCAAGGAGATTCCTTCCTTCTCCTCGGTACCCTTGCTCTCTCTGTTGGACAGGGTCCTTTCACTGGCTGAGCTGGGGGTGGGGAAGATGTCGGATACTTATGGTCGGATTTTGTCAGTGGAGCAGGTTCCGGGGTGTGAGGTAAACAGGAAGTGGGACAGAAAGCTGGGTCTGATTTTTTGATGAGGGAATGGAGTGAGGCTCTTCACAGGATCAACTCCACCTCCTCACGTGCTAGGTTCATCTTGGTTCAGTTCAAGATGGTGCATAGGGCAAACCTGACCAAGATGGATGGATCTTTTCCGGGAGTGGAAGATAGTGCTACCAGTGTTCTCGGGAACTGGCAAATCATACACACATGTTCTGGTCATGTCCTAGGCTAATGAGCTTTTGGGTCTCCTTCTTCAGCAACATGTCAAGGATTCTTAGGTCTGATCTCAAGCCTTGCCCGCTGGTGGCTATTTTGGGGGTCTCTGACTCGCCGGAGTTGCAGACGGGGATGAAGGCGGATGTTCTCTCCTTCGCCTTGTTAATAGCCCAAAGGCGCATTCTGCTTGGGTGGAGGACTCTGGTTCCACCCAGTGCTTTGTCCTGGCTGAGTGATCTTATGGTGTTTTTGTTCCTAGAGAAGGCCAAGTACACCCTGAGAGGGTCAGCAGGTTCTCCTTGAGGTGACAGCCTTTCATTTCCTATTTCAGAGAGATGGTCACTGTCAGATGTTAGGGAAGGGGGGGATTGTTTGGTTTTGATTTGTTTTCTTCTTTGGGGGCTGGGGGAGGGAGGATAAATAAGGGTTTGTATTTGTTTTGTTTGTTTCTACTGTGTTATGTGAAAAATGTTCTAATAAAAAATGTTTTTTGAAAGTACTTTGTAATCCATCTTTAAATTTGTGTGTATTTGTTAAGCTAAGAAGTATTGTATTAGAATCCAATTTTTCCATGTTTAATAATTCTTTTCTTGTTGCTAAAAGTAATTAGCGGTGCTGTGACTCTATTCCTCCACATTTTATTAAAAAAAAGTAAATGTTGCGGTCTTTTGAGCCAGGGTTCCATTCCGGGCTCTTCCCCTCCGTAAAGCCATAGAATTCCTACAGCTTAGAAGGAGGCCATTCAGCACATCGGGTCTGCACCAATCCTCAGATAGAGCACCCTACCAAGGCCCACTACCCCACCCTAGACCCATAAGCCCCACCTAATCTACACATCTTTGGACTGTGGGAGGAAACTGGAGTATCCTAAGGAAACCCAAACAGACACTGGGAGAACGTGCAAACTCCATACCGGCAGTCACCCAAGGCCGGAATTCTACCCGGGTCTCTGGCACTGTTAGGCAGCAGTTCCACAAAGTCACTCCAGTAAGACCAGAAGACATAGGAGCAGAATTAGGCCACTCGGCCTCAACTGGGATCAGAACAAGGTTGATCGATGTATTGCTTGACATGAAATTGAAAAGTACAGGTTAATTTTCTTGACGATGCTCTAGTTGGTTGTGTGATGAACCTTAGATTTTCTCTCCCCCCACCCCATTGTGCATTTACAATTTTGGATATGCTATTCAGAAACACGTTTCAAGACTAAATTGTTCACTTGAAACTGTGAAAGCGAATGTGGCAGAGATTTGAGACTACAAGCTTAAGAAATACGGCATGTCTGCATCGACTCTCTCAAATTTTTACAGATGTGCCATAGAGAGCATCCTATCAGGCTACATCACAGCCTGGTATGGCATCTGCTTGGCCCAAGATTGCAAGAAACTGGGGAGTGTGGTGAACTCAGCCCAACGCATTACACAAGCTTGCCACCCTCCCATTAATTCTGTCTACATCTCCTGCTGCCTCAGGAAGGCAGACAGCATTGTCAGAGATCCCTCCCACCCAGGCATTGCCTTCTTCCAGACCCTTCCATCAGGCAGAAGGTACAGAAGTCTGAAGACCTGCACATCCAGACATTGGAACAGCTTCTTCCCCACAGTCCTGAGGCTCCTCAACGACTCTCCCTCGGACTGATCTGTTCCCTGTAAGATCACTATTCACGACGCCCTATGCTGCTCTTGCTCATGTATTTGCTTTGTTTGGCCCCTTGTTCCGCACTGTAACCAATCACTGTTTGTCAATATACTATTTGTCAATATACTTTGTTGATTATTCTTTTTGTCCACTATGTACGTACTGTGTACTTTCTCTTGGCCGCAAAAAAATACTTTTCACTGTAATTCGATACATGTGACAATCAATCAATCAATAAATTGTGTGGCAGGCCACTGAAGCTGATAATAATGATGAAGATTGAATGGGAGTGATGGAGGAAAAAGCATTAAAGGAAGAGAAAGCAAAGACTATCAGCCTGTCAAATTTTCACTTCAGGACCACCTCCTGTCCTCCATTTAGTGCCATGGAAACTTTTGTGTCCATCTGAGAAGACTAAACCTTGCTTTCTGCCAGACTTAGCTTGATCCAGTTCAAGGTGGTCCACAGGGCCCACATGACGGCAGCTCGGATGAGCAGGTTCTTTCAGGAGGTGGAGGACAGATGTGGGGGTAGCCCGGCGAACCATGTACATATGTTTTGGCCATGTCTGAAATTGAGGGGATTCTGGCAGGGATTTGCAGATGTTATGTCAGAAGTCCTGGAAGGGAGGGTAACTCCGAGTCCCGAACTGGCAATATTTAGGGTATCGGAAGATCCGGGGGCCGGGGGGGTGGGGGGGGAGGGAGGTCGATGTCCTGGCCTTCTTCTCCCTAGTGGCCCGGAGATGGATTTTGCTGGGATGGAGGGACTCGGAGCCTCCAAAGTCAGGAGTGTGGGTCAGTGATATGACAGGATTTCTCAGTCTGGAAAAAATTAAGTTCGCCTTGAGAGGATCAATTCAGGGGTTCACCCGGAGATCATAGAATTTACAGTGCAGAAGGAGGCCATTCGGCCCATCGAGTCTGCACTGGCTTTTTGAAAGAGCACGCTAACCAAGCCCACACCTCCACCCTATTCCCATTACCCAGTAACTCCACCCAA
The DNA here is from genome assembly GCF_047496885.1 of Scyliorhinus torazame. Lineage (NCBI taxonomy): Eukaryota > Metazoa > Chordata > Chondrichthyes > Carcharhiniformes > Scyliorhinidae > Scyliorhinus > Scyliorhinus torazame. The sequence goes on from NC_092715.1 coordinate 75,826,334, forward strand.
CACTAAGGGCAATTTTGGACACGAAGGACAATTCAGCATGGCCAATCCACCTAACCCGCACATCTTTGGATGGTGGGAGGAAACCAGAGCACCCGGAGGAAACCCACGCATGCATGGGGAGAACGTGCAGACTCCACACAGACAGTGACCCAAGCCGGGAATCGAACCTGGGACCCTGGAGCTGTGATGCAATTGTGTTAACTACAATGCTGCCCTGCAACCGTTCATCGATTTCTTCAAGGAAAATTGAATGTCAGCAGTACCGGGGGGAGGGGAAAAGGTGCGGGGGGTGGGGGAAGGAAAACGGGAGGCATGGCAATGTTAGATAAGGACCGGGAACTTAGTATCTGGGTAATTAAAGAATAGGGCGGGGTTAGTAGGTGATGTTATTTTCTGGTTTTTTTGTTCGTTTAGGTGTTTCGCGTTTGTCGGCCCGCGCGGTTGTTTAAGAAATGTTAATGTGTTAAACTGTGAAAATTACAAATGTTTCAATAAAATATTTTCTAAAAAAAACCTTCCTTTCATCTTTCATTTGAAAAATAGCACCTATTACAATGCATCACACCCGAGTGTCATCCTAGGTTATTCTGGAGTGAGACTTAAACCTTTTGACTCTCACCTGAATTATTTTTCTAGATGTGGCTTGCCCTTCTGGTTAATACTGGTGTGGCTGCTTCTGCTTTGGTATGAATCATGTTACAAGCTATGTGGGGAATGGTTCTGTGTCACTCAACAAGCTGTACATCTTCTGCAGTTTGGAGCCCTGCATTAGATCAGTGAAGCTAATGAACTGCTGTAAGAATGCGGTAATTTAAAGTTATTTGGATTTTTTTACACAAACGTGCTGGTTATACTTCAGCTGACTGCCATTCTCCATTAATCCATATTTCTGTTGTTTTCCTTCAGCTGGCAGTGCTTGGAGCATGTCACTGTAATGGGAGTGAAGCAGAGCCCTGTGCCTGTGCCAGAATGGCAGCTGCCACACGGAAACAACTGCTGCAGCTGAAGGAAGAGGTGCATTACTTTTGAAATTTGTTACTGGGATAAAAATAGTTTCAGAGGTTATAAATCTATCAGTTACATGTCAGTTAAAATTAGTTTATTCTACCACTGTGATGCTTGAGATTCATAATGTAGTTATATTTGCTATGTTGGACCATGTGAATCCTTAAAAAATAAACACTCTAAACTTTATTGATGAGCTTATTGTAGGTCTAAAATCCTATTGAAACAAAGATCTATCTGTAAGAGTCCTAGATGAATTTCCTTGGCGTTTTTCCCGTTGCCCTAACATAACATAGGAAGTGGGGCTGAACCTTTATTTACGGGTGTAAACAGAGTTTCTGCTAAATATTTGACAAAGTTATAATGGCATAAAACTGAGGAATTTTATCCTCTTAATATTCTCATTTGGCTCTCCAGTTATAATTGGTGCAAGATTGGTAAATAATGTATCTAATGAATGCAGAAGAGCTAGAATAACTCTCTAGTTAATAAACCATGTGGCTTCTGTGTTTTGTTATACAACATTCATGAAGATGATCATTATCCCTTCTACAGTCCATTGGGTCATATGCCAACTCAGCATAATCACAGAATTGTTACAGTGCAGGCCATCTATTCGGCCTCTCTGGCTACACCAGCTCTCCATCTAAACAATTAACCTAGTACCATTCTTCTGCCTGTAAATATTTCTGTTCAAGTAATGATCCAATTCTCCTTTCAGCCTTTTGTTCAATTTTTGAACTTGAACATCTGTTAGAGAGGGATGGGGATTTTGCTAGAATGATGATTAAAGTACTTAAAAAAAAATAAAAAATACACCTTTAGGTTCGTAGACCGTATTATTGAACTGTGAGACCCATGCAGACACGGGGAGAATGTGCAAACTCCACACGGACAGGGATTGAACCTGGGACCTCGGCGCTGTGAGGCAGCAGGGCTAACCACTGTGCCACCGTGCTGCCCCTATCATTAGACTTCTTAATTCCAGATTTTTATTGAATTCAAATTTCACCATCTGCAGTGGCAGGTTTTGAACCTGGGACTCCAGTGTATTACTCTGGGTCTCTGGTTTACTCGTCCAGTGATAATACCACTGCGCCACCATCTCCCCTAATGTGATTATACTGAGTTAGTAAATGACCCAATGAACTGTAAAAAGGATCAAGGTCCTCTTCATGAATATTGTATAACCTGACAAAGTATGTTGCGCAAATAGAAGACCAAATTTCAGAGCTTGATGGGAGGAAATGGCATCTGGAAATAACTGATAACAGACATTATGGCATCCATGCTGAATTCATCAAAGTTACTGTGCCTAAAATGAGAAGTGATAATAGTGTTAGTAAAATGACTGCTAGCCACTCACTTCAGATCTGCTTCTCTGGTAATTTCTATCCACATAAAGGGGTCTTGATGATTTTTGTATTTCTTGAAATGTTTGGGTCAGTGCGGTGCATCTACTGCACACATTGGAACTCTGCAGTGCATCATAGTATGATACAGAAGAGGAGGAGGCCATTCAGCCTATTATAGTTATGTGAGCTCCTTGTTGGAACTTTCAAATTAATCCCACTACCCTGCTCTTTGAACCTGCTTCCATTGCCTTTTCAGGGAATTCATTCCAGATCGATGTCACCTCTGGTTCTTTTACCAATCACCTCAAATCTGTGTGCTCTGGTTGCTAACCCTCTGCATCTGGAAATAGTTTATACTTGTGTATACTCCCAAACCATTCATAATTCTTAATTCCTCTATCAAATCTCCTCTTAATATTCTTTGCTCTAAGGAAAATAATCCAGAATAATAAATATTCATCAGAGGAAAAACAGGTTTAGTTTTTATGAAAAATATGTGAAACAGGTTATGCCTTTACACAAGATCTTACATGTCATAAAGGTCAGAGGGGGTTCCACTTGAATGTCTCTTTGTTGAAAATCTTTGACTTGTTGGCTGAAGAAGCTGGAAGTTACTGGAGTACATGCGTGAGTCTTAGATTTTCTGTCGTATGTCCAATTTGATTCCAATACTGAGAATCTCCTGAAGCATATCTTTTAAAAATCTCCATCATCATCCACCCTGCATAATGAATTAAACAATAAACTAATGACAATAGGGACCACTTCAATGGCTGCCACAAGGCTATCTGAATTTTTAAAAACTCTATGCAGATAAGTAATAATGATCCTAATAGAACAATTACCTGACTCGTAGAATATGACGATGTGTGCCTTCAAGTAATTATTATGGTTGTGCATAGCTTAAGAGGGATCACAAACATATAACATAATTTACAAGGGCCATCTGTCATTTTCTCAGAAGTCTGGTACCAGATATCAGAGCTTGAGTCTTTTCAAAGGAAATTTACTAGAATGATATCAACAATGAAAGACTTTGTTATGTAGAGTAATTACAGAAGCAGAGGAGATTAAGGGTAGACCTGATGGAGATGTTCAAGTCTTGAACTGTTTTATTTGGGAAAATAAGGAAAATTGTTTCTAGTAGCAGAGGACTCCAAATTAAGGAATCAAAGATGGTGTATGGGAAAAAGGAACTGCAGTGAGATGCCGGAAGGGGTGCTGGAAGCAAATTCAATAAATACTTTCAAAATGGAAATTAATAAATCTTGAAGGACGGGGGAAAGAATTCTGGTCGATGGAGGAAGTGCAGGGGAGTGGGACTAAGAGCTGTTACCAGCATGATGGGCCAGTGGCTGCCACCTGTGCTGTATTATTCTATGTTGCCAACTTTACATTGAGTTATTTGGAATTGTTGAGAAGGAGCTATTTGTCTTTCTTATCTCTACTTAATGACTACTAAGACCTAATTCAGTTTATGACTTATAAAGTATGTATCCAAATGTTCTTACTTCATCGTTCATAGCTCCTGACATGCATACAACAGTAAGGATTCCTTCTGTTCCTGAGCAATAGCTAGGACAAAGCTGAGAGGTGAATTTGTGCCAGTACAAAAGTTTCAATCTGTTGCTCAGTTGTTTGAACATGGTTTTTTTTCAATGCCCCTTATACCATAGCTCATTAAGTCTGTGGTTATCAGTTAATCTGCTTCATGGCATTGGACTTGGATATCCTGACATCAAGGTGGCTGACATGTTTGAAACTGGCCGGCATAGTTCCACAACCTGAATGCAGATGCCTGTCAAATTAATGATATACAAACTCTGAGTACTTCAAAGTACTGCCTCGAGCTTGAGTGTGTGATCTACATCTAGGATTTTCTGCCTACCTTACTTGTAGGAAAGTTGCAAAGTGAATGCTGTTTCTAAACACCAACTGTTAGAACATACAGTGTGCCATTCGGCCCATCAAGTCTGCACCGACCCACTTAAGCCCTCACTTCCACCCTATCTCCATAACCCAATAACCCCTCCTAACCTTTCTGTTCACTAAGGGCAATTCATCGTGGCCAATCCACCTAACCTGCACGTCTTTGGGCCATGGGAGGAAACCGGAGCACTCTTGGGAAACCCACGCAGACGTGGGGAGAATGTGCAGACTCCGCACAGATAGTGACCCAGTGGGGAATTGAACCTGAGACCCTGGCGCTGTGAAGCCACAGTGCTATCCACTTGTGCTACCGTGCTGCCCTGTTCTTAATATTGCTTTCTTGTCATGACTTCTGTAACAGACATAAATGTAATTTAAGAACTTATCATATTTTGTTTTCCGTGTGTAATCTTGAATCATTAGTTTGATCTTCAGAGAAAGAGGGAGGAAGAGGCATACATAATGGTTGATGCATTTAGAATTGCGTTTGAACACCAATTAAAAAGGACAAATGATCAAACTCGCCGAATTACTGAAGTGGAAAAACTGCATAGAAAAGATTCCAAGAAAGGACTTGTTTGGAAACGAACAAAAGAAGGTAAATCTGTTAATTTTGTATATTAACTCAGTCGTAGTGTGTACAAATGCATATGTCTAGTGCAGTCATAAGTCGGTTCAAACTCAACTCTTTGAGCATTCTGCTAGATCAATGTGTTGCCAATATTACATTGATTTGACATTAATTTCTAATCTCTGTGTTGACTATTTAGTGATTTTTTTTTTGTTTCTTTTGCACACCATTCCAGATCCTGTTAACAAAACAGAAGTGATTCATGCAACACTTGGACAAAAGTTGAAGGGCCTGATCAATTCCTCAACAGACTATAAGAAACTGGACGTCTTGGAGGATCCGCAGGAGGTGCTGAAGATACTTATTGACTTGGTCCGTGATGCTTTTAATATATTACTACATAATATCTAACTTTGGTGGGGAGGGTGGATTCTATAGAATTTTGCATCAAACTTTCATGTGCCATAATAGTGCTGGCGAAATGGTATGCTCTGTTCAAACAATATTTAAAAGGAATACATGATTATTACGAAAATAAAAGAGATGAATCTAAGGTACATCCAATAAGAATGTGGTTAATGTAACTAAGCATAGAAAAGATCCAAGAGCATCAGTGGATTTGAAATCAATGTCCAGCCAATGAAAAGCAATATTCAGCAAAGCCACTGGAGTGTCAATGAGTCATTTACTGCACAGAAGGAGATCATTCAGCCCATCCAGTCGCTGCTAACCCTTCATGGACCAATCCCATCGTCTCATTCTTCCACTCTATACCTGCAGCCCTGCAAGTTTATCTCCTTCAAGTGTCCATCTAATTTCCTTTTTAAATCATTGATCATCTCTGCTCCCACCACCCCATGAGCAATGGGTTCCAAATATTACCACTCGCTGCATTAAAAAAGTTCTTCCTAGCATTCCCCTGCATCTCTTGCCCAAAAACTTTAAATCTGTGTCCTCTCATCCTTGTACCATTTGCTAATGGCAACAGTTTTTCCTTGTCAACCTTATCTAATCTAGATATATCATATTCTTATACACCTTTATCAATCTCCCCTTGATCTCAACCCAGCTTACATATGAACATAACATTAGGAGCAGTAGGACATTCAGTAAGTTCATGGCTGATCTGATTGTGACCTCAACTCCACATTTCAACTACCCCCATTAACCTTTGATGTCCTTGTTAGTCAAGAGTCTATCTACCTCTGCCTTAAAATATATTCATTGACCCTGCCTCTACAGGTCTCTGGGGAGAAGAGTTCCAAAGGTTCACAACGTTCAGAGAAAACTTTCTTCTCATCTCTGTTTTAAATAGGAGATTCATTATTTTGAGGCTGTGTCCCCGAATTCTAGTCTCTCCCTTTAAGCATCCACGTTGTCAAGTCCCCTCAAGATCGTGTACGTTTCAATAAGATCACCTCTCAATCATCTAAACTCCAATGGTTACAGTCCCAGCCTATCCAATCTTTCCTCGTAAAATAAACTCACCTCATTACAGGTCTGTCACGTTGCCAGTCGTCTGAACCTTCTCCAATCTCACCTTATAATTCCTCCATCCCTGGAACGATTCTGGTAAATCTCCTCTGCACTGTTTCATGGATCATTGCATTCTTCCTAAAGTATTGCACTATATCACAGAATCACAGAAGTTACAGTGCAGAAGGAGACCATTCTGCACCGGCCCTTGGAAGGAGCACCCTACCTAAGCCCACACCTCTACCTTATCCCCAAACTTCCACCCTATCCCCATAAACCCATCTTACTTTACCTTTTTTTTTGGACACTAAGGGTAATTTATCATGGCCAATCCACCTACCCCTGCACATCTTTGGACTGTGGGAGGAAACCGGAGCACCCGGAAGAAACCCACGCAGACACGGGGAGAAAGTGCAGACTCCGCACAGACAGTGATCCAAGCCGGGAATCGAACCTGGGATCCTGATGCTGTGAAGCCATTGTGCTAACCACTATGCTACCCTGCTACCCCTATATTTAAAACTGTAGAATACAAGGTTGAGTAAGTCATAATCAAACTAGGCAGTGTTTTAGCCTAATTACACATTGAGCACTCTGCCTACTTCTGGTAATTGAGGGAGACAATGAAGAGAATAGTTATGTGGATGATTCCAGTCTTAAAGGTCTCCATTATGGGAACGGACTAGAGAACCTTGGACTCTTCGATCCTGCATTGAAGCGTCAGCATATATTATCTGCTGAGGCTCCTAGCAGGGCTTAAATTCCCAACTTAACTCAGGTGCGAGTGATACAACCAACACATGAAATGGATTCCTGGATACTATAATACAAAGGAAAACCCTGGTTTATGTAATAATCAACTGGTGTCCTTTAGGATCTTTCAGGATGGAGAAACTGAGGTGGGCTGAATGACCTGTCTTGTTCATCATCGTCTTGTGAAATATGTTGCTATGAATTATTATCTGACCAGTTTGAAATATTCATCACATATTTGCTCACTTATTATGGTTTTACTAGTTCATGAAGCAAGAGTCAAAATGTGTTTATTTATTTCTATTGACAGTTAAATGATAAAGAGGAAGCTCTGGCACATCAGAGGAAGGTTAGCTATATGTTGGCACGAAGTGTTGAGGAACAAGAACGATATCATTCGAGGAAGGACACTCCAACTATTGGAACATCTGAAGCTGATCATTGTCAAAAAAGATGGCACAAGTTAAAAAATATTTCTTGCTCACCAATTGATCAAAACCAAAGTGAACACGGAACTGTTTTGAGGACAAAGTCTTCCTCCGCAGATTACTTTGACGACAGTTGAGAATTCAAGGGAGGTTATAAAAACATTGATCTTGTGGCAAGAGGTTTAATGGAGCAAGATGATGAATGTCATTGAAGCAAACAGAAACTTGTCTTTGAATGACTTCTGTTCATAAGGTGCCACAAGCAACATGATATCTATTGTTAAAATTAATTTGTGTGTAGTCTTTTAAAAATTGACTGTTTAAGTCACTAATTTAATTTCCCCCTGACTGAAATGTTGATCATTCAATGTGTTTGTGGTTTAATTTACCTTATGAAATTAGTATGTGAGTGACTTACCTAAATATATTACAGCATTAAATGTACAGATGTTTATGGATATAATTTAGCATTTAAATGTTTCTTGACTCTGAAATAACATTATTTATCTTATAACCCCAGCATGGTAGCATTGTGGAAAGCACAATTGCTTCACAGCTCCAGGGTCCCAGGTTCGATTCCGGCTTGGGTCACTGTCTGTGCGGAGTCTGCACATCCTCCCCGTGAGCGCGTGGGTTTCCTCCGGGTGCTCCGGTTTCCTCCCATAATCCAAAGATGTGCAGGTTAGGTGGATTGGCCATGATAAATTGCCCTTAGTGTCCAAAATTGCCCTTATGTTGGGTGGGGTTACTGGGTTATGGGGATAGGATGGAGGTGTTGACCTTGGGTAGGGTGCTCTTGCCAAGAGCCGGTGCAGACTCGATGGGCCGAATAGCCTCCTTCTGCACTGTAAATTCTATGATTCTATGAACAAGGAATACAAATCAAACTAAATTATTAAACTGACAATGGCAGATCACACCTTGAATAAAGTTCCATTCTGGTCATCAAGACACAAGGGAAACAGTGCAGAGAATTGCTCTACAGATGATCCTGGTCTTGCAGATCATGAGAAAAGACTGGTCTGTTCAACCTTGAAAGAAGGTCTCCTGAGATGTGATTTTTGTAAAGGTGTGTAACATTATAAAAGTTAAATCTGAAAAATTATTTCTGATTAAATTGCAAGTGAAGGACACAGGTGAAAAGCAAATTTAGGATTGGAATCAGAAAATCTTTCATCAAACAAAATAAATGATCGCGTACTTTTTTTATCACCTATCGTGCTGCATGCGGCGCAGTGGTTAGCACTGGGACTGCGGCGCTGAGGACCCGGGTTCGAATCCCGGCCCTGGGTCACTGTCCGTGTGGAGTTTGCACATTCTCCCCATGTCTGCGTGGGTTTCACCCCCACAACCCAAAGATGTACAGGTTAGGTGGATTGGCCTCTATAAATTGCCCCTTAATTGGAAAAAAAATAATTGGGTCTCTAAATTTATATTTAAAAAAAATGCTGCATTTTAAAGTACTTCACAATGAATTTTGAAAAAAATGTTATTTCAGCAAACACAGCAGTTGATATGCACACTAAGTTCCCCAGATAGCAATCAAAAAAATGACCCATTAATTAATATTTGTTAGTATTGGGTGAAGGATACAATTTGGGGTGAATTCCCCAGTTCTGCTTCAAATTAAACTGTGGGATCATCTTGTCCATTTTAACCTTATCTGAAATAACCTTATGTCATATAACCGCAACAAGAAATTTGAGTTGGGAAAATAGTACAAATAGAATTTTAACTTTGTTTTTTAAAAAAAGAAAGCTGATCGTCTCGAGCCTTGCCCAGATGCAATATGACATATTTTACTTGTGTCACAGAGGTTGACAATGCAATTCACGGGAGAATAATGGTGTTAATAAGTATAATTTTGAAAAACTTAGGGATAGATTGCCTAATTGGTGATTGGGGAAAATTTTTAAAACTCTTTTATATTAATTTACGGGATGTGAGCATCGCTGGTTAGGCCAGCATTTATTGCTCTTCCCTAGTTGCCCTTCAGAAAGTAGGGGAGAGTTGCTACCTTGAATCACTGCAGTCCTTGAGGTGAAGGTACATACACTGGGTGTAGCACAAGTGTAACTTGCCATTTGTCAGCCCAAGCCTGGATATTGTCCAGGTCTTGCTGCATTTGATCATGAACTGGTTCATCATCTGAAGAGTCTTGAATGGTGCCGTCATCTGCCTACATCCCACGTCTGACCTTATAAGACCATAAGACATAGGAGCGGAAGTAAGGCCATTCGGCCCATCGAGTCCACTCCACCATTCAATCATGGCTGATTTCAACTCCATTTACCCGCTCTCCATAGCCCTTAATGATGGAAAGGAGGTTATTGATGAAGCAGCTGAAGATGGTTGGACCTAGGACACTACCCTGTGGAACTCCTGCAGTGATGTCCTGGAGCTGAGATGATTGACCTCCAACCACAATCATCTTCCTTTGTGCCATGTATGGCTCCAACCCGCAAAGAGTTTCCCCCCGGATTCTCGTTGACACCAGTTTAACTAGCGCTCCTTGGTGCCATACTCTGTCAAATGCTGCCTTGATGTCAAGGGCAGTCACTCTCACCTCACCTCTGGCATTCAGATCTTTTGTCCATGTTTGAACTAAGGCTGCAATGAGCTCAAGAGCTGAGTGACCCTGGCGGAACCAAAACTGAGCATCCATGAGCAGGTTGTTGCTGAGTAAGTGCCACTTAATTACATGGGGGGATAGGTTTAGGGTGCGAGGGGCAAGGTTTAGAGGAGATGTATGAGGCAAGTGTTTTACACAGAGGGTAGTGGGTGCCTGGAATTCGCTGCTGGAGGAGATGGTGGAAGCAGGGATGATAGTGACGTTTAAGGGGCGTCTTGACAAATACATGAATAGGATGGGAATAGAGGGATACGGACCCCGGAAGTGTAGAAGATTTTAATTTAGATGGGCAGCATGGTCGGCGCAGGCTTGGAGGGCCAAAGCGTCTGTTCCTGTGCTGTACTTTTCTTTGTTCTTTGTTTTTGAGATGCAGACGCTACTGAGTAGCGCAGGCTTAAATCTTTCTTCACCGGACTTCAGAGGGATCGGAGGGGATCGCACTCCTCTGCTCCCTCCGAGCAATAAAAAGATGAAGGTGAAGGTGCCACCTTACTGCTGACATGGAGGTGACAATAGCCAGCCTCAACATCAACGGCAGCAAGGACTCGCAGGTTCCCGAACTTCTCGGTCCTCGTGTTTCCTGCAAGAAACCTGCACCGCTCCGGGAGACAAAGCCACGTGGCTCCTGGAGTGGTGAGGTGGAGGTCTATATGAGTCACCAGACCTCACGTTCAGGCGGGGTGGCTATCTTGTTGGTCCCACACTTTCAGCCGGCGAACTTGGGGATCAAGGAGCCATGGCCAAACCGGTTGCTGCACCTGACAGACCGCAAGGGGAGCGAGGTACTTCACTTAGTGAATGTCTACGCTCCCCAGGCTGGCAAGCAGCAGATGGCTTTGCTTGAGCAAGTGTGCACTCATCTTGGCACCATTGCCGTGGGCGAGTGCATCGCCCTGGCCCCGGGGGGGGGGGGGGGGGGGGGGGGGAATTTTAATAACACCCTTGGGACAAAGGACCATCTCAGTACCCAGTGCAGCTCTCGTACTGTGGTGAAGTTAAGGAACCTGGTCAGGTTATTTGACTTGGCGGACTCTCCATCCTGACTCCAGCGTCTTCACCTTTGTGAGGCCTGGGGTCGGAGTGCCCAGAATCGACCGCCTTTACATTTTAAGGGCATACCTGCCCCACGTCCTGACAGCCTCTGTACAGCAGGCGCTGTGCTCAGACCACTGCCTAGTGTGGGCGGGGCTCGCCCTGTCTCATGCTCAGTCATGGCCTGCGTACTGGCATTTTAACAACCTGCTGCTGGAGGACGAGAGGTTCCTGGGCTTGTTTCATCGCTTCTTGGCTGGCTGGAGAAGGGAGCGGGGAGGCGTCACCTCCTTGGGGCGATGGTGGGACGTGGGCAAGACTCACATGCGTACCTTCTGTCAGGAGTATGTAAGGGGTGTCATGATATGCGGACACACACATGATATACAGACAAGCAGCTAATGGACACCGAAAACAGGACCTGACCAATAAGCAGGCAGGACACGCAGGGGTGGGATCTGACTATAAAAGACACAAGGCACTCACACTCCGCCTCTGTCCACTGATGAACATCTAGAGAGTCAGTCAAGGGTGTTGTTACAATCTCACACCTCCACCACGTGGCTAAGAGCTAGTCTGGTTCTGTCAGACAGAGTAACCACACTTAAGTTAGCAGAGAGTCAAACTCATAGAGAACTGTGCTATTAGTTCAATAAACCTGATTGAACTAACTTCAAGGTCTGGAGTATCTTTCTGATCTAAGCTGCATCCAGTTGCAGCCAGTGTTAGACCAGTGTACCTAACACGACAAGGGGGTCGACAAAATGGTGTGGAATCCATAATAAAGTGTTTCTTGGTGAAGGACGTGGGCCTGCAGAGACTGAATGATGGATGTAGCCGAAACAAAAATGTGCTTTCTGTAAACTGCAGTAACCACCCAAGGGCAGGTGGAGAGATAAGGTATGTGAACGAAGGATTGAAAATACTTGTTTACTATTGGTCCACTTATCCTGTTTTCTGTTGGCTAGAAATGCTGTCCTTTCATTGGTTTAAAATGAAAGTTAAACGTGATATTATTGGTGTGCTGCCATGCAAATAAGGGATTAGACTGCTACTGCAAACCTACTTGGTCAAAAATGTTATAAGTAGGACTTCCGGTGGCGGCTATGAGGGAGTAAGTCACGCAATTGGTGGCTCTCGCTCTGGTCAGACTTTTAGACCTTGTCCCCCGACTTTTTCAAACTTTTGAGCGCTGGAGGGGAAAACAACAGCACTGTAGATCTGGATCCATACAGGGTTGTATGGACTTGAGGAGTAGAAGGGAGCGAAAACAGGCAAAGAAGGGGTTGAACAAAGGTGGTGTGGAAGTTCAAGTGGGAGGAAAGATGGCCGACGAACAGACCACGGAACGGACGGTCCAGACAGCACTAGACAACATGCTGAAGGTCATGAAGGAGTGCTTTGCAGCACTGAAGTGGGATAATTTGGAACCACTTCAGAAAGCGGTGGAGCGACTGGACCAAAGGCTGGACTCCCAGGATAAGAAGGTCCAGGCATTGGAGAAGACAGTGGAGGAGCAGGCGGATTTCCAAACGGTAGCGGACGTGGAAATTAGAAAGTTGAAGGAGCAACAATCAAGGCTGATGGACAGGCTGGAGGACCTGGAAAATAGGTCTCGCCGGCAGAATCTGAGAACCATTGGGCTCCCGGAGGGGGCCGAGGGAGTGGATGCCACGGCATATGTGGCAGACATGCTGCAGAAGCTGGTGGGGGATGATTTCTTCCCGCGTCCGTTGGAGCTGGACAGGGCACACACAGTGCAGGCGAGGCAGCCGCGAGGCGGGGGGGGGGGGGCCCGGGTGATGGTGGTCAGGTTCCATAGGTTCGTGGACAAGGAGCGGGTCCTACAGTGGGCCAAGAACACGAAGAGATGCTTATGGAACAACAGTGTCCTGCGCATCTATCCGGTTCTGAGCCAGGAGGTGGCCAGAAGGAGGGCAGCCTACAGACAAATTAAAGACATCCTGTTTAAAAAGGTCAAGTTCGGGCTACTTTTTCCGGCGCGGCTTTGGGTCATATACCGGGAACAGCAACATTATTTTGACGACCCGGAGGAAGCGATGGACTTCGCTAAGGGGCATGGACTGGTGCCGAACTGAGGACCCATTAACTCAAGTTAAGAGTGTTTCAAGGGATGTTTGCATTTGTTTGTGGATTGCCCTTCGTGTTAGCGATGTCGTTCGGCATGTTCTTTTACTTAAAATTTAGGGTGTTGTGTTTGTTTTTGCCTGTTTGAAAGTTTTAAAGTTAAAGCCAGAGTCATAGTTAAAGGTTAAGTTATTGGGTGCTGGGGGGCTGTACGGGTTCTTTTTGCTATTTTTCTGGTAATGTTGGGAGGGGGGTGGGAGGTAGCGCCCACCTCATTACACAGTTTGAATTGCACTATTGTGGGGGCGAGCTTTGTTCTTTGTTTGTTTTCGCTCTGTTTCGGTCCCAGAGCGATTGCTCGAACATGGCTGTTCTGGGGAAGTGGTGTTGATGGGCGGGGGGGGGAGGGGAGCGGAGGGGACAATAGGTGGGAGACATGGTGGCGCCGGAGTTGAGAGTCACCAGGCTAGCTGCTTTGAGCTAGTCAACGGGAGTGAGGTGGGGGGTGTGTATACAGCCAGTATATGGCAGGGGTTAGGTTACAGGGGATTGTTGCAGGGGGGGGGGGGGGGGGGGAGATCTGCTGATGAGGAAGGGAACTGAACCAGGTAACAGGGAAGAGGTTGGGGTGGGAGCTGCCAAGAAGCGGACCAGGGGAGGCACGGCACATGGGCAGGGGGTGGGCCCAAGAAGGGGGATGACTGATCGGCGGGGGGGTGGGGGGGGTGGGGGGGTGGGGCAGGGGGTGGGGCAGGGTGCCCTCCAACCAGGCTGATCACCTGGAATGTTCGAGGGTTAAACGGGCCGGTCAAGAGGGCATGTGTGTTCGCGCACATACGTGCTCTGAAGGCGGATGTAATGTTGCTGCAGGAGACATTTGAGAGTGGCGGACCAGATTAGATTACGGAAGGGCTGGGTTAGCCAGGTCTTCCATTTGGGGCTTGACGCTAATACCAGAGGGGTCGCGATCATGATTAACAAACGGGTTCAATTTGAGGTGGACAGCACAGTTGCGGACGGGGATGGTAGATTTCTCATGGTCTGGGGTAAGCTTGAGGGGGTGAGGGTGGTCCTAGTGAATGTTTACACTCCAAACTGTGATTATGTAGATTTCATCAAAAGGCTGCTGGGGGAAATCCCCAACTTGGATTCGCACAAGCTGATTATGGGTGGGGACTTGGATCGGTCGTGCTCCAGAACGGGCAGGGTCCCGGCAATGGCAAGGGAACTGAGGGGGTTCATGGAACAAATGGGGGGGAGGGGGGAGACCCCTGGAGAATCAGTCGGCCGACGGGGCAGGAATTCTCGTTCTATTCACATGTTCACAAGGTTTATTCTCGTATTGACTTCTTTATTAAAAGTAGGGACTTTTTGGAGGGGTTGAGGGATACAGAATACTCGGCGATCACTATTTCGGACCATGCTCCACATTGGGTCGAACTGCAGGTCTGCTAAGAAAGTTACCAGCGCCCACAATGGAGGTTAGAGGTGGGATTGTTGGCAGATGAGGGTGTGTGTGAGAGAGTAGGGAAATGCACGCAGAACTACCTGCAGGTCAACGATACAGGGGAAGTCTCAGCAGCGGTGCTCTAGGAGGCACTGAAGGCGGTGGTGAGAGGGGAACTGATCTCAATCTGAGCCCGTAGGGACAGAACGGACAGGGCGGAGATGGACAGACTGGTTCAGGAGATGATACGGATGGACAGGGAATATGCGGAGTGTTCGAGGGCAGAGCTACTTAGGGAACGACGGAGACTGCAGGCGGAGCTGGGGGCGCTATCCACTGGGAAGGCTGTAGAGCAGCTCAGAAAGGCAAGGGACGCGGTGTATGAGTATGGGGAGAAAGCCAGCAGAATGCTTGCACAGCAACTTAGGAAGACGGAGGCGGCCAGGGAAATAGGGACGGTAGTGGACGGGGCAGGGAACTGGGTTGGAGACCTGGCAGGATTGAACAGGGTATTCAGGGACTTTTACAGCAAGCTGTATACCTCGGAACCCCCTTAGGGCCGGAGGGGATGAGGCACTTCTTAGATGGGCTGACCTTCCCAAAGGTGCGCAGAGGGATGGTAGAGGGGCTGGGGGCCCTGATTAGAGCTGAAGAAGTAATGGGGGGCCTGAAGGCCATGCAGTCGGGTAAACCCCCTGGGCCGGACGGGTATCCAATGGAGTTCTACAAAAAGTTCTCGGGGACAGTGAGGCCGGTGCTGGTTAGGGTGTTTAACGAAGCGAGGGACAATGGGGTGTTAACCCCGACAATGTCGCAAGCCACCATCTCGCTGATATTAAACCGGGATAAAGATCCGGAAGCCTGTGGGTCCTATAGGCCAACCTCCTTGATTAATGTTGACGCTAAACTCCTGGCCAAGATCCTGGCGTCCAGAATCGAAGACTGTGTATCGGATGTGATTGTGGAGGACCAAACTGGGCTTGTAAAGGGCAGGCAGCTGGTAGCCAACTTAAGAAAGCTACTCAATGTGATTATGATGCCCCCGGAGGGCAGAGAGGTGGAGGTAGTGGTGGCAATGGATGCCGAAAAGGCTTTTGACCGGGTTGAGTGGGACTATTTATGGGAGGTGCTGGGACGGTTTGGGTTTGGGGAAGGCTTTGTGGACTGGGTTAGACTGCTATATCAGGCCCCGGAGGCTAGTGTAAGGACGAACAGGACGACATCTGAGTATTTTCGACTATACCTTGGGACAAGACAGGGATGCCCCCTCCCTCCATTGCTGTTTGCGTTGGCCATAGAACCGCTGGCAATTGCTCTGAGAGCGGCAAGGGGATGGAAGGGAATGGTCGGGGGGGTAGAACACAAGGTCTCGCTCCACGCGGATGACCTGCTTTTGTACGTGTCGGATCCAGTGGCAGGGATGGACGTGATTATGGAAATCCTCGGGGAATTTGGCTGGTTTTCTGGGTACAAGTTGAATATGGCAAAGAGCGAGATGTTTGTGGTGCATGCGAGGGGTCAGGAGAATAGGCTGAGGGAGCTACCGTTTAGGCTGGTGGGGGAAAGTTTTAGGGATACAAGTGGCACGGGACTGGGGCAGGATGCATAAATTGAACTTGTCTAGGCTGGTGGAGCAAATGAGGCGCGAGTTTCGGAAATGGGATGCGCTCCCGCTGCCACTAGCGGGGAGAGTACAGACAGTGAAGATGACGATCCTCCCGAGATTCCTGTTTATTTTTCAGTGTCCCCGCGGGTAAAGAGGGGGATGCTGGAACGGAACCGTAGTGAGGGGGTACTGGCGTTGCCGAACCTCAACAACTACTACTGGGCGGCTAACATCGCCATGATAAGGAAATGGATGGTGGGTACGGGGTCGGTTTGGAGCGGGTGGAGGCTGCTTTGTGCAGGGGCACCAGCTTGGCAGCCCTGGTAATGGCTCCTCTGCCGCTCCCGCCGGCCAGGTACTCCACCAACCCTATAGTGGTGGCGGCTCTGTGGATTTGGGGCCAATGGAAGAAGCACGCGGGGGAAGTGGGAGCGTCGGTCTGGTCCCCAATATGCGACAACCACCGATTTGTCCCGGGGAAGATGGACGGCGGGTTTCGAGCGTGGCGGAGGGCGGGGGTGGGAAGGATGGGCGACTTGTTCCTGGAAGGGAGCTTCGCGAGCATGGGGCGCTGGAGGAGAAGTTCGGGCTGACAAGGGGAAATTACTTTCGGTACTTGCAGGTGCGGGATTCCATACGTAGACCGGTCCCGTCCTTTCCACACCTTCCACCAAGGGGGATCCAGGACAGGGTAGTTTCCAGGGGAGAGGGGACAGTCTCGGATATTTATAAGGAGCTTAGGGAGGAGGAGCTTGGTGGGGAGTTGGAGGGAGGCATATGGGCAGACGCTCTGAGGAGGGTAAATGCAACCGCAACATGTGCCAGGCTCGGCCTGATTCAGTTCAAGGTAGTTCACCGGGCCCACATGAAGATGGCCCGGATGTGTAAATTCTTTGGGCTGGAGGACAAGTGTGCTAGATGTGCGGGAGGACCAGCGAACCATGTCCACATGTTCTGGTCGTGCCCAAAGCTCAGGGGGTACTGGTAGGGATTTGCGGACATCATGACCCGGGTACTGAAAACAAGGGTGGCGATGAGTCCAGAGGTGCCAGTTTTTGGGGTCTTGGAGGACCCGGGAGTCCAGGAGGGGATAGAGGCCGACGTTGTGGCCTTTGTTTCCCTGGTAGCCCGGCAACGAATACTGTTGGCCTGGAGGGACTCAAAGCCCCCAAAGACCAAAGTATTGCTTCACAGCTCCAGGGTCCCAGGTTCGATTCCGGCTTGGGTCACTGTCTGTGCGCAGTCTGCACATCCTCCCCATGTGTGCGTGGGTTTCCTCCGGGTGCTCCGGTTTCCTCCCACAGTCCAAAGATGTGCAGGTTAGGTGGATTGGCCATGATAAATTGCCCTTAGTGTCCAAAATTGCCCTTAGTGGTGGGTGTGGTTACTGGGTTATAGGGATAGGGTGGAGGTGTTGACCTTGGGTAGGGTGCTCTTTCCAAGAGCTTGTGCAGACTCGATGGGCCGAATGGCCTCCTTCTGCACTGTAAATTCTATGATAATCTATGATGGCTGTCGGACATGGCAAGTTTTCTCGGCTTGGAAAAAATCAAGTTCGCCTTATGAGGATCACTATCGGAGTTCCCCCGGAGGTGGCAACCATTCATCGACTTCTTCGTGGGGAACTAATCGTCAGCCGGGGGTGGGGGGTGGAATAGTGTAGGGTAGGGGAAAGATTATGCGGGTCTATTTGCGAGGGAGGAACTGTTATTTGCACTATGTTTTTGTAATTGATATTTGCACACTAATGTATATTGTTACTGTTTACAATGCCAAAAATACCTCAATAAAATTGTTTGTTAAATGTTATAAGTATTACTGCTTCGTGGTGGCACAGTGGTTAGCACTGGGACTACGGCGCCGAGGACCTGGGTTTGAATTCCGGTCCTGGGTCACTGTCCATGTGGAGTTTGCACATTCTCCCCGTATCTGCGTGGTCACTGTCTGGGTGGAGTTTGCACATTCTCCTCATGTTTGCGTGGGTTTCGCCCCCACAACCCAAAGATGTGCAGGTTAGGTGGATTGGCCATGCTAAATTTATTTTTTATTTTTTTATAACTTTAGAGTATCCAATTATTTTTTTCCAATTAAGGGGCAGTTTAGCGTGTTCAATCCACCTAGCCTGCACATCTTTTGGGTTGTGGGGGCGAAACCCACGCAAACATGAGGAGAATGTGCAAACTCCACCCAGACAGTGACCCAGAGCCGGGATCGAACCTGGGACCTCGGAGCCGTGAGGCAGCAGGGCTAACCCACTGCGCCACCGTGCTGCCCTGGCCATGCTAAATTGCCCCTTAATTGGAAAAACAATAATTGGGTACTCTAATTTTTTTTAAAAATGTATTACTGCTTTGCTGGATTCAGACAGAACATTGCGGTGCATCCCACGGTGTTGTTCTCCTTGTGCTTGACAAATCCCAAATTTCTTTACCCGTCAGTCTGGCCTCAATAAAAGTCGAGATGGATTTGCAGGTACAGCATTAGTTATTTTATTTAGCTTGCAAGCTTTCCTCAATTCTCAGGAGCACGAAGCACATCCTGCTCCGTAGACTTCTGGAATCAAGTGAGGATGTGGAACAAAGGATTCTGTACTGATACATTCAAATGGCATCAAGTTTCACATACACGATTCCCATAGGTCATCCTATATCCCTCCTGACCTGTTGATATATTCTGATTGGCTCACTTCCAATCCCTTCCTCTGGCCCCTATTACCCAGCATCCTTTTCTCCTCCTTTGGTGGACACACCTCCTCCTTGCTTTGCCATGCGGTCTGAAATCCTTTGTCTGTGAACTCACCAGAATTAGACTGGCCTACCTCTACATTACATTAACTAATATCTCTAAAGTAACTATTTTATATCACATTCGTCATGCTCAAGCCAATAAAGTTTGATTGGAGAGAATTCGCTGTGCCTACTTGTTAATTTCCACAGTTACTTGGAGGTTCCACAGAGATGACGAACCCCCGGAGTTCCAGACAAGGGTAAATATCGTAGTGCCTTGCTAGTCAACAACTCAAGAGACCGCGGCTGACTGATTTTGGTATGTAGTAGGGCAAATCCAGGGCGTGCAAGTGGCAGCAGGGAAAAATGTAAGGAAAGAGTTAAAAAGACGGTGTCGGGGCAGCACGGTGGTGCAGTGGTTAGCACTGCTGCCTCACAGCGCCGAGGTCCCAGGTTCGATCCCGGCTCTGGGGCATTGTCCATGTTGAGTTTGCACATTCGCCCCGTGTTTGCGTGGGTTTCGCCAAAGATGTGCAGGGTAGGTGGATTGATCACGCTAAAATTGCCCCTTAATTGGATAAACATGAATTGGGTACTCTAAATTCATTTGAAAAAAAGACAGTGTCTACATTCAAATGTGGACAGATATAACCAATTACTATACAGGTAGCAAACACAGTACACCACGGGTGAGATCTTTTCGAGGCCCTGGCAACAATAAAGACACTTTAGTCTGGCTCCACAATGACTAGAGGAGCCATTGTGCCTCTGCAAACTAGTCAACTATCAGGGAGATGGGACAATTACCACATCAGAATCTAGTGGTCGAACACTTTGCTTTTGTATTGTAAAACAGGTAAATAAGAGATGCCCGTAAAACGATTAAAAGAAAGCATACAGGACAATGGATCCTTGTAATGTAATCGGAACACAACTGTATCCAATTCAAAACTATCAGTATTGATGACTTAATGTAGTGTAACACAAAAAAGGTATAAGAACTGTGTAAAAGCAGTTTTCAGCAGAGCAACTCGGAAGCACGTTGGAGTTTACAGCTTTGATTTCAGTTCTCCCTCGTGCATGTTGAATAAATCTGTTTTTGTTGAAGTTCGATACGGTCTCAAGGACTCAGTTTGTTTATTCTCTCCAACAGGCATCACAACATTTTGACAGAAGAAACGCATATGCTCACCCATGTGACACAACCGGGGTAAGTCATTGTCGGTCTTAAGGTGGTTAAGAGTCCACCTTGGGAGCTTCCGGGTGCGGCTATGCTGGGCTAAGTCGCACGTTCGGCAGCTCCCGCCTGAAACGGACTTTTGGGCTCTTTTGAGGGGCCCCAACGGCAATTGTTCGACGGTTCCCAGTGTGGGAAGGTGACAGTACGGTTCCCCCGGAACTGTATGGATTGGACCAGGAGTGGAGCGGGCAAGAAAGTGATTTTAGTGCAGCGAAAAGTGCGAGGGAGGAGAAGCAAGATGGCGGCAGGTGGAGACCAAACAGCGCTATGGTCGTAGGAGCAGCAGGAGTTCCTCAAACGCTGCTTTGCGGAGCTGAAGGCAGAACTGCTAGAGCCGATGAAGGCGTCGATCGACAAGCTGGTGGAGACCCAGAAGGCCCAAGGGGCGGCGATCCGGGAGGTGCGGCAAAAAGCCTCGGAGAACGAGGATGAGATCCTGGGTCAGGCGGTGAAGGTGGAGGCGCACGAGGCGCTGCACAAGAAGTGGCAAGAAAAATTTGAAGACATGGAGAATCGGTCGAGGAGGAAGAATCTCCGGATTCTGGGTCTCCCGGAGGGAGTGGAGGGGTCTGATGTCGGGTCATATGTGGTCACGATGCTCGACGCACTGATGGGTGCGGGAGCTTTCCTGAGGACCCTGGAGCTGGACGGGGCTCATCGAGTCCTGGTGAGGAGGCCCAAGGCCAACGAGCCGCCAAGAGCAGTAATGGTGCGGTTCCACCGCTTTGTGGACAGGGAGTGTGTCCTGAGATGGGCCAAAAAAGAATGGAGCAGCAGGTGGAAGAACACAGAGATCTGAATATACCAGGACTGGAGCGCGGAGGTGGCCAAGAAGAGGGCCGGCTTCAACCGGGCTAAGGCGCTTCTACATCGGAAGGGGGTGAAGTTCGGGATGCTGCAACATTTCAGGATCGGCACCACTACTTCGAGATGCCGGAGGAGGCGTGGACCTTTATCCAAACTGAAAAGTTGCTCTCGAACTGAGGGTTTGATGGGAGTGGGTGGCTAGGGGGGTTACTGTGTTTTGGGGAATGTTCTGTTTTTTTTGGTGCTCGGTGGGGTTAGGCGAAATGGTTCGATGTGGGGGCTGTGTGATGTGGGCGTCGGTGTTGGAAGGACAGGGCCCCGCGGGGGTTGGGGGGGGGGGGTTTGGAGGGTTGGAGGCCCGGGGATGAGGAGTTGAGACAAGGCCGCAAAAAGGGAGCTGCGCCAGAGGGGGCGGGGCTGGCTTGGATGGAAAGCGGGGGCTTTTTCCCGCGCTAGGGAAGGAAGGGGAAGGGGCCAGAGGGAAGGCGGTACTGGAGAGGAGCACACACTGATTGCCGGGTGAGGTGGAGGGATTCTCACACTGGGGGGTCGATGGAGTGGCGGGAGAGGCTGGGGTCAGCAGGAGTCAGCTGACTTACGGGAGTGCCATGGGGGGAGCAAAACGGCTAGAGGAGGATCTAGCTGGGGAGGTGGGGGGGGGGGGGGGGGGACTGGGTTGCTGCTGCATTGGCCAAGGGGAGCTGAAGCTAGGAGAGAGAGTCGGGGCGGGGGTCTGCCCCTGGGGGAATGGAGGGTGTGGGAGGCGCAGGCATGTGGCTGGCCTAAAAAGGGAGATGGCTAGTCGGCTGGGGAGTGGGGGTTTGGGGGTGGGGGGGAAGCCCCCTGATCCGGCTGATAACTTGGAATGTGAGAGGCCTGAACGGGCCGGTCAAGAGGGCCCGGGTGGTCGCGCACCTAAAGGGACTGAAGGCAGATGTGGTTATGCTCCAGGAGACGCATTTGAAGATGGCAGATCAGGTTAGGAATGACATGGCAGGGTTCATCAAGCTGGAGAGGATAAAGTTTGCCTTGCGAGGGTCTGTGCAAGGGTTCCTCAGGTGGTGGCAATTTTCTCGCGGAGCGTTAGGAGGAGGTCAGCAGCAGCGGCATCGAAGGGAGGGGGGAGGGTTTCTTCTGGGGTGGCGTTTGGGATAGGGTGGGGTGTTTCCCTATTTGCGTTTTTATTGTTATATGGGGGGTTATTGTAGTTTGGGTAAACTCTATGTATAATTCTTGAGGGTGGTGTTCTTATGTTCTTGTTTCCTTTTTCTGTATGGGGGGGTTTTTGTTGAAAATCTGTCGAAAATTTGAATAAAGATATTTTTTTTTAAAAAGAGTCCACTTTTGGGTTAGAGTCCCCGGTCAGTGGGTTAGAGGTCCCGGCTGAAATGGCACAGTCAATGGTTTTGAGGCCCAGATTGATTTAAGTTAACTTGAACGCCGGCCGGTAAGGTAAGATCTAAATTTTCATCATGGGAAATGCGTCGACCAAGAGTACCCTCCTAAGGGGCTCCTATTGCATATATGTACGCACATTATGGGGCTGAGACCACCAAAAAGATCCCAAGATGGGTAAAGTGGACGCATGTAAGGAAACAAAAAAGATAATGATCAAATAATGAATTTCTGTCTTATCATACAACAGAATGAAGTATCTTGTTTTAGCCAAGAAAGCGTGAGCTTGCAGTCCTTTGTCTCTTTAAAAATCTGTGTTTTGTTTGTTTATGTGGATGTTCGTAAGTCATATTATCATTAAGGTTTAACTTTCTGGGGAAATAACCTTGTCTGGAGTTTTTTAATTCCAGACATTCGTGGCACTTACACCAGAAATACAAGGACACTGACTTAATTCATTTGTTGTTTTAAAGCATTTGATATGTTTTGCTGCTTGTGTGTGAATGATATTTGTACCTGTCTGTTTCAAGTGTTGATGTTTACTGTTGAAATTGCAATCTTTGAGCAAACAGCTAACAAAACCTGGAGTCATGTTTTTCTGGCCAGAGGCATGATTCCAGAATATTTGTGATCAGCATGTGGGAATTTTAATCCGGATACAAATTCACACATTTAAGAGTGAGATAATTTTAATTTAATAGGATTAATTGGAATTTGGGATATCTAAAATGACTATGGCCAATCCTGTGTTGGATTGATCTTGTGTTAAAACTTCTTGTCAGGTTCAAAAACAAATATTCCTGACACAAGAGGAAAGACAGAAATAAATTCTGAGATTGAAAGAAATAAAGAGTGTAAGGTAGAGATTATGGAAGAAAAATTGATCATGTTTCTCCTTCGGTCGAAAGGAAGAGGTGGTGACGTAATGACACCCAGTAGAAAACTTTTCTCCACCCCTTTTTCAAACGAGCAGAGAATTAACCCTTGCCTGTTAACAGCTGAAGATGTATTTATATTTTTACAGGAATTGGGAATTACAAATTTTAAGTTTGAATTGTCAGATAAGTTCCGATTAGTTGACCCATTTTCCTCAAGCAGAATGGATCTTTTGTGTTTTACTTTACAGGTAACTGCAAGGGGAACCAGATTTGCAGTAGCTTCAGGAATTTGAGAATTTATTTGATTTGAGTCATAACAGTGCAGAAAGAGGCTATTTGCCTTTCGGTCTGCACCGATACTCTGGGGGAGCGTCCTGCCCAGGCCCACTCCCCTGCTCTATCCCCATATACCCACCTAACCTATACATCCTTGGATCATGGCCAACACACCTACTCTGTATATCTTGGAAATCCATATAGAACACCCCTTAGTGCAGATTCTGTCATGTATACAATGGAGTGCAGGCAGGCAGTGATTGACACACAGGATGACCAGTAAGCACACAGAACAGAGCAGCCAATCACCAGACAGGACACGACCACTATAAAGCCAGAGGGCACCAGTTTTCCGCTCTCTCGGGACCCAGCCTCTGAGACAGTCAGAGCTCGTGAGCTAGCCAGTGCCTACACCATGTGGTAGCTAAGTTAGTCTGGTCAGGCTCGTGTCAGGTCTCCAGTCAAGTCAGCATAGTGTCGACCCACAGTTGAACATTTATAATAGTTTGGATGTTGACTAAAATAGTGTTGCATTTTATCAAGGGTTGGAGGTCTGTCTCTCTCTACACTGCATCAAGTGCAGTTCACCTCGGCCAGCCTACCCAACACATCAGATACTAAACATGGGAAGATTGAAAATGATCTCAGATGCTCGAAGGACTCAAGTGAAGTGTCTATTACTTAAATGGGTGGGTTACAGTAGTTAAAGTCAGAGGAAGTGAGACAGCCAAAATCCAGGATCCTTGTTGCGCAAACACCAAAAGGCCTGGGCCAAAAAAAAGAGTTTAAAAAAAATCAGCACCTCCTGATGATGAGGATGTACACGATTATGTCGAATGCTTCCGTTCTGTGTTTACTAAGTGTTCCAGAATTGCTATAGATGTCGGTATGTCGGCACTCATTAATGCTCTTGTACAGGGGTTGCAGCCTGATCTTGTACACGGCGGAACAAGTGGGTGAATTGCTCCCAAGTTCTGTGGAAGCCGTCGTCTGACCCTCGGATGGCGAATTTGATTTTCTCCATTTGGAGAGATTCCGAGAGGTCGGACAGCCAGTTTGCAGCTTTGGGTGGTGCTGCTGACCGCCAGCCGAACAGGATTCTACGGCGGGCAATCAGGGAGTCAAAGGCAAGGGCGTCCGCCCTCCTCCCCAGGAATAGATCTGGCTGGTCTGATACCCCAAAGACCACCACTTTCGGGGATGGTACCTCCGCTGTCATGTCGTTACCGCCTCCACCGCGTCTGACCTCCTAGGCTGTTTCTTATACCATGAACAATCCCTTTGGTCCAACAGGACCCTTTCAATAGGGATGCCACACCCGTGAAATGCCTGTCTTTACCGCTGAAGAACCTATTTATACCATTGATAGTATACGGAACTTTCTTGTCGATACTCCTTCACAGCAAACCGTTGAGTGTTGTTGGCGTATTGGGACAATCACTGTCATTCGCTCTGTGGGAAGAAGTCCCGTTCTCCCTCGCAGGCCACTCTGGTGAACACCGATTCCTCCTCGGCTCTGAAGTCCCTATCAATCTCCTGGGTGGTGATCTCCTCTGCAAATTAGGATGCATACTCATTTGTTCCCCCCAAAGTGTCCACCTCGAGGTCCCCGAGTCAACTTACCCAACAGTCTGTGCAGGTCGCTGAACACTCCTTCCAACTCCATGTGTGGTGGTGGAACTTTGGTGACATAAACCTTTCACCCTGCCTGCAAAGTATATTCCTTCATCTGCTGGTTGATGAGTGGGTTCAAGAGACCCTAGGTGACCCTACAAGAGTGGCATGACCATCTCCATTGTACAGCCCATTACTTGGCGGATGGCCCCGATCCTCAGTACGATCAAGAGGTATCTGCCCACTTGGGTGAGTGTTACATTCTATCACCTCTCTTTGTGTTGGCCACGAGGGCATTGCCACGTCTGTCACCCTACCACCCTCTGCTGCATCCCTTTTTCAAGCCCCGCCAAATGTAGCCCCACATGTCACCCTTTCTGTGACTTGCGGTTCCCAGGATCTTGGCCCTATGGTTTCTCACCTCCAACAGGAGAACCAAAATTAAGTTTGAATGGAGGGAAGGAGTATTGGCTATTTATTGGCAGGCTGTACAGCTCCTTTCTTGTTTTCCCTCTGTTATCAAGCTGCCACCCCTATCCCGTCTGTTACCCGTACTGTTCATTTATCTCATGTTATTCATTTACATTGCATTGCTCCCCGTTCCAAACAGGATATGTGGATACAAGCCCAATGCACTCAGTGCTCTGATGGCCTTTGGTATTCCTTGGAAGGATGAGCTGTCGCCCCTGTGTCACTCCTGCATTGGCTCGCTCGCATGCTACATGAATTTACACATGCGGGCAAAGGGGAGATGATAAAGATGGCACAGCAGGTATGGTTTTCACCAGGATTTTCTACCATGGCAGGGAACTTGCTGCCTATTGCCTGCTCTGCCAACGTCATAACCTGGGAAAGACACCTCCAGTGACTGCAGCGGTGGGTCCACAACCATTTGTGCTTTTACAAATGGACTTTGTACAAATGCCTAAATGTATGGGATGTAGCTACATGCGCGTTGTGTGCTTGTTTTTGCAATGGGTAGAAGCATACCCAACTAAAAAGAATGATTCTGTTGCTGTAGTCACGTTACTGTTACTTGAAATTGTGCCGAGGTTTGGTATCATATCCAGTGACAACGGTCCCCATTTTATAGGAAAAGTGGAACGAGAATTGCTGAAAGCATCACAGTGTAAACACCACCTCTCCTGCCTTTACCATCCCCAATCTACGGGCGGTGGAGAGGTAGAACGGGATACTTATAATAGTATAATAATCTTTATTGTCACAAGTAGGCTTATATTAACACTGCAATGAAGTTACTGTGATAATCCCCTAGTCACCACATTACGGTGCCTGTTCGGGTACACTAGGAGAATTCAGAATGTTCAAATCACCTAACAGCACATCTTTTGAGACTTGTCGGAGGAAACCGGATAATCCGGAGGAAAGCCGCGCAGACATGGGGAGAACGTGCAGACTCTGCACAGACAGTGACCCAAGCCGGGAATCGAACCTGGGACCCTGGCGCTGTGAAGCAACAGTGCTAACCATTGTGCTATCATGCCACCCACTAAAGAACAAGCTGGCTACGTTGTGTCAAGAAACAGGTCTGATTGGCCCGAGGCCTTACCCTTGGCTCTCATGACCATGCGGTCTCATCTCAACCGAACCACCTCCCTGTCACCGTATGAGATAGTGATGGGACGTCCCATGCGCCTCCCTGTTTCCCCACACCTCACTGTTAAACAGATGGACATCCACTTCATGGATGAGGGAATGTTGGCTATTGCACAGCATTGACTAATTCTCTTAAAAGTTTGCATTCCCAGGTTGCAGAGGCGCACAAGAAAGCTACCACTGAAGGGTGCCACCAGTACCAGCCGGGGGATTTGCTCCTTGTGAAGGTCTTCCGGAGGAAACACTGCCTGGAACCTTGTTGAGAAGGCCCTTACCAGGTGCTGCTGATCACCCACATGGCCTTGAAAGTCGAGGAAAGACCTTTGTGGATCCATGCCTCACACATCAAGCGGGCACCGACCACGGATGAAAGTGTCTTAGCCAGAACCTTGACTAGACCATTGAGATGTGGACTCTAATTCTGACTTTCTCCTGCACGGCATGGACTAATAATTCTACAGTCCAAAGGATGCAGGCTATTGCCTCATAGGGCATCCGGACCAAATATTGGATTTGTACTCATTTTCCCAATAACCCTTCCTCCTCAGAGATGTGATTTTTGGCCCTTGCATGGTTCCAAGGTAGTATGGGGGCCCTCATCCACGTGCGCCCACTTGGAGGCAGCAGCCCACTCTGTGGCCGTTAAGGGCTCAGCCTGGTTATGCGTTAGAAGGAACTATACCCGGGGTAGTACTTGGGTGGGTGAGTTACCATTAAGTTCTTGCACCTACCTGGTATTTTTTTCTTTTAAAAAAAATTTTGGGTACCCAATTCATTTTTTCCAATTAATGGGCAATTTAGTGTGGCCAATCCACCTAACTTGCACACTTTTGGGTTGTGGGGGCGAAACCCACGCAAACACCGGGAGAATGTGCAAACTCCACACGGACAGTGACCCAGAGCCGGGATCGAACCTGGGACCTGGGCGCCGTGAGGCCACAGTGCTAACCCACTGCACCACCGTGCTGCCCTGCGCCTACCTTGTATGCCCAGACCAATTCTACTTTTGTTTGAAACTGGCTTAGATTCTGTCAGAACCATACTCGTTGGTATCGGACACTTGTTCACAATGGTTCCTTCTGGCTTTGTGGAAATAGGGCCTATAAGACCCTTCCCGTTGATTGGGCAGGGACCTGCACCATTGGCAATATTATCCCTGAGGCCTTTGGGGTCCAACACCTTGCCATTCAGTCCCTCCATAACCACCTGGGCCCTCTGGGGCATTATACACGATTGGTCCCAAACCCACTGGTTACCCATAATACCAGATTACACCAGTTTGTCCAAGTCCTCATACCGGGTCTGGGAATCTCAGAATTAGAAAAGGCGATCATTAACATCTCTGCTACTATAGAACTCATTGAGAATAAAACCGTGAATGCCATCCAGGAATTGCAATCAGAGATTCAGTCCCTCTCTCAAGTCGTTCTCCAGAATCAAATGGCCCTTAGTTTCCTATTAGCTGTGCAAGCCATTAGCGAATCTTGTTGTTTCTATGTTAATGAGGACCAGAGAATCGAGACGGATGTGAGCAATATTCAAGAGCAAGTCTGCCTTCACCATTACTTGGCTCAAGAAACGCCTTCTGATTGCTGGGCTCAAGAAACGCCTTCTGATTGGTGGGGATGACTCCCTGATTTTGGAGGCTATTTCCAGACCCTCTTCAAGTACCTCGTGATAGGTCTTGCCCTTTTTATCGTCCTCTATATAGTCATACTTTGTTGCATTCGCTCTGGCTGACGGTTAAGGACCCTTCAAGCCCAGATTACAACCCAGCAGCCCAACTCCTTCTCCTCCTCAATGATCACAATCTTTCGGACAAGGAAGCCCCGGGATTAGGAGAGATGGAGCTTGAGTAAGGTTCGGAGTTCTCCTTGAAGGACAAAAGTGTGTGTGGGGTGGGGGTGGGGGGGGGGGGGCAGGGGGGAGGGGCAGGGGGGAGGGGCAGGGGGGAGAGGGGGGAGGGAGGGGCAGGGGGGAGGGGCAGGGGGGAGAGGGGGGGGGCAGGGGGGAAGAGGGGGGAGGGGGGGCAGGGGGAGGGGGGTGGGGGGGCGGTGGGGGGGGCAGGGGGAGGGGGGTGGGGGGGGCAGGGGGGAGAGAGGGGAGGGGGGGCAGGGGGAGGGGGGTGGGGGGGGCAGGGGGGAGAGAGGGGAGGGGGGGCAGGGGGAGGGGGAGGGGGGGCAGGGGGGAGGGGGGAGGGGGGGCAGGGGGGGGGGAGTGTGTAGCATCCATAATAAACTATTTCTTGGTGAAGGACGTGGGTCTGCAGAGACAGAATGATGGATGTAGCCGGAACAAAATGCTTTCTGTAAACTGCAGTAACCACCCAAGGTGGGGAGATGAGGGGCGTGATTCTCCACTCTCGCGCCGGTTGGGAGAATCGCCTGGGTCGCCAAGATTTCCCGCGACGCCGGTCCGACGCCCTCCCGCGATTCTCCCAAGCGGCGAGAACGGCCCCGGAGGGTTCCGCGCGGCGCAGGCCGGAGAATCGCCTGAGACATCCAAAATGGCGATTCTCCGGCACCCCTGCTATTCTCAGGCCCGGATGGGCCGAGCGGCCAGCACAAAATGGCGGTCCCCCCCCCCCCCCACCCCCCCGGCGCCGTCCACACCTGGTCGCTGCCGGCGGGAACAGCGCGGGAACGCTGGGGGGGGGGGGGGGGGGGCCTGCGGGGGGGGGGGGGGGGGGAAGTTCCTGTGCCGGGGGAGGCCTCAAATGGGGTCTGGCCCATGATCGGTGCCCACCGATCGTCGGGCCGTCCTCTCTGAAGGAGGACCGCCTTTCTTCTGCAGCCCCGCAAGAACGGTCAGACATCTTCTTGCGGGGCGGACTTGGAGAGGACGGCAACCACTCATGCGCGGGTTGGCGCCGGCGACGCCAGTTATGCGGCGCCGGCCGCGTCATGTATGCGGCGCCGCCTTGACGTGGCTCCAAGGCCTGACACGTGTAAATGTAAAGGTCGGGCCCTGAATCGGTCGGGATTGGGGCCGATTCGCGCCGTCGTGAACCTCAACGGCGTTCACGACGGCGTGGACACTTCGGCGTGGGAGTGGAGAATCGCGCCCAAGGTATGCAAACGAAGGATTGAAAATACTCGTTTTCTATTGGCCCACTTACTCTGTTTTCTATTGGCTAGAAATGCTGTCCTTTCATTGGTTTAAAATGAAAGTTTAACTGATATTATTGGTGTGTTGACATGCAGATAAGGGATTCGACTGCGACTGCAAACCTATTGGTTGAAAATGCTATAAGTATTACTGCTTCGCTGGATTCAGACAGAACATTGAGGTGAATCCCACTGTGTTATTTTCCTTGTGCACAAACCAATAAAGTTTGATTGAAGAGTACTCGCCATGCCTACTTGTTAATTTCCACAGAGGCAGAAATCCAGGGTCGAGGAGTTGGAGAAGGAGGTGCTCGACCTAGAGTCCTGTCTCGGTCATCCCGATGAGGACCCGGCCCTGCGGCTAGTGTACAGGGAGAAGAAGGGCGCGCTGTGGGCCCTGCAACTTGTTGGGTCCCACGGTGTGTACGTGAGGCCATGGATCCAGATCCTCATGGACATGGACCATGGCTCCCCCTTCTACTCTCTGGAAAAAAGGCACCGGGTCCGTCAGCAGCTCCTTACGCTGCTGGCCGATGACGGGTCTTTCGTCTTGGATCCGGAGGAAGTCAAGACCCAAATCCGAAGCTTCTGTAGCGCCCTTTTCTCCTCAGATCCGTCCAGCGAGGATGCTTGCAGAGCTTTGTGGGAGGGCTTACCGCAGGTCGGACTGGAGGGTGCTGGGAGGCTTGATGCTCCTATAGGCCTGGAAGAGCTGACTGCCGCCCTTGACAGCCTTTCCAGGGCAAAACCCCAATGCCGGACGGGCTGACCGTGGTTTTTTTCAGAGCGTCCTGGGACATCCTGACGAGTGACTACGCGAGGGTCCTGGGGGAAAGTATCGCGACCAGGGCGATGCCCCTCCCATGGTGCAGGGCCGCCATTACCCTGCTGCCAAAGAGGGGGGGGAAAATCTCCGCCACTTTGGTGACTGGTCTCCTTGCTCAGCACGGACCACATGATCCACCCTGACCAGTCCTACACGGTCCTGGGCTGCACAATCCACGACAACATCCATCTGGTCTGGGACCTGGTCCATCATTCCCAGAGGGGGGACTGTCGAGCACCTTCCTGTCCTTTGATCAGGCAAAGGTGTTCGACAGGGCGGATCACTAATATTTATTCGGGACTCCGCAAACATTTGGGTTCGGGATGCATTTCGTCGCCCGTATCCGACTTCTGTACACTGCTGCAGAATGTCTTGTTAACGTTAACAGGTCCTTGAAGGAGCCTCTTCACTTTGGGAAAGGAGTGGGTCAGGGTTGCCCCTTGGCTGGCCAACTCTATTCTATTTGCGTGGAGACTTTCCTGCATCTCCTATGGAGGAGGTTGTAGGGACTGTTTCTGCGTGGGCTGGGCATTCGTGTGGTCCTCTCAGCTTTCGCTGATGATATATATGCTCCTCATGTTCCCCGATCCTGCTGACCTGCAGAGGATGCAAGGGTGCTAGGTTGTGTACTCCACTGCGTCCTCTGCCGGGATCAACTGGGCCAAGTGTTTTGGACTCCTGATCAGTCCGTGGCAGATGGATCACCTCCCAGAGGAGCTCAGGCCTTTCACCTGGAGCAGGACCAGCCTCCACTACTTGGTTGTCCATCTTCGTCCGGCTGAAGAATCCTGGCCGGCTAACTGGCAGGAGCTGGAGGCCAAGTTCACTGCTCGCTTGGGACGCTGGACAGGAGTGTTGTCTTACACGGGTTGAGTTCTCATCATAAACCAGCTGATAGCCTCCATTGAGTGGTACCGGCTGGTCACTTTGACCCCTCCCCCGACTTTGTCACAAAGCTCCAGAGAATGCTTGTAGGGACAAGAGACTGCACTGGATTGCTGCTGACGTTCTGAGTCTCCCACTTAGGGAGGGTGAGCAGGCGCTCGTGTGCCTTTACACCCATGTGGTGACCTCCCGCTTTCATACCCTGCAGCGATACCTTTATGTTGAGCCCTTTTCCAAGATGGTGGGCCCTGGCAACTCATTTCTTCCGCCAGTGCACGGCCTGAATTAGGAAGTGCAGCTCCTATTCATAGACCGCTACCTTCTGCAGGCGCTGCCCAGCTTTTACCAGGACCGTCTAAAAGTCTGTAGCATGGTCGCCTCGCGCCACAGCTCTCCCCTGTCAGGAGTGGTGGCTGTCGTCAGAGAGCTGCTGCTCAGGAATTTGCTCCTCCACCAATACCATTTTGAGTGGCTGGCGGAGGAGTGAGCTGTGGCTGCCAGGGTGGCCAGGATCGGGGATGTGTGGGTGGTGGAGGAGTGGGTTGGATGATACCCCATGAGTTAGTGAAATTCGCGGCGGTGGATGTCTGGCTCACAGCCAATGCCATCCGAGACCTCAAAATGGTCATGCTTGGACCCAATGGCACTCGGGGTCTGGAGGACATGCAGGTGTGTGATGGTATCCTGTCTGAGAAAACCCCTGCTTGGACGGAATTCCACATTGGCCCGAAGCCCCGAACCCTCCCTCGGAGGCTAGTGCCCACAACCCTCGCCGCCTCACAGAAATGCCCTCCGTGCCTTTTTGCACTGCGCAGAGGGTTTCCTCTATGGGTTGCTGCTACACACCCTTCACCTCCTTGCCCTCTCCCACTGCCCGGACATGCCTTGTTACTGTCCGGCGGCAGACGTCCGCACTGGAGGTCCCTCTATGGAGGAATCCTCCCCCACAGTGGGGACCCGGGGTGGAAGGAGTTGCATACAGCAATGCTGTACAATCATCAATTGCACTGGTTCACGGACTCCCAAGAAGCCTGCCATTTTTGGAGCCTTGTGGAGTCCGTGGACCACGTCTATGTTATGTGTTATAGGCTGCACTCCATTTTTGACTTTCTGACAGATCTTTTGTTGAAATTTTGTTTGCACTTCAGCTCCATGCTCCTGATCTATGGGCACTCGGTGCGGAGAGGGGCAGGGAAGTCGGAGGACTTCCTTTTGAACCTGCCCCTCTTCCACGGCTACATTCGCGGCCGGGCGTCCCGAGGAAAGGAGTACGCGGTGTCCATGGGCACCATTGAGGCCTTCCATGCCCAGTGGGCACCGCAGGCATTGGAGTGCTTTAACTGCACTATCATTTGATGATTTTAAGTTTCTGTTGATCTTTGTTATATTCGGGCAGTGCCCCTAACAGGAGCATCCGTTTTTGCATTGTCCCTAAGTATGTTTCCTTTCTTATACTTGCTTGACATCAAAAGAGAGTCCAATCCACCTACCCTACACATCTTTGGGCTGTGGGGGTGAGACCCACGCAGACACAGGGAAAAACTGCAAACTCACACAGACAGTGACCTGAAGCCGGGATCGAACCCGGGTTCTTGGCATCGTGAGGCAGCAGTGAATGAATGTCAGTGTTATATAATTGAACTTGGTAATTGGTTCACCCCAAAATAGTATAATCAACCTTGAGCTGAATTTTGAAGACACATCATTCACTAGTCACTATAGTTCAGCCACTCTTTCATTGATGGTGGGTAAACTGCCAGATAAACACCAATGTGCAGAGGCTCCTCAACGTAATTATGATGCCTGCAGTGGAGGGGGAAGCGGAGGTAGTGGCGGCTATGGACGCGGAGAAGGCCTTCGATAGGGTGGAGTGGGAGTATCTTTGGGGAGTGCTGAGGAGGTTTGGGTTCGGGGAGGGGTTCATCAGTTGGGTAAGGCTGCTTTATGAAGCCCAGGTGGCGAGTGTGGCCATGAACTGGCGGAGGTCGGAATACTTTTGGCTGTACCGGGGGACGAGGCAGGGGTCCCCTGTCCCCTTTGTTGTTCACATTGGCAATTGAGCCTTTGGCCATGGCACTGAGGGAGTCCAGGAACTGGAGGGGATTGGTTCGGGGGGAGAGGAACACCGGGTGTCGCTGTATGCCGATGACCCGTTATTGTATGTGGCGGACCCAGTGGAGGGAATGCCGGAAGTTATGCGAATCCTCAAGGAGTTCAGGGACTTTTCCGGATATAAGCTTAACGTAGGGAAGAGTGAGCTTTTTGTGATACACCCAGGGGACCAGGGAAGGGAGATAGACGAGCTTCCGCTGAAGAGGGCGGAAAGGAGCTTTCGGTACCTGGGGATCCAGGTGGCTAAGAATTGGGGCACCCTGCACAAGCTCAATTTGACACGGCTGGTGGAGCAGATGGAGGAGGAGTTTAAAAGATGGGATATGTTGCCACTGTCATTGGCGGGTAGGGTGCAGTCGGTGAAAATGACGGTCCTTCCAAGGTTCCTCTTTGTGTTCCAGTGCCTTCCCATCCTGATCCCTCAGGCCTTTTTTAAACGGGTCAGCGGGAGCATCATGGGATTTGTGTGGGCGAATAAAGCCCCGAGGGTAAAAAGGGTGTTTCTGGAGCGTAGCAGGGGCAGAGGAGGGCGAGCGTTGCCCAATCTATGTGGGTACTACTGGGCTGCCAATGGGTCGATGATCCGTAAGTGGATAATGGAGGGGGAGGGGGTGGCGTGGAAGAGGCTGGAGATGGCGTCCTGTGTGGGCACGAGTCTGAGAGCGCTGGTGACGGCACAGCTGCCGCTCCCGCTGACAAGGTACACCACGGGTCCGATGGTGGCGGGGACTCTGAAAATTTGCGGGGCAGTGGAGGCGCCACAGGGTTGAGGTAGAGGCCTCGGTTTTGGTCCCCGATCCAAGAGAACCATCGGTTCGTCTCGGGGAGAATGGATGGGTGGTTTCTGAGCTGGCATCGGGCAGGAATTAAGAGAATGGGGGACCTGTTTATAGATGGGACGTTTGCGAGCCTTGGGGCGCTGGAGGAGAAATTTGGACTGCCCCCCGGAAACGCCTTCAGGTACATGCAGGTGAGGGCGTTCGTGAGACAGCAGGTGAGGGAATTTCCGCTGCTTCCAGCACGTAAGATTCAAGATAGGTTGCTCTCGCGGGTGTGGGTTGGAGAAGGCAAGGTCTCGGCGGTCTATCAGGAGATGTAGGAAGAGGAGGAGGCCTCGGTGGAGGAGTGTAGCCACCTAAAATAGCTGATTCCCGATTAATTTGGCCAAAACCCGATGTAAAATGGCTAACTGAAAAGGCTGATGGGAAAATCAGCCAACAGGGCACAAACGGACAGCTGCAGACAGAACAGTGTATTCGGCTCTGGGGAAGTCGGCCCAGATCGATACCTGCGACCATTAGCAGCACATCAACCCGGCCATCTGCAGTTTAATCGGCGATCCCCGGGAACAATTGCAACAAATTAGCAATTGAAAGCCGATCCAGACCTCTCGGCGCCAGCAGTGGCCGAGACAAAGAAAGGTGAACGACCACCCCCCGATCAAGGAATCTCCCCATTATTGGAGCATATCGAACCCAGTGATTGAGACCAAGTCCAATCACTTGGGACCAGGGTCAAGGTCCGCCCCGAGAGGCGGGAAGCCCCTGGGAACCCTTCTCTCCCTTCCTCTCCTGCTCACAACCTTCACAAGAACCATCGACAAGAAACCGTAAGTTTGACTCCAGCGATCGCTACCCAATAGAGACTCCTAGCCATCGACCTGTATCAGCCTTTGAATCCCACAGGCCAGACCCAATTCGATAAGCCATTCGTTTCCCTGACCTGGTCAGCCATTCCCAAAGTTAAGTATTGGCCTGTAGTGGTAGGTAGTAGTCTAGAAAGTAGGATTATTGTATAAGTATTTATTGCTGTATATAATAAATGATCATTGATTTAACATTTACTAAGCGGTGTGCTGTCTTATTAATCATTACTTGAGCTTGAACCACGTGGCGGTATCAGAAAGATACCTGACGATTCGTGAGCAAAGGTGACAGAATTAGAGCTAATAAAACTAAGGCTAATAAGAGCAACAGGAGCTAAAGGGTAAATGGGAGGAGGAGCTTGGGGAGGCGATAGATGAGGGTCTGTGGGCTGATGCCCTGGGTAGGGTTAATTCTTCCTCCTCTTGCGCCAGGCTTAGCCTGATACAATTTAAGTTTCTTCACAGAGCGCATATGACAGGGGCGAGGCTGAGCAGGTTTTTTGGGGTAGGGGACAGGTGTGTGAGGTGCTCGGGGAGCCCAGCGAACCACGACCATATGTTCTTCGCGTGTCCGGCGCTGGATGGGTTTTGGAGTAGCTTTGCGAGGACTGTGTCTAAGGTGGTGAATACCCGGGTCAAGCCGAGCTGGGGGATAGCATTATTTGGGGTATCGGACGAGCCGGGAGTGCAGGAGGCGAAAGAGGCCGGTATTCTGGCCTTTGCGTCCCTGGTAGCCCGGCGGAGGATTCTGCTACAGTGGAAGGATGCAAGGCCCCCGAACGTGGTAATTGATAATATGGAAAGATGTGTCATTTGAAACATGGAAGTCTGGCAATATCTGGTCTGAGAGAAACATGAGAGAATACAGGGAAAGATCCCACAAAGGGTTAACAGCAGCTGCCAGGGAAGGATTGTAAAATGCAGATATCCTTGGTCAAGCAAACAAGATAAACAGGATTTTGAATGAAGCCAAAGACAATGGCTCACACCTTCATTGAAAGTAACTATCTTAGTAAGGATCTGGAAAAGAATGGATGAGTTCAGTTGAATTTTGTGATAATTCGAAGTGTGAAAATTTGCTAATACCAGGTAAATTAAAGAAAACTGGAGGCTCTCAGTCTACGAGAAACATAATTCAAAGCCAAAATTAAAGTCAAAATTGAGCTGAGGACACAATTGGAAAATAAAACTATAGAAAAGACAGGAATTAAAAGTAACACCTCTTGAAACCAAAGCATTTTGAACACCACAAAGGACACAATGTAATCAGATCTATGAGATGAAGTCATGTCAAAATGAATACTTTGTTTTAGATCAAAGTTCCTTTTTACAATCAAAGAAATTAAGAGTTACTTTACAATAACATCAAAAAACGTAATTGTTAGAAAGCAAATATAAACCTCGAGACCAGGGCAGGAACTATTCAGATTCAGATCCAGAACCAGAACCAGAACTCAGGGAGAGAGCTGAGAGAGAGAGAGAGGGGAGAAGCAGCTAGAGTCACAGTCCGTTCGGCCATGGGAAATGGACAGGGCATAGCAGCCGAGCTAAAATAGCTAAGTACATCTAAGGAAGACTAAAATTTAAAGAGTAGGCAGATTCAGCTCAGAGCCAGCTCTCATAGCTCGGTACATGGGAAAGATAGGACACAGCAACCGAGCTCATCAGCGAATACATCTAAAGAAGACCAGATTTTAAAAAGAAGATTGATTGTCAAGTTGGGCCTGAAGGTCCCTTCAACCAACCAGAAGGATCCAGAAGCAAGATCTTTTTACCTTCCTGTAAAGACAGTGATTGCATCTTTTAAAAAGAGAAAAAAATATATAATAATAAAATAACTTAAAAGTTTTAACCTGAAACAGTGGTTATTCCAAAGTCTACTTTACTTACTTAGCAATGCGGGACCCAGGATCGATGCTACTAAGTGGTAAGTAGATGAAATCTTCGGTGAAGGTATGGGTTATACCGGGGGATAACTTGAAAATATAGTTTGACCTGAATAGCACCCACTGAAGCTTGCATCGGAGTCGGGGAGTGAGAATCCCTGATCACCATTTAGAATGTTGGCCCTTTTTGGTATAGGGGGACTTCTAAGAATAGTGGTGAGTTTTCAAAAACAGCGTGGAAGCCTGGATCAACGACATGGCAGGGTTCATTAAATTGGAAAGGGTAAAGTTTGCCTTGTGAGGGTCTGTGCAAGGGTTCTTCAGGCAGTGGCAACCATTCCTAGACTTTCTAGCGGAACGTTAGGAGGTGAGGGGGGGCGGAGAGGGGGGGGGGGGGGTTTCGGGTAGGTGTTTGTTATTGTTTCATGGAGGGGGGTTTTACATTGGGGGAATTCGCGATATAAGTGTACGATGTTGATCTGTGTGTTTTATGTTTTTCTTTTTTCTGTTGGGGGGGGGGGGGGGGTTTGTTGAAAATTTGCTAAAATTGCATTAAAAATATTTTAAAAAAAAACAAAACTGCCAGATAAAATCTGAGTACAATTAATGGTCACTTGGGATAACATTGTTTAATAAAT
The DNA here is from genome assembly GCF_047496885.1 of Scyliorhinus torazame. Classification (NCBI taxonomy): domain Eukaryota; kingdom Metazoa; phylum Chordata; class Chondrichthyes; order Carcharhiniformes; family Scyliorhinidae; genus Scyliorhinus; species Scyliorhinus torazame. The sequence continues at coordinate 75,864,308 of NC_092715.1, forward strand.
GAAAACCAATGTGGATTTGTTTAATGCAAATTGTGTCTGACAAACCTGATAGGATTCATCAATGAATGGCAGGACGGTGGCGCAGTGGTTAATAATAATAATCTTTATTGTCACAAGTAGGCTTACATTAACCCTGCAATGAAGTTATTGTGAAAAGCCCCTACTCGCCATATTCTGGCGCCTGTTCGGGTATACAGAGGGAGAATTCAAAATGTCCAATTACCTAACGTCACGTCTACGGGACTTGTCGAAGGGAACCGGAGCACCCGGAGGAAACCCACGCAGACACTGGGAGAACGTGCAGACTCCGCACAGACAGTGACCCAAGCTGGGAATCGAACCTGGGACCCTAGCGCTGTGAAGCAACAGTGCTAACCGCTGTGCTACCGTGCCACGGTTAGCACTGTTGCCTCACGGCGCTGACAACCCGATTCGATCCCAGTCCCGGGTCACTGTCCATGTGGCGTTTGCACATTCACCCCGTGTTTGCATGGTCTCACCCCCACAACCCAAGATGTGCAGGGTAGGTAGATTGGCCACACTAAATTGCCCCTTAATTGGAAAAAAATGATTGGGCATTCTACATTTATAACAAAAAAAGGAATTAGGAGCAGAAGTAGGCAATTCAGCCCTTCGTGCCTGTTCTGCCATTCAATCAGATCATGGTTGATCTCTTCCTGGTCTCAAAGCCGCCTCTATACCTGTTCCCCATATCTCTTTCACCCATTTTTAAAATCAGAAATATATCTGGCTCCCTCTTGAAACCATTTAATAATTCAGACTACACCGCACTATGGGGCAGCAAATTCCACAAATTCACCATCCTCTGCGAGAAGTAGTACCTCCTCATTTCAGTTTTAAATCCACCGCCTCTCAACCTATATCTTTTTGAAAAAAGTATCCAATTCAGGGGCAATTTTAGCATAGCCAATCCACCTACCTTGCACATCTTTTTGGGTTGTGGGGGCGAAACCCACGCAAACATGGGGAGAATGTGCAAACTCCACACAGTCAGTGACCCAGAGCCGGGATCGAACCTGGGACCTCGGCGTCGTGAGGCAGCAGTGCTATCCACTGCGCCACCGTGCTGCCCCTCTCAATCTAAATCTGTGACCTCTTGTTCTAGATTGCCCCACAAGGGGGCACGTTTGGTCGACATTATCAATCCCTTTTAGTATTTTATATATCTCGGTCAGATGCTATCTCATCCTTCTAAACTCCAGCGAGTATAAGCCCAAACAGTTTAATCTCTCCTCATATATCAACTCCTTCATCCTCTGAATCAATCTGGTAAATCTCCTCTTAACTGCTTTCAATTCCACCACATCCTTCCTCAAATAAGGAGACCGAAACTAGATACAATACTCCAGATGTGGTCTCACCAACACCCTCAACAATTGCAACCATGGTGTTTCTGCCAAGATTAGTACTAAGATCACTATTCTTTTTGATATACTGTGTATAAATGGCCTGACTTGGGCATGGTGTATTGTCAAGTTATTCATGGAGGTTTCATGACATGGCATGGTAGCACAGTGGTTAGCACTGTTGTTTCACAACTCCAGGGACTTGGGCTCAAAGAACAACAAAGAAAAGTACAACACAGGTACAGGCCCGTCAGCCCTCCAAGCCTGTGCCAATCACGATGCCTGAACTAAAAAAAAAAACTTTCTGCCCTTACTCGGTCCATTTCCCTCTATTTCCTCCCTATCCCAAGTGGGTCACTTTCTGTGCGTAGTCTGCACGTTCTCTCTGTCTGCGTGGATTTCCTCCGGGTGCTCCGGTTTCCTCCCAAAACACGTGCTTGTTTGGTGAATTGGACATTCTGAATTCTCCCAGTGTACCCGAACAAGCACTGTAGTGGGGCAACTGGGGGATTTTCACAGTAACTTTGTTGCACTGTTAATGTTAACTACTTCTGACTCTAACAAAGGTTATTGTTATTAAATGACCAACTGACCCTAAACTCCCATCTTTGGTTGGTACCATGTCCATCCTCCAATTGCAAACGTCAATTCCCCCTTTCACTTTTCAACTGGAAAGTTAAAACACTCTTCATTCCCCAATTCTTGACTGTCAGCTCTAATGCTTTTTTAAGAAAAAATTAACATGCATTCCAAGGAAATGAAAATCACACATTTTTATATCATCTTTTTCTGCAGGATTGCTCACAGCAGTAACTTGGGATTTGGCCTCAATTGCTGGAGATTCCAGGCCAATCCTGAGACTATGGCAACCCTCCACCTGAATCTGTTTAAGCAGGCAAGGACAGCAGCGCTGATCCCAACAAGAATATTCTGTGGATGGTCATATGGACTCGAAACATTAACTGTGTTTCTCCCTCCACAGATGCTGCCAGGCCTGCTGAGTTTATCCAGCATTTTCTGTTCTTATTTCAGAGTTCCGGCATCCGCAGTATTTTTGCTATCATAAGTTCACTGTGGCCTGTTTAACCAGTGAATTGCCTGCTGACTCCTTTTTCAGGGCGATCAGCTGGAGCCTGGCTGAAACGCAGCAGCGCAACGGAAAGGCTGGGCTGAGGCCACGTCCGGTTTCCATGGTTACCCCTGACCTCGCCATGAGAGGTCAGCCTGCGCCGCGCATGCGCCTTACCTATCTCCGGTGGTGGTTCCCAGTGGGGTGAAGGAGCTGGAGCTCGGACATGGTGAGTGAGTGGGCCAGCTCCATCACTTGACGATCTATGCTCCTCAGGCCTTGTCCTGTCGGTCGGGGCGCTCTGATCTACCGTCTCCGCCGATGCATCAGCCAAAAATAAACCGGCCTTTCCTTGGCGCAGCCCCGGGTGGAGCGGATTCCCTGGCCTCCCTCCACCGGAGCAGGCAGGCAGGCGGATCCACCTCTCTGACCTTACCTCTCCTGGCAGCCCGCCCCCCCCGGTTAGTTGCGGTTCGGTGTAGCCGGACGCTATCAGAACCCCATCCTGCCTCGCCTGAACTCACAACAGGAACCGGGAGGATCGTGAAGCAGAAAACTTGGGCCTTTTGTCTCTTCCCCGACTAACTTATTCCAAGGGCCTCGCGAATCGTCTGTTTGGTCCACTAATTTTGAGCTCTTGTTGAACTGCGCAAGGGTTTGGTGTGCTACCAGAAATGGTGTGCTTGGTAGTTTTCCAAAGATACGGACTTGGTTTATCAGAAGTGTCGGTAAGATATTTAGCCAGTTATGAAGTTACATTCGATTTGGGGTGGAGATTTTTTGCCCTGTAGCAAGTCCTTGTTCATCATTATTATTTCAGTAAGTTGTGTCCGATATTTGAACTGTGAACAGTATCCAACAGTGTAACTATTTTCTGACTTTCGTTTGGAATGAGTATTCTGAATTACATAGAGAAACACTACAATATGAGTCTTGGTCACTGCGGGGATCAGTTTGAAGTGAAGAGTTAGACAATCCATAAACTTAAAGCATGTTTTCGTTTAACTGTAATTGCTCGATTTTCTTTCCCCACAGGAGTCTGAGGAGAAACAAGGGTAGCAATTGCACAGGCCCACGAGTGTGTCCAGTAGTAAGAGGGACCCTAAATGACACAGGCCTCTAAGGCAAATGTTATTCTGTGTCCACGAACATAAAATAATAGTTAACATTGTCGAAACAGGCTATTTAGCCCATTGGATCTCGTGTTTCTTTTTTGCTGGAGCAATCCAAAACTGCTGCTCTCACCATCAGTCTGTAACTTCCTTTGTTTTATATCCACTTCCACCTTTCCTTCAAACGATGAGGTTATCTTTCTTTGCAAAACAATTCATGTTCCCAATGGTGCTCTAGAAAGAGGTTTCTCATAAACTTTCTACTAATTCTGTTTTTGGTCCTTTCTTTGCACCAGTGTGAACACTGAACAATTGTTTCTGCAACAATACTCAAGTTAATTAAAAGAATTTTAAATTAGTATATGCACAGATTGAGATAATGTTCATCTTTTTGTCTAACTCAACATTTTTCAGGGGACCTTCTTGCAAATATTTCAGTAGCCTTATGCTCCACACCTATTTTTTTGTTGGTGCCATTTTACAATGAAGTTAATCTTCACTGTATCTCATTCTATCTCATTCAGAAATAGAAACGAAAATGGTGGGAACATTCAGCAGGTTGAGAAGCATAATTGGAGGGAGAATATTGGAGTTGTCAACCTTCTGGCAGTTGTTTATAAAGAGGATGCTGGGGCCAAATTGGGATGATGTGGAGTTTATAAAGAGGATGCTGGGAAAGATACCGGACCTGGACTCCCACAGGTTGGTCATGGTAGGGGATTTCAACACAGTTATTGACCCTGGCTTGGACTGGTCAAGCTCAAAAATGGGCTGGGTGCCAGCAATGGCAAAGGAACTAAAAGAGTTCATGGGGGAGGTGGATCCATGGAGATTTGGGCAGCCGAGGGTGAAGGCGTCTCCTTCCACTCACACGTGCATAAAGTGTATTCCCAGATTGATTTCTTTATTTTGAGCAAGGCCTTGCTGGCTGTGGTGATGGACACAGGGTACTCTGCAATTACAATCTCAGATCATGCTCCGCACTGGGTTGACCTGCAGGTTAGTAAAGACAGTAACCAGCGCCTGCAATGGAGGTTAGATGTGGGACTTTTGGCTGACGGGGTGTGCGAGTGGCTGAGGAAATGTATTCAGGTGTACCAATACAATACCAAAAATACCTCAAATGTATACCTGCAGGTCAACGACACGGGGGAAATTTCAGCAGCGGTGGTCTGGGAAGCACTGAAGGCAGTGGTCAGAGGCGAGCTGATCTTGATACGGGCCCATGGGGAGAAGGTGGACAGAGCAGAGACAGACCAAATGGGATTATCTGTGGGAGGTACTGGAACGGTTCGGATTTGGGTGGGGCTTTATTGACTGGGTCAGGTTGCTGTATCAGGCTCCTGTGGCAAGCGTACGGATGAATAGGACAACATTGGACTATTTTAGACTGCACCGGGGGACGAGAGAGGGATGCCCCCTCTTCCTCCTGTTGTTCGCGTTAGCTATAGAGCCGTTGGCAATTGCTCTGAGAGCCTCAAGGGGCTGGAGGGACTGGTCCGGGGGCGGGGGGTGGGAGCACAGAGTCTCTCTCTCTGCAGACGACCTGCTTCTGTATGTATTGGACCCAATAGAGGGGATGGAAAAAATCATGAGGATTCTAGAGGAATTTGGCTGGTTTTCGGGGTATAAGCTAAATATGGAGAAAAGTGAGATGTTTGCAGTCCAGACGAGGGGACAGGAGAGGCGATTGGGGGAGCTGCCGTTTAGATTAGTAGGGGGAAGCTTTATGTACCTAGGCATTCAAGTGGCGCGGGAATGGGATCGGCTGCATAAATTAAATCTGGCCCGACTCGTAGACCAAATGAAGGACGATTTTCAGAGATGGGACGCGCTTCCGTTGTCACTGGCTGGGAGGATGCAGACGGTGAAGATGATCGTCCTCCCGAGATTCCTGTTTGTATTTCAGTGTCTCCCCATCTTTATTCCGCGGTCCTTTTTTAAACGGGTCAACAAAGTGATCACTGGCTTCGTTTGGGCGGGCAAGACCCCGCGAGTAAGGAAGGTAATGCTTGAGCGGAGTCGGGGAGAGGGCGGCCTGGCGCTGCCAAAGTTTAGTAATTATTACTGGGCGGCAAATATCGCCATGATCAGGAAGTGGGTGGTGGGGGAGGGGTCGGCATGGGAGCGTATGGAGGCGGTTTCATGCAAGGGCACCAGTCTGGTAACTGCGCCTCTGCCGTTCCCGCTGGCACGGTATTCCACCGTGGCGGCCATGAGAGTCTGGGGGCAATGAAGGAGACATGTGGGAGCAGAGGGAGCATCAGTCTGGTCTCCAATCTGTAATAATCACTGGTTTGCCCCGGGAAGTATGGATGGGGGGGTTCTGGATATGGCGGAGAGCAGGGATTGAGAAGATGGGGGTGCTGTATCGTTCTATGTTCTATATGTTGATAGAAAGGAGCTTTCCGAGTATGAGGGCACTGGAGGAGAAATTTGGGTTGGTGAGGGGAAACAAATTCAGGTATCTGCAGGTGCAGGACTTCCTACGTAAACAGGTGTCAACCTTCCCGCTCCTACCGCTAAGGGGAATTCAGGACAGGATAGTTTCCAACGGGTGGGTAGGAGAAGGGAGCGTCTCTGACATTTACAAGGAACTTACGGGGGTCAGAGGAGACGCAGACTGAGGAGCTGAAGCGCAAGTGGGAGGAGGAGCTGGGAGGAGAGAGAGAGGATGGTATGGGCAGACGCGTTGAGTAGAGTCAACGCGTCCGCAACATGTGCCGGCTCAGCCTGATACAATTCAAGGTTGTTCACCAGGCTCACATGACAGTGGCCCGGATGAGCAGATTCTTTGGGGTGGAAGACAGGTGTGCAAAATGTGCGGGAGGACCAGCGAATCATGTCCAGATGTTCTGGACATGTCCGAAGCTTAGGGGATTTTGGCAGGTGTTTGGAGATGTCATGTCCATGGTGTTTAAAACAAGGGTGGCGCTGAGTCCAGAGGTGGCGATTTTCGGGGTGTCGGAAGACCTGGGAATCCAGGAGGAGAAAGAGGCAGACTTTCTGGCCTTTGCTTCCCTGGTAGCCCGGAGATGGATACTATTAGCTTGGAGGGACTCCAAGCCCCCCAAAGTCGGAGACCTGGCTGTCGGACATGGCTAGCTTTCTCTGTTCGGAGAAAATCAAGTTTGCTTTCAGAGGGTCAACTGTTATGCTTCACCCGGAAGTGGCAACCGTTCATCGACTTCTTCGCAGAAAATTAATCGTCAGCAGAAGGCGGGGGGCGGGGGGGGGGGGGGGGGGGTGGTTAGTTTAGCTTAGAGTAGGGGGTCAATAAAGGTGGGACCTGTCAGGAAAGGAGACGGCTCTTGCACTATGTTTATAGTTTCATGTACATTGTTTATTCTGTTGTTGTTACAATACCAAAATTACCTCAATAAAATGTTCATTACAAACCTTCTGGCAGTTGATAACTCAATGCCCAAGTCATGTAGGTCTACAGAACATGTGGAGACGTTGGTGATTGACCAGTCTGGCATGTTTGCTAATACAATTTGGAGGGCTACATCTGTGATTTGTGCATTTGGCCTCCAATAACCTTGCAAGCCAGTACCCCAGTCATTTGGTTGTAGAGACAGGGAACTGTGTTCTGTGCTGCTAAGTTACACTGTTGTAGTTGATTAGGTTTAGCTCAGTGGGCTAGACAGCTGGTTTGTGTTGCAGAACAGGGCCGGCAGCGCGGGTTCAATTCCAGCACCAGCTGAGAATTCTGAATTCTCCCTCTACCTGAACAGGTGCCAGAATGTGGCGACTAGAGGTTTTTCACAGTAACTTCATTGCAGTGTTAATGTAAGCCTACTTGTGACAATAAAGGGTATTTGTTTATTTATTTAAATTCCAAGAGTACTCCTGCATTTACTCTGTATATGCTTTAATTCTTGTCAACTGTCTAACACTCCTGTTTGGTTTAATGAGATATATAAAATACAGTATGTACCTACCCCCAAAACATTTTGCCAGTGTCATTATTTAATCTATTGCCATTTGAAGCATATTGAATTTAATATTGTTTGTGATTTCATATTGGGACAGTATCTTTCTGTATATCCTTTATTTCATAAACAGGATTGTACAATTACAATGTCAATTAAGCAAGTTAAAATGTTATTTCAAATATCCCACTTTCCATCGCCTATTCTGTCCTTTATGAAAAATGGACAGGATTTGCTGCCCTTTTCACAAGGGTAGGTGTTGTATTGATGGCATTTTGATTTGCATTTGATCTATTTGTTGTACTGACAAGTATGCAGACTGAGTTTTGTTCACATCAGCCTTTGAAAAAAATGTGACAGTTTTTAAAAATCCATTTTCCAACTAATAACAAAGCAATTTAAAGTTTCTTCCGTTTAAAATTTGCTTGGTTTTGTACATTGTTCATCCTTGATGTACCCTTCCCTATTATTCAACAGTTGCAATTTTAAAATTATTTTACTTTTTTTTATATTAGGTTTTAAAATTATTTCATAATATTTAAAAAATCCAACTTTTTGGTTCTTTGAATTTTTTATTCTCCAGTAACCACAGATTAATCTTGTCAGTAACAAAATTATTTTGAATAATCAGCACAGATTATTGGCAGGGGTTTGGTTGAGCATTTATTTTGTCCTTTTTCCTACTTTGGTCCCATTAAGTAGTCTGCTTTAGATTTGTGAAATTGTAGATATGGTACTGCAGACAAATTGAATCTAGTTGTCCTGATCTTTTTCCAGTTTTTAAAAGTCTATTACTTTCAAATTACCTTCCTGCTTGCATACTTGTGTGTCAGTTAATATGACTCCTGTATGACCATTCCTTTTGGCGAGAACCATGGAAATACAGAGGGAACAAAGACTTGCATTTACATAGGACTTAATAACCTCAGATGTCCCAAAACATTTCACAGCCAATAAAGTACTTTCCAAGTGTTTACTGTTGTCATGTAGGAAATGCAACATTTAATGACTTTCAACCTTAACCATAACCCGATTTTTAAAAATCTACTCTGTTCATTCTTACAGGAGCATGAAAGCTTCAGATTTGAATTATAATTACCCAGAATGGACAGCTACTTCAAGTCAGCAGTTTGTGACCTGGACAAATTGCTTGATGAGTTTGAGCAAAATCCAGGTTGGTTGTATTTTTCTTTCAGACATCTTGTGCAGTCTGTTTTGGATCCCTAAATTAGTCTGATGCTTTGAGTTGTGCAGGAATAGTCCAGAGATTTAACTTTTTCCTCCTAATGTTAGTGCTGGCATCTGTTTTGATGCTTTTTCACAGTAATTTTGCAGAGGCTAACAACTTGGGTGGGGTAAACAAGCTTTTGTGCTACAACCTGGGAGATTTTCCTCCTTGTGAAATTGTCTGAAAATTTGAAGAACATTGTACTGAGTGATGAGCTTTGTGATGTTTCAAAACTGTGTATACATTAAATTCTCCCAGACCAGACACTACATGGTGTCTGCATAGAACTATTGCTATGTAAAGTTTATTCACTGCTTAATCTCATTTAATTTTGGACTCTATTAGTTATCACATTGATTGCATCCATTCCAGTATTCTTTACTGGATTCAACCTGGCGTGTCTGGGCTTTGCTATAGTTGGCGAGGTTGAAGGAAGCATCTGCCCTGCGAGTGATGGCAAAACTATGTGAAGTTGAGTGACTATCTATGAAGTCTGAAATTGTATGCTTCCTTTTTCCGAATGCCCATTTCTCCAAGTCGCTTGTGAGGAAGTGCTTGACGTCAACCCAACACCTTTCTCAGTAAGGTCTTTCTGTTCAATGCTCTGCATCCTGCCAGGAGTGTTTTTCGCAATCAAATCTCTTTACTACTTGATATATTTTCTGCATTTGTAGTTCTTTACTTCAAATCATGTGGTTTCAGTGTCGGTAATTTACTCAATTTTTACTCCCCGTAACTATCCAGTTCTGAGGCTCTGCGGCTCTAAGGCTCGTTGTTGAACAGTGCTCCACTAGTTCTCTTTGAGTAAGCGTGACCATGTTCTTAACTACACAATCATCCACTTCAGTTATGTAATGTGTGGTATCTTTTATTTGTTTAAAAAATAAACTAGTGTTTAAAAACACTTTAGCATTTGGGGGGCACAGTGGTTAATACTGCTGCTTTACAACGCCAAGGATCTGGGTTCAACTCCGGCCATGGGTGACTGTGGAGTTTGTACATTCTCCCTGTGTCTGCGTGGGTTTCCTCTGGGTGCTACGGTTTCCTCCTACAGTTCAAAGATGTGTAGGTTAGGTGAATTGATCGTGCTAAATTATCCCTTAGTGCCCCAACGATTGGGCGGGGAAGTGGGCCTAGATTAGGTTGCTCTTTTGGAGGGTTGGTGCAGACTTGATGGGCTCAATGGCTTCCAGCACTGTAGGGATTCTATGATTTGGTAAACACGTTTACTAATTGTGATGATTTCTTTCCCCAGGCAGTTAAGCTGTTCTATTTTGGTACTATATTTTACATGTTTTACAAATTTCCCTATTGTTAATTGTGGACTTCAAACTTTGTGTAATTTTAATTTTGAGATTATGTCCTGATTTTTGTTTTAAAGATGAAAATGAATTTTGCAAGGCTGGTGTAGAAGAGCCCATATCTTCAGACTATCCATCTCTTCAATCAAACTCAAAATACTTAACAAACTTGCCTGCATCCACTGCACAGGCGACATTCAGCACACACTCATTTGATACATCTGATGCTATGCTCAAAACAGATTCATTGTCACCATGCATTGCTGATCCGAGAGAAACTTTAACATTGTCACAATCCCAAAAAACTCTAACAGAATTAGACTTGTTGTCTACTGTTGATAGCAGAGCATCTGGTGACCCTGAGCAGTTCAATCATAACAGAGGCAGTGGACCTATCTGTGACTTAATAAGTGACACTGAAAGTGTGACCCATGAAACAAATGGCCCTGAGGTTGATAATGAAGCTGAAATTGAACCCACTGAGAATCGGGCCAGTGGCTCGCTGCTGATAGACTTTAATCAGCCTTCTCCACCAGTTCATATTGGAGAATTGGAATGTTCAGGAGGAGAGAGTCTAGGAATTACAAGCCTATTGGAGTTGAATATATCTTTTCATAATAGTACAGGGCTTGAGCCACAACATTCAGGACATTTTAATGCAGAAATAAAGAACCAAGAATATCCAAACCAGCACAAGAGTCCTGATGAACTCAAAGATGATAAACCTCAAAAGGAAGAGGAACACCTTGAAAAATTGCCTCAGTCTGAACAAAGTGAAGAGTTATCATTTGTTTCAAAACACACCAATGAAATCAGTTCTGTAATTGACGATGCTACTGGATACCACGCTTGCACCAACAAGCGATTGGAACATCCTGGCAATTTGCCTACAAGTGTAAATTTGAACAATGTAACTGCTGTTGTATCCTGTGAGGCGGAGGATGTTGAAACTGGTTTGGAGGTCGAAAAGGAATTTTTAAAAGTGAGATATACATGTAATGCAGGATTAACAAAAAATGCAAATAGGATGGGTCAAATGAATAATCTGACCAAATCTTCTGATTCTTTGTTGATTCCACTTCCTGCAGCAGACTGCGCCATAAACTCAGTTGTCTCTGAGCAGGATTCACAGGCCAACTCATCTCAAAAAGAATATAATGGGACGTTAGACTATGACTTGGCCACGTGCATTATTAAAGACTCTGTTAAACTGAGCTCCAAACAATGTGATCAAGGTCTACCTCTTGTGGATGACACCAATCAGAATTTGGAGCATAATGGTGATATCTCTTCCATGGAACCTGTATATTTTGAAGGTGAAGTGAAGACTGAGGAAAAGGATGAAAAATATCCAAACAAGTGGATGCAACATGAAAGAACTTTGATATCTTCAGATAGTCTTGCAGAAACTGTAGCTAAACCACTTGAAGAGGTATTGAATAATGTAAATGACATGGAAGCAGTGTCGACTTCCAAAGAATTTACACCAGAGTTTTCTTCTGTTAATGACATTGACCAAGATGGATATGATATAAATGATATCCTGGTTAGTGATTCTGAGCTTGATGCGTTCTTAATGGAACAAAGTGATCTGAATGGTTTAACAGAACCCATGGTAGGCCATTCAGTTCAAAGCTTTTCGGAGCCGACTATTAGCCAAACTGGTTTGCTTGAAACAGTTGGTTCTCTAAGTCTTCCTAAAGATGTTGTGGCTGATGGTATAAGTCGTGGCCCTTGGGAAGAAGAGACCCCCAAATCAGCTGAGCATGAAAAAGGGAAGTTAACGTTAAATACTGAGAGCACTCCATCCCCAACAGAAAATGGTTTAGTCAACCCTGCTGTAAATGACCTACTGTTTGGGATAACTCAAAAACCAGGCAGAACCAAAAATAATCAGTCATTGTCTGCCACTGACCCTGATCAAATAGTCAACTCTACCCTTAATAATCAAATTAACTTTGGAGGTGCAAGACCCAAACTTCTTAATTCTCAAGCAGGAATTCAACCAAATAGAGACCTGAATGATCCAATTCTTGATAATCCTAAGGATGCTGCTGATGGTTTGGATCAGTGCACAGTGTATATTGAATCAAAAGGTGATGTTTCTGAAACAGTCCAAAGCCCATCCATTTTAAGCTCCACTTGTAAGTATGGCATTTGTACAGAAGATGGGACACAAGTGTTTGGACCATCCTATGATTCGATTACACATGATTATGAAGAAATTGCATCTGAAGGTGTTGATGTCACTGAACAGCTCACCAAAGAAGCGACTGTACTGGGACAGAATCAGCCTCAATGGATACCAGATTCTGAAGCACCAAACTGTGCAAAATGCCAAGCTAGGTTCACTTTCACAAAAAGGCGACATCACTGCAGAGCATGTGGACAAGTAAGTTGTGTGTCAATTTATTCAATGGCAAGAATTTTTGTTTTCAATTTTCTGGGGTAATGTATCCAAGTTTGATGATATACTAAGTGGGAATGTAAGCTGTGAGGAAGACAGAGGCAAAGGAATATCTAAGTTTAAGTGAGGTGGCAGATGGTGTATAATTGGAGAAATGAGGTTTTGGGAGTAAGAAACAGAAAAGCAGAATATTAACTAAAAGGTGTGAAATTTCTAAATGTTGATTCTCAGAGGGACTTGGCATGCAGGTGCAGCATCAAATTAAGAAGGCAAATTGCGCGTTGGTCTTTTTTGAAAAGGGATTAGATTACAAGAGTAAGGAATGCTTACTACAGTTGTTTTGGGTGGTGTTGACAGAACACTTGGGGCACTCTGCAATTTTGATCTCTATGACTAAGGAAATATTATGTTAGAGGTGGTAATGAGGTGCCATTAGATTGGCTCCAGGCAGGTTCCCTTTCAGCGACTATCCCTTCACTCTGTCCCTCTGTTTATTTCATTTAGTTTACTTGGTTATTTGTGTTCATCAAAATAGTTGAAATGAAAGGGATGTTCACTGATGAGAGGCTGAGTGAATTGAGCCAATTACCTGTGGAGTGGAGGAATAAGTTGATCACATTGAAATGTATAAGATTTGAATAGAGGGAAGAAATGTTCCTATTTCTTATGGCGTTATGGAGATAGATGGATTTTTGGTATCTCAGGGAATCAAGGGGTATAGGGAGCAGGTGAGAAAGTGGGGTTGAGGCAGAATATCAGCCATGATATTGAATGGGAGAGCAGGCTTGAGTGGCTATATGGTCTCTTTCTTCATGTTAATTTTACAGCCCTCCCCCTTTTGACTTAAAATGGATCAAACTAGCTGTTTGATCTTTTACCTGAAAATTTATAACGTGTCAATCCGTATGATTGTTCCAAAATACTACATATTTGAGTTTCATGAGATTTGACGTGTGCACATTTTTCATAGAAACTTAAACATTTTGGGGCGGCATGGTGACACAGTGTCCCCAGGGTCAGTGTCCATGTGGAATTTTCACATTCTCCCCATGTCTATGCGGGTCTCACCCCCACAACCCAAAGATGTGCAAGTTAGGTGGATTGGCCACGCTAAATTGCCTCTTAATTGGGGGGGAAAAAATGAATTGGGTACTCTAAATTTATTTTAAAAAAATAATAAACTTAAGCATTTAATAGCATTTCATCTATCTCCACAAGACCATGTTCACGTCAACCAAAAATGAACTAAGTAACCTAATCTCACTATCTAGCTCTTGGTTTGTAATGTTGGTTACAACAACATGTTGAATGCATTTCGAATATTTTTTTTATAAATACAATGAGGCTTTCTGTCTCTACTGCCCTTTTTCAGGCAATGGAATCCAGAACCCCATCATCCTGTTGATGAAAAATTTGAATGTGGCTCCTTTCTCATCCATCTTGTCAATTCCTTTAAACGATACCCTGAATATTGATCCTTTGCTAATAGAAATAGACCTATCCTATCCGCTCTATGTAGGCCCCACAAATTTTGTATCTGTCAATTAAATCTCTCCACCAATACCACTGTCCAAAGAAAACAACCCCAGTCTATTCATTCTTTACTTGTGACTAACATTCCCCATTCTGAGGTGGCACAGTGGTTAGCACTGCTGCCTCACAACACCAGGGACCCAGCTTTAATTCATGTCTTGAGTGACTGCGTGAAGTTCGCACTTTTTCCCCGTGTCTACGTGGATTTCCTCCGAGTGCTCTGGTTTCCTCCCACAGTCCAAAGATGTGCAGGTTAGGCAGATTGGCCATCCTAAAATTGCCCCTTAATGTGCAAAGACATGCAGTTTAGCTGGGGTTACAGGGATAGGGCGGGGGACTGGACCTAGGTTGGATGCTCTTCCGCAGGGTCGGTGCAGACCCAATGGGCCAAATGCCCTCCTTCTGTACTGTAGGGATTGTATGCATCTTGACAATATCGCTGAAAATCTCATCTGCACCCTCTAGTGAAGTAACATCCTTCCTGTAATGTGGTGATCAAATCTGTGCACAGTTTTCTATGTGGTCTAAGGAGTGTTTTATACAGGTCCAGCATAACCTCCTGTTCTAATATTTTATGTCACGATAAATAAAGGAAGGTATTTCATATGCTGTCTTAACCACCTTATCTACCTGTCCTGCTTCCAGAGACCTGTAGAAAAGCATTCCGGTCCCTCTGTTTCTCTAACTTTTCAATATCCTACCATTTATTGTGTGTTCTGTTGTCTCTTTTACTCTTCTCCAAGTATATTACACATGCTTCTCCCGATTGAATTCCACTTGCCACTTTTCTATCCAGCTGACTAGCCTATGGCTAGTCCGTACCCATCTTCCTGCAGTCTACAGATTTGTTCCTCACTAACAACCACAGACAATTTTTGTATCACCTGCAAACATTTTCATCACACCATCTACATTTAAGTCTAAGTCAGGGCTCTTTGCAATATTTTACTCGGCGACGGATATAGACTCCCTTCTTTTTGCCTTTCCTATCTTCTGTACACTTTGATAGGGCTGGCACAGTGGTTAGCACTGCTGCCTCACAGCTCCAGGGATCCGGGTTCAATTCCGGCTTCAGGTGACTCTGTATGGAGTTTGCACTTTCTCCTTATGTCTGCGTGGGTTTCCTCCGGTTTCCTCTCACAGTCCAAAGATGTGCAGATTAGGTGGATTGGCCATGCTAAATTGCCCCTTACTATCCAAAAGGTTAGGTGGGTTATGGAGATAGGGTTGAAGCGTGGGCTTAAGTAGGGTGCTCTCTCCAAGGGCCAGTGCAGACACGATGGACCGAATGGCCTCCTTCTGCACTCTAAATTCCAAGATTCTATGATCCGGAAGAGGATGAGGAAATGGAAGTTGGGTGCAGGGGTGGGTTCTAGATTTTGGAGTCCCAATCTTTTTCATAGTGGGTCCATATTTTTTCCGATCCTTTATTATCTCCTTGAATGCTTCCCCTGCTTTGACATCGATTTTGTCTTCAAATACCTGTTTCCAATTTACTTTTGTCAAATCAAATTTCAGGGTAGCAAAATTTCCTGTTGCCCAATTGAAGTTTTTTATTCTTGGTCTATCTTTGCTTTTTTCCATAGAACATAGAACAGTTCAGCACAGTACAGGACCTTCGGCCCACGATGTTATCCTAATCTAAGATCAACCTAATCTACACCCCTTCAATTTACTGCTGTCCATGTGCCTGTCCAAGAGTCGCTTAAAAGTCCCAAATGACTCTGACTCCACCACCTCCGCTGGTAGTGCATTCCACGCACCCACCACTCTCTGTGTAAAGAACCTACCTCTGGCATCTCCCCTATATCTTCCTCCAATCACCTTAAAATAATGTCCCCTTGTGACAGCCATTTCTACCCTGGGGAAAAGTCTCTGGCTATCCACTCTGTCCATGCCTCTCATCACCTTATACACCTCTATCAAGTCACTCTCTTCCTTCTTCGCTCCAGTGAGAAAAGCCCTAGCTCCCTCAACCTTTCTTCATAAGACATGTCCTCCAGTCCAGGCAGCATCCTGGTAAATCTCCTCTGTAACCTCTCCAAAGCATCCACATCCTTCCGATAATGAGGCCACGAGAACTGGACACAATATTCCAAGTGTGGTCTAACTAGGGTTTTGTAAAGCTGCATCAAATCCTCGCGGCTCTTAAACTCAATCCCCCAATTAATGAAAGCCAACACACCATACGCCTTCTTAACAACCCTATCAACCTGGGTGGCAACTTTGAGGGATCTATGTACGTGGACCCCAAGATCCCTCTGTTCCTCCACACTTCCAAGAATTCTGCCTTTAACCTTGTATTCAGCATTCAAATTCGACCTTCCAAAATGAATCACTTCACATTTATCTAGGTTGAACTCCATCTGCCACTTCTCAGCCCAGTTCTGCATCCTGTCAATGTCCTGTTGTACCTGCAACAGCCCTCAACACTATCTACAACCCTCCCAACCTTCATGTCATTGGCAGACTTACTAACCCACCCTTCCACTTCCTCATCCAAGTCATTTATAAAAACCACAAAGAGCAGAGGTCCCAGAACAGATCCCTGCGGGACACCACTGGTCACCGACCTCCAGGCGGAATACTTTCCATCCTCTGCCAGTCACTGTCTTCTTTTGGCCAGCCAATTCTGTATCCAGACAGTAAAATTTTGCTGTATCCCATGCCCCCTAACTTTCTGAATGAGCCTATCATGGGGAACCTTATCAAATGCCTTACTGAAATCCATATACACCACATCCACTGCACATAGTTATGTTAAAATTATTAAATTGTAATCAATAACACCAAAGAGCTGTTCCTTCTAATACCCCTGGCACTTGCCCTAAAACAAAGCCCAGAATTGTCCTTATGTACTTAGCGATGTATTGGCAAAAAATATTCTCAATGCGTTTTAAGAGTTGTTTCCTCTCTAAATCTTTTACACAGATCTATCCCATTTAATATTGGGATATTTGAAATCTCCTACTATTACTGCCCCTATTGTTGCTGTGCTTCTCAGAAATTTGCTCTTCTAACTGACTCCTTTTGATTGTTTGGGGGAGGGTGGTGGTATTCACTAGTTTACACTCAGCAGTGCGATGACCCTTTTTCCCCCTCCCCTCAGCTCAACCCATAAGTTTTAAAAAATAAATTTAGAGTGCCCAATTCATTTTTTCCAATTAAGGGGCAATTTAGCGTGGCCAATCCACCTAGCCTGCACATCTTTGGGTTGTGGGGGCGAAACCCACGCAAACACTGGGAGAATGTGTAAACTCCACACGGACAGTGTCCCAGAGCCGGGATCGAACCTGGGACCTCGGCGCCGTGAGGCAACAGGGCCAACCCACTGCACTACCGTGCTGCCCAGCACAACCCATAAGTTGATGATTCCCCGAACATGCCTACCATCTTCACAGCTGTGATTGTTTCTTTGATGTTACGACCCCTCCCCACTGTTTTTTAAATCCCCCCCTCTATTCTGTATGAAAATCCTTTAAACCGAAATGTTGAGCTATGATTTCTGCCTTCCTTTAAGCCATGTTTCAGCTATAGCTATGATATGCTTTCAAGTGTCCATCTGTACACTCAGATCATTTGCCTTATTTGCTGAACTCTTGTGTGGAAGTATATACTTTCAATACTGGTTACCACACTTTACAGGATATTTACCAGAATAGTTCCTGGGATGAGGCATGTTAGCTAAAAGGTTGGATTGGGGAAACTAGGCTGTTCTCCTGATATTTACCAGAATAGTTCCTGGGATGAGGCATGTTAGCTGAAAGATTGGGTTGGGGAAGCTAGGTTGTTCTCCTTCGAGCAAAGGAGATTGAGGCATATTTGGTAGAGGTGTATAACATAATGGCAGGATTAGAAAATGCGTAGAGGGAAAAGATGTACTGTTTAGCTGTTCTCTCGGGGGCCTGAGAGGAAAAAACAGTTTATGCTGTGAATGGCAATGACCAGTACAGTAAAAGCGGAGACAAACTATTTTGAAAGGAAATTGTATGTGTATCTTTGCGCAATAAACTTGCAGGACGATGCCTGACTGGATTGCTGTTGAGCCAGCATGGACTTGATGGGCTGAATGGCCGCCTCTGTGGGGTGATGCTACAGTAATTGAACAACTCCTTTGTAGCCTTTGTTCCTTCTGTATTCCATTCTCCACAACTTTCTTTCCATTTCCAGCTTTGCTTCGCCCCCTTCATAACTGTGCTTGGGCTCCCATCTCTGTCAGTTGACCGTTTAAACACTCCAAAACAACACTACTAAACTTCCACGTCAGAATATTGGCCCCAATACTGTTGAGGTGCAATATGAGTGGCTTACTCAGACTTCTCCCAGGACCAGTCCCAATACTCCAGGAATCTTCAACTCCATCTTCTCCACCATATCTCCAGCCACGCATTCATCTCCACTATCTGACAATTTCTGTCATCACTAGTGTGTGGCAACGGGAGTAATCTGGCGATGTTTACCTTTGCGGTCCTGCTTTTAATTTCTTTCCTAGCTTCCTGAAATATTCCGACAGGGGCTCATCCCTCGTTCTGACTTTGGTACCAAAATGGACCATGATCACTGCCCGTTCACCGTCCTCCCTGAGCTTCAACTATGATGTTATGAGGCACGAGTTGGCTATGACGGACTGGGAAACATTACTGAAAGGAAGGACTGTGGACGGGTAATGGCAGGCATCAAGGAACAAATAGGTGAACTCCAAAAGTTGTTTATTCTATTTGGCGAAAGAGTAGAAAGGGAACTGTGGCCAACTCATGGCTTACAAAGGAAATTAGAGATAGTATTAGA
Source organism: Scyliorhinus torazame (assembly GCF_047496885.1). Lineage (NCBI taxonomy): Eukaryota > Metazoa > Chordata > Chondrichthyes > Carcharhiniformes > Scyliorhinidae > Scyliorhinus > Scyliorhinus torazame. The sequence goes on from NC_092715.1 coordinate 75,883,048, forward strand.
TTCAAAAGAAGAACCAGACAAATTAGCAAGAGAAAACAATAGACCCGAGGATTGGGAATAGTTTAAAATTAGCAAAGGTGGACCAAGGAATTGATTACGAAAGGGAAAATACAACATGAAAGTAAGCTAGCAGGGGACATAAAAACTGACAGTTTCTAAAGAAAAAAATGGGGCAATTCATAACTGGGAAAGAAATGGCTGACAAACTAAATTCGTACTTTTTGTCTTCACAAAGGAGGACATGAATAATGTACCAGCAGCTCTGAGAAACACAAGTTTCAGTGAGGAGTTGAAGGAAATTAGGATGAGTAAAGAAATGGTTTTGGAGAAATTAATGGGATTGATCTTCATCCAGAGTACTTGAGGAAGTAGCCTTAGAAATAGTAGATCCATTGGCAGTCATTTTCCCAAATTCTTTGGATTCTGGAATGGTTCCTATAGATTGGAGAGTAACTAATATGAACTTGCTATTCAAAAAGCGAGGTTGAGAGGAAACAAGGAACTATAGACCAGTGAGCCTACCGTTGGTAGTAGGGAAGCTGCTAGAGTCCATTGGGGCGGCACTGTTGCACAGTGGTTAGCACTGTTTCTTCAAAGCACCAGGGTCCCAGGTTCGATTCTGGCTTGGGTCATTGTCTGTGCGGAGTCTGTATGTTCTCCCGTGTCTGCTTGGGTTTTCTCTGGGGTCTCCGGTTTCCTCCCACAAGTACCGAAAGACATGCTCGTTAGGTGAGTTGGACATTCTGAATTCTCCCTCAGTGCACCCAAACAGGTGTCGGAGTGTGGCGACCAGGGGTTTTTCACAGTAACTTCATTGCAATGTAATGGAAGTCTACTTGTGACAATAATAAAGATTATTATTATTATTATTTCAAGGATTTCATGGCACAGCATTTGGAAAGCAGTGGTATAATCAGACAAAGACAGCATGGAGTTATGAAAGGGAAATCATGACGAATCTACTCCAATTTTTTTGAAGAAGTAATTAGTAGAGTTGACCAGGGAGAACCAGTGGATGTGGTTTATTTAGACTTTCAGAAGGCTTTTGATAATGTCTCGCACACATTGCTATGTAAAGTTAAAGTGCATGGGATTGGGTTAGTGTCTTGAGATGGATAGAAAGCTGGTTAACAGACAAAGCAAACAGTTGGAAAAAATGAGTCTTTTTATGATTGTCAGTCAGTGATGAGTGGGGTACTAGGGATGTGTGCTAGGACCCCAACTGTTCACATTACATATTAATGATTTGGACAAGGGAACTAAATATATTATCTCCAAATTTGCAGATGGTACAAAGTTGGGTGGGGAGGGTGAGCTATGAGAAGGATGCAGAGGTGGTTCAGTGTGATTTGGATGGGCTGAGTGAGTGGGCATATGCATGGCAGATGCAGTATAATGTGGATACATGTGAGGTTATCCACTTTGGTAGCAAAAATAGGAAGGCAGATTATTCTTTGAATGCGTGTAAATTGAGAGAAGTGCATACTCAGCGAGACCTTGGTGCCTCCATGCATCAGTCGCTGAAAGTAAGCACGCAGGTAGAGCAGGCAGTAAGGAAGGCAAATGGTTTATTGGCCTTCATAGTGAGGATTTGAGTATAGGAATAGACATGTTTTTCTGCAGTTCTATTGGACATTGGTGAGGTCACACCTGGAGTATTGTGCGGGGTTTTAGTGTCCTTTTCTGAGGAAACTCTTGCTATGGAAGGAGTGCAGCGAAGGTTTATCAGGCTGATTCCTGGGATGGCGGGACTGTCATGAGGAGAGACTAAATCAGTTGGGATTATAATCATTGGAGTTTAGAAGAGTGAGGGGGGATCTCAAAACTTACTAAATTCTAGCAGGATTAGACATAGACTCAGAAAGAATATTCCCAATGGTGGGGCAGAGCAGACCTTGGGGGTCATAATTTGAAAATAAGGGGTCAACCTTTTAGGACTGAGGTGAGGAGAAATTTCTTCACCCAGAGAGTGGTGAATCTGTGGAATTGACTACCACAGAAAGTAGTTGAGGGCAAAGTGTGTAATTTCAAGAAAAATTTAGATACAGCTCTTGGGGCTAAAGGTATCAAGAGATATGGGTGGAATGCAGGATCAGGGTATTGAACTTGATGATAAGCCATGATCACAATGAATGGCGGAGCAGGTTCAAAGGGCCGAATGGCATCCACCTGCTTCTATTTTCTATGTTTCTATGTATGATGCTATGGACTTGTCTCTAGCTGCACACCCCAGAAGAACAATTACCTGCACCAATATTCAAATCTGAAATCTGGTCTGGCCCTCTTTGCTTATCTGGCAGTCATCTCATCTCTCCCTGCGAACACACAAACTACAGATTGACCACCTCGTGGAATGTTCTATCCACTTGGCTCTCCACATCACTATAATGTAGTGACTGGAAGCTCAAGATGCTCTAGCTGACGATAGTTGCTTCACATGTGGTTATCCATGACAAGAAGCATTCTGGAGTTTTCACTTAAAAAAAAAAAAAAAAATTAATTCAAGGGATGTGGACTTTGCTGGCTCAGCCAGCATTTATTCCCCTTGAAAAGCTGCCTTGTTGAACCACTGCAGTTCCTGTGGTGTAGGTAGACCCACAGTGCTTTTCAGGAAGGTTTTGACCCCGCAGCAGTGAAGGAACGACAGTGTATTTTCAAGTTAGGCTGATGTGTGGATGTGAATCTGGTGGGACTGAGCTGCCCTGTCATGCCTCTTTATTAGGCTACTAAGATACAAAAAATCCATAGTTAAAAACAAAGGGCTGGAAATATACACAAGTCTCGGTAGCATTTGAGGGGAGAAAAACAGAATTCATGTTTCGATCAATTGCCTTTTCAGAATTGTGTTTCTTAGTTTAACCCTCTGCTTTTTCGGAGAAAGAAACAACCCCAATGCCAAAAAAATCACTGCTGAGCTGTCGTGTCACTTTTTTTTTTTTTTGCTGAATATATTCTGCTGCATTCACATAGATCTGCATACAGTCTTGGGCCTTCTCTCCTGCCAGGTCTGCTTATGCTGCCAGTACGTGGGTCCATGTTTTGTGAAATCACTTTAGCTATTTCTACTTTTCACAACCAGTGATCGATTGTGAAGCTGCAAAAGTTTTTATTGCAATACATTTTGTTGTGGTCTCAACTCCTGTCTTTCCTGTCTTCCATCCATAACACTTGACTCCCTTGCGTATCAAAAAACTATCTAACTCGGTTTTGATTGAATTCAATGATATTATCTCCACTGCTTTCTGAGGAAGAGACGGCCCTCTGAGAGAAAAGGTTCCTCCTAATCTCTTAAACTGTGCACATGTATGTACTTATGTATATAATAAATATAACTCCATAAATATTTCCCCAGAGCTTCTGATCTTGCTGGGGTTGGGGCGGAAACTTCATACCCTGGAGGTACCCCAGAAGAATCACTGAGGGGCCACCTAGAATCCCAAGGATACTAGTAGGAGCACGAGTAGACCACAGGGCTGATCTTAGCAAATGGTGAAGCAGGTTCTCTGGGCCAAATTACCTTCTCTGTCGCCTTATGTTCTTATCTTCACACTTTTCCTTTCATGCACTTTCTGTCATAACTTGGAAGTTGAATATTAACTTTGAATGTAATTATGGAGTGCACCATACTTGCTAATTTGTCTTAAAAATGCCAAACATGTGTGGTTCTTTATTTTTACTGTGCTATTTGTTTTAATAATGGCACTGATACAGTCACTTTTTTAGGTTTTCTGTGCTGCCTGTTGTAATCAAAAGTGTAAGCTGCAGTATTTGGAAAACAAGGAAGCTCGAGTTTGTGTTGTCTGCTATAGCAGCATACAGAAAGGTAAGCGATTTAAATAGCTCTAAACTTGGCCTTGTCCTGTTGTCTTTCCACAACGTTAAACGTGGTTATCCATTAGTTAAAAGAATGCTTTTATTTTATTGGAATGGTTCCTTCATTCTACAGGGAAAATCACTTGAGAGGGCAAAAAAACAATTTCAAATCCTCCTTCCCCATCCCAACCATGGGTTTGTTTAAAAAGAAACTTGTGGAAACAGCATCAGGAGATTTTTGAAAAAATAATCACAATTTAACCAGCTGGTTCCCTGTCTTGGTTCTTGATTTGAATGGCATCCTTGTTTCTGCATTAATCACAAGCTTGGTATTGGAAGGATGTTAAGGATGATGGATATTTAACTTGTAATGTGTGTGCATATATTCTTCTTGCAGCTCAACTCCCCAAAGGTGACATGGCTTAGTAGTTTTGGGGTTTATTTTTCTTCGATTGGCTTCTGAGACTGGGTGCCTTGTTTCCTCTGAAACTTGGAGCCACCACTTGGTGCAAAGAGATGAAATGAACCATAAAAAAGTTACTGTACAGAAAGAGGCCATTCAGCCCATGGTGTTTTTGCTGACCGAAAAAATAAACTTGCCACTCATTTTAACCCCACTGTATGTGCAAAAATGTTAGCATGCTACCATTTTTAAAACTCTATTTATTAGACTTTCACAGTTTAGAAACAGACGCAACAAAATTAGAAAATAATACCATACATAAGGAGCGCGGGGAAAAAAGGCTCAACATACATGGGCATAAAATGGAGCAGGAGAGCAACATCACAACTGGCTAGGTACAATCATTGTGAAATCGAATAGTCCCAGAAATCAAGGGAAGAACAAGATAAAGTCATAAAAACTGACATGCAGCACAATGCATACCCTCCCACACTGGACCACTCATGTCCAGATTGGGAACACACCGACACAAGCCTTCTTGGCTTCAGCAGCACCACAGGCATCATCCACCCAGCCCATCAGTCTCTTTCGGATATTAGACCCAACTGCACCATGCAAAAGCTAAGAATGGATAGATCATATCCAAAACTGCAAAAAGCCAAAGAGAATACAATGAAACCCCAGCTCCAAGGACCCACTTCTCAACATGGCCAGGATTGAGCTGCACAACCAAATAGCTTGGGGCAGAAACAAAGTGAGAGACGGAGCGGAACCTCTGAGGTATCCCAGGAGAGAATAAGCAGAAAGAAAAAGCAAGAGCCACTAGAGCTTATCATACGGATAACAGAGAAACAGCATCCAACCCAAACCCCACATTTCTCACGCAATTGCCCGACCCATGCCAACGAGGAGAAGAGCCAGGCACCCAGTCGACAAGGGAGTGCCTAACCCATCCTGGGGGAAAAACAGGATATCTCTTCAGTGCAGCGCTCCGCCCAACGCACCCGGCGGGTTGAGCGCAGATCCCTGGGGAACACAGGATACTGACCACAGTGCCAAGCCTGGCCTAGCCCAACCCAGCACTGTACTTAAAGAAAACCCCCATATATTGGATGTCCCCAGGACCTCTCCACAACCCCAAACCTATACCCTGCCAAGCCTGTACCTATCCAACCCAGTTTAGGGGAGAGCACCGCTTCCACTCTTACAAGGAATGAAAGGATAGCATCCAGCCCTAACCAGGAGGCGACCCTGGTTAGAGGAAGAACCGTCAAGACACCCATCGATTGGTGCCTGGGGGGAAGCCCTCTCCACATCCCCCTCCACATCCCCAAAGAGCACCCTCTCCTCCCCCAATCAACCAGGACCAGCACCATGCACACCCAGCTGAGAGAAGAAATAAGAGAACCCGGGAAGGGGACATCCCAACCAATTTGCTGAACCACCGCCATACAAAGGATACCCAGGATCATCCTCATTGCCCCCTCCCCCGCATCCTCAACCCCAGGTACCGATTCCACCTCTGTCTTGTATGTCTAAAGACGTGCTGTTAGGTAATTTGGACATTCTGAATTCTCCCTTGGTGTACCCAAAAAGGCGCCGGAATGTGGCGACTAGGGGCTTTTCACAGTAACTTAATTGCAGTGTTAATGTAAGCCTACTTGTGACAGTAAAGATTATTAATATTATTGTTATTAGTATCGAAACAGAGAGAGACCCATGTAAGGAGATGATACATGCTCTACCTGAAGGAAGAATCAGATAGAGCACAGTCCACCGCAGGATAACAAAATGCCTGCCCAGGCTGATGAAGGATACAAGCACAGTTTCTTAAGTTAAAATCAAAAAACCAAAACTGCTGAGCTCTAATTGGGGGTCTGTTGTCGATCACAGCGTGTTTGAACAAACCCTACCAACCCCAACCTTCCACCCCTTCCGACTCCACTCATCCTCTTAGTTAATATCACTGGGGTGAAAACAAAGAATACCTTCCTCCTTCAACCATCGGGATTATAAGACACTGTAAAGCACTTTTAGGATTAAAACTATGCACAAATCCATGTATGACTAAACATAAACTTGCTCAATCTGCATAATCAAAGGTACAGGCCACCGCATCCACGATGCACCCTCTTCTGACAACGTCAAGCAAACAACAACATGACCAAAAGGGAGTAATATCCAGGATAACAATTGAATTGCTGGGCAGTCCTCAGAAAAAGGTATCTTCCCAGATGTACAAAGAAATGATAATGCAGGATCAACGAGCATTCTTCAGGATTTTTCAAGGATTCCAGTGATCTAAGCACATGACACCATACCCTCGCAACAATACCTAGGCTGTCCACAGCCTAGGCCTCGGCTGGGAGGAATGATTCACCTCCAATGTCTCATGATGAGCATCAGGAATAGGACAACACAGGACCAGCGATCAGTAGGCCAAACCTCTTGTGCTCACCAGCGTATTACCATTTTATAGAATAACCTGGCTATCTTACCTTGTACTTATGGTTAACCCTGTGTCCTTTGTGAAGTATAAATTATATTGGGGTGACGTCCCTGATTTGAGTTAATTAAGACTGCATGTAATTTAACCATACCAACCTGTCCAAGTTCAACTCCTGGTTTGCGCTGAGTGAGTTGATCTCAGAGTAGCAGTTCGGTATCTTTATGATAACATACTTGGTTCTTGGTCCTGATTGCTTGTTAAAATGTCATGTATTGACATCAGGAGATCAGGAATAACCAAAGAATTATTTTTAATCAATTAGGGTGTTATAATAATATTCTTAATAAATTATCTTTATTGTCACAACTAGGCTTATATTAACACTGCAATAAAGTTACTGTGAAAATCCCATAGTCGTCCCATTTTGGTGCCTGTTTGGGTACACTGAGTAGCATTAACTTAATGAGGCTTATTTCATAAAGAATCGCGAATTGAGCAATGTCGTAGTGATAGATACCTGACAATTGATCCGCTCGAAGTAGTGCATTAGGAAGGGAGCAAAGGGGAGCAAATTGACAAATAAAGTTAGTGTTTTAGCAAGATATGTTCTGAGCTGTTCAATACCTAGCAATAGAACTGGCATAGCACCAATCTGACTGATTACAATTTAAAAAAACAAAACATTACTTAATAGAGCGACAAAGATATTGGGCAAGATTCTCCGTTGGCCATGCCGGAATCGGGAAACACGATTGGGTGGAGAATTTGGTATCAGCTGAAAATAGAGGCTGCGCTGGGCACCAAACGGAATGTCATGCTCTGGTCCCTCCACAGCGGCGTGAATGAGTTCTACGCCGCACGCTGACATGACCATGCAAATTGTACAGTAAAAGCCATTGGCACATCATTAACGGGCCCGACCTGGCATTTTCAGGGCCTACCGCGATGCTCCGCCTCCGCCAGGAGGAATTATGGACTGTGAGGATCACTTGTGATATTTCAAATTGGGAAACCAGTACCATGGCTGCTGAGGGTACAGGATGGGGTAGCAACATGTCCAACATGGCTATAATGTGCTGGTCGGCATCTGCCAGGGCTTGGGGGAAGGGGGGTGGGGGGTGGGAGTAGCAGGGTGTGGCTAGGAGGTGGGCCGTGTGGTTGGGGTGGCCGGGTAAGGACCGCCATTGCCATAGCCTGCAAGGCAGCCATGCGACTGCGTATGCTGCTGACTGCCCACTGGGAACTTAGCGCCATGGGTCACGTGTTCCACCCCGAGGTACCCTCTTGCCCCAGCTAATTCATCAATGCGGTGGCTGTGCTCCAGCGCAACCAGTGCCATCATCTTGGCAGAGATGAGGGTCGGCATGCATTGGAATTGCGCGGGTTCAACGTGGTGCACCGCGGTGCTAGCCCATTAATGAGACCTGAATCGCTCCGGGACTGGCACCTCTTTTGTCCATGTAGAACACTTGCGATGCTGTCCTGGTGTGTCTCAGAGAGAATTTTCCCCCATGTGATTAGTCTCTCAAACGGAGTATTCGTCATGTATGTTTGAGTTTGTGACAAAGTTAGTGTAAAAGTAGAAAATGCGGGAAGAACTCAGCAGGTCTGGACAGAGAGTGTTTAAAAAAATAAATTTAGAGTACCCAATTATTTTTTTCCAATTAAGGGGCAATTTAGCATGGCCAATCCACCTACCCTGCACATGTTTGAGTTGTGGGGGCGAAACCCGCGCAAACACGAGGAGAATGTGCAAACTCCACACTGACAGTGACCCAGAGCCGGGATTGAACCTGGGACCTCGGCTCCATGAGGCAGCAATGCGTGCTGCCCTGACAGAGAGCGTTTTAAAAATTAAATTTAGAGTCACGGCGCCGAGGTCCCAGGTTTGATCCCGGCTCTGTGTCACTGTCAGTGTGGAGTTTGCACATTCTCCCCGTGTTTGCGTGGGCTTCGCCCCCACAACCCAAAGATGTGCAGGCGAGGTGGATTGGCCACGCTAAATTGGCCCTGAATTGGAAAAAATGAATTGGGTACATTAAATTTATCAGATGAAAATAATAATAAATAAATGAATAAATTTAGAGTATGCAATTATTTTTTTTCCAATTAAGGGACACTTTAGTGCGGCCAATTCACCTACCATGTCCATGCTTTTGGGTTGTGGGGGTGAGACCCATGCAGACATGGGGAGAATGTGCAAACTCCACACGGACAGTGACCTGGGACAGGAATCAAACCTGGGTCCTCCGTGCTGTGAGGCAGCAGTGCTAACCACTGGACCACTGTGCCACACCTTGGACAGACAAAGTTAACATTTCAAGACTGATATGTTTAATGTTTTTACATTGAGTCTAATATATTTAAATCTGACCTGTAAAGAAGACTACCTCTATTTTTAATTTTCTTTGTGGTGTAAATGGTCAACTTGAGCTTTAATGGGATACACAAACAAGGTATGATTGAGATGTTAAATCAGTGGCTGTGTAAAAGTGGTCTTGTGATTTTTTTTTTTTTTGAATTTTTTTTTTCCTACTTTTCATTTACTGTTAATTACTCTTGAATAGATTGTGGGGAAATATGTTTTGGCAATATATATTTTGGTCTATTTCTGGGGAGGGAATAGGAAGTTGAAAATTCCCACCTAATTGCTTTCCATTTACCAGAAAGAATGTGTGGACATTGGAGGATAATGGCTCCATACAAGTATACTTAGCCAATAATGCTAAATATGCTATCACTGAAAATTAATTAATTTTTTTGAAAAATATTTTATTGCACCCCCGAGTCCCTCCATTCTAATAATATCCGTCTCCGGGCTACCAAGTGGGCAGCATGGTAGCATTGTGGATAGCACAATTGCTTCACAGCTCCAGGGTCCCAGGTTCGATTCCGGCTTGGGTCACTGTTTGTGCGGGATCTGCACATCCTCCCCGTGTGTGCGTGGGTTTCCTCCGGGTGCTCCGGTTTCCTCCCACAGTCCAAAGATGTGCAGGTTAGGTGGATTGGCCATGATAAATTGCCCTTAGTGTCCAAAATTGCCCTTAGTGTTGGGTGGGGTTACTGGGTTATGGGGACAGGGTGGAGGTGTTGACCTTGGGTAGGGTGCTCTTTCCAAGAGCCGGCGCAGACTCGATGGGCCGAATGACCTCCTTCAGCACTGTAAATTCTATGAAAGGCCAAGACATCGGCCTCCCTCGCCCCCTGGACTCCCGGGTCTTCTATTTTTAAAAATAAATTTAGAGTACCCAATTCATGTTTTCCAATTAAGGGGCAATTTAGCATGGCCAATCCACCGACCCGACACATCTTTGGGTTGTGGGGGTTTGACCCACGCAAACACGGGGAGAATGTGCAAACTCCACACGAACAGTGACCCAGAGCCGGGATCGAACCTGGGACCTCGGCGCCGTGAGGCAGCAACGCTAACCACTGTGCTGCCCTGAACCCGGGTCTTCTGACACTCCGAAGATCGCCACTTCTGGACTCTGGACCACCTTCACCTTCAGGACCTCCGACATAACATCGGCAAACCCCTGCCAGAATCCCCCATGCTTCGTACAAGCCCCAAAGATGTGGACATGATTCGCGGTCCCACCTGCACACCACCCACACCCTGTCTTCCACCCCTTCAAAGAACCTGATCATCCAGGCCACTGTCATATGTGATACAGGGACTGCGCCGCTGAGAACCCGGGTTCGAATCCCGGCCCTGGGTCACTGTCCGTGTGGAGTTTGCACATTCTCCCCATGTCTGCGTGGGTTTCACCCCCACAACCCAAAGATGTGCAGGTTAGGTGGATTGGCCACGCTAAATTGCCCCTAAAAATTGGAAAAAATTAATTGGGTACTCTAAAATGATATTTTAAAAAAAAAAAGTGCCCCATGAACCACCTTAAAACCTGATAACGGTAACCCAAGCGCACAACAAGGATGCATTCACCCTCATCAGGGCCTCATCCCACAGCGCAGCCTCCAACTCCCTACCCAATTTCTATTCCCAATTGCGCTTCATTACCCCTAGCTGGGCTCCCTCCCAATCCATCAGCACCGTGTAAATTTCTGAGACCTCCCCCTCCCCTACCCCTATTTTTGACACCACCTTGCCCTGTAGCCCCTGGGGCGGTAGGTGAGGAAAGGTCGGTACCTGCTTCCGGAGAAAGTCCCTCACCTGCAAATGGAACCCATTCCCGATCGGCAGATCAAATTCCTCCTCCAACTCTTCCAAGCTCGGAAATCTGCCCTCAACGAATAGGTCCCCAAACTGCTCAATCCCCACCCGTTGCCACCTCCCGAAACCCCCCACCCAGCCCCCCTGGAACAAACAGGTGATTCCCACAGATCGGTGCCCAGACCAACGCCTCCTCCAGCCTCTGGGACTTCTGCCACTGTCTCCACACCCCAAGGCCACCATCACCGGGCTTGTGGAATATTCCCCCAGCCCCTCCTCCTGCCCCCTCGATTGAATCTTCCCTGTATTCAATTTGTACCCCAAGAACCGGCCGCGCGCACATACACAAAATAACAATCCAATCCCCCAACACATTTAAAATTAATTAAGTACTGTTGGAAGTCGTCGAGATTGCACTGTCTTGTGTCATTTGTCTGTATATTAGTTGAAAAGCAAATCAGCTGATGAGCACAAACAAATCTGTCTCAGATGTTTATGCTGTCTCTAGTTTTCACTTCTGTTTTTTTTTTTCAAGTTTCCGATGTTTATCTTAAATTATTTTCGTCTGAAGTAAGTGTTCAAGAGCACAGTGGTGTGTTGCTGCTTGTGGTTTCTTCTGCACTGTTGTCTGGAGTTTCTGCTTTGGTGCAATTGGAGGTCTAGATGGAAATTGCCCTCCTGAGAATTTTGACAACTTTTTTCCACTCCGATACATTTGCATTTGGTGAACATAAATCTGATGTGAACCACCACAATCAGACAGCATGTGGAATATTGTTTGAAACAAAATTGCTTCAAAAATATCCCTTGCTCTGAGTGGTGACCTTGGTTCAATTTTCATCATACAGTTGTAAATGTGTTTATCTCAATAATAACTATTTTCTTATCATCTACTTACATGTAACCCGATTTTTATAAATGTTATATTGTACAGTAGTCAGATGTTTAGTAAATAAAAAATATATATTAAAAGCCTTTAAACATGCCTATTAATGTCCTTTACATCTAAAAGAATTTCTCAATTTCAAGAATCTCTCTTGAAGAGGGGCGGCACGTTAGCACTGTGGTTAACACAGTGGTTAGCACTGTGGCCTCAATCCCAGATTCGATTCCCGGCTTGTGTCACTCTTGTGTGGAGTCTGCACGTTCTCCCCGTGTCTGTGTGGGTTTCCTCCGGATGCTCCGGTTTCCTCCCACAAGTCCCAAAAGACGTGCTGTTAGGTAATTTGGACATTCTGTATTCTCCCTCTGTACCCGAACAGGCGCCGGATTGTGGCGATTAGGGGCTTTTCACAGTAACGTCATTGCAGTGTTAATGTAAGCCTACTTGGGACAATAATAAAGATTATTATTATCCAACCTCTCCTCATAGCTAATGCCCTCCATACCAGGCAACATCCTGGTAAACCTTTTCTGTACCCTCTCCAAAGCCTCCACACCCTTCTGGTAGTATGGCGACCAGAATTGAACACTATTCCAAGTGTGGCCTAACTGGGCAGCGTGGTGGCGCAGTGGTTAGCAGTACTGCCTCACGGCGCCGAGGTCAACGGTTTGATGCTCGCCGTGGGTCACTATCTGTGTGGGGTTTGCACATTCTCCCTGCGTTTGCATGGGTTTCACCCCCACAACCCAAATGATGTGCAGGGTAAGTGAATTGACAACGCTAAATTGCCCCTTAATTGGATAAAATGAATTTGGCACTCTAAATTTTTTAAATAAAGTGTGGTCCAACTAAGGTACTATACAGCTGCAGCATAACCTGCTAATTTTTATACTCCATGCCCCAGCTGATGAAGACAAGCATGCCGTATGTCTTCTTGACTAACTTCTCCACCTGCGTTGCCACTTTCAGTGACCTATGGACATGTACACCCAGATTCCTCTGCCTGTTAATACTCTTAAGGGTTCTGCCATTACTGTATATTTCTCACCTGTATTAGACCATCCAAAGTGCATTACCTCACAGTTGTCTGGATTAAACTCCATCTGCCATTGCTCCGCTCAAGCTTCTAACTGATCTATATCTAGCTGTATCCTCTGACAATCCTCATTGCTTTTTAAAAAAATAAATATATTTATTATGATTTTTTTAACAACACAAGTTTTTCCCTTCAAACAATAACCCCCCCCCCCCGTAACAAAATAACACAATCGCATTGAGCAAGATATATACATGGCAAAATGGTATATTTACATAGCTTTATACACTGGCTCTCGCCCGCACGTGCCAGTTTCCCCCACCCTCCATGTTATCTCCCGCTCATCCATCCCCTCAAATAATCTCTTGTGTGTCGTTCTCCTTCCCCCCCCCCCCCCCCCCCCCCCGGCCAGGGTTGCTGCTGCTCCTGACCGGCCTTCCTCTAACGCTCCGCGAGGTAGTCTAGGAACGGATGCCACCGCCTGTAGAACCCCTGCGCAGACCCTCCTCAAGGCAAACTTAATCCTCCCCAGCTTAATGAACCCGGCCATGTCGTTTATCCAGGCCTCCAGGCTAGGGGGCTTCGCCTCCTTCCACAATAGCAAGATCCTTCGCCGGGCTACTAGGGATGCAAAGGCCAGAATTCCGGCCTCTTTCGCCTCCTGCACTCCGGCTCATCCACTACTCCGAATATTGCTCGCCTCCAGCTTGGCTTGACCCGGGCTTTCACCACCTGAGATATTGCTCCCGCCGCTCCTCTCCAGAACCCCTCCAGTGCCGGGCGTGACCAAAACATATGGACATGGTTCGCCGGACTCCCTGAACACCTTCCACATCTGTCCTCTACCCCAAAGAACCCACTCAACCTCGCCCCCGTCAAGTGCGCTCTGTGAACCACCTTAAATTGTATCAGGCTGAGCCTGGCACATGAGGAGGAGGAATTAACCCTACCCAGGGCATCAGCCCACAAACCTTCCTCGATCTCCTCCCCCAGCTCCTCCCATTTACCCTTCAACTCTTCTGCTAGGGCTTCCCCCTCTTCTTTCATCTCTTGGTGTATTGCCGAAACCTTGCCCTCCCCGACCCATACACCCGAGATCACCCTGTCTTGAATTTCTTGTGCCGGGAGCAACGGGAATTCCCTGACCTGTCGCCTCACAAAAGCCCTCACCTGCATATATCTAAATGCATTTCCCGGATGTAACTCAAATTTCTCCTCCAGTGCCCTTAGGCTCGCAAATGTCCCGTCAAGAACAGGTCCCCCATTCTTCTAATCCCCGCCCGATGCCAGCCCTGGAACCCCCCGTCCATCTTCCCCGGGACAAACCGGTGGTTACCCCTGATCGGGGACCACACCGAGGCTCCCACTGCACCCCTGTGCAGTCTCCACTGGCCCCAGATCCTTAACGTTGCCGCCACCACCGGGCTAGTGGTATATTTTGATGGTGAGAATGGCAGCGGTGCCGTCACCAACGCCCCCAAGCTCGTTCCTTTACAGGACGCCATCTCCATCCTCTTCCATGCTGCCCCTTCTCCCTCCATAACCCACTTGCGGATCATCGCCACATTTGCTGCCCAGTAGTAGCTCCCTAGGTTTGGCAGCGCCAACCCTCCTCGGTCCCTACTGCGTTCCAGGAACCCTCTCCTTACCCTCGGGGTCTTATTCGCCCACACAAACCCCATAATACTCCTACTTACTCTCTTGAAAAAGCCCTTGGCGAAGGCACTGAAACACAAACAAAAACCTCGGAAGGACCACCATTTTGACCGACTGCACTTTACCTGCCAACGAAAGCGGCAACATGTCCCATCTTTTGAAGTCCACCTCCATTTGGTCCACCAACCTCGTCAGATTCAATTTGTGTAGGGCCCCCCAACTCCTGCCTATCTGGATCCCCAGATACCGAAAACTCCCCGTCGCCCTCCTCAGCGGTAGGTCCCCTATCCCTCTTTCTTGGTCCCCTGCCTGTAATACAAAACGCTCACTCTTCCCTACATTGAGCTTATAGCCCGAGAACTCCCCAAACTCCATCAGAGTCTGCATGACCTCCACCATCCCCTCCATTGGGTTCGCCACGTACAGCAGCAGATCATCTGCTTATAGCGACACCCGATGCTCTTCTCACTCGCCACCGGGGCACTGTAAAGGAGCTTAACCCAGATAATAAACCCTCCCCCGAACCTAAACCTACGCAACACCTCCCAGAGGTACTCCCACTCTACTCGGTCAAAGGCCTTTTCCGCGTCCATAGCTGCCACTATCTCCGCCTCTCCCTCCTCCGACGTCATCATTATCACATTTAAGAGCCGCCGCACGTTAGTGTTTAATTGCCTGCCATTTACGAATCCCGTCTGGTCCTCATGTATAACCCCCGGGACACCGTCCTCAATCCACGATTGCCAATAACTTAGCGTCCACATTGAGGAGTGAAATCGGCCTGTACGATCCACATTGCAGTGGGCCCTTGTCTCGCTTCAGAATCAAGGAAATTGTCGGGGGCAGGGTCCTCTCCTCTCTTGCTTCGTTAAAGGTCCTCATTAGTTGCGGGGCCAATAGGTCCACATACTTTCTATAGAACTCCACCGGGAACCCGTCCGGCCCCGGGGCCTTCCCCGCCTGCATACTCCCCAGACCCTTACTCAGCTCCTCCAACCCGATTGGTGCCCCCAAACCAGCCGCCTCTTGCTCCTCCACCCTCGGGAACCGCAGTTGGTCTAGGAATCATCTCATCCCCTCTCTCTCCCCCCCCCCCCCTCCCCCCCTCCCCGGGGGCTGGGATCTGTACAGCTCTTCATAGAAGTCCTTGAATACCTTATTTATTTTCGTTGCACTTCGAACCGTGGCTCCCCTTCCATCTTTGATTCCCCCTATTTCCCTTGCTGCCGTCCTCTTACGGAGCTGGTGTGCCAGCATCCGACTGGCCTTTTCCCCATACTCATAGGTCGCCCCCTGCTCCTTCCTTCCTCTGTGCCTCCCCCTTCCCCGTGGTCAACAGGTCAAACTCCGTCTGGAGCCGTCGCCTTTCCCCAAGTAATCTCTCCTCCGGGGCCTCTGCGTATCTCCTGTCCACTCGCAAAATCTCCCCCACTAACCTCTCCCTTTCCATGCCCTCTGTCTTCTCCCTATGAGCCCTGATGGAGATTAGCTCTCCCCTGATCACCGCCTTCAACGCCTCCCATACCACCCCCACTCGCACCTCCCCGTTGTCGTTGGCCCCAAGTACCTTTCGATACACCCCCTCATCTTCCCACACACCACCTCATCTGCCAGCAGTCCCACTTCCAGCCGCCGCAGTGGGCGTTGGTCCCTCTCCTCTCCCAGCCCCATTTCCACCCAGTGCGGGGCATGGTCAGGAACGGCTGTGGCCGAATACTCAGTCCCCTCCACCCTCGGGATGAGCGCCCTGCCCAGGACAAAGAAATCTATCCGGGAGTAGGCCTTGTGCACGTGGGAAAAGAAAGAAAATTCCCTGGCCTGCGGTCTTGCAAACCTCCATGGGTCCACTCCCCCCATCTGATCCATAAACCCCCTGAGCACCTTGGCCGCCGCCGGCCTCTTTCCCGTCCTTGATCTGGAGCGGTCCAGTGCTGGATCCAGCACTGTATTGAAGTCCCCTCCCATTATCAGTCCAGGTCCGGAATGCACCCCAACATGCGCTTCATGAATCCAGCATCATCCCAGTTCCGGGCGTATACATTTACCAACACCACCCACGTCCCTTGCAACCTACCACTCACCATCACATATCTCCCTCCATTATCCACTACGATAGTCTTGGCCTCAAATGACACATGCTTTCCCACCAGAATTGCCATCCCTCTATTTTTTGCGTCCAGTCCCGAGTGAAATACCTGTCCTACCCATCCCCTTCTTAACCTAACCTGGTCCCGCCACCTTCAGGTGTGTCTCTTGGAGCATAGCCACGTCTGCCTTCAGTCCCTTCAAGTGCGCGAACACACGAGCCCTCTTCACCGGCCCATTCAGGCCCCTCACGTTCCACGTTATCAGCCAGATTGGAGGGTTATTGCCAACATAGGCGCCACCATCTCCTTACCCAGCTCCTCGAAGCAGCGCTTGATGAATTCCTGCATCTCCTCATTGCTATCCGCAATTCCACCAACCTTTGTGTCATCCGTAAACTTACAAATCTGACCAGTTACATTTTCCTCCATATCATTTATAGATACTAGCACACAGCAAAGAGTAATATGAAAAGAAATGAAAATCGCTTATTGTCACAAGAAGTTACTGTGAAAAGCCCCTAGTCGCCACATTCCGGCACCTGTTCGGGGAGGCTGGTACGGGAATTGAACCCGCGCTGCTGTCATTGTTCTGCAATACAAGCCAGCTGTTTAGACCACTGTGCTAAATCAGCCCCGATATAAGACGCTAATATGTCCACTTGCTTCTAAATGGGAATAAATCCTGTCTCCCAAGAATCCTTTCCAATAATTTCCCTACTACTGACGTAAGGCTCAGGCCTGTAATTTCCTGAATTATCCTTGGTACCCTTGAACAAAGGAACAACATTAGCTATTCTCCAGTCATAGAATCATAGAATTTACAGTGCAGAAGGAGGCCATTTAGCCCACCGAGTCTGCACTGGCTCTTGGAAAGAGCCCCCCATTTATGCCCACACTTCTAACCTATCCCAGTAACCCCAACTAACCTTTTTTGATTCTTAAGGGCAATTTAGCGTGGCCAATCCACCTAACCTGCACATCTTTGGACTGTGGGAAGAAACCGGAGCACCCGGAGGAAACCCACGCAGATACTGGGAGAACATGCAGACTCCGCACAGACAGTGGCCCAAACCGGGAATCGAACCTGGGACCCTGGAGCTGTGAAGCAACCGTGCTAACCACTGTGCTACCATGCTGTAGCCAGTGAGGATACAAAGATTCCTGGTCAACACCCTAGCAATTTCCTCCCTTTCCTCCCTCAGCATTCTGGGATAGATCCCATCAGGCCCTGGGGGACTTATCTACCTTAATGTTTTTCAAGACGCCCAACACCATCTACTTATTCATCTCAATGTGACCCAGGACTATCGACGCATCCTTCCCCAGACTTATCATCCACCAAGTCCTTCTATTTGGTGAATACTGATGTAACGTGCCAATTTATTACCTCACCCATTTCCTCTGGCTCCATGCATAGATTCCCTCTCCTGTCCTTGAGTGTACCAACCCTTTCCCTGGCTACCCTCTTGCTCTTTATATACTTATAATAAGCCTAGGCATTTTCAATAATCCTGTTTGCCAATGATTTTTGTGACCCCTTTTTACCCTCCTGACTCCTTGTTTAAGTTCCTTCCTACTTTCCTTATATTCCTCACAGGCTTCATTTGTTCACAGCCTTCTAGCCCTTACACCTTTATTCCCCTTTTCTTTTGCCATTGAATGTCATGGGCGATGGTTAAATTCTCTCTTTGCTGACCATAAAACCGTGAGACATAGGAGCAGAATTAGGCCTCACGGCCCATTGAGTCTGCTCCGCCATTCAATCATGGCTGAGATTCTCCTGCCTTCTCTCCATTTTTCTGTCTTCTCCCCATAACCCCTGATCCCCTTATTAATCAAGAACCTATCTATCTCGGTCTTAAAGACACTCAGTGATTTGGCCTCCACAGCCTTCTGCGGCAAAGAGTTCCACAGATTCACCACCCTCTGGCTGAAAAATATTCCTCCTCCTCTCTGTTTTAAAGGATTGTCCCTTTAGTCTGAGATTGTATCCTCTGGTTCTAATTTTTCCTACAAGTGGAAACATCCTCTCCACGTCCACTCTATCCAGGCCTCGCAGCATCCTGTAAGTTTCAATAAGATCCCCCCTCATCCTTCTAAACTCCAAAGAGTACAGACCCAGAGTCCTCAACCGTTCCTCATACGACAAGCTCTTCATTCCAGGATCATTCTTGTGAACCTCCTCTTGATCCTTTCCAAGGCCAGCACATTTTTCCTTAGATACAGGGCCCAAAACTGCACACAATACTCCAAATGGGTCTGACCAGAGCCTTATATAGGCTCAGAAGTACATCCCTGATCTTGTATTCTAGCCCACTTGACATGAATGCTAATGTTGCATTTGCCTTCTTAACTGCCGACTGAACCTGCACGTTAACCTTAAGGGAATCGTGAACAAGGACTCCAAGTCCCTTTGTGCTTCTGATTTCCTAAGCATCTCCCCATTTAGAAAATAGTCTATGCCTCCATTTCTCCGTCCAAAGTGCATAACCTCTCACTTTTCCACGTTGTATTCCATCTGCCACTTCTTTGCCCACTCTCCGAGCCTGTCCAAGTCCTTCTGCAGCCGCCCTGCTTCATCAATACTACCTGTCCCCCTCTAAATCTTTGTATCATCTGCAAACTTAGCAACAGTGCCTTGTTCCTTCTTCCAGATGATTAATGTAGATTGTGAAAAGTTGTGGTCACTGCACCGACCCCTGAGGCGCACCACTAGTCACCGGCTGACATCCTGAAAAAGACCCCTTTCTGCCTTCTTCCAGTCAGCCAATCCTCTATCCATGCCATGGTCTTACCCGTAGCACCATGGGCTCTTCACTTATTTAACAGTCTCCTATGCAGCATCTTGTCAAAGGCCTTCTGGAAATCTAAATAAATCACGTCCACTGGTTCTCCTTTGTCTAACTTCTTTGTTACCTCCTCAGATACCTTTTAACAGATTTATCAGACATGACCTCCCTTTGACAAAGCCGTGCTGACTCAGTCCTATTTTATCATGGACTTCCAAGTACTCCGCGATCTCATCTTTAATAACGGACTCTAAAATCATACTAATGACTGAAGTCGGGCTAACCGGCCTATAATTTCCCGTCTTCTGCCTCCCTCCCCTCTTAAAACAGATTTCACAAATTTCTGACCATAAATTTCAGGCCATCGTGTCGTCAATGATTTGATTACTTCTGTGAGAGTTGATGAAAGTTGAGATTGTTATTGCGGCTTTGTCTCTTGATATTATTCTAGTCTCAGGTCCAATTAGTTGATGCGTTGGTTATTTATCATGGCAGATGGACTTCCAATTGTGACCATGGAGTGAGTGGTCACACACAGAGCAGCTCCTGCTTAAAGGCACAGAAAATATCTTTTTTTTTAACCCGATACTGGGTGGAATTTTGATAAAAAGACGTAGGTAAATGTTGGAGGAGTAGTTTCCCCAGCATTGATATGTCTGCTGGCTATAACATCCGGCAGAAAACTGAGATAGTTGGCTAAAATTTGGAGGGAACCTTTGCTGCAGCAGCCACTGTAAGCATGCAGGCGGGAGAAGGGCTGTTGCAAGCTGGAAGGCCCCATATGGTGGCCCTGATGGCGTTTATTAAAGACTAATTCTACCGGCAGAGGAAGGAAATGCGTGAGGATCGCTCAAAGGCCATTGAAGAGCTGTGGCACCCCTGAAGAGTTCTCTGAACGGGTGGAGACGTGTTTGGAGGTGCAGTGATCACAGATTCGGGAGATCGAAGGAGCGATCTCAGACCACAGGCAATCATGTGGTGGCTATGGAGGGTGGAGGTGGGGCTCCGAGGAGACCTGTATAAAACGCTGAGGGCAAAGGTGGAGGAGCAGGAGAATGTCTCGAGAAGGCAGAAGCTGCGAATAGTGGGCCTGCCTGAAGGAATGGAAGGTGTGAGTGCCACGAGGTATGTCTCTTAAGACGCTTGCGGAGCTCATGGCAGAAGGGATGTCAGATAAGGTGCCTAAAGTGGGACCGATCGCATAGGTCCCTGAGCTGGGAGCCGCCACGGGCGGTTGATCGTGAGACTCCACAAATTTGTGGAGAAAGAGAAGATTTTGCAATGGGCCAGGGAGAAGCGTACCTGCGACTGGGAGGAGAATAGCACCGAATTTATTAGGACATCGGAGCCGAGTTGGCAAAGCAGCGGGCAGGCTTCAACAAGGCCAAGGCAGTGCTGTACCGGCGCAGATTCAGGTTTGCGGTGCTCTACCCGGCGAAATTATAGGTGACATCCAGAGGCTGAGAGTATTATTTTGAGACTCCAGAAGCGGGCAAAGACTTCATTAAGGAGCATAAACTGTGGTAGAACTGAGTGGAACGATGCTCGGGAACTGGGGTGCTGGCACTTTGTAATGGTTAGAAGCATGTTTGAAGTGAGGGTAGGGATTGGGCGATTTTTGTCTTTTGGGGGGGTGGGGGGGGGTTTGCTGTTTAATGTTGAGATTGTAAGGGGTTGTAGGGATGAAGAGTTTTTGAGGGGATGGATGTTCCCATCCCCCTCTCTTGTTTTATGGGACTGTTTGTGTTTAACATTTGTTTGCTTTTGTAGAAGGCTGTCTGGAGTTCAGGAGAAGTACTTGTTTGGAGTGGGGGGGGAAGGTCAGGAGGGAGCCTTCCTCGAGTTGAAAAATGGGGGGGGGGGGGCGAAGGGGAGGTCATAAAGAGGTTTCTTTGGGCAGGGGCGGTCGTGCTAGCAGGTGATGCTGGTGGAATGGAAGTGAGGTGTGTGGGGGAGAAGGCCGAGAGGGGAGGAAGGGAGGGGGGAGAGGTTGTTGCGCCGTGGCAAGGGGGTGATAGATTACATGGTCAGGGGTGGAGGAAAGGGCCATCTAGGATGGGCTAGGTATAGGGTGGAATTAAGGGGGCAGGAGTTAAGTCAGGAAGATGACTGACGGTAGAGGGGATTGGAGGCGTAAGCCGCCGGTAAGGCTGGTAACATGGAATGTCCCGGGGGACTGAATGGGCCGGTTAAAAAGGTCACGGTGTTTCGTGCACCTCAGGAGCTTGAAAGCTGGGTGCTTCTGCAGGAGACGCACCAACGTGTGAAGGACCAGGTTAGGTTAAGGAAGGTTGCTAAGGAGGTGAGTGATCTGGGTGGGGAGATATGTGATTGTGAGTGGGGGTATTGGAAGGGGCACTGGTGGTGTTGGTTAAATGTGTATGCCACAAATTCGGATGATGTGGGTTTTATGAGGGGGTTGCTGGCAGCGATCATGGATTTAGCCACGCACCAGTTGATCATGGGAGGAGATTTTAACTGTGTCCTGGAGCCGAGGGTGGATAGGTTGAGCCCCAGATCGATGGATAGGGTACGAATGGCAAGGGAGCTGTGGGGGTTCATGGAGAGGATGGGTATGGTGGACCCATGGCATTTTCAGAATCCAGGGGGAAGGGAGTATTCCTTCTTTTCCACACTCCCATAAGGGTATTCGAGGATTGATTGCTTTGTAGTGAGGCGGGAGATTTTGGTTGGGGTGGAGGCGGCAGAGGATGACGGGATAGTAATTTCGGACCATGTGTCTCGCTGGCTGGAGATTCGGTTCAGAACGGGACGAGAGCAGAGGCTGGGTTGGAAGTTTGACTCGGGGTTGTTTGGCAGTTGGAGGTTTTTGTGATATGGTGCAGGTGGCGATTAAGGAGTATGTGGAGTTGAATCAGAATGGGGAGGTGTCGGCGGCTATTTTTTGGCAAGCACTGAAGGCAGTGGTCCGGGGGGAAATTATTTTGTTTAAGGCTCGTGCGGATACGGAAAGGAGGGAGGAACATGACCATCCAGTGAGCGAGATAGTGGAGGTGGACAGGGAATATTCAAGCGTTCCCACCGCGGAGGGATTGGCGAGGAGGAAAAAGTTGCAGCGGCAGTTTGTCAGGCTGACAATGGGGAGGGCGGTAGGGCAACTGTGTAGAGCAAGAGGGGTGCAATACGAGTATGGGGAGAAGGCGAGACGCATGCTGGTACACAAGCTGCGGGAGCAAGCTGCGTCCAGGGAAATATTGAAGATATGGACTGGGGCGGGGGATGTGGTATCGGAGCACGGGAAGATAAATGAGGTGTTTCTGGAGTAATACCAGGGACTTTACGAGGCAGACCCGGGGGGAGAGGACTGGGACATGGGGCGATTTCTGGACGAGCTAGAGTTTCCCCAGTGGAAGAAGCAAAGAGGCAGGCATTGGAGGAGCCCCTGGGGCTGAAGGAGATGCTGGATAGTATCAGGGGTATGAAGTCGGGGTAGGCCTCTGGGCCGGATGTGTATCCGGCGGAATTTTATCAAGAATTTGTGACGCACCTGGCACCACATCTGTTGAGGGCGTTTAATGAAGCACTGGAGAAAGGGGAGTTGCTGGAAATGATGTAATCACACTAATTCCCAAAAAAGGGAAGGACCCGGTGGAATGTGGGTCGTATAGACCCATATCACCATTGAACATGGATGTGAAAGTATTGGCTATGTTGTTGGCATGGAGGACTGTGTCCCAGGGGTGGTTGCAGAAGATCAAACTGGCTTCGTAAAGGGCAGGCTCCTTGCGAGTAATATAAGATGGCTGTTGAATGTAGTGATGAATCTGTTGGGGCTCTGGTACCGGAGGTGGTCGTGTCCATTGACGTGGAGAAGGCATTTGATGGGGTGGAGTGGCAGTACTTATTCGAGGTTTTGGGAAGATTTGATTTGGGCTGAGATTTGTGGCATGGATGTGGTTGCTCTATGTGGCACCAAGGGACAGGGTGAGGACGAATGATCTGAGCTCACGAAGCTTTGACTTACACAGAAGTACGAGGCAGGGATGCCCGCTCTTGCCGTTGCTGTTTGCGCTGGCCATAGAGCCGTTGGCGATGGCTCTCTTGGTGTTGGCGGAGTGGTGGGGATTATGAGGGGACAGAGGGAGCATCGGGAATCGCTCTATGCCAATGACCTCTTGCTGTATGTTTCCGATCCGTTGGGGAGTATGGGAAGGATTATGGGCTTGCTGGGAGGTTTGAAGGGTTCTCTGGGTACAAACTGAATGTTGGGAAAAGCAAGGTATTCCCAGTGAATGAATGAGCTGGGACAACGGGCTAATTTCGGGGGAGGGGGGGGATTCCACTTACTGTAGTTAGGGATAGATTTAGGTATTTGAGGATTATTGTAACGAGGGATTGGACAGGGCTCCATAAATGGAACTTAACGAAGCTGGTGGAGGAGGCCAGGGAGGATCTGAGGAGGTGGGATACACTGCACTTAATGTTGGCGGGGAGGGTCCAAGTGGTGAAAACGAATACTTTGCCGAGGTAAGGCCTTTTTTTGGAAAGTTGACACGATCATCTCAGACCTTGGGTGGGCGGGGAAGATGACGAGGGTAGGGAGGAGCCTACTGCAGACGCAGTGGGGGAGGGGAGGGGTTGGTGTTGTTGAACTTGCTTCATTATTATTGGGTGGCGAATGTGGACAAGGTGCGGCAGTGGTGGGAAAGCGAAGGGACAGAGTGGGTTAGGATAGAGGAGGAATCTTGTAAGGGGTATAGTTTGAGGGCTATGGTGACAGCAGCGTTGCAAATGGCTCCGAGTAGGTATTCCGGAAACTCGGTGGTGCAGTCCATGCTGAAGATATGGGATCAGCTGAGAAGGCATTTTAGGGTGGAAGGGATGTCGGTACTAAACCGCAGTGCGAGAATCATGGGTTTGAGCCGGAGGGGATGGATAGTGCATACAGGTAGTGGAGGGAAGTGGTGCTGGTCAAAGTAAGGGATTTGTATTTGGAGGAAGGGTTTGCCAGTCTGGAGGAACTGAGGGAGAGAGTAGAGCTGCTGAGGGGTAGTGAGTTCAGGTATCTGCAGGTTAGGGACTTTGCGCGAACGGTCTGGAGGGGGTTCCCTAGGTTGCCGTGATACACCCTGCTGGAGCGACTGCTGCTTCCGGAAGTGGAAGGGGAGGGAGGAATTGGGAATATATACAAGTGGCTGGGGAGCAGGGCGGTGGTGAAGCTCAAGGAGAAATGGGAAGCGGAGTGGGAGGAGAGATCAATTGGGGAGTATGGAGTGGGCAGTGCGAGGGGTAAACGGGACCTCCTCTTGTGCAAGGATGAACCTGATGCAGTTTACGGTGGTGCACAGGGTTCATATGACTCGGGCGAGAATGAGTGGGTTCTTTTAGGGAGTAGCAGATGAGTGAGAGAAGTGTGGGTGGGGGCCAGTGATTCACACGCAGATGTTTTGGGGTTGCAGAAAATTGGGAAGATTCTGGGGGGGGGGGGGGGTGGGGGGGCGTTCGCAGTCTTATCCAGGGTAGTGGAGGAGGAGGTAGACCCGGATCCTTTGGTGGCGACATTTGGGAGTTTTAGCCGGGCAAGAGGAAGAAGGCCGATGTCTTGGTCTTCACCACTCTGATTGCACGGCGGTGAATTTTGCTGGAGTGGCGGTCGGCATCGCCACCGTGGGTAGCGGCATGGTTGGGTGACCTGTACGATGACCTCTGGTTAGAGAAGATAAAGTGTGAGTTAGGGGCTTAGCAGGGTTTTGAGAAAAGGTGGGGGATGTTTGTGACTTAGTTTGAGGAGCTGTTCGCTGCATGGGGGTGGGGGAAGGGAGGGGTTGGGGGAGGGTGAAAAAGGGGACAAATCTGTACAGTTGATTGTTGGGATGTATGTTTCCTGGGGTGTTTTTTTGTTGTAACCTGTTGCGATGCATGTTTGTAATAAAATGCATTTAAAAAAAAAAATTATCATGGCAGATAGAATTTGATATGCAGAACAATTTTCTGCCAACTTTCTCTTTAATCTATTTGTCTCTTTTATTGAAATAAATTTAGAGTACTCAGTTATTTTTTTTCCAATTAAGGGGCCATTTAGCGTGGCCAATCCAACTAACCTGCACATCTTTCGTCTTGTGAGGGTGAGACCCACGCAGACACGGGGAAAACATGCGAACCACACAGACAATGATCCAGGGCTGGGATTAAGCCCGGGTCCTCAGGGCTGTGAGGCAGCAGTGCTAACCACTATGCCACCATGCCGCCCATTCTTCTGAAGGGTGTGACCATTGTTGGGTATGATCCCACAGACCCTCTGGCAGCTCCTGAAACTTACCCAGAGTTTATGTTTGACCCTTGATTCAGTGAGGAGAGGCTATTTAGCTATGTAGGGATCAGCATGGTAGAGTCTAGTGTTAACTTTGCGTGATATCATCACAGATGCTGTTCAACCAGACAAGTCATTGGTCTAGTAATTGTGAGTACGAAGTCTTACAACACCAGGTTAAAATCCAACAGGTTTGTTTCGATGTCACTAGCTTTCGGAGCGCTGCTCCTTCCTCAGGCGAATGAAGAGGTATGTTCCAGAAACACATATATAGACAAATTCAAAGATGCCAAACAATGCTTGGAATGCGACCATTAGCAGGTGATTAAATCTTCACTGATCCAGAGATGGGGTAACCCCAGGTTAAAGAGGTGTGAATTGTATCAAGCCAGGACAGTTGGTAGGGTTTCGCAGGCCAGATGGTGGGGGATGAATGTAATGCGACATGAATCCCAGGTCCCGATTGAGGCCGCACTCATGTGTGCGGAACTTGGCTATAAGTTTCTGCTCGGCGATTCTGCGTTGTCGCGGGTCCTGAAGGCCGCCTTGGAGAACGCTTACCCGGAGATCAGAGGCTGAATGCCCTTGACTGCTGAAGTGTTCCCCGACTGGAAGGGAACATTCCTGCCTGGTGATTGTTGCGCGATGTCCGTTCATTCGTTGTCGCAGCGTCTGCATGGTCTCGCCAATGTACCACGCTTCGGGACATCCTTTCCTGCAGCGTATGAGGTAGACAACGTTGGCCGAATCGCACGAGTATGTACCGCGTACCTGGTGGGTGGTGTTCTCCCGTGTAATAGTGGTATCCATGTCCGGGGAAGTACTGGACGACGAAGGGTATTCTGTTGGTTGTGTCCCATGTTTGTCTTCTGAGGAGGTCGGTGCGGTTTTTCGCTGTGGCGCGTTGGAACTGTCGATCGATGAGTCGAGTGCCATATCCCGTTCGTACGAGGGCATCTTTCAACGTCTGTAGATGTCTGTTACGCTCCTTCTCGTCTGAGCAGATCCTGTGTATACGGAGAGCTTGTCCATAGGGGATGGCTTCTTTAATGTGTTTAGGGTGGAAGCTGGAGAAGTGGAGCATCGTGAGGTTATCCGTGGGTTTGCAGTAAAGCGAAGTGCTGAGGTGACCGTCCTTGATGGAGACAAGTGTGTCCAAGAATGCAACTGATTTTGGAGAGTAGTCCATGGTGAGTCTGATGGTTGGATGGAACTTATTAATGTCATCGTGTAGTCGTTTCAGTGATTCTTCGCCGTGGGTCCAAAGGAAAAAAATGTCATCGTGTATCTGGTATATAACGTCGGTTGAAGGTCCTGTGCGGTGAGTAGGTCCTGTTCAAACTTGTGCATGAAGATGTTGGCGTATTGGGGTGCGAATTTGGTCCCCATGGCTGTTCCGTGCGTCTGGATGAAGAACTTGTTGTCGAAGGTGAAGACGTTATGATCCAGAATGAAGCGGATGAGTTGCAGAATTGCGTCTGGAGATTGGCAGTTGTCGGTGTTGAGTACTGAGGCTGTTGCAGCAATGCCGTCGTCATGTGGGATGCTGGTGTAGAGTGCCGAGACGTCCATTGTGATGAGGAATGTTCCTGGTTCAACTGGTCCATGGTTGCTGAGTTTCTGTAGGAAGTCCGTTGTGTCGCGACAGAAGCTGGGCGTACCTTGTACGATGGGTTTCAAGATGCCTTCGATGTAGCCAGAGAGGTTCTCACACAAGGTCCCATTGCCTGAAACGATAGGGCGGCCTAGTTTGTTGGCCTTATGTATTTTCGGGAGTCAGTAGAGATCTTCAATGTGGGGAGTACGTGGGATGAGAGCACGTAGGGTGCTCTGAAGATCTGGATCCAAGGTCTTGATCAGTCTGTTAAGTTGGCGGATGTGTTCCTTGGTCGGATCTGCGGGTAACTGTCTGTAGTGTTCTTGGTTGTTCAGTTGTCAGTATACTTCTTTGCAGTAGTCCGTTCTGTTCAGTACGACAGTGGCCCCTCCTTTGTCTGCTGGTTTGATGACGATGCTGCGGTTGGTCTTGAGAGCGCGGATGGCATTGCGTTGTGCTTGGGTGACGTTTGGGGCTGTCTTG
Organism: Scyliorhinus torazame; assembly: GCF_047496885.1. Taxonomy (NCBI): domain Eukaryota; kingdom Metazoa; phylum Chordata; class Chondrichthyes; order Carcharhiniformes; family Scyliorhinidae; genus Scyliorhinus; species Scyliorhinus torazame. The sequence continues at coordinate 75,910,686 of NC_092715.1, forward strand.
TGAATGCGACTGATGAATCTGGCATTGACGCGGCTCCTGACGGCTTGAGCATACATGTCGAGTCAAAATCCTACCAACTGTCCTGGCTTGATACAATTCACACCTCTTTAACCTGGGGTCACCCCATCTCTGGATCTGTGAAGATTTAATCACCTGCTAATGCTCGCATTCCAAGCATTGTTTGGCATCTTTGAATTTGTCTATGTGTGTTTCTGGAACATACCTCTTCATTCACCTGAGGAAGGAGCAGCGCTCCGAAAGCTAGTGACATCGAAACAAACCTGTTGGACTTTAACCTGGTGTTGTAAGACTTCGTACTGTAAGTTTTTAAACACTGATTTTTCAGTTCAGTCACTGAAATGTTTTGGGGGCAATTTCAGAAATTTGTATGCTTCTAAATTCAGCGTTCATTCAGGTCATTTCATCTAACTTCAGTCTGTGGGAAATCATAGAACATAGAACATAGAACAATACAGCGCAGTACAGGCCCTTCGGCCCACGATGTTGCACCGAAACAAAAGCCATCTAACCTACACTATACCATTATCATCCATAATAGATCTTCATCAAGTCTTGTGTTAATACATTTCTGGGGGACCAGCTGACAATATAAACTTTTTTTTTGTTCGTAAGCTTCATGTTGACATTTTTATCTGAGTTGGCAGATTTGCTGCCTTCTCCTTCAGAATTACTGATCTGAACCTATACCTGTGGCAAGTATTTCATTGATTCGTTACTCCTTCCAAGAAGGATTGTAAATACCTATTCTATTTAGTAATGTTATTCAATTCCCGCACCAGCCTCCCCGAACAGGTGCCGGAATGTGGCGACTAGGGGCTTTTCACAGTAACTTCAGCCTACTTGTGACAATAAGCGATTTTCATTTTCAACACTTCGATTGTATCCAAATGTGTATTTTTCTTAATTCATGCACAATGTTCTAGCCAGAGTCCGCATAGTACTATCTGGCATAACATCACATGATGTTATATATCTTGTCCCCATTGTATGAAGTATCTTTGTTTTTCTACATGTCTTGGGAATAGATGGATAACTCTGAACCGACTCATTTAGTGTGATCATTTGACTTGAGGATCACGGTGTCTTGTGATAGAGAATGACAATGGAACAGTACTACAAAAATTATGTACTACAAAAGTTACTTGCAGTGGATCTTTCTAAATTGGACATTTTAAGCTTTGTTGTGACAAAAGTAAATTGCTTTGTACCATTCACCCTCATTGATTTTTAAAAAGTGATTTGTTTCAATTGTTTTAAACTTACTCCTAGCCTTGCCGGAAGTAATTTTGCTGAGGGAATTTATAAAAAATTATTTGTTTACGGGATGTGGGCGTCGCTGGTTGGGCCAGCATTTATTGCCCATCTCTAGGTGCCTTTCAAAAGGTGGTGGTGAGTTGCCTTCCTGAACCACTGCAGTCCTTGAGGTGTAGGTACACCCACTGTGCAGTTAGGGAAGGAGTTCCAGGATGTTGCCCCAGCGACAGCAAAGGAACGGCAATATATTTCCAAGTCAGGATAGTGAGTGACTTGGAGAGGAACCTCCAGGTGATGGGGTTCCCAGGTATTTGCTGCTCCTGTCCTTCTAGATGGTAGTGGTCGTGGGTTTGGAAGGTGCTGTCTGAGGAACCTTGGTGAGTTACTGGAGTGCATCTTGCAGATGGTACACATGGCTGCCACAGTACGTCGGTGGTGGAGGGTTTGGATGTTTATGGAAGGGGGAGAAATCAAGCGGGCTGCTTTTGGCCTGAATGGTGTTGAGCTCCCTGAGTGTTGTTGGAGCTGCACGCATCCAGGCAAGTGGTGAGTTTTCTATTACACCCCTAACTTGTGCCTTGTAGATGGTGGTAGGGGGGGTCAGGAAGTGAGTTACTCGCCGTTCTAGCCTTTGACCTGTCCTGGTAGCCACAGTATTCATATGGCTAGTTCAGTTAAATTTCTGATCAATGGTAACCCCCAGGATGTTGGTTGTGGGGGATTCAGCTATGGTAATGCTGAATAACTTGCAACTAAATTGGTGTTTGTGTATTAGCATAAGAACTTTGGTTTGTCTCCCACCTCCCCACCACCACCATCACCACCACCATTCCTAATTCAAACTCTATTAAACAGTTTGCAATGTATGATTTTGATGGCAATGCCAAAATACTTTAAGTTAAAAGCTGTATGAAATGTTTCAATCGCTTGTTACTTGGGGTTTCTCTAATTAGACAAATTATCGCATTATATAGTTATAACAGTATGCAAACTCAAACATGCAACTATGGACTAAGAGCACAATGTTAGTTTAAAATTGTCTGTGGGTTAATGTGTGTTGGGACTGTGCAGCTGTCAGGAAAGCAGAGGTGGTTTTAAGTGATATATATTTGTATTGTTAAATATTAGAAACAAATATGTTAAAAAAAAAAAAAAAATTTTTTTTTTAAGTGCCCAATTCTCTGTCTTTCCAATTAAGGGGTAATTTAGTGTGGCCAATCCACCTACCCTGCACATCGTTGGGTTGTGGGATTGAGACCTATGCAGACACTGGGAGAATGTGCAAACTCCACACGGACAGTGACCCATGCACGGGATCGAACCCGGGTCCTCGGCGCTGTGAGGCAGCAGTGTGAACCACTGTGCCACCCAAGAATAAGAGTTTTTTTAAATTATAAATTTAGAGGACCCAATTATTTTTTTCCAATTAAGGGGCAATTTAGCGTGGCCAATCCACCTAGCCTGCATATCTTTTGGGTTGTGGGGGCGAAACTCACGCAAACATGGGGAGAATGTGCAAACTCTACACGGACAGTGACCCAGAGCTGGGATCGAACCATGGGACCTCGGTGCCGTGGGGCAGCAGGGCTAACCCACTGTGCCACCGTGCTGCCCCCAAGAATAGAGTTAAGTGGGTTTGATTTCATATTTTTTGAGTAGGAAAGGGTAAGATTCACGTTGAACAAATGTATTTGCATGTATGGGAGATTTTGGTTTCGATTCAAACTGTTTCCATTCTGAAAATGAAATGAAAATCGCTTATTGTCACAAGTAGGCTTCAAATGAAGTTACTGTGAAAAGCCCCTAGTCGCCACATTCCGGTGCCTCTTCGGGGAGGCTGGTGCGGGAATGCTGAGAGTGTTTATGACATGTAAAGTAAATAAGAGTCTGAGATGTTGCTAAACAACCTGGAGCTACTTTTAGGGAAAAGATGTTTTTGAGTTTAGTTGTAACTGGAAACCAAAGTCAAAGGAGCTTCGCAGGGGAAAAAGAGAACATTTGTCGCAACTCTACGAGAAAAAAAAACATACAATGGATTAAGAAGCAAGGAAGCAATTGTCAGAAACCTAAAGAACAGCTAGTTATGGAAACTGGAGAAATGAAGATAAGTTTCCAGGAAGCCTGAAGCTAAAGGAACAGGGGGCACTGCCATTGGAACAGTGTACTGGCCATTAATGCTAAAGACAGATCTGGAAGTGCAGGCCTGGGTGAAAGTGGCTAGAGAAAAGCCAGAGATCGGAAGCAGTCCTATGTTTGATGTATTTTGTTGGGGATTGAGTACCTGGGTTTTTGTGTAGTAGTTTGGATGTTGAGGCAATTCTAATACCTGATTTCTGCTCTGGTTATCGTTGCTGCTACCTGATTTCTGCTCTGGATGTCTGTGCTGGTACTTGATTTCTACTCTGGTCATGGTGGGAGTTCTGCAGTTAGTTTCAACATCTGTTTGAGTTGAGGAAGAAAAAGATCAATTTGGCATCCTTCTGATTGCTGTCCAGTAGCTCTGCTTAGAAATGTGGGCATGTAGGCAGTGATATTCAGTTTATCTGTGATGCTTCCCACAGCTGGAAAACCTGAGGAATGCTTCCTTTTAGACTTACAATTACAGGTTGGCACTGCTGTCTCACAGCTCCAAGGATACAAGTTCAATTCCAGCCTTGGGTGACTATCTGTGTGGAGTTTGCACTTCCTCCACATGTCTGCACAGGTTTCCTCCAGGTGCTCCGGTTTCCTCCCACAGTCCAAAGATGTGCAGGTTAGATGATTGGTCCTGCTAAATTACCCCGTCGTGTCCAAAAGGTTAGGTGGGGTTACTGGGTTATGGGGATAGGGTAGAGGCGTGGGCTTAAGTAGGGTGCTCTTTCCAAGGGACGGTACAGACTAGGTGGGCCGAATGGCCTCCTGCACTGTAAATTCTATGAATTACCATCCTTTAGCACACAATACTTGCTTCTGGAGTTAAAAGAAGTAATGAGAATATTGGGTGGGGGAAATGTTAATCATTCAAATAATGAGTTGATTCTTGAAATCCCATTGCTTTTAATTTTTTTTTAAGTAGCTAAATTTCACAGCATTCTTTGTATCAGCTGAGAAAAATATTTTTTTTTCCAAAATTTACTTCAAAGAAAAAATACAATCCTGGGACTGTTTCAAGAGAAATCTAAACATTCGATAATTAATCGACAGAACTTCACCACAAGATTTCATTTCTTGTTAGACAGAAACTTGAAATAAAAATTAAATAAAACAAGCACTCTTAACTCTACAGTTTATAACTACTTCTGCTATGATCTAGGTTCTATTTTTTACTCTCCCCAAGTGTTCCTTTAACTTAAAAAATCTTGAAGGTTTATTCCCTTTTTCCCTAGACAGGAGCAGCAACCTTCCCTACCCAAAGTTACTTTGATTTCTCCTCAGTGTTGATAGTCTTCAAGGTAAGATTCTATGGGGATCAACTGTCTTGAAGTTTTCCAAACTAACTCTATTGACTGCTCTCTGCCAAAATGCTCTGTGAGACCCACTTTAGGTTTCCTCCGCCAGCTAGAGCAAATCTTCTAGTTGATTTTCCCTCAAAATCCAAACATTCCACACAGTGTAAGTATTTACATTGTGTACCTTGTGCTGCCTTATTATGTATTTTCTTTTCATGTACGAAATGATCTATTTGAGCAGCTCGTAGAAAAATACTTTTCTCTGTACCTTGGTACACGTGACAAATCCAATCCAATTTCTGCTTGAAATGCAGGCCTAGCTGACTACATCTGTTGTTCGCTCTCTCAATCTGTTAAGATGTAGTCCACACCAAATTATTTCACCTTCAAGACAACTCTGACTCTGGAATCTATTAGAATATTTTCCGCCTCTGATGGGGTTGTACGATCCTCTTTCCCAAAATTGTTAGCTTTCAGCTTTTTAAGTAGATAACAATGGACACTATGGCTCGAATCAGGGTCCACAAATAGGACATTCATTGATTTTAAATTTTTGCCCCACCATCACCCAGACCTTGTAAATCACGCAAAAGTTAATTAAATCTGGGCTTGCTGGATTTGCATTCATATTAGGGTTGTTTATCAATCAGGTGTCCACTTATCTTAATAATACTTTAACTTCCAGCCTAAAAATTTTATTCCTGAAACTAAAGTTTATATTCTAAAACATATGAATTTTATGAACTAGATTTGCCAAATGTGTTTTTTGGGATGGAAATGTTTCCGTTTTTTTTCAATTTTTCAATTTTTTCAGACAATATATTGTGGCCAAATTGAGACAGAGACATTTTGACTTCAGTTCATTTATGAAGCATTCAAGTTAGTTATTTCCAAATTGGCATCCAGGTACAAGATTTATCTTTTTTTCAGCTTTACAAAGGGTCACCTGGACTCAAAACGTTAGCTCTTTTCTCTCCCTACTGATGCTGCCAGACCTGCTGAGATTTTCCAGCATTTTCTCTTTGGGTACAAGATTTATCTTGGGTGTTAGATTTTCAGCCATTTTGTTTTTTTCAGTGCCAGGGCAAAGCAGGTCAATCCACACACTTCTTGGTATTGCAATATTTTATTACATAGGTGGAGTGTGCATTGACTGAGAACAGCACCTTATATTGGCTGAAGTTCCGTCGTCTTGACTGTTGCAGGAGAACTTTTCTTCAGATCTGTAAGAGAAGCATTTTATTCCAGATTGTCTTTTCACTTTTTGTAACTAGCAGTTTGGTTCAAAATTGCAGTAGTTGCTGAAATGGTGCTGTCACTCACATCTATCTCAATTTTCTTCTGTCCTTTAAAACGCATCTGGTTGTCACTTGGACCAATACTTTATTGTGCTTTGGAGGGGGAAGAGGCGAGTGACGCTGTTGCAGGATAGTCGTGTGTTCAAATACAGTCATTGTTAAAGCTGTTTAAATTGTGAATATTTGTGGTCACTCAGGACATGAATGTTGTTGCAAGGAAGTTGAAATCCAGTGCCGCTATCAAGTGCTCCCAGGTTAGCATGGTGCTGTAGGATGCAGAATAACATTTTTTCCTCTGTTCCAACCTGGAGTGCAAATATGATGCTTTCCATATTCAAGCATGCTGAGGCATCAACATATAAGAATTAGCGATGAATTTGGGGCAGATTTATGCTCGAGTGGTTTACTTGGCTGTCCTCAAAATCATTTCACATTGGTTGAGTATCAGGAGCCTAATGTTTCCTCCAGTCCTGATTTGGCCACCAAAGGCTATACACAGATCAGCCCCTTTAAGGAACCACGCATGCACAGCTGTGTATGTAAATAAATTGACAACTCACTCCAAAAGAAGAGGATACTTTGGTAGTGACTTTAATTTGAGAAGCATTTAATGAAATGTTAATATCTAATCACTGCACACCCAATTCTGTAAGAGTTGTGGGCTTTATGATTAATGTCAGTACTTTTACTTGTTATTTCTTAACTGCTTCCTAAAGTAAAGGTTGGCATGTTTTTCCTATAATAAATTTAATGTTTTGGGCAACCTCCCCCCCCCCCCCCCCCCAGAGATGATGTGCATCAGATAATAACTAAACTGGGCCAGTGAATTTTGAGAAATTTACTGTTTAGTCGACTTGGAGAACTCATAATTTTAAATCTTTTCAAAGGTTTAATGTGAAAATCAAATTTCTAATGAGTCCGCTGATGTCAGTACATTTTAATCCCACACATTAGTTAAAAAAAAAAAAATTAGAGTATCCAATTCTCTTTTTCCAATTAAGGGGCAGTTTAGTGTGGGCAATCTACCTATCCTGCCCATCTTTGGGTTTGTGGGGGTGAGACCCACGCAGACACATGGCGAATGTGCAAATTGCACATGGAAAGTGCTCCCACACATTAGTTGCGGTGAAACTTTAAAAAAAACAAATTTAGAGTGCCCAATTATTTTTTCCCCAATTAAGGGGCAATTTAGCACCGCCAATCCATCTAACCTGCACATTTTTGGGTTGTGGTGGGAATGTGCAAATTCCACACAAGTGACCCGGGGCTGGGATCGAACCCGGGTCCTCAGCGCCGTAGGCAGCAGTGCTAGCCATTGCACCACCGTGCCGCCCCCATAGTTGTAGTGAAACTTAATTCTGCCTTTAACAGGTTATTAATCAGTTTTTAATTTGAATATACATATTTGAAGTCACTGTCCCTATTAAAGGGCATTTAGCTTAGAAATGCTGATGCGTGTTGCAGAAGAGTGGGACCCCAGTAAATATTTGAAGGGTAAAAGTGAAACTTTTTGAAATGAGTACTTCCAAGTACATCTCATAATGATCAATAATGATACCTATTGCCCATTAACATGAGGTCGGAGAAACAATTAGCCATCATTCCATTTCTAATGCATTCAATGATTCATGCAAAGTGGATTATTAATAAAAAATGATGTGAACATAACTGGTAAAACCACATCTATGGAGATGGGCAGGGTTTTGAGGTCAATTACCTTTTCCAGAACCCAGCAATGTGGGTCCTGGGTGACTTCAACTGACTGCTGAAATACTTTGGCATTTGAGCGACTTGTCAACAAATGACTTCTAGTTTCCTTGGAACTGAGTGTACGAGTATCATGAGAATATAGAAAAATGAGGAAAGGGAAGAACATGAACGCAACAATCATTCATGTGTGTAAGTAATTTCAATTCTCCCTAGTAGGGCGGCACGGTAGCACAGTGATTAGTACTGTTGCTTCACAGCTCCAGGGATCTGGGTTCAATTTATGGCTCGGGGCACTGCCTGTGCGGAGTCTGCACATTCTTCTCGTGTCTGCACGGGTTTCCTCCGGGTGAGCCAGTTTCCTCCCACAGTCCAAAGATGTGCAGGTTAGGTGGATTGGCCATTCTGAAGTGCCCTTAGTGTCCAAAAGACTTTGGTGGGATTGCTGAGTTGCGGGGATGGGGTGGAGGTGTGGGCTTAAATAGGGTGCTCTTTCCAGGGGCCAATGCGGACTCGATGGGCCGAGTGGCCTTCTTCTGCACTGTAAATTCTATGATTTCATTCTATGATTCTGCAAGAAATGAAAATGAAATGAAATGAAAATCGCTTATTGTCATAAGTAGGTGAAAGGTGGAAGATATAGGAGGGATATCAGAGGTAGGTTCTTTACCCAGAGAGTAGTGGGGGCATGGAATGCACTGCCTGTGGAAGTAGTTGAGTCGGAAATATTAGGGACCTTCAAGCAGCTATTGGATAGGTACATGGATTACGGTTAAATGATATAGTGTAGATTTATTTGTTCTCAAGGGCAGCACGGTAGCATTGTGGATAGCACAATTGCTTCACAGCTCCGGGGTCCCAGGTTCGATTCCGGCTTGGGTCGCTGGCTGTGCGGAGTCTGCACGTCCTCCCCGTGTCTGCGTGGGTTTCCTCCGGGTGCTCCGGTTTCCTCCCACAATCCAAAGATGTGCGGGTTAGGTGAATTGGCCAATGATAAATTGCCCTTAATGTCCAAATTGCCCTTGGTGTTGGGTGAAGGTGTTGAGTTTGGGTAGGGTGCTCTTTCCAAGAGCCGGTGCAGACTCAAAGGGCCGAATGGCCTCCTTCTGCACTGTAAATTCAATGATAATCTATGATTAATCTAGGACAAAGGTTCGGCACAACATCGCGGGCCGAAGGGCCTGTTCTGTGCTGTATTTTCTATGTTCTATGTTCTATGTTCTAGGCTTCAAATGAAGTTACTGTGAAAAGCCCCTAGTCGCCACATTCCGGCGCATGTTGGGGGAGGCTAGTAAGGGAATTGAACCGTGCTGCTGGCCTGCCTTGGTCTGCTTTCAAAACCAGCGATTTAGCCTTGTGCTAAACCAGCCCCTACTAAGGGGCAGCACGGTGGCACAGTGGTTAGCACAACGGCACTGGGGACCTGGGTTCGAATCCTGGCCCTGGGTCACTGTCCGTGTGAAGTTTGCACATTCTCCCCGTGTCTGCGTGGGCTTCATCCCCACAATCCAAAGATGTGCTAGTTAGGTGGGTTGGCCATGCTAAATTGCCCCTTAATTGGAAAAAAAATAATTGGGTACTCTAAATTTTTTTTTTTTTCAAAGAAAGAATCTAAGGCAAAAGGTGGAACACATACTTATTCCTCCTCTTGGTAAGTAGGGAGGTTTTTCTTTTCAATTTTTAATGGTTGTGCAGAGGGAAATAATATATGACGAGGGTTGTGTGATATGTTCAGCCAAATATATTATTTGTAAATTCATGTGTGCATGATTAATACTGCTGATGGGATAGAAGATTGTACAAAAACACTCTGAATAATCTGCCTTTTAGAATCTAAATATGATGATTGGATGCCGAATATAAATGCTACAACCCGTGGTGCAAGATGTAGCTACTTAGTAAGCTTTTTCAACTAGTTTTTAACCCTTTTTATCAAAATATTTATTGCTGTTTTTGCCATGGAAGCTACATTTTGGCTGGATGGAAGGAAAGCAAATCTAATACCAATTGATGAGGAACCTAAAGGGTGTGCACCACATTCCATTTGAGACTTGTTCAGAATTTAAGGCATTGAATGAGTTGAACTTAGCTAAGTTGGTGACTTGATGCACTACAGTGAACAACTGCTAGGAGCATTTTGTGTCGTGATTTTTGGGAAGAGTTGGGTAGTTTCAGGTCAACTGTTCATAAACCAGCGCATGTTATTTGGTCTTTTGCAGCTCAAGCATTTAAGACAATGATGAGTCCAACTGGTCCAAGCCCTAACCCTAATATCCCATCAGAATATTGTTCCACAGTTCCACCTCTGCAGCAAGTTCAGGCATCTGGCACCCTCAACTCCCCTCCCCCCACTGTCATGGTACCAGTCTCGGTACTAAAACACCCAAGAAACGAAAGCACAGGTATTTGTTAATTTGTTTTAGTTTTATTGGATTTCATTTTGTTTGTCTAGTAGAAACAGATACTGTGAACATTTTATGTTTAATTTTCGTTTCAGTATGCTGTTGATTATCTTTGTACAATCATTAGCTGCAGAAACTTTATTTTTTTGGGAGGGGGAATCTTCTATTCAAATAGCATGTTACTCCTTAAGAATGGAACGCTTATTTTTCTCCCGTCCCACTGGCATCACTCAGTGTCACCTTGAAGTAATTTCAGGACAATTACAGCCAGATTCGGAGTAAGCAAATCCAGGAATGTTCCTTCAGCCGCAATCAAGAGAATTCCTATACCAGTATTAATTTGTTCCTGTCATGCATAAGCCATGCCCATGTGATTGGCAAATTATGCTGGCCTTTGCCCATGGTCACTAGGTTATGGGTTAAGACCGTTTAATTAACCACCAGTGGGGAATCATTGCGATCATCAAAGAAGGGAAAAATGTCATCCTGTTGATCCGGGCTACATTTCAACCAATGGTGAAAAGATAGCATGCTTACCTATTGCAACTTCCAGTTGTAGAAGTTTAGTGAGGGGATAAATTATTAACTTCTCATTTTTAGGCAATGCATCAGTATATTTATGAGAAGATAATATGTTGCATCTGATTGACATAAAGCATTATATCACAAAGCAAGATATGATGTATCCACATGTTCCTATTCTCTACCATTGTCTCCCACAAATTGAACTCTAGTCTTGGCTAGGTTACCCATAAAAATGCCAGAAGGCTTTTTTGTCTTTCCATGGAAAATAATTGAAAATTAACCATTTCCCCTCCTAATTTTCTCCATCTTCTATGGTCTCATAGAACATAGAAAATACAGCACAGAACAGGCCCTTCGGCCCACATTGTTGTGCCGAACTTTTGTCCTAGATTAAGAACAAATTAATCTACACCCCATCATTCTACCGTAGTCCATGTACCTATCCAATAGCCGCTTGTAGGTCCCTAATGTTTCCGACTCAACTACTTCCACAGGCAGTGCATTCCATGCCCCCACTACTCTCTGGGTAAAGAACCTACCTCTGACATACCCCTTATATCTTCCACCAATTGAACATAGAAAATACTCTATCCATCTAATGCAGGCCTCTTGCAATCAATAACTGGTATGTAAAGAAAGTAAAATTAAGTTTCGCAGCTTCAGATTTGAATTGCACTTCATCATTCCTTTTATTATACAATCAGCTCACTTTAAAAATTAGGGCACTGGAAAATTTATGCACCTGATCTCCAGCATACAAAGATTTATAAATATTGTTCTGAGATCCAGTTCAGCATCAAGAAAAAGGGGAGTAAATGCACTCTATAAAATACTGTTTTATTGTTTCCAATATTAGTCACTTTCCGGCCTCCCGCCTTGACCTATATGCATTAAAAAATAATTCTTGATCAAGATTTGGGATGCTCGCCAATGAAACATCTTTCATATCTGGAATCCTGTATTGTCATCTGACCAGGGAATGATTAACGTGATGTTGAATAGGATCAGAATGGTCAGCATACAGGTGACTTTGATATCATCTGTCTGAGCTGGTTTTGAATACTTTTTATATTGGTTGTATTTGTCTACTTGTCAACTTTATGGTTCAATTAGTGGCAGCAATCCTCCTGTGCGGTTAACTGTTTACACAATGAGTTTAATGAATGTTGCTGAGTCAAAATCTTGGATTCTGACTCTCGCTATCTCTACACTCTCTCTCTCTCTCTACACTCTCTCTCTCTCTCTCTCTACACTTGCTCCCCCACTCATTCGCTCCCCCACTCATTCGCTCCCCCACTCACTCATTCGCTCCCCCACTCACTCATTCGCTCCCCCACTCACTCACTCGCTCCCCCACTCACTCACTCGCTCGCTCCCCCACTCGCTTGCTCGCCCGCCCGCTCGCTCGCTCCCCTCGCCCACTCAGTCAGTCAATGCTGGCTTAGCCAACAACGTCGCCAGATCCCATGATCGACTGAAAAAAAAACAGCCTGACTGGAACTGTAGCCAAGCCTGCTGTAGTTCTGACTCAACAGGCAAGCAGACCGGGTTGATTAGATAACATTAGTGCATGAACTCTGGCTGACATTGTTTTGAATATCCTCTTTACTTGCCTCCTGAGGTACAGCGGTGGATTTGAAGCTGCCTATGCTGCTTCCAGCTGACTCAGTAAAGACAGGGTATCGAGCTTGGGGCTTAATAGTTTGCACTACTTCATCCTTGAACGACATTCAGGGAGTCCGCTGATACCTGGTCAGGGGCTGTTTAGCACAGGGCTAAATCGCTGGCTTTGAAAGCAGACCAAGGCAGGCCAGCAGCACGGTTCGATTCCCGTAACAGCCTCCCCGAACAGGCGCCGGAATGTGGCGACTAGGGGCTTTTCACAGTAACTTCATTTGAAGCCTACTTGTGACAATAAGCGATTTTCATTTCATTTCATTTCAGATGAACTTTCCAGTAGGTGGAACATGAGGATCACAATCAAATTTTGTACTCTGAAGTGCTTTGGCTTAATTGACCTTTGAAACACTGGCTTCCAATAACTTTTCATTGTGTTTCCTGATTGGAACAACCTTTGCCCAAATGTACAAAGGGAGGAGACTTTCATTTATACAACATCTTAATGCAATTAAATGTCCATCCCAAGTTGCTTCACAGGACTGTTGTAAAACAAACATTTTAATTAAACAACATATATTAGGACAGAAGGATAAAAGCTTGGTGAAAAAGGTAGATTTTAAAGGACAGTCTCAAAGGAGGGGAAGGCCTTGGAGAGCATTTGAGAGCAGTACAGCTGGGCAATTAAGGTCACAAACTCCAATTGCATTACTTCCTGCTCTGTAAAGCAGAGCTGATTGCATACTTAATGGATCTGTGTCGGTGTTCAATAGTACCTGGTTTGCATTATCTGAATTAAATTGAAACAATAGTTATTGCTCTTCACAAAAATTTTAAATAGTTTTTCAAATTTGTTTTTAAACGTTTGACTTCCAATGATAGAGCTGACACAATGTTATGTTTTTTTCATTCTTATATTGTAATGGTATTTTCTATATTGGTTCTCTACGAGCACTTGTATTTTTATTGTCCAATTGTTGGCAGCAACTCCGTCAGCATTTTAAACTGGGGTCAGTGTTAAGATGTGCCCCTATCTGTAGGAATCATTTGTTAGAGCTGGTGGAATTGAATGCCACATTTTGGGGGGTGGAAACATAAGGGGCTGGAGTGAGTGAGGGATTTGTTTTTGGAGGGGAGGTTTGCCAGCTTGGAGGAGTTGAAGGAGAAAGTAGTTTTTGTGGGTTTGGCGGGCATACCTGACATTCTTGGTAGCGCCGTTGCCCACTTTATTGGAGAGGATTCTCTCCTGTGTGGGGCCGGAAGAGTGCAGCACATTCAGGATATATGGATGGATCTTGGGGGGAGGGAGCAGATCTCAGTAGAAGAGGTGAAGGCTAGGTGGGAGGAAGAGCTGGGACCCATATTGGATGAGGTGGTGTGGAGCGAATGCTACTTCATCATGGCAAGGTTGAGCTTGATTCAACACTGGGTAGTGTTTAGGGCTCATCTCACCAAGGCAAGAATAAGTCCATGTTTTTGCGGGGGTTTGCGAGTGCAAGCGGTGTTTGCAAACCACACGCAGATGTTCTGGTCCTTTCTCAAATTGGGGTTTTTTGGGTGTCATTCTTCAGCACCATATCAGTGATACTAAATATTGATTTGGAGCCCTGTTCGCTAGTAGCTATATCAGGTGCGTCGGACCAGCCAGAGCTGAGGACAGGTGCGGGGGCGGATGCCCTGGCATTCGCCTCATTGGTTGCTCGGAGGCCAATTCTGCTGAGATGGAGGCGGCCAACGCCACTAATGCCTCGGCATGGCTAGGTGACCTGATGGACCTTTTGCACCTCGAAGGTCAACTAGGGGGGGATGTCGGTCTACCATAGACGGCGACCTTTCATATCGTACTTTAAGGAATTGGTCACTTAGCTGTTGGGGGCAGGAGGGTAAGTTGTTTGGGTTGCATTTCTGTTACTGGGGCGACTTACTTTTATTTGTAATTTTTGATTTGATGGGTTTTATAATTGTTTGATATTTGATATAAAATGTTATGTTCACTAAAAATATTAAATATTGTTTGCAAAATATCAGATTACACTGCATATGATGCACATTAATTAAAGTTAAGGCCATTTCTATCAGATGATCAGACATGTTAGTCTCTACTGCTAAATATCAAATTGTACCAACCTCAAAAGCTGTTTTAAAGCTCATTTCCCAGCAGTGGCCTGGGTCTTCTGAGGAGTGATGAAAGGTTGTTGTGCCACAACTGAATTTAATATCGCAGTCTCAAGTATAAAATACGAAGTTGAATTCTAACAAGGAGCTATAAGATATTCCCTCACACTATTTCAGCAAGTAATTTGCACCGTATGCACCGCATTCAGAGGCTAGATTCACAGTATAAAAGTGATCCACGACAGTGCAGACTTTGTTTGCACTGAGTGCTGAATTTGGTGCATTTGAGTGCTGTAGTGAGAGTTTGGTGACTGAGGGAGTATAAGGGTTCATTTTTATCTAAAGTCTAGCCTTTCTTTTATTTAGTTAATTAACTTAAAAGTTGCTGTTTGGGTTAGAAGAAGGTGAATTTTCAATCAGCTTGAAACAAAGGTTCTACTTGTAGATACTTGCAGCTGGAGCTTGTTAATTAGTTAATTGGATTAGACCAGTTTTCAGAGGCTAGATTCACAGTATAAAAGTGATCCAGCTACAGTGCAGACTTTGTTTGCACTGAGTGCTGAATTTGGTGCATTTGAGTGCTATAGTGAGAGTTTGGTGACTGAGGGAGTGCTGAATTTGGTGCATTTGAGTGCTATAGTGAGAGTTTGGTGACTGAGGGAGTGCCGGATTTGGTGCATTTGAGTGCTATAGTGAGAGTTTGGTGACTGAGGGAGTTAGGTGAGGAGGGAGTAAGGTGCTCCTTTCATTTCGTTTCCGACATTTCCGCAAAGAGCGACAAGGGAGCCAGGAGTTTACAGAGCGTGCAGCTGACTGGGAGCAGAGTCGGAGGGCGGAGGTCCAGTTGGTCCGCAGGGCAGTTATATTCTGTAAGGTAAGAGGGGATGGAGGCTAGGCCAGTTGCATGCTCCTCCTGTAGGATGTGGGTGGTGAGGGACACCACCGGTGTCCCCGCTGACTATACCTGCGGTAAGTGCACCCAACTCCAGCTCCTCCGAGCCCGTGTTAGGGAACTGGAGCTGGAGTGGATGAACTTCGGATCATCCGGGAGGCAGCAGGGGTGATAGAGAGGAGTTACAGGGAGGTAACCACACCCAAGGTACAGGACAAGAGTAGCTGTGTTACAGTCAGGGGAAAGAAAACAAACAGGCAAACAGTGCAGGGATCCCTCGTGGCCGTTACCCTTCAAAACAAGTATACCATTTTGGATGCTGTTGGGGGGGATGACCTACCGGGGGAAGGCCCTAGCGGCGAGGTCTCTGGCACAGAGTCTCGCTCTGGGGCTCAGAAGGGAAGTGGGGAGAATAGAAAATCTATAGTAGTAGGAGATTCAATGGTTAGGGGAATAGATGGGAGATTCTGTGGTCACGAGCGAGACTCCCGGAAGGTATGTTGCCCCCCGGGTGCCAGGGCCGGGGATGTCTCAGATCGTGTCTTCAGGATCCTTAAGGGGGAGGGGGAGCAGCCAGAGGTTGTGGTGCACATTGGTACCAACGACGTAGGTAGCAAAAGGGGTGTGGAGGTAATAAACTAGTTTAGCGAGTTAGGCTGGAAGTTAAAAGCCAGGACAGACAGAGTTGTCATCTCTGGTTTGTTGCCGGTGCCACATGATAGCGAGGCTAGGAATAGAGAGAGAGTGCAGTTGAACACGTGGCTGCAGGAATGGTGTAGGAAGGAGGGCTTCAGGTATTTGGATAATTGGAGCGCATTCTGGGGAAGGTGGGACCTGTACAAGCAGGACGGGTTGCATCTGAACCAGAAGGGCACCAATATCCTGGGAGGGAGGTTTTCTAGTACTCTTCGGGAGGGTTTAAACTAATTTGGCAGGGGAATGGGAACCGGATTTGTCGTCCAGCAACTAAGGTAGCCGATATTCAGGATGCCAAAGCATGTAGTGAGGCAGTGGGGAAGGGAACACTAACAAAGGAGAGTACTTGCGGGCACGGAGATGGGTTGAAGTGTGTATACTTCAACGCAAGAAGCATCAGGAATAAGGTGGGTGAACTTAAGGCATGGATCAGTACTTGGGACTACGATGTGGTGGCCATCACGGAAACTTGGATAGAAGAGGGGCAGAAATGGTTGTTGGAGGTCCTTGGTTATAGATGTTTCAATAAGGTTAGGGAGGGTGATAAAAGAGGTGGGGGGGGGGTGGCATTGTTAATTAGAGATAGTATAACAGCTGCAGAAAGGCAGTTCGAGGAGTATCTGCCTACTGAGGTAGTATGGGTTGAAGTCAGAAATAGGAAAGGAGCAGTCACCTTGTTGGGAGTTTTCTATAGGCCCCCCAATAGTAGCAGAGATGTGGAGGAACAGATTGGGAAACAGATTTTGGAAAGGTGCAGAAGTCACAGGGTAGTAGTCATGGGTGACTTCAACTTCCCAAACATTGAGTGGAAACTCTTTAGATCAAATAGTTTGGATGGGGTGGTGTTTGTGCAGTGTGTCCAGGAAGCTTTTCTAACACAGTATGTAGATTGTCCGACCAGAGGGGAGGCCATATTGGATTTGGTACTTGGTAATGAACCAGGGCAAGTGATAGATTTGTTAGTGGGGCAGCATTTTGGAGACAGTGACCACAATTCTGTGACTTTCACTTTAGTAATGGAGAGGGATAGGTGCGTGCAACAGGGCAAGGTTTACAATTGGGGGAAGGGTAAATACGATGTTGTCAGACAAGAATTGAAGTGCATAAGTTGGGATCATAGGCTGTCAGGCAAGGACACAAGTGAAATGTGGAACTTCTTCAAGGAACAGGTGCTACGTGTCCTTGGTATGTATGTCCCTGTCAGGCAGGGAAGGGATGGCCGAGTGAGGGAACCATGGTTGACAAGAGAGGTTGAATGTCTTGTTAAGAGGAAGAAGGAGACTTGTATAAGGCTGAGGAAACAAGGTTCAGACAGGGCGCTGGAGGGATACAAGATAGCCAGGAGGGAACTGAGGAATGGGATTAGGAGAGCTAAGGGAGGGCATGAACAATCTTTGGCGGGTAGGATCAAGGAAAATCCCAAGGCCTTTTACACATATGTGAGAAATATGAGAATGACTAGAGCGAGGGTAGGTCCGATCAAGGACAGTAGCGGGAGATTGTGTATTGAGTCTGAAGAAATAGGAGAGGTCTTAAACGAGTACTTTTCTTCAGTATTTACAAATGAGAGGGGCCATATTGTTGGAGAGGACAGTGTGAAACAGACTGGTAAGCTCGAGGAAATACTTGTTAGGAAGGAAGATGTGTTGGGCATTTTGAAAAACTTGAGGATAGACAAGTCCCCCGGGCCTGACGGGATATATTCAAGGATTCTAGGGGAAGAAAGAGATGAAATTGCAGAGCCGTTGGCAATGATCTTTTCGTCCTCACTGTCAACAGGGGTGGTACCAGGGGATTGGAGAGTGGTGCCAATCGTGCCCCTGTTCAAAAAAGGGACTAGGGATAACCCGGGGAATTACAGGCCAGTTAGTCTTACTTCGGTGGTAGGCAAAGTAATGGAAAGGGTACTGAAGGATAGGATTTCTGAGCATCTGGAAAGACACTGCTTGATTAGGGATAGTCAGCACGGATTTGTGAGGGGTAGGTCTTGCCTTACAAGTCTTATTGAATTCTTTTGAGGAGGTGACCAAGCATGTGGATGAAGGTAAAACAGTGGATGTAGTGTACATGGATTTGTAAGGCATTTGATAAGGTTCCCCATGGTAGGCTTATGCAGAAAGTAAGGAGGCATGGGATAGTGGGACATTTGGCCAGGTGGATAACCAACTGGCTAACTGATAGAAGTCAGAGAGTGGTGGTGGATGGAAAATATTCAGCCTGGAGCCCAGCTACCAGTGGCGTACCGCAGGGATCAGTTCTGAGTCCTCTGCTGTTTGTGATTTTCATTAATGACTTGGATAAGGGAGTTGAAGGGTGGGTCAGTAAATTTGCAGACAATACGAAGATTGGTGGAGTTGTGGATAGTGAGGAGGACTGTTGTCGGCTGCAAAGAGACATAGATAGGATGCAGAGCTGGGCTGAGAAGTGGCAGATAGAGTTTAACCCTGAAAAGTGTGAGGTTGTCCATTTTGGACGGACAAATATGAATGCGGAATACAGGGTTAACGGTAGAATTCTTGGCAATGTGGAGGAGCAGAGAGATCTTGGGGTCTAGGTTCATACATCTTTGAAAGTTGCCACTCAAGTGGATAGAGCTGTGAAAAAGGCCTATGGTGTGCTAGCGTTCATTAACAGAGGGATTGAATTTAAGAGCCGTGAGGTGATGATTCAGCTGTACAAAACTTTGGTAAGGCCACATTTGGAGTACTGTGTACAATTCTGGTCGCCACATTTTAGGAAGAATGTGGAAGCTTTGGAAAAGGTGCAAAGGAGATTTACCAGGATGTTGCCTGGAATGGAGAGTAGGTCTTACGAGGAAAGGTTGAGGGTGCTAGGCCTTTTCTCATTAGAGCGGAGAAGGATGAGGGGTGACTCGATTGAGGTTTATAAGATGATCAGCGGAATAGATAGAGTAGACAGTCAGAGACCTTTTCACCGGGTGGAACAAACCATTACAAGGGGACATAAATTTAAGGTGAATGGTGGAATGTATAGGGGGGATGTCAGAGGTAGGTTCTTTACCCAGAGAGTAGTGGGGGCATGGAATGCACTGCCTGTGGAAGTAGTTGAGTCGGAAACATTAGGGACCTTCAAGCAGTTATTGGATAGGTACATGGATTACGGTAAAATGATATAGTGTAGATTTATTTGTTCTTAAGGGCAGCACGGTAGCATTGTGGATAGCACAATTCGATTCCGGCTTGGGTCACTGTCTGTGCGGAGTCTGCACATCCTCCCCGTGTGGGCGTGGGTTTCCTCCGGGTGCTCCGGTTTCCTCCCACAGTCCAAAGATGTGCAGGTTAGGTGGATTGGCCGTGATAAATTGCCCTTCATGTCCAAAATTGCCCTTAGTGTTGGGTGGCGTTGCTGGGTTGTGGGGATAGGGTGGAGGTGTTGACCTTGGGTGGGGTGCTCTTTCCAGGAGCCGGTGCAGACTCGATGGGCCGAATGGCCTCCTGCACTGTAAATTCTATGATAATCTATGATTAATCTAGGACAAAGGTTCGGCACAACATCGTGGGCCGAAGGACCTGTTCTGTGCTGTATTTTTCTATGTTCTAAAGTTGAGTACAATGGGGTGCTTAAACAACCAAAATGTTGATCATGGTGACTTTAGGAGGTTTTAGGACCCTTTATTGATTTCTTTTTTGTATCCTGATTGTGGCAACACCACGAATCGGCCATATATTTACTATCCTTAGTTACCCTCTGAAAATAATGCCTTTGTACAATGTGGGACTGAAGTAACACGCAGACCAGACCAGGTAGCAGTCCTTTCCTGAAGGATATCAATGAACAAATTGGTGTTTTGCAAATTACGTTTTTTCTTGAGTTGAATTTCTGATATGCCATTAATTTCTGCTTAAAGATACTGTTTACAAATGACAGCAGGGCAAGTGTCTATTGTTTTACTTTTTGCAAAGTATTGCAAGTCTCTACTTGAAATGTGAAAAGCATGCAAAGAAAATGTTCCCATTAGCAAATACTGCAGAACTTCAAAAATGGCCATGTAAATGGCAAGCGAGACACAGTACCAAATAAGATCAATGAAACCTTTCTGACCTTTTACCGAGGACTGTACGCCTCCGAGCCCCTGGAGGGGGACTTGAAAATGAAGCTGTTTCTTCACGGGCTGGACATACCAGCAATGGGGGAGGAAAGGAAACAGGGACTGGAAACACTGCTTGGACTGGGGAGATTTTGGGGAGCACCAACTCCCATGCAGTCAGGGAAAGCATCCGGTCCGGATGGCTTCCCGGAGGACTTCTATAAAAAGTTGGCTGCAGCACCTGCAAGAGATGTTCAATGATTTGCTGTCAAGAGGGGCCTTGCCGGCCAACCTGAACAGGCCTCCATCACTGACCCTAAAAAAGACAAGGACCCGATGGAGTGTGCGTCATACAGACCCATCTCACCCTTGAACACTGACGCCAAAGTCCTGGCGAGGCGACTGGAGAGTTGCTTGCCAGAAGTAGTCGCGGAACGTCAGATGGGGTTTCTCAAGGGCAGACAGCGAACGTTGAGCATCAGATGACTGCTGAATGCAGTTATGACCCCACCCAGGAGAGGACACCATAAATGATCATCTCCCTGAGCACAGAGAAGGACTTCAACAGAGTTGGATGGAGGCGCTTGAAAGGTTTGCTCCAGGGTTCACCTTGTGGGTGAAACTACTGTACAGGGCTCCCATGGCGAGCGCAAGGACAAACCCCATGAGCACTGAATATTTCCGGCTACACATGAGGCAGGGATGTCCATTGTCACCGCTGCATTTTCCCTGGCAATCGGACCACTGTCGAAGGGGTAGGAAGGCATCCAAAGGGGAAACAGAGAGCACAGAGTCTCTCTCCATGTGGATGACCTGCTCCTCTATGTCTTAAACCTCCTAGCCAGCATGGGAGGAATAATGGAACTCCTAAGGGAGTTTGGAGACTTCTTGAGTTGCACACTTAAGCCGAGCAAGAGCAAAATCTTCCCTGGGAACCCCCAAGCGGGGAGGAGAACCAAAGCTGCCATTCAAATATGCCCAAACCAAGTTCCAATACCTGGGGATCCCGATAGCCCATAAGTGGGCCTGTCGAGACTAGTGGAAGAGGTAAAGAGAGACCTGTAAAGGTAGAGCTTGTTCCCACTCTCCCTGGAGGGAAGAGTGCAGACAATAAAAATAAGCATGCTGCCAAGATTCCTTTTCACATTCAGATACCTCCCGATCTTCAACACCAAGGCTGCCTTCACCAAGGTAGAAAAATTAATTATGGTGTTTGTGTGGGCGGTGAAAAGAAAAACTAAAAATCTATAAAAGTGTCTTCCAAACAACGAGGAATATGGGGGTCTTGGTGCTGCCAAACCTCCGATTGTACCGCTGGGTGGCAAACACAAAGTATACGGGAGTGGGTGGGTGAGAGAGCCGGATGCAGGATGGGTGTGAATGGAGGAGGCCTCCTTAATGGGGACATCCCTCTGAGCACTGGCCATGGCTCCACTCGCATTCACCCCCCTCAACCAAATACTCTAGTAACCGGGTGGTGCTGGTCACTCTAAGGACCTGGAACTAGCTCAGGCACCATTTCAAACTTGGTGCAATGCCCGCTGCGGCCCTTTTCTGCAAATACCATAAATTAATCCTGGCAACAATAGATGCCTCCTTCAAAACCTGGAGACAGGAAGGGGTACTGTCAGGAGACCTGTACATAGGTGGCAGAGTAGCGACCCTGGGAGAACTAACAGAAAAGATCCATCTCCCAAAAGGGAATGAATTTCGATAGGTACAATTGAGGGACTACCTTTGCAAAGAGACCGCAATGTTCCCTAGCTACCCGGACATATATTACTGGACAGACTGCTGGCAGCGGGCGGGTCAGGGGACGGGAACTGCACCGACATGTACAGACGAATGAGAAAGGTGGGGACAGGAGCTGGGCATGGAGATAGGGGGAGGACTCTGGAGCGAGGCACTGCACAGGGCGAACTCGTCCCCCTCATACGCAGGTGGAAGGGTACACTTGTCCAGGGCACACATGAGCAGGTTCTACCCAGAGGTGGAGGACAAATGGAACGCACCAGGGAGGCCTGGCCAATCAAACCCACATGTTCTGATCCTACCCCAAACTTGTCTGGTAACGGACTGCCTTTTTCCAAGCCATGCCCAGGATTGTGGCGGTCTTCGGGGTGTTGGAACAGCCAGAGCTCTTTATGTGTAGAGGGGCAAGACGCCTAGCCTTTGCCTCTGATAGCCCACCGAAGACTCCTACACAGCTGGAGATCAACAGCGCCACCCAAGGCCACGGATTAGATGTCTGACGTGGCAGAGGATCTGTCGAAGGCTTCCATAATACATGGAGGCAATTCATCAGCCTAGGTGAACTAGGCAGGGTAAAAGGAGAGGGGGAGGGGGGTACAAAAATGGGGTCTGGGGGGGAGAGCACAGAGGGAGTAAAGGGTGCTGAGGGGAGGGGGGGGGGGGCGGGGGGAACCTATTTTGGCTGCCATACCCCTAGTATGTTTTAACACAATGGGGTGGCATGTATATAGTTTATGGTTGTTGTGACCAATCAGTTGGATTTTACTGTTAATATGCCTCGTTTCTGTATATGTTTCCTGTGTGTTCTTATCTTTTTGTCATAAATACAAATGTAAATCAATAAAATTACATTAAAAAAAAAAGTAATATATGAAATTTTGAAGTGTGCTATTTCTAACGCAGTGGCTGCAATCTAACTTAATTTTTATATTGATATGTAATGGTCAGGTACAACTCCACAGTGATTCTGTGCATAGAAGTCTGCAGAACCATATCAATGGGGCCCACTGAAGTTGGTGTTTTGTTTAGAACATGAAAGCATTGAAAATCTTCAGTCTAATCTGGGATTTTTAAACAAAACTATACGTACGATTGCGTAGATAGGACTAGGAAATCAGATACTCAGTTTCAGCACTTAATTTGTCAAGTTAGTGCACAACAAAGTTTAATATAAATATTCATATAGAAAACATTGATCACACAAGTACAGCCAAATTCAAATGAGCCTGTTATAATGCAGTACCATAAATTACAACATTCTATTCAAATTGATAGCTTTTTAAAGTATTTGGGTTTCAATATTGAAACTTAATTTCTTGCCAAATAATAAAAATACCTAGTTTATAAGGCATTGTCCAAACAGCACGTAGTTGTTTTTTTGGAAGTGTACAGCAATACTTCCAAAAAACCACAGTCCTGATACGAGGCTTCAATTAATTTCCAGCATTAGAATTTGAATTTAATCTAAAATATGAGCCTCCCTCTTTTTACTTCTAAAATTTAAATTGTTCATCTGAGTGCGGAGTGGCATTTTGGGACAGACGAATGTTGAGCGAGGAATGAAATACTTCCCTACGGACAAAATGACAATCTTCAGCAAAGTCTGATTGACATTGCTGAATTTCATCTTTGTGACTTTTTGTATCTTTACTTTTCAGAGCTGAATTTGTATTTTTGTTGTTCGCACTTCATCTATTAACTGTTCTCCCATGTGTTGAATGATTTTCTTTTAAAAAAAAATATATTTATTAAAGTTTTTTAACACTATTTTTCTCCCTTACAAACAATAACCCCCCCCCCCCCCCCATAACAAAAAAAATGAGAAATCGCGCAGAGCAAGATATATACATGGCAAAATGATATATTTACACAGCTTTGTGCACTGGCCCTCACCCGTACGTGCCAGTTTCCCCAACCCGTCATGTTATCTCTTGCTCATCCACCCTCCCAGGCAGTCCCCCCTTTCTCTCTCTCCCCCCCCCCAGGACGTCCCCTCCTCCTCCACCTCTCTCTCTTCCCCCCCCCCCCCCCCCCATAACAAAAAAAAATGAGAAATCGCGCAGAGCAAGATATATACATGGCAAAATGATATATTTACACAGCTTTGTGCACTGGCCCTCACCCGTACGTGCCAGTTTCCCCAACCCGTCATGTTATCTCTTGCTCATCCACCCTCCCAGGCAGTCCCCCCTTTCTCTCTCTTCCCCCCCCCCCCAGGACGTCCCCTCCTCCTCCACCTCTCTCTCTTCCCCCTCCCCCCCCCCCCCCCCCCCCCAGGACATCCCCTCCTCCACCACCTCTTTCCCCCCCCCCCCCCCCCCCCCCCCCCCCCAAGGTTGCTGCTGCTGCTGACCGACCTTCCTCTAACGCTCCGCGAGATAGTCTAGGAACGGTTGCCACCGCCTGTGGAACCCCTGCACAGACCCTCTCAAGGCGAACTTAATCCTCTCCAACTTTATGAACCCAGCCATATCATTTATCCAGGCCTCCAGGCTGGGGGGCTTCGCCTCCTTCCACATTAGCAAGATCCTTCGCCGGGCTACTAGGGACGCAAAGGCCAGAATACCGGCCCTCTTTCACCTCCTGCACTCCCGGTTCGTCCACTACTCCAAATATAGCTAGCCCCCAGCTTTGCTTGACCCGGTCTTTCACCACCTGAGATATTGCTGCCGCCACTCCTCTCCAGAACCCCTCCAGTGCCGGGCATGACCAAAACATATGGACATGGTTCGCCGGGCTTCCTTTTTAAAAAAAATATATATTTTATTGAAACTTTTTTTCCCAAACAACAATTTTTCCTCTTACAAAACAAACGCAACAGTAACAATACAGAAAATTTTAACAATACATAAGTAACAAAACCCCCTTATCTATTGTCCTAAACGAAACTAAACCCCCCCACCCCCCTCCCCCTGGGTTGCTGCTGCTGGTCATCTGTCTTCCCTCTAACGTTCCCCTAGGTAGTCGAGAAATGGCTGCCACCGCCTGGTGAACCCTTGAGCCGATCCTCTCAGGGCAAACTTTATCTGCTCCAGTTTAATGAACCCCGCCATATCGTTTACCCAGGCCTCCAGTCCGGGGGGTTTCGCCTCCTTCCACATGAGTAGGATCCTACGCCGGGCTACTAGGGACGCAAAGGCCACAACGTCGGCCTCTTTCGCCTCCTGCACTCCCGGCTCTTCCGCAACTCCAAATAGAGCTAACCCCCAGCCTGGTTTGACCCGGGCCTTCACCACCTGCGAAATCACTCCCGTCACTCCCTTCCAATACCCTTCCAGTGCCGGGCATGCCCAAAACATATGTGCGTGGTTTGCCTGGCTCCCGCCACACCTCCCACATTTGTCCTCCACTCCAAAGAACCTGCTCAATCTTGCTCCCGTTATGTGTGCTCTATGTAGCACCTTAAATTGAATCAGGCTAAGCCTGGTGCATGAGGAAGAGGAATTCACCCTGCTTAGGGCATCAGCCCACATACCCTCCTCTATCTCCTCCCCTAATTCTTCTTCCCACTTTCCTTTTAGTTCGCCCAACGACTCCTCCCCCTCTTCCCTCATCTCTCGATAAATCTCTGACACCTTGCCCTCTCCGACCCACACCCCTGAAAGCACCCTGTCCTGTATCCCCTGTGTCGGGAGCAACGGAAATTCCCTCACCTGTTGTCTAGTAAACGCCCTCACCTGCATATATCTCAAGAAATCTCCCCGGGGCAACTTATACTTTTCCTCCAATGCTCCCAAGCTCGCAAAAGTCCCATCTATAAATAAATCTCCCACCCTCCTAATTCCCAACTGGCACCAGCTCTGAAATCCTCCATCCATTCTTCCTGGGGCGAACCTATGGTTGTTCCTGATAGGGGACCCCACCAGGGCTCCCCGCACCCCTCTCTGTCGCCTCCACTGTCCCCAGATATTCAGTGTTGCCGCCACCACCGGGTTCGTGGTAAACTTTTTAGGTGAGAACGGTAGCGGCGCCGTCACCAGCGCCTCTAAACTCGTCCCTTTACAGGACTTTCTCTCCAGTCTTTTCCACGCCGCTCCCTCACCCTCCATCATCCATCTACGTATCATTGCCACATTGGCGGCCCAATAGTAATCGCCCAAGTTCGGTAGTGCCAATCCTCCTCTGTCCCTACTACGCTGAAGGAACCCCCTCCTTACTCTCGGAACTTTCCCTGCCCACACGAAGCTCGTGATGCTCCTGTCTATTTTATTAAAGAAGGTCTTGGTGATTAATATAGGGAGACATTGAAATACAAATAAGAACCTCGGGAGGACCATCATCTTAATTGCTTGCACCCTGCCCGCCAGCGATAGAGGCTGCATGTCCCACCTCTTGAAGTCCTCCTCCATTTGTTCTACTAGCCGTGTCAGATTAAGTCTGTGCAAGGTTCCCCAGCTCCTAGCGATCTGAATCCCCAGGTATCGGAAGTTTCTTTCCACTTTCCTTAGCGGCAAGCCTTCTATCTCTCTACTCTGGTCCCCTGGATGTATCACAAATAATTCACTCTTCCCCATGTTTAACCTATACCCTGAGAATTCCCCGAACCCCCTCAAAATTCGCATAACCTCTATCATCCCCCCCCCGCTGGGTCCGACACGTATAACAATAGATCATCCACGTACAACGAGACTCAGTGTTCTTCGCCCCCTCTAATCACCCCTCTCCATTTTCTGGAGTCTCTCAACGCCATGGCCAGAGGTTCAATTGCCAACGCGAACAACAATACAGACAGCGGGCATCCCTGTCTTGTTCCCCTATATAGTCGGAAATACTCCGATCTATGTCGACCTGTAACTACGCTTGCTGTTGGAGCCCCATAAAGAAGTCTAACCCAGCTAATAAACCCGTTCCCAAACCCAAACCTCCTTAACACTTCCCATAAATACTCCCACTCCACCCTATCAAATGCCTTCTCTGTGTCCATTGCCGCCACTATCTCTGCCTCCCCCTCCACTGGGGGCATCATTATCACCCCTAATAGTCGTCGCACGTTAACATTCAGTTGTCTCCCTTTTACGAACCCTGTCTGGTCTTCATGCACCACCCCCGGAACACAGTCCTCTATCCTCGATGCCAGTACCTTTGCCAGCAATTTGGCGTCCACGTTCAATAGTGAAATAGGTCTATAGGACCCGCACTGCAACGGATCTTTGTCCCTCTTCAAAATTAGCGATATCGTCACCTCCGACATCCTCGGGGGTAGAGTCCCCCCTTCCCTGGCCTCATTGAACGTCCTCGCCATCAACGGGGCCAACAAGTCCACATATTCTCTGTAATATTCCACCGGGAACCCGTCTGGCCCCGGGCCTTCCCTGCTTGCATGCTTCCCAGTCCCTTAATGACCTCGTCCACCTCAATCGGTGCCCCCAGGCCTACCACCTCCTGCTCCTCCACTTTCGGGAACCTCAATTGGTCCAGGAACTGCCGCATCCCCTCCTCTCCCTCTGGGGCTTGAGACCTATACAGTTCCTCATAGAAGGTCTTGAACACCTCATTTATCTTTCCTGCCCTTCGCACCGTGTCTCCTCTTTCGTCTCTAATTCCTCCTATCTCCCTCGCTGCTGCCCTCTTTCGCAGTTGATGAGCCAACAGGCGACTAGCCTTTTCCCCATATTCATACCTCCTCCCCTGTGCCTTCCTCCACAGTACCTCCGCCTTTCTGGTGGTCAGAAGGTCAAACTCCGTCTGGAGTCGTCTCCTCTCCCTGTACAATTCCTCCTCCGGGGTCTCTGCAAATTCCCTATCCACCCTTAAAATCTCCCCCAGTAATCTTTCCCTTTCCTTGGCCTCTGTTTTCCTTTTGTGGGCCCCAATAGAGATCAGCTCTCCTCTGACCACCGCTTTTAGTGCTTCGCAAACCACTCCCACAGGGACCTCGCCGTCGTCATTGACCTCCAGGTATCTCTCAATACACCCCCGCACTCTTGCACACACTCCCTCATCCGCCATCAGTCCCACATCTAATCGCCAGAGTGTTCTCTACTCCCTGCCCTCTCCTAATTCCAGGTCCACCCAATGTGGAGCATGATCCGAAACCGCTATGGCTGAGTACTCAGCTTCTTCCACCTTAGAGATCAACGACCATCCCAAAACAAAAAAATCTATCCGGGAGTACACTTTGTGGACATGGGAGAAGAAGGAAAACTCCCTAGCCCATGTCTAAGAAATCGCCATGGATCCGCTTCCCCCATTTGGTCCATAAAACCCCTTAAGTACCTTGGCCGCTGCCGGCCTCCTTCCGGTCCTTGAGCTGGATCTATCTAGCCCGGGTCTAGCACCGTATTAAAGTCCCCTCCTAGAATCAAGTTTCCTACCTCCAGGTCCGGTATACGCCCCAGCATCCGTCTCATAAATCCCGCATCGTCCCAATTTGGGGCATACACATTGACCAACACGACCTCCATTCCCTCCAGCCTACCACTCACCATTACATATCTACCTCCGCTATCTGCTACGATGTTCTTTGCTTCAAATGCTACCCGTTTCCCCACCAAAATGGCCACCCCTCTGTTCTTTGCGTCCAGTCCTGAGTGGAACACCTGTCCCACCCATCCTTTCCTTAGCCTAACTTGGTCCGCCACCTTTAGGTGCGTCTCTTGGAGCATAACCACGTCTGCCCTTAGTCCTTTCAAATGCGCGAGCACTCGGGCCCTTTTTATCGGTCCGTTCAGGCCTCTCACGTTCCACGTGATCAGCCTCACTAGGGGGCTACCTGCCCCCCTCCCGTGTCGTTTAGCCATTACCTTCTCTAGGCCAGTCCCATATCCCACCTCCGCGCTCCCGCTCGCTCCCCCAGCGTCGCACACCATCCCCGCCCACCCACTCTTTAGCCATTTCCTTTTGGATTTCCGCAGCAGCAACCCAGTTGTCGTCTCCCCCCCCCCCCCCTTGCTAGATCCCCATCTAGCTTGATTGCTCCCCCCATGTCACTTCCGTAAGTCAGCTGACTTCAACTGACCCCGGCTACTCCTGCTCACTCCTCGACCCCCCCCCCCCCCAGTGTGGGGAACTCCCATCCGCCTTGCGCCTGTCTTCCCGCCTTATTCTTTCTGGCACGGGAACATCCGTTTACCTGACCCGCCTCTTACGGCGCAGCTCCCTTTCCCCTCCCCCTCCCCTTCCCCATTCTCCGACTGTGTCCCGTCTTTCCCCCATCACCGGCGCCCACATTTCCCCAATGTCTCCCCCCTTCCCAGTTTGCTTCTCAATTAACTTCACCCATAACATTAACAAAATCAATAACAATAACATTTCCTGCAGCATCAGTCCCTCAGTTCCCATCCAATTTCCCTTCTTTGATGAAGGACCATGCTTCCTCCGCCGTCTCGAAATAATGGTTTCTCTCCTGATACGTGACCCATAGTCTTGCCGGCTGCAGCATCCCAAACTTCACCTTCCTTTTATGCAACACCTCTTTGGCTCGGTTGAAGCTCGCCCTCCTTCTCGCCACCTCCGCACTCCAATCCTGGTATATCCGTACCACAGCGTTCTCCCATCTGCTACTCCGCACCTTTTTAGCCCATCTCAGGACCTCTTCTCTGTCCTTTAGGCGGTAAAATCGCACGATTATCGCCCTCGGTGGTTCTCCCGCTTTTGGTCTTCTGGACGGAATCCGATTTGCCCACTCCACCTCCATGGGGCCCGTAGGGGCCTCAGCACCCATCAGTGAGCTCAGCATCGTACTTGCGTACGCTCCACAGTCCACTCCTTCCACACCCTCAGGGAGACCAAGTATCCGAAGGTTCTTCCTTCGCGCTCCGTTTTCTAGGGCCTCGATCCTTTCAGTGCACTTTTTATGAAGTGCCTCGTGCGTCTGAGTCTTAACCGTCAGGCCCAGGATCCCGTCCTCAATATTTGTCACCTTCTGCTCCACCACGCAAAGCTCTGTCTCCTGGGTCTTTAATGTCTCCTTGAGCCCCTCAATTGCCTGTAGCATCGGGGTCAGCACCTCCCTCTTCAGCAGCTCCACGCACCGTCTCACGATTTCATCCTGCTCAGGCCCCCATGTCGCCTGCGCTTTCTCCGCCGCCATCTTGAACTTCTCTCCCTCTGACCTTTTGGTCGATGATTCCTCGGGCTGCAGCTGCCGCCGCCGGTTTTTTCCTCCTTCGTTTGGGGGGGACTCCCTTCTCCCACACCCCACACCGGGCTGGGTCGACAAAAAATTCCCCGTTGGGGCTCTTAAAAGAGCCCGAACGTCCGTCGGAGCTGGAGCCGCCAAAACGTGCGGCTAGCTCGGCATCACCGCAACCGGAAGTCGAGTCGTTCGCCGGGCTTCATGAGTACCTTCCACATCTGTCCTCTACCCCAAAGAACCTACTCAACCTCGCCCCCGTCAAGTACGCTCTGTGGACCACCTTAAATTGTATCAGGCTGAGCCTGGCACACGAGGAGGAGGAATTAACCCTACCTAGGGCATCAGCCCACAGACCTTCCTCGATCTCCTCCCCCAGCTCCTCCTCCCATTTACCCTTCAACTCTTCTACCAGCGCTTCCCCCTCTTTCAACTCCTGGTGTATTTCCGACACCTTGCCGTCCCCGACCCATACACCCGAGATCACCCTATCTTGAACTTCTTGTGCCGGGAGCAACGGGAATTCCCTCACCTGTCGCCTCACAAAAGCCCTCACCTGCATATATCTAAAGGCATTTCCCGGTGGTAACTCGAACTTCTCCAGTGCCCCTAGGCTCGCAAACGTCCCGTCGATGAACAGGTCCCTCATTCTTCCAATCCCCGCCCGATGCCAGCTCTGGAACCCCCCGTCCATCTTCCCCGGGACAAACCGGTGGTTACCCCTGATTGGGGACCACACCAATGCTCCCATTGCTCCCCGGTGCCGTCTCCACTGGCCCCAGATCCTTAGCGTTGCCGCCACCACCGGGCTCGTGGTATACTTTGTCGGCGAGAGTGGCAGCGGTGCCGTCACCAACGCCCCCAGGCTCGTTACTTTACAGGACGCCGTCTCCATCTTCTTCCATGCCACCCCCTCTCCCTCCATAACCCACTTTCGGATCATCGCCACATTTGCTGCCCAGTAGTAGCTCCCCAGGTTTGGCAGCGCCAATCCTCCGCGGTCCCTACTGCGTTCCAGGGACCCTCTCCTTACTCTCGGGGTCTTATTCGCCCACACAAATCCCATAATACTCCTGCCTACTCTCTTAAAAAAGGCCTTAGTGATCACGATGGGAAGGCACTGAAACACAAACAGAAACCTCGGAAGGACCACCATTTTGACCGACTGCACTCTACCCGCCAGCGAGAGCGGTAACATGTCCCATCTTTTGAAATCCTCCTCCATTTGCTCCACCAACCTCGTCAGATTCAGTTTATGTAGGGTCCCCCAACTCCTGGCTATCTGGATCCGCAGATACCGAAAGCTCCCCTCCGCTCTCCTCAGCGGTACGTCCCCTATCCCACTTTCTTGGTCCCCCGCCTGTAATACAAAGAGCTCACTCTTCCCTACATTGAGCTTATAGCCCGAAAACTCCCCAAACTCCCTTCGAGTCTGCATGACCTCCACCATCCCCTCCATCGGATCCGCCACGTACAGCAACAGGTCATCCGCATATAGTGACACCCGATGCTCTTCTCCCCCTCGGACCACCCCCATCCATTTATTAGACTCCCCCAATGACATGGCCAATGGTTCGATCGCCAATGCGAACAACAGGGGGGACAGGGGGCACCCCTGCCTCGTCCCTCGGTACAGTCGAAAGTACTCCGACCTCCGCCGGTTCGTCACTACACTCGCCATCGGGGCTCTGTAAAGGAGCTTAACCCAATTGATAAACCCTACCCCGAACCCAAACCTACGCAGCACCTCCCAGAGGTACTCCCACTCTACTCGGTCAAAGGCCTTCTCCGCGTCCATAGCTGCCACTATCTCCGCCTCTCCCTCCTCCGATGGCATCATTATCACGTTTAAGAGCCTCCGCACATTGGTGTTTAGTTGCCTGCCCTTTACAAATCCCGTCTGGTCCTCGTGGATTACCCCTGGGACACAGTCCTCGATCCTCGTGGCCAGCACTTTTGCCAGCAACTTTGCATCCACATTGAGGAGCGAGATCGGCCTATACGATCCACATTGCAGTGGGTCCTTGTCCCGCTTTAGGATCAAAGAAATTGTCGCTTCCGACATTGTCGGGGGCAGGGTCCCCTCCTCTCTTGCCTCATTAAAGGTTCTCACCAGTAGCGGGGCCAACAGGTCTGCGTACTTCCTGTAGAACTCCACCGGGAATCTGTCCTGTCCCGGGGCCTTCCCCGCCTGCATTCTCCACAAACCCTTGCTCAACTCCTCCAACCCAATTGGTGCCCCCAAACCAGCCACCTCTAACTCCTCCACCCTCGGGAATCTCAGCTGATCTTGGAATCGTCTCATCCCCTCTTCCCCCGCTGGGGGCTGGGATCTGTACAGCTCTTCATAAAAGGCCTTGAATACCTCGTTTATTTTCGTCGCACTCCGAACCATGGCTCCCCTTCCATCTTTGACTCCCCCTATTTCCCTCGCTGCCATCTTCTTACGGAGCTGGTGTGCCAGCATCCGACTAGCCTTTTCCCCATACTCGTAGGTCGCCCCCTGCGCTTTCCTCCACTGTGCCTCCGCCTTCCCTGTGGTCAACAGGTCAAACTCCGTCTGGAGCCGTCGTCTTTCCCCAAGTAATCTTTCCTCCGGGGCCTCTGTGTATCTCCTGTCCACTCTCAAAATATCCCCCACTAACCTCTCCCTTTCCATACCCTCTGTCTTCTCCCTATGAGCCCTAATGGAAATTAGCTCTCCCCTGATCACCGCCTTCAACGCCTCCCATACCACTCCCACCCGCACCTCCCCGTTGTCGTTGGCCTCCAAGTACCTTTCGATACACCCCTCACCTTCCCACACACCACCTCGTCCGCCAGCAGTCCCACATCCAGCCGCCACAACGGGCGTTGGTCCCTCTCCTCTCCCAGCTCCAGTTACACCCAGTGCGCGGCATGGTCCGAAACGGCTATAGCCGAATACTCCGTCCCCTCCACCCTCTGGATGAGCGCCCTACCCAGAACAAAGAAATCTATCCGGGAGTATGCTTTGTGTACATGGGAGAAGAAAGAAAATTCCCTGGCCTGCGGCCTTGCAAACCGCCATGGGTCCACTCCCCCCATCTGATCCATAAACCCCCTAAGCACCTTGGCCGCTGCCAGCCTCTTTCCAGTCCTTGATTTGGAGCGGTCCAGTGCTGGATCCAACACTGTATTGAAGTCCCCTCCCATTATCAGGCCTCCTATCTCCAGGTCCAGAATGCACCCCAACATGCGCTTCATGAATCCTGCATCATCCCAGTTCGGGGCGTATACGTTTACCAACACCACCCACGTCCCTTGCAGCCTACCGCTCACCATCACCTATCGCCCTCCATTGTCCGCTACAATAGTCTTGGCCTCAAATGACACCCGCTTTCCCACCAATATTGCCACCCCTCTATTCTTCGCATCCAGTCCCGAGTGGAATACCTGTCCTACCCATCCCTTTCTTAGCCTGACCTGGTCTGCCACCTTCAGGTGTGTCTCTTGGAGCATGGCCACGTCCGCCTTCAGTCCCTTTAAGTGCGTGAACACTCGAGCCCTCTTCACCGGCCCATTCAGGCCCCTCATATTCCACGTTATCAGCCGGATTGGAGGGGCTCTCACCCCCCCCCCACGTCCCGCCGACTAGCCATCTCCTTTTCTGGGCCAGTCCCGTGTCCACGTCTCCCTCACCCTCCAGTCCCCCAGAGGGGGGACCCCCGTCCCGACCACCTCTTCTGTGTCCCATTCCCTTTCGGCCAGTGCAGCAGCAACCCTTTTTCCGCCCCCTTCCCCCCCCCCTCCCCTCCCCCCGCTAGACCCCTGTCTAGCTTTTTTGCTCCCCCCATGTCACTCCCGTAAGTCAGCTGACGCCTGCTGACCCCGGCTTCCCCCGCCGTCCCAATGACCTCCCCGCGTGGGAGTCGCCCAATCCATATGCATTCCTTCGTTCCCCTTCCCGCCTTTCCAAAGCCCGCTCCGCCCCCTCTGGCGCAGCTCCTGTTGCGGCCTTGTCTCTCTCCCCCAGCCCATGTAACATTTCCTGCGCGTGATTGACCCCCTATATACAACAACCATCACACATCAAACCCCAAAACATCCCCCTCACCCTCACAAACTCTCAGAGTCCAACTTTTCGGCTTGTACAAAGGTCCACGCCTCTTCAGGCGTTTCGAAGTAATAGTGTTGGCCCTTGTATGTGACCCACAGTCGCGCTGGCTGCAGCATTCCGAATTTCACTTCTTTCCGGTACAACGCCGCTTTGGCCCGGTTGAAACCCGCTCTCCGCTTTGCAACCTCCGTGCTCCAGTCCGGGTATATTCGGATCTCTGCATTGTCCCACTTACTGCTCCGCTCCTTCTTGGCCCATCTCAGGACCCACTCTCTGTCCGTGAACCGGTGGAACCTCACCACCATCGCCCTTGGCGGCTATTTGCCTGGGGCTTCTTCGCCAGCACCCGATGTGCCCCGTCCAACTCCAGCGGCCTCGAAGGGGCCTTCGTGCCCATCATCGCCTCGAGCATCGTGCTCGCGTATGCCCCGGCATCAGCCCCCTCCACTCCCTCAGGGAGACCCAGGATTCGCAGATTCTTTCTCCTCAACCTGTTCTCCAGGTCTTCGAGTCTTCCCGCCCACCTCTTGTGTAGCGCTTCGTTCTGCTCCACTCTCACCGCCAGGCCCACGAGCTCGTCCTCGTTCTGACTGACTCTTTTCTGTACCTCCTGGATCTTAGCTTCGTGGGCCTTCTGGGTGATCCCGAGTCCTTCAATTGCCGAAAGCATAGGCGCCAACATCTCCTTGCGCATCTCCTCGCGCTGCTCCTCGAAGCAGCGCTTGATGAACTCCTGCAGCTCCCCTTTGTCCCTGGCCGCCGCCATTTTGTTTTCTTTCCCTCGCTTCTCCCGTTGCTCCAGTGCCGCTCCTTTGGCCGTTACACTTCTGGTCCGTTTCATAGAAGTTGGAGGGGGACCTCTCTCTTCCCTTCCCCACGGGCTGCGTCGAGAAAAAAAATTCCGTTGGGGCTCCTCTAACGAGCCCAAAAGTCCGTGGTAGCGGGAGCTGCCGAATCGTGCGGCTTAGCTCCGCATAGCCGCAACCGGAAGTCGAGAGGGAATCCTTTTGGCAGTGTTCGCTTCACCAGTCTGCCCCAAAAAGTCTATGGAAACTCCTGAAAAAGGCCTGAGAGTCAGTTCCAGACTGGAGCTGCCGAATGCGCGACCTACTCCTCCATGGCCGCCACCGGAAACCTCGTCCCTGCTTCTTCGATGGCCTTGTAGATCTTTTCACAGTTGTTCCCTCTGCTGCTAGAATTCACCTTTGATAGAGTCAAGTCAGATTGCAGCTTTAAGCTTGCCCTTCCCCCGCCTGCATGCTGGAAGAGGCCTTTGTCTATTGCTGCAGCTCAAGCCAAATCTTTTACTGTTTCTGCCGGGTCTGGTAGCCAAAAGACATAACTTTCCTGGGGGACTCTGTCAGGGGAATGCTGCAGCCCTCTTCCCACACCGGGAAATGTCAAACAAATGCCGTGGGGGCCCTGTAAAAGAGCCCAATAGACCGTTCCAAGCGGGAGCTACCGAATATGCGACCTAGCTCTGCATAGCAGCACCCGGAAGTCGTTGAATGATTTTCAGTGCTACATGAAGCTAGAATTGAAGTAAAACCCAATCCTAGAACACCATTTATGTTGATAAAGAATTGCTGAGGAATTACTATCTTGCCAGGATCTATTATCTGAATGAAACAAGCCATATTCTGAACTACCTGTTGAAGTAGACTTCCAAAATCCTGCATCACATGAGCAAGCAATTAATTTGATATCCCAAACAGTTT
This sequence comes from Scyliorhinus torazame, assembly GCF_047496885.1. Taxonomy (NCBI): domain Eukaryota; kingdom Metazoa; phylum Chordata; class Chondrichthyes; order Carcharhiniformes; family Scyliorhinidae; genus Scyliorhinus; species Scyliorhinus torazame. The sequence continues at coordinate 75,946,311 of NC_092715.1, forward strand.
TTCTTTCCTCCTCTAATGCTACCACCACAAAAAAAAATAATTACTAGCTGCGGAACCTTGCTATACTCAAATTGGATACTACACTTGTTTACATAGCACCAGTGATTGGTACTTCATAGTTCAAGCTTTCATGACTTCAGGACATCCCAAAGCACTTGGGGTCCATGAAGAATTTTTCAAATGTAGTCACTCTTTTAATGTAGGAAATGAACCATCAATTTTGAGCACAGCAGGGCCCATCAAACAACAATGTGCTGATTATTTTTAAAAAATATTTAAATAAAATTTTCAACATTTTATACATAAACTTAAGACAAAAAAAAACAGCCCACCCCAAACAACACCCACAAACCAGAAACTAAATCCCTCCCTCTCCACCTCCTCAGCAGCTGATGGAGGCCAGTTCCTTAAAGCAAGAAATAAATAGGTGCCATATCTTATGAAACCCTTCCACATTCTCTCTCTTTTTGAAAAAAAATAATTTTTATTAAAGGTTTTCATAAAATATCAATAACAAAATGAAAAAGAAACCCAACAGGGTTAAGTACAAAACCCACTCCAGAAAAACAACCCTCCATACCCCTCTTTCCCCCCCCCCCCGTACATAAATAATAAATTAACATTAACACCCCGACTTAATACAACAAGTATATACAACCCCTCAGACCCTCCAGTGTAAATAACAAAAACAAAGAAAATAACTAAATTTAACAAAATAAAAATAAAGTGACCCCCCCCCCCCCCAACCGAGTTGCTGCTGCCATTGACCAATGTATACCGCTCTGCCAGGAAGTCTCCGAACGGTTGCCACTGCCTAAAGAACCCTTGTACCGACCCTCTCAAGGCGAATTTCACCCTCTCCAATTTAATGAACCCCGCCATATCGTTGATCCAGGGTTCCACGCTTGGGGGCCTCGCATCCTTCCACTAAAGAAGAATCCTTCGCCAGGCTACCAGGGATGCAAAGGCCAGAATTCCGGCCTCTTTCGTTTCCTGCACTCCCGGCTCCTCTGCCACCCCAAATATCTTCCAGTCACGTCTATGATAGTCTGACCGACTGGCACTTGATTTATTTAACACAGTCTATAAAAAATGTTCTTTTCAAGGGTCGAAGTACTGATTGATGCGGCTTTAAGACTTTTAATGGGTGAAAAAGATATTTCTTACCCCAGTCTAGCCGTGGGTTCCGGCTGTCTTCTGGGCCTCCTCCGATTATCTCCGAAGCTTCCCGACCTCCTCCGATTATCTTCGAAGCTTTCCGTCGTCACCTGGGCCTCCGAAGGTCGTTCAGTACTCCCCCCCCCCCCCCCCCCCCCCCCCCCCCCCCCCCCCCTCCTGCCGACTACGCCAAAATGAAGGAATCTTTAATTTATAGGGATCTTAACCTGTCGAACCACGCCAAGTTTGGGGGAAGCTTAGTTGATGAATCAAGTCCTGGCGCAATACGACAAGTTATAAGATTTGTCTATTTGTAGACTGTTAAGTTGTTCGATTCCTTGTATTATTCGACTGTGTATAGTTGAAGGAATTTATATCATCTCTGCTATTCGGTTATCAGTAGCACTTTGCGAATACTGGAACTCAGCAGAAATTTGCAGTATAAACTCCTCGGGTGCCAAAAAGAATTGTTTTATTTGTAGTCGCTTGATTACAATTTGAAAGTCATTTAAAAGGCAATTTGTAGACAATTCGAAGCTTTCAGAGAATTACAGACATTATCTTTCTTTGCTTAGGCAAACAGCTCGAAAGTAACTTTTTAAAGGTCAAAGTCTGGCAATGAAACATGAAGAGAGAGAGAGAGCTAATCTTCAGCTAAACTCAAACTCAAAGTCAAAAGTGGACTAACATCACTGACACAGACTGTTAAACTGACAACCCCCAAAAGACATCTCTAAAATGGAGACTATAAAGGACAAAACTGACTAAACTAAACACTAAAACCAAACCTAAAATGGCGGGGAGAAACTTTTCAGTTATACACTTTCATATCTGTCTTAAGTCGTCTAATTACACCCCAATATAATCCTAATTGGTTTGGGTTAGACTCCAACACATTTGATTTGATGGCAAGCCGTCCATCTTCAATGTGCAACATCAGCTTTTCTGACCTAGCTGTTATCTGCATTGTGAATAATGGTGCCTTGTATTCAGTCCCTGTCCTTGACAATTAGCACAAGCAGTGTCAAATTATCTTGCAACTGTGCTGTTTTAATGTCACACTGTCTTTGAAAATATGCATTTGCCAGAACAACGGACTTCAGTAAAAGTGAATTATGCTGTATAAATGGGTATTAAAAACTGGGGCTCAACATTTATGCTTAAACAGCTATCTTTTACCTATACTAGTTGTATTTGAAATACTTGGCTTCTACAAGCCCCCAGCCCGGCCTGACCCTGGATCCTACCACCCTCGACACCGTCTTTGCTACGCCCTTCCAAAATTCCTCCAGCGCTGGGCATGGCCAGAACATATGGGTGTGGTTTGCTGGGCTCACTGAGCACCTAACACACCTGTCCTCACCCCCAAAAATATGACTCATCCTTGTCCCGGTCATGTGTGCCCTGTGCAGCACCTTAAACTGTATGAGGCTGAGCCTCGCGCACGATGAGGAAGAGTTCACCCTCCCCAGGGCGTCTGCCCACGAGCCTTCCTCAATTTCCTCTCCCAACTCCTCTTCCCACTTATCTTTTACCTCCACCACCGAGGCCTCCTCCTCCTCCTGCATCACCTGGTAAGTTTACGAGATCTTCCCCACTCCCACCCACCCCCCGAGAGCACCCTTTCCTGTACTGTGTGTGGCCGTAGCCGCGGGAATTCCACCACCTGCTGTCTGGCAAACGCCCTTACCTGCAAGTGCCTGAAGGTGTTCCCCGGGGGGAGCCCGTACTTCTCCTCCAGTTCATCCAGGCTCGCGAACTTCCCGTCCACAAACAGGTCCTCCAACTTTCGTATCCCTGCCCTGTGCCACCCCGCAAACCCTCCACCTGTTCGCCCTGGGGCGAACCGGTGGTTCCCCCGTAATGGGGCCCCCGCCGAGACCCCCACTTCCCCCCGTGCCGCCTCCATTGCCCCCAAATTTTGAGGGCAGCCACCACCACTGGGCTCGTGCTATACCTCCTTGGAGGCAGCGGCGCCGTTGCCAGCGCCCCCAGACTCATACCCACGCAAGATGCCGTCTCCAGCCTCTTCCATGTGGCCCCCTCCCCTCCATCACCCACTTGTGCACCATCGTCGCATTGGCGGCCCAGTAGTATCCACAGAGGTTGGGCAGCGCCAGTCCCCCCCTATCTCTACTCTGCTCCAGGAACACCCTTCTCACCCTCGGAATCCCTCGCGCCCACACAAACCCCATTATACTCCTGTTAACACGCCTGAAAAAAGCCTTCGGGATAAACACGGGGAGGCACCGGAACAGGAACAAAAACCTTGGGAGCACCGTCATTTTGATTGACTGCACCCTACCCGCCAAGGACAGCGACAACGCGTCCCACCTCTTGAACTCCTCCATTTGCTCCACCAGCCTTGTACAATTAAGCCTATGCAGAGCCCCCCAGCTCCTGGCCACCTGGACTCCCAGATACCTGAAGCTCCTCTCCGCCTTTTTTAGTGTGAGCTCAGCAATCCCCCTCTCCTGGTCCCCTGGATGAACCACATACAGCTTGCTCTTCCCCATGTTGAGCTTGTACCCCGAAAAGTCTCCGAATTCCCTAAGAATTCTCATTACCTCCGGCATTCCTCCCACCGGGTCCGCCACATACAGCAGCAGGTCGTTAAAGCGACACCCTATGCATCCCCCCCCCCCCCTCCAGTTCCTTGACTCCTTCAGTGCCATAGCCAGGGGTTCAATCGCCAGTGCGAAGAGCAGGGGGGACAGTGGACACCCCTGTCTCGTCCCTCGGTGCAACCGAAAGTACTCGGACCTCCTCCTGTTTGTGGCCACACTCCCCATCGGGACCTCATACAACAGCCTAACCCACCTGACAAACCCTTCCCAAACCCGAACCTCTTCAGCACCTCCCACAGGTACCCCCACTCTACCCTATCGAAGGCTTTCTCAGCATCCATCGCCACCACTATCTCCGCCTCCCCCTCCCTCGCCGGCATCATGATAACGTTCAAAAGCCTCCGCACATTCGCGTTCAACTGCCACCCCTTCACAAACCCCGTCTGGTCTTCATGGATGATCTGCGGCACACAATCCTCAATCCTCGTGGCTAAGACCTTCGCTAGCACTTTGGCATCTACATTTAGCAAGGAAATCGGTCTGTAAGACCCACATTGCAGGGGATCCTTGTCCCGCTTCAGGATCAAGGAGATCAGTGCCCGGGACATCGTCGGGGGCTAAGCGCCCCCCCTCCCTTGCCTCATTGAAGGTCCTAACTAACAACGGGCCCAACAGGTCCATATATTTTTTATCGAATTCGACCGGGAAACCGTCCGGCCCCGGTGCCTACCCCGCCTGCATGCTTCCTATCCCTTTGATCAGCTCCTCCAGCCCAATTGGGGCCCCCAATCCCGTCACCAGTGCCTCTTCCACCTTTGGAAACCTCAGTTGGTCCAGGAAGCGGCCCATCCCTCCCTCACTCCCGTGGGGGCTCGGATCGGTACAGTTCCTCGTAGAAGTCCCTGAAGACCCCATTGATGTCAGATCCCCCGTCCTAGACCTGGAGCGATTCAGTGCAGGATCCTGCACCGTGTTAAAGTCCCCCCCCCCATTATCAGGCCCCCCACTTCCAAGTCTGGGATCCGACCCAACATGCGCCGCATAAAACCAGTGTCCTCCCAGTTCGGGGCATACACATTGACCAGTACCACCCTCTCTCCCTGCAACTTACCACTTACCATTAAGTACTTGCCGCCATTATCTGCCACAATGCTCGACGCCTCAAACGACACCTTCTTTCCCACCAAGATCGCCACCCCCCCGATTTTTGGCATCCAGCCACGAGTGAAACACCTGACCTACCCACCCTTTCTTCAATCTTATCTGGTCTGCCACCTTCAGGTGTGTCTCCTGAAGCATAACCACATCCGCCTTGAGCCCCTTCAGGTGTGCGAACACGCGGGCCCGCTTAACCGGCCCATTCAGTCCCCTTACATTACAGGTTATCAGCCGGATCAGGGGGCTACCCGCCCCCCTCCCCCGCCGACTAGCCTCGACTCCTCCCATTGTGTGGCACACCCTCCTCTCCCGTCCCCATCCATAGGTTCTCCCCCTCCCCCTTCTGTTCTAAGCGCGGGAAACAACCCTTGTCCCCTGTTTCCCCCCCCTGCCCCGCTCCCTCCAGTCTTCAGCGTGGGAAAAAGCCCACGCTTTCCACCTACCAGGCCCCGCCCCCTCTGACGCAGCTCCTTTTACAGGCCCGGTCCCCTCACCCCTGACTCGGGCCTCCCCCTCCCCCGCGGAGCCCCATCTCACCTCCAAGAGCCCCCCCCCGACTAACCCAACCAAAACAGTGCCCAACCCGCCCCAGCCACCCTCACCAACCCAAAAGAGAAAAAACACTAAGTAAAAGAAACCTGGAGCAATACAAAGGCACCCCGCCGAAACAAAATTAAACATAGCATATCAACCGTAGTCCCCAATTGCCCGTACCGACCTTCAATCTGTGTCCAACTTCTCGGCCTGAACAAAGGCCCACGCCAACTCCGGAGACTCAAAATAATGGTGCCGGTCCTTGTAGGTAACCCACAGTCGCGCTGGCTGCAACATGCAAAACTTCATCCCCTTCCTGTGCAGCACCGCCTTCGCTCGATTGTATCCCTGCCTTCGCTCGATTGTACCCGGCCCTCCTCTTCGCCACCTCCGCACTCCAGTCCTGATATATCCGAACCTCCGCGTTCTCCCACCTGCTGCTCCTCTGCTTCTTGGCCCACCTGAGCACACACTCCCGATCGACGAACCGATGGAACCTCACCAGCACCGCCCGCGGAGGCTCGTTAGCCTTGGGCCTCCTCGCCAGCACTCTATGGGCCCCTTCCAGCACCAGGGGCTCCTGGCAGGACCCCGCTCCCATCAGCGAGTTCAACCTGGTGACCACATAAGCTCCCACGTCCGGCCCCTCCAGCCCGTCCGGGAGGCCCAGAATCCACAGATTCTTTCACCTCGACCGATTCTCCATCGCCTCGAACCGCTCCTGCCATTTCTTGTGGAGCGCCTCGTGCGCCTCCACCTTTGCCGCCAGGCCTAAGATCTCGTCCTCGTTGTCGGAGATCTTTTGTCGAGCCTCGCGGATCGCCACTCCCTGGGCCGTCTGTGTCTCCAGCAGCTTATCAATAGACGCCTTCATCGGCTCTAGCAGGTCCGTTTTAATCTCTCTGAAGCAGCGCTGGATACCCTCCTGCTGCACCTCCGCCCACTGCATCCACGCTGCCTGGTCTCCGCCTGCCGCCATTTTGTCCTCCTTCCCTCGCACCTTCTTCGGGTCCACCACCATCTTTTTTGTCGCCCCGCTCCTAGTTGAAGCCATATACTGACGGGGAGCTGTTGTATCCTTCCCACACCGGGAAACGTCGAAAAAGTGCCGTTGGGGGCCCTGAAAAAAGCCCAAAAGTCCGTTTTTGCGGGAGCCGCCGTATGTGCCACGTAGCTCCGCATATCCGCAACCGGAAGTCCCCAAATTCTCTCTCCAGGTGAAGTTAACTCCCCAAACGCAGAAACTCCAAGTCCCCCAACCACACTGAGGCAGAGGGTTCAGAAGCTGACCTCCACCCCAACAGGAGCCGCCTCCTAGCCACTAGGTGAAAGCTTAGGTCTCCCCCGGCTCTGACTGCAGCTCCGGCAGATCTGATACCTCGAATATGGCTCAGTGGACTGGGTAGGTCCATCTGCAAGATCACCAAAATGGTGCAGTAGAATGAGCCTCAGAACTTCTTGAACTTCAGCCATGACCACAGCACACAAGTATTTAGCTGGCTCCCTCCCACACCGCTCACAAACATCCTCCACCCCCTCTGACAACCGACTCATCCTCGCCCTCGTCAGGTGTGCCCTGCGCACAATCTTCAACTGTATCAGCCCGGCCCCGCACAAGATGTTGACACATTCACTCTCCGCAACACCTCTCACCACAATCCCTCTTCCAACCCTCCTATTTCTCCTCCCACTTGGCCTTCACCCCCTTCAAAGATATTGTATCCTCTTCCATAAAAAGCTAAGGTGACCCCCCCCCCCCCCCCCCCCCCAACTCCATCACAGTCCACACCCCTCCAGCAAAAAGGGGGGAGCATCACCGGAAACATCAGGAAAGTCTTCCTGACAAAATCCCGCACCTCAATATACTTAAAGGCCTCAGTCCTCCGTAAAGGAATCAATCGTAGGAAACTGCAGAGTGTGGTGAACTCAGCCCAACGCATCACACAAGCTTGTCATCCTCCCATTGATTCTGTATACACCTCCCGCTGCCTCAGAAAGGCAGGCAGCATTGTCAGAGACCCCTCACACCCAGGGTTTGCCCTCTTCCAGACCCTTCCATCAGGTAGAAGATACAGAAGTGATTCCTTCAGACTGGCATCAATTTCGACGACGCCCTTCATTTAAAATGCTGCCGAAATTATCTCCATATCTTCAGTACTGCCACCACCATTGGGCTACTCGAGTACTTCCCTGGCGTGGATTGGAGCGGTGCCGTAGCCAACACCCACAGCCCAACCCCCTACACGAGCCTGCCTCCGTCCTCACCCACACTGCTTCTGACTCCCTACCCCAATTCCGCACCTTCTGACCATTCACCGCTCAGTAGTAATACATAAGATTCTCTCCAACTGACGCCCTCTCTGCACCATTTTACGAATCCAGGCGACCTTCCCACCCAAATAAATGATGAGATGAACCGGTCCATTCCCACAAAAAATGCCTTTGGCAGGAAGACCGTGGCAAGACATTCATTTTCACTGATTGCACTCTGCTCGCAAGCGACAGGGGGAGGCTATCCCACCTCTGCAAGTGCACCATGATTCTACCCATCAGGCTCTTGAAGTTTAGTTTACGGAGCCAGGCCCAATCCCGAACCACCTGCACCCCTGGATACCTGAAATGGCTGGCCACCACCCAAAATGGCAACCCCCTCCCCAAAGTTTGTCTCCCCGGCGGGGAAACCAAAAGCACTCTCTCTTCTCCAAATTTAGACTGTAAACCGAAAGAGCCCAAAACGGCTTTAGGAGACTCATTATGTCCACTCTTCTCCAAATTTAGTTTGTAACCTGCAAATGACAATGTGATAATGATAAATATTAATCTATTTTTGTGTTATTGATTTGGAGGTTAAATATTGGCGAGGTGACAAGTGACCACGCCACTGCTGCTCTTTGAAATAAATGTAACCTTTTTATGCTCATCTGAAAGGGTAGTTGAGGCCTCATTTTAACATCTCATCTGACAGTTGGCACCTCCAGTACAACCCTCCCTCAGTTCTGGAGTATTAGCCTTGATTATTATGCTCATCAACATTCACTGCACTTGAAAATAATTGCATGTGAAGTTCTTCATGAGATCTGTAGGTTTTTGCTTTGAAAAAAATATTTAAATTTTTACTCAATTGCTGATTTTTGCCATTTCATCTTGATTTATAGCTGCATGAATATCTGCTAGTGTCTGCTCAGATGAGCTTTGTATGTGCACAAGATTGGAAATGTCAGACATAGGAATCTGACGATATCATTCAACTCATTGAGCTGATTCCACCATTCAGTTAGTTCATGGTTGAGCGGCACCTCAACTTTATTTACCTGTACCCAACAAAAGTCTGTTGATCTCCGTCTTGAAAACTTCCATTGACCACCAGATTTCCAATATCGTTCGCTCGAATAAGTGCTTCTTGGATTCGCATCTAAATGGCTTAGTTTGCATTTTCTAATGTCATCTTGTTCTGGATTTCACCCAGCAGAATAAATAGTTTTTCTTTATAAGAACACAAGAAACAGGAACTGGATTAGGCCAGTTTGCCCTTTAAACTTGATCCACCATTCAGCTATCTCATTAAAAAAAATATATATATATTATTTTTAATTCTCCTCATTTCCCACATTTTCAACAAATACACAACAAAAGATACAGCAAGAAGTCTTGCAACACCAGGTTAAAGTCCAACAGGTTTGTTTGGAATCACTAGCTTTCGGATCACAGCACCTTCATCAGCTGCGCTGTGAAAGCTAGTGACTCCAAACAAACCTGTTGGACTTTAACCTGGTGTTGTGAGACTTATTACTGTGCCCACCCCAGTCCAACGCTGGCAGGTCCACATCAGGATAATAAAAGATAACCAACAATAATACAAATACAGTATCAATCTCCCAAACAGCATCCCCTTCAACATACAAACCCAAACATCATCCATTCCAAGTGCAGTGAAACAAAAAGACCAAAGAGAATTAACGGTCATCCCATAAACAATGTGCTCAGCCCCCTCTCCCTCCCCCCCCCCCCCCCCCACAATGTTCAATGGCATCCAATTCTTGAACGGGCATGATAAACAATGCCCATGCATTGTAGAACCCTTCCACACCCTCAGCTCAAACTTCACCTTCTCCAGAGTCAAAAATTCCAGCAGGTCCCCCTGCCAAGACGAGGCACGTGGGGGGGGGGGGGGGGGGGGGGGGGGGGGGGGGCGGGCAGGACCTGCCTCTGGGCAATCAGCGAGGCGAAGGCTAAAACATCTGCCCCCATACCCCCCTGTAGCCCGGGCTGGTCCGACACTCTGAAAATGGCTTCTAGGGGCCCTGGTTCAAAACTCACATGTACCATCTCTGAGATGACCATAAAACCTCCCTCCAATACATCTCCAGCTTCGGGCAGGACCAAAGTATCTGAACATGGTTTGCAGGGCTCCTCCCACAGAGTTCACATACATCCTCCACCCCCTCAAAGAGTCGGCTCACCCTCGCCCTCGTGAGATGTGCCCTTTACATGACCTTCAGCTGTATCAGCCCCAACCTTGAACATCGAACATTACAGCACAGTACAGGCCCTCCAGTCTTCTGGCACTATTCCTGTTGACAAAGATGACTTATAGATCAAGGCCAAAGGCTCAGCAATCTCCTCCCTAGCTTCCCATAGAATCCTAGGATAAATCCCATCCGGCCCAGGGGACTTATCTATTTTCACACTTTCCAGAATTGCTAACACTTCCTCCTTAAGAACCTCAAGCCCTTCTAGTCTAGTAGCCTGTATCTCAGTATTCTCCTCGACAACATTGTCTTTTTCCTGTGTGAATACTGACGAAAAATATTCATTTCGCACCTCTCCTATCTCCTCGAACTCCAAGCACAACTTCCCACTACTGTCCTTGACTGGCCCCACTCTTACCCTAGTCATTCTTTTATTCCTGACATATCTATAGAAAGCTTTATGGTTATCCTTGATCCTACCTGCCAAAGACTTCTCATGTCCCCTCCTGTCTCTTCTTAGCTCTCTCTTTAGGTCCTTCCTAACTAACTTGTAACTCTCGAGCACCTTAACTGAACCTTAACGTCTCATCTTTACATAAGCCTCCTTCTTCCTCTTAACAAGTGATTCAACTGCTTTATGACTTGGGGGTATCTCTGTGCGTAGATGATTTATTAATGTATCAGAGCAGAGTACGTCGATGGGGGGGGGCTTCACCGAGTGTTTGGGTCATTTTTGGGGTATAAATTAAACCTGGAAAAAAGTGAATACTTTGTGGTGTCCCGGCTGGAGGTGGGAGCAGGGGGGCTACCATTCCGCAGGGCAGTTACCCAAGATATCTGGGGGTGCAGGTGGCGCAGGACTGCTACCCTATGCACGAGATTGAGGCGTTTACGTTACATGGCACCTCACGCCACAGACTGTCCTCCATAGTCGTCCCCAACTCTTCCTCCCAGTTGGCTTTAATCCCCTCCAAGGATACCTTATCCTCCGCCAAAAACTTCCCATAGATTGCTGTCAACCCCCCCCCCCCCCAATTCTCCCTGTCGTCAATCCCTCTTCCAACAACATGGCAGCAGGCGCTATCGGGAAGCTCTGAACCTCCTTCCTGGCAAAGTCCCGGAGCTGCAGGTATCTAAATCCTTCCCCCTGCCCCAGTCCATATTTCTCTCCCAACTCCTCAAGCCTCGCAAAACGACCTCCCGGGAACAGGTCTTTTAATACCCTGACTCCCCTCCTCCCATCTACGAAATCTCCCATCCAACGTCCCTGGCACAAAACCTATGGTCCCCCTAATCGGCATCTCCCCTGACCCCGCCCACAACTTAAAATGCTGCCTCTACAGCCTCCAAATCTTCAGCGTTGCCACCATCACCGGACTCTCAGAATATTTACCCAGGGCCATCGGGAGTGGCGCTGTTGCCAATGTCCTCAGGGTCCCCCCCAGACTCTCCTCCATTCTAGCCAACTGGGATTCTTACCCCCCCCCACCCAGCTCATCACCCTTTCGGCATTCGCCGCCCAATAATAGTACAATACATTTTTAGAAGCCTAACCCCCCTGCCTGCTGTCCTCTCTGCAGAAGTACCTTCCTAACCCTGGCTACCTTCTTTCCCCCCCACCAAATAAACGAGGTGACCAACTTATCCACCTCCTTGAAAAATGCGGTTGGCAAAAAGATTGGCAGGCACTGAAATATAAACAAAAAACGGGAAGCACATACATTTTTAATTCCCTGCACCCAACCTGCCAGCGACAGAGGGAGACCATCCCACCGTGTCAAATCCGCCTACCCTCCCCACCAAGCTAGCAAGATTGTACCTACAGAGCCCCCTCCCCTTTCCAGCGCCACCTGCACCCGCAGATATCTTGGGTAACTGCCCTGCGGAATGGTAGCCCCCCCTGCTCCCACCCCCGGCCGGGACACCACAAAGTATTCACTTTTTTCCAGGTTTAATTTATACCCCAAAAATGACCCAAACGCTCGGAGAAGCCCCAGTATACCCCTATCGACGTACTCTGCTCTGATACATTAATAAATCATCTGCGTACAGAGATACCCATGTCATTCAGTTAGATCATGGCTGATCTTTTCCCTCACTCCGCCTTTCTGCACTAACCCCTGTTCCTTGTTCCCTTAGTATCCAAAAATGTGTTAACCTCTGAGTTGAATATACTCAATGGCTGAGCATCCTTTTCCCTCTGGGGTTAAAAAAAAATAATCTAGAGGTTCAGAATCCTGCCATCACAGCGGTCTACATCCCACCCAGGTGGAATTGAAGAAGACGCTTGATGAATTGTACATCGCTATAAATAACAGTGAGGTGGATTACCCGGAGGCCTTGTTCACCAGGGCTGGGGACTTCAACTAGGCCAACCTCGAGTGTACTACCAAAATTTCACCAAAGCATCTCTTGCCCCACCAGGGGCCCCAATATCCTTGACCAATGCTACACAAACATCAAAGGCACCGACGATCCATCTCCCGATCGCATTTTGGAAAATCAGACCACAAGATAGTGCTCCTTCTCCCGGTGTATAAGCAAGGGGCGGCACAGTGGTTAGCACAGTTGCCTCACGTCGCTGAGGACCCGGGTTCGATCCCAGCCCCGGGTCATTGTTCGTGTAGAGTTTGCACATCCTTCCCATATCTGCGTGGGTCTCACTCCCACAACCCAAAAAAATGTGCAGAGCAGGTGAATTGGCCATGCTAAATTGCCCCTTAATTGGAAAAAAATAATTGGGTCCTCCAAATTAAAAAAAAAAAAACGAAAACAAACAGAAGGTTGTGCAGTGCTGGTCCGAGGCGACGGAAGAGTTCCGACGCGACTGCTTGGAGTCAGTGGACTGGTCCATATTCAAGAACTCAGCGGTCAACCAGACGAGTATGCCACCACTGTCACAGACTTCATCAGTAAGTGTGTCGAAGTTTGCATGTCAAAGAAGGTAGGACATGCGTTCCCCAACTGGAAACCATGGTTTAACCGGGAGATCCACTCCCTTCTGAAGTCCAGGTCTGAGACGTTCCAACAAAGGTGACACTGACATATACAAGAAATCTAGATAGGGCCTCCGCAAAACTATCGGGGACGCCAAGAGACAATACCAGACTAAGCTAGAGTCACAGACTTACGACACGGATCCTCGTCGGTTGTGGCAAGGCTTAAATAATATAACGGGTTACAAAGCAAAGCCGAGTAGAACCTCTGGCAACAGAGCACCCCTTCCCAATTAACTCAATGCATTCAATGCTCATTTCGAACAGGAATCCAGCAAAGTGTTGTCACCTGCCCCAACAGCCTTGGATGCACCCATACCTACCATCACATCCTCAGAAGTCAGATCGGCTTTCTTGAAAGTGAACCCAGGGAAAGCAGCGGGCCTGACGGAGCTCCCGATCATGCACCCCGATCGTGTGCAGACCAACTGGCGGGTGTGTTTGCAGCCATCTTCAACCTTCCTACTCGTTCTGAGGTTATCACCTGCTTCAAGAAGACCACTATCATACCGAAGCCAAACCAGGCAATGTGCCTCGATGATTGCTGTCCGGTGGACAACTGTGAAGTGCTGCGAGAGGTTGGTCATGAGACACATCAACTCCATACTTTCAGACTGCCTTGATCCACTGCAATTTGCATACCGCCACAGCAGATGCTATCTCCCTGATCCTACACATCCGTGGAGCATCTCGACAACAAGGACTCCTACATCAGACTTCTATTCATTGACAACAGCTTTACCTTCAACACCATAATCCCAGCGAAGCTCATATCAAAACTCCAAAACCTAGGACTTGGCTCCTCCCTCCGCAGCTGGAGCCTCAACTTCCAGATCATGGACCACAATCAGTGAGGATAAACAATGACATCTACGATAGTCCTCCATACAGGGGCCCCACAAGGCTGTGTACTTAGCCCCCTCCTATCCTCCTTCTACACACACAACTCTGTGACAAAATCCGATTCCAACTCCATCTACAAGTCTGCTGATTATATGACCATAGTTGGTCAGATCTCTAACAATGATGAGTCAGAGTACAAGATAGAGAACCTAGTGGCATGATGCAAAGACAACATCTATCCCTCAATGTCATCATAACTAAGGAACTGGTCATTGACTGTCTGCATCAATGGTGCTGTGGTGGGGATGGTTGACAGCTTCAAATTCCTAGGTGTGCACATCACCAGCAATCTGTTCTGGTCCAACAACGTCAATTCTACGACAAAGAAAGCACATCACTGCCTATACTTCCTCAGGAAACTAAGCAAATTCGGCATGCCCAATTTTTGTAGATGCACCTCAGAAAGCATCCTATCTGGGTGTATCATAGCTTGGTATGGCAACTGCTCAGCCCAAGACCGTAAAAAACTACAGAGTCGTGAACACAACCCAGTCCATCACACAAACCCGCCACCCATCCATTGACTGTGCCTGCACCTCCTGCTGCCTTGGGAACGCGGGCAGCATAATCAAAGCCCCCCCCCCCCCCCCCACTGGGTTATTCTGTTTTCAAACCTCTTCCATCAGGCAGAAGATACAAAAGTCTGAGAACATGCACCACAGATTCAAAAGCAGCTTCTTCCCTGCTATTACTAGACTCCTGAATGGCCCGCTTATGGACAGAACTGATCTCCAGAAGGAGGCCATTTGGCCTATCTTGTCCAAGGACCCGCAGCCCAAGGACACCCAGGTGCCCTTTCCAATCCCACCTTCCTGCACCTGGTCCATAGCCCTGTAGCTTAGAGCACATAAGGTGCAAGTCCAGGTACTTTTTAAAAGAGTTTAATGTCTCTGCTTCCACCACCAACTCTGGCAGCGAATTCCAGGCACCCACTACTCTGCTTAAAAAAGGTTTTGCCTCATGTCTCCTCTACACCTTCTGCCTCCTATCTTGAATCTATGTCCCCTAGCTCTAGAATTCTCCACCAAGGGAAACTATTTTATTCTGTCCCCTCTATCTCTTCCCCTCATAATTTTGTACACCTGAATAAGTCACCCCTCAGCTGCCTTTATTCCAAAGAAAATAACCCCAACCTATCTGATCTCTCCTTGTAGCTACACTTTTCTGGCCCTGACAACATTCTTGTAAGCTAACTCTGCACTCTCTCCAGGGCAATAATGTGGTGACTAGAACTGCACACAATATTCCAGTTGTGGCCTCACCAGTGTTTTATATAATTCCAACGTTATATCCTTGCTTTTATATTCTATATCTTGGAGAGCATTCCATCTGCTTTCTTAGCAACCTTGTCTACTTGAGCTGCTGTCTTTTGGGACCTCTGTACTTGTACGCCAATATCTCTCATTTCATCTACCCCATTTGGTATATTCCCATTTATTGTGTACTCCCTATAACTGTTTGACCTTCCTAAGTGCATGACCTTACACATCGGCGCTAAATTCCATCTGCCACTTTATTGGCACTCCACCACTCCATCAATATCATTCTGGAGATTGGAGTTATCCTCTACACTGTCCACCATTCGGCCAATCTTTGTGTCATCTGCAAATTTCCCAATCGTGCTCCCCATGCTCGTGTCCAAATCGTTAATGTACAGCACAAACATTAAGGGTCCCAACACCGAGCCCTATGGAACACCACTTGAAACAACTTTCAATTGCAAGGGCAGACATCGACCATTACCCTCTGTTTCCTGTCACTAAGCCAACGTTATATCCAGTTTGCCACATTGCCCTCTATCCCATGGGCTTTTACTTTCTTGACCAATCTGCCAAGTCGGACTTTGCCAAAAGCCTTTCTAAAATCCATGTACACCACATCCACTGCACTACCTTCATCAACCCTTCTTGTTACTTCCTCCGAGAATTCAATCAAATGTGTAACGCAAGACCTTCCTTTAACAAATCCATGCTGATTATCCCTGACCAGTCCATGCCTTTCTATATGTAATCCTGTCTCTCTTGTTTGATTCTACTAATTTGCCCACTACTGATGATATAAGAGTAACTACATTTCCTTTGATCCCTTTTTAAACAATGGGACCACATTTGCATTTCTTCAGTCCGCTGGTATCTCCCTTGTATCTAGTGAGGATCGAAAAATCATAATCTGAGCATATGCTATCGCCTCCCTGTCCTCCTTCATAGCTTCAGAAACAATCCATCTTGCCCTGGCGACTTGTCAACTTTAAAGGATTCCAATCCTTCGAATACTTCCTCTCTCTTATATTTATCCCACTCAATATCTTGTTGTTCCTCCTGGACTACGATATCGGCATCATCCATTTCCTTTGCAAACACGGAGACAAATATTCGTTCATCACCCTTCCCGCGGCCTTTACATCTACGCACAAGTTCCCTTCTTCATCTCTGATAGGTCCAACTTCTTCCTTAACTAACCGTTTACCATTAATATATTGGTAAAACATATTTGGGTTTTCTTTACCTTAACTTGCTAATCTTTTTTAATGTGCTGTTTGATTTCCTTTTTGACTTTGTCCCTGCACTTTCTATATTCGTCTAGACAGCCTATTTTCCTCTAGACAGCCAGGGGAGCGGTTTAAATTTGGCAGCACCACTCTTATTTTTGGAGGGGACATGTCTACTTTCTACATTTAGGATCTCTCCTTTTACTGCTTCCCACTGGTTTTCCACTAATTTACCCTCTAGCAATGCAGGCCAGTCTACCTCAGCCAAGTTCCTTCTTATTTCTGCAAAATCTAAATCTAATCTACTGGGTAATTTCTCCTCATTTCAGTCCAAAATGGCCAATTCTTATTCTGAGACTCTGCACTATGTTCTAGATTCTTCAGCCAGGGTAGACGTTATTTCTGTATATACCCTGTCAAGCCTCTTAAGAATTTTGTCTTTCAATTTGATCACTTTTCATTCTTCTAAACTCCAGGAGACATAGGCTGAGCCTACTCGATCCTTCCCAAAAAGGCAAGCCCCTTATCCCAGGATCCAGTCTAGCAAATCTTTGTTGCGTTCCCTCTAGGACAAGTATGTCTGTCCTTGGGTAAAGGGATCAAAACTGCATACAGGCACTGGAGGTGTGGCCTCACCAGTGCCTTGAATAATTATAGTAAGAAGTCTTACAACACCAGGTTAAAGTCCAACAGGTTTGTTTCGATATCACTAGCTTTCGGAGCGCTGCTCCTTCCTCAGGTGAATGAAGAGGTATGTTCCAGAAACATATACAGAGACAAATTCAAAGAAGCCAGACAATACTTGGAATGCGAGCATTAGCAGGTGATTAAACCTTTACAGATCCAGAGATGGGGTAACCCCAGGTTAAAGAGGTGTGAATTGTGTCAAGCCAGGACAGTTGGTAGGATTTCGCAGGCCAGATGGTGGGGGATGAATGTAATGCGACATGAATCCCAGGTCCCGGTTGAGGCCGCACTCGTGTGCGGAACTTGGCTATAAGTTTCTGCTCGGCGATTCTGCGTTGTCGCGCGGCCTGAAGGCCGCCTTGGAGAACGCTTACCCGGAGATCAGAGGTTGAATGCCCTTGACTGCTGAAGTGTTCCCCGACTGGAAGGGAACATTCCTGCCTGGTGATTGTCACGCGATGTCCGTTCATTCGTTGTCGTAGCGTCTGCATGGTCTCGCCAATGTACCACGCTTCGGGACATCCTTTCCTGCAGCGTCCATAATTCTGCATAGTACTTCAAGTGTGGTCTGACCAATGCTCAAACACAAGCCGCATTAACTTATGCTAGTGAAATATCTATATGTACATAAATTGTTTACATTTATTTGATCCATTGGCTGTTGTTGTTGGACTAATTTGTATCGGCAAGTCTATGAGATTTCCTGAGTTTGGCATTGAGGATGTAGCATTTTTATGAACCTTTATGCTATCTTCGGAATCTCTATTCTTTAATGCCAAGAAAGCATGACATTTCTTCTTTGAAAATTTGCATTCGTTTAAGTTGTGATCTAAAGAAAATAGAGTTGATGAGGTGTCCTAATATGTTTGTGGCTTTCAATGATATGTATAAATTTTAAAGGGTATTCTTTTTTCCACAGGCATCTGTTCCAGAGAGCACAGAAGGGTATGGTTTGCAGATGGCATTCTGCCAAATGGAGAAGTGGCAGACACAACAGTGATCGGAAGTTCAACAGTTGGAATAGGCAAAAGAGTACCAGATGAAGTGTGCCGAATGAGTCCTGCCACACAAGAACCAAAAATGGTATTGATAAATGCCAAATTAATTCCTTTTAAAACAGCAAATCCGGATGTTAGTGGTAGAAACGTCTTAACTGAAAAAAGTGGCCTGTTGTATGTCTTTTGTACCATTTTATTGAGATAAACAAACAAGTATTTATATAGAAGAATTTTTAGAAGAATTTTAAAATGTTTACCAAAATCTTCAATTACTTTAAGCTTTAGAGGTGCTCTTTCTCCCAATTTGCAGCCTTCGTCTTTTAACGCAGGGGATAAAATCCATTCTGGTGATGCTTTAAGGACTGATTCAGCTATAACAAAGACAGTTTTAACAAGTCTTCAAGATGTCAAGTCTGACATTACTTGTCGACCAGACTATAGAGCACTGGCTAATGTTGGCAAGTCTGTCGCAAAAAACATCAGCCTCATTCCAGATGATGAGCATGGTCTACCTCCCATTATTCTAGCAATAGGAGAACAAGAAGGTATTTGATATTGATATGTCAACATTTTTAATAAGTTTTTTGTACATTTTTAAATGTAAAAGAAAGTTGTATTTGAAATGCTATCACTTCTATAAGATAAGTAGAGTTTAAAAGAAAACTTGCCTTATGGTTCTTAAAGGTGCTAATATATTTTACCTATAATGAATTATTGATTTGTAGGTGATAGTTTTCGTCATATGTACAGCAAGGTCAGAGAAACTGATGAAATAGTTGGCCAGTTAAACTTATTGATTGGTCTTTGATCAAGTCTTTACTTGTCATGAATAACTTTAGAATCAAAATGGTTCGAGCCTTGAATTTGTTGCAAATATCAAGTCTGCCTGATTTGAGGAATTATCTGAATAAATAATGTAACAGACAATTTGGATGTGACCTGGGCTTCAACCTTTGGATACTGCTGAAATCTGAAAAGTAAAGACTTTCCTGTAAATATTAACGAGAAAGAAAGACCAGAAGGACACACCACCCGTGGCTAACTTGGGAAATTGAAGATAGTATTAAATTGAAAGAAAAAGCATCCAATTCCACGAAGATTAGTGGCAGATCAGAAGATTGGACAGGATGTTAAAAAAGCAAATAATGATTAAAATAATAATGAAGGAGAAATTTGAAGTCTGGGAGACAGCTTGCTGGAAATATAAAAATAGATTCAAAGAGTTTCTGTAGGAAAGAGTAACTAGCATTGGCTCTCCAGTGAGTGGGTCAGGAAAATTAATAATGGGAAATAAGGAAGTGGCATATAAATTGAACAGATATTTTGAATCGGTCTTCACATTAGAGGATGCAACTAACATCCAATAAATAATTGTCAAGAAGGGACAGGGAGGGCAGAATTTTAAACAATTAATAACATGATGGAAAGGGTACTAAGAAAATTATTAGAACGAAAAGCTGACAAGGCCTCAACTGACTTCATCCTAGTATCTTAAAAGAGGTGACTGCTGAGATATTAGATGCATTAGTTTTGATTTTTCAAAATTCCCTACATACTGGAAAGATTCCATCACATTGGGGAAAAAAATAAAATGAATATAGGTGGCAGGGTGGCGCAGTGGTTAGCACTGCTGCCTCATGGCACCGAGGGCCCGGGTTCAATCCCAGCCTCGGGTCGCTGTCCGTGCACATTCTCCCCGTGTCTGCGTGAGACTCACCCCCACAAAACCCTTAGGTGGATTGGCCACGCTAAATTGCCCCTTAATTGAAAAAAAAATAAGAATTGGGTACTCTAAATTTTAAAATCGTAGAATCATAGAATTTACAGTGCAGAAGGAGGCCATACGGCCCATCGAGTCTGTACCGGACGTTGGAAAGAGCAACAAGTCCACACCTCCACCCAATCCCAGTAACCCCACCCAACCTTTTTGGACTCTTAAGGGCATTTTAGCATGACCAATCCACCTAACCTGCACATCTTTGGACTGTGGGAGGAAACCGGAGCACCTGGAGGAAACCCACGCAGACACAGGGAGAACGTGCCAGACAGACAGAGACCCAAGCTGGGAATCGAACCCGGGACCCTGGCGCTGTGAGGCAACAGTGCTAACCATTGTGCTACTGTACTGCCCTAATAAATAAAAGGAAGAAATTAAATATAATTTCTCTATTCAAGAAAGAAGGGAGACAGAAGGAAGGAAACTACACGCCAGTTAGCATAGCATCTGTCATCAGGGAAATGTTGTAATTTGTTATTAAGGAGGTTATGGCTGGGCACTTAGAAAATCTCAATGCAATCAGGCAGAATCAACATGGTTTTGTGAAAGGAAAATCATGTTTGAATAATTTATTAACGAGCAACATGGACAAAGGGAACGTGTGGCTGTGCGTTACTTGGATTTTCAGAAGGCATTTGAC
Source organism: Scyliorhinus torazame (assembly GCF_047496885.1). NCBI lineage: Eukaryota > Metazoa > Chordata > Chondrichthyes > Carcharhiniformes > Scyliorhinidae > Scyliorhinus > Scyliorhinus torazame. The sequence goes on from NC_092715.1 coordinate 75,966,686, forward strand.
AAGATGCCATGTCCAAGGTTGCTACACAAATTAAGAGCTGGTGCTGAAGCATTTCAAACTGTCAGACTGCGAGTTGTTACTTTTGAAATCCGAATCGTAGTTGTAATTTGACTTGTTAATGAAGCAATATTGTAGATGTTGAGCTAAACTGTTGGATCCTGGTTGTATGTGGGAAAGCTATACTTGTATGTCTGCTTGGCTCAGTTAATAGCTCACACATCTCTGGGTTGGAAGATTTTGACATCAATCCCCACATTTGGAACTTAAAGCACAATCTAAACTGAAATACCTGTGTATTATTGACTATTGCTTCATTGTTGGTTTTATTATTTGATATGTAAAAAGAAAGTTTTTTTGTAAATAGAATATAGGACAGTAAAGCACAGCACAGGCCCATCGGCCCATTATGTTGTGCCAACCATTTATCCTAATCTAAGATCAACCAAACCTGCACCCCTTCAATTTACTGCTGTTCATGTGCCTGTCCAAGAGTCGCTTAAATGTCCATATTGACCCTGACTCCACCACCTCTGCTGGCAGTGCATTCCACGCACCCACCACTCTTATTGGGCAGCACGGTAGCACAAGTGATTAGCACTGGCTTCGCAGCGCCAGGGTCCCAGGTTCGATTCCCTACTGGGTCACTGTCTGTGCGGAGTCTGCAGTGGGTGCAGACTCGATGGGCCGAATGGCCTCCTTCTGCACTGTATGTTCTATGTTCTCTGTGTAAAGAACCTACCTTTGACATCTCCCCTATACCTTAAATGTTAAAGCTGTAAGTGGGGAGACTTTAGAGTTGATTTTCTAGAAGGGTATGATTGAATGAACAAAGTGTCCTCTTCATTCACTTATATTTTCTTTCATTAACTTTCTCCTTAATGCGGGGGTCCAGTAGCATTGGAGGAACACCCATCTCAGGATCAGGCCATGTTGCTGCTGAAGGATGATGGGCCGAGTCCATTGATCTTTGTGTTAAATGCCAATCTCCTAGTAAATGTGAAACTTGTGAACTGTAAGTACACTCTCCATTTCATAAAGTTGTATGCTAAGTAGAGTCATTTGAATCTGAAGCTATTGCTTCCAACTTTTTCCCCTCTCCCTCCGGTCTTCTGTTGCTCACACAATCTTTAATTTCTCTCTTCGCACGTGTTTTGCCCATTCTTTGCCTCAGTCCATGATAACTCCATGTTAGATAGTTTTAATAAGTGTTACAACTCTTTTTAAAACTTAAGCTTGATACCCTTATTATCAAAAGATACTCTGTAAAACATTATTTGACAGGCACTATATGACCTGTTTATATCTACCTGGGGGACACCAGTAATTTTGCATGGCTGGACCAAATGTATCTTGCATGCTTCTTGGCGGGTGTAATTAAAGTTTGCAAAAGTTTTTTTTAAATCTCTCAATCCCAGGTGTATATGACCACTGGCACACCTGCCATGACATTAGTGAGCGAAGACGCTTCCAAACAAGTGGAATATGTTTGGCAAAGCCATGTCTCATTAATATTGTAAGCTAAATTTGAAGTTAACATGCAATGTTCCAGTCTAAATGAGACAAATTCCCAATTTGCAAACAAAAGATTCTGCAGTTGAGCTAATGAGATTAGTTTACTTCATTCCTAATAGTGTCTCTCAGAACAATCCTGCTGTAGTTTTTAAAAAAATATAAATATTTTCCAATTAAGGGGCAATTTAGTGTGGCCAATCATCCTACCCTGCACATCTTTGGATTGTGGAGGCGAAACCCAGGCAGACTCGGGGAGAATGTGCAAACTCCACACGGACAGTGACCCAGAGCCAGGATTGAACCTGGGACCTCGGCGCCATGAGGCAGCAGGGCCATCCCACTGTGCCACCATGCTGCCTCAATCCTGCTGTAGTTAATCAACAGTGTAAATTAGCTGGCTAGAATCCATTAGTTGATTCTGTAGTTTCATACATTTGTTCTCAACTGATCTCCGTAATCACAGACATCAATAAAGAATTTTGTACCTACGCCATTAAACCACATCCTTCATTAGGTGAGTAGCTCTTTTAAGGAATACAGTAATATGGCCAGTGCTGTAGGAATCCATTTTGGTACAAATGTTTAATGAACTCGTGTGCATAATAGCACAACTTGTCCAGGTAGTAAACTCACATCTGTTTACATCACTGGCATTCCTACTCCCTGGCTATTAGCACAGACTCCCTTTTGAAAAAGTCTGAATGTACAATATGCTTCCTTTGGCACTCTCTGAAGGGTCTATTGAGGCTCCTGCAACTCTCCACATGAACAGTGAGATATTGCTCACTTTACCTGCTGGTATTATACTTCCTACTCCTTTTCATGTTATGCTCACAGTGTCCACCACAACCATCTTGAGCTTTGACATTGAATCACCAATGCTCACCATTTCCTCAACTTCCCTGCAGAATGTCTATTTACACATGGGCAGGTCATGCATTACTTTATTGTGGCTGATTGCATTGACAACAAAAGTTTTGACTGCTCTCTGGTAGCAGCACCCAGTCGCTTACTCTTTATATTCTAGGCAGAATTACCTGCCCTTACCAAAATGCTTTAGCTAGCCAATATCAAAGAACAAAGAAATGTACAGCACAGGAACAGGCCCTTCGGCCCTCCAAGCCCATGCCGACCATGCTGCCCGACTAAACTACAATCTTCTACACTTCCTGGGTCCGTATCCTTCTATTCCCATCCTATTCATATATTTGTCAAGATGCCCCTTAAATGTCCCTATCGTCCCTGCTTCCACTACCTCCTCCGGTAGCGGGTTCCAGGCACCCACTACCCTCTGCGTAAAAAACTTGCCTCGTACATCTACTCTAAACCTTGCCCCTCTCACCTTAAACCTATGCCCCCTAGTAATTGACCCCTCTACCCTGGGGAAAAGCCTCTGACTATCCACTCTGTCTATGCCCCTCATAATTTTGTATACCTCTATCAGGTCTCCCCTCAACCTCCTTCACAATATCACAATGTTCACTGCCTTCCCCATAGGAAATGGGACATTAGACCTAATAAATCTGGGTTGGTGTTGATCCTCTAGCTGAACAAATCTTTCACCTGAATTGACTGTCTCTCAATACTCTTTAAATTTACTTTTTCATATGATCTTTCTTAACCGTAGTCATAGCCACTCTCAATCTTGCCATCTCCTATGGCAACAGATTACTGACAAGATCATTTCTGGCCACTTACTGTAAATCTGACCAAACCCCTTAAACCTTCCAGTTCCACTTCCTCTGTGCCCAGCTAATAACTGCACAGTCAAATTACCACCTGTGTAACCTTTATCTCTCCATTCACCACAATGTATCTGTGGCCATCAATCTGTTATTTCACACACACATCCCTCTGTGATGCTCTTGGCCCTGCAACGTTTTTGCTGGCTCACATCACTTGTTTGGCCATCGGGCATAAGGGTACAAATGTAAGGTAATGTGCAGCACAACCGGCTATCAGTTAAACAATTTGGCTGGGTCACATCAAGTGCTGTCAAACCTTTCCCTCTTCTGCCATGCCATTCATTACGCCAGGATCATCATGGAGATCCAGGATGAACTTTTCTGCACTAACTGCCTCCTGAAACTCCTGTCCCTGCCATCCTTGCCTCCAATGACGAGTACAGGGACTAATGGACTTCTTCACTGCTGAGATTCCAATCATCCGTTCAGCTGCTTCTGTTGGATCCCTCTTGGGTTCTCCTCGAAACAATGTCTCCACATTTCTCACCCATTTCCCTCATGCTTTTTCTGAATAAATTGGTACATGGAAGCTGTCACCTGTTCACTTGATCCCATTCATACTAAACCAGACCAACGAACTTCCCTACTGGCTACGATCTTAACTGTCTAAAAGGGCAGCAGGTAGCAGTGGTTAGCACTATTGCTTCACAGCGCCAGGGTCCCAGGTTCGATTCCCGGCTTGAGTCACTGTCTGTGCGGAGTCTGCATGTTCTCCCTGTGTCTGCGTGGGCTTCCTCCTACAAGTCCCGAAAGACGTGCTGTTAGGTGAACTGGACATTCTGAATTTTCCCTCTGTGTACCCGATGAGGCGCCAGAATGTGGGGACTAGGGGCTTTTCACAGTAACTTCATTGCAGTGTTAATGTAAGCCTACTTGTGCCAATAAAGATTATTATTATTATTATTAAATGCCAACTAATATTTCCCAGTACTTTCAAAGCCACAGTCATCAGCTGCTGCTCAAAAAAATGGCCCTTGACTATTTCTGACCTGTTCAAACTATCAAATGATCACCTTATCTTCAACCACCTCACTTTCTCTTTGAATGTTTGACCACTCAAATCTGTCGATCTTATCTAAAAATTCTGAACTCCCCAATCAGGTCTTTACTCTTTCCAAATGAAAGGGCCCTAACCAAGTTCAGGCATGACTTCCATTGTGACCAGGTTGCATTATTTTTGACATGATCGACCATACTATCATCCTTCGTTGTCCAGCATAGTGGGGTTACTGTTGCTTGCCTCCACTCTTTCCTACCACACTGATTGTAACTAGAAAGTCTGCAGCAGTGCCGTCTCTCACTCTGCACTGTTATCTCTGGGGTTCCACAACGATCGGATCTGACATGTGTTCTTTGATCACCTGTAATTTCCTCCAATTAAACATTGGAACGATGAAAGCAATTACATTTAGCCCTCCTTGGGTCACTGAGGCACAAATACCATAATACCAGCATAGCCCATACCCCAACAACTTTTAAAAGAAACAAATTTAGATCCCTTGGCACCTAATTATTTTGCTTTGATTCTTTGTAGCCCCACCATCTTGCTGTCATCAACACACTTTTAATAATTGAAAATCTATCTTAACGTCGGATCATTGATTCACAATGTGACAAGCAGCAATACTGGTACTGACCTTAAGACATTTCCTACTACACCGACATAGCTTACCTTGTCTCAGTTTTCACCCAGTGCTTCTTTCTGACATCTATCTTCAGCTGACAATGTTTCAATATAAATTATTTTTCTAAGTCTCTAAATTTACAATATATTTATATTAATTTATCAGAAAGGTATTCCAACTTGATTCATGAACTCCGTTTTCTCACACATATAGCATTTCTTTCCTTATCTCTGATCCCTAGATGCTGCAAATAAATGCTGGTGCTTTACATCCAATGGATTACATGGTGTGGGCCAGGAAGAAGTTGTCATTCTCTTGTTGTGTTTGCCTGATGAAAATACAATTCCCAAAGACATCTTTAATTTTTTTATTACACTTTACCAGGATGCAACTAAAGGTATGACTACAATGCTCTATTATAGAAATAATCAGAGCATAAATGCCTGTATCAAACTATAATGTAGACACCATTTTTACCTGGTCATTGGATTTTATAAGTGATATTTCTAGCTAACTTAATTTGAAAAATGTACTTATTATGGAGCTTCTGTAACAAACAGGAGAGTGTGGAGAAGTTAATGTGAAAATAACTTAGTTCAGAGAATATGAATGTTCGATTTTAAATAAATTAACTTCTGTATTCCCAGTTTTAAAGTAGCAAGTTAAAATCTTTTGAAGAAATGTGTTTTTGCATATTTTGTTCTCTCGCTCATCCTGCTCTCTCGATTTAGCCCTCATCTGCTTTCAAAATCCAAAGGATGCAGAGTTGAAAGAAAATGGTAGATAATTAGCTTAGCTATCCATGCTAAAATGGCTCACTACTCCAGAATCATCCTGCAATGCAAAGATAACTCCCAACAACTTCTCCACTCTAAGCCGTCTTTCGCTGTCTTCTCCACCTTCACCTCCAACAATAAGGACTTTATATTAATGATTTTAGACTCAAATGTAGGGGGCATGTCAAAGCAGTATGCAGATGGTACTCAAATTGGTTCTGTGGGTCACAGTGAAGAGGAAAGTTTTAGACTGCACAAAGATATAGATGGTCTGGTCAAGTGGGCAGAAAAGTAGAAAATTGAATTAATTCCAGAGAAATGTGAGATGATGCATTTTGGGAATTTTAACAAGACAGGGATACTGAGTTATGTGGAGGAACAGAGGGATCTTGGAGTAAATGTCTCATCCTTAAAGGTAGCTGGGCAAGTATTTTCTTTTTATTGACTGATGGGATATGGGGGTCACTGGCTAGGCCAGCATTTATTACCCATCTCTAGTTGCCTTTCAGAAGGTGATGAGTTGCCTTCTTGAACCACTGCAGTCCCTAAGGTATGGGTACACCCACTGTGCTGTTAGGGAGGGAGTTCCAGGATCTTCACCCAGCGACACTGAAGGAGCAGTGATATATTTCTAAGTCGGGATGGTGAGTGACTTGGAGGGGAACCTCCAGGTGGTGGGGTTTCAACGTATCTGCTGCTCTTGTCCTTGTGGTAGTGGTCGAGTGTTTGGAAGGTGCTGCCAATAGAACCTTTACATGTTCCTGCAATGCATCTTCAAGGTGGGACTCATGGCTGTCATGGTTTGTCGGTCGTGGAGGGATTGAATGTTTGCGGAACGGATAGCAATCAAGTGGACTGCTGCAGTGGATGGTGTGAGCTTCTTGAGTGTTGTTGGGGCTGCACTCAGCCAGGCAAGGTGGTTAAGAAGGCATTTGGCATGTTTTCCTTCAGCCAATGTATAGATTATAAATTGGATAGTTTATGTTGGAACTTTATGTGACACTGGTTGGATCACAACATGAGTACTACATACAGTTCTGGTCACCGCATTGCAGGAAAGACATGATTGAATAGGAAATGATGCAGCGGAGGCATATGTGGATGTTCGCAGAAATGGAAATTATGGCTCTGAGGAAAGATTGGGTATATTTGGTTGTTTTCCTTGGCACAGAGGAGGTTGAGGAATTAATATTTTTGTTTTATTTATATAACAAATGTAAATCCCCAAAGCAAAGTGATAATCTCATTTGCTGAGCTTGCAATTAGTCTGCCACTTAGTCTGTAGACAGGACTGTCCTCGGTAATGTACGGTATTATTTGGCTTTCCACAAGTGCATAAAGAGTTTGTACTAAGACCTGGCAGTGGAGGTTGGCTGCACAAGGGCCTTGCCTGTCCTGAACTGCTATTAGCATGACCGTTCAAAACCTGCCATTTGACAGATAGAGTTTGTCACAAGGAACTTGGTATTGACTTCCTGTGTTTCCCATTCTTTGATCCCAAGGATGTCTGCTAGTGAATCTTCCTCATGAAGGGTGCTGCATAAACTACTTGCGCACACTGGTTAGCCACAAAATACGATTGGAACTGATTAAAAATTAATGTAAATCTAACCTCTGCCGTCATCTCTGTGCGTCTCGGCCAACATTGTCTACCTCATACGCTGCAGGAAAGGATGTCCCGAAGCGTGGTACATTGGCGAGACCATGCAGACACTGCGACAACGAATGAACGGACATCGTGCAACAATCACCAGGCAGGAATGTTCCCTTCCAGTCGGAGAACACTTCAGCAGTCAAGGGCGTTCAGCCTCTGATCTCTGGGTAAGCGTTCTCCAAGGCGGCCTTCAGGACGCACAACAACGCAGAATCGCCGAGCAGAAACTTATAGCCAAGTTCCGCACACGAGTGCGGCCTCAACAGGGACCTGGGATTCATGTCGCATTACATTCATCCCCCACCATCTGGCCTGCGAAATCCTACCAACTGTCCTGGCTTGATGTAATTCACACCTCTTTAACCTGGGGTTACCCCATCTCTGAATCTGTAAAGATTTAATCACCTGCTAATGGTCGCATTCCAAGCATTGTTTGGCATCTTTGAATTTGTCTATATATGTGTTTCTGGAACATACCTCTTCATTCACCTGAGGAAGGAGCAGCGCTCCGAAAGCTAGTGACATCGAAACAAACCTGTTGGACTTTAACCTGGTGTTGTAAGACTTCGTACTGTCATCTCTGTGGTTGGAGTTCTGTGGTTGGCATCTCCAAGTCCCGACACCTCTGGACTCCCGCGCATGCGCTAGCCGGGAAAACGTTGCATGGTTTGGATTTTTTTAATGTTGGTAATCCCAACTTTGTATACACTGGCCGGGAACAGCCCACACATGCCTGGTTTTGATTTTTTTACATTTATCATGTGCATTGACAAATTGCTAGTTGATATAGAACAGGTGCTTCAACAGAAATTAAAAATGAGTATAAAATTTTCCCTGCAGATTGACTCCACAAATATTTACAGGCACTGTTGGCTCTTAGTCAATATCAGGTATGTTGATGGGGTTTCTATCAAACAAAATTAATTCTTTGACAAAGAATTGCCTTGTCGTGTGACCGGAGAGGCAATCTTTCGTGTCACAGCTGTTTATCTGGAGAGAAGCAATCTTAACTGGAACAAGTGCAAGTATCTGCACTGACGGAGAAGCTTCCATGATGGGAAAGCCAAAGGCTCGTGAGTAAGGTGTAGCTGCATACAGTGGAGCGTGGGTGTTTAGATCATGGGGAAGGAACAGACCAAGGCCGGAGAGCTGGGAGATAAGCTGCAGCAGCCCTACAAGATTGTGCGAACACGCCTGTGTGATATCACAGGTAAGTAATTAGCAAGTATTTCTCTCTGAAGATGGACTTCAAGGCTTCAGATCAAAACTGACCCTTTCACAGGAAAATCTGGCAAATGGGTCAATTGAAATGTTCAAAGCAAATCCTGCTGGCAAAACCACATTCCACCTCATCTCCACACTTCTTTAAACACTGCAAGAGAAGTTTTAATGCTACTTCCCCATATGAGTATGGGAAGACTTTGACTGGATAGATAATCCATTTAGTTCACTTTCTTATTAGTGAGAGGCAGCACGGTTTTGTGAAGGGGAGGTCGTGTCTCACTAACTTGATAGAGTTTTTCGAGGAGGTCACTAAGATGATTGATGCAGGTAGGGCAGTGGATGTTGTCTATATGGACTTCAGTAAGGCCTTTGACAAGGTCCCTCATGGTAGACTAGTACAAAAGGTGAAGTCACACGGGATCAGGGGTGAGCTGGCAAGGTGGATACAGAACTGGCTAGGCCATAGAAGGCAGAGTGTAGCAATGGAGGGATGCTTTTCTAAATGGAGTGCTGTGACCAGTGGTGTTCCACAGGGATCAGTGCTGGGACCTTTGCTGTTTGTAGTGTATATAAATGATTTGGAGGAAAATGTAACTGGTCTGATTAGTAAGTTTGCAGACGACACAAAGGTTGGTGGAATTGCGGATAGCGATGAGGACTGTCGGAGGATACAGCAGGATTTAGATTGTCTGGAGACTTGGGCGGAGAGATGGCAGATGGAGTTTAATCCGGACAAATGTGAGGTAATGCATTTTGGAAGGTCTAATGCAGGTAGGGAATATACAGTGAATGGTAGAACCCTCAAGAGTATTGAAAGTCAAAGAGATCTAGGAGTACAGGTCCACAGGTCATTGAAAGGGGCAACACAGGTGGAGAAGGTAGTCAAGAAGGCATATGGCATGCTTGCCTTCATTGGCCGGGGCATTGAGTATAAGAATTGGCAAGTCATGTTGCAGCTGTATAGAACCTTAGTTAGGCCACACTTGGAGTATAGTGTTCAATTCTGGTCGCCACACTACCAGAAGGATGTGGAGGCTTTAGAGAGGGTGCAGAAGAGATTTACCAGAATGTTGCCTGGTATGGAGGGCATTAGCTATGAGGAGCGGTTGAATAAACTCGGTTTGTTCTCACTGGAACGAAGGAGGTTGAGGGGAGACCTGATAAGAGGTCTACAAAATTATGAGGGGCATAGACAGAGTCAGAGGCTTTTCCCCAGGGTAGAGGGGTCAATTACTAGGGGGCATAGGTTTAAGGTGAGAGGGGCAAGGTTTAGAGTAGATGTACGAGGCAAGTTTTTTACGCAGAGGGTAGTGGGTGCCTGGAACTCGCTACCGGAGGAGGTGGTGGAAGCAGGGACGAAAGGGACATTTTAGGGGCATCTTGACAAATACATGAATAGGATGGGAATAGAGGGATACGGACCCAGGAAGTGTAGAAGATTGTAGTTTAGTCGGGCAGCATGGTCGGCACGGGCTTGGAGGGCCGAAGGGCCTGTTCCTGTGCTGTACATTTCTTTGTTCTTTGTTCTTTTGAATCATCAAAGAAATTGTCATTAAAAAATACAAGGAATTCAGATCTCAGGATGGATCGTGCACTGAAACTGAAATTTGCAGATACCCGTGGACACATTTTGGTTGCTCGCAGGATGAGAATACCCATCCATTTCAGATTGTGATAAACCTACTCCTACAATCTACCTGTGTGAGTTTGTGTTCTCAACACTGGCCTATGTAGAAAAAAAACAAAAGGATTGAAATCTTTAATGGAAAGCACTTTTTAAAATTGTTTTTGATATGCAACCAATTGGTGGAAAAGCTTTTATTATAAACTTGTATTAATGGAAATTCCAGAGCGCACGGTAGCACCAGTGGTTAGCATTGTTGCTTCACAACACTAGGGTCCCAGGTTTGATTTCCGGCTTGGGTAACTGTGCGGCGTCTGCACATTCACCCCGTGTCTGCGTGGGTTTCCTCCGGGTGCCCCGATTTCCTCCCACAAGTCCCGAAAGACGTGCTGTTAGCTAATTTGGACATTCTGAATTCTCCCTCTGTGTACCCGACCAGGCGGGGAGTGTGCTGACTAGGGGCTTTTCACAGTAACTGCATTGCAGTGTTAATGTAAGCCTATGTGTGACAATAAAGATTATTATTATTATTATTAAATGGTGGTTTGAAGTGTTTTTAGAAGGTTTCAGTGATAAAAGGCTTTTTGCTGGACTGCAGTTCAGTTGGAGAAAATAGGAACTGCCTCAAAAGTTTTTATAGGATAAGGTTGTGTCATGACATAATCGTTGGGATCTATTTAACTTGGTAGAGGGGAAAAAAAACCAGAGGGCATAGATTTAAAGTATTTGGTTGCATGATTAGAGTGGAAATGAGGAAACATTTCTTTTCACCCATTTGGTGGGAAGGATGACAGTCTTTTTCGTCCAATCAGATTTCCACCCAGCCACAATACCAAGATGGCTCTTTCTAAGTCACAAATGCTACCCTATGTGATTGGGAGAAAGGTAAACTATCCCTCTTAACCTTCTTGTCCTGCCTATAGCATTTGACACAATTGACCACACTCCTCCAACACTTCTCCACTGTGAGCCAGCTGGTTGTGACTGCCCTCGCTTGATTCCATTCTTATCTAATTGTAGCCACACTATCACTTGAGATGGCTTCTCGTCCTGCCCCTGATGACTGCCAAAAATCTATCCTTGGCTCCTTATTTCTCATTTAAAAGCTGCCTTTCGACGATATCATCCAATACCCAATTTAAACTCCCCACCAACTTTAACTTCTTCCACGGCTGGTAAATTATCAGGCTGTTTAGTTAGCATCCTATACTGGATGAGCCAGAAATTTCCTCCGAATAAATATTTTTCAGACTTGAGCCATTACTTTTAGTTGCCACTACAAATTTCATTTCCTAGCTGCTGACTCCATCCATCTTGCTGCCGCACTCTGAGCCTAAGTCTATTTGTATGTTTGCACCATCACGAAGACTGTCTCTTTCCACTTTAGTGATATTGCTCAACTTGTCTCAACCCTTGTCTCAGCTCATCATTGCTGAAACCCTTTCATTGCTACCTTTGGACTTGACTATGCCAATGCACATCTGCCTGGTCTCCCACATTCTCCCTTGTGTAAATGTGAGGCCATCCAAAAATGGGGTGCGAGTTGAGGCATGGGCAACCAAGTTCCATTCAACCATCACCTCTGTGTTTGGTGACCTAAACTCTGGTCAAGCAACATCTTGACTTTAAAATTTTCATCCTTCTTTCAAATCCCTCCATGACCTCTTCCCTGGTTAAGTCTGTAATTTTCTCCAGCCCCACAAATCTCATACTTGTGCTTATTAATTCTGGCTTCTTGAGCAGCCCAAATTTTAATTGCTGCACCATTAGTGACTGCTTTCCAGTTGCCTGGTACTTATCTTCTAGAATTCCCTCCTACACTTGCTTGCCTCTTCACCTAGGTATCGTCCCGTAAGACGCTCCTTAAAACCTCCCATTTTTGGCCAAACAGTTGATTATCTGACCCAATTAATATCTCGTGACTCAGTACAATATTTTTCTTAATAATACGGTGAAATGCCGTGGGGTATTTTATTACATTGCATGTTCCCTTGTTTGCGTGCACCCACACCACACTCAACCCAACTGTGTAACTATGCGTATTATTACGCTCAACACCATTCCCTTGGCTTCCTGTCCTGACAAACATCATTACACCACATTGCTGCCGACTTGCAATAACCCACAAAATGATTGCAAAACGTAGCAATGACCCCACCTGCCACTCCATGCTGATCTACTCACCCCAACCCAAGGTACGACTCCCATCAAGAAGGTCGATCTGGGAAAAACCCTCCCACACAGGACTTCAACGCAAATTCCACCTGGACAAATGAATGGGCATCATTGAACATAACAAACAAATGCCTGATCTCAAACCCAACCCAACAGCTGCCTGTTTTTAATCTTCCAAGAGTGGTCCATCCTTTAGTCCTGCTTGGCCAACCTCCATAGATGGAGCATTAGTGTCAGCCCCCTATCTGCCTATGGGAGAGAGCAGGCTATGCACCACATGATAGAAAATTATCCAATCCACTAGACTCAGCGTACGCCACAGAGCAGGTTCGGAAGAAACTGCTTGGCTTAGGGACTTTGCATTCGCTATATAAATTATTATAAAAAGCAGGTGCAGTAGAAGTATAAGTTGTAAACATTGCTTATTTTGAGCCCTTTAAACCAAAGCTTGCTCATTTTTGGTCAAACAGGAAAAACCGTTGGAAATTTAGGAAATATCTCTTTCACTGAAAATTTTCTGGGCAGTAAAGATCATGGTGGATTCCTCTTCATCGTACCCACTGTCCAGTCATTGGCAGATGTACTACTTCCAAGTAGCCCATTTTTATTTGGGATCCTCATTCAGAAATTAGAAGTACCTTGGGCAAAAGTGTTTCCGATTCGGCTGATGCTAAGGTTGGGCGCAGAATATAATGGTGAGTTTTTACCTGTTTGGAAATAACTTGTGAAGTAATTATGATATTTATGTACATGCCTGGAATTTGATATGATGGTTAATGACTGCAATGCATTGTCCCTTTGTTTCCATCGAATGACTACATATTCACGTTTTGTATCCATCTCGGCTTATACATATAACTCCGATGAAACAGATCTGGTATTGTATTTTATATTATTGGAACGAGAAAACACCAAATTGAGACACGATTGATGTAATGAAAGGAATTAAATTGTAGTGGTGAATGGACTTCACAGAAAGTTACATAAAATCGGACACACGTTTTCCTTTAACATTTGGAAAATCAGTCAAAAAAGAAATAGTGCCCAAAGATTACAAAGCCAATAATAGAACATTCATCTTTTAGGGGCATTGGATAATCCAGGGATATACAGACCAGTGAGATCATTAGTGGGTGAAATTTCGGAGGACATCTTGGAAAGGGGGCTAATTAAGTATTACATAGTAAGCAGGAGTCATATGGACTTCTGGGAATGACGTCTTGCCAAACAGGTTTACTGAAGGAAATAATGGACCTTTTGGGAAACAAATTCCATGTTTGTCAAGTATTGAGATTTCAACAAGGCTTTTATCAGTCAACAAGGTAGAAATAGGATGAAATCTTCTGTGGTGGATTAATATTGGCTTAACCAGAGAAAGCAAAGCATGATTGAATATAACTGCATTGACAAGACAGTTCTCTTTTGAACTATCAGAAATATCCGTGCCTGGGTGCTATGGAATGCACCCTGATTGGGAGCAGGGGACAAAAAACAAAGTTGACCAAATTTGTACAGACTGTTAAATTTGGAACGGGGGTTCAAACAGCAAGAGCTTGCATCTTGTATGAAGGAACAGAAAAAAGGATCTGGACAGGTTGAAAATAAAAGACCATAAGACTGGGGAAGGGAAATTTGTACAAATATAACTAAAGTGGCTCTAAGCTGCAGAAGAAGAAAAAATGCAGGGAAAAAGGGCAACGATTTTGGATTTATTGGTGAATAGCTTGCTAATATCAGCAATATGAAGTCAGCAATGAATGCTAACCAAATTCTGAGCTGTGTAGCTAAAGGAATACAGTACAAATCTTGGGAATTGGAATGCATACAAACAGAACCCAGGATTGATTTATAAAGTTTAGATGGCCAAAGAAATATTGGCCTTGGCAGAAATGCAAAAATAGCTGTTGAAGCCATCGGTGACCTCAGGAGGTTGAAGCTAAATATTTTTTGGAGAAGGGAATACTCAAAGGGAATAAGTAAACTGAACCTATTAATATATTTGTAATTGCCACAAACTCTAGAATGACCATAAGACATAGGAGCAGAAGTAGATTATTCAGCCCATCAAGTCTGCCTCTGTGCAGACGCTTAAATGTAACTATATGAAGGAGGTGGGCTGTGCAGAATGAGCTGCCCCAGGAGGCATGGAGTTAGGTATGTGTGTTTGGGGGTATATTAGTTTTTCAGCCAAACCAGAATTATTGTAGTCTTTTCCAGACTTTATTTTCCGATGTTTCTCACCACAAGAATAAAGTTTAACCTCTGTGACATAAATCCTGTGAAATGTTATGTTCCTTGTGTGATACTTTTGAAGAGCTTAACCATCTGATTTGCTGAATCAGTTATGACAGACCCACAGAAAAACAATGAATTAAAATGGTTCATGTCACTTGGTTTTTATCTTTCAGTGCTTTTATGTGCCATTTTGTCAGCTGAATGTGTAGCTGTATAAAATAATGCAAGCAGAAATTAAATGTGCACTAAAATAATTGTAATTACTTGAAACCTGATGCTGAACTCCACTTCACTTCAGTCTGGGTAGGAAATATCCCTGAAACTTGATTGCTACAAGTGCAATGTCTAACTACATTGGATGATTTTTTTTTACTACATGGTGTGTGTGAGAGTCCAATATATCACTGGAGTTGCAGTTTTTAATCTGTTTCTATGGAAAAAAACGACACCCACAATATATCATTCAGAACTCATATGCCATCATTGATAAATTTATAGAATCATTACAGTGCAGAAGGAGGTCATTTTTCCACTTTAAGCTAGTTACTTTTAAAAAAATAAATTTAAGTACCCAATTCATTTTTTCCAATTAAGGGGCAATTTAGCATGGCAAATCCACCTAACCTGCACATCTTTGGATTGTGGGGGCGAAACCCACACAAACATTGGGTGAATGTGCAAACTCCACACGGACAGTGACCTGGGGCCGGGATCGAACCTGGGACCTCGGCGCCGTGAGGCAGAAATGCTAACCACTGCGCCACCGTGCTGCCCCTAAGCTAGTTATTTTTTATTACAAAGTCATATGTTCTATCTTGTGTCGCTCACTGTGTGCCTATAAATGTGTTGTATTTCAACACTGATCAAGCTACTGATTTTGGTTTGATTTATTATTGTCGCATGTATTGGTGTACAGTGAAAAGTATTGTTTCTTGCATGCTATACAGACAATGCATACCGTACATAGGGAATTAGAGGGTATGTTGGGCACAGCTTGCAAGAAGCCGCCTCGCTCCGGCGCCATCTTGGAATTTTTGTTATTTGATGAAGAGCTCTGAAGAAGTCATACGGGCTCAAATGTTAACTCTGTTTCTCTCTCCACAGATGCTGCCAGACCTGAGTTTTTCCAGGATTTTCTAGTTTTATTTAGGTTGCCTGATGGATCAGGAGAAACATCCAAAATGATTCTTCAAATTTAATATATTTGTAAACAATGATATATTAACAGCCATATTAATAATTATTTTCAATTAGTCTCATGTTCTAGCCATCAAAATTGTTAATTGATACATCCTTTTATCTGCAGTTTATCCTTGTCCCTTATTGAGCGTTCGATTCCGTAAAGCACTTTTTGGAGAAACGGGTCATACCATCATGAATTTGCTAGCAGTAAGTGTTCTGATTTATATTATATTTTCTGTATTTCCTCCGTAGCCCTCCCCTCCTCTTTGATAAATATTCTAAAAGTAATTCGCTCATTCCTGCCTCTGATATTTACAAGCCCGGAATTCAAAATTGTGTGCACTCAATGCCGATGGATGGATGCACCCCAGGCTGGATCCTGAAGGATTTTGCATTGTACCACGAAAATACTGAAATGTTTTTGACTGCATTGATTATATGATGAATTGTATCACGCATGTCTGAAACCATAACGCATAGAGCAAAGAAAAGTACAGCACAGGAACAGGCCCTTCGACACTCCAAGCCTGTGCCGATCATGATGCCCTAACTAAAAAAAAAAAAAATAAGCTGGTGCTAACTCCTGACATTTTTCATTAACTCCAGGCTTTTACAAGGGAAGGCCATTGTAAAGTGTGAACAAATTGAATGAGGACATTCACGCATTTGCTACTTTAATGTGTTTTCATTTGGCATATGAATCTGCTTTCTTTAATATAGACTGCACTTGCTGGCATTTCCGGTTGCATAGATATGTATTCAGATGGAAATAGGACTTCCTCGGCTATCACAAAGTTCCGCTTAACATATTTGTGGGTTGATCCCCTGGGATTGTGGGCGGCACAGTAGCACAATGGTTAGCATTGTTGCTTCACAGTGCCAGGGTCCCAGGTTCGATTCCCGGCTTGGCTTACTGTCTGTGTGGAGTTTGCACGCTCTCCCTGTGTCTGCGTGAGTTTCCTCCGGGTGCTCCAGTTTCCTCCCACAAGTCCTGAAAGACATGCTTGTTAGATGAATTGGACATTCTGAATTCTCCCACTGTGTACCCGAACAGGTGGCGGAGTGGCGACTAGGGGATTTTCACAGTAACTTCATTGCAGTGTTAATGTAAGCCTACTTATGACACTAATAAAGATAAAGATTATTATTGTTTGGTTGATCGGGATTTGACTATAATAGTGTATCCCTTCCAGAGATAAGACATGGTTTTATGTGTTTCTTTAGACATGGTTATGAGGACACTACCAATATTTGCAGATAGCATAACACTTTTTGATTATGATTATTTTGAGTTTGTAAACAATTTCAGGAGAGATATTGGTTCAGTTACAAGTGAAGAGATTTACTCAGATGCTGAAAAGTTCTGGGATGCTTCGGTTATGAAGTTATTATTATTTTTTTTAAAATATTTTTATTAAGGTTTTTTAACAACACAATTTTTCCCCCTTACAAACAATAACCCCCCCCCGCAACAAAATAACGCAAATTCTCCCTGAGCAAGATATATACAAGGCAAGATGGTATATTTACATAGCTTTATACACTGGCTCTTGGCCGCGCGTACCGTTTCCCCCCACCCTCCATGCTATCTCCCGCTCGTCCATCCCCTCAGACAGTCTCTCGTGCCCCCCCCCCCCAGAGTTGCTGCTGCTGCTGATCGACCTTCTTCTAACGCTCCGCGAGATAATCTAGGAACGGTTGCCACCGCCTGTAAAACCCCTGTGCAGACCCTCTCAAAGCAAACTTAATTCTCTCCAATTTTATGAACCCCGCTATGTCATTAATCCAGGCCTCCAGGCTAGGGGGCTTCGCTTCCTTCCACAGTAGCAAGGCCCTTCGCCGGGCTACTAGGGACGCAAAGGCCAGAATTCCGGCCTCTTTCGCCTCCTGCACTCCCGGCTCATCCACTACTCCAAATATTGCTCGCCCCCAGCTTGGCTTGACCCGGACTTTCACCACCTGGGATATGACTCCCGCCACTCCTCTCCAGAACCCCTCCAATGCCGGGCATGACCAAAACATATGGACATGGTTCGCCGGGCTCCCTGAACATCTTTCACATCTATCCTCTACCCCAAAGAACCTACTCAGCCTCGCCCTCGTCAAATGCGCTCTGTGAACCACCTTAAATTGTATCAGACTGAGCCTGGCACACGAGGAAGAGGTATTAACCCTACCCAGGGCGTCGGCCCATAGCCCTTCCTCAATCTCCTCCCCCAGCTCCTCCTCCCATTTACCTTTCAGTTCTTCTACTAGCGTTTCCCCCTCTTCTTTCATCTCTTGGTATATTTCCGATACCTTGCCCTCCCCGACCCATACCCCCGAGATCACCCTATCTTGAACTTCTTGTGCCGGGAGCAACGGAAATTCCCTCACCTGTTGCCTCACAAAAGCCCTCACCTGCATATATCTAAATGCATTTCCTGGGGGTAACTCAAATTTCTCCTCCAGTGCCCCTAGACTCGCAAATGTCCCGTCAATGAACAGGTCCCCCATTCTTCTTATCCCCGCCCGATGCCAGCATTGGAACCCCCCGTCCATCTTCCCCGGGACAAACCGGTGGTTACCCCTGAGCGGGGACCACACCGATGCTCCCATTGCACCCCTGTGTCTTCTCCACTGGCCCCAGATCTTTAATGTTGCCGCCACCACCGGGCTTGTGGTGTATTTTGTCGGCGAGAGCGGCAGCGGTGCCGTTACCAACGCCCCCAGGCTCGTTCCTTTGCAGGACGCCATCTCCATCCTCTTCCATGCCGCCCCCTCTCCCTCCATAACCCACTTACGGATCATCGCCACATTTGCTGCCCAGTAGTAACTCTCTAGGTTTGGCAAAACCAACCCTCCTCGGTCCCTGCTGCGTTCCAAGAACCCTCTCCTAACCCTCGGGGTCTTATTTGCCCACACATACCCCATAATACTCCTACCTACTCTCTTGAAAAAGCCCTTGGTGATCACGATGGGGAGGCACTGAAACACAAACAAAAACCTCGGAAGGACCACCATTTTGACCGACTGCACCCTACCCGCCAACGAGAGCGGGAGCATGTCCCATCTTTTAAAATCCTCCTCCGTTTGCTCCACCACCCTCGTCAAATTCAATTTATGTAGGGCCCCCCAACTTCTGGCGATACCGAAAACTCCTCTCCGCCCTCCTCAGCGGCAGGTCCCCTATCCCTCTTTCTTGGTCCCCTGCCTGTAGTACAAAAAGCTCACTCTTCTCTACATTAAGCTTGTAGCCCGAAAACTCTCCAAACTCCTTCAGAGTCTGCATGACCTCCACCATCCCCTCCATTGGGTCCGCCACGTATAGCAGCAGGTCATCCGCATATAGCGATACCCGATGCTCCTCTCCCCCGCGGACTATCCCCCTCCATTTCTGAGACTCCCTAAGTGACATGGCCAAGGGTTCGATCGCCAATGCAAACAACAGGGGGGACAGGGGGCACCCCTGTCTCGTCCCTCGGTACAGCCGAAAGTACTCTGACCTCCGCCGGTTTGTCACTACGCTCGCCACAGGGGCGCTGTAAAGGAGCTTAACCCATCTAATAAACCCTCCCCCGAACCCAAAGCTGCGCAATACCTCCCAGAGGTACTCCCACTCTACTCGGTCAAAGGCTTTTTCCGCGTCCATAGCTGCCACTATCTCCGCCTCTCCCTCCTCCGATGGCATCATTATCACGTTTAAGAGCCGCCGCACATTGGTATTTAACTGCCTGCCCTTTACAAATCCCATTTGGTCCTCGTGTATCACCCTCGGGACACAGTCCTCAATCCTAGTGGCCAGTACCTTCGCCAATAGCTTAGCATCCACATTGAGGAGCGAAATCGGCCTGTACGATCCACATTGCAGTGGATCCTTGTCTCGCTTTAGGATCAGGGAGATTGTCGCAGGGTTCCCTCCTCTCTTGCCTCGTTGAAGGTCCTCACTAGTAGCGGGGCCAGCAGGTCCACATATTTTCTGTAGAATTCCACCTGGAACCCGTCCGGCCCCGCGGCCTTCCCCGCCTGCATGCTCCCCAAACCCTTATTCAACTCCTCCAGCCCAATTGGTGCCCCCAAACCAACCGCCTCCTGCTCCTCCACCCTCGGGAACCCCAGCTGGTCCAGGAATCGCCTCATCCCCCCCCCCCCCCCTCCCCCCCCCCCCTGGGGGCTGGGACCTGTATAGCTCTTCATAAAAGTCCTTAAATACCTTATTTATTTTCGTTGCACTTCGTAACGTGGCTCCCCTTCCATCTTCCATCTTTGATTCCCCCTATTTTCCTCGCTGCCGCCCTCTTTTGGAGCTGGTGCGCCAGCATCTGACTAGCCCTCTCCCCGTACTCGTAAGTCGCCCCTTGCGCCTTCCTCCACTGTGCCTCCGCCTTGCCCGTGGTCAGCAGGTCAAACTCCGTCTGGAGCCGTCGCCTTTCCCCAAGTAATCTTTCCTCCGGGGCCTCTGCGTATCTCCTGTCCACCCGTAAGATCTCCCCCACTAACCTCTCCCTTTCCATTCCCTCTATCTTCTCCCTATGAGCCCTGATGGAGATCAGCTCTC
Source organism: Scyliorhinus torazame (assembly GCF_047496885.1). Lineage (NCBI taxonomy): Eukaryota > Metazoa > Chordata > Chondrichthyes > Carcharhiniformes > Scyliorhinidae > Scyliorhinus > Scyliorhinus torazame. The sequence goes on from NC_092715.1 coordinate 75,986,975, forward strand.
CCCTGATCACCGCCTTCATCGCCTCCCATACCACCCCCACTCGCACCTCCCCGTTGTCGTTGGCCTCCAAGTACCTTTCAATGCACCCCCTCACCTTCCCACACACCACCTCATCGGCCAGCAGTCCCACATCCAGTCGCCACAGCGGGCGTTGGTCCCTCTCCTCTCCCAGCTCCAGTTCCACCCAGTGCGGGGCATGGTCCGAAACGGCTATGGCCGAATACTCCGTCCCCCCCACTCTCGGGATGAGCGCCCTGCCCAGAACAAAGAAATCTATCCGGGAGTAAGACTTATGCACGTGGGAGAAAAAATAAAATTCCCTGGCCTGCGGTCTTGCAAACCTCCATGGGTCTACTCCCCCCATCTGATCCATAAACCCCCTAAGTACCTTGGCCGCCGCCGGCCTCCTTCCCGTCCTTGATCTGGAGCGGTCCAGTGCTGGGTCCAGCACCGTATTGAAGTCCCCTCCCATTATTAGTCCTCCTATCTCCAGGTCCGGAATGCGCCCCAACATGCGCTTCATGAATCCAGCATCATCCCAGTTCGGGGCGTATACATTTACCAACACCACCCACGTCCCTTGCAACCTACCGCTCACCATCACATATCTCCCTCCATTATCCGCTACGATAGTCTTGGCCTCAAATGACACATGCTTTCCCACCAGAATTGCCACCCCTCTACCCCCCCCGCCGACTATCCATCTCCTTTTCTGGGCCAGTCCCTTGTCCGCGTCTCCCTCACTCTCCAGTCCCCCAGCTGGGGGACCCCCGTCCCAGCCACCTCTTCTGTGTCCCGTTCTCTTTCGGCCAGTGCAGCAGCACCCCCCCCCCCCCCCCCCACCTCCCTCCTCTCCCCCTTCCTCCCCCCCCCCCCCCCCCCCCCCGCCCGCTAGATCCCCGTCTAGCTTTTTTGCTCCCCCCATATCCCTCCCGTAAGTCAGCTGACACCTGCTGACCCTGGCTTCCCCCGCCAACCCTTTAACCCCCCCGTGTGGGTCTCTCCCAATCAATGTACATTCCTTTGTCCCCTTCCCGCCCTTTTTATTTTTATTTTTGCCGCGCTTCCCAAAGCCTCCCCCGCTCCCCATGGCGCTGCTCCTGTCATGGCCTTGTCCCTCTCCCCCAGCCCATATATCCTTTCCTGCGCGTGGTTGACCCCCTATGTACAACAAACATCATACTTCACCCCTCAAACACCCCCCTCCCACACAAACCCTCAATTAGAGTCCAATTTTTCAGCTAATATAAAGGTCCACGCCTCTTCGGGCGTTTCGAAGTAGTGGTGTTGGCCATTATGTGTAACCCACAGTCGCGCTGGCTGCAGCATTCCAAATTTCACCCCCTTCCGGTGCAGCACCGCTTTGGCCCGGTTGAAACCCGCTCTCCGCTTAATGATCAGGACCCTCTCTCTGTCCGTAAACCGGTGAAATCTCACCACCATCGCCATTGGCGGCTCTTTTGCCTTGGGCTTCCTCGCAAGCACTCGGTGCGCCCCATCCAGCTCCAGCAATCTCGGGGGGGGGGGGCCTCCACACCCATCAGCGTCCTGATCATTGTGCCCACATATGCCGCGGCATCGGCCCCCTCCATTCCTTCTGGGAGACCCAGGATCCTCAAGTTGTTTCTCCTTGATCTGTTCTCCAGGTCTTCGAGTCTTCCCGCCCACGTCTTGTGCAGCGCCTCGTGCCGCTCCACTCTCTCCGCCAGGCCCACGAGCTCGTCGCCGTTCTCACTCACTTTTTCCTGGATCTCCTGAATCTTCACCTCTTGGGCTTTCTGGGTTGCTCCAAGCTTTTCCACCATTGCCAGTATAGGCGCCACCATTTCCTTGCGCAGCTCCTCGAAGCAGCACTTGATGAACTCTTTCATCTCCTCTCTGTCCATGGGCGCCGCCATTTTGTTTTTTTCTTCTTTCTTCTCCCGCTGCTCCAGGGCCGCTTTCCTTGCCGTTTCACTGCGGGTCCGGTCCATGCAGGGCTGTAGGGGACTTCCTCCGTTCTTCCCCACGGGTTGTTTTTTAAATTTTTTATAAAGGTCCGTTGGGGCTCCGTTAGCGGGCCCAAAAGTCCGTTTCTGCGGGAGCTGCCGACGCGCGCGGCTTAGCTCCGCATCGCCGTGACCCAGAAAACGGTTATGAAGTTATTAAACCAGGTAAAGAGGAGAGCTTATTTATACAGGTTTTCAAAATCATGAGTTTTGATTAGGTTTTTTGGGTTTGACTCTGAACTCATTGCTTCAGATCAATGTTCAGAAATTTCAGGCAACTCCCACCCAACTATATACTGCCATCCTCTCATCTCTTATGGGCTGCTGTGTTAAGATATTCTCAGGGTGAATCTATCATGTTGGTTGGTAGATATGATTCTAAGAGTATGACTTGGAATGTTGTTTGATTAGTCTGAGGCACTTTGTTATTTCGGAGGATTTACCAAGGTCACCAGATCTAACCCATTTGTTGTTGAATGGTTCTACCAATTTATTATTTTCCTAACAATTTTGCAACTTGCTAACTTCCGAGGGCTTTGAGGCTGTCACGTAATGTGGGACCGGAGACACGTGTCAACCTGGATAGAGGTGGCAGGCTTCCTTCCTTAGAAAATATTCAGTGAACCGTTTGGGTTAGTGACAACTTGTAGATATTGTACTGGGCTGGCCAAATCAATTTCAATTGCACAAATTGTTAAAAACGTCCAACATTTGTGCCACTAGTTCAGATCCGTAACTACACTACTGATGAAGCAATTTGGTTTCCAGAAAGTTTGTGCTGATTTTATTAAGTACTTATGGTCAAAACTGGTTTGCTACTTATGTTCACATTTTTCACATTCTTCTTTGCAGGATCTTCGAAATTATCAGTACACTCTACCCACAATTGAGGGATTAGTACTACTTGTGGAGATGGGGAAAAGCTCTATTAAAATACCGAAGAGAAGATACAATGAGGTTAGTAATAAGAATCAAACTGAACCATATCTGAGTGGTAAATACCTGGAGGAAGAAAAGCTTATTTTCTTTGTATCCATTAAGACAGTAAGATCAAATCTTTCTTGGCAAGATCATAAATAATAAAACTGCAAAATAATGATCTGATTACTTAGTTTTCTGAAACCTTATAACACAGTTTTATTTTTACTATTGAAAGTTGTTCCATTCAGTGCAAAGCTGCACAATATATGCCCAAAACATTGTGTTGAGTACTGCTCTCAAAGGTTCCTGGTTAAACAATTGCTCCAAGGCAGAAGTCCGGAGTGGGCTGGAGTACTCCCCACTTGCCTGGATGAGTGCAGCTCCAGCAACACTCAAGAAACTTGACACCATCCAAGACAAAGCAGCCCACTTAAATGGCACCACTTCCACAAATATTCACACCCTCCACCACCCACGCACGGTCGTAGCAGTGTGTACCATCTACAAGATGCACTGCAGGAACTCATCAAAGCTCCGTAGACATGACGTTCCAAACCCACAACCACTACCATCTAGAAGGATAAGGACAGCAGATACATGGGAACATCACCGCCTGGAAGTTCCCCTCCCTGTCACTCACCATCCTGACTTGAAAGTATATCGCCGTTCCTTCACTATTGCTGGGTCATAAACCTGGAACTCCCTCCCTAATAGCCCAGTGGGGTGTACGTCCAGCACATGGACTGCAGCAGTTGTAGAAGGCAGCTCGCCACCATCTTCTCGACAGGCAATTTGGGACAGGCAACAAATGGTGGCCTAGCCAGTGAAGCCTGCATCCCGTAAAAATTAATTTTTAAAAAATGCTTCCCAAAAAGAAAAGTGAGCTCCAGTTGGTTTTAAAATGTGCACATTTGCCTGACTCGATTTTGATGCATCTCTCTTCCTTACCTCTGTGTTTTTCCCATAATTGTCTGTACTCACTTTTAAAAGAGTTGTTCCTACTTGATTTGATGCTTATTTAGTTATTGCTATTACAAATGGGTAATTGCAAAAGACTTTCCCCTTAGAAAGACAATCAGTTCTCCATTACCAAATTACCATTTTAGACCATAAGACATAGGAGCGGAACTAAGGCCATTCGGCCCATCGAGTCCACTCCACCATTCAATCATGGCTGATTTCAACTCCATTTACCCGCTCTCTCTCCATAGCCCTTAATTCCTCGAGAAATCAAGAATTTTTCAACTTCTGTCTTAAAGACACTCAACGTCCCGGCCTCCACCGCCCTCTGTGGCAATGAATTCCACAGACCCACCACACTCTGGCTGAAGAAATTTCTCCTCATCTCTGTTCTAAAGTGACTCCCTTTTATTCCAAGGCTGTGCCCCCGGGTCCTAGTCTCCCCTGCTAATGGAAACAACTTCCCTACATCCACCCTATCTAAGCCATTCATTATCTTGTAAGTTTCTATTAGATCTCCCCTCAACCTCCTAAACTCCAATGAATATAATCCCAGGATCCTCAGACGTTCATCGTATGTTAGGCCTACCATTCCTGGGATCATCCGTGTGAATCTCCGCTGGACCCGCTCCAGTGCCAGTATGTCCTTCCTGAGGTGTGGGGCCCAAAATTGCTCACAGTATTCTAAATGGGGCCTAACTAATGCTTTCTAAAGCTTCAGAAGTACATCCCTGCTTTTATATTCCAAGCCTCTTGAGATGAATGACAACATTGCATTTGCTTTCTTAATTACGGACTCAACCTGCAAGTTTACCTTTAGAGAATCCTGGACTAGGACTCCCAAGTCCCTTTGCACTTCAGCATTATAAATTTTGTCACCGTTTAGAAAATAGTCCACGCCTCTATTCTTTTTTCCAAAGTGCAAGACCTCGCACTTGCCCACGTTGAATTTCATCAGCCATTTCTTGGACCACTCTCCTAAACTGTCTAAATCTTTCTGCAGCCTCCCCACCTCCTCCATACTACCTGCCCCTCCACCTATCTTTGTATCATCGGCAAACTTAGCCAGAATGCCCCCAGTCCCGTCATCTAGATCGTTAATATATGAAGAGAACAGCTGTGGCCCCAACACTGAACCCTGCGGGACACCACTCGTCACCGGTTGCCATTCCGAAAAAGAACCTTTTATCCCAACTCTCTGCTTTCTGCCTGACAGCCAATCGTCAATCCATGTTAGTACCTTGCCTCGAATACCATGGGCCCTTATTTTACTCAGCAGTCTCCCGTGAGGCACCTTATCAAAGGCCTTTTGGAAGTCAAGATAGATAACATCCATTGGCTCTCCTTGGTCTAACCTATTTGTTATCTCTTCAAAGAACTCTAACAGGTTTGTCAGGCACAACCTCCCCTTACTAAATCCATGCTGACTTGTCCTAATCTGACCCTGCACTTCCAAGAATTTAGAAATCTCATCCTTAACAATGGATTCTAGAATCTTGCCAACAACTGAGGTTAGGCTAATTGGCCTATAATTTTCCATCTTTTTCCTTGTTCCCTTCTTGAACAGGGGGGTTACAACAGCGATTTTCCAATCCTCTGGGACTTTCCCTGACTCCAGTGACTTTTGAAAGATCATAACTAACGCCTCCACTATTTCTTCAGCTATCTCCTTTCGAACTCTAGGATGTAGTCCATCTGGGTCCGGAGATTTATCAATTTTTAGACCTCTTAGTTTCTCTAGCACTTTCTCCTTTGTGATGGCTACCATATTCAACTCTGCCCCCTGACTCTCCGGAATTGTTGGGATATTACTCATGTCTTCTACTATGAAGACTGACGCAAAGTACTTATTTAGTTCCTCAGCTATTTCCTTGTCTCCCATCACAAAATTACCAACGTCATTTTGGAACGGCCCAATGTCAACTTTTGCCTCCCGTTTGTTTTTAATGTATTTAAAGAAACTTTTACTATCATTCCTAATGTTACTGGCTAGCCTACCTTCATATTTGATCCTCTCTTTCCTTATTTCTCTCTTTGTTATCCACTGTTTGTTTTTGTAGCCTTCCCAATCTTCTGACTTCCCACTACTCTTTGCCACATTATAGGCTTTCTCTTTTGCTTTGATGCATTCCCTAACTTCCTTTGTCAGCCATGGCTGCCTAATCCCCCCTCTGATAACCTTTCTTTTCTTTGGGATGAACCTCTGTACTGTGTCCTCAATTACTCCCAGAAACTCCTGCCATTGCTGTTCTACTGTCTTTCCCACTAGGCTCTGCTCCCAGTCGATTTTTGTCAGTTCCTCCCTCATGCCCCTGTAGTTACCTTTATTTAACTGTAACACCTTTACATCTGATTCTACCTTCTTTCTTTCAAATTGGAGATTGAATTCTACCATATTATGATCACTGCCTCCTAAGTGCTCCCTTACTTTAAGATCTTTAATCAAGTCTGGCTCATTACATAACACTAAGTCCAGAATGGCCTGTTCCCTCGTGGGCTCCATCACAAGCTGTTCCAAAAAGCCCTCCTGTAAACATTCAATGAATTCCCTTTCCTTGGGTCCACTGGCAGCATTATTTACCCAGTCCACCTGCATATTGAAGTCCCCCATGATCACTGTGACCTTGCCTTTCTGACATGCACTTTCTATTTCGTGGTGCATTTTGTGCCCCCGGTCCTGACCACTGTTAGGAGGCCTGTACATAACTCCCAATATGATTTTTTTGCCTTTGTGGTTCCTCAACTCTACCCACACAGACTCCACATCATCTGACCCTATATCATTTAGTGCTATTGATTTAATTTCATTCCTAATTAACAAGGCAACCCCGCCCCCTCTGCCCACCTCCCTATCTTTTCGATAGGTTGTGAATCCCTGGATGCTTAAATGCCAGTCCTGAACCCCCTGCAACCATGTCTGTTGGCAGTGATCATTCAGGAAGATGCATAATAGTTGTAACTATTGCATGCTAAACCTAATTGTTTTATTATTTACATCTTTTTTAACATCCCCCCCCCTTTCCCTCGTCGCTGTTATTCTCGAACATGTTTTGGAACAGGTTGATGAATAGCCCCCACATCTCAGTGGTGCTCTTAATCTTCGCCAGGTGGAGAAATTCCGACAGGTCTGCCAGCCAGTCTGCAGGTGCTGCTGATCGCCAGCCATGCAGGATTCTCTGTGTGCAATTAAGGAAGCGAAAGAAGGGCATCGGCCTCATATGCATTTCTGGCTGGTCCGATACCCTGAAGACTGCCACTCTCGGGCACGGCTCCACCCTCACCCCCACAACCTTTGACGTCACCTCGAAGAAGGCTTACCAGAACACGACAAGTCAGGGGCAAGCCCTGAACATGTGGGTGTGGTTGGCTGGGCTTCCCTGGCACTGTTCGCATTTATCCTCCACCTCTGGGAAGAACTTGTTCATTCAGGTTCTGGTTAGGTGTGCTCTATGCACCACTTTAAACCGCATGAGGCTTAGCATTGCGCAGAAGGAGGTGGAGTTGCTCTTACTCAGTGCTTCGCTCCAGAATCTCCCACCCCACCCCCACTTTGCTGTCCGTGTTTATTAGTTCCTCTAGTCATGTGTCTCTTGGGGCTCTGGGGTGCCTTGATGTCCCCTTGCGGAGAAAGTGTTTGATTTGGAGATTTCTGAGTTCTTGTCCTGTCGGTAGTTCCAGGTCTTCCATCAGTTCGCCCAAGGTCCCTTGTCTGTCCGCTATGTAAAGGTCCCTGGTTGCTAACGTTCCCCTGTCCTGTCTCCATTTTTCAAAAATGGCTGGAAGGAATTTGTGACTTCCCTAGATAGGGGCCATGGGGGACATTAGACTGAAATGCTGCCTCATTTGGTTCCATGTCTTTATTGTTGCTACTACCATTGGCAGGATGTGTATTTCATCAGGGGGGGGGGGTGGGAGTGCTGCCATGGCGAGGGCACGGAGGGAGGAGGAGGACGACTCCAACTTCACCCATTCGATGTTGATATAGAAACCGCCATGGGTCCAACGCCCCTATCTGCTCCATGAATGTTCCCAGCTCCCTAGCCATGCCTGACTTTTTCCCGTTCTGGGGTTTTATCGGTCCATCAGAGGGTCCTGAAGTCGCGCCGCGCCCCCCTCCCATGATCAGTCGGTGTGTGTCAATGTTAGGTATTTCCACCATGGTCGGGTTGTTGGCCACCCTCTCTCCTGGGTGGTCGGGGCCCCTTTGCCTCGTGAGCCTATCTCGTTTGCCTGCTGGTCATGGAACGTTTTGCCACTTCTGCCGTCTCTTCGGCCCCTTGAGCTCCCATTTGCTGGCATCTTTCCTCGGTTACCCTCCTTTAGTTGTGCAGGGATTTTTTTCCCCTTCATATTGGGCAAAATTCAACTGAAAGTGCCTTTTTTTTGTCTCGGTTCGGAGGAGAGCCACCTGATGTGCGTCCTCTCAGAACATCACCATCACCAGAAGTCATCTAATTGTTTTCTGTTGTCAGAATTCTTTTTTAAAAATTTGAACTTGGAAAATACAGTTTCTGTTCTAAGTTTGAAACCTATTCAGGATGCTTTGAAGTGAAAGGCACCTTTTTTCAGATGTACTCTGTTTCTGTATAACTATTTTAAAATCATAATACAGAGATAAAACTACCAGCTAGGCTGACAACATTACAGATGACGTCTATCACACCAACTTTCAAACTTCCTTATCTGATCACCAAGTAGGCACTGATCTATAATAAATATACCAACCTGATTGCATAGGCTCTCTATCATCAGACTGTACTGCCGCTCAATATGCTTGAACTCCGAGAATATTCCTAGCTATGCCTCTCATTACCATTTACTCCTCACCTTGTATGTTTTTAATCCCATTATCCTCCCATCTATGTCCTTTGGAAAATAAACTCTTGCCCTGTGCTTCAGTTTCCTCTTTCACCCCAGCAGCTGCTTATAGAGTTTCTGAACTCCAAACTCTCTCGCCTCTGGCTAATCATTTGACAAAGCACTAGGCGCAGACACCAGATGAATGACACATCCAAAGCCATCCACCACCAGATTTAGCTCAAGCAATACACAGCTAAGTTCTCCTACTGTAAGATCACCCAGAAGAATAAAAGGTTGCTTTTCTCCATTGCAAAACTACATTCTGCTGGAGTCATCACTACCCTGTCCCTAGCCATCTGTGCCCCTAGCTCAATCAATAATGTTGATCCAATTTTCAGTTAAAGATCTTCAACATTCTGGGCGGCTATGAAGGGAGTCAGTCGCACATTGGTGGCTCCCGCTCTGGCCGGACTTTTGGACCTTTTTCCCCGACTTTTTTGCGGTTTTGAGTACTGGCTTTAAAGGCGCAGATAATTGGGTACTGGATCCACACATTGGTGTATGGAACGGAGAATCCCAAGGGATCGAAAAGGAAGAAATAAGAAGATCAGCAAGGGCTGAGGGGAGGTTGCGGCTGAAGACAGTATGGCTGATGTTCGGACCCCTGTTGCGACCACCCAGCCATCAACGGAGGGGCTGATGCAGGTCATTCAAGAGGGCTTTGCTAGACAGAAACGGGACTGTCTTGACCCGCTAAAGGAATCGATCGATTGACTGGAGCGCAGGCTGGATGCCCAGGATCGGACGATTCAGAAACTGGAGAAAGCGCTGGAGGACCAGGAGGAGCACCAAACGGTGGTTGAGCTGGAGTTGGGGATGCTGAAGAATCAGCAAAAATGGCTGCTGGAGGTGGTAGAAGACCTGGACAATAGAGCTCACTGGCAGAACGTAAGAATTGTCGGTCTTCCAGAAGGGGCTGAGGGGGCTGATGCTGGCGCATTTGTGGTGAGTATGTTTCAGAAACCTCTGGGGGGGTGCTTTTCCCCGACTGTTGGAAGTGGACAGGGCGTACAGGGCGATGGCGAGGAAGCCGCTGCCAGGGAACCCCCCCCCCCCCCCCCCCCCCAAGGGCGATGGTGATCCGGTTCCACAGACTTCTGGACAAGGAGTGTGTTCTCCAGTGGGCCAAGCGTACGCGGAGCTGCAAATGGGACAATAGCATTTTGCGTGTCTATCAGGACTGAGCGTGGAAGTGGCCTGAAGGAGGGCAGGCTTCAATCAAGTTGATCATGTTCAAGAAGAAGGTGAAATTTGGGCTGCTATACCCGGTGCGTCTTTGGGTAACGCACAATTATTTTGAGTCGCCTGAGGACGCGGTGGACTTTGCCAAGAAGAAAGGGTTGGTGCTGAACTGAGAACTTTTTGTTTTAAGTTGTAACTTTTCTGAGTGATGTTTATATGTTTTGATTGTTGTTTTTCTTCTGCGTTTGAGTTTGGGTGAAGATGGGGCAAGTAAAAGTTATTCGGTTTCTATAGGGTTTTGGTGGGGGTGGCTGATGGGGCTTTTTACTTTTTATTACTTGGATTTGCACTATGAGGGGGTTCTTGGTGGGGTTTTTCATTCTGGGTTGTCTCTTATGGTAATTGGGCGATTGTTTGGTGTCGGTTTGATGAGGAAAGTGGTTTCGATGGGCGGGGGAGGGGAGTGAGGGAACAATAGGTGGGAAACTTCTTGGTGGCGGAGGCGAGGGCCACCAGGCTAGCTGGGTGAGCTTGTCTACGGAAGCACAGTGGGGGTGGGGGGGGGGGGTGTATATGATCAATATATGGCAAGGATTAGGTTACAAAGCGGTGTTGCTGCGGGGGGGGGGGGGTTTACTCTGCTGACGAGGGAGGGATTTAGGATTCGGGTCAGAGAGGAGGTCGGGGGTGGGGGCTGCCAGGAGGCGGGCCTATAGAGGCGCGGCGCATGGGACGGAGGCGGGCCCTGGAAAGGGGATGGCTGATCGGTGGAGAGGGGAGGTGGGGGGTCACAGTGCCCCCCCCCCCCAACTAGACTGATCACCTGGAATGTCAGAGGGTTGAATGGGCCGGTCAAGAGGGCAGGTGTGTTCGTGCATCTGAGGGCCCTGAAGGCGGACGTGGTAATGCTGCAGGAGACGCACCTGAAAGTGGCGGATCAAGTCAGGCTAAGGAAGGGTTGGGTCAGTCAGGTCTTTCATTCGGGGCTGGACACCAAGACTATAGGGGTGGCGATTTTAATCAATAAGCGGGTGCAATTTCAGGTGGGCAGTATAGTCTTGGATGGGGGGGGCCGTTATGTCATGGTGAGCGGTAAGCTGGAGGGGAGGAAGGTAGTCTTGGTGAACGTGTATGCACCAAACTGGGACGATGTAGAATTCATAAAGAGGGTGCTGGGGAAGATACCTGATCTGGACTCGCACAAGTTGGTTATGGGAGGGGATTTTAATACAGTCATCGATCCCGGCCAGGACCGGTCATGTTCGAAAACGGGGAGGGCGCCAGCAATGGCCAGGGAACTGATGGGGTTCATGGAACAGATGGGGGGGGATCGACCCATGGAGGTTTAGGCAGCCGATGGGGAGGAGTTTTCTTTTTATTCGCATGTTCATAAGGTTTATTCCTGGATTGACTTTTTCATATTGAGCAGGGATTTGCTGGTGGGGGTGGTGGACTCTGGGTACTCGGCCATCACTATTTCGGATCATGTCCCACAATGGGTGGAACGGCAGGTCAGTAAGGAGAGCTTCCAGCGCCCGCAATGGAGGTCGGACGTGGGCTTGTTGGCAGATGAGGCGATGTGCGAGAGGCTGAGGAAGTGCATGCAGAACTACCTGCAGGTTAATGACACGGGAGAAGTCTCAGCAGCGGTGGTCTGGGCAGCGTTGAAGGCAGTGGTGAAAGGGGAGCTGATGTTGATCTGGGCTCATAGGGACAGGATGGATAGGGCAGAGACGGACCGACTGGTTAAGGAGATCCTACAGATAGATAGGAGGTATGCGGGACCCCGGGGGTGGAGCTTTTAAGGAAACCTCGGAGGCTGCAGGTGGAGTTCGGGGTGCTGTCTACAGATAGGGCAGTGGAGCAGCTTAGGAAGGCGAGGGGTGCGTTCTACGAACACTAGGAGAAGGCCAGCAGAATGCTGGCACAGCAGCTTGGGAAGAGGGAGGCGGCCAGGGAAATAGAGAGGCTGGGTTGATGGGGATGGGAACTTGGTAGGGAACTCGGCAGGGCTAAACAGGGCGTTCAGGGTCTTTTACAGTAGGCTCTTTTGCTCGGAACCCCCCACGGGGTCTGAGGGGATGAGACGCTTTTTGGACGGACTTACCGTCCCAAGGGTGGGTAGGGAGCTGGTAAATGGGCTGGGAGCTCCGATTAGTGCCGAAGAAATAGTTGAGGGCTTGAAGGCAATGCAGTCGGGTAAAGCCCCGGGGCCGGACGGGTATCCGGTGGAATTCTACAAGAAATTCTTGGGGATTTTAGGCCGTTGCTGGTCAAGGTTTTTAATGAGGCAAGGGATAGAGGGGTGCTGCCCCCGACGATGACACAGGCCACTATTTCGTTAATATTGAAGTGGGACAAGAACCTGGAGCTATGCGGGTCATATAGGCCGATCCCGCTGCTTAATGTGGACGTCAAGTTGCTGGTCAAAGTTTTGACCTCCAGGATTGAAGATTGTGTGCCGGATGTGATTATGGAGGATCAAACCGGGTTTGTCAAGGGCAGGCACTTGGTGGCCAATATAAGAAGGCTACTCAATGTGATTATGATGCCCCCGGAGAGTAGGGAGGTTGAGGTAGTTGTGGCAATGGATGCGGAGAAGGCATTCGACTGGGTGGAGTGGGAGGTGCTGGGACGATTTGGGTTAGGTAGGGGCTTTATGGACTGGGTTAGGCTGTTATACCAGGCCCCGGAGGCTAGCGCAAGGACGAATAGGACGACCTCGGACTATTTTAGACTGTACCGGGGGACATGACAGGGATGCGCCCGCTCCCCACTGCTGTTTGCGTTAGCTATAGAGCCGCTGGTGTTTGCGTTAGCTATAGAGCTGCTGGCATTTGCTCTGAGAGCTTCAAGGGGCTGGTTCGGAGAGGGGCGGTGGAACATACGATCTCGCTGTACGCGGACGACCTGCTCTTATACGTATCAGATCCAGGGGCAGGGATGAGTGAAATTATGGCGATTTGAGGGGAATTTGGCCGGTTTTCGGGATGTAAACTAAATATGACAAAGAGTGAGATGTTTGTAATCCAGGCGAGGGGTCAGGAGGGTCGGCTGAGGCAGCTGTCGTTTAGGTTAGTGGGGGACAGTTTCAGGTACCTAGGGATACAAGTGACACACGACTGGGACCGGTTACACAAGTTGATCTTGTCCCAGTTGGTTGAGCAGATGAGGGTCGAGTTTCGGAGATGGGATGCGATGCCACTGTCGCTGGCTGGGAGGATGCAGACGGTCAAAATGATGGTCCTACCGAGATTTTTATTTGTATTTCAATGTCTACCAAGTTTCATCCCGCAGTCCTTTTTTAAGAGGGTTAACAAAATCATCCTGGACTTTGTGTGGGCGGGTAAGTCCCCGCGAGTGAAGAAGGTGATGCTCGAGAGGAATCGGGGGGAGGGGGGTGTTTGCCCTACCAAATGGGCGGCTAACATAGCCATGATAAGGAAGTGGGTGGGGGGGGGGTCGGGGTTGGTTTGGGAGCGGATGGAGGCAGCTTCATGGAGGGGCACCAGCTTGGGGGCGTTGATAACGGCACCTCTGCTGTTCCCACCGGCGAGGTACTCCACCAGCCCCATGGTGGTGGCGGCCTTGAGGATCTGGGGTCAGTGGAGAAGGTATGCTGGAGCAGTGGTAGCATCGGTCTGGTCCCCAATATGTGACAATCACCAGTTTGCCCTGGGGAGCTTGGATGGAGGATTTCGAGTATGGCGAAGGGCGGGAATTGAGAGGATAGGGGACCTGTTCTTAGCGGGGAGCTTCCCTAGCTTGAGGGCGCTGGAGGAGAAGTTTGGGCTGGCAAGGGGGAACACATTTAGATATTTACAGATGTGGGACTTTCTGCACAGGCAGGTATCATCCTTCCCACTCCTGCCACTAAGGGGGATCCAGGATAGGGTAGTGTCGAGGGGATGGGTGGGAGAGGGGAGCGTCTCGGACATCTACAAAGAACTTATGGGGGCAGAGGAGACGCAGACCGAGCAGCTGAAGCGTGAGTGAGAGGAGGAGCTTGGGGGTGAGATGGAGGATGGCTTATGGGCGGACGCGTTGAGCAGAGTCAACGCGACCGCAACATGCGCAAGGTTCAGCCTGATCCAATTCAAGGTGGTCCACCGGCCCACATGACAGTGGCCTGGATGAGTAGATTCTTTGGGGTGGAGCACAGGTGTGTAAAATGTGTGGGAGTACCAGCGAACCATGTCCACATGTTCTGGGCGTGTCCACAACTTGGGGGTTATTGGCAGGGGTTTGCGGACGTCATGTCCAGAGTATTGAAAACAAGGGTGGCAATGAGTCCAGAGGTGATTTTTGGGGTGTCGGAAGACCCGGTTATCCAGGAGGAGAAAGAGGCAGATGTTCTGGCCTTTGCTTCCCTGGTAGCTCGAGACGGATACTGCTAGCTTGGAGGGACTTAAAGCCCCCGAAGTCGGAGACCTGGTTAACTGACATGGCAAACTTTCTCGGCCCAGAGAAGATTAAGTTCACCTTGAGAGGGTCACTATTGGGGTTCACCCGGAGGTGGCAACCATTCATCGACTTCTTCGCGGAGAATTAATCGTCAGCAGGGATTGGGGTTAGGGTAGCGTAGAATAGGGGTCAATTAGGCGGGTCTCGGCGGGATGGGAGTCAGTGATTGCACTATGTTTGTTGATCTTTGTACATTGTTTTTATACTGTTGCTGTTTGTATTGCCAAAAATAGCTCATTAAAATTGTTTATTTAAAAAAAAGAAAGGAAACAAAAAAAAAAATCTTCAATGTTCTCCTTGCTAACACCCAACTTTTCTTCTACAAATAACAATTCTTCAAATTCTACCTTCTGAATTTGTCCTGTGCAAGGTCCGATTCTAACTCCCTTGTTGACCAATACCAGTTCCCTATTAACCAATCAAACTGCAAGTCTTTGTCCAACCTTCTCTAGTTTTGTGTCCTATATAGTCTGCCAACTCTGGCCTCCTGTGCGTTCCCTCTTCCTCCACTCCATCTGGTGTCAAAAACTTCAACTTCAGACGTGTTGGCTATACACTCAACTATTACTGCTTCCCTTCTATTCCCTACCTAAACATGTACGTGCTTATCTATGTTATATATTTATATTGATTTCTGAGTATCTACATGAGCACTGTATAATGATATATGCAGGACATCACAGATCGCAAGCATGGGTAACTGCAGAGTAAAGAAGCAGCCTGTACTGAACACACGTCGGTAATAAAACTCATTTAGTGTGTCAGCCAGTGCCTCCTAGAATCGGTCCTGCGGACACAACACTTTTAAGCTATCAAAACCTTTCTATAATTGCATCTTTCCAACAAAGCATTCAGTCACCTCTCCCGGACTACTCACAAAGCTTTGGTGTTTGTTTCATTCTTCCTCTTATGTTCAAAGTTCCGAATAATGTTATGGAGTTTAGAAAACTCCAAAGTATATCATGGAGTTCACCTGACCTACAACTGTTTATTGATTTTGGTTATGATGAGCACAAGGGCCTACCTTTCAGGTGTTGTTCAACAGAGGCCTTAAGCACTTTTACTCAAAAACAAAGTTTATTCTACGAATTTAGTTAACATTTTTATGAACACACAGTAAGCATTTTTATCAACTACTAACAAAAATAGCCCACACAATACCGTATTCTATGTATAAATTCCCCCTTTAGCTGTTCCAATTTAACAACAAGAGCCCATAAACCAGAAAATCCTTTTCAAAGATATGACCCAGCACATAGCACTCAAGACCTGGTATGGATGCTCCTGTTTCCATTCCAAAACAGCAGATTTGAATTTCTTCCGGAAAACAGTTATTTCTTTTCAAGTTATCAAGCAGTCTGGAAACCGCTTTTAAAATGCAGATAGAGAAAAAACCTTCTTTCAACCTGTGCAGAACAAAGCCAGTTCAAACTCAAAAAGCGAATGTAAAATCAACTCCCAGAGCCACAGCCCAGCTCCACACACACAATGACATCATTGAAGCCATGTGATAAGACAAAAACATTTCTTAAAGGGACACTCCCATGACAAGAAATACAAATTTAATGTTTAATGTGCACGGCTTTAACCACGTAAGACGTGTGAATACCCCACTTAAATTCTTCACATTGAAATGGCGAGCAATTGTTTCATAACTTCATTCTGTTTGTTTCCTGTGCATGCTTTATTTTCTTGGATTTCTTTTTTTCAATAAGCCCTTGTGCAATTGGGTATCTTCACATCCATTCTGTATTGTGTTAAGACTGGCGATGACTGATACCTACCAAGAATATTTGTCATTCAAAGATTATCTGTTCCTATTTCTCAGATCATGAAGGTAGTAACCTCTTCTAATGAACATGTGATTACCATGGGGACATGTTTTAGTTTGGATGCTGACTCGCACCTGGTCTGCATACAGAATGACGATAAAAATTATCAAACGCAGGCAAATACTATTGCTGGGAAGTCCAGGGAAGGTAATTTGCATTTTTGCTGGAAATTGGGGAACACTGCAAAGCTCAATGTGCAGTAATTTATGTTTTCTAATGTGCTGTAGTTACAGGAGCCTCCTTTGTGGTATTTAATGGAGCTCTGAAAACTACCTCTGGCTTTATCGCTAAATCCAGTATCGTGGAAGGTAAGAAAACAAATCGTTAAATACAAAGCTATTGTCTGTAGTTCAGATTGTAAGGAAAGTCCAATTGTGCTGATATTTAGACTGTGTTACACTTTGCAGCCTTTGTATGTTTAATTCTTTTATGTCCAATTACATTTTAAATGGCTCTATAAATTATCTGTAACGCTTTGCCCCACCAGTTTGGTGGGCGTTGGTGTAGGTGGGGCTATCACATGTGGCCCTGCAAGATGAATGGGCCTTGTTGATGCCTCAGTGTGTCGTGGTTGGTGGGCTGAACTTGCAAGGTTGGGACAGCCTGACTGAGGTAATCGTCTGTTGTGAGCTTCCATTGGCGAGGACTAGCTGCAGGGCACAGAGTAGTAAGAAATAAGTCAACTACTACCTTTGATTTGTGAGAGCTGTAGTTATAACTGCCCTGAACAGTGAACAATCTTAGTAACGCCTAGTGGGCTTCCATGAAGCTTTCAGTGCGGAGTCGAAGTCTGCAGAGGTTTTGTTGAGTCTCTGGGTGCTAATGATATGGTTAATGGTTGGCCCAACACAATAAACGAATGAACTGACGCGGGGTTGCTGTGTTTGGTAAAGAGACAGGAGGCTGCTCGGTACTTCAAAACGTTATTGTGCCACGTCTTTCAGCGGGTCTTAAGGCTTGGAAATGGAGTAGGGGTCGTGTTATGCAGTGCCGTTATCACTATCCGTCTTGGGTAAGGCTGTTGTTGAGAAGCCCTTGCGAGTTGAGATGTCTGTCTGCCTGTTGCCGTTGTGGACTGTGGGTGCTCGTTGTATGGCACCAGTCGTTGCTTAGTATGCCACCATCATTGCTACCATATTTGAGCAAATTTCCAGGTTTAGAATCATGCGAAGAGAAACTGTGGGCAGACTCTGGTATGTATAATATGTACAAGGTGGGTAATTGAACAGGCACATCTCCTCTTGAGTTGCTTATCTGCTGTACAGAGTCTCCAGCATGTGCCTTCTGATGGCACAGTTGCAACATCGTCTACATCCCTGATTAGCATTTGTACTCTATTAACTCTGGATTTTTCAAACTCAGGGTTGCGACCCGCAGGTGGGCCATGGAGTGATCGGTTGTGGCGTTCCCGATCGCGGCTTTTAAGAATGCCGTCCGTGGGCAGTCCCCAATTGGTTGCGTGTTTGAGGGGGTGGGCAGCGCGAGGCTGGGCTGTGTGCTGGTCACTGCGCGCAGAGTGGTGTGTGTGTGTGTGTGTGTGTGTGTGTGTGTGTGTGTGTGTGTGTGTGGGGAAGAGAGGAGAGAGAGACATGGACGGACTTGGGCTGACGGGCGTCCACGTGGACATGATGCTAACAGGGTGGCACCAGCATGGAGCTCCGATCTATTGCTCACCCTGTGACTGGGTTGGATACAGTGAGATGAAGCCAGGCCAGGTTTGTCGGAATACTGATTAAACAAGGCCAGTCAAGGGGGCTGACATATGGGAACACTGGAAGAAACCTACAGTCATCACTTTGTGTCGACACTCTCTGGAAAGCAGGAAGTCAGAGCTTTTGGTGAGAATGGAGCAGAAGGTGACTTGGATGTTTGGATAGTGCAATGAAGTGAAACCAGTAAGAGATAGTGCGACATTGTGTGTGTTTGACAAGTTAGTTCATCTCCCTGGGATATATATAAATGGGAATATATTTAAAACAAAGTTTGTGTGTAAATGTAAGGATGCACATGTTCAACTGAAGTTGTTTTAATTTTTAGCAGTAAAAAGTCACAAATTTGTAAAATTTAGGTGTTCGAAATAAAGTTTCAAAGTAAAAAAAAAAAAAGAATGCCAGCCGCAACCGACCTTTAAATATGAACAATGAATCTTTCCGCCAGAGGCAGCGACAGAGAGAAGGTCACGTGTCCGGCATGTCAATGCTTTGGGTGAAAAATCATAGAGGTGAGATTGCTCCATTTTGTAGCTGCCAGCAAGAAAGCAACAGGACTGTGTGAAGAACTGAAGATGGGTCATTTTGTAATAAGATTGAGAGGGCCAGAGATACAAACGGACCAGGATCTCACAACTAAATCTGCTGGAAAGAACTTCTTAGGAGAGCCCATGCAGGGACAAAGCAGTGCTGGTGTGAGCTGTGTCCCGAGCTCCAGGGCATCTGGTGATCAAACAATTAAGAAGAAACTGAAATCGGGAACAAAGTAGTATAAAGATGATTTCTTGAGGTATGGCTTTAATTGTGCCAATGCAAATCAGAATGTAAAAGCCCGTATGTTATATGCAGGGAAGTACTGACAAACAAAGTTTAAAACGCTCAAATCTTCAAAGGCATTTGAAGACTATGCATGGATAGTTCGAGGACAAACTTCTTGATTTTTTTCAAAGCATTCAGCAAGAACTTAAATCGTCAGTTGAAGTTCTTAGCAAAAATGTAACATTGAATGACGAAACAAGAGAGATCGTGAGGACCAAGAACATAGAACATTACAGTGCAGTACAGGCCCTTCGGCCCTCGATGTTGCGCCGACCTGTAAAACCACTCTAAAGCCCATCTACACTATAGAACATAGAACATTAAGGCCTACCTGCCGCATTAAAAGTAAGAAATAATGGTTTGTTGCAAAGGTTGACCGGCGTGGGTCGCGAACATAATCCGGCATGTCTCACGAAAGTTCCGCCGGTTGGTAAAAATGGGTCCTGGGAAAAAAAGTTTGAAAAACACTGTATTAACTGCCCCCTCCACAATCCAAAATATCTACTTTTTAATAACTGTTAACAGTCAAACCATTTACACCAAATTTGCTTTTGGGCTATTTACATCACTTTTGTTCTGGACCACCTTTTTCCTATGCCCCACCCTGCTCCTGGTTAAGGGTTAATCATAGATTCATAGGATTTACAGTGCAGAAGGAGGCCATTCGGCCCATCAAGTCTGCACAGACTCTTGGAAAGAGCACCCTACCCAAGGTCAACACCTCCACCCTATCCCCATAACCCAGTAACCCCACCCAACACTAAGGGCAATTTTGGACACTAAGGGTAATTGATCATGGCCAATCCACCTAACTCTCTGTGGAGTCTTTACCTATCTTCTAGGCTGTGTTGTTGTGACTGCCCCATGGAGTCAGCATTCTGGGACTGGATTCTGGAAGGTCAGAAGGTACCAGACAGTATCCGGACCAAATATGAGCACAGGTGCCCCATTCTGATGAGGATGAATCCTTCTGCCTTACAATGATGGATCCGAACTCTCTGACCTAGATTTTGCAGAGCAGGCCAGAAGGGCTGAATGGCCTACCCCATGTATGCAAAGGGTAGTAGGGTTTTGGACCTATGTTGGGACTTATTGTTTTTCATGGTGGCTTGACTCCCGCCCTTTCACCCTCGTACAGTCAGCAGGTTCGACATTAGGTTAAAGATTCGGAAGAATAGAGGAGTACGCATTTTTAGATGTTGGCCCATGAGCAATTCACCTGGAGAGAACCCATTAGCTAAAATCGTGGTTCATTAATGCAATATGGCGAATGCCAGTCTGGATTCTGGGACATCAGGGGCTAAATTCTCCCCCAACGGCGCGATGTCCGCCGACTGGCGCCAAAGACGGCTCCAATCAGACGGGCATCGCGCCGGCCCAAAGGTGCGGAATGCTCCGCATCTTTGGCGGCCTAGCCCCCAACATTGAGCGGCTAGGCTGACGCCGGAGGGATTTCCGCCCCGCCAGCTGGCGGAAATGGCGTTTGTTGCCCCGCCAGCTGGCGCGGAAATGCGGCGCATGCGCGGGAGCGTCAGCGGCCGCTGTCAGTTTCCCGCCGCATGCGCGGGAGCGTCAGCGGCCGCTGTTAGTTTCCCGCACATGCGCAGTGGGGAGAGTCTCTTCCGCCTCCGCCATGGTGGTGGCGGAGGCGGAAGGGAAAGAGTGCCCCCACGGCACAGGCCCGCCCGCGGATCGGTGGGCCCAGATCGCGGGCCAGGCCACCGTGGGGGCACCCCCCGGGGTCAGATCGCCCCCCAGGACCCCGGAGCCCGCCCACGCCGCCTGGTCCCGCCGGTAAATACCAGGTTTGATTTACGCCGGCGGGACAGGCAATTTCTGGGCGGGACTTCGGCCCATCCGGGCCGGAGAATCCAGCGGGGGGTCCCGCCAACCGACGCAGCCCGATTCCCGCCCCCGCCCAATCTCCGGTACCGGAGACTTCGGCGGGGGCGGGATTCACGGCGGCCAATGGCCATTCTCCGACCCGGCGGGGGGTCGGAGAATGACGCCGCAGATCTTTGTTGATCCTGATTGCTTGCTCAGCCTCCTTGTTGGCTTGAGGATGAAAAGGGATATAAGTGATCCTATTGTCAGCAGTCAGCTTCTGGAATTGATCATTTGCAAATTGGGGGCCGTTATCAGAAGTGATTTCATCCAGAAGCATATATAAAATGGTCAGGAACACCCTTATCACAGACTCTGCTGTTGCTGCATGGAGTTTAACTACTTCTAGCCATCTAGAGTAGTGATCTATAGCCTTGAGGTATGTCTTGCTTTGGAATCCTAGGAAGCCAAGTCCTACTGCCATGGCCATTGTGAAAATGTAAGTTCATTGTGTGTCGGACTATTTAATGCAACAGATGTGGCAGAAAATCTCAAACTGCCTGTGATGTTCGACCACCACACAGGTTGCAGAGCTTGTGCTATGCACTTATTAATGCTTAAGTGGCCTCCAATAAGTCAGTGGAGAATGTCTTTTTGTGTGAACCGTGGAATGATCTAACAGTGGTCCGAAATCAAGAAGTCAACTACTATGGTCAACTGGCTGTGTTGCTCATGGCATTACGGATGAGGCAGTCTGCATGGCTATATTTAGAACACACTTGGAGGGGAGTGCATTCGGCCTCCTCTTTTTGGGCGCATTGAACATCCTGGAGCTTTGTGTCGGAGATGGGCAGTAGGCTCATTGCAGTCGCTGAGACAAATGTGAAATCCAAGGTGATAGCTTGGTCTACCATAGCTTTGGAGGGAGCAACAGCTGTGGTTTGTGACTTCCCTGGAACATGGGTGGCTGTGTATTGATACCGTATCAAGCGAAGACAAAATTGTGAATGCCTAGTGGCATTTTAATAAGCTCCGTGCAAGTCAGGAGGGTAATGAGGTGCTTGTGGTCAGCTTCTACAGGGAAGAGCCAGCCAATCAGATAATTCGAGAGCCATTCAATGGCCGATGCAACTGCCAGTACCTCTTTCTCAATAGTGGCATGCCTTCATTAGTTTCTGTTAGGGCTCTGGTTGCAAAATAGGGGCAGTGAATGATTGTACATTCCCGCCATCGTTACCCTTCTTCGGCGAGGGTGTTGCTGAGGCACACTTGAGATGTCGGTCCATCTGGAAATTGTTGTTTTCACAGGCTGTGGATGTTTAGCACCAATTGTTGCTTAGATTGGTGCCACTAGCACTGCATCCATGCTTGAGGAACATGCCAGACCTTGCAAAGTGGAACTGTAGCCATGTGTAAGTGAATGAGATGTCGATTTTTTTTTATTCCTGAGTAGGCACATCTTGAAGAGTTGCCTGCCTGCTGTCCAATGTCTCTAGCTCATGACCTCTGTATCATAGTCTACATCATTCATTAGCATGTTTTCCATTAACACTTTACACTTAACCTTTTCAAAAAAAAGATGCTATAACAGGGTAGAGTTGTGCTATTAGTTTTAGATTATTCTAGCAAATGCCAGCTGCTATGATGAAGTACATGACCACCTTCTGTACACCAAGTATCTGATTCTTTATGCTTTCTGTTTCCAATTTTATCCTTCCACTGATTTGCATTCATGTTTTCTAGTTCTCTTTGCTGATGGTAATTTATACTGTGATTTTAGACTTTTACGTAAAAGTTTGCAAAGTTCATTAGTTGAATAAAAATGAGACAATGGAATACTGCATTGAAACACTACATTTAACAAAATCAGTTCACTAATTTGCATGCAGTTAAACTATTTGTGTTACTTGTATTTCCAATTTGGTCGATACTGTGGATTTTTTCCACATGCCAGCGCATTGTTTTATAAGATACTGGCAGTTGAGTTGATACATCAAATTTTAAAAGAATCTCTTGTACACCAGCATACTCATGCTCTTTCTCTTTATCTCTTCCCACTCCAACAATTTGCTACAAATTTTAAATATGGGCATAAGACGAACTTTGCATTTTTTCATTAAAATAGACTAAATAGGTTCACACTATACAAAAGATTTATTGGAAGAATCTATAAATCAAAAGAATTTTCATTAAATAGTCATTAGGTAGTAGAGAGCTGAAAAGAAGAGACGTGCTAAAGCTTTTCATCTTGCACTCATCAGGACACTCCCAAGAATACCAATATAAGGGGAAAGCAATTTATACTGTATGAAAAGAGTGTTGATTGGTGGGCAATTGGCCTCTGGTAGAGGAATCGCCATTACTTTCAATAAATTATAAAAGCCAAAGATCAAGAAACTTAGTTTTAACTGGATAGAGTAATAGAGTTTTACAGCAGGGAAAGAGGCCCGTCGGCCCATCACGTCCATGCCAACCATCAAACATCTTCCTATTCTAATCTTATTTTCCAGCACTTGGTCTGTAGACTTGTATGCAATGGCATTTCAAGTGCTGATCTACATGCTACTTAAAAGTTGAGGGTTCCTGCCTCTACCATCTTTTCAGGCATTGAGCTCCAGATTTCAACCACCCTCTTAGTTAAATATGTAAATTAGTTAAATATGTAATAAGATTAGAAATATGATTTGGGTTATATACATATATTTTATTTTCCCACTGACATACTCGTTGTGATCATCAGAGGTTGGCAGTCTATGTTTTATGTATGATATCTGCAACGCCACCTCGTACAAATATGATGTACAAATACCTACAGCATGTGCAATTTCTGTTAAACAAAATGGTGAAGAAAGTAAAAACCAGCCAAGGTTTATGATAAAGACTATCACTTTGTGAGCAATCAACGACCAATAAGTTCCAATTTGTTTGTGGGTGACATTTGTTTCCCTTGCCCATCACCTCAAGGTTTGTTAGACAAACTATTCATCATAATGTAGTACAATGCAAAGTTTTCAAATTAAGCTCTGATTTCTTCCATGGAACCAAATATTGCTAACAGCAATCAATCTTAAAAGAAGCATCTGCTTATTTGATGCCATTTTTGGTTTTCCAACAAATCAAAATAATTCTGATTGTTTAACTATTTTGGCTATTAATTACCCCAGCGAAGTTCAACACTGCATCAAATTTGTTTTAAAAATTATTCTGTAGCTTTCAATTGAATCTAAGAGTCTGATTTCTGTTTCCTGATCTGTTGACCCAAATTTTTTATTTTCTCATTCCTTTAATGAGATTGATTCTGATTACAGATGGACTTATGGTACAGATTACCCCAGAAACCATGGAGGGTTTAAGACGAGCTCTAAGGGAAAAGAGAGACTTTCAAATTATTTGTGGAAAGTTGGATCCAGATGACAGAAGAGAATTTGTAAATATTCAGTGGGTGGATGGTGACGAACCTGTAAATAAAGGGTATGATTTTTCGTGTTATAGTAACCTTTTGAACAGTGTTAACCTTTTTGTGGTGTCACTCATTTGCAAAATAGTCTGCCTGTAGAATGTCAAAGCAACTTTTGACAGTAGGAATTCATGAAACATTTTGCAATCTGTGAATTTCTTGGGGCAAATTGAGAGGTTTAACCAAAATCAAATCCAGACTTCGAGAGAATTGCAATAAGATTTTGGTTTTAGATTGGATTGATGCCTACAAGGGGGACTGAAAAAGAGGGAAAGGACCAGATGGAGCTTCAAAGCTGCTTTTGTTTTTTTGTTCACTTTGCACCATTCTATGGCCTACTGAGAAATTTACAAATGATACTGTGTAACTATCACCAAGGCATACAAGAAGTTAGACTATTCAAGTTAAATGTGCACCACAACTCCCAGTGAGTTCTCCCAGTGAGCCAGAGAAGACACAGCCAAAGTGAGACACAGCAAAGAGTGAGTTTGGGAATTTGAAGCTAGGTGGGAATTGAATTCAATAGGTAAGACTGTTCCTTTTTAAATTTAAGGAATATAAATTAATCTAGAATTGTGCAGTCAAGGTTAACAAGGGCTGCCCCACCCACTCACATAACTGGTTGGCAGTTAAGTGTCAGTCACCTTAATCTACTTTGATCTAAAAGCAGGTGGTGGGGGGGGGGGGGGGAGTCAACTCAGGCCAATTTAAAAGAGCAACTTGTGTAATTCACTCCCAGTGAGCCAGAGAAGACACAGCCAAGAGTGAGACACAGCAAAGAGTGAGTTTGGGAATTTGAAGCTAGGTGGGGAGGAGGTACTGGGGGAGGGGGGGGGGCTTTTTATCACTGGTAAGTAGTTTATATTTATTTATTTTTTCTTCGTTTTTTTTTTTGGAATTGTAGTTGTATAAGTTAACCAAAGGTTTAAGACATGGCAGGAGATCCCAGACCCGTGTCATGCTCCTCGTGTGCGATGTGGAAGCTCAAGGACACGACCACTGTCCCTGGCTCCTTCACGTGCAAGAAGTGTGTCGAGTTGCAGCTCCTGTTAGACCGCTTGACGGCTCTGGAGCTGCGGATGGACTCACTTTGGAGCATGCGTGATGCTGAGGACGTTGTGGATAGCACGTTTAGCGAGTTGGTCACACCGCAGGTGAAAATTATTGAGGGAGATAGAAAATGGGTGACCAAAAGACAGAGCAAGAGTAGGAAGGCAGTGCAGGTGTCCCCTGTGGTCATCTCCCTGCAAAACAGATATACCGCTTTGGATATTGTTGAGGGAGATGGCTCACCAGGGGAAGGCAGCAGCAGCCAGGTTCATGGCACCGTGGCTGGCTCTGCTGCAGAGCAGGACAGGAAGAAGAATGGCAGGGCTTTTGTGATAGGGGAATAGACAGGCAGTTCTGCGGACACAATCAAGACTCCAGGATGGTATGTTGCCTCCCTGGTGCAAGGGTCAAGGATGTCTCGGAGCGGCTGCAGGACATTCTGGGGGGGGGAGGGTGAACAGCCAGCTGTCGTGGTGCACATAGGCACCAACGATATAGGTAAATAACGGGACGAGGTCCTACAAGCTGAATTCAGGGAGTTAGGAGATAAACTTAAAAAGTAGAACCTCAAAGGTAGTAATCTCAGGATTGCTACCTGTGCCACGAGCTAGTCAGAGTAGGAATGCCAGGAGAGAGAGGATGAATGCGTGGCTCGAGAGATGGTGCAAGAGGGAGGGATTCAAATTCCTAGGGCATTAGAACCGGTTCTGGGGGAGGTGGGACCAGTACAAACCAGACCGTCTGCACCTGGGCAGGACTGGAATCGATGTCCTGGGGGGGGTGTTTGCTAGAGCTGTTGGGGAGGGTTTAAACTAATGTGGCAGGGGGATGGGAACCAATGCAGGAAGTCGGAAGGTAGTAAAACAGGGACACAAACAAAAAGCAGTCAGGGGGAAAGTGTAAGGCAGAGAAGCCAGAGTCAAAAATCAAAAAGGGCGACAGTACAAGGTACTGACTGAGGGGAGTTCAGTGAATAGGCCCAGTAATACTAAAAGGAATAAAACGAGAAGTAAAAACATAAATGGTAAGCAACGCGGCAGATTGTTACATGAAGATATGGGTTCAACGACAAGGAAAATTAGGAGAAAAGTTAAGAGGAAATATAACTTAGGAGAGGTTACTGATTGAGGGTATTAAGATTCAAAACCGAGGTATTAAAGCCAACATAAGTGTACTTTACCTGAATGCTCGTAGTATTCGGAATAAGGTAAATGAGTTGATGGCGCAAATCATCGTGAATGACTATGATTTAGTGGCCATGACTGAAAAATGGTTAAAGGATGGTCAAGACTGGGAGTTAAATATCCAAGCGTATCAAACTATTCGGAAGGACAGAGTGGATGGTAAGGGACGTGGTGTAGCTTTGTTATTTAAGGATGTCATCCGGGCAATAGTAAGGGATGACTGGTGCTATGGAGGATAAGTTTGAATCCATTTGGGTGGAAATCAGGAATAGTAAGGCGAGTAAGACGGCAGGTGAGGGAATTTCCGCTGCTGCCAGCACGTAGGATCCAGGATAGGGTGCTCTCGGGGGTGTGGGTTGGAGAAGGCAAGGTCTCGGCGATCTACCAGGAGATGCCGGAGGAGGAGGAGGCCTCGGAGGAGGAGCTGAAAGGTAAATGGGAGGAGGAGCTGGGGGAGGAGATAGACGAGGGTATGTGGGCGGACGCCCTGGGTAGGGTAAATTCTTCCTCCTCTTGCGCCAGGCTTAGCCTGATACAATTTAAGGTTCTGCACCGGGGACACATGACTGGGGCAAGGCTGAGTCGTTTTTTTGGAGTAGAGGACAGGTGTGTGAGGTGTTCGGGGAGCCCAGCAAATCACGGCCACATGTTCTGGGCGTGCCCAGCGCTGGATGGGTTCTGGAGGGGGGTTGCGAGGACAGTGTCTAAGGTGGTAAACACCCGGGTTAAGCCGAGTTGGGGGCTCGCACTATTTGGGGTATCGGACGAGCCGGGAGTGCAGGAGGTGAAAGAGGCCGGTATTCTGGCCTTTGCGTCCCTGGCAGCCCGGCGGAGGATTCTGCTACAGTGGATGGATGCGAGGCCCCCAAGCGTGGAAGCCTGGATCAGCGACATGGCAGGGTTCATTAAATTGGAGAGAGTAAAATTTCCCTTGAGAGGATCTGTGCAAGGGTTCTTCAGGCGGTGGCAACCGTTCCTAGACTTTCTAGCGGAGCGTTAGGAGGTGGACAGCAGCAACCTGGGGGGGGGGGGGGGGGGTACTTTGTGTTTACTACTGTGTTTATTATCGTTTAATGGGGGGCTTGTATATTGGGGGAATACGTGACATAGCTATAAGATGTTTATTTATGTGTTCTTTGTTTTTTCTTATTTCTGTAAGGGGGGAGTTTGTTGAAAATATGTAAAAATTTGAATAAAAATAGTTTTTTTTAAAAAAGGAATAGTAAGGCGAAAAAGTCACTGATAGGGTAGTCTATAGGCCACCAAATAGTAACATTATGGTGGGGCAGGCAATAAACAAAGAAATAACTGATGCATGTAGAAATGGTACAGCAGTTATCATGGGGGATTTTAATCTACATGTCGATTGGTTTAACCAGGTCAGTCAAGGTAGCCTGAGGAGGAGTTTATAGAATGTATCCGCGATAGTTTCCTAGAACAGTATGTAATGGAACCGACGAGAGAACAAGCGGTCCTAGATCTGGTCCTGTGTAATGAGACAAGATTGATTAATAATCTCATAGTTAGGGATCCTCTCGGAAGGAGCGATCACAATATGGTGGAATTTAAAATACAGATGGAGGGTGAGAAGGTAAAATCAAACACTAGCGTTTTGTGCTTAATCAAAGGAGATTACAATGGGATGAGAGACGAGTTAGCTCAGGTAGACTGGGAGCTAAGACTTTATGGTGGAACAGTGGAGAACCTTCCAAGCGATTTTTCACAGTGCTCAGCAAAGGTTTATACCAACAAAAAGGAAGGACAGTAGAAAGAGGGAAAATCGACCGTGGATATCTAAGGAAATAAGGGAGAGTATCAAATTGAAGGAAAAAGCATACAAAGTGGCCAAGATTAGTGGGAGACTAGAGGACTGGGAAATCTTTAGGGGGCAACAGAAAGCTACTAAAAAAGCGAGAAAGAAGAGTAAGATAGATTATGAGAGTAAACTTGCTCAGATTATAAAAACAGATAGTAAAAGTTTCTACAAATATATAAAACAAAAAAGAGTGGCTAAGGTAAATATTGGTCCTTTAGAGGATGAGAAGGAAGATTTAATAATGGGAGATGAGGAAATGGCTGAGGAACTGAACAGGTTTTTTGGGTCGGTCTTCACAGTGGAAGACACAAATAACATGCCAGTGACTGATAGAAATGAGGCTATGACAGGTGAGGACCTTGAAATGAAATGAAAATCGCTTATTGTCACAAGTAGGCTTCAAATGAAGTTACTGTGAAAAGCCCCTAGTCGCCACATTCCAGCGCCTGTTCGGGGAGGCTGTTACGGGGATCGAACCGTGCTGCTGGCCTGCCTTAGTCTGCTTTCAAAGCCAGCGATTTAGCCCTGTGCTAAACAGCCGAGATGATTGTTATCACTAAGGAGGTAGTGATGGGCAAGCTAATGGGGCTAAAGGTAGACAACTCTCCTGGCCCTGATGGAATGCATCCCAAGTGCTAAAAGAGATGGCTAGGGAAATTGCAAATGCACTAGTGATAATTTACCAAAATTCACTAGACTCTGGGGTGGTCCCGGCAGATTGGAAATTAGCAAACGTGACACCACTGTTTAAAAAGGAGGTAGGCGAAAGCGGGTAATTATAGGCCAGTGAGTTTAACTTCGGTAGTAGGGAAGATGCTGGAATCTATCATCAAGGAAGAAATAGCGAGGCACCTGGATGGAGATTGTCCCATTGGGCAGACGCAGCATGGGTTCATAAAGGGCAGGTAGTGCCTAACTAATTATTTGAGGACATTACCAGTGTGATAGATAACGGGGAGCCAATGGATGTGGTATATCTGGATTTCCTGAAAGCCTTTGACAAGGTGCCACACAAAAGGTTGCTGCATAAGATAATGATGCATGGCATTAAGGGTAAAGTAGTAGCATGGATAGAGGATTGGTTAATTAATAGAAAGCAAAGAGTGGGGATTAATGGGTGTTTCTCTGGTTGGCAATCAGTAGCTGGTGATGTCCCTCAGGGATCAGTGTGGGGCCATAATTGTTCACAATTTACATAGATGATTTGGAGTTGGGGACCAAGGGCAATGTGTACAAGTTTGCAGACGACACTAAGATAAGTGGTAAAGCAAAAAGTGCAGAGGATACCGGAAGTCTGCAGAGGGATTTGGACAGGCTAAGTGAATGGGCTAGGGTCTGGCAGATGGAATACAATGTTGACAAATGTGAGGTTATCCATTTTGGTAGGAATAACAGCAAAAGGGATTATTATTTAAATGATGAAATATTAAAACATGCTGCTGTGCAGAGAGACCTGGGTGTGCTCGTGCATGAGTCGCAAAAAGTTGGTTTTCAGGTGCAACAGGTGATTAAGAAGGCAAATGGAATTTTGTCCTTCATTGCTAGAGGGATGGAGTTTAAGACTAGAGAGATTACGCTGCAATTGTATAAGGTGTTAGTGAGGCCACACCTGGAGTATTGTTGTTGCTAACTTTTGGTTGGGACTTAAATGTTGCCCGTTGCATCTTTACTCAATTTGCTCTGTTTCTACAACCTTTGCTCTAGAGTCACCAGGTATCCTTATGATACCGCCACGAGGTTCAAGTTCAAGTACTGATCAATAACTCAACACACCAATTAGTAAGATTCAAATCAAAACACATTTATTATACACAGTCAATCACTACTCATGCATAAAACTCTACTTACTAGACTATCTCTAACACTAAAAGGCCTATACTTAGCTTGGAACTGGCCCACCAGGTCAGGGGAACAAATGGCCTTTCGTTCGATTCTGAGCCTGCAGGATTCAAAAGCTGGTATGGACTGGTAGCTAGGAGCGCCTATCTCGTAGCGTGCGTTGACTGGAGACTTACTTGGTTGGTGCGGCAGCTTAGGTAGTTCACTGTCAAGGGTTGGTTCGCTGCCGAGTGACCCTGCCAAGCAACAAGAACGATTTGAACTTGGGGACTCTATAGTCCCCAGGGGCTTCACGCCCTTTTGGGCGGACCCCGTACCTGGTTCCAAGTGATTGGACTGCGTTCCGATCACTTGGATCGATTTCTCCAATGCTGGAGCCGTTCCCTGATCGCTGGGCGGTCCCTGAGAGTCCGTTGGCTTTCCTTTGTCTTGGCTCCTGCTGACGCCGAGGAGTCTGGCTTGGCCTTATTCACCTTAAATGTTTCAATTGTTCCCGGGGTTCGCTCATTAATATGCAGATGGCTGTGAGTTTCAGTGCTGTCTGGGTTTCTGCAAAGTCTAATACACAGGAAACTTTGCACCTGCTAGTGTTTGCCTGGCTTGACTGAATTTCCCTGCAGTCTTTGCGGATCTCCGTTTTAAGTTGGGAAGTGGCGAACCCAGGTGGCTACATTGTATTCAGTTTTGGTCTCCTTCCCTGAGAAAGGACGTACTGGTGCTGGAGGGTGTGCAGAGGAGATTCACTAGGTTAATCCCAGAGCTGATGGGGTTGGATTACGAGGAGAGGTTGAGTAGACTGGGACTATACTCGTTGGAATTTAGAAGGATGAGGGGGGATCTTATGGAATTATATATAAAATTATGAAGGGAATAGATAGGATAGATGCGGGCAGGTTGTTTCCACTGGCGGGTGAAAGCAGAACTAGGGGGCATAACCTCAAAATAAGGGGAAGTAGATTTAGGACTGAGTTTAGGAGGAACTTCTTCACCCAAAGGGTTGTGAATCTATGGAATTCCTTGCCTAGTGAAGAGGTTGAGGCTCCTTCATTAAATGTTTTGAAGATAAAGATAGATAGTTTTTTGAAGAGCAAAGGGATTAAGGGTTATGGTGTTCGGGCCGGAAAGTGGAGCTGAGTCCACAAAAGATCAGCCATGATGTCATTGAATGGGGGACAGGCTCGAGGGGCCAGATGGCCTACTCCTGCTCCTAGTTCTTCTGTTCTAACAGTGCTCTCCAGTCAGATTCCATTGATGGTGTAGTTACACTACAATTAGCTTTTTCAAATTTAGTGATAACAATGCCCGATTGAAGACTGCGTAGAGATTTGATTTGTTAATTTTTAAATTTATCCTTTTGTGCTATTGTTGTGGTAGACTTCTTCCCACTAACCACAGGAGACACGGAAACCGTTTACAATAGTTTATTCATGATTCCATCATGAAGGAAACTACCCCAGAGAAACCTCTCAAGGAGCACTCTCCTCTGATGCAGCTCTAACACAGCTCTCATAGGAAGAACATTGTAACACAGCCCTCAACTCCCAAGTCACAGATACACTGCTTATCCAATTAGTCAGTATACAGAACATTATTTTAGAATTCTGATCTTGCCTGCATAGGTTTATTATTAAACCTTCACCCAAAAGCTTGTTTGTAATCTTCTAGCTGGGAACTATCTGTTTTTCTAACAAACAAGCAACTTAGCTGACAAGTTTTGTTGATAATAGGGCCTTGAGGTATAAGCATTTGACTAGCAGGGGTGTTAGATCCCCCTTTTACTAAATATATTCACCGTTACACTATGAATCTTGGAGTACATAATTGTTTTCATGATTATTATACAAAAATAACTTTGTTAAAACTCTACTTCCAGTGTTATAAGTCCTGTTGATGGGCGGTCCATGGAAGACATTCCCAGCATCAAAATCCTGCAGGAAAATGTGTTTGAAATGGCTGGCATTGTTGTAAAGTGTACAGAGGTCAGTGGTTATTTAGAGCTATATTACAACCTCTTGAGATTGCACAATTGAGCAACGTGTTTGTGAGATTTCTAATCCTTTCCACCATCAATACATTTAACAAATGAATAATTGCCCTGAACAGTTTTTCAAGGTGACATTTACCTTTTCTCCGAGAAAAGTGGTGATGGAGCTGGGTCACAAAATCATCTTCACCAACATTGTGATCATGCATGAGCATGTCTTTCTCAGCCAGCCAAGAATAATTTGTGTGGCGGTTGCTAATCGTACAAATTTATGTCGTGCCCTTTATATTTACCATTGCATAGCAAGTTGTGATTACGTTCCTGAAAAACACCACTTTAAGTCACTCCTGGAATTCTATTGGGATCCAGAGTTGGGTTCTTTTGGACATTTCTTGCTTGGGAAAAAGTTAAAATGCTATACTGTACATATGCAGGAATGTGAATTCATTTTAGAGTGCCTAATTCTTTTTTTTCCAAAATAAGGGGCAACTTAGCATGGCCAATCCACCTACCCTGCACGTCTTTGGTTTGTGAGGGTGAGACCACACAACGTGGAAGAATGTGAAACGGAATGTGAATTCCTAGTTGGAATATATCACTAACTATAACAGCAATACTATATACATTTAAATTAGGTAACTCAAAATTGCCCAAACTAGCCTACAGCACTTCTGAAACTCAGCTCAACTTTTCGCTTACTTTTCTTTCACACACACATACTCTCCTTTCCCACTGGCTGTCTGTCTCTCTTTCCCTTTCCACTCTTTTCTCTCATTCTCCCCGTTCCAACTCTGTCTGTCTCTCTCTCTCTCTCATTAGAGCCTGGACACGTTGCTGACATTTATGGACTGCCCTACCTGGATTACTTTCACTTTGTCACCCAGTTGGCAGCCAGTTGCTTGCCCTGCACTCCTGCGTCTGGTTCTCCGGCCTCGCTGTCTTCCCTCTCAAGAGGCCAGCCTGGGCCTGTTGTGACTGCAACAGCGGTTCTGGGATCAGAACATGACGGTGGCTGACTCAGAGTGCAGCGTGGGGAGAGTAGGGCCAGGGTGCATATGACGTAAAGCTGAAAATGACAACCCAAATCGAAAAAAGGCCCTAAATAATAAACAATATCAGCACAAAATTACTTTAAAGGGATGATTTAAAGTGAGGACTTACTGTATCTCGAGGCTTTGTGTTCTATCTTGTAGAGAGAGACATTTTTTTTCATTTAAAGTACCCCATTATTTGTTTCCAATTAAAGGGCAATTTAGCATGGCCAATCCACCTAACCAGCACATCTTTGGGTTGTGGGGGTGAAACCCACGCAGGCATGGGGAGAATGCTGCCACTGAACCTTAACCACAACACTAGTTAAATAGGAAAACTACACCCTCTGAAACCTCATTTGTATTGAAAACAATTGTCTTCCTCAGAAGATGTGTCAAATTGCACAGCAGGACTTGTTTCAATTGTTTAGCATGTTCTTAATTTATTATCTAGAGATATATGTACATATTTATTTTTATTTTCCAATTAAGGGGCAATTTAGTATGGCCAATCCACCATATTTGGGTTGTGGGGGTGAGGCCCACACAGGCACGGGGAGAATGTGCAAACTCCACACCGACAGTGACCTGGAGCCAGAATCAAACCTGGGTCCTCAGCGCTGTGAGGCTGCAGTGTTAACCACCGTGGCGCCCTGTAGAGAGAGACATCTATATTCCATTTTTACCCGAGTAGTTTTTGACTGCCTTCAAGGTCACAGTTCTTTGCTGCATTAAGCAACAAAATTTGATAACCTCCCAGAATTCCTTTTTCTTGACTTTTCTGTACTGTACCCTACTTCTATTTTCTATACTGTATCCTACTTCTAGATTTTTGTACTTTATATTACCAAGTCACATTAGTAATAAAGTTAGATTTTAATAATTAGTATTCTAGATAGTAACCTAAAAATCTTACATGTGCAATTTAGTGATTTACTTGATGGGTGTTATCGAGTCCATTTCACTTCACAAATCTTCAGAAAATAAGCGTTGAATTCAACTATACAGAATTTATTACAAACGTTTCACTATACCTGCATGCTAGTTGTAAGCATACAAAGTGAGCAATGATTTAGTGATATAACTTCACTTTGAATAACTAATGAATAAACATCGATTGTAATTGATCCATTTCTTTCCTGAACAGCAAAACCGTCAAGATTTAACAAGCTATGAAGTTCTCTGTTCTGGCATCAAATATTTAACAATACTGTTTTTTGCTGTATGAGCACAAATAAAACAACTTTGATTATTCAGCAATAATATGTTACAAAATATGTAGAAATATATTGCAAAACAACATGCTTTATTGTTGCCCATCAGTTTGCAACTACAGTCCTTCCACCAACCTTGCTTATATCGTGTATTTTTGGCATTGGCTAGTGTAACATGTCAGTTCTAAGTGCTGTTACTACATCTGTTTCTGTGTTGTGACATTTCTGACAGCACTCTGACCTGCAGCTTTATTTAGTACAAAGTAGCACATCTTTGGGTTGTGGGGGTAACACAGGGAGAATTTGCAAACTCCACAGGGACAGTGACCCGGGGCCGGTATCAAACCCAGCTCTTCAGCTCAGTGAGGCAGCAGTGCTAACCACTGCGCCACCATGCCGCCCTCGGGTTCTATTCTAATTCTATTTCCGCTGCTCTATTCCTGTTGCCCTGCAGGCTTAATACCCTCAAGTGTCCATCTAATTTCCTTTTGAAATAATTAATTGTCTCCATTTCCACCACCCTCTTAGGCAGTGCGTTTTAAGTCATTACTAATTGCTGCATGAAAAGTTCTTCCTCATATTTCTTGTCAAAATCTCACATCTGTATCCTGTAGTCCTTGTACATTTATCTACCTTATGTAAACCGGTCATAACCTTGTACACCTTTGTCAAATGTCCCCTCAATCTCCGTTGCTCTGAAGAGAACGCCCCATCTTCTCCAACCCACACTAATAGTTAAAATTCAAAGAACAATACAGCACAGGAACAGGGCCTTAGGCTCTCCAAGCCTGTACTGGTCATGATACCACCCTTGGCCAAAACCCTCAGCACTTCCTTGTGCCGTATTTCTCTATACCCTTCCTATCCATGTATTTGTTGTGATGTCTTTTGACACTGTTCATATATCTGCTTCCACAACCTCCCCTGGCAACGCGTTCCAGACATTCACCATCCTCTAAATAAAAACAACTGCCTCGCACATCTTTAAATCTGCCCCCTAGTGACTGACCCCTCCACCCTTGGAAAGAGTGCCTGTCCATCTACTCTATCCATGCCCCTCATAATTTTTTAAAAATAAAATATTTCTTTATTCTCCTTTTTCACATTTTCTCCCAAATTTACACCCACCAACAATAAACAATAATCATTAACAAATATGTCAATCCCCATATCAATAACAATGGTCCCATCCTCCCACCAAACCCCAAACATTGTTCACATGTTCACATAAACAAATGACAAAAAGGAATCAGAAATCACTCATAGTCACCATCAACACTCACCGCCCCCAACTAATGTGCGATGTTATCCAGTTCTTGAAAGTGCATGATGAATAATGCCCATGAATTGTAGAACCCCTCCATCCTTCCCCTCAGTTCAAACTTAACATTCTCAAGAGTCAAGAATTTCAACAAGTCCCTCCCGCCATGCCAGGGCACAGGGTGGAGAGGTTGCTCTCCATCCCATCAGGATCCGCCTTCGGGCGATGAATGAGGTGAAGGCTACAACATCTGCCTCCGTACCCGTTTCCAACCCTGGCTGGCCTGACACCCCGAATATGCACTACGTGCACCACTTTAGAAATTACTTTAAAAGCTTCCTTCCAGTAATCCTCTAGCTTTGGACAGGACCAAAACATATGAACGTGATTAGCCAAATTCTCAATGAAGCTATTATTACCGGACTCCCTGAGTACTTCCCCGGGGCTATCTGGAGCGGCGCTGTTGCTAGTGCTTTCAATCCCGACCCTCTGCACAAACTCTCCTCCATTCTGACCCACTGGGCATCAACCCCTCTTACCCAGCTCCGCACCTTCTCCACATTCACCGCCCAGTAGTAGTACATCAGGTTCGGAAGACCCAAATCCCCTGCCTGCCTTCCCCTCTGGAGTAGCACCTTTCTAACTCTGTCCACCTTCCCTCCCCATATGAACAACGTAATCCTTCCCTCAATCTCTCTGAAAAAAGCCTTTGGCAGGAAAATCGGCAGGCTTGGAAAAATAAACCGAAATCGCGGCAACACAGTCATTTTAACCGCCTGTACCCGACCCGCCAGTGACAGAGGGAGACTGTCCCACCATACCAGATCAGCTTTCACTCTCCTCACCAAACTAGAAATGTTGTACCTGAGGACCCCCCCCCCCCCCCCCCCCATTCCCGGGCAACCTGCACCCCGAGGTACCTAAAGTGAGTCCCTACCCTACGTAATGGCAGCCCCCCCCACCCCTGCCCCCACCCCCGGCCGAGATACCACAAATTACTCACTCTTGTCTAGATTTAGTTTGGCCCCTCATAGTTTTGTAGACCTCTATCAGGTCACCCCTCAACCTCCGTCATTCTAATGAAAACAGTCCTAATGAAAACACTCCAAGTCTATTCAGCCTCGCTGTATAGCTAACACCCCCCATACCAGGCAACATCCTGGTAAACCTCCTCTGCACCATCTCCAAAACCTCCACATCCTTCTGGTAGTGTGGCGAGCAGAATTGTGCGCAATATTTCAAATGCAGCCGTATCAAGGTTTTATACAACTGTAGCATGACTTGCCAGTTTTTATATTCGATGCCCTGTCCAATGAAGGCAAGTATTCCATATGCTTTCTTGACTACCTTGTCCACTTGTGTTGCCACTTTCAAAGATCTGTGGACCTGTACACCCAGATCTCTGACTTTCTATATTCCTAAGAGTTTTGCCATTTACGATATATTTCCCCTCTGTTAGACCTACCAAAATTCATAACCTCACATTTGTCTAGATTAAACTCCATTTGCCATTTCTCTGCCCAAGTTTCCAACCCATCTATGTCCTCCTGTATCCTCTGACAATCCTCAATACCATCTACCACTCCACCAACCTTGGTGTCAACCGCAAACTTACTAATCAGACCAGCTACATTTTCCTCCAAATCGTTTATGTATACTGCAAACAACATAGGCCACAGCATAGATCCCTGTGGAACACCAATAGTCACAACCTTCCATTCAGAAAAACACCCTTCTACTGCTACCCGTTGTCTTCTGTGACTGAGCCAGCTCTGTATCCATCTTGCCACCTCACCTCTGATCCCGTGTGACCACCTTTTGTGCAAGTCTGCCATGAGGCACCTTGTTAAAGGCTTTACTGAAGTCCATGTAAACAACATCCACCGCCCTCCCCATATCAATCATCGTTGTCGCCTTCTCAAAATCCTCTTGATCACTGTGGTGCTATAACTGCCGGGTTGGCACAGTGCTTAGCACTGCAGCCTCACAGCGCCAGGGACCACGTTCAATTCTGGCCTTGGGTGACTTCTCCCAGTGTCTACTTGGGTTTCCTCCGGGTGCCCTGGTTTCCTCCCACTGTTAAAAGATGTGCAGGTTAGGTGGGTTATGGGATAGGGTGGGGCAGTGGCCTAGGTAGGGTGCTCTTTCAGACGGTTAGTGCAGGTTTAATTGGCTGAATGGCCTTCTTCTGCACTGTAGGAATTTACTTTTGGAAAATATACAGTGTTTTGAGACAAATAATAAACATAATCATTAACTTGAAAATGCATTGATTATTATTCTAGGTATTCTATTTGCAAAGAAATCATGATCCTCTTAGTCCTACTGTTCCAGCTGTACAGAGTGAACTGACTGAGCAGATTGCCAATGCATGCTGTGCTGCACTGTGCCCTCACCTAAAGGTCTTGAAAGAAATTGGAATAAATAAGCTGAGCCTCAGGGTCTCTTTAGAAACTGACAAGGTAAAGATGACAAAAAACATATAACTGTATTTTTAACAAGTCCTTCCATTTTCTGCATGCACATTATAGGGCTTCCTGATGATGCGCACATTAATGGCACAACTTGTCACCTGACTTTCAATCTTAATTATGTAAAAAATATCTTTATCACAAAAGTATGATATTGAGTTTGAATATGTTTCGTGTTGCTGCAGTACATACTGTTAGAATACTTCAGCATATTTGATTCATGTCTCTTCCCTCATTCCCTCCCTCACCTTTTTTTTGGTCTTCAATACACACTTCCCCAATGTGCTTCCCTGTGTACTTTTAGTACTCTTACAGTGCCATTAGAGCTGTGTCACATTTGGTCAAGTAGGCTTTGAGTCAAAAACTGGAACACAAAAGAACAAAATTAGGAAGAGTATCAGCTTATAAAAATTGTCCACGGATCATTTTTGACCTTGCAACGCGTACAGTTTAGATTTGCTACAATCATACTTGGGCCAACATGTGTGGCTGTGCAAGCACAGTAACTTCAAGGGACCAAAATGCATCAACCTGCATGAGGACTTCCTGGTTCTGCGCAGTCGTACAGTTTACAGGAAATATTGACCTGGATTCCAAGGGGTAAGCTACGAGAAGTAAATAAGGTGTATTGCTGGAATTCCAAGGGGTGCTTTGATCAAAGTTTTTAAGGTATTAAGGGTAACAGAGCAACTTGGGAGAAACTATTTCTACTGGCTGGGGAGTCTTAAGACTCTGAAGCATCGGCTGAAAGTTAGATTGAAGTTGGGGAACCTTTCAAAGGGTGGCAGACTTGTGGAACTCTTTCACAAATGGGAGCACTGGATCAGTTGCTAATGTTAAAACTGAGATTGATTGATTTTTGTTAGAGAGTGGTATTGAGGGATATGGGGAAAGATGGGTACGTGGAGTTAGGTACCAGATCAGCTATGGTCTGAATGAATGGATGAGCAGGTTTAATGGGCTAAATGGCCGAGTCCTATTCCTGTTTTTCCTTTTATCCATTTTGGAAAAAAGTCATGGATTAGCTTTTAGTATTAATGAATTGATTACGTGAAAGGAATCGTGCAGGGCCTTTTTGACAGGTTTAGTTGATTTTCAGGGCCCTGAGATAAAGTTCTTTTTAAATTCATTTAAGGGATGTGGCCGTCACTGGTTAGGCCACTATTTATTGCACATCCCTAGTTGCTCTTGAAAAGAAGGTGGTGAGTTGCCTTCTTGAACTGCAAGTCAGGGTGGTGAGTGACTTGGAGGGGAACCTCCAGGTGGTGGGGTTCCCAGGTATCTGCTGCTCTTATCCTTCTAGATGGTAGTGGCCGTGGGTTTGGAAGGTGCTGTCTAAGGAACCTTGGTGAGTTACTGCAGTGCATCTTTAAAAAAAATAAATTTAGAGCACCCAATTCATTTTTTCCAACTAAGGGGGAATTTAGCGTGTTCAATCCCCCTACCTTGCACATCTTTGGGTTGTGGGGGCGAAACCCACGCAAACACGGGGAGAATGTGCAAACTCCACACGGACAGTGACCCAGAGCCAGGATCGAACCTGGGACCTCGGCGCAGTGAGACTGCAGTGCTACCACTGCGCCACCGTGCTGCCCGTACTGCAGTTCATCTTGTAGATGGTACACACGGCTGCCACTGTTCTTTGGTGGTGGAGGGTTTGACTGTTTGTGGAAGGAGGAGCAATCAAGCGGACTGCTTTGTCCTGGATGGTGTTGAGCTTCTTGAGTGTTGTTTGATCTGCACTCATCCAGGCAAGTGGAGAGTATTCCATTACATTTCTGACTTGTGCTGTGTAGATGGTGGACAGGCTTTGGGGTGTTAGTAGTTGAGTTACTCGCCGTAGGATTCCTGGCCTTTGACCTGCCCTGGAAGCCACAGATTAATATGGCTAGTCCAGTTCAATAGTTTCCTGTGATGGGATATATGAGTACTTTCAAGGTAAATGCAAAAGAAGAAATTCATTTGATTTCTTAACTCATTCACCCAGTAAGGATCTACAACCTGTTGCCCCCACCTGCCCAAACATTGGTTACTTAAGTGATTTCGGGGGATTTGACCTCCACCACATTTATTTCACTCAATTCCACATCTTGATCATGGTGAAGAATTACTGACACTTTTCATAACCTTTCGTATGCTGCTGTGTTTATTTTGAGGTAGAAATGGATGATCGTTCTCATTGTCCTCTGGTTTCCCATCATCACCGATGACAGCCTGTAACCAATTACATCCATTCCGTGTGGCATCGGGGAAAGCCAGAGTACATGTACATAGCCCTGATAACATCCCAGATGGAGTGCCAAAGCTGGTTTTCCTGAAATCTCCCTAGCTAAGCTGGCATTTACTTGGCGATGTGGAAAATTGCCCATGACTCTGTCTTCAGAGAATTAACCCTTTTAATGTTTGGATTATTCTTCCATATAAGCGCTAAGGTCATAATTACATCCTGAATAATGGAAAAAGCCTTGTTTCTTCAGGTTTTTTTTCAACTATATTGTTAAACACTAGGGGAACTCAACCTGATATTTCTTTATTTTTCCTTAAGGATTGAATGATACCTTTAAGTTTGGTATGAAGGCAGCACTGTATTGTTGAAGCAAAGTTCCCCATGTTCCAGTAGATCTGTCCCAACTTCATTCTTAGTTTCTTCAATACCATTCATGGACTGCTTAAATTATTTTAGTTTCTATGTTTTGTACTTTATACTTTGTATCCAGTGTCATATGCCACAGTTCAACATCTTTAACAGTGACAGCAACTTGCATTTATATAATGCCCTTAACATGCGAGGCCACCCAAGGCACTTCACAGGAGTGTTATCAAATAAAATGTGACACCAAGCCACATAAAGAGACATTGGAATAGATGACAAAAGGCTTGGTGAAAATGCTAGGTTTTAAGGATAGCCTTGAAGTATGATAGAGCGGTTCGGAGAGAAATTCATGAGGTATATAGCCACTAATAGCAATGTGTTAGAAAGTGGGGATGTACAAGAAACTAGAATTGGAGGAGTGCAGCAATTCCTTTGTGTTGTACGACTAAAGAAGATTACAGGGATAGGGAGGAGTGCAGCCATGGGAGGAATTTGAACACAAACATGAGAGTTTTAAATTGGAGGTGTTGCTGGGTCGGGAGCCAATGTAGGTTAGTGAACGCAGTGATGGGTGAACAAGACTTACTTCAATTTAGGATACAGGCAGCAGGTCTGGCTGAGCCAAAGTAGGGTGGAAGTTCCAACCACTTAGATATTTTTATTAAACTAATTTTTTTGGTTGTTCGAGATTTAACTAGTTTGTTTTGAGTTTCTGAAGCATTTGCTGAGGCAGGAGCCTAAGTGCATGTTCTACAAATAGCTAGATAAATCAATGATGCAAATTTTAAAATAATACTTGGGGGTTCTCCAGATTTTAGCATATTTGATGTTCTTTTATTTATCTGTGTATTACAGGTGGAGTATCAAGCAGGATCAAGGGGCCAACTTCTTCCACAACACTACATGAATGACCTGGATAGTGCATTAATCCCAGTGATTCACAGTGGGAGTTCTTATGCTAGCAGTGGTCCTCTAGAGATGGAATTATTCTTCTTCATTTTGGAAAGCCTTGTCTCAGGATGAAGGGAAGTAAAAATGTGATGAATCCCTTTAGCACAGAATTTTCCTTCATTCCTGGAAAGATGTCCCGAAAAAAATTGAAGCTTTCCAGAATCTATGTCTGTTTCAGTAACTTCACTAAAGAATACAATGATCAA
This sequence comes from Scyliorhinus torazame, assembly GCF_047496885.1. Lineage (NCBI taxonomy): Eukaryota > Metazoa > Chordata > Chondrichthyes > Carcharhiniformes > Scyliorhinidae > Scyliorhinus > Scyliorhinus torazame. The sequence continues at coordinate 76,028,591 of NC_092715.1, forward strand.
TATCATGAGCTAATCTTTTCTCACAGGTGCTGTGCTCACAAGCACACATGGTTGCAGGGCAGTCCATCTTGTGAGGTGAGGTTTATTCGACAAAATGGTTGAGTTCCTGTTCCGAACCCATTTGTATTCTCATTCAGAATCTTGACATGAAATCTGCTTGCTCAAAGTTCGTGGAGCTCCAGAATTTGAAGTCCCGTAGTGGATGTTACATGTACAACCAGAACCTGGGCCAATGGCTGGATTGCATTTCAAGTACAAAAGGTAAAGTAATGCAATTATTCCAAGTCCACAGGAACATATTGGCATAATTTAAATGCACTTTTATCAGTCCACTTAGTACAACCAAGTTCCAGTTTAATGTTGGAAATAATGCTGAGTAATAAGTTGGAAGATAAACTTGTGCAGCAGTTTAAAAAAATAAAAATGATTATATTTAATTCAAAATGTCCTCTGTTGTAACTGAGGGAGGTAGCATATGATGAGCTGGAAACAATTGTGCCACAAATGGGATTTGAGTCATTTTGCACGGATTCTATGATCTTTAATGTTTCCTAGATGCTCATGTCTAAAGATGGGTGAATAAGAAAGAAGGGAAACAAGTCTCTTTTTTTCTCTCCCCCTAAAGACTCGCACAGTAGTTTATTTTGTAAATTGATATTTGTGCACAGTCATGTGAAATGGTCAGAATTTTGGAGCTATTTCCCAAGGGATTTAGTGATTGAAAGATGGTTCAGAGCTGCTAAATTAAATCTGGAAGAAAAGTGAGGAGCACTGCACAAACACGTTTTTTCTTTTTGCACAATATCCTGTGGTGGTTGGAAATGTTAAGAGTTTAAAAAGCCCTTTAGGCAATGCTCTTCATGTGTATGAAATACCCTAGTTCTGCAATAGCTGGCACCATTTTTATGGAGAGAATAAAGCAGTGCATGAGGGCAAGCTATCAACTGTCATCTGAAAAATGGTGTCAATTACTGAGTTGTAGCCTTCTTCGACTCGGTAAAATAACATAAAATAATGTTGACCTCTCTAGTAACAGTTTAGATATTTTAAAAAAGTAGTCTCCTTGCCAGTATTACTTTAAAATAGATATCCCACCTGATGGTCCATCTAGTGAGCCATAACAACCGGATCTTTGAGCAAGTCACATTGTGCTTTCGCATATTTCATGCATCTGATATTCCTATGTGAGGATATGAACCTGCAGAAAGAATTAATTATGTTAATAAAGTTTATGTATACTGACTAACTTTTTTTGATAACAAATGGAAATTTTTCATACCCTTGTTTACAAAAGGTTTACACTATCTGAATATGCAGTAGTACGCAACTTTATGACTGCGGCTTAAATTTTCACAAATGCTTGAATCAATTGAAAACTTATTTCAAGCATACTTATCTTTCGTACTTTTTTATTAGTTTTATAAAATGGTGGTAAAAATTATAGTTTCAAATAGAATATAATCAATTTGAGAACATTTATGGGATGTTAAATCAGCTTCACATTTTTGAGGTTTTGAACAGCTAATTTAAAAAAAAAAAAAAGCAGGCAATACATGGGCTGTTAGGTACAGTCGCTGTATCCTTAAGTCTAACTGGTATTTAGCTACGGTTAGAAATGTGCAATTTCCCTACCATAGGACCTATGGATCTATATCCGTCCTTTGAGTCTCTGAAAAGTGTTAAAATGTATATTTGCCTAATTTCTTCTTGTAGGCTTTGTATTCAGTTAAATGTCTGTAGAATCACTAATTCTTGTCTTTCCAAATATAATGTTTTGCTTTTTACTGCCAATGCACGGGGAAAGATATGCTTGCACTTGCCATTCAAACCTGTTCAATGCTGTGTGCTTGAAAGGTTAAAGTAATAAAATGTCCTCCGCACAATGGGGGCATCAGGCAATTTTATTTCTGTATAAACAAAAATCAAATTAGAGTGCCCTTGAACGTTCAGTTTTAAAACATGTCGATCTGCATTTTGTAAAATGATGAATCATTTGTTTCCTGCATATTATTATTTATGTGTACCCATGTATATTTATGATGGAAAATAAATCACTAGAAAATTAAGGAGATCTAATTCAATTGTTGCCAACGTTTACAGTATTCAAATGGATAAGAATAAGCAGGTTAGAGGGAAATCCTGAAGTCCTGACTCCCTGTAGCAGCAGGCAGATTAAGCTGGGGGAGAATCGCTGTAAAATCTTTAGGGATCAGATTTAATTTTAAATTCCATTGCATTATTAGTTCGCTGTGTATTCATTTTATGTTCTAGAATAGGCCTATTATCATGTTTCAAACTTCTGTATATTATAAAATCTAGCTACAAATATGGTTTGTGATTACTAAGACTTGCTAGAGCCATCAAATGAGATTAAACAAATATGTTTAACATTTCACTTAAAATGTTGCACCATTCTAAGAGCTTTCATTAAGCATCAAAAGTTATTTGCTGCAGGTGCAATAATAAATCATGATTCAACCCATTATAACTTTTTGAAACACATTAATTATGAGTAACTATGTGCGTTGAAAGCTTTACCTGTAGGTCACCTATGTTAGTTTTCTAAGCCTTTTCAAGATATTTCAAGAATTCTTTTCATGGCGGTCTATTCACGATGTGTTTTTTAAAAAAAATAGATATGACTAGAAGGAATTCTACTGGAACGTGTTTTTTTAAAAATACATTTAGAGTACCCAATTCATTTTTTCCAATTAAGGGACAATTTTGCGTGGCCAATCCACCTAGCCTGCACATCTTTGGGTTGTGGGGCCGAAACCCACGCAAACACGGGGAGAATGTGCAAACTCCACAAGGACAGTGACCCAGAGCCGGGATCGAACTTGGCACCTCAGTGCCGTGAGGTAGCAGTGCTAACCACTGCACCACCATGCTGCCCTTACTGGAACATGGTTTGCATACAGTGGTGCGGGTGGATTTGGTCTATTTGGAAATTAATTTAGATCTTTTTTCCAGTCCTTTTGCTGCCCGTGTAGCTCAGACTGGAAGTCCAATTTAAAAAGAAACATATTTGAGATTGATTCTCTTGCCACCAGAGATTGTGTAGTACTTGTGCCCCAAATAAATCCATTGCCACATTGCCTCTTCTGCATAAGTAAATGAAAGGCAAAATATTTGTAAGTGATTGGCAGTCTGTCATTTCATGAGTAAAGAAGACCCGTGATCCAGAAACCAACCACAGTCAACTCCAAAAGGTGTTTTTAGTTATGTTTATTCAACCTCTCCTGCGCAATTGAAAAACAATATGCAAATGAAAAGGCTGAAATTAATTTTTATATCTGAATAATAAAATGATATTGCAATCTTGTGCAATATTATGCATTTTGAAGTAAATTATTTCTAAAGACATTTTCTGATGAGAGGGGAAAAAGTCACCCTCCTTTAATGAATGGGGCTGTTGAATAATTTCTAATTCCTTCACTAGAATGTGAGCTTCGCTGGCGAGACTAGCATTTAACGCCTATTCCTAATTGCTCTTGAGAAGGTGAAGGTGAGCTGTCTTTTTGAACCCCTATAGACCATGTGTTGGAGGGAACTCTCACACTGTTGTTACAAAGGGAGTTCCAGGATTATGACCCCGCAACAGTGAATAAATGGCAAGATATTTCCAAGTCAGAATAGTGTGTGATTGGGGAACATATAGATAGTAGTGCTCCCATGTATCTACTGCAGTTGACTTAAGTGGTAAAAGCCACGGCTTTTGAAGGTGCTGTCTAAGGAACCTTCCTCATTGCTGCAGTGCATCATGTAGACGGTACTCACTGCTACTCCTATGCATCAGAGGTGGATGAGGTGCCAATCAAGCAGGCTGATTTGTTCTGGATACTGTCAAGCTTCTGTAATATTGGTGCTGCACTCATCCAGGTAACTGAAGAGTATTCCAGATAGTGGACTTTGTGAATCAGTAGGTGAGTTACTGTCTGCAGAATTCCCAGGCTCTGATCTGCTCTTATAGCTACTGTATTTAAATGGTTGCTCCAGTTCAGTTTCTTGTCAGTGATAACCCCCAGGATGTTGATAGTTGGTGATTAGCAGTGGTAATGCCATTGGATGTCATGGGGAGATGGTTAGATTCCCTCTTTTTGGAGATGGTCATTGCCCAGCACTCGTGTGGCAAGAATGTTACTTCCCACTTGTCTGCCCAAACCAGAATGTTGTCCAGGTCTTGCTGCACGTGGACATGTACTGCTTTATTACCAGAGGAGTTGCGAATGATGCTGAATATTGTGAAATCATCAGCGAATATCCATAATTCTGATCTTTGGGTGGAGGGAACATCATTGATGAAACATCTAAAGATGGTTGAGCCTAGGACGCTACCCTTTGGAACAGCAATCTCCTTGAACTGAGATGATTGACTTCCTAGATATGACTCCAACCAATGGAGAGCCGCCCCCCCCCCCACCACCAATTTCCATTCACTCCAGTTTTGCTAGGGCTCCTTTATGCCACACTCAATCAAATGCTGCCTTGATGTCAAAGGAAGTTACATTGCATCACCTTTCTTTTTGTCCACTTTTGAACCAAAGCTGAGAACCAGAGCTGAATGGCTCTGGCAAAACCCAAAATGAACACCAGTTAAGAGGTTATTGCTGAGTAAATTCTTAAAGCATAATAGCACTGTTGACGACATCTTCCATCACTTTACTGATAATTGAGAGTAGTCAGAGAGGCTGCAGTTGGCTGGTTTGGATTTTACCTGCTTTTTGTGAACAGAATATATCTGAGCAGTGTTTCACATTGTTCGATAAATGTCAATGTTATAGCTGTATTGGAACAGCTTGGCGAGGGGCATGGCTAGTTCTGGAGCAGATGTCTTCAGTATTATTTCCGGAATGTTGTCAGGGCAAAAACGTTTGCAGTATCCAATGCCTTCAACCATTTCTATATGTCACGTGGAGTGAATTGAAATGGTTGAAGCCAGGCCTCTGATGCTGTGAAGCAGTTTTATATAAATTTAGCAGTGGTCAGCAGGTAATCTTTCAGATCAGTTTTGTGGATGTGATGGATCTCATTCTTTGGGCGGCACAGTGGTTAGTACTGCTGCCTGCAGTGCTGAAGACCCGGGTTCGATACTGACCCTGGGTCACTGTCTGTGTGGAGTTTGCACATTCTCTCCGTTTCTGCATAGGTTTCACTCCCACAACCCAAAATGTGCAGGGTAGATGGATTGGCCACGCTAAATTGCCCTTTAATTGGAAAAAAATAATTAGGTACTCTGTTGAAATCTACCGTGCGGTTCAGTGTAGTCTCGTATACACTTTAACTCAGTAGAAATTTAAGCTACACGTCTCGGGTGTGAAATGAAATCTTTATTGTGTCTATTGAATATAATTGAGAGTTTGAAATCATCTTGTGGTTACTAATCAAATGTTCTCAAGAAAGCCCCTGCAGAAGGCTTTAAGAGATATATAATTAACTTAGTGGCTTACGAACAAATTGAACTTTCAAAATATAGTAATGGTTTCTTGCTCAAAGCAAATAGCTTGCGCGGACTTAAGAGTTCAAATCGAAATATGAAATAAGGATAGCGAGTAGTTAGATAAATGATATAGAGTGATCCCGGAATGAAAATGGCTGCCTGGACAAGAAAAATGTTATCAATCTGACTTCATCTATTCCTATCCTTGTAATGTGTTGATCAGCTTGGATGAGTCTCAAATGCATTTGATTGGATGGTTAGTTGTCAATCATCAATGTGCAACATAGATGTGAATATGTTGCATCTTTAGGTGTTTTTTGTGTGTTGGAATGTGAATTTTTATCAGATCTGCTTTTTGCTGACTGCTATACTATTCACATTTTGAACAATGATAGATTCATGTTAACTTATGGTGCACATTTTGACCTTCATTGAATTGTTTCATTTGCTTCCAGTTAGGCTGAAAATGTTTCAAATCCATGCTTTTATTATTGCAAGCTATACGCTTTCGTAATCTGAGGTTGTGTTTGCAGTCTTATGTGGAATTCATTTTAAAAATCAATTCTGACATGGGCTTTCGTATTTACATCAAAATGGCTAAATCAATGATCCTTTTACCTATCAGAAATAGCTACATTGCCCTTTAATTGGAAAAAAATAATTTGGTACTCCAAATTTAAAAAAAAAAACAGGGGAAAAAAAATCTCATTCTGCAAATCTATAACACTTTTTTCAGTAAAACGTGAATGATATCAGTCCTTTTTTGTTAATGAATTTTTGCAAATAGTTTAATTTATTTTTGATTTTAACAAAATTATTGACTTCGTGTTTTCTCATTTTGTCATTTGGAGTCTTTTACAAGTCAGTGGCACTTCATTTCCCATTAGATACTGTTAGCGGAAGAAATTGCTATATGTGTCAGGATTGGTATAATAAAGATGTCTCAAAGTATTGTAATAGCACAGGGCAAGGGCAAACCAGCAGGCAAGGGGTTAAACATATACCAAGGGAAAACCTGCAAGCAAGGGGTTAAAGTCACCCACATTGGAAATGATTTCATCATCTCACAGAGCATTTGAATATGAAAAGGGAAACACAGACTTCCGGGTGCTGTGATGACCAGCTAAGCCGCACGTTTCGGCAGCTCCCGTTGGAACGGACTTTTGGTCTCTTGATAAGAGCCCCAACGGCAATTTTAAACAGCCAAAATCACTGTGCGGTGAAATAGAACGGAATCCCCCCGGACGTTGATGGACAAAGGAGAGGATAGCGGCAGGATTGCAGTGGATCCTTCGGAGCAGCGGCAAGGAAGGGAAGCTCGAAGCAAGATGGCTTCGGAAGGTGGTAGTTCGATATGGGGCCCAGAGCAACAAGAGTTCCTGCGGCGCTGTGTGGAAGAGCTGAAGAAGGAGGTGTTGGCCCCGATGCTACAGGCGATTGAAGGGCTAAAGGAGGCGCAGAGGACCCAGGAGCTGGAGCTTCGGGTCGTGAAGGCCAAGGCTGCGAAAATGAAGATGACATTCAGGGCCTGGTGGTGAAGATGCACGAGGCGCAGCACAAGAGGTGTGTGGAGAGGTTGGAAGCCCTGGAGAATAATTCGAGGAGGAAGAATCTAAGATTCTTAGGTCTTTCCGAGGGCGCAGAGGGGGCGGACATCGGGGCATATGTGAGCACGATGCTTCACTCGCGAATGGGATCGGAGGCCCCGATGGCCCTTTGTAGGTGGAGGGAGCTTATCGAGTTATGGCGCGAAGACCAAGGGCAGGAGAAATACCTCGAGCCATAGTGGTGAGGTTTCACCGCTATAATGACAGAGAGATGGTCCTAAGATGGGCGAAGAAAACTCGGAGCTGTAGGTGTGAGAACGCGGTGATCCGCGTATACCAGGATTGGAGTGCGGAGGTGGCGAGAAGGAGGGCAAGTTTCAATCGGGCTAAGGCGGTGCTTCACAAAAAGGTGAAATTTGGAATGCTGCAACTGGCGAGACTGTGGGTCACATACCAAGGGAAGCACCACTACTTTGAGACGGCAGAAGAGGCGTGGACATTCATAGTGGACGAGAAGCTGGAATAGTCTGGCGAGAGAAAGAGCTTCTGGGGCAAAGTGGTGGGGTGACTATGTGGGACGAGGAAGGGGGGGGCGGGGGGGGATGATTTTCCAATTGTTAACTCTTTAATCCTGTAAATTTTCTCTCTTCGCCTCGTTTGGGGGGGGGGGGGGGGGGGGCGGTGAGTATGAGGAACTGTGGGCGCCGGTGGGTAGGAAAGCGGGGCTGAGTGGGAAACGCGGGCCTCGTTCCCGCGTTATGGTAATTAAGGCGGGAACAGGGACGCAGGAAGGTGGGGGCCTCGCACAGTGAGAGACCGAGGGCAAACGCGGAAGCCGAGGTCAGCCAGAGTTCGCTGACTTCTGGGAGCAACATGGGGGGCGTAATTACGCTAGAGGGGGATCTAGCGGAGGAGGGGGGGGTAGGGAGCTAACTGGGTTGCTGCTGCTAAGGGGAAGGGGGAGCTGTTATGGGGCGGGGTGGTCGAGGCGGGAGGGCACCGTCGGTGGGATATACGGGTACGTGGGAACCGGGTGAGGAGCTGGGGTATTATCATAGAATTTACAGAGCAGAAGGAGGTCATTCAGCCCATCGAGTCTGCACCGGCTCTTGGAAAGAGCACCCTACCCAAGGTCAACACCGCCACCCTATCCCCATAACCCAGTAACCCCACCCAACACTAAGGGCAATTTTGGACACTAAGGGCAATTTATCATGGCCAATCCACCTAACACGCACATCTTTGGACTGTGGGAGGAAACCGGAGCACCCGGAGGAAACCCACGCACACACGGGGAGGATGTGCAGACTCCGCACAGACAGTGACCCAAGCCAGAATCGAACCTGGGACCCTGGAGCTGTGAAGCAATTGTGCTATCCACAATGCTACCGTGCTGCCCTTAAGAACAAATAAATCTACACTATATCATTTTACCGTAATCCATGTACCTATCCAATAGCTGCTTGAAGGTCCCTAATGTTTCTGACTCAACTACTTCCACAGGTAGTGCATTCCATGCCCCCACTACTCTCTGGGTAAAGAACCTACCTCTGATATCCCTCCTATATCTTCCACCTTTCACCTTAAATTTATGTCCCCTTGTAATGGTTTGTTCCACCCGGGGAAAAAGTCTCTGACTGTCTACTCTATCTATTCCCCTGATCATCTTATAAACCTCTATCAAGTCGCCCCTCATCCTTCTCCGTTCTAATGAGAAAAGGCCTAGCACCCTCAACCTTTCCTCGTAAGACCTAGTCTCCATTCCAGGCAACATCCTGGTAAATCTTCTTTGCACCTTTTCCAAAGCTTCCACATCCTTCCTAAAATGAGGCGACCAGAACTGTACACAGTACTCCAAATGTGGCCTTACCAAAGTTTTGTACAGCTGCATCACCACCTCACGGCTCTTAAATTCAATCCCTCTGTTAATGAACGCGAGCACACCATAGGCCTTCTTCACAGCTCTATCCATGTTTGGGTGCACTGAGGGAGAATTCAGAATGTCCAACTCACCTAATGAGCATGTCTTTCGGTACTTGTGGGAGGAAACCGGAGAAAACCCAGGCAGACACGGGAGAACATACAGACTCTGCACACACAGTGACCCCCCAGAATCGAACCTGGGACCCTGGAGCTGTGAAGCAATTGTGCTATCCACAAGGCTACCGTGCTGCCCAAAAAGGGGATGGCTAGTCGACAGGGGGGGGGGTAAAGAGCCCCCCAACCCGGTTGATCACGTGGAACGTGAGAGGGCTGAACGGGCCGATTAAAAGGGCACGGGTACTCGCACACCTAAAGAAATTAAAGGCAGATGTGGTTATGTTGCAGGAGACGCACCTGAAATTGACAGATCAGGTCAGACTACGTAAAGGATGGGTGGGACAGGTGTTTCATTCGGGTTTGAATGCGAAGAATAGGGGGGTGGCTATTTTAGTGGGGAAACGGGTACTGTTTGAGGCAAAGACCATAGCGGCGGACAGTGGGGGTAGATACGTGATGGTGAGTGGCAGACTGCAAGGGGAGGCGGTGGTTCTGGTGAACGTATACGCCCCGAACTGGGATGATGCAAACTTCATGAGGCGTATGTTGGGGCGTATCCCAGACCTGGAGGCGGGAAAGTTGGTAATGGGGGGAGATTTCAATACAGTGCTTGATCCAGGGCTGGACCGGTCGAGGTCCAGGACCGGGAGGAGGCCGGCAGCGGCCAAGGTGCTTAAGGACTTAATGGAGCAAATGGGAGGAGTAGATCCTTGGAGATTTATCAGACCTAGGAGTAAGGAGTTCTTATTCTTCTCCCATGTTCACAAGGTATATTCACGGATAGACTTTTTTGTCCTGGGAAGGGCACTGATTCCGAAGGTGACAGGGACGGAGTACAGGGCCATAGCCATCTCGGACCACGCTCCACACTGGGTAGATCTGGAGGTAGGAGAGGAAAAGGAACAGCACCCACTCTGGAGAATGGATATAGGCCTGTTGGCGGATGAGGGGATATGTCTAAGGGTGAGGGGGTGTAGCGAAAGGTACTTGGAGCTTAATGACAATGGAGAGGTTCAGGTGGGAGTGGTCTGGGAGGCGTTGAAGGCGATGGTCAGAGGGGAACTGATATCCATAAGGGCACATAAAGGGAAGCATGAGAGTAAAGAAAGGGAGCGATTGTTGAGAGAACTTCTGAGGGTGGACAGGCAATATGCAGAGGCACCGGAGGAGGGACTGTACAGGGAAAGACAAAGGTTACATGTGGAATTTGACCTGCTGACCACGGGTAAGGCAGAGGCACAGTGGAGGAGGGCACGGAGTGCAGTATGAGCATGGAGAGAAGGTGAGTCGGTTACTGGCCCAACAATTAAGGAAGAGGGGAGCGGCGAGGGAGATAGGTGGGGTGAGAGATGAGGAGGGAGAGATGGAACGGGGAGCGGAGAGAGTGAACGGGGTGTTCAAGGCATTCTATGAGAGGTTGTATAAGGCTCAGCCCCCGGAAAGGAAGGAGGGAATGATGCATTTCCTGGATCAGCTGGAATTCCCGAAGGTGGAGGAACAGAAGAGGGCGGGACTGGGAGCACAGATGGATGTGGAGAAGGTGGTAAAGGGGATTGGGAGCATGCAGGCGGGGAAGGCCCCGGGACCGGATGGGTTCCCGGTGGAATTTTATAGGAAATATATGGACCTACTGGCCCCGCTCTTGACGAGAACCTTTCATGAGGCCAGGGAAAGGGGGAAGTTGTCCCCGACTATGTCGGAGGTGACAATATCGTTACTTTTGAAGAAGGATAAAGACCCGCTGCAGTGTGGGTCCTACAGGCCCATTTCCCTTTTGAATATAGATGCTAAGCTCCTGGCCAAGGTAATGGCGATGAGGATAGAGGATTGTGTCCCGGGGGTGGTCCATGAGGATCAAACTGGGTTCGTTAAGGGGAAACAGCTGAACACGAACATACGGAGGCTGCTAGGGGTGATGATGATGCCCCCACCAGAGGGGGAGGCGGAGATAGTGGTGGCGATGGATGCTGAGAAAGCATTTGACAGGGTGGAGTGGGACTACCTGTGGGAAGTGTTGAGGAGATTTGGTTTTGGTGAAGGGTTCATTGGATGGGTACAGCTGCTATATAGGGCCCCGGTGGCAAGTGTGATCACGAACAGGCAGAGGTCTGACTACTTCCGTCTTTATAGAGGGACGACGCAGGGGTGTCCCCTGTCTCCTTTACTGTTTGCATTGGTAATTGAGCCCCTGGCCATAGCACCGAGGGGCTCCAGGAAGTGGAGGGGAGTACTCAGGGGAGGAGAAGAACACCGGGTATCATTGTATGCAGATGATTTACTGTTGTATGTTGCGGACCCGGTGGAGGGGATGCCTGAGATAATGCAGACGCTCGGGGAGTTTGGGGAATTCTCGGGGTACAAATTGAACATGGGGAAGAGTGAGTTGTTTGTGGTACATCCGGAGGAGCAGAGCAGGGGAATAGAGGATTTACCGCTGAGGAGGGTAACAAGGGATTTCCGGTACTTGGGGATCCAGATAGCCAGGAGTTGGGGAACCTTACATAGGCTTAATTTAACACGATTGGTGGAACAGATGGAGGAGGATTTTAAGAGATGGGACATGGTGCCCCTGTCACTGGTGGGGAGGGTGCAGGCGGTCAAAATGGTAGTCCTCCCGAGATTCCTTTTTTGTGTTTCAGTGCCTCCCGGTGATGGTCACGAAGGCTTTTTTCAAGAAGATCGAGAAAAGCGTTATGAGTTTTGTGTGGGCTGGGAAGACCCCGAGAGTGAGGAGGGGGTTCTTGCAGCATAGCAGGGAGAGGGGGGGACTGGCACTACCGAGCTTAAGTGAGTACTATTGGGCCGCCAATATTTCAATGGTGTGTAAGTGGATGGGAGAAGGGGAGGGAGCGGCGTGGAAGAGATTGGAGGTGGCGTCCTGCAAAGGAACCAGCCTACAAGCACTGGTGACGGCACCGCTGCCGTTCTCCCTGAAGAAATACACCACAAGTCCAGTGGTGGTGGCAACACTGAAAATTTGGGGGCAGTGGAGACGGCATAGGGGAATGACGGGAGCCTCGGTGCGGTCCCCGATAAGAAATAATCATAGGTTTGTCCCGGGGAGAATAGATGGGGGATTTGGAGCATGGCAGAGAGCTGTGATTGTGCAACTGAGGGATCTGTTCTTGGACGGGACGTTTGCGAGTCTGGGAGCGCTGACGGAAAAATATGGGTTGCCCCAAGGGAATGAATTTCGATACATCCAACTGAGGGCTTTTGCGAGGCAACAGGTGAGGGAATTCCCGCAGCTCCCGACGCAGGAGATTCAGGATAGAGTGATCTCAGGGACATGGGTGGGGGATGGTAGGGTGTCAGATATATACAGGGAAATGAGAGTCGAGGGGGAGAACATGGTGGATGAGCTGAAGGGAAAATGGGAGGAAGAGCTGGGGGAAGAGATTGAAGAGGGGCTGTGGGCAGATGCCCTACGTAGGGTAAACTCTTCGTCCTCGTGCGCCAGGCTTAGCCTGATACAATTGAAGGTTTTGCACAGGGCACATATGACCGGAGCAAGGCTCAGTAAATTTTTCGGTGTAGAGGATAGGTGTGGGAGATGCTCGAGAAGCCCAGCAAACCACATCCACATGTTTTGGTCATGCCCGGCACTGCAGGGGTTCTGGGTGGGGGTGGCGAAGGTGCTTTCAAAGGTGGTGGGGGTCCGGGTCGAGCCAGGCTGGGGGCTGGCTATATTCGGGGTTGCAGAAGAGCCGGGAGTGTAGGAGGCGAGAGAGGCTGATGTTTTGGCCTCTGCGTCCCTAGTAGCCCGGCAAAGGATACTGCTTATGTGGAAGGAAGCCAAGCCTCCGGGTGTGGAGACCTGGATAAACGACATGGCAGGGTTTATAAAACTGGAACGGATAAAGTTTGCACTAAGGGGTTTGGCTCAGGGGTTCACCAGGCGGTGGCAACCGTTCATTAACTACCTCGCAGAACGATAAAGGAAATGGGAAGGCAACAGCAGCAACCCGGGGGGGGGGCTCAGGTGGGTCCTCAGGGGTGTTTTTGTAAAGATATTGGTACTTGGTTATGTATATTGAATTGCTGATTTTATTATTTGGGAGAGCTATTATTTTTGTTATGGCAGTTGCCATTTAGTTTATATATTATTTATTTATTTGGTAAAATACGGTCACGGTTATTTATATTGTTTTGCTGTTGTAAAAAGGGGAAAAACCTTTGTACTGTTTTGTATGGCCGAAAAAGTTGAATAAAATATATATTTTTTTAAATAAAAATGAATTATTAGCTAATGAGGTGCCATCTGTAGTATTTCTACCACCGCTGGTAACTGTTCATAGAATTTACAGTGCAGAAGGAGGCCATTCGGCCCATCAAGTCTGCACCGGCTCTTGGAAAGAGCACCCCACCCAAGGTTAACTCCTCCACCCTCTCCCCATAACCCAGTACCCCACCCAACACTAAGGGCAATTTTGGATACTAAGTGCAATTTATCATGGCCAATCCACCTAGCCTGCACATCTTTGGACTGTGGGAGGAAACCAGAGCACCCGGAGGAAACCCACGAACACATGGGGAGGATGTGCAGACTCCGCACAGACAGTGACCCAAGCCGGAATCAAACCTGGGTCCCTGGAGCTGTGAAGCAATTGTGCTATCCACAATGCTACCATGCTGCCCATAAGGACAGCATGTGGTGTGGCATAAGGACAACCTAACTCGGTAGGTATAAACAGTGAGACTTGTTCCCTATCTCTTGCGAAGCTGTCCCAGTGCGACACTTCTGGGTTGTGGTTTCAACACCTGCAGGTGTGGGAAGCCTGGTCACTATAAGAGAGACTGCAGAAATTCTAAACAAGCAGGTTGAGGAGAATGCTCCTGCAGTAATAACCCCAACTCCACTGACAGGGGAACTAGGATTAGGGATGTTTTCAATGGAAGATTTGATGTCCTTCATCCAAACTAAAGCCACACAACCCGGACTGGTAGCTATGGCAATAGGCCAGAGCACACCAGTGACCATATCCCTGAGAACCTTATGACAGCCCTCGAAACAGCCCACTTATCTGTGCCCACTAGAATATGACCCGTGTGGGATCCCCCAGCTAGAGGTACAGGATGTAGTAGGGAGTCACTTGCTGGACACAGGTGCCTACAGCACCATAGTCCACACGGACAATCGCCGAGCATTTCCTCTCAAGGCAGCCCAAGGGTTAAATGAGAATTTTAACGGGACAGTGGTGCCGGCTGCAAGTCTGTGTAACGAAACTAACCCCAGCCTCCTGCAGGCAGGTAAAGTAAATTGCCACAGGGAGACCGTAGCTACTTTGATTAAAGATCCAGAAATATCACCCTGATGTGGGACCCCCCCAGATAGAAGGAGGAGTAGTAGGGTTCCAAAACCGACGGTAGCGTGGTCCCTGTAGTGATCTGCATATCTTGTGTATATATACAAGGGGTCAATGAATATGCACTACAACTAAGCAATTACTAGAAGGAGCCGAGAAATGTATAAATACAGACAGACAGGAAGTCAGGGGCACTCTTCACAGGATTGGCAGCTGGTGAGCAGGACACAGGCAGGCAGCTCAGATGTAACATAGTATAAGCGCTGGCGAGAGAACAAACTCATACAAATAAAGCATCTACTTCAACTGTAAGACTACGAGCTTTATTCAGACACAAGGAATAATAGTCAGCATTTCCAACACCTGGAGCTAGGGCCAGCTATAAAAGGCTAAGGGACGACAGGGATGATACTAGGGTACCGCATGGTGCTGAAAGCAGGGGCCCAGTCTGCACCTGGAACATATGGGGACCCCAAGAGCCAGTTATAAAAGACTGGGAAAGGGGCAGTCTGACCCCTCAGAGATGAATTCTGGCCAGCAGGGCCCAGCCAGCCAGGCGACTGGGCTCACCTGAGTGAAGGCAGGTTTTAAACTGGCCACCCACAGATGGGTGGCATTGTACATAGTACTTTCTTTCCCAGGAATAGTTTTAGGTTTAAATACGGAGTGTGCATTTTTGGAATATAGAGGGTAGGTAGGCTTGTGGAAGGCAAGGATGTTTTTATATTATGATGATAACTTGCAGGTTT
This sequence comes from Scyliorhinus torazame, assembly GCF_047496885.1. Taxonomy (NCBI): domain Eukaryota; kingdom Metazoa; phylum Chordata; class Chondrichthyes; order Carcharhiniformes; family Scyliorhinidae; genus Scyliorhinus; species Scyliorhinus torazame. The sequence goes on from NC_092715.1 coordinate 76,043,673, forward strand.
AAACGGCTGAGGGACAGAGCAAAACGTCAGGAACGAACAATCGGGCCACATGGAATCAGCCTACATGAGGACACCTGCTGCTGTGAACTCTGTCCCACCTCTATATACAGAACAAAGAAAAGTACAGCACAGGAACAGGCCCTTCAGCCCTCCAAGCCCGTGCCGACCATGCTGCCCGACTAAACTACAATCTTCTACACTTCCTCCGTCCGTATCCCTCTATTCCCATCCTATTCATGTATTTGTCAAGATGCCCCTTAAATGTCACTATCGTCCCTGCTTCCACCACCTCCTCCGGTAGCGAGTTCCAGGCACCCACTACCCTCTGCGTAAAAAACTTGCCTCGTACATCTACTCTAAACCTTGCCCCTCTCACCTTAAACCTATGCCCCCTAGTAATTGACCCCTCTACCCTGGGGAAAAGCATCTGACTATCCATTCTGTTTATGCCCCTCATACTTTTGTAGACCTCTATCAGGTCGCTCTTCAACCTCCGTCGTTCCAGTGAGAAGAAACCAAGTTTATTCAACTGCTCCTCATAGCTATATAGTTATGTACTTCACTCTGTTAAAGGAAGGATCTTTTTCTACTGTATCATTCATGTTATTTTAGATTAGTACTAAGGGGTCATTGGGAACGCAGTTTTCTGAGGCTGATGGGAGTTTGCATACCGTCACTGGGTGATACAGTCTGACCGGGATCTGATTGTATCAAAGGTGCATCTGTAAGTTGTAGCAAACTCATCAAAGGACCAAAAATGAACTGGACACGTTGGAAAAGGACATTCAATTTTAAAAGGACAGATTGCTATACAAACCATGTCTGCAGGCAGACAACGGAATATGCATTTTCAAGACAAGCAGGCCATGAGTCATGAAAATGATGCGGGAAGGAAACTGCTCGATCTCATTCAAGAGGGTCCGTTGAAATGCAAATAACTTGTTGCCCTGGCCAGACGGAACCACAATACCTTAATGGGATAACAATTAAAGTTGTCTCCAGCAACCATTGTCAAGAGACATTACAAGTTTTTGTAAGGGCACTAATTAAAATCAAATTACATTATGACACATTTTAGTTGGGGAACTTAATCACTTCCATCCTGTCAACAATCAGAAAGGCTTCCTTTGTCCTGGAACTCACCTGTGGGAGGGTGTCAACATTTGACCCATTCAGGGTTTTGCCCTCTAAATGACAAGTTTGAGGAACTGTTTTTAGACTCTGCTCTCCTGCCTGACACGCTTCGACTTGCTGAAAACACACCACAAGAACCGGAGGAGCAACAGTCACCCTGACCAGCCAGCTTGCAAGAAGATCTAAAGAAATCTGTGCCAAAGTTTATTTTAACTGTCCTGTTCCTGGAGGGGTGAGTACATTCCTCCAGCTCACAGAAAACTCCCAATTAGTATAGATTGTTGAGGTTTGGGGTGGGTGAGTGAATATATCTGTGTTTGCGGGCGCTAAAGTAAATCTGTGTAAACTAAGAATTTTCGATGTACCGTTTAGTCTTGTTTTACACACAGCATTTCATAATCTGTGTTTGTGTGTGTGGGTTAATCTGAGTTGCAGAAGACTTAATTTCTCTTGAATAAATCAATTATTTTAAAACTACCATTGTTGTAGTCTCACCTTCCTTTCACTGTCTCCTCTGGTTAAGTCACAATAATTGCCAGGACATAATCCCGTAGTCGAGGACCAAAAAGGGAATCCGAGCGCTTCGAACGCACTCACTCAGAAGAGGCAACTGGTTAGGAATAAACAGTGGTCCCTCTTTCTTTCTCTCTTGTGAGGTTGCACTTCTGGGTGACATTTCACCATCACAGGAGAGAGACTCACACAGGCGTAGGTGGCAGTCAAGGTAACTGGTGTGGCATAAGGACAACCTCACTGGTTAGGTATAAACAGTGAGACTTGTTCCCTCTCTCTTGCGAAGCTGTCCCAGTGCGACACTTCTGGGTTGTGGTTTCAACACCTGCAGGAGAGAAACACCCACAGTTATCTGTGACACCCAATTCCAGCCTGTTGTGGAGTTACACTTTGAACACAATTTGTGTGAAATTTATGTGCGGTTCTATACCAGGAGCACATCAATGAACAGGTGATGGATGAACAGTCATTGTGCAAATTGAGAAGGATGGTGGAAGGACATAATAGAAATGGGCAGCATGGTGGCGCAGTGGTTAGTGTTATATTCCTTGCCTTGTTCTCCAAGATAGCCAGATATGTAGTGTTGACAAAGAATATAAAAATAAGTTTAAATCAAAATGAATTTATTTTACACTACTAAAGGTAGGTGGATTGGTCATGCTAAATTGCCTTAATGTCCAAAATTGCCCTCTATTTGTAATCAATATTCCCTCTATTAAACTATACTATAACTCAACCTCATGCTATGTTTCTACAATGAAAACTCCCTCTGCTTTCTCATCAGCTTCTCATCATCTTCTCCCAGAATTCCTCGAGATGCTGCCTTATATACAATAACTTGGTAACGCCATCTAGTGTTGAGTTACACATAGTTTCTGTTGTTAACCCTTTACTACACTTGTACTATACATATTATAGTTAGCACTGCTGCCTCACAGCGCTGAGGTCCCAGGTTCGATCCCGGCTCTGGGTCACTGTTCTGTGGAGTTTGCACATTCTCCCCGTGTTTGCGTGGGTTTCGACCCCACAACCCAAGAAATGTGCAGAGTAGGTGGATTGGCCATGCTAAATTGGCCCTTCATTGGATAAAAATTAATTGGGTACTCTAAATTTATAAAAAAGAAAAAAAAAGGCCAGACATATCGCAAACAACATTTAATGCAGTGAAGTGTCATGTATTTAGGTTGAAGGAATGAGGAGGCAATATAAATTGGGTCCTACTGATTTGAAATGTTAATTTGTTTCTCTCCACACATGCTGCAGACCTGCTGAGCTTTTATTTTTATTTCAGATTTCCAGCATCCTTAGTATTTTCTTTTTATAAAAATAGTATATTTTTAAAGGGTTATAGACACAGTGCACAGTGGTTACATTGCTGCCCACAGTGCCAGGGATCAATTCGATGGACACTTTCTTCAGCATCCTTCTTTAAATTCCCCCGCTTGAGCTGCGTGCGCAACGGGCAGTGTCCGCCTGCCTCCCTATCCTGCCACCCGGGCCTGAGCTGCGTGCGCAACGGTTGCAGTTATTCTCCTCCCGTCTCCGCCGCGCGCACACTACGGTGTGCCGGCCGCCATTATTCTCCTCCCACCTGAGCTGGAGCCTGATGGAGGACCGGAAATTGCGTAAGTATCGACCAGTCTCTTTACCACAGACGAATCTGGGGTAACAGAGGGGCAACATTTTTTTTGTTAACATTTTCAAATTCGCAGTGGAAGCTGAGCTGCGCAGTTAGAATTGAGGTTTAGGAGGTTTGTTGGTCGAGTGGTGTTGATAAGGAAGGGGAGGGGGAGATTAGGATTGGGGGGGGGGGGGGGGGTGGACGCAATATGTAAACAACTGGATCCATGCCAAGTGGGCCATGGGTTAGGGGTTCCAGATGTGAGTTGCTCAGGTTTCACAGGTCAAGAGTTAAAACGATATCATCAGAAAAATACCTCTGTGACTATTTCAAATACATTTAGAGTACCCGATTAATCTTTTCCAATTAAGGGACAATTTAGCATGGCCAATCCACCTGCCCTGCACATGTTTGAGTTGTGGGGGCGAAACCCACGCAAACACGGGGAGAATGTGCAAACTGCACACGGACAGTGACCCAGAGCCGTGATCGAACCTGGGACCTCGGCGCCGTGAGGCAGCAATGCTAACCACTGTGCCAACGTGCTGCCCCCGACCATTTCAAGTACTTGAGTTCTCATTTAATAAAAATAAATATATTGGAATTTACTTTCCAACTGCTGTACCAGCAACATCCCGGCTATAGGTCTGCCTAAAATCTTTGGTGCTTTATCAGTGTGGATCTTTTTGAGCACTGATCCTCTTCCTTGAATTTCTTAGAGATGCCATACAGAAGAGGCCCATCTTAGCTGGCCTCGTGACCACTCTTTAACTTGTTTGCAAAAGTAGCTCGGGTGGTAGCACTCTTGCCTCTGAGTCAGAATGCTGTGAAATCCAAGTCCCATTCTAGAACTTGAGCACAGAAATCAAGCTTAACTTGGGCTTGGCACATATAGGGTTGGATTGGGTGCAGTACTGCACACACAGCAATGTAGGAAGGCTCATGATCAGACCAAGACCATAAGACATAGGAGCAGAATTAGGCCACTCAGTCCATCGAGTCTGCTCCGCCATTCAATCGTGGCTGATATTTTCCTCACCCCCATTCTCCTGCCTTCTCCCCATAACCCCGATCCCCTTATTGATCAAGAACCTATCCTTGTCTGTCTTAAAGACACTCAGTGATTTGGCCTCCACAGCCTTCTGCGGCAAAGAGTCCACAGATTCACCATCTGGCTGGAGAAATTCCTCAGGGGGTTAGTGTGTAGATTTAAGCATGGAGTCAGATCCTAGCTTGTACCCTTTACATGTGTGAATTAATAATTAATAAAGGCTTACAGTTAACCTATGGAAGACTGAAGACGTACCAATCAGTAATCAACATCCTGCAGCCCCATCTACAATAAAACAAACACAGAAAATGCTGGCAGAATTAGCGGAGAGCGAAAAAGAATTAACATTTTAGGTTATGACCTCTCTAGGGAGCAGTCTCGGAAGGCGGAGCGGTGAGTATAAAGTAACTTACCTCAGGGATTTGCGGCCTTGTCTCCAGGGAGCAGTCTCTGAAGGAGGTGAGTATAAATTATCTTGCCTCGGTGATTCAAAACCTAGTGTCCAGGGAGCAGTCTCAGGGTGGAGTGGTGAGTGTAAAGTATCTTTTTTTAAAAGTTTTTATTCCATAAATTTTCAACATTTTTACAATTTACAATAAACCCCCAACCCCCCCCCCCCCAACCCATTAAGCCCCCCACCCCTCCCCTAGCAGTCAGCAGTAACCAACTCCTCTTAGAGCGAATATCACTTTTCCCAGGGCCAAAAACTCCAGTTGGTACCCCATCACGCTGAGGCACATGGTGAAAAAGCAACAAGAAACGGCTGCAAGCAAACAGCAAGGCGAAGGCTAATACATCCGCCCCCACACCCGCCTGCAGCTCCGGCCGGTCCGACAGTCCGACTATGGTTTCTAGGCTCCACCCCTAAAATGGTGCTGAACACTGTCCTCCAAAACCTTTCCAGCTTCGGGCAGCCCTAAAACAAATTCACATGGTTTGCAGGGCCCCTCCCACATTGTTCACAGACATCCTTCACCCCTTCGAACAGCCAGCTCATCCGAGACTTTATAAGGTGCCTTCACTACCTTCAGCTGTAACAGTACCAGCCTCGCACATTAGGTCAAGGCATTTACTCTCTGCAGCACCTCACACCACAAACCCTCCTCCAGTGTCGACCCCAACTCTTCCTCCCACTTTGTCTTAAACCCCCTCCATGGAAACCCCCTCCCCCTCCAAAATCCTCCCATAAATCACCAAGTCGACCCCCCCTCCCCCCTACAGCCTTTCAGCAAAGTCCCGCATCTGCATATACCTGAAACATTCGCCTCGCGGCAGCCCAAACATCTCATTCAGTTCCTCCAAACTCGCCCTCCCAGAAACAGATCTTTTATTTCCTTGATTTCCCCCTTTTCCCATCCCTGGAACCTTGCATCCATCCTCCCTGGCTCGAACCCATGATTCCCCCTAATCGGCATCCCCCTCAACAGGCTCCCAACCTAAACTGCCTCGAGATCTTCAGCGTGGCCACCACCAGTGGACTCACCGAATACTTCCCTGGAGGTATCAGGAGGGGCGCTGTTACCAGTGCCTGCAACCCCGACCTTCTATAAGAGCCCACCTCCGTCCTCACCCACAAAGCCCCCACCTCCCTATTCCAACCCTGAATCTTCTCTGCATTCACCGCCCAGTAGTAATACATCAAATTTTGGAGGCCTCGCCTCCCCGTCTGCCATTCCCTCTGCAATATCACCTTCCTAATCCTAGACACCTTCCCTGCACAAACAAATGAGGAGATCAGCCTGTCCATCCCCTAAAATAAACCTTGGGCGAAAAGACCTGCTGGCAGTAAAACAGAAACAAGATTCACAGCAAAATATTCATCTTTACTGCCTGTACCAAAGACAGATGGAGATTGTTCCACCTCAACAAGTCAGCCTTCACCCTCCCCACCAAGCTAGTCAAATTGAACTTCCGAAGACTTGGCCAATCTGGGCCACCAGTATAAAGTAATTTACCTCAGCTGAAAATCGGGGAAACCAATGAAGCTGAAAAAAACTGAAAAACCTGACGGTTTGATTGGTAGGGAATCTGCATTAAATTTAAAAGCAAATTGAAAATCTAATTAACTAAGTAGAGGCGTAACTAAACCGGAGGGTGGAGATTAGTGTATTTATCATTTAATATATATAGTAGAAATCTAGTGTTAGAGACCATATCGTAATTGTAACTTAATTTAATAAGTATTTATTTCAAATCAATTAGTGCTAGAAATGTCAGTTGACAGGATAAAGTGCTTCACCTGGAAGATGTGGAAGATCCATGACGCTTCCAACGTTCCGAACAACTACATCTGCAGGAACTGTACCCAATTGCAGCTCCTCACAGACTAGATGGATCGGTTGAGCAGCAGTTGGATGCACTTAGGAGCATGCAGGTGGCGAAAAGCATCATAGTCAGGAGTTTTAGAGATGTGGTCACACCCAAGATGCAGGCAGATAGATGGGTGACTGCTAGAAGGGGCAGGCATTCAGTGCAGGAATCCCCTGTGGTTGTCCCTCTCTCTAACAAGTATACTATTGGAGAGCGTGGAATGGCCCATCAGGGGAAAATAACAGCATTTTTAATTCCTCTCTGGCCTCAGGGGAGGTGCCAGAGGACTTGAGGAGAGCTAATGTGGTCCCACAATTTCAGAAATGTTGTCAGGATAAGCCAGGGAACTACAAACCAGTGAGTCTCACTTCAGAAGGGAAACTGTTGGAGAAAATTCTGAAGGAGAGAATCTATCTCCACTTAGAGAGGCAAGGTTTCATAGAGCCATAGATGTTTACAGCATAGAAACAGGCCCTTCGGCCCGGCTTGTCCATGCCCCCCAGTTTCTATCACCTAAGCTGGTCCCACTTGTCCGCATTTGGCCCATATCCCTCTATACCCACCCTGCCCATGTAATTGTCTAACTGCTTTTTAAAGGAAAAATTGTACCGCCACGACCACTGCCTCTGGCAGCCCATTCCAGATGCTCACCACCCTCTGTGTGAAAGAATTTCTCTTCTGGCCTCCTTTGTATCTCCCCTCTCACCTTAAAGCTATGCCCGCTGGTTCTAGACTCTTCTACCTTTTGGAAAAGATGTCGACTATCTACCTTATCTATGCTCCTCATTATTTTACAGACCTCTATAAGATCACCCCTAAGCCTCCTACGCTCCAGGGAAAAAGGTCTCAGCATATTCAGCCTCTCTTTATAACTCAGACCATCAAGTCCTGGTAGCATCCTCGTAAATCTCTTCTGCACTTTTTCTAGTTTAACAATATCCATCCTACAATAGGGTGACCAGAACTGAACACAGTATCCTATGTGTGGTCTTACCAATGTCTTGTACACCTTCAACAAGGCATCCCAACTCCTATATTCAATATTCTGACCAATAAAACCTAGCATGCTGAATGCCTTCTTCACCACCCTGTCCACCTGCGACTCCACCTTCAAGGAGCTATGAACCTGTACCCCTAGATCTCTTTGTTCTGTAACTCTCCCCAACTCCCGACCATTAACTGAGTAGGTCCTGCCCTGATTTGAACTACGAAAATGCATCAACTCACATTTATCCAAATTAAACTCCATCTGCCATTAATTGGCCCAATTGGCCAAGATCCTGTTGCAATCTTATATAACCTTCTTCCCTATCCACTATGCCACCAATCTGCAAACTTATTAACCATGCCTCATACTTCCTCATCCAAATCATTTATATATATATATATATAACAAATAACAGTGGACCCAGCACCGCTCCCTGAGGCACACCGCTGGTCACAGGCCTCCAGTTTGAAAAACAACCCTCCACAACCATCCTTTGGCTTTGGTTGTCAAGCCAGGAATAGGCAGCATGGCTTTGTCAGAGGGAGGTCATGCCTAACAAATTTGATTGAATTTGTTGAGCATGTGACCAAGTGTGTAGATGAGGGTAGTGCAGTTCATATAGTTTACGTGGATTTCAGCAAAGCCTTTGACAAGGTCCCACATGGGAGTTTATAAAGAAGGCAAATGCCCATGAGATACAGGGTAACCTGATACAGTGGATTCAAAATTGGCTTGGCTATAGGAGACAGAGGGTGATGACAGACGGCTGCGTTTGTTACTGAAAGCCAGTGTCCACTGGCGTACCACAGGGATCTGTGCTGGGTCCCCTATTGTTTGCAATTTATAAATAACGTATATGACTATGTGGGGGGGGGGTGGGATCAGTAAGTTTGCAGATCACACAAAGATTGACTGGTTGGTTAACAGTGAGATTGAGTGTCTTGTTATACAGATATAAATAGGATGGTCAAATGGGCAGAAAAGTGGCAGATGGAATTTAACCCTGAAAAGTGTGAGGTGACACACTTTGGAAGGAGTAAATTGACAAGGAAATATTCAATAAATGGCCTGACACTGGTAAGTTCCGAGGAACTAAGTGACCTTGTTGGCGTATTTGTCCATAGATCTCTGAGGGCAGAAGGGTAGGTTAGTAGGGTGGTGAAAAACGCAGATAGGACACTTGCCTTTATCAATCAAGGCATATATTACAAAAACAGGGAGGTCATGATGGAGCTGTATAGAACTTTGGTGAGGCCACAGCTGCAGTACTGTGTGCAATTCTTGTCGCCACATTGTAGGAAGGATGTGATTATACTGGAGGGGTGGAACATTTTAGTTATGAAGAGAGGTTGGATAGGCTTGGCTTGTTTTTGCTATGGCAGAGTAGACTGAGGGCAATCTGTTTGAGGTGTACAAGATTATGAGGGGCATGGACAAGGTGGATAGGGAGCAACTGTTTTGAAGGGTCAGTTACAAAGGGACATAAGTTCAAGGTCAGGGGCCTTGATTAGGTTTAGGGGGGGATTTGAGGAAAAACTCTTTACCCAGAGGGTAGTGACGGTCTGGAATGCACTGCCTGGGAGGGTGGTAGAGGCGGGTTGCCTCACATCCTTTAAAAGGTACCTGGATGGCACGTCATAACATTCAAGGCTATAGGCCAAGTGCTAGCAAATGGGATTAGGTAGGCAGGGCAGGTGTTTTTCATGCGTTGGTGCAGACTCGATGAGCCAAAGGACTGTATTTTTCTGTGATTTGAACCACTGTCAGTTGAACATAAAGTTCCCACAGCATTGTTTTGAGGAAGGTTCTTTCAATCAACATCACAAAAAATGCTGAAAGCAATTTGCTGTATATGCTGGGATCTGAAACATAAACAGAAAATGCTGGACAATCTCAGCTTCCACTCTGAATTTGAAAATATTAACAAAGCAAAACAAAATGTTGACCGTGAGAGAACTGAGCTGAGAAAAACTGATTATCTGCTCATTACAATAATAATAACCTTTATTATTGTCACAGTAGGCTTACATTAAAACTGCAATGAAGTTACAGTGAAAATCTCCTAGACGCCACACTCCACCGCCTGTTCGGGTACAGTGAGGGAGAATTAGATGTCAAATTACCTAACAGCCCGTCTTTCATATTGTCATTCGTTTTTCTTTAGAAAACGTTTTATTGAGCCATTTATAATTTTAACAGTTTTAAACATCAGGTTTCAACAAGAACAAAATAATATAATCAATCGGGGGCTCCGGGTCCCTCCATCCTAGTAGGATCCGTCTCCGGGCCACGAGGGAGGCAAAGGCCAAGACATCGGCCTCTCTCACAACTCTGGGCTCCTGGATCTTCCGACACTCCAAAGATCGCCACCTCTGGACTCTGTTCCACCTTCACTTTTAATACCTCTGACATGACGTCAACAAACCCCTGCCAGAAACCCCTCAGCCTCAGACATTCCCCAAACATATGGACATGATTCGCAGGAACCCCACACAGCGCCCACACCTATCCTCCATCCCCTCAAAGAACCTGCTCACCCGGGCCACAGTCATGTGCGCCCTATGGACCACCTTAAATTGTATCAGGCTGAGCCTGGCACACAACGAGGTTGCACTGACTCTCCTCAGGGCCTCCTCCCATAATCTGGCCTCCAACTCCCGACCCAGCTCTTTTTTCCACCGTCTCTTCAGCTCCCCTATCGGGGCGCCCTCTCACTCCTTCAGTTCCTTATAGATTTCTGAAACCTTTCCCTCTCCTACTCATGTTCTTGACACCACCTTATCCTGTATACCCCAGTGTGGGAAGGTCGAGACCTGCATCCGCACAAAATCCCTCACTTGCAGATACCGGATCCCATTCCCACCTGGCAACTCAAATTCCTCCTCCAAGCTCAGGAAGCCCTCATCAATAAAAAGATCTCCAAATCTCTTGATCCTTGCCCGCTACCACCTCCGGAACCCCCCACCCAGTCCCCCCGAAGTGAACCGGTGGTTATCACATATCGGTGCCCACACTGATGCCCCCTCCAACCCCATATGCTGCCTATTACCGGGCTTGTGGCATACCTGGCCAACGAGAACGGCAGATGTGCCATTTAACAGTGCCTCCAAACTCGTGTCCCTACATGAGGCTGCCTCCACCCGTTCCCACACCTACCCCTCCTGACCATCACAATATTCGCCACCCAATAATAATTGATAAAATTCAGAAGAGCCAGCCCTCCCCATGCCCCCGCTCCAGCAGTAGCTTCTTCACCTGTGGGGTTTTACCCGCCCAAACAAATCCCAAGATCACCGCATTTACTTTTTCAAAGAACGCCTTGGGGATAAAAATTGGAAGGCTCTGAAAGACGAACAAAAATTTCGGGAGGACAGTCATTTTCACTGTCTGTACCCGCCCCGCCAATGCCAACGGGAAACCATCCCACCTCTGAAAGTCCCCCCATATCTGCTCCACCAACCGACCCAAGTTCAGCTTATGCAGCTGCTCCCACTCCCACGCCACATGGAGGCCCAAATACGAAATCTCTCTCTCTCTCTCCCCCCCCCCCCCCCACACCTTGAAAGGCATCTCCCCCAATCTCTTCTCCTACCCCCTCGCCTGAATCGCAAATATCTCGCTCTTACCCATATTCAATTTATACCCGAAAACCGACCAAATTCCTCCAATATCCCCATAATCCCTCCAACCCCCCACAGCAGGTCCGATATGTATAAAAGTAAATTGTCCCGGAAAGCGAGACCCTGTGCTCCAGGCCCCCCCCCCCCCCCCCCACTTCCCCCTATCAGATCCTCGACGTTCTCAGTGCCATTGCCAACGGCTTTATAGCCAGGGCAAACAGCAGTGGGGAAAGTGGGCACCCCTGCCTCGTCCCCCGGTGTATCCTAAAATAATCTGATCTCACCCGGTTTGTCCGCACACTCGCCACTAGTGCCTGATGCAATAACCGGACCCAGCCCACAAATCCCTACCCAAACCGCCCCAGGGCCTCCCACAGGTATTCCCACTCCACTCGATCAAAGGCCTTCTCTGCGTCCATGGCCACCACCACCTCTACCTAGCATCTCTCTGGAGTCATCATGATCATATTAAGTAACCTCTTGATGTTGGCCGCCAGATGCCTCCCTGATCAAACCCCGTCTGGTCCTCCCCTATTACCCCTGGGACAAAGTGCTTGATCCTCGAGGCCAAGATCTTCGCCTATAGTTTGACATCTACATTCAGCAGGGAAATCGGTCTATATGACCCACATTGTTCCGGATCCTTATCTTGCTTTCGAATGGGGGAGATCAATGCCTGTGACAATGTCGGGGTAGTACTCCCAGCTCTTTTGCCTCATTGAAAGTCCTTACCAACAGCGGTCCCAATACCCTTGAGAACTTCTTGTAGAATTCCACCGGGTACCCGTCCGAACCTTGCATCGCCTCCAGCCCCTCCACTACTACTTCCAGCCCAATTGGGGCCCCCAGGCCCTCCACCAACCCCTCATCCACTGGAGGTTCTGATTCGTACAACTTACTATCAAAGTCCCTAAACACCCTGTTCACCCCCGCTGGGTCCAAGACTGTATTCCCACCTGTGTTCTTCACTTTCCCAATCTCCCTTGCCGCCTCCTACTTCTTCAACTGCTGCGCTAGCATCCTGCTCGCCTTCTCCCCATACTCTCAGCTGCCCCACCACCTTACCCTTGGATAATTGCCCAAACTCCATCTGCAGCCTCTGCCGTTCATTCAGCATCCTCCGGGGGCCTCCGCATATCTCCTGGCCTGCAGGATTTCCTCCACTAGCTCTTTATCTCCTCCCGCTCCACCTTGTGCCTATGTGCCCGAATCAAAATAAACTCCCCCCTGACCACGGCTTTCAGTGCCTCCCAAACCACACTTGCCGCAACCTCCCTCATGTCATTAATCTCCACATATCCCTGGATGGCCTTCCACACCCGCTCACACCTCTTCCTCCACCAACAGTCCCATATCCAGCCTCCATTGCAGGCACTGGTCCAACACCACTATTGCCGAATACTCAATATCAACCACCCCTGCCAACAATGTCTTGTCAAACATGAGAAAATCTATTCGGGAGTACAGCTTGTGCACATGGGAGTAGAATGAAAATTCTTTCGCCCTTCAGTCTCCCAAATCTCCACGGATGCACCCGACCATGTGCCCAATGAACCCCCGGAGCTCCTTAGCTGTTGCCGACACCCTCCCCAACCAAGAGCTCGACCGGTCTAGCCTCGGATCCAGAGCCGTATTGAAGTCCTCCCCCATAATTAACCAATGAGAGTCCAGGTTAGGGATCCTCCCCAGCACCCGTCTCATAAATTCAACATCGTCCCAGTTCGGGGCATAGATGTTCACTAACACCACCGGCATCCCCTTCAATTTCCCGCTCACCATAACATACCTTCCCCAGAGTCTGCCACTATACTTCCCACTTCAAATGCCACCCACTTATTGATCAAAATCGCGACCCACCTCGTTTTAAGAGTCCAATCCCAAATGAAATACCTGCGCAACCCATCCCCATCTCAGTCTAGTCTGGTCCCCCACCTTCAGTTGAGTCTCTTGTAGCATGGCCACATCCGCCTTTAATCTTTTAAAATGTGCGAACACACGGGCCCTCTTTACCTGCCCATTCAATCCTCGTACGTTCCACGTGATAAGGGGGCACACTACAACGCGCCCCCCCCCCCATCACCTCCCACACCCCCTGCCGATCAACCACAGTCCCTCTTGGGCCAGCCCATGTCCCGCACTTCCTCAGGCCCGCCCTCGGGCGCCCACCGCCATTGATCCTGCTCCCATTACACTTTAAAAACCCTACCCCTGTCAGCAGTATATCCCCCTCCCCACCCCCACCCAGTCCCCCCAACAACAACACCTGCTCCCATCCCCCCACTAACCTTCTGCTCACCCCCCACTGCGCTTCCATGAACTAGCCTGCCCAGCTAGCCTGGCAGCTGCCGCCCATGGCACCTAGCATCCTACCCCCCACGGATTCCTCTCCCCCCCCCCCGCTCAATAATATTACTAGTACAAACAAAAACAACCCCTCCCCAAGCCCAATCGAAGAGATCAACCCCCCATCTTCCAACAGAACAAAAACAAACCTGAAGCCGTAAAATGGCCCCAAACACAAATTAAACACAGCGCCAAAGCATCTCCACCAAAGTTCAAAGTCCACCTTAGAATTATTCATAGAATTTACAGTGTAGAAGGAGGCCATTTGGCCCATTGAGTCTGCATCGGCCCTTTGGAAAGAGCACCCTACTTAAGCCCACGCCTCCACCCTGTCCCCGTAACCCCCCCTTAATCACTAAGGGCAAATTAGCATGGCCAATCCACCTAACCCGCACATCTTTGGACTGGGAGGAAACCGGAGCACCAGGAGGAAACACACAGACATGGGGAGAATATGCAGACTCTGCACAGACAGTGACCCAAGCCGGGAATTGAATCTGGGACCCTGGAGCTGTGAAGCAACTGTGCTAACCATTGTGCTACCGTGTTGCCACCTTCTCCTGCCAGTCAATTGTCTCTGATAAATTCTATTGCTTCTTCTGTTGTCCCAAAGTACAGCTCCCATCCTTCTTAGCTCACCCACAGACGTGCCGGGTACAAAACCCCAAACTTCACCCCTTCTTGTAGAGGGCCGCCTTGACATTATTTAAACTCGCTCTCCCCTTGGCCAGCTCTGCAACCAGGTCCTGATATATTCAAAGTTCACTGTCATCCCAGGTGCAGCGCCTAGTCTGTCTGGCCCACCTCTTGATCTGCTCCTTGTCCAGGAAACGGTACAAACGCTCCACCATCGCCCTCGGTGGCTTGTTGCCCTGGGGCTTCCTAATTAGTGCCCTGTGTGCTCAATCATCCTCCAGAGGTCGTGTGAATGTTCCCTCTCCCAGCAGCTTCTCCAGCATCCTCCCCACATACACGCCAGCATCGGCTCCTTCACGTCCCTCCGGCAGGCCCATAATCCTGATATTCTGCCTGCGTGATCGGTTCTCCAGGTCTTCGACTTTCTCTTGGAGCCGCCTATGCTGATCCCGCATCAGCCCCATCTCTGCTGCCGTCAAGGCGAACTGCTCCTCATGTTCCTCCGCCGCGCCCTCCAACTTCTGGATCGCCTGACCCTGGGCCTCCAGCCTCATCTCTATGCGGTTGATCACCGCCTTAATTGAATCCACCGCCCGGGCCAGGTCCTCCAGATTCTCCTTGCGATGCTGGGTGAACTTCTCGTTCAGGAAGCCCACCAGCTGCTCTGTTGACCACTGAGCCGGCAGGGCCGCTCCCTGACCCTACGCCATCTCCACGTGCGTTGCAGGCACTGCACCAACGTCTGCAGTCTGATCCCCTCTTTGTGACCACTTCTGACCCTCCGCTCCATACACCAGTGGGTTAATCTCTTCTACGCACACTCCTGCATCTTTTTGCCTCCTCATATCCACCCGTTAACCGGGTAAAAGGTCCCAAAAAACTGCCATGAGCGGGAGCCACCGAATGTGCGACCACTCACACCATGGCCGCCACTGGAAATCCATTTTGTCATTTGTGAGACCTTGCCATGCACACATATGCTGCCACCACAGTGACTACACTTCAAAGAGTACTCCATTGACAATAATACATTTTAGGATACCCTGTGGTCATTAAATATGCTATACAATTACAAACCCTTTGTTGTCTCTCTAACTGTAGCTATTTACTTTAATACCATTTTCCTCACCTCCAAATATCTTTTTCTGCCCCTATTCTATTTTCTTAAAAAGTTACTTTATATGCGCTAATGAGGAATGCACACCTCCTCCCCCATTCCCCCGGTGCTATTATTACTTTCTGTGAAGCATTTTGGCGTGTCCTGAGTATTACGATCCTGTAAAGACCAACACTTTTAAAAGAAAGGAATCCCCACAATGGAAATAAATAAAGGGCAAGATTTCACTTTTAAAACATGTACTGTAACAAAAAAAACTGAAATCAACACAGATGAAACATTAATTGGCAGGGAACAGATACAAATTAAAGAAAAAAGATAAATGTAATTAATGCTAATGCTTCAGAACATGGCAGTTCAAAATATTCTCCCAGCTCTCCAGCCAAGATCAATACCCCTCACCACATAGGGTTGAATCTTGGAGAGTCCATGACTAACCGTTCCACTCCCACTGAGACTTCCTGATGCGATTATCATCAGCAAGGCACACCTCAATGAATCCCTGTTCCCTAAATCTTCAAGAGCCTTGTCTTTTTTTCCGTTCCTTTTGAACAAAAACGGAACTCTCAAAAGCATCCTGCTTGGTCTTTAACACAAGCAATTCTTCCTGCTTCCTTACAGTAGCAGCTTTTATTCTGAGTGTGACCTTCTGAGAAAGGTGTTAGAAAACTGCAGCTCGGACCTCCGGGTGCGGCTATGCAGAGCTAGGTTGCATATTCGGTAGCTCCCACTTGGAACGGACTTTTGGGCTCTTTTACAGGGCCCCCACAGCATTTGTTTGACATTTCCCGGTGTGGGAAGAAGGCTGCAGCATTCCCCTGACAGTGTCCCCCAGGAGTGTTGTGTCTTTTGGCTGCCAGACCCGGCAGAAACAGTAAAGGATTTGGCTTTGGCTGCAGTTTTAGACAAGGGCCTCTTCCAGCATGCAGGCGGGGGAAGGGCAAGCTTAAAGCTGCAATCTGACTTGACTCTATCGAAGGTGAATTCTAGCAGCAGAGGGAACAACTGTGAAAGGATCTACCAGGGCCATTGAAGAAGCAGGGACGAGGCTTCCGGTGGCGGCCATGGAGGAGTAGGTCGCGCATTCGGCAGCTCCCATCTGGAACTGACTCTCAGTCCTTTTTCAGGAGTTTCCATAGACTTTTTAAACGGACCAGAGGTGTAACGGCCAAAGGAGCGGCACTGGAGCAACGGGAGAAGCGAGGGAAAGAAAACAAAATGGCGGCGGCCAGGGACAGAGGGGAGCTGCAGGAGTTCATCAAGCGCTGCTTCGAGGAGCAGCGCGAGGAGATGCGCAAGGAGATGTTGGCGCCTATGCTTTCGGCAATTGAAGGACTCGGGATTACCCAGAAGGTCCACAAAGCTAAGATCCAGGAGGTACAGAAAAGAGTCAGTCAGAACGAGGACGAGCTCGTGGGCCTGGCAGTGAGAGTGGAGCAGAACGAGGTGCTACACAAGAGGTGGGCGGGAAGACTCGAAGACCTGGAGAACATGTCGAGGAGAAAGAATCTGCGAATCCTGGGTCTCCCTGAGGGAGTGGAGGGGCTGATGCCGGGGCATACGCGAGCACGATGCTCGAGGCGATGATGGGCACGAAGGCCCCTTCGAGGCCGCTGGAGTTGGACGGGGCACATCGGGTGCTGGCGAAGAAGCCCCAGGCAAATGAGCCGCCAAGGGCGATGGTGGTGAGGTTCCACCGGTTCACGGACACAGAGTGGGTCCTGAGATGGGCCAAGAAGGAGCGGAGCAGTAAGTGGGACAATGCAGAGATCCGAATATACCCGGACTGGAGCACGGAGGTTGCAAAGCGGAGAGCGGGTTTCAACCGGGCCAAAGCGGCGTTGTACCGGAAAGAAGTGAAATTCGGAATGCTGCAGCCAGCGCGACTGTGGGTCACATACAAGGGCCAACACTATTACTTCGAAACGCCTGAAGAGGCGTGGACCTTTGTACAAGCCGAAAAGTTGGACTCTAACTGAGGGTTTGTGAGGGTAGGGGGGATGTTTGAGGTTTGATGTGTGATGGTTGTTGTATATAGGGGGTCAATCACGCGCAGGAAATGTTACATGGGCTGGGGGAGAGAGACAAGGCCGCGACCGGAGCTGCGCCAGAGGGGGCGGAGCGGGCTTTGGAAAGGGCGGGGTGTTTTCCCGCGCGCAGGAAGAAAGGCGAGAAGGGGAACGAAGGAAAGCATATGGGTTGGGAGACTCCCACGTGGGGAGGTCAATGGGACAGCGGGGGAAGCCGGGGTCAGCAGGCGTCAGCTGACTTACGGGAGTGACATGGGGGGAGTAAAAAAGCTAGACAGGGGTCTAGCGGGGGGGAGGGGGGGAAGGTGGGGGGGGGGGGGGGGGGAGGGTTGCTGCTGCACTGGCCGAAAGGGAATGGGACACAGAAGAGGTGGTCGGGACGGGGATCCCCCCTCTGGGGGACTGGAGGGTGAGGGATGCGTGGACACGGGACTGGCCCAGAAAAGGAGATGGCTAGTCGGCGGGGTGTGTGTGGGGGGGAGGGGGGTGAGAGCCCCTCCAATCCGGCTGATAACGTGGAATGTGAGGGGCCTGAATGGGCCGGTGAAGAGGGGTCGAGTGTTCGCGCACTTAAAGGGACTGAAGGCGGACGTGGCCATGCTCCAAGAGACACACCTGAAGGTGGCGGACCAGGTCAGGCTAAGAAAGGGATGGGTAGGACAGGTATTCCACTCGGGACTGGACGCGAAGAATAGAGGGGTGGCAATATTGGTGGGAAAGCGGGTGTCATTTGAGGCCAAGACTATTGTAGCGGACAATGGAGGGCGATATGTAATGGTGAGCGGTAGGCTGCAAGGGATGTGGGTGGTGTTGGTAAACGTATACGCCCCGAACTGGGATGATGCAGGATTCATGAAGCGCATGTTGGGGCGCATTCCGGACCTGGAGATAGGAGGCCTGATAATGGGAGGGGACTTCAATACAGTGTTGGATCCAGCACTAGACCGCTCCAAATCAAGGACTGGAAAGAGGCCGGCGGCGGCCAAGGTACTTAGGGGGTTTATGGATCAGATGGGGGGAGTGGACCCATGGCGGTTTGCAAGGCCGCAGGCCAGGGAATTTTCTTTCTTCCCCCATGTACACAAAGCCTACTCCCGGATAGATTTCTTTGTTCTGGGTAGGGCGCTCATCCCGAGGGTGGAGGGGACGGAGTATTCGGCTATAGCCGTTTCGGACCATGCCCCACACTGGGTGGAACTGGAGCTGGGAGAGGAGAGGGACCAACGCCCGTTGTGGCGGCTGGATGTGGGACTGCTGGCGGACGAGGTGGTGTGTGGGAAGGTGAGGGGGTGTATCGAAAGGTACTTGGAGGCCAACGACAACGGGGAGGTGGGGGTGGTATGGGAGGCGGTGATCAGGGGAGAGCTAATTTCCATTAGGGCTCGTAGGGAGAAGACAGAGGGTATGGAAAGGGAGAGGTTAGTGGGGGAGATTTTGAGAGTGGACAGGAGATACGCAGAGGCCCCGGAGGAAAGATTACTTCGGGAAAGACGACGGCTCCAGATGGAGTTTGACCTGTTGACCACAGGGAAGGCGGAGGCACAGTGGAGGAAAGCGCAGGGGGCGACCTACGAGTATGGGGAAAAGGCTAGTCGGATGCTGGCACACCAGCTCCGTAAGAAGATGGCAGCGAGGGAAATAGGGGGAGTCAAAGATGGAAGGGGAGCCATGGTTCGGAGTGCGACGAAAATAAACGAGGTATTCAAGGCCTTTTATGAAGAGCTGTACAGATCCCAGCCCCCAGCGGGGGAAGAGGGGATGAGACGATTCCTAGATCAGCTGAGATTCCCGAGGGTGGAGGAGCAAGAGGTGGCTGGTTTGGGGGCACTAATTGGGTTGGAGGAGCTGAGCAAGGGTTTGGGGAGCATGCAGGCGGGGAAGGCCCCGGGACCGGACGGATTCCCGGTGGAGTTCTACAGGAAGTACGCAGACCTGTTGGCCCCGCTACTGGTGAGGACTTTTAATGAGGCAAGAGAGGAGGGGACCCTGGCCCCCACAATGTCGGAAGCGCCAATTTCTTTGATCCTAAAGCGGGCAAGAGAGGAGGGGACCCTGCCCCCGACAATGTCGGAAGCGCCAATTTCTTTGATCCTAAAGCGGGACAAGGACCCACTGCATTGTGGATCGTACAGTCCGATCTCGCTCCTCAATGTGGATTCAAAGTTGCTGGCAAAAGTGCTGGCCACGAGGATTGAGGACTGTGTCCCGGGGGTAATCCACGAGGACCAGACGGGATTTGTAAAGGGCAGGCAACTAAACACCAATGTGCGGAGGCTCTTAAACGTGATAATGATGCCATCGGAGGAGGGAGAGGCGGAGATAGTGGCAGCTATGGACGCGGAGAAGGCCTTTGACCGAGTAGAGTGGAAGTACCTCTGGGAGGTGCTGCGTAGGTTTGGGTTCGGGGTAGGGTTTATCAATTGGGTTAAGCTCCTTTACAGAGCCCTGATGGCAAGTGTAGTGACGAACCGGCGGAGGTCAGAGTACTTTCGACTGTACCGAGGGACGAGGCAGGGGTGCCCCCTGTCCCCCTTGTTCGCATTGGCGATCGAACCATTGGCCATGTCATTGAGGGAGTCTAATAAATGGAAGGGGGTGGTCCGAGGAGGAGAAGAGCATCGGGTGTCGCTATATGCGGATGACCTGTTGCTGTACGTGGCGGATCCAATGGAGGGAATGGTGGAGGTCATGCAGACTCTAAGGGAGTTTGGGGAGTTTTCGGGCTATAAGCTCAATGTAGGGAAGAGTAAGCTCTTTGTATTACAGGTGGGGGACCAAGAAAGAGGGATAGGGGACCTACCGCTGAGGAGGGCGGAGGGGAGCTTTCGGTATCTGGGGATCCAGATAGCCAGGAGTTGGAGGACCCTATATAAACTGAATCTGACGAGGTTGGTGGAGCAAATGGAGGAGGATTTCAAAAGATGGGACATGTTACCGCTCTCGCTGGCGGGTAGAGTGCAGTCGGTCAAAATGGTGGTCCTTCCGAGGTTTCTGTTTGTGTTTCAGTGCCTTCCCATCGTGATCATTAAGACCTTTTTTAAGAGAGTAGGCAGGAGTATTATGGGGTTTGTGTGGGCGAATAAGACCCCGAGAGTAAGGAGAGGGTTCCTGGAACGCAGTAGGGACCGAGGAGGGTTGGCGCTGCCAAACCTGGGGAGCTACTACTGGGCAGCAAATGTGGTGATGATCCGCAAGTGGGTTATGGAGGGAGAGGGGGCGGCATGGAAGAGGATGGAGATGGCGTCCTGTAAAGGAACGAGCCTGGGGGCGTTGGTGACGGCACCGCTGCCGCTCTCGCTGACAAAGTATACCACAAGCCCGGTGGTGGCCGCAACGCTAAGGATCTGGGGCCAGTGGAGACGGCACCGGGGTGCAATGGGAGCATCGGTGTGGTCCCCGATCAGGGGTAACCACCGGTTTGTCCCAGGGAAGATGGACGGGGGATTCCAGAGCTGGCATCGGGTGGGGATTGGAAGAATGGGGGACCTGTTCATCGATGGGACGTTTGCGAGCCTAGGGGCACTGGAGGAGAAGTTTGAGTTACCCCCGGGAAATGCCTTTAGATATATGCAGGTGAGGGCTTTTGTGAGGCGACAGGTGAGGGATTTCCCGTTGCTCCCGGCACAAGAAGTTCAAGATAGGGTGATCTCAGGTGTATGGGTCGGGGATGGCAAGGTGTCGGAAATACACCAGGAGTTGAAAGAAGAGGGGGAAGCGCTGGTAGAAGAGTTGAAGGGTAAATGGGAGGAGGAGCTGGGGGAGGAGATCGAGGAAGGTCTGTGGGCTGATGCCCTAGGTAGGGTTAATTCCTCCTCCTCGTGTGCCAGGCTCAGCCTGATACAATTTAAGGTGGTCCATAGAGCGCACTTGACGGGGGCGAGGTTGAGTAGGTTCTTTGGGGTAGAGGACAGATGTGGAAGGTGCTCAGGGAGCCCGGCGAACCATGTCCATATGTTTTGGTCATGCCCGGCACTGGAGGGGTTCTGGAGAGGAGTGGCGGGAGCAATATCTCAGGTGGTGAAAGTCCGGGTCAAGCCAAGCTGGGGGCTAGCAATATTTGGAGTAGTGGACGAATCGGGAGTACAGGAGGCGAAAGAGGCTGGCATTCTGGCCTTTGCGTCCCTAGTAGCCCGGCGAAGGATCTTGCTAATGTGGAAGGAGGCGAAGCCCACCAGCCTGGAGGTCTGGATAAATGATATGGCTGGGTTCATAAAGTTGGAGAGGATTAAGTTCGCCTTGAGAGGGTCTGCGCAGGGGTTTTACAGGCGGTGGCAACCGTTCCTAGACTATCTCGCGGAGCGTTAGAGAGGAAGGTCGGTCAGCAGCAGCAGCAACCTTTGGAGGTGGGGGCGTCCTGGGAGGGGGGGAGGGGGGGCGGTGGAGAGGGGGGACTGCCTGGGAGGGTGGATGAGCAAGAGATAACTTGAAGGGTTGGGGAAACTGGCACGTACGGGTGAGGGCCAGTGGACAAAGCTGTGTAAATATATCATTTTGCCATGTGTATATCTTGCTCTGCGCGATTTTTTGTTTTCTTTTTGTTACGGGGGAGGGGGGGGGGGGGTTATTGTTTGTAAGGGAGAAAAATTGTGTTAAAAAAACTTTAATAAATATATTTTTTTTTTAAAAGAAAACTGCAGCTCGACACCTCAATGGGTTTTCATTTGACTTTCTATCCCTTCTCAACCCATCCCCATGGCGCCTCAAAGTCACATGGGCATTTATCCAAACCAAGGTGTTTACCAGGAATTCAGCACCTCTCTTTTCAGAACTCTTTGTTTCACCTTTGATTTAACGGTATATTTTAAAACATCATTGTCTAGTCGTTCAGCATTCATGACATAGGGATATCAAAGAAAAATGCTAATTTTTTTTCCCGGATTACTTTGTCATGTGGTAACGTAAAACTATTTTGTTGATTAGATGGTGGTGGTGAAAATACAGTGGAGTTCTTTCTTAAACAGAGAAGAATCCGCTCAAACGATGCAGTGGAAATCATCTGGTACCATGCCGCCAACAGAAAAGCACAAATGGAAGAAGCGTTGAAGAGTAAGACACTAGCAAAGATAGAAGAAAAACTATTTTGCTGTATACAGTAGTTCTTTTGCTACCGAAGAAAAGGTCCTATTCCATGTGAATTCTTTGCTGTACTCACTGGTTCCAGCACCCTTTAATCACAGGATAACATGGTCTAAAGGCTCTCATTAATCTTCTTAATAATAATCTTTATTATTGTCACAAGGAGGCTTACATTAACACTACAATGAGGTTACTGTGAAAATCCCCCAGTTGCCACACTCCCGCACCTGTTCAGGTATACTGAGGGAGAATTCAGAATGTCCAATTCTCCTAACAGCACGTCTTTCGGGACTTGTGGGAGGACCATTCTCCCCGTGTTTGCTTGGGTTTCACTGCCACAACCCAAAGGTATGCAGGGTAGGTGGATTGGCCACACTAAATTGCCCCTTAATTGGAGGGGCAATTCACTTACCCTGCACATCTTTGGGCTGTGGGGGTGAGACCCATGCAGACACGGGGTGAATGTGCAAACTCCTCACAGTCAGTTACCTGGAGCCGGGATCGAATCCGGGTCCTCGGCGTGGTGAGGCTGCAGCGCTAACCACTGCGCCACCGTGCCGCCCCTGGGCCGGATGTCTTACGAGGAAAGGTTGGAAGGTTAGGTTTGTATCCAGTAAAGTTTAAAAGTGAAAGAGGTGACTTCATGTGGAGAGGATGCTTCCTCTTGTTGGAGAATTTAGAACAAGGGGTCACGTTTGAAAAATGCGATGTTCATTTAAGACGGAGATGAGAATTCTTTTCTCTGAGGGTCATGAGTCTTTGGAACTCTCTTCCTCAAAGGGCAGTGGAAGCAGAATCTTTGAACATTTTTTAGACGGAGTTAAATGGATTCTTGATTAACAAAGGGGTGAAAGGTTATCGGGGGAGACAGGAATGTGGGGTTGAGGTTACAACCAGATCAGCCATGATCTTATTGAATGGCGGAGCATGCTCGAGGGGCCGAGTGGTCTACTAATTCTCTTAATTCTTGGGTATATTTATTGCAACGTTAATGTGTTATTCTCCTTCTGTAATGCTTTGTTGGTGGAAAGCAAAATAAATATTTTGAGTTGCTCAGTAATGTGCGTGACATTTGTTTGATGGAGCATTCAGGAATATGTTGGTTATAAAATCAGAACACAAATCAAGATTTTCTGACTATCTAGAATGTTCCTACGGACTATAATATTTTTGAAAAATAGAAATTTTTGTTGTACCTACAAATGATCTTGCAACTTGTTTTTTTTAAATTTTAGAGTACCCAATTAATTTTTTCCAATTAAGGGGCAATTTAGTGTGGCCAATACACCTACCCTGCACATCTTTGGGGGCAATACCCACACAAACACTGGGAGAATGTGCAAACTCTACACAGACAGTGACCCAGAGCCGGGATCGAACCTGGGACCTCAGCGCTGTGAGGCAGCAATGCTAACCACTGCGCCACCGTGTTGCCCATGCAACTTGTTTTTAATTAAATATAACTGAAAGAATATCTGTACTGCAATATTCAGACTGTTATACCTTAACCAGCTTCAGTTTCATAAATGTGTACTGATTCACAAAGTGTCTCCATGGCTGTTAATATCCATCACAGTACTTTGAGCTAGCAAAGGAACTCCAGAATCAATCCAGCAGTACTGTAGCTTAAAATATAAACAGAAAATGCTGGAAATACTCAACAGGTCAAGCAGCATATGTGGAGAAAGAAACAGTTAAGCTTTTAGGTTGTTGACCTTTTCAAGTTGCTATCTATCGGCCTACAATGTTAGTTCTGTATTTCTCTCCACTGATGCTGCCTGACCTGAATATTTCCTACAATTTTTGTTTTTATTTCTGATTTCCAGTATTTGCAATGTTTGCTTTTCTAATACTGTAATTGATGTGTATATGTTTAAAAACAAACAAATGCACTGGGAATATAGATAGGAATCACATCTGGAGGTTCCAGTCTTGATGATCGATTGTTACTGTTTAAACATCTTGCATGCTTTTCAAGCAATCTCATACCATTGCTGACATACATGACACTGGAAATAAACCTCTTGGGTTTACTGCTCCAAACAGAATGATGGAAGAAGTCAGGAGATTTCCTTCTAACATCAGAATCCAAGATTGCTTGTAGCGGTCTCTATCTGACTTTTAAATAAGATTTGTACTGGGCATCCACTATTAAATGATGCATTATTTTTAATTCACATGCAGGTGACGCACATATGATTGAAGCAGATGTTCTTGTTGGGAGCCAGGGATCACATGGAGGAGAGCCAATCATGGCCCATCCACCTGAAACTGATAGTGACAATACATTGCATCATTGGTTGAATGAGGTACTGCAATCTGACAAAGGGATCAAGCTGGATTTTAAAAGGTACAAACAATGAAACATTTTATTATTTTTAGAGATCATTGATTTTTGGCAACAAGCCTTCTTCCATCCAACTTAGCAGAAGATGACCGAAGGCCCTTTGGACTCAAAATCCAATTTTATTGAAAACCACTTGCTTTGTGATGAGATAATATAATATGTGTTAATCTGATTTCCAAAAACTGAATTTTTAAATCCTATTTTCTATTCAGGAAAGTAAACTTATAAATAACTGAAAAGGCAAAACAATGCAATCAGGGGTCTAAATTTGGGGCAATGCAGACACAAGGCTATCTTATTTTGAAAATCTTGGCGTGATAAGCAGCATTAACACTTGTAATCTGCCGATGATCATCTCCAACAAGAGATAATCTCGGAACAATTTCCACTTGACATTTAACGGCATTACCGCCATCAAAATTTAACTTTGTAGTAAAATTAATTCTTTGTCATTGACAGTTTATCGGCTGTAGAACCTGCAATGAAAATGTTAGTATCGATGGAGGGTCTTCTCACACAACCAGTTTGGATCAATGCAGATATTCTTCCTGGACCAAATGGAAGCAGTACTGAAATAGTTGCAAATGTATTTTTACACACAGTGACTTCATATTTATCAGATATAACACTGTCTCTGGGATGGACAACCAATGTGTTGGCTGGTCAAAGAAATAATGGTGAGGATAATACATTTAATAAAAATAATTTGCTAAATAAATTATTTGTCAAGCATACGTATTTCATTTATCTGCTTGTATATGCTCGTGTCCACCATGAATAATATGAAGCTAGGATTTCAGATAAATTAGTTTGTTGAAAGCTACTTTGAGCACGATATTATTGTTCATCTCTGTCATTTCAATAATGTTGGTCAAATACCAGACTATTTAGCTTCAGGTTGTTATTTGGACATAGTCATCATTATCTAAAATACTTTTATCATATTGCAAATCCTTAATGAGGTGTATGCCATACAGAACAGGATGCTATTAACTATGAGAGTAATAGGAGTGAAGATTTGATAAATCAGGAAGTAGTAGCTGGTGCTACAAATACAGGGAGTTAAGTTCCATAGTTTCTCATACAAGGAGACAATTTTTCAAACTTGGTTACATTGAAATGTAATCTGTTTTATCATAATTATTTGTGCATAAATTTTGTGATCACTGTTAGTCATCTATCCCACAACCAAAAGGCATTCAATAATCCAGTTCCCAGTGGATTTGATGGTAGCAGATTTTCTTTTAAAAAAAATCTTTTTATTGGAATTTATCATATTTATAAAAATTGTAATATACATCACATTCCTCCCCCTGTTGGCCTCGGCTGTGCTTTGCTTTTGTGTTCAGGAGGTCCTCTTCTCTTTTTTGTGGCTTTCCCACCTTCCTTCCGTCTTCTCCTACTTCCCCTCCCTCCCCCTGGGTTGCGCAGTCCTATCGTTCTGCATCTATCTTGTTTTTTTCCCCCTGTCTTCCCTCTTTTTCTTCCACTCTTTTCCGTATTCTTGACTTACTCCTTGTTGCTGACCTCAAACAGGTTTTGGAACAGGCCGACAAACTGCCCCCATGTATCAATTATTCATAGAATTTACAGTGCAGAAGGAGGCAGTTTGGCCCATTGAGGCTGCACCGGCCCTTTGGAAAGAGCACCCTACTTAAGCCCACGTCTCCACCCTGTCCCCGTAACCCAGTAACCCCCCCCTAAATCACTAAGGGCAATTTAGCATGGCCAATCCACCTAACCCGCACATCTTTGGACTGTGGGAGGAAACCGGAGCACCAGGAGGGAACACACAGACATGGGGAGAATATGCAGACTCCGCACAGACAGTGACCCAAGCTGGGAATCAAACCTGGGACCCTGGAGCTGTGAAGCAATTGTGCTAACCACTATGCTACCTTGCTGCCCAATTGGGCCCATGTTCTCAGTATAGCCGCTACCACTGGGCTTGTTGCATATCTTGTTGAGGGGGATGGGAGTGCTGCTGTAGCCAGGACCCGGAGGGTCGTTCCTTTACAGGAGGTCTCCTCCATCTGTACCCACTCTGTGTCGGGTTCGTGTACCCATCCCCTCACGCTTTCTGCTGTGGCTGCCCAGTGGTAGTATTGTAGGTTCGGTAAAGCCAAGCCCCCTGTGATTTTCCTTCTTTGCAGTGTAGGTTTGGGAATTCTTACTTCCTCCACCAGGCTGGTCAGATTCCACTTGTGGATCTGTGTCCAGTCTCTGGCCATCTAGAACCCCAGGTAATGGAATCTGTTCTGGGCCATTTTAAACGAGAGCCACTCCAGCTCTGCCCCTTCCCCATTTGGGTTCACTGGGAATGGCTCACTTTTGCCCAGGTTAGGTTTGTAGCCCGAGATCTGTTTCGAGACATAGAGGAGCAGGTCATCTGCATAGAATGAGACTGTGCTCTCTGTCTCCTCTCCGGTGCCCTTCCAGCTTTTCGCATCCCGCAAGGCTATCGGCAGGGGTTTGATCGCTAGCGCGAGCAAGAGTAGGGACAGGGGGCAGCCCTGTCTTTCTCTCTGTAGCTGGAAGTATTCAGAGCTGGTGGTGTTAGTTTGGACGCTCGTCTTGAGGCGCTGTACAGGAGCAGTGAACCCCGCTCATAGCCCAAACCGTTCCAGTACCTCGAGGAGGTATTTCCATTCAACTCTGTCGAAGGCCTTTCGCAGATTTTCTTTTGTTGTGCTTGTAACAAAAGAATTAGCTCAGTTGGCTGGACAGCTGGTACGTGATTCAGAATGAGGCCAACAGCATGGGTTCAATTCCAGTACTGCAGAGGTTATTCATGAAGGCCCACTTTCTCAACATTTTTGTTCAGTTTCCATGCCGCTGCGTTCTCCTGTTGCTTATTATTTTTGCTTGAACTTGTTTTTTCTTCCAGTATGCACACTCGATGTGGTCTTTTTCCACAGCTTTTGCATACAGAAGCTAAAGGCTTTGGCCAATAGTGAGCCAAACATTGCCCCTCGCCTGAGGTGTGGTGATCCTCAGGTTAAATCACCACCAGTCAGCTCTCCCCTCTCCAAGGGAAAAACAGCCTTTTGTCATCTAAGGGCAGCACGGTAGCATTGTGGATAGTACAATTGCTTCACAGCTCCAGGGTCCCAGGTTCGATTCCGGCTTGGGTCACTGTCTGTGTGGAGTCTGCACATCCTCCCCGTGTGTGTGTGGGTTTCCTCCGGGTGCTCCGGTTGCTCCCACAGTCCAAAGATGTGCAGGTTAGGTGGATTGGCCATGATAAATTGCCCTAAGTGTCCAAAATTGCCCTTAGTGTTGGGTGGGGTTACTGGGTTATGGGGATAGGGTGGAGGTGTTGACCTTGGGTTGGGTGCTCTTTCCAAGAGCCGGTGCAGACTCGATGGGCCGAATGGCCTCCTTCTGCACTGTAAATTCTATGATAATCTGGGACTATGGCAACTTTTCATTGGAGCTGGGGGTGTTTAAGGAAACAGTCTGAAGTTCAGGTTGTGCCTTGTTTTCAAAGGGAAAAACAAGTAACTGCTGAAAAACTTTGCAAAGCGTGCAAATGGGGAACCTCTGTTAATAAGGAAAAAATGGGTGCTTTTGGTGCCATTGGACCCTTTGACGAAAATACGGATCGATGGAGCTCCTTTACAGAACGTTTTGACGATTTTGTGCAAGCAAGCAACATCGCAGAGGATTTTAGGATTCCCACATTCTTGAGTGTAATGGGGGGAGGGGGGAAAAGTTTAATCTGCTCAGAAGTTTAATGCAGCCGCAGAAGCCAGACACGAAGACATAAGAGATTCTGCAAGCACACTATTGGCCAAAGCCTTTAGTGGTTGCAAAGCGTTTCAGATTTCACAAACGTAGTCAAGAAGGGGAATCAATTGCACAATTTGTGGCTGTGTTAAAAGGGCTTGCAGACGACTGAGTTCGGTGATGTATTAAATGATACAATTCGGGACAAACTGGTCTGTGGTCTGAGAAGTGAGGCAATACAGAAATGGTTGTAAACCGCGAGTGACCATATCCTGGAACAGGCAATGAAAATTGCTGTGTTAATGGAGGTGACAGCAAAAGAAGCTCAGCAACTGAGTTTGAGTACTTTGATGCACAAAATGTTGGTTGAGTTGGTGCTTAAGCGTTTCGAAACTCATAAACATGTGCATGCCACAGATGTGCAAAGACAGTTCATTCAGTTGTGCAATTCTGGTGCAAGGAACATCGCAGAGGATTTTAGAATTCCCACATTCTTGAGTGTAATGGGGGGAGGGGGGAAAAGCTTTAATCTGCTCAGAAGTTTAATGCAGCCGCAGAAGCCAGACACGAAGACATAAGAGATTCTGCAAGCACACTATTGGCCAAAGCCTTTAGCTTCTGTATGCAGAAGCTGTGGAAAAAGACCACATCGCGTGTGCATACCGGAAGAAAAAACAAGTTCAAGCAAAAATAATAAGCAAGAGGAGAACGCAGCGGCATGGAAACTGAACAAAAGAAAAAGCGTCATGCTGTGAAAAGGGGTTGAGAGGAACGAGACGTTTCACAATCTCAGGACAAATTGTCACTGAATGTGCGAGGCATTACTGGGGCTCCGAATAGGTACTGGGTCACTCCACTGCTGGACAAGCAGCCAGTAAGGATGACAGTCGGCACTTGGGATTCAAAGTGGCTAGAAGTCACCATAATGAAGTCAGCTTCATCAGAAAAATCAATCGAAAAGTTAGGAGAAATCTTTAGTAGATTTGGATTTACTGAACAATTAGTGAGTGATAGTAGACTTTAGTTCGTCTCAAGAATTTGAAACATTTTAAGTCTGCCCGGTCCCATCCTGTTACGAAAGGACTAGCAGAACATTTGAAGCACACATTAAGGACAATCAAAGAACAAGGTTCGTTGACCAAACATCTAAATCAATTCCAACTCGTGTCGAGAAATACTGCTCATTCAACAACAAAAATCTCTCCAGCATTACTGATGATGAAGCGACAGTTGCGTTTGGCATTCGGCTTATTGAAACCTCCAAAAATAAATTGTTCAAAATAAGCAACAAGGTCAGACCGAGCGGTGGAAAAACAAAGGAAAATATTGTGTCTTCCGCCAAGGACATAGAAACATAGTAAATAGGAGTACAAGGAGGCCATTCAGCCCTTTGAGCCTGTTCCGCCATTCATTATGATCATGGCTGATCATCCAACTCAATAGCCTAATCCTGCTTTTCCCCCCATATCCTTTGGTCCCCTTCGCCCTAAGTGCTATATCTAACTGCTTATTGAAAACATACAATGTTTTGGTCTCAACTACTTCCTGTGATAACGGATTCCACAGGCCGAACACTGTGGGTGAAAAAAATTCTCCTCAACTCTGTCCTAAGTGTCCTCAGACTGTGACTACTGGTGCTGGACACACCCACCATCAGAAATGCGACCCGCACTTTGAAAAATCCTGAAATAGTATAAAAGCGAAGAGCACGTGAACTTTTATAGTTAGATCACTCACTAGATGTTTGGAATTCCATTTGCCTTAACGGTGACCCAAAAAGACTATAAGTGTTGTGTCCACAGGATTGTTGTTAAGAAGCACGGATGCTGACAAACTAAAGGAACTTTCTTAATGAGGTCTTCAGTACAGGCTGCTTCTTTACTCTGCACAGTTACCCACGCAAGCAATTAGTACGTCATTCCGGTGATGTCATGTATATATTATACAGTGTTCAGGCAGCTTCAGTACTGTTTCTCAGAAATCAATATAAATACGTAACATTTCCTCCCCCTTTAAATTGAACACCCACCCCCAACAATTTTAAGCAAGTGTAACATCAACAATAATCAAACAACAATAATCAGTAAGTCAGACAGTTTGGAGTTCATCATTCTCTGAATGGTTGATGGCGAACCTCATGCTTCTGCTTCTTGGCACTTGTTGTAATCTCTGGCATTTCCGACTTTGTATGAATGCTGTTAGTGGTTGTTTTGACCGGTGTCAACGTTGTAACTCGAGGTTGAATCCGTGCTTGGTCTGAAATTGTGGTGATGTTTTCCTCAACCAATTTTGTCAGTGTCTGGGTTTCATTAAGGCTCAGGTCAGAACCTTGTACAGTTTAATTCAGATTCACTGCAGGTTCTATCTCCAACGGATTGATTCTCATGCCAACAGGTCATCCACATGTCTCCTCCAGATGACATTATCCCGGGATCTGGATGGTATACATCGCGTCTACGCAATGATCATGGCAGGAATCTCCTGTAGAGATTATTCCTAGCCAGAAACTCTTGTCTCGTAGAAATCTATAAAATCCTAACAGGACTTGACAGGGTGGATGCAGGGAGGTTTGCGGAGCGATTGGCCGCGGTGGTCCCAATCATGAAGCGCCCAATAGCCACTAACGGCATTTAAATTGAGAATGGTGGCTTCTACCGGTTTTTAAATGAGAACAAAATGATGCTGTGTGCAGTCCTCTGACCATAAGCAGCAGCAGTTAGCAGGTCATGCGTCCTGCATATTCACTTGACGTTGTGTCCGATACGTATGTCCTTTTGGAACCAAAATTAGAGAGCGACTTTCATTTTTTAGCTGCTAGCAAGCAAGGCAAAAGGGCAGTCAAGATGATTTGTTTTTTTTACAAAGAAGAGACGACCAGAGACACACAGGCAGAGTGTATCTACTGGCCAGAATCTCACATCTTAATCTGCTGGAGAGAGCGGCTCAGAAAAATCCACGGCAGGACAGAGCAGTGCCAGTGTTAGCTCTGTACAGAGCTCCAGGGCCTCTGGTTAACAACCTACAAAGAAGAAACTCAACGATTACTTGAGGTAAAGCATAATCAATTGTGCTGACGCAAAGCCCATGTATGATATAAGCAGGGTAGTAGTGGCAAATGAGAGAGGAAGTTTCAGATTTTGAAAATGTAGTGGGTGAAAAATTCCTTTTGAGTTTGAGACCCCAGAGTCAGTTGTAAACATTACAGCTGATTCCAAAATAAAAGACTAAGCTGCTGTACCTGACCTGTGACATCACATTAAAAACACGCCAAAAGTCCATGAAGCTGTCAGCATTCTTGAGTAGTATCTCCCAGGAGTATCCAATGCTGAGTAAAACAAACATTTTGTTGCTATTGCCCTTCACAATGACTTGCAGGTGTGAAGTTGGATTTTCTGTTCTCACGAAGATGAAAACAGCACAAAGGAACTGGCTGGTATGCACATTGCCCTCTCCTCCTGTGAACTGGATGTATGTTTTTCCCTCTTGTTGCTTTCTTCACCACCAGCCACAGACCCAGTTTAGTAGCTATGCCCTTCAGGACTCTACAAGCTCAGTCAGTAGTGGCACTACCAAGCCACTCTTGGTGATGGACATTGAAGGTCCCCCACCCAGAGTAGCTTCTGTGCTCTTGCCATCTTCAGTGCTTCTTCCAAGTGGCATTCATCATAAACGAGCACTGATTCATCAGCTGAGGAGTGAAGGGGTGGAGCGGGGAGCAGTGTGGTACATGGTCATCAGCAGGAGTTTTCTTTGCCCATGTATGACCTGATATCATGAAGCTTCATGAGGTCCGGAGTCGATGTTGAGGACTCTCAGGGCAACTCCCACCCTACTATGTACCACTCAGCTTCTGGGTCAGTCCTGCTGGTGGCATAGGACATACCAAGGATGATGGTGGTGGTGTCCAGGATGTGATCTGTAAGTTATGACTATGTTAGGCTGTTGCTTGACTATAAACTATTTCAAGCAGTTTTCTGCCTTTTGAATCAGTATGGCAGAACTACAAAATAACAATGCTTTTGTTTTCTGGGGTATGATCCTTTCTCTGTAATATCTTTATCTTGTGCTTTGTTATTAGGAATACCCCACCTCCTTTTCTGTTTTGCCTATTATTTCTAAAGGTCAGTTACCCTGGAGTGATTAGTTCTCAACATTGGTCACCTTGCTTAAAATTGCCTACTAATCAAACTCTTTTATCTCGATTTATGCCATTAATTCAGCTTTAGTTGTTAACATCCCTAATACCGTGATTAAACGGTCTGCCCCTTCCTGAACAATATGCTTGGGTTTTATGCAAATTGCTACTCTGCACTAACCCTTGGCTTTGCTCTTCAGATATACATTTATTCTTTTCGGAACCCTACCAACCCTCTATTGGTTTGTAACCATCTGATTCACTAGGAGTGTGTTCCCAGCTGATTTAAGTGGAAAAATACAAAGGGGATGGCAATTGCTGATCTCCCATTGAGGTTAGTGCAAGTGGGATGCAGAGGAGCTTGTTGAGAAGCTGCTGGCCAAACCATGGAGAATGGGGTATATGTTGTCAGGACAGAACATTGGACACAGAGGACAATCCCATGGGAAGCAACTGAAGAAAGCTATTGGATTTCTCATCGGGGTTTGGTCCTGGACAGATGGTAGGAGAGAAGGTAGGCTGAGGAGTAACCAGGTGAGAATAGGGATTGATTTGGCCTAATGCAGAAGAAGAATGAATTAAAAGAATAAAAGGTGGCCTGACTCAGGTGGAGGGGGTGCGGGGAGAGAGAACAAACTCAAAGATTGTTTTTGTCCTTTAGCACTGTTGCTTCACAACGCCAGGGTCCCAGGTTCGATTCCCGGCTTGGGTCACTGTCTGTGCAGAGTCTGCACGTTCTCCCCGTGTCTGCATGCGTTTCCTCCGGGTGCTCCGGTTTCCTCCCAGAAGTCCCGAAAGATGTGCTTTTGGTGAATTGGACATTCTGAATTCTCCCTCTGTGTACCCGAACAGGTGCTGAAATGTGGCGACTAGGGGCTTTTCACAGTAACTTCATGCAGTGTTAATGTAAGCCTACTTGTGACAATAAAGATTCTTCTTCTAGTGTATGTCATGTGTCAATGTACTACTAATCAGTGTGGCAATTACCTTGTTAAGAGATGTGCTCGCATAACCTGCGTCATTGATTGTATTATAAGTGGCGACTGCTGCAACACCTTAGGGGTTGAACTCCTTATGCAGTTCTGTGGAAGAGGCCTGAAATAAAATAACTTGAACCTAAAGAACAGTCCGGAGTGATTCTTATACCACAATCACTCATTGTAAGTAACATCATGGAGGGAGCGGTGTCTGCAGAATGCTGGTAGGGGAAGATATAGAATTTACTGTGCAGAAGGAAGCCATTCGGCCCATTGAGTCTGCACCGGATCTTGGAAAGAGCACCCCACTTAAGCCCACATCTCCACCCTATCCCCTTAATCCAGTAACCCCACCTAAGCTTTTTGCACACTAATGGCAATTTATCATGGCCAATCCACCTCACCTGCACATCTTTGGACTGTAGGAGGAAACCGGAACACCCGGAGGAAACCCACGCAGACACGGGGAGAACGTGCAGACTCCACACAGACAGTGAACCAAGCCAGGAATCGAATATAAAATTCCACTGGGAACTGATCCGGCCCCGGTGCCTTGCCCGACTGCCATCTTCCCTATGACTGCCTGCACTTTCTCCATCCCAATGGTTCCTCAAAACCGGCCCCCCACCTCCGGACACTCCAGAAATTCCCTCATCTCCGACTCATCCTCTGGTGGCTTCGACTTATACAAGCCCCTATAAAAGTCCTCAAACACCTTATTCACCTGCTCCGGTGCCACCACCAACCCACCCGTTCCATTCCTAATCCACATGATCTCCCTCGCTGCTGCCTGCCAGCAATCAACTGGCCTTCAAAGAAAGAAATCTTTAAATATGGACTTACTTTACACACAGGCTACACCTGGGAGATGGTGAAGGAAATGGAACAAATTTGTCGGACACTCTGTCAGCCAGTAACATTCCCAGTTCGAGCAGCACTGGTTCGCCCATCCTGGCCACAGTTACATTGGTTACTGGAGCAGTCAGAAAGGTAAAAAAATTCTTCAGGTCAACTAAATTTTTAATGTCTCTTGAAGCAGGTTTCAAGCATTTTCCATTTTTCTCTTGTTTTATTTATGTAGTTAACTTGTAAACCTGTTTGGAAAAAATGATGGGAAAGAGGAAACAAATTTCCAATATTGATTTTTTTGTTTTTTATTTTATTTTTTAAAAATTTAGAGTACCCAATTATTTTTCCCAATTAAGGGGCAATTTAGCACGGCCAATCCACCTACTCTGCACATTTTTGGGTTGTGGGGGCAAAACCCACGCAGACACAGGGAGAATGTGCAAATTCCACATGGACAGTGACCCAGAGCCGGGATCGAACCTGGGACCTCAGCGCCGTGAGGCAGATGTGCTAACCATTAGGCCACCGTGCTGCCCCAGAATATTGATTTTAACCCATAGAGGGTGATAGCGACAAAACATAATCAGACATGTGCTAAGGATAATTGAATCAACGCAACACATTCTAGATGCATAAACCGTGCACTAAGCAACTTATTATCAAGTTTGTTCTATATTATTTTGTTTTGATCTGTTTTATTGACAACCTAACCTGCCTATATTGTCAGTCTATTCTAATTGAGTAATCTGGTTTTAATACAGGTACAGTCTGACCGTGTGGACAACAAGAGGAGATTTGTACAGTGTGGAAGATATGCTGTATATCAGAGAAAACTTTGACAAGTCAAGAATCTACTTTGATCTTTTTGAACCTCAAAACAGTGAATTAAGGAAGGCAGTGGACATGAAATCCACAGACCAGAGATAACATTTTCACAACAGCCTTGATTTATATGGCATCTTTAAGGCAATAAAAGATCACAAGACACTTCTTACTATCAAATATAATTTGACACCAAACCATATAAAAAGACATTAGGACAAGAAAGTGATCACTTTTCAGGAGCATTGTAAAGGAGAGGGGCAGGGTGAGAAATTCCAGAGTATGAGATATAGGAAGCTGAAAATGAGGCCGCCAATGGTGGAGTGATTAAAATTGGGGATGGACAAGAGGCCAGAATTGGAGGAGCACAGAGACCTCAGCAGAATATAGGACTATTGATGGATATGCCACAGTGTTAATAGAATCATAGAATTTCACTTCCGGTTGCGGCTATGCGGAGCTAAGTCGCACATTTGGCGGCTCCCGCAAAAACTGACTTTTGGGCTCTTTTCAGGGCCCCCAACGGCACTTTTTCGACTTTTCCCAGTGTGGGAAGGAGATTACAACAATTCCCCGATAGTATATGACTTTTACCAGGAGCGGGGCGACTAAAAAGGTGGTGGTGGACCCGAAGAAGGTGCGAGGGAAGAAGAATAAAATGGCGGCGGGCGGAGACCAGGCAGCGTGGATGTAGTGGGCGCAGGAGCAACAGGAGGGTATCCAGCGCTGCTTCAGCAAGATTAAAGCGGACCTGCTTGAGCCGATGAAGGCTTCTATTGATAAGCTGCTGGAGACACAGACAACCCAGGGGGTGGCGATCCGCGAGGCTCGACAAAAGATCTCCGACAACGAGGACGAGATCTTAGGCCTGGCGGTAAAGGTGGAGGCGCACGAGGCGCTCCACAAGAAATGGCAGAGGAGATGGAGAATCGGTCAAGGCGGAAGAATCTGCGGATTCTGGGCCTCCCGGAGGGGCTGGAGGGGCCGGACGTGGGGGCCTATGTGGTCACCATGTTGAACTCGCTGATGGGAGCGGGGTCCTTCCAGGGGCCCCTGGAGCTGGAAGGGGCCCATAGAGTGCTGGCGAGGAGGCCCAAGGCTAACAAACCTCCGCGGGCGGTGCTGGTGCGGTTTCATCGGTTCGTTGATCGGGAGTGCATGCTCAGGTGGGCCAAGAAGGAGAGGAGCAGCATGTGGGAGAACGCGGAGGTTCGAAGAGGAGGGCCGGGTACAATCGAGCGAAGGCGGTGCTGCATAGAAAGGGGGTGAAGCTTGCCATGTTGCAGCCGGCGCGACTGTGGGTCACCTACAAGGACCGGCACCATTATTTTGAGTCTCTGGGGGAGGCGTGG
Source organism: Scyliorhinus torazame (assembly GCF_047496885.1). Lineage (NCBI taxonomy): Eukaryota > Metazoa > Chordata > Chondrichthyes > Carcharhiniformes > Scyliorhinidae > Scyliorhinus > Scyliorhinus torazame. The sequence continues at coordinate 76,080,323 of NC_092715.1, forward strand.
GCCTTTGTTCAGGCCGAGAAGTTGGACACAGATTGAGGGTCGGGATGGGCGTTTCGGGACTGCGGTTGATATGTTACTTTTTGAGGGGAGGTCCTTTGCTCTTGGTTTATTTTTCTTTGTGTTTTTCTCTTTCTGGTCGGTGAGGGTGGTTAGGGCGGGTTGGGCACTGTTTTGGTTGGGTTGGTCAGGGGGGCTCTTGGAGGGGGGTAAGCAAATGGAACAGGTGTGGATGGCCGGCGGTGAGATGGGGCCCCGCGGGGGAGGGGGAGGCCCGAGTCAGGGGTGAGGGGACTGGGCCTGTAAAAGGAGCTGCATCAGAGGTGGTGGGGCCAGGTAGGTGGAAAGCGAGGGCTTTTTCCCGCGCTGAAGACTGGAGGGGCAGGGAAGCGAGGGTTGTTTCCCGCGCTTAGGATGGAAGGGGGAGGGGGAGAGCCTGCGGATGGGGAACGGAAGAGGAGGGTGTGTCACACAATGGGAGGAGTCGAAGGAGAGGTGGGCGTGGCCGGGGTCAGCAGGAGTCAGCTGACTTACGGAAGTGCAATGGGAGTAAAACAGCCAGGATGGGTCCTAGCCCGGGGGGGGCGGGGGGGGGGGGGAGGAATCGAGTTGCTGCTGCTATGGTCAAGAGGGAGCTGGAGCGAGTGGGGGGTGTCTTCCGCCGTGTGGAACGGGCCGGGCGCGGGGTGCGGGCACGTGGCTGGCCGAGGAGGGGTTATGGCTAGTCGGCGGGGGAGGGGGGCGGGTAGCCCCCTGATCCGGCTGATAACCTGGAATGTAGGGACTGAATGGGCCGGTCAAGCGGGCCCGCGTGTTCGCGCACTTGAAGGGGCTGAAGGCGAATGTGGTTCTGCTCCAGGAGACACACCTGAAGGTGGCATACCAGGTAAAATTGAGGAAAGGGTGGGTAGGTCAGGTGTTTCATTCGGGGCTGGATGCCAAAAATAGAGGGGTGGCGATCTTGGTGGGAAAGAAGGTGTCATTCGAGGCGTCGAGCATTGTTGCAGACAATGGCGGTAGGTTCGTAATGGTAAGTGGTAAGCTGCAGGGAGAGAGGGTGGTACTGGTCAATGTGTCTGCCCCGAATTGGGACGCTGCGGGTTTTATGCGGCGCATGTTGGGTCAGATCCCAGACTTGGAAGTGGGGGGCCTGATAATGGGGGGAGACTTTAACACGGTGCTGGATCCGGCACTGGATCGCTCCAGGTCTAGGACGGGTAGGAAGCCGGCGGAGGCTAGAGTGCTGAGGGAGTTTATGGACCAGATGGGAGGGGTGGACCCTTGGAGATTTGCAAGGCCGGGGGCTAGGGAATTTTCATTCTTCTCACATGTCCATAAGGCTTATTCCCGAATCGACTTTTTTATTTTGAGCAGGGCGCTGATAGCGAAAGTAGAGGATACCGAGTATTCGGCGATAGCCATTTCGGACCACGGCCCGCATTGGGTAGACTTGGAGCTGTGGGAGGAGAGGGACCGGTGCCCGTTGTGGCGCTTGGAGGTGGGGCTGTTGGCGGACGAGGAGGTGAGCGAGCGGGTCCGAGGAAGTATAGAGAGGTACCTGGAGGCCAACAATAATGGGGAGGTCCGAGTGGGGATGGTATGGGAGGTGCTGAAGGCAGTGGTTAGGGGAGAGCTGATCTCCATTAGGGCCCACAAGGAGAGGAGGGAGCGGGGGGAGAGGGAGAGGCTGGTGGGGGAGATGGTGAGGGTAGACAGGAGGTATGCGGAGGTGCCCGAGGAAGGATTGTTGAGGAAGAGGCGCAGCCTCCAGGCTGAATTCAACCTGGTGACCACCAAGAAGGCGGAGGTGCAGTGGAGGAAGGCCCAGGGGGCGATTTACGAGTATGGGGAAAAGGCAAGCCGGATGCTGGCGCATCAGCTTCGGAAGCGGGCCGCAGCTAGGGAGATCGGGGGAGTTAAGGACAGGGGAGGGAGTGTGGTGCAGAGTGGGGTTGGCATCAATGGGGTCTTCAGGGACTTTTATGAGGAATTGTATCGATCCGAGCCCCCACGGGAGGAGGGAGGGATGGGCCGCTTCCTGGACCAATTGAGGTTTACGAAGGTGGAGGAGGAACTGGTGGGGGCCCCGATTGGGCTGGAGGAGCTGACCAAAGGGATAGGAAGCATGCAGGCGGGGAAGGCACCCGGGCTGGACGGGTTCCCGGTCGAATTCTATAAAAAATATATGGACCTGTTGGGCCTGCTGTTAGGACCTTCAATGAGGCAAGGGAACGGGGGGGCTTTGCCCCCGATGATGTCCCGGGCACTGATCTCCTTGATCCTGAAGCGGGACAAGGATCCCCTGCAGTGTGGGTCTGACAGACCGATTTCGTTGCTAAATGTAGATGCAAAGGTGCTGGCGAAGGTCGTAGCCTTGACGATTGTGTGCCGCAGATTATCCACGAAGACCAGACGGGGTTCGTGAAGGGGAGGGAGTTGAACGCGAATGTGCGGAGGCTTTTAAACGTTATCATGATGCCGGCGAGTGAGGGGGAGGCGGAGATAGGGGTGGCGATAGACGCTGAGAAAGCCTTCGATAGGGTAGAATGGGGGTACCTGTGCGAGGTGCTGAAGAGGTTTGGGGAGGGGTTTGTCAGGTGGTTTAGGCTGTTGTATGAGGTCCCGATGTCAAGTGTGGCCACAAACCGGAGGAGGTCCGGGTACTTTCGGTTGCACCGAGGGATGAGGCAGGGGTGTCCCCTGTCCCCCCTGCTCTTCGCACTGGCGATTAAACCCCTGGCTATGGCACTGAGGGAGTCGAGGAACTGGAGGGGGTTGGTGCGGGATGGGGAGGAGCATAGGGTGTCGCTCTATGCGGACGACTTGCTGCTATATGTGGCGGACCCGGAGGTAATGAGGATCCTGAGGGAATTTGGGGATTTCTCGGGGTACAAGCTCAACATGGGGAAGAGCGAACTGTTCATGGTTCACCCAAGGGACCAGGAGAGGGGGATTGGCGAGCTCCCACTAAAAAGGGCGGAGAGGAGCTTCAGGTATTTGGGGGTCCAGGTGGCCAGGAGCTGGGGGGGCCCTGCATACGCTTAATTTCACAAGGCTGGTGGAGCAAATGGAGGAGGAGTTCAAGAGGTGGGATGCGTTGCCGCTGTCCTTGGCAGGTAGGGTGCAGCCAGTCAAAATGACGGTGCTCCCAAGGTTTTTGTTCCTGTTCCAGTGCCTCCCCGTGTTTATCCCGAAGGCCTTCTTTAGGCGGGTTAACAGGATTATAATGGGGTTTGTGTGGGCGCGAGGGACTCCGAGGGTGAGAAGGCTGTTCCTGGAGCGGAGTAGAGATAGTGGGGGCTGGCACTGCCCAACCTCTGGGTACTACTGGGCCGCCAATGCGACGATGGTGCGCAAGTGGGTGATGGAGGGGGAGGGGGCTGCATGGAAGAGGCTGGAGACGGCGTCTTGTGTGGGTACAAGTCTGGGGGCGCTGGCAATGGCGCCGCTGCCGTTCCCTCCAAGGAGGTATACCACGAGCCCGGTGGTGGCGGCTGCCCTCAAAATCTGGGGGCAGTGGAGGCGGCACAGGGGGGGAAGTTTTGGGGTCTCGGTGTGGACCCCAATATGCGGGAACCACCGGTTCGTCCCAGGGAGAACAGATGGAGGGTTTTCGGGGTGGCACAGGGCAGGGATACGAAGGTTGGGGGACCTGTTTGTGGACGGGAAGTTCGCGAGCCTGGGTGAGCTGGAGGAGAAGTACGGGCTGCCCCCGGGGAACACCTTCAGGTACTTACAGGTAAGGGCGTTTGCCAGGCGGCAGGTGGTGGAATTCCCGCGGCTGCTGCCACACACACTGCAGGAAAGGGTGCTCCCGGGGAGGGGGGGGGGGAGAGAGTGGGGAAGATCTCGGAAACTTACCACGTGATGCAGGAGGAGGAGGCCTCGGTGGTGAAGGTGAAAGGTAAGTGGGAGGAGGAGTTGGGAGAGGAGATTGAGGAAGGGACGTGGGCAGATGCCCTAGGGAGGGTGAACTCGTCCTCATCATGCGCGAGGCATACAGTTTAAGGTGCTGCACAGGGCACACATGATCGGGACAAGGATGAGCTGTTTTTTGGGGGTGAGGAACAGGTGTGTTAGGTGCTCAGCGACTTCAGCAAATCACACCCATATGTTCTGGGCGTGCCCAGCGCTGGAGGAATTTTGGAAGGGGGTAGCGAGGACGGTGTCGAGGGTGGTAGGATCCAGGGTCAAACCGGGCTGGGGGCTCGCAATATTTGGGGTCGCAGAGGAGCCCGGAGTGCAGGAGGCGAAAGAGGCCATTATTCTGGCCTTTGCGTCCCTGATAGCCCAGCGAAGGATTCTTCTTCAGTGGAAGGATGCGAGGCCCCCAAGCGTGGAATCCTGGATCAACGATATGGCGGGGTTTATTAAGTTGGAGAGGGTGAAATTCGCCTTGAGAGGGTCGGTACCAGGGTTCTTTAGGCGGTGGCAACCGTTCTTAGACTTCCTGGCAGAACGGTAGACATTGGTCAATGGCAGCAGCAACTCGGGGGTGGGGGAGGTTTACTTTATTTTTGTTTTTATTTACACTGGAGGGTCTGATGGGGTGTATATACCTGTTGCGTTAAGTCAGGGTGTTAATGTTAATTTATTATTTATGTACAGGGGGGAGGGGGGTATGGAGGGTTGCTTTTCTAGACTGTGTTTTGTACTTAACCCTGTTGGGTTCCTTTTTCATTTTGTTATTGCTACTTTATGAAAACCTTAATAAAAATTATTTTTTTTAAAAGAATCATAGAATTTACAGTGCAGGAGACTAGTCAGTTTATCGAGTCTGCAACGGTCCTTGGAAAGAACACCCTACTTAAGCCCACGCATCCACTCTATCCCAGTAACCCCACCTAACCATTTGGACAGTAAGGGGCAATTTAGCAAAGCCAATCCACCTAACTTGCACATCTTTGGACTGGGAGGAAACCCACGCAGACACAGGGATAAAGTGCAAACTCCACACAGGGCCGGAATTGAACCCGGGTCCCTGGAGCTGTGAGGCAGCAGTGTTAACCACTGTGCCACCCCTATTAAAGTGTACGCAGTACATACAGTGATCCAAGCCAGGAATTTACCCTGGAGTTCTGAAGCAACTGCTACCGTGCCGCCATATATATTACATTAGTGATCAAAAAGCTAACTTGTATGTTGAGGCGCAGGACATGAGCATGATTCTTAATGAATAATTGACAATCCTATTTACAAAAGTGGTGACTAATGCAGATATGATAAGGAAGAGGACCTGTCAAATATTGGATAGGATAAAAAATGAGAGGGGAAACATTTAGGAGATGAGCACCTTTTAAAGTAGGTTCAGATTGGCAGGTTCAGATTAAATGTAACCCTGGCTGCAAAGTGAACCAAGGGAGGAATTGGCCAAGGTTCTGGCCATCATTACCCAATTCCCTGGTTATGCATGGTACCATAAGAGAGAAAAGGATAGACTGTGTAATCAGTCAACCAAACCTTGAAAATTTCTGGGGGATAGTACAAATCATCATTTAGAAAGGCACAGATTAATAAAAGGCAGTCAGTATGGATTTGTTATTGGAAGGCAGCGTTTGATTAACTTGATTTAATTTGGAAGCAGTAACAAGGTTGATTGCTGAAGGTAGCTTGGTCAGTGTAGTCTACATTTATTTTGGCAAGGTTTTGGACAAAGTTGACAAATTAGCAACTCACCCAGGCTCTTTTGACAGCATTTACCAAACCTGCGACCTCTACTACCTAGAAAGACAATATTAGCAGATGCATGGGAACACCACCATGTGCAAGTTCTCCTCTAACACAAACATCCCGGGAAAGTAGACAACCAAAAGAGGGAGAAGGACATAGAAGGTTATGGTGGTAGATTTAGATGAGGAAAAATGGGAGGAAGCTTGAGAGGAGCATAAACATTGTCAAGGACTGGTTGAGCCAAATGACTGTTTCTATGCCAGATACCCTGCGTAATCCTGTAGATAACAACAATTGGTCTGAGGAGACTAAAGTGTTTAATATCAAAGTTATACAGATGTCAGATAGAAACTGCTTTAAAGATGTGAAATATAAATAGATTTTACTTCCAGTTCTAACTTATTTTCCGATCACTGCTCCAACTGATTGTATCAAATCATAGTATTTTGTATGTTATTCATTCGATCATGCCCACCAATGAAACAAGTTTCTAATAATAATAATTAATCCATTCCCCTGCCCAATCTTCATTTTTGATGGAACTATAATCATATGTTAAATAAGTTTTAAAACAAGATATAATTGTCACCAACTAAGGAGGCTGATGTGAAACATCTATATGGGATATGCAGAAGTGGCCAATTACATCTACAAAGTGAATTATTTCAATTAAAGTACAACAATTTTAATTCAATAAATGCACCCAGAGCCATGGGTTTCAGAAATTGGAACACTTAGCAGAATAATTTGAACCCTCAGTGCACTGAGGTCCAGTATTTTTATTCACAAATAAACTTCCAGAATTCAGCAGCAACAGTGAGATCCCATAATTATTGATCAAAGTAATGTTAAGATCTTTGGCTTTCCTCTTGATTAGTATGGTCCCATGAGCACAAATTGCATGGAACACATCACCGTATAGCACGTCCATAAAATACACACAATATTTGCAACCTATCCACATGCTTTATGGCATGTACTAGGCATTACAAGTTGTTCAGTCCAGCAACGCAACTACATTGGGATGTGGCAAATGCAGTGTCAAATGTTACCTGGTATTCTGTTTTTGTGGCTATACTTAATGGGACCATACACACTGATACCCATTTAATTTCTCTAATGCTAATATTTTGGCCATATCCTGAGCTTTCTTTCTCTGGTTGGCATTCATCAGATTCATGGGTTTATGACACGAACCACAGTGTAATTTGACACCAACCCACGTCGACACAACAATCAAGAAATCACAACAGCGCCTATACTTCCTCAGGAAACTAAGGAAATTCGGCATGTACACATTAACTCTTACCAACTTTTACAGATGCACCATAGAAAGCATCCTATCTGGCTGCATAACAGCCTGGTATGGCAACTGCTCGGCCCAAGACCGCTAGAAACTTCAGAGAGTCGTGAACACAGCCCAGTCCATCACACAAACCTGGCTTCCATCCATTGACTCCATCTACACCTCCAGCTGCCTGGGGAAAATGGGCAGTATAATCAAAGACCATTCCCACCCGGCTTACTCACTCTTCCAACTTCTTCCATTGGCCGGTATTACGGGCCAGGGTTTAGAGAACCCCAAAGTATATCATGGGAGTTCACCTGACCCACAACTTTAAATAGATTTTGGTTATGGGGAGCACAAGGGCCCACTTTACAGGTGTGATGCAACAGAGAGCTAAAGTATGTTTAAAACAAAACAATGTTCTATGAATCCAGTTAACATTTAATAAACACATAGTAAACAGTTTATCAACTGCCAACCCTGGCCAACCCCCCCCCCCAAAAAAAAGATACAGTACACTATAGATAACCCTTAATAACATTCCAAACAACATCCAAAAGTTAAATCCTTTTTAAAATAAAGACAACAGATTTAAATGCTCTACAGAAACAGGTATTACTGTGAAATCATCAATGATCTGGAGACATTCCTTAACTTGCAGAGAGAGAGATCATTATACAGCTGCTTGCTTTGAATGCAGCTATCCACCTCTGAAAACAAAACCAAAAACACACTGCAGCTGCCAGCTCAAAAACGAAAGTAATAGCAGAGCCAGAGCTTAGCTCCACCCACACACTGACATCGCTGCAGCTATTTGATAAACACCCATTTCTTATAGGTACATCCACCTGACAGGCAGGAGATACAAGAGTCTGAGAATACGCATGAACAGACTCAGAAACAGCTGCATCCCCGCTACCAGACTACTAAACGACCCTCTTATGGACTGGTCTGATTCATACTTCGCCCCTGTATGTTTCACCTGATGCCAGTGTTATGCAGTTACATTATGTAACTTGTGTTGCCCTATTATGTATTTCTTTTCTTTTCATGTACTTAATGATCTGTCGAGCTGCTCGCAGAAAAATACTTTTCATTGTACCTCAGTACATGTGACAATTAAAAAAAAAAATATTTGGAGCTCAACGCTCCGGTTAATGCTGTGTCCTAAACATGCACAGCTGAACATACATTCACCAGCAGGAAGGACACTCCCAACAGCACTACTTATCTCAGGTTACTTGCTGACCAAGATCGCAAGAAACTGCGGAGTGTTGTGAACTCAGCCCAACGCTTCACACAAGCTTGCCACCCCCACATTGACTCTGTATACACCTCCCGCTGCCTCAGGAAGGCAGACCGCATTATCAGAGACTCTTCCCACCCAGACATTGACTTCTTCCAGATCCTTCATCAGGCAGAAGGTACAGAAGTCTGAAGACCCGCACAACCAGACATAGGAACAGCTTCTTCCCCACAGCTACAAGACTCCTCAACGACTCCCCCTCGGACTGATCTGTTCCCTGTAAGAACACTATTCACGACACCCTATGCTGCTCTTGCTCATGTATTTGCTTTGTTTGGCCCCTTGTTCTGCAATGTAACCAATCACTGTTTGTCAATGTACCATTTGTCAATGTTCTCTGTTGATTATTCTTTTGTCTACTATGTACGTACTGTGTACGTTCCCTCGGCTGCAGAAAAATACTTTTCACTGTACTTCGGTACAGTGGTATTCAAATCAAATCAAATCAAATCGATTGATACCGACTGGCTATTGCTGAGTTTGTAGAAGTGTTTGGTGGTTTGTGCAGTTATTTAAAGTTGCTAAAGCCAATATGGAATGGTTGATCAGTGCTGAAGGACTTGGAACTGACTTGAAGGATATTCCACAAAACACTTGCTCCCATGCATGCCCTTTGACTACAGAATGACAAGGAGTACAAAAAGAGGCAATACAGCAGAGCAAGCAGCTGGAGGAGCAAGGAGAAAGGGAGAAGATCTCAGCAACCAAGCCCAGGGTGTGAGCCCTAGCCTCAGTGGAAAAAACTGAACAAACATGGCTCTTTCATGAAGGAGGTGAAGATTTGCTAGCTGCTGCAACCACACATGCAATCTTAGAGGAGATCGCACAAGAGAAGATTGCACTTTCATGCAAGACAGCTGTTCATGCAAGTTTAACACAATTTAAAGCTTGACTGCATTACCATAGTCCAGCCTGTACCTCTTAAAAGAGATGTGTTCTGGTTGCAGCAGTGGCTAGAAAGAGATTCTGAAATGTAAGACAAATGACTAGTGGTGCAACAGGGGGAACAGTTTTTTCTGAGGTTGTCAGATATTGTAGGCCTTGTGCAGGAGTTGAAGAGAGGTGTCCTCAGTCCCCAAGGGGCCAGGAGGCCCTCAAACAGAAATGACTAAAGGCCATGTCAACAGATTGCCAGCTCAGCCAATACCGGTAGAATAGTCCCAATATCCTGAATGCAGTGCCACAGGAAATTCAACGACCTCACACGAGTGATCAAGATCAGTGAATGCATCTTCAAATGCCATAGCCTTACAACTGAATCACCGACCTCTGACACTGCTCAATTCACCATAAGCTCACTCACCAACCAATAATTTCTAATAATATAGCTTCACCTCATTCTCATAAGACTTCTGCTACAAAGGACTCAAATAAGGACTTTGATGGAGGGTAGATGTGTTGAATGGGAAATCACCACATGTTTTACTGGTATTGCAGATTCTACTCAATTACGCCAGTCACACTTCATATATAAAAAACATTATTATTCATCTGAGAAGAACAGAGTGCTTACAGTTAAGTACAAATCCATGAATAAATATGGTGAAGCCCGAGAACAGATCACGAGGACAATACTTGTCAAAATATGTGTCAAAAATTCTGCTATTCTGGTCGATGGGACAGGTACCGCTGGAGCGCCCGCCACCACACTTAGTCTCAAATTAGAAGAATTCCACCCTTTATATCTATCTTATTAATGACATCAAAGAGTAAACTAAATTACTCAGAGACACTTTTTAAAAATATATTTTTATTGAAAATTTTCATTTATAACACAGGACATCAATATCAATAACATAGATGATTGTTACACAATATAATGTAATGACAAAAGCACAGAAAAAAATAAGACTAACGCAATCTATCATGATCTTTTCACAATACTAACTACCCCCCCCCCCCCCCCCCCAACAGCTGATGACTAATTATTTAAAGCAGGTAATGAATGGCTGCCACCTCAGCTAGAATCCCTCCGTTGATACCCTAATGGCTTACTTGACCTTTTCCAGATATAGAAACCCCATAAGGTCACCCAACAAGGCCAAGGCACTGGCTAGAGTAGAGGATCTCCATCCCAGCAGAACTCACCTCTGGGCTATTACTGAGGCAAAGGCCAGAATGTCCGCCTTCACTCCCGTCTGCAGCCCCAGCGAGTCCGAAATCCTGAAAGTAGCCAACAATGGACAAGGCTCCAGATTCATATTGAGAATCGCTGATAGTGTTAAAGAAGGAGACCCAAAAGCTTACCATCCGAGGACATGAGCAGAACATATGGGTGCGGTGAGTGGGCCCCGAGGAGGTGCTGTCGGTGGGGGTTGGAGAGTGGGGTTGTCTCAGCGATTTATGGTAGGATTATGGAAGTCGAAAAGGAATCGATGGAAGGGATTAAGGCTAGGTGGGAGGAAGAGTTAGGGTTGGTGCTGGAGAAAGGATTATGGTGCGAATGCTGCGAAGAATCAATGCCTTGACCTCGTGTGCGAGGCTAGGGCTGACTCTGCTAGAAGTGGTGTTTAGGGCACACTTAACAAGGGTGAGGATGAGCCGGCTGTTTGAAGGGGTGGAGGATAGTTGTGAGCGGTGTGGGAGGGGACCAGCAAACCGTGTTCATATGTTCTGATCCTCCCCGAAGTTGAGGAGGTATTGAGGGTCGTTTTTCAGCACCATGTCTGAGGTTCTGCATGTGGATCTGGAGCCAGGTTCCCTAGAGGCCATGTTTGGGGTGTCGGACCAGCTAGAGTTGCAGATGGGAGCGGGGGCAGATGTTTTGGCCTTCGCCTCATTGATCGCTCGCAGGCGGGTTCTCTTGGATGGAGATCATCTTCTCCACCCCCAGTACCTCGGCTTGGCTGGGGGATCTGCTGGAGTTTTTGCCCTTGGGAAAGATGACATTTGCTCTAAGAGGGGCAGATGAGGGGTTTCACCAGAGATGGAGGTTGTTCATTTTGCACTTTGGAGATCTGGCTGATGCCAAAAGGTGTGTGTGGGGGGTGGGGGGAATTGGGAGATGGGGCGGGGGGGGGGGGGGGGGGGGCAGTGGGTTTTGTTTTGTTTGTGTAAGAATGTTGAAAATGTTGAATAAAATATTTTTCAAAAGAAAAAAATTATTATTGCCTGTAGTCCACTCTTTTTACGCAAGAGAGCAGGGATTTACCCATTAGAAAGAAATCAGTTCTGGAGTATATTCCATGTACATTTGAAAATAATTAGAACTCCTTATGCCTTGGGTTCAGAAATCTCCACGGATCTGCCCCCCCCTCCCCCCAACTTGCTGTATAAAGGCTCAAAGTGCCTTTGCCACCCCGACAGAGCTAACGATTTAAATATGGATCAGTCCATTTTAGGAATCAGAGCACAATTGAAGTCTCCTCCAAAAATCAGTTGATGCATATCCATGTCAGGGGTGGATCCCAACAGACCTTTTACAAATGCCACATCATCCCAGTTAGGGACATAGACATTCACCAGCACCATCAATGACCCTGCTACCGACCCACTGACCACCACGTATCTCCCATTAGTGTCCGCAATGATCCTAGTGATCGATAGAGGGACCTGTTTGTTACATAGAAACATACATAGAAAATAGAAGTAGGAGGAGGCCATTCTGCCCTTCGAGTCTGCTCTGCCATTCATCATAGAATCCCTACGGGGCAGCACGGTGGCGCAGTGGGTTAGCATTGCTGCCTCATGGCGCCGAGGTCCCAGGTTCGATCCCGGCTCTGGGTCATTGTCTGTGTGGAGTTTGCACATTCTCCCCGTGTTTGCGTGGGTTTCACCCCCACAACCCAAAAATGTGCAGATAGGTAGATTGGCCACGCTAAATTTCCCCTTAATTGGGAAAAATGAATTGGGTACTCTAAATTTATATTTTAAAAATTATAGAATCCCTACAGTGCAGAAGGAGGTTATTCAGCCCATTGAATCTGCACCAACCCTTCAAATGAGCACCCCACCCATGTCCACCCCCCCCCCCTCCCTCCTCCCTATCCCTGCAACCCCATAATCTAACCTGCACATCTCTGAACACAAAGAGGCAATTTAACATGGCTAATCCACCTGCCCCATACATCTTTGGACTGTGGGAGGAAACTGGAGCACCCGGAGGAAACTGATGGAAATGAGGCTATGACAGGTGAGGACCTTGAGAGGATTGATATCACCAAGGAGGTAGTGATGGGCAAGCTAATGGGGCTAAAGGTAGACAAGTCTCCTGGCCCTGATGGAATGCATCCCAGAGTGCTAAAAGAGATGGCTACGAAATTGCAAATGCACTAGTGATAATTTACCAAAATTCACTAGACTCTGGGGTGGTCCCGGCGGATTGGAAATTAGCAAATGTGACACCACTGTTTAAAAAAGGAGGTAGGCAGAAAGTGGGTAATTATAGGCCAGTGAGCTTAACTTCGGTAGTAGGGAAGATGCTGGAATCTATCATCAAGGAAGAAATAGCGAGGCATCTGGATGGAAATTGTCCCATTGGACAGACGCACCATGGGTTCATAAAGGGCAGGTCGTGCCTAACTAATTTAGTGGAATTTTTTGAGGACATTAACAGTGCGGTAGATAACGGGGAGCCAATGGATGTGGTATATCTGGATTTCCAGAAAGCCTTTGACAAGGTGCCACACAAAAGGTTGTTGCATAAGATAAAGATGCATGGCATTAAGGGGAAAGTAGGAGCATGGATAGAGGATTGGTTAATTAATAGAAAGCAAAGAGTGGGGATTAATGGGTGTTTCTCTGGTTGGCAATCAGTAGCTAGTGGTGTCCCTCAGGGATCAGTGTTGGGCCCACAACTGTTCACAATTTACATAGATGATTTGGAGTTGGGGACCAAGGGCAATGTGTCCAAGTTTGCAGACGACACTAAGATAAGTGGTAAAGCAAAAAGTGCAGAGGATACTGGAAGTCTGCAGAGGGATTTGGACAGGCTAAGTGAATGGGCTAGGGTCTGGCAGATGGAATACAATGTTGACAAATGTGAGGTTATCCTTTTTGGTAAGAATAACGGCAAAAGGGATTATTATTTAAATGATAAAATATTAAAACATGCTGCTGTGCAGAGAGACCTGGGTGTGCTCGTGCATGAGTCGCAGAAAGTTGGTTTTCAGGTGCAACAGGTGATTAAGAAGGCAAATAGAATTTTGTCCTTCATTGCTAGAGGGATGGAGTTTCAGACTAGGGAGGTTATGCTGCAATTGTATAAGGTGTTAGTGAGGCCACACCTGGTGTATTGTGTTCAGTTTTGGTCTCCTTACTTGAGAAAGGCGTACTGGCACTGGAGGGTGTGCAGAGGAGATTCACTAGGTTAATCCCAGAGCTGAAGGGGTTGGATTATGAGGAGAGGTTGAGTAGACTGGGACTGTACTCGTTGGAATTTAGAAGGATGAGGGGGGATCTTATAGAAACATATGAGTATGAAGGGAATAGATAGGATAGATGCGGGCAGGTTGTTTCCACTGGCGGGTGAAAGCAGAACTAGGGGGCATAGCCTCAAAATAAGGGGAAGTAGATTTAGGACTGAGTTTAGGAGGAACTTCTTCACCCAAAGGGTTGTGAATCTATGGAATTCCTTGCCCAGTGAAGCAGTAGAGGCTCCTTCATTAATGTTTTTAAGATAAAGATAGATAGTTTTTTGAAGAATAAAGGGATTAAGGGTTATGGTGTTCGGGCCGGAAAGTGGAGCTGAGTCCACAAATGATTAGCCATGATCTCATTGAATGGCGGAGCAGGCTCGAGGGGCCAGATGGCCTACTCCTGCTCCTAGTTCTTATGTTCTTATGTTCTTATGAAACTCATGCAGACACGGGGAGTACATACAAACTCCACACAGACATTATGATCATGGCTAATCATCAAGTTCAATCCCGCCTTCCCCCCATATCCCTTGTTCTGGACTCCCTCACCATCAGGAACATTCTTTTTGACTCTACCCTGCCTAATCCTGTTAGAATTTTAAAAGTTTCTGTGAGATCTCATCTCACTCTTCTAAACTCCAAAGAATATAATCCTAACCAATTTAGTCTCTCCTCAAATGACGGTCCCGCCATCCCAGGAATCAGCCTGTAAACCTTCGCTGCACTCCCTCCACAGTAAGAACATCCTTCCTCAGATAAGGACACCAAAACTGCACACAATACTCCAGGTGTGGCCTCAACAACACCCTATACAATTGAAGTAAAACATCCCTATTCCTATACTCAAATCGTCTCGCCATGAAGGCCAACATACATCTACCTTGCTAACTGCCTGCTGTACCTGTGACTGATGCACAAAGACATCAAGGTCTCGCTGAGTATCTTTCAATTCATACCCATTCAAATAATAATCGCATTCCTATTTTTGCTTCCAAAGCAAAATTCCAAAGCAGATAACCTCACATTATCCACATTTTACTGCATCTGCCAAGCATATGCCCACTCACTCAACCTGTTCAAATCCTGCTGAAAGCATCTCTGCAACTTCCTCACAGCTCACCCTCCCACCCAACTTTGTGTCATCTGAAAATTTGGTTAATATATAATGTGAACAGCTGGGGTCCAAGCACAGATCCCTGCAGTATCCCACTAATCAGCCTGCCAATCAGCAAAAGATCAGAATTGCAGCTCATCGAGCCCTTCCATCAAAGCCCAAGTGAAACACCTGCTCACCCACCCCCTCTGCAGTCTGGTCTGATCTCTAACCCTCAAGTGACTCTCCTGCAAGAATACCACATCAGCATTTAGATTCTTCAGGTGAGTGAAAACTCTTGACCTCTTCACCAGGCCACTCAAACTTGTTACGTTCCAGGTGACCAACCCAATCGGGGTTTTCCCACCCCGCTTCATCACAGAATCAGCCATTTCCACCACAAGGAAGTACCCAGTAAATATTTTTAAAAACACAGGTCAAGGGTCCACCCAAGATGGTCTTCACGCACCCCCTCAGAGTAAAACAAAAACTCTATAGTCATAATCAGCAAACTAACCCCCCCCCCCGGATTTCCCACCAATACCCCACCCAAATATACAAATGGAAACAAAATCCAAGATCCAAACCCCCGACCCAGGCTCCGACCCAGACGCTAAGCACTTCGAACCAGCCAAAACTGGTTCAATGGCTGCAGCTTCACCCCTCCCCCCCCATCTCACTCCTGTTCCCGCTCCCACTCACACGACTTGTGTTGAATAAGGGGCCTTAACAGGGAACTTGCGACCTTGGCCGCTCGTAGCTCCGTTTTGTACAATGGGGAGATCCGCCCGCCAGAACTCCCCTGTGTAGTGAGCGATCGGGACTCCATTTCTAAATGGCGTTCTGATCTCCAAGGCCCCCAAACAAACCCCTACCTCCCACCCCCCAGCCCGAACACACTATGGGAGGATCTCCGCCCAACCCCCTCAACACCCACGCCAGGCAATCTCGGCCCAATTGCACGTGCAAAACAAATGCCAGTGTGGCACCGTGGCAGTGCCAACCTGACAGTGCCCATGTCAGCTGGCAGTGCCACCTGGGCAATGCCAGGCTGGCACCAATGTGGTACTGTCAGGGTGCCAGGCTGGCACTGTTAAGGTATTCTGGTGGCACCAGCAGTGCCAGGGCACCACCCTCCCATGCAGCTGGGGACCTTCGACCCCCTGGGAGACCCCCACGAGTGCTGATCCATCTGGTTCCTGTTTGTGGGGACCAGTGGCACTCGCCCGAGTTCTCTGAGGCAAAAGGGTTAAATCCCAAAGCCTCAGGTACTAGGGCGGTACAGTAGCACAGTGGTTAGCACTGTTGCTTCAAAGCGCCAGGGTCCCAGGTTCGATTCCCAGCTTGGGTCACTGTGCGGAGCCTGCACATTCTCCCTGCGTCTGCGTGGGTTTCCTCCGGGTGTTCAGGTTTCTTCCCACAAGTCCTGAAAGACATGCTGTTAAGTGAATTGGACATTCTGAATTCTGCCTCAGTGTACCCGCACAGGCGCCGGAGTGTGACGCCTTGGGGATTTTCACAGTAACTTCATTGCAGTGTTAAGGTAAGCCTACTTCTGACACTAATAAAGATTATTATTATTACCTCAGGAATCTGCACATTAGAGTGAGACTTACTGCCTCGCTCTAATATGCAGATTTGCCAAAAGTGATCTCACCCATTGTGAGCAAGATTCCCCTTGCAACGTCTCAAGTGATACAACACGATTCGGAGATTCTGTCTCTTTGACACCGATTTTCTAGGTTGTTGACCCTTAGCCTTCAATTGTTTTTTTAGATCAGCCACCACCGCCATCTCAGCCTACAATGACGCAAGCTGATCACCTTGCATGGTCAGGGTCTTCTCCACCCACTCAAGCACCCCACCAGCTATCCCTACTCCTTTGGCAATTTTGTCAAGTTTCTTCCGAATGGGGCCCAATGCCTCCTCAATTAATTGCAATAGCCTCTCTGAGATCACCTTCCAGTGCCTTTCAAAGTATTTCTCAAATTCTCTTTCAAACACCCTGAAAGCATGGTCAGCTGGTATTGGGGTGGCCATCGTCAATAAAGCTGCCTCCACCATTTTGTTTGTTAAAGGACTGCATGAGGCCTCAGAGTCCGTCAAAGAATTGTATTTGGTGGTTTTGTCCCTCCTTTTTTCCCCATTTAATCGATGTTGGAATCCTTTGCCAATGAATCAGAAACGTTTATCTGTAAAATCTTCCCAGAAAATCAGACAAAAGGGCACAGGAAAGATGGGGTCCTGATCAGAGCTGCCTGTTGTGCAACCTCTCCTCACATGCTGCCACTGGAAGTCATCTACTCAAACACACTTTTTAAAAAAATGTCCAATTGAGGGGCAATTTAGTGCGGGCATTCCACCTACCCTGCACATCTTTCGGTTGAGGGGGTGAAACCCATGCAGCCACGGGGAGACTGCGCAAGCTCCACATGGACAGTGGCCCGGGACCGGGATTGAACCGGGGTCCTCAGCGGCGTGAGGGAGCAGTGCTAACCACTGCACCACCAGGCCGCCAATCAAACACACTTTCAACAAAATCTAGCTGCTTCCTCAAAACTGACGTTAAATTGACATACTTATCTGTTTGTTCTCTCCCACCCTTCTTAAATAAAGAATAACATTCCATTTTAGTTAGTTGATTCAGTTTGTTACTTTCTTTTCACTTTTCAGTTAGAAGCTATATTCCCTAATGTTCCTGATTGATTGAGTAGCGTCATTTTCTTTGTTGCTCTGCTTTTATGGTTTCACCTCAATTTTCAGGTTTCCATCATATTTTTTGTTTGCAAGTGACAGCGCTGTGAAAATTGATCTACCTTCCCACAGGAATTATATAATTTCCCTTTAGCAGGACAGTTACAGTCAAACAGATATGAGTCACTGTGGAAATAATACTGCTTGCAATGGTCTTTTGTGCCTTATGATTTCTATTACTTAATATCTAACTTCTTGACAACATCCTTTGGTTCATGGTCAGTTTATAAATGATAGGTTTTTTTGATCTATCCAGGAGAGACTGAGATGAACTGTGTTAGAAGATGATTCAGCCTCGAGGTTGCAATGCAGTTGAACGTTCTGCCTGCAGCTTTGGGTGTCAGGTGCTGGCAGTGGTACCCCAAGACCTAGAAGTGGTATAATTCTATCCTGTGATCTGGACAGTGTGTTAGAGATGTTCACAGACACTGCTTGATGTTGAATAGCTCCTAGCAGAAATATTAACATTATTATACCTGCCCTCCAGCCCATGAGATTTTTCTTTAAAAAAAAACATTTTATTATAATTTTTAGACAAAACATATAATAACACAGAATAACAACTAACAACAAAACAGTAAGAACCCACCCCTCACTTCCCCTTACAACAATATAACCTTGCCACTAAACCTCCCCACCTCACCCTACCCCCCCCCCCCAACAGCTATGAGTGACCAATTCTTTAAAGTACATTATAAACGGCTGCCATCTACAGTAAAACCCGTCTACCGACCCCCTCACGATAAACGTGACCTTCTTGAGGTGCAAAAACTCCACCAAGTCACCCAGCCACACCGAGGCACTTGATGATGTAGTCCACCTCCAGCCCAAGAGGATCCGCCTCCTTGCCACAAGTGAGGCAAAAGCCAGAACATCTGCCTCGCCCCCACCCGGAGCTCCGGCACACCTGAAAACCCCCAAAATTGCCACCATTGGGCAAGACTCCAACCCAATGCCCAGGATTGCTGTCATGGTATCAAGAAAGGACTTCCAGGTGCCCACCAGCTTTGAGCACGACCAGAACATATGCGCGTGGTGCGCTGGCCCCCTCTCACACCAGTCACATCGATTCTCCACCACATCGAAAACCGACTCAGCATGGTCGGCGCAGGCTTGGAGGGTGCTGTACTTTTCTTTGTTCTTTTGTTATTCTAGGAGATGAAATGAAATGAAAATCACTTATTGTCACGAGTAGGCTTCAATGAAGTTACTGTGAAAAGCCCCTAGTCGCACATTCCGGCACCTGTTCGGGGAGGCTGGTACGGGAATTGAACCGTGCTGCTGGCCTGCCTTGGTCTGCTTTCAAAGCCAGCGATTTAGCCCAGTGAGCTAAACCAGCCCAGTGAGCTAAACCTGATGTGCGCGAAACACTACTTTTAGCTGAATGAGACTAAGCCTCGCACAGGACAAGATCCCATTCACCCTCCTCAGTGCCTCACTCCAAACCTCCTCCTTCAAGATCGGCCCCAGTTATTCTGCCCACTTTCCCTTCACACCCTCAACCTAGCCCTTCTCCTCCCCCACTATCCGCTGGTATATGCCCGATGTATTGGACACCTCTTGCCCCAAGCAGGGTAAAATCCGCTCAAGCAAGGTGAAAGGCTGCTTCACCAGGAAGGCTGGAAAGTGCCTTTGACCCAGCGACACACCTGGAGATACCTGAACCCATCAGCATCCATAAACCCATATTTCTCCTTCAGTTCCCCTAGGCTAGCGAACCGACCTTCTAAAAGCAAATCTCCCACCTTCTCTAACCTCTTTTCCTTCCACTCCCTAAACCTCACATGAGGCCTAGTAGGCTTGAATAACTGGTTTGCACAGATGGGAGTTCGCCTTGAGGCAGCCTTCAAATTGAAATGTTAAAGGAGTTGCCTCCAAATTTTAACGTGGCCACTACCTGTTAAAAATAGAGTCCGGGGTGATGAAAACATTACAAGTTAAGTCTGTCGGGGGCCTTGACCCTCCTCTGCGATCGCCTCAGTCCTGGTGGTGATGTGGGCACCGACTTGGTCACCTGCGATTCCGGGAGCGTGTTGTCCTCGTCTTCGTCACCCCTGAGTGGAACCAGTGGGAGGACGGATCCTGCTGGGGTGGGGGCTGCGGTGAGGTTCGCTAGAGGGAGGGTGAGTGGCGCAGGGGTGAATGAGACAACCGGGGGTGGAGGGGAGGGGGGACGGTGTCAGGTCGGGGGTCGTGGGTGGGGATCCAGCGGGTGCCAGGTCCCGGAGGGAGACTGTGTCTTGTTGCCCATCGGGGTGTGCCACGTAGGCGTACGGCGGGTTAGCATGTAAGAGGTGGACTTTTTCGACCAAGGGGTCCGACTTGTGGGTCCGCACATGCTTCCGGAGGAGGATGGGTCCAGGAACTGTCAGCCATGTTGGGAGCAAGACCCCAGAGGTGGACTTCCTGGGGAAGGCAAACACACGTTCGTGAGGGGTCTCATTAGTCGCGGTGCAGAGGAGCGAACGTTTGGAGTGGAGCGCGTCGGGGAGGACCTCCTGCCAGCGGGAGACCGGGAGATTTTTAGACTGCAGGGCCAGCAGGACGGCCTTCCAGACCGTCCGGTTCTCCCTCTCCACCTGCCCGTTTCCTCAGGGGTTGTAGCTGGTCGTCCTGCTCGAGGCGATGCCCTTGCTGAGCAGGAACTGACGCAGCTCATCGCTCATGAAAGAGGATCCCTGATCGCTGTGGATATAGGTGGGGAAACCGAACAGAGTGAAGATGCTGTGCAGGGCTTGATTACCGTGGCAGAAGTCATATCGGGGCATGGGATGGCGAAAGGGAACCGGGAGTACGCGTCAATTACATTCAGGAAATACGTGTTGCGGTCGGTGGAGGGGTGGGGCCCCATGAAATCCACGCTGAGGCATTTAAAGGGGTGGGAGGCCTTCACCAGGTGCGCTCGATCTGGCCGGTAGAAGTGCGGCTTGCACTCTGCGCAAACTTGGCAGTCTCTGGTGACGGTCCTGACCTCCTCAATGGTGTAGGGCAGGTTGCGGGCCTTGATAAAATGGAAGAACAGGGTGACCCCTGGGTGGCAGAGGTCATAGTGGAGAGCCCGGAGTCGGTCCACTTGTGCTCTAGCACATGTACGGCGGGATAGGGCATCAGGGGGCTCGTTGAGCTTTCCCGGGCGATACAAGATCTCATAATTGTCATGATATTCAAACACACACATCATGATAGACACACCAACAGACAAATCAGAACACACAACACCACAACCAATGACAGAAAGATATAAAAGCACAGACACGACCCCCGGTGGTCAGTATTAGCTGCAGAGGAGGACCAGGACAGATCTGTTACCAAACACACTCAGGGAGACAGCACGTGCAGAGTATCCAGAACGAACTGTATTATAAGAGTTAAAATAAAATAGAGTTGTACCACATACAACTGTGTTGGCTCATCTGTGCACCAGAGCACCCAACACCACATGGTACAGGAGTGGATCGATACCTGCCGGCATACCTCAGTGTACAGAGACAACCAGCAGTGCCCAGGCAAAATGATAGAGCTCCCGGTTCCGCAGCCGCTCCAGTGCTACGGCGATCTCCGCGAAAACTGGCGGCGATTCCGGCAATGGTTCGAATTGTTCCTGGTGGCAGCTGAACTCCAAGACCTGGATGATAGCGAAAAAATTGAATTTCTCCTCACCATCGCCGGTGCAAGGGCAAGAGAAATATTCACAAGGTTCAGGTTCTTCAGGAGGCAGCAAAGGTACGATTACCAGGCAGTCCTGGACAAATTTTCCAAGTACTGTGAAGAAAACGCAATCCAATCGGCAAGTAAAGGTAAGAAAAGCTGCAGTACTCACCTCGTGGCTGGGATCCCGGAGCCCGAATTCCCAGAGGCCGAAATCCCGGGCCTGAGAGAGGGCTGGGTCGAGGTTGGCGGCCATCTTGCTAAAGGTATCACGCTAGCACAGTTGCGCGAGCAGTGCGCAGAACCGGAAATTTTGTTTGCGCATGCGCGAGATGCTGCGCACGCGCAGTCAAGAAAACGGCCATCGGTAAAGGAACAGCGATCTGAGCATGCGCAGTCGCTTCCTACGTGCTACATACCGAGCGTCAGGATGTCAGAGGCCCCAGACTGCACCAATTTAAAGGGGAAATGTCCCAAATCCAATTTAAAAGGGAAACGTCCCAAATCAAAAAAACAAAAATCTGTTAAAGCTGTAAAACAACCTTCCCTCACCTGGGATGACAGCACATTGCCGCAAATTGACCCAGGAGATGAATTTGACCTCCGAAGAACCCTCCGACAAGCAGTTACCTACGCACAAGCCGATGATTCCGACCTTGAATACTTCGATGACGATCTTTACAGTGTTTCCGGACCTCGCGAGCCCAATGATAGCTCCGTGGTCCTATACGACTATGACTCGGACGAACCTTTCGTGTTGCACATTGGCGGCCCCCACATTGAATCCGACGCAGATGCGGATTCATTTTTCGGATTTGAGGATCTTCAATCCAGCAGATATGACGTTCCAACTTATCAGTACCGGATGATGCTGCAGCCTGACATTAACAGACAGGGAGCGGTGCAAGCACACGGAGAGTGCCCTGCTGCCACACAGAGCGTGGTCCACGTCCCGCTCAACGTTCCCGACTCTATGAAAGAAGACATGCAAGAC
Source organism: Scyliorhinus torazame (assembly GCF_047496885.1). NCBI lineage: Eukaryota > Metazoa > Chordata > Chondrichthyes > Carcharhiniformes > Scyliorhinidae > Scyliorhinus > Scyliorhinus torazame. The sequence continues at coordinate 76,102,430 of NC_092715.1, forward strand.
TCCAGAGTGCAGTCCTCGCATGAACCAGAAGTGACTCCAGTGTCACAAGCTTCCACAGCAAGCTCGTGGACAGACTCCACAATTGCAGAAATGCAAGACTCCAGAGCGCAGTCCTTGCACGGACAAGAAGTGACTCCAGTGTCACAAGCCTCCACAGAGAGCTCGTGAACAGCCTCCACGATAGAAGCAACGCAAGACTCCAGAGCGCAGTCCTTGCACGAACAAGAAGTGACTCCAGTGTCACAAGCCTCCACAGAGAGCTCGTGGACAGCCTCCACGATAGAAGCAACGCAAGACTCCAGAGCGCAGTCCTTGCACGAACAAGAAGTGACTCCAGTGTCACAAGCCTCCACAGAGAGCTCGTGGACAGCCTCCACGATAGAAGCAACGCAAGACTCCAATGTGCAGTCCTTGCAGGAACAAGACCATGAGGGTCTAGCAACCTCTCCTGACCAACCAGCGGCAGACGATGCAAGTCTGCCATGCTCACGTGAACAGCAAGAAGGCTATAACAGCCTACCATGCTCCACTACACAGCAGCATGACGGTCTCTCATGCTACAATGAAGGGCACAGCGCTGAAGACTGTTCAAGCCCAACTGAAGACAAGCCACAGGAATCGCCTCGTCCAAGCCCGAAGAAAAAAGGTTTATGCGCTGACCTTCAGGATCATTATAGCCGAACAGAGATTAATAATGCTGCACGGCCACAGAAGGATGCTGAGGATTTGCTAACGAAATTAATTGAATGTTTAACTTGCAAGAAGCAGACTGAGAATTGCCAGTGTTTTAGTACGGATCGAAAAAATGGACAAGACATTGATCCTCAGGTAATGGAAATAACACAACCTGAATCATATCTACAGCAGGGACAAATGTCTCCCTTCAACACAACGCCACAAAATCCCAACTTCGGAGACCAGCAGTTAGTCAGTAATGACTCTTCAAACCTTGAGGGGAACATTAATTGCATTGAACCTATACACACTCCACTGATTATTGAGCAGAACATTGGAGCAAGAATCCTGAGGACACCGATATCGAGTAGCCAGATAACGAATTTAAAACCCACAGCAGTTTCAAGTGAACCAAGTGTGCTTTCCACTAATGGTGAAGATGCAGATAAGGTCAACCCGATTATCCATTGTACCACACTAACCCCAGAGATTAAGCAGTTATGTATGGGGAGTATAATGTGGGCAATTGAGAACAGTAAAAGAGAGACTGTGACCATGCCAGTCCCAGCAAAATCAGACCCAGAGACCATGAAGGCATGTACATTAGACAAAGATACATATGAGGTACCTGAGAAGAAAAGTGAAACGGAATGTTCTTTGGAAAATAGTACAATGTCGATAGAAACATTGGATCCTACATTCGAGACCATACATATGGGAGAATTTGGGGGTAATAAACAAGGTTCTGCAATGTCTGGGGGAAGATTTAAAATTCCAAAGAAGAAAAGCCCAAATGAAGGACAACGGCAAGACAATGACAGTCCACCGACATGGTGTGCACCACCAGATGAAAACTCTGACAATTTACCCAACCCTAGTGAACAGCAAGCTGCTAATGAGGATCTATCCACGGGATGTGAGACGAGTGACGACAGCATCCCACTTCCCATGCAAAAGGTGCAAGGTGACAGACCTCGCCTAGTGCATACCGAGGCACTCGACGATCACGGTGGGACCACTGACGACTGCGGTGGCGGCGCACCGCTTCCACCCTCGATGGCTCGACCCTCTCCACTGGTTGGTGCATTCCTGCATGTTCCGACTCCAGAAGTGCAGCTTCAGGGAATCTCGGCTGCCTCCAGTGAACCTGTTGGGACTCCGGACGGGGGGCATCGACGGAAGGCAGACCGGACTCCAGATGGGGAGCAGCCAAGCGCCGACTCTGATTTGCGCACGCCAGACCTTGCTCCGGACGGGCGGTGTCGCGGCCTCGGTGATGGCACGCTCAGGGTGACGGCGGATGCCACGGCGACAGGGAATGGATCGCGTGGCAGTCCCACTGGGTCGGCAGTGGCAACCAGCACCGGCGGTCCAAGATGGACACACCAATTCGCGCCATCGCCAGACGTTGATGCGAGCAACAATTCTCTCTCCAAGGCGACATGCTTCGACGTTTCTCTGCGGAGTCGCCCTTCCGGCACAGCAGGTGGCCGGAACCAGCGTACACGGTCTCGGCCAACTTCCACATCTGGCACAGTCATCACCTTGCATGATATTAGTGATGGTGCTACTTCGATGGCAACGACCCATCGGCTACAAGATGCCGTCCACCACAAACATAAAAAGAAAAAGACTCCACCTTGTTCCTGGCATGCAGGGCGGATGGATTGGTGCGTAGGCGCAATCAGCGAGCTTTGCGCCGCCTTCCACGCTCGCAACTGAACCGTACGCACACGCCGGATCCTCCACTGGTTCCCAAGGATGACTTCGTGGAGATGCCACGGATCATGCCCCTTCCATCGCCACCAGAACCAAACCACAGCCAAGGCACCACTAACAAAGATGTTGAATGTTATATTTGCACGAATGAAAAAACCAAGCACTGCACGACGTACAACAAATGGTAAAGTAGAGACTTCGGCAACAGCATCACCTCCAACAGTTCAAGGTGAACCAGTGTGACCCCAAATCTCCACAGCTGAACCGGCTTGAGGACCAGCCCATTCTACAGGCGGTCACCCATTAGACTGGACTTATAACGCTGTTCATACGTTCAAAAAGTCAAACACTTCTGTATTATAACCTGTTGTTGTTTATTGTTCCAGATATCGTCTGACCAGACCAATGTTCAAGTTTTTTTTTTTCTCTCGAATCCAAGTTTTGTTATGGTACAACCTTGTTAGTGTGACGCACCCGACATCGCCCCATGTAAATAGTTACGTCATATACACACGCTGTACACAACACACACACACACTCTTAGATGCACTCACGACACAATTATATTTATAACCACGTAGGCACATATCTTTGTAAAAAGGGGGGATGTCATGATATTCAAACACACACATCATGATAGACACACCAGCAGACAAATCAGAACACACAACACCACAACCAATGACAGAAAGATATAAAAGCACAGACACGACCCCCAGTGGTCAGTATTAGCTGCAGAGGAGGACCAGGACAGATCTGTTACCAAACACACTCAGGGAGACAGCACGTGCAGAGTATCCAGAACGAACTGTATTATAAGAGTTAAAATAAAATAGAGTTGTACCACATACAACTGTGTTGGCTCATCTGTGCACCAGAGCACCCAACACCACAATAATTATAGGTGGAGAGCTCGATCCTCCACCTCAAGATCTTGTCATTTTTGATCTTGCCCCGCTGTGTATTATTAAACATAAAGGCAACCGACCGTTGGTCAGTGAGGAGAGTGAATCTCCTGCCGGCCAGGTAATGCCTCCAATGTCGCACAGCTTCCACAATGGCTTGGGCCTCCTTTTCGACAGAGGAGTGTCGAATTTTGGAGGAATGGAGGTAAGCGGGAAAAGAAGGCCACGGGCCTGCCCGCCTGGTTGAGGAGGGTGGCCAGAGCCACGTCCGATGCATCGCTCTCCACCTGGAAGGGGAGGGACTCGTCGACCGCGTGCATCGTGGCCTTGGCGATGTCCGCCTTGATGCGGTTGAAGGCTTGCCGGGCCTCAGCCGTCAGGGGAAAAACTGTGGACTGAATGAGTGGGCGGGCCTTGTCTGCATAATTAGGGACCCACTGGGCGTAATAGGAGAAAAGCCCCAGCATCGTTTCAAGGTCTTGGGGCAGTGGGGGAGAGGAAGTTCCAGGAGTGGACGCATGCGGTCGGGAACGGGCCCTAGGACTCCATTTTCCACTACATAGCCAAGGATGGCTAAGCGGTTGGTGCGGAACACGCATTTCTCCTTATTGTGTGTGACATTAAGGAGTTTGGCGGTATGGAGGAATTTTTGGAGGTTTGCGTCATGGTCCTGCTGATCGTGGCTGCAGATGGTGACGTTATCTAGGTACGGGAAGGTGGCCTGCAGTCCGTACCGGTCAACCATCGGTCCATCTCTCGCTGGAAGGCCGAGACCCCATTAGTGACGCCGAAAGGAACCCTAAGGGAGTGATAGAGGCGGCCACCTGCTTTGAACACAGTGTATTGGTGGTCCTCCGGGCAGATTGGGGAGCTGGTGGTAGGCGGACTTCAAGTCCACTGTTGAAAAGACCCAATACTGCGCAATCTGATTGACGGGTCAGATATGCGTGGGAGAGGGTACGCGTCGAGCTGTGTGTACCGATTGATGGTCTGACTGTAGTCAATGACCATCCTGTGCTTCTCCCCAGTCTTCACTACCACTACTTGAGCTCTCCAGGGGCTGTTGCTGACCTCAATGACCCCCTCCCGCAGCAGCCGTTGGACCTCCGACTGATGAAGGTCCTGTCCTGGGCACTGTACCGTCTGCTCCTCGTGGCGATGGGCTTGCAGTCCGGGGTGAGGTTTGCAAACAGTGAAGGTGGATCAACCTTACGGGACGTGAGGCCGCAGACGGTGAGGGGGGGTAGGGCTCCGCCGAATTTTAAAGTAAGGCTTAGGAGGTGGCAGTGAAAATCCAGGCCGAGTAACAGGGCAACGCAGAGGTGGGGGTGGACGTAGACCCGGAAGTTGCTGAACTCTATTCCTTGGACGGTGAGGGTCGCGATGCAGTACCTCCGGATTTCAACGGGATGGGATCTGGAAGCCAGGGAGATTTTCTGGGTGACGGGGTGTACCGGGAGGGAGCAGCGCCGTACCGTAGTGGGGTGGATGAAGCTCTCTGTGCTCCCGGAGTCAAAGAGGCAGGTCGTCTCGTGCCCTTCGATCTTTACCGTCGTTGTCGCGGTCGCGGGTTTGCAGGGCCGGGACTGATCCAGGGTGATAGAGGCGAGCTGCGGAAGATGCTGGGAGGTCCCGGACTGGTCAGCGGTGGCGGAGGTATCAGCAGGCAGCGAACGGTCCGCCGAGCAGAGGTCCTGAGGTGCGGTCCAAAATGGCGCCAAAGATGGCGGCACCCACGGGCCGCACGTGGCTTGCGGTGAGGAAGATGGTGGCGCCCCTGAGTCGCACGTGGGGAGTGTAGGAATGCCGGGCCTGGAAACAGCGGCGACCGACCGGGCCTGGCAAACAGAAACAAAGTGCCCGTTCGTCCCACACCTGTTGCAGGTCGCGCTCCAGGGCGGGCAGCGCTGCCTGGGGTGTTTGTTTTGTCTGCAAAAATCCCCAGAGTTGGCTGGCTGCCACGCGGCGCAGGCTTGCGGTGAGCTGGATTCGACAGCTGGTGTGGCGCACGATGCCCACGAGGGTGCCGCGCGGTCGGGGGCATAGGACTGAACATTACGGGAGGCAACTTCTAACGAATTAGAGAGCTCCCTAGTCCCCACAAGATCGAACTTCCCCCCTTCCAGTAGCCGCTGGCGGGTGTACGCAGACTTCATGCCCGTGACGTAAGCGTCTCTAATTAAAGGTTAGGTGTGCTGGACTGCCGAAACTGCCTGGCAGTCACAGTTCCTACCTATAATCTGCAGGGCACGCAATAAATCGCCCAGAGTCTCCCCGGGAGTTGCTGTCTCGTGGCCAGGAGGTGCCTGGCGTACACTTGGTTCACCGGTCGAATGTAGTGTCCCTTCAGGAGCCCCATCGCTTCGGAGTAGGTGGGCGCATCCCGGATGAGGGGAAAAATGTCAGGGCTCACCCGTGAATAGAGGACTTGGAGCTTCTGCGCATCCGAGGGTTCTTCAGCGGCTGCTCTGAGGTAGCCTTCGAAGCAGGCTAGCCAGTGGTCGAAGGTGGATGTGGCATTGGCTGCTTGAGAGCTCAGCTGCAGGCGATCAGGCTTGATGCAGAGATCCATTATTTTAAAAATCTTGTTCAATAAATTGATGCACCGTCAATTACCACAAGACGAGAATGGTGGAACAATCGAGGCTTTATTGAACAAGATGTTGTGCCTCCTGTGGCTGGAACCAGAATGGCTGCAGAGCAGGAGAGCACACACTTTTATACGCTGCCTGATGGGGTGGAGCCAGCAGGCAGGGATTTACTATTGTATCTCTAATATACGGGCAGTGCAGTAATACATATAATATACCACTAGAGGTGACTACCACACCAGGTTAGTCGAGTGTTTCTTTGGCACCACCAGGAGCGGAGCTGTTACTAATGTCCCAGGCTTACCCCCTTCACAGACTCTGCTTCCACCCGGACCCACTGCTCCTCCGAATCCCCATACTACTCTAGCACTTTTTCAGCATTGGCCGCCCAATAGTAACATTGAAAGTTTGGCACAGCCAAGTCCCCTGCTTGTCTCTCCCTCTGCTTCACCACCCTCCTGATCTTCGAGCCATTACCCGCCCAAATAAACCCAGTCACAAGCCGGTCAATCTCACTGGAAATGCCTTGGGCAGGAACACCGGGAGGCACTGAAATAAAAATAAAATTCTCAGCAAGACATTGATCTGCACCGATTTCACTCGGCCTGCCTGGGAAAGTAGGCGGCCGTCCCACCTTTGCAGGTCTGTCTTAACTTTCCCTACCAGATTTGTGTAGTTCAACAAACAAAAGAACAAAGAACAAAGAAATGTACAGCACAGGAACAGGCCCTTCGGCCCTCCAAGCCCGTGCCGACCATACTGCCCGACTAAACTACAATCTTCTACACTTCCTGGGTCCGTATCCTTCTATTCCCATCCTATTCATATATTTGTCAAGATGCCCCTTAAATGTCCCTATCGTCCCTGCCTCCACTACCTCCTCCGGTAGTGAGTTCCAGGCACCCACTACCCTCTGCGTAAAAAACTTGCCTCGTACATCTACTCTAAACTTTGCCCCTCTCACCTTAAACCTATGCCCCCTAGTAATTGACCCCTCTACCCTGGGGAAAAGCCTCTGACTATCCACTCTGTCTATGCCCCTCATAATTTTGTATACCTCTATCAGGTCGCCCCTCAACCTCCTTCGTTCCAGTGAGAACAAACCGAGTTTATTCAATCGCTCCTCATAGCTTATGCCCTCCATACCAGGCAACATTCTGGTAAATCTCTTCTGCACCCTCTCTAAAGCCTCCACATCCTTCTGGTAGTGTGGCGACCAGAATTGAACACTATACTCCAAGTGTGGCCTAACTAAGGTTCTATACAGCTGCAACATGACTTGCCAATTCTTATACTCAATGCCCCGGCCAATGAAGGCAAGCATGCCGTATGCCTTCTTGACTACCTTCTCCACCTGTGTAGCCCCTTTCAGTGATCTGTGGACCTGTACTCCTAGATCTCTTTGACTTTCAATACTCTTGAGGGTTCTACCATTCACTGTATATTCCCTACCTGCATTAGCCCTTCCAAAATGCATTACCTCACATTTGTCCAGGTTAAACTCCATCTGCCATCTCTCCGCCCAAGTCTCCAGACAATCTAAATCCTGCTGTATCCTCAGACAGTCCTCATCGCTATCCGCAATTCCACCAACCTTTGTGTCGTCTGCAAACTTACTAATCAGACCAGTTACATTTTCCTCCAAATCATTTATATATACTACAAAGAGCAAAGGTCCCAGCACTGATCCCTGTGGAACACCACTGGTCACAGCCCTCCAATTAGAAAAGCATCCCTCCATTGCTACTCTCTGCCTTCTATGGCCTAGCCAGTTCTGTATCCACCTTGCCAGAAACTCCAGAGTTTCCCCCAGTCCCTTGCTTTCTGGATCCCCAAATACCAAAAATGACTTCCTGCTGGAACTCCTCTGCCCCGGTGCCTCAACTACCAAGTGTCCACTCTTTCCTATCTTTAGCTTATAGCCGGAAAAGGCCTCAAAACACTGCAAAATCCTCATAATGTTTGCCACTGATGCCTCCAGATCCCTAACGTATAATACCAAATTGTGGACGTTTAGCGAGACCCCTTCTCAAACTATTCCTTCCGATGCTTTCGAAGACCTCAGCGTCATGGTTAGTGGCTCTATTGCTAACACAAACAACAAAGGGGACAATGGACATCCCTGCCTAGTATCCTGGTATAGACAAAAGGACTCAGAAGTCACCTTGTTAGTGCATACACTGGCAAATGGGACCGCATACAACAGCTGCACCCACACTCCGAAGCTCTAGTATTTCCCTTGTATCACAAACAGATAGTCCCACTCTACCCGGTCAGAAGCTTTCAACGCATCAAGCAAAAGTATGATCTCCGGAACCCGACCCTCACCCAGGGTAAGCACCACGTTGAACAGCCGTCTGACGTTTGCTGTCAACTTCCGCTCCTTTACACATCCCCACCACCTCCGGGAGATAACGCTCCAGTTTTAACGCCAACACCTTCCTTCGCATCCACATTTAACAGGGAGATCAGACGATATGACCCACAGTCTGTGAGGGCTTTGTTCTTCTTTAGGGGAAGGGAAATCAATGCCTGCCCCTCTCTCCAATGAATTCCTGAACATCCCCAACAATAAAGGGGCCAGCTGGTCTATGAGTGATTTATAAACTTCCACCGGGAACCCATAGTGCGGTGGAGTCCGAATCATTAAATGGTTTCAAGAGGGAGATAGATATACTTCTGATTTTTAAAATGGGTTTAAGAGATATGGGGAACAGGAAGGGAGGTGGATTTTGAAGTGTTGGGTGCTCTGAGGTACAGACCAACCAACACGGTTGCGATTGGTACAACGCAGTTTTATTCCATTTAACTATTTATACATCAGACTTGGTACTCAGCACGTTGTGACGGTGTGAGTGTCTTGCTATGAGGTCCTGGCCCTGTGCTGTCTCCAGATGGACTGCCCAGGAAGTGTCGTGTTTCTTGTCTTATACTGTGTCTGCTCTTGTCTGTGATTGGCTGTCGTGCTATGTGTGCTAATTGGTCCGTTGGTCTGTCTATCATTATGTATGTGTTATGATGTATGTTTGAATATCATGACATCCCCCCTTTTTTACAAGATTATGTGCCTACGTGGTTATAAATATAAATGTGTCCTGAGTGCAGCTAAAGGTGTGTGTGTGTGCGTAGTATTTACATCATGTACATGGGACTTAACTATATACAAGGGGCGATGTCAGGTGTGACATGCTAACGAGGTTGTACCATAACAAAAGAAGATAACGTTGAAATTTGGAACGATCAAACGAGGCCTGTAACGATAAAACAGTGACTTGTTATAAAACAGTGGTTGCAAAAGTTTGACGTGTGAACAGTCTCATAAGTCCAGTCTAGTAGGTGGGCGACGAATTCGGGTTGACCGCCTCAAGGGTGGGTCAAGAACCACCGGCTGAGGTGTGAGCCTGGCCACGGGCGGCGACAGAAGGGACATGGTATATGGCAGCTCCACAAAGTCGCTATCAGGAACCAGTGGAGGACACGGCGTCTGTGTAGGGTCCCGTTGCGAGCGTGGAAGTAAACAAAGGGCTCGGCGATTGCGCCTACGCACGGATCCATCCGGCATGCGTACCAGGAACGAGCGGCGAGCCACGCGTCGGAGAACTTCGGCAGGTGCTGACCAGCCACCGTCTGGTAGGTGGATGCGGACTTTGTCTCCAGGGGCCAGGGAGGGAAGATCAGTTGCGCGTATGTCGTACGACCTCTTCTGGCGACCACGCTGCAGTTGCATCCTATGCAGTACCGGAGCATGGTCTATTGTTGGTGCCAGGATGGAAGGCACAGTGGTTCTGAGGGCGCGGCCCATCAGCAGTTATGCTGGTGAGAGACCAGTGGCTAGTGGGGCCGAGCGATAGGCCAGCAGGGCGAGGCAGAAGTCCGACCCGGCAGCAGCAGCCTTGCAGAGGAGCTGCTTGGCAATGTGAACGCCCTTCTCCACCTTTCCATTGGACTGGGGATGCAGAGGGCTGGACGTCACGTGTGTGAAGCCATACGAAGCAGCAAAGGACGTCCATTCCTGGCTGGCAAAACAGGGCCCATTGTCCGACATGACAGTCATCGGAATGCCGTGGCGAGCAAAGGTATCTTTGCAGGCCTGATGACAGCAGACGACGTCAAATCGTGCAGGCGTATGATTTCTGGGTAGTTTGAGAAGTAGTCAACTATGATGACATAGTCCCTGCCGAGCGCGTGAAACAGGTCGACACCCACCTTCGCCCAGGGGGACGTCACCAGCTCATGGGGCAGAAGCGTCTCAGGAGGTTGCGCCGGCTGAAACCTTTGGCAGATTGTACAGTTGAGCACCATGTTGGCAATATCGTCACTGGTGCCCGGCCAGTATACTGCCCCTCGAGCCCTCCGTCTGCACTTCTCGACCCCCAAGTGGCCTTCGTGTAGTTGGTCGAGAACCAGCTGGCGCATGCTATGCGGAATCACAATCCAGTCCAGCTTCAGAAGGACACCATCAATGATGGCTAGGTCATCTCGTACATTGTAGAACTGCGGGCACTGCCCTTTGAGCCATCCTCCCGTCATGTGGCGCATCACTCGCTGCAGAAGGGGGTCGGCCACAGTCTCTCGGCGGATACGGGCCAGACTGGAGTCGTCAGCCGGCAGATTTGCCGCTGTAAAAGCCACCTGTGCCTCGACCTGACATACGAACCCCTCCGCATCTGGCTGCGTGCTCACTGCTCTGGATAGGGCATCCGCCACGATGAGGTCCTTCCCTGGAGTGTAGACCAGTTGGAAGTCGTACCTCCTGAGTTTAAGCAGGATGCGCTGGAGGCGAGGGGGTCATCTCGTTCAGGTCCTTGTTTATTATGCTGACCAGGGGGTGGTAGTCAGTTTCGACTGTGAACCGTGGAAGACCATAGACATAATTGTGGAACTTGTCTAAACCGGTTAGCAAGCCCAGGCATTCGTTTTCGATTTGCGTGTAGCGCTGCATTGTGGGGGTCATGGCCCGCGATGCATAGGCCACTGGGGCCCATGATGCCGTGTCATCCCTCTGCAGGAGCACTGCTCCAATGCTGGATTGGCTGGCATCAGTTGAGATTTTGGTGGCACGAGACATGTCAAAAAACGGCAACACTGGTGCCGTAGTGAGTTTGCGTTTGAGCTCCTCCCATTCCAGCTGGTGTGTGTGTTGCCACTGGAACTCTGTGGATTTTCTGACGAGGTGGCGCAGAGTCGTCGTGTGGGAGGCAAGGTTGGGAATGAACTTCCCCAGGAAGTTGACCATGCCAAGGAAGCGTAGGACAGCCTTCTTGTCGGCCGGCTGCGGCATGGCTGTGATGGCGCTCACCTTGACTGCATCCGGACGGACCCCTGACCGGGAGATATGGTCCTCCAGGAACTTCAACTCGGTCTGGCCAAAGGAGCACTTGGCTCGGTTGAGGCGCAGGCCGTTTTCCCGTATGCGGGCAAAAACGCGTTGGAGACGATGTATGTGCTCCTGCGGTGTGGTAGACCAGATGATGACATCATCCACATATACGCGCACCCCTTCGATGCCTTCCATCATCTGCTCCATGATTCTATGGAAGACCTCGGATGTCGAGATGATGCCAAATGGCATCCAGTTGTAGCAGAACCTGCCGAAAGGGGTGTTGAAGGCACATAGCCTTCGGCTGGCCGGGTCCAGTTGGATCTGTCAAAATCCTTTAGAAGCATCCAGTTTTGTGAATATCTTCGCCTGGGCCATTTCAGTGGTGATCTCCTCCCGTTTGGGTATGGGATAATGTTCCCTCATAATATTATTATTGAGGTCTTTGGGGTCAATACAGATGCGGAGCTCGCCAGAGGGCTTCTTGGCACTCACCATGGAGCTGACCCATGGCGTGGGCTCCGTGACCCTGGATAGGACCCCTTGGTCCTGGAGATCCTGCAGCTGCTGCTTGAGGCGGTCTTTAAGTGGCGCAGGAACCCTGCGAGGTGCGTGAACGACCGGGATGGCATCCGGTTTGAGGCGAATTCGGTAGGTGTATGGCAGTGTTCCCATGCCTTCGAATGCCTCCTGGTTGTGGGCGAGGAGCGATTGGAGCTGTGCATTGAACTCTGCATCCGGGAAGTCAGACGTGCCGTCTGGAGAGAGAGAGAGAATTCATTGCACAAGGTGGAGAGCCTTGCATGCCTGTGCGCCCAGCAGGGAGTCCTTCGATGAGCCAACTATCTCGAACGAGAGTGTGGCCGTGTGTTGTTTGTGTGTCACCTGGAGCTGGCAGGATCCCATGGCCGGGATAACGTTCCCATTGTAGTCGACCATCTTGCACCGGGATGGCTGGATTGGTGGTCTGACCTTCATGGCATAGAAGGCTGACCATGCTATGAGCTTGGCGGAGGAGCCAGTGTCCAGGCGGAAAGTGATCGGCGATCGGTTGACCGTTAGGGTGGCACTACATTCATCGCCCGGATTGATGGTGTTGACCCAGTTCACATCAATGACCGCAACCCGGAAGGCGTCTTGGTCATCTGTGTCGTCGGTTTGGATGTCGTGATGTGGAGGCTGAATGGTCCGCACGTTCCTGAAGGTTGTCGGAGATGTGGGAGATCAACAGGTTGAGCCGCTCGACAGTAGGCAGCGTAGTGGCCCATCTTGCCACAGCGTAGGCATTGTCGGGTTTTTGCAGGACATTGCCCTTTTAAATGTGCAGCTCCACAGTTGCCGCACGTCATGACGTCATGGCGTTCGTTACGCCACTGCGCATGCGCAGTTCGGTCTTGCGTCGGGCGCACCTGCGCAGCACGTCCCTCAGTGTTGCCGTAGGTTTTGCCGCGCACAAACGCGGGAGGCCTTAAAAAGCGCGCGAAACGGCCGCCCTCGTCCGGGCCGCGGGCCGGGAGAAACTCGATTTCCTGGACGCGTTCGGCCTCGTGGGCAGCCTGGCTTGCCGATTCGATCGTGTGGGACCCCCTCCTTGCCGATTCGGTCGCCTGAAATTGGGCACAGCGGCTGGTCGCATTCTCATGCAGGACACAGGCTTCAACTGCAGATGCTAAGGTCAGGCCTTTAATTTTTAGAAGCTGCTGGCGTAGGCCACTGGAGGCAACGCCAAAAACGATCTGGTCCCGGATCATGGACTCTGAGGTGGTGTCGTAACCGCAGGACTGCGCGAGTATGCGGAGGTGCGTCAGGAAGGACTGAAAGAGCTCATCCTTACCTTGCAGGCGCTGCTGAAAGACATACCTCTCAAAGCTTTCGTTGACCTCAACGTTGAAGTGCTTGTCGAGCTTGAGGAGGACCGTGTCATATTTAGATATGTTCTCGCCTTCCGCGAACACCAAGGAGTTGTATACATGGATGGCGTGCTGACCTGCAGTAGTGAGGAGCATGGCAATCTTTGTTTCGTCCGAGGCGCCCTGTTTTTCATTGGCTTGCATGAAGAGTTCGAAGCGCTGCTTGAAGAGCTCCCAATTTGTGCCCAGGTTCCCAGCGACTTGCAACGGCTGCGGTTTGTTGCGGGTGTCCATGGCTCAGGATGGCAGATTTGCCGGTAGGTATCGATTCACTCCTGGTATCATAAAGTGTTGGGTGCTCTGAGGTACAGACGAACCAACACGGTTGCGATTGGTACAACGCAGTTTTATTCCATTTAACTATTTATACATCAGACTTGGTACTCAGCACGTTGTGACGGCGTGAGCGTCTTGCTATGAGGTCCTGGCCCTGTGCTGTCTCCAGATGGACTGCCCAGGAAGTGTCGTGTTTCTTGTCTTATACTGTGTCTGCTCTTGTCTGTGATTGGCTGTCATGTTATGTGTGCTAATTGGTCCGTTGGTCTGTCTATCATTATGTATGTGTTATGATGTATGTTTGAATATCATGACAGATTTGAGACCAGGAAGAGATCAGCCATGATCTGATTGAATGGCGGATCAGGTTCGAAGGGCTGAATTTCAGCTCCTAATTCCTATGTTCCAACTGAGCTTCTAGATCCTCCTGTAACTCCTCCCACCTTGGGAAACTCTGACTGCCCAGGAACTCCACCATATCCCTCTCATCCCGAGGCAGTTTGGACTTGTATACATTTTTGTAGAAGACCTTCTCCTGAGCCAAGACCAGCCCCCCACCTGCACCCTAATCTGGACAATCTCCCTCTCAGCCTCTCGTTACCTCAGTTAATATGCTCGGAGCCGACTTGCCTTCTCCCCATACTCGTAGATTGCCCCTTTAGCTTGCCTCAATTGTCACACCGCCCATTTGTAGAGATCAAATTCAACTGCATTTGCAGTTTATTTCTCTCTGCTAATAGCTCTGGGGATGGGCTGCTCGCATACCTGTGATCAACCTCTATGATATCGTCTAGCAGTTTTCCCTCCTCCGTCCTTGCCTCCGTCGACAGAGAATCCCGCCCATAATTTCTCCCCTTCAGCGTCTCCCATAGTATTGAGGGTGAAACCTCCCCGTTACCATAGTTCAAAATATAATCCTGGATGGCCCCTGAATCCTTGCACAGACCCCAGGTCCGCCAGCAGACCTACATCTAACCGCCATCCCTAGCGACACCCCCGGTCTATCTCCAATTCCAGGTCCACCCAATGTGAGGCATGGTCATGAATGACCACCGCCGAGTACCCAGACGTCTTCACACCTGCTACAGCGCCCAGCTCTGAACAAAGTAATCAATCCTGGAAAAAAAATTATGTACTGAGGAAAAGAGCAAAACTCTTTATCCCCCAGATGCCCGAACCGTCATGGGTCGGCCCATACCTTACCCCACGGCACCCCCCCCCCGCCCCACCACGAACCGTCAAGGGTCTGCCCCCCACCCCACACTGAACCGCCAAGGGTCTGCCCATACCCCCCACAAACAGTCAAGGATCTGTCCCCCAACTTGAACCGTCAAGGGTCTGCCTCTCCCCCCACTGAACCGCCAAGAGTCTGCCCCCCCCAACTGAACCGTCAAGGGTCTGACCCTCCCCACTGAACCGTCAAGGGTCTGCCCCCGACTGAACCGCCAAGGGTCTGCTCCCCCCACTGAACCGCCAAGGGTCTGCCCCCCACCCCACTGAACCGTCAAGGGTCTGCCCCCCCCCAATGAACCATCAAGGGTCTGCTCCCCCCACTGAACCGCCAAGGGTCTGCCCCCCACCCCACTGAACCGTCAAGGGCCTGCCCCCCCACTGAACCGTCAAGGGTCTGCCCCCCCCCAATGAACCATCAAGGGCCTGCCCCCCCACTGAACCGTCAAGGGTCTGCCCCCCTCCCCTGAACCGCCAAACTGCCCCCCCCCACTGAACCGTCAAGGGTCTGCCCCCCCCCAACTTGAACCGTCAAGGATCTGCGTCTCCCCCCACTGAACCGCCAAGAGTCTGCCCCCCCCAACTGAACCGTCAAGGGTCTGCCCCCCCTCCCGAATTGTCAAGGGCCTGCCCCCCCCATTGAACCACCAAGGGTCTGCCCCCCCCCCACAGAACCGTCAAGGGTCTGCCCCCCCCCCCTGGACCGCCAAGGGTCTGCCCCCCGCTCACTGAACCATTAAGGGCCTGCCCCCCCCCCATTGAACCACCAAGGGTCTGCCCCCCCCCACCGAACAGTCAAGGGTCTGCCCCCCACTGAACCGTCAAGGGCCTGCTCCCCCCACTGAACCGCCAAGGGTCTGCCCCCCCCCACAGAACCGCCAAGGGTCTGCCCCCCCCCACAGAACCGCCAAGGGTCTGCCCCCCCCCACAGAACCGCCAAGGGTCTGCCCCCCCCCACAGAACCGCCAAGGGTCTGCCCCCCTCCACTGAACCATCAAAGGTCTGCCCCCCTCCCCTGAACCGCCAAGGGTCTGCCCCCCCCACTGAACCGCCAAGGGTCTGCCCCCTCCCCTGAACCGCCAAGGGTCTGCCCCCCCCACTGAACCGCCAAGGGTCTGCCCCCCCCCCACTGAACTGTCAAGGGTCTGCCCCCCCACCCCTGAACCGCCATACTGCCCCCCCCACTGAACCGTCAAGGGTCTGCCCCCCCCACTGAACCGTCAAGGGTCTGCCCCCCGCCCCTGAACCATTAAGGGCCTACCCCCCCCCATTGAACCACCATGGGTCTGCCCCCCCCACCGAACAGTCAAGGGTCTGCCCCCTCCACTGAACTGTCAAGGGTCTGCCCCCTCCTTGAACCGCCAAGGGTCTGCCCCCCCCCCACTGAACCGCCAAGGGTCTGCCCCCCCCCCCCACTGAACCGTCAAGGGTCTGCCCCCCCACCCCTGAACCGCCAAACTGCCCCCCCCAACTGAACTGCCAAGGGCCTGCCCCCCTCCACTGAACCGTCAAGGGTCTGCCCCCCCCCCGAATTGTCAAGGGTCTGCCCCCCCACTGAACCGCAAAGGGTCTGCCCCCCCTCCCCTGAACCGCCAAACTGCCCCCCCCCACTGAACCGTCAAGGGTCTGCCCCCACCCCCCCCGCGAATCGTCAAGGGCCTGCCCCCCCCCCACTGAACCATCACGGGTCTGCCCCCCCCTGCCCTGAACCGGCATGGGTCTGCTCCCCACCCCACAAACAGTCAAGGATCTGTCCCCCACTGAACCGTCAAGGGGCTGCCTCCTCCCCCCACTGAACAGTCAAGGGTCTGCCCCCCCCCCACTGAACCGTCAAGGGTCTGCCCCCCCCCCCACTGAACCGTCAAGGGTCTGCCCCCACCCCCCCCGCGAATCGTCAAGGGCCTGCCCCCCCCCCACTGAACCATCACGGGTCTGCCCCCCCCTGCCCTGAACCGGCATGGGTCTGCCCCCCCCACTGAACAGTCAAGGATCTGTCCCCCACTGAACCGTCAAGGGGCTGCCTCCTCCCCCCACTGAACCGTCAAGGGGCTGCCTCCTCCCCCCACTGAACAGTCAAGGGTCTGCCCCCCCCCCACTGAACCGTCAAGGGTCTGCCCCCTCCCCCCACTGAACCGCCAAGGGTCTGCCTCCCTCCCACGAACAGTCAAGGGTCTGCCCCCCACCGCCCACTGAACCGTCAAGGGCCTGCCCCCCTCCACTGAACTGTCAAGGGCCTGCCCCCCTCCCCTGAACCTTCAAGGGTCTGCCCCCCTCCCCTGAACCGTCAAGGGTCTGCCCTCCCTCCCCTGAACCGCCAAACTGCCCCTCCCACTGAACCGTCAAGGGCCTGCCCCCTCCACTGAACGGTCAAGGGTCTGCCCCCCACTGAACCGCAAAGGATCTGCCCCCCCCCCACTGAACCGTCAAGGGTCTGCCCCCCACTGAACCGTCAAGGGTCTGCGCCCCCCCTGAACCGCCAAGGGTCTGCCCCCCCCTCACTGAACCATTAAGGGCCTGCCCCCCCCATTGAACCACCAAGGGTCTGCCCCCCCCCACCGAACAGTCAAGGATCTGCCCCCCCCCACTGAACCGTCAAGGGTCTGCCCCCCCCTGAACCACCAAGGGTCTGCCCCCCCCCACCGAACCGTCAAGGATCTGCCCCCCCCCACTGAACCGTCAAGGGTCTGCCCCCCCCTGAACCACCAAGGGTCTGCCCCCCCCCACCGAACCGTCAAGGGTCTGCCCCCCACTGAACCGCCAAGGGTCTGCCCCCCCTCCCCTGAACCGCCAAGGGTCTGCCCCCCCCGAATCGTCAAGGGCCTGCCCCCCCCCACTGAACCATCAAGGGTCTGCCTCCACTACCCTGAACCGTCAAGGGTCTGCCCCCCCTCCCCTGAACCGCCAAGGGTCTGCCCCCCTCCCCTGAACCGCCAAGGGTCTGCCCCCCCCGAATCGTCAAGGGCCTGCCCCCCCCCACTGAACCATCAAGGGTCTGCCTCCACTACCCTGAACCGTCAAGGGTCTGCTCCCCCCACTGAACCGCCAAGGGTCTGACCCCCCCGAATCGTCAAGGGCCTGCCCCCCCCCACTGAACAGTCAAGGGTCTGCCTCCACTACCCTGAACCGTCAAGGGTCTGCTCCCCCACTGAACCGCCAAGGGTCTGCCCCCCCACTGAACAGTCAAGGGTCTGACCCCCCCGAATCGTCAAGGGCCTGCCCCCCCCCACTGAACCGTCAAGGGTCTGCTCCCCCACTGAACCGCCAAGGGTCTGCCCCCCCACTGAACAGTCAAGGGTCTGCCCCCCCACTGAACCGCCAAGGGTCTGCCCCCCCACTGAACAGTCAAGGGTCTGCCCCCCCACTGAACCATCAAGGGTCTCCCCCCCCCACTGAACCATCAAGGGTCTCCCCCCCCCACTGAACCGTCAAGGGTCTGCCTCCACTACCCTGAACCGCCAAGGGTCTGCCCCCCCACTGAACCGCCAAGGGTCTGCCCCCCCACTGAACAGTCAAGGGTCTGCCCCCCCCCACTGAACCACCAAGGGTCTGACCCTCCCCACTGAACCGTCAAGGGTCTGCCCCCCCCACTGAACCGTCAAGGGTCTCCCCCCCCCTGAACCGTCAAGGGTCTGCCCCCCCCCAATGAACCATCAAGGGCCTGCCCCCCCCCACTGAACCATCAAGGGTCTGCCCCCCCCACTGAACCGTCAAGGGTCTCCCCCCCCCTGAACCATCAAGGGTCTGCCCCCCCCCAATGAACCATCAAGGGCCTGCCCCCCCCCACTGAACCATCAAGGGTCTGCCTCCCCCCACTGAACCGCCGAGGGTCTGCCCCCCCCCACTGAACCGCCGAGGGTCTGCCCCCCTCCCCTGAACCGTCAACGGTCTGCCCCCCCTTCCCCTGAACAGCCAAGGGTCTGCCCCCCCCCACTGAACCGCCGAGGGTCTGCCCCCCCTCCCCAGAACCATCAACGGTCTGCCCCCCCTTCCCCTGAACAGCCAAGGGTCTGCCCCCCCCCACTGAAACGCCAAGGGTCTGCCCCCCTCCCCTGAACCGCCAGTGATCTGCACCCCCCCCCCGCTGAACCGCCAAGGATCTGCCCCCCTCCTCAGAACTGCCAAGGGTCTGCACCCCCCCACTGAACCGCCAAGGGTCTGCCCCCCCCTGAACCGCCAAACTGCGCCCCCCCCACTGAACCGGCAAGGGCCTGCCCCCCTCCACTGAACCGTCAAGTGTCTGCCCCCCTCCCCTGAACCGTCAAGGGTCTGCCTCCCCCGAATTGTCAAGGGTCTGCCCCCCCACTGAACCGCCAAGTGTCTGCCCCCCCCCCACTGAACCGTCAAGGGTCTGCCCCCCCCCCACTGAACCGCCGAGGGTCTGCCCCCCTCCCCTGAACCGCCAAGGGTCTGCCCCCCTCCACTGAACCGTCAAGGGTCTGCCCCCCTCCCCTGAACCGCCGAGGGTCTGCCCCCCTCCCCTGAACCGCCAGGGATCTGCACCCCCCCACTGAACCGCCAAGGATCTGCCCCCCCTCCTCAGAACTGGCAAGGGTCTGCCCCCCTCCACTGAACCGTCAAGGGTCTGCCCCCCCCTGAACCGCCAAACTGCGCCCCACCCACTGAACCTTCAAGGGCTTGCCCCCCGTCACTGAACCGTCAAGGGTCTGCCCCCCCAATGAACCATCAAGGGCCTGCCCCCCCACTGAACCGTCAAGGGCCTGCCCCCCCACTGAACCGTCAAGGGTCTGCCCCCCCCTGAACCGCCAAACTGCGCCCCACCCACTGAACCTTCAAGGGCTTGCCCCCCGTCACTGAACCGTCAAGGGTCTGCCCCCCCAATGAACCATCAAGGGCCTGCCCCCCCACTGAACCGTCAAGGGCCTGCCCCCCCACTGAACCGTCAAGGGCCTGCCCCCCCACTGAACCGCCAAGGGTCTGCCCCCCCGTCACTGAACCGCCAAGGGTCTGCCCCCCCACTGAACCGCCAAGGGTCTGCCCCCCCCCCACTGAACCGCCAAGGGTCTGCCCCCCCTCCCCTGAACAGCCAAGGGTCTGCCCCCCCTCCCCTGAACCGCCAAGGGTCTGCCCCCCCTCCCCAGAACCGCCAAGGGTCTGCCCCCCCTCCCCTGAACAGCCAAGGGTCTGCCCCCCCCACTGAACCGCCAAGGGTCTGCCCCCCTCCCCAGAACTGCCAAGGGTCTGCCCCCCCCCCACTGAACCGCCAAGGGTCTGCCCCCCCTCCCCTGAACCGCCAAACTGCGCCCCCCCCCACTGAACCGCCAAGGGTCTGCCCCCCTCCCCAGAACTGCCAAGGGTCTGCCCCCCCTCCCCTGAACCGCCAAACTGCGCCCCCCCCCCACTGAACCGCCAAGGGCCTGCCCCCCTCCACTGAACCGTCAAGTGTCTGCCTCCCCCCCCACTGAACCGTCAAGGGTCTGCCTCCCCCGAATTGTCAAGGGTCTGCCCCCCCCACTGAACCACCAAGGGTCTGCCCCCCCACTGATCATTCAAGGGTCTGCCCCCCCACTGAACCGTCAAGGGTCTGCCCCCCCCACTGAACCGCCAAGGGTCTGCCTCCCCCGAATTGTCAAGGGTCTGCCCCCCACTGAACTGTCAAGGGTCTGCCCCCCCACTGAACCATCAAGGGCCTGCCCCCCCCCATTGAACCACCAAGAGTCTGCCCCCCAACCCCACTGAACCGTCAAGGGTCTGCCCCCCCCCCGAATCGTCAAGGGTCTGCCCCCCCCTGCCCTGAACCGGCATGGGTCTGCTCCCCACCCCACAAACAGTCAAGGATCTGTCCCCCACTGAACCGTCAAGGGGCTGCCTCCTCCCCCCACTGAACAGTCAAGGGTCTGCCCCCCCCCCACTGAACCGTCAAGGGTCTGCCCCCCCCCCCACTGAACCGTCAAGGGTCTGCCCCTCCCCCCACTGAACCACCAAGGGTTCCCCCCCCCCCACTGAACTATCAAGGGTCTGCCTCCCCCCACTGAACCGTCAAGTGTCTGCCCCCCCCCCACTGAACTATCAAGGGTCTGCACCTCCCCCACTGAACCGTCAAGGGTTTGCCCCCCTCCCCTGAACCGCCAAGGGTCTGCCCCCCCCGAATCGTCAAGGGTCTGCCCCCCCCCCTCACTGCACCATTAAGGGCCTGCCCCCCCCCATTGAACCACCAAGGGTCTGCCCCCCCCCTCACTGCACCACCAAGGGTCTGCCCCCCCCGAATCGTCAAGGGCCTGCCCCCCCCCATTGAACCACCAAGGGTCTGCTCCCCCCAATGAACCGTCAAGGGTCTGCTCCCCCCACTGAACCGTCAAGGGTCTGCCCCAACCCAATGAACCGTCAAGGGCCTGCCCCCCCCACTGAACCGCCAAGGGTCTGCCCCCCCCCCTACTGAACCATCAAGGGTCTGCCCCCCCTCCCCAGAATCGCCAAGGGTCTGCCCCCCCCCCCACTGAACCGCCGAGGGTCTGCCCCCCTCCCCTGAACCATCAACGGTCTGCCCCCCCTCCCCTGAACCCCCAAGGGTCTGCCCCCCCCACTGAACCGCCAAGGATCTGCCCCCCCTCCTCAGAACCGCCAAGGGTCTGCCCCCCCCTGAACCGCCAAGGGTCTGCCCCCCCCTGAACCGCCAAACTGCGCCCCACCCACTGAACCGCCAAGGGTCTGCCCCCCCTGAACCGCCAAACTGCGCCCCCCTCCCCTGAACCGTCAAGGGTCTGCCTCCCCCGAATTGTCAAGGGTCTGCCCCCCACTGAACCGTCAAGGGTCTGACCCTCCCCCATATTGTCAAGGGTCTGCCCCCCCACTGAACCGTCAAGGGTCTGACCCTCCCCCGAATTGTCAAGGGTCTGCCCCCCCACTGAACCGTCAAGGGTCTGACCCTCCCCCGAATTGTCAAGGGTCTGCCCCCCCACTGAACCGTCAAAGGTCTGCCCCCCCTCCCCAGAACCGCCAAGGGTCTGGCCCCCCCCCACTGAACCGCCAAGGGTCTGCCCCCCTCCCCTGAACCATCAAAGGTCTGCCCCCCCTCCCCTGAACAGCCAAGGGTCTGCCCCCTCCCCACTGAACCGCCAAGGGTCTGCCCCCCTCCCCAGAACTGCCAAGGGTCTGCCCCCCCCACTGAACCGCCAAGGGTCTGCCCCCCCCACTGAACCGCCAAGGGTCTGCCCCCCTCCCCTGAACAGCCAAGGGTCTGCCCCCTCCCCACTGAACCGCCAAGGGTCTGCCCCCCCTCCCCTGAACCGCCAAACTGCGCCCCCCCCCACTGAACCGCCAAGGGTCTGCCCCCCCCTGAACCATCAAAGGTCTGCCCCCCCTCCCCTGAACAGCCAAGGGTCTGCCCCCCTCCACTGAACCGTCAAGGGTCTGCCCCCTCCACTGAACCGTCCAGGGTCTGCCCCCCCACTGAACCGTCAAGGGTCTGCTCCCCACTGAACCGTCAAGGGTTTCCCTCCCCCACTGAACCGTCAAGGGTCTGCTCCTCCC
Organism: Scyliorhinus torazame; assembly: GCF_047496885.1. Taxonomy (NCBI): domain Eukaryota; kingdom Metazoa; phylum Chordata; class Chondrichthyes; order Carcharhiniformes; family Scyliorhinidae; genus Scyliorhinus; species Scyliorhinus torazame. The sequence continues at coordinate 76,124,544 of NC_092715.1, forward strand.
ACTGAACCGTCAAGGGTCTGCCTCCCCCACTGAACCACCAAGGGTCTGGCCCCCCCCCACTGAACCGTCAAGGGTCTGCCTCACCCGAATTGTCAAGGGTCTGCCCCCCCACTGAACCATCAAGGGCCTGCCCCCCCCATTGAACCACCAAGGGTCTGGCCCCCCCCCACTGAACCGTCAAGGGTCTGCCCCCCCCCCGAATCGTCAAGGGCCTGCCCCCCCCCACTGAACCATCAAGGGTCTGCCCCCCCCTGCCCTGAACCGGCATGGGTCTGCTCCCCACCCCACAAACAGTCAAGGATCTGTCCCCCACTGAACCGTCAAGGGTCTGCCCCCCCCACTGAACCGTCAAGGGTCTACCCCCACTGAACCGCCAAGAGTCTCCCCCCACTGAACCGTCAAGGGTCTGCCCCCCCCCACTGAACTATCAAGGGTCTGCCTCCCCCCACGAACAGTCAAGGGTCTGCACCTCCCCCACTGAACCGCCAAGAGTCTCCCCCCACTGATCCATCAAGGGTCTGCCCCCCCCCCACTGAACTATCAAGGGTCTGCCCCCCCCCCCACTGAACTATCAAGGGTCTGCCCCCCCCCCACTGAACTATCAAGGGTCTGCCCCCCCCCCCCCTCCCCCCACCTCCCCACTGAACTATCAAGGATGCAATTAATGCCTTTGCCATCCCCCCCTAGGATAGTGACCTTGGCCTAGAATGATCCACCCTCGGGTCTAACACGCAGTTCATGTGTGTCCCCATAATGAGTTGATGGATTTCTTGATCTGGTATCATTGCCAGCAACCACTTCATGATCATCCGATGACATGCACAAAACTGTCAAAGTTTCGGATTCACCACCTGATCAGTTAAGAAGCTCAACACGACGATGAAGAAAACCTAACAGACTGAACTTCTAAAATATTGTATTATTTAAATTTTTTGTAGTACTCAAGTTTTGCTTGTACAGATATGCATCTCATGTTTATAAATATCTTGTTATACAATTTTCTCTGTCGCATAGAAAATATGTTAACAAAAAGTTGATGTAGTGATCTGTATATCTGCTGGTATGTAAGAGGTTAACATCTGTATTACAGTGCTAGACAACCACTAGATGGCAGCTCCAGATCTATGTATATAAACTGTACTCAGAGGAGATTCACGTCTCTTCGTATCAGGAGATAGTGAGCAGAGTGTTAGAGATATAGCTTAGTTTGCCAGTGCAGTTAAAACATTATATATACTTACTCTTATTTACCTAATCTTCAGTTATAGTTGTAGAAGAGTGAACGAACACCTAGATATTTAAATTTGTTATTCAATAAATGTTATTTGCTTAATTTGAAGACTGATAGTTTTACTGAACTGCAACCATCAGGCCATTCTGGAAGTAAGCAAAAAAATAACGAGATATTACTATCATGTAATATAACACAAGCATTGAGGGAAAGAAGATTATGGCAAAGTCAGAGTGAAGAGCTCCCAGAAGCTGCTGAAAGGGTGCATTGATGAAGTGTTGTGACAGGAAAGGATGGCACCTCTTGTTTTTTGCATCTGTTTACTTGATTTGGAAGTCTGATAAGGTCTATGAATATGGGTCAGGATGAGACAGTTGAGTTTCTGAAAAAAATTCTCACTCCCCAAGTTGGAACAATTTCTCTGTTGCTATGGTTGCTGAGTAACAAATTCCCCATTGCACAAAATGAGTCTTCCACAAAATGGCTGCTGCTTTGCATAGAAAACATCTTGCAAGGAGAAGTACTTGAGATTGGGATCTATAAAATATTATTTCCTGAAGCTTTGCAATAGGTTGTGCCCTGTATTTAAAGTTATAAAATGGCTTGGTGAATTGATGGCTATTACATTTTGTAATTTGTGCGTGCTTGTGGTTTCACAGTCCCTCTTGTCTGTTACATCATGCAAGTTACTTGAGGGTCTCAAGTAGTAATTTTGAAGATGTCTGTTTTTAGAGCATGTACATATCAACAGTTTTCACTGTACAGTGATTCATTAATTACGTCTGGCCAATCATTGGGAGAAATCCTTTTGTCATCAAGTTGTACCTGTGTGTTATAACCTGCCTGCTTACCACTGGCTGGGGACTAATGGCAATCCCACAAAACTGCTCCATTTGCCAAGAGCATCAGAAGCTTCCGTCGGCTGCGCTCCTACATCACTGGGAATGGCCAGTGCAGCCTTGGGAGCGCTTGCATGCGGATTTCCCTGCCCTTTTCAAGGATCCATGTTCCTTCTATTTATCGATGCCCAGTCTGAATAGATAGAGGTGCATAAGATGGTAGGGACAACGTTCTGCGCAACAATCGAGAAGATGCGTTTGTCTTTCAGTGCGCATGGCCTCCCCGAGGTGTTGGTCACAGACAACGACACTCCGTTCACAAGTGAGGAGTTTGCGAGGTTCATGAAGATGAATGGCATATCCGCACCGCTCCATACCACCCTTCTTCAAATGGGTTGACGGAGCGCGCTTTATGGACACAAGACTGGCTCGTTTTTGTTTTCATACAGGACCACTCCACATGCGGTGACTGGGGTAGCTCCCGCGGAACTTCTATTGGGCCGGACTTCGCACCCGCCTTAGCATGGTTTTCCTGAACAACGGCGCAAAGGTACGCCGCACTCAAGAATGGCAGGGACATGGCCTTTCTCGGCATCGGCCGATTCGGCAGTTTGCGCCTGGTGACCCAGTGTTTGTTCGAAATTTTGCTGGTGGTGCCCAGTGGATCCCTGGCGTTATCCTTCGCCGAACGGGCCCTATCTCTGACCGGATGCAAGCCCAGTGTCGTCTCCAGCGTAATTATGGGTCCAGAAGACCATTTCTTCCAAAGATTCCCTGCCCCTGAAGCTCACGTCTACAGCCGCAGAGACCAGACACAGTGGAGAGTATTCCTCACGATCTTCCTCTGGCGCCGCACTCAAAGCCTGATCAGGTCATTGCAGAACCACGTGGAGATAGGGACGCCGAGAAGACGAAGACGACTCCGAGATGGAGACACAGGAAGCCTCAGAGGGGGAGTCCTCGGTCCCATGGGCCTTGGGTGTACAACCATTACGCTATTCATCACGGAAGCGCCGTTCTCCATCTCGTTACATGCCGCCCTATCCAGCGCCTCATGCAAATGGTGTCCGGCCTGCGGCAAAATGAATCCGGCGCCCTCCTTCGCCAGGGTCTTCGGTGGATTCCTTGGACTTTGAGGGGGAGGGATGTTATACCTGCCTGCTTACCACTGGCTGGGGACTAATGGCAATCCCACAATCCTTAGGGAATATGAGCTTCCCCAATGAGGGGGGGTGGATAAATCATTACCAGAGTCCCTGCATAAATAGAGCTGGCCAGTATGGAATCAGCTAGAGAGGAGTGAGCAGCAAGAGAGTACAGCTGCTGCTGTTATATGTAATTGTAAATAAATGTTATTTCTTTCTATTCTACAAACGCGTGCTGGATTCTTTGTGGCCCTCACAAAACTGTGTGTTTGTTAAAGCCAGTTGTCAGCTGTAGTCCAGTTGTTGGCCTTCTCTCTTGAGTTGGAAGATTGTGCTATCAAGTCCCATTCTAGAACTAGAGCATAAAGATCAATGGTGACACTCCCGTGCAGTATTGAGGGAGTGTACTTTTGAGACATAAGTCGAGGGATCAGGCGGCACGGTGGCATAATGGTTAGCACTGCTGCCTCACGGCACTGAGGACCAGGGTTTATTCCCAGCCCCGGATCACTGTCCATGTGGAGTTTGCACATTCTCCCCATGTCTGTGTGGATCTCACACCCACAACTCAAATATGTGCACGGTAGGTGGATTGGCCACGCTATATTGGCCCTTAATTGGAAAAAAATAGAAATAAACTGAGGTCTCCTCAATGGATGTAAATGATTGAGTGGCAGAATTTTAATGAAAATGAAATGAAAATGAAAATGAATGAAAATGAATGAAATGAAATGAATGAAATGAATGAAATGAATGAAATGAAATGAATGAAAATCGCTTGTCACAAGTAGGCTTCAAATGAAGTTACTGTGAAAAGCCCCTAGTCGCCACTTTCCGGCGCCTGTTCGGGGAGGCTGTTACGGGAGTGAAAACTAGTTGAGTTCTTCACAGTGACCGTTATTTTACCCCCTATATTTGACCAATATTTGACCAATATTTTATCCCCTATTGACATCACAGAAACAGATTGTCTGGTCATTATTACATTTTTCTTTGTGGAAGTGCTGTGTGCAAACTGGGATTTCCCACATTAAATAAATTTTCTTTCCATTTTCAGAACTGAGTGGTACGGATCTCAAAATGAAGAGCATAACGACTGTAACTAGTAGAAGTAAATGGCCTAAAAATATAAAGAGAAGATAACGTTGTGAGGAAATTTGATAGAGGAATTCAAGATCTTGCGATGTCTGGGCAGAGTAGAAAGGGAAAAACTGTTTCCGGAGATCCTTAGAGATCCAAGATGGCGCCGAAGCGAGGCGACTCCCTGCAAGCTCTCCCAAACAGGTCCTCTTTTTACATCTCTTATAATCGTACTAATCTTTTCCCTATTATGTATTTTCTTTTTCTTTTCTTTTCATTTTGTTTTTAAACGCATTTTATTCAAACTTGTATCAAAGTAGGTTACAGCAAATAAACACCCCTGGAAACATTCTTCCCAACAATCAACTATACAGTTTGTACAGATTTTTCGCCTTTTTCACCCCCCCCCCCCAATCACCCCCCCCCCCCCCCCCCCGCCCTGCAATGAGCAGCTCCTCAAACACGGTCACAAACATCCCCCACCTTTTCTCAAGCTCCCCTGCTGAGCCCCTTAACTCATACTTTATCTTCTCTAACCGCAGGAAATCATACAGGTCACCCAACCAATCTGCTACCCCAGGTGGCGATGCTGACCGCCACTCCAGCAAAATTCGTCACCGTGCAATCAGAGAGGAGAAGGCCAAGACATCAGCCTTCCTCCTCTCCATGAGCTCCGGCTTCTCTGAAACCCCAAATATCGCCACCAAAGGGTCCGGGTCCACCTCTTCCTCCACTGTCCTGGCTAAGACCGCGAACACTCCTGCCCAGAATCTTCCCAATTTTTCACAACCCCAAACCATGTGTGCATGATTCGCTGGCCCCTGCCCACACCTCTCACCTCATCTGCTACCCCCTGAAAGAACCCACTCATTCTCGCCCGAGTCATATGCACCCTGTGCACCACCTTAAACTGTATCAAGCTCATCCTTGCACAAGAGGAGGTCCCGTTTACCCTTCGCAGTCCCTCACTCCATACTCCCCAATTGATCTCCATTTCCAACTCCGCTTCCCATTTCTCCTTGATCTTCACCACCCGCTCGCCTCCCTGCTCCCCTAGCCACTTATGTATATCCCCAATTCTTCCCTCCCCTTCCACATCCGGAAGCAGCAGTCGCTCCAGCAGGGTGTATCCCGGCAATCTAGGGAACACCTTCCAGACGTTTTGTGCAAAGTCTCTAACCTGTAGATACCTGAACTCACTACCCCTCGGCAGCTCTACCCTCTCCCTTAGCTCCTTTCTTTTCTTTTCATGTACTAAATGATCTGTTTGAGCTGCTGGCAGAAAAATACTTTTCACTGAACCTCAGTACACGTGACAATAAACAAATCCAATCCAATTGTATCATCTCAATTCCAGGCGGAGACATTCACCAACGCCATCTATTTCCCTTCTAATAGCCTCGTGACTATAACGTACCACCCACCCACATATGCTATTAACTTCTCCGAATTAAACGGGACCCTTTCATTAATGAGAATCACCACCCCTCGGGTCTTGCTGTCGAACCCTGAGTGGAAAACCTGACTCAGCCAAGCTTTCCGAAGCCATGCCTGATCCCGCTCGCGCATGTGGGTCACTTGGAGAAATGTCACATCAGCCCCCAGACTCTTTGAATGAGCAAAAACCCGTGCACTTTTAAATAGGCCCCCCAGGCCCTGCACTTACCAGGTGGCCACCCTTGTGGGGAGTCTCTCACCTCCTCCCTTGAGTCAGCTATTACCACCGTGATAACTTTTACTGATGCCCTCATCTCCTGGCCATGCCTCTGGAATCACGCGTCTACATCCCCACCGAACTTCTCCAGTTCTGTTGCCATCATTCCCGCTATCATATCAAGCGTGATTGGTGCGGCCGCTTCCCCCACCATCTTTGTTGAATCCTTGTTTGGGATCGGTACTTGTAATTTCCCTTCCCCGCCTCTCTTTGACGTCGACTTCAATTCACTTCTGTTTGCTCCGCTGGGCCACCAGGTTAGATCGAAAAAATTCCTCCAAAACAGGGCAGAAAAGCCCGAAGTCCTGGGACCTGCGCGGGAGCCACCTAAAGTGCGACCGGCTGTTACATGCTGCCGCACCGGAAGTCCATCCATGGACATTTTCAAGGCTGAGATCGATATGTTTTTTGTCAGTTGGGAAATTAAGGGGTAAAGCAGGAAAGTGGACTTGGTGAGTGTTAGAACATAAGAACATAAGAACATAAGAACTAGGAGCAGGAGTAGGCCATCTGGCCCCTCGAGCCTGCTCCACCATTCAATGAGATCATGGCTGATCTTTTGTGGACTCAGCTCCACTTTCCGGCCCGAACACCATAACCCTTAATCCCTTTATTCTTCAAAAAACTATCTATCTTTATCTTAAAAACATTTAATGAAGGAGCCTCTACTGCTTCACTGGGCAAGGAATTCCATAGATTCACAGCCCTTTGGGTGAAGAAGTTCCTCCTAAACTCAGTCCTAAATCTGCTTCCACTTATTTTGAGGCTATGCCCCCTAGTTCTGCTTTCACCCGCCAGTGGAAACAACCTGCCCACATCTATCCTATCTAATCCCTTCATAATTTTATATGTTTCTATAAGATCCCCCCTCATCCTTCTAAATTCCAACGAGTACAGTCCCAGTCTACTCAACCTCTCCTCGTAATACAACCCCTTCAGCTCTGGGATTAACCTAGTGAATCTCCTCTGCACACCCTCCAGTGCCAGTACATCCTTTCTCAAGTAAGGAGACAAAAACTGAACACAATACTCCAGGTGTGGCCTCACTAACACCTTATACAATTGCAGCATAACCTCCCTAGTCTTAAACTCCATCCCTCTAGCAATGAAGGACAACATTCCATTTGCCTTCTTAATCACCTGTTGCACCTGTAAACCAACTTTTTGCGACTCATGCACTAGCACAACCAGGTCTCTCTGCACAGCAGCATGTTTTAATAATTTATCATTTAAATAATAATCCCTTTTGCTATTATTCCTACCAAAATGGATAACCTCACATTTGTCAACATTGTATTCCATCTGCCAGACCCTAGCCCATTCACTTAGCCTATCCAAATCCCTCTGCAGACTTCCAGTATCCTCTGCACTTTTTGCTTTACCACTCACCTTAGTGTCGTCTGCAAACTTGGACACATTGCCCTTGGTCCCCAACTCCAAGTCATCTATGTAAATTGTGAACAATTGTGGGCCCAACACTGATCCCTGAGGGACATCACTAGCTACTGATTGCCAACCAGAGAAACACCCATTAATCCCCACTCTTTGCTTTCTATTAATTAACCAATCCTCTATCCATGCTACTACTTTACCCTTAATGCCATGCATCTTTATCTTATGCAGCAACCTTTTGTGTGGCACCTTGTCAAAGGCTTTCTGGAAATCCAGATATACCACATCCATTGGTTCCCCGTTATCTACCGCACTGGTAATGTCCTCAAAAAATTCCACCAAATTAGTTAGGCTCGACCTGCCCTTTATGAACCAATGCTGCGTAGATCATCCATGATTCTATTAAACAGACCAGGCTCGAAGAGCCGAATGGCCTATTCCTGATCCTATTTCCTATGGTCTTATATTATTCCTTCCCTAAACCTCTGCAACTCTTTACCTATATCACTCTTCATTATCTCCTCATATGGCTGATTGTCTAATACTGCTTGATGATCCTTCTGTGATACACCTTAGGACATTTTATTATATTAAAGACACTTGAAAGGTGTTACTTGGTCTTTTATAGCACCAGCATTACATGGGGCAGCATGGTAGCACAGTGGCTAGCACTGTTGCTTCACAGAGCCAGAGTCCTAGGTTCAATTCCCGGCTTGGGTCAATGTCTGCATGGGTTTCCTCTGGGAGCTCCAGTTTACTCCCACAGGTCCCAAAGGACGTGCTTGTGAGATGAATTGGACATTCTGAATTCTCCCTCAGTGTACCCGAACAGGCGCCGTAATGTGGTGACTAGGGGCTTTTCACAGTAACTTCATTGCAGTGTTAATGTAAGCCTACTTGTGATACTAATAAAGTTGATTATTGTGGATCACATTCTTTCTCTAATGCATGTTGACACAACTCATTTGAAGCTCAACTTTAGATAATCTGTGCTTGGGTGTCACAGTCCACTATTCACATCTCATTTCTTTCTGTTAACAGCCAAGTCCATAGCTTTGGAATTCACTGTTAAAATCTCTCCATCCCTTCGCCTTTCTCACCTCCTTTAAAACAGTCTTTAAAACAAAGCTTTGGATCACCTATCCTAATATTTCCTAATGTGACTTGATGGCGAATGTTGTTTGATAATGCTCCTGTGAAACACCTTGAAATGTTTTACAATTTTAAAGGTGCTACATGAAGAAAAGTATTTGTTATTTGGTTGCGAAACTCTTTCTAATATTTTAGCATAAAATGCTTTTGTACTGTTATAATAATCGGTCTTACCTACATTAAAGCTAATGGGCGGGATTCTCCAACCCCCCGCCGGGTCGGAGAATCCCCCGGGGGAGGCGCGAATCGCGACCCGACGCCGGCTGCTGTATTCTCTGGCGCCGTTTTTGGGGCGGGGACGGGATTCCCGCCACGCCGGTCGGGGGCCGTTGGCAGCGGCCCACCCGGTGATCCTCCGGGCCCCCGGTGGGCCGTGCGGCCGTCCATTTTTGGCCATTCCCACCGGCGTGGGTTACTCAGGTCCCACACGGTGGGACCTGGCAGGTGAGTATGCATGGGCGGCCCTCGGGGGGGATCCAACCCTGGGGGGAGGCCCCACGGTGGCCTGGCCCACGATCGGGGCCCACCGATCTGCGGGGGGCCTTGTTCCGTGGGGGCACTTCTTCCTTCCGCGTCGGGCCCCTGTAGGGCTCCGCCATATTCCCCAGGGGCCGGCCCAGAGAAGAGAACCCCCCGCACATGCGTGAAAATACAGCGGCCGGCCTGTGCATGCACGGAATCACGCCGGCCGTTCCACGCATGCGCGACATCGCGGCGGATCTTCGCCGTCGGCTGGAGCGGCGCCAACCACTCCAGCGTCCATTTAGCCCCCTAGAAAGCTGAGAATTCCTCACTTTGGGGGGCCTTTGACGCCGCACAGGGCTAAATTGCTGGCTTTTAAAGCAGATCAAGGCAGGCCAGCAGCGCGGGTTCAATTCCCGTACCAGCCTCCCCGAACAGGCGCCGGAATGTGGCGACTAGGGGCTTTTCACAGTAACTTCATTTAAAGCCTACTTGTGACAATAAGCGATTTTCATTTCATTTCAAAATACACATCTAGCCCAGTGGTAGTGGCCACAATGAAAACGTGGGGCCAACGAAGACAACACTTCGGGCTCACCAAGATGTCCCCCATGGCCCCATCTGCGGTAACCACAGATTCCCGCCAGCCATGCTAGACGCAACCTTTAAAAAATGGAGACAGGACGGGGGAACGCTGATAGTTAGGGACTTCTACATAGGAAACAGACTAGTGATGCTGAACGAACTGACAGAGGAATGGGAATTACCGACAGGACAGGAAATGAGGCACCTACAAATAAAACATTTCTTCCGCAAAGAGACAGTAGGATACCCCTTGGTCCCGGAGACCACGCTATTAGAGGACCTGATGAACACGGACAGTAAGGAAGGGTAGGCTTTGTGGGAAAATATATGGACAGCCACTGGACAGAGCCCGAACACCACTGGACAAGACCAGATGGAAATGGGAGGACGAACTGGGGACAGAAGTGGGGTGGGGACTCTGGAGCGAAGCATTAAGCAGGGCCAACTCCACCTCCTCCTGCGCAAGGCTCAGGCTCATGCAGTTCAAAGTGGTGCACAGAGCACACCTGACCAGAACCCGAATGAGCAGGTTCTTCCCGAAGGTGGAGGACAAATGTGCGCGGTGCCAGAGGGGCCCGGACAACCACACCCATATGGTTCTGGGCTTGTCCCAAACTTGCTGGGTTCTGGACAGCCTTCTCCAAGGCAATGTCCAAGGTTGTGGGGGTGAGGATGAAGCCATGCCCGAATATGACAATCTTCAGGGTACCGGAGCAGCCAGAGTTACACATGGGGAAGGGGACCAATGCCCTTGCTTTTGCTTCTCTAATCGCACGCCAGAGAATCCTGCTCGGCTGGCGATCGGCAGCACCACCCACAGCTGCAGACTGGCTCGCTGACCTCTCAGAATTTCTCTGCCTGGAGAAGATCAAGTACGTCATCCATGGGTCAGAGGAAGGCTAGGGAGAAGGGGAGCATGATACCCCGAATCTGATGGCAACAGTTTGTTAATAGAGAAACTTAAGAAAAAAACTTTTTGCATTGTATAATAAATGAAAACGAACGTCAATGTACATAATTTTGAAAATCCCAATAAAAAGATTTTTATAAAATAAAATAAAGTTCCAAGTCAGAACACATATGTCTCTTGTCTCCCTCTGTCCAGAGGGTGTGTGTCTCGACACCCACGCCCACCACCGACACCCGCCCCCCCACCCCGCCTAGAAGGAACTATGTAAATGTGCAAACTTTGACTTTGTCAGTGATGATAGACTAATGTACCATGAAATATGAAAATCAATAAAACATTCTAAAAAAAGAATGCAACCAAACCGTACCACATTTTCTTTGCGTCTTTGTTTTAGTTGGGTGGTTTGAGAAGGGGTGGGTATGGAAGCAATAAAACACATTTTCCAATAACTGATTTTTACTGTGTTTTTTGTTTTCTTCGATTCATGGAATAGAAATTGAAAAATGTTTTGCAAAAATGAGGTTTTAAATTAATAATTCAACTGGACTTTAATTTAAACTTTTCAGCAGGCACCCTTCCACTCACTGTTTTGCCTCCGCAGCACCTGCCTCTCCAGTATTCACTGGAGTTCACCCAGCATGGGGGAGGGGCTGGAAAAAGTTCCCTAAAAATTGCCTGTTCCGTCCCCAACCTGGCTGGAAACCCGCATCCAGCAGACTCATCTACTTGTAGTCAGAAAATCAAATTAAACGGAATTTCAGATCCTGGAGTGTACGAACCCTCATGGATAATGCGCGAAACAATCGACTGGAATGGAGAACTGCCTTGTTGCCCGTGAACTCATGCACTTCAACATTGACGCGGCTGCCCTGCAAGAGACCCGAAGGGCAAGCAAATGGCAGTTGAGGAAAGATAGTGGTGGTTACACCTTCTTCTGGAGAGGAAAACCCGAGAATCAGTCCAGCACGCATGGAATTGGTTTCTCCATCAAAAACAAACTTGTTAACTGACTCTTGGAGCTCCCTGTCAGCATCAACAGCACCTCACAACCCTCCATCGACAACTTGCCAACAGCCAACAGTTGTGGTCGCCTATACCCCAATCATTGATGCCAATGGTGAATCCAAAGAACGTTTCTACTCCACCTTGGACACCATAATCTCCAACAATCCGAAGGAAGATAAGATCATCCTCCTTGGGGACTTCAACACCAGAGTTGGAAAAGATCCCAACTCTGGAAAGGAAGGAATTGGGAATTGTAACTCCAATGGAGTTCTTCTGCTCATCAAATTTGTGGACACACAGGCTTGTCATCACTAACTCACTGTTCCATCAAAAAGAGAAGTTCAAGACTTCCTGCAGACATCCACGGCTAAAGCACTGGCACATGATCGACTTTGTGATCGCCCGATCCCGAGGTCAAATGAGGATGCCCTCATCACCAACGCGATGGCCAAGGCAGAAGACTGCTGGACAGACCACTGGGTCATCCGCTCCTCTATGTCCATCAAACTCTGGACGATGAACAAACAGCTCAGAAAAAAGATCAATGTTGAGAGCTTCAAGAGCCATGCATGCCAGTGAATTTCCAAAAAGGTCTTCTTCAAAAGTGTCCATTCTATTGGAGTGGAGGAAAACTGGAAAGAGCTGAAGACAGCCATCACCTCAAGCTGGGAAGAAACCATTGACCATGAGACCTGGAAACACCAAGACTGCTTCGACGAGAACGACCACACCAGCCAAGACCTCATCGACAAGAAGAGGAAAGCTCTGCGTGTCTGGCAAAACAACATCACCAGCAAGGCATGTGAAGTTTGGAAAAGCCGCAGGAGTGTAAGGGATCCCAGCGGAGATTTTCAAACTTGGAGAAGAGATCAGCTGTCATCTCCATCAGCTAGTGCTGAAAATCTGGGACGGAGAAGAAGTTCCTGCTAACATCAGAGATGTCGACGAAAGGAGATAAAGCGAACTGTGGGATTTACCGAGGGATCTCCCTACTCTCCATCACCGGGAAGTTTATTGCACGAGTCCTCACTAGCTGCCTTCTCCCAGACTCTGAAAAAATCCTTCCAGAAAACCAGAGTGGTTCCCGACCAAACCAGAGAACAGGAGGCATGGGGCAGGCTTCTCCGTTGCCCGGCGCCAAAATTGGGAATGGCGATCGGGCAGAGAATAGGACCCGATGCCGAAATCGTGGCAGGCGCCGGTTTGGTGCCGAATCACAATGCTCCACCCCCTCCAAATCGGTGTCACTGCGACGCAGCCACGTTTGCATTGCATTATTGGGCCCACCCATGGTGCTCCGTCTTGATGGGCCGAGTTCCCGGAGGCACGGGCCACATGTGGTCTCAACAGCTGTGAGCCTGGCGTGGTGGCTGTGAAGAGAGAGTGTCCAGCGCCGCCATACTTCGCCGACAGTCGTGCCGCTGGCTTCTGCCAGGGCTGGAGTGAGTAGGTAGGTACACAGTCCAGCACAACCGGCGCCATTTTCAGGCGCGATCGGTGCGTGTGTGGGGAGTGTAAGTGTACGCGTGGCTGTAGCCTGTCCAGCACGGACCCGGCGATTCTCCCACTGTTTTTTGCGTGTTCTGTGTGTATTCCACACGGTGCTGGTGCTAGCCCCTCACCGGTAGCAGAATCGGTGCGGGTGTGGCGCCGATTTTTCTGTCGTGGAACTTCACGGATCTTCCGTTGACATCAACACTTAGACGCAGGAACTGAGAATCCAGCCCGTGATTTTCACTGCTCAGCAACTTCAAGAGAAATAGCAGGAGCAACACCAACCACTCTACATGGCCTTCATCGATCTGATCAAAGCATTTGACTCAGCCAATCGGGAAGTGCTATGGAAGACTGTGTCAAAGACCGGCTGTCCAGAGAAATTCATCAACATCCTCCGACTTCTCCACAACAAGATGTTGGTGACAGTTCTCACCGACAGAAATAAGACAGAAACCTTCAAGGTCAAGACTGGAGTCAAGCAGGGATGTGTCATCACCCTCACCCTTGTCTCCATCTTCAATGCCGCCATCCTTCACCTTGTCATGAGCAAGTATCCCAAAGGAATGGACATCGTCTACAGGATGGACGGAAATTCTTTCAACTTCGGTCCAATTTAAAAAATTTTTTTTAGAATATCCAATTTTGTTTTCCAATTAAGGGGCAATTTGGAGTGGCCAAGCCACCTAACCTGCACATCTTTGGGTTGTGGGGGTGAATGTGCAAACTACACACAAACAGTGACCCGGGGTCAGGATCGAACCCGGGTCCTCAGCGCCATAGGCAGCAGTGTTAACCACTTTGCCACCGTGCCACCCCAAATTTTTCAACTTCAACTGGTTGAAATTCCACACTGACATCGCCATCAACACTCTCAAAAGAGAATTTCCCAATACTGGAAGAACTGACGCAGAGATTCCAACCAGCTAAAGGCAACAAACTCAGATGTGTCATGTGAGAGTACCTTTAAGACATGGATGTTTAAGTAATGTACCTTTAAGAAAACAGTGATGTCAGAGAGTGGGTGGAGCTAGGCTTTAGATCAGCCATTTTGCAGTTTTTAGTTTTGCAGTTTGAAAAGAGCTTGGGAGTGTCTGTGTTTGCAATGAGCTGGATCTCTGCCATGAAAGACTATCTCTGGATCATTTGAGTGATTTAAACTCATAATAGTAAAGCCTTTAACCTGATGTGATTCTGTTTAAAGGTGTTAAGTCTCTTGGAAGTTTGAAGGAACATTTTGAGGAATTATTTACTGTTGCAATATTTTCGGAGTTATCTTTGAAGTAAGGGGTGTTAAGAGACCCAATGTTTATTTAAGATGTTAAGTTGAGTTCATGGAATAAACATTGTTTTGTTTTTAAAACCCCGCGTGTCCATAATTGTAATCCCACTCCTAGGGAACAAGCCGTGTGCTAGGAAAAGCAACAAATACATTAAAGGAAGAGGTTGGTTGAACTCCATGATACATTTTGGGGTTCTGAAAATGCCTCGCCCATAACAGATGCCTGCAGCTTAATAACTTCCTACGGAAGGAGACAAGGACATACTCGCGACCACCACGACAGACACTATTAGAAGAGCTACTGGACGCAAACGTCCTAGGCAGAGGGAACTGTAGTGACATGTACGAACGACTGCTAGAGAGGGCCGACACTGAACTGGACACGACAAGGAGGAAATGGGAGGAAGACTTGGGGTTCGAAATAGGGTGGGGACTCTGGAGTGAAGCACTGCACAGGGTCAACTCCACCTCCACATGCACGGGGCTCAACCTAACGCAGCTAAAAGTGCTACATAGAGCCCACTTGACTAGAACCCGAATGAGCAGATTCTTCCCGGAGGTGGAGGACAGATGTGAACAGTGCCGAGGAGGCCCGGCCAATCATGCCCACATGTACTGGTCTTGCCCCAGACTTGCCGGGTACTGGACAAGCTTCTTCGAGGCAATGTCCAAAGTGGTGGGGATGAGGGTGGCAGTCTTCAGGGTATCAGACCAGCCAGGTCTCTTCATGGGGAGGAGGGCAGACGCCCTTGCCTGTGCCTCCCTGATCACCCGCCATAGAATCCTGTTTGGCCGGCGGTCAGCAGCACCACCCAAAGCTGCAGACGGCTGTCCGACCTCTCGGAATTTCTCCAAATGCAACCACACCCACATGTTTTGGGCTTGCCCCAAGCTTGCTTGGTTCTTCTCCGAGGCAATGTCCAGGGTTGTGGGGGTGAGGGTGAAGCCATGCCCAATAGTGGCAATCTTCGGGGTATCGGAGCAGCCAAAGGTACACATGGGGAAGGGGGCTAACGCTCTCGCTTCCGCTTCCCTAATCGCACGCCGGAGAATCCGGTTCGGCTGGCGATCGGCAGCACCACCCACAGCTGCAGACTGGCTCGCTGACCTCTCGGAATCTCTCCAGCTGGAGAAGATTACTTACGCCACCCGAGGGTCAGAGGAAGGCTTCCTGGATACTTGGGGGCAGTTTGTCGGTCTGTTCCAAAATCTTTTCGAAGCCAGCAATGAGGAGTAAGCTAATAAGAATTTCTTTAACACACCAAGATAGGCGAGGTACCAAAAGACTGCGCAATCCAGAGAGTGGGGGGACGACGACGACAACAGGGAAGGGGGAGGAACCATAGACTGATCCAGAGGGCAATGAAATGCACATATGGTCAGTTAAACAAAGGACAAACTAAACCTCTCTGTATAATAAAGGAAATTATTGCGGGTGAGAAAAATGTGATGTGTATATATACAGCTATTTATAAATATGGGAAATGCCAATAAAAAGAGTAAAAAAAAAAAAACCAATTTCTCCAAATGGAGAAAATCAAATTCACCTTCTGTGGGTCGGAAGGAGGCTTCCACAAAACATGGGAGCCATTCACCCGACTGTTCCGAGACCTGTTTGTGGACAACACATATAAAAATAAATAGCCAGTAGCCAGTGGGAAATAGCCAGGACAAAATAGAAAGAGGAAAGCGAGGGAGGACCAGGGAGGGGGGAGGGGTGGGCTGGGGGGTGGCAAGGTGAGGTAGCAAAATTCAGTGGATAAAATGGGGAGCAGCAGTGAAAAAGGAGGGAAGGGATCGGGGTGGTGTCAAGGAGAGAGGAGCTGGACGGGGGGAGAATAGGGAGGATTGTATGCTGAGCCAGATGGCGACAGACTGTAAATAGAGAAACCTAAGAAGGAACCTTTGTGACTGTACAATAAATGAAAACGAATGACAAAGTATATAATTTTGAAAATGTCTATAAAAAGATTTTTTTAAAAGAGAATTGCAAAGCTGTGCTCAAAGAATCAGTCTCAGTCTCAACTTCAAGGAGACTCAAGTCCTTTACCAATCCATCCCAGGGCAACATCCGGTCTCTCCCTTCTTCAAGGTCAACGGAGAAACCCCTACCAAATGTGGAACATTTCCGCTACCTGGGGAGCCACCTCTCATCTAAGGCTGACATAGTAGCAGAGATTCAATATCGTATCTTGCTGACACCAAAGCCCTTGTGTACAAGGCAGTCGTCTTCCCAGCTCTTCTATACAGCTTCGACTACATACAAAAACGTATAGAAACCTGGACTATGTACAGATGCCACCTCAAGACTCTGGAGAGGTACCATCAATGCTGTCTTCACATCAGCTGGAAGGACAGGCATACTGACATTGGTGTTCTTGAAGGAGGTAGGGGCATCAACATCAAGGCCATGATCATCCAAAACCAATTCCACTGGGCTGGCTATGTGCTTAGGATGTCAGAGTCCCAACTGCCAAAGCAAATCTTTTTTCCAAGCTCAAGGCAGGCTGTCGAACAAGAGAAAGACAAAGGAAGCACTTCAAAGACACCCTGAATGTTTACCTCAAGAAATGCAACATAGACACCAACAAGTGTGCGGTTGAAGATGCGGCTCTAGGTTTGGGCTCATCAGTCATGCAAGAACCCACAGAACCCATGATCAGGAACATGGATTTTCTTAGGTGGACAATCATACTCATTAATGAGTGATCACTGGAGAAGATAAAATGATTGAAACTGTTGGAGGGCATTTTGTGATACTGGACTATGATATAAATTATAGGTGGCCCTGTAACTACATTTGTGCTCCTATATTACTTTTGAATAGTTATGATGAAACAAAAGGTACTCATTGGCTTGGATGCTTGTTTAGAAGAGGCAATTTGTAGAAATAGATAGTGATGTGTTGGGTACTCTGGATCTGTGGAGACTGCGTTTACCTTAGCAGTAACATAGACAGGCTACCAACACTTGTAATAGTACAACTCTATTTTATTTAACTAAGAGCTGTTAAACATACTTGCACTGTGGGTCGACACTATGTTAGATTGACTGAAGACCTATGCCTAACCTGACCAGCCTAAACTGCTAGCACATGGTGGATGTTTGTGCTACTGACTGTGGGCTCTGTCTGTCTCAGAGGCTGCATCCCGAATGAGCGGGAAAACTAGTGCCCTCTGTCTTTATAGTGACCGTGCCCTAACTGGTGATTGGCTGCTGTGTTGTGTGTGTTGATTGGACTTGCAGTGTGTCAGTCAGTGTGTGTCTCTGCACCATCATATACTGATGTGTATATTATGACAGATAGTGTATACACAATGCTGTAATATCAGAAAAGACACAAAATGGCTGTTAGCTATTTTGAGATATAAAATGGCTGAACAAGCCACATGCCCTGTAAACTTTCTCATGAGACCCAAGCGTGGGTATGTATAGGGAGTGTCCCAACAGCCGCTGATAACAGCTTTACAGAACAAGACATGCAATGTATCATTGATAAAGTTCAAGGTCTACACCTGTAGACGGGACACATTATTATGTTAGTTTTGAATGACTTCTGTATGAAGTTAGGGTCGGGTAAGACAACACCCACTTTAAAAAATAAAAAAAATTTAGTGTACCCAATTATTTTTTTTCCAATTAAGGGGCAATTTAGCATGGCCAATCCACCTGGCCTGCACATCTTTGGGTTGTGGGGGCAAAACCCACGCAAACACGGGGAGAATGTGCAATCTCCACACGGGCAGTGACCCAGAGCCAGGATCGAACCTGGGACCTCGGCGCCGTGAGGCTGCAGGGCTAACCCACTGCACCACCATGCTGCCAGACAACACCCACTTTCACCATATATGTGATAACAGGGATGCTCAGAAAATTGATTGACTGCATGTAATAAGTGTGACGCGAATATAGTTGATTTATTGTACGTAAATGAGAATACAAACTAATTCCGCCCCTTGAATCTACATATTAACCCGTGTGAACTTTAGCTTTGGTGAGAGAAGGTGCTGTCAAAGGCTGCGGAGTCTGAGACCTTCCCTCCCAGAATTCTGACATGATAAACTGCTTTTTTTACTTGTACTCAGGCCTTCGTGTGAATATTTTCACCTCTAACATTTGGCGTAGTCTGGTGGGGTTTGCTGAGCCGGACGCCGCTCGAGCCGGTGGACAAGGCGAGTAGTCAAATCTTTGACCGCCAGAAATTAGAGTTACACGGCGAGATGGACGGACGGCGAAGCAACATCCAACAAATCTGGTATAAAGGCCAAGTGAGTAAAAGACTCAGTTTAAAATTTCTTTTTTTTGGTTTTGTTGGTCCGCTATACTATTTTCTTTTGGCTGCTCGAGGACCCATGCTGAGCCTGAATTAAGGGGGCAATTGAGCTCTCACGTGACGGCCAGAGCTAGTTGGGAGTCCGAGGTGCACAGACTGTTGAGTGAATAACGGGTCACAAAATTTATCGTGACACAGTGCCAAGCCAGGACCACCACCCTACGGGAGTGGATGATAGGTAAAGCCTCTGAGCACAGTCGCCTAGTCACAAGGGATATGCAGGTGATAGAGATGACATGGTTAACATATCATGGAAAAGAGAGGCATGAGGCTGCTTTTCTGGGGTCCCCTGGGGATCCATGAGTCTGGCGTTCGGGTAAGAGCAAAATACTCTGCTACCAAAAAAACAATGATCAAAGATGGGTGGGACCCTGCGCAGCCCCTGTGGAACAAAGAAAATGGTGAGATATACAGGCAAATAAAGCAGGAGTCATCTTAGTTCACCAGTTAGAAGAACAAATGACTGAAATTAAGCCTTCACACCATTTGGAAAACAGGCTAGTTTAAAGGAATTGAGGTCTCACTCCTATAAGCATAGCAATAAAGTGAGTTAAGATAGCGGCAGTACAGATTGTGCAAACTGGCAAAGAATCACAAAAACTGCCAACAATTACGGCTAAGGACTGTCCTGGAATGTCTCAAGAAGAGGGGAAAGAAATTGGCTCCCTGGAAATGGACATTTTAAATCAACTAAAAGTTTAGACATGTCCAAAGGAAAGGAAAGGAAAAAATCAAATAAAGTAAAGTCCAAAAGATCAGAAAGGGGCTGAAACGCTCAATCAGCTTTTTGTTCAGAAATATCTGAGGATGACAAATCCCCTCCCAAAACGAGAAAAGAAAATGGGGAGTAAAGTCAATACAAGATTACGATTAGAAACTTAACAATGGATTCTTGTCTAAAATAACTTCAGATCGTTTCAAGCCATCCAGATAAACTCGGCAGTAATTCAATTCATCTGAAGCAAACAAAATAAATAAATAAACATTCAGTAATATCTCTCTCAAACACTGGTTAAATAGCGAACATTGAAAATTGAATTCAGTTTAAAGAACAAGAAAGAAATTTGAGTAACATTAAAGGAAAGAATAAATAATGTTTGAGGTCACGTAACAGATAAAAATGGCATCATGCCAAGTTCTCCGCCTCTTCCGATTCTGTACAAAAATGTAACCATTTCAGCAAGCAGGTCATCTGCATAAAGAAATATACGTCTCTAAGAATAGCTAATGCCTATAAAATTAATCAGTGGAAACTGACTTAAATGGAATAACACAGATAAAGTTTTATGACGAAGGAGAATGGAAGATTTTGTTCAGTATTTTAATTAAGCGATTGTGAAATTGCTGTCTCTTTACTTTGATATTTGCGACCTGTGAGAATGTGTGTGTGTTTGATCTGTGAATGTTAATATCTCTCTGCTAAGATTTATCTTCTGAGAAAGTAACCTTGGGTTTATAATCTGGAATTTTACAATAGGCTCCGGAAGGATTTTTACATAACTTATTTTGGTGTGTTGTCTGACATTGTGATTTAAAGATCATAGTTTGAGTGTAGTTAACACATTTTTATTTTCAAAGGCTATCATTGACATTTCCAGGGTAATTTTGATACACGGGGAATTTTAATCAGGGTACAAAATCACATATGTAAGAATAAGAAAATATTAAGTTTATGGTGTTCATTGGAAGTTAGGATGGTTGAAATACATATGACCAAGCCAGTGTTTCATTAGTTCAGGGTTAAAACATCCCTGATACAACGCAGATGTTTTAATTCTGAGATTGCAGAATTAAGCGTAAAGGACAGATGGGTAAATCAAATATGTCCATGATCATGTTTCTTGTGAAATGAAATGAAAATCGCTTATTGTCACAAGTAGGCTTCAAATTAAGTTACTGTGAAAAGCCCCTAGTCACCACATTCCGGCGCCTGTTCGAGGAGGCTGTTACGGGAATCGAAACGTGCTGCTGGCCTGCCTTGGTCTGCTTTCAAAGCCAGCGATTTAGCCCTGTGCTAAACAGCCCCTGTTTAAACAAAATAAGAGTGGTGATAAAATGACGCCTGGTAGAGAACCACGATACAGCACAAAATTGGTTCAGTCATATATTCAATAATTTATTGTGTTTGATATTTTAAAATAAATGTTTAAAATTAGCTTGGAAATTAAAACTTCAGACAATCTGGAAGCTAGTTTTTAAAAAGGAAAAACACACAACTCTGCTTGAAAGCAAATCTATATTCCAAAAAAAATCACACTGTTCTCAGACACTTGATAACAGGAACTTGGCAGCAATCCAACACTCCCGTGCTGGGTTTGCCTGTCCACACTCTGAACTCTGGTTTTGTAATTCTGATAAAGTAATGAAAAGACAAAACAGCTGAAGATGTATTTTTAATTGGAACTTACAAATCTTAAGTTTTGAATTGTCAGATATATTCAGATTAGTTAACCCACTCTGTCCCATGCAGAATGGATCTTTGGTGTTAGAACATAGAACATACAGTGCCGAACTTTACAAGTAACTACAAGTGCCACGATATTTGCAGTAGCTTAAGGAATTTGAGACAGTTGAGTTATTGTAAACTGGCTAATTAACCAGGCAAATGCTCGACAAGGTCGGGTTCAAACGCAACAGAATTAGGAAAATAGATATGAAAGGGTTGGAATATATATATAAGAACTACTAACCTCTGCATAACACACATGTTCGGCCCATACAGGAAAAGCTTTTTACGGACAACATCTAACACCTGGTGACCACCAGGACACTTTTCCACTTTTCCTTTAAATTTTTAGGTTAAACATTCAAGAAAGGCTGCACCGACAGCAGCAGCTGTGGAGACTAGTGATGGCTCTTGAGATCTCAGAACAACTACAAGCACTTCACTTCACAATGTACACAGGGTGCACGTAGCTATATAAACTATGGTGCTTTATATAAATTTATTGACGGGATGTGCATCCCAGCAGCCAGAGACTGGACCAATGATATAGCTTATTTTAATGCTTGGCTGCAGCTGCATTCAGGGAAAGACATCGGATGCGTTTACAACTTGTGTCTGTACTTCTTGCGCGTCCCGGTATTGTTTATAATATGAAATAAATATGTACAGTGTTTTAAGTAAGGTTGTTATGAAGCAGGCTGCCAATCACACGGGCTAAATTTTTAGGGCATGACAACCTACACAGGGTTAGAAGAGGCATAATCAATGATGCAGTGACTTGACTTCACACAGAAACTTCTATGGTAAAGTCACTAGACATACGAAGGTTAAATGCAAAGGTGGAACAACTTACAGGAATAAGGAAGAGAATATTAGAGAAAGCAGAGAAAGGTCTAGCCAGCTTGGGGAAGAGGGCCTCGATATACAATTGAATAGGACAACAGTGTTAGGTACACACATTAAGACATTCAACATTAATTAACAAACTCATCGACCAAGAAAGGGAGACAGCCGGAAGGCTCTGACGGGGCAGCTAAGCCACAACCTTGATCTGATCTAAAGGGAGGAGGTGCCTGATTGAATAGACAGCCTGCAACTGGCTAAGCTAGCCAAATGACAAGGGACGCTGGAAATCCGTACTCTGAAGGGAGTAACCAAAGTATACTCAGTGATCCCCGACTGTAAAATGGATGAGATAACGGGGGCACAGGTGGTCCTGATGATCCCTATCATCACACCGGACCCAGGGCCATACCCTCACAACTAACTGAAGGACATTGGAATCGTACAGGCTAACACCGCCCTCAGGTACTATCTCATCGAGACCTCTGCTATACGCAGGGATAATATGTGGGATTTCCCTCATGTTGCCCCCACCCAGTGGGACCGGGAGAGTTGGACGAATGTGGGTTAATCAGAACTCATGGTTGTGTCTTAGAGATTACACCTGCCCTCAGGCATTTTACGTTTGCGGAAGAAAGGAAAATACCGTAACCTCTTACGCTATAACTTTTGGACCCCTTAGGCCCACCACTATAGGCCTAGCAAGGATCATTTGAGTTGGGAGTATAATAGCCAGAGATGGTCCCACATCTTGCAGAAACTCTGAGGGAATGAAGACTCAAGATCAGTCAATAAGTTAAGCTTTACCATCAGTTAACGAAAAAAAACCAAATCCATGCTTTGAAAAATAAACACACAGAGGAACTACTGCAAAGTGACAGTTAGTGGCAGCAAGTATGGGGCTGTTAGATGAGCTTACTTGAAAACTGCTATGAATAACATAATTTAATGACAAACAGCAGAGTTAGTCAGGGAGGCAGGAATGATTGATATCAAGACATTAAATGTGACATATATGGGTTAGTTTGAGGGGTAATCAATAAATCACATGCACGGTGTATGTACGGAACATCTGGGAGGTTACATGCCCCAAAGGCCGTATTAAACGCACCCTGCAGTCCTCATATCATTTCATTGTGGTCAGTTGGAGTTCTGCAAACATCTTTCATGACCAAAAGGGGGAAGTGTTGGAGGGCATTTTGTGATACTGGACTATGGTATAAATTATAGGTGGCCCTGTAACTACATTTGTGCTCCTATATTACTTTTGAATAGTTCTGATGTAACAAAAGGTACTCATTGGCTTAGATGCCTGTTTAGAAGAGGCAATTTGTAGAAATAGATAGTATATACACAATGCTGTTAATATCAGAAAAGATACAAAATGGCTGTGAGCTATTTTGTGATATAAAATGGCTGAACAAGCCACATTCCCTGTAAACTGTCTCATGAGACCCAAGCGTGGGTATGTACAGGGAGTGTTCCAACAGCCGCTGATAACAGCTTTACAGAACAAGACATGCAATGTATCATTGATAAAGCTCAAGGTCTACAGCTGTAGACAGGACACATTATTATGTTAGTTTTGAATGACTTCTGTATGAAGTTAGGGTCGTGTAAGACAACACCCACTTTAAACCATATATGTGATAACAGGGATGCTCGGAAAATTGATTGATTGCATGTAATAAGTGTGAAGCGAATATAGTTGATTGAGTGTATGTAAACAGCCTCCCCGAACAGGCGCCGGAATGTGGCAACTAGGGGCTTTTCACAGTAACTTCATTTGAAGCCTACTTGTGACAATAAGCAATTTCATTTAATTTCATTTCATGAGAATACAAACTATTTCCGCCCCTTGAATCTGTATATTAACCCGTGTGAGCTTTAGCTCAGGTGAGAGAAGGGGCTGTCAAAGGCTGCGGAGTCTGAGACCTTCCCTCCCAGAATTCTAACATAATAAACTGCTTTTTTTACTTGTAGTCAGGTTTCGTGTGAATATTTTCACCTCCAACAAAACAATCATTGGGAGAGTTTGAGATGAAAATGAGTGTATCTTCTTCGCTGCACGTATTCTGAAGTTTGCATTGTTTGTCTTTTGATGCATTGTAGTTTTGTGTTGGTGTGCAAGGAATGTAGCAATCAAATGTAGAATTGGTATAAGTGCTTTGATCAAACCACTGCTGGCTGTAATAAAAAGGGAAAATGCTGCAAAAACTCAGCAGGTCTGGCAGCATCTGTAGAGAGCGACACAGAGTTAATGTTTATAGTTTGTATGATTCTTCTTCAGAGTTAAAGAGAGGGAGAAATGTGATGGATTATATACTGCATAAGAGGGTGCAGAGCAGCTGGAGCAGAGTAAGCAGAGTCGGGCTGGAATGGCAAATCATGGTGCCTGAGTTTTTGTAGTGAATTCAATAATTAATCATATCATCAAATGGAATCATATTGGTTGAGTACTCATGTTGAGTTGTGTAACATGAGCTTGTCAAAATCAAAGATCTAATTCTGCTGTTGTTATCACTGATGTCTGAGTTATAAGGAATAGTGGCAAATGAGGAGCACATCTCATGTAAAGCTTCACCCGTGGTCACTCTGGAGATAAGCACAGGCTTGGGCTCCACTCTCAGTGTCCAGGACCCAGTGCTTTTGGGAAGATTCAGCCCAACGTATAATTCAAAAGAAACATTTTGCAAAAGAAACTTTGGGGTTTGGCTGATAACTTTTTGCAGGGCATTTCCAAATTATTTGCTGTAACGTTGGCCGTTTGCGTAGTTTCTCCAGTAATTTTGCTGGAATTATGTTTGATGATTAGGAGAACACTGTGGAAATTATAGGGACAATTATTTTCCAAATTATACAAGAAACATCCTGGTTCTTATGTGATATTTCTTCTTCCAAACAGGTTAGGAAAGCTCTTCTTCTGGATCTTCTAGAATATTATGGATTTTTTCCTGTAACCATTGGAAGGTTTTATCAGCAACACGGTCAAAAAGATTGATGTCAGCTTGATAATAGTGATCCAGGCGCTTCTCATTACAGCATTGGTTCAAAACTTCCAAGAGGTTGCAAAATGACTTTCCCAGTGACTCCCATTGCTGATCTTCTGGATACTTTTCCCTCGTGTGTAAATAGAGAATCTGCAAAGAGGAGAACCAGTGAGAATTTGGACAAGCTAAATATGTTCATTAATTTAGAGTGTAACTGTAAAGTCTACCTTCATCATGAAGGACCCAAGAAAAGGACGGCTCTTTCCTCGATAGTTTTCACATAATTGATCCACTGTCCAATAGTAACCATTGAGAGATTTTAAGATTTTGAAAGCCTTTTTCCGATAGCCACCTTTGCTATCAATTTTACCAAGTAAAAAGGCATCAATCTTCGAGAAGGAAGGCCTTTAAAAACAATAATGCATAGCTGTAATTTTCCCTCACACATCGTCTGATTAGAAATTATAGCAACTCTGGGACACAATTTTGTTCTGTAATTGCAGCATTAATCGATCTCTAATGCCTGTCGTCACAGAGAGTTTCTAAATGTGTTGATTCCCGACACTTGAAAGTAAAAAATAAGCTCAGGGTCGATAACAACAACAACAGCAATAACTTGCCTTTCTTTAACATGCCCGATGCAGACCAGCAACCCAAAATGTTTGGCAGAGGCATAATCAAAAATGAATCCTCAGGCAAAAAAATAAAATATCTTGAGACAAAAGCTCAGCAATACAAGTGGGTTTTGAGAAGAATGTTTAAAAAAAAAAAATTTAGAGTACCCAATTCATTTTTCCAATTAAGGGGCAATTTAGCGTGGGCAATCCACCTACCTTGCACATCTTTGGGTTGTGGGGGCGAAACCCATGCAAACACGGGGAGAATGTGCAAACTCCACACGGACAGTGACCCAGAGCCGGGATCAAACCTGGGACCTTGGCGCCGTGAGACTGCAGTGCTACCACTACGCCACCGTGCTGCCCATTGAGAAGAATGTTAATAGAGAAGAGTGAAATAGTGGGGAAGAGGGAATTTAAGGAGAGAATTCAATACCATGGAACCTAGACGTTTGAAGGTGGGGAGTAGGATGGGAGATGCAACAGTCCAGAGTAGTCGGAATGCAATGTTTGTGGGAAATGGGAATCATAAGGCTGGAGGAAATTTAGAGAGCTGGAAGGGTGTAAGTTTGAGAAATAGAATTTTAAGTTTGAAGTATTGGAGGACTGGCAGCCAACATATTTCAGCAAGGACGAAGATGTTGAGTGACTGAAACTAAGACCAATAGGATATGGTCAGTTAGATGAGCTGAAGTTTAAGGAGCGTGGATGATTGGAGGCCCGTGACAACTTCTGATGGCGGCCATGGAGTGAGTGGTCGCACACAGGGCAGCTCCGGCTCAAAGGCGTTGGTTTGGGCATGTTTTACCTGTTAGTAGTGTAGCTCAGGCAGGAAAGTGGTGCAGAAGGTGTAGAGGGAGAGGTTCACCCCAGAATTGGCATGTCCATTGGCTATCAGACCCGTCAGAAAACAGTTCAGGGCCTGGCTACGGAGTTGGAGGAGATCTGTGGCGCAGCACCAATTTTGAGAATGCCGGTGGGGGAAGGGTCGTCGGCGGGGGTGAAGCCTCAAATGGAGCAATTGATGAGCTTCATCAAGGAGGAATTTCGGCAGCAGAAAAGGACATGCACAGTGACTGGTCAAAGGCGATTGAGGGAGCAGTGGCACCTCTGCGAGGGCCGTTGGATCAAGTGGAGAAGTGTCTCGAGGTGAAGGGGCGATGATATGTGAGGTGGAGAAGGTGGTATCTGGCCAGAACGATCGTTCTGTGCGGGAACCATGAAATGAAAATGAAAATCGCTTATTGTCACAAGTAGGCTTCAAATGAAGTTACTGTGAAAAGCCCCTAGTCGCCACATTCCGGCGCCTGTTCGGGGAGGCTGTTACGGGACCATAGGTTTAAGCCAGGGAGATGGATGGGATAGAACAAGAACAAAGAAAAACAAAGAACATTACAGCACAGGAACAGACCCTTTGGCCCACCGAGCCTGCACTGATCCAGATTCCTTATTTAGACCTACTACTTATTGCCCAAACGATCTGTATCCCTCCATTCCCCGCCCATTCATGTGTCTATCAAGATCCATCTTAAATGTTGCTATCGTACCCGCCTCCACCACCTCCACTGGCAACGTGTTCCAGGCACCCACCACCCTCTGCGTGAAAAACCTTCCCCCACATCTCCCCTAAACTTTCCCTCTCTCACCTTGAACCTGTGTCCCTTGTAATTGAGTCTTTCACCCTAAGAAAAAGCTTCCGACTATTCACCCTGTCTATACCTCTCTTAATTTTGTCCCCCTCAGCCTCTGAATTTCCAACGAAAATAATCTGAGTTTATTCAACCTTCCCTCATAGCCAACACCCTCGAGACCAGGCTTGGGGTTTAACAGGTTTGGTTGAGTCTGAGGCAGTGGTTGGAGATCAGGTAGAATTGGTTCCTGTGGCATTTGGGTTTGTATTATGGATCAAAGACAGTGACTTCGGACTTTCCAATGTTTATCAGGAGGTCATCGCAATTCATCTAAGGCTGGGTGTTGAACAGACAGGCTGTCAACACAGAGGCAGCAGAAGGGTAAAGGGAGGCAGTGGAGAGAGAGAGGGCATAAACTGGCCCCATGCTTGCAGATGGTGTTACTAAGGAGCAGTATGTCGATGAGGGAGGGTCTTCTTGGGAGACCGGTAAGGTAATGTTGGGTGGAAAAAGTGGCCAATAATGAAGTGGAATATTGAAGTTAGGTTGGAGGAGGCACAGATGGATCATAAACATCAGCACAGACCAGTGGGGCTGAATGGCCTGTTTTTGTTAGAGACATTCTTTAATTCTATGCGATTGCTAAAGATATTTAGGCTGTGATCAGTTAGTCAAGAGCAGAATCAAATGAAGGCATGTCAGATATGTTAGAGCAGAATTATATGGTCTCCTGTGTTGTCAGTTGCAAATAGGTCAAACTAAAGAGTCACGATAGATTCCCACGGCTGGATTTTTTCTGCCCCCTGCCAGATATATTTCCACCAGGGTTAGGCGGGGGGGGGGACACACACATAGGAAATATGAAGTATGGCAAGCTCACTGCCTTCCTGTCCCTCCTCCCACCCCCCCCCCCCACCCCCACCAGCTCTAGTCCCATAATATGGTGAGTGAGTGGGTGCTGAAAATGGCAGCCCGCCCGCCATTTAAAAAAAATAGACAAGCAAGCTTGTTACCAAGACAATTTGCCCACATTTCACACTTCCCACAACCATAACATGGTACGTCTGACAGGCGAGCAGGAGTAGAGGCAGGTGGGGGCACAGTGTACAGGGGGTGCTGTGTGTGCACCAAGTGCACCCTGCCCTTTGTTTCACCCTACCTGGCCTCAAAACACTGCCCCATCTGCACCCCTCTCTGTAGACTGACCAATCTCTTCCAACTCTAAAAGCCCAGGACTTACCCGGGCGGTGTCTATCAAAGTTATGCTTGGGCCTAGCAGCGCCCACTACCGGGTTCTAGTAGTGCTAGAGCAATCTGATTGGCCAGCCGCTCTTGACAGGACGTCCCCTCACTGAGGGTAGAGGTTCTCAGTGCAGCCTGCCAGCAGTGTGCTATTGCCGCCGGCAGGCTTTCTATTAGGTCAGCTGGCTGCTGACCGACTCTTGCAATAAGGGGAAACATGCAATACATTTCCAATACCAGCACCAACCCCCAACCCATACGCCCCGCCAGCAACCCCCCCCCCCATAAAATCAGCCCCTCAGCTTTTTATTCTCAATAGTATTGTGTCCAGGCAACTTCAGGTCCAAGGTAGTTTTTCATTAAACGACCCGGTATCTTGACAATTTGCTCAAAATAGCTCAAATGTCTCAACATGTTCTGTGTGGCCCGACTACAACCTGTCAATCACTTGCCCAAAATAATGGGCGCAGTTGAGCCTGTTAATCAAAGCAGGTTAAGTTTGGTCTCTGCGCAATTCAACTCTTAACACTTCCATTACCATCTAATTTAATAGGCAGTGATGTTTGTTGTACCACCTGCAGCATAATAATAATCTTTATTGTCACAAATAAGCATACATTAACACTGCAATGAAGTTACTGTGAAAAGCCCCTAGTCGCCATATTCCGGTGCCTGTTCGGGTACACGGAGGGGGAATTCAGAATGTACAAATTACCTAACAGCACGTCTTTCGGAACTTGTGGGAGGAAATCCACGCAGACACAAGGAGAACGTGCAGACTCCGCACAGACAGTGACCCAAGCCGGGAATCGAACCTGGGACTTTGGCACTATGAAGTAACAGTGCTAACCACTGTGCTACCGTGCAGCATATGGGAATTTGTAGACGCTCCTGGCAGTCTGGATGACCACGTGTGTGGTAAGTGCCATTAGGTCACGCTTGCGCACGAGGAGGTCATGTTTACCTTACACAGTTTCTCACTCCATACTCCCCAATTGATCTCCCCTCCCAACTCCCCTTCCCATTTTTCCTTAATCTTCACCACCTGCTCACCTCCCTGTTCTCCCAGCCACCTGTATATATCCCCAATTCTACCCTCCCCTTCCACATCAGGGATCAGCAGTCGCTCCAGCAGGGTATACCTCGGCAATCTAGGAAACTCCTTCCAAACCTTCCACGCAAGGTCCCTCATCGGCAAGTATCACTGCCTCTCGGCAACTCTACCTTCTCCATTAGATCCTCCAGACAGGCAAACCCTTCCTCCAGGTACAAATTCCTCACCACTTCCCTCCACCTCCTTACATGCTATCTATCCCCCCTAACTCAAACCCATGATTCTCACACAGCGGTGTTAACACTGACATCCCCTCAATCCTAAAATGTCTCCTCAACTGGTTCCAGATCTTCACCATGGACTGCACCACCAGGCTCCCTGAGTACCTACGCGGCGCCATTGGCAATGCAGCCGTCACCATAGCTCTCAAGCTGGAGCCCCTACAAGATTCCTCCTCCATCCAAATTCATTCTGCCTCCTCTCCTTCCCACCATTGCCGCACCTTTTCCATATTCGCCGCCCAATAATAATGATGCAGGTTCGGCAAAGCCAATGCCCCTGCTGCCTCTGTAGCAGGGTCCTCCCGGCCCTTGGCACCTTCCCCGCCCATACAAAGCCCAAAATAATCATATCCAATTTCCCTAAAAAAGGCCTTATGCTTAAAGATCGGGAGTGTTTGGAAAATAAACAGGAACCTTGCCAGAATATTCATCTTTACCACTGGCACCCTCCCCGCCAAAGTCAATTGCAATGTATCCCACCTCTTAAGATCCTCCCTGGCCTTCTCCACCAGCTTCGTTAAGTTCCACTTGTAGAGCATCGTCCATTCCCTCACTACCGGAATCCACAAATACCTATCCCTAGCCACCTTAAATGGCATTCTACCTAAATTGGCTTGCCGTCCCAACTCATTCACCGGGAACACTTTGCTTTTCCTTACATTCAACTTCTACCACAAAAACTCCCCAAAGCTCCCCAGCAGGTCCATGATCCTTTCCATGCTCCCCAGCAGGTCCGAAACATACAACGGTAGGTCATCAGCATAGAGCGACACCCGATGTTCCCTCTGTCCCCTCATAATCCCCTGCCACTCCGTCGACCCCCTGAGAGCCATCGCCAATGGCTCTGACCAGCGCAAACAGTAAAAGTGACAGCAGGCACCCCTGCCTCGTACCCCTGTGTAAGTCAAAGCTTTGTGAACTCATATTATTTATCCTCACCCTCTCCTTTGGTGCGAATTTTTACCACCTGCAGTGGCAGGATTCAAACCCATTTCTGGTTCATTAGTCCAGTGGCAATACCACCAAGCCACTGCCTCCCTTTATGTGGAAAGTAAATTAACCTTAATCCTAACCCAGGTTTGCTGTGGAGAATTAGTAAAATTGGATCATGGAAACCCGGGTTTTGGAAAACACACACTGCCTAGCTTTTAAATTCAAATTCAAACGTGTTCTGTTTACAGACATGTGGTAAGAAGAAATCAGTGCAGTTTGACTGTCTCTCTCCTGCCCATAACATTTATTTGGAGGAAGTTTCTACTCACCTAGTGTGGGATGTTCGAAAGGCAGTCCGACAGTTTAGAGACAGTGGAGGAGGCAAGGGAGATAATGGCGCTGTTTTTGGATGATGCCATTGAGGGGTAACATGAAGATGGAAAATAGGAGGGAATAGTAGGCGACACCAAAGGGAATGGTCCAGGAGCAAGAAGAGAACACTGTATATGATTCTTTAGCTAAGATGAGATAGATAAGAATTGAACCAGACAGGTGCAGCCCCACTCAGCTGGATGTTGGTGGAGAAGCATTGGAGGAGGGAGGAGGACATGATCACCTGTGTCAAAAGTTGTAAACTTACTCAAGCAGGACAAACAGTCACATTGGCTGTTATTTAATAAAAGCCATTCAGTACTGTAGCAAGGAGAAAATAGGTTGGAGGAAAGCAAACATCAGTTCTGGGGAAGATAGTCAGTCACATATTTAGAAGCTGACAGCACATTCAAGAACTTTGAAAAGGAAAGTGACATTGGACCGATGACAGAGGGATCGAGGGTTGTTTGTTTACCGAGGGGAGTGATGACGGCAGATTTGTAGGAGGAGAGAGTAAACAATGTTTAACAAATGCCTTCAGCATTGTTACTTTAGTCTTAATTTGACCAACTTTAGGTCCTCCTAAAATCTCCTCCTTTGGATCAACGTTTATTGATTTCGGATTATGCATATTTTTCTAAATGAAATGCAAATTGTTATAATTGTGTTACTTGTGGTACCTGTAATGTTCTTGTCGGATGGCCTGATTATATTACAAGAACACTTGTAGCTAAAGCTACAAACGATTTATTAACATTATCAGATGAATACCAGTAAGTTCAAGCACAAGTAACCTCTCTCTTCAGCTTCCTCCAGCCAGTCTGAGGGGTCACCTGACTCTAACATTCACTTATATACTAGCGAGACACCTAGTGGTCAGTTGGTGAATTACAACAAAACCATGCCATCACTACATTACCTAGCACATTATAGTACCTATAAATTTATAGGAAAATTGATTTAAGACCCTTTGATTTAATATTGTGGTATACCTTTAATGTAGTTTTCAAATTACTCCCACTACTATCCTCGCCAGTAACTATAATTATATCACATAGCTATAAGGGCAAGATAAGGGCTCATGGAGTTGGGTTAATGTATCAGTATGAATGGAGGATTGGTTAATGACAGGAAACATAGAGAAAGCATAAAGGAACATTTTCAATTTGGCAGCCTGTAACTCGCAAAGTGTCACAAGGTTCAAGCTGGGACATCAATTATTTATATATTAATGACTTAGATGAAGAGACTGACAGTAATGTATCCAGCTTTCCTGATGATGCAAAGTTAGGTGGGAATGTAAGTTCGGAGGAGGACACAAAGAGTCAGCAAATAGATACAGACAGGTTGAGTGAGTGTGCATGAAGGTGGTATTTATAGTAGATTGTGGACAAGTGTGAAGTGATTCACTTTAGTAGTAACAATAGAAAAGTCGATTTAAAAAAAAAGATATGAAACTTCTAAATGTTGATGTTCAGAGATACTTGGGTGTATTTGTACAAGGAACAGAGGAAGTTAAATTGCAGTTAATGGGAAAGGCAAAAATGACATTCTGGGCTTTATTACAAAGGGATGGGAGTACAGGAATAAAGGGAATCTTTAAATGGCTTTAGTGAGACCACACCTGGAGAACTACACAGTTTTGGTTTCCATATCTAAGGAAGGATATAGTTGCCTTGGAGACAGTACAACAGAAGGTACATTGGCTCCTGGGATGACAAGGCTGTTCTATAATTAGAGACTCTGCAAACCAGGCCTACACACTCTGGAAAAGAGTAAGACGCTACCTCATCGAAACGTACAAGAGTCTGAAAAGTTTTGACAGGGTAGACATTGAGAGATTGATTCTCTCGGGTGGGGAATCTAAAAAACGTGGCACAATCCCAGGATAATAGGCTGATCATTTATGACTGGATTGCAGAGGGTTTTCTTCACTCAGAGGGTTATGAATCTTTGAAATTGACTGCCCAGGGGGTTGTGGATGCCCTATCATTGAGTCTTTTTAAGACTGAGATAGATTTTGTCCCTCAGGGAGGCTTGGAATATGGGGAGTGGGCGGGAAAGTGGAGTTGAAGCAGACAATGAACAATGATCGTATTGAATTGTGGATCAGGCTTGAGGGGGCCATAGGTCTACTCCTGCTTCAGTTTCATCGTAGCTTCAACTGCTCTTTCCAGACACGGAGTGCTTTTCGCAGTTCAAGTCGACACAGAACTAAATTTTCGTAAACTTACCATTATCATTTACTGATATGCAACCAGTACACATTGTGTAAAATTTTGTGTTTGTCTGAGATCCTAATGATAACAGACTGGTTTAGCACACTGGGCTAAATTGCTGACTTTTAAAGCAGACCAAGCAGGCCAGCAGCACGGTTCAATTCCCGTGCCAGCCTCCCCGAACAGGCGCTGGAATGTGGCGACTAGGGGCTTTTCACAGTAACTTCATTGAAGCCTATTTGTGGCAATAAGCGATTTTCATTTCAACACTGATTTACATACTCAGTTTAATAAAACACATATTTGATGCAGCAAATACATTTTTTTCACCTCCATTGTATTCCATGACATGTCATATCTATGCCCATGCGTCTGACATGTTCTTGTTGTTGACAGCTCAGCCATTTGGACTGGCCATTCAGCCATTTTGGAAAAGGCCATTTCACATCAGAAAATTGAAGGGCATCTTCAATGCAAAGCACCATATCAATTTTTATCCAGTCGATCATCAGAGGCAAAGCTCCAGCTGTAATCTTCTTTTTCCTAACTATAAATACAAGTTCACTATTAGTTAAATGCATAAGATACCAAATAGATGAGATACAACACAACATCTATTCGCAAAGGTGAACTTCCTTCAATTTGGGACAAATGTAATCGCAATTAAGTATATAGCTTTTGAAAAACTTAAAACATTGCCATTCTGCAGTAGTGCTCATCAGGGACCATTGTTATCTGACCATCCATAAGAACCAGACTATGATAGGTTTGCTGTCTCTAATACAGAGTGACTGTTTACTCCTAAGTAATATGGGCAGCATGGTAGCATAATGGTTAGCACTATGGCTTCACAGCACCAGTGTCCCATGTTCGATTCTCGGCTTGGGTCACTGTCTGTGTGGAGTCTGCACGTTCTCCCCGTGTCTGTGTGAGTTTCCTCCGGGTGCTCCAGTTTCCTCCCACAAGTCCTGAAAGACGTGCTGTTAGGTAATTTGGACATTCTGTATTCTCCCTCTGTGCATCCGAACAGGCGCCGGAATGTGGCGACTAGGGGCTTTTCACAGTAACTTCATTGCAGTGTTAATGTAAGCCTACTTGTGACAATAAAGATTATTATTGTATTATAGGCAGGACATTGATTCCAGTGAATAATAGAGTAATAGAGCAGGCGTTCAATAGATGGTTAAACATCAAATGAAAGGAAATCCTATTAAATTTAGTGAAAGAGTGCAGCAACGCATACAGTTCAATAAAATAAATGAATGGGAAGCAATCAGGATTTGGGAGGAACGATACATAGCAGGGAACATATGAGCCATGGCCTCCGGAAAATCAGAACTGGGAATTAACCAGTGAAGGGTATATCGTATTTAGAAAAGGTAGACGTCAAGACTTTCTGGCCCAGCTGTGGGAAAACTGAGGTGATCCATTTAAATCTCTGTTGATTTTGGTGAGACCAAAAGATCTCGCCAGTAGGAGGGTCTGGAAAATCCCATTTAGGGAGTGGAAAAGGGGAGTGTGGTGATACACCACTGTACTTCCCTAGCATTGTACATAGTTATATAATAGTTGTGTGTAACGTGGCCCTGTAATCCTGTGTATGGTACTGTGTATTGTACTGTAGCTTTGTAGAGGTTTGGTCACCTGTATGTAACCTGACCTGGCCACGGAGAGCTCCGCCTTAGCCACTCCCCCTGGAGTTAAGTATAAGACCCAACTTCTGAGACCGGACCCATTTTGTCTGGGGTCGTCTGTGTCGGGTAAGCTTCCTATGTAGTGTATTAAAGCCTTGGTTACAGTCTCACATGTCTTTGTGGTTCTTGACGCTTAGTGCATCAATTTAATACACTACAGTTATAATGGAGGCTGCTCTGAAACCCGACAAGCTCTTGCTCGACCCCCACGCTCCACGCACGGATCACCTTTTCACCTGCTGGCTCCGGTGTTTCAATGCCTACCTGGAAGCATCCTCCGCGTTCACCAAAACGGACGCTGACTGACTTAACCTCCTGTGCTCACGGCTCGACTACGGACTTTTCGACCTCATCACGGGAACTACGACCTACGCCGACGCCATCGTGAAGCTCAAAAGCCGGTATGCACGAACTGTTAATTCTATTTACGCCCGCCACCACCTTGCCTCCCGGCACCAGCAGCCGGGTGAACCCCTATCCGTGTTCGTTCGGGACCTCCGTGCCCTCGCGCTCACCTGCAACGCGCCAGCAGTCTCCGCTGAGCAGAACACTGAGGCCCTGGCGCGCGATGCCTTTGTAGCTGGCATCGCTTCCGTCCCAATTCGCCAACTCCTACTGGCACAAACTACCCTGACTCTGGACACGGCAGTCACTATGGCAGAGGCCCAACAGGCAGCCTATGACAGTAATGCGTCCTACACGCCTGCACAAACTTCCTATACGCCTGCCCACGTTCCCTGTGGCTGCTACCTCCCAGCAACAACCCCTGCAAGTCACGGCCCACCCAGCCACACCAGCAGTAAAAATAAGGCCTGGGCCCCAGTGTTACCTTTGTGGCCAGACAAAACACCCCAGGAAACGCTGCCCTGCTAGAGATGCTACCTGTTCAGCCTGTGGCAAGAAAGGCCATTTTGCAAACGTCTGCCGCTCCACTGCTGCCTCGGGGTCCAACACCGCGGCCTGCTACTCCTGGGTGCCGCCATCCTCCGTTCCTGGCTCGATATTCGACATGTGCGACGCAGGGGTGCCGCCATCTTTGATTATCCCCAGCCCGGCTCCCTTCACTTCCGGTCCGCTGCACGTCACTTCCGGTCCGCCGCCGATCGTCGCTTCCGGGTCCGCCCCGCCGCCGATCGTCACTTTCGGACCTGCGCACTCGACCTCTGGCCCCCCCTCCATGTGGTCTGCATGGGCGCCGCCCGGAACCCTGACTTACGTCACTTCCGGTCCACCGCCGATCGTCACTTCCGGTCCTGCGCACTCGACCGAAATGCTGCAAACAACTGAGATGCAGCCAGCGACAGCAACCTGCCCTCCAACAGCAGCCTACGACGCCTGGGCGCCGCCACCTTCTTCCGCAGGCCGCTCCCCGGATCCGGCACCCTTCTCCAACAGCTCCACCATCGCATCCATCGTCCTCGACCAGGACCGACCGCATCAGCTCGCCAGATCCACCATGGAGGTTCAGGTAAATCGTTTCACTGTTACCTGCCTCTTCGACAGCGGCAGCACGGAGAGCTTCCTCCACCCGGACACCGTACGCCGCTGCTCCCTCAAGGTACTACCCATGCGCATGCATATTTCCATGGCCTCCAACTCCCAGTCGGCCGAGGTTTCGGGCTACTGCTTCGTCACCCTCTCAGTGAACGGCGCGGTGTTCCAGGATTTCAAATTCATGGTCCTCCCTCACCTCTGCGCCGCCGCGATCCTCGGCCTGGACTTCCAATGCCACCTGCGCAGCCTCACCTTGCATTTTAACGGCCCCCTCCCCCCCCCCTCATGGTCTCCAACCCCCAGTTCTTCCCTGATCCCCCCCCGGGTCCCACCTGCAGTCTCTCCACGCTCAGGATCCCCCCCCCCTTCACGGTTTGCTAATCTCACCCCCGACTGCAAGCCCGTGGCTACTAAAAGTCGGCGTTACAGTTTTGGGGACCGCCAATTCATTCGAGCGGAGATTAAGCGCCTTCTCTCAGAAAAGATCATTACTCACAGCACCACCCCCTGGCGAGCCCAAGTGGTGGTAGTCAAGTCTAGCGAGAAATACCGCATGGTCATTGACTACAGTCAGACCATCAACCGGTACATGCTGCTTGATGCGTATCCCCTCCCCCGCATATC
Organism: Scyliorhinus torazame; assembly: GCF_047496885.1. Classification (NCBI taxonomy): domain Eukaryota; kingdom Metazoa; phylum Chordata; class Chondrichthyes; order Carcharhiniformes; family Scyliorhinidae; genus Scyliorhinus; species Scyliorhinus torazame. Next base: position 76,161,608 of record NC_092715.1, read on the forward strand.
TGACATGGTCAACCGGATTGCACAGTACCGGGTGTTCTCCACCATAGACTTGAAATCCGCCTACCACCAGCTCCCTATCCGCCCGGAGGACCGTAACTTCACGGCCTTCGAGGCGGACGGCCGCCTCTACCACTTTCTTAGGGTACCCTTTGGCGTCACCAATGGAGTCTCGGTCTTCCAACGGGAGATGGACCGAATGGTAGACCAGAACAGACTGCGGGCTACCTTCCCGTATCTGGACAACGTCACCATCTGCGGCCACAACCAGCAGGACCATGACATCAACCTCACTAAATTCCTCTAAACTGCCAAACGCCTCAATCTCACGTACAACGAGGCAAAATGTGTTTTCGGCACCACCCGTCTCGCCATACTCGGCTACGTGGTGGAGAACGGTGTCCTCGACTCCGATCCCGACCGTCTGCGCCCCCTTCTCGAACTCCCCATTCTCACCTGCCCCAAAGAACTGAGGCGATGCCTCGGGTTCTTTGCCTACTATGCCCAGTGGGTGCCCGAGTATGCTGACAAGGCCCGACCCCTCCTCCGTTCCCCCTCATTCCCCCTCCCGCACGAGGCCTGCCAGGCCTTCCACCTCCTAAAAACCACTATCGCCAAAGCCGCCATGCATGCGGTAGACGAGTCTGTACCATTCCAAGTCGAAAGCGATGCCTCCGACTTTGCCCTGGGTGCCACCCTCAACCAGGCGGGCAGGCCCATCACCTTCTTTTCCTGCACACTCCAAGGCCCCGAGATCCGCCACTCCTCTGTTGAGAAGGAGGCACAAGCCATAGTGGAAGCCGTCCGGCACTGGAGGCACTACCTGGCCAGAAAACCATTTACCCTCGTTACTGACCAACGATCAGTTGCGTTCATGTTCGACAACAAACAACGAGGTAAAATCAAAAATGGTAAGATATAACGGTGGAGGACCGAACTCTCCACCTACAATTATACTATCTTATACCGGCCAGGTAAGCTCAATGATCCTCCTGATGCCATGTCCCGTAGTACTTGTGCCAACGCACAGGATGACCGACTGCGGGCACTACATAATGACCTCTGTCACCCGGGCGTCAGGCGGCTCGACCACTACACCAAGGGCCACAACCTGCCCTTCTCAGTCAACAAACAAAGACAAAGAACAAAGAAATGTACAGCACAGGAACAGGCCCTTCGGCCCTCCAAGCCCGTGCCGACCATGCTGCCCGACTAAACTACAATCTTCTACACTTCCTGGGTCCGTATCCTTCTATTCCCATCCTATTCATATATTTGTCAAGATGCCCCTTAAATGTCCCTATCGTCCCTGCTTCCACTACCTCCTCCGGTAGCGTGTTCCAGGCACCCACTACCCTCTGCGTAAAAAACTTGCCTCGTACATCTACTCTAAACCTTGCCCCTCTCACCTTAAACCTATGCCCCCTAGTAATTGACCCCTCTACCCTGGGGAAAAGCCTCTGACTATCCACTCTGTCTATGCCCCTCATAATTTTGTAGACCTCTTATCAGGTCTCCCCTCAACCTCCTTCGTTCCAGTGAGAACAAACCGAGTTTATTCAACCGCTCCTCATAGCTAATGCCCTCTATACCAGGCAACATTCTGGTAAATCTCTTCTGCACCCTCTCTAAAGCCTCCACATCCTTCTGGTAGTGTGGCGACCAGAATTGAACACTATACTCCAAGTGTGGCCTAACTAAGGTTCTATACAGCTGCAACATGACTTGCCAATTCTTATACTCAATGCCCCGGCCAATGAAGGCAAGCATGCCGTATGCCTTCTTGGCTACCTTCTCCACCTGTGTTGCCCCTTTCAATGACCTGTGGACCTGTACTCCTAGATCTCTTTGACTTTCAATACTCTTGAGGGTTCTACCATTCACTGTATATTCCCTACCTGCATTAGACCTTCCTCACATTTGTCCGGATTAAACTCCATCTGCCATCTCTCCGCCCAAGTCTCCAGACAATCTAAATCCTGCTGTATCCTCCGACAGTCCTCATCGCTATCCGCAATTCCACCAACCTTTGTGTCGTCTGCAAACTTACTAATCAGACCAGTTACATTTTCCTCCAAATCATTTATATATACTACAAAGAGCAAAGGTCCCAGCACTGATCCCTGTGGAACACCACTGGTCACAGCCCTCCAATTAGAAAACCATCCCTCCATTGCTACTCTCTGCCTTCTATGGCCTAGCCAGTTCTGTATCCACCTTGCCAGCTCACCCCTGATCCCGTGTGACTTCACCTTTTGTACTAGTCTACCATGAGGGACCTTGTCAAAGGCCTTACTGAAGTCCATATAGACAACATCTACTGCCCTACCTGCATCAATCATCTTAGTGACCTCCTCGAAAAACTCTATCAAGTTAGTGAGACACGACCTCCCCTTCACAAAACCGTGCTGCCTCTCACTAATACGTCCATTTGCTTCCAAATGGGAGTAGATCCTGTCTCGAAGAATTCTCTCCAGTAATTTCCCTACCACTGAAGTAAGGCTCACCGGCCTGTAGTTCCCGGGATTATCCTTGCTACCCTTCTTAAACAGAGGAACAACATTGGCTATTCTCCAGTCCTCCGGGACATCCCCTGAAGACAGCGAGGATCCAAAGATTTCTGTCAAGGCCTCAGCAATTTCCTCTCCAGCCTCCTTCAGTATTCTGGGGTAGATCCCATCAGGCCCTGGGGACTTATCTACCTTAATATTTTTTAAGACACCCAACACCTCGTCTTTTTGGATCACAATGTGACCCAGGCTATCTACACCCCCTTCTCCAGACTCAACATCTACCAATTCCTTCTCTTTGGTGAATACTGATGCAAAGTATTCATTCAGTACCTCGCCCATTTCCTCTGGCTCCACACATAGATTCCCTTGCCTATCCTTCAGTGGGCCAACCCTTTCCCTGGCTACCCTCTTGCTTTTTATGTACGTGTAAAAAGCCTTGGGATTTTCCTTAATCCTATTTGCCAATGACTTTTCGTGACCCCTTCTAGCCCTCCTGACTCCTTGCTTAAGTTCCTTCCTACTTTCCTTATATTCCACGCAGGCTTCGTCTGTTCCCAACCTTTTAGCCCTGACAAATGCCTCCTTTTTCTTTTTGACGAGGCCTACAATATCACTCGTCATCCAAGGTTCCCGAAAATTGCCGTATTTATCTTTCTTCCTCACAGGAACATGCCGGTCCTGTATTCCTTTCAACTGCCACTTGAAAGCCTCCCACATGTCAGATGTTGATTTGCCCTCAAACATCCGCCCCCAATCTATGTCCTTCAGTTCCCGCCTAATATTGTTATAATTAGCCTTCCCCCAATTTAGCACATTCATCCTCGGACCACTCTTATCCTTGTCCACCAGTACTTTAAAACTTACTGAATTGTGGTCACTGTTACCGAAATGCTCCCCTACTGAAACATCTACCACCTGGCCGGGCTCATTCCCCAATACCAGGTCCAGTACCGCCCCTTCCCTAGTTGGACTGTCTACATATTGTTTTAAGAAGCCCTCCTGGATGCTCCTTACAAACTCCGCCCCGTCTAAGCCCCTGGCACTAAGTGAGTCCCAGTCAATATTGGGGAAGTTGAAGTCTCCCATCACCACAACCCTGTTGTTTTTACTCTTTTCCAAAATCTGTCTACCTATCTGCTCCTCTATCTCCCGCTGGCTGTTGGGAGGCCTGTAGTATACCCCCAACATTGTGACTGCACCCTTCTTATTCCTGATCTCTACCCATATAGCCTCACTGCCCTCTGAGGTGTCCTCTCGCAGTACAGCTGTGATATTCTCCCGAACAAGTAGCGCAACTCCGCCTCCCCTTTTACATCCCCCTCTATCCCGCCTGAAACATCTAAATCCTGGAACGTTTAGCTGCCAATCCTGCCCTTCCCTCAACCAGGTCTCTGTAATGGCAACAACATCATAGTTCCAAGTACTAATCCAAGCTCTAGGTTCATCTGCCTTACCCGTAATGCTCCTTGCATTAAAACATATGCACTTCAGGCCACCAGACCCGCTGTGTTCAGCAACTTCTCCCCGTCTGCTCTGCCTCAGAGCCACACTGTCCCTATTCCCTAGTTCTCCCTCAATGCTCTCACCTTCTGACCTATTGCTCCCGTGCCCACCCCCCTGCCATACTAGTTTAAACCCTCCCGTGTGACACTAGCAAACCTCGCGGCCAGGATATTTATGCCTCTCCGGTTTAGATGCAACCCGTCCTTCTTATACAGGTCACACCTGCCCCGGAAGAGCTCCCAGTGGTCCAGATAATGGAAACCCTCCCTCCTACACCAGCTGTTTAGCCACGTGTTTATCTGCTCTATCTTCCTATTTCTAGCCTCACTGGCACGCGGCACAGGGAGTAATCCCGAGATTACAACCCTCGAGGTCCTGTCTTTTAACTTTCTGCCTAGCTCCCTGAACTCCTGCTGCAGGACCTCATGCCCCTTCCTGCCTATGTCGTTAGTACCAATATGTACAACGAGGTCAAGTCGAGGAGGTCAAGGCCATGACTAGGGACTGCCAAGTCTGTGCGGAGTGCAAGCCGCAATTCTACAAGCCAGACAAGGCGCACCTAATCAAGGCTACCCGCCCCTTTGAACGTCTCAGCATTGACTTCAAAGGGCCCCTCCCCACCCACAACCGCAACATGTACTTCCTCAACGTCATCGACGAGTACTCGCGGTTCCCCTTCGCCATTCCCTGCCCCGACACGACCTCCGCCACCGTCATCAAAGCGTTGCACGACCTCTTCATGCTGTTCGGTTATCCCAATTACATTCACAGTGACCGGGGCTCCTCCTTCATGAGTGAGGAGCTGCGTCGGTACCTGCTCGCCAGGGGTGTTGCCTCGAGCAGGACAACCAGTTACAACCCCCGGGGGAACGGACAGGTGGAGAGGGAGAACGCAACAGTTTGGAAGGCCGTGCTGCTAGCCCTCAAGTCCAAAGGCCTACCAGTCTCCCGTTGGCAGGAGGCCCTCCCTGCCGCACTCCACTCCATCCGGTCCCTTGTGTGTACTGCAACGAATGCTACCCCTCATGAGCGGATGTTTCTCTTCTCCAGGAGATCGGCATCCGTGACATCGCTTCCGTCCTGGCTCCTGTCCCCGGGAGACGTCCTGCTCCGCAAGCACGTGCGGACCTTGAAGGCGGAGCCCCTGGTGGAGAGAGTCCGTCTCCTCCACGCCAATCCACAGTACGCGTACATAGCGTACCCCGACGGGCGTGAGGAGACCGTCTCCATCAAGGACCTGGCCCCCTCTGGGGCCCCTGCCGCCCCCGCCCCGCAACCTCCATCCCGCTCCCTCTCTGCTCCCGTCGATCCCTCGGCATGTTACTACTCCATGCCAGCCGCTGTCATCCCGCAGTTTCGCCTCGAGCCAGCCGAAGCGGTGGGGGACGTCATGCCACCTCGCGACCCAGCACCACCGACCGCACGGATTCCGCTGGACACTACCTCAGCGCCGCAGCTCTGACGTTCAAAGAGATCGACCAAACCCATCGTTCGTCTCGACCTCTGATGACACGGAACCTCCTGATGGACTCTGTTCGTTACTCCCTGTTTGTTCACTGTGTTTGCTACTCCATATTTTCACCCCGGACTTCCTTCTCAACAAGGGGTGAATGTGGTGATACACCACTGTACTTCCCTAGCATTGTACATAGTTATATAATAGTTGTGTGTAACGTGGCCCTGTAATCCTGTGTATGGTACTGTGTATTGTACTGTAGCTCTGTAGAGGTTCGGTCACCTGTATGTAACCTGACCTGGCCACGGAGAGCTCCGCCTTATACTTAACTCCCGGGGGAGTGGCTAAGACCCAACTTCTGAGACCGGACCCATTTTGTCTGGGGTCGTCTGTGTCGGGTAAGTTTCCTATGTAGTGTATTAAAGCCTTAGTTAAAGTCTCACATGTCTTTGTGGTTCTCGACGCTTAGTGCATCAGGGAGGTGGTACATATTCGGGATAACATAATGGCTGTAGAAAAAGGGACACAGTGGTCAGCAAGGGAAAAATGGAATCCATATGGATAAAGATATGAGATAATAAAGGATTCCTCCGATTAATAGGTGTAATTTACAGACCATCTAATTGTGGGAGGGAAGTGAAGGAAGAAACATGCAGAGAAATGAGGGAATTTAGTAAAAACATAGAATAATAATCATGGGGGATTTTTGCCCACCCTGATATTAATTGGACAGAAGGGGTAGGCAAAAGGGATGGGGTGGGGGAGTTCCTATAGTGTGTGCTCATGAAGATGTGCTTTATGCCAAGTAATGTTTTAATCCACCGGCTGGAAATATGAATTAAACTTTTAAAAACATAGACTCAAGTGACTTGAACTCACAGCCAAGATAGCTACTTAATTTGCAATAGACACAGACCTGTCAAAATTCATCAAAGACAGTGACCCCATAGGAATGTGAATGAACTATATTTCCGATTCCATTAGCACAATGTCCAGATTCTCAACCAGGTGGAGACAAGCCATCAAGCCTAACCACATAAGCAATGGGACCCTGGCTAAGAGGGGGGTTTCCCAGGCCGGGCCTAATCAAGTTACCATGGAAATACACAATGATGTTTAAATAACTGGTCAGTGGGAAAGGGTGGTCACATGACAAACACATGTTTTTTTCAACGGAATGGATTACGAGAGGCCGAGAGAGATCCTTGCTCCTTTTTGCCCTCGACACCCAACTTGCAAGATTTGGGGCCCTGTCTTCAATTGCTTGATTCGCCCTCCAAGTCCAGCAGACAAAGATTTCAAAGAAAAACAGATAAATCATCCATCTGCAGTTGTAAACCATCTCGACGCTGAAAGCAGAAGATCACCAAGTGAAAGCAGCCACAGGATTCAGCCTGAGGCCAGCTTAGTCAGCAAACTATATGTGGTGAATGTATAATTACTGAGAATTCACCAGTGCACTGTGTTATGTTATTAGCCCTGTGGGCTCTACCTATGGGCCATTGTGTGGCTTCACCCACAGGGGATATGTTGGGGTATGTACGGGCTCCACCCATGGCTCCACCCCCTTTACAGGAAGTATTAGAGCTGCTGACCTGCGGGGCCACCTTCAGTGTTGTACTGGTCACAGGCAGGCTCAGTTCTAAGCTGATTAAAACCACGGTTTACTTCTCCACGTGTCTTCGAGTGAATTGATAGTTGCATCACTATAGAGTATGAATTGCTTCTAACTTTATGTATTCTAATATGGCCAACCTATCCATCTCCATTCTGTAATCTGTACTTGTGTGTGTGTGAAGTTTATGTTGTGTCTGTGTCTGCACTAAAGTTGGTGTGTATTTTATTATTTTACTTCGATTGGTTTAAGTATAATACAGCTAATCTCTTTCTATATTAAACTCAAGAAAACCTGTCACATTGTTTGATTTATGATCACTGTATGTAAAGAGTTAAGTACTCACTCAATTGGCAAATCTGTCATTTCCATACAAAAAAACTTGTTGCAGTCAAACAAGGAGAATGCAAAGAGGGGAGCCATTCAATCCCTCCTCACCTGATCGTATCAATGTATAGAGCTCCTGATGTGGGAAATAAAGGGTTAATATGGTTATGCGTTAAGCTTATGAAAGCTGTCTCTCTCATGTATTTTTCTACCATAACCTTTCACCTACACAGCTGCATGCTGGTTTTATATGTATTTTGCTAATTGTGTTTATTCAAATGGAACCAATATTGTGGAGGCCAAAGATGACAATGCAGATTTTGACCAAGCATGGGTGCAAACAATTGTGTTTGTACTTCCTGAAATTACTTTATAAATAACTTTCCATTACTGATGTTTTTTGAGAGACTTTGCTGAAGCATTTCCCTGCATGCTTATAATAAAATGATCTACTTCCAGTCTCTCGAGTTGTTTTTATCTGCGACTCCTTTCCAAACCAATATGTACAAAGAACAAAGAACAGTACAGCACAGGAACAGGCCCTTCGGTCCTCCAAGCCTGTACCGGCCATGATACCACCCTTGGCCAAACCCCTCAACACTTGCTAGTGCCGTATCCCTCTAAACCCATTCTATCCATGCATTTGTCGAGATCCCTTTTGAACACCGTAAATGCATCTGCTTCCGCAACCTCCCCTAACAACATGTTCAAGGCACTCACCAAGCATTCCGTATGCTTTCTTGACTACTTTGTCCATTTGTGTTGCCACTTTCAAAGATCTGTGTACCTGCACGCCCAGATCTCTCTGGCTTTCTATATTCGCAAGAGTTTTGCCATTTACGGTGGATTTCCCCTCTATGTTAGACCTACCAAAATGCATTACGTCACATTTGTCTGGATTAAATTCTATTTGCCATTTCTCTGCCCAAGTCTCCAATCTATCTATGTGCTGCTGTATCCTCTGACATCCTCAACACTATCTGCCACTTCACTAACCTTGGTGTCATCCGCGAACTTACTAATCAGACTGGCTACATTTTCTTTCAAATTGTTTATGTATACTACAAACAACAGAGGCCCATCGCTTCTCGGCCTTTTGGCTAAGATCTGGTATGTCTATCTTGTGGGGACCATGAATTGGATTCAATTTGAATTTGAATTGGTTTGTTGCTAATTTTTGGTTGGTTCTTAGTAAATGTTGCTCGTTGTGTCTTTACTTAATTTGCTCTGTTTTATAACCTTTGCTCTAGAGTCGCCAGGTATCTTTATGATACCACCACGAGGTTCAAGTTCAAGTGCTGATCAATAACTCAATACACCAGTTAGTACGTTTCAAATCAAAACACATTTATTATACACAGTCAATCACTACTCATGTATAAACCTCTACTTACTAGACTATCTCTAACACTAAAAGGTCTATACTTAGTTTTGGAACTGGCCCACCAGGTCAGGGGAACAGATGGCCTTTCGTCCGATTCTGAGTCTGCAGGCTTCAAAGCTGGTATAGACTGGTAGCTAGGAGCACCTTTCTCGTAGCGTGCGTTGACTGAAGACGTACTTGGTTGATGCAGCGGCTAGGCAGGTCACTGTCAAGGGTTGTTTCGAGCTGCTGAGAGACCCTGCCAAGAAGGACAAATTGAACTTGGGGACTCTACTTTATAGTCCCCAGGGGCTTCGCGCCGTTCGGAGCGGACCCCGTATCTGGTTCCAAGTGATTGGACTACGTTCCGATCACTTGGATCGATTTCTCCAATACTGGAGCCGTTCCCTGATTGCTGGGCAGTTCCTGAGTGTCTGTTGGCCTTCCTTTATCTTGGCTCCTGCTGGCGCCGAGGAGTCTTTCTTGGCCTTATTCACCTTAAATGTTTCCAATTGTTCCCGGGGATCGCTCACTAATATGCGGATGGTTGCTAGTTTCAGTGCTGTCTGGGTTTCTGCAAGTTCTAATACACAGGTAACTTTGCACCTCCTGTTTTTCCTGCGCTTGACTGAATTTCCCTGCATTCTTTGCGGATCTCCATTTTAAGTTGGGAAGTGGCCAACCCAGGTGGCTACATTCCATCCTTGTGATCCCTAACGCGAAGCGTGAAGGATCACATAACTACGTCGTCTTCACTCCCTGACCCAGCGAGCACCCTTCCATGGCCTCTACACTGACCATAACTATGCAAGAAAATGTTAACTGACAGTTCTAAGTGGCGCTATGTTACAACAGGAACATGAAGTACAACATATTACAAAAACGGTGCCTCTAACTATCTTCCATAAACTACACTCACTTAAACATCCAATCATACTAACTTCCTAATAATACAAAAATAATCGCAGCATTCACATTTCCCTCTGGCTTGGCGGTCAAGCACAGAGTTGTACAATCTTTCATTTGCGAATGAGACATGTTCTTTATTGACGCAAACGGATGTCCTTTACTGTAGGTCAAGGGTTCGGGGGCCTGGTGAAAACCGAATATAGGGGATCTCATCCTGTATACCGGGGTGCGTGAGCGGTGGGCTCTCCTTCACCATTTTCTCATGCGGATAGTCTGCACGGTGCTGCAGAATAGCACCATTGCTAAAAGGGATTCAATTACGTATGAAAGGTAGTACCATGTTATAAGCCAATAACACCATGATGGTGTTGTCACTGGGATCTGGGTGCTATAGGGAAGTGAATCATTGACGGCTGGGGGGTTTGGGGTCAGGGGGTTCGCGTTCGCACGTAACCGAATCACATTACAATGGTAACGAAAAACACGTATGTTGTCTTCATTGTTCTCTTCTCTTCCTTTTCGTCTCTTCTCTCTTCCTGGAGCTTCTGGAATTCTGTGGATCAAGCATAGTTTCTGCTACTATCTTGTACGTTAGCATGTCTGTCTTTTAGTGCCAATTTCCCTTTATAATTGGTCACCATGTGTGACTCCCTCATTTTTTTTCTTTAAACCGAAAATTTGGACTAGACATCTAAGAAAATACAGCCATACTGCGGGCCGTCTCGCAGCCTGTGTGATTTACCATCCCAGTGTTTGAGGATGTAAATAGCATAGGGAAGCATCTGAGCAGCTTCCAAACTCAATACGATAAGGCCTATCAGGACATGCAACAAGCAGTCCTGGTAAGAGAAGAGACAGAGAAACAGGTAGAGGCATTGCAAAGGCATTGCAGCGATCTAAAAGCAGCTTGAAGAGCACTCCATGCTGCCACCATGGAGACAGACAAAGCTCAGTGGAGCATGCAAAATGCCGGAAGCAGATTGCAGAACTGCAGTCTTTGCTTTCAGTGCAAAATGGGTTTCAAAGCACCTTTGGATCCCAATTAGATGAAGAAGACGGCCCTGATTGGCAAGAACTAAACGAAACAGTGCATAGATATGTACAGGGAACTCCATAGATATGTATGCGAAAGGAAAGCCCCAAAGGAGAAAAGCACCCCAACCCCCCACAGAGCAGATAGATCAGGCACCCATGAATCCAGTAACTACCCACCGCACAGTCACATCGGACGGAGACGCGGAATTCCTTTACACCACCCCCTTAACTGTGACCCAATTACGGGACGCGTGCGAAAAGATCACACCGTTCCTCCCCACCTCAGACCCCCACCACTACTTTGCTATAGTGAAGCAGCAGGCGACCATGTACGGCCTGGATGAGCATGAGCAAGTGAAGCTCACAGTTTTAAGCTTAGACCCTTCTGTTGTAGCAGCCCTTCCCGACCCACAGTATGTAGGAGGAGGCACCCTTGCAGAGATGCACACGGCGATCCTAGACGCGATCGGTTATAACAGAGGTGACCCAGTAGAAGGCCTGAATAAGTGCAGGCAGAAGAAAACAGAACAGACGCCTGTGGATCCATTTTACAGCTGGTTTCAGAAACAGGATTAGCGCAGTCGGCGACTTTGGTTTGACCCGACCACGATTGGCACAGACAAGCAGGTCAGGGCAGTTCTCCAGAAGCACAGGACAGCATTCGCGACCCACAAACACGACCGGATGACTGGTTCCGTTCAAATCACAGGACCTTACCCTAGACCCCAAACGCAATACAGATTTCCCCAAGAGGCAGAGGGAGAAATCGCAAAAGTTATCGACAGCTTATTAGAGCAGGGCGTACTCAGATCAGTAGCCTCCACTAATATTGCCCTGATTTGGCCAGTGAGAAAGCCCGATGGATCATGGCGACTGACCATCGATTACCAGGAACTCAACAAAGTCACCCCCGCAGCAGCCCCCACGGTAGCCACAAGTCCCGAGACCATGCTCAAACAGGGACTCAACTCACAATACCTTACGGTTTTGGACATCAGTAATGGATTCTGGTCCATTCAGTTGGCAAAAGCGTGCCAATACAAATTTGCCTTTACTTTTAAAAGTCAGCAATACACGTGGACATGCCTTCCACAAGGATTCCACAACACCCCTTCCATTTTCCACCGACAGCTGGCAAATGGTTTGTCCAAATTTTCTCGCCCCGAATGTCTGGTCCAGTATGTGGACGACCTATTACTGCAGACAGACACCAAGGCAGAGCACATCGAGCTTCTGGCCGAACTCCTGGAACTCCTACAACAGATTGGCTGCAAAGTAAACCCCAAAAAGGCCCAGATTTTGGAAAACAAAGTGATATATTTGGGTCCGATTATCACGCATGGTAAACGCGAGATCGAGCATAAAAGAATTGACTCGATTGCCAAATTGCCCCTTCCCCAGAATGTTTCAGCCCTCCGGTCGTTTTTAGGACTGGTTGGCTACTACCGAAACCCCATTGACGGTTTCGCCAGCAAGGCAGCACCCCTCTCAGACCTCCTAAAGAAAGGAGCCCCCTGGGAGTGGCTTCCGCAGCATACGGATGCTGTGGATGCTTTGAAAAGAGCCCTCATTGCAGCCCCCGCACTACATGTTCCAGACCCACTTCCCCCCTATGCTATAGAGATAGCTAGCACAGACCGCACCCTTTCGGCCGTGCTCCTCCAGGAACAGCACGAAGAATTAAGACCCGTGGCAAACGCCTCCAGACTTTTAGATCCTGTGGAGCAGGGATTTTCGGCCTGTGAAAGGCACCTGCTCGCAGTTTTCTGGTCAGTTCAGTATTTTTCCTACATAACCGGACTAAACCCCATCACAATCCTCACGGAACACACCCCCACCCAACTTTTACTGGACGGATGACTTAAAGACGGTACAGTTAGCCAAATTAGAGCAGCTAGATGGACTCTTCTTTTGCAGGGACGGGACATCACTGTTAAAAGGACCAAGACCCACACTTTCTTAGCCGATAACCTTCAGTACCCAGGCACCCCCCATGAATGTGAAATCATCTCAACGCACCACAGCACAGGCCCCTTTATTGCGAAAACACCCCCCAGAAAGATAGGTAGTTCACCCCAGAGCCCCCAGCCCACAGACACGTGCGCACCTTTAAGGATATATGTGGACGGTTCTTCCACAGTATTAGACGGGAAGCGCATTACAGGATGCGGCATTTATGTTGAGGGCGCACAGGGACGCGCCCTAGAAGAGATCTCGTTAAAACTACCAGGACACTTAGGCGCGCAGGCGACAGAACTAGCAGCCGTTGCGTACATTATAGATCACCCAGATTCCTTCCCCAGCCCAGCAGACATATACTCAGACAGCCTCTATGTCTGCAACAGCCTTACAGAATTCCTACCCCTGTGGAAAGCAAGAGGATTTGTTTCCGCAGATGGAAAACCCCTCCCTTCAGCCCCATTGCGCCGCCACATTTTAGAGAAAGCACAGGAAAGGACATTTGGAATTGTTAAAGTTCACAGTCACCACCGTTCCTCCCCCCCTGGAAATGTAAAGGCCGATGCACTGGCAAAAGGAGGTTCCAGGCATGGATATTTTTGGACACCCCCTGAAAGCGCGCCAGTGAATGCAGTTCAGGTCTCGCAGACTAATATCGAGGATTTAGTGCAGGCCCAGAAGCAGGGTAGCAATCTCAGGGAGATTTTAAAAGGACAATTTACGGCACCTTACGATAGATTTAAAAATGCACTGACCACACATGACGGTGTGGTGTTAAAAGACACCCTTTATGTGGTTCCTGAACAGGACAGGAATCAACTTATTTGTTTGTTCCATGACAGTCATGGACATCAGGGAATTGATCCCACTACAGCCCACCTCAGGCAGCTCTGTTGGTGGCCGAGTTTAAAAGAAGAACTAACGCACTACGTTGAGAATTGCCTTATCTGTGCCCAGAACAATCCGGACAGATATGCAAAGAAGGCTCAACTTAGTCACACCCGCTCCATTAACGGCCCCTGGATTTTATAGGACCATTGCCCGCTTGCAGGAATGGTTACAAATACGTATTAGTCATCATAGACACTTTTACGAAATGGGTAGAGGTGTTCCCATCCAGAACTAACACGGCAAAGACCACAGCCAAGATCTTAACCCACCACATCTTTACGAGATGGGGACTTCCCCGCAGCATTGAATCCAACCAAGGTTCCCATTTTACGGGACGTGTCATGAAGAACGTCCTCACGATATTTGGCATTACCCAAAAATTCCAAATCGCATACCACCCCCAGTCAAGTGGTATCGTGGAGCGCATGAATCAGACCCTAAAATTAACCCTTAGAAAAATGGTCCAACAAAACAACACCACTTGGGATTCAGTCCTCCCTTTTGCGCTGATGTTTTTGAGAAATACTGTCTCAACTTCCACAGGCTACACCCCACACAGTCTCATGACCGGACGCCCCATGAAAGGCACAGAATTTTTATTAGGATTGGACTTGACCAGCCCCGAAGGTACGGCCCTCACATACGAGAACGCAGTCAAACAATTAGTGGAGAATGTGAAAATGGCTCAGCTAGCAGCCGCAGTAAGATTAGGCATAAGGAAGAAACAGAGCAAGGCCTGTTTCGACAAGACAGTGCATGCGACTGAGTTTGAGGTAGGACAGCCAGTCATGCTCTCCATTTACAACACCAGCACATTCCTCTCACCTAAATATTCGGGTCCGTACTCCATTGCGGACAAAGTAAGCCCCTCCGTGTATAAAATTAGATACCCCAACGGAAAGACTGCGTGGTTCCATATTAACCAGCTTAAGGCATATGGCCCACAGTCCAACCACGCACACCACGTCACGCTCGAAGCAGCAGACCACACCCCGCCCACAGCCAACGTATCCCTACCCTCCCCCAACACGCCCACCACATCCACTGACTCGCCCTCGACTCCACCCCCGACCTCTATACTCCGCCCCAGAACGCCCACAGACAGCAGCGACAGCGACTGTGACTCAGACAATAGCCACAGCACACCTCCCTACTATCCCCATGCAGCAGGCCCCACACCCAGTGAATCTGACCACGATTAGAGTGATCCCTTCCTCATCACATTCCTCAACAAACCCCACCAAAGACCACTGCCCAACGATGACGATTCCGTCCCCACAGAACTAGATACCACCTTTTGGCACCGCGATAATTCATTCAAGCTCGTCCGGAACGACGAGATGGACCCCAAATCGCACCATGCAGCCCTATCAGCCCTTATACATTCGAGAGTATGGCATCCGGGAGAAGATGACGACTTTGAGTCTGACTCCCAAAACGAGAACCCCTTTGCGACCCTGTTCGCAACTGATAACTGAGGTGTCCAGATGATGTTTTAAAAAGGAACCGCTTGGGAGAAACGGTGTCCTTTCTGATGGAACCTGCAGCATGTTTAATGTTGTTTGTTAGTGTTATTGTTAAATGTTGTTTGTGCACTCAGAAGTTCCACGGCCACACGCCATATTTTTCGGCAGAAACCTGTGAAAACTTGCCAGCACGCTCATCGGCAGAAACCGCTGAGAGCATGCCAGCCCCCGTTCATAACTGCTCTTCTGGTTCGAAGGTAGAACCTTTACAGCAACCCCCCACGATGACTACATTTTTGCCCGTTCTTGTCGGTTGCTCAGGCAGTGGAGAAACGGCATTGGTCTCCGCCCTGCCTGAGGACCCCCCACTCTGGTCAGCTACACTCGGGTAGAGCACACCGGCATTGGTCGCCGTCCTACCCGGGGATTCCATCCAATTCTTACCCGTCGTGGCCCATACGCACCTCATTTCGGCACTCTTGGTTCAAAAAGTTTTGTTTTGTTTTCCGGCAACCCTTAGGTTGGCATCCCTATGCTATTTACATCCTCAAACATTTGGATGGTAAATCGCACAGCCTGCGAGATGGCTCGCACTGGTTCAGCATTTTTAAGTGTGTTTTGTCCTGAATATTCGGTTTTTAAAAAAAATGAGGGAGTCACACATGGTGACAAATTGTAAAGGGAGAATTGGCACTAAAGGGCAGACATACTAACGCATGAGATATTAACCAAGATGGTAACAGACACTATGCTTGATCCATAGATCCCCAGAAGCTTCAGCAAGAGAGACGAAACGGAAAGGAAGAGAAGAGAAGAGAAAGAAGAAGAACAATGAGGACGTTCTCCGTGTTGATCACCACCATTATAATGTGTATTCGGTTGCGCGCGAATGCGAACCCCCTGACCCCAACTCCCCCCGGCCGTTAATGATTCACTTCCCCATAGCACCCAGAGCCCAGTAACAGACAACACCACACCATCATGGTGTGATAAGCTCATAACATAGTACTCCCTTTCCTACGTAGTCGAATCCCAATTAGTGTTGGCGATACTCTGCAGCATCGTGCAGACTATCTGCATGAGGAAATGGCGAAGGAGAGCCTACCGCGTAGCACCCCGGTATACAGAATGAGATCTCCTATTTTCGTTTTCACCAAGCCCCCGATCCCCTTAATCTACAATAAAGACCATTTGTGTTGCATCTTTTGTCAATAAAGAAATGGAAATATTGTACACCCCCGTGCTTGACTGCCAAGCCAGGAAAAATGTAAATGCTGCTTTTATTTTGTATTGTTTAGGAAGTTAATATGACTGAACGTTTAGTGATTGTAGGTTATTGAGGACAGTTAGAGGTACCTTTAAAAACATTTTTTGTAATGCATGTCCCTGTTTTGACACAGCGCCGCTTAGAATGTTAGTTAAAAATTTTCATTGCATAGTTATGGTCAGTGTAGAGGCCATGGAAGAGCGCTCGCCGGGTCATGGGAATGAAGACAACGCAGTAATGTGATCCTTCACGCTTCGCATTTGGGATCACAAGGAGGGTGTGTAGCCACCTTTGGACTAGGCATCTAAGAAAATACTGCCGTACTGCGAGCCGTCTCGCAGCCTGTGTGATTTACCATCCCAGTGTTTGAGGATGTAAATAGCATAGGGAAGCATCTGAGCAGCTTCTAAACTCAATACGATAAGGCCTATCAGGACACGCAACAAGCAGTCCTGGTAAGAGAAGAGACAGAGAAACAGGTAGAGGCATTGCAAAGGCATTGCAGCGATCTAAAAGCAGCTTGAAGAGCACTCCATGCTGCCACCACGGAGCACAGACAAAGCTCAGTGGAGCATGCAAAATGCCGGAAGCAGATTGCAGAACTGCAGTCTTTGCTTTCAGTGCAAAATGGGTTTCAAAGCACCTTTGGATCCCAATTAGATGAAGAAGACGGCCCTGATTGGCAAGAACTAAACGAAACAGTGCATAGATATGTACAGGGAACCCCATAGATATGTATGCGCAAGGAAAGCCCCAAAGGAGAAAAGCACCCCAACCCCACACAGAGCAGATAGATCAGGCACCCATGAATCCAGTAACTACCCACCGCACAGTCACATAGGACGGAGACGCGGAATTCCTTTACACCACCCCCTTAACAGTGACCCAATTACGGGACGCGTGCGAAAAGATCACACCGTTCCTCCCCACCTCAGACCCCCACCACTTCTTTGCTATAGTGAAGCAGCAGGCGACCATGTACGGCCTGGATGAGCGTGAGCAAGTGAAGCTCACAGTTTTAAGCTTAGACCCTTCTGCTGTAGCAGCCCTTCCCGACCCACAGTATGTAGGAGGAGGCACCCTTGCAGAGATGCACACGGCGATCCTAGACGCGATCGGTTATAACAGAGGTGACCCAGTAGAAGGCCTGAATAAGTGCAGGCAGAAGAAAGGCCATTTGTTCCCCCGACCTGGTGGGCCAATTCCGAAGCTAAGTATAGGCCTTTTAGTGATAGAGAATAGTCTAGAAAGTAGAGTTTATGCATGAGTAGTGATTTACTGTGTCTAATAAATGTGTTTTGATTTGAATCTTACTAATTGGTGTGTTGAGTTATTGATCATTACTTGAACTTGAACCTCGTGGCGGTATCATAAAAATACCTGGCAACTCTAGTGCAAAGGTTAAACTACGTTCCAATCACTTGGATCAATTTCTCCAATACTGGAGCCGTTCCCTGATCGCTGGGCGGTTCCTGAGTGTCCGTTGGCTTTCCTTTGTCTTGGCTCCTGCTGGCGCCGAGGAGTCTGGCTTGGCCTTATTCACCTTAAATGTTTCCAATTGTTCCTGAGGATCGCTCATTAATATGCAGATGGTCGCTAGTTTCAGTGCTGTCTGGGTTTCTGCAAGTTCTAATACACAGGAAACTTTGCACCTGCTGTTTTTCCTGGCCTGACTAAATTTCCCTGCATTCTTTGCGGATCTCCATTTTAAGTCAGGAAGTGGCCAACCCAGGTGGCTACAGGTTTTTGGAGCAGGCAAGGAGCTGGATTAGGGGTTCGCCCCTGTCCACACTCTGAGGCCTGGCTTTGTAACTCAGATAAAGTAATTTTTAAAAAATGCCAGAGGCCCCAGTACAGATCCCTGTGGAACACCGCTAGTCACAACCTTCCATTCAGAAAAACGCCCTTCTACTGCTACCCTTTGCCTCCTGTGACCGAGCCAGTTCTGTATTCACCTTACCATCTCACCTCTGATCCCGTGTGACTTCACCTTTTGTACCAGTCTGCCATGAGGCGCCTTGTCAAAGACTTTACTGAAGTGCATGTAAACAACATCCACTGCCCTCCCCTCATCAATCATCTTTGTCACCTCCTCAAAAAAGGCAGGTTAGCGAGGCACGACCTCCCCTTTACAAAACCGTACTGTCTATTGCTAATGAGTCCGTTTCCAAATGGGTATAAATCCTGTCCCTGAGAATTCTCATCAATAATTTACCTACTACTGATGTGAGGCTCACCGGCCTATAGTTCCCTGGATTATCCTTATGACCTTTCTATGGGCAGCACGCTAGCATAGTGGTTAGCACTATGACTTCACAGTGCCAGGGTCCCAGGTTCGATTCCCGGCTTGGGTCTCTGTCTGTACGGAGTCTGCACGTTCTCCCTGTGTCTGCATGGGTTTCCTCCAGGTTTACCAGTTTCTTCCCACAAGTCCCAAAAGACATGCTATTAAGTAATTTGGACATTCTGAATTCTCCCTCTGTGTACCCGAACACGTGCCGGAATGTGGCGACAAGGGGATTTTCGCAGTAACTTCATTGCGGTATTAATGTAAACCTACTTCTGACAATAAAGATTATTAAAATTAAAATTAAACAGCGGTCCCACATTAGCTTTTCTCCAGTCCTCTAGGATCTCATCTGTAGCCAATGAGGATACAAAGATGTCAGTCAAGGACCCATCAATTTCCTCCCTTGCTTCTCACAGCATTCTGGGGTAAATCCCATCCAGCTCAGGAGACTTATCTACCTTAATGTATTTTAAAATACCCAATACCTCCTCCTTTTTGATGTCAACGTGATCCACACTGTCCACACATGCTACCCAAGAATCATCTTCCACAAAGTCCTTTTCTTTGGTGAACAATGATGCAAATTACTCATTTAGTACCTCACCCATTTCCTCTGGTTCAACACATAGATTCCCCATTGTCCTTAAGTGGTCCAGTCCTTTCCCTGGTCACCCTCTTGCTTTTTACATATGAATAAAACGTTTTGGGATTCATCTTAATCCTATTTGCCAAGGACTTTTCATGAACCTTCCTAGCCCTCATAATTTCCCACTTAAGTACCTTCCTACTTGCTATAGACTCCTCAAGAGTTTTGACTGTCCCGACCCTTCTAGACCATACAAAAGCCTCCTTTTTCTTTTTGACAGGACAGGGACTCCGACCCCTGCAAATTAAACACTTTCTCCGCAAGAAGATGACGAGGTACCCTAGAGCCCCAAGAGACACTCTACTGGAGGAGCTAATAAACATGGGCAGTTTACCAACTGGCCAACCTTCGGGACCCACGCCAGTTGACCTTCGCAGCCCACGCCAGTTGACCTTCGCGACCCAGATCAGCCGACCTTCGCGACCCATGCCGCCAAACTTCGGAACCCATCATTTTCGCTTACCTTTAATGCGACAGGTGAGCCTGCTTGGTCCTCATGATCTCACTTGCTTTGTCATCCAATGTTACATTTCTGTATGGGTCCATCAGAGGTCCTGGAGCTCACACCACCACTGCTTTGTCCTGTTGTGCACTCTCCTGAACAGCTCACACCACCACTGCTTTGTCCTGTTGTGGACTCTCCTGAACAGCTCACACCACCACTGCTTTGTCCTGTTGTGGATTCTCTGGAGCCACTCTCTGCAGCAGGTTTAGTTGTGAGATCCTGGCCTGTTTGTGTCTCTTACCCTCTCTTTCTTAATACAAAATGATCCATTTTAAATTTTACCCTCCTGTTGTTTGTTTGCTGCTGACAAAATGGAGGAATCACAATCACATCCAGAGCACGTGATGTCAGTGTTCGGGGCATGTGACCTGCTCTCTGCCACTTCAGGCAAGAACACTGCACTGAATTTCAAAAAAAATCTTCTCCTGGGTCAGCGGCTGACGTCAGGAGGAGGCAGTGTTTCTCGCTGGACCCTGGGCCTATGCATTGATGAGCAAGCATGCATTCGCAGCGTGCCCGCATTCTGAAAGGCGGCTGCTGCGGCCATTCTGCATTAATTCCCACGATTGGGAACGCCGTTGGATGGCTCCGCGACCCTCCCGCCACCCGCCCGCAACCCACCCACGGGTTGCAACCCCAATTTTGGAAATGACTGTGTTAAACTGTTTACTATAATAATTGGAAAATGCCAATAAAAATATTTTTAAAAATTGTTTCTTTACAATGCATTTGCCAACATCAAAAACCATTTGCCATGTCTCAAACTATCCACATAATTAATTCCAATCTCTCCAAAGATAGTCAATCTACCTTTTGCTTGTAAATTGCCTACTAATGATTGAATGCTTATGCAACGTTACTTTCTGAGCTACAGGGATCTCGGATATATCACAATATAGCTGCTACCACAAATGGCTTTACATTACAGATTCCGAGATAAGTATCATGTTATTACTCTTGAATAACCTGTTTATGCAGAAGTATTGCACAATTAACCATCGCAATCTTGTTTTAACAGTTATACTTTGATCACTCATTGAGCAGATTAACATCTGAACAACAGCATCTGCCATGAACTCAATCATATTTTCCCCCTACAACAGGGCATGCACTTTCTTGGTCTCGCTGAGGCACAGCTGGCTGTCGCGCAGGCAAGATGATAATCTGTAGCTCTAGATCTGGGAACCCAAAGGGTCACTCGTCATTGTATTTTCTGTCCTTACTGTGAGGAGATTCCTGGGGTGAATTGAACACTCTCCACTGCAGTTTAGCTGAGATTGGAAATACAACACTGCAGGGAGTTTGGAAGTGTTCCCGCCCATTCTAGATTCCCCAGCAACTACATAAGAGCGCGTGAGTAGACAGAGGTACTAACACGGAAACCCAATACAGTTAACAACCATTAGGTCCTGTTTCTTGCTGTTTATAAAGTGAGATATTTTTTACTCTGTGCACTTGTCACTGCACTCCCAATCCTCAGGAAAGTTCAAATACTTCTACTTGTTAACAATCAAAGCTGATTGGCTACTAAGGTTTTAGTTAACATTTTTAGATAACGCTGTGTATGTTTTTACCTTTAAAGAAAGGGTTATCCTCGTAATACTTCTTTTTGTATTCAGTTACCAACTCAAACAGTTTCAAGATAGTTTCATCGTGAGAAAAGCACCTCCACGTCCCGTTTACATGCTCGTCAATTGAAAACGTTCCCAAATTCCCGTCATCTGCAACAACCTGAAGTTTATCCTTTCGCAAGGGAACGAGTACATCCAGCTCATCGACAGCCTCTGCTTTGGTTCCATCTGCAATGCTCCCAACCTGGATAAAGTCATTCGCAAACAAGTCGTCCTTGCTGTGAATAAATTCAAGAAGATTCTTTAGCATCAAATGCAAAGTGATTTTCTTAATCGCTTGGACTGACTCCTTTTTAACGTAATTTGTATAATATTTCTGCAGAGGCTCCTCGAGTAAATCGCTCATTGCAGGTATTTGTAATTCCATTCTAACTGGACTATTTTGCAGAATTCTGAAGCATAATTGGCTGCAGTTTTGTTTGTTTTGAACTTCTTGGACCCCAGCAGAAAGCTGTTCGAAGGAAATGTTTGAACTTCCTGTCTGCCGATGAAGTATTTTGCAGTCTGTTGCTGCACAGTTGTTGCATTGCTCAATCAGGCCATAATAAAGCAGCCAATCAGATAGTCACTCAGAAATCCGATAAATAATTCAGGAGAAAGCTGTTTACCTAAAAAGGCGATAAGAAAGTGAAACTTGCTACCATACCACAAGTAGTTGAGGCGTTTTAAGGAAAAGCTAGATAAACAGATGAGGAAGAAATTAATAAAAGAACAAGTTGATAGTGTTAGATGACGAGGATGGAGGCGCCTGCAGAACACAGATTCCAGCATTGGCCAGTGTAGTGGAATGGCCTGTTTATGTGCTGTAGATTCTCTGTGACTCTAAACATTGTTGATTAACTATTGATTCGACAAACTACAGTGGGAAAATGCAGAGTAAAATTTGATATGTCCAGCGCAATGAATCTGAATCAATACTCATAGCTAAAGGACACAAGAGTATTTTAGCAGTAAGTTTATCAAACGACCATTAGTGGGCGTCACTTGATGTGAGCATAGGAGCAGCTACGTTTTGGCGAGCTCTGGCTCTACTTGTCTTTTAATCCTTTATTTCATCCTAATGCACGATCAATGACCACTAAAGCGAGGTTGTAGTCCAACTGAAGGCTTTAATAAGCTAGATGTTTCCCCCAGCATCTCAGGTACAGAATGAAGGCTACTGGGGCGGCACGGGCTCTTATACCCCGCCTAGCAGGGCGGAGCTACCATACAGCTTGACCAATAGGAAGCATACAATTTCTACCAATGGTGTTCCAGCATTACCAGGTACCGTAATACCTCTACTACCACTTTCACCCCCTGTTAAAAAAGAGTCCAGCGGGGGGGGTGGCCTGATACTACAAACATGGCAACGTGGTAGAATTAGTTATGGAGGTACTGTAATACCTCCGTACAGCATTTTGTAACTATTTACAATTCTAGTAACTATTTACAATCTATGATTTAAATTTACAATTTAAAATGAAGCAATCAGTCATTCGGGGGCCCTGGTCGTCCTCTGTGATCGTCGGAACTTCGGTGGTGACTCCGGTGGAGGCTCGGGCATCTGTGACTCCGGGAGCGTGGCCTCGATCTCTGTGGCAGCTTCGACAGTTGACCTGGGAAGGAAGCGCCTGTGGTGTGCATCGGTGGGTGGGGAGCCTAGACGGGGCTGGCGGAAGGACCGATCCTCCTGTAAGGTGCCCTGGTGGAGGGGAGGGTGGGACTGGTGGCTGGGGTGTGCGTGGGGCTCCGGCGGGCGCCAGGTCTCGTAGGAAGACCGTATCTTGTTGGCCGTCGGGGTACGCCACGTAGGCATACTGGGGGTTACCGTGGAGAAGATGGACCCTCTCGACCAACGGGTTTGACTTGTGTGCCCGCACATGTTTTCGGAGTAGGATGGGTCCGAGAGCAGCCAGCCAGGTCGGGAGCGAGGTCCCAGAGGAGGACTTCCTGGGGAAGACAAGGAGATGTTCGTGAGGTGCCTGGTTGGTTGTGGTACAAAGCAGTGACCGGTTAGAGTGGAGGGCATCCGGGAGGACTGCCTGCCAGCGGGAAACTGGGAGATTCCTGGATCGTAGGGCCAGTAGGACGGTCTTCCAGATCGTTCCATTCTCCCTCTCTACCTGTCAGTTACCCCGGGGGTTGTAACTGGTCGTCCTGGTCGAGGCAATGCCCTTGCTGAGCAGGAATTGAAGCAGTTCGTCACTCATAAAGGAGGACCCCTATCACTATGTATGTAGACGGGGAACCTGAACAGTGCAAAGATGCTATGGAGGGCCTTGATGACGGTGGTTGCGGTCATGTCGGGGCAGGGGCTGGCGAATGGGAACCGGGAGTACTCCTCAATCACGTTCGGGAAGTACGTGTTGCGGTCGGTGGAGGGGAGGGGGCCACTGAAGTCCATGCGGATGCGTCCAAAGGGACGGGAAGCCTTTATCAGGTGCGCTTTCTCTGGCCGGTAGAAGTGCGATTTGCACTCCGCGCAGATTTGGCAGTCCCTAGTGGCTATCCTGACCTCCTCGATGGAGTAGGGCAGGTTGCGGGTCTTGATAAAGTGGAAAAAGCGAGTGACCCCCGGGTGGCAGAGGTCCTCGTGGAGGGCTCGGAGGCGGTCCACTTGTGCGGTGGCACATGTGCCGTGGGACAGGGCATCAGGAGGCTCGTTTAGCTTCCCGAGACAATACAAGATCTCGTAGTTGTAGGTGGAGAGTTCTATCCTCCACCGCAAGATCTTATTGTTTTTTATCTTGCCCCGCTGTGCATTATCGAACATGAAAGCAACCGACCGTTGGTCAGTGAGGAGAGTGTATCTCCTGTCAGCCAGGTAATGCCTCCAATGTCGCACAGCTTCTACTATGGCCTGGGCCTCCTTTTCGACTGAGGAGTGGCGGATTTCGGAAGCATGGAGGGTACGTGAGAAGAAGGCCACGGGCCTGCCCGCTTGGTTGAGGGTGGCCGCCAGAGCTATGTCAGACACGTCGCTCTCGACCTGGAAGGGGAGGGACTCATCGATGGCATGCATCGTGGCCTTTGCAATGTCCGTTTTGATGCGGCTGAAGGCCTGACGGGCCTCTATCGACAGGGAAAAAGCTGTGGATTGGATCAGGGGACGTGCCTTGTTCGCATAGTTGGGGACCCACTGGGCATAGTAAGAGAAAAACCCTAGGCAGCGCTTCAGGGCCTTGGAGCAGTGGGGGAGGGGAAACTCCATAAGGGGGCGCATGCGCTCAGTGTCGGGCCTACAACTCCATTACACACTGCGTAGCCGAGGATGGCTAGGCGGTCGGTGCTAAACACGCATTTATCCTTGTTGTATGTAAGGTTAAGGATCTTTGCGGTCTGGAGGAATTTTCGGAGGTTGGTGTCGTGGTCCTGCTGGTCGTGGCCGCAGATGGTGACATTATCGAGATACGGGAATGTTGCCCGTAAACTGTACCGGTCAACCATTTAGTCCATCTCGCGCTGGAAGACCGAGACCCCGTTGGTGACACCGAAGGGAACCCTTAAGAAGTGATAGAGCCGCCCATCTGCCTCGAAGGCAGTGTATTTTTAAACTCCCTTCCCTGGACTGTGAGGTTTGCTACACAAAACCCCTTTATCTCTACTGAGTGGGAACTGGAGGCCAGGGAGATATTTTGATTAACGGGGTGGACAAGGAGAGAACAGCGCCTTACCGTGTCGGGGTGTATGAAGCTCTCCGTGCTCCCAGAGTCGTTTAAGCAGGATGTCTCGTGCCCGTTGATAAATACAGTCGTTGTAGCAGTTGAGAGTGTTCGAGGCCGGGACTGATCCAGAGTCACCGAGGCTAATCGCAGCAGTTGAGTGTTCTCTTCGGGCAGTGTGTGGTCAGCCGAGCTGGGGTCCTGGGGGTCCATCCAAGATAGCGGCTCCCATTGGTCGCACATGGCTGTGGGTGCACAAAATGGCAGCGCCCATCCATCTAACGTGGCGTCCGCGGGACAAGATGGCGACGCCCACTGGCCGCACGGGTGCTGTGGAGAGGTTTGTGGTGGCGGTCTGCATTCGCCGCTGGAGACCGCGGCAACCGCACGGGCCTGGCATACCACCACGAAATGGCCCTTTTTACCGCATCCCTTGCAGTATATAGACTTTTCTATGTGTACTAAGGGATTTGTTTTCCCTTAGATGCACGGGCCGGGAAGCGCTGGCGGGGGTGCTTGGCCTGCCCGCAAAAGTAGCAGCAGGGCCCCCCGGGGTTGCCAGGCCGCTTTGCAGCACAAGCTTGTGGGGAGATGGGGGATGTATCGGGGTCGGCTTTGGAGGGGTTCCACACTGCCCAGGGGGCTGCTGTGCGGTCGGGAACGTAATTGTGGGTGTTTCGGGAGGCCACATCTAGGGAGCCTGCAAGGGCCCGTGCCTCCTTGGGACCTAGAGTGTCTTTCCCCAGCAATCACTGGTGGATTTGGGAGGACAGCATACCTGCCACGAAAGCGTCCCGGACCAAGAGTTCAGTCTGTTCGCTCGCCGAAACTTGCGGGCAGCTGCAGTTTCTCCCCAACACCAGGAGTGCACGGTAGAATTCTTCCAGCGATTTCCCCAGGGATTTGTCGCCTCGTTGCTAGCAGATGTCGGGCGTAGACCTGGCTTATCGGGCGAATATAATGTCCTTTTAGCAGCTCTATTGCTGCATCGAAGTCTTCCCCTTCCTCGATGAGGGTGTAAATCTCCGGGCTCACCCTCGAGTGCAGGACTTGCATTTCCTGTTCTCCCGTGGGTGTGTTTTCGGCCGTCCCGAGATATCCTTTAAAACACGCCAGCCAGTGCTTGAAGATTGCCGCTGAGTTTGCCGTGTGGGGGCTGAGTTGCAGACACTCCGGCTTGATTTGGAGCTCCATTCTTTTAAATCTAGCTTATTAAATTGATGCACGATCAATGACCACTAAAGCGAGGTTGTAATCCAACTGAAGGCTTTAATAGACTAGATGTTTCCCCCAGCAGCTCAGGTACAGAATCATAGATTATCATAGAATTTACAGTGCAGAAGGAGGCCATTCGGCCCATTGAGTCTGTACCGGCTCTTGGACAGAGCACCCTACCCAAGGTCAACACCTCCATCCTATCCCCATAACCAAGTATCCCCACCCAGCACTAAGGGCAATTTTGGAGACTAAGGGCAATTTACCATGGCCAATCCACCTAACCTGCACATCTTTGGACTGTGGGAGGAAACCGGAGCACCCGGAGGAAACCCACGCACACACTGGGAGGATGTGCAGACTCCGCACAGACAGTGACCCAAGCCGGAATCGAACCTGGGACCCTGGAGCTGTGAAGCAATTGTGCTGTCCACAATGCTACCGTGCTGCCCAGAATGAAGGCTGCTGGGGCGGCATGGGCTCTTATACCCCGCCTAGCAGGGCAGAGCTACCATACAGCTTGACCAATAGGAAGCATACAATTTCTACCAATGGTGTTCCAGCATTACCAGGTACCATAATACCTCTACTACCACATGCACATTCTATAATTATCTTTCTTTGGGATATATGTCTTGCATTTTGTCCCTGGATGATCCAGGTTGGAGTTTGGTGACAAAGAACCAAGGTAAATCGGGGAGAATTCTCGTTTGATTGAGGTGGCAGAGGTGGCTGGGGTGGGGCCCAGCTTGCAGTGGTGGTGTTGCTGGTGAGCAGGCCTATGTCTCGGTGGTGCTGTCGGCATCGGGATGATGGCTGTCACTGCAAATGATATCCTGGATGATGAACTCGACTTTGTGGTGCAGGTCTTTGGTATTTACTTTGACAAACTGCAAAGTATCCTTGAGTGAATGATGGAGGCGGAGAAGA
Source organism: Scyliorhinus torazame (assembly GCF_047496885.1). NCBI lineage: Eukaryota > Metazoa > Chordata > Chondrichthyes > Carcharhiniformes > Scyliorhinidae > Scyliorhinus > Scyliorhinus torazame. Next base: position 76,188,770 of record NC_092715.1, read on the forward strand.
GAATCCTGCGGTGGAATTCTGCATTGGCTGATGCCGAAATCGGGAAAAGTGATTGGGCGAATAGATTCCAACGCCAAAATCACGGCGGGCACCGATTTGACTCCAAATCGCAATTCTCCATCAGCGATGTCAATGCGGTCCGGAACACACGTACAGTAAACAGCGTTTGCATATCATTAGCAGGCCTGACCTGGTATTCTCCAGGGCCTCTGCCATTCTTCGCCTCCGATGGACCAAGTTCCCAATGGCAAGGTTGACTTGTGCTTTTAAAAATTGTGAAATCAGTGTCGTGGCTGCTGAGGGAGAGAGAGGGGGTACGGAAAGTGTCCAACATCTCCATAGTTTGTTGACAGTTGTGCCGCTTGCCGGTGGGGCTTCTGCCAGGGCCGGGGGAATAGCAAGAGGTGGCCAGGAGGTAGGCTGTGGGGTCGGGATGGACGGGCACGGAACACTATTGCCTCAACCTATAAGGCAGCCATGCAGCCGCGCATGCCACGGGTCGTTTGGTGTTCCCCCCACGCCAGCCCCTCAGGTGCCTTCTGGCCCCAGCTGACCCATCAGCTGTATGGGGGGATTTCAGGGCAACCAGTACCATCTTGTTGGCTGAAATGAGTGTGTGTGGGGATTGTAATGTGTATATGTGGCTGCAGCTTGTCAGCCTCTCGAATGTCAATCTTGAACCAGGCCAATACCAAACCGCTTTTCATTGTAATTGATTGTGTTCCACGTGGCGCCAGTGCTAGCCCCTACACAGTTGCTGAATCGATCCAGGTTTGGCGGCAGTTTTGCTGTCATGAAAGTCCACTAATCCTGCCCCATCGTCAACTCTCAGGAACGGAGAATCCAGCCTCTGGTATTTGATAGAGCAACTTCCCTGGTGGGGTCCCAACTTCTGTCTTTGGATATCCTGCTGCATGGTGTGTCGTCCAAGCTGACTAAGTGGGGGCCAGACAAGGAGTATTTGTGAGCCCCGTCTCTTGCGGGGAGTGGGAGTTTCTGACTGAGTTTGAAAATTGGCTGCCATGTATTAGCAATCTTGATTTGGAGGCTGGGCACATCAGGTTCAATGGAGCACATTGTAACCGGTTTTTGAGGTCTGGGGTCGGTTAGAGGCCCCGACCACTGGTCCTAAATTCTGTTCTTGATGTTTGTCATGAGGAGCTGGAGATGGGTGGCCATGTCAAATCATCCGACCGGCTAGGGCCTAGGGTCTTAGTAGCTTGGGCGTCAGGGTGTGGCTGAGGTGAAGGCAAAGGCGCTTTGTTCAATGGAAATGTCAAGGGATTCTGAGGGTTGTTGGGCAATCCTGTCATGGTTTTCCCAAGGGACATAGATATGTTATTATCCTGCAGTTCATCAATAATTCTGGACTTTCTTCCCTTGTGGTTATGCTGTTGATTTTATGTTGTTGTCTTCTAGCAAGGGTGTGCGACGTGTGAGCGTGAGGCCAAGGGTCGTCTGTTATCCTACTTTATCAAAAACCATATTAAGTCGATAAAGTGATAAGTGGTTAGTGTACAGTCTTGCTCCTTGCTCCAAGGCCAGCAGCACTGAGGTTATTCATGAAGGCCCTGCCTTCTCAACCTTGCCCCTCGCCTGAGATGTGGTGATCCTCAGGTTAAATCACCACCAGTCAACTTTCCCCCTTAGAGGACCGGCTATGAAGGAGTAGGTCGCACATTTGGTGGCTCCCGCTCAGGATGGACCTTTTCCCCAATTTTTTCTTGGATTTTATTTGAAAAATCGATAGTGGATGCGACTATGAGGAGGAGTCCCACACCAGCGCATGGATAGGCGGACCAGGAGTGCTCGCAAAGGAAGAAATAAGCGAACAGAGAAGGCTTGGGTTGAAGCTGCAGCGGAGAAAAGCATGGCGGTCGAGCGGAGTACTGGCTCGATGACCCAGCGGTCGACGGAGCAGTTGATGAAGTTTATCCAAGAGGGCTTCGCCAAGTAAAAACAGGAATGCTTGGACCCGATTAGGGAATCGATTGCTCGGCTGGAACAGAGATTGGATGCTCAAGATCGGGCGATCCAAAAAGTGGAGAAGACACTGACCGAGCACGAGGAACACCAAACAGGAATGGAGGTGGAGATGGGGATGCTGAGAGACCAGCAGAAAAGGCTTCAGGAGAAGGTGGAGGATCTAGAGAATAGGTCCCGCTGGCAGAATTTGAGGATCGTTGGTCTCCCGTAGGGGTCCGAAGGAGGAGCGGATGCAGGGGCATATATAGCGGGTATGCTCGAGAAGCTAAAGGGGGATGGGGTGTTCACCCGACACTTGGAGATGGACAGGGCGCACAGAACATTAGCGAAGAAACCGCGTGTAGGCGACCCCCCGAGCGCTATGGTGGTGAGATTACACAGGTTCCTGGATAGGAAGCGTATTCTACGGTGGGCCAAGCAGTGGGAGAACAGCAACCTGCGCATTTACCAAGACCTGAGTGCGATCGTGGCGAGGAGAAGAGCGGGATTCAACCAAGTAAAGTCGACCCTTTTCAAGAAGAAGGTGAAGTTTGGTCCGCTGTATCCGGCCAATCTTTGGATCACCTATGAGGAGCAACACTTCTATTTTGAGTCTCCCGAGGAAGCAATGGACTTTGCCAGAAGGAAAGGGCTGGCAAGGGACTGAGGTGATTGAACTTTGCTGCAGTGTTCACGTTAAAAATACTTTTGTTTTGCACTATATTTGTGATGCCTTCTGTATCGATCCTGGAGCTGCCGCATATTTTTGTAAGTTAAAGTTTGCATTTGTACTGGTGGGGGATGGAGATGTGAATTTTCGATGTGTTTTTTTTCTTCTTTTTGTTTCCTTCTGTTAACTGGGCTGGGAAAGTGTTCTCTTGCATATGTGTGTCCGAGCGGGGAGGGGGGGGGGGGGTGAAACAATAGGTGGGAAAATGTTTGGCGGGGGCTACCAAGCTAGCTGGGCGGGCTGGCTCACGGAAGCGCAGTGGGGAGTGAGCAGATGTTATGCTTATTGGAGAAGGCTGCTTTTGCTGTGCTGTTACTGGGGGGGGGGGGGAGGAATTGCTCCTCTGACGGGGGAGGGACTGTTGCTGGGGGACAAAAGGGAGGTCGGGGGTGGAGGCTGCCTGGGGGCGGGCCTGCGGGTGCGCCTAAGCTGAAGACGCCTAAGAAAGGTGATGGCTGATTGGTTTGGGTGGGGGGGGGGCATGAGAAGCCCCCCCCCCCGACGAGGCTGATCACGTGGAACGTTAGAGGGCTAAATGGGCCAGTTAAGAGGGCACGCGTGTTAGCGCACTTGAGGGGATTGAAGTCGGACATGGCAATGTTACAGGAGATGCATCTTAAGGTAATCGATCAGACTAGACTAAGGAAGGGATGGTTCGGGCAGGCATTTCATTCGGGGCTGGACTCTAAGACTAGAGGGGTAGCGATCCTGATTAATAAACGAGTGTCATTTGAGGCGAGAAGAATAGTTGCGGATGTGGGAGGTCGGTACATTATGGTTAGTGGGAATCTGGAAGGGCTGCCGGTGGTGCTCGTGAATGTCTACGCGCCAAACTGGGATGATGTGGAGTTTCTAAGAAGGATGATGGGGAAGATCCCGGACCTGGATTCGCATAAGCTGGTCATGGGGCGGGGCTTGAACACAGTCATTGACCCAAGACTAGGCCGGTCGAGCTCAAGGACAGGCAGTGTGCCAGCAATGGCAAAGGAGCTAAAGGGGTTTATGGAGCAGATGGGAGATGGACCTATGGAGGTTTGGTCGGCCAAGAGTGTAGGAGTTCTCTTTTTACTCACATTTACATAAAGTGTACTCCCGGATCAACTTTTTCATCTTGAACAGGGCTTTACTGACAGGGGTAGTGGACACTGAGTACTCCGCGATCACGGTCTCGGATCATACCCTGCTTTGGGTGGACTTACAGGTGAGCAGGGAGTGTGGCCAGCACCCGCATTGGAGATTGGATGTTGGACTGTTAGCGGATGAGCAGGTGGGCGGGCGGGTGAGGAAATGCATCCAGAACTATCTGGAAGTTAATGACACGGGGGAAGTCTCGGCAGCAATGGTCTGGGAGGCGCTGAAGGCGGTGTTCAGAGGGGAGCTGATTTCGATACGGGCCCACAGGGAGAAGGTAGATAGAGCAGAGACGGATCAACTGATAGGGGAAATACTTCAGGTCGACAGGAGATATGCGGAGACCCGAGAGGCGGGGCTTTTAAGAGAACGTCGGAGGCTACAGGCGGAGTTTGGCTTGCTAACTACAGGGAAGGCAGTGGAGCAGCTGAGGAAGGCGAGGGGGATGATATATGAGTATGGAGAGAAGGCCAGCAGAATGCTTGCGCATCAGCTCCGAAAGAGGGAGGCAGCCAGGGGGAAAGTGAAGGACAGAGACGGGAACTTGGTTAGAGATTCAGCAGCGGTTAACAGGGTGTTCAAGGAGTTTTATAGCAGACTATATGAGTCGGAACCCCGGCTGGGCTGGAAGGGATGAGGCAATTCTTAATGGGGCGGGGGTTCCCGAAAGTGGAGGAAGGGCTGGGGGCCCCGATCGGGATGGAAGAGATAGCAGAAGGGCTGAAGACCATGCAGTCGGGTAAAGCCCCGGGACCGGACTGGTACCCAGTGGAATTTTATAAAATGTTCTCTGCGATGCTGGGGTCGCTGCTGACGAGGACATTTAATGAGGCAAGGGAGAGAGGGGCGCTTCCCCTGACGATGTCACAGGCCACAATCTCACTGATCTTGAAGCGGGAGAAGGATCCGGAGCTATGCGGGTCCTACAGGCTGATCTCCTTACTAAATGTTACGCCAAACTGTTGGCCAAAATCGTGTCCACAAAGATAGAAGACTGTGAGGCACGATCAATTGAACAAAGACTAGAGTTGAATACAACTGGGACTTTATTTCTCTAAGGTGTGTGGCCTCCCACAGCAGCTGGCGAAATGGCTGCTGAATGGAGGACATGCATATTTATACTCCGCCTACTGGGCGGAGCCAGCAGGCAGGGACTACCGGCGAACCCGTAGTACAGGTCCTACCTTACATCACCTTATACAGGTGCAATAGTGGTTTACCACATTCACCCCCTGTTAAAATTGAGTCCGGCGGGGGTGTTGGAGAACTATATACAGCAATGAATTTATATTTACAGTATTTGATCAGAAAAAAAATGTCTTTTGAAGTCCGGTGCCAGTTAGAGATTTAACCAGTCTGGTGCCTTGATGTTCCACTGGGAGCGATGTAGCGGTGGCAGCGATGTAGATGCTGGCCTGATGTTCGGTGACTCCGGGAGCGTGCCAAAATCCTCTTCATCCTCGGGCGTGGGCAGGGGAAGGGCAGATGGCCCTGTTGGGGTTAATGCTGGGAGCGCCGGGGGAGGGGAGGGTGGTGCCGGGCCGGAGGTGTGTGTGTGTGGAACCTGCTGGTGCCAGGTCCCTGAGGGAGACCGTATCTTGGCGGCCGTCGGGGTACGCCACGTAGGCATACTGGGGGTTGACATGGAGCAATTGCACCCTTTCCACTAACGGGTCCGCCTTGTGGAGGCGGATGTGCCTACAGAGCAGGACTGGCCCCGGAGCTGCGAGCCAAGTCGGGAGCAACACCCCGGATGTGGACTTCCTGGGGAAGGCAAAAAGACGTTCATGGGGTGTGTTGTTCGTAGCGGTGCACAGCAGTGACCAAATGGAGTGGAGTGCATCAGGGAGGACCTCCTGCCAGCGAGAGGCTGGGAGGTTCTTGGACCGTAGGGCCAGTAGGACGGCCCTCCATACCGTCCTGTTCTCCCTCTCTACCTGCCCGTTTCCCTGGTGGTTATAGCTGGTCGACCTGCTGGAGGCGATACCCCTGCTGAGCAGGAACTGATGCAGCTCATCGCTCATGAATGAGGATCCCCTGTGGATATAGGCGGGGAAACCGAACAGAGCGAAGATAGTGTTTAGGGCTTTGATGACGGTGGCAGACGTCATGTCGGGGCATGGGATGGCGAAGGGGAACCTGGAGTACTCATCGACCACACTGAGAATATACGTGTTTCGGTCGGTGGAGGGGAGGGGCCCTTTGAAATCCACGCTGAGGTGTTCACCAGGTGCGCACGGTCCGGCCGGTAGAAGTGCGGCTTGCACTCCGCACAGACCTGGCAGTCCCTGGTGATTGTCCGTACTTCTTCGAAGGAGTAGGGCAGGTTGCGGGCCTTTATGAAATGGTATAACCGTGTGACTCCCGGGCGACAAAGGCTGTCGTGCAGGGTCCGGAGTTGGTCTACTTGTGCGCTGGCACATGTACCTCGGGATAGGGCGTCTGGGGGCTTGTTGAGTTTGCCGTAATTATAGGTGGAGAGCTCGATCCTCCACCACAAGATTTTATCGTTTTCGATCTTGCCCCGCTGTGTGTTATTGAACATGAAGGCTACCGACCGTTGGTCAGTGAGGAGAGTGAATCTCCTGCCGGCCAGTAATGCCTCCAGTGCCGCACAGCTTCAATGATAGCTTGGGCCTCTTTTCCGATGGATGAGTGCCGAATTTCTGAGGCATGAAGGGTGCGGGAAAAGAATGCCACGGGTTTGCCTGCCTGATTGAGGGTGGCGGCTAGAGCGACGTCTGATGCATCGCTCTCTACTTGAAAGGGCAGTGTCTCGTCTACTGCGTGCATCGCGGCCTTGGAGATATCGGCTCTGATACGGGCGAAGACCTGCTGTGCCTGGGCCGTCAGGGGAAAATGGGTGGACTGAATGAGTGGGCGTGCCTTGTCCGCATAGTTTGGGACCCACTGGGCGTAGTACGAGAAGAACCCCAGGCAGCGTTTGAGGGCCTTGGGGCAGTGGGGGAGGGGAAGCTCCATGAGGGGATGCATGCGGTCGGGATCGGGCCCCGAAACTCCGTTCTGGACCACATAGCCGAGTATGACTAAGCGGGTCGTGCTAAACACGCACTTCTCCTTGTTGTAGGTGAGGTTGAGGAGAGTGGCGGTGTGGAGAAATTTGGCAAGGTTGGGATCGTGGTCCTGCTGGTCATGGCCGCAGATGGTGACGTTGTCTAGGTACGGGAAGGTGGCCCGGAAACCGTACCAGTCGACCATTCGGTCCATCTCCCTTTGGAAGACTGAGACCCCGTTAGTGACGCCGAAGGGAACCCTGAGGAAGTGATAGAGATGACTGTCCGCCTCGAAAGCGGTGTATGGATGGTCTGATTTACGAATGGGGAGCTGGTGGTAGGTGGATTTGAGGTCTACCATTGAGAAGACACGGTACTGTGCAATCTGATTGACCATATCAGATATGCGTGGGAGGGGGTACGCACCGAGCTGCGTGTACAGATTGATGGTCTGGCTGTAGGCCACGACCATTCTGTGTTTCTCCCCAGTTTTGACAACTACAACTTGGGCTCTCCAGGGGCTGTTGCTGGCCTCGATAATGCCCTCCCGCAGCAGCCACTGGACCTCGGACCTGATGAAGGTCCTGTCCTGGGTGCTGTACCGTCTGCTCCTGGTGGCGACGGATTTGCAATCAGGGGTTAGATTGGCGAAGAGGGAAGGCGGATCGACCTTTAGGGTCGTGAGGCCGCATACAGTGAGGGGTGGTAGGGGCCCGCCGAATTTGAGGGTTAGGCTCTGGAGGTTGCACTGGAAGTCCAGGCTGAGTAGTAGGGCAGCACAGAGTTTAGGGAGGACGTAGAGGCTGAATTCTACGCCCTGGACCGTGAGTGTGACCGTGCAGAACCCCCGGATCGCGATGGAATGGGATCCGGAGGCCAGGGAAATTCTTTGGTTGGTGGGGTGTACCGCGAGGGAGCAGCGCCTTACCGTATCCGGGTGTATGAAGCTTTCGGTGCTCCCGGGGTCCAGCAGGCAAGAGGTCACGTGGCCGTTGATTTTCACACTGGTCGATGCGGTGGCCAGCTTGTGCGGACGAGACTGGTCGATCGTCACTGAGGCGAGTCGTGGTCAGTCGTTGCTGACGTCGGATGATGGGGAGCCTGGGGGGCCCAGGTCCTGGAATGCTGTCGGTGTCCATGTCCCGTGGGGGAGACAAGATGGCGGCACCTGAAGATCCTGCTGGGGACAAAATGTCGGCGCCCATGGGCCGCACGTGGACTGAGGGGGAGAAGATGGCCGCGCCCACTGGCCGCGCGTGGTCCGGGGAGATGAAGATGGCGGTGCCCATTGTGTGTAGGCTAGGGGGGTGGGGGCGATAGCGGCGACTGCGCGGGCCTGGCACACCGCGGCGAAGTGCCCCTTTTTGCCGCAAGTCTTGCAAAGGGCAGCGCGGGACGGGCAGCGTTGGCGAGGGTGCTTCAGCTGGGGTGGCCGTCTGTGGGGTCCCTGAGGGGTAGGAGGGTTGGGCCGCACAGCTGGTGGGGTAGGCCTGAATGTTACGTGAGGCAACCGTCATGGAGAGCTCTAGCTTCTTTGTTTCAGCTAGGTCGAGCGTGGCCCCTTTTAACAGTCTTTGGCATATGAGGTCCGACCCAATCCCTGTTACGAATGCGTCCCGCATAAGAAGGTTGGAATGTTCAGTGGCCGTAACGGCCTGACAGTCACAGTCCCGGATGAGTGGGATTAGGGCCCGCCAGAAGTCTTCTATGGACTCACTAGGGAGTTGAGAGTGAGTGGCGAGTACGTGCCTGGCGAAGAGCGTGTTCGTCTTCTGTGCGTAGTTTTCTTTGAGAAGCGCCATGGCGTCGGCGTAGTTCGGGGCGTCCTGGATCAGCGGAAACAGGTTGGAGCTCAACCTTGAGTACAGGATCTGTATCTTCTGAGCCTCCGGGACAGGGGTGGTCGCTGAGCTGATGTTTGCCTCGAAGCAAGCTCGCCAGTGATTAAAGTCCTTTTTGGCATCGCTTGATTGCGGATCCAGCTGCAAGCGATCTGGCTTGATATGGAGGTCCACCTTTTGAAAATCTTAGAGCAATAAATTGAACAAAGACTAGAGTTGGATACAACTGAGACTTTATTGCTCTAAGATGTGTGGCCTCCCACAGCAGCTGGCAAAATGGCTGCTGAATGGAGGACACGCATATTTATACTCCGCCTACTGGGCGTAGCCAGCAGGCAGGGACTACCGGCAAATCTGCAGTACAGGTCCTACCTTACATCACCTAATACAGGTGCAACAGGGGTTTACCACAGACTGCGTTCCGGATGTGATTGGGGAGGACCAGAAAGGATTTGTTAAGGGCAGGCAGTTGGCGGCCAACATTAGAAGACTGTTGGAATGTGATCATGATGCCCCCAGATGGTAGGGACGTAGAGATAGTGGTCGCAATAAATGCAGAGAAGGCCTTTGACCGGGTGGAGTGGACCTATTTGTGGGAGGTGCTGGGACGGTTTGGGTTTGGACGGGGCTTCATCGACTGGGTTAGGCTGCTGTATCAGGCGCCTCTGGCGAGTGTACGGATGAACAGATTGACATTGGACTATTTTAGGCTGCATTGGGGGACGAGGCAGGGGTGCCCCCTCTCCCCACTGCTGTTTGCGCTGGCCATAGAGCTGCTGGCAATTGCGCTGAGAGCCTCAAAGGGCTGGAAGGGGCTAGTTCGGGGAGGGGAGTGGAACACAGAGTCTCGCTATACGCAGATGACCTGCTCCTATATATTTCTGACCCACTAGAGGGGATGGGAGAAATTATGAGGATTCTAGGGGAATTTGGCCGGTTTTCGGGTTAGAAATTGAACATGGGGAAAAGTGAGATGTTTGCGATCCAGGCAAGGGGGCAGGAGAGGCGACTGGGGGAGTTTACAGTGGTAGGGGGAAGCTTTCGGTATTTAGGCATCCAGGTGGCACGGGAATGGGAACGGCTACACAAGCTAAATTTGACCCGACTGGTGGACCAAATGAAGGAAGACGTCCGAAGGAGAGGACAGCACATAATTCCAGGGAATGGCAGGAAACTGGAGCAGGATGAGCCAACATCTAGTATCCGCTAGCATGTGAAGCAAAGTCCATCATTCACTTCCACTGTGATTTGGCAGTTGGGATGGAGGTATGTGTTTGTGGGTGAGGGAGGGGAGTCCCTATGCTAATAGTGGGTTGGAGTAAATGTGTGGCTTTTTTAATGTTACTATTATTACAGGAGATGGATTAGGTTTAAATAACCCTTATTTCTCCTCTCACCAACTATCCGTAATAGAAAGGCTTTTTGCTTTTGATTTCCCCCTTTAGAAGTGGTGGCATATTTTCCCATCCCCTCAGTTTCAGTGTGATCTGATTTTGATTAAAAACCCTCATGGCAAACTCAAGTAAGGTAAAGTCAGAGGGTTCAGTTATTTGCCTACACTCAAGTGCGGCGCCCATTATATTCATGCAATCGGACATGGATACAAAAAATAGAGGTACAGGGCAAGATTGCCCAGTTGGCATGGGGTGGATTCAATGGGAACTCCTGGCCAACGGGGGGCTTCCTGCCGCCGCCAAGAAACACGGCCATTGTTTCACATGGGTGTCATAGTGATTAGCGCTGCTACCTCACAGCACCAGGGAACCGGGTTCGAATCTGACCTCAGGTGACTGTGTGGAATTTGCACGTTCTTCCCGTGTGTGTGAGTTTTGTCTATGTGCTCCGGTTTCCTCACACGGTCCAAAGATGCGCAGGTTTGGTGGATAGGCCAAGATAAATTGCCCCTTAGTGTCCAAAGGTTAGGTGTGGTATGGGGATAGGGTGGGGGAGTGGGCCTAGGTAGAGTGCTCTGTTCACGAGGCAATGCAGATTTGATGGGCTGAATGGCTTCCTTCTGCACTGTTTCTATGATTTCTATGAGTCCAGAATTAAACGTCCAATGGTGTATACTGTCACAGAGTTGACAGGTCAAAGATTGATGCTGGATAATTCACTTTTCCAGCAGAGATGACTTCCATGGATATTTGTTATGGGCAAGGGTGTAGAGAACCCCAAAGTGTATCATGGAGTTCACCTGATCCACAACTTTTACTAGATTGTGGTATGGGGAGCACACGGCCCACTCTACAGGCATGGTACAGCAGAAATCGAAAAGTATTTTTTAAAGCAAAACAATGTTTATTCTATGAACTCAAGTTAACCTTTTTAAAACACACAGTGAACATCTTAGCAACCATCAATTCAAAAAAAATCAAAGAATACAACACTAAGTAATCCTTAAGCTTTCCGTTTAACATCCATAAGACATTAAAAAAACTTTTAACAGAATTACATCAGGTTTAAATTCACTACTGAGAACAGTTATCAGTCTGAATTCACCAAATGATCAAGAGATAGTCTTTACATGACAGAGAGAACAACATTACACATTCTTTGGTTGGCTCCAACACTAAAACGAAACCAAAAAAACACAGACACACCCAAGCTTTTCTCAAAGTGAAACTAAAAAGCAGAGCCAGAGCTCAGCTCCACCCACACTCTGACATCACTGCATTAACTTGAGCAGACAAACATTTCTTAAAGTGACATTCTCATGACAATATATCGAGATGAATTGGCCTTGTAGGTGCTGGTACGGAAGTTCAGAAGTTCCAATAGAAACAGTGTAGATGGAGGGGACAGGCATTCACTTGGACCAAGCCATTGCCCTGGGCTGCTGCTTGATTGATGGCAAGATGGAAGACTGAGTTCTGTAGCTCCACAAGGCAATATTACAAGTTCCACCAGCAGGGGTGTGGTGGGGTATCATGACTGTCACTTTTCCAGTTTGGTCCAGACAAAGGGTGCATATTGCTTTGTCTGGATTCTTGAGATGGTTAATGTTTCACCATTAGTAATTTCACAAAAGAGATTTCAAGATCCCTTGCCCTCGCAGGCTGATAGTCTCTGTTGAGATGTAAAAGTAAGAAGTCTTACGACAGCAGGTTAAAGTCCAACAGGTTTGTTTCAAACACTAGCTTTCGGAGCATAGCTCCTTCCTCAGGTGAGATGTAAAAGGGCTTTATAAAATTCCTTGGCATTTGATTACTGCAGCACAGGGGTCATTAGTGTTTCTTTAAAGATAATGAGGTGGCAACTGTTCTAAATGTCAGGAAATTCCTTTTGTTTGAGTCAGAGCCAGTCATGGTTTTATCCATTTTAAAGCCTCTTTATATTTTTTAAAAATAATTTAACTTATTTTTTTTTAAAATTCAATTAAAGGCAATTTAGCGTGGCTAATCCACCTACCTTGCACATCTTTGGGATGTGGGGGTGAGAATGTGCAAACTCCACACGGATAGTGACCCTTGGTTGCGATCGTACCTGGGGCCTTGGTGCCGTGAGGCAGCAGTGCTAACCACTGTGCCACCGTGCCGCCCCCCCCCCCAAAATTCTTTTATAAATTAGTGAGGATGACATATGAATGTCTATATTTAGTTGTTTGCAAGTATAAAACTTGATTATTGTTGAAAAGTGGCATAGAATCACAGAATCCCTATAGTGCAGAAAGGGGCCCTTCGGCCCATCGAGACTGCACTGACCCTTCAAACTCCCACCCTATTCCTGCAACCCCACCTAAAGGGGCAATTTAGCATAACCAATCCACCTAACCGGCACATCTTTGGACTGTGGGAGGCAACCAGAGCACCCGGAGGAAACCCACGCAGAGAATGGGCAAACTCTAAACAGCCAATCACCCTATGTTAGAATTGAGCTGGTCCCTGCCACTGTGAACCACTGTGCCTCAGTGCCACCCCCGCATGTCAAAGCTTTTCATTTTGCACTCATCATGACACTTCACAAGAATGTCAATATAAGGGGTAAACAGAAATTAATATAATTTATGAGAAACAAGTGCTGATTGGTTGGCATGAAGACTCTGATTGGTAGAGACCTTTAAAGAAATGGGTGTTTATAAATGGGTATGTATATACATATCTGTAGTGAGAGTACCTTTAAGAAGTGGGTGTTTACTACTGCAGTGATGTCAGAGAGTGGGTGGAGCTAGGCTGTCTGTCAACTTTTTACTTTTGAATTTGAGCAGGCTGCAGGGTGTGTTTTAGTTTCGTTTTCAGTGTTGGAGCTGAAGCCAGACCAAGCAGGTGTACTGCTGTTCTCTCTGCCATCAAAAGACTATCTCTTGATCATTTGGTGAATTCAGAATTATAAATGTTTTCAGTAGTGACTTTAACCCGATGTGCTTCTGATAAAGGTTTTGTTTTTAAGTCGTATGGATGTTAAAAAGGAAAGCTTAAAGGGTTACTTAGTGTTGTATTCTTTGGGGGTTGTATTTGAATTAATGGTTGCTAAGATGTTCACTGTATGTTTTAAAAAGGTTAACTTGAGTTCATAGAATAAACATTGTTTTGCTTTTAAAAATACTTTCCCATTTCCGCTGTACCACACCTGTAGAGTGGGCCGTGTGCTCCCCATACCACAATCTATTAAAAGTTGTGGGTCAGGTGAGCTCCATGCTACACTTTGGGGTTCTCTAAACCCTGGCCCATAACAAATTGGGGGCTCGAGGGAGATAAAAGTCTATCTATTGGATTGGCTTAGTGAACTTAAAAACAGTGAGGGGTGAGCATATTGTGGTTGCTTTTCAGGTGTGGTATTTTAGTTTAAGTAGGGAGTGTGTTGTGGACAATGGCTCTTTCAGAGGTTCTGAAGTTTTTGGGATTGGAGATGGTCACACGCAGTACCTTGCAGACAGAGACTAAAAGCAGACTGTTAGATTTGGCAAAACCATTGCAGTTAACATTACCTGACCAAATGCGAAAAGATGAGGTAATTATGGCGGTGGCTAAGCATTTAAAGTTGCCTGAGATACAGTTTGACTCATTGGAAATGGCAAAAATTCAGTTGCAAATTAAACAAATGGAACATGAGAAAGAATTAAAGCAGCTTGAATACGAAAGAGAGAGAGAGGAAAGAGAAAGAGAAAGAGAGAGAGAGGAAAGAGAAAGAGAAAGAGAAAGAGAGAGAGAGGAAAAAGAGAGAGAAGAAAGGAAAGCAGAAAGAATAGCCCTAGCAGAACAAAAATAAAGAGAACGGGAGATACAGATCAGGGAAAAGATAAAGAGAGAGAGTTTGAACTTCAGAAAATGGCCATGAAACATGACAGTCAGTTAAAAGTGGCAGACTTAAAGGGAAACGTGCAGTTGGAGGATAGTGATGAGGATAGTGAGAAAGAGCGTCATAGTCGAAGGCTTGGTGGGGATCTATTTAAATATGTCCAAGCATTGCCAAGGTTTGATGAGAAGGAGGTAGAAGCCTTTTTCATTTCATTTCAGAAGGTGGCTAAACAAATGAAATGGCCACAGGACATGTGGGTATTACTGATTCAAATAAAGCTGGTAGGTAGGGCTAATGAAGTGTTTGCATTACTACTGGAGGAGGTATCTGAGACGTATGAGGAGAAGAAAAAATCCAGCTGAGGTGCATTTGAACTAGTGCCTGAAAGCTGACAGACAAAGGTTTAGAAATTAAGGGAAAGAATTTTGTCAAACTTACATGGAGTTTGAAAGGCTCAAACAGAGTAATTTTGATAGGTGGATAAGGGCTTTGAAAATAGACCAAATGTACGAAGCTTTCAGAGAAATTATACTTTTGGAGGAATTTAAAAATTCAATTCCTGATGTAGTGAGAATTCATGTGGAAGAGCAGAGGGTTAAAACTGTGAGATTAGCAGCAGAAATGGCAGATGATTATGAATTAGTTCATAAATCAAAGCTTTGTTTCCAACATCAGTTTCAGCCTGTGAGGGATAGAAACTGGGGACATGAGAAATACTCAAGTGGTAAAGGTAAAGGTGATCTGATGGGAGATAATAAGGAGAGTGTACCTCAGATTAAAAAAGAAATCCAGGAGGGTGGAATAGAAATGAAAAGTTTCAAATGTTTTCACTGTAATAAACTAGGCCATGTAAAGTTACAGTGTTGGTGGTTGAAGAAAAGCACTGGGAAGGCTGATGTGGTAAAACAGGATAAGACAGTAGGGTTTGTTAAAGTGGCAAAGGAAAGCCCAAGTGATGCGAAGGAGGTGCAAAAGATTGTACAGCCTGATCAAGAGATGATTGATAAGAAGGTGCCAGATCTCTTTAAAGAATTTACTTGTGTGGGTAAAGTTTACTCATGTGTATCAGGAGGAGCAGGTAAAGATGTCACAATTTTAAGAGATACGGGAGTTAGTCAATCTTTAATGGTAAGAGATGAGGAGTTATGTAGTTTGGGAAGAATGTTACCAGAAAAGGTGGTAATATGTGGAATTCAGGGTGAGAGAAGTAGTGTTCCATTATATAAGGTAAGGTTGGAAAGTCCAGTGAAGAGTGGTGAAGTGGTAGTAGGAGTAATAGAGAAACTATCTTGTCCAGGAATACAGTTTATCTTGGGTAATGATATAGCTGGATTGCAGATGGGAGTGATGCCTACTGGGTTGATAAGCCAGTGGAAAATCAGACAACTGAAGTGTTGAAGGACGAATATCCTGGGATTTTTCCGGATTGTGTAGTAACAAGGTCGCAAAGTCACAGGTTAAGACAAGAGGATAAATCAAAGAGTTAAGATGACATTGAAGTGCAATTATCAGAAACGATTTTTGATCATATGGTTGAAAAAGAACAAGAACAGGTGGAGGATGAGGTGGATATTTTTAGTTCAGGAAAATTGGCGGAGTTACAACAGAAAGACGTAGAAATAAAACGGATGTATCAGAAAGCATACACGGAAGAGGAATCTGAGTGGATACCAGAGTGTTATTACCGTAAAAGTGATGTCTTGATAGAAAATGGAGACGTTTACATATGCAGGCGGATGAAAAGTGGGCAGAAGTTCATCAAGTAGTATTGCCGGTAGGGTATAGAAAGGAGGTGTTGCGAGTTACACACGAGGTACCAGTGGGAGGTCATTTGGGAACAAGGAAAACTCAAGCTAAAATCCAGAAACATTTTTATTGGTCTGGACTACATAAAGATGTAGTTAAATTTTGTCATTCGTGTCACACATGTCAAGTGATAGGGAAACGTCAAGCAGTGATAAAACCAGCGCCCTTAATACCCATTCCAGCATTTGAAGAACCTTTTACAAGGGTCCTAATTGATTGCATAGGACCGCTTCCTAAAACAAAAAGTGGGGAATCAATATATTTTGACGATAATGGATGTGTCTACTCGTGTTCCAGAGGCCATTCCAGTACATAATATTACAGCTAAGAAGATTGTGGAGGAGCTACTTAAATTTTTTACTAGATATGGACTCCCCACAGAAATACAATCGGATCAAGGATCGAATTTTACCTCAAGGTTATTCAAAGAAGTTATGGATAGCTTAGGAATAAAACAATTTAAATCAACTACGCACCATCCAGAATCGCAGGGAGCATTAGAAAGGTGGCATCAGACATTAAAGACAATGTTGAAGGCTTATTGTCAAGATTATCCAGAGGATTGGGATAAAGGAATTCCATTCGTACTGTTTGCAATTAGGGATGCACCTAATGAGTCAAACCAAATTCAGTCCTTTTGAACTAATTTTTGGTCATGAGGTAAGAGGACCACTTAAATTGATGAAGGAAAAATTGGTTATGCGAAATCAGAAATTACATTATTGGATTACGTGTCAAATTTTAGGGAATGATTAAATAGAGCAGGTGAATTGGCTAGACAACATTTAAAAGCTGCACAAAATGTGATGAAACGGGTAGCGGACAAGAAATCCAAAGTTTGTAGTTTTGCCAGTGGAGGTAAAGTGTTAGTGTTGTTACCAGTGGTAGGTGAACCTTTAAAAGCAAGGTTTTGTGGACCATATCAGATTGAAAGAAAATTAAGTGAGGTGAATTATGTGGTAAAAACACCAGAAAGAAGGAAAACTCACCGAGTGTGTCATGTGAATATGCTTAAAAGGTACTTTGAAAGGGAAGGAGAGAAAAAGGAGGTTTTAATGATTCTAACTCAAAGTGATGAATCAAATCCAGATGACTGTGAATTTGACATACCTCAAATTAAATTGGAAAACGAGGATGATCTTAAAAATTGGGATAAATTGTTGAGTTACCTTCCAGAGGAAAAACGGACTGACCTGAAAGAGTTATTGATATCACGTGAGTAAGTTTGTAGAGATAAATTGGGAAGTACTAAAATGGCTGTACATGATGTAGATGTGGGAAATGCTGTTCCAATCAAACAACATCCATATAGACTTAACCCTTTAAAATTGGCACAGGTTAACAAAGAGATTGAGAGTATGCTTAAAAATGACATAATTGAAGTGGGTTGCATCCAATGGAGCTCACCCATAGTGATGGTACCTAAACCAGACGGTACCCAACGGTTGTGTGTGGTCTATAGAAAGGTTAATGCAGTTACAAGAACGGACTCTTATCCTATCCCACATTTGGAGGATTGCATTGAGAAAGTGGGACAATCCGGTTTTATTTCTAAACTGGATTTACTTAAAGGTTACTGGCAGGTACCTTTATCCGAAAGGGCGAAGGAGATTTAATCTTTTGTGACTCCAGATGGTATATACCAATTCAAAGTTATGCCATTTGGCATGAAAAATGCCCCAGCCACATTTCAACGGTTAACTAACAAAGTTGTTTCAGGATTACCTAATTGTGCGGTATACATCGACGATCTGGTAATTTTCAGCCAGACATGGAAAGAACATTTAAAACATCTGATGGAGTTATTTGATCGACTTCAGGAGGTGGGTTGGTGATAAACGTAGCCAAAAGTGAATTTGGAAAGTCCCAAGTCACTTTCCTTGGCCATACAATCTGTCAGGGTCGAATGGTCACACGGGATGTGAAACCAACAGTTATTGAGGAGTTTCCGATAACCTCAAGATGAAGGGAAATAATGCGAGTTCTTGGGATGAGTGGATTTGATCGAACATTTGTGCAAAGGTTTTGTAGCGTGGTTGCTCTACTGATGGACTTGCTGAAGAAACGTCGAAAATTTCAATGGACAGCGGACTTTCAACAGGCGTTTGACTGCCTGAAAGCTGTGATAACCAATGCTCCTGCATTGGAGAATTACAAGGGACTCTGTGGTCAGATTGAACTAAAGCATCTGACTTTAAAGAGAAATGCCGAGGCGTAGAGAAATGGACGGATCGTGCAAGGGCCTTCTTGTTCAAAGAGAATGTCAATCGAGAAGGATTCCGGTTGGAGGAAGAAGAACAAAAATGGACTATATTATTGTACCTGTTTGCGTGTGTTGTTTGTTTACTGTGTACTGTCTATTTACTGTGTGCATCTCTTAAAGGATAGTGGAAAGGTGAAAAATGAAACCATCTTGAAGTTGATGGTTTTTATTTCTTGGGCGGAGGTGCCATGTGGGAGTACCTTTAAGAAATGGGTGTTTATAAATGGGTATGTATATAAATATCTGTAGTGAGAGTACCTTTACGAAATGGGTGTTTACTACTGCAGTGATGTCAGAGAGTGGGTGGAGCTGGGCTGTCTGTCAGCTTTTTACTTTCGTTTTTGAGCAGGCTGCAGGGTGTGTTTTAGTTTTGTTTTCAGTGTTGGAGCTGAAGCCAGACCAAGCAGGTGTACTGCTGTACCGCTGGAGCCGGCGTCATGTAAAGGTCCTATCCTGGGAGCTTTGATAACGGCTCCTTTGCCGTTCTCGCCGACCCATTACTCCACAAGTCTGGTGGTGGTGGCGACACATCCCGTACCAGCCGCCCCGAACATGCGCCGGAATGTGGCGACTAGGGGCTTTTCACAGTAACTTCATTTGAAGCCTACTTGTGACAATAAGTGATTATTACTGCGGATCTGGGGACAGTGGAGGAGATACAAGAAGGTAGAGGGAGCGTCGGTCTGGACCCTGATATGTAACAACCACAGGTTTGTCCCGGGTATGATGGATGGTGGGTTCCAGAGCTGGCAGAAGGCAGGCATCAGAAGGATGGGAGATCTGTTCATAGATAGAAGTTTTCCCAGTTTGAAGGCGCTAGAGGACAAATTTAATCTGCCGCCAGGAAACGCCTTTAAATATCTGCAAGTACGAGCCTTCCTGAAAAACAGGTGGTGGCCTTTCTGACGCTGCCGCCACTGAGGAGACAGGACAGGGTGGTCTCCGGCACCTGGGTGGGGGAGGGGAAGGTGTCGGATATCTACTAGGAACTACAGGAGACAGAGGAAACCCTGATGGAGGAGCTCAAGGGCAAGTGGGAGGAGGAGTTAGGTGAGGAGTTGGAAGCAGGTCTGTGGGCAGAGGTCCTGGGCAGGGGTAATTCCTCCTCATCATGTGCCAGACTCAGTCTAATTCAATTTAAGGTGGTCCACCGGGCACACATGACGGCAGCGAGAATGAGCAAGTTTTTTTGGGGTAGAAGACAGCTGTATGAGGTGCAAGGACAGCCCTGCAAACCATGTCCACATGTTTTGGGCATGCCCGGAGCTTAGAGAGTTCTGGCAAGGGTTCGCGAGGGCAATGTCCAAGGTACTTAACATACGGGTGGTGCCGAGTCCGGACATAGCGATCTTTGGAGTGTCAGAAGACCCGGGAGTTAAGGGGGCGAAAGAGGCCGACGTCTTGGCCTTTGCCTCCCTAGTAGCCCGGAGACGGATTTTATTAATGTGGAGGGACTCGAAGCCCCCGAGTGTAGAGACCTGGGTTAACGACATGGCTGGGTTTCTCAGCCTCAAGAAAATAAAGTTTACCTTAAGAGGGTCTACCTAGGGTTCTCTTGGAGGTGGCAGCCGTTCGTCGACTTTCTCGGGGAAAAAGCAGGAGCAATCCATGGGGGGGGGGGGGGGGGGGGGGGGGTGGGGGGAGTGCTTCATTGGGATGGTGTGGGAAGACTGAGTCGCGTAGGGTAATGTCTAATTAATTGTTATTGTATATTCTCTTTTTGCACTATGTTAATGTTCACTCTGGTTTGTTTTGTTATTATTGTTACTACTGTTTTATTATGAAAAATTCTGCAAAACCTTAATAAAAATACTTTTTAATAAAAGACTATCTCTTGATCATTTGGTGAATTCAGAATTATAAATGTTTTCAGTAGTGACTTTAACCTGATGTGCTTCTGATAAAGGTTTTGTTTTTAAGTCGTATGGATGTTAAAAAGGAAAGCTTAAAGGATTACTTAATGTTGTATTATTTGGGAGTTGTATTTGAATTAATGGTTGCTAAGGTGTTCACTGTATGTTTTAAAAAGGTTAACTTGAGTTCATAGAATAAACATTGTTTTGCTTTTAAAAAATACGTTTCCATTTCTGCTGTACCACATCTGTAGAGTGGGCCGTGTGCTCCCCATACCACAATCTAGTAAAAGTTGTGGGTCAGGTGAACTCCATGATACACTTTGGGGTTCTCTAAACCCTGGCCCATAACAAGACATTGCTATGGGGAGTGCGCCAGGTGACTGACAGTTGTGTCAGTTGTGAAGTCTTTGCTTTAGGAAACTGTATACTTCAATCTCTTTGCTGGCTGCTGCACTCCTCAGAAGAGATCCGCAAAGTTAATGATTTGCACAAGCAAAACTAACAATCCTTCTTTCTTCCAACCGAGGCTGCAAGCCAGGACAAAGCAAAGAAGATACCTGGCAAGCAAATTCCTGTTGTCTCCTCCTGTAGTGATGAAGGGAATGTGGTAGATGTTATCTGTATAGAATTTTTTAAAAAATACTTTTATTGCAGTTTTTCATGTATACACTGTACAGTAGACAAGGGTATGTGGATCGGGTATAGTATCCAAGAAATTTCCATTCGTATCCCCTTCCCCTTTTCCCTTTTGTTGATTGCCCCCCCACCTCTTCCCCCCCCCCCCCCCCCCCCCCCCACTCCTGTTTTGGGTGTTTCCTTGGAGGTTCTGTTCTTTATGGCCCTGCTCTAGGCCCCGTATTATCTGTTATGTCCATTCTCCAGCCTCCCCCTCCTCTCTCCCTGGGTTCCCCCCCTCCCGTATCTGTTTTCTGCTGTCTCGTTGGCTCCTGTGTGTCCCCCTCCCCTCGCTCTATTGGCTGTTGGCTTCGAACAGGTCCTAAACAAGTGAATTTCAGGTGGAGAAATTCCACCAGGTGGGGAAATTCCGACAGGTCTGCCAGCAAGTCTGCAGCTGTGGGTGGTGCTGCTGGTCGCCAGCCAAGCAGGATTCTTCAGCAGGCAATTAGAGAAGCAAAGGCAAGGGCGCAGCCCCCTTCCCAATGAATAGTTCTGGCTGGTCTGATACCCCAAAGACTGCCACACTTGGGCACGGCTCCACCCTCACCCCCACAACCTTGGACATCGCCTCGAAGAAGGCTATCCAGAACCCGACAAGTCTGGTGCATGACAGAACATGTGGGTGTAGTTGGCCGGGCCTCCCTGCCACAGTTCACATTTGTCCTTCACCTCCGGGAAGAACCTGCTTATTCGGGTTTGTCAGGTGCGCTCTATGCACCAGTTTTAGTTGCATGAAGCTTGCGCAAGTGAAGGTGGAGTTGGCCCTGTTCAGTGCTTCGCTCCAGAGCCCCCACCCTATTTCCATCCCGAGTTCTTCCTCCTATTTTTCCTGTGTTTTGTCCAGTGGAGAGTGTGCCCTTTCTAATAGTCTTCCGTACACGTCCCCGCAGTTCTCCTCTCCCAGATTACCCGCGTCTAGTAGTTCCTCTAGCATTGTGTCTCTCCAGGGTCTGTGGGTATACTGTTGTCTCCTTTTGGAGAAGGTTTTTAACCTGTAGGTGTCGGAGTTTGTTCTCATTAGGTAGCTGCATTCTCTCTGTCGGTTCCTCGCCAGCCTGTCCTCTGTGTAAAAGTACCTAACCGTTAGTGCCCCCCTCTCCTGTTGCCACCTCTTAAAGGTGGCGATCGATTATGGATTTTAAGAATGTGTTTGACAAAGTACCACATGAAAGGCTGGTTGACAAAATTGAGGCTTTTGGAATAGGAGGTTCAGTATTCCACTGGATGAGTATTGTCTCAATGACAAAAAGCAGCGAGGTTGGTAGATGGTTGTTGTTCAATCTGGAGGTAGTAGACTGTAGTGTTCCCCAAGAGTTTGTGCTAGGGCCACTGCTTTTATGACATATATAAATGGCTTGTATCTTGGAATACAGAGTAAAATTTCAAAATTTGTTGATGGCACTAAACTTGGAGGAGTGGAAAACAGTGAGGATGTTATGAATCAGCTGCAGCAAAACATAGGCTAGAAAAATGTAGGAAAATGGCAGATGGGTTTCAATACAGAGAAGTGTGAGATTATGCATTGTAGCAGAAGTGATAGATGCAGGCTATATACACTTAAATGGTACAATCTGAAGAGTATGTAGGAACCTGAGGGTGCATTGCATTGATCTTTGAAGATGACAGGGTATATTGAGGGAGTGGGATCCTGGGCCTCATTAATAGAGGCATTGAGTAGAAAAGTAGGAAAATTGGATTTGGATTTGGATTTGTTTACTGTCATGTGTACCAAGGTACAGAGAAAAGTATTTTCCTGCAAACAGCTCAAACAGATCATTTAGTGCATGAAAAGAAAATAATTTTTTTTTAAAAAATACATAAAAGGGTAACACAAGACCCAAAATGCAAATACATAGACACTGGCATCGGGTGAAGCATACAGGGTGTAGTGTTAATGAGGTCAGTCCATAAGAGGGTCGTTTAGGAGTCTGGTAACAGCGGGGAAGAAGCTGTTTTTGAGCCTGTTCGTGCGTGTTCTCAGACTTTTGTATGTCCTGCCCGATGGAAGAAGTTGGAAGAGTGAGTAAGCCGGGTGGGAGGGATCTTTGATTATGCTGCCCGCTTTCCCCAGACAGTGGGAGGTGTAGATAGAGTCAATGGATGGGAGGCAGGTTCGTGTGATGGACTGGGCTGTGTTCACGACTCTCTGAAGTTTCTTGCGGTCTTGGGCTGAGCAGTTGCCCCACCTGTTTCAAGAAGACCGCCATCATACCGGTGGCAACTGCTCAATGACTACCGTCCGGTGGCCCTGACTTCAGTCGTAATGAAGTACTTCGATAGGTTGGTCATGAAGCGCATCACCTCCATACTCCCAGAACGCCTTGATCCACTGCAATTCGCATACCGCCGCAACCGGTCCACAGCAGACGCCATTTCCCTGGCCCTACACTCATCCCTAGAGCATCTCGACAACAAGGACTCCTACATCAGACTTCTATTTATTGACTACAGCTTCGCCTGCAACACCATAATCCCTGCCAAGCTCATATCAAAGCTCCAAAACCTAGGACTTGGCTCCCCACTCTGCAACTGGATCCTCGATTTTCTGACCCACAGACCACAATCAGTAAGAATAAACAACAACACCTCCTCCACAATAGTCCTCAATACCGGGGCCCTGCAAGGCTGCGTACGTAGCCCTCTACTCTACTTCCTGGACACACACGACTGCGTGGCAAAATTTGGTTCCAACTCCATCTACAGGTGTGCTGACGATACGACCATAGTGGGTCGGATCTCGAATAACAACGAGTCAGAATACAGGAGGGAGATAGAGAACCTAGTGGAGTGGTGCAGCGACAACAATCTCTCTCTCAATGCCAGCAAAACTAAAGAGCTGGTCATTGACTTCAGGAAGCAAAGTACTGTATACACCCCTGTCAGCATCAACGGGGCCGAGGTGGAGATGGTTAGCAGTTTCAAATTCCAAGAGGTACACATCACCAAAAATCTGTCCTGGTCCACCCAAGTCGATGCTACCACCAAGAAAGCACAACAGCGCCTATACTTCCTCAGGAAACTAAGGAAATTCGGCATGTCCACATTAACTCTTACCAACCTTTACAGATGCACCATAGAAAGCATCCTATCTGGCTGCATCACAGCCTGGTATGGCAACTGCTCGGCCCAGGACCGCAAGAAACTTCAGAGAGTCGTGAACACAGCCCAGTCCATCACACAAACCTGCCTTCCATCCATTGACTCCATCTACATCTCCCACTGCCTGGGGAAAGCGGGCAGCATAAACAAAGACCCCTCCCACCCGACTTACTCACTCTTCCAACTTCTTCCATAGAGCAGGAGATACAAAAGTCTGAGAACACGCACGAACAGACTCAAAAACAGCTTCTTCCCCGCTGTTGTCAGACTCCTAAACGACCCTCTTATGGACTGACCTCATGAACACTACACCCGTGTATGCTTCATCCGATGCCGCTGCTTATGTAGTTACATTGTGCACCTTGTGTTGCCCTATTATGTGTTTTCTTTTATTTCCTTTTCTTTCCATGTACTTAATGATCTGTTGAGCTGCTCGCAGAAAAATACTTTTCACTGTACCACGGTACACATGACAATAAACAAATCCAATCCAATCCAATCCATACCAGGGTGTGATGCAGCCAGATAGGATGCTTTCTATGGTGGTGCTGATGCTGGATCTTTGACCCCAACTAGATCTGCATCCAGTTCTGGTGACCACACTTAAAAAAGGATATGAAGGCAGAAGAGATTTACCAGGATGGTTCCAGGGGGTTATAACTACAAGATTAGTGTGGAAATGTTGGGGTTGTTCCCCTTGGAGCAAAAGAGATTGAGGGAGAGATTGAAGTGTACAAGATTATGAAAAGATTAGATAAGGAACTAGGGGGATAGAGATTTAAAATTTTGGGCAAAAGATGCAGGGGAAATGTGAAGAAGGACATTTTTATGCAGTATGACAATGACCTGAAACTCACTGCCCAAGAGGTGGTACAAGTGGAAATAATCAATGATTTCAAAGGGGAATTGTGATAGGCACTTGAAGGAAATAAACCTTCAGGGCTACGGGAATCGAGCGGAGGAGTGAGACTGACTGGACTGCTCTGTAAGGAGCCAGTATGGACTGGATGGGCCAAATTACTCTATGACCTATGGCAATGCTGGTGACCCCTCCGATCCATCACCAGCAAGCTCCCTTGTACTTGAAGTGTTGGGTACTCTGCTACACAGATGAACCAACACGATTGCGAATGGTACAACGCAGTTTTATTTCAAACATCTATTTACACTGGTCAATTGTTTACTGAGATTCGATCATGACCCTTGATTCTGTGGACCTGTTCCTAATTCTATCGTGTAGTGGCACTCAGCACATGGTGGATGTCGGAGTGGCTTGTAATGAGCTCTGTGCCCTGAGCCGTCTCCTGCTCGAGTGCCCAGGAAGTGTCGTGTTCCCTGTTTTGTACTGTGTATGCTCTTGCCTGTGATTGGCTGTCGTGTTGTGTGTGTTGATTGGTCCGTTGATCTGTCCATCAGTATGGATGTATGTATGAGCTATGATTTTTACCTGAATATCATGACAGTACTCAGCACCCTGAAGCACCCACACATGTAGGTAGATCGTGTAATTGAGGCATTGAGATGCAGTGAAGCACAAAGTCAGAAGATGTACATTTTGAAAATATGGCCTCATAGAATTGAGTGGGGGCATTTGATATGTAAAAGTCAGTGACCTATTTTGCAGCCTAAATAAAAAACTTTGAGCGCAATCAGGGTCCAGTAAATCCCCAACAGCTCTTGGGCTCCCCACCAAAAACAAATTAGTCTCACTGAATGCAGCATGATATCGAAAGAAAAACTGAACCATGATGGAGAAGTAGAAAAGTTGAGTTTTTATTGATGAACACAAAGAAGCAGAAAAGTTTGTATAAAGCATAAACACTTGTGATGCTGAACCCCATTCTATTTACATTTTTATATAAATGCTAGACCTCAGGGGTAAATGTCTGAAAATGGGATTGTATACTAGCTTTTAAACAGTTCTAGTACAGGTTTGTTAACAGATCAAGTACCAGAGAGAGACTCAAAACCACAGTCTTTTTCCGACTACTTTGAGCTTTTGTGTTGTTGAAATGCTCACGCTTGTATGTGAATGGTCGATTGTTCAATCATGTGAACAGAACGACTTACGCCAGCAACATTCTGGTTAACCTCAGAGGAGCAGGGGATGTTTAAAACCCATGGTGGCTTTTGTAAAAGACTCACTGCACAAGCAACTGTAAAATATGAAAGTGACACTGTCTGATGTGCCAAATGCACTGACGTGTACGAGTCCCAAAAACTTGCCAAAATTTTCCTTAATTCAGTTGAACAATATACACCTTTAAATAACTTAAACCAGCCTAACTCAACATCACCTTAGGCAATTCAATCAATTGTAGCAAATGAATCCATTTTTACGTTGTCACTGATCATCATAAAAGCAATGATTCAGCTGAAAAGACCTATCTGTGAGGTTTTGGTTGTAAAATTAAAATAATTTGTGTATTAACACATCTGATTGTGGGTGTTTTATTTCAAGGATTTTACTACACAACACAAGAAGATGAAACCATTTTGTTTCTTGTTCACTTCAGGCTGACTAATGTACCAGAAATGATATCCATTGAGTCAGACAGCATCCACGCAAACTTTCATTTCAATCGATATCACATCAAAGAGAATAAATCCTTTCATCTTTGCGTGAACAAGATGGACTGAAAAACTCAGCCAATAAATTCATTCTATCTGCATGGTAATCCTTATAATTTTAAGGTGTCAATCACAAAACAAGAGAAACCAACATTATTTTACGTAATCATTGTCGATGGTATAAATTCAATATTGTCTGCAATCCAGTACTAACATTAATTGATTTAATTTGGAAAACTCTCTAATTTAATCTGTAATTTGAGCTTCTCCCACATCACATTGCTGGGCTAAATGGCCTACTCCTCTTCCTGTATAATTTTATTTCCATTTTTCTGTCAATTTTTCACTACATTTTACTGTTTTATTCCCTATCATTTAAAAAAAAAAATAATTCATGCAGAAATTTCACATTTTAATTTGCAGATTTCAACCCCTTTGCCTCTGTTTTTTCAGTCATCACTAGGGGGTTTCATAGAAACATAGAATCATACAATTTTCAGTGCAGAAGGAAACCATTCAGTCCATTGAGTCTTCACTGGCCCTTGGAAAGAGCACCTTACTCAAGCCCACGCCTCCACCCTGTCCCTGTAACCCAGTAACCCCACCTAATCTATTTTTGGACATTAAGGGCAATTTATCATGGCCAATTCACCTAACCTGCACATCTTTGCACTGTGGGAGGAAACCGGAGCACCTGGAGGAAACCAAGCAGACACGGAGAAAACGTACAGACTCCACACAGACAATGAGCCAAGCCAGGAATCAAACTTGGGACCTGGAGCTGCGAAGCAACTGTGCTAATCACTGTGCTACTGTACGGCCTCTTTCCTTATGCTATTTCTGACCAGGAGGACAGGGGTTAAAATCAAACCCAGCGATTAATCAGCAAGTAAAGCAAATGAACCAGCTACTTTAACCCTGGAATAACAAGAGTGAGTGCACTGGATTAACGTTCTATAATACTGCACAGAAAATATGATTCACCTATGTAAACAAATATTCATGAGGTGCAATTTGACTTGCCGCTGTCACAAATAGTAATTAAATAGAACCGTCTCTTAGTATTGCTTTAAAGGGGACGTAGGGTGCAATTCAGCAACCCTGTTACATTGGGGGAAACGGTGAATCATGTGAGAGCCTCAAATCGGGTTCCATGCAAGCCCTGGCGCGTGGGCCAATTGTGAGTCGCCCAACTTGCTCCGCCCGGTGTAATCTATGAGGGTGAGATCCAAATTCTCCCGCAACTGGCCGGATGGCCTGAGGCTGGCGCCAAGCGCGGCGCAACCCAATCCGGCGTCGGGCCGACCGGAAAGTGTGGAATCCTCCACACTTCCGGGGACTAGGCTGCACCGGAGGGGTTGGTGCCGCGCCAACCGGCGGCGAATGGCCGGCGTGAGTTGGCGCATGCGCAGAACCACCGGCATAGGTTTGTGCATGCGCAGACTGGCCGGCATATTCCTGCGCATGCGCAGGGGGGTTCTTCTCCACGCCGGCCATGGCAGAGCCCTACAGAGGCTGGCGTGGAAGGAAAGAGTGCTCCCATGGCACAGGCCCGCCCGCAGATCGGTAGGCCGTGATCATGGGCCAGGCCCCCACCCCCCAGGTCCAGATCCCCCCGCACCCCCCCCCGAGGACTCACCTAGCCGGCCTACAAGCCAGGTCCCACCGCGATGGACCATGTCCATTTCACACCGGCGGGACTGACCAGGAAACGACGGCCGCTCGGCCCATCAGGGCCCGGAGAATTTCCGGGGGGGGGGTGCTGCCAACGGCCCCCGACTGGCGCGGTGTGATCCCCACCTTCGCTCGAAGACCGATGCCGGAGAATTCGGCAGCCGGCATTGGAGCTTGTGGGCGAGATTCGCGCCGCCCCCCAGGGGCACCTGGGAGCCGTTTAGTACTGGTCCACACAATCGTGGACCAAAGAGGGTCACTCAGGCTATTGGAGACAACCGCTGGCTTGGGACAGGACAGGATGGTACCCTGGCACTCCCCTTGGCTCCTGGGCACTGGCATCCTGGCAGGGTGCCCTGGTGGCACTGCCAGGGATCAGGCCCAATTGAAGGAGGGGTGAAGGGGGCTCCCAGGAGCCTCCCCAAGGTGCGGGAAGGGGAGGGGGCCAATAAAATGGGGGGAACCTTATAGAGTGCAGGGGAAGATCGGGGCAGTCGGTCAAAATGGTCTCCTGACCTGCAAACTCTAAGCGTGGCCTCGGCGGAGAGAAACAGCCTGAGGCCAATAGCAGGGTGTTGCTTTGCGCTGCAGCCTCCAAGAAACACCCCGCGAAACGCGCCCGCCGGCAGACTTCGATAGCACAGTGGATAGCGGGTTCGATTCCCAGCTTGGGTCATTGTCTATGCGGAGTCTGCACATTCTCCCCGTGTCTGCGTGGGTTTCCTCCGGGTGCTCCGGTTTCCTCCCACAAGTTTACCTGGTTTGAAGTTTGCATGATTTACGCTCATTGTTTATGAAGGCATGTTAATTTATTATTCTCATTCAAAAACACAAGGGACAAGACTGTGTGCTGTCCCCCTTTGATGTGACTGCCAACATAGTTATATATTTACAAGTCATTTTTCTTCATGAGAAATTGGGAATCTCAAGATTACTTTGTTTCCATTACTGTAACTACAAAGGTTGCCAAAACTACCCAGGAATTTGAAGATGCTGAAGCAAAAAAGTATGATAGCCTTTCAAATTTTTATTATTATTTGATATCATTCCTCATCTTGGTTTCTAGTTTCAAACCAAAGAGCCATTAAGCAGAAATGTGCTCATTTTGCCCTCATGGAATTGGCCTCAATGCGAGGGTGGTAGCCTGCTCACCCCATTAACACCAACGATTGACTCACTGTCCATTTCACAAAGCACCAGCCTGTCTCAGGTGCATTTTAATCGCAAAACCTGGGGCCAACGGTATACATAGGACTGTGATCACTATTTTAACATAGAGCTGGTTAGAGTATCCATCAAGCAGCTGCAGTTTCACTCGCGATGGAGCCAAAGAGATTCAGAAGGTAAGTTTGGTCAACCATTCAAAAGTTAAAATCTATCCAATAAGACGGAAATGCTTTTCAGAAGTTTTAACAATTAGAACATTGGCTATTGCTGAAAAAAGTAGACATGCTGTTGAAGCTATTCATTTTGCATTCATCAGAACAGACAAGAATGTCAGCTTTCAAAAGGAGCAACAAATAGACTGCGTGAGAAATGGGCTGATTGGTTGGCAAGTTGACTCAGATGGGTCACGGTGTTGCCATGGAGAATGCACCAAGGAACCATTATCCACCAGACTTTGGTTTTATTCAAAAAGGCTTAATGTCTGGATAAGTTTGTATTTGCTCACAGACGATATATCCTTGCGCATGAATATAAGTAGCTTCGAACAAGTGCAAGTTGCAAGCCCAAGTGACAATCCTATGTTGGCCATTAGTATAATTCTTAGCACACTCAGGATTGTTCAGCAAATGCTGTTCAATTGCAAAATCACATCTGATGTTAGACATTGAGCCGCAATTTCTAAAGGGATGGCAATGGAGTCAAATTGCCACTCTAGCTGATCCTATCTTGCCCAAACTTCCGACTCAGACCGGGCTACATCTGGACAGTGCAACACCTCCCCGGGGCCTAGTGTCAAGGGCTGTACAGTCAAAAGTAAGTGAGCCATGCCCCCTTTATTATCACACTAGCTGCTGTAAACCAGATAAGGTTAAACGTCCAGCTGGATTGGGGATAGTCAGGGGCTGGGGAAGTTCCACGGAGGTTGGTGGGTGTCCCTTAGGTTGGGTGGGGGTTGTCACATGTAGGGAGCGGTCCCCTCAAGGCTTGGGAGTGTGAGAGGAGTCCGATGGGAGTTCTGTGTGGGTGTGTACAATGATTATCCAGAAGCGAGAAGTGGTTTTAATTTTTCTAACATTTTTTGATCTAAGACAGTCCAAACCAGCTAAAGTTTGGGATTTAAATCACATTTCGGATAGTTCCCAGTGATGGGGAATTGCTCATTGGAAATTTGCAATTCCAGGCGGTTGCCTTGCAAATCTTACCAGGGAACATCTGGGGGTGGCAGGGAGTGGGAGGTAGTCCCAGTGTTTCTTTGGGGTATCCTCCCAGATAGGGTGCTCTCGAGCTCATGAGTTACGGTCCATTATGTTCTGAGTATTGTAAGCACGGATTGATTGATTATGGTCAGTACTATTGAGAACAATCTGCCAGTCGTTAGAAAAATAGCCTATGCACCAGGCATTGCACCAATGCTGAAATTCATTTATATTACTCACCTGTGTGGTGGGCAGAATGTCATTTAGTCTTGTCAGCAGCATTCTGTTGGTGGGAAATACCACTTGCGTTCCTACTGCAGCGTGAATCGTTGAGGTGGACTGGGCACTTTGTAGGCCTGAAGGTGGCAGCCGTAGACCGATTTGTGTGTTTGTGCGATACACAGTGCGCAGTGATCTGATCACGGTCACCACTATCCTGCGACGTTTCATGATGAGCAAATGGCTCGGGCCCTATGTATGAGGTTGCCAGTAAGGCCGATCTTATAGTGTGTTGAGCTATAGGAATCCCAACACATATGTTGACCAGTGATGGTAAGCTAGTGGTAGACAGTAGGAGAGAACCCACTGGCAGATTTCTCAATTAGCACATCGAGGAAAGCTAAGTACTCATCCAGGTACTTTTTAAAGGATGTGAGGCATTCCTCCTCAACCACCCTCCCAGGCAGTGCATTCCAGACCGTCACCACTCTCTGGGAAAAAATGTTTTCCCCCAAATCCCCCCAAAACCTCCCACCCCTCACTTTGAACATGTGTCCCCTCGCAACTGTCCCTTCAACTAAGGGGAACAGCTGCTCCTATCCACCCTGTCCATGCCCCTCATAATCTTGTACACCTCAATAAGGTTACCCCTCAGTAAGTTGGGGCAGCACGGTGGCGCAGTGGGTTAGTCCTGCAGCCTCACGGCACTGAGGTCCCAGGTTCGATCCCGGCTCGGGTCACTGTCCGTGTGGAGTTTGCGCATTCTCCCCGTGTTTGCGTGGGTTTCGCCCCCACAACTCAAAGATGTGCAGGCTTAGTGGATTGGCCATGTTAAATTGCCCCTTAATTGGAAAAAATTAATTGGGTACACTAAATTTATTTTAAAAAAAGGTTACCCCTCAGTCTTCACTGCTCCAAGCAGTGAACCTCTCTATCCAACCTCTCTTTATAACTTAAATGTTCCATCCCAGGCAACTTTCTGGTAAATCCTCTCTGTGCTCCCTCCAGTGCAATCACATCCTCCCTATAATGTTGCGACCAGAATTGCACGCAGTACTCCAGCTGTGGCCTCACAGAAGTTCTATACAGCTCCATCATGACCTCCCTGCTTTTGTAATCTATGCCCCGATTGATAAAAGTGAGTGTCCCATTTGCCTTTTTCACCACCCTATTAACCTGCGTGCTGCCTTCAGAGATCTATGGACAAACACACCAACGTCCCTTTGTTCTTTGGAACTTCCCAGTGTCAGACCTTTCATAGTATACTTCCTTGTCAAATTACTCCTTCCAAAGTGTATCACCTCACACCTTTCACACCTCTGACAAAGCCATGCTGACTATCCTTGATCAAACCTTGCTTTTTCAATTGGAGAGAGATTCTCTCCTTCCGGATCTTCTCCAGTAGTTTCCTAACCACTGACTTGATACTCACTGGTCTGTAGTTCCCTGGCTTGTCTCTACAGCCTTTCTTAAATAATGGGACCACATTAGCTGTTCTGCAGTCCTCTGGCACCGCCCCGGTGGCCAGAGAGGAATTAAAAATTTGGGTCAGAGTCCCGACAATCTCCTCCCTCACCTCCCACTGCAGCCTGAGACACAATTCAACCGGACCTAGCAAATGTATCATCCAAATAGCGGAATTATGCAAGGGGGAGGAGATTATGGGTCATTCCATCAAAAACACGTTTCTTGTGAAAGCCAATAAAAACGTTAGCAAAAGCTGGGCCTAGAGGGGATGCCGTGGCAATGCCAATTAAAACAATGCTATATTTTTTTTAAAATTTAATTTGCTGTTTGACATTTCTTCGCTCTACTATCTGTCTTTGCTTCTTTTATCAATATTCCTTAAAGTTTATTGGGCGCATAAGTTAATATAATTAATAAAACATAAAGTTGAAAAAATATGAACCGGCACAAGTAATTTCACTGAGTTTATACAAGTAGCTATGACTAAACTACTGTACTACTGCTAAATAATTCTCTGTAAACCATAGGATGGGCACACTGTTATAGAGGAACAAAACTTAACAAGCAGCCAGTGCCATCGTGTGTGGCTGTATCAGGATTTCTCATGGCCGGGATTCCCCTGCCCCCCCCGTGGTATATTTTCCAGTGGGGGAGGCAGTTTGTCATTGGCCGCCGATGGGATCTTCCAGGCTATCCTGCCCTTTAACTTTGTTTTAGCTTCTGATCACTCCAGTCACCTTCTGCACATAAAAATGCAAATGGTCTTATCAGTGAACTGAGCTTTGAGATCTAGTTAAGTAATAAATTAGATTGTGTGCACTTCAAGATTAAAAACGGTGTTTGCTGTAATGGAGTGTCAATCTACTTGCGAAATGAGCATCATTAGGGGTTTGTGGCGCTAACCCTAAGGAAACTGTTCATCACAAAGTCAATGAGTGGAAAACAAATGTTCGTACATCAGAAAAGCTGTGTAGGCTAATGTCTTCCTTTCCAAAATCAGAGTATATCCCTTGGTCTTCCACCAGTTATTCCAATGAGAAGGCCATTACTGTCCAAATATTTCCTCAAAATTTGCCAGCTGTTTCATTTGCTCCACCTGGACTGAATGTCTCCTGAACAACATTTTTTTGCTTTTTACATCTGTCAGCTTTTGACTGTTTGGAGCTGCTGGTACTAGAGGTTTTGCAGCATTGGAAAGTGACGCAGATCCTTTGTTGTTGACTCCGATATCAGGAATTGGACGATGGGGATTTATATTTAAAGGTGGGAGGTAGCCTGGCCTTGTTTGCGAAATGTGGTCTAAGAGCAGTGTCCCTGAACCTCGCCTCTCCAGGATCCCAGCATGTTTCTTGCCTGCAGCGCTCAAAGAACCAGTCGTCAAATTGTCCAGAGATTCTTTAGAACTGGTCAGTGCAGATAACGGGGAAGAGATCATTTTTTTACGCTCCAGTAATACTTTGCTTTCATCCTTTGCCACTTGCTTAGAACAGATTGTGAGCTGTGAATCAGAATTATAGTGATCAATGCCCAAGTTTCTCTTCTGGACAATGTTCTGTAAACTTGAAACAGAAATCGATTGTATTGAATCTGGATCATGGTCCACAGGAATTGTGTTACTACGACAGAGGCCAGACTGAAGAGATTGGGAGTGTATTTCATCACAGGAAAATTTCCTTGGAGTAGCTAAAGCTGAAGCTTGACCTAAGGTTCTTAACAATGCTACGGTGTCTTTTACATCAATACTTTGATGCCTGGTGAAGAGTCGCTTGGGTAGAGTTAAGCCATTGATTTTCAGGGATAGGTCTTCTTCTGTGGTCAAGTTCTGCACATCTTCATGAAATGAAGATGTTTTGTGCTGGGAGGAGAGTGAAGGGGAAATGGTCAACCAAGGTTCAGAGTGCAACCTTTGCAGCTGGGCAAAATTGGCCCCAGGATGTGGCTGGCTGGATTTCCGCGTTGGAGAAGCTGGTTCAGAGGAACCTTTGTCACTGAAGACCTGTGCCGGATCTCTGAAGCTAAACACATGCTTGTCTTTCACTGCATTGTTTGCTAAGGGAGGGGATGATGTTTTAAGCTCAATATCTGAGGGTGAGGTGCAAGGGAGTGGTGAATGCCGAACTTCAATATCTGGAGAAGGAGGAACATTTAGATACTGCTTCGTCGTCTGCCTACCAGAGGGTGATTTGTCCATTGTGATGATGATTACTTCTTTTCCTCTTGCTTTGCAGGCATCCAGCAGAACTTTAAGGGTTTCCTTGTCATCAGCGTTTACAGAATAAACCAAAGCAGAACCACCAGAATGATCTTCCAGACTTGGGTCAGCTCCACTTTTTAGCAGCAATGCTATAACCTCAGCGCCAGCTCGCTCTCTGCATGCATGCATTAAAGCAGTCTTTCCAGATTTGTCCTGAATATTAGGGTCCGCATGATTTTCCAGAAGATATTTCACCATTTTCACTTTGCTGATGCTTTGTTGGTCCACATGTTTTGTCTTGCAAGCAATCATTAAAGGGGTTTCACCTTGCTCATTGCTCTCATTGATGTAAGCCCCACCTTCAAGCAATAACCTAGTGAGGCGCAGTCTGCTCAGATAGACAGCTTTTAGCAGAGAGTTACCATCTGTGCGCACTTCCATGGTGCCTGTTATCTCTCTCCCAGGGATCAGCAACTGATTAAAGGTCCTAAGTTTGGCACTCAGTTGCACTGTAATGGTAAAAGAAACATATTTCAGTAAGATATGCAACTCACATCACATAACAAATCTACATGTTGCAAATTTTTATTTCTTTACCACCCCCAGTTGCATCTGCCAAATTTGCAAGTTTGGAAAAAAAGCTTATTTTGTACAAAACTATAGAACTTTATTTGGACACTACTGATTAGAAAATGGAGACCTTCTTCTTCTCCTCAGGGTAGCATCCTTGATTATTCTAATACTGTTCTCTAAAGCAAAGAGCCAGATGGCTCTGCTGCCTGTCCTGTGCCAGGGTTCGGGACATCTGCTCTGGGCTGGCGAGGAACCTGCAGTGGGAAGAGGAGCATCCCGTTGTTGTGGTTCATGTAGCTACCAATGACAAAGGCAGAAGGAGAAAAGAGTTTCGGCATAGAGAGTTTGAGGAGCTAGGAACTAAGTTAAACAACAGAACCTCCAAGGTGATAACCTCCGGATTATTACCTGAGCCACGTGCAAATTGGCATAGGGTACATAAAATTAGAATATGTGGTTCTAAGCCTGGTATTGGAGAAGTGGATTCTGGTTTGTGGGGCACTGGCATCAGTACTGGAGAAAGTGGGGGCTGTACCGTTGGGAAGGTGTGAGGCTGAACTGTGCGGGGACCTGTGCTTATGTGGACCACATAACTGGGGAGATAGTGAGGGCTTGAAACTAAATAGAGGGGGGTGGCCTGGAGAGGGGATACATAGGTTTACAAAACGAAAAGATATGGCAGCATTGCAAGGCAGCTATTTAGGAAATGATACCCAGGAAGGGACAGAGTGTATAAACATAAACAAACATTAGCAAAAAGAAAATACTAAAAAGGCAAATTTAATGGCTCTTTTTTTAAATGCAGGTAGCATTCGGCAGAAAATGAATGAATTAATGGCGTAACTTGAGGTTAGTGGGTATGATCTTACAGCCAATACGGAGAAATGGGGATAGATTCTCCGTCGCCTGCCAATAGTAGCAGAATTCCTGATCCGGCGGAGAATCGAACATTAGCCTGAAAAAAGGACCGGTGCCCGTTTCGATGCTCCCACTTTCTCCAGTACCCCACGAACCAAACTCCACTTCTCCAACACCTGGCTTTGAACTACATATTCTAATTTTATGTATCCTATGCCAATGTGCTCAGAGGAGCTCTGCTCACTGGAACTCCTCAGTGCAGCAAGAGATTGGGATGCCGAGGCCCCCCGATGTGACACCCCCCCCCTCCCAGCTCCTCAGCCCCAATGAACTATGGGAGGGTCCCCGGCCAGGGTACCACCTTGCCCATAGGGCATGCCCCTGGGGACTGCCAATCCCCATTTCTGGATACCAGTACTGGATGGCGCTTGCCTGAGGTCTCTGAGGCTAGCCGTCTCACTTTTAAATGGAGATTTGCTAAAAGGTGATTCCACCCACAATGGGCAGGATTTACATCGCAATGTCTCGCGAGATTGCGTTAGATCTTGCGAGGCATTGCGCACCGGGTACATCCCAGGAACTTGGCCTTCCGGCTTCTATCAACCACGCTGCGCTGCGGCGAGCTGCTTTTCGGGCCCAGCGTGGCCATTCAATTGTACCCAGAGAGTTGGGATGAAAGGGGCATTATCAGGATGGCAACCTGTAACTCGTGGAGTGCCACAGGGCCAGTGCTGGGACCACATTATTTACAATACATATATATATATTTTTTAAAATATATTTATTAAAGTTTATTAACAAATCAATTTTTCTCCCTTACAAACAATAACCCCCCCCCCGTAACAAATAACAAAAAATTGCCCTGAACAAGATATATACATGGCAAAATGGTATATTTACATAGCTTTATACACTGGCTCTCTCCCGCACGTGCCAGTTTCCCCCACCCTTCATGTTATCTCTTGCTCATCCATCCCCCCAAGCAGCCCCCCATTCCCCCCCCCCCTCCCAAGACGGTCCCCCCCCCCTGGGTTGCTGCTGCTGCTGACCGACCTTCCTCCAACGCTCCGCGAGATAGTCTAGGAACGGTTGCCACCGCCTGTAGAACCCCATGCGCAGACCCTCTCAAGGCAAACTTTATCCTCTCCAGCTTAATGAACCCAGCCATATCATTTATCCAGGCCTCCACTCTGGGGGGCTTTGCCTCCTTCCACATTAGCAAGATCCTTCGCTGGGCTACTAGGGATGCAAAGGCCAGAATGCCAGCCTCTTTCGCCTCCTGCACTCCCGGCTCGTCCACTACAAATATTGCTAGCCCCCAGCTTGGCTTGACCCGGACTTTCACCACCTGAGATATCGCTACCGCCACTCCTCTCCAGAACCCCTCCAGTGCCGGGCATGACCAAAACATATGGACATGGTTCGCCGGGCTCCCTGAGCACCTTCCACATCTGTCCTCTACCCCAAAAAACCTACTCAACCTCGCCCCCGTCAAGTGCGCTCTGTGAACCACCTTAAATTGTTTCAGGCTGAGCCTGGCACACAAAGAGGAGGAATTAACCTTACCTAGGGCATCAGCCCATAACCCCTCCTCAATCTCCTCCCCCAGCTCCTCCTCCCATTTACCCTTCAGCTCCTCTACCAGCGCTTTCCCCTCTTCTTTCATCTCCTGGTATATTGCCGACACCTTGCCCTCCCCGACCCATACACCCGAGATCACCCTATCTTGAATTTCTTGTGCCGGGAGCAACGGGAATTCCCTGACCTGTCGCCTCACAAAAGCCCTCACCTGCTTATATCTAAAGGCATTTCCCCGGGGTAACTCAAACTTCTCCTCCAGTGCCCCAAGGCTCGCAAATGTCCCGTCAATGAACAGGTCCCCCATTCTTCTAATCCCCGCCTGATGCCAGCTCTGGAACCCCCCCCGTCCATCTTCCCCGGGACTAACCGGTGGTTACCCCTGATCGGGGACCACACCGAGGCTCCCACTGCACCCCTGTGCCGTCTCCACTGGCCCCAGATCTTTAACGTTGCCGCCACCACCGGCCCCAGATCCTTAACGTTGCCGCCACCACCGGTCTCGTGGTATACTTTGACGGCGAGAACGGCAGCGGTGCCGTCACCAACGCCCCCAGGCTCGTTCCTTTACAGGACGCCATCTCCATCCTCTTCCATGCCGTCCCCTCTCCCTCCATAACCCACTTGCGGATCATCGCCATATTTGCTGCCCAGTAGTAGCTCCCTAGGTTTGGCAGCGCCAACCCTCCTTGGTCCTTACTGCGTTCCAGGAACCCTCTCCTTACCCTCAGGGTCTTATTCGCCCACACAAACCCCATAATACTCCTACCTACTCTCTTAAAAAAGCCTTTGGTGATCACGATGGGAAGGCAATGAAACACAAACAGAAACCTCGGAAGGACCACCATTTTGACCGACTGCACTCTATCCGCCAGCGAGAGCGGTAACATGTCCCATCTTTTGAAGTCCTCCTCCATTTGGTCCACCAACCTCGTCAGATTCAGTTTATGTAGGGCCCCCCAACTCCTGGCTATCTGGATCCCCAGATATCGAAAACTCCCCGCCGCCCTCCTCAGCGGTAGGTCCCCTATCCCTCTTTCTTGGTCCCCTGCCTGTAATACAAAGAGCTCACTCTTCCCTACATTGAGCTTATAGCCTGAAAACTCCCCAAACTCCCTTAGAGTCTGCATTACTTCCACCATCCCCTCCATTGGATCCGCCACGTACAGCAACAGGTCATCCGCATATAGCGACACCCGATGCTCTTCTCCCCCTCGGACCACCCCCCTCCATTTATTAGACTCCCTCAATGACATGGCCAAGGGTTCGATCGCCAATGCAAACAACAGGGAGGACAGGGGGCACCACTGCCTCGTTCCTCGGTACAGCCGAAAGTACTCCGACCTCCGCCGGTTCGTCACTACACTCGCCACCGGGGCTCTGTAAAGGAGCTTAACCCAGCTGATAAACCCTCCCCCGAACCCAAACCTACGCAGCACCTCCCAGAGGTACTCCCACTCTACTCGGTCAAAGGCCTTTTCCGCGTCCATAGCTGCCACTATCTCCGCCCCTCCCTCCTCTGATGGCATCATTATCACGTTTAAGAGCCGCCACACATTAGTGTTTAATTGCCTGCCCTTTATGAATCCCGTCTGGTCCTCATGGATCACCCCCGGGACACAGTCCTCAATCCTTGTGGCCAGCACTTTTGCCAACAACTTGTCATCCACATTGAGGAGCGAGATCGGCCTGTACGATCCACATTGCAGTGGATCCTTGTCCCGCTTTAGGATCAAAGAAATTGTCGCTTCCGACATTGTCGGGGGCAGGGTCCCCTCCTCTCTTGCCTCGTTAAAGGTCCTCACTAGTAGCGGGGCCAACAGGTCTACATACTTTCTGTAGAACTCCACCGGGAACCCGTCCGGCCCCGGGGCCTTCCCCGCCTGCACACTCTCCAAACCCTTGCTCAGCTCCTACAACCCAATTGGTGCCCCCAAACCAGCCACCTCTTGCTCCTCCACCCTCGGGAATCTCAGTTGGTCTAGGAATCGTCTCATCCCCTCTTCCCCCGCTGGGGGCTGGGATCTGTACAGCTCTTCATAGAAGGCCTTGAATACCTCGTTTATTTTCGTCGCACTCCGAACCGTGGCTCCCCTTCCATCTTTGATTCCCCCTATTTCCCTCGCTGCCGTCCTCTTACGGAGCTGGTGTGCCAGCATCCGACTAGCCTTTTCCCCATACTCATAGGTCGCCCCCTGCGCCTTCCTCCACTGTGCCTCCGCCTTCCCTGTGGTCAACAGGTCAAACTCCGTCTGGAGCCGTCGTCTTTCCCCAAGTAGTCTTTCCTCCGGGGCCTCTGCGTATCTCCTGTCCACTCTCAAAATCTTCCCCACTAACCTCTCCCTTTCCATGCCCTCTGTCTTCTTCCTATGAGCCCTGATGGAGATTAGCTCTCCCCTTAAAACCGCCTTCAACGCTTCCCATACCATCCCCATTCGCACCTCCCCGTTGTCGTTGGCCTCCAAGTACCTTTCGATACACCTCCTCACCTTCCCACACACCACCTCATCTGCCAACAGTACCACATCCAGCCGCCACAGCGGGTGTTGGTCCCTCTCCTCTCCCAGCCCCATTTCCACCCAGTGCGGGGCGTGGTCCGAAACGGCTATGGCCGAATACTCCGTCCCCTCCACCCTCGGGATGAGCGCCCTGCCCAGAACAAAAAAATCTATCCGGGAGTAGGCTTTGTGCACATGGGAGAAGAAAGAAAATTCCCTGGCCTGCGGTCTTGCAAACCTCCATGGGTCCACTCCTCCCATCTGATCCATAAACCCCCTAAGCACCTTGGCCGCCGCCGGCCTCTTTCCAGTCCTTGATCTGGAGCGGTCCAGTGCTGGGTCCAGCACTGTATTGAAGTCCCCTCCCATTATCAGGCCTCCTACCTCCAGGTCCGGAATGCGCCCCAACATGCGGTTCATGAATCCAGCATCATCCCAGTTTGGGGCGTATACATTTACCAACACCACCCACGTCCCTTGCAACCTACCGCTCACCATCACATATCTCCCTCCCTTATTCACTACGATAGTCTTGGCCTCAAATGACACATGCTTTCCCACCAATATTGCCACCCCTCTATTCTTAGTGTCCAGTCCCGAGTGAAATACCTGTCCTACCCATCCCCTTCTTAACCTGACCTGGTCCGCCACCTTCAGGTGTGTCTCTTGGAGCATAGCCACGTCTGCCTTCAGTCCCTTCAAGTGTGCGAACACTCGAGCCCTCTTCACCGGCCCATTCAGGCCCCTCACGTTCCATGTTATCAGCCGGATTGGAGGGCCTTCTGGGTTATC
This sequence comes from Scyliorhinus torazame, assembly GCF_047496885.1. Taxonomy (NCBI): domain Eukaryota; kingdom Metazoa; phylum Chordata; class Chondrichthyes; order Carcharhiniformes; family Scyliorhinidae; genus Scyliorhinus; species Scyliorhinus torazame. The sequence continues at coordinate 76,229,175 of NC_092715.1, forward strand.
CCTAGTCCTTCAATTACCGCCAGCATAGGCGCCAGCATCTCCTTGCGCAGCTCCTCGAAGCAGCGCTTGATGAATTCCTGCAGCTCTGGCCCGCACTCCACTTGGTCTCCGCCCGCCGCCATTTTGATTTTTTACCTCCTGCTGCTCCAATGTCGCTTTTTTGGCCGTTGCACTTCTGGTCCAGTCCATAAAGGTTGGAGGGGGACCTCTCTCTTCACTTCCCCACGGATTGTCGTCAAAAAAATTCCGTTGGGGCTCCTCCAATGAGCCCGAAAGTCCGTAGTAGCGGGAGCTGCCGAACCGTGCGGCTTAGCTCCGCATAGCCGCAACCGGAAGTCTCCTTACAATACATATTAATGACTTGGATGAGGGAAGTGAATGTACTATTGCCAAGTTTGTGGATGACACAAAGATAGATGAGAAGGCAAGTGGTGAGGATGACACAGAGTCTACAGAGGGATATAGGCAAGTTAAGTGAGTGGGCAAAAAACTTGGCAGATGAAATATAACGTAGGAAAATGTGAAGCTATGCTCTTTGGTAGGAGGAATAAAGGAGTTAAATATTACTTAAATGGAGATGTTGTGTTATGCTGCTTCAGATAACACAGGCTTCTACTTGATGCAGTCTTAACTAAAGGATGCTCCAGACTCTGAAATGAGTTCAACCTGTTTATTGAACTATTAACACAGTTTTCAAATGAGTTTGACTCTCTGCTAATCTAACTGTAGTAACTCAGTCTAACTGTACCAGCTTGCTCTTAGCCACGTGCTGGGGTGTGATGCTGCTGATCAACCCTGTCTAACTGTCTAGATGTCGGTCTGTGGAAAGAGGCAGGGTGTGAGTGCCTCATCCCTTTTATAGTGTTTATGTCATGCCCCCTTGTGGTGATGCCACCTCTGAGTGTCCTGACTGCCCATTGGTTGTGTCCTATTCTGAGTGTTCATTGGTTGCATGTTTGCATATCATGGCATATCCCCCCTTTTTTTTGTTTTTGTTTTTTTAGATGTATATACATGTGAATGTGTCTGTCTAATGTGACTGACAGAGGAATACAGAACAGAACAAACAAAACAAATGCTCGTAAGTCCAGTCTCTGAGGCTTGCGTCTGATCCTCGTCGACTGCCGGAGAGGTGGTGGAGGGGATGACGGTGTCTTGACAGGCGAGTGGGAGGCACGACTGGTGGCCTCGTGGTTCGAGGTGTCTGGAGGTGGCAATTCGACATGTGGAAATGGAGGGGAAAGTGGTTGTGGGCAAGCAACTTTTCGCAGTGCCCTTCGATTCCTTTGCACAATGGAGCCATCAGCCATACGTATGACATAGGATCTGGGCGCGGCCTGTCGAACAACGACAGCCGGAGCAGACCACCCACCATCCGGTATCTTGATCCTGACCGTGTCTGCCGGGGATAGCATGTCCAGATTGATGGCATGTGTGACATAGCCCTGCTTCTGGCTGTCGCGAAGCTGCTGCATCTTCTGCAGGTGATCAAGGTTGGGCAGGTGTATGGCTGGAAGCATCGTCCGCAGGTCCCTGTTCATCAGTAGTTGAGCTGGCGACATGGCAGTGGACAAGGGAGTCGCCCGGTACACAAGTAGTGCAAGGTGTATGTCGGCAGCGGAGTCCGAGGCCTTGCGGATGAGATGCTTAACGAGGTGCACCCCTTTTTCGACTTTGCCATTGCGGATAGTGCGGACTGGAGGTGACATGCCTGAAATTATAGCTCTTGGCGAACGTGGACCATTCTCGACTGTGGAAGCACGGAGAGGTCTCTAGGTCCTGTGGTTGGAGCGTCTCCTTGCTCTGCGTTGGCTGGAACCTCTGACAGGTTTCGCAATTCAGGACCATGTCCGTGAAGTCCTGGTTGATGCTGGGCCAGTAGACAGCTTGTCGGGCCCTGCGTCTGTACTTTTCTACACCCAGGTGTCCCTCATGAATCTGCCGCAGCACCATGCTCTGGAGACGTAGCGGGATGACTATCCTGTCCAGCTTGAGCAGGATGCCATCGATCAGTGTCAGGTGGTCCTTGACGTTGTAGAATTGAGGGCATTGCCCTTTCTGCCAGCCATTGCTGAGGTTGTGGATGACTCGCTGCAACAGGGGGTCTTTGGCCGTCTCTTCCCGGATAAGAACAATCTTCTCATCTGTTGCCGGGAGAGTGCTTGCACACAGTTGTACCTGCAATTCAATATGCTGGATGATCTCAAGTGGTTCACTGGGTGAATTGACGGAGCAGGACAATGTATCGGCGATGATGAGCTCCTTTCCAGGTGTGTACACCAAATTAAAATCATACCTCTGGAGTTTGAGCAGAATTGTCTGCAAACGAGGCATCATGTCGTTCAGGTCCTTTTGGATGATGTGGACCAGAGGTCTATGATCCGTCTCAACAGTAAATGTTGGCAAGCCGTAGACATAATCATGAAATTTGAGGATGCCGGTGAGAAGACCTAAACACTCCTTCTCAATCTGCGCATATCTGGTCTCAGTGGGTGTCATTGCCCGTGACGCGTATGCTACTGGTACCCAGGATGACATGTTGTTTCTTTGAAGCAACACTGCCCCAATGCCATCCTGACTCGCATCTGTGGATATCTTGGTCTCTCGGTCTGGGTCAAAGAATACAAGGACGGGTGCAGTGGTGAGCTTGGCTTTCAGCTCCAGCCACTCTGTTCGGTGCTCCACCTTCCACTCAAAGGCGTTTGATTTTTTCACCAGGTTGCGTAGGGCCGTGGTGTGTGTGGCCAAATTCGGGATGAACTTGCCAAGGAAATTGACCATTCCCAGGAAGCGCAGCACTGCCTTCTTGTCCTTGGGGGCTTTCATTGACTCGATGGCTTTAATTTTGTCTGTGTACATGCGTACACCGTGTTGCGAAATCTGATCGCCCAGGAACTTGAGCATGGATGTCCCAAAACAGCACTTGGACCTGTTTAGCTTGAGGCCATGTTCATGTATGCGTCGGAATACTTTCTTGAGTCGCGACACATGTCCCTCTGGGGTTGTGGACCAGATTATGATATCGTCAACGTAGACACGAACCCCTTCTATTCCCTCCATCATCTGTTCCATGATGCAATGGAAAATTTCTGATGCCGAGATGATGCCAAATGGAATTCGATTGTAGCAGAATCTGCCAAAAGGTGTGTTGAAGGTGCAGAGCCTTCTGCTGGATTCTTTAAGTTGGATTTGTCAAAATCCTTGGGATGTGTCCAATTTTGTGAAGAAGCGCGCGTGTGCCATCTCACTCGTGATTTCTTCGCTCTTCGGCATGGGGTAACGTTCCTGCATAATTGGTGGGATTCTCTGACCCCCCCCCCCCCCCCCCGCCGGGAGGCTGTGTGGCCGCCTGTTTTTTGCGGGTCCCGCCAGCGTAAATCACAACAGGTCCTTACCGGCAGGACCTGGCTCCACGGGCAGCCTGCAGAGTCCTCGGGGGGGGGGGGGCGTGGGGGTATCTGGCCCCGGGGGTACCCCCACGGTGGCCTGGCCCGCGATCGGGGCCCACCGATCCACGGTCGGGCCTGTGCCATGGGGGCACTCTTTCCCTCCGCACCGGCCACTGTCAACCTCCGCATTCCAGTGCGGAGAAGAACCCCCCCTGCGCATGTGCTGGGATGACGCCAGCACACGCTGGCGCTCCTGCGCATGCGCCAAGTTGCGGAGGCCCTTCGGCGAAGGAGGATTCCGCATCTTCGGGGCAGCCCGACGCCGGAGTGGTTCACGCCACTCCTCGACGCCGGAGTGGCCCACCCCGCCGGTGCACAGAGAATACCGCCCCCCCCGTTTTTGTTTAGAACCTTGGGGTCAATGCAGAAGGCTTCTTTACGCACACCATCGAGCTGACCCAGTCGGTTGGTTCAGTGACCTTGGAGATGATGTCTTTTTGTTGCAGACTCGTGAGCTCTGCCTTCAGGCGGTCTCTCAGTGGAGCAGGGACCCGTCGTGGTGCGTGGACCACTGGCTTGGCATCAGGCCGCAGTAGAATCTTGTATCGTACGGCAGCGTGCCCATCCCGCTAAATACATCTGGGTACTGGGTTAGGATGTCGTCGATGCTGACCTGAAGATCCGAATGGGACGGCGTCGTGGTGTAGACCCTTTGAATGAGGTTCAGTTGCTTGCAGGCGTGCGCACCTAGCAGGGACGCCCTGTCTGGTTTAACAAACTCGAAGCGTAAGCTTGCTTGTGTGTGTCGGCTGGACACCTGCAGATAGCAGGACCCCAGTGCCTTGATTGCATTTCCATTGTAGTCCAGGAGTTTGCAGGCAGCTGGAAGGATTGTGGGGGGCTTCTTGATTCACTTGAAGTCCACCTGCGAAATCAGGTTGGCGGAGGCACCTGTGTCCAGTTTGAACTGGATGGAGCAGTGGTTGACCTTCATCATTGCATGCCATTTGTCCTCGGAATCCACGGCCAGGATTGATTGGACTCACGATGTGTCCGGTGTGGCGTATTCGCACTTCGTAATAATGCCCATTTGGTAAGTGTTGTCCGGGTATTCATCATTCGGATCTGTCGCACTGCCTGGATCAGAGTCATGCATTCGGTGTTGCACACTTCTGATGCGCCGCTGTCGGAATTGGGAGCGATGGCTCCTGATTGTGGTGCAGATCTGCACAGGGCTGCATAGTGGTTTGGTTTCCCACAGTTTAAACAGCGTTTGCCTCTTGCAGGGCAGTTTTTTAAAAAATGGCGGTGTCGCAGTTCGCACACGTCATGACGTCGGCGTCATGATGCTCAGTGCGTCGTTGCGCATGCGCAGTGCAGTTCCCGGACATCTGCACCTGCGCAGTGCGGTTTTCGGCTGCTTCGTGTTCCCGATCGCATTGCGCATGCGTCGGGCCCGGGAAGAGCGTGCAAAATGGCCGCTTTCGTCAATGTGGAGGCGCTGCATCCGGGAGATGGCCTGAACACTCTCCACCTCATGGGAGGCTTGTTTTTCATTTTCCGTTTTGTACTGTGAATAGCGATTTTTAGAGTGCTCATGCACAGTACACGTTTCAATCGCGACTGGCAGGGTCATGTGCTTGATCTTCAACAATTGATCTCGCAGAGGATCAGAGTGGACTCCAAAAACGATTTGGTCGCTGATCATGGAGTCAGTGATATCACCGAAGGTGCAGGATTGTGCTAGCAGTCTAGTTAGATAGGAGTTGAAGGATTCGTATTTACCTTGCATCCTCTGCTTGAAGGTGTAGCGCTCTAAGATTTTGTTGCGTGTCCACCTTGCAGTGACTGTCGAATTTGTCCAGGATGGTTTGGTGCCTCGTTTTGTCCTGCCCTTCGGAAAAGTGAAAGGAGTTGAAGATCTCGCAGTGGTGAGTAGAAGAGTTATCTTCCGAGCATCGGTCGCACCATTGAGGTCGGATGCTTCCACGTACAGTTAAAATTTCTGCTTGAATGATCGCCAGTTGGCACTAAGATTGCCGGTGGTCCTGAGCTGATGAGGAGCTGAATCTTGTCCATTGTGCCTGTATTCAGAAGCTGGTTGTCATGGATCTTGCTGAGTTGAACTAAATAGATTGAACGGTCATTCCTGGTATCATGTTGTGTTATGCTGCTTTGGATAACACAGGCTGCTACTTGATGCAGTCTTAATTAAAGGATGCTCCCGACTCTGAAATGAGTTCAAGGTGTTTATTGAACTATTAACACAGTTCTCAAATGAGTTCGACTGTCTGCTAATCTAACTGTAGTAACTCAGTCTAACTTTACCAGCTTGCTCTAAGCCACGTGCTGGGGTGTGATAATAAGAACATAAGAACTAGGAGCAGGAGTAGGCCATCTGGCCCCTTGAGCCTGCTCCACCATTCAATGAGATCATGGCTGATCTTTTGTGGACTCAGCTCCACTTTCCGGCCCGAACACCATAACCCTTAATCCCTTTATTCTTCAAAAAACTATCTATCTTTATCTTAAAAACATTTAATGAAGGAGCCTCTACTGCTTCACTGGGCAAGGAATTCCATAGACACATAACCCTTTTGGTGAAGAAGTTTCTCCTAAACTCAGTCCTAAATCTACTTCCCCTTATTTTGAGGCTATGCCCCCTAGTTCTCCTTTCACCCACCAGTGGAAACAACCTGCCCGCATCTATCCTGTCTATTCCCTTCATAATCTTATATGTTTCTATAAGATCCCCCCTCATCCTTCTAAATTCCAACGAGTACAGTCCCAGTCTACTCAACCTCTCCTCGTAATCCAACCCCTTCACCTCTGGGATTAACCTAGTGAATCTCCTCTGCACACCCTCCACTGCCAGTACGTCCTTTCTCAAGTAAGGAGACCAAAACTGAACACAATACTCCAGGTGTGGCCTCACTAACACCTTATACAATTGCAGCAGAACCTCCCTAGTCTTAAACTCCATCCCTCGAGCAATGAAGGACAACATTCCATTTGCCTTCTTAATCACCTGTTGCACCTGTAAACCAACTTTTTGCGACTCATGCACTAGCACACCCAGGTCTCTCTGCACAGCAGCATGTTTTAATATTTTATCATTTAAATAATAATCCCTTTTGCTGTTATTCCTACCAAAATGGATAACCTCACATTTGTTAACATTGTATTCCATCTGCCAGACCCTAGCCCATTCACTTAGCCTATCCAAATCCCTCTGCAGACTTCCAGTATCCTCTGCACTTTTTGCATTACCACTTATCTTAGTGTCGTCTGCAAACTTGGACACATTGCCCTTGGTCCCAAACTCCAAATAATCTATGTAAATTGTGAACAGTTGTGGGCCCAACACTGATCCCTTTTTTTTGGTAAATATTTTATTGAAAATTTTTGGTCAACCAACACAGTACATTGTGCATCCTTCACACAATATTATAACAACACAAATAACAATGACCTATTTTATAAACAAAAAATGAATCAATAATAAATAATAAAAATGAAAACTAACCCTAATTGGCAACTGCCTTATCACAAGTAACACTCTCCAAAAATATAATTTAACAGTCCAATATATAATTATCTGTAGCAACGACCTATACATATTATACAGTATATATTAACAACCCTGAGAGTCCTTCTGGTTCCTCTACCCCCCCCCCCCACCCCCCCCCCCACCCCCGATCCTGGGCTGCTGCTGCTGCCTTCTTTTTTCCATTCCATCTATCTTTCTGCGAGGTATTCGACGAACGGTTGCCACCGCCTGGTGAACCCTTGAGCCGACCCCCTTAGGACGAACTTAATCCGCTCTAGCTTTATAAACCCCGCCATGTCATTTATCCAGGTCTCCACCCCCGGGGGCTTGGCTTCTTTCCACATTAGCAATATCCTGCGCCGGGCTACTAGGGACGCAAAGGCCAAAACATCGGCCTCTCTCGCCTCCTGCACTCCCGGCTCTTGTGCAACCCCAAATATAGCCAACCCCCAGCTTGGTTCGACCCGGACCCCTACTACTTTTGAAAGCACCTTTGTCACCCCCATCCAAAACCCCTGTAGTGTCGGGCATGACCAAAACATATGGGTATGATTCGCTGGGCTTCTCGAGCACCTCGCTCACCTATCCTCCACCCCCAAAAATTTACTGAGCCGTGCTCCAGTCATATGCACCCTGTGTAATACCTTAAACTGAATCAGGCTTAGCCTGGCACACGAGGACGACGAGTTTACCCTGCTTAGGGCATCTGCCCACAGCCCCTCCTCGATCTCCTCCCCCAGCTCTTCTTCCCATTTCCCTTTTAGTTCATCTACCATAGTCTCCCCTTCGTCCCTCATTTCCCTATATATATCTGACACCTTACCATCCCCCACCCATGTCTTTGAGATCACTCTGTCCTGCACCTCTTGTGTCAGGAGCTGCGGGAATTCCCTCACCTGTTGCCTCGCAAAAGCCCTCAGTTGCATATACCTGAATGCATTCCCTTGGGGCAACCCATATTTCTCGGTCAGCGCTCCCAGACTCCCGAACTTCCCATCCACAAACAGATCTTTCAGTTGCGTTATTCCTGCTCTTTGCCACATTCCATATCCCCCATCCATTCCCCCCGGGGCAAACCTATGGTTGTTTCTTATCGGGGACCCCCCCAAGGCTCCAGTCTTTCCCCTATGCCGTCTCCACTGTCCCCAAATCTTCAGTGTAGCCACCACCACCGGGCTTGTGGTGTAGTTCCTCGGTGAGAACGGCAATGGGGCTGTCACCATAGCCTGCAGGCTGGTCCCCCTACAGGACGCCCTCTCTAATCTCTTCCACGCCGCTCCCTCCTCCTCTCCCATCCACTTACTCACCATTGAAATATTAGCGGCCCAATAATACTCACTTAGGCTCGGTAGTGCCAGCCCCCCCCCCTATCCCTGCTACGCTGTAAGAATCCCTTCCTCACTCACGGGGTCTTCCCGGCCCACACAAAACCCATGATGCTCTTTTCAATCCTTTTAAAAAAAGCCTTCGTGATCACCACCGGGAGGCACTGAAACACAAAGAGGAATCTCGGGAGGACCACCATCCTAACCGCCTGCACCCTCCCTGCCAGTGACAGGGATACCATATCCCATCTCTTGAAATCCTCCTCCATTTGTTCCACCAACCGCGTTAAATTTAATCTATGCAATGTGCCCCAATTCTTGGCTATCTGGATCCCCAGGTAACGAAAGTCCCTTGTTACCTTCCTCAACGGTAGGTCCTCTATTTCTCTACTCTGCTCCCCTGGAAGCACCACAAACAACTCACTTTTCCCCATGTTCAATTTATACCCTGAAAAATCCCCAAACTCCCCAAGTATCCGCATTATTTCTGGCATCCCCTCAGCCGGGTCTGCCACGTATAGTAGCAAATCGTCCGCATACAAAGATACCCGGTGTTCTTCTCCTCCTCTAAGTACTCCCCTCCACTTCTTGGAACCCCTCAACGCTATCGCCAGGGGCTCAATCGCCAGTGCAAACAACAATGGGGACAGAGGGCATCCCTGCCTTGTCCCTCTATGGAGCCGAAAATATGCAGATCCCCGTCCATTCGTGACCACGCTCGCCATCGGGGCCCTATACAACAGCTGCACCCATCTAACATACCCCTCTCCAAAACCAAATCTCCTCAACACCTCCCACAAATAATCCCACTCCACTCTATCAAATGCTTTCTCGGCATCCATCGCCACTACTATCTCCGTTTCCCCCTCTGGTGGGGCCATCATCATTACCCCTAACAGCCCCCGTATATTCGTGTTCAGCTGTCTCCCCTTCACAAACCCAGTTTGGTCCTCGTGGACCACCCCCGGGACACATTCCTCTATTCTCATTGCCATTACCTTGGCCAGGATCTTGGCATCTACATTTAGGAGGGAAATAGGTCTATAGGACCCGCATTGTAGCGGGTCCTTTTCCTTCTTTAAGAGAAGCGATATCGTTGCTTCAGACATAGTCGGGGGCAGTTGTCCCCTTTCCTTTGCCTCATTAAAGGTCCTCGTCAATACCGGGGCGAGCAAGTCCACATATTTTCTATAGAATTCGACTGGGAATCCATCCGGTCCCGGGGCCTTTCCCGCCTGCATGCTCCTAATTCCTTTCACCACTTCTTCTACCTCGATCTGTGCTCCCAGTCCCACCCTTTCCTGCTCTTCCACCTTGGGAAATTCCAGCCGATCCAAGAAGCCCATCATTCTCTCCCTCCCATCCGGGGGTTGAGCTTCATATAATTTTTTATAAAATGTCTTGAACACTCCATTCACTCTCTCCGCTCCCCGCTCTATCTCTCCTTCCTCATCCCTCACTCCCCCTATTTCCCTCGCTGCTCCCCTTTTCCTCAATTGGTGTGCCAGCAACCTGCTCGCCTTCTCCCCATATTCGTACTGTACACCCTGTGCCTTCCTCCATTGTGCCTCTGCAGTGCCCGTAGTCAGCAAGTCAAATTCTACATGTAGCCTTTGCCTTTCCCTGTACAGTCCCTCCTCCGCTGCTTCCGCATATTGTCTGTCCACCCTCAAAAGTTCTTGCAGCAACCGCTCCCGTTCCTTACTCTCCTGCTTCCCTTTATGTGCCCTTATTGATATCAGCTCCCCTCTAACCACCGCCTTCAACGCCTCCCAGACCACTCCCACCTGGACCTCCCCATTATCATTGAGTTCCAAGTACTTTTCAATGCACCCCCTCACCCTTAGACACCCCCCCTCATCTGCCATTAGTCCCATGTCCATTCTCCAGGGTGGGCGCCCTCCTGTTTCCTCCCCTATCTCCAAGTCTACCCAGTGTGGAGCGTGATCCGAAATGGCTATAGCCGTATACTCCGTTCCCCTCACCTTCGGGATCAACGCCCTTCCCAGCACAAAAAAGTCTATTCGCGAGTAGACTTTATGGACATAGGAGAAAAATGAGAACTCCTTACTCCTAGGTCTGCTAAATCTCCACGGGTCTACACCTCCCATCTGCTCCATAAAATCTTTAAGTACCTTGGCTGCTGCCGGCCTCCTTCCAGTCCTGGACTTCGACCTATCCAGCCCTGGTTCCAACACCGTATTAAAATCTCCCCCCATTATCAGCTTTCCCATCTCTAGGTCCGGAATGCGTCCTAGCATCCGCCTCATAAAATTGGCATCATCCCAGTTCAGGGCATATACGTTTACCAAAACCACCGTCTCCCCCTGTAGTTTGCCACTCACCATCACGTATCTGCCCCCGTTATCCGCCACTATAGTCTTTGCCTCGAACATTACCCGCTTCCCCACTAATATAGCCAACCCCCTGTTTTTTGCATCTAGCCCCGAATGGAACACCTGCCACACCCATCCTTTGCGTAGCCTAACCTGGTCTATCAGTTTCAGGTGCGTTTCCTGTAACATAACCACATCTGCCTTAAGTTTCTTAAGGTGTGCGAGTACCCGTGCCCTCTTTATCGGCCCGTTCAGCCCTCTCACGTTCCACGTGATCAGCCGGGTTGGGGGGCTTCCTACCCCCCCCCCCGCCTTGTCGATTAGCCATCACCTTTTTCCAGCTCCTCACCCGGTTCCCACGCAGCTGTATCTCCTTCAGGCGGTGCCCCCCCGCCCATCCCCTCCCATACCAGCTCCCCCCTCTCCCCAGCAGCAGCAACCCAGTAATTCCCCCCTCCCACCCCCCCCGCTAGATCCCCCGCTAGCGTAATTACTCCCCCCATGTTGCTCCCAGAAGTCAGCAAACTCTGGCCGACCTCGGCTTCCCCCCGTGACCTCGGCTCGCACCGTGCGACGCCCCCTCCTTCCTGCTTCTCTATTCCCGCCATGATTATCATAGCGCGGGAACCAAGCCCGCGCTTCTCCCTTGGCCCCGCCCCCAATGGCCAACGCCCCATCTCCTCCACCTCCCCTCCTCCCCCCATCACCACCTGTGGGAGAGAGAAAAGTTACCACATTGCAGGATTAGTACATAAAACTCCTCTTTCCCCCCTTTTTAACCCCCCTCTTTGCCCCCCCACATTTGCCCCACCACTCTGTTCAAACGTTCTTTTTAATAACCCGCTCATTCCAGTTTTTCTTCCACAATAAAAGTCCACGCTTCATCCGCCGTCTCAAAGTAGTGGTGCCTCCCTCGATATGTGACCCACAGTCTTGCCGGTTGCAGCATTCCAAATTTTATCTTCTTTTTATGAAGCACCGCCTTGGCCCGATTAAAGCTCGCCCTCCTTCTCGCCACCTCCGCACTCCAGTCTTCATAAACGCGGATCACCGCGTTCTCCCATTTACTACTCCGAGTTTTCTTTGCCCATCTAAGGACCATTTCTCTATCCTTAAAACGGAGGAATCTCACCACTATGGCTCTGGGAATTTCTCCTGCTCTCGGCCCTCGCGCCATCACTCGGTATGCTCCCTCCACCTCCAACGGACCCGCCGGGGCCTCCGCTCTCATTAACGAGTGCAGCATCGTGCTCACATATGCCCCGACGTCCGCTCCCTCCACACCTTCAGGAAGACCAAGAATCCTCAGGTTGTTCCTCCTTGCGTTGTTCTCCAGTGCCTCCAACCTTTCCACACATCGTTTCTGATGTGCCTCATGCGTCTCCGTCTTCACCACCAGGCCCTGTATGTCGTCCTCATTCTCGGCTGCCTTTGCCTTCACGACCCGAAGCTCCCGCTCCTGGGTCTTTTGTTCCTCCTTTAGCCCTTCGATCGCCTGTAGTATCGGGGCCAACAGCTCTTTCTTCATTTCCTTTTTGAGCTCTTCCACACAGCATTTCAAGAACTCTTGTTGTTCAGGGCCCCATGTTAAACTGCCACCTTCCGACGCCATCTTGGTTTTTGCTTGCCTTCCTTGCCGCTGTTCGAAAGGATCCACTGCAATCCGGCCACTTTCTCCTCCTTTTTCCATCCGTATCCAGGGGGGATTCCCTTCTGGTTTACCGCACAGTGTTTTTAGCCGTCAAAATTGCCGTTGGGGCTCCTATCGAGAGCCCAAAAGTCCGTTTAACCGGGAGCTGCCGAAACGTGCGACTCAGCTGGTCATCGCCGCACCCGGAAGTCCCAACACTGATCCTTGAGGGACACCACTAGCTACTGATTGCCAACCAGAGAAACACCCATTAATCCCCACTCTTTGCTTTCTATTAATTAACCAATCCTCTATCCATGCTACTACTTTCCCCTTAATGCCATGCATCTTTATCTTATGCAGCAACCTCTTGTGTGGCACCTTGTCAAAGGCTTTCTGGAAATCCAGATATACCACATCCATTGGCTCCCCATTATCTACCGCACTGTTAATGTCCTCAAAAAATTCCACGAAATTAGTTAGACATGACCTGCCCTTTATGAACCCATGCTGCATCTGCCCAATGGGACAATTTCCATCCAGATGCCTCGCTATTTCTTCCTTGATGATAGATTCCAGCACCTTCCCTACTACCAAAGTTAAGCTCACTGGCCTATAATTACCCGCTTTCTGCCTACCTCCTTTTTTAAACAGTGGTGTCACGTTTGCTAATTTCCAATCCGCCGGGACCACCCCAGAGTCTAGTGAATTTTGGTAAATGTTGCTGATCAACCCTGTCTAACTCTCTAGATGTCCATCTGTGGAAGGAGGCAGGGTGTGAGTGCCTCATCCCTTTTATAGTGTTTATGTCATGCCCCCTTGTGGTGATGCCACCTCTGAGTGTCCTGACTGCCCATTGGTTGTGTCCTATTCTGAGTGTTCATTATTTGCATGTTTGCGTATCATGACAGAGAAAGACTGCAGAATGCTGCAACACAGAGGGATTTGCAGGTCCCTGTGCATAAATCAGGGGGTTTGACAGAGTAGATGCTGAAAGTATGTTTCCCCTTATGGGAGAGTCTAGGACCAGAGGGCATAATCTCCCTATAATAGGGTCACCCATTTAAACTAGAGATGAGTGTGAATCTGTGGAATTATTTACCACAGAGAGCTGCAGAGGTTGTTAAGTATGTTTAAGGCTGAGATAGACAGATTTTTAATCAGTAAGGGAATCAAGGGTTATGGGGATAAGGTGGGAAAGTGGAGTTGAAGATTATCATATCAGATCAGCCATGATTTCAATGAATGGTGGAGCAGACCCGATGGGCTGACTGGTCTACCTCCATTCCTACGGTCTTATGGTCTTGTGGTCTTATCGTGTGTGGGATCAGTTGGCTAATCTGTTGTTTGGAAAGTCTTGACAAAATAGATTTAAAAGAATCAAGGAATATGAAAGCACTACCTGCTTTTGATTCGGGGATAATAATACATTAATGTCATTAAAGAGAGTGCTCCTTCCATGTGAAATTGCATTTCACCAACACTGATGTCGTTCAGAGTGACATTGCTGAGTGCATCCTCGATGAAAAAAACAAAGATGTGTTAGGACGTGGAGAATGACAAAGCATTTGTCTTTGGTAAAGCAGTGAACATACAGGTTGAACATTTTTATTAGGTTGAAAACAAGTGTTTTCTTCAATTAATTTCTTTTGGCACAACTGCCGTGATTTTAATGTAGTTACATGCGTATGTTGGGGGCGATTCTCTGATATGGAGGCCAAGTGTTCGCGCCATCGTGAACGCCATCGCGTTTCACGATGGCGCAAACAGGGCCCGGACACAAATGGGTGCCGCGCCAACCCGCGCATGCGCAGCTGGGGCAGCCCAATCCTGCGCATGCGCTTCTGGGGCCGCGCGTGGAAGGAGGTAGGCCCGGGGGGGGAGAGGCCAGCCCGCTGATCGGTGGGCGCCGATCGCGGGCCAGACCCAATTGGAGGCCACCACGGTGAAGGAGCCCCCCCCCCCCCACAGGCTGCCCCCCCCCCCACCCCCCCCCCAGCATTCCCGCAAAATTCCCGCCGGCAGCGACCAGGGGTGGACGGCGCCGGTGGGAACCTTTCGTGTCGTAGCGGCCGCTCGGCCCATCCGGCCGGAGAATCGGTGCTCGCCGGTTCTCCAAGCGGCCCGGTGCGAATCTCGCGCCGCTGGCTTCCGGGGGGGTGGGAGAATCGCGTGCGGGGGTCGGGGCGGCGTGGCACGATTCACGCGGCGCCCCGTCAATTCTCCCACCCGGCAGGGGGGTGAGAAGAGCGCCCGTTGTATTTGATATGCGCTCAGACTGGCAATAGTTCAAGGTCAAACAGCCAACTGACAGTGATCAAATGGCTTCATTGTATCCCCTGTCCTAACCCAGGGACTTGTGCTGAGGTGAACAGAAATCAACAGTTGCCTCAGCAACTTAACAGGGCAAGAATTGAGGGCATGTAACACTGCCAGGTGCCCTATTTGTGATTTTCCAACCTTGGTTCAGGAACCAATCCTCCATTTATACCATTGGTCCTGGGAAATTCGGTTCTGTCTTACAGCGTTTCGACTTACAATGTGGTTTTCAGGAAGCAATTGAGTCATAAATCTGAGGACGACCTATACATTGAATTGCAGAATCCCAAGGGGTCCACTAGTGCTAGTGATCTTGACTGGAACTTCAGTTTGGAATTGTCCTCACTCTTTGCAGAGGCAGTTATTCCAGCTCCTTCACAGATGGCAGAAATATTCTTCAAGCTCACACACCAAAACATGGAGAAGAAGCAACCACCAACTCACCAAATCAAAGTTCAGGGAGGCACAACTGCAAATGAAGAAAGAAAGCGCAGCAGCATTAGCAGCCAAACGCAGATTGAGCGCAAGGAGGAGGAACAGACAAACATGTTAACCTTCAACGTCTGGGAATAACATGGCGGACCCCAAGTCCATTCTATGAATGAATGGGGCAAACATTCCCTCTCGAAGGAGAGAGAGAAGCCAATGGTATCCGACCAAAGAAGAAGCATTGTCAACAGAAAGATACAACACTAAGGAATGCAAGAACTGAACCAGAAGTTGACACCCAAGTATTTGAAGCATCAAGTACTACAACTTTAACTTCAGACCAGCAAAGTTAGCCCAAACAGTTGAGAATCCCACTCCTCCAAACTTGAAAAGAACAAGATTGGGAAGAGTCCAAAACTTCCAGAAAATCTGAATCTGTAAAATCAGAGATTCACGAAGAGAAACGGTACAATGTAAATATTATTGCAAATACATCTGGGTAAAGGCTTGGGGGAGGTGTGGGATTAGGGTGTTCAGGACTGTAAGGGTTAATGTGGGACTGGGAAAATGGTTCCACCCACATTACGATGTAGAGAGTCACCAGGGGCTGGTTTAGCACACTGGGCTAAATAGCTGCCTTTTAAAGCAGACCAAGGCAGGCCAGCAGCATGGTTCAATTTCCGTACCAGCCTCCCCGAACAGGTGCTGGAATGTGGCGACTAGGGTCTTTTCACAGTAACTTCATTTGAAGCCTACCTGTGAGAATAAGCGATTTTCATTTCATTTTAATTTTTTCACATGGGAGTAGTAGAGTTTTGTCGTGAGAAGCCGACATGAAGATATCTATGTATAAAGTTATGTGTCATTAATAAACAGTTATTGTTCAACCATATAAGCCCTTCATAAGACAACATACTTCCTTATTACAATTATAAGATAGTCACTCATAAATTTAATAGGAAACTCAGGAAAATGTCTTTATCCAAAGAATAGCAAGAATGGCCACTCTCAAAGGCAATTAGGGATGAGCAACAAATGCTGGCCTCACCAGCAATGCTCACATTACATGAAAGAATTAAAAAAACAAGGATTAGTTGAGACAAATAGCATTGATGCATTTAAGGGAAAACTGGGTAGACACCTAAACAGTTGGAGTATAAAAAGTGTTTTTTTTTTGGAGTAGGGGACTAACTTAGAAACAACATAAATAAGTATAAGTCAGGGTCATTATAATGAAGTAATATAAGTAAACAAAGGAGGGTAAGTCCAACAGGTTTGTTTCAAATCACAAGCTTTCGGAGCACAGCTCCTTCATCAGGTGAGTGAAGAGGTGGGTTCCACAACCACATATATAGACAAAGTCAATGATGCAAGATGATACTTTGAATGCGAGTCATCGCAGGTCATTAAGTCTTTACAGGTTCAGATGGTGCGACTGGAGAGAGGGATAATCACAGGTTAAAGAGGTGTGAATTGTCTCAAGCCAGGACAGTTGGTAGGATTTTGCAAGCCCAGGCCAGATGGTGGGGGTTGAATGTAATGAGACATGAATTCAAGGTCCCGGTTGAGGCCATACTCATACGTGTGGAACTTGGCTATCATTTTCTGATTGGCGATTCTGCGTTGTTGCGCATCCTGAAGGTCGCCTTGGAGAACGCTTACCCGAAGATCAGAGGCTGAATGCCTTGACTGCTGAAGTGTTCCCCGACTGGAAGAGAACATTCCTGCCTGGCGACATCACGCCATCACAGTCCTTGTTAAGTAATGGGTTAAGAAACATTGCAATTAGTTGTCTCATTTATGTTAAGTATCCATTAATTGACACTGATATGTAAAGGGGCTTCAGGTGGCCTCTGTCAGGTGATGGATGGTTAGAGTTTTGTGCAAAGGCTGTTGTAATGAAATAAATGTGTGTTTGTGAAAAAGGAACAGAACTTTAGACTCTTCATATCACAGCAACCAAAACGTCTAACAATTAGTAGCAGAGGATGGTTGCTGTGTAAATGTGAAGGGTTGAAAGATACAACTTTTCCAGATCAAACCAAGGAGTGAGTGAGAAAAGAAAAAAAAAAGGGATATATGGCTGAACCGAGGATAAAGATGGCTGGATGTGACTGTCCTCCCTTATTTTCTGAAAGGGAATCGTACGACCAATGGAGAAGTGCAGTAGTTATGTGGACTAAGGTAACTGCTTTGGGAAAGAGAAAACAAGGTATGGCATTGGCTCTTTCTCTACCATATGGTAGTAAAATCTGAAACAAAGTGCTTTCTGAGCTGGAATTGGAAGAGTTAGACTCAGAAGAAGGTCTGGAGACTTTATTACATTATATGGATAAGATTTATAAGAAAGATGACTTGTTAAGTGTGTATGAAGCATGGTCAGATTTTGATAAGTTCTGGAAAATGGAGGATATCTCCATGGAAGACTATATAATGGAATTTGGCAGACTATATAAAAGGCTGCAAAAACACAATCTGGAATTTCCACAGTCTGTGTTGGCCTTTAAATTACTTGACGGTGCCAGAGTGAGCAACATGGATAGGCTCCTGGTTTTGACAGGAGTTCAGTTTACTGATGAGGATACTTTATTCGAACAGATGACAAAAGCTTTACAAAAGTTTCTGGGGAAACATTCGATTCCGATGGCTCTGATGACCCAAATAGGTCAGCCTGCAATAAGGCAGAATATGGAAGATACACTAATAACAGGATGGCGAAATCATATGGCTACGAACAGGGTTCAAGACTATAGACGGAGACCGAGACAAGGAAATTATGAAGACAGAAACCCAGTTAGAACCTACAATGGGAAGATGAACCCCAGAAATGCACGGGGCATGATAAATCGATGTTTTCGATGTGACTCTCAATACCATTGTGCTTTCAACTGTCCAACTCGTTATGATAGAGTGTTTGAAGCGACACATGACACGGAAGAGTCAGAAGAGGAAAAAGATAGTGACCAGAAAGAAGGCATTGTCCTATTGACAAGCAGTTTTACGCCGGTAATGAGGGTGTTGGTTGCAGAATCCTTCAACTGTGCTGTATTGGACAGTGGCTGCACATCTACTGTATGTGGAATTGACTGGTTAAAATGTTACCTGGACTCTTTGAATGCTGAAAATCGTAACAAGGTTAAGGAATTTGAAAGTTCTACAAGTTTCAGGTTTGGGGATGATAATACTCTGAAGTCGCTGAAAAGAGCGGTAATCCCTTGCAATATTGCTGAAGTGAATCATTTCATTAGCACGGATGTTGTATCAAGTGAGGTACCTTTGCTTCTGAGCAGACCGTCGATGAAGAAAGCACACATGAAACTGGATATGGAACAGGATAAGGCAACAGTTTTTGGAAAGACGGTGGACTTACAATTTACACAGTCGGGACACTATTGTATTCCATTACTGACAAATAGTTTTTCAAGTAGAGTGGTTAAGGATGTGTTAATGGCAGTTGAAAATGGGACTTTAGCTGATAAAAAGCTTGTGGTATTAAAACTGCATAGGCAATTTGCACATCCGTCTCCTCGGAGGCTGAATTTTTTATTAAAGGATGCAGGTAAGGGATGACGACTATACTAAACTGATAGAACAGGTGAGTGACCGCTGTGAAGGTTGTAGGAAGTACAGAAGGACACCAGCACGACCGATAGTAACGCTACCTTTGGCCAGGGATTTTAACGACATTGTGGCCATGGACCTTAAGATCTGGGATAAAGCAAATAATATATTTATTTTGCATTTTGTAGATTTAGCAGCCAGATTTAGTCAATCAACGATTGTACGAAGTAAAGAAAAGAGAGTAATTCTGGATCAAATCATGGAAAAATGGATAGGGACAGGAATGGGTCCACCAACAAAATTCCTTATGGACAATGGGGGAGAATTTGCTAATGATGAGTTTCGGGATATGTGTGAAAACATGAATATCAGAGTTATGAATACGGCTGCAGAAAGCCCATTTAGTAATGGTGTCTGTGAAAGAAATCATGCTGTCATCGATGACATGCTTTGGAAAATTTTGGCAGATCGACCAAATTGCAGGCTAAATTCAGCTTTAGCATGGGCAGTACATGCAAAGAATTCATTGCAGATGGTTGGGGGCTATAGTCCTTATCAATTAGTGTTTGGTAGAAATCCTAAAGTTCCGTCCATTGTGGATGACCAGCCTCCAGCTTGGGAGGGGACTACAATTAGCTCTGGTTTTGCTGAACATTTAAATGCATAGCAGTAGAAAAGCTTTTTTGGAAGCAGAAGTCTCTGAAAGAATTCGCAGAGCTTTAAGACATAACGTATGGCCATCAGATGCCGTTTTGCAGCAAGGAGGCATGGTATACTATAAGAGAGATATTTCTAATGAATGGAAAGGCCCAGGGAAGATCATAGGCATAGATGGAAAAACAATTATTTTGCAACATGGTAATCAAACTGTTCATCAAGGATAACGAGTACAGATTACAAATTTTCAAATTCAGACAGAGCAGACAGACATGACGAGGAACCAGTCATCTGGTACGCATGTGTTACAGAACTATGAGGACCAATTAACTGATATAGACAGGGTTTCTGTGGAGGAACACAACACTTCTGATGAATTAGAACAGGCCATTTTTCTGAAAGGGCAACTGCCAAAAGTTGGTACAAAAGTGACATACTTGCCTGAAAGGCCTAGTCAATGGAAGGATGCAACTGTTATTAGTAGAGCAGGGAAGGCCACTGGAAAGTATAAACATTGGATGAATGTACACCATTCAGGGGAAGGAGTCAAGACAATGGATTGGGAAAACGAAGTTCAAAAATGGAGGGCACAGAAACGCAGTGCCAGTTCAGATAGTACATCGGATAGTGAACAGGTCCGCTGGAAAAGGTCGAGAACTATTGAAAGGACATCCCACAGCAGAAGGGAAAGATCAAGCAGTAGCAGTACAGAACGAGATACCAGGCGGGAGAGGGGACGTAGTTTGTCAAGATCTCGGAACATGAGTAAGACTATGAATACTAATAGGAGTAGAAGCCCACATGCACGTGAGATTTTGGTGGCTTCAAATAAATTAGATGAAAAAGTTATTAAAGAAGCTAAACAGCAAGAATTGCCTCGTTGGAGTGAATTTGGGGTATACACGGAAGTACCGGATAGAGGACAAAGAGCTCTATCCCACAGATGGATTTGCACGGAAAAGGTTCTTCCGGATGGAACTTATAAGGCAAAGGCCAGGCTTGTGGCAAGGGGATTTGAAGAAAACTTAGAAGATCAGGATCTAAGGGTAGATTCACCTACTGCAGGAAAGGTTATTTTAAAGATCTTCTTGGCTCTATTAGCCACAAAGGAATGGGAATGCAAATCGATAGATATAAAAGCTGCCTTTTTGCAGGGGCACAGCTCCAGAGAGACATTTTTCTCCATCCTCCCAAAGAAGCAGCTAACACAGAAGGGATACTCTGGAAGTTGAACAAATGTGTATATGGTTTAAATGATGCATCTAGAGTCTGATATTTTTCGGTAAGGTCAGTTTTGTTAAAGTTAGGCTGTTGCCAGTTGAAAGCAGATCCTGCAATGTTTTACTGGCACTATAAAGGAAATCTTTCTGGCATTTTTATGATGTATGTCGATGATTTTTTGTGTGGTGGGACTAGTGATTTTGAAGCTATTGTAATCTCAGGTTTGAGGAAAGAATTCAGGGTTGGAAGTCAGGCTTCCGGTGCTTTTAAATATATTGGACTGGAAATTGGACAGACTAAGTTAGGGGCAACTTTACGTCAGCAATCTTATTTGGAAAGCATCACCCCAACAGCAATTAGTCGTGGCCGAGTTTAACAAAAAGACGCAATGGTTTCAAAGATAGAAAAAGAACAACTGCAAAATTTAATTGGGCAACTGAACTGGTTAGGTAGACCGACTAGACCGGACGTGAGTTTTGATGTCTTAGAGTTGAGTACAAAAATGAATGATCCCAAAGTGGAAGACATAATAAGAGCAAATAAAGCGTTGGCCAAACTAAAAATGCAGGAGTGTGTTTTGAAGTTCCCGGTTTTAGGTGACCTTAGGCACTTGAAACTCATAGTTTATAGTGATGCGTCCTATGCAAATTTATGTGATGGGGTTTCAAGCGCAGGCGGTTTTATAATTTTCCTTTTGGAGAATAATGGTAAATGTTGCCCGCTTGTGTGGGAAACAAAGATAATAAGGAGAGTGGTAAAAAGCACTTTGGCTGCTGAGACGTTAAGCCTTGTAGAGGCGGTGGATATGGCCTTTTATATAAGTATGATATTGACAGAAATTTTGGGATTAGGGGATTTGGGTAATATACCTGTTGACTGTCACATTGACAATAAATCCCTGTGGGAAAATGTGCACTCTACAAAAAGTGTAAATGAAAAGAGGTTACAGATAGACACCGCAAGTTTGAAGCAGATGTTGGACAGAGGGGAAATAACAAAAATTAAATGGGTCGACAGGAGCTATCAACTGTCAGACTGTTTTACAAAAAGAGGGGCGAGTTCACAGAAACTTTTGGATATTGTTAATGAAGGGCGCTTGTTTCTGTGACTGTTTTTTTTTTCTTTCTCGTCCAAACAAAAAAAAAAGGGGGGGAATCATGTGTGTGTTTTTGAGTTTCTTGAAATGTTGTTTTCACCAAATTATTATTTTTTCTCCAAGGAAGGGGAGACTGTTAAGTAATGGGTTAAGAGACATTGCAATTAGTTGTCTCATTTATGTTAAGTATCCATTAATTGACACTGATATGTAAAGGGGCTTCAGGTGGCCTCTGTCAGGTGATGGATGGTTAGAGTTTTGTGCAAAGGCTGTTGGAATGAAATAAATGTGTGTTTGTGAAAAAGGAACAGAACTTTAGACTCTTCATATCACAGCAACTAAAACGTCTAACAGTCCTTTGGGGGAAATAGTTACTCCTCAACTCTGTTTTAATTTGGCAGCACGGTGGCGCAGTGGTTAGCATGCTACCTCACAGCGCTAAGTGCCTGGGTTCGACCCTGGCCCAGGCCACTGTCCGTGTGGAGTTTGGATATTCTCCCCGTGTCTGCATGAGTCTCACACCCACAACCCAAAGATGTGCAGAGTAGGTGGATAGGTCATACTAAATTGCCCCTTAATTGGAAAAAAATAATTGGGTACTCTAAATTTAAAAACAAACTCCATTTTAAATTTGCTACCGCTTATCCCAAGACTATGTCCTCTTATTCTAGAATGCCCAACAAGACGAAGCATCCACTCCATGTCTACTTTAGTGTTAGGGAGGTAAGTAAATAGTATTCTTGTGTAGTTTAATCTTTTGTAAAAAGGGAGTAAATAAGAGACTTAAGGGTAGTCATGACAGGAAAGCTTTCTATATGCTCAACCTGTACTATGTGGCAAAGCATGGAAGTGTCAGTTGTCTACTGGTGAGCACATATGCAGGAAGTGTGTCCAACTGCAGCTACTGGCTAACCGCATTTTGGAGCTGCAGCTGAAGGTGGATTCGCTGTGGAGCATCCGCAATGCTGAGCACATTCAGTGAGGTGGTCACACTGCAGGTAAGGATTGAACAGGCAGAAAGGGCATGGGTGACCACCAGGCAGAGTATAGGAAGGCAGGTAGTGCAGGAGACCCCTGTGGCCATCCCCCTTTCTAACAGATATACTGTATTCAAAACTGTTGGGGGAGATGACTATGATGGGGAAAGCAGTGGCAGTCAACTTCATGGCACCAAGGGTGGGTTTGCTGCATAAGAGGGGAGCAAGAAGAATGTCAGGGTTGTAGTGGTAGGGGATTCAATTGTAAGGGGAACAGACAGGTGTTTCTGTGGCTGCAAAAAAAGACTCCAGGATGTTATGTTGCCTCCCTGGTGTCAGGGATGTCATTGAAAAGCTGCTGGGCATACCGAAGGGGGAGGGCAAACAGATAGGTATCATGGTACACATTGGTGCTACATTGGGGGGGCACCGTAGCACATTGGTTAGCACAGTTGCTTCACAGCTCCAGGGTCCCAGGTTCGATTCCTGGCTTGGGTCACTGTCTGTGAGGAGTTTGCACTTACTCCCTGTATCTGCGAGGGTTTCCTCCAGGTGCTCCGGTTTCCTCCCACAGTCCAAAGATGTGCAGGCTAGGTGGATTGGCCGTGGATTGGCCAAACAAAGGTTGGGAGGTGTTACTGGGTTACGGGGATAGGGTGGAGGTCTGGGCTTGGGTGGGGTGCTCTTTCCAAGGGCTGGTGCAGACTCGATGGGCCGAATGGTCTCCTTCTGCACTGTAAATTCTAAAAAAAAGGTTGAGGTCCTGAACGCAGAATTTAGGGAGCTTGGAAGTAGATTAAAATACAAACCCTGGAAGGATTACTTCCAGTGCCACATGCTAATAAGTATAGAAATAGGAGATTAGTCCAGATGAATGTGTGGCTGGAGAAATGGTGCAGGAGGGAGGGTTTTAGATTTGCGGGACATTGGGACCATTTTTGGGGACAGTGGAACCTGTACAAGGTGGATGGTTTGAACCTGAACTGAAATGGGACCAATGTCCTTGCAGGGAGGTTTGCTAGAGCTGTTGTGGAGTTTAAACTAACTTGGCAGGGCCTGGGATCCTGAGAGAATGTTCAGCAGGGATAGATGCACAACCAAAATTAGAAGGGGCATCAAGTTTTTCGGAAAGGCATAGAATGCGTCCTGTAGAGGCCCCCCCCCCCCCAAGCCGAGGGTCCCCCATCCCTCACCGAGCACAGGGGCAGCAAGCCCGGCACCACCGGGCTCCTTGCCTGTGAGTAAAGATGGCTACTTACCCTCTCGGCTCCCCACAGAAGCCTTCCCGTCAGGTTCACGTTTTTCAAAAGGAGTACTAATCGGCGCCGCGTGACCGCTTGCTGGAGAGGCCGCTGAATGGCAGGGGACCGTTGGATAAGGGATGGCTCTCGTTAATTGTATGGAAATGGGGCTTAAGTGGTGATAATTGGTTTCTCGCCACGCTACAGCGAGATCCCGATTTCACCTATGGGAGTGAGCCGGTTGCATCGCAAACTGTTTGGCACCTGGCTCGAGCATGAGTGTAACGAGGCCGGAGGATTGCACCCTCTATGTAACTCAGTATATGAGTCCCACACTTTTCTCTCATCTGCCTTCAAAAATAGTTTATTGATTCATTCAGTGGGACAACCAGAAGATGGGCAATAAGAAGAGGACACTGAGAACCTGGGAATCAATTTTTTTTAAATATGTCATTGCTGCAATCATGTATAGGGAGAGAGGTTTGATTTATATGGTGTGATTCAGCAGCCTCATGGCATCCGATTTGGTGTCAGGACGAGGCCTTTGAATCCTCCGCGAGATTTGCACAAAGTCTCGCAAAATTCAATGTAATTTTGTGGCGGGTCACAATCCGGACCTCGCTCTCGCTGGGCAAGATCCAGGCACGCATATTTAAACAAACCATTAGGCCTCAACCGGGTGCTGTTTGGCACTGGTTCACAAAGTCGTGAACCAATCATGATGGAACCTAGGGGGATCTCGCTGAGGTGTTGAAGTGTCTGGGTGGTCGTGCACTAGGCAGGGTGACATCCTGGCACTCCCCCTGGCACCTGGCCACCTCAGCACTGCCAGTCAGGGACCTTGGCACATCTGCCAATGCGCCCTGGCAGTATGCCGAGCTGGGCCCAGGTGCGCCTTGCCCATAAGAGGTAGGGTGAGGGGTGCCTCGTGGACCCTGGAAGAGGTACATTGGGGGTTCCTGAGGCCACACTGAGGGTGGTGAGGGGGATCGAAAGATCGGGGCTGACTTTAAAAAGGGAGCCTCGATCCGCGAGAAGTCTGCCTGCCCCGCCAGTGCAGAAAATGACTTAAAGAGTGGCCTTGACGAGGAGTTCCTCGTCGAGGCCAAAGAAGACGGCAAAGTGCCTTTGAATAGCAGGGTCTTTCTCGGAGCTATAGCGGCGAGAAACAACCCCATTAAACACACCATTCAGTGGACTTTAACTCAAGTCCACTGAGTCCCGCCCATAGCCTGTGATCAAGAATTATTTCCAACCATGGGCCCCTCCTGCTCAACAACTTGGTTTGCGAAAGACCTCCTGTGCATGCTTATCCACGATTATCACAAGAACATGCTGCACTTTCCTCTCACTAAAGCTGAATTATCAGATGTCAATCTTGTCCCAGCACCTCTTATGTTTCCATGGTCATAGCAACACACGCTGTCCACACAAAAAGATCTATATTTATTTTGCTATATGATCAAAGCTCCACGCCTTTACTTGTTCCACATCTTAAACAAGTGCTCTCGCTGAGTGGAAGGAGAAATTGTAGTGCCAGATTGAGGTTAGTTGGTTCTCTCCTGTCGACATTGTCATGGCCTTGACCCTCTGGGCGCACGGCCACACAATGTCTTGCAAGAGCTGGAAGCATGGCCAGTTCCTGCTCACCACAGGCATTTCTTTAATATTTTGACGGGCTTGACTGGAGTGGAAAGATATGCACAACTTTCTTGTCTTCCAGCCATGCCATTGACACTCCCCTGGGAGTGACACCTCAGTTGAATGGCCAGAAAGCTGCATGAGAACAGTCACTCGGATTATCTCCAATCTTGGGAAAGCCTGGTGCCACTGCTGTTCCAGTCTGTTCCAAGCACCTATTCCCCATCGAGTTAATAACACCCTTTTAAGTAGGTTATGCTGGAAAATCTACTCTCTCAAAGCAAGTGCTATTTTTTCCTGAGAGAAACACACACAGAGGCAGAAGCTTTGAAATGATCTCTGCGGGAGGGTTTTGATTCTAAAGATCTGTCCTTTGCCAGTTATCAATTACAGATCAATGTGTTCTTTAAAACTGTGTGGACACTCTGATCTGAGGTTTAATAAAAGCTAACAGCAAAAAAAATGGGGGCGGGGAAATAAAAAATAAAAATAATGCAGAAACTGAAGTAACTGAATAAAATGAGGCTGAACAGAATGCTGAATAAAGTGGGCAAATAGTCAAAGCTTTCAGGAGCTTACCTGAGCTTTACTAATGCATGTTTGGTTTTCTTGTTTTTTGTTTCACATAATGGAGTACTGGGTCCTTTACTATGTAAATACAGATAAGTGTTAAATTTGTTCTGAACGAGGCAAAATATTGGAGTGAAATGGCTGCTATTGAAAGCTTATTGTAGATTTACATGCACTTAGTGTAAAATCAACCTTTTTTATTTTGATATTAGCACCCCTGGCTTTCAGCATTGGCGAGGGTGCAGACTATTTTAATAACCTATTTCGCTCATTTAAATGATATTTTAACTTGCTGATTGCGGACTGAATATATTGTGGGCCTGCTCCAATGGTACTGGGGTTCATTGTGCTGTCATATCTTTTGATTCTGTGATAGATGCTCCTGCAGGTTTGTTGCATTAGATGGTACAACATTGTGACAGCATTGGTGTGAAAGTAGGGTGAGTATGATCACGACTCTGGTCCTGAGGAATCACTGAAATCACACCGAGCTTCCTGTGCATTGCTGACTTTGAGGATGATGTGCTCTAACAAATATATAATCATCCTCAAAGTCAGCAATTCAATTGCAATGCTCCAAATGTTTCCCAACCACACAACAACCAAGACTGCTTGTCATCAGTAAGGGTTGTAATTAACAATATCTTTAGTAAATACATATTAAGATACTAATATGTTCCAAATACATGAAAGCTAAAGTTCAAACTTTGTTTCAGCATGGGCTGAAATATGCTAATCAGCCCATGTTCAGAAAATCATATACTTCAAGCCATTTGGTGTATTAACCTATTCAATGTCTCTGCCTGATGTTATTTCGGAACTTGGTGCAAAATATCAATCTAGACTGCAGTACCCCTATTTTGTGTTAACCACTTAAACCAAATTAAACAAACTGGGATAAATTGAAGAGGCACCCCCTTAAACGGATACTACATTGAACAAAAACCAAATCACAAAGGAAATTTAAAATATCAAGCCAAAATGTGATTAAGGGGGCCAATGAAATACCTCAACCCCCCCTGTTCCCACTGGGCATGAAAGACCTCAACAGTGCCCGTAGACACTGTGTACTCCCTGCCAGGGACACCCGCTGTGAATAAAGCCAAGGTAGAGGGGCAGACAGTTGGGCCAGATGATCCCCTCAATCACTGCCTGGACCTATTTATGGCAAGTTTAGCCAGGCCCAGGAGCAGGTTCACGAAAGAGACCTTCTCCTTCCCTGTCTCTCTCCAATGGGTGCCATAGATCTGGAGTGTGGGGCTGAAGTGCAAACCAAACTGTAACAAAAGCTTCTTTAAGAAACTTAGAAGGGACCTACCGTAGTACCACAGCAGTTCCATTTCCCTCACCAGCAGACCATTGGCTGATTGAAAGGGTTGGATCTTTAAGGCAGGGTTGGGAACCTGACATCCAGATGAATTCTGGGTGCCGACTCCGTGCCTGCACTACATCACGTTTAAATGTAAGTGGGTTGATTGGCTAGAAGACAGGTTCGGCACCCAATTAGAGGTGCTGGTGGAAGCTACCTGTCTGGAGCCAGCAGCAAAGAGGGGCAGCAGCCATATTGGTGGCTCCCGCTGTCTTGCTGAGGAGAGTAGGCAGCTCATGACAGGACCAGGAGGATAAAGGTGGCACAAAATGACAATGAACACCAAGCCAAGGTATAGCGTTCAACCTGGCGCTAGTTAACCCCTCAAATTTCCCCCAAAATAGATGGCAATAAACTTCCTTTTACCCGGTAGAAATTCTGATGTCTGTACACTAACATGCACCAGACTGTTCAACTTAATCGGGAATAAAGATTGAAAATCTTATTCTGTTCCATGAAAACCCCTTAACAAGCTCCTTCAGAAGTTTAAGGCCTACTGATTGGTGGCAAGCGGGTTTCCCATCCCTTTTCCCTTGCAGTCTTTTGAAAATTGTGGAATGTCCCAGAGGCAACAGGATCCAGTATTGCCTTCTGGGAATGCAATTTTCAAATGATGCGCTTTCCTGCCCCAGCCAGCAACTAAACGTTGAGGCCAACATTTCAAGGATACAACCCTCACAATGGCAATAAGGCATCCGGCTGGAACATTAGTGCGTGATGCCATATGTGGGTGCAGCAACTATTGTAGCCATGACACACGTGAGTTCCGAGATTTAGCTGTGCACTGTGGGAGTGGACTGAACAGAAGCCAAGGTGCGAAAATAAGTAGAAAATTCATTAAGGGGAGATTTTGCTGGATCTGTGCTTGTGTTGCAGATGTCAGAATGTCCAGTGAGTGGAAGATAAAGATGTAAAGGAACTTGCACAACTTTCCTTGCATTTAAATTGGAGCAAAATTGGGCAGATTGCTTTTTACAGCTATGTGCTCTGACCCGGCCAATCTTCTGATATTTACTGTGCCCAGGAGATCCAGTGGACCTGGGCACAGAATCAGTCAAATCTCCTCTTATAGATTCATTGTTGGGCAGCATGATAGAGGGTTCAAAACAGCTAACCGATCTGTCCTGTAAACTTGTTGCAAGATCGGGGCGTCACAGAGCAAATAAAATATATTCAAAGATATGAAAAGTGCGGTGCTGCAAACCAGCTATGCTGTAGATCCTTGCAGAAAGTGGCAGGAGATGGATAATCATTCAAATAATCCTCTACTTGGCAAATTTGTGATCTTACGTCATCAGGAAGAGGACATGAGGATCTGTGGCACTGATAAAAGACTACCTGGAAGTTCCCCTACAAGTCACTCACCAACCTGACTTGGACAAATATCACCATTCCTTCACTCTTGTTTGGTTCAAATCCTGAACCCCCCTCCCTAATATGACTGTTGGTGTACCTACACCACATGGACTGCAGTGGTTCCAGAAGGCAGCTCGCCACCTTTTCAGGGACAATTTAGGGATGGGCAATAAATGCTGGCCTAGCCAGCGAAGCACACATCCCCTGAATGAATACAATAAGTGGTTCAGCAAGCCAGTTGCATTGAAATATGTGCTTCCCCCAACATGAATCCGCTGCTGGCAAACGACAAACATGTTCAAGTTATTTAGCAAACAGCACAATTGGCCTTAGCTTGTCATAAAGCACATGTTAGTGAGTAAAATGGACAAATTGTTCACATATAAACAAGGAGCTAGCAAGCAACACTGGTCCCTTTGCTGTTAAGGAATTGGAGATCTTGCCACAAGGGTGGCACCAAAGGAAGGTGGCCCTATTTAGACCTTAAGCCCACTTTCCAGTAAAATCAAATGTACATGCAATATGGACGAATATTGATGAGGAAGTCAATGTGATTACTCTGATTCTTCGCTCCTGGCACACAAGAGATTAGTGATCAAAATTAAAGCTCATGGTATTGGGGGTAATGTATTGACATGAATAGAGAACTGGTTGGCAGACAGGAAACAGAGAGTGGGAATAAACGGGTCCTTTTCAGAGTGACTGGTGGGGTACCGTAGGGTTCAATGCTGGAGCCCCAGCTGTTCACAATATACATTAATGATTTGGACGAAGGAATTGCATACAACATCTTCACATTTGCAGATGACACTAAGCTGGGTGGCAGTGTGTGCTGTGAGGAGGATGCAAAGAGGCTGTAGGGTGACTTGGACAGGCTGGCTAAGTGGGCAAATATTTGGCAAATGCAATATAATGTGGGTAAATGTGAGGTTATCCACTTTGGTGGCAAAAACAGGAAGGCAGATTATTATCTGAATGGTGGCAGTTTTGATAAAGGGGAAGTGCAACGAAACCTGGGTGTCATGGCAGAATAGTTGCTGAAGGTTGGCATACAGGTACACCAGGCGGTGAGGAAAGCTAATGGCATGCTGGCCTTCATAGTGAGAGTATTTGTGTATAGGAGTAGGGATGTCTTGCTGCAGTTATACAGGGCCTTGGTGAGGCCACACTTTGAGTATTGTGTGCAGTTTTGGTCTCCTAGTGAGGAAGGGCTTTCTTGCTATTGAGGGTGTCGAGCGAAGGTTCACCAGACTAATACCTGGGATAACTGATATATGAAGAAAGACTGGATTGAATGGGCTTCTACTCACTGGAGTTTAGAAAAATGAGAGGGGATTTCATAGAAACATGTAAAACCCTGATGGGACTGGACAGGCTAGATACAGGAAGAATGTTCCCGATCTGGATCTGGATCTGGATTTGTTTATTATCATGTGTACCGAGGTACAGTGAAAAGTATTTTTCCATGAGCAGCTCAAACAGATCATTCAGTACATGAAAAGAAAAGAAAAAGAAAATACATAATAGGGCAACACAAGATACACAATGTAAATACATAAACACTGGCATCGGGTGAAGCATACAGGAGTGTAGTATTAATCAGATCAGTCCATAAGAGGATCATTTAGGAGTCTGGTAACAGCGGGAAAGAAGCTGTTGGGGACGTCCAGAACTAGGGGTCACAGTCTAAGGATAAGTGGTAAGCCATTCAGAACTGAGGCGAGGAAAAACTCCTTCTCTCAGAGAGTTGTGAGCTTGTGGAATTCTCTACCACAGAAAGCTGTTGGGGCCAGTTCGTTGGATACATTCAAGAGGAAGCTGGACGTGGCCCTTGCGGCTAAAGGGATCAAGGCGTATGGAGAGAAAGCGGGAGTGGGATACTGATGGGATACTGAATTTGCATGATCAGCCATGATCATATTGAATGGTGGTGCAGGCTTCAAGGGCTGAATGGCCTACCCCCACACCTATTTTCTATGTTTCTATGAGAAAGTAGTTTGTGAAAATAGTGGGCAGCACGGTAGCATAGTGGTTAGCGCAATTGCTTCACAGCTCCAGCGTCCCAGGTTCGATTCCCAGCTGGGTCACTGTCTGTGCGGAGTCTGCACGTTCTCCCCGTGTGTGCGTGGATTTCCTCCGGGTGCTTCGGTTTCCTCCCACAGTCCAAAGATGTGCAGGTTAGGTGGATTGGCCATGCTAAGTTGCCCTTAGTGTCCAAAAATTGCCCTTAGTGTTGGTTGAGTTGGGTTACTGGGTTATGGGGATAGGGTGGTGTAGACTTGGGTAGGGTGCTCTTTCCAAGAGCCGGTGCAGACTCGATGGGCTGAATGGCCTCCTTCTGCACTGTAAATTCTATGATTCTCTTGGGAGGAATGTGAGGGTGATCATGCTATTCATTTGTTCCTGCATTTTTTGATGCATATTAAACATATCACAATTGTAGAACTCCTGCTCTCTTTGAGAGCTAGGCACCATTTAAAGCACATTTTACAATAATGTTTCTTTTGAATACACTCTTTCATTGTGCCAAATCTAGACTGTATATTCTTCTTGTAGGTGGAGGAGGCGACTGAAGACAACAAACAGATATTCCTGGTTCGAACCCATGATGTTTCTCTACTGGGTTTTCTGAGTTACTTCTCCATCAAAATTGTGATCAGCATGAATGCCAGATAATATAGTGTTGTGGCCATTCGCTTGATGGTGACCATTGGCATGCATAATGATGCTTCTCTGATCGGATCACATCATATTAAATCAGTGCAACATTTCTATAGATAGAAATCATGGGGTTGGTGCGATGGACACATGGGTGGCGCTTCTGATTTGAGGGAAACCTGTAACCACTTCCAATTGATTTTTCCTTTCCACAGAAAAAGTAATGATGGGGGAACCAATTGCAAACCTAGCATTTGTTCCATACTTGACAGGTATGTGCACACCAGGCTGCCCCACGTGGAAAAGTTGGTTTGGAAGGATCCATTAGCATGAAGGTTTCATGAAATGTGCTAACCTTTGTTTCTATGAGAAGAGGCACCTCTACTCCTGATGTTCTTTTAGGTCATGCTGCAGCCAATGGTACTAATCTGTGATATCCTATTTTGTGAAACAGGAAAAGATAGGCCTCCTCTGCTATGTCCAAGCAAGTGTGAAGGGCTGGACTAGTGATAATAATAGGTGTAAACAAAATGCCTAAAGTATTATTGCAATTCTACTTTTTATCCCTCTCATGAACTCTTCCTCCTCATCTAAATCAGGATGCATATTCACAATTCCTAATGAAAAACCTATCCTCACCAGATGTAAATGACGCAGCAATCAAGACTTGTGGAGGAAATTTAATTGTCTGGGGAAATAAAACAAAAATGACAGATCCTCCAGCAAAACCAATTGATGCATGCAAAATACACTGAAATAGAATAGAAATGTACAGGAACAAAATATTTTACCAGCAATTGAAACTGTCAGGTACATTTACAAACTTTATTTGATGAGACCGGCTCCCGGGACTCCCAATATTCCTATTCTATATGGGCAAGGTGCATGCTGTGGGTGGAACATCACCCACTGGTACTGAATTTAGTAATGCATTAAAATCTGTCTCACACATAATTACAGCATGGTCTATCTTTCTCCTCTTATGTTTTCAAGATATTCAGCGGAACAGACAGTGTTGATTTTGAATCAACTGTTCCCACTTGTTGAGAAATCTAGGACTAAGGGGCACAGTCAAAAAGTGGAACCAGATCTTTTAGGAATGAAATATGAAATTCTTCACACCAAGGACAGAAGTTTGGTATCATATGCCCCGAATGACAATGAATACTGGATTCATTGTTAAATTTAAAATTAAGGGTGATAGAATTTTGTGAGCCAGAGGTATTAGGGATATGGGGCAAAAGTGAGCATAAAGAGTTATGTCGCAGATCAGCAATGATCTCATGGATTGGCAGAACAGGCTTGAGGGGATAAATAGCCTACTTGTGTTCCTATATTGAGCACGGCAAAATGTGAGGGTTGGAAATACCTTACCACAGAGAGCATTCTAGGCAGAGAATTATGTTACACTAACATGCTACTGTCTGACCCAAATGTATCAGAAAAATGTTTCAACCTGAATAATTTTCTGACTTTGCACTGTCAGTGGTAAGCTCTTGCTCATGTTGGAAATTGGGCCATGGACAGTCAGCATGTGCCCATATTTCCTGTATGCTAGTAGGTGAAGCTTAATACTGGAAAGTTGTGGCTAAAGAAAAATAATTTGGCTACTGCGATGTTAATGATTAATTGCATTTACTTGACTTGTTTGTGTAGTGGGAAATCTTGTTCATTAGAGCTCAAGTGTTTACAGCCATTGGAAATAACTGAATTGGGATTTCATTGTGCAATTAAAAGTCACAGAGTAAACTCCCACTGGGAACAAGAGAGGCCTTGTAAGAATTAGAATGAGTTGAGCTGACAGTACTTTCTTCCACTTTTATCTTTTTATCATCCATTTTTACATACAATTTATAGCACAGCTAAAGGCCTTTGGCATGACAGATATATGCAGATATTTATGTTATATGCAAACCTTCTCCCACTTCATGCCACCTCCTGTTATCTACATAACCATTTTTTCTTTCTCTCCCATGTATTTATTTATCGTCTCCCGAAATATATCTACGTATTCATCACAATCGCTCAATTTGGTCGTGAATTCCCATTCTCACTCCTCTCCTAGGGTTTCTCATGAATTTCTGATTGAATTTATTGGTGAGTATCTGGCATTTCTGGTCCTAAATTTGGAGTTCCGCACAAGCGAAAAAGCTCCCCAGTCTGTTAGATTTTCCCTGATACCCTTCAAATCTAATATAATTCCTGTAAATCTTTTTGTCACTTTCACCAATGCTTCAATATATTTTTGTAATCTGGAGTCTACAACTGTGCATTGCACTCTAAGTGTTGTTTAACCAAGTTTCTCTATTAGTTTAACCTAACCCTGTTGCATTTCAATCCTCTGCCTCTAGAAATTAGCCTCGGGCTTTTTTTGCATCTTTTAGAGTTTTATTAATGTAGATTCTTACTTTTAATAATTTGTGAATTTTTACCCCTAGATTTATTTGCATATCACCCCATTCTGGCTTGTAATACAGAACAATGCCAGCAGCGCGGGTTCAATTCCCGTACCAGCCTCCACGAACAGGCGCCGGGATGTGGTGACTAGGAGCTTTTCACAGTAACTTCATTGAAGCCTACTTGTGACAATACGCGATTATTATTATTATTATTAGACTCTTGCTTTCCAAAACATATGTGGCCTTCTTAGTACTCCTTCTAAAATGCAAACCTCACATTTATCTATGTCAGAATTCATTAGCTATTGCATGTCCATTCTGCACACTTGTTAACATCTTCTTGTATATTGTTGCAGTCTTCCTCTGTATTAACGGTATCCATCAGTTTTGTGTTAGCCGCCAATATCATCCATGTAAATGGTGAACAACAGTAGCCCCAGCCCTGATTTCCATGACAGATCACTTCCCACCTTCCACCAGTTTGAGCAATAACTTTTTCAAAAAATTCTAATTGAGCAATTACTTATAACTCCCACTTTTCATTTTCAGTTTTATAGCCAGTTTTCTGTCCACTCTATTACTTGCCCCTTGACTCCAAATGATCTGATTGTAGTCATGAGTTTGTTGTGTGGCACCTTTAATGTCTTTTAAAATTCCCTGAATATTATATTGATTGCATTGCCCGTGTCAATTATTTATGTTACTTCTGCAAATAATTCAATAAGATTGTCAGAGCATGGGCTTCCTTTTTCAAATCAAGGCTGACGATTCCTTATTATATTTTCAGCTCCTAAATGTTTTACTATCACATATTTGAAAAGGTATCCCAATCTATTTCCTAACATCAATGTCTAGAGTTCCCTGGATTCTATATTTTTGAACATCGGAATAACATCAGTTGTCTGCCAGTCCTTTGGGGTTATTTCATTTTCTATTTATACAAGTGTTTCTGCTGTCTCTTTGTTAGTTTCTTTGAATTATTTCTTGTTTCTTAGTCTTTAGGCACATAGAAACAGGAATAGGCCATTTACTTCCCAAATCATTCTTGCTAACAGTGGCACTTTACCTTTTAATCACAATATTCTGCCTCCTCAGTACTATTACTCCATTTTGAAACAGTTTAATTAATTTTGCATCAATAGCTTACAGGATAGTGAGTTCCACAATGTTACAATCCTTTGTGTGAAGAATTTTGTCCTGGATCCATCTTTAACCAACTTAGTTTAAACTCCAAGATATCGTGTGAGATTTTAATTCATTCTAACCCACCCTTACACAACATTAATATCGGGCCTCTCGTCCCTCATTTTAATATTTCATTTCTTTGTTGTCTTCCCTTAATTTGTACCATATCTTCAGAAGAAATGTAAATGCAAACCTCAACTCTATGGCATAGCAAATTTCTGTAGCAGTCACTGAGTCAAAACTCAGTTTTAATCCTGATAAAGTCACATGTTATCTTGTTACCTGTTGAATATAAAGTTAGCACAAATTTAGAATTTGCAATAAAAGTTTAAGAAGGGAGGTTAGAAGTTTTTGTTCATATGAATAGTTACATTTAGGAAGAAATTTGATTGTCTTTTGCATGGAAAAATATTAAACGCTACAAATCAAAAATGAGCGATATATTATATATATATACATATATATATAGATAGATAGATCTGATAACACTGGTACAGACACAATGGACATAATGACCTCCTGTGCCACATGTCTATGATTCTATTTCTTTTACACCCAAAAAGAAAATCAAATAATTTTTTTTTTTTAATTTTGAGTGCCCAATTATTCTTTTCGAATTAAGGGATAATTTAGCATAGCCAATCCATCTCCTGCACATCTTTGGTTGTGGGGGTGAGACCCACGCAGACACGGGGAAATGTACAAATTCCACACAGACAGTGACCTGGGGCCAGGATCGAATCTGGGTCCTCAAGGCCGTGAGGCAGCAGTGCTAACCACTGCATCACTATGCCGCCCAAGAAAATCAAATTCTTCATTCAACACTGTTGAGTTTACATTTGCTTTGGCACAGCGTGTCAATAGGTCACAATATGTTAGATTTTTTTTAAATGGTGATCTCGATGCCAAACTTCATGTGACAAGAGCATATAATGGAAATTTGGGCACAAAATTTAACTTGTCTCAGGGCCATCCTTACTCATTGTTCCCATGGTGACCTCAAACTTGGGATGATCATCCTCACTGCATCAGTGTGAGTTTTTCTAGTCACTACTCTAAATGACACCGGCAAATCATAGGCGGTTCTGTACAGTTCCTCATGCTCAATATAATCAGGCTCCTGATTATACAAACATATCCTGTACCGACAGTAAAACATTAAGTGTGAGCTGGTTTCAAATTCAAAATTCATAGAGAAATTATAGTGTACAAACCCACACCAGCAACCAGTCCATAAACTTCGGAAAACAAAGTTAAATTCTCTTAATTGGATTTGGGAGAGCTTATCAGAAATTAAAAAGAAAACTGTCACTGGTTTTGCAGTTTTTGCCTGTAAAGGTAAAGGGTTCATCGAGGAGAAGAGATAATCCATCATAATGCACAAAAGAATAACACTAGCTTATGGAAATTAACTCCGTTGAATGCGGCAAATAATGCAGCGACAAAACATATATAGTTTCGGAGACTAAAATTACTGTTACAAAGCTGACACCTCTAATCCATTCCAGTAATGCACGAATCAGATGGACTCTAAGGTCTGCAGAACAGACAGTTTTCTGCATCCAATATTTCAAACCTAGGACATCTTGTCTTATTTATTTGTAAACAGATCTTAAATACACAAGATGCAGAAGAGGGCAGGTGTGCGAGATTAGACAGTAGAGACAATCAGCAAACAAAGCTGGAATCAAAATAGAAGAGCAGGAAAAAGACAATAAACTAAGCACCAGTAATAAAAGATTTTAGAAATTACAGAATTACAGAATTAACATTTGTTAGGTGACAGTGACTAATGAAAGGCACGTCCCTAAGTCTTTATATTAAAGAAAGCATAAGAAGTCTTACCCAATACAGGTATAAATCTTGTTTCATATGGTTCAGGATGCAAAATTAGTGGGAAATACTGTAATCTTCAAGAAAATGTCAACGTTCATGCACTCCACTGCAGTGTTCAGACTAAATATGCCAATGATAACACGTTAGGAATCTTCTACTTTCTAAAATAACATCTTCACGATCTCTCTTCAAAATTCCCAAGTGTTGCAATGATTGACCTGCCTTTAGAGTTTATAATTTCCCCCATTCTTGAAAGGCAAATAATATTTTTTTTAAACTGACTGGTACAGCAGTGCGAATATTAGTAAAGTAGAAATCACTTCCAGGATGTTCAAAGTACCTGACAGCCTCAAAGGTGGACTTTGTGCCGTCCTTTATCTGGTAAAAGTCTGTGCGGGGTGATGTTTTGATCGACAGACTGGGCAGCCAGTGACACGGAGGCGTCTGGCGAGCGGAGGGGCGTTACTGAGCAGGCGGCAGCATCTTCATCACAGGGCACCGATGGGACTGCAACAGGAAACGCGCGATGGGGGCATCAGTGGAGTCTGCGGGGCATCAGCAGATTTCTGTGCACTTCACAATAAACTGTAAAGCAAAACCAGTCATCTGAGCGATGAGAAATACTAAACGCCGAAAGGAAATGCTTCATTACAGCGCTCTCAGGTTATGCGTGGAACAGTGGACCGCACAGAAATGTAGCCGTGGTCCCATGAATTTGATTAAGTTGAGGACTGCAGGGAGTAGTTTGACATTGAAATACTGTTAAGCTGTGTCACTGCGGGCTTGGTCTGCGCACTGATTCACAAAGGGGCTCCGAGGAGGAAGGACGCTGTGGAACTCACTCCACCTGCCTTGGCTTGGTGGGAAGCCACAGCAGACTGACAGGGAAAGATAAGAAAAAAAATAAACAAGTGGCACAGTTCACATCCAAACCCTTTAAACGTGCGGACCGCACTCACATTCCTGTCATCTCGATTGTCCCAATGGAAATAAAAGGGGCTAACATCTGTTTAAAGTAAGGTGTTAATGTGGGTCGGTATGATATTATTCAGGCACAATCAAGACGAACAAGTTGGTAAGCTGTCAATAAAAGATATCGGATACTAGATAATTTCCAATGGGAGTGGAAGTATCTTAAAATATTTTGGGTGCGCACAGTGTTGCGTGATAGACTTTCTTCTCGTTGCGATTAATATCTCTCTAGAGTTGCTAGCTCCTACTGGGTTGGTCAGTTCACCCACCCCTGTGCAGCCTGTGCGATGCAGTTCGTTCCCAACAGGGCGAGAGGTGATACCCAGCTGCACCTTTACTCAGCTGGCTCCTGTTGGAACTGGGAACCTTGGAGTGACACCAGGAGAACCTGACTGCTCAGTTAATTTAGTGGGGGGAGTGGGATATTCGTGGTGCTGCTGCCAATCAAAGTAGGTAAAGAGTGATATTCCATTAATTATTGACTGGCTGTGAAGATTTGAATGTTTAACATTTAACAAACAACATTTATATTTTAGTCTCCTGAAGAGACTAAAATATAAATACAAATACCACTTCAATTCAGATCTCTTGCATTTTTCAAAATGCATACCACCTTATGATACTGCTTTTCAGTTTTATATATTGTTTTTCTTTCTTCGCAATCCCCAGAACAATTAACTGCAGCAATCCTTGGACACCAGGCAGAATAATGTGATATCTTTGCAAACTCCTACGCAAATATTTTTGAATCCCTTAAAATGTGGATAAATATCAGTACAATGACAGCTTGTGCAAGAACACTGGTATTAGTTTGAGATTATTAAGAATTGAAAAAATTGCATAGGACAGATGGCGTAGACACAGGCCTTTTGGCCAACCAATTCATGTCAGAGTTCATGCCCCACTCGTGTTTCCTCCCATCTTTCTTCATTTAAATCTATCATATTAAATAACTTTATTTTCTTCTCCCTTAAATGCTTCTCTAATTTAAACTATACTATTCGCTTCACATGCTCCCTGTGGCAGCAAGTTCCTTCTCATCGCTCTTTGGGTAAAGGAGTTTCTTCTGAATTTCCAATTGGATTCATTGCTGACTCTTATATTGTTACCAAAAGGATCTATGGAATTAACTATGGAGAAAAAAAAGGCTTGACTGGAAAGACAACAAGAGAAGATTTCACTATGTTGATTTTGAAATGTTAGTTAAACAACAGGCCAATATGAGACCAAAGAGTAAATGCTGGAAAATCTCAGCAGGTCTGGCAGCATCTGTAGGGAGAGAAAAGAGCTAATGTTTCGAGTCCAAGTGACCCTTTTTCAAAGCTATAAGACAGAGAAAGTGGGAAATATTTATACTGTGGAGTGAGAATGAAAGATGAGTCATAGCCACAGAAACCCAGGGAAATGGTGCTAATAGCCCACATGTCTGTCCTTGGCCTGCTGCAATGTTCCAGTGAAACTCAACGCAAACTGGAGGAACAATATCTCATCTTCCGCTGAGGCATGCTACAGCCTTCCGGCCTCAACATCGAATTCAACAACTTCAGATGATTAGCTCTACCCCACCTCGATCCATTTGATTTTATCCCATTTCAGTTTAACTGTCTTTTACCATTTCTTTCTTTCTTTATATATATTTACCCCCCCCCCCCCACCTTATCCACCTTTCCTTACCCTTTCTCCTCTTTGCTTCCCCATTCCCCTCCCCCCACATCTACATCTGTCACAGTTTACCCTCTGATATTAATTTCTTTGCTGTTTGGCTTTCACATTTTTTGTCCTCTCTGGGGACTGCCATTAACACTCTTTCCCTGTGGTTTCTGTGTTTATTAGCATCTGGTTTCCCTGGGTTTCTGCGACTATGGCTCATCTTTCATTCTCACTCCACAGTATAATTATTGCCCACTTTCTCTGTCTTATTGCAAAACAGATTATGGATAGGTGTGGAGGTCTCAGGGTAGTTGTCATGGGTGACTTTAACTTTCCAAATATTGATTGGAACCTCTATAGGTCGAACAGTTCGGATGGGGCAGATTTTGTACAGTGTGTGCAGGAGGGTTTCCTGACACAATATGTGGATAGGCCGACAAGAGGAGGGGCCACATTGGATTTGGTTCTGGGTAATGAACCGGGCCAAGTGTTAGATTTGTTTGTGGGAGAGCACTTTGGAGATAATGACCACAATTTGGTGTCTTTCACTATTGCAATGGAGAGGGATAGGGCCATATGGCAGGGCAAGCTTTATAATTGGGGGAGGGGTAATTATGATGCGACTAGGCAAGAATTAGGGAGCATAAGATGGGACCAGAAACTGTCAGGGAAAGGCACAAATGAAAAGTGGAGCTTGTTCAAGGAACAAATACTGCATGTCCTTGATAGGCATGTCCCTGTCAGGCAGGGAGGAAATGGCCGTGTGAGGGAACCATGGTTCACAAAAGAGGTTGAATGTCTTGTCAAGAGGAAAAAGGAAGAGTATGTAAGGATGAGAAAACAAGGTTCAGTAGGGTCGCTTGAGAGTTACAAGGTAGCAAGGAATGAGCTGAAAAAAGGCCTTAGGAGAGCTAGGAGGGGGCATGAGAAGTCCTTGGCGGGTCAGATCAAGGAAAGCCCCAAGGCTTTTTACTCTTATGTGAGAAATAAAAGAATGACCAGGGTGAGGGTAGGGCCGGTCAAGGACAGTAGTGGGAACTTGTGCATGGAGTCAGAAGAAATAGGAGAGGCGTTGAATGAATACTTTTCTTCAGTGTTCACAAAGGAGAGGGGTCATGTTTTTGAGGATGAGAGTGTGATTCAGACGGGTAGGCTGGAGGAGGTAATGTTCTGAGGAAGGATGTATAAGCAATTTTGAAAAACCTGAGGGTCGACAAGTCCCCTGGGCCAGATGGGATGTATCCAAGGATTCTTTGGGAGGCAAGGGATGAGATTTCAGAGCCTTTGGCTTTGATCTTTGGGTCCTCGCTGTCCACGGGGATAGTGCCAGAGGACTGGAGAGTGGCGAATGTTGTTCCTCTGTTCAAGAAAGGGAATAGGAATGACCCTGGTAATTATAGGCCAGTTAGTCTTACTTCGGTGGTCGGTAAGATAATGGAAAAGGTCCTGAAGGATAGGATTTATGACCATTTGGAAAGATGCAGCTTAATCCGGGATAGTCAACATGGATATGTGACGGGTAAGTCTTGCCTCACAAATTTGATTGAATTCTTTGAGGAGGTAACTAAGTGTGTAGATGAAGTAGAGCAGTTGATGTCGTATACATGGATTTTAGTAAGGCGTTTGATAAGGTTCCCCATGGTCGGCTCATGAAGAAAGTAAGGAGGTGTGGGATAGAGGGAAATTTGGCCAATTGGATAAGTAACTGGCTATCACATAGAAGACAGAGGGTGGTGGTGGATGGAAAATTTTCAGACTGGAGACCAGTTACCAGCGGTGTACCACAGGGATCAGTGCTGGGTCCTCTGCTATTTGTGATTTTTATCAATGACTTGGAGGAGGGGGCTGAAGGGTGGGTCAGTAAATTTGCTGATGACACCAAGATTGGTGGAGTAGTGGATGAGGTGGAGGGCTGTTGTAGTCTGCAAAGAGACATTGATAGGATGCAGAGCTGGGCCGTAAGATTGAGTTTAACCCTGATAAGTGCGAGGTGATTCATTTTGGTAGAAAAAATTTGAATGCGGATTACAGGGTCAATGGCAGGGTTCTGAGGAATGTGGAGGAACAGAGAGATCTTGGCGTTCATGTCCACAGATCTCTGAAGGTTGCCACTCAAGTGGATAGAGCCGCGAAGAAGGCTTATAGTGTGTTAGCGTTTATTAACAGGGGTCTTGAGTTTAAGAGCCGCGGGGTTATGCTGTAACTATACCTGTCCCTGGTGAGACCACATTTGGAATATTGTGTGCAGTTCTGGTCACCTCATTATAGGAAGGATGTGGAAGCATTGGAAAGGGTGCAAAGGAGATTTACCAGGATGCTGCCTGGTTTGCAGGATAGGTCTTATGAGGAAAGATTGAGGGAGCTAGGGCTTTTCTCTTTGGAGCGGAGAAGGATGAGAGGCGACTTAATAGAGGTTTATAAGATAATGAGGGGGATAGATAGAGTGGACGTTCAGAGACTATTTCCTCGGGTGGAGGTAGCTGTTACATGGGAGCATAACTATAAGATTCAGGGTGGGAGATATAGGAGGTATGTCCGAGGTAGGTTCTTTACTCAGAGAGTGGTTAGGGTGTGGAATGGTCTGCCTGCTGTGATAGTGGAGTCGGACACTTTAGAAACTTTCAAGTGGTTATTGGGTAGGCACATGGAGCACACCAGAATGACAGGGAGTGGGATAGCTTGATCTTGGTTTCGGACAATGCTCGGCACAACATCGAGGGCCAAAGGGCAGGTTCTGTGCTGTACGGTTCTATCTTATACCTTTGACAAAGGGTTATCTGGACTTGAAATGTTAGCTCTTTTCTCCCCCTACAGATGCTGCCAGACCTGCTGAGAATTTCAAGCATTTTCTCTTTGGTTTCAGATTCCAGCATCCGCAGTAATTTGCTTTTATAATAGGCCAATATGACTTCATCCTGTGCTAAGGGAGGAGGATTGAGCTCCTATTGCAAACTAATACAGAAAGAAAAAATTGATTCTACCTTCTTGCACTTTCACCTCCCCATCCTATCCACTAAAGTAGCTCCCAACAGCAGTTTTACTTCACCTAAACATGGACTTCAACTATTGGGTTTTACAGGAATCAATGATGCCTACATAGAATTTCACAGAATCTCTACAGTGCAAAAGGATCCCATTCAGCCCACCGAGTCTGCATAACCCTCCAAAAGACCCTACCTGGGCCAACACCCCGCCCTATCCCCTTAACCCCACCAAACTTGCACATCTTTGGACACAAAAGCGCAATTTTAGCATGGCCAATCCATCTAACCTGCACACCTTTGGGAGGAAACTGGAGCACCCTGAGGAAACCCACGCAGACACAGGGAGAACATGCAAACTCTCCTCAGACAGTCACACAAGGCCGGAATTGAACCCGGGTCCCTGGCACTGTGAGGGAGAAGTGCTAACCACTGTGCCGCCATGCCACCCAAATGTTTTGTATGGGGAAACAAGAACAACTAATCCACAGGTTTGTCCTTGCCATAACAATATATTCAAAAAGAAGGTGCTTCCCATTCAGGGGTACCGTCTCGTCGGATCTCATATCCCCAAACATGGTCTGCTAAAGAACAACCTCTGTTGGCAAGATCTCCCTGTAGAGAAGCAGGAAGGAGGGGGCGCCGCACGGGGCGAGCTGTGATCACGGGGGGAAGCCGAGGTCAGCCAGAGTTTGCTGACTTCTGGGAGCAACATGGGGGGAGTAATTACGCTAGCGGGGGGTCTAGCGGGGGGGGGGGGGGGGGGGGAGGGGGGAATTACTGGGTTGCTGCTGCTGGGGAAAGGGGGGAGTGGGTGCGGGAAAGGATGGGCGGGGGGGCACCGTCTGGGAGAAATACAGCCGCGTGGGAATTGGGCGAGAAGCTGGAAAAAGATGATGGCTAACCGGCAAGGGGGGGGGTGGGAAGCCCCCCAACTCGGCTGATCACGTGGAACGTGAGGGGGCTTAACGGGCCGATAAAGAGGGCACGAGTACTCGCACACCTTAAGAAACTTAAAGCAGATGTGGTCATGTTACAGGAAACGCACCTGAAACTGATAGATCAGGTTGGGTTGCGCAAAGGATGGGTAGGGCAGGTGTTCCATTCGGGGCTGGATGCGAAAAACAGGGGGGTGGCTATATTAGTGGGGAAGCGGGTAATGTTCGAGGCAAAGACTATAGTGGCGGATAACGGGGGCAGATACGTGATGGTGAGTGGCAAATTACAGGGAGAGATGGTGGTGTTGGTAAACGTGTATGCCCCGAATTGGGACGATGCCAATTTTATGAGGCGAATGCTAGGACGCATCCCAGACCTAGAGACCGGAAAGCTGATAATGGGGGGAGACTTTAACACGGTGTTGGAACCAAGGCTGGATAGGTCGAAGTCCAGGACTGGTAGGAGGCCGGCAGCAGCCAAGGTGCTTAAGGATTTTATGGAGCAGATGGGAGGGGTGGACCCGTGGAGATTTAGTAGACCTAGGAGTAAGGAGTTCTCGTTTTTCTCCTATGTCCATAAAGTCTATTCACGCATAGACTTTTTTGTGTTGGGTAGGGCATTGATCCCGAGGGTGAGGGGAACGGAATATACGGTTATAGCCATTTCGGATCATGCCCCACACTGGGTAGACTTGGAGATAGGGGAGGAAACAAGAGGGCGTCCACCCTGGAGAATGGATATGGGACTAATGGCGGATGAGGGGGTGTGCTTAAGGGTGAGGGGATGCATTGAAAAGTACTTGGAACTCAATGACAATGGGGAGGTTCAGGTGGGAGTGGTCTGGGAGGCGTTGAAGGCGGTGGTTAGGGGGGAGCTGATATCAATAAGGACACATAAAGGGAAGCAGGAGAGTAAGGAACGGGAGCGGTTGTTGCAAGAACTTTTGAGGGTGGACAGACAGTATGCGGAAGCACCGGAGGAGGGACTGTATAGGGAAAGGCAAAGGCTGCATGTGGAATTTGACTTGCTGACCACAGG
Source organism: Scyliorhinus torazame (assembly GCF_047496885.1). Taxonomy (NCBI): domain Eukaryota; kingdom Metazoa; phylum Chordata; class Chondrichthyes; order Carcharhiniformes; family Scyliorhinidae; genus Scyliorhinus; species Scyliorhinus torazame. Next base: position 76,273,500 of record NC_092715.1, read on the forward strand.
CACTGCAGAGGCACAATGGAGGAAGGCGCAGGGTGTACAGTATGAATATGGAGAGAAGGCGAGCAGATTGCTGGCACACCAATTGAGGAAAAGGGGAGCAGCGAGGGAAATAGGGGGGGTGAGAGACGAAGATGGAGAGACGGAGCGGGGAGCGGAGAGAGTGAATGAAGTGTTTAAGACATTTTATAAAAAATTGTATGAAGCTCAACCCCCGGATGGGAGGGAGAGAATGATGGAGTTTTTGGATCGGCTGGAAATTCCCAAGGTGGAAGAGCAGGAAAGGATGGGATTGGGAGCACAGATCACGGTAGAAGAAGTGGTGAAAGGAATTAGGAACATGCAGACGGGAAAGGCCCTGGGACCGGACGGATTCCCAGTTGAATTTTACAGAAAATATTTGGACTTGCTCGCCCCGCTACTGACGAGGACCTTCAACGAGGCAAAGGAAAGGGGACAACTGCCCCCGACTATGTCAGAAGCAACGATATCGCTTCTTTTAAAGAAGGAAAAGGATCCGCTACAATGCGGGTCCTACAGACCAATCTCCCTCCTCAATGTAGATGCCAAGGTCTTGGCCAAGGTAATGGCAATGAGAATAGAGGAATGTGTCCCGGGGGTGGTTCATGAGGACCAAACTGGGTTTGTGAAGGGGAGACAGCTGAACACGAACATACGGAGGTTGTTAGGGGTAATGATGATGGCCCCACCAGAGGGTGAAACGGAGATAGTAGTGGCGATGGATGCCGAGAAAGCATTTGATAGAGTGGAGTGGGATTATCTGTGGGAGGTGTTGAGGAGATTTGGGTTCGGAGAGGGGTATGTTAGATGGGTGCAGCTGTTGTATAGGGCCCCAGTGGCGAGTGTGGTCACGAATGGACGGGGATCGGCATATTTTCGGCTCCATAGAGGGACAAGGCAGGGATGTCCTCTGTCCCCATTACTGTTTGCACTGGCGATTGAGCCCCTGGCGATAGCGCTGAGAGGTTCCAAGGGATGGAGGGGAATACTTAGGGGAGGAGAAGAACACCGGGTATCTTTATATGCGGATGATCTGCTACTATATGTGGCGGATCCAGCGGAGGGGATGCCAGAAATAATGCGGATACTTGGGGAGTTTGGGGATTTTTCAGGGTATAAATTGAACATGGGAAAGAGTGAGCTGTTTGTGGTGCATCCAGGGGAGCAGAGTAGAGAAATAGAAGACCTACCGTTGAGGAAGGTAACAAGAGACTTTCGTTACCTGGGGATCCAGATAGCTAAGAATTGGGGCACATTGCACAGGCTAAATTTGACGCGGTTGGTGGAACAGATGGAGGAAGATTTCAAGAGATGGGATATGGTAGCATTGTCAATGGCAGGGAGGGTGCAGGCAGTTAAGTTGGTGGTCCTCCCGAGATTCCTTTTTGTGTTTCAGTGTCTCCCGGTGGTGACCACGAAGGCTTTTTTCAAAAGGATAGAAAAGAGTATCATGGGTTTTGTTTGGGCCGGGAAGACTCCGAGAGTGAGGAAGGGATTCTTACAGCGTAGTAGGGATAGGGGGGGGGCTGGCACTACCGAGCCTAAGTGAGTATTATTGGGCCGCTAATATTTCAATGGTGAGTAAGTGGATGGGAGAGGAGGAAGGAGCGGCGTGGAAGAGATTAGAGAGGGCGTCCTGTAGGGGGACCAGCCTGCAGGCTATGGTGACAGCCCCATTGCCGTTCTCACCAAGGAACTATACCACGAGTCCGGTGGTGGTAGCTACACTGAAGATTTGGGGACAGTGGAGACGACATAGGGGAAAGACCGGAGCACTGGGGGGGTCCCCGATAAGAAACAACCATAGGTTTGCCCCGGGGGCAATGGATGGGGGATATGGAATGTGGCAAAGAGCAGGTATAACGCAATTGAAAGATCTATTTGTGGATGGGAAGTTTGCGAGTCTGGGAGCGCTGACCGAGAAATATGGGTTGCCCCAAGGGAATGCATTCAGGTACATGCAATTGAGGGCTTTTGCGAGGCAGCAGGTGAGGGAATTCCCGCAGCTCCCGACACAAGAGGTGCAGGACAGAGTCATCTCAAAGAAATGGGTGGGGGACGGTAAGGTGTCGGATATATATAGGGAAATGAGAGACGAAGGGGAGACTATGATGGACGAACTAAAAGGGAAATGGGAAGAAGAGCTAGGGGAGGAGATTGAGGAGGGGATGTGGGCAGATGCCCTAAACAGGGTAAACTCGTCGTCCTCGTGCGCCAGGCTAAGCCTGATTCAGTTTAAGGTATTACACAGGGCACATATGACTGGAACACGGCTCAGTAAATTTTTTGGGGTGGAGGATAGGTGTGCGAGGTGCTCGAGAAGCCCAGCGAATCATACCCATATGTTTTGGTCATGCCCGGCACTACAGGGGTTTTGGATGGGGGTGACAAAGGTGCTTTCGAAAGTAGTAGGAGTCCGGGTCGAACCAAGCTGGGGGTTGGCTATATTTGGGGTTGCACAAGAGCCGGGAGTGCAGGAGGCGAAAGAGGCCGATGTTTTGGCCTTTGCGTCCCTAGTAGCCCGGCGCAGAATATTGCTAATGTGGAAAGAAGCCAAGCCCCCGGGGTGGAGACCTGGATAAATGATATGGCGGGGTTCATAAAGTTAGAGCGGATTAAGTTCGTCCTAAGGGGGTCGGCTCAAGGGTTTACTAGGCGGTGGCAACCGTTCGTCGAATATCTTGCGGAAAGATAGATAGGGGAGAACAAAGAAGGCAGCAGCAGCGGCCCAGGACTTGGGGGGGGGGGGAGGGATGGGGGGGGATGGGGGGGGGGGGGGGGTGGCCTGAGACAAGGCAGTTGCCAATTAGGGCTAGTTTTTATTTTTTGTTATTTAATATTTATTTATTTGTTGTTGTTTTTGTTTAAATTTTAAAAAGGTCATTATTATCTGTATTGTTACAATGTTGTGTAAAGGATGCACAATGTACTGTGTTGGTTGACCAAAAATTTTCAATAAAATATTATTTAAAAAAAAAAGATCTCCCTGTACCTGCAGACTACTCAATTTACACAGCGTATTTTGATCCAGCCTAATCCTGTTCAAGGTGTTGCTCTAGTTTTGCCAGGATTTCCAGTAGTACCACCTCAATATTTAACCCAAAGTTGCACCGTGGTGACCAGGCAAGTTGAGTGTGCAAGGTTTAAGTGTGCAAAGTTTCACAAAATTCATTCCGTTTTGCCTAGAGGTAAATTCCTCTCATTCACCAATCTTCTTAAGAGTTCAAAAGGAATTCCTCAAAGAAATTGGGAAGGAGAGGAATGTCGACCTTGGACCTGTTTATAATATTCCTGAGATGAGGACTGCCAGTATTTCAAAGGAAAGTTGATAACACCTTCATTCCCACTAGATGATCCAGAGTCACTTAAATCGCACAGTTCCTCAATTTAAGAGTCCATCTGTGACCTCATATCCAAGCTTGTACTTGCTTTGTGTGTGAAACACTTGGTCATAGACTCTCACATCTGGTTTGACGATGTGAAACAAACGCATCTCCCTAAATGTGGCTAAATTCTCCTATTACTCTGGGGTCATCCTAGAGAGTATGGACAATCCCAAGGTCTCTTCGCTACCAAACATGTCAACTTTGACCTCCTTCTCGATCCCATCCACCCTGACTTCTGATGTCAAGACTGAGAATTTCTTTGTCTGTAAAATTGAGATTTTCCACTTAGCTGCCTTATTCCACAACATCTGTAATCAAAAGCCTCCATGTGTTAATGGCTTTACCTCAACTTTGTTTTTGTGATTTCTAGCTATCTTTCCAGAATTAAAAGGTGAGTAAACCAGAACTTCCTTGGGCTTCATGTTGCAATATATTGATGAGAGAAAAGCTGTCCTATTGAGTTTGGCTTGAAATTCTACCCTGCCATCACCAACACTGCTTACATCCATCTTCATAATATTGCTTGCTATTACCTCTGTTACTACTGAGACCCTTGTCTATGCCTTCAATACCTTCATGCGTGACATTTTCAGAGTTCTTCCTACTGGTTTCCACAGTTCTGCACTGCACAAATTTTATGTCATCTAGTGTTCCTTTGGCTGTATCATATCCCAAATGAAATGTCATTCACCAGTCATTCCCTACCCTTACTAACTCCTCTGCTCAGTATTCATGTTATTCATTTCAAAATCCTGATTTTCTGAAAATCCATCCCTATCTTTTCTCCATCTTACCTCTGCTGCTGCCTCCAACCTTGTGCCCCCTTATGCTCTTCCGTTCTCTGCCCAACTGTGGACATGATGGGTCATCTGCCATATCTTGTTTAATTGGAGTGAATTTTTTTGTTTATATTTATACAGCATATCCTCGTAGTCTCTTTGAGACTAATCAGAAAATATAGAACTTAGAGTTTTTTGAGAATGTGACTAACAAACTTGAAGGACATAGTATGTTTGGATTTTTAGAAGGCTTTTGATGAAGTCCCCCACAGGAGGCTGATTAGCAAAATAAAAGCACATTGGGTAGGAGGCAATGTACTGTCATGGATTAAGAATTGGCTAAAAGGCAGGAAACAGAGAGTAGGAATAAACGGATCATTCTCCCATTGGCAGGTTGTGACTAGTGGGGTACCACAAGGGTCAGTTCTTAGGCCCCAGCTGTTCACAATATATATCAGCGGTTTGGATGTGGGGTCCAAATGTAATATTTCCAAGTTTATGGTTGATATAAAGCTAGGTGGGAATGTGTGGTGTGAGAAAGATGCAAAGCGGCTACAGAAGACTGTGGACAGACTTAGTCAGTGCGCAAGAGCACGGCAGTTGGAATTAGAAAGTGTAGATGTACAAAGGGACCTGGGTGTCCTTGTTCATACGTCACTGAAGACTAGCATGCAGGTGCAGCAAACTCTTAGGAAGGCGAATGAAATGTTAGCCTTTATCACGGAAGATTTGAGTACAGGAGTAGCGAGGTCTTCAGTTGTTTAGGAGCTTGGTTAGACCGCACCTGGAGTACTGTGTGCAGTTTCGGTCCCCTTACCTCAAAAAGGATATTATTACCATAGAGGGAGTGCAACGAAGGTTCACCAGACTTGTTTTGGGAATGGCAGGTCTGTCTTAGAAGAGAGATTGGGCAAAGTGGGCCTGTATTCTCTAGAGTTTCAAAGAATGAGAGGTGATCACATTGAAACATACAAAATACTTAAAGGAACGGACAGGGTAGATGCAGGTAAGATGTTTCCGTTGATTTGCAAGTCTAGAACCAGGGGCACAATTTCAAAATTAGGGGGAAGCGACTTAGGACCGAGATTAGGAGAAATTTCTTCACTCAGAGGGTTGTGAATCTTTGGAATTCCCTACCTGGAGGGATGTGAATGCTCAGTCATTGTGTATGTTTAAGGTAGAGATTGATAGATTTCTGATTAACAATAACGTATAGGGCTATGGGGATAGTGTGGGTAAAAGGCATTGAAGTGTTCGATCAGCCAAGATCGTATTGAATGGCAGAACAGGCTTGATGGGTCGAATGGACTACTCCTCTTCCTATGTTCCTCAATAATAATGTTTTGAATCAGAATGAACTATTGTTGAAGATACCATAATTGAAGGTAATAGTATCCAGTAGCTGACAGCTGCTTTTCAGTTTATTTCTATTTTCATATAATTAAAAGCATTCTTCTAATTGTTAGTAGTCAGTAATCAGTAGATGGTTATTGATATTTAAAAACCTAGCATCCTTCTGTTCAAAGAGCTCAATGAAAGGTTAAAGTGTTTAATCACCATCCATTTATCAAACAAATGTCTCAGTAATTATTCAATTACTTTGTCATAAATTGTTCACTTTCATTAGCCGTTGTTATGGAAAATAAAATGAGTGCATTTTTGATGTTGCCCTCAACCATCTTCACGTAAAAGGGCATCTCAATCATCCAGCACATAGGACGGGAGTTTGATGATCAGTATATTGACTGTGGTGATATTGCTTACCCCTTACATGTCAGTCATTAAGGTGAACAGTTGGTTATCACATATCTATAAAGAAAAGCATAATATCACATGATCTGAAGATGGCATTTCCAGAAGACTCCACAGAAATCAGCTCCACTAGCAACAAGTTGTCCAGTTTCACTATTCCTTTTCGTTTTGAGACTTCTTCACTAAGTTCAATTCCCGACTTCTATTGCAAATGTTTTGTCAAAAAACCAAAATACTTATTTTATATCATGTTTTATGCAGCAATATCTAGTTATCATAAATGTCTTGCGTATAGCACTCCTTTCCTGTGTTACACCTGCTTCCTGTGACACTTTTCCGTAACACTTTATTGATTACACCTATTATAGTCAGAGAACAGCATATCCTCTGACTCACATCTGCTATTAATATAGGGCGATTCTCCACTTTTGTATATTATGCAATAGCCGACAGGGTGCTGCCAGAGACATCATGCACAGATATATCACAAGATAGTTGTGGCTGGGTGCATAAAAGGTTTTGAAGGGTGAAATGATGGCATGTGACATCAGTAACAGATGTGTTAACACTTTTGGAAAGGGAATTTGAAAATTAGAATGGCATGAATGTTTTAATGTGTTTGTTATTAATATCGCAGAGTATGATTTCACACACCATTAGAAAATTGACACTGGGTGTCAGCAGGCAAGGAAAGATTCCCTGTGTTCTCATGCATGCTTCAGCAACCCTGATTAAGAAGTGATACTTAAAATCTATTTGTAATGGAAAGAGTTACTGTCTTTATCCCACTCCTTGTCAATTTCCAGTTGCAATATAATTGAACTTTTATTTTTTTTATGAGCTATAAATAAATGTTGAAGAGTGATTATGGAAGATGATGGTACACTCCTGGCAAATGCTGTTTACTTATGGCATTACATAACTTTGGTGAGCCTCTTCTGATTTAAAAAAAAATCTACACATTGATGATTTAATTATAATCTGTACAGTCATCTTCAAACTCAGTGAAGCTTCTAGCTTCCCTGCTAACCTGTGAAGGCTACTGCAGCTATATTACCTCTCAGGAACCTCACAGCATTCTTCAGAAAGGTCTATCTAAGCCAAATTATGGAAGGAGACCGGTACAGAGTGTTCTGCACTGTGGTCAGTCATGCACTAATGAAAAATTATGTTGCAGCCCAGCTTAGACCAGCAAAAACACTGTAGGTGGAACCCCTCAGCACATCATTTATGGCAACAAAGTATCCTGGTAAAATTAATATCTGACATGCAGGCCCTGAACCCTGAATTTCTGTGGGTTGGGGTGGGGATGGGCAGGTGGGTGGTGTCTGCTGGTCTCGAGAAAATATTCCAGCATGAAATGGTAAAATCTCCAGTAAAATGATGTAAATAGCCATTTAATTTTTTTAAATATAAATTTAAGAGTACCCAATTATTTTGTTTTCCAATTAAGCAGCAATTTAGAGTGGCCAATCCACCTAACCTGCACATATTTTGGGTTGTGAGGGTGAAACCCACGCAGACATGGAGAGAACCTCACACGGACCCAGAGCCGGGATTCGAACACGGGTCCTAGGTGCTGCAGTGCTAACCACTGCGCCACTTACTGCCCTAAATCTTTAGGATTACTTTAAAAACCTTTAGGATTACTTTGGAAACCTTTAGAAATGTAGCTTCTCACCTGCTGATCCCTTCTCAGCTTTGTCTGTGCTGCCCATGAACATTCTCTAGTTCTATTTACAGGTTTCTGGAACTAACCACCCTTTAGTTCTTCTGGAGATTGATTTCTTGCATTTTACTGCTTTGAGCAGAGCTCTGAGAGCTGCCTCTCACACTCTCCCTGTCTCCAACTGCCATTAGCAGAGCTAAGGGGGAGGTGTACATGGATTTTAGTAAGGCATTTGATAAAGTTCCCCATGGTAGGCTTATGCAGAAAGTAAGGAGGCATGGGATAGTGGGAAATTTGGCCAGTTGGATAACGAACTGGCTAACCGATAGAAGTCAGAGAGTGGTGGTGGATGGCAAATATTCAGCCTGGATCCCAGTTACCAGTGGCGTACCGCAGGGATCAGTTCTGGGTCCTCTGCTGTTTGTGATTTTCATTAATGACTTGGATGAGGGAGTTGAAGGGTGGGTCAGTAAATTTGCAGACGATACGAAGATTGGTGGAGTTGTGGATAGTAAGGAGGGCTGTTGTCGGCTGCAAAGAGACATAGATAGGATGCAGAGCTGGGCTGAGAAGTGGCAGATGGAGTTTAACCCTGAAAAGTGTGAGGTTGTCCATTTTGGAAGGACAAATATGAATGCGGAATACAGGGTTAACGGTAGAGTTCTTGGCAATGTGGAGGAGCAGAGAGATCTTGGGGTCTATGTTCATACATCTTTGAAAGTTGCCACTCAAGTGGATAGAGTTGTGAAGAAGGCCTATGGTGTGCTCGCGTTCATTAACAGAGGGATTGAATTTAAGAGCCGTGAGGTGATGATGCAGCTGTACAAAACTTTGGTAAGGCCACATTTGGAGTACTGTGTACAGTTCTGGTCGCCTCATTTTAGGAAGGATGTGGAAGCTTTGGAAAAGGTGCAAAGAAGATTTACCAGGATGTTGCCTGGAATGGAGAGTAGGTCTTACGAGGAAAGGTTGAGAGTGCTAGGCCTTTTCTCATTAGAACGGAGAAGGATGAGGGGCGACTTGATAGAGGTTTATAAGATGATCAGGGGAATAGATAGAGTAGACAGTCAGAGACTTTTTCTCCGGGTGGAACAAACCATTACAAGGGGACATAAATTTAAGGTGAAAGATGGAAGATATAGGAGGGATATCAGAGGTAGGTTCTTTACCCAGAGAGTAGTGGGGGCATGGAATGCACTGCCTGTGGAAGTAGTTGAGTCGGAAACATTAGGGACCTTCAAGCAGCTATTGGATAGGTACATGGATTACGGTAAAATGGTATAGTGTAGATTTATTTGTTCTTAAGGGCAGCATGGTAGCATTGTGGATAGCACAATTGCTTCACAGCTCCAGGGTCCCAGGTTCGATTCCGGCTTGGGTCACTGTCTGTGCGGAGTCTGCACGTCCTCCCCGTGTCTGCGTGGGTTTCCTCCGGGTGCTCCGGTTTCCTCCCACAGTCCAAAGATGTGCGGGTTAGGTGAATTGGCCAATGATAAATTGCCCTTAATGTCCAAATTGCCCTTCATGTTGGGTGGAGGTGTTGAGTTTGGGTAGGGTGCTCTTTCCAAGAGCCGGTGCAGACTCAAATGGCCGAATGGCCTCCTTCTGCACTGTAAATTCAATGATAATCTATGATTAATCGAGGACAAAGGTTCGGCACAACATCGTGGGCCGAAGGGCCTGTTCTGTGCTGTATTTTCTATGTTCTATGTTCTATATTCTATGTTCCCTCTCCAGCGGACTATCTGCAATAAGTGCCCTGACTTCCAGTTAAAACTAAAGAACAATGAATAAAGAGCAAAGGAAAGAACAAAGGCCCTTATAAGTGTCCCCAGTTGCCAAGCAACTATAATTACTCTTCACACCGTAGCTCCCTCTATCACATTTGGAACTTAACCAACTCCCCACGCTTATAAACATCTTTGTCCAGCGTGAATCTAACTATAAGTCCCTTCCAAACACAGAAACATTAAATTAAATCCACCTAAAACTATACCTTATTTCTAATGTTTCCCAATACAAATATAACTCACTTTCCTTTCATTTCCTAATACATGACCCTTACCATCTAGAGGGATGAGGGCAGCAGAAACAATGGAACATCACCACCTGCAAGTTTCACTCTAAGCCACACACCACCCTGACTTGTAAGTATATCAACCTTCCTTCACTGACGCTGGTCCAAAATCCTGGAACTCCCGAAAAGCACAGTGGGTGTATCACATGGACTGCAGTGATTAAAGAAGGCAGCTCACTGCCACTTTCTCAAGGGCAATGAGGAATGGGGAATAAATGCTATCCTAGCCAGAGACACCCACATCCCTGTGAAAGAATGCATTAAAAAAAAATGTCCTATCTTAGAAAGCTCTTGGCTAATTGGATTGGTTGGCAGGTCTGTAGTTGTAGCAGCATCACCAGGAGCCACTGCTGAGATTAAGGGCCAATACTGAGGTAAATCAGGTTTGTAGATCATGGCAAGGAGGTGTGAATGGGTGAGTGTAGATGTCAGAGGTCAGATTCAAGACTCCGGGGTGGAGGCGGGTCCCTCCCACCCCTCCTCCAATGTTACCTGACACCAACTCATACAGTTAAAGCTGCATGGCGTGGGTCTTTCCCCACTGTGCGTAAAATATTGGTGGAGCTGGGATGAAGGAAGGGCCCAATGTGACCCAAGTGTGGGAGTGCAACTCAATGCCTCCCCTGCCCCCCAACCTCCCTCTAAAATTGAAGACAGGTTGGATTTGGGTGGAAAGCCACCCACTGAATTATATATGCTCCCCCATCACATTTAAAACCCAGCAACGGAGGGAGTGTAAAATCCAGCCCAGTACGTGTGAAGTGGATCTGTGCTCCATCTAAAGTGAGATGAATAGACTTCTCTTTTTATTTTTTATTTCAGTAAGCTATTACGCAAAACAGGATGAATACAGAGGTGTGATATTGATTGAATTTGAATTCTTGCAAGATTTGTGGAGAATAGAATCCAATCTCTTATATCAGTGCTGTTGTCATTGGTTACAAGGCTGTTATTCTTCTTGTAATCTGGAAGGAATAAAGTATGCTGCTGAAACATTGAGTGGTTTAAATTTGAAAATGTGCATTCTATCGTGAATTGCTGGCTGAGTCTATAACGAATCTTACACTGGACTATATGGTAACTGAAATGAAAGCTGAAGCATATGATCAATATGAAATGTAATTGTTAGGCATTTTGTATCAAATAAACAGGAAAAGAGCTAAACATTTCATAAGCTAATTCAGCAGATACATTTTCTCAAAAATTATTCACTATGTGCTTTAAACTTCAAATTGATCCTTAGTCATGAGAAATGCTTCACATGTGTATCTTGCCTGGCATGTGATTCTCCTTTTTAAAAAAAAATATTTTTATTCTCCTTTTTCACATTTTGCCCCAAATTTTCACCCCCCAACAATAGACAATAAGCAGTATGCAGGTGATTCTCCTTGATTGCTGTTTCTTTTCTCTCATTTGAAGATAGAGCAAATAAATAAATAAACATTAGCAACTATCAACCACATTTATGCACATAAATGTGAACATAATAAACATGAACCACATATGCACAAATAAACAGATGTCACATGAAACATATACATATGCCAACACATGTACCCACAAACATGTACGACTCACAGAAACAACCACCACCAAGACACATGTAAACAGGAACAATTTCACTTACATAATATTAGCCATGTATACTTGCAGAGATATATACAGATATTTGCTATTATTCAACAAACAACAAGAACAAAGAAAAGTACAGCACAGGAACAGGCCCTTCGGCCCTCCAAGCCCATGCCGACCATGCTGCCCAACTAAACTAAAATCTTCTACACTTCCTGGGTCCATATCCCTCTATTCCCATCCTATTCATGTATTTGTCAAGATGCCCCTTAAATGTCACTATCGTCCCTGCTTCCACCACCTCATCCGGCAGCGAGTTCCAGCTACCCACTAGCCTCTGTGTAAAAAACTTGCCTCGTGCATCTCCTCTAAACCTTGCCCCTCGCACCTTAAACCTATGGCCCCTAGTAATTGACCCCTCTACCCTGGGGAAAAGCCTCTGACTATCCACTCTGTCTATGCCCCTCATAATTTTCTAGACCTCTATCAGGTCGGCCCTCAACCTCCGTCGTTCCAGTGACAACAAACCGAGTTTATTCAACCACTCCTCATAGCTAATGCCCTCCATACCAGGCAACATCCTGGTAAATCTCTTCTGCACCCTCTCTAAAGCCTCCACATCCTTCTGGTACTAGCTCTCCGTATACACAGCTCTCTCCGAGAGCTGGACAAGCTCTCCGCATACACAGGATCTGCTCAGACGAGGAGGAGCGTAACAGACATCTACAGACGTTGAAAGATGCCCTCGTACGAACGGGATATGGCGCTCAACTCATCGATCGACAGTTCCAACGCGCCACAGCAAAAAACCGCACCGACCTCCTCAGAAGACAAACATGGGACACAACCAACAGAATACCCTTCGTCGTCCAGTACTTTCCCGGAGTGGAGAAACTACGACATCTTCTTCACAGCCTTCAACACGTCATCGATGAAGATGAACATCCTGCCAAGGTCATCCCCACACCTCCACTACTTGCCTTCAAACATCCTTCTGGTAGTGTGGCGACCAGAATTGAACACTATACTCCAAGTGTGGCCTAACTAAGGTTCTATACAGCTGCAACATGACTTGCCAAATCTTATACTCAATGCCCCGGCCAATGAAGGCAAGCATGCCGTATGCCTTCTTGACTACCTTCTCCACCTGTGTTGCCCCTTTCAGTGACCTGTGGACCTGTACACCTAGATCTCTCTGACTTTCAATACTCTTGAGGGTTCTATCATTCACTGTATATTCCCTACCTGCATTAGACCTTCCAAATCACATTTGTCTGGATTAAACTCCATCTGCCATCTCTCCGCCCAAGTCTCCAAATGATCTAAATCCTGCTGTATCCTCTGACAGTCCTCATCGCTATCCGCAATTCCACCAACCATTGTGTCATCTGCAAACTTACTAATCAGACCAGTTACATTTTCCTCCAAATCATTTATATATACTACAAACAGCAAAGGTGCCAGCCCTGATCCCTGCGGAACACCACTAGTCACAGCCCTCCAATTAGAAAAGCTCCCTTCCATTGCTACTCTCTGCCTTCTATGACCTAGCCAGTTCTGTATCCACCTTGCCAGCTCACCCCTGATCCCGTGTGACTTCACCTTTTGTACCAGTCTACCATGAGGGACCTTGTCAAAGGCCATACTAAAGTCCATATAGACAACACCCACTGCCCTACCTGCATCAATCATCTTTGTGACCTTTTCGAAAATCTCTATCAAGTTAGTGAGACACGACATCCCCTTCACAAAATCATGCTGCCTCTCACTAATACGTCCATTTGCTTCCAAATGGGAGTAAATCCTGTCTCGAAGAATTCTCTCCAGTAATTTTCCTACCACTGGCGTAAGGCTCACCGTCCTGTAGTTCCCTAGATTATCCTTGCTACCCTTCTTAAATAAAGGAACAACATTGGCTATTCTCCAGTCCTCTGGGCCATCACCTGAAGACAGTGAGGATCCAAAGATTTCTGTCAAGGCCTCAGCAATTTCCTCTCTAGCCTCCTTCAGTATTCTGGTGTAGATCCTATCAGGCCCTGGGGACTTGTCTATCTTAATATTTTTCAAGACGCCCAACACCTCGTCTTTTTGGATCTCAATGTGACCCAGGTTATCTACACACCCTTCTCCAGACTCAACATCCACCAATTCCTTCTCTTTGGTGAATACTGATGCAAAGTATTCATTTCGTACCTCGCCCATTTCCTCTGGCTCCACACATAGATTCCCTTGCCTATCCTTCAGTGGGCCAACCCGTTCCCTGGCTACCCTCTTGCTTTTTATGTACGTGTAAAAAGCCTTGGGATTTTCCTTAACCCTATTTGTCAATGACTTTTCGCGACCCCTTCTAGCCCTCCTGCTTAAGTTCCTTCCTGCTTTCCTTATATTCCACACAGGCTTTGTCTGTTCCCAGCCTTCTAGCCCTGACAAATACCTCCTTTTTCTTTTTGACGAGGCCTACAATATCTCTCGTTATTTAAGGTTCCCAAAATTTGCCGTATTTATCCTTCTTCCACACAGGAACATGCCGGTCCTGAATTCCTTTCAACTGACATTTGAAAGCCTCCCACATGGCAGATGTTGATTTACACTCAAACATCCGCCCCCAATCGAGGTTCTTCAGTTCCTGCCTAATATTGTTATAATTAGCCTTCCCCCAATTTAGCACATTCACCCTAGGACCACTCTTATCCTTGCCCACCAGCACTTTAAAACTTATTGAATTGTGGTCACTGTTCCTGAAATGCTCCCCTACTCAAACTTCTACCACCTGGCTGGGCTCATTCCCCAATACCAGGTCCAGTACAACCCCTTCCCTAGTTGGACTGTCTACATTTTGTTTTAAGAAGCACTCCTGGATGCTCCTTACAAACTCTGCCCCGTCTAAGCCCCTAGCACTAAGTGAGTCCCAGTCAATATTGGGGAAGTTGAAGTCTCCCATCACAACAACCCTATTGTTTTTACTCGTTTCCAAAATCTGTCTACCTATCTGCTCCTCTATCTCCCGCTGGCTGTTGGGAGGCCTGTAGTAAACCCCCAACATTGTGACTACACCCTTCTTGTTCCTGGGGCGGGATTCTCCGACTCCCCGCCGGGTCGGAGAATCGCCGGAGGCTGGCGTGAATCCCGCCCCCACCGGTTGCCGACTTCTCCGGCACCGGATATTCGGCGTGGGCGGGAATCGCGCCGGTTGGCAGGCCCCCACCCCCCCCGCCCCCCCGGCGATTCTCTGGCCCGGATGGGCCGAAGTCCCGCTGCTGGAATGCCTGTCCCGCCGGCGTGGATTAAACCACCTCTCTTACCGGCGGGACAAGGTGGCGCGGGCGGGCTCTGGGGTCCTGGGGGCGATCTGGCCCCGGGGGGGGTTTCCCCACGGTGGCCTGGCCCGCGATCGGGGCCCACCGATCCGCGGGCGTGCCTGTGCCGTGGGGGCACTCTTTTCCTTACTCCTTCGCCATGGTTTCCATCATGGCGGAGGCGGAAGAGACCCCCTCCACTGCGCATGCGCGCGGATGCCGTGAGCGGACGCTGACGCTCCCGCGCATGCGCCGCCCGGCAAAGTCATTTCTGCGCCAGCTGCCGGGGCACCAAAGGCCTTTCCCGCCAGCTGGCGGGGCGGAAATCAGTCCTGCTCGGGCCTAGCCCCTCAAGGTTAGGGCTTGGCCACGCAAGATGCGGAGGATTCCGCACCTTTGGGGCGATGCGATGCCGGACTGATTCGCGCCGTTTTTGCCGCCAGTCGGCGGACATCGTGCCGATTGCGGAGGATTCCGCCCCTGATCTCTACCCATATAGCCTCGCTGCCCTCTGAGGTGTCCTCCCGTAGTACAGCTGTGATATTCTCCCTAACCAGTAGCGCAACTCCGCCACCCCTTTTACATACCCTCTATCACGCCTGAAACATCTAAATCCTGGAACGTTTAGCTGCCAATCCTATCCTTCCCTCAACCAGGTCTCTGGCCAAATGTGTTCCCATATATGCATTCCAGTATCCTGTATGCACTAAATTCCTTTCCGCAGCCATTTAATACAGCCATTAACTGTTTATTTTAAATGAGTAACAATTGTGTAAAAATAACCAGACAGTAATTTCGAGATAAAAGCAAGTTACTGCGGACATTGAAATCTGAAACAAAAACAGAAAAAAACAGGACTTTCACAGCAGGTCTGGCAGCATCTGTGGAGAGAGAAGAGAGCTAACGTTTAGAGTTTGGATGACTCAAAGCTGGAGAGAATTGGAAATAGGGTCAGATTTATACTGTTGTAGGGGAAGGGGTGGAGCGGTGGGGCTGGATAGGGAGCTTGCGATAAAATAAATAAATAAATAATCTTTTGTCACAAGTAGGCTTACATTAACACTGCAATTAAGTTACTGTGAAAAGTCCCTAGTCACCACATTCCGGCACCTGTTCGGGTACACAGAAGGAGAATTCAGAATTCCCATAGGTGGAGATTGACAAAGATGTCTTGGACAGAAAGACAAGGCACATGTAAATAGAGGTGATTAGGGCTAAGAAGGGTGCTAAAGCTTTTACATAAAGAGATTAAAATGTGTGAATGGCAGAACAAAGGGGAGCAGTGTGTCAAAGGGTAACTGGGAGCAGGAATTTAGAGGAGTTACATTAACTAGTGGACAAAATAGAGCAAAGTAGATTAAATGTTTTCCCGTTCCATTACTCCCCAGCCATAATTAATAATTGGACTTGACATTTCTGAATATTTAGAAAATTAAATGAAAACACTCTTTCTTTCCAGAGTTTGACATTATCATTGTTTTGGTGGCATAGTTTTACATTTCTTCCTGTTTCAGAATTTCTCCATTGGCTGGCTCATGCCCTTTACTTCCCTGTGTCTCCTGTGCTGGTTATCTGAGTGAACACATACAGTAAATGGAAAAATCTAACAATCCATTTTATGTAGCAACTGATATTAAAGTGCTAAATCCTTCCAATGGATATGTCACTTCCGATACAAGTGCATTCTACAATCATCTGTCTTGGAGCAAAATTGAAACCCGTGGGATTAAAGGGGCAGTGGCTACATACATATTGAATTGTCGAAGGAATAGAAATCATAGTGAATGGTTGTTTTTTCAAGCAAGAGGGAAGTGTGCAGTGGTGTCCCTCAAGGTATTAGTAGCATTGTTCTTTTTGATATATATTAATGACCTGGACCTGGGTATATTGGCCATAACTTTAAAGTTTACAAATTGGACAAAACTTGGAAATGCAATATTTAGTCATGAGGATAATAACAGACTTCAGGAGGACAGAGAAAACAGTTTGAATTATATAGCACCTTGAACATAAAATGTCACCAGGTACTTCACAGGAGCATCACAAAGGAAAATGTGACACTCAGTCACATATGGGGATATTAGAGAAGAGGCTCGGTGAAAGAGGAAGTTTTAAGGAGTGTCTTAAGGGAGGAAAGCGAGCCAGAGGATAGAGAGGTTCAGAAAAGGTATTTTAGTGCTAAGGTCTTGGCAGCTGAAGCTATGACCACCAATGGAGGAGTGATTAAAATTGGCAATGTTCAAGATGCCAGAATTAGAGGAATGCAGATACGCTGGAGGTCCGGGAAGCTCTAGGAGATTATAATAATAGGGAGAGCCAAGGCCGTGAAAGGATTTGAAAACAAAGGTGAGAATATTAAAATCGGGGGCAGCACGGTGGCGCAGTAGTTAGCACTGCTACGTCATGGTGCTGAGGACCCGGGTTTGATCCCGGCTCCACGTCACTGCCCATGTGGAGTTTGCACATTCTCCCCATGTCTGCATGGGTCTCACTCCCCAACAACCCAAAAGATGTGCAGGGTCAATGGATCGGTCACGCTAAATTGCCCCTTAGTTGGAAACAAAATGAATTGGGGTACTTTAAATTTAATCAAGAGCCAATGCAACTCAGTGAACTCAGTGTGGTGGGTGAATGGGACTCAGGGGGAGTTCGAAGATGGTAGACTCATTCCTTAGCTTCCTGTTTTGCATTGGCGACAGGTTCACAACCCAGAATTGAAAGCTTCTCCAGGTGGGTTCCACAATCAATTGGCAAATCTGGTCCTGTGTTTTCCAATGATGCCATCAAGGGACCACATGCAGACCAGAAATGAGAGGGGGCCAAGGATATAGCCTTGCGGGACACCAAAGATAACAGTACAGGAGCAGGAAGAGAATCCATTGCAGGTAATTCATTGGCTACAATTAGTAAAGAATTAAATGAAGTGAATGCAATCCCACCCAGCTGGGTGTCAGCAGACAGACTGGTGAAATAGCCAAACACAGTGCATATAATAGAAAAGTGCGAGGAGATTCATTTTGCTCTCAGAACTTAGGAAAGGCAATATAAAAATGCTACAATTATTTACAGTGCCTGTTACAAATACAGAGTTTATAAGATTAGTTTAGGGCTGTCACTTTAATTTAGGGTAAAATGGAAAAGATTTGAGTGTCACATGAACTGTTCTGAATTCTGTCCAACAACACGCCTGTGTGGCTTGGTTGTTAAAGGTTAAAGGGTTGTCTTACAGAGTGGAAATTGCGAGATATTCACACCTGTAAATAATGACTAGAGCAGCTGTGCTTACAGTGCAGACGGTTAGGGTCCAAGTCCA
Organism: Scyliorhinus torazame; assembly: GCF_047496885.1. Taxonomy (NCBI): domain Eukaryota; kingdom Metazoa; phylum Chordata; class Chondrichthyes; order Carcharhiniformes; family Scyliorhinidae; genus Scyliorhinus; species Scyliorhinus torazame. The sequence continues at coordinate 76,291,362 of NC_092715.1, forward strand.
TCAGGGAGATGTTAGGAATGTCAGCTTTTGTAAACAATTATATTTAAACCGTCTATTTATTTCCACGATAGAATGGAGTTGGGAGTCTAAGGATAGCTAATTAACATTTCCACCTGGATACAAGGCACGCGTGATTCATGTTGGCATGGAGATGGGCTTTGAGAGGGGAAGTGTGCACAGTGGGCCATTGATATCCTTGAATCTCAGAGACAGATCAGTTTGCAAGAATTTGAAAGCAAGAAAAATCAGAGAACTAATGGCAGCCATTATTGTTCACCATGCAGAATATGGGTGGGAGCTCTTGCTTGCATTGAAGAGACCAAGTTTATGAAGAATTAAGTGAGGTTAGAAGATTTGCCTAGCTTTGGCTGGGGGGGGGGGCGATCTCCAGCATAAACCACACTGTGAAAGTCAGTTCATGGATTAGAATTATTTGGCTGGAAAAGAGAAAAGAAAACAGGCCACTAGGAGCTGAGAATATCTTTGGATTGGTTCAAGAACATGGTGTCCACTTAAGGGACAGAGTCAAGTATGACTGGGGGATTTTCAGTCATTTTTAACTTTGAATGGGGGGGGAAACTTTCTGTAAATTTAAGCAGTGCACAAAAGTAGTGTTTAGACAATGTTGTTTTGAGTCTTAAAATGGGAATCCTTCCAGATAGTTACTGTAAATTCAAATATATTTTTACAAGTTATTAGTTGCTATGGGGATCATAATAATGGCAGATGGGACAATAACCCAAGGACACAGATTTAAGGAAATTGACAAAAGTATTGAGGAGAGATTATTTTTAGGCAGTGCATTATTATGATCTGGAATACATTGCTTGAAAGGAAGCTGATTCAATAATAACTTACAAGTGGGAATTGGATAAACATTTGAAAAGGAAACATTTGCAGGATTGCAGGGAAAGAGCAAAGAGTAGAATAATTGGATAGCTCTTTCAATAGGCAGGATGTACCAAATAGCCATCTACTGTGCTGTGTCATAGCATGTTTCTTTGCAACTGGACAAAGTTCAGAGGACCATAATTACTAAGTAATCTATGCACAAAGCCGGAAAGCTGAAAAAAGTAATAAAAAGGAAGACTTTGGCCGGAACTCTCCGGTCATTGCGATTCACTTTTTTCGCTGGCACCGTATCTCTGCCAGCGGGTTTACCGGTGGCATGGGGTGGTGTAGCCACCTGGGTTGGCCACTTCCTGACTTAAAATGGAGAACCGCAACGACTAAAGGGAAATTCAGCCAACACAGGCAGAAACGAGCAAGTGCAGAAATCCTGTGTATTGGAACTTGCAAAAACCAGACAGCACTGAAACCAGCAGCCATCTGCATAGTAATGAGCGATTCCCAGGCACAATTGATACACTTCAGGTGAATAAGGCCAAGCCAGACTCCTCGGCGCCAGCAGGAGCCAAGACAAAGGAAGGCCAACAGACATTTAGGGACCGCCCAGCGATCAGGGAACAATTCCAGTATTGGAGAAATCGATCCAAGTGATCGGAATGCAGTCAATCATTTGGAACCAGGTATGGGGTCCGCCCCGAAGGGCGGGAAGCCCCTGGGGACTATAAAGTAAAGCCCCCAAGTTCAAATCGGTCTTCTTGGCAGGGTCACTCAGCAGCGAATCAACCCTTGAGAGTGAACTACCCAAGCTGCCGCACCAACCAAGTAAGTCTCCAGTCAATGCACGCTACGAGATAGGCGCTCATAGCTACCAGTCCATACCAGCTTTTGAATCCTGCAGACTCAGATCGGACGAAAGGCCATTTGTCCCCCTGACCTGGTGGGCCGATTCCGAAGCTACGTATAGGCCTTTTAGTGATAGAGAATAGTCTAGAAAGTAGAGTTTATGCATGAGTAGTGATTTACTGTGTATAATAAATGTGTTTTGATTTGAATCTTACTAATTGGTGTGTTGAGTTATTGATCAGTACTTGAACTTGAACCTCGTGGCGGTATCATAAAGATACCTGGCGACTTTAGAGCGAAGGTTATAGAAACAGAGCAATTTAAGTAAAGATACAACGGGCAACATTTAAGAGCCAACCAAAAGTTAGTAACATATTACTGGCGACATCCTGACGGGACCCGACTTAGAAGTGGCTTAACCACTCCGGGAGAACCCAAAATTTGAATTAGAATCCAATTGGGAACAGAAAAACTACAAGTGTTCAAGCAGTTCTGATCAATCCTCGTAATTTGGAAGTGTGTTAATGCATGCGTAACTAACAGGGCTATAAGGTAAAACTGATAGATTTTTGTTGCTAAAAACTGTCGGGAGTTTGTATTCCGGAAAATAGCGAAAGCCATACCCGTAATTCGTTCCAAATTTTAAGAGAGTATTTAGAGAGGAAAGATGGCAATGCAGGCAATGCAATGCCTCATGAACCCTGAAGAATTTGTGGTCACAGCGACCAGCAGTAGAGTAGGTCAGTGTCCCATTTGGGAAGAAGAGATCAGGAAATATCTCAAAGGGAAAGGATGGCCCCTTTGGAGTCAATTCTGTGATAATGAGGAAACAGGACCTGGGAGTATAGGACATACTTGGTGGAAGAACCTGTCAGAGATCCAGAAGAAAAGCTTGGGAAAAGCTCGCAAGCCGATGGCAATCATGTCCTGTCTGGCACAATTGCGAGGCACAGAGGAGGTCGTTCGGACGCTCCGTAAAGAGATAGAAGGAATACATCGAATGAGCAAGGTCGATGAAAGTGAGGTTGAGAAAGAGAACATAGAGTTGAGAAGAAAGTTAGCAGCAAAGGACGGATAGGTGGATGATGCCAAGAAGGCACACCAGTCTTGTCTGGCGCACCTAAGCAGCTTCCAGACACAGTACAAAAAGGCCTATCAGGACACGCAACGTGCAGTCCTGGTAAGAGAGGTATCAGAGGAACAGGTAGAGGCATTGCAAAGGCAGTGTAGCAACCTGAAAGCAGCATTACGAGCACTCCATGCTGCCACCACGGAGTAGAGACAAAGCTCATTAGATCATGCAAAGTGTCAGAAGCAGATTGCAGAACTGCAGTCTTTGCTTTCAGTTCAGAATGGATTCCACAGCACCTTTGGATCCCAGTTAGATACAGAAGACGGCCCGGATTGGGAAGAATTAAATGAGACCGCACATAGAAATGTTCAGGGAACATGTGCGCAAAGAAAGCCCCAAAAGAGAAAAGCGCCCCAACCCCCCACAGAGCAGATAGTTCAGGCACCAATGAATCCAGTAACCACCCACCGCACAGTCACATCGGACGGAGATACAGAATTTCTATACTCCACCCCCTTAACCGTGACCCAATTACGGGACGCGTGCGAGAAAATCACACCTTTCCTCCCCACCTCAGACCCCCACCACTTCTTTGCTAGAGTAAAGCAGCAGGCGACCATGTACGGCCTGGATGAGCATGAGCACGTGAAGCTCACAGTTTTGAGTTTAGACCCTTCAGTCGTAGCAGCCCTTCCCGACCCACAGAATGTAGGAGGAAGCACCCTTGCAGAGATGCACGCAGTGATCCTAGATGCGATCGGCTACAACAGAGGTGACCCAGAAGAAGGCCTGAATAAGTGCAGGCAGAAAAAGACAGAACACCCCACAGCGTTTGCTGGACGCCTGTGGATTCATTTTACAGCCGTTTTCGGTCATCTGGACCGCGCCCATTTGTCCCAAGAAGGTTAGGCCAAATGGACCCACACCCTTATCCCCAATGCCACAGAGGCAGGACAAAAGGCCTGTACCAACTATGACCCCTCAGAAGAAGCGCATAATGAGAAATGGGTTTTAAAGAGATGGTCCCGCAGTTAGGAAACCCGAGGATCAGCAGGCAGAAGCAGACATCCAAGCGGTTAAAAACGCACCAGAAGCCCGCATGGGTGAACAAAGGCAGGAACAGCCCCCCCCCCCCAAAAGCCACAGGAGTGTTACAACTGTGGACAGTTAGGACACTTTGCACGAGAATGCAAGGCCCCACGAAAGCCACAGAGAGCCCAGCAGACAGGCATTCTGAATAGAAACAGGACAAAGCCAGTCCATAGTGTAAGCACCCGTTCAGACCAGGCAGACCTGAACGGAACTGACTGACGGTGTTCGGGCTCCCCCAGTTGGGTCTGCGACACCCTTTGGGATAGGTCCGGCCGACCAGCAGTTGCAGCAAAGATACGGGGACAGCCCATCGAATTTCCCTGGAACACAGGAGGGTCCCGCACCACAATTAATTCCTCCACCATGTTTCAGAAAGACACGTGGCCCAGTACAGCCACAATCACCCTCAGCGGCTTCACAGGCCACTCACAGCAGGGACACATCACAGCCCCTGTACCCATTCAGATTGGCAATATAACGACAAAGCACCCCATAGTTTTAGTCAATCTACCCCACACAGCAGAACACATTTTGGGAATTGACTTTATGAACTCCCACCACCTCTCATTTGATCCGGTAAACCAGTGTGCTTGGAAAATGGCAAAATCCGCAAGAGCCCCCGCTATGCTCACAATAGGAGAATATGCAAACAAGATTAGCGCAGTCGGCGAATTTTGGTTTGACCTGACCACGATTAGCACAGGTTAGGGCAGTTCTGCAGAAGCACTGGACAGCATTCGCGACCCACAAACACGACTGTGGCCGGATGACTGGTTCCGTTCAAATCACAAGACCTGACCCTAGATCCCAAAAGCTATACGGATTTCCCCAAGAGGCAGAGGGAGAAATCGCAAAAGTTATCGACAGCTTATTAGAGCAGGGCGTACTCAGATCAGTAGCCTCCACTAATAATGCCCTGATTTGGCCAGTGAGAAAGCCAATGGATCATGGCGACTGACCATCGATTACCGGGAACTCAACAAAGTCACCCCCGCAGCAGCCCCCACGGTAGTTACAAGTCCCGAGACCATGCTCAAACAGGGACTCAACTCACAAAACTTTACGGATTATCAAAATGTTCTCGCCCCGAATGTCTGGTCCAGTATGTGGACGACCTATTACTGCAGACAGACACCAAGGCAGAGCACATCGAGCTTCTGTCCAAACTCCTGGAACTCCTACAACAGATTGGTTGCAAAGTAAACCCCAAAAAGGCCCAGATTTTGGAAAACAAGGTGATATATTTGGGTACGTTATCACGCACGGTAAACGCGAGATCGAGCACAAAATAATTGACTCGATTGCCAAATTGCCCCTTCCCCAGAAAGTTTCAGCCCTCCAGCCGTTTTTAGGACTGGTTTGCTACTGCCGAAACCATATTGACGGTTTCGCCACCAAGGCAGCACCCCTCTCGGAACTCCTAAAGAAAGGAGCCCCTTGGGAATGGCTTCCGCAGCATACGGATGCTGTGGATGCTTTGAAAAGAGCCCTCACTGCAGCCCCCGCACTACAGGTTCCAGACCCGCTTTCCCCCTATGCTATAGAGATAACTAGCACAGACCGCACCCTTTCGGCCGTGCTCCTCCAGGAACGGCACGAACAGTTAAGACCCGTGGCAAACGCCTCCAGACTTTTAGATCCTGTGGAGCAGGGAGTTTCAGCCTGTGAAAGGCACCTGCTCGCAGTTTTCTGGGCAGTCCAATATTTTTCTTACATAACCGGACTAAACCCCATCACTATCCTCACAGAACACACCCCCACCCAACTTTTACTGGACGGATGACTTAAGGACGGTACAGTCAGCCAAATTAGAGCAGCTAGATGGACCCTTCTTTTGCAGGGACGGGACATCACTGTTGAAAGGACCAAGACCCACACTTTCTTAGCCGATAACCTTCAGCACCCAAGCACCCCCCACGAAGGTGAAATCATCTCATCGCACCATAACACAGGCCCCTTTATTGCGAAAACACCCCCCAGAAAGATAGGTCGCTCACCCCAGAGCCCCCAGCACACAGACACGTGCGCACCTTTAAGGATATATGTGGATGGTTCTTCCACAGTATTAGACGGGAAGCGCATTACAGGATGCGACATATATGTCGAGGACGCGCCCTAGACGGAATCTCACTAAAACTACCAGGACACTTAGGCACGCAGGCGGCAGAACTAGCAGCCGTTGCGTACATTGTGGATCACCCAGATTCCTTCCCCAGCCCAGCAGACATATACTCGGACAGCCTCTATGTCTGCAACAGCCTTACAGAATTCCTACCCCTGTGGAAAGCAAAGACTGTGTTTCCGCAGACGGAAAACCCCTCCCTTCAGCCCCATTGCTCCGCCACATTTTAGAGAAAGCACAGGACAGGACCTTTGGTATTGTTAAAGTTCACTGTCACCACTGTTCCTCCCCCCCTGGAAATGTAAAAGCCGACGCACTGGCCAAAGCAGGTTCCAGGCATGGATATTTTTAGACAGCCCCCGAAAGCGCACCAGTGAATGCAGTTCAGGTCTCGCAGACTAATATCGAGGATTTAGTGCAGGCCCAGAAGCAGGATAGCAATCTCAGGGAGATTTTGAAAGGACAATTTCCAGCACCTTACGTTAGATTTAAAAATGCACTGACCACACATGACGGTGTGGTGTTAAAAGACACCCTTTTATGTGGTTCCTGAACAGGACAGGAATCAGCTTATTTGTTTGTTCCATGACAGTCATGGGCATCAGGGAATTGATCCCACTACAGCCCACCTCAGTCAGCTCTGTTGGTGGCCAAGTTTAAAAGAAGATGTAACGCATTACGTTGAGAATTGCCTTATCTGTGCCCAGAACAATCCGGACAGATACGCAAAGAAGGCTCAGCTTAGTCACACCCGCCCCATTAACGGCCCCTGGACTAACCTCCAGATTGATTTTATAGGACCATTGCCCCCCTTGCAGGAATGGTTACAAGTACGTATTGGTCGTCATACACACTTTTACGAAATGGGTAGAGGCATTCCCATCCAGAACGAACACGGCAAAGACCACCGCAAAGATCTTAACCCACCACATCTTTACGAGATGGGGACTCCTCCGCAGCATTGAATCCGACCAAGGTTCCCATTTTACGGGACGTGTCATGAGGAACGTCCTCACGATATTTGGCATTACCCAAAAGTTCCACATCGCATAACACCCCCAGTCAAGTGGTATCGTGGGGCGCATGAATCGGACCCTAAAATCAACCCTCAGAAAAATGGTCCAGCAAAACAACACCACTTGGGATTCAGTCCTCCCTTTTGCGCTGATGTTTTTGAAAAATACTGTCTCAACTTCCACAGGTTACACCCCACACACTCTCATGACCGGATGCCCCATGAAAGGCACAGAATTTTTATTAGGATTGGACTTGACCAGCCCCGAAGTGACGGCCCTCACACACGGGAACGCAGTCAAACAGTTAGTTGAAAATGTGAAAACGGCTCAGCTAGTAGCCGCAGCAAGATTAGGCACAAGAAAGAAACAGAGAAGACCGTGCATGCGACTGAGTTTGAGGTAGGACAGCAGGTCATGCTCTCAATTTACAACCCCAGCACATTCCTGTCACTGAAGTATACGAGTCCGTACTCCATTGCGGACAAAGTAAGCCCCTCAGTGTATAAAATTAAGTACCCCAAAGGAAAGACTGCGCGGTTCCATATTAACCAGCTTAAGGCATATGGCCCACAGTCCAATCATGCACACCACGTCATGCTCGACGCAGCAGACCACACCCCGCCCATACCCAATGTATCCCTACTCTCCCCCAACACATCCATGGACTCGCCCTCGACTCCACACCCGAACTCTAGACTCCGCCCAGAACGCCCACAGACAGCAGCAGAGACAGCGACTGTGACTCAGGCAATAGCCACAGCACGCCTCCCTACTATCCCCAGGCAACAGGCCCCACACCCAGCGAATCTGACCACGATTCGAATAATCCCTTCATCATCACATTCCTCAACAAACCCCACCAAAGACCACACCCTACAATGACGATTCCGTCTCCACAGAACTGGACACCATCTTTTGGCACCACGATAATTCATACAGGCTCGTCCGGAACGACGAGATGGACCCCAAATCGCACCATGCAGCCCTATCAGCCCTTATACATTCGAGAGAATGGCATCCGGGAGAAGATGACGACTTTGAGTCTGACTCCCAAAGCGAGAACACCTTTGCGACCCTGTTCGCAACTGATAACTGAGGTGTCCAGATGATGTTTTAAAAAGGAACCGCTTGGGAGAAACGGTGTCCTTTCTGATGGAACCTGCAGCATGTTTAATGTTGTTTGTTAGTGTTATTGTTAAATGTTGTTTGTGCACTCGGACGTTCCACGGCCACACGCCATATTTGTCGGCCAAAACCTGTGAAAACTTGCCAGCACGCGTATCGGCAGAAACCGCTGAGAGCTTGCTAGACCCCCGTTCATTTTTAAAAATATGTATATTTTATTCAAAATTTTCAAAATTTTGTGGCCAAACATAACAGTACATAGTTTTTCTTTTCAGCAACATCAAAGCCATATAAATAACCGTGGCCAATTTTAAACAAATAAATAAATAATATATAAACAAAAACAAAAACAAAACCAAGTGGCAACTGCCTTGTCAAAAATAGTTACTCTCCAAAGATACAATCCAACAATCCAATATACATTACCTATAACAAGTGTCTATACATATACAATGACATCCCTGAGAGTCCGTCCGGTTCCTCCCCCCCCGCCCCTGGGTTGCTGCTGTTGTCTTCTACTTTTCCATTCCCTCTATCTTTCTGTGAGGTAGTCGACGAACGGTTGCCACCGCCTGGTGAACCCTTGAGCCGAACCTCTTAATACGAACTTGATCCGTTCTAACTTTATAAACCCTGCCATGTCGTTTATCCAGGTCCCCACACCCGGGGTTTGGCTTCCTTCCACATTAACAATATCCTGCGCTGGGCTACTAGGGACGCAAAGGCCAAAACATCAGCCTCTCTCGCCTCCTGCACTCCCGGCTCTTCTGCAACCCCGAATATAGCCAACCCTCAGCTTGGTTCGACCCGGACCACCACCACCTTCGAAAGCACCTTTGCCACACCCACCCAGAACCCCTGTAGTGCCGGGCATGACCAGAACATGTGGGTGTGATTCGCTGGGCTTCTCGAGCATCTCCCACACCTATCCTCTACCCCAAAAAATCTACTGAGCCATGCTCCAGTCAAATGCGCCCTGTGTAGAACCTTGAATTGTATCAGGCTTAGCCTGGCACACGAGGACGATGAGTTTACCCTACGTAGGGCGTCAGCCCACAGCCCCTCCTCAAACTCCTCCCCCAGCTCTTCTTCCCATTTCCCTTTCAGCTCATCTACCATGATCTCTCCCTCGTCCCTCATTTCCCTATATATGTCCGACACCTTACCATCCCCCACCCATGTCTCTGAGATCACTCTATCCTGCACCTCCTGCGTCGGGAGCTGCGGAACTTCCCTCACCTGTTGCCTCGCGAAAGCCCTCAGTTGCATATACCGAAATGCATTCCCTTGGGGCAACCCATATTTTTCCGTCAGCGCACCCAGACTCGCAAACGTCCCATCCACCATCAGATCTCTCAATTGTACTACCCCAGCTCTTTGCCATGCTCCAAATCCCCCATCCATTCTCCCCGGAACAAACCTATGGTTATTTCTTATCGGGGACCACACCGAGGCTCCCGTCTTTCCCCTATGCCATCTCCACTGCCTCCAAATTTTCAATGTAGCCACCACCACCGGGCTTGTGGTGTATTTCTTTGGTGAGAACGGCAACGGTGCCGTCACCATTGCTTGTAGGCTAGTCCCCCTGCAGGACGCCCTCTCCAATCTCTTCCACGCCGTTCCCTCCCCTTCTCCCATCCACTTACACACCATTGAAACATTGGCGGCCCAGTAATAGTCGTTTAGGCTCGGTAGTGCCAACCCCCCCCCCCCTGTCCCTGCTACGCTGCAAAAATCCCCTCCTCACTCTCGGGGTCTTCCCGGCCCACACAAAACTCATAATACTCTTCTCGATTCTCTTGAAAAAAGCCTTCGTGACCACCACCGGGAGGCACTGAAACACAAAAAGGAATCTCGGGAGGACCACCATTTTAACCGCCTGCACCCTACCTGCCAGTGACAGGGACATCATGTCCCATCTCTTAAAGTCCTCCTCCATCTGTTCCACCAACCGCGTTAAATTAAGCCTGTGTAATGTACCCCAATTCTTGGCTATCTGGATCCCCAAGTACCGGAAGTCCCTTGTTACCTTCCTCAACGGTAAATCCTCTATTTCCTTGCTCTGCTCCCCTGGATGCACCACGAACAACTCACTTTTCCCCATGTTCAATTTATACCCTGAAAAATCCCCAAACTCCCCAAGTATCCGCATTATCTCTGGCATCCCCTCCGCCGGGTCCGCCACATACAACAACAAATCATCCGCATACAGAGATACCCGGTGTTCTTCTCCTCCCCTGAGTACTCCCCTCCACTTCTTCCTGGAACCCCTCAATGCTATGGCCAGGGGCTCAATCGCCAGTGCAAACAATAACGGGGACAGAGGACATCCCTGCCTCGTCCCTCTATGGAGCCGAAAATAATCAGACCCCCGTCCATTCGTGACCACGCTCGCCATCGGGGCCCTATACAGCAACTGTACCCATCTGATATACCCATCTCCAAAGCCAAATCTCCTCAGCACCTCCCACAAATAATCCCACTCCACTCTATCAAATGCTTTCTCGGCATCCATCGCCACCACTATCTCCGCTTCCCCCTCTGGTGGGGGCATCATCATTACCCCTAGCAGCCTCCGTATATTTGTGTTCAGCTGTCTCCCCTTCACAAACCCAGTTTGGTCCTCATGAACCACCCCCGGGACACAATCCTCTATCCTCGTTGCCATTACCTTGGCCAGAATCTTAGCATCCACATTCAGGAGGGAAATGGGCCTATAGGACCTGCATTGCAGCGGGTCTTTTTCCTTCTTTAGGAGGAGCGATATCGTTGCCTCTGACATAGTCGGGGGCAGCTGCCCGCTTTCCCTGGCCTCATTAAAGGTTCTCATCAGTAGCGGGGCCAGCAAGTCCATATATTTCCTATAAAATTCCACTGGGAATCCGTCTGGTCCCGGGGCCTTCCCCGCCTGCATACCTCCAATCCCTTTCACTACTTCCTCCGTCTCAATCTGGGCTCCCAGTCCCGCCCTCTCCTGCTCCTCCACCTTAGGAAATTCCAGCTGATCCAGAAAGCACATCATTCTCTCCTTCCCTTCCGGGGGCTGAGCTTCATATAATCTTTCATAAAATGCCTTGAACACTCCATTCACTCTCTCCGCTCCCCGCTCCATCTCTCCCTCCTCATCTCTCACCCCCCCTATCTCCCTCGCTGCTCCCCTTTTCCTCAGTTGGTGGGCCAACAACCAGCTTCTCCCCATATTCGTACTGTACACCCTGTGCCTTCCTCCATTGTGCCTCCGCATTACCCGTAGTCAACAAGTCAAATTCTACATGTAGCCTTTGCCTTTCCCTGTACAGTCCCTCCTCCGATGCCTCCGCATATTGTCTGTCCACCCTCAAAAGTTCTTTCAACAACCGCTCCCTTTCCCTACCCTCCTGCTTTCCTTTTTGAGCCCTGATAGATATCAGCTCCCCTCTAACCACAGCCTTCAACGCCTCCCAGACCACTCCCACCTGAACCTCCCCATTGTCATTGAGTTCCAAGTACCTTTCACTACACGCCCTCACCCTTAAACATACCCCCTCATCTGCCAATAGTCCCATGTCCATTCTCCAGGGAGGGTGCTGTTCTTTTTCCTCCCCTATCTCCAGGTCCACTCAATGTGGAGCGTGGTCCGAAATAGCTATAGCCGTGTACTCCGTCCCCGTCACCTTCGGGATCAGTGCCCTTCCCAAAACAAAAAAGTCTATCCGTGAGTAGACTTTGTGGACATAGGAGAAAAACGAAAACTCCTTACTCCTAGGTCTACTAAATCTCCAGGGGTCTACTCCTCCCATCTGCCCCATAAAGTCCTTGAGCACCCTACCTGCAGTCGGCCTCCTTCCGGTCCTGGACCTCGATCTGTCCAGCCCTGGGTCCAGCACCGTATTAAAATCTCCACCCATTACCAACTTTCCCGCCTCTAGGTCCGGGATGCGTCCCAACATACGCCTCATAAAATTAGCATCATCCCAGTTCGGGGCATATACGTTCACTAAAACCACCGCCTCCCCTTGCAATCTGCCACTCACCATCACGTATCTGCCCCCACTATCCGCCACTATGGTCTTTGCCACAAACATTACCCGCTTCCCCACTAATATAGCCACCCCCCTGTTTTTTGCGTCTAGCCCCGAATGAAACACCTGCCCCACTCATCCTTTGCGAAGTCTGACCTGGTCTATCAATTTCAGATGCGTCTCCTGCAGCATAGCCACATCTGCCTTAAGTTTTTTTAGGTGTGCGAGTACCCGTGCCCTCTTAATCGGCCCGTTCAGCCCTCTCACATTCCACGTGATCAGCCGGGTTGGGGGGCTCTTTACCCCCCCCCCCCCCCCTTGTCGACTAGCCATCTCCTTTTTCAATCCAGCTCCTCACCCGGTTCCCACGTAGCCGTATCTCCCCCCAACGGCGCCCTCCCGCCCCGACCACCCCACCCCATACCAGCTCCCCTTCTCCCCAGCAGCAGCAACCCAGTTAACCGCCCCCCCCCCCCCGCTAGATCCCTTTCTAGCGTAATTGCACCCCCCATGTTGCTCCCAGAAGTCAGCAAACTCTGGCCGACCTCGGCTTCCCCCCGTGACCTCGGCCCCCCACTGTGCGAGGCCCCCTCCTTCCTGCTTCCCTGTTCCTGCCATGATTACCATAGCGCGGGAACAAAGCCCGCGCTTCCCATTTGGCCCCGCCCTCAATGGCCGGCACCCCCAGCTCCTCATCCTCCCTCCCCCCCTCCCCCACGACATGGGGAAGAGAGAAAAGTTACAGGATCGCAGGATTAACAACTTGGGAAATCATCTCTTCCCCCATTTCCCCCCCCACTTCACCCCACATAGTCACCCCACCACTTTGTCCCAAACGTTCTTTTTCTAGCCCGCTTATTCCAGATTCTCCTCGACAATATATCTCCACGCCTCTTTTGCCATTTCAAAGTAGTGGTGTTTCCCTTGATGCGTGACCCACAGTCTTGCCGGCTGCAGCATTCCAAATTTAACCTTCCTTTTGTGCAGCACCGCCTTGGCCCGATTAAAGCTTGCCCTCCTTCTCGCCACCTCCGCACTCCAATCTTGGTATACGCGGATAACCGTGTTCTCCCACCTACTGCTCCGAGTTTTCTTTGCCCATCTGAGGACCATCTCTCTGCCCTTATATCGGAGAAATCTCACCACTATGGCTCTAGGAATTTCTCCAGCCCTCGGTCTTCGCGCCATAACTCGATAAGCTCCCTCCACCTCCAACGGCCCCGTCGGGGCCTCCGATCCCATTAACGAGTGAAGCATCGTGCTCACATATGCCCCGACGTCCACCCCTTCTGCACCTTCGGGAAGACCAAGAATCCTTAAATTCTTCCTCCTCGCATTATTCTCCAGCACCTCCAGCCTTTCCACACACCTTTTGTGTTGTGCCTCGTGCATCTCTGTCTTCACCACCAGGCCCTGTATTTCGTCCTCATTCTCAGCAGCCTTTGCCTTCACGACCCGAAGCTCCTGCTCCTGGGTCTTTTGCTCCTCCTTTAGCCCTTCAATCGCCTGTAATATCGGGGCCAACAGCTCCTTCTTCATCTCCTTTTTAAGTTCTTCCACGCAGCGCCGCAGGAACGCTTGTTGGTCAGGGCCCCATATTAAACTGCCACCTTCCGACGCCATCTTGCTTTGTGCTTGCCTTCCTGGCTGCTGCTCTAGAGGATCCACCGCAATCTGGCCACTTTCCTCTCCTTTTTCCATCCGTGTCCAGGGGGGATTCCCTTCTGGTTTACCGCACAGTGTTTTTAGCCGTTAAAATTGCCGTTGGGGCTCCTATCAAGAGCCCAAAAGTCCGTTCCACCGGGAGCTGCTGAAACATGCGAATTAGCTGGTCATCGCCGCACCCGGAAGTCCCCCAGACCCCCATTCATAACTGCTCTTCTGGTTCGAAGGAAGAACAAATACGGCAACCACGATGATTACATTTTTTGCCCGTTCTTGCCGGTTGCTCAGGCAGTGGAGAAACGGCATTGGTCCCCGCCCTGCCTGAGGACCCCCCTCTGGTCAACTACGCTCGGGTAGAGAACATACGGCATTGATCACCGTCCTACCCGGGGATTCCATCCAAATCTTACCCGTCGCGGCCCATACGCATCTCATTTCGGCACTTTTGGTTCAGAACGTTTTGTTTCGTTTTCCAGCGACCCTTAGGTTGCCATCCCTATGATATTTACATCCTCAAACATTTGGATGATATATCGCACAGCCTGCGAGACGGCTCGTACTGTTTCAGTATTTTTAAGTGTGTCTTGTCCTGAATATTCGGCTTAAAAAAAAAATGAGGGAGTCACACATGGTGACAAATTGTGAAGGGGATTTGGCACTAAAGGACAGACATACTAACAGATGAGATATTAACCAAGATAGTAACCAAAACTCTGCTTGATCCCACAGAACTCCAGAAGCCCCAAGGAAAGAAAAGAAGAGAAGAGAAAGAAGAAGAACAATGAGGACATTCTCCGTGTTGATCACCACCATTATAGTGTGTATTCGGTTGCGCGCGAACACGAACCCCCTGACCCCAACCCCCCCCCGGCCATTAATGATTCACTTCCCCATAGCACCCAGAGCCCAGTAACAGGCAACACCACACCATCATGGTGTGATAAGCTCATAACATGGTACTCCCTTTCCTAAGTAGTCGAATCCCTATTCATGTTGGCGATACTCTGCAGCATCGTGCAGACTATCTGCATGAGGAAATGGAGAAGGAGAGCCTACCGCGCTCGCACCCCGGTATACAGGATGAGATCCCCTATTTTCGTTTTCACCAAGCCCCCGAACCCCTTGATCTACAATAAAGACCATTTGTGTTGCATCTTTTGAAAATAAAGAAATGGAAATATTGTACACCCCTGTGCTTAACTGCCAAGCCAGAGGAAAAATGTGAATGCTGCTATTATTTTGTATTGTTTAGGAAGTTAATATGACTGAATTTTTTAGTGAGTGTAGTTTATTGAGGACAGTTAGAGAACATAGAACATAGAACATTACAGCGCAGTACAGGCCCTTTGGACCTTGATGTTGCGCCGACCTGTGAAACCACTCTAAAGCCCATCTACACTATTCCCTTATTGTCCATATGTCTATCCAATGACCATTTGAATGTCCTTAGTGTTGGTGAGTCCACTACTGTTGCAGGCAGGGCATTCCACGCCCTTACTACTCTCTGAGTAAAGAACCTACCTCTGACATCTGTCTTATATCTATCTCCACTCAATTTAAAGGTATGTCCCCTCGTGCTAGACATCACCACCCGAGGAAAAAGGCTCTCACTGTCCACCCTATCCAATCCTCTGATCATCTTGTATGCCTCAATTAAGTCACCTCTTAACCTTCTCTCTAATGAAAACAGCCTCAAGTCCCTCAGCCTTTCCTCATAAGATCTTCCCTCCATACCAGGCAACATTCTGGTAAATCTCCTCTGCACCCTTTCCAATGCTTCCACATCCTTCCTATAATGCGGCGACCAGAACTGCACGCAATACTCCAAATGCGGCCGCACCAGAGTTTTGTACAGCTACAACATGACCTCATGGTTCCTAAACTCAATCCCTCTACCAATAAAAGCTAATACACCGTACGCCTTCTTAACAACCCTCTCAACCTGGGTGGCAACTTTCCGGGATCTATGTACATGGACACCGAGATCTCTCTGCTCATCCACACTGCCAAGAATCGTACCATTAGCCCAGTACTCAGTCTTCCTGTTATTCCTTCCAAAATGAATCACCTCACACTTTTCTGCATTAAACTTCATTTGCCACCTCTCAGCCCAGTGCTGCAGCTTATCTATGTCCCTCTGTAACTTGTAACATCCTTCCGCACTGTCCACAACTCCACCGACTTTAGTGTCATCTGCAAATTTACTCACCCATCCTTCTATGCCCTCCTCCAGGTCGTTTATAAAAATGACAAACAGCAGTGGCCCCAAAACAGATCCTTGTGGTACACCACTAGTAACTGGACTCCAGTCTGAGCATTTCCCATCAACTACCACCCTTTGTCTTCTTCCAGCTAGCCAATTTCTGATCCAAACTGCTAAATCACCCTGAATCCCATGCCTCTGTATTTTCTGCAGTAGCCTACCATGGGGAACCTTATCAAACGCTTTACTGAAATCCATATACACCACATCAACTGCTTTACCCTCATCCACCTGTTTGGTCACCTTCTCAAAGAACTCAATAAGGTTTGTGAGGCACGACCTACCCTTCACAAAACCGTGTTGACTATCTCTAATCAAATTATTCCTTTCCAGATGATTATACATCCTATCTCTTATAAACCTTTCCAAGATTTTTCCCACAACAGAAATCAGGCTCACTGGTCTATAGTTACCGGGGTTATCTCTACTCCCCCTCTTGAACAAGGGGACAACATTTGCTATCCTCTAGTCTTCTGGCACTATTCCTGTAGACAAAGATGACTGAAAGATCAAGGCCAAAGGCTCAGCAATCTCCTCCCTAGCTTCCCAGAGAATCCTAGGATAAATCCCATCCGGCCCAGGGGACTTATCTATTTTCACACTTTCCAGAATTGCTAACACCTCCTCCTTATGAAGCTCAAGCCCGTCTAGTCTAGTAGCCTGAATCTCAGTATTCTCCTCGACAACATTGTCATTTTCCTGTGTGAATACTGACGAAAAATATTCATTTAGCACCTCTCCTATCTCCTCGGACTCCACGTACAACTTCCCACTACTGTCCTTGACTGGCCCTACTCTTACCCCAGTCATTCTTTTATTCCTGACATATCTATAGAAAGCTTTAGGGTTATCCTTGATCCTACCTGCCAAAGACTTCTCATGTCCCCTCCTGGCTCTTCTTAGCTCTCTCTTTAGGTCCTTCCTAGCTAACTTGTAACTCTCGAGCGCCCTAACTGAACCTTCATGTCTCATCTTTACATAAGTCTCCTTCTTCCTCTTGACAAGTGTTTTGACTGCTTTAGTAAACCACGGTTCCCTCACTCGACCACTTCCTCCCTGCCTGACAGGTACATACTTATCAAGGACACGCAGTAGCTGTTCCTTGAACAAGCTCCACATTTCCATTGTGCCCATCCCCTGCAGTCTTCCTCTCCATCCGATGTATCCTAAGTCTTGCCTCATCGTATCATAATTGCCTTTCCCCCAGATATAACTCTTGCCCTGCGGTATATACCTATCCCTTTCCATCACTAAAGTAAACATAATCGAATTGTGGTCATTATCACCAAAGTGCTCACCTACCTCCAAATCTAACACCTGTCCTGGTTCATTACCCAGTACCAAATCCAATATGGCCTCGCCTCTCATTGGCCTATCTACATACTGTGTCAGGAAACCCTCCTGCACACATTGGACAAAAACTGACCCATCTAATGTACTCGAACTATAGCGTTTCCAGTCAATATTTGGAAAGTTAAAATCCCCCATAACAACTACCCTGTTGCTTTCGCTCCTATCCAGAATCATCTTTGCAATCCTCTCCTCTACATCTCTGGAACTTTTCGGAGGCCTATAGAAATCCCCTAACAGGGTGACCTCTCCTTTCCTGTTTCTAATCTCACCCCATACTACCTCAGTAGGCGAGTCCACATCAAACGTCCTTTCTGCCACCGTAATACTGTCCTTGACTAACAATGCCACCCCTCCCCCTCTTTTACCACCTTCCCTGAGCTTACTGAAATATCTAAATCCCGGCACCTGCAACAACCATTCCTGTCCCTGCTCTATCCATGTCTCCGAAATGGCCACAACATCGAAGTCCCAGGTACCCACCCATGCCGCAAGTTCACCCACCGTATTCCGGATGCTCCTGGCATTGAAGAAGACACACTTTAAACCACCTTCCTGCCTGCCAGTACACTCCTGCAACTTTGAAACCCTACTCATGACCTCACTACTCTCAACCTCCTGTATACTGGAGCTACAATTCAGGTTCCCAAGTCCCTGCTGAACTAGTTTAAACCCTCCCGAAGAGCATTAGCAAATTCCCCCCCCCCCCAGAATATTGGTACCCCTCTGGTCCAGATGCAGACCATCCCATTTGTAGAGGTCCCAAACGGAATGGTACCAAAAGAGGTACCGCTTTTTTTGTGTTGTAATGCATGCCCCTGTCTGACATAGCGCCACTTACAAATTGTTAGTTAAAATTTTTACTGCATAGTTATGGTCAGTGTAGAGGCCATGGAAGAGTGCCCGCTGGGTCAGGGAATGAAGACAACGCAGTTATGTGATCCTTCACGCTTCGCGTTAGGGATCACAAGGAGGGTGTGTAGCCACCTTGGTTGGCCACTTCCCTACTTAAAATGGAGAACCGCAACGACTAAAGGGAAATTCAGCCAACACAGGCAAAAACGAGCAAGTGCAGAAATTTGTGTATTGGAACTTGCAAAAACCAGACAGTACTGAAACCAGCAGCCATCTGCATAGTAATAAGCGATTCCCAGGCACAATTGATACACTTCAGGTGAATAAGGCCAAGCCAGACTCCTCGGCACCAGCAGGAGCCAAGACAAAGGAAGGCCAACAGACATTTAGGGACCGCCCAGCGATCAGGGAACAATTCCAGTATTGGAGAAATCGATCCAAGTGA
Organism: Scyliorhinus torazame; assembly: GCF_047496885.1. Classification (NCBI taxonomy): domain Eukaryota; kingdom Metazoa; phylum Chordata; class Chondrichthyes; order Carcharhiniformes; family Scyliorhinidae; genus Scyliorhinus; species Scyliorhinus torazame. Next base: position 76,310,060 of record NC_092715.1, read on the forward strand.
TCGGAATGCAGTCAATCATTTGGAACCAGGTATGGGGTCCGCCCCGAAGGGCGGGAAGCCCCTGGGGACTATAAAGTAAAGCCCCCAAGTTCAAATCGGTCTTCTTGGCAGGGTCACTCAGCAGCGAATCAACCCTTGAGAGTGAACTGCCCAAGCTGCCGCACCAACCAAGTATGTCTCCAGTCAATGCACGCTACGAGATAGGCGCTCGTAGCTACCAGTCTATACCAGCTTTTGAATCCTGCAGACTCAGATCGGACGAAAGGCCATTTGTTCCCCTGACCTGGTGGGCCAATTCCGAAGCTAAGTATAGGCCTTTTAGTGATAGAGAATAGTCTAGAAAGTAGAGTTTATGCATGAGTAGTGATTTACTGTGTATAATAAATGTGTTTTGAATCTTACTAATTGGAGTTATTGATCAGTACTTGAACTTGAACCTCGTGGCGGTATCATAAAGATACCTGGCGACTCTGGAGCGAAGGTTATAGAAACAGAGCAAATTAAGTAAAGATACAACGGGCAACATTTAAGAGCCAACCAAAAGTTAGCAACAGTGGTTACAGTGGGCAGCTGGCGAGAAGATCCTGCCCCCAGTGAATGGCGCACCGCCGAGAAACACGTGGCCGGGGGACCTGGGAATCTCGCCCTGTGATGGATTAAAACCACTCTAGCAGGACTTCCGCTTGTGACCATGGAGTGATTGGTCACAGAAAGGGCTGTTCCTGTTCAAAGTCACAGAAAAGGGATCTTTTTACCCAGATCCGGGTGGAATTTTGATGAAAAGGCGTCGGTGAATGTTAGAGGAGTAGTTTACCCCTGGAACGGTATGTCTTCTGATCATCGGACCCGGCAGAAAACAGTGAGAGATTTGGCTGGAAAGTTGAAACAGTCTGGTGCTTCACAGACAGTCTCTTCCAGCATGCAGGCGGGAGAGGGGCAAGCTGTAAGGCCCCAGATACAGGAACTGAGGACTTTTATCAAGGAGGAATTCCATAAACAGAGAAAAGAAATGCATGAGGGTCATGCAAAGGCTATTGCAGAAGCTGTGGCACCCCTGAAGAGTTCTTTGGAGCGGATGGAGAGGTGTTTGGAGGTGCAGGGGTCACAGATTCGGGAGATTGAAGGAGTGATCTCGGACAACAGCGATCGTGTGGTGGCTCTGGAGGCGGAGGTGGGGCTCCTAGGAGACCTTTGTAAAACACTGAGGGCAAAGGTGGAGGAGCAGAATAATGCCTCGAGAAGGCAGAACCTGCGAATAGTGGGCCTGCCTGAAGGAGTGGGAGATGTGAGTGCCACAAGGTACGTCTCGAGGATGCTGGCGGGACTGGTGGCAGAAGGGGTGCTAGATAAGGCACCTGAAGTGGACCGAGCGCATAGGTCTCTGAGGCAAAAGCCTAGAGCTGGGGAGCGCCGCGGGCGGTGATCGTGAGACTCCATAAATTTGTGGAGAAAGAGAAAATTCTACAGTGGGCCAGGGAGAAGCGTAGCAGCGACTGGGAGGGAAATAACGTCCGGATTTATCAGGACATCGGAGCCGAGTTGGCAAAACGGCGGGCAGTTTTCAACAAGGCCAAAGCGGTGCTGTACCGGCGGCAGATCAGGTTTGGGTGCTCTACCTGGCGAAATTATGGGTGACGTTTGGAGGCCGGGAGTATTATTTCGAGACCCCAGAAGCGGCCAAAGACTTCATTAACGAGCATAAACTGGGGGAGAACTGAGCGGACAATGCTTGGGAACCGGGGTGCTGGCGCTATGTAATGGCCGGGAGCATGTTTGAAGTCGGTATAGGGATTGGGGGATTTTCGCCTTTTTTTGTGTGGGGGGGGGGGGGCTGTGTTTCTGTTCAATGTTGAGATTGTAAGGAGTTTTATGGGTGAAATGGTTATGTGGGGATGGATGTTCCCATCCCCCTCTCTTGTTTTTTGGGACTGTTTGTGTTTAACATCTGTTTGTTTGCTTTTGGAGAAGGCTACCTGGAGTTCAGGAGAAGTCCTTGTTTGGGTGGGGGAGGGTAAGGCCAGCAGGAGGCCTTCTTCTTTGAGCTGAGGAGTGGGGGCAGAGAGGGAGGGGGAGGTCATTAGGATGCACTAGCAGGTTAATCTGGTGTGGTGGTATGTATTAGGGGTAATACGGTACACCACATGTCGACAGGCTATTGGTGGAGGGATGCCAGGTCCTGATAGGATCTGCCACCTACTGGACTCCACCCAGAAATGCCGGTATAAGAACCCAGTTTTTCCCTCCATTTCCCTCAGCAGTTGCATTCTGTAACCACGCTGCTGGGGATAAAGTTCTGCTTAATAAAGCCTTCAATTGACATTACCTCAACCTGCCTCGCGTCATATTGACGGTGCTACAGCTGGTGAACGGAAGTGAGGTGGTGGGGGAGAAGGCCAAGAGAGGTGGCCGGAGGGAGGGGGGAAAGGGGAAGTGTGGGGGGGGGGGGGGAAGAAGGGGAAGGGGAGAAGTGGGGGGGGGGGTTTCTGCGACGCGGCAGGGGGTGAGAGATGACATGGTCAAGGGCAAAGAAAGGGGCCATCTGAAATGGGCTAGGTGCAGAGTGGAATTAAAGGGGCAGGAGTTAAGTGGGGAAGATGACGGACGGTAAAGGGGATTGGAGGCGCAAGAATCCGGTAAGATTGGTAACGTGGAACGTGCGGGGATTGAATGGGCTGGTTAAAAGGTCGCGGGTGTTCGCGCACCTCAGGAGCTTGAAAGCGGGGGTTGTCATTTTGCAGGAGACACACCTCCGTGTGAAGGACCAGGTTAGGTTAAGGAAGGGGTGGGTCGGGCAGGTTTTTCACTCGGGGTTTGATTTGAAATCGAGGGGTGTGGCGATATTAATGAGCAAAAAAATGGGATTTGTGAGTGCGAAGGAGGTGAGGGATCCAGGTGGGAGATATGTGATTGTGAGTGGGGTATTGGAAGGGCACCGGTAGTGTTGGTAAATGTGTATGCCCCAAATTGGGATGATGTGGGTTTTATGAGGGGGTTGCTGGCAGCAATCCCAGATTTGGCCACGTACCAATTGATCATGGGAGGAGATTTTAACTGTGCCCTGGAACCGAGGGTGGATAGATCGAGCCCCAGGTCGGTGGGTAGGGTACGAATGGCAAGGGAGCTGGGGGGGTTTATGGAGAGGATGGGTATGGTGGATCCATGGCGCTTTCAGAACCCTGGGGGAAGGGAATATTCCTTTGTTTCATATGTCTATAAGGTGTATTCGAGGATTGATTACTTTGTAGTGAGTCGGGAGATTTTGGTTGGGGTGGAGGGGGCAGAGTATGCGGGGATAGTTACCTCAGACCATGCACCCCACTGGCTGGATATTCGGTTCAGTACGGGATGAGAGCAGAGGCCGGGGTGGAGATATGACTCGGGGTTGTTGGCAGATGGAGGTTTTTGTGATAAGGTGCGGTTGCCGATTAGGGATTATGGGGAGTTGAATCAGAATGGGGAGGTGTCGGTGGGCATTTTTTGGGAAGCATTGAAGGCAGTGGTCCGGGGAGAAATTATCTCATTTACGGTTCATGCGAATAAGGAAAGGAGGGTGGAACATGACCATCTAGTGAGCGAGATAGTGGAGGTGGACAGGGAATATTCGAGGGTGCCCACCGTGGAGGGATTGGCGAGGAGGAAAAAGTTGCAGGGGCAATTTGACAGGCTGACAACGGGGAAGGCGGTAGGGCAACTGCGTAGGGCAAGGGGCGTGCAATACAAGTAAGGGGAGAAGGTGAGCCGCATACTGACGCACCAGCTGCGGAGGCAGGCTGCGTCCAGGGAAATATTGAAGATCTGGACTGAGGCGGGGGATGTGGTCTCAGAGCCAGGGAAGATAATTGAGGCATTTAGAGAGTATTACCAGGGACTTTATGAGGCAGACCCAGGAGGAGAGGAGGGGGTCATGGGGCGGTTTCTGGACGAGCTGGGATTTCCCCAGGTGGAGGAAGCAAAGAGGCAGGCGTTGGAGGAGTCCCTGGGGCTGAGGGAGTTGCTGGATAGAATCAGAGGTATGAAGTCAGGGAAGGCCCCTGGGCCGGATGGGCAGAATTTTATAAGGAATTTGCAGCGGACCTGGCACCACATCTGTTAATGAAGCACTGGAGAAAGGGGAGTTGCTGGAGACGATGAAGCAGGCAGTAATCACACTAATCCCCCAAAAAGGGAAGGATCCGGTGGAATGTGGGTTGTATAGACCCATATCACTATTGAACACGGATGTAACTGGGCCTAACTCTGTGCTACCTGAATACCAAAAACTCGCCCCCACCACCCTGAACGGCAACTCCCCTAACCTCCTCTCCTGCCCTTGTTCAATTTATACCCCGGGAACCGGCCAAATTCCCTCAGGATCACCATGAACCTTCCAAAGCTGCCCACTGGGTCTGAAATATATAACAAAAGATCGTCCGCATACAAGAAATTCTGTGCTCGTTCCCACCCCGTTCAATCCCTCTCAAACCCCTCGATGCCCTAAGTGCTATGGCCAAAGCAAAAAACAACGGAGAGAACGCGCACCACTGCCTCGTCCCCAGGTGCAGCCTGAAGTACCCCTCATCTTATTCTTTTGGACACTAGCCCTCAGCGCCCTGTACAGCAGCTAAACCCAGTCCACGAACCCCTGAACAAACCTGAACTAACCCAGCACTCCAACAGATAGCCCCACTCCACTTGATCAAATGCCTTCTCCATGTCCATTGCCACCATCATTTCGACCTCCTGTCCCTCTGAGGGCATCATAGTGACATTAAGCAGCTTACGCTGACAACTGCCGTCTCTTCACATACCCTGTCTGGTCACCCCTATCGCCACGGCACACAATCCGTGATGCTAACACCTTCGCTAACAACTTTGCATCCATATCAGGGGGTATGACCCATACTGCTCCGGGTCCATATATTTCTTCAAAATCAGCGGAATGTACACCTGCGACAATGTTGGGGGGAGCTCCCCCCTTCCCCTCACCTTGTTATACATCCCCACTAGCAATGGCCCCAACTCTTGTAAAACTCTGCCAGGAACCCGTCTGGCCCTGGGGGCTTTCCTTGTCTGCACCGATCCTACACTGTCCATCACCTCCCTCAGCCCAATCAAGACTCCAAATCCCTGCACCCTCCCCTCCGCCACCCTAGGGAACGCCAACCCGTCCAAGAACCGCTTCATACCCTCCTACCCAGGTGGAGGCTCCGACTCATAAAACGTTCTGTAGAAGGCTTCAAATACCCCATTCACTCCTCCTGGGTCTGACACCATCTTGCCCCTCTCATCCCTCACCCTACCAATCTCCTTCTTTACTGCCCGCTTCCTCAGTTGGTGCACCAACATCCTACTCGCCTTTTCCCCATACTCACACACTGCCCCTCCGCAATTGCCCTACCGTCTTCCCCTTGGACACCAACCCAAATTCCATCGGGGGCCTCCAGCTCTCCATTGATAGCCCCACCTTTGGTGCAACGGAGTACCCCCAATCCACCCTCAAAATCTCGAACCACTAGCCTTGCTCTCTCCTCGTCTTCCACTCTCTCCCTGTGCGGTCAGATCGAGATAAATTCACCCCTGACTACTGCCTTAAGTGCCTCCCACCGTGCGGGGGGGGGGTGAGACCTTCCCCGTGTCACTCAGCTCCACATATCCTCGAATGACAGGCCTCACCCTCTCCCACACCTCCTCATCCGCCAACAACCCCACGTTCAACCTCCACTGAGGCCTCTGGGCTTCCCCCATGCCATTGCAAATCCACCCAATGCACGCGTGGTCATGAACCACAATCACCGAATATGCCGAGTTGGCCACCCCATCACTAGTGCCGTGTCCATCATGAAAAAAATCGATCCCGGAATACATCTGGTGCACATGTGAAAAGTACAATAACTCCTTCGCCCTTGGCCTCCCAAACCTCCACGGGTCCACACCCCCATATAGCCCATGAACCCCCTCAACTCCCTCGCCACCGCCAGCCCCTTTAATGGCCTGTGCCACGACCTGTCCATCCTCGGATCCAAAACCGCGTTGAAATCGCACCCCATTATCAGCCGGTGCGTGTCCAGATCCGGACCTTCCCCAACACCCTCCTCATAAAGTCAACGTCGGCCCAATTTGGGTCGTAAACATTCACCAGGACCATCGGCATCCCCTCCAACTTCCTACTGACCATCACATACCTACCCCCCAGGTCGGCTACGAAACTACCCACCTCAAAAGCCACTTTCTTATTGCCACCCTCCTTGACTTCATGTCCAACCCCAAGTAGACCAGCTGCCCCACCCATCCTTTCCTCAACCTCGTCTCGTCCCCCAATTTCAGTGCATCTCCTGCAAGAACACAACGTCCACCTTCAAACACAAAAGGTGTGTGAAAAGAAGCAACCATTTAACCGGCCCAATCAACCGTCGCACATTCCAGGTTACCAGCCTGGTTGGGTGGCTGCCTGCCCTATCCTCTGCCAATCAGCCATAACCCGTCTTTAGCCAGCTCCCCCCGGTCCGCGTCATGCATTTTTCCTGACCCGCCCCAAGATGTCCACTGCCAACCATCCTTAACCAACTGCGCCACACCAACCACTCCCATGTCAGCAAGCCTCCCCGGCCACCCCCTCCCCATAACCACACCAAAAACCAAACAATTCAAACCACCCCCCCCCCCCTCCCCCCCCACGCCGTCCCCCCACTCCCACCCCCTACCAACCCCCCACTTCGCTCTTGTTAACTAGCCCAACCAGCTAGCACGGTGGCCCTCACCCGGGGCATCTGACTACCTGTCATCCCCCAATATGCCCCCCCATCCCTCCAAGCAACAAACATACAAGGAAAAACAAAAGACACACTCACCATCACCACTCCCCCCATTGTAACCTGCACCAATACACCAACTGTGTACCAACGGTTTACACAAAACTCAACTCAAAGTTCAATGTCCTCACACTCCTCCCAGTCCATGTTCCCCCGGCGAGTCAAAACAAACTCTTGCTTCTGGTGCTACGGAATCCCGAACTTCAGCCCCTTCTTGTGGAGGGCAGCCTTAATCCGGTTAGACAGACCATCCGCTTGGCCAACTCTGCTCCAAGGTCCTGGTAAATCACTCTCCTCCCAGATACAATTCTTGGTCTGCCTCGTCCACATCAGGATCTTCTCCTTATCCAGGAACCGATGCAGCCTCACCATCTTCACCCTCTTCCCCATATCGTCCAGCTTCTCCCTCAGCCTTTTCTGACTGCTCATCACCATCCCCATCTCCACCTCCAGCGAGGTCAACCGATCCTCACTCTCCCCCACTGATTTCTTCACCTATTGGAAATCAGGCCCTAAATCTCCTGTCTCTGCTCCACCCGCTCGCCCCTCCCTAAGCAGCTCCACCACTTTAGCCAGGCCCTCTAAGGTCTCCTTCCTTTGCTGCTGAAACGTGCTATTGAGGAATTCCATCAGCTGTTCATTAGACCACTGGGAGGGCAACACTGCCACCCCTGCTCTCCACCATCTTCTCTTATGTCGCAACACAAAAGCTTTTTTGCTCAAATTGCTGTCTCTTCCTCATTGCACTTCTCGTCCGATGAGCCATAAACCAGTCCCACCAGAGGAATATCACATTCCCTCCACACTCATGCACCTTTTGCCATCAAATACCACGCAATACGGGTGGGGAAAGACAGAAAAAAATCTACCTCGAGCGGGAGCCACCAAATGTGCGACCACTCACTCCATGGCCGCCACCAGAAGTCCCGATCATATATTTTAAATATCTGACACTCAAACTAATACTAAGGACATTCAGTCACATTTTGTTGAGAAACCAAAATCATGGTTATTTGGTTATAAGATATATCGCTTAGTTGGGGAGATAAGACACAGGAATGGCTATTCATTAAATTGGAAAATATGTGCATAAAGACAAGGCAGATTCACTGAATCAGCACTCACCCTCTAATCCTATTCAGAGTGCAGTCAAAGTTCTGTTCCTCAGCCTGATTCGTCAAACAAAGACCATCGTGGTTGTTGTAAGTATATGTTTCTCTGAAACGTCTTCGAAACGAATTAGAAATTGATATGAGATACTTTAGGATTTTCCATGTTTCGATGCATCTTTCTCTTAGAGAAGTTAGTTTGTTAGCAGATAGCAAAAGACAGTTAACTGATTTATATTTTTACAGACAACAAAAGACTGTTAACCAATTAATATCTTTTAAGGCTGCACTTTTGTATGTTATAAATCTAGAATGCTTTATAATAAAATATCCCTAATAAATAAACTGTGTAGTTTTACATTGAATACATTTTAGATCCTAGACGCTCACTTAGGAAGTCTTAAATGGCAAGGATCCACGACCGAAAGAGATAGGGGATTTAGTTATGAGTGACCGGTATCATGACTGGTACAGGCTTAGAGGGCTGAAGGGCCTGTTCCCGTGCTGTATTGTTATTGTTCCTTGACGTATCCGAATATCGCCCATCAGATTGTAACTGAAATCCTGGTCGACTGTTTTTGCACAGAAAAGTAACCTCCCTCTTGTGAGAGCAGCCCAGTGTCTTACAGGAAAATAGATTTCCCCCCTTCGGTGACTTAGCCAGACATAAGCTAGTAAGATAAACCCTTTGGGTCCGGGAATACCTAAATCGCTCGTAGCCCTCCATAAAACCACCAAATTCCCAAAGCACTTCACCGATATTTAATTACGTTTGACGTGTTGTCACTATTGTAATGAAGGAAAGATAGCGGCCAATTTTCACACAACAAATTCTCTCAAAGAGCAACGTGATAATGACTAGATAGTCTGTTTTTGTGATGTTTGTTGAGAACGCCAGGGATACCTCCTCTGCTCTTTTGTGAAATAGTGCCATGCGATCTTTTACATCCACCTGAGAGAACAGATGGAAGTCTCAGTGTATCATCCGACCTAAAGGACGGCACCTCTAACAGTCAAGTGTTGTCTTTGGTCCCTTGTACTATTATGAAGAACTTACCAAACACTTTGATCTGTCCAAACCAAGATCCTTTTATTGTGTCTAGTGCGCTAGGATGGCAAGCTGATACAGAGCATGTTATCATGGAGTCTTGCTACTCCTCTGGAACTTACACCTTGTGCTGACCAATTACATGTATGTCTTATTACCCTCTATATCTTGTTCTCAAAATGGCTGGATGTGCCTCTTTATATCCAGCTCTCAGGTCACATGACCTTGGTCTGGAGACCGCATGGTGAGTGTGTACCACCACCTGCTCGTTGGAGGGCTCATACCATCCAACTATGATATGGCCCAACTATGATATCTCCACAAGAAGCACTCCCTCAGTAGGGCTTCACTGGAGTGCCATTTAAACTTCTGTTTTCAAGAACTGAAATGGGACTTGAAACCATCACTTTGTGACTCACAGGCAAGAGTTTTGCCAACTGAGTTACAGCTGACAGTATTGTTGCTGTCTCAGAGATGGCAACACTCATTGCAAGAAATATGTTCCCCAATATCTACAGCTTATTTTCTTGAAGACAGCAATCCTCAAGATGCAAATAAAACTAAGGAGAAATCAGTGTACAGCTTGCTGGTTGGCTGCTGACAGGACTTGTCAGAAAAGTATAACAAAAGATCAGCACAGAATAAATTTTATTTTACATTACATACATCTTTGAATATAGAAATACTGACATTATGACTGATTTTGTAGTGTACTTTACTGCTTTTGATCCAGTACTGAGGGAACATTTCTCTGTCCGAGATGTAATTTTTAAAATCAAATATTAAACTGAGGCCCTCTCGGTCTTCTGTCCATAGCACCATTTGAAGAGTATGACTTTCTCCTGGTGTTCTGGCCTGTATTTATTCCTCAACCAAAGTGTTCAGATTGTCTGATCATTGTTTCATTGTTGTTTGAGAAATCATGCTGAGCACAAATTGCGTTTGCTTTGTCTTTCCGGCTTATCTTTAAACTCAGGAATGTAGATATTCTGTTTGGGCAGCTGTGCTGCTAGAAATGGACAAGATGGAACGTCCATCTGATAGTCTGCCCAGCAGTGACTCCTTGAAAGGCTTTGTGTCCATTTCTTTCCATTTTTGCGCTCCACTGCAAAATGCTTTAATGTTGTTAACGTGACAATGGGTGGAATTCTCCACAAAACTCTAAGTGTGTGCCATGAAGCAAGCTGATGTTATTTGCCAGGGTATGGGGGGCGGGAATCTCCGACCCCGTGCCGGGTCGGTGAATCGGCGGGGGGGGGGCACTCGAATCACACGACGCCGGTCCGCCATTTCTCTGCCAACCGGAGAATCGCTGCCAATGATGCCGACGTGGTCGCCGCTGCGCCAGTCGGGGCCGCTCAATGCGCCCCCCCCCCCGGCGATTCTCTGCGCTCAACGGGTCGAATGACCACTGGTTCGGCCGAGTCCCGCTGGCACCATTCGCGTGTGGTCCTACCCGGTGGGACATCAGCGTTCCTGCTGCGGAGGCCGTCCTGGTGTGGACGAGGGGTGGATCCGACTCCGGGGGGAGCCTCCACGGTGGCCAGGCTCGCAATCGGGGCCTATCGATCGGCGGGCAGGCTTATCCCGGGGGGGCCTATGTTCCTCCGTGCCGGGCCCCTGTAGGGCTCCGCCATGTTGCCCGGGGGCTGGTGCGGAGAAGGCAACCCACACGCACCGGCAGTGGCGCGCATGTGCGCACCCGTGCTGGCGCCTGTATCGGCAGCTGGAGCTGCGTGAAACGCTCCAATGCCGTGCTGGCCCCCTGTGCGACACAGGATCGCTGTTCTTAGCGACCAGATGACGCCGTCGTAAAACGCTCCGGCCTTTACGACGGCGTCAACACTTAGCCCCATTATCAGAGAATCCCGCCCCTGGTTTGTGGAGTTTTGTTTCTGTTTTGGTCTGAGGAGACAAGTGAAACCCCAGTGAGAATGAATAGCTCCGTCACCGTGTAACAATCATTAAAGGCTATGTCGTACCCTCAATAACGACACGAGAGTGTGGAATGGTAAATGAAGACTTTAATAAGCAGAGAACTAGCCAGCTACAGAGACCTGTGCTTATTGAGTGCCGCCTACAGGGCGTCACCTTATATACAGCTCCCTGGTGGGCGGAGCCAGAGGCGGAGTCCCCCAGGGTTCCAAACCCGGTCTTAAAGGGGCATCACCTACATGATGTTAAGGGTACAGTAACCATTCATCACATTCACCCCGTTTAATAAAAACGCAAAGTCCGTCGGGGGTGAAGTGGAATTACATGTCTATTCTTTTCGGCGGCCTGATCGTCCTCGTCGACCTTCTCAGCTCGGGCAGTGGTGCGGCGGGCACGGACGTCTTTGGTGAGGGTACTTCCGGGAGTATGGTGGTCGGAGCTTACGTCCGAGTCGGGGTAGGAGGTCGGGGAGCAGGGGGAATAGCTGGGGGAATAGCTGGGGCTGGGGGTTACGGTGCCGGCGCCGAGTGTGGAGGGGGGGGGACGCTGGGAGGGGGGGGTGCGGTCAGTGTGGGAACCAGCGGGTGCCAGGTCCCATAGGGAAACCGCGAGGGGTGGCGTCAGTGGGGGAACCAGCGGGTGCCAGATCCCAGACGGAAACCATGTCTTGCCTGCCATCGGGGTGCACGACGTAGGCATTTCGGGGGTTCGCATGTAGCAGTTGGACTGTATCGAGAAGGTAGTCCGTTTTATGGCTCCTCGCGTGCCTCCGGAGAAAAACAGGTCCCGGAGTCGTCAGCCAAGGTGGAAGCGAGACCCCAGAGGTGGACTTCCTGGGTAAGCCAAACAAGCGGTTGTAAGAGGTCTCATTCGTGGCCGTGCAAAGGAGCGACCTAATGAAGTGGAGGGCATCGGGTAGGACCTCCTGCTAGCGGGTGGTTGGGAGACTTCTCGACCGTAGGGCCAGAAGGACAGCCTTCTAAACTGTCGCGTTCTCCCTCTCCACCTGCCCGTTTCCCCGCGGGTTATAACTAGTCGTTCAGCTCGAGGCGATGCCCTTGCTGAGCAGATACTGACGCAGCTCATCTCTCATGAACGATGTACCCCGGTCGCTATCAATATAAGCGGGGAAACCAAACAGGGTGAAGATGCTGTGCAGTGCCTTTATCACGGTGGCCGAGGTCATGTCGGGACAGGGAATGGCGAATGGGAAGCGGGCGAACTCGTCGATGACGGTTAGGAAGTAGGTATTGCGGTTGGTGGACGGGAGGGGACCTTTGAAGTCCACGCTTAGTCGCTCAAAGGGCTCCGAGGCCTTTACAAGGCGATCCTTGTCTGGCCATTAGAAGTGCGGTTTTCACTCCGCGCAGATCTGGCAAGCCCTGGTCATGGCCTTGACCTCCTTGGTGGAGTAAGGTAGGTTGCGGGACTTGATAAAGTGGGCAAGCCGGGTAACCCCTGGGTGACAGAGGTCATTGTGGATGGCTTGCAGGCGGTCCTCCAGTGTGTTGGCGCACGTGCCGTGGGACAGGGCATCTGGGGGCTCGTTGAGCTCCCCTGGGCGATACTTAATATCGTTCGTGTAGGTGGAGAGTTCAATCCTCCACCTCAAGATTTTATCATTTTTAATTTTGCCCCGTTGTGCGTTATCAAACATGAAGGCTACCGACCGTTGGTCGGTAACGAGGATGAACCTCCTACCGGCTAGATAGTGCCTCCAGTGCCGCACAGCCTCCACAATGGCTTGTGCCTCCTTTTCGACTTCAGAGTGCCGAATCTCAGAGACGGTGAGCGTCCGCGAGAAGAATGCTACTGGCCTGCCTGCCTGGTTGAGGGTAGCAGCCAGGGCAATGTCTGACGCATCGCTCTCTACCTGGAAAGGGATGGTTTCGTCCACCGCGTGCATAGCGGCCTTGATGATGTCGGCCTTGATGCGACTGAAGGCCGACCGGGCCTCAGCCGTCAGGGGAAATGTCGTGGTCTTTATGAGTGGGCGGGCTTTGTCCGCATATCTGGGGACCCACTGGGCGTAATAGGAGAAAAGCCCCAAGCACTGTTTGAGGGCCTTGAGGCTACGGGGGAGGGGGAGCTCCTTAAGGGGGCGCATGCGGTAGGCGTCGGGACCTAGGACCCCGTTTTCCACGACGTAGCCGAGGATGGCTAGTCAGGTTGTGTGGAAAACGCATTTTTCCTTGTTGTAGGTCAGGTTGAGGGCCCGGGCTGTCTGGAGGAACCTTTCAAGGTTTGCGTCATGGTCCTGCTGATCATGGCCGCAGATGGTGACATTGTCCAAGTACGGGTAAGTAGCCCGCAGGCCGTACTGGTCCACCATTTGGTCCATCGCCCTCTGGAAAACGGAGACCTCATTTGTGATGCCGTAGGGGATCCTGAGGAAGTGAAAAAGCTGGCCGGGTGCTTCGAAAGCAGTATAGAGGCGGTCTTTCGGTCGGATAGGGAGCTGGTGGTAGGCGGATTTTAGGTCGACAGTGGAGAATACACGGTATTGAGCGATCCAACTGACCATCTCTGCTATGCGGGGAAGGGGGCACGCATTGAGCTGCGTGAAGCGGTTTATGGCCTGGCTGTCGTCCACGACCATCCGTTTCTTTTCCGCGGACCATACTACCACCACTTGTGCTCTCCAGGGGCTGTTGCTAGCCTCAATGACCCCCTCTTCCAGTAAACGCTGGACCTCTGACTTGATAAAAGTCATATCTTGGGCACTGCACCGCCGGCTCCTGGGAGCTCGATTTTCGGGCCTGATGAGCTTTTTGTTTCTGGGCCTTGGGCCTTGGGCCTGGCCAGGCAGACCCTCGCGAAATGCCCCTTCTTTCCGCAGTCACTGCAGATGGCGGAGCGGGCTGGGCAGCGTTGACGTGGATGCTGGCCCTGCCCACAGAAATAACACAGGGGGCCCCCGGTCTGGGCGGGTCGCCGCGCGGCGCAGGCCCGTAGCGTGGCCGAGTCTGGGGAAGTCCGAGGGGGGCTCGCAGGGTCCACGGGGTACGTGACTAGGTTGTGGCGGGCCACTTCCAGTGAGGTGGCGAGCGGTGCGCAGGGGCCTTCTGGGAGGTGAGTAGTGAGTTTAAAAACCTTACCTTTACAGGAGCAGCCCTTTGGATTTCGGCGGCAGCGGTGCGCAGGGGCCTTCTGGGAGGTGAGTAGTGAGTTTAAAAACCTTATCTTTACAGGAGCAGCCCTTTGGATTTCGGCGGCAGCGGTGCGCAGGGGCCTTCTGGGAGGTGAGTAGTGAGTTTAAAAACCTTACCTTTACAGGAGCAGCCCTTTGGATTTCGGCGGCAGCGGTGCGCAGGGGCCTTCTGGGAGGTGAGTAGTGAGTTTAAAAAGCCTTGCCTGGTCCCGTGTCTGTTCTTCTTTTCTGTTTTATTTGTTTTTATATAAGGCGGGAACCGGAAGTTCGACCTCTGGCAAGTTTCCCCCCCCCCCCAACCAATAAATTCTGGTGGAGAGGAAACCCGAGACACTACACGTGTAGTGTCTCCCACCCGCCCTCCTCCTCTAACCTAATAATAAGACCCATTGGTGTAAGGTAAGTGCCATATTATATTATTATATTATTAGCATTGTGCAGGTCAAGGATCGGAGGTGGAGGAGCAGTCTTTGTCAGCGAGAGAACCTGAGAACATCTCAGACACTCAGAAGGTAAGAAGGTAAGTAAGTGATTTTTACTTTTATACCTTTTTTCAAATTGTGTGTGTCGGGGGGAAACTGAAGTGACATCACAGAAAAGCTGTGACCTGAGTGGCTGGTTGGGATTCTAACCTAAATTTTAAAAAAATTTGAGTATTTGGGAACTAATTAAACATAATAACTTAATTATAATTTAGAGGATATCTAAGCCAGAGATCGGAGAGTATTATAGTTAGCTATCGCATTTCTATTAGAAATCTAGTGCTAGGAAACAGATAGTTGACAGTAACTTTGCAATTTAAAAAAAAAAGTATTTATAAAAAAAAAACACAAATTTTAATTTTAATTAATTGACGCAATGTCAGTTAGAGGGGTGCTGTGCTCTGACTGTGAGATGTGGCAGGTCCGGGAGGCTTCCAGCGTCCCGGATGGCTTCATCTGCAGAAAGTGCACCCAACTGCAGCTCCTCACAGACCGCATGGTTCGGTTGGAGCAGCAATTGGATGCACTTAGGAGCATGCAGGTGGCGGAAAGCGTCATAGATCGCAGTTATGTAAATGTGGTCACACCCAAGGTGCAGGCAGAGAAATGGGTGACCACCAGATAGGGCATGCAGTCAGTGCAGGAATCCCCTGTGGTTGTCCCCCTCTCGAACAGATGTACCCCTTTGGATACTGTCGGGGGGGATAGCCTATCAGGGGAAAACAGCAGCAGCCAGAGCAGTGGCACCACGGCTGGCTCTGATGTTCAGAAGGGAGGGTCAAAGCGCAGAAGAGTAATAGTAATAGGGGACTCTATAGTCAGGGGCACAGATAGGCGCTTCTGTGGACGTGAAAGAGACTCCAGGATGGTATGTTGCCTCCCTGGTGCCAGGGTCCAGGATGTCTCCGAACGGGTAGAGGGAATCCTGAAGGGGGAGGGCAAACAGGCAGAGGTCGTTGTACATATTGGTACTAACGACATAGGCAGGAAGGGGCATGAGGTCCTGCAGCAGGAGTTCAGGGAGCTAGGCAGAAAGTTAAAAGACAGGACCTCGAGGGTTGTAATCTCGGGATTACTCCCTGTGCCACGTGCCAGTGAGGCTAGAAATAGGAAGATAGAGCAGACAAACACGTGGCTAAACAGCTGGTGTAGGAGGGAGGGTTTCCGTTATCTGGACCACTGGGAGCTCTTCCGGGGCAGGTGTGACCTGTATAAGATGGACGGGTTGCATCTAAACCGGAGAGGCATAAATATCCTGGCCGCGAGGTTTGCTAGTGTCACACGGGAGGGTTTAAACTAGTATGGCAGGGGGGTGGGCACGGGAGCAATAGGTCAGAAGGTGAGAGCATTGAGGGAGAACTAGGGAATAGGGACAGTGTGGCTCTGAGGCAGAGCAGACGGGGAGAGGTTGCTGAACACAGCGGGTCTGGTGGCCTGAAGTGCATATGTTTTAATGCAAGGAGCATTACGGGTAAGGCAGATGAACTTAGAGCTTGGATTACTACTTGGAACTATGATGTTGTTGCCATTACAGAGACCTGGTTGAGGGAAGGGCAGGATTGGCAGCTAAACGTTCCAGGATTTAGATGTTTCAGGCGGGATAGAGGGGGATGGAAAAGGGGAGGCGGAGTTGCGCTACTTGTTCGGGAGAATATCACAGCTATACTGCGAGAGGACACCTCAGAGGGCAGTGAGGCTATATGGGTAGAGATCAGGAATAAGAAGGGTGCAGTCACAATGTTGGGGGTATACTACAGGCCTCCCAACAGCCAGCGGGAGATAGAGGAGCAGATAGGTAGACAGATTTTGGAAAAGAGTAAAAACAACAGGGTTGTGGTGATGGGAGACTTCAACTTCCCCAATATTGACTGGGACTCACTTAGTGCCAGGGGCTTAGACGGGGCGGAGTTTGTAAGGAGCATCCAGGAGGGCTTCTTAAAACAATATGTAAACAGTCCAACTAGGGAAGGGGCGGTACTGGACCTGGTATTGGGGAATGAGCCCGGCCAGGTGGTAGATGTTTCAGTAGGGGAGCATTTCGGTAACAGTGACCACAATTCAGTAAGTTTTAAAGTACTGGTGGACAAGGATAAGAGTGGTCCGAGGATGAATGTGCTAAATTGGGGGAAGGCTAATTATAACAATATTAGGCGGGAACTGAAGAACATAGGTTGGGGGCGGATGTTTGAGGGCAAATCAACATCTGACATGTGGGAGGCTTTCAAGTGTCAGTTGAAAGGAATACAGGACAGGCATGTTCCTGTGAGGAAGAAAGATAAATACGGCAATTTTCGGGAACCTTGGATGACGAGTGATATTGTAGGCCTCGTCAAAAAGAAAAAGGAGGCATTTGTCAGGGCTAAAAGGCTGGGAACAGACGAAGCCTGTGTGGCATATAAGGAAAGTAGGAAGGAACTTAAGCAAGGAGTCAGGAGGGCTAGAAGGGGTCATGAAAAGTCATTGGCAAATAGGGTTAAGGAAAATCCCAAGGCTTTTTACACGTACATAAAAAGCAAGAGGGTAGCCAGGGAAAGGGTTGGCCCACTGAAGGATAGGCAAGGGAATCTATGTGTGGAGCCAGAGGAAATGGGCGAGGTACTAAATGAATACTTTGCATCAGTATTCACCAAAGAGAAGGAATTGGTAGATGTTGAGTCTGGAGAAGGGGGTGTAGATAGCCTGGGTCACATTGTGATCCAAAAAGACGAGGTGTTGGGTGTCTTAAAAAATATTAAGGTAGATAAGTCCCCAGGGCCTGATGGGATCTACCCCAGAATACTGAAGGAGGCTGGAGAGGAAATTGCTGAGGCCTTGACAGAAATCTTTGGATCCTCGCTGTCTTCAGGGGATGTCCCGGAGGACTGGAGAATAGCCAATGTTGTTCCTCTGTTTAAGAAGGGTAGCAAGGATAATCCCGGGAACTACAGGCCGGTGAGCCTTACTTCAGTGGTAGGGAAATTACTGGAGAGAATTCTTCGAGACAGGATCTACTCCCATTTGGAAGCAAATGGACGTATTAGTGAGAGGCAGCACGGTTTTGTGAAGGGGAGGTCGTGTCTCACTAACTTGATAGAGTTTTTCGAGGAGGTCACTAAGATGATTGATGCAGGTAGGGCAGTAGATGTTGTCTATATGGACTTCAGTAAGGCCTTTGACAAGGTCCCTCATGGTAGACTAGTACAAAAGGTGAAGTCACACGGGATCAGGGGTGAACTGGCAAGGTGGATACAGAACTGGCTAGGCCATAGAAGGCAGAGGGTAGCAATGGAGGGATGCTTTTCTAATTGGAGGGCTGTGACCAGTGGTGTTCCACAGGGATCAGTGTTGGGACCTTTGCTCTTTGTAGTATATATAAATGATTTGGAGGAAAATGTAACTGGTCTGATTAGTAAGTTTGCAGACGACACAAAGGTTGGTGGAATTGCGGATAGCGATGAGGACTGTCAGAGGATACAGCAGGATTTAGATTGTCTGGAGACTTGGGCGGAGAGATGGCAGATGGAGTTTAATCCGGACAAATGTGAGGTAATGCATTTTGGAAGGGCTAATGCAGGTAGGGAATATACAGTGAATGGTAGAACCCTCAAGAGTATTGAAAGTCAAAGAGATCTAGGAGTACAGGTCCACAGGTCATTGAAAGGGGCAACACAGGTGGAGAAGGTAGTCAAGAAGGCATACGGCATGCTTGCCTTCATTGGCCGGGGCATTGAGTATAAGAATTGGCAAGTCATGTTGCAGCTGTATAGAACCTTAGTTAGGCCACACTTGGAGTATAGTGTTCAATTCTGGTCGCCACACTACCAGAAGGATGTGGAGGCTTTAGAGAGGGTGCAGAAGAGATTTACCAGAATGTTGCCTGGTATGGAGGGCATAAGCTATGAGGAGCGATTGAATAAACTCGGTTTGTTCTCACTGGAACGAAGGAGGTTGAGGGGCGACCTGATAGAGATATACAAAATTATGAGGGGCATAGACAGAGTGGATAGTCAGAGGCTTTTCCCCAGGGTAGAGGGGTCAATTACTACGGGGCATAGGTTTAAGGTGAGAGGGGCAAGGTTTAGAGTAGATGTACGAGGCAAGTTTTTTACGCAGAGGGTAGTGGGTGCCTGGAACTCACTACCGGAGGAGGTAGTGGAAGCAGGGACGATAGGGACATTTAAGGGGCATCTTGACAAATATATGAATAGGATGGGAATAGAAGGATACGGACCCAGGAAGTGTAGAAGATTGTAGTTTAGTCGGGCAGTATGGTCGGCATGGGCTTGGAGGGCCGAAGGGCCTGTTCCTGTGCTGTACATTTCTTTGTTCTTTGTTTTGTTCTTTGTTATCGTGTCCTGAAGGTCTTTAGCTCCATTTTCGAGGAGTCGCTGCCAGATATAGGGCGAACGGATGCCGGACACGAAAGCGTCTCAGATGTGCAGATTCATGTGGACTTAGCCCGTCACATCCTGATGGTTGCAGTTCCTGGCGAGCGTGGTGAGCTTTCCCACATACTCATCCAGCGTTTCCCCTGAGCGCTGCCGGCAGGTAGAGAGCAGGTGCCGTGCATGTACCTCATTTATGGGTTTGACGAAACACTTTCGCAGGATCTCGATCGCCTCGTCATAAGTGGTCGCCTTCTCGATCATGGCGGAGATTCTATGGCTCACTCGGGCGTGGAGTAGGCGCAGTTTGCGAGGCCCTAGTATGGGGGCTTCCGAGGATTCCAGGTAGGCCTCGAAGCAGCGGAGCCAGTACTTTAAAATTTTTTTGGCCTCCGGTGTCCGTGCTTCCAGGTTGAGCTTTTCTGGCTTGAGACCGGCGTCCATCCCAACGTAGTCTGCTTATTAAATTATAGTACCCTCAATAACGACACGAGAGTGTGGAATGGTAAATGAAGGCTTTAATAAGCAGAGAACTAGCCAGCTACAGAGACGTGTGCCGCCTACAGGGTGTCACCTTATATACGGCTTCCTGGTGGGCGGAGCCGGAGGCGGAGTCCCCCCAGGGTTCCAAACCCGGTCTTAAAGGGGCATTACCTACATGGTGTTAAGGGTACAGTAACCATTCGCCACAGGCTACTTATTAATGTAAAGACAAATACACAAAACCAGGGCTACTCTTCAAGATTTAAGGTATAAGAATGACTAAGCACACACAGTTTATGTAGAGCGTACCCCTATTTCCAAAATATAACTATGATACCCGAACTCTGGAAGACTTCCCTTGTCCCCCAAACAACATCCACAGTAATTAAATCTGGAGGTCAAAAAACTACTTATAGTTACCACACAAAACAGGGACGTTAATCAATTCTGGGAATTGGATCCAGCGAAGATATTTAAACTGCCTTAACAAAGATTTTCTGCACTGTCTTGGCTCATTTAGCTGTAAAACTTGGCCTTCAGGCTTGGTGACTGGAAACTGGCTTGTCTGCTTGATGTAACTGGCCTCTCTTGCTTCTAAGGGTTAGGCCCATTATACCTAGGCATTAACATATGTATAGCTCACTGATCTTCCCCAGTTGTCCTTTTCCACAGTGAGCTTCAGCACAAGCAGTGGGAGAGAGGCCACATCCGGAGGCGACAGCCAGAGTGAGGTTTAAGTTTTAAACTTGGAAGTTTGAAGCCAAGCGGGGATTGTATTGGTAAACCTATTCATTTTCTACAAGTTTCATTTTCTATAAGTTTAGTTGTCCAGTTAAATGGTTAATAAGGGTTAATAAGGAGCTGCCCCAAATACCTGAGTGGCAGTTTTCTGTCAATCTCCTGAAGCCTGATTAGCAGACGAGAGGTGTTGATTACATAATTCAAAGCTTAACTAGTGTGTGTCATCTCAGACAGTCTCAGTTGTATTTAAGTAAAGAGCTTCAAAGCGCACTCAGTGAGCTTTGCGCACGAGCAGTGGGAGAGAGGCCACAATCAGAGTGAGGCCACAGCCAGAGTGAGGTTTAAGCTTTAGACTTGGGAATTTGGTGCCGAGCGGGTATTCGCTGCAGAGGGGAAAGAGGTGCTCTTTGCTTTTAAAAATATATATTTTTATTCTCCTTTTTCACATTTTCTCCCAAATCTACACCCACCAACAATAAACAATAATCAGTAACAAATATGTAATTCCCCATATCAATAACAACGATCCCATCCTCCCACGAAACCCCAAACATTAGCCCGCATGTTCA
Source organism: Scyliorhinus torazame (assembly GCF_047496885.1). Classification (NCBI taxonomy): domain Eukaryota; kingdom Metazoa; phylum Chordata; class Chondrichthyes; order Carcharhiniformes; family Scyliorhinidae; genus Scyliorhinus; species Scyliorhinus torazame. The sequence goes on from NC_092715.1 coordinate 76,330,730, forward strand.
CATAAACAAATGACAAAAAGGAGTCAAGCATCACCCATAGTCACCATTAACACACAGTCCCCCCCTCTCCCCAACCACCCCCCACCCCCCCCCCGCCCCCCCCCCCAACTAATGTCTGATGTTATCCAGTTCTTGAAAGTGCATAATGAATAATGCCCATGAATTGCTGAACTCCTCCATCTTTCCCCTCAGTTCAAACTTAACCTTCTCAAGAGCCAAGAGTTCCAACAAGTCCCCCCTGCCACGCCAGGGTGGAGAGGCTGCCCTCCAACCCATCAGGATCCGTCTTCAGGCGATCAACAAGACGAAGGCTACAACATCTGCCTTCGCACCCGTTTCCAACCCCGGTTGGTCTGACACCCCGACTATGGCCTCCCGGGGGCCCCGGTCCAGTTTCTCGTGCACCACTTTAGAGATTACCCTAAAAACCTCCTTCCAGTAATCCTCCAGTTTTGGACAGGACCAAAACATATGAACGTGATTAACGGGGCCCCCTCCGCAACGTTCACACACATCTTCTACTTCTTCAAAGAATCGGCTCATCCTCGCCCTCGTGAGGTGTGCTCTGCGTACCACCTTCAGCTGTATCAGCCCCAACCTCGCGCACGAGATGGAGGCATTCACTCTCCGGAGCACCTCACACCAGAATCCCTCCTCCATACCCTCTCCCAACTCTTCCTCCCACTTTGCTTTGATCCCTTCCAGTGGTGCCTTCTCCTCTTCCAAAATAGCTCCGTAAACCGCCGACACTACCCCCTTCTCCAGTCCCCCTGTCGTCAGCACCTCTCCCAGGAATGTGGAGGCCGGCTCCACCGGGAAGCTCTGTATCTGCTTTCTGGCAAAATCTCGAACCTGCATGTATCTAAACAGTTCTCCCTGCTCCAGCCCATACTTCGCTTCCAGCTCCTTCAATCCTGTAAACCGACCCCTAAGAAACAAATCTTTTAGTGTCCTAATCTCCTTCCCGAAAATTTCCATCCCACTTCCCTGGCTCAAATCTGTGGTGCTCTTTGCTTTTTCTTCTTGCTTTGTGCCGTTCAAATCTTCAGAGAGCGGCCTTGCCCTGCTGCAGCTGAGGATACAAAGAAGAGGGCGGATTGATAAATAATGGACAAGGTCAGTAAGTCTTTACAACTTCATCAATTATAGTTTAAAAATAAGTTTTGTGGTTTATAATCTGTAAGGGCTTTAATTGGTAGTAACAAAGACAAGCAAAGAAGGGGCATAGAAAATTGGATTTAATCTAACTAGTCAGTAGGGAGTGGAGTTTCCGTGAACTTGGGGAGGAGGGGCTTCGAAACAGTAAATAACTCACCTGTTGGGTATTGGGGAAAAAAATGGAAAATTGACGTCACAGAAAAGCTGCGACCTGATTGGCTGGTTGGGAATTTGTCATAAATTGAAAAACTAGAGTAATTGACTAAGTAGAGGAGTAACTCGGAGATTAGTGCATTTAGCATTTAATATTTATCGAGGAATCTAGCGCAAGGGCCCATATAGTTACTTTTAACTTAAATTTAAAAACTATTCATTTTAACATAATTAATTAATACGAAATTTAATAACTATTTATTTTGACTTAATGAATTAATGCCAGGTATGTCCGTCAGCAGGGTGCAGTGCTCTAACTGTGAGATGTGGGAGGTCTGTGTCGCTTCCAGCGTTCCGGATGACTACATCTGCAGGAAATGTACCCAATGGCAGCTCCTCACAGCCCGCGTGGTTTGGTTGGCGCAGCAGTTGGATGCACTTAAGAGCGGAAAGATGGCAGAAAGCGTCATAGACAGGAGTTATAGAGACTTTTTCACACCCAAGGTGCAGACAGACAGATGGGTGACCACTAGAAAGGGCAGGCAGTCAGTGCAGGAATCCCCCTCTCTAACAGGTGTATCATTTTGGATACTGTTGAGGGGAATGGCCTATCGGGGAAAAACAGTAGCAGCGGCCAGAGCTGTGGCACCACGTCTGGTTCTGTTGATCAGTAGGGCGGATCAAAGTGCTGAAGAGCAATAGTCATAGGGGACTCCATAGTCAGGGGCACAGATAGGGAGGCACGGTAGCACAGTGGTTAGCACTGTTGCTTCACAGCAGCAGGCACCTGTACTCGATTCCCGGCTTGGGTCACTGTCTGTGCGGAGTCTGCACGTTCTCCCCATGTCTGCGTGGTTTTCCTCCGGGTGCTCCGGTTTCCTCCCACAAGTCCCAAAAGACATGCTTGTTAGGTGAATTGGACATTATGAATTCTCCCTCAGTACCCAAACAAGCGCCGGAGTGTGGTGACTCGGGGATTTTCACAGTAACTTCATTGCAGTGTTAATGTAAGCCTATTTGTGACACTAATAAAAATAAAGATAATAAAGACAGGCGATTCTGTAGTCGTGAAAAGGATGCGTGTTGCTGTAATCATCCAGGATGGGGTTTGCTTCCCTGGTGCCAGGGTCCGGGATGTCACTGAATGGCTGCAGGGCATCCCGAAGGGGAGTGTGATAAGGCAGAGGTCATGATACATGTTGATACCAATGACATAGGTTGAAAGGGGGATGAGGTCTTGCATCAGGAATTCAAGGAGTTAGGCTGTAGACTAAAAAGCAGGACCTCTCGGGTTGTAATCTCTGGATTACTCCCAGTGCCACACGCTAGCGAGTATAGAAACTGGAGAATAGCACAGATGAATGCGTGGCTTATGTGTTGGTGCAGGAGGGAGGATTTTAGATTCCTGGACCATTAGGACCGTTTCTGGGAAGGTGGGACTTGTACAAGCTGAACAGTCTACATCTGAACCAGAGCGAGACTAAGATTCTTGCTAGTCGATGTGCTAGTGCTGTTGGTAGGAGTTTAAACTAATTTGGCAGGGGATGGGATGCAGACTGTTAACAGAATAGGGACACAGTGTATCACAAAAAACAATCAAGTCAGCGGGAATACAGTGGTAGTACGTTTCAGGAGAGTAAGGCAAGGCTGAGTGGTCTCTACTTTAATGCCCGGAGTATTACAGGTGAAACAGGTGAGTTAAGGGTGAGGGTTGACACGTGGAATTATGATATAGGAGCCATCACAGAGACGTGGTTGAGGGAAGGGCAGGATTTGCAGCTTAACATCCCGGGATACAGAATCTTCAGGAGGGACAGGGGCAGAGGCAAAAGAGAGGGAGGCATTGCACTATTAGTTAAGGAGTCAATTACTGCAGTAAGGTGAGATAATATCTATACAAGTGTTAAATGAAGCTTTGTGGATAGTGCTCAGGAATAAAAAGAGGACAGCCACACTGCCAGGTGTTTATTATAGACCCCCAGATAGTCATCAGGAAATTGAGGAGCAAATATGTGCGCTATTTGCTCGCGTGTGTAAAAATAATAATAGGGTAATTATAGCGTGTGATTTCAACTTTCCCAACATTAACTGGGATAGTCATTGTGTTAAGGGCTCAGAGGGAGCAGAGTTCGTAAATGTATACAAGAGAACTTTTTAGCTCAACATGTGGAGGGTCCAACAAAGGGGTGGAGCCTTGCTGGACCTAATTCTGGGGAATGAAGCTGAACAGGTGCTTGATGTGATGGTGGGAGAGCATTTTAGTGATAGCGACAACAACATGGTGCAATTTAAGTTTGTTATGGACAAGGAAATACACAAATTGCAGAAAAAGATCTTGGAATGGGGGAGAGCAGACTTTAGTAAAATAAGGCAGGATCTGGCCGAGGTAAATTGGAACAAGTTCATGGTGGGGAGATCTACATAAGAGCAGTGAGGGGTATTCAAAGAGGAAATGGGAGGGTACAGCAGATCAAATCAACAGAGGCATTAGTGGAGTACAGAAAGTGCAGGATGGATCTTAAGAAAGCATTTAGGAGATCAAAGAGGGGATATGAGAAATATCTAGCTGGTAAAAGTAGGGAAAATCCCAAGATATTCTATAAGTATATTAATGGGAAGAGGATAACTAGGGAAAATGTAGGGCCCATTAGGGACCAAGGGAGCAATGTGTGTGTGAAGCCAGAAGACATTGGTAGGACGTTAAATAAATATTTCACGTCTGCCTTCACCCAAGAGAATGAGGAGGCAGATCTGGAACTCGGGGAGAGAGACTGTGAGCTTATTGAGGAAATTGTCATACGGAAGGACAAGATATTGGAGGTATTAGCAGGCTTAAAAGTGGAGAAATATCCAGATCTGGATGAATTGTGTCCAAGGTTGCTGTAGGAGGTGAAGGAGGAGATCGTAAGGGCCTTAATCCAAATTATTAATTCTTCTGTGGCCACCGGAGAGGTGCCAGAGGACTGGAGAACTGCAAATGTAGTCCCAATATTTAAGAAAGGCTGTAGGGATAGGCCATACTACAGGCCTGTGAGTCTCACATCAGTGGTGGGGAAACTAATGGAGAAAATTCTGAAGGAGAGAGTCTATCTCCACTTGGAGAGGAAAAGTTTGATCCGGAATAGTTAGCATGGCTTTGTCAGAGGGAAGTCATGCCTAACAAATTTGATTGAACCTTTTGAGTACGTGACTAAGATGAAGGTAGGGCAGTTGATGTAGTTTACATGGATTTCAGCAACGCATTTGACAAGGTCCCACATGGGAGAAGGCAAAAGAACATGAGGCGCGATTCTCCGAAATGGAGACAAAGTCCCGACGCCGGAGTGAAAACCGGAGTGTTTCACTCCGGCGTCGGTGCTCACTCTCAGCCCCTATTCTCCTGCCCCGGGGGACTAGGAGTGGCGTCGCGTATTTTACGCGTGCTGGGTCTTGGCGCCGCGTAAAAAGTAGCGCCGCTAAATGATGCGGCTGGCATCGCGTAAATGACGTCACCCGCGCTTGCGTGGTTGCCGTCCTCCCTGAGGCCGCCCCGCAAGAAGATGGTGGATGGATCTTAGGGGACGGCGGAGGAAAGGAGGTCCTCCTTTAGAGAGGCCGGCCCACCAATCGGTGGACACCGATCGTGGGCCAGACCCCATCGGAGGCCCTCCCCGGTGCAGGAACCCCCCCCCCCCCCCACAGGCCACCCCCCTCAGCGTTCCCACGCAGTTCCCGCCGGCAGCGACCAGGTGTGGATGGCGCCGGTGGTAACCCTTCGTGTTGGAGCGGCAGCTCGGCCCATTCGGGCCGGAGAATCGCCGCACGCCTTTTGCAAACGGCGAGTGGCAATTGTACGAGCAGCCAGGCGTGATTCTCGCGGCACTGGTTTTGGGGGGGGGGGTGAGAGAATCACGTGCGGGTGTCGGGGCGGCGTGGCGGGACTCGCGCGGCGCCCCGGCAATTCTCCCACCCGGCGTGGGGGTTGAGAATTCCGCCCATGGCATGTAGGGGAACCTGATAAGGTGGATTCAAAGCTGGCTGAGCTGTAGGAGACAGAAGATGATGACAGATGGCTATTTTACTGACTGGAAGCCAGTGTCCAGTGGCGTACCACAGAGATCTGAGCTGGGTCCCCTATTATTCATCATTTAGAACAAAGAACAAAGAAATGTACAGCACAGGAACAGGCCCTTCGGCCCTCCAAGCCCGTGCCGACCATGCTGCCCGACTAAACTACAATCTTCTACACTTCCTGGGTCCGTATCCCTCTATTCAGCATGTTTTATTATTTAAATGATAAAATATTAAAACATGCTGCTGTGCAGAGAGACCTGGGTGTGCTAGTGCATGAGTCGCAGAAAGTTGGTTTTCAGGTGCAACAGGTGATTAAGAAGGCAAATGGAATTGTGCCCTTCATTGCTAGGGGGATGGAGTTTAAGACTAGGGAGGTTCTGCTGCAATTGTATAAGGTGTTAGTGAGGCCACACCTGGAGTATTGTGTTCAGTTTTGGTCTCCTTACTTGAGAAAGGACGTACTGGCATTGGAGGGTGTGCAGAGGAGATTCATTAGGTTAATCCCAGAGCTGAAGGGGTTGGATTATGAGGAGAGGTTGAGCAGACTGGGACTGTACTCGTTGGAATTTAGAAGGATGAGGGGGGATCTTATAGAAACATATAAGATTATGAAGGGAATAAATAGGATAGATGCGGGCAGGTTTTTTCCACTGGCGGGTGAAAGCAGAATTAGGGGGCATAGCCTCAAAACAAGGGGAAGTAGATTTAGGACTGAGTTTAGGAGGAACTTCTTCACCCAAAGGGTTGTGAATCTATGGAATTCCTTGCCCAGTGAAGCAGTAGAGGCTCCTTCATTAAATGTTTTTAAGCTAAAGATAGATAGTTTTTTGAAGAATAAAGGGATTAAGGGTTATGGTGTTCATCCGGGAAGTGGAGCTGAGTCCACAAAAGATCAACCATGATCTCATTGAATGGTGGAGCAGGCTCAAGGGGCCAGATGGCCTACTCCTGCTCCTAGTTCTTATGTTCTTATTCCCATCCTATTCATGTAGTTGTCAAGATGCCCCTTAAATGTCACTATCGTCCCTGCTTCCACCACCTCCTCCGGTAGCGAATTCCAGGCACCCACTACCCTCTGTGTAAAAAAACTTGCCTCGTACATCTACTCTAAACCTTGCCCCTCTCACCTTAAACCTATGCCCCCTATTAATTGACCCCTCTACCCCGGGGAAAAGCCTCTGACTATCCACTCTGTCTATGCCCCTCATAATTTTGTAGACCTCTACCAGGTCGCCCCTCAACCTCCTTCGTTCCAGTGAGAACAAACCGAGTTTATTCAACCGCTCCTCATAGCTACTGCCCTCCATACCAGGCAACATTCTGGTAAATCTCTTCTGCATCCTCTCTAAAGCTTCCACATCCTTCTGGTAGTGTGGCGACCAGAATTGAACACTATACTCCAAGTGTGGCCTAACTAAGGTTCTATACAGCTGCAACATGACTTGCCAATTCTTATACTCAATGCCCCGGCCAATGAAGGCAAGCATGCCATATACCTTCTTAACTACCTTCTCCACCTGTGTTGCCCCTTTCAGTGACCTGTGGACCTGTACTCCTAGATCGCTTTGACTTTCAATACTCTTGAGGGTTCTACCATTCACTGTATATTCCCTACCTGCATTAGACCTTCCAAAATGCATTACCTCACATTTGTCCGGATTAAACTCCATCTGCCATCTCTCCGCCCAAGTCTCCAAATAATCTAAATCCTGCTGTATCCTCTGACAGTCCTCATTGCTATCCGCAATTCCACCAACCTTTGTGTCGTCTGCAAACTTACTAATCAGACCAGTTACATTTTCCTCCAAATCATTTATATATACTACAAACAGCAAAGGTCCCAGCACTGATCCCTGTGGAACACCACTGGTCACAGCCCTCCAATTAGAAAAGCATCCTTCCATTGCTACTCTCTGCCTTCTATGACCTAGCCAGTTCTGTATCCACCTTGCCAGCTCACCCCTGATCCCGTGTGACTTCACCTTTTGTACTAGTCTACCATGAGGGACCTTGTCAAAGGCCTTACTGAAGTCCATATAGACAACACCCACTGCCCTACCTGCATCAATCATCTTAGTGACCTCCTCGAAATACTCTATCAAGTTAGTGAGAAACGACCTCCCCTTCACAAAACCATGCTGCCTCTCACTAATACGTCCATTTGCTTCCAAATGGGAGTAGATCCTGTCTCGAAGAATTTCCCGACCACTGAAGTAAGGCTCACCGGCCTGTAGTTCCCTGGATTATCCTTGCTACCCTTCTTAAACAGAGGAACAACATTGGCTATTCTCCAGTCCTCCGGGACATCACCTGAAGACAGTGAGGACCCAAAGATATCTGTCAAGGCCTCAGCAATTTCCTCTCCAGCCTCCTTCAGTATTCTGGGGTAGATCCCATCAGGCCCTGGGGACTTATCTACCTTAATATTTTTTAAGACACCCAACACCTCGTCTTTTTGGATCTCAATGTGACCCAGGCTATCTACACACCCTTCTCCAGACTCAACATCCACCAATTTCTTCTCTTTGGTGAATACTGATGCAAAGTATTCGTTTAGTACCTTGCCCATTTCCTCTGGCTCCACACATAGATTTCCTTGCCTATCCTTCAGTGGGCCAACCCTTTCCCTGGCTACCCTCTTGCTTTTTATGTACGTGTAAAAAGCCTTGGGATTTTCCTTAACCCTATTTACCAATGATTTTTCGTGACCCCTTCTAGCCCTCCTGACTCCTTGCTTAAGTTCCTTCCTACTTTCCTTATATTCCACACAGGCTTCGTCTGTTCCCAGCCTTTTAGCCCTGACAAATGCCTCCTTTTTCTTTTTGACGAGGCCTACAATATCTCTCGTTATCCAAGGTTCCCGAAAATTGCCGTATTTATCCTTCTTCCTCACAGGAACATGTCGGTCCTGAATTCCTTTCAACTGACACTTGAAAGCCTCCCACATGTCAGATGTTGATTTGCCCTCAAACATCCGCCCCCAATCTATGTTCTTCAGTTCCCGCCTAATATTGTTATAATTAGCCTTCCCCCAATTTAGCACACTCATCCTAGGACCACTCTTATCCTTGTCCACCAGCACTTTAAAACTTACTGAATTGTGGTCACTGTTCCTGAAATGCTCCCCTCCTGAAACATCTACCACCTGGCCGGGCTCATTCCCCAATACCAGGTCCAGTACCGCCTCTTCCCTAGTTGGACTGTCCACATATTGTTTTAAGAAGCCCTCCTGGATGCTCCGTACAAACTCCACCCCGTCTAAGCCCCTGGCACTAAGTGAGTCCCAGTCAATATTGGGGAAGTTGAAGTCTCCCATCACCACAACCCTGTTGTTTTTACTCTTTTCCAAAATCTGTCTACCTATCTGCTCCTCTATCTCCCGCTGGCTGTTGGGAGGCCTGTAGTAAACCCCCAACATTGTTACTGCACCCTTCTTATTCCTGATCTCTACCCATATAGCCTCACTGCCCTCTGAGGTGTCCTCCCGCAGTACAGCTGTGATATTCTCCCTAACCAGTAGCGCAACTCCGCCACCCCTTTTACATCCCCCTCTATCCCGCCTGAAACATCTAAATCCTGGAACGTTTAGCTGCCAATCCTGCCCTTCCCTCAACCAGGTCTCTGTAATGGCAACAACATCATAGTTCCAAGTACTAATCCAAGCTCTAAGTTCATCTGCCTTACCCGTAATACTTCTTGCATTACAACATATGCACTTCAGGCCACCAGACCTGCTGTGTTCAGCAACTTCTCCCTGTCTGCTCTGCCTCAGAGCCCCACTGTCCCTATTCCCTAGTTGTCCCTCAATGCTCTCACCTTCTGACCTATTGCTCCCGTGCCCACCCCCCTGCCATACTAGTTTAAACCCTCCCGTGTGTGTCATTTATATAAATGACTTAGATTACTATGTGGGGGATAGGATCAGTAAGTTTCTGGATGACACAAAGATAGGCCGGGTGGTTAACAGTGAGACTGAGTCTTGGGTTAAAGGGAGATATAGAAGGGATGATCAAATGGGCAGAAAAGTGGCAGATGGAATTTAATCCTGAAAAGTGTGAGGTGACACACTTTGGAAGGAGTAAATTGACAAGGAAATATTCAATGAATGGCACCACACTGGGAAGTCCTGAGGAACAAAGAGACCTTGGCATGTTTGTAAATAGATCTCTGAAAGCAGAAGGGCAGGTTATTAGGGTGGTGAAAAAGGTTTATCGTACACTTGTTTTTATCAATCGTGGCATAGATTACAAAAGCAGGAAAGTCATGTTGGAGTTGTATAGAACATTGGTGCGGCCACAGCTGGAATACTGTGTGCAGTTCTGGTCGCTACATTATAGGAAGGATGTGATTGCACTGGAGGGGGTGTGGAGGCCTTTCACCAGGATGTTACCTGGGATGGAACATTTAAGTTATGATGAGAGGTTAGATAGGCTTGGGTTGGTTTTCTGCAGCAGAGAAAATTGAGGGGTGACCTGATTGAGGTGTAGAAGACGATGAGGGGCAAAGCAGGATGGATCGGGAACAGCTGTTCCCCTTAGTTGAAGGATCGGTTACGAGGGAACACAAGTTCAAGATGAGGGCCGGGAGATTCAGGGGGGATTTGAGGAAAAACGTTTTTACCCAGAGAGTGATGATGCTCTGGAGCGCACTGCCTGGGAAGGTAGTGGAAGCGGGTTGCCTCACATCCTTTAAGAAGTACCTGGATGAGCACTTGGCACGTTTTAACATTCAAAGCTATGGGCCAAGTGCTGGCAAATGGGGTTATGATTGGCAGATCAGGTGCTAATGTGGCTGTACAGACTCAATGGGCCAAAGGGCATTTTCTGCACTGTATATTTCTGTGATTCTGTGATACTCATAAGCCATTCACATTGGATTCTCATCTGAACTCCCCATTAAGCTTTGTTAAATTCATTTTACTGCTGTTGCAAGGAATATTCATGACATGTGGTCTCTGGCAGGAAACAAGGTGCAAATCCCAATGGTTGGATTAGCACGATCCAAATCAAATCCATCGACATTTGTTTTGGAGTCGGGGTGATTTTTGCTGTGGGCCTCAACAAAATCGGCACGATCGGATCCACAGAGATCAGGGCACCCTTTATAAAGGCACCCCGATTTCAGACTAACCCTACAGTTCCCACTGCACCAAATTGCTGGTAAGGCCCCTCCCGCACTTGCCGGAAAAGACCTTCCCCAATTACTGGCATCAGGCATGCCCCCTAAGTGAGCGACACCCCACTATGGGGTTGTCAAAGGCCCTTCAGACTCCACCCCTTGGCAGTGCCAACCTACAAGGTTGGCATGCCAGTGGGCAGTGCCAGGGCACTGTCCAGCCATGTCCCTGACCACTTAGAGGCTACAAAGAACTCTGAGCCTCCCCGGTGTCGTCATCATATTTATCCAGGGAATTCAACAGTGGCTGAGATCCTCATTGAGGAACCCTAGCACATCAATGTCTAAGTGGTGCCAGCTGCTTCTATGGTGGAAAGGCTTTTCCAGTGCAGGCCTGCTGTTCAGGCACCAGAGGTTAAAAAAGAACCAGTCTAAATAAAATGCTCTCAGACTGCACATCTGCCCTTTCGAAGAAGCACTTCAGAGTAGAAAAAACCCAAATGTGGAAAACAAATGCAGACAGGACACCTGCTGAAAGGAGGAAGCACTTCAGAGTTAATCATCTGTGAAGTGCTACAAAAACTAACAAAACTACCTCCTTTGAGGTAGCCTTCAGCTGCTAATCAAGTCTCGGAAAACAGACGAAGAGCTCACTCTTACCCATGTTGTGTTTATACTCGGAAAAGTCCCCAGACTCCCTGAGGATCCGCATCAGCTCCGGCATCCCCCCCCCCACTGGGTCCGCCACATACAGTAACAGGTCATCGGCATACAACGATACCCCCCCCCCCCCTCCCCGGACCAGTCCCCTCCAGTTCCTGGACTCCCTTAAAGCCATAGCCAACGGTTCAATTGCCAACGCAAATAGCAAGGAGGATAGGGGGCACCCCTGCCTTGTCCCTCGGTACAGCTGAAAGTATTCCGACTTCCTCCAATTCGTGGCCACACTCGCCACCGGGTCTTCGTAAAGTAGCCTAATCCAACTAATGAATTCCTCCCCGAACCCAAACCTCCTCAACACTTCCCAAAGGTACCCCCACTCCACCGTATCGAAGGCCTTCTCCGCGTCCATCGCTGCCACTATCTCCGCTTCCCCCTCCACTGCAGGCATCATGATTACGTTAAGGAGCCTCCGCACATTGGTATTCAGCTGCCTTCCCTTCACAAAACCCGTCTCGTCCTGGTGAATCACCCCCGGGACACAGTCCTCAATTCTGGTAGCCAACACCTTCATTAACACCTTCGCGTCCACATTGAGGAGCGAGATTGGCCTATACGACACACACTGTAATGGGTCTTTGTCCCGCTTCAAGATCAGCGAGATCAGCGCCCTGGACATCATCGGGGGTAGGGCACCCCCATCCCTCGCCTCATTGAAAGTCCTCACTTAGAGGGCCCAGCAGGTCCATGTACTTCCGGTAAAATTCCACCGGGAGCCCATCTGGCCCCGGTGCCTTCCCCGCCTGCATACTCCCCAGCCCCTTAGTCAGCTCCTCCAGCCCTACCGGTCCGGCACCAAGCCCAGCCACCTGCTCCTCCTCCACCATCGGGAACTTCAGCCGCTCCAAAAAATTGATGCATCCCCCCCTCCTCCATCGGGGGCTCAGACCTATACAGCCCCTCATAAAAGTCTCTAAATACCCCATTTATTCCCACCGCACCGTGTTCCCCCCTTTATCCCTAACTCCTCCAATCTCCCTCGCTGCCTCCCGCTTCCGAAGCTGGTGTGCCAACATCCGGCTAGCCTTCTCCCCGTACTCATACACCACCCCATGCGCTTTCCTCCACTGCACTTCTGCCTTCTTGGTGGTTAACAGGTCAAACTCGGCCTGGAGACTTTGTCGCTCCTCGAGTAGTCTCTCCTCGGAGACCTCTGCATATCTCCTATCCACTCTTAAAATCTCCCCCACCAATCTCTCCCTCTCTCTCCTCTCCTTCTGGGCCCGAGTGGAGATTAGCTCTCCCCTAATCACTGCCTTCAGCGCCTCCCAGACCACCCCCACGGCACCTCTAGATAGCTTTCAATGCACCCCTGGATCCGCCCGCTCACCTCCTCATCCGCCAGCAAGCCTACATCCAGGTGCCACAGCGGGCGCTGATCCCTCTCCTCCCCTAGCTCCAGCTCCACCCAATGCGGGGCATGGTCTGAGATGGCAATGGCCGAATACTCCGTGTCCTCAAACCTCGGGATTAGTGCCCTGCTCATAACGAAGAAGTTTATCCGGGAGTAGGCTTTATGGACTTGGGAAAAAAAAGTAAATTCCCTGGCCCCCGGCCTGACAAATCTCCATGGGTCCACTCCTCCCATCTGGTCCATAAACCCCCTCAGCACCTTGGCCGCCGCCGGCCTCTTACCCGTCCTGAACCTGGAATGGTCCAATGCTGGATCCAGTACCGTGTTAAAGTCCCCCCCCCCCCCCCCCCCCCGTCCCCCCGTCCCCCCATTATCAAGCTCTCTGCCTCCAGGTCTGGAATCCGGCCCAACATGCACCGCATAAATCCGGCATCATCCCAATTCGGGGCATATACATTCGCTAATACCACCCACACCCCCTGCAGTTTACCACTCACCATCACATACCTACCTCCATTGTCTGTCACGATGTTCAGCGCCTCAAACGACACCCGCTTCCCCACCAAAATCGCCACCCCTCGATTCTTTGCATCAAACCACGAGTGGAAAACCTGCCCTACCCACCCCTTTCTCAGCCTACCCTGATCTGCCACCCTCAAATGCGTCTCCTGGAGCATAACCACATCTGCCTTCAGTCCCTTCAGGTGCGCAAACACACGGGCCCTCTTGACCGGCCCGTTCAGGCCTCTCAAGTTATCAGCTGGATCAGGGGGCTTCCCGCGCGCCCCCCCCCCTTCTCTGCCGATTAGCCATCCCCTTTTCTAGGCCAGCCACGTGCCCGTGCCTCCCGCACTCTCCATTCGCCCCAGCGGCAGACCCCCGTCCTGACTCTCCAAGCTCCAGCTCCCCTTTGGCCAATGCAACAGCAACCCAGTCCCCCCCCCCTCCAGCTAGGTCCCCCCCCTAGCTGCGTTGCTCTCCCCATAGCACTCCCGTAAATCAGCTGACTCCTGTTGACCCCGGCCACTCCCAACACTTCAGAGTCTTGGAAAACTCAATGGGATGTGAAATTCAATGTAAAAACCAAGTACAAAGCGATAAAAGAATGCATGTCAACAGTGAAACCAGAGCCTTTTGATACTTCGAGGGGAGTGAAATGCTTCTCCAAGGAACAAGATGCAGAATGGCTCTGTCATGTGAGAGGGTTTTTGAACAGACACCAGCTGTGTGTTGCCCTGTTATGGGGTGTTAAACATGTAAGATAGCAGGCTTCAATGCTTTGCAGACTTAAAGCGACCCTCATCCTGGGAGAGACCTCTGACGTGGTCTCTTCCAGCTCAGCCAAGCCCCCCAACCCAACTGCTGTGAAGGACCCCATCATACATAACATCTGGCCAGCGGATGTGTCCATGTGCTCCCTGGAGGTAAGTGGAGAGGGGTACTCACCTCCTTGCTCCTCCTCAGAGTTCATGGTGTCCGGACCTCACTTTTAAGGATCTGGAGTGATTTGTGCCTTCCCGCTGGGAAGGGGGGGGGGGGGGGGGGGGGGGAATACCGTGAGGCCACTGCATAGGACTTCAATCACACTAATGGCATTAAAATGAATGCAAAGTAGTTGTAATCAGTTTCTCACACCGACTGGAGCGGGCCGGGAGAATGGGAAACTCCCGTTTCGGAGCTCTCCCTCAATTCTCCCAATATAATGGGATATGCAGCAGGAGAATCACCCCCAATGTTACGAGGAAAAGATGTTCATTTGCAGTGGCTCAATGTTTGTACAGGGATCCTGAAACTATTTAAATATTTGTAACCCAACCCCACCACAGAAACGGAATAGAAGTGTGTAACTGATACAGCATAGAAGGAGACTATTCAGTCAGTCGAGGCCATTTCAGCTTTATAAGAGCAATTTAATTGCCCAGAATTGGACCCAATACTCCAGTTAAGACCACACCAATTTTTTATAAAGGTTTATTATAACTTCCTTGCTATTGTAATTTACGCCTCTATTTATAAAGCTTAGGATCCAAAATTCTGTGAACCTGCCCTGCCACCTTTATCAATTGGTGCACTTGTACCCCCAGGTCTTTCTGTTCCTGCACCACATTTAAATTGCTCTGTTTCATTTATTTGCATGTTCTTGTTTTTTCTACAAAAATATATCCTGTTGTCCTTCTCTGCATTAATCTGCCACGTACCTGCCCATCCCACTACCCTCTCTGTGTGCTCCTGAGGTTTATCACAATCCTTCCCACAGTTCAATACACTTCCAAGTTTTGTAACATCTTCAAACTTTGAAACTGCATATCCAAGTCCAAACCATTGCCACATAACAAGAAAAGCATGATCCTAATACTTTTAAAAAAGTCCCATCCTTAAATTTACAAAGCCAATGCGCAGAGTGGACAGGCCAAGCCCTTAATCCATCTCATTGCTTGCTCCAAGAACCAATTCAAATTGAAGCCAATTCATGGCGTCCACAATAGAGGCATACAAGATCCAAGCAGACAAGAAAAGGCATTGCATTTCATCTCGAGCTTGATCTGATGCTTGATCTTAGCCAAAAGGCCGAGAAAAATTCTAGTACTGATTTCATGGTAAGCATCAGTGTGAAAAACAATGATTCACCATAAGTCTCTCTTTCCTGTCACTCAGCCAACTCCATATTCATGCTGCCTGGCCTATTATACTGCACCTATCAAATGCCTTTTGGAAGTTTGAAATAAGAACAGAAAATGCTGGGAAAGCTCAACAGATCTGGTAGCATCTGTGGAGAGAGAAACAGTTATGCTTTGAGTTCAATAGTACTCTTCTTCAGAGTTAAAGAGAGTGAGAAATGTGATGGATTTTATACTGCAAGAAGTCTGACAATATCAGGTTAACACCAGGATTTTATACTGTTCAAGAACAGGTGGAGCAAAATAGATCAGGGATAGGTGTGAGCTAGGACAGATGCATAAAGATGTTTAGGGCACAAAACAAGTGTTAATGGTGGCATTAACGGACTATAGAAAGTGCCGATAGTGGTATAAAGGTAACACAGCAGAATGTGTTAATTGGAGGATAAAGGTCTGATGCACGATCAATTGCACAAAGACTGGACTTCCGGGTGCGGCGATGACCAGCTGAGTCGCACGTTTCGGCAGCTCCCTGTGAAACGGACTTTTGGGCTCTTGATAGGAGCCCCAACGGCAATTTTAACGGCTGAAAACACCGTGCAGTAAACCAGAAGGGTGTTCCCCCTGGACACGGATGGAAAAAGGAGAGGAAAGTGGCCGGATTGCAGTGGATCCTTTGGAACAACGGCAAGGAAGGCAAGCAGAAACCAAGATGGCGTCGGAAGGTGGCAGTTTCATATGGGGCCCTGAACAACAAGAGTTTTTGAAACGCTGCGTGGAGGAGATAAAAAAGGAAATGAAGAAAGAGTTGTTGGCCCCGATATTACAGGCGATTGAAGGGCTGAAAGAGGAACAAAAGACCCAGGAGCAGGAGCTTCGGGTCGTGAAGGCGAAAGCAGCAGAGAATGAAAACGACATACAGGGCCTGGTGGTGAAGTCGGAGATACAGGAGGCACACCAGAAACGATCTGTGGAGAGGTTGGAGGCACTGGAAAATAACGCAAGGAGGAACAACTTGAGGATTCTTGGCCTTCCTGAAGGTGTGGAGGGGGCAGACGTCGGGGCATATGTGAGCACGATGCTGCACTCGTTAATGGGAGTGGAGGCCCCGACGGGTCCGTTGGAGGTGGAGGGAGCATACCGAGTTATGGTGCGAGGACCGAGAGCAGGAGAAGCTCCCAGAGCCATAGTGGTGAGATTTCTCCGTTTTAAGGATAGAGAAATGGTCCTTAGATGGGCGAAGAAAACTCGGTGTAGTAAATGGGAGAACGCGGTGATCCGCGTCTATCAAGATTGGAGTGCGGAGGTGGCGAGAAGGAGGGCGAGCTTTAATCGGGCCAAAGCGGTACTTCACAAAAAAAAGATAAAGTTTGGAATGCTGCAACCGGCAAGACTGTGGGTCACATATCAAGGGAGGCACCACTACTTTGAGACGGCGGATGAAGCGTGGACTTTTATTGTAGAAGAAAAATTGGAATGATTGGACTACGAAAATGAACGTTTGGACAAAGTGGTGGGACGAGTGGGGGGGGGGGGGGGGGGGGCGAAGAGGGATTGTATGATTAATCCTGCGGTATGGTAACTTTTCTTTCTCCCACAGGTGGTGATGGGGGGAGGTGGGGAGGGAGAGGAGATGGGGCGTTGGCCATGGGAGGCGGGGCCGAGGGAGAGGCGCGGGCTTGGTTCCCGCGCTATGATAATTATGGCGGGAATAGAGAAGCAGGAAGGAGGGGGCGCCGCACGGGGCGAGCCGTGATCACGGGGGGAAGCCGAGGTCAGCCAGAGTTTGCTGACTTCTGGGAGCAACATGGGGGGAGTAATTACGCTAGCGGGGGGTCTAGCGGGGGGGGGGAGGGGGGAATTACTGGGTTGCTGCTGCTGGGGAAAGGGGGGAGTGGGTGCGGGAAAGGATGGGCGGGGGGGCACCGTCTGGGAGAAATACAGCTGCGTGGGAACTGGGCGAGAAGCTGGAAAAAGATGATGGCTAACCAGCAAGGGGGGGGGGTGGGAAGCCCCCCAACTCGGCTGATCACATGGAATGTGAGGGGGCTTAACGGGCCGATAAAGAGGGCACGAGTACTCGCACACCTTAAGAAACTTAAAGCAGATGTGGTCATGTTACAGGAAACGCACCTGAAACTGATAGATCAGGTTAGGCTGCGCAAAGGATGGGTAGGGCAGGTGTTCCATTTGGGGCTGGATGCGAAAAACAGGGGGGTGGCTATATTAGTGGGGAAGCGGGTAATGTTCGAGGCAAAGACTATAGTGGCGGATAACGGGGGCAGATACGTGATTGTGAGTGGCAAATTACAGGGAGAGATGGTGGTGTTGGTAAACGTGTATGCCCCGAATTGGGACGATGCCAATTTTATGAGGCGAATGCTAGGACGCATCCCAGACCTAGAGACCGGAAAGCTGATAATGGGGGGAGACTTTAACACGGTGTTGGAACCAAGGCTGGATAGGTCGAAGTCCAGGACTGGTAGGAGGCCGGCAGCAGCCAAGGTGCTTAAGGATTTTATGGAGCAGATGGGAGGGGTGGACCCGTGGAGATTCAGTAGACCTAGGAGTAAGGAGTTCTCGTTTTTCTCCTATGTCCATAAAGTCTATTCACGCATAGACTTTTTTGTGTTGGGTAGGGCATTGATCCCGAGGGTGAGGGGAACGGAATATACGGCTATAGCCATTTCGGATCATGCCCCACACTGGGTAGACTTGGAGATAGGGGAGGAAGCAAGAGGGCGTCCACCCTGGAGAATGGATATGGGACTAATGGCGGATGAGGGGGTGTGCTTAAGGGTGAGGGGATGCATTGAAAAGTACTTGGAACTCAATGACAATGGGGAGGTTCAGGTGGGAGTGGTCTGGGAGGCGTTGAAGGCGGTGGTTAGGGGGGAGCTGATATCAATAAGGACACATAAAGGGAAGCAGGAGAGTAAGGAACGGGAGCGGTTGTTGCAAGAACTTTTGAGGGTGGACAGACAGTATGCGGAAGCACCGGAGGAGGGACTGTATAGGGAAAGGCAAAGGCTGCATGTGGAATTTGACTTGCTGACCACAGGCACTGCAGAGGCACAATGGAGGAAGGCGCAGGGTGTACAGTATGAATATGGAGAGAAGGCGAGCAGATTGCTGGCACACCAATTGAGGAAAAGGGGAGCAGCGAGGGAAATAGGGGGGGTGAGAGACGAAGATGGAGAGACGGAGCGGGGAGCGGAGAGAGTGAATGAAGTGTTTAAGACATTTTATAAAAAATTGTATGAAGCTCAACCCCCGGATGGGAGGGAGAGAATGATGGAGTTTTTGTATCGGCTGGAAATTCCCAAGGTGGAAGAGCAGGAAAGGATGGGATTGGGAGCACAGATCATGGTAGAAGAAGTGGTGAAAGGAATTAGGAACATGCAGACGGGAAAGGCCCCGGGACCGGACGGATTCCCAGTTGAATTTTACAGAAAATATTTGGACTTGCTCGCCCCGCTACTGACGAGGACCTTCAACGAGGCAAAGGAAAGGGGACAACTGCCCCCGACTATGTCAGAAGCAACGATATCGCTTCTTTTAAAGAAGGAAAAGGATCCGCTACAATGCGGGTCCTACAGACCAATCTCCCTCCTCAATGTAGATGCCAAGGTCTTGGCCAAGGTAATGGCAATGAGAATAGAGGAATGTGTCCCGGGGGTGGTTCATGAGGACCAAACTGGGTTTGTGAAGGGGAGACAGCTGAACACGAACATACGGAGGTTGTTAGGGGTAATGATGATGGCCCCACCAGAGGGTGAAACGGAGATAGTAGTGGCGATGGATGCCGAGAAAGCATTTGATAGAGTGGAGTGGGATTATCTGTGGGAGGTGTTGAGGAGATTTGGGTTCGGAGAGGGGTATGTTAGATGGGTGCAGCTGTTGTATAGGGCCCCAGTGGCGAGTGTGGTCACGAATGGATCGGCATATTTTCGGCTCCATAGAGGGACAAGGCAGGGATGTCCTCTGTCCCCATTATTGTTTGCACTGGCGATTGAGCCCCTGGCGATAGCGCTGAGAGGTTCCAAGGGATGGAGGGGAATACTTAGGGGAGGAGAAGAACACCGGGTATCTTTATATGCGGATGATCTGCTACTATATGTGGCGGATCCAGCGGAGGGGATGCCAGAAATAATGCGGATACTTGGGGAGTTTGGGGATTTTTCAGGGTATAAATTAAACATGGGAAAGAGTGAGCTGTTTGTGGTGCATCCAGGGGAGCAGAGTAGAGAAATAGAAGACCTACCGTTGAGGAAGGTAACAAGAGACTTTCGTTACCTGGGGATCCAGGTAGCTAAGAATTGGGGCACATTGCACAGGCTAAATTTGACGCGGTTGGTGGAACAGATGGAGGAAGATTTCAAGAGATGGGATATGGTAGCATTGTCAATGGCAGGGAGGGTGCAGGCAGTTAAGATGGTGGTCCTCCCGAGATTCCTTTTTGTGTTTCAGTGTCTCCCGGTGGTGATCACGAAGGCTTTTTTCAAAAGGATAGAAAAGAGTATCATGGGTTTTATTTGGGCCGGGAAGACTCCGAGAGTGAGGAAGGGATTCTTACAGCGTAGTAGGGATAGGGGGGTGCTGGCACTACCGAGCCTAAGTGAGTATTATTGGGCCGCTAATATTTCAATGGTGAGTAAGTGGATGGGAGAGGAGGAAGGAGCGGCGTGGAAGAGATTAGAGAGGGCGTCCTGTAGGGGGACCAGCCTGCAGGCTATGGTGACAGCCCCATTGCCGTTCTCACCAAGGAACTATACCACGAGTCCGGTGGTGGTAGCTACACTGAAGATTTGGGGACAGTGGAGACGACATAGGGGAAAGACCGGAGCACTGGGGGGGTCCCCGATAAGAAACAACCATAGGTTTGCCCCGGGGGGAATGGATGGGGGATATGGAATGTGGCAAAGAGCAGGTATAACGCAATTGAAAGATCTATTTGTGGATGGGAAGTTTGCGAGTCTGGGAGCGCTGACCGAGAAATATGGATTGCCCCAAGGGAATGCATTCAGGTACATGCAATTGAGGGCTTTTGCGAGGCAGCAGGTGAGGGAATTCCCGCAGCTCCCGACACAAGAGGTGCAGGACAGAGTCATCTCAAAGAAATGGGTGGGGGACGGTAAGGTGTCGGATATATATAGGGAAATGAGAGACGAAGGGGAGACTATGATGGACGAACTAAAAGGGAAATGGGAAGAAGAGCTAGGGGAGGAGATTGAGGAGGGGATGTGGGCAGATGCCCTAAACAGGGTAAACTCGTCGTCCTCGTGCGCCAGGCTAAGCCTGATTCAGTTTAAGGTATTACACAGGGCACATATGACTGGAACACGGCTCAGTAAATTTTTTGGGGTGGAGGATAGGTGTGCGAGGTGCTCGAGAAGCCCAGCGAATCATACCCATATGTTTTGGTCATGCCCGGCACTACAGGGGTTTTGGATGGGGGTGACAAAGGTGCTTTCGAAAGTAGTAGGAGTCCGGGTCGAACCAAGCTGGGGGTTGGCTATATTTGGGGTTGCACAAGAGCCGGGAGTGCAGGAGGCGAAAGAGGCCGATGTTTTGGCCTTTGCGTCCCTAGTAGCCCGGCGCAGAATATTGCTAATGTGGAAAGAAGCCAAGCCCCCCGGGGGTGGAGACCTGGATAAATGATATGGCGGGGTTCATAAAGTTAGAGCGGATTAAGTTCGTCCTAAGGGGGTCGGCTCAAGGGTTTACTAGGCGGTGGCAACCGTTCGTCGAATATCTTGCGGAAAGATAGATAGGGGAGAACAAAGAAGGCAGCAGCAGCGGCCCAGGACTTGGGGGGGGGGGGGAGGGATGGGGGGGGGGGGGGGGATGGGGGGGGTGTGGCCTGAGACAAGGCAGTTGCCAATTAGGGCTAGTTTTTATTTTTTGTTATTTAATATTTATTTATTTGTTGTTGTTTTTGTTTAAATTTTAAAAAGGTCATTATTATCTGTATTGTTACAATGTTGTGTAAAGGATGCACAATGTACTGTGTTGGTTGACCAAAAATTTTCAATAAAATATTTAAAAAAAAAAAAAAAAAATTGCACAAAGACTAAAGTTGGGTACAACTGTGGCTTTATTACAGTCAGATGCGTGGCCTCCTGCTGCAGCTGGCAAAATGGCAGGGCACTGGAGGTCATGCATATTTATACAGTTCTCCGTGGGAGGAGCCAGCCGGCAGGAGCTACCGGTGAACCTGTAGTGCAGGTCCTACCTTACATCTCCTATTACAGTGGTTCACCACATTCACCCCGTTAAAAATGAGTCCGGCAGGGGTGACGTGAAACTATATACAATTAGTACAATTATGTACAGTGGTAGGGAAAGAAAAGTCCATGTTGACGGTCCGGAGTCCGCCAAAGGTTCAGCCGGTCCGGTGCTTTGGTGCTTCGTTGGGAGCGGTGTAATGGTGGCGGCGAAGTTGGTGCTGGCAGTGGTGGAGGTGGCACCGATGGCGGTGCTGATGCTGGCCAGTCATCGGGGAACTCCGGGAGCGTGCAGAAGTCCTCTTCGTCCTCTTGTGCGGAAAAGGGGAGGGGAAGGGTGCTCTGGTGGGGTCAATATTGGCAGCGTGGTGGGAGGGGGGCGCATTGGTGGGAGGTGTGTTGGGGTGGAACCCGACGGTGCCAGATCCCTGAGTGAGACAGTATCTTGGCAGCCGTCGGGGAACTCAACGTAGGCATATTGAAGGTTGGCATGTAGCAGGTGAACCCTGTCCAACAAGGGGACCGCCTTGTGGAGTCGGACGTGCCTACAAAGGACCGGTCCTGGAGCAGCGAGCCAAGTCGGGAGCAACACCCCAGATGTGGACTTCCTGGGGAAGGTAAAAACACGCTCATGTGGTGTGTTATTAGTGGCGGCGCACAATAGTGGCCGGATGGAGTGTAGAGCGTCAGGGAGGACCTCCTGCCAGCGAGAGGCTGGGAGGTTCCTGGACCGTAGGGCCAGCTGGACGGCCCTCCAAACCGTCCCATTCTCCCGTTCTACTTGCCCGTTTCCCCGGGGTTTGTAGCTGGTCGTCCTGCTGGAGGCTATACCCCTGCTGAGCAGGAACTGACACAGCTCATCGCTCATGAATGAGGATCCCCTGTCACTGTGGATGTAGGCGGGAAAACCGAACAGAGTGAAGGTGGTGCTGAGGGCCTTGATGACAGTGGCAGATGTCATATCGGGGCATGGGATGGCGAAGGGGAATCTGGAGTACACTGAGAATGTACGTGTTACGGTCGGCGGAGGGGAGGGGCCCTTTGAAATCCACGCTGAGGCGTTCAAAGGGGCGGGAAGCCTTCACCAGGCGTGCACAGTCCAGCCGGTAGAAGTGCGGCTTGCACTCCGCACAGACCTGGCAGTTCCTGGTGACTGTCCTTACTTCCTCGACGGAGTAGGGCAGATTGCGAGCTTTGACCAGATGGTACAATCGAGTGACCCCCGGGTGACAAAGGCTGTCGTGTAGGGCCCGGGGTTGGTCCACTTGTGTGCTGGGAGAGGGGGCTGGGGGCTCGTTGAGTTTACCGGGGCGATACAAAATCTCGTAATTATAGGTGGAGAGCTCGATTCTCCACCGCAAGATTTTATCATTTTTGATCTTGCCCCGCTGTGTGTTATTGAACATGAAGGTTACCGACTGTTGGTCCGTAAGGAGAGTGAATCTCTTACCGGCCAGGTAATGCCTCCAATGTCGCACAGCTTCAACGATAGCTTGGCCCTCCTTTTCGACGGATGAGTGTCGAATTGCCGAGGCATGAAGGGTGCGGGAAAAGAATGCCATGGGTCTACCTGCCTGGTTTAGAGTGGCGGCAAGGGCGACGTCTGAAGCGTCGCTTTCTACTTGGAAAGGCAGTGACTAGTCCACTGTGCGCTTCCCGGCCTTGGCGACGTCTGCTCTGATGTGGGCGAATGAGTGCTGTGCCTCGGCCGCGAGGGGGAATTGGGTGGACTGAATGAGTGGGCACTGGAAGTCCAGGCCCAACAGGAGTGTAGCGCAGAGATTAGGAAGGATATAGAGGCGGAAGTTACTAAATTCTACGCCCTGGACCGTGAGGGTAACTGTACAAAAACCTCGGATCGGGACGGAGTGGGATCCGGATGCTAGGGAGATCCTTTGATTGGCAGGGTGGACCACGAGGGAGCAGCGCCTTACCGTATCTGGGTGAACAAAGCTTTCGGTGCTCCCGGAGTCCAGCAGGCCGTTGATTTTAACCGTCGGCGACGTGGTGACCAGGTTGTGCGGGCTAGATTGGTCCAGCGTCATCGATGTGAGCTGCGGGTAGCCATCGGATGCTTCGGGTGGCGAGCGAGTGTGGTTCCGATGTCGGGATGTCTGGAGACCCTGTGGGGGACAAGATGTCGGCGCCCATGGTGCGCACATTGCGGGGTTGGGCCAAGATGTTGGCGCACATTGCGGGGTCGGGACAAGATGGCGGCACCCATGGCCGAAGGGGGACAAGATGGCGGCGTCCATTGGTCGCACATGGACCCGGGAGAAGATGGCGGCTCCCATTGTGCATCTGGCGTGGGGGAGGGGGTGATAGCGGGCACGATCGCAGCGACTGCGCGGGCCTGGCACACAGCCGCAAAGTGGCCCTTTTTACTGCAGGCTTTAGAAACTGCAGTGTGGGCCGGACAGCGTTGGCGGGGGTGCTTCTGCTGACCACAGAAGTAGCAGCGGGGACCCCTGGGGTGCGCGGATCAGC
This sequence comes from Scyliorhinus torazame, assembly GCF_047496885.1. Classification (NCBI taxonomy): domain Eukaryota; kingdom Metazoa; phylum Chordata; class Chondrichthyes; order Carcharhiniformes; family Scyliorhinidae; genus Scyliorhinus; species Scyliorhinus torazame. The sequence continues at coordinate 76,354,615 of NC_092715.1, forward strand.
ATGCGGCGCAGGCGTATTGGGAAGGCAGGGCCCCGGCTGAGGTCGGCGGCGGGGTCCAGGAGGGGTAGGAAGGAGTAGAAGGGTGGGTAGCGCGGCGGGAGGGGTACAATTGTACGTTACGGGATGCGACCGTCACGGAGAGCGCCAAGGGTTTCGTCTCCGCCAGTTTGAGCGTGGCCCCTTCCAGTCATCGTTCTCGGATGCGGTCCAACGCAATCCCCGTCACGAAGGCATTGCGCATGAGGAGATTCGCGTGTTCGGCAGCCGTGACGGCCTGACAGTCACAGTCCCGGATGCGTGGAATTAGGGCCCGCCAGAAGTCTTCGATGGGACTCACCAGGTTGTTGCGAGCGGGTGGCGAGTACATGCCTGACGAAGAGCGTGTTCGCCTTCTGCGCGTAGTGTTCCTTAAGGAGTGCCATTGCTTTTGTATAATTCGTGGCGTCTTGGAACGGGAACACAGGACATTTATCTTCTGAGCCTCCGTTGGCTCGGGGTCCGCAGCCTTGATGTAGGCCTCAAGACGTGCTAGCCAGTGAGTAAAGTCTTTTCTGTCAATCGGGCTTAATCCTGATATCCATTCTGTGGAAAATCTGACTGTAATAAATTGATGCACGATCAATTGCACAAAGACTAAAGTTGGGTACAACTGTGGCTTTATTATAGTCAGATGCGTGGCCTCTTGCTGCAGCTGGCAAAATGGCAGGGCACTGGAGGTCATGCAGATTTATACAGTTGTGTGGGCGGAGCCAGCCGGCAGGAGCTATCGGCGAACCTGTAGTGCAGGTCCTACCTTACATCTCCTATTACAGTGGTTCACCACAAGGTCTCAATTTTCCACTCTTTTCTGCTAGCTCTGCTAATGAATAAAGGTCAGTGCTCAGTGAAAACAAAACGTAAGAGCAAGTGACAGATGGGCCTGTGGGGGAGGGGAGTTGCATTGGGACATTTTTTGATTAAAATAAAGGGCCAAGATGGAGAACGTTCAGTCTAAAGTTGTTGAACTCAATGGGGTGAATTCTCCGCTAGCGGGATTCTCCAATCTGCTGGCAGCGCACCCCCACCCACATGTTTCCTGGCAGAGCAGGGTGCTTCCAGTGGGAAATCCCATTGGACAACGGCAGGAACAGAGAATCCTAGTGCCAGTGTTGGCGTGCCACAGAGAAATACACAGCTGGGGAAACAGAAAATTCATCCTCATGTTGAGTCCAAGTTGTGAAGTGCCGAATCGGACACTGAGGTATTCTTCGTCTAGTTTGCATTGAGCTTCCCTGTAACATTGTAGCAGGCCAAGGATGGACATGTGGGCATGGAAGCAAGTATGAAGTAGGGCATCAGAGGAATCATGAATGTAGGTGGGAAGAGACTGGACATTGGGGGCGGAGAATGGAGTCAAGCTTGTCACCAGAGACTTCAGTGTGAGTGTAACAACTTTTTGCCATGGTGCTGTGCTACTTCTGACGCACTCTCCAACACTTTGCCAGGCAGACCGTTTCCTGCCATTCATCTCCGAGCTGGTCTTCATGGGCAGCACTGTGCTGCTGGGGCCATGGAACCTCATTTGTCACCGTCTCAGTTCAATACTGTGCCTTGTATTGGGGAGTCCCTCCCTGGTGCCATATGCCAGGGGGAGTGTGGACAGCAGTGTGCATCAGGACTCATGTAGTCAGCTCACTAAGGCTGGCAGAGGGCCAACGAGATGGTTGAAGATGAACAATGGAAGGCAGAGGGAAGACCAAGGGAAGCTGAACTCAACAAGCCTGCATGAAAAGCTCACAAACAAGATGGGTCAAAGGGATACCACATTGTTTCCTGGAAGAGGATGCACAAAGGCTCCAGAGGTGGTGGATAGAAGTCCAAGTGGGACATGGGCCCTTTGCAGGTGTTGGACTCGGTTGGGGGGCAGAGTGGATGGGAAAGTGGTTGAATTGAGGAACATACTTCTTGAGGCCATTAACCTTTTCCCTCTGGGTTGCTGACATCCTGCGCAGTCTAATGAAGACAGGTGGGCTGGGAAGAGTGATAGGAGTGTGCTGGTCTGGTATTTGAATATGGTGCCAAGTCTTTCAAACCTGTTTGTTGAGTGCAGGCAGATGGAATCAGCTGCCAGCCCACCAGGTGAGTCGCCTGTGAATAAATAATGAGGTTTCAAGTGCACAATGTGGCATGGATCCCACCATTCTGGCTGACAGGACAGGCACCACTTGAGTCGCCACTGCACTTAGTCTCAAAATGGGTGAATCCTGCCCCTAGGCAAACCAGAGGTACTGGTGCAAGGGCAGGAAGAGAAGTCCTTTCTCGTGACTCTGCGGCTACCATTAGATGGATAAGAATGGAACCATGTGACATCAATCCAACCCAGCTGAATGATAGTGGGAGGCATTGGAGGATCTAGGAGTATTTAATCCCCAGTCCTACATTTTTAACCCAGGTCTCCATTATTACATCAGATTCCCATGTGAATATTTGCCCCGGCAGCTCTCCGATCAACAATTTTCATTGATATAGTGCCTTTAATATAACAAAACATCCCAAGATGTTCACTGAGCCATTATAAAACAAAATAAGACATCACAGGACAGAGATGTATTAGGCCAGATTAGCAAAACATCATCAGATAGGTAGGTTTTAAGTAGCGTCTTAAAGATGGAAAGTGGTATAGGAAGGGCACAGGGCATGGGCAACTAAAGACATGGCCACCAATTGTGAAGCAATTAAAATCAGGATGCTCAAGAAGCTGGAATTGTACTGACAAGTGACAAAGATGGACAGGTATGTTAATTGTCAGATGTGACTCGAAGCCCCCTGCAAGGACCTGCAAAGTATTCACAGTATTTGTTGTCACTTAGGATAGAAAGCCACACACTCCTGCTTGCCAGAGATAGGCAGCATTGTAGGCAGTGTAAATGGAAGCATAATTTAGTAATACATTAGGAATATTAAGTGGACAAAACTGTGAAAATGGATTGCAATGTAGGCAAAGGTGAGGTCATCTACTTTGCACCCAAAAGAATGGAACAGTATACTTTCTAAATGATGAAATGTCAGAAACAGTGCAAGGCCAAAGGGACTTGGGCGCTGGCGGGATCCAGGTATATGGATCATTAAAATGTCATGAACAGGACAAAAAATAAACACAAAAGGTTAACGGAATGCCATTCTTTCTCTTTAGAGTATGAGAATTCATGTGGGGAGGAGTTATGCTTTAGTTACACAAAGCCTTGTAAATGGTCAATAGCAACTATCTTCAACGTGTGCAGCATTCTCCTCCAAGTTTTTCCAACCCCCGTTCATTAGAATTGGGCAACCTGCTTAATACCCAGTTCAATTAAGTTCAAAAACCAATCGTGTACCTTGAACTAACACTGGCAATCTTTTCATCAGAATCCCTGAAAGATTGATGAACTAATATTAGCTGCTGGGTATGCCGGTCGGAAAAATATACTGTTGGAACACTACCAGAGGTAAAGCTCTCTCCCAAAAACATGACTACAAGGTAAAAGTATAAACGTGTCAATTTGATGTGTAAAATTCAACTTAATATTATAATTTAATTCTAATCAGGTTTTACATACTGGCAATGTTGTGGGCTAAAGCCCTACTTTATGCAACAAAGCTTTTGGTCATGATAAAATTATGATTCCAAACATGTATATGGGAGTTGGAATGTTATTACAAGCCAAAAATATTGCTGCAGGTATAAGGACGAATTCTGGGTTTTCTCAACTGAATGATTTCACTTTTGATATTTGAACTTAGGTTAAGTTTTGTTTTCCTCTCAGGTGAAGGGATAATTTGAGAAACACAAATTAAGCTGGTATGTGTAAATATAGTGTGATTTTTAAGAGAACGTTTGGAACCAGGCATTTGAAATTAGCATATCACAACTAAATATTAGATTTGACAAAATGAGTGTGATATTGAGGACAGCCTGTGTTGTTTGTGAAAGGTGCAAACTAAATGATCCTTGCACCTGGTCACAAAAACTGTGTTTCTCTGTTCTGATACCAGTCTGGGAAACAGTACGCTGCCACTAACTGGGAGATTTTTCTGCACAGCAAGGGAGAGAAGGATGGGGAGAAAAGCAGTTAGCCCATTGTGGGCAGCTGTATGTCTACATGGACAGAAGCCCAAAGCAGAGTAGGAAAATTTAGGCCTTCTCGGCCACCAAAGCTGATAATGTGAGAAAACTAAACTAAATGTTAAAAAAAAATCTCTCCAAACCAGGAAACAAAGAATTGCATTTACATGGTAGCTTGTGATCTTGGAATGTCCCCCACTGTTGTGACTGTCGGGAAACTCAATGACCTGGAATCTCTGCTCCACCTCATTGAGGTAGTACCATCACCACAAGGAATGCATAAGTGAAAAGAGCAGGCCCACTTCCACCACTACCTTCTCTGAGCAACGATAGATGGGCAATAAACGTGGCATTGCTGATATTGCCCATCCAGAGAACAAAATAAAATTAACTGCAGGTAAAGGCCGACAATGTCTTTATCATCAATGATTTGTCCGACAAAAAATTCCCAGTGACTAATTTTGAAAAGCACACGTAACATTACATCATTTGCCGATCAAATATTTCAGAGGCTTGGCTACTGAAACTAGGGGTGGGATTTAATCCAGCCTGTCCCATCTCAATGTGATGTTCTCATGATCCTGCTACCCTGTTCTTGCTGGTAGTAGATGCTGCAAATTTGGTAGACAGATTAGACATGCTGCTTTTTCTTGGGTGGTATTGAGCTTCAGCGTCGTTGACTTCCAGTAATCACAGAAACGAAGTGGCTGGGCCAGTTGGGTTTCCGATCAATGGTGCCTCTCCAGGTGGTTTACAGTGGGGAACCTGCTGATGGTTATCGTCGCCACAATTCTTTTCAGTGTAACGTCATCATTCTTTAAGATTCTTAGTTATTTATATTTATAAACACATTCCATTTCTAAAGGTCAAATCACATTAAGAGCTTTAGACATTTGGGAAGAACAACACAAATGCACCTATGTGCAGCATTTTCTTAAGCTATGTTTGGGTGATCCTTTCATAAACCTCAAATCTATACCGAATCCCATTGTCCTCCTGAACATCTGTAGGAACATCAGGGAACCTGTGTAGAAGCACAAGACAACATTCTTGAATGTTTACAAATAAAACTGCAGACTCAACAAGGGCAAAACTAGTCTACAATCTTCTTTCATGTAAACAAGGCAATACACCTCTTCGTGTTTCGGTGAATGTTAACCTGGACTGAACCAAATTCAGAAGACAACTTATCCTAAGGTATCTTCCTAGGTTCTTCTTTGAACTCGGGGAACCAGTCTTGTTTGAATATAGCGGCCCCATTTTTGGCTTTGCAGGTCTGATGCTCAAGCTGTGGGATGTCAGTGGAGGGCAGCGCGAACATTTTCACTGCCAGGAGCCCAGTGTCAGCACAAAATCAGGTAAATGTGAAGCTCACCTTCTACTGAGTCTGCGTGACATTTTTCCACTTGTGACCAATAACTGTCCTGTGAACTTTCAAGAATGAAACCGCTGATTCAGCAAGGATCAGTGCTAAATTAGCCAGTCCTTTGTTTTGCGGTCATGCACACACTCAGAACTGCACGGAGGCCACTCAAAGTTATTTCATTCTGGGACGTTACAGGCAGGAGGGAGTTCCTGTCGTCAGTCTGGTTGAATTCAAACCCAGAATGGAGGCGTAAAATACAACTGGCTATCAATCAGTTCTGAAATAAAGCATGTAACTGTTGGAATTCTTAGTATTCTGGCCCGATTGGTTTTGTTGAAGCACTTGTGCAGTGACATTGAAATAAGCTGTAATATTACAGTAACAGAAATGCTTAGACATCAGTACTGTTCCTACTACTGTATACCATTGACCCAAAATAAACTTTTAAACAATTGATTTCTGCTCACATGATTTTTTTCCCCCCTTTCCATGCCTTCCTATCTTATCTATTTTTTAAAAATTCTTCTAATTAATGGGCAATTTAGCACGGCCAATCCACCTACCCTGCACATCTTTTTGGGTTGTGGGGGTGAGACTCATGCAGGCACTGGGGGAGAATGCACAAACATCACACGGACAGTGACCCAGGGCTGGGATCAAACCCAGATCCTTGGCGGCATGATGCAGCAGTACTAACCACTGCGCCACTCCTTCCTATCTTATCTTTTTTATGGGGACAGTTTTCAGCCCACAATCAGACAGAATGGCGACGTGGAGAAAGAATGTGGACTAATAGGAGAGCTACACACCAGTTTTCAGTCAGAGCCTGACATTCTGAACAAATATGCGAAAATTCCACCCAATCTTTCAGTATCCCTGTCAAGCCCCGTCAGAATGCTGTATATTTCAATGCGACCACCTCTGTTTTTTCCAAACTCCAGAGAATACAAGGCCAATATACTCAGCCTCTTATCAGAGGACAAACCTTCTCATCTCTCACTATTGGAGCCCCCAGCACCCGGCTCTTCCCCATCAACCCTTGTATCTGATCTGAAGACGCTAGACAATAAACAGAGAGCATGCTTTACGCATGTACACAACAGGGAACGGGATTGTAGCACTGTCCTAGATGCTGAATTCGCAGATGCCACTCGAGTTAGCAGGCACAGAATTAGGATCAGATGACATGAACTGAAGAAAGATCTGCTTAGCCCCAAGGTAACTGCTCCAACTACTTTAAATTGAATCTCAAAACATTCATTGCACATTTATAGCTGCAATCAGGAAATGGTCAGGTTGAATCTAAAATTGGTCATTTACTAGAACAGGATTTTCAAACTGAGGGTCGCAACCTGCGGGTGGGTCGTGGAGCAGGTTTCGTGAGGGTCGCGGCAATCCCACAAATTGATTACTTACACCATTTCAGTTAGAGGACTGTTATAAGCTATTCAGGACCAGAGTTCTGCAACAGAATGACTTACTTAGGAAGGAGTTTATACTTATTCAGATTGATCTCCGGTATGAAGGTATCGCTCTCAAAGTCCTGAAGGATACGAGTCATAAAAAGACGATGTGACATTGGACTTTCCATGGCCTCCTAGGGAAATGAATTTAAAAAAAAAAAAAAAAAAGAGCTTTTAACCACTAGTTTTAATTATTAACCATGATTTATCTCTCAATCATCACCAAAACCGATTATCAGGTCATTATCGCATTACAGTTCGTGGAAACATGCTGCGCACCATCTGTCGCTGTTGTGGGAAACACAGAAGTCAACACTTTAAACATACTTCATTGGCCGTAGAACATTTTGTGACAAGATGCTAAAAAGCACCACGGAAATTCCAGACTCTCCTAATGATATCTTTGAATAAAAATTGTAAAAATGCGCACAACCAATTAAAATGGGGCTGATCATTGTTTCTGGGCATCATTACTTTAGGTGCAACAGTTTATACACTGCTCTTGTTGTATACGGCAAATGCAATAACATACAACAGAATTTTTAAAAAAAGAAAACAAGTAGAATTTTTACCCAGAGTAGACAATTTACATCTTATTCTCCTGATTCTGTTGTTTAAAACAGCTGGGTGGTCCTATACCAACCTTTCCAAAAGACAACTATCCTCGAGTTTAGAGTCAGTTTAAACTTGGAGCTGGAAATGGGGCATTTTTCTTCTGCTTTTTGGGCTCAGTAGACCTATCAGATGTATCTAGTTCAGTAAAGTATGGATTGAAAAAGGTTAATTCTGACAGAATTCACCCTTAATCAATCATGTCTCGTACCAGTGAGACACTGCCGTCGCCCACACTTCTCATCCTTGCAGGCTCAGAGGAAAGGTGTCAACTTAATTGAAAATTCTTAAGTGGTTTCATTCTGTATTTTGAATTCGCGAGCTACACTCCAAACTCATGAAATTTTCATCCATCATTTGAACTGGAATCTAGGTTTTAGAAAGTGAAAGAAGTGTTTTGATCTGAGGAATCCAGCACCTCCTCCCCCTCCCCCAGTGCACAATCAGAAACAAAATATATTACACTGAGATTTATGTAACAAATCTTATTGACACTTTTGAATATGGAGCCACATCTAATTAAATGATACCATTTCAGGTAAGTGACAAAAAGTTCTCAGAATGAACAACAACACGCATGCAAACTAATGAGAGCCGAGGCTATAGAAGCCGAGATAATGAGATTAATATTTATTCATTATGCTTTGATTCTAAAACACAGCCAAACTCAGTGAATGCCGGAGATAATGAATTACATGCAGATGGGAGAGGTGTTAGGAAGCACTTCTCCATTCAAAGGGTGGTAGAGGTTTGGAACTCTCTCCCACAAACAGGGGGGCTGAATAGCCTGCTCCTGTTCCCATGTTATTCCCTATGTAAAAAAGATGAAATGTGACATGAAGACCCCATGTGGGATTTTCAGGCCTTGCCCACCACCGGGATTGTCTGGTCCCACTGGGCTTCCCGAATGTCCCACGGCGGATCCTGCCAGGACCGGGCTGGAAAATCCTGGCCCCTGTCTAACATCCTCAACTAGCACAATGTTCCAGACAACATACCTATTCCAATTAACATTATCAAAAACAGTCTATTTTACCATCTGTCGTGTGGAATCTTGCTGTGCATAAGTTACCCGCTGCATTTGCTTACATAACAATAAATTAACTTTTAGAGTAACTCATCAGCTGTTAAACCCTTGGGCCCTGAGAAACTGTTTTTATTTCTTTCCTCCACTTTGGAGCTAGCAAACAAACATTTATTTGCAGAGGTTATCAAAATAGGATACGGTGCACAGAACGAGAAATGCATCAAAAACATGGAGGAGTATGGTTCTTTTAGCTATCCCGGCCAGTAAGGCTTTTAAAAATTTGTTCACATAAATTTACAACACAGAATGAGGGCAATTTGCCCACCATGTCTGCAAGCTGTCAAGTAGCCATCCAGCCTAATCCTAGTTTCCAGCTTTTGGTCCGTTACTTTATAGGTCACGGTATATAATTTTCAGATATTCTTTTGAGATTGTTTATTTTCTGAATTGTTTATTTTCATTTCCCTTCATGCTTAAATACATCTCAAATACCCTGCTTTGGGTGGGAGGGTGAGCTGTAAGGAGGATGCAGAGATCCTTCAGTGTGATTTGAACAAGCTGAGTGAATGGGCAAGTGAATGGCAGATGCAGGATAATTTGGATTAATGCAAAGTTATCCACTTTGGTAGCAAAGACGAGAAGGAAGCCTATTATATGAATGGCCATAAATTTGGAGAGGGGAATGTGCAACGAGGCCTGGGTGTCCTCGTAAACCAGTCACTGAAGGCAAGCATGCAGGTGCAGCAGGTGGTAAAGAAGGCAAATGGTATGCTGGCCTACATTGCGAGAGGATTAGAGTACAGGAGCAGGGATGTCTTGCTGCAATTATAGAGGGCGTTGGTGAGGCCACACCTGGAATATTGTGTGCAGTTTTGGTCTCCTCATCTGAGGAAGGATGTTCTTGCAAAAGAAGGAGTGCAGTAAAGGTTTAGCAGACTGATTCCTGGGATGGCAGGACTGACGTACGAGGAGAGATTGAGTCGGTTCGAATTGTATTCTCTGGAGTTCAGAAGAATGGAGGGGGGATCTTATAGAAACCTATAAAATTCTAACAGGACTAGACAGTGAAGATGCAAGAAGAAATGAAATGAATGTTCCCAACCTGGGAGTTCAAAACCAGGGGTCACAGCTGGAGGATATGGGGTAGACCATTTAGGATAGAGATGAGGAGAAAGTTCATCAATCAGAGAGTGGTGAGCCTGTGGAATTCGTTACTAGAAAGCAGTTTAGGCCAAAATATTGTATGTTTTCAAGAAGCAGTTAGGTACAGCAATTGGGGCGAATAGGATCAAATGATTTTTGGGGGGGGGGAAAGAGTGGGATTAGGCTATTGTGTTGGATGATCAGCCATGATCATAATGAATGGCGGTGCACGCTCAAAGGGCCGAATGGCCTCCTTCTACTCCTATTTTCTATGTTCCTAACCACAACATCTAACTGTGACTGACAACTCCTGACCACATCAAAATAAGCGAAGTGTTTTCTGCTGAGAAAAGAGGAAGTGAATGTTTATAAGTAGATGATTATAAACATTGTGATTAGCTTCAAAGCAGGTTATCTGAGATAAATTCAAGCACGAAGAGAAATGAAAATAAACAATCCAGACCCTGTCAATTACAGCTTACTAAAAGCTATCTCTTTGAAAGTGAATAGAAGCCTCGCAGATCAAAAGATCTGGGGGGGGGGGGGTTTAAAGCTTTATGATCTGCTTTTGCTTTCTATGAAGTCTAGGACACTTGTAACAGCTGTTGCTTTCAACACTTCTGAGGCAGCAGGTGTAAGGGACTGATAAGTGAAAAGGCAGCGATTTTTCACCTTTTCTGTCTGTCCTGCTCTTTAGCATCTAGACAGGGGTGACTGATGGGGGTTCTCGGATGGGTGGATCTCTTGACAGCGGGATGTGTGGGGCCGTCTCTGATATGCGGGGGAGGGGGGGGTCGTGTTACCCTCATGCATGTGTACTGTGGGGAGGTGACCCGTGGTTCCCATGGTGAGGGAGGATGCCCCTATTTGTCAGCAAGGGAAGGGGGGCCCACCGCTGGTTGCCCGATACTGGGACTCCAACGGTATCCCATGAGCTCCCCGCAAGGCATAAATATGCATAGAAAGGGAAAGAGAATTGCTCCTAGTGTGTTGCTCCTAATTGCTGTTAGTGCCCATGCAGACCAGGAGCGATTCTATTCCAGCGGGAGAACTTGGTCTCCCGAATGGAAAATACTGACCGATGCGTTCAACTTTCTGGAACAGAGATTGGGCCCACAACCTTTTGAGTTGGTGACAGGAATTCTAGCACTGGGCCACGATAACACAAACTTTAACACATCATACTTTTCGCAGTTTAGATTTTGTTCAGATCAATATCTTACAGCATATGTTTATAAATTATTTTTGACTAAGCAGATTTTCCGCCCGACTACTGTTCCCTACACAGCTTGTGGAGTCATAGAGGCACAGAAAGGGGACATCTGTCCCTTCAAGTCCATGCTAGCCCCTCTATAGGGCAATCAGTTGGTCCCATTCCCTCACTCTTTCTCCTGCAGTTCATTTCCCTTAAGTTCTCATCCAATTTCCTTTTGTGATCATTAATCGTTTCCAATTCCACTACCCTTGTAGGCAGTGGGTTCCAGGGCATTATTACTCAAGGGCATAAAAACATGCTTCATATTTCCCCTCCCCCACCAAGCATCGCTTGTTAAAATACGCAAACCTGTGTCCTTCTACCGAATGAGAACAGCTTTTTCTTGCTTGCTCATTTAAAATGTCCTAAATGACAAACAAAAATTTGAATAGGGCTGCCTCCCTACAATATAAATGACTATTTACATTTCTTTCTTCAACTCAAGATTAAACTCAAACATTGCGATATGTTAAACAAGGAATAAAGCAATTGAAATGTGGGAGCAACAGTGGGCTGTTTATAATAGGAACTGCAGCTGTTGTCCACATTGCAAACTGTACTCTTATAAAAAAAAGTGCGTGCTCCTGGCAGAGTTTCATCTGCTGGGAGTGCATATCAGGAATTCAAACAAAAAGGAAAGCTGGCCTCAGAGGAGCTTCTATCTAGCAATCTACAATGCCCAATGATTTCTACACATGAATTCCTGATTTGTGCCCTGATGGGAAGGCCTCCACAATGGGAGTGTTAATGTTAAAAATCTGCTCATCATCGCTGTTCACAAAACATTAGTCAAGCATTAAAAGCTGCATTTATTTTGTAGAATTTCCCACAGGAATAATAAGAGGCTTCATTATTTGTATTTTGAAGTGCAGCTTTAAAGATGGCACAGCTCCAGGGTCCCAGGTTCGATTCCCCGCTGGGTCACTGTCTCTGTGGAGTCTGCACGTTCTCCCCGTGTCTGTGTGGGTTTCCTCCGGGTGCTCCGGATTCCGCCCACAGTCCAAAGTTGTGCAGGTTACGTGGATTGGTCATGCTAAATTGCCCTTAGTGTCCAAAAAAGGTTAGGTGGGTGTTACTGAGGGTTGCGGGGATAGGGTGGAGGTGTGGGCTTAGGTAGGGTGCTCTTTCCAAGGGCTGGTGCAAACTCGATGGGCCAAAAGGCCTCCTTCTGCGCAGTAAATTCTATGATAATTAATGGGTCTGAATAAGAAGTGACCACTTTCCAATCAGTCAGGTATTATTATGACATTAGAACTGGGAAGAGCAAACCACATACAGATTGGTCAGAATTTTCACTGCAGGCTTCAGGCCCCCAGTGTGGGGAACAATCGCCCTCTGTGATTTTCCCTGAATAAATGGCCAGAGGTCAAGCACACCGTCCAATTAAGGATGCAGGCCAGTCTATCTGAGGGCTGGGGGGGGGGGGGGGGGGGGGGGGGGGGGGGAAGGAGAGAGGGAGAGAGATGAGAGAGACACACAACAGGGGGCCAGACAGGCTGAGAGGACAACTTCCATGCCCAGGCCCACTGAGGGTGTTACATTAAAGTCCCCTTCATTGAAACTATTTTCCCTGCATGTGGACTCTGTAGGTGGAACTCAGAAAGAGAACACTTTCTAAAAAATATTCTTGGCCACTTTGAAACATTGTAGCGGTAATTTCAGTTGACAACTTTCTTTTGATCTTTAGCATGGTTCAAAGAAAACAAAACTGTATGAGGAAAAGCAGCTCCAAACTGTCACAAATAAAAGTAAGAGCGATATGTTCTTTTCAATTGTATTCCACAAGTTTGTCTTTTTTTTTTAAAAAATATTTTATTGAAAATTTCTGGTCAACCATCACAGTACATTGTGCATCCTTTACACAATATTATAACAACACAAATAACAATGACCTATTTTATAAACAGAAAATGAATAAATAATAAATAACAAAAATGAAAGCTAACCCTAATTGGCAACTGCCTTATCACAAGTAACACTCTCCAAAAATATAATTTAACAGTCCAATATATAATTATCTGTAGCAACGACCTATACATATTATACAGTATATATTAACAACCCTGAGAGTCCTTCTGGTTCCTCCCCCCCCCCCCCCCCCCCCTCCCCCCGATCCTGGGCTGCTGCCTTCTTTTTTCCATTCCATCTATCTTTCTGCGAGGTATTCGACGAACGGTTGCCACCGCCTGGTGAACCCTTGAGCCGACCCCCTTAGAACGAACTTAATCCGCTCTAGCTTTATAAACCCCGCCATGTCATTTATCCAGGTCTCCACCCCCGGGGGCTTGGCTTCTTTCCACATTAGCAATATCCTGCGCCGGGCTACTTGGGACGCAAAGGCCAAAACATCGGCCTCTCTCGCCTCCTGCACTCCCGGCTCTTGTGCAACCCCCAAATATAGCCAACCCCCAGCTTGGTTCGACCCGGACCCCTACTACTTTTGAAAGCACCTTTGTCACCCCCATCCAAAACCCCTGTAGCGCCGGGCATGACCAAAACATATGGGTATGATTCGCTGGGCTTCTCAAGCACCTCGCACACCTATCCTCCACCCCAAAAATTTACTGAGCCGTGCTCCAGTCATATGCGCCCTGTGTAATACCTTAAACTGAATCAGGCTTAGCCTGGCACACGAGGACGACGAGTTTACCCTGCTTAGGGCATCTGCCCACAGCCCCTCCTCGATCTCCTCCCCCAGCTCTTCTTCCCATTTCCCGTTTTAGTTCATCTACCATAGTCTCCCCTTCGTCCCTCATTTCCCTATATATATCTGACACCTTACCATCCCCCACCCATGTCTTTGAGATCACTCTGTCCTGCACCTCGTGTCGGGAGCTGCGGGAATTCCCTCACCTGTTGCCTCGCAAAAGCCCTCAGTTGCATGTACCTGAATGTATTCCCTTGGGGCAACCCATATTTCTCGGTCAGCGCTCCCAGACTCGCGAACTTCCCATCCACAAACAGATCTTTCAGTTGCGTTATTCCTGCTGTTTGCCACATTCCATATTCCCCATCCATTCCCCCCGGGGCAAACCTATGGTTGTTTCTTATCGTGGCCCCCCCCCCAAGGCTCCAGTCTTTCCCCTATGCCGTCTCCACTGTCCCCAAATCTTCAGTGTAGCCACCACCACCAGGCTTGTGGTGTAGTTCCTCGGTGAGAACGGCAATGGGGCTGTCACCATAGCCTGTAGGCTAGTCCCCCTACAGGACGCCCTCTCTAATCTCTTCCACGCCGCTCCCTCCTCCTCTCCCATCCACTTACTCACCATTGAAATATTAGCGGCCCAATAATACTCACTTAGGCTCGGTAGTGCCAGCACCCCCCTATCCCTGCTACGCTGCAAGAATCCCTTCCTCACTCTCGGGGTCTTCCCGGCCCACACAAAACCCATGATGCTCTTTTCAATCCTTTTAAAAAAAGCCTTCGTGATCACCACCGGGAGGCACTGAAACACAAAGAGGAATCTCGGGAGGACCACCATCTTAACCGCCTGCACCCTCCCTGCCAGTGACAGGGATACCATATCCCATCTCTTGAAATCCTCCTCCATTTGTTCCACCAACCGCGTTAAATTTAACCTATGCAATGTGCCCCAATTCTTGGCTATCTGGATCCCCAGGTAACGAAAGTCCCTTGTTACCTTCCTCAACGGTAGGTCCTCTATTTCTCGACTCTGCTCCCCTGGATGCACCACAAACAACTCACTTTTCCCCATGTTCAATTTATACCCTGAAAAATCCCCAAACTTCCCAAGTATCCGCATTATTTCTGGCATCCCCTCCGCCGGGTCTGCCACATATAGTAACAAATCGTCCGCATACAAAGATACCCGGTGTACTTCTCCTCCTCGAAGTACTCCCCTCCACTTCTTGGAACCCCTCAACGCTATCGCCAGGGGCTCAATCGCCAGTGCAAACAATAATGGGGACAGAGGGCATCCCTGCCTTGTCCCTCTATGGAGCCGAAAATATGCAGATCCCCGTCCATTCGTGACCACGCTCGCCATCGGGGCCCTATACAACAGCTGCACCCATCTAACATACCCCTCTCCAAAACCAAATCTCCTCAACACCTCCCACAAATAATCCCACTCCACTCTATCAAATGCTTTCTCGGCATCCATCGCCACTACTATCTCCGTTTCCCCCTCTGGTGGGGGCATCATCATTACCCCCAACAGCCTCCGTATATTCGTGTTCAGCTGTCTCCCCTTCACAAACCCAGTTTGGTCCTCGTGGACCACCCCCGGGACACATTCCTCGATTCTCATTGCCATTACCTTGGCCAGGATCTTGGCATCTACATTTAGGAGGGAAATAGGTCTATAGGACCCGCATTGTAGCGGGTCCTTTTCCTTCTTTAAGAGAAGCGTATCGTTGCTTCAGACATAGTCGGGGGCAGTTGTCCCCTTTCCTTTGCCTCATTAAAGGTCCTCGTCAATACCGGGGCGAGCAAGTCCACATATTTTCTATAGAATTCGACTGGGAATCCATCCGGTCCCGGGGCCTTTCCCGCCTGCATGCTCCTAATTCCTTTCACCACTTCTTCTACCTCGATCTGTGCTCCCAGTCCCACCCTTTCCTGCTCTTCCACCTTAGGAAATTCCAGCCGATCCAAAAAGCCCATCATTCTCTCCCTCCCATCCGGGGGTTGAGCTTCATATAATTTTTAATAAAATGTCTTGAACACTCCATTCACTCTCTCCGCTCCCCGCTCCATCTCTCCTTCCTCATCCCTCACTCCCCCTATTTCCCTCGCTGCTCCCCTTTTCCTCAATTGGTGTGCCAGCAACCTGCTCGCCTTCTCCCCATATTTGTACTGTACACCCTGTGCCTTCCTCCATTGTGCCTCTGCAGTGCCCGTAGTCAGCAAGTCAAATTCTACATGTAGCCTTTGCCTTTCCCTGTACAGTCCCTCCTCCGGTGCTTCCGCATATGGTCTGTCCACCCTCAAAAGTTCTTGCAGCAAACGCTCCCGTTCCTTACTCTCCTGCTTCCCTTTATGTGCCCTTATTGATATCAGCTCCCCTCTAACCACCGCCTTCAGCGCCTCCCAGACCACTCCCACCTGGACCTCCCCATTATCATTGAGTTCCAAGTACTTTTCAATGCACCCCCTCACCCTTAGACACATCCCCTCATCTGCCATTAGTCCCATGTCCATTCTCCAGGGTGGGCGCCCTCTTGTTTCCTCCCCTATCTCCAAGTCCACCCAGTGTGGAGCGTGATCCGAAATGGCTATAGCCGTATACTCCATTTCCCTCACCTTCGGGATCAACGCCCTTCCCAGCACAAAAAAGTCTATTCGCGAGTAGACTTTATGGACATAGGAGAAAAACGAGAACTCCTTACTCCTAGGTCTGCTAAATCTCCACGGGTCTACACCTCCCATCTGCTCCATAAAATCTTTAAGTACCTTGGCTGCTGCCGGCCTCCTTCCAGTCCTGGACTTCGACCTATCCAGCCCTGGTTCCAACACCGTATTAAAATCTCCCCCCATTATCAGCTTTCCCATCTCTCGATCCGGAATGCGTCCTAGCATCCGCCTCATAAAATTGGCATCATCCCAGTTCGGGGCATATACGTTTACCAAAACCACCGTCTCCCCCTGTAGTTTGCCACTCACCATCACGTATCTGCCCCAGTTATCCGCCACTATAGTCTTTGCCTCGAACATTACCCGCTTCCCCACTAATATAGCCACCCCCCTGTTTTTCGCATCTAGCCCCGAATGGAACACCTGCCCCACCCATCCTTTGCGTAGCCTAACCTGGTCTATCAGTTTCAGGTGCGTTTCCTGTAACATAACCACATCTGCCTTAAGTTTCTTGAGGTGTGCGAGTACCCGTGCCCTCTTTATCGGCCCGTTCAGCCCTCTCACGTTCCACGTGATCAGCCGGGTTGGGGGGCTTCCTACCCCCCCCCTTGTCGATTAGCCATCCCCTTTTTCCAGCTCCTCACCCGGTTCTCACGCAGCTGTATCTCCCCCAGGCGGTGCCCCCCCGCCCATCCCCTCCCATACCAGCTCCCCCCTCTCCCCAGCAGCAGCAACCCAGTAATCCACCCCCCCCCCCCCCCCCCGCCCCAGCGTAATTACTCCCCCCATGTTGCTCCCAGAAGTCAGCAAACTCTGGCCGACCTCGGCTTCCCCCCGTGACCTCGGCTCGCACTGTGCGATGCCCCCTCCTTCCTGCTTCTCTATTCCCGCCATGATTATCATAGCGCGGGAACCAAGCCCGCGCTTCTCCCTTGGCCCCGCCCCCAATGGCCAACGCCCTATCTCCTCCACCTCCCCTCCTCCCCCCATCACCACCTGTGGAAGAGAGAAAAGTTACCACATCGCAGGATTAGTACATAAAACCCCTCTTTCCCCCCTTTTTAACCCCACTCTTTGCCCCCCACATTCACCCCACCACTTTGTTCAAACGTTCTTTTTAATAACCCGCTCATTCCAGTTTTTCTTCCACAATAAAAGTCCACGTTTCATCCGCCGTCTCAAAGTAGTGGTGCCTCCCTCGATATGTGACCCACAGTCTTGCTGGTTGCAGCATTCCAAATTTTATCTTCTTTTTATGAAGCACCGCCTTGGCCCGATTAAAGCTCGCCCTCCTTCTCGCCACCTCCGCACTCCAGTCTTGATAAACGCGGATCACCGCGTTCTCCCATTTACTGCTCCGAGTTTTCTTTGCCCATCTAAGGACCATTTCTCTATCCTTAAAACGGAGGAATCTCACCACTATGGCTCTGGGAATTTCTCCTGCTCTCGGTCCTCGAGCCATCAGTCGGCATGCTCCCTCCACCTCCAACGGACCCGCCGGGGCCTCCGCTCCCATTAACGAGTGCAGCATCGTGCTCACATATGCCCCGACGTCCGCTCCCTCCACACCTTCAGGAAGACCAAGAATCCTCAGGTTGTTCCGCCTTGCGTTGTTCTCCAGTGCCTCCAACCTTTCCACACATCGTTTCTGATGTGCCTCATGCGTCTCCGTCTTCACCACCAGGCCCTGTATGTCGTCCTCATTCTCGGCTGCCTTTGCCTTCACGACCCGAAGCTCCCGCTCCTGGGTCTTTTGTTCCTCCTTTAGCCCTTCGATCGCCTGTAGCATCGGGGCCAACAGCTCTTTCTTCATTTCCTTTTTGAGCTCTTCCACACAGCATTTCAAGAACTCTTGTCGTTCAGGGCCCCATGTTAAACTGCCACCTTCCGACGCCATCTTGGTTTTTGCTTGCCTTCCTTGCCGCTGTTCTAAAGGATCCACTGCAATCTGGCCAACTTCTCCTCCTTTTTTCATCCGTATCCAGGGGGGATTCCCTTCTGGTTTACCGCACAGTGTTTTTAGCCGTCAAAATTGCCGTTGGGGCTCCTATCAAGAGCCCAAAAGTCCGTTTCACCGGGAGCTGCCGAAACGTGCGACTCAGCTGGTCATCGCCGCACCCGGAAGTCCAAGTTTGTCTTTTTAAATGGAAGATCATCTAGCAATTGGTTGCAAAATCTTCCCATTTAATTCCCTTGCCCCTCAATTATTAATGCGCACAGAATTTTCAAAGTGAGTCAATAATTCTTGAACTGACAAGTGTGATGACAAAGTCAGGTGAAATTTCTACTGGATAAAACAGCTGCTATTTAGTTGCACTACTTATTTGATGTTTAAAAAAAAAAATGTACTCTCCAAAATGCCAAAGTAGGACATAAAATAGAGAAGGCAGGAGAAGACCAGAAGGCCCGTCAAGCCTTTTCCGCCATTCAGTATGATCTTGGGCTTCTACTGCACTTTGCCGTCCACTAACCATTATCCCGTAATTCCCTGAAAGACCAAAAATCTGTCTATCACAGCCGTGAATATATTCATTGATGGCCCATCCGCAACACTCTGGGGTACAGGATTTCAAAGATTCACAACCCTATGAAGTGAAGAAATTTCTCTTCATCTCAGTCCCAATAGTCGGCCCGGTGTTCTGTAATTGTGCCCCCATGTTCTAGATGCCATAGCCAGAGCAAACAATTCTCGGTCTTTACCCTGTCAAACCTTCATAATCTGGAATGTTTCATGAGATCACCTCTCATTCTTCTAAACTCCAAAGAACCTAGACCCAATTTATTCAGCCTTTCACCAGAGGACAACCCTCTCTCAATTTTGTGAACCTTTTCTATACTGCCTCCAATGCAAATATATCCTTCCCTAAACATGTACAGGGCGAAACCACCCTCCGCATTCCAGGTGCGGTCTCATCAAAGCCCCATATAATTGCAGCAAGACTTCTTTATTCCTGTACTCCAGTCCCCTTGCAGCAAAGGACAACATGCCATTTGGTTTCCTAATTCCATGCGGAATTTTGGTCAACCTTGTAATAATCAGTCTGACATTCAAAAGCCTAATTCTTAAATGGAGGAACTCAAGCCTGTTTGAACAAGAACAAAGAACAATACAGCACAGTTACAGGCCCTTTGGCCCTCCAAACCTGCGCAGATCATGTGTCCTATCTAGACCAAACGCCTATATCCCTCTATACCCTGTCTGTTCACGTATCTATCTTAAAGGTCGCAAACGTATCTGCCCCAATCATCTCACTTGGCAGCGCATTCCAGGCCACCACCACCCTCTGTGTAAAAAAAACTCTTTCCTCCCCTTGTAATGGTCATTTCCGTCCGGGGAAAAAGCCTCCAACTCTTCACCCTATCTATACCCCATATAATTTTATAAACTTCTATTAGGAATAAATCTGGTACATATTGAAACCAACATACAGGTTCAGGACTGGATTTTTAGCTCACCTCTACCTGGGATCAGGGCAGGAGATCTGGGGCGAAATTCTCCCCCAACGGCGCGATGTCCGCCGACTGGCGCCAATCAGACGGGCCTAGCCCCAACATTGAGGGGCTAGGCCGACGCCGGAGGGACTTCCGCCCCGCCAGCTGGCGGAAATGGTGTTTGTTGCCCCGCCAGCTGGCGCGGAAATGCGGCGCATGCGCGGGAGCGTCAGCGGACGCTGACAGTTTCCCGCGCATGCGCAGTGGGGAGTCTCTTCCGCCTCCGCCATGGTGGAGGCCGTGGCGGAGGCGGAAGTGAAAGAGTGCCCCCACGGCACAGGCCCGATCGCAGGCCAGGCCACCGTGGGGGCACCCCCCGGGGTCAGATCGCCCCGCGTCCCCCCAGGACCCCGGAGCCCGCCCACGCCGCCTGGTCCCGCCGGTAAATACCAGGTTTGATTTACGTCGGCTGGACAGGCAATTTCTGGGCGGGACTTCGGCCCATCCGGGCCGGAGAATTGAACGGGGGGGTCCCGCCAACCGGCGTGGCCCGATTCCCGCCTCCGCCCAATCTCCGGTACCGGAGACTTCGGCGGGGTCGGGATTCACGGCGGCCAACGGCCATTCTCCGACCCGGCGGGGGGTCGGAGAATGACGCCCCTGGTTTGTGTCTCATTTCAAATTGTGGATTATTAGTTCAAAAATGTCACTTTGTTTGAATAATGAACACTATAGACTCCAGTGAACAGCAATGGTTGCATTGGCAAGTGTGAGCCATGGTGACTAACACCACATTTGTGCACAGGCATGTACACACCCATTAAAAAGATTGGTGATGCATGCATGTGTTTCCCTATTGTATGTAGCGTGTCTTTCCATCCATGATACAAAGTCAGAGCTCATGAACAGGTCAGCAAAAATTGCAAAAACCATGGCTTGGTTACTAGTGGAGAAGGGATTGCAGTGTTAAATTCTGACTGGCTCACACTTTAATAGGCTTCATACACAGGAAAAAGCAGAGGGCACCCTGGTGTCATCAACAGTTAGTCACCTTGTGGGAAATCTAGTTGAACAGAAGTTTTTAAAAAGGTTATTGCGCGTTATCAAATGAGACAAAAAAGAAGCATCTGGATGGAAAGTACAATGGAGGTTATTTATCAATGATCTCTCGCAGGCCCATCTTCAAAAATGCAGCAAAAGAAACTGATCTTCATCAGTTCTGAAGAACACCTTATTGCACAAGGATTGCCACAGACATAAGAAACATAAAATGCTGGAAATAATTAGCAGCATCTGTTGGGAGAGAAACAGACATAATGGCCAGAACCGTTGGCCAATGGCAGGCCCCTTCCCGCCACCACAAAACACACAGCGGGTTGCGGAGTTAATCTTGCGAAGTCTCAGCCTTCATCAAAGCAAAATGCCTGCAGTATTTTGCTTTTGGATTTGGAGATTTAGGAAGCAATTTCTGTCACCAGAAGGATCACCGAGGTTAGTGAACTCACCATGGAGCATCTCAATAACATCTGGGATAAAAGCAAAATACTACAGATGCTGGAGAGCTGACAGGGGTTAGAAAATTCGGTAAAAACTCAGCAGGTCTGGCAGTCGGTGTGCTGAGGGAAAGAGAGGGTGTGTTTTAGTTTCGTTTTCAGAGCTGGATAGCTGCAGTCACAACCAGAAGGTGTATTAGAGTCTCTCGCTGTAATGTAAAGACTGCAAATCGATCCTGGCGATTGAAAACTAACAACATTAGTGGCTTTAACCTGATGTGCTTCTGGTAAAAGGTGTTTTAAGTCTTATGGATGGACTTCCCACCCCATTGCGCCCGGCACCGATGCCGCTGCGCCAGGTGCATAGCGGAAGAGGGCCTTTAGTGATGGCTGGGTTGAGGGTATGAGGGGTTGAGGGTATTAGGGGGTCGTGAGGTCTGTGGGTGGTGGACCCTCAACCTCACTTTCAGATCTGGGCACCCTTTCAAAATGGTGCCCTGAGAGCAGCCAGTCGAAGGTGGCAACCTTTGTCTTTTATCGTTAAGAATTGGTCACTTGGGGGCAGCACGGTGGGGCAGTGGGTTAGCCCTGACGCCTCACGGCACCGAGGTCCCAGGTTCGATCCCGGCTCTGGGTCACTGCCCGTGTGGAGTTTGCACATTCGCCCAGTGTTTGAGTGGGTTTCGCCCCCACAACCCAAAGATGTGCAGGGTAGGTGGATTGGCCACGCTAAATTGTCCCTTAATTGGAAAAAAAAAATGAATTGGGTACTCTAAATTAAAAAAGAAAAAAAGAATTGGTCACTCAATGGATGGGGTTTAAAAAAAAAAAAATCTCTTCAAGGGAAGGGGTTTATAAATGGCATTTAAGGTATGGATTTGTTTATTTTGTGTTTTATAAAATGAAAACTTTAATTAAAATATTTTAAAAACTAAATGTCAAGTGATCGAAAAGCCGGGGTCATGCTTGTGGACTCAGCACAGGTATTCCGCAAAGCAGTCACCCTGTCTGCGTTTGGTCTCCCCAGTGTAGGAGACTACATTGTGAGCAGTGAAAATAAGTTTTCTAAATTGAAAGAAGTACATGTAAATTGCTGTTTCACCCAGAAGGAGTGTTTGTGGCCTTAGATAGAGAGGAGGGTGGGCCAGCTGTTCTACCACCTGCAATTGCATGGGAAGGTGCCGTGGGAAGGGAATGAGGTGTTGGGGGCAATTGAGGAATGGATCAGGAAGTCATGGAAGCAACAGTCCTTTCAGAATGCTGACAGGGAGAGGAGAGGGTGATCCTTAAAGTATGTAGGTATGTGGCATGAAAAGTGAGGACAAGGGAAATGCTATTGTAGTTCTGGAAGGGAGGGGAAGAGGCGAGGGCAGAATTCCAGGAAATGGGTCGGATACGGTTGAGGGCCCACTCAACCACAGTGGTGGTGGTGGTGTGAGAGGGAGGGAGGGAGAGAGAGATGGGAGAGATCTTTAGTTCAAGAAATCCATGATCATGGTGGAAGGTAGCATTATCAGAACAAATGTGTCAGAGAAACTGAGTGAATGGAATGGTGTCTTTATAGAAGCAGGATGTGAACTGTAGTTAAGGTAGCTGGTGGCTTATAATGAATATTAACACAGTCTATCCTCAGAAATGGAGACAGAGTAATCAAGGAAGGGACATGAAGGGCCAGAGGTGGATGATGTGAAGGTGAGAGAAGGATGGAAATTAATTAATTTTTCCAGTTGTTATTGTAAGTAGGCGGTAACAACTATCCAATCATTGAAGTACTGGAAAAAGAGTTGTTGTGGGAGGGTATGTGGAACATTCCTTGTTCCAGTCCTACTCAGGCCCGCTCCACAGCTTTTTCTGCCTGCTACACTCTGAATAAGGGTCAGTTCCCTGGTTTGATGGTAATGGGGGATTTGCCGGGCCATGAAGTTCCTGATCCTGGTTGCATACAATTCTGCTACAGGTGCTGGCCTCCAGAACCCCATGGGAGGTCTAGTTTTGAACTTCTAGATCTGTTGATGTTGAGCAGCGAGATCATGGGGCTGTTTCCTGTCATGTGAGACTACCTTTAAGAAATGGGTGTTTATAAATGGATGTTTCTTACTGCAGTGATGACAGAGAGGAGGTGGAGCTGGGTTGTCTGTCAGCTTTTTACTTTTGTTTTAGGCTGTTTGCTGCAGGGTGTGTTTTAGTTTCGTTTTCAGAGCTGGATAGCTGCAGTCACAACCAGAAGGTGTATTAGAGTCTCTCGCTGTAATGTAAAGACTGCAAATCGATCCTGGCGATTGAAAACTAACAACATTAGTGGCTTTAACCTGATGTGCTTCTGGTAAAAGGTGTTTTAAGTGGAAAGCTTAAAGGATTACTTAGTGTTGTATTCTTTGGGGGGTGTATTTGAATTGATGGTTGCCAAGATGTTCACTGTATGTTTTAAAAAGGTTAACTGGAGTTCATAGAATAAACATTGTTTTGCTTTAAAAAATACTTTTCCATTTCTGCTGTACCACACCTGTAGAGTGGGCCGTGTGCTCCCCATACCACAATCTAGTAAAAGTTGTGGGTCAGGTGAACTCCATGATACACTTCTCTAAACCCTGGCCCATAACATTCCTTAATCACAAATCACCCTGCCATTTATCACTGGATCATAATCCTGCAATGACATATCCACCACCATGGGACAGCATCAGCAGAAAGGCCCTTTTGAAATTCTGCAGCCTATCACATTAATACAATAATACATTCAGCTTGCTGGTATTTCCCACAACGCAGAAGATCTTTTTTAAAGTTAAAGGCCAAAGAGTAAGCACGATAGCCGAAAAGGCCATTTGCAATGCAAGTGATTAATTGATAAATTGTGCCAGACAAATTGTGCGCGTTCTGGCTCGCAAAGAAGCCATATGTTGAAGTAACAACTGTTGATGGGATATTGAGAGATGGCAGTTTTTTTGTACAGTAAATGGAAATCTGTGGCATATTGACTCTTATGGATTCACCTGCAGGCCTTGGGAAGGTGTGAATGTGGCAGGTGCCAGGTCTGATCATACGGGAGGTGCATGATATTATTCCATATCCCACTTCTGTTTAGTTCTAGACCATGCTCTCAATCTCTAGGCAGTGACTGCTACTGAAAGTGTGCCTGTATGGTGCAAGCGAAGGAATGGACAGTGGTGCTGAACTCCATGTTCAAATAATCTGCTAATGCTCACTCACGCACATCAAGATTGAAAGTTAGTGTTTTAACTAATTACAGTAAATGAGCCTATGTGGTAACAGGAGAGAAGATGGAAAAAGTGGAGAGAAGAGGTCATTAGCTTTTCCTATATATTGTAAAGTAGCAATTGGCTATAAAGAACTTTAGGCTGCCCAAAATCATGACATTGATAATAATAAAAATGTAATGAAAAAAAATGTATATGCACACATAAATGAGTTGATTGCACAAATAAAAACAAAGATAATTTATTTTTAATACAGCTACCGTACTAACTTAGATGGTAATTGTATTTACGCTGCACACAACAATCAAGGCTGCATTTGATTTCATACTTTCTCAAGAGCCTCTTCAATCTCTGTATAAAAAAAATCTAACTACAGAGATGCAGCAAGATGCTACACACATACAAGATAAAAGCAAACTTCAAGGTTAGTCATGTTTATTCTATAACCTTCTCGTAGGTCTAATTTAAATAAATCCTTTTAGATATGGAGATGGTGCCAAAGGAAAGGAGGATTGCAAATCTTTTTAGTGATTCAAAAATAAAGAGGGATAAGCCTAGTAATTACACAACAGACAGCACCTTCCAAACCCACAACAGCTACCACCTTGAAGGACAAGGGACAGCAGATGCATGGCAACACCACCAACTGGAAGTTCCTCATCAACAGCAGGTTGATCATCTCTCCCCCTCAAAAGGGGAAACTGCCTCCCCAACAGCACTGAGTACCTACACCACATGGACTGCAGTGGTTCGAGGTGGCAGCTCATCACCACCTTCTCCAGGGAAATTAGGGATGGGCAATAAATGCTGGCCGAGCGGTGGCACCCATAAAAGTGAATTAACAATAAAAGTGGTGGGGAGACAATAATCTGGGACAAAGTTGGTTAACATTGGGCTAATAAATAAATGTCAGCATGGATTTGTTCCAGGCAACTAGTTCTTTGACGAAGTAACAGGGTATTGCAAATCTAGGATTTCAAAAGGAGTTTGACAAAAGTACCACATGATAGACTTTTTAAGTATATTAAAGTTCATTCAATTCAAGGGAAAATGTCAGTGTGGATACAAAATTGCCCAAGGGTCGGAAAGCAGAGGGCAGTGAACAACTATTTAGACTTGAGGAAGGTACTCCGTGGTGTCCCTCTTGGTCATAGTGCCCTTGTACTTTTTGATGTATATTAATGACCAGATGACAATTCAGAAATGTATAAACAACAAGAATAGACTTTAACGCACCGTCTGAGAGAGTGTGTTGGAAGCAGATTCAGTAATATATTTCAAAAGGAAATTCATAAATACTGGAAGGGAACTAATTCACATGGCTGTCAGGCTAATTGAACAGCTATACCAAAGAGCTAGCACGGAGAAAATGGACCAAATGATCCCCTTCTGCACCACATCATTCCATGATTCCAAAAATGGCTTACTGGTGCAGCGCTGGGTTTTATGGGCACTATTACCAGAGGGAAAAGCATTGAAGACAAACATTGTAAGGGGTTCCACATGCTTTTTTCAATTAATGTTTAAATAAACCTGTACTTGCAGAATGCCCGATGCTTTCAATATTAGCTCGGTTTCTTCTGCCACAGACGCTGCCAGATCCAGAGTATTACCAGCATTTTCCATTTTTATTTCAGATTTCCAGCATCTATTGCATTTTGCTTTCTTTACCGATGCATTTTTGGGTTATTTTTGTCATCCAGCTGTAATCCAAATGATTTTTCCCACAAAGAATTAACAGTGGTACAAATCATTCGAATATTTCAATTTTAACCTCACCAGGGCCTACCACCTTGAAGGACAAGGGACTAAGTAATTGCAAGGGTCTTTTAAGCCATTATAAATCAGGGGGGAAAGATTACATAATATGCAGCAAACCAAGCAGCGGGTATGCTGACCGCACAATAGGAGAACATCAAAGTGACTTACCACATCGGTTGACAAGATCAGAGAGCAAATTACAAAAACGCTAAATCCTTTTATCTTTCCTTTTTAAAAAGACTATTGCTCTATAGAGACACTGGTTGTTTTGTACAGAAGCCTGGGAGTTTTAAATTGCCGATTATATCGAGGCTTGAAAAAAAAAAAGACATTTTGTCGTCTCAGTTTGAAAGCAACAGCTTTGTATTGAGCAAATGCAATTTAAAAACAGCATATTAAATCAGTATCTGTTTCATGAAACACACTAAGAGAGGAATGGAATGAGAAAGGCTATTCAACTCACAAGTACAAACAAGCAATCTACTCTTGCGTCCATAGCAGTTCAGAGACCTTTAATTTGACAATCTCCCATAAATTTATCTTTTGGTACCTGCTCTTAATCAGGTATTTATCAAGCTTTTAAAACAACCGACCATCATGATGAACCATTGTTCTCAGCATTAGCAGCTCTGGTCACTGTGTTTTCCAATCATTCTGTTGGCAAGGTACTAAGCAATTGAACCAGTCACATCAATACAGTTAGCAGTTCAATTCCAGATTGTACTGCAATACCTCAATTCAATAGTTTGAGTATAAGTGGTAGTGGAGTGTAGATTAGCTTCAATACTTCTGGTCTAGGAACAGAAGGTGTAATGGGACATAGGCTCCTGAATGTCAATTAGAGCCCCTGCTGAAAGTTCATTCATGTAGAGATCACAGAGGACAAAGTCAGGCTTGACTGAATAGCTTGCACCACCATAGTTCAGAAACAAAATAGACCTCCTCAGGTTCAGACTTAGGATGCATCGGATGGAGAGGAAAACTGCAGGGGATGGGCACAATGGAAATGTGGAGCTTGTTCAAGGTACAGCTACTGCGTGTCCTTGATAAGTATGTACCTGTCAGGCAGGGAGGAAGTGGTCGAGCAAGGGAACCGTGGTTTACTAAAGCAGTCGAAACATTTGTCAAGAGGAAGAAGGAGGCTTATGTAAAGATGAGACATGTAGGTTCAGTTAGGGCGCTCGAGAGTTACAAGTTAGCTCGGAAGGATCTAAAGAGAGAGCGAAGAAGAGCCAGGAGGGGACATGAGAAGTCTTTGGCAGGTAGGATCAAGGATAACCCTAAAGCTTTCTATAGATATGTCAGGAATAAAAGAATGACTGGGGTAAGAGTAGGGCCAGTCAAGGACAGTAGTGGGAAGTTGTACGTGGAGTCCGAGGAGATAGGAGAGGTGCTAAATGAATATTTTTTGTCAGTATTCACACAGGAAAAAGACAATGTTGTCGAGGAGAATACTGAGATTCAGGCTACTAGACTAGAAGGGCTTGAGGTTCATAAGGAGGAAGTGTTAGCAATTCTGGAAAGTGTGAAAATAGATAAATCCCCTGGGCCAGATGGGATTTATCCTAGGATTCTCTGGGAAGCTAGGGAGGAGATTGCTGAGCCTTTGGCTTTGATCTTTAAGTCATCTTTGTCTACAGGAATAGTGCCAGAAGACTGGAGGATAGCAAACGCTGTCCCCTTGTTCAAGAAGGGGAGTAGAGACAACCCTGGTAACTATAGACCAGTGAGCCTTACTTGTGCTGTGGGCAAAATCTTGGAAAGGTTTATTAGAGATAGGATGTATAATCATCTGGAAAGGAATAATTTGATTAGAGATAGTCAACACGGTTTTGTGAAGGGTAGGTCGTGCCTCACAAACCTTATTGAGTTCTTTGAGAAGGTGACCAAACAGGTGGATGAGGGTAAAGCAGTTGATGTGATGTAATTGGATTTCAGTAAAGCGTTTGATAAGGTTCCCCACAGTAGGCTACTGCAGAAAATACGGAGGCATGGGATTCAGGGTGATTTAGTAGTCTGGATCAGAAATTGGCTAGCT
This sequence comes from Scyliorhinus torazame, assembly GCF_047496885.1. Classification (NCBI taxonomy): domain Eukaryota; kingdom Metazoa; phylum Chordata; class Chondrichthyes; order Carcharhiniformes; family Scyliorhinidae; genus Scyliorhinus; species Scyliorhinus torazame. The sequence continues at coordinate 76,382,818 of NC_092715.1, forward strand.
GGAAGAAGATAAAGGGCGGTTGGTGGTTGATGGGAAATGTTCAGACTGGAGTCCAATTACTAGTGGTGTACCACAAGGATCTGTTTTGGGGTCACTACTGTTTGTCATTTTTATAAATGGCCTGGAGGAGGGCGTAGAAGGATGGGTGAGTAAATTTGCAGGTGACACTAAAGTCGATGGGAGTTGTGGACAGTGCAGAAGGATGTTACGAGTTACAGAGGGACATAGATAAGCTGCAGCGCTGGGCTGAGAGGTGGCAAATGGAGTTTAATGCAGAAAAGTGTGAGGTGATTCATTTTGGAAGGAATAACAGCAAGACCGAGTACTGGGCTAATGGTAAGATTCTTGGCAGTGTGGATGAGCAGAGAGATCTCGGTGTCCATGTACATAGATCCCTGAAAGTTGCCACGTAGGTTGAGAGGGTTGTTGAGAAGGCGTATGGTGTGTTAGCTTTTATTGGTAGAGGGATTGAGTTTCGAATGTTGCAGCTGTACAAAACTCTGGTGCGGCCGCATTTGGAGTATTGCGTGCAATTCTGGTCGCCGCATTACAGGAAGGATGTGGAAGCCTTGGAAAGGGTGCAGAGGAGATTTACCAGAATGTTGCTCGGTATGGAGGGAAGATCTTATGAGGAAAGGTTGAGGGCCTTGAGGTTGTTTTCGTTAGAGAGAAGAAGGTTAAGAGGTGACTTAATTGAGGCATACAAGATGATCAGAGGATTGGATAGGGTGGACAGCGAGAGCCTTTTTCCTCGGATGGTGATGTCTAGCACGAGGGGACATAGCTTTAAATTGAGGGGAGATAGATATAGGACAGATGTCAGAGGTAGGTTCTTTACTCAGAGTAGTGAGGGCGTGGAATGCCCTGCCTGCAACAGTAGTGGACTCGCCAACACCAAGGGCATTCAAATATTCATTGGATAGACCTATGGACAATAAGGGAATAGTGTAGATGGGCTTTAGAGTGGTTTCACAGGTCGGCACAACATTGAGGGCCGAAGGGCCTGTACTGTTCCATGTTCTAATTATCTGTGTTTCTCCTTGAAATGATTTGTTTTGAAGATGGCCTATTGCTATTTAGTAGAGAAGATGGTAATAGGCGTTCTCAATCTTGTGGTAGTGGTGTTTGGCCGCATGTTCTACACATTTGCAATAAAGCACATGTCCAAGGTGCAATGAGGTATTGATTTGAAGGGAATTGTGTCCCTTGATATTGCTGCTCATGTCTTTCTCTGTAGTACAGAGGGTGAGAAGATGTTCTTGCCTAAAACTTGGTAAGTTGCTTCACTGCATACACCATTGTGTCAGGGGCAGAGGGAAGGCTGGGGGTATCTACAAGCATTAACTTTTTCTGGACTGGGCCATTTACTAGGCTGCAGTCGGAATCAAAGAACATACAACCCCATGGATTGCTGTAATTCAACAGGTAAGTTTTTATTATTTTATGCTGTGCATTCTCACAGGCTTAAATACAAGACTGCACCTAAAGCCTATATACCTGGTTGATGATGTCACCAGTGTGAATGGTACTCATCTCTTAAAGGGACTCTCCCCCAACATAACATTAAAAAAAAAATTTAGAGTACCCAATTATTTTTTCCAATTAAGGGCAATTTAGCTTGGCCAATCCACCTCGCCTGCATATCTTTGGGTTGTAGGGCGAGACCCACGCAGACACGGGGAGAATGTGCAAACTCCGCATGGACAGTGGCCCAGGGCTGGGATCGAACCCGGCGCCGTGAGGCAGAAGTGCTAATCACTGAGCCACCATGCCGCCAACATAACACGCAATTCTTCTGGATGGTGTCAAACCTCTTTGTGTTGTTGTGGTTACACCTATCCAGGTTCATGGCGAGTACCTCATCACATGCCTGATTTCAGCTTTACAGGTGGACGCTTTGAGGGGTTATGAGATAGGTGCAAACAAAAGAAAAAGCCCTTAGTGTTATATGACTGACCTATCAGAACTTCTGGGCAATGGTGACACCTAGCTTGTTGATGAAGAAATTAGGTGATGTGTTGAAAATGGCATCTACTTTAACTTCACATTGAAGGGAAATTGCTCACGTTTGCACAAAATAGTCCAGATTTTGCCAGTTGAACCATTGCCAGTTTACAGCTGGAATTCAGTTCATGTCCAGCATCGCTAGGATGATGGGACGGCAGAGATTGTGATTCAGCACGAATGTCGCTGGACTCAAAATTTAAAGGCCCAGGATAATGCTCTGCGGACATGGGTTCAAATCCCAAAGTGACAGCTGGTGGAATATAAATATAATTAATGAATTTAATTTAAACAAAACAAATTGAAAGCTTGTCTCAGTAATAGCATCTGTGGCACTATCACAATTTTCTGTTTCATCAACACAGAAAATAGGTGCAGAAGTAGGCCATTCGGCCCTTCGAGCCTGCACCACCATTCAATATGATCATGGCTGATTCTGCAAATTCAGTATCCCACTTCCACTTTCTCTCCATACCCCTTGATCCCTTTAGCCGCAAGGGCCATGTCCAGCTCCCCCTTGAATATATCCAACAAACTGGCCTCAACATGGTAGCACAGTGGTTAGCACAGTTGCTTCACAGCTCCAGGGTCCCAGGTTCGATTCCTGGCTTGGGTCACTGTCTGTGCGGAGTCTGCACGTTCTCCCAGTGTCTGCGTGGGTTTTTTCCAGGTGCTCCAGTTTCCTCCCACAGTCCAAAAATGTGCGGGTTAGGTGGACTGGCCATGCTAAATTGCCCCTTAGTGTCCAAGAAGGTTAGGTGGGGTTACTGAGTTACGGGGATAGGGTGTGGGCTTGGGTAGAGTGCTCTTTCCAAGGACCGGTGCAGACTCAATGGACCGAATGGCCTCCTTCTGCACGGTAAATTCTATGATTCTATGAAGTTCACAACTCTCTGAGAGAAGAGGTTCTTCCTCATCTCAGTCCTGAATGGCTTACCCCTTATTCTTAGGCTTTGACCACTATTTCTGGACGGCCCCAACATCGGGAACATTCTTCCTGCATCTAGCCTGTCCAGACCCATCAATATTTTATATGTTTCTATGAGATCCTCTCTCATTCTTCTAAACTCTGGTGAATACAAATCCAGTCGATCCAGTCTTTCTTCATATGTCAGTCCTGCTGTCCTGGGAATTAGTCTGGTGAGCCTTCGCTGGACACCCTTAATAGCAAGAATGTCCATCAATGTCCTCAAACTAGGAGACCAAAACTGCACACAATACTGAACGTTCTTTAAGGAAGAAAATATGCAGCTCTGGTCTGGCCTACAAGTGACTTCAGCAATGCGTTTGTCTCTGAACTACCCTCCGAAATGGCCACTCAGTTCAATGGCAATTAGGAATGGTGGGTAACAAACACTGGCCTTGCCGGCAGCACCCACATCCCACAAAAAACTGTAAAAAAAAAAAAAAAAAAAGATCAGGAATATGGCACAAGATTCAGTGACCCCATTGCGCCCTGCGCAAATCCGGGAGCAAGAGCTGAATCACATGAGCCCAAAATCGGGTTCGGAGCCAGGCTGTTTGCGAGTCAACTCGCTCCGCCCGGTGCGATCTGGATCTTGCCCTCGCTAAGTGAGATCCAGATCTGAATATTTAAATAAGCCATGCAGGACTCAACAGCCGTGCCTGGGAGACCTTGCCAGAGTGCTGTTTACTACTGGTCCACACAAATGTGAACCAGTTGTAATGGCACCTGGGGGGAGGGGGGGTCTCCCAGGCCACTGGAGACCCTTGGGTGGTAGGGGGCAGGACAAAGTAGTACCCTGGCACTCTCAACACCTTGGCACTGCCAGCATGCCACTGAGTCAGTGCCAAGGTGCCTAGGTTTGCACTGCCAGGGGTTTCCCAGGTGCCTCCAACGTTTGGGGGGGGGGGGGGTCACAAAGGCGGAGGGGAGATTAAATGCCGTCTTGGCGGAGAAAATCTCCCCAAGGTCAAAAAAGCGGCAAAGTGCTGGAAATAGCAGGGTCTTTTTTGGCATTGCTGGCGCTGAGTAACACACCGCTAAATGGGCCGGTCAGCGGTCCTTAACTCTAGTCCATTGAAACGCGCTCATGATCAATGATATTGTGATGTATGATACGCCAAGGCTAATTGAGCCAGTTAATAAAATTTATTTTAAAATCTCATTGGCATCGCCATGGGAGGCACATTATTTTCTCTGCCTGTACAGCACTTGTGTATACGCAGTCTGGTAGTATTGTCACGTGAGAGTACCTTTAAGAAATAAGTGTTTAAGAAATGTACCTTTAAGAAATGGGTGTTAAGACCATAAGACATAGGTGTTTATCAGTGATGTCAGAGTGTGGGTGGAGCTGGGCTGCCTGTCAGCTTTTTACTTTTGTTTTTGAGCAGGCTGCTATAGTGTGAGTTTTTGGTTTCGTTTTCAGTGTTGGAGCTGAAGCCAGACAAAGCAGGTGTACGGTTGATCTTTTTGCCATTTCTCTTGATCATTTGGTGAATTCAGAATTATAAATGTTTTCAGTAGTGAATGTAAACCTGATTGATGTGCTTCTGTTAAAAGGTGTTTCTTTTGTCTTCTGGATGTTGTTTGGGGAGGTTATTAAGGATTACTTAGTGTTGTGTTCTTTGGGGGTTGTATTTGAATTGATGGTTGCAAAGATGTTCACTGTATGTTTTAAAAAGGTTAACTTAAGTTCATAGAATAAACATTGTTTTGCTTTAAAAAATACTTCTCCATTTCTGCTGTACCACACCTGTAGACCATAAGACATAGGAGCGGAAGTAAGGCCATTCGGTCCATCGAGTCCACTCTACCATTCAATTCATGATTTCAACTCCATTTACCCGCTCCCTCTCCATAGCCCTTAATTCCTCGAGAAATCAAGAATTTATCAACTTCTGTCTTAAAGACACTCAACGTCACGGCCTCCACCGCCCTCTGTGGCAATGAATTCCACAGACCCACCACTCTTTGGCTGAAGAAATTTCTCCTAATCTCTGTTCTAAAGTGACTCCCTTTTATTCTAAGGCTGTGCCCCCGGGTCATAGTCTCCCCTGCTAATGGAAACAACTTCCCTACATCCACCCTATCTAAGCCATTCATTATCTTGTAAGTTTCTATTAGATCTCCCCTCAACCTCCTAAACTCCAATGAATATAATCCCAGGATCCTCAGACGTTCATCGTATGTTAGGCCTACCATTCCTGGGATCATCCGTGTGAATCTCCGCTGGACCCGCTCCAGTGCCAGTATGTCCTTCCGGAGGTGTGGGGCCCAAAATTGCTCACAGTATTCAAAATGGGGCCTAACTAGTGCTTTATATAGCTTCAGAAGTACATCCCTGCTTTTATATTCCAAGCCTCTTGAGAGAAATGACAATATTGCATTTGCTTTCTTAATTACGGACTCAGCCTGCAAGATTACCTTTGGAGAATCCTGGACTAGGACTCCCAAGTCCCTTTGCACTTCAGCATTATGAATTTTGTCACAGTTTAGAAAATAGTCCATGCCTCTATTCTTTTTTCCAAAGTGCAAGACCTTGCACTTGCCCACGTTGAATTTCATCAGCCATTTCTTGGACCACTCTCCTAAACTGTCTAAATCTTTCTGCAGCCTCCCCATCTCCTCAATACTACCTGCCCCATCACCTATCTTTGTATCATCGGCAAACTTAGCCAGAATGCCCCCAGTCCGGTCATCTAGATCGTTAATATATAAAGAGAACAGCTGTGGCCCCAACACTGAACCCTGCGGGACACCACTCGTGACCGGTTGCCATTCCGAAAAAGAACCTTTTATCCCAACTCTCTGCCTTCTGCCTGACAGCCAATCGTCAATCCATGTTAGTACCTTGCCTCGAATACCATGGGCGCTTATTTTACTCAGCAGTCTCCCGTGAGGCACCTTATCAAAGGCCATTTGTAAGTCAAGATAGATAACATCCATTGGCTCTCCTTGGTCTAACCTATTTGTTATCTCTTCAAAGAACTCTAACAGGTTTGTCAGGCACGATCTCCCCTTACTAAATCCATGCTGACTTGTCCTAATCCGACCTTGCACTTCCAAGAATTTAGAAATCTCATCCTTAACGATGGATTCTAGAATCTTGCCAACAACCGAGGTTAGGCTAATTGGCCTATAATTTTCCACCTTTTTTCTTGTTCCCTTCTTGAACAGGGGGGTTACAACAGCGATTTTCCAATCCTCTGGGACTTTCCAGGACTCCAGTGACTTTTGAAAGATCATAACGAACGCCTCCACTATTTCTTCAGCTATCTCCTTTAGAACATCTGGGCCCGGAGATTTATCAATTTTTAGACCTCTTAGTTTCTCTAGCACTCTCCTTTGTGATGGCTACCATATTCAACTCTGCCCCCTGACTCTCCTGAATTGTTGGGATATTACTCATGTCTTCTACTGTGAAGACTGACGCAAAGTACTTATTTAGTTCCTCAGCTATTTCCTCGTCTCCCATCACTAGATTACCAGCGTCATTTTGGAGCGGCCCAATGTCTACTTTTGCCTCCCGTTTGTTTTTAATGTATTTAGGAATGATAGTAAAAGTTTCTTTAATGTTACTGGCTAGCCTACCTTCAAATTTGATCCTCTCTTTCCTTATTTCTCTCTTTGTTATCCTCTGTTTGTTTTTGTAGCCTTCCCAATCTTCTGACTTCCCACTACTCTTTGCCACATTATAGGCTTTCTCTTTTGCTTTGATGCATTCCCTGAATTCCTTTGTCAGCCATGGCTGCCTAATCCCCCCTCTGATAACCTTTCTTTTCTTTGGGACGAACCTCTGTACTGTGTCCTCAATTACTCCCAGAAACTCCTGCCATTGCTGTTCTACTGTCTTTCCCACTAGGCTCTGCTCCCAGTCGATTTTTGTCAGTTCCTACTCATGCCCCTGTAGTTACCTTTATTTAACTGTAACACCTTTACATCTGATTCTACCTTTCTACCTTACATCTTTCAAATTGCAGACTGAATTCTACCATATTATGATCACTGCCTCCTAAGTGTTCCCTTACTTTAAGATCTTTTATCAAGTCTGGCTCATTACATAACACTAAGTCCAGAATGGCCTGTTCCCTCGTGGGCTCCATCACAAGCTGTTCCAAAAAGCCCTCCTGTAAACATTCAATTAAATTCCCTTTCTTTGGGTCCACTGGCAACATTATTTACCCAGTCCACCTGCATATTGAAGTCCCCCATGATCACTGTGACCTTGCCTTTCTGACATGCCCTTTCTATTTCGTGGTGCATTTTTTGCCCCTGGTCCTGACCACTGTTAGGAGGCCTGTACATAATAGATTGTGGTATGGGGAGCACACGGCCCATAGAGTGGGCCGTGTGCTCCCCATACCATAATCTATTAAAAGTTGTGGGTCAGGTGAACTCCATGATACACTTTGGGGTTCTCTAAACCCTGGCCCATAACAAATTGCGGGCTTGTCTGGGATAAAAGTCTATCTATTGGATTGGCTTTGTGAAGTTAAAGACAGTGAGGGGTGAGCATATTGTGGTTGCTTTTCAGGTGTGGTATTTTAGTTTAAGTGGGGAGTGTGTTGTGGACAATGGCTCTTTCAGAGACTCTGAAGTTTTTGAGGGTGGAGATGGTCACACGCAGTACCTTAAGGACAGAGACTAAAAGCAGACTGTTAGATTTGGCAAAAACATTGCAGTTAACATTACCTGACAAAATACGAAAAGATGAAGTAATTATGGCGGTGGCTAAGCATTTAAAGTTGCCTGAGATACAGTTTGACTCATTGGAAATGGCAAAACTTCAGTTACAAATTAAACAAATGGAACATGAGAAAGAATTAATGCAGCTTGAATACGAAAGCGAGAGAGAAGAAAAAGAAGAGAGAGAGAGAGAGAGAGAGAGAGAAAGAGAGGAAAAAGAGATACAGATCAGGGAAAAAGATAAAGAGAGAGAGTTTGAACTTCAGAAAATGGCCATGAAACATGACAGTCAGTTAAAATTGGCAGGCGCAAAGGGAAACGTACAGTTGGATGATAGTGATGAGGATAGTGAGAAAGAGCGTCATAGTCGAAGGCTTGGTGGGGATCTATTTAAATATGTCCAAGCACTGCCACGGTTTGATGAGAAGGAGGTAGATGCCTTTTTCATTTCATTTGAGAAGGTTGCTAAACAAATGAAATGGCCACAGGACATGTGGGTATTACTGATTCAAACAAAGCTGGTAGGTAGGGCTAGTGAAGTGTTTACATCACTATCAGAGGAGGTAACTGAGCCGTATGGGGAGGTGAAAAAATCCATCTTAGGTGCATATGAGCTAGTGCCTGAAGCTTACAGACAAAGGTTTAGAAATTTAAGGAAAGAATTTGGTCAAACAGACATATAGTTGCGCTGGTGACGGCACCGCTGCCGCGCTCGCCGACAAGGTACACCACGAGTTCGGTGGTGGCGGCGACGCTGAAGGTCTGGGGGCAGTGGAGGCGACACATGGGGGTGGGAGCCTCGGTTTGGTCCCTGATTCGGGAGAATCATCGGTTCGTCCCGGGAAGGATGGATTGGGGGGGGGGGGGGGGTTCGGAGCTGGCATCGGGCAGGGATGAGAAGAATGGGGGACCTGTTCATCGATGGGACGTTTGCGAGCCATGGGGCGCTGGAGGAGAAGTTTGGGCTGCTCCCGGGAAACGCTTTCAGGTTCATGCAAGTGAGGGCGTTTGTGAGGCGGCAGGTGAGGGAATTCCTGCTGCTTCCGGCATGTGGGATTCAGGACAGGGTGATTTTGGGTGTATGGGTTGGAGAAGGCAAGGTTTCGGCGATTTACCAGGAGCTGCAGGAAGAGGAGGAGGCCTCGTTGGAGGAGTTAAAGGGCAAGTGGGAGGAGGAGCTTGGGGAGGAGATAGATGAGGGTCTGTGGGCTGATGTTCTGAGTAGGGTTAATTCTTCCTCCTCTTGCATCAGGCTCAGCCTAATACAGTTCACAGTTACTCACAGAGCGCATATGACAGGGGCGAGGTTGAGTAGCTTCTTTGGGGTGGAGGACAGATGTGGGAGGTGCTCGGGGAGCCCGACAAATCACGTCCATTTGTTCTGGTCGTGCCCGGCGCTGGATGGGTTTTGGAGGGGTTTTGCGAGGACTATGTCCAAGGTGGTGAACGCCCGGGTCAAGCAGAGCTGGGGATTGGCATTATTTGGGGTATCGGACGAGCCGGGAGTGCAGGAGGCGAAAGAGGCCGGTATTCTGGCCTTTGCATCCCTGGTAGCCCGGCGGAGGATTTTGCTACTATGGAAAGATGCAAAGCCCCCTAGTGTGGAAGCTTGGATCAATGACATGGCAGGGTTCATCAAGCTGGAGAGGATAAAGTTTGCCTTGCGAGGGTCTGTGCAAGGGTTCCTCAGGCGGTGGCAACCGTTTCTAGACTATCGCGCGGAGCATCAGGAGGAGGTCAGCAGCAGCCCAAGGGCGGGGGGGGGGGGGTTCTTTTGGGGTGGCGTTTGGGTGAAGGTGGGGGTTTTATCCCTATTTGTGTTTTTAAATGTTATACGGGGGTTATTGTATATGGGGGAAATCCAATGTATAATTTCTGATTGTTGTGTTCTTGTTAAAAAACATACATGGAGTTTGAAAGGCTCAAACAGGAGTAATTTTGATTGGTGGATAAGGGCTTTGAAAATAGACCAAACGTATGAAGCTCTCAGAGAAATTATACTTTTGGATTAGTTTTAAAATTCAATTCCTGATGTAGTGAGAACTCATGTGGAAGAACAGAGGGTTAAAACTGTGAGATTAGCAGCAGAAATGGCAGATGATTATGAATTAGTTCATAAATCAAAGCTTGGTTTCCGACATCAGTTTCAGTCTGTGAGGGATAGAAACTGGGGACATGAGAAATACACAAGTGGTAACGGTAAAGGTGATCTGATGGGAGATATTGAGAGTGCACCTCAGATTAAAAAAGAAACCCAGGAGGGTGGAAAAGAAATGAAAAGTTTCAAATGTTTTCACTGTAATAAACTAGGCCATGTAAAATCAGTGTTGGTGGTTGAAGAAAAGCACAGGAAAGGCTGATGTGGTAAAACAGGATAAGACAGTGGGGTTTGTTAAAGTGGTAAAGGAAAGCCCAAGTGAAGCGAAGGAGGTGCAAAAGATTGTACAGCCTGATCAAGAGGTGATTGATAAGAAGGTGCCAGATCTCTTTAAAGAATTTACTTGCGTGGGTAAAATTTACTCATGTGGATCAGGAGCAGGTAAAGAAGTCACATTTTTTAGAGATACAGGAGCTAGTCAATCTTTAATGGTACGAGATGAGGAGTTATGTAGTCTGGGAAGAATGTTGCCAGAAAAGGTGGTAATATGTGGAATTCAGGCTGAGAGTAGCGTTCCATTATAGAAGGTACGGTTGGAAAGTCCAGTGAAGAGGGGTGAAGTGGTAGTAGGAGTAATAGAGAAACTATCTTGTCCAGGAATATAGTTTATCTTGGGTAATGATATAGCTGGATTGCAGATGGGAGTGATGCCTACTGTGGTTGATAAGCCAGTGGAAAATCAGACAACTGAAGTGTTGAAGGACGAATATCCTGGGATCTTTCCGGATTGTGTAGTAACAAGGTCGCAAAGTCACAGGCTAAGACAAGAGGAGAAATCAGAGAGTGAAAATAAAGGTGAAGTGCAATTATCAGAAACGATTTTTGATCAGATGGTTGGAAAAGAACAGGTGGAGGATGAGGCGGATATTTTTAATTCAGGAAAATTGGCAGAGTTACAACAGAAAGATGTAGAAATAAAACGGATGTATCAGAAAGCATATACAGAAGAGGAATCGGAGTGTATGCCAGAGTATTACCGTAAAAGTGATATCTTGATGAGGAAATGGAGACCTTTACATATGCAGGCGGATGAAAAGTGGGCAGAAGTTCATCAAGTAGTATTGCCGGTAGGGTATAGAAAGGAGGTGTTGCGAGTTGCACATGAGGTACCAGTGGGAGGTCATGTGGGAACAAGGAAAACTCAAGCTAAAATCCAGAAACATTTTTATTGGCCTGGACTACATAAAGATGTAGTTTAATTTTGTCAATCATGTCACACATGTCAAGTGATAGGGAAACCTCAAGCAGTGATAAAACCAGCACCTTTAATACCCATTCCAGCATTTGAAGAACCTTTTACAAGGGTCCAAATCGATTGCGTAGGACCGCTTCCTAAAACGAAAAGTGGGAATCAATATCTTTTGACTATAATGGATACTAGGTTTCCAGAGGCAATCCCAATATGTAATATTACAGCTAAAAAGATTGTTGAGGAGTTACTTAAATTCTTTACTAGATATGGATTACCCACAGAAATACAATCGGATCAAGGATCAAATTTTACCTCCAGGTTATTCAAAGAAGTTATGGATAGCTTAGGACTAAAACAATTTAAATCAACTGCGTACCATCCAGAATCACAGGGAGCGTTAGAAAGGTGGCATCAGACATTAAAGACAATATTGAGGGCTTATTGTCAAGATTATCCAGAGGATTGGGATAAAAGAATTCTATTCGTACTGTTTGCAATTAGGGATGCACCTAATGAGTCAACCAAATTCAGTCCTTTTGAACTAATTTTTGGTCATGAGGTAAGAGGACCACATAAATTGATTAAGGAAAAATTGGTTAGTGCGAAATCAGAAATTACATTATTGGATTACGTGTCAAATTTTAGGGAACGATTAAATAGAGCAGGTGAATTGGCCAGACAACATTTAAAAGTTTGGAGGATTGCCTTGAGAAAGTGGGACAATCAGCTTTTATTTCCAAACTGGATTTACTTAAAAAGGTTACTGGCAGGTACCTTTATCCGAAAGGGCGAAGGAGATTTCAGCTTTTGTGACTCCAGATGGTATCTACCAATTCAAAGTTATGCCATTTGGCATGAAAAACGCCCCAGCCACATTTCAACGGTTAACTAACAAAGTTGTTTCAGGATTATCCAATTGTGCGGTATACATCGACGATCTGGTAACTTTCAGCCAGACATGGAAAGAACATTTGAAACATCTGATGGAGTTATTCGTCGACTTCAGGAAGCGGGTTTGGTGATAAACGTAGCCAAAAGTGAATTTGGAAAGGCCCAAGTCACTTTCCTTGGCCATACAAATAGACAGGGTCGAATGGTCACACGGGATGTGAAGACAAGAGTTATTGAGGAGTTGCCGATACCCTCAAGACGACGGGAAATAATGCGATTTCTTGGCATGAGTGGATTTGATCGAACATTTGGGAAAAGTTTTTATAGCGTGGTTGCTCCACCGATGGACTTGCTGAAGAAACGTCGAAAATTTCAGTGGACAGCAGACTTTCAACAGGCGTTTGACTGCCTGATAGCTGTGATAACCAATGCTCGTGTGTTGGAGAATTACAAGGGACTCTGTGATCAGATTGAACTAAAGTATCTGACTTTAAAGAGAAATGCCGAGGCGTAGAGAAATGGACGGAAGCAGGTTCAGTTGGAGGGACAAGAACAAAAATGGACTATATTATTATACCTGTTCGCGTGTTGTGCTTTTTGAAACAAAAATGTATATTTACTGTGTGCACTTCTTAAAGGATAATGAAATGGTGAAAAATGAAACAATCTTGACGTTGATGGTTTATTTTTTTTTTCTTGAGGAGGGAGGTGTCATGTGAGAGTGTCTTTAAGAAATAATGATGTGGAGATGCCGGCGTTGGACTGGGGTGAGCACAGTAAGAAGTTTTACAACACCAGGTTAAAGTCCAACAGGTTTGTTTCGATGTCACCGTTTAAGAACCGTTTAAGAAATAAGTGTTTAAGAAATGTACCTTTAAGAAATGGGTGTTTATCAGTGATGTCAGAGTGTGGGTGGAGTTGGGCTGTCTGACAGTTTTTTACTTTCGTTTTTGAGCAGGCTGTTATAGAGTGAGTTTTTGGTTTCGTTTTCAGTGTTTCATAGATTATCATAGAATTTACAGTGCAGAAGGAGGCCATTTGGCCCATCGAGCCTGCACCGGCTCTTGGAAAGAGCACCCTACCCAAGGTCAACACTTCCACCCTATCCCCATAACCCAGTAACCCCACCCAACACTAAGGGCAATTTTGGACACTACGGGCAATTTATCATGGCCAATCCACCTAACCTGCACATCTTTGGACTGTGGGAGGAAACCGGAGCACCCGGAGGAAACCCACGCACACACGGGGAGGATGTGCAGACTCCGCACAGACAGTGACCCAAGCCGGAATCGAACCTGGGACCCTGAAGCTGTGAAGCAATTGTGCTATCCACAATGCTACCGTGCTGCCCAGTGTTGGAGCTGAAGCCAGACAAAGCAGGTGTACTGTTGATCTCTGCCATGAAAAGACTATCTCTTGATTATTTGGTGAATTCAGAATTATAAATGTTTTCAGTAGTGAATGTAAACCTGATGTGCTTCTGTTAAAAGGTGTTTCTTTTGTCTTCTGGATGTTATTTGGGTAGTTAATAAGGATTACTTAGTGTTGTATTCTTTGGGGATTGTATTTGAATTGATGGTTGCTAAGATGTTCACTGTAGGTTTTAAAAATGTTAACTTGAGTTCATAGAATAAACATTATTTTGCTTTAAAAAATACTTTTCCATTTCTGCTGTACCACACCCGTCGAGTGGGCCGTGTGCTCCCCATACCACAATCTATTAAAAGTTGTGGGTCAGGTGAACTCCAACACTTTGGGGTTCTCTAAACCTTGGCCCATAACAGTATTAAGTTCCCACCTACCCCTGTGTGGACTCAGGAGTGAAGTCCTTGCCATTTGACTCATAACTGAAACATGCTCAGTTGCATCTGGCAGATATTTCCTCAAATTACAATCACTTCTGACAAAACCTCTGGTCTGTCTTTAAAATGGGCACTGACCCAACACTAAAGACCCGATCCCCAATTCCAACAGAAAAGAAGAAAAGGATCCTGGTAAAATATTGCAACTGCCATCCCCAAAGAGCTACGGACGGTAGAATTCGAACAATTCAACAAAATCACAGAATTACACAGGTTTGTCCGATTGGGTCTATATCAGCTCTCTGAAAGAGGAAATCAATTTGTCCCAATCCTCAGCTCTTGCCCCATTGCCCTACAATTCTTTTTCAAGTATAAATACAGCTTCAGACAATAATCTGCAACAAGTCGTAACTTTATAGCACACATATCCATCCAGCCCGTCAGTTTATGAACCATTAGTAGCATAAGGATAAACAAATTTGCCACCGTACCTTGTAGAGGCTGCTGCCACCTATTATCCACACAAGATCCACCTTGTCCCGCATCTCCGGTGAATCCAGATGAGCTAACGCTGACTCCAGATCACGTGCCAGATAATTTGCTCCTTTTGGCAGCTCCCTGAGAAGCACAACAATGAGTAATGCTTCACCTTATTTTATGGAAGTGCCGACATTAGGGCAATGGTAACTAAACATTTACACAAGTGTGAATTCAAAATGGAGGATGGCCTCAGACTTAGGCGAGGGAAACTTGCAGGACAATGGGGTAGCAGGGAAATGGGACTGACCGGATTGCTCTATAGAGAGCTGGTATGGATTCAATGTGCCATATGGTCACTGGTTGTGCTGTAATGACTATGGCAGGGGTTTGTTCCTCCTTTCTTTTAAAAAAAATATTTTTTTTTTTAAATAAAATTTTTTAAATAATTAATTTTAAAAAAAAAAGAGTACCCAATTCATTTTTTCCAATGAAGGGAAGAAACCCACGCAAATACGGGGAGAATGTGCAAACTCCACACGGACAGTGTCCCAGGGCCGGGATCAAACCTGGACCTCGGTGCCTTGAGGCAGCAGCACTAACCATTGCGCATCCTTTCTTAGTCCATTCAGCCAAAGTACGATCTGGGGGAGGGGAGGGATGGACTGACAGATAGAGATATAGAGAGACCGAGTGGGTTGGTGGGTAAGAGAGAGCGTGAGAGAGAGAGATTCAATAAGATCATTGCTGACCTGATGTAACCGCCATGCCACATCCCTACCAACCCCTGATAATTATCATCCCCATTCTTAATCAATAATCTATCCAGCTGTGCCGAAAAATGTTCAAAGACTCTGCTTCCACCACCTTCTGAGGAAGAGAGTCCCAGAGACTATCACCCTCAGAAAAAAAATTATCATCTTGGTCTTAAATGGGTGACCCCTAGTTCTAGATTCTCCCACAAAGAGAAACATCCTCTCCACATTCACCCTGACAAGACCCCTCAGGATCTTAAGGATTTCAATTGAGTTGCCTCTTATTCATCTAAACTCTAGTGGATACAAGCCTAGCCTGTTTTCCTCACAAGATAACCCACCCATTCCTGTTTTTAGTCTGGTAAACCTTCTCTGAACAGCTTCCAATGCATTTACATTTTTCCTTAAATATTTCCTTAAACAGTTAACCAGAAATCCAGGATAATGCTCCGAGGACTCTGGCTCGAATCCCACCACTGCAGGTGGTGATATTTGTATCCTGCATCCAGATGTAGTCTCACCAGTGCCCTGTATAACTGAAGGGTAACATCCTTAGTTTTGTATGGAATTTCCCCTCACAGTAAATGATAATATTCTATTAACTTTCCTAATTACTTGCTGTACTATCCTTTTTTGATTCATGCACTCGGACACCCAGATCCCTTTGCATCTCAGAGCTCTGTATTCTCTCACCATTTAGATATGCTTCTTTTTTATTCTTCCTGCCAAATTGGATAATTTCACATTTTCCCACATTATGCTCCATTTGTCAGATCTTTGCCACTCACCTAACCTCTGTCACTTTGTAGCCTTCCAATGTCCTGTTCACAACTTACTTCCCCACTTATCTGTGCCATCAGCAAATTTACCAACCATTCCTTCATCCAAGTCATTTATATCGATTATAAACAGTTAAGATCTCAGCACGGATCCCTGTGACACATAACTTGTTACATTCCACCAACCAGAAAAATACCCACTTATGGCTATCCTGTTTCCTGTTAGAATATAGATAGAAGATTGGTCAGTTATCAAGGAAGACTTGCACTATTTATTTTCGAATCTTTCCCCTTCCAATTTTACTGAGATATAGAGAGAACAAAAAGGTTCCACTCAGGAGGAAGCTGAAAATCATTCTTCACCTCAGCTTTGTTATGGCATTAAGTCGACATGGACTTACTGGAGTTCAAAACTGCAGCCTGCTACTCGTCACACTGTACCTCAGACATCATGGATTGGAATCACTTTCAGTTCCGAGAAATTAGGCTCTACTTAGAGACATTTCTCCCACACCTCCCTGCAGGATGCTGTGCTACTGCAGACAGACACATTACTTCAAATGTATCTCCCGACAGTCACCTAGGAAACTTAAAATGTGACATTTAAAGCACATCTGCAGGACAAAAGTTACTCTCTCCTAGTGGTTAAAGCACAAGATTTCTTTATTCCAATTATAGAGTTTTGCAGCTGATTTCAACCTCCCTAAATTAACAAAGGGCACCTCGCTACTGTTACTTCAAACCCATACAGAAATTTCACCAGTATAGTAAGGTTCAGCATGCACATCACTTGCATCTAAAAACATTGCATGAAGCAATCAGGAGGCAGTGCGCAGTGGTACTGTCATTGGACTAGTTAACCAGAAATCCAGGATAATGCTCCGAGGACTCTGGTTCGAATCCCACCATTGCAGATGGTGAAATTTGAATTCAATAAAAATCTGGAATCAAAACGTTTAATGATGACCATGAAACCATTGGTGTAACCTCATTCACTAATGTCCTTTAGGGAAAGAAATCTGCCATCCTTATCTGGTCTGGCCTAGAATGGAACTCCAGATCCATAGTGGTTGACTCTTAATTGCCCTCAGGGATGGGCAATAAATGCTGGCCCAGCCGTGACGCCGCACATCCCATGAATGAATTAAAAAAAACCTTAGTAGCTGAAAAGATTGCACAATACTCATGATAGACCCAAAGTTTTTTTTTTTAAATTTAGAATACCCAATTCATTTTTTTTCCAATTAAGGGGCAATTTAGCATGTTCAATCCACCTACCGTGCACATCTTTGGGTTGCAGGGCGAAACCCACGCAAACACGGGGAGAATGTGCAAACTCCACACGGTCAGTGACCAAGAGCCGGGATCGAATCTGGGACCTCGGCACCGTGAAACTGCAGTGCTACCAGTGCGCCACCTTGCTGCCCTTCACACACGCAAAGTTTGGAATTATTATTTGACCTAGTTTCATCTGTTTAAACATAACAACACTGACGAGACATAACCCACTCTGACCTCATCAGATTAAAACACAGTATGGTCACAAAAACTAACTAAGCCAGTCATTTAGGCATGCTGTGTAAACAATGTAACTTATCAGGAGTTGATCAGAATGGGTGCAAATCAAACAAGGCATCATATTGGAAATAGCTGAAGATTAAACAGACTGCCCATTATCCTTTTGATTGATCTCAATATATCCCATTGGTAGTTGGCAAGGGTGGCATGCCATAGGGATCAGTGCTGGGACCTCATCATTTACATTTTTTTTAAATAAACGACTTGGATGAAGGAACTACCGGTATGGCTGCTAAATATGCCGATGATGCAATGATAGGTAGGAAAGTAAAATGCGAAGAGGACATATGAAAGTTACAAAGTGACATAGAGAGGTTAAGTGAGTGGGCAAAGATCTAGCAAATGGAGTATAATGTGGGAAAATGTGAAATTGTCCATTTTTGCTGGAACAATAAAGAAGAAGCAAATAATCTAAATGGCGAGAGAATGCAGAGTTTTGACATGCAGAGGATCATGAATTGCAAAAGTTAGCATGCAGCTTCAACAAGAAAGTAGGAAAGCTAATAGAAAGTAATTGTTTATTGCAAAGGAAATGGATTACAAAAACAGGGAGATTATTCTTCAGTTGAACAAGGCATTGGTGGGACCACATCTGGTGTATTGGTCTCCTTATTTTTTTTTTAAATTTAAAGTACCTAATTTTTTTTTTTTCCCCAATTAAGGGGCAATTTAGTGTGGCCAATCCACCCACCCTGCACGTGGGAGGAGACCCACGCACACACGGGGAGAATGTGCAAACTCCAGGTGGACAGTGGCCCGGGGCAGAGATCGACCTGGGTCCTCAGCTCCACTGTGCCGCAATTTTCTGGCGCCACCGTGCCGATTTTTGGTCTTATTTTATGAAGGATAAACATAAAAGTGGGAAGCATGGTTGCACAATTTGTAGCATTCATATGTCCTCTTTGCATTTTACTTTCCTACCTATCATTGTCCCTGGCACTCCTGCTTTACAGTGCCACGGACCCGGGTTCAATTCCGGCCTTGGGTGACTGTGTGGAGTTTGCATGTTCTCCCCATGTCTGCGTGGGTTTCCTGCAGGTGCTCCAGTTTCCTCCCACAGTCCAAACATGTGCAGGTTAGGTGGATTGGCCATGCTAAATTGCCCCGTAGCTTCCGAAGGTTAAGTGGGGTTACGGGTATAGAGCAGGGGAGTGGGCCTAGCTAGGGCTGCTCTTTCAGAACGTCAGTGCAGACTCTATGGTCTGAACGGCCTCCTTCTGCACTGTAGGGATTCCATGAGGTCTTGACAGGATGGATGTGGTAAATATGTTTCCTCATGTGGGAGAATCCAGAACTAGGGGTCACAGTTTAAAATAAACGGACATCCATTTAATGCAGAGACGATATTTTTACTCTTGAAGGTCGAGTCACAGAATCAGAATCACAGAACGGTTATGGCCATCTGCACCGAGTGTTGGGAAAGGGCAAGATCAGGCTTGGGCGTGTTGCTTTTTCTATTGCTCCTTCATGACTGAAAGGCTTACACTTCAATAAATACTCCTTGGGCAGTACCCATGGAAGTACCCAATACGGGGTCAACACGTTCAAGGAAAGAGAGCATGTTATAGGGAGGAAAAGAAAAAGTTAGGCAAACAAAAGATAAGGATAACAGAAAAGGAAATTATATCACATAATACTGTAATAGAGCCATTATTTTGATTTATTTTATACAAATGATACAAAAGTGTTGCTCTCTAAAGTGAGGAAAGTCAAAACTGTATTTTCCTTACCTAAAATAATTAGGCGACTAAAAGTAAAAAATTAGATTGAGACAAGATGATATGCTGAACTATTTAAGTCTAAAACAGCATCTAGCAGGTGTCAGTTTAATCATGTTAATGCAGTATATATTCCGAATGATTATATAAAAGGTTTGAAAGAAAATGTTATCATACATTTTCTACTCAGGTGCAGGTTTCATTTACTAGTGTAAATCAAATATGATGGATAATATTGTTATTTCTCGTTACCAGGAACAAATATCACCTCTCAGATACTTACTGAAGTTCTCTGCTTAGTACAATATTTATTCGGTCTTTAAGGGGCCTGAACTTCTCAGGAATAGAGAACCACGTTTTCCTTCCCATGACGACAGCATTGCGTTTCCCTGCCCGAAGTTCAAAAGTAGCATGTGTCACTTTCACAGAACGAGTGTGCGCATATTACAAAAACTAAGTGCAGCTGATCCCAGTCAGACTTGGCTAGACTTTCCCCCTGTCCCAGCACCACTGCCCAGCTCAAGAATGCCCTGACTTTAAAGTCCCCCACCAAAACGTAAAACACTTGACTTGACATGGAGTGCCAGGGCCATGATCAGCTTGGCAATAACCACCCAGACATTTCACACCAGCAAAAATGGGTATGAAACAGCGTTCAATGTTTTAAAAGATTCTAAAACAGAAGCAGTGCAACAGTGACACACTGTGGCAGAAAAATCAATATGGCAGAAGGCTGTTACATTTAATATTCTTAAAGCAGGGGCAGCTAACCAGGCTGCTGGCTATTATGCCTGTTGCCATTCAGTTAGACCATTGAACATAGAACATACAGTGTAGGAGGCCATTCGGCCCATCGAGTCCGCACCCGACTCACTTAAGCCCTCACTTCCACCCTATCTCCGTAACCCAATAACCCCTCCTAACCTTTTTGGTCACGAAGGGCAATTTATTATGGCCAATCCACCTAATCTGCACGTCTTTGGACTGTGGTAGGAAACCGGAGCACCCGGACGAAACCCATGCAGACACGGGGAGAACGTGCAGACTCCGCACAGTGACCCAGTGGGGAATCAAACCTGGGACTCTGGCGCTGTGAGGCCACAGTGCTATCCACTTGTTCTACCGTGCTGCCCACCATAGCTGGACCTTACCTCCACCCCATTCATCTGCTATAACTCTATATCTCAAGACCCATTACGAAAGATCTACCGATCTCAGTCTCAAAAATTCTAATTTTCCTAGTATCCAATGTCTCTGCAGCCCTCACGTAAACAAGTGCTTCCCGATTTCATTCCTGAATTTGTTGGGCTCTAATGTTAAGATTATGCCTCCCTTAATCTCCTCTATTGAACACTTCCCGTAACAGCCTCCCTGAACAGGCGGCGGAATGTGGCGACTAGGGGCTTTTCACAGTAACTTCATTTGAAGGCTACTTGTGACAATAAGCGATTTTCATTTCACTTAAACATTTCTATTAAATCATTCCGGAACCTTCTGAACTCAAGGGAATACAAGCCAAGTTCATGCAATATGTTCTCAGAATGTAACTCTTTATGTCCTAGTATCATTCTGGTGACAAAAGAGCATGCCATAACCTGATAATTCTCATTAGTTAATAATAAATGAATGCAGGAGATCAGGGAGATAGTTTCAGGATTAACTATCCATTAGTTGTTGTTGCAACAGAATGAAGAATTAGTAACTCTACTGGCTGCAACTGACAAATTCAACTATTTATGGCTGAAATAATGAATGAGCTGTAACATTTAGTTGGGACAGCAGTCATAACCTGGATCCAGAATATGACAGACAGTTCTTGTTGAAGCTTTTTGTCTTGGACTCATCGGGACATACAGAAGAATACAATGCAAGGGAAATCAACAACTTTATACTGTGAGAAGAGAGTGTTGATTGATTGAGACGTGGACTTGATTGGTAGAGGTGTTGCCATGGAGAATGCACCAGTTGATGGTGACTGACAATTAATTGCCAAGCATGGTTTTAAATTTAAATCAGCTGGCTTGACTCGATTGGTCAAGGCATTGACCTAAGGAATGAACCAGCAAATGGTTGTCACTTACTTTGTTTAGCTGAAACAATGTGTATATATGTTCTTTCTGTCGGCAAAGAACAGCGCCCGGTCTATTAATATATGTAGCTTCTGGTACACACAAATATGCCCCACCGCACACCCGACTGACAATCTTAAATTGGTTGTCAGCGTAATGCTTCGCTCACTGAGGATTAGCAAATGTTGTCCAATTGTGAAATTATATCTAATGTTGGATACTGTTTTGAGTTATGCAACTGTGCCCGCGACAAATAGCAGAAGGGATATACTGTTTGATTTGATTCATATATTAATACAGAGCCCTGTTCTTTGCAGACAGAAATGATATACACATATTGCACCTGCTTCAGCTAAACAAAAACAGCCATTTACTAGCTCGTTCCTCAGGGCAATGCTGTGATCAATTAGAGTTGAGCAGTCTGATTTAAATTTCATAATTGACAGTTAACTGTCAGCCACCATCAACTAGTGCATTCTCCATGGCAACACTTCTAGCAAAGTCTACTTGCCAACCAATCAGCACTCTCTTCTCATACAGTATAAATTTGTTGACTTGCCTTACAATTAATCCATTCTTGCAAATGTCCTGATGAGTGAAAGACAAAAAACTTTAACATAAACATCTTTTTTCATCAGTACTAAGTTCTATACTACTAATGACTATTTGTAAACCTGGTTCAGCTACATTCAGAAATATTTTTAAAGTGTCGGTAATACCTTCTACTGTTGGTGTGGTGGTCATCTTCTGGAAATACTTGAGTTCTTTGCTAAAAGTTGAAAAAGCACAATTTGAAACAGTCGCTTTAATTGACTTAAGTAACATTTACTTTGAGCCATTTATGCACCACTTCTTTTGTATATTTGTAATTAAACTATTGATTACTAATTTATTTTTGCAATGAACGTATGCCTCAATAGCTATCAAATAACTCCCCTCAATCTTCTTAGAATAGAAAGCAAAAAGTAAAAAAGGCGAAACTCCAATTCAGTCCCTGAGACAATCAAAGCAAGTTCCAGGAGATGAACTCGTTGTTCAATCTCCCAGCTACTTTTTATCAGCTAAGTTTCTGAGCACTTGCAGTGAATCCATATCCATTGCACAAGAGGCAACTCATTTGCAACGTCAATGACCTTTTGTACCCAACCTATTTCTATGCATAGATAACCTAACTATACTGTTAGTTTGCACACATGATCCTAGTTCACTCTAACCTATCCAAGTGGTCTAGCCGCAAAGAAAAAGAAGTTTATTTTGAAGACCTCAATAAAACCTCTGGCAGTCAATATTTCCAAGCCTAGGCAGCACGGTGTTGCAGTGGTTAGCATTGCTGTCTCACGGCGCTGAGGTCCCAGGTTCGATCACAGCTCTGGGTCGCTGTACGCGTGGCGTTTGCACATTCTCCCCTTGTTTGCGTGGTTTCGCCCCCACAATCCAAAGATGTGCAGGGTAGATGGATTGGCCATGCTAAATTGCCCCTTAATTGGGAAAAAAAATGAATTGGATACTCTAAATTTAAAAAATATATATTTCCATATGAAGTGACTGTGAAAATCCCCTAGTCGCCACACTATGGCGTTTGTTCAGGTACAGAACACAGGGAGAATTCAGAATGTCCAATTCACCGAACAAGCACGTCTTTCGGGACGTGTAGGAGGAAACCGGAGCATCCGGAGGAAACCCATGCAGACCTGGAGACACTGCACAGACAGTGATCCAAGTCAGGAATCGAACCCGGGTCCCTGTCAAGCAATAGTTCTAACCACTGTTCTACCGTGCCACTAGGTTATTAGCCAAGTGACTCTCATCTGTAATAAAAATAAAACATTCTGAAAATACTCAGCAGGTCTGGCAGCTTCTGTGGAGAGAGAGAAGCAGAGTTAAAAGTTTGGGCTCAACGACCTATCATCAGAACACTCATCTGAATCTTTCTGAAGGTACATGTGAGGGACTATATCATAACCTGACAGTCTAGATGAGGTCTACTCTCGGTCTTATAAGATATAGCGAGGTGTTCAGAATCTTCTTTGTCTTTCGTGACAAAGTTGACCATGTTTATCATCTGGGGTATTCGGTGGGTACTTAGGTGAATACGAAGGCTGATTTGCAGCTGAAAGATTCTACTGAAAATAGGAGTTATACCACAGCGATCCTGGAAGAGCTTCTCCCAGCACTCAAAAGTGGATATTAAAACTCCCAAGTGAAGCTAGTGTAGAATAACTCAACATGGCTCCAACAGGGGTCAATCATAAGAACTAAGTTGGCCATTTGGCCCCTCAAGCTTGCTCTACAATACAATAATGGCTGATGTGATTGTGCTCATAACTCCACCTTTCTACCTGCCACTGACAACCTCCTCCTCTTATAGATCAAACATATGAATTACAGGGTACACAGAAAGTGCCTGGGAAGCGAGCCTCCCTGTGACCACTACAAGCAAGGATGTGGAGATGCCAGAGTTGGACTGGGGGTGAGCACAGTCAGAAGTCTTACAACACCAGGTTAAAGTCCAACAGGTTTGTTTCAAACACTAGCTTTCGGAGCATTGCTCCTTCACCCGAGGAAGGAGCAGTGCTCCGAAAGCTAGTGTTTGAAACAAACCTGTTGGACTTTAACCTGGCTTTGTAAGGCTTCTTACTGCACTAAGACTTCTTACTGCACTACAAGCAGGTGCCACAAGAAATAACAGTGCACGTTGAAAGCCTCCACCAAAATATGGCGGGTATATTCAAACACACTAATGAAAGGAAAACATCAATTAACACCACAGCCACATGGAATGCAGTCGGTTCTTTGTGCCCAGTATTATTAAAGCAGGCAGACGGGTATTTAAACAGTAGGAAAGACAAGTAGTTGCAGGGCATCCCATGCCAGTTGGGACAAGGGAAGGCGGCGCGCTCTCCTGTTCTGCACCCCAACGTTCAGATTCCACATGTACAGAAATGGGTTAGATCCAGAGGACTCTTTTTGCACCACAAGGCGGAAATCCCTCTCGGAGCGCGAGAATCTCACGAGGGACGATGGTCGGGTAAGACACAGAAAGCTGCGGTTAGAAACTCTACAGAGAATGGTCAGGTCAAGACGGTTCAGCACTCCTCTGTCTGTCTCTGCTGAATTACTTACTTCAATCTAATCGGATGCCAGGGGAAGTTTCCGTCTTTGCCGATCCCCATGTTCGGGCAGACAGCTACGATACAGCTGATCAAGTGGTGCATCTTTCTGCTTTGAGACCAAGAGTCAAACCCAACCACAAACTTAAATTAACTTCCCTGGAACGCGGCAAAAACAGCGCGCCCAAATGACGTCAATCGCGAGCGCCCAATGAGAAACCTGTTGCTCTGAACTGTTGCACTATCATTCACTGGGTCCAAGGGTCCAAAACATGTCTCCACCCTATAACACGCCAATGCTGTCTCCATCTACATTGCGATTGGGAAGCTTAACAGAATGACTGCGATTTCATTGGTTTCTCCATCTCTTTCCTCCATTTATATGGCAGGTGAAGAAGTAATTTTAGGAAATTAAAGGCATTAGGATCCTTTTAATCCAGATCAGTGTTTCACCTGCATGCTGAAATATTTTGCAATATCTTGTCTCAGTTTGTTAAATGCAAAATGTTCTTTGGGTCTGGGTCAGTCAGCTTTGTTAAAACTGTGGCATTATTGTGAGATGATCCATTTCGCCTCCTCCTGAGGTCCCCTACACCACAGATGCCTGTCTTCAGGCCATTTGATTCATTCCATGTGATATCAAAAACATGGCTGAAGACACAGAATATTGCAAAGGCGATGGCTGTGACAACATTGCAGCAGACCAGCCGTACCTTATTTTACATGAGCCTGAGTTCATTGTCCTGTTTCCCGGGCTGTATGGCAGTGGGATACTGTTTGTCCTGCAATTTGGCCCTTTTAATCTTGTGCACGTGTTGTGCCCGCTCTCTTCCTGTCTCCATACTCATACAGCTCTAAAAAAACAACCTACCCTGACCTTGCTCTGGCAGAAACCACTCCCCTGTTTCGTACGAACCTCCACGGCAGGCTGCCCCTTAATTTTCTCCGCAAGTGTTGATCATCCTGCCAGCAGTAATACTGAAGACGTGTGGTCCTAAACTAGCCAAGCTGTTCCAATACAGCTATCCCACTGGCATCTATCCGACAATGTGGAAAATTGCCCAGGTGGGTCAAGTTCACAAAAAGCAGGACAAATCCTGCCCCAATTGCTGCCCCATCAGTCTACACTTGATCATCACAGTGGTTAGCTCTGTTGCTTCACAGAACCAGTGACCCGGGTTCAATTCCCGCCTTGGTTCACTGTCTGTGCAGAGTCTGCACGTTCTCCCCATGTCTGCGTGGGTTTCCTCCGGGTGCTCTGGTTTCCTCCCACAAGTCCCGAAAGACGTGCTTGTTAGGTGAATTGGACATTCTGAAGGTAATGGCTAGTCGACACGGGAAGGGGGCAGGTAGCCCCCTAGTGAGGCTGATCACGTGGAACGTGAGAGGCCTGAACGGACCGATAAAAAGGGCCCGAGTGCTCGCGCATTTGAAAGGACTAAGGGCAGACGTGGTTATGCTCCCAGAGACGCACCTAAAGGTGGCGGACCAAGTTAGGTTAAGGAAAGGATGGGTGGGACAGGTGTTCCACTCAGGACTAGACGCAAAGAACAGAGGGGTGGCCATTTTGGTGGGGAAACGGGTAGTATTTGAAGCAAAGAACATCGTAGCAGATAGCGGAGGTAGATATGTAATGGTGAGTGGCAGGCTGAAGGGAATGGAGGTCATGTTGGTTAATGTATATGCCCCGAACTGGGACGGTGCGGGATTTATGAGACGGATGCTGGGGCGTATACCGGACCTGGAGGTAGGAAACTTGATTTTAGGAGGGGACTTTAATACTGTGCTGGACCCGGTGCTAGATAGATCCAGCTCAAGGACCGGAAGAAGGCCGGCAGCGGCCAAGGTGCTTAAGGGGTTTATGGACCAAATGGGGGGAGTGGATCCATGGCGATTTCTTAGACCTAGGGCTAGGGAGTTCTCCTTCTTCTCCCATGTCGATAAAGTGTACTCCCGGATAGATTTTTTTGTTTTGGGAAGGTCGTTGATCTCTAGGGTGGCAGAAGCAGAGTATTCAGCCATAGCGGTTTCGGACCATGCCCCACATTGGGTGGACCTGGAATTAGGAGAGGAAAGGGAGCAGAGAGCACTCTGGCGATTAGATGTGGGATTGATGGCGGATGAGGGAGTGTGTGCAAGAGTGCGGGGGTGTATTGAGAGATACCTGGAGGTCAATGACGACGGCGAGGTCCCTGTGGGAGTGGTATGGGAAGCACTAAAAGCGGTGGTCAGAGGAGAGCTGATCTCCATTGGGGCCCACAAAAGGAAAACAGAGGCCAAGGAAAGGGAAAGATTACTGGGGGAGATTTTAAGGGTGGATAGGGAATTTGCAGAGACCCCGGAGGAGGGACTGTACAGGGAGAGGAGACGACTCCAGATGGAGTTTGACCTTCTGACCACCAGAAAGGCGGAGGTGCTGTGGAGGAAGGCACAGGGGAGGAGGTATGAATATGAGGAAAAGGCTAGTCGCCTGCTGGCTCATCAATTGCGAAAGAGGACAGCAGCGAGGGAGATAGGAGGAATTAGAGACGAAAAGGGAGCCACGGTGCAAAGAGCAGGAAAGATAAATGAGGTGTTCAAGACTTTTTATAAGGGACTGTATAGGTCTCAACCCCCAGAGGG
The DNA here is from genome assembly GCF_047496885.1 of Scyliorhinus torazame. Classification (NCBI taxonomy): domain Eukaryota; kingdom Metazoa; phylum Chordata; class Chondrichthyes; order Carcharhiniformes; family Scyliorhinidae; genus Scyliorhinus; species Scyliorhinus torazame. The sequence goes on from NC_092715.1 coordinate 76,409,626, forward strand.
AGAGGAGGGGATGCGGCAGTTCCTGGATCAATTGAGGTTCCCGAAAGTGGAGGAGCAGGAGGTGGTAGGCCTGGGGGCACCGATTGGGGTGGACGAGGTTATTAAGGGACTGGGAAGCATGCAAGCAGGGAAGGCTCCGGGACCAGACGGGTTCCCGGTGGAATTTTACAGAAAATATGTGGACTTGTTGGCCCCGTTGATGGTGAGGACGTTCAATGAGGCCAGGGAAGGAGGGACAATGTCGGAGGCGACGATATCGCTAATTTTGAAGAGGGATAAAGATCCGTTGCAGTGCGGGTCCTATATACCTATTTCATTATTGAACGTGGACGCCAAATTGCTGGCAAAGGTACTGGCATCGAGGATAGAGGACTGTGTCCCGGGGGTGGTGCACGAAGACCAGACAGGGTTCGTAAAAGGGAGACAACTGAATGTTAACGTGCGACGACTATTAGGGGTGATAATGATGCCCCCAGTGGAGGGGGCGGCAGAGATAGTGGCGGCAATGGATGCAGAGAAGGCATTTGATAGGGTGGAGTGGGAGTATTTATGGGAAGTGTTAAGGAGGTTTGGGTTCGGGAACGGGTTTATTAGCTGGGTCAAACTCCTTTATGGGGCTCCAACGGCAAGTGTAGTTACGGGTCGACAAAGATCGGAGTATTTCCGACTATATAGGGGACCAAGACAGGGATGCCCGCTGTCTCCATTGTTGTTCGCGTTGGCAATTGAACCTCTGGCCATGGCGTTGAGAGACTCCAGGAAATGGAGAGGGGTGATTAGAGGGGGAGAAGAACACCGAGTCTCGCTATACGCAGATGACCTATTGTTATACGTGTCGGACCCAGCGGGGGGGATGATAGAGGTTATGCGAATGTTGAGGGAGTTCGGGGATATCTCGGGGTATAGGCTAAACATGGGGAAGAGTGAATTATTTGTGATACATCCAGGGGATCAGAGTAGAGAGATAGAAGGCCTGCCTCTAAGGAAAGTGGAAAGAAACTTCCGATACCTGGGGATTCAGATCGCTAGGTGCTGGGGAACCTTGCACAGACTTAATCTGACACGGCTGGTAGAACAAATGGAGGAGGACTTCAAGAGGTGGGACATGCAGCCTCTATCGCTGGCGGGCAGGGTGCAAGCAATTAAGATGATGGTCCTCCCGAGGTTCTTATTTGTATTTCAATGTCTCCCTATACTAATCACCAAGACCTTTTTCAATAAAATAGACAGGAGCATCACGAGCTTCGTGTGGGCAGGGAAAGTTCCGAGAGTAAGGAGGGGGTTCCTTCAGCGTAGCAGGGACAGAGGAGGATTGGCACTACTGAACTTGGGCGATTACTATTGGGCCGCCAATGTGGCAATGATACGTAAATGGATGATGGAGGGCGAGGGAGTGGCGTGGAAAAGACTGGAGAGAAAGTCCTGTAAAGGGACGAGCTTAGAGGCGCTGGTGACGGCGCCGCTACCGTTCTCGCCAAAAGGTTTACCACGAACCCGGTGGTGGCGGCAACATTGAATATCTGGGGACAGTGGAGGCGACAGAGAGGGGTGCGGGGTGCCCTGGTGGGGTCCCCAATTAGGAACAACCATAGGTTCGCCCCAGGAAGAATGGATGGAGGATTTCAGAGCTGGCACCAGTTGGGAATTAGGAGGGTGGGAGATTTATTTATAGATGGGACTTTTGCGAGCTTGGGAGCATTGGAGGAAAAGTATAAGTTGCCCCGGGGAAACTTCCTGAGATATATGCAGGTGAGGGCGTTTACTAGACAACAGGTGAGGGAATTTCCGCTGCTCCCGACACAGGGGTCTCAGGACAGAGTGCTTTCAGGGGTGTGGGTCGGAGAGGGCAAGGTGTCAGAGATATACCGAAAGATGAGGGAAGAGGGGGAGGAGTTGGTGGGCGAACTAAAAGGAAAGTGGGAAGAAGAACTAGGGGAGGAGATAGAGGAGGGTATGTGGGCTGATGCCCTAAGCAGGGTAAATTCCTCTTCCTCATGCACCAGGCTTAGCCTGATTCAATTTAAGGTGCTACATAGAGCACACATAACGGGAGCAAGATTGAGCAGGTTCTTTGGAGTGGAGGACAAATGTGGGAGGTGCGGCGGGAGCCCGGCAAACCACGCACATATGTTTTGGGCATGCCCGGCACTGGAGGGGTATTGGAAGGGAGTGACGGGAGTGATTTCGAAGGTGGTGAAGGCCCGGGTCAAACCAGGCTGGGGGCTAGCTCTATTTGGAGTTGCGGATGAGCCGGGAGTGCAGGAGGCGAAAGAGGCCGATGTCGTGGCGTTTGCGTCCCTAGTAGCCCGGCGTAGGATTCTACTCATGTGGAAGGAGGCGAAACCCCCCCGGACTGGAGGCCTGGGTAAACGATATGGCGGGGTTCATTAAACTGGAGCAGATAAAGTTTGCCCTGAGAGGATCGGCTCAAGGGTTCACCAGGCGGTGGCAGCCATTTCTCGACTACCTAGGGGAACGTTAGAGGGAAGACAGATGACCAGCAGCAGCAACCCAGGGGGGAGGGGGGAGGGGGGGGGGGGAGGGGGGGGAGTGAGGGTTTTAGTTTAGTTTATGTTAAAAGATTATGGGGTTCAGTTATTTGTGTATTGTTTAAACATTTCTTTACTGTTACGTTTGCTTTGTAAGAGGGAAAAAATTGTTGTTTGGAAAAAATTTTCAATAAAATATATTTTTAAAAAAAGAATTGGACATTCTGAATTCACCCTCAGTGTACCCAAACAGGAGTGTGGCTACTAAGGGATTTTCACAGTGACTTAATTGCAATATTAATATAAGCCTACTTGTAACAATAATAAAGATTATTATTATAAGTGATGGAAGGTGTCATTAACAGTGCTAACAAGCGGAACTTACACAGCGATAATCTGTTCACTGACACTCAGTTTGTGTTCAGCCAGGGTCACTCAGCTTCTGACTTCTTTACAGGATCCAAACATGGATAAAAGAGCTGAACTCGAGACGTGAGGTGAAAGTGATTGGCCTTCACATCAAGGTGCTATCTGACCAACTGTGGTATAAAGCAGCCCTCGCAAAACTGAAGTCAATGGAAATCAGGAGAAAACTCTCCACTAGTTGTAGTCATACCTATCACAAAGATTGGTTGTGAGAGATCAATCATCTTCGTCCCAGGACATCACTGCAGGAGTTCCTCAAGGCCCAACCATCTTCAGCTATTTCATCAACAATCTTCCATCCATCATAAGGTCAGAGGTGGGGATGTTTGCTGATGATTTCGCAATGATCTGTACCATCCGAAATTCCTAAGGTACTGAAGCAAGCCATGTCCATATGCAGAAAGACCAAGGCAACATTTAGGCTTGGGTTAATAACTATGCTTCACAAGTACCAGGCAATGACCATCTCCAACAAGAGAGTACCCAACCATCTCCCTTGACATTCAATGGCATTACCATCACTAAATGTTCTACCATCAACATCCTGAGGGTTATCATTGACCAGAAACTGAATTGGACTAGCCATATAAATACTGTGGCTAAAGGAGCAGCTCAGAGGCTAGGAATCCTGAGCCGGCTAACTCACCCCTGACTCCCTAAAGCCTGTCCATCATCTGTCCACCATCTACAAGGCATAAGCCAGGAGTTTGATGGAATACTTTCCACTTGCCTGGATGAATGCAGCTCCAAATACATTCAAAAGCTGGCCTCCATCCAGGACCAAGCAGCCCATTTGATTGATATCCCACCCACCAACATAAACATTCACTACCTCCACCATGAACATATTGTGTACCACCTACAAGATACACTGCGGCAACTCACCATATTTTCAGTAGCATGTTTCAAAACCACAATCTCTACCACCTAGAAGGACAAGAGCAGCGGACGCATGGGAACACCAAAGTTCCCCTTCAAGTCACACACCATGGACTTCCGGTTGCGGCTATGCGGAGCTAAGCCGCACGATTCGGCAGCTCCCGCGAACACGGATTTTCGGGCTCGATAGAAGAGCCCCAACGGAATTTTTTTTACAGCCAACCCATGGGGAAGAGAGGAGAGAGGTCCCCTACCAACTTGTATGGACCGGACCCGCAGCGAAACGGCCAAAAAAGTGGCATTGGAGCAGCGGGAGAAGAGAGGGAAAACAAGCAAAATGGCGGCGGCCGGGGACAAAGAGGAGATGCAGGAATTCATCAAGTGCTGCTTCGAGGAGCTGCGTAAGGAGATGGTGGCGCCTATGTTGGCAATAATTGAAGGACTTGGGGCAACCCAGAAAGCCCACGAGGTGAAGATCCAGGACAAAGTGAGTGAGAATGAGGACGAGCTCTTGGGCCTGGCGGTGAGAGTGGAGTGGCACGAGGCGCTGCACAAGACGTGGGCGGGAAGACTCAAAGACCTGGAGAACAGGTCGAGGAGAAATAATCTGAGGATCCTGGGTCTCCCAGAAGGAGTGGAGGGGGCCGACGCCGCAGCATATGAGGGCACAATGATCGGGGTGCTGATGGGCGCGGAGGCCCCCCCGAGGTTGCTGGAGCTGGAAGGGGTGCACCGGGTGCTGGCGAGGAAGCCCAAGGCAAATAAGCCGCCAAGGGCGATGATGGTGAGATTTCACCGGTTTACAGACAGAGAGAGGGTCCTGAAATGGGCCAAGAAGGAGCAGAGCGGCAAGTGGGACAATGCAGAGATTAGAATATACCCGGATTGGAGCACGGAGGTCGCGAAGCGGAGAGCGGGTTTCAACCGGGCCAAAGCGGTGCTGCATCGGAAAGGAGTGAAATTTGGAATGTTGCAGCCAGCGCGACTGTGGGTTACACATAATGGCCAACACCACTACTTCGAAACGCCAGAAGAGGCGTGGACCTTTCTACTAACTGAAAAGTTGGACTCTAATTGAGGGTTTGTGAGGGTGGGGGGTGTTTGAGGGTTGAAGTATGATGGTAGTTGTATATAGGGGGTCAATCACGCGCAGGGAATGTTATATGGGCTGGGGGAGAGAGACAAGGCCGCGACAATAGCTGCGCCAGAGGGGGCGGGGCAGGCTTTGGAAAGCGCGGGGTTCTTTTCCCGCGCGCGGGAAGAAAGGCGGGAAGGGGAACGAAGGAACGTATATTGATGGGGAGCCTCCCACACGGGGGGGGGGGGGTCAAAGGGATGGCGGGGGAAGCCGGGGTCAGCAGGTGTCAGCTGACTTACGGGAGTAATATGGGGGGAGCAAAAAAGCTAGCTAGGGATCTAGCGGGAGGGGGGGAAGGGTTGCTGCTGCACTGGCCGAAAGGGAATGGGGCACAGAAGGGGTGGTCGAGATGGAGGTGGAGGGTGAGGGAGACGCGGACACGGGATTGGCCCAGAAAAGGAGATGGCTAGTCGGCGGGGGTGGGGGGGGGGGAGCCCATCCAATCCGGCTGATAACGTGGAACGGGAGGGGCCTGAATGGGCCGGTGAAGAGGGCTCGAGTGTTCGCGCACTTGAAGGGACTGAAGGCAGACGTGGCTATGCTCCAAGAGACACACCTGAAGGTGGCGGACCAGGTTAGGTTAAGAAGGGGATGGGTAGGACAGGTATTTCACTCGGGACTGGACGCGAAAAATAGAGGGGTGGCAATTCTGGTGGGAAAGCATGTGTCATTTGAGGCCAAGACTATCGTAGTGGATAACGGAGGGAGATATGTGATGGTGAGTGGTAGGTTGCAAGGGACGTGGGTGGTGTTGGTAAATGTATACGCCCCGAACAGGGATGATGCTGGATTCATGAAGCGCATGTTGGGGCGCATTCCGGACCTGGAGGTAGGAGGACTGATAATGGGAGGGGTCTTCAATACAGTGCTGGATCCAGCACTGGACCGCTCCAGATCAAGGACGGGAAAGAGGCCGGCGGCGGCCAAGGTGCTCAGGGGGTTTATGGATCAGATGGGGGGAGTGGACCCATGGAGGTTTGCAAGACCGCAGGCCAGGGAATTTTCTTTCTTTTCCCACGTGTACAAGGCCTACTCCCGGATAGATTTCTTTGTTCTGGGCAGGGCGCTCATCCCGAGGGTGGAGGGGACGGAGTATTCGGCCATAGCCGTTTTGGACCATGCCCCGCACTGGGTGGAAATGGGTCTGGGAGAGGAGAGGGACCAACGCCCGCTGTGGTGGCTGGATGTGGGACTGCTGGCAGATGAGGTGGTATGTGGGAAGGTGAGGGGGTGTATCGAAAGGTACTTGGAGGCCAATGACAACGGGGAGGTGCGAGTGGGGGTGGTATGAGAGGCGTTGAAGGCGGTGGTCAGGGGAGAGCTAATCTCCATCAGGGCTCACAGGGAGAAGACAGAGGGCATGGAAAGGGAGAGGTTATTGGGGAGATTTTGCGAGTGGACAGGAGATACGCAGAGGCCCCGGAGGAATGATTACTTGGGGAAAGGCGACGGCTCCAGACGGAGTTTGACCTGTTGACCACGGGGAAGGCAGAGGCACAGTGGAGGAAGGCGCAGGGGGCGACCTACGAGTACGGGGAAAAGGCCAGTCGGATGCTGGCACACCAGCTCCGTAAGAGGACAGCAGCGAGGGAAATAGGGGGAATCAAAGATGGAGGGGGAGCCACGGTTCAGAGTGCAATGAAAATAAACAAGGTATTCAAGGCCTTCTATGAAGAGCTGTACAGATCCCAGCCCCCAGGGGGGGAAGAGGGGATGAGACAATTCCTAGACCAACTGCGGTTCCCGAGGGTGGAGGAGCAAGAGGCGGCTGGTTTGGGGGCACCAATCGGGTTGGAGGAGCTGAGTAAGGGTTTGGGGAGTATGCAGGCGGGGAAGGCCCCGGGGCCGGACGGGTTCCCGGTGGAATTCTATAGAAAGTATGTGGACCTGTTGGCCCCGCTACTAGTGAGGACCTTTAACGAGGCAAGAGAGGAGGGGACCTTGCCCCCGACAATGTCGGATGCGACAATTTCCTTGATTCTGAAGCGAGACAAGGACCCACTGCAATGTGGATCGTACAGGCCGATTTCGCTCCTCAATGTGGACGCTAAGTTATTGGCAAAAGTGCTGGCCACGAGGATTGAGGACTGTGTCCCGGGGGTGATTCATGAGGACCAGACGGGATTCGTAAAGGGCAGGCAATTAAATACTAATGTGCGGCGGCTCTTAAACGTGATAATGATGACATCGGAGGAGGGAGAGGCGGAGATAGTGGCAGCTATGGACGCGGAAAAGGCCTTTGACCGAGTAGAGTGGGAGTGCCTCTGGGAGGTGTTGCGTAGGTTTGGGTTCAGGGGAGGGTTTATTAGCTGGGTTAAGCTCCTTTACAGCGCCCCGGTGGCGAGTGTGGTGATGAACCGGCGGAGGTCGGAGTACTCTCGGCTGCACCGAGGAACGAGGCAGGGGTGCCCCCTGTTGTTTGCATTGGCGATCAAACCCTTGGCCATATCACTGAGGGAGTCTAATAAATGGAGGGGGGTGGTCCGCGGGGGAGAAGAGCATCGGGTGTCGCTATACGCGGATGACCTGCTGCTGTACGTAGCGGACCCAATGGAGGGGATGGTGGAGGTCATGCAGACTCTGAGGGAGTTTGGGGAGTTCTCGGGCTATAAGCTCAATGTAGGGAAGAGTGAGCTTTTTGTATTACAGTCAGGGGACCAAGAAAGAGGGATAGGGGACCTACCGCTGAGGAGGGCGGTGGGGAGTTTTCGGTATCTGGGGATCCAGATAGTCAGGAGTTGGGGGGCCCTACACAAATTGAATCTGATGAGGTTGGTGGACCAAATGGAGGCGGACTTCAAAAGATGGGACATGTTGCCGCTTTCGTTTGCGGGTAGAGTGCAGTCGGTCAAAATGGTGGTCCTTCCGAGGTTTTTGTTTGTGTTTCAGTGCCTTCCCATCGTGATCACCAAGGGCTTTTTCAAGCGAGTAGGTAGGAGTATTATGGGGTTTGTGTGGGCTAATAAGACCCCGAGGGTAAGGAGAGGGTTCCTGGAACGCAGTAGGGACCGAGGAGGGCTGGCGCTGCCATACCTAGGGAGCTACTACTGGGCAGCAAATGTGGCGATGATCCGCAAGTGGGTTATGGAGGGAGAGGGGGCAACATGGAAGAGGATGGAGATGGCGTCCTGTGAAGGAACAAGCTTGGGGCGTTGGTGACGGCACCGCTGCTGTTCTCGCCATCAAAGTATACCACGAGCCCGGTGGTGGCGGCAATGTTAAGGATCTGGGGCCAGTGGAGACGGCACAGGGGTGCAGTGGGAGCCTCGGTGTGGTCCCCGATCAGGGGTAACCACCGGTTTGTCACGGGGAAGATGGACGGGGGGTTCCAGGGCTGGCATCGGGCGGGGATTAGAAGAATGGGGGACCTGTTCATTGACGGGACATTTGCGAGCCTAGGGGCACTGGCGGAGAAGTTTGAGTTACCCCCGGGAAATGCATTTAGATGTATGCAGGTGACGGCTTTTGTGAGGCGACAGGTCAGGGAATTCCCGTTGCTGCCGGCACAATAAATTCAAGACAGGGTGATCTTGGGTGTATGGGTCGGGGAGGGCAAGGTTTCGGCAATACACCAAGAGATGAAAGAAGAGGGGGAAGCCCTAGCAGAAGAGTTGAAGGGTAAATGGGAGGAGGAGCTGGGGGATGAGATCGAGGAAGGTTTGTGGGCTGAGGCCCTGGGTAGGGTTAATTCCTCCTCCTCATGTGCCAGGCTCAGCCTGATACAATTTAAGGTGGTTCACAGAGCGCACTTGACGGGGGCGAGGTTGAGTAGGTTCTTTGGGGTAGAGGACAGATGTGGAAGGTGTTCAGGGAGTCCGGCGAACCATGTTCACATGTTTTGGTCATGCCCGGCACTGGAGGGGTTCTGGAGAGGAGTGGCGGGAGCAATATCTCAGGTGGTGAAAGTCCGGGTCAAGCCAAGCTGGGGGCTAGCAATATTTGGAGTAGTGGATGAGCCGGGAGTGCAGGAGGCGAAAGAGGCCGGAATTCTGGCCTTTGCGTCCCTAGTAGCCCGGCGAAGGATCTTGCTATTGTGGAAGGAGGCAAAGCCCCCTAGCCTGGAGGCCTGGATAAACGACATGGCTGGGTTCATAAAGCTGGAGAGGATTAAGTTTGCCTTGAGAGGGTCTGCGCAGGGGTTCTACAGTGGGTGGCAACCGTTCCTAGACTACCTCGCGGAGCGTTAGAGGAAGGTCGGTCAGCAGCAGCAGCAACCCTGGGGGGGATGGGGGAAACGAGAGATTGTTTGAGGGGATGGAGGAGCAGGAGATAACATGGAGTGGGGGGGGGGGAAACTGGCACGTGCGGGCGAGAGCCAGTGTATAAAGCTATGTTAATATACCATTTTGCCATGTATATATCTTGCTCAGTGTGATTTTGTGTTATTTTGTTACGGGGGGGGGGGGGGGGGGGGGGGTTATTGTTTGTAAGGGGAAAAAATTGTGCTGTTAAAAAACTTTAATAAATATATTTTAAAAAAAAAAGTCACACACCATTCTGACTTGGAGTTTTATCATCATTCCTTCACTGTTGCAGGGTCAAAATCCTGGAATTTCCTTCCTAACAGCACTATGGGTCTCCCTATACCACATGACTACAGTAATTCAAGAAGGCAGCTTCTCAAGGACAATTAGAGAAGGGCTCAAATGCTGGTCTAGCCAGTGATGCCTGCATGCTGTGAAAAAAATGTAAAAAGCAAAGTAAACAAAGGCACACAGTCTTAAGACAGAACTTGCAAACCTTTGAAAAGTGGTTACATGTTAAGAGATGTTCATAATTTTAAGTGTTATTCTTATCGGCTAATCTGTTTTTATGATGCTGGTTTAGGTATACATTTTGTTCGGGATACTGAGGAGAACTCCCCAGCTGTTTTTGAATAGTGCCATGGGAACATTTCCACCCACTTGAAAAAGAAGAGTTGAAATCTTAGTTGAAATCTTACATCTTAGAGATAGCACCCTTTACTTACCTTTTGGCACATTTTTAGCACTGCGCTGAATTGTGAGCTTAGGCAATGTGTTCTGGCCTATGGACTAGGGTTGAATGTACAACCTTTTATAATACGATAATGAAGATTTTCTGACAGTCTGGATTTTAAAAAAATATTTTCCCCACAGGAACATTAACATCTCTGGAGAAAACTGGGCAACCTGGAAGAATAACTGAATACACTTTCAGCATCAGACCAATATTTGATAATGCTGTCTGTGTCCTGTCAGGGATACCCAGCTCCTCCACAGGCTGCCCTGTTGTAGTTTTTGCAGAAGCAATCTGTGGAGAAATCAGCAACATTAATTTCAACTTTTTGCGAGAAAAGAAAGGCTTGCATTTATTTAGCAGCCTGGGCAACCTCGGGTCATCCCAAAGCACCTTACACTAATGAAGTACTTTTGAAGAGCAGCCATTGTTGGAAACACCAGCAGCCAATTTGCACACAGTCATCTCTTACAAGCAGCAATGTGAGGAATTCATTTTTTATGATGTTGATAGAGGGATATATTATTCGCCAGGGCACCAGGTATAAAGCACCTGCTTTTGTTTTATGTAGAATCCATGAGCAGAATTCTGCCATCCTGACCAAATATAATGTTCTCACTCCACAGTATAAATATTTCCCACTTTCTCTGACAGTTAGCCTTGACAGAGTCATCAGACTCGAAATGTTAGCCCTGTTCTCTCCTTACGGATGCTGCCAGACCTGCTGAGATTTTCCAGCATTTTCTCTTTCAAATCCCTTCCTGGTATTGTATTCTGTAGAATAATACAATTTTGATTATGTTGCCGCTGCTTATTATCCTTTCTTAGTCTCTTTGCATTTGTTCCCGTTAGGCTACACATAGTCATGCCAGCTCTTCAATCTGTTTGGAGTCTTCCCTTAGCGCTGAGTCCAGTGCAATAGTGCTTAATTTTGACCCTGCTGTATCTATGCGAAGAAACAAAGAAGGATGTTGAGCGCTAACCACCGGCCGCATTGCACTCTGGCCCAAGCACGGTGTGGCTGGTGAATGATGGGAGCGGTGGCTCACGGGATTTCCGAATGTCTTAATGCCTCGTGGGATCCACCCAAGTCCCACGAGGCGTTCGAGTCAGAAACACTGCCATCAGTGGCGTGACCAAACGGCCTCGCCGAAGCCGGTTTAAAACAGACTTTGGCAAACTTACCCGGGATCCACCTGCCTCTCCAGCGAGACCGTTGGACCAGGTGGAATGGCACCCAGGGGTCTCCCGGGCTATCGGAGGCCCCTCAGTGGTCAGGGTGGCTCCCTGGCCCTCTTCTGGAACATGGGCACCTTGGCACTACCCAGTTGGCACCATGGTGCTGCCACCCTGGCACTGCCAAGTTACCCAGATGGCACTGACAAGTTGACTGGAGCACTCCCTGGGTGCCAGTGCAAGGATGCCCATGTACCAGGGTGGCACTGCCAAAGGCCAGGAGCCATGCCCATGAAAGGAGGGTGGAGGAGGGATTTGAAGGGTAGTGGTGTGCAGGGCAGGTAAGAAGGGGCCTCTGGGAGGTGGGGGGGTGATAGGTGGGGGTCTTGGAAGGGGAGGGGCCTGTAAGTGGGCACAGGGGGCCTGAAGAGGGGACCCCATAGCAGGGTGTCCTCACTTGCGGGGGGGGGGGTAGGGGGTGGTGAGGTAGTGCCCACGTGTGTGGGGGTGACATTGCCCATAGGTGGGGGGTGTGGGGGACCCATAAGCTCACTTAGAGATCCAGGCACTCTTTCAAAATGGCGGCCCAATCTCGGAGTTCAGCTCCCCAGTGCAAAAAAACATTGTGTGGCCTAAACCGGTGAAGAACTCCCCAGGGCCCAAAAAAGTGACTAAGGGCAGGTTCTCCAGCCACGCCCATCTAGTGACTGGAGAATCCCGCATGAGACCAATGGACGTTTCCGTTGCTCGCATCTTGCCGGTGGCGATCTTGTGGCGAGCGGGTAGGAAGAATCCAACAAGTTTCATTGAACAGCGGTGGGGAACTCGCCGGCAGGAAAACTCCCTGAAAAAAGCGCCACAAATGGGGCGGGATTCTCCACTCCCGCGCCGAAGTGCCCACGCCGTCGTGAACGCCGTTGAGGTTCACAACGGCGCGAAACGGCCCCTATCCCGACCGATTCAGGCCCTGACAATGGGCTAGGATCGGGGCCGCGTCATCTACACGCGCCAGGCCTTGTCGCCACGTAAAGGCGGCGCTGCATAACTGGTGTCACCCGCGCATGCGCGGGTTGGCCGGCGCCAACCCGCCCATGCGTGGTTGCTGTCCTCTCTGTGTCCGCCCCGCAAGAAGATGGCGGACGGATCTTGCGGGGCCGCGGAAGGAAGGAGGTCCTCCTTCAGAGAGGACGGCCCGACGATCGGTGGGCACCGATCGCGGGCCATGCTACATTTGAGGTACCCCCCGGTGCAGGATCCCCCCTCCCCCCCCCCGCAGGCCGCCCACCCAGCGTTCCCGCGCTGTTCCCGACGGCAGCGACCAGGTGTGGACGGCGCCGGGGGAACCCGCCGTTTTGGCCTGGCCGCTCGGCCCATCCGGGCCTGAGAATAAGCGGGGGTGCCAGAGAATCGCCATTTTGGGTGTCTCCGGCCTGCGGCCCGCGGAACTCGACGGGGCCGTTCCCGCCACTTGGGAGAATCGCGGGACGGCGTCGGACCGGCGTCCCGGGAAATTTTGGCGGCCCAGGCGATTCTCCCAACCGACACGGGAGTGGAGAATCTCGCCCATGAACTTAGAATCTTTGGGGGGAGAATCGCGCCCTTTCTATTTTTATGAACAAGGTGCCCCTTTAAAGAATACATTTTGCTACTGATGGGATTTTACAGGGAAGAGGAAATGGCACGCTTTGCAGTCAGCATGCTCCCTTTGATACATTGTTGTGAAAGATTGGTATTCATTGTTGCAATGTCACACTGTTACAGTGGAGAGGGTGCAGCTTTAAGGGGAGGACACAGCAGCACGTGGGTCCCGGCTCCGGCTCTAACTCTGCCTCTGACGTGTTATCGTGCTCCAGCTCGCGCGCCGCTGCAGCAGCTCTGGGATTAAGTGGATCTCGGTGCTGAATTGCACGTTTAGTAAGGGGCTTTACTCGCCTGTGAAGAGGGCCTGGAGGATATTTGCAATGTCCAAGACGAAAGGCCGCGGGATGAAGAATTTTGGGAAGCAGGCTGTGATTAGCAAGTTCTTCCGCCCTGTAGTCAGCAATGCTCCGAGGCAAGACAACAATGCAGCAACAAGCTCCCTCACCTCAGACAGATCAGGGCAGCAGGTGAGTTATTGCTGGGTTACGGTGTGCTCTTCATTTGCGGACTGGTCAATTAACAAAACTAATTTCATGCGATTTTGATGTCTAATGTTTGTGCACAAAATGCATGTTCAGACATAGAAAAACAATTTGTGATGGCTTGACATGAGTAATTTTGTTTTGTCAGCGACCTACTTTCTGATGTATTTGATTCTAAAACATTCATTTTTTTTTTAAAGGTGATTTCTATTTTGTGTGTTTTATTTTGTTGTTGGTAGTTTGGGGGAATTTGTAGCCTGTGGGAGTGTTGTAACTTTTCTTGTGTTGCTCATAGTGTGCTTTGAAACTCTGGAGGCCTGCATGGTGAGGGCATTTGCAATTTGCATGGTGCATAATTATTAAAATTGAAAAGACCACTTGGCTCAACAGACCCACTTCCTTCACAGAGGAAATGTAATTGTCTTGTGAAATATCTGCTCAGTACATTTCCCTCTGAAGGATGGGTTATCCTGAGTTAAAGTGAGGTTGAAAAAACACTCCAGGGAGGGCTAAAACTTTAAGATGATTAAAGGTACAGAAATTAAAATGTGTCAGGATAAAGAACCACTTATGACAAATGTAAGGTTCATAATAAGTTGAGAAGCATGCTTAATATGTAAGTACAGAAGAGGCTTAAAAACAAGATAAAGAGTGAATACAGAATTCACGAATACAATGTTTAAAAAGACTTTCAGCTCGTTTTATGTTGCCAGTAGTCTTTAAAAAAAAAAAAAAAAAAAATCTTTCATGGAATGTGGGTATTGCTGGTAAAGCTATGCCAGCACTGTGGGTAGACCTACTGCAGCGGTACATCTTGAGGGCAATTAGGGATGGGCAACAAATGCTGGCCTTGCCCGCAATGCTCACCTCATGAAAGGATTAAAAAAATAGTTGCATTGCAGAGATGACTCTTCCCACCTACCTCAGCAGGTCAGAGTCTTTACTTTCTATAGAGTATTTGAATGTCTGCGACCTTATCTGTAAAATATTCAACTCTGCTCTGAAACAGAAACACTTTTTAAATAGTTGAGTAGCATTAAATTAGTTCCTTTCACTGTCACTGTGTACCCCTTCCCCTTCTGTACTAAACAGTCTGAGTTGAGCAACTTCCTTCAAATTCATCCATGTTTCTCAAATTCCATCAAATTGTATGATTTCCTAAAGTGATTTCCTTCCAGTGCCGAATAACAATGATGGTAACAGAATATTAATCCCATTACGTTCCTTTAAAATGTAACCTTTATTGTTGAAAAAAAAAATCAAGGCTGCATTGCTAACTTAAAATTGTTGAATTTTAATTCCTCATTCAACATCTGTTTTAAATCTTTTAGGAGGCTCTTGCACTACCAGTTTAGCATTGGTGTGAAACAATTTTGTATTGATGCTTAAACTGACTGTAGGTCAAGAGTCTAACCTGATTCCTGTGGAAGCTGTATAATGTTGTGACAAATCTTGTTTGGAAATTATATATTTTTTTAAAGTGTTTTTATTGGTTATTTACATTTGATTTATAGCAATGTTATTACATCAGTGTTTAACCATACAAGAAGCAAGAACAAGGGATCCATTGAAAATGTACACTACAAAATATAACGCAAACTGGGAGTTATGTACACGTTTGGGGCCTATTTGCTTTAGGCCCCCAGTGATCGGGTGCCTGGCCGCCCTGTTCCACTGTTTGTGTGGCTCCCTAGTATTAAAATATATTTTAAAACAAACTTACTGGCTTGCCTGTGGACACCATTGCTGTTGTTATGGATATCCTGGGCTTTCCTCCCGTCTTCGGTGCCCTTTTGGCCCCTCTGCCCTGTTTTCCCTGTGTTCTGGGTTGTGTCTTCCCTATTTTCTTCTTTGATCCCTTCTCTCTTTCCCCCCCCTCCACCATTTCCTTCTTTGTCTGTTTTCAGTCCCCACCCCCCTTCCCTTATTGGTTGCTGGTTATGAACAGGGTTCTCCAGTAAGTTGGTGAATTGCTTCCATGTGTTATGGAAGCCCTTTTCTGATCCTCTGATGGTGAATTTTATTTTTTCCAAATAGAGGAATTCAAATTGAGTGGTACTGCTGATTTCCTGCTGAGCAGGAGTCTCCGCTGGCCGATTATTGAGGCAAAGGTTAGAGCATCTGCCCCTCCCCATAAAGAGCTCTGGCTGTTCTGATATCCTGAAGACCGCCACTTTTGGGTACAGCTCCACCATCACCCCACAACCTTGGACATGGTCTTGAGAAAGGTTGTCTAGTACACGACAAGTTTGAGACAGGACCAGAACACGTGGGAGTGGTTGGCCAGGCCTCACTGGCACCGTTTGCATTTATCCTGTACCTCCGGGAGGAACCTGCTCCTGCGTGCTCTGGTCAAGTGGGCCATGTGCACCACCTTTAGCTGCAGTAGGCCCAGCCCTGGGCATGAGGAGGTGAAATCTGTCCTGTGTAGTGCCTCCAGCCAGAGTCCTCCCCCTATTGCCATGCCGAGTTTTTCTCCCCCATTTTTTCCTCGTCTCGTCCAGTGTTGACCGTATCTCATCCAGTAGTTGTTCGTACATATCGGTGCAGTTACCATTCCCCAGTTCGCTTGCGGTTAGAAGTCTGTCCAATAGGGAGCGTCCTGGCGCTTGGGGGAATGTTGCTGTCTCCTTGCGGAGGAAGTGGCTTAATAATAATAATATAATAATCTTGTCACAAGTAGGCTTACATTAACACTGCACTGAAGTTATTGTGAAAAGGCGCTAGTTGCCACATTCCGGTACCTGTTCGGGTACACACAGGGATAATTCAGAATGTCCAAATGACTTAATAGCACGGGTTTCGGGACTTGTGGGAGGAAACCGGAGCACCCGGAGGATACCCACGCAGACGTTGGGAGAACGTGCAGACTCTGCACAGACAGTGACTCAAGCGGGAATCGAACCTGGGACCCCGGAGCTGTGAGGCCATAGTGCTAACCACTGTGCTACCGTGCTGCCCAATCCAGTGCAAAGAAGAGAGAACACCGTGAGATTTGGGGCGAGATCTACCCGAATGGGAACAGAGTCCCATAACTAGCGCGTTTAGCCGTGTGTTTCCCGGCACTCGGAGCGCCGAGAAACCCCAGACTATCGAATGGGACTCTGTTCCCATTTGGATAGATTGGGCCTCAGCGGGAAACATCCCAACGAGGCCGCACTCGGGCCTGTTTTCTGCAGTGAGGAGCTCTGCATACCGGAACTCCTTAGTGCGGAAGGCGATCGGGACGCCATTTTTAAATAGCATCCCGATCTCTCGACCCCCCCCCCCCCCCTGACGTGACCCCCAAACGCACCCAATATCCCAACTCACCAATAAGGGATGATGGGTCCCAAGTGGTGGTGCCAGGCTGGCAGTGCCAAGGTACCTGGGTGGTACCAGCAGTGCCAGGGTGCCACCCTACACAGAGGGCAAGCACCTGGAGGCCTCCAATCTCCAGGGCACCCCCACGAGTGCTGTTCCATCTGGTCCCCATTTGTGGAGACCACCAGTGAACAACGCTCGGCTGAGATCTCCAAGGCGCAGGGATTAGATCCCAACACCTTGGTTAGATCGTGATTAGTGGATATTGATGAGACTAGCTGTCTCGCTCTAATATGCAGATTTTGAAGAGGGCCGACACCCTGGCCTTTGCTTCTCTAATCGCCCGCCGACTAATCCTACTCGGCTGGCGATCAGCAGCACCACCCACACCTGCAAACTGGCTGGCAGGCCTGTCTAAATTTCTCCACCCGGAGAAGATCATGTTTACCATCCGAGGGTCAAAGGATGGTTTCCACAAAGCATGGAGGCCATTCACCACTTGTTCCCGGATCTGTTTGAAGACAACAGCCAATAGAATGGGGGGAGGGGTGTCGACGCACGGGAGTCAACGGGACCACAGGGCGTAGACAGGAAATGGGGGTGGTGGGGGGGGGAGGAGGTGCCATACTCAATCAAATGCTACCTTGCTGTCAAAGGCAGTCTCTCTCGCCTCCCCTCTGGAGTTCAGCTTTTTTGTCCATGTTTGAACCAAGGCTGTAATGAGGTCAGGAGCTGAGTGACCCTGGTGGAACCCAAATGAGTGTCAGTGAGTAGATTATTGCTAAGTAAGTGCAGCTTGATAACATTGCTGATGATCCTTTCATCACTTTACTGATGATTGAGAGTAGACTGATAGGGTAATTGGCTGGGTTGGGTATATCCTGTTTTTTGTGTACAAGACATACCTGGGTAATTTTCCACATTGCCGGGTAGATACCAGTGCTGTAGCTGTACTGGAACAGCTTGGCTAGGGGCACGGCAAGTTCTGAAGCACAAGTCATCAGTAAGTATGTGGAAGTATTGTCAGGGCCCATAGCCTTTTCAGTATCCAGTGTCTTCAGTGTATCATGTGGGGTGAATTGAATTGGTTGAAGACTGGAATCTGTGAAGCTTGAGACTTCTGGAAGAGACCCACATAGATCATCCACTCGATACTTCTGGTGAAAGATTATTGTGAATGCTTCAGTCGTGTATTTTACAGTTATGTGCTGGGCACCTCCATCATTGAGGATGGAGATAGTCGTGGAGCCTCCTTCTCCAGTGAGTTATTTAATTGTCCACCACCATTCATGACTGGATGTGGCAGGATTGCAGAGCTTCGATCTGGTTATGGGATCACTTGGCTCTGTCTACACTTGCTGCTCATGTTGTTTGGCATGCAAGTAGTCCTGTGTTGTAGCTTCACCAGATTGACACCTCTTTTTTCAGTATGCCTGGTGCTGCTCCTGGCATGTCCTCCTGCACTCTTCATTGAACCAGGGTTGTTCCCCTGGTTTGGTGGTGATATGCCAGGCCATGAGGTTACAAATTGTGGCTGAGTACAGTTCTGCTGCTGCTGATGGCCCACAGCGCCTCGTGGATGGCTAGTCTTGAGTTGCTCGATCTGTTCTGAATCTATCCCATTTAAAACAATGGTAGTGCCACGCAACATGATGGAGGGTACCCTCAATGTGTTGACGTTCCCTCTGGTGGAAAAATATAGAACTTGGAGCACAGATGGCAACATGAGGGAAAACTTTTTTACGCAATGAATGGTTAGGATCTGGAATGCACTGCCTCCGTGGTGGAGGCAGAATCAATTGTGGTTTCCACGAGGAAATTGGATTTTTATCTGAAGAGGAAGAATGTGTCTGTTTTATTCCAAAGGTTTGCAGGCAGTTGCATTATTAAACAGGTGATGGGTATTGGTCTTATGCTGTGGATAAAGGGGAACTAGTGGATGTACTGTTCGTGGATTTCCAGAAGGCATTTGATAAGGTGCCATATCAAAGGTTATTGTGTAAATTAAAAGCTCATGGTGTGGGTGGAACATTTTGGTATGGATAGAAGATTGACTAGCTAACAGGAATCAGTTGGCATAAATGGGTCTTTTTCTGGTTGGCAAGATGTGATGAGTGGTGTGCCACAGAGATCTGCGCTGGATCCTTTTTACAGTTCATAGAAGTGACATGGATGAAGAGACTCAAAGTATGGTTGCTAAATTCACCAACACTTGATTAATAAGGGGATCAGATGTTACAGGGAGAAAGCAGGAGAATGGGGATGAGAAACATATCCGCCATGATTGAATGGCGGAGCCGACTCGATGGGCCGAGTGGCCGAATTCCGCTCCTTTGTCTTATGGACACAAAGTTATGTCGGAAAGTAAATTCACAGAGGCTATAAAGGGGTTTATAGTTTAAGTAAGTGGCAAATAGAGTATAAAGCGAGTATAAAGGTGAAATTGACCATTTTGACGGGAAGGATAAAAAAGAAGCTTGTTATCTAAATTGTGAAAGAGAGATCTGGGTGTCCTGGTGCATGAATCACAAGGCTAGTTCGCAGGTACAGCAAGTAATTTGGAAAGTTAATAGAATATTATAGTTTATCGCAAAGAGGAAAATCAATACCAAAACAGGGCATTGGTGTGACTACACCTAGATGGGCGGCATGGTAGCACAGGGTTAGCACTGTTGCTTCACAGCTCCAAAGTCCCAGGCTCGATTGCGGAGTCTGAACATTCTCCCTGTGTCTGCTTGGGTTTCCTCCAGGTTCTCAGGTTTCCTCCCACAAGTCCCGAAAGACGCGCGGTTTTGGTAATTTGGACATTCTGAATTCTCCCTCTGTGCACCCGAACAGGCGCCGGAATGTGGCGACTAGGGGCTTTTCACAGTAACTTCATTGCAGTGTTAATGTAAGCCTATTTGTGACAATAAAGATTATTATTATAAGAATACTGTGTACAGTATTGGTTTCCTTATTTAAGGAAATATGTAAATGCATTAGGAGCAGTTGAGAAGGTTTACTTGACTAATACCAGAAATGGGTGAGTTGTCTTATGTGGAAAAGTTGGCTGTTAGAGTTTAGAAGAATATGAGGTGACTTGATTGAACCTTCAAGATCTTAAGGTGTATTGACATGATGGATGTGGAGAGGTGTTTCCTCTTGTCGGTGAATCTAGAAATAGGGGTCACTATTTAAAAATAAGAGATGGAGGTGAGGAGAATTTTTTTCTCTCAGGGTTGCAAATCTCTGGAACTCTCTTCCTCAAAAGGCAGGGGAAGCAGAGTCTTTGAATATTTTTAAGACAGAGCTCGATAGATTCTTGGTTAACAAGGGGGTGAAGGATTATCGGGGTAGGCAGGAATGTGAAGTTGAAGCCCTGATCTTATTAAATTGCAGAAAAGATTCTAGGAGCCGAGTGGTATACTCCTAATCGCATGTCCACCTATAAATAGGGATGGAATTAGTTTAACTCAAAACACTATAAATGGGGTTGCTGGAACACCTGAGGTGAGGAGGAACTGGGAGTCTGTGACTTTGCTGCCTTGGAAATAAACCTGGTTTAAGGTACAAATTCACTTCAGATTCGTTATTCCTCAAAAGTACAAATATTGGAACTAACACTTTGGTTGCTGAATAAGATGTTTTTTTTGTCTCAATCCTCAGAAAAAAAGTATACGGCTGCTGACCATTGTTGCCACTTTATTATCAAACCACAATCAGCGAGTACGTTTTGTGTATTGACCAAATGACGACACAACCAGTATGTTCGTTCAAAGACAGTTTATTAACAAACACCAGACTTATTTCGATGTGCAGTGATAAAGGCGGCTATGCACTAAACTAGACCTAATAACTAATACCTTTTTTGAATTAAAAATTATTTTTTTTTAGTTTAAAAAAAATATATATTTAGAATACCCAATTCATTTTTTCCAATTAAGGGGCAATTTAGTATGTTCAATCCACCTACTCTGCACATCTATGGGTTGTGGGGACGAAACCCATGCAAACCCATTCACGGGGGGAATGTGCAAACTCCACACGGACAGTGACCCAGAGCCGGGATCGAACCTGGGACCTCGGTGCCGTGAGACTGCAGTGCTACCACTGCGCCACTGTGCTGCCCTTAACTAAGATGACCTTTACTTAACTTTTGGGTGACCGGCTCTGAACGGGAGATAAGGCCTTTACCTGTGTCCACACGGGTCGGTTAGAAGTCGTCAGGTTCGTTTCGGCTGGGCTCGTCCTTCAGGTAGCGATCGCGGGTCCTTGAACTTGGCTGGTAGATATGCTGCAATTGGTCGCGCAGAGGCCGGTCCAAAAGAGACAGAAATCATGGCTGCATTGTCTTTTTACTGGCTTGAGTATTCCCCGCCCCTTTTGTGGGCAGTTTCTGGGTCACTGTCAATCAATTCCTCAGGGCTCCACCCTCTGGTCACATCCAATCAGGGGCTGCCGCATCACTTTTGGGGTGGACATTCAGTGGCCAATCCTGGGAGGGCTCCGAGCAGGAGCTCGGTGCCGCCTAGTCTGGAAGATGATGCGATGGACCTGATGGTCCCATTGTTATTTTAATCGCCTTGAATGGCCCATTTGCAGGTGTGAATTCCTGCATACTTCTGGCTGCCGTTTGAAAAGATACAAGCTGCAGCTTGTCTGTGTCCCAAATCTGACCACAATTCCCATCATTCTTTGCGGGCGGCCATTTTAGATGGCCACACCATTTCAGTTACAGAATGGCAGAAGGATGTTGCAAAATGTCAGGTTTCGACAATCCACCAATTTCTTTCTTCTGGGAGTGGAACCATGCCAACAATGAAAAGATTAAGTTGAGATGTGGACAGAGGTTAATTTGTTGCCCCGAAGAGAGCAAGTTATGCCGTTAGCATTAAATTCGCAGTAAAGTTTTTTTTTTCAGAATTGGATGTGGATGACCTGGATACAGAAGAGGGAATAGTATTACAGTTTTTGGATTAGATTTACAAAAAGGATCATTGGTTGGAAGTATTTGAAGCGTGGTCAATCTTTGATAAGATTTAAGAAAATGGATGATCAGTCCATGGAGGAGAACTTTGAGTGGTATAAGAGACTCAAAAAGTTTAACCTTGAAATCCCTGAGTCTTGCTGTCTCATGGTTGATGCGACCATCAATTCACACGACAAGAGAGCTGAAGTGAACAGTGGCTTTAATCAACCAGAACGGTGCCTGCCTGCGACTGCTCTGCAATGAGAGGCCTCTACTGGGCAGCTGCTCTTTATACCTCCCCTCAAGGGGGCGGAGCCAGGGGCAGAGTGCACAAGGGCACCAACATGATACAATCAGTGTAGTACAGTACAATGGCCCATAGGTGGAGCCCACATGGGCAACAGCGTGGTACAATGTAGTACACTGGTGAATGGTTACTATAATACATTCACCACAACGGTGCCGAGGACCTGGGTTCGATCCCTGCCCCGGGTCACTGTCCTTGTGAAGTTTTCACATTCTTCCGTGTCTGCGCGGATCTCGCCCTCACAACTCAAAGATGTGCAGGGTCAGTAGATTGGCCACGCTAAATTGCTCCTTAATTGGGAAAAAAAGAATCGGGCTCTCTAAATTAAAAAAAAATCCCTGAGTCTGTATTAGCTTTTAAGTTACTGATTGTTGCTGGATTTCTCCCATTAATAGACTTTTGGGATTGACGGGTTCAGTTCCAGGGCAAAAGACTCAATGCTAGACCAAATGGCTGCTGCCATAAAAAATTTTGGTGGGACTGTCATTTCCAGCTACTTCCCTAACCGATACAGACGACAATAAAGCAAGGGATGGAGGCCTCCATGGTCGACAAAATATTACAATGCAGGTTCCAGTTCAAAGACATAGTTGCTGATAGGTGGCCTGAAGGTGGTTGTACTTTTACCCAATTTGAGAGTTGTGGCAAGCAGCAGGTCTGGGATGGCGACCATAGGCGGTGTTATCAGAGTCTGTACGCAAATGAATTGCCTGCAATGAAAGAATCATGTTTTTGAAATAACGCATGAAACAGATGCTTCGTAGGCTGAACAATGATGATGGTGACGGCCGTGAAGGAATTGTCGTAGGCTGAACAATGATGATGGTGACGGCCGTGAAGGAATTGTATTGGTCATTGGAGTTTGAAGCTATTGATGAGTATTTTGATGGCTGTTTCATTCAACTGTGCAGTTTTAGATAGTGGTTTCACTTCCTCTGTGTATGGGGCGGATTGGCTAAACTGCTATTTAGAGTCTCTTGATGAGGCAGATTGGAGGAAGGTTAAGGAGCATAGAAGCTCTACTTGCTTCAGGTTTGGGAAGGTAACGTGCTAATGTCTTCTGACTTGCATTCGCTTGCAAGACAGCTAGGGTCAGCCTCTTCATCAGTACCGATGTGGTCTCTGGCAAGATATCTCTATATTGTTAAGCAGATCTTTGATGAAAAAAACACAGATGTAGCTGGACATAAGAGGATGTGTTTGGGAAAACTAAATCTCCATTTCTTTTTTTAAATTCACATTTTATTGAGGTATTTATGGTTTTATAACAACGGAAGGAAGAAACAATGTACATACAAATATAAACATAGTGTAAAAGATGTCTTCCTCCGTCACAGGTCCCACCTTTACTAACACCCTACTCTAAACTAAACTAAACCCCAACCACCCCCCTTCTGCTGACGGTTAATTTTCCCCAAAGAAGTCGATGAACGGCTGCCATCTCCGGACGGACCCTAACATTGACCCTCTCAAGGCGAACTTGATTTTCTCCAGACAGAGAAAGTTTGCCATGTCAGATAGCCAGGTCTCCAGCTTCGGGGGCTTTGAATCCCTCCAAGCTCAACATATCTGTCTCCGGGCTACCAGGGAAGCAAAGGCCAGAACGTCTGCCTCTTTCTCCTCCTGGATTCCCGGTTCTTCCGACACTCCGAAAATTGCCACCTCTGGACTCTGTGCCATCCTTCTTTTTAACACCTTGGACATGACATCCGCAAATCCCTGCCAGAATCTCCTAAGCTTCGGGCATGCCCAGAACATTTGGACATGCTTCGCTGGCCCTCCCACACAGCTTGCGCACCAGTCTTCTACCCCAAAGAACCTGCTCATCCGGGTCACTGTCATGTGGGCCCGGTGAACGACCTTAAACTATATCAGGCTGAGCCTGGCTCATGATGTGGACGCGTTGACTCTGCGCAACGCGTCTGCTCTGAGACCATCCTCTATCTCTCCTCCTAACTCCTCTTCCCATTTGCGTTTCAGCTCCTCGGTCTGCATTTCCTCTGACCCCATGAGTTCCTTGTAAATGTCCGAAACCCTCCCTTCTGCCACCCACCTTCTGCAAACTACCCTGTCCTGTATCCCCCTTGGCGGTAGGAGCGGGAAGGTTAAGACCCGCCTGAGTAGGAAGTCCCGTGCCTGCAGGTACCTAAACTCATTCCCTCTCGTCAATTCAAATTTCTCCTCCAGCTCCCACAGGCTAGAAAAGCTCCCCTCTATAAACATATCTCCCATCCTGTCAATCCCTGCTCTTTGCCATCTCCGGAACCCTCCATCCAGCCTCCCCGGGGCAAACTGGTGATGATTGCAGATTGGAGACCAGATCGATGCTCCCACATATCTCCTCCATTGCCCCCCGACTCTCAGGGCCGCTACCATCTTGGGGCTCGTGGGATACTGTGCGGGCGGGAAAGGCAGCAGCAGTGGCGCCGTAACTAATGCCCTTGCATGATGCCGCCTCCACTCGCTCCCAAACCGACCAACCCACCCACTTGCTAATCATGGCTATATTCGCCGCTCAATAATAATTACTAAAGTTCGGCAGCTCCAGCCCCCCCACCCCGGCTCCGCTCCAGCATCCCCTTTTTTACTCGAGGGGTCTTACCCGCCCATACAAAGCCAATGATCACCTTATTGACCTGTTTAATGAAGGACCGTGGAATAAAGATGGGGAGACACTGAAACACAAACAGGTATCTCGGCAGGACCGTCATTTTCACTCTCTGCACCCTCCCAGCTGTCATATTCACTCGTATATAATGAGATGCAGACAGCAGTGATTGACACACAAGGTAACCAATGAACACACACGACACATAACAACCAATCACCAGACAGGACACCACTACTATAAAGCACACAGGACATTAAGACTCTCCCTCTCTCTACAGGACACAGCTACTGAGAGAGTAAGAGTGCACAAGCCAGTGAGCACTCACCATGAGATAGAGAGTTAGTCTGGTCAAGCCAGTAGGAGGTTAACAGTTAGATTGATAGTGTCAACTCACAGCAGACTATGTACAGCAGTCAGGAAGTTCAATAAAACAGTTTTGGACATCTCCTGTGTCGGAAGCCTGTTTCTAGTTTCACTGCATTCAGTTTCAGTCAACGTTGAACCAATTTACTGAACACATCATGGTACCAGAGTGCGATTAATCCTAACTAACCTACCTCGGGTGCATCAGCAACGACCAGCAAGCAGCCATCGAGCGGCATGGAACAGATCCAGCCTCCTTCGCAACTCCGGATCTCCGGCAACCTCGGCGCCAACTGGAAAGTCTTCAAACAAAAGTTCCTCCTGTACATCGAGGCCACCAACCTCAAGGCAGCATCGGATGCCAGAAAGATTGCGCTGTTCCTGTCGACTGCGGGGGATCACGCCATCCACATCTATAACTCGCTTACGTTTTCCGATGGCGAAGACAAGACAAAGTTCGAGACAGTTCTGCTGAAATTCGACAGCTGCTGTGACATTGAGGTGAATGAGAGCTTTGAACAGTACATCTTCCAACAGAGGCTTCAGAGTAAGGATGAACCTTTTCAGTCCTTCTTGACCCATCTCCGCATCCTAGCGCAGTCATGTGATTATGACTCGACGACTGATTCCATGATCCGGGATCAGATCGTTTTCGGGGTCCAGTCCGACTCCCTGCGGGAGCAGCTCCTCAAAATAAAACCGTTGACCCTCTCCCGTCGCCATCGAAACACGCGTTGTCCATGAGCATGCCAGAAATCGCTACTCCCGCATCAGGGCGGCAGAAACGGCAAAACTGGCCTCCCACAAGGCAGAAAGGGTGCAGGCCATAGCGAAAATGCAAGGCCTGAGCATCGAGGAGAGTGGCTGTTTTGCGCACTTTTCTTGGGTCCCCACGCATGCGCGCCACGACTGGGTGGACGATGAGGCCGAAGACCCTGCGATGCATGCGCGAACATAGGCCGACCGCACTGCGCATGCGCGATGGCGCACAGAATGTGCTGACGTCAGCCTCATGGCGTGTCCGAATTGTGGCTCCGCCCATTTAAAACGGCAATGTCCAGCCAAAGGCAGGCGATGCCTACAGTGTGGAAAACCTGGCCACAACGTGGCCGCCTTCAGGTCCGCTCCACCGAGCAAAAGCCAGCGATCCCAGCTGCAGCGCAGACGTGTCCGCTGCGTACAACAAGGCGTGCAGGATTCTGATCCAGACAGCCCAACGGACCGTGATGCTGACTGCCTTGAGTCTCCATATCGGGTGGGCATCATCACCACACGCGAGTTGGTCTCTACCATGCTTCGGGATCGGGTAATGCTCTTGCATGATGTTGCAATTCAGGTCTTTGGGATCAATGCAAATGCGGAGTTCGCCATAGGGTTTCTTGATGCAGACCATGGAGCTGACCCAGTCTGTGGGTTCCGTGACCTTTGAAATGATGCCCTGGTCTTGGAGCTCTCGTAGCTGCGTTTTCAGACGATCCTGGAGTGGAGCCGGCACCCGGCAGGAGTTATGTGGAGATAGTGGCCTGTGACATCGTCGGGGGAAGCACCTCTCTCTCCCTTGCCTCATTAACTGTCCTCATCAACAGCGACCCCAATATTCCAGAGAACGTTTTATAAAACTCCACTGTGTACACGTCCGGCCCCGGGGCTTTACCCGAGTGTATGGCCTTCAGACCATCTGCTATTTCCTCCAACCCGATCGGGGCCCCCAGCCCTTCTACCAACCCCTTGTCCACCTTCGGGAACTTCAGCCCCCCTAAGAATTGCCTCATCCCCTCCGACCCAGCTGGGGGTTCCGACTCATTCAACCTGCTGTAAAACTCCTTAAACGCCTTATTAACCCCCGCTGGATCTCCGACCAGGTTCCCGTCCCCATCCCTTACTTTCCCAGTCTCCCTGGCTGCCTCCCTCTTTCTGAGTTGCTGCGCGAGCATTCTGCTGGCCTTCTCTCCATATTCATAAATCGCCTTCCTCAGCTGTTCCACCACCTTCCCTGTAGTTAACAAGCCAAACTCCGCCTGTAGCCTCCGTCGTTCCGTTAGAAACCCTGCCTCTGGGGCCTCCGCATAACTCCTGCCGACCTATAGTATTTCCCTTATCAATTGGTCCATTTCTGCTCTGTCTGCCTTCTCTGTGTGGGCCCGTAACAAGATCAGCTCCCCTCTCACCACCGCCTTCAGTGCCTCCCAGGCCACCGCAGCCGAAACTTCACCCGTGTCGTTAACTTCCAGGTAGTTCTGAATACATTTCCTCAGTCGCCCACACACCTCATCCACTAAAAGTCCCACATCCAGTCTCCAGTGCGGGTGTTGCTAAATCTACATTTCACTTGGTCAGGCCTTTCCTGCCTGCCATTAAGGAAGCCAGATATCAAAGAGTTCAAGCAGTTTTGTGAACCGTTGGGGATAAAAATCTGGTTGACAAAAAGGAGATTACTTGGAAGTTGCATAAACAGATTGCACACCCAGCACCACAAAAATTGAAAGCCTTACTGCAAGATGCTGGAGTGGTCGATAATATGATCTGCTTATTGAGCAAGTGACATTTGTGTTATATATTGAAAGACACCATTGCATTCTGTTGTGCGCCTGCCAATGGCCGGGCAATTTAATAATGCAGTGGCAATGGGCTTTAAAAAAAAAAAAAAAAAAAAATTTAGAGTACCCAATTCATTTTTTCCAATTAAGGGGCAATTTAGCGTGGCCAATCCACCTACCCTGCACGTGCTTTGGATTGTGGGGGCAAAACCCGCGCAAACACTGGGAGGATGTGCAAACTCCACACCGACAGTGACCCAGAGCAGGATCGAACCTGGGACCTCGGCGCCGTGAGGCAGCAGTGCTAACCACTGTGCCGCCGTGCTGCCCCTCAGTTGCAATGGCCTTAAATGTATGGGACAACAATCAGGGTTTTTTTTTTTTTGCTACACTTTGTAGATATGGCGACCAGATTTAGTGTACCTATGGTAATGCATGGTAGTAAGGACAAACGGATAATTGTCGATAGGGCATGGAGAAATGGGTGGGTGTACAGAAGAATCTGAAGTTGCCTTCAGTGCAAATGGATACCTCCACTTTTTCTGCTTACTTGAATGCCATCATAGAATCATAGAACCGTAGAATCCCTACAGTGAAGAAGGAGGCCATTCAGCCCATTGTGTCTGCACCAACCCTCTGAAAGAGCACTCTATCCGGTTCCCTACCCCCGCCCTATCCCTGTCACCTAGCCTGGACACTATTGTCCCTGGACATGAGCAATTTAGCATGGCCAATCCATCTATCATACACATCTTTGGACTGTGGGAGGAAACCGGAGCACCTGGGGGAAACCCACCCAGGCATTGGGAGAATGTGCAAATTCCACAAATGCAGCCATCCAAACCAGAATTGAACCCTGGCGCGGAGACAGCAGTGCTAACCACTGTGCCACCGTGTCATCCATACAGGCAGCATACCTTGTATACAGACGGGAAAACTGTAATTAAAGCTGAGAATTTTGAGAAAATCCAGGAAAACTTGTGCCAAGGCCTTCGGGAAAACAGTTTAATCATGCAGACATTGTATATTACAAAACGGAAGGACTGCAAAGGACCTTGTAAAGTTATAGGCAGTGATGGAAAACAGTGATTGTACAACATGGGAATCAAACTGTTTAGGTACATTCTACAAGGCTAATTGGCACTGATTATACTATTTTACAGTTTCTGAACAAGACATAGAAAGCAAAGAGGCGACATATGCATATATTGGGTAGTTAGGAGGAGCAGACTGTGGCAGATAGAGGGATGACTGACTATAAAGGAACACTGAAGCACAGGATAAAGCTATTCATGCAAAAGAGCAACTATCCAAAGTGGGAATGTGTGTAGCATGTATGCGAGTAGAGGGGCCAGTGTGTGGAAGGATGCCACCATTATAAGGAGAGCATGAAAAACAACTGGCAAATACAAATGTGCAGGATGAAGGTCAGGAGCTAAGCCACATGGATTGGCAAAGATGTGGAAGGTCATAAAACACAGTGAGAAATCTGGAAGTCGAACGTGATGTGTTAGGTACTCGGCTGCACAAACGAACCAACACGGTTGCGAATGGTACAACTCAGTTTTATTACTAACATTTATTTACAGTGGTAAACTGGTTACTGAGGTTCGATCATAACCCTAGAATCTGTGGACCTATTCCTAATACTATCTTGGAGTGGCACTCAGCACATGGTGGATGTCTGAGTGGCTTGCTGTGAGCTCTGTGCCCTGAGCTGTCTCCTGCTGGAATGCCCAGGAAGTGTTGTGTTCCCTGTTTTGTACTGTGTATGCTCTTGCCTGTGATTGGCTGTGGTGTGTGTGTGTTGATTGGTCAGTTGATCTGTCCATCAGTATGTATGCATGTTTGTACCATGATGTTTACCTGAATAGCATGACAGAACGGAAAGTAATTATGACTCTAGAAAAAAGATCACCGGACCTGTGAAAGGGACACTGATCACATTCGGGAGAGATCATGTGGCAATAGTCCAGAAGAGAAATGTGAGAAAGTCAAAGTCATAGCTTGATCAGAATAAGGACCATAGAATAGGCTGGGGATACAACTTGTGATGCAGTCTGGGGCTTTTCTAACTACCTGCCTGCCCCCCCTTCTGACTGGTGGTCACTCATTGCCTCTCTGACTCCAGTTCTTTTTTTAAAAATATTTTTTTTTGTTATTGCTTTTTCTGAGTTACAACGCCAGGGCTGAGTGTGGACAGGGGCGAACCCCTAATCCAGCTCCAGTTTGCCTGCTCCAAAAACCAATTCAAATTCCAATTGAATCCAATTCATGGTCCCCACAAGAGAGACATACCAGATCTTAGCCAAAAGGCCGAGAAGCGATAACTCCACTTCCTAAAGCTACAGAGTGACCACGTATAAAAGCATGCCATCCACATAACTCTCAGCCTCACAGATGCACCGCTGTGCCTCCAGTCGATGCTCGGGCTCTGAAACCCAGCTTTCAAGCTGGTCAAAGTTCCTGCAAATGTGGTTATCCAGGCTGCATGGAGAGTCTAGGGATTCCCATATGCTGTAGGGCATGCAAAATACGGGACTGAGCTCTCCAGTCATACATTTAGTTTTAAAGACTCATACCTAAAATAATTTTCTAATTGGCATAACAAGTTTTTAAAAAAAAAAAGCTAGAACACTTACCTTTTCTTAATGTTGTTTTAAATTGGAGAGAAAGAATGTACCCACGACTGGCCAACCAGCTCTCGCCCTTGTAGCCTCTACTCCAGCAGAGCAAGATCACTCTCTGAAGATTAACAAGTTAGAAAGCAAAAAGCACCACTTTCCCCTCCGTACCAAATATCCACAGTACTCCCAAATTCCCAAATGCACCGTGTCTCACTCTGGATGTGCCCTCTCCAATTGCTGGTGTGCGAATAAATCAGCGGTGACCTTTGAATCAACAATCTTATTTAGGAAATGTCAATTCCATCCCAATTAATCGGGCCACGTCATCCCAGAAAGTGGATCCTGCATGTGAGAAATAGATCAATTAAGAAATTTGATTGGACAGTTTGACCTGGTTGTGCACTCAGACCAGACCTGATGCAAATTATGGTGTGCTGCAACTGAGTAACATGATGAAACAAGCTACAGTAAATGAAGTTCTGAGAGCAGATAAAACATTAAAGAAATTAAATTTAGAGAAATGCACACTCTAATTTCCAGCCATGAATGGTAGATAAGATGAGGTCAATCATTTTTAGCGATGCTTCGCATTCGGGCGACACGGTATCACAGTAATTAGCATAGTTGCTTCACAGCACCAGGGTCCCAGGTTAAATTCGTGCTCGGGTCACTGTCTGTGTGGAGTCTGCACATTCTCCCTCCCTGTGTCTGCGTGGGTTTTCTGTGGGTGCTCCCACAAGTCCTGAAAGATGTGCTGTTAGGTGAATGGGACATTCTGAATTCTCCTTCAGTGTACCCAAAAAGGCGCTGGAGTGTGGCGACAAGGAGATTTTCACAGTGACTTCATTGCAGTGTTAATGTAAGCCTACTTGTGACAATAATAAAGATTATTATTATCAAATCTTCCAGATTCATATTCAAGTGCAACAGGGATTGTCATAGTCTTGGAGAACAAGACTAATAAATGTTGCCCATTTGCTTGCGCAACAAAGGAAATAAAAAGGGTAGTGCAAAGCACTTCAGTTATTGGAATTAATAGAAGTGATAGATATGGGAGTTTACTTATTCAACATTCTGATGGAAATACTGTACAAGGGGCAATCTGGGAAGACTTTGCCTATAGAATGCTATGTCGATAACCGGTCTCTTTGGGGAAAAATGTTCATCCAATGCAAAGTGTCATTGAAAAAAAGACTAACGATAGACTTAGCTAGCGTAATAGAGATCTCTCTTTTTAATATTTCTAAGATACAATGGGTTGATGCAAGTCACCAATTATTAGGACTGCTTTACAAAAATGAATGGAAATTGCAAGATGCACTGGAAGAGGGTCAACAATGATATAATGATGAAATGGAAAACCAATATTTTCCTTTGCTTGGTAATTGCACATATGTGTCCATATATGTGAAAAATAATTGTTTAAAGAAGGGGGAAATGTGCAGCCTGTTAATAGGTGATTATAATACAATATGAAACAGAAGATGGAAAATACTTGATCTTGTTTACTTTTTTAAAAATTAGATAAATTATTCCTGAATTTCTAAAGGTTAAAGCAAAGAGGGCATATCTGTCAATATCTTATTAATCACATTAAAATCCCATGCCAATCACATTGTTAAATGGCAATTAGTTTGGAAAAGTTTAATGGTTAAACCGGTGATGCGTATTAACCCACCCATAAATGGGACATCTGGATTGATGTTTTAAATTTCTTTTATTATTTGGTTTTTGTTTGATGCTTCTTTAAGGGGCTGCTCTTTTGTTTTGTCCCTTAGTTTGTTTAGTTTAGTTTTGTCAGTCCAACCCAAAATAGTATAAATGGGGGGCAGCTGGAGCAGTAAAGTGAGGAGGAACAGGGTGAGTATGTGACTTTGATGTCTTGGGAATGATCTGGTTTTTAAAAAAAAAAATATGTTTTATTGAAATTTTTTTCCCAAACAACAATTTTTCCCCTCTTACAAAGCAAACGCAACAATAACAATACAGAAATTTTTAACAATACACAAGTAACAAAACCCCTTTATCTTTGACCTAAACTAAACTAACCCCCCCCCCCCCCCCCCCGGGTTGCTGCTGCTGGTCATCTGTCTTCCCTCTAACGTTCCCCTAGGTAGTCGAGAAATGGCTGCCACCGCCTGGTGAACCCTTGAGCCGATCCTCTCAGGGCAAACTTTATCTGCTCCAGTTTAATGAACCCCGCCATATCATTTACCCAGGCCTCCAGTCCGGGGGGTTTCGCCTCCTTCCACATGAGTAGGATCCTGCGCCGGGCTACTAGGGACGCAAAGGCCACGACGTCAGCCTCTTTTGCTTCCTGCACTCCCGGCTCTTCCGCAACTCCAAATAGAGCTAACCCCCAGCCTGGTTTGACCCGGGCCTTCACCACCCGCGAAATCACTCCCGTCACTCCCTTCCAATACCCTTCCAGTGTCGGACACGCCCAAAACATATGTGCGTGGTTTGCCAGGTTCCCGCCACACCTCCCACATTTGTCCTCCACTCCAAAGAAACTGCTCAATCTTGCTCCCGTTATGTGTGCTCTATGTAGCACCTTAAATTGAATCAGGCTAAGCCTGGCGCATGAGGAAGAGGAATTTACCCTGCTTAGGGCATCAGCCCACATACCCTCCTCTATCTCCTCCCCTAGTTCTTCCCACTTTCCTTTTAGTTCGCCCACCGACTCCTCCCCCTCTTCCCTCATCTCTCGATAAATCTCTGACACCTTGCCCTCTCCGACCCACACCCCTGAAAGCACCCTGTCCTGTATCCCCTGTGTCGGGAGCAACGGAAATTCCCTCACCTGTTGTCTAGTAAACGCCCTCACCTGCATATATCTCAAGAAATTTCCCCGGGGCAACTTATACTTTTCCTCCAATGCTCCCAAGCTCGCAAAAGTCCCATCTATAAATAAATCTCCCACCCTCCTAATTCCCAACTGGTACCAGGTCTGAAATCCTCCATCCATTCTTCCTGGGGCGAACCTATGGTTGTTCCTGATTGGGGACCCCACCAGGGCTCCCCCGCACCCCTCTCTGTCGCCGCCACTGTCCCCAGATATTCAATGTTGCCGCCACCACCGGGTTTGTGGTAAACTTTTTAGGTGAGATCGGTAGCGGCGCCGTCACCAGCGCCTCTAAACTCGTCCCTTTACAGGAGTTTCTCTCCAGTCTTTTCCACGCCGCTCCCTCACCCTCCATCATCCATTTACGTATCATTGCCACATTGGCGGCCCAATAGTAATCACCCAAGTTCGGTCGTGCCAATCCTCCTCTGTCCCTACTACGCTGAAGGAACCCCCCTTCTTACTCTCGGAACTTTCCCTGCCCACACGAAGCTCGTGATGCTCCTGTCTATTTTATTAAAAATGGTCTTGGTGATTAGTATAGGGAGACATTGAAATACAAATAAGAACCTCGGGAGGACCATCATCTTAATTGCTTGCAACCTGCCCGCCAGCGATAGAGGCTGCATGTCCCACCTCTTGAAGTCCTCCTCCATTTGTTCTACCAACCGTGTCAGATTAAGTCTGTGCAAGGTTCCCCAGCTCCTAGCGATCTGAATCCCCAGGTATCGGAAGTTTCTTTCCACTTTCCTTAGAGGCAAGCCTTCTATCTCTCTACTCTGGTCCCCTGGATGTATCACAAATAATTCACTCTTCCCCATGTTTAGCCTATACCCCGAGAAATCCCCGAACCCCCTCAAAATTCGCATAACCTCTATCATCCCCCCCCGCTGGGTCCGACACGTATAACAATAGGTCATCCACGTATAACGAGACTCGGTGTTCTTCTCCCCCTCTAATCACCCCTCTCCATTTCCTGGAGTCTCTCAACGCCATGGCCAGAGGTTCAATTGCCAACGCGAACAACAATGGAGACAGCGGGCATCCCTGCCTTGTTCCCCTATATAGTCGGAAATACTCCGATCTATGTCGACCTGTAACTACGCTTGCCGTTGGAGCCCCATAAAGAAGTCTAACCCAGCTAATAAACCCGTTCCCAAACCCAAACCTCCTTAACACTTCCCATAAATACTCCCACTCCACCCTATCAAATGCCTTCTCTGTGTCCATTGCCGCCACTATCTCTGCCTCCCCCTCCACTGGGGGCATCATTATCACCCCTAATAGTCGTCGCACGTTAACATTCAGTTGTCTCCCTTTTACGAACCCTGTCTGGTCTTCGTGCACCACCCCCGGGACACAGTCCTCTATCCTCGATGCCAGTACCTTTGCCAACAATTTGGCATCCACGTTCAATAATTAAATGGGTCGAGCAGAGATGTGAGGAGCAGAGTTCAGACTAAGGTGGTGGCGGCTGGGGGGGCAGGGAGAGGAGAAGAGGGCCCCGTCACCTGTGGGAACCCGCGAGGCCCAATATTATGGAGAGATTAGTATTGGAACTCCACCACAGACATTTGCTGTAGTGTTTGACACTGGCTCATCGAATCTCTGGGTGCCTTCATCCTACTGTGTCAGCGAGGCATGCCAACTACATCAACGCTTTCAATCATTTTTCTCATCATCATATTCTCCCAGAGGAAACTCTTTTACCATACGATATGGCACGGGGCAACTTATGGGAGTGTTAGGTAAAGATAAAGTCACAATTGGAAACATTACTGTAAATGGACAGGAATTTGGGGAATCTGTCTATGAGCCAGGTTCGACATTTACTCTTGCACATTTTGAAGGTATTTTAGGTCTAGGATATCCTTCTTTAGCTGAAGGTGGAGCCATTCCTGTGTTTGACAGAATGATGTACCAGAATCTGTTGGAAGAACCTATATTTTCTGTCCTAATAAACAGAGAAGCTGATAGTGAAAATGGTGGCGAATTGTTCCTGGGAGGCATCGACCATTCACGCTACACAGGCTCAATTAATTGGGTCAGTGTCTCCCAGAAGGGTTACTGGCAAATAGAAGTACAAAATATAACATTTCGAGACACCGTGGTCTGTAGGAATGGGTGCTCTGCAATAGTTGACACTGGAACCTCTTTGATAGCTGGTCCTTACACCTCATTAAGAACAATGTTTCCTGATCATCCTGAAATGGAGCTTGGCATGGGAGAGATTATAGTAGATTGCAAAAAATTACCTGTGCTGCCAGATCTGACTTTCACTATAGGAGGGGTGGAATATACATTGGAAGCAGAAGACTACATTAAAAAGTTTCAAGAAGAAAAGGCAGTGTGTCTATACGGAATCCAGGCAATAAATGTATATTCTTCTAAAGGACCTCTTTGGATTCTGGGAGATGTTTTTCTTGCAAAGTTCTACACCATTTTTGACCGGGGAAATGATAGAGTGGGATTTGCTAAATCTCGTCATTCATTGGACAGCCGTGAGAGCACAGAAGATTGAAACATCAGAAAGGGACTGTACCTATTTATTTTCAGTAAAATTGTTTTCAATGGTTCAGTACTATGTTTCGGATTGTTTTCACTGAAAAATTAGTAACCCTGTTTTACTGAAATAAAACCAATAAATTTAAACTCAAAAAAAAAAAGAAAAAAAAAAATGAAATGGGTCTATAGGACCCGCACTGCAACGGATCTTTATCCCTCTTCAAAATTAACGATATCGTCGCCTCCGACATCGTCGGGGGTAGAGTCCCCCCTTTCCTGGCCTCATTGAACGTCCTCACCATCAACGGGGCCAACAAGTCCACATATTTTCTGTAATACTCCACCGGGAACCCGTCTGGTCCTGGGGCCTTCCCTGCTTGCATGCTTCCCAGTCCCTTAATAACCTCGTCCACCCCAATCGGTGCCCCCAGGCCTACCACCCCCAGCTCCTCCACTTTCGGGAACCTCAATTGGTCCAGGAACTGCCGCATCCCCTCCTCTCCCTCTGGGGGTTGAGACCTATACAGTTCCTCATAGAAGGTCTTGAACACCTCATTTATCTTTCCTGCCCTTCGCACCGTGTCTCCCCTTTCGTCTCTAATTCCTCCTATCTCCCTCGCTGCTGCCCTCTTTCGCAATTGATGAGCCAACAGGCGACTAGCCTTTTCCCCATATTCATACCTCCTCCCCTGTGCCTTCCTCCACAGTACCTCCGCCTTTCTGGTGGTCAGAAGGTCAAATTCCGTCTGGAGTCGTCTCCTCTCCCTGTGCAATTCCTCCTCCGGGGTCTCTGCAAATTCCCTATCCACCCTTAAAATCTCCCCCAGTAATCTTTCCCTTTCCTTGGCCTCTGTTTTCCTTTTGTGGGCCCCAATGGAGATCAGCTCTCCTCTGACCACCGCTTTTAGTGCTTCCCATACCACTCCCACAGGGATATCGCCGTCGTCATTGACCTCCAGGTATCTCTCAATACACCCCCGCACTCTTGCACACACTCCCTCATCCGCCATCAGTCCCACATCTAATCGCCAGAGTGTTCTCTGCTCCCTTTCCTCTCCTAGTTCCAGGTCCACCCAATGTGGGGCATGATCCGAAACCGCTATGGCTGAGTACTCAGCTTCTTCCAACCTAGAGATCAACGACCTTCCCAAAACAAAAAAATCTATCCGGGAGTACACTTTATGGACATGGGAGAAGAAGGAAAACTCCCTAGCCCTAGGTCTAAGAAATCGCCATGGATCCACTCCCCCCATTTGGTCCATAAACCCCTTAAGTACCTTGGCCGCTGCCGGCCTTCTTCCGGTCCTTGAGCTGGATCTATCTAGCCCCGGGTCCAGCACCGTATTAAAGCCCCCTCCTAAAATCAAGTTTCCTACCTCCAGGTCCGGTATACGCCCCAGCATCCGTCTCATAAATCCCGCATCGTCCCAGTTTGGGGCATACACATTAACCAACACGACCTCCATTCCCTCCAGCCTTCCACTCACCATTACATATCTACCTCCGCTATCTGCTACGATGTTCTTTGCTTCAAATGCTACCCGTTTCCCCACCAAAATGGCCACCCCTCTATTCTTTGCTACCTGCCCCCCTCCCGTGTCGTTTAGCCATTACCTTCTCTAGGTCAGTCCCATATCCCACCTCCGCGCTCCCGCTCGCTCCCCCAGCGTCGCACACCATCCCCGCCCACCCACTCTTTAGCCATTTCCTTTTGGATTTCCGCAGCAGCAACCCAGTTGTCCCCCCCCCTCCCCCTCCCTCCCCCCCTCCCCGCTAGATCTCTTTCTAGCATGATTGCTCCCCCCATATTACTTCCGTAAGTCAGCTGACTTCAACTGACCCCGGCTACTCCTGCTCACTCCTCGACCCCCCCCGTGTGGGGAACTCCCATCCGCCTTGCGCCTGTCTTCCCGCCTTATTCTTTCTGGCGCGGGAACATCCCTTTACCTGACCCGCCTCTTATGGCGCAGCTCCCTTTCCCCTCCCCCTCCCATTCCCCATTCTCCAACTATGTCCCGTCTTTCCCCCCTCACCGGCGCCCACATTTCCCCAATGTCTTCCCCCCCGTCCCAATTTACTTCTCAATTAACTTCAACCATAACATTAACAATAAAATTTCCTGCAGCATCAGTCCCTCAGTTCCGATCCAATTTCTCTTCTTTGATGAAGGTCCGTGCTTCCTCCGCGGTCTCGAAATAATGGTGTCTCTCCTGATACGTGACCCATAGTCTTGCCGGCTGCAGCATCCCGAACTTCACCTTCCTTTTATGCAACACCTCTTTGGCTCGGTTGAAGCTCGCCCTCTTTCTCGCCACCTCCGCACTCCAATCCTGGTATACCCGTACCACTGCATTCTCCCATCTGCTACTCCGCACCTTTTTAGCCCATCTCAGGACCTCTTCTCTATCCTTAAGGCGGTAAAATTGCACGATTATCGCCCTGGGTGGTTCTCCCGCTTTTGCTCTTCTCGCCGGAATCCGATTTGCCCACTCCACCTCCAAGGGGCCCGTAGGGGCCTCAGCACCCATCAGTGAGCTCAGCATCGTACTTGCGTACGCTCCACAGTCCACTCCTTCCACACCCTCAGGGAGACCCAGTATCCGAAGGTTCTTCCTTCGCGCTCCATTTTCTAGGGCTTTGATCCTTTCAGTACACTTTTTATGAAGTGCCTCGTGCGTCTGTCTTAACCGCCAGGCCCAGGATCCCGTCCTCAATATCTGTCACCTTCTGCTCCACCACGCGGAGCTCTGTCTCCTGGGTCTTTAATGTCTCCTTGAGCCCCTCAATTGCCTGCAGCAACGGGGTCAACACCTCCCTCTTCAGCAGCTCCACGCACCGTCTCACAATTTCATCCTGCTCAGGCCCCCATGTCGCCTGCGCTTTCTCCGCCGCCATCTTGTACTTCTCTCTTTCTGACCCTTTGGTCGACGATTCCTCGCGCTGCAGCCGCCGCCGCCGGTTTTTTCCTCCTTCGTTTGGGGGGGGACTCCCTTCTCACACACCCCACACTGGGTTGCGTCGTCGAAAAATTCCCCGTTGGGGCTCTTAAAAGAGCCCGAAGGTCCGTCTGAGCTGGAGCCGCCGAAGCGTGCGGCTAGCTAGGTATCACCGCAACCGGAAGTCCCTTCAGTGGCCTTGATGAGGTCTTTTCACAGTTGTTCCCTCTGCTGCTAGAATTCACCTTTGATACAGGCCCTCAGGTCAGCTTGCAGCTTTAAGCTTGCCCTTCCCCCGCCTGCATGCTGGAAGAGGCCCTGTTTATCCTGCAGTTGCAGCCAAATCTTTTACTGTTTCTGCCATGTCTGGCAACCCAGAGACATACCCTTCCTGGGGGACACTGTCGGGGGAATATTGCAGCCTTCTTCCTACACCGGGAAATGTCAAACAAATGCTGTGGGGGCCCTGTAAAAGAGCCCAAAAGTCCGTTCCAAGCAGGAGCTGCCGAATATGCGACCTAGCTCTGCATAGCCGCACCCGGAAGTCTCGGAAATGATCTGGTTTAAGGTACAGACTCATTCTTCCGAACTAACAGAATATGTAGACCTAAAGGGAAAATATCGGGGCGTGGCACTAGATAAATTGCTCCTATATAGAGCCAGTGCAGACATGATAGGCCGAATGGCCTCCTTCCGTGCTGCAGCAGTTCTGTGCTACAGTGTCAAACCGAGAAAGTGCAAAGCAACAGTGAACATCTTTGAGTAACTTTTACAAACAGTCCCTTAATAGTGGAAGTACATACGAATGGCCAGAAAATCAAGAGCAACGTGCCTGTGAGTCCCAAAGTTCAATCCTGAATATTGCATTCTGCATTAGAGTGTGCATTCATACATTTTAGCCAACAATGTTTGTTGCTGTGCAGGGATCCAAATTCTATTTGTCATGACTGGAAGCAATTTTCATGGTGAACTAAACACGTTTTTGAAATGTGAGTATTTTATTAAAAAAAAGAAAGTTCCTTTAATTAGTTAGATTGCTGGTAATATCCTGTGAACATCAGAACCAGATTGCAGTGTACCTGAAATAGAAACAGTCAGCACTGGAAATGTGCAGCACAGTTCTGAGGAAGAGTACAAGCTTGAAACATGAAGTTAGATCCTTTTAAAATGATGACTGAACAGCTGGGTGTTCCCTGCAATTAATTAAATTTAACATTTTAAAATAGAATTAAAATGTTATAGTTGTATACTAAGTCTCTGTTTTTTGAGTTACCCTGTGTTAAGTCATTCTGCTTTAACATCAGTCAGTTAATGGGTGGGATTTTCCTGCAGTGCCCGCCTGGTAACCGGAAATTCCTGCCCGAAGTCAATGGACATTTACACGGTCCGCCTCCCACCCGCGGTGATCTTGTGGTCGGCAGGGCAGAAGAATCCAGCCCAATGTTTGCATTTAGCATCAGGAGTTTCATTTTAAAGTTGTTTTGCGCTGGGTCTAATGTAGGGTCGTGTGACCTGATCAGTGCCATTTTGGAGAAGCTTCTCCCTGTACCCTGACCCACCATCCTCCAGCCGACCTTCCGACTTACAACCTATCCCACCCCCTGATTTTCCCATTCATGGCCTTGACCCGTTGGTCACTTCTAACCCTCCCTGTTACTGTCAACCATCTGACTTGCAGCCTCTCCTGCTCTCTGACCTTCTGATCATTGCTGATGCTCCCTCTCGTGCTCCCTCTCCAGCTTGTGGCTTGTTTCCTACAAGTCAAAGCTGCTCTTTCTGCCTCTTACCACTCACCTACAGAGTCCTCACTCACAATGTGGACTTGAGAGAGGGAGGGTTAGGGAGCTGGGTATGTGGCAACAGGAAAATCAGCAAGCAGGATCAGCAGTGACTGGGAGGGTTGGTAAGCTTGGGAGGGTTGGCAAACAGGAGAGGCAGTGAACCGGAGGGTCGGCAAGCAGGACGTAAGTGGAAAATGTTAGCATGTTTCTTTTATATTCTTAGATTTATTTTATTTGAAATGTTGTCATTTACCAATGTAGGAATTGAGCAATAAAGTATTTCAACTTGCAGGGTATAATGTATTTTCTGATGAGAAAAGGACCTAACTAGAGCTTTTACATTGGCTGTAATGGGGAAATCCAATTCACTTAAAGTCGTTTCACGTAAAGTCACACGCTTCAAGAAGGCAGCTACAACTATTTACTGTACCCAGGAGAGGAGGACAAGAGGATATAAACATGTCCAAATTAAATATCCTCATGATCTGAGATTTCTTTCTTTTATTGTTATGATTATGAAAATTCACCTGCTACAGACGTCCGACTCCGGCAGGAAAAAGAAAGCAAAGGTCAATCAAGGGGAACCCAAGACAAAATTCAGGAAGCTGGCAAATCAGGAAAAGAATGGGGAAATAGTGAAAAAGGCCCGTGGTAAGTACACACACAATTTCTAAACCGTGTCGGATTATTTTTTTATTGGTTATCAGTGACAAAACTGGCATGAGAATCAATGCAACAGTTGCCATTCCCTAAGTCTCTGTGAAGTTCCTTGGGAGTTTTTTCTACATTAGAGTTTCTATTGCTGCTGTATGGCTATTAATTGGCCTAATAACCTCCAATCATTCTGCTCTATAAGGGAGAGAATCTTCCTAATCCTACTAAGTGACTACACTTGACATCAAGATCCTTGTTGTACACCACTAGTAACTGGACTCCAGTCTGAACATTTCCCATCAACCACCAACCAGCCTTTGTCTTCTTCCAGCTAGCCAATTTCTGATCCAAACTGCTAAATCACCCTGAATCCCATGCCTCCGTATTTTCTGCAGTAGCCTACCGTGGGGAACCTTATCAAACGCTTTACTGAAATCCATATACACCACATCAACTGCTTTACCCTCATCCACCTGTTTGGTCACCTTCTCAAAGAACTGAATAAGGTTTGTGAGGCACGACCTACCCTTCACCAAACCGTGTTGACTATCTCTAATCAAATTATTCCTTTCCAGATGATTATACATCCTATCTCTTATAAACCTTTCCAAGATTTTGCCCACAACAGAAGTAAGGCTCACTGGTCTATAGTTACCGGGGTTGCCTCTACTTCCCTTCTTGAACAAGGGGACAACATTTGCTATCCTCCAGTCTTCTGGCACTATTCCTGTTGACAAAGTTGACTTAAAGATCAAAGCCAAAGGCTCAGCAATCTCCTCCCTAGCTTCCCAGAGAATCCTAGGATAAATCCCATCCGGCCCAGGGGACTTATCTATTTTCACACTTATCAGTATTGCTAACATCTCCTCCTTATGAACCTCAAGCCCTTCTAGTCTCGTAGCCTGAATCTCAGTATTCTCCTCGACAACGTTGTCTTTTTCCTATGTGAATACTGACGAAAAATATTCATTTAGCACCTCTCCTATCTCCTCGGACTCCACGTACAACTTCCCACTACTGTCCTTGACTGGCCCTACTCTTACCCCAGTCATTCTTTTATTCCTGACATATCTATAGAAAGCTTTAGGGTTATCCTTGATCCTACCTGCCAAAGACTTCTCATGTCCCCTCCTGGCTCTTCTTCGCTCTCTCTTTAGATCCTTCCTAGCTAATTTGTAACTCTCGAGCGCCCTAACTGAACCTACATGTCTCATATTTATATAACCCTCCTTCTTCCTCTTGACAAGTGTTTCGACTGCTTTAGTAAACCACGGTTCCCTCACTTGACCACTTCCTCCCTGCCTGACGGGTACATACTTATCAAGGACACGCAGGAGCTGTTCCTTGAACAAGCTCCAAATTTCCGTTGTGCCCATCCCCTGCAGTCTTCCTCTCCATCCGATGCATCCTAAGTCTTGCCTCATCGCATCATAATTGCCTTTCCCCCAGATATAGCTCTTGCTCTGTGGTATATACCTATCCCTTTCCATCACTAAAGTAAACATAATCGAATTTTGGTCACTATCACCAAAGTGCTCACCTACCTCCAAATCTAACACCTGTCCTGGTTCATTACCCAGTACCAAATCCAATATGGCCTCGCCTCTCGTTGGCCTATCTACATACTGGGTCAGGAAACCCTCCTGCACCCCTTGGACAAAAACGGACCAATCTAAAGCACTCGAACTATAGCATTTCCAGTCAATATTTGGAAGTTAAAGTCCCCCATAACAGCTACCCTGTTGCTTTTGCTCCTATCCAGAAGCATCTTTGCAATTCTTTCCTCTACATCTCTGGAACTTTTTGGAGGCCTATAGAAAACCCCTAACAGGGTGACCTCTCCTTTCCTGTTTCTAACTTCAGCCCACACTACCTCAGTAGACAAGTCCTCATCAAACGTCCTTTCTGCCACCGTAATACTGTCCTTGACTAACAATGCCACCCCTCTTTTACCACCTTCCCTGAGCTTACTGAAATATCTAAACCCCAGCACCTGCAGCAACCATTCCTGTCCCTGCTCTATCCTTGTCTCCGAAATGGCCACAACATCGAAGTCCCAGGTACCAACCCATGCTGCAAGTTCACCCACCTTATTCCAGATGCTCCTGGCATTGAAGAAGGCACACTTTAAACCTCCTTCCGGTACACTCCTGCAACTTTGAAACCTTACTCATGACCTCACTACTCTCAACCTCCTGTATACTAGAGCTACAATTCAGGTTCCCAATCCCCTGCTGAACTAGTTTAAACCCTCCCGAAGAGCATTAGCAAATTTCCCCCCCAGGATATTGGTGCCCCTCTGGTCCAGGTGTAGACCATCCTGTTTGTAGAGGTCCCACCGACCCCAGAATGAGCCCCAATTATCCAGAAATCTGAAACCCACCCTCCTGCACCATCCCTGTAGCCATGTGTTCAACTCCTCTCTCTCCTATTCCTCGTGTCGCTAGCATGTGGCACGGGTAACAACTCGGAGATAATAACTCTCGTTTGTCCTAGATCTAAGTTTCCACCCTAGCTCCCTGAATTCCTGCCTTACATCCCTCACCCTTTTCCTACCTATGTCGTTGGTACCTATGTGGACCACGACTTGGGGCTGCTCCCCCTCCCCCTTAAGGATCCCGAAAACACGATCCGAGACATCACGGACCCTGGCACATGGGAGGCAACACACCAACCGCGAGCCTCTCTCGTTCCCACAGAATCTCCTATCTATCCCCCTAACTATGGAGTCTCCAATGACTAATGCTCTGCTCTTCTCCCCCCTGCCCTTCTGAGCAATAGGGACAGACTCTGTGCCAGAGACCTGTACCCCCTGGCTTACCCCTGATAAGTCTCTCTCTCTCTCTCTCTCTCTCTCTCTCTCTCTCTCTCTTCCCCCCCCCCCCCCCCCCCCCCCAACAGTATCCAAAGCGGTATACTTGTTGCTGAGGGGAACGACCAGAGGGGATCCCTGTACTGACTGCTTCCTCCCAGCCCCTCTCACCGTCACCCATCTATCTTTATTCTTCAGAGTAACTACATCCCTGAAGCTTCTATCTATAACCACCTCTGCCTCCCGAATGATCCGAATTAGGAGCAGGAGTAGGCCATTCCGTCCTTCGTGTCTGCTTCACCATTCCCATTCGATCATGGCTGATCTGAATATGGCCTCGTCTTCACTTTCCTTCTGAACCCCCTATAACCCCTTGACTCCTTTATTGAGCAGCAATATGTCTAACTCCTCCTTGAATGTATTTGTTGACCCTGCCATCTCTGCTCTGTGGAGAAGAGAATTCCACAGACCAATAATACTTGGAGACAAAAAAAATTATCCTCAGCTTTATGGTAGATTCCGATTTATTTAAAAAAAAAAAAAAAAAATGTTTCAAACTGCATCCCTAGTTTCAGAGCCCCCCTTCACACACACAAGGGAATACCTCCTCCACATCCATCCTGTCAAATTGGCTCAGTATATGTTTCAATAAGATAGTGCGTCATTCCAATGGATATCAGCCCAAACTCCTCAACCTTTCTTGATAAGATAATACCTTGATGCCAGAAATCAGTTGAATGGACTTTTTTTGAACAGCTTCCAATACAATTATATTCCTCAAGTAAGGAGACCAAAACTGTAGTCTGTATAGTTGTTTCAACAACCCCCTAATTTCACACTCCACTTGCAATACACACAGGCCACTTGCAATACACACCAACATTCCATTTTCCTTTCACTTGCTGTACCTGCATATTAACTTTTTGTGATTATGAGCCAGGACACTGATGCCTCTGCATTGTAGAATTCTGCAATCTCTCTTCATTTAAATAACATACTGTTTTTCCATTCTTCATGCCAAAGTAAAGTAAAGAAATTCACATTTTTCCACGTTATGCTCGGGTGGCAAATTTATGCCCGTTCACTTTCCTATTTAAATCCCTATGTCCTCTTGACAACTTAACACCAGTGTTATCACTACAGTTATCTACCAGTCCCCTCATCCAACTAATTAATGCAAGTCAAGCAGTCCATGACCAAATGCAGCAATACCTGGACTATACCCAGGCTTGGACTGACGAGTAACATTCATACTGCTTGATTGACACTGCATCCACAAGCACTCACTCCCACCAGCCCTAACCCACATTAGCAGCAGTGTGTACCATCTACAAGATGGATTGCAGGAACTCAACAAGCCTCCTTAGACAGCACA
This sequence comes from Scyliorhinus torazame, assembly GCF_047496885.1. NCBI lineage: Eukaryota > Metazoa > Chordata > Chondrichthyes > Carcharhiniformes > Scyliorhinidae > Scyliorhinus > Scyliorhinus torazame. The sequence continues at coordinate 76,454,441 of NC_092715.1, forward strand.
TTCCTATTCCGTGATCACTACCACCTAGAAGAAAAAGTGCAGCAGACATTGGGCACACAACCAGCAGGAATGTTTGTGTCCAAGCCGCTCACCATTCTGACTTGGAAATATATTTCCATTCCTTCACTGTGTCTGGGTCAAAATCTGAAATGCCCTCTCTAAGGGTGCACCTATACCACATGAACTGCAATGGTTCAAGAAGGAAGCTCACCACCACTTTCTTGAGGGCAATTATGGATGGACAATCAATGCAGGCCTAGTTAGCAACTTCCGCATCCCATTAATTAATTAAAAATAAAATGTTGATGTAGGACAATCTTCCTCTGTCGTTGGCAGGCTGGTTACAGACAGTAAAGATGAATATTTTGCCGTGATTCTTGTTTCTGTATCAGTGCTTGCCAGCCTTTTTGTCCAAGGTCTTTTTTAGGGGGTGGACAGGCTGATCTCCTTGTTCGTTGGGGGGTGGGTGGGGGGGAAGGTAGCTAAGATTAGGAAGGTGACATTGCAGAGGGGATGGCAGGAGGGGGGTTGGGGGGGGGGGGGGGGGGGGGGCTAGGCCTCCCAAATTTGATATATTACCATTGGGCGGCGAATGCAGAGAAGATTCGGGGATGGAATAGGGAGATGGGGGTTTATGGGTGAGGATGGAGGCGACTCTTGTATGGGGTTGCGGGCGCTGGCTCCAGGGAAGTATTCGGTGAGTCCCATGGTGGTGGCCCGCTGAAGAACTGGAGGCAGTTTGGGGAGCATGTTAGGTTGGGAGCTGGGTCGGGAGGAATGCTGAATAGGGGGAAATCATGGGTTCGAGCCAGAAGGGTGGATGCAAGATTCCAGGGATGGAAGACCGAGGGAACAAGGGAATGAAGGATTTGATTTTTGGGAGAGAGCTGTTTGTGAGTTTGGAGGAGTTGAGCGATTTGGGCTGGCGCAGGCGAAGGTTTAGGAATATGCAGGTGCGTGACTTTGCGAGGAAGGTCTTCCCCATCTTCCCAATAGTGCCTCCCTCATCATTGTTTATGGGCATTGGGGGGGGGGGGGGGGTTATTTTGCATCTTCGGGAGTTGGTTGCCATTGACAGAGGGAGTGGGGGGGAGCGGGTGTTAATGGGTTGGGGAGGTTTGTTGGTTTGTTGTAAATTGTAAAAATGTTGAAAATTAGTGGAATAAAAATACTTTAAATAAATAAAAAGTTGAGGCCCCAGTATTGATCTCTTTGACACTCATTTGTTACAGTTGCCAACTCAAAATTGGCCCATTTATCCCTCTTAAAAACAAAGAAAAGTACAGCACAGGATCAGGCCCTTCGGCCCTCCAAGCCTGCGCCGACCATGCTGCCTGTCTAAACGAAAATCTTCTACACTTCCAGGGTCCGTATCCCTCTATTCCCATCCTATTCATGTATTTGTCAAGATGCCCCTTAAACGTCACTATTGTCCCTGCTTCCACCACCTCCTCCGACAGCGACTTCCAGGCACCCACTACCCTCTGTGTAAAAGATTTGCCTCGTACATCTCCTCTAAACCTTGCCCCTCGCACCATAAACCTATGCCCCCTAGTAATTGACCCCTCTACCCTGGGAAAAAGTCTCTGACTATCCACCCTGTCTATGCCCCTCATAATTTAGTAGACCTCTACCAGGTCGCCCCTCAACCTCCGTCGTTCCAGTGAGAACAAACCGAGTTTATTCAACCTCTCCTCATAGCTAATGCCCTCTATACCAGGCAACATCCAGGTAAATCTCTTCTGCACCCTCTCTAAAGCCTCCGTATCCTTTTGGTAGTGTGGCGACCAGAATTGAACACTAGACTCCCAAGTGTGGCCTAACTAAGGTTCTATACAGTTGCAACATGACTTGCCAATTTTTATACTCAATGCCCCGGCCAATGAAGGCAAGCATGCCGTATGCCTTCTTGACTACCTTCTCCACCTGTGTTGCCCCTTTCAGTGACCTGTGGACCTGTACACCTAAATCTCTCTGACTGTATTAAACTCCATCTGCTATCTCTCCGCTAAAGTCTCTAGACTATCTAAATCCTGTTGTATCCTCTGACAGTCCTCATCACTATCCACAATTCCACCAACCTTTGTGTCGTCCGCAAACTTACTAGTCAGACCAGTTACATTTTCCTCCAAATCATTTATATATACTACGAACAGCAAAGGTCCCAGCACTGACCCCTGCAAAACACCACTAGTCATAGCCCTCCAATCAGAAAAGCACCCTTCCATTGCTACTCTCTGCCTTCTATGACCTAGCCAGTTCTGTGTCCATCTTGCCAGCTCACCTCTGATCCCGTGTTTTTTCACCTTTTGTACCCATCTGCCATGAGGGACCTTATCAAAGGCCTTACTGAAGTCCATATAGACAACATCCATTGCCCTACCTGCATCAATCATTTTTGTGACCTCCTTGAAAAACTCGAAGTTAGAGAGACCCGACCTCCCCTTCACAAAACCGTGCTGCCTTTCACTAATACGTCCACTTGCTTCCACATGGTAGTAGATCATGTCTCAAAGAATTCTCCCCAGTAATTTCCCTACCGGCCTGTAGTTCCCTGGATTATCCTTGCTACCCTTCTTAAACAAAGGAACAACATTGGCTATTCTCCAGTCCTCCGGGACATCACCTGAAGACAGTGAGGATCCAAAAATTTCTGTCAAGGCCTCAGCAATTTCCTCTCTTGCCTCCTTCAGTATTCTGGGGTAGATCCCATCAGACCCTGGGGACTTATCTGCCGTAATATTTTCAAGACCCCCAACACCTCATCTTTTTGGATCACAATATGACCCAGGCTATCTACATGCCCTTTTCCAGACTCAACATCCACCAATTCCTTCTCTTTGGTGAATACTGATGCAAAGTATGCATTTAGTACCTCGCACATTTCCTCTGGCTCCACACACAGATTCCCTCGCCTATCCTTCAGTGGGCCAACCCTTTCCCTGGCTACCCTCTTGCTTTTTATGTATGTGTAAAAAGCCTTGACCCTATTTGCCAATTACTTTTCGTGACCCCTTTTAGCCCTCCTGACTCCTTGCTTAAGTTCCTTCCTACTTTCCTTATATTTCACACAGGCTTTTTCTGTTCCCAGCCTTCTAGCCCTGACAAATGCCTCCTTTTTATTTTTGACGAGGCCAACAATATTCTCTGCTTCCTGTTAACTAACTAATTCTCTCCCTGTGTCAATAGGTTATCCCTTACACCATGAGTTCTTATTTATGTAGTAACCTTTGATGTGGCATCTTATCAAATGCCTTTTAGCAATCCATGTACCATATCCCATTTATCCACCTTGCATGCTAGTTTCTCAAAGGATTCTAATTTGTTAAAACACTATTTCCTTTTCACAAAACCATGTTGACTGCCTGATTGTTTTATGATTTTCTAAATGTTCTGCTGTTGTCTCATTAATTAAAGATTTTAGCATTTTCCTTGTGACAAGTGTTAGGCTATGTGGCTTATAGTTTCATGTTTTCTGTTTCCCTGCTTTCTTGAATAGAGGTGTTAAATTTGCGATTTTCCAATCCACTGGGATCGTTCCAGAATTTGAGTAATGTTTGGAAGATCACAACCAATGCATCTACTGTCACTGCAGCCACTTCCATTAAGATCTTGGGTTGCATGCGATCAGGTCCAGGAGACTTGTAAGCCTACAGTTTCAGTAGTTTATCCATTTCCTTTTTCCCTAATCATTAATTGTTTTAAGATCCTCTCTCCCTTTTACCTCCTTGACTTTCAAGTCGATTGGAGCATTCTTTGTGTCTCTTTCGGTGAAGACAGACACAAAATTCCAACATTCAACGCACCCACCATTTATATTTACCAACATTAATTTCCCAGTCTCACCCTCTTGGGGACCAGCATTCACTTTACCATTTAAAATAAATGTAGAAACTCTTCCTCCCGGAGACAGCAACCCTGGTAAAGACGTTCTTCATTTACCAGCGTACGATGGGAGAGCAATCTGCGGCAGATTGACTCTACCTTACATTGCTTTAAGTTCAATAATTATACAATTTCCAAACATCAGTAGCCCTGCCTCTGCTGGACTTGATCCAATCATTGTGGCTAAAGATAACATATATTGACAGTAAAATTGCTTTTGGGCAACCTGGGGCTGCGTGACCAGCTCCTGCACCCGTGGGGCCTTATTCATGGTGTTCTGAAGTTTCCCAGACCCTCCTTATGTTTTGTATGAACAGTCCTCTATCTTACTTCTGTCTCCGAATGGCACCATTGTCGAATTAGTCAAGGCTGTTTGCAGCTGGGGATAAGGAATATTTGCGCTGAGCTGAGTAGCCTTCATTCCATGTGTGTCTGTTCTTCCCAGGAATGTGGTTGAGTCTGGTTTGTTTAAATCCCATCATGCTTTGCGTGCAATTCACTATTCCCAGTGCCCATACCCAGAAGTGTGTTGTCTGCTACTCGGGTTTATGCTTTTCCGCTATTGATCCTGTCGGCCTTGTTCATTTAACAATCTAATTATAGAAACGTTTGCTGACTTGTACTGTGTTTAAACATTTATCGAAGTATAGAGGTGTATGCTGAATTACATACTACTGTATCTTGCTTACTTTAATCTAATGGTCTGTTCTCTAAGCCCCCATTCAACCTGGTTATAGATTTTTAGCTCCTGTGTTTATTCTCTGATTTCACCCTCTTTTTTTTTTAATCTTCTTTGCTGGGTTTCTAAAATCTGGCCAATCTTCTGACCCGCCATGAATCTTCACAGTATTGCTTTTTCTTTCAATTCGGTAGTATCCTCAATTTCTTCAGTTAGCCACGGATGGGGCATTTTTCTCATGATCTTTCTTTCTCGATGGAATATATCTTTACTCAGAATTCTGAAATATCTCCTTAAACGACTGCTACTGCCAGACTATAGGAATGATGTGATTGCACTTGAAAGAGTGCAGAAGAGATTCAGCAGGATGTTGGCCGGACTCGAGAGTTTCAGCTATGAAGAGGCTGAATAGGCTGGAGTTGTTTTCCTTAGAGCAGAGAAGGCGGAGGGGAAATCTCATTGATATGTACCAAATTATGAGGGATAAAGATAGAGTTGCTGGGAAGAAACATTTCCCTTTAGTGTAGGCATCAATAACCTGGGGGCATAGAGTTAGAGAGGATTTGAGGGAAAATCTTTTCACCCAGAGGGTGGTGGGAATCTGAACTCTCTGCCTGAAGGGGTGGTATAGTTGGGAACCTTCACTGCATTTAGATGAGCACTTAAAACACCGTAGTGTACATGGCTGTGGACCAAGTGCTGAAAAATGGGATTAGAATAGATAGATGTTTAATGGCCAGCATAGATATGATGGGCCGAAGGGCCTCTTTCAGAGTTGTAAAATCCCATGACTCTACTCTACTGTCCTGCCTTTTAATCTATTTTCCCAATTCACTTTATCAGGTCTATCTTCTGAACTTTGTAATTGCCTTTCTTAAAGTTTAAGACACTCATCTTAGACCCACACTTCTCACCTGCAAACTGAATGTGAAATTCTACCATGTTATGATCACTGTTGCCTCGAGGCTCTTTTGCTATGAAGTCATTCATTAATCCTGCCTCATTGGCACATTCCTAGGTTTAAAATAACTATTCCCTGTTTGGTACTAGAACATGCCACTCTGGAAAAACTGTCCCAAATACATTCTTATGAACTTATTTTTCGGGCAACTTTGTCAATTGGATTCGTTCAATCAATATGAAGATTAAAATCACCCATGATTATTGCAGTACTTTTCTTCCAATCCCCCACTATTTTGTCCTGTATACTCTGTTCTGCAGCATAGCTACTATTAGCAGGGCTGTAAACTAATCCCACGAGTGACTCCTTCCTTTTGACAGTGCTGCCCTTTTCCTAGCTTCCTGTCTTGCCGAAATTTCAAATATCCGTGAATGTTTAAGTCCTGTTCTTGGTTGGCTTGTAACTACATCTCTGAAATATTTATATTTATTAATATCTGCGCTGTCAGTTCATCTATTTTTGTTCTAATGTTGCATGCACTCAGTGAATCACGAAGGCAGCCCACCACCATCTTCTCAATGGCAACAAGGTGCCTAAGCTAACACTTTTGGAAGCCCTGTGAAACAATGAAACTCCACGTCTCCCACAGTGTAGCCTCTATTCTTCAGGCCAAGTTTGCCAGCACCTAATCATGACTTTGTAATGCACGTTATCTTGTTTCCTATCCTTGTCAAGCTTGCTAATGGCCTGCATTGAAAACCTGATGTTACACTTTCATATTCAAAAACTGCCATTTGTTCCAATTTATTCTCCTCCTTCGGCGATCACTTGGCTGACGAGCATGATTACCCCCTAAGAAACTCCATGTCACTGGTCAGGAGTTCTGTGGGTCCCTGCGTGGCTGATGAGCCCAATCCTAGAGCTGCATCTCCAACTCCACATTTGGCAGGTGTTTCTGGGAGGTAGAATTGGTTCTTGGACTCGAGATCACTGATATTCCTTTCTCAAGCTCCTTTTCCGGACCTCCTCTTGCCAGAAGTGTTCTGGAAGAATTGTGTCCCTTCAATCAGCAGGTTCCTCCCAGTAGGTGTCTTCTAAGCAAGGGTCTCACAAGGGTTGACGTCTACGTTGCATTTCTTGAGGTGTGTCTTTCGGGTGTCTTTGAAGTGTTTCCTTTGCCCTCTTGTTCAGGAGCCTTCTGCGAGCTGAGCGAAGAAAATTTGCGTTGGCAGTTGGGACTCTGGCATCCTAAGCACCTGGCCCGCCCAGCGGAGTTGGTTTCTGATGATCATTGCATCGATACTGGTGTTACTTGGCTCCTTCAAGGATGTGGAGCGGATGTTAGTACCACCGGTCCTACCAGTTTATAGAAGAGTTGGGCGGACGACGGCCTTGTACACGAGGATCTTGGTATCAGAACGGATGTCGTGGTTGGCAAAACCTCTCGTCCTTGGGCGTCTGAAAGCAGCGGTGCTCGTGGATTAGATATGATGTTGATGAATTTCTCGTGACAACCGACATTTAATGGGGTCTCCCATAGCACTACTTGATAAACTGGTCAAAAGCCATAATCAGATCAATTCGAACCATGTAGAGTGGTTGGTGTTGCTCCTGGTATTTCTCTTGAAGTTGCCGAGCAGTGAAAATCCTGTCTGCTGTTCGATGGTTTGGTTGGAAGCCACACTAGCTTTTCGGAAGGATTTCTTCAGAGACTGGAAGAAGGCAACTAGTGAGGGTTCAGATGACGATCTTCCCGGCGATGTTGAGTAGGGAGATTATCAGTACTTCTCACAGTCCACTTTGTCGCCTTTCTTGAAGGTGGTGGTTATGATGGCATCCCTGAGTTCAGGGATTTATTCTCTGTCCCAGTCTTTCAGGAGCAGCTGATGGAGATGACAGGTGATCTCTTCTCCTCCAAGTTTAAAAATCTCTGCTGGAATCCCATCTATTCTTGTAGCTTTTCCATTCTTCATGTGTTTAATAGCAGCTTCTACTTCGCCCACGCTTGGTGGGAGTCCAAGATGATCCTTTTCTTTTAAATGTATTTTATTACAAACGTGTATCAAAGCAGGTTACAGCGAACATACACCCTGGGAAACATACTTCCCTATAATCAACTATACAGTCTGTACAGATTTTTCCTCTTTTTCACTCCTCCCCAGGGACGAACAGCCCCTCAAACACGGTCACCAACATCCCCCAACTTTCCTCAAACCCCCCTGAAGAGCCCGTTAACTCATACTTTATCTTCTCTAATCGCAGGAAGTCGTGCAGGTCACCCAACCATGCCGCTACCCCCAGTGGTGATGCCGACCGCCACTCCAGCAAAATTCGCTGTCGTGCAATCAGAGAGGCGAAGGCCAAGACATCAGCCTTCCTCCTCTCCATGAACTCTAGCTTCTCTGAGACCCCAAATATCGCCACCAAAGGGTCCGGGTCCACCTCTTCCTCCACTGTCCTGGCTAAGACTGCAAACTCCCGCCCAGAATCTTCCCAATTTTTCGCAACCCCAAAACATGAGCGTGTGATTCGCTGGTCCCACCCACACCTCTCACACTCATCTGCTACCCCATGAAAGAACCCACTCATTCTCGCCCGAGCCATGTGCACCACCTTAAACTCATCCTTGCACATGAGGAGGTCCCGTTTACCTTACGCAGTGCCTCACTCAATGCTCCCCAATTGATCTCTCCTCCCAACTCGGCTTCCCTTTCTCTTTGATCTTCACTCCCCGCTCGCCTCCCCGTTCCCCCAGCCATTTGTATATATCCCCAATTCTTCGCTCCCCATCTACATCCGGGAGCAGCAGTCGCTCCAGCAGGGTCTATCCCGGCAACCTAGGGAATCCAGTCCAGACCTTTCGCACAAAGTCCCTAACCTGCAGATATCTGAACTCACTCCCTCTCGGCAGCTCTACCCTCTTCCTTTGATCCTCCCTGGCGAACCATTCCTCCAAATACAGATCCCTCACCTTGACCAGCCCCACTCCCCCTCCAACCCCCCCTCCCCCACCACCTCCTGCGCACACTATCCATGCCCCCCCCGGCTCAAACTCATGATTCGCACACAGCGGTGTTAGCACCGACATCCCTTCCACCCTAAAATGCCTCCTCAACTGATTCCATATCTTCACTGTGTACTGCACCACCGGGCTCCTTGAATACCTATTCGGAGCCATTGGCAACGCTACCGCCACCATAGCCCTCAAACTAGACCCCTTACAAGATTCCTCCTCCATCCTAACCCACTTTACCCCTTCTCCTTCCCACCACCGCTGCACCTTGTCCACATTCGCCGCCCAATAATAATGAAGCAAGTTCGGCAACGCCAACTCAAGGGTCCAAGATCATCCTTGATGGGGTGTTTGGGCATTTCCTCGAACACGTCTTCATCTATGAGTCTATCACAGTTTAATAATTCTTTGAAGTGTTCTTTCCATCGAAGACTAATGTTTTCTCTGTCTCTTAAAAGGGTTTCCTCCTTAATCTACATCGGCTTGAGGCCTAGGACTAGGATGTTGAGTCCAGAGATTGCCTTGGTGGTACTGAGGAAGCCCCAGGTGTTGCGCTGGTCAGCAAGGAGTTGCAGCTCCTTAGATTTCTCAGTTCACCATTGGTCCTTGATTTCCCTAGTTGCTCTTTGTACCTCCACCGTGGCGATTGATGACCTCTACTCTTTGCCTTGCTGGTTACGTTGTTTTTCCAAGCCTGGAGAGCTTTCCTGTTCTTGTCGATGAGTTCTTGGTTGATGTTGTCCTTGTTGAACCAGGCTTCATATGTCCTGGTCTTGTAGCCAATGGTTTCTTCACAGCTCGAGGTGATGGCTCTCTTCAGCTCTTTCCAGTTTTCCTACACTTCATTAGAATGAACGCTTTGGAGATTTGAGGGAAAACATGATTGGAAGTTCACTAACATGCTAGGCTCTTAAAGCCGTTCAACATTGATCTCTTCTCTGAGCTGTTTCTTAATTTCCGCTGCTTCTGATGGAATTTGATGGATATGGAGGAGCAAATGAGCCGGTTGTCTGTCCTGCAGTCGTCCGCACTGGTCATTGCTTTGTTGATGAGGGCATTCATTTAGTCACGGGATTGGACAATGGCTTAGGCGATCATGTGCCATCAGTGCTTTGATTGTGAATATCTCTAGGAAGACTTGAACTTATCTTTTTGGTGTTAGTGATGACAAGCTGGTGTTCCACGCATTTGGTGAGCAGGAGAATCCCATTAGAAATGAAATGAAAATGAAAATCGCTTATTGTCACAAGTAGGCTTCAAATTAAGTTACTGTGAAAAGCCTCTAGTCGCCACATTCCGGAGCCTGTTTGGGGAGGCCGGTTCGGCAATTGAACCGTGCTGCTGGCCTGCCTTGGTCTGCTTTCAAAGCCAGCGATTTAGCCCTGTGCTAAACCAGCCCCTAGAGAAGCAGTTCCCAACACTCTTTTCCTGACCCTGAGGTTGAAGTCCCCAAGGAGGATGATCTTGCTCTCCAACAGTCTTTTCTGGAGGATATGGTGTCCAGGATGTAGTAGAAGCCGTATTTGGACTTCCCATCCGCATCAAGGGTTGGGGGCGTAGGCACTCACGAATGTCGCCTGCTGGATCTTGGCAAGGTGTAGTCGGAGAGTCGTATGGTGTTCGTCGATGCTGGCAGGGAGCTCCGAAAGTCGGTTGACAAGTTTGTTCTTGACGGGCGAATCCAATTCCATGCATCCTGCGCTGATCCTTGGGTTTTCTCTCCAGAAGAAGGTGTAACCACCATCGTCTTCCCTCAGCTGCCCCTCGCCTGCTCTTTGGATCTCTTGCAGGACAGCAACGTCGATGTTGAAGTGCCTGGGTTCACAGGCAACAAGGGCAGTTCTCTATTCCAGTCGATTATTTTGCTATCCGTGAGGGTTCGCACATTCCAGGTTCCGAGATTGAGATTAACTTTGATTTTCTGAGGAGAGCGGTCGCAGGCAACGGAGCTCCGACAGTCGCATCCTGTTCCCGGGGGAGAGAGAAAAAAAAACGCGCAAATTGATGAACCCCGCCCCCGCGCACGGCAGGAGAAAGCGGTGAGCGAGTGAGGACCGACCTCCCCCCGGCGTCTCTCTCTCTCTCTCTCTCTCTCTCTCGGCCCTCCTGACCGACGTGTGGGTGAGAGAGAGGGAAAAAAAAGAACTTCCCCAAAATCTTTTTACAGAGGAAACTTGTAAAGAGAGAATTTTTTTTTTCTTTCCCCCCTTTTATTTTTAAACAAAAAAAAGTGTTTTACAATTTTTTTTTGAGAAAGTGGTTTAAGAGGGGGGAAAAAAGTGTTAAAGGAGAGAAGGGAAGGGGAAGGAAAAGGGGGAGAAAAGAAAAGGGAAAGGGGGGAGAAAAAAAAGGGGGAAAAAATGCCAGAAGGTAGCCAAAACAGAGGGAGAAAGGACACCAGAAGCAGAAGGGGCCATGGGTGAGCCCACTCAGACGAGCTAACCGGCAAACAAAGCGGCGGTACGGAAGGTTCGCCGCAACAAAAAGAACTGGGCAGACAGGAGCATTTTCCCCCTGGGCCAGAGGGGAACTGGAACTGGAAGGCAGCCTTTGCTGAGGCGCTGAGGGAACATCAGCAGGAAAACAAGGCAGAGGCTAGGGCAGACATAGAGGCTGCGGTGCAGGCAGCAATGGGCAATGCCCTGGCGGAGGTGCAGCTCGCCCTGGGCAGAGCAGAGGAGAGACTGGATGCCCAAGTGGATAAACTGGAAGCCCAAGAGGCGACCATTAAGGAGCTGGAAAAAGCCGCGACTGACCAGAGCGACCGGATCACAGTCCTGGAGAAAGTGGCGACAAGACTGGGCGCAACGCAGGGAAGCTTGAAGGACAGAGTGGACGATCAAGAAAACCGCTCTAGAAGGCAAAATGTAAGGATAGTGGGCCTTCCAGAGGAGATCAAAGGTAGAAACCCCACGTCATAAGTGGCTGAGATGCTGGGTAACTTAGTGGGGAGGAAAACTTTCCCAACCCACCAGAAATGGACAGAGCAAACCAGTCGCTGCGCCCGAAGCCCAAGGCAGGGGATAATCCGAGGGCAGTTATAGCTAAACTGCACCGGTACCAAGACAGGGAAACAATCCTGCGCTGGGCCAGACAAACCAGAACCTGCAAATTGGAAGGACACTAGGACATTGGGGCAGACCTAGCCAGGAGATGGGCCGAATTCAATAGAGCGAAAGCAGCTCTTCACTAGGACGTACATTTTGGTATGCTGTACCCGGCGAAACTCTGGGTCAGACACCAAGAAAGAGAGTATTTCATCATAGCCCCCGCCGATGCAAACAAGTTTGTTGAGGAACACGGGCTGGAAAGACGACAGCAAGGGTAGAAATAATGGGCCCCTGGCAGGGGGCAACAGACGTCAATGGGAGGGGGCGCATGCGCAATGTCAGGCCCCCCCCCGCCATGGCAAGTGCACCCTGAACAAAAAGCAAACCACTACCCAAGGAACCGCTTCAGGTGGGAGACCAGGCCCCATCACGAGGGAACGAGAGTAGCGGAGAAGGGAGAGTAAGCGAGAGGAGTGCAGGGTAGGAGTGGGGGAAGAGGGGGCAGAAAAGCGTAGAGGCCGGGCAAGGGAGAAGCGAGACACTAACCCCCGAGGGGGGGCCACCACACTAGCAGGAAAGCTAGCACCGGAGGCATGCAACAAAGCAGGCCCCCCCCCCCCCCCCCCCCCCCCCCCCCCCCCCCAAAACGGGGGACGGGGATGGGACGGCGCCAGGTGGGGTGGGACACACACACACACACACACTCCACTCCACTCCACTCCACTCCACTCCACTCCACTCCACTCCACTCCACTCCACTCCACTCCACAGAGACAGGAGAGCAAACGGAGATAGGAGCAGGGGAAAGAGGGACAAAATAGAGGTATACGGGAAAGGAGAGGAAAAGGGGGGGGGGGGAAGGAGAACAAACCAGGCTAGAAAAGGAATAGCAATAGGGCTACAAAGTGCCACAACCAAGGGCTCGGAACAAGGACTCGCTGCAAGCATCCACCCAGTACGGTCTCTGGGCGAAGGGAGGCCCCAGAGTGCAAGGGGCTACCCGTGTGGCAGACGCGCAGCGGGTGGCCATTTCAGGTGCCCCCTGGACAAAGGGAAACCCCGGAGCGCAGGCGCCCGACCGCATGGAGAGAGCAGTGACGGTGACCATCCTGGACGGCCACCTAACAAAGGGAAACCCCGGAGGGCAGGGGCGCGTCCACCAGGTAAATATGGTTAATCCCACAGGAGGAAGGGGGACAGAAGCCCCCCACCAGGATAGTCACCTGGAATGTAAGGGGACTCAATGGCCCAGTGAAAAGATCCAGGGTTGAGTCCTCGCCCACCTAAGAAATATGAAAGCCGACATAGTCTTCCTCTAAGAGACACGCCTGAGAGAACAGGACCGACTGCGGGCAAGAAAAGGCTGGTGGGACATTCCTGCTGTGGGACGAGGGTCAGGGGGGATGGCAATACCGATCGGCAAGAAGACTATGTTTAGGGCGACGAAGACAGTTACGGACCCAGTTACGGTACGTCATGGTCAGCGGGGCCCTGGATGGGGCACCGGTAGTACTAGTTAACGTGTACGTGCCCAACTGTGACGACACGAGCTTCATCAGAAAGACCATGGTAGAAATCCCTGACACAGCGACGCACAGACTAATCATTGGGCGGGGGGGGGGGAGACTTCAACTGTGTACAGGACCCAACGACTGACCGATCAAGCTCCAAAACGGGGAAATCTTCAAGCATGGCAAGGGAACTCGGTCACTTTATGGAATAGATGGGAGTGGTGGACCCCTAGAGGTTCACCCACCCGGGGGGAGAAGGAATTCTCCTTCTTCTCCCCAGTGCACAATGTATACACCAGAATTGACTTCTTTGTGGTGGGGAAAACCGTGCTTCCAGGGGTAGACAAAGTGGAATACTCCGCAATTGTGATATCTGACCACGCTTCACACTACATGGACGTGAGGCTGGAGATGGGCAGGGCCCAACGCCCCACATGGCGGTTGGACATTGGGGGGGAAGGGAAAGTCAGGGAACCAAGAGGTGAAGTAATCAGTGGGAAGCGTAGCTGCTTAGGAATACAAAAAAGCACGAAAAGACAAAACTTAGGAGAGGTTGCGATCGTCCCAATCCCACAAAATATGACAGTGTATGGAAAGGCTCAGTAAACCAAGGCCCACCACACTAAGAAAACAAAAAGGGAAGGTCAATAGAGAATTAAAGGTGCTATATTTAAATGCGCGCAGTGTACGGAACAAGGTAGATGAGCTTGTGGCCCAGATTGTGACTGGCAGGTATGATGTGGTAGGCATCACAGAGACGTGGTTGCAGGGGGTTCAGGATGGTATTTAAACATCCAGGGATTCACAACCTATCGAAAAGACAGGGAGGTGGGCAGAGGGGGCGGGGTTGCCTTGTTGATTAGGAATGAAATTAAATCAATAGCACTAAACGACATCGGGTCAGATGATGTGGAGTCTGTGTGGGTAGAGTTGAGGAACCACAAAGGCATAAAAACCATAATGGGAGTTATGTACAGGCCTCCTAACAGTGGTCAGGACCAGGGACACAAAATGCACCACGAAATAGAAAGTGCATGTCAGAAAGGCAAGGTCACAGTGATCATGGGGGACTTCAATATGCAGGTGGACTGGGTAAATAATGCTGCCAGTGGACCCAAGGAAAGGGAATTCATTGAATGTTTACAGGAGGGCTTTTTGGAACAGCATGTGATGGAGCCCACGAGGGAACAGGCATTCTGGACTTAGTGTTATGTAATGAGCCAGACTTGATTAAAGATCTTAAAGTAAGGGAACACTTAGGAGGCAGTGATCATAATATGGTAGAATTCAATCTCCAATTTGAAAGAAAGAAGGTAGAATCAGATGTAAAGGTGTGACAGTTAAATAAAGGTAACTACAGGGGCATGAGGGAGGAACTGACGAAAATCGACTGGGAGCAGAGCCTAGTGGGAAAGACAGTAGAACAGCAATGGCAGGAGTTTCTGGGAGTAATTGAGGACACAGTGCAGAGGTTCATCCCAAAGAAAAGAAAGGTTATCAGAGGGGGATTAGGCAGCCATGGCTGACAAAGGAAGTTAGGGAATGCATCAAAGCAAAAGAGAAAGCCTATAATGTGGCAAAGAGTAGTGGGAAGTCATAAGATTGGGAAGGTTACAAAAACAACTGAGGATAACAAAGAGAGAAATAAGGAAAGAGAGGATCAAATATGAAGGTAGGCTAGCCAGTAACATTAGGAATGATAGTAAAAGTTTCTTTAAATACATTAAAAACAAACGGGAGGCAAAAGTAGACATTGGGCCGCTCCAAAATGACGCTGGTAATCTAGTGATAGGAGACAAGGAAATAGCTGAGGAACTAAATAAGTACTTTGCGTCAGTCTTCACAGTAGAAGACATGAGTAATATCCCAACAATTCAGGAGAGTCAGGGGGCAGAGTTGAATATGGTAGCCATCACAAAGGAGAAAGTGCTAGAGAAACTAAGAGGTCTAAAAATTGATAAATCTCTAGGCCCAGATGGGCTACATCCTAGAGTTGTAACGATTGGAAAATCGCTGTTGTAAACCCCCTGTTCAAGAAGGGAACAAGGAAAAAGATGGAAAATTATAGGCCAATTAGCCTAACCTCGGTTGTTGGCAAGAATCTAGAATCCATTGTTAAGGATGAGATTTCTAAATTCTTGGACGTGCAGGGTCGGATTAGGACAAGTCAGCATGGATTTAGTAAGGGGAGATCGTGCCTGACAAACCTGTTAGAGTTCTTTGAAGAGATAACAAATGGGTTAGACCAAGGAGAGCCAATGGATGTTAACGATCTTGACTTCCAAAAGGCCTTTGATAAGGTGCCTCACGGGAGACTGCTGAGTAAAATAAGGGCCCATGGTATTCGAGGCAAGGTACTAACATGGATTGACGATTGGCTGTCAGGCAGAAGGCAGAGAGTTGGGATGAAAGGTTCTTTTTCGGAATGGCAACCAGTGACGAGTGGTGTCCCGCAGGGTTCAGTGTTGGGGCCACAGCTGTTCTCTTTATATATTAACGATCTAGATGACGGGACTGGGGGCATTCTGGCTAAGTTTGCCGATGATACAAAGATAGGTGGAGGGGCAGGTAGTATGGAGAAGGTGGGGAGGCTGCAGAAAGGTTTAGACAGTTTAGGAGAGTGGTCCAAGAAATGGCTGATGAAATTCAACGTGGGCAAGTGCGAGGTCTTGCACTTTGGAAAAAAGAATAGAGGCATGGACTATTTTCTAAACGGTGACAACATTCATAATGCTGAAGTGCAAAGGGACTTGGGAGTCCTAGTCCAGGATTCTCTAAAGGTAAACTTGCAGGCTGAGTCCGTAATTAAGAAAGCAAATGCAATGTTGTCATTTATCTCAAGTCGCTTGGAATATAAAAGCAGGGATGTACTTCTGAAGCTTTATAAAGCATTAGTTAGGCCCCATTTAGAATACTGTGAGCAATTTTGGGCCCCACACCTCCGGAAGGACATACTGGCACTGGAGCGGGTCCAGCGGAGATTCACACGGATGATCCCAGGAATGGTAGGCCTAACATATGATGAACGTCTGAGGATCCTGGGATTATATTCATTGGAGTTTAGGAGGTTGAGGGGAGATCTAATAGAAACTTACAAGATAATGAATGGCTCAGATAGGGTGGACGTAGGGAAGTTGTTTCCATTAGCAGGGGAGACTAGGACCCGGGGACACAGTTAGAATAAAAGGGAGTCACTTTAGAACAGAGATGAGGAGAAATTTCTTCAGCCAGAGAGTGGTGGGTCTGTGGAATTCATCGCCACAGAGGGCGGTGGAGGCCGGGACGTTGAGTGTCTTTAAGACAGAAGTTGACAAATTCTTGATTTGTCGAGGAATTAAGGGCTATGGAGAGAGAGCGGGTAAATGGAGTTGAAATCAGCCATGATTGAATGGTGGAGTGGACTCGATGGGCCGAATGGCCTTACTTCCGCTCCTATGTCTTATGGTCTTAGTGGCAGACAAGGCCTTCAACAAAATGATATCACAAGCCAAGCAGAGTACACGGAGAACAACCAAAACGGGTTGGTCTCACCCTCCACGTTTTTGGAAGCGCTCGAGGCCGTAGTAAGAGGGGAAATTATCGCTTTCAAAGCTCGACGAGATAGGGTGGCTAGGCAGCAGCTGGTCGACTCCATACTGGAGTAGACCGTACACACTCCGAGGCCCTGACCACAGAGCTCTTGGCGGAGAGGAAAGCTACAAAGGAACGAGCTACAAAGGAACTTTGATCTGCTCTCCACCAGGAAAGCAGTGCACCAACTCCGCCAAGCACGTGGGACCCTATACGAACTTGGAGTCAACGCCAGCCACCTGTTGGCACACCAGCTGAGAAAGCAGGCAGCCACCAGAGAAATTGCACAACTCGGGGATACCAGAGGCACATTAGAAACAGAACCGGAAATTTTCAACAAAACCTCCAAGGCCCTCTACCAAGGGCTGTACACCTCAGAGCTCCCAATTGGGGAGTCCGGGATGAAACCGTTCCTTGATGGACTGGGTATACCAGTCATGGGGGAGGGCAGAAAACGGGCCCTGGAAGCACCATGAGCACTGGGCGATATCATGGACAGCATTAGCTCCATGCAGGTGGGGAAGGCGCAGGAACCAGACGGGTTCCCGGCGGACTTTACAAAAAATTTGCGACAGCACTGGCCCCGCACCTGCGGGAGATGTTCACAGACTCGCTAGCTAGGGGCACACTGCCACCTACGCTAGCACAGGCCTCAATCTCGCTGATACCTAAGAAAGATAAAGATCCAACGGAATGTGGATCATACAGACCCATCTCACTACTGAACGCAGATGCCAAAATACTGGCCTAAATCCTAGCTAAAAGGCTAGAAGACTGCGTAACATAAGTGGTCGCAGAGGACCAGACGGGCTTTGTCAAAGGTAGGCAGCTAACCTCGAATCAGGCACCTGCTAAACGTGATAATGACCCCCTCCGGGGAGAGTACACCAGAGGTGATCGTCTCCCAAGGTGCAGAAAAGGCCTTCGACAGAGTCGAATGGAAACACCTCATAGAGGTACTGGAGCGGTTTGGGCTCGGAACAGGGTTCACCTCCTGGGTAAAACTTCTATACAGCGCTCCCATGGCGAGCGTACGGACCAACAGCACCAACTCCCGATACTTCCAGCTGCACAGGGGCACCGGGCAAGGATGCCCACTGTCCCCACTGCTGTTCGCTCTAGCGATCGAGTCATTAGCAATTGAGCTCAGAGCAGCAAAAAGCTGGAGGGGGATCCGAAGGGGAGGCAGAGAGCACAGAGTCTCACTCTAAGCAGATGACTTGCTCCTCTACATTTCGGACCCACAAAGCAGCATGGACGGAATCATCGCGCTCCTGAAAGAGGTTGGCGCCTTCTCGGGCTACAAACTCAACGTGAGCAAAAGTGAGATCTTCCCGGTTCACCCACAAGGAGGGTGGGGGGGTGGGCAGCACTATCAGGACTGCCGTTTAAACAAGCCTGACATACATTCTGCTACCTGCGGATCCAAATAGTCCATGACTGGAAAGAGAGCCACAAATGGAACCTCACCAGTCTGACAGAGGAAGTAAAAGAGGACCTACACAGATTGAACACACTCCCACTCTCCCTCGCGGGGAGAGTCCAGACGATCAAAATGAACGTGCTGCACAAGTACCTCTTCAGATCCATCCCGATCTACACCCCCAAGGCCTTTTTCAAAGCACTGGACAAACTAATCATGGCGTTCGTATGAGGGGGGGGGGGGGGGGGGGGGGGCAAAGAATGCTAGATCCAGGGGGGGGCTAGCCCTCCCACAGGTACAATTCTACCGCTGGGCGGCGACGGCCGAGCGAATAAGGTGCTGGATCAAGGAGCCAAAAGCCGAGTGGGTGCGTGCGGAAGAGGCCTCCTGCAAGGGGGACGTCCCTCCACGCCACGGTGGCACTCCCATCCCCACCCAAAAAACACACCAGCAGTCCGGTGGTGATAGCCACCCTCCAGTCCTGGAACCAACTACGGCAGCAATTTGGCCTGACCAAAATGCCGGACAAAGTTCCCATCTGCAACAACCATAGGTTTGCACTAGCGCTGACTGACGCACCTTTAAAAAGTGGGGTCAGGACGGAGGGACACTGACAGTGAGGGACCTATACACGGACGGCAGGGTCGCAACAATGGACGAACTGACCGAGAAATTCCAGCTAGCCAGGGGGAACGAGCTAAGGTACCTGCAACTCAAAAACTTAAGGATGTATCCACAACCGCCACGACAGACATTGCTGGAAGAGTTACTGGACGCAAGCATCCTCGATAAAGGGAACTGCAGCGACATGTATGACCGACTGGTAGAAAGGGCCGCGCCGTACTGGACGCAACAAGAAAGAAATGGGAGGAGAACCTGGGGATTGAAATAGGGTGGGGACTCTGGAGCAAAGCACTGCATAGGGTCAACTCCACCTCCACGTGCGCAAGGCTTAGCCTGAGGCAACTAAAAGTGGTACATAGAGCCCACTTAACAAGAACTCGTATGAGTAGGTTCTTCCTGGAGGTGGAGGATAGATGTGAACGGTGCCAAGGAGGCCCGGCCAACCACGCTCACATGTTCTGGTCTTACCCCAGACTTGCGGGATACTGGACAACCTTCTTCGAGGCAATGTCCAAAGTGGTGGGGATGAGGATGGAGCCATGCCCGAAAGTGGCGGTCTTCGGGGTATCAGACCAGCCAGATCTATTCCTGGGGAGCAGGGCGGACGCCCTTGCCTTTGCCTCCCTGATCGCCTGCCATAGAATCCTGTTCGACTGGCGGTCAGCAGCACCACCCAAAGCTGCAAACTGGCTGTCCGACCTCTCGGAATCTCTCCAAATGGAGAAAATCAAATTCGCCATCCGAGGGTCAGACGACGGCTTCCGCAGAACGTGGGAGCCATTCACCCAATTGTTTTGGGACCTGTATGTGGCCAACGAACAAGCAGAAGATAGCCAGGTAGCCAAGAATCAGGGGAAAGTAGCCAAGAAGTGAGAGGGCGGGATAGACCGGAGGGGGTGGGGTGGGGTGGGGGAACAGCTTAAACCTAAGAGGAAGGAAAGGCCAACCACAGGAGAAGGAGAGGGGGTGGAAGAGGGAGGAGACCAGGGAACAATAGAGGGGAAACAATGAGGTGGGGGAGGGGGGGGGGGGGGAGAGGCAAGGGAATGACAGCCGGAAGGAGGGCAGGGGAAACAAACTTGGCATCTACAGGAGCAGTGAACAAGGAAATTCCGGGCGAAAGACGGGATGAACGGCTGAAGCGGAGGTGATTGCGAGACAGCGGCAGTGAAAACTGTCCGGGAGAAGCAAGCAACAACACCAACACCAGACCCATTCGCATATCGCTCTCTGTAATTGTTCTGTATTTGTATCCCCGGCGCCCAAATGTATATGATACCCCCCCCCCCCCCCCTCCCCACCCAGTTCCCCCGCCCCCCGACAAATAGATGCCTACTTATGTGCTAAAAACAATACTGCCAATTGTACAGAGCTGCTGTTGTTGAGCTAGCACATAATACCCTACCAGTATTTTATTCTAACTTTTTTTTTGTTATGATGTGGAGATGCCGCGTTAGACTGGGGTGAGCACGGTAAAAAGTCTTACAACACCAGGTTAAAGTCCAACAAGTTTGTTTCAAACACTAGCTTTTGGAGCACTGCTCCTTCCTCAAGTGAATGAAGAGGTATGTTCCAGAAACATATATAGACAAAGTCAAAGATGCAAGACGATACTTTGAATGCGAGCATTTGCAGGTAATTAAGTCTTTACAGATCCAGAGATGGGGTAATCCCAGGTTAAAGAGGTGTGAATTGTCTCAAGCCAGGACAGTTGGTAGGATTTCGCAAGCCCAGGCCAGATGGTGGGGGATGAATGTAATGCGACATGAATCCCAGGACCCGGTTGAGGCTGCACTCGTGTGCGGAACTTGGATCTGTAAAGACTTAATTACCTGCAAATGCTCGCATTCTAAGCATTGTCTTGCATCTTTGGATATATATATATATAGATGTGTTTCTGGAACATACCTCTTCATTCACCTGAGGAAGGAGCAGTGCTCCGAAAGCTAGTGTTTGAAACAAACCTGTTGGACTTTAACCTGTTGTAAGTTTTCGTCGTTGTTGTTTGTTTTGTCTTTTGTGCGTGTTCCCTTCCCTTCTCTTCTATTATTTATTTATATATAACGGTAAATATACTTTCTTCAAAAACCCAATTAAAAACCATTTATAAAAAAACCCGCTGATTTTCTGACTGCGAGTAAATGAGCCTGCGGGATGCGGTTTTCCAGCCAGATTGGGGATGGAACAGGCTGTTTTTCAGGACACCTTTTCTAGCCCCTTTCCCGTGCAGAGTGAATCCTACGAAGGGCTTCTCAATCATGAAGAAAGCTACCGAAACACGCTCCTGCTCCTATTTCTAGAGTGCAATGATTGAATCAAACTACACCGCCGATGTGCCGGTCTGAAGCTAGGGTCTCCAGATCTCAAGGTTCTGTCCCCGTCACCTCTTGCTGATCGCCGCAGGACTTATTTATGCGGGAAATGTGTTGGACTTCTTTTAATGTGGGGACGCCATTGCATATCAGCAGACACCCGATACTGGATGGAAGGTAGGTCTAGTTCCACTGGCAAGGATCGATAACTGGGGATCTTCCAACTACTGCAGCCTTTACCCGCCATCGCAGTCGTGGATATCACACAAGTATCTCTGCCTCATCTGCTGTTGAGGACTTGTTTTGGATTGGGCTTTGTTTGGTTCCTCCCCTCCGACCTTGCCTTCATGAGTGACACTCCCAAGAGGTAAAACTCCCGACGGCATTGCTCTCGGGAACACAAAAAAGGTCCAGTTTGTCCAGCTGACGGTTGGATAAGCTGATGCTGATCTTTGTTATAATGTTGCAGTGTAGAAACCAGTCTGCAGCAGTGCTTTTATTTTGCTAATTCACTAAATTAGACCGGGTTGTCCGGCCTGCTCCATGTCTTTCAATGCATGGTCTAATTAACTAAATAAATATGTGAAAGTCTGCAAGGAATGTAAGATCATTCAATGAGCCCATTCTGTTCATGCATGATTAATTCATAATGATGTATCTGCTGTTCATCTACTTTGTTAAACACTAATTTCTTTTCCAAATTTACAAGCGAAAATAATATTAAGTCTGAGAAAAGTAATACATTTCTTAGTGTATATGATTCTGTGAAATACCGTTTCATCCATTTATTTTAAATTTAAGCTTATAGCTGCATAACTGCTGTCATTCTTTTTAATTCAAACAATTTCTTTTTTTTTTCTCCAGACGGTGAAGCAGAAGTACGGACAAATCCCAGTTTATCTTCATCCACCATGGACAGATTGAAGGAATTTTCTATTGACAAGCAGCTAGAGCCATCCAATACCAAAGGCCCAGGTGTGGATATCCAATTCAAGAGATTTAAACATGCAGAAAATTATGATCGAAACTCTGACAACAGTTGTGCAGAACTTGATGACTTTGTGATTACCAATGACGTGGACAGAGAAGATCAGGTAGGTTAGCACGCTTCGAGGCTCAATGTAATCCATTTGTACTAGTGTCAGAACTTTGCTCAAATGTTAAACCTTTGCATATCCTGAGAAAATCTCTTACTCAAACCTTTAACAACTTAAAGCTCGAGTAAATGCAATTCTCTCCTCATCAATTTCCTGACTTTGTTTATGCTGCACTAACACCTGCTCCTCTGTCACCCCTTTCCTCCAGAAATTCTCCTTTGTTTCAGTTTCCAACGCTGTTTAAGCTCGTTCTGAAATATAGCAATTTCAGGTTGTCGTCCCTGAATTGTGATTGTGACTTTTTGAGAACAATGTTGACCTGATCTCTTTTTCACTTCTGATAGTCTCGCTCTCAAGAAATTGTGAGTCTGGATTGGAATCGATTTTCAGCATCAAGCAGAGGAAGCAGTGTGAAGAACACTTTTGAGGCAGGCACAGTTAACCGCAGGACAAAGAGCACGTACACCCCGCTAGAGCTGCAGTTCGTGGAGCTCAAAGAGCAGAACAAGGATGCGGTCCTTTGTGTTGAGTGTGGATACAAATACAGGTTCTTTGGTGAAGATGCAGAGGTAGGTCATTCTCACCAAAAACTTTGTTTTACTGACATTTAACACAGGCTCCAGTCTTATTTCTCAAAGCTTCAGGTATTTGGAGGTATCTACTGCACTGAAAGTTCATTTATACGCCTGCTATTGGTTTGGGTCTCAGTCACGCAGACATCATTTTTAGTGCCCCAATCCAAATGGACTGCTCCCGTACATTCTGCCCGTGGTTGCTTGCATAGAGACCTGTATAACATGTGATGCTAAACCAGGTGGTGTGTTACTGCCTGCTTCTGGGAATTTTGTGCACTCTTCTCGAGTCAGCTCAGCCCTGATTCCATGTTGTACAACAACATTTTAATCAACCGCTTCATTAAAATCCAAAGACCTCTCCTGAGCCACTCATCTTTGGTACAGAAACCAACTTGCCTGTGGGTTTATAGAGCTTCTGCAAACACACACAACTTAATGTCGGGCTCAGCAGCATCAACCCTATGCACTTGCAACTGTTTTAACTTTACTGTTACTGTCCAACCCAGTCAGATGATAGCATGTCCTGAAAGAATGACACTGAAACCTCTTGTCCTTGGGATTGTATTCAGTAATTTTTATAAGCACTGCATGAGTTCACCTCAAATCCTCACATAGGCTGACTAAAGCCAATTGTAAATCAATAATCTGGTTTATGTCTTCCAAACTGCAAACAAACATGTACAGTGATGTTTCTAATAAACTGTATCCAACTTCAAATTAATTCTGTCAAACCCTGATATCCGGTTATATTGAACTCTTCTGACCAGTGCCACTGCTTAACAAGAGACTCTGCTCTCCCTCTGGATTCCATACCAAATTATGCACAACTGAACTCCACAGTGTGCTGCTCTGACCTTAGTTTCTCACCAGCTTGGCCTCTGACACTTTGCCAAACAATTCTCAGGTTTGGGTGTTTGCTCTGCAGAATTCCCAGAGAAATTCCTTCCATGGCCAAGCAGCCAAAAATTCCTCAAGTGTGACATATCTCTTGCCTCCAGAGGATGTCTGCTTTGGAGAGCTTTGGCTGGTTTGTGAAGACAATGTGCTACTCTCAATCTCGTATGTACGTTTCCATTTCTTATTTGCTTGTGAGCACCAAGAGCTGAAGGGCCTTTTCAGTGCTGTAAGACTCTTTGACTCTGTGCCATTCTCACTTGGCATGGACCCATGGCTGCCGATCTTTCCAAACTTTAGTAGTTGGTGGACATGTCCCTGTATTGCCTTGTGCTTCTGATCCTTTAGACCAGCCATGGGTTCTATGCAAGGGGTTATAACTGAGCTGACTGACCACTGATTGTCCGTGTGGCTTCTGTAGCAGAACCGTACACAGCTCCAGCATTGCCCATTATATCTGTAACGAGATGTTGTCCCTCACCAGGTTGCTCATTACCTTATCGAAGACTGAGAAACACTTCCCTCTGCTCCCAGTTGCTTGGTGCATTGCATCATCTCCTGTATCTTTCCCCTGTGCAGTTAAGGCTCCCCTGTGCAGTTAAGGCTCCCCTGTGCAATTAAGGCTCCCCTGTGCAGTTAAGGCTCCCCTGTGCAGTTAAGGCTCCCCTGTGCAGCTAAGGCTCCCCTGTGCAGCTAAGGCGCCCCTGTGCAGTTAAGGCGCCCCTGTGCAGTTAAGGCTATCTCTTTGTTGAGGTGTGGCACTGAACCATTTTCTAACCACCCAATGTCACTCGAAACTCTCTCTCTCATTCTACGGATGATGCCTTTTGAAAAATGCAGCCTCTGAAGTGAGGTGTAAGTTTTCTCTCTGCCATTGCCTGAACTCTGTTTTGCAAGTTGTGTCTCCTTCCTGTCTCCTCTTTCTCTTTAGCTGAGCATTTTTTGACTGTTAAATTCTGATGATCGCTTTCCTCTTTCTAAAAAAAATATTTTTATTGGCATGTGGAGTTAGAAAAACAAGTTTTGCATATAAATGACGATACAACAACAAAGATAGTAATATCTAACAAAAATAGAAACAACAAGATATGAGTCCCTCGTTGTCACCATAACCGTGACTGAGGCTCCAATACCAATTCACATTTTTACAGTAGTGTTAATTTTTAGTGTATTGCCAGAATTTGGCCAGATCTGAGAGCAGTTCCGAGGCTCTGGATGCTCTGACACCCCGAAGACCACCACAGATGGGCACGTCTCCATCTCGACCCCTACCATCCTGGACATAGCCTTGCAGAAGGCCGCCCAGAACTCAAGTCTGGGGCAGTACCAGAACATGTGGGTGTGGTTGGCCAGGTCCCTCTGACACCACTCGCACTTGTTCTCCACCTCTGGGAACGACCTGCTCATACGCGTCTTGGTAAGGTGTGCTTTGCCCTACCTTGAGCTGCATCAAGCTTAGCCCGGCACAGGAGGAGGTGGAGTGGACTATCTCCATGCCCATTTCCTCCCCCCATTTCCCTCTGGTCTCATCCAGTTTGGTCTTGACCTTTTCTATTAGTCTTCTGTAGATGTCGCCACTTTCGTTGTCTCCTAACCAGTCCAGCCCTATTATTGTGTCCAGAAATGTGTGCGCGGACCTCTGGGGGAACGTTTTCATCTCCTTGCAGAGAAAGTTACGCAGGTGCCTAAGCTCGTTCCCTTTCGGGAGTTGGAACTTTCCTGTAAGTTCCCCCAGTCTATACATGTACATGTTCTCTACCTCTGCCCCCCTGCGTGTGCGTGTGCGCGTGCATGCGTCGGTGTCGCGCGCAGGCTTGGGTCAGGGGCCCTTTTAATTGGTGGCCCAATGAGCAGCCACCTGTATTGGCAACTTCTGTGGCAACACTTCCTAGCCCTCCCCAACCAGCCCCTGTCCTTCACGAGAGGCTGGCTGCGGTTATCCCTGACCCCGCTTGCCTTCCAAGGCTGGCAACCCTCGGCGAGTCTCTGGTTAGATGTAACCTCAGCCCTTGGAGGCAGGATGTTGTCCCTTGAAGGTTTGAGTGCTCCAGCGGCAGCTCATCAGCTGAATGATTGGCATTAGATCCAGTTGGGATTCTGCCAAACAACCAAAGTGGCATCCTCCTGCTTTCTGGCCTGTCATTGGGGCTGCCGCTCATTAAAACCCAGTCCCCTGTGTGCAGTGCCCCGGGATATGGATAAGTAAATAAGTTTGAAATGGTGATGAAACTGGTTTACAACAGCAATGTAATCATTTAAAAAAATTTTTTTTTTATTACAAACAGGTCACAGCAAATAAACACCCCGGGAAACATACTTCCCAACAATCAACTGTACGGTCTGCACAGAATTTCCCCCTTTTTCAATTCCCCTCCTCCCTGCGAGGAACAGCTCCTCAAACACTGTCACAAACATCCCTCACCTTTTCTCAAACCCCCCTGCTGAGCCCGGTAACTCATACTTTATCTTCTCTAAACTGCAGGAAGTCGTACAGGTCACCCAACCAAGCCGCTACCCCTGGTGGCAATGCCGACCGCCACTTCAGCAAAATGCGTCACCGTGCAATCAGCGAGACGAAAGCCTCAAGATCGGCCTTCCTCCTCTCCATGAGCTCCGGTTTCTCTGAAACCCCAAATATCGCCACCAAAGGGTCCCTGTCCACCTCCTCCTCCACTACCTTGGTTAAGACTGTAAATACGCCCGCCCAGAATCTTCCCAATTTTTCGCAACCCCAAAACATGTGCGCGTGATTCGCTGGCCCCCACCCACACCTCTCACAAACAGCGATTTAATCATTTTGTTTGATGAGTAAATCTGTTTAACATGCTGAGCCCATATACATTACATGGATGATCAAGGCACTAGTGGGTTAAATATTGCATAGCATCATAAAGCTTTATCGCACTGCGCAAGAGTCAGATTGTCACAGTTGGCAGTGCTCTTAGTTGATTCAGGAGGCCATTTTCACAGTAACTTCATTGCAGTGTTTATGTAAGCCTACTTGTGACACTAATAAAGATGATTATTATTGTTAATATATTCTGGGTTCAAGTCATACTCAAGGGCTTCAACATATAACCCAGATATTTCATTGTAGTGACAACAACAACAGCCTATCTTTACATGGAACCTTTAAAATAATAAATCATTCCAAGAAGAACTTCACCGATGTGTTATTAAAGTTTGACACTGAGCCACATGGGGAGATATTTGAAAGCTTGGTCCAAGACAAAGGGTTTAAGGAGTGGCTTGAATGAGGAAAATGAGGCAGAGAGATTTAGAGGTGAGTTCAGGGCCTAGGCAGCTGAAGGAATGACCCATTAATCGTGGAGCAATTAAATTCGGGGCTGCTCGAGGCCTGAATTTGTGGAGTGCAAATATTTTGGGGCTGGTTTAGCACACTGGGCTAAATAGCTGCCTTTTAAAGCAGACCAAGGCAGGCCAGCAACACGGTTCAATTCCCGTACCGGCCTCCCCGAACAGGCGCCGGAATGTGGTGACTAGGGGCTTTTCACAGTAACTTCATTTGAAGCCTACTTGTGACAGTAAGCGATTTTCATTTCATTTCATTTTTTTTCATTTATGGAGGATGTTAGGGGCTGGTTGGAGCTTGCAGAGATTCGGATAGGCCAGACCATGGAGAGAAATGGAAACGAGGATGAGCATTTTAAAATTGAGGCACTGTTTAACTGTTAAAATAAATCAGCAAGCACTGGGTTAATGGGTGAATAGGGTTGGTGTGAGTTAGAACATTGGCAGCAGAGTTTTGGATGACCTCAAATAAGGGTAGAATGTAAGAGGGCAAACGGGAATGAATTGGATAGTCAAGTCCAGAGGTGGCAAAAGGCATGAACGAGTGTCTCAGCAGCAGATCAGTTGAGACAGTGGAAGTTGGATAACTTTACAGAGCTGGAAATGGGCGGTGTCAATGATGGTGCGAATATGTGGTCAGAAACTCAGCTTGGGGTCAAATATGACGACAGAATTGTGAACTGTCAGACTGTTGCCAGGCAGAGAGATGAAGTTGATAGCTAGGAAAAGGAGTTTTTGATGGGGACAGAAGACTGTCTTTCCAATATTTCGTTGGAGGAAATGTCGGATAAGCAGTCCGACTACTTGGAGAAAGGTGGTGGAAAGGTTATTGTCAACTTGCGTGCAGAAAGTGATGCAGTGTTTTTGAATGATGTCACTGACTGACCATGTTTGGTTGAGGAAAAGGAGGGGTCGAGAAAGAATTCTGAGGGACTCCAGGGATAACTGCAGGAGAGGAAAGAGGAGCCATTGCAGATGATTATCATAGAATTTACAATGCAGAAGGAAGCCATTCAGCCTCCAGTCCAGAAGGAGGCCATCATCTGGTGCTAAATGGATCAATAACGTGAGTGGCGAGGCATTGTTACAAGGTAATGGTGTAGCCAACTGTGTCAAAGGCTCCAGAAGGACAAGGAAGAATGATTTGACTTCACCACAGTCACTTACGAGTGGTGGGCGTGCCACATGTTTGATACCCCATCTGCCCATTCTGCTGATGTAGAGCTTTTCCACTTTCTGGGCAATATTATTCCCTCAGCTAACTGCACTAGAACTGAATTCTAGATCTTATGGTACAATAACTAAATCTAGATCTTATGGTACAATAACTAAACCGGACAATGTGTGATGTATAAATTAATCTGCTCGCATGTAAAGTACCAAATGAATCTGACTGCTTCTTCTTTGCCAAATAAGTTACCTTAAGGTGAATAAACATGGACCACACACGCACTGTAATAATTCAATTCCTTGATCACATTTGGAATGGTTTATTTATTATTCAAACTTAAAAGTTTTTTTTAAAAATGATTAATTCGCCATGCAAAAGTTTTCGGCAACATGGAAAACTGACCCAATGAGGAATAACGTTGGTTTTGGTTATCGTGGCGCAGATATAGGGAGCTAAATCACAAAGTTGTTCTTGACTATATATGTAGCAGGAGCTTCTGTGCAAAGGGCAGTGGATGCTTGGGAATGCCACTACCTGAAAGCCAAGCACGATTCTGACTTGGAATTGTACCTCTCCTCTTTTACTGTCACTGGACCAAAAACCCAGAACTCTCTTCCTAACACTAACGCCTCGTGGCCTGCTGCAGTTCATGAAGGAGGCTCATCGCCACCTTCTGAAGGATAATTTGCAATGGGCCGGAAATGTTGGTGAGGCCACACCTGGGAATATTGTGTGCAGTTTTGGTCTCCCTATCTGAGGAAGGATGTTCTTGCCATGGAGCGAGTGCAGCAAAATTTACCAGACTGATTCCTGGGATGGTGGGACTGACCTGATTGAGTCGGTTAGGATTATATTCGCTGGAGTTCAGAAGAATGAGGGGGGGGGGGTGGATCTCGTAGAAAATGCGAACAGGCCAAGACCGGGTGGATGCAGGAAGGATGTTCCTGATGGCGGGGGAGTCCAAAATCAGGGTTACAGTCAAAGGATGCGGGATAAATCATTTGGGACAGAGATGAGAAGAAATCATTTGACCCAGAGAGTGGTGCGCCAGTGGAATTCTCTACCAAAGGAACCAGCTGAGGTCAAAACATTGTATATTTTCAAGAAGGGGTTAGATATACGTCTTGGAGCTGAAGGGTTACTGATTTGGATAATCAGCCATGATAATGAGTACAGAGCAGGCTCGAGGGGCCGAAGGCCTCCTCCTCCTCCCATTTTCTATGTTTTGCCAGTTTTGCTCAGATCCCACAACTGAAGGTGGTGTGCTGATTGAAAGGTGGAGTTCTCGTTCCTGTATCTGGAATGCGAATAGCTGCTTAAGAGCGCTTGCATGAAAGGAAAATACAAGTTTTAAAAAGACAGTGTGGTAATTTAAAAACAATCACATCTCTCAACTATTTCCTCAAATATCTCCAATTCTTCCCAAACCTTTTCCTCCCTCAGCAATCTGTTCCACATGTCCCCTACTTACTGTGGGGAGTAGTTAATGGGGTTTTCAGTTTTTTTTTTAAAAATACCATGCCTATATGTTTTCAGATTGCAGCTCGAGAGCTGAACATTTATTGTCACCTAGACCATAACTTCATGACTGCCAGCATACCAGTGCACCGGCTATTTGTCCATGTTCGTCGGCTAGTTGCCAAGGGATACAAGGTATGCTTTCTTAATTGTATTTTCCTCCTTTTCCTGGAGAAAAGTTATGGGAGAATGTGTTTGATCTCCGTTTGGTATATTCCATGCACACTCTATCCATGGAAGAGGAGGGAAGTGTACAGCTTTCAGCGCTAATTTTTTTTTTTTTTTTTTTTTTTTTTTTGCGATATTTTTATTAGGATTTCCAGTTTTTACATAGTAAACCCCCCCCCCCCCCCCCCCCCCCCCCCTAGTCGCTGTTGGCCTCAAACAGATCTCGGAACAGGCTGATGAATGGCCCCCATGCTTTGTGGAAGCCCTCGACCAACCCTCAGATGGTGTATGTGATCTCCAGGTGGAAAATTCCACCTGGTCCGATCGCCAGCCGAGCAGGATTCTCCGGCGTGCCATTACGGATGCAAAAGCCAGGGTTTTGGCCCTCTTCCCCGTATGACGATCTGGCTGAGGGGTGGCACAGTGGCACAATGGTTGATCCTGGCCCCGGATCACTGTCCATGTGGAATTTGTACATTCTCCCTGTGTCTACGTGTGTCTCACCCCATGTGCAGGGTAAGTGGATTGGCCATGCTAAATTGCCCCTTAATTGGAAAATAATAATTGGGTGCTCTAAATTTATTTTTTTTTAAAATGAACATATTGGATTGGATTGGATTGGATTTGTTTATTGTCACGTGTACCAAGGTACAGTGAAAAGTATTTTTCTACGTGCAGCTCAACAGATCATTAAGTACATGGGAAGAAAAGAAAATACATAATAGGGCAACACAAGGTATACAATGTAACTACATAAGCACCGGCATCGGATGAAGCATACAGGGTGTAGTGTTAATGAGGTCAGTCCATAAGAGGGTCATTTAGGAGTCTGGTAACAACCGGGGAGAAGCTGTTTTTGAGCCTGTTCGTGTGTGTTCTCAGACTTCTGTATCTCCTGCCCGATGGAAGAAGTTGGAAGAGTCAGTAAGCCGGGTGGGAGGGGTCTTTGATTATGCTGCCCGCTTTCCCCAGGCAGCGGGAGGTGTAGATGGAGTCAATGGATGGGAGGCTTACTGGTCCAATACCCCGAAGACTGCCACTCTCGGGCACGGCTCCATCCTCACCCTTTGGACATCACCTTGAAGAAGGCTGTCCAGAACGCAACAAATCCAAGGCTGGCCCAGAACATGTAAGGCATGGTTGGCCGGGCCTCCCTCCCTTGCACCGTTCACACTTACCCTCCATCTCCGGGTAGAACCTGCTCATTTGGATTCTTGCTCCAGAGTCCCCAACCCACTTCCGTCCCCAACTTGTCTTCCCATTTCCGTCTAACTTCGTCCAGGGGTAGTCTTGCCCTGTCCGTATATGTTCCCACATTTATCTCTTTCCCCCCTCCCCCTTACTGTCCGTGTTGATTAATTCCTCTGTAGGATGTCTCTCGGGGCCCTGGGGTACCTTGCCGTCTCCTTGCGGTGAAAGTGTTTAATTTGGAGGTGTCCAATCCCGTGCAAACATGCTCACTGTTCAATGAGTCTTTTGCTCTTTCAGCATCTTTTCCTGCACAAATCTCAATCCTGTTGTGCCTGTCCCTTGTCCAGGCCATTGGTTGTGACAAACTCATTCGCTTCCTCCGGGGAGTTGAAGTAATGTTCCTTTTTTTTGTACCTGACCCAGAGCCTAACATACCAAAACGTACCCTATTCTTTTATAGGGCCGATTTCACCTGGTTAAACTTGGCCCTGCGTTTTGCTAGGTCTGCCCCAATGTCTTGGTAGATTCTGATTTTGTGTCCTGCCTAGGTGCTCGCTTTTGTCGGGCGTGCCCACCACAGGATCCTCTCAAGGTTCTGGTATCGGTGGAGCTTCGCGATAATCGCCCTCGGCTGCTCCCTGGCCGTAGGTTTTGATCTGAGCAACCCCTGTGCTCCGACTAAGCTGCCCAGCTTTTGGGCAAAGTAGTCAATCGGGTCATTGCCCTCGATACCTTCTGGCAGGCCCACGATCCTGATATTTTGTCGTCGGCAGCTGTTCTCCTGATCTTCGACTTTCCCCCTTAAGTTCCCCTGGACCACCATCAACCTTTTTACTTCTGCCTCCAGGGCGGCGATTCTGTACGCTCTGGTCCATCGAGGGCTTCTCCAGGTCGAGGAACGTCCTCTCCCGAGTTGCCACTTTCTTCCCCGGCCCATTAATTGCTGTCTGCATGGTGGCCATTGCCTCTGCCACCTTGACCGCCACCTGGATTTCTGTCCTGATCGCCTCCTTCATGGCAGTCAGCTCCTTCGTCAGGAAGCTCTTCCATCTGTCTCCTGGTGGTGGTGATGGTGGCGGCGGGGGTGGGGTTGTTGTTTGCCGATGCTCGGGTCGCCGGGGCCCCCTTCTTCTCATGGGTCGTGGCTCTTTCCGCCGCTTCTGCCGTCTCTTTGGCTCCTCGAGCTCTCGTTCGCTGGCATCTTTTCTTGGTTGCCCTCTTTCAATAAATTTACAGTGCAGAAGGAGGCCATTCAGCCCATCGAGTCTGCACCGGCTCTTTGAAAGAGCGCCCTACCCAAGCCCACACCTCCACCCTATCCCTATAACCCAGTAACCCCACCCAACACTTAAGGGCAATTTTGGACACTTAAGGGCAATTTATCATGGCCAATCCACCTAACCTGCACATCTTTGGACTGTGGGAGGAAACCGGAGCACTCTGAGAAAACCCACGCACACACAGGGAGAATGTGCAGACTCCGCATAGACAGTAACCCACGCTGGAAATCGAACCTGGGACCCTGGAGCTGTGAAGCAATTATGCTAACCACTATGCTACCGTGCTGCCCTTGTTGTTGGGGATTTTTTTCCTTTGAAATTTGGACAAAATTCAACCAAAAGTGCCTTTTTTTTCCTTCTCGGAGGACAGCCAACTGATGTGCGTCGGCTCAGCACCCCAGCGTCACCGGAAGTCCACCAGTGCTAATTAAAACCTGCTTTCGGAGATACCGAGTGTGGGAGGGGCAGGGTGGGATTGGGAATGTGGATCCTGCTCCCATATTTTGCTGCTCCTCCTAGTCATTCCACTGGAATTCCACTTGGCATCTTTAAGTTGTGCACCTGATTTTGTGTATTTGATATATGGGATGCTTGGATGTAAGCTTTACAATCCATTGAATCTCCCGTGTACTTTTCCCACAGTCTCTCCCTCTCCAGTAACACTGGGCAGATTAACCCAACAGCTCTTTTTAATAACATGGATGAAACTGGGCAGTCGGAGGCCACCGGAGGGGCAAGAAGTGGATGTGACTGGAAGGAATTCAATACTTTTGGTTTCCCTTTGTTTCCCACTCCCACCCCATATCCACTCTCTGTATTGATATCTTTGCCCCAATGAGACAGAGTCCCAACTATGTCTCAAAAAGATCTTTCACACAAATAATGGGGGAGCTGTGGGATGGAGGGGAAGGATGGTTAAAGCCAATTTCTTTGGCTCTCATTGTGGATTCAAGATCGAGTCTGTAGGCCTTGGAGGTTCAACCAAAATGTAAAGGTTTATTTTGAAGATGTTAACACGACAGGCTGCGATGTTAGACTGTCCGTTTGCCCACACAAACGGCTGATTCTGATGACATCATGCAATTGTTCTCTTAAAGTTCCCCAGTTCAGCTACAAAGCTGCTTCTGAGCAAACACTAAAAGACTATGAACACGCAACACTTGTCAATACCTACGTACCTCCAATCTAGGCCTTAAGGGCTCGCCTTATGCTCCTTGAACTGAGCTTCCTATCCCATTTCTATTCGGCCCTCGCCTCGCACTCAGTCATATATCAAGACCATGTCCTTTGTCAACATTGGCGCACTCTGAGCAATGTGGGGAGTGTGTACATGATTAATCTACGGCAGGGGTTAGGTTACAAAGTGTTGTTGCTGGGGGGGGAAGAAGAGAGTTACTCTGCTGACGAGGGAGAGACTTAGGTTTTGGGACAGAGAGGAGGTTGGTGGTGGGGGCTGCCAGGTGGTGGGGGGCTGCCAGGAGGCGGGCGGATGGAGGCATGGCGTATGGGCTGGTGGTGGGGCCCAGGAAAGGGGATGGCTGATCGGAGGGGGGGGGGGGGGGGGGCATGGTGCCCCCCAACTAGGCTGATCACCTGGAATGTTAGAGGGTTGAATGGGCCGGTCAAGAGGGCACGTGTGTTCGCGTATCGGAGGGCTCTGAAGGCGGACGTGGCAATGTTACAGGAGACACACCTGAAAGTGGCGGATCAAGTCAAGCTAAGGAAGGGTTGGGTCAGTCAGGTGTTTCATTCGGGGCTGGACACCAAGGCTAGAGGGGTTGCGATTTGATCAACAGGGGGGGGGGGGGGGGTGCGGGGGTTAGTGAGGAGAAATTCCAGCGCTGCAATGGAGGTTGGATGTGGGGTTGTTGGTGGATAAGGCGGTGTGCGAGAGGCTGAGGAAGTGTATGCAGAATTACCTGCAGGTTAATGACATGGGGGAAGTCTCAGCAACAGTGGTCTGGGAGGCGCTGAAGGCAGTGGTGAAAGGGGAGCTGATTT
Organism: Scyliorhinus torazame; assembly: GCF_047496885.1. Lineage (NCBI taxonomy): Eukaryota > Metazoa > Chordata > Chondrichthyes > Carcharhiniformes > Scyliorhinidae > Scyliorhinus > Scyliorhinus torazame. The sequence continues at coordinate 76,488,616 of NC_092715.1, forward strand.
CGATCCCGGCTTATAGGGATAGGACGGATAGGGCAGTAACGGACTGACTGGTTAAGAAGATCTTACAGATAGACAGGAGGTATGCGGTGACCCCGGGGGTAGAGCTCTTTTTTAAAAAAATAAATATATTTTTTAAAGTTTCTTAACACAATTTTTCTCCCTTACAAACAATAACCCCCCCCCCCGTAACAAAAAAAAAACGAGAAATCGCATAGAGCAAGATATATACATGGCAAAATGATATATTTACACAGCTTTGTACACTGGCCCTCACCCGTACGTGCCAGTTTCCCCAACCCTTCATGTTATCTCTTGCTCATCCACCCTCCCAGGTAGTCCCCCCTCTTTCCACCCCCCCCCCCCCCCCCTCCCAGGACGTCCCCCCCCCGCCAAGGTTGCTGCTGCTGCTGACCGACCTTCCTCTAATGCTCCGCGAGATAGTCTAGGAACGGTTGCCACCGCCTGTAAAATTCCTGCGCAGACCCTCTCAAGGCAAACTTAATCCTCTCCAACTTTATGAACCCAGCCACATCATTTATCATTGCTCCTGCCACTCCTCTCCAGAACCCCTCCAGTGCCGGGCATGACCAAAACATATGGACATGGTTCGCCGGGCTCCCTGAGCACCTTCCACATCTGTCCTCTACCCCAAAGAACCTACCTCAACCTCGCCCCCGTCAAGTGCGCTCTGTGGACCACCTTAAATTGTATCAGGCTGAGCCTGGCACACGAGGAGGAGGAATTAACCCTACCTAGGGCATCAGCCCACAGACCTTCCTCGATCTCCTCCCCAGCTCCTCCTCCCATTTACCCTTCAACCCTTCTACCAGCGCTTCCCCCTCTTCTTTCAACTCCTGGTGTATTTCCGACACCTTGCCCTCCCCGACCCATACACCCGAGATCACCCTATCTTGAACTTCTTGTGCCGGGAGCAACGGGAATTCCCTCACCTGTCGCCTCACAAAAGCCCTCACCTGCATATATCTAAAGGCATTTCCCGGGGGTAACTCAAACTTCTCCTCCAGTGCCCCTAGGCTCGCAAACGTCCCGTCGATGAACAGGTCCCCCATTCTTCCAAACCCCGCCCGATGCCAGCTCTGGAACCCCCCGTCCATCTTCCCCGGGACAAACCGGTGGTTACCCCTGATCGGGGGACCACACCGATGCTCCCATTGCACCCCGGTGCCGTCTCCACTGGCCCCAGATCCTTAGCGTTGCGGCCACCACCGGGCTCGTGGTATACTTTGTGGGCGAGAGCGGCAGCGGTGCCGTCACCAACGCCCCCAGGCTCGTTCCTTTACAGGACGCCATCTCCATCCTCTTCCATGCCGCCCCCCGCTCCCTCCATAACCCACTTGCGGATCATCGCCACATTTGCTGCCCAGTAGTAGCTCCCCAGGTTTGGCAGCGCCAACCCTCCTCGGTCCCTACTGCATTCTAGGAACCCTCTCCTTACTCTCGGGGTCTTATTCGCCCACACAAACCCCATAATACTCCTGCCTACTCTCTTAAAAAAGGCCTTAGTGATCATCACGATGGGAAGGCACTGAAACACAAACGGAAACCTCGGAAGGACCACCATTTTGACCGACTGCACTCTACCCGCCAGCGAGAGCGGTAACATGTCCCATCTTTTGAAATCCTCCTCCATTTGCTCCACCAACCTCGTCAGATTCAGTTTATGTAGGGTCCCCCAACTCTTGGCTATCTGGATCCCCAGAAACCGAAAGCTCTCCTCCGCCCTCCTCAGCGGTAGGTCCCCTATCCCTCTTTCTTGGTCCCCCACCTGTAATACAAAGAGCTCACTCTTCCCTACATTGAGCTTATAGTCCGAAAACTCCCCAAACTCCCTTAGAGTCTGCATGACCTCCACCATCCCCTCCATTGGATCCGCCACGTACAGCAACAGGTCATCCGCATATAGCGACACCCCGATGCTCTTCTCCCCCCTCGGACCACCCCCCTTCCATTTATTAGACTCCCTTAATGACATGGCCAATGGTTCGATCGCCAATGCGAACAACAGGGGGGGACAGGGGGCACCCCTGCCTCGTCCCTCGGTACAGTCGAAAGTACTCCGACCTCCGCCGGTTCGTCACTACACTTGCCATCGGGGCTCTGTAAAGGAGCTTAACCCAATTGATAAACCCTACCCCGAACTCAAACCTGCGCAGCACCTCCCAGAGGTACTCTCACTCTACTCGGTCAAAGGCCTTTTCCGCGTCCATAGCTGCCACTATCTCCGCCTCTCCCTCCTCCGATGGCATCATTATCACGTTTAAGAGCCTCCGCACATTGGTGTTTAGTTGCCTGCCCTTTACAAATCCCGTCTGGTCCTCGTGGATTACCCCCGGGACACAGTCCTCGATCCTCGTGGCCAGCACTTTTGCCAGCAACTTTGCATCCACATTGAGGAGCGAGATCGGCCTGTACGATCCACATTGCAGTATGTCCTTCTCCCGCTTTAGGATCAAAGAAATTGTCGCTTCCGATATTGTCGGGGGCAGGGTCCCCTCCTCTCTTGCCTCATTAAAGGTCCCCACCAGTAGCGGGGCCAACAGGTCTGCGTACTTCCTGTAGAACTTCACCGGGAATCCGTCCGGTCCTGGGGCCTTCCCCGCCTGCATGCTCCCCAAACCCTTGCTCAGCTCCTCCAACCCAATTGGTGCCCCCAAATCAGCCACCTCTTGCTCCTCCACCCTCGGGAATCTCAGCTGATCTAGGAATCGTCTCATCCCCTCTTCCCCCGCTGGGGGCTGGGATCTGTACAGCTCTTCATAAAAGGCCTTGAATACCTCGTTTATTCGGGGGTAGAGCTCTTAAGGGAATGTCGGAAGCTGCAGGCTGAGTTTGGGGTGTTGTCCACAGGTAAGGTTGTGCACTTTAGAACAGAGATGAGGAGAAATTTCTTCAGCCAGAGAGTGGTGGGTCTGTGGAATTCATTGCCACAGAGGGCGGTGGAGGCCGGGACGTTGAGTGTCTTTAAGACAGAAGTTGATAAATTCTTTATTTCTCGAGGAATTAAGGGCTATGGAGAGAGAGCGGGTAAATGGAGTTGAAATCAGCCATGATTGAATGGTGGAGTGGACTCGATGGGCCGAATGGCCTTACTTCCGCTCCTATGTCTTATGGTAAGGCAGTGGAGAAGCTGAGAAAGGCGAGGGGGGTGTTTTATGAACATGGGGAGAAGGCCAGCAGAATGCTTGCACAGCAGCTTAGGCAGAGGGAGGTGGCCAGGTAAATAGAGAAGGTGGTTGATGGGGATGGGAACTTGGTAGGGCAGTGCTAAACAGGGCGTTCAGGGAATTTTACAGTAGGCTCTACTGCTCGGAAACACCCGCAGGGCCGGAGGGGATGAGACGCTTTTTGGACGGACTGACCTTCCCAAGGGTGGGTAGGGAGCTGGTAGATGGGCTGGGGGCCCCGATTAGGGCCGAAGAAATAGTTGAGGACTTGAAGGCAATGCAGTCGGGTAAAGCCGCGGGGCCAGACGGGTACCTGGTGGAATTCTATAAAAGGTTCTCGGGGATTTTAGGGCCGTTGCTGGTCCAGGTTTTCAATGAGGCAAGGGACAGAGGGGTGCTTCCCCCGATGATGTCACAGGCCACTATTTTGTTGATATTGAAGCGGGACAAGAACCCGGAGCTATGCGATCATATAGGTCGATCTCGCTGCTTAATGTGGATGCCAAGTTGCTGGCCAAAATTTTGGCCTCCAGGATTGAGGATTGTGTGCCGGATGTGATTATGGAGGATAAAACCGGGTTTGTCAAGGGTAGGCAGTTGGTGGCCAATATTAAAAAGGCTGCTCCGTGTGATCATGATGCCCCCGGAGAGTAGGGAGGTTGAGGTAGTAGTGGCAATGGATGCGGAAAAGGGCGTTCGACCGGGTGGAGTGGGATTATCTACGTGAGGTGCTGGGATGATTTGGGTTCGGTAGGGACTTTATCGACTGGGTCAGGCTGTTGTACCAGGCCCTGGAGGCTAGCGTAAGGACGAATAGGACGACCTTGGACTATTTTAGACTGTACCGGGGAACAAGACAGGGATGCCCCCTCTCCGCACTGTTGTTTGCGTTAGCTATAGAACCGCTGGCAATTGCTCTGAGAGCTTCAGTGGGCTGGTTTGGGGGCGCTGGAACATAGTCTCGCTGTACATGGACGACCTGCTCTTATACGTATCGGATCCAGGGGCAGGGATGGGTGAATATGTGGAGATTTTGGGGGAAATTGGCCGGTTTTCGGGGTATAAACTGAATATGACGAAGAGTGAGATGTTTGTAGACCAGGCGAGGGGTCAGGAGGGTCGGCTGAGGGAGCTGCCGTTTAGGTTAGTCGGGGACAGTTTCAGGTACCTAGGGATACAAGTGACACACGACTGGGGCCGGTTACACAAGTTGAAATTGTCCCGGTTGGTTGAGCAGATGAGGGGCGAGTTTCGGAGATGGGATGCGCTCCCGCTGTCGTTACTGGGAGAGTGCAGACGGTCAAAATGACGGTCCTACCGAGATTTCTTTTCGTATTTCGGTGTCTCCCAATTTTATCCCGCGGTCCTTTTTTAAGAGGGTTAATAAAATCATCCTGGGCTTTGTGTGGGCGGGTAAGTCCCCGCGAGTGAAGAAGGTGATGCTCGAGAGGAATCGGCGGGAGGGGGGGCTTGCGCTGCCGAATTTTAGTAATTATTACCGAGCAGCTAACATAGCCATGATAAAGAAGTGGGTGGTGGGGGCGGGGTCGGTTTGGGAGCAGATGGAGGCAGCTTCGTGTAGGGGCACCAGTCTGGGGGCACCTCTGCCGTTCTTGCCGGCGAGGTACTTCACCAGCCCCGTAGTGGTGGCGGCCCTGGGAATCTGGGGTCAGTGGAGGAGGTATGCTGGCGCAGTGGTAGCATCGGTCTGGTCCGCAATATGTGACAATCACCGGTTTGCCCCGGGGAGCTTGGATGGGGGGTTCAGAGTATGGCGAAGGAAGGGAATTGAGAAGATGGGGGACTTGTTTTTAGAGGGGAGCTTCCCTAGCTTGAGGGTGCTGGAGGAGAAGTTTGGGCTGGCAAGGGGGAACAAATTTAGATTTTTACAGGTGCGGGACTTTCTGCGCAGGCAGGTATCATCCTTCCCACTCCTACCACTAAGGGGATGCAGGATAGGGTAGTGTCGAGGGGATGGGTGGGAGAGGGGAGCGTCTCGGACATCTATAAAGAATTCATGGGGGCGGAGGAGACGCTGACCGAGGAGCTGAAGTGTAAGTGGGAGGAGGAGCTTGGTGGTGAGATGGAGGATGGCTTATGGGCGGACGCGTTGAGCAGAATCAACGCGACCGCAACATGCGCAAGGCTCAGCTTGATCCAATTCAAGGTGGTCCACCGGCCCACATGACACTGCCCCGGATGAGCAGATTCTTTGGGGTGGAGGACAGGTGTGTAAAATGTGCGGGAGGACCAGCGAACCATGTCCACATGTTCTGGGCGTGTCGAAAATGTAGGGGATATTGGCAGGGGTTTGCGGATGTCATGTCCAGAGTATTGAAAACAAGGGTGGCAATGAGTCCAGTGGTGGTGATTTTCGGGGTGTCGGACGACCCGGGAATCCAAGAGGAGAAAGAGGCAGATGTTCTGGCCTTTGCTTCCCTGGTAGCCCGGAGGCCTTGAGAGGGTCACTGTTAGCACGGGGGGGTGGTCCATCTGAGATGTTGGATGCAGGCCTTGTTTTAACATCTCCTCCAGATGATGGCACCTCTGAGAGTTCAGTACTCCCTCAGTATTACACAGGAGTGTTGGCTCTTCACCTGTCCCTGCTGTCCAGCATCCCAACACTCTCCACTTACCTTCTCCACTCCTGCTCCCACCTTGACTGTTTCCATCCTGGGTTTAAAATGAGGCATTTTAATGTAAGAGGCTAATTGTTTTTCAGGCCAACAGATTTCTTTTTACACCTGTAGCAAAATCGTTTCATTTGGCACTTTGTTTACACTAAAAATCCATGTGGTGCTCCGTTAACTCAAGTACTGTTGAAACGAGTAGCTCTGTATTAAAGCAAATGGGGGAGGAAGTTTAAGTAGACATTGATTTGAATTGACAAACACAACTTAGTCAGCTAGGATTTTGTTTTGACAGCAGTGTAATAAATACAAGTGAATGAATTTTGTTTGTTTGCAAGTTGGATTTCTCCCCTCCCACCCACAATTAGTACTGCGACACCAGGTATTATTATGAGGAATGCATTGTGACGGTAATGTATTGAATCTGAAGAACAATTATGGTGTGTATTTCTGTTTTAGGTGGGAGTGGTGAAACAGACTGAGACTGCAGCTCTTAAAGCTGTTGGAGAGAACAAAGGCAATCTGTTCACCCGCAAGCTGACTGCTCTCTACACCAAGTCTACACTCATTGGAGAAGATATCCTTTCAGCTTCATACTCATTTTGAACTAGTTTCACTTTCCCCTTGAACCACCTGATGGTCTGACCAGGGATATGCACAAATTATCTTCTAGAACTTTTAAGTTTATATAGAATTATTCAGGTCAGGTGTGAGCATAGCTTCTGTAGCCCAGAATGGTGATGATGGGTTGAATGGCCTGTGCCTGTATTGAGACATATCTATATATAGATATCTGAATGGATTACCAAGTGCAGTTGAATCAATATTTGTGATTTCTGAGCTCTGATTTGATAAAGGTTTAAGCAGTATGCAGATGTATAATGCTCCTTGACGATTGTTACATATTAACCCACTGCTGAACCTAGACAGTGACTCAGTTGAAGTTGGAGATGTGCCGAGTGAGCTTCCCAACAGCTACCTGATGTGTATCTGTGAACAGATACACAAGAAGAAAGATTATAAGAAGCAAGGAGTTCAGATTGGGCTTGTGGTAAGAATCCCTTCACAAAAACGTCAGTAAACACAAATTGTTTCTGAAATTGCTAATGTATGCCAAGAGATATAAAACGTTAACCTAGACTGGCGAATTGTCCAAAATATGCTTTGTTATTGGTTAAAGTTCATATTTGTAATGAATAATTGATTAAGATTTAATTATGTGCTCGGACTTTATGTGCAATGCCTGCTTTTGTGTGGGAACTTAAAATTAGGAGCTGTAAATATAAACTCAGTTTAATTCTTGGGTGTATTGTGGCATTTGTTCAGGTTTAGTTACCATATAAAAACAATACCATTTCTCCATGCAGTGTTTCTTATACCCTGGAGAATTGTCCAAACATTGTGCAAGTTAGGTGAATTGGCCATACTAAATTGCCTCTTAGTGTCCAAAATTATGTAGGTTAGGTGGCGTAATGGGGATAGGGGCAGGGGATAAGGCATACATTGGGTGCTCTGTCAGAGTTGGTGCAGACTTGATAGGCTGAATGGCCTCCTACTGCACTCTGGGGATTCTATGGATTCGGTCTGTAGTTGTCCTTTATGACCCTGTTTCCTTGTTCTAAATTCACTAAATTTATGCATTTAATTATTACATTGTGCTAAAATAATTTACAGTCACTGTTGACTTGCTTTCGAAACTGAAAGAATAGGAAGAGTTGCATTTATCTAGTGCCTTTCACAGCCTCAAAACATTCCAAAGCGTTTTACAGTCAATGAAGTACTTTTGAAGTGTGGTCACTGGTGCAATGCAAGAAATGGGTCAGCCAATTTGTTCACAGCTGAGTTTGATTACCGTCTAATGCTCGTTTTGCCAGCACTTTTCTCCTTCTTCAAAGCTTCTCACTACTGAAAAAATTAACTTCTAAAATTCTCACGATTGCTTTTTTTCCCCGGTGCTTATCAAAATTGAAACTTTGACTTGTCAAATGGAACAGATAAATCTGGCCATCCTAATGGATGGGCCAGGGCAGCTACGGATGGGCTGAAATACGTCATGTCAGCATTTTTAATGTCCTGTGCATAAAGTTAAAACAAAAACCTTCGTAATCTCCAATGCTGGGGGCGGGAGTCTCTCAGCCCGGGGCCGCAGAGCGGAGAATTGGCGCCGGCGTGGTGCCGGTTGGGGGCCGCTCTACGCTGCCCCCCCCCCGATTCTCGGCCCGGGATGGGCCGAGTGGCCGTAACGAAAAACCCAGTCCCGCCGGCGCCGTCCACGTGTGGTCTTAACCGGCGGGACCTCGGAGTGGAAGGGTCTTGGGGGGGGGGGGGGGGGGGGGGGGGGGGGGTCCACTGTGCCCGGCCTGCCAGGCGGGTCGGGCTGGGGGCCTCCTTTCTTCCATGCCGGCCCCTTTAGCCCTACACCATGTTGCGTTGGGGCCGGCGCGGAGAAGGGAGCCACTGCGCATGCGCGGACCCCGCGGCGCCCAGTTGACGTCGGGATCAGCAGCTGGAACGGCGTGGGTCGCTCCAGTGCTGTGCTGGCCCCTGTAGGGGCCAGAATTGCTGATCCTGAGGCCATGTTGACGCCGTCAAGAAACGCGGCGTTTCTGAAGGCGTCAACACTTAGCCTCCAGATCAGAGAATCCCGCGCGCGCTATGCGTTTAGAATGCGTTACGAAAAGTTTTTCTTTTGTTTGTGTGGCCACTAGATGGCAGCAAAAGGCAACAGTAACTGAACCAGCTTGTCCATTAATTGATAGAACAGTAGGACACTTACAGCAAGAGGGTCGTCTCCTTAATACACAATCCTGTTGCAGCAAATGAGCATTTTATGACGGGTAGTAATGACAGTTCAGTCATTTTCTATATTCCCTTGAATAGGCCAGTTTAAAGCACTGCATTAACAGACTCAGCCAGGAAACCCAACAATCAATCCCTCATACTATTCAAAATAGTGTGGGTGCTGGAAACAGAAATAAAAAAACACAACATTCTGGAAATGCTCATTGGATCTGACAGCATCTGTGGAGAGAGAAACGGAGTTGACCTTTTTTTTTTAACCTTTCATCAGAACTGCTGAATGATCGCCAACCTGGAACGTCAACTTTGTTCTGTCTCCACAGATGTTGCTAAGCCTGATGACTATTTCCAGCACCTCCTGTTTTTATTTACCTCGCTTCTTCATCAGAAATTGTTGAATGGATACAAATAGTTTTTTTTCTGCTATGAGTTTCTCGCATATTAGTTTTAATATTAATAAAAGATTAAGAATGTGGTTTACAATCACATAACATTGTTTTTAACTGCTGACTGCTTTTTTCCTCTTGTTCAATTGCAAACTGATTTTCACAGTCAGCGTTCTTGTTCTGAAATTTAGGAGATTTTTTGGAGACCCTATGGACCAGATTTTACTGCCAAAATGGTGGTGAGGTTAAGGCATTCTCCATTTAACAAATATGTGATTTTTATGTAAATATGCCAAAGTTGCTGAACTTTCTATTTCTGCTATTACTAAATTTGCCAGAGTGTTTGTCTTGTTCCAAGTGTAAGTAGTGTAGCCATGTAAAATGGCCACCTGCAAAGGACCATGGGAATTGTGGTCAATTTGGGACACAGACAGGTACACAGCCTCTGTGTATTGCGCAAAGAAACCAGACTTGGCTGAAACTTGTATCCATTAAGAGTCGATCACCATTTCCCCCAGGACAATAGAGTGTGAATCGAGGAGTTACAACAGTACCAGACTAACCGGCACCAACCCCCTTATTTGGAAAGGCCTACGTGCCTGGGACAATGATAGCTAGGACCCGCCCAGCTATCGAGGTATCCACACCCTAACTTGCTGAGGTCGATGAGGGTGATCGAGCACCCTATTGATCCATTGGACCTGGAGTAAGGACCGCCCAAAAGGGCGTGAAAGAGACTAAGGATAAAAAGCCCTGCGCACTAGAGATCGGTCTCTTTTGGGACCGGCCTGTGTGCGACCAACTGCAGCAGAACAACCAAGTTCAAGATCCCGCGTCCATTCGTGAACGGTGAGCCCAGCTGAGACGAACCCATCAACTGCCAAACTGACCACGTGGACCCGGGTAAAAGCCTTATCTTGCACAGTGCCGGTCACTCGAAGCTAAGTAAAGGCCATCTTCGTCGTCAGGTGTAGTTTAGTACGGAGCCATGTGTGTTATTGCATTGAGATACACGTCTTGTGTTATTAATAAACTCTGTTTTTGAGCTAACATATTGGTTGTGTGGTCATTTGGTCGATAGAAGAAACAGCTTGTGGTTCACCCCAAAGTAAAGAAGGCAACATTTATTGGCGACTCTGACAGGACCTCGAATAGAAGTGACTTTGTTACTCCGAGGGATCCCACAACTTCGAATTAAATTGGGAAAAAGAACAAACCACAAGAGTAAGGTTCATATCGGCCAAATAACCGATTTTCGGAAGTGTGCACTAACCGCATGCGTAACTAACAGGGAGACTTGCATGCAAATCTAGAGGGATTGTGAACCAGAATATAGCCGTAAGCCGTACCCGTTGTTCGATCGACTCCTTATTCCCCCCCGTTCCAAATTTTAAGTAGAGAAGAGATGGCAGCGCAGATGATAGAGAAGTTGATGAACCCACAGCAGCAATCCGAGGTTACAGTAGTTGATAAATCAGAGCAGTGCCCATATAGGAGGATTTGTTGAGAAAGTATTTAAAGGGGAAAGGATGGCCCTTTGGTCGAATTTTTGTGCAAACACTGAGTCGGGTCCAGGAAAGATGGGACAGACTTGGCGGGAGAATCTTTGTGAGATATATAAGAAAAACGCAGCAAAGTTTAGAAAGCCAATGGCAATAGTGTGCTGCTTGGCATAGTTGCGAGGCACCGAGGAGGTCGTCGACACGCTCCGCAGACAGTTGGCAGAGAAGGAAGAAGAGAATGAGGGAAGCAGTAAAGAAAGTGAGAAAATGATTGAGGAACTCCGGGAGAAGTTACCTGCTAAAGACAGGGAAATCGCCGATGTTAAACCAGTCTTGCATAGTACACCTTAGCAGCTTCCAAACCCAGTACGACAAGGCTGATCAAGACACACAGTGTGCAGTCTTGATAAGAGAGGAGACTGAACACCAGGTCACCCAATGAACAAAGAAATGCACCGATTTACAGGCAGCTTTAAGAGCGCTCCACCAGTCCACTAAAAAACAAATGCAGAGCACCGTTGACCACGTTAAATGCCAGCGGAAGATGGATAAGCTCCAGTCGTTACTTTCCGTTCAGAATGGTTTTATGTGTACCTTCGGGACAGACTAGACAGATGAGGAAGAGATGGCAGATTGGGAAGAGTTAATTGAAAGCGCGCAAATGTATGTTAAAGGAACGGAAAGTCAAAAGCAGCCGCCACGCATCCCAAAAAGAAAAGTACCGGCAGCACAGGTCGCACCAACCCCCACAGCTGCCCCGACACTCATGAATCCGGTCACCACAGTAAGAAGGATAAGGGATCAGGCAGGTCCAGATATTACCGACATCACCCCACTTTCGGTAACTCAATTGAGGGACGCTTGCAGTAAAGTTACTCCATTTCAGCCCACTGCAGACCCGCATAGCTTCTTTGAGGAGATGCGCCAACAAAAGGTTATGTACGGATTAGATGAGAGGGGGGAAGTTAAATTGATAGTAATGAGTCTCAGCCAGTCGGTAAGGTCAGCTTTGCCAGACCCCCAAAACGTAGGAGGAGGAACCCAGAGGAAATGAAGGCCGCAATATTAGATGCTATCGAATACAACAGGGGATCCGGTAGAGGGTTTGAACGGATGCAGGCAAAAGAAAGGGGAACATCCGACCGCCTTTGCTGGTTGCCTCTGGATACATTTCAAGGCAGTATACGGAAACTAAGACCGCGCTCACCTCGGTGAGGAAGACACCACTAAATGGTCCTGTACCTTCGTTTCACATGCCACTGCAGCAGGTAAAAAGGCTTGCACGGTTCCAGTGGCGGCCATGACCATGGAGGGGTAGGTTGCACATTTGATAGCTCCCGCCTGTAATGGGAGTTTGGACCTTTTTCCCCCATTTTTGGGGGGATTTTATGGGATAAAGCAGTGAAGAGTGAGACAGTGAGGAGAAATCCCCCTCGGGTGTATGGAGAATTGGACCAGAAGTGGCCGTGTGAGACAACAAGTCCTATAAGGGAGACGCAAGTAGAGCTGGTAACACGGGACAGCATGGTGGAGGGCAAGGGCCCCGGGGAGACGGCACCGTGGTCGACAGAGCAGCTGGTGACGTTTTTCGAGGGTTGCTTGGCCAAGCTGAAGAAGGACACGCTGGACCTGATTAAGGCTGCGATTGGTCAAGTGGTTCAGAATCAGGAAACCCACGGGAGAGCGATCCAGATCGAACAAAAGTTGTCCGAGCATGAGGAGTATATAACCATGCTGGAAAGCAAGGTGGGGATGATGAACGACCGCCAGAAAAGAATGCAGGAGAAGCTGGAGGACCTGGAGAATAGGTCCAGGAGGCAGAATCTCAGAATTGTTGGCCTCCCTGAAGGCAGTGAGGGGTTGGATGCGAGGGTCTATGTGACGGACATGTTGGAGAAGTTTATGGGGGCTGGGGCGTTCCCTCGGCCCCTGGAATTGGACAGAGCGCACAGAGCCATTGCGAGGAAGCCCAGAGCAAACGAACTGCCGAGGGCCATGGTGGAACGCTTTCACCGTTTCGTGGACAAGGAACACGTTTTGCGGTGGGCCAAGAAAGAACGGGGCAGCAAGTGGGAGAACTGTGAGTTGTGCATTTATCAGGACCTGGGAGCGGATTTGGCCAAGAGGAGAGCTGGGCTCAATCGGGCAAAAACGACCCTCTAAGAAGTTGGTGAAGTTCAGGATGCTGTACCTAGCCCGCCTGTGGATCACACATGAGGAACGGGACTTCTACTTTGAAATGCCAGATGAAGTATGGACCCTTATTAAAGAAAGGAAGCTGGAGGCGAATTAAAAGACACTTAAGCCTTGGAGAAGTACTGTGGCAGCGATTTGTGGTGCTGGATTGTAAAAATTTAAGTAGCTCTATGTGATGCTTTTAAAATGTTTATTCATGTGGGGGGGGGGGGGAGAGAGGAGAGTACAATAGGGAGACAGACTGCTTGGTGCCAGGGGCGGGAGCTATCGAGTCAGCATGGGTCAGCTGACTCTGAAGCGCAGTGGGGGGTGGACAGGTGATAAGCTGGAGCTTGACTTGGGGGATTGGGTTGTTAGTGATGATGCTGGGGGAGGGGGGGTTGCTGCTGCTTTGCTGACGGGAGGAACTGTTACTAGGGGACAAATGGGAGGTTGGGAACAGCGACAGCCCGAGGGGGGACTCGAGGAAGCAGAGGGCGCGGGCTCGAGGCTGGCCTAAAAAGGGTGATGGCTAGTCGGCGGGGTAGGGGGGGGGTGGTGGTGGTTGGAAGTCCCCCGTCCAGGATAATCACATGGAACATGAGAGGACTGAATGGGCCAGTCAAGAGGGCTCGCGTGTTTGCGCATTTGAGGGAACTGAAGGCGGACGTGGCAATGCTACAAGAGACACACCTAAAGGTTACAGACCAGACGAGATTGAGGAAGGGGTGGGTTGGCCAAGTGTTCCACTCAGGACTGGACTCCAAGACCAGGGGAGTAGTGATCTTGATCAGCAAATGAGTGGCATTCGAGGCAGGGAGAGTCGTGTCAGACAAGGGGGTAGGTACATAATGGTGAGTGGGCAGCTGGAGGGGTGCGAGTGGTACTTGTGAACATGTATGCTCTGAATTGGGACAACGTGGAATTTATGAGGCGGGTGTTAGGTAAGATCCCAGACTTAGACTCACATAACTTGATCATGGGAGGGGACTTCAACACAGTCATTGATCCGGAATTGGACCGGTCAAAATCCAGGACAGGGAGGAGGCCGGCCGTGGCAAAGGAATTGAAGGGTTTTATGGAACAGATGGGGGGGGGGGGGTAGACCCATGGAGGTTTGCACGGCCGAGGACGAAGGAGTTTTCCTATTTTTCACATGTCCACAAGGTATACTCTCATCGACTTTTATGTTCTGAGCAGGGCGCTGAGAATACTGAGTACTCGGCAATTGCAGTGTCGGACCATGCCCCGCATTGGGTGGATCTACGGGTTAGTGTGGAGAGAGGGCAACGCCCGCTGTGGAGACTTGATGTGGGGTTGCTAGCCGACGAGGTGGTCTGTGGGCGGGTTAACAAGTCCATCCAGAACTACCTGGAAACAAATGATACGGGGGAGGTCTCTGCAGCGACGGTCTGGGAAGCTTTGAAGGCAGTAGTCCGAGGGGAATTAATCTCGATACGGGTCCACAGAGAAAAAGTGGAACGGGCTGAGAGAGATAGGTTAGTGGAGGAGATACTCCAGGTGGACAGGAGATACTCAGAGGCCCCGGAAGCGGGGCTACTGAGCGAGCGGCGGAGGTTACAGGTGGAGTTTGGGCTGTTGACCACAGGGAAAGCAGTGGAACAGTTGAGCAAGGCAAGGGGTGTGATCTGTGAGTACGGGGAAAAGGCAAGCAGAATGTTGGCGCACCAGCTCAGGAAAAGAGAGGCTGCCAGGGAGATAGGTAAAGTAAAGAGTAGAGACGATAATACTGTCCTGGACCCAGCGGGGGTGAACGAGGTGTTTAAGGACTTTTATAGTAAATTGTATGAGTCAGAACCCCTGGCTGGGGTGGAGGGGACGAGGCAATTTCTGGATCAGTTGAGGTTCCCGAGGGTGGAGGAGGACCGGAGCAAAGCGGGTCATACAGGCTGATTTCTATGCTGAATGTGGATGCTAAACTGCTGGCTAAGATACTGCCACAAGGATAGAGGACTGTGTACGGGGGGTGATAGGGGAAGACCAGACGGGGTTTGTTAAGGGCAGGCAACTCAAGGCCACTCAAGGCCAATGTTCGAAGGCTTCTAAATGTTATTATGATGCCCTCAAAAGGAGAGGAGGCAGAGGTGGTGGTAGTGGAGATGGCTTTTGATCGGGTGGAGTGGAATTACCTGTGGGAGGTGCTGGGAAGGTTTGGGTTTGGTGAGGGGTTTATTGACTGGGTGCGGTTGCTCTATTATTAGGCACAGGGGCTGGTTTAGCACTGGCTAAATCGCTGGCTTTGAAAGCAGACCAAGGCAGGCCAGCAGCACGGTTCGATTCCCGTACCAGCCTCCCCAAACAGGCGCCGGAATGTGGCGACTAGGGGCTTTTCACAGTAACTTCATTGAAGCCTACTCGTGACAATAAGCGATTTTCATTTTTTTCATTTTTTCACCAGTAGCAAGTGTGAGTACGAACCGGCTGAGGTTGGGGTATTTTGAACTACACCGAGGGACGAGGCAAGGGTGCCCCCTCTTCCCGTTACTGTTTGCTCTGGCCATCGAGCCATTGGCCATGGCATTAAGAGACTCTAAGAACTGGAAAGGGCTGGGTCGCCCCCGTGTCTCGCTCTACGCAGATGACCTGCTCTTGTATATTTCGGACCCGTTGGAGGGGATGGGGGAAGTAATGCGAATCTTGGGGGAATTTGGCAATTTTTCAGGGTATAAATTGAACATGGGGAAAAGCGAGATGTTAGTGATCCAGGCAAGAGGGCAGGTGAAGAGACTGGGTGAGCTCCCGCTTAGAATGGTAGGGAAGAGCTTTCGCTATCTGAGAATCCAGGTGGCCCGGAACTGGAGGTACTACACAAGTTACATCTATCCCGGTTGATAGAACAACTGGAAGGGGACTTTAAGAGATGGGACATGCTCCCGCTATCACTGGCGGGGAGGGTACAGACCGTGAAAATGACGGTCCTCCCCAGATTTCTGTTTGTCTTTCAGTGCCTCCCCATCTTCATCTCAAAGGCCTTTTTCAAGCGGGTGAATAAGATTATGATGTGCTAGACTTCCGGGTGCGGCGATGACCAGCTGAGTCGCACGTTTCGGCAGCTCCCGGTGGAACGGACTTTTGGGCTCTTAATAGGAGCCCCAACGGCAATTTTAACGGCTAAAAGTACTGTGCGGTGAACCAGAAGGGAATCCCCCCTGGATACGGATGAAAAAAGGAGAGGAAGGTGGCCGGATTGCGGTGGATCCTTTAGAGCAGCGGCAAGGAAGGCAAGCAAAAACCAAGATGGCGTCGGAAGGTGGCAGTTTAACATGGGGCCCTGAACAACACGAGTTTTTGAAACGCTGCGTGGAAGAACTAAAAAAGGAAATGAAGAAGGAGCTGTTGGCCCCGATATTACAGGCGATCGAAGGGCTAAAGGAGGAGCAAAAGACCCAGGAGCGGGAGCTTCGGGGCGTGAAGGCAAAGGCTGCCGAGAATGAGGACGACATACAGGGCCTGGTGGTGAAGACGGAGATGCACGAGGCACACCATAAAAGATGTGTGGAAAGGCTGGAGGTGCTGGAGAACAACGCGAGGAGGAACAACCTAAGGATTCTTGGTCTTCCTGAAGGTGCGGAGGGAGCGGACGTCGGGGCATATGTGAGCACGATGCTGCACTCGTTAATGGGAGCGGAGGCCCCGGCGGGTCCGCTGGAGGTGGAGGGAGCATACCGAGTGATGGCACGAGGACCGAGAGCAGGAGAAATTCCTAGAGCCATAGTGGTGAGATTCCTCCGTTTTAAGGACAAAGAGATGGTCCTCAGATGGGCAAAGAAAACTCGGAGCAGTAAGTGGGAGAACGCGGTGATCCGCGTATACCAAGACTGGAGTGCGAAGGTGGCGAGAAGGAGGGCGAGCTTTAATCGGGCCAAGGCGGTGCTTCACAAAAAGAAGATCAAATTCGGAATGCTGCAACCGGCAAGACTGTGGGTCACATATCAAGGGAGGCACCACTACTTTGAGACGGTGGATGAGGCGTGGACTTTTATCGTGGAAGAAAAATTGGAATGAGCGGGTTATTTTTTTTTTTAAAAAAAGAACGTTTGAAACAAAGTGGTGGGGTGAGTATGGGGGGGCGAAGAGGGGGGTAAAAAGGGGGGAAAGAGGAGTTTTATGTTATTAATCCTGCGATGTGGTAACTTTTCTCTCTTCCACAGGAGGTGGTGGGGGGAGGAAAGGAGGTGGAGGAGATGGGGCGTTGGCCATTGGGGGCAGGGCCAAGGGGGAAGCGCGGGCTCTGTTCCCGCGCTATGATAATCATGGCGGGAATAGGGAAGCAGGAAGGAGGGGGCGTCGCACGGTGCGAGCCGAGGTCACGGGCGGAAGCCGAGGTCGGCCAGAGTTTGCTGACTTCTGGGAGCAACATAGAGGGTGTAACTACGCTAGTGGGGGTACTAGCGGGGGGGGGGGGGGGAATTATTGGGCTGCTGCTGCTGGGGAGAGGGGGGAGCTGGCATGGGGTGGGATGGGTGGGGGAGCACTGCCTGGGGGGGACACAGCTGCGTGGGAACCGGGTGAGGAGCTGGAAAAAGGGGATGGCTAATCGACAAGGGGGGGGGGAAAAAGCCCCCCAACCCGGCTGATCACGTGAGAGGGCTGAACGGGCTGATAAAGAGGGCACGGGTACTCGCACACCTTAAGAAACTTAAGGCAGACGTGGTTATGTTACAGGAAACGCACTTGAAACTGATAGACCAGGTGAGACTACGCAAAGGTTGGGTGGGGCAGGTGTTCCATTCGGGGCTAGATGCGAAAAACAGGGGGGTGGCTATATTAGTGGGGAAGCGGGTAATGTTTGAGGCAAAGACTATAGTGGCGGATAGTGGGGGCAGATACGTGATGGTGAGTGGCAAACTACAGGGGGAGACGGTGGTTTTGGTAAACGTATATGCCCTGAATTGGGATGATGCCAATTTTATGAGGCGTATGCTAGGACGCATCCCGGACCTAGAGGTGGGAAAGTTGGTAATGGGGGGAGATTTCAATACGGTGTTGGAACCAGGGCTGGACAGGTCGAGGTCCAGGACTGGAAGGAGGCCGGCAGCAGCCAAGGTGCTTAAAGATTTTATGGAGCAGATGGGAGGAGTAGACCCGTGGAGATTTAGCAGACCTAGGAGTAAGGAGTTTTCGTTTTTCTCCTATGTCCACAAAGTCTATTCGCGAATAGACTTTTTTGTTTTGGGAAGGGCGTTGATCCCGAAGGTGAGGGGAACGGAGTATACAGCTATAGCCATTTCGGATCACGCTCCACATTGGGTGGACTTGGAGATAGGGGAGGAAACAGAAGGGCGCCCACCCTGGAGAATGGACATGGGACTAATGGCAGATGAGGGGGTGTATCTAAGGGTGAGGGGGTGCATTGAAAAGTACTTGGAACTCAATGATAATGGGGAGGTCCAGGTGGGAGTGGTCTGGGAGGCGCTGAAGGCAGTGGTTAGAGGGGAGCTGATATCAATAAGGGCACATAAAGGAAAGCAGGAGAGTAGGGAACGGGAGCGGTTGCTGCAAGAACTTTTGAGGGTGGACAGGCAATATGCGGAGGCACCGGAGGAGGGACTGTACAGGGAAAGGCAAAGGCTACACGTAGAATTTGACTTGCTGACAACGGGTACTGCAGAGGCACAGTGGAGGAAGGCACAGGGTGTACAGTACGAATATGGGGAGAAGGCGAGCAGGTTGCTGGCCCACCAATTGAGGAAAAGGGGAGCAGCGAGGGAAATGGGGGGAGTGAGGGATGAGGAAGGAGAGATGGAGCGGAGAGAGTGAATGGAGTGTTCAAGGCAATTTATAAAAAATTATACGAAGCTCAACCCCCGGATGGGAGGGAGAGAATGATGGGCTTTCTGGACCGGCTGGAATTTCCCAAGGTGGAGGAGCAGGAAAGGGTGGGACTGGGAGCACAGATTGAAATAGAGGAAGTAGTGAAAGGAATTAGGAGCATGCAGGCGGGGAAGGCTCCGGAACCGGATGGATTCCCAGTTGAATTTTACAGGAAATATGTGGACTTGCTCGCCCCGCTACTGATGAGGACCTTTAATGAGGCATAGGAAAGGGGACAGCTGCCCCCGACTATGTCTGAGGCAACGATATCGCTTCTCCTAAAGAAGGAAAAGGACCCACTGCAATGCGGGTCCTATAGACCTATTTCCCTCCTAAATGTAGACGCTAAGATTCTGGCCAAGGTAATGGCAATGAGGATAGAGGATTGTGTCCCGAGGGTGGTCCATGAGGACCAAACTGGGTTTGTGAAGGGGAGTCAGCTGAATACGCATATACGGAGGCTGCTAGGGGTAATGATGATGCCCCCACCAGAGGGGGAATCGGAGATAGTGGTGGCGATGGATGCCGAGAAAGCATTTGATAGAGTGGAGTGGGATTATCTGTGGGAGGTGCTGAGGAGATTTGGTTTTGGAGATGAGTACGTTGGATGGGTGCAGCTGTTGTATAGGGCCCCAGTGGCGAGTGTGGTCACGAATGGACGGGGATCTGCATACTTTCGGCTCCATAGAGGGACAAGGCAGGGATGCCCTCTGTCCCCATTATTGTTTGCACTGGCGATTGAGCCCCTGGCAATAGCATTGAGGGGTTCCAAGAAGTGGAGGGGAGTACTTAGAGGAGGAGACGAACACCGGGTATCTCTGTATGCGGATGATTTGTTGTTATATGTAGCGGACCCGGCGGAGGGGATGCCAGAGATAATGTGGACACTTCGGGAGTTTGGAGAATTCTCAGGATATAAACTGAACATGGGGAAAAGTGAGTTGTTTGTGGTGCATCCAGGGGAGGAGCAGAGAAATAGAGGACTTTCCACTGAGGAAGGTAACAAGGGACTTTCGTTACTTGGGGATCCAGATAGCCAAGAATTGGGGTACATTGCATAGGTTAAATTTAACGCGATTGGTGGAACAAATGGAGGAGGACTTCAAGAGATGGGACATGGTATCCCTGTCACTGGCAGGGAGGGTGCAGGCTGTTAAAATGGTAGTCCTCCCGAGATTCCCCTTTGTGTTTCAGTGCCTCCCGGTGGTGATCACGAAGGCTTTTTTCAAAAGGATCGAAAAGAGTATCATGAGTTTTGTGTGGGCCGGGAAGACACCGAGAGTGAGGAAAGGATTCTTACAGCGTAGTAGGGATAGGGGGGGCTGGCACTACCGAGCCTAAGTGAGTACTACTGGGCCGCCAATATCTCAATGGTGAGTAAGTGGATGGGAGAAGAGGAGGGAGCGGCGTGGAAGAGATTGAAGGGGGGGGGGGAGGGGGAGAGGGGGGGGAGGGAGGGGGAGGGGGGAGGGGGAGGGAGGGGGAGGGGGGAGGGGGAGGGAGGGGGAAGGGGGGGAGGAGGGGGGAGCTTTGGAGGATAAATTTAAATTGCCAGCAGGGAATGGTTTTAGGTATTTGCAGGTGCGAGGCTTCCTGAGAAAACAGGTGTCAGCTTTTCCGCTGCTGCCGCCACGAGGGATACAGGATAGAGTAGTTTCCAGTACCTGGTTGGGAGAGGGGAAGGTATTGGATATTTACCAGGAGCTTTCGGAGGTGGAGGAAACTCCGGTGGAGGAGCTTAAGGGCAAGTGGGAGGACGAGCTAGGAGGAGAGATAGAGGCGGGTCTATGGGCGGATGCCCTAAGCAGGGTTAATACCTCCTCATCGTGCGCCAGGCTTAGCCTGATACAATTTAAGGTAGTCCACTGGGCACACATGACAGTGGCTAGGATGAGCAAGTTTTTCGGGGTAGAGGATAGGTGTGTGAGGTGCGCGGGAAGCCCAGCAAATCATGTCCACATGTTTTGGGCATGCCTGAAGCTTTAAGGGTTTTGGCAGGGTTTTGCTCCGGCAATGTCCACGGTGCTAAAAACACGGGTTGTGCCGAGTCCGGAGGTCGCGATCTTTGGACTGTCGGAAGATCTGGGAGTTCAGGGGGCGAAAGAGGCTGACGTCTTGGCTTTTGCCTCCCTGGTAGCCCGGAGACTGATCTTATTAATGTGGAGGGACTCGAAGCCCCAGAGTGTGGAGACCTGGGTTAGTGACATGGCTGGGTTTCTCAGTCTTGAGAAAATAAAGTTTGCCTTAAGAGGGTCAATGTTGGGGTTCTCCTGGAGGTGGCAGCCGTTAGTCGACTTTCTCGGAGAAAATTAAAAATGTCAGCAGATGCAGTATTCCAAAGCGGGGAGCGGCGGATTGTTGTTGTATGGTTGAGGTGTGTGAAGATTGTGCTGGGGGAGGAGATGTTTATTTTACCATATTGATGTCATTGTTTTTGTTACTGTTCAAAATGTTTCAAATACCTTAATATAATATTATTTAAAAAATAAAATAAAAAGGCTTGCACGAATTATGACCGGGCAGATACCACGCATAATGAGATTTGGGTACTTAGACGCCTATCCAGGGCATGGGAACAGTCACTTCAGGATCAGATGGACCAGAATGCAGTAGAAGCCACAATGTACCCAGTCAGAACTAGCCAGGAACCCGTGTGGATAAATGAGGGCAGAAGAGAGGAACATTTCCCCCGAGAACAGTACCCCAGAGCACAAGCCCCCACCCACACACCACGAGGTCCGTGTTACACTTGTGGACAAGTGGGACATTTTGCCCACGATTGTAGATTCTATCTCAATTCGTCAATCTGATTGGGTTTTCACAGTTGTTTGCCATGTGCACTCAAGTTCCAGATGGTCATCACTGCGACACTGTCAGCTCACATTTCCAACAAATTACCGTGCACAAATTGTCAAAGTCTAAATGTACAAGCGCAAGTCTAATTCATGCCAGACTCTGCAATTGGGATTATGTTGCGTTAATAGTAGTAATAAAATAGTGTACACATTTGCAAGGAATTCACTGCCTGCTGTATCAACAAAGTTCTTTCCCCATTTAAAATAAACTGGCGAGTAGCGTGGTTAAACTATTGGATGTAGGACTTTCATATTAAGGTTTAATTCTGTGTCTTGTGATCATTTATTTGTCTCCGTGACTTCAAGCATTGAGTGTGGGTGGTGGTGGGGACAGTGATATAGAATTTGTACATTCCTGCAAAACACAGTCTTTGGCAGCTGCATGACAGAGAGCAATGTAAAAAGAATTTTAAAAAAAAGTTACTCTGTATACCTAAATTAAATGTGAGCCAATCTTCCCACCAAAACTCAAAATACACCACGTGCGGTCAATATTAACTGTCCACAACAGATAAGAACAAAGAAAATTACAGCACAGGAACAGGCCCTTGGAAAAAGCCTGTTGCTATCCACCCTGTCCATACCTCTCATAATTCCTAAATAATCAGTTGTCCAGATAACCAGGAAATTGGGACAGAACAAATGTCTTAAGATGACTGAGTTAAGAGAACAGAGACCAAGGTATTGTTCAGAAGAATTCCAGGAAGAGCAAACAGAGTGTTCTGAGTTGGCGAGACAATTGCAGATTTAAAGTGAGAAAACCGACTACAGGGTTAAATCAGAAGTTTGATGACCGTTTAATAGAGCCTGGAAATCAAGAGTTAAAGCAATTGTGAACAGTTTGTACAGCAGTCAAGGCAAATCAATCCTGAAGGGGGTGGTATAAAACCAAAGACTAGATTCTCTGTTAAATGTGGAGCGGAGCATTTTTTTTTTTTATAAGAGTCATTTGGAAAACTTGGGCAGGATTTCAGAATGCAAACCAGTAATGGAAATTATTATTATGAAAGAAGATTTTAAAGTGTATTTTTGGGAGTTAAGTTTGGAAACTCTCATGTGACAATCATCTGGGGGGATTCTGAAGACCCAGATGCACTAACTTGGGTTCAGAGTGGAGTGTGTGTATTTGATCATAGCCAATCTATGTGCTTAAAGGGTCTTTGTGTTCCTCGGAACATTGTAACTTAAGATGTATATTGTAATGAGTGTTAATCTTAAAATTGGAGTGTATTTGTTAGGCTAAGGGGGGGGGGGGGAGTAAAGGTGTGATGTACAATAATCCAATTTTTCATGTGTGATAAATTTTTTCCCCTTGTTGCTAAAACTAATTTGCGGCCCTGTGACTCTGTTCCTCCACATTTTTTTAAATCCCATCTTTAAAGTACAAAGCCAATGCGCAGAGTGGACAGGGCAAAATCTTAATCCACCCCATTGCCCGCTCCAAAACCAATCCAAATTCAAATTGAAGCCAATTCATGGTCTCTACAAGAGAGAGACGCAAGATCCAAGCTGACTAGAAACAGCATTGCACCTCACCTTGGGCTCGACCTCACGCTTGATCTTAGCCAAAAGGTTGAGAATCTTCCTCCACATTTAAAAAAGGTAAAAGTTAGTCTTTTCCAGGGTTCCATTTTGGAATCTTCCCATCCAGTTATAACATCAGTTTTTGATTTTTACCTGTGTTTCACAGGCAGTTCAACCCAATACTGGTGACGTGGTTTTCGATTGTTTTCGTGACTGTAAATCCAGATTGGAGCTGGAAAGTCGAATCCTATGCCTACAGCCGGTTGAGATTCTGCTTCCGGTGGAGATTTCGGAGAACACTGAAAAGCTTTTGGCGAGCATCACTGCTTCAAGGTACATCTAACATGTGAGCAGTTTTGACTTTAATGAAAGGGAACTTGGCACTTGAATAATTTTCAGCCCCGCCTGCTGCGGGAACTGTTGTGAGCGGTGCGCACGATTTGATGGATCATTTAAAGGTTCGTTGACCTCTGGTCGGAATGTCCGGTCTCAGGGTGGGCGCGACTGGAAAATCCCGCCCAATCTATTTCTTCCAGAGGACATTCAAAACTAGACCGCCCACCCATACGCATTCTATGACAGTGGAGTCAAACTCATTTTCTAAAGGTGGGCTCGATCTGACTTCCCTTGGTGAGGGCCACATTCCCCAAAGGATATCTGGACATTCTGAGGTAGGGATCTGTATGCATTGCGCTGCTTTGTGTAAAATATTTAGACACCAGAGTAACATGGTTTCTGCCATATTAGTCCCCACTGCATTTTAGATGTCTCTGGCAGCCACTTAAAATCAATGTTCGATTATTTTATCAATGTAAAGAATTACACTTATTCCTGGAAAATGCATTGTGCAAGCTCTGACTAGTGTTCCCAGTTCTATTGGGGCCTAACCAGCAGTCTGTTTAGGGATCTACAGAGGCTGCTGAAGAAAGTGTGGGTAAGAGTGCCTCCACAACAATACTGTGGACTGCTGCCATCTCGCACTTGGCCCTCCTGTATTTTCCTCCCTCCACCCACCTCCCAAGACTTATCAGCGACACAACAAAGTTACGATTTGATTCTGTTCTGAGCGAGCTGATGCTTGAGGTGAAATATGCAATGCAGTTGGCCTCCATTGTAAGGAGGCCTGAGGCCCAATTTAAATGAGGCTCTGGATCTTGCACTGTCGCAGGCTAGAATTTTGTCACTATTTCTGGAGGATTTAAATAATAATAATCGCTTATTGTCACAAGTAGGCTTCAATGAAGTTATTGTGAAAAGCCCCAAGAGCAGTTCTTCATATCTCTGCTTCTGGGAGTTGATTTAATGCCGTGATTTAATATTTTGCAGATAATTACATCTTAACAGCAACATCACTGACATGATGAGAGTTGGAGAACTTTATTTGCTCCTTTTGGTGATTGTTGCTGTTTAAACAATAGTGCTAATTTAGAAAAGTTATACATCGTTCCTCTGCACTTGCCATATTCCTCAACCTGCTGTGTGTCATAGTCTTTTTGAATGCTTTATGCTTTTATTGCAGCTACCTGTTGCTTACAAATTCAGCTCATGGGATTTTCATTCAGGTCTACAAAGAAATTCAAAATTAATTTCAGAATTCATCTGAATGTTCTGGTGATTTACCCGGTTGGTGACAAATATGTTCTGGGACACAAACTGCACTTAAGAGGGGGAGTACAAAGTTTTTTGCAAAAACTATTATCAGAATTTAAAGACCAATTATTTTCTGTTTAGAAAAACCCACATTTTCTTTTGTCACAAAGACACTGAAACTTGGTGTAATCGATTTTCTCGGAGTGAATTTAACTGAGACAAAATTGCACCGAATTTACAGGACAAAACTGACCATTTGCTCCAAATGCTCTGCGCTGGTGTTTATGGTCCTCAATAGCCTCCCTGCCGTGCTACATCATCTCTTCCTATAACGTATCCTTCCTTTCATCATATGCTTATCCAGTTTCTCCTTAATTCACCTCGACTACTGCTTGTGGTAGCGAGTTCAACATTCTCACTACTTCTGCTTTTCAAATATGTTCCTCCAGAAATAACCCTGGAGGTCTGTTTACCTGATTTTTTAAAACCATTTTATTAACCTGCATTGCTACGCTTATTGATTTGTGAATGCCAAGCCTCTAGATTCTTTGCCCCCAATTAGACTTGAGAGACCATAAGACAGGAGCAGAATTAGGCCATTTGACCCATCGAGTCTGCTCCGCCATTCGATCATGGCTGGTATGTTTCTCATCCCCAATCTCCTGCCATCTTATTCTCCTAGGGGTTTGTGGCCCCCTTATTCTTAATCAAAATATAACCACATCATAATAAACCTCTATTGAGGCTCATTTGCCAGTTACATTCAAGTTTATGATCCTCTTTTTGTATGTTGTCATAGCCCGTATATATCTCTCTCCTTGGTCCCCTGCAATGGTTGAACGAAGTTCAACCTTGGCTCAAAGAAACAGCAGCTCATCTTCCAATTGGCCACTTTACAGCCTGCCAGACGCAATATTGATATCAACAATTTCACACCGTAATCTCTACTCCCATTTTTATTTATATTTTCTTGCTGGTTTTGGTTTAAGCACCAAAACCAAACCAGGGGTGTTGCAGTACATAATAGGGAGCCTCATCAGTAATGCTCTAGCAGCTGATTAGAATACTTTGTGGAATAATTGAAAAGTTCACTGGAACAGGGGTTTTCAAACTCGGGGTCGCGACCTGCGGGCAAGTTTCGGGAGGGTCGCACCATTCCCAATCGTGGGAAGAGCGCCCAACTACTGCCACCGGACTTTAGAAATGTCAGCAGTGACGGACTTTTGAAATTGCCGGCATTTCTGCGCATGCATGCTGGATCAAGCAATGCGCAGGCCCAGAGCCCAGCGGGGTGGATCACCTCCTCCTGACATCAGCATGCTGTCCAGGGCCAGTTTTGTTTTAGATAATGAGGGAGTCCTCCCACCGAGAGCGACAGCAAAGTGCAGGTCACCTGCCCCGTGCACTGAAATCATGTGTTCTGGGCGCGAGAGAGATTCCTCCATTTTGCAGCTGCCAGCAGTGCTGATGTGAACTCCTGGACCTCTGCTAAACAGCCCATGAAGAAGAAGCTGAAAATAGGAACAAAGCAGCATAAAGATAATTACTTGAGGTGTGGATTTATTAATTGTGCCGCTGCAAATCAGGATTCAAAGTTCATGTGTGTTATATGCAGGGAAGCACTGGCAAATGAAAGTTTAAAATCCTCA
Source organism: Scyliorhinus torazame (assembly GCF_047496885.1). Lineage (NCBI taxonomy): Eukaryota > Metazoa > Chordata > Chondrichthyes > Carcharhiniformes > Scyliorhinidae > Scyliorhinus > Scyliorhinus torazame. The sequence continues at coordinate 76,514,746 of NC_092715.1, forward strand.
AAGACATTTGAAGACTAAACATGGCGAGTTAGAGGACAAACCCCTTGATTCTTTTCAACCGATGCAGTGAGATCTTAAATCATCAATGGAAGTCATTATCAGAAATGCAGCATTGAAAAACAAAGCAAGTGACATCATGAGTACCCAGCAGGCTCATCTGGCACATTAAAGGTAAGTGAAAATGGTGGGTTGCAAGGGTCGGTCGGCATGGGTCACGAAGGATGGACGGTTAGCAAAAATGGGTCCCGGGCAAAAAAGTTTTTAAAACACTGCACTAGAATGACAACAGTCAGTCAATAGGAAAATAGGAACACTAACAGAACAGCTACACGGCAATGTGCAAAATTGCCCAGGTGTGTCCTGTACACCGCACGCACTGAAAAAATCCAACCCAGCCAATTGCTGCCGCATAAATCCACTCTCAGACATTAGAAAATTGATGGAAGGTGTCATCAACAATGCTATCAAGTGGCACTTGCTTAGCAATAAACTGTCCATTTTGGGCTCTCCCAGGGTCACATGGCTCCTGATCTCATTACAGCTTTGGTTTAAACGTGGCCAAAAGATGTGAGGTGAGAATGACTGCCTTTGACGTCAAGACTGCATTTGACCGACTGTGACATCAAGGAGCCCAAGCAAAACTGGAGTAAATGGGAATAACACCACCACGTGGAAGTTCTCTTCCAAGTCCCTCACCATCCCGACTTGGGAATATATCGCTGTTCCTTCACTGTCACTGGGTCAATATCCTGGAATCCCCTCCCTAACAACTATTTGGGTACACCGCATGGACTGCAGCAGTTCAAGAAGGCACCTTCACAAGGGCAATTGGGGATTGGCAATAAATGCTGGCCTAGCCAGTGACACCCACATGAATGAACAAAAAAAGCTGAACAAAAAGAAAGCATGTTGGACTTTATGGGTGAATTGCTTTTGAGGTTTACATGTCAGTTGTATACAGCTATGGTGCCTTTGACTTTGGTACAGAAGGGAAATAAAGAAATCATGTCCCGTGTGTTTCATTCTTTGGCTGGAACTTTATGCCATCTGCCCTTGAGGAGATGGTTGGCAGGTGATGGGGCAGTAAAAGTGGGTGGTCTGGTGGCAGCCGCTTGATTCTTCCTCCCGCCGTTGCTGATATATACCAATGACAGGAGGTGTCCATGCTATGTGGTGAGGTCAGGTTTCACTTTATGGTGTTTTTGAAGTCAGAGGGTGGATGGGGGCATTTCCCCAGAGTTTGGGCACTCTCTGCCTGATGGAGGCTCCCTCAGTACTTCCTGCCTTCCTAAACTTGGTCCTCCACCACCCCCACTATCTTTCTGTTGTCAAATCGGTCCTGCCAGAGGACCAAACCTACCTTTAAGTCAGTTCTGTGGTGATCGTGGTTGGGGACTACCTGCAGTCTCAGCAGTGGCCCACTGCTCTGAGTGCAACTATTGGGACTAGAGAGCTGCAGGCCATCTGATTGGTTGGCAGCTCTAGAGGGTGGGACTTCGTCCAAGGTGGGGTAAAAGTCTCGCTTGGACTAAGTTAACGCCCTGATGCCCATTATAACTGCAGGGCAACCATGCCAAATGGAGGCAAACACTCCCTGACCTTTCAGCAGGGGTGGTGGGTTGGTGCAGGACTGTGGGATTCGCACCAAATTATGTCCTCGGAAGTACTTTTGGAGTGGAGCCACCATCATAATGTAGAAAATGCAGAAATGGTTGGCTAATTTTTGTTCAGCGATTCCGATTAGAACGCAAACCAATCCGCCTCTTCCTTTGAAATAGTGTCACGTGATCTTTTACCCCTGAGAGGCCAGACGGAGCCTTGTTTTAACATCTCGTCCAAAAGACGACGCCTCCAACAATGCAGCAGTTCTTCTCCATTGGCAGATATTCCCTGTGGAAGAGTTTATGGCCTCGCCCCTGTTGCGCCTGTTACACATTGCATGACCATGTTGTTTTTAGGTAAAGGAATTTCTAAACTGTATCGGAATCCATCTGCCTCATCAGTCTACTCTTGATCATCAGCAAAACGATGGAAGAGTTGATAGTGCTATCCAGCAACACTTAAATGGCAATAACCTGCTCATCAATGGGCAGTTTTGGTTTTGCTCTGGCTATCTGCTCCTGACCTTATTAAAGCCTTGTTCTAAACATGGACAAATAAGCTGAACTCAAGTGACTGCCCTTGACGACATCAATGCTGCATTTGACTGACTTGTGACATCAGGACCCTCACAAAATTTTAAATCAACTGGTTGGAGTCATACCTAACACACAGGAAAATAGCTGTGGTTGTTGGAGCCAACCTTCTTCAATGATCTTCCCTCCATCCCAAGGTCAGAAGTGGGAATGTTCGCTGATTGCAGTGTTCAGTTCCATTTGCGACTCCTTAGATACTGAAGTAGTCAAAGTCCAAATTCAACAAAGCCTGAACAATATCCAGGCTAGAGCTGACAAGTGATAAGGAACATTTACACCACACGTGCAAGGCAATGAGCATCTCCAATGGGAGAGAATCTAATCATCGCCCCATGACATTCAATGGCATTACCATCATTGAATCTGCCTCCTTCAACATCCTGGGTGTTACCATAGACTGGAAAGTGAGCTGGACAACCATATCAATAATGTGACTACAAGAGCAGGTCAGGCTGGAAATCCTGCAGCCTATAACTAACCTGACTCCCCAAAGCCTGTACACCATCTACAAGGATGGAATCCTCTCTGCCTGGATAGGTGCAGCTCCAACACCACTCGAGAAGCTCAACACCATCCAGGGCAAAGCAGTTTGTTTGATTGGCACCCCATCTACCACTTTCAGCATTCATTTCTTCCATCATTGACTTCATGTGGCAGTAGTTTGTACAAAGATGCACTGCAGCAACTTGCCAAGCTTCCTTCAACAGCATCAACAAACCTGTGACTTCCAGCACACCGTCCTGACTTGCAACTATATCACTGTTCCTTCATTATTGCTGGGTCAAATGTCTGCACAGTTGGTGTCCCTGCAACACGTGGACTGCAACACTTCAAGAACGTGGCTCGTTGCTACCTTTTTGAGGGCAATTAAAGATGAGCAATAAATGCTGTGAACCTGACATCACATGTAACATTAAACAAATTGCAAGGGTGGACAGTTTCCTTTTAATATCAGAAGTATTGGTCATCGCCAGTATATTTATTCATATCAAGCAATCAGCCACTGCTATCACTAAATGCTTTCTGCACTCTCACCTACCTCAAGATCTTTAACAAAGCTTGGGCAGTTTATCAAAATATATCTCAACCCCAGGTCTGAACTTAGCCAACATCACTTATTCCACTACAATTGTTGCCTGCCACATTTACTGTATATGCTGCCCATTGCATACGTTTCTGAGTTGCTTTTTCTCATACAATTAGAAAAGAAAAACTCAAGATACTTAAAAAATGGTATTCATTGTGAAAAAAACAGCTTCACACTGTGATTCTGGTGTGCAGAACCAGTGTGAGCAAATTACCAAATGGAAAAACATCAGGAGACCCTATCAAGATGTGGCTTCACGTGGATCCTTTCGGCCCTGTTGCTGGGAAACAAGAATTATTTATGTTAATCATCTTTATGAATGGATGATTTTTAATATTATATCTATTGACTCTACTGCATATGCCATGTGTATATGTGGCAGGACGAAATGATCTAAACTGTTTTAATGTGTAAGCTGGGAACAGGGCGAGGTATTTTCTGTCATTTATTAATTTGACCCAGTTTCCCCACCCCTGTGGCATTGCGAGAAAGCTACGTATGTGGTCTGCTATCTGGTCTTTGCCAAGGCTGCTGCTGATCCACCAGACAGCTGTTTTTGTGCCCAGTTTATTGTTGGCCTGTCTCTGCAGGGTTAATCCTATGGCTATAACAGGCACATCCAAGTCTTTAAGCTAGGCGCCATAGAGACAATTTAACCAGGACATTGCCCATGTTGCATAGTCGGTGTCCAACTATTCAGCTGCTTGTTGACGAGTGCCATTGCTTGTGATTTAAAAGAAATATATACGATGACCAAGGAGGCAACCAATAGAACAGAAATACAATTCTAGTCCTGATGAGGTGAGTTCTACAGCAGGAATAAACTATTACAGACTTTCCGTTTAATTTGTGAATTTTGGATTCAAACTAACAAGCAGGGCACAACTTAGAAATAGCCTTCCAATTTGAATCTTTTCTAGCCATTATGTTGCTACATACTGCTTAAAACAAATTTGGGATTTCTGATGGAATGTCTTGATTTTAAAAAATAAGTTTAAATGTATTCAGTTAGCTAGCATACATAGACATAGAAGGGGGTTGAATAGCCTGTTTTTGTGCTGCGTGTCCTATGTATTTCCACTGTACTGATTTAACCACCCAAAACGTTTCCAGTGACCGTTTGTGTTTATCTATGCTTAATGGCTCAAGAATGGAACTGCTTCAGCTTTTGATCCCAGTGTCAGCACAATCAGGTGGTACACAAGTAACATGATTTCATGTCTGCGAGGAGTCATGCTGTGAAGATAGGTATTGGAACATCGTGTTCATGTTACTGGACCAGTAACCCAGAGATGCCTGGATTAATGCTTTGGAGGCCCAGTGACCTGAGATTGAATTTAGTGCTGACTTTGGGCCCAAAAGCAGGATCACCACTGCTTTAGCGGACTGCGGGATCCAGGGCCACAAGTTGCCAGTAGCAGCTGAAAATGTCAAGGATGGCTGCCCACCCCTTGGAGTTGCTGGCCAATCACAGAGCTGGCAGCTAAGCAGTCTCGGGCAGGGCCACCCAGAACAGTGGCCACTGCTGGGACTATATCTGGAAGAGGAGCGGGCGAATAGAGGACCCAGAGGCTGTAACCACCACCTGGAGGAGCAGGCGGAAAGAACTGTCTGAGGCAGTCATCAGGAACTAGAAGAACTATCCAATCAAATGGGCAGCACGGTGGCAATGCTGCCAGGGATCCGGGTTTGATTCTGACCTTGGATAACTGTGTGGAGTTTGAACATTTCCCCCAGTGTCTGTGTGGGGTTTCCTCCGGATCCTCCGGTTTCCCCTCACAGTCCAAAAATGTATTAGTTAGGTGGATTGGCCATGTTAAATTGCCCCTTAGTGTCCAAACGTTAGGTGGGGTTACGGGGATAGGATGGGGGGGGGGGGGGGGGGGGCTAGGTAGGATGCTCTTTCCGAGGTGTGGTGCAAACCCGATGTACAAAATGGCCTCATTGCACCATGGGATTCTATCGAAATCCAGTCTGTGGCTCCAGAGCGGAGCGGCCACTTTCTGAGTGAAATCAAAATGTGACATCCTAGGAAAACCGATAAGTGACTGGTTGGTGAATATTTTGTTCATTTATCTTCAAAAGCTTGTGCAATTTTTTCATAAGGTGTAAGGTTTTATTAGTAGTTATTAGTTACTGTACTAACAGTAGTAAAGATTATTGGGAACAACAGTGTTTATTAATTATAAACTAATTAAATATAATGAATTAACACAATAAAGATGGCAGTGCAGGTAATGTGTTGCAGATGCAGAATGTGGGAGTTCCTGGACCCCAGGACAAATGTGTCTATACTGTAAGTGTCTGCAGCTTGAGGAGCTTCGGCTCCGAGTAATTGAGCTGGAGGCTGAGCTGCAGACGCTGTGATGATTCAGGGGGTGGGGGTAAATTACTCGGACATTTTGTACCAGGAGGTAGTCCATGGTCAGGGACCAGAGGGTGTGAGGGCTGTGGTTCCTGTCTGGTACCATGGTTTAGGACATTTGTTCTGGGCTGGAGAGGAATTTGCAGTGGGAAGGGGAGGATCCAATGGTTATGATCCATGTAGGTACTAATAAGATGGATAGAACTCTGATAGAGATCTTGCTAAGGGAGCATGAAAAGCTACAAGCTAAATTAATGAGTAGAACCTCCAATGTTTGGAATATTACCTGAGACATGAGCAGATTGGTATCGGGTTAATCAGATTGGAGAGTTAAATGCATGTGGGAGAAGTGGATTTTGATTACTCAGGCACTGGCACCAGTATTGGGGAAAGTGGGAACTGTACCATTTGGACAATCTTCAACTGAATCACACTGACTCCAGTGTTCTGATGAGTCGTATAACCAGGCTGATGTGGGGGGGTTTAAATCTAAATCATGGGGGTAAGGGGTCAAATTTGGCAAGATGTGATAAATAAGAGAAGGCAAGAGGGGGACATGGTGACACAATGGTTAGCACTGCTGCATCACAGCGCCAGGGACCTGGGTTTAATTCTGGCTTTGGGCCACTGTCTGTGTGGGGTTTGCACATTCTTCCTTTGGTTGCATGGGTTTCCTCCCGGTCTTCCGGTTTCCTCCCACGGCCTAAAGATGTGCAGGTAAGGTGGATTGGCCATGCTAAATTGCACCTTAGTGTCCAAAAAGATGTGTAGGTTAGATTAAGGGGTTAATGGGATACAGCGGGGGAGTGAGCTTGGGTGATGTACTCTTTTTCAGATGGTCCCTGCCGACTCGATGGGCCAAATGACCACCACCTGCACTGTAGGAACTCTGAGAACAAGGTAGAAATATGGGAAATGGTGATCAGAACATGGCAGGAAGGGATAAGCGCACCCGCAGATAAGGCTAGAGGTTACATAAATAGTAAAAAGACAGAATGAAAGACTAGCTGAATGCAAGCATCATTCATAATAAAGCAGATGAATTGACAGCACAAATAGAAATAAACATATATAATCTAATGGCTGTTACAGAGACATGGCTAAAGGATGACATATTGCATCTGGCAAAGAGTACATGATATTTAGTAAGAACAGGAGTTCGGAAAAAGGTGGAGGGGTAGCTATGTTATGTCAAGTTAAGAGTGGCACAGTGGTTAGCACTGCTGCCTCACAGCACCATGGACCCGGGTTCGATTCCGACCTCGGGTCACTGTATGTGGTGAGTTTGCACGTCCTCCCCATGTCTGCATGGGTTTCCTCCAGGTGCTTTGATTTCTTCCAACAGTCCAAAGATGTGCAGGCTAGGTGGATGGGCCATGATAAATTGTCCCTTGGTGTCCAGGGATGCGCAGGTTTGGTTATGGGGTTACGGGGGTAGGACAGGGTGGTCGGCTGAGTGGACATGGGTAGAGTGCTCACTTCGAAGGGTAGGTGCAGACTTGATGGCTGAATGGCCTCATGCACCTTGGGGATTCTAGGTATACAGTAACATCACCACTTATAAGTTGACCATGATCCTAAGTTGGAAAGGTATTGTTCCTTCACAATCGTCAGGTCAAAATCCTGGAACTCCTCTCAACAGCATTGGGGGTTGGACTGCAGTGCTTTTGAGAGGGCAATTCGGCATCACCTTGAGGGAGATGAAGAATAGCAATGCCAGTGATGTCCGCATACCATGAACAAATATTTTTTTTAATCCTGTGATTGGTCGCAACTCAATTCTCTTGCCACGTTGCGCTCGAATGAGAGCACAACACGGCCGGAAAATCTCGGGTGAGCCTTCCAGTGGGCCTCCCAGAAACCACCACGCCTCGCGGGGTTTACCGAGACATCTGAGTCGGCCCTCTGCCCAAAAGGGGTCGGACCAAACTGCGCTCTTAAACCTACCTGCCCAGGGACCCCATAACGGGGTGTCCTCACCCCAGGGACTCCATAGTGGGGGTGTGGGGTAGTGTCCATGTGTGTAGGGGGTTACATTGCCCATGGATTGGGGATGTGGAGGACCCACAAGCTCACTTAGATATCAGCGCACAAAATGGCGGCCCGACCAGAGTTCAGTACCCCAGTGTTTTGGGAAAAATAAATTGGTGCGATTCTCCGGAAAGACGTCTGTGTTGTGGAGAGCGGGAATTACCGTGAGCTTGCTAACAAGGTCGAGCAGCACGTCAGCTGCTCTTGGTCAGTCAATCCCAGCCACCTCGCAACAACCAGCTCCAAGATTTGGGGACGCTGACCTGGGAGGCTGCTAGATGGCGTGGAGGTCAGGAGGGATGTCCTGTTACCCCAGCGGTCCCGGAGGGTGTTGCTCTTATTAGCCTTAGCTTTATTAGCTCTAATTATGTCACCTTTGCTCACGAGTTGCCAGGTATCTTTCTGATACCGCCACGTGGTTCAAGCTGTAGTTATGATTAATAAGACAGCACACCACTTAGTAAGATTAAAATCAACGGTCATTTATTATGTACAGCAATAAATACTTACACAATAATCCTACTTTCTAGACTACTACCTACCACTACTGGCCAATACTTAACTTTTGGGAATGGCCCACCAGGTCAGGGAAACGAATGGCTTATCGAATTGGGTCTGGCCCGCGGGATTCAAAAGGCTGATACGGGTCGATGGCTAGGAGTCTATCGGGTAGTGATCGCTGGAGTCAAACTTACGGTTGCTGGTCGATGGTTCTTGCGAAGGTTGCGAGCAGGAGAAGAAGGGAGAGAAGGGTCGATCTGAACTTGGCCCCTATCTTTTATAGGTCCCAGGGGCTTCCCGCCTCTCGGGGCGGACCTTGACCCTGGTCCCAAGTGATTGGACTTGTTCCCAATCACTGGGTTCGATATGCTCCAATAATGGGGCGATTCCTTGATCGGGGGGTCGTCGTTCACCTTTCTTTGTCTCGGCCACTGCTGGCGCCGAGAGGTCTGGATCGGCATTCAATTGCTAATATGTTGCAATTGTTCCCGGGGGTAGCCGATTAAACTGCAGATGTCTGGGTTGATGTGCTGCTAATGGTCGTAGGTATCGATCTGGGCCGACTTCCCCAGAGCCGAATATGCTGTTCTGTCTGCAGCTGTCTGTTTGTGCCCTGTTGGCTGCTTTTCCCATCAGCCTTTTCGGTTGGCCATTTTACATCGGGTTCTGGCCAAATTAACCGGGAATCAGCCATTTTAGGTGGCTACAAGGTTTAGCCATATGGCAGCTGGTGCTGCCTGGGACGAGGTGGCGGAGTTGTGACCAGGCGGACTGGCCTCCAGAGCAGGAAGAAGGACAATGACCTACACCGGGCAGCAGGAGTGAGCAGTCACCCATGCGGAGGCTGGCGGTCACCGCAGAGGTGAGGAACCACTGGGCTCCACCCGCGGGACCTGTCGGACGTGACTTGTTGTCTGACTGACTGACTGACCCATCCCTCCACTGACCATGTCCATTCTCCGGCAGGTCCTCCAGCTGACTGCCGGCCGATCCCGGGCGGCCTCTCTCCAGCTACCCTGGAGACAACCTCGGAGGAGAGCTCCGAGGATGCCACCGTAATAGTCGAGGCACAGCTGTCATGCCCACTCTCTACCAGTGCAGATCCATGCACCTCGGTGGGAAACATTAGTGGTCAGGCTCCTGGGTCGCAATCTGGTGAGCACAGCTGTCGATGTACATCAAGTGGAGGCAGCAGCCCCCAGGCGAGACAGCAGTCGGAGATCTGCTGGATCCCAGGATCCAGCTGGGTCCCAGCCTAATGCTGAGCCTCTGGTGCAGAGGTACCCGGAGCTGCTGAAGACGTGAGGGAGTGGCCAGGACATTCAGATGGAGATGTCTGTGTCGCCCCAGCTGATCCATAGCTGCTTCGAGGAGTCCCAGAGGCTATGCGCATGGAAAATGGTGAAAATGCATGGCACTGAGGCCAACACTGCTAGGGTAGCGACCGCAATGGTGAGCCTGGTGCACGATGTCTGCACCATTAGTGACAGTGTCCAAGGCATTGTGCAGTCAGTGAAGGCCTCGGCTGAGGGTTTCGGCAGAATGTCCGCCTCGCTTGGGGAATGTCACCCAGTATCAGGCTGACCTTGTCCCGCAGAATCTCATCATGTCCTGCTCTCAGATGGGCAAGGCCGAGGGGATGCGGAGCTTGTCCCAGTTGCAGGTGGGCATTGCCGAGGCACAGCAGAGCATAGCCCGATCACTGAGTGCGTCAACACGATGGTGCGGACATTGGGGAACTACCAGGGCTGGCAGAGCCAGATGATGCACGAGCAGCTGGGGCTTGAACCAGCTGCTCCTCCGTCCCAAGGTTAACCCCAGGGCCCTATGGGCACTGACCGGGAGGAGGGGGCGCTGAGTGCAAACCCGGAGCCATCCCATGGTGGGCCACCAGCTTCCCTGAGTTCTACCCCTCTGATGTGGCCATGTCTTACAGTCAGCGCACGGGACAGGGCGGCACAGCTGTGTATGATGCAGCACCATCGGGAGAGTGGGGAATTGTATTACACATTAAACACCCTTTTGCACAACCAGCATGATGCCTCTTGTCGCTTTCTTCTGCACTGTGGGCTGACCACTGAACCCGTGGCCCATCTCTTAGGCATTCCCCTGTCCCCACGCACACCTCGTGCATGTGATAGATGTGACTATGGCACAGATTGAGGAGCACATGTGCTCAGCTCTCTGCGGTTATCATCACCCTCCTGCCCTCAACAGTGACCCGCTGATAGTGCCGACACAATACCAGCACCCTGGAGTGATGTGACCTGTACCCGAGGGGGGGGGGGGGGGGGGTGAAGGACCAGGCCACCTAAGTAAATCGGGCGAGTATGTGGCCCTTGGGGCTTGCTGGACCGTCGCCGCTGCCGCCTGTCCTGCAGCCTCTGGCTGGTCCTCCGTACCTCCCCGGCCTCGTCCTCCAGCCCCTGCTGGTCCAGCCGCCCATCCTGGGGTGCTCCTCGAAGGAGCCGGGGTGACCGACTCTCCCAGGATGGAGCTGTCATGGACACTCCCTGGGAAACGTGCACAAACTTGGGGCATCCCAGCTATGGCAGACAAACCTGCTGCCTGGACATCTTGCTGGGCTTGGTCCATGTCAAAAACAATGTAGTTTTCCGTCCGGGCATACAGGGCATCCATGACCTGTCAGATACACCTGTGGGCTGTGGCCTGTGAGATATGGCTCAGGTCTCCGCTTGACCCCTGGAATGATCCTGAGGCGTAAATGTTCAGAGCTGCGGTAACTTGATGGCAACGAGATCTCCATGAGTTGCCAAGTCCGTGAGGACATGGCACAGGTGTCGCTCCTTGTTGAGGCGGAGCCTCCAGGGACATGTGCTGTCTGTCTCCTGTTCAAACGTCCAGCGACGCATGTACACCCTGGGCCGTCATGGGACTCTTCCTCTGGGTCCCTCCCTGATTTGATGGGCGGTCAGGTCCTCTGGGTGTGGGGCAGGAACCTGTACATGGGCCACCACCTCGAGCATCGGCTGACACTGCTGCTGCCGTCATCCAGCCTCCCGGCCTAGCAGCAGCACCACGAGGGCAACTTCTGCGTTCAATACCCCCCCAAACCGGAACGCAATGCCCATGCACACCTGCCCACAGTGGCCCATACTCACCGGACCCTAGACCCTGTACCCTGGACACCTCATAGTGTCACCTAGACCGGATGATGGCCCCCTCCCTGTGGCACGCACCCACTCTCCAGAGCCTTGTCCCATCCCTTGGGTGTTCGGATGTTGGCTGCTGCATGTGCGTTGTTGTCTCCCGCAGTGTTCAAGCACAGTGTGCAGGCATCACGGTCTGATTTGGATGCTAGGCAATGACTCCCACATGCTACATGGCCCGCCCATCCAGGGGAATCCACTTGGTTTGTGTGAAGTGCTCAGTTAACCACGATTGGCAATTCTCTTATTACAAATAGGAAGAGCTGCTTGACTTAGATAGAGATTTTTATTGAAAGGATTCTGATTTGAAATTCAAAAAGCCACGAGGACTTCCCATGGCGGCCAGGGTGTGAGTGGGCACACACGGCAGCTCCTGCTCGAAGGCACAGGAAAGAGCTCTATTTACACTATATTGGGTTGAGTTTTGATGAAAAGGGGTAGCTGATGATCGAAGGATTAGTTTACCCAGGAGTGGCCGTCCGCTGGTTATCAAACCCAGCAGAAGACGGTGAGAGACATGGCCAATAAATTGGAGGAAACCTGTGGCGCAGCAGCCAGTGTAATGGTGGCGGAGGAGGAAGGGCTGGTACCAGGTGGAAAGCCCCAGATGGAGCAGTGATAGCTTTTATTAAGGAGCAATTCCACCAACAGAGGAAGGAAAAGCGGGAAGATCGCTCGAAGGCCATCGAAGGAGCTGTGGCACCCCTGAAGAGTTTGTGTGGTGGGGCTGGTGGCGGAAGAGGTGCTAGACAAAGACCCTGAAGTGGACCCAGTGCACAAGTCCCTGAGGCAGAAGCCTAGAGATGGGGAGCCGCCGTGGGCGGTGATCGCGAAATTCCACAAATCTCTGGAGAAAGAGAAGATTTTGCGATAGACGAGGGAGAAACACACCTGTGAGTGGGAGGGAAACAAGGTCCAAATTTGTCAGGACATCGGAACCAAATTGGCAAAGCGGCGGGCAGGATTCAACAAGGCCAGGGGGTGCTGTACTGGCAGCGGATCATGTTCGGGGTGCTCTACCCTACTAAATTATGGGTCAGGTGTATTATTTTGAGACCACAGAAGCGGCTGAAGATTTCATTGAGGAGCAAAAACCCCCCCCCCCCCCCCTCCTATTTTGTGGGACTGTCTTTACCTTTGCCTTTGGGGGAGGCGTCCTGGAGTTCAGGGGGAGTCGTGTTTCGTTGGGGTAGGGTAAGGTCAGCAGGAAGCCTCCTTCCTTGAGCTTAGGAGTAGGGAGAGGGGAGGTCATTAGGAGGTGCCTTTGGGCAGGGGCTGCCACGCTAGCAAGTAATACTTGTGAACGGGGGGTGACGGTGGGGTGGGGGTGGGGGGTCGCGACATGGCAGGGTGTGAGAGATGACATGGTCAGGGGCGGAGAAGGGGGCCACCTGAGATGGACTAGGTACAGGGTGGAATTAAGGACGCTGGAATTAAGTGGGGAAGTTGACGGACGGTAGATGGGATTGGAGGCGAACGGTAAGGCTGGTCACGTGGAACGTCCGGGGACCGAATGGGCCGGTTAAAAGGTCACAGGTGTTGGCACAGCTCGGGAGCTTGAAAGCAGGGGTTGGTCTTTCTGTAGGAGACCCCACCTCCGCGTGAAGGACCAGGTTAGGTTAAGGAAGGGGTGGGTTGTGCAGGTTTTTCACTCTGGGTTTGATTTGAAATCAAGGTGAGTGGTGATTTTAATGAACAAAAAAATGGAATTTGTGAGTGCGAAAGAGGTGAGGGATCGGGTTGGGAGATTTGTGAGTGGGGTATTGGACGGGGCACCGGTGGCGTTAGTAAATGTGTATGCCCCAAATTGTTACGATGTGGATTTTATGACAGGGATGCTGGCAGTGATCCCGCCAGTTGATCATGGGAGGAGATTTTAACTGTGTCCTAGAGCCGAGGGTGGATAGGTTGAGCCCCAGGTCGATGGATAGGGTACGAATGGAGAGGATGGGTATGGTGGATCCATGGCGCTTTCAGAACCCAGGGGGAAGGGAGTATCTCTCTTTTCACACGCCTATAAGGTGTATTCGTGGATTGACTATTTCGTGGTGAGTCGGGAGCTTTTGGTTGGGGTGGAGGGGACAGAGGATGCGGAGATAGTTATCTCGGACCATGCACCCCAATGGCTGGAGATTTGGTTTAGATCGGGACAAGAGCAGAGGACGGGGTAGAGGTTTGACTCGGGGGTTGTTTGCGGATGGGGGTTTTTGTGATAAGGTGCAGGCGGCGATTAAGGAGTATGTGGAGTTGAATCAGAAAGGGGAGGTGTCAGCAGCCATTTTGGGGGAAGCGCAGAAGGCAGTGGTCCAGGGGGAAATTATTTTGTTTAAGGCTCATGTGGATCGGGAAAGGAGGGAGGAACATGACCGTCCAGTGAGCGAGATAGTGGAGGTTGACGGAGAGTATTCGAGGGTGTCCACAGCGGAGGGATTGGCGAGGAGGAAATAGATGTAGGGACAGTTTGACAGGTTGACAACGGGGAGGGCGGTAGGGTAACTACGTAGGTCAAGGGGAGTGCATTATGAGTATGGGGAGAAGGCTAGCCGCATGCTGGCGCACAAGCTGTGGAGGCAGGCCACGTCCAGGGAAATATTGAAAATAAGGGCTGGGGATGTGATGTCGGAGCCGAAGAAGATAAACAAGGCATTTAGGGAGTACTAACGGGGACTGGACGAGGCGGACCTGGGGGAGGATGGGGACATGGGGCGGTTTCTGGACGAGCTGGAATTTCCCCAGGTGGAGGAAGCAAAGAGGCAGGCGTTGGAGGAGCACCAGGAGCTGAGGGATATAAGGGGTATGAAGACTGGGAAGGCCCCGGGCCGGATGGGTACCCGGCGTTAATTTAAAAGGAATTGGTGACGTACCTGGCACCACATCTGTTGGGGGGCATTTAATGAAGCGCTGAAGAAGGGGGAGCTGCTGGAGACGATGACGCAGGCAGTAATCAAGCTAATCCCGAAAAGGGGGAAGGACCCGGTGGATTGTGGTTCGTATAGGCCCATATCACTATTGAACATGGATTTAATTGGCTAAGTTGTTGGCAGGGAGGATGGAGGATTGTGCCCTGGGGGTGGTTGCAGAAGATCAAACAGGCTTCGTGAAGGGCAGCTCCTTGCGAGTAATATAAGACGGTTATTGAATGTAGTGATGAATCCATTGGGGGCTCTGGTACTGGAGATGGTGGTGTCCATGGACGCGGAGAAGGCATTTGATGGAGTGGAGTGGCGGTACTTGTTCGAGGTTTTAGGAAGTTTTGGGCCAAGATTTGTGGCATGTGTGCGGTTGCTGTGTGTGGCACCATGGGTGAGTGTCAGGACTAATAATACGGGTTTGTGAAGCTTTGGCTTACACGGATACGAGGCAGGGGAGCCCGCTGCCGCTATTGTTGTTTACGCTGGCCATAGAACTGTTGGTGACGGTTCTTAGGGGGTTGGCGGAGTGGTGGGGGATTATGAGGGGACAGAGGGAGCACTGGGTGCTGCTCTATGCCGATGACCTGTTGCTGTATGTTTTGGATCCGCTGGAGAGTATGGCCCTGGGTCACTGTCCATGTGGATTTTGCACATTAGGTGGATTGGTCATGCTAAATTATCCCTTAATTGGAAAAAAAATAATTGGGTACTCTTAATTTACTAAAAAAAAAAGGATGGAGGAGGAATCTTGGAAGGCATCCAGTTTGAGGGCTATTGCCAATGGCACCGAGTAGGTATTCGGGGAGCCTGGTGTTGCAGCCCACGGTGAAGATTTGGAATCCGTTGAGGAGGCATTTTAGGGTGGAAGGGATGTCTGTGTTAACTGTTGCTGTGCGAGAATCATGGGTTTGAGCCGGAGGAGATCGAAAATGTATCCAAGAGTTGGAGAGAAGTGGGGCTGGTCAAGGTGGAAGGATCTGTATTTGGAGGAAGGGTTCGTCAATCTGGAAGAGCTAAGGGAGAGGATAGAGCTGCCGAGGGGGAGTGATTTCAGGTATCTGCAGGTTAGGTACTTTGCGCGAAAGTTCTGGAGGGGGTTCCCTAGGTTGCTGGGATACAAGGTGTTATTTTTTTTCCAAATCAATCCAGTCTTCTGACCTACCACTAATCTTTGCAGAATGATACGCTTCTCCTTTCAATTTGATACTACCTTTGACTTCCTTAGTTAGCTACGGATGATGCATTCTTCTTCTGGAGGCTTTCTTGCTGAGTGTCATGAAATATCTCCTTAAATGTCTGTCACTACATCTCTACTATACTACCCTTGAACGTAATTTCTCAGTTCACTTTAGCCAACTCTCCATTTCATCTTGCAACAGTCTTTTTTTAAAGTTTAAAACACCAGTCTTCGACTCACTCTTCCCACTATCAAACTGAAGGTGAAATTAAATCATGTTATAATCACTGTTGCCCAGAAGCCCCTTCACTATGCGGTTATTAATCCTGTCTCGCTGCAGGTCTAGGATTGCCTGCTCTCTGGTTTGCATTGGAACATGCTGCTCTATAAAATTGTCCAGAAAACACTTTTCTGGCAATTAATTCCTTCATAATAAATATTGATCAATTGTTCCTCTGCTGTTGGGAGCAAGGGCGATATTGCTTTGGAAATTGAAGACCCACTTGATGCTGATAGTTTAAAGATATCTAGAATTTATCTTTAGTGAACAGATAAAAATAACAAAGGAAGAAAAAAGGGGGGGGGGGAACTCATTTCATAATTCAAATTGCTAAAGAAATGCAGGAATTCTCAATGCAATTTTGTTAGGGCATTGATCATGGAGGCTTTGTTTTGCTGAGAAGCATTTCACTTGCACAGATCTTTATATTAGGAAATCAATACAAAGTTGATTTTGATTTTTATTGTTTTTGTTATTGATGAACAAAACAGTGCAATTCATATTTTCCGCTTCCCGAATTCTGTATATTAAAAGCTGGGCAACAGAAAGGGAGCTAATTACAGGACGACAACAAAGTCTTTGGAAAGATAACGTGTATTCAGTAATTTTTTTTTTTTTTAGTTTTAAATTTAGAGTACCCAATTATTTTTTTCCAATTTAAGGGGCAATTTAGCGTAGCCAATCCACCTAGCCTGCACATCTTTGGGTGTGGGGGCGAAACCCACACAAACATGGGGAGAATGTGCAAACTCTACACGGACAGTGACCCAGAGCCGGGATCGGACCTGGGACAATAGGGCTAACCCACTGCGCCACCGTGCTGCCCGTATTCAGTAATTTATAAGGTCACCTGTAATAAAAAGTGGATCGCCTCCCAAAGTAGTAATGTACATTGCATTTGTTGATATTAACCATTATCAAAAGTCTATATTTACTACAATAACTGGCTGCTAATGGCGTTGTTCACAATGTAGTCTTAATAGGCCATGTGAATGCTTTGTATCATTTAGCTGTAGACCTGTATAAATCCCTTATTAAATGGAAATGGCTTTTCAACCATCTGCAAGTTAGAACAAAGTTGTACTATAATATCAAAAATATTTTTTGTATTTTTGTCCATGTTCACTAGAAATTGTGTTGAAGAATTTAGGAAATAATGGAATTAGATAATTTACTATCAATTTAGCCCACTGCAGAACTTCGCTGTAATACTACTGAGGGGGATAATTTCTTTTCTTGAGTGCTTTTGAACTGCCGGTTAATAAATGTAAGAAAACTTGTATGATCCGCTTGCCAATGCGTTCATTTGCACTCCACGGAAAGTCCTTTGCATACGCGGGCCACAGAGCCCTGGGTTTAGTTACAGTGCAAGAGTCATATCACAGTTCTCCAATTAGCGTTCACCCTGGTGCCTCCTCTTTGCATCATACCCAGGTCTTGAAGGTTTCCCTTGTGCCTCTGGGATTGAAGTTTGACAGTGCTCAAAGTGTAGTTTGAGCAGAGCACTGTGTGTAATCAGCACAACCTCCTATGACTTTACTGGTGGAATACTTTTGTGCCGTATTACATGCTTTGTTACTGCTCCATGGTGAACAGACATGCTAAGTGTTGACTCTAGCATCCCAGACCTTTTAGCGTCTTCCTTAGCGAGTTAATGCGTGATCAGAGAACAGTTGTCACCCATTTTGTCTTCCTGTTTGCATCAGCCATGTGTTATGGGCCAGGGTTTAGAAAACTGCAAAGTATATCATGGAGTTCACCTGACCTACAACTGTTTATAGATTTTGGTTATGAGGAGCTCAAGGGCCTACCTTTCAGGTGTTATTCAACAGAGGCCGTAAGCACTTTTTTCATCAAATACAAAGTTTATTCTACAAATTCAGTTAACATTTTTATAAACATACACAGTAAGCATTTTTATCAACTACAAACATAAATACCTCACACAGCTACAGTACTCTATATATAATCCTTAATAACTTCCCTTAACTGTTTCAATCAAGTAACAACATCTATAAACCAGAAAACCCTTTTACCAAAATAGCAGGTTTGGATTCCTTCCAGAAAACCGTTATCACGGTTAAATTATCAAGCGATCTGGAGACACCTTTTAACATGCAGAGAGCGAGAGAAAGGCAGGACAAGATGCTTGTCTGTCTGAATCCAGCTTCCAAAAATGTGTAAACAAAAGTAAAACCTAGCCACAGCCAGCTCGCAGCTCAAAAACGAAACAGAAAACCCAGAGCCACAGCCCAGCTCCACCCACACAATGACATTACTGAAGCCATTTGATAATGCAAAACATTTATAAAGGGACACTCCCATGACGCATGGCTCAGTGGTAGTACTTACAACCCGAATCAGAGGTTGCGTGTCCAAGTCCCATTTCAGAGACCTGAGCACAAAATGCAGGCTGACTTTTCAGTATAGGACTGAGGGAGTAAAGGCTCAAAAGGGCCGAATAGGCTATTCTTGCTTCCAGGTCCTATGGAGTGCTGCTGTGTTGGAGATGCGGCTAGGATTCTCTGTTCCCCGCTGGCTATAGTGGGCTTCCCACCCTCGTTGACAGGAACATGCAAACAGCTGATTGGCATTCATTGTGGTTAGCTTTACAGCAGGGTAGTCGAGATGCATTCAAGCATGAAGCGAGATGAAAATAAACAATCCAGACACCTGGCTGTCTGGAAGTTATTACCCTGTCAAGTACAGCCTACTAAAAGCTATTTCTCTTTGAAAGTGAATAGAAGCTTTGCAGATCAGAGGATCTGAGTGGTTTTAAACCCTTGTGATGTGTTTCGGCTTTCTATGAAGTAACAGTTGCGGCTTTTTACACTTCCGCCTGAGGCAGCAGATGTAAGGTACAGGTAAGTGAACAAGCAATGATTTTTCATGGTTTGCTCTTTAGTTGGAGCAGCAGAATGTGGATGATTACGGTTTTTTGCCCGACGGGCGATTCTCCGACACGTCGGGTTCTCCGCTACCGTCAGTGGGTGGCGAAGAATCCAGCCCTATGTTTTGTAATTAATTCTCACTTGCCTGAGTGATTTCAATCACCGCTAGCAACAGCTTGTTTTTTAAATTCTCCTCCTTGTTTTAAAATCTCTTCATTGTCTCAAACCTCCCTGTTTCTCTAAACTCCTCCAACCTCATTGAGATCTTTGCATTTTTGCCAATACTGGCCTCTTGCGCGCACCCAATTCTATTTGCTGCTCTTTCCATTCTGAAGTTTCCTCCCTAAACCTCTCCCTGCCCCACCTCTCTTTTACGGTGCTCCGTGATACCTACCTATTTCACAATCTCCTTCCATATCTCAGTGTCGTTACTTGATAATTCTCCTGTGAAATACCTTTGAATGTTTTAGCACTGTGGTGATACTATAAAAATGGAAGTTGTTATGACATTCCCTGCTTGACAGGCTGTCACTTGCTTTTGATTAGACCATTTAAGACAAAAGTCATCTTGGAGCTAAACATGTTTTTCTGTTTTTTTTTGGGGGGGTATTTGTTCAAGGAATGTGGGCTTTGCTGTCTAGGCCGGCATTCATTGCCCACCTTTAAAGAATAAAGAAGCTTTGGGTGGGGCATGATTGGGAACTTCAAAACGCTGAGACATAAATAATGTGAAAGTAAACGGGCTTTAACTTGAGAGTGTAAATGATAGCTGGCAGGGACTAAATTATCAATCCTCAAGCAAAACCCGATCAAAAAGTCCACCGTTCCACCTTAACTGCCCTTCATTACAGTGCTAATGTTTTTGTGTTGATAGACTCCTTAAAAAAGGGAAGCTGGTTAAATGTCTGCTAATTGGATTAAAGGTTATAAAGCTAAATATGGACAGGGATTATTAGAAGCTCGCTAGAATCTGGTGGCTAATATACTTCTGAAAACAGAATTAGTCCTTCATTGCAAACAAGTGAACTGAGCCTGAAAGGTGAATACAGGTATTTTACATTTTGCTCAGCTATTATTTAGAAGGGGAATTTCGGGCAAATTTCATACTGATTAAATAATTACATAATGTACATACGAACATATGAATTAGGATTAGGATCACGGGTACCATTTGGCCCCCAGAGCCTGCACTGTCCTTTGATAAGATCATGGCAGATCTGATTGTGGCCCCAACTATACTTTCTTGTCCACTCCCTATAAGCCTTTGACTTCCTTGTCACCCCAGAATCTGTCCAACTCCGCCTTAAAACTGTTCAATGACACTGCCTCGAGGGGAAGAGAATTCCACAGACCAACTACCTTCTTGAGAAAAGAATTCTCCTCACCTATGTCTTGAATAGGAGACACCTTAATTTTAAATTGTGCCGCTTAGTTTTACTCTCGCCCATAATCTTCCCCTCAACATCCACCCAGTCAAATCCGGTCAAGACCTTGTATGTTTAATTAAGATCAACTCTGCTCTAACCTTCGATGGGTACAGCCCGACCTGTTCAATCTTTTTCCCCATCGCAGGAATGGGTCTGAATTGCTTCCAATGCAGTCACACCCTTTCTCAAGTAAGAAGACCAAAACAGTACTCCAGGTGTGGCCTCACCACCATCCTACACTTTTATATTCCATTCCCCTTCAATCAAAGACCACTTTCCATTTGCCTACCCATGTACCTCCACACTAACTTGTGATTTAATTGGTGCAATCTTTAACCTGTCAGTTAGCCATTGATGGCTCATTCATCTCCTAGAATCTTTTTCCCACCTGCCTTTTCAGTATATTTGCTGAGTGTTATGAACTATCTCCTTTATGAACTGTAGGTGCATTTCTACTGACCTACCCCTTAAGCTATTTTCCCAGTTCACCCCAGCGAGCCCATTAAGGAAGCAATTGGTAATTTTACATGTCCCATTCACTTTTACGGTTGGCGGATGAACCAGTCCACTCGTTGGCCTTCATGTTTCCACAGCAAGCATGTTCCAGGGAGGAATAAAATGTCTGGGGTGGTACAAAAGAAAATAAGACGTGAGGGTTAAGGTGCTGTGAGGTCTGCTGTCAGCTGCTTCAGTTTGCAACACAGACACTTTTTGCTGCATTTCCTTGAGCTCATTTCATTTATAGGGGCAGCACGGTAGCATTGTGGATAGCACAATTGCTTCACAGCTCCAGGGTCCCAGGTTCGATTCCGGCTTGGGTCACTGTCTGTGCGGAGTCTGCACATCCTCCCCGTGTGTGCGTGGGTTTCCTCCGGTTTCCTCCCACAGTCCAAAGATGTGCAGGTTAGGTGGATTGGGGAGTGTCCAAAATTGCCCATAGTTTTGGGTGGGGTTGCTGGGTTATGGGGATAGGGTGGAGGTGTGGACCTTGGATAGGTTGCTCTTTCCAAGAGCCGGTGCAAACTTGATGGGCTGAATGGCCTCCTTCTGCACTGTAAATACTATGAAACTATACAGAACTGTAACAGCTCCCTCCACAGCAGCTGTCAGCCTTCAGGAAGCTCTCTAAAAACGCCCACTCCACCCTCCCTTTGTTTGGGAGCTGCCCTCTTTCCAACCCCCTCTCCCTGGCAGCGCTGTGCTTTTTTGGTGCACATGTTGGCTGGTAGTTAATTGGCCAGCCAGTATAAAATTGTGGCCGGAGTCTGATTGTGGCCGGAAGTGCATATCACATCCACTTCCCGGCCCAACAATTGCAAGATGCACGTCCATATTCAATTTGGAACCTATGTATATTTGGGCTTTGAGCTGTCAGGAAAACAAAGGTAGGTTAAGGAATTTATATTTATATTGGTAAACATGCGAAATAAGGTACAAGACCAAAAGACATGGAAGCAGAATTAGGCCACTCCGTCCACAGAGTCTGTTCCGCCATTCAATCATGGCTGATATTTTTGTCATCCCATTCTCTTGCCTTCTCCCCATAACCCTTGACCCCCTTATTAATCAAGAACCTATGTATCTATTTCTTAAAGGCAGATTTGACCGCCACAGCCTTCTGCTGCAAAGAGCTCCACAGATTCCCCACCCTCTGGCTGAAGAAATTCCCATTCATCTTGGTTTTAAAGGATCGGTCCTTCAGTCTGAGGATGTGCCCTCTGGATAGTTTTTAGTGGATTTACATTATTGTTTCTGTGTAAGGAAGGATAAACTATTGTTCGATTAATGCTGGGCAAAGAGTTTGTATGTGTGAGGGTCGGTTCCCATTTCAACTGTGTGCTTTTATTGTGCTTAGGGAGGGTTATGGCATGAAGAGTAAATAAAAGGTAGAAATGTGCGATTGTTGCTGAGCATCTGGGGGCCCTTTTCAGATAGATGCGCTTTTTGAATTTAGTTTTCGCTAAATTTGCTTATAGTTGAAGATTGGACACTGGAGAGGGAACATCTTAACTCTGCCAAGAAGAGATGAGCTGGACAGGACAAGGACGCTGCAAAGAGGCAGCCTTCCAAAAGAACCTGGTAAAGTCCAGATACCCAGGGAATTGAAACAGAAAGAATGTCTTGGGAAAACAAATTAAGAGGGTAGAGACTCAGAAGTTGATCAAGGTACTATTCAGAAGAATTCAAGGGGAAAGCAGATAGCGTAAGTTAAAGAGAGATCTGCAGTAACCAGATTAAAGTGTAAAGCAGACTTCAGAGGTAAATTAAATATTTGGTGCCATCTTAATAGAGTCTGAGAGTTGATAATTAAGCAATTGCTAAAATTGGTGCAGCAGTCAAGACAAAGAGATCCGGACGGGTGAGTTGTAAAACCTGGATGGTGGATTCCTTGTTAAAACTGGAACGAAAACTTTGTTTGAAAGCTTAGCTTGGAAAACCTGTGGTGGGGTTTTCAATACCAGTAACTGAGAGAAAGCACTGTTTAAAAGAAGATTTGAAAGTGTGTATTTTTTTGAAACTCACTCGTGTGGCAGCCAGTGAAACACGGTGGCAGCTCACCATATAAGAATCGCCTGTGGGGATTTTGAGGAGAAATCTACAGACATTCACTTGTGTTCAGAGTGGAGAGTGTATTTGACCACATTGAGTCTGTGTTTAAAGGGACTCTGTTATTGAGACTATTGTATCCTTGAAATATACTTCGTAATCCACATTAACCTTAAAATCTGTGTATATTTGTGAAGCTAAGGGGGGGGGGGGAGAAAGAGCCTACCATAATCCAACTTTTCATGTTTAATAGATTTTTTTTTCTTTCTGGTAAAAAGAATTGGCGATCCTGTGACTCTGTTCCTCCACTTATTCTTTTAAAAAAAAAAAAAATAAAGTAGAGGTTATGTTCTTTGAACTAGGGTTCCATTCTGGGATCTTCCCGTCCAGTTGTAACATCAATTGGGATGGCAACACAGCATAAAAGAAAAATATACAAAATCTTTTGATTGTGGTTAGTGTTTAAAAATGTACAAGCCCCAGCGAATCATGATGACTAAAACATAAGAAATGGGAGCAAAAGTCTGGTCTTTCAAGCCTGTTCTGGTATTCAGTAAGGCAACTGCTTCTATATCTGCTGTACTTTCCCGCCTTATCCCCACATCCCTTGGTACCCAAAACTCGATTGATCGTCAATATACCCATTGGCTGAGCTTACGCAGTCCTCTGAGCTACAGAACCATAAAACATTCTGTTTTCTTTGGCCATCTGTGTTCAGGGTAAAGTAGATTGTTTAAATCTGTTTATCAAATTATTTTTGTTCTCCTGTATCAATTGCTCAATGAAGCAAGTTACTGGGATTTATATTCTGATCATTTGAGAAGCAGTGCATGACAAACGCTTGATAACATGTGTTACCTATTCTTGAAGTAAAGGTATGTGTGTAGGGACTGTCAACACATACAGCTTTGCTGGAGGCTTCTTAAGGTGGAGTATAAATGCTAACCAAAACCATGAAGGAGGGGTGGGTGGGGGGGGGCGCTTCAATTTTAAAGGTGCAAGTTGATAAGCAATTAAAAAAATTTGAGTCCTTGCAATAAGAATATAAATTCATGCTATTTGCTTTGGTGCTCTTTTGCCCTTTGCTCAAAAGTTCGTTTCCATAGGGTCTGTATTTTTCAGACCTGTGCGAGGAATATTCCAATGTTTTTATTAATGCTGCCATTAGCTAGCCCTGGGGGAGGGACATTTGGGGTTTAGGGAAAGGATGGGATGCAAAATCATAAATGGTGCATGAGCAAATTATTGGTGTGTTTGTGTGTACATGTGTCCGAGGGAAAGCAAGAAAAATGTTTTCTAAAAAAGAGCAGTTAGAGCTGTAAAATAAAATTAATTCCACATGTTTTACAGGTTTTCATAATCATGTATTTTATAGTAGAAGACCAGCTCAAAGGAGTGTTTTTATTGCTTTTTCTTGCGCCTTTGATCTATTTTAGAATGTTACAAGGATTACAAAGTATTTGCAGCTCAGAATCGGGTCGTTTGACCCAGTTGCCACATGCTGGTGTTTGTGATTCACCTGAGGCCCCTCTCGTCCTGCTCCATCGAACCCCATCAACATATTCTGCAAATTATTTCTCCTTCGCCTGTTTATCTAGCTTTCCCTTAAATGCATCTGTTTCTTTTTGTTCCTGTCTTTGTGGAGTTTGCATTTTCTCCCCGTGTCTGCGTGGGTTTCCTCCAGGTGCTCCAGTTTCCTCCCACAGTCCAAAAGAGACGCAGGTTATGTGGGATTATGGGGATAGGGCAAGAGAATGGGACTAGGTCGGGTGCTCTTTCAGAGGGTTGGTGCAGGACCGATGGACCAAGTGGCCTCCTTATGCACTGTAGGGATTCTGTGATCCTATAACATCGGTGGCTGTGCTTTCAGAGTCTAGGCTTCAAGTTCTGGAATTCCCTCTCTACGCCTCCGCCTCTCTTCCCTCCTTTAAGACTCCTTAATACCTAACTGACTATTTAACCACGCTTTTTGGTCCTAGAATCATAGAATTTTTACCACTGCTGCCTCAAGGCGCCAAGGCTCCCAGGTTTGATCCTGGCTCTGAGTCACTGTGCGTGTGGAGTTTGCACATTCTCCCCGTGTTTGCGTGGGTTTCGCTCCCACAACCCAAAGATGTGCAGGGTAGGTGGATTGGCCACGCTAAATTGCCTCTTAATTGGAAAAAAGAATTGGGTACTCTAAATTTAAAAAAAAAAAAAAGAATCATAGGATATACAGTGTAGAAGGAGGCCATTCGGCCCATCGTGTCCACACCAGCCCTTGGAAAGAGCACCCTACTTAAGCTCATTCCTCCACCCTATCTCCGTAACCCAGTAACTCCACCTAACCTTATTTTGGACATTAAGGGGCAGTTTAGCATGGCCAATCCACCTAACCTGCACATCTTGAAAGAAGCCGGAGCACCCGGAGGAAACCCGCGCATACACTGAGTACGTACAAACTCCACACAGACAGTCACCTGAAGCTGGAATTAAACCCTGGAGCTGTGAGGCAGCAGTGCTAGCCACTGTACAATTTGACCAAATATCTCCTTATGTGACTCATGGCCGCATTTTCTTTTGTAATACTCCCATGAAGTGCCTTAGGATGTTTTATTACATTAAGGCACTACTTAAAAGTTGTTGTTGAGTATTTTTTATTCTTTCATGTGATGTGGGTAGCACAGTGGTTAGCACTGTTGTTTCACAGCACCAGGGTCCCAGGTTCGATTCCCGGCTTGGGTCACTGTCTGTGCTGAGTCTGCACGTTCTCCCTGCGTCTGCGTGGGTTTCCTCTGGGTGCTCCGGTTTCCTCCCACAAGTCCCGAAAGGTGCTGTTAGGTAATATGGACATTCTGAATTCTCCCTCAGTGTACCGGAACAAGCGCCGGAATATGGCAACTAGGGACTTTTCACAGTAACTTCATTGCAGTGTTAATGTAAGCCTACTTGTGACAATAAAGAATATTATTAATTATTATTATTGGCTAGCACTGTTTTCATTGCCCATCCTTAACAGCCCTTGAGCAGGTGGTGGTGAACCTTGCCTTCAGCCACTGCTTCCAACCACTGCAGTACATGTGGTGTAGATACACTCATTGCTGTTAGGGTTGGAGTCCCTGGATTTTAGCCCAGCCACAGTGGAGGATGGGTGATATATTTCCAAGTCCGAATGATGTGTAGCTTGGAGGGGAACCTCCAGGTGGTGGTGTTACATGCATCTGCTACCCTTGATCTTCTAAGTGGCAGAGGTTGGAAAGTGGTGTTGAAGGAGCCTTGAGTTCCTGTAGTGCATTTTGTAGATGATGCACACTGCTGCTACTCTTATCAGTGGCGGAGGAAGAGGATATTGAAGGTGGTATATGGGTTGCCAATCAAGCAGCTTGCTTTGTCCTGGATGGCGTTGACCTCCTCGAGTGTTGTTGGAACTGCAATCCTCCAGGCAAATGAAGAGTATTCCATCACAGAATCACAGAACCGTTGCAGTGCAGAGGAGGCCATTTGCCCCGCTGCCACATCGGCTTTCCTGTGGACACAAGCCCAAACTCCATCTGGAGCTTCTGTCTCTCCTTCAACAATGGCCTCCTCAGGCGCCGAATACCTCCGGTCAACCTTCAAACTGGCCTCCATCTCCACCTGCTGCAGCATCTCTTTGTGCTCCCGGATCGAGACAAACACCCCCCTTACCACTGTCTTCAGCGCCTCCCACAACATGGGTGCAGAAACCTCCCCTGTCTTATTCTGCTCCACATAGTTCCAAGTTCCGAATAGCCACCCTGATCTTCTCGCAAACCTCCTTCTCCACCAATAAACCCCATGTCCGGCCTCCACTGCGACCATTGGGGCCTCCCCTTTACCACCCGCAAACCCACCCTATGCAGCACATGGTCAGATACCACGATCGCTGAATACACCGATCCAACCACCCCGCCAACAGCGCCTTGTCCAGGACAAAGAGATCAATGTGGGCATATACCCGGTGGACGTCTGAGAAGTACAAAAATTTATTTGCCCGTGGCCATTCAAGCCACTACGGGTCTGCCCTGCCCATGCGCTCTATAAACCCCAACAGCTTCTTTGCCATAGCCGACATCCTCAGGGTCCTGGGACATGACCGCCACATGGGTGCCCCCTCCAACTTCCCACTCACCATCACAAATCTGCCCCCAGGGTCTGTCATTATACTTCCCACCTCCAAAGCCATCCTCTTACTGGTCAGCACTGTCAGCCACCTCCTATCCAGCCCCGAATGGAATAACCGCCCCCAGCCAGCTCTTCCTCAACCTTGCCTGGTGCCCCGCCTTCAAATGTGTCTCCTGAAGAAACACCAGGGCTCTTAATCGGAACCATTCAATCCCCCAACGTTCCATGTAATCAACTGGGAGATGGAGCCCTTCTCTTTTACCCTCCACCACACACACACGATCAGCCATAGCCCCTCTTTACCCAGGTTCACACCTTGTTTACCTCTTGGCCTCCCCAAGAGGTCAGTCGCAATCTCCCCTTAACCAACTGCACCACACCAACTCCGCCCATGCCAGCATCCACCCCCCTCCCGCAACCCCCCTACAAACACAAAAACAATCCACCCCAGCCCCGCCCCTACACCCTCCACGGTTTGTCCACACTCTTTTTCCCCCCCCCCCCCAATTGTACTCCTGTTAACTAGCCTGCCTGCTAGCAAGGTGGCTCCCATGCGAGGCAACTGTCTACACCCCCTTCCCCTCTACCACCCTTCACCAGCAATTTCCCTAAAACAGTTAAACACCCTTACCCAATCCACACCCACACATGGTAAGTATACCAATCTGCCCGGCATACACACCCACATTTCCCATACTGATATCACCAAAGTTCAGTGTCCTTAAGCCCCCGAGTCCAAGGTCTATCATAAAATTACTCGTCACTGGCGTATCAAAGTAAAATTCCTGATTCTGGTGAGTGGTCCACAGTTGAGCAGGATATAGCACCCCGAACCGTACTGCTTTCTTATAGAGGGCCGCCTTGACCCTGTTAACTCCAACCCATCGCTTGGCCAGCTCCGCACCCAAGTCTTGGTAGATATGCACCACGTTTCTTTCCCAGCAAATTCTCTCTGCATTCTCTCATCTCCTTTGCCCACCGCAGAATCTTTTGTTTGTCCAGGAAATGATGCAACCGCGCCACCATCGCCCTTGGCTGCTCCCCCGCCTTCAGCCTCCTCCTCCACGCCCTGTGTGCTCGATCCATCTCGGGAGGATGGTCAAAGACCACTTCCCCCACCAGCTTCTCAAACATCTTCGCCATATATGTTGTGGCCTGAGCCCTTCAGTACTCTCAGGCAGCCCCACAATCCGAAGAGTCTACCTCCTGGAGCGATTCTCCAGGTCCTCCACCTTCTCCCTCAGCCACTTCTGGCCCTCCGCCATGAGCACCATCTCTGCCCCCAACGAGGCCAACCAGTCCTCATGATCAAACACTGACTCCTCCACCTTTGTGAGCACCAAACACTGCGTTTCCAGCCTTTGCTCCTCTCTTTCAATGACCAGCATGAACGGCTCCGCCACCTATGCCGTGTCCGCCAAGGCCATTTGCCTCTGCTGCTGGAACTTGGGCATTCAGAAGTCCACCAATTGTTTGGTAGACCACTGAGCTGCCAACGACGCCCCAGAGCCCTCCGCCATCTTTCCCTCTGTCACACTTCGAAAGTCCTCCTGGCCAGACTGCTGCCCCTTGCTCGCTACACTCCTCGTCTGATAAGCCATAAACAGGCCCCACTAGAGAATTCCTGTGTCTCCGTGTTCATGCACTTTGCACCAGCAAACACCCTCTATATCGGGTGAAAAGAACCAAACAATTCCACCTTGAGTGGGAGCCACCACATGTGCGACCACACACTCCATGGCCGCCATCGAATATCCCGGTTGACTCTTAAATGCCCTCCGGGATGGGCAGTAAATGCTGGTGCAGCCAGCAATGCCCACATCCCAAGCAAGGCTATGGACCACGGGCTGGAAAATGGGATTAGAATAGACAGGTGTTTGATGGCCGGTGCAGACATGATGGGCTGAAGGGCCTCTTTCTGAGCTGTAAAACCCTAACTCTGGTGGCTTTTCCTCACAAAAAGCTTAGATTGCATTATAATTGTTTTTTTGTTCTTAATTTCCAAAGTAAGGTTTAAATAATACGAAACTCACAATCTCCTGATTAGATTAACCCATTGGATTATGTATTTGTCTTTTGATGTTGTTCATAGAATTCATAGAATTTACAATGCAGAAGGAGGCCATTCGGCCCATCGCGTCTGCACTGACCCTTACAAAGAGCAACCCACTCAAGCCCATGTATCGACCCTATCCCAGCAACCCCCACTTAACCATTTTGGACACTAAGGGCAATTTAGCATGGCGAGTCCACCTAACCCGCACATCTTTGGACTGTGGGAGGAAACCGGAGCACCCGGAGGAAACCCATGCGCACACTGGGAGAACATGCAGGCTCCGCACAGACAGTGACCCAGCGAGGAATCGAACCTGGTACCCTGGAGCTGTGAAGCAATTGTGCTAACCACTATGCTACCGTGCTGCCCGACTGTTGTGAAAAGGTTTTACCTCAGTCACACACAAAAGCCTGGGCTTGGACGTGACTTAGTTTAGCCCAGAACTGAGGTGATATTAGCTGAACTTTCATTGTGCAGTATCCTGAATTTCTCAGGGTGCCTCAGTACTGTTCTGCCAGCTATATCGATGAATTACTTTTAAAATAAGGTCATGGAGAGTCCACAGAGTAAAAATAAGACAATTGTCTTTACAAACGGTGTTACACTTCCCAGTAGACCTATGCCAGGTTCATGCTTGGTCGATCTTATTGAGTAATCGAGGTAATTGAGATCATGGGTAATTGAGATACCGCGCCTCTAGCGGGATGGCTTGTATTCTGCAAAACGAGCATTCCCCCCACGACGGTCCCGTGCGGGATATTACTCTTTCTTTAGATTCTTCACGGTTTCTGTTCAATTTTTCAAAATTATTTGAGGAACAAGCACAGGGCAAACCTTACAAAATATGTTCAGGTACACTTTACCAGAGAGGGTGTGCGTGCTTATATGTGTGGAGCAAAATATGAGCGCACCAATTAGAAAACCTGCTGTCTTCATTAAATGATCAATTAAGCTTTTCCATGATCTGCTGAATACAGATGTAGTATTGCCATATTATTGGGGCCAAGTTAATATTATACGTTGGGTATCTTTATAGTTGGCTGGCAGTGTTATGGTGCATCATTCCTGCAATGAGAGTCGCTGGACGAAATCACAAATGATAATTTTTAAAATATGAAACTCTCCGCCCTGATTATAGTTCCAGCGTTTGAAGTCGAATTTCTGTTGGCTAATGGTTATTTTAATTTAAGCCTAAGAAAATATTTTTGAAGGTGCTCTGTGATGTGACTGACAATATGATGTCCGACCAGCAGTAATAATTTCACAAATGTTCTTGATATTTACTTTTTGAACAGGAAAGGAGTCCGTTTCTATGTCTTGCTCCCACCAAAAGCTGTTTAGTCTGCTGATTTTACTTTCAACAATTAACTGCAATAGGAGTGAATAGGACTGCAAGAAGGATTAATTTTCAAATATGTTATACCCTGTTGGCCAACTGAAGATGCACCAAATTGTACCTCACGCCTGTTGACCTTTTTTGTTTATCGCCTCTAATTAGCCAGGAGCTGCCTTTGCTGTGAGTTTTATATGACATTCAAATAGTTAGGACTAGAAAGAGGGCACCACTCTGTTGTACAAATATGCATAAAATGGTTTCTAACCTTCTGTCTAACTAAAGGGCAATTTACGAATTGATTGACTAACATGACTGTAATTTTAAGTTGTGCATGTTTTCCACCTTGCTATTTTACTGCAAGGCAGAATTTTCCTCTCTACTCTGAAGTGAGGTTGGAGTGAAGCCTAGGGAACTGCTTTTCTGAAATATGTCAGTGTGCTATTGCTTTTAAAATGGTTTTCATTTTAAATTGAGCCATTGCACAACATAATACTTCCATGCTAATGATTTGCCACATCTGCTGCATTCTTGCTGCTTATCTTTTTTCAAAAGCTTGTCTTGTTTTCCTGGCAACGTCCACTTTTCAGTTATTTCTAAGAGCTGCAGTTCTGGAGATTCAATTTCATTGGTGCTTATAGACAGCTAATTAGCTGTATTCTAGCAGTACCATGGCAACATTTGAGTTTGATTTTTAATGAGAATGCTGGGTGTATTTGGCTGATTTAAAAATTGGCTTTTAATATCTGAATAGATCCAATTTCTGATGCTGAGCATCTGACTTACAAATAACTCTTAAATGATAGCTTTCAAAAGATCGAGGAAAGCCCCCAAATATGATCCAACATGACAAGAACATCAGATCCTTAAATCCAAAATAAGCTGCCTCAAACCTGCTCATTTCCAGTTTTAACAGTGCCTAGACTTGAATGGGGACATTGGACATTGGAGAATTTACCTCGCAAGAACTGGGCAAACCTGGGCTTACATATTTCAATGAGGTCGTATGCCACAGATTTGACCACTTATTTTAGATTTTACACTAGCTGGACCTCGGGAATGTTGGGAACGAAAGAAATGTGAGGCCTAGAGTGTGGAAGAATTAAGTGCCCACCACATGCTGCTTGTGGGCCAGGAACATCACACCAATCCAACCAGTTTTCATCCCACTCACTCATCATCCTTAAATCTTACCCCAAGTTTTTCTGATCAGGAGATGCATATATCGCTGGAGATGCATATATCGTTATCTATCTGCTGCGCCATTTGGTCATGTGGCTTCACCAGACTACACTTTATGGATGAATTTGTAGAATGGGAAACATGTTAAAAGTCGCACTTGTATAATATGCATAATAAATATATAGATATTTATTTATTTATGCTTTAAAAGTGTATTGAGTTGGGAAATGAAATGGCCACAAGGGGAATTGTTTCTTTCTCTCTTGCCGTCTCTCATTTTGTCTTTAAAGACCTTGGACGGGATTCTCTGAGCCCTGCGCCGGGCCGGAGAATCGCGCAACCGTGCAACGCCGCCCCGGTGCTGGCACGTGATTCTCCGAGGAGCGGAGCATCGGCGCCATTTGTGCTGGCGCGTTTGGCGCGGCGCCGATCGCGGGCCGCTGTTTCTCCGCCTTGATGGGCCGAGTGGCTGCGCGGAAACGGCAGAGTCCTGCCGGCGCTGTCCACACCTCACAGCCGATGGGAACTCTGTGCGCCGTGTTGGGGGGCGGCCTGTGGGGGGTGATATTGGGGGGGGGGGGGGGCTCCTTCACCGGGGGGAGGGGGGGGGGGATCCGGTGGGGTCTGGCCCGCGATCGGGGCCCACCAATTGGTGGGCCGGCCTCTCCAGCCCCAGCCCTATTTTGATACGCGGCCGGCCCCTGAACCCCCGCACCATGCTGCGTCGGGGCCGGCGCGTTGAGGAAGTCCCCCGTGCATGCGCTGGTTGGTGCGGCGCTCAGTTGGCGCCGGGAAGGGAGGCTGAAGCGGTGTGAACTGCTCCAGCGCCATGCTGGCCCCCTGTGGGAGCCAGAATTGGTAGTGACCACGCCCGTTTCGCGCCGTCGTGAAACGCGATGGCTTTTACGATGGCGCGGACACTCTGCCTCCATTTCGGAGAATCCTGCCCCTTGTGTGCTGGTAGTTACACTAACAACCAATTTAAGATAATCAGCCCACACGCTTGCAACTCACACGCTTGCCAGAAGCAACATGCATTATATGCATGGACCTGTTTTTTGCAAACAAAAGGAATATGTTCAAGCCATGTGCCCTTTTTGGTTTACCTGGGAGCTTGGAGAACCTATGATTCCTTGTTGCATTTTCCGTGGCAATGCCTCATCCAATCAAATTCAACATGCCAACAAATCAGCATCCTTTTCTCCTGTAGTATAAATTGTTGTGAACATTTGAAAATAGCATTCTTGCATTTGTTGTGATGAGTGTAAGCTTTAGTGACATCTCTCTTTTCAGCAATATTCCAGTTCTGTACTACCATGTGACTGTAAGGGTGGCAAGGTGGTGCAGTGGTTAGCACTGCTGCCTCATGGCGCCGAGAACCTGGTTTTGATCACAGCCCCAGGTCACTGTCCATGTGGAGTTTGCACACTCTCTCCGTGTCTGCATGGGTCTCACCCCACAAACCCAAAGATGTGCAGGGTAGGTAGATTGGTAATGGAAAATTGCTCCTTAATTGGGAAAAAAAAAGAATTGGGTACTCTTTTTAAAAAAAAAACATGAAGTTATTCATTAAAATTTTTTTTTAGATTATCCAATTCATTTTTTCCAATTAAGGGGCAATTTAGCGTGGCCAATTAACCTATGCACATCTTTTTTTGGGTTGTGGGGGCGAAACCCACGCAAACACTGGGAGCATGTGCAAACTCCACAGGGACAGTGACCCAGAGCCGGGATCGAACCTGGGACCTCGGCGCCGTGAAGCAGCAAGGCGAACCACTGCGCCATCGTGCTGCCCTGTGAGGTTATTCATGAAGGCCCTGCCCCCTCAATCTTGGCCCTCGCCCGAGGTATGGTGATCCTCGGGTTAACTCACCACCAGTCAGCTCTTCCCCCTCAAAGGGGAAAGCAACCTATGGTCATCTGGGACTATGGTGACTTCATATACAAGTGTGTGTTTTTAGTTGAGGAGGAATGCTGTGGTTCTGTATCCGTGACGGCTATTTGTCAGGTTACTGGTATGTGAAAGGGTCCAAAGGGTAAATGTGCAAATGTTCTTCTAAGCTGATGGATGCTTATTTCCTCAGATTGTATGATCTGGCTTATTGGTGTTTCGACCAAGGCAACTGTTCATTTCCAAAATTGTCATTTTTTTTTATAATTCATTTGTGTAGAGGTCGCATCCAACAATCTAAAATACTTGCATCTGAATAAACTCAATGCTGAGGAAATATATGTTTGTCAGCAAACTCTTCATATTGTCCACTTATACTATTTCAATATCTGTTATCATTTACAAATAGACTTTGATTTATGCTAAGCAACTTTAGTAAGGAAGTCTTCATTCTTTCTTTCCTCCTCTTAAGAAGCAATATGCAATGATATTTCCTATTGTGCAAGATAGCATATTTATGGGGCGGGATTCTCCTCCGGCGGGATGCTCCATTTTGCCGGCACCTGGGGGTTTCCCGACGGCGTGGGGCTGCCCCACAATGGGAAACCCCATTGACCAGCCAGCGTAACGGAGAATCCCACCGGCGGGTCGGGATAGAAATGTGGCGGGGCGGAGAATGCAGCCCATGGTCTTTCATAGCCTTGTCAAATTCTTTATTATCACGATAGAAACTGTTTTCTGCAGAAGCTTGGAAACCGGGGGTGAGATTTTTTTCCTCTGATATTGACAAAGGCCAATGGCAGGTTGGAAAAGCAGCGTTGAGCCTGCCGACAGCAATGGCGGCTTTTCACTGCATATAGTGCAGCACTTAGTGCCAAAAATGTGTATGCGCAGGCTCCCCATTGTATCGCCGGTGGGTGACCTTGGATTCACCCACCCCGCCAGCACCTCAGCACTTTAATGATTGGCGTACCATATTTAGGGCCCGCACAAACACATAGCAGCCACACTTCGCAGGTCACTGGGAAGTGGTGGCTGTCAGGAAATCTGCCCTGAAGTTCTCGGCTGCCTTCCTGGAGAAACTGCTCGACGCCTTGATATCATCTGCCCAGCACTGGATGAAAACCTAGCATGGGAGGCGGTGGCAGCGATCATGAGTGGCAGTTCCATTTAGAAGACGACAGCTATTTCGAACAAGAAAACTCTCAATTCATACACTCTCAGACCCATCACACATCCACAGGAATCTCGCTCAAGAGCCAGCAGCACTTGGCCTCCCACACACTCCTTCATTACCCCTGCGGCTCATATCCTCTAGACATCCATGGCCCCACTCATTACCCACATGTGCCATGCAGCCTTATCATCTGGCCTGGCAGGTGTCCTGCTGACAATTCTTCATCTGCCTTCATGCAGGACAAGCTGGCACATAACAAGAATGAGATTTTTTCATAGACTTTACAGTGCCGAAGGAGACCATTCGGCCCATCGAGTCTGCACCGGCTCTTGGAAAGCGCACCCTACCCAAGGTCAACACCTCCACCCTATCCCCATAACCCAGTAACCACACCCAACCCAATGTTTTTGGACACTAAGGGCAATTTATCATGGCCAACCCACCGAACCTGCACATCTTTGGACTGTGGGAGGAAACCGGAGCACCCGGACGAAACCCACGCACACACGGGGAGGATGTGCAGACTACGCACAGACAGTGACCCAAGCCGGAATCGAACCTGGGACCCTGGAGCTGTGAAGCAATTGTGCTATCCACAATGCTACCGTGCTGCCCCGAGATCCCAGATTGGTAGTGGGATGCCCAACTGAAGATCCTCACAAGAGTTCGAGGAGCGAGCGCTTGAGCTGGCTGGCAAGGACGTGGACCATTGGTGTGCTGATGGTGAGGCCGACGGCGATTAAGCCAAGTGAGGATCAAACACTACAGCACCCATCAGACTAACATGCCCTGAGTCATGTCTCTGATTCTCAGACCCCTGCCAATCACGAATGACCCCTGTTTTCTTTTGCAGGCACATCTGGGAAGCAGCTTTGGGGCTCCACTCACCAGGTCGTGGGCATCAGCTCAGACAGCAGCACTGACCATGATTTTCACAGCCCTCAATGGAAGACCCATCACAGCGCTCATGCACACCCTTCACACGAGTACAGACAATTTCCTCATTTAAACTTTTGACTTGCATTCTGCTGTGCTTATTGCACAATTCAGACTGTGCTTTAAGAGACGGACTGCAAAAACGCAGTTGCACCACAGTGCAGGGAAAATTTAGTGAAGTATTCCGAATAATGATTCTATTGTTATAAAGCAGAATGTTATCTAATTTGCCATGAGCGATGCTATGGTCAATCAGCTAATACTTATAAAATATGTAACCACTGATGATGGATTATAAAGGCAAATCCCTGCTTCCAGTGGGGATGCCAAACACTCCATGTAAGCAAGTTGGTAGCCTCATTGTCGTCTCGCTTCACTGACCTGTGCTTCCTGCTGCGTTATCTTTTATTAATATTTATCTTCAGTTCGATCAGTATTGATTGTTTTATATTTATTTCCTTGGCAATTTTTTTGTTTGACAATTATGCTCACTGGTTTTTTTCTCCTCTTCTGAAAGTGATGGTTGCTTTATGTGAATATGGTACCATAGAATTAGATACCAGTTGCCCCTCATCCAAAGAGCAATATATATATACACACACACACACCTAGGCCTGTGACACTGTACAATGATAAAAGCTGAGAACTCTTTTTGATTTATTCCTCTCCCTAGTTCATGGACATCACTGTTTTGATCAAGATCAGCTAACTCCGCTAGACTTGAGAGCAAACTTGAGTTTGTACCACTCTGCAATTTGCTGATTATCAGAGAAATCTTGATAATTTGCATATTTTCTTGTGATTTCCGGGATATCTCTTTCTGTTTAGTGTCACTCTTTTCAATCTGGCCTGGGTAGGTTGTTGCATCTTTCACAGTAGATCGTATTCTCCTTTTGATTTGGATGCTATGGGACCTCAGTGTCTTACCCATGAAAAACTAGCATCCTGTTTGCACTAGAGCGCTGCTTCAGGAGGCAGTGGTGCCGCCTAGGTGAGGTAATTCTGAGTTCTGTGCCAGTGAAGTTTTTCAGATTGCAGATTTAAAAAAAGGAAAGCTAATGACACTTTTCTCAACCACTGAACACCTCAAAGTGCTTTACGACCAATGGAGTGCTTTTCCTTTTTGAAGTGTCGGTCACTGTTCTAATGCAGGAAGCATGGTAATCCAATTGCATTCTTGGATTGTCATATACCAAGGTACAGTGAAAAGTATTTTTCTGCGAGCAGCTCAACGGATCATTAAGTACATGAAAAGAAAATGAAATAAAAGAAAATACATAATAGGGCAACACGGTACACAATGTAACTAGATAACACCGACATTGGGTGAAGCATACAGGGATGTAGTGTTGATGAGGCCATTTTGGGAGTCTGGTAACAGTGGGGAAGAAGCTGTTTTTGAGTGTTTGTGTGTGTTCTCAGACTTTTGTATCTCCTGCCCGATGGAAGAAGTTGGAAGAGTGAGTAAGCCGGGTTGGGGGGGGGGGGTCTTTGATTATGCTGCCCTCTTTCCCCAGGCAACGGGAGGTGTAGTTGGAGTCAATGGATGGGAGGCAGGTTTGTGTGATGGACTGGGCTGTATTCAAGACTCTCTGAAGTTTCTTGCAGTCTTCGGCCGAGCAGTTGCCATACCAGGCTGTGATGAAGCCAGATAGGATGCTTTCTATGGTGCATCTGTAAAAGTTGGTAAGAGTTAATGTGGACATGCCGAATTTCCTTCGTTTCCTGAGGAAGTATAGGTGCTCCTTGGTGGTAGCGTCGACGTGGGTGGACCAGAACAGATTTTTGGAGATGTGCACCCCTAGGAATTTTAAACTGCTAACCATCTCCACCTCGGCTCCGTTGATGCTGACAGGGGTGTGTACAGTACTTTGCTTTCTGAAGTCAATGACCAGCTCTTTAGTTTTGCTGGCATTGAGGGAGAGATTGTTGTCGCTGCACTACGTTCTCGATCTCCCTCCTGTATTCTGACATTCAACAAACAAGTAGCAATGTGATGATGACCAGGTGATTTTTTTCCCCCCCTGATGTTGATTAAGGGATAAATATTGGCCAGGCTACCAGCGATAACTCAACTGCTCTTCTTTGAAATAGCTCAATGGGATCTTTTACAGTAGGCTGATGGTGACGAATGTGATATAAAATAGTTAGGTTAAATATATTAGTTACAGTAATGTAGATGTAGGCCGGTCTAATTCTAGTGAGTTCACAGACAAAGGATTTCAGAAAGCATGGCACGGGAGGGGGAGGGGTGTCTAGTGGAGGAGGAGAAAAGGATGCTGTGTAACAAGAGGCCAGGGGAAAGGAATAAGAAGTGAGCCAATTAGGATGTATGGCCAGGTCAGGATGGGTATAGGATGACCTATGGGAATCGTTTATGTGAAACTTGATGCCATTTGAATGTATTTGTAGAGATTCCTTTGTCTCCAACAGCACTCGATTCTAAAGACCCAGGAGGCTGCTTGTGTTCCGGGTTTTTGTGAAGCGAGTCAGACTTGCAAGTCGGGTAAAAATAAATAATACTATGCCTACAAATCCATCTCGAGTTTTATTGAGGCCAGACTGACGGGTAAAGAAATCTCAATTTGTCAATGGAAGACAGCACCTCTGACAGGGCAGCATTTCCTCAGTGCTGCACTGGAATATCAGCCTTGATTTTTGCTTCAAGCCCCCAGAGTAGGACCTGAACCCAGAACCTTGTGACTTAGTGGCAAGAGTGCTACCAACTGATCCACAGTGTCACTCCACATACAACATCCAGATAGGTTTAAAATCACTGTTTATGTATATTTTGTGCACGCTCCGCAATGGTGAATCATTCCTCATGTGAATTTAGATCATAGACAGCTGCATTGCATTGTGGATACAAATGGGTTACCGGATGGCATTCATGATATAGCCATGAGGCTTTTGTGGTTGGAGCATGACATTTAGAGCCCTTTTAGTTTCTTTGTGTTCTTCACTGGAGAGTTGACAAATTGAAGCAAACCTGGCCTGTCATCAGTGTTCAAATACTGTATTCCTTTGTGCAGATTTGTTAATGTATAAAACCACGTAGTTGATTAATAAAGATGGAGCTTATCATTTAAAAAAAATTTTCTTGCAGTTTACGTGACGACAGAATTCGTGTTGAGCGTATGGACGGTATCCATTTTGAGTATTGTCATGCTGTCCAGTTGACCTCTGAGTTTTATGCACACCGAGGTTCTGACCTTTCAGGTACCGTCCATTTAATCTTTTGAAGAAAGTTTCTGTCAAAGATGTATTGTTGTCGGTCAGTAACCGTTTGGTCTTCTGTACATTAAAATACTGATTGTGGGACCTCTCAACTGGAGGACATACCTTTGCGATCAAAGATTATTTACTGGCTTCTTTGTCATTAAGAGATGCTTAGCAACAGGGAATGGTAGACATGCAGGTTTACTTGCATAGAATACTGACAACTGCAATTTGCATTGCTATGCGGCTTTAATGCAGCAAGGTATCACAAGATGCTTCAGAGGGGCCATATCAAGCAACATTTGACAATGAGACACCCAAAATGACATTTGCCCAGTTGACCGAAAGCTTGGTCAAAGTGGTAGGTTTAAAAAAATGTAAGACAGAGGTGGAGACAGAGAGGCTTAGGCAGGGAATTCCGGAGCTTAGGGATAGACATTTGAAGGCTGGTAATGGTGGAACAACAAAAATCGGGGTTGTGTAAATAATGATAACTGGAGGTTTATAGATTGCTGAGGGCTGTAGGATTAGAAAATACTGAGATAGCACAGGGCAAGATGATGGAGGAATTGGAAAACAAGGGTAAGTGTGATGACTGTAGGAAATTATTAGGTATTATGGGCGCAACTTTAATGGGGAAAAAGTCCCGTTTTGGGCACTATCCCGCTATCAAACTGGAGAATGCCTGATGCTTGGGATGCAGATGATGTAATTAATGTGAGGAGCCAGGTCTGTCTATACTTTTGCAGTTTGCCATTGGATTTCAGACTGACGAGACAGAAAGAGTTTCAGGTTGTTCCTGAAAGGGCGGGGGGGGGTCTCTCTCCAAAGGTCTATACAGAGAAGCAAGTAACCCTGATTGTTAACTTTATTTATAAGTGACATTTGAGCTGTATCAGGTTGCTGAGTTGGAATATAGAATGGCAGGCATAGATAGAGTTTTTTTTTGAATAAACATTTTATTGATGTAGTTTTGGTATAGTAACAACAACAAAATAAACAATATACATGAAACCATAAACATAGTGCAAAAGCCATTTACCTCTTGTACAGGTCCCACCCTTATTGACCCCCTACTCTAATCTAAACTACACCCCCCCCCCCCCCCCCCCCCCCCCCCCGGGGTCTGTTGACAATTAATTTCCCGCAAAGAAGTCGACGAACGGTTGCCACCTCCAGGTGAACTCTAACAGTGACCCTCTCAAGGCGAACTTGATTTTCTCCAAACAGAGAAAGCTAGCCACGTCCGATAGCCAGGTCTCCGACTTCGTGGGCTTTGAGTCCCTCCATGCTAATAGTATTCCGCTACCAGGGAAGCAAAGGCCAGAACACCTGCCTCTTTCTCCACCTGGATTCCCGGGTCTTCTGACACCCCGAAAATCGCCGCCTCTGGACTCAGCACCACCCTTGTTCTTAACACTGTGGACATGACGTCTGCAAACCCCTGCCAAAATCCTCTAAGCTTTGCACATGTCCAAACCATGTGGACATGGTTCGTCGGCCCTCCCGCATATTTTGCGCACTGGTCCTCCACCCCAAAGAATCTGCTCATCCGGGCCACTGCCATGTGAGCTCGGTGAACAACCTTAAATTGTATCAGGCTGAGCCTGGCACATGTTGCGGACGCGTTGACTCTACTCAACACTTCTGCCCAGAGACCATCCTCTATCTCACCTCCCAGCTCCTCCTCCCACTTGCGCTTCAGCTCCTCGGTCTGCGTCTCATCCGACCCCATAAGCTCCTTATAAATGTCCGAGACGCTCCCTTCTCCTACCCACCCTCTGGAAACTACCCTGTCCTGAACCCCCTTAGTGGTAGGAGCGGGAAGGTTGACACCTGTTTACGAAGGAAGTCCCGCACCTGCAGATATCTGAATTTGTTTCCCCTCGCCAACCCAAACTACTCCTCCAATGCCCTCATACTCTGAAAGCTCCCCTCTATGAACATATCCCCCATCCTCTCAATCCCCGCTCTTTGCCATAACCGGAATCCCCCGCCCATACTCCCCGGGGCAAACCGGTGATTATCACAAATTGGAGCCCAGACCGATGCTCCCACATGCCGCCTCCACTGGCCCCAAACTCTCAGGGCCGCCACCACCACTGGACTGGTGGAGTACCATGCCGGCAGAGGCGGTTATCAGTGCCCCCAAACTGGTGCCCTTGCATGAAGCCGCCTCCATTCGCACCCATGCCGACCCCTCCCCCACCACCCACTTCCTGATCATGGCTATATTTGCCGCCCAGTAATAGTTGCTTAAATTTGGCAGTGCCATCCCGCCCACTCCCCAACTCCGCTCAAGCATTACTTCCTTACTTGCCCGCCCAGACGAAGTGATCACTCTGTTGACCCACTTAAGAAAGGACCGCGGAATAAAGATGGGAAGACACTGAAATACAAATAGGAATCTCGGGAGGACTGTCATCTTCACCGTTTTCACCCGCCCAGCCAGAGACAACGGAAACGCGTCCCATCTCCGGAAATCATCCAGCCGGGCCAGATTCAATTTATGCAGCCGGTCCCATTCCCGCACCACTTGGATGCCTAGGTACCTAAAGCTTCCCTCTACTAACCGAAATGGGCAGCTCTGCCAGTCGCCTCTCCTGTCCCCTCGCCTGGACTACAAACATTTCACTCTTTCCCATATTAAGGGTCTACCCCGAAAACCGGCCAAATTCCCCTATAGTCCTCATGATTTCTTCCATCCCCTCTATTGGGTCTGAAACGTACAGATGCAGGTCATCTGCATAGAGTGAAACCCTGTGGCCCCCCCCCCCCCCTCCGGGACCAGTCCTCTCCAACCCTTCGAGGCTC
The DNA here is from genome assembly GCF_047496885.1 of Scyliorhinus torazame. Lineage (NCBI taxonomy): Eukaryota > Metazoa > Chordata > Chondrichthyes > Carcharhiniformes > Scyliorhinidae > Scyliorhinus > Scyliorhinus torazame. The sequence continues at coordinate 76,556,059 of NC_092715.1, forward strand.
TCGGAGCAATTGCCAACAGCTCTATAGCCAGCGCAAACAACAGTGGGGAGAGGGGGCTTTGCTGTCTCGTCCCCCAGTGCAGTCCAAAATAGTCTGATGTTGTCCTATTCGTCCGTACACTTGCCACAGGAGCCTGATACAGTAACCTGACCCAGTCAATAAAGCCCCGCCCAAATCCGAACCGTCCCAGTACCTCCCACAGATAGTCCCATTCTACCCGATCAAAAGCCTTTTCTGCATCCATTGCGATCATTACCTCCACCTCCCTACCTTTCAGGGGCATCATGATCACATTTATCAGCTTTCCTACATTGGCCACCAACTGTCTGCCCTTAACAAACCCCGTCTGGTCCTCCCCAATAACGTCCGGAACACAATCCTCAATTCTGGAGGACAAGATTTTGGCCAGCAACTTGGCATCCACATTCAACAGGGAGATGGGCCTGTAGGACCCACACAGCTCCGGGTTCTTGTCCCGCTTAAGAATCAGCAAAATCGTTGCCTGTGACATCGTCGGGGGCAACACCCCTGTTTCCCTTGCCTCATTGAACATCCTCAACAACACCGGCCCCAATATCCCCGAGAACGTTTTATAAAACTCCACTGGGTACCCGTCCGGCCCCGGGGCCTTACCCGCCTGCATGGTCTTCAAGCCCTCCACTATCTCTTCCAGCCCGATTGTGGCCCCCAGTCCTTCTACCCGCTCCCTGTCCACCTTTGGGAAATTCAGCCCCTCCAAGAAGTGTCTCAGCCCCTCCAAGAAGTGTCTCATCCCCTCCGGCCCTGTAGGGGGTTCCGACCTGTACAGCCTGCTGTAGAAATCCCTAAACGTGTTATTCGCCCCTCCTGAATCACCAACCAGGTTCCCATCTCCATCCTTTACTTTCCCTATCTCCCTAGCTGCCTCCCTCTTCCTTAGCTGCTGTGCAAGCATTCTGCTGGCCTTCTCTCCATGTTCATAGATCGCCCCTCCTCGCCTTTCTCAGCTGCTCCAGCGCCCTCCCTGTGGTCAGCAAGCTAAACTCCGCCTGTAATCTGCGCCGTTCCCTTAAAAGCCCTGCCTCTGGGGTCTCTGCATATCTCCTATCAATCTGTAGTATCTCCTTTACCAGTCGGTCCATCTCTGCCCTGTCCACCTTCTCCCTATGGACCCGGATCGAGATCAGCTCCCGCCCCCCCCCTTGACCACCGCCTTCAGTGCTTCCCACACCACCTATGCTGTAATTTCCCCCGTGTCACTGACCTGCAGGTAGTTCTGAATGCATTTCCTCAGCCACTCGCACACCCCTTCATCCGCCAAAAGTCTACATCCAACCTCCAGTGCGGGCGGGCGCTGGTTACTGTCTTTACTAACCTGCAGGTCAACCCAATGAGGAGCATGGTCTGAGATTGTAATCGCCGAGTACCCCGTGTCCACCCCAGCCAGCAAGGCCCTGCTCAAAATAAAGAAATCAATCCAGGAATATACTTTGTGCATTTGTGAGTAGGAGAACTCCTTCACCCTCTGCTGCCCAAATGCCCCCCCCCCCCCCGCTCAGCCCAAGTCCCTCCCTCGTCAGCAGAACATTCACTCCCCCTCCTAGTAACAACACCCTGTAATCCAACCCCTTTACTGAACCAAACATATGCACACCCCCACACCCCCATTGCGCTTCCGAGAGCTAGCTCACCCATCCCTGGTGCCAGATAGTCTCCCACCTATTGTCTCTCTTTCCCCCCCCCCCCCCCCCACCCCCCCGCTCATAGTAACAAACTCCAACACCAAACCATCCCCACACAATTGCCCAACAGAAAAACACCAAGATCAAAACCAGCACACCTCCATCCCCCAACATGCAAATGAAAACCTTAACTCATTCAGCTCTACCGCTGGTTCCAAATCAATGCAAACGGCATCACAAACATCTTCCAAGAAATGCAAAACAAGAAACTTTTAGAAAAACAGAGAAACAAAAACATGAACATTGCAGCCAAGTTCAAAAGTTCTCAATCCATCACCAGCCCTTTCTTTTTTGCAACGTCCAAAGTGTCCTCAGGCAACTTGAAGCACAAGTGCTGATCCTCATGCGTGACCCAGTGACGGGCTGGATATAACGGTCCAAACTTCACCTTTTTCTTAAAAAGGATGGACCTGATCTGGTTGAAGCCTGCTCTCCTCCTGGTAAACCCGCAGGATGCTATTGTCCCATTTACAGCTCCGTGTCTGCTTGGCCTACTGTAGAATGCGCTCCTTATCCGAGAACCTGTGCAATCTAACCACATTACCCTCGGGGGGTCTCCCATTCGCGGCTTCCTTGCGAGCGCTCTGTGAGCCCTATCCACCTCCAAGGGCCGGGAGAATGCCCCAACCCCCAGCAGCTCCACAAACATGTCTGCGATGTATGCCCCAGCGTCCGTTCCTTCGGACCCCTCCGGGAGCCCGACGATTGTTAGGTTCTGCCGGCGGGACCTATTTTCTAGGTCCTCCACCTTAGCCAGGAGCTTCATCTGCTGGTCCCTCAGCATAACCACCTCCAGCTCCGCCGCAGTCTGATCTTCCTCCTGCTCAGCCAGCGCCTTCTCCACCTTCTGGATCGCCTGATCCTGGGCGCCCAATCTATGCTCCAATCGCTGAATTGACTCTTTTATCGGGTCCAAGCAGGCCAGTTTCTGCATAGCAAGGCCTTCCTGAATGACTTGCATCAGCTGCTCTGCTGGGTCGACAAGCCAGACGTCCGAACCTCCGCCATGCTGTCTTCTGTTGCAGCTACAGCCCAAGCCTTCTCTATCTTTTTGTTTCTGCCCTTACGAACACTTCTAGTCCTTCTCTCCATGCACCGAAGTGGGAATTCAGTAGAGAATTGCCACTAACATCCGTTTTACAATTGAAGTCCGGTAGAAAAATGGGGGAAAGGTCCAAAAGTCTGACCAGAGTGGGAGCCACCAAATGTGCGACTAACTCCTTCATAGCCGCCACCGGAAGTGGTATAGATAGAGTTTGTGGTTTTTTTCTTTTCATTTAAGAACTATTTTAACGTTATTGGGAAAGCTATTACTAATCGCTAATATGATTGAATCTGTGTTTAAATTAAAGTTTATTTTAACATAAAGATACCTATTGATCAGTATTATCGCTCTTGTGGTTTAGCAGTCTTCCCGCATGGTCTTACAAATTGCACATTGTTGGGCGGTACGGCAGCGCAGTGGTTAGTACTTGTGGCCTCACGGCGCTGAGGACCCGAGTTCAGCCCCGGGTCACTGTCCATGTGGAATTTGCACATTCTCCCAGTGTCTGTATGAGGCTCACCCCCACAACCCCAAAAGATGTGCAGTGTAGGATTGGCCACGCTAAATTGCCCCATATTTGGAAAAAATAATTGTCCCTCTAAATTTATAAAGAAAAACAACTAACTTAAGAATTTTAAAATAAAGCATTTGTCGGATAGGGGACCAATTTAGGTCACTGAGTAGAAGGATGATGGGTGAATGGAACTTGATATGAGGTTAACATACAGGCAGCAGGGTACAAAATGAGCACACATTTATGGAGGGTGCAAGCATGAAGGCTGGCCAGGAGGCATCAAAATAGTCAATACTACTATTGTTTCTGTATTGGTCGCAGCTTCATAGCTGCATACACACAAAGGCAATGTCATACTTCAGGTAATTAGATTCCTTATTGAGCTATAGCCAAGTGGGATGAGATCACTTCCATGAAGCAGTCTCTCACAACCTGAATGAAAATTAAGCGTTCAGTGAGTTCGCAAACATTCCCCAGCTGTCTAATTGGATCATCTGAATCTCCATGTTCAAAGTGCAATTAGAGTCTAGAGTCATAGAGTGATAGGTGTTTACAGCATGGAAACGGGCCCTTCAGCCCAGCTTGTCCATGCTGCCCAGTTTCTATCACTAAGCTAGTCCCACTTACCCGCATTTGGCCCATATCCCTCTATACCCACCCTGCCCATGTAACTGTCTAACTGTTTTTTAAAGGGAAAAATTGTACCCACCTCTACCACTGCCTCTGGCAGCTCGTTCCAGATGCTCACACCCTCTGTGTGAAAAGATTTCCCCTTTGGTCTCTTTTGTATCCCTCCCCTCTCGCCTTAAAGCTATGCCCTCTGGTTCTAGACCCCTCTACCTTTGGGAAAAGATGTTGACTATCCACCTTATCTATGCTCCTCATTATTTTATAGACCTGCATAAGACCACACCTCAGCCTTCCACGCTCCAGGGAAAAAAGTGCAGCCTATCCAGCCTCTCCTTCTAACTCAGACCATCAAGTCCTGGTAGCATCCTCGTAAATCTCTTCTGCACTCTTTCTAGTTTAACAATATCCTTCCTATAATAGGGTGACCAGAACTGAACACAGTATTCCATGTGTGGTCTTACCAATGTCTTGTACAACTTCAACAAGACATGCCAACTCCTGTATTGATTATTCTGACCAATAAAACCTATCATGTTGAATGCCTTCTTCACCACCCGGTCCACCTGCGACTCCACCTTCCAGGAGCTATGAACCTGTACCCCTAGATCTCTTTGTTCTGTAACTCTCGCCAACTCCCTACCATTAACTGAGTAGGTCCTGCCCTGATTTGATCCACCAAAATGTATCACCTCAAATTTATCCAAATTAAACTCCATCTGCCATTCATCGCCCACTGGCCCAATTGGTCAAGATCCTGTTTCAATCTTGTATAACCTTCTTCACTATCCACTATGCCACCAAACTTGGTGTCATTTGCAAACTTACTAACCATGCCTCCTACATTCTCGTCCAAATCATTAATATACATAACAAATGACAGTGGACCCAGCACCGAGCCCTGAGACACACCGCTGGTCACATGCGTCCAGTTTGAAAAACAGCCCTCCACAACCACCCTTTGGCTTCGATCGCCAAGCCAATTTTGTATCCAATTGGCTAATTCACCCTGGATTCCGTGAGATTTAATCTTTTGCAACAACCTACCATGCGGCACCTTGTCAAAGGCCTTGCTAAAGTCCATGTAGACAATGCCGACTGCACTGCCTTCATCTACCTTCTTGGTTACACCTTCAAAAAACTCAATCAAATGGGTGAGACACGATTTTCCCCTTAGAAAGCCATGCTGACTTTCACTAATTAGCCCCTGCCTGTCTAAATGCCTGTAGATCCTGTCCCTCAGAATATCTTCTAACAATTTACCCACTACAGAAGTACGGCTAACTGGTCTGTAATTCCTAGACTTATCCCTGCAGCCCTTCTTAAACAAGGGCACAACATTTGCTACCTTCCAATCTTCAGGAACCGCTCCTGTGGCTGCCGATGATTCAAATATCTCAGCTTGGGGGCCGGCAATTTCCTTACTAGCCTTCCACAACGTTGTGGGATATATTTCATCAGGTCTCGGGGATTTATCTATCTTGATGCGCTTTAATACCTCCAGCACCACCACCTCTATAATATGTACACTCAAGACATTACTTTTTATTTCCTTAACATTCGGGCCTTTCTCAACAGTAAATACTGACGAGAAATATTAATTTAGGACCTCTCCCATGCCTTGTGGATCTGCACATAGATGACCTTGTTTATCCTTAAGAGGCCCTACCCCCTCCTTAATCACCCTTTTACCCTTTATGCATATGTAAAAGCTCTTGGATTTTCCTTTTCCTTATCTGCCAAGACAATCTCGTGTCCCCTTTTTGCCCTCCTTCGCAGAGCAAGGTGTGTCTGGTATATTTTTGAATTGCTGACTTTGCACTGCAGGATGAGTCTCAGGGAAATGTTTATATTGTTATAAAAACTCAACTCAGGATCTGAATGCTTGCAAAATTTTGTTATTCATCGTTAGTAATATAGTCAGTGTATTTTCTCATTTGACTTGTGTTCCTAGTATCTAAGAAAATTCACGCTAACGGTGTTTGATAATACTATTTATTTCAGTTCTTCAAACCTCTTTATAAAATGCATCATTATTGTTACTACTGATTATTTGTATTTAATTCTTTGCAGCACTGGTATAATAAATGCTAATCCACCTTTCAACAAAGAACAGTGGAGCAATTGAATGATCGCAGTCAGAGTGCTAATGAGGTTGTTGCGTGTGCTGCCACTCTGAAGAGCTGGAATCTCGGAGCCATGTTCATGAACTTAAATATGCCCTTGCACTGCTTCTGGTTTGTGCAGGGAGAAGCAGTATATTGAAGGTTATTAAATCCAAAGGGCTTCACATCACATTTTAAAAAGATGCAGTTCATTAAGCTAAAGGTCAATAATTGTTTGAGCCATTTCTGTCATCAACAGAAAGCATTCTGTTGAGAATTAATTAGTGAGAAGGTGCTGTCAGGAAGTTGTTTTTTTCTGCCAGGGGTAATACTGATGAATTTGGGGGTTATAGGTAGTTAGCAAAGAATAAAAGTGGCCAGAAGTAGCTTTGATATTGAAAGATGGACAGACCTTAAGTGAGGACAAAGCTGAATGAGTATTTGTGGACTGGGTGGGAAAGTTTATGTAAATGAGGTTTGAAGGGCCTTTAGAATTTAGACCCAGTGAATGAAAAATGTATCTTTTACGATGCCAACGCTCGAGCTGTTAAAGAACAAGCACAAGAGTGAATATCTCTCGTTGACGGGTGAGAAGATGGGAGGTGGAGATTACAATTTTAAGACTCTTTTCAATTGTATTTTCAAAGTTTTGGCTGCCTAACCCTTCTCATTACGTTCTACTTTACACTGCTTGCTTTCCTACTAGTCGTCAGGGCAGAATAATATCACTAATTTTCAAAAATTTGTCCATGAGATGTGGGTGTCGCTGGTTGGGTCAGCATTTATTGCCCATCCCTGAGGGCATTTAAGAGTCAGTCACATTGCTGTGGATCTGGAGTCACATACAGGTAAGGATTACAGATTTCCTTCCCTAAAGGACATTAGTGAACCTGATGGGTTTTTATGATGATGATCTCATGGTCATCATTGCACTTTTTATTCCAGATTTTTATTGAATTCAAATGTTATTGAAAATGGTGGATTATCATACATGTTGCCCGTGAGAAACATATTGGGATGTTTTCCATGTTAGCGACAGTAAAAATGCAAGCTGTTGATGTTTATGAAGTTTTTGGCAGATTACCCATAAAGGATAACAAGCCGAGTTTGAATTGCTGAAGAGTGTAGGTGGGGAATATTATTTCATAGCATTATGGAATCTACAATATTGAGGACAGATATTTTGCACAGACGATGTGGAATCTGTATGGGTTGAGATAGGAAACACCACAGGACAGAAAACATTCGTAGGGGTGGTGTACAGACCACCAAATAGCAGTGGCAATGTTGGGAATAGCACGTGCATCTCTGATTTCCTGTTGAATGCAAGGAACATCTGTGATTATGGGTGACCTTTAATCTGCATATAGATTGGGTGAGTCAAATTAGTCACCGTACAATAGAGGAGAAATTTCTGGAGTGTATATGGGATGGTTTTGTGGACCAATACGTTGAGTAACCAACAAGGGAACAGGCCATGTTGGACTGGGTATTGTGCAATGAGGAAACCTAGTTGGCAACCTAATTGTCAGAGAACCCTTGGGGATGAGTGACTATAATATGATGGAATTCTTTATCATGATGTATAGTGAGATAGTTGATTCTAAGACTAGGGTCCTGAAACTTAATAAAGATAACTATGATGGTATGAGGCATGGGTTAGCTATGGTGGGCTGGGAAACATTATTGAAAGGAAGGGCAGTGGACATGTCACGGAACGAAGGTGAATTCCAAAAGTTGGTAATTCCTATTTGGTGCAAGAGTGGAAAGGGAACTGTGTCCAAACCATGGGCGGAATTCCCTGAAAATAGCGCGACATGGCAGACCCACACCACGGGCCGGCCCCGACAATATAGGTCCCCCCCATCCCCGAGACCGCGCACATCCGCCGATCGGTGGCCCCCGATCGCAAGCCTGGCCTCCTCCGGTGACGCCCATTCTCCGCCCTGCGCCGAGCGCGATTGCGGCGCGGAGGCTCGGAGAATCTCGGCCCATGACTTTCAAGGGAAATTACAGGTAGTATTACATTCAAAGAAGAGGCATACAAGTTAGCAAGGAAAAGCAATAGACCAGAGGATTGGGAATGGTTTAAAATTCAGCAAAGGCAGATTGATTAAGAAGAGGAAAATACAAAATGAAGGTAAGCTATCGGGGAACATAAAAATTGATTGTAAAAGTTTCTATAGGTATGTGAAGAGAAAAAGATTGATTTAAAAACTAATGTATGCCCCTCACAGTCAGAAACAAGAGAATTCATAACGGGGAACAAAGAAATGGCTGAGGAACTAAATTCATGCTTTGCTTCTGACTTCACAAAGGAAGATATGAATAATGTACTGGATGTTCTAAGAAACACGTTTTAGTGAGGAGCTGAAGGAAAGTAGTATTAGTAGAGGAATAGTTCTAGGGAGATTAATGGGATTGAAGGTGCATAAATCTCCAGGGCCTGATAATCTTCATTCCAGAGTACTTAAGGAAGTAGCCTGAGAAATAGTAGATCCATTGGAAGTAATTTTCCAAAATTCTTTGGACTCTGGAATGGTTCCTACAGATTGGAGAGTAGCTAATATAATCCCGCTATTCAAAGAGGGAGGTAGAGAGAAAACGGGAAACAAGAGACCAGTGAGCCTAACATCGGTAGTAGGGCAGTTGCTTGAGTCCATTATCAAGGATTTCATTGCACAGCAGTATAATCAGACAAAGTCTGCATGGATTTATGAAAGGGAAATTATGCGTGACAAATCTACTGGAATTCTTTGAAGATGTAACTTGTAGAGTTCACCAGGGAGATCTGGTGGATGTGGTTCATTTAGACTTCCAGAAGGCTTTCGACAAGGTCTTGCGTAGCAGATTAATATGTAATGTTAAAGCGCATGGGACTGTGGGTAGTGTCTTGAGATGGATAGAAAGCTGGTTAGCAGACGGGAAGCAAAAAGTTGGAATACATGAGCCTTCTGCTGATTGTCAGGCAGTGACTAGTGGGTACTGCAGGGACCTGTGCAAGGACCCAATAGTTTACATTATATATTAATGATTTGGATAAGGGAACTAAATGTAGTATTTCCAAATTTGCAGATAAGAACATAGAACATGCAGTGTAGAAGGAGTCCATTCGTCCCATCGGGTCTGCACCAACCCACTTAAGAAGCCCTCACTTTCACCCTATCCCCATAACCCAATAACCCCTCCTAACTTTTTTGATCACTGAGGGCAGTTTACAATGGCCAATCCACCTAACCTGCACGTACGTCTTTGGACAGTGGGAGGAAACCGGAGCACCCGGAGGAAACCCACGCAGACATGGGGAGAACGTGCAGACTCCGCACAGACTGACTCAGCAGGGGATCGAACCTGGGACCCTGGCGCTGTGAAGCCACAGTGCTATCCACTTGTGCTGCCCGTCTTTTTTCAAGAATTTACAGCGCAGAAGGAGGCCATTCGGCCCATCGAGTTTGCACTGGCCTTGCAAAGAGCACCCTACTCAAGCCCTCTTATCTACCCTATTCCCGTAACCCAGTAACCCCCACTTAACCTTTTTTTTTGGACACTAAGGGCAATTTAGCATGGCCAATCCACCTAACCCGCACATCTTTGGACTGTGGTAGGAAACTGGGGCACCCGGAGGAAACCCACGCAGAAACTGGGAGAACATGCAGACTCCGCACAGATGGTGACCCAAGCCGGGAATCTAACCTGGGACTCTGGAGCTGTGAAGCAATTGTGCGAGTCACTATGTTACCGTGTTGCCCCTAAATGAACGGGCCCCTAGATGATACAAATGTGGGTGGGAGGGTGAGCTATGAGGAGGATGTAGGAATGCTTCGGCAGTATTTGGACAGGCCGAGTGAGTCGGTAAATGCATGGCAGATGCAGTATAATGTGGCTAAATGTGAGGTTATCTATCTGAGGTAGCAAAAATAGGAAGGCAGATTATTATTTGAATGGGTGTAAATTGAGAGAGGTAGATAGTGAGACCTTGGTGGCCTTGTGCATCAGTCGTTGAAAGTAAGCATGCAGGTACAACAGGCAGTAAAGAAGGCAAATCGTATGTTGACCTTCATGGTGAGAGGATTTGAGCATCGGAATAGGGATGTTTTACTCCAATGGTACAGGGCATAGGTGACGTCACCTGGAATATTGTGTGCAGTTTTGGCGTCCTTGTCTAAAGAAGGATGCTCTTGCAATGGAGAGAGTGCAACGTAGGTTTACCAGTCTGATTCTTGGGATAGCGGGACTGTCATATGAGAAGAGACTAAGTCGGTTAGAATTATATTAATTGGAGTTTAGAAGAATGAGGGGCGATCTCATGGGGCACAAGTTTCTAAGTTCATTTGTGGCGGCTTTTTCAGTGAGGTTCCTGCTGGCGAGTTCCCCACCGCTATCCAATGACACTTTTGAGCTCTGGGGAGTTTCTCACCAGTTTAGCCTACACTTGCAGCCTCTTTGGGGAAGCCGGTGAATCGAGGGAGGCTGGTAGATCCCAGGTAGGTAGGCCTTTAGTAGGTTTGCGACCTACTTTAGCAAGCGGCGTTTGGTCACGCCCGTTTTGGGCAGAGTTCAGTTTCCGAGGCCCCGCGGGACTTGGGTGAATCCTGTGAGGTGCGGAGGCTTCCGGGAAGACCGCGGGAGGGCTCTCCCAGGATTCTCTAGCTGTAGCCACATTGTGCTCTCGCTTGAGCGCAATGCGGCCAGAGAATCGTGTCCATAAATATTTCTAAAATTCTAACGAGATTAGACCGAATAAATTCAGAAAGAATTTTCCCGATGATGGTGGAGTCCAGAACTAGGGGTCATACCTTGAGGATAAGGGGTAACCTGAGGTGAGGAGAAACTTCTTCACCCAGAGTGGTGGATATGTGGAATTCACTACCATAGAAAGTAGTTGAGGCGAAAACATTTGTGTAATTTCAAAACGGAATTAGATATCGCTCACGCGCCTCACAGTAGCACAGTGGATAGCACTTGCTTCACAGCTCCAGGGTCCCAGGATCGATTCCCGGCTTGGGTCACTGTCTGTGCGGAGGTCTGCACGTTCTCCCTGTGTCTGCGTGGGTTTCCTCCGGGTGCTCCGGTTTCCTCCCACAAGTCCTGAAAGACGTGCTGTTTGGACATTCTGAATTCTCCCGTGTGTACCCGAACAGGCGCCAGAATGTGATGACTAGGGGATTTTCACAGTAACTTCATTGCAGTGTTCCTACTTGTGACAATAAAGATTCTTATTATGAGCTCTTGGGGCTCATGGGGTATGAGGGTATGGAGGGGGAGGGCGGCACTGCTGCCTCACAGCGGCAGGGCCCTGGGTTCGATTCCGACCTCGAGTGACTGTCTAAGTGGAGTTTGCACGTTCTTTCCGTGTCTGCATGGGTTTCCTCCTTCAGGTGCTCCAGTGTCCTCCCATAGTCCAAAGATGTGCAGTTAAGGTGGATATGCCTCTTGTGTGGGGTTACAGTGATTGGGTGGAGGATTGGGCCTTGGTGGGTTGCTCAGATGGTCAGTGCAGATTCAATGGGCTGAATGGCTTCCTGCTGCACTGTAGGGATCGGGATGTGAGTTGGATGATCATAATGAATGGCGGGCAGAGCAGCTTTCTTGCGTGTATTTAAGTATCCGTCCGATAATAAATTGTTGATTCTGTACGAATTCTATGTTCCGTTGCTACTTTTTCACTGAGGGAGCAATACTAGTTTATAAACTTTTTTTTTAAGATCTCTGCTACTTCAGGAATACCTGGTGACAGGAGGGGAGGGGGAAGAATGTTGCGGCTACTGATGATGATCTTCAGCTTTGTGTGTTTTTAATGCGCTTGTGCAGAAGAACCTACTTTTTGTTTTGTAGCGTCTCAACAGTTGTCAATAATATTAAATTTGGAGATACCGGTCATTTCATGTCTGGCAGCAGTCATCAAATATCTTTCCGAATTCAAATTGGAGAAGATTCTACATAATTTGAGGTAAGCTCAGAAAATTACAAATCTGTGTATTTTAAGTTTCCTTCAGCTTCACGAAAACACTTGAGCACATTACACATGGATCACTTTTGCAACTGCTTAAAAGCGGCACGGTGGCACAGTGGTTAGCACTGCTGCATCACAGCTCCAAGGTCCCTGGTTCAATTCTAGCCTCGGGTGACTGTGGAGTTTGCACTTTCTCCCTGTGTCTGCGTGGGTTTCCTCGGGTGCTCCGGTTTCCTCCCACAGTCCAAAGATGTGCAGGTTAGGTGGATTGGCCATGCTAAATTTCCCTTGGTGTCCCAAAAAAAAGTTAGGTGGGGTTACTGGGTTACGGGGACAGGGTGGAGGTGTGGGGTTAAGTAGTGTGCTCTTTCCAAGGGCCGGTGCAGACATGATGGGCCAAATGGCCTCCTCCTTCACTGTAAATTCTACGACAGTCTATGATAAAATTCCCTAACTGCTGAATGGTTAAGTGCACCGAGTGGTATATTTACCCATCCCTACCATCCATGGAAACTCCATATTTAATCTGGGGTTGGACTGTCTTATGTGATAGAACGGCAGGTGCGGTGGTTTCTGCGCTTCAGAGGTGGGCAGCAAAAATAATAATCAACCAGGGTTAGCACTCACTATCCAGTGATTCACATGGGAAGGTTTGTGTGCGAGTGCCAGTAAGAAAAGATCAGATTCACTGTGGCGTAGATTTGAAGAATTTTTAATTGGCCACATGAGAGAGGCTGTGGAGAGCTGGCGTCAGCCATGGATTTCTACAGCTACCCTCACCCCCTATTTCTGAGTCCAATCCCTCCAAGGTGCTGCCTTATTGTTCAACAACTTCAAGTTTTTTTTTTTTAAAAAGCAGCTGATTTGGCATAAATTGGTCAATGTTTTTCCTGAAGTGAGTAGAAAGATTGCAGTTTTAGACTTTCAGGGTATATGCAGAACTGATTCATTCAAGACCATTCAATAAGATCGTGACTGATCTGATTGTAGTCTGAACTCCAATTCTGCCCCCCCCCCCCCAAGCGAATATTAATTGCTACGGCACAGCAATTTTGTGAATCAAAGTAATGAAGGTGTGAGAAAGCTCTGAGGCAAATAATAATTCTGTCTGATTTTAATTTTACTACATTAAAGATGCAATATGAATGTTAGTCATTTTTAAATTTTGTTTTTGTTCCTGAATTAATGTATTACACATTTAAAAGCACTGTAAATGAGTGGCATTAGCAGAGATCTTGATAATTGAAATTGTGCAAAATGGTTCTGGATTTCTACTGTATTTAATAAGTAACAGTTGTCCTGAATTTTCATCTAAAAAAGAAAATGTTGCTAATCTGTGATTTGCAGTCAATGGTCCACTTGGCACAGCTCAGGGAATCCGAGGGAAAACTCACTCATTACAGCTATGCCGAGGACAAAGAAGAATGTTTAGGTTGCTGGGGATAAGTCATCTCAGCCTCTGAAATTACTGCAGGAGTCCCTCAATGTAATGTTCTAGGCCCAACCATTTCAGCTGCTGCATCAATGATCTTTGCTCCAACATAAGATTAGAAGTGGATGTTTGCTGGGGCGGCACGGTGGCGCAGTGGTTAGCACTGCTGCCAGGGCACTGAAGACCCACATTCGATCCCGGTCCTGGGTCACTGTCTGTGTGGAGTTTGCACATTCTCCCTGTGTCTGCGTGGGTCTCACCCCCACAACCCAAAGATGTGCATGGTAGGTGGATTGGCCAGGCTATATTGCCCCTTAATTGGAAAAACATAATTGGGTACTGATTGCAGCGTGTTAACTTCCATTCACAGCGCCTCAGATAGTGAAGCAGTCTGTGTCCAAAATCACGCAGAAGACCTGGAAAACATTCAGGCCTGGGTTGATAAGTGGCAAGTAACATTCACATTTGCAAATGCCAGATAATAATCATCTCCAACAGGATAAAATCCAGCCATCTCCCCTTGACATTCTGCCTCATTACCATTGCTGAGTCCCCCACCATCAATGTTCTGGAGGGTTGCCATTGCAAAGAAACTCAACTGTACTATAAACACTGACTACAAGAGCAGACCAGAAGCTGGTAATTTTGTGGCGAGTAACCTGCCTCCTGACTCCCCAAAGCCTGCCTAACATCTACAAGGAACGAATCAGGAGCATGATGGAGTAATCTCCACTTGCCTGGATCAGTGCAGCTCCAACAGTATACAAAAGCCTGAGACCAGCCAAGACCAATCAGTCCTCTTGGTCAGCATCCCTTCCACCACCTTAAACATTCACTCTCTCCACTACTGGCTCCCAGTAGCAGCGGTGTGCACCATCTACAATATGCACTGTAGCAACTCACCAATGCTCCTTCGCAGCACTGTTCAAACTCACAACCTCTACCATCTAGAAGGAGAAGGGTAGCAGATGCGTTGGAACACCACCACCGGCATGCTCCCTCCCAAGGCATACACCATCCTGACTTGGAAATATATCACCATTCCTTCATTATCGCTGGGTCAAAATCCTGGTATTCCCTCCCTAATAGGACTATGTATGGGTGTATCTACATCAGATGGACTGCAGCGGTTCAGGAATGTGTCTCTGCTTCTTGTGGGCAATTAGGAGTCAACAACAAATGCTAGTCTTGCCATTGATGCTCCCAACCCATGAAATAATTAAAAAATAATAATATTGCAGACTGGATAGAATTGTGACTCTTCAACTAGCTTAACTTGTGGAGGTGAGCATGGAATAGCAGGGCTGTAATCCTCCAGAACATGATATAATAAAAAGCAATGTGTATAAAATATGAAATGTGCAAGATAGGAAACATGATGGCACTCTTTCGTTGGGGAGCTGTAGTTTTTTTTAATAAACCATATGGTTTTAACTTTTGAATTCCAACGGCTGCCCAAGTGTGTACTTGGAGACCTTTTACAGTTTTTAATTTGCCCTGCTGCCCAAACTTTGGTAAATGGGGAGGAAGGGCACACACCATACTGGGCAAACAAAGAACTGACCTTGGGTGGATTTCTTGGCAGCTTGGAGGATTTTAAAACTAGAGCTGGGTTTTTGTGTGCGCCAGACCCGGACACTTGGTGAACTGCAAACAAGTGTCTGAGAGAATAAAAACAGCCAATTCTGGAAATGTACAGCAGGTGGGCAGTATCTGAAGAGAAGAGTTGTGCTAAAATCATGGATGGGAATTTATCAGTGATGAGCGTTCTCCTCCCTGAAATTCTTAATTAATTTGTCATCTTCAAATGCAGCCAACTTACTGCATCGTTCCAACATTTTCTCTTTTCGTTTTGGGTTTTGTTACTTTTGATCTACTTGGGCATTGTAAGGTCAAAGGGAAGTACTTTCAAACAAAGCAATGGTATTAATAGTTCCAGTGTTCGACCAGATAACTGAGAAATGATGTGCATATTTGGATTTTTCGCTGTGTTCAGTAATTATGCAGGCACTTTTTTTTTATGACCCTCTCCAGCAAATTGAGCAAATTCTCTCAGGACTCCACCCGCATGTCCATCAATGGAACAACCTTGAAGAACTTGGAAATTTTACAAAACCAGGTATGGGTAAAGAATCAAATGAAGTGACAGATCACATCTGGTAACAATTTTCCTAGAGCAGCAATGAATGGGCAGCTCTTACTGGTTAACTTGGGGATGAGCCAGTGAATGGATTTTTGGGTGGCTTGATGTGTATTCTCTCTTCCCTTTACCCTTCTGCACCGCATCCCAGCGGTGTTGCATTAAAACTTTAAGCCTAATTTTTCGATATCGTCGTCAACCAAACCCAATAAAAGCAGCAACAGTGAGGAGTGCTTGCATGGACTAGCAGCACATTAAAAAATGCAAGCTTTAGCAATTCGGAAGCAAATTCCTCTCTGAGGTGCTTGTGGGAGGAGCATTCTCTGAGCTTTGTTGACTTATAACTTTGGAATACCCTTTAGAACTGTACCTTTATTTTGTATTCTGTCTCCTCGTTCACCCTACCAAAACTTACCACTTTAAACTGCTCTGCATTAAGTCTCAACTGTCACGCGTCCACCCAATCTGTGAGCCTGTTTGTCGTATCTCAGGCTAGCCAACATTGAAACTTCACGGTGGAGTCCGATTTTTGTCCTCTCCTCATCTATGTACTTATGCATCCAGCAGGGGTCAGTAGTTAGCAACAAAGTACCCCAGACACAGATTTCCACCAACTAACGCAAGGGTTACAGAATTATTTGAAAAATCCCAGCTGTCATGGTTGAGATCAACTAACACAGTGTAGACAGAGGATCAAATCTGGGATCCTGCCTGCTTAGCTCAGCTACTTGCTGAACAGATTGGCGTAACCAATTGGGAACCCCTGATTTTGAACTAATATATACCATATCTAGATGCACCTGTACTAATGTTTAGGAGTTGGGAAAGATCCACTTTATGATGTAAATCCAGATCCTTCTCGCTGGAAAAATTATCACTTTACATTTGCTCAACTTTTCAATTATGGAGTGAAAAGTCAGTCTCGTGGTGATAGTAAAACAAAACTAATTTATATTAAACTGAAAAGCAGAATCACCAGTCGACAGAAATGTCTTTAAAAAAAAAATTAGTATTTGATTTAAAAACAATATGCAAGCTAATGTCTAGTTTTTTTTTCTTGGCAGACCACTGGCACGGCAAAGGGCAGTTTACTTTGGGTCCTTGATCATGCCCAGAATTCCTTTGGAAGGCGACTTCTAAAGAAATGGGTGGCGCAGCCTTTAACAAAAGCAAGGTGAGCTTCAGTCCATTTGTCCAATGCTGCTACTCGTTTCGAGAGTTGAGGCAAAATGATTTCATTCCCTGAAATTAAAATTCCGAATAAAACCCAGCAGTACGATGTAGGTTTATGACCACCGAGGACTGTGGTTGAGTTGCAATCTGATTTTTTTTTTTTAAGGATTGATGACTGGATTGGTAACTTTGGGGACTAAGACTGCTGAATGTGGAGATGATTAAACTGCAGGTTCACCTTTTAACATTTTAAGACCGACTGTTTTGATACAGCAAATACTCTACACCTCATTCCAGCTGTGCGCAAAGGCCTGTGAAAAGGACAAAACTGGTGTAAAACAAATGGTGGACATTTTGGCAGTTTTTAATTTGCTTCCCAGGTCACTGCACTCGCTGATTATTTTGTATTGTTTGTGATGAACCCAGTGTCCTTTTATGTTGTGGAATGGATGAAAATTATTTTTATCAATAATATCTGTTGTTGGTGGAATTATTTCATTATCAGCAGAGGGCAAGATAACTCCCTGAAGAGGCTCTTCTGTCTTTCTACTTTTTTGTCATTCTGTCCTTTTGTCATAGTTAGATCATCAGAGCAACTTGCTTACAATTTGTAATTCAGTTTTATGTATACAGGATTGAAAGAATTGTTCTGTAAGTACTGATCATGAGTTGTGCTTGCTATTTCAGACAGAAATGGTGCCAGTTTTGTAGCATACCAAGGAGCGTATCACATGCAGTCTTTAATATTATACACAACCATGGACTACAGAGAGTCACTTCATGTGTCCTCTGTAAATAATGCATAATAGGCAAATGAAAGCTTGGAAAGGTCTATATGCATGGTAACAAGATATTGCATGTTTATTTTTGTATATAATGTAAAAACTAAGGGTGAGTCGGCCATTCAAAAATGACATTTGTTTATTAAAAATGAAAAAATACATTTGCAAGTAGCTCTGCATTGTACAAATTACATTACCATTGGATATCTCCTTAGGCTAAATGGGTGGAGAGAACAAAGAGGTGACAATAATAGGTAGAGTGTCAGCCTTTCGAGTGGCAGCAATTGCCGATCAATAGAGGTGCTGCCATAAGACCACAAGAAATAGGAACAGGAGAAGGCTACTCGGCTCTTCAAGCATACTCTGGCATTTAATATAACCGTGGCTGATCTAACAACCGCTAAATCCACTTTCCTGCCTTATCTCTGTAACCCTTAATTCCCCGACTGATTAAAAACCTATTGATCTCAGTCCTGAAAATGTTCAAGGACCCTGCCTTCACAACTTCCTGGGATAAAGAATTCTAATGATTCACTTCTCTTTTTTTCAAAAAATATTTTTTTATTCTACATTTTCACATTTTCCTTAAACAAATTACACCCCACCCACAGACAGAAAATGGTAACAAATACAAAATCAATCCCCTTAACAATACCAATGATCCCATCCTCCCACCACCCCAAACAACGGCCCACCTGTCAGTACATGCATCCAATAAACCAAACCCTCCCACGGTGGAAACAAAAAACAAAGGAGAAAAAGAAAAAGGAGTCCGGGACCGCCCATGGTCACCATTGACCTATAGAGTCCACTCCCCCCTCCCCCCCCCCCCCTACACCCCCTACACTCAACGCCATCCAGCCTCTGAAAGAGTACTGTACATGATACCCAAGAGTTGTGTACAACCCCCCCCCCCCCCCCCCCCAAAGTCTCCAGCTCCTCCCGTCCACTGCCTCTTGTAAAACCCCTCCTCCCAACCTCTGTTCCTTCCCCCCAACTTTCCACCCTGGCTAGACCACTCGGACCCTGTTCTGCCAGGCTCCGATGGCCGCAGCCCCTCCCCCCACCTCACTCCCGTTCACTGGCCGGCTTAAACCGGCCACCGTGGAGGCCCCCGCCCGGGTCCCTTTCCCCCTTGCCCGGCCCTAGGAAAGCCCAGAGATCCCCTTTTAGCACGCACACCCCGCATATCCACCTACACCCCAAAGAGCCCTCATTTCGAGTGAAAGTCCCATCCCTTCCCTTGTCCAAATATATACAACATTGGCTCCTTTAGCCCCTACACCCTCCGCAGTGAAACAAAAAAAGAAGAAAATACAGTCATGAGGTTACATCGGCACATGGCCATTTCTCAATTTGTCAGCTCTGCCAGTCCTTCTGCCTTCGCAAACTCCTCCGCTGCTTCCGCCGTTCCAAAATAAAAGCTCCTGAGCTTATAAGTCACCCTCCGCTTCACTGGATATACAATGCCGCACAGCACCTTGCTAATGTACAGTGCCCTCTTCACCCGGTTGAAGGCAGCCTGCCTCCTCGCCAGCTCCACTGTAAAGTCCTGGTATACACGTATACCAGCTCCACCCCACTGCACCACCTGCTTCTGCTTGGCCCAGCTCAGGACCTTCTCCTTCACACTGTACCTACGGAAGCACAGAGTCACTGCCCTTGGCGGCTCACTCGCCTTTGGTTCAGGCCTCCACGACCGATGTGCCCGATCCAGTTCATATCGGGAGGGATCCTCCCCCTCCCCCAATAGTTTTGCCAGCATCGCGGCAAAATACTCAGTCGGCTTCGGTCCTTCAACTCCTTCGGGCAGCCCCACAATCCTCAAATTCTGTCGCCTGGATCTATTTTCCAGGTCTTCCATTTTTCCTCGCAGATCCTTGTTAATGTCCATCACCTTCCGCATCTCCTTCCCCATCAAGGCAAGTTGATCACTGTGCTGCAATAACCTCTCCTCCACTTCCTTCAGCTCCTCCCCTTGCTCTCGCACCTCCGCCACTGCGCTCGCCACCGCCGTCATCACCGGGGAAATCGCCTCCTCCACCAGCGCACTCAAAACCTCCCGCATCTCCTTCCTCACCGTCTCCATGCATTTTGCAAACTGCCTTTCGAATTCCGCAGCCATCACCTTAGTTATTTCTTCAGCCGTAAGCAATGCGGCCTCCCCTGGTGCTCCAGCCTCCATTTTCTGATTCATTTCTCTTTGAGAGAAGAAATTCTCCCTCAAATTTGTCTTTAATGAACATCTCCTTACTCTGCGACTATGCCCTCTGGTCCTACTCTTCCATGAATGGAGACATCGTCCTAACATTTGCCCTGTCTAACCCCCTAAAAATCTTATGTTTCAATCATATCACCTCTCATTCTTCTGAACACCAAGGAGTACAGACCCAACGCATTTAATCTTTCTCAAATGGTAGTCCCTCCATACCTGAAATCATCCCAGTTAACTTCCTCTTTACTATCTCCAATGATGATATATATTTCCTTAAATAAGGGGACCAAAACTGTCCACAGTATTCTAAATGTGGCCTCCCTAGTACCTTGTACAGTTGCAGCAACACCTCTTTACTTTTATACTCCAGCCACCTCAGCTAGCATCCCATTTGCCTTCCGCATTATCTTCTGCACCTGTCTGCAAGCTTTCTGTGTTTCATGAACAAGGACCCCCAAGTCCCTTTGTGCTACAGTTTTCTGCAGTCTCTCTCCATTTAAATAATAATCCGCCTTCTCAATCTTTCTTCCATAATGAACAAACTCCCATTTTCCTACATTGAATTTCATTTGTCAATTTTTGCCTGTTCACTTAGCCTGTCACTATCTCTCTATCTATTTGTATCCTAACAACCTGCTTTCCCTCCCACCTTTGAATCATCTGCTGATTTGGCCACAGCATACTCTGTTCTTTCCAAATCATTATTATATATTGTGAAGTGCAGGTCGCAGTACTGATCCCTGTAGCACTCCATTGGTTAATGTCCTCCAATCTCAGAAGGACCCTTCACTCTAGCCGCTACTTCCTTTTAGTTAGCCAATCCTCTATTGATGCCAGAATATTACCCCTAACACTATAAGCTTCTATCTTGTGTCTTGCCTTTTGAGTGACACCTTATCAAATGCCTTTTGAAAATCCAAATACATAACATTGACTGGTTCTCCTCTATCATCGCTGGCTGATGCTCCCTCAAAGAAGACGAGTATATATGTTAGGCATGATTTACATAGAAACATACAATAGAAGCAGAAAAAGGGCATTTGGCCCTTTGAGACCTTTATTTATGATGGTCATGGCTAATCATCAAATTCAATACCCTGGCGATTAGACTATACACTTGTAGTGTATATTTTGCTTGTGCGGTACATATTTGCCGATTGTGACAGATGTGGTAACTTTATAGCTTAGGAAAGAAAAAAAAATTGTGTGGGTGTTGGGATGTGTATTTGTGTCCGCCACTAAAGGGCATGGCTCCATCCTCACCCCCACAACCTTGTACATGACCTCAAAAATGGTGGCCAGCTTGGGGAAGGACCACAACATGTGGGTGTAGTTGGCCGGAGTCCCCAACACTGCTCGCACTTGTCCGCCACCTCCTTGAGGAACTTACTCGGGTGTGCCCTGTGCAGCACGATTAGCTGCGACGGACTCAGCCCTGTGCATGAGGAGATGGAGTTCGCCCTATGCAATGGTTTGAACCAGAGTCCTCTCCCTATCTGTGGAATTCACTACTACAAACGTAGTTGAGGCAAAACGATTGTGTAATTTCAAGAAAAAAATTAGATATAACTCTTGGGGCTAAAGGGATATGGGTGGAAGGTGGGATCAGGATATTGAAGTTAAAGATCAGCCATCATAATGAATGGTGTGGAGATGCCGGCTTTGGACTGGGGTGAGCACAGTACGAAGTCTTACAACACCAGGTTAAAGTCCAACAGGTTTGTTTCAAATCACTAGCTTTCGGAGCACTGCTCCTTCCTCAAGTGAATGAAGAGGTAAGTTCCAGAAACATATATATAGACAAAGTCAAAGATGCAAGACGATACTTTGAATGCGAGCATTTGCAGGTAATTAAGTCTTTACAGATCCAGGGAGAGGGTAACCCCAGGTTAAAGAGGTGTGAATTGTCTCAAGCCAGGACAGTTGGTTGGATTTCGCAAGCCTAGGCCAGATGGTGGGTGGTGAATGTAATGCGACATGAATGGCAGAACAGGCTCGAAGGGCTGAATGGCCTCCTTCTATTTTCTATGTATGTTTCTCTGTAACTCCATGCCGAGTTCCTCCTCCCATGTTTCCTGTGTCTTGTCTAGTGGGGCCCTTACCTTTTCTAACAGTCGTCCATATATGTTGGTGCGTTTACTGTTCCCTAACTCATCTTGCACTAACAGTCTGTCCAGTAGGGTGTGACCGGGTTTCAATCTCTTTGCGGAGCAAGTCTCAGCTGTAAGTACAAAGAACAAAGTAAAGTACAGCATAGGAACAGGCCCTTCAGCCCATCAGCCTGTGCTGACCAGCCTGCCTGTCTAACCTAAAACCTTCAACACTTGCGGGGTCTGTATTCCTCTCGTCCCATCCTATTCATGTATTTGTCAAGACACCCCTTAAACATCACTATCATAGCTGCTGCTATCACCTCCTCCGGCAGCGAGTTCCAGGCACCCACTTACCTCTGTGTAACAAAAACTTCCTTCTCACATCCTCAAAACTTTGAGCCTCGTACCTTAAACATAAGTAATTGACTATTCCACCCTGGGAAAAAGATTCTGACTACCCACTCTGTCCATGCCCCTCATAATTTTGTAGACTTCTAGCAGGTCGCCCCTCAACAAGCTTCATTCCAGTGAGAACAAACTGAGTTTATCCAACCTCTCATAGCTAATGCCCTCCATGCCAGGCAATATCCTGGTAACCTCTTCTGTACCCTCTCCAAAGCCTCCACATCCTTCTGGGAGTGTGGCGACCGCAATTGAACACTATTGCAAGTGTGGCCTAACGAAGGTTCTATACAGCTGCAGCCTGACTTGTCAATTTCTATACTCAATGCCCCTGTCCGTTGAAGGCAGGCATGCTGTATGCCTTCTTGACTACCTTCTCAACTTCTACCTTCTCCATCTGCATTGCCACTTTCAGTGACCTGTGAACCTGTGCATCCAAATCCCTCTGCCTGTCAATACTCTTAAGGGTTCTGCCATTTACTGTATATTTCCCACCTGTATTAGACCTTCCAAAATGCATTACCTCACATTTGTCAGAATTAAACTCCACCTGTCATCTCTCTGCCCACATCTCCAAGCGATCTTTATCGTGCTGTATCCTCTGACGGTTCTCATTGCTCTCCACAATTCCACCATCTTTCTCTTTCTTTCCACCATCGTTGTGTCATATGCAAACTTACTAATCAGACCAGTTACATTTTCCTTCAAATCATTTATTTATATTACAAACAGCGAAGGTCCCAGCACTGATCCTTTAGGAACGTCACTAGTCACAGCCCTCCATTCAGAAATACACCTTTCCACTGCTACCCTCTGTCTTCTATGACCGAGCCAGTTCTGTATTCACCTTGCCAGCTCACCTCTGATCCTGTGTGACTTCACTTTCTCTACCAGTCTGCCATGATGGACCTTGTCCTAGGCCTTACTGAAGTCTATATAGACAATATCCACTGCCCTACCTTCATTAATCATCTTCATCACTCCCTCGAAAAACTCAATACAAGTTATTGAGGCACGACCTCCCCTTCGCAAAACCATGTTGCCTGTCGCTGATATGTCTACTTGCTTCCAAATGGGGGTAAATCTTGTCTCGAAGAATCCTCTCCCATAATTTCCTTACTGATATAAGGCTCACCGGCCTGTAATTTTCAGGATTATCCTTGCTGCCCTCCTTAAACACAGGAACAACATTAGCTATTCTCCAGTCCTCTGGGACATCACCTGTAGCCAGTGAGGAAACAAAGATTTCTGTCAAGGCCCCAGCAATTTCCTCCCTTGCCTCTCTCAGCATTCTAGGATAGATTCCATCAGGCCTTGGGGACTTATCTACCTTTTAAAAAAAATATTTTCATTGGCATTTTCCCAGTTTTTGCTGAATAACAATTTAACATATAGTGCACCTGTATTCACACATTGTGACGTTTCTTATTTACAAATTTTACATGCATTCTCTCCACCCAACTGTCTCCCCGTTGTTAGCCTGGTTCTTTCCTGGGTGTCATATAAGGACTTATCTACCTTAATGTTTTTAAAGACGCCACCTCCTTTTTGATCTCGATGCGACCAGAACATTTACACACACTTCCCCAGACTCATCTTCCACCAAGTCTTTCTCTTTGGTGAATACTGATGCAAAGTACTCATTTAGTACATCACCTATTTCCTCTTGCTCCATGCATAGATTCGCTCATACATTCCCTCCCCTGTCCCTGAGTGGGCCAACCCTTTCCCTGGCTACCCTCTTGTTCTTTATATACATGTCAAAAGCCATGGGATTTTCTTTAATCCTGTTTGCAAATGACTTTTCGTGACCCCTTTTAGCCCTTCTGACTCCTTGCTTAAGTTCCTTCCTACTTTCCACAGTAATTTCATTGCAATGATAATGTAAGCCTACTTGTGACAATAAAGATTCTTCTTATTATTACTTCCCTTGTATTCCTCATGTGCTTTGCCTTCCAGCCCTTACAAATCCTTCCTTTTTCTTTTGGACTAGGCTCACAATATCTCTCGTTATCCAAAGTTCCTGAAACTTGCCATACTTATCCTTCTTCCTCACAGGAACATGCCAGTCTTGAATTCCTATCAACTGACGTTTGAAATCTTCCCACATGCCAGATGTTGATTTACACTCAAACATCCGCCCCCAATCCACATTCTTCAGTCCCTGCCTAATATTGTTATAATTAGTCTTCCCCAATTTAGCACCTTAAAGCAGGCATTTTCAAAGTGGAGGTGGGTTGAGGGAGGGTGTCGGGTGGGTCGCGAGCCATCCCAACAGCTGGCTTTTAACGATGCCGGCTGCGAGCGGCTTTAAAAATAATGGCCGTGACCAGCTAAAAAGATGTGGGTGCACTGTGCATTCGTGCCCGATCATCAATGCGCATGCACGGAGCCCAGCGAGAAGCACTGCCTCCTCCTGATGTCAGCACGCTGACCCAGAAGATTAAAAAAAAAAATTCAATGCAATCTCCCTGCCTGCAGCAAGGCAGAGAGCAAGTCACGCGCCCCAAACACTGACATCACATGTTTTGGGCGCGATTGCGAATCCTCCATTTTGTCAGCAACAAACAACTAAATGAATACCAAGCAGGCTCCCCTCTCGCATTAAAGGTAAGAGAAAATCCTGGGTCGCGAATGTCGACCGGCTTGTGTTGCAAAGTGTGGTAAACCACTTTTGTACTTGCATTAGAGGTTGTACGGTAGAACCTGCACTAGAGGTTTGCCTGTGCCCCCTGCCTGCTGGCTCCGCCCAGGAGATGGGATATAAATATGCGTGTCCTTCAGCTCGCAGACATTTTGCCAGCTGCTGTGGGAGGCCACACATCTGATACCAATAAAGCCTCAGTTCGGATTCAACTTTCGTCTTTAAGTCAAATTGATCGTGCCTCAATTTATTGGTGTCACTTTTGAAGGATGGACCTCTGTATTAAACCAGATCGCCTGCAGCTGGATCCGCATTCAAGCGACGCCAGAAAGGACTTCCAGCACTGGCTAGCTTGCTTTGAAGCGTATATCAACACGGCGCCGACCCCTGTTCCAGAGGCTCAGAAGATCCAGATCTTATATTCCAGGCTCAGCTCCAAAGTCTTCCCGCTGATCCAGGATGCGCCAAACTACGCAGAAGCCATGACTCGCATCGAGGACAATTACGAGCAGAAGACAAACACGCTCTTCCCCAGGCACGCGCTCGCAACTCGTTCTCAACTACTGGGTGAGTCCATAGAAGACTTCTGGAGGGTGCTAATCCCACTAGTCCAGGACTGTGACTGCCAGGATGTTACAGCTAAGGAACACTCAGACCTCCTTATGAGGGACGCCTTTGTGACTGGAATTGGGTCAGACATCATACGTCAGCGGCTCTTAGAAGGGGCCACGCACGACCTCGCAGAGACTAAAACACTAGCGCTCTCCATGACGGTCGCCCTGTGCAACGTCCAGTCCTATGCCCCCAGCCGCGCGGCCCACCCCTCCTACGCTTCATGGACCTCACAGGCAGCCGCCCCAGCGGGGGCACTGCCCACCCAATACGCCTGCGCTACATGCCAGCCAGCAAACCCCGGGGGGCCCCGATGCTACTTTTGCGGCCAGCAAAAGTACCCCCGCCAAGGCTGCCCGGCCCGCGCTGCCCTTTGTAAAGCCTGCGGGAAGAAGGGCCACTTCGCCGCGGTGTGCCAGGCCCGCTCAGTGGCCGCGATCGCCCCCACCCCCCCCGTCACGGACAGTGGGCGCCGGCATCTTCTCCTCCTCCTCTCCCACCCCCAGACCATGTGCGATCAGTGGACGCCGTCATCTTCCCCTCCGCGCAACACGTGAGTTTCATGGGCGCCGCCATCTTTGCTCCACCCCTGCAACGTGCGTTCCATGGGCACTGCCATTTTGTAACCCCCAAGATGTCTGGGCATCTTGTCGACCCCTCAGCACATGGACACCACCAGCGTTCCAAGATCGCAACTCAACGGCCGCCCCATTATCCGACGACCAACCAAGGCTCGCCTCCAAGTCACTCGACCAATCTCGCCTGCATAACCTGACCAACGCATCCACCAGCGTGAAAGTCGACTGCCATGTGACCTCTTGCCTGCTAGACTCCAGGAGCACCGAGAGCTTTATACACCTGGATACGGTCAGGCGCTGCTCCCTCACGATACACCCCGCCGATCAAAAAACCTCCCTGGCCTCCGGATCCCATTGCGTAGCGATCCGGGGTTACTGTACGGCCACGCTCACGGCCCAGGGCGTAGAATTCCAGGGCTTCCCCCTCTTCGTTCTTCCTAACCTCTGCGCTGCACTTATCCTCGGCATGGATTTCCAGTGCAACCTCCAGAGCCTAACCCTTAAATTCGGCGGACCCTTACCACCCCTTACTGTGTGCGGTCTCGCGACCCTAAAGGTCGACCCACCTTCCCTCTTTGCTAATCTAACTCCAGATTGCAAACCCGTCGTCACCAGGCGCAGAAGGTATAGCACCCAGGATAAGACCTTCATCAGGTCCGAAGTCCAGCGGTTGCTTTGGGAAGGCATCGTTGAGGCCAGCAACAGCCCCTGGAGAGCTCAAATGGTAGTGGTTAAATCTGGGGAGAAACACCGAATGGTCGTGGACTACAGCCAGACTATCAACAGGTACATGCAGCTTGACGCGTCCCCCCTCCCACGCATATCTGACATGGTTAACCAGTTGCACAGTACCGGGTTTTCTCAACGGTGGACCTGAAATCCGCCTACCACCAGCTCCCCATCCGTAAATCGGAATGTCCGTACACCGCCTTCGAGGCAGGCGGCCGTCTATATCACTTCCTTAGGGTCCCCTTCGGCATCACTAATGGGGTCTTGGTCTTCCAAAGGGAGATGGACCGAATGGTCGACCGGTACGGTTTGTGGGCCACGTTTCCGTACCTAGACAATGTCACCATCTGCGGCCATGATCAGCAGGACCACAACGCCAACCTTGCTAAATTTCTCCGCACCGCTACTCTCCTAAACCTCACTTACAACAAGGAGAAGTGTGTGTTCAGCACGAACTGCTTAGCCATCCTCGGCTATGTGGTCCAGAACAGAGTTCTGGGACCCGATCCCGACCGCATGTGCCCTCTCATGGAGCTCCCCCTCCCCCACTGCCCCAAGTCCTTCAAACGCTGCCTTGGGTTCTTTTCATATTATGCGCAGTGGGTCCCAAACTAAGCGGACAAGGCCCGCCCACTCATACAGTCCACTTACTTCCTCCTGATGGCCGAGGCCTAACAGGCCTTCGCCCGGATCAGAGCTGATATTGCCAAGGCCACAATGCACGCTGTAGATGGAAACACTGTCCTTCTAAGTAGAAAGCGACGCACAGACGTCGCCTTTGCCGCCACCCTCAATCAGGCAGGCAGGCCCATGGCATTCTCTTCTCACACCCTTCATGCCTCTGAAATTCGGCACTCATCCGCCGAAAAAGAGGCCCTATCGTTGAAGCTGTACGGCATTGGAGGCATTACCTGGCCGGCAGGAGATTCACTCTCCTCACTGACCAACGGTCGGCAGCCTTTATGTTCAACAACACATAGCGGGGCAAGATCAAAAATGATAAAATCTTGCGGTGGAGAATCAAGCTCTCCACCTATAATTACAAGATTAGGTATCGTCCTTGTAAACTCAACGGGCCCCCAGATGCCCTATCACGAGGTACATGTGCCAGCGCACAGGTAGACCGACTCCGGACCCTGCACGACAGCCTTTGTCACCCAGGGGTCACACGGTTGTACCACTTCATTTAAGGCACAAAATTTGCCCTACTCCGTCGAGGAAGTAAGGACAATCACCTGGGACTGCCAGGTCTGTGCGCAGTGCAAGCCGCACTTGGCCTCCCGCCCCTTTGAACGCCCCAGCAGGGACTTCAAAGGCCCCCTCCCCTCCACTGATCATCACACATTTCCTCCGTGTGATCGCTGAATACTCCCGGTTCCCCTTTGCCATCCCTTGCCCTGACATGACATCTGCCACCGTCATCAAAGCCCTCAATTCGATCTTCACTCTGTTCAGTTTCCCCACCTACATCCACAGTGATAGGGGTTCCTAATTCATGAGTGATGAGCTGCGTCAGTTCCTGCTGAGCAGGGGTATCGCCTCCAGCAGAATGACAAGCTCCAACCCCCGGGGAAACGGACAGGTAGAAAGGGAGAATGGGACGGTATGGAGGCAGTCCAGCTGGCCCTACAGTCCAGAAATCTCCCGGCCGCCCGCTGTCAAGAGGGCCTCCCTGATACACTACATTCCATTCGCTCGTTACTCTGGACTGCCATTAACAATACACCGCATGATCGTTTTTTTGCCTTCCCCAGGAAGTCCACATCCGGGGTGTCGCTCCCGACTTGGCTCACAGCTCCGGGAACCGTGCTTCTCCGTAAACATGTGCGACTCCACAAGGCGGACCCGTTGGTGGAGAGGGTACGCTTGCTCCACGCAAACCCCCAATACGCCTACGTGGCGTTCCCCGATGGCCGCCAGGATACCAGCCCCCCCCCCCCCCCCCCCCGGGTCGCTCGCAACCCCCCCTCCCCCTTTCCCACGCCCGTTGATGAAGAGGATTAGGATTTTGCCACGCTCCCGGAGTCACCCTCGATTAGGTCAGCACCAACAAGGCCGTATCCACTTCGTCGCTCTCAAAGGACCATCAAGGCCCCGGACCGGCTGAACCTCTGACCGGTCCACCGGACGCCAAGAGACATTTGTTTTGCTCTGTAAATATTAAAATCATGATTGTATATAGTCATCCACTACCCCCGCCGGACTCAATTTTAACAGGGTGTGAATGTGGTAAACCGCTGTTGTACTTCTATTAGAGGTTGTACGGTAGAACCTGCACTACAGGTTCGCCTGTGGCCCCTGCCTGCTGGCTCCGCCCAGGAGGCGGGGTATAAATATGCCTGTCCTCCAGCTCGCAGACATTTTGCCAGCTGCTGTGGTAGGCCACACATCTGATACCAATAAAGCCTCAGTTTGGATTCAACTTTCGTCTTTAAGTCAAATTGATCGTGCCTCACAAAGGTTGGCTGGCATGGGTCGCGATGGTCGGCCGGCGGGTGCCGAAGGTTTGCTGGTTGGTAAAATTGGGTCCCAGGAAAAAACATTTGAGAAACACTGCCTTAAAGGACTGGAGCTTGTTCCATTTCGGCAGCTGGACCTTCTCCGCTCATTCCCCCAAGGTCCCTATTCTACCGTCTATGCACAAGTTCCTTATTGTCAGCAACCCGTCATGTGGCATCTACTATGGTTTCTGCAGATGGGGGGCTGCAGCAAACAAGTCACCAAGTTTGAAGTGGTGTCTGAGCTGGGTCCAGGTCCTTCGTGTGGCCACCACCACTGGGCTACTCGAGTACTTGGTTTGGGAGGGGGGGGGGGGGGGGGGGGGGAGGAATTGGGAGTGGGGTGGTGGCAAGTGCTTGAAGGGATGTCCCAACAGAGAGTTTCCTCCATCGGCACCCATTCCACCTCTGGCTGTCCCAGCCAGCCCCTCACTCTTTCTGCGTTTGCTGCCCAGTGATAGAATAGGAGGTTCAGCAGAGCCAAACCCCCATATGCTGCCCTCTTTGTAGGATGGTTTTTCGGATCTTGGGAATCTTTCCAGCCCACACAAATGCCATGATTAGCTCATCTACTTTGGAAGACTTTAGGGATGAAGATCGGGAACGATCTAGATAAGAAGATGAACCATGGCAGCATATTCATTTTTAGCGTCTGCACTCTTCCCACTAAGGTGAGCAGGAACGCACCCCACTCCGCAGTTCTCTCTTTTCCTCCTCCACCAGGCTAGACAGGTTCCACTAATGGAGCCATGTTCAGCCGTGATTTATCACCTAACTCCTCTATTCCTCTTTCAGGACCTCAACCCTTTTTTAACCTATGTCATTGGTACCAATGTGTACCATGATTTCTGACTCTTCACCCTCCCCCTCCAAAATGTTCTGTAGCTCTATGACATCCTGTTCCCTAAGCACCAGCGAGGCAACATACCATCCCAAAGTCACTTCTGTGGACACAGAAATGTATATCTGCTCCTTTTACAATTAAATCCTCTATCACTATAGCACCACCCCTTTACCTCCCCATCTCCAGTTAAGCAACTCGTAGTGGCATCGACAAAGAAGCCATTAACCCCAACAGTATCCAAAGCAGCATATGTGTTTGACAGGGGTTGGGGATTCCTGCACTATCTGCCACTTTTACTCTGCCGGAAGTCACCCATTCCCTTTCTGCTTGTGCAGACTTAGCCTGGGGTGTGACCACCTCTCCAAGCGTGCTGTCCACGAACGTTTGAGCCTTATGGATTCTCCAGAGTGACTTCAGCCCTGATATATGGATTTCCAGTTGCTGCCGCTGTGGACATTTCCTGCGCACACATTCATTCTGGACATTTGGAGTGTCCCTGGTTTCCCACACCGTACAGGAGGTGCACTTACTGCTCTTTTATCTTTATTATTAATAACCACAAGACGCGAGTATGTTCCGTGTACTGGACAAATGACCACACAACCAGTATATTAGTTCAATTACTGTTTATTATTAAACATAGGCTTGGCTCTATGCGTAATAATCTCCACGCGGCTACACATTAAACTATACCTAACAGCTTAAATGACCGTTACTTACCTTTCAAGTGACCGGCTCTGTGCAGGTTGGACAAGGCCTTTGTCTGAATCCCCACGTGTGGCGGCTGGAAGTCGTCAGGTACGTCTTGGCTGCGGCTCGTCCTTCAGGTAGCGATCGCGGGTCCTTGAACTTGACTGGTCGATGTTCTGCAGTTGGTGGGGCAGAGGCCAGTCCCAAAAGAGACAGAATATTGGTCGTGCAGTTCTTCTTATCCTCTGATCTTTCGTGCTCTTTTGGGCGGTCCCAACCCGGGATCCAATGGATCGATAGGATTTTGAACACTCTAATCGATTCTGGCCAATTAGGGGCAGGTACCTTGATAGCTGGGCGTGTCCTAGTTGTTATTGCCCAAGGCATGTAGGCACTCCCAAATAAGGTAAATAGACGGCCCTAGTCTGTTACTACTGCTATGTTTCAATCTGTGTCCCATTGTCCTGGGGAAATCGGTGATCGAGCTTTAGCAGGTGCAAGTTTCTGTGTAGGTCTGGTTTCCTCTGCACCATACACCGGGGCTGTGTATTATAGAACATAGAACAATACAGCGCAGTACAGGCCCTTTGGCCCACGATGTTGCACCGAAACAAAAGCCATCTAACCTACACTATGCCATTATCATCCATATGTTTATCCAATAAACTTTTAAATGCCCTCAATGTTGGCGAGTTCACTACTGTAGCAGGTAGGGCATTCCACGGCCTCACTACTCTTTGCGTAAAGAACCTACCTCTGATCTCTGTCCTATATCTATTACCCCTCAGTTTAAAGTTATGTCCCCTCGTGCCAGCCATTTCCATCCGTGGGAGAAGGCTCTCACTGTCCACCCTATCCAACCCCCTGATCATTTTGTATGCCTCTATTAAGTCTCCTCTTAACCTTCTTCTCTCCAACGAAAACAACCTCAAGTCCATCAGCCTTTCCTCATAGGATTTTCCCTCCATACCAGGCAACATCCTGGTAAATCTCCTCTGCACCCGCTCCAAAGCCTCCACGTCCTTCCTATAATGCGGTGACCAGAACTGTACGCAATACTCCAAATGCGGCCGTACCAGAGTTCTGTACAGCTGCAACATGACCTCCCGACTCCGGAACTCAATCCCTCTACCAATAAAGGCCAACACTCCATAGGCCTTCTTCACAACCCTATCAACCTGGGTGGCAACTTTCAGGGATCTATGTACATGGACACCTAGATCCCTCTGCTCATCCACACTGCCAAGAACTTTACCATTAGCCAAATATTCCGCATTCCTGTTATTCCTTCCAAAGTGAATCACCTCACACTTCTGTACATTAAACTCCATTTGCCACCTCTCAGCCCAGCTCTGCAGCTTATCCCTCTGTAACCTGCTACATCCTTCCACACTATCGACAACACCACCGACTTTAGTATCGTCTGCAAATTTACTCACCCACCCTTCTGCGCCTTCCTCTAGGTCATTGATAAAAATGACAAACAGCAACGGCCCCAGACCAGATGCTTGTGGTACTCCACTTGTGACTGAACTCCATTCTGAACATTTCCCATCAACCACCACCCTCTGTCTTCTTTCAGCTAGCCAATTTCTGATCCACATCTCTAAATCACCCTCAATCCCCAGCCTCCGTATTTTTTGCAATAGCCTACCGTGGGGAACCTTATCAAACGCTTTGCTGAAATCCATATACACCACATCAACTGCTCTACCCTCGTCTACCTGTTCAGTCACCTTCTCAAAGAACTCGATGAGGTTTGTGAGGCATGACCTACCCTTCACAAAGCCATGCTGACTATCCCTGATCATATTATTCCTATCGAGATGATTATAAATCTTGTCTCTTATAATCCCCTCCAAGACTTTACCCACTACAGACGTGAGGCTCACCGGTCTATAGTTGCCGGGGTTGTCTCTGCTCCCCTTTTTGAACAAAGGGACCACATTTGCTATCCTCCAGTCCTCTGGCACTATTCCTGTAGCCAATGATGACATAAAAATCAAAGCCAAAGGTCCAGCAATCTCTTCCCTGGCCTCCCAGAGAATCCTAGGATAAATCCCATCAGGTCCCGGGGACTTATCTATTTTCAGCCTGTCCAGAATTGCCAACACCTCTTCCCTACGTACCTCAATGCCATCTAATCTATTAGCCTGGGGCTCAGCATTCTCCTCCACAACATTATCTTTTTCCTGAGTGAATTCTGACGAAAAGTATTGTCTATGTAGGGGCTGGTTTAGCACACTGGGCTTAATAGCTGGCTTGTAATTCAGAACAAGGCAGCAGCGCGGGTTCAATTCCCGTACCGGCCTCCCCGAACAGGCACCGGAATGTGGCGACTAGGGGCTTTTCACAGTAACTTCATTGAAGCCTCATTGTGACAATAAGCTATTATTATTATTATTCCCATTATCCTTTGTGGGCGGCCATTTTAGATGGCCACACACTGCATGTGGCCAAGCTTCCTACCATCACTCTACTTACTGCTTCCAAGTTCGAAAATGTTGATAGCACCAAGAACAGACTGTACCTGTTCTTACTATTCTGTCAAATGGAAGAATAAATACTCACCAGTTCCTACCTACAATCAGCACCCAGCCTGCTTCACTGTAATGCTGGCCGCATGACACTCTTAGCAGTCTGTGAGGAGGGAGTAGGAAATGGAGTATCAGCTATGAGGAGAGAAGCGAATGTGGTAAAATCTCCAATTTTGAATATTTTGTGTCAAGTAACGCAAACGGGATGAAAAGGCTGATTTCAGTATCTTGTGAGTCATTATTGAGTAGAAGTTTATGTGGTTTAGCCAGGAACAGAGAGAGACAAGTGGCTTACATTCAGAACTCTTAAACCCCACAAATGTTATCCACCATTTACAAGGTATGTGAGAAGTGTAGTGAAACACTCCCTATTCATCTGGATGGAGCAATTTCAACAACATTCAGAAATTTGACCTTATCCAAGTCAAAGTAATTTGCTGATCTGTGCTCAATGCCTGGACTCAATGTCCATACTTTCCACTGTAATTCTAATGCATACAGCTCACCACCACAGCAACTCACCAAAGTTACTTTGACTGCATCGCCCGACTTTGCGATGTCAGTATTATGGATCGTAATAAGAGCAGCAAGTCAAGGAAAAGCCATCAACTTGAAGTCACTGAGGGCAGCATGGTGATGCAGAGGTCAGCCTGCTGCCTCACGGCGCCGAGATCCCAGGTTCGATCCCGGCTCTGGGTCACTGTCCGTGTGGAATTTGCATAATCTCCCTGTGTTTGCGTGGGTTTCACCCCCAGAACCCAAGGATATACAGGTTAGGTGGATTGGCCACGCTAAATTGTCCCTTAATTGGAAAAAAAATGAAAGTCACTGCGACTTTGACATATGGGCGGGATTCTCTGCCCCACCTCGCCACATTTCTGCCCCGACCGGCCGGTGGGATTCTCCGTTAGGCCAGCCGGTCAATGGGGTATCCCATTGTGGGGCAGCTCCACGCCGTCCGGGAAACCACGGGCACCGGTATAACGGAGAATCACGCCGGCGGAGAATCCCGGCCATACATAGAACATAGATCATTACAGCGCAGTACAGGCCCTTCGGCCCTCAATCTTGCGCCGACCTGTGAAACCACTCTAAAGCCCATTTACACTATTCCCATGGTGTTCTTCTTTCATTGTTACTGGATTAATACCTTTGAATTCCTTCACCAGCAATATTGTATAAACACTGTCAACAGGAGGGCGACAGCAGTTCAAGAATGAGGTCCATGGTCAACTTCTTGGGGCAAATGAGGATGGGCGATAAACTCATCTGCATTTTGAAAACACGTTTCTTTTTTAACTTGAAATGGGGAAGATAATTGACGTGTTTTGTGATGCTTTGTATTATGAACTTTGAGTTGACGAGATGACCAGAGATTTGTAGTGCTATTCAACTGGTACTTTTAACTTCAGTTGCTAACTTTCTTGGAACAGAAAGACCAAGTGAGCTAAATATTTTCTGATGCGCATTGTTGTCTATTTGCCCCAACTGTGATACGTTGACTAATGACACTTGCATAACTCACTGAGTCAAATTGACCTCCAGGATGGCATATCTGATTTTTGCAGGAGTGTTTCTTTTTTAACAGCTCTTGGATATATTTTCTGTGTAGTTTTGCTATGATATTGGTGAGAATGTCTTGCCTTGGTGCCATTCAGAAATTAGATGATAAATGCAGAAATGTTATCTGCAGTAGTAAGAATAACTGAATCGACATTTTCTATACAATTACCAATGAGATAATGCTTTTTAAATTACCCATGCAGTCAACATTAATACACCTTGTATTGGATAAAAGTACCAATACGTTAAATAAAAATTGCTTTAAAATTTGAATACTTGCCAATTTTATATTGAGGTTTGAAGCATCCCCTTGCTTCTCGACACCGAAAGGTCCTCTTCAAACCATATGAGAAATACCAGTGAACCATTTGTATCACAATGCATAATTAGCTGCCAGATTTAAAACGTAAACATACTACCTGAAAAGAAATATCTTTTGGGTGTATATCCAGCTGAAACTGCTGGAAGTGCAAGCCACCTGATTTCCTGGTTTGATCACCTGATCTCCAGCAATTGACCGATAGACATAGCTCCTAATAAATTATTTTAAGCGATCATTGACTTTCTTCAATTCTGTGTTTCTAGTGAAGTTAATGCTCGTTTGGATGCAGTTACCGAAATTCTGACATCGGAGTCCATTGTCCTGGCAAAGACCAAAAACCTGCTGTCGAAGCTCCCTGATCTGGAGAGAGGAATCTGTAGCATTTATCACAAAAAGGTAGATGCACAAAATGAGTGAGGACCAATGTCAGTTCATGCTTTCGTGGAGTCTTTGGAAAATATTCAGAAGAAACAGAACATAATTTTTATGTATACAAGGTGAAATAAGGGGATCAGGGGCTATGCGAAGAAGGCAGGAGAATGGGGATGAGAAACGTATCAGCCATGACAAGGTGTATTGATGGGCCAAATGGCCTAATTCTGCTCCTATGTCTTGTGGTCTTACAAGTAACTAGTGAGCACACAAGGCTAAATTTCTACATCAGCCACACATCCCCATTCTAGCCATATTGTTGTACACCAGTTGGTGAAGAATACAATTGAAACCAATTTTTGCACAGTATGAATTATTAAAAGTGATGGGAGGAAAACGATTTGCACACAGTGGGTGGCTAGATTCTGAAATGCACTGCCTGAGTGTGATGGAGGCATTCAAAAGGGAATTAGACTGTTTTCTGAAAAGGAAGAATGTGCAAGGTTGGATTCTGTAGTTATTTGCACAGCTACAGATTACAAACTCAACTACCACAGAGGAGCAACCACAGAGGAGCACAAGTGAATCTAAGTGCTACCCTGTCCAGCCCCCTCATTATTTTGTATGTTTCAATGAGATCACTCGCAATCTGCTCAATCTTTCTTTGGACAATCCTCTCATCTCAGGAGTAAAGCTGGTCAATCTTTGTTACATTTCCTCTCAGATAATTGTTTATTTTTGGTGATTAAAGAGATCCGATCTATATGCAGATTTCAGGTGTTGGCTCACCAAATCCTTGCATAATAGTAGCAAGACTACCATACAACCCACTTGCAATAACGATTTGGATACCATTTGTCTCTAATTGTTTGATGTACCTGCATGCTAGCTTTCTGTCATTCACGAACTGGAATCTCAAATTCCTTTGAAATATCTTCTTTTTAAAAAAAATTCTGTTCTTCATTCTCGATCTGTCACTTTAATTCTTAATCACTTAACCAGCTTAGAATCTATTTCTGCCTCTTTGCATCCTCCTCGCAGCTTACCTTTCCACCTAACTTTGTGAATGCAAATGGCTGAGTTTACTCATTCTGCAGTAGTCTGTCAGCACCCAATTTCTTTCACTGTGGGATGTTAAGACAGCATTTGTCCTGCACTTTGTCCAGAACACGGCCAAATGTGGCAAATTACCACCATGATTGTGCTGCAAGATATTTCCTCTGGTTCCATAGTAACGCACAGTTGGTGAATTCTTGCTCTGCAATATTAGCTATATGAGTGTGTTTATTTGATTTGTAAAAAATGTCTGTGACTTATTTTAGCAGGTACATTATACCATTTTTAAAAAACTCGTTTTTCATGCAAGTAGAAGCTAGAGCGGTTCTGTAGTGATGGATTTAAAAGACTGTTTGGCAGTGTGATTTCATCCCAATATAACTTTTGACTAAATTCAGCTGTTTAAAATAACATTACATTTTCAAACCTTGAATATTTCACATAGTGTGTTTGGGTGCCCAGTGTGGCGATTGCTAATTGGTATCAGATGTCGTGCGTTGCCTCTGCCCAGAACCCTCTTCTCCCATATTGCCTTTCCATGGAGCGGCAGAATGGAATAAGAGTCTGCTTGCAGGTCTTTCCTTTGCTTTTGGTATTAATTTATATTCCGTAAAATAATTAAACGGGGCTGCTTTTGATCTTGAGTGCAAGTTGAAGGCAGCAGTACATAATCACAGGCAAAGTACTGCAAATAATCCTGTGTTTGTCAAAGTTCCTGACCAATTAATTCATTTTCTTTTAGTGCTCCACGTGGGAGTTCTACCAGTTGGTCCGCACTTTAAGAAGTTTGGAAGTGGGCTTCCAGGCACTGCTTCCAGCTGCTGAGGCCCAGTTAACTTCATCCCTTCTTCGTAGTGTTCTTTTGGAGCTGCCACAGCTGTTGGACCCTGTGTATCATTATTTGAAGATTTTGGATGAAAGTGCAGCCAAGTACGTTCGGGTGGAAAGATTCCATACTTGTAATTTAGTACTTGCAACCTGGTTGTTGAATTAACCTGTTTCTTTATTGTGAATGTTGAGTATGAGCAATATTTTTCTTAATACTTTGATTCTTTGAGATAGAAATTGGATCTAGCTTTTCTGTTTTGTTTTTTTAGACGGAAAATGGCAAACAGAACCAGTTGTGTCGGGCCACAGAGACAATTGAAATATGTCTCGCCCCATATCACTCCTTTAGGCAGTAGGGCCCTCCTGAGGGCCCTACCATTAGCAATTTCCCCTTGCATATTCTTCTTTATTCTCCACACTTCCAACCTAGATTTAACCAATTTGCTCCAGCAAGGCAAATGGCCCAAATTGGTTTGTGGGGAAGTTGAGAGTTACTTCTGGAAGCACTAGAGGCATCGGCAACTCATGCAGTTATTGGATTGAGCCCCAGGGCCCAGTTTTGGACAGGCCTTGAGCCTTCCTGGATCTGTGTGCGCACATGAAAATTAGACATGCAGATTCATTCCCCCACTTACATTTTTGCTTATATTTTCCAGAAGCCCTGGGAAATATAATTTATTGTGTTAACAACATTTCGATTGGTCTAATTTCACTAAGTTGTACTTCCTGTGATTGTGAGTAAAGCATGTTGTTCAACCTTTTGAGTCACCACTAGGTGGAAAAAATTGATTTTTTAAAAAAAGCGATACAGTTTTGGCACCTTTACCCTACTCCATGAAGCACCGTAGGTGCTTTTTTCCTTGTTTTTAAAAAAAAGATCTAAAAATGCAAATCCATTTCCTCTGCTTTTGTGAAGGTTGACCGTAAATTTGGTGCATCAGCAGTCGAGGGACTTGAGGATTGACATGATCAGGGCAGCTTTGGAAATGAATTTTATCGAGTCATTAAATCAAGGCAGAAATTCTTTCATTTTCTTTTTAACTTAATGTTTTGCTCCCCCCCCCTCCCCCCCTCACCACCACCACCCCTTCACCCCTTGAGATAAAAGGAGTCTTGCCAAGACTGCCATTTTAGGCACAGGGTGGAAACCTTGTTGCTTTGCTTTCTTTTCTCTTCCTCCCCACCCGTATAATCTCTAGATCTGATTGTTTTTCCAAAATAATCCTGGCTCAGTTTCGCTGACAGCATATGGCCAAAAATATTAATCCCACTACTGCTTTTGGCCTCTAATAACTTCAGATTGGCAGAGAACCAACTAGTGCGCTACTTTAAAAAAACAATGTGGTTACAATGGAAATTTAAAATTAGATTAATCATGGTCAACATAAGTCTGAAATTAAATTCCTGTGAATATCCCTCTTTGTGACTTGAGCAATGGTAAACTTGCCGTAAACAGAAAATAATTGACATATAATATTATACATAATAGTGAATTTATTCAGTGTTTGATACACTTCATGTGTTTCACACCATGTTGAAAGAAAATTACTGCATTATCATAGCTTGTGTCTGTCATCTTTACAGGACAGGCGATAAGACGCAGCTCTTTACAGACCTCACTGAGTTCCCTGTAATACAGCAGCTAAAGCTGGAGATTCAGAATGTGCTTTCCCAACTGCAGGAGCATCGCAGGGAGATCCGATTGATTCTGAGAAAACCGTCTCTAGATTATGTGACAGTTTCGGGGCAAGAGGTAAACTGAGTTTGATTTAATCAGGTTGGAAGATTCTGCTGATTATTTTAAATGAATCCACTGAGGATGAAGCACCATTTGTTTCCCATTACTGTTGCAGTGTGATTTTGTGCACTAAATGTGATGCAGTCATGAGTCAGGCATTTCAAACTAATGTCCAATTTTAGACAATTAATTTGTTGAAAAAGGTCCATGATTGTTGTCTTTATTAAAAAAAATTTTTAAAAAAAATTATTCAACTCTTTCCCTCCCTCCCCCCTCCAATGCACTTGGACATGGCCTCTAAGAGAGTGGTCCAGAATCCGATCAGTCTTGGGCAGGATCAGAACATGTGGGAGTGGTTGGCCGGATCACCTTCGACATTGCTCACAGCTGTCTTCAGCTCCTGGGAAGAAATTGCTCATCCTTGTCCTGGTCAGTTATGTCCTGTGCACCACCTTCAGTTGCCTCAGGCTCAGTCTCGTGCACAAAGAAGTTGAGTTCACTCTGTGCGAAGTCATGTTCCAGTATCCTTCCCCTAGGTCCAGGCCTGGTTCTTTCTCGTTTCGTTCAGTAGGGCCCTGACCTTTTCTAGTAGTCATCCATATATGTCTGCACAACCCCTCTCTCCAAACTTGTCCTGTGATGCCAGTCTATCTAGCAGGGTGTGCCTGGGTAACTGGAGCATACGATGGGACCTCCTTTTTGAGGAGGTCACTTATCTGAAGTTACTGGAGCTCTTTCCCTTTCGGGAGCTGGAACTTCTCTGTTAATTTCCCCATAGTTTCCACTCTGCAAGCCCCTGACCCTCAACACCCCTTCCTCCCTTCTCCAGGGTTTATATGGGGCATCCACTTTGGCCGGGAAAATCTGTGTTTTTTAATGAAAGGAGCTGAGTCAGACATGTCTCTTAGCTTGAAATGGTGCCTAAGCTGGTTCCAGGCTTTCAATGAAGCGACCACCACTGGGCTCATCGAGTACTTGGTTGGGGGAATGGGAGTGGGGCGGTGACCAGTGCTCGCAGGGATGTCCCTACACAGGACGCTTATTTTTTCTACACCCATTCCTCCCACGGCTTCCCCAGCCAACCCCACACCCTTTCCACATTCGCTGCCCAGTAGTAGAACAGGAGATCTGGCAATGACAAGCCCCCTGATAGCGCTTTCTCTGCAAGACAGTTCTTCGGATCCTGAGGTTCTTTTCCACCCCACAAGAAGGCCGTGATTAGTTTGTCTACCTTAGCGAAGAAGGCTTTGGTGATGAAGATCGTGAGTTATGCAAACACGAAGAGGAACCTTGGCAGGATGTTCATCTTTATTGTCTGTACTCTCCTCACCAGGGAGAGTGAGAGTGTGTCCCATCTCCGCATGTCCCCTTCACCTCCTCCACCAGGCGAGACTGGGTTCCATTTGTGGAGCCGGGTCCAATTGTGGGATAACTGGACCCCCAGGTATCTGAACTTGGTTTGGGCCAGTTTGAACACCAGCGTCCCCAGTTATGCTTCTCCCCCCTGGGGTTCCCCAGGAACATTTCGCTCTTGATCAGGTTTAATTTGTATCTCGAGGAGACCCCGACCTCACTCAGGTGGTCCAATATCTTTCCCATGCTGGCTTTGGGTTCAAAACGTAGAGCAGAAAGTCATCTGCATAGAGAGACTCTGTGCATCCTGTCTCCTCTCTGAAAGCCTCTTCAACCTTCCGCTAATCTGAGGGCAATAGGCAGTGGCTCAATTGCCAGAGCTGACAACAGCATGGACAACGGGCATCCCTGCCTTCCTCTGTGCAGCCAGAAGTACTTTGAGCTGATGGCGTTCTTCCGTATGCTCGCCATAGAAGCGCTGTACAGCAGTTTCACCTATGAGGTGAACACTGGCCTAATCCATTCCAGTACCTCAATGAGGTACTTCCATTCCACCCGGTCGAAGGTCTCTGTGTCCAGGAGTTGAGCACCTATGGTGTCTCCTCCCTGGGTGGGGACAAGGCTATGTTCATGTCTGATGTTTGCCTTCGGCTGTCTGCCCTCAACAAATCTACTCTGATCTTCCACGACCACCTCTGGCAAAGAATTCTCCAGTCGTCTCGCCAGAACTTCTGCCAGGAATTTTGCGTCAGTGTTCAGGAGTGAGCTGGGTCTGTATGACCCACACTCCGCTGGACTTGCCTTTCTTCGGAATCAGTGAAATTGAGGCCTGTGCCAGTATGAGCAGCGAGGCCCATGTGACAGCGAGTCGTTCAACACCTCCTGCAGATGCAGGCCAGTGCTGCTGTAAACGTTTTGCAGAGGTCCACCGGTAACGTAGCAGGTCAAAGAACAATACAGCACAGGAACAGGCCCTTCAGCCCTCTAAGCCTGCGCTGACCATGGTACCTGCCTAAACTAAAACCGTATGCACTTACGGAGTCTGTATAGTCAGGCAAAATGAATGGAAAGCAGATTCAAAATGCGCCTGGGAAGAGGGATCTGCGTGTCTTTGTTCATGAATCGCAGAAAGTCTGTATGCAGGTTAAAATGTAATAAGAAAGGCAAATGGAATGTGAGCATTTATTGCAAAAGGACTATAAAAGTCGAGAAGTGTTGTTGCAATTATATAGAGTGTTGGTGAAGCCACATCTGGAGTATTGTTCCTCATTTGA
The DNA here is from genome assembly GCF_047496885.1 of Scyliorhinus torazame. Lineage (NCBI taxonomy): Eukaryota > Metazoa > Chordata > Chondrichthyes > Carcharhiniformes > Scyliorhinidae > Scyliorhinus > Scyliorhinus torazame. Next base: position 76,597,899 of record NC_092715.1, read on the forward strand.
GGAAAGATGTGGTGGCATTGGAAGCAGTTCAGAGGAGTTCACCAGATTGATTCCGGGGATGAAGGGGTTGGCGTATGAGGAGAGATTAAACAGTTTGGGCTAATACTCGCTGGAGTTTAGAAAGATGAGAGGCGATCTGATCAAGGTATATAAAATACTAAAAGGGATTGAAATGTAGACCAAATGTTCCCCCTTGTGAGGCAATCTCAAACAAGAGGTCCCAGATATAGGTTGAGAGGCGGTAGATTTGAAACTGAGATGAGGAGGAACTACTTCTCGCAGAGGGTGGTGAATTTGTGGAACTCGCTGCCCCATAGTACAGTGGAGTCTAAATCATTAAATAGTTTCAAGAGGGAGATAGATATATTTCTGATTTTTAAAAAAACCAAAAAAACAAAAACGGGTTAAAGGGATATGGGGAACAAGTAGGGAGGTGGATTTGAGACCAGGAAGAGATCCGCCATGATGTGATTGAATGGCGGAGCAGGCTCAAAGGGCTGAATTTCCTATTTCTGCTCCTAATTCCTATGTTTCTATGAACTCCACTTTGCACGTGGCCAGGTTGGCACCAATGCCCTGGTGGACATGGATGGTGTGTCCTTCCAATTTGTAAGACTGTGTTCCTCACTCAACTCCGATACGTTCCTTGTCTTGGTTTTTGTGTAGCCTAACGATTGCCGTCCGCAGTGGTTCCTCTGGTCGCGGCTTCTGTGGAGCTACCTGTGGACCCGGTCTATCTCTGGGGTTTGGTGAAGCCCTCTTCCCTGACCAGCTTCCCGAGCATCCTAAACATGAACTCGGTTCGGCTCCTATCTTCTGTGCCCTATGGTAGCTCGACGATCCAAAGGTTTTGGCGCTGGGACCTGTCTCCTGGTCATCTATAATGGCCTTCAGTGTCTTTTGGGTCGATGCCAACCTCTTTTTTTTTTTCGGCGATCCGTTAGTCTTGCTCGGTGTTGGGGCAGCATGGTGGCACAGTGATTAGCACTGCTACCCACGACGCTGAGGATCCGGGTTCGATCCCGGCCCTGGGTCACTGTCCTTGTGGAGTTTGTACTTTCTCCCTGTGTCTACGTGGGTTTCACCCTCACAAACCAAAGATGTGCAGGATAGGTGGATTGGCCACGCTAAATTGTCCCTTAATTGGAAAAAAAATAATTGGGTACTCTAAATTTATTTTTTAAATGTCTTGCTCGGTGACCATTTCTCCACTTCCCAGATCATCGCTCCTTGGGCCTCCAGCTGTCACTCAACCCTGTCCATCGACCCATCTATGGGGGCCAGCAGCTGTCACTCAACCCTATCCATCGACCCATCTATGGGGGCCAGCGTGGCCTTCATCGCCGCAATTAGGTCCTTTTTTACTGCCTTACTATGCTTTTGGAGTTCTAGCGAGATGAGCTCCATCAGCCTCTTTGTCGACGACTGGGACAGCGTTGGCGACTCTGCTGGTTCCGGAATGTTCGGATTTGCGTTGCGAAGCAGGGTCCCCCCCGCTCCGATATTGGGGTTCTTCTCTCCATGCTTTTGCTCCCCTTGCATCCTGTCTGGTGGTTCGCCGGCATTCCAAATCAGTCGAGTTGTTGATGGGGGTCTGATTAGTTTGATTTTTTTACAGATTTGGTGCCCGTTCCTTGGGTCAAAAACAAAGTTCAGGCAGGAGCCACCATTCATGCAACCGCTCAACTCCTTGCCGCCAACGGAAGTTCCACGATTGTCTTCTAATGCTAGTTAAGGATGGCCAGCTCATACAATCTTTCTAGCATCGCCCACCCATGTCTCCAGGACAAAGAAATTCAGAAGCATCTGACTGTCATCCTGATCTATGTAACCTAAATTGTGGTTTGATCATTTGTGCTTGGAGGTCTTTGGCAAAAACATCAATTACATCCCAGACAGTCGAGGTCAGCAGGACCTCAGAATGGTACTAAGTAATTTTGTGTACTGCATACCATAGTGCGAGTACATTCTCATAAAGGTCAGAGCATTTTGCCGTGGGGATTTTCTGTCTACTATTACTGCTTGTTGAGATCGTGCAATTGTTTTGCTCATTTTTATTAATCCCTGCTCTCTCTCTCTGATAGTAACGTGGGAAGTAATTGCAGTAGTTATATGTGGTACAGGTAGCAATGGGAAAAGAGTTTCACTAGAATTAGTTTATGGGTATTTATTCTGTTTCTGTATTTTGTGGAACATACAGAAATCAAATTGAATGCTTTTCAGCAAACCTAAAAATTAGAATAGCTATCAATTCCAGCTGAGTTCAAAATAGCATATGAATTATTCATGTGACAACTTGTCTGTTCTGTTTTTGTTCCTTTAAACAATGTCTTTTATAATTCTGTGTATGGAACTATTTGCCATCTAAGAAGTAAAATCAAATCAAGCAACAGTCTGCTGTATGAACACATGTTCTTTCAAAGAATGCGCAACTTGCTTAGACAGTATGGTAAATGTTGCAACTATCTACTAACAGAGGAAAACATACTTCTTCATTTAAAATACAGTTGGGTGCCATGATGAGAGAGCTTGCATACTAGACGAGTGTGGTGTAGACACCGATGGAAGAGCCACTGGCAGATTCTTTGTTGTTTGGTACAGTGTGATTGGACCATGAGGATTTTACTAACTAAATGGAAGTCTCTTTTTAAAGAAAACAGCTTTTTATTTTTGTTCCAGGTAATGATTATCATGTGACAGCTTCGGCATGTATATAGGTGCAACATTTTAAGGGCTAAAATGTTCACATTTGCACCATGTAATGTTACCTGTGGTTGAGAAATTGCAGGCCTCGACCTTGCCCTGTGTCCTCTCTTTCCCCATTCGTGGTTGAGAGGTTACAGTCATGGAATCAACCTGTTTGTTTCACGAGTCATAATCTAAGCATGAATTGAAACTTGCACATGGGGGGGGCACTCGGTCGGGGGATGGGGACAATTTCCAGGAAGTTTAACCAGTTTTCTGCTGTAATTTCATGGGAAGATCAGTGGAAACCCTGAAACAAATGACACCGTTGAAACTCAGCACTGCTGAATAAACAGTCAGTAATGACCATCTTCCAGTTACTGGAATATTCTGAATGGGTGCATGGAAGGTGGCTCTCCTCCAAGGAAATGGAATGTGGGCAATTTTATCCAAAATAGCCCGCCAGAACCCAGGGAGAAGAAAAACAGCCACCTCATCACCCTCTTAAACCTACAAGCGAAGAAGTAAGATATTTGCTAAATTGTCAAACGACAGCTGCAACTGAGGCCGCAAGGAAACGAGAGGCAACAGGAGCCTGGAGAAACCTGGAGAAGGGACAGCTTCTCAAGCCCGCCATAGATAGACAGGGCACACAGGTTACTCCGGCCAAAACCCAGAGCCAGGGAACAGCTGAGGGCAATAATCGCGAAGATGCACTAGTACCAAGACCAGGAGAGAACCTGCAACTGGGAGTGACACCAGATAAGAATATATCAGAACATTGGGACAGACCTGGCTAAACGCTGGGCCGAGTCAACCGAGTATAGGCGGTCCTGTTCAAAAGTGTAGTGAAGTTTGGGATGCTCTACCCTGCCAAGCTATGGGTAAGTTTCAGGGCAGGGAGCACTATTTTACGGCCCCTGCAGAAATGGATGGGTTTGTCCAAAAGAACATGCTCGGAATATTGCAGCAGAAACGGGTAAAGCTGTCACCCTTAGAGACTAAAAGACAATTTGTGCGGGACTGTACGGCCTCATTCTGAAACTTAAAGCCAAGGCACGCAAAAGAGGGGCGAGGACAGCGGGGCACAGGAAATAGGGGAAAGGGAAGAAAAACAGCGGCGTAGGAAAGGCCAAACCCAGGAGGGGGCCACCACATTACCAGGAAAGCTAGCACCAGGAGGTATGAGCGAGGTGCTGCTCAGTTGCTCCAAAAACACATCCTGCTATCTTGCCTTTTGCAACATTAGAATTCTTCATCCCTTAATGGCACCATTAACGCGCTCTTTTGTCTTATGTCATATCCCCTTTGCCCCGACCTAGCAAGGATAGTCCAGGAAATTACAGGCTGGGGAGTCTTACATCAGTGGTAAGGCAATTATTGGAGAGGATTCTTCGAGACATTATTTTCTTCCATCTGGTTTTGTGAAGGGGAGGTCTTGTCTCACTAACTGGATTGAGTTTTTTGAGGAAGCGATGAAGATGATTGATGAAGGGAGGGCAGTGGATGTTGTCTGTATGGACTTCAGTAAGGCAAGATACCCCATGACAGACTAGTACAGAAGGTGAAGTCACACGGGATCAGAGGTGGGCTGGCAAGATGGAATCAGAACTGGCTAGGTCATAGAAGACAGGGTGGCAGTGGAAGGGTGCTTTTCTGAATGGAGAGCTGTGACAAGTGGTGTTCTGCAGGGATCAGTGGTGGGACTGTTGCTGTTTGTAGCATATAAAAATGATTGGGAAGAAAGTGTAACATGTCTGATTAGTAAGTTTATGGCTGATACAAAGGTTGATGGAATTGCGTATAGTGATGAGGACTGTCAGAGGATACAGCAGGATATACATCAGTTGGAGACTGGGTAGAGAGATGACAGAAGGAATTTAATGTGGACAAATGTGAGGTAATGCAATTTGGAAAGTCTAATACAGGTGGGAAATAAGTGGCAGAACCCTTAAGAATATTGACAGGCAGAGGAATCTGGGTGTGGAGGTTTGGAGAAGGGTACAGAAGAGGTTTACCAGGATGTAACCTTGTATGGAGGGCATTAGCTAGGAAGAAAAGTTAGATAAACTTGGTTTGTTCTCACTGGAACAACGGAGGTTGAGGGGTGACCTGATAGAGGTCTACTAAATGATGAGAGGTGTGGACAGAGTGGATAGTCCCAAGCTTTTTCCAAGGGTGGAAGAGTCCATTGCTAGGGGGCATAGGTTTAAGGTGCAAGGGGCATAGTTTAAAGGAGATGTGCGAGGCAAGTTTTTGACGCAGAGGGTAGTGGGTGCCTGGAACTCACTGCCGGAGGAGGTGGTAGAAGCAGGGACGATAGTGACATTTAAGGGTTGTCTTGATAAATACATGAATAGGATGGAAATAGAGGGATACGGACCCCGGAAATGTAGAAGGTTTTAGGTTAGATGGGCAGCTTGGTCAGTGCAGGCTTGGAGGTCCTAAGGGTCTGTTCCTGTGCTGAACTGTTCCTTGTTCCATCCCTGTGCCATCCCTGTTCTTCTATTCTGCCCCCTTTCCAACTATACAATTCTCTGCATTTCTACCTTGCTTCAGTTTTGTAGAAGGGTCATTTAAATCCAAAATGTTAACTCTGTTTGTCTCCAACGATGCTCCCAGACCAATTGAGTTTATTCAGCATTTTCTGTTTTTATTTACCAGATTATGACAGGCTTAGATAAAATAGACAAAGAAAAACTGTTCCTATTAGATGATTTTGTAAAAGGTCTAGAAGGCACATTTTAAGCTTTTCGGCATGGGGTGTGTTGCAAGCGGCAATGACCGTGACAATGAAGCAGAGTGTGATGGTCAAGGGGTGTTGCAGAAAACCTTCGTAACAACAGTTTTAAAATATCGTTGCTTGACCAGGAAAAAGACGGTTCTTGGATTTAAGTATAATCCCTGTATTATGTGGTAACAAAAGCTTATTGTTCAATTTGCATGTTGTTTGGGGAACAGGAGAAGTCTTAGAGTTCATGTATCGCGGATATAGTCTGCACCAAAGGGAACATTCTATAGAAACTGTGTTATGCACGCCCTTCTCCTGGATGCAATGATTATAGCACACTAAAAAAGGATAAGACTGTGCACAAACCATATATCACCATACCTATTCAATATGGTTCTTGCTAAAACTGGATAACAAACTACACTCTCCCTCGTGATCAAACATCGTACACTTGTCAGGAGAAAAGACAACAATATGAAATCAGCATCATAATCACAAAGGAATAAAGTCCAGGGTTACTGATGAAGTGCAGGATAATAACACCATCTATGTGCTTGGAAAGGCCATGACAGGATCATCGAAAAACCTTCAAGATCTCTAAAAAAAATTCCATAGAACTATCACCTTGCAAAGCCTTTGCCCTGAAGCCCAGGCGGCCAGAAACCCAGGGCTCAGCCGGGGAGGGGGAAACCCAACTTGGCTATCCACCTTTAACCCCTCACGTCGAGCATGACTGACAGGACTGTGTAAGACCAATGGTCGGAGCCTCCCCCATGAAGACCGGATACAATGCGCTCCATCGAACCTGCAGTTCATCAAAGTGAGCACCAAAAACCTGCATCACCTAGCTGAGATCATCCAGAACATCATTCACAGTGGAAGCCATCGTCCCGATGTGTACAGCACTGTCGAGGTGTAGACCCGCTCACCAGAAAAAACGCCACTCCAAGCTGGGCCCCACCTCCGTCATCTCCGATAGCCCCAATCAAACAAGGATTCTCACTGATTCAACTCGGCTCTTCACAACCAAACTCCAACCAGGATCATCCAGGGACATAGTGCAAGACATATATCCCCCAAAAAAGATAATTATGGAATGTCTTTTTCCTCCTCCCTAATCTTGGAATGTTGAAGCTGATTCTGCTTCTAAGTTCAGCAAACTCATCATTAACCAGGAACTTTAAAGTGGGCCTTCTAGTTTGCGTAGCTTTAGTGGTGCTTTACCCACCAATCTCTATTTCATAATTATTTTCCTCACCCTAACAGCTGTCATTGTCCTTGCCTCTTTTGTCTCCCTCCATCTTAAAGAAACCATCTGAAGCCCCCCCTGCATTATTTCTAATTTTTAAACTGGGATTGCAACTTCAATGGTGTATCAAATCAGTTTGAAAAGGTGCCTGGAAAGTTTTAAGGAAATCGTAGAACTTTTTGGACTTCCTTTGGTAAAGCTAGCTGCAATTAGTTTAAAAGACAGGCTAAATTTGGATAAAATCAAAATACCATAGATGCTGCAAATCTGAAATTAAAACAGAAAATGCTAGATAAACTCAGCAGGTCTGGAAGCATCTGTGGAGAGAGAAACCGAGTTAATATTTTGAATCCAAATGACTCTTCTACTGAAAAGGTGTGAAAAAAGCAGGGTAGTTGTGATGGGTGACTTTAACTTCTCCCATGTTGACCGGGAATCCCTTACAGCCAGGGGCTTGGATGGAAAGCAATGTCCAGGAGGGTTTTTTGATACAGCATGTTGACAATCCAACCAGAGAGGGGGGTCATGCTAGACTTGGTATTGGGGAATCAGCCAGGCCAGGTGATTGATGTTTCAGTGAGGGAGCATTTTAGGTTTAACATCCATAATTCCTTCAAATTTTGGGTATTCATGGATAAGGACAAGAGTGACCCGTGGGTGAGGGTGCTTAATTGGGCAAGGGCCAATTACATCCAAATTAGACAGGAACTGGGGAATGTGGATTGGGAGTGGCTATTTGAGAGCAAATTCGCATCTGACATGTCGGAGACTTTTACAGGCCAATTGATTGAAGTGCAAGACAGGCACATCCCTGCAAAAATGAAGGATATAAATGGCAGGATTTGGGAACCATGGATGACGAGGGAAATTGTAAGCTTAGCCAAAAGGTAAAAGGAAGCCTACGATGTGTCTGGGCATCGAAAAACTGACAAAGCCCTTGAGGAGTCCAGTGAAAGTAGGGAGGAATTTAAACGTGGAATTAGGAGGGCTAAAAGGGACAATGAAATGTCTTCAGCAAACATGGTCAAGGAGAATCCCAGGGCCTTCTATGCATATATTAGGAGCAAAAGAGTAGGCAGAGCAAGAGTAGGCCCACTCAAGGATAATAGAGGGCTGTTCTGCGTGGAACCACAGGAAGTGAGTGAAATCCTTAATGAGTACTTTATATCTGTATTCACCAGGGAGAATGACATGAGGGATGTTGAGGTCAGAGATGGGTGTGTGAACGCTCTTGGGAACGTCAATATATCAAAGGAGGAAGTGTTGACTATTCTAAATTGCATTAAGGTAGACAAGTTCCTGGGGCAGGATGGGATCTATCCCAGGTCACTGCGGGAGACGAGAGAAATAGCTGGGGCCTTAACAGATATCTTCACATCCTCCTTGACCACACTTAAGGTTCCAGCTGACTGGAGAATAGCCAACATTGTTCCCTTGTTCAAGAAAGAAAGCAAGGATAATCCAGTAAATTCTAGGCCGGTGAGCCTGACATCAGTGGTGGCGAAGCTTTTGGAAAAGGTGCTGAGGGACAGGATATATGTACATTTGGAGGAAAATGGACTAGTTAATGACGAGCAGTATGGTTTTGTACGGGGAAGATCGTGTCTCACCAAATTGATTGAGTTTTTTGAAGAGGTAACAAAGAAAATCGATGCGAGAAGGGCTGTAGATGTAGTTTATATGGACTTTAGTAAGGCATTTGACAAGGTCCCACATGGCAGACTGATACAAAAACTAAAATCACATGGGATTCAGGGTGGGCTGGCTAGATGGATACAGAACTTGCTTGGTTATAGAAGACAGAGTAGCGGTGGAAGGGTGTTTTTCAGAATGGAGATCTGTAGCTAGTGGTGTTCCGCAGTGATCGGTGCTGGGACCTCTGTTGTTTGTAGTACATATAAATGATCTGGAGAAAAATGTGGGTGGTACCGAAAGATGTGTGAATTGGACATTCTGAATTCTCCCTCAGCGTACCTGAACAGGCGCCGGAATGTGGCGACTCGGGGATTTTCACAGTAACTTCATTGCAGTGTTTTAAAAAAAATTTAGAGTGCCCAATTAATTTTTTCCAACTAAGGGGCAATTTAGCATGGCCAATCCACCTAGCCTGCACATCTTTGGGTTGTGGGGGGGAAACCCATGCAAACACTGGGAGAATGTGCAACGTCCACATGGACAGTGACCCAGAGCCGGGAACGAACCTGGGACCTCGGCGTCGTGAGGCAACAGGGCTAACCCACTGCGCCATCATGCTGCCCCTTCATTGCAGTGTTAATGTAAGCCTACTTGTGACAATAATAAATATTATATAGATAGATTGGAGACTTGGGCACAGAAATGGCAGGTGGCGTTTAATCCGGATAAATGCGAGGTGATGAATTTTGGAGGATCAAATCTAGGTATGAATTATACTGTAAATGGCAGAACCCTAAGGAAAATTAACATACAGCGGGATCTGGGCATGCAGGTCCACAGTTCCCTAAAAGTGGCCACGTAAGTGGCCAAGGTGATTTCGGCACATTGTATGCTTGCCTTCATCAGCTGGGGTGTTGAGTACAGGAGTTGGGAAATCAGGTTGCAGCTATATAAAACCTTGGTTAGGCTGCATTTGGAGTATTGCGTGCAGTTCTGGTCACCACATTATCAGAAGGTTGTGGGAGCTTTGAAGAGAGTGCAAAGAAGGTTCACCAGGATGTTGCCTGGTCTCGTGGGTGTTGGCTGTGAGGGGTGGTTGAATAAACTAGGATTGTTTTCACTGGAAAGACGGAGGCTGAGGGGAAACCTGATGGAGGTCCACAAAATTATGAGAGGCATAGACGGGGTGGATAGTCAGAGGCTTTTTCCAACGGTGGAAGTATCAATTACAAGGGAGCACAGGTTCAAGGTGAGGGGGGGGAAAGTTGAAGGGAGATGTGCAGGGTTGGTTTTTCACACAGAGTGTGGAGGGAGCCTCGAATGCACTGTCAGAGGATGTGGTGGAAGCAGCCACATTAGCAACATTTAAGAGTGTTGCTCTTTGGTTGGCTCTGAATATTGCGGTCAATATGGTCGCCTTCTTTAATCCTAATTACGTTTGCTCTAGAGTCGCCAGGTATCTTTCGATACCGCCACAAGGTTCAAAACCGAATACTGATCAAAGACTCGATACACCAGTCAGTTAGTTCAAAGTCAATGCTTATTTATTTACACATACAGTTAAATATACTCATGCACAAAACTCTGCAGACTAAAATATCACTACTGCTAAAGCCTATACTTAGCTTCGGGCGCCCACTCAGTCATAGAATAGAATTTACAGTGCAGAAGGAGGCCATTCGGCCCATCGAGTCTGCACCGGCTCGTAGAAAGAGCACCCTACCTAAGGTCAACACCTCCACCCTATCCCCATAACTCAATAACCCCACCCAACACTAACGGCAATTTTGGACACTAAGGGCAATTTATCATGGTCAATCCACCTAACCTGCACATCTTTGGACTGTGGGAGAAAACCGGAGCATCCGGAGGAAACCCACGCACACACGGGGAGGATGTGTAGACTCCGCACAGACAGTGACCCAAGCTGGAATCAAACCTGGGGCCCAGGAGCTGTGAAGCAATTGAAACAATGGCCGTTGTTCGGTTCTGAGGCTGCTGGGGTCGAACTGGTACAGGGGAACAGCTAAGGTCGTCTGTCTGGTAGCGTGCGTTGACCTTGGACTTACTTGTTTCTGGTGCAGCTGGTGGCCAGGTCTCTCCTCGGTGAGAGCCTGGTCCAAGAGAACTATTCTCTCTTGGGGGCTGCTTCTTATAAGGGACTTTGCGCTCTTTTGGGCGGGCCTTGAATTTGGCCTCAATCAATTGGGCCGTTTCTTGATCATTCCTGTTGATTTATCCAATAAAGGGGTGGGTGCCCTGATGGCTGGGCATGTCCTAGGTGGCCGTTGGCCTGTTTTGTTTCGGTCTCCTCTGGCGCCGGGGTGTCTGCCTTAGTATCGGTTACTCAAATGTTACTCTTTGTTTCTCTGAGATGGGCCATTAGTATGCTAATTGGCCTACAGTTTTGGTCTTGTCTGGGAGCTGCGGCTCCAATATGCAGACAAACTCTGAACCTGCTTGTTTTCTCAGCATTGTCCATTTTCCCTGCAATCTTTGCAAAGTGTCCATTTTGTAATCGGGAAGTGGCCATCCCAGATGGCTACAAGAGGCATCTGGATGGGTACATGAATAGGGAGGAAATAGAGGGATATGGACCGAGTAAGGGCTTAAAGTTTTAAAAAAGTTATTGCATCATGATCGGCACAGGCTTGAAGGGCCGAAAGCCTGTTCCTGTGCTGTACTTTTCTTTGTTCTTTGTTTATGCTGAACTCCGATGTTGATGTTCTGAAGGCTAGGACAGGATTGTGTGTATGTATCTACACATGCAGATCTCTCTTCTGAAAGGTGAATTAAGATCCAACTAGTCGGTGTGAATAGGGTTCTGATCGGAGTGCAGCACTATGGCTGAGAAACCATCTGAATCTAGCCAAATGATGGTGCCAATAGGGAAAGATGCAACAGTTTCCATTCCACTAATGTTCCAGAACAACAGCATATTTTAATTACTTGTAACATTTCTAATCCTGTTTTATCTTCCAGTTTTTGATAGAAGTCAAAAACTCTCTGCTATCCATCATTCCAACTGACTGGACACAAATTTCAAGGTATGTGTTGAAATAATTCTACTTTTTACTGTTTAGAAATTGAACATTCTGGTTTTCCATTCATTTTCGACTAAATTTAAAAATCTAGGAAGTTGGTCGTAACTATTGACTGGAATTTATGTAGTTCGTAAGCACATCCTCATGACATATGTATGCAGCATTCACATGGTGCACAGCAAGGTTCTACAGGTAGTAAATGAATGAGCGAGCACTTGTTCTGTTTTTAATGTTTGAGGAATGAATGTTCGCCAGGAAACTAGAGAACTCCCTGCTCCTCTTGAAAGGATCTTTTGCAATAAGCTGGCAAACCTGGTTTAACATCTGAAAGATAGTGCCTTGGACAGTGCATATCCCCTTCAGTTTTGCACTAGTTACAACTGGGCCAAGCTGACATTATACTAAGTGGGTATGATTTTGGAAGTACTCATTTGGAAGAGCTCATAAGGAAAAGGGGTTGCAGTTGGATTTTACGAAAAGGAGGGTAAACCTTGTCCTTGAAGCATTACTTAAGACACGTGAAAGAATGATGAACCAGGCTGCAGTTTCGGGTGGTCAATTGAAGCCCCACTTTTCTAAAGGCCCATTTCTGTTTCTGTTCCATGGCCTGGAGTTTCATCATTGGACACAATCTCACCCCCACAACCCAAAGATGTGCAGGTTAGGTGGATTGGCCACACTAAATTGCTCCTTAATTAGAGAAAAATAGTAAAGTTATAAAAAAAAATTAAAAATGGACAAAATCTGGGAGCCTATGTTGGGCCCGTTTGGAGGCTATGACTTTATGCCCAAGTATGCTCCCAATTAGAATATGGTTGAACTTTAAAATGGACATAAATCTAAATAAGTAATTGGAGCCTAAGGAAAGCACCGAATATATATATTTTTCTTTCGGTATCAAAATGTAACTTTTCAACTCATTTAATTATCTCTGCGCATCAAGGACTGCAGGAGGAAAGGCAGGAGAATGGGGATGAGAAAAATATCAGCCATGATTGAATAGCGGAGCAGACTCGATGGGCCGAGTGGCCTAATTCTGCTTCTATGTCATATAGCCTTCTGGAACCCTTGGTGCTCAGAGAAGCTTTTCCGTTTAAATGTGATTTGCGCTTATGCCGTAAAAATCATTCAGGAAATAGAGCAAGTATAAATGAGCATAAAACCTCTCAACGTTTACAATTCAACACTAGAAAGATGACTTTCTTTCCTGCTGTACTTGAAAATGTGGTTGCAATGAATGGTGTGTGTACCGAGTTTGGGGGGTGGGGGGCTAGGTTTTGTGGACAGAAGTACTTTTGGTTGAAGGGCATGATGAATTTATGTAAAAGATCAATGAGACCTGGGTCTATGGCAGTCATTTTTGTTTATAAAATATTTTTATTCTCCTTTTTCACATTTTCTCCCAAATTTACACCCACCAATATTGAACAATAACAGTAACGAATATAATGTCGATCCCCATATCAACAGCAACAATTCCATCCTCCCACCAACCCCCAAGCAACTGCCCGCATGTTAACATAAACAAATAACAAAAAGGAATCAGGAATCACTCATAGTCACCATAAACTCATGCAGTCCCCCCTCTCGCCCCCCCCAATGTTCAATGTTATTCAATTCTCAAAAGTGCATAATGAATAATGCACATGAATTGTAGAACCCTTCCATCCTTCCCCTCAGTTTAAACTTAACCTTCTCAAGAGTCAAGAATTCCAGCAGGTCCCCTGCCACGGCACAGGGTGGAGAGGTTCCTCTCCATCCCAACAGGATCCGCCTTCAGACGATCAACTAGGCAAAGGCAGCAACATCTGCCTCCGCACCCATTTCAGACCCCGGCTGGTCCGACACTCCAAATATGGCCTCCCGAGGGCCTGGGTCCAGTTTCATGTGTACCACTTTAGAGATTAACCTAAAAACCTCCTTCCAGTAATCCTCCAGCTTTGGACAGGACCAAACATATGAACGTTATTTCCCCCCCCCGGCGCAACGTTCACACACATCTTCTACCCCCTCAAAGAGCTGGCTCATCCTCGCCCTTGTGAGGTGTGCTCTATATACCACCTTCAGCTGTATCAGCCCCAACCTCGCGCACGCGATGGAGGCGTTCACTTTCCGGAGGACCTCACACCAGAACCCCTCTTCCCAACTCTTCCTCCCACTTTGCTGTGATCCCTTCTAGTGGTGCCTTTTCCTCTTCCAAAATAGCCCCGTAAACCGCCGACACTACCCCCTTCTCCAGTCCCTCTGTCGTCAGCACCTCCTCCAGCAATGTGGAGGCCGGCACCACCGTGAAGCACTGTATGGGCCTATGGCAGTCATGCGTTTAACTAAGACTTAATTTTCTGCAATGTAAAAAATATTGCTGTAATTGGTTTGTGCCCAGGCTTCAAAGGGTGCAAAGCAGAAGAAACTCGTGGACCATATATTCCCTTTTGATTACATTGACTTTTGCATGTCACATTAAGGAATTGGTGCATTCAAAGCACGGCAATTACAATTGTAAAGGGAAACATTGCAATGAATGAGAAAAGTATAACATCAACCTTTAAAGTAAGTATTTCACCTCCTACCCCCAAAAATCCAAGTTCAGTGTCTTGTTGAGGATGGTGTTCTCAGCAGTTTCTTTTTAACATATTAATGGGAGAATACTTTAGATTGAAAATTAAATCAGGAAGTACATGTTCACACAAAGGGTCGTGGAAATTGGGATTAATCCCCTCAAAATGTCAAAGCACTGCACGAACTGTAATTTTCAAAACTGAGATCTGTTAAGTAAGGATATCGGGAGATCTGGATCAAAGGCAGAGGTCATTAGAATTGAGGTAGAAATCATCCAAGATCTAATTTTGAACCACAGTTCCGTAATTTATTTTTAGATAAAGGAGAGGTGTGCATCACACAATGTGCCTGACAACAAGCCCTAATGAGCTGATTGCATCAGTCAGCAAATTATTTGACTCTTGGACCCGTTTTTTGTAAAACCGTTTGATGGATCCAAGTTTGAAACTTTTCATGGTCTGAAACATTTCTTCGGAAAATAGGAGATCCAAGGTGTCTAGCTAGTGGTTGTTTAGTTGGCCTGACCAAGTATGTTAGGACAACATGGACCTCCGACTTCTTTTGGGTTTTGTGAGACTTATTGAATACCAGGTTTTGTTGTCCTGGGTTCATGCTCATGCCTTGAATGGGTTGTTGCTGATAGTGATGCTGAACTTGGCTTGGAATTTCCTCATTTGTTACCTTGCGCTTACAGTGCCATGGCCACGTGAAGAGCAATAGGTGTTCTGTTTTGACGATAGAAATCTTTTTCACTCTTGGCCTGGCATTTTCGATCTGACCAGCCATGTGTTGTGTTTGAGGCTAGCTGAATTTGAAGGTCCCATTGAGGGCCTGTCAAGGGGCATGACCTCCTTCGGTCCGCTCCTTTTGCACTTTGCTGGAGCAGTGGACATGCTTTACTCCTTCAGTCCCTTCAGAAAGGTCAGCTGAGATGGGCGCTTCCTGTTTCAAGTTCAGGTACGTCACTGTGGAATGGCAATCTGTCACGGATTGCTACTCTGAGGAAGTTGCGGGTTATTATAGTCTTTGTCCATCCTTCTGCTCTCAACAGTCTCAACAGTTCTCTAGACTTCAAATCAACGTAAAAGTCAAACTACAGAGGCCAGATGACCCATTTAAATCAGATTCCACACACTGTTGTATTCACAAGAGGACTTTATCCTCTGGATAAAGTACTCCTATGCATGCGAAGACTCAGACAATGCTGGTCAATTTGATCACTTACCTTTTAAAAGAACAAAGCTCTTTGATGAACCACATCATTAAAAACATTAAATTATGACATTTGAAGTTGACAAGACCGTTTAAACTTTCCACAGAAAGCATCCCCCAAGATTCACAAACTGACTTGCTTGTCGCAGTTCACAGTCTTCAGGAACCCGTCCGCATCGACAAAAATACCTACGTCAGTGAAAACTGAATTTGCAGCAGACATCTAAATGGCGCTCTTGATGTCAACTCACGTAAATGTCAGTTGTGACCTACCATGTCCCCACAACCCCGGGAAAATTATATCCATCAGGAGTGATCCACAAAGTTTAAAATTGTGGCATGCTGCCAGTTTGGGCCTCCCAACGTGGGTTCGCTTAACATTGGGAGATGAAAACTCAGCTCATAGGCTTTATTCTTCTCGATATTTAATTGGGGGAAATTTCTGCTTGTACTGCAGTTTGATAATTTAACAGTAGTGGGGGAGTTGAGTGAGGCAGTGGTGAGGTAGGACTGAGTGCGATCAGAGTACATGTGAAAATTAAAGCTATGATTTTGGATGATGTCGCCAAGTGGCAGCATGTTGATGAGAAATAGGAGAGGGGGGCCGGTGGGGGGAGTCAAGGATAGATCTTCCAGAAACAACGTGGGGGTGGGCAGAGAAACCATTCAAGTGATTCTTTGGCTATGATTAGATAAATGTGAGGTGAGTGTAGCACCAGCCAGCTAACAGCAGGTAAATTAGCTTGCACCTAGTAGTCCAATATGCCCACTCTTTGACAAGAAGTTCAGCGAGGGAGATAAAGAGAATGAACACATGAGGTGAGAGTAAGTTGTTACATTGTCTCAGCCAAATCCAAGGTACTAAGTGAGGGAAAAATGATTACAGCCAGTTTCAGCATTTTTGTCACAAAAGATAAAAAGTTAATTTCATTCAAACAAAAAACATTTTTAAATCTCTGTTTTGCTATAACCTTTAAACTCTCCCTCTTAAATCAGTGCGGTTTGTGTCCCAGGACACTAATTACCAGAACATTCATATTAATAATGAATTTAACTTTGAATTCCCTTGTGGACATAAGTGGAAATCCCATGAGCTTGATTTGTAAGCAACAGGTAGCTGAGGTGAAAGATTTAAATGCTCAGAACCACTGATGCACACCACTTTGAGGAATATGGCAAATACATAGAGGATGTATACAAAATAAATGTTCTGAATTGGCTTCATTGTTTAAACAGCGGCAATTGCAAAAATCATCAAATAAGGTTTTCTAATGTTTGCCATGTTGCTGTCAAGACTTGCATTAGCCATGAAATAGCTGTGTCACCAAATCCATTTGTGCAGCAGAAACTTGGAGAAATGTAATCCTCCAGGAACAGTGGGGTAGTCAAGCAGATGTTGGAAGCCAGAGCCAGAGGTTTATTGAAAATTGTGCCTCTGGCTGTGACTCACCTCTCTCCTCTGGAGGCAGCACATCTGAAACGGGAAAAGATTTTGGGCCTCATGACATTGCTAGCAAGTCTTGGGAGATGGGTGGAGGAAAATGCTGGAGGACCAGGTACAGGCTGGCAGCAGTTTCTTTCCCCAACCCTTTCACTGCTGTGTCCTCACACAATCCCTTCAAAAGAGCACCATTTAGTCTCGGAATAACGTTTAGTCCGAGAAGAACAGTTTTACACAAGTCCTCGGTGTGGTGTTGGGTGTTCTGACACACAGATGAGCCAACACGGTTGTATATGGTACAACGCTATTTTATTCAAATTTACTATGTACAGTTTTGTCTTGACACTCTGCACGTGGGGGTTCCCTGCTTGTGATGTTGTAACAGCTCTTCTCTGTTTCTTTGTCCCCAGACCTACTGAACACCAGGTGTCGTGCTCGTGCTTTTTATATGGTTGGTGTTCTTGTCTGTGATTGGTTGTGGTGTTGTGTGCTCTGATTTGCCTGTTGGTGTGTCCATCATGATGTGTGTGTTTGAATATCATGACATCCCCCCTTTTTACAAAGATATGTGCCTACGTGGTAATAAATATGATCGTGTCGTGAGTGCATCTAAGAGTGTGTGTGTGTCGTGTGCAGCATGTGCATATGACGGAACTATGTACATGGGGCGATGTCGGGTGCGTCACATGAACCAAGTTGTACCATAACATAACATAAATGCGAACGAGAGAAGAAAAAAAACTTGAACAGTTGTCCAGTCAGACGACATCTGGAACGATAAACAACAACAGGTTATCATGTAAAATTGTGCAACTTGTTAGACATATGAACGGTATTATAAGTCCAGTCTAATGGGCTTGCGACGAGTTCGGGTTGACCGTCAGGGTGGCACACCACTCATCGGCTGGATTGATGGCATTGACCTTGTTGACATCGATGACGGAAACGCGGAAGGCATCCTGGTCATCTGCATCACTTAACTGGAAGTCTTGATGCGTGGGCTGGACGGTCCTGACTTGTCTGCGAGATTGTCGAGGATGTGCCGGATCCATGGGTTGAGCCGAACGACAGTGGGCAGCGTAGTGGCCCATCTTGCCACATCTGAGGCACTGTCGGTTTTTTGCAGGACATTGCCCTTTTAAATGTAGAGCTCCACAATTGCCGCACGTCATGACGTCACGGCGTTCGTTGCGCCACTGCGCATGCGCAGTGCGATCTTGCGGTGGGCGCGCCTGCGCAGTGCGTCCCTCGTTGTGGCCGTTATTTTTGGCGCGCACCTGCGCGGGAGACCGCGAAAAGCGCGGGAAGCGGCCGCTGTCGTCCGGGCCGTGGGTCGGGAAGTAATCGACGGCCTGGATGCGTTCGACGTCGTGGGCGGCCTGGCTTGCCGATTCGACGGCTGGGGACCCCCTCCGTGCCAACTCGGACGCCTGAAATCGGGCAAAACGGCAGGTAGCATTTTCGTGGAGGACACAGGCTTCCACAGCAGACGCTAAGGTGAGGCTTTTTATTTTAAGAAGCTGCTGGCGTAGGCCACTAGAGGCAACGCCAAAAACAATCTGGTCCCTGATCATGGACTCTGTGGTGGTGCCGTAACCGCAGGACTGCGCTAGAATCCGGAGGTGCGTCAAGAAGGGTTGAAAAAGCTCCTCCTTACCTTGCAGGCGTTGCTGAAAGAGGTATCTTTCAAAACTTTCATTTACTTCAACTTGAAAGTGCTGGTCCAGTTTGAGGATGACCGTGTCATATTTGGATTGGTTTTCGCCTTCTTCGAACACCAGTGAGTTGAAGACGTCGACGGCGTGCTGACCTGCGTAGAAGAGGAGCATTGCAATCTTCGTTTCATCCGAGGCACTCTGTTTTTCGGTGGCACGGATGTACAGGTCAAATCGCTGCCTGAAGAGCTTCCAATTGGTACCTAGGTTCCCCGCGACTTGCAACGGCTGCGGTTTGTCGGTGCGGTCCATGTCCAGAATGGCAGGTTAGTAGGCAGGTATCGATCCACTCCTGTACCATGTGGTGTTGGGTGTTCTGACACACAGATGAGCCAACACGGTTGTATATGGTACAACGCTATTTTATTCAAACTTACTATGTACAGTTTTGTCTTGACACTCTGCACGTGGGGGTTCCCTGCTTGTGATGTTGTAACAGCTCTTCTCTGTTTCTTTGTCCCCAGACCTACTGAACACCAGGTGTCGTGCTCGTGCTTTTTATATGGTTGGTGTTCTTGTCTGTGATTGGTTGTGGTGTTGTGTGCTCTGATTTGCCTGTTGGTGTGTCCATCATGATGTGTGTGTTTGAATATCATGACACTCGGTATGACTGACCCACCAGAGATGGCGTACAGCCAGACTAGAATAGCTTTGGGGGTTCTCAACATGAACCTCGGGTGCCATGAAATGTCACAGAAACTTGAACAAGGAAACCCCTACCAATTACAACCTATCACTCTCTCTCAATTGATGAATCAGATTTTCTCCATGTTGAACACAAATTGAAAGATGGGTGGCAAGGTGGCACAGTGGTTAGCACTGCTGCCTCACAGTTCCAAGGAACGCGGGTTCAATTTCAGCCTCGGGTGACTTTCTGTGTGGAGTTTGTACTTCCTCCCCGTGTCTGCGTGGGTTTCCTCCGGGTGCTTCATTTTCCTCCCACAGTCCAAAGATGTGCAGTTAGGTGGATTGGCCATGCTAAATTTTCCTTAGTGCCCAAAAAGGTTGGGTGGGGGTACGGGTTATGGGAATAGGGTGGAGGTGTGGGATTAAGTTGGGTGCACTTTCCAAGGGCCGGTGCAGACTTGATGGGCCGAATGGCGGCCTCCTGCACTGTAAATTCTATGATTCCGAGGGGAACAAGGGCACAGAATGCACTCTGGGTGGGGGAACTACATTGCTCATCACCCAGAGTGGCTCAATTGTAGCTCTAATGACCGAACTGGCAGACCTCTGAAGGACACAACTGTAAGGTGCTTCACAGGGGCATCATCAAACCAAGCACCACATTGAGCCTCATATAGAAACATTAAATCAGAAGACCAAAAGCTTGATCGAAGACATAGGTTGAGAAAGATAAGGGGGAGAGGCTTATGGAGGGAATTCATAAGCTCGCAACATTGGCAACTGGGTTCTGGGGCTGGAAGGGATAATATAACTTCTGAGATCATGGAGGGATTTGAAAAGACGAACAAAAATTTTGCTTGACTGGGTTGCCAACCGTAAATCCGCAAGCACAGGAGTGAGAGGTGTGCATAAGGACGTGAGCAGCAGACCTTTCGATGTCCTCGAGTTTACAGAGGGTAAAACTGGGAGACTACACAGGAGTGCATTGAAATGGTTAAGTCCAGATATAACGACGGTTTCAGCAGATGAGCGGAGAAAGGGGGAAACTCGGGCAATGTTAAGGAGGTTGGAAAAGGTGATCTTAGTGACGGCAAGAATAGTGGTTGGAAGCCATCCATAGCGTGAAACAAAATACAAAGCTTGTAAACAGCCTTGGGCAGTTGCCAACGAGAATGGTGAAGTTTGTAGCTAGGGAATGGAATTTGGAGCAGGTCCAAAACCTTTGAAAACCGTACAGTTCTTTCAGCAATTGCATCCGTCTTCACACTGAGGACAGCCTCCATTGTGTTGTGTGGCACTACCGCCATGCTACATGGGATAGATTCAAAACTGAGCAGCCATGAGGTAGTCTGGGCAATCAGCAGTAACATAATCTGTATCCCCGTGGCCGGGCATATCTCTCATTCTGCCATTAACCATCAAGCTAAGGGACTAACCCTTCATTCAATGATGGTGGAGGAGAACATACCAGTTGCAGCACAAGGCATAATTTTAAAAATGAGATATCAACCTACTGATGCAACAACTGGACTGCATGCATGTTAAACTGCAGAAGCAGCATGTGAAAGACACAGCCCAGTCATCCCTCAAGCAATGGATCAGATCAAAGTTCATAAATGATGATGGACAATTTAAACAACAAACAGAAAAACTAAGGGGGTCACATGAGCACGTGCATCCTCACTGATGGCAGAGCTAGCACATCAGTGCAACAATCAAAGCAGAAACTGGAGGTTCTGAGTAAATGATCCATCTCGGCCTCTTTTTGTTTTCCTCCTCCTGCTGAGGCCCACAGCATCAGAGATGCCAGTTATCAGACAATTCAATTAGCCCCATGTGGTATCAGGAAAGGGTTGAGCGTATGGATACAGCAAAGGCTTTGGGCCCCAAAATGTAATAATAATAATAACCTTTTATTGTCACAAGTATGAAGTTACTGTGAAAAGCCCCTAGTCGCCACATTCCAGCACCTGTTCGGGTAAGCTGGTACGGGAATTGAACCCGCACTGCTGGCCTTGTTCTGCATCACAAACCAGCTGTCTCGCCCACTGAGGCTAAACCAGCTAAAATATCCCAGCTATAGAACAAAATATTTGTGCTCCAGAACTTGTTGCACCCCTCGCAAGCTGCTGCAATCCAGCTACAACACTGGCATCTGCCCATCATCATGGAAAATTGCCCAGCTATGTCCTGTCCACAAAATGTTGGATAAATTCAATCCACCCATGTACCACCCTATCAGCTACTCTCGGATATCTGAATAGTAATGGATGGTATGATTGAGAGCAGCACATTCCGAACAACAACCTGCTCACCAATACTCTGTTTAGGCTCCACGAAGAGCACTTGACTCCAGTTGAGGGACTACCCTGAACATCAAGACAACTTTTGTTTGAATGTGGAGCAGGTGAGTTTAAAGGTCCCATTGAAAGGAAGAAGATAAGTTTCTATGGCAAGTGAATGGAATGTGGCATTGGGGGTTTGCACATTGGTGAGTGGGGAAGGTGCCATACGGGGCTCAAAAATTGTTATTCTGAAATTAGAAGGCTTTTGTTTTCTTCTAACTCTTTCAGAGTTGGAGTTGGAGTAACTATGTGTGTAAAACTGGCAGAACCATCTGAAATTAGCAATTCTGATTGCTTTGTCAGATGGTTCCCAGCCCAGCGCAATTGTCCAGGGGAATTTTGCCCTTCTGGACAATTGCCAGGTAAACTCTTCCACGGGAACTTCCAGGGGGACCCCCCACCGAATCTTTGGAGAACCCTGCTAATGCGAGGCTAGGGAACCAGGAGGTTATGGCCCAATGTAGTGAGCTCTAAAGGGTGTGTGTAATTAGCTGTGCAATGTAAAACTCTTCTGAGTTAAGAATGTCCAAATTACCCAACAGCACGTCTTTCGGGACTTGTGGGAGGAAACTGGAGCACCCGGAGGAAACCCACGCAGACACGGAGAACGTGCAGACTCCGCACAGCGGAATTCGAACCTGGGACCCTGGTGCTGTGAAGCAACAGTGCTAACTACTGTGCTACCGTGCCACCCACTTCAGCTAAGTCCAGACTTTTGCTTGGCACATTGGTTCTGGACGGTCTCTGACTAATCAAGAGCCTAAAAAAGATGATGCACACATTAATACAGTGGAATGATATATTGTGTGATATTTACATGTGACAAAGTGTATTTTATGAAAACACCCACGCCAGCGAGGGCATGGGAGGTTTCTGCCCCTTATTTAAGAAGGCATATACTTTCATTGGAAGCAGTGCAGAGATGGTACACAAGGTCGATTCTTAGGTTGAAGGGATTGTCTTACGAGGAAGGGTTGAACAGTTTTGGCCTAAAGTCATTGGAGTTTGGATAATAATCTTTATTAGTGTCACCAGTAGGCATACATTATCACTGCAATGAAGTTACTGTGAAAATCCCCATGTCGCCTGTTCGGGTACACGGAGGGAGAATTCCGAATGTCCAATTCATCGAGCAAGCAAGTCTTTTGGGACTTGTGGGAGGAAACCGGAGCACCCGGCGGAAACCCACACAGACACGGGGCGAACGTGCAGACTCCGCAAAGACAGTGACCCAAGCCGGGAATCGAAACCGGTTCTCTGGCGCTGTGAAGCAACAGCGTTAAGCACTGTTCTACTGTGCCGCCCGAGAGGTCATCATATTGAAACATATGAGACTCTAAGGGGGTTTAACAGGGAAGATGCTGAGAGGATGTTTCCCCTTGTGGGAGAATCCAGAACTAGGGAGCCGCAGTTTAAAAATAAGGAGCCTCCCGTTTAAGACGATGAGAAGGAATTTCTTTCCTGAGAACCATCTCGAAAGTCAGTAGAGGCTGAATTTCTTTCTTGTTATTCTCTTACAGGCTAGGCCAGCATTTATTGCTGATCCCTAATTACCCTTGAAAAGTGGCGGTGAGCTGTCTCCTTGAACTGCTGTAGTTCTTGTGGTACAGGTGAACTCACAGTACTTTAGGCAGGGAGTTCCATGACTTTTAGCCAGCGACTGATGTGTTAGGCAGGTAGGTTCGATGTGGACTGCACCCGATGCAGGGAAGCTAGAAACAGACGTCTAACACTGGAGAAGATCCAACACTGTTTTATTCAACGATAGAACTGATATACATAAGAACATAAGAACTAGGAACCGGAGTAGGCCATCTGGCCCCTCGAGCCTGCTCCGCCATTTAATGAGATCATGGCTGATCTTTGTGGACTCAGCTCCACTCTCCGGCCCGTACACCATATCCCCGAATCCCTTTATTCTTTAGAAAGGTATCTATATTTTTATTAAAAACGTTTAAAGAAGGAGCCTCAACTGCTTCACTGGGCAAGGAATTCCAGAGATGCACAACCCTTTGGGTGAAGAAGTTCCTCCTACACTCCGTCCTAAATCTACCTCCCCTTATTTTGAGGCTATGCCCCCTAGTTCTGCTTTCCCCGACCAGTGGAAACAACATGCCCGCATCTATCCTATCTATTCCTTTCATAATTTTATATGTTTCAATAAGATCCCCCCGCATCCTTCTAAACTCCAATGAGTACAGTCCCAGTCTACTCAACCTCTCATCATAATCTAATCCCCTCAACTCTGGGATCAACCTAGTGAATCTCCTCTGCACTCCCTCCAGTGCCAATATGTCCTTTCTCAGGTAAGGAGACCAAAACTGAACACACTACTCCAGATGCGGCCTCACCAACACCCTATACAATTGCAGCATAACCTCCCTAGTCTTGAACTCCATCCCTCTAGCAATGAAAGACAAAACTCGATTAGCCTTCTTAATCACCTGTTGCACCTGCACACCAACTTTTTGCGACTCGTGCACCAGCACACCCAGGTCCCTCTGCACAGCGGCATGTTTTAACATCTTACCGTTTAAATAATAATCCATTCTGCTGTTATTCCTCCCAAAATGGATAGCCTCACACTTGGCAACATTGAATTCCATCTGCCAGACCCTAGCCCATTCACCTAACCTATCCAAATCCTTCTGCAGACTTCCGGTATCCTCTGCACTTTTTGCTTTACCACTCATCTTAGTGTTGTCTGCAAACTTTGACACATTGCACTTGGTCCCCAACTCCAAATCGTCTATGTAAATTGTGAACAACTGCGGGCCCAACACTGATCCTTGAGGGACCCCACTAGTTACAGGTTGCCAACCAGAGAAACACCCATTTATCCCCACTCTCTGCTTTCTGTTAGTTAACCAATCCTCTACCCATGCTACCACTTTACCCTCAATGCTATGCATCTTTAGTTTATGCAGCAACCTTTTGTGTGGCACCTTGACAAAAGCTTTCTGGAAATCCAGATATACCACATCCATTGGCTCCCCGTTATCTATTGCACTGGTAACGTCCTCAAAGAATTCTACCAAATTAGTCAGACACGACCTACCCTTTGTGAACCCATGCTGCGTCTGCCCAATGGGACAATTTCCCTCCAGGTGCCCCTCTATTTCCTCCTTAATGATAGATTCCAGCATTTTCTCTACAACCGAAGTTAAGCTTACCGGCCTATAATTACCCGCTTTCTGTTGACCTCCTTTTTTAAACAGTGGTGTCACGTTTGCTACTTTCCAATCCTCTGGGACCACCCCAGAGTCTAGTGAATTTTGATACATTATCACTAGTGCGTTTACAATTTCCCTAGCCATCTCTTTTAACACTCTGGGATGCATCCCATCAGGGCCAGGAGACTTGTCTACCTTTAGCCCCATTAGCTTGCCCAATACTGCCTCCTTAGTGATTACAATCATCTCAAGGTCCTCATCTATCATATCTTTATTTCCATCAGTCACTGGCATGTTATTTGTGTCCTCCACTGTGAAGACTGACCCACAAGGCCTGTTCAGCTCCTCAGCCATTTCCCCGTCTCCTATTATTAAATCTCCCTTCTCATCTTCCAAAGGACCAATATTTACCTTAGCCACTCTTTTTTGTCTTATATATTTGTAGAAGCTTTTACTATCTGCTTTTATGTTCTAAGCCAGTTTACTTTCATAGTCCTCTTATTTATCGCTTTTTTAGTAGCTTTCTGTTGTCCCCTAAAGACTTCCCAGTCCTCTAGTCTCCCACTCATTTTTGCCACTCTGTATGTTTTTTCCTTCAATTTGATACTCTCCCTCACCTCCTTAGATATCCACGGTCGATTTTTCCCCTTTCTACCGTCTTTCTTTTTTGTCGGTATGAACCTTTCCTGAACACTGAAAGATCGCTTGGAAGGTTCTCCACTGTTCCTCAACTGCTTCACCATGAAGTTTTTGCTCCCAGTCTACCTTAGCTAGTTCTTCTCTCATCCCATTGTAATCGCCTTTGTTTAAGCACAAAACACTAGTGCTTGATTTTACCTTGTCATCCTCCAACTGTATTTTAAATTCCACCATATTGTGGTCGCTGCTTCCAAGAGGATCCCGAACTATGAGATCATTAATCAATCCTGCCTCATTACACAGGACCAGATCTAGGAAGAAGTTGACCATCCCGAGGAAGCGGAGGACCGCCTTCTTGTCCTCCGGGGTCTTCATGGCGTTGATCGCCGAGACCTTGTGGGCATCTGGCCGCACGCCCTGCTGCGAGATGTGGTCACCCAGGAACTTGATATCCGATTGACCAAATGAGCACTTGGTCCTGTTGAGCTGGAGACCATGTTCATGAATTCTCTGGAATACCTTCTTGAGGCGAGCGATGTGTTCCTGGGACGTTGTAGACCAGATAATTACGTCGTCAACGTATACTCGCACCCCCTCGATGCCCTCCATCATCTGCTCCATGATGCGGTGAAATACTTCGGAGGGAGATATGATCCCAAAAGGCTTCCGGATGTAGCAGTAGCGACCGAACGGGGTGTTGAACGTGCACAGCTTGCGACGGGACGCGTCCAGCTGTATTTGCCAAAAACCCTTGGAGGCGTCCAGCTTAGTAAAGAATTTAGCATTAGCCATTTCACTGGTCAACTCTTCACGTTTTGGTATCGGGTAATGCTCCCACATGATGTTGATCCTTAGGGTCAATGCAAATGCGAAGCTCCCCTGACGGCTTCTTAACGCAGACCATGGAGCTGACCCAGTCTGTTGGCTCTGTGACCTTCGATATGATGCCCTGGTCGCGGAGGTCCTGTAATTGCTTCTTCAGACGACCCTTGAGAGGTGCCGGCACCCGGTGTGGTGCATGAATTACAGGGGTGGCATTCGGCTTGAGCAGGATTTTATATCGGTATGGGAGCGTGCCCATTCCATCGAATACGCTGTGGTACTGTGTGATAATGTCAACTATGTCGGCTTGCAAGTTTACATCAGGCGAGGCCATCGCCGGTGATGATGACATGGTGTGGACTCGCTGAACCAGGTTCAGGAGCTTGCAGGCTCAAGCACCAAGCAGGGACGCTCTGTCAGGCCCGGCGATTTCAAACCGCAGTGGTGCCTTGATCGCCTTGTTGGATATCCCTAATTGACAGGAACCACTGGCAGCTATGGCATTGCCATTGTAGTCAAGGAGCTGGCAGGCCGGTGGAAGAATGCTTGTTCTGGCGCGGATGGTGTCGAGGTTGGATTTTGAGATGAGGTACGCTGATGCGCCGGTGTCCAGTTTAAATCGGATGCGAGCCTTGTTAACTGTGAGGACAGCACACCACTTGTCATCGGGATCCACACGGAGGTCGTCAGGATCCACACTGAGGATCGAGAGGCGTTTCGCCGTTGTGGTGGAAAGCAGTGCATGTGTAGTTATGATGCCCACCCGGTATGGGGACTTGAGGCACTCAGCATCATGGTCTGTTGGGCTGTCGGGATCGGAATCTGGCATGCCTTGTATTGAGCGGACACTTCTGCGCAGCAGCTGGGATCGCTGGCTGCTGAGCGGTTGAGCGGATCTGCAAAGGGTTGCGTAGTGGGCAAGCTTGCCACACTAGACACCGGCGTCCTTTTGCCGGACATTGCCGCTTTAAATGGGCGGGGCCACAATTTGGACATGTCATGACGCCGACGTCAGCGCATTCCGTGCACCATCGCGCATGTGGAGTGCGGTCGGTCGACGTACGCACCTGCGCACTCTGATCAGTATCACTCTGGTACCATGTTGTGTTAGGCAGGTAGGTTCAATGTGGACTGCACTCGATGCAGGGAAGCTAGAAACAGACGTTTAACACTGGAGAAGATCCAACACTGTTTTATTCAACGATAGAACTGATATACATATTCAGCTGTGGGGCGGCACTATACTGAACTGACTGGAGACCTTATAGTAGCCTGACCAGACTTATTAGCTACTGCATGGTGTTTGCACTTGCTAGCTCTTGCACTCTGACTGTCTCAGTGGCTGGGTCCCGAGAGAGCAGGAAACCTAGTGTCCTCTGGCTTTATAGTGGTAGTGTCCTGTGTGGTGATTGGCTGCACTGTTGTGTGCTTACTGGTCATCCTGTGTGTCAATCATTGCCTGTCTGCAACTCATTATATACATGAGTGGATATTATGACAGCGACAACTGGGTCAGGATGGTGAGTGGCTTGAAGGGGAACTTCCAGGTGGTGGTGTTCTTATGCATATGCTATCCCTTGACCTCCTAGATGGTCCCTTGTCCTCCTTGCAGTGCATCCTGCAGATGAAAACACTGCTGCTGTGCATTGGTGGTGGAGGGAGTGAATGTTTGTAGAATGGGTGCCAATCAATTAGACTGCTTTGGCCTGGATGCTGTCATGTTTCTTGCGTGTTGTTGGACCTGCAGTCATCCAGGCAAGTGTAAAGTATCCCTTCCCACTCCTGACCTGTGCCTTGTAGATTGTGGACAGGCTGTGTGACTCAGGAGGTGAGTTACTCGCCACAGGATTCCCAGCCTGCCTAGCCACAGCATTTACATGGCTTGTCGAGTTCAGTTTCTGCTCCTATTTCCTGTGTTTGTATATTCTTATTAGATGCCAATGAACATTCAGAGTCAGTTGGATATGTACAGGTACTCTCTCTTAGGACTGGCATGGTCATGGCAGGCTGAATGTCTCCTGTGCTGCAACTATTCTATGATTCCAGTCAAGCTCAAATTTCAAAGGGTAACTTTTTGCAACCTGATATTTTGAATGAACGGTGCAATTTTTATTATTCATACATGAATAATCATAATATTTTTGAATTATTGGCTTTATTACCATGAAGGGTAGGCACTGGTGTAATGGTATTGTCACTGGACTAGTAATCCAACGATCCAGGGTAATGCTCTGGGGACCTGGGCTCGAATCCCACCACGGCAGATGGTGAAATTTGAATTCAATTAAAATCTGGAATTAAAAGTCTAAGGATAACCATGCAACCATTGTAGATTGTTGTAAAAACCTATCTAGTTCACTAATACTGTTTAGGGAACAAAATCTGCCATCCTTGCCTAGTCTGGCCTGCATGTGACTTCAGATCCCCAGCACTGTGGTTGACTCTTAAATGTCCCCTCAAGGGCAATTCGGGATGGGTAAAAAAAACTCTGGGCCAGTCAGCAACGCCCACATCCCACGAAAGAATGAAAAAAATTATGAGCTGCTTGAACTTGCCAATTTGGGCATGAAGCGATTTTACTTGCGAAACTTTGGCTTTGCAAACAGAATGCTGGTGTCCTTTCTTTGACAATGTTCATCTGTTTCTATTGTTGCTGCTCTTCAAATTTCCTGCTTTGGATCGCACTGTGAGCTATGGGCTGTGCTACACTTACCTAACTGGTCACTTACTGCTTTGCTGTCAGGGCTAATCTTGCTCGAAAGCTCATAGAGCATAAGGCTGTATTAGATCAGCTGCAGAATGTCTTATCTTATTTATTCAGTTACTGCAAATATGTATATAATTAAACTCCATGGCGACTTTTTATTTTGAGAGAGATTATAATGTTGTTATAGTGTAGTAATTGTGAGCTCTTCCTGCTTGCAAAGCATGCAACGGGGCAGTGTAATCTAGGCCGCTTTACTGGCCTACAGGGATTACATGTAAATGGAGTTCTTGTTTGAGATTATGTATTCCAAATGCCATTATGAAAACAATAACATTAAATTTTATTCGGAAAATGTTGTTTCTTCTTTTCCGTTTTAAGCACGGGAGTTCTGAATCAATGGATTTACAGTGCGGAAGGAGCCCATTCGGCCCATCGCGTCTTCACTGGCCCCTGGAAAGAGCACCCTAATTAAGCCCACACCTCCACCCTATCCCAGTAACCCCACCTAACCATTTTGGACATTAGAATGGCCAATCTACCTAACCTGCACATCTTTGGACTGTGGGAGGAAACCGGAGCAACCGGAGAAAACCCACACAGACAATGGGAGAACGTGTAGACTCCGCACAGACTTAACCCAAGCCGGGAATCGAACCTTGGGATCCTGGCGCTGTGAAGCAACAGTGCTAACCACTGTGCTACCGTGTCGCAGTACATAACTTTTTTTAAAAAGTATTTTTATTAAGGTTTTGCAGAATTTTTCATAATAAAACAGTAGTAACAATAATAACAACAAACTAGAGTGAACATTAACATAGTGCAAAAAGAGAATATACAATAACAATTAAATAGACATTACCCCACGCGACTCGGTCTTCCCACACATGAAGCACCCCCCCCCCCCAACACGGATTGCTGCTGACATTTTAATTTTCCCTGAGAAAGTCGACAAACTGCTGCCACCTCGGAGAGAACCCTAGCGTAGACCCTCTTAAGGCAAACTTTATTTTCTCGAAGCTGAGAAACCCAGCCATGTCGTTAACCCAAGTCTCTGCACTCGGGGGCTTCGAGTCCCTCCACATTAATAAAATCTGTCTCCGGGCTACTATGAAATGAAAATGAAAATCGCTTATTGTCACAAGTAGGCTTCAAATGAAGTTACTGTGAAAAGCCCCTAGTCGCCACATTCCGGCGCCTGTTCGGGGAGGCTGTTACGGGAATTGAACCGTGCTGCTGGCCTGCCTTGGTCTGCTTTCAAAGTCAGTGATTTAGCCCTGTGCTAAACAGCTCCTGAGGCAAAGGGAGGCTAGGGAGGCAAAGGCCATGACGTTGGCCTCTTTCGCCCCCTGAACTCCCGGGTCTTCTGACACTCCAAAGATCGCTATCTCTGGACTTGGCACCACCCGAGTGTTAAGCACCTTGGACATTGCCCTCACGAACCCTTGCCAGAACTCTCTAAGCTACGGGCATGCCCAAGACATGTGGACATGGTTTGCATGGCTGCCCTTGCACCTCATACAACTGTCTTCTACCCCAAAAAACTTGCTCATTCTCGCGCCATCATATGTGCCCGGTGGACCACCTTAAATTGAATTAGACTGAGCCTGGCACATGATGAGGAGGAATTAACCCTGCCCAGGACCTCTGCCCACAGACCCGCTTCCAACTCCTCACCGAGCTCCTCCTCCCACTTGCCCTTGAGCTCCTCCACTAGGGTTTCCTCCGCCTCCTGTAGTTCCTGGTAGATATCCGACACCTTCCCCTCCCCCACCCAGGTACCGGAGACCACCCTGTCCTGTATCCTCAGTGGCGGCAGCGTCGGAAAGGCCACTACCTGTTTTTTCAGGAAGGCTCGTACTTGCAGATATTTAAAGCTGTTTCCTGGTGGCAGATTACATTTGTCCTCTAGCGCCTTCAAACTGGGAAAACTTCCGTCTATGAACAGATCTCCCATCCTTCTGATGCCTGCCCTCTGCCAGCTCTGGAACCCACCATCCATCCTACCCGGGGCAAACCTGTGGTTGTTACATATCGGGGTCCAGACCGACGCTCCCTTTACCTTCTTGTACGTCCTCCACTCCCCAGATCCGCAGTATCGCCACCACCACTGGACTTGTGGAGTGACGGGTCGGCGAGAAAGGCAAAGGAGCTGTTATCAAAGCTCCCAAACTAGTACCTTTACATGACGCCGCCTTCAGCTGCTCCCACGCGACCGCCGCGCGCCCCCCCCCCCCATCGGCCACTTCCTAATCATAGCTATATTGGCCGCCCAGTAGTAGCTGCGAAAGTTCGGCAGCGCCAACCCCCCTCCGACTACGCTCCCAACAGCGATCTCCTACTCACCCGCTTAAAAAAGGCCTTAGGGATGAAGATGGGGAGGCACTGAAAGACAAACAAAAATCTGGGGAGGACAGTCAATTTCACGGTCTGAACCCTCCCTGTCAGTGACAGCGGGAGCATGTCCCACCTTTTAAAGTCCCCTTCCATTTGCTCCACCAACCGGGTCAGGTTGAGCCTGTGCAGGGCATCCCATTTCCTGGCCACCTGAATACCCAGGTAACGAAAACTTTTCTCTGCCATCCTGAGCGGCAGCTCTTTCAGTCTCTCCTCCTGCCCCTTCCCTTGGCCTGGATCACAAACAACTCGCTCTTTCCCATATTCAGTTTGTACCCAGAAAAACTACCAAAATCCCTCAGGATCCGCAGAACCCCCCCCATCCCCTCCACAGGGTCCGAAATGTACAGGAGCAAATCATCCACGTATAGCGAGACCCGATATTCCCCCCCCCACCCCGAACCAGTCCCCGCCAGTTCCTCGAGGCTCTCAGCGCCATAGCTAGCGGTTCTATAGCTAGGGCAAATAATAATGGGGAGAGGGGACATCCCTGCCTCGTTCCCCGGTGAAGCTCGAAGTACCCCTACCTCAGCCGGTTTGTACATACACTTGCTACAGGCGCCAGGTACAGCAATTTCACCCCGCCAATAAAGCCCTCACCAAACCCGAACCTCCCCAGCGTTTCCCACGGGTACTCCCACTCCACCCGGTCACAGGCTTTCTCTGCGTCCATCGCTGTTACCACCTCCGCCTCCCCTCCCTCTGATTGCATCATAATAATATTCAAAAGTCTCCGGACATTGGTATTGAGTTGTCTGCCTTTAACAAACCTAGTCTGGTCTTCCTCTCTCACCCTTGGGACGCAATCCTCCATTCTTGTGGCCAGAATCTTAGCTAGCAATTTGGCATCCACGTTTAAAAGCGAAATTGGCCTGTATGACCCGCAATGTTCCGGGTCCTTCCCTCATTTAAGAATGAGTGAGATCTAGGCCTGTGACATTGTTGGGGGGAGGGTTCCTTTCTCTCTAGCCTCATTGAAGGTCCTCATCAGGAGTGGGCTCTATTTCCGAAAATTTCTTATAGAATTCTACCTGGTAACCGTCCGGCCCCGGGGCTTTACCCGATTGCATGCACTCTATACCCTTGACAATCTCCTCCAATTCAATCGGGGCCCGCAGCCCCTCCACCAGGTCCTTTTCCACCTTTGGAAACCTCAACTGGTCCAAAGAATGCCTCATCCCTTCCGCTCCCGTCGGGGGATCCGACTCGTATAGTTTACTATAGAACTCCTTAAAGACTCCGTTCACTCCCCCTGGATCCAAGACCATGTTACCCTCCTTATTCTTTACTCCCCCGATTTCCCTGGCCGCCTCCCTCTTTCGCAGTTGGTGTGCCAGCATTCTATTCGCTTTCTCCCCGTACACATAGACTGCCCCCTTTGCCTTCCTCAGCTGTGCTACCGCTTTCCCTGTGGTCAGCAGTTCAAACTCCGCCTGCAGACTCCTCCGCTCCCTCAGTAGCCCTGCCTCGGTGGCCTCCGCGTATCTCCTGTCCACTTGGAGTATCTCCTCCACCAGTCTCTTCCTCTCCGCTCTTTCTCTCTTTTCCCTATGGGATCGAATTGAGATGAGCTCCCCTCTGACAACTGCCTTCAGAGCCTCCCAGACCATTGCCGCTGCTACCTCACCCGTATCGTTTGTTTCCAGGTAATCCTGGATGTTCCTGCTAATCCGCCCGCAAACCTCTTCGTCCGCCAGCAGCCCCACATCCAGTCTCCAGAGTGGGCGCTGCCCTCTCTCCTCACTAAGCCGCAGGTCCACCCAGTGCGGGGCATGGTCCGAGACTGTGATTGCTAAGTATTCTGTTCCCGCCACCTTTGGGATTAACGCCCTGCTCAAGACAAAGAAGTCTATGCGGGAATAAATCTTATGAATATGGGAGAAAAAAGAGAACGCCTTCGCTCTCGGCCGCGTGAACCTCCAGGGATCCTGTCAGCAAAGCAGCACCCCCGACCCCCGGCCCCCCCAACAGCCCCACGTCCCAAACCCCCCACCAAGCACCAGCTGAGCACTTGTTCACCCCCCACGACACTCCCGAAAGTCTGCTGACCCCGGCGGCTCCCGCCCCTGGCGCCGATCAGACTGTCGCCTCATTG
Source organism: Scyliorhinus torazame (assembly GCF_047496885.1). NCBI lineage: Eukaryota > Metazoa > Chordata > Chondrichthyes > Carcharhiniformes > Scyliorhinidae > Scyliorhinus > Scyliorhinus torazame. The sequence goes on from NC_092715.1 coordinate 76,630,972, forward strand.
TCTGGACCCCTCTCCCCACATGAATAAACCAATTAAACTACCTCTCCAGCCCCAGTGAGTAAATAGTAATACGAAACGAAAAATAAACAAAAGACACTAACATTGCCCCGTGAGGAGACACTTATTGAACCAAGGCTCCAACTTCCTGAAAAATCGCACTAAGTACAGGGCCCCCTCCCCCTCCATATCTCAACTTTGCCGAAAACACTGCACCCTCCAGCCACCACCACAGCCCTTACACGTACCCAACATTGTATACCATCTTATATTAGAAACGGTACCGTGTTACCCAGCCCCACCGCCGCATTCTACCAAAGCTTAACTGTCCTTTAATTCGAGTCCAGCTTTTCTTGTTTGACGAATGACCACGCTTCGTCCGGTGTCTCAAAATAGTGATGCCGTTCCTTGTACGTGACCCATAGCCTCGCTGGGTGCAGCATCCCAAATTTCACCCCATTGCTGAAGAGGGTCGCCTTCACCCAGTTGAATCCAACTCTTGGCCAGCTCCACACCCAGGTCCTGGTAGTTGCGTATCACGCTGTTCTCCCACCTGCTCTTCCGTTCTTTTTTTGCCCACCGCAAGACATGTTCCTTGTCCGAGAAGCGATGAAATCTCACCACCATGGCCCTCGGCGGTTCATTCGCCTTGGGCTTCCTTGCGAGGGCTCTGTGCGCCCGTCCAGCTCCAGGGGTTGAGGGATTACCCCAGTCCCAATCAGCGTCTCCAGCATCTTGGACACAAATGCTCCTGCATCCGACCCCTCCACACCTTCGGGGAGGCCCACAGTGCTCAAGTTCTGTCTCCTGAACCTGTTTTCTAGGTCCTTCAGCCTCTCCTGACACTTCTTGTGGAGGTCATCCTGCGCCTCCACCTTAAGGGTCAATACGACCAACTCGTCCTCATGGTCGGATAGCTTTTTCTCCATCTCCTTAATCGCTTTCCCTTGTGTCGCCTGAGTTGCGATCATTTGGTCTATTGATGCCTTCATCCGGGCCAGCATGTCCTTTTTAAGATCAGCAAAGCAGCCCCTGAGGAACTCCTGTTGCTCCTGTGAATACCGCGCCCATGCACCCTGGTCTATACCGGCCGCCATGCCGTGCCTCGGCGCCCCCTCCGCACGCTTCTGTCTGTTGAGACTTAAACGCTTCACCCGGCCACTCCTGGTCCAGATACCCATACAACAGAGAGGGAATCCTTTTGGCAGTATTCGCTTCACCAATTTGCTCCAAAAGGTCCGTGAAAACTCCTGAGAAAAGGTCCGAGTGTCCGTTCCAGATGGGAGATGCCGAATGCGCGACCTACTCCTCCATGCCGCCACCTGAAGTCTCGTCACCGCTTCTTCAGTGGCCTTTGTGAGATCTTTTCGCAGTTGCTCTGCTGCTGGAATTCAGCTTTAATAAAGGCCACCAAGTCAGTTTGAAGCCTTTGTGCTTGCCCTTCCCCCGCCTGCATGCTTGAAGAGGCTTTTGTCTTTGCTGCCGCACCAGCCAAATCCCTCACTGTTTCTGCCGGGTCTGGTAACCAAGAGACATACCATTCCTGGGGGAAAGTACTCCTCCAATATTCACCTACATCTTTTCATCAAAATTCCACCCCGTATTGATTAAAAAGAGCCGTTTTCTGTAACCTTGGGCAGGAGCTGCGTTGTATGTGACCACTTACTCCATTGTCCACACCGGAAGTCACCGCAGTACATAACTAATGCAAGGATGACCAGCAGGGTTATTCGTTAGATAGAGCTGCCTACACATCAACATTTTATAGGTTTTCGTAAATACAAATTGATGCTCGTGTTAAATGGAAAATGCTGGTGATCTCATCAGTGAGAGCAGTGAGGAGTTTCTGCTGTGCTGGTGGGGAGATGGACTGAACGGGATTTTGATAAATTAATAAATGCTTCAGTAAGTCTGTCATTTAAACTGTGCGCCTTCATTACTAACGTGCTATTTCCTAATAATGTACAGTTTGAATCTCTCTGGTCTGTCATTGCTTTGTTCCTAGCATTATGATTGCCCTAGCTGAAAGTTGAACTATATGTTTTCAGTGAGCACGATCAATGTGTGTAATTTATTTTTGTCTTTGTCAATGTTTCCTGAATGTTTGACCATATCATCTTCGTCCATTTTCTGGCTTCTGTTGTCCAGATCTGTGGCACTGCTCTTGGAGTTCTTCCACTTGTACCTATGAGAACACATCCATTGCTTCTCTTTGCTATCCTCAACCTTCAACTTTGGAGTTCAGGGATCTATTCCCTGGCCCCACGTCAAACCCCCACCACCAGCTCTCCATCAGCCTGATCTACATGCTGCATCTGAATAGCATCATCTGCAGGCAGTTGACCTGCTTTCATATCCATGCTGGACTTCCAGCTGTACATCTTTATCACTGTGTTTGATCCTGTGACTACCTTCAGAAGATCCAAAACTCCACTTCCTTACTAGTGACTCCAGCTTTCAACAGCTGAGCTAGACAGAGATAACATTACAGCTATGATCAACTTTGCCTATTTCTGCCTTTGCAATATTATCTGTCGCGGCACCCAGTTTAGATCAAACATTGCTCCTTCCAAGCCTTCATATTCTACAAGCTTTCCAACTGGCCCAAGGTCAACCACTTGTGTCAAACCTTTGCTAACACCTTCTCTAAACCCATTCTCTTGCACATCTACGTTTGAAATCCTTCCTTAAACCAACTTTGTTGACCAAGCGTTCAACTCTCTCCTTCCATAGCTTGGTATCTGTTCTTCCTGTTGATTTTGTTTTCTCTCTGCTTCTCTCTCAAGATGCTTTGGGGGTATTTTCGATATTAACGGTTCTTTATTTGTGCAAGTTGTGTTTTTCATTTATAGAGAAAAATGAACGCCTTTTTTATTCCATTTTATTTTTCACTTGACTCGTATTAATACCATGAAAGATAATCTTAAATGAACTTGCACAAAAATCTTAGGGAGGCAATCAGAGATTTGGGGAGAATATGTGTCAGTAGTCCCAAAACATACCTTCATGTCCAGTTCTTTGTAAATCACACTTTTCTTTGTAAATCAAAGGTTGTTTTTCCCCAGCCTGCATTTGATTGATGCTTTTCCGGTCAGTTATGCGAGAAACTGCGTGTACTATCTCCCCCCATTTTCAGTGAGATTTATGTGATTTACAATAGAATGGAATATATACTGATCCATAGAGGAAGAGATTAGGAGGATGATCCATTAAACTAAACTCCGGTGGATGTAAGCGATCCCACTCAATATTCATGAGAATAGCAGCTCATCTATACTGAAAGATCTCAAAGTCCTCACCCTATTGCAGCAACCAATTGATTTTAAGTGAATCTAGAATTGTTGCTTTGTGTTCCATTGAGGAGTCCATCCAGTGTAGTGATCACTCTGTTACTTGACGTCCTGAATTTGTCTTTTTACTAGTTTGAATTTGCGTTCTCTCGTGATTTTTCTGGATTGACCATTTCTGTGGTGTTTAGTATTCCGTACATCTCTGTAGGATCACCTCTCAGAAGCTTCCTTCCCAGTTTTTCCTCACAAATTTGCTTGTGGGGTAAGTGTTAACAATCTGTGCAGGCAAGGTGGGGTTAGGGTTAAGAGGTATGGGGTGGGGAGGTGGATAGGGTCGTATTTTGATTGTCTGGAGTGTTGTGGATTTGGGCCAGAACCCTATTTAAGGGGAGGGGGATGGATTGGGGAGGTAGTACCCACACCTCCGAAGACAAAGAAGGTTCTGGACCTACAGCAGAGCCATGAGTACATAATCTGGGTAGGCATTCAATGCAATATTGAGGGGATGAGATGTTAAACTAAATTCTTTTGGTTTGAGCATTAAAGATCCCATGCTGCTATTTGAAGTAGAGCTGGAGTTTTTGTATCCTGGCAAATATTTACCTTCCAACCACGGCCACTGAAACAGATTACCCGGTCATGTATCTCATTAGTGCTAGAGGGTGCAATTGGCTGCCTAAATTCCCTCCATTGCAATTTCCTCCTAAATTACTTTGAAAAACCTGCTTCTGATACCACAGATACCAAAAGCAATATTTCTGGAAAACTAAATAGCCTCCTTTTCTAGCTCAAATCAAATAAATACAAAATGTCCACATTGGAAACATTAACTACTTCTTTCGCTCCACAATTGGTGACTGACCTGTGAGTTCTGCCCAAATGTTATTGTTTGTTTTGTGCAACTTTATGATAAATGTAGAGAGTTGGTTCAGAGATGCTTTTCATCAGGAAACAATCAATAGTTCATGCATAAATCCAATTAAGAACCGTATACGTAACTTGCCATCAATACAATTGACTGCTTTCCACTGATACAACAGGAAACGTACGACTCTAGTGAGAGATAAATGATTCACAAGGACCAGCCAAGGAGATTTCCTGGTTTATTGGCTAAGTGTTGTTGCCATTGAGCAAACAGGTTCTTCATCTCACAACGAGTCCTTGCTAGTTGAATCATTGACACTACCTACTGGCACTTTAACTCAGACACCATTTAAATGTAAGGAAGTCGGCAACTATTATAATGTCACAGCATGTATACTTAGATTAATTTATGAAAAATTAAGTCAGACATACAAAATTTTAAAATGTTATAGTGCTTTTCTCCCTCTGCAAGAGGTTGCTGGGACCTTTTTGGTGAATTACATTGCTGTATCTATCTAGGATGGGATGAGGGGAGTCAAAGGTGGTTGTGATTTCTGTAACTAGAGAATATTTTGGTGCTTTTATGTTTCTGAATACTCAGATGGAGAGCTATGTCCAACTATATTGAATACCCTACATTCTCAGTGGAGTGTTTTGTAATATCACCGGAGTGCAAGTTGGAAAATTTTGTTTCATAATGAGAAGATGAGGTATGCTTCAACCTAATTACACTTAAGAAAGTGGTAGATGTGAAATCTAATCCAGAGATTGCGAAGTGCTGCATCTTGACATGAAGAATGAGGAGAGGCAATGGGAACGAAGTGATACAATTTTAAAAGGGGTGTTCAGGAATGGGACAAGTTGAGAAATCCTGTTTTAAAAGCATATTGAATCCTTGGCTTTCTTAATAGAGGAATAGCGTACAAAAACTACAAAGTTATGGTAAAGCTTTAAAAAAAACATTGGTTTGGAGAATAGTGTTCTGTTCTGGGCACACATTTTACGCAGAATATCAAGGCCTTAGACATTGTGTAGAAGTGATTTACTAGAATGGCAGCAGAGATGAGGAATTTAAGTTATTGAAGACTGGGATTGTTCTGCTCAGCAGAGAAGGTTAAGGGAAGATTTGATGGAGGTCTTCAAAATCCTAATTTTGATAGTGTAAGTAAAGAAAAACCTTCCAGTGGCCAAAATGGTAATAATCAGTGGGCCACAAGAACCGGAGATGACACGAGATAACATTTTTTAATGTAGTGAATCGTTATGGTTGGGAATGCACTGCCTGAAAGAGTGATGAAAATAGATTTATTGGTAACATTCAAAAGAGAATTGGATAAATGTTGAAGGAGAAACAATTATAGGACAATTGTACAAGAGCCGGGCATTGAGACTAATTGGATACCAAAGAGCTAGCATAGGGATGATGGGCTAAATGGTCTCCATTAGTATTGCAAGACCGATATTTTTTTAATCGTGTTATTCTACAAAGCGGACTTGTGTGTGTGTGTCCAGTGTGACAGTGTCACGGTTTAGGAAATCAAAGGGGCCTTGGTATGAAAAGCATCAAGTAAATATGGCCAAGCTGAATTTCATTAAATAAATAAGCCGTGGGTAGAAATTTGCATTGGGAGATGAAGAAGGTTTGTTGTGTTTAGTTGTTGAATTTTAATGGGGAGTAAAAAGGAGAACATGAATGTAGAAACTTAGAAAATATCATGAATAAATAAGGCACGGTTATTCAATTTTATTTGACCCGAAAGTGGAAGTAATAAGGAGAACATGAAAGAATTTTTATTTGGAAAGGTAAGTTTCAAATACAGATTAAACAAAATAAGGACCACTTGAGGATTGCTTTTGGGGGAAATGGCCATATAAGACCTCCTGGAGGACTGATCTGTGCTGGGAAAAGAACTGTGAAGAAGCAAGGCAGCTTTCAGTCAACCTAGAAAGTTAAACATCTTTAAGGGATTGTGCCTAAAGGGCTGTTTATTGGTGAGTCTATACCAAGTAGGAAGTAGTGTTGACTAATTATCTTTTATTAATAAACATTTTAATTTAATATTTAAAATGCTCAAAAAGGTTACTGTAATTTGTAGCTCCTGACTTCAGTACCTCTATATCTTCTCGTGGTCAAAACACAAAGAAAATGAGTTGTGATAAGCTCGTCAAGTTTCCCTTTAGGATTTGGTTTGCATGGCAGTTACCTCCAGCAAGATCATAGCAGTAGTTAGTCTCACCACAACATCACACAAATTGTACCTAACATCACACATTCTATCTTTATTGAATGCTGTGTGACCTGTTGGCTAACGGCTACAATTTTGCATTGAAAAATTCTGCAGTTATTAAAATTACTGTATTCTGAACAGGGACAGAATACCTGCCAGAAGAAATCGCCTGTCTTACTGATTGAGAAATCCACTTTTCATGTTACACTTGTTTTGCCACCTGGTCAATGCGCTCATTTATCTATTTAGATGAAAGGAATGCTCTGATATTAAATTGGGCTGCTTCTTTAGGCTTATCTATTTGTTGTGCCTGAGGTGTGTGCAACTTTATTACTAAGTGCTCCCTCTGCTATAATGGACAGTACAGAAAGTGGTTCGCTATAACAGCACTTTTTAAAAATGTATTCTCTTCAAGGCTAATTCAGAAAGAATTCTTTGTGAATCTGACTTCCTCCACTACTGACATAACTGATTACTTTAGTAACCTTGGTTCCATTTCTTTTTATCTGCAGCACAAAAGCCGTCATCCGTTTCCATACCCCATTCATTGTGGAGCAACATAAGCGTCTGTGCCAGCTTCGAGAGCAGCTTATTCTTGACTGCAATGCAGAGTGGCTGAAATTGCTGGAGTATGTCATGGCTATAAGTCTGAATTAAAACTGTTTGTTGTAGAAGTTAGATAATCGAAACGTAAGATTAAATTTAAAACATTGATTAACTGCATTTACAATTTTTTTTAAAAGGTCGATTTTGTTGAACTTAAATGTATTATGGATGCTTTATATCTTTGTTGCTCCTGCAGCATTAGGAAATGAGGCATTCCATAAACAGTTATGGCGAAATTAGCATTCAGGTGTGATAAGAGCTGAATTGTTGTAGCTTAAAGATATTTCACTAAACAGTTAGAAAACAAGAATATACATGGCAGCTCTTTTGATATTGGGAGGGGGGCCGTGGAGATTTTGGTTGGAAGTTAATCATCAGAAATATCAAATCAGTAACGTGAACGATTGAATGATCAGTAACTGGAACAAGCTGCCATTGGTAAATTGACTGGCAATGTTTCATAGCAGAACAATGCCTGCTGAGAAAGCTAGCTTTGGTTTAAGTGCAGTGTCATGGTATTGCGGTCTGAGATACAAATGTAAAGATTTTTTTTTTTGTCTACATCAATTGATGTGAACTTAGGTTGCCTCTTGGACTGTGGTATGATTTGTGGCATGACAAAAATCATGAAGATGCATGCCCTCACATGAGGGCACCAATGCCCCCAGCTTGATCCAAAGTGGTTTGGCTAGATATGATTTCCTGAAGGATTCTGCTACTTCCATTTGTCCAAAAATACACATTTAAAAAAAATTAAATATTGATTTGAAGAGGTTTTTGAAACCTCCGTAACTGTTCTAGGATTGTTCTTGAGCTTTGTTTATAAACGCATAACACAGGAATGTCATCACCAACATGGACGTACATCATTTAAATAGCTAAAATATAATAATTCAGATAAAACATACATTATGCTCAGTTCTTCCAGACTGGAATGATTTTTCCCTCCTCCTGAAATATCAGCAGTGGTGTAAATGTTTAGTGAAGAGGATCATGAAAAAAGTATGAAGACACTAGTGTAATACAGGTTATTTGGCCCATTGAGGTAATCCTTCGAATAAATTTATAATCCTGTCACCAGGACATCACACTGTACTGCCAGGTGAATGAAACCAAAGTTTATTCTTCCATTATTCTAACTGGATGACTATTTCATGCATCAATCACTGTTTTTATGATGGGTGCTTCCTGATGGTCATGAACTTGCTTTGTTAGTTTATATCTATATTCCTTTGTGCAAAGGTTATAGCTTAATGTTGATTAGTCCAATGGATGAAACTTTTCAATTCTAATTAATGTCTTGCAGACATTGGAGACTTCCCTGTCTCATATTTTACTTGTTACAGGGCTAAAATATCCAAGGGGTAGAAATGGGATTTTGTTGCTCTCTTTATACATGTGTAAAGTGACATTGCACTTTTGTTACCGCTTCATAACATTGATGCTCTGGCATTTAATTAATAACAGCACTGTTGAAGCTTCTAGGTGGTGAAAGAATACAATTGTTTGAGTGGATATATGCAACTGGGAACAGCCACTTAGGAAGACTGGGAGAGCAGAAAATAACTGTGGGATCTTCCATACCCTAGATTTTAACGTTCTCCATGGCAGCCACTATTTGCATTCAGCAGTGTAGCCCGCCACTTGACTCCAAGTATGTCCATATTGAATAAAGGCTAATGTTGACCAGGGTACCAGACTCCCTGACAAATTAATGTTCTTTGAGTATGGGGCATGAATTGGTTTTTCTCCACCATAATAGTCAAATCTAAATTCCTGTCAGAAAAAACAGCAGCTCTGACAACTGCAAAAATGTTTATTTCCAAGTACTGTGGAATTTAAAAAATGTTAAAAACTGGAATAAAGTGAATCATCCTGAATAAAATTGAATGAGAAGAAACCGAATGAATATTATTCAGTTAAGTGTCCAATTGAAAAATCTTAATGGCATTTCAAGGTTGTGCAAAACTCATTCGGTTTTCTTCTTTGCACATTTGCAAAATCCAACATGCTTTTTTATAGGATGGTTTTACAGAATTGTCACATCACATGAGGAAGCCATTCGGCTCATATCTGTGTTGGCTTTTTGAATGAGCAGCTCACTTTGTGCCATTCTCTTGTCTTCTCTTCGTAATCCTACACATTCTTCTTTTTCAGATAACAGTCTAATTCCCTTTTGAATGCCTCAATTGAACTTCCCTCGGCCACACTCTTGGGCAGTGCATTCTGGCCTTAACACTCACTGTATGGAAAAGCTTTTTCTCATGTCACTTTTGCCAATGATTTTGAATCTGTGCCCTCCCGTTCTCTATCTTTTCACAAGTGGCAAGTTTCTCTCTATCTACTCTGCCAACAACCTCTGTCAAATCTCCTCTCAAACGTCTCTTCTCCAAGGGAAACAGTCCCAACTTCTCCAGTTTATCTTCATAACTGAAGTTTCTCATTCCTGGAACCTCTGAATATTTTCTGCACTCCCTCCAGTGCCTTCACATCCTTTCTAAAGTGTGGTGCCCACACCTGGATACAATACTTCAGCTGAGGCTGAACTGGTGTCTTATACAAGCTCCCAACATAACCTTCTTGCTCTTGTACTCTAAGTTCTTATTAATAATGTCCAGGATACTAGACGCTTTATTAATCACTCTCGCAACCTGTCTTGCCACCTTCAATGACTTAAACACACACACACCCAGGTCACTCTGCTCCTGCACCCCCCTTTATTTAATATTGTGTCTCTATTTTCTTCCTACCAAAATGAATCACTTTGCACTTCTCCACATTGAACTTTATCTGCCACCTGCCTGTCCATTCCACTAACTTCTACCAATTTAATATTGCTATTGTCACTTTTATTCCATAAACTAGAAGGTTGCTCACATAGTTTTGGGGCACAGTATCAAATGCATTTTGAAAATCAATGTACGCCACATCAACAGTGTCGCCCACATCAATCCTCTTTACCTTCTTAAAAATACTCCAGTTAAACTCAAATTTCCATAAGAAATCTAAGCTGGTATTCCTTAATTAACTCTCATTTGTCCGTGTGGCTACTAATTTTGTCCGTAATTATGGATTCTAGAAATTTCCCCACCACTAACGTTAGACTGACTGGTCTGTAGTTGCTGGGCTTTTTTGTTTTTAACACCCTTGTTCAAAAAAAGGGTGTGAACGTTTGCAATTCTCCAGTTGTCCCTAAGTCTAAGAAAGACTGAATATTTATGGCCAGTGCCTCTGCAATTTCCACTCTCACTTCCCTCAGTATCTTGTGATGCATCTCACCCAGTCTCGGTGCCTTCTGGACAGCCTATCCAATGCCTCCTTATCATTATAAACTCATCTAATTTCACCATGGTCTGAGTCGTAGCTTCTTCCTTGGTAAATATCTCCGCTATACCCTCTGCCTCCATACGTAAACCACATTTTTTGGTCCCTAATTAGCCCTACTCTTTTTATCACCCTTTTATAGGCCTATGGAAGATTTGGGGATTCCTTTTTATGTTGGTTGCCCATCCCTTTTCATATTCCCACTTTGCTTCTCTTACTTGCTTTTATAATAATAATAATCTTTATTAGTGTCACAAGTAGGCTTGCATTAACACTGCAATGAAGTTACTGTGAAAAGCCCCTAGTCGCCACACTCCGGCGCCTGTTCGGGTACACAGAGGGGAAAATATAGATTGTCCAATTCACCTAATAAGCACGTCTTTCAGGACTTGTGGGAGGAAACCGGAGCACCCGGAGAAAACCCACGCAGATGTTGGGAGAATGTACAGACACCGCACAGACAGTGACTCAAGCCGGGAATTGAACCCGTGTCCCTGGCGCTGTGAAGCACCAGTGCTAACCACTGTGCTACCATACCGCACATCCCCTCTGAACCCTCTATTATTCAGCCAGGATACGTGGATGTGGATGGTTAGCAACTTGTTTGAGGGACATTTATTGTGCTTTGATAACTGATTTTTAAAAAAAATATATCTTCATTCTGTTCATCTACAGTCAGTTTGGTGAACACTACCATAGAATAAGAAATGCAATCAGTCACCTGGCAACCATTGACTGCATCTTTTCATTGGCAGCAGTTGCTAAGCAAGAAGGATATACCAGGTAATAAAATTGATTTATAAGCTTGTTGTTATCTCTTGCTGCTATTCATTTAATTTTGGAGGTTTTGTTTATATTTTTTGCCTCTCTAGTGCACTTTTATCTGGCATTTGCCCACTCCAATTTCCTTTGCAGTTTGTGCTCTAGAACGGAAGAAAGAACTTGCGTTTATATAATTCCTTTCACAGCTTGATGATGCCCTATGTGCTTCTTAGCCAACAAAGTATTTTTGAAATATAGGCACTGTTGCAATATGGAGAAATGTGACAGCCAATGTTGTGCATTGTAAGATCCCACAAGTGAGAATGGGATAAACGCTTTAATTATGTTGATTGAGAGCCAGGACATCAGGAGAAGATTATGGAATAGTGGCACAGGATCTTTTGGCTCAGCTAGGAGGAAAGGCAGAACCTTAGTTTAACATCTAAATGACAGGACCTCAACAGAATCTTTTCACTACTCCACTGAAATGTCAGCCTGGATAATTTACTTATGTCCCTGGGTGGGCCTTGAATTCATACCCTTATGGTCTCAAATCCTGAATCAGCCTGTTTGATTTTAGTCCATTGTGAAGTGTACATTTCTTCCTCACAGAATGTTATTCCACAATGGCACTTGTTATTTGATAATGTTATACTGTAATTTCACATTAAATTTAATCATCCATAATCCCCATGATTGTAGATAATTGAATTTTGAATTTGAATTAGAACATAGAACAGGCAGTGCAGAAGGAGGCCATTCGGCCCATCAAATCTGCACCGACCCACCTAAGCCCTCACTTCCACCCCATCCCCACAACCCAACAACCCCTCCTAACCTCTTTGGACACTAAGGGCAATTTAGCATGGCCAATCCACCTAACCTGCATGTCTTTGGACTGTGGGAGGAAACCAGAGCACCTGGAGGAAACCCACGCTGACACGGGGAGAACGTGCCGACTCCGCACAGACAGTGACCCAGCAGGGAATCGAACCTGGGACCCTGCAGCTGTGAAGCCACAGTGCTAGCCACGTGTGCTCCTGTGCTGCATCAAACAATTGTGTATGATGTTGCGTGATTAGTTTCCTGTAGCGGCTTTGATAAAAGAATAACATTCAAAAGTTTATTTGATATTAAAGACATTAAGAAATAAAACCAATCAAATCTGCTCCACCATTCAATAATTATCTGAACATTGATATCAACTCCTCATAATCCTTAATATCCAAAACTCTAAGGTTCTCAGCCTTGAATGAATTCGTCAACTGAGCAACCACAGCTCTCTGGGATAGAGAATTCCATAGACGAATAACCCTCTGAGTAAATAAATTTGCCGCCCTCTCAATTCTAAGTGATGACCCCCATATTCTGAGCTTAGTCTTGTATAAAGCATTTTTGGATTATTGAGTGTCCTTAACGTTTCCAAAATATACACTGGTTCAGTTGTGTAAGAGTGGAACAGTTTCAGGCGGACAAAGACCGTTGGTCCATCTAGCCCATCTGTTGACTAATACATGTATAATTTTTCTTGTAAATCCACTCCATTTTTTTGATTCACCACCCATTCTTTTTTTTTTTAAATATATTTTATTCAAGATTTTTGGCCACACATAACAATACGTAGTGTTTCTTTTACACAACAATAAAGCAATATAAATAACAGTGGCCAGTTTTAAACAAATAAATAAGTAATATATAAACAAAAACAAAATTAAATGGCCACTGCCTTGTCCAAAATAAATACTCTCCAAAAATACAGTCCAACAATCCAATATACAATTACATATACCAAATACATATACAATAACATCCCTGAGAGTCCGTCCGATTCCTCCCCCCCCCCCCCCCCCCCCGGGTTGCTGCTGTTGTCTACTACTTTTCCATTCCCTCTATCTTTCTGTGAGGTAATCGACTAACGGTTGCCACCACCTGGTGAGCCGAACCCCTTAACACTAACTTAATCCGTTCTAACTTTATAAACCCTGCCATGTCGTTTATCCAGGTCTCCACACCCGGGGGTCTGGCCTCCTTCCACATTAACAATATCCTGCGCCGGGCTACAAGGGACGCAAAGGCCAAGACGTCAGCCTCTCTCGCCTCCTGCACCCCCGGCTCTTCTGCAACCCCAAATATAGCCAACCCCCAGCTTGGTTTGACCCGGACCCCCACCACCTTCGAAAGCACCTTTGCCACCCCCACCCAGAACCCCTGTAGTGCCGGGCATGACCAGAACATGTGGGTGTGATTCGCTGGGCCTCTCGCACACCTATCCTCTACCCCAAAAATTTACTAAGCCGTGCTCCAGTCATATGCGCCCTGTGTAGCACCTTAAATTGTATCAGGCTTACCCTGGCACATGAAGGCGATGAGTTTACTCTACGTAGGGCATCAGCCCACAGCCCCTCCTCAATCTCGTCCCCCAGTTCTTCTTCCCATTTCCCTTTCAGCTCATCTACCATGATCTCCCCCTCGTCCCTCATCTCCCTGTATATGTCCGCCACCTTACCGTCCCCCACCCATGTCTCTGAGATCACTCTATCCTGCACCTCCTGCGTCGGGAGCTGCGGGAATTCCCTCACCTGTTGCCTCGCAAAAGCCCTCAATTGCATATACCGAAATGCATTCCATTTGGGGCAACCCATATTTCTCCGTCAGCGCTCCCAGACTCGCAAACGTCCCATCTACAAATAGATCTCTTAGTTGTACTACCCCAGCTCTTTGCCATGCTCCAAATCCCCCATCCATTCTCCCCGGAACAAACCTATGATTGTTTCTTATCGGGGACCGCACCGAAGCTCCCGTCCTTCCCCTATGCCGTCTCCACTGCCCCCAAATTTTCAATGTAGCCACCACCACCGGGATTGTGGTGTATTTCTTTGGTGAGAACGGCAACGGCGCCGTCACCATTGCTTGTAGGCTAGTCCCCTTGCAGGACGCCCTCTCCAATCTCTTCCACGCCGCTCCCTCCCCTTCTCCCATCCACTTACACACCATTGAAACATTGGCGGCCCAGTAGTACTCACTTAGGCTCGGTAGTGCCAGCCCCCCCCTGTCCCTACTAGGCTGCAAGAATCCCCGCCTCACTCTCGGGGTCTTCCCAGCCCACACAAAACTCATAATGCTCTTCTCAATTCTTTTGAAAAAAGCCTTCGTGATCACCACCGGGAGGCACTGGAACACAAAAAGGAATCTCGGGAGGACCACCATTTTAACCGCCTGCACCCTACCTGCCAATGACAGGGACACCATGTCCCATCTCTTGAAATCCTCCTCCATCTGTTCCACCAACCGTGTTAAGCCTATGTAATGTACCCCAATTCTTGGCTATCTGGATCCCCAGGTACCGGAAGTCCCTTGTTACCTTCCTCAACGGTAAATCCTCTATCTCTCTGCTCTGCTCCCCCGGATGCACCACAAATAACTCACTTTTTCCCATGTTCAGTTTATACCCTGAAAAATCCCCAAACTCCCCAAGTATCCGCATTATCTCTGGCATCCCCTCCGCCGGGTCCGCCACATATAGCAACAAATCATCCGCATACAGAGATACCCGGTGTTCTTCTCCCCCCCCCCCCCTAAGTACTCCCCTCCACTTCCTGGAACCCCTCAGTGCTATGGCCAGGGGTTCAATTGCCAGTGCAAACAATAACGGGGACAGAGGACATCCCTGCCTCGTCCCTCTATGGAGCCGAAAATAGTCAGACCCCCGTCCATTCGTGACCACGCTCTCCATCGGGGCCCTACACAGCAACTGTACCCACCTGATATACCCATCCCCAAAGCCAAATCTCCTCAACACCTCCCACAAATAATCCCACTCCACTCTATCAAATGCTTTCTCGGCATCCATCGCCACCACTATCTCCGCTTCCCCCTCTGGTGGGGGCATCATCATTACCCCTAGCAGCCTCCGTATATTTGTATTTAGCTGTCTCCCCTTCACAAACCCAGTTTGGTCCTCATGGACCACCCCCGGGACACAATCCTCTATCCTCATTGCCATTACCTTGGCCAGAATCTTAGCATCTACATTCAGGAGGGAAATGGGCCTGTATGACCCGCATTGCAGCGGGTCTTTTTCCTTCTTTAGGAGGAGCGATATCGTTGCCTCTGACATAGTCGGGGGCAGCTGCCCCCTTTCCCTCTCCTCATTAAAGGTTCTCATCAGTAGCGGGGCCAGCAAGTCCAAATATTTCTTATAGAATTCAACTGGGAATCCGTCTGGTCCCGGGGCCTTCCCCGCCTGCATGCTCCCAACCCCTTTCACTACTTCCTCCGTCTCAATCTGTGCTCCCAGCCCCACTCTCTCCTGCTCCTCCACCTTAGGAAATTCCAGCTGATCCAGAAAGCACATCATTCTCTCCTTCCCTTCCCAACCAGCTGAACGGGCCGCTGACAGTTTCCCGCGCATGCGCAGTGGGGAGAGTCTGTTCCGCCTCCGCCATGGTGGAGGCCGTTGCGGAGGCGGAAGGGAAAGAGTGCCCCCACGGCACAGGCCCGCCCGCGGATCAGTGGGCCCCGATCGCGGGCCAGGCCACCGTGGGGGCACCCCCCAGGGTCAGATCGCCCCCGCCCCCCACAGGACCCCGGAGCCCGCCCACGCCGCCTTGTCCCGCCGGTAAATAGGTACTCTAATTTACGCCGACGGGACAGGCAGTTTATTGGCGGGACTTTGGCCCATTCGGGCCGGAGAATCGAGCGGGGGGGCCCGCCAACCGGCGCGGCCCGATTCCCGCCCCCGCCCAATCTCCGGTACCGGAGACTTCGGAAACCGGCGGGGGCGGGATTCACGGCGGCCAACGGCCATTCTCCGACCCGCTGGGGGGGTCGGAGAATGACGCCCCTGGTCTTTATATACAAGCACTCCATAAGGTACGTCGATGCCTGGATCATCAGGGCAGCACAGTGGTTAGCACCGTTGCTTCACAGCTCCAGGGTCCCAGGTTCGATTCCCGCCTTAGGTCACTGTCTGTGCGGAGTCTGCACGTTCTCCCTGTGTCTGCGTGCGTTTCCTCTGGGTGCTCCGGTTTCCTCCCACAGTCAAAAAATGTGCAGGTTAGGTGGATTAGCAGTGCTAAATTGCCCTTAGTGTCTAAAAAAAAACGGTTAGGTGGGGTTACTGGGTTATGGGGATAGATTAGAAGTGTGGACTTAAATGGGGTGCTCTTTCCAAGGGCCTGTGCAGACTCCATGGGCCGAATGGCCTCCTTCTGCAATGTAAATTCTATGATGCTATGATTTGGTGTAACTTTGTCTGCTGACCTACTGGTGGGCTCAACTGAAGAAATGAGGTTGGAGTTGCCCTGTTATTTTGTGCTCTGGCCTTTAAACGCAACCTGATGTTTCCACCATCTTGGCTTTGCACCAGCTTATCTTAGACGATCACTGTTCTAGTTTAAAACGCTCTCATTTGTACCAATATAAAAATCTCTACGTAGTAGCAGCTACTGCTTTGAACTCTTAGGTATACATGCTTCACATGCCTTGGAAGGTTAGGAACAGTACTTTGACCTGGTATGGAGCCTGACACTCTGTCAGGTGTGGCACATGTTCCCTGTCCATTTGTATTACTTCATGTGTCTTGTTTCCGAGTCATGCCTTTCCGTATTGCATAACATTGAAACTTCCTATGTCAGTGTTTAAAGTTCAAATGCACACAAACTTACAGAATGACAGAACCTTATATCAGCATGCCCACTTTTTTTCCACCATGGTTTGCGAATGAACCAATCAAACCATTCAAAATGTTTTTGAGGAAACAAATCACTCGCATTTTTCTCAGTGCATGAAATTACTTCTGTCCGGAGGCTTCCGGGTGCGGCGATGACCAGCTGAGTCGCACGTTTCGGCAGCTCCCGGTGAAACGGACTTTTGGGCTCTTGATAGGAGCCCCAACGGCAATTTTGACGGCTAAAAACACTGTGCGGTAAACCAGAAGGGAATCCCCCCTGGATACGGATGGAAAAAGGAGAAAGTGGCCGGATTGCAGTGGATCCTTTAGAACAGCGGCAAGGAAGGCAAGCAAAAACCAAGATGGCGTCGGAAGGTGGCAGTTTAACATGGGGCCCTGAACAACAAGAGTTCTTGAAATGCTGTGTGGAAGAGCTCAAAAAGGAAATGAAGAAAGAGCTGTTGGCCCTGATACTACAGGCGATCGAAGGGCTAAAGGAGGAACAAAAGACCCAGGAGCGGGAGCTTCGGGTCGTGAAGGCAAAGGCAGCCGAGAATAAGGACGACATACAGGGCCTGGTGGTGAAGACGGAGACTCATGAGGCACATCAGAAACGATGTGTGGAAAGGTTGGAGGCACTGGAGAACAACGCAAGGAGGAACAACCTGAGGATTCTTGGTCTTCCTGAAGGTGTGGAGGGAGCGGACGTCGGGGCATATGTGAGCACGATGCTGCACTCGTTAATGGGAGCGGAGGCCCCGGCGGGTCCGTTGGAGGTGGAGGGAGCATACCGAGTGATGGCGCGAGGGCCGAGAGCAGGAGAAATTCCCAGAGCCATAGTGGTGAGATTCCTCCGTTTTAAGGATAGAGAAATGGTCCTTAGATGGGCAAAGAAAACTCGGAGCAGTAAATGGGAGAACGCGGTGATCCGCGTTTATCAAGACTGGAGTGCGGAGGTGGCGAGAAGGAGGGCGAGCTTTAATCGGGCCAAGGCGGTGCTTCATAAAAAGAAGATAAAATTTGGAATGCTGCAACCGGCAAGACTGTGGGTCACATATCGAGGGAGGCACCACTACTTTGAGACGGCGGATGAAGCGTGGACTTTTATTGTGGAAGAAAAACTGGAATGAGCGGGTTATTAAAAAGAACGTTTGAACAGAGTGGTGGGGCGAATGTGGGGGGCAAAGAGGGGGGTTAAAAAGGGGGGAAAGAGGAGTTTTATGTACTAATCCTGCGATGTGGTAACTTTTCTCTCTCCCACAGGTGGTGATGGGGGAGGAGGGGAGGTGGAGGAGATGGGGCGTTGGCCATTGGGGGCGGGGCCAAGGGAGAAGCGCGGGCTTGGTTCCCTCGCTATGATAATCATGGCGGGAATAGAGAAGCAGGAAGGAGGGGGCGTCGCACGGTGCGAGCCGAGGTCACGGGGGGAAGCCGAGGTCGGCCAGAGTTTGCTGACTTCTGGGAGCAACATGGGGGGAGTAATTACGCGAGCGGGGGATCTAGCGGGGGGGGGGGGGTGGGAGGGGGGAATTACTGGGTTGCTGCTGCTGGGGAGAGGGGGGAGCTGGTATGGGAGGGGATGGGCGGGGGGGCACCGCCTGGGGGAGATACAGCTGCGTGGGAACCGGGTGAGGAGCTGGAAAAAGGTGATGGCTAATCGACAAGGGGGGCGGGTAGGAAGCCCCCCAACCCGGCTGATCACGTGGAACGTGAGAGGGCTGAACGGGCCGATAAAGAGGGCACGGGTACTCGCACACCTTAAGAAACTTAAGGCAGATGTGGTTATATTACAGGAAACGCACCTGAAACTGATAGACCAGGTTAGGCTACGCAAAGGATGGGTGGGGCAGGTGTTCCATTCGGGGCTAGATGTGAAAAACAGGGGGGTGGCTATATTAGTGGGGAAGCGGGTAATGTTCGAGGCAAAGACTATAGTGGCGGATAACGGGGGCAGATACGTGATGGTGAGTGGCAAACTACAGGGGGAGACGGTGGTTTTGGTAAACATATATGCCCCGAACTGGGATGATGCCAATTTTATGAGGCGGATGCTTGGACGCATTCCGGACCTAGAGATGGGAAAGTTGATAATGGGGGGAGATTTTAATACGGTGTTGGAACCAGGGCTGCATAGGTCGAAGTCCAGGACTGGAAGGAGGCCGGCAGCAGCCAAGGTACTTAAAGATTTTATGGAGCAGATGGGAGGTGTAGACCCGTGGAGATTTAGCAGACCTAGGAGTAAGGAGTTCTCGTTTTTCTCCTATGTCCATAAAGTCTACTCGCGAATAGACTTTTTTGTGCTGGGAAGGGCGTTGATCCCGAAGGTGAGGGGAACGGAGTATACGGCTATAGCCATTTCGGATCACGCTCCACACTGGGTAGACTTGGAGATAGGGTAGGAAACAGGAGGGCGCCCACCCTGGAGAATGGACATGGGACTAATGGCAGATGAGGGGGTGTGTCTAAGGGTGAGGGGGTGCATTGAAAAGTACTTGGAACTCAATGATAATGGGGAGGTCCAGGTGGGAGTGGTCTGGGAGGCGTTGAAAGCGGTGGTTAGAGGGGAGCTGATATCAATAAGGGCACATAAAGGGAAGCAGGAGAGTAAGGAACGGGAGCGGTTGCTGCAAGAACTTTTGAGGGTGGACAGACAATATGCGGAAGCACCGGAGGAGGGACTGTACAGGGAAAGGCAAAGGCTACATGTAGAATTTGACTTGCTGACTACGGGCACTGCAGAGACACAATGGAGGAAGGCACAGGGTGTACAGTACGAATATGGGGAGAAGGCGAGCAGGCTGCTGGCACACCAATTGAGGAAAAGGGGAGCAGCAAGGGAAATAGGGGGAGTGAGGGATGAGGAAGGAGAGATGGAGCGGGGAGCGGAGAGAGTGAATGGAGTGTTCAAGACATTTTATAAAAAATTATATGAAGCTCAACCCCCGGATGGGAGGGAGAGAATGATGGGCTTCTTGGATCGGCTGGAATTTCCCAAGGTGGAAGAGCAGGAAAGGGTGGGACTGGGAGCACAGATCGAGGTAGAAGAAGTGGTGAAAGGAATTAGGAGCATGCAGGCGGGAAAGGCCCCGGGACCGGATGGATTCCCAGTCGAATTCTATTGAAAATATGTGGACTTGCTCGCCCCGGTATTGACGAGGACCTTTAATGAGGCAAAGGAAAGGGGACAACTGCCCCCGACTATGTCTGAAGCAACGATATCGCTTCTCTTAAAGAAGGAAAAGGGCCCGCTACAATGCGGGTCCTATAGACCTATTTCCCTCCTAAATGTAGATGCCAAGATCCTGGCCAAGGTAATGGCAATGAGAATAGAGGAATGTGTCCCGGGGGTGGTCCACGAGGACCAAACTGGGTTTGTGAAGGGGAGACAGCTGAACACGAATATACGGAGGCTGTTCGGGGTAATGATGATGGCCCCACCATAGGGGGAAACGGAGATAGTAGTGGCGATGGATGCCGAGAAAGCATTTGATAGAGTGGAGTGGGATTATTTGTGGGAGGTGTTGAGGAGATTTGGTTTTGGAGAGGGGTATGTTAGATGGGTGCAGCTGTTGTATAGGGCCCCAATGGCGAGCGTGGTCACGAATGGACGGGGATCTGCATATTTTCGGCTCCATGGAGGGACAAGGCAGGGATGCCCTCTGTCCCCATTATTGTTTGCACTGGCGATTGAGCCCCTGGCGATAGCGTTGAGGGGTTCCAAGAAGTGGAGGGGAGTACTTAGAGGAGGAGATGAACACCGGGTATCTTTGTATGCGGACGATTTGCTACTATACGTGGCAGACCCGGCGGAGGGGATGCCAGAAATAATGCGGATACTTGGGGAGTTTGGGGATTTTTCTGGGTATAAATTGAACATGGGAAAAGTGAGTTGTTTGTGGTGCATCCAGGGGAGCAGAGTAGAGAAATAGAGGACCTACTGTTGAGGAAGGTAACAAGGGACTTTTGTTACCTGGGGATCCAGATAGCCAAGAATTGGGGCACATTGCATAGATTAAATTTAACGCGGTTGGTGGAACAAATGGAGGAGGATTTCAAGAGATGGGATATGGTATCCCTGTCACTGGCAGGGAGGGTGCAGGCGGTTAAGATGGTGGTCCTCCCGAGATTCCTCTTTGTGTTTCAGTGCCTCCCGGTGGTGATCACGAAGGCTTTTTTAAAAAGGATTGAAAAGAGCATCATGGGTTTTGTGTGGGCCGGGAAGACCCCGAGAGTGAGGAAGGGATTCTTACAGCGTAGCAGGGATAGGGGGGGGGGGCTGGCACTACCGAGCCTAAGTGAGTATTATGGGGCCGCTAATATTTCAATGGTGAGTAAGTGGATGGGAGAGGAGGAGGGAGCGGCATGGAAGAGATTAGAGAGGGCTTCCTGTAGGGGGACTAGCCTACAGGCTATGGTGACAGCCCCATTGCCGTTCTCACCGAGGAACTACACCACAAGCCCGGTGGTGGTGGCTACACTGAAGATTTGGGGACAGTGGAGACGGCATAGGGGAAAGACTGGAGCCTTGGGGGGGGTCCCCGATAAGAAACAACCATAGGTTTGCCCCGGGGGGAATGGATGGGGGATATGGAATGTGGCAAAGAGCAGGAATAACGCAACTGAAAGATCTGTTTGTGGATGGGAAGTTCGCGAGTCTGGGAGCGCTGACCGAGAAATATGGGTTGCCCCAAGGGAATGCATTCAGGTATATGCAACTGAGGGCTTTTGCGAGGCAACAGGTGAGGGAATTCCCGCAGCTCCCGACACAAGAGGTGCAGGACAGAGTGATCTCAAAGACATGGGTGGGGGATGGTAAGGTGTCAGATATATATAGGGAAATGAGGGACGAAGGGGAGACTATGGTAGATGAACTAAAAGGGAAATGGGAAGAAGAGCTGGGGGAGGAGATCGAGGAGGGGCTGTGGGCAGATGCCCTGAGCAGGGTAAACTCGTCGTCCTCGTGTGCCAGGCTAAGCCTGATTCAGTTTAAGGTATTACACAGGGCGCATATGACTGGAGCACGGCTCAGTAAATTTTTTGGGGTGGAGGATAGGTGTGCGAGGTGCTCGAGAAGCCCAGCGAATCATACCCATATGATTTGGTCATGCCCGACACTACAGGGGTTTTGGATGGGGGTGACAAAGGTGCTTTCAAACGTAGTAGGGGTCCGCGTCGAACCAAGCTGGGGGTTGGCTATATTTGGGGTTGCACAAGAGCCGGGAGTGCAGGAGGCGAGAGAGGCCGATGTTTTGGCCTTTGCGTCCCTAGTAGCCCGGCGCAGGATATTGCTAATGTGGAAAGAAGCCAAGCCCCCGGGGGTGGAGACCTGGATAAATGACATGGCAGTGTTTATAAAGCTAGAGCGGATTAAGTTCGTCATAAGGGGGTCGGCTCAAGGGTTCACCAGGCGGTGGCAACCGTTCGTCGAATACCTCGCAGAAAGATAGATGGAATGGAAAAAAGAAGGCAGCAGCAGCAGCCCAGGATCGGGGGGGTGGGGGGGGGGGAGGAGGAACCAGAAGGACTCTCAGGGTTGTTAATATATACTGTATAATATGTATAGGTCGTTGCTACAGATAATTATATATTGGACTGTTAAATTATATTTTTGGAGAGTGTTACTTGTGATAAGGCAGTTGCCAATTAGGGTTAGTTTTCATTTTTGTTACTTATTATTGATTCATTCATTTTTTGTTTATAAAATAGGTCATTGTTATTTGTGTTGTTATAATATTGTGTAAAGGATGCACAATGTACTGTGTTGGTTGACCAAAAATTTTCAATAAAATATTTACAAAAAAAAAGAAGTAACTTATGTCCAAAATTAAGATTCAAACTAAATTTTTAAAATAAAAAAACATGCATTTTACTCTTGGACTAAATTTAGCAATTGAAATGTGTTTTTATGTCATTTAATGTCTTATTTTGCTTGAAGACCATGGCCACTTCTAAAGCCTTTAGCTTGGACTTATCGGAAGTGTGAGTGAAAGGCAGTTCCAAGAATCTTGACACAATATCCCACGATGCTTCTCTTTCAGTCTAACAAAATCTATTTGGTGTGTTTTTAAAATTATTCGAAGAAAAATTTCAAAACCATTATTCAAGTTAAACTGACACGGTGTGTAAATCAAACAGTTTGACAGGATGAGGAAATAAATACCAATCTAATTCCAACACCTGATGCAGCTTTAGTTGCCTCAGAATAATGTATATGGGAGTGTACGTCTTGTTTATACACACACACTTCCTGTGGCTTTTGTGCTAACACTTACCGATGTCAGAAAGAAGACTGGAAATCCTGTATATAAACAGTAGTCTGTGGTGAAATAATTGGACGTTCTAGCAAGTTTGACACCATAGAATGACTTCATAGAATCATAGAATTTACAGTGCAGAAGAAGGCCATTCAGCCCATCGAGTTACTGAAATCTCTCTCCCATCTCATGTAACTAATACATGTATGTTACAAATAGTATATTAATCAACTGATCATGGGCAATGTCAAAGGCATTTTACTTAGTACTCTTAAAACTGACAAATGATTTAACAATTAAATAATTTATACTTCAAAAAACCTAGTAATCTCAAAGAAGGGGGCAGTGTCTTTCCTCATCCTAACATTAATATTTTTTGTTTGAAAAAACCACAAATGGGTTTTATTTTTCTCACACACATTCTTTATTGCCCATGTTTGAGTTAGAAAATGTAAATATTCTATTTACTGATACCTGTAAGATAGGAGTAAAGGGAGACACACCCAGAAATGAGAAGCAAATGGGAAACCTATCACCAGATTGGATATTTGAAGAGATTTCTACAAACGTTACTTCTTTTGTAAACAAGAATCATTACCCCAAAAACAGATTGGGAAGTGCAACAATTCTTTGATGCCCAGGAAGAGCAGCTGAGTTGTACATCACTGCCAACTAGTCTATAAAGGGTTCTATGAAATAGTGATAGATTGTTTCCACTAACCAATGAGAATATAATGAGGAACAAATATAAAATTTTTAGAATTAAAGGGCAAGCTAGAAACCTCTTCCACAGCGTGTGATTAGAATGTGGAATTTCCGGCTGTGAACTATTGTTGAAACCATCCATAATTTCCTTTTAAAAGGAAATTAAGCTATTGCTTGAAATGGAGACAATTTAAGGTTCTGATGACCAAGCAGGACAGTGGATTAGACCAGGAGCCTCATGCGGAGATAAACTAGCACAGAATTGATAAGTCCTCTTTCTGATGCTGACATTGCTGCCTCTTTATTGGTTGTGGAGTCTAAAGCACCGACTTTAAAGTAGTTCTTCCTGTGATATCTACAGCTGTGGTGGCACAGGCGATGTGGGCATCTCATCGACTCCTTGCTTCAACGATGACTTAGTCAAGCAGGCGCCAGTGTTTGGACTGTGGGTGTTGCCATGAGATCTTGTGCTTGTCTCACTGGAAGAACAGGGTGTTGGCTATGGCAATGTCATGCTACATCAAGAGGAGGACTCCATTGGAGTTTGCTTTCCCTTCTCTCCTTCCTTGCCAATAACACAATTCCAGATCAGGCTCTGTTTGCTGCCCACTGGGACTCAGTCTAGGGGTATTCAAGGTCAGTGTAGAATCCTTCCTTGGTTTTGTCTGTTGGCTCAAGTGTAGAAGAGTTACATATCTTGAGTCTGGAGAAGGATGTGTAGATAGCCTGGGTCACATTGAGATCCAAAAAGACGAGGTGTTGGGCGTCTTGAAAAATATTAAGGTAGATAAGTCCCCAGGGCGATGGGATCTACCCCAGAATACTGAAGGAGGCTAGAGAGGAAATTGCTGAGGCCTTGACAGAAATCTTTGGATCCTCACTGTCTTCAGGTGATGTCCCAGAGGACTGTAGAATAGCCAGTGTTGTTCCTTTGTTTAAGAAGGGTAGCAAGGATAATCCAGGGAATTACAGACCGGTGAGCCTTACGTCTGTGGTGGGGAAATTACTGGAGAGAATTCTTCGAGACAGGATCTACTCCCATTTGGAAGCAAATGGACATATTAGCGAGAGGCAGCATGGTTTTGTGAAGGGGAGGCCGTGTCTCACTAACTTTATAAGAGTTTTTCGAAGAGGTCACAAAGGTGATTGATGCAGGTAGGGCAGTGGATGTTCTCTATATGGACTTCAGATGACAAAGGTCCCTTATGGTAGACTAGTACAAAAGGTGAAGTCACAAGGGATCAGGGGTGAGCTTGCAAGGTGGATACAGAACTGACTAGGTCATAGAAGGCAGAGTGTAGCAATGGAAGGGTGCTTTTCTAATTGGAGGGGTGTGATTAGTTGTGTTCCTCAGGGATCAGTGCTGGGACCGTTGCTGTTCGTAGTATATATAAATGATTTGGAGTAAAATGTAACTGGTCTGATTAGTAGGTTTGAAGACGACACAAAGGTTGGTGGAATTGCGGATAGCGATGAGGACTGTCAGAGGATACAGCAAGATTTAGATCGTTTAGAGACTTGGGCGGAGAGATGGCAGATGGAATTTAATCTGGACAAATGTGAGGTAATGCATTTTGGAAGGTCTAATGCAGGTAGGGAATATACAGTGAATGGTAGAACCCTCAAGAGTATTGAAAGTCAGAGAGATCTAGGTGTACAGGTCCACAAGTCACTGAAAGGGGCAACACAGGTGGAGAAGGTAGTCAAGAAGGTATACGGCATGCTTGCCTTCATTGGCTGGGGCATTGAGTATAAGAATTGGCAAGTCATGTTGCAGCTGTATAGAACCTTAGTTAGGCCACACTTGGAGTATAGTGTTCAATTCTGGTTGCCACACTACAAGAAGGATGTGGAGGCTTTAGAGAGGGTGCAGAAAAGATTTACCAGGATGTTGCCTGGTATGGAGGGCATTAGCTATGAGGAGAGGTTGAATAAACTTGGTTTGTTCTCACTGGAATAACAGCGGTTGAGGGGCGACCTGATACGAGGTCTACAGAATTATGAGGGGCTTAGACAGAGTGGATAGTCAGAGGCTTTTTCCCAGGGTAGAGGGGTCAATTACTGGAGGGCATAGGTTTAAGGTGCGAGGGGCAAGGTTTAGAGCAGATGTATGAGGCAAGTTTTTTTTTTTTTTTTTTTTTTTTTTTTTTTTTTTTTACACAGTGGGTGCCTGGAACTCGCTGCCGGAGGAGGTGGTGGAAGCAGGGACGATAGTGACATTTAAGGGGCATCTTGACAAATACATGAATAGGCTGGGAATGGAGGGACACGGACCCAGGAAGTGTAGAAGATTTTAGTTTAGACGGGCAGCATGGACAGCACAGGCTTGGAGGGCCGAAGGGCCTGTTCCTGTGCTGTACTTTTCTTTGTTCTTTATTCTTTATCTGTGGATTGCCCTTCCGGTAAACGATGTAGCTGCTGTTTTGCTCCTTTTTTGCCTTCTCTCGCGTATTGTATCTAACTCAGGGCAACATTGTTGGTGTCAATGTGCCCGAGTTCCCAAGCTATGATAGCAATGTAGTGCTCAGGGCTGTGACTGTTGGGGCTGTCCATGAGGGTCCTGATGTCCCAAGTCCCAAATTTCATATTGGCAAGTAGAAGATGCTGGTGTGTGAATTATTTTAATGTTGGGTGGTCGTCGTATGCCGTTACACGTTGACAGAGCAGGGCCTGTTCCGATGGCAAGGGCATTCCAGGACAGGGGGCAAACAAATCTAGGCATTGGAGAGAGCGCACAAACTCCAAACTATTCATCTACCCAATCCTTCATGCATCACCTGCCCTGCAAATAGTTGAGCCTGCAGATCATGCATTGGGCGTATCGGCCATTTCACAACCTACCAGATTGGGTGGAAGCAATTCATCCTCAGTCCCAAAGTACTGCCTAAGAAGAAGTAATATATCTGAACATCCAACTGTTCTCTGTGCGACTTGTACATGTTGACTTGTATTTTAGAATTGAAATGAACCAAAATATATTGATAACGTGAGTGCTCTCACAGAATATAGAACACCAAGTGTTATATTATTTAATACTTTAAAACATTGTTTTATCTGTACAGACCAACTGTGCTGGAAGAAGTGAGACAAATAGTAATCAAGAATGGCAGGCACCCTGTGATTGACATTCTTATGGGAGAACAGGAGCAGTATGTTCCAAATAGCACTGAACTGCATGTGAGTATTCAATAAAATCTTTCAGTGTCCTACTTTGCAATTAAATTGATGTGTGTTTGGTTGATTGGATGACCTTTGCTTTAACAATATGTTTTCACTTGTGTCATGTGGCAGAAAGTAAGGGCATTATAATATATTTTCTCCAAATTATCTTTGTCGAGGTAAGGGGAGGTAGAGAAGGTGCAGGGGTATGTGTTCACTGCTACATATTCACACTGATTTGTGACACCAGGAGGTGAAAGTAAACATTTCCTAATGTGTGAAGTTAAGATCTAGATTTAAATTTATGCTTGAATACTCAAGCCAGATCTGCATTTTCTCATCACAACCTTTATCTTGTCCTTCTACTTCTCTGTCCCTTTTCACTTGTTTCTTCATTTTCTTTCCTTTCTTTCTTTTGAAGAGATGATGGTGGCGAGTGTGGCAGGTAAAGGAGGCTCCGATGTTAAGAGGTTCCATTTTGGAAGGGCTTGCAGGGAAATATGGCTCCTGCCAGCTGCCTTCCATTCCTTTCCCCAAACATTTGTGCTACTTTTCCTCCTATCCACCAGTCACATTCCCAAGAGCTTGTTCTCTTCCTGGCCCCTACCCACTATCTCTTCCTTGTGGATGTTTCCTTCCTCCCTTTTTATTCTGTTCTTACTCATTGCACCCTGAACCATCCTTGACCCACTTCTAAGGCGGGTGACAGGAGACAGCTGCTCCCATGTTCCTCAACCAGCTTCCCCCTTACCCTCAGTTTCTATTTATTTCCTCAAATAAGCTTTGTGTGCTTTCAAAATGCAACTTCAAAGAAAACAATCCAGTTGAAACATGGACTGATTCATCTTTCTTGCACAGATATTAGTATCATTCTGCCCTTCAGAAAAGTATCATTCTGCCCTTCAGAAAAACCATCTACTTCCACTGCTAACATCACTCCTTTCCACTCCTGCCTCAAACCATCTGCTGTTGAATCCAACATCCGTGCCTTGTTACCTCCAGACTGAACTATTACGATGCTCTCCCTGCTGCCCTCTCAACTTCCACCCTCCGAAAATCCTAAACTCTGCTTCCCTTACCCCAAGTTGCAAAAATTTCCATTCATCATCATTTCCGTGGTCACTTAGTTTCACCAGTGACATGAATTTAAAACACCTATATTTTTTTCAAATCCCTCCCAAGATAAACCCAAACCTTCCCAGCACCTCCCACAGGTAATCCCACTCCACCCGATCAAAAGCCTTCTCCGCATCCATCGCGACCACCACTTCCATCTCCCCTCCTTCTGAGGGCATCATAATAACATTTAAATGCCTGCGAACGTTAGCCGTGAGTTGCCTGCCCTTTACAAATCCTGTCTTGTCTTCCCCTATCACCCCCAGGACACAATCCTCTATCCTTGTGACCAATATCTCAGCCAGCAGTTTGGCGTCCACGTTCAGTAGAGAAATTGGCCTGTGTGACCCGCATTGCTCCGGATCCTTCTCCCGTTTCAGGATCAATGAAATCGAGGCCTGTGACTTTGTTGGGGGGAGGACTCCCTTCTCTCTTGCTTCATTAAATGTCCTCGCCAGCAGTGAGCTCAATATCTCCGAAAACTTCTTATAGAATTCCGCCGGTAGCCGTCCTACCCCGGGGCCTTGCCCGACTGCATGCCCTCTAGCCCCTCAATTATTTCCTCAATTTCAATTGGGGCTCCCAGCCCTTCCACCAGATCCTCATCCACCCTTGGGAACCTCAACTGACCCAAAAACTGCCTCATCCCCTCCACCCCAGCCGGGGGTTCCGACTCGTATAATGTGCTGTAAAAGTCCGTAAACCCCTCATTCACCCAGACTGGGTCTAGGACCATGATCCCACCTCTACTCTTTACTCTCCCTAGCCGCCTCCCTTTTTTCTGAGCTGGTGCGCTAACATTCGGCTTGCCTTTTTCCCATACTCATCGATTGCACCCCCCCCCCTTGCCTTCCTCAGCTGTTCCACCACATTCCCTGTAGTCAACAGCCCAAATTCCACTTGTAACCTCCGCCACTTCCTCAGTAGCCCCCGTCCGCTGCCTCCGAGTATCTCCTGTCCACCTGGAGTATCTCCTCAACTAACCTATCCCTCTCAGCCCATTCCAAATTTTCTCTGTGGGCCCGTATCGAGATTAATTCCCCGCTGACCACTGCCTTCAAAGCTTCCCAGACCGTTGCTGCAGAGACCTCCCCCGTATCATTTGTTTCCAGGTAGTTCTGGATGGACTTGTTCACCCGCCCACAGATCGCTTCACCCGCTAACAACCCCACATCCAGCCTCCATAGCGGGCATTGTCCTCTTTCCAAACTAACCCGTAGATCCACCCAATGTGGGGCATGATCCGACACTGCGATTGCCGAGTACTCCGTATTCACCACCCCCGGTACTCGAGCCCTACTCAAAACAAAAAAGTAAATCCGAGAGTATACCTTGTGGACATGTGAAAAAAAAGAAAACTCTTTCGCCCTTAGCTGTGCAAACCTCCATGGGTATACTACCCCCCCCATCTGTTTAACCCCTTCAATTCTTTTGCCGCGGCTGGCACCCTCCCTGTCCTGGATTTTGACCGGTCTAATTCTGGATCAATGACACTGTTACAATCTCCCCTCATGACTCTAAGTCTGGGATCTTACCTAACACCCGCCTCAAATTCCACATCATCCCAATTCGGAGCATATACGTTCACGAGTACCACCCGCACCCCCTCCTGCTTCCCACTCACCATTATGTACCTGCCCCCTGTGTCTGACACTATTCTCCCAGCCTCGAATGCCACCAGTTTATTTATCAAAATCGCTACCCCCCTGGTCTTCTGAGTCCAGCCCTGAGTGGAATCCTTGGCCAACCCTCCCCTTTTTCAATCTAGTCTGGTCTGTAACCTTTAGGTGTGTCTCTTGGAACATTACCACGTCCGCCTTCAGCCCCGTCAAATGTGTGAACACTCGAGCCCTCTTGACGGCCTGTTCAGTCCTCTAATGTTCCATGTAATCAGCCTGGTCCTCATATGTGACCCACAGACACGCTGGGTACAACATTCCGAATTTCACCCTCTTCTTAAAGAGGGACGATTTTGCCCGATTAAACGCAGCTCGCCTCTTGGCCAAATCCACGCCCAGGAGTTGATAAATGCGCAACTCACAATTCTCCCACCTGCTGCTCTGTTCTTTGTTGGTCCACCGCCTAACGTGTTCCTTATTCAGGAATAGGTCCATCCGTACCACCATCGTCCTCGGTGGCTCGTTCGCTCGGGGCCTCTTCGCGAGGTCTCTGTGCCCTCTATCCACTTCCAGGGGCCGAGGGAACGCCTCAGCCCCCATCAACTTCTCCAGCACGTTCGTCACATAGGCCCTCGCATCCGATCCCTCGCGGCCCTCGCATCCGATCCCTCACTGCCCTCAGGGAAGCCGACGATTCTCAGATTCTGGCTCCTGGACTTGTTCTCCAAGTCCTCCAGCTACTTCTGTATTCTTTTCTGGTGGTCATTCATCATCTCTACCTTGGTCTCCAGCACCTGATATGTATTCCTCGTGCTTGGACACCTTTTTCTCCACCTCCTGGATCGCATGTCCATGGATTTCTTGCACCACTTGATCAATCAAAGCCTTGATCGGGTCCAGCGGGTCCTTCTTAAGCTCCGTCGACCACTGTGCCATCTTCCCGCGGCCCTGCTTCTCCGCCATGCCTTCCTGCGTTGCCAGCTCTGCTCGCATCTTTCTTGTTGAACTTTGTGTTTTTACACGACCACCTCTGGTCCAATTCTCCATACACTGGAAGGGGGATTTCTCCTCTCCATCTCACTCTCCACCGATTCTTCCCTTAAAATCAGGGGGGAAAACGGGAGAAAAAAATCCAAAAGTCCGTCACAGGCAGGACCTACTCCTCCATGGACGCCACCTGAAGTCAGTTAGGCTATAGTTAAGAACAGTTAGGCTATAGTTAAGAGTTTTGGATATACTTCCAGGGAGTGCCCAGGAAAGTGTGGGGGGAAAAAAGGATTCAACAAATTGGTATCGGTACAAGAGGCTGTAGCTATAAGAGACTAGGGAACTACAACTTGAGTACAGAAAAGGTTAAAAGGAGAACTGATGCAAATATTCAAAAATAATGAAATATGGTAAAGTAGGAAAGAACTGCTTCCAAATGTGTTGAAATTGTAAACTAGAAGTTGTAAGATCATTGCCAAAAGAAAGAGTGGTGATGTTTGGAGAATTATTGTACATTGATGGTTGTTATGACACAATATGTATTAACTTGAGACAATGGTGGAAGTTCTACTTGCACCTTTTAATTTGTATCCATTGGAAGGATTTTTAAGAAAAATATGGATTTGATTTTTGTGGGAAGATTGGAAAATAATACCGTATGAATAAAATCATATTTCTTATTCCAACTGCTGTTAATAGTTTGCAAATTATCCAGAGAATATAGTCCGGAAAATACTGAGTAGTTTCATACTCTTCTCACCCCGAGTTAATTGTGATGCAAGTTTCATTTCAATGCCAGATACACACGACTACTGGGAGGGTTGCCGATATTTATAAAGAACAAACTGACAATTGTGGCTATTGGAAACCTCGCGTGCTTTGATTCTTGATTTGTGTTTGTGGAAATTATTAGACATGGCGTCAAACCTGTTATTTTTTTTTGGAAGCGCAGGTCAGTGGGTAGGGTTAAGGTCAGTGAATACATTTGAGAACAAAACAATTGAATGACTGGAAACACGGAGCTAACTCCTCCCTTCCTGATATGTCATTGAACACTTAATGAAAAATTTGGCTTCAGCACAAGTGTGATCAACCTATTTTCAGCACTATATAGCCACTTATATCTGTGTTTTCTACCAAATAAATGAATGGTTATTTGATATCTGTTTGTCCAGACATGTGTGGAGATGATAGTGGAGTTTAATTCTCAGGCACAGTTGCTCTAACACATTGCTTAAAATGCTGGCTACTTTATCCACAGTATATAGAAGAAGTTAAACTTCCACGCTAACCACAATACTCCCATAATTACAAATTCAGAACAATTTAACTGTAGTGAGGCATGCAACAACTTGGATGATGCAAACTCTAGGAGCGGATCTGTAATGTTCTGCTCTGCCTGGTGTTCTGTTCGAGGTATTCTGAAGTCACTTATCAGATCATAAGACCATAAGAAATAGGAACAGGAATAGGCCATTCAGCCCTTCGAGCCCATTCTGCCATTTAATACGATCATGGCTGATCTAACACTAAGTCCACTGTAACCCTTAATTCCGACTGATTAAAAACCTATCGATCTCCACCTTGAAAATGTTCAAGTACTCTGCCTCCTGGAGTAAAAAAATCCCAAAGATTGACCATTCATTGAGAGAAGAAATTCTTACTCAAATCAGTCTTATCAAATCGACGCCAGCATGCGATTCTCCACAGAGGGGAGAATTGCCGCCATTTGAGCAGGCGCGGCACCGGTCGCAGGCCACTGTACCCGGCTGAGCCGCCGATTCTCGGCCCGGGATGGGCTGAGCAGCCCCTCTAAAAAGGCAGAGTCCCGCCGGCGCCGGCCACACCTGGTCACAGTCGGCGGGAACTCTGTAACCTCCTTCTCGTTCTTTTTCCAATATCAACAATCTCACATTTTCCCACAATGAATTTAATTTGCCAATTTTCTGCCTACTCGTTTAACCTGTCAATAGCTCTCTGTAAACTATTTATATCCTCCTTACAACCTGCCTTCCCTTTGTATTATCCGCTGATTTGGTCACAATCCACGCTGTTCATTCCTCCAAATCATTAATATATATTGTGAAGAGCTGCAGTCCCTGTACTGTTCCTTGTGGCACTCCACTGGTTACTGCCCTCCAACCTGAAAAATGCCCCCTTTCCGCTACTTATATTTTCCCCATTGTTGTAAAAGGAGAAACCACGGTCACTGATATAGAAATGTAATCATGTAGCACAGTGGTTAACACTGTTGCTTCACAGCGCCAGGGTCCCAGATACGATTTCCCGCTTCGGTCACTGGATGTGCAGAGTCTGCACATTCTCCCCGTGTCTGTGTGGGTTTCCTCCGGGTTCTCCAGTTTCCTCCCACAAGTCCCGAAAGACATGCTGTTAAGTAATTTGAACATTCTGAATTCTCCCTCAGTGTACCTGAACAGGCGCCGGAATGTGGTGACTTGGGGCTTTTCATGGTAACTTCATTGTAGTGTTAATGTAAGCCTACCTGTGACAATAAAGATTATTATTATTATTTAGTATGTTGGTCATAATGTGCCATTGGTGGTTTTATTGTAAAGCAGAATAAATAGTCTGCAAACTGATTAGGTCAATTGATAGACACATTTTGTAATGGCAAAGTTATTAAATAGATTTAATAGACACTTAATGGAAACAGCTGACAGATGTGGAGCAATGAAAATACACAAATCTGGAGCTCTCATGGAGTTAATCAAACCAGCCAGTTTGACGAGATCAGTTGAAAACTTACAACTGGTGTTACAATTGGACGAGAAATTTCCAGATCGGAAGCCTGGCTCAAAAGTGTTTATTTCTATAAAATGTGAAGGAGCAAAATCACAGGATCGCTAATTAGTTTTAATGACCAGAATTAAAAAATTTTTGGAACATGAAAAATTTGGATTACAATACCCCTTTAGCTTAACAAATACACACAGATTTAAAGATCAACATGGATCACAAAGTCTCATTCACACAAAAAGTCCCTTTTAAGCACACAATGACGACCATTGTCAAATACACTGCACTCTGAATCCAAGTTCGTGTCTCTGGTTTTCTCCTCCAAATCCCCCTAAATAATTGTTACAGGAAAGTTTAAAAACTCCACTCTCAAAAACACACTTTAAACACAGCTCTCAATAATTCCTTCCCTTGGTGATTTGCATTCCGAACTCCAGTCCAGGTTTTACAAATGACACTTTCAAACAAGGCTTCTGCTCCACCTTTAACAGCGAATCAAATCCAGGGTTTCACACCAATCTCTTTAGGGTTTCTTTGTCTTACAGGCTACTACACAGACGGTGATCCAGCCACTAATTTCCATAGGTATATTAACTCCCGTTCCACAGACTGTAGTAAAATGCCACAAATCTGAAAACCACTTCAGATGTCTTTCTGGAGACTCTGCCTTCCTCTCAACCCTGTCTGTCTTTACTGAACAGATCATTGTTCTAGTATCTTGAAGCTCCGGATTCGTGGAAACTTCTTCATTGCTCTAGTTTCAACTAGCTGCTCATTACTCCATGGTATGTTTTTTCTTATAGCAAAGCTAAGAGAAATCATAGAATTTACAGTGCAGAATGAGGCCATTCAGCCCAATGAGTCTGCACTGGCTCTTGGAAAGAGCACCCTACATAAGCCCATGCTTCCACCCTATCCCCGTAACCCAGTAATCCCAGCTAACCTTTTTTTTTGGGGACCCCCCTGGTCGAAGAACATTTCATAACTACAGGGCGGACAGTTTAACTTTGGGGAAGCTTCTAGAAATAATTTGGGACAAAGTTAATGGACAACTATGGGTTAATTAAGGAAAGCTAGCACAGATTTATCGAGGGAAAATATGTTTCAACTCGCTGGAGGTTTTGTAGAGGTAACCGAGAGGGTTGATGAGATGACCATGCCATACAACAGAGATGTGAGCAAAGCTAAAGTTCATGGAGTAAGAGGGATAGTAGCAACATGGATATGGAATTGACTGAGTGGCAGGAAACAGGTCCTTGCCTTTGCCTCCCTGATCGCCCCCTGTAGAATCCTGCTTGGCTGGCGGTCAGCACCACCACCTAAAGCTGCAGACTGGCTGTCCGACCGATTGGAATGGAAAAAATCAAATTCGCCATCTGAGGGTCAAAAGATGGCTTCCTCAATATTGGGAGTCATTCACCTGACTGTACCGGGACCTGTTTGTGGCCAACAAACAAATAAACAAGTAGCAAAGACCCAGGGGAAAGTAACCAAGACATGATAGAAGAGAGGGAGGGTTGCGGGGACGGGGGACGGGGGGGGGGGGGGAGCAACAGGGAGTAGCCGCATACAGCAGAAAAGAAAGGGGAGTAGCAGAGAAGAAGGGGATGGGAGGGGAGGCAGTGGGGTTGGGGAGGGTGGGATTGGGGGGGGAGGGGGGAGACGGGGGGAGGGAGGGAGGAGGGAAGGAGAACAACAGAGGGGAGCCAGAAGTGAGTAAAGAGGAGGAAACACAAACTGGGGGGGGGGGGAGCGCAGGAAACTACAACGACCACAACAAGCATAGCAAGGCGAAAGAGAGAAAGAAAGAGCAGGAAGAAGGAACGACCGAAGGCCGAAGCTGAGGCAAATGGACACAAACAAAAAAGAAAACCGACCAAGAGTTGCAAGTGACATCTGGGGAATCACCCACGGGCCCCTTCCACCCGGTTTTAATTTGCTTGTTTTGTAAAAAAAGCGAAGAAGGGGAAGAGAAAGCCCCCCCCCCCCCCCACTTTACTGCTAAGTGCTATGAAATGTTTCTTGTTTCTTAGTATATATATTTCCTCTTTTTTTCATTTGTTTTTTCTTTTGATTTCTCTGTGTGCATTTGTAAGTATACCAAGTATAAGACCCAATAAAAACATTTAAAAGAAACATACCTGCTATTTCCTAATTTTCATTGGCAATTTATGGTCAGTTTACATTGCTCCTGACCATCTTGTTTGAACTAATATAATTGTAAAATGTCTCGCCACTGTTTGTCCAAATTTGTATCTCTCTGCCACCAGGATTTGTGCTATCTTTTGAACTTTTGCATGTTTGCTTTTAGTTCCATGTTTTCCCTTTCCTCCTTTCATCAATGTTTTTTGTCTTTTGGTGAACCGAACACTTGCCTCTGAGGGGAAACTGGTCCTGAGGGGATTGGATTTTATGCAGCGAGTTGTTCTAATCTGGAATGCACTGCCCAAAATGTAGATTCAATAACATTTTAATTGAAAAGAAAACAATTGTAGGGCTCTGAGAAAAAGATTACGGAGAAATTTCAAAGAACTGGCATAGTCGTGATGAATTGAAGGAAAGAATGTGAGATAATCTATTCCTCAGAAGGAAATGTGCAGTCTTATTCCAAACAGATTATATATGAGCATGCGGAGCGGTGCTGTGTCCAGTCAGTATATTTCATGGTAAGACAAAAACAGATCAATTAATAATAAAATAATGATCATTAATTTTGTTGGGTATTGTTTTTCAGGGAGATGGACAGAGGGTGATGGTAATTACTGGGCCCAACATGGGAGGAAAGAGTTCTTATATAAGACAAGTGGCACTGATCACTGTCATGGCACAAATTGGGTCCTATGTTCCTGCAGGAGAAGCTGTGATTGGCGTTGTGGATAACATTTACACAAGGTATGGCTTTAATTTCTCAATACGAGCAAATGCTTCGCATGAGAATTCATTTCTGTCATTTCCCTTATCTCGCATAGCTATTAAAATGTTTTAAATTTTCACAGTCCTTAGCAGTCCAAAGACGTGCAGGTTAGGTGGATTGGCCATGATAAATTGCCCTTAGTGTCCAAAAAGGTTCGGTGGGGTTACTGGGTTAGGGGGATAGGGTGGAAGCATGGGCTTAAGTAGGGTGCTCTTTCCAAGAGCCAGTGCAGACTCGATGGGCCTAATGGCCTCCTTCTGCACTGTAAATTCTGTGAAATTGCTTTCTGTGCTAAAACAGTGCCAACATTTGATCTTTTTGTGCAGATACTTGGTCTCAAATCAGATTGTTTTGAAATAATTAATTTAAACTAATGCACTTGGAGAAAAGGGAAATTGGGGAGAAAATCCTCTTGTGGTATCATTAACACATTAGGATTGGTGGACACTTGTGTGCTTTTTTTTTTTACAAAGTCCTTACTTTATAAAATAAAGGGAGTTCAATTGTTAACCAGTGCACTAACAATCTAAATCAAGATTGAGGTTAAAATCCAGGCCAGACTGATTCAGTCTAAATCTTTGCTGGTGTGTGCATTCCTTTCTCTCCCCTCCTCCTTGCTGTACCTTTCTCCTTCGCTGTGAGCCTGGTTTGATTTTGAGGAATATTGGTCCCATTCTTAGAAGCTGTGGAGCCTCAACAAGAATTGGCTCTAATTTCTTTGGACCATACAAGAATCTGTTCACTCAGTTGCATCTGGGGGCACAGGCTTGTTGCTAGGTTCTGAATAATTATTGACGAGGACTATAGTAAAACCAGAAGACTGATTATATTGGCAAGTATGGGATATGCCTGTAGCTATTTTGAAGCAGAATATACAAAGTAGGTTGATGCTGCAGAAGCAACAGTCGGTAGCAAATAAATGTGCCAGAGATGTTCAGGCTGCCTGCTGAGAAAAGCCAGAAGATATGGTTCTTCTGGTGGGAGGTCTTGAAGGCGCATGTTGGGAGCCAGCAGCATTATCATGCAGCTTAGAAACGTCTTGGTGTACCAGCATCTGAATATTTAACGGTATCCTATAAATGTCCCTCCAGTGTTTAGAAGTTACGCTATATTGTCTGTGAGCTATAATGCTGGTTAGGAGATTTCTGCCTTTATGTTAGGAATGATAGATCGCTTGTATTGAATCAGTCGTTTTGTGTAGAAATGTAACAATATGCAGGATTGAATGTAAAATCCAGCTTTTTGGTACTTAACAGAGTTTGCTAAAAGGCTTATATAATTTTGTATGAATGTTGCTTGTCACCGACTGATATGGAAACCACCCCGGTGTTAATACACATAGGACCAGGAGTAGGCCATTCAGCCTTCCAAGCCTGCCCTTACATCATGGCTGATCTGTGGCCTAACTCCATATACCTGCCTTTACCCCTATCCTTTAATATCTTTGCTTAACAAAAATCGATCTCAGATTTAAAATTAGCAACTGATCTAGCATCAATTGCCATTTGTGGAAGAGACTTCTAAACCTCCACCACCCTTGGTGTATAAAAGTGCTTCTAACATCTCTCCTGAACGGTCTAGCCCTAATTTTTAGACTATGCTCCCTAGTTTTAGAATCTCCAACCAGTGAAAAACAGTTTATCCCAGCCATGTCAGTAATTTGCCCTTTAATCTGTGGACTTCTACCTTGGTTAACTGTCTCTTATGTGGGACTTTATCAAATATCTTCTGAAAGTCCATAGGTCCCTGTCCACTACCTTAGTCACCTCTTCAAAAAATTCAATGACCCAACTGCAACCTTCTTTTGTTTCAGAGCAGGGAAGCAGTAGAAATAACTGTCCAAACATTGTAGCAAACAATTTGTGTCAGATTGCACAATTTTTATTCAGAAGTTCGGTGGCAATGGGCAGATCCATTTTTTGAATTGGCCAAGAATTTTAAAGGCAGGAGGTGGAAAATACTTTTTTCAATGTATTTGAAAGTGTAAAATTGCCATAGTCCCAGATGACCATAGGCTGCTTTCCCCTTTGAGGGGGAGAGCTAACTGATGGTGATTTAACCTCAGGATCACCACCCTCAAGCGAGGAGCAAGGTTGAGAAGGCGGGGCCTTCATGAATAACCTCCGCCACGTACAGGAATTGAACCTGCGCTGCTGGGAGTGTATTTGTACTGTATTGGGGGATTCCGTTCTCCCTTTTCTGTAAAAATAATTGTTTAGCCAATATGTGAGATTCTAGTTATCAGTTTTGTGAATGTTATATGTTTTCAAATTTATTTTAAAGATTGCAATAATCGAGGAGACATGATGAACATTGTTATTATATACACACAGTTAATCTGCATGAGTTAATGTGGATACCTTATCAAAGTCTAAAATGGTTTAATATCCTGTGAGCCATGTGTTCCATTGCTTCAGTTAAAATGTCATAATTGCAGGAATAGTCAGTATGTTTGCTACACTGATAATTAGTGTGTCATTGATGGTACCCTCCTAAGTCTGATCCCATTTATCACTAATAATCTTTTAGGAACAGTAGAGAACTATTATAGCGAAACAAATCTGTTCCTTATACATCAGTTCCACTTTCTTGCTATCTCATCTTAACACTCAATCTCTTGTCTGTAGAAATACAAGTTAAGAGTAGGTCATTCGGCTCCTAAAGCCTGCTGCGCCATTCAATACGATCATGCTTACTGCCGATTACCTTTCACCCTCTTGTTTTTAAAGAATCCATCTACTCTGTCTCAGAAATATTTAAAGATTCTGCTTCCGCTGCATTGGAAGCAGAGTTTTCCAAAGCCACTTTACCCTCTGAGAGAAAACAAGTCTGCCTCATTTCTATAAAAATAAGAGGTTGTTCATTTAAGACAATGACCCCTAGTAATAGATTCTCCCACAAGAGGAAATATCCTCTCGGCATCCACTCTGTCAAGGAGCTGGTCGTTGACTTCAGGAAGCGAAGTATTGTACACACTCCTGTCTGCATCAATAGTGCCGAGGTGGGGATGGTTGACAGCTTCAAATTCCTAGGTGTGCATATCACCAACAATTTGTCCTGGTCCACCCATATTGACCCTACGACCAAGAAATCGCAACAGCAGGGCAGCACGGTGGCGCAGTGAGTTAGTCCTGCTGCCTCACGGCGCCGAGGTCCCAGGTTCGATCCCGGCTCTGGGTCACTGTCCGTGTGGAGTTTGCACGTTCTCCCCGTGTTTGCATGGGTTTCGCCCCACAACCCAAAGATGTGCAAGGTAGGTGGATTGACCACACTAAATTGTTCCTTAATTGGAAAAAAAAATGAATTGGGTACACTAAATTCTTATTTAAAAAAAGAAATCACAACAGCGCCTAT
The DNA here is from genome assembly GCF_047496885.1 of Scyliorhinus torazame. Classification (NCBI taxonomy): domain Eukaryota; kingdom Metazoa; phylum Chordata; class Chondrichthyes; order Carcharhiniformes; family Scyliorhinidae; genus Scyliorhinus; species Scyliorhinus torazame. Next base: position 76,670,579 of record NC_092715.1, read on the forward strand.
ATTTCCACAGGAAACTAAGGAAATTCAGCATGCCCACATTGACTTTTAACAATTTTTACAAATGCACCATAGAAAGCATCCTACCTGACTGCATCACAGCCTGGTATGGCAACGGCTCAGCCCAAGCCTGTAAGAAACTACAGAGAGTCGTAAACACAGCCCAGTCCATCACACAGACCTGCCTCCCATTCATTGACTCTGTTTACACACTCCCGCTGCTTTGCGAAAACGGGCAACATAATCAAAGACATCTCCCACTGGGTTATTCTATCCTCCAACTTCTTCCATCGGGCAGGAGATACAAAAGTCTGAGAAAACGCACTAACAGGTTCAAAAACAGCTTCTTTCCAGCTGTTACCAGATGGCCTAAATGGCCCTCTCATGGACTGAACTGATCTCTTCACATATCTTCTCTACTGACTAGTACTATATTCTGTATGCTCAACCGGTGCCTGTGCCTATGTATTTACATTGTGTATTTATGTATGTATATCCTATGGTTTTTTTCATGTATGGTACAATCTATCTAGACTGTATGCAGAACAATACTTTTCACTGTACCTCAGTACATGTGGCGATAAATCAAATCCAATCCAATCTTGTGTGTTTCAATAAAGTTGCCTCTTCCTCTTCTAAACTTCAGTGGACCCTAGCTTTCCTCACAAGACAAGTCATCCATTCCCGGTATTACTCTTGTAAACCTTCTCTGAACTGCTTCCAACACAGTTACAAAGAACAAACAAAGAACAAAGAAATGTACAGCACAGGAACAGGCCCTTCGGCCCTCCAAGCCCGTGCCGACCATACTGCCCGACTAAACTACAATCTTCTACACTTCCTGGGTCCGTATCCTTCTATTCCCATCCTATTCATATATTTGTCAAGATGCCCCTTAAATGTCCCTATCGTCCCTGCCTCCACTACCTCCTCCGGTAGTGAGTTCCAGGCACCCACTACCCTCTGCGTAAAAAACTTGCCTCGTACATCTACTCTAAACTTTGCCCCTCTCACCTTAAACCTATGCCCCCTAGTAATTGACCCCTCTACCCTGGGGAAAAGCCTCTGACTATCCACTCTGTCTATGCCCCTCATAATTTTGTATACCTCTATCAGGTCGCCCCTCAACCTCCTTCGTTCCAGTGAGAACAAACCGAGTTTATTCAATCGCTCCTCATAGCTTATGCCCTCCATACCAGGCAACATTCTGGTAAATCTCTTCTGCACCCTCTCTAAAGCCTCCACATCCTTCTGGTAGTGTGGCGACCAGAATTGAACACTATACTCCAAGTGTGGCCTAACTAAGGTTCTATACAGCTGCAACATGACTTGCCAATTCTTATACTCAATGCCCCGGCCAATGAAGGCAAGCATGCCGTATGCCTTCTTGACTACCTTCTCCACCTGTGTAGCCCCTTTCAGTGATCTGTGGACCTGTACTCCTAGATCTCTTTGACTTTCAATACTCTTGAGGGTTCTACCATTCACTGTATATTCCCTACCTGCATTAGCCCTTCCAAAATGCATTACCTCACATTTGTCCAGGTTAAACTCCATCTGCCATCTCTCCGCCCAAGTCTCCAGACAATCTAAATCCTGCTGTATCCTCAGACAGTCCTCATCGCTATCCGCAATTCCACCAACCTTTGTGTCGTCTGCAAACTTACTAATCAGACCAGTTACATTTTCCTCCAAATCATTTATATATACTACAAAGAGCAAAGGTCCCAGCACTGATCCCTGTGGAACACCACTGGTCACAGCCCTCCAATTAGAAAAGCATCCCTCCTTTGCTACCCTCTGCCTTCTATGGCCTAGCCAGTTCTGTATCCACCTTGCCAGTTCACCCCTGATCCCGTGTGACTTCACCTTTTGTACTAGTCTACCATGAGGGACCTTGTCAAAGGCCTTACTGAAGTCCATATAGACAACATCTACTGCCCTACCTGCATCAATCATCTTAGTGACCTCCTCGAAAAACTCTATCAAGTTAGTGAGACACGACCTCCCCTTCACAAAACCGTGCTGCCTCTCACTAATACGTCCATTTGCTTCCAAATGGGAGTAGATCCTGTCTCGAAGAATTCTCTCCAGTAATTTCCCTACCACTGAAGTAAGGCTCACCGGCCTGTAGTTCCCGGGATTATCCCTGCCACCCTTCTTAAACAGAGGAACAACATTGGCTATTCTCCAGTCCTCCGGGACATCCCCTGAAGACAGCGAGGATCCAAAGATTTCTGTCAAGGCCTCAGCAATTTCCTCTCCAGCCTCCTTCAGTATTCTGGGGTAGATCCCATCCGGCCCTGGGGACTTATCTACCTTAATATTTTTTAAGACACCCAACACCTCGTCTTTTTGGATCACAATGTGACCCAGGCTATCTACACCCCCTTCTTACATTCTTCCTTAAATAAGAACACCCATACTGTACACTATATTCCAGGTGTGGTCTCACCAGTGCCCTGTACTAGTGAGCATAACCTCCCTTCTTGTGTATTAAATTCTCCTCTCAATAATCAATAACATTCTATTCGTTTTTCTAATTACTTGCTGTACCTGCTTATTACCTTTTTGTTACCCCTTATACTATGAACTTTTATATTCTGCAATAACTTTTGATGTAGCACCTTATCAAAGGTCTTCTAGAAATTTACGCATGTCCACTTGTTCCCCTTTAGCCACAGCACATGTGACTCCTTCAAATAACTCAAATAAATTGTTAAATATAATTTCCATTTCACAAAATCATGTTGACTGCCTGATTGTCTTGAGTTTTTCCTAATTGCCCTGCTTATAACATTTTTAATAATGACTTCTAACATTTTCCCTGTGACAAATGTTAGGCTAACTGGCCTGCAGTTTCCTGTTTTATTAAATCTCCCTCCCTTTTTGAATAAAAGTGCTACACTTGCTATTTTCCAACCTAATGGAACCTTCCTCAGATCTAGGGAGTTTTGGACAATTAAAACAATGCATGAACTGTCTCACTAGTGTTAAGAATTGGGGAAAATTAAGGTTTAAAAAAATGAAGTTGAAATAAAAAAACAAAAAGGGGAATTGATAATGGCAGCTTTCTGAAGGGGGTATTGGTATGTGAATTAGCATGTCAGTGAGAAAAGCAATTGACAATGGGGGCACAACAGGGTATAGAAGAGCTAACTTCAAAATGGAGAGATAAGGAAATCGACACTTGTATACTAAAAGCTGGATCCACAGGGTTGGTAGCATCAAAGGGGAAGAATAATATATCCATAGCAGAATAACTGGAGATAGGGACACCATAGAGGCAGCTATCATCACAGTCATACCCAGCTGCAGAAAACAGTCTTCCATGAAAAACAAGCTACTGCTAAAAGGGCAGCCGGTTAAATTCCAAAACTTGAACCAAGAAGATTACACCTTCACTGAAACTGCAGACGGTTTTCCCAAATGTGGACAAAGAGCCTGTGCGTGGTCGTTATCTGTTGGATTTGGCTCATAGTGTTACATAATATTGAATGTTGTTTGGGAACAAAGGGTGTCTCAGAGTTCAGGAAATGTAGGTAGTTGGGAAGAAAGAGGTAACTTGAGTGTAGTTAAGTGTTGTGGTATTTTATAGTCCTCCTTGTGTTTTTATTTTAAATTAAAGAATATATTTTATTAATTGATACAGGGAGGGATTAAATATAGTCACCATTGCCAGGCAAACGAATGGGGTCAAAGACTGACACGTCTCCTAGACCTGATGGTTTGCATCCCAGGTTCTTTAAAGAGGTAGCTATGGAGATCATGGGTGGGATTCTTCGACCCCCCGCCGGGTTGTAGAATCGCCGGGGGGGCGGCGTGAATCCCGCCCCCGCCGGCCGCTGAATACTCCGGCACCAAAAATTCGGCGGGGGCGGGAATCGCGCCGGGCCAGTCGGTGGGGCCACCCCGGCGATTCTCTGGCCTGCGATGGGCCGAAGTCCCGCTGCTGTCATGCCAGTCCTGCCGGCATGAATCAAACCACCTACCTTCCCGGCAGCGCGGGTGGGTTCTGGGGGGGGGGGGGGGGGGGGGCGATCTGGCCCCAGGGGGTGCCCCCACGGTGGCCTGGCCCGCGATCGGGGCCCACCGATCCGCGGGCGGGCCTGTGCCGTGGGGCACTCTTTTCCTTCCGCCTCGGCCACAGCCTCCGCGATGGCCGATGCGGAAGTGACAACCCCCCTGCGCATGCGGGGATGATGTCAGCAGCCGCTGACGCTCCCGCGCATGCGCGGACTTCCGCCGCCCGGCGCAGTCTCTTCGGCCCCGGCTGGCGTGCTGCCAAAGGCCTTTCCCGCCGGCAGGCGGCGCGCCAATCACTCCAGCGCAGGCCTAGCCCCTCAAGGTGAAAGCTTGGCCCCTAAAGGTGCAGAGAACTTTTGGGGCAGCCCGACACCCGAGTGGTTCCCGCCACTCCATCCCGCCGGGACCCCCCGCCCCGTCGGGTAGGGGAGAATCCCGGCCCATGTGTTCATTGATAGTCAATTTCCAAATATCCTTGGATTCTGCAGCTGTGCCAAAGGATTGGAAAACTGCCAATGTGGTACCCCTGTTCAAAAAGAGAAGGAGGCAAAAGTAGGCAATAATTTATTAATTGGCAAAATAATAGAATCAATTAATAAGGAGAGTATAGTGATGCATTTGGAAAGTAATAATCTGATCGAGCAGAGTCAGTATGGTTTCATGAAGGGGAAATAATGTCTGACAAATTTACTAGAGTTCTTTGAGGTGGTATCAACCAGAGTTGATCGAGAACCGGTCAAGGTTGTATATTTGGATTATGAACGAGCATTTGATAAGGTGCCACACAATCGGTTACTACACAAGATAGGAGCTCATGGTGTTGGAGGTAATATTCCTTTTTTTTTTATAGAGTGACCAATTATTTGTTTCCCCAATTAAGGGGCAATTTCATAGAATTTTATAGAATTTACAGTGCAGAATTTAGCATGGCCAATCCATCTAACCTGCACATCTTTGGGTTGTGGGGGTGAAACCCACGCAGACACGGGGAGAATGTGCAAACTCCACATGGACAGTGACCCAGGACCGGGATTCGAAGCCGGGTCCTCCGTGCCATAGGCTGCTGTGCTAACCACTGTGCCACGGGAGATAAGATTCTGGTGTGGATAGAAGATTGGCTAACTAACAGGAATCAGCGAATAGCGATAAGCGGTTATTTCTCAGATTGAAGTGCCACAGGGATCAAGCCTGGGATTGCAGTTCTTCATAATATATATTAGTGATTTGGAGAAAGGAACAGTGTACTGTAGAATGATAGAATTTACAGCGCAGAAGGAGGCCATTTGGCCCATCGAGTCTGCAACAGCCCTTGGATAGAGCACCCTACTTAAGCCCACGCCTTCAGCCTATCCCTGTAACCCAGTAACCCAACCTAATCTTTTGGACACTAAGGGGCAGTTTAGCATGGCCAATCCACCTAACCTGCACATCTTTGGACTGTGGGAGGAAAACGGAGCACCCAGAGGAAACCCACACAGACACGGGGAGAAAGTGCAAACTCCACACAGTCACCTGAGGCTGAAATTGAACCTAGGTACCTGGAGCTGTGGGGAAGCACTGCTAACCACTGTGCCGCCCATTATACTCTGTCTTAACATGTAGTTAAGTAACCTCTTGCTTTTATCATTTCTCATTTTAATGAAGATCACTTCTACATTCTGGTTTCCTGAACTTGCATTATCTCTCTAAAGTATAAATATGATCATTAATCAGTCGAGGCACATTCCACCTTTCCCAACTTCCTGTCCTTCCTAAAGATCACGTGCCCTTCAATATTCAGGTCCCATTCTATGTTATCCTGCATCCACGTCTCTGGAATGGCTATCAGATCACACTTATTTATTTCTTGTTGTGCTTTCAGTTAATCTGTTTAGTTTCAAATGCTACTTTCATTCAGATACATAACCTTTCATTTTTATTATTGTTTTGTACACCACGAGCCGTGACTACGGTTTTACTCACAGAATTGTACTCTGTGCTCTCTATTCCTTCCTGTCACGACTTGTTTTTCATTTCCTGTATTATTAGCTTTCTCTTTTGCCTTGTCTCTTATCTTTGAGTTAACACATCTTCCCAAATTTGATCCCTTGTCCCCACTAATTGGTTTCAAACCCTTTCTACCTCCCTAGTTATGTGGCTTGCTAGAACACTAGTCCCAGCACAGTTCAGGTGTAGATTGTCCCAATGGTACAGATCTCCCTTTTCCCTGAACTGGTGCCAGTGCCCCTAGAATCAGAACTCACTTCTCCCACATCAGTTTCTGAGCTACGCATTAATTTCACTAACCGTATTTGCCCTGTGCACGTGGCTTGGGCAGATACTAACCTAGAGATTATTACCTTTTGAGGACCTGCTTGATAATTTATTATCTAACTCCGCCTATTCTGCAGAACCCCTTTCCTAGTTCAACTAGGTCACTGGTAGCTACATGGACCACGCCAGCTGGATTCTCCCCCTCAACTTCCTCTCTCGCCCCGAGCAGATGCCCCAAAACCTGGCATTGGGTATACAATAGAGCTCTTTGCTGCAAAGAACATTTGAATAAATAAAATAAATTAGGAATACCCACTTAATTTTTTTCCAATGAAGGGGCAATTTAGCATGGCCAATCCACCTAACCTGCACATCTTTTGGGTTGTGGGGCGAAACCCACGCAAACACTGGGAGAATGTGCAAACTCCACATGACAGTGACCCAGAGCCAGGACCAAACCTGCGCCACCGTGCTGCCCTAACTGCAAAGAACATTGTCAATCCCCCTCAATATACTTTCCCCTACTACCACATTTCTTTTTGCTTTCCCCCTGTAATGATATGTAAACAGACAGGCAACTAAAGGGTTAATCACAACTGTGGCACTAACACTAGAGTGCACCACTAAACCACACCATATAACCGAGCTCCTAGAGGCTCTTGGTCTCTTTCCACACAGGGGTAGTTAAATAGCTGTCGTGTAGCAGAGTCAGGTCTTAGCCTAGCCACCATGTGTAGTTCAGATACAGTTTGTGCAGTTATTTTTCATTACTTTATTTCCAGATTTAGTTCAGTAGAGTGTCGACCTCATTTATTAGTTTTATCGTTACTTAATAAATTTGTTAACTTTACACCGAAGACTCGTGTATTGTTCAAGATCATCTGCAACCAGTAACGACAGATATTACTTTAACCAAGTAATGCAACATGCTACCAGGAATATAATATAACACCTCCCACTCCATTTGAATGGCTGCGAGAACCTCAAACCTATTGGACAATTGCAAAGTCTAAAGCACCTCTACTCCTGTCATCTGGGTATTGTTACCTGCCTCTTACACATTTACACCCTCTTGTCCCTGACCAAATCAGAAGACCCTGGGCGGGATTCTCCACTCCCGCGCCGAAGTGGCCGCGCCGTCGTGAACGCCGTCGAGGTTCACGACAGCGCAAAACGGCCCCGATCCCGACCGATTCAGGCCCTGACAATGGGCCAGGATCGGGGTCGCGTCATCTACACGCACCAGGCCTTGTCGCCCGCGTAAAGGCGGCGCCGCATAGATGATGCGGCTGGCGCCGCATAACGGGTGCCAACCCGCGCATGCGTGGTTGCCGTCCTCTCTAAGTCCGCCCCGTAAGAAGATGGCGGACGGATCTTGCGGGGCCGCGGAAGGAAGGAGGTCCTCCTTCAGAGAGGACGGCCCGACGATTGGTGGGCACTGATCGCGGGCCACCCCACATTTGAGGTACCCCCCGGTGCAGGATCCCTCCTCACCCCCCCCGCAGGCCGCCCCCACAGCGTTCACGCACCGTTCACGACGGCAGCGACCAAGTGTGGACGGCGGCGGAGGGAACCCGCCGTTTTGGCCTGGCCGCTCGGCCCATCCGGGCCTGAGAATAGCGGGGGTGCTGGAGAATCGCTATTTTGGATGTCTCCGGCGATTCTCCGGCCTGCGGCCCGTGGAACTCGACCGGGCCGTTCCCGCCGCTTGGGAGAATCGTGGGAAGGCGTCGGACCGGCGTCCTGGGAAATTTTGGCGGCCCAGGCGATTCTCCCAACCGGCGCGGGAGTGGAGAATCTCGCCCTATATCCTAAGTAGTTTGACTGCCTGCTGGCAGAAAGCATCCAGGTAACTTTCTCCATCCCTGCTATGTTGCAGTGTCTGCAGCTCAGTCTCCAGCTCAATGACTCTGAACCGAAGCTCCTTGAGCTGCAAACATTTACTGCCGATATGTTTGTCCTGGATCTCACTGGCATCCAGGAGTTCCCACATACAGCAATTGTGGCACATCACCTTCTGCCATCCTTAATTTGTTTTAATTAATTGCCTACTTATATTCTTCACTTATTTATCTTTCCTTGTTTAACTAGTTTATTAACGTTACCACCAATTTGTATTGTTTTTAAACCTTCAGAATATGATACACCTTAATCACTTACCATAACTTTAAAAGCCATTTATTACAATTCAACAACTTGCCAATTACTCACCGATCAGCGTTTTCCCCTGTACCAAAGCAAGAGACAGCTACTGGAGGCTGAAAGAAGGTAGAAAAAGAAAGTAGCATATCCTGGCCCTCTTCACCAAACTTCCTCCCTCACCAAAATCCCACTTTAAACTCTGTGCAGTACACCAACACAGTGCTGAGGGCAGACGAGGCAGCATTGGGGAAGGTCTGTTCTTATACTCCCTGAAAAACCTGTTTAAGCTAGCTGGCTAATTAAGTAGCTGTTGCTGCTCTTAGAGGGTCGTTTTAAGATTGGAATTAAACTTAACCTCAAATTTGATTAGTAATTTTTACTTAATTGCTACATTAAAGAAAAAACAGTAGACATTGGATAGATATTGTGGTAAACCACTGTATTGTATTGTACTGTACTGTTGTGTTGTCACATGCCTGGGCTTGCCCCTGCTGGCTCTGCCTGTGGCTCCTCCCCTCGGGCTCATGTATAAAGGTGGCCAACCTCCAGCCCTGCCCTCATTCTGGGACCGGCTGCCAGCAGGTGTCTTTAAGCTGATTAAAGCCACAGTTTTTCTCCCGACTCCTCGTCTGTCGTCAATTGATGGTACATCAGATATTAACCCTTTAAACACTCTCACTCACCAGCTCACAGTGCAGACTAGAACAGCACTGAGGAAAGCCTCTCTTTCTTTAAGCATCTAATTGCCTCTTGAACTCATTCATAGCGTCCATCTCTTTGACTTTCCTTGATGATCATGATAATTTTATTGGCAGATGTACAAAGTACTTATAGTTTTGCATCACTGTTCCCTTTAACATGTACTCTTTTATTTCATTTTTGGACCAGTTATACTGCGGATATCCTCAAGAAATGAATGTAAATAAGTTTATTCAAAACTCAACTGTATCCTAACTCGCACTAGATCTGTTCACCTCTGTGATCACTGGTTGAGTGACACCTCATTTTAAAATTTTCATCAATGTTTTCAAATTCCTCCGGTGAGGCAGCATCTGTGGAGAGAAAGAGTTAACCTTTCAGGTCAATGACCTTTCATCAGAACTGAAGGAAGATTGAAATATAAGTGTTTTTATGCCAGTTGAAGGGTCAGTGGAGGAGGAAGAGGAAGGGTGGGGACAGGAAGACCTAAGGGAAGATAGCAGTCATCTGACTGCAACATGAAGGATTAAAGAAATAAAAAAATGGAACAAGGTGAGGCAAAGATTATTATCTAAAGTTGTTGAACTTGATATTGAAGGCTGTAGAGTGGCAAGATGAAAGGTGAGGTGCTGTCACCAGAGCCCAGAGTGAAGGAAAGTCAGGCCAGGGCTCGGCAATGGCAATCAGACTGGTCCTGGTGAAATGAGGATTTATTTTGGGGAGGGGGGTGGGTGGTGTCTTACAGCTGAGGTGGCAATTGCCGAGGCAAGGGCGTGGGGGGGGGGTCTTACAGCTGAGGTGGCAATTGCCAAGGAAAAGTCCTCCTTGGACCACAGGATGTCTGATCAGGAGGGAATTGCCCCCTACCTCAAGTCTGCAGGGAAGCTGCCAGGATATACTGCGCATGGTGGCGCAGTGTCCCATTCCCCCCTCTGGTGGAAAGCCAGTGATAGCAGGAGGGTGATGGGCACGGTAAACCCCCACACCCCAGCCCGCTAGGCATAAAATTCTGTGTAAACGGCTAAGCCGGGTTCCTGTACCTTAGAATATCATGGCCTCTCTCATTTAGAATATTGACATTGCATACGTTATTTGTATCATTGGTGTATAATGTTTGATTATATAACATGTGCTTGCTGTAGGACCCTGTTCTAATTAATATTGCTGAAGTAATAATGATCGGTCACTTATGGATGGGTTTTATTTATATGAATATTAAATATGGATGGATGATATCCACAAGTTTGCCATGGAGTAGCACAAATCGAGAGTTCGTCCCAGATGCAGTATGTTGAATAATAGGCACCATGTACTTATATCCATGTTGACACTGCCAACAATGAAGCACAGAAACCTGTAGAAGGGAAAAGCAGTTCCGTTGCCATGGCGCATTTCCAGTACTGTAGAATAACTCTGCTTTAACAAATTCAACTTCAGGTCTTTGTTTTCTGATTGCATTGCTGTGTAGATTAGATAAATTATTGATTCTGTCATAAATTATTGATTCAATCATGAAAAGCAATTATAAAATAATTCCTCCTCATTGCATAATCAATTTGCTGTAAGCTATAAACATTTCTTATGAATGTATATTAAATCAGTAACTGTCTTGTGATTAAAACTATGACAGCAGTGTAGCATTGTAACTAGCACGAGGTACTCCTGCAGTAAATTAATTACAGTTATTCTTGTAAACATTTCACTTACTTTTCATTCATTTTAGCAAAGGAATGAGGTTTGTAAAAAAAAAAAATATTTATTCAAATTTTAAAACAAATTTTCAACAAACCCCCCCCCCCCCCAAAAACAAGAAGAAAGAAACAAGATCACAAGCAGAAATTATACATTGGATTTCCCCCATATACAATAACCCCCCACATAACAGTAAAAAACACAAATAGGGAAAAATCCCCACCTTAACCCAAACGCCACCCCAAAAGAAACCCCCCTCCCTCCCCCCACCCCTGGGTTACTGCTGCTGACCTCCTACCGCTCCGCGAGATAGTCTAGGAACGGTTGCCACCGCCTGAGGAACCCTTGCACAGACCCTCGCAAGGCAAACTTTATCCTCTCCAGCTTGATGAACCCTGCCATGTCATTGATCCAAGCTTCCACACTAGGGGGCTTCGCATCTTTCCGTAGTAGCAAAATCCTCCGCCGGGTTACCAGGGACGCAAAGGCCAGAATACCGGCCTCTTTCGCATCCTGCGCTCCTGGCTCGTCCGATACCCCAAATAATGCCAATCCCCAGCTCAGCTTGACCTGGGCGTTCACCACCTTGGACATAGTCCTCGCAAAACCCATCCAGCGCCGGGCACGACCAGAACATATGGATGTGATTTGCCGGGCTGTCATATGCGCTCTGTGAGTGACTTTGAACTGTATTAGGCTGAGCCTGGCAAAACAGGAGGAAGAATTAACCCCACTCAGGGCATCAGCCCACAGACCCTCATCTATCTCCTCCCCAAGTTCCTCCTCCCATTGCCCTTTAACTCCTCCACCGAGGCCTCCTCCTCTTCCTGCAGCTCCTGGTAAATAGCAGAAACCTTGCCTTCTCCAACCCATACACCCAAAATCACCCTGTCCTGAATCCCACGTACCGGAAGCAGCGGGAATTCCCTCACCTGCTGCCTCACAAACTCCCTCACTTGCATGTACCTGAAAGCGTTTCCCGGGGGTAGCTCAAACTTCTCCTCCAGCGCCCCTAGGCTCGCAAACGTCCCATCGATGAACAGGTCCCCCATTCTTCTAATCCCTGCCCGATGCCAGCTCCGAAACCCCCCATCCATCCTTCCCGGGACGAACCGATGGTTCTCCCGAATCGGGGACCAAACCGAGGCTCCCACCTCACCCCTGTGTCGCCTCCACTGCCCCCAGATCTTCAGCGTCGCTGCCACCACCGGACTCGTGGTGCACCTTGTCGGCGAGACCGGCAGTGGTGCCATCACCAGGGCCCTCAGGCTTGTGCCCACACAGGACGCCATCTCTAGCCTCTTCCACGCTGCCCCCTCTCCCTCCATTACCCACTTACGGATCATCGCCACATTGGCTGCCCAATAATAGCCACATAAATTCGGCAGCGCCAGCCCCCCTCTGTCCCTGTTACTCTCCAGAAACACCCTCTTCACCCTCGGGGTCTTATTCGCCCACACAAGTCTAGGAAAGAGGACCTGTTTAGAGATTATAAAGAGCTAGGATTCAAATTTTTAAAAAAAACAGGTCCTCAAGGGTCATAATCTCCGGATTACTGCCCGAGCCGCGTGCAAACTGGCATAGGGAGGCAAGAATAAGGGAAGTTAACACGTGGCTGAAAGAGTGGTGTGGGAAAGAGGGGTTCCTTTTCATGGTACACTGGCATCAGTTTTGGGACAGGGGGGAACTTTTCCGTTGGGATGGTCTCCACCTGAACCGAGCTGGGACCAGTGTTCTGGCGAAAAGAGTAAATAGGGTGGTCAATAGGACTTTAAACTAGAGATTGGGGGGGGGGAAGGGAAAGTCAGGGAACCAAGAGGTGAAGTAATCAGTGGGAAGCGCAGCTGCTTAGGAATACAAATAAGCACGAAAAGACAGAACTCCGGAGCGGTTACGATAGTCCCCATCTCACAAAATATGACAGTGTATGGAAAGGCTCAGTAAACCAAGGTCCACCACACTAAGTAAACAAAAAGGGACGGTCAATAGAGAATTAAAGGTGCTATATTTAAATGCGCGCAGTGTACGGAACAAGGTAGATGAGCTTGTGGCCCAGATTGTGACTGGCAGGTATGATGTGGTAGGCATCACAGAGACATGGATGCAGGGGGTTCAGGACTGGCATTTAAACATCCAGGGATTCACAACCTATCGAAAAGACAGAGAGGTGGGCAGAGGGGGCGGGGTTGCCTTGTTGATTAGGAATGAAATTAAATCAATAGCACTAAACGACATAGGGTCACGTGACGTGGAGTCTGTGTGGGTAGAGTTGAGGAACCACAAAGGCAAAAAAAACCATAATGGGAGCTATGTACAGGCCTCCTAACAGTGGTCAGGACCAGGGGCACAAAATGCACCACGAAATAGAAAGGGCATGTCAGAAAGGCAAGGTCACAGTGATCATGGGGGACTTCAATATGCAGGTGGACTGGGTAAATAATGTTGCCAGTGGACCCAAGGAAAGAGAATTCATTGAATGTTTACAGGAGGGCCTTTTGGAACAGCTTGTGATGGAGCCCACGAGGGAACAGGCCATTCTGGACTTAGTGTTATGTAATGAGCCAGACTTGATTAAAGATCTTAAAGTAAGGGAACACTTAGGAGGCAGTGATCATAATATGGTCGAATTCAGATTGCAATTTGAAAAACAGAAGGTAGAATCAGATGTAAAGGTGTTACAGTTAAATAAAGGTAACTACAGGGGCATGAGGGAGGAACTGACAAAAATCGACTGGGAGCAGAGCCTAGTGGGAAAGACAGTAGAACAGCAATGGCAGGAGTTTCTGGGAGTAATTGAGGACACAGTACAGAGGTTTATCCCAAAGAAAAGAAAGGTTATCAGAGGGGGGATGATTTCTCGAGGAATTAAGGGCTATGGAGAGAGAGCGGGTAAATGGAGTTCAAATCAGCCATGATTGAATGGCGGAGTGGACTCAATGGGCCGAATGGCCTTCCTTCCGCTCCTATGTCTTATGGTCTTAAATCCCATAATGCTCCTGCTTACCCGTTTGAAAAAGGCCTTGGGGATCAAGATGGGAAGGCACTGGAACACAAAGAGAAACCTCGGAAGGACCGTCATTTTGACCGATTGCACCCTACCCGCTAGTGAGAGTGGCAGCATATCCCATCTTTTAAAATCCTTCTCCATCTGCTCCACCAACCGCGTCAAATTGAGCTTGTGCAGGGCCCCCCAACTCCTAGCTACTTGGATCCCCAGGTAATGAAAGTTCCTTTCCGCCCTCTTCAGTGGTAGCTCGTCTATCCCCCTTCCCTGGTCCCCTGAATGCACCACAAAGAGCTCGCTCTTCCCTACGTTGAGTTTTATACCCCGAAAAGTCCCCAAACTCCCTAAGGATCCGCATGACCTCCGCCATCCCTTCCACTGGATCCGCAACATAAAACAGGTCATCGGCATACAACGACACCCAGTGTTCTCTTCCCCCCCCCCCCCCCCCCCCCCCCCCCGAACCAATCCCCTCCATTTCCTGGACTCCCTCAGTGCCATGTCCAGCGGCTCAATTGCCAGTGCAAACAACAAGGGGGTTAAGGGGCAACCCTGCCTCGTCCCCCGGTACAGCCGAAAGTACTCCGACCTTCGCCGGTTCGTAGCCACACTCGCCACCGGGGCTCTATATAGCAGCCTGACCCAACTGATGAACCCCTCCCCGAACCCAAACCTCCGCAACACTTCCCAAAGATACTCCCACTCCACCCGATCAAAGGCTTCTCCGTGTCCATAGCTGCCACTACCTCCGCTTCCCCCTCCACTGAGGGCATCATAATCACATTGAGGAGCCTCCGCACATTTGTATTTAGCTGCCTACCCTTCTCAAATCCCGTCTGGTCCTCATAAATCACCACCGGGACACAGTCCTCAATTCTCGTAGCCAGCACCTTCGCCAGCAACTTAGCATCAACATTGAGGAGCGAGATCGGTCTATACGACCCGCATTACAATGGATCCTTGTCCCGCTTCAAGATCAAAGAAATCAGCGCCCTGGACATGGTTGGGGGCAAGATCCCCTCCTCCCTCGCCTTATTAAAAGTCCTCACCAGCAACGGGCCCAGCAGGTCCACGTATTTCCTGTAAAATTCAACCGGGAACCCATCCGGCCCCGGGGCCTTCCCCGCCTGCATGTTCCCCAATCCTTTAACCAGCTCCTCCAGCCCAATCGGCGCCCCAAAACCAGCCACCTGCTCCTCCTCCACCCTCGGGAACCTCAGCTGATCTAGGAATCGTCGCATCCCCTCCTCCCCCGCTGGGGGCTCAGACCTGTACAGATCCCCATAGAAGTCCCTAAATACCTCGTTTATTCTCACCGCACTCCGCACCGTATTCTCCCCTCTATCCCAAACTCCACCAATCTCCCTCGCTGCCTCCCTCTTATGAAGCTGTGTGCCAGCATCCGACTCGCCTTCTCCCCATACTCATACGCCGCCCCTTGCACTTTCCTCCACTGTGCCTCTGCTTTTCCCGTGGTCATCAGGTAGAATTCCATCTGGAGGTTCCGTTGCTCCCTCAGTAGCCCCTCCTCGGGGTCCTCTGCATAACTCCTGTCCACCCTTAAAATCTCCCCCACCAACCTCTCCCTCTCCCTCCTCTCTCTCTTCTCCCTGTGGGCCCTAATGGAGATTAGCTCTCCCCTGACCACCGCCTTCAACGCCTCCCAGACTACCTCCACCTGCACCTCCCCGTTGTCGTTGGCCTCCACGTATCTTTCAATACACCCGCCAGCACACCCCCTCATCTGCCAACAGTCCCACATTGAGGCGGCACAGCGGGCTCTGGTCCCTCTCCTCCCCCAACTCCAGCTCCACCCAATGTGGGGTGTGGTCCGAGAGGGCTATGGCCGAATATTCCGTTCCCTCCACTTTCGGGATTAGAGCCCTATTCAAAATGAAAAAATCTATCCGGGAGTAGGCTCTATGGGCATGGGAAAAGAAGGAAAATTCCCTGGTCTGCGGCCTAGCAAACCTCCATGGATCCACTCCCCCCATCTGGTCCATAGACCCCCTGAGCACCTTGGCCGCAGCCGGCCTCTTACCCGTCCTGGACCTAGAGCGGTCCAGTGCTGGGTCCAGCACCGTGTTGAAGTCCACCCCCATTATCAGGCTTCCTACCTCCAGATTCAGAATCCGACCCAGCATGCGTTTCATAAATCCGGTATCATCCCAATTCGGGGCATATACGTTCACCAGTACGCTGCAACCTACCACTCACCATCACATATCGACCTCCATTATTTGCTACAATATTCAGTGCCTCGAACGACACCCGCTTCCCCACCAGTATTGCAACCCCTCTGTTCTTCGCATCCAGCCCTGAATGAAAGACCTGCCCTACCCATCCCTTTCTCAGCCTAACCTGATCTGCCACCTTCAGATGTGTCTCCTGGAGCATAACCACGTCTGCCTTCAGTCTCTTTAAGTGCGCGAACACCCGGGCCCTCTTGACCGGCCCGTTCAGGCCCCTCACATTCCAAGTTATCAGCCGGATCAGGGGCTACCACCCCCCCCCCCCCCCCCCCCCCCCCCCCCCCCCCCGACTAGCCATCTCCTTTTCTAGGCCAGCCACGTGCCCGCGCCTCCCGCACCCTCCAGTCCCCCAGGTGGCGGACCCCCGCCCCGACTACCTCTCCTACTTCCAGCTACCCTTTGGCCAATGCAGCAGCAACCCAGTTCTCCCCCCTCCCTTTCTCTCCCCCCCCCCCCCCCCCCCACTAGATCCTCATCTAGCCATTTTGCTCCAGCAAATTTACTAACCCAACCTTCAACTCCGTCATCCAAGTCATTGATAAAAATCACAAATAGCAGAGGTCCCAGCACTGATCCCTGTGGTACACCGCTGGTGACTGGGCTCCCGGATGAAAATTTACCATTTACCAATACCCTCTGGCTTCTATGTGATGAGCAGTTACTCATCCAATCGGCCAAATTTCCCTCTATGCCATGCCTCCTTACTTTCTGCATGAGCCGACCATGGGGCACCTTATCAAACACCTTACTAAAATCCATGTATAAGACATCAACTGCTCTACATTCATCTATGTACTTAGTTACCTCCTCAAAGAATACAATCAAACTTGTGAGGCAAGACTTACCCCTCACAAATCCGTGCTGACTATCCTGGATTAAGCTGTATCTTTCCAAATGATCTTAAATCCTATCCCTCAGAACCCTTTCCAATAATTTACCTATGACCGAAGTGAGACTAACCGGCCTATAATTCCCACGGTTATACCTATTCTCTTTCTTGAACAAGGGGACAACATTCGCCTCTCTCCAGTCTTCTGGCACTATTCCTGTAGATAGTGAGGACATAAAGATCAAAGGCTCTGCAATCTCATCCCTCGCCTCTCAAAGAATCCTAGGATATATCCCATCAGGCCCAGGGGACTTATCTATCCTCCGGCTTCTCAAAATTTCTAACACATCTTACTTCCGAATATCTACCTCCTCCAGCCTACTGGCCTGTATCGCACTATCCTCCTCAACAACATGGCCCCTCTCCTTTGTGAACACTGAAGAAAAGTATTCATTTAGGGCCTCTCCTATATCTTCAGACTCCATGCACACGTTCCCACTACTGTCCTTTACCGGTCCTAACTTCACCTTGGTCATTCTTTTATTCCTCACAAGTGTAAAAAGCCTTGGGGTTTTCCTTGATCCTACCCGCCAAGGACTTCTCATGCCCCCTCCTAGCTCTCCTAAGCCCTTTCTTGAGCTCCTTCCTAGCTATCTTGTATCCCTCAAGTGCCCTAACTGAAACTTGTTTTCTCATCCTTACATAAGCCCCCTTCTTCCTCTTGACAAGACATTCAACCTCTTTTGTAAACCATGGTTCCCTCACTCGACCATTTCCTCCCTGCCTGACAGGGCCATGTATATCAAGGACACGCAGTATTTGCTCCTTGAACAAGCTCCACATCTCAATTGTGCCTATCCCTGACAATTCCTGTTTCCATCTTATGCTCCTCAATTCTTTGCCTAATCGCATCGTAATTACCATTCCCCCAGTTATAAACCTTGCCCTGCCATATATTCCTCTTGTCAGTCTATCCACATATTGTGTGAGGAAACCCCCCTGCACACACTGGTTAAAAACTGCCCCATCCAAACTATTCGAATTACAGTGGTTCCAATCAATATTTGGAAAGTTAAAGTCACCCATGACAACTACCCTGTGACTACCGCACGTATCCAAAATCTACATTGCAATCTTTTCCTCCACATCTCTGTTACTGTTTGGGAGCTTATAGAAAACTCCTAACAAAGTGACCGCTCCTTTCCTATTTCTAACTTCAGCCCACAGTTTGTGATGCAAAGCAAGGCCAACAATTCCCGTACTGGCGGAGGTTATTCGTGAAGGCCTGCCTTCTCAACCCTGCCCTTCGCCTGAGGTATGGTGATCCTCTGGTTAAATCACCACCAGTCAGCGTCTCCTTAGAGGGGAAAGCAGCCTGTGGTCATCTGGACTAAGGCGACTTTACCCTTTTTATTTCTGATCATGTCCTGCACTTGGTAGATCTGATGTTAGAGGTGGGTCGGACGCAACACACGGAATGGAAGTTGGACTTGGGGCTTTTATCGCATATTGGGTTCTTGGGGGATGGTCTCTAGAGCCATAAGGAATATGGAAAGTTCAATGGGAAGGGAATAGTCTCGCCCTGTTTGTTGAAGCGGTGATTAGAGGGAAGATCATATCATACAAGGCACACGTGGATGGAGAGACCAAAAAGGAGTGACAGAAGTTAATGGATGAGATCATGGGAGTGGACCGTGAATATGTGAGCGACTGAACTCTGGAACTATTGGTACGCAGGAAAAAGCTGCACATGCAGATTGTCCTGCTGTCTATGGACAGGGTGGTGCACCAGCTGAGGCTTTTGAAGGGGCTGGTATATGAGTATGGGGAGAAGGCCAGTCATCTCTTGGCTCACCAGCTAAGGTGACAGGATGCTTTCAGGTTAGGGATTCGGAGGGTAGGTTGGTCTCTCACCCAGATTTGAGCCTTTTATGATTGTCTGTATAGGTCAGAGCCACCGGGGGATGAGTGGGGAATGGCAGGGTTTTTAGAGGGTCTGGAGTTTCCCAAGGTGGGGGAGGAATTGGGTGAGGAGCTGGAGCCACCACTGGGATTGGAGGAGGTCTGAACAGCCCGAGAAAAGATGCAGATGGGGAAGGCGCCGGGGCTAAATGGGTTCTCAGTAGAATTGTATAAGAAGTTTGCTGATCAGTTGGTTTGGTTACTGATGGAGATGTATAATGATTTCCTGGAGCAGGGCTCTCTCCTAGGATGTTGAGGCAGGCGCCCATCTTCCTTCTCCTGAAAACGTATAAGGATCCCACGATCTCACTGCTCAATGTGGATGCAAAGCTTTCGGCCAAGATCCTGGCGCTGCGGTTGGGACCCTGTCTCCCGGAGATAGTTGGGGAGGACCAGATGGGTTTTGTGAAAGGCTGAAAGTTGTCAACCAGCATGAGACATCTGCTCGATGTGGTTCTCACCCAGGTTACTGGGCCGGAATCGGAAATAATCGTGTCGCTGGACGCAGAAAAAGCATTAGACATGGTTGAGTGGAGGTACCTCTTCGCAGTCTTGGAGATGTTTCGGTTGGGCTCTGGTGCAGTTATTGTAAACGGCTCCTTCATCCAGCACGCGTACCAACTCCACGAGTTCTGGATTTATTTGGCTACATAGGGGGATGATAGAAGAGTGCCGGGTGCCATGTGTCTCACCTCTTGTTCGTGCTGGCGATTGAGCCATTGCCGATTGCCCGGAGGGCCACAAACAAGTGGAGAGGGATTGGTAGAGATGGGGTGGAGCACAGGGTGTCTTACATGTAGATGACCTTCTGTTTTATCTCGGGGATCCGGGTCAGTTATGGGAGACAATAGGTATATTGAAGAGCTTGACTCGGGATACAAGTTAAATTTAGGGACGAATGAATATTTTGTGGTCACCACCTCTAGGAATGGAGCCAGTTTGGGGGGTTTGCCTTTCCGCCTGGCCGGGACTAGCTTTCGGTATTTGGGGGGCCAGGTAGTTCAGGATTGGACATGGTTCCGTAAATTGAATTACAACAACCTAGTGGGCAGGATCAAGGCGGACCTGCAAAGGTGGGACACCCTTCCCCACTGTCTTTTTTAAAAAGAAATATATTTTATTGAAATTTTTTTCCAAACAACAATTTTTCCCTCTTACAAAGCAAACGAAATAATAACAAAACAGAAATTTTTAACAATACACAGGTAACAAAACCCCATTGTCTATTGACCTAAACTAAACTAAACCCCCCCCCTTCTTTCCCCCCCCCCCCCCCCCCCCCCCCCCCCCTGGGTTGCTGCTGCTGGTCATCTGTCTTCCCTCTAACGTTCCCCTAGGTAGTCGAGAAATGGCTGCCACCGCCTGGTGAACCCTTGAGCCGATCCTCTCAGGGCAAACTTTATCTGCTCCAGTTTAATGAGCCCCGCCATATCATTTACCCAGGCCTCCAGTCCGGGGGGTTTCGCCTCCTTCCACATGAGTAGGATCCTGCGCCGGGCTACTAGGGACGCAAAGGCCATGACATCGGCCTCTTTAGCCTCCTGCACTCCCGGCTCTTCCGCAACTCCAAATAGAGCTAACCCCCAGCCTGGTTTGATCCGGGCCTTCACCACCTGCGAAATCACTCCCGTCACTCCCTTCTAATACCCTTCCAGTGCCGGGCACGCCCAAAACATATGTGCGTGGTTTGCCGGGCTCCCGCCACACCTCCCACATTTGTCCTCCACTCCAAAGAACCTGCTCAATCTTGCCCCCGTTATGTGTGCTCTATGTAGCACCTTAAATTGAATCAGGCTAAGCCTGGCGCATGAGGAAGAGGAATTTACCCTGCTTAGGGCATCAGCCCACATACCCTCCTCTATCTCCTCCCCTAATTCTTCTTCCCACTTTCCTTTTAGTTCGCCCACCGACTCCTCCCCCTCTTCCCTCATCTCTCGGTATATCTCTGACACCTTGCCCTCTCCGACCCACACCCCTGAAAGCACCCTGTCCTGTATCCCCTGTGTCGGGAGCAATGGAAATTCCCTCACCTGGTGTCTAGTAAACGCCCTCACCTGCATATATCGCAAGAAATTTCCCCGGGGCAACTTATACTTTTCCTCCAATGCTCCCAAGGTCGCAAAAGTCCCATCTATAAATAAATCTCCCACCTTCCTAATTCCCAACTGGTACCAGTTTTGAAATCCTCCATCCATTCTTCCTGGGGCGAACCTATGGTTGTTCCTGATAGGGGACCCCACCAGGGCTTCACGCACCCCTCTCTGTCGCCTCCACTGTCCCCATATGTTCAGTGTTGCCGCCACCACCGGGTTCATGGTGTACTTTTTCGGTGAGAACGGTAGCGGCGCCGTCACCAGCGCCTCTAGACTCGTCCCTTTACAGGACCTTCTCTCTAGCCTTTTCCACGCCGCTCCCTCACCCTCCATCATCCATCTATGTATCATTGCCACATTGGCGGCCCAATAGTAATCACCCAAGTTCGGTAGTGCCAGTCCTCCTCTGTCCCTACTACGCTGAAGGAACCCCCTCCTTACTCTCGGAACTTTCCCTGTCCACACGAAGCTCGTGATGCTCCTATCTATTTTATTAAAAAAGGTCTTGGTGATTAGTATAGGGAGACATTGAAATACAAATAAGAACCTCGGGAGGACCATCATCTTAATTGCTTGCACCCTGCCCGCCAGCGATAGAGGCTGCATGTCCCACCTCTTGAAGTCCTCCTCCATTTGTTCTACCAGCCGTGTCAGATTAAGTCTGTGCAAGGTTCCCCAGCTCCTAGCGATCTGAAGCCCCAGGTATCGGAAGTTTCTTTCCACTTTCCTTAGCGGTAAGCCTTCTATCTCTCTACTCTGGTCCCCTGGATGTATCACAAATAATTCACTCTTCCCCATGTTTAGCCTATACCCCGAGAATTCCCCGAACCCCCTCAAAATTCGCATAACCTCTATCATCCCCCCCCGCTGCGTCCGACACGTATAACAATAGGTCATCTACGTATAACGAGACTCGGTGTTCTTCTCCCCCTCTAATCACCCCTCTCCATTTCCTGGAGTCTCTCAACGCCATGGCCAGAGGTTCAATTGCCAACGCGAACAACAATGGAGACAGCGGGTATCCCTGTCTTGTTCCCCTATATAATCGGAAATACTCCGATCTATGTCGACCTGTAACTACGCTTGCTGTTGGAGCCCCATAAAGAAGTCTAACCCAGCTAATAAACCCGTTCCCAAACCTCCTTAACACTTCCCATAAATACTCCCACTCCACCCTATCAAATGCCTTCTCTGCGTCCATTGCCGCCACTATCTCTGCCTCCCCCTCCACTGGGGGCATCATTATCACCCCTAATAGTCGTCGCACGTTAACATTCAGTTGTCTCCCTTTTACGAACCCTGTCTGGTCTTCGTGCACCACCCCCGGGACACAGTCCTCTATCCTCGATGCCAGTACCTTTGCCAGCAATTTGGCGTCCACGTTCAATAGTGAATTAGGTCTATAGGACCCGCACTGCAACGGATCTTTGTCCCTCTTCAAAATTAGCGATATCGTCGCCTCCGACATCGTCGGGGGTAGAGTCCCCCCTTCCCTGGCCTCATTGAACGTCCTCGCCATCAACGGGGCCAACGAGTCCACATATTTTCTGTAATATTCCACCGGGAAGCCGTCTGGCCCTGGGGCCTTCCCTGCTTGCATGCTTCCCAGTCCCTTAATAACCTCGTCCACCTCAATCGGCGCCCCCAGGCCTGCCACCTCTTGCTCCTCCACTTTCGGGAACCTCAATTGGTCCAGGAACTGCCGCATCCCCTCCTCTCCCTCTGGGGGTTGAGACCTATACAGTTCCTCATAGAAGGTCTTGAAAACCTCATTTATCTTTCCTGCCCTTCGCACCGTGTCTCCCCTTTCGTCTCTAATTCCTCCTATCTCCCTTGCTGCTGCCCTCTTTCGCAATTGATGCGCCAACAGGCGACTAGCCTTTTCCCCATATTCATACCTCCTCCCCTGTGCCTTCCTCCACAGTACCTCCGCCTTTCTGGTGGTCAGAAGGTCAAACTCCGTCTGGAGTCGTCTCCTCTCCCTGTACAATTCCTCCTTCGGGGTCTCTGCAAATTCCCTGTCCACCCGTAAAATCTCCCCCAGTAATCTTTCCCTTTCCTTGGCCTCTGTTGTCCTTTTGTGGGCCCCAATAGAGATCAGCTCTCCTCTGACCACCGCTTTTAATGCTTCCCAGACCACTCCCACAGGGACCTCGCCGTCGTCATTGACCTCCAGGTATCTCTCAATACACCCCCGCACTCTTGCACACACTCCCTCTTCCGCCATCAGTCCAGAGTGTTCTCTGCTCCCTGTCCTCTCCTACTTCCAGGTCCACCCAATGTGGGGCATGATCCGAAACCGCTATGGCTGAGTACTCAGCTTCTTCCACCCGAGAGATCAACGACCTTCCCAACACAAAAAAAATCTATCCGGGAGTATACTTTATGGATATGGGAGAAGAAGGAAAACTCCCTAGCCCTAGGTCTAAGAAATCGCCATGGATCCACTCCCCCCATTTGGTCCATAAACCCCTTAAGTACCTTGGCCGCTGCCAGCCTTCTTCTGGTCCTTGAGCTGGATCTATCTAGCCCCGGGTCTAGCACCGTATTAAAGTCCCCTCCTAAAATCAAGTTTCCTGCCTCCAGGTCCGGTATACGCCCCAGCATCCGTCTCATGAATCCCGCATCGTCCCAATTTGGGGCATGCACATTAACCAACACGACCTCCATTCCCTCCAGCCTACCACTCACCATTACATGTCTACCTCCGCTATCTGCTACGATGTTCTTTGCTTCAAATGCTACCCGTTTCCCCACCAAAATGGCCACCCCTCTGTTCTTTGCGTCCAGTCCTGAGTGGAACACCTGTCCCACCCATCCTTTCCTTAGCCTAACTTGGTCCGCCACCTTTAGGTGCGTCTCTTGGAGCATAACCACGTCTGCCCTTAGTCCTTTCAAATGCGCGAGCACTCGGGCCCTTTTTATCGGTCCGTTCAGGCCTCTCACGTTCCACGTGATCAGCCTCACTAGGGGGCTACCTGCCCCCCTCCCGTGTCGACTAGCCATTACCTTCTCTAGGCCAGTCCCATATCCCCCCTCCGCGCTCCCGCTCGCTCCCCCAGCGTCGCACACCATCCCCGCCCACCCACTCTTTAGCCATTTCCTTTTGGATTTCCGCAGCAGCAACCCAGTTGTCCCCCCCCCTCCCCCTCCCTCCCCCCCCCTCCCCGCTAGATCTCTTTCTAGCATGATTGCTCCCCCCATATTACTTCCGTAAGTCAGCTGACTTCAACTGACCCCGGCTACTCCTGCTCACTCCTCGACCCCCCCGTGTGGGGAACTCCCATCCGCCTTGCGCCTGTCTTCCCGCCTTATTCTTTCTGGCGCGGGTTCCCCACTGTCTTTGACAGGCCAGATGCAATCTCTCAAGATGAACATCTTGCCGAGATTTTTATTTTTATTTCAACGTCTTCCCGTATTCCTACTCAAGTCTGTTTTTCAGGGGATTGAGTGGCTTGTATTGGGTTTCATATGGACAGGAGGAGGAGATGGGGTGGGGTGGAGACCCAGGATGTAACCTGGTGCAGATGAAGTCTGGGTTGTGTCAAGCGTCCAGTTTAGGGGTGCTGGCGACTGCCTGCAAAGTACCTTTCCAAGCCGATGGTTGTCTCCACTTTAAAAATATGGAGGCAGCATTTCAATTTGGGGTCGGCGTCAAGGCGGGCCCCTATTTAAGTGGACCAATTGTTCAAACCGGCTAAGTTAGATGCCACATTCAAGGGTGGAAGGGGAAGGAGCTGGAGAGAGTGAGGGATTTAATTTTGGAGGGGTGGTTGCCAGCCTGGAGGGGCTGCAAGACAAAGTCGGGCTCTCGAGCTTGGACGCGGTTAGGTACCTCTAGGTTCGGAACTTTGATCGACGGATGTTTCCAGCATTTCCGGTGGTGCCGCTTTCAACCTAATTGGATAGGACACTTTTTTGTTTGGGGTCGGAAGAAGGTAGTACATTCGGCATCTATCGATGGACTTTCGGGGAAGAGTCTGTCTTGATGGAGTGGGTGAAGGTTAAATGGGAGGAGGAGTTAGGACTTATGCTGGATGAGGAGATGTGGAATGAGTCTCTCTCCAGGGTGAATGCCACATTATTCTGTGCGAGGCTGAGTTTGATCCAACTCAAGGTAGTGCTCAGGGCGCACCTCACTACCTCACCAAGGTCAGAATGAGGTGTTTCTTTGATGGGATTGAGGACAGGTGCGAGCGCTGTTCGAGAGGGCCTGCAAACTACAGATGTCCCAAGCTTGTGGGTTTCTGGGTGTCTCTTTTCAAGCACCATATCAGAAATTCTGAATATTGAACTGGACTCCTGTCATTTAGTGGCTACATTTGGGGTATCGAACCTGCCGGAGTTGCGGATGGGGGCAGGTGCCTAGGCATTTGCCTCGCTGGTTCCTCGGAGGCGAATCCTCCTGAGTTGGGACTGGTGATGCCACCTAGTGCCTTGGTGTGGCTAGGTGACTTAATGGAGTTTTTGCACATCCAGAAGGTCAAATGTACCGTGAGGGGGTCAATTGAAGGGTTCTCCCGTGGATGGCACCCGTTCATATTGTACTTTAAGGAATTGTTCACTGTTAGCTGTTAGAGGGGTGAGGGAGGAGAAGTAAGGAGGGGGTGGGTTTACTAGGGTATTGTTTTTATTATTCAGTTTACTGTTGTTTGTAATGTTTGTATTTTTTGCAAAAAATGATAAAAATTTAATATAAATATTTTCAAGTAAAAAAATAAAGGTGAAAGACCACAAGGATTCATACTGATAATTATAGTATTGATGATGAACAGTTTGAGAGTGAACGGCAGCTTTGGATTTTGGAAAGCACAGTTGTGCGGAGTGTAATGCAATAGGTATAAGGATGGAATGAGCATCAGCTAGTTTCCAAGAAGGAAAATTAGGCTTGGGAATGAGAGACTGAAAAGCTGCCATTGATTTCCAGAATGATCAGATTTGAGATTTAAAGTTATTTGAACAATTTATTTTTTGTCTGGTCAATACTCTCAATTCAGTGGAAATTTTAAACTAATTGCTTTTTTGTACTTCCTCACATCAAAGAGAAATCATTAGGTTGGAGACTCGTATCCTTAAGATTATGACCATATTTAATTGCAATCCAGAGAGCGGTGGATCTGACTGAGATTACTGGGCTAAAGGTCAATGTCAGTCATAAATTTTGGACAGAATAGAGCATTGGATGGAAGTTATTTGGCAAAACCATCAAAATTGGAGTTGGCATGCCAGTATTGATTGAGAGTGTGAATAAAGTGCCTCATAGCCCACCAGGCTGATCATCTTCATAGTTTTAAAAGCCAGAAATGCAAATGAGAATGCCCATTTTGTTTCACTCTCTGATTTAGAAGGATCCCTGTTGGTGCATGGAATTGAAAACAAGGTATAAACTGAATTCAGTGAGCATGTTTAAAATTAATATTGTGCAATTTTCAGTTGTATTAAAATGTATGTTGCAAGATTCAAAATTTTGACACATCCAGTTGCTTTCGAAGCCTCCCTTAAAAATAATAGTTCTGCAAGAGCAGAAATTACGCAGGCTGATTTTGCTAAGAAGTTAAAAATAAATGTGTTTGCCTTGCATGGTTTATTGGTGAACGAAGCAATCCTTCAGGGATGTGTGCAGAATCTGTGTTTGCTTTCAAGGAACTAGTGCATTTCAACTTGATGTTTCTTTATTTTACATTTGACTAGTTGTCTATCTTTGAACTGACTCAGTTGCACAAAGATAATTTGTTTGAGAACTTTATTGAATTTATGGTACTGACTTGGCATTGATGAATAGATCTCAACAGATGGTGCAACTTTAAATATTCATGAGATTTGACAACAGGAAAGAAGTGATTTATCCAGCAAATATTGTTGTGCATGGTTCAGTTTTGTTGGCTGCTGAAGAAAAGATCACAGAGGGAGAGTTTATCAGGACTCCCAGCTGGCCCAATATTGGCTTTATCAATCACAATAATGGGCTGACCGTATATTGTCTCATCGCCCCACATTTATCAGTACTGTCTTCGTGGAAAATGAACTAAACAGTAATGTCATACACAGTTACAAATGATGTATGAATAGCAGTGTCTCCTGCAACACCGGACCTTAATGCGTGAAGGAATGAATGAAGAAGGCTCTAGAATTTTCAAAGCCTTGTTTCATCCGCATTTTGTGTGCAGATGTAATACAGCAGTAGCTTCAGCAGTGAGCTCTTTCTCTGTATGCTGGCACTTTTCAAAGCTTAATTTCCTTTCACTGACTATCTCTCACTAGAAACAATTCTCCATTTATTTCAAAGAGCTATTGGCTGTTCTTGGAACAGTCAAATAAGGTTGATAATATCAGTAAAAGCATCAAAAGGTGGACGATTTTAAAGTAGATCATATAACTTTTATTATTCCTCGCATGGAATAATTTAATGTTACCTAGTATTAACCACCATCATAGAGGAGACAAAATTATATTTGAATCAGTTGGCTTTTAGTAGAATTTCTAATTCTTTTGTATAACTAGAACTGATATTTTACTTTAAAAGTTTCTTTATGCTCTGATAATTAAAGTAGCTCTAACTACTGTTTGTACAAATGAGGACAGTTGGTGTGGTAAGGTGGGGAAAATAATGTGCCAATTGCCAGCTTTTAATGTAAAAGCAATCTTTGATTATAGGCACACAATTTTTTGCAAAGGTTATCTCCATTTTCTACTGTAACATTGGTGGGAGGCTGGCGAAAAGCCTGGATGATACAGTAGGAAAGTGGGAGAATACTTCCACAATTCTATCTTCACATCATCACTGTCTGGTGCATTATTGTGAACATACAAATGTGCAAAATAGGAGCAGGCTGAGACCATTTGGCCCCTCGGGCCTGCTCGACCATTCAATAATGTCCATTCTCTAGAATGTCCCATGGCAGTCCCACTTGGGTTTTGAATTCCACATTCCCACCTATCCCCATTCATTGCCTCAGAATTGATCAGGCGTTCCTCAAAATGCTATGGGCTGGGTTCTCGGCACCCCAAAGCCGAAATCACACCTGGCGCCGGGGCGGAGAATTCAGTTTCATGCATGGAATCGGGACCGGCAATGGTTCCTTGATTCTCTGGCCCCCAAAAAACGGCATTCTCTGGCCCCCAAAAAACGGCATTCTCTAGAGGTGCGCTGCGCCGCGTATCCTCCACCTGCGGCCATTGCTTGAGGCCTGCCCCGCTATTCTCCGCCCCCGACCGGCCGAAGTCCCGACGCGTGGTTCTAATCTGGTCCTGCTGTTCGGGATACTCGGGTGGCAGCTGCGGACTCAGTCCGCGGCCGCCATGGTCAGGGGCGGGCAGATCGGAGCGCAGGCGGCGCCTCATACGGGACTGTGCCGCAATTGTGCAGGCGGTCCGGGTCGGGCGCGCATCCGAACGGGGAGACTATTTCCGCGGTCCACCTCCGTGGTCTGAGTCTGCCATGGAGCATGGCGCGGCTGTTGGAGGCGGCCGCCGTGCACATGCATGGCCTCTGACCCGGAAGTGCGGGGGGCCGTACCTGGAGCTGTGAGCTTCACGACGGCTCCCTGGTAGCCCATGCAGAGCTGTGAATCTGTGGCCTTTTGACGCCAGTTTTTCTGGCGTAAAAGACCACAGTTTTCACGATGGTGTGGGCACATAGTCCCTGAAACAGAGAATCCAGCCCTAAATTTCTTACTAACTTTTTCTGAGTTGATTTAATGGAATTGGTTGTTTGGGAGGATGAATGAAATCCACCCTGTTGGCCTAGGCAGGCTGAATCTGCCGTCAGCGATTATATCACACTGCTTCCTGAGATGACCATGTAAGCCAGGTATTTTGGCAGTAGTTGGATGTTTAAGTCCCTAAATTGTTTTTGCAACTGTTCAGTTGTGATACAAAGACTCAAGTTAAAGGAAAGTCATATAACACACGTGCGCACAATTAATTTGTCTCGAGACTGGAGAATTTTGACAGCAACTGGTTGTCACTCTGGTCACGTACCAGATTAATTTACTGATTGGGTGCTTAAGATTTTTAATTGAAGGCAAAGTGAACTTTCTCATAATGAAAATTAACTAAATCTTTCATTTCCTAATCATAAGGAAAATCAAAGATAGTTTTAAGGGATTTACATTTGTATTGGTAAACAGCATGTTCCCCTCGTGTCTGCGTGGGTTTCCTCCGGGTGCTTCGGTTTCCTCCCACAAGTCCTGAATGATATGCTTGTTCGGTTAATTGGACATTCTGAATTCTCCCTCAGTGTACCTGAACAGGCGCCGGAGAGTGACGACTAGGGAATTTTCACGGTAACTTCATTGCAGTGTTAATGTAAACTTACTTGTGACAATAATAAAGATTATATTATATATTATTAGAAGTAAAGTATAATTTTAAGTGTTTAATTTAAGGTTTCTGTGCTTGGAGGAGTAAAATTAGTAGTTAGATTCATGCTCGACAGAAGTGTTTGTATGTGGGGGTTGGCTATGTTACAACCATTTTCATCGTGCTTCGAGAGGGCTGCGATGTGAAGAATAAATTGTTGTAGCAGGGGTATTGCTTAGCAGCAGGGGGTCACTTTCCTTTGTTAGTTTTAACTGGAAGCTAGAGCAGTTGGAGAGATGAATGGCACGATTCTCTATCTGTGATGTGCTCAAGCGAGGGCACAACGCAGCCGGAGAATGCCGGAAGAGGCCTGCAGCGAGTCTCCCGACAGCCTTTGGCCACCCTGGCACTGCAAAGGTGCCCAAATGGCACTGCCAAGCCAGCAAGAACACTGCCTGGGTTCCAGCGTGGCACTGCCATGGGTGCCAGGTTGGCACTGCCAAGGGCTAGCGGGTGACGGGGACCATGCCCATGAAAGGAGGGTGGAGGGGGGATTTGAAGAGTGGTGTGTGCAGGCCAGGTAAATAAGGGCCTCCGGGAGGTTGGTTGGATGATGACTGGGAGTCCTAGGAGGGAGCGGGTGCTGTAAGGGGGTTGGGGTGGCCTAAAGAGCGGGGGACCTCCAAGGATCGCATAGCAGGGTGTCCTCATTTGCAAGCTGTGGGTTAGTGTCCATGTGTGTGGGGGGGTGGAATTGCCCGTGGGTGGGGGCTGTGGGGGACCCACACGCTCACTTAGAGATCTGGGAATCCTTTCAAAATTATGGCCCGATCACAGTTTAGCTCCGCAGTGCTAAAACAAATTCTAAGCCTGGGCTTAACCGGTGATAAACTCCCCAGGGCCCAAAAACGTGACTAGGTGTCACTGGGTAGCGGTGGAGAACTCGCCGGCAGAGCCGGCGGGAACCTCCCTAAAAAACCCGCCACAATTTAACTTTTAAGTATTTTGTAAGAATCGCGCCCGTGGAGTGAGAAGGCAGCTCTCACAGCTCTGGTAGAAACAGTTGGTTTCGAAGATTAGGGAGGGAATATATCTCTCTGATTTGCCATAAGAAAAACTGAAACATGGAATAATGGACAGCTAGTTAAGGAAACTAGAGAAATGAAGAGAAGTTTCCAAGCAGTCTGGAGTTAAAGAGAACAGAGGAAACTGGGAACAAGAACAGATTACTATGGTTGTCCAGGCGCAGCTGTGTTTTCTCCCTCTCTGTAGCTGGTTGCCTGCTGTCCCTGTGAGTCAGAACTGAAGATCATTACAAGCTGAAGGGAAAGAAAAGTACTTGACTGAAGGCCTAACCTTGAGAAAGAAACTGACTGGAAGACATCCATCTGCATCGATATCTTTCCATGTTATATCTGGTGACTGTTTTCAAAGTAACTCAACCGCGGGTATTAATATAAAATCTAATGTCACCTGTGTTGCGACTCTCTGTGGGGCTGGAATTGACGGTGCACGAGCTCTGGGTGTCGTAACAATGTTCATCTTTAAGTCTGTGTGTATTTGTTAAGCAAAGAGGAGTAAAGGAGTATTGTATAATAATCCAACTTCTCGTGTTTGATGTTGTTTTTCTTGCTGTTAAAAGGAACCAGCGGTCCTGTGACTCTGTTCCTCCAGGTTTTATTTTTTTTTAAAAGTAAAAGTTGTGGTCTTTTGAGCTAAGGTTCCCTTCTGAAATCTTCCCGTCCAGTTATAACATCAACTGGGGTCATGACAAAGAGTTAACCTGGCATTAGTGATAGGGTAGCAAAGGATGTTGTGATTGATGGTCAAAACCATTTATTTGCTGGAATTAGCTGGCTTCTCATCGCTTTAGCTTCAAACCGTTGTTGAGGCTAAACATTCTGGATCCTGGAAGGAAAGTCACAGTCCAGCATTTGGTATCTGAGATAATTCTGATTGTGTGAGACATAGAGGCTGCATTAGTTCCTGTCAGGGGATATGTCAGGCCGGTGTTTCATAAACAGTAGACCAGATCCAGTTTAACTAATAAGCGAATGAACCTGGTGGTTCAGGAGTTTTGTTCTCGAAAGTTCAAGTGCAAATAGAAAAAGCTATGAAAAGACAAATAGAATTTTAGATTATCTAACCGATAATATAACATCCTCGACTAGGGTCCTGCTGTATCTTTGCAAAACATCAATTCGGTCACAATTTGAGTGCTGTGTGCAGTTTTGACCACTCCATTATGGAAAGAATGTTAAAGCCATAGAAAGTATACAGTATAGATTATTAGGATAATACTAGTGGTGGGAAATTATTATCAGGAGAGACTTGAGATGCTGATTATACTAAAGCAGACAAGGTAAAAGGGATATATTAGAGATTTTTTTTAAATCAAAGGAAGGAGTCAGGATGTCAATGACATACGAACATACAAAGACAATGGAGTACAGATCTTTTTTTTAAAAAAATAATTTTTATTAAAGGTTTTCATAAAATATCATTAACAAAATGAGAAAGAAAAAAGAACCCAACAGGGTTAAGTACAAAAAACAATCTAAAAAAGCAACCCCCCAACAACCACCCCCCCCCCCCCCCCGTACCTAAATAATAAATTAACATTAACACCCCGACTTAAGACAACAGGTGTATACACCCCCTCAGACCCTTCCAGTGTAAATAACATAAACAAAAATAAAGTAAACCCCCCCACCCCCCGAGCTGCTGCTGCCATTGACCAATGTCTATCGTTCTGCCAGAAAGTCTAAGAACGGTTGCCACCGCCTAAAGAACCCTTGTACCGATCCTCTCAAGGCGAATTTCACCCTCTCCAATTTAATGAACCCTGCCATATCGCTGATCCAGGATTCCACGCTTGGGGGCCTCGTATCTTTCCACTGAAGGAGAATCCTTCGCCGGGCTACCAGGGACGCAAAGGCCAGAATTCCGGCCTCTTTCGCCTCCTGCACTCCCGGCTCCTCTGCCACCCCAAATATTGCGAGCCCCCAGCCCGGTTTGACCCTGGATCCTACCACCCTCGACACCGTCCTCGCTACGCCCTTCCAAAATTCCTCCAGCCCTGGGCATGCCCAGAATATATGGGTGTGATTTGCTGGGCTCCCTGAGCACCTAACACACCTGTCCTCACCCCCAAAGAACCTGCTCATCCTTGTCCCGGTCATGTGTGCCCTGTGCAGCACCTTAGACTGTATGAGGCTGAGCCTCGCGCATGAAGAGGAAGAGTTCACCCTCCCGAGGGCATCTGCCCACGTCCCCTCTTCGATCGCCTCTCCCAACTCCTCCTCCCACTTTTCAACTCCACCACCGAGGCCTCCTCCTCCTCCTGCATCACCTGGTAAGTTTCCGAGATCTTCCCCACTCCCACCCACCCCCCCGAGAGCACCCTGTCCTGTACTGTGTGTAGCAGTAGCCGTGGGAATTCCACCACCTGCCGTCTGGCAAACGCCCTTACCTGTAAGTACCTGAAGGTGTTCCCCGGGGGGGAGCCCGTACTTCTCCTCCAGCTCACCCAAGCTCGCGAACCTCCCGTCCACAAACAGGTCCCCCCGTATGCCTGCCCTGGGCCACCCCGAAAACCCTCCACCTGTTCTTCCTGGGGCGAACCGGTGGTTCCCCCGTAATGGGGTCCACGCCGAGGCCCTAACTTCCCCCCCATGCCGCCTCCACTGCCCCCAGATTTTGAGGGCCGCCACCACCACCGGGCTCGTGGTATACCTCCTTGGAGGGAGTGGCAGCGGTGCCGTTGCCAGCGCCCCCAGACTCGTACCCACACAAGACGCTGTCTCCAGCCTCTTCCATGAAGCCCCCTCCCCCTCCATCACCCACTTGCACACCATTGTCGCATTGGCGGCCCAGTAGTACCCACAGAGGTTGGGCAGCGCCAGCCCCCCCTATCTCTACTCCGCTCCAGGAACACCCTTCTCACCCTCGGAGTCCCTCGCGCCCACACAAACCCCATTATACTCCTGTTAACCCGCCTGAAAAAAGCCTTCGGGATAAACACGGGGAGGCACTGGAACAGGAACAAAAACCTTGGGAGCACCATCATTTTGATTGACTGCACCCTACCCGCCAGGGACAGCGGCACCGCGTCCCACCTCTTGAACTCCTCCTCCATTTGCTCCACCAGCCTTGTAAAGTTAAGCCTATGCAGGGCCCCCCAGCTCCTGGCCACCTGGACCCCCAAATATCTGAAACTCCTCTCCGCCCGTTTTAGTGGGAGCTCGCCAATCCCCCTCTCCTGGTCCCCTAGCTGAATTACGAACAGCTCGCTCTTCCCCATATTGAGCTTGTACCCCGAAAAGTCCCCGAATTCCCTAAGCATCCTCATTACCTCTGGCATTCCTCCCACCGGGTCCGCCACATACAGCAGCAGGTCGTCCGCATAAAGCGACACCCTATGCTCCTCCCCACCCCGCACAAACCCCCTCCATTTCCTCGACTCTCTCAGTGCCATAGCCAGGGGTTCAATCGCCAGTGCGAAGAGCAGGGGGGACATGGGACACCCCTGTCTCGTCCCTCGGTGCAACCGAAAGTACTCGGACCTCCTCCTATTTGTGGCCACACTCGCCATCGGGACCTCGTACAACAGCCTAACCCACCTGACAAACCCCTCCCCAAACCCGAACCTCTTCAGCACCTCCCACAGGTACCCCCACTCTACCCTATCGAAGGCTTTCTCAGCGTCTATCGCCACCACTATCTCCGCCTCCCCCTCCCTCGCCCGCATCATGATAACGTTCAAAAGCCTCCGCACATTCGCGTTCAACTGTCTCCCCTTCACAAACCCCGTCTGGTCTTCATGGATGATCTGCGGCACACAATCCTCAATCCTCGTGGCTAAGACCTTCGCCAGCACCTTGGCATCTACATTTAGCAAGGAAATCGGTCTGTAAGACCCACATTGCAGGGGATCCTTGTCCCGCTTCAGGATCAAGGAGATCAGTGCCCGGGACATCGTCGGGGGTAAAGCCCACCCCCCCTCCCTTGCCTCATTAAAGGTCCTAACTAACAGCGGGCCCAACAGGTCCATATATTATTTATAGAACTCGACCGGGAAACCGTCCGGCCCCGGTGCCTTCCCCGCCTGCATGCTTCCTATCCCTTTGATCAGCTCCTCCAGCCCAATCGGGGCCCCCAGTGCCGCCACCAGTCCCTCTCCCACCTTTGAAAACCTCAATTGGTCCAGGAAACGGCCCAACCCTCCTTCCTCCCGTGGGGGCTTGGATCGGTACAATTCCTCGTAGAAGTCCCTGAAGACCCCATTGATGCCAACCCCACTCCGCACCACGCTCCCTCCCCTGTCCTTGACTCCCCCGATCTCCCTAGCTGCGTCCCGCTTCCGAAGCTGATGCGCCAGCATCCGGCTTGCCTTTTCCCCATACTCGTAGACAGCCCCTGGGCCTTCCTCCACTCCACCTCCGCCTTCCTGGTGGTCACCAGGTCGAATTTGGCCTGGAGGCTGCGCCTCTTCCTCAACAATCCTTCCTCAGGTTCTTCCGCATACCTCCTGTCTACCCTCACCATCTCCCCCACCAGCCTCTCCCTCTCCCCCTCTCCCTCCGCTCCTTGTGGGCCCTGATGGAGATCAGCTCTCCCCTCACCACCGCCTTCAGTGCCTCCCATACCATCCCCACTCGGACCTCCCCGTTGTCGTTGGTCTCCAAGTACCTCTCTATACTTCCTCGGACCCACTCGCTCACCTACTTGTCCGCCAACAGCCCCACCTCCAAGCGCCACAGCGGGCGCTGGTCCCCCTCCTCCCCCATCTCCAAGTCCACCCAATGCGGGGCGTGGTCCGAAATGGCTATTGCCGAATACTCGGTATCCTCTACTCTCGCTATCAGCGCCCTACTCAAAATGAAAAAGTCGATTCGAGAATAAGCCTTATGGACATGTGAGAAGAATGAAAATTCCCTAGTCCCCGGCCTTGCAAATCTCCAAGGGTCCACCCCTCCCATTTGGTCCATAAATCCACTCAACACTCTAGCCGCCGCCGGCTTCCTACCCGTCCTAGACCTGGAGCGATCCAGTGCAGGATCCAACCACGTGTTAAAGTCTCCCCCCATTATCAGGCCCCCCACTTCCAAGTCTGGGATCCGACCCAACATACGCCGCATAAAACCCGCATCGTCCCAGTTCGGAGCATACACATTGACCAGTACCACCCTCTCTCCCTGCAACTTACCACTTACCATTATGTACCTACCGCCATTATCTGCCACAATGCTCGACGCCTCGAATAACACGTTCTTTCCCACCAAGATCGCCACCCCTCGATTTTTGGCATCTAGCCCCGAGTGAAACACCTGACCTACCCACCCTTTCCTCAGTCTTACCTGGTCTGCCACCTTCAGGTGTGTCTCCTGGAGCATAACCACATCCGCCTTGAGCCCCTTCAGGTGCGCGAACACGCGGGCCCGCTTAACTGGCCCATTCAGTCCCCTTACATTCCAGGTTATCATCCGGATTAGGGGGCTACCCGCCCCTCTCCCCCGCTGACTAGCCATGATCCCTCCTCGGCCAGCCACACGCCCGCACCCACACCCGGCCCGTTCCCCACAGCGGCATACCCCCGTCTTAACCCACCCCACTCGCTCCAGCTCCTCCTTGATCTTAGCAGAAGCAACTCGATCCCCCCCCCCCCCCCCCCCCCCCCCCCCCCCGGGGCTAGGACCCATCCTAGCTGGTTTACTCCCCCCATTGCACTTCCGCAAGTCAGCTGACTCCTGCTGACCCCGGCCACTCCCGCCTGCCCTTCGACTCCTCCCATTGTGTGGCACACCCTCCTCTCCCGCTCCCCGTTCACAGGCTCTCCCCCTCCCCCCTCCGTTCTAAGCTCGGGAAACAATCCTCGCTGTCCCGCCCCCCCCCCCCCCCCCCCCCCAGTCTTCGGCGCGGGAAAAAAATCTCGCGCTCTCCACCTACCAGGCCCCGCCACCAACCAAAACAGTGCCCAACCCGCCCCATCCACCCTCCCCAACCCGAAAGAGAAAAACACAGAGAAAAAGAAACCCAAAACAATGCAAAGGCCCCCCCCCCGCCCCCGAACCAAGAATAGGCATAACATATCCACCGCAGTCCCCAATCACCAACCCTCAGTCTGTGTCCAGCTTCTTGGCCTGAACAAAGGCCCACGCCTCCTCCGGAGACTCAAATAATGGTGCCGGTCCTTGTAGGTGACCCACAATCGCGCCGGCTGCAACATGCCAAACTTCACCACTTTCCTGTGCAGCACCGCCTTCGCTCGATTGTACCCGGCCCTCCTCTTCGCCACCTCCGCACTCCAGTCCTGATATATCCGAACCTCCGCGTTCTCCCACCTGCTGCTCCTCTCCTTCTTGGCCCACCTGAGCACACACTCCCGATCGACGAACCGATGGAACCGCACCAGCACCGCCCGCGGAGGCTCGTTAGCCTTGGGCCTCCTTGCCAACACTATGGGCCCCTTCCAGCTCCAGGACCCCTGGAAGGACCCCGCTCCCATCAACGAGTTTAACATGGTGACCACATAGGCCCCCACGTCCGGCACCTCCAGCCCCTCCGGGAGGCCCAGAATCCGCAGATTCTTCCGCCTCGACCGATTCTCCATCTCCTCGAACCGCTCCTGCCATTTCTTGTGGAGTGCCTCGTGTGCCTCCACCTTTACCGCCAGGGCTAAGATCTCGTCCTCATTGTCAGAGATCTTTTGTTGAGCCTCTCGGATCGCCACCCCCTGGGCCGTCTGTGTCTCCAGCAGCTTATCAATAGAAGCCTTCATCGGCTCTGGCAGGTCCTTTTTAATATCTCTGAGGCGGCGCTGGATACCCTCCTGTTGCTCCTCCGCCCACTGCCTCCACGCTGCCTGGTCTCCGCCCGCCGCCATTTTGTCCTTCCCTCCCTTCTTCTGGTCCACCACCACCGTTTTTGTCACCCCGCTCCTAGTTAAAGCCATATACTGACGGGGAACTATTATTAACTCCTTCCCACACCGGGAAACGTCGTAAAAGTGCCCTTGGGGGCCCTGAAAAGAGCCCAAAAGTCTCGAGAGGGAATCCTTTTGGCAGTGTTCGCTTCACCAATCTGCCCCAAAATGTCCGTGGAAACTCCTGAAAAAGGTCTAAGTGTCCGTTCCAGGCGGGAGGTGCCGAATGCGTGACCTACTCCTCCATGGCCGCCACCGGAAGCCTCGTCCCCGCTTCTTCAGTGGCCCTGGTGAGATCTTTTCACAGTTGTTCCCTCTGCTGTTAGAATTCACTTTTGATAAAGGTCCTCAGGTCAGTTTGCAGCTTTAAGCTTGCCCTTCCCCCGCTTGCATGCTGGAAGGGACCCTGTTTATCCTGTTGCAGCCAAATCTTCCACTGCTTCTGCCGGGCCTGGCAGCCAAAAGACACAACACTCCTGGGGGACACCGTCAGGGGAGTGTTGCAGTGTTAACATGGTGACCACATAGGCCATATGTGGTCACCATGTGCGGCTATACAGTAGCTATGTTTGACTACACTAATCACTCTGAGCTAAATCTATACTCCTGCCCTGGTCACTGGACACCCAAAAGAAAGCGAGGAACAGCCGGAGTCCGGCTTTTATACCTGTTAGCGCTGCCCTCTTATTGATCTTCTGATTACACATTTACCCCTTATGTACATGCACATACAGAGATCACTACAATGGGTCCTTGGCAGCATGGATTAGAAGTTGGCTAAGAGACAGGAAACAGAGGGTTGGTATAGATGGCATTTCTCAGACTGGAGACGAGTTGAAAGTGGTGCTCCCCAGGGCTTTGTTTTGGGATCCTTGCTTTTTCTGATCGATATAAATGATTTAGAAGTGGGTGTTGAGGGCAAAATCTCTAAATTTGCAGATGATACTAAACTAGGGAGAATTGTGAGGATGATGCTAAGCAACTTCAGAGAGACACTGACAAGTTGGCCAAATGGACAGACACCTGGCAGATGAACTATAATGCAGCGAAATGTGAGGTAGAAACAGCATTTTAGTAGAAGAAACATGGGGAGACAATATGGGCTCAATGGTACAACTTTAGGGGAGTACAGGAGCAGAGGGTCCTCGGGGCTCAAGTGCATAATTCTCTGAAGACAGCCTGGCAAGTTCAAACAATTGTTAAGAAGGCTTATAGGATCCTTTGGTTTATAAATAGAGGCATAGGGTATAAAAGCAAGGAAGCGATGCTACACCTCTGCAAATCATTGGTCAGACCACATCTGGAGTATTGTGTTGAGTTCTGGACATCTTATTTAAAGAAGGATGTTAAGGCACTGGGGAGAGTACAGAAGAGATTTACTAGAATTGTACCAAGAATGAGGAGTTTTGGATACTTGGAAAGGTGGAGAAATTGGGCTTGTTCTTCTTGGAACAGAGAAGATTGAGAGGTGACTTTATTGAGGTGCTCAAAATTTTGAACAATTTTGACAGAGTAAAGGAGGATATTCTGTTTCCACTAGTTGGTATGTCAGTGACTAGGGATCACAAGTTCAAGATGGTCAGCAAGAGAGCTCGGAGTGAGATGAGGAGAAACTTCTTTACTTGGAGCTGTTGGGGTTTGGAATAAGCTGCCTGGGAGTGTGGTGGAGGCGGATTTCAAAAGAGAGCTGGATAAGTGAAAGTGATTAATTTAGAGGGCTAGTGAGATGGGGCTGGAGAGTGGGACTAGCTGGGTAGCTCTTTTGGGAGCCGGTGTGGACGTGATGGACTGAATGGCCGCCTCCTGTGCTGTAAATAACAAAACAAATTCCCTCTAAATTCCAAAGACTGTTTAGTATCAGAGTAGCGTTATATCCACTCTCGAAGGGTTAACCCTTCGATTTGTTGCACATCTTTCTACTTTTAACCCTTGCTCAAAGGCCAAATCCATGGCAATGATGTGTACTTTAATTCATTTCAGTTTCTCTGAAGACCTTTCATAGAAAGTGAGACCCTTGACTGTCTTCCTCTTAGAATAAAGAAAATAGTTCACTTGAAATGTATATGGCCGCAAGTGGGAAAAAATGTCCGAAAGAATAATGACTTTTTCAGCGCCATGCGGATAGAAAATACAACTGGTGTTGAGAATTGTGAATGAATCTGGAATATCATATCTCCAATCCTATGTTCTTACTCCAGTGATAAACATGAACTTCATCTTATTCTGTTTCTGTATATCTTATATTTGCTCCTTGAGATGCTGGCCTTAAATTAATCGCACTTAAAACTAATAATACTCGTGATTTCAATATGAGGACATCAAATCAGTCGTCATGTTTCTCAGATAGATCTGTCTTATTTTAGCTGGCAGTTAATTCAAATATAAGCCCAAGTCTGAAACTCATACCGTTGAATGGTCAAGAACTAATGTTTTCCTAGAAACGGAGGGTGGGGTAGATATGCCCAGATTTCCATCAAGAATAAATCTCCTGCCTCGATGCTACTCAAATCCATTTTAAATAACTTGTAATTCCACCAATTCAGAAGCCGTATTTTATGGACCTAGCTTATGGAGGTTTTTTTGATCTGCAATGAAAATTATTCTATCTTGCCACACCCCCAGTCTATCTCTTTGACTTTAGCACAGGGCTAAATCGCTGGCTTTGAAAGCAGACCAAGGCAGGTCAGCAGCACGGTTCAATTCCCATAACAGCCTCCCAGAACAGGCGCCGGAATGTGGCGACTAGGGGCTTTTCACAGTAACTTCATTTGAAGCCTACTTGTGACAATAAGCGATTTTCATTTTCATTTCATTTCATTTCATATGTCACAGTGCTTACATTTGGGGCCATTTTTGAAGAATCATCTTTTTCTTTGGAGGCAGTTATTTCTCTTTGTGTTTTTTAGATTTGTCGGTTGGCGCATGTTTTAGTTGATGTAACTATTTTCCTCACTGCCAAGCTATGTAGGTGAAAACCTTCATGTATTTCAAGAAAAAAAAGACTGCCAGGCCTGTTCAATCTATCCTGATAGATATAACCTCACAATTCTGATATCATCCTTGTGAAAATCTTTGCCACCCTCTCCAGTGCCTCTGTATCTTTTTTTTTAATATGGCGACTGTACTCCCAAGTGTGGTCCAACAAAGGTTCGATGCAAGTTTAGCATAACTTCTCTAGGTTTTAATTCTATCCCTCTCAAAATGTACGTCGCTTCTTCATTTGCAAAAGATGTGTTCAGCCTGCTCCTCTAGCAGGCCTGGCGTGTTACTCTGTAGATGTGCGCAAATTCAGTCAGACACCTCTATTTTAGTGTCTCTTCCATGTCAGCATGGAGTATGACTTTTGCCTTGTTACTGTTTATAAATCTGTTATGAGGATGAATTTGAGTTATAACACTTAAAACACAGAGGAATTCTTTCCCCATGATAAATGTGTTTTACTAAGATTAGGATTTTATATTCAACTGGTTCAACAGTCGGAGAATTGTGTATGAGAAATACCAACAGTTCAAATGTTGGTTTATTTGTATTAGTACATTGAATGATTGAGAGGTCTACAGATCTGCTCTCTTTTTGGTTATTTTGTTTCACACCAATTCTAGGTCTTTGATGGATTGCACCTATGAAATTAGAGAGACTTCTTTCTTAAGAATCTAGGACATGGCATTTAAAAAAAACTCTGAACAATGTTTTTTTTAGTAATTGGTTTACATAACATTTGATACATAGTTGCCTTCTTTAAAAAGAAAGAACTTGTATTTGCATAATGCCTGTCTTGTCCTCGGAGCATCTCAGTCTCATCACTCACAAACTCCTTATCTGAGGTCCTTGTTACATAAACAAACTTGACAACTGATCTGTTCACAGGAAGTTCCCACCTACCAGAAATAAGTTAATCTCAGTTAACCAGATAACCTATACTTGGTGTCATGATATGCAGACATGCACATAATGAGATACAGACAGGCAGCTAATGAACACAGAGAACAGGACATAACCGATCAGCAGGCAGAACACTTGGGGGTGGTTTCCCACTATAAAAGGCACGAGGCACTCACACTCTGCCTCTTTCCACTGGGGACATCTACAGAGTGAGTTCAATGTATATATTACATAACACCTACAGCACGTGGCGAAGAGCGTCTGGTTCAGACAGAGCAATCACACTTAGGTTAGCAGAGAGTCGAACTCACAGAGAACTGTGCTAACTGTGTGACAGGTTCAATAACTCAAATTGAATTAACTTCAAGGTCTGGAGTATATTTCAGTTATAGCTGTATCCAGTTGCAGCCCGTGTTATCTCAGTGTGCTTAACACGACACTTGTGGTGCTGGCTGAGAGTTATTTTAACCTGTACTTGGGGTGCTGGCTGAGAGTTATTGTTTGCCTGATGTTGTGGAATGCGCTGTTGCCAAACTTGCGTTTTTGTTTGAGACAGCTCCTCACTGAAAGAGGAGACTGACCCTCCCAGTTTCTCAGGAAAACAAAACTGAAACCAAAACTTATGGGTCCTCTGAAACTGATTAAGGCTTAAAGCTGCAAAGCGA
The DNA here is from genome assembly GCF_047496885.1 of Scyliorhinus torazame. Taxonomy (NCBI): domain Eukaryota; kingdom Metazoa; phylum Chordata; class Chondrichthyes; order Carcharhiniformes; family Scyliorhinidae; genus Scyliorhinus; species Scyliorhinus torazame. Next base: position 76,712,300 of record NC_092715.1, read on the forward strand.
TCCAAGCTCAGTAGGAGCAGTTTATCATCCAGTGGTGCACTATGGCAAGCTGAAGAAATCAAGTCATATCCAGAAGCTAAGAATTAGCAAAGCAGCTGTTTCTGTTTTTTGGAGATAACATTGATGGATAAACACAGACCATCGTAAGCATAGTTGAGAGGATGTGCAGAGTGGGCCAGTTTTGGAAAGAACATGCCTGTTGGTTGTGCACTACTATTGATTGGGGATCAGGTGAAGTCCTTGAACATAGAACATAGAACATTACAGCGCAGTACAGGCCCTTCGGCCCTCGATGTTGCGCCGACCCGTAAAACCACTCTAAAGCCCATCTACACTATTCCCTTATTGTCCATATGTCTATCCAATGACCATTTAAATGCCCTTGGTGTTGGCGAGTCCACTACTGTTGCAGGCAGGGCATTCCACACCCTTACTACTCTCTGAGTAAAGAACCTACCTCTGACATCGGTCCTATATCTATCTCCCCTCAATCTAAAGTTATGTCCCCTCGTGCTAGACATCACCATCCGAGGAAAAGGCTCTCACTGTCCACCCTATCCAATCCTCTGATCATCTTGTATGCCTCAATTAAGTCACCTCTTAACCTTCTTCTCTCAAACGAAAACAGCCTCAAGTCCCTCAGCCTTCCCTCATAAGATCTTCCCTCCATACCAGGCAACATTCTGGTAAATCGCCTCTGCACCCTTTCCAATGCTTCCACATCCTTCCTATAATGCGGCGACCAGAATTGCACGCAATACTCCAAATGCGGCCGTACCAGAGTGTTGTATAGCTGCAACATGACCTCATGGCTCCGAAACCCAATCCCTCTACCAATAAAAGCTAACACACCATACGCCTTCTTAACAACCCTCTCAACCTGGGTGGCAACTTTCAGGGATCTATGTACATGGACACCGAGATCTCTCTGCTCATCCACACTGCCAAGAATCTTACCATTAGCCCAGTACTCAGTCTTCCTGTTATTCCTTCCAAAATGAATCACCTCACACTTTTCTGCATTAAACTTCATTTGCCACCTCTCAGCCCAGCGCTGCAGCTTATCTATGTCCCTCTGTAACTTGTAACATCCTTCTGCACTGTCCACAACTCCACCGACTTTAGTGTCATCTGCAAATTTACTCACCCATCCTTATACGCCCTCCTCCAGGTCATTTAGTTTTGAAGGGTTTAGTGACTGAGTTTGATGACCTATATACTTGTAGACTGTTGACCCATCTTGATTGTATCTGCCATTTAATGTGTAATTTATACTTTATAATTACTGCAGTTTGCCTGGAAATCATATTTTACTAATATTGACTTTGGGTTTTAGAGTATTTGTGATGAACTTTAACAACAAAATCAGTCAAGGGATGTGCTATTCATTGCCCATCCCTAATTGCCGTTGAGAATGTGGTGGTGTAGATAAACGCACAATGCTATGAGGGAGGGAATTCCAGGATTTTGATCCAGCAACAATGAAGGATGGTGAGTTGCTTGGAAGGGGAACTAAGATCGTGTTGGTGTTTTCATAGAGTCAGAGGATGAGATTCTTTGGCCTTCCTGCGGCATGTTTCTCGGCGGAGGAGGTGGCCCGCCATTGGCTGGTGGCAGGGCCTTCTGGTGATGGCACCCATAGAGTTTACAGCACCGAAAGAGCCCCTTCAGCCCATCACGGAGTCAAAAAAAAATGTTACCAGCTTCTACAGAATTCTTAACACTGAACACTGATAGAAAGATTTTAAAGCTGACACGAGCTAGATTCAGTGGGATGGTGGAATATTAGTAATAGAAGACTCTTGAGATGCTGGGACTAGATCCACAAAGCGAGGTAAAAAGGACATTGAATGCAGTTTTAATTTTCAAAACAAATTGAAGAATTTTGATGGAGCAAATGGGGAAAGACAATCTTCTGTGGTTGAGGAGTGGGTGATGAGGAAATCATCACTAAGAGAATCATTTCGACATTGAGAGAAATTTCTTACCCTGTTGTTTGAAGCGGGAATGCTTTCCTATGGGAAGTGGTTGAAGCAAAAATGATTGCATCCTTTAAGGAAAAATTAAAGATATATATGAAGAAAAGGAAGATCCAAGGCAGTATAGTCTATGTAGGTTCTATATATTGCTTAATGAACTGAATTTTTCTTTCAGGTTCCTTGGTTTGCTTTGACTTCGTTTTTAGATAGATCAGATTTTATAAATAAAATTGGAAAATGTGCAGAACTTATTTTTTTTAATTGACAAGTTCTCCTAATTTCACACACAATAGACTGAATAGCCTCTTTGGTGCTGTGGATAGCTCTAGTTTATTGGTGTATTGTGAAGTCAACACTGTTTTGACTATCCCATTATGGATGTTGACATAAAAAACCATGACTGAGATTTTTAATATACGTAGATGTAGAGATTTATCTCTACTGATAATCTGCTCAACAATGTTTGGTCACTCATTATGAGTCATTCATGACTGATCTCTTTGTGCCCAGGTTTATGAAGTACTGAGGTCATCAGTAGATTGATTACTGGAATCCAATTAAATAACCTTGTCACAGAATATAGATGAGCAAGACATATTATTGGAAATTACGCAGTAATAGCTGGGGGAGGCCGCACTTACTGTCAAACCTTGAGAGCTGCAGAAGGTGATAAATCTGTGCAGTAGGTAAAGTCCAAACTCTCTCAACCAGATATTGCAAACCACATCACTCATTGCTTTTTATTGCTGTTAACGGTGTGGGTTTGATGCTGACAAGCAGTGAGCCAAAGTAAAGACTGCTGTGTGGCACGTACATGTCAGAAAATGATCTTAAATGACGAGGCCAAACAGGCGAAATGTGGAAATATTTTGTCTGTAAACATGTAGAGGAAGAAGCAGCTATGAAATCGGACATGGTTTCAAACTGCGATTATCTCTTACATTAGCACTATTGCTTCACAGCGCCAGGATCCCAGGTTCGATTCCCGTTTGGGTCCCTGTCTGTGCCGAGTCTGCACATTCTCCTCGTGTCTGCATGGGTTTCCTCCGGGTGCTCCGGTTTCTTCCCACAAGTCCCGAAAGACCTGCTTGTTAGGTGAATTGTACATTCTGAATTCTCCCTCTGTGTACCCCAACAGGCGCCGGAGTGTGGCGACGAGGGGATTTTCCACAGTAACTTCATTGCAGTGTTAATGTAAGTCTACTTGTGACACTAAAAAAGAATATTATTATGATTATTGAATAGACAAAGCTAAGGGAGAGTCACTTCTAGCGTCCTGTGTTAGGATCATACTGGGAAAGGCTGAAAGTGATTCACTGGGCGTGATTCTTCCAAAAACTTTCTAAGTTAATTTGTGGCGGGTTTTTCAGGGAGTTTGCTGCCAGCAAATTCCCCACCGCTATTCAATGACACTTAGTCACTGTTTTGGAGTTTCTCACCGGTTCAGCCACACTTCCGATTTTTTTTTTTTAACACTGGGGAGCTTTTTAATTTAATAATCTTTCTTGTCACAAATAGGCTTACATTAACACTGCAATGAAGTTACTGTTGAAAACCCCCGAGTCGCCACATTCCAGCGCCTGTTCGGGTTCACAGAGGGAGAATTCAGAATGTCCAAATTACCTAACTTTCGGGAGTGGGAGGAAAACAGAGCACCCGGAGGAAACCCACGCAGACACTGGGAGAACGTGCAGACACCACACAGACAGTGACCTTAGCCGGGAATCGAACCTGGGATCCTGGAACTGTCAATCAACAGTGCTACCCACTGTGCTACCCAGCTGTACTCGGGCCGCCATTTTGAAAGGGTGTCCCCATTTCTAAGTGAGCATGTGGGTCATCCCCCCCCACCGATGGGCAATGTTACCCCCCCCCCCCCCCCCCCAAACACACAAATGGACACTACCCCACAGCCCCTAAGTGAGGACACCCCACTATGGAGTCAATGGGGGTCCCCTCTCTTCAACCCCCTTTACAGCAACCCCCCCCCCTTTCTAGGACCCCCAGCCATCAGCCCTCCAACCTCCCAGAGGTCCCGACTTAACTACCTGCACTCCCCCATCCATCAAACCCCCCTCCACCCTCATTTCATGGGCATGGCCCCCCTCGGCCCCTGACCCATGGCAGTGCCACCCAGGCACCTTGCACTGCCAAGGTGCCCATGTTCGGGGGGAGGGCCAGGGGGCCACCTGCACTTACCCTGACCACCCAGGGGTCTCCAATGGCCCGGGAGACTCCCCGAGTGCCATTTTGCCTGGTCCACGTTTGTGTTGACCAGCACTGATGGGTGCCCAGCTGCAGCCTCCCTGGAGAGGCTGGAGAATCGAGTGGATCTCGCAGGGGCAGGTAGGTTGTAAGTTTCTTAATTATCATTCCTGGTATTAGTCTAGTAAACCTTCTCTGAACAGCTTCTAACACACTTTGTTTTTTAAAAATATTTTTTATTCTACTTTTTCACATTTTCTCTCAAATGTACACCCACCAACAATAAACAATAATCAGTAACAAATATGTCAATCCCCATATCAATAACAACAATCCCATCCACCCACCAAACCCCAAACATTAGCTCGCATGTTCACACAAACAAATGACAAAAAGGAATTAGGGATCACCCATAATCGCCATGAGGGCACACAGCCCCCCTCCCGCCCCAACTAATGTTCGATGTTATCCAGTTCTTGAAAGGGCATAATGAATAATGCCCATGAGTCAAGAATTCCAACAGGTCCCCCCGCCACGCCATGGCACAGGGTGGAGAGGCTGCCCTCCAACCCATCAGGATCCGTCTTCAGGCGATCAACAAGACGAAGGCTACAACATCTGCCTCTGGTGCACCCGTTTCCAAACCTGGCTGGTCCGACATCCTGAAAATGGCCTCCCGGGGCCCGGGTCCAGTTTCACATGCACCACTTTAGAAATTACCCTAAAAACCTCCTTCCAGTAATCCTCTAGCTTTGGATATGACCAAAACATAATAACGTGATTAGTGCCCCCCCCCCCCCCCCCCCACCCCCCCGAAATGCCGGGAGCCCGGGTCCACTTTCATGTGCACCATTTTAGAAATTACCCTGAAAAACTCCTTCCAATAATCCTCTAGCTTTGGACAGGACCAAAACATATGAACGTGATTAGCGGGGACCCCTACCCCAGCAAAGTTCACACACATCTTCTACTTCTTCAAAGAATCGGCTCATCCTCGCCCTCGTGAGGTGTGCTCTGTATACCACCTTCAGCTATACCAGCCCCAACCTCGCGCATGAGGTGAAGGCATTCACTCTCCGGAGCACCTCACACCAGAACCCCTCCTCCATATCCTCTCCCAACTCTTCCTCCCACTTTGCTTTGATCCCTTCCAGTGGTGCCTTCTCCTCTTCCAAAATAGCTCCGTAAACCGCCGACACTACAACCTTGTCATGCCCCTTGTCGTCAGCACCACCTCCAGCAATGTGGAGGCTGACTCCACTGGGAAGCTCTGTATCTCCTTTCTGGCAAAATCTTGAACCTGCATGTATCTAAACATTTCCCCCTGCTCCAGCCCATACTTCGTTTCCAGCTCTTTCAATCCTGCAAACCGACCCCTAAGAAACAAATCTTTTACTGTCTTAATCCCCTTCTTCTCCCATTTCTGAAAATTTCCATCCAACTTCCCTGGCTCAACAAATCTGTGGTTCCCCCGAATTGGCATTTCCCATGACCCTGCCCCCAACCCGAAGTGTTGGCGAAACTGCCTCCAACTTCTCAATGAAGCTATTATTACCGGACTAAGAGTATTTCCCCGGGGCCATCGGGAGCAGCGCTGTTGCTCGTGCTTTCAATCCCGACCCTCTGCACAAACTCTCCTCTATTCTGACCCACTGGGAAATCAATCCCTCTGACCCAGCTCCGCACCTTCTCCACATTCGCCACCCAGTAGTAATACATCAGGTTTGGAAGACCCAAACCCCCTGCCTGCCTTCCCCTCTGTAGCAGCACCTTTCTAACTCTGGCCACCTTCCCTCCCCATATGAACGAAGTAATCCTTCCCTCAATCTCTCTGAAAAAAGCCTTTGGCAAGAAAACCGGCAGGCATTGGAAAATAAACAGAAATCGCGGCAAAACGTTCATTTTAACCGCCTGTATTCGACCCGCCAGTGACAGAGGAAGACCTTCCCACCTTGCCAGATCGGCTTTCACACTCCCCACCAAACTAGAAATGTTGTACCTGCGGACACCGACATTCCCCCCCCCCCCACCCCCCCCCACTCCCGGGCATCTTGCTCCCCTGCCCTACGGAATGGCAGCCCCCCCACTCGTGCCCCCACCCCCGGCCGAGACACCACAAAATACTTACGCTTGTCTTGATTTAGTTTAAAGTCCAACAGGTTTGTTTCGATGTCACTAGCTTTCGGAGCGCTGCTCCTTCCTCAGGTGAATGAAGAGGTCTGTTCCAGAAACACATATATAGACAAATTCAAAGATGCCAAACAATGCTAGGAATGCGAGCATTAGCAGGTGATTAAATCTTTACAGATCCAGAGATGGGGTAAAGATTTAATCACCTGCTAATGCTCGCATTCCTAGCATTGTTTGGCATCTTTGAATTTGTCTATATATGTGTTTCTGGAACAGACCTCTTCATTCACCTGAGGATCCTGAAAGATTGACAGAAATCTTTGGATCCTCGCTGTCTTCAGGGGATGTCCCGGAGGACTGGAGAATAGCCAATGTTGTTCCTCTGTTTAAGAAGGGTGGCAGGGATAATCCCGGGAACTACAAGCCGGTGAGCCTTACTTCAGTGGTAGGGAAATTACTGGAGAGAATTCTTCGAGACAGGATCTACTCCCATTTGGAAGCAAATGGACGTATTAGTGAGAGGCAGCACGGTTTTGTGAAGGGGAGGTCGTGTCTCACTAACTTGATAGAGTTTTTCGAGGAGGTCACTAAGATGATTGATGCAGGTAGGGCAGTAGATGTTGTCTATATGGACTTCAGTAAGGCCTTTGACAAGGTCCCTCATGGTAGACTAGTACAAAAGGTGAAGTCACACGGGATCAGGGGTGAACTGGCAAGGTGGATACAGAACTGGCTAGGCCATAGAAGGCAGAGGGTAGCAATGGAGGGATGCTTTTCTAATTGGAGGGCTGTGACCAGTGGTGTTCCACAGGGATCAGTGCTGGGACCTTTGCTCTTTGTAGTATATATAAATGATTTGGAGGAAAATGTAACTGGTCTGATTAGTAAGTTTGCAGACGACACAAAGGTTGGTGGAATTGCGGATAGCGATGAGGACTGTCTGAGGATACAGCAGGATTTAGATTGTCTGGAGACTTGGGCGGAGAGATGGCAGATGGAGTTTAACCTGGACAAATGTGAGGTAATGCATTTTGGAAGGGCTAATGCAGGTAGGGAATATACAGTGAATGGTAGAACCCTCAAGAGTATTGAAAGTCAAAGAGATCTAGTAGTACAGGTCCACAGATCACTGAAAGGGGCTACACAGGTGGAGAAGGTAGTCAAGAAGGCATACAGCATGCTTGCCTTCATTGGCCGGGGCATTGAGTATAAGAATTGGCAAGTCATGTTGCAGCTGTATAGAACCTTAGTTAGGCCACACTTGGAGTATAGTGTTCAATTCTGGTCGCCACACTACCAGAAGGATGTGGAGGCTTTAGAGAGGGTGCAGAAGAGATTTACCAGAATGTTGCCTGGTATGGAGGGCATAAGCTATGAGGAGCGATTGAATAAACTCGGTTTGTTCTCACTGGAACGAAGGAGGTTGAGGGGCGACCTGATAGAGGTATACAAAATTATGAGGGGCATAGACAGAGTGGATAGTCAGAGGCTTTTCCCCAGGGTAGAGGGGTCAATTACTAGGGGGCATAGGTTTAAGGTGAGAGGGGCAAGGTTTAGAGTAGATGTACGAGGCAAGTTTTTTACGCAGAGGGTAGTGGGTGCCTGGAACTCACTACCGGAGGAGGTAGTGGAAGCAGGGACGATGGGGACATTTAAGGGGCATCTTGACAAATATATGAATAGGATGGGAATAGAAGGATACGGACCCAGGAAGTGTAGAAGATTGTAGTTTAGTCGGGCAGTATGGTCGGCACGGGCTTGGAGGGCCGAAGGGCCTGTTCCTGTGCTGTACATTTCTTTGTTCTTTGTTCTTTGAAGGAGCAGCGCTCCGAAAGCTAGTGACATCGAAACAAACCTGTTGGACTTTAACCTGGTGTTGTAAGACTTCGTACTGTGCTCACCCCAGTCCAACGCCGGCATCTCCACATCTTGATTTAGTTTGTACCCCGAGAAAGACCCAAACACACGAAGCAGCTCCAGTATTCCCCCTATCGACACACCCGGTTCCGACCCCCCCCCCCCCCCAAACTAACCAAGGTCTCTACACTCTGGGGCTTTGAGTCCCTCCACGTTAATAAGATCCGTCTCCGGGGTACCAGGGAGGCAAAGGCCAAGACGTTGGCCTCTTTCGCCCCCTGCACTCCCGGCTCTTCCAACACTCCAAAGATCGCCCACTCTGGGCACGGCACCACCCGTGTTTTGAGTACCGTGGACATTGCCGTAGTAAACCCTGCCAAAACCCTCTAAGCTTCGGGCATGCCCAAAACATGTGGACATGATTTGCTGGGCTTCTCGCACACCTCTCCTCTTACCCCAAAAAACTTGCTCATCCGGGCCACTGTCATGTGTACCCAGTGGACTAGCTTGAATTGTATCAGGCTAAGCCTGATACATGATGAGGATGTATTAACCCTGCTTAGGGCATCCGCCCACAGACCCACCTCTATCGCTCCTCCTAACTCGTCCTCCCACTTGCCCTTAAGCTCCTCCACCGGAGCATCCAAAAGTTCCTGGTAAATATCTGATACTTTCCCCTCTCCCATCCAGGTACTGGAGACTACTCTGTCCTGTATCCCCCGTGGCGGCAGCAGTGGGAATGCCGGAACCTGCCGTCTCAAGAAGTCTCACACCTGCAAATACCTAAACCCATTCCCTGCGTGCAATTCAAATTTATCCTCCAAAGCTTTCAAGCTGGGGAAGCTCCTGTTTATAAATAGACCCCCCCATCCTCCTAATTCCTGCCCTTTGCCATCTCCGGAATCCACCAGTCTAGCCTACCCGGTACAAACTGATGGTTATTATAAATCGGGGTCCAAACCAATGCTCCCTCCACTCTCCTGTATCTCCTCCACTGCCCCCCAGATTCTCAGAGCCGCCACCACCACCGGACTTGTGGAGTGTCGGGCCGGCGAGAACAGAAGAGGTGCCGATATCAGTGCTCCCAAAATTGTGTCTTTACATGACGCCGTCTCCATCCGCTCCCACACCGACCCCTCCCCCACTACCCACTTCCTAATCATGGCCATATTAGCCGCCCAGTAGTAATTGCAAAAGTTCAGCAGCGCCAAACCACCCTCCCCCCGACTGCGCTCCAGCAACACTTTCTTCACTCGCGGGGTTTTACTCGCCAACACAAAGCCCGCAATAACCTTATTCACCCGCTTGGAAAAAGGCCCTTGGGATGAAGATGGGGAGGCACTGAAAGACAAACCGAAATCTGGGGAGGACCGCCATTTGCAGTCTGTACCCTCCCTGCCAGTGATAGCGGGAGCATGTCCCATCTCTTAAATTCCTCTTTCATTTGTTCTACGAGCCGGGATACATTTAACTTGTGCAGTGCCTCCCATTCCCGGGCCACCTGGAATCCCAGATATCGAAAGCTGCTTCCTACCATTCTAAACGGAACCTCTCCCAGTCTCTTCTCCTTCCCTCTTGCCTGGATCGTGAACATCTTGCTTTTCCCCTTGTTCAATTTATACCCCGAAAAATTACCAATCCCCCGAGGATCCGCATAACTTCCCCCATCCCCTCCAACGGGTCTGAAATAAAGCAGAGCAGGTCATCTGCGGAAAGCAAAACCACCGGCTCTTTCCCCCCCCCCCCCCCCCCCCAAACCAGCCCTTTCCAGTTCCTAGAGGCTCTTAACGCTATGGCCAATGGCTCTATAGCCAGAGCAAACAGTAACGGGGAGAGGGGGCACCCTTGCCTCGTCCCTCGGTGTAGTTTAAAGTACTCTGACCTCAGCCGGTTCGTACTCACACTCGCTACTGGTGCCTGATAGAGCAACCGCACCCAGTCAATAAAGCCCTCACCAAACCCAAACCTTCCCAGCGCCTCCCACAGGTAATTCCACTCCACCCGATCAGAAGCCTTCTCCGCATCCATCGCTATCACCACCTCCATCTCCCCTCCTTCTGAGGGCATCATAATAACATTTAAAAGCCTTCGAACATTGGCCTTGTGTTGCCTGCCCTTAACAAATCCCGTCTGGTCTTCCCCTATCACCCCTGGGACACTATCCTTGTGGCCAGTATCTTAGCCAGCAGTTTGGCGTCCACATTCAGCAAAGAAATTGACCTTTATGACCCGCATTGCTCCGGATCCTTCTCCCATTTCAGGATCAATGAAATCAAGGCCTGCGACATTGTTGGGGGGGACTCCCTTCTCTCTTGCTTCATTAAATGTCCTCGCCAGCAGTGGGCTCAATATCTCAGAAAACTTCTTATAGAATTCCACCGGGTAGCCATCAGGCCTCGGGGCCTTGCCCGACTGCATGCCCTCTAGCCCCTCAATTATTTCCTCATTTTCAATTGGGGCTCCCAGCCCCTCCACCGGAACCTACTCCACCCTCAGGAACCTCAACTGACCCAAAAACTGCCTCATCCGCTCCACCCCTGCCGGAGGTTCTGACTCATATAATTTGCTGTAAAAGTCCATAAACACCTCAATCACCCCCACTGGGTCCAGGACCGTATTCCCACCTCTAGAACAAAGAACAAACAAAGAAAAGTACAGCACAGGAACAGGCCCTTCGGCCCTCCAAGCCTGTGCTGACCATGTTGCCCGTCTAAACTATAATCTTCTGCACTTCCGGGGTCCATATCCCTCTATTCCCATCCTATTCATGTATTTGTCAAGATGCCCCTTAAATGTCACTATCGTCCCTGCTTCCACCACCTACCGGTAGCGAGTTCCAGGCACCCACTACCCTCTGCGTAAAAAAAACTTTCCTCGCACATCTCCTCTAAACCTTGCCCCTCGCACCTTAAACCTATGCCCCCTAGTAATTGATCCCGCTACCCTGGGAAAAGCCTCTGACTATCCACTCTGTCGATGCCCCTCATAATTTTGTAGACCTCTATCAGGTCACCCCTCAACCTCCGTTGTTCCAGTGAGAACAAACCGAGTTTATTCAACCGCTCCTCATAGCTAATGCCCTCCATACCAGGCAACATCCTGGTAAATCTCTTCTGCACCCTCTCTAAAGCCTCCACATCCTTCTGGTAGTGTGGCGACCAGAATTGAACACTATACTCCAAGTGTGGCCTAACTAAGGTTCTATACAGCTGCAACATGACTTGCCAATTCTTATATTCAGTGCCCCGGCCAATGAAGGCAAGCATGCCGTATCCCTTCTTGACTACCTGTGTTGCCCCTTTCAGTGACCTGTGGACCTGTACACCTAGACCTCTCTGACTGTCAATACTCTTGAGGGTTCTACCATTCACTGTATATTCCCTACCTGCATTAGACCTTCCAAAATGCATTACCTCACATTTGTCCGGATAAATCTCCATCTGCCATCTCTCCGCCCAAGTCTCCAAACAATTTGAATCCTGCTGTATCCTCTGACAGTCCACATCGCTATCCGTAATTCCACCAACCTTTGTGTCATCTGCAACTTCCTGATCAGACCAGTTACATTTTCCTCCAAATCATTTACATATACTACAAACAGCAAAGGTCCCATCACTGTCCCTGCGGAACACCACTAGTCACAGCCCTCCAATCAGAAAAGCACCCTTCCATTGCTACTCTCTGCCTTCTATGACCTAGCCAGTTCTGTGTCCATCATGCCAGCTCACCCCTGATCCCGTGTGACTTCACCTTTTGTACCAGTCTGCCATGAGGGACCTTGTGAAAGGCCTTACTGAAGTCCATATAGACGACATCCACTGCCCTACCTGCATCAATCATCTTTGGGACCTCCTCGAAAAACTCGCTATCAAGTTAGTGAGACACGACCTCCCCTTCACAAAACCGTGCTGCCTCTCGCTAATACGCCCATTTGCTTCCAAATAGGTGTAGATCCTGTCTCGAAGAATTCTCTCCAGTAATTTCCCTACCACTGACACAAGGCTCACCGGCCTGTAGTTCCCTGGATTAACCTTTTTAAAAAAAAATAAAAAAAATTTTATTCTCCTTTTTCACATTTTCTCCCGCATTTACACCCATCAACAATTAACAATAAACAGCAAGGTATGTCAATCCCCATAACAATAACAACGATCCCATCCTCCCACCAACCCCCAAACATCAGCCCGCATGTTTACATAAACAAATGACAAAAAGGAATCAGGGATTACCCATAGTCACCCTTAATATACACAGCCCCCCCCCCCCCCCCAAACTAGACATAGAACATTACAGCGCAGTACAGGCCCTTCAGCCCTCGATGTTGCGCCGACCTGTGAAACCACTCTAAAGCCCATCTACACTATTCCCTTATCATCCATATGTCTATCCAATGACCATTTGAATGGCCTTAGTGTTGGCGAGTCCACTCCTGTTGCAGGCAGGGCATTCCACGCCCTTACTACTCTCTGAGTAAAGAACCTACCTCTGACATCTGTCCTATATCTATCTCCCCTCAATTTAAAGTCCCCTCATGCTAGACATCACCATCCGAGGAAAAAGGCTCTCACTCTCCACCCTATCCGATCCTCTGATCATCTTGTATGCCTCAATTAAGTCACCTCTTAACCTTCTTCTCTCTAACGAAAACAGCCTCAAGTCCCTCAGCCTTTCCTCATAAGATCTTCCCTCCATACCAGGCAACATTCTGGTAAATCTCCTCTGCACCCTTTCCAATGCTTCCACATCCTTCCTATAATGCGGCGACCAGAATTGCACGCAATACTCCAAATGAGGCCGCACCAGAGCTTTGTACAGCTGCAACATGACCTCATGGCTCCGAAACTCAATCCCTCTACCAATAAAAGCTAACACACCATACGCCTTCTTAACAACCCTCTCAACCTGGGTGGCAACTTTCAGGGATCTATGTACATGGACACCGAGATCTCTCTGCTCGTCCACACTACCAAGAATCGTACCATTAGCCCAGTACTCTGTCTTCCTGTTATTCCTTCCAAAATGAATCACCTCACACTTTTCTGCATTAAACTCCATTTGCCACCTCTCAGCCCAGCGCTGCAGCTTATCTATGTCCCTCTGTAACTTATAACATCCTTCCGCACTGTCCACAACTCCACCGACTTTAGTCATCTGCAAATTTACTCACCCATCCTTATACGCCCTCCTCCAGGTCATTTATAAAAATGACAAACAGCAGTGGCCCTAAAACAGATCCTTGTGGTACACCACTAGTAACTGGACTCAAGTCTGAACATTTTCCATCAACCACCATCCTTTGTCTTCTTCCAGCTAACCAATTTCTGATCCAAACTGCTAAATCACCCTGATTCCCATGCCTCCGTATTTTCTGCAGTAGCCTATCGTGGGGAACCTTATCAAACGCTTTACTGAAATCCATATACACCACATCAACTGCTTTACCCTCATCCACCTGTTTGGTCACCTTCTCAAAGAACTGAATAAGGTTTGTGAGGCACGACCTATCCTTCACAAAACCGTGTTGACTATCTCTAATCAAATTATTCCTTTCCAGATGATTATACATCCTATCTCTTATAAAGCTTTCCAAGATTTTGCCCACAACAGAAGTAAGGCTCACTGGTCTATAGTTACCGGGGTTGTCTCTACTTCCCTTCTTGAACAAGGGGACAACATTTGCTATCCTCCAGTCTTCTGGCACTATTCCTGTAGACAAAGATGACTTAAAGATCAAAGCCAGAGGCTCAGCAATCTCCTCCCTAACTTCCCAGAGAATCCTAGGATAAATCCCATCTGGCCCAGGGGGCTTATCTATTTTCACACTTTCCAGAATTGCTGACACCTCCTCCTTATGAACCTCAAGCCCTTCTAGTCTAGTAGCCTGAATCTCAGTATTCTCCTCGACAACATTATCTTTTTCCTGTGTGAATACCGACGAAAAATATTCATTTAGCACCTCTCCTATCTCCTCGGACTCCTAGCACAACTTCCCGCTACTGTCCTTGACTGGCCCTACTCTTACCCCAGTCATTCTTTTATTCCTGACATATCTATAGAAAGCTTTAGGGTTCTCCCTGATCCCACCTGCCAAAGACTTCTCATGTCCCCTCCTGGCTCTTCTTAGCTCTCTCTTTAGGTCCTTCCTAGCTAACTTGTAACTCTCGAGCGCCCTAACTGAACCTTCATGTCTCATCTTTACATAAGCCTCCTTCTTCCTCTTGACAAGTGTTTCGACTGCTTTAGTTAACCACGGTTACCTTGCTCGACCACTTCCTCCCTGCCTGACAGGTACATACTTTCCTTGAACAAGCTCCACATTTCCATTGTGCCCATCCCCTGCAGTTTTCCTCTCCATCCGGTGCATCGTAAGTCCTGCCCCATCGCATCATAATTGCCTTTCTCCCAGATATAACTCTTGCCCTGCGGTACATACCTATCGCTTGCCATCACTAAAGTAAGCATAATCGAATTGTGGTCACTATCACCAAAGTGCTCACCTACCTCCAAATTTAACACCTGTCCTGGTTCATTACCCAGTACCAAATCCAAAATGGCCTCTCCTCTCGTTGGCCTATCTACACACTGTGTCAGGAAACCCTCCTGCACACATTGGACAAAAACGGACCCATCTAAAGTACTCGAACTATAGCGTTTTCAGTCAATATTTCGAAAGTTAAAGTCCCCCATAACAACATAACTAATGTTCAATGTTATCCAGTTCTTGAAAGTGCATAATAAATAGTGCCCATGACTTGTAGAACCCCTCCAAGCTTCCCCTCAGTTCGAACTTAACGTTCTCAAGGGTCAAGTATTCCAACAGGTCCCCCCGCCACGCCAGGGCACTGGGTGGAGAGGCTGCTCTCCATCCCAACAGGATCCACCTTTGTGCGATCAACGAGGCGAAGGCTATAATATCTTCCTCCGCACCCGTTTCCAACCCTGGCTGGTCCAACACCCCGAATATGGCCTCCCGGGGACCCGGGTCCAGTTTCACACGCACCACCTTGGAAATTACCCTAAACACCTCCATCCAGTACTCCCCTAGCTTTGGACAGGACCAAAACATATGAACGTGATGAGCGGTCCGTCCCGTCCCGTGTCCCCCCCCCGCGCAACGCTCACACACATCCTCTACTCCTTCAAAAAAATCGGCTCATCCTCGCCCTCGTGAGGTGCGCTCTATATACCACCTTCAGCTGTATCAGCCCCAACCTTGCACATGAGGTGGAGGCATTCACTCTCCGGAGCACCTCACACCAGATACCCTCCTCTATAACCTCTCCCAGCTCTTCCTCCCACTTTGCTTTGATCCCTTCCAGTGGTGCCTTATCCTCTTCCAAAATAGCTCCGTACACCGCTGACACTGCCCCCTTCTCCAGTTCCCTTGTCAGCACCTCCTCCAGCAATGTGGAGGCCGGTTCCTCTGGGAAGCTCTGTATCTCCTTCCTGGCAAAATCCCGAACCTGCATGTACCTAAACACTTCTCCCTGCTCTAGCCCATACTTCGCTTCCAGCTCCCGCAATCCTGCAAACCGACCCCGAAGAAACAAATCTTTTAGCGTCTTAATCCCCTTCTCTTCCCATTTCCGAAAACTTCCATCCCACCTCCCTGGCTCAAATCTGTGGTTCCCCCGAATCGGCATTTCCCTTGACCCTAAACCCAACCCGAAGTGTTGGCGAAATTGCCTCCAGATTTTCAATGAAGCTATTATTACCGGACTCCCTAAATATTTCCCCGGAGCTATCGGGAGCTGCGCTGTTGCAAGTGCCTTCAGCCCCGACCCCCTGCACAAACTCTCCTCCATTCTGACCCACCGAGAATCAACCTCTCTGACCCAGCTCCGCACCTTCTCCACATTCGCCGCCCAGTAGTAGTACAACAGGTTCGGGAGACCCAAACCCCCTGCCTGCCTCTCCCTCTGCAGCAGCACCTTTCTCACTCTGGCCACCTTCCCTCCCCACCCCTTGATTAACCTTGCTACCCTTCTTAAACAAAGGAACACCATTGGCTATTCTCCAGTCCTCCGGGACATCACCTGAAGACAGTGAGGATCCAAAGATTTCTGTCTACTCTTTACTCTCCCTATCTCCCTGGCCGCCTCCCTTTTTCTGAGCTGGTGCGCTAACAATCTGCTAGCTTTTTCCCCATACTGCTAAATCACCCCCCTTGCCTTCCTCAGCTGTTCCACCGCTTTCCCTGTAGAACAGCCCAATCTCCGCCTGTAACCATCGCTGCTCCCTCAGTAGCCCCGCGTCTGGGGCCTCCGAGTATTTCCTGTCCACCTGGAGTATCTCCTCAACTAACCCATCCCACTCAGCCTTTTCTCTGTGGGCCCGTATCGAGATTAATTCCCCTCTGACCACTGCCTTCAAAGCTTTCCAAACCGTTGATGGAGAGACCTCCCCCCTATCATTTGTTTCCAGATAGTTCTGGATGGACTTGTTCACCCACCCACAGATCGCTTCGTTCGCTAACAACCCCACATCCAGCCTCCAAAGCGGGCGTTGCCCTCTCTCCAAACTAACCTGTAGATCCACCCAATGTGGGGCATTATCTGACACTGCGATTGTCGAGTACTGCGTATCCACCACCCCCGGTATTAGAGCCCTGCTCAGAACAAAAAAGTCGAATGCGAGAGTATACCTTGTGGACATAGGAGAAAAAAGAAACCTCCTTCACCCTTGGCTGTGCAAACCTCCATGGGTCTACTCCCCCCATCTGTTCCATAAACCCCTTCAATTCCTTTGCAGCGGCTGGCATCCTCCCTGTCCTGGATTTTGACCGGTCCAATTCTGGATCAATGACTGTGTTGAAGTCCCCTCCCATGATCAAGTTATGTGACCCTAAGACTGGGATCTTACCTAACACCCGCCTCATAAATTCCACATCGTCCCAATTTGGAGCATATATGTTCACAAGTACCACTCTCACCCCCTCCAGCTTCCCACTCACCATTATGTACCTACCCCCCCCTTGTCTGACATGATTCTTCCTGCCTCGAATGGCACTCGTTTATTGGTCAAGATCGCTAACCCCCTGGTCTTTGAGTCCAGCCCTCAGTGGAATACTTGGCCAACCCACCCCTTTCTCATTCTAGTCTGGTCTGTAACCTTTTGGCGTGACTCTTGAAACATTGCGACGTCTGCCTTCAGCCCCCTCAAATGCGCAAACACGCGAGCCCTCTTGACCGGCCCATTCAACCCTCTTAATAACCACAGAAGTTCCATGTGATCAGCCTGGTCGGGAGGCCCCCCCCCCCCCCCACCAATCGCCCTCGGCGGCTCGTTCACTCGGGGCTTCTTCGCGAGAGCTCTCTGCGCTCTATCCACTTCTACGGGCTGAGGGAATGCCTCAGCCCCCATCAACTTCTCCAGCATATTCGTCATATAGGCCCTCTCATCTGATCCCTCACTGCCTTCAGGGAGGCCGACGAATCTCAGATTCTGCCTACTGGACCTGATCTCCAGGTCCTCCGCTTCTCTGCATTCTTTTCTGGTGGTCATTCATCATCTCCACCTTGGTCTCCAGCACAGTTATGTATTCCTCGTGCTCAGATACCTTTTTCTCCACCACCTGGATCGCCCGTCTGTGTATTTCTTGATTCTGCACCACCTGATCAATCGAAGCCTTGATCGGGTCCAGCATGTCCTTCTTAAGCTTGGTGAAGCAATCTTCAAAAAACTTCACCAGTTGCTCCGTCGACCACTGTGCCGTCTCCCCGCGGACCTGCTTCTCCGCCATGTTTTCCCATATTGTCAGCTCTGCTCGCGTCTTCCTTGTAGGACTTTGTCTTCTCACACGGCCACTTCTGGTCCAATTCTCCTTACACTGGAGGGGGATTTCTCCTCACTGTTTTACTCTTCACCGATTTATCCAATAAAATCCAGAAAAAAACGGGAGAAAAAGGTCCAAACGTCCGTCACAGTCGGGAGCTATCGAATGTGCGACCTACTCCTCCATGACCACCACCGGGAGTCCAGATTGAACATCTTTTTGATAAAAAGCTTGAAATCAAACAAATGGAGAAACAGCCAAATTGTATTTTTGTTTAAATATGAAGAAATTCACATTCATTCAAGATTAAGGACTCCAGGAAAATCAAAACAATTTCTCACAAACCAGTAGAGACAGACAATCTGACTATGTCTGCCTAAAATATAAAATCAATTCAGCTAAATTTTCAATGGAAATAACAGTTGAGGTTAACCTTGCTCACGTGCAAATTTGTCGGCAATTTCTAGTTATTAGCCATGCGCAGTTAACTGCGTAAATGAAGAAATTGTTGACTGAGATACCCTGCTCTTCCAGAGGTTGTGTGACACATTGAATGACTTGCCTCTGAAATACATTGAACTGGATGAGTTGAACCACTTCCTGAGGGTGCTGAGCCAGCCATTGCAATCTGAACTGTATATTGGAGTAAGTGCTGTTCTAGAGAATGAAATAGTAGGACTTCATTACCACGATATGCAAACCCACTCAATTGTCACTGCTTTGCCTTTTATTACTTGTTTAACAGCAAGTTCACAAGTTGCAATCTTCTGTCTTGCATTGTTGATATTTTTTTAAATGCTGAAATGGCCAATGGCCACTGTTGGCCAGGCCAGTGATCAGAATCAGCTCTGAATACAGTGTTCTGGGTTCTCGTTTCTGGTGGCGAGGCAATAGTGAGAATTGGATAGCGGTTTGAATTTTGGAAATCGGGGCACATAGGGACGTGGAAGATATCTACAAGGCAATGGTTATGCCAAACTTCGTGATGGGTGAAGTCATAAGTGCCACATTACAGAAATGATATTAAACCCGTAAGAGTTCAAAGCATTGATTCGCTAATGTGATAGCAGCAATGAGAAGAGATGTGATATACTGAGGCGATTTCCACTGGAATAAGGAGGCTAATAGGAGGTTTAGGGTATAACCTTAACAGAATTTGGCAAGATGTCAGGCTCAGACAGAAAACTGGTGTGTAACCCTCCAGTTGCACAGACCAGTTTCTCCCTCAATTCAGAGCCCCGTTGCCAAAATAAGTGGATGTGGTTCATGTTGTCAACCTAGCAGGGTGGGATATCATAAAGGCAGAAGTCGGCTTGAAAGAGATCGAGGCGTCATCTCTAAAGGACACCCTGTCCAGTGCTGCAACCAAACAGACCCCAACACGCAAATATCTACCTCCCGCCACACACACCTGACATTCATCACTGACATGCACTCCCTTCAATCTCTGCTCTTTCTTTCGCCCCCCACCGCTGCACCCCACCCCCACAACACATCAACGCAAACCCTCCCAAAAGGGACTCCCACTAGGTTCGCCCCTGCACTGCCCCAGTCACAGGTTGGCACTGTCAATCTGGCAGTGTCGACTGCTGAGACATGTCACTCTACCCCCTCCCATGGGGTGGTTATACTCACATCTGCTTCCAAGATTGGATCCCCTCCTCTGCCTCACACTTGGCCAAACCTGTTGTAAACCCGTCGGCAAGGTATGCATATTTCATGAGGGGGGGGGTTGCAATTTGGTGGGGGACCACGAATAACATTGAAATTTATTAAAATAAAGTTCATGCCCTTTATGGGCGTGTGTCTTGTGACGTTGCCGACGAGGGCTGGGAATAATCCGGAAATGTGATGTCTCTGACGATAGTAGTGTTTCCTGATTCCCACCGGATTTTCTGTCCTTGCCACCATTCGTCTGATTAGTAAATTGCGGATGACATCAAGGTTGATGGAGTGGCAGATAGTGTTGAGGATTGTCAGAGGAAACAGCAGGACATAGATAGGTTGGAGACTTGGGCAGAGAAATGGCAAATTGAGTTTAATCCGGACAAATGTGAGGTAATGCATTTTGGTAGGAATAACATAGAGGGGAAATATATCATAAATGGCAAAACTCTTAGGAATATGGAAGGTCAGAGAGATCTGGAAGTGCAGGTCCCCAGATCTTTGAAAGTGGCAACATACGTGGACAAGGTAGTTAAGAAAGCATGCGGAATGCTTACCTTCATTGGATGTGGCACCGAGTATAAAAACTGGCAAGTCATGCTATAGTTGTATAGAACTTTGGTAAGGCCGCACTTGGGCTATTGTGCACAGTTCTGGTCGCAACACTACAGAAGGATGTGGAGACTTGAGAGGGTGCAGAGGAGGTTTAGCAGGATGTTGCCTGGTCTGGAGGGTGTTAGCTATGAGGAGAGGCTGAACAGACTCGGACTGTTTTCATTGGAACAATGGATGTTGAGGGGTGACCTGATAAAAGTCTACAAAATGATGAGGGGCATGTTTAGAGTGGATGGATAGGCACTCTTTCCCAGGATGGAGGGGTCAGTCATCAGGAGGTATAGGCTTAAGGTCCGTGGGGCAAAGTTTAGAGGAGATGTGCGGGGCAGGCTTTTTTGCACAGCGGGTGTTGAGTGCCTGGAACACGTTGCCACGGGAGGTTGTGGGTTCATAGAATTTGCAGTGCAGAAGGAGGCCATTTGGCCCATCGAGTCTGCACCGGCCCTTGAGAAGAGCTCCCTACCCAAGGTCAACACCTCCACCCTATCCCCATAACCCAGTAACTCCACCCAACACTAAGGGCAATTTTGGACTCTAAGGGCAATTTATCATGGCCAATCCACCTAACCTGCACATCTTTGGACTGTGGGAGGAAACCGGAGCACCCGGAGGAAACGCAAGCACACACGAGGAGGATGTGCAGACTCCGCACAGACAGTGGCCCAAGCCGGAATCGAACCTGGGACCCTGGAGCTGTGAAGCAATTGTGCTATCCACAATGCTACCGTGCTTGGATTGGATTTGTTTATTGTCACGTGTACCGAGGTACAGTGAAAAGTATTTTTCTGCGAGCAGCTCAACAGATCATTAAGTACAATGGAAGAAAAGGGAATAAAAGAAAATACATAATAGGGCAACACAAGGTACACAATGTAACTACATAACCACCGGCATCGGGTGAAGCATACAGGGGTGTAATGTTAATGAGGTCAGTCCATAAGAGGGTCGTTTAGGAGTTTGGTAACAGCGGGGAAGAAGCTGTTTTTGAGTCTGTTCACAGACTTCTGTATCTCCTGCCCGATGGAAGAAGTTGGAAGAGTGAGCAAGCCGGGTTTGGGGGGGGGGGGGAGTCTTTGATTATGCTGCCCGCTTTCCCCAGGCAGCAGGAAGTGTAGATTAAGTCAATGGATGGGAGGCAGGTTCGTGTGACGACTCTCTGAAGTTTCTTGCGGTCCTGGGCCGAGCATACACATTAATGGCGTTCAAAAGGCATCTTGATGTTTATGTGGATAGGATGGGTATAGGCACTAGGAAATGCTGAGGGGTTTTGGCCAAGGTTGGTATCATGGCCGGTACAGGCTTGGAGGGCCGAAGGGCCTGTTCCTGTGCCGTATTGTTCTTTGTTCTTAAAATTCAAAGAACATTTAAAAAAGAACAATCATATCCACCCACCCTTCACCCTCCACTTGGCTTCTTCATAAACGAGATAGGGGAGGTGACAAAAAACACTTCCCTCCTCAACCACCACAAGGATTGTAAGAAAAAAATAACGAAAGGAGTTGACAAATCTGTTAACAAATCACACCTCCCATAATTGACTCAAAATGATCTTGTTGAAACAGGATAGCAGGATAAGGATAATCGATGGCACAGACCATCACACTCACATTTCGCACTCCCCTCAGGAAAGAAAGGTCAACAGCATGATTAACACGGAGTAACGACCAGGATTATCGAAGAACCGCAGGGTAAATTGCAAGATTAAGGCATCTCCCATGTCGCATGAGAAGGCAAAGGATAAGACAGGAGCAATCTTCACGATCTCTCCAGGATTCCATCGATTGAAGCATGAGATATTCCCATTTCTATTATTTTTTTCATTTTTTTAAAGTATAAATTTAGAGTACCCAATCAATTTTTTCCAATTAAGGGACAATTCAGCGTGGCCAATCCACCTAGCCTGCACATCTTTGGGTTGCGGGGGTGAAACCCACGTAAACACTGGGAGAATGTGCAAACTCCACACGGTCAGTGACCCAGAGCCGGGATCGAACCTGGGACTTCGGCGCCGTGAGGCAACAGGGCTAACCCACTGTGCCACCGTGCTGCCCTAAACTACCATTTTTACCATGCCGTCTCTCTGATGTCAAGGCAGTCCACAGCCTAGACTCCCCGGCTGGGAGAAATGACTCAAAAAACCCCTCGTGATGAGCATTGAGGTTAGGGCAAATAGAACCAGTGATCGGTGGGCCCTACTGAACCCCGGCCACAACGACAGGATACGTTGTGCTCCATTGAATCTGATGCACCTAGCCTCCAAATCAAGATTACCAAAGCGTGGCAGCCAATTCTCAAACTCAATCAGGAACTCATCTCCCATCTCTCTCCAGGGATTGGGCTAATGGGGACAACCAGCTCAGCCCCCATCTCCCGAATCCATCAGGATAAACGACACGCCGTGCAGCAGGATTTCGACGACTAAGGCGGCCCCTAACCAGGAATAGTCCTCTATCGAGTGCAGGAAGGTTCCCATGTGCATCCACTGCTCTTCTAAAGGTACCCGCTCTCTCAGAAAAACAGCCAGGTCCAGGGACATTACCCAAGAAAAGGCAAGTTACTGGGCAGCACAGTAACACAGTGGTTAGCATTGTTGCTTCACAGCTCCAGGGTCCCAGGTTCGATTCTCGGCTTGTGTCACTGTCTGCGCGGAATCTGCACGTTCTCCCCGTGTCTGCGTGGGTTTCCTCCGGGTGCTCCGGTTTCCTCCCACAGTCCAAAGAAGTGCAGGTTAGGTGGATTAGCCATGCTAAAATTACTGTCAAGTGTCCAAAAAAGGTTAGCTGGGGTTACTGGATTAAGGGGATAGGGTGGATGTGTGGACTTAAGTAGGGTGCTCGTTCAAAGAATCGATACAGACTCGATGAGCTGAATGGCCTCCTTCTGCACTGTAAATTCTATGATTCTATGAAATGTGCACCAGGATGAAATGATGGATTAAAAGGTGAGCAGAGCCAGAGCTCGTGAAAACGCACCCGCTCCTCTGAGTGAATGAGATACCATGAGCCTTCACTGAAAGAGGCAACACTGGACTCTCAATGGATGTTGAGTTGGCAGCCAAGGCCCCCGCACCTCCACAAGATTCCGGCCCTAATCCTGAATGACAGCAGAGGCCATTGTCACTACATAGGCAAGTCATGAGAGTCCAGGTGTAAAACAATGGCAGAATAAGTCAGTACTGTGTGTTGAACGCGTCATTTCAAGCTGTTTTTCTCCCTCTTAAGTGCTAGGAAATGCTAATTGTTGCAGCAGGTTTTGCCTCTTCCTGATCTCAAATGATCCGAAACTTCAAAATCCATCTGAAACATTGCGGTGCAGCCTAATCTTCATTTTGTTTCTGCAGAAATCCATTTCTGGCCTAGTGGAGTTCATCTACAAGTCAGAGTTTTAAAATCAGTTGTGGAAGGAGTAATCCCTATAATCCCCTTCTGTGGCCTGAATCGACGTCAGTGGTACTTAATTAAGTATTTCTGGCACCAGCTTTTCTGTGTGTCTGCTGCACAATGCCTTAATTATTCCATACATCAGCTGTTCCATATTCTTAGGGAA
Organism: Scyliorhinus torazame; assembly: GCF_047496885.1. Taxonomy (NCBI): domain Eukaryota; kingdom Metazoa; phylum Chordata; class Chondrichthyes; order Carcharhiniformes; family Scyliorhinidae; genus Scyliorhinus; species Scyliorhinus torazame. Next base: position 76,736,072 of record NC_092715.1, read on the forward strand.
AAGAAGGATGACAAACTGGGCAATACTGCCATGTGTCAACAGGCAATCCCTTTCACTTGCCATTTTATTTCAGCAGTTAAGTAATATGAGCCAGTAATAAAAAATAATAAATGGACTGAAATGTTCCATGCACCCATTGCGTTCGTACCTGAGTATTTTGTTGGCAAGGAACTGGTCTCTGTTATGCTGGCAAAAATACTGAAGTATGTTACACCACGTAACATAGCAACAGACTTTTGACTATAATAAAGCTGTCACAATGAATGCTGCAAGCATGGATAAGCATTTGGGGAAGTATTACTGAGAAACAGGATCTGTGTTCCAGAGATACACATGCATTTGGAAAGAGTTTAATTTTTCCAATTTTTGTTTTCAGTTATTTATGGATCTTTAATCCACTCTTGGAGGATATGGTTACTAAGTGCTCTTGAAGCTTCCTGAATGCACTCCTGTACAGTGTGCTGTTATAAACAGTGTCGTCTTTTGCTCCTGGTAACCAATTACAGGAGAGGCTGATTGTGTGTCTGGGAGTAGTGAGTGCATCAGCTCTCTCAGCTGCATGGTGTCAAAGGAGAAATTGTCAACCTGTGTCTTTAATATAGGAAGCATCCTGACCTGATTCACAGAGAAGAAATGGGGCAGGTGCTAAGGCTTACTGGTGGGGAGGGGTTGGGCTAAGTGATGTTAGGAAAACAAAGGTAGTTTTAAGGGATCTGTAGAAATAAGGTATAGGTTTATGTGTGTTTAATATAATGTTTCTCTACCTGGAAGGGTAAAACCTATAGTCAGCTGGAGAAAGGTGTTCGTATATGTGGGGTCTGGTTAATTTCCAACTGTGTTTTTATTGTGCTACGAGAGGGCTACAGCATGAAGAATAAATAGTAGTATCGGGGGCGTTGCTTAGCAGCAGGAGGCCACTTTCCTTTGTTTTAACTGGAAGCCAGATTAATTGGAGGAATGTGGAGAGCGAGAGCTCTCACAGCTCTGCTAGAAGCAGTTAGTTTAGAAAGCTAGAGAGTACACATCTCTCTCCGATTTGCCATCAGAAAAACCATACCATGGAGTAATGAACAGTTCATGCAACTGTAGAAATTGAGAAGTTTCCAAGAAATCTGAGGTTAAAGGAATCGGAGGAAACTGGGAACAAGAACAGATTACTGTTCAGTAAAGTCACAGAAAAGGCATTGGATCATAAGAGGCCAGAAAAGTAGCTGTAGTAGTTCTAAACTTTGTGAGACGATATTTGAAATAATCAAGTAAATGAGTGGCTGGATCTCCGGGTTTGTGTGGAAGCCTTTAAGACAAAGAAATTCTAAAGGGGCTGGTGTAAAATCCTGGACTAGTTTCACTGGTAAAAGTGGAGTGGAAGCTCTGTTTTAAAAAGTCATTTGGAAAAAGTAGGCTGGATATCGGAATGCAAATTGCCAGGAGAAAGCATTATTATGAGAGAAGAATTTAAACCGTATTTTTGGGAGTGGAGTTCAGAAGCTCTCATGTGGCAATCATCTGGGAGGATTCTGAGGAGAAAACCAGACAATAACTTGGGTTCAGAGCGGAGTCCTTGTATTTGACCACAGTCATTTTGCGTGTTTAAAACGGACTTTTTGCCTTAATGAGACAATTGTAGCTTAATATGTACTTTGTAATCCATGTGGTGAGAAGCCTTCCTGTTTATTTCCTTTGTTCCCATTTATTTTATTTTATTATTTTTGGTCCATGGACCCATAATCAGAATGTACCTTTAAGCAGAAGAGTGCTTGTCAAGATAATGTGTTCCTATGTTTAGTATTTTGGTGAGGAGAAACGAGGGGCGGGATTCTCTCAGCCCGACACCGGGCCAGAGAATCCCCGCGACCAGCCCGAATCGCGCCACGCCGCCCCGACGGCAGCACACGATTCTACGCAGAGCAGAGAATCGGCGCCATTTGCGCTGGCATGGCACTGGTCAGGGGCCATTCTACGCAGCCGGCCCGCCGATTCTAGGCCCGGGATGGGCCGAGCGCCCATTGTGAAAACGGTGAGTCCCGCCTGCGCTGCCCACATCTGCTCTGAGCCGGCAGGAACTCGGCTCGGAAGAGTCGGGGGGGCCCACCGATCAGCGGGCCGGCCTCTCTGGCTGGAGGCCCCGTTTCTTCTGCGCTGGCCCCTGTAGTCCTTCGCCATGTTGCATCGGGGCCTGCGCGTTGAAGGAAGGCACTGCACATACGCGCATTGGCGCCGGTGCCACTGCGCATGCGCGGATCCCGGGGCGTCCAGTTTGCGCCGGGATCAGCAGCTGGAGCGGCGTGAACCGCTCCAGTGCCGTACTGGCCCCTTTTGCGGGCCAGAATGAGTCATGGGGTCGGCCCGTTCATGGCGTCGTAAAACGCGACAGCGTTTACGATGGTGTGGACACTCTGCCGCGGGAGTCGAGAATCCCGCCCCAAACACATCGTGCCTAGTGAATCTTGAGCATCGGTTTTGGAGGAAGTCTGTTCCATTGGATAACGAGTTGTTCGGCCTGACAGCAGTCAGTGATTGGTTCCTGCGTGATATTTTCTGAGAGAACATAGCAGAAGTGTTTAGACCTTGGATGGCGAAGGAACGCAATCTCCCTTCCTTGCTGAAAGAACTGCCTTATTGCTCTAAAACCAGTGTGTGCTTGACACATCCTTGCTGTAAACTTGAAATTATCCTGAATCTACAGGAAAAAGTATTCTAATCCTATTTTCCAGCACTGGGTCCATAGCCTTGTATGCCTTGGCATCTTAAGTGCACATCTACATACTGGTCTCTGCCTCCCCCACCCTTTCAGGCAGCGAGTTCCAGACTCCCACCACCCTCTGGGTGAAAAGGTTTTTCCTCACATCCCCTCTAAACCTCCTGCCCCTGACCTTAAATCAATGTTCCCTTGTCACTGACCTCTCCACCAAGGGGAAAAGCTTCTTCCTGTCTATCTATGCCTTCATAATTTTATACATCTCAATCATGTCTCCCCTCAGTCTTGTCTGCTCTAAGGAAAACAACCCCGTCTATCCAATCACACTTCATAATTTAAACTCCCCAGCCCAGGCAACATCTTAGTACATCTCCTCTGCACTCTTTCTGGTGCTATAACTATCAGTGCTATCCTATAATGTGGATTCCAGAACGACACGCATAGGTTGGAACTTCTACCCCTCCTTTGGGAGGGAATGCAGCTTTGGAGAGCTTCTGATCAATCAGAGTGGCTGGCATGGGAGGATGGTCTAGAAAACATGCCCTAAAAATGGTCAGTTGCGACTCCAACCTGGCAGGAAAACCGCATCCAGCTGGCTCCTCTACCTGTAGTCCGAAAATCAAAGTTAAACTCAATTTCAAACCTGGAATGTATAAATCCTCATGGGCAAAACAATCAACCAGAAGGAAGAACTGCCCTTGTTGCCTGTAAACTCAGGCACTTCAACATTGACGTCACTGCCCTGCAAGAGATCTGAAGAGCAGGCAATGGGCAGCTATAGGGAGATGGCAGTGGTTGCACCTTCTTCTGTAGAGTAAAATTAAGTGGATTGGCCCAGGAAGCATGGAATTGGATTCACCATCAAAAACAAACTCAATAACTCGCTCTCTGAGCTCCCTGTTGACATCAATGAATACCTCATGACCTTCTGGTCTCCAACTTGCCATGTACCAGCAGGCAACAGTCATGAGTGTCTGCACCCAAACCATTAATGCCATTGTTGAGTCCAAAGAAGGTTTCTACTCCACCGTGGACACCCTATTCTCTAACATTCCTAAGGAAGATCAGATCATCCTCCTTGTGGGCAGCACGGTAGCATTGTGGATAGCACAATTGCTTCACAGTTCCAGGGTCCCAGGTACGATTCCGGCTTGGGTCACTGTCTGTGCAGAGTCAGCACATCCTCCCCGTGTGTGCGTGGGTTTCCTCCGGGTGCTCCAGTTTCCTCCCACAGTCCAAAGATGTGCAGGTTAGGTGGATTGGCCATGATAAATTGCCCTTAGTGTCCAAAATTGCCCTTAGTGTTGGGTGGGGTTACTGGGTTATGGGGATAGGGTGGAGGTGTTGACCTTGGGTAGGGTGCTCTTTCCAAGAGCCGGTGCAGACTCGACGGGCCGAATGGCCTCCTTCTGCACTGTATATTCTATTCTATGATTGTGGACTTCAACGCTGGGATTGGAAAGGACTCCCAAGCCTGGAAAGGAGCCATCAGAAAGTAACGAGTTGGGAACTTCAACTCCAACAGGGTTCTCCTGCTCACCATCTCATTGCTCTATTTACTCGCTATAAATATAGCCGTCAATAAGGTTGCCCTTTTATCTAGATATCGATATTATATTGCTTTCAGAGTCGCCAGGTATCAAATGATACTACCACAAGGTTCAACCGGATATCGATCAAAGACCAACAACCAGTTAGTTAGTTCAAGTTCAATAATACTTTATTTACACACAAGATTAACTTATACACGCAACATAAACACTACGAGCTAAATTACACCTAACAACTATGACAACCTGTACTTAACTTCAGGCACCCGGCTTAGGTCAGAGGAACAGTGGCCTTTGTTCGAATCTGGATCTACTGGGTCTGGAGAAGTAACTGCGGTTCAGCTGGGCTCATCCGTCTGGTAGCGGGCGTTGAACTTGGACTGGCTTCTGGTCGTGGTGTTGGAGATGGACGCTGCCGGAGTGCCAGGTCCAAAAGAGATCGAATACATGGCAGTGTCTCTCTTTATCCTTGGGGCGTTTTGTGCGGTCCTTAAGCTTGGACCCAATTAATTGGGCAGTTCTCGATCACTGCCTTCGATCTGAGCCAATAAAGGGGCGGGTGCCTTGATGGCTGGGCGTGTCCTAAGCGGTCATTGGCCTTGTTGTTTACGCTTCCTGAGTAAAGGGAGTGGCGCCGAAATGTCTGGGCTTGTATCGGTTACCTGAGTATCAGTCCTTTGTCTTACGGAGATGGGCCATTAAAATGCTAATCGGTTGGGGGTTTCAATGCTGTCTGGATTCTCTGCTCACAAATATACATGCAGGCTCTGTGCCTGCCTGAATCTTACATTCTCCATATTTCCCTTTAGGCTTTGCGAACGTCCATATTTCTTGTTGTAAGTGGCCTTCTCAGATGGCTACAATGTGCATGGAACACCAGCTTGTTGTCACTAACACACTGTTCTGCCAAAAAGACTAGTTGAAGACATGTTGGCAACATCCACGGTCAAACCACTGGCACATGATTGATTTACGCATCATTTGATCAGAGATCAAAAGGATGCCCTCATCACCAAAACGATGACCAATGCAGATGAGTGCTGGACAGACCAGCGGCTGGCCCGCTCCTCGATGTCTATCAAACTCCTCCAGTTTCACTCCTCAGCAGTGAAATATGAAGAAACAGCTCAGAAAAAAGATCAACGTTGAGTGGCTTCAAGAAACAAGCATGTTAGTGAACTTCCAATGGCGTCTTCTCCAAAATCTCCAAAGTATTTATTCTAATGGACTGGAGGAAAACTGGTAAGAGCTGGTGACAGCCATCATCTCGAACTGCGAAGAAGCCAATGGCTACAAGACCAGGAATACCAAGACTGGTTCAACGAGAATGATCACACCATCCAAGACCTCATCGACAAAAAGAGAAACGCTCTCTTGGCCAGGCAACGCAACATTACCAGCAAGGCAAAGAAGAGAACTCCTCAATCAGCAGAGGGGGAGATGCAAAGAAGAACTGGGAAATCAGGAACCAATGGTGGACTAAGCAAGCTAAGGAGCTGTAACCCCTCGCCAACAAGCATGATACCCGGGGCTTCTTCAGTGCTACCAGGAAATGTATGGATCGAACACTCTAGGCCTCAAACCAGTGTAAAGTAAGGCCATAATCCTTTTGAGAGACACCAAAATCATCGGCCTTCGATGGAGAGAACACTTCAAAGAACTCCTAAACCGCGATACAATCATAGATGAGGTAATTTTTGACAAAATCCCCCAACTCCCCATTAAGGATGATCTTGGACTCCCACCAAGAGTGGACAAAGTCAAAGCCACCATTAAATACATGAAGAATGAAAAAGCTACAGGAATAGACGGGATTCCAGTGGAGATTTTCAAACCTGGAGAAGAGATCACCCGTCACCTCCCGTCAGCTGTTCCTGAAAATCTGGGACAGAGAAGAAATTCCTGCAGACCCCGCCACCCCCACATTCCCACCATCTTTAAGAAAGGAGACAAAGCAGACTATGGCAACTACTGCGGAATCTCCCTGCTCTCCAGCGCCAGAAGATCATCGCCTGAATCCTCACTAGTCATCTTCTCCCAGTCTTTGAAGAAATCCTTCTGGAAAGCCAGTGTGGCGTCCGACCAAACCAACATGATTTTCACTGCTCGACAACTGCAAGTGAAGTGCCAAGAGCAACACCAACCATGATGGACAAGATGCTCATTAGCAAGTGACTGCTGAAGATATAATAGTTATTTTGGACATGTTTTGTCACACCGATCCTTTCGTAAACTTTTATCGTATGTCAATGCACAGATGAAACGAAATGAAGGCGCACTACTTGTATTTGTGGTGAAAACCTGTTAGAGCAATAGAAAATATCTTATTTGCAACAGAGAGAGAACTTCTGTAGTCTGTGATCGATCATAGTAATTAGACATTTTTTTCAAAAATGACAAATTTGAAACCAACTGCATTTTCTGTCAGAGAGGAATTAAACCCTGTTTGACCTGTATGTGTTACTTCACAGCAATTAAACATTATAACCTGAATGAAACACCCATTTACCTTCTTAGTAATACATTGTGTATTACATGATGTGTCACAAACGTTTTCACCAGCAGATCACCCCGCTAGCGGACCACCTACTCGTCTTACTCCACTTTCAATTGCAACACCAAAAAAAACATAAAACGTAATGGGAAAGATGGCACTGCTTTTGATGAGACACCAATGAGTTGATGTCTGGTTCCAAGCTGGGGAGATTTGGTCTCCCATCAGGTTTCACGTTCATCCGGTTCCTCCTTTTTGTTTTAGGCCCTCACAGCCATATGTATTAACCTTGCGGATAAAATTACATTGTTGTTGCTCACACTTCTGATGACTCATGCAATGCATATGATAAGCGATCTAATTTGTGGCTTCACGCGAGTGGTGGGGATGAGGGTTTGACCTGTTTTCTTGTAAAATCTGATTGTGGCATTGAATAGCCACTTGCATTTTTCACCAGCCCATGGACCACCTGGAGAATCCTTGCGGGCCACACTTCGAGATATAGCGTATATAGGGCTTGTGTTTTTCTAAATAATAATCTTTAATAGTGTCACAGGTAGGCTTACATTAACGTTGCTATGAAGTTAATGTGAGAATCCCCTAGTCGCCACACTCTGGTGCCTGTTCGGGTACACTTAGGGAGAATTCAGAATATCCAATTCACCTAGCAGCACATCTTTCGGGACTTGTGGGAGGAAACCGGAGCACCCAGAAGCAACCCACGCAGACACCGGGAGAACGTGCAAACTCCGCACAGACAGTGACCCAAGCCGGGAATCGAACCCGGGTCCCTGTTGCTGTGAAGCAACTTTCAGTTAACAATAGGAAATGGTCGATATAGGCATTTAAAATTTTTTAAAAAATGTTTTATTCATTCTGACTTCTGTTTGGCCCTTCTGGCCTATCGCTCGGCCCCACTGTCCACTGGCCTCGGAGTGCAATAGGGGCAGTTGCCATACCAGGCTGTGATGCAGCCAGATAGGATGTTTTCTATGGTGCATCTGTAAAAATTGGTAAGAGTTAATGTGGACATGCTGTATTTCCTTAGTTTCCTGAGGAAGTATAGGCGCTGTTGTGCTTTCTTGGTGGTAGCGTCGACGTGGATGGACCAGGACAGATTTTTTGTGATGTGGACCCCTAGGAATTTGACCCCGCTAACCATCTCCACCTCGGCCCCATTGATGCTGACAGGGGTGTGTACAGTACTTTGCTTCCTGAAGTCAATGACCAGCTCTTTAGTTTTGCTGGCATTGAGGGAGAGATTGTTGTCGCTGCATCACTCCACTAGGTTCTCTATCACCCTCCTGTATTCTGACTCGTTGTTATTCGAGATCCGGCCCACTATGGTCGTATCGTCAGCAAACTTGTAGATGGAGTTGGAACCAAATTTTGCCACGCGGTCGTGTGTGTACAGGAAGTAGAGTAGGGGGCTAAGTATCCAGCCTTGCGGGGCCCCGGTATTGAGGACTATTGTGGAGGAGGTGTTGTTTATTCTTACTGATTGTGATCTGTGGGTCAGAAAGTCGAGGATCCAGTTGCAGAGTGGGGAGTCAAGTCCTAGGTTGTGGAGCTTTGATATGAGCTTGGCTGGGATTATGGCGTTGCAGGCGAAGCTGTAGTCAATAAATAGGAGTCTGATGCAGGAGTCCTTAGAACATAGAACATAGAACGATACAGCGCAGTACAGGCCCTTCGGCCCACGATGTTGCACCGACATGGGAAGTAAAAAAACAAAAGCCATCTAACCTACACTATGCCATTATCATCCATATGCTTATCCAATAAACTTTTAAATGCCCTCAATGTTGGCGAGTTCACTACTATTGCAGGTAGGGCATTCCACGGCCTCACCACTCTTTGCGTAAAGAACCTACCTCTGACCTCTGTCCTATATCTATTACCCATCAGTTTAAGGCTATGTCCCCTCGTGCTAGCCATTTCCATCCACGGGAGAAGGCTCTCACTGTCCACCCTATCTAACCCTCTGATCATTTTGTATGCCTCTATTAAGTCTCCTCTTAACCTTCTTCTCTCTAACGAAAACAACCTCTAGTCCATCAGCCTTTCCTCATAAGATTTTTCCTCCATACCAGGCAACATCCTGGTAAATCGAGATGTTGTTGTCGAGATGCTCTAGGGATGAATGTAGGGCCAGGGAGATGGCGTCTGCTGTGGACCGGTTGCGGCGGTATGCGAATTGCAGTGGATAAAGGCGTTCTGGGAGTATGGAGGTGATGTGCTTCATGACCAATCTCTCGAAGCACTTCGTTACGACTGAAGTCAGGGTCACCGGATGGTAGTCATTGTGGCACGTTGCCTGGTTCTTCTTTGGCACCGGTATGATGGTGGTCTTCTTAAAGCAGGTGGGGACCTCGGAGCGGAATAGGGGCAGCTGTTGATGGGTCGCACCCTCAGGACCACTGTGCCATCCATTCATGTTCCTGAACCCGACCATGCTCCAGTACTGCGAAGGATGCAACAACAGCGTGCTCAGCAGATGGTGGCACATGACGCTCGGACAACTGATCTTCCTGCCCTGGCGCCTGGAGACAACGTCCGCATACACCTACCGGAGGGTGGCTGGTCGGCAACCGGTACACCAATGGCACACCAATACAGAGGTTCTCTGCCGCGTGGCTCCCCGCTCGTTCCTGGTTCGCATGCCTGATGGCTCCATTCGCCGACGTAATCGGCGGGCCCTTCGGCTGGTTCCGCGCTCGCAACGTGATCATGCACTAGTGCCACGCCCTCCTGTTGTCCCTGATGTCGACTTTGTTGAGCTTCCTGCCACTTTGCCTATTCCTCGCTTGCCTGTGGCCAGGTCCAGCGGTCCTGAGGGTGCGATCCATCAACATCTGGGCCGGCGAGAGGCCCGTGGACAGTGGGGCCGAGCGATGGGCCAGAAGGGCCAAACAGAAGTCAGATCCGGCATCTGCAGCCTTGCTGAGGAGCCGCTTCACGATGTGGACGCCCTATTCCGCCTTGCCATTCGACTGGGGATGCAAAAGACTGGACGTCACGTGTGTGACGTTGTATGAGGTGGGAAAAGAAGACCATTCTTGGCTCGCAAAACAAGGCCCGTTGTCAGACATGACGATGAGCAGAATTCCATGGCGAGCGAAGGTTTCTTTGCATGCCCGGATAACAGCTGATGGTGTCATGCCGTGCAGGCGTATGACCTCCGGATAATTTGAAAAATAGTCAATCAGAATGATGTAGTCCCTGCCGAGTGCTTGAAAGAGGTCCACACCCACCTTTGCCCAGGGGGACGTGACCAACTCATGGGGCTGAGGTGTCTCAGGGGGTTGTGCAGGCTGAAACCTTTGGCAGGTGGGGCAGTTGAGCACCACGTTGGCGATATCGTCGCTGATGCCCGGCCAGTACACCGCTTCTCGGGCCCTCCGCATGCACTTTTCAACTCCGAGATGGCCTTCGTGCAGTTGTTCGAGGACAAGCCGGTGCATGCTGTGTGGGATCACAATCCGGTCCAACTTCAAGAGGACACCATCAATGACGGCCAAGTCGTCCCGGACATTGTAGAATTGTGGGCACTGCCCCTTGAGCCACACTTCCGTCATGTGGCGTATTACACGCTGTAGAAGGGCTCAGCCGCAGTCTCACGGCGAATGTGGGCCAGACGTGCGTCAGTAGCCGGCAGATTGGCCGATGTGAAGGCTACTTGTGCGTCGACCTGACAAACGAACCCCTCCAATTCGGACGGTGTGTTCACCGCCTTGGACAGAGCATCTGCAACGATGAGGTCCTTCCCCGGGGTGTAGACAAGTTGGAAGTGGCGAGCGGAGGTTGAGCAGAATGTGCTGGAGGCGAGGGGTCATATCGTTGCGGTCCTTCTGAATGATGCCGACCAGGGGGCGATGGTCGGTCTCCACAGTGAACTGCGGAAGACCATACACATAATCGTGGAATTTGTCGATGCCGGTCAACAAGCCTAGGCACTCCTTTTCAATCGGACGTGCCTTCTGGAGACTGTGTGTGTACCCGCTGAATGAGGTGGAGGATCTTGCACGCCGGTGCGCCTAACAGAGAGTCCTTCGAGGATCCAGCTATTTCAAAAGACAATGTGGCTTTATGTGAGTTGTGTGTAACCTCGAGCTGGCAGGACCCCGTGGCCGGGATGGCATTTCCGTTATAGTCAACCAGCTGACAGTGGGATGGCCGAATCGGTGGTTTAACCTTCAAGGTCTGGAAGGCTGACCATGCAAGGAGATTGGCGGAGGCACCAGTGTCCAAGCGAAATGTGATCGGTTGACCGTTAGGGTGGCACACCAATCATCGCCCGGATCAATGCTGTGCACTGGCATCAGCTGGTGGTTCCGACTTGGGGACATCCGGTTCTTGTTTATTACCGCAACACGGAAGGGTTCCCTGTCGTCGGTATCACTGGTCTGTTGTCAGGATATGACTCCGTGTATGGGGGCTGAATGGCCCGCACGTCCCTGCGAGGCTGGCGGAATTGTTGAGAGTTGGCAGGTTGAGCTGCTCGACAGCAGGCAGCGTAGTGGTCCATCCTGCCACAGCGGAGGCATTGTCGGAGCCACAGTTGCCGCACGTCGTGACGTCATGGCGTTCGTTGCACCACCGCGCATGCGCGGTGCGGTCCTGCGTAGAGAGCGCCTGCGCATCCCGTCCCTCTGCGTTGACGTCTCCTCTTTTGGCGCGTACAAGCGCGGGAGGCCTCGGAAAGCGGGCGAAATGGCCGCCCTCGTCCGGGCCGCGGGCCGGGAAGAACTCTATCGACTGGACCCGCTCCACCTCGTAGGATCCCTGCCGTGCCGATTCAGCCGCCTGGATTTGGGAGTACCGGCTGGTCACGTTCTCGTGAAGGACGCAGGTCTCGATGGCAGTCGCTAGGGTGAGGCACTTTATTTTGAGGAGCTGCTGGCATAGGGTGTCCGAGGTGACCCCAAAAACTATCTGATCCCGAATCATGGAGTCGGAGATGGCCTCACAGCCGCAGGACTGCGCGAGGATACGGAGATATATCAAATAAGATTGAAAAGGCTCATCCTTACCCTGGAGGCGCTGCTGGAAGAGGTACCTCTCGAAGCTCTCATTAAATTCCACGCTGAAGTGTTCCTCGAAGTTTAGAAGCACCATCTTGTATTTTGTCTTGTCCTCGCCTTCCGCGAATGCCAGGGAGTTGTAGATGTGGATGGCATGTTGCCCCGCCGTGGAGAGGAGGAGGGCGATCTTCCTGGTGTCCAATGCATTCTCCCTGTCTGTGGCTTCTAGGAAGAGCTGGAAGTGCTGTTTAAACAGCTTCCAGTTGACACCAAGATTTCCAGCAATTCGGAGCGGCTGTGGCGGGCTGATGGTTTCCATGGAGCAGGATGGCGGATTTCTGAAAAGGTGCAGGTCGGTCTCACAGTCGCTGGCGAGTTTCCACTACTGGTATCATGTCGTGTTGGGTGTTTCGACACACAAATGAACCAACACGGTTGTAGATGGTACAACTCTGTTTTATTGTCTTAAACAATAACAACTAATAACTGCTGGCTGAGGTTCGTGCTTCACCAGCTAACCTGTGGACCCAGTCCTTTCACTATCTTGGTGAGGCACTCAGCACATGGTGTATGTCTGAGTGGCGCGCTGTGAGCTTTGTGCTCTGAGCTATCTCCTGGTAGAATGAGCGGGAACTGTGGTGTTCCCTGTTTTATAGTGCGTGTGCTCTCACTGGTGATTGGCTGTGATTTTGTGTGTGTTGGTTGGTCCAACTACCTGTCGATCAGTGTGTGTGTGATTGCACCATGATATGCTAATGTGGATATCATGACACTTACTATCAGTGCTGCTTCCAGAATAATTCATTCCAAAATTCAATGGATAGTTTGAGGAGGAGGATTACTCCAGTGAGCAATCTACCTTTTTAATCCTGTAAAATATGCTTTAAAAGCTAAATGATAACCCAACGGGCTAATTTTGACAACTATGTTTAGGCAATGCCGTTTATCATTCATCAGCTCACTAAAGACCGTGTTGTTAGTGTATTCAGATATGATAAAAGCTATATCCCCTCGAATTGGTTCAATCCTATGTCAACATTTCTGGAATTAATTTAACTGTTAACTGTATCTATATCGCTTGTCCTATCAGACGAAGCAGCTGACCATACAAACTATGATAAGTCATTTGGTGTAGCCAACTGTTGCAAATGTAGAACAGCCCAGATTTGTATTATAGATGCAAAGATTAACTTAATTTTCTGCTGAATGTCTCAATTTTCTCAATGGATGAAAGGGAAGAAAGTATTCTTGCATTTGAAACATAAAGGACCATTTTGTCTGATGCTGATTGACCTGTAGGTTTATACATTGCACTTGTTAGGGCAGCACGGTAGCGGTAATGGTTAGCACTGCTGCCACACTGCGCCGAGGTCCCAGGTTCGATCCCGGCTCTGGGTCACTGTCTGTGTGGAGTTTGCACATTCTCCCCGCGTTTGCGTGGGTTTCTCCCCCACAACCCAAAAGATGTGTAGGGTAGGTGGATTGGACATGCTAAATTGGCCCTTAATTGGGAAAAAATTAATTGGGCACGCTATATTATTTTTAAAAATACATTGCACTTGTTTTATCTGAAAGCTACGGCTGTTTATCAGGTGATAGAGTCAGCAGCATTTAAAATAGGCAGTCGATGATATCGGCCAAAATAGAATAATCATTTACATTAATGCCAATTTCAAAGTTGTGAGTTGTCGTGTCCAAAGTGCTTTATGTATGCTGTGATCGAAAATGCTAGAGATTCTCCAATTACATTACTGCCAAGACTAGGAATAATGTTCCAGAGCTACTAAATTGAATTTATAACGAAAAACTATAACTTGCATTCAGATAACACTTTTCACATAGTCAAACATCCCAAGGCAGACGCATGGCTACACAACTACGTGCAATTTTCCCTCCAAGCCTCCCAACATCCTGACCTGGAAATACATTGCTGCTCCTTCTCTGCTGGGTGAGCATCTTGAGAATTCCTTCCTAACAGCACTGTGGGTGTACTTACTCTAGATGGACTGCAGTGATTGAAGAAGGTGGCTCACCCTATCTTCTCCAGGGCAATTAAGAATGGGCAATAAATGCTGGCCTTGCCTGTGCCACTCATATTCCATTAAAGAATTTTGAAAGAAGAGCACTTCACTGGAGTGAATAAAACTGGACACAGAACCAAATAAAGAGATGGGAATATGGCAGGTAACCGTAAATTTCACCAAAGGGGCATGTTTTAAGAAGCATCTTAAAAGAGGAGAGGTTTAGGGAGGGAATTCCAGAGTTTGGGGCCTAGGCTACTTAAAAGCTGCCTGCCAATGGTGCAACAATGAAACTAATGGATATTCATGAGACCAGAAGTTGAGTAGTTTGAAGATCTGAGAGGGTTGCAGAGCTGGCGGTTGTTACATGGATAATGGGGTGATATTGTGGAGCTGCTTGAGCACGAGGATGGGAATTTTAAAACTGAGGCATTGTTGCAACAGGAGACTGTTAGGAAAGCAAGCACAGGGTTTATGGGGAAACAAGGATGAGACTACCCATCTGGAAGTGGGCGGTATGGTACCACAGTAATTAGCACTGTTGCCTCACAGCTCCAGGGTCCCAGGTTTGATTCCTGTTTTGGGTCACTGCCTGCGTGGAGTCTGCACGTTCTCCCAGTGTCTGCGTGGGTTTCCTCCGGGTGCTCCAGTTTCCTCCCACAAGTCCCGAATGATGTGCCGTTGGGTAATTTGGACCTTCTGAATTCTCCCTCTGTGCACCCGAACAGGCACCGGAATGTGGCGACGAGGGGCTTTTCACAGTAACTTCATTGCAGTGTTAATGTAAGCCTACTTGTGACAATAAAGATTATTTTTTAAAAACGATTATAATCTTGAATTTTCAGTGCCAGATTGGTTGTTGGGCCTTAATAAAGATATTAATCTATTAAAAATTCATGTAGACTTAAATAGATCAATGTTTTTGGTATGATTACTGGACTTCTATTGGGTCACTAGTGCAAATCCATGCCCTTTATCTAGCCAAGTCTTTGGATGAGCTATCATTGTAACAAAGCTTTTAAAGAACAGGGAAAATTGCATTTGTAGTCACTGGACATTGCTGTCCATCTTATTCCATGATAATGGTGAGCACTAATAGCTTCACCATTATTCCTACCACAACACCCAGATTATTATTTTCTTTTCAGTGTGGACTTGGCATGTTGCATTTTTGTAAACTTCTATGTATGATAAGTTAGCGAATGCAACCTATTAAATTGCTTAAGATTTTTCCTAACCAGGGGCTGGTTTAGCACAGGGCTAAATAGCTGCTTTTTAAAGCAGACCAATGCAGGCCAGCAGCACGGTTCAATTCCCGTACCAGCCTTCCCGGACAGGCGCCGGAATGTGGCGACTAGGGGCTTTTCACAGTAACTTCATTTGCAGCCTACTTGTGACAATAAGCGAATTTCATTTCATTTTCATTTCATTTCATTTCATTTACAACTTTTATACCACCTTAATATCACTTCCAATCTTTTGTATCCATATTTATGCCACCCCACAAGTGAGACGTTTTTCTTATTTGTCAGTTGTAGCATTATTTCGTTCTGTGCACTTGAATTATCTTTAGTGGAAGATGCTTATGTTCTAATTTGTTTGAATTTCCCAAGTACAAATCTAAAGGTCTTCATAATGTTCTCCTGAAAACTTTTTTGTGCAACCTATTGCTAATGCCATACCTAGATCAGAAATTTTGAGAAAGCTTTTAAAACTAAGAAGATATTTGGCAGTATTGTACATTTCAAGATATTTGGATTGACGTTTCCACTTATATGCCAACTTAAACATGGTAGGTTGCTCCAAAAGTCCCTTTTTCCATTCATACTCGCACAATGGATCAGAATCGATACATTGTTCAAAAATTTGTATTAGGTATTGTTATTACCAGGTGGCGAAGGGTGAAATGACTCCCCAGTTCTCCCCTCCTTGTTTGACCATAATAAGTATTTTAAAAGAATTTAGAGACGCGTGGGCAGCACGGTGGTTATTACAATTGCTTCACAACTCCAGGGTCCCAGATTCAATTCCCGGCTTGGGTCACTGTCTGTGCGGAGTCTGCATGTTCTCCCCGTGACTGCGTGCGTTTCCTCCAGGTGCTCCGGTTTCCTCCCACAGTCCAAAGATGGGCAGGTTAGGTGAATTGACCATGCTAAAATTGCCCTTAGTGTCCAAAAAAGAGGTGTGGGCTTGGGTAGGGTGCTCTTTCCAACAGCTGGTGCAGACGTGATGGGCAGAATGGCCTTCTTTTGCACTGTAAATTCTATGGTGTCTATGGCCAATTCTGTAAGTATCCCACTATTTACTTGTCGAGTTGTAGAAAATTGCTCAGAAATGTTTTCTTGGGTTAAACAAAGAATGAGATAAGTTTATTGAAATAATAAAAATGCAACATCATTGATAAGGTCTCGTGTATTGGTCTGAGCCCACACACAGACAAGTACGAATGGCAGAGCAAGATGATAGACTGAAATGAAATTTAATGAATTTGCTTATTGTCACAAGTACGCTTCAAAATGAAGTTACTGTGAAAAGCCCCTAGTCGCCACATTCCGGCACATGTTCGGTGACTAATAAGTATTTTACAGTCCAGGAAAGAAAAAATGGAGTATACCATTGGCGGTTGTTTGATTGGTCTTGATGCAGTGATTCAATATTGCAACCGTTTAGTTGAGCTGTTCTCCTAGATTAAGTCGAATGGAGCAGGTCTCCACATTTTCAAAAGATCTCTGTTCAAAATTGTTTTCTTCTCAGGGTGGTCGCTACAAACTGGGTGAAGTACCTCCAGAGAGAGAGAGAAGCACCATGGCTCCAACAGCCTGTTTCAGTATGGCATTGTCCTCTTCCTATCCCTCTCTCTTGCTGGTTGTATTTTCCAGAAGGGCTTGATTTAGTTCATGTCTGCTGCAGTTATTGTTTCAGAACAGTTAATTGAATTTTGTTGTCTCATCTCGGAAACATTTCTCAAGCCTCAATGTGGTTTGAATAGTCAGAAGAAGGGGTCTTTCACGCTCCCAAAGAGGTTGATTGTCCGTCTTCATTCCAACTTTGTGGGATGTGAAATTGTGGTTTGTGGCACCTCGGCCTGTCTGGTCTGTTTTTTTTTAACTTAAAAAAAAGTTTAAATGCGTGTAGGGGAACAAAAATAGAAATTGCATCTTCAAAAAGGGATCCTCTTGGCAGTCTGCATAAAGTTAAATTCAATGGAGAGGGTTTCTATGTTTGGTCTAAACCAAAATTCCTTGAGATCCAGTCAGATTTTTGTTGAGTTGGAGAAAAGATTCATTGGCTTTTCACTGAGCCTTATCTCTGATGTTGTGTAATGATGATCTGCTCTTCTATTGATATTCCGCTGTTAATTGCTTTGACTGATTGGGTGCAGTTTCTTTAAAGCATGCGTCTGGGAATGTAATCGCATTGCAGCGTTATCCACATTTCACTTTTTCATGTATGCCATTTCTCCACTAAGATATGCGAATACAATGGTAAGAAAGTGTTATGGTACTGGGCTAGTAATCCAAAGGTCTTGATTAATAATCCAAAGAATGAGAATTAAAATCTGACTGTGGAGGTTGAGAATTTGAATTGGGAACATACGAGTTAGATAGGAGTAGGCCATTCTTTCCCTCGAGCCTTCTCTGCCATTTAATTCATGATAAATCCAAATCCCCATTCCCTACTCATAGAATATAGAACATTACAGCGCAGTATAGGCCCTTCGGCCCTCGATGTTGCGCCGACCTGTGAAACCACTCTAAAGACCATCTACACTATTCCCTTATCGTCCATATGTCTATCCAATGACCATTTGAATGCCCTTAGTGTTGGCG
Organism: Scyliorhinus torazame; assembly: GCF_047496885.1. Taxonomy (NCBI): domain Eukaryota; kingdom Metazoa; phylum Chordata; class Chondrichthyes; order Carcharhiniformes; family Scyliorhinidae; genus Scyliorhinus; species Scyliorhinus torazame. The sequence continues at coordinate 76,753,689 of NC_092715.1, forward strand.
AGTCCAATACTGTTGCAGGCAGGGCATTCCACGCCCTTACTACTCTCTGAGTAAAGAACCTACCTCTGACATCTGTCCTATATCTATCTCCCCTCAATTTAAAGCTATGTCCCCTCGTGCTAGACATCACCATCCGAGGAAAAAGGCTCTCACTGTCCACCCTATCTAATCCTCTGATCATCTTGTATGCCTCAATTAAGTCACCTCTTAACCTCCTTCTCTCTAACGAAAACAGCCTCAAGTCCCTCCGCCTTCCCTCATAAGATCTTCCCTCCATACCAGGCAACATTCTGGTAAATCTCCTCTGCACCCTTTCCAATGCTTCCACATCCTTCCTATAATGCAGCGACCAGAATTGCACGCAATACTCCAAATGCGGCCGCACCAGAGTTTTGTACAGCTGCAACATGACCTCATGGCTCCGAAACTCAATCCCTCTACCAATAAAAGCTAACACACCGTATGCCTTCTTAACAACCCTCTCAACCTGGGTGGCAACTTTCAGGGATCTATGTACATGGGCACTGAGATCTCTCTGCTCATCCATACTACCAAGAATCTTACCATTAGCCAGTACTCTGCCTTCCTGTTATTCCTTCCAAAGTGAATCACCTCATACTTTTCTGCATTAAACTCCATTTTCCACCTCTCAGCCCAGCGCTGCAGCTTATCTATGTCTCTCTGTAACTTGTAACATCCTTCTGCATTTCCACAACTCCACCGACTTTAGTGTCATCTGCAAATTTACTCACCCATCCTTCTACGCCCTCCTCCAGGTCATTTATAAAAATGACAAACAGCAGTGGCCCCAAAACAGATTCTTGTGGTACACCACTAGTAACTGGACTCCAGTCTGAACATTTCCCATCAACCACCACCCTTTGTCTTCTTCCAGCTAGCCAATTTCTGATCCAATCTGCTAAATCACTCTGAATCCCATGCCTCCGTATTTTCTGCAGTAGCCTACCATGCGGAACCTTATCAAACGCTTTACTGAAATCCATATACACCACATCAACTGCTTTACCCTCATCCACCTGTTTGGTCACCTTCTCAAAGAACTCAATAAGGTTTGTGAGGCACGACCTACCCTTCACAAAACCGTGTTGACTATCTCTAATCAAATTATTCCTTTCCAGATGATTATACATCCTATCTCTTATAAATCTGGTAACCTTGGACTCCAATGTTCGTTAAGAATCTGTCTACCTCTGCCTTTAAAAAATAATCAATGACCTTGCCTCTACCTCTCTCCGGGGAACAGAGTTCCAAAGACATCACAACCCTCAGAAAAACATTTCTCCTCCTCTTCATCTTAAATGGGAGATCCCTTACTTTTAAACTGTATCCCCTCATTTCCACAATGGGAAATTGGCTTTGTTTAAAAATTCCTTGAAATAAAAGAAAAAAGCTGCGATCAGATGAAACTCCGATTGTCTTAAAAACCCAGCTTGTTCTCCGAGAACATTTAGGGAAAGAGAACAGTACTTCTGGCCTATATCACAACAACAATCCCACAGCAACATAGTTGGTTCTGAACTGCCCTCTGAGGTAGCCTGGCAAATCATTGTTACATCGATCTGCTACCATAGTGGTCTCTTCGGTGCCTGATCTTTGCCTGAAAATTGGCCAGGCCCAAACAAATTTCTGTACCAGTATATAATGCTTTCCCTGCATGATAGGAGATGCGGCAGGATGGCCAACAGCCAGCATAGCCTGGTATGCCATACTTGCCAAAATGCCACAAATCATATCTGGAGGCTTTGCCACATCTAATATTGATGTCCGTGGTAAAGTGTCATCTCCTGAGCCTGGGTCAGGGGAGAGCTAGATGCAGTGCTGTACTATCTGTTCAGGAACACCTTCAGCTACCTTGCAAATTAGAATATTGGTGATGGTCTAGATGATCATTTTTGGCATCAGTGACAATTATCCAATGGGACCCATCGATTAACCTCAGCAACGCAGTAATAGTGGAGAATTTACATAGCGCTCACTGCAAGTAATTAGAATCACTGTCACCAAGCCTAGAACCGAACACACAACCAAGCCTCGACTAGTTTTACTGGACATTTCTCGTCAGGGCTCTCAAAAGCTCAACCGTCAGGATTGGGATACTGGCCATTGGATGGCATGTTATGTAGAAATATGCAATTAATACATATGCTGTAAACGAAAGCCATTTAGTCTGATTGAGACTGTGTCCGTCTAGATATGGCACTAAGATTGTTTCTTGTCACAAGTGACTGCGAATATATATAGGCGGATGCTGGGCACGGACAGGTAAAATTGCAGAGATGCTCTTTGTGTCAGGTGGAGTTGAAGGAATTTACCTGCTGCCTTTTATTCCACAGAGAATCTGGATTGTTTTGTTGATTCTCCAGTTCAGTTTAATGTGCTCTTTTTAAATCTCCGTTGGCTGCTTTTTATACCAGCTTTGATTCCGGCACTCGTACTTGGCACATTTGAACTATCTAAAACATTTCTGTAAAGTTAGCTTAGAGGTTGTGGTTTTCAATGTCTCTGTTCACGTTTACTTGTTTCGTTCTATTTTTTTTGTATACTGTGTACGTTTCTTTGTCCGCAGAAAAATACTTTTCACTGTACTTCGGTACATGTGACAATAAATCAAATCAAAATCAAAATTTTGTCTTCTGATAAGCAACAGATTCTCCAGCAAGACACTTAAAAAAGCTCACCATGGGAAAAAAATTCCGTTCAAGGGCAAAGTGAATTATTTGGAACAGCTCCAAACCGAAGCTATTTTGAATCCAAACCTCACCAAGCTCGCTCCTACTGAATAAGGCCATATTTGGTAAAACAGATCTTTGCTCATATCTGCCACATACCTTGTCTTCAATTAGCTTGTGTGAATAGCTCGCCACAACTTAGCAATTGTCTATTTCCTCCCAAATAATTCTGACATGTGTTGGAGAAAAATTGAAGTAAAAAGTGAAATCTGGATAGGTTTATAGTGATTGTCTTTCTAATTGCCATCGAGGCAGAATTTTCCATTCTTCAAAAAATGTCAGATCATCAGGAAGTGATTTGTAATCTTGTGACTTGCCATATCCTGGAGTTAAAGTTGATAAAACCGTTAGCTGTTAGGGTAACACAGTGGTTAGCACTGTTGCTTCACAACGCCAGGGTCCCAGGTTCGATTCCCGGCTTTGGTCACTTACTGTGCAGAGTCTGCATGCTCTTCCCATGTTTGCATGGGTTTCCTCCGGGTGCTCCGGTTTCCTCCCACAAGTCCCGAAAGACGTGCTGGCTGTTATGTGAATTAGACATTCTGAATTCTCCCTCAGCGTACCCGAACAGGTGCCGTAATGTGGCAACTAGGGGATTTTCACAGTAACTACAATGCAGCGTTAATATAAGCCTACTTGTGACACTAATAAACATTATTATTATTATTAGTTGCCTATCAAGTGGATTTGTAGCACTTGTGGGGCTGATAATTGGCAAGGAACATGTGTGCCATGTAATCTCCGATAAGTGAATAACTACCCCACCTCTTGATATTCAGTGATATTCCTACTGTTGAATTCCCCACCATCAACAATCTGGGAGTCACCATTGTCCAGTAATATAACTAGAACAACCACATAAATGCTGGATGCAAGGGCAGGTTAGGGACAAGAGGCAGATATTCCTTGTGGGCACGTGAACCCCCTCAGGCATAAATAGGTGACTTGTGCCCTGTGGAAAGGTTTTAGGGAGTCAGGAGGTGAGTTTCTTGCTGCAGAATACATGGAGCCTGATCTTTAGACCTTGACGGGGCCAGGAATGGGGCAATCAGATAATGCTGTTCGAAAGAGAAAATGCTGGAAAATCTCAGCAGGTCTGGCAGCATCTGTAGGGCGAGAAAAGAGCTAACATTTCGAGTCCGATGAAAATCTCTTTGCTGAGACTTTCCAGCATTTTCTCTTTCGTTTCAGATTCCAGCATCCACAGTAATTTGCTTTTATCCAGGTAATGCTGTTCTACTGATTAAGCCAGACGTTTCATGCTGCTACTATACAATGGCTACTTAAGTGATATTTTTCACTGACCGGATGCTATTGCCAGTCTTAAAAGATGTTCCGTCTCCTAGACAAGTGAGCAACGTCATGTACGAATCTCAGTGCCGGTGTGACAGCAGGTACATCGGAATATATCCCAGCGATTGGCTGATCAAATCGAACTGCAGGCTCCTTCAGTTCATAATAAGTAGAGTCCTGATGAGGAGGAAAGGGAGGCGTAGTGGTATTCTCACCAGACTAGTAAACCAGAGACCCACGGTAAAGTCCTGGTGACCCGGGTTTGAATCCCACCATGGCAAATGCTGGAATTTAAATTCAATTAAAAAAAAATCTGGAATGGAAAATCGGATGATTACCGTGAAATCATTGTTGATTGTCGTGAAAGCCCATCTGTACGTTTAGGGGAGGAAATCTGCCATCCTTACCTGGTCTAGCCTACTTGTGACTTTAGTTCTACAGCAACCTGGTTGACTCTTAAATGAAATGCCCTCCAAAACGGCCTAGCAAGCCACTCAGCTGTATCAAACTGCTACAAAGTCAGTAAGGAATGAAACTGGATGGATCATCGACCTAGGTACCGGAAGTGACAGAGGCAAACTCAGCCCTGTTGACATACTACTATCTGAGTGCGTGTGCCAAAATGTCTCACAGACTAACCAAGCGTGACATGGTCATACTCACGGAATCATACTTTACACATAATGTCCCAAAGCATCACCATGCCTAGGTTGTCATGTTCCACCGGCAGAACAGACCCAGCAGAGGTGGCGGCACACGGGTATACAGCCGGGAGAGAATTACCCTGGGAGTTCTCAATATTGACTCTGAACCCCCTGAAGTCACATGACTTCAGGTCAAACATGAACAAGGAAACCTGCTGGTTACTAGGTACCGCCCTCCCTCAGCTGATGAATCATTACTCCTCCATGTTGAACACCATTTGGAGGAAGCACTGAAATTGACAAGGATGCCAAATGTACTCTGGGTGAGGGACTTCACCATCTATCATCAAGAGTAGCTCGATAGCACCACTACAGACCGAGTTGGCCACGTCCTAAAGGATATGGCTGCTAGTCTGGGTCTGTGGCAGGTGGTGACGGAACCAACACGAGGGAAAATTATACTTGACCTCATCCTCATCAACCTGACTGCCTCAGATGCATCTATCCACTGGTTTGCACAAATGAAGATGGTTTTCGTTGTTGGAGGCCAGTGATCTCAGCTCCAGGACATCACTGCAAGAGTTTCTCAAAGTGTGTCCTAGGCCCAACCATCTTCAACTGCTTCATCAATGACCTTCCTTGCATCATAAGGTCAGAAGTGGGGATTCTCGCTGATGATTGCACAATTTACACCATTCACAACTCGATCAGATACTGAAGCAGTCCATATCCATATGCATTAAGACCAAGACAATGTCCAGGTGTGCCAGGCAATGACCATCTCCAACAAGAGAGAATCTAACTATCACCCCATTACATTGAATGGCATAACCAATGCTGAATCCCCCACAATCAACATCCTGGGGGTTACCATTGATCAGAAACTGAAATGGACCAGCCATGTAAATACTGTGGCTCCAAGAGCAGGTCAGGGGCTGAGACTCCTCACCTCCTGACTGTCCAAAGTGTGTCCCTTATCTACAAGGCATGTCAGAAATGTGGTGCAATACTCTCACTTGCCTGGATGAATGCTGCCCCAATAGCACTCAAGAAGCTTGACACGATCTGGAACAAAACAGTCTGCTTGATTGGCACCCCATCCACAAACATTAACTACCTCCACCACCGATACACTGTAGCAGCAGTGTATATCTTCATGCAGAAACTCTGAAAAGCTACTTGGATAACACCTTCAAAACCCATGATCGCTACCATATAGAAAGAAAAGGGCAGCAGATAGCTGGGAATACCACCACCTGGAAGTTCCCCTCCAAGCCTCTCGCCTTACTGACCTGGAAATCTATCACTGTTTCTTTACTGTCACTGGCTGCATCACAGCCTGGTATTGCAACTGCTTGGCCCGAGACCGTAAGAAACTACAGAGTCGTGAACACAGCCCAGTCCATCATGCGAATCTGCCACCCCATACATTGACTCTGTCTACACCTCCCGTTGCCTTGGGAAAGCGGGCAGCATAATCAAAGGCCACTTCCACCCGGCTTATTCACTCTTCCAACTTCTTCCATCGGGCAGGAGATACAAAGGTCTGAGAACACGCACTGACAGGGACAAAAACAGCTTCTTTCCCGCTGTTATCAGTCTCCTCTTATGGACTGATGGACTGATCTGATCTCTTCACACATCTTTTCTACTGAGTAGCACTACACACCTCTATGCTTCACCTGATGCCTGTGTCTATGTATTTGCATTATATATTTATGTATGCCTTATTTTTTTCATGTATGGAATGTTGTGTCTGAACTGTACGCAGAACAATACTTTTCACTGTACCTCGGTACACGTGACCATAAACAAATCCAATCCAATTTTCCATTGAATAGTGGTATGAGGCCGGGATGTCCATTGGCTCTGCTTCGATTTGCATTAGCAATTGAACCACTGACCTTGGCGTTAAGATCTTCTGTTAAGTGGAAGAGGATAAGTCTGGGAAGGAGGGACCATAGGGTGTCCTTCTATGCAGCTGATCTTCTTTATATTATAGTTCAGACTTTGTTCACACTATGGATAAGATAATTAAGCTACTTAAGAGATTTGACTCCTTCTCTGGGCATAAGTTGAATTTGGACAAGAGTGGATACCTTCCGGTTAACCCCGCAGGGAGGGGAGCTGATTGGGGTGTAGCCTTTTCACCTTGCCAGATTTAGCTTTCATTATCCGGGTGGCCCATGACTGGGCCTAACGTCATGAAATAAATTACGCAAGTCTAGTGAAATGGGATAACCTCCCCCTGTCGTTGATGGGCAGAGTTCAGAGTATCAAAATGAATGTCCTCCTGAGGTTTTTATTTCTTTTCCAGTGTCTCCCCACTTTTCTCCCCAAATCCTTCTTTATTAGAGTTAATAAATTAGTGTCCCCTTTTATTTGAGTGGGCAAGACCCCAAGGATCGGTAGGGCGTTCCTCCAGAGATATAGATAGTAAGGTGGCTTAGCTTTACCAAATTTATTATTTTGTTATTGGGCTGCCAATATTGAAAAGGTACTGGGGTGGCTTAGTGACCCAAGAACCGTATGGGGGTAATGGAGGCGAGTTCATGTAGAGGCTGTATTTTGGCCACTTTAGTAACAGCCTCACTGCTGTTCTTTCCTGCGAGATTTTCTTCAAATCCATTAGTGGTGTCCAGCCTGAGAATCTGGAAGCACTTCAGGCAGCATTTTAAATTCAGTTCCATGTTGTTGTTGGCTCCAATTTTCAGTAATCATCTCTTTGTGCCAGTGGGCTTCGACTCGACATTTAGGTCATGGGAGGGGAATGGTTTTTAAAACGTGGGGACCTGTTTGTGCAGGGTAGGTTCGCCACTTTTGAGGAGCTATCGGAAAAATTTCGTCCAATTTATTCATATATTTCCCTTCATTTCCCAAGGCGCCACTGTCCTCCCTGTGGGAAAGGATTTTATCTTTGGCAGGGCCTAGTGGGGGGAGTATTTGGGGTATGTATAGGCAGATCCTGCCAGCGGAGTCGGCTCCGTTTAATGAGGCGAAGGTGAAGGTGAAATGGGAGGATGAATTGGATAAGAAGGTGTGGAGCGAGGCTCTTTGCAGCGTAAACGTCACTTCCTCCTGTGCTCAGCTTCGTTTGATTCAGTTCAAGGTGGTGCACAGGGCTCGTCTAACCAAGGTGAGGATGAGTGGTTTCTTTTCGGGGTTGGATGACAGGTATGAGCGGTATTCTCAGGGGCTGGCTACGTTCTGGCCCTGTCCCAAATTGTTAAGCTTTTGATTCTCCTCCTTCAACACCATGTCAGGGATTCTTGATGTTGAGCTGGAGTCTTCTCCATAGGTGGCAATTTTTGGCATATTTGACTCACTGGTGCTGCAGATGGGGGTGATGGCAAATGTATCGCTTTTGCCTCGGTAATAGCCCGGAGGCGGGTTCTGCTTGGGTGAAGGTCTTCTACTCTACCCGGTGCCTCGGCCTGGTTAGATGACCTCATGGAGTTCCTACATTTGGAGATGGTCATGTACACTGAGGGGTTTGGTAGAAGGGTTCTACCGAAGATGGCAGCCATTCATTTCCTTTTTTAAAGAGTTAGTCACTGTCCGTTGTTAAGGGAGGTTTTAGTTCAATGTTGGGGGGTTGAAATTGGATGGGTTTTGGATTATTGATTGTGCTTTTTGTACAGTATAACTTGAAGCATCTGTTTTATTATATAATTGTGTTATTTTATAATGAAAACATTTTCAAAAAACTATATATTTTTTTAAAATGCTGGTCTAGTGAGTGAAACCCAGAGCCCATGAATTAATTTTTAAAAATCATACTCAAACAGTCCGTGCTTGCAAAACCGATGTTAGATGTAATTTGTCAGAACTTGCTGAACATTCCTGAGTGTCCAAACCGTTGCACTAACAACCATTTTAACATTATCAGTCAAGCTTGTAGTTTGACATCTTTATACCCGCTAGAAACAACATACATTCATTCAGACTACTGGCTCATCCACTCCTCCATGTCCCTGAAACTCCACTAGAGGAGTAGAAAAAGATCAACGTTGAGTGGCTTCAACAACCAAACATACTAGTGAACTTCCAACAATATCTTCACCAAAATCTCCAAAGTGTTCTTTCTAATGGAATGGAGGAAAATTGGAAAGAGCTGGAGACAGCCATAATGTCGAGCTGTGAAGAAACCATCAACTACAAGACCAGAAAACTCGAAGACTAGCATGACGGGAACGACCACACCATCCAAGACCCCATCGATAAGGAGAGGAAAGCTCTCTGCACCTGGTAAAAGGGCATAGCCAGCAAGGCACAGAGAAGAACTCATCAATCAGCAAAAGCGGAGGTACAAGGAAGAGCTAGTGAAATCAAGAACCAATGGTGGACTAACAAAGCTAAGGAACTGCAACTCCTCACCGACAAGTACGACATCTGGGGTTTCTTCAGTACTATAAAGGCAATATATGAACCCAACACACTAGGCTTCAAAACCATTTTGAGTAAGGACAGAACTCTCTTGAGAGACAGCGAAATCATCGGACTTTCGATGGAGAGAACACTTCAAGAACTCCTAAACCGTGATACGATCATGGATGAGGATATGTTTGAGGAAATCCTCCAACTCCCCATCAAAGATGATCTTCGACAGCACCAAGCATGGGTGAAGTTGAAGCTGCCATTAAACACTTGAAGAATGGAAAAGCCACAGGAATAGGTGGGATTCTAAAGGAGATTTTCACACTTGGAAGAGGCCATCTCCATCAGCTGTTCCTGAAAATCTGGGATAGAGAAGAAATCCATGTCGACCTCGGGGTTGCCATCATCGCCACAATCTTCAAGAAAGGAGTCAAAGTGGACTGTGTGAACTATCAAGGAATCTCCCTAGTCTCTATCGTCGGGAGTTTATCACCTGAATCCTCACTAGCCACCTTCTCCCAATCTCTGAAGAAATCCTTCCGGAAAGCCAATGTGGCTTCCAACCAAACCCTGGAAAAACATGCATGATTTTCACTGCTCGACAATTTCAAGAGAAATGCCTGGAGCAACATCAACCACTCTACATGGCGTTCATCGATCTGACCAAGGCTTCTGACTCAGTCACTCGGGAAGTGCTGTGAAAGACCCTGTCCAAGGTCAGCTGTCCAGAGAAATTCATTAACGTCATATCCAATCTGCGAGCTCCACCTTCGGACGAGTATAACAAGAATCTTCAGTGACTGTGGCATCTGTGTTGATACCAAGATCATCGCGTGCAAGACAGTTATCCTCCCAATTCTTCTATCAGCTGGGAGATCAGGTGTACCAACATCAGCATCCTTGAAGGAGTCAAGAGCACCAGCATCAATGCCATGATCATTCAAAACCAACTCCGCTGGGCCAGCCATGTGCTTAGGATGCCAGAAGCCCAACTGCCAAAGCAAATCTTCTTCATCCAGCTCAAAGACTTTTGAATTAGAGGAGGACAAAGGAAGCACTTCAAAGCCACACCGAAGGCTTTCCTCAAGAAATGCAACATAGACCTCAATGCCTGGGAGAACCTTACTCAGAAGAGTCCTATTTGGAAGAATCACCTGATCGAAGGAACATAATTCTTCGAGAACACACAATGGCAAGAGGAGATCTGGAAAAGGAGCCTGAGAAAGGAATACCAGTGATCTCGAATCCAAGGACCAATCCCACCTCCTGGAAATACCTGCAAAATATGCAGTCGGAGATACGATATTTTGACCCAGCGATATTGAAGAAGCAGTGACATATGTCCTTCATTCTAAATAATAAAAAAATTTTTTTTTATTGTCACAAGTAGGCTTACATTAACACTGCAATGAAGTTACTGTGAAAAGACCCTAGTCCCCACATTCCGGCGCCTGTTCGGGTACACGGAGGGAAAATTCAGAATTCTTAGATGGCACGGGAATTGAACCCACTCTGCCGGCCTTGTTCTGCATCACAAACCAGCTGTCTAGCCCACTGAGCTAAACCAGCCCCTTTCGAGGTAATAAAGGTTGTGGATAATGGAAAGAAACCGATTTGTTGTTTAAACAATACTCTGAGATACCTTAACTGTACCTGATCAAGGACCTTAGTTTAATGTCTCATCTGAAAGCCAAGTATTATGGCCATGCAGCACCACATTTGTATTGCACTAAAATGTCAGTCTTGGTTTGTACTGATATGCTGCCGAGGGCCTTGAATTCATGAACTTCAGACTTGGTGGTGAAAATGTTGCTGTGGAGCTAACCTGAAACGTACGGTGTTGGTCTTAGCTATTCGTTCTCAAATTTCAAGATTTCTCCCATTTCTGATTAAATTTCAGAAATGCACAAGCCATCCGGAATGTTGATTTAAGCCCGTTCACTGGAGCAGAAGATGAAGGAATTCGTAGAATTCTGCATCTCTCATACCAGATTAGTTTGAAACTGGGAGGTTTGTTTAACGCCTCAGAGATATTTTTCCCTCTTGATATTCAATTTGTTTACATTAAGATGTGCTGAGGAGCCAATCCTCAAGGCACAACATAAGGGAGTTGGGGATGAGGATGAGATTACATATTTGGCACAATTGGACTGTTTATCATACTCTTTGTTGCTTTCTCCCTTTCCCTCAGTTTCTGCCTCTCTTACACCAGGACTTTCACTCACTCTTGGCTGTCTCGCTCTCTGATTCCCACCCTCATTGTGTGGTGCGGAGAAACAAACAGGCTGTCGCGGGCCTGAGTTGGAACAGTCCGAGCAAGAGAGGCACAGAGCACATTCTTTCTAAGCTCATAAGACGAATAAAGTGGGACAGGCTTGGACCAAGGGTGATATTTGCATATTTTAAGACTATCAATTGTGCAAGGAGTGGCAGGAAATGAATGATTATGAATTTCTGTTATGTATTTCACAAAAAGTAAACCACTTTCTTTGTTTACATTTCACCTTGTCTCAATAAAGTACTCATCAGTTTGCCTACGGAAGATTGGAGAAATCATAACTCCTCAGATACTGAAGCAGTCTGTACCCGCCTGCAGCAAGAGCTGGACAATATTCAGGCTTGAGCTGCTAACTGGCGAATAATGTTCGAGGAATGACCATCTCCAACAAGGGAGCATCTAACCATCTCTACTTCATGCTCAACAACATTACCATTGCTGAATGCCCCAACATCAAGGGGTTACCACTGACAAGAAACCAAACTGAACCAGCCAATATAAATACTGTGCCTTAAAGAGAAGATCAGAGGCTGGGAATCCTGTGGCAATTAACTCTTCTTCTGACCCCCCAAATCCTTTCCACCATCGACAGGTGCAATTCAGATCCAATGAAAGAATAAAAAGGGGGTTATTGTTTATGAAAATTTATTTTACGTTGAAAAGGAATGATGCCAATAACAGTGAAGTATATAAATTTAAACTTCAAGAAGCTGACAAACTTAAAGTAAAAATATGTTTGAAACTACATGCTTAAATGTCTAGTTCTACCATCATCGGTAACCTAATGAATGCAACATTGATTTCTAGAGCTAGATTTTCATGCACCTTCCAGTTTTATTTGGGTTCAATGCATCCTCTTTGGGCCTGTAATTGTGTGGACTCTGTTCTGAGTATGATCTTTACGCCATGTTGTAAAGCTAAAGAAATTATTATTTAAAGCATTATTATATAAAATGTAATCACTGGAATTCAGAAGAATGAAGGGGTATCTGATTGAAACGTATAAAATTCTGACAGGATAGGACAGACTCGATGCAGGGATGCTGTTTCCTCTGACTGGAGGGGGGGATGCTAAAACACGGGGTCGCACTCTCAGGGTATGGGGTAGGCCATTTAGGACTGAAATGAGGGAAAGCCTCTTCACTCAGATGGTCGTGTGAACCTGTGGAATTCTCTGCCACAGAATGCTGTGGAGGCCAAGTCATTGAATACATGCATTTCAGAAGGAAATAGATTTCTAGACAAGGGGTATGGGGAAACACGTTGAGGGAGAGGATTAACCATGATCATATTTAATGGCGGAGTAAACTCGAAGGGCCAAATGGCCTATTCCTGTTCCTCGTTTCTATCAAAGCTAGCTGCAGTCTCTGGGCAAATATTGAAGTGTGGAATTGTCACTCCAAAATGATCTCTCTTGTAAATGCATGGATTAACTTGCGCCAGTTTAAAATAAACAACTAGTGTGCTACTGTTCAAGATATAAACAAAATCAACTATCGTTTTGTTGTTCGTTTTTTTTTAATCTACATAACATTTTTCTTGCCTGCGCTAATTTACTTTATTTTACAGAGAGGTTTGTTTTATCCTTCATTTAACTAACTCTATGTACATTTTGTTGCTCTCTAGATCGGTCTATGATACCCCCCCATTGCTTCAGCACCCTTCCTCTCCTCTTGTGGTTTCCCCACCTTCCTCCCACAGTCCTTTGGTTCCTCATCATTTTTTTTCCCCTAGCTTACTCCTCATTGCTGGCCTCGAACAGGTTTTGGGATAGGCCAACGAACAGCCCCCAAGCATCCAGGATGCCTTCCTCTGATCCTCGGATGGCATACTTAATCTTCTCCAGGTGGAGAAACTCTGGGAGGTCAGCGAGCCAGTCTGCAGCTTTGGGTGGTGCTGCCGATCGCCAGCCGAACCGGATTCTCCGGCATGCGATTAGGGAAGCGAAAGCAAGGGCGTTGGCCCCCTTCCCCTTGTGTAACTCTGGCTGCTCCGATACCCCGAAGATTGCCACTATTGGGCATGGCTTCACCCCCACCCCCACAACCTTGGATATTGCCCGGAGAAGGGTGTCTGGAACCCAGCAAGCTTGGGGCAAGCCCAAAACATGTGGGTGTGGTTGGCTGGGCCCTTCTGGCACCGCTCACATTTGTCCTCCACCCCAGGGAAGAACCTGCTCATTCGGGTTGTGGTCAGGTGCGCTCTGTGCACCACTTTGAGCTGCATTAGGCTTAGCCTTGCGCAGGATGTTTTGTTCTAAGATAGTGTGCCAATTTAAATTATTAATGGGATCATTAATATAAACAAAATTATTACTGTATCCTCAATTAAATCATGTTTTGCCCACTGCATGTGCCTGGACATTTATATATTAAACAATAGATGTTACAATGGAATGGTGGTCTGTCTGCTGCAGATATAAATACCAATTGCTGTTTGAACGAGGAGAAACCTGTTGGATATGTTTATATTTTTCAATGGGTTGTTGTATATCTAAAATTTAATCTCACCAATTTGGCCAACGACCCAGACTTCAGAGGAAAGAAGAGCTGTTATTCAAATTTCCAAATTCAGAAAGAGTTGTTAAAACAGATTCTGCAAACTGTGCAAAAATACAAATAGTCTAGAAGATAGATGGTGGCTCTTTTCCCAGAGAGTGGTGAGCCTCTTGAATACGTTTCTGGCTGGTATGGTGATTGTCTCCTGACTGTCAATTTTGTATGATTTTGTATGATTGTATCACTCCATAATGTGAGACTTTTGTGTTAAATAATCAGAATTCTGTTTTATTTGACTCCAAACCTAAAAGGATAAAAGGTAGGCAAATCTTGCCTTGACAGAAACATCTTTTTCCAGAGGTTGTCCTCTGAAAGATAAATTTACCCAATATTGATGTTGCTCATTATAGTTTCCTGTTATATTGCTAGTTTTTGTCAAAATGTTTTCTATGGTTTTATTGAAATGTAAATAAATACATTTTAGTTGCATTAGTACCTTTTTAATAACCTTTTTACTCCTGTTGGTATTGCTGCCATTTCTGGAGTAGTGTTGCACTGGCAAACAGTGGCTAATTCATTATGCAGTTTATTACAAATTGGATAATTATTAATCCTGCAGTTTGTGCTGCCCTGTAAAAGCTGAGGACAGTTGAGATATAGCTTCCAGCTTGTGGGGGACACAGCCTAGTAATCGGAATTGGTTCAAAATCATGGAGTGAGAAACGTACCTAAAAGAAGTGAATTTGTAACAATTTCAATCTATTCTTAATGGGGGATACATCGAACAGCTTCTTAAGATTAAATCTTCCAAGTTTTTTGTAGAATCATTGAATTTACAGTGCAGAAGGAGAAATGTCGGCCCATCTGCACCGTCCCCTGGAAAGAGCACTCACACTCAAGCCCACCCCTCCACCCCATCCCTGCTACCCAGCAACTCCACCCACACAACCGGAGCACCCGGAGGAAACCCACGCAGACACGGAGAGAATGTGCAGACTCTGTACAGACAGTGACCCAAGCCGGGAATCGAACCTGGGACCCTGGAGCTGTGAAGCAACAGTGCTAACCACTGTGCTAACGTGCCGCCTTTTTGTTTATCCGTAGCTTATCAATATAATATAGCTCTGGCAAAACAGTTTCCCACTAATGTGACTCCGGTGAATTCTGGGTCCTTGATCTGATTGCCGATCTCTTCACAAAGTCACCACCATAAACAGCAGGCCAACACAATCTCCTCATTGTGCACAAGAATCTCTCCCTTCCCTTCACTGTTATGTGCCAAATCCATTGCTGTGCTCAAGGTCATGTTCCCCATGGCGTAATTCTGGCTACCTGAATTGGATATTAGGCCCATCTAAAATGCTAATCGGTATTCTATGACATATAAGCCCGATTTGCTAGATTTGGACTGAATTGAATGGAGCATAATCCCAGCTGAGCCCAAAAACTGTAAACAGCTAACATTCTGGCTGATGAGGCCTTGGGTAAGCTCCCTTTTATTTGTGTGGGGCTGGGAGGTAACAGTGTTCCTATGGACTCCATGAAAGCAACCCCGAGCTGCTGTGATGTTTCATTTTCCCAACCAAAGTACCTCCTGAGCTGGAGGCTGGTTGGGCTGTCGCTATTTCATCAGCTTGGAGCTGGCTGCTCGCTCTGAACTCCTCGATCGCTAGTTCTGGCCCTTGACCCCAGTAGCAATAACGCCTGACTCTTAAATCTATACCTGGCATACTGTTTATAATTCTGTCCCCATATTATGAAAAGGATAGAGAGGCACCGGAGAAGGTGCAAAAATGATTTACAAGGATAATAATGAAACTGAGAGGATATAATTAACAGGAAAGGCTGAGTCTCCTTTTTTTAGAAATTAAAAACTGGTGATCTGGGGGTTGACCTGATAACGGGTTTTGCTAACGATAGGGTTTGATGGGATAGAAATAGTTAAAATATTTTCACTTGTGAGAAAGACCAATACTAGATATATTTAAGACAATCACTCTTAAATGCATTAGGAAAAAACTTGTTTACCCAAAGAGTAGTAAGGATTTGGAATGTGCTACCAAGAGGAGAACTTGAGGCACATGAGCACTTGGCTGTTTTTGGTGGAAGTGTTCAAGAGTTTTGAAATGGCATGCACAGCAGATCGCGGATTCTGCGTCATACAGCAGGGTGGTGAGGACAATGATCTGGTAGAGTTTGATTTTAGTCTTTAGCTTAATGCCATATCGCTTCAAGATATGATAATGGAGTCGGCCATCGGCAGAATTTGCTTTCTGATATTCCATCTTAACGCAGTTAATTAGGAGGGTACACAGTGACTTTGGAATGATTATCTGCCTGACCCCTCTATTCTCAAAAGGTTGAGGAGTCCTAATAACAATCAAAGTGAAGAAGCCATTTTCAAAAAACTACTGATCAAAATTGAGGCAACCAGGGATAATGGTGAAAATGTTGCAGATTATGGAGGATGTACTTTGGTACTGCCTGCTGAATTCTGTAATTCATAATTCTGGCAGCATGAAAGAAGGCCATTCCGGCCTAGTGCTTCTGCTGGTGCTTAGTCTTCAAGTGGTGTGGTGTGCTCTAGCTGAAATTCCCTGCTCTTATTCATTGGCCCAATCTTCCAATCAGTGTCAGAACCGTTCTGTCCGATGATCAGTCAGAAACCTGGTTTAAAAAGGTCCAACTTCTGATGCGGAATCCAGAAGAAGTCACTCAGCGCAGGAAGCCACATATCAGCACAGAAGATCTGCCCACTTTTAACTGTCACATGATAAGTTTAAATGGCCAGTCTGAGTGTTAGTGAATGGTGAACGAATGAGGTAGGTAAGTGGGTGAGGGAGCTGAGAGGGGCAAGCGGTCAGGTGGGCAACCTGACTCCTTATCTGACCCCAATTCCACTCTTTCCTCGCCCCCCCACGCCCCCCACAACCCATCTGCCTTCCTCCCGACCCGACCTGACTCCATCTTGCCATTTTTCCTACCCCATCACCCATCTTTCTTCCTTATACACTTATCCTACACATTTACCTCCTCCCAGTAACTGTTTCCCAAATCGGCTTTGGGACACTTGAATTATTTACTTACAAGAATATGGAAGCTAGAGCTCTAAAACGGTGAGGAGTAGCTTCTGTAAGGATTTTCCATGTTGCTCCCCACATAGTTTGCTGCACTGGGTCAGATGCGAAGGATCTTTGAGGTACCCTCAATAATGACGCTGAGAGTGTAAACGGTAAAGAAGGCTTTAATACACTAAGAACTATGCTAGAGCTGAGACATGTGCTAACTGCTGCACAGCCCCTTATATATGGCTCACAGATGGGCGGAGCCAGAGGTGGAGTCCCCAGGGTTCCAAGCCCGGTCTTAAAGGGGACATCACCTTACATGATGACAAGGCAGTAACCGTTCATCACATTCACCCCCTGTTTAAAAAAGAGTCCGGCGGGGGTGAAGTGCCATCATAGGTACATCCGTTTCAGTGGCCGGATCGTCCTCACCGACCTCCTCAGTTCGGGCGGTGGTGCGGCGGGCACGGACGTCTTGGTTGAGGGTAGCACAGCGGTTGGAGCTCGGTCCGTGTCGGGGCAGGGGGACTAGGCAGGGCCGGGGGTAGCGGCGCCGGCGGGGTGTGTCATGGGGGGGGCGCATGGTAGGTGCTCACCAACCGGCCGGAAGGGGGTGTGTTGTAGGGGGCGCCGGGTCCTGCACGGGAACGGCGCAGGAAGGGGCGTCTGTAGTGGGGGATCCAGCGGGTGCCAGATCCCGGAGGGAAACCGTATGTTGCCTGCCGTCGGAGTACTCCACGTAAGCGTAACTGGGGTTGGCGTGGAGCAGTCGGACCTTTTCAACCAGGGGGTCCGTTTTATGGCTCCTCGCGTGCCTCCGGAGAAGAACAGGTCCCGGAGCCATCAGCCAAGGTGGAAGCGAGACCCCGGAGGTAGACTTCCTGGAAACAATCTGTTGTGAGGGGTCTCATTCGTGACCGTGCAGAGGAGTGACCTAATGGAGTGTAGTGCATCGGGTAGGACCTCCTGCCAGCGGGTGGTTGGGAGACTTCTCGACCGCAGGGCCAGAAGGACAGCCTTCCACACTGTCGCATTCTCCCTCTTCACTTGCCCGTTTCCCCGTGGGTTATAACTGGTCGTTCTGCTCGAGGCGATGCCTTTGCTGAGCAGATACTCACGCAGCTCATCGCTCATGAACGATGTACCCCGGTCGCTGTGGATATAAGGGGGGAAACCGAACAGGGTGAAGATGCTGTGCAGTGCCTTAATCACGGTGGCTGAGGTCATGTCGGGGCAGGGAATGGCGAATGGGAAACGGGAGAACTCATCGATAACGGTGAGGAAATAGGCATAACGATTGGTGGACTGGAGGGGCCCCTTGAAGTCCACGCTCAGTCGCTCAAAGTGACCCGAGGCCTTCACGAGCCGAACCTTGTCTGGCCGGTAGAAGTGCGATTTGCATTCCTCACAGATCTGGCAGGCCCTGACCATGGTCTTGACCTCCTTGGTTGAGTGCGGTAGGTTGCGGGACTTTACAAAATGGACAAGCCGGGTAACCCCCGGGTGGCAGAAGTCATTGTGGATGGCATGCAGGTGGTCGCCCTGCGCATTGGCACATGTGCCGTGGGACAGGGCATCTGGGGGCTCGTTGAGCTCCCCTGGACGATACTTGATATCGTACGTGTAGGTGGAGAGTTCGATCGTCCACCTCAATTTTATCATTTTTTATTTTGCCCCGTTGCGTGTTATTGAACATTTAGGCGACTGACCGTTGGTCGGTGATGAGGGTAAACCTCCTACCGGCGAGGTAGTGACTCCAGCGCCGCACAGCCTCCACAATGGCTTGTGCCTCCTATTCAACTGCAGAGTGTCGAACCTCGGAGGCGGTGAGGGTTCGGGAGAAGAACGCTACTGGTCTGCCTGCCTGATTGAGGGTAGCAGCCAGGGCGATGTCTGATGCATCGCTCTCTACCTGGAAAGGAATGGTTTCGTCCACCGCGTGCATAGGGCCTTGATGATGTCGGCCATGATGCGGTTGAAGGCCAATTGAGCCTCAGCCCCGAGGGGGAAAATGGTGGTCTTTATGAGTGGGCGGGCTTTGTCCGCATACTTGGGGACCCACTGGGCGTAATAAGAGAAAAGCCCCAAGCACCGTTTGAGGGCCTTGAGGCTGCGGGGGAGAGGGTGTTCCTTAAGGGGGCGCATGCGGTCGGGGTCGGGACCTAGGACCCCGTCTTCCACGACATAGCCGAGGATGGCTAGCCGGGTGGTGTGGAAAACGCATTTTCCCTCGTTATAGGTCAGGTTAAGGGCTCGGGCGGTCTGGAGGAACTTTTCGAGGTTTGCGTCATGGTCCTGCTGGTCATGGCCGCAGAAGGTGACATTGTCCAAGTACGAGTATGTAGCCCGCAAACCGTACTGGTCCACCATTTGGTCCATCGCCCTTTGAAAGATGGAGATCCCATTTGTGACACCGAAGGGGACCCTGAGGAAGTGGAAGAGCCGGCCGGCTGCTTCAAAGGCAGTATAGGGGCGGTCTTTTGGTCGGATGGGGAGCTGGTGGTAGGCGGATTTGAGGCCGACCGTGGAAAAGACTCGGTATTGGGCGATCCAATTTACCATTTCCGCGATGCGAGGAAGGGGGTACGCATCGAGCTGCGTGAATGGGTTTATGGTCTGGCTATAATCCACGACCATCCGTTTCTTCTCCCCGGACCAGACTACCACCACTTGCGCTCTCCAAGGGCTGTTGCTAGCCTCGATGACCCCCCTCTCCCAGTAAACGCTGGACCTCTGACTTGATAAAAGTCATATCTTGGGCACTGTAGCGCCGGCTCCTGGCTTACAGTCGGGAGTGAGGTTCGCGAACAGCGAGGGGGGTGCGACTTTCAATGTCGCAAGGCAGCATACCGTGAGGGGGGGGCAAGGGTCCGCCAAACTTCAGTGTCAGGCTTTGGTGGCTGCACTGGAAATCCAGTCCGAGCAGCAGGAGGGCACAGAGGTGAGGGAGGATATAAAATTTGAAACGGGTGTATTCGGCACCGTGGATTGAGAGATCTGCAACACAATACCCCTTGATTTGGACCGAGTGGGACCCAGATGCGAGGGATATGGGTTGGGATGCGGGATGGGTGCGTAGGGAGCAGCGTCTTACCGTTTCAGGATGGATAAAGCTCTCCGTGCTCCCGGAGTCGAAGAGGCATGCAGTGTCGCGCCCGTTGACCTGAACCTGCATCATAGAGTTCTGCAGGTGTTTTGGCCGAGTTTGGTCGAGGGTGATCGCACCCACTCGCGGGTAGTCAGAGTCCTCCACCGAGTCGGACTCGTAAAGTGGCCGCCGCCGTCGGTTGCACGTGTTGGGTCGAGAAGATGGCCGCCGACAAGATGGCCGCTCCCATGATTCGCACGAGGCTGATGACTCGTCAGAAGGGGGCGTGTCGGGTCGGTGCGCAGCCGCATTGCGAGGCCTGAGAGCCTGATTTTCGGGCCGGCTGTTCTTTGTTTTTCTGGCCCCTGGGTCTGGCCAGGCAGACCCTCGCAAAATGCCCCTTCTCGCAGTCGCTGCAGATCGCGGAGCGGGCTGGGCAGCGTGGGCGTGGTTGCTGGCCCTGTCCGCAGAAGTAGCACGGTGTGCCCCCATGGTGAGCGGGTCGCCGCGTGGCGCAGGCCTGTAATACGGCTGAGTCTGAGGAAGTCCGGGGTGGGCTCGCAGAGTCCGCGGGGTACGTACCCAAGTTATGTCGGGCCACCTCCAGCGAGGAGGCGAGCGTTAGCGTGTCCTGGAGGTTTTTTGCCCCGTTTTCGATCAGCCGCTGACGGATGTAGGTCGAGCGGATGCCGGACACGAAAGCGTCTCTGATGTGCAGGTTCATATGGATTTCCCCTGTCACATCCTGATGGTCACAGTCCCTAGCAAGCGCGGTGAGTTTCTCGACAAATTCGTCTAGCGATTGCCCCGAGCGCTGCCGGCAGGTAGAGAGCAGATGCCTGGCGTGCACCTCGTTGATGGGTTTGACAAACCGCTTGCGGAGTAACTCAACCGCCTCTTCATAAGTCGTCGCCTTTTCGAGCGTGGCGGAGATTCTGTGACTCACCCGGGGTGGAGTAGGCTCAGCTTGCGTGGCCCCAGGATGGGAATCTCTGCTGAGTCCAGGTAGGCCTCGAAGCACCGCAGCCAGTATTTAAACATTTCCTTTGCCTCCGGTGTCCGTGCTTCCAGATTGAGCTTCTCTGGTTTTAGGCCTGCGTCCATCCTGATCTAGTTTAGTCTATTAGAGTGTAAACGGTAAAGAAGGCTTTAATAGACTGAGAACTATGCTAGAGCTGAGACATGTGCTAACTACTGCACAGCCCACAAGGCAGCCCCTTATACATGGCTCACAGTTGGGCGGAGCCAGAGGCAGAGTCCCCAGGGTTCCAAGCCCGGTCTTAAAGGGGACATCATCTTACATGATGACAAGGCAGTAACCGTTCATCACAATCTTCTATCAGAAGATCACTTTTTTTAGTCTGATCGGGGTCAGAAAGAGGAATTCCAATCCTGATTGGAAGGTCTGGGCCAATGCCCCTTCCTGCATATTCCCAGCAATTTCTGGGTATTTTTAAGCATTTCAGGAGTTGAGAACCTTTGAGACCAGCTACAAGTGAACAGGAGAGTGGTAGCATATAATAAAGGTTGAATATTTTTACCCGAAAACAAAACACATCCAAAAACTGAAAGGTTTGTTCAGTGGCTGTGCAACTAATGTATATGTTAATAAAGCAATGTAATATGTTACAGGTGTAATAAATATTAACCGATTTTAAAAAGTAGTGTGAGTTGGCAAATGGAGAAGCAGTTTAGCATTTATAGATTATAGCTAGCCTAGGCTTTGGCTGTTGCAATACAAGTACATAGAACATACAGTGCAGAAGGAGGCCATTTGACCCATCGAATCTGCACCGACCCTCTTAAGCTCTCACTTCTACCCTATCCCTATAACCCCTCCTAAGCTTTTGGGTCACTAAGGGCAATTTATCATGGCCAATCTACCTAACCTACACGTCTTTAGACTGAGGGAGGAAACCGGAGCACCCGGAAGAAACCCACGCAGACACGGGGAGACCGTGCAGACTCCGCACAGTGACCCAGCGGGGAATCGAACCTGGGACCCTGGTGCTGTGAAGCCACAGTGCTAGCCACTTGTGCTACAATGCTGACTAGTAGACCTAGTCTGTATGATATATATATGGCAGATCTGATAATAGCCCAATACCGAAATGCAATTGGCCCCAAGGGTTTTGGATAAAGGATACTCAACCTGTAGCTTCATTGCAGTATCAATGGGATGCACTAAATACCAGGAAATGAATTGAAAGATATATATGTCAACACTAATTTATAATCAGCCATATATTTGTCTCCTAGCTTTATTTGCATCTTGACAGTGCTGGACCAGCTTTCAGTTGAGCCCTAATATGAGTTTGTTTTGTCACAATAGTACTATTGAATACTTTTTTTTAAACCTTCACTGACGTGTCTGGGGCATTTCAAGTACTTGGTTTAGTTGTACCATTTCCGCATACTTAAACACTTGAGGCCATTTTACTGTACCGATTTCCCTGGTTGCCAGATAAACATTTGAACACCAAATGCGAGGAACTGCTGTCTTCAAAATACCATTTACACAGAGCAATGATGTTTTGCCTACATCCTCTGGCTGATTCTTGAATATTCATTCTACAATTCCTAGAACACTGAATTACTTGAATGCAGCCATGTATTTTGGTCAATATTATATAACCAGTGTTTATGTTCTGTGATATTTCACAATTGCATCAAGTTGGATTTACAACACTGGGGCCATGAAAATTAAAAACAGAATTTCTGAAATTCATGCAAATCCACCTACAAAGGTGGATTTTTAATCGCTCCTGAGAGTTGGTGGGGATTAGGATAGAGCTTAAAATGGGGGCAGAGAACCATAACTTTTAACCTTTTATAAAACTTTTGTATGTTTTGAAATATTGTAGATTCTCTGTTCACATTAAACTTTTGTGTTTATTTAAAAAAAAAAAAAATCTTATTAGGTTACTCCTCGTTGCTGGCCTCGAACAGGTTTTGGAACAGACCGACAAACTGCCCCCAAGTATCCAGGAAGCCTTCCTCTGACCCTCGGGTGGCGTACTTATTCTTATCCAGGTCGAAAGGTCAGCGAGCCAGTCTGCAGCTGTGGGTGGTGCTGCCGATCGCCAGCCGAGCAGGATTCTCCGGCGTGCGATTAGGGAAGCGGAAGCAAGGGCGTTGGCCTCCTTCCCCATGTGTAACTCTGGCTGCTCCGATACCCCGAAGATTGCCACTATTGGGCATGGCTTCACCCTCACCCCCACAACCCTTGGACATTGCCTCAGAGAAGGCTGTCCAGAACCCAGCAAGCTTGGGGCAAGCCCAAAACATGTGGGTGTGGTTGGCCGGGCCCCTCTGGCACCGCTCACATTGGTCCTCCACCTCCGGGAAGAACCTGCTCATTCGGGTTCTGGTCAGGTGCGCTCTGTGCACCACTTTGTGCTGCGCTTAGCCTTGTGCAGGAGGAGGTGGAGTTCACCCTGCTCAGTGCTTCGCTCCAGAGTCCCCATCCTACCTCTGTCCCCAGTTCGTCCTCCCATTTTTGTCTGATCTCGTCCAGTGGAGTTCGTGCTCTGTCCAGTAGCTGTCCGTATATTTTCCCACATAGCCCCCCCTTCTCGTTGCTTGTGCCTATCAGGTCCTCTAGTAGTGTGCTTTCTTGGGTCCCAGGGTACCCCACTGTCTCTTTGCGGAGGAAGTGTTTTATTTGGAGGTGTCTCATTTCCTGTCCTTTTGCTAGCCTCCACTTCCTCGTCAGTTTGTCTAGTGTCGCCAGTCTGTGCCCTACGTAGAAGTCCCCGACCGTCAATGTGCCCCTGTCCCACCTCCATCTTTTGAAGGTGGTATCTCGCATGGCTGCGGGGAATCTGTGATTGCCGCAGATGGGTGCCATGGGGGACATTTTAGTTATCCCGAAGTGTTGTCTGAGCTGGGTCCATGTTCTCAGCGTAGCCGCTACCACTGGGCTTGTTGTGTATCTTGTTGAGGGGGATGGGAGTGCTGCTGTGGCCAGGGCCCGGAGGGTCGTTCCTTTACAGGATGCCTCCTCCATTTGTACCCAATATGTGTCAGGTTCTTGTACCCATCCCCTCACTCTTCCTGCCGTTGCTGCCCAGTGGTAGGTTTGGTAAGGCCAAGCCCCCTTTGATTTTCCTTCTTTGCAGTGTCTGTTTTGGGATTCTCGGGTTCTTACCCCTCCCCCCACACAAACACCATGATTAGACTGTCTCCGTTTTGGAAAAAGGCCTTGGGGATGAAGATCGGAATGGATCTAAACAAGAAGAGGAACCTTGGCAGTACGTTCATCTTGATCGTCTGCACTCTCCCCGCCAGGGAGAGTGGGAGTGAGCCCCACCTTTGAAGGTCTCTTCTTATTTCCTCCACCAGGCTTGTCAGGTTCCACTTGTGGATCAGTGTCCAGTCTCTGGCTATCTGGATCCCCAGGTAGCGGAATCTGTTCTGGGCTGTTTTGAATGGGAGCTCCTCCAGCTGTCTCCCTCCCCTGTTTGGGTTCACTGGGAATGCCTCGCTTTTGCCCAGGTTACGTTTGTAGCCCGAGAAGGTTCCAAACTCTTTCAGTATTTGCAGTATTGCCTTCAGTCCCTGCTGTGGCTTCGAGACATAGAGGAGCAGGTCATCTGCATAGAGTGAGACTCTGTGCTCTCTGTCTCCTCCGGATTCCCTTCCAGCTTTTCGCGTCCCACAGGGCTATCGCCAGGGGTTCGATGGCTGGCGCGAACAAGAGTGGAACAGGGGGCAGCCCTGTCTTGTTCCTCTCTGCAGCTGGAAGTATTTAGAGCTGGGGGTGTTAGTTCGGACGCTCGCTTTGGGAGCGTTGTACAGGAGCCTCACCCAGGTGGTGAACCCCGCTCCTAGCCCAAACCGTTCCAGTACCTCGAGGAGGTATTTCCATTCGACTCTGTCGAAGGCCTTTTCTGCGTCCAGGGAGACGATCACCTCTGGTGTTCTCTCCCCAGAGGGGGTCATTATTACGTTCAGCAGCCTCCTGATGTTCACTGTGAGCTGCCTACCCTTGACGAAGCCGGTTTGGCCCTCTGCGACCACCTCTGGTACACAGCCCTCCAGCCTTTTGGCCAGGACCTTTGCGAGTAATTTCGCATCCACGTTCAGCAGTGAAATAGGTCTGTATGATCCACATTCCGTCAGGTCTTTATCTTTTTTGGGTATCAGTGAAATTGTGGCCTGCGCTAGCGTTGGGGGCAGGGTGCCCCTTGCCAGTGAGTCCACGAACATGTCCCTTAGGTGTGGGGCCAGGACTGGTGCAGATTTTTTGTAGAAGTCCGCCGGGAACCCATTGGGACCCGGTGCCTTCCCCGCCTTCATGGAGCTGATGCTCTCCATGATTTCTCCCAGGTCTATTGGTGCTTCCAGCTCCGCCCGTCTGTCTTCCCCCACAACTGGTAGCTCCAGTCCGTCTAGGACCAGTTTCATCTCCGCGTCCCTGTTGGGGGGCTCGGAGGTGTACAGTCCCCAGTAGAAGGTCTCAAATGCCCGATTGACCTCCTTTGGTTCTGTTACCAGTCTGCCTCTGCTATCCTTAACCTGCGCTATTTCCCTTGTGGCTGCCTGCTTTCTCAGCTGGTGAGCCAATAGGCGGCCAGCCTTGTCTCCGTGTTCGTAGAAGGTCCCCCGTTTCTGACTGAGTTGGTACACTGCTTTCCTAGTGGATAGCAGGTTAAAGTCCATTTGCAGCTTTTTCCTCTCCGCCAACAGCTGTACAGTCAGGGCCTCGGGGTATTTTCTGTCGACTTCCAGGATGGAGTCCACCAGTTGTTGCCTGGCCACCCTCTCTTCTCTATCTCTGCTTGCCTCGTAGGCTATGATCTGTCCTCTAATCACGGCCTTCAGTGCCTCCCAGAACATGGAGGGTGAGACGTCCCCGTTTTAGTTGTTACTCACGTAGTCGCCTATGGCCCACAATGTTTTCTGACATAAGGCCTTGTCGGCCAGGAAGTTCGTGTCCAGCCTCCATGTGGGGCGCTGGGCATGACCTGTCTCCAACCTCACATCCATATAGTGTGGAGCGTGGTCAGAGATTACGAGCGCGGAGTACTCCGTTCCCGTGATCCCTGGAAGCACCGATTTCCCCACTTCAAAGAAGTCGATATGGGTGTATACCTTGTGTACTTGTGAGAAGTATGAAAATTCCTTCTCTCCCGGGTGCAGGAACCTCCATGGGTCCACCGCCCCCATCTGCTCCATAAATGCTCCTAGTTCCCTAGCCATGCCAGTCTTTTCCCCTGCTCTGGGGTTTGATCGGTCGGTCAGTGGGTCCTGTACACAGTTGAAGTCGTCCCCCATGATCAGTCGATGTGTGTCAAGGTCAGGGATTTCTGCCATGGTCTTCTTTATGAATTCTGTGTTGTCCCAGTTGGGAGCGTACACATTTACCAGTACGACCGGTGCCCCTTCCAGGACACCGCTGACCATGACGTGCCGTCCCCCTGGGTCCGTAACTCTTGGTTTCCATAAACCTCGCCCCCTTACTAATTAATATTGCTACTCCCCAAGCCCTCATCCCGTAGCATGAGTGGTATGTCTGTCCCACCCAGCCCTTCCTTACCAGCCGTCGGTCCTTCTCCCTCAGGTGCGTCTCTTGTAGGTAGATTATGTCTGCTTTCAGGCTTCTTAGGTGGGTGAAGACTCTGGATCTTTTGACCGGGCCGTTGAGTCCCCTTACGTTCCAGGTAATAATCCTGGTGGGGTTTTTTTTTTTACCCCCCCCGGTCCTGCGGGGTCACCCATACTTACCTGGTGGATGCGCCCCTGCCCTCCGATTAGGGGGCCGTACAAAATGGCCACGGTCACCACTGTCACCATGAGGTCGGGCCCCAGGGCTTCGGGGTTTCCTTTTGTCCAGGGGGCACCCACCATGGCCGCCAGCTGTGTGTACGCCACGTGGCTGCGCCCTCCTGCACTCCAGGGTCTCCCTTCATCCTGAAGGCCTCCTGAGTGGCTGTTTGTGGCACCATCTTGGTTCCTCGCCCTGCTCCATGCCTGCCGAGGCCTGTGTTCGTGCTGCTTATCTACCTCACCCTTCCCTTTGTTTCTCTTTTGTTCTGCGCTCTCCCTCTGACTCCTCTTCCCCCCCCCCCCTAGTCCCTGTTCCTTTGTCCCCCACCTGTGTTCTTCCCCCCTCCCCCTTCTGCCCTGCCCCCCCCTTCTCTTGCCCCCCCCCCCCCCCTGCCAGGCGCTCCCTCTCCCCTGAGAAGCGTGCCGTGGCCCTCTTTTCTTCCTGCCCTCCCGTGTTAGCCCTCCTCGCTAGCACGGTGGCCCCCTCCCAGCATTTGCCCTGCTCTGGTCCTGTTTTACCTTCCTTTTGCTAGCCCTCGTCTCGCCCTCCTGTCCTCCTTTTTCACTCTCATTCACCTTGCTTCGCTCCCCCCCCCACTGCATCGAGAGGTGGAACGAGCCCGGGAATGAGTCAGCACAGTCCCGCACAGTGCACCAAACACGTGTGTACAGTTCGTGATCTTATCGTCTCTGTTTGCGGTCTGCCCGCTGCTCTTTGTTCCGATTCTTCCTTCCTTTTCCATCCCCGTCGCTTTCATGATTGCCGTTGTGGCTGTCCCTCCCCCAGTTTGTTCGCTCTAACTAACTCCTCCGCTGCTGTTAAAAAACAGCTCCTTCCCCTCAAATGTTACCCAGAGTTTGGCCGGGAATGACATCCCAAATTTCACATTACTTTTGTAGAGTGCTGATTTGGCCCTGTTGAATTCAGCCCTTCTTTTGGCCAGGTCCGCCCCAATGTCCTGGTACACCCTTATGGTCTTCCCTTCCCACGTGCTCGCTTTCGTCTGCCGGGCCCACTTTAGGATTTTTTCCCTGTCTTTGAATCTGTGCAGCTTGGTCGCTCTGGGCTGCTCCCTGGCTTTGGGCCTGGGTCGGAGCGACCTGTGTGCCCTGTCGATTTCTGGGGGGTTTGGAAACTTCTCCCTTCCCTCTAGCTTGCCCAGCATTTGGGTGACGTAATGTATTGGGTCTCTGCCCTCCATCCCCTCTGGCAGACCCACTATTTTAACATTCTACCATCTGGACCTATTTTCCTGGTCCTCCACTTTCCCTCTTAGGCTCCCCTGGGTCGTTACCAGCCTTTTCACCTCGGTTTCCATTGTTACAGTCCTGTCGCTCTGGTCC
The DNA here is from genome assembly GCF_047496885.1 of Scyliorhinus torazame. Lineage (NCBI taxonomy): Eukaryota > Metazoa > Chordata > Chondrichthyes > Carcharhiniformes > Scyliorhinidae > Scyliorhinus > Scyliorhinus torazame. The sequence continues at coordinate 76,781,797 of NC_092715.1, forward strand.
AAGGCGGCCCTCTCCAACTCCTGAATAGTTTTCTCCTGCATCTCCACCTTCCTTTCCAGGCCGTTGATGGTTCGCTGCATTTTTTCTGTTGTCTCCGCCAGCATCTCCTTCATCATCGTGTGGAGCTCCGTCGTGAGTGCCTCCCTCATAGCGTTTATCTCCGTTTTTATCTCCTCCTTTATGGCGTTTATTTCCATTTTCAGCACGCTTCTCCATTCCTCCCCCTGTGATGGTCACCGCGTCCTGTACCTGCTCCGCTGCTCGGCTCGCCAGCTTTTCCGCTTCCTGATTCGCCTGAACCTCCGCCTCGCCCCGTGGGGTCGTCTGCCTGCGCGGTCGCAGCTCCTTTTTTCCTTCGCTGCTGCTCCTTCTTACATCTCGCCGTCCCCCCAATTTATTATTTGGAGGCTTATTTCGGTCTGTGCCTTTCTCTTTTTTTCCTGGGTTTTGGTGCGAAAAATCAATATTTATTTTGTTTCCCCCCAAAGAATAAAACAACCCCCAAGGGTTTTTAAAAATCCTTTCAAAAACAATTTTTTTTTTAATAAAAAGGGATTTTAAAAATTTTTTTTAAAAAAGTTTTTTTTAAAAATTTGCAGGAGAGGAACAAGGAAGGTTGAATTTAAAAAATTCTTATTTTGTTCTTGTGATCCTCTCCATGCTCCGACTTTCAGGCCGTTTCTGAGCGATCCCCCCTCCTCCTCCACGTGCAGCTCACCGGGACCAGTCTCTCCTTTTTTTTTTTCTCTCCATCTCCAGCTCCGTGGATCAGAGCTTTGCCGCCTGGGCAGGGCCGAATTCGCGGGGCCTAAAGAATTAAAAAAAATTTTTTTTGAAAATTCCCCGGGAAAACGCCCCCCAAAAAAGCCGTGATTTTGTGGCTGTGCGGGAGCGTATTTGCTGCGGCCGCTCCGTTTTCGGGGGGGGGGGGGGGGGGGCGGGGGGGATTTTCTGAACCCTACACAAACAGGAAATGCGGTATGTGGGTGACTGAGTTGGCGAGGAGCCAAAATTTAAATTTCTTGTCGGCAGGTTGAAGTGCAGAGATTAAGTCAGCAGTGTGTGGCGCGTTCCCATTTGTAATACATTTGCATGCCGTGAATATTTATTAGCATAAAACTTTGAAAATTATGTCTTACCTTCAAGGTAAAGTTAGTGGCACACAAGAATTTCATGCCCAGTCCAAGTTGTTTTAAAGGTGGCGTGCACCAATTGGCTTTGCGCAGTTGTGTCTGAGGTCGGTAGTTTTTTTTGTTGAACTCTGCGGTACATGGGAGGGGAGCAGGGGAATGGCAGCTTGCGTGGAGGCTCAGGACTGGTGAGGGAGAGTCAGTGGTGAGGTGGAGGGAGTGTGGGTAATGTGGAAGGAGGGGGTGGTGGGGGAAAGAGACTGGCATCCTTGGTGTGGTCGGGGGGTGGTGGGAGCTGTTAGACAAGGTAAGAAAATGAGGAGCTATAAGACTGTGCCAGCCCTGTCCACATGTGGGCCCAATGGCTGGCCCAGAGTGGCTAGTACAACACTGGAAATTAACATCCAATAAAGAGTGTAGGCAAAAACACATCACCGTTTCTTCCACATTTAAAAAAGAAAAAATGCCTCAACTCCCCCGTATCCATCAATGTGTGCCAATCATGAGGTGTGCCATTGCATCCAGCTCTCCGACTATAACCTAGACTCAACAAATAACAATGATGGGCATGTGAAACCAGTGCACTGTGAAATATTTACAAGTGAACTTTAAATTTATACACCATCTATGCCACCTTTGTTCCCTCAGTAAGTCTTCCATTGATGGCAATGGACTTGGACAGCGAATTTGTGGCCGTGATGAAAAGCCCCCCCGATTCGACCAAGAGGCTTTTTTATAACCCATCCATATGTACATTGTCAGCTGACAACAGGCTTCACCAGTGAAAAGCTTTGTCTGCTGTATGATCATATTTGTCTCCTATGCACGTTGCCGACATTTGTGGCTTGGGAACTAGCTGTTGGGAACAGTGTGCCACAGATAAAGTTTCATCCGCTGTACTTATTGAAACAAGCTAATTTTAAAAATATTAGTCTCATCCCTTTTCCCAGTTCTTCTCATTTGATTTCTTTCTGGCTTTTGTTTCCTATTGGGCTTTTGTTTCACGCGGTCTGCTTAGCTAAATTAATATTCCTATTTCTCTCCCACTTGCTTCTCTCTTCAGTGCACTTCAACAGGATTCAGCCGCCATTGTCGTCAGTCCCTTGAAACAAGCATGAGGCCTGCCAGGCTTCATGATTTGCGGGTCTTCGGGTGACTCAGCAAGCCAATCTGCGAACCGCAACTCTATGGGCAGAGAGTACGAGAATTGCCCCGAGGAAAGGAGACTGTCGAGCCAGGGTTCTGTTTTCTCTCCTTCCACTTTCTTTGCTTCTCTGCAGCAGAGTTTAAGCGGTCATTTTATGACCGTGTTGCAACTTTTTTGGGGGCTGCCGCCATATGGTACGGTTTACAACGAGTTCCTCTCACACACTGTCCATTCCCTTTTCAGTAAAGCCTTCAGACTGTCCCTGAATTCAGATGCCACATTTAGAAGCCAATTTTTCTGGCGCACTGAAGCAGTGTCCAGAGCAGCGGAGTGGATTTCACTTGATCAATGCTGGAGGAATTGGCTTCAATGAGGATGCTGAGTTTGTTCACCTTCCTGATGGACATTTTCCAGCACCCGGAGGGACCTTTGATAAGTGACCCAAGTCTCACCCTCACAAGTAGGGTGGAAACAACAACAACATTGTAGACAAAAGCCTTTGTCCTGCTCTGGAGATCTCTTGTCAAAAACATGGGTTGTGCAATTTGTGGAAAGCTTTGCTGAAACACTTAATTTTATGCTGGATTTCCTCTTCGATGGTCACCTTTTCAGAAAGGTAGCTGCTGAGGTATGGAGATTTTCAATGACTTCTAAAGTCTCCACATCTTTTAGTAAAGGCTGGACAGGTAGACGCTTGTCTGGGGAAAGGGCTGGTGGAGGATTTTGGTTTTGCTGACGTTGATCGAGAGAGCAACCGTTTTTTTTATGAGGAGTTGAGGAGGTTGACCCTTAGCAACAATCCTTTGCAGTGGATTGGAGACCTAGCCCTTTCGTAGCCAGACAGGCATCAAGCAAAGTTATATGATTGTGCCAATTCTCTTCACTTATCTAAAGTTCAGCATGCCAGCATTGTCCAAAGTGGAATTTATATTCCATGGACCTCTGAACCTGCTTCAACTGAACTATTCACAGTGCTGTGTGGTTATTTAGGAATTTCCAAATGTACTGCGATGGAACAGGCAACTTTACAGGAGATATTTATATATTGGCGTTGTTAGCTGGGATTTTATGCTGAACAAAATCTTTTGTAAGTCAATGAAGGAGTTTCAGAAAATGCAAAGGAGTGCTAAATGGTTGGTCAGTTTGATAATACAGCTGTTTTTTTTCAAGGTGGGACAGCGTCACTTTTTTTGTCATTTCCTTTTTATATAAGGTTTGCTGCATTAAAGCAGCTGGAAATAGAGATGGCTATGTGTCAATCCTTACATATATATAACTATCAAATTAGATGAGAAAAATACTCCAACTTTCACCTGGTAGGTCAGGTGCAAACATTTTGACAGTATTTACAAGTTACTTCAAGGATCAGTGTTACAGTATTTTGGGAGAATGCTGTTACGGTACCGGACCAGACCCCCAATTTATATTAGGAAACCGGACGAGAAACCTGAACAATTTTTTAATTTGTGAACTGTGAGGAAATGATACTTCACTGCCAGTAGTGATTCCACTGACAAATAGGGATATTTTATATTGAAACAAAATAGAGGATTGGATTAGATTTGTTTATTGTCACGTGTACCGAGGTACAGTGAAAAGTATTTTTCTGTGAGCAGCTCAACAGATCATTAAGTACATGAAAAGAAAAGAAAAAGAAAATACACAATAGGGCAACACAAGGTACACAATGTAACTACATAGACACCGGCATTGGGTGAAGCATACAGGGGTGTGATGTTAAGTGGGTGGTTTAGGAGTCTGGTAAGAAGCTGTTTTTGAGTCTGTTTGTGTGTTTTCTCAGACTTTTGTATCTCATGCCCGATGGAAGAAGTTGGAAGAGTGAGCAAGCCGGGTGGGAGGGGTCTTTGATTATGCTGCCCGCTTTCCCCAGGCAGCGGGAGGTGTAGATGGAGTCAATGGATGGGAGGCAGGTTCGTGTGATGGACTGGGCGGTGTTCACAACTCTCTGAAGTTTCTTGCGGTCTTGGGCCGAGCAGTTCCCATACCAGGCTGTGATGCAGCCAGATAGGATGCTTTCTCTGGTGCATCTGTAAAGAGTTAATGTGGACATCTGGTAAGAGTTAATGTGGACATGACAAATGATGCGACCATCAATTCACTGAGAGACACGTTGAGAAGTAAACCGTGGTTTTAATCAGCTTACAACTGATCCAGCCTGTGACCAGTACAACAATGAATGCGGCCCCGCAGGTCAGCTGCCTTTATACTTCCTGTAAGGGGTGGAGCCATGGGCGAGCCTGTACATGCCCCGACATATCCCCCTGTGGGTGAAGCCGTACAACGGCCCATAGGTGGAGCCCACAGGGTTAAACACATAACGTAACATGATACAGCAGTAACATGATATCACAGTGCACTGGTGAATTAACAGTAGTTCCATTCCCCGGTCTTGATGACCACCACCTGCGCTCTGCAGGGGATATCGCTGGCTTCTATGACCCCTTCCCGCAAGAGATGCTGAACCTCGGACCTAATGGAATTCCCGTCCTGCATACTATACCGCCTGCTTCTGGTGGCTATTGGCTTACAATCGGCGGTGAGGTTCGCGAGGCTGCATTGGGGGCAGGGGCCCCCCGAATTTAAGAGTTAGGCTCATGAGGTTGCACTGAAAATCGAGTCCTAAGAGGAGAGGAGCGCAGAGGTCTGGGAGCACATATAGTTTAAAATTAGCATACTCGGCACCCTGGATCGCTAGGGTTGCAGTAGTGCACCCTTGGATTTGCACTGAGTGCGACCCAGAGGCGAGGGAGATAGTTTGTCGCGTCGGAAATATTGGGAGTGAACAACGTCTTACCATGACCGGGTGAATGAAGCTCTCTGTGCTCCTGGAGTCGAAAAGGCAAGGTGTCTCATACCAGTTTACCCGGACGGCCATCATGGAGCTCTGGAGGTGCTTCGGTCGCGACTGGTCCAGGATGACCGCGCTGAGCTGGGGATAGCCGGCGGCGTGATCGGAGGTGCTGGGGCGGCCCCGCGATGGCAGCTGTCCATGTCGTTCGTACATCTCGGGCGTCGTAGCAGATGGCGGCCAAGATGGCGGGCGGTGAGGACGATGGCGTCCAAGATGGCAGCCCCCATGGATCGCACGTGGCCGGCCGCGTGGGGGAGGATTGCCAAGATGGCGGCCCCCATGAGTCGCACGTGTTGTGCGGAGGCGGAGGCGGCAGACACGCTGCCACCTTGCGGGGTCTGCGGGCCTGTGGGTCTGTGGATCGGGCCTGTGAGTTCGAGTTTTTAGACCTGGCCAGGCAGACCTTGGCGAAGTGTCCTTTTCGCCCGCGGTTACTACAGTTCGCGTTGCGGGTCGGGCAGTGCTGTCGGGGGTGTTGGGACTGGCCGCAAAAATAGCAGGGCAGCCCCCCATGATGGGCGGGCGGCTGCGCAGCACAAGCCTGGGGTAGTCTCTGGTCGGGGGCCCACGAGGGGGTCGCGTGGTCGGCGGGGAACGCAGTAAGGCTCTGAAACGCAACCTCCAGAGAGGTAGCTAGTGTTACCGTGTCCTCCAGGTCCTGGGCCCCTTTTCCGAGCAGGTGCTGTCTTACATAGTTCGATCGGACGCCCGCCACGTAAACGTCTCGGATAGCGAGTTCCATATGCTGAGGGGCCGTAACGGCCTGGTAGTTACAGTTGCGTGCGAGGGCTTCGAGATCGTGTAGGTAGTCATCTTGCGACTCCCCGGGGCTCTGGCAGCGAGTGGTGAAGATGTGTCGTGCGTAGACCTCGTTCACGGGCCGTGCATATATGCATTCGAGTAGTGCAAGGGCTTCTGTATAGGACGCAGCGCCATTGAGCTGGACAGAAATACGATGGCTCACCCGTGCGTGGAGAAGACTCAGTTTCTGTTCGTCCGTGACGGATGGCGTAGACGACGCGGCGAGATAGGCCTTGAAGCATCGAAGCCAGTGCGAAAAAACTTCGCTCGCCTCCGCGGCCTGTGGATCGAGTTCCAGTCTATCAGGTTTGAGGGCTGATACCATAGTAGTATTTTAAGCTGATTAAATTGATGCGACCATCAATTCACTGAGACACGTTGAGAAGTAAACCGTGGTTTCAATCAGCTTACCTGAGCCTGCCTGTGACCGGTACAACAATGAATGCGGCTCCGCAGGTCTGCTGGCTTTATACTTCCTGTAAGGGGTGGAGCCATGGGCGAGCCCGTACATGCCCCGACATATCCCCCTGTGGGTTAAGCCGTACAATGGCCCATAGTTGGAGCCCACAGGGTTAAACACGTAACGTAACACGATACAGCAGTAACATGATATCACAGTGCACTGGTGAATTAACAGTAGTTCCATTCACCACAATGAATTTCCTTAGTTTCCTGAGGAAGTATAGGCGCTATTGCGCTTTCTTGGTGGTAACATCGACGTGGGTGGACCAGGACAGATTTTTGGTGATGTGTACCCCTAGGAATTTGAAGCTGCTAACCATCTCCACCCCGGCCCCGTTGATACTGTACACACAGGAGTGTGTACAGTACAGACTGTTGTGGAGGAGGTGTTGTTTTTTCTTGCTGATTGTGGTCTGTGGGTCAGAAAGTCGAGGATACAGTTGCAGAGTGAGGAACTCAGTCCTAGGTTTTGGAGCTTTGATATGAGCTTGGCTGGGATTATGGTGTTGGAGGCGGAGCTGTAGTCAATAAATAGGAGTCTAATGTCGGAGTCCTTGTTGTCGAGATGCTCTAGGGATGAGTGTAGGGCCAGGGAGATGGCTTCTCCTGTGGACCGGTTGCGGCGGTATGCAAATTGCAGTGAATCACAGCGTTCTGGGAGTATGGAGTTGATGCGCTTCATGACCAATATCTCAAAGCAGTTAATTGAACTGAACTCAGGGCCACCAGATGGTAGTCATTGAGGCACGTTGCCTTGGTCTTCTTTGGCACCGGTATGATGGTGGTCTTCTTGAAGCAGGTTGGGACCTCGGAGTGGAGTCGGGACAGGTTAAAGATGTCCGCAAACACATCTGCCAGCTGATCCGCGCAGGCTCGGAGTGCACGACCAGGGATCCCGTCCGGACCCGTCGCCTTCCAAGGGTTCACTTTCAGGAAGGCTGATCTGACTTTGGAAGCTGTGATTGAGGGTATGGGTGTGTTATGGGCTGCTGAGGCACTTGACAGCGGACCGTTGGTTTCCTGCTCGATCCGAGCATAGAAAGCATTGAGTTCATGGGGAGGGGTGCGCTGGTGCTGGAGATACTGCTCGGCTTCGCTTTGTAGTCCATTTATTATGGTGTTTGTCCTCTAACTCACCATGCTTAAGTCTTCAAATGTCTTTGAGGGTTTTAAACTTTCATTTGCCAGTGCTTCCCTGCTTATAATACAAATGAACTTTGAATCATGATTTGCAGTGGCACAATTAATAACCCAGATCTCAAGTAATCATCGTTATGCTGCTTAGTCCTGTTTTCCGTTTCTTCTGAGTTGTGGCAGCTGCAAACTGGAGGGTTTTCTCTTGTGCCCAGAACATGTGACGTCAGTGTGCGGGGTGCATGACCTGCTCTTTGCCGCCACTCCAGGCAGGAAGACTCCAGCGAGTTTATGAAAAAAAAATCTGCTCATGGGTCAGCGCGCTGAAGTCAGGAGGAGGTGTTCTGCCCTGCTGGGCGTCCAGCCATCGCATTGCTGAGGGGGCATGCAGCGCGGAATGGCCGGTATTCTGAAAGCTGGTTGCAGCCACCATTTTAAAAAGCCAGTTGCGCCATTAGACACTTCTTCCCATGATCGGGAACACCGTGATGCATGGCCTGCAATCGGGAGCGCCACAACGCATGGCCCCACGACCCACCTGCGGGTCACGACCCTCGGTTCGAAAATGACTGCACTACAGGTCAAATGCCACTTATAAAATGAAGTAAACACCGAGTGGGTTACAGATTTATTCACAAAGTCCTTGGAGAGAAGCCTTCAGATGCCAGTCTGAGAAACGTAACCTCTTTCCTCAGAAACCAGAGCAGAACTCTAAAAATGAAACTAAAAGCAACAGACATAGTGCAAGGCCGAAAACAAAACTCAAAACAGACCCAACCCCTCCCATGAGTGGCATCACAGCCTGCCTAGTAGTTAACCCCTTTATCAGCGCTTTAGCAGACATGTAATCTGGATACCTTAACCCAAGTTATTTTAATAACACATAATACAATATATATAACATTTTCTAGATTCATCAAAATGCACTACGGGCATAAAAAGAAAGAACCCACACAGAAAAATTAATGCTAGGTCCTCTTCTCTGGAAATCACTCTTTAAATTTCTCTGTGTCTCCACCTCCTTATCCTCCTTTCGCAAACCTCTCAAAACTCATCCTTTTATAAATGTAGCTTGCCTAGTGTTGCTGCTACGTGAATATTAATATATGTAAGTTGTTGTAGCTGTCTCATGTTTTTCCAATTCTGACCAATAAGTGCTGCCGTAACAATGGCAAAACTAAATCATCCTCATATAAGTGACATAAAATCCTGTGACAGTCCACACTCCTGGTGGGTGAAGTTCTACAAGAGGCACAGTTCTGAAGAATTACGTAAATTGCTTGGATTGAACCATGTTCAAAGAAAATCCTTTTCAGTAAAATAACTGGTTAACTCTTTCTTTGATTTGGATTAAATTTACAGAAGTTAAATGCTCAGAACTTAAAAAAAAAAATTTAATGAACTGTGTGCTGTTTACTGCAACTAGAGCAATTATTAATAGCTGCTCTGGAGGAAGGTCACTTACAGCATGTTCTTCTTAATTATAGCCTTGGAGTTTTACTGATCCAAGTAAACAATTAAGAGTCAAAGGCAGGTCTGCCAGTATCTGAACAGCTATGTTTCGGATAACGCTGCCTCCTCAAAATTGGATGAAGGCGGCAAGCAAACCTCTTCTAGATTGAGCAAAGCAAAGTGGGAGGTGAGAGGCGTATATCAAGTAAGGTTCACAGGTCAGAGGTGCTAAATACTAGTAATTGCTCCAGGTTGGAAAAGGCAAGTGCATATGACAGCATGTGGTGATATTTGAGGTAGCCAATATATATAAAATTTCCTAGATTCATCAAAATGCACTACGGGCATAAAAAGAAAGAATCATTATTCACAGGAGTAAGGTGGACCAACCACACAGAAAATTTAACGCTAGGTCCTCCTCTCTGGAAATCCCTCTTTACAGTGGGGTAAATACAGTGGACTGAAGAGCTATGATTATCATGGAACATTTTGGTCAGGAGAGGATCCAAAAGAGAGACCAATGCTAAACTGATGGCCCAGGGCTATTCTAAAAGAGAACCTTGGATTTATACAGTGTTTTTCCTGACCTCAGAGGAGCCAATATGCTATCAAAATGTAGTAATCTTGTGAATTCTCTTATGTTTATATTATTCTGTGACACTGCCATGCTTAATAGGCTTATATCTGTGACACTGCCATGCCTAATAGGCTTACAGCGGAGTGGAGAGACTAGATAATATTTAATAATGTCTATATTGTCCTTTCAATTGAAACAAAATCAGAGTGCAGACTTGTTAACAGGCGCTGTGTCGGCTCATCATATGTATGTCATGATTTTAACTAACCTTGCATCAAGTGCTGAGCGTGCTCAGAACATTCAGAGCCCTATAGAAGAAGATGTAGTTCTGATGCTGCAAACACATGACTATTTGACAGGCAATTAGATGGGCGCTTGTCATACCAAGCATTGTAGGTGGTCAGTATTGACAGATGTTGAGCTAGGGGAAATGTGAGTTGGGCCATTTCCTGACATTGGAAACTCATCACGTCTGCCCCCACCTGCCTTATTTTCCCCTCCTGGAGACGTGGGTGAGCAGGATTCTGACTCTCCGAGCAGAGGACTGTCGGTTCCAAGGTGGGCAGGTGAGAAACCCTACTTTGGTTTGCTGTGACATGGGCCCAGCTCTCCACATAGTTCTTATGCCCTTTTACCCTCACCCCCATGCCGTCTCCATGCTTCTTCATATTCCCCATGTTCCCTCCATGCTACCTCATATTCCCTATTCCTCCATGTATCTTCAATAGCCACTATATACAGTCATCAGGAGCCAAGTAATAGCAAACTTTAATGTGAGCATTAAAAAGTACACCTGTAACAATCTAAAAGAGCTGTACCTCAAAAACACAACCATTCATATAGAAAAAAACACCTGACCCAATGAAAAAAGTTAAATTCCCTCGTGGTCATTCAGTAAAAACAAACAAATATCTATTCAGTGGCTACCTCGAATATAATCCTTTAATAACATCTTAAAACTGTCAGTCAAACTGTATACACAACCCCTAGCTGGAATACCAGTTTCTGAGATTTTGAAACCCAGCCAATCATTAATAATGGGCTCAGCTGTCAAAACAAACCCTTGCAACTGCAGATAAGGGAGCCTATTGAAACTGTAAAAACAGATGGCTAGGTTTTTCTAAGCTAGACCAGATGGCCTGCCATTCAAGCATTCCAGGAGCAGGTAACTTTTTTTTCCATTGAAAGCTGCAGACCATTTTGTTTTCACATTTTTAAAAAAAAACAATCTTCATTGTCACAAGTAGCCGGGAATCTAACCTGGGACCCTGGCGCTACGAACCAACAGTGCTGACCACTGAGCTACTTTTTCGCCCATTTAAAGCAGTGTAGACATTCAAATCATGTAGACTTGTGGGAGGAAACCGGAACGCCCTGAGGAAACCCATGCAGACACGGAGAGCGTGCCGACTCCGCACAGACAGTGACCCAAGCCGGGAATCGAACCTTGGTCGCTGGTGCTGTGAAGCAACAATGCTAACTACTATGCCACCCCAACTCCAATCGACAGATTTCTTCAGTTTTGAATGTTTCATAGCACTTTTCCCAATAGAAGATGTACTCTAATCCTTCTCAATACTTATCCAACGCTAATCAATTTAATGGGCTACTTACCTTTGAAGGATAGAGCCCTATGATAAGGTATTGCTGTAAAAATGCATCTAACTTGTGATACAGCATCTGATAATGACATCTGAAGTTGTCCAAACATTTAACACTTGCCTGTGAGAACTTTCCCAACACCTAGCCAGACTTCCCCCAAGGCTCACCAACTCTCAAACAAGTTGAGTTTCAGAAAACTTCCTAAAAGCACCTGGCCTAATGAAAACACCAGGGGACTGAAAAAGTAAATTTTCCGCAGAGCTGTGAATGGCGAACCTGAATGTCAGAGGACAAGCAAGCGAGGTTGCGGCCCAAACCTAAACCAAATCTCTTCCTGCCTATGGGAAGATTGTGTAGACCATTTTTTATATGGGAAATTTAATTTCATCATGAAGAGAACAGTTTGGTGGTTCCTGACCCAATACGGACTCCAGGAGGACATTAAAATCCGTATCCTAATGTCTGTCACATATCTTGAGGTATACTGGAGTGCAGGTTATTTTTTATCCAATTTGTTATGAGGGTGTGCTATATTGAAGAATACTAAGTAATTTGCAATGTCATCTATATATAATAGAACGTTTTGTGGTAAACAAAGGACACTGGCCTACAGTAGCTACTAAATTGCATTCATGAAGACCCACAAGTCACTTCATGGAGACATAGGGTGGGATTCTCCGGCCCCTGCCCACTGAGTGATGTTGCGGCAGGCGGGGGCGGAACCTGGTCCATAGTCTACAGAACTCTCCAAGGTAATGGCTAAACTGTGCCCCAGATTGAAACTGGAGAGACGTCATGTGACCCAACTCTGGTGGAAAAAATATTAGAATTTAATTAACAGATAGAGACTGCCACAGGTATAATAGGCAGCGGCTTACCCACCGTCTCTCTCTCTCTCTCTCTGAAAGGTCTCTCAACAGAACTGAGCCTTGTTTGTGGTCTAAAAACTCATCAAAAGACCTCATTGCTGCCAAACAGGAGTTCTTAAAGGAGGGTTCCAATTCAATAACACTGCCTTAGAGAGAAAACAAAATCAATTTGCCATGACTGCAAAGCAACTGCTTCAGTGAGAACCAAAATATCAGCAGCCATCATGAAAAGTGACTCTGGCTGTGTGTAAGCATTTGGACAATCCATGAATTATTTTTCTGATCTGACCTTTCTTTTGCTGACCAAGTTTTAAGTTGTAAAGTTTTATTTATTTTGTGCATGCCTGGGGAAGTTGTGTATGTTTTTTGCATTAGTGGGACATTGGACATGTTTATTCATTTTAAATCTTTTTGTTAATTTCTGTATCATTGCCTGAGTGAGTCTTAGTAATAAAACAAACTCCTTGTTAACGCAAGAAATCTGGCTGGCCTAATTCCTAGACTTCGCTTGTCAGAGTTAAATGTATATTAAATTGGAAATATCGAAGTTTTTAAAAATTCAAACTCTGGTTATAGCCGACCCAGAAGTAGAAAAAGTGAGGCGGACAGCGCACTCCTCCTAACCTGGATTGCCATTTATCATGAAACATTGTCTATTTCAGTACGTGCAAGTTGCCCAGGTAATGTACTTTAGAAAAGAGGGGTTTCTTCTATGGGCGAGGTGTTTTCAGAACCCCAAAATGTATCATGGAGTTCAACCAACCTCCCCTTTAATGCTATTGTTGCTTTCCCGAGCACACAGCTTGTTCCCCAGGTGTGATATTACAGTTATGGACACGTGGGTTTTTAAACACAAAACAATGTTTATTCTATGAACTCAACTTAACCCTTTTAAATAAACATTGGATCTCTTAACACCCCTATTTCAAAGATAACCCCAAAAATATTACAACACTAAATAATCCTTCAGTTATTACTTTCAACATCCAAGAGAGACTTAACACCTTTGAACAGAAACACATCAGGTTAAAGGCTTTACTTTTGTGAGTTTAAATCACCCAAATGATCCAGAGATGGTCTTTCATGGCAGAGATCACAGCAGATCCAGCTCACTGCAAACACTGCACACACACCCAAGCACTTTTCAAACTGAACCTAAACTGCAAAATGGCTGATCTAAAACCAAGTAAAATTTGATCCTTGATCCGATTGAATTTCTGTGGGTAGTCCATATCTAGTAAAGAATTTAAGTAACTCCTCCACAATCCTTTTAGCTGTAATATTATGTACTGGAATGGCCTCTGGAAACCTAGTAGACACATCCATTATAGTGAAAAGAAATTGATTCCCACTTAGGAAGCGGTCCTACACAATCAATTATGACCCTCGTAAAAGGTTCCTCAAATTCTCTTAAATCTCTTAAAATTTAACTACATCTTTATGTAGTCCAGGCCAATAAAAATGTTTCTGGATTTTAGCTTGAGTTTTCCTTATTCCCAAATGACCTCCCACTGGTACCTCATGTGCAACTCGCAACACCTCCTTTCTATACCCTACCGGCAATACTACTTGATGAACTTCTGCCCACTTTTCATCCGCTTGCATATGTACAGGTCTCCATTTTCTCATCAAGACATCACTTTTACAGTAATAACACTCTGGTATACTCTCAGATTCCTCTTCCGTATATGCTTTCTGATATATCCGTTTTAGTTCTACATCTTTCTGTTGTAACTCCGCCAATTTTCCTGAACTAAAAATATCCGCCTCATCCTCCACCTGTTCTTGTTCTTTTTCAACCTTCTGATCAAAAATTGTTTCTGATAATTGCACTTCAACCTCATCTTCACTCTTTGATTTCTCCTCTTGTCTTAACCTGTGACTTTGCGACCTTGTTGCTACACAATCCGGAATAATCCCAGGATATTCATTCTTCAACACTTCAGTTGACTGATTTTCCACTGGCTTATCAACCACAGTAGGCATCACTCCCACCTGCGATCCAGCTATATCATTACCCAAGATAAACTGTATTCCTGGACAAGATAGTTTCTCTATTACTCCTACTACCACTTCACCACTCTTCACTGGACTTTCCAACCGTACCTTATATAATGGAACGCTACTCCTCTCACCCTGAATTCCACATATCACCACCTTTTCTGGCAACATTCTTCCCAAACTACATAATGCCTCATCTCTTACCATGAAAGATTGACTAGTCCCTGTATCTCTTAAAATTGTGACTTCTTTACCTGCTCCTCCTGATACACATGAGTAAACTTTACCCACACAAGTAAATTCTTTAAAGACATCTGGCACCTTCTTAACAATTACTTCTTGAACAGGCTGTACAATCGTTTGCACCTCCTTCGCTTCCCTTGGGCTTTCCTTTACCACTCTAACAAATCCCACTGTCTTATCCTGTTTTACCACATCAGCCTTTCCAGTGCTTTTCTTCAACCACCAACACTGTGACTTTACATGGCCTACTTTATTACAGTGAAAACATCTGAAACTTTTCATCTCTTTTCCACCCTCCTGGATTTCTTTTTTAATCTGAGGTACATTCTCTTTATTGTCTCCCATCAGATCACCTTTACCTTTACCACTTGAGTATTTCTCATGTCCCCAGTTTCTATCCCTCACCGGCTGAAACTGATGTTGGAAACCAATCTTTGATTTATGAACTAATTCATAATCATCTGCCATTTCTGCTGCTAATCTCGCAGTTTTAACCCTCTGTTCTTCCACATGAGTTCTCACTACATCAGGAATTGAATTTTTAAACTCCTCCAAAAGTATAATGTCTCTGAGAGCTTCATACGTTTTGTCTATTTTCAAAGCCCTTATCCACCTATCAAAATTACCCTGTTTGAGCTTTTCAAACGCCATGTATGTTTGACCAAATTCTTTCCTTAAATTTCTAAACCTTTGTCTGTAAGCTTCAGGCACTAGCTCATATGCACTTAAGATGGATTTCTTCACCTCCTCATACGTTCCAGATACCTCCTCCGGTCGTGATGCAAACATTTCACTAGCTCTACCTACCAGCTTTGTTTGAATCAGTAATACCCACATGTCCTGTGGCCATTTCATTTGTTTAGCTACCTTCTCAAATGAAATGAAAAAGGCTTCCACTTCCTTCTCGTCAAACCTTGGCAATGCTTGGACATATTTAAATAGATTCCCACCAAGCCTTCGACTATGACGCTCTTTCTCACTATCCTCATCACTATCATCCAACTGTACGTTTCCCTTTATGTCTGCCAATTTTAACTGATTGTCATGTTTCATGGCCATTTTCTGAAGTTCAAACTCCCTCTCTTTATCTTTTTCCCTGATCTGTATCTCCCTTTCTTTTTCTTTTTCTTCTGCTAAGGCTATTCTTTCTTTTCTCCTTTCTTCTCTCTCCTTTTCTTTTTCCTCTCTCTCTTTCTCTTTCTTTTTCCGTGCTCTCTCTTTCGTATTCAAGCCGCTTTAATTCTTTCTCATGTTCCATTTGTTTAATTTGCAACTGAATTTTTTGCCATTTCCCATGAGTCAAACAGTATTTCAGGCAACTTTAAATGCTTAACCACTGCCATAATTACCTCATCTTTTCGCATTTTGTCAGGTAATGTTAACTGCAATGTTTTTGCCAGACCCAACAGTCTGCGTTTAGTCTCTGTCCGTAAGACTGCGTGTGACAGTCTCCATCCCCAAAAACCTCTGAGCCTCTGAAAGAGCCATTGTCCACAACACACTCCCCACTTAAACTAAAATACTACACCGGAAAAGCAACACTCCATCACTGTCTTTAAGTTCACAAAAGCTAATCCAATAGATAGACTTTTATCCCCCTCGAGCCCCCAATTGTTATGGGCGAGGTGTTTTCAGAACCCCAAAATGTATCATGGAGTTCAACCAACCTCCCCCTTTAATGCTATTGTCGCTTTTCTGAGCATACGGCTTGTTCCCCAGGTGTGATATTACAGTTATGGACACGTGGGATTTTAAACACAAAACAATGTTTATTCTATGAACTCAATTTAACCCTTTTAAATAAACATTGGATCTCTTAACACCCCTTATTTCAAAGATAACCCCAAAAATATTACAACACTAAATAATCCTTCAGTTATTACTTTCAACATCCAAGAGAGACTTAACACCTTTAAACAGAAACACATCAGGTTAAAGGCTTTACTATTATGAGTTTAAATCACCCAAATGATCCAGAGATAGTCTTTCATGGCAGAGATCACAGCAGATCCAGCTCACTGCAAACACTGCACACACCCAAGCTCTTTTCAAACTGAAACTAAACTGAAAAATGGCTGACCTAAAACCAAGCTCCACCCACACTCTGACATCACTGCATTTCTTAAAGGTACATTGCTTAAACATCCATTTCTTAAAGGTACCATCACATGACACTTCTAAACAATTAGGAGATCCATGTCAAACTATTACCTGTTTGCCTGAAAAAGAATAAATGCTATCTCCTTATAGAGACACGGTTGAATCCCCAAACTCCGAGGACTTGCATGCAGATTGACAACATCTAAAGTCTCTGCAGACGTACTGCTGGCTGTTAACCAGCATAAAATTGCACAGCTTAACCATGACAGGTAAACCTCCTGCTGTTAATACAGCTAAACTTGCTATAATGTTTAGGTCATTATCTTTCAGGGCTACTAGCATTTGCCTGAGAAGTTTCAATCTACCCATCCAGACACAATCAATAAACCAATATGGTTGTCAGCCATCAACAACCTCCAGGAGGACTGAAGAGTACTTCACTCATAATTAATTAATGAGTCTGCTGCAAATTACTGATTCATTCCAATCTCCCACCACTAGTTGCGCCTTTTTCATGTCAACCTGACACTTAAAAAACATGATGTGGAGATGCCGGCGTTGGACTGGGGTGAGCACAGTACGAAATCTTACAACACCAGGTTAAAGTTTTGTAGAAACTTAATGTCAGTGTCTATATGCGCGATTTTCCTGGAGATCCTCTCCACTTTGAGCCGGCAGTTTGCGGTGTCGATGTAAGACTTCGTACTGTAGTACGAAGTAGAAACTTAACATTAAGTTTCTACAAAAACTCCAAGGTGGCCTTCAGGACCTGCGACAACGCAGAATCGCCGAGCAGAAACTTATAGCCAAGTTCCGCACACATGAGTGCGGCCTCAACCGGGACCTGGGATTCATGTCGCATTACATTCATCCCCCACCATCTGGCCTGCAAAATCCTACCAACTGTCCTGGCTTGATACAATTTACACCTCTTTAACCTGGGGTTACCCCATCTCTGGATCTGTAAAGAATTAATCATCTGCTAATGCTCGCATTCCAAGCATTGTTTGGCATCTTTGAATTTGTCCATATCTGTGTTTCTGGAACAGACCTCTGCATTCACCTGAGGAAGGAGCAGCGCTCCGAAAGCTAGTGACATCGAAACAAACCTGTTGGACTTTAACCTGGTGTTGTAAGACTTTGTACTTAAAAAACACTTCTTAACTTTCCACTTCCCACTCGTGGGGATAGAAAGCAAGTGAAGGTTACAGGCTTGAGCCTTTGCTGGAGGAGGACAGATGCTGCTAATTCCTCTCGATGGTTACTCTTTGTCATGGTGCCAGCTTTTACCCAAGAGAGCTAACAGCTGCCCTCTTCATTCAGAAAATAAACAGCCATAATTTGAAACCATGTTCACCAAAACAATTACAAAGCAAAAGCCGTGTCAAACTAGTCTGAATTCCATGGTTGATTGTTATGTCACTCCATTCTGACATGAAACAATATGGAAAGGAATCAAAGAGCACTTCTGTCAGAGGCCTTTGCATCAACTTTGAAGGTCTAACTTATTGCATTCACTCATAAGCAGCAATTACCTTACCATTTAGTGTCCTGAGGGATCTCTGGTGCTTGACACTTTTCATGTCTGCACCTCAGAAGCTGCATTTCACAAATCAAAGCCTAGACTCTTTAAACATATTGTCCAGTTTGCCAAGTATACCTTAATTTTCATTGCAGGTGGGTCCTAGTCACTACAATTGCTAGGAAATTCTGAATCCTTTTCTGTAAAATTAAGGGTGATATCAGCAGGTTTTAAAAGATCAAATCTTTACTTTACAGAATGGGAGCATCTGACAACATCTACAAAGGTCAAAGTACATTTATGGAAGAGCTGACAGAGGCAGCCGAGATAATAAAAAAGGCAACATCTCAATCTTTAATCATCTTGGATGAATTGGGAAGAGGCACAAGTACTCACGATGGTACTGCCATCGCTTATGCTACTCTGGAGCACTTTATTAAGGATGTAAGTATTTTGCATGCAAAAATGAAATCCCAAAATGCTGGAAATGAGTGTTCAACTCTAAAGCAATTAGCTTGTGCTGCTAAATTAGCGTTAAAAGTGGATCTTGGTGCATGTGTTTGGTCAAACTGCTCTTTTGCGGCTGCTGTTTTGCTATATGAATCTAATTTCCAGACTGAGTGCTTATCCGTTCCATTGGCCAGCAGATTGTGTCCATAAAATCATAGAATGGTTACACCACAGATGGCCCGTTGTGTCTTTGCTTGTTCTCTGCAAGAACAGCTCATTGGTTTCCACTTCATTGCCATTTACCCATGACCCTGCATTCCCTTTGTACAGGTCCTTGTCCAATTCCTTTTGAAAGCCCCATTTGTATCTGCCTCCACCACTCTCTGGAAGTGTTTCCAGATCCTAACCACTTGCTGCGTAAAAAGATTTTCTTCATGCCACCATTGATTCTGCTAATTGCCTTAAATTGGTGTCCTCTGGCTTTCAACCCTTATGCCAATGGGAACAGTTTTTTCTTATCTACTCTGTCTAGATCCCTGATAATTTTCCCAAATTCCCTAGATTTGGAAGATAGCAAATATAATTCCATTATTCAAAAAGGGAAGCCGAAAGCTTAATGGCAGTTAGCTTAACATCTGTCGTGGGAAAATGTTAGAAGTTATGATTTAAAAGGTTATAGTAAGGCACTTGGATAAGCTCAATCAGTCTTTTTATTTCGATATTTTTATCAAAGATTTTTCATTATAAACACAATAATATGGAATAGTTAATACAAGTTACAATGCAAGAAGAACACAAACAATCAAGAACCCACACTAACTTAACCCTACAACATTAAACCAAAGCCCTTAACAACAACTCTTTAAAAAAGGAAATGAATGGCTGCCATCTGGTAGAACCCTTCTACGGACATTACCCCATAATGGTGTACTTGACCTCGTCACTCAACCAAGCCGATCAAACAGAACTCTGCTCCGGGCTTTTAACAGGGCAAAAGCGAGGACATCCACCTTCACCCCCATCCGAAGCACCGTCGATCCTGATATCCTGAAAATGGCTACCAACGGACATGGCTCCAGATCAACATTAAGAATCTCTGACATGGCTCTATGGAAAGAGACCCAAAAGCTCTCGAACTTAAAACACAACCAGAACATATGCATGTGGTTATCCTCCCTTCACACCTCATCATCCAGAAAAAGACCCAATTCACTTTCCCATTTCACCTTTACCTCATCCAACGGAGTGGACTCCACTGACGAGATCTGGCTGTAAATACCCAAGATGCTTCCTCCACCAGACTCGGCAACAGACGAGATTCTGTTCTTCCGGAAGGAAGGTGGTGCAAAGGGAAAAGAGAGAAAAGCCTCACCGGAAAAATCACATCTTAAACTATCTAAAGCAGATTGGAACCAGGGAGTTGAAATTTTTCCGATGGCTCCTCGAGACTGATAAACCTTCCCTGCACAAACAAGTCCCCAAATCTCTTCAAACCCTTCCCCTCCCATGACCTAAACGTTGAATCTAAACCCGTAAAAAAGAGATGATTACTGCAGATAGGGGCCAGCAATGACATGGAGAAGTTCAAAATGATGTCTAGGCCCCAGGTTACTATGCATGTGGAGTTTTCACATTCTTCCCGTGTGTGTGGGGTCTGGGTGTCCTAGTGCAAGCATCACAAAAGGCCAGTATGCCGGTGGAGCAAATAATTAATAAAGCTAATATTTTTTTAAAATATTTTTATTTTCCTCCTTTTTCACATTTTCTCCCAAATTTACACCCACCACCAGTAAACAATAATCAGTAACGAAAATAATGTCAATCCCCATATCAATAACAACAATCCCATCCTCTCACCAAACCCATCCTCCCACCAAAATAATAAAGTTAATATTCTTATTTACCGTGAGGGGAATTGAATACAAAAGTCGGGAGGTTTACGCTTCAGTTATACAGGGCAGAGTGCAAAGTGAGGCCGGCGCAGCTGGGGCTTCGAGCCGCAGTAGTAGAGATGCCGAAGAACAGCAGGAAGCAGCAGAACCCGAACCCAAGCCCGAGCCTGAGCCTCCAGGAGCGGCTGGATGGAAACGAACTGGACTTGAGCCTGAGCGGCCTGAGCGAAGTGCCGACACGGGAGCTGGCAGCCCTGCCCAAGGCCACCAATCTGGATATGTCCTGTAATTGTATCATCATGTTGCCGCCAGAATTCTGCAACCTGACTCACCTCATCAAACTTGACCTCAGCAAGAACCAGTTGCAGGAGCTTCCTTCAGATTTTGGGCACCTCGTTAACCTGCAGCATTTGGACCTGTACAACAACAAACTGACCAATTTGCCTGTCAGCTTTGCTCAGCTCAAGAACTTGAAGTGGTTGGATTTAAAAGGAAATCCACTTGATCCTTTGCTTGAGAAGGTGGCAGGCGACTGCTTGGATGAGAAGCAGTGCAAACTGAGTGCAGCCAATGTTCTGCGGTACATGAAAACTATTCAGTCTGAACAAGATCGTGAGAAACGGCGGAGGCTGCAGGTTGAAAGGGAGTTGGAGAAAAGGCGTGAATCAGAAATGCGGGCTAAGGAAGCAAGGGAACGGGAGCTGCGTAAACGAGAGAAAATGGAGGAGAAGGAGAGGCGCAGGAAGGAGTATGATGCACAGAAATTACAGAGATTCAGCCAGCCAAAGGAGGAGAAACCTATTGGTACGTTGGAAAAACCAGCTTTTGCCCCCAGTCCATCATCTCAAAAGGGACACTTATTCCACCAAGTGCTGCTGAAGGTGCTGCTCTTCCTGCTGCTAGGCACAGTCATCACTGTGGTGATGTGCAGGAGAACAGACTTCCCACACGAGCAGCTGTGTAGCGCGGTGAACCACCTCTATGAAGACACACTTCATGCCCTTCGAGGAAATGAGATTCTCCAGAGGATTCTACGCAGCATCCCATTTCCATGACCAATAAATAGCCAGTTCAAGAGTCACTGAAATTCCTATGGAATTGATTAATTTGTGTGTCCTTTATACAGCACATAAACCTTTAAAAGGGTAGGTATGCCACTCACCTGCCCTGCCTAAATTCTACACAATAAAACTTATTTTGCATTCGCCAAAAAAAAAAGGAAAAAAAAGATATACAGGGCATTAGTGAGATCACATTTGGAATACCGTGTATAGTATTGGTCACCTTATTTCAGGAAAGATGCAAATGCATTGGAAGCGGTTCAGAAAAGGTTTGCTAGATTGATACCTGAAATGGGTGGGTTGTCTTATGAGGAACGGTTGGACAAACTAGGCTTGTGTCTGCTGGAGCTTAGAAGAGTAAGAGGTGACTTGATTGATCCTGAGGGGTATTGACAGTGCATATGGAGAGGAAAAAATCTTTTGTTAGGTTGCAGCTGGAGGGGTGTGCAGTTCTGGTTGCCTCACTATAGGAAGGATGTGATTGCACTGGAGAGTGTGCAGCGGAGGTTCACCAGAATGTTGCCTGGGATGGAGCATTTGAGCTATGAAGAGAGGCTGGAAAGGCTTGGGTTGTTTTCTTTAGAGCAGAGAAGGCTGAAGGGGGACCTGATTGAGATGTATAAGATTGAGGGGTATGATCAGGATGGATGGAAAGCATCTGTAGTTGAAGTGTCAATAGCGTGGGAACATAAGTTTTAAGGTGAGGGGCAGGAGGTTTCAAGGAGATTTGGGAAAAGGTTTTATCACGCAGAGGGAGATGGGAGTCTGGAATAGACTGCCTGGGAGGGTAGTAGAGGCGGGAAACCTCACAAACTTGAAAAAGTATGTGGATGAGTATTTGAAATGTCATAACATTCAAGGCTATGGGCCGAGTGCTGGAAAGTGGGTTTAGTGTAGTTTCGTTGGTGCAGAGTCGATGGGCCGAAGGGCCCTTAGACCATAAGACATAGGAGTGGAAGTAAGGCCATTCGGCCCATCGAGTCCACTCCACCATTCAATCATGGCTAATTTCAACTCCATTTACCCGCTCTCTCTCCATAGCCCTTAATTCCTCGAGAAATCAAGAATTTATCAACTTCTGTCTTAAAGACACTCAACGACCCGGCCTCCACCGCCCTCTGTGGCAATGAATTCCACAGACCCACCACTCTCTGGCTGAAGAAATTTCTCCTCATCTCTGTTCTAAAGTGACTCCCTTTTATTCTAAGGCTGTGCCCCCGGGTCCTAGTCTCCCCTGCTAATTGAAACAACTTCCCTACATCCACCCTATCTAAGCCATTCATTATCTTGTAAGTTTCTATTATATCTCCCCTCAACCTCCTAAACTCCAATGAATATAATCCCAGGATCCTCAGACGTTCATCGTATGTTAGGCCTACCATTCCTGGGATCATCCGTGTAAATCTTCGCTGGACCCGCTCCAGTGCCAGTATGTCCTTCCTGAGGTGTGGGGCCCAAAATTGCTCACAGTATTCTAAATGGGGCCTAACTAATGCTTTATAAAGCTTCAGAAGTACATCCCTGCTTTTATATTCCAAGCCTCTTGAGATGAATGACAACATTGTATTTGCTTTCTTAATTACGGACTCAACCTGCAAGTTTACCTTTAGAGAATCCTGGACTAGGACTCCCAAGTCCCTTTGCACTTCAGCATTATGAATTTTGTCACCGTTTAGAAAATAGTCCATGCCTCTATTCTTTTTTCCAAAGTGCAAGACCTCGCACTTGCCCACGTTGAATTTCATCAGCCCTTCTGGACTGTATGACTCTGACTGATGAGCTGTTTCCTTTTCTGGGAGAGTCTGGAACTGGGGGGTCACTATTTTTAAATAAGTTACCCATTTAAAACCGAGATTGTTGGAAAAGATTCTCAGAGATGGGATCTATGCACATTTGGAAGTGAATGGTCTTCTTAGCGACAGACAACATGGTACAAGGGAGGTCATGTCTCACTAATTTAAGTTAATATTTTGAGGTGACAAATGATTGACGAGGGAAGGACTGTGGATGTTGTCTACATGGACTTTCGTAAAGCATTTTATAAGGTCCCTCATGGCAGGCTGTTGCAAAAGATTAAATCACATGGGGTCAGGGGTGAACTAGCTGGATGGATTGAGAACTGGCTTGGCCATAGAAGACAGAGGCTAGCAGTTGAAGGGTGTTTTTCCGAATGGAGTTCCATAACTAGTGGTGTTCCGCAGGGATCAATACTGAGACCTCTGCTCTTTGTAATATATATAAATGACTTGGAAGCAAACGCAATGGGTTTGATTAGTAAGTTTGAAGAAGATGCTAAGATTGCAGGAGTTGCGGATAGTGATGAAGATTGTCAGAGAATACAACAGGATATAGGCTGCAAAATTGGGGAGAGAAATGGCAGAAAGATATTAATTCGGACAAATGAGAGGTGATGCATTTTGGTAGATCCAATTCAGGTGGGAGCTATAAAATAAATGGCAGAACCATCAGGAGTATAGAGAGACAGAGCGATCTGGGCGTGTAGGTCCACAGATACTTAAAAGTGACAGTACAGGTGGAAATGGTGGTAAAGAAAGCATATGGCATGCTTGACTTCATAGGACGGGGCATTGAATATAAAAGCTCAAACATTATGTTACAGTTATATAGAGCATTGGTGAGGCCACATTTGGAACACTGTGTCCAGTTATTGTCACCGCACTACCAAAAGAACGTGGAGGCTTTGGAGAGAGTACAGAAAAGGTTTACCAGGATGTTGTCTGGTATGGAGGATCTTAGCTACGAGGAGAGATTGAATAAACTGGGATTGTTTTCCCTAGAGAGACGAAGGCTGAGGAGTGACTGGTAGAAGTTTATAAAATTATTAGAGCCATAGATAGGGTGAACAGTTGGAGGATGTTTCCCAGGGTGGAATTTAAAACTACAAGGGGGCACAAGTTCAAGGTGGTGGTGGGGCGGGGGGGGGGGGGGGGGAAACAGGTTCATGTGCGGGGGAAGTTTTTTTACACAGGGTGGTGGTAGCCTGGAATGCACTGCCAAGTGAGGTGGTTGAGGCAAATAGGTTAGCGACCTTTAAGACTTATCTGGATAGGCACATGAATAGACTGGGTATAGAAGGATACGGATGGTTGGTCTAGATAGGACTCTGGATCCGTGCAGTTTTGGAAGACCGAAGGGCCTGTTTCTGTGCTGTATTCTTTGTTTGTTCTTTATGAGGGCAATTTCTTCATTCAGAGGGTCATGACTCTTTGGAACTCTCTTCCTGAAAAGACAGTGGAAGCAGAGTCTTTAAAATATTCAAAGGCAGAGCTGGACAGACTCTTGGTAAGCAATGGAGTGATAGGTTATATGGGGTAGGTGGCATGCCTATTTGAAGTTATTATCAAATCAACCATTTTATTAAATGGCAGAGCAGACTTGAGGAGCTGAATGGCCTCCACCGGCTTCTTATTCATATGTTTCTTAAAATGCCTTGAATTGGACACCATTTTGTAGTTGAGAGCGAACCAGTGTTTTGTAAAGATTCATTATAATTTCCTGCTTTTCTACTCTTTGTCTCTCTTTACAAAACGCAGGATTTCATATGCCTTTTAACCACTTTCCCAAGTGTCACTTTTGAGGATTTGAGCTTGTTTGCCCCAGATCATTTTGCTCCTACACCCTCTTTAGGATTATGTCCTTTATTTTATATTGGTGCTTCTTATTCTTTCTACCAAAATCTACCAGTTCATATTTGTCTGCATTTAATTTCACCCATTTGACCACCCTGCTAGTATGTCGTCTTGAAGTCTATCAATATCCTCGTCTTTGTTCACAATACTTCCAATTTTTGGGCCTTTTGTAAATTTAGAAATTGTGCCTGTATATATTAATAGATTATTAAGATGTATCAAGAGAAGCAGTAGTTCTCATAGGAACCCATTCTGTTTCCTATCATTCAGCCAACTTTGTATTCATGCTGCCACTTTCCCTTTTAGTCCATGGATTTCAACTTTACTGGAAAGTCTGTTGTGTGGTATATTTTAAAGGCCATTTGAAATCCATAAACACCAAATCAACCACGTTACACTCATCAAACAATTGTGTTGACACTATGGTTGTGCCTACACCTGATAAACTGCAGTGATTCAAGAAGGTGGCTCACTATAACCTTCGAAGGACAATTAGGATGGGCAGGACGTCCTGTCTCAGAGAGTTGCCGACGGGCCTCGATGTATTAGTAGCGCCTGTGGGAGTGGTGGCCACCGCTGATACTGCACTTGAGCGGTGAGGAGGCGAGCTGCAATGGATTGGAGCCTTGTCTTTCGGGTTCGGTGAAGTTGGTGGGGTCTAGTGATTGAGACTGGGGAGAGGACATCCTAGCAGGGCGGGGCATGTGGGGTTGCATGGTTAGGGTGGTGGTGGTGATGGGGGTTCCATCCAATGGGTCCAGGGGGTAGGTTAAGGGAGATATGCCAGCCCACCTGCTGGGCAGGCCACTTGGTGTGGACCTCTCCTGCCATTGGAAGTGGGACTTAATTGCTCGAGAGCCTCAATTGACCCATTAGCAGGTAGGCTGCCTGATGCCACCCTTAATTCTGGTCCAATTGTGATGGGAATGAGGTGGGGGAGGGGTGTCACTAGGATTAAACTGACTGGTAGTTGCTAAATAATAGAAATGATTGAACAACATTGTACTGATTCGGGACAAACAATGCATAAATTACCTGCTTATTTTGTTAATTAAATAGCAAAATGGCAATTTGGTCCAGTAAGTTTCCATTTTGAGGTTAAAAGTTTTTTCTCTTATTCTCCAAAGTTATGAAGAGTTTGACCTGTTCAATTTTCTGGCTGCTTTTATGGTCCTCTGGCTAGGTTACATTTTGGAAAAATTCCTTGACTGCTGGCTGAGAGCTTGCCTTCCAGCTGAGCACCATTTGTGAGTGAAAACACTGCCAGCAGAGAAAGTTTGAACACGAATCATATATTTGGCATAATCACAATCCCTCTACAAGAAAGGGGCATTCACATAAACTCAGAAAAGTGAAAGAGACAGTTTATATATAAGGATACATTATCATGAGTACGCAAGGATATTTGACCTGTGAAGCATGCTGTGCCATTTTGTTAGCCAGGGCAGCTCATATTTGCATAAATCACAATGACCTTTATTTTATTCATACCCCTTTGTACTCTTAGTTGCCGAGTAAATATTTCACTTGCTTTTAAGTAGCTCAATTGATTTGGAATCCATGGCCTTCTGAAACAGTGCATTCCATACACCATATGCAAAGTTTTCTCCCACAAGTTTCCTCCCACAAATCCCGAAAGATGTGCTGTCAGGTGAATTGGACATTCTGAATTCTCCCTCTGTGTACCCAAACAAGCACTGGAGTGTGGCGACTAGGGGATTTTCACAGTAACTTCATTGTAGTATTAATGTAAGTCTACTCGTGACACTAATAAAGATTATTATTAAGTTTTCAAGAATCCCTACCATACAGAAGGAGACGATTCAGCCCATCGAGTCTGCACCAGCCCTTGGAAAGAACACCCTACTTAAGCCAAACCTCCACCCTATTCCCGCAATCCAGTAACCCTACCTAACCCTTTGGACACTTATGGGGCAATTTAGCATGGCCAGTCCACCTAACCTGCACATCTTTGGACTGTGGGAGGCAACTAGAGGAAACCCACGCAGACACGGGGAGAAAGTACAAATTCCACACAGTCAGTCACTCGAGGCCGGAATTGAACCCGGGTCCTTGTGGATTATTTCTATTCAGGTAATTATCTAATGCCCTCTTGAATGCCTCGCTTAAACCTGCCTCCACCTCACTTCCAGGCAGTGAATTCCAGACCTGAATCACTCATGTGAAAAAGTTTGTGTTCTCATTGTATTTTCTTCTTTTGCAAATCACTAAATCTGTGCTGTCTCATTCTTGAACTTTTTAGAAACAGGAACAACAACTTCCTATTTACCATGTCCAACCACCTCATGATTTTGAACATCTCTTCTGAATTCACTTTTAACTAGTTTAGCTCAAATTCTAATTTTATGCACTTTCTACTGGATGCCTCATGGAGCAAAGAGTCTTTCCTTACCTATTCTTGTCAATTCCTGCTGTCGCAATGGAAAAATATAAAACCAACCTTAACTGCAACAACAACCAGTGAAACTCTGATTAAAATTAATTTGTTGTTTTGACATATTATACTCATTTGCCCTGTAGCTCCAGTTGAAACCTATATGTAGGATATATACTTCTATTACTTGAAATGGCTATTTCCATGTTGGGAGATTAACACTGGACATTTCTATAATTTTGTGTCTTAATCCAGAATGGTTGTCCGGCATAATTTGTAATTGCGTTCTTTATAATATTTTTTGAATGATGTGCATTGTGAAAAGTGGGCGTGTGCCGTCATATGAAAAACAGTTTTTTTTCATGGAAATCTTAACTTTGTAGTTACCACATGTCTGCCACCATTGCCGATGATCTTTTTCTTGCTGAATAAACATTTTTGACAGCTTCAAGCCGTTGCTGTAGGGATGCCGATTGATCAACATTCACAGTTGTGTTTCATGTCAATGTTGGTTCATTGCTGCAAGGGCTTTTAACAGTGTATCCTGGCAACGCATTTCTATTTTTGAAAGTTGTATTATGTTAGATTAAAACCGTACAACATGGCATAATTGCAAACTATGATGTGCACGGTGGGACAGGGATAAAGAGGTGTTTGACAATCTTTGTTGGCAAAACCTTTGGCCCATGGTTTGTTACTTTGTATTGTTTGCCATTCTAAATAAGCCAATAAAAGTTTGCAATTTGATGCAATTAACTGCGATTGACAGCTTATGCAAAATTAAGAATAGACGATTTAAATCATCTATTGAAGAAAGGGGCAAAAGCAAAGAGGTTATTTAAAATACAATGAGGTGATGTGAGAGTTAAAGTATTGGAGCAACATGCTTTTTTGATGCGTGTAATGCATTTTCTCATTACTGACTTTTATTATTCTTGTGTTGCTGTTTTCTAAATCATTGTCATAGGAATGATGATTTCAGAAATGATTTATAGTTAATTGTTTCTGTGAATTGGTCACAATTGCCCTACTTGAAATAATTTCATTTGAATTTCTTTCACCATTTCATTTTTGTAATTCTCTGGCATTGGTTGTCCCTCGTTTCTCCTCTTGCTCTCCTTCATTCGTCCACTTTTTCTGGTGAGGAAGGTCATTTAGATTCAGCGTAAGTCATTCAAGACCCTTAAGTTCCTGCAAAGCAAGACCTGACTGGTTCTTAAATGATTCCAGCATTTCTACCTCTTCTCCTTTATCAAAGAAACCATTCCAAATATTAATCACTCTTTAAATGAAAATAACATTTTGAATACCTGTTCTCCATTTGCTGTTTTATAAATTTGAACCATGCTCCCTTGTCTTATTCACAATTCCACATTTAGTTTTCCAAACCATTAAAAAAAAAAATTTAGAGTACCCAATTCATTTTTTCCAATTAAGGGGCAATTTAGCGTGGCCAAAAATCTACCCTGCACATCTTTGGGTTGTGGGGTCGAAATCCTGCAAACACGGGGAGAATGTGCAAACTCCACACACACACAGTGACCCAGGGCCGGGATCGATACTGGGACCTCGGCGCCGTGAGGCAGCAATGCTAACCACTGCGCCACCATGCTGCCATTTCCAAACCATTTTTAACCTTGTGTACGTCTATCAGATCACCTTTCAGATGTTTCCTTTGAAAGCTAAAAACTCCCAATTTCTCCAACTTCATAAACCAAATCTTTTCGTCTGTGATTCAATCTTGTGGCTTGCTAGTGGGAGCTTAAATACTATGACCCAAATACTGTGACCCGGACCAGGAGTTCCTGATGGTCTCCGGCTGGGACAAGAGCATTGTGCGCTACGGCTTTATTTCTGTTAAGCAATGAACCTTTTTTAGTCTAGTCTGGTCTCCATTGGAGTCATTACTCACCCAAATCTCCATAATCTTCTCTGATACTTGAGCTGTCGTTCACTTGGTGGCATTTTTGCCTCTGATTTATGATGTTCTGAGTTTAAATCCCATTCCAGAAATACACAAGATCAGGGCCAGCAATCCTTTTCATTACTTGGCAGTGCACTTTCAGAAATGCTGTCTTTCAAATGACATGTTAAACTGAGGCCCTGTTTACACTCTGATGGACACACAAGATTGAATAGCTTTATTTTGATGAAAAGTAGGGGTTTTATCCCTGGTATTCTGTCAGTAATTGTGTCTCAATCAACATCACAAAACACGTTGGGTGCGATCGAACGGCCTCATCACACCTGACTCGTTGACATGCAAACAGGCTATTACATCTCGCGAGAGGCCTCCTTGGGATTTGCGATGTTTAGAACACCTCACAAGACATTGCAATCTCACCACTCGCTGGGTGAGATCGAGATTTACTTATTTAAGTGAGCAGTTAGGTTCACTTAAATATGTTGTACGCCCGAAGCCCGGGAACAAACGCCATGCAAGTCGTTATCATGGCGCCCTTTAGCACTGGTCTACACAAACGTGGACCAAGGGTAACGGCATCTGGGAAGTCTCCCAGGCCATCATAGGACTCTGGGTAGTCAGGCACTGGGCAGGGTGGAACCCTGACACTCCTGTCATCTGAACACCTTGGCATTGCTAGCCTGGCATCTTGGCATTGCCACCTGAGTACCCTGGCAGGGGCACTGCCAAGCTGTCAGTGCCAAGGTGCCCCAGAACCAGGTTGCCCATGTCAGGGATTGGACCCAGGGTTGCCTGTTCATGTGAGGTGGGGTGAAGGGATCCCTAACATGAAAGTTGGGGCGTTGGGGTGTCCAGAATCCAACAGTGCACAAAATGAAGGTGAGTACAGCTTTGGCGGGGTGTTCCTTGCCGAGACCAAAAAAAGTGTCCCATTCGATAGCGGGTTCGTTCCTGGCACTGCAGGCGTCAAGAAACACCCAGCTAAATGTGCCCAAAACGGGACACTCCTCCCCCCCCCCCCCATGTTAAATGACACCCATTATCTGATCATTAACACATTGCTGTCAATGGAATCTTCTTGCGCGCAAATTGGCTGTCAAATTCCAACAGTGATTACACTTCTGAAGTACTTTGTTGGCTGTCACCAGCTTCCCGTACCAGCTTCCCCGAACAGGCGCTGGAATGTGGCGACTAGGGGCTTTTCACAGTAACTTCATTGAAGCCTACTCGTGACAATAAGTGATGTTCATGTTCAAGTGCTTTGTGACATCAGGTGATTGTGAAAGACACTATATTTATATAAGACACTAGACTTGCTTTCTGTTTATCAGTTTAGATTTATTATTTTTTGAGCTGGTTAGCACTCTTCCTATGAATATTTGAAGGAAGCAGCTATTTAAAATGTATCCTATCTCACGCATGTCTCTTTTTCAAGTCTACTTGCACTTCTTATGATTCCACCTCTGCACTCATTGTCCTTTTAACTGTGGAAAATGACTTTCCATGTTTCCATCTGAAGGGTTATTGGGTTACGGGGATAGGGTGGAAGTGAGGGCTTAAGTGGGTCGGTGCAGACTCGATGGGCTGAATGGCCTCCTTCTGCACTATGTTCTATGAAGCTATACCTTTTTTCTCTGTTTCAACTTCTCTAATCGCAGGTTTCTAACCTATTTCTGCATACTTTTGTATGTATTCTGCTAATCCCTAGCTTCTTTCTCCTTTTAGAAATTGTAGAGTTCATTGTTTCTTTTTATTTCTCTCTTGAATTGTTAATTAATCCATTCAGGGTCATGTCTGATTAGCCTGATCTTTCTGCTTTTAGAATGCCACCACTTCCATTTTCTGTATTTTAGGAATACCAGGTTGAGATGAGAGCTACCTCTAGTTTCTCTGATTTTGCTCATCCTGGAAAGAACTCTTTCTTTAAGGCACTTGTATCTTCGTTTTTAGATTCTTACCTGCCTAGCCTACCATTTCCCATGAGCGTTCTGTAGCTGGCAATCTGTTCAATCAAACAGTTACCTTTGATGCACATAATTAAAACGATTATGGTCTCTCACCCTGGTTCCTCCTGTACTGCATTCATCTCTGCCTACTTAATCCAAGGGACACAAACTTGAATGTTTATGGCCATTTACCAGTCGGTTTGCACCACATAAAGCACTTCTGGTTCCTGCACTCTGATGCCAAAACTGTTCACTATTCCCGGATCATGATGGAGTTCCAAGTTCCCCCCACCCACCAGTTCTCTTCTCCACTATAAAAAAATATTTTACACTTCTGCTCCCCAGCATCCTCCACCCTCGCCTCTGAAGCCAAGTGCAAGGGGCTCAGGAACGTTTTGTCATAAAGATTAAGACCATCCATTCAGCTGCCTCTGCCATTTTGCTCTCTTCCCTGACTCACCGGGCCAAATCCCCTCTAAGGCTGCCCTACCCCAGACCGGGACTCTCATCTTCTTCTCGTTTCCTTCCTAATTTCCCTCTGAGATCTTCTTGTCCATGGAACCCAGCTCCTTCACCCATGGCTCTATTTCTGTCAAACTGCTGGCAGCTAATGCTTCCGTTAATCCGTGTGTATGCACAGCAGCGTGGTAGGTATCTTGCAGGCTTTGTTCTGAGATATATGTCTGTGCGGAGACTGTCTGTGCGGAGTCTGCACATCCTCCCCGTGTGTGCATGGGTTGCCTCCGGGTGCTCCAGTTTCCTCCCACAGTCCAAAGATGTTCAGGTTAGGTGGATTGGCCATGATAAATTGCCCTTAGTGTCCAAAATTGCCCTTAGTTTTGGGTGGGGTTACTGGGTTATGGGGATAGGGTGGAGGTGTTGACCTTGGGTAGGTTGCTCTTTCCAAGAGCCGGTGCAGACTCGATGGGCCGAATGGCCTCCTTCTGCACTGTAAAGTCTATGAATTCTATATATAATGTGCATGTGTGGCCACACAGAAGAATCTAAAGGGACCATGCACTGAAAAAAACCTAGCTGTGCACCTCAAATATATTTTGAAGGGAATGTTGCTGACCGCATTTCTGTTCCTTGACCCCCTGTTAGCTAAATTGTTAGCTGGTTAGCTCTCAGGTATTGTCCTTTCCTCTTCAAATCTGCTGTCATCACCTCATTCCTCAAAAACCTCAAAGCCCCTGTCCTTAAAATTACTGTCCCACCTCAAAGTCCTTGAAAATGTTGTCACCTCCAAAATCCATGCCCATCTTTCATGGAAGCCTATATTTGAATCCCTCCACCAGCTTTCTGTTCCTGTCCCAGTACTGAAACAGCCCTTATCAAAGTTTCAAGTTGGGATGTGGGCATCGCTGGCTGGGCCAGCATTTATTATTGACAGACTATTGGGTGAATTTCCGGCGTGGTTCAAATCTGGCTCTGTCGGGAAAATATCAGGTTTGGCCAACCAAACAGTTCACGATGCTTCCAGGACCCCCTCAGTAGACATAATAAGGGTGTGAACCTGGTTACCATGCATTTAAATTGATTTAATATTCAAAGTCGGCATGATGTTGAATCTTCTGGAAACGTGCTATGTTCCCACCCATTGACATGCCGCCTGGCAGGAATTATTATGGGGGTCAGGGTTTACGAGAACCCCAAAGTGTATCACGGAGTTCACCTGATCCACAACTTTTAATAGATTGTGGTTATGGGGAGCACAAGGGCCTACTTTACAGGTGTGATGCAACAGAGATCTAATGTGCTTTTAAACCAAAACCATGTTTATTTATGAATCCAGTTAACACTTTATAAACACACAGTAAACATCTTAACAACTTTCAACACCAATAATCCCCACAAAGAATACAGTACTCTATAAGTAACCCTTAATCTTTCCTTAATCTTCCCTTGCAACATCCATAAGACAAATACCCTCTTCAACACAGACATCAGGTTTAAATTCTCTACAGAGAGCAGTTATCACTTTTAAATTAGCAAGTGATTTGAAGACATTCCTTTCATGCAGAAATAAATCAGAATTACACCTGGTTTTGCATGATGCAGCTTCCAATCTGCAAAACGAAACTAAACACATCCTGTAGCTGCTAGTTCAAAGCGAAAGTAAAGCAGACAGCCCCACCCACACTCTGACATCACTGCAGCTATTTGATAAACACCCATTTTTTAAAAGATACCCACCCACTACAGCTATTTGCTAAACACCCAGTTCTTAAAGGTACTCACACATGACAGAATCACTACTGGTCTCCGGTTTGGCGGGGAGGGGCGGGGGGGGGGCAACATGCTATCAATGGCGGGGATCTTTAATTTCACCTTGAGTTTGGGGCACCCTGGACCCCACCCCTCCCAATGACAGTGCAAACAAAATGGCAAAGTGTGGGAAGATCGCGTCGAGAAACCTTCATGTTCCGCTAGTTTTTTGACTGAAGCTGATACGTTGATATTTTTTGGGAAATACTGCTCTGCGTCTGTCACCATGGTAAACTATCTCCCCTTTTCTTAACTTTCAATAACCTTTGACACAGTTGACCACATGATCCTCCACCAATGCTTCTCCCCTGTCATTTAAGTAGGACTGGCCTCTGTTTCCATTCTTATCTATCCAGTTTTAGCTAGAAAATCACTTGTATGGGTTCTCTATTAGGTCTGGCTTCGCCCACAGATCTATCATTGGCCTCCCTCCTATTTCTCAATGACATGCTGCCCCGCAGCAACACAATCCAAAACTACAGCATCAGTTTCCACATGTATATCAACGATATCCAAGTCCACCTCATCACTATCTCTCTTGATCCCTCCACTATGTTCTAATTGTCATAAAGCTTATCCTTTATCCAATATTGGGTAAGCAGGAAGTTCCTCCAAAAACAAAAATTTAAGAACTTATCCTGTTATGATTGTGCTTGCAATTCTCCCAACATTATCTAATAATTGCCTCCCTTGAGGGAAGCCAAGTGGTAGTCAGAAGTGGCTTATGAACATTCTAGGACTCCAGTTCTTTAATGACCACTATCATTGTTGGCTCATTTTCCTCATTTTCCAACGTGTGATCTCTACATATGGTAAACACTTGACAATGCGCATTCTTAATCCGCATTGACATATTTAACAACACAGTATAATTCAGTATTTCAAGTAAAAGCACTGCATGTTCTTTCCCCTTAAGTGAACGTACTCTTTTCATTATTTACACATAATTAATATCCTTGTTCAGATAGTAATCATCCATCTCCATATTTAACTGGGGAAAATTGCAGGTAATTTTTATCCTAATTTCTCACTGGAGTAACGATGTCTTAATGATGCCTAATAGAAAAATATCATGCCTGCGGTTTCATTTAACGGGGCTAGGGATAGACAACAACAACAAATCTGTGCCTTTCCTTTTAATGTAATGAAACATCCCAAGGATACGTCACAGGAGCATTATAAAACAATGTATGGCATCAATCCACGTTAGGAGGTATTAGGTCTGATGACAAGAGATCAGGGAGTCAGGTTTTAAGGAATGTTTGAAAGGAGGAAAACAAGGTAGAAGGGTCATCAATGGTGGAGCGATTAGAAATGGGAATGCACAGAAGGCTTGAATTTGAGATTAACCGGTAGACAATTAAGTGAAAGATCGTAGGTCATGGAAGGTATAAAAATCACAGGCGTGCTGAATTGGAATAATTATTTGTCGTAACCATTTCCTTTCTTATTTCTTCCACAGAAATGTTTTCCCCCTTTAATTTAAATGGGTTTGTTGAGGCCCTGACATTGTAACATGGTGCAAATTCCAAATAGTTTTTTACTCCTTCACTTTCCTTTATACCCAATTGTAAAGGTAGCACAATGAGGTTTATTTCCTTTTCCTCATTAGAAGGTAAAATTGTGTGTATTTTCTGCCAAAACCCCTTATTTTGGACACAGTGCACTGATAAGCGAGCGGGTAAAATACTTGATAAAGTAAAGCAGATGACTTTTATTTTGGCTTTTTAAGGAGAAACGCTGGTGGCCTGTCACATAATGTAGGAGAGCATTAGGGTGGCTACCAGAGAAGTAAGGTCCTTTGTAGAAGGATTTTGGTGAGGTTCTTGATGGTCACTTATTTGAAACTTTCCCCTTTCCCTTCACCATCCATGAACTACTGAATTGTCATTCTTGAGATTTCTGCAATAACTTACTGGTGAATCACCAGTCAGGGATTACTGTTTATATATTCTTCAAGTAGATATCTTTAGTCGGGGGCCAAGATAACTTTATTCAGAACTGAAAGGGGACAGATGGGTCAAGGCGATACTGACATATTGATGATTTATTGCATTTTTTGTCTCAATAAGACAAGTTCAGCTGGATTTGACTACAGAAAGGTATCAGATGTATATTGATCCTTCTTCTGATGCCCTCTTTACACACAAAACTAACCTAGCCAATAGTAACAGACAGCAAAGTGTAGTAAGAATCGTGTTTTTTGCGATAATCGGTATTCGATAGAGTTACTGTAATTGCCTTCTACTTGAAATAGTCAGAAAATACAACGGTAATTTCCTAATAAAGACTGGTTCCCCGAGCCCAACTGACCTCTGTTTTGCTGAAGCTCCTTGGTAACAAATTTGGTTTAAAGATACCTTGATGTTGATGGCAACTCGTCCCATCTTTCCTGCTGTAAGATCCTCTGCTACAAAAGCACCCTTGTTTTTAATATCAAGCCCAATGAGGTTCAGATCCTTGAGCTCAAGAAGTGAGGATGGATTTTGGCTGGTGCTCAATCCAACAGGTTCCTTCTGCGCTTATACAACCTGCCCCAATGCAGCAATTTAATACCCTGTACTGTTTCCTCTGTCTCACTATCCTAAATATGTATCTGAGCTGGTGTTTGTGAGGGTGCAAGTGAGTACTGCTGAACAGTGATGAGCGCATCAGGGTACAGGCACAGCTTCCTGGAAAAACACAGTAAAAGTAAAGAGCATAGCTTATTATAGTGTCATAAGCTTCAAAATATAGTTTACAGAATGCTAAATCGATGGTAATGCCATCGGTTTTATGTCAGTGGCAATGGTTAAGTAGTGTGAATAAAGAAGAGCTTGAGATGGGAGAAGGCTATGATGATCAGCTTCTCCCTCGATGCCCCTTTGTCTGATGAACGGTTGCGTTGCTCTTAGTGTTGCTTCTTCGAAACAATGGGATTACATTTTGGCAAAGGATGAAAATGGAAATTAAATGGTTCCTGTGCCAATAAGACAGCTCTGTTTAAAAGTCTGGACTTAGCACAGTTTTGGTCCCAGTAGCTGATTGCTATCATTTAAAATTGCCTGGAAGTGCTGAACCAGAAATCTGTGCATTTGGCACTAAAGTGCTGATTAGCTCAATTTTATATATGTGGTCTTCTTGCACCCACTTCTGCCGAAGGTGTGAGCACACTGCCTGCCACACAGAGGTACGTTGCAGGATGGTTGAGGGATGTAGGGAGTGGGTGCACAGGTTCTTGGAGGTGGCAATGGAGGTCATTGTAAAGAATATCCAGAGGATGACACAGGATTGGTGGCATGGTAAATAGTGCAGATAGGAGTATAAAATTACAAAGAGGCACTGATAAATTAATTGAGTGAGTAAGCAAAATTGTAGAAATGGATTTCAACTTAACCAAGTGTGGGGTCATCCATTTTGGACCAAATAGAGGATAGATCCAAGTGTTTCGAGTAGTCTCATAGAGGCGACATGGTGGCACAGTGGTTAGCCCTGCTGCCTCACACGCTGAGGACCTGGGTTTGATCCCGGTCCCAGATCACTGCCCGTGTGGAGTTTGCACATTCTCCCCGTGTCTGCGTGGGTCTCACCCCCGCAAACCCAAAGGTGTGCAGGGTAAGTGGATTAACCATAGGCTTATATGTTGCTAACACCGAGATTTCTTTACTACTTTTGTTGCAGTAACTATGGTGACTATACATTCATTCAGCAGGTCAGGGATTTATTTTCACACTTTGCTATGGTCCTTTAATTTTTTATGCTTCTTTGGAATTTTAAGCTCTCCTATTTCTAACTGGATATGTGTATTAATTAACTGTGGGATTCAGTGGTGCTGATCATTTAATACCATGTGATAATGTATTATAATTTTACTTTCAGGTAAAGTCCCTGACGCTATTTGTTACCCACTATCCGCCAGTGTGTGAACTGGAGAAACTCTACCCACAGAATCTCAGGAATTATCATATGGCTTTCTTGTTGAATGAGGACGTTGATGAACAAAATGGTATGAATGAAGGTTTGAGAATGGACGCCTGAACAAATTGTGATACCCTGGTTAAGGAAAGCCCATATGCACAACTTTGTAATCACGTTGGAAGTGAATCTACCGTTTCTTATTTTTCAGACCTTTGGTAATTGCAGATTGAAACTGTGGTACCTTAATATTAATAACAAAACAACATCTTGAATTTATATACCGTCTTTAGTATAATTTTATAAAGGTACCAAAGTGTACCCTTTTGCTACAACTCTGTTTCAAATAAAAAGGCTAACAGAAGGAAATTAAGTGAACTAGTTAACATGGATAGCATATTTTGTTTTGTTACTTTAAATGTCAAGTCTTTTTTTTATTCTACTAAGATTTATAGGGTTCACTTATTTACAATAGCGCTTTAATAAATTCATTTACGGTATGCGGACTTCGCTGGTTAGGCCAGCGTTTATTGCCCATCCCTAGTTTCCCTTCAGAAGATGGTGGTGAGTTGCCTTTTTAATCGCTGCAGTCCTTGAGGTGTAGGTACACCCATTGTGCTGTTAGGGAGAGAGGTCCAGGATGTTGCCCCAGCGACATTGAAGAAACAGAGATATATTTCCAAGTCAGGGTGGTGAGTGATTTGGAGGGGAACCTCCAGATGGTGGGGTTCCCAGGTATCTGCTGCTCTTGTCCTTCTAGATGGTAGTGGTCGTGGGTTTGGAAGGTGTTGTCTAAAGAATCTTGGTGAGTTACTGCAGTGCACATTGTAGATGGTACACACAGCTGACACTGTTCATCACTGGTGGAGAGTTTGAATGCTTGTGGAAGTGGAACAATCAAGT
This sequence comes from Scyliorhinus torazame, assembly GCF_047496885.1. Classification (NCBI taxonomy): domain Eukaryota; kingdom Metazoa; phylum Chordata; class Chondrichthyes; order Carcharhiniformes; family Scyliorhinidae; genus Scyliorhinus; species Scyliorhinus torazame. The sequence continues at coordinate 76,820,092 of NC_092715.1, forward strand.
GGTTGCTTTGTCCTGGATGGTGTCGAGCTTCTTGAGTGTTGTTAGAGCTGCACTCATCCAGGCAAGTGGAGAGTATTCCATTACACTCCTGACTTGTGCCTTGTAGATGATTGACAAGCTTTGGGGTGGGGGGGGGGGGGGGCACCGTAGGATTCCTAGTCTTTGACCAGCTCCGTAGCCATAGTATTAATGTGGCTAGTCCTGTTCAGTTTTGGATCAATGGTAGCCCTCAGGTTCTTGATTGTGGGGGATTCAGTGATGGTAATGTCATTGAATGTCAAGGGGCAATGGTTAGACCCTCTCTCGTAACTTGCCACTTGTCAGCCCAAGCCTGGATATTGTCCAGGTTATGCTGTATTTGGACATGGACTGCTTCATTATCTGAGGAATCACGAATGGTGCTGAACGTTGTGCAGTCATCCGCAAACATCCCCACTTCTGACCTTGTGATGGAAGGGAGGACATTAATGAAGCAGCTGAAGATGGTTGGGCCTAGGTCAGTCTATTGACAGTCCACTTATTAACATTGTTTCCTTCGATGTGCTGTAGCAATGTGAGGAACATGTAATAGTTTTGGCTTTGTACTCGCACTTGTCAAATTTTCAATTACTTTTGGAAAGCAGTGCCGAAAGCAACCATCATCCTTACCTTGCAATTTGAGGTTCAGTTTGTTGAAAATTGTAAAGGTTTATCGTTAGCATCCAATTCTCATTTGCCAGTACTTCCCTGCATATACCACAAATGGGCTTTGCATCCTGATTTGTAATGACACAATTAACAAAGCCACATTTCAAGAAATCATCTTAATAGTGCTTTGTTTACGATTTCAGTTTCTTCTTAATGGGTAGTCCTTTAAAGCCCTGGAGCTCTTTATGCAGCTCACACCAACACTGCTTTGTCCTGCTGTGGACTCTCCTCAGCAGCTCTCTCCAAAAGATTCAGTTGTGAGATCCTGGCTTGTTTGTGTCTCTAGCCCTTTCTTCTTTATTCCAAAATGACCCATCTTCAGTTCTTCACAGTCCTGTTGCTTCCTTACTGGCAGCTACAAAATGGAGGAATCACTCATCCGCGAATTTGTGCCGATAGCACGCACAGGGTGTGTAACGTCAGTGTATGTGCCGGGCACATGACCTGCTGCAGCTTCTGGTGGGAAGACTGCAGCGTTCGCATTTAAAGGCTGGTCGCAGCCACCATTCTCAACTTAAAAGCCGGTCACGGCAGGCATTCTCAACTTAAAAGCCAGTCGCGGTCGGCATTCTTAAAAGACAGTCGTGGCCTTTGGACGTGAACAGGAACACCGTGACCTATTGCTCCGCAACCCCCCGACACCTGCCTGTGGGTTGCGACCCCCAGTTTGAAAAACCCTGCTTTAGAGCGGTGGCTAGAATGTTCACCTGTTTTAGCCAGGAGGCCATTTTAACATGCAGATAATTAATTGCCCTATGATGGATATTGGACTCATTTTATATTTTGAGATCTAGTGACCCCAAATACTCCTCATTGTACAACATTTTGAGTCTGGGAGGTGCAGCATTGGTTCTCGCATAGAAGTTCCCCAATTTCCTGCCTTTCCCAGTGGGCAAGCTCCATTGGATCACTGGTTTGCATCTTTTAATGTGGCTGCAGATGAGGCACAGACTTCTCCAAGGCAACAATGGGCAGGTGGCAGGTATATTTTGTCCATTTTGCATCAAATGTTAAAGTAGCCTCAACCTTTCTTAGTGCTCTGACATGTTAACGTACATAAGTTATCACAACAATTGAGGGGGCCGGCTTAGCTTAGTGGGCTAGACAGCTGGTTTGTGATGCAGAACAAGGCCAGTAGCGCGGGTTCAAGTCTCATACTGGCTAAGATTATTCATGAAGGCCGTGCCTTCTCAACCTTGCCCCTCGTCTGAGGTGTGGGATCCTTAGGTTAAACCAGCAACAGTCAGCTCTCCCCCTCAAAGTAAAAACCAGTCTTTGGTCATCTGGGACTATGGCAACTTTACCTTTTTACCTTTAGATACTTTGAAGGGAAGAAGTGGAATTGAAATTATGCAAAGGAACCCTGATTAAAAGAGAAAAATTGAATGCACTAAAATTACTTGTGGCTTTGCTCTTCTTGTATATGGTACTTGACGTAGCATGATAATTGAAACTATTAGCTCTTTGATGCCGCCAGATTCTCTTGAGCCCTGCAGAGTTTTAGAAAGACATCACAGTGCAGGAACATATTCATCCTTCCCAACCGGAGTACTGACTTTTAAGATAGTATTAAAATGCAGCTATAATGTCTTGCCAATAGGCATTTTCTTTGCAGTTCTCACAATGTGTGAAATATAAAATTGCTTTCCCCTTATTGATTGATGCAAAGCGTGAAAGGACAACCTACAATGAGCATTGTATACGGAGATCATTTCATGAAAATAAGCCTTGGTGCATTGTACAGCCATAATATGCTGTGTAAACTTCAAGCATCAGGATCTTCTAATACAGGAAGAGGTGCTGGCCTCAGCCTCCTTGATCCATGGGAGAGCTATTTGCGATCTCAAAGGCAAAATGAAACAATTTTCCGATTTTTTTTTTGGATATAATTTTTGGAAATCTTGGTGTAAGTTTCGAAGATGCCATGAGTATTCCATGAATATCAGAAACATGCTACTTCCTGGCCTATGATAAATAGCAGATTTCAGAGAATCACTGCAGTGTAGAAGGAGGCCATTTGACCCATCAAGTCTGCAACAGCCTTTGGGAAGAGACCGTACTAAAGCCCACGCCTCCAACCTATCCCTGTATCCCAGTAACCCCACCTAACCTTTTGGACACCAAGAGCAATTTAGCATAGCCAATCTACCTAACCACATCTTTGAACTGTGGGAGGAAAACAGAGCACCCGGAGGAAATCTATGCGGACACGGGGAGAACGTGCAGACTGCGCACAGACAGTGACCCGAGGCTGGAAAGGAACTTGGGTCCCTGGAGCTTTGAGGCAGCAGTGCTATGGCACGTTAACACAGTGGTTAGCACTGTTGCTTCGCAGTGCCAAGGTCCCAGGTTCGATTCCCGGCTTGGGTCACAGTCTGTGCAGAGTCTGCATGTCCTCCCTGTGTCCGCGTGGGCTTCCTCCGCGTCCTCCGGTTTCCCCCCACAAGTCCCGAAAGACGTTCTATGAGGTAATTTGGACATTCTGAATTCTCCCTCTATGTACCCGAACAGGCACCGGAATGTGACAACTAGGGGGTTTTCACAGTAACTTCATTGCAGTGTCAATGTAAGCCTACTTGTGACAATAAAGATTATTATTATTATTATTAACCTCTGTGCCATCGTGTCGCCCTATTGAGATAATGCAGAAGCACAAATACCCAAAGAGACCACACTTTTTTACTGACATCGCAGAAAGCACTAATATTGTTGCTGTCGTAGCTCTGCTCTCCGAGACAGCGCAGCATTAATTAAGAGGAATAGACCATGATGGATTTCTAATTCATTTGGACAAATTAAACCATCTGTGCAGTCACAATAATTAGAAGGAAGTGAAATGGTATCAAACTAATTTCCAATAAATACATCATTTGGCAACAAAATATACTTGTTTCGTGGCACAATTCAGGGATTGTCATCCAAGATTTCAAAACTTTTTGTCTCAATATTAAAACCATAGCAGAGATTGTGCTGACCACCTAATAGTACATGTTTTTCTTTAATAATGAGCAGAAATTTAGTATTGCAATCAAGTTCCTATTAATATCCAACTTGACATTGGTTAAAATAGACTGAAAGCTTGGTCAAAGAAGTTAAGAAATGTCTTAAATTAAGTAGTGAGATGGTGAGATTCGTGAAGGAATTCCAGGGCTTAGAACAAATGAAGACACAAGGGAAATTGTGCATATGGAAAAGGCCAGAACTGGAGGAATGCAGAGATCGCAGAAGGTTTTTTCAGTGTGCGATCACTTCAATTATTTTTGCCTTACTGAACATGAGACATTTACAACACAACAGAATCTGTGCAGTAACTTCTAATCCATTATGTGGCTGTAAAGCTTAGCGGGAACACTGGTTGAAGGACTGCAGAAGGTTTCAGAGGTTGGAAGGTGTAAGACCATAGAGGAATTGCTGGATTGGGAACCCAGTGAAGGGTAAATGATCTATTAACCTGTTTATATTAGTAACAGCTTCTTAAACCTCCATTTCCCACTTGTTTAATTTCCTTGTAGCCCAGACAACTCTTCTCATTCCATTCAATCTTGGGTGTACCGGGCATCACGGTGGCGCAGTGGTTAGTACTGCAGTCTCACGGCGCCGAGGTTCCAGGTTTATTCCTGGCTCTGGGTCACTGTCCTTGTGGAGTTTGCACATTCTCCCCATGTTTGCGTGGATTTTGCCCCCACAACACAAAGATGTGCAAGGTAGGTGGATTGGACACGCTAAATTGCCCCTTAATTGGAAAAAATTAATTGGGTACTCTAAATTGTAAAAAAAAAAATTTTTAGGTATAACCGGTAGGAGTCAAAAAAAGGAATCTCCTTGTGGAGGTAGAGGGTTAAATATTGCAGCAGAAGAGAAGAATAAGATGTCTGATGTAAAAAAAACAATACATAGAAAAAAAATGCTAAGTAAGTATGTCAGGAAAACAGTTCTAGCTTTAAGGGATTTATATTTGTATAGTTAAACATTAAAAATAAGCTGCAATTTTAAGTAGGTTTAATGTAATGTTTCTGTGTAAGGAATGGAAAAGCTTTAGTTAGATTCATGCTAGACAAACGTGTTTGTATGTGTGGGGTTTTGGTTTCAATTCAAACTGCTTCCAATGTGCTTAGAGAGGTTATCGTGAAAAGTCTGGAGAAGTAAAAGTTGTTGATTAGCAACGGGGGCACCTTTAAGGTAAGAAGGCTTTTTGAGTTTAGCTTTTAGCTGGATATATTGAAGTTGAAGGTAGGAAGCCTGGGAATAAATATCTTCACTCTGCCAGAAGAAAAGCTGGACAGGCAAGTGGGCTGCAAAAAAAGCAGACTTCCCAAAGAACCAGATGAAGACCAATCGGAATTGGAATGGAAAGAATGTCTTAAGGAGACTGAAGTTAAGGAACAGAGATCATGAAATGAACATGGTACTGTTCAGGAGAATTCTAGGGAAAAGCAGATAAAGTATTCTGAATTGAGGAGACAACTGCAGTAACCAGATTTAAATTGGGAAGGCAGACTTCAAAAGTAAACCAAATGTTTGGTGTCATCTTAATACAGTCTGGGATTCAATAGTTAAAGCAATTGTGAAGATTTTGTGCAATAACCCAGGTAAGTGGATCCAGAAGGGAGAGGTGTAAAACCCTGGAAGGGAATTTTTACTGGAAGCTGAGGGAAAGCATAATTTAAAAGAAGATTTTAAAGTGTGCCTTTTTGAAATCACTCATGTGGAAGCTGGAGGTCAGTGAAACAAGGTGACTCACAGTATAAGAATCAATTGGGGAGGACTTTGAAGAGCAATCCACAGACATTCACTTGGGTTCAGTGTGGAATGTGTCTGGCCACAGGAAGTCTGTGTGTTTAAAGGCACTGTGTGTTACTTCGACCATTATAGCCCAAGGTATACTTTATAACCTATGTTACCCTTAAAGTCTGTGTATATATGAATGAAATGAAATGAAAATCGCTTATTGTCACAAGTAGGCTTCAAATGAAGTTACTGTGAAAAGCCCCTAGTCGCCACATTCCGGCGCCTGTTCGGGGAGGATGTTAGGGGAATTGAACCGTGCTGCTGGCCTGCCTGGGTCTGCTTTCAAAGCCAGCGATTTAGCCCTGTGCTAAACAGCCCCTATGTGAAGCTACGGGTAAATGAGTATTGTATAAAAACCAAGCATATGGCGTGGTTGCATTCATCAGCTGGGGCATTGAGTACAAGAGTTGGCAAATCATGTTGCAGCTATTACAAAACCTTGGTTAGGCCGCATTTGGAGTATTACGTGCAGTTCTGGTCACCACATTATCAGAAGTATGTGGAAGCTTTGGAGAGAGTGCAAAGAAGGTTCACCAGAATGTTGCCTGGCCTCGAAGGTGCTGGGTACGAGGAGAGGTTGAGTAAACTAGGATTGTTTTCACTGGAAAGACGGAGGCTGAGGGGAGAACTGACAAAATTATGAGAGGCATAGACAGGGTGGACAGTCAGAGGCTTTTCCCAAGGGTGGAGGTGTCAATTACAAGTTCAAGGTGAGAGGGGGAAAGTTTAAGTGAAATGTGCAGGGTAAGATTTTCACGCAGAGAGTGGTGAGTGCCTCGAATGCGCTACCTGAGCATATGGTGGAAACAGATCCATTAGCAACATTTAAGAGGCATCTGGATAGGTACATGAATAGGGAGGAAATAGGGGGATGCGGACCGAGTAAGGGCAGAAGGTTTTTTTTTAGTTAGGGCATCATGATCGGCACAGGCTTGGAGGGCCAAAGGGACTGTTCTTGTGCTGTACTTTTCTTTGTTCTCTGTTAATGTTTAATAAATGTTTTTTTTCTTGTTAGCACTAATTAACATAGTTAGTCCTATGACTCTGTTACTCCACGTTTTATTTAACAAAAAAGTAAAAGTTACAATCTTCCCATCCAGTCATAACATCAACTGGGATGATAACAAAAGCAGGGGTTCCTGCGGGATTTCAAAACTCGAGGAAATGGTTATTGGAATCAGATTTGTAAGAATTCATCATAATAAAGGACTTGTGGGAGGAAATCGGAGCACCCAGAGGAAACCCATGCAGACACGGGGAGAACATGCAGACTCCGCACAGTGACCCAAGCCGGGAATACAAACCTGGGACCCTGGTGCTATGAAGCAACAGTGCTAATCACTGTGCTACTGTGCCGCTATATGCAACATACATAGAACATACAGTGCAGAAAGAGGCCATTCGGCCCATCGAGTCTGCCAATAACCCCTCCTAATCTTTGTGGTCACTAAGGGCAATTTATCATGGCCAATCCACCTAACCTGCACGTCTTTGGACTGTGGGAGGAAACCGGAGCACCTTGAGGAAGCCCACGCAGACATGGGGAGAACGTGCAGACTTGCAGACTTCGCACAGACAGTGACCCAGCGGTATTCGGAACCGAACCTGGGACCCTGGCGCTGTGAAGCCACAGTGCTAGCCACTTGTGCTACCGTTCTGCCCAATACACCATGCAACTACTCAGTAGAGAAGATGCTTGGAGAGATCAGTTCGGTACATAAGAGGGTCATTCAGGTGTCTGGTAACAGTGGAGAAGAAGCTGTTTTTGAATCTATAGTGTGCTCAGACTTTTGTATCTCCTGCCCAATGGAAGAAGTTAGAAGAGAGAATAACCCGGTTGGGAGGACTCTTTGGTTATGCTTTCCCAAGGCAATGGGAGGTGTAGACAGTCAATGGATGGGAGGCGGGTTTGCGTGATTGACTAAACTGTGTTCACGACTCTCTGTAGGTTCTTATAGCCTTGGGCCGAGCAGTTGCCATACCAGGCTGTGGTGCAGCCCGATAGGATGCTTTCTATGGTGCATCTGTAAAAATTGGTAAGAGTCAATGTGGACATGCCGAATTTCCTTAGTTTCCTGAGGAAGTATAGGCACTGATGTGCTTTCTTAGTCGTAGCGTCGAGGTGGGTGGACCAGGACAGATAGTTGGTGATGTGCACACCTAGGAACTTGAAGTTGTCAACCATCTCTACGGTGGCACCATTGATGCAGACAGGGGTATGTACGATAGTTTGCTTCCTGAAGTCAATGACCAGCTCCTAGTTTTGCTGACATTGAGGGAGAAATTGTTGTTACACCACACCACTATGTTCCTTATCTCCTTCCTGTACTCTGACTCATTGTTGTTTGAGATCCGAACCACAATGGTCTGGTCATGATCAAACTTGTAGATGGAGTTGAAGTCAAACTTTGCCACACAGTCGAGTGTGTATGTGGAGTATAGTAAGGGGCTAAATACACAGCCTTGTGGGTTCCTGGTATTGTGGGCTATCATGGAGGAGGTGTTGTTGTTTATCTTTACTAATTGTGATCTATGGGTCAGGAAGTCGAGGATCCAGTTTTAAAGGGAGGAGCCAAGTTCTAGGTTTTGGAGTTTTGATATGAGCTTGGCTGGGATTATGGTGTTGAAAGCGAGCTGTAGTCAATGAATAGGAGTCTGATGTAATGAAAATCAAATTTATAATTAAAATAACAGGAATAACATTACTTGAATAATGTACTTAGGGAGTAACCTGCTAGATGGGAAAGAGAAATAAAAATATTAGGGGTATAATATAATCAAAAGGTTAAGGTATAAGAGAGATGAGCTTCAGTGGGTGAATGTTTGTTCCTCACGACCATGTGCCAACTCATAGAAGCAAACTGAAAGTTCCTACATTTTTTGATGGTGATCTGTCTTCTGAGTTGCCTGCACCTAAAACAATGTTGAGATGCACGTTAACGCACCATGCTGGCGAATAATTTGTGCATGGTCTGGTGAGACCATCATGAGCTGGACGATGCTACTCACTGGTCTGTTTAAATCAAAAGTTTCCTTCCAATTACATGACAGCTTTATTTTGGCACATCATCTGTTTATAAATCCAGTCAATATAAATGTAACTGCTAAATTGTCTGTGGTAATTAAATAGACCCACTGTACATATAAAGGCCGCGATTCACCAGAATATTACAGATCACGCCAGCGGAGCAAGTCGGATGACTCGCGATGAGCCCAACGCAAAGCCTGATTTGAGCCTCTCCCGGGATTCACCCGCTGCGCCTGGCACCCAAAGTGTTTGTAGCAAATGTGCATAAAGAAATGCTGAAGAAACCCGAGAAAGCAGGTCATTCAGATTGTACAATGTGTCTGAGCAGGTTTAGGCCCTTTTATTCTGCACTTCTGCATGATGTATGATTACATTTTCTTCAGAATAAGAACGATTCATCCTTTAATGCCAGCCATCTGCTTTAATTGTTGGCCCAGGAGAGGATTAACTGACACATGCCCTTTTAATCCTCTAGGTTGTGTGGAGGAACTGCAACCTGAATTGATCACTTTCCTCTATCAGCTGACAGAGGGAGCTGCCGATTGCAGTTACGGCCTGAATGTTGCCAAACTAGCAAGTATCCCCGAAGAAGTGCTGAGGAAAGCCGCTCAGAAATCCAAAGAGTTGGAAGGCTTGATGGACATTAAGAGGTACGATAAGCCTGAAATGTGAAAAGTTGAAGCTAGCTTGCAGAAATCCACAAATAAATTTCTGCAGATTTTTTCAAACCTTTACCTTTTAAATATCTTGCTCAATGCTCCCCAAATTACATTGTTGCTCTGTTTATCTGGTTATAAATATGGCGGTCAATATGATCACCTTCCTTAATCTTAAATTATGTTTACTTTAGAGTCGACAGGTATCCCTCGATACCGCCACAAGGTTCAAACCCGAATACTGATCAAAGAGCCAATACACCAGTTAGTTCAAAGTCAATACTATTTATTTACACACACACTGTAAGACCTACTCATGCACAACAGTACTACAAACTAAACTATCTCTAACGCTAACGCCTATTCTTAACTTCGGGTGCCCACTTAGTCAGAGGAACAATGGCCGTTGTTCGGATCTGAGGCTGTTGGGTTCGAAGATATACAGGAGAACAGCTAAGGTCGTCCGTCTGGTAGCGAGCGTTGACCTTGAACTTACTTGCTTCTGGTGATGCTGGTGGACGGGTCTCTCCGCTTTGAGAGCCAAGTCCAAGAGGGCGAATCTCTTGTGGGGGTTCCTTCTTATACTTGGAGGGGCTTTGCGCGCTTTTAGGCGGGCCTTAAACTTGGTCCCAATTAATTGGGCCGCTTCTCGATCACTGTTATCGATCTTGACCAATAAAGGGGTGGGTGCCCTGATGGCTGGGTGTGTCTTAGGTCGCCGTTGGCCTTGCTTTGTTTGTGCTTTTCGGTTGGGGAACTGGCGCCGGGATGTCTGCAATAGTATCGGTTACCTGAATGTCATTCCTTTGTTTCCCGGAGATGGGCCATCAATATGCTAATCGACCCATAGTTTCAATTCCGTCTGGGAGCTGTTTCCCAAATACACATTCAGGCTCTGTGCCTGCTTGTTTTCTAGCATTGTTCACAGTTCCCTATATTCTTTGTGAGCATCCATTTTGTATTCTGGAAGTGGCCATCCCAGATGGCTAAAACATTCACCTGTATCCATTTGACAAAATGGAAGTTTTCAAAACTCAAATTTATTTAGTTTTGAAATGTTTGGCCATTTCTGACACCTTTCTTGAGTATTCTCACAGAAGAAAATAGTGATTGGGATTTTATACCAGTTTGTTATTAATACCATTCAACCAGCATTGTACTGGCAATAAGTAAATATATCTGATTGTTGTTACATTAAATATTTGAATTTAATTTGTTTAAATAGCTAGACATTTGGATGGACTAGAATACTAGCTGATGAAACTATAATGTTGCATGTCCCAACAATATCTTGTTACATGATACTCCTTATCTCGCTCTTATTTTTAGTGTTCTTAAATTTATGCCTTCAAATCACCAACTAATGGAAATTATTTTTCCATACTAACCTTGGAACAAAAGACGTCATAATTTGATCACCTCTACCGATCTGCTCTTCATCGCTCAGCGCTAATGAAAAGATTTTTTTGTCGTCTTTCCTTCCAACTGAACTCCTGGGGCTGAAGTCTCCATTTGGTGGCAATTGTTTTTTTTGCCTCAGATCAACCAAAATTGGCATGACCAGCACAAAGGATTGCAGAACTTCAAAGTAATAATTGTGTACGGTGCTCCTTAGGTTTCTGTCATCTTTTGCACAAGGTTTATGAAAGGTTATGCTAGATGCATAAGAAGTTTCCACTCATTGTTGGCCTTTTGTAGGCCTTTGAACAGGGTCCAAAATTAAGTTGGTCCTTTTGGCCACATATGCCCAAATAGTAGTGTTTTAGAGTGACACGGTAGCACAGTGGTTAGGGCAGCAAGGTGGTTACCACTGGCCTCACAGCACCCAGGGACACGGGTTCAATTCTGGCCTTAGGTGATTGTGTGGTGTTTGCGCATTCTCCCCATATCTGCTTGGGTTTCACCCAGGTGCCTCCAGTTTCATCCCACAGATGTGCAGGTTAGGTAGATCGGCCATGCTGAAAGAATTGCCCCTCAGTGTCCAAAGATGTGCAGGATGGTGGGGATAGGATGGGGAGTGGGCCTAGGTAGGGTGCTCTTTCAAAGAGTTGGTGCAGACAACATGGGCCAAATGGCTTCCTTCTGCAATGTAGGGATTCTATGGATTAAGGCTTTTCAATGTACACTTACTAATTTACTAAGAAACTGGCTACCGTGCCTCAATATAATGAGAAAGTGGTCCTGTGAATATTTTAACGGAATTTTCATTTGTTTAAAACCAGGTTACTCGCAAATGGTGAAATGAAAAAACATTTCTTGTGATACGCCCATTTTGAGCTATGTTAATCAGACCTTATTAAATTGCCATTCTTCAATAGAAGGTTGCATTACAAAAATTTCCATTCCACAATACTTTTTTAAAAATAACTTTAGAGTGCCCAATAAATTTTTTACAATTAAGAGGCAATTTAGTGTGGCCAATCCACCGACTCTGCACGTTTTTGGGTTGTGGGGACGAAACCCACGCAAACACGGGGTGAATGTGCAAACTCCACATGGACAGTGACCCAGAGCAGGGATCGAACCTGGGACCTCGGCGGCGTGAGGCAGCAGTGCTAACCACTGCGCCATCGTGCATCCTCATTCCACAATACTGCCCAATTGCACTGGTTCAGGACAGATTCTGCATTGGCAATATGTAAATGAGTCTGAACAGAAACTCAGGAAAAAAGAAACATGATTGAAATCCAGAACAACTTCAGATCCAGTTAGTCAGTTGTATGTAAAGCTGAAAATCAAGTACCAGGGGCGAGATTCTCCGACCCCCCACCGAGTCGGAGAATCGCCGTGGGCCGTCGTGAATCCCGCCCCCGCCGAATTCTCTGAAGGGAGAAAAGTCGGCGGGACGCCAATCGCGCCGCACACCTCGGAGAATGGCACGGGTGGGCGCAAGGCAATGGATTTCGGGGCTGCCGATATTCTCCCGTCCGGATGGGCCGAAGTCCCATGGTCACGTCGGTGTAAATCAAACCACCTATTAATTGGCGTCAACCAGTGCTCATGGTTGACGCCGACCAGCGTGGCGGTGGGTGACGGCCTGGGGAGTTGGTCGCTGGAGAGGCGATGGAGTGGCCGCAGTCTGTATGTGTGGGGGAGAGTTGTGTGTAGGGTGTGTGTGCGCGCGGCGGGGGGGGGGTTGTTAGAGTGGGCTGGGCTCCGGGGGAGTGCAGGGAGGGGGGGGTGAGTGCCGGGGACGGGAGTATGACTGCCGTGGGGGGGTGGGGGTGGGGGGGGGGGGGGGGGGGGGGGGGGGCCCGTGCCGGCGGCGGGGGGGGTGCGTGCCGGGGAGGGGGACGGGTGGGGGACGGGTCCGTGCCGGGGAGGTGTGGGGGGGTGTCCATGCCAGGGAGCCGCTAATGTCCATGTTGCCCTGGATGAGGAGCGTGCCAGAGAGGCGGCGCAGGCTGCCGCAGAGGGGCAGGCGGCAGCTGACCAGGCTGGAGGGACACCTGACCGACAGGACGAGGAGGGGGAGGAGGACGTCGCGGCCCCACAGCAACGGAGGCACCCGAGGACGCCCCGTGTGTACCGGCCCCGGCTGTCATACCAGGACCTCACGGACCGGGAATGCAGGAGGAGACTCCAGATGAGCCGGGAAACCGTGGTACACATCTGCAATGGCGGGGGACACCCTCTCCCCTTGTCCGTCAAGGTTACGGTGGCCCTGAACTTTTATGCAACGGGGTCATTCCAGGCACCGAGTGGGGAACTGTCCGGCATATCGCAGACATCGGTGCACCGGTGCATCCGGGCAGTGACAGACTCCCTATATGCTATTGCGCACCGCTACATCCGCTTCCTGTGGACCGGGCCAGCCAAGATGCCCGGGCCGTGGGCTTCTCTGCCGTGGCCGGGTTCCCCATGGTCCAGGGCGCGATTGATGGGATGCACGTCGCCGTGCGGCCACCTGCAGATAACAGGGCCGTGTTCACCAATAGGAAGGGGACCTATTCGATGAACATACAGGTGGTCTGCGACCACAGCATGATGATCCTGCACGTCTGCGCCCGTTACCCGGGCAGTGTACACGACTCATACGTGTTGTCGCGGTCATACATCCCCGGCATGTACAAGGGACGCCATCCCCGGCTGAGGGGCTGGTTGCTGGGCGACAGGGGCTACCCATTGCGATTGTGGCTGATGACGCCTATACGGAGGCCACGCAATGAGGCAGAGAACTGCTATAATGATGCCCATGTAGCGACAAGGGGAGTGATAAAGAGGTGCTTTGGCGTGCTGAAGATGCGTATCAGGTGCCTGGACCTCTCTGGAGGCCCCCTCCAGTATCGGTCAGATAGGGTCGGCCGCATCATTGTAGTGTGCTGCGTCCTGCACAATATAGCCCAACAGAGGGGCGATGTGCCGCAGGCAGAGGACGGCGGAGTGGAGGAGCAGCAGGAAGAGGCGCAGACCTCCCCAGATGAGGGGGATGGGGGCAATGGTCAGAGCAGACGGGCTAGACATGGGCGGGTGGCTGTCCACCGTTACCGGCTGGGCCAGCGGGCACAGGACAGGCTGATAGACGCCCGCTTCACTAACTAGATGGGTGTGGGAATCGGGTAGTATGGCCACAGACCCCACACCATGGCAACACCCGACCACCCACACCCCCCATCCATCCACCCACCCACCCACCCAGCACCCTCACCCCCCTCCCCAACCCCACCCACCCCACCCGCATGCACACCACCCCCCATTGCCGATCCACCTGCGACACAACGGCCAGGCTCACACAGTTGCCGGTGGACGCGTGTCTATTGCAGGCCATGGAGGATGATGACAACCCGCCCTGCGATGAGCTCCTGGCTCCACATCGTTGGACTATGTCTGACCCATGGCCACAGTACCACCATCCACCCGGACCATCCCTGCATGCGGCTGTGACACTGCAGCGCACGGTCCCGTCCTCTGCCCGGGGGGATGTTGATGGCGGCCCAGGGGGAAGGGGACAGACTCACCTGGGGCTGAGGTAAGACCACCCCTCACACACACACTTGCGCTCAACGTACATGACACCCCCGCACGCTTTGGACAGAGCACAAAGGCAGCTTCTGTAGGTGTAACATTGACTTTAATAACCAAAGGAGTTCATGCACGTGCCCTAGCCCCTAAAACTCATCTGTGCCCTGCACCCATGCCAACTTACTCAGTGTCTTAATTGTTTGGCCTTACGGGCCCTTTGACTACGCCTAGGTGGTTCCCCAGACAGTACAGCAGAACTGGAGGTGGACTCCTGTGATTCCTGCCCTCTGACACGGGATCCCTTTGGCGGCCGTTTCCTGGGGCGTCCTGGCATAGATGGGCCAGGCTGCGGCCCAGGCGACTGGAATGGCAAGCTGCCAGCCTGTCCTGCCCATTGCCCACCCGATGCACCTGGGACGGAAGGGGGGGAGCCCGAGGTGTTGAGGTGTTCCGGGACCTCCCCTACAATGGGACCCGGAACGGGCCCCAGCACCTCCTCCCTCGGGGTGCCCGATGGCCCCCAGGCCTCTACGTGGGTGGGGGATGCGAACGGACTGGCCATCTGACGCCCCCCCCAACATCTGGCGCTGCCAGTCCTGGAGGCCTGTGCTGGTATCGACAGGGGTCTGCAGGTTTGCAGCCATGGAGCTCAGGGGGTTGGCAAACCCTGTCTGTGACTGTGCGATGCCAGCTCGCACATGGGCAATGGCGCCGATGCCCTCCGCGATGGCCTGCTGAGACTGGGCCATGGCCTGCAGAGATTGGGCCATGGCCTGCTGAGACTGGGCCATGGCCTGCTGAGACTGGGCCATGGCCTGCTGAGACTGGGCCATGGCCTTCTGAGACTGTGCCACGGAGTTGAGCCCCTCTGCCATCTGCCGCTGGCTCATGGCCTCCTGTGAGAGGGCAGCCATGTCCTGGGCCACAGACGCCGCCTGCACGGAAAGCCCCATGCCTCGCAAACCGCTCCCCATGTCTGACACCGTCGCACCCATTGCCTCCACCGCGGACGCCCCCGTGCGGTGTCGGCCTGGGTGGCACGCATGACCGGCACCACTGCCAGCTCCTGGACGCGGGTGGACTCCTCCACCTGCGACTGCAGCCGCCGCAAGCTGGCCGCCACCCTCTTCGCTCGTCTCAGGTTCGGTGGTTGCATCGGACCGATGGGTGGCTGTGGTAACTCCAGGAACCCGGGATCCATCTGGGCGGCTGATGTTCGCTTGGGCTGGGCTGCCCTCCGACCGCCCGGCCCCTCTGCTGCTCCTACCTCCACCAGCCGTACCGGGACGGCTGTGTTGTGCGCACCAGTGAGTGTACCAGACGCCTCATCACTAAAGTGCCCAACCGAGGTGAGTGTTTCTGCGATGGTGGAGGGTGTTGGTGACAGCAGTGGCGTTGCGTCATGCGCATCGTCCCACTCTGAGTCCATGGCATTTTGGGGTGGCGGTTCGTCTCCGCCCATCCAATCTGTGTCACTGTCCTGTATTTCAGTTTCCTGGGTAGGGGTGTCCTGCATTGTGGTTTCGTGGCTCAGCTGTGACGGGGGCCTATGGCTGCCCCTCGCGTCGCTGGGTGGCCCACGCCTGCGTCGCCGCACCCGCATGAAACGGGGGAGCCGTCTCCCTGTTGCTCCGGGTCTCTCCGTCTCCCGTGGTCTCCGAGGGGCATCGTGCGGGCGTCGCATGCCAGAGGTTCCGGGTCTCTCCGTCTCCTGTGGTCTCCGAGGGGCATCGTGCGGGCGTCGCATGCTGGAGGGTCCGGGTCTCTCCGTCTCCCGTGTCTCCGAGGAGCATCATGCGGGCAGTCTGCATCTGCGGGGATGGGTGCCTCGACGTTTGCTCCTACGATACACAATGAAGCATGCATGGTTAGACACGCAGGCAGTGATCAGGTGATATGGGGGAGGGGGGATATGGGGGAGGGGGGGATATGGGGAAGGGAGGGATATGGGGATGGGCTGTCGGTGGCTCACTTGCTGGTGGGCCCCCGACCTCTGCATCAGCAACCTCCCGGTCCTCAGGTCCGCCAGCCAGTTCCAGGGCCCTTCCCTCATGTTCGGTCAGTGGCCTCTCATCAGCTGGGCCTCCGCCAGTCCTCACATGCTCCCTGGTGTTGTGTGCGCGCTTCTCCTGTGGGGGGTGGTGGCAGGGGTAAAAGGCAACAGTGTTAGACAGGTATATGAATGCACGCCATCGGTTGCACGTGTATTGCAGAGGTTAAGGTTAGGGCTGGATTCACTTGGGGAAATGGGGGAGGGTGGATATGGGGGAGGGGGAATATGGGGGAGGGGGATATGGATATCGGGCGGGGGGGGGGGGGGCTCACCCTGGCTGCCCTGACGAGGTTGTTCACCTTCTTGTGGCACTGGGTGCCTGTCCGTGGTGTCAGGGCCACAGCGCTGACGGCCTCTGCCACCTCCCTCCACAGATGCTGGCTGTGGCGTGGGGCGACTCTGCAGCTGTGTCCGGGATACAGGGCGTCCCTCCTCTGCTCCACTGCATCCAGGAGCGCCCCAATGTCGCGGGACTGGAGCCTCGGGGCTGAGCAGCGGGCGGCCATCAGGTCGGGTCTTCTGGTCGGGTGGGGGAGCAGCGCGTCTTATGCGCCGTTGCGGCGTGCATGACACCACACGGCGTGAACCACGTGAGCCAGCGCGGATAGCGTCACGTCGCTGCCAGCCCATTCCGGGCCAGAGACTTAGCGACGTTTGGGGCGGCGTGATGCAGATGGGATTTGCGCCGTTTTTGGCACCGGTCGGCGGACATCGCGCCGATAACGGAGAATTTCGCCCCAGATTTAAAAAAAAATTCAAACTAGTATTAGTTTCTACAGAGAAAGCTTGTAGTCAAGACTGATCTACAATCCTGTATCCTAAACAAGGGGCTGTTTAGCACAAGGCTAAATCGCTGGCTTTGAAAGCATACCAAGGCAGGCCAGCAGCACGGTTCGATTCCCGTAACAGCCTCCCCGAACAGGCGCCGGAATGTGGCGACTAGGTGCTTTTCACAGAAACTTCATTTGAAGCCTACTTGTGACAATAAGCGATTTTCATTTCATTTCATTTCATTTCATTATCTAATTATTCTACTTTCTTGGCAGTCAGCTACTGAATGTATTTAAGTCAGACATTTGCACAGTAATTATTGCTATTCAGATATTAATATTCTCATGGACTAATTTATAATCATAATTCCATTGGTACTTCATACTGGATTACTTGTAAAGTAATTTTGCTTTTTAAAATCTAGCTACAGGAGTCCACTTCTCACACTCATCCCCATTAACTGATGGACTGGGTGACACATTCTCCTCTCAAGGTTCATAATCGTAAATGTGAAAGTCTAATTGCAGCATGTATTTATTATATTTTCATGGTATGTGGACATCGCTGGCTAGGTCAGCATTTAGTCCCCTTGAAAAGATGCTGGTGACTCACTGCCTTGAACCACTGCGGTTCATACCTCCCGGTGCTGTTCAGGAACGAGTTTCAGGATTTTGACCCAGCGATAGCGAAGGAACAGTGATATTATTCCAAGTCAGGTTGATGTGCGACTCGGAGGGGAAATTGCAAGTGGCGGTGTACCAATGCACCTGATGGCTTTATTCTTCTTGGTGGTAGAGATTGCGGGTTTGAGAGATGCTGCCGAAGGAGTTTTGATGAGTTGATGCAATACATCTTATGGATGGGTACATACTGCTGCTACTTTGCGTTGACGAGTGGAGGGTGTGTTGTAGTCGATGGAGTCCCAATCAAGCGGGCTGCTTTGTCCTGGATGGTGTTGAGCTTCTGGAGTGTTGTTGGAGTTGCACTCATCCAGGCAACTGGGGATTATTCCATCACATTCCTGACTTATGCCTTGCAGGTGGTAGACAAGCTTTGGGAGTCAGTAGATGAGTTATTCACCACAGGATTCCGTTGCCTCTGACCTGCTCTTGTAGCCACAGTATTTATATGGCTAGTTCAGTTCAGTTTCTGGTCAATGGTCACCCCTGGATGTTGATAGTGATGGATTCAGTGATAGTAATGCCATTGAATGCCAAAGGAGATGGTTAGATTATCTCTTGTTGGAGATGGTCACTGCCCATCACTAATGTGGCGCAAGCGTTACTTGCCACTTATCAGTCCAAACCTGAATGTTGTCCAGGTCTTTCTGCATATGGATATGGACTGCTGCAGTGAGGAGTCAAGAATGGTGCTGAACATTGTGCAAACATCAGTGAATATCTCCACTTCTGGCCTTATGATGGAGGGAATGTCATTGATGAAGCAGCTGAAGATGGTTGTGCCTCGGGCAGTTGAGGAATTCTTGTATCGATGTTCTAGGTCTGAGATGATTGACCTCCAACAACAAAGCCATCATGCACTATACTAGGTATGACTCCAACCTACAGAGAGTTTCCCCCCTGATTTCCAATGACTCCAGTTTTGCTAGGGCTCCTTGATGCCATACACGGTCAAATGCAACCTTCTAATCTCTGGCGTTCAGCTCTTTTGTCCATGTTTGAACCAAGGCTGTCTTGAGGTCAGGAGACAAATGGCCTGACAGTATCTAAACTACATGACAGTGAGCGTGTTATTATTGAGTTAGTGCCACTTTATTGTTGATGACCCCTTCCATCGCTTTACTGATGATCGAGAGTAGAGCAATAATTGCCCAGGTTGGATTTCTCCTGCTTTTTGTGTATCAGCCTTATCTGGACAATTTTCCACATTGTCGGGCAGATGCCAGCATTGTAGTTATACTGGAACAGCTTAGCTAGTGGCGGGGCTAGTTCTGGAGCACAAGTATTCAGTACTATAGTAGAATGTTGTCAGGCCCAAAGCCTTGGCAGTATCCAGTGCCTTCAGCTGGTTCTTGCTATACTGTGGTGAATCAAATTGGCTGAAGACTGGCACCTGTGATCCTGGGAACCTCTGGAGGAGGCTGAGATGGATCATCCACTTGGCACTTCTGGCTGATCTTTTGCACTGAAGTTCTGGGCTCCCCATGACTGAGGATGCAGATATTTGCGGAGCCTCCCCTCCAGTTAGTTGGTTAATTGCCCATCACAATTCACAATGGGATTTCATGTAGAATTTACAGTGCAGAAGCAGGGCATTCAGCCCATCGAATTTGCCCTTGGAAAGAGCACCCTCCCCAAGCCCTCGCCTCCACACTATCCCCAATAACCCAACCTAACCTTTTTGGACACAAAGGGGCAATTTAGCATGGCCAATCCATCCAACCCGCACATCTTTGGACTGTGGGAGAAAACTGGAGCACCCGGAGGAAACACACGCAGACACGGGAAGAAAGTGCAAACTCTACATAGATAGTCACCTGAGGCTGGAATTGAACCCTGGAGCTGTGAAGCAGCAGTGCTAACCACTGAGCCACTGCACCGCCCCTTATATGTCAGGACTGCAGAGCTTAGATCTGATCAATTGGTTGTGGGATCGCTTAGCTCTATCGCATGCTCCCTCCGCTGTTTGGCATGCTGGGAGTCCTATAATGCGGCTTCATCAGTTTGATACCTGATTTGTATGTCTGCCTGGTTTGTTCCTGATATGCCCTCCTGCACTCGTTGAACTAGAGTTGACCTCCTGGCTTGGTGGTAATGGTAGAGTGGGGAATATACCGTTCCATGAGGTTACAACTGCCTGTGACTTGATGGCCTACATGCTAAGATTCTTGAAAGACATAGATGCAGGGATAGTGATTGGGCGCAAAATCTCAACCGATGTGCTAGCTATAATTTTCCAAAATTTCTTGGATTTGGAGACAGTCCCATTAAATTGGAATATCTGTTTTCAAGAAAGAGGGAGAGAGAAAACAGTGAACCATAGGCCAGTTAAGCTAACATCAGTTTTGGGGAAAATGCTGCAATTTACTATTAATGAAATCTTTACAATGTACTTAGAAAAACATAGTATGATTAGAACAAGCCAACCTAAAGGAAATCCTGTTTGAAAAATTTATTAGGTTTTTGAGATGTAACTAGTAAGGTAAACAAAGGGCGACAAGTCAATGTAGTATTCCTGGATTTCCAAAAAGCATTTGATAACATGCCACATAAAAGGTTAATAGGCAAGATTAGGCCTCATGGTATTGGTGATATTTTAGCGTGGCAGAGGATTGGTTAATGGATAGAAAACAGAGTGTGGACATAAATGGGGCCTTTTCCAGTTGGCAGGGAGTGGATAGTTGAGTACCGCAAGGATCAGTGATGGGGCTTCAACTATTTAGAATCTACATTGATTACTTCGATAAAGAGACAGAGTAATACATCTAAGTTTGCTGATGATACTAAGCTAGTTGGGAAGGTTAGCTGGCAATGACAAAGAGAGGCTGCCAAAAGATATAGATAGGTTAAATGAGTGCACAATCGGGTGGTGGTGGATGAAGTATAATGTAGGGAAGTGAGAAGGTATTCATTTTGTTTGTGAGGATAGAAAAGCAGAATTTTTTTTTTTTAAAGTTAAGAAACTTGTACGTGTTGAAGTTCAAGACATCGTGTTCTTATACAAGGAACACAGAAAGTTAGTATGCAGGTACAGCTAGCAATTAGGAAGACAAATGGCATGTTCGTCTTTATTGCAAGGGGATTGGAGCACAAAAATAAAGACGTCTTGCTACAGTTTTACCGAGTTTTGCTGAGACCGCATCTGGAATAGTGTGTGCCGTTTCTGTCTCTACATTTAAGAAAGGTATATCCTCGGATTGGAGGCGGTCCAGCCGAGGTTCACTAGATTTACTGAGGGGGTTTTCTTATGATGGGCAGGCTGATGGTGCAGTGGTTAACGCTGATGCCTCACAGTGCCAGGGACCTGGGTTCGATTCCGACCTTCGGTGACTGTATGTGTGGAGTTTACACACACGCCCCAAGTCTGCGTGGGTTTCCTCCCACAGTCCAAAGATGTGCTGGTTAGGTGGATTAGCCATGCTAAATTGTCCCTAAGTGTCCAAAGGTTGTGTGAGGCTAAAGGGATCGGATAGGAGATTGAGCCTAGGTAGGGTGCTCTTTCGAAGGGTAGGTGCAGACTAAACGGGCCGAATGGCCTCCTTCTGAACTGTAGGAATTCTATGAGAGGCTAAGTAAATTGGGTTCATATTCTATGGAGTCTAGAAGAATAAAAGGTAATCTCATTAAAACCTACAAAATTCTGAAGGGGCTTGATAGGGTGGATACTGAGAGATTTGGGGGGAGTTTAAATACAGGAGCACATTCTCAGGATAAGGGACCAATCCTTTAGAACTGGGATCAGAAAATATTTGCTCAGATGAATCTTTGGAAGTCTCTACACCAGAGGATTGTGGATATTCCATCAGTAACTTCATTGAAGCCTACTTGTGACAATAAGTGATTTTCATTTCATTTTCATTTCATTTCAATACGTTGACACTGGGATAGACAGATTTTTGGTCTCGGAGAATTAAGGCATTGTGGAGAGGGAGGGGGCAGGGAAACGGAGTTGAAGCCGAAGATCAGCCATAGTTGTATTGAATGTTGAAGTAGGCCCGATGGGCCATATGGTCTACTATTCCTGTTTCTTATGTTCTGATTCAGAAGTGAGAGTGCCAACACTGAACCAAGGCTACTACAATAGGGAGGCATATGTGATGCTATAGCATTGGGTACTAGACTTTCATCTTTGGGAATTGGATTTTCAAATCCAATACCTAGTGTGGGTGGCCTAGATCTACTTCTGAGTGAGCTTTGGCCGAAAGTACAAACTGGCCATCTAATTTGACAGTGATTGTCAAAAAATTAACAATTCACCCAAAGAAACGACAGGCTGCTTGCGATAAGAAATGGAAGAATGTTACACTCCAGCAGGTAATAATCAGAGGTTTTGTACTGAGGTACGTACTCTGAAGGATAACTACCACTTCTCATAGTTAATGGCTTTTCAGATGTGCTCAAGCATTTTTGCCGACATTTTACACTGGCATTTCCCCATTCTTGACAGTTCGGAGTTACCTCGACAGATAAATGGTCCTTTGGCTCAGGTGCATTAAAGTGTCTGAGTTATGATGGCTTTTCAAAACTGTTCCAAAACTTGTCACTAGAGAAGTATTCCATCTGTCCTGTGGACATGAATAAACCAAGCAATCATAATGCAGCTTTTCAATTCTAGAATCCTCTATATTGTTGCTGGACATTAAGCAATAACTAACACTCACCAACCTTTTATTTTTTTAAAATATAAGTGCCAGTCTCATGGGCCATATATGTTGCTACAAAATGTTTCCGATTTTCAGGAATGCATTTGCATTGAAATAATGCTCCCAGATTTATGTCAAAATAGCAACGTGTTTAATCACTGTTATTAATGTGTAAGTTGCCCAGCAACTTGTGGTGATGAAGTATCCCCTGAATTACGGTGTGGGTGACATTGAGTTTTCCTGGCTAAGTGAAGGCAAGGCCACGAGCAAATTCTGAAAGTAGTCTGGCCTTTAGCCTGCCTCGGTAGTATCCATCTCTCCTGGTGGGGCTGTCTGCCAGACATTGCGCGTCCTCTGAGCTGCATTTTCCCTGTCGGGTTATGATTCCGATATTCATCTTAATTCCGGGTTTGTCATGGAGGGATATCGCACATGATCTTCCCAGAGGCGGACAATTAAGAGGCTGCAGCCAGAATCCCCTCCAGCTAAGGATGGCAGGAGGACCAGCGAAGCAGGAATCAAACAGGAGGGCCCACAGAGATGTCTGGCCAGCAGCTCCACCAGAAGAGTTATGCATTGCTGAGGGAGGCAGGAGACCATGAAGGCATCTCAAAATGGAGGTTGTGGCTGTTCCTATTGTTTTGTTCTGCTCTTGACATAGCATAAGCTGCTTCCTTGATGTGCACCCTGACAAAGGAAGGTTCAGACTTGGAGATAGCTTTAACACATTTATTACCGTTAACAATTCTCCTACTTGGATTCGACGCTACTATTAATCCTGCTATAGCTACTCAGACTGACGAACCAGTCTGCTACAATCCACGTGGTGGGTGATGTGTTTCAAATCAACCCTGTGTACACACTTGAGTGTCACCACTGGAAAGAGACTGAACATGTGTGCTGTGTCCTTTTATATGGGTTGGTGTAATGCCCTCCTGTGTAGTGTCACCTCTGTGTATCGTGAATGCCCATTGGTCGTGTCCTATCCTACTGACCTATTGGTTGACTGTCTGTGTGTCATGTCTCTGGTGCTCCCTCTAGTGTCTATCTAGTCTAAGTGTATTTACATTAGCCCCTTGTGTATTTACAGTGATGCATATCACTGTACCTATCATGTTGCAATGGGCCCATGCTGAGGTTTCTGGTCCCCTGATCTGCTGCCTCCAAGGTACTGTCAGCCTCCTGACATGGTGGGTGTGGGTACCTGCTCGACGATGGGAATAATGGGAACGAACGCGCGCAAACACGATATAGAGGCGCAAACACGCACACACCACATAGAGGTGCAAACATGTCAGGTAAGAGATCTGATGAGCTAATTTTAGAATTGTCTCCAAGTTCTGTCTCCAGAATTGCCTCCCACTTGGGCTTCTCACCTACCTCTGTGGTCTGCTCACTGTCCCCAGTTGAATGGAACTACCAGAGGCAGCATCCTAATTGGACAACTCTGCGAAGATGATGTGCCACATCCCACCACAGCCAGCTCTGGGATTGAGGTCAGCTTTAGGATTGCGATTCAACCAGGAAAATCCAGTTCCTGAATTTGCATATTGATTTACAGCTGAACGGCTGCACAAAATTAGCGCTGCTACTGAAGAGCAAAAGAGTCTTTGTAATGTGATTTTTGATTAGCTCTTCATACAATGCCACTCAACTTCACCAGCAGAAAAGGAATGCTGACGCTACCATCATATTGGCCCGGATCTCGAATAACGATGAGTCAGAATACAGGAGGGAGATTGAGAACCTAGTGGAGTGGTGCAGCGACAACAATCTATATCTCAATGCCAGCAAAACTAAAGAGCTGGTCATTGACTTCAGAACGCAAAGTACTGTACACACCCCTGTCAGCATCAACGGGGCCGAGGTGGAGATGGCTAGCAGTTTCAAATTCCTAGGGGTACACATCTCCAAAAGTCTGACCTTGTCCACCCACGTCGACGCTACCACTAAGAAAGAGTACAGCCCAGTCCATCACACAAACCTGCCTCCCATCCATTGACTCCATCTACACCTCCCGCTGCCTGGGGAAAGCGGGCAGCATAATCAAAGACCCCTCCCACCCGTCTTCCTCACTCTTCCAACTTCTTCCATCGGGCAGGAGATACCTGCCCGATGTCTGAGAACATGCATGAACAGACTCAAAAATAGCTTTTTCCCCGCCGTTACCAGACTCCTAAACGACCCTCTTATAGGTTGACCTCATTAACATTACACTTCTGTATGCTTCACCCGATGCCGGTGTTATGTAGTTACATTGTGTACCTTGTGTTGCCCTATTATGTATTTTATTTTATTTCCTTTTTTCATGTACTTAATGATCATAAGAACATAAGAACTAGGAGCAGGAGTATGCCATCTGGCCCTTCGAGCCTGCTCCGCCATTCAGTGAGATCATGGCTGATCTTTTGTGGACTCAGCTCCACTTTCCCACCCGAACACCATAATAACCCTTTATTCCTTTATTCTTCAAAAAACTATTTATCTTTATCTTGATCTGTTGAGCTGCTCGCAGAAAAATATCTTTCACTGTACCTTGGTATACGTGACAATAAACAAAATCCAACCCAATGTATAAACTGTGCAGTCTCCTTCCTACAGGTAGTGAAGTCATGTTAGAAATGATTCTCGTTTAAAATTTTCCAATTTATTTCTCTTTCCATTTCTCCTGTGCCTGATTAGACTTTAATTCAGCCTCGTTTAGTCATTGCTGTTTCTTTCACAATCCTTAGATATCATTGGTTATGGAGATGACTGTTGGTCCCGCTATTCACTACATTCCTAAGTGTCCCATTGCCCTCATTTATCAGCTCACACTTCCAGCAAGTTACAAGGCAAAATAATTTTGAGCTGAAGGGTGAGCGCAAAAATCTAATGAGGCATGTTGCCAGATGCCTCACTCCCAACAAACACTGGGCCAGTGTGATTTTATCAAATCTATTTTACAGGTTAATAGTAACTGAAGGGGTCTCAATTGTATCATTGCGATGGTTAAAATAATGTTTACCGTATGTGCGTGGACTAAACCAGAAAGGCTAGTAGATTCCAAAAACACAATCAATTTCTGTAATTAATGTTTCATATTAATCCCTGCCTGTTCACGAGGCCTGAGTATCTGCATACGTGTAATTAGGAGCTAAAATTTTAGTGTTCCTCCTAACGGCAACTAAAATGCAATGTTGAAGTTGCATCATGTTTCGGTCTTGTGCAATGATGGTCACTCCCGTTAGACATGAAAGAGATTCTGTACCAAAGAATTTCTTGGTGTTTCACACATAAACAGCTTGAAAGAATACCCTCTTAGTGCTTTATGCTGTTGACAACATTGAGTAGGTTTAAGGGTGTTTCAGATATATGTAGCAATTAGGCTCATGCAGTTATTATTTTATTCAGCTTGAATAAATTAATTAACAGTCACATCGGCAAAATGTTTAAATATGCTTCTGTTTTCAGTGTAGGAATACAGATCATCATTCTTTTGTTCACGGGTCACTTATTTATATGAGAAGTCATAACTGTACCATCCAAATAAAGCCAAAAAGTCTTCACTGCGAACACTCCTCAGCACTACCAGTTCTCTCTAAAATGAACAATTATTACACATTATATATAGTAAGTAGTCGCTTCAGAAATTGAAAACACTCTCACTGTGATTCCTTCACACTGGCATCATTGAGCATCTTTTATCTGATTATTACCTCTGCAGTCAACAGTCCATGAGGCATAAGAGACAGTAAATCAAAACCTAATATTAATACAAGCTCACAACAAAGCAAAACTTGTATAAGCAGAGCGCTCAATAGCAGGCTGTGTGGACAGATTGTTCTACGCATGAAAGTACCACAGTCACTTGGTGTTTATGAATTATTCAGTACCCCTCACCCTGGGTCAAATTTATATTCAACATCTGAGATTTTCAGTCTAAGCAAGAACAGACAGCTGATTCTCAATTGGTTAAGCAGTCACATTCTGGCCTGATTTTCTTAATCTTGAAAAGAGGGATTAGCTACATCTTCTGACTCCTGGTGAAGGACACGGGTCTGGTGAACCAGTTGGACTCTTATTTCTCACTAACTAGTGAAAAGTCGCAACGAAACCCTATGTGGGAAAGGCAGTTTTCTTGCTATATACCTCTGAGAACCTTACTCATGCTATCAGGGTACGCTGCAGAACCTGCTTTTAGTGATGTAGATTTAAAGATAAAAGGTTGGTTACTGTTCCACGCTATTGTTAACACAAAATCAGGTAAATAGCAGGTTTTATTCCTACTGCTTTGCAGTTCCCAAGTAGAGAGGGAGATTCATATCATTCATAAACCTGAAATTTGAACTCCACATGAATCCAATCTCCAGTGTGAATCAGCTTGTCAGTAACTATCCAGGTAGTATGGCTGCTGTCACAAGGTTACGAGGAATTTCTCACATTCTCAAGTGGAACGTTCATACTATCAATGTAAAATATCATATTGCAGTCTAACATTACCATGATGAGAATTGTATTATAGGTTTGAAGAGATTTTATGTTGCCTAAAATGACGAGCTCATCATGGCACACTGAAGTTGATCAATACAATAGGTTTCAAGCCTGTTTAAACGTCAGCATATAAACACTGATGTGACCCTGTGGGAGTCACCTTTACAACACCAAGCTCCAAAAAGCCAGTGTCTCCCTGCTGTTCTGATGGAAATTGATGCAAAAAATGCTCTCCTTTGCATCGAAGGATGACAACAGGAGCAACTTGCAGTTCTACCCTAGGTGATGAGCTCATGTCTCCGAGTCAAGGGATGAAAGTCAATATAGCCCAAAAAGAGTTATTTTCTGAGGGTACATTGTATTCTAAATGCATAGATCTGTCATGAAGCATGCTGTACTGCTGTCACTGACAGCTGCTAAGTAATAATCTGCTAGAAAGCATTAAGGTATTAAACTCTTGGTAAACTGAATCAGTGCTTTTCAACAAAACAACATTTTAAAATGAAGCAGTTTTGTAATTCGTTTCTTACAGCCGACCAAGAAGCAGGTTTGTTGACCATGATTGAAATCTAACGTCACAAAATTATGGGTCACGGGAGTATTCTCGATTTGATCCCGTAGGAATGCTTGTCTTTTTTTTTAACGTGTCCTCTTTTATTTAAATTCACTGTGTCTGAAAATGATTTGAATTGTGCATTTCTCTGGCCACAAACTGTCTACAAGTAGCTGATTATGTATTTGACAGTGACATGGAGATATGTATTTGACAGCAACACGGAGATGTTTTAGTGAGTGTACAATTATACCACAAATACTTCATTTCATTTTGCCATGATGTGAGTCCCAACATGAAACGTTTTTCATAACATATGGATGGTTCTTAGCTGCAGAACCTGTTTCAGGCAATAGTTGAATATATTAAGCCAACCAGAGTATTTTCTACCACCAAAAGTATATTCCCACCTTTCAAGTGATTTTCACTGACATTGTTACATAAACTGGGTGACTGCCAACTCTAAAAATTATATTGTCCTTGCAAGTGTCAACACATGATATTTAAATATAGAGCATTCATTCTTTTAAATGTTCACCGTCACAGCTAAAGTCTTCATTAATAGCTGCTTCACATGATTGAGGGCTGCACCCTCAAAAGGTGAGTATACCAATTTGCAGGATGCTAGGTTCATACAGGCTCCATTCCTGATTTAGGAGATAGATATCAAACTCCCATAAACTGATTGGTGGAAAGAAGACTGGCACTAATCCATGCTCTCATAAATTTTCTAAATAATCACAGATTTGATTTGTTGAGGGATCCAGCTCCTTATTCTGGCACAATTTTCTCTCATAATCCATTTCCAAATGGAGGCTTAACAGAATGACAATTTTTCAAGATCTCTCTCTTGGGTGGTAGACAAGACATTAGCCATAAAAGTGCTGGATGCCGAATACTCTTTGATTGCGGTATATTTGGATGAAAGGACATAACCAGTATACAGTGCCATGGAGTGATAGGAAATCAGCTGGTGAAAAACTCTCCCATTTATGTATGAACATAATTTCATTCAATAAGCTATTGTCATAGAATAAACCACTATTATTTAACAGTTTTGTTTATATAGATTTCCTGTCATATTGCCTAACTAAGATCAAAGAACTAGACAATAAAACCCTTCATGCACAATTGTAGCTAAGCAACAACCATTCCATGACATAACCTTCTGCATTATATTTAAGTGCTAACTTTGTGCTACGAGCTCTCACAAGCAATCCCTTTTTAATTTCAATTGATTGAATATTGCTGCGGGCATCAGAAACCAAGCATCAGGACCAATTCCGGAGTCCAAACCTCACGCACTTCACTATCGCGTCTACCGGCTTAATTTTACAGGAGGTGGCCAGTTAGTTTGCCACCCAATTAGGGATGGTGGCAGCTCACAGATGTAGGAGGGGCCAACGGGAGTGCTAACCAGAACCCTCACTGAAAGGTGAGCACTATTCGCAGAAAATAGGAGCAGAAGTGGACCATCTGGCCCACCAAGCCTGCTCTGCCACTTAATACTATCATGGCTGATCTTGGTCTTCAACTCCATTTTCCTACCCGCTCCCTATATCTCTTAATTCCCCAAGAGCCATAAAGGTTTACAGCATGAAAAGACCAAATATTTATCCAGCCCAGCCTTAAATGTATTCAACAATGGAGCAACCACAACCCTCTGGGGTAGAGAATTCCAAACATTCACAACCCCTGTGCTTTAGACTTCCCCGCACGCAATCCACAACAGAAGCAGTCAACCCTATCAAACCCCTTCACAATTTTGTCCGTTTTAATGAGACTGCCTCTCATTCCCCCGAACTCCAGAGAATCAGCCCAATGTCTCCTCGTAGGACGACCTTCTCGTCCCAGGGCCAACTTAGTGAAACTTTGCAGCCGGAGAGCAAGAGGGTGCCACTAGATGGAGGACCTCACCTAACGGTGGAAACAACAGCCTGTAAATGGGAGGCAGAACTATTTGCGGGATTAGCTACAACACTGGTATCTCCCGGGCAATGTTGAAAATTGCCCAGTTATGTCCTTTCCACACAAAACAGGACAAATCCAACTCAGCCTCTTGCTGATCCATCAGTTTACTCTCACTCATCAGTAAAGTGAAAGAGGGAGTCATCAACAGTGCTATCAAGCAGCACTTGCTTAGCAATAACCTGGTCACTGATGCTTAGTTTGGGTTCTGCCAGGGCCATGACCTCATTAATGTGACCTCCTCTTGCAGTCACAGTATTTATATGGCTGGTCCTGGCTGGTCCAGTTTAGTTTCTGGTCAATGATAACCCCCAGGATGTTGATAGTGGGGGATTCATCAATGGTAATGCCATTGAATATCGAGGGGAGTTGGTTGGACTCTCTTTTGTTGGAGTTGTTCATTGCCTGGCAATTATGTGGTGAAAATGTTACCTGCCACTTATCAGTCCAAGACTGAATGTTGTTCAAGTCTTGCTGCATTTGGGCATGAACTACTTCAGTATCTAAAGGATCACGAATGGCGATGAACATTGTGCAATCATCAGCGAACATCCAAACTTCTGGCCTTATGATGGAGGAAAAGCCATTGATGAAGCAGCTAAGATTGTGAGGCTTAGAACAGTCAGTTTCAAAGTCGGGGTTGCGACCTGTGGGTGGGTCGTGGGCGGGTGCTGGGAGGGTCGTGGACTCCTAATTGGTCAATGAATGTAACCTCTGGACCAATTAGGGGGTTTACTTATTTGAATAGTGTCATAAATCAGTATGGAGTTGGGACACAGGAATTCTCCAGATATTGGATCCTAGAGCCAGGATTGAAAATCCAGCTCACCTTTCAACACGTGAACCTCAATACTCGTGTATCACAAATGTCACCAAAGCACCAGAACATAAGAATATATGGAAGAGCAGGTTTAAACTATACAGCCTATTGGACCTTTTCTTTGGTGGCGCGTGCGAGCGGAGCGGTCGTGCTGGAGAGGGGCTCACGCCGGTCTGCGGTTTTCCTGGGGTTTTCGCCGGTCGGGATTTCTTCAGCGTTGGGGCCTGAGGGACGGGCACCGGGTCGGGCCGGTTTGGAGCCGGTGGGGACCCCCATGACCGGAGGAGCAGGGGCATCGAGCCCGAAGCAAGCGGCGGGGGAGGAGCGTGGCCTGAGGCGAGACATGAATCCAGCACAAATGTAGAGGGGGAGCAGCACACACCGGCTGGCCCCCGCTGAAAATGAATGATTGAAGTCTGGTTCCAGGGGATGAGATTTTTTGAGCTTTAATTTTTGAATTTTTTTTCTTTTTTTAAAAAAAAAAAAAAAAGTTTATTGTTTATTATTTTTATTATTTTTTAAATTATTTCTTTATGTGGACATTGAAGAAAGTAGGAGAAAAATACTAAGTGGTTAAGGGATGCCAAAAACAGCTGTGAAGAAAGGAGGAAATGCGGGTTTGCCGCCAAAGGAGAGGACCAGTAAAAGAGCTGACAAGATGGCGGATGCCGGTCCGCGTGGTGGGGTTGCACTAATTACAGTGGAAAAGATGACTGAGGTGATGGCTCTGGAGCTGGAGAAGCGAGGTACATGGAGGCGTTGAGGAAGGAGATGGCGGTCGCACTGAGATCATTGGTTGAGGAGGCAATCGCCCCGGTGAGGGTGGATGTGGCAACGACATCGGCCGAGGTGAGAGAACAAGGTGGAACGATGGGAGATGAACTGCGGAGGGTGGTGGAGGTCAACAGAGGACTCTGAGCAAAGCTCGAGGACTTGGAGAAGTGCTCGAGGCAGCAAAATCTGAGAATTGTGGGCATGCCTGAAGGGGCAGAGGGCTCAAGACCAATTGAGTACTTTGCTAAGAGGCTGGCGGAGTTGATGGGGGAGGGTGAAAACCCGGTATGAACTGGACCGAGCTCATCGATCATTAAGGCTGAAACCCAAAGTAAATGAGCCACCGAGAGCAGTAATTATCTGTTTCCATAAATACCACATGATGGAGAAGGTGTTAAACTGGGCAAAGCGGAAATGGGAGGTGCAGTGGGATGGTGCAGGAGTTCGGATTTACCAAAACTTTACGGTGGAGTTGGCCAAGAGACGAGCGGCGTTCAGCTGAGTGAAGGCGGCATTGTACAACAAGGGAGAGGTGTTTCATTCTGGATTTGATGGAAGGGCTCGAGGGGTAGCGGTAATGGTCAGCAAAAGGGTACGGTTCCAGGTGGAGAAGGTGGTTGCAGATCAGTGGGGTAGATATGTGATTGTGGCAGGGGTGCTGGAGGGGAGGCTAGTGGTGCTGGTAAGTGTATACGGTCCCAATTGGGATAATGTGGGATTCGCGAAGGTGTGTGGGGCCACCCCCGACTTGGACACACACAAACTGATAGTGGGGGGGACTGGAACTTGGTGCGGGAGCCAAGATTGGACAGGTCACGGCCGCGCTTGCTGGTCCCGTCAGGGGGGGGACGAAGGCGCTGGCTGGGCTAATGGTGGAAATGGGCGGGGCGTATGTTGGCGGGTCAGCTCCGCAGGGAGGCTGCGGCAAGGGAAATTGTCCAGGTGCGGGACAGGGCAGGGAATTTGGCGGTAGCTCCAGATCAGATTAACAAGGTCTTTAAGGAATTCCGTGAGAGGTTGTACAGCTCAGAGCCACCTGGGGGAGGCCAGGAGATGCAGGAATTTCTAGGTGGGCTGGAGTACCCGAGGTTAGGGGAGGGGGATAGGGCTACATTAGAGGGGACGATAATGGAGCAGGATATAAAAGATGAGATTGGAAGGATGCAGTCGGGGAAGGTAGCAGGGCCGGATGGGTTTCCGGTGGAATATTATTAAAAATTCAAAAATAAGCTGGTACCGCTGATGGTGGGGATGTTTGAGGAGGCGATAGGGAAAGGGGGTGTTGCCACAAAATTTGTGGCAGGCATCGATTTCCCTGTTACTTAAAAAAAGATAAGGATATGATGGAGTGTGGGTCGTATAGGCACTTTTAAACGTGGACGCAAAGATATTGGCGAAGGTACTGGCAGGTAGGCCAGAAGGTGATAGGTGAAGATCAGACGGGGTTTGTGAGAGGGAGGCAGCTCTTTTTGGACATTGGTATGGTATTGAACGTGGTTATGGTACCGGCGGAGGGGAAGGAAATCGAGGTGGTTGTGACATTGGACGCTGAGAAAGCGTTTGACTGGGTAGAATGTGGGCACTTGACGGCAGTTCTAGAGCGGTTTGCGATTGGACCCAGATTTGTGGACTGGGTAAAGCTATTATATAAGGAGCCGAGGGCCAGTGTCCGCACAAATAACATCATCTCAGAATACTTTCCTCTCCACCGTGGGACTAGGCAGGGATGTCCTATGTCCCCCCTGCTGTTTGCACTCGCGATTGAGCCATTGGACATCGCGTTAAAGAAGTTCGGGAGTGTGGCAAGGGATAGGGCGGGGGAGGGATAGGGCATAGGGTGTCCTTGTATGCCGATGACTTGTTACGATATGTGTCGGAACCGAGTGTGTCAATAGGGGGAGTACTTGAGTGGCCTTGGGTGTTTGGGTCTTTCTCGGGTACAAATTAAATCAAGACAAGAGTGAATATTTTGTGGTGTCTTGGCCAGGGGTGGGGAGGTTGCCATTCCGTAGGGCAGGGACTCACTTTAGATACCTGGAGGTGCAGGTTGCTCAGGATTGGGGGGGGGGGGCTCCATAGGTACAACATTTCTAGTTTGGTAGGGAGGGTGAAAGCTGATGTGGCATGGTGGGATGGACTCCCTCTCTCATTGGTGGTACAGGCGGTTAAAATGAATTAATGCACAATCTATTGCACAAAGACAAAAGTTGGGTACAACTGTGGCTTTATTACAGTCAGATGCGTGGCCTCCTGCTGCAGCTGGCGAAATGGCAGGGCACTGGAGGTCATGCATATTTATACAGTTCTCTCTGGGCGGAGCCAGCCGGCAGGAGCTACCGGCGAACCTGTAGTGCAGGTCCTACCTTACATCTCCTATTACAGTGGATCACCACATTCACCCCCTGTTAAAAATGAGTCCGGCGGGGGTGACGTGAAACTATATACAATTAGTGCAATTATGTACAGTGGGAGGGAAAGAAAAGTCCATGTTGACGGTCCGGAGTCTGTCAAAGGTTCAGCCGGTCCGGTGCTTTGGTGCTTCGTTGGGAGCGGCGTAACGGTGGTGGCGAAGTCGGTAGTGGAGGTGGCACCGATGGCGGTGCTGATGCTGGCCAGTCATCGGGGAACTCCGGGACCGTGCAGAAGTCCTCTTGTGAGGAAAAGGGGAGGGGGGTGGTGGTCTGGTGGGGTCAATATTGGCGGCGCGGTGTGGGGTGGGGGGCGCATTGGTGGGGGGGGGGGTGTTGGGGTGGAACCTGACGGTGCCAGGTCCCTGAGTGAGACAGTATCTTGGCGGCCATCGGGGAACTCAACGTAGGCATATTGAGGGTAGGCATGGAGCAGGTGAACCCTGTCCACCAAGGGATCTGCCTTGTGGAGTCGGACGTGCCTACGGAGAAGGACCGGTCCTGGAGCAGTGAGCCAAGTCGGGAGCGACACCCCGGATGCGGACTTCCTGGGGAAGGTGAAAACACGTTCATGGGGTGTATTATTAGTGGCGGTGCACAATAGTGACCGGATGGAGTGTAGAGCGTCAGGGAGGACCTCCTGCCAGCGAGAGGCTGGGAGGTTCCTGGACCGTAGGGCCAGCTGGACGGCCCTCCAAACCGTCCCATTCTCCTGTTCTACTTGCCCGTTTCCCCGGGGTTGTAGCTGGTCGCCCAGTTGGAGGCTATACCCCTGCTGAGCAGGAACTGACACAGCTCATCGCTCATGAATGAGGATCCCCTGTCACTGTGGATGTAAGCGGGGAAACCGAACAGGGCGAAGATGGTGCTGAGGGCCTTGATGACGGTGGCAGGCGTCATATCAGGGCACGGGATGGTGAAGGGGAACCTGGAGTACTCGTCGACCACACTGAGAATGTGCGTGTTACGGTCGGTGGAGGGGAGGGGCCCTTTTAAATCCACGCTGAGGCGTTCAAAGGGGCGGGAAGCCTTCACCAGGCGCGCACGGTCCGGCCAGTAGAAGTGCGGCTTGCACTCCGCACTGACCTGGCAGCCCCTGGTGACTGTCCTTACTTCCTCGATGGAGTAGGGCAGATTGCGAGCTTTGACCAGATGGTACAATCGAATGACCCCTGGGTGACAAAGGCTGTCGTGTAGGGCCCGGAGTTGGTCCACTTGTGCGCTGGCACATGTACCTCAGGAGAGGGCGTCTGGGGGCTCGTTGAGTTTACCGGGGCGATACAAGATCTTGTAATTATAGGTGGAGAGCTCGATTCTCCACCGCAAGATTTTATCATTTTTGATCTTGCCCCGCTGTCTGTTATTGAACATGAAGGCAACCGACCGTTGGTCCGTAAGGGAGTGATTCTCTTACCGGCCAGGTAATGCCGCACAGCTTCAACGATAGCTTGGGCCTCCTTTTCGACGGATGAGTGTCGAATTTCAGAGGCATGAAGGGTGTGGAAAAAGAATGCCACGGGTCTGCCTGCCTGGTTTAGAGTGGCGGCAAGGGCGACGTCTGAAGCGTCGCTTTCTACTTGGAAAAGCAGTGACTCATCCACAGCGCACATCCCGGCCTTGGCGATGTCTGCTCTGATGCAGGCGAAAGCGTGTTGTGCCTCGGCCGCCAGGGGGAATTGGGTGGACTGGATGAATGGGCAGGCCTTGTCCGCATCGTTTGGGACCCACTGAGCGTAGTAGGAAAAGAACCCCAGGCAGCGTTTGAGGGCGTTGGGACAGTGGGGGAGGGGAAGTTCCATGAGGGGGCGCATGCGGTCGGGGTCGGGCCCGAGAAGTCCGTTTTGGACTATACAGCCGAGAATGGCTAACCAGGTCGTGCTGAACACACACTTCTCTTTGTTATAAGTCAGGTTGAGAAGAGTGGCAGTACGGAGGAATTTATCAAGGTTGGCATCATGGTCCTGCTGGTCATGGCCGCAGATGGTGACATTTAAGTACGGAAAGGTGGCCCGCAAACCGTACTGGCCGACCATTCGGTCCATTTCTCTTTGGAAGACCGAGACCCCACTTGTGATACCGAAAGGGACCCTAAGGAAGTGGTAGAGGCGACCGTCCGCCTCAAAGGCAGTGTATGGCCGGTCCGACTTCCGGATGGGGAGCTGGTGGTAGGCAGATTTCAGGTCAATTGTTGAAAAGACCCGGTACTGCGCAATCTGATTGACCATCTCAGATATGCGTGGGAGGGGGTACGCGTCGAGCTGCGTGTACTGATTGATGGTCTGGCTGTAGTCCACGACCATCCTGTGTTTCTCCCCAGTTTTAACCACTACCTCTTGGGCTCTCCAGGGGCTGTTGCTGGCCTCGATAATACCCTCCTTAAGCAGCCGCTGGACTTCAGACCTGATGAAGGTCTTGTCCTGGGTGCTGTACCATCTGCTCCTAGTGGCAACGGGCTTGCAATCCGCAGTTAGATTGGCAAAAAGGGAGAGGGGATCGACCTTGAGGGTCGCGAGGCTGCAAACGGTAAGGGGGGGTAAGAGCCCGCCGAATTTGAGGGTGAGGCTCTGGAGGTTGCACTGGACGTCCAGGCCCAACAGGAGTGCAGCGCAGAGATTAGGAAGGACATAGAGGCGGAAGTTACTAAATTCTACGCCCTGGACCGTGAGGGTGACTGTACAAAAGCCTCGGATCGGGACGGAGTGGTATCCGGAGGCTAGGGAGATCCTTTGATTGGCAGGGTGGACCACGAGGGAGCAGCGCCTTACCGTATCTGGGTGAACAAAGCTTTCGGTGCTCCCGGAGTCCAGCAGGCACGAGGTCGCGTGGCCGTTGATTTTAACCGTCGTCGACGCGGTGGCCAGGTTGTGCGGGCGAGATTGGTCCAGTGTCATCGAAGCGAGCTGCGGGTAGCCATCGGATGCTTCGGGTGGCGAGCGTGTGGAGTTCCGATGTTGGGATGTCCGGGGACCCTGTGGGGAACAAGATGACGGTGTCCATGGTGCGCACATTGCGGGGTCGGGACAAGATGGCAGCGCCCATAGGGCGCACGTGGCTGAAAGGGGACAAGATGGCGGCGCCCATTGGTCGCACATGGACCCGGGAGGAGAAGATGGCGGCTCCCATTTTGCGTCTGGCGTGGGGGAGGGGGTGATAGCAGGCGCGGTCGCAACGACTGCGCGGGACTGGCACACAGCCGCGAAGTGGCCATTTTTACTGCAGGCTTTACAAACTGCAGTGCGGGCCGGGCAGTGTTGGCGGGGGTGCTTCTGCTGACCGCAGAAGTAGCAGCGGGGACCCCCGGGGTGCGCGGATCGGCGTGCGGCGCAGGCGTATTGCGAAGGCAGAGCCCCGGCTGAGGAGGTCGTCGGCGGGGTCCAGGAGGGATAGGAAGGGGTAGAAGGGTGGGCAGCGTGGTGGGAGAGGTACGATTGTATGTTACGGGATGCGACCGTCATGGAGAGCGCCAAGGTTTTTG
The DNA here is from genome assembly GCF_047496885.1 of Scyliorhinus torazame. Lineage (NCBI taxonomy): Eukaryota > Metazoa > Chordata > Chondrichthyes > Carcharhiniformes > Scyliorhinidae > Scyliorhinus > Scyliorhinus torazame. The sequence continues at coordinate 76,856,831 of NC_092715.1, forward strand.
TCTCCGCCAGTTCGAACGTGGCCCCTTCCAGCAATAGTTCTCGGATGCGGTCCGACGCAATCCCCGTCACGAAGGCATCGTGCATGAGGAGATTCGCGTGTTCGGCGGCCGTAACGGCCTGACAGTCACAGTCCCGGACGAGTGGAATTAGGGCCCGCCAGAAGTCTTTGATGAACTCACCAGGTAGTTGCGAGCGGGTGGAAAGTACATGCCTAGTGAAGAGCGTGTTCGCCTTCTGCGTGTCGTGTTCTTTGAGGAGTTCCGTTGCTTTTGTGTAAGTCGTAGCGTCTTGGATCAACGGGAACACGTTGGAGCTCAGTCTGGAATACAGGACGTTTATTTTTTGAGTCTCCGTTGGCGCGGGGTCCGCCTCGTTAATGTAAGCCTCGTTGATGTAAGCCTCGAAACATGCTAACCAGTGAGTAAAGTCTTTCCTGGCGTTGGGCGAGTGAGGATCCAGCTGCAGGCAACCGGGCTTAATTCGGATATCCATTCTGTGGAAACTCTGACTGTAATAAATTGATGCACGATCAATTGCACAAAGACTAAAGTTGGGTACAACTGTGGCTTTTTTACAGTCAGATGCATGGCCTCCTGCTGCAGCTGGCGAAATGGCAGGGCACTGGAGGTCATGCATATTTATACAGTTCTCCCTGGGTGGAGCCAGCCTGCAGGAGCTACCGGCGAACCTGTAGTGCAGGTCCTACCTTACATCTCCTATTACAGTGGATCACCACATGAATGTGCTGCTGCAATTCCTGTTTATTTTCCAATGCCTGCCGATTTTCCAGCCAAAGGCATTTTTTGGAGAGATTGAAGGGATGATTACCTCGTTCAAATGGAGAGGGAAGGTGGCCAGAATTGGTAAGGTGCTACTCCAGAGAGGAAGGCAGGCAGGGGGTTTGGGTCTTCCGAACCTGATGTATTATTACTGGGCGACGAATGTGGAGAAGGTGGGTCAGAGGGGTTGACTCCCAATGGGTCAGAATGTAGGAGAGTTTAGGTAGGGGGTCGGGATTGAAGGAGCTAGCGACAGCGCCACTCCCGACGGCCCCGGGGAGATACATAGAACATAGAACAATACAGCGCAGTACAGGCCCTTCGGCCCACGATGTTGCACCGAAACAAAAGCCATCTAACCTACACTATGCCATTATCATCCATATGTTTATCCAATAAACTTTTAAATGCCCTCAATGTTGGCGAGTTCACTACTGTAGCAGGTAGGGCATTCCACGGCCTCACTACTCTTTGCGTAAAGAACCTACCTCTGACCTCTGTCCTATATCTATTACCCCTCAGTTTAAAGTTATGTCCCCTCGTGCCAGCCATATCCATCCGCGGGAGAAGGCTCTCACTGTCCACCCTATCCAACCCCCTGATCATTTTGTATGCCTCTATTAAGTCTCCTCTTAACCTTCTTCTCTCCAACGAAAACAACCTCAAGTCCATCAGCCTTTCCTCATAAGATTTTCCCTCCATACCAGGCAACATCCTGGTAAATCTCCTCTGCACCCGCTCCAAAGCCTCCACGTCCTTCCTATAATGCGGTGACCAGAACTGTACGCAATACTCCAAATGTGGCCGTACCAGAGTTCTGTACAGCTGCAACATGACCTCCCGACTCCGGAACTCAATCCCTCTACCAATAAAGGCCAACACTCCATAGGCCTTCTTCACAACCCTATCAACCTGGGTGGCAACTTTCAGGGATCTATGTACATGGACACCTAGATCCCTCTGCTCATCCACACTTTCAAGAACTTTACCATTAGCCAAATATTCCGCATTCCTGTTATTCCTTCCAAAGTGAATCACCTCACACTTCTCTACATTAAACTCCATTTGCCACCTCTCAGCCCAGCTCTGCAGCTTATCTATATCCCTCTGTAACCTGCTACATCCTTCCACACTATCGACAACACCACCGACTTTAGTATCGTCTGCAAATTTACTCACCCACCTTTCTGCGCCTTCCTCTAGGTCATTGATAAAAATGACAAACAGCAACGGCCCCACAACAGATCCTTGTGGTACTCCACTTGTGACTGTACTCCATTCTGAACATTTCCCATCAACCACCACCCTCTGTCTTCTTTCAGCTAGCCAATTTCTGATCCATATCTCTAAATCACCCTCAATCCCCAGCCTCCGTATTTTTTGCAATAGCCTACCGTGGGGAACCTTATCAAACGCTTTGCTGAAATCCATATACACCACATCAACTGCTCTACCCTCGTCTACCTGTTCAGTCACCTTCTCAAAGAACTCAATAAGGTTTGTGAGGCATGACCTACCCTTCACAAAGCCATGCTGACTATCCCTGATCATATTATTCCTATCTAGATGATTATAAATCTTGTCTCTTATAATCCCCTCCAAGACTTTACCCACTACAGACGTGAGGCTCACCGGTCTATAGTTGCCGGGGTTGTCTCTGCTCCCCTTTTTGAACAAAGGGACCACATTTGCTGTCCTCCAGTCCTCTGGCACTATTCCTGTAGCCAATGATGACATAAAAATCAAAGCCAAAGGTCCAGCAATCTCTTCCCTGGCCTCCCAGAGAATCCTAGGATAAATCCCATCAGGTCCCGGGGACTTATCTATTTTCAGCCTGTCCAGAATTGCCAACACCTCTTCCCTACGTACCTCAATGCCATCTATTCTATTAGCTTGGGGCTCAGCATTCTCCTCCACAACATTATCTTTTTCCTGAGTGAATACTGACGAAAAATATTCATTTAGTATCTCGCCTATCTCTTCAGACTCCACACACAATTTCCCATCCCTGTCCTTGACTGGTCCTACTCTTTCCCTAGTCATTCGCTTATTCCTGACATACCTATAGAAAGCTTTTGGGTTTTCCTTGATCCTTCCTGCCAAATACTTCTCATGTCCCCTCCTTGCTCGTCTTAGCTCTCAGGGAGTCCGGTTGTAATAGCTTCGTTGAAAATTTGGAGGCAGTTTCACCAGCACTTCAGGTTGGGGGCAGGGTCAAAGGAAATGCCGATTCGGGGGAACCCTGGATTGAGCCAGGGAAGTGGGAGGGAAATTTTCTGAGATGGGAGGAGAAAGGAATTAGGACACTAAAAGATTTGTTTCTTGGGGTCGATTTGCGGGATTGAAGGAGCTGGGAGCGAAGGAAGGGCTGGAGCAGGGGGAAATGTTTAGATACATGCAGGTTCAAGATTTTGCCAGAAAGGAGATAGAGCTTCTCAGTAGAGCCAGCTTCCACATTGCTGGAGGAGGTGCTGACGACAAGGGAACTGGAGAAGGGGATAGTATCGGTGGTTTTCGGGGCTATTTTGGAGGAGGAGAAGGTGCCGCTGGAAGGGATCAAGGCAAAGTGGGAGGAAGAGTTGGGAGAGCGTATGGAGGAGGGGTTCTGGTGCGAGGTTGGGGCTGATATAGCTGAAGGTGGTGTATACAGCACACCTTACAAGGGCGAGGATAAGCCGGCTCTTTGAGGGTGTAGAAAATGTGTGTGAACGTTGCGGGGGGGGGGGGCTTCATACCATATTAATAAGTTTTGGTCCTGTCCAAAGCTGGAGGATTACTGGAAGGAGGTTTTTAGGGTAATCTCTAAAGTGAAACTGGCCCCGGACCCTCTGGGCCATATTCGGGGTGTCGGACCAACCGGGGTTGGAAACAGGCGCGGAGGCAGATGTTGTAGCCTTCGCCTCGTTGATCACCCGAAGGAGATCCTGTTAGGGTGGAGAGGATCTCCACCCTGTGGCTTGGCATGGCACGTGAACCTGTTGGAATTCTTGACGCTTGAAAAGGTCAGATCTGAACTGAGGGGAAGGATGGAGGGGTTCTAAAATTCATGGGCATTATTCATTATGCACTTTCGAGAATTGGATCACATCGAACATTAGGGGGGTGGCTGGGCGGGTTGGGGGAGAAGGACTGTATGTGTTAATGGTGACTGGGTGATTCCTTTTTGTCATTTGTTTATGTTAACATGCAGGCTAATGTTTGGGGGTTTGGTGGGAAGATGTGATTGTTGTTATTGATATGGGGATTGACATTACATTCGTTACTGATTATTGTTTATTGTTGGGTGTAAATTTGGGAGAAAATGTGAAAAAGGAGAATAAAAATATATTTTTTAAAAATAATATTATGGCTGATCTGATCTTGGCTTCAGCTCCGCTTTCCTGCCTGTTCCCAATAAGTGTTGAATCCCCAATAGTTCAAGAGGCTTATTTTCCAAAGGTTCCCAGCCCTCTGAGAGAAGAAATTGCTCCTCATCTCAGTCTTAAATGAAGACCCTCGAGTCCCATAGGATGGAATTTGGTCAATAGCATGTCATTCCTGACGTTGTAAGCAGAACTGTGCCCCACTTCCACTTTCTCTCTTTGTGTCTTTTCTCACACATTAGCAGACAAAATTTTAATTGCCAATGGTGTGCGTGGATTATGTGATTTAGAGATTAAGGAAGCTTTCTATTGGTAAAACCCACTGTCAGTTCACAATGCTGCATCCGTGCACAGCTTATTAAAGAGTCCCATGGTCAAACAGAGAGGCTCTGCGTCACAGCGACAACTTTCCCGTCCAACTCCATTGCCACTAACTAAGATTTGAGAGCACAAAGTTGGTACTGATGTTTTTCCAAATTAAGTTCCGCATGTAAATATTTGATGTTACTCTGGTTTCACATTTTGCATGTGTGCATCATTATTTGTTAAGAGAGGAAACAAAGAGTCGGGATTAATGGGTTCTTTTCAAATTGGCAGGCAGTAACCAGTGGAGTACCACAGGGATTGGTGCTGGGACCCCAGCTATTCACAATATATATAATGATTTGGATGAGGGAACAAAATGTAACATCTCAAAATTTGCAGATGATACCAAATTAGGTCGGAGGGTGAATTGTGACGAGGATGCAGGGATCCTATAGCATGATTTGGACAGGTTGGGCGAGTGGGCAAATCAATGGAAGGTGCTGTATAATTTGGATAAGTGTGAGATTATTCACTTTGGAAGCAAAAACAGGAAGTCAGATTACTACCTGAATGTAAGTTGGGAGAGGGGAGTGTGCAGCAGGATCTGGGTGTCCTTGTGCACCAGTCGCTGAAGGTAAGCATGCAGGTGCAGCAGGCGGTAAGGAAGGCTAATGGTATGTTGCCTTCATTGTGAGAAGTTTCGAGTATAGAAGCAGGGATGTGTTGCTGCAATTGTACAGAGTCTTGGTGAGGCCACACCTGGAGTATTGTAGTTTTGGTCTCCTCCGAGGAAGGATGTTCTTGCTCTCGAGGGAGTGCAGCGAAGGTTTACCAGACTGATTCCAGGGATAGCGGGACTGTCATGTGAGGAGAGATTGATTAGGTTGGGATTGTACTCGCTTGAGTTCAGAAGAATGAGGGGGGATCTCATGGGGACTTGTAAAAAATTTTAACGGGAACAAACAGGGTAGATGCAGGGAAGATGTTACCAATGATGGGTGTGTCCAGAACTAGGGGTCAGTCTGAGGATTCAGTGTAAACCATTTCGGACAGATATAAGGAGACATTTCTTTCCCCAAAGCGTGGTGAGCCTGTGGAATTCATTACCACAGGAAGTAGTTGATGATAAAACATTGAATATATTCAAGAGGCGGCTAGATATAGCACTTGAGGAGAATGGGATCAAAGGCTATGGGGAGAAAGCAGGATTAGGCTATTGAGTTTGATGATCAGCCATGATCGTGATGAATGGCGGAGCCGGCTCGACGGGCCAAAAGGCCTCCTCCTGCTCCTATCTTCTATGTATCTATGTAAATCAGGAAGCAATTCAATAGTCTTTGCCATGCAAATTTATGCATGGCTAGGAATACAAAGGATTTTATTTGTTAAAAACGGCCACTGTTATTTATACTGTTTTACTGTTGTAAAAAGGAAAACCTTTGTATTGTTTTGTTTGGCCAAAAAATTTGAATAAAATATATATATTTTTTAAAAAAGGAATACAAAGGATTGCCGAGAGACTGTTGCTATCGGGCCACCATTTTGAGTGGGCAGCCCAGTAGCGAGAATCCTGTGGCTGACCACTCCCCGCATTGCAATTCAGCCCCCACAGCCGAATTTTCTGGGTCCGCCCCCTTCCACCAAGTACTGGGGTGACCTGACCCGCCCGCCCCCCCCCAAAGACTGCGTGAATAGGGGAAATCTCAAGACTCTCTGAATAGAGGGAACCCCCCCCTAATAAGGGGATGCCCCAACACCCCCTGAATAGGGAACCGCCCCTCAGAGACCCCCTAACTAGAGTGACACTAACAGGTACCCCTTGGATAAGGGGATCCACTGGATAGTGGCACCCCTCCTGAGATCCCATGGATAGGGGACCCCCCCTCACCCCCCCCCCCCCCTCCCGAGATCACCTGGATAGAGGGATCCCCCGAGACCCACTGGATAAGCGGACCCCTCACAGAGACTCTTTGAATAGGGGGACTCCCCCCAGAGACGCCTGAATAAGGAGACTCCCCCAAGAGAGATCTCCTGAAAAGGAGACCCACCCACAGTGACCCCCTGAATAGGTGGACCCCCCACAAGGAACCCTGAATATGGAAACCCCCAAAGGTCCCTCAAAGAAAGGGAGCCCACCAGAAACCCCCCCTCCAACTACAGGAACCCCCCTCCGAGATCCCCTAACTAAGGAGACTCCCCTCAGTGACCCCCAAACTAAAGCCCCCTCCCCCACGAAAGACCCCCTAACTTAAAGAATCCCAAACAGAGACTCCCTAACTAAAGGAACACCCACCAGAGACTTCCCAGAAAGGAGACCCCTGTCTGGAAGCTGGAGAGCAGTCCAGACAGAGGCATTGAAAAAATTACAGTTGTAACACTCACCTGGGCATACATCCGCTGGCTCAAACAGAGGAAACAGCACATGTCCATTCCTGGAAAGTGAAATGCAGTAACCTGCGTTTGAACACCTTGGATCCTTTAGCTGCAAGTCATTCAATCATTTCGCTCAGTGGGCTGTGATTAACAGTTTCCACAAACACAGTTGTTAGCCTTGCATCATTCATCTCCCTTCATGATCAATAACTCTGAAGTGCTATAACCACAATGTTTACAAACATCAACCACTTCAAAGAGAGTTAAGTGCATTCCAATCATCCCCCCCACCTCCCTTCACACTTGATTGATTTTGAAGTGCTGAGCTGGAAATTGAAGTAGGGAGCGATGCCCTGCGGAGTTTTATCTTGCGATGACTTCTGTTGAGTGTGTTTAGATAATAGGGTGAGAGACAATGGTGTCCAAATTTGCAGACAATCCTAACATGGGAGACAGAGTAAATGACCGAGGCAGATGACATTTAATGTCAGTAAATGTGATGTGATACATTCCGTTTTTAAAAAAATAAATAAATAAAAGTGTAATAATCATACTTTGAATATGGAAAGTTGGGTAATGTGGAAGAGCAAAGGGATTTGGGAATTTTGGTCACAACAGCCACACCTTGGTTGGATAAGGTCCCAACAAAAGCCACTGGGCGGAATTTTCCGAGTGTCCGGCTTGGACTGACAACCAGCATGTTTCTTTCCAGAAACACAGCTGAATTTTCAGACCAGATTTTCTGCCAGTTAGGGCACTGTAAATCTGGGGATACGGTTTATGCCGTCGCCCTGGCCAGGTGTGACCAGGTGAGTACCGAGATCAGGGTGCATCTTTAAAGGGTGCCCCGATCTGCGTTTAAAATAAGTTCCTCCAACCCCTCCCATGGACACAGAGGACCACCCCCACAAGATTCAGGGCATTTCTTCTCCTCCTCCTCTCCCACCACTGCCGCCGCTGCCACCACCACCACTCCCCTAGTAGCGGAGGGTCACCCCTTGGCACTGTCCACTTTAGGGTGCTGGAGCTACCTTAGCCCTCAACCGCAGGGCCTCTAGACACCTCTGTACCCCCGGCATGGTCATCACGACTGGTTTTCACTTATGAAAAACAATAGTCATTCATGCCGGCATAATGTCATGCCGCCGGGGGGGGATCCATCGTGGGCGGATGCTACGGCATAAAGCTGTTTTAAGTACATTTAAATTAAATTAAATTAAATTAATGGAAATAAGATTCACTGCTTTTCTGGAGGAGTTTGGGGAAGATCTCAAACCGACATCTCGCCGTCACAAATCCCATTTTGGCCCTTCCTTGAGATTTAGCAGCCATAACGGGATTTGTGGACAAGGCTGCTAGATCTCACCCACTGGCTATTGGGTTTTATGGCAAGCGTTATAAAATGTAAAATTTGAAATGTAATGGCAAATCTACAAATCCTTAATAACCGCAATCCGTGTACTTGGAGCAATTTTGGACCCTGGACCACAAGAAAAATGTTGAGGCAGTAGACAGTGTTCAATATAGATTGATTAGGATGTTGTCCAGTTTGAGGAACTATAAATGTGAAGAACGACTTGATAAATTGGGGCTATTTTTATGGTGATTTGACAGCAATGTTTAAAATCTTAAAGGGATAGAAGGTGGTTGATGGAAACAAGAGTGTTTAGAGTGGTTGAGGGCTAAGGGAGACGTAGATATAAAATTACATGTAGGAGTGCTCGGACACATGGCAGACAAATTACTTTCACATGTCAATTTCCATTTTTATTCGTCACCAACTCACCTTTGCAATCCATACACTTCCGTTTAATTTTGCTTGTTTTTCTTATTGTTGGATTTACTCCCCACCACCTCAGTTTGGTGTCATCTGCTAACTTGGACAGCTTTGTTTTTGGCCCCAACACATTGTAAACACAAACAGCCTCAACAATTGCCTGCCATGTTGAAACAGCTCTTTTCATAACCACAATTTTCTTTCTTTAGTTATGCTAAATTTCAGTCCAACTCAAAAGATTATCTGCAATTCCATCTTGCAGACTAATTAAGGGATAGCACTCCCTTCACCCATCTTATGCAGTAGTTCAATTTTGCTGCCTATCAACTGAGGAGGGAGAAAGGTTCCTGTCTTGCACGTTTTGATTTTTTTTTTTACTATCCAAGTCCTTCTACTGGGCAAAGTTTTGTGTCCTTTGTAGTTGGCAATTTACCCTCATTGACCCATTTCAATTTAACCTGCAACAGAACTTTATGAACCTGCAGCAGGATATCAGGATATCACCTCCAAAAATAGGAACCTAATTCGGCTGATTTCCAAAAGGGTCGGATGGGCGCATCAGCCACTGCTTATAATTCCTGTCCCCCGATTGCTCAGGTTAGAAAATTCTCTGTGGGAGGGAATCCTGGGAAAATTGAAACACAATTCATTATGCCTCAAGGAGGATGAACTTAGTGTAAACAGAATTGATGTGGATTTCAACTCTTGACGTGAGGGGTTACATAACACGTTCTTGTCTGCAATGCTCTTGAATTATTATTTAATCCTTCCCTGTGGAATAAATGTTAAATGTGAATGCTTACTTTTACAAGTGGCTTCAAATGCTCTTTCAATACAGGGTGTGCTGCATGTCCTGCTAAAATATTCACCCTGCGTCCCCCCACTCACGGGTCAACAAAAACATTCACCTTTGGATAGGCTTGCGTCCCATGATTTGCCCATGGAGATATGTCCTTCAGTGTGAGATAGCTTTGAGGCTACCCTACCACTGTGTTATGGTCCTGTTCAATTCATCTTGTTGTTTTGCACTCCGGTCCCCTAATCATTGTGACTTGTGTGGAGGCCAACAGTTTGCTCTTTCCATGTGTACTCATTTGCTCCATGAAGTGCCATGTTCTGTGAGCTCACTAATAGTCAGACATGCAAGATTTCCAGTGAGACTCCAAAAGAAACTAATTAACTTTAGGCCTTGAGCAGTTCATTTTCAGAGTGGAAACACTTCACTGATGATCATTTTGTTTCTACCCCAGAGACCTTGTAAAGCTTCTCAAATATTTCCCAAACTGCTTTTTTTCCTCCTCCATTTCAAAAAATAATAATAACCTGAACTCTGAAAGAGTTCAGCATTGTGGATGCTTTATCCTTTTTCATTTGCAGGCTGTAGCATCTTTGCATTTCGCCTGCCACATTTTAGCTTAACTGATTGAAAACACGTGTATGGAATTATAAAGAAAGATATTCCACTCTTTTCAGCATATGAATCGCATTGAGATTGCAGATGTTGTTGTAGTTTTGATGCTTTTTGTAACGTTTCAGCACAGTGATGTAAAAATAAGGTGAGAACAAGAGTAGGGAATTCAGCCCCTCGAGTTTGCTCACCCTTTCAATAAGAATATGGCTGAACAGAACCAGTCCTGAAAGCAGTATGGATAAAGTGCACTTTGAAGAATGAGGATGATGGTTAAGAGGATTAAAACTGTCCAACCCATAGAATCCCTCCAGTACACAAGGAGGCCAATCGGTCCATCGAGTCTGCACCGACCCTCTGAAAGAGCACTCTACCTAGGTCCGCTCCCCTGGCCACCTCACCCTATCTCCATAATGTAACCTGCACATCGCTGGACACTGAGGGGCAATTTTAGAATGGTCATTCAATCTAACCCACACATCTTTGGACTGCAGGAGCAATGGGGAGCACTGGAGGAAACCATGCAGACATGGGGAGAACGTGCAAACTCCACATAGACAGTCACCCAAGGCTGGGATTGAAGTCGGGTTACTGTTCCCGAAATTTAGAGCATTCCCACTGGTACCCTCCAGCATTAATCCTGCTAGAGTTCGTGGTGTTAGTGACGGGCAGATTCTTCACACAATTGCTGGTGCATCTCCAGAGCCCAGCTGCTTGTTACAGCCAGTAATCCAGGCACTTGCTCAACATTAGTTGAGGAAAGGACTGCTCTGCTGCTTCCCCAAACTCTGCTTTGTACATTTCTCTGCATTGTGTAAGGAGCCAGTAAAGTTTATTTTTAATTTAAAAAATACTATTCTGAGATCCAGCTTGGCAGATTTGATTTCCTCAGGTAGGACCCACTTCGAGCTGGTTAATATTCTTCATCCCACTGAGTGAGTCAGCCTCTAATATCATTCCTGTTCCTGAATGAACCAGGAATGTGGGAATGCCCAGAAGAAAGCATTCCCCACCTCAGTTCAGCCACCCAATGATGTTTGCTTCATAAGAAACAGGTGGAAATTCTGCCCCTACAAGGCAGTCCAGGAAATCCTGGAAAATGCAGAGACCTGGCACGGTCAGGCCTCATCTACTTTCCAGTGGATTCCATTCATAATTAACCTGCCTCAGTTACGTATGAAGTCTAATCGAGCATTGGAAAGTTTGAAGGCTATTGCATTTAATAACAGAAACTGAACTGGACTAGCCATATTAATACTGAGGCTACACGAGCGGGTCAGAGACTCACCACCTGACTCTCCAAAGCCTGTTCACCATTACATGGCTCAATCAGAAGTGTGATGAAGTAATCTCCACTTGCTTGAATGAATGAAGCCCCAACAACACTCAAGAGGCTCGACACCATCCAGGACGAAGCAACCCACTCGATTGGCATCCCATCCACAAACATTCATTCCTTTCACCACCGACGAACAATGGCAGCAGTGTATACAAAATGCACTGCAGGAACAAGCCAAGCCTCCTTAGACAGCAGCTTCCACACCCATGGCTGCTTCTATCTAGAAGGACACTGGCAGCAGACACATGAGAACATCAACGTCTGGAAATTCCCCTCCAAGCCATTTAACATCCTAACTTGTAAATATATCATTGTTTGTTCACTTGTCACTGGATCAAAATCCTTAACTCCCTCCCTAATAGCACTGTGCATGTATCTACACCACATGGACTGCATGGTTCAAGAAGGCAGCTTGCCACCATCTTCTCAACAGCAACAAGGAATGGACAATAAACGCTGGCCTAGCCAGCAATGCCCACATCCCGTAAATGAATAAAAAATAGATATAAATGATTTTACTATATGAACATAAATCGATGCAGGAGTAGATCATATGGACCCTTGCCAGTTGTTTGAACATTTCCTTCATCTCTGACTTTTAGATGTTTTCTAATAGCTGAGTAAGGACCATGCATGCAGGTGACCATAAAGCCTTGGCTTTGACAGAATGAGGCATTCAGCCCTCATGAAAATAAACCAATGAAGGAAAGTGAGGACTATCAAATATTGTTTAGAAATATGTTTTGCTATTGATGAACATTTAGATGGGTCAAACCTGTTTATATTTATTCTACACAAGGATTTTTATCTGTTGTAATTACTCAGACAATCAGGACTTTGCTCCAACCTCATTATGGGATTTAAACTATGGCTTCAAAGAAAGACATATAATTAGTCACAAAAATCTTCTTAACACTTCAATTGTGTTTGTCATATAAATTACAGCCAAATCTTAATGCCACATGTACAATCTGTCACCCTGTTATTATTATTTCTTGTAGGAAGAAAATGAAATCCTTCCTTGAAGTCTGGAAAATAGACGAAGGGAAAGCACTAATCGACTGGGTGATGGTGAATAAATAGAGATTAATTTTCCTCTTTTTTTAATAAATCTACATGAGATGGTAATCTCCAGCTTTTGTGTGATTGGAAGAAACATTGGGGTTCTGCATCGAAGCTGATGGGATGTTTCCCTTGCACTGTCTGTAAAGTTGGCTATCATGTTTCAGATACCTGCCACTGCTTTGTCCTTATTCATTCAAGTTTACATTCTCCAATGTAAACACTTGAACACCAGATTAACATAGATAGGCGAAGTACAATCAGCCATCTTGGTTCACTCATCCAGAAAAGCTCTCAGTCCTGCTTCCTACCACAGCATCCAACCACCTCTTAAATTATTCAAAGTGACTGGAAGGCTTTTTTGCCTTTACTTACCCAACTGGCCGTCACTCCATTCATTCTGCGCATCAAGAATTTTTTGATGTTACTCACGAATCCCAACAGTTTCAGCGTCTGCCTCTTGCCCTCAATCAGAGAACCTTGAAGTCTTTTTAATAACATTTAGCCTATTTCATAAAGGTGTTGCCAGAAATTGTACCTTGGAAAAAGCTCCTAAACTTAATACAAAGAACAATGTTCTGCACTGAATCCTGAAGACATTTTGTATCTTTTTTTTCAAAAAAAGGATACGGTGGACCCCCCACCCTCCCCCTCTGCTGAGCCCTTTTTTTTTCTGAATGCTGTGAAGTCAAAATTAATAAAACATTTTAAATAAAATGCATAGTTATAATAAAGTTACCCATCATGCTCCCATTATTGTTGCTCAAACAGGGAGCAGAACCAAGAAAGGCTGGTGTGTGAAAACCTGCTTTTTAACAGGAAGATTGTGTTTAACTCGTTCTGTATTTTATCAGGAATGGAATTCACGATTGGTGAGAAATAATAATGCAGGGGAAAAAATTGTGTCCGTTTAAAAATAATAATTGCAATTCTGCGTTAAATTTGGGAAAAAAAGTGAGAACCATTTGTATTGTAATCCTAAACCCAATAAATTATAATTTTTCTTTGTTGTGCCGTTATTTCTACAATAGTCATGAATAATGTCTTAGGTTAATTTTTCCACACTTTGTGAAGTCAGAAACTAATGCCCGGGAAAGGTTTGTTCTGGATTCAATGGCATTGAAAGCTTTCTTTGTTTTATTCAGGAATCCATTCTTCACTGTAGTAATAATAATAATAGCTTATTGTCACAAGTAGGCTTCAATGAAGTTACTGTGAAAAGCCCCTAGTCGCCACATTCCGGTGCCTGTTCAGGGAGGCTGGTACAGGAATTGAACCCACGCTGCTATCCATGTTCTGCATTACAAGCCAGCTGTTTAGCCCACTGTGCTAAAGTTTCAGTGAGCCATTTGACTCTGGGAGCTACTGCAGCCATGTCCAGGTGTAGTCTCGCCTGATATTCAGAAGCACTGAGTAGTTTGTTTGAACTTTCCCAGATGCGCACACTGAAGGGAATTCATGCTACTGTTCCAATTAACGATTGAAATGAAAACTGGAATTGCTCAGCTGATCAGGTTGCATTTGTGGAGAGGGAAACCAAATTAATGGGCGGGATTTTCCCAGGCGAAGAAAGGCGGTTTTGCAGTGTGTATGGTAGCACGGTGGTTAGCACTGTTGCTTCACAGCGCCAAGGTGCCAGGTACGATTCCTACTTGGGTCACTGTCTGTGCAGAGTCTGCACGTTTTCCCCGTGTCTGCATGGGTTCCTTCCAGGTGCTCCGGTTTCCTCCCACAAGTCCCGAAAGACGTGCTTGTTGGGTGAATTTAACATTCTGAATTCTCCCTCCTTGTACCCAAACAGGCGCCAGAGTGTGGTGACTAGGGGATTTTCACTGTAACTTCATTGCAGTGTTAATGTAAGCATACTTGTGACAATAATAAAGATTACTATTATTAATCCTTCGAATGTGATATTGGTTTAGGATCCTGACATTGAAAGGGTGCCAGGGGGACCACCCTGCCCAAAGGGCATGCACCTGGGGGCCTCCGATCCTTGGGGGACCCCCACGATGTTGTTCTGCCTGGTTCCCATTTGTGGAGACCAGAACTGAATGGCACTCACCCGAGGTCTCAGAGGCGAACGGGATACATCCCACACCTCGGGAACCTGCACATTAAAGTAACGTCTCGGGAGATCGCGTTGGATCTCGTGAGGCCTTGTGAGCCAGATAAATCCCTGGAGTGGGGTCTTCCAGTTTCTATCGGTCACACTACGCCGTGGTGGGTTGCTTTTCAGACGCAGCGTGGCCATACAATTGCGCACATGGTTAAGTGCCCTAATTTGTGCAATATTTTCTATATTGGCACACGTTTTCCAAAAGAGCGAGAGGGAAAGAGCGCAGCATTTCAACCTGTTTTCTCTCCTGAATACTTTCTTGACACTTCCTGGGTAACCTGCAATCCCTCTGCAGTGACTGCAATCTGGTACTCATTCCTAAACTTTGCAGAATTTTTAAACTAATCGCTGGAAGTTACTATTAAGCTCGGTTCACAGCTTTCCTCCTGTTGGGGAATTATATCTTCAGCTTTTTTTTCATTTGGTGTTTCGCCGTGGCCATGTAAAATGGTGCCGACCTCCGACCCGGGTTCTGGGCTGTACAGAAACTTGTGTTCACTAAAAGTGAAAATTTTCCCAGCCCTGCCTGTTTACAGCACCGTTAATTTGAAGATTTTGAGCCTTTTTCAAGGTTTGCTCACCTTTCCTTGATCATCGCTTGGTTCTTTGACTCTGCTGCTGGATTATAATTTTCAATGGACCGTCACGTGCTATGATGGAGCCCTTAGAAAACAGAACAGTTGATTTTTTTTCTCAGCCTGTCAGCCTCAAGACTTCCATTGCGCTTTTTTGAAGATTTTCTCAGTTGGTGTCTTTTCTTGGGTCAGTCTGGCAAACGTTTTTAAAATAGAATTTTGGAGAATTCAGGATCTTTCACTACTTTTTCAAAGTTGATTTCCGTGGATTTTGTGATCCTTCACTGCTGCTACCATGTTGTATGTTGGCTGTGGCTGGTTAAGGAATGGTTACAGAGACATAGATAAGTCTGAACAATAACTGATTTATTGGATGAACATAATTATTTACAGATATACAAGACCACAGTTATTACTCAGTCAAAGTCATGAGCTTTCTCCTCTAGACTCCTAGTCACATGTCTCTGTCTTACATTGTCATGTGGGTGGTACTATTTTTCCAGTCCCACACATTAACCCTTTCAGCCTTGAACACACTAATATTACAAAAGTAGATACAATTTCAAAGATGAATGTGCCATTTCTGTCCAGATTAACTGTCTAATAACTGGTACAGGCAGGGCACACCCAGGAATTAGAAATAACCAATATCAATTATTAACTTGCCAGCTCTCTGAAGGCCCACCATCTATAACTTTAGAGGAAGTGGTTCCTCTGCTATTAGACTCTCAGTTCTGCTTCATTTTGGAATAGATCACGGACCAGGATGGCGGGATTTTCCATCCTGCAGTCTCCAAAGTCCCAGGACTCCAGGAAAAGATAGGTTTTGAGGGTCTCAGGGCAGGGAGGTTTTGGGAAGCCTAGTGGGGAGGTGGGTGAAGGTGAACGGTGGGGGATTGGGGTTTGCCGGCGATGCTGGGTGGGAGATGGAGGTTATGCAGCCAAATAAGAGAGGGAGCACCCAATGTTAATAAGGGGGCTGTTGATAGAAACCTGCCCGAGACCTGAACCCAATTATTTTCAGGTTCCCCATACCCTGGAACTCCTGCCAGGGTAACAATTGAGGATGACCGAGAAATGGCCCCTAGTGGTCAATAATTGGTACTTAAGAGCCTCAATTGGGGTGGGTGGGCCTGCCAAGACCTTGTCCATCCCAGCATAAAATTGCAAAGAGGTCAAGGCAGGTGGGAGCTATTGGGAAGCCCATCAGAGGAATTTTACACTCACCACCCACCTACAAACCGATTGGCGGGGAAAGGTAGAATTCCACCCATGGACAGAAGCAGTAGTTTATGGGGACCGTTCTGCTGTATTTGAAGTTCATTTTGATTGGTGTTTTGACTATTGTATAAATGCATTTTTTGATTTTTTTTTTTTTGGTCCCAATTTTCCCTTCAAAGTAAGGGAAGAAATATAACTGAGTATTGTAACATCAATTCTTTATACGCTTTATATGCTTCTATCCATCTTATACCAATGTTGTGTTTAGCCTGAGATATATGGGATTAGTTTCAACTGTTTTGCTTCCATTTCGCTCCAGGGTAACATAAGCAGCATCTGTCCACATGTGTATCAAACAGGTGACGGATGCGTCAGTAATCTTGTCCAGTATTTTCATTTCCTTTTCTATGGAAAACCAACAGCAGCAATGACACAGCCACTCAATGCCACCAAACTGGTGTATTTCCTTAGGTAGCAGTGCCATTGATAACAGCCTTGGAGACTATCCTGATCCATCCTATGTGTTGACAATATAACATGCAATTAGCCTGTATTGCAATGATGTTTCAGCCCTTTGAAGCAGTTAATAGGCAAGGTTACAAATTCTAAGCTACCACTTGAGTGAGTGTCCTGCTGTAGTTTGGATATGCACAATAAGCTAATAAAGAACTGTAATCGTTTGTGAGGTCTTGTCATGGACCAACAGTAAATGAGACACACTCTGACAGTCTACGCTTTATGACATTTACATAATAAATTATGCCACTGGGAAGTCCTGTTTTAGCACCTTCTTATGTATACCAGCTTCCTCTGCAGCCAACCCCAGGTTGTGCGAGTACTGGGCAGAGTTTTGAGCCTGCGGTCACCAGAGGATTGAAGTGCTGCACTACATCAGCACTTGGCTGCATACTACCTGCTGTCTTCTCCCTTGGACTGATCTATTCGCTGTAAGAAACTGTTCACGACGACCTATGTTGCTCTTGTTTGGCCCTTGTTCCGCACTGTAACCAATCACTGTTTGTCGATGTACCATTTGTCAATGTTCTCTGTCGATTATTCTTTTGTTTACTATGTACGTACTGTGTACGTTCCCTTGGCCGCAGAAAAATATTTTTCACTGTACTTCGGTACATGCGACAATAAATAAATATCAATCAATCTCTTTCGCCTTTACTTGGATTTTTCCAAGCATATATTCTGTCCCATTCAGCTTTTGGAAAGGTTGAAAATACATTTCAAATATCCTTACCAAGGTTGAAACAATTTTTTTCTCCCTCTAGCAAATTGCTTTTAAGCAGCTGTGTCTTTAAAACTTTTGGCATTGAGCCTCTGAATTGCTCATATGTGCAATTCTAATGCCAGCCCGCCCCACCCCAGTCCCCACTGCCCCACTTTGGCACACTCGCCCCACCGTGCACTCAACACACGCCACCACTACCACTTTGGCAAACTCTTGATGCCAGGTCAAATATGAACTGGCATGGAAAATTAACAATGTTTGCTCATGATGTTCTTCTGGATCCTGCTGCTTCCTTGCTAGGACCAGAATGAAACAGTCACATGATGAGTGTAGAATTTTTCCCTCTGTCTCTGTGTATCATAGGCCAAAGATGGATCATATGGGTAGAGGTCGATGTAGGAACAAATCACTGAGAGGCTCGGATTCCAAGAGAGAAAAAAATTAAAGAGAAAATTCAAGCAAAGGAGAAGCACCAGGAGTGAGGAAGCTGTAGCAGTGAAACTGGAACCAGAGAACACAATCTCAGACTAAAGGGGTGATCCTTTAAAAGAGAGATGAGGTGGAATTTCTTCAGCCAGAGGGTGGTGAATCCGTGGAACTCTTTGCCGCATGAAGGCTGTGGGGGCCAAATCACTGAGTGTCTTTAGGATAGAGATAGATAGGCAGCACGATTGCACAGTGGTTAGCACTGCTGCCTCACGGCACTGAGGCCCCAGGTTCGATCACGGCTCTGGGCCACTGTCCGTGTAGAGTTTGCACATTCTCCCCGTGTTTGCATGAGTTTCGCCCCCACATCCCAAAAGATGTGCAGGGTAGTTGGATTGGCCACGCTAAATTGCCCCTTAATTGGAAAAAATTAATTGGGTACTGTTAAAAAAAAAAAAAAAATTTAAAAGGATAGAGATTGATCGGTTCTTGATTGAGAAGGTGATCCGGGGTTATGAGGAAAAGACAGGAGAATGGGGATGAGAAAAATATCAGCCATGATTGAATGGCATGATTGATTAGGCCGAGTGGCCTAATTCTGCTCCTATGTCTTATGGTCTAAGATGAAAAAAAATGCTTCAGTTGAGAAATAGAAAATTAGCTCGGGGCTGAATTTTCACGCATGGGCCTGGCAACAGGAGCAGGAACTGTTTCCAGATCTCGAACCTGCCCCTGGAGAAAAAATTATTGATTTGTTGAGATTTTTATGGGGATGCAGACAGGGTTTCTATCCATTAAGGGCAACAGGCAGGCTCTTGAAGATGGAAGTCCAAAAAGCTTTCAAATTTGAGGAGCAGCAGGCTGCAGTAATGGAGAAGTAACTGAGAATGAGTTTCAACATGGAGGCACCCTCCAACGCTTTTACAATCTTTCATGGGACGTGGGTATCTTTGACGTTGGCAAAGCCAGCTTTTGTTGCCAATCCCCAATTACCCTTCAAGGTCAACTCAGAGGTCAGTTAAGAGTCAACCACATTGCTGAGGATCGGGAGTCACATTTAGGCCAGACCAGGTGAAGATGGCAGATTTTCTTCTCTAAAGGACATTAGTGAACAAGATGGGATTTTTAACCACAATTTATTATAGTTTAATGATCATAATTACTGAGACTTGCTTTCAATTCCAAATATTATCAATTGAATTTAAATGCAGCTAACATGTTGAGATTTGAACCCCAGAGGATTAGCCTGGGCTTTGGGATTACTAGTCCAGTGAAATGACCACTATCCCACTGGGGGCAGCACGGTAACATAGTGGTTAGCATAGTTGCTTCACAGCTCCAGGGTCCCAGGTTCGATTCTCGCTGGGTCACTGTCTGTGCGGAGTCTGCGCGTTCTCCCCGTGTGTCTGTGGGTTTCCTCCGGATGCTCCGGTTTCCTCCCACAGCCAAAGATGTGCGGGTTAGGTGGATTGGCCATGCTAAATTGCTCTCAGTGTCCAAAAAGGTTAAGTGGCGGTTACGGGGATAGGGTAGATACGTGGGCTTGAGAAGGGTGCTCTTTGTAAGGGCCGGTGCAGACTCGATGGGCCGAATGGACTCCTTCTGCACTGTAAATTCTGTGTTCTATTCTATTCTATGGCCTGTGGTTATGAACCACGTTGATGTAAAATGCAAGGGTATCCCAAAACCCAGAAGATTAACTTTGCAAATCGGTGACACATCGGCACATGGTGGTGCATGTGCTTTTTCTGGTAATGTGAGGAACGGTGTACTGTAGCCATCTCAGATGGCCACGTGCAAAGGGCCATGGGAATTATGGCCAACCCAGGACTTAGACAGACTCAGAGCTTGTGTGTGTATTTGCAACCCAGATAGCTAGACGCGATCGCAACCCCAGCTCGTTTGCATTCTAATGGCCTATTTCCCCAGGACAAAAGAACTGTACTCAGGTAACCGATACAGATACAGACTTATCGGCGCCACTGTCTTTACTCAGAGTCCAAACAGCCAAGGTCAATGACTGCCAAGGACATGTCAAGCTATCAAGTCACCCGCCCTTTATTGGCCAAAATCGAAGGCAGTGATCGAAGCCTGTCGAATTATTGGGTCCAAGTTAAGGACCGCCCCAAAGAGCACGGAATCCCAGAGGGATAAGGAGAGACACAGCCATGTGCTCGGTCTCTCTTGGATCCGGCCTATGCCAACCCAAGTGCAGCATTACGACCAGAAGACAAGTTCAAGACCAATGATCGCTACCAGACGGATGAGCCCAGCAGAAACAGAGCCACTTCTTCCACCCAGCCCCACAAGATTCGGACAAAGGCCTTGTCCATCTGCATAGAGCCAGTTGCCCTGAAGTTAAGTATAGGTTATTGTAGTTGTTTGGTGGTTCAACTTGTAGTGTTTTGTGTTGCATGTCGAAGTAATCCTTGTGTGTAAATAAACCATCTTTGAACTTGCACTGACTAACTGGTTGTGTGTTCCTTTGATCGATAACCGGTAAAGCCTTGTGGTGGTATCATTTGATCCCTGGCGACTCTAAAGAGCATCATTATTAATTGGCGACATTACTCCGGTGCCGATTGCCAACATTATTGGTGACGCCCGTGGGATAGTATTCCATTAAAAAGAGCAACAGTACAACCCAGTTCCTTTGTTGTGTCAACAATTAATAAAGAACATAGAACATACAGTGCAGAAGGAGGCCATTTGACCCATCGAATCTGCACCGACCCACTTAAGCCCTCACTTGTACCCTATCCCCATAACCCCTCCTAACCTTTTTGGTCACTGAGGGCAATTTATCATGGCCAATCCACCTAACCTGCACGTCTTTGGACTGTGGGAGGAAACCGGAGCACCCGGAGGAAACCCACTCAGACACGGGGAGACCGTGCAGACTCAGCACAGACTGACCCAGCGGGGAATCGAACCTGGGACCCTGGTGCTGTGAAGCCACAGTGCTAGCCACTTGTGCTACCATAGAATATTTCTTAACATAAAGAAAGACACAAACACACAAGATTAGGACTGTTATACACTATGACACTTAAATAAATTGATGACTATACACACAATTTTAATGAAACTATCCCTTGGTCCCCCAGCTACCTACATTTACCTGAATTCTGAGACACCACTTTTCGCAAACAATATCTGATTTTTAAATAGTTTTATGAGCTAAATCCAGCAAATAATTACACAAACAGGTTACGGTGGCCGTGTCTGGGAAATGGTCTTCCGGAGCAGTGAAGGCAGAAAATGGTTGCTTTATTTATGGAGACTATATCTGCAGTTTGTTGTAGGCCTGATGTTAGTTGTAGCTCTCCCTTTCCTTAGTTAGTGTTCTACAATTATACAATTTATTTCCCTGTGATGGTATCCACCCTGTGGAGTTGGCTTTTGGCAGGTATGTACAAATGTCTTTATCTCTCCACTTTGAAGTTACCAGCCCCATTGTTTTCTGTGGCAATACATGTAAAATACTTTATTTACACTTAAAGGTGAATATACATTTCTTTCTCCAGATATCTGCCTCCCCCTGCCTATAAAGTATTTAGGCAGCATGGTAGCATAGTGGTTAGCACAATTGCTTCACAGCTCCAGAGTCCCAGGTTCGATTCCCGGCTTGGGTCACTGTCTGTGCGGAGTCTGCACGTTCTCCCCGTGTGTGCGTGGGTTTCCTCCGGGTCCTCCGGTTTCCTCCCACAGTCCAAAGATGTGCAGGTTAGGTGGATTGGCCATGATAAATTGCCCTTAGTGACCAAAATTGCCCTTAGTGTTGGATGGGGTTACTGGGGGATAGGGTGGGGTTGTGGGCTTGGGTAGTGTGCTCTTTTCAAGAGCCGATGCAGACTTGATGGGCCGAATGGCCCCTTCTGCACTGTAAATTCTATGATAATCATCTCCCTGTATTACTTTGTTTTCTTTAGAAAATATTTTTATTATACTTTTTAGCAATTTATATACAAAACATACTGTTTAATTATTATTCTTTTTTATTGTAGGAACCCCCACCCCTCCTTCCCCTGCAACAGTTTAACTTAGTTACTAATTCCCCCGCACCCACAGTCTTTCCCCCCCACCCCGATCCCTAACAGCTATCAGTGACCATCTCTTTCAAGTTCATTATTAAACAGACACCATCTACGGTAAAACCCTTCCACTGACCCTCTAACAGTGAACTCAACCTTTTCGAGGCACACAAAATTCCTTCAAGTCACCCAGCCACACCGAGGCGCTTGGCAGTGCAGTCAACCTCCAGCCCAAGAGGATCTGCCTCCTTGACACCTGTGAGGCAAAGGCCAGGACGTCTGCCCCCGGCTTCGTCCCGAGTTCCGGCACAACCAAAACCCCCAAAATCACCACTAATGGGCAAGGTTCCAACCCAATGTTCAGGATTGCCGATGTCTCAAAAATGGACGTCCAGAAGCCCACTAGCTTTGAGCACGACCAAAACGTGTACGCATGGTGGGCCGGGCCCCCGAACACATCTGTCATCCACCCCTTAAAAAAAAACAACCCTTTCTAGCCTTCATGAGGTGAGCCCGGACCACCACTTTTAGCTGCATGAGACTCGCTTCGCACAGGACGAGGTCGAGTTCACCCTCAGTGCCTCACTCCAAAATGTTTCCCCTTCTTAGCACACCACCTTACCCTGAGATGCAGCAGCCAGATCACCATTGTACAGGTGATTCCTTTTCAAGGCGGTCTTTGGCTGTCCTCACACCCAGGCAGGCCAGGTGGATCTCTAACCTTGCTGGAATACTCGCACCCCCTTGGTCTGGAGACGGATGCCCATCTCCAGGCAGTTATACTGCCCCCCGCCTGGTTGGAAAACTGCAGACTATTGGAAAGTCCTATTTAGCCAGCTTTCAATGCCCTTAAAAAGGATCTTAATGAATCTAATTGGCTGGCCACCTCATGAGGTTGGGTGACACTGCTGGGGCGAGATTCTCCGACCCCCCGCCGGGTCGGAGAATCGCCGAGGACGGGCGTGAATCCCGCCCCCGCCGGTTGCTGAATTCTCCGGCACCGGATACTCGGCGTGGGTGGGAATCGTGCCGGTTGGCGCCCCCCCCCCCCCCCACGCGATTCTCCGGCCCGGATGGGCCGAAGTCCCGCCGCTAAAATGCCTGTCCCGCCGGCATAGATTAAACCACCTACCTTACCGGCGGCGCGGGCGGGCTCCGGGGTCCTGGGGGGGGGCGTGGGGCCATCTGGCCACGGGGGGTGCCCCCACGGTGGCCTGGCCCGCGATCGGGGCCCACCGATCCGCAGGCGGGCCTGTGCCGTGGGGGCACTCTTTCCCTTCCGCCTTCGCCACGGTCTCCACCATGGCGGAGGCGGAAGAGACTCCCACCACTGCGCATGCGTGGGAATGCCGTCAGCGGGCGCTAACGCTCTCGCGCATGCGCCGCCCAGAGATGTCATTTCCGCGCCAGCTGGCGGGGCACCAAAGGCCTTTTCCGCCAGCATGCGGGCCGGAATTTTGTCCGGTGCGGGCCTAGCCCCTTAAGCTTGGGGCTCGGCCCCCCAAGATGCGGAGGATTCCGCACCTTTGGGGCGGCGCGATGCCCGACTTGATTTACGCCGTTTTGGGCGCCAGTCGGCGGACATCGCGCCGATACCGGAGAATTTCGCCCCTGATCCTGAATTTACCTCAGCAAAATGGCAAGCGCAGAGAATGTGTCCGGAAGTTGGGATGCTGGCCAGCAGTAGTATTTTCCTGCCTTATCGTATCTGTCATCAAGCTTGACGTGCACTGATTATTCAGTACTGGATGTCTGACCATCGTGGTAAAGATTTTCTCCTGCATTACATTTGATGCCAAAAGGGCATCAAGTCTGCACTTCCACTGATAACACTGCCCTCATCAAATTGTCATCAGTCTATGTTTCCTCTGATTCTCTGTAATTCAGAGCTCCTGTGCTCCAAGTGCTGGGGGAGTTGGGGAGCAGCAGACACGGAAAGGATGTGCATATTAGAAAATCAATGTCACCACGTTCTCTCTTTTTTTCCAACCCACACCCTTTTTGAACACAGTTGGCAGCGAGGGAGCATCAATTTTACTCTTAAATCAGCTTGCTATTTGGCTGTGGAACAACCTTGAACTTTGGCTGAAGTTTGATTTTATCTTCAGTTCCCTGTTGTGTATAAAATAAGACTTGTCAAGAATGTTCGAACAGCCAATTCATCAACTAGCCATACACTAAGCCTACAAGGTCCTGAAAAAACACTTGTAAAATTGATCTACTTTATTTAGTAAGTCGTTTCAACTGAAGAAAATAAGTATTGCTCACCGCCTTGTTGGCACGAGCATTGCTCGAGACTTGAGAACTGATGAGAAAGTTGTTGTAATGCAATGAGAAGGAAAGTATACACAGGTGGCAGCACACTTGTGGAAACAAAGTAAATTTGCTCCGACTGTTCTTGTTGCTTAATTATTTTCCTTAGACTTTTTTTGTCCAGTTTATTCATAACCCACAAGCATATTCTGCCTTCTTAATCCCAGCGCTGGTTTCAATAAAGCCAGGGGAATTTCATGTTTTATTTGTGGTTTCCATGGCAGTTTTTCACCACACAGGGCTGTATTTTTTTTAAGGGTCCCAAGGATGTGAATTTGATAGAACAAAATAGAAAATTTGTTTTTGAGCCAGCTAAAATCACCTTTTTGAAAGAGAGCAGTGAGACGGTAGCGAGGGAAGGAGACAAACCAAGCACAGGCTGAAATCAATGCGAATTAACTTAGCATTAACTGCTTTCATAATGCTTAGAACAGAAGATCTCATTATCTCATTTAAGGTACAGCTAAGATACTAAAGGTGAAATGTTTCTTTGAAATAAGGACCTGCTGATGCTGCTGGAAAGAAACACAGAGGGCCCTGAGCCTAAAATTGTCCGGGATAGAGAGATGGGGGGGACTTCAGTAAAAATCATTACTTGTTCCCCTACCTCTAGCGTGGCACAGGAATCCTCTGTTTGATCGGGTTTCTTGGAAAGATTACTTTATTTAGGTTTTACAAAATTGGAGCGTATTAATCCCCCTGCCCTAATCTCTCCCCATAACCCTGTATCATTCGCAACTTTAATACTTTATCCAACGTTCCTTTGAAAGATCAATTCTGCAATTAATCCTCTGCATAAATTAATTTAAAAGTGCCTTATTGGTTATGCTGAGCAGTGACCAGAATTGACACATTTTTCTCAGGGTGGTCAGACCAATGGTTCATAAAGTGGTCGGATCACCTCACCATTTCAGCTCAAGCTATCAAGAGAGGTCACAGAGTCAGCAAGCAGTGCTGAAGGTGGTTTATTTGGAACTCTTCAGTCCATTAAAACAAATAGCTAACAGTACTCAATATTGTTTGAGAACTCGAGATGCTGCATAAACAAAATGGCATTCATTCAAAAGCTGAAGGAAAATAAAAGCATTCGAACATGTTGAATTTTTCCTCACACAATCATCTGAATATGTTTAAGTTGCCAATTACTGTCGCTACAGTATTCCAAATGGATTTGCATTTCAGTCATGAGGCAGGCAGAAAACAGCTAGTGTTTTTGCAATTGGCCCCTCTCAAAACAAAACAAAAATTCTTAATGTTATTAAAGTATGTATGGATCCTTCTGATTCTATTCTCGATTGCCTTGAGCCAAATTTGTAACTATGGTTTTGTAAAACAACTACTTCAAATATTTTGGAGGGCAAATAGGTCAGATGATTGTTGCCTCCTCATTGTCCATGCACTGGTCTGTACATGCTTAATAATAGAAAAAGTTTGTAATACCCCCCCCACCTGCCATTTTATGCTGATATATTCAGCCCACCCAAGGTACGATGCCCATCAAGAAGGCCGATCTGGAAAAACCCTCCCACGCAGGACTTCAACGCAAATTCCACCTGGACCCAATGCAAAAGCTGCCTGGTTTTAACCTGCCAAGGCATGGGTGGTCCACCCTTAGGTTCAGGATTGGCCACGGCCCTGCCTGACTAACCTCCACAGATCGAGCATTAGTGTCAGCCCCCTATGTGCCTGTGGCAGAGAACAAACTATGCACCACATCATAGAAGAATGTCCAATCCAGAGACTCAGAGGAGGCCTATCCGCACACAACACAACAGGACCGGAAGAAAGCTTGGCTTAGGGGCTTTGTATTTGCTAAATAAATGTAAATGCTTGTAGCCATTTGATTTAACCGGATGGTAAAGGCAAGGCAGAAGGCCAGAGTCGATGGCACGTACATGCCAGTTTCACAGGCAACTTGTAATGTCTCTGTCAACCATGTTCAATTGAGGTGTAAATTAGTCTTTATCACCGGTGGCCATTTCTAATTGGTACATTACATCTTGCGCTTGACATTTCACAGGTGATATGGATCAGGAATCAGAGTCAAATTTGAATTCAAAAAATGGGTCCAGACCAAGATGGCTTTTCATTCCGTTTAATCTTCCTAGTGTTGGTATCCTAAAAGGCTATCATTCCATGAAGGCTTCAATATTGGTTTTTAACATATCATTTGAGGGACAGCACCATGTGTCACCATTGACACATCCTCAGTAGTGCACTGGAGAGATGAGCTAGATTATAAAGCCATTTTGACATTATCCTAAAATCCTGATCTATAGAATAATATGCGATTCAAGGTCATCTACGGTTGGGCATAGATTTGAATACTTGGCTAACTGCGGGCATAAGACACAATTACGACATAAGACATTTTGGGTCATGACGTTGAGTCTGATGAATTGGATAACATTTCCAATCTCCCACTTTTCGTAAATAACTAGCCAAGTTTCTGACAGCTCTTGAGGTTGAGGATGTCTAATTTGGGGTCACCTAATTGGTTTTGTAAATGAGCATGAAGTCACTGAATCATTGACAGTTTGCTTGAGACCTCACAGTGGCCTGTCCTTGTTAAAGGTCAGAGATTTGTATTTAAGAGTTAGATCCATTATCTTTTCCTCGTTTTACAGCCAGGATTGTGATATTTTACCATCTAAAATAATAAATAAATAAATAATCTTTTATTGTCACAAGTAGGCTTACATTAACACTGCAATGAAGTTACCGTGAAAAGCCCCTCGTCGCCACACTCCGGCGCCTGTTCAGGTACACAATATGGAATCAGAATCTAAATCTGAGTTTCTTGTATTCGCATACTAACAAAATCCATGGCTCATGTAAGAAGAGTCAATGTGGCAAAAGTAACAGCAAGAACGCGATTTCATTCATCAATACCTAAATAATATCCTCCTACAGGATGGCCTTGGCAGTCTTCACAGCCTGAGGTCTCCGTCTTTTCAAACCTGTGTATTAAAAAGAAAGAACGAGCAGGAATTGCTGCTTAACTTTTTTCTGGACTGAACAGGTAACAGTTATGAGTTCAATATAATTTAAACATGCTACTGTAAAGTCACAATGAGTCAAATTTGGGTGATATGAAATTACGATTATGTCAAAGTTGTCAATCACTCCTGTTGCCAGAAAAACTACCCTTGAATGGTGTCCATGATAAACTGCAATTCCACATTGGTAACTCTGGATTAGCCAAAGTCATCTAGGTTTGGCATCTGACAGCACTGACCAATCAGAGTGGAGTTAGACCACACAAGAACACAAAATCATGGAGTCTGATGACCCTGAAGAGTCCGATGAACCCCCACCCGCTTGCCCGTCCTAGTGATGATATCCTAAAAGCCTACCGGTGCCACAGAGGCTGTAGAAATGCTCCGGAATTTCGCAGACCAAAAGCACCAAAAACATGTGTGACTACATTGATGACATTGTGGATTGTATCACACATGGCTGACGCCAGCACACAGAGCAAGAAAAGCTAACTCCCAACGTTTTTAAATGCAAACCGCCCATTATATTTACAAGGTCAAGCCATTGTGAGATGTGAGCAAATTGAATAACGACTTCACACATTGACTGCTTTCCCATGCTTTAATTTGGCATTCAAATCTGTTGGTTTTGACATACACGCTTGGAGGCACATGGTTTAGTTAAAGATGCATTTATGTGGGAATGCGGCCTCATGAATGTGTGGGCAGGTCCCTGGAATTCAAAACATTGGGATTTTATTGTAAATGGGACACCGAGTGGAAGTGAAATTCTCATTTAACAGAGACTACCCTTAAGTAAATCAGGTGCATGGATTAAAATAATCACTTGAATTATGAAAATAATTCACTTGAAAATTGAAAAGCAGAATAGAGGTCTCCATTAATGGTGCAACGGTATTTTAGAGCTTTATGAGAACCGTGACTAATTTCACTCAGTCACTTAATCTATGGGGTCCAATATTAACATTATTTGGAGAGCAGTTAAAATGTCCCAGGTCGTTCAGCAACAGGAAACCAACCTTGGTTCTGCCAGCCACGATTTCAACTCAAGCTACCGAATGAGCGAATAAGCTCCACAAAGCCTGAGGGGTTTTCTTTACGTGTGTAGATCAGGATCTGATAATGTTATGGGGGTCCCAACTTTAATTCCGGCTTGAGTGGGCATGTTGCTGGACTTACCTTGCCAAGAGATGGTGGCATAGTCGTAATGTCACTAAACTAGTAATCCGAAGGTCTGGGGACATGGAAGCTGGCGGAATTTAAATTCAATTAATAAATCTGGAATATAAAGTTAGCATCAGTAATGGTGACCATGACAGATATCATTGATTCCATATGGCTTGATAGCTTTAACTTCATTCAGTTCATGTTGTCTACAGTACAGTTCAGTACTGACATATTCTCATGCCAGTTCAAAATTATATAATTACAAAGGATGTAATTAATAAGGAGGTGAAAAGTTATCGGGGCAGACAACCCTCCCCAGGAATGGAGGGTTGAGGTTATAGTCAGAGCAGCCATGATCTTAATGGGACCTACTTATAATAATCTTTATTGTCACAACTATGCTTACATTAACACTGCAGTGAAGTTACTGTGAAAAGCCCCTAGTCGCCACATTTCTGGCACCTGTTCAGGTACACAGAGGGAGAATTCAGAACATCAAATTCACCTAACAGCCCATCTTTCAGGACTTGTGGAATGAAACCGGAGCACCTGGAGGAAACCCACGCAGACGCGGGGAGAACGTGCAGATTCCACACACACAGTGACCCAAGCCTGGAATCGAACCTGGGATCTGGCGATGTGAAGCCACAGTGCTAACCACTGTGCTGCTCACGCTACCGTGCTACTCCTTCTAATTCACATGTTCAGCCCAAATACAGTTCATTACGCCCAATCGTCCATCTCAGTGTTTATGCTCCACTCGAGTCTCCTCCCATCCTTTCTCATCTAAATTTTCCATCTGAAATTAAAGTGCAAGCTTTGTATAGTGAGTGGATTCATTACTAACACTAACTAAATGATGCAACAATAAAGCAGTTCTGATACTTTCAATATCCACTCTGACGAATTTGTGAAGATTCATAGTTTATGCTGTAGTTGCATTAAAGTGCCCCACTTCATTTACAAGGCCGCACCATGGCTCTTATTAGCTTAGGTCAGCTTGTCATCATTAAGCCCCTGATAATTCTATTGTGACTTCCTGTATGGGAACATATGTCATAGCCTGTCCAGGACTCCTTATAAGTAATGGTCACGCTTAGTATGAAATGGAGCTTCGTATGATCAGTCCTGGGCCTGGGCCTCCCTCATATTATTCTTGAAACATATTTTAGTTTAGTGATTTACCTTCTCCTAACTGCTTACTCTAAGATCACTTGTACAACGCCCCCTTTCAGGGCTGAAAATTCCAGCTTTCTCCAGTCTTTACGCAAAAGTCAGACTTCTATTGCTGTTGATTGAATCTCATGACTCCCAGCTGCATTTCCTTCAATGCTTAAATGTGTGTCTTAATGACCAGACTGGGGACACTATTAAAGGTGTAGTGTGACAAGAGCATTATACTGTTTGATCAAGTCTTCCACCCACTTGTATTCCACCATTTTAAATATATAATTTATCATTCAGTTTGCTTTGTTGATTGCTGCCCTGCACATTAATTGGGTAGGTTGAGTGTATGATTCCTAGGTCTACTTCATGCTGAGCGCAAGTCAGTATGAGATGCCCAGATTTTCTTAATGGGCTGGATTTACATTGCCCCGCTGGTGGTTTGCAAGTGGGTGGGGGGACGACATAAAATCCAGAAGTTGGCCTTCCTACTGCCAACCTGTCTGAAATTTTATGGGGACTCACTTAAGGGCCTTATCCCGCCACTGGCATTATTTTACCTGCGGCAGGTAAGGCGAGGGTGAAAACCTTTTTTGAGCCCCCTGGACACATTAGAAGCACCTGCAAGGTCATCTCCCCATTTTGCCCTCCTCCCGGCCTTTTAAAACTACTACTACCATACACTGCCTTTGTGAAACCTCCAACCCCAGACTTGGCAGGGGTCCTCAGCATTGGGGGCCGCTGATAGTTTCAGCAGTGGCCATTGCTCCCCATGGCTTCAGAGCTTGCAGCCATCTGATTAGTCAGCAGCTAAGGTGGGACATCCTCCTGAGAAAGGGGCAGAAATCTCACATTGAACCCCAATGAATCTTTAGCTACGAGGCCAGGGAGCAGGATACCCTGTAAAATACCATGCCATATATACTATATATACATTTTTCCACATTAAGGGTGCGATTTTCTGGCCTCGTTGCATTCTCACTCAGCAAAACGAGGCCGGTGAATAATGGGAGAGGCCAAAAACGAGAACGTGCCCGACGCCAAACAGTTTCAATGCAACCGGCCCGCTCTCGTAGGCATGAGAAAACAGGAACCTGGCAGAAGGGCTTCTGTGGGGAGCCAAGGAGGTGAGTAACCATCGTTGCTCACAGGCAAAGAGCCCAGGGGTGCTGGGCATGCTGCCCCAGTGCTCGGCCAGGTGGGAAAAGGCGAGGGGAAACCCTCGGCAGGGGTGGGCCTCAATGAGAAGGTGGGGACAGAGGCTTTGGGTGGGGGCAACCACAGGCAGCACCACCATTCCAATCTCTGGATTGTGTGTACGCCTTCCGGGGCGTCTGCCCCACCAAGCACCCATAGCCCTCACCGCCCACACCAGAGGACCCGGCCACCCATCAGGCCATGTAGGGACTGAGAGAGGGAGGACCGCGATGGCCCAGGGTGTACAGGTGTCACTGGTTGCTTGAACAGATAATCAACAGCGCGTGCCGCAGGAGGCTACGCCTCAACAAGGAGATGATGCGGCACCTGTGCCATGTCCTCACGGACTTGTCGCCATGTGGAAGAGGAGGACACCCACTCCCGGTGTCTGTCAAGGTCACCGCAGCCCTGAACTGTCACGCCTCGGGATCATTCCAGGGCTCGAGTCGAGACCTGTGTGGCATCTCTCAGGCCACAGCCCACAGGTTTATCCGACTGGTCACAGATGCCCTGTTTGCCCAGGCAGAAAACTATATCAACTTTGACATGGACCAAACCCAACAAGATGCCCGGGTAACAGGATTCTCCGCCATCGCTGGGATGCCCCAGGATCAGGGGCTGATAGACTGCACTCATGTTGCCTTGTGCTCACGGGGCCATCTGTGAATGCCCTACGTTGACAGGCAGGGGTACAACTACTTGAACATACAGCTCATGTGTGACCACCACATGAAAGTCATGCAAGTGTGTGCACGCTTCCCAGGGAATGTCCACGGCAGCTACATCCTGGGGCAGTCGATCATCCCTGTCCTCTTCCAAGGACCACTCTAGGATGAGCGGCTGGCTCTTGGGAGATAAGGGGTACCCGCTGAGGACCTGTCTAATGATGTAAGTACGGAGGCCGGAGATCTGATACAATGAGGCCCAGGTGGCTGCCCGGGCTGTCATTGAGTGGTGCATCGGACTGCTCAAAGTGCGGTAGTGATGCCTCGACTGCTCCGGTGGTGCCTGCAGTACACAGCCCGGAGCATCGCCCACTTTGTAGTGGTCTGGTGTG
The DNA here is from genome assembly GCF_047496885.1 of Scyliorhinus torazame. Lineage (NCBI taxonomy): Eukaryota > Metazoa > Chordata > Chondrichthyes > Carcharhiniformes > Scyliorhinidae > Scyliorhinus > Scyliorhinus torazame. The sequence goes on from NC_092715.1 coordinate 76,888,747, forward strand.
TCATCCACAACTTGCCACCGCAGCGGGGCGACGTGCTGGGCACACTTCAATTTTGCTGATTAAAGGTTGCCCAACCTGTCAGTTTCACTCAAGAAGCTCTTTCCTCTGTGCACTCATCTCAGTGACCCTGGCAAGTTACTGACAGGTACCTTGGCTGGGAAATCCAGTATTGACCCTTAAAACATAAGGTAGGTTCTTTACCCAGAGAGTTGTGGGGGCATGGAATGCACTGCCTGTGGAAGTAGTTGATCGGAAACATTAGGGACCTTCAAGCGGCTATTGGATAGGTACATGGATTACGGTAAAATGATATAGTGTAGATTTATTTGTTCTCAAGGGCAGCACGGTAGCATTGTGGATAGCACAATTGCTTCACAGCTCCAGGGTCCCAGGTTCGATTCCGGCTTGGGTCACTGTCTGTGCGGAGTCTGCACGTCCTCCCCGTGTCTGCGTGGGTTTCCTCCGGGTGCTCCGGTTTCCTCCCACAGTCCAAAGATGTGCGGGTTAGGTGAATTGGCCAATGATAAATTGCCCTTAATGTCCAAATTGCCCTTGTTGTTGGGTGGAGGTGTTGAGTTTGGGTAGGGTGCTCTTTCCAAGAGCCGGTGCAGACTCAAAGGGCCGAATGGCCTCCTTCTGCACTGTAAATTCAATGATAATCTATGATTAATCTAGGACAAAGGTTCGGCACAACATCATGGGCCGAAGGGCCTGTTCTGTGCTGTATTTTCTATGTACTATGTACATCACTTAATCAGTAGCTAGTGAGATAATTGACACATTTGTTTTAATTTTCCAAAATTCCCTAGGTTTGAAGAAGACTCCATTAGATTGGAAAATCGCGAATGTAACTCCTTTTTTCAAAAAAGTAGTGGAATACAGAAAGCAGGAAACTACAGATCAGCTAGCTTAACATCTGCCATTGAGAAAATGTTAGACGTTATTATCAAAGATGTTATAGCAGGAAAAATTCAGGACAATCAGGCAGAGTCAACATGGTTTTGTGAAAGGGAAATCATGCTGATCATTCTTATTGGAGTTCTTTTGAAGAAGTACCGTATTCTGTGGATAAAAGGGAACTGGGGGATTTTCAGAAGGCATTTGATAAAGTAAAACATCATATTGCAGTTAATAAAAGTTCACAATGTAGGAGGTGGATAGAAGATTGGCTAGCGAACAGGATACAGAGAGTAGGCATAAATTGGTCTTTTTCTGATTGGCCTCAACTTTTACAATTTATACAAATGACTTGAAGAGATCAAAGTTATTGCTAAATTTGCTGATGGCGGAACGATAAGTAGGATAGTACAAAGTGAAAGGGACACAAGGAGGCTTCAAAGGGATACAGATGGGTTAGGCTAAATGAGTAGGCAAATGGATTATAAATGAGAAAATGCAAAATTGTCCATTTTGGCAGAAAAATTAAAAATGCATATTATCTAAATGGTGAGGGATTGCAGAGCTCTGAAGTTCAGAGGGATCTGGGTGTCATTGTGCATGAATTGCAAAAGGCTTGTATGCAGGACAGCAAGTAATTAGGAAAGCTAATAGAATGTTATCATTTATTGCAAAGAAAATTGAATATAAAAGCAGGGAGGATATGTTTCAGTTGTGCAGGGCATTGGTGGGACCACATCTGGAGTAGTACAGTAGTGGTCTCTTTATTTAAGAAAGAATGTAAATATGTTGGAAGCAGTTCAGAGAAGGTTTACTAGACCAATGCCTAGATTGAGCGGGTTGTCTTATGAGGAATGGTTGGAAAGGCTAGACTTTTATCCGCTGGAGTTAAGAAGAATAAGAGGTGATTTCATTGAAACGCAGAGGATTCTGAGGAATCATGACAGGATCGATGTGGAGAGGATGTTTCCTCTAATGGGAGAATCTGACACTAAGGGCCGCTGTTTAAAAATAAGGGGTTGCCCATTTAGTATGGAGATGAGGATAATTTCTTGTCAGAATCTTTGAACTCTCTTCCTCAAATGGAAGTGGAAGCAAAATATTTGAATATTCTTAAAGGCAGAGAAGCTAGATTATTGATGAGCAACAGGGTGTAAGGTTATCAGGGGGAGGGGGGTGGAGTTGGGGATACAATCAGATTAGCCATTACATTGAATGAGCAAGCTCGAAGGGCTGAATGGATAGAGTGGACGTGGAAAGGATATTTCCACTTGTAGGAAAAATTAGAAGCAGAGGATACAATCTTAGACTAAAGGGACAATCCTTTAAAACAGAGATGAGGAAGAATTTCTTCAGCCAGAGGGTGGTGAATCTGTGGAACTCTTTGCCGCAGAAGCCTGTGGAGGCCAAATCACTGAGTGGCTTTAAGATAGAAATAGATAGGTTTTTGATCAATAAGGGGATCAGGAGTTATGGGGGGAAAGGCAGGAGAATGGTGATGAGAAAAATATCAGCAATGATTGAATGGCGAAGCAGACTCGATGGGCCGAGTGGCTTAATTCTGCTCCTATGTCTTATGGTCTTGTGGTCTCCTCCTCCTAGCTCGTATTTACGAGTAGGCCATCTGGCCCCTTCAGCCTGCTCCACCATTCAATAAGATCATGGTTGATCATGGTTAACCTCAACTCCACATTCCTGTCTACCCCGCTAACCTTTCACCCCCTTGTTAATCTAGCTCTGCCTTAAAAATATTCAAAGATTCTGCTTCTACTGCTCTTTGAGGAATACAGTTCCAGAGACTCATGAACCTCTGAAAGAAAAAACTCCTCATTCAGTCTTAAATGAACGACTCCTTGGGCGAAATTCTCCTACCCGCCCCGCCACATTTCTGCGCCGACCGGCCGGCGGGAGTCTCCGTAACACCGGCCGGTCAATGGGGTTTCCCATTGTGGGGCAGCCCCACGCCGTCGGGAAACCCCCGAGCGCCGGCAGAACGGAGACTCCCGCCGGCGGAGAATGACACCCCTTATTTTTAAACAGTGACCCCTAGTTCTATATTCTCCAACAAGAGGAAACATTCTCTCCACACCAACCCTGTCAATATCCCTCAGGATCTTTAAAGGTTTTGATCAAGTCACCTCTTACCCTTCTACATTCTACTGGATACAAACTTAACCTCTCCAAACTTTCCGCTCATTCCTAGTATTAGTCTAGTAAACCTTCTTTGAACTATTTCTAATGTATTTACATTTTCCTTAGATAAGGAGACTAATACTACACAATACTCCGTATGTGGTCTCACCAATGCCCTGTACAATTGAAGCATAACCTCCCTACTTTTGTAATCAATTCCCCTCATAATAAACAACAACATTTTATTAGCTCACTAAAGGATCAAGAACAAGAGGGCACAGATTGAAAGTGATTTGCAAAAGAGCCAAATGCGGTGTGGAAAAAAGTTGTTTCACACAAGTGGTTTGGGTCTGATTGCACGACCTGGAAGTGTGGTGGAGGCAAGTTTAATTGAGGGCGTTAGATGATAACGTGAATAGAAACAATTTGCAGGGCCACGGGAAAAAGGCTTGTTTGGAGAGCTGGTGCAGACGCAATGGGCCAAATGGCCTCGTTCTGCACTGTAACAATTCTGTGAGATTTCCTAATTACCTGTTGTACCTGTACACTAGCCTTTTGTGATTCATGAACTAGAACACCCAGATCCCTCTGCACCTCAGAGCTCTGCAGTAAATTTAAAAAATAGCGTCCTGATCTCCCGCTACACTGTGGAGTTCCAGTGAGCAGAGCTCCTCAGTGCACAAACGGGGAAATGTGTGGCCACCGCTGAGGCGCCCGAATAAGCGTGAGTGACGTTTTATAGCCTTGTGTTTCTGCAAGCACCGGGAAACGCGCAGCTAAACGCGCTCGCTGTGGGACTTTGTTGCCTTTTAGTAAAATCGTGGGCCATATATTCTTTTAATGTTTGATTGACTCCTAATTGCTCACTGCATAAATAGCTAAATGCATCTTTGATTTGGAAAAATCATATCCTCGTAAATAAAAGACTTAAACCTTTGTTGTGACCATCCAAGGAGGTTGAATAGGGGAGAGCCAGTTCATTCCTTCCAACTTAACTGGTGTCTCACTTTCTGGCCTTAAGGGCCTTAACGCTACGTCTCAGTGGATCCCCAGAGAGTACATCAGGAGTGGAGGCGGCCTGCTGTGATTCCCGCCCTGCGACCTGGGTCACCGTTGGCTACAGACCCTGGCATTGAATGGAAAGATCAGATCCAAGCAATACAGATTTCCAGCAGAGTCAGTTTCCATCCTCTCGTCTGGCCTTTCTACCATTAAAAGGAGCTAAATTCTCCGTTCCTGAGACTAGATGTTGATGCCGGTGCCTGATTCGTGGAGTTCCATGACAGCAAAACTGGCCCCGCTCCTGGACCGATTCAGCTACTGTTGAGGGGCTAGCACGGCGCCACGTGGAACACAATCGCTTCTAATGAGAAATGGTGTGGGATTCGACCGATTCGCGATCTTTGATGTCTTCAGAAGGCCCAGATATTTATACTAGTCCAATATCGTTGATACCAAGGGAACCATTCATCTCAATCAAGGGGCCATCTAGTGTTCAATTACCAATTTGCAAGTAAAACTTTCCCCCTGAGAATTTGAAGTGATAACAGCTCTTTCCAAGAATGAGCCTGGGTAACAGCAATTGTATTGTACTATTAAGTGATTAAAAATAACCATGGCACTCTTCTAGAATAATGGTTATACGAACATTGAAACCATGATGAAAAGCACCACACTCATAACTATCTACACGCACAAATGATGAGGCTGTTTCCTTGAAGTATGAGAATATCTTTGAGTAGATTTAACAATGGCTGAGTTGGGATTAAAAATGAGGGACAGGAGATTTCTGTTGCTGGGTTTCACAATTTCCTTTGGAGGCCATCCTGGAAAATTTACACCAGTGTGTGGAGCATGGGATCAGGCAGAGCACCTGAAGCTTTCTGTGGCTATAACAATACTTCCCTAGTTAAAACTAAGGAACTGAGGAGGGACTACTTCCCGCTGAGAGTGGTGAATTTGTGGAACTCGCTGCCCCATAGTGCAGTAGAATCAGAGTCATTAAATGGTTTCAAGAAGGAGATAGATATATTTCTGATTTTTTAAAAACGGGTTAATGAGATATGGGGAACAGATGGGAGGTGGATTTGAGACCAAGCAGAGATCAGCCATGATCTGATTGAATGGAGGAGCAGGTTCGAAGGGCTGAATTGCCTACTTCTGCTCCTTATTCCTATGGTCCTAAACCTGACATTGATGACAGATCCCAGGTGGTGTTATTGTTTTTTAATGGGAAAGCAGATATAGTTTTTCAAACTGACCTTCATGAAGCTTCCACAACAAAACATACACTAAAGCAATAAAAAACAGCTCTCATCTTTTATTCAATAGCACCAACACTTCATTTTTTCACATTCCCACACAACAACAAAAAACAGTCTTTCTGCCACATGACATCACTTCAAAGTTAGTGATCTGACAAAGATTTCTTGTTGGCACTGGTGCTTTCAAAGGGTTACAAATAACAAAATAAGTTTGTAACTTATGCCTGGTGTCTTCAGCTACATTACAGCAACTGTTGCATTTTGACAAGTACTTTACTGGCTGCAAGGTTCTTTGGGACATCCTGAGGCCACAAAAGGAGTTATATAAACACCAATCCTTCTTTTCCTTTTTAATTGCCCTTCAATAACAAGTGGCTTTGTGCTCAGGTATTCATTGGTTACTTGGATATTTCCTCAGAGCATTTGTCTTCAGGAAGTGTAGGAGTGAGCAGATCCTATACCTTGCAGCTCATAGTCATTTCTGGCACCAAAGGAGGTCATTCAGCCCATGGAAGCCCCCTGGAGGGCAATCCAGTCAGTCCCATTTTCCCACTTTGAAATCGTTCATCTTCTCTGCTTCCACCACTCGTGGGCAGCAAGTACCAGATCATTATTTCAAACTGCATAAGGAAAGTATTCCCTCACATCCCACTGCATATATTATGCAAAACCTTATACTTGTGTCACTTAGGTCTTGTACCATTAGCTAATAGGAACAGTTTTTTCCATTTCTACCTTATCCAAAACTGTAATCATGATTCTATTTATAAAGTCCAAGATCCCATATGCTTTGTTAACCACTCTCTCAATATATTCCCCACCTTCAAAGACTTATGCACAAGCACTCCTTCTGTTCCTGTACACTCTTTGGGGGATCTTGAGCCCTCTCTCTCTGAGAAAGTCAACATAGGCTCAAACTCCAAAATCAAAAAACGCAATGCCCTCTGGTGTAATTGGGTCTGCTGCACCCCAGGAAGCTCATTTAAACATTAGCATGTCATTAGTGAGCACACTCTCTCTCCAGACCTTCCTCCCTCACTGAATACTTATTGGGCCCCGGCATGACAATCATGCTGCAGTCATTTACAACTGCTCTACGTAAACGTGAACCTGTCGGCTTCATCTCCAAGGGGGATACTGGAGGTGAGCTCTCAGGCAGCCACGACTCTCCAGGCTCTTCACTGCTCAGGGTGCACCGGAGGGGATGCTGGGAACACAGGTAGTTTCAACTCAGGACCAGGCTGGGAGTCAATCACTCGTTCCTTGGGAGTAGGGGTTACTAGCAGGCCTTACTTTCCATTTGGGGCACCCCTTGCTTTAAGGGGGTCTGGAGGCTGACATGCAGCTATCACTCCCTGTGGCCTCCTTGCTGGGCTTGAGGCCAAATCACCACTGAGAGTGGGCCCATCTTTATTGGGAGCTGGAAAGTGCGTGGGAGGAGGTGAATATGGAGGGGCACCACTCGGGGTGACTGTGTGATAACTAGGTGGGATCCCATGAGAAGCCAGGCTGCAAAGGCAGAGTGGGAAACTCAGGAATGAGTTGCTTCCGTGCCTCATGAGTAATGAAGACCCTCTCACTTGGAGAAGCACAACTGAACTGTGAGTGCAACCCCACACTCATGCACAATTCTGCTTAGCAAGGGGTTGAGCTCTACTGACTACCAATTGGGCTTGTTTAGGAAGCTTGTCTCTTAGGAATGAGTGTGTAGGGTGTGTGAAATGTGAGAATGTGGGTGTCCTCTAGATGTGTAAATGTCATGCTCGATGCAGACTTTACTCTACTCACCTCAATAGTGCCAATGAGATATGATAACCTTAAGAAAAATGCCACTGATCTCAGTCACAAACAATGAACCCCAATGCTCAATCAAGAATTTACCTCACAGAAGCTACACTGAAGTGACCACCAAAGCAAGCCTTCATGGTTATGTCTATAATCACTCACCCCATCAAATGTCATGCCGGGGTCTTCTTTTAAGTGGCTCATGAGGATGGAGACTTGGGTCCCATGTATCTGCTCCATTGCCCTGTCAGCCAACGTGGGGGATGGCGGTGCCTGAAGCATGGTGTGATTCAAATGGGGAGAAAAACTTTTCTTAAAGCGGCATAAGATTTGTGAGAAATCCTATCAACCCCGTCAACGGATTTCACCCTGGTTTTCTTGGTGGAACTGAAACTTTGCCACTTTTTGGTTAGGTTCCATCTTTTAGATCTAAATAAATAAATAATGTTTATTGTCACAAGTAGGCTTACATTAACACTGCAATGTAGTTACTGTGAAAAGCCCCCAGTCGCCATATTCTGGCGCCTGATCGGGTACACGGAGGGAGAATTCAGAATTCTCAGCTGGTACGGGAATTGAACCCACGCTGCTGGCCTTGTTCTGCATCACAAACCAGCTGTCTAGCCCACTGAGCTAAACCACCATTAAGTCGGTATTTATGCCCAACCCCGCACCTCCCCCCCCCCCCCCATCCCTTTTGCCAAAATGCATCACCTCACATCTCTCAGTATTAAATTCCTGGAATGTTATCTTGAACCTTTATAAAGCAATGGTTAGGCCACTAGGCTGACCATTCTGCTAGCCTATCTGCTCCATGTTGCAGGCAATTGGTAATATCCTCACTGTTTGCTATTTCTCTATCCTCCAATCTGAAAAATAATCATTCACCATGACTTGCTGTTTTCTGTCATTAAGCCAATTTTATTTTAATCCACATTCACATTGACCATGAGCCACAGCTTTGTTAACCAGCTTGTTATGCGGTACGATGTCAGACATTTTCTTGAATTACATCCATCCCCCGCATTTCCTTCATCAACCTTCTCTGTTACTTCATCAAAAGATTCAATTAGAATAGTCAAACACAATCCGCCTTTTCCAAATCCATGCTGGCTATCTTAACTAAACTTCGCCAAGTGTCTGTGGATTTCTTTCCCGCTGATTACTGTTTTTAAAACCTGACCCACCATTAATGTTAAACTGACTGGATTATAGTTGCCAATGTCACCGTGGGTTCGTGGGATCCTTTGCATCCATCTGAGCAGGCAAAAGTTGGCCTTGACTTAACATCTCAGATCATAGAACAAAATCATAGAATCCCAACAGTGCAGAAAGAGGTCCATCAAGTCTGCACTGACACTTCAAAAGACCATCCTATGTCCTGCCCTGCCCAATCCCTGCCCTGTAGCCCCAACCTAAGGGGCAATTTAGCATGGCCAATCCACCTAACATGTACATCTTTGGATCACAGAGAGTAATCAGTACTGCTCTCTACTTGGTATCTGTTGTAAGCTAATTTGCCAGGAAATTAAAATTAAATCTATCCGCATATTCACTCAACCTGACCCTGTTCCACACACTTCACATTTTGAAGTGAATGCTGACATGATAAATAATAAAGATTATAGAATGTTACTGCACAGGCAGAGGCCATCTGATCCATTCTGCCTGTGCTGCTCTTTGGTAAAGCTATTCAATTAATCACAGATTCCTGCCCAATATTGGATCTTCCAGCACAGACTTGCCTGTTTGGCAACTGGTCTCAACATATCTGTAGTTGTTTTCACTATCAGATGTCCCTGCTCCGAATGACTTATCCCATTGTCAACCAATTTCCGTTTTTATATGTTCTGTCTCAAAGTAATTGCTATACAGTTAATAAGCTTTCTACTTATACAGTCTTTAAGTAATACAAAGAACAAAGAAAAGTACAGCACAGGAACAGGCCCTTCGGCCCTCCAAGCCCGTGCCGACCATGCTGCCCGACTAAACTACAATCTTCTACACTTCCTGGGCCCGTATCCCTCTATTCCCATCCTAGTCATGTACTTGTCAAGATGCCCCATAAATGTCACTATCGTCCCTCCTTCCACCACCTCCTCCGGTAGCGAGTTCCAGGCACCCACTACCCATATTCAAAAGAAAAAAACAAAATTGCCATAAAAATCTCAAAAGTTAAATGTGTATGTGATTTCCCATTTCCCAGTTTTAATTTTAAAAATCCACTTCTTCTCAAAGATGGTTTCGAACAGAAGGACTTCTTAATTGACAAAATGATCCATTCTTGATCATTAATTTTGATTGATCGAAAAGAAATCAGACAAAACAGAGCATCCATTATTCACATGTATATTAATGAGAGGTCTTTTCTGATTGAGCACTTTTAAAAATTCTTTCATGGGATGTGCGTGTCACTGGCAAGACCACTATTGTTGCCCATCATTAATTGCCTTTGAACTGAGTGGTTTGCTAGGCCATTTCAGAGGGCAGTTAGAAGACAACCACATAATAATAATCTTTATTGTCACAAGTAGGCTTACATTAGCACTGAAATGAAGTTACTGTGAAAATCCCCCAGTTGCCACATTCCGGCGCCTGTTTGGGTACGCTGAGGAAGAATTCAGAATGTCCAATTCACCTAACAAGCATGTCTTTTGGGACTTGTGGGAGGAAACCAGAGCATCCGGAGGAAACCCACGCAGACACGGGAGAACATGTAGACACTGCACAGACAGTGACCCAAGCCGGGAATCGAACATTGCTGTGAGTCTGGAGTCACATGTAGGGACCAGGTAAGGGTGGCAGATCTCCTTCCCTAAAGGACGAGTGTTTCAGATGGGTTCTTACAACAATCGACAATGCTTTCATAGTAAACATTAGACCTTTTAAATTCAAGATTTTTATTGAATTCAAATTCTATCATCGGCCATGGTGAGATTTGAACCCGGCTTCCCAGAGGATTACTCTGGGTCACACACCCAATGAAAATACCATGATGCCACCGCCTGCTCCATCATAGAAACATTGAGCTGGATTTTTACCCCGAGCCAGGGGTTGGTTTGGTGTTTGGCATGCTGGCAATTTCTTGCAACCAGCTGGCAGGGGATTTGTCTGCATGTTCCTGCCTCTGGCTTATTTTCTGTAGATCGCTTCAGGGCAGTGATGGCTTTTTTAAAACACATTTTTATGGGATGTGGGCTTCGCTGGTCAGGCCAGCATTTGTTGCCCAAACCTAATTGCCCTTGAGAAGGTGGTGATGAGCTGCCTTCTTGAACCGCTGCATGTAATGTAGGTGCACCCACAGTGCTGTTAGGGAGGGAGTTCCAGAATTTTGCCCCAGCGACAGTGAAGGTACAGCGAGTTATTTCCAAGTCAGCATTGTGAGTGACTTGGAGGGGAACATCCAACTGGTGGTGTTCTCAGGTACCCGCTGCCCTTGACCTTCTATATGGTAGTGGTCATGGGTTTGGATGGTACTGCCTAAGGAGACTTGGTGAGTTCCTATAGTGCATCTTGTAGATGGTACATGCAGCTGCTAATGTGTGGCGGTAGTGGAGGAAGCAAATGCTTGTTGAAGGGGTGGCAATCAAGCGGGCTGCTTTGTCCTGGATGGTGTTGAGCTTCTTGAGAGTTGTTAAAGCGGCACTCATCCAGGAAAGTGGGGAGTATTCCATTACACGTCTAACTTGTGTCCTGTAGATGGTGGACAGGCTTTGGGGAGTCAGGAGGTGAGTTACTTGCCGTAGGATTCCTAGTCTCTGACCTGCTCTTGTAGCCACGCTATATGGCTAGTCCTGTTCAGTTTCTGGTCAATGGTAACCCCCAGGATGTTGATGGTGGGGCGCTCATTGATGGTAAGGCCATTGAATGTCAAAGGGCGATGGTTTGATTCTCTCTTATTGGAGATGGTCATTGCCTGGCACTTGTGTTGTGCAAATGTTATTATTTGCCCATCAGTGGCAGGCAGCCACTTAGACCAAATAAATTGGGCCAACTGAGAACACTCTTCACATGGCTACTGGAATTTCCAGACAATGTTCGAGCTTGTTAATGAAATGGGGCCTACCAGCAAAGGTCGATGGAAGTTGAGTGGGTGGTGGTGGAGAGATTCATCCAACAATGCTGTCCCGCATGGATCCATAGCCATGGCCATATTCAATCGTGTGGAGGATTCTCCCACCTTTATGATGACCTGGCAACTGTAGCCATGTATATTTTGTGGCATTTACAAATTTTCAGAGGGTGCTTCCATCTTGAGCAAACTCGTAGAATCCACCCCTCGTAAAGCGGCAGTGCCCGTCTCTCCCAGTGTAGCTGCCCAGTGCCTCAGGCACTCATATTGGCCCTCCTACCTGTCCTGCACACCTTGCATCCGTAATTGGGCACAACCTCACGGAGGGCCTCAAGAACTGTTCTGCTGTAAGGCACTGACTTGAAATGTCAACTCTGTTTCTTTCTCCACAGGTGCTGCTGCATCTGCTGAATATTTCCAGCATATTTTGTTTTTATGACAGATGGCCTGGTTAGCAGCAAGAATAAGTCAGCGACTGATCAATAGAAAAGATCAGATTATGGGCGTGATTCTGCAGATTTGTGTTAAAGTCCGCTGAATGGCACGTTTAGTGGGGTGTTTCTTGGAGCCTGCAGTGACAAGAAACATCCCACTATTCTACAACACTTTGATGTTTTTTGGCCTCTCTCCACCGAGGCAGCATTTAGAGGGTTTTCCAGTGAGGGTGAGATCCAGATCGCGGCGTCGCACAAGATTCCATTGAATCTCCGCCATGTCCGATACCAAGCTATATCTTTAAAATTTTTCCAGAGTACATTTGATTTGAAAATGAATGGTGATGTGGGCGGCATGGTGGTGCAGTGGTTAGCACTATTGCCTCATGGCGCCAAGGACCCAGGTTTGATCCCGGCCCCAGGTCACTGTCCGTGTGGAGTTTGCACATTCTCCCCATGTCTGCGTGGGTCTCACCCCCACAACCCAAAGATGTGCAGGGTAGGTGGATTGGCCATGTTAAATTGCCCCTTAACTGCAAAAATAAGTTTTAAAAAGAAAAGAAATGGTGATGCCACAACAAGTGATAAGAAGCGGCGAAGTATTGCATTGGTTAATTAGTTATTTTTCATATATAATGCCCTTTAGCTGTATGTTTATAGTACTTCACAATTCAGCATTATTAATGATTTATTTATTGGCAAGATTTACGATAAAAATGAATAATTGATCTCTTAAACAAAGCTTGACAAATTATTTTCTTTGCGACATGAATTATTAAATAAAATAATCGAGAAGATTTATGTCCAATTATAACATCTTTTGTTGATTTTATTATTGTGCCTTCGTTGAATGATTTTCTTCAAATTCAAATTAGGTATGACCACTAGAAGAATTGGAATGGAAGAGCTACTGAGTCTAAAGGTGCATGGACCATGAATTAACATCAGCAGAAACACAGTGATCGAGCTGAATGGGATAGATTCAGAACAGCTCTAGCAGCTCAGACTTGGACATCCACACAGCATTGTTGACTATCATCAGCAGCAATTTTATTCAACCACAATCTGTAACCTCATCATCGGGCATATCCCCCACTCTGTCATTATCATCAAGCCAGGGGATAAACTCTGGTTCAATGAAGAATGCAGGAAGGCATTCCAGGAGCAGCGCTAGGCTTAACTGAAAATGATTGGCTATCTGGTATCTTGGCAATAGACCCAGCTAAGCAATCCCAGCGTATCAGATCAAGGCTCTGCAGTCCTGCCACATCCAGTCAGGAATGATGGTGGACAATTAAACAACTAACCAGAAGATGATGCTTCGCAAATATCCCCATCCACAATGATGACAGAGCACCGCACTTCACTGCAAAAGACAAGGCTGAAGCATTGGAACTATCTTCAGCCACAAGTGGATGATCCATCTCAGCATCTTCTTAAGTCCCCCCGAATCACAGATGTCAGTCTTCAGCCAATTTGATTCACTCCATGCAATATCAAGAAACAGTTAAAGGCACTGGATATTGCAAAGGCTATGGGCCCTGTTGGCATCCTTGTAATAGCTCTGAAGATTTCTGTTCCAGAACTAGCTGTGCCCCTAGCCAAGCTGTTTCAGTGCAGCTACAACAGTGGCATCGATCTGGCAATGTGGAACGTTGCTCAAGTTTGTACTGTCCAGAGCAACCAGGTCAAAACCAATCTGGCAAAATTTAAGTCAATAGGAAGTGGGGGAGAAATGTTCTATTGATTGAAGTCATACCTAACACAAAGGTGGTTATTGGAGGTCATAGAGTCATAACTGTCATAGAGTTTTACAGCACAAAACGAGGCCCTTGGGCCTTCAAGCACCTATCTATTCTAATCCCATTTTCTAGCCCTTGGTCCGTAGCCTTGGCATCTCTAGTGCTCATCTAAATGCTTCTTAAATGTTGTGAGGATTCTCACCTCTACCACCCTTTCAGACAGTGAATTCTAGATTCCCACTACCCTCTGGGTGAAATTTCTTTCCTCAAATCCCCTCTCAATCTCCTCGCTCTTACCTTAAATCTATACCTCTGATTATTGACCCCGCTACTGAGGGGAAACGTTTCTTACCATCTAATCAATCAATTTCCTTCATAATTTTGTGCACCTCAATCAGGACCCCCTCAGCCTTCTCTGCTCCAATGAAAACAACCCCAACCTATCCAGCCTCTCATAGTTGAAAAGGCAACATCCTGGTGAATCTCCTCTGCATCCATTCTAGTGCAATCCCTTCTTTCCTGTATTGTGGCATTCAGAACTGCACACAGTACTCTCGCTGTGGTCTAATGAGCATTTTATACAGCTCCATTATAACTTTCCTGCTCTTATATTCCACACCTCAGCTAATAAAGGCAAGTGTCCTATATATCTTCTTAATAATCAATCATAAGTCAATCATCTCAGTCCCAGGACAGTATTGTCAGAGTTCGTCAGGACAGTGTCCTAGGCACACTAACCTTCAGCTGCTTCATCGAGGACCCACCCTCCATCATAAGATCAGAAATGGGGGTGTTTATTAACAATTTCACAATGTTCAGTACCCTTCACAACTTCTTAGATATTGCAGCAATACATATGTCCATATGCAACGAATCCTGGACAACATTCAGGCTTGGGCTGATAAGTGGCAAATTACATTCACACTACACTAGTGCCAGGCAACAATTTTAATGGACAAGCCAAGAATCTGGATGAGTACAGCTCCAACAACACTCAAGAATCTTAACACCATTCAGAATAAACAGCCTACTTAATTGGCATCCCATCCCATCAATGTATGGCCATAGAATCATTACAGTGCAGAAGGAGGCCATTTGCCGCATTGAGTCTGCACCGACCCTCTGAAAGAGCACTCTATGTAGGCCCAACGCCCCCCCCCCCCCCCCACCCTCCCCGGCCCTATCCTCATAACACCACCTAACCTGCACATCTTTGGATGCTAAGGGGCAATTTAGCATGGTCACTCCACCTAACCTGCACATCTTTGGATTTGGGAGTAAACTGGACCACCCGGGGGAAACCCACGCAGACACGGGGAAAAAGTGCAAACTCCACACAGTCACCCAAGGCCGGAATTGAATCTGGGTCCCTGGCACTGTGAGATAGCAATGATAAACACTGTGTTGCCCCATTCACTCCCTTTTAGCATTTACTCTCTTCACCACTGGCACACAATGGCAGCAGTGTATACTGTATTCAAGATGCACTGTAATTACTCACCAAGACTCCTTCAACAGCACCTTCCAAATCCATGACCTTTATCAGCTAGAAGGACAAGGGCAGCAGATGCATAGGAACGCCACCACCTGCAAGTTACTTTCCAAGCCACACGCCATCCTGACTTGGAACTATATCGACTTTACTGTCGCTGGATCACATGTCCTGGAACTCCATTAACAGCTTTGAAAGTGTGCCTGAAGCAAATGGACTGCTCACCACCACCTTCTTGAGGACAATTAAGGATGAACAACAAACGTTGGGTGACATTGATGATCAGTATATGAAAAATGCATGATTTCAATTCATTATTCAATTACTTAATTTAGAATTTTGGTGGAGTATTGCCACTCACAAGAGGGATTGTGAAAAGGGTAGGATTCAAAACTGTCGATTCTGCTGCAAAATAACTTTAGAGAACATTAAATTTATCTCTGCAGAACATTGTTTGTGAGAATACATTATAAAATTCACCTGAACATTTGTTTTGTGTCATTAATTGAATGCTTAAATTGCAAAATAACAATGGGAAAAAATTCATATTCTTGGTTAGAAATTGTTCTGATAAAATGTATCACTACAATGGTAATCTGTAAGGTCTAATGATTTAAACATCCATCTTCATAAAGTTCTATCAAGAAATGGCAACTTATTCAGAGAGATTATGTTGGAATCAATCAACTGTTCACCTTGGTCATGCCTTTCCATCCCTTGTTTTTATATTTTCTCCAGTCGATTAGTCTGTGAATTTCCTTGTCCTCTCTCCTAATGTGTTTTGGTCCCTGTTCTGCCACATATATAATCACTGTGGTCTCCTCCTGTAATTATAATTGCTATCTCCTCCTTGTGCCCAATCATTATCTCCTTTCCCAACAGTTATTAGCACGGTATCACTGCCTACATGTATCATACTGTGACCTCCCATACAGTTAGCATCACTATGCTCTTTCCCACCTCCAAGCCATAATTGTGTCTTTCCCTGCAAAGATAATTACTGCTCAATCTGCATTTATTATCCCTCATCCCCCTCATCCACCTACCCCACCACAGATTATAATGATAATGACTCTAGGTTTTTTCCCCCCACATCACAGTTATAATTAATTTTACCCCAACATACCCACTGCTGCAGTTCACTAGATCAGACAAATATAGTTATGAACTCCATCTCGGTACATTCATCTAGGAATATCTACAATTTACCATCTGGCTGTTTCTGAAATAATTCAATGATTGTGCTTCCACTACCTAACCTGGAAATCCATTTCATGTGCTATTCATAATTTGGGGTCAATTCACTCGTAGTGGAGGGCACAGCATGCAGCAGTGCATCACTGTGCCGGGCCTGTTATTTAATATCCATGTAATTGAATCAAAAGA
This sequence comes from Scyliorhinus torazame, assembly GCF_047496885.1. NCBI lineage: Eukaryota > Metazoa > Chordata > Chondrichthyes > Carcharhiniformes > Scyliorhinidae > Scyliorhinus > Scyliorhinus torazame. The sequence goes on from NC_092715.1 coordinate 76,904,952, forward strand.
AGATTACAGGCAGTGTTCCCAAATTGATTGAAATAGAGCTTCCTATCATCAGTTCTAGGTTTACTTAAACTTGTTCTCTTATTCTATTATTAGTACTTTACCTGATGCTCCTGGTCAATTAGCTCAGTTGGCTGGCTGGCTGGTTTGTGATGAGGGGTAACACCAACAGCGCGGGCTCAATTCCTGTACCAACTAAAGTTACCATGAAGGCCCCACCTCCTCAACCTTGCCCCTGACCCGCAGTGTGGTTACCCTCAGGTTAAATCATCGCCAGTCAAATCTTGGAGAGCAGTCTATGGTCCTCTAGGACTGTGACAACATTTTCTTTTACCTAATGAATCATAGAATCATAGAATAATACAATGCAGAAGAGATCCTTCAGCCCATCGAGTCTGCACCGACGCATGAAATACACCTGGCCTGCGTACCTAATCCCATTTGCCAGCACCTGGCCCATAGCCTTGAATATTATGACGTGCCAAGTGCTCATCCAGTTACTTTTCAAAGGATGTGAGGCAACCATCCTCCCAGGCACTGTATTCCTGACCATCACCACCCTCTGGGTAAAAAGATTTTTCCACAAATTCCCCCTAAGCCTCCCACCTCTCACCTTGAACTTGTGTGCCTTCGTAATTGACCCTTCAACTCAGGGCAATTTGTCCACCCTGTCCATAATCTTGTACACCTCGATCAGGTCGCCTCTAAGTCTTCTCCGCTCCAGCGAAAACAATCCAAGCCTATCCAACTTCTCTTCATAACTTAAATGTTCCATCCCAGGTAACATCCTGATGAATCGCCTCTGCACCTCCTCCAGTGCAATCACATCCTTCTTATAATGTAGCGACCAGAATTGCACACAGTACTCCAGCTGTGGCATCACCAAAGTTCTATACAACTCCCAACATGACCTCCCTGCTTTTGTAATCTATGCCTCGACTGATAAAGGCCAGTGTCCCATATGCCTTTTTCACCATGCTGTTAACCTGCCCTTCTGCCTTCAGAGATCTATGGACAAACACACCAAGGTCTCTTTGTTCCTCGGAACTTTCCAGTGTCAGGCCATTCATTGAAAACTTCTTTGTCAAATTACTGCTTCCAAATTATATCACCTCACACTTTTCAAGGTTAAGCGATTGTAGCGCACAAAGACTCCGAGAGACGAATAGAGTGAAGTCGATGAGGCTTTATTAAGCGTGACTGTTTCCCCCGCAGTCCAGTAGTAGACTACCTGCGGGGGAGGGCTCCAGGTACTTATACTCCGCCTTCAGGGCGGAGCAAGAGGTCAACGTCCAACCAGGACCCGGGATCTGTCAGCCAATGACATCATGGCTTCACAGTCCCACATGACCCCTAATGCATACTACCACATTCACCCCTTGTTAAAAATGAACCCGGCGGGGTGATGCTTCGCATGGTGGTAAGGGTTTACAAGGCTGGTCCTGGGAGGAAAACTTTCAATATAACAGTATGTACAAGGTTTGTTTTTCAACTATTTACAGCAATTGTCAGGAAAAACAAAATGTTCTCATTAAGAGTCCACATTGTACTGTTAGATCGACACCACGAGTCGGTCGGGCGGTCTGGTCGTCCGTGTCGATCGCCTCGGCCCCGGTGGTGGTGGTGCTTGTTCTGGTGTTGTCTTCTCCGGGAGCCTTACGGTTTCAGCTTGGGCTTTATTCCTGGTCGGGCCTTGGAGGAGGACTGATCCTCCTGGGAAGGGGGCGGTCGCGGGATGTGGCGGTGGCAGGAAGCGGGGGGGTTGGGTGATTGGTGTCGGGGTGGTGTGTGTGTTGCCGGCGGGCGCCAGATCTCGCAGAGAGACCGTGTCCTATCGGCCGTCGGGGTACTCCACGTAGGCGTACTGCGGGTTCGCGTGAAGGAGGTGAACCCTTTCGACCAACGGGTCCGACTTGTGCGCCCGCACGTGCTTTCGGAGCAAGATGGGTCCTGGGGCCGCCAGCCAGGTCGGCAGCGACATTCCAGAGGAGGACTTCCTGGGGAAGACAAGGAGGCGCTCATGAGGCGTTTGATTAGTGCTAGTACACAGTAGTGACCGGATGGAGTGGAGGGCGTCCGGAAGGACCTCCTGCCACCGGGAAACTGGGAGGTCCCTGGACCGTAGGGCCATTAGGACGGTCTTCCAGACCGTGCTGTTCTCCCTCTCTACTTGCCCGTTCCCCCGGGGGTTGTAGCTGGTCGTCCTGCTCGAGGCTATCCCGTTGCTGAGCAGGAACTGGCGCAGCTCGTCACTCATGAAAGAGGACCCCCTGTCGCTGTGGACGTATGCGGGGCACCCGAACAGTGTGAATATGGTGTTCAGGGCTTTAATGACTGTGGCCGCGGTCATGTCAGAACAGGGGATGGCGAATGGGAAGCGGGAGTACTCGTCCACCACATTAAGGAAGTATATGTTGCGGTCGGTGGAGGGGAGGGGTCCTTTGAAGTCCAGACTAAGGCGTTCAAAGGGGCGGGAAGCCTTAATCAGGTGCGCACCATCCGGCCTGAAGAAATGCGGTTTGCACTCTGCGCAGATGTGGCAGTTCCTTGTGACTGTACGGACCTCCTCTAAGGAGTATGGGAGGTTGCGGGACTTGATAAAGTGGAAAAACCGAGTGACCCCCGGGTGGCAGAGGTCCTCGTGGAGGGTTTGGAGGCGGTTAATTTGTGCGTTGGCACATGTGCCGCGGGATAGGGCATCGGACGGCTCGTTCAGCTTTCCGGGACGATACAAGATCTCGTAGTTGAAGGTGGAGAGCTCGATCCTCCACCTTAGGATATTGTCGTTTTTGATTTTGCCCCGCTGTGCATTATCGAACATGAAGGCTACCGACCGTTGGTCGGTGAGGAGAGTGAATCTCCTGCCGGCCAGGTAAAGACTCCAATGTCGCACAGCTTCCACTATGGCTTGGGCTTCCTTTTCCACTGAGGAGTGGCGGATTTCTGAAGCGTGGAGGGTTCGGGAGAAAAAGGCCACGGGTCTGCCCGCTTGGTTAAGGGTGGCCGCTAGAGCTACGTCGGAGGCGTCGCTCTCGACCTGGAAGGGGAGGGACTCGTCGATGGCGCGCATCGTGGCCTTTGCGATATCCGCTTTGATGCGGCTGAAGGCCTGGCAAGCCTCTGTCGACAGAGGGAAGGTCGTGGTCTGTATTAGAGGGCGGGCCTTGTCTGCATACTGGGGGACCCACTGGGCGTAGTATGAAAAGAACCCCAGGCAGCGTTTCAGGGCTTTTGAACAGTGCGGGAGGGGAAATTCCATGAGGGCGCGCATACGTTTGGGATCGGGGCCTATTATCCCATTGCGCACTACGTAGCCCAGGATGGCTAGCCGGTTGGTGCTAAAAACGCACTTGTCCTCGTTGTACGTGAGGTTCAAGGCTTTAGCGGTCTGGAGGAATTTTTGGAGGTTGGCGTCGTGGTCCTGCTGGTCGTGGCCGCAGATGGTTACATTGTCGAGATACGGGAACGTGGCCCGCAACCCGTGGTGGTCAACCATTCGGTCCATCTCTCGTTGGAAGACCGAGACCCCGTTTGTGACGCCAAATGGGACCCTTAGGAAATGGTATAATCGCCCGTCGGCCTCGAAGGCTGTGTACTTGCGGTCACTTGGGCGGATGGGGAGCTGATGGTAGGCGGACTTGAGGTCCACGGTGGAGAAGACTTTATATTGGGCAATCCGATTGACCATGTCGGATATGCGGGGGAGAGGGTACGCGTCTAGTTGTGTGTACCTGTTGATGGTCTGGCTATAGTCTATGACCATCCTTTGCTTCTCCCCTGTCTTCACTACTACCACCTGTGCTCTCCAGGGACTATTGCTGGCCTGGATTATGCCTTCCTTTAGTAGCCGCTGGACTTCGGACCGAATGAAGGTCCAGTCCTGGGCGCTGTACCGTCTGCTCCTAGTGGCGACGGGTTTGCAATCCGGGTGAGGTTCGCAAACAAGGACGGGGGTTGCACCTTGAGGGTTGCGAGGCCGCAGATAGTGAGTGGGGGTATTGGGCCGCCGAATTTGAAGGTAAGGCTCTGTAGATTGCACTGGAAGTCTAATCCCAGTAATGTGGGGGCGCAGAGTTGGGGAAGGACGTGGAGCCTGTAGTTTTTGAACTCCCTCCCCTGCACCGTTCGGGTAACTATGCAGAAACCTTTGATCTGTACGGAGTGGGATCCTGCAGCTAGGGAAATCTTTTGTGCGCTGGGATAGGTGGTCAAGGAACAGCGTCTTACCGTGTCGGGGTGGATAAAGCTCTCCGTGCTCCCGGAGTCGACTAAGCATGGTGTCTCATGCCCGTTTATCAGCACCGTTGTCGTCGTCGTCTGGAGTGTCCGGGGCCAAGCTTGGTCCAGCGTTATTGAAGCGAGACGTGGTTGTAGTAGTGGAGCGTCTTCTTCGAACCCCGTGGAGCCGTCGACACTGGGGTCCGTTGTTGCCGTCCAAGATGGCGTCGGGGATGAACAAAATGGCTGCCCCCATGCATCGCACATGGCTGGGGGGTCACAAGATGGCGGCGGGGGTGGACAAAATGGCCGCCCCCATGCGTCGTACAGGTCTGGGGTGGTCCAAGATGGCGGCGCCCTTCCTCCCCTCGTGGTGGCCGGGACCCAAAATGGCGGCGTCTGCGGGTCGCACATGGGGCGCTGGGGGGGCCGGGGAGCGTTAGGAACGCGCAGGGCTCCCTCATCTCTGGGGACAGCGGTGGTCGGGACCCAAATTGGTAGCGCCGGCGGGTCATACGTGGGGCGCGGGGGGGGGGGGGGGGTTTGGGGGGCGTTAGAGTCGCGCAGAACTCCCTCTTCTCCGGGGAGAGCGGTGGTCGGGACCCACAGTGGTAGCGCCGGCGGGTCATACATGGGGCGCGGGGGGGGGGGGGGTTGGGGAGCGTAAGCGGCGTGCAGGGCTCCCTGTTCACTCGGGACTGCGGTGGTCAGGACCCAGAGTGGCTGCGCCTGCGGGTCGTACATGGGGCGCTGAGGGGGTTGGGGAGCGTAAGCGGCGTGCAGGGCTCCCTGTTCCCCCGGGACAGCGGCGACCTCACGGGACCGGCACACAACCGCGAAATGGCCCTTTTTCCCGCAGCTCTTGCAGATTGCTGCGCGGGCCGGGCAGCGCTGCCGGGGGTGTTTCGCCTGGCCGCAGAAATAGCAGTGGGCGCCCCCGGTGCGACTTGGTGTTTGGACCGCGCAAGCCTGTGGGGTGTCCGGGGGGGGGGGGGTGGGTTTGTCGCGACGGGTACGTACGGAGCCCAATGGGCTGCCGCACGGTCGGGGCCGTAGGCGCGGGTATTACGCGCGGCCACGTCTAGGGAGGCTGCTAGGGCCCGTGCCTCTGAGAGTCCTAGCGACTCTTTTTCTAGAAGTCTTTGGCGGATTTGGGAGGAGTTCATACCTGCCACAAAAGCATCGCGCATTAACATGTCCGTGTGTTCATTTGCGTTCACCGACGGGCAGCTGGAGGCTCGTCCCAAAATTAGTAGCGCGGCGTAGAATTCATCTATCGATTCTCCGGGACTTTGCCGTCTCGTTGCAAGTTGATAGCGAGCGTAGATCTGGTTTACTGGGCGGACATAGAGACTTTTCAGTGCTGCGAACGCCGACTGGAAATCCTCTGCGTCTTCGATGAAAGAGAAAATCTCCGTGCTTAACCTCGAGTGCAGGACCTGTAGTTTTTGGTCTTCTGTGACCCGGCCGGTGGCCGTTCTGAGGTAGGCCTCGAAACAAGTCTGCCAATGCTTGAAAGCTGCTGCCGCGTTCACTGCGTGGGGGCTGATCCTCAGGCATTCCGGGATGATCCTGAGCTCCATAGTCCTTTTTAGGCACGCTTAATAAATTGTAGCGCACAAAAGACTCCGAGAGACGAATAGAGTGAAGTCGATGAGGCTTTATTAAGCGTGACTGTTTCCCCCGCAGTTCAGTCATAGACTACCTGTGGGGGAGGGCTCCAGGTACTTATACTCCGCCTTCAGGGCGGAGCAAGAGGTCAATGTCCAACCAGGACCCGGGATCTGTCAGCCAATGACATCATGGCTTCACAGTCCCACATGACCCCTAATGCATACTACCACAGCGATGCTCCAGGTTTACCTTTCCTATACCGTTTAGTGCCTCTTTGCAGATGTTTTTTCCCTCAATTGTGTGTCAGAAGTGGGATTCGATCCCATGCCTCCAGTTGGAGACCAGAACACCCAGCTTACAGTGGAAGGACTTCACTCCTTGAGTCTGGCGCCTTAGACCACTCGGCCATCCTGACACCCTTCCCATCATTGTGGACCCATACCTGTCTGGATACATTTCTCTAAATTGGATGGATGCACAATTTGCCAATATGTGTTCCCAGTGAGTGCTGTTCCTCACTGGAAATAGAAATCCTGCCCTTACAATGCTCCCTCAAACTGCTGCCTTTCATGTGCAAGCCCAAGTTTATCCATGCATTCCTTATACTCAGTCCTCAGACCTTCCTGGGCATTCCCCAAGTCTGCATGGGCAAAGCACTAACTACGAGCAAGGACAATAGCCTGCTTCACTGCACTGAGCTAGAGACCAGGGGCTGGATTTTCAAGGGGCCCTGTGGCCAGGAATTGGTGCAGGGAGATGGTGCCATAGTGGCTATGTCACTGGCCAATAATCAAGAGGTGCAGTCTTTTCTTAGTAATGTCATTGCAGTGTTAATGTAAGCCTGTTTGTGACACAAATAAAGATTATTATTATTAATAACTTGGGACATGGGTTCAAATCTCACTAAGGCAGAAGGTGAATTTAAATTTAATTCAATTAATAAATCTGGAATATAAAGCTAATCTCCGAAATGGTGACCATTACAGCTATCATTGATTGTTCTAAAGATCTTTAGGGAAGCAAGTTTGCCACCTTTACCTGGACTGGCCTATATGTGACTATAAACCCCCAGCATGGACTTTTGACTGCCCTCTGAAATGACCTAGCACGCCACCCAATTCAAGGGAAATTGAGGATAGGCACCAAATGTTGGCCTTGTCAGCAAAGCTCACAACTCATGAAAGAAAAAAAATCTCAGACCTGGAGGTTAGCTTGTTATCCCGATGCCACTGGGACAGTTTGAAATTTTCAAAGGGTTGGCGGAGGAAGCAAACAGAAACCAGCTTGCCACCAATTAATGGCCGATTAAGCTCCTTAAGGAGCCTGTTAAGGCATCTGTGCAGTTGGGAATGGAATTTGTAATATTTTCTTCGGCAAAAACAAGCAGTCTGGTGCACTTTAGTGCAATGCTGTCGGGTTTGCCATAAAGCCAAAGAAAGGTTCCTCTTGTAACAGTGAAAGTTATGGAGCCATCGGGTAATCTGCCCAGGAATGTACACATTACCTTGGTTTGGCCCAGTTGTCCTCATGATCGATTCTCCTGCAAGGTCTGTCTGCTGAGCTGCCTGCAGGACAGTGATAATCCCCAGTATGGCCGTCGTATGATCTGTTGAGCTGCTCGCAGAAAAATACTTTTCACTGTACCTCAGTACACGTGACAATAAACAAATCCAATCCATCCAATCGTATTGCTGCCGACATCAACCAGGCAACGTCTGCTTCCTGGAGGTGCTCAGTGCCATTAATTGGACATCAAGCTTGCTTCCTGCCCAATTATGCTATTTGAATTTTATTTTTATACATCTTATATTTGAATTTATATTTTATACATCTTATGAATTTTATACATCTTATATTTAACAATTCACAAGTTACATATTACAAAACCACGCCAAAAAGGGAAATAAAGAAACGACAAACAGAAATCAGCAGATATATTTACAGGCAAGTGTCTTCTCCCCCATTGTGGCTGAGATCCCCCTTTAGTCGGCCTACATGTCACAGTCCCCAGTATGGCCAGAGCCCGTATTTACAAGTGTCTATTTACAGTTTGGCTTGGGCTTCAGCTTGCCCTCGGAACAGTCCTCAGCGGCTTTGTCCCTCTCGTTCTCTTTGCGTGCCTTCACCCCTCCCCATTCCGCACATCCCTCTCCCCACTTTCCTTTTCTTCTTTGACCCATCGCTCGTTCACATCCCCCCCCTCCCCGCCCCTTGCCCCTTACTCTACTGGTTGTTGATTGCGAACAGGTCTTAGAACAAGGTGATCAATGGCTTCCTGTGGAAGCCTTCTTCTGAACCCCGGATGGCGAATTTTATTTTCTCCAGCCTGAGAAATTCCACCACGTCGCACAGCCAGTCTGCAACTTTGGGTGGTATTGCCGATCACCAGCTGAGCAGGTTTTCCAGTGGGCGATCAGGAAGGCAAACGTTAGCGTGTTGGCCCCCCTCCCCATGGCAGGTCTGAGACCCTGAAGACCCCCACTTTTGGGCAAAGCTCCTCCCTCACTCCCACTATCCTGGACACTGCCTGAAAGAAGATTGCCCGGTACCCGAAAAGTCTGGGACAAACACAGAACATGTGGGTGTGATTGACCGGGCTTCCCTGGCAACATTGTCCTCCACCTCTGGAAAGAACCTTTTCATTCGAGTTCTGGTTAGGTACACCCTGTGCACCACCTTTAGCTGTGTTAGGCTCAGCCCTGCACACGTGGAAGTGAAATTTGCCCTGTGTAGTGCTTCGATCCATAGTCCTCCCCTATCTCTATGACTAGTTACTACTCCCATTATTTCCTTGTCTCGTATTTCCTCCAATAGTTGCCCGTCCGGACAAATCCGCACAGTTTCCCTTCCCTAGGTTGCCCGCGACCAGCTGTACTTTTACTAACGAGTGTCCTGGTATCTGGTTGTTTCCTTGCGGAGGACGTTTTTGACCTGAATGTATCTCAGTTCATTTCTTCTTGGTAACCAGAATCTCTCCGTGAGTTCCCCCAGGATCGCAACTCTATCGCCCTTGTAAATGCCCCTAATTGTCGGAGTTCCCTTGGCATTTTGAAGGTGGGGTCCATTATTTTATTTTTTTTATTCTCCTCCTTTTTCACATTTTCTCCCAAATTTACACCCAACAATAAACAATAATCAGTAACGAATGTAATGTCAATCCCCATATCAATAACAACGATCCCATCCTCCCACCAAATCCCAGACATTGGGTTAACATAAACAAATGACAAAGAGGAATCAGGAATCACCCATAGTTTCCAATAACACATACAGTCCCCCCTCCCCCCCCAACCCTCCCAACCCCCAACCCCCCTAATGTTTGGTGTGATCCAATTCTCGAAAGTGCCAAATGAATAATGTCCATGAATTGTAGAACCCTTCCATCCTTCCGCTCAGTTCAAATTTGACCTTTTCAAGGGTCAAGAATTCCAGCAGGTATCCCGCCATGCCAGGGCACAGGGTGGAGAGGTTGGTCTCCATCCTAACAGGATCCGCCTTCGGGCGATAACGAGGCGAAGGCTACAACATCTGCCTCCGCGCCCGTTCCCAACCCCGGTTGGTCCGACACTCCGAATATGGCCTTCCGAGGGCCCGGGTCCAGTTTCACGTGCACCACTTTAGAGATTACCCTGAACATCTCCTTCCAGTAATCCTCCAGCTTTGGACAGAACCAAAACATATGAATGTGGTTTGCGTGCCCCCCCCACCCCGCAACATTCACACACATCTTCTACACCCTCAAAGAGCCAGCTCATCCTCGCCCTTGTAAGGTGCGCTCTATCCACCACCTTCAGCTGTATCAGCCCCAACATCGCACACGAGGTGGAGGTGTTCACCCTCCGGAGCACCTCACACCAGAACCCCTCCTCCATACCCTCTGTGGTATTATAGGTATTACGGTACCTGAGAGGCTAAAGTACCATTGGTAGAACCTGTATGCTTGTTATTGGCTGGAGTGTATAATGGCTCAGCCCTGATAGGCGGGGTATAAGAACCCGTGCCGCCCCAGCAGCCCTCATTCTGTACCTGAACTGCTGGGGGAAACATCTAGCTTATTAAAGCCTTCAGTTGGACTACAACCTCGTTTAGTGGTCATTGATCGTGCATCAATTTAATAAGCTAGAATTTTAAGAAGGAAGGATGGAGCTCCGAATCAAGCCGGAGTGTCTGCAACTCAGCCCCCACGCGGCAAACTCAGCAGCAATCTTTAAGCACTGGCTGGCGTGTTTTAAAGGGTATCTCGAGACGGCCAAAAACACACCCATGGGAGAGCAGAAACTGTACGTCCTGCACTCAAGGGTGAGCCAGGAGATTTACACCCTCATCGAGGAAGCGGAAGACTTTGATGCAGCAATCGAGCTGCTAAAAGGACACTATATTCGCCCGGTAAACCAGGTCTACGCCCGGCACCTGCTTGCAACAAGACGGCAAACCCCTGGGGAATCGTTGGAGGAATTCTACCACGCACGCCTGGTGCTGGGCAGAAGCTGTGGCTGCCCGCAAGTTTCGAAGAGCGAACACACGGAACTCTTAGTCCGGGACGCTTTCTGGCAGGTATGCTTTCATCACAAATCCGCCAGCGCCTGTTCGAGAAGGACACCCTGGGTCTCAGAGAGGCACGGGCCCTTGCAGGCTTCCTGGACATGGCCTCCAGGAACGCCCGCGCCTACGTTCCCGACCGCGCAGCAGCCCCCTGGGCAGCGTGGAACCCCGCAGCGGCCGACCCCGAGACTTCCCCCGTTCCTCCGCAGGTTTGCGCTGCAAGGTGACCTGGCAACCCCGAGGGGCCCCGCTGCTACTTTTGCGGGCAGGCCAAGCACCCCTGCCAGCGCTGCCCGGCCCATGCATCCACCTGCAAGGGATGCGGCAAAAAGGGCCATTTCGTGGGGGTATGTCAGGCCCGAGCGGTGGCCGCGGTCTCCAGCGGTGAATCCGGACCGCCACCACAAACTTCTCCACGGGCCCCGTGTGGCCAGCGGTCGCCGCCACCCCCATATCCCAGGGCCACATGTGGACCCCGGGCACCGCCATCTTGTTCCACGGACGCCACGCTTGAGGGATGGGTGCCGCCATTTTGTGCACCCCCGGCCATGTGCGGCCTATGGGAGACGCCATCTTGGATGAACCCCCAGGACCGCAGCTCGGCCGACCACACACTGCCTGAACAGAATTCCCAACTACTGCGATTGGCCTTGGTGACTCTTGATCAGTCTCAACCTCGAACACTCTCAACCGCTACGATGACCGTTTTCATCAACGGGCACGAGACGTCCTGCCTAATTAACTCTGGGAGCACGGAGAGCTTCATACACCCCGACACGGTAAAGCGCTGTTCCCTCCTCATCCACCCTGTTAATCAAAAAATCTCACTGGCCTCCGGTTCCCACTCAGTGGAGATAAAGGGTTTTGTGCAGCAAACCTCACAGTCCAGGGAAGGGAGTTCAAAAATTTCCGTCTCTACATCCTTCCCCACCTCTGCGCGGCTACACTCCTGGGTTTAGACTTCCAGTGTAACCTTCAAAGTCTGACCTTCCAATTCAGCGGCCCTATACCCCCCCTTACTGTCTGCGGCCTCGTGACCCTTAAGGTCGACCCGCCTTCCCTGTTTGCGAACTTCACCCCGGATTGCAAACCCGTCGCCACCAGGAGCAGACGCTACAGTGCCAGGAACGGATCTTTATTAGGTCAGAGGTCTAAAGGCTACTGAGGGAAGGGGTCATTGAAGCCAGTAGTGGTGGTAAAGACCGGGGAGAAGCATAGGATGGTCATCGACTGCAGTCAGACCATCAACAGGTTTACGCAGCTGGACGCATACCCCCTCCCCCGCATATCCGACCTGGTAAACAGGATTGTGCATTATAAGGTCTTCTCCATGGTGGAACTCAAGTCCGCCTACCACCAGCTCCCCATCCGCACTAGTGACCGCAAATACATTGCCTTCGAGGCAGACGGGTGGCTCTATCACTTCTTAAGGGTTCCCTTTGGTGTCACTAACGGGATCTCGGTCTTCCAGCGCGAGATGGACCGAATGGTTGACCGGTACGGTTTACGGGCAACATTCCTGTATCTCTATAATGTCACCATCTGCGACCACGACCAGCAGGACCACGACACCAACCTCCGAAAATTTCTCCAGACCGCTAAAATCCTTAACCAAACATACAATAAGGATAAATGTGTGTTTAGCACCGACCGTCTAGCCATTCTCGGCTACGTAGTGCGAAATGAAGTTATAGGCCCCAACCCTGAATGCATGCGCCTCCTTATGGAGTTCCCCCTCCCTCACTGCTCCACGGCCCTAAAACGCTGCCTGAGGTTTTTTAGCTACTACGCCCAGTGGGTCCCCAACTATGCGGACAAGGCTCGTCCCCTGATCCAATCCACAGTTTTTCCCCTGTCGATAGAGGCCTGCCAGGCCTTCAGCCGCATCAAAGCAGACATTGCGAAGGCCACGGTGCACGCCATCGACGGGTCCCTCCCCTTCCAGGTCGAGAGCGATGCGTCCGACGTAGCTCTGGCGGCAACCCTCAACCAAGCGGTCAGACCCGTGGCCTTCTTCTCCCGCACCCTCCATGCTTCCGAAATCCGCCACTCCTCAGTCGAAAAGGAGGCCCAGGCCATAGTAGAAGCTGTGCGACATTGGAGGCATTACCTGGCCGGCAGGAGATTCACTCTCCTCACGGACCAACGTTCATGTTCGATAATGCACAGCGGGGCAAGATAAAAAACGACAAGATCTTGCGGTGGAGGATCGAACTCTCCACCTACAGCTACGAGATCTTGTCCCGGGAAGCTGAATGAGCCTCCTGACGCCCTGTCCCGTGGCACATGTGCCACCGCACAAGTGGACCGCCTCCGAGCCCTCCACGAGGACCTCTGCCACCCGGGGGTCACTCGCTTTTTCCATTTCGTCAAGACCCACAACCTGCCCTATTCCATCGAGGAGGTCAGGACTGCCACCAGGGATGGCCAGAGAGAGCACACCTGATAATGGCTTCCCGTCCCTTTGAACGCCTCAGCATGGACTTCAAAGGCCCCCTCCCCTCCACCGACCGCAACACGTATTTCCTGAACGTGATTAACAAGTATTCCCGGTTCCTATTCGCCATCCCCTGCCCTGACATGACCGCCTCCACCGTCATCAAGGCCCTCCATAGCATCTTTGCACTGTTCGGGTTCCCCGCTTACATACACAGCGATAGGGGGTCCTCCTTTATGAGCGGCGAACTGCGTCAATCCCTGCTCAGCAAGGGCATCGCCTCGAGCAGGACGACCAGTTACAACCCCCGTGGTAACGGACAGGTAGAGAGGGAGAACGGAACGGTCTGGAAGACTGTCCTACTGGCCCTATGGATCATGAACCTCCCAGTCTCCCGCTGGCAAGAAGTCCTCCCGGATGCCCTCCACTCCATCCGGACACTACTTTGTACAACCACCAATCAGACACCTCACGAACGTCTCCTTGTCTTACCTAGGAAGTCCTCCTCTGGGACCTCGCTCCCAACCTGGCTGGCAGCATCTGGACCCACCCTGCTCCGAAAACACGAGCGGGCGCACAAGTCGGACCTGTTGGTCGAGAGGGTCCACCTGCTCCATGCTAACCCCCAGTGCCCCTACGTGGTGTACCCCGACGGCCGACAAGATACGGTCTCCCTACGGGACCTGGCACCCGCCGGAACTCCAGGCACATTCCAGCCACCAGTCCCTCCACTGCAGCACCTTACAGGAGGATCGGTCCTTCCGCCGCCCCTGTCTAGGCCCCCCCACCCACCGACGCCCCCCGCAGGCGCTCCCTCCCCAGGTCAGCCGATTTCCTCACCAGCGCCGTCTAGGGGTGCCGAAGCTGCCATGGAGATCGAAGCCACGCTCCCGGAGTCACAGACGCCCGAGCCTCCACCGGAGTCACCACCGAGGCTCCGACGATCACAGAGGACGACCAGGGCCCCCGATCGATTGATTGCTTCATTTTAACTGTAATCTGTAAATATACAACACCAAATGTACATAGCTACCAGACTTGTAAATAGTTACTAAACACTGTAGGGAGGTATTACGGTACCTCCATAACTAATTATACCATATTGTTATGTTTTGTAGTTTCTTGCCACCACCCCCACCGGACTTTTTTTAACAGAAGGTGAATGTGGTATTATAGGTATTACGGTACCTGAGAGGCTAAAGTACCATTAGTAGAACCTGTATGCTTGCTATTGGCTAGAGTGTATAATGGCTCCGCCCTGATAGGTGGGGTATAAGAACCCGTGCCGCCCCAGCAGCCCTCATTCTGTACCTGAGCTGCTGGGGGAAACATCTAGGTTATTAAAGCCTTCAGTTGGACTACAACCTCGCTTTAGTGGTCATTGATCGTTCATCACCCTCTCACAACTCTTCCTCCCATTTTGCCTTGATCCCTTCCAGCGGCGCCTTCTCCTCTTCCAAAATAGTCCCGTAAACCGCCGATATTACCCCCTTCTCCAGTCCCCCTGTCGTCAGCACCTCCTCCAGCAATGTGGAAGTCAGCTTTACTTGGAAGCTCTGTATCTCCTTTCTGGCAAATTCTCGAACCTGCATGTATCTAAATAGTTCCCCCTGCTCCAGCCCATACTTCGCACCCAGCTCCTTCAGTCCCGCAAAACGACCCCCAAGAAACAAATCTTTTAGTGTCTTAATTTCTTTCTCCTCCCATCTCTGAAAATTTCCATCCCACTTCCCTGACTCAAATCTATGGTTCCCCCGAATTGGCATTTCCCTTGACCCTGCCCCCAACCCGAAGTGTTGGCGAAACTGCCTCCAAATTCTCAATGAAGCTATTACTGCCTGACTCCCTGAGTATCTCCCCGGGGCCGTCGGGAGCAGTGCTCTCGCTAGCGCCTTCAATCCCGACCCCCTACCCAAACTCTCCTCCATTCTGACCCATTGGAAGTCAACCCCTCTGACCCAGCTCCGCACCTGAAAAATAAACAGGAATCGTGGCAGCACACTCATTTTAACCGCTATACCCAATCCGCCAATGACAGAGGGAGACCATCCCACCTTGCCAGATCATCTTTCACCCTCCCCACCAAACAGGTGGGGTCCATTATTGCGGAGTGAACACGTGGTTGTTGCAGATGAAGCCAAAGTATTACCTCATTTGGTACCACGTCCGGAGTGTGGCTATTACCACTGGGCTCGTCGAGTATTTGGCCAAAGAGGATAGCACAGCGGCTGTGGCTAGAGATTGGAGGGATATCCCTATGCTGGAACTCTTCTCCATCTACACACACTCCTCTCTCGGTTCCTTCACCCATCCCCATGCACTTCCTGAAGTGGCCGCCAAATGGTAGAACTATAGATTCGGAAGGGCCAGGCCTCCTATGTTACTTCACCCCCCCCCCCCACCCCTCACACACACACAAAAGCTATGATTAGTTTGTCGACTGTGTTCAAAAAGGCCTTGAGGATGCAGATTGGAAGGAATATGAACAGGAAGAGGAACCTGGGCAGCACGTTCATTTTGATCATCTGTATTCTCCCTGAGAGTGGGGGTGGGCCCCACCTCAGCAGATTCCTTTTGACTTCCTCCACCAGACTCGTGAGGTTCTATTTGTGGATGCGTATCCAGTCTTGGGCCATTTGGATCCCCCGGTAGCGGAATTTGGTCTGGGCTTTCTTGAATGGCAGTCTCCCCAGCTCTGTCCCTCCCCCTGTAGGTTCACAGGGAAGATCTTGCTTCTGCTCAGGTTAAGTTTGTAGCCCGAGAAGGCTCTAAACTCCTTTAGGAATTTCATTATCCCTTCCATGATGGTCCAGGGGTTTGAGATGTAGAGGAGCAGATCATCCGCGTAGAGTGAACCTCTATGCTCTCTGTCCCCCCTTTCGATACCTCTCCATCCCTTCGCCATTCTGAGGACGATCGCTAGTGTCTCGATTGCCAGAGCAAACAGCAGCGGGGACAATGGGCATCCCTGCCTGCTGCTTCTTTGCAGCTGGAAGTATTTAGTGCTGGTGGTGTTTGCCCGTGCGCTTACCAGGGGAGCATTGTACAGTAGTTTCACCCAGGAGGTGACCCCTGGCCCAAACCCAAACCATTCCAGTACCTCTAGGAGGCATTTCCATTCGACTCTGTCGAAGGCCTTTTATGCATCCAGGGAGATGATCACTTCTGGTGTTCTGTCCCCGGATGGGGTCATTATCACGTTCAGCAGCCGCCTGATGTTCAATGTTAGCTGCTTGCCCTTGATAAAGCCCGTCTGGTCTTCCGAGACTACCTCTGACACAGCTCTCCAGCTGCCTTGCCAGGACCTACACCAAGATCTTTGTATCCATGTTGAGTAGTGAGATGGGCCTGTTTGTCCTTTTTGGCTTTCAGCGACATTGAGGCTTGTGCCAGTGTTGGTGGCAGGGTGCCTCTTACTAGTGAGTCTGCGAACATCTCCCGCAAGTGCGGGGCTAAAGCTGGTATGAATTTTTTGTAGAAGTCTGCCAGGAATCCACCTGGCCCGTTGCCTTCCCTGCCAGCATGGAGTTGATTCTCTCCATCACATCCCCCAGTTCTAATGGTGTTTCCACGCCCCATCTCTTATATTCCCCCACGACCGGCATGTCTAGTCCATTGAGGAACTGCTTCATCTTTGAGACCCCCTCCGGGAGCTCGGATGTATACAGCCCTCGATAGAAGGTTGAGAAGGCTTAATTGATCTTTTCTGGCAGAGCGACTAGCCTACCGCTTCTGTCTTTAACCTGAGATATTTGCCTCATGGCTGCCTGCTTTCTCAGCTGGTGAGTCAATGGGCGGCTGGCTATGTCTCCATGTTCGTAAAAGGTCTCTCCCCCCCCCCCCCCCCCCACCACCCACCCCCCCGTGTCTGTTGGAGCTGGTGCACTGCTTTCCCAGTGGAGAGCAGGTCAAAGTCCATCTGTAGCTTTTTTCCTCTCCACCAGTAGTTCCACGGTTGGGGTTGAGGAGTACCACCGATCCACCTCCTGTATGGAGTCGACCAGCTGTTGTCTAGCCGCCTTCTCCATCCTATCTTTGCGCACCTTGCACGCAATTTTCCTTTTTATCATCACCTTCAGTGCCTCCCAGAACATGGAGGGTGGGTCTTCCTATTCTGGTTGTTGGTAACGTATTTGTCTATGGCCTGTGCTATCTTTTCTCAGAATGCCTTGTCGACCAGGAGATCTGTGGCCAGTCTCCATAGAGATGTTGTGTCCATCCTGTCTTACCCTCACATCCACGTAATGTGGAATGTGGTTGGAAAGTGCGATTGCAAAGTACTCTGCTCCTGCTACCCCTGGAAGCACTACTTTCCCCACTACAGAAAAGTTGATCGTGGTATATACTCTGTGTACCTGGGAGACGAAGTAGAGCTCCTTCTCCCCTGGGTGTGTGAACCTCCTTGGATCCACTGCTCCCATTTGTTCCATGAAAACATTCAATTTGTTTGCCATGTATGATTTTTTTTCCCCTGACTTGGGGTTTCCTGGAAGAAGACTGTCAGCTCTCAGATGGGCAAAGACTGTGGATCTTTTCACCTGGCTGTTAAGTCCCCTGATGTTCCAGGTGAAAGTTCTGACAGAGGGTTTCTATGCACCTCCCCCCGCCCCCCACCATGGCGTCAAGGGGTCAACCATACTTATATCGTGGATGCATCCCTGCACTGCAGGATTTCCTTTTGTTTGAGGGCCACCATCGGTTTGTACGCCATGTGCGATTGCAGCCATGTGCCATCTGTCGTAGCCAGCCTTCTACCTCCTCCCATCCCTTCCCACCCCCCACCCCCCCCCCCCCCCATGGGCCTCCCCCCAGCTTTTCCCCCCATCTAGAGCTTTCTCCTCCAGGCACTCTCTCCCCGTCGGGAGTTGTACCGTAGCCCTCCACTCATTCGTACTTCCCTGTGCCACCCTCCGTCATCGATCCACACCTTTCCCCAACCATTGCGTTTCTCTCCCCACTTTCCTCTTCCTCACCTACTTCTGCTTCCTACTGCTCTCACCCCTTCCTTCCTGAGACTCATAGCCAGGTCAAAGATAAGGCAGATCGTTCCCATGCAAATAGTCTCTTCTGCTTAGACCCATGAGACTAGAATTCTGGTTCACTGCTAGCGTTGTTGCGTTCCCAGCCCGTGCTTGTGTACAAATCTGTCTGCTTCTGCCGGTGCGGTGAAGTAGTACTCCCTCCCCTGGAAAGTCATCCCGAGTTTGGCAGCATCCCGAACCGCACGTTATTCTTGTAAAGGGCCTTGGCTGTGTTAAATTCCGCCCGCTGCTTCGCCAGGTTCCCCCAGTGTCCTGGCACACACGGATCAAGTGTGCCTCCCACTTACAGGACCATGTACGCATTTCCCAGTTTAGAATCTTTTCCCAGTCTTGGTACCAGTGCAGTTTTGTGATGATGTGCCCATGGCTACTCCCTGGCTTTGGGTTTTGGATTGGATTGGATTGGATTGGATTTGTTTATTGTCACGTGTACCGAGGTACAGTGAAAAGTATTTTTCTGCGAGCAGCTCAACAGATCATTAAATACATGAAAAGGAAAGAAAAGAAAATACATAATAGGGCAACACAAGGTATACAATGTAACTACATAAGAACTGGCATCAGATGAAGCATACAGGGTGTAGTGTTAACGAGGTGAGTCCATAAGAGGGTCATTTAGGAGTCTGGTGAAGGTGGGGAAGAAGCTGTTTTTGAGTCTGTTCGTGCGTGTTCTCAGACTTCTGTATCTCCTGCCTGATGGAAGAAGTTGGAAGCGTGAGTAAGCCGGGTGGGAGGGATCTTTGATTATACTGCCCGCTTTCCCCAGGCAGCGGGAGGTGTAGATGGAGTCAATGGATAGGAGGCAGGTTTGTGTGATGGACCTGGCGGTGCTCACGACTCTCTGAAGTTTCTTGCAGTCCTGGACTGAGCAGTTGCCACACCAGGCTGTGATGCAGCCCGATAGGATGCTTTCTATGGTGCATCTGTAAAAGTTGGTAAGGGTTAATGTGGACATGCCAAATTTCCTTAGTGACCTGTAGTCTCTGTCCATTTCTGGGGGCTTGTGGAAGCTTTCCCCTACAAAAAATTTGCCTAGAATCTGGGCCATGTACTCCGTACGGTTCCTGCCCTTGGTACCCTCTGCTATGCCCACAACGCGGAGGCTTTGGCGGCGCGACCTGTTCTCTTGGTCTTCGAGGGCAGCATGGTAGCACAGTGGTTAGCAATGTTGCTTCACAGCACCTGGGTCCCAGGTTCCATTTGAATTTTAAAATAGTATTGCGAGAACGATGCAGCTGAGACGCGGGGTCAGGACACAGAATTCATCTGGTTGTTGGGTTCCCGACCCCGCTTTGAAATCCAGACCCTGGAAATGCTCATGAATAGTCTGATGAATATCCCCTTGTTTTTATTTTTGTTGGTTTCTGCACAATGTTTCTTCTCAGTGATGAAATCCACAGCCTGTCACTCACACATACCATAAAGGGCTTTACCTCCATGTGACTATCACCTAGAAATGGGTGGCAAATCATGGGGACCACAATTCACAATGTGCTCCCAGTAGCTAATGTTCAATTGCCACAAACATGATTCATAAGAACATAAGAACTAGAAGCATGAGTAGGCCATCTGGCCCCTCGAGCCTGCTCCGCCATTTAATGAGATCATGGCTGATCTTTGTGGACTCAGCTCCACTCTCCGGCCGTACACCATATCCCCAAATCCCTTTATTCTTTAGAAAGGCATCTATCTTTTTCTTAAAAACGTTTAAAGAAGGAGCCTCAACTGCTTCACTGGGCAAGGAATTCCAGAGATTCACAACCCTTTGGGTGAAGAAGTTCCTCCTACACTCCGTCCTAAATCTACCTCCCTTATTTTGAGGCTATGCCCCCTAGTTCTGCTTTCCCCGACCAGTGGAAACAACCTGCCCGCATCTATCCTATCTATTCCCTTCATAATTTTATATGTCTCAATAAGATCCCCCCACATCCTTCTAAACTCCAATGAGTACAGTCCCAGTCTACTCAACCTCTCGTCATAATCTAATCCCCTCAACTCTGGGATCAACCTAGTGAATCTCCTCTGCACTCCCTCCAGTGCCAATATGTCCTTTCTCAGGTAAGGAGACCAAAACTGAACACAATACTCCAGATGCGGCCTCACCAACACCCTATACAATTGCAGCATAACCTCCCTCGTCTTAAACTCCATCCCTCTAGCAATGAAAGACAAAACTCGATTAGCTTTCTTAATCACCTGTTGCACCTGCACACCAACATTTTGCGACTCGTGCACCAGCACACCCAGGTCCCTCTGCACAGCAGCATGTTTTAACATCTTACCGTTTAAATAATAATCCATTCTGCTGTTATTCCTCCCAAAATGGATAGCCTCACACTTGGCAACATTGAATTCCATCTGCCAGACCCTAGCCCATTCACCTAACCTATCCAAATCCTTCTGCAGACTTCCTCTTGGGTGAACTTTCCCCCCAACTCTAAACTGTCTCTGTTAAATTTCTAAACAATATGTGCAAGATTCCAGTAGGAATTTATTATAATAAATATATCTTAACAGTTCATTTGCATCTTTATTGTCAAGAAACATAAGAGCTTGTTATCTGTTTTTTGGACAGAGATAATTATGTGATTGAAAATGAGCCACATGTTGGGCAATTTCCTAAACTGCAACATGTTTTTCTTAAAGGATGAGATGCCTTTATCTGTATAGATGACCTGTATTCCATTAACCAGTTCTGTTTGTGTTGTGGGTAGAATTAAGAAATTATTATTGTTACCAGGAGGAGGAGGCCGTGATGGATCATCCACCCAGCACTTCTGGCTGAAGATTGTGACAAATGCTTCAGCTTTTTCTTTTAGCACTGATGAGCGGGGCTCCCCCATCAGTGAGAATGGGGATGTTTGTGGAGCTTCCTCCTCCAGTTAGTTGTTTAATTGTCCTCCTCCATTCATGAATGGATGTGGCAGGACTGTACTGCTTAGACCTGACCTGTTGGTTATGGGATCACTGAGCTCTGTCCATTGAATGCTGGTTCCACTATTTGGCATGCAAGTAGTCCTGTGTTGTAATTTTGCCAGGTTGACACCTCATTTTTAGGTACGCCTGGTGCTGCTCCTGTCATGTCCTATTGAACAAGGACTGATCCCCTGGCTTGATTGTAATGGCAGAGTGGGAATATGTCCGACGTTGATTGTGGTTGAGTAAAATTCTGCTGATGTTGATGACCTACAGTTCCTCAAAGATACCCAGTTTTGCTAGATCTGTTCAAATTCTTTCCCATTTAGCAGTGATGCCTCACAATACAACAGGGATAGCCTCAATTTGAAGATGGGACTTAGTCTCGACAAGGACTGTGTGGTGGTCACTTGCACTGATATTGTCATGTGCAGATGCATCTGCAACAGGTAGTTTGGCGAGGACGAAGTCAAATAAGATTTTCCCTCTTAGACCATAGAACATGCAGTGCAGAAGGTGGCCATTTGGCCCATCGAGTCTGCACCGACCCACTTAAGCCCTCACTTCCACCCTATCCCCGTAACCCAATAACCCCTCCTAACCTTTTTGGTCACTAAGGGCAATTTATCATGGCCAATCCAACAAACCTGCACACCTTTGGACTGTGGGAGGAAATCGGAACACCTGGAGGAAACCCACGCACACACGGGGAGAATGTGCAGACTCCGCACAGACAGTGACCCAGCAGGGAATCGAACCTGGGACCCTGGCGCTGTGAAGCCACAGTGCTATCCACTTGTGCTACCGTTCTGCCCTTGCAAATCTTGTTATCTTTCTCATCACCTGCCATAGAGCCAGTCGAGCATTTATGCCCTTTAGGACCCGGCCAGCTTAGTCTGTGGTGGTGCTAATGAGCCACTCTTGGTGATGGATTTTGAAGTCCCTCACACAAAGTATATTTTGCACCCTTGCTACCCTCAGTGCTTCCTCCAAGTGGTGTTCAGCATAAAGGAGTATTGATGAATTAGCTGAGGGGGTGGGGCGATATACGGTAACCAGCCAGAGGTTTCCTTGCCCATATTTGATCTCATGCCATGAGGCTTCATGGGGTCCAGAGTAGATGATGAGGACACCCAAGACAACTCCCCCCCTCCTGTATATCACTGTGCCTCCACCACGTCTGGTGGGTCTGTCCTACCAATGGGACAGGACATACCCGGGGATGGTGATGTCTTGGTTATTGTCTTTATGATCTGATTATGTGAATATGACTATATCAGGCTGTTGCTTGACTAGATTGTGGGGTCAGTTCTCCCAATTTTGCTACCAGCCCCGAGATGTTAGTAAAGAGGACTTTGCAGAACAGGTAAGTCCCTGCAAAAATTAAGGTCAGAAAAGACAGGAAACCATGGATGACAGGCAAATTGAGAGACCAGTCAAAAATAAAAAGAGAGAATGCATAAGGTCTGGGCAACTAAAAACAGATGAAGCTTTTAGAGAATAAAGGGAAAGTAGGAACAAACTCAAATGGGAGTTAGGAGGGCTAAAAGAGGCTATGAAATGTCATTGGCAAGCAGGGTCAAGGAAAATCCCAAGGCCTTTTATACATATATAAGGAGCAAGAGGGTAGTTAGGGAAAGGGTAGGCCCACTCAAGGACAAATGAGGGAAGTTATGTATGGAGCCAGAGGAAGCGGGTGAGATCGTTAATGAGTACTTTATATTGGTATTCACCAAGGAGAGGGACATGACGGATGTTGAGGTTAGGGATGGGTGTGTGAATACTCTAGGACATGTCAGAATTATGAAGGAGGAAGTGTTGGATATCTTAAAATGCATTAAGATAGACAAGTCCCCTGGGCTGGATGGGATATATCACAGGTTACTGTGGGAGCCAAGAGAGGAAATAGTTGGGGCCTTAACAGATACCTTTGCATCATCTTTGACCACAGGTGAGGTTACAGAGGACTGGAGGATAGCCAATGTTGTCCCGTTTTTTAATAAGAGAAGCAGGGATAATCCAGGTAATTATAGGCTGGTGAGCCTGGCATCAGTGGTGGGGAAGCTGTTGGAGAAGATACTGAGGGACAGGAGTCATTCACATTTGGAAGCAAATGGTCTTGTTAGTGATAGGCAATATGGTTTTGTGCGGGGAAGATCATGTCTTACCAACTTGATAAGTTTTTGAGGAGGTTATAAAATTAATTGATGAAGGAAAGGCTGTGGATGCTGTCTGTATGGACTTTAGTAAGGCGTTTGACAAGGTGCCTCATGGCAGACTGGCGCAAAAGGTAAAGTCGCACTGGATTTGGGTGTGCTAGCTAGCTGGATAAAGAACTGGCTCGGCAACAGGAGACAGAGGGTAACAGTGGAAGGGAGATTTTCAGAATGGAGATGTGTAGCTAGTGGTGTTCCACAGGGATCAGTGCTGGGACCACTGTCGTTTGTAATATCTATAAATGATCTGGAGGAAAATGTAGATGGTCTGATTAACAAGTTTGCCGATGACACTAAGATAGCTGGAGTTACAGATAGTGAAGGGGGACTGTCAGAGAATATGGCAGAATATAAATAGATTGGAGAGTTGGGCAGAAAAATGGCAGAGTTCAATCCAGACAAATGCGAGGTAATGCATTTTGGGAGGTCAAATGCAGCCATGAATTATACAGTAAATGGCAGAACCCTTGAGAGCATTGATGTACAGAGGGATCTGGGTGTTCAGGTTCATAGTTCCATGAAAGTGACAATGCAGGTAGAGAAGGTGGTCAAGAAGACATATGGCATGCTTGTCTTCATCAGCTGGGGCATTGAGTACAAGAGTTGGCATGTCATGTTGCAGTTGTATAAAGCTTTAGTTAGGCTACATTTGGAATATTGCGTGCAGTTCTGGTCACCACACTACCAAAAGAACGTGGATGCTTTGGAGAGAGTGCGAAGAAGGTTTACCAGGATGTTGCCTGGTCTGGAGGGTGTTAGCTATGAGGAGAGGTTGAATAAACTCGGACTGTTTTTGTTGGAAAGACGGAGACTGAGGGACACCTGATTAAGGTTTATAAGATTACGAGAGGTATTGACAGGGTGAATAGTCAGAAGCTTTTTTCCAGGGAGGAAGACGCAATTACAAGGGGCCACATATTCAAGGTGAGGGGGGAAAAGTTTTGGGGAGATGTGCAGGGAAAGATTTCATGCAGAGAGTGATGGGTGTCTGGAAGGCATTCCAGTGGAGGTGGTGGAGGCAGGCACAATTGCAACATTTAAAATGTGTCTTGATGGACACATGAACGGGCAGGGAATGGGGGGATACAGATCATTTGGGCAATAAGTAATAGGTCTAAATAAGGAATCTGGATCAGCGCAGGCTTGGTGGGGGGTAGAGCCTGTTCCTGTGCTGTAATGTTCTTTGTTCTTTGTAGGGTCAACAGGGCTGGGTTTGCTGCTGTTGTTTCCGGTGTTTTGGTCGACTGGATGGTTCACTCAGTTTCATCCTTTTAGGTTTCCTAGCGGTTTGATACAACTGCACGGCTTACTGAGGGCATTTAAGAGTCAACTACATTGCTGTGGTAAGCACGGCAGATTTCCTTTCCTAAAGGCCATTAGTGAATCAGATGGGTTGTTATAACAACTGACATTGGTTTCATGGTTACCATTAGACTTGTCTTTAATTCTAGATTATTATTTATCCCAGCTGCTGTGGCAGGATTTGAACCCACATCTGCAGAGCATTAACCTCGGCCTCTGGATTACTGCTCCAGTGGTATTATTACTACACCACTGCCAAGAGTGCCCATGAATTATGTCTAAAAAACCAGGTCTCTCCAACCATTCCTTATAGCTCAGTCCTCAGTTATTCCTGGGCATTCTCCAAGTCTGCATAGGCAAAGCATGAAGTATTTGCAAGACAGTGGCCTGCTCCAGTACACTGGGCTACCGAGAAAGGGCTAGACTTTCAAAGCTCCGTGGGATCCCAACCCCGTGAGAAACCTGAATGATAAGGGCAATGCTTTCAGCCTCCAGTGTGTCCTGATAGTCATTATCCCAGGTGCAGGTGGGAGGCTGACTCAGATATGTAGAGGAGTTAAAATTTCCTGGGCCTCAGTCCTGCTATGCACCTTCCCACCTGAGGTAAAATTGGGGCTTGTACCTGGCTATGAAATGTACTGTGCAAATGATTCAGCTGGTTACTTATTTTTATTAAAAATCCACTCTGGTTAACTCAACAATGTAAAAACAGCCTCAAAACTCATAATTGGGGATAGAAATAAAAGTATCAATAAACAAAAGCTCTTGATTTGTTGATCCCTGGTTGCTGCTAGTATTTGTTATCAGGTCTGTTTTCCAATGCCAACACCGTAGGAGCTTGGTATCGAAAGGGTGAAAGCCAGCATTTTTTATTTGGCAGTTTTATTGCTATGCAGGGGGAAAACTAACTTGTTAACAAGAATACCTTGGCATTGTTTTATCCAGGACACTCCAATAGGTATTGTTTTCTGTATGGAGGAATACATTTGCCAGCATGAATTGGAGCTTAAATTCAAAACATAAATGCTAAGTACCCAGCAGGACTGGCAGCATCTGTGGAGAGAGAATCAGCGGGCTGGTTTCTCTGCTTCCCCAGCCGCATGTTCCTCAGCGACACGCTATTCACTGATTGTGGGATTCTATCTACCCGCCGCTTGTCAATGGGATTTTCCATTGTGAACATCCATGCCGCCAGGAAACACGCAGGCGAGGATATGCGGCCGGTGGGAAAAGTGAATCACAACCATCGGAGAATTCTGGCCAGAGTTAACGGGCGGGATTCTCCACTCCCACGCCGAAGTGGCCACGCCGTCGTGAACGCCGTCGAGGTTCACGACGGCGCGGAACGGCCCCGGTCCCGACCGATTCAGGCCCTGACAATGGGCCAAGATCGGGGCCGCGTCATCTACACGTGCCAGGCCTTGTCGCCCGCATAAAAGTGGCGCCGCATAACGGGCATCATCCGCGCATGCGCGGGATGGCCGGCGCCAACCCGCGCATGCGTGGTTGTCATCCTCTCTAAATCCGCCCTGCAAGAAAATGGGGGACGGATCTTGCGGGGCCGCGGAAGGGAGGAGGTCCTCCTTCAGAGAGGACGGCCCGACGATCGGTGGGCACCGATCGCGGGCCACCCCACATTCCAGATGAAACCCGGTACAGGATCCCCCCTCGCCCCCCCACAGGCCACCCCCACCAGCGTTCACGCACCGCCCACGACTGCAGCGACCAGGTGTGGACGGTGCCGGGGGGAACCCACCATTTTTGCCTGGCCGCTCGGCCCATCGGGGCCTCAGAATAGCAGGGGT
Source organism: Scyliorhinus torazame (assembly GCF_047496885.1). Lineage (NCBI taxonomy): Eukaryota > Metazoa > Chordata > Chondrichthyes > Carcharhiniformes > Scyliorhinidae > Scyliorhinus > Scyliorhinus torazame. The sequence goes on from NC_092715.1 coordinate 76,931,041, forward strand.
GCCAGAGAATCGCCATTTTGGGTGTCTCCGGCGATTCTCCGGCCTGCGGCCCGCGAAACCCGACCAGGCCGTTCCCGCCGCTTGGGAGAATCGTGGGAGGATTCGTCCCCGGACATTTTGGCGACCCAGGCGATTCTCCCAACCGGCGTGGGAGTGGAGAATCGCGCCCAACATCTCAGGTTGATGGCCCGACATCAGAACTCTTTCCTTTGAAGTTTGCGATCCTTCACACCTGAAAGGAAGAAAGAAAGAGTTCTGACGAAAGGTCATCAACCTGAAACATTAATTTGCTTTCTCTCGCCACAGATGCTGCCAGACGTGTTGAGTATTTCCAGCTTTTTACTGTGAGCCGTGAGGCAACAGTGCTAACCACTGTGCCGCCCCATTTCATTGTAGATTTTCAGAATCCGCAGTATTTTACATTTGTGTTCGGATGAACGGGACTTTATCATACCTCTGGGACCTGGTGGGTTTTCTGTGCTGCCCTCTGCCACCAGAGGAGCAAGGTGGGAGTGAAAGCTTCATGGAATATTAATGCCCATCTACAGCAACAACAACAACTTACATCAATGTCACACATTTAAAACAATAAAACATCCCAAAGATGTTGTGGAGAGAAAGATAAAAGGAACACAAATGGGGGGTGGTTAAGGCTAAGACGGGTGTTCATAGCGTCACATAAAGAGATTAGAATGTGGGAATGGCAGAACACAGATGTCAAAGGGCAACGAGGAACAGCGGCAGATGGCCCAGGCGGTGTGGGAAGAGCTGTAGTGGAGATAGCTGTGAGAGTTTATAAGTTTGTAATGGATATTAGTGGCAGCACAGTAGCACAAGTGGATAGCACTGTGGCTTCACAGCGCCAGGGTCCCAGGTTCAATTCCCTGCTGGGTCACTGTCTGTGCGGAGTCTGCACGTTCTCCCCGTGTGTGCGTGGGTTTCCTCCGGATGCTCCGGTTTCCTCCCACAGCCCAAAGACGTGCAGCTTAGGTGGATTGGCCATTATAAATTGCCCTTAGTGCCAAAAAAGGTTAGGAGGGGTTATTGGGTTACGGGGATAGGGTGGAAGTGAGGGCTTAAGTGGGTCGTGCAGACTCGATGGGCCGAATGGCCTCTTTCTGCACTGTATGTATGTATGCATGTTCTCGTGGACAGTTTATCCACAGAAATTGAAATAGAAAGGTCAAGGAAGGGAAGGGAAATGTCGGAGATGGACCATGTGAAGGTGATAGAGGGTTGGAAATTGGAAGCGTAATTATTACATTTTCCCATCCAGACAGGAAGAAGAAGTGGCTCCGAAACAATCGTCGATGTACCGATAAAAGAGTTGTGGGATGGGGCCAGAGTAGGACTGGAACAAGGAATGTTCCACATACCCCATAAAGAGAAAGGCAAAACTGGAACCCATGCAGGCAACCATAGCCACACCTTTGGTTTGGAGGAAATGATTCATGTAGGATGCGATTAAAAAGTTTACAAAGTCCAATAGTGAGCCTCTTTAGCCTGGCGCTCACAGGGCCGAGGAACAAATGAGGCTGGATTCTCTGCTGGCGGGATTCTCTGTTGCACCGGCAGCGCACCCAGGCCTGGGGATTCCCCGACGGCGTGGGGCTGCCCACAATGGGAAACCCCATTGGCCGGCTGCTGGGATGGAGAATCCCGCTGCCGTCGGGGGCACCCCGCACCAGAAAACTGGGGCTGGATTCTCCGCCCCGCCACATTTCTGCTTCACCCCGCCGGCCGGATGCTCCGTTAAGCCGGTTAGTCAATGGGGTTTCCCATTGTGAGGCAGCCCCACGCCGTCGGGAAACCCCCAGGCTGCCGGCAACACAGGGCATCCCGCCGGCGAAGAATTCAGCCCCAGGTGTGGCGGGATGGAGAATCCCGCCCATGGCTATTCAACACGACTGTCGTTGTATCAGGGGCCTGAATAGGGAATGCATGGCCAAGGCCGCACATTCCCCTGTTCTGTACAGTGGAGAGCTCCGAGGCCCCCAAAGCAATCCCCAATCCGAACGCACTATGGGAGGGCCTCTGGTCCCCCCCAACACCCATGCAGGGCACCCTGGCCTGATCGTACACATGCACCAAAATGCCAGCTTGGCAGTGCCAACCTGTCACTGCCTATGCCAGCCAGCAGTGCCACCTCAGCAATGCCATGCTTGCACCCAGGTGGAACTGCCAAGATGCCAGGCTGGCACTTCCAGTGTGCCCAGGTGACACTAGCAGTGCCAAGGTACCAATCTGCCCAAAGGGCATGCAACTGGGGGCCTCCAATCCCCTGGGAGACCCCCACAAATGTCATTCTGTCTTGTGCCCATTTGTGGCGTCCAGTGCTGAATGGCACTCACCTGAGGTCTCTGAGGCAAGGGAATGAATTCCAAAGCCTCAGGTACCTCGAGAATCTTCACATTAGAGTGAGGCTAGCTGCCTTGCTCTAATATGCAGATTTGCCAAAAAGTGATCCTGCCCACAATGAGATCGATTTACATCGCAATGTCTCACAAGAGCCAGGTAGATCCCAGGACGGGGTCTCCCAGTTTAAAAAATAAATAAATTTAGACTACCCAATTATTTTTTTTCCATTTAAGGAGCAATTTAGCGTGGCCAATCCACCTAACCTGCACATCTTTGGGTTGTGGGGGTGAAACCCACGCAGACCGGGGAGAATATGCCAACTCCACAGGGACGGTGACCCAGAGCCGGGATCAAACCCGGGACCTCAGTGCTGAAGGCAGCAGTGCTAACCACCTTGCCACTGTGCCACCGTGCCGCCACCGCCCAGTTTTTATCGGCCACGCTGCACCATGGCAAGCTGCTTTTCATTACGCAGCGTGGCTATTGGATCATGCCCGTTAAAGAAGAAATTGTTCAGTGAGAGGACAAGTTCAGCCAGATGGAGGAGAGTGGTGGTGGATGGTGCTTGCTCAGGCCTCTGTTCGAGGAAGAAGAGAGCCCTCAAACCGATCCTAGTGGGAAACAGGTACAGAGGTATTGGACATCTATGGTAAAGAGGAGATTGTTAGGGCTGGGGAACTGGAAGTTGTTGACATGGTGTCGGGCATCGGAGGAATCACGAATATAGGTGGGAAGGAACTGGACAAGAGGAGAGAGTATGGAGTCAAGATAGGAAGAACTGAGATCGGTGAGGCAGGAACAGGTTGACACGATGGGCCTATCAGGACAGTCCTGTTTATGGATTTTGGGGAGGAGGTAGAAGCAGCCTGGCGGGGTTGGGAGATTGAGGTTGGAAGCTGTGGAAGGAAGGGCTCCAGGGGAGATGAAGTCAGTGGCAATCCTGGAAACAATGGCTTGATGCTCAGTGGTGGGGTCATGGTCCAGGAGGAGGTAGGAGAAAGTGTCTGAGAGTTGGCGTCAGTACGTGTGGGTGTCATAATATACACCAGTATATCATGGTGCAGACACACACACACACTGATGGACATGCAGTGGGACCAATCAGCATACACAACACCGCAGCCAATCACCAGTGAGAGCACACGCACTATAAAGACAGGGGACAGGAGAGTTCCCGCTCATTCTAGTAGCAGCCAGCTCGGAGCACAGAGCTGACAGCCTGCAACACAGACATTCACCATGTGCTGAGTGCATCACCTGGTTAGGACTAGGCAAGGGTCAACAGTTAAAGTTGGTATTGCATTTACCCACAGTTCAATTATGTTAATATAGTTAACCTTATAATAAAATAGAGTTGCACCACTTCCAGTGTTGGTGACCTGTTTGTGATCCAGAACACCCAACACATCATGGTACAAGGAGTGGTTGCATACTAGCCCTTCTGAGACCCACCTGCAACTAATCAGCATTCCAGCATCCTGAAGTATGGAGAACATCAACCCGCCGCCGCCGGTCCGCATCGCCGGCACCTCAGCGTACAGTGACAACCAGCAACGATACCCAGGCAAGATGTTCAAGATCTGGGTTCCGCAGCAGCTCCAGTGCCACGGCGATCTCCGCGAAAACTGGCGGGCATTCCGGCAAAAGTTTGAAATCTTCCTGCTGGCAGCCGAACTAGAAGACCTGGCCGATCCTGAAAAAACAGAACTTCTCCTCACCATTGCCGGTGCCAGAGCAGAAGAAATCTTTCAAAAATTCAAGTTCTCCAAGGGGCAAAACAGGAGCGACTTCCAGGCAGTCCTGGACAAATTCGGCAAATACTGTGAGGAGAACACACTCCAACCAGCAAGGAAAGGTAAGAGAAGTGCCAGTACTCACCTTGAGGCCGAAATCCCGGAGCAGAGAACGATGTTGGTCGGCGGCCATCTTTCTAAAGGGACTGCACTTGTGCAGTTGCACGACGCCGCGCGTGCGCAATCACGAAAACGGCCATCAGTAAAGGAACCGCGATCTGCACATGTGCAAACGCCTCCTACGTACTACATCACGCGCGTCATGACGTCAGAGGCCCCGGACCACGCCCATTTAAAGGGGAAACGTCCCAAATCAAAGAAAAAATCTTTTAAAGCTGTAAAACAACCTTCCTTCACCTGGAATGACAGCACAATGCCTCAAATTGAAACAGGAAATTAAATAAACCTCTGAAGAACCCTGCAACAAGCAGTTACCTACCCCCAAACCGAGTCCGATTCCGACTTCCCCCAAACCAGTGACACCGAGGACCCGAGGGAGCCTTTTCGAGTCGCTGTTATAACAAAGAACAGGCTGTCCCCGAATCAAAACCACCAGCCTCTGTCGGTGCACAGCATTGATCCAGACGACGAGTGGTGTGCCACCCTGACGGTCAATCGATCCCAGATACGATTCCGCCTGGACACTGGTGCTTCCGCTAATCTCCTAGCGTGGTCAGCCTTTCAGACCCTTGGGATTAAACCAACCATTCTTCCGTTGACCTGCTAACTAGTGGACTACAATGGCAACGTCATTCCTGCTACCGGTTCATGCCAACTCGAAGTGACGCACAACACGCGAAAAGCCATCCTTCCCTTCGCGATCGTGGGCTCCTCGAAGGACTCTGTGCTAGATGCACTGACGTGCAAACTCCTAAACCTTGTTCAACGAGTACACTCTCTCTCTCCAGAGGACACGTCTGCCTTCCAGGATGCGGACTTCAGTGCGCAACTCAATGCCATCATCGACCAGCACCGCGACGTTTCCGTAGGCATGGGCACGCTTCCATACACTTACAAGATCCTGCTCAAACAAGACGCCACGCCTGTGGTTCATGCACCCACCAAGGACCGCCTCAAGCAGCAGCTGCAGGACCTCCAGGACCAAGGAGTGCTCTCCAGAGTGACGGAACCAACCGGCTGGGCCAGTTCCATGGTGTGCGCAAAGAAGCCTTCCTGCGAGCTCCGGATCTTCATTGACCCAAAGGATCTGAATCGCAACATAATGAGGGAGCATTACCCTATCCCCAAGTGCGAGGAGATCACGTGCGAGATGGCTCAGGCCAACATCTTCACCAAACTTGACGCCTCGAAAGGATTCTGGCAAATTCAAATAGCCAGGTCCAGCAGAAAGCTGTGTACCTTTAATACCCCGTTTGGAAGATACTGCTACAACAGGATGCCGTTTGGGATTATATCGGCATCAGAAGTATTCCACCGGATCATGGAGCAAATGATGGAGGGCATTGAGGTTGTGCGCGTCTATGTTGACGACATCATCATTTGGTCCACCACCCCGCAGGAGCATATCAGTCGCCTCCAGCGCTTTTTCAAACGAATACAGGACCAAGGCCTTCGCCTCAACAGAGGCAAATGTTCCTTCAGCCAGACGGAACTCAAGTTCCTAGGGGACCACATCTCCCGGTTGGGTGTGCGGCCGGATGCGGACAAGGTGGCAGCCATCATGGCCATGCAGAAGCCAGCGGATAAGAACAAAGAACAAAGAACAAAGAAATGTACAGCACAGGAACAGGCCCTTCGGCCCTCCAAGCCCGTGCCGACAATGCTGCCCGACTAAATTACAATCTTCTACACTTCCTGGGTCCGTATCCCTTTATTCCCATCCTATTCATGTATTTGTCAAGATGCCCCTTAAATGTCACTATCGTCCCTGCTTCCACCACCTCCTCCGGCAGCGAGTTCCAGGCACCCACCACCAACTGTGTAAAAAACTTGCTCGTACATCTACTCTAAACCTTGCCCCTCTCACCTTAAACCCATGCCCCCTAGTAATTGACCCCTCTACCCTGGGGAAAAGCCTCTGACTATCCACTCTGTCTATGCCCCTCATAATTTTGTAGACCTCTATCAGGTCGCCCCTCAACCTCTGTCGTTCCAGTGAGAACAAACCAAGTTTATTCAACTGCTCCTCATAGCTAATGCCCTCCATACCAGGCAACATTCTGGTAAATCTCTTCTGCACCCTCTCTAAAGCCTCCACATCCTTCTGGTAGTGTGGCGACCAGAATTGAACACTTTACCCCAAGTGTGGCCTAACTACAGCTACAACATGACTTGCCAATTCTTATACTCAATGCCCCGGCCAATGAAGGCAAGCATGCCGTATGACTTCTTGACTACCTTCTCCACCTGTGTTGCCCCTTTCAGTGACCTGTGAACCTGTACTCCTAGATCTCTCTGACTTTCAATACTCTTGAGGGTTCTACCATTCAATGTATATTCCCTACCTGCATTAGACCTTCCAAAATGCATTACCTCACATTTGTCCGGATTAAACTCCATCTGCCATCTCTCCACCCAAGTCTCCAAACAATCTAAATCCTGCTGTATCCTCTGACAGTCCTCATCGCTATCCGCAATTTCACCAACCTTTGTGTCATCTGCAAACTTACTAATCAGACATGTTACATTTTCCTCCAAATCAGTTGTATTTACTACAATCAGCAAAGGTCCCAGCACTGATCCCTGCGGAACACCACTGGTCACAGCCCTCCAATTAGAAAAGCATCCTTCCATTGCTACTCTCTGCCTTCTATGGCCTAGCCAGTTCTGTATCCACCTTGCCAGCTCACCCCTGATCCCGTGTGATTTCACCTTTTGTACTAGTCTACCATGAGGGACCTTGTCAAAGGCCTTACTGAAGTCCATATAGACAACATCCACTGCCCTACCTGCATCAATCATCTTTGTGACCTCCTCGAAAAACTCTATCAAGTTAGTGAGACACGACCTCCCCTTCACAAAACCATGCTGCCTCTCTCTAATATGTCCATTTGCTTCCAAATGGGAGTAGATCCTGTCTCGAAGAATTCTCTCCAGTAATTTCCCTACCACTGAAGTAAGGCTCACCGGCCTGTAGTTCCCTGGATTATCCTTGCTACCCTTCTTAAACAGAGGAATAACATTGGCTATTCTCCAGTCCTCCGGGACATCACCTGAAGACAGTGAGGATCCAAAGATTTCTGTCAAGGCCTCAGCAATTTCCTCTCTAGCCTCCTTCAGTATTCTGGGGTAGATCCCATCAGGCCCTGGGGACTTATCTACCTTAATATTTTTTAAGACGGCCAACACCTCGTCTTTTTGGATCTCAATGTGACCCAGGCTATCTACACACCCTTCTCCAGACTCAACATCTACCAATTCCTTCTCTTTGGTGAATACTGATGCAAAGTATTCATTTAGTACCTCGCCCATTTCCTCTGGCTCCACACATAGATTCCCTTGCCTATCCTTCAGTGGGCCAACCCTTTCCCTGGCTACCCTCTTGCTTTTTATGTACGTGTAAAAAGCCTTGGGATTTTCTTGAACCCTATTTGCCAATGACTTTTCGTGACACCTTCTAGCCCTCCTGACTCCTTGCTTAAGTTCCTTCCTACTTTCCTTATATTCCACACAGGCTTCGTCTGTTCCCAGCCTTTTAGCCCTGACAAATGCCTCCTTTTTCTTTTTGACGAGGCCTATAATATCTCTCGTTATCCAAGGTTCCCGAAAATTGCCGTATTTATCCTTCTTCCTCACAGGAACATGCCGGTCCAGATTTCCTTTCAAGTGACACTTGAAAGCCTCCCCCATGTCAGATGTTGATTTGCCCTCAAACATCCGCCCCCAATCTAGGTTCTTCAGTTCCCGCCTAATATTGTTATAATTAGCCTTCCCCCAATTTAGCACATTCATCCTAGGACCACTCTTATCCTTGTCCACCAGCACTTTAAAACTTACTGAATTGTGGTCACTGTTCCCGAAATGCTCCCCTACTGAAACTTCTACCACCTGGCCGGACTCATTCCCCAATACCAGGTCCAGTACCGCCCCTTCCCTAGTTGGACTGTCTACATATTGTTTTAAGAAGCCCTCCTGGATGCTCCTTACAAACTCTGCCCGGTCTAAGCCCCTGGCACTAAGTGAATCCCAGTCAATATTGGGGACGTTGAAGTCTCCCATCACCACAACCCTGTTGTTTTTACTCTTTTCCAAAATCTGTCTACCTATCTGCTCCTCTATCTCCCGCTGGCTGTTGGGAGGCCTATAGTAACCCCCAACATTGTGACTGCACCCTTCTTATTCCTGATCTCTACCCATATAGCCTCACTGCCCTCTGAGGTGTCCTCCCGTAGTACAACTGTGATATCCTCCCTAACCAGTAGCGCAACTCCGCCACCCCTTTTACATCCCCCTCTATCCCGCCTGAAACATCTAAATCCTGGAACATTTAGCTGCCAATCCTGCCCTTCCCTCATCCAGGTCTCTGTAATGGCAACAACATCATAGTTCCAAGTACTAATCCAAGCTCTAAATTCATCTGCCTTACCCGTAATACTTCTTGCATTAAAACATATGCACTTCAGGCCACCAGACCCGGTGTGTTCAGCAACTTCTCCCTGTCTGCTCTGCCTCAGAGCCACACTGTCCCTATTCCCTCGTTCTCCCTCAATGCTCTCACCTATTGCTCCCGTGCCCACCCCTCTTGCCATTCTAGTTTAAACCCTCCCGTGTGACACTAGCAAACCCCGCGGCCAGGATATTTATGCCTCTCCAGTTTAGATGCAACCCGTCCTTCTTATATAGGTCACACCTGCCCCGGAAGAGCTCCCAGTGGTCCAGATAACGGAAACCCTCCCTCCTACACCAGCTGTTTAGCCATGTGTTTAGCTGCTCTATCTTCCTATTTCTAGCCTCACTGGCACGTGGCACAGGGAGTAATCCCGAGATTACAACCCTAGAGGTCCTGTCTTTTAACTTTCTGCCTAGCTCCCTGAACTCCTGCTGCAGGACCTCATGCCCCTTCCTGCCTACGTCGTTAGTACCAATATGTACAACGACCTCTGCCTGTTTGCCCTCCCCCTTCAGGATGCCCTCTATCCGTTCGGAGACATCCTGGACCCTGGCACCAGGGAGGCAACATACCATCCTGGAGTCTCTTTCACGTCCACAGAAGCGCCTATCTGTGCCCCTGACTATAGAGTCCCTTATTACTATTGCTCTTCTGCGCTTTGACCCTCCCTTCTGAACATCAGAGCCAGCCAAGGTGCCACTGCTCTGGCTGCTGCTGTTTTCCCCTGATAGGCTATCCCCCCCCGACAGTATCCAAAGGGGTATGCCTGTTTGAGAGGGGGACAACCACAGGGGATTCCTGCACTGACTGCCTGCCCTTTCTGGTGGTCACCCATTTCTCTGACTGCACCTTGGGTGTGACCACATTTACATAACTGCGATCTATGATGCTTTCCGCCAGCTGCATGCTCCTAAGTGTATCCAACTGCTGCTCCAACCGAATCATGCAGTCTGTGAGGAGCTCCAGTTGGGTGCACTTTCTGCAGATGAAGCCATCCGTGACGCTGGAAGCCTCCCGGACCTGCCATATCTCACAGTCAGAGCACTGCACCCTTCTAACTGACATGGCGTCAATTAATTAGTAAATTAAAATTAAAAGTTTAAAAAAAATTTTTTTTTAAGTTACTGTTAACTATCTGTTTCCTAGCACTAGATTTCTACTGTAAATGTGAAAGCTAAATATAGTACTCTCCGATCTCTGGCTTAGATACCCCTCTAAATTATAATTAAGTAATTATGTTTAATTCGTTACCAATGCTTAATTTTTTTAATTTAGTGTAGATTCCCAACCAGCCACTCAGGTCACAGCTTTTCTGTGATGTCACTTCAGTCCCCCCCCCCCCCCCCACACACACACAATTTGAAAAGGTAATAAAAGTAAAAATGAGTAAAAATCACTTACTTACCTTCTGAGGGTCTCAGATGTTCTCAGGTTCTCTCCCTGACAGAGACTGCTCCTCCTCCTCCGAAACGCTCCCAAAACTAGGCCGCGATCTTTTTAAATCTCCGCTCCGATTCACAACTCCCGCTCTTTTTAAATCTCTGCTCCGCCTCGCAGCTCCCGCGCTTTTTAAATCTCCGCACCGACTTGCAGTTCCCGCACTTTTTAAATCTCTGCTCCGACTCGCAGCTCCCACGCTTTTTAAAACTCCGCTCCGACTCTCAGCTCCTGCTCTTTTTAAATCTCTGCTCCGACTCGCAGCTCCCGCGCTTTTTAAATCTCCGCTCCGACTCGCAGCTCCCGCTCTTTTTAAATCTCTGCTCCGACTCTCAGCTCCTGCTCTTTTTAAATCTCTGGTGGTCCTCCGATTTTTGGGCATGGTCAACTTCCTGGGGAAGTTCATCCCCAACCTCGCCTCCCATACCACAGCTCTCCGGAACCTGTTCAGGAAGACGACAGACTGCCAATGTCTTCCCGCCCACGAGCGCGAATGGGAGGAGCTTAAGACCAAGCTTACCACGGCCCCGGTATTGGCATTTTTTGATCCCATGAAGGAAACAAAAATTTCAACGGATGCCAGCCAATCCGGCATTGGGGCGGTGCTCCTGCAACGCGAAGAGGCCTCATCATGGGCCCCCGTTGCATATGCGTCACGTGCCATGACCCCCACGGAACAGCACTATGCGCAGATTGAAAAGGAGTGCCTGGGCCGGTTGACTGGAGTTGACAAATTTCATGATTACGTGTACGGCCTCCCCCAATTCACTGTCGAGACCGACCATCGCCCGCCTGTCAACATTATACAAAAAGACCTGAATGATCTGACCCCTCGCCTCCAGCGCATTCTGCTTAAACTCCGGCGGTACGATTTCCAGCTCCTATACACCCCGGGCAAGGACCTGATCATAGCCGACGCTCTGTCCAGGGCAGTCAACACCCCGTGTGACCCAGAGGGGTTCGTCTGCCAGGTTGACGCCCTTGTGGCCTTCACGGCCTCCAATCCGCCGGCCACGGATGAACGCCTTATCCACATTCTCCGCGAGACTGCGGCTGACCCCCTACTACAGCGTGCCATGCGCCACATGACGGTGACTCAAGGGCCAATGCCCGTAGTTCTACAATATCAGAGACGATCTGGCAGTAGTCGATGGTGTCCTCCTGAAGCTGATCCGCATCGTGATCCCGCACAGCATGCGCCAGCTCATTTTGGAACAGCTACACGAGGGCCATCTTGGCGTGGAGAAGTGCCGACGGAGGGCCCGAGAGGCTGTATACTGGCCCGGCATCAATGACGACATCGCCAACACAGTGCTCAACTGCCCCACCTGTCAGCGGTTCCAGCCGGCCCAACCACGTGAGACCCTACAGCCCCATGAGTTGGTCACGTCCCCTTGGTCTAAGGTAGGCGTTGACCTGTTCCATGTGCTCGGCAGGGACTATGTTCTGATTGTAGACTATTCTTCGAACTACCCGGAGGTCGTACGCCTGCACAACATCACATCATCGGCGGTCATCCGTGCCTGCAAGGAGACCTTTGCTCGTCACGGCATCCCACTCACTGTGATGTCGGACAATGGCCCCTGCTTCGCGAGCCAGGAATGGTCCAACTTTGCCAGCAGGTACAACTTTGTGCATGTGACATCCAGTCCCCTGCACCCCCAATCCAATGGCAAAGCAGAAAAGGGCATCCACATCGTCAAACGGCTCCTCTGCAAGGCTGCCGAAGCAGGATCCGACTTCTACCTCACCTTGCTGGCCTATCGTTCGTCCCCACTCTCCACGGGCCTGTCGCCAGCCCAGCTGCTCATGGGTCGCACCCTCAGGACCACGGTGCCGTCCATTCACGTCCCAGACCTCGACCACGTTCCGGTCCTTCAGTGGATGCAACAGTCTCGTGCACAACACAAGGCGGCGCATGACGCTCGGGCAGCTGATCTCCCTGCTCTGGCGCCGGATGACAACATCCGCATCCATCTTCCGGAGGGTGGCTGGTCTGCAACTACTGTGGTTCTTCGGCAGGTGTCTCCCCGCTCGTTCCTGGTTCGTCTACCAGATGGTTCCATTCGCCGCCGCAATCGGCGTGCCCTTCGTCTCGTTCTACACTCGCTACGTGATCCTCCACCGGTGCCACGCCCTCCTGTTGTCCCCAACCTGGACTATGTGGAGATTCCGAATACTCTGCATCCTCCTCACTCTGCCATGGCCCAGCCCATTCCTCAGCCGGTGGCTCCTGACCCACCCTTGCGGCGGTCAACCAGAATTCGTCGCCCATCTCAGAGACTTAACTTATGACTTGTACGATGTTGGACTCTTTGATCTGTTCTGTTATCCTGTTTCATCGTTCCAGTAGTTTGTATATAATGTTCATTTCGTTGTTGGTGTGGCACCCTATTCCTCGGCACCAGGCACCTTCCCGTGTAAATAGATTAGCCTCATGTCCATAGTCATGTAAATAACACGCACACACATAATCAGGTACATTCACTACTGTTGTCATGCAGGCACATATTCTTTATTTCAAAGGGGGGATGTCATAATATACACCAGTACATCATGGTGCAGACACACACACACACACTGATGGACATGCAGTGGGACCAATCAGCATAGACAACACCGCTGCCAATCACCAGTGAGAGCACACGCACTATAAAGACAGGGGACAGGAGAGTTCCCGCTCATTCTAGTAGCAGCCAGCTTGGAGCACAGAGCTCACAGCCTGCAACACAGACATTCACCATGTGCTGTGTGCATCACCTGGTTAGGACTAGGCAAGGGTCAACAGTTAAAGTTGGTATTGCATTTACCCACAGTTCAAGTGTGTTAATATAGTTAACCTTATAATAAAATAGAGTTGCACCACTTCCAGTGTTGGTGATCTGTTTCTGATCCAGAACACTCAACACATCAGTGGGTTTAATGACAAAGTCAGGGTTGGACCTGAGAGAGCCGAGTGCGGCAAGTTCAGAGGAAGACAGATTAGATTGGGTGAGGGGAGCAGAGAAATTGAGACGGTTGATGTCACGCGACAGTTCTCAATAAAAAGATCAAGATCAAAGATCAAGGGGCTGGAGGAGGGGTCCAGGTGGAGGGAAAATGTTGGAGGCGGGTAAAAGGATCTGTTGAATGGGGAGAGGATTCCTGCCTGAAGAAGTGAGCACAGAGACGAAGGCGGCGGGAGAAGAATTCAGTATTGTGTCGAGCCGGAAATTCATTGAGGCGTGGGCATTCGGCTATGAATATGAGTCCTGCTGTTATTGTCCAGTATTTTCTGCTTTTGTTTCAGATTCCAACATCCGCAGTAATTTGCTTTTATAAACATCCCAAAGCTTCATAGGAGCATTATAAAACAAAGAATGACACCGAGCCACTGAAGCAGGTATTAGGTCAGATGTCCAAAAGCTTGGTCAAAGAGGAAGATTTTAAGTGTGTTAAAGAAGGAAAGTGAGCTGGAGAGCCAGAGAGGTGCAGGGAGGATATTCCACAGTGCAGCCACCAATGGAGGAGTGATTAAAATTGGGAATGCGAAAGAGGTGTGAGGCTGGATGATATTTTAAAAATTAATTTACGGGATTTGGGCGTTGCTGGTTAGGCCAGCATTTATTGCCCATCCCTAGTTGCCCCTCAGAAGGTGGTAATGAGCAGCCTTCGTGAACCGCTGCAGTCGCTGAGGTATAGATACACCCACTGTGCTGTTAGGGAGGGAGTTCCAGGATTGGATTGGAATGGATTTGTTTATTGTCACGTGTACCGAGGTACAGTGAAAAGTATCTTTCTGTGAGCAACTCAACAGATCATTAAGTACATAAAATGAAAGATTCCCACACGGGGAGATCAACGGGAAAGCGGGGGAAGCCGGGGTCAGCAGAAGTCAGCTGACACACGGAAGTAGTATAGGGGGAGCAAAAGAGCAAGATGCGGATCTAGCGGGGAGGGGGGGAGGGAACGGGGGGTGAGGGGGGACGACAATAGGGTTGCTGCTGCACTGGCCGAGGGGGAACTGAAAATGGAAGAGGTGGTCGGGGCGGGGGTTCCCCGTCTGGGGGACTGGAGGGTGCGGGAGGCGCGGGCACGGGACTGGCCTAAGATAGGAGATGGCTAGTCGGCGGGGAGGGTAGCCCCCCAATCCGGCTGATCACGTGGAATGTGAGAGGCTTAAATGGGCCGGTTAAGAGGGCCCGAGTGGTCGCGGACCTAAAGGGACTGAAGGCAGACGTGGTCATGCTTCAGGAGACACATCTGAAGGTGGCAGATCAGGTTAAGGAAGGGATGGGTAGGACAGGTGTTCCATTCGGGGCTGGATGTGAAGAATAGAGGGGTGGCAATGCTGGTGGGGAAGCGGGTGTCGTTTGAGGCCAAGAACATAGTAGCGGACAATGGAGGCCGATACGTGATGGTGAGCGGTAGGTTGCAGGGGACGGAGGTGGTATTGGTAAATGTGTACGCCCCGAACTGGGACGATGCTGGATTCATGAAACGGATGTTGGGGCGTATTCCAGACTTGGAGGTAGGGAGCTTGATAATGGGTGGGGATTTCAACACGGTGTTGGACTCAGCATTAGATCGTTCCAGATCTAGGACGGGGACGAGGCCGGCTGCGGCCAAGGTGCTCAGGGGGTTTATGGATCAGATGGGGGGAGTAGATCCGTGGAGATTGGCCAGGCCTTTGGCCAGAGAATTATTTTTTTCTCCCACGTTCATAAGGCCTACTCCCGGATAGATTTTTTTGTTCTGGGCAGGGCATTGATCCCGAAAGTGGAGGGGACGGAGTATTCGGCCATAGCCATTTCAGACCACGTCCCGCATTGGGTGGAGCTAGAGCTGGGGTAGGAGAGGGACCAACGCCCGTTGTGGCGGTTGGATGTGGGACTGCTGGCACACGAGGAAGTGTGTGGGAGGGTGCATCGAAAGGTATCTGGAGGCCAACGACAACGGGGAGGTGCAGGTGGGAGGAATATGGGAGGCGCTGAAGGCGGTGGTCAGGGGAGAGTTAATCTCCATCAGGGCTCATAGGGTGAAGAGAGAGGGCAGGGAAAGGGAGAGGGTAGTGGGGGAGATCTTAAGGGTAGACAGGAGATATGCAGAGGCTCCTGATGAGGGACTACTCGGAGAGACGAAGTCTCCAGATGGAGTTCGACCTGTTGACCACAGGGAAGGCAGAGGCACAGTGGAGGAAGGCACAGGGGGCGATATATGAATATGGGGAGAAGGCGAGTCGGATGCTGGCACATCAGCTCTGTAAGAGGATGGCAGCGAGGGAAATAGGTGGAGTCAAGGATGGCAGGGGAACTACAGTGCGGAGTGCGGTGAAAGTGAATGAGGCATTTAAGGCCTTTTACAAGGAGCTGTATAGGTCCCAGCCCCCAGGGGGAAAAGAGGGAATGCGACGATTCTTGGACCAACTGAGGTTCCCGAGGGTGGAGGAGCAGGAGGTGGCTGGTTTGGGGGCGCCCATTGGGGTGGAGGAGCTGGTTAAAGGACTGGGGAGCATGCAGGCGGGGAAGGCCCCGGGGCCGGATGGGTTCCCGGTGGGGCTTCATAGGAAGTATGTAGACCTGTTAGCCCCGTTGCTGGTAAGGACCTTTAATGAAGCAAGGGAGGGGGGGACCCTATCCCCGACAGTGTCGGAGGCGACGATCTCTTTGATCTTGAAGCGGGATAAGGACCCACTGCAATGCGGGTCGTATAGACCAATTTCGCTCCTCAACGTAGATGCTAAGTTGCTGGCAAAAATGTTGGCTACGAGGATTGAGCACTGTGACCCGGGAGTGATTCACGAGGACCAGATGGGATTCGTAAAGGGTAGGCAGCTAAATACCAATGTGCGAAGGCTCCTAAATGTGATAATGATGCCATCGGTGGAGGGAGAATCGGAGATAGTGGCAGCCATGGACGCGGAGAAGGCCTTTGACCGGGTAGAGTGGGAGTATCTCTGGGAAGTGTTGAGGAGGTTTGGGTTCGGGGGAGGGTTTATTAGTTGGGTTAAGCTCCTGTATAGAGCCCCGGTGGCGAGTGAGGTCACGAACCGGCGGAGTTTGGAGTATTTCCGGCTGTATCGAGGGACGAGACAGGGGTGCCCCCTGTCCCCTCTGCTGTTTGCATTAGCAATTGAACCTTTGGCCATGGCGTTAAGGGAGTTGTGGAAATGGAAGGGGGTGGTCCGAGGGGGAGAGGAACATCGAGTGCCGCTGTACGCAGACGACCTGTTGCTGTGTGTGGCGGATCCAGTGGAGGGGATGGTTGAGGTCATGCAGATCCTAAGGGAGTTTGGAGACTTCTCGGGCTATAAGCTCAATGTGGGAAAGAGTGAGCTCTTTCTGGTGCATCCGGGGGATCAGGGAAGAGGGATAGACGACCTACCGTTGAGGAGGGCAGAAAGGAGCTTTCGATACTTGGGGATTCAGGTAGCTAGGAGCTGGGGGGCACTGCACAAACTTAATTTGACGCGGCTGGCGGAACAGATGGAGGAGGACTTTAAAAGGTGGGACATGTTGCCACTCTCGCTGGCGGGCCGTGTACAGTCGATTAAAATGGTGGTTCTCCCGAGGTTTCTTTTTGTATTCCAATGCCTCCCAATTGAGATTACCCAGGCCTTCTTTAAGAGGGTAAGCAGGAGCATTATGGGATTTGTGTGGGCGAGCAAGACCCCGAGGGTAAGGAGGGGGTTCCTGGAGCATAGCAGAGATAGAGGAGGGTTGGCGTTGCCGAATCTGGGTGGCTACTACTGGGCAGCCAACGTGGCGATGATTCGTAAGTGGGTGATGGAGTGAGAGGGGGCGGCGTGGAAGAGGTTGGAGATGGCGTCCTGCAAAGGAATGAGCCTGGGGGTGCTGGTGACGGCACCGCTCCCGCTCTCGCCGACAAGGTACACCACGAGCCCGGTGGTGGCGGCAACGCTAAAGATCTGGGGGCAGTGGAGACGACAGAGGGGAGCGATGGGAGCCTCGGTGTGGTCCCCGATCAGGGATAACCATCGGTTTGACCCAGGAAGGGTGGACGGGGGGTTTCAGAGCTGGCATCGGGCAGGGATTAGAAGAATGGGGGACCTGTTCATCGACGGGACGTTTGCGAGCATAGGGGCGCTGGAGGAGAAATTTGGACTACCCCCGGGAAATGCCTTCAGGCATATGGCAAATGAGGGCGTTTGTGAGGCGGCAGGTGAGGGAATTCCCGCTGCTCCTGGCACAGGGGATTCAAGACAGGGTGATTTTGGGCGTATGGGTCGGGGAGGGCAAGGTGTCGGCGATATACCAGGAGATGAAAGAAGAGGGGGAGGCTTTGGTAGAGGAGCTGAAAGGTAAATGGGAAGAGGAGCTGGGGGAGGAGATTGAGGAGGGGCTGTGGGCTGATGCCCTAAGTAGGGTTAATTCCTCTTCCTCGTGTGCCAGGCTTAGCCTGATACAGTTTAAGATAGTTCACAGAGCGCATATGATGGGGGCGAGGCTGAGTAGGTTCTTTGGGGTGGAGGACAAATGTGGGAGGTGCTCAGGAAGTCTGGCGAACCATGTCCATATGTTTTGGTCATGCCCGGCACTGGAGGGGTTCTGGAGGGGAGTTGCGGGAACAGTATCTAAGGTAGTGAAAGTCCGGGTCAAGCCAAGCTGGGGGCTAGCACTATTTGGAGTAGTGGACGAGCCAGGAGTGCAGGAGGCGAAAGAGGCCGGCATTCTGGCCTTTGCGTCCCTAGTAGCCCGGCGAAGGATCTTGTTAATGTGGAAGGAGGCGAAGCCCCCGAGCGTGGAGACCTGGATAAATGATATGGCAGGGTTTATCAAGTTGGAGAGGATTAAGTTCGCCTTGAGAGGGTCTGCGCAGGGGTTCTACAGGCGGTGGCAACCGTTCCTAGACTATCTCGCGGAGCGTTAAATGAAGGTCGGACAGCAGCAGCAACCCGTGGGGGGGGGGGGGGGGGGGAGCGGGGGTGGTACACATCTTTCTTGGGGGGGGGGGAGATGGGAGGAAGGGGGAAGGGGGGCTTTTCTGGGGGGCATTTGAGCAAGAAAATACACGAATGATCCGGGAAACTGATATGTACGGGAGGAATCCAATGTACAAAATTCTGTATCATATTGACTTGCCATGTTCATGTCTTGCTATGCAAGCTTTTTTTATTTTGTGTTATGGGGGGTGGGGGGGGGGGGGGTTGTTTTGTATGGTTGAAAATTTTGTTAAAAAATTCTTAATAAACATTTTTTTTCAAAAAAAGTACATAAAAAGAAAAGGAAATAAAAGAAAATACATAATAGGGCAACACAACATATACAATGTAACTACATAAGCACTGGCATCGGATGAAGCATATAGGGGTGTAGTGTTAATGAGGTCAGTCCATCAGAGGGTCGTTTAGGAGTCTGGTATCAGTGGGGAAGAAGATGTTTTTGAGTCTGTTCGTGCATGTTCTCAGACTTCTGTGTCTCCTGCTCGATGGAAGTTGGAAGAGTGAGTAAGCCGGGTGGGAGGGATCTTTGATTATGCTGCTCGCTTTCCCCAGGCAGCGGGAGGTGTAGATGGAGTCAATGGATGGGAGGCAGGTTTGTGTGATGGACTGGGCTATGTTCACGACTCTCTGAAGTTTCTTGCGGTCCTGGGCCGAGCAGTTGCCATACCAGGCTGTGATGCAGCCACATAGGATGCTTTCTATGGTGCATCTGTAAAAGTTGTTAAGAGTTAATGTGGACATGCCGAATTTCCTTAGTTTCCTGAGGAAGTATAGGCGCTGTTGTGCTTTCTTGGTGGTAGCGTCGACATGGGTGGACCAGGACAGATTTTTGGAGATGTATACTATGGTAAATACCACTGGTCACACACTACGTGTATTACGGTAATGACACTGTATTACAGTTTACACAGTAATCCCAGCCTGCTGGCTCCTCCCAGCATGCGATGTATAAAAGTCTATGCTCTCCTGCGCTGCTCCCATTCTGGTTCCAGCTGCAGGAGGCTCAACATCTTGTGCAATAAAGCCTCAATAGTTTCACCTTTCTCGTCTCGTGGTCATTGATGGTACATCAATTTATTGCACTAGAATTTTAGAGATGAACGTCTTAGTCAAGCTTGATCACCTGGAGCTGAACCCCCACGCGGCCGACGCCATATCCACCTTCGAGCACTGGCTAGCCTGCTTTGAAGGATACCTCGGAGCATCTACAGAAGCCCTCTCAGACCCGCTACGCATGGGTGAGCCCACAAGTTTTTCCCTTCATTCGGGAGGCGCCCACCTACACGGAAACGATGGCGCTACTAAAAGGACAGTACATCAGGACTGTGAATCAAGTGTTTGCCAGGCACCTCCTGGCCACGAGACGTCAACTCCCGGGGGAGTCTCAGGACGATTTCCTGCGTGCTCTGCAGATACTTGGTAGGAACTGTAATTGCCAGGCAGTGTCATTCGTCCAACACACAGAACTGCTGATCAGAGACGCCTATGTCACGGGCATTAAGTCTAATTATGTTCGCCAGTGGTTATTGGAAGGGGTTACGCTTGACCTTGCAGAGACTGTGCAGCTTGCTAACTCCCTAGAAGTGGCCACCCGCAATCTGGAGGCCTACAACTCCGACCGCGCGGCACCCTCGTGGGCATCGTGGGCCCCACAATCTGCCGACTTGGGTACACTGCAAGCCTGTGCCGCACGACATCTAGCCAACCCCGGAGAGCCCAAATGCTATTTGTAGCCAGAGCAAGCATCCCAGGCAGCGCTGCCCAGCGCGGAGTGCAACATGCAACGGGTGTGGCAAGAAGGGCCACTTCGCCTCCGTTTGCCAGGCCCTATTGGTCGCTGCCATTTTCAGGCCCAGCATCGTTACACCCCCCACGTGCAATCCAGGGGCGCCGCCATCTTCCCTGCCGCCCGCCGCGTGCGTCCCGTGGGTGCCGCCATCTTGGATGTCATCCGCCATGTGCGGCCCGTGGGCGCCGCCATCTTCGACACTATCTCGGACCGCGCCTCCGGATCCCTGCTTGCATGGCCGTTCGCGGGCCGCCGATACCTCAGCCACCGCCGATCAGCCCAACAACTCCCAACATCTTCTGCAGCTCGCCTCCATCACCCCCGATCAGTCTCGGCCCCGCAACCTCGCGACCGCTACGACGACTGTAAGGATCAACGGGCACGAGACGACCTGCCTCTTGACTCCGGGAGCACAGAGAGTTTCATCCACCCTGCTACGGTAAGGCGCTGCTCTCTCCCGGTCCTCCCCGTCACCCAGAAAATCTCCCTGGACTCCGGATCCCATTCCGTGCAATCCGGGGGTACTGCGTCGCAACCCTCTCCGTACAGGGCGTAGAGTACAGCAACTTCAGACTCTACGTCCTTCCCCACCTCTGCGCTGCCCTGTTACTAGGCCTCGATTTTCAGTGCCACCTCCAAAGCCTTACTCTGAAATTCGGCAGACCCCTGCCCCCCCCCCCCCCCCCCCCCCCCCCTCAGCGTCTGTGGCCTCACGACCCGCCCTCACTTTTCGCAAATCTCACCCCGGACTGTAAGCCCGTCGCCGCGAGGAGCAGACGGTACAGTGCGCAGGACAGGACCTTCATCAAGTCGGAAGTCCAACGGCTTCTGCAGGAGGGGGTCATTGAGGCCAGCAACAGCCCCTGGAGAGCTCAAGTGGTGGTAGTTACGACTGGGGAGAGACACCGGATGGTCATCGACTGCAGTCAGACCATCAACTGGTACATGCAGCTCGATGCGTACCACCTCCCACGCATATCTGACATGGTCAATCAGATTGAGCAGTATAGAGTCTTCTCCACAGTTGACTTGAAGTCCGCCTACCACCAGCTCCCCATCCGCCCGGAGGACCGCCAATACACTGCATTCGAAGCAGATGGCCGCCTCTATCACTTCCTTAGAGTTCCCTTCGGTGTCACCAATGGGGTCTCGGACTTCCACCGAGAGATGGACCGAATGGTTGACTAATACGGGCTGCGGGCCACGTTCTTGTACCGAGATAATGTCACCATCTGTGGCCATGACCAGCAGGACCGCGACGCAAACCTCCAGAAGTTCCTCCATACCGCTAACCTCCTGAACCTCACCTACAATAAGGAGAAATGCGTTTTCCGCACCACCCGCTTAGCCATTCTTGGCTACGTTGTGTGGTAAACCACTGTTGCACCTGTATTAGGTGATGTACGGTAGGACCTGTACTACAGGTTCGCCGGTAGTCCCTGCCTGCTGGCTCCGCCCAGGAGGCAGGGTATAAATATGCATGGCCTTCAGCCAGCAGCCATTTCGCCAGCTGCTGTGGGAGGCCACACATCTGATAGCAATAAAACCTCAGTTGGATTCAACTATCGTCTTTGTCCAATTGATCGTGCCTCAATTTATTGCTATCAGTTTCTAAGGATGGACCTCCGTATCAAACCGGATTGCCTGCAGCTGGATCCGCACTCAAGCGACGCCAGAAAGGACTTCCAGCACTGGCTAGCTTACTTCGAGGCGTATATCAACGCGGCACCAAGCCCTGTTCCGGAGGCTCAGAAGATTCAGATTTTATATTCCAGGTTGAGCTCCAAAGTCTTTCCGTTAATCCAGGACGTGCCGAACTACGCCGAAGCCATGACTCGACCCAAGGACAACTACGCACAGAAACCGAACACGCTCTTCACCAGGCATGCACTCGCCACTCGCTCTCAACTCCCTGGTGAGTCCATAGAAGACGTCTGGCGAGCCCTAACCCCAGTAGTCCGGGACTGTGACTGTCAGGCTGTTATGGCCACGGAACACTCAGACCTCCTTATGCGGGACGCTTTTGTGACTGGAATTGGGTCAGATCTCATACGCCAGCGGCTCCTAGAAGGGGCCACGTGCAACCTCGCAGAGACTAAAACGATAGCGCCCTCCATGACGGTCGCCCTGCGCAAACATCCAGTCCTACACCCCCAGCCGCGCGTCCCACCCCTCCTACGCTTCGAGCTCCTACCCCACAAACAGCCGCCCCAGCGGGGGCGCTGCCCACCCAATACGCCTGTGCTGCACGCCAGCCAGCGAACCCCGGGGGGGGCCCAATGCTATTTTTGCGGCCAACAGAAGCACCCCCGCCAACGCTGCCCTTTGTAAAGCCTGCGGGAAGAAAGGCCACTTCGCCGCAGTGTGCCAGGCCTGCTCAGTAGCCACTATTGCCCCCACCCCCCTCGGTCACGGACAATGGGTGCCACCATCCGCTCCCCCTCAGACCACGTGCGGCCAGTGGGCGCTGCCATCTTCCCCTCCGCGCAACACATGCGTTCCATGGGCGCCGCCATCTTGTTCCACCCCCGCAATGTGCGTTCCATGGGTGCCGCCATTTTGTAACCCTCAAGATCTTCAGGCGCCGCCATCTTGTCTACCCTTAGCACATGGGCACCACCAGCATTCCAGGACCCGGGCTGACCAGCCGCCCCATTATCCGACGACCAACCAAGACTCGCCTCTATGTCAATCGACCAGTCTCGTCCGCATAACCTGACCAACGCATCCACCAGTGTGAAAGTCGACGGACATGTAACCTCCTGCGTGCTGGACTCTGGGAGGACCGAAAGCTTCATATACCCGGATACGGTAAGGCGCTGCTCCCTCACGATACACCCCGCCAACCAAAAAATCTCCCTGGCCTCCGAATCCCATTGCGTAGCAATCCGGGGTTACTGTAAGGTCACGCTCACGGTCCAGGGCGTAGAATTCAGTGGCTTCCGCCTCTACGTCCTCCCTAACCTCTGCGCTGCACTAATCCTCAGCCTGGACGTCCAGTGCAACCTCCAGAGCCTAACTCTGAAATTCGGCGGGCCCTTACCACCCCTTACTGTGTGCGGCCTCGCGACCCTAAAGGTTGATCCACCTTCCCTCATTGCAAATCTAACTCCAGATTGCAAACCCGTCGCCACCAGGAGCAAACGGTACAGCACCCAGAACAAGACCTTCATCAGGTCCGAAGTCCAGCGGCTGCTTCGGGAAGGCATCATCGAGGCCAGCAACAGCCCCTTGAGAGCTCATGTGGTAGTAGTTAAAACTGGGGAGAAACACCGAATGGTCGTGGACTACAGCCAGACCATCAACCGGTACACGCAGCTCGACGCGTACTGTAGCCACTTGGCCACTTCCCGACTTAAAATGGAGAACCGCAAAGACTGAAGGGAAATTCAGCCAACACAGGCAAAATTGAGTAAGTGCAGAAATCATGTGTATTGAAACTTGCAAAAACCAGACAGCACTGAAACCAGCATCCAGCTGCATAGTAATGAGAAATTCCAAGGCACAATTGCAACACTCAAGGTGAATAAAGCCAAGCCAGACTCCTCGGCGCCAGCAGGAGCCAAGACAAAAGAAGGCCAACGGACATTTAGGGACCGCCCAGCGATCAGGGAACAACTCCAGTATTGGAGAAATCGATCCAAATGATCGGAACGCAGTCCAATTATTTGGAACCAGGTACGGGGTCCGCCCCAAAGGGCGGGAAGCCCCTGGGGACTATAAAATAGAATCCCCAAGTTCAAATCGTCCTTCTTTGGCAGGGTCACTCAGCAACTTGAATCAACCCGTGAGAGTGACCTGTCTAAGCTGCCGCATCAACCAAGTAAGTCTCCAGCCAACGCTCGCTACGAGATAGGCGCTCCTAGCTACCAGTCCATACCAGCTTTTGAATCCTGCAGACTCAGGACCTGAACGAAAGGCCATTTGTTCCCCTGACCTGGTGGGCCAATTCCGAAGCTAAGTATAGGCCTTTTAGTGATAGGAATAGTCTAGAAAGTAGAGTTTATGCATGAGTAGTGATTTACTGTGTATAATAAATGTGTTTTGATTTGAATCTTACTAATTGGTGTGTTGAGTTATTGATCAGTACTTGAACTTGAACCTCGTGGCGGTATCATAAAGATACCTGGTGACTCTAGAACAAAGGTTATAGAAACAGAGCAAATTCAGTAAAGACCCAACGGGCAACGAATTAGGAACCAACCAAAGTTAGTAACAGTACCCCCTCCCACGCATATCTGACATGGTTAACCAGATTGCGCAGACCCGGGTCTTCTCAACAGTAGACCTGAAATGTGCCTACCACCAGCTCCCCATCCGTAAATCGGACCGTCCATACACCGCCTTCGAGGCAGACAGCCGCCTATACCAGTTCCTTAGGGTCCCCTTCGGCGTCACAAACGGGGTCTCGGTCTTCCAAAGGGAGATGGACCGAATGGTCGACCAGTACGGGTTGTGGGCCACCTTTCCGTACCTAGACAACGTCACCATCTGCGGCCATGATCAGCAGGACCACGACGCCAACATTGCCAAATTTCTACTACTCTCCTAAACCTCACTTACAACAAGGAGAAGTGCGTGTTCTGCACGAACCGCTTAGCCATCCTCGGCTATGAGGTCCAGAACAGAGTTCTGGGGCCCGATCCCGACTGCATGCACCCCCTCATGGAGCTCCCCCTCCCTCACTGCCCCAAGATCCTCAAACGCTGCCTGAGGTTCTTTTCGTACTACGCTCAGTGGGTCCCAAACTATGCGGACAAGGCCGGCCCACTCATACAGTCCACCCAGGTTCCCCTGACGGCCGAGGCCCAAAAGGCCTTCACTCGGATCAGAGCTGATATTGCCAAGGCCACAATGCACGCTGTAGATGAGACACTGCCCTTCCAAGTAGAAAGCGATGCATCAGACGGCGCCCTTGCCGCCACCCTCAATCAGGCAGGCAGGCCCGTGACATTCTTTTCCCGCACCCTTCATGCCTCAGAAATGTGGCACTCATCCGTCAAAAAGGAGGCCCAAGCTATCATTGAAGCTGTGCGGCATTGGAGGCATTACCTGGCCGGCAGGAGATTCACTCTCCTCACTGACCAACGGTCGGTAGCCTTCTTGTTCAACAACACACAGCGGGGCAAGATCAAGAACGATAAAATCTTGAGGAGGAGGATCGAGCTCTCCACCTACAATTAAGAGATTGTGTATCACCCTGGCAAACTCAACAAGCCCCCAGACGCCCTATCACGAGGTACTTTTGCCAGCGCACAGGTAGACCGACTCCGGACCCTGCACAACAGCCTTTGTCACCCGGGTGTCACACGGTTGTACCACTTCATTAAGGCACAAAATCTGCCCTACTCCGTCGAGGAAGTAAGGACAATCACCAGGGACTGCCAGGTCTCTGAGGAGTGCAAGCCGCACTTCTACCGGCCGGATCGCGCGTGCCTGGTGAAGGCCTCCCGCCCCTTTGAAAGCCTCAGCGTGGACTTCAAAGGCCCCTCCCCTCCATCGACCGTCACACATATTTTCTCAGTGTGGTCGACGAATACTCCAGATTCCCCATTGCCATCCCATGCCCCGACATGACGTCTGCCACCGTCATTAAAGCCCTCAACACAATCTTCGCTCTGTTCGGTTTCCCCGCCTCCACAGTGACAGGGGATCCTCATTCATGAGTGATGAGCTGTGTCACTTCCTGCTCAACAGGGGTATCGCTTCCAGCAGAACGACAAGCTATAACCCCCGGGGAAACCGACAGGTAGAAAGGGAGAAGGGGACGGTATGGAGGACCGTCCAGCTGGCCCTGCGGTCCAGGAACCTCCTGGCCTCCCGCTGGCAGGAAGTCCTCCCTGATGCACCCACTCCATTCGCTCATTACTATGCACTGCAACTAACAATACACCCCATGAACGTCTTTTCGCCTTCCCCAGGAAGTCCACATTCAGGGTGTTGCTCCCGACTTGGCTCGCAGCTCCGGGAACCGTGCTTCTCCGTAAGTACGTCCGACTCCACAAGGCGAACCCGTTGGTGGAGAGGGTGCACTTGCTCCACGCAAACCCCCAGTATGCCTACATGGCGTTCCCCGACGGCCGCCAGGATACTGTCTCCCTCAGGGACCTGGCACCAGCAGGTTCCACCCCCACACCCCCTCTGCCCCCGGCGCCACCCTCCCCACCCCCGTCGCTCCCAACAGCAGCCCCCCAGGACCATCCATCCTCCCCCTGCCCACGACCGATGATGAAGAGGATTGTGGCATGCACCCGGAGTCACGTTCGACCAGATCAGCACCAACATCGCCAACACCACTGCGTCGCTCCCAGAGGAACATCAAGGCCCCGGACCGGCTAAACCTCTGACCGGTCCACCGGACATCAAAGAACTTTTGTTTGCTCAAATCTTGTAAATATTAACTCATTGTTGTATATAGTTATCCACCAACCCCACCGGACTCAATTTTTAACAGGGGGTGAATGTGGTAAACCACTGTTGCACCTGTATTAGGTGATGTACAGTAGGACCTGTACTACAGGTTCGCCGGTAGTCCCTGCCGGCTGGCTTCGCCCAGGAGACGGGGTATAAATATGCGTGGCCACCAGCCAGCAGCCATTTCGCCAGCTGCTGTGGGAGGCCACTCATCTGTTAGCAATAAAGCCTCAGTTGGATTCAACTATCGTCTTTGTCCAATTGATCGTGCCTCACATTGTGGAAAATGGAGTCCTAGGGCCCGACCCCGACCGCATGTGCCCCTTCCTGGAACTCCCCCACCCCCACTGCCCCAAGGCCCTGAAACGATGCCTGGGGTTCTTCTCCTACTACGCCCAGTGGGTCACTAATTATGCGGACAAGGCCCGCCTACTCATCAAGTCCACAGTTTTTCCCCTATGGCTGAGGCCCGCCGGGCCTTCAACCACATCAAGGCGGACATCACCAAAGCCACGATGCACGCGGTCAACAAGACCCTCCCCTTTCAGGTGGAGAGCGATGCATCGGACGTGGCTCTGGCCGCCACCTTCAACCAGGCGGGCAGGCTCGTGGCCTTCTTTTCCCGCACCCTTCATGCCTCCGAAATTCGGCACTCCTCTGTCGAAAAGGAGGCCCAAGCCATTGTGGACGCTGTGCGACACTGGAGGCATTACCTGGCCAGCAGGAGATTCACTCTCCTCACTGACCAACGGTCGGTTGCCTTCATGTTTAGCAATACACAGCGGGGCAAGATTAAGAACGACAAGATCTTGAGGTGGAGGATCGAGCTCTCCACCTATAACTACGAGATCTTGTATCGCCTGGGGAAGCTCAACGAGCCCCCAGATGCCCTATCCCGCGGTACATGTGCCAGTGCACAAGTGGACCGACTCCGGGTTCTCCACAATGACCTCTGCCACCGGGGGTCACCCGGTTCTTCCATTTTGTCAAGGCCCGCAACGTGCCCTACTCCATCGAGGGGGTCAGGACCGTGACCAGGGACTGCCAAGTCTGCGCCGAGTGCAAGCCGGCCAGACAGAGCGCATCTGGTGAAGGCCTCCCGCCCCTTTGAGAGCCTCAGCATGGACTTCAAAGGGCCCTTCCCCTCCACTGACCGCAACGTGTACTTTCTCAATATAATTGATGAGTACTCCCGTTTCCCATTCGCCATCCCGTGCCCCGACATGACATCTGCCACGGTCAACAAGGCCCTGCACAGCATCTTCACCTTGTTCGGTTTCCCCACCTACATCCATAGCGATCGGGGATCCTCCTTTATCAGTGATGAGCTGCGTCAGTTCCTGCTCAGCAAGGGCATCACCTCGAGCAGGACGACCAGCTCCAACCCCCGGGGAAACGGGCAGGTGGAGAGGGAGAACGCGACGGTCTGGAAGGCCGTTCTGCTGGCCCTTCGGTCTAGGAATCTCCCGGTCTCCTGCTGGCAGGAGGTTCTCCCCGATGCGCTCCACTCCATCCGGTCGCTCCTGTGCAGTGCTACTAATGAGACCCCTCACAAACTTGTGTTTGCCTTCCCTAGGAAGTCCACCTCCGGTGTCTCGCTCCCAACCTGGCTGACAGTTCCTGGGCCTGTCCTCCTCCGGAAGCATGCGAGGAGTCATAAATCGGATCCCCTTGTCGAAAAATTCCTCCTACTCCATGCAAATCCACAATACGCCTACGTGGCACACCCCGACGGGCGACAGGACACAGTCTCCCTGGCACCCGCTGGGTTCCCACCCACAACCACCACCACCCGCGACCTGGTACCATCCCCTCCCCCTTCGGTGGCCTCCCCCGCCCCTGCACCGTTCACCCTCCCACCAGCGACACTCAATGCAGCCCCCACCCCAGCAGCATCCGTCCCCTCACCGGATCCACTACTGGGGGAAGAAGGAGAGGACACCACGCTCCCGGAGTCGCAGGTACGTCCCCGACAGACTCAATCTGTAACGGTGCTTCACCCCCGCTGGACTTTTTTTTTAAAACAGGGGTGAATGTGGTAAACACCACTGGTCACACACTACGTGTATTACGGCAATGACACTGTATTACAGTTTACACCAGTAAATCCCAGCCTGCTGACTCCTCCCAGCAGGCGATGTATAAAAGTGTATGCTCTCCTGCGTTGTTTCCATTCTGATTTCAGCTGCAGTAGGCTCAACATCTAGTGCAATAAAGTCTCAATAGTTTCACCTTTTCGTCTCGTGGTCTTTGATGGTACATCATATACCCCTAGGAATTTGAAACTGCTAACCATCTCCACCTCGGCCCCATTGACAGGGGTGTGTACAGTACTTTGCTTCCTGAAGTCAATGATCAGCTCTTTAGTTTTGCTGGCATTGAGGGAGAGATTGTTGTCGCTGCACCACTCCACTAGGTTCTCTATCTCCCTCCTGTATTCTGACTCGTCGTTATTTGAGATCCGGCTCACTATGGTCGTATCGTCAGCACACCTGTAGATGGAGTTGGAACCAAATTTTGCCATGCAGTCGTCTGTGTACAGGGAGTAGAGTAGGGGGCTAAGTACGCAGCCTTGTGGGGCCCCGGTATTGAGGACTATTATGGAGGCGGTGTTGGTTGTTTATTCTTACTGATTGTGGTCTGTGGGTCAGAAAGTTGAGGATCCAGTTGCAGAGTGAGGAGCCAAGTCCTAGGTTTTGGAGCTTTGATATGAGCTTGGCTGGGATTATGGTGTTGCAGGCGGAGCTGTAGTCAATAAATAGGAGTCTAATGTAGGAGTCCTTGTTGTCGAGATGCTCTAGGGATGAGTGTAGGGCCAGGGAAATGCCGTCTGCTGTGGACCTGTTGCGGCGGTATGCAAATTGCAGTGGATCAAGCGTTCTGGGAGTATGGAGGTGATGCGCTTCATGGTCAACCATTCGAAGCACTTCAGTACGACTGAAGTCAGGGCCACCGGATGGTAGTCATTGAGGCACGTTGCCTGGTTCTTCTTTGGCACCGGTATAATGGTGGTCTTCTTGAAGCAGGTGGGGTCCTTGGAGCGGAGTAGGGACAGGTTCAAGATGTATCCCCGAACAGGCGTCGGAATGTGGCGACTAGGGGCTTTTCACAGTAACTTCATTTGAAGCCTACTTGTGACAATAAGCGATTTTCATTTCATTTCATTTCATGTCCGCGAACATATCTGCCAGCTGGTCCACGCAGGCTCTGAGTGCACGACCAGGGATCCCGTCCGGGCCCATTGCCTTCTGAGGATTCACTTTCAGGAAGGCTGATCTGACTTCGGAAGCTGTGATGGTGGGTATGGGTGAGTTATGGGCTGCTGGGGCACTCGATAGCAGATTGTTGGTTTCCTGCTAAATCAAGCATAGAATGCATTGAGTTCATCGGGGAGGGGTGCACTGCTGCCGGAGATACTGCTCGGCTTCGCTTTGTCACCCATTATGTTGTTTAGGCCTTGCCACAACCGCCGAGAGTCTGTCTGTGACTGTAGCTTGGTTTGATATTCTCTCTTGGCATCTCGGATGGCTTTGCGGAGGTCGTACCTGGATTTCTTCCAGAATTTTGACCCAGTGACAGTGAAGGAACGGTGATATATTTCCAAGTCAGGGTGGTGAGCGACTTGGAGGGGAACCTCCAGTGGTGGGGTTCCCAGGTATCTGCTACTCTTGTCCTTCTAGATGGCCATGGCTGCCACTCTTCGTTGGTGGTGGAGGGTCTGAATGTTTGTGGGATGGGGAGCAGTCAAGCGCGCTGCTTTGTCCTGGACAGAGTCGAGCTTCTTGAGGGTTGTTGGAGCTGCACTCATCCAGGCAAATGGGGATATTCCATTACAGTCCTGACTTGTGCCTTGTACATGGTGGACAGGCTTTGGGGGGTCAGAAGATGAGTTACTCGCTGTAGGATTCCTTGCCTTTGACCTGCCCTGGTAGCCACAGCAGTAATGTGGCTAGTCCAGTTCAGTTTCTGATCAATGGTAACCCCAGGATGTTGATTGTGAAGGATTCAGTGATGGTAATGCCATTGAATGTCAAGGGGCGATGGTTAGATCCTCTCTTGTAGGAGATGGTCATTGCCTGGCACTTGTGTGGTACAAATGAAACTTGTCACTTGTCAGCCGAAGCCTGTGTATTGTCCAGATCTTGCTGCATTTGGACATGGACTGCTTCATTATCTGAGGAGTCACGAATGGTGCTGAACATTGTGCAGTCATCTGCGAGTATCCCCACTTCTGACCTTATGATGGAAGGGTCATTGATGAAGCAGCTGAAGATGTTTGGGCCGAGGGCACTACCCTGAGGAACTCCTGCAGTGAGGTCCTGGAGCTGAGATGATTGACATCCAATCACCACCATCTTCCTTTGTGCAGGTGTGACTCCAAACAGCGGAGAGTTTCCACCTTGATTCCCATTGACTCCAGTTTAGCTAGGGCTCCTTGATGCTATAGTTAGTCAAATGCTGCTTGATGTCAAGGGCAGTCACTCTCACCTCACCTCTGGAATTCAGCTCTTGTGTTCATATTTGAACCAAGGCTGTAATGAAATCAGGGGTTGAGTGGCTCTGGCAGATAGGCTGATAGGGTGGTAATTGGCTGGGTTGGATTTTTCCAGTTTCTTGTGTACAGGACACACCTGGGTAATTTTCCACATTGCCAGGTAGATGCCAGTGATGTAGCTGTACTGAACAGCTTAGTTATGGTGAGGCAAGTTCTGGAGCACAGGTCTTCAGTACTATTGCCGGAATATTGCCAGGGCCCAGAGCCTTTGCAGTATCCAGTGCCTTCAGCCATTCCTTGACATGACGTGGAGTGAATCGTGTTGGCTGAACACTGACATTTGTGATGCTCGGGACCTCCGGAGGAGACCGAGATGGATCAGAGAGATGGCCAACGTTGTGAGGCATGATGGTAAAAGAAGCGAACAGACTTCTGTGTGAAAAGCTGCAGCTCAGCAAAATGTGTTGCATGGAAAAAGGAGGAACAACAACTTGTACATCTGGACTCTTCACTGATCACATTTTATGTTGAAACAACAAAAACAAGACTCTCCAAGGGCAACAGATGCCTGCATGGTGAAGCATTGTTTATACGAAAGAACTAAAACCGTATAAAAGACGAAGCTTTCGAGATTTCAACAGTGATAACCTCACAGATCAACATTCATGGAGAAGAGACCTGAGTTTGGAACAAACCCTCCAGAACGGGCCTCGCCAGTTTAAAATAAAATAGTTCATGGGCATGGGAGTCGCAGGCTGTGCCAGCATTATTGCCCATCCCTAACTACCCTTGAGGGGCAGTTAAGAGTCCATCACATTGCTGTGGGTCTGGAAACACATGTAGGCAAGACCCGGTAAGGACCGTAGATTTCCTTCCCTCAAGAGCATTAGTGAACCAGATGGGTTTTTATGGGGACCACCAGAGGCAATAGTGTGAGCAGAGGGTGAGAAGCCATTGCAAGTGACTCTCTGGCTAAAATTAGACAGGTAAGAATGGAACCAGATGAGAACAGCCCCAAACAAAATGGGGTGTCACTTGTAACTATGATGGGAGCACAGTGACGGTGAGTGGGGGGCGCAGCTCATTGGTACATTTGAACCAATGTGTTCAGATCAGGAAGCACTATCAGTTCTAAATGGAGAAGAAGTACAGGCAAAATCTAAGGCTGATCAGACGGGTGGTTACGAATCTCTGCCACCGAATGAATGGTGAGCTGCAGGACAATGTTCGATCAGTACTGTCCACTCTGTAACAGCCAAACAAATACCAACATTGAGTCCGTAAAAAGATTAATTCATTCACACCAATTTAAGCACAGGATATGAATTGCAGTGTTTATTTGCCTTTTCCAATTATCTGTCCTTGAGCAGTTTCTTTTTAAACAAATAAATATGAATTTCTAATAACACCGAGTTGTACTTTCCCCATAGCTATACTTGCTATAGTTTATTTGCATATTAATTTCCATAACCAAGCCATATTTGCATTTTGCAACAGGATAGTCATCACAGACAGCATTACAATCTATTTCTATTCTTTGACTCTTTGGGCATAATTCTCCCAAAAAATGACTGAGGGGCACTGCCTCCAGCCGCAGGCAGCGGCTTTCCTTATCCAGCGGAGAATCGAGCGTCGGGCTAAAAACCGGATTGGCACTGGTTTCCAGAATCATTGCGATGTTCTGCTGTCCCAACGCCGGCCTCAGCCACCTTCCCGCTCCGCACCGGAGGCACCATGTAAATCCGCAATTTGCATGGATTTAAATCTCAATAATGGGCTGAAGCCCAAATCTCCACCCCTTTGCAATTCTCCACCCCTCACAGCCCGGAGTCATGCTGGCGTAATTTGGTGAAAGTATTTACAAGCGGGGACCAGGCGACATGGCCATTAAGGGGGATCAAGGAGGCAAGTGACCTTTTTAAGCTTGTCGCGCTTTCTGGGTGGTGTTTGCCTGGACCCCTCGGAGTAGTGGGGATTGACTTTGTGGCAAATGTGTGGACTCTGATGTCCCCCTCAGGACCAGGGTACCGTGGCTGAGACTCCTATTGCTGCTACACATTAATAATCAAGGGGAAGGGCGTGGCCATGCTCAATGGCCAGCCCACAAGGTGTTGGCATTCCTCACTGCACCTCTTAGAAGTGCTGCTCCACATCAGAGGTAGCAAGGGATCAGCAGAGCTCACCCCAAACAATGGACACATGCACTGGGGCCATTGGAATCCTCCCTGGCACACAGCCCCTCTCAGAGTAACAGCCTCACCAGTGACACTATCAGCTAGCTCACCCCTGAAAATCATGAGATGTCTCCAAGCCTTGCCTGTCCACCGTGTCCCTGATTCCATGGATCTCGACCCTGGCCAGGAAACATGACCACATCCCTGTCACAACCTGTGTGAAAAACCCAGGCTCCACATAACACTGTAACTAAGCTACTAGCAACGTCACACATCCCTCGCTCACCCCCATCTGTAGGACTGTCCACACACCAGCCTCTTAGCATGGAGACAATTGCCTGCACAGTATCAATGTCTCCATCACGCAACCAGATGCCACCCTACCAGCGGGAGAGCACAAGGCTCGCCTCGTGAGGAGACCCATATAGACCTCACCGGAAGACGCAGGACGAGGGCGGCTGAGTCCCTCCCTAACACTGCTTGCGGCAGCTACCAGTACCATAGTTGGCATGGACGGGTGGTGAGGATAGAAGCCCCCCACATCACAGGCTGGGTGCCAGTCACTGGTGGGGATAGGGATGCAGTGCGGACTACCTCATCTCGAAGGGGAAGGGGAGGAGGGGCAGGGGGGACACATGGTGAGAGTGACACAGCAAGACAACTCATGGTGACCATGTAACCTGGTGGCATTGGATGGCAAATGGAATCCTCAGCTTTCTGACATCCTTAGTGTCTCCCCCCCTCGCCCACCCCGCAGAGTTCCCCCCCTCGCCCACCCCGCAGAGTTCCCCCCCTCGCCCATCCCGCAGAATTCCCCCCCCTCGCCCACCCCGCAGAGTTCATGGATTTCAGACTACAGCCAGCTATGCTCGCTACCTATCTGGCCGCAGCCGCCATCACGGGTGCATGACGGTGTGACAGCCCAGGCAGGACCCTGCACAAGAGGAGCCTTTCCCAGAAGAGCAGGGGACAGCTGATGAGGCTCATGTGCCAGCCGTCCGTCAGGCCAAGGAGGAAGAACAAATGAAGTGACATCAGGCCACATTTAAAACATCGACCCTTGTCTTTCAAGGAGCTGCCGGACTGCATGTGCCATGGAAGACTCCACCAGGGAGATTATGTGCCACCTGTGCCGGATTGTGGTGCACCTGTAACCGCGAGGGTATGGAGGGGTTTACTCGCTCCCTGTGGCTGTCAAGGTGACAGTCGCCTCTGGCTCATTCCAGGGCTCGAGCCTGGATCTGTAAGTGATATCGCAAACAGGCACACACAGGCTAATCTGCACTGTCATGGATGCCCTATGCATCCGGGCATCTACACCTGGACCAAGATGCCCTGGCAGCTGGATTTGCCACCATCGCTTGCATGCCCAGGTCCAGGGGGGCGATTGATGGCATCCATGTTGCCCTCCGAGCACTTGCTCAATAAGGGGTGCCCTTGGTCAATAGGAAGGCGTTCCACTCCAAGAATGTGCAGCTGGTGTCTGCATCCGTTCTCCAAGCAGCGTGCATGACACATACATCCTGGCTCACTCATCAGTTCTCGGCACCTCTGAGCCGCTCCCTCGGGTGACGGGTTGGCTAGTGGGCGGCAAGGGTTACCCACTGAGGTCATGGCTAATGGCACCAGTGTGAAGGCCCCAGGACGAGGCGGAGAACCATTATAACGATGCTCACACTGCAATCAGGAGTGCCATCAAGCAATGCATCGGTGTTCTCAAGATGCGCTTCCGATGCTTGGACCGCTCTGGTGGGGCTCTCCAATATCCCCCAGAGGGCCCTGAGCATCGTGGCAGTCTGTTGCATGCTCCATAACATCACGCAGAAGAAGGGCAACATGCTGGAGGAGGAGGAAAAGTGGGTGGCCTCACCTGACGAGGATGTTGAGGAGGGTGTTCAGGAAGTCCCGGGTGTGGAGGCGGAGCTCGCACTGCAAGCCGCCCAACGTGTGATCCAGGGCCACCGCACATAGGACAATCTCATCACCTCCCGCTTTACCAACTAGGAGGTCAGGCCAATTGCAACTCTGCCACTCTGTCCCACCAATTCCCCATCTCCACTTCGACACCTCCCTCCCACTCTGAATCCATCTCTCTGTGAGCCACTCAGCCCTTTCCCCTCCCATAGTCCTTCACTCCCCCTTTCCCCTAGCCTTCCACTCCTTCCCAATACCACAGCTCCCCCTCCCCCTCTGAGGGTCATACCAGCATCACCACAGAGTGTTGGCCCCCTGGGTTGGCAGTAACAGCGGGTCTTGTCTGTGGGATAGAAAATGATGATGACTCACTATGAGATGAGCTCTGGTGATCATTGTGTGACAGAGTCTGACTCCTGTCTCTAAGATAACAGTCTGCTGTCCCCCCGGGTGATCCCTGCATGTGCATTGGCGATTCACATTTTTCCCAAAATGTTCGGGGCGTGGGGGGCATTTTGTGGGAGGTGCGGCAGCCTCACACTGCTGCTCCCATGTCCTGCAGCCTCTCAGTGATGATGTAGACATGTGAGACGTTCCTGTGTCACGGGAGGCCTGCCCCCTCCCTTCGCCCTGACATCCACTGCACAACACCCAGTCCCAGCCCATCCTTCCCGCCCATGGAACAGAGGGGAGAGACAGAACGAACAAGCGATGCAAAATATTTTAATTGTGAATGATGCATGCCCTTATCCCTGACTATCTAGCACTGAATGTACAAGTGCCAAATTAAGTGTCATCTACCTTTCTAATGTTTCATGGCCTACCGCTCCTTCTAGGTGTTTTCCCAGACAGCACATCAGAAGTGGCCTGGTGCTTCTCTTGTCCCCTCTCCTGTGATGCCCTTTGCAGGCGTCCCTGGAGGGCCTGGACCTGAATGGGACTGGCCGACATTCCGGTGTCACAGGTGATGACGGGTTCAGCATGCTCAGCCTCTTGTCCAGCAGATGCTCCAGTGTCAGTCGGGGGGGATTTGGAAGGGCTAAAGTGCTCTAGCATCTCCCTGCGGGTAGCACCAGCATGGGCTCCCTCGGGATGCTCACTGGCTACTTCATGGGACTACGGGGAGGCTGGCATGAGCACCAGAGGTCTTTACCATGGTCCCGATGCCCTCAGGCAAGGCATGCTGAGACTGAGTCATGTCCCTCAGTGCCTTGGATAGTTCACTCTGCAGGTGTGTCATGCCCCTCAGTGCCTTGACCATGTCCAGTAATGGTCACTTAGCATTCAGCCAGTGCTCTCAACACCCTCAGCCACGATGCTTTGTGACTAAGCCAAGTTCTGGAGCGCCGCAGCAATGACCATCTACACCAGGACCATGTTCACATGTGCCTGGGCTCTCCTTTCCTGCCCCAAGCCTTCCACGGCGGCGGCCACCCTTTCAGTTTTGGCCTGGGTGCCAGGCATTGTCAGTAACATCCTGTGCTTGAAAGCAAGTAAACTCCTCCAACTGGCCTTGCAGTTGCTGGAATGTCGCTGACACCCCCTGCTATAGCTTCTGGCTCTGATTCTGCATCTGTATGAGTGCCGGGATCATCCTTTCCAGAAGCCCCAAATCTATCTGGGTGACAGCTGTTCCCTGGGCTTGGGCAGCCCTCCGACTGTCCACTCCCTCGAGAGTCCCTGCCTCCACCTGATGTGCTGCAGCAGGTGTGTGGTGATCCAGGAGCCGGATCACTATCACTGCCCACCGAGGTGACAGTCTCTGCGATGGTGGATGGTGCAGGTGACAGCAGTGCCGAGATGTCGGTGCCCTACCCGGAGTCATGCCCAGGGTGTCTTCAGGGTCTTGGTGGGGGGGTCAGCGATCCTGCATGGCACAACCTTGTCTAATTGGGATCCTGTAAGACAAAAGACAAGGTGGAGACCTTGGGAAGTTCAACACTATGAAAGATGATAGTTGCATTGGCCTTTCACCTCTTTGGTGCCCTCGCCTCAACTTCCCTGGCAATTTTGAGTGCCCTTTCTTCAATTATGTACTGCCCCCTGCAATCTTCTCCTGCCCCTGGCAGTTATGGGTCATTTTATCCTTGGGGACATAGAAAAGGACATATTGAGGCGCTGGGAAGTGAGTCTGATTGGGGGGGGGGGGGGGGGGGTTGTAGATGTCGGTATGTGTGTGTGCAGGACTCCTTGCCAAGGAGGGCAATACCTATGTTGGGAGTTCATGGAGGGTGAGCTGTAATGGAAATGCAGGCAAGTGGGGTGTTGTTGGCTTCTAGGGGATTGGGGGCACGTGTGAGGGGTGAGGGACAGGAGTGATGTCAGGTGCACATCATTGGTTACTCATCCGAGCTGCTCGAAGGATTGCATGCCGATCCACTTGGTTACGTTGGCAGCAGTGATGGCCTCTGCCACCTCACCCCAAGCCTGATCGAGAAGGGCGGACTTGGGTCTCTAACCCACCCTGGGAAAGAGGGGGGCCCTCCTCTCCTCAATGACGTCCAGCTAACTATCAATGCCGGCATCCAGAAAGTGAGGTACAGCTCTTCTAGTCACCATCTTCATGTTGAAATCAGGGTGGGGTTAGTGGCGCGCTTAAAAGCTGCTCCAGCTTGCCATCTCTAAGGGCTAATCCCATCCCCAGTGAATCATACACCAGCGGGTGAGGAATCATGCTGGCTGCACGGTGCCTGCATGCTGGCCATTTGCATGCCCTGAATAGCTCATCGCTGCTGCTCCCAGCGGCAGCATTCATTTACAGCAATCCTCCACCAGCAGGAGCACGTTGTCTCCCAAATGGCGAATCCCATCCTACGTGTCATTTTGGGTGGGAAAACCAATGTGAATACTGGGAGCTTTAGTGAGGGCGTGAACCAGATATCGTCCCTGCAGCAGGCCAGAAGCATCACACTCTGTATGGCTCCCGGTGCAGAGCCCATTTAGGGGCTCTTCCACTATTCTCTCGGGTGCAACCCAACCTGAGAATGGCCCCCTTTATTTCATATAATCCCTACAGTGCAGAAAGAGGCCATTTGGCCCATCGAGTCTGCACCGGCCCTTGGAAAGAGCACCTTACTCAAGCCCACATCTCCATCCTATTCCCGTAACCCAGTAATCCCACTTACCCTTTTTGGATACTAAGGGGCAATTAAGCACGGCCAATCCACCAAACGTGCACACCTTTGGACTGGGGGAGGAAACTGGAGCACCCGGACGAAACCCACGCAGCCACGGGGAGAACGAGCACACTCCACACATACAGTCACTCAAGGCCGAAATTGAACCTGAGACCCTGGAGTTGTGAGGCAGCAGTGCTGCCACTGTGCCATGGTGCTGCCTTGTAATAGGACGGGATTTTCCGGCCTCCCAGCCTCATGTTTCTTGGAGGCAGGAGGCGATGTGCTGTTCGCTGGCGGTGGGATTCTCGGTTCCCACCGGTGTCAATGGGAATTCCTATTGAAGTTACCTTAGGCTACTAGGAAAACATGGGCGGGGGTGAGCTGCCGGCAGGACCAGTGAATCCCACTGCCAGCAAACAGCTGGAGAATTCTAACCATAATGTTGACTTATGTTTACACTTTCTGAACATTATTCATCATCCTTCCTGACTTAACCTATGATCCAGGGATTTTAGAGACAATGTTTACCATGTCGACAACTCACACAAGCGTGCTGATTCCTGACTCTTTCCTCTCTTGGGACTGTACCTGCAAGATTCAACAAGAACCTCTGCATGGAACAAACTTTTCCCTGTTCAACTGAGACCCAAGACTTGACTTTTACTCTTGACTGCTGGCAGAATGTTAATGGGCTTTCAGTTTTCGTTTACTTTGTGTTTTTGCTTTCATTTTTTTCTCGGATTTTGCATTTGCTGCTGTGAACTTCAAAATTTGGGAAAGATGAAGATGTTTTTAATATCAGACTAAACAATAACTTCAACAACATGCTGAATCATTACTTGTAACCGTTAAGCCGGTATTGGAGAAATTTAGCAATTTTATCACTGTAGTGAATGTATTACTGCTACCTTTCACCATTGTAATTGCATTACATTGTATTGCCTCGGGAGAGGTATATAGAGCTGCAGCCAGTAGGCGGCACTCAGTACAGAGCAGTCGCAGACAAGCACAGTTTTAGCTGATTAAAACCACTGTTCACTTCAACTCTCCGTCTTGTGTGAATTGATGGTCGCATCAATCATAACTCTGCATATCAATTGTTCAGTGTGTCCTGTTGTCTGTGGCTTTAGAAGATATCCTGTCGACAAAATGTATTTTCATTCAGCTTCTGATTCCCATTAAGTAAGTCACGTACCCGAACTAATAACGTTTAAGGCTCTTTCTTGCCATTAGTTCAGCTCACCCAACCAATCCTGGGGCAAGATTGTCTGGATGGTATTACTTTCTTAAAGAACTCATAATGGTTACAAGTTTGCTTCCTTTCTCCTGGTGGCACAAATCATGTGCCAAAACACCTTTGTCTTCAGGTGCTGTCATGAATATAGAATCGATTGGGCATAAAGGACTTCTTATACAACCTTTGCATATCTCCATTATTCCCAATGGGACACTAATCATTGTCACTCATGGCACTGGGGACAGAAAACTACATAATGAACAACAGTTGGCACAAAGACTAAAGCAAACCGAACAGGCCAGAGAATTATGAAGGAAAACAGTTAAGAATTGGCAGAAATTACAATGTTCATTCTGTGACTTTTCTTGCAGACCTGCATGATTGTTTCACATGGCTATGGTCTCTATCGGAGTAAAATGTACATGGTTCCAAGTGTGCACTTAAACTTAGTTCCTGCCTATTGGAGGCGGATGCTTTTGGCAGCCACTATAGTGGGCAGAGGTGAGACAGATATGTAATCCATTTCCTGCTACTGCCTATTGTGGTAGAAGGATCTGGTACCAAAAGGGTTAACATGGGACTGAATACAGTGCCACCCACACGATGCTAGAATTGTCTATAGTTGCAACACTAAAGTTAAGTACACAAGAGTTATACCGATGTAAGTTTGAAGCAAACTGTAAGTAAACTAATGTCAGTCTATATACAGGGGAGGTATAATAGAA
Source organism: Scyliorhinus torazame (assembly GCF_047496885.1). Taxonomy (NCBI): domain Eukaryota; kingdom Metazoa; phylum Chordata; class Chondrichthyes; order Carcharhiniformes; family Scyliorhinidae; genus Scyliorhinus; species Scyliorhinus torazame. Next base: position 76,971,008 of record NC_092715.1, read on the forward strand.
GGATCTGGTACTTAAAGGGTTAACAAGGGACTGAATGCAGTACGGCCCACATGGTGATGCAGGAAGGCACATGGCCTAGAGCTAAGGACTGCCTAGAGATAGGTAGCACCATGCAAGGGTCCTCTCCATACATTTAACCTCCACTGTAAATGTGTTCATTGTTCAGTACTGTTAATAAAGACTTCTTTGCAACTTCAACAAGACAGCTTCATGGTGTCCAAGGTTTGCATGCCACAGATAATAATAATCTTTATTGCCTCAAGTAGGCATACATTAACACTGTAATGAAGTTACTGTGAAAAGCACCTAGTCGCCACATTTCGGCCCCTGTTTGGGTACACAGAGGGAGAATTCAGAACGTCCAAATTACCTAACAGCACGTCTTTCGCGACTTGTGGGAGGAAACCGGAGTACCCGGAGGAAACCCACCTTTAATTACTTAAGATTGCACAATGAAGAATGATTGAGAGACAGCAGAACACAAGATGATTGCACCTTAAAACCCATGGAATCACAAGTCACCATTTTTCTGAAAGAAAAGTGGACACATTATTCAAGGCTGCACCCATGATGTAACAAATGAAGCTAACCCATTCACTGAAAATGGTAAAAGAAAAGAGCTGCAGGTGCATGTTCGATATCACACAAACAATACTTTTTGAAAAGTTTAGGCGCGCTTTCATCGTTTTCTGTGAAAACATTCTTACCAGTTTGTTTCTTTTCACAAATGTTGATTGCAATTTCCCCAGCGGTAGATGAGAGATCAGCCAAGTTATTTTAAATTTCTAATTTTGATGTGGTGGCCATTGAGCTAAAAGATGACAATGCAGGAAACTAGAACACAGTTTTAATTTTAGAATTATCTAAGCTCACACATGCCCTTTACCCTGGCAAAAGTGCTTGAATCCCATTCTCAGTCGTGTTCGCCCTACTTGCCCAGCATCATATTCCCATTTCACCCATTCCTAGCTGTTTGTTTGTTGTACACGTGTTCACAATTATTTGTATTTTGACTTCATTCTATTCCATTGAGAACCTTTATAACTTTTAACAGGTTATCAGCAAGATGCACATCCATTTTCCTGAGCTGAAGGGACAGTATTCCACCCAGTACCCCATAGGATAACCAATTAAACCAAAACTCCGATGTTGAATGATTTTGTTTTAGTGGCTGTTATTAAACTACAGCTGTTTTCCAGGAGCTGTTTATATTCCATTTCAATCGTTCCTCTGAGCCTTTTGTTTTTGCGAATACCTGGTTGATCGCGGGGCCATGTCACTTGTCAAGCCCTTAAATAGCTCAAAGCAGCTATGTCACAGCCCTCTGGAGGTAGTTCTTCCACATGTCTCATTTGTGTAGCTCATCATTACCAAGAATCTATTTGCAAAACACATAGAAAGTCACATGCATCTCTAAGATCTGTGAAGGAAACTGGCACCTAAAGTGCGTTACAGGAACACATGAACTAACAGATTGCTCAGGCGTCAAGCAGTGCCCTCCTGCTAAGAAGTGTGCAAAAAATTACAAAATCAGATGATTTAACTTTTCTGGCATTTCATTGAGTACCTAGTTATCCAAAATAATTAGTGTCCTGCACTTTATCATCTGGTCACTTTTTGTAACAAAAAATTAATAAGCATTTTTCTACCATTATTGAATATTCTTTTTCTTTCTTTCACCCCTTAAACTATGTCCACACCAGTGCTAATGTCACTCTACAACTAGCTACAGAGGAGCAACTTAGGGTAACTCTTACACCAACTCTCTCTGCCTGGCCATAGGGAATTGTGTGGCCGTTACTCAGTAATTCAACAAAGCAGCATGATTAAATTCAGGAATTAAGTATGTGCAGGATTTCAGAATCACATCAACCTTGCCTAATTCCCTCACTGATGGTGTGGGCAGCAAGCTCCGTATTCAATGATTCAATAGCAAACTACAGTACCAAAATTGAATCTCGGCTAAGGACAGGGTAAAAGTACCATCAACTGCCCTTTGCATTTGACAGATGCAGGCCAGCTGCTGTTTAGGAAGGGCTGAGCTACAATAATTTCTCAGCTCTGTGAAATGGAAGTTGCAACAAGACATATAGAGCCACAGAACCATAGAAAATTACCGCACAGAAAGAGGCCATTCAGCCACAGGGTCTGGGCCGGCTGAAAAATAAACTAGCCGTCCATTTTAATCCCACCTTCCAGCACCGAGTCGGAACCTTGCAGGTTACAGCACTTCAGGTGTAGATCTAGATACCCTTTTCTACCTGTATTTTATACCTGTAAAGGCCTGTACTTTTAAAGGAAAAAGATTTAAGGCCCAAAGATCCTACACAGGGCATAATGGGACCAATTCCTCTGTTTAATGATTGTTATAATTTAATATTACATTAGTTGATATGCCATTAGTATTTTGAGAGATGTTATAAGGTAAGGAGCTTAATGAGTTGAACGATGTAATTAAATTAACCAAGTCTCCAAATATTTAATAATGCAATTAGTTATTAATTGAGTTTTAAACTGCTGGGAACATATTTGTACATTAATCACCTGAGGTCACGTCTGGATATGGTCTACCGTTCCTTGGATATTCGTCCATTCTTTTCCTCATTCATTCTCAGGCTGCAGATGATACGGACAAGTCCACATTCATTATCCTTTCTCATTGCCTTGAGAATGGGGGTGGCCTTCTAGAGATTCTGCAGTCCTTGTGGTAAGGAATCGCATCATTCATGCAATTGTTATTTTACAACTGAGTGAGCACAAGGCCACTTGAGGGAGCTTTAAGAGGCAACCCCATGGTATGGGCTTGAGTCATCTGAAGGACATAGGCACCTGTCCTGAATGATATGATTGAATTAGGTGGATTTTCACCACCATTCCTAAAATTCTTATTTTCATTTTGTCTGATATTGCCAATTCAATTCAATTCACAACTCATCAGTGGGATTTCAACTCACAACCTCTAATTAGTTTAGTACCAAATTAGTACTAATTAGTTTAGTACCAAAAGGATTTAAAAAAAAAATTAATGGGATGCAAGTGTCACCGGCTCGGCCAGCATTTGTTGCCCATCCCTAATTGCCCTCGGGAAGGTGAAGGTGCAGTAGGCCTTCTTGAACTGCTGTACTCCATTTGGTGTATGTATGTCCACAGTGCTGTAGGAAGTGTTCCAGGACTTTGATCCAGTGACAGTGAAGAAAAGGTGATATGGTTCAAAGTCAGAATGGTGTGTGACTTGGAGGGGATTTTGCAGGTGGTGTGCATTCCATGTGTCTGTTGCCATTGCCCTTTTAGGTGGTAAAGGTTATAGGTTTGGAAGGTTCTGTGCAGGGAGCCTTGGTTAGTTGTTGCAGTGCATCTTGTGTATGGTACACACTGCTGCCTCGATGTGCTGGTGTTGGAAGGAGTTAATGTTCAAGATGGTGGATGGGGTGCAAATAAAATGGGTGCTTTGTCCTGGATGGTGTGTAACTTCTTGAGTGTTATTGGAGATACAATCAGTCAGGCAAATGAAAAATATTCCATCAGACTCCTGACTTGTGTCTTGAGATAGTAGGCAGACTTTGGGGAGCAAGGACTTGTGTTACTCACCATAGAATTCCCAGCCTCTGACCTGCTTGTGTAGCCTCAGTATTTATACAGCTGATCCAGTTCAGTTTCTGGTCATTAATAACTCTAAGGATGTTGATATTGGGGGATTCGGTGAAGGTAACGCCATTAATTGTCAAGAAGCAATGTTTAGATTCTCTTTTGTTGCCGATGGTCATTGCCTGGTTCTTGTGAGGCACAATTGTTACTTGCCACTTATCAGCCCAAATCTGAATGTTGTTTAAGTTTTACTGCTTTTGGAAACGGACTGCTTAAGTATCTGAAGAGCCGTAAATGGTTTGGAACATGGCGCAGTCATCAGTGAACATCCCACTTCTGACCATAAGTTGGAGGGAAGATCATTGATGAAGCAGCTGAAGACGATTGGGCCTTGGACGCTACCTTAAAGAACTCCTGAAGTAAAGGTCTGAAACTGGGATAATTGGACTCCAGCAATTTCAACCAACTTGCTTTGTGTTAGTTATGACTCCAACTAGTGGAGAGTTGTCCCTCTGATACTCACTGAATTCACTTTTACTGGGGTTCCTTGATGCCACAATTGGTCAAATGTGGCCTTGATGTCAAGCGCAGGCCCTCTCACATCCCCTCTTGAGTTCATCTCTTTTCCCCATAAAATCATAGAATCCTTACAGTACAGAAGGAGGCCATTCAGTCCATTGAGTATGCACCAACCTCCAAAAGAGCACTCTACCCAGGTCAATTCCCCCGCCCACTCTGCCTGATCGCCATAATCTAACATATACAGCCCTGGACATTAAGGTGAAATTTAGCATGGCTAATCCACCTAAACTGGGAGGGTGGGATCTGTGATAGTATGCATTAGGGGTCATGGGGAATGTGAAGCCGTGATGCCATTGGCTGACAGATCCCGGGTCCTGGTTGGCTGTTGATCTCTAGCTCCACCCTGAAGGCGGAGTATAAGAACCAGGAGTTCTCCCCGCAGCTCCAGTCTGTTGCTGAACTGCGGGGAACAAGTCACGCTTAATAAAGCCTCATCGACTTCATCTCTATTCGTCTCTCGTAAGTCATTGTGCGCTACAGGATCGTTGTTATTGATATGGGGATTGACATATTTGTTACTGATTATTGTTTATTGTTGGTGGGTGTAAATTTGGGAGAAAATCTGAAAAAGGAGGAGAATAAAGAAATATATTTTTTTTAAAAATAGTAGTTGTGTACTACCAAACAACTAATTCTTAATCCTAAACTGGTTTACAAGACTAGTTTAATGATAGTTTTTTTTCTTCATACTACATGAGTTATCTTATTATTTGGGATCAGGTGAGTGAAGGATATTTGTGCCTAATAAATAAGTAGTCAGATGTTGTTGTACTCGATAGTTAAGTGCTGTGGACTGAGATTGATATGGAACTGGGTTAGGACTAGCACTTTCATGTGAGATTTATGTTCCATCAATCTGGATTGGATTCAAACTCAAGTCCCGAAGATGAAGGAACAATGTCCGATTAAAGAGAATCTCTTTGAGTTCACCATTTTCACCATAAGTGGCCCTCACACCCCTTATGATCAAGAATTTACCTTTACTGCCCAATATCCAGTCATAAAATAGGGTAGCCAGGGTTTATTTTCATTTGTTTATGGGACATGGGTGTCGCAGGCTAGGCCAGTCCTTAATTACCCTTGAGGGGGCAGTTAAGAGCCAACCTAATTGCTGTGAGTCTGGAGACACATGCAGACCAGTTAGGATGGCAGATTTCCGTTCCTAAAGGACATTCGTGAATCAGATGGTTTTCACAACAATCGACAATGGTTTCAAGGTCATCATTAGACTTTTAATTCCAGATTTTTATTGAATTCAAATTTCGCCATCTGCAGGATTTGAACCTGGATCTCCAGGGCATTACCCTGGGTCTCTGATTTACTGGTCCAGTGACAATACCACAATGCCACCACCTCCCCACAATTTGTAACAATATGTAACTATGTGAACTCGATACTTTAACATCATATGCAAACTTGCAAATATTTAACATATGTTCTGGGAAGTGAGCTGATAAAACAACTTAGAGATACAACTTAGAGAACTTTGTGATATCTGGGACTCTACCAACCGGAATTCACTACTATCTGGAATTTCTGATACAAATCTTGGGCGTCATTCTCCGCCGGCGGGAGTCTCCATTTTGCCGGCGCCCGGGGGTTTCCCGACGGCGTGGGGCTGCCCCACAATGGGAAACCCCATTGACCGGCCGGTGTTACGGAGACTCCCGCCGGCCGGTCGGCGCAGAAATGTGACGGGGCGGGTAGGAGAATTTTGCCCCTTGTCTTCGTCAACTGGAAGCAATTACAAAGTTATCTGAGACCTGTACACTACTATTTTATACATGAATTTATCTTTTAATTTACTGTTTGCAATTAGAAGTAAAAAGAATTGTTCTTTGCTTCCTGAGTACTTGCAAACTAATCCATGCTACAAATATGGTATTATATTCCATTGGTAAATGGGACCCTCGGCTAACCAGTATTTTTGATTAACTGGCAGCACCCATTCCCCATATATGCCAGATATTAATGATTTTACAGTATAGGTCAATTCTAAACCAAAACATTGATTTATTGTTGGTATTTATCCAGGCTAATATTTATAGAAAATTTCAATCTCTTTGTAATTCTTCTCACAACATGGAACACATGTTAAAGATAACAGGCCAAACAAATGTGTCTGACTGGCATATTTCCCCAAACCAATTGACCTCCTAAGGGAATCTTCACATTACAGGAGTGGAATGTGTGCAGGCATGATTCCTGGGTCACAAACGGTCCAGTCTTGGGGAGAGAAACGGAAATGATACACAATATTTAAGGGAGTGACCCGGTAATTGATATAGAGACAGGTTCACCATCCAAAAGTAATCGGGGGCGGCACAGACACACGACTCAATCTAAACAGACAACAACAGCCATTTCTCTGGCTGATGTTTCAATCAATCTCTTCACCTTCCGAAGATGTCTTTGGAGAGCCAGAGGCCTGACAATTGAAACAGGGCTGCCCTAGATGAAGGAGAAGTTGCAGACCTGCACAAAGGAAGCAAACCTGGTAGGAGAGAGCAGCAATTGTGAGGGGCAGAGGGGTAACCCGTAGATCCTGGATTCAGTCCCGGTAACAGTTCAATTACCTCATACGCTCTGACAATGTGAATGGAACCCACCCCCCAAACCTCAGGACAGACCTCTGGGTATTCATTCCCTAGCAGACATACCAGCTGAGTTACCTCACGGCTCATGCTGCTCCTGAACATGGGAGGTGTATGTGCCAAGGGCAGTTACTGACTCATTCAAATGGCTCCAAGCAACACTGCTGTTGAGGACATGTCACCACTGAGACGTGCAACTTCTAATGCATAGGGCCAGCAGACAATGGCCACAGAGGCCAGCGGTGCCTTATCGCATTCTCTTTTGTCCTTGCAGGAGAAATGGGCACACAATTCGAGGGAGAGGGCCCGAATGGAAGGAGATTATTCCTACTTTCATGTGATAATGCCGATAGGGAATTGAGCAAAGGAAATAGCCAGGGTTACTGACCGAGGAAGAAGTTGGCCCTTTGAATGGGCAGTCATGATGCAGCTTCTGATATCAGAGGGCATGGTTTGCATTGACAGGGTACATTGCACTCTACATCACGCCAAACACTAATTTCTGTTGGGAAGCCTCAGCACTGCAGAGCCTGTTCTCCCAGGCTAGCTGTCATGATATTTTGTGTCATACACAGATGCAGACATCCAGCCTTGGAGACCCTCACCCATCCAAGCATCAGCCCAGGAAGAGCAGCTGTAAACAGAAGAGACGTCGTGACATCTTATGAGCACACAATTCACCAGAGCTGGAACACTCCCCTCAGTTGGTCTTCATGTGCGGTTAGGAAGTACATTACAGCACTGCGCCGCTGTGCATTAGGAGGTATTAGAGAATGTGGTCAGTTCCCCTCAGAATATAACACAGCCCTGCACAGCTGGTCAAAGGAAAGGAGAATTTATCTGGACCAGCTGCAGCAGATGTGCTCCCACATGCCAGAGGTGGAACCCACCTCTTCACTCACCTGATGAAGGAGCTGCGCTCCGAAAGCTAGTGATTCCAAATAAACTTGTTGGACTTTAACCTGGTGTTGTAAGACTTCTTAGAGTTTCCTGAGGCAGGGCCAGGTCATGGGCTGAGAATGGAGGAGCCCATTTAGCTCATATATTTCACCGAGTCATGGCTTTGAACATATGAGCTTCTCCATTGAGGTGGTGGCCAACATTGTGGGGAACCATACGTGGCATCAGTTGGAGTGCATGGCGATCCACAGGATGCATGCTACATTGTGTAGCCTGAACTAGTGAGCGATGCTGGTAATGCAGAGATGTTTGCAAGGGATACCGGTTAAACCCCAGCATTACATCCTAGCTGGTGTACCCCTACAACCATCCAGGTTATCGGCCAAGTTCGGAAGATGTTACAGAGGAGAATGAGGGGTTCCAATGTCATCCTCGGCTTCCCTTGGCTCCTCTAACAGTGAGAGCCTTTGTGCATCAGGGCCAAGAGATGGAGGCAGCCCCTAAAATGACGTCAGTGCAGTAGCATCTGAAGATGTCCCCACAACCACCACATGTACCTCAGCCTTAAGCCAAGATGTGAACAGGCTATCTCCACCTCTGAGATCACAAGGAGAATACCATGTAGGAGTGGCTGAGTACAGAGGTACCACGGAACGCTAAGTTGGTCACTGGGATGTCTTCTTACTGTCTCTGAGCACTGTCCATTGCTTTATGCTGTGTAAATAATAACACTTGAAAATCGCTTATTGTCACAAGTAGGCTTCAAATGAAGTTACTGTGAAAAGCCCCTAGTCGCCACATTCCGGCGCCTGTTCGGGGAGGCTGATACGGGAATTGAACCGTGCTGCTGGCCTGCCTTGGTCTGCTTGAAAAGCCAGCTATTTAGCCCTGTGCTAAACCAGCCCCTGACCTGACTTCAAGTCACATGTCTGATTCATTTTATTGCAGATTTGACAAGGAATGTGGTCTGAGGTGGTCAAGGAAATCAACGGTTCCTCTATAGTGAGGGTAAAGCCTCTAGCTCCATATTATCCCCTTCATCCTGGGTCAGAGGAGCTCAGTTCACATGGTCATGAATCAAATGATCGCTGACATTCATGACATTCTGACAAGATCTTTTCAGCCCGTTTTGTACCCTCCCTCTCAGCCACCATTTCCTGCTCCTCCACTTTCTCTGATGAGCCAGTTCGTTTCAGGGCTTCACTATACTCAAGGTCCATACCACTCTGGAGGGCCATGTTACAGAAATCAGGACAGATCACCATAGTATCGGAGACGGGACATGACGGTGAACAGTGTTAGCACTACTGCCTCACAGCGCCAGGGACCCGGGTTCAATTCCGGCCTTGGGTGACCATCTGTGTGGGGTTTGCATGTTCTCCCCGTGTCTTTGTGGGTTCCCTCTGGGTGCTCTGGTTTGTCCGCACATTCCAAAGGTGCACAGGTTAGGTGATTTGGTCATGCAGGAGTGTGCCGATGAGTGCATCAATGATGCACCTGGAGGAAAATGACAGTGCTTCCGAGGTTTTATTTGTTTTTCAGAACCTTCCGATCTTTTTTCCAAAGGCCTTTTTTAGGAAAATTAATGCCTCAATTTCGGGGTTTATGTGGGCGGAGAAATCCCCATGGGTAAATAAAGTGCTGCTGGAATGGAGAAGTGGGGGGGACGGGAGACTTGCCTTGCCAAATTTAATGAACTATTATTGGGCAGCGAATATAGCCATGGTGAGGAAGTGGGGGAGGGGTCGGTATTTGAGCGGATGGAGGCAGCCTCTTGTAAGGTCATTAGTTTAGGAGCACTGTTGACGGTACCTCTGACGTTCTCGCCAGCCAGGTACTCCACGAGCCCAGTGGTGGTGGCGGCTCTGAGGGTGTGGGGACAGTGGGCGCAGCACCAGAGGTTGGAGGGTGCCTCGGTCTGGGCACGATTTGCTGGAATCATAGATTTGAACCAGGGGGGTTGGATGCGGGGTTCTGGGGTGGCAGCGGTGGGTATTGAACAGTTTGGGGACCTATTTGTGGGGGTAGCTTTTCGAGCTTAGAGGAATTGGAAGAGGAGCATGAGCTGCCCAGCGGGAGTGGGTATTGGTACTTACAGGTGCCATCCTTTCCCGAACTGCTGCCCCCAGAGTTGCAGGACAAGTGGTGTCGAAATCAGGGGTTGGCAAGGGTTGGGTGTTGGAGATTTACAAGGAATTAATGGATTGGGAGGGAGCCCCGATGGGAGAAGTTAAACGGAAGTGGGAGGAAGAGCTGGGGAGGGAGGCGGAGGCTGGGTTATGGTAAGAGTTTTGAGGAGAGTGAACGCATCCTCTTTGTGTGCTAGGCTTAGCCTTATTCAATTCAAAGTAGTTCATAGGGTGCATATGACGGTGGCAAGAATGAACAGGTTCTTTGAGGGGGTGAAACATAGCTGTGGGCGGTGCGCGGGGAGGTTCACATGTTTTGGGCTCTCCGAAGCTGAAGGGATTCTGGCAGGGGTTCGCTGACGTTATGTCCGAGATGATGAAGGTGAACGTTGCCCCGAGTCTGGAAGTGGCGATTTTCGTGGTGTCGGAAGACCCGGGAGCCCAGTGGGTGAGAAAGGCTGACGTCTTGGCCTTTGCCTCCCTGGTAGCCTGGAGATGAATTTTTCTGGAGTAAAGGGAATTGGGGTCGCCGAAGTTGGGAGCCTCGAGTGAGTGACCTCACGAAATTCCTTAGGCTGTAGAAAATCAAGTTTGCCTTTACAGGGTATGTGGAGGGGTTTGCCCTGAGATGGAGGCCTTTTATCGACTTCTTCAAGGATAGTTAAGACATCAGCAGTGGGGGACGGGGGGGGGCGGGGGGGGTGCACAGCAGTGACAGGCGACATGTAGTGGTGTGTTTCTGTTTGTGTGATGCCAAAAGGGTCCGCAGCTGTTCCTTAGAAGGAAGTGAAGAAGTTCAAGACCACAGTAACATTAATGCTACTGGCAGGGCATGGTGTCCAGTGCTTTGATATGTGACGCCTTTGTCAATGAGGGCACAGATCTCTGTGACCAGCTGAGCCACAGTCCATGCCTGCAGCACTGGTTCTCACATACATCCAGGTAGCTTCTTTCAGAATTACAGATTCCATACAGTGCAGAAGGAGGCCATTCGGCCCATTGAGTCTGCACCAATGCTCTGAAAGAGTACCTTACTTAGGCTCACTCCCCCACCTTGTCCCCGTAACCCCACATAACGTTTGGACACTAAGGGGCAATTTAGCAAGGCCAATCCACCTAACCTGTACCATCTTTACACTTCAAGAGGAAACCAGGGCACTCGGAATAACCCACGCAGACACGAGGAGAACGTACAAACTCTACACAGTCACCCAAGGTCAGAATTGAACCTGGAACCCTGGTGCTGTAAGGCAGCAGTGCTAACCACTGTGCCACTGTGTCACTTATCTTCTAGTGATAGGTCCTATGCTGAGAGTATTCCTTTTTTAAAAAAAATATTTTTATTCTCCTCCTTTTTCACATTTGCTCCCAAATTTACATCCAACAATAAACAATAATCAGTAACGAATGTAATGTCAATCCCCATATCATAGAATCCTAGAATTTACAGTGCAGAAGGAGGCCATTTGGCCCATCTAGTCTGCACCGACTCTTGGAAAGAGCACCCCACCCAAGGTCAACACCTCCACCCTATCCCCATAACCCAGCAACCCCACCCAACACTAAGGGCAATTTTGGACACTAAGGGCAATTTATCATGGCCAATCCACCTAACCTGCACATCTTTGGACTGTGGGAGGAAACCGGAGCACCCGGAGGAAACCCACGCACACACGGGGAGGATGTGCAGACTCCGCACAGACAGTGACCCAAGCCGGAATCGAACCTGGGACCCTGGATCTGTGAAGCAATTGTGCTAGCCACAATGCTACCGCGCTGCCCCTCAATAACAACACCAATAACATCAACAATATCAATAACAACAATCCCATCCTCCCACCAAACTCCAGACATTAGCCCATATGTTAACATAAACAAATGACAAAAAGGAATCAGGAATCACCCATAGTCACCATTAACACATACAGTCCCCCTCCCCCCAACCCTCCCAGCTCCCAACCCCCCTAATGTTCGATGTGATCCAATTCTCGAAAGTGCATAATGAATAACGTCCATGAATTGTAGAACCCCTCCATCCTTCCCCTCAGTTCAAATTGGACCTTTTCAAGCGTTAAGAATTCCAGCAGGTCCCCCCGCCACGCCAGGGCACAGGGTAGAGAGGTTGATCTCCACCCTACCAGGATCCGCCTTCGGGCGATCAAAGAGGCTAAGCTACAACATCTGCCTCCGCGCCCGTTTCCAACCCCGGCTGGTCCACCCCGAATATGGCCTCCTGAGGGCCCGGGATGCTGAGAGTATTCCTGCCCTTTGTTCCTCTTCCTGACTCTGAGGGCTCCACCCTTTCTGCGAGGATGTTAGAACAAAGAAAAGTACAGCACTGCATTACCATTTCACTCAAAGTCCGAGGGTCATCGCCCCCATTGCCAGCTGCTGTCTTCTTTGTGGTCAACTGGTTGTCCAATTATATTTGGCAGCCTTGGTCCTGTTCTTCTGTGCCTGAGATACCAGGAGGTATGTGACTCCCTACACTGTGTGAGCACTGAGTTTCCACTCTGCACAGCACCAAGGGCACCTAATTCCTCATAGAGGAGTTCCCCTTTGCCTCATTGAACCATTTATGGCTTCAGGCTAAGTTCCTGGAGTGACACACTTCCCATTATGTACCTTGACACTCCCATGCCCCACACACCACTATAATGAATTCTTAATGAACTCTATAGGCACTTTAATTGATCTCAATGGGGGATGTGACAAGATTGTGATTCTGCGCTCCCCATATCCTGGTGAACATGTTTGATCTTGGGAATGACTTCGGGAACCAGCCCGCTAGCCATTGCCCATACTTTTGGGCCCCGTTGGCCCCCTCTCCCAACCACAGCGGGGTCTGGACGTACAACTCCATGAGCATTAGGAAGATCTCACCCTCTGGTCACAATAATATGTCAGTCAGGAAGGGAGTACTGAGGGTTGGGGAAGGATTATGGTCAGGAAATCTGGAAGTAAAGTGTTCTTGGAGCCCCAGGTGATCTTAACATCAGACTGGCTATTGGGTGGAAAGATAGCTGGTGTGTAGAAGAGGTGGCGGGAAAGGGGTGGAACAAGATTGTGGTGGGGCTTGGTTGGTGGCCATTTGCAAGGGGCCCATCACTTGGAGGTAAGCTTAGTGGGCTGAGGGAAGACTCCTACTCCTCTGGCCCTTCAAGCCTTCCTTTAGCTGCCAGGTAAATGTAGCCTGTAGGTTTAAAATCCAGGAAATGATGAAGTTAACAAGTATTGGGTGAGATACAAAGCTCAAATGGAAAATTACAATCTTCCTATGTTCGCCTTCCATCTCAATTAAGGACTGCCAAATTGCCCTGAAACTCCTTAAGAGCATTTGCTTTGTTTAAAATTACTTGTCTAATTATGTAACTTTGACTGTAGCGAGCTCTGCAATTTGTAGCCCATTAAAATGCAATTGGTAATTTCTACAAATCCCATCATACATGTTGGCATGGTGGAATAATAATCAGTACCAATTGTTAAAGTGGCCTAATCCAGTATTCCAGCATTTAACATCTTACTTGATTTAGTTCAATCCATTAGTGTTTCTCTCCTTCCCCAGCCCCAGCCCCTGTTTTGAGTGTTAAGGTGAGAATTGCTTCCCTTGAGCTTCTGAATCTCATACTTCCCCCATGGCCAGCCGTGAGTCTTGTACTTCTTTCCTATTGAGACATAAGGCATAGCTTCCGTTTGAATAAAAGCAAGAAATGGTAATGCTGGAAATCTGGAATAAAACAGAAAATGCTGGAAAAACACAGCAGGTCTGGCAGCATCCGTGGAGAGAGAAACAGAGTTAACGTTTTGAGTCTGGTTTGCCTCTTCGAGAAGAGTCATGCGGACTTACAGGAACATAGGGTCAGGGATAGGCCATTCAGCCCCTTGTGCCTGCTGCACCATTTAATGATATCATGGCTGATCTGTGGCCTAACGCAATATACCTGCTTTTGACCCATATCCCTTAACCACCACTGCACTGGTTTAGCACAGTGGGCTAAATAGCTGGCTTGTAATGCAGAACAAGGCCAGCAGCGTGGGTTCAAGTCCCGTACCGGCCTCCCCGAACAGGCGCCGGAATGTGGCGACTAGGGGCTTTTCACAGTAACTTCATCGAAGCCTACGTGTGACAATGAGCTATTATTATTAACACCTTTGCTGAACTAAAAAATATCTTTCTCATATTTAAAATTAACAACAATCTAGAATCAATTGCGATTTGTGGACGAGAGTTCGAAACCTCCACCACCCTTTGCATGTAGGAGTGCTTCCTAACATCTCTCCAGAATGGTCTGTCCCGAATTTTTAAAACTATGTCCCCTCGTTTTAGAATCTCCAACCACTTCCGGTTGCGGCGATGACCAGCTAAGCCGCACGTTTCGGCGGCTCCAGCTCGAACGGACCTTCGGGCTCTTTTAAGAGCCCCAACGGGGAATTTTTTCGGGATGAAACCCGGTGTGGGGTGAGATAACAGGGACTCCCCCCCCCCCCCCAACGAAAGAGAAAAATATCGTCGGCGGCGGCTACATCGCGAAGAATCCTCGAGGATAGGGGCAGAAGGAAAAAGGAGCAAGATGGCGGCGGAGGGAGCCCAGGCGACATGGGGGCCGGACCAAGACAAATTTTTGAGACGGTGTGTGGAGCTGCTTAAGAAGGAGGTGCTGGCTCCGATGCTACAAGCAATTGAGGGGCTTGAGGAGACACAAAAGACCCAGGAGATGGAGCTCCGCGTGGTGGAGCAGAAGGTGACGGACAACGAGGACGAGATCCTGGGCCTGGCGGTCAAAATGCAGACGCACGAGGCGCTCCACAAAAAGTGCATTGAAAGGATTGGAGTCCTAGAAAACAGATCACGGAGAAAGAATCTTCGGATCCTGGGTCTCCCCGAGGGAGTGGAAGGAGCGGACGGCGGAGCTTACGTGAGCACGATGCTACGCTCGCTAATGGGAGCTGAGACCCCCTCGGGCCCCTTGGAAGTGGAAGGGGCCCATCGGGTCCCTGCGAGGAGACCAAAGGCGGGAGAACCACCTAGGGCGACGATCGTGCGATTTCATCGCTTCAATGACAGAGAGGTGGTTCTGAGATGGGCCAAAAAGGTACGAAGTAGTAGATGGGAGAATGCGGTGGTACGGGTGTACCAGGATTGGAGTGCGGAGGTGGCGAGAAGGAGGGCGAGTTTTAATCGAGCCAAGGAGGTGCTACACAAGAAGAAGGTGAAGTTCGGGATGTTGCAGCCGGCGCGACTGTGGGTCACGCACCAGGAGAGGCATCACTACTTCGAAACGGCAGAAGAAGCATGGACCTTCATTAAAAACGAGAAACTGGATCAGAACTGAGGGACTGATGTTAGAGGGGAAACGACAATGCTGATGTATATAGAGATGTAAATTGGGGAGGGGGGACACTGAAATGTGGGCGCCAGTGGGGGGGGGAAGAAGAGACATAGGCGGGGGATGGGGAATGGGAGTGGGCAGCAGAGGGAGCTGCCCCACGAGGGGCGGGACGGCTCTAGAGAACACTGGGCTTATTTTTCTTGTTCCCGCGCCAGAAAGATGATGGCGGGAAGATAGGCGCAAGGCGGGTGGGAGTTCCCCACACGGGGGGGTCAAGGAGAGAGCGGGAGAAGCTGGGGTCAGTTGAAGTCAGTTGACTTTCGGAAGCAATATGGGGGGAGTAAACATGCTAGATGGGGATCTAGCGGGGGGGATAACTGGGTTGCTGCTGCAGAGATCGAAAAGGAACTGGTAAAAGAAAAGGTGGTCGGGGCGGGAATGTGCCGCCTGGGGAACGGGTGGGTGCGCGAAACCGGGACGTGGGACTGGCCTAGAGAGGGTGATGGCTAGTCGACAGGGGAGGGGGGCAGGCAGCCCCCCAGTTCGGCTGATCACGTGGAACGTGAGAGGCCTAAATGGGCCGATTAAAAGGGCCCGAGTGTTGGCGCACTTGAAAGGCCTGAGGGCAGACGTGGCCATACTTCAGGAGACGCACCTGAAGGTGGCGGACCAAGTTAGGTTAAGGAAAGGATGGGTGGGTCAGGTGTTCCACTCAGGGCTGGATGCAAAGAACAGAGGGGTGGCCATACTGGTGGGGAAACGGGTGTCATTCGAAGCTAGGAACATTGTAGCAGACAGCGGAGGCAGATATGTGATGGTGAGTGGCAAACTGCAGGGAATGGAGGTCATGTTGGTTAACGTATATGCCCCGAATTGGGATGATGCGGGATTTATGAAGCGGATGCTGGGACGTATCCCGGACCTGGAGGTAGGAAACCTGATAATGGGGGGGGACTTCAACACCGTGTTGGACCAGGGTTAGATAGATCTAGATCTAGGACCGGAAGAAGGCCGGCAGCGGCCAAGGTGCTGAGGGGGTTTATGGACCAAATGGGGGGAGTGGATCCGTGGCGATTTGTTAGGCCGATGGCCAAAGAGTTCTCCTTCTTCTCCCATGTTCACAAGGTGTACTCCCGGATAGATTTCTTTGTTTTGGGAAGGTCACTGATCTCGAGGGTGGAAGGAACTGAGTACTCAGCCATAGCTGTTTCAGATCATGCCCCACACTGGGTGGACCTGGAACTAGGAGAGGAGAGGGAGCAGCGTTCACTCTAGCGACTGGATGTGGGATTACTGGCAGATGAGGGAGTCTGAGGAAGGGTGCAGGGATGTATCGAAAGGTACCTGGAGGCCAATGACGACGGGGAGGTCCGAGTGGGAGTAGTATGGGAAGCACTAAAGGCGGTGGTCAGAGGAGAGCTGATCTCCATCAGGGCCCACAAAGGGAAAATAGAGGCCAAGGAAAGGGAAAGACTACTGGGGGAGATTTTGAGGGTAGATAAAGGATATGTGGAGGCGCCGGATGAAGGACTATACAGGGAGAGGCGACGACTCCAGAAGGAGTTCGACCTGTTGACCACAAGGAGGGTGGAGGCACAGTGGAGGAAGGCACAGGGGATGAGATATGAATATGGGGAAAAGGCGAGTCGCCTGTTGGCCCACCAGCTGCGAAAGAGGACAGCGGCGAGGGAGATAGGGGGAATTAGGGATGAAATGGGAGCTACGGTGCGGAGAGCAGGGAAGATAAACGAGGTGTTTATGACCTTTTACGAGAGACTATATAGGTCCCAACCCCCAGAGGGAAAAGAGGAGATGCAGCAGTTTTTGGACCAATTAAGGTTCCCGAGGGTGGAGGAGCAGGAGGTGGAAGGCCTGGGGGCGCCGATTGGGGTGGACGAGGTTACCAAGGGGCTAGGGAACATGCAGGCAGGGAAGGCCCCGGGACCAGATGGGTTCCCGGTGGAATTCTATAGAAAATATGTGGACTTGTTGGCCCCGCTGCAGGTAAGGACCTTTAACGAGGCCAGAGAAGGGGGGACCCTACCCCCGACAATGTCGGAGGCGACGATATCGCTAATCTTGAAGCGGGATAAAGATCCGCTGCAGTGCGGGTCCTATAGGCCTATCTCACTGCTAAATGTGGACGCCAAGTTGCTAGCAAAGGTGCTGGCAACGAGGATAGAGGATTGTGTCCCAGGGGTGGTGCACGAAGACCAGACAGGGTTCGTAAAGGGGAGACAACTAAATGTCAACGTGCGACGGCTATTAGGGGTGATAATAATGCCCCCAGCAGAGGGGGAGGCAGAGATAGTGGCGGCAATGGATGCAGAGAAGGCATTTGATAGGGTGGAGTGGGAGTATCTATGGGAGGTGCTGAGGAGGTTCGGGTTCGGGGACGGGTTTGTCAGCTGGGTTAAACTCCTCTATGGGGCCCCAACGGCAAGTGTGGTCACAGGTTGGCAAAGGTCGGAGTATTTTCGACTACACAGGGGAACGAGACAGGGATGCCCGTTGTCCCCATTACTGTTCGCGTTGGCAATTGAACCACTGGCCATAGTGCTGAGAGACTCCAGAAAATGGAGAGGGGTGATTAGAGGGGGAGAGGAACACCGAGTGTCACTCTACGCGGATGACCTACTGCTGTATGTGACGGACCCAGTGGGGGGGATGACAGAGGTCATGCAGATATTGAGGGAATTTGGAGATTTCTCGGGATATAGGCTTAACTTGGGAAAGAGAGAGCTTTTTGTGATACACCCTGGGGACCAGAGTAGAGGGATAGATGGCCTACCGCTAAGGAGAGTGGAAAGAAACTTCCGATACCTGGGGATTCAGATAGCCAGGAGCTGGGAAACCTTACACAGACTCAATCTGACACGGCTGGTGCAACAAATGAAAGAGGATTTCCAAAAGGTGGGACATGCAGCCGCTGTCACTGGCGGGCAGAGTGCAGGCAATTAAGATGATGGTCCTCCCGAGGTTCCTATTTGTGTTCCAATGTCTCCCTATACTGATCACTAAGGCCTTCTTTAAAAAAATAGATTGGAGCATCACGAGCTTCGTGTGGGCAGGGAAGGCCCCGAGGGTAAGGAGGGGGTTCCTACAACGTAGCAGAGACAGAGGGGGACTGGCGTTGCCGAATTTGGGCGACTACTACTGGGCCGCCAACGTGGCGATGATTCGTAAATGGATGATAGAGGGAGAGGGAGCGGCGTGGAAAAGGTTGGAGATGAAGTCCTGCAAAGGGACGAGTTTAAAAGCGCTGGTGACGGCGCCACTGCCGCTCTCCCACAATTTTTACCACGAACCCAGTGGTGGCGGCAACATTAAGTATCTGGGGGCAATGGAGGCGACAGAGGGGTGTGCTGGGAGCCCCGGTGTGGTCCCCGATCAGGAACAACCATAGGTTTGCCCCAGGGAGGCTGGACGGAGGATTCCAGAGCTGGCACCGGGTAGGAATCAGGAGAGTGGGAGATTTATTTATAGACGGGACGTTTGCGAGCTTGGGAGCGCTTGAGGAAAAGTATGAGCTGCCCCGGGGAAATTTCTTTAGATATATGCAGGTGAGAGCGTTCACGAAACAACTGGTGAGGGAATTTCCGCTGCTCCCGACACAAGGGATCCAGGACAGGGTGCTTTCGGGGGTGTGGGTCGGGGAGGGCAATGTGTCAGAGATATACCGGGAGATGAGAGAAGAGGGGGAGGAGCTGGTGGGCGAACTGAAGGGAAAATGGGAAGAAGAGCTCGGGGAGAAGATTGAGGAGGGTTTGTGGGCTGATGCCCTAAGCAGGGTAAATTCCTCTTCCTCGTGTGCCAGGCTTAGCCTGATCCAATTTAAGGTGCTGCATAGAGCACACATAACGGGAGCAAGGTTGAGCAGGTTCTTCGGAGTGGAGGACAAGTGTGGGAGGTGCGGGGGAAGCCCGGCGAACCACACACATATGTTTTGGTTGTGCACTGGAGGGGTATTGGAGGGGAGTGACGGGAGTGATCTCGAAGGTGGTGAAGGTCCGGGTTAAGCCAGGCTGGGGGTTAGCTACATTTGGATGAGCCGAGAGTGCAGGAGGCGAAAGAGGCCGATGTCGTGGCCTTTGCGTCCCTAGTAGCCCGGCGTAGGATTTTACTCATGTGGAAGGAAGCGAAACCCCCCGGACTGGAGGCCTGGATAAATGATATGGCGGGGTTCATAAAACTAGAGCAGATGAAGTTTGCGCTGAGAGGATCGGCTCAAGGGTTCACCAGATGTTGGCAACCGTTCCTCAACTACCTAGCGGAACGTTAGAGGGAAGATAGATGGCCAGCAGCAGCAACCCAGGGGAGGGAGGGGGGGTAAATTGTTTGGGTTTTTGGAGGGGGAGAGGGGGCGGGGGGGAATATTACTTTGTGTTATTTGGTTAGTTTACCATGTTAGTTAAACAATGTTATATTGCAGTTATCATGTTACCTTGTTTTTTGATTTGTAAGGGAAAAAATTGTGTTTGAAAACTTTAATGAAATATATTTTTTTAAAAAAGAATCTCCAACCAGTCAAACAGCTTATCTTTATCTACCCTGCCTTTTCCTGTTAATATCTTGAAGACTTCGATCAGAACACCCCTTAACATTCCAAATTCTAGAGAAAAGAAGCCTACTTTTGGGGAAACTGAAAGGTGTGAAGGTGGACAAATCACCTGGACCAGATGGACTACACCCCAGAGGTCTAAAAGAGATAGCTGAGAAGATTGTGGAGGCATTGGTGGTGATCTTTCAAGAATCACTGGAAGCAGGCAGGGTCCCAGAGGACTGGAAGGTGGTGAATGTTACACCCCTGTTTAAGAAGGGAGGGAGGCAGAAGATGGGAAATTAAGGCCGGTTAGCCTGACTTCAGTCATTGGTAAGATTTTCGAGTCCGTTATTAAAGATGAGATTGCGGAGTACTTGGATGTTGTGGAAGGGAAATTAACATAAATGAAATACTGCTGAAATATTCTGGTTTCAGCTTTATTATGAAAACACATTTGTCATGATATTCAGGTAAACATCATGGTACAAACATACATACATACATACTGATGGACAGATCAACAGACCAATCAACACACACACACCACAGCCAATCACAGGCAAGAGCATACACACTACAAAACAGGGAATATGACACTTCCCGGGCATTCCAGCAGGAGACAGCTCAGGGCACAGAGCTCACAGCAAGCCACTCAGACATCCACCATGTGCTGAGTGCCACTCCAATATAGTATTAGGAATAGGTCCACAGATTCTAGGGTTATGATCGAACCTCAGTAACCAGTTTACCACTGTAAATAAATGTTAGTAATAAAACTGAGTTGTACCATTCGCAACCGTGTTGGTTTGTCTGTGTAGCAGAGTACCCAACTGTAGCGCACAATGACTTACGAGAGAGACGAGTAGTGATGAAGTCGATGAGGCTTTATTAAGCGAGACTTGTCCCCAGCAGTTCAGCAACAGAATGAAGCGGCGGGGAGAAGCTCAGGTTCTTATACTCCGCCTTCAGGGCGGAGCCAGGAGTCAACAGCCAACCAGGACCCGGGATCTGTCAGCCAATAGCATCACGGCGTCACAGTCCCACATGACCCCTAATACATACCACCACATTCACCCCTTGTTAAAAAGGAACCCGGCGGGGTGGTGGTTCGCATGGTGGTAGGGGTTTACAAGGCTGGACCTGGAAATTTCGGGCATGTTACTACAGTTTTAGCCCTACACTGGGCTATGTACAAAGTTTGTGAAACTATTTACAATATTAGTAAGAGAAAAAAAAATGTTTTTGCTACAATCCACCAACATTCTTGGTGTCACGCCGATGCCACGAGTCGAGCGGGCGGTCTGGTCTTCCTCGTCGATCGCCTCAGCCCCGGTGGTGGTGCAGGTGCTTGTTCAGGCGTCGTCGTCTCCGGGAGTGTTTCGGTGTTCGTTCCTGTTTCACTCCTGGGCGGGCACGGGAAGAGGACCGATCCTCCCGGGAAGGGGGCGGTCGCGGGGTGCGCCGGTGGTAGGGAGGGGCTGATCGGTGTCGGGGGGGTGTGTGTGTTGCCGGCGGGCGCCAGGTCCCGCAGGGAGACCGTGTCCTGTCGGCCGTCGGGGTACGCCACGTAGGCGTACTGCGGGTACGCGTGGAGAAGGTGAACCCTCTCGACCAACGGGTCCGATTTGTGCGCCTGCACATGTTTCCGGAGCAAGATGGGTCCTGGGGCCGCCAGCCAGGTCGGCAGCGACGTTCCGGAGGAGGACTTCCTGGGGAAGACAAGGAGATGCTCATGAGGCGTTTGGTTAGTGGTGGTACACAGCAGCGACCGGATGGAGTGGAGCGCGTCCAGGAGGACCTCCTGCCACCGGGAAACTGGGAGATCCCTGGACCGTAGGGCCAGTAGGACGGTCTTCCAGACCGTGCCGTTCTCCCTCTCTACTTGCCCGTTCCCCCGGGGGTTGTAGCTGGTCGTCCTGCTCGAGGCTATGCCCTTGCTGAGCAGGAACTGGCGCAGCTCGTCACTCATGAAGGAGGACCCCCTGTCGCTATGGATATATGCGGGGCAACCGAACAGTGTGAATATGGTGCCAAGGGCTTTAATGACTGTGGCCGCTGTCATGTCGGGGCAGGGGATGGCGAAGGGGAAACGGGAGTACTCGTCCACCACGTTCAGGAAGTATGCGTTGCGGTCGGTGGAGGGGAGGGGCCCTTTGAAATCCAGACTGAGGCGTTCAAAGGGGCGGGAAGCCTTGATCAGGTGCGCTCTATCCGGCCTGAAAAAGTGCGGTTTGCACTCCGCGCAGATGTGGCAGTTCCTGGTGACTGTACGGACCTCCTCCACAGAGTAGGGGAGGTTGCGGGACTTTATGAAATGGTAGAACCGAGTGACCCCCGGGTGGCAGAGGTCCTCGTGGAGGGCTTGGAGACGGTCTATTTGTGCGTTGGCACATGTGCCGCGGGATAGGGCATCGGACGGCTCGTTCAGCTTTCCGGGACGGTACAAGATCTCATAGTTGAAGGTGGAGAGCTCGATCCTCCACCTTAAGATCTTGTCATTTTTAATTTTGCCCCGCTGTGCATTATCGAACATGAAGGCTACCGACCGTTGGTCGGTGAGGAGAGTGAATCTCCTGCCGGCCAGGTAATGCCTCCAATGTCGCACAGCTTCCTCTATGGCTTGGGCTTCCTTTTTCACTGAGGAGTGGCGGATTTCTGAGGCGTGGAGGGTTCGGGAGAAAAAGGCCACGGGTCTGCCCGCTTGGTTAAGGGTGGCCGCCCGAGCTACGTCGGATGCGTCGCTCTCGACCTGGAAGGGGAGGGACTCGTCGATGGCGCACATCGTGGCCTTTGCGATATCCGCTTTGATGCGGCTGAAGGCCTGGCGAGCCTCTGTCGACAGGGGGAAGGTAGTGGTCTGTATTAGCGGGCGGGCCTTGTCTGCATACTGGGGGACCCACTGGGCGTAATATGAAAAGAACCCCAGGCAACGTTTCAGGGCTTTGGAGCAGTGGGGAGGGGAAATTCCATAAGGGGGCGCATGCGTTCGGGGTCCGGGCCTATTATCCCATTGTGCACTACGTATCCCAGGATGGCCAACCGGTTTGTGCTAAAAACGCACTTTTCCTCATTGTATGTGAGGTTCAAGGCGTTAGCGGTCTGGAGGAATTTTTGGAGGTTGGCGTCGTGGTCCTGCTGATCGTGGCCGCAGATGGTTAAGTTGTTGAGATACGGAAACGTGGCCTGCAACCCGTGCTGGTCAACCATTCGGCCCATCTCCCGTTGGAAGACCGAGACCCCGTTCGTGACACCAAATGGGACCCTTAGGAAGTGGTATAGACGCCCGTCTGCCTCGAAGGCTGTGTACTTGCGGTCACCTGGGCGGATGGGGAGCTGGTGGTAGGCGGACTTGAGGTCCATGGTGGAGAAAACCTTATACTGGGCAATCCGATTTACCATGTCGGATATGCGGGGGAGAGGGTACGCATCTAGCTGTGTGTACCTGTTGATGGTCTGGCTATAGTCTATGACCATCCTTTGCTTCTCCCCGGTCTTTACTACTACCAGCTGGGCTCTCCAGGGACTATTGCTGGCCTGGATTATGCCTTCCTTCAGCAACCGCTGGACTTCAGACCGAATAAATATCCGGTCCTGGGCGCTGTACCGTCTGCTCCTAGTGGCGACGGGTTTGCAATCCGGGGTGAGGTTTGCAAACAAGGACGACGGTTCAACCTTGAGAGTTGCGAGGCCGCAGATAGTGAGTGGGGGTATTGGGCCGCCGAATTGGAATGTTAGGCTCTGCAGGTTACACTGGAAATCTAATCCCAGTAATGTGGACGCGCAGAGTTGGGGAAGGACGTAGAGCCTGTAGTTTTTAAACTCCCTCCCTTGCACCGTTAGGTTCGCGATGCAGAATCCTTTGATCTCTACCGAGTGGGATCCTGCAGCTAGGGAAATCTTTTGCGTACTTGGATGGATGGTCAGAAAACAGCGTCTTACTGTGTCTGGGTGAATGAAACTTTCGGTGCTCCCAGAGTCGATCAAGCATGATGTCTCGTGTCCGTTGATCAGCACCGTTGTTGTCGTCGTCTGGAGCGTCCGGGGCCGTGATTGATCCAGAGTCACCGAAGCCAGTCGTGGTCGTAGTGTCTCGGCGTCTTCTTCGGACCCCGTGGAGCCGTCGATGCTGGGGTCCTTTGTTGTCATCCAAGATGGCGGCGTCCATGAATCGCACACGGCCGGGGGTGGACAAAATGGCCGCCCCCATGGATCGCACGTGGTCGGGGGTGGACAAAATGGCCGCCCCCATGAATCGCACGTGGCTGGGGGGTCACAAGATGGTGGCGCCCATCCTCCCCTCGTGGTGCCCGGGACCCAAAATAGCGGCGCCCGCGGGTCGCACATGGGGCGCTGGGGGGGTTGGGGAGCGTTTGGGATGCGCTGGGCTCGTTCTCCTCCGGGGATTGTGGCGACCCCCCGGGACCGGCACACAGCCGCGTAATGGCCCTTCTTGCCGCAGCTTTTGCAAATAGCTGCGGGCAGCGCTGCCGGGGGTGTTTCGCTTGCCCGCAGAAATAGCAGCGGGCCCCACTGGGATGGTCTGGCACTTTAACCGCGCAAGCCTGTGAGGGAGGGGGGGGGTTTGTCGCGACGGGGGTCCACGGAGCTCAAGGGGCTGCCGCACGGTTGGGGCCGTAGGCGCGGGCGTTTTGCGAGGCCACATCTAGAGAAGCTGCAATGGCCCGTGCCTCTGAGAGTCCTAGCGACTCTCTTTCTAAAAGTCTTTGGCGGATTTGGGGAGAGTTCATACCTGCCACAAACGCATCGCGAATTAGCATGTCCGTGTGTTCGATCGCGTTCACCGGCGGGCAGCTGCAGCCCCGTCCCAAAATTAGCAGCGCGGTGTAGAATTATTCTAGCGATTCTCCGGGACTTTGCCGTCTCGTTGCGAGTTGGTAGCGCGCGTAGACCTGGTTCATGGGGCGAACGTAGATGCTCTTCAGTGATGCGAGCACCGTCGGGAAATCCTCTGCGTCTTCTATGAGAGGGTAAATTTCCGGGCTTACCCTCGAATGCAGGACCTGCATTTTCTGGTCTTCTGTGATCCGGCCGGGGGCCGTTCGGAGGTAGCCTTCAAAACATGCTTGCCAGTGTTTAAATACTGCTGCCGAGTTCGCTGCGTGGGGGCTGATCCGCAGGCATTCCAGGGCAATCTGGAGCTCCATAGTCCTTTAAGCTCGCTTAATAAATTGTAGCGCAGGACTTCCGGGTGCGGCGATGACCAGCTGAGTCGCACGTTTCGGCAGCTCCCGGTGAAACGGACTTTTGGGCTCTTGATAGGAGCCCCAACGGCAATTTTGACGGCTAAAAACACCGTGTGGTAAACCAGAAGGGAATCCCCCCTGGATACGGATGGAAAAAGGAGGAGAAAGTGGCCGGATTGCAGTGGATCCTTTAGAACAGCAGCAAGGAAGGCAAGCAAAAACCAAGATGGCGTCGGAAGGTGGCAGTTTAACATGGGGCCCTGAACAACAAGAGTTCTTGAAATGCTGTGTGGAAGAGATCAAAAAGGAAATGAAGAAAGAGCTGTTGGCCCCGATACTACAGGCAATCGAAGGGCTAAAGGAGGAACAAAAGACCCAGGAGCGGGAGCTTCGGGTCGTGAAGGCAAAGGCAGCCGAGAATGAGGACGACATACAGGGCCTGGTGGTGAAGACGGAGACGCAGGAGGCACATCAGAAACGATGTGTGGAAAGGTTGGAGGCACTGGAAAACAACGCAAGGAGGAACAACCTGAGGATTCTTGGTCTTCCTGAAGGTGTGGAGGGAGCGGACGTCGGGGCATATGTGAGCACGATGCTGCACTCGTTAATGGGAGCGGAGGCCCCGGCGGGTCCGTTGGAGGTGGAGGGAGCATACCGAGTGATGGCGCGAGGACCGAGAGCAGGAGAAATTCCCAGAGCCATAGTGGTGAGATTCCTCCGTTTTAAGGATAGAGAAATGGTCCTTAGATGGGCGAAGAAAACTCGGAGCAGTAAATGGGAGAACGCGGTGATCCGCGTTTATCAAGACTGGAGTGCGGAGGTGGCGAGAAGGAGGGCGAGCTTTAATCGGGCCAAGGCGGTGCTTCATAAAAAGAAGATAAAATTTGGAATGCTGCAACCGGCAAGACTGTGGGTCACATATCGAGGGAGGCACCACTACTTTGAGACGGCGGATGAAACGTGGACTTTTATTGTGGAAGAAAAACTGGAATGAGTGGGTTATTAAAAAGAACGTTTGAACAAAGTGGTGGGGCGAATGTGGGGGGCAAAGAGGGGGGTTAAAAAGGGGGGAAAGAGGAGTTTTATGTACTAATCCTGCGATGTGGTAACTTTTCTCTCTCCCACAGGTGGTGATGGGGGGAGGAGGGGAGGTGGAGGAGATGGGGCGTTGGCCATTGGGGGCGGGGCCAAGGGAGAAGCGCGGGCTTGGTTCCCGCGCTATGATAATCATGGCGGGAATAGAGAAGCAGGAAGGAGGGGGCGTCGCACGGTGCGAGCCGAGGTCACGGGGGGAAGCCGAGGTCGGCCAGAGTTTGCTGACTTCTGGGAGCAATATGGGGGGAGTAATTACGCTAGCGGGGGATCTAGCGGGGGGGGGAGGGGGGAATTACTGGGTTGCTGCTGCTGGGGAGAGGGGGGAGCTGGTATGGGGGAGGATGGGCGGGGGGGCACCGCCTGGGGGAGATACAGCTGCGTGGGAACCGGGTGAGGAGCTGGAAAAGGGTGATGGCTAATCGACAAGGGGGGGGGGGGGGGGTAGGAAGCCCCCCAACTCGGCTGATCACATGGGAACGTGAGAGGGCTGAACGGGCCGATAAAGAGAGCACGGGTACTCGCACACCTTAAGAAACTTAAGGCAGATGTGGTTATGTTACAGGAAACGCACCTGAAACTGATAGACCAGGTTAGGCTACGCAAAGGATGGGTGGGGCAGGTGTTCCATTCGGGGCTAGATGCGAAAAACAGGGGGGTGGCTATATTAGTGGGGAAGCGGGTAATGTTCGAGGCAAAGACTATAGTGGCGGATAACGGGGGCAGATACGTGATGGTGAGTGGCAAACTACAGGGGGAGACGGTGGTTTTGGTAAACGTATATGCCCCGAACTGGGATGATGCCAATTTTATGAGGCGGATGCTAGGACGCATTCCGGACCTAGAGATGGGAAAGCTGATAATGGGGGGAGATTTTAATACTGTGTTGGAACCAGGGCTGGATAGGTCGAAGTCCAGGACTGGAAGGAGGCCGGCAGCAGCCAAGGTACTTATAGATTTTATGGAGCAGATGGGAGGTGTAGACCCGTGGAGATTTAGCAGACCTAGGAGTAAGGAGTTCTCGTTTTTCTCCTATGTCCATAAAGTCGACTCGCGAATAGACTTTTTTGTGCTGGGTAGGGCATTGATCCCGAAGGTGAGGGGAACGGAGTATACGGCTATAGCCATTTCGGATCACGCTCCACACTGGGTGGACTTGGAGATAGGGGAGGAAACAGGAGGGCGCCCACCCTGGAGAATGGACATGGGACTAATGGCAGATGAGGGGGTGTGTCTAAGGGTGAGGGGGTGCATTGAAAAGTACTTGGAACTCAATGATAATGGGGAGGTCCAGGTGGGAGTGGTCTGGGAGGCGTTGAAGGCGGTGGTTAGAGGGGAGCTGATATCAATAAGGGCACATAAAGGGAAGCAGGAGAGTAAGGAACGGGAGCGGTTGCTGCAAGAACTTTTGAGGGTGGACAGACAATATGCGGAAGCACCGGAGGAGGGACTGTACAGGGAAAGGCAAAGGCTACATGTAGAATTTGACTTGCTGACTACAGGCACTGCAGACGCACAATGGAGGAAGGCACAGGGTGTACAGTACGAATATGGGGAGAAGGCGAGCAGGTTGCTGGCACACCAATTGAGGAAAAGGGGAGCAGCGAGGGAAATAGGGGGAGTGAGGGATGAGGAAGGAGAGATGGAGCGGGGAGCGGAGAGAGTGAATGGAGTGTTCAAGACATTTTATAAAAAATTATATGAAGCTCAACCCCCGGATGGGAGGGAGAGAATGATGGGCTTCTTGGATCGGCTGGAATTTCCCAAGGTGGAAGAGCAGGAAAGGGTGGGACTGGGAGCACAGATCGAGGTAGAAGAAGTGGTGAAAGGAATTAGGAGCATGCAGGCGGGAAAGGCCCCGGGACCGGATGGATTCCCAGTCGAATTCTATAGAAAATATGTGGACTTGCTCGCCCCGGTACTGACGAGGACCTTTAATGAGGCAAAGGAAAGGGGACAACTGCCCCTGACTATGTCTGAAGCAACGATATCGCTTCTCTTAAAGAAGGAAAAGGACCCGCTACAATGCGGGTCCTATAGACCTATTTCCCTCCTAAATGTAGATGCCAAGATCCTGGCCAAGGTAATGGCAATGAGAATAGAGGAATGTGTCCCGGGGGTGGTCCACGAGGACCAAACTGGGTTTGTGAAGGGGAGACAGCTGAACACTAATATACGGAGGCTGTTGGGGGTAATGATGATGCCCCCACCAGAGGGGGAAACGGAGATAGTAGTGGCGATGGATGCCGAGAAAGCATTTGATAGAGTGGAGTGGGATTATTTGTGGGAGGTGTTGAGGAGATTTGGTTTTGGAGAGGGGTATGTTAGATGGGTGCAGCTGTTGTATAGGGCCCCGATGGCGAGCGTGGTCACGAATGGACGGGGATCTGCATATTTTCGGCTCCATAGAGGGACAAGGCAGGGATGCCCTCTGTCCCCATTATTGTTTGCACTGGCGATTGAGCCCCTGGCGATAGCGTTGAGGGGTTCCAAGAGGTGGAGGGGAGTACTTAGGGGAGGAGAAGAACACCGGGTATCTTTGTATGCGGACGATTTGCTACTATACGTGGCAGACCCGGCGGAGGGGATGCCAGAAATAATGCGGATACTTGGGGAGTTTGGGGATTTTTCAGGGTATAAATTGAACATGGGGAAAAGTGAGTTGTTTGTGGTGCATCCAGGGGAGCAGAGTAGAGAAATAGAGGATCTACCGTTGAGGAAGGTAACAAGGGATTTTCGTTACCTGGGGATCCAGATAGCTAAGAATTGGGGCACATTGCATCGGTTAAATTTAACGCGGTTGGTGGAACAGATGGAGGAGGATTTCAAGAGATGAGATATGGTATCCCTGTGACTGGCAGGGAGGGTGCAGGCGGTTAAGATGGTGGTCCTCCCGAGATTCCTCTTTGCGTTTCAGTGCCTCCCGGTGGTGATCACGAAGGCTTTTTTTAAAAGGATTGAAAAGAGCATCATGGGTTTTGTGTGGGCCGGGAAGACCCCGAGAGTGAGGAAGGGATTCTTACAGCGTAGCAGGGATAGAGGGGGGCTGGCACTACCGAGCCTAAGTGAGTATTATTGGGCCGCTAATATTTCAATGGTGAGTAAGTGGATGGGAGAGGAGGAGGGAGCGGCGTGGAAGAGATTAGAGAGGGCGTCCTGTAGGGGGACTAGCCTACAGGCTATGGTGACAGCCCCATTGCCGTTCTCACCGAGGAACTACACCACAAGCCCGGTGGTGGTGGCTACACTGAAGATTTGGGGACAGTGGAGACGGCATAGGGGAAAGACTGGAAATTAGGGCTAGTTTTCATTTTTGTTATTTATTATTTATTCATTTTTTGTTTATAAAATAGGTCATTGTTATTTGTGTTGTTATAATATTGTGTAAAGGATGCATAATGTACTGTGTTGGTTGACCAAAAATTTTCAATAAAATATTTAATAAAAAAAAAAAATTGTAGCGCACAATGACTTACGAGAGAGACGAGTAGTGATGAAGTCGATGAGGCTTTATTAAGCGAGACTTGTCCCCAGCAGTTCAGCAACAGAATGAAGCGGCGGGGAGAAGCTCAGGTTCTTATACTCCGCCTTCAGGGCGGAGCCAGGGGTCAACATACCACCACACCAACATTGTCCTCCGAAAGATAACAAAATGTGTACTAGAGTTGTTTTTAGCCAAGGGCAAGAACATACATCCTACATATTTCAACTTACGTACTTTCCAAGGTCCATTTAATATAAACATGGCTGTTTACTTCAAACTGTGATTTGAGACTAGAAAACATGCTGGTCGTTTGAACAGATGACGGACAGCACATGCCGCAGGAGGCTCCGCTTCAACAAGGAGATGGTGCAGCACCTGTGCCATGTCCTCACGGACTTGGTACGGTGGCACCACATGGAGGAGGACACCTGCTCCCAGTGGCCATCAAGGTGGTGAGGATTCTTATGTCTGGCCAGTCTGGGCTCTCTCCCAGCAATTGTGGGAGAACTTTTCAAGAGGAGACACAGAGAGGGCATTGTTAGCCACACCGCGGTTTACAGTGGTGAGAGGGTGTGTGTGTGTAGGAAGGGTTTGGGGGTGTTGAAGGGAGGGGGGGTATGCAGGAAGGGTCGGAAGGGTTGAAGAGGTGTAGTGAAGGAAGGCTTGGGGGCGGGGGGTTGAAGGGGTTGGAGAGAGGGTTTGGGTTCACAAGGCGGCCTTCAGGACGCGCGACAACGCAGAATTGCCGAGCAGAAACTTATAGCCAAGTTCCGCACACATGAGTGCGGCCTCAACCGGGACCTGGGATTCATGTCACATTACATTCATCCCCCACCACCTGGCCTGCAAAATCCTACCAACTGTCCTGGCTTGGTACAATTCACACCTCTTTAACCTGGGGTTACCCCATCTCTGGATCTGTAAAGATTTAATCACCTGCTAATGGTCGCATTCCAAGCATTGTTTGGCATCTTTTTGAATTTGTCTATATATATGTTTCTGGAACATACCTCTTCATTCACCTGAGGAAGCAGCAGCGCTCCGAAAGCTAGTGACTTCGAAACAAACCTGTTGGACTTTAACCTGGTGTTGTAAGACTTTGTACTGTGCTCACCCCAGTCCAACGCCGGCATCGCCACATCTTAAAAATATTCAGTGATCCCGTTTCCTTCTGAGGCAGAGTGTTCCAAAGTCCCAAGAGAAAAAAAAATCCTCTTCTCTGTCATGCAAGGGTAACCCCTAATTTTAAAACAATGCCCTTTAATTCTGGAGTGACCTGCAAGAAGAAATATCCTTTCCACGTCCACCTTGTCAAGACCATTCAGGATCTTATATTCTTTAATATAGTGACCCTCTCACTCTTCTTTTTAAACAAAAATAATTTTTATTCAAATTTTCACAAAATATCAGCAACAAAATACAGAAAGAAAAGAACAAACCCCCCCCCCCCATCCATAAATAATAAATGAACAGCCTTCATCAACACAAAGGCAAATATACACGCCCCCTCAAGAAAAACGAACCAACCCCCTCCGAGCCCACCCCCCCCCCCCTCCCCGGGTTGCTGCTGCTGCTGACCATCTTCTAATGTTCTGCCAGGAAGTCTAGGAACGGTTTGGGGCAGCACGGTAGCATTATGGATAGCACAATCGCTTCACAGCTCCAGGGTCCCAGGTTCGATTCCGGCTTGGGTCACTGTCTGTGTGGAGTCTGCACATCCTCCCCGTGTGTGCGTGGGTTTCCTCCGGGTGCTCCGGTTTCCTCCCACAGTCCAAAGATGTGCAGGTTAGGTGGATTGGCCATGATAAATTGCCCTTAGTGTCCAAAATTGCCCTTAGTGTTGGGTGGGATTACTGGGTCATGGGGATAGGGTGGAGGTGTTGACCTTGGGTGGGGTGCTCTTTCCAAGAGCCGGTGCAGACTCGATGGGCCGAATGGCCTCCTTCTGCACCGTAAATTCTATGATAATGATAATCTATGGTTGCCACCGCCTGAAGAACCCTTGCACCGATCCCCTTAAGGCAAATTTCACCCTCTCCAAATTTTTTTACTATTTAAAAATAATTTTTATTAAAAGGTTTCATAAAATATCAATAACAAAATGAAAAAAGGAACCCAACAGGGTTAAGTACAGAACATAATCTAGAAAAGCAACCCCCCATACCCTCCCCTGTATATAAATAATAAATTAACAATAACACCCCAACTTAACACAACAGGTGTATACACCCCCTCAGACCCTCCAGTGTAAATAACAAAAACAATAATAAAGTAAACCACCCCCATCCCCCCCACCCCCCCCCCCCCCCCCCCCCGAGCTGCTGCTGCCATTGACCAATGTCTATCGTTCTGCCAGGAAGTCTAAGAACGGTTGCCACCGCCTAAAGAACCCTTGTACCGATGCTCTCAAGGTGAATTTCACCCTCTCCAATTTAATAAACCCCGCCATATCGTTGATCCAGGATTCCACGCTTGGGGGCCTCGCATCTTTCCACTGAAGAAGGATCCTTCACCGGGCTCCCAGGGATGCAAAGGCCAGAATTCCGGCCTCTTTCGCCTCCTGCACACCCGGCTCCTCTGCCACCCCAAATATTGCGAGCCCCCAGCCCGGTTTGACCCTGGATCCTACCACCCTCGACACCGTTCTCGCTACGCCCTTCCAAAATTCCTCCAGCGCTGGGCATGCCCAGAACATATGGGTGTGATTTGCTGAGCTCCCTGAGCACCTAACACACCTGTCCTCACCCCCAAAGAACTGGCTCATCCTTGTCCCGGTCATGTTTGCCCTGTGCAGCACCTTAAGCTGTATGAGGCTGAGTCTCGCGCATGAAGAGGAAGAGTTCACCCTCCCTAGGGCATCTGCCCACGTCCCTTCCTCAATCTCCTCTCCCAACTCCTCCTCCCACTTACCTTTCACCTCCACCACCGAGGCCTCCTCCTCCTCCTGCATCACCTGGTAAGTTTCCGAGATCTTCCCCACTCCCACCCACCCCCCCCGAGAGCACCCTGTCCTGTACTGTGTGTGGCAGTAGCCGTGGGAATTCCACCACCTGCCGTCTGGCAAACACCCTTACTTGTAAGTACCTGAAGGTGTTCCTGGGGGGAGCCCGTACTTCTCCTCCAGCTCACCCAGGCTCGCGAACTTCCCGTCCACAAACAGGTCCCTCAACTTTCGTATCCCTGCCCTGTGCCACCCCGAAAACCCTCCATCTGTTCTTCCTGGGGCGAACCGGTGGTTCCCCCGTAAAGGGGTCCATGCCGAAGCACCAACTTCCCCCCTGTGCCGCCTCAACTGCCCCCAAATTTTGAGGGCAGCCACCACCACCGGGCACGTGGTATACCTCCTTGGAGGGAACGGCAGCGGCGCCATTGCCAGCGGCGCCATTGCCAGACTCATGCCCACACAAGACGCCGTCTCCTGCCTCTTCCATGCAGCCTCCTCCCCCTCCATCACCCACTTGCGCACCATCGTCGCATTGGCGGCCCAGTAGTACCCACAGATGTTGGGCAGCGCCAGTCCCCCCCTATCTCTACTCTGCTCCAGGAACACCCTTCTCACCCTTGGAGTCCCTCGCGCCCACACAAACACCATTATACTCCTGTTCACCCTCTCCAAATTAATAAACCCTGCCATATCGTTGATCCAGGATTCCACGCTTGGGGGCCTCGCATCCTTCCACTGAAGAAGAATCCTTCGCCGGGCTAACAGGGACGCAAAGGCCAGAATTCCGGCCTCTTTCGCCTCCTGCACTCCCGGCTCCTCTGCCACCCCAAATATTGCGAGCCCTCAGCCCGGCTTGACCCTGGAACCTACCACCTTCGACACCGTCCTCGCTACACCCTTCCAGAATTCCTCCAGCGCTGGGCACACCCAGAACATGTGGGTGTGGTTTGCTGGGCTCCCTGAGCACCTAGCACACCTGTCCTCGCACCCAAAGAACCGGCTTATCCATGCCCCGGTCATGTGAGCCCTATGCAGCACCTTGAATTGTATGAGGCTGAGCCTCGCGCAAGAGGAGGAAGAGTTCACTCTCCCCAGGGCATCCGCCCACGTCCCCCCATCAACAGCCTCACCCAACTCCTCCTCCCACTTACCCTTTAGCTCCTCCACCGAGGCCGCCTCCTCCTCCTACATCACCTGATATGTTGCCGAGATCCTCCCCTCTCCAACCCACACCCCCGACAGCACCCTGTGCTGGACCCTGCGCGGCGGCAAAAGTGGGAACTCCACTACCTGCCGCCGAACAAACACCCTTACCTGCATATATCTGAAGGTGTTCCCCGGGGGGGAGCCCGAACTTCTCCTCCAGCTCACCCAGGCTCGCGAACTTCCTGTCCACAAACATGTCCCCCATCCTTCTAATACCTGCCCTGTGCCAGCTCAGGAACCCTCCGTCCATCCTCCCCGGGACAAACCGGTGGTTCCCCCGAATCGGGGGCCACACTGAGGCCCCCACCTCCCCCCTGTGACATCTTCATTGCCCCCAAATTTTGAGGGTAGCCGCCACCACCGGGCTCGTGGTATACCTCATTGGAGGAAGCGGCAGCGGCGCCGTCACCAGCGCCTCCAGGCTCGTGCCCACACAGGACGCCATCTCCAGCCTCTTCCATGTCGCCTCATCCCCCTCCATCATCCACTTATGCACCATTGCCACGTTGGCGGCCCAATAATACCCACGGAGGTTAGGCAGCGCCAACCCCCCCCTATCCCTGCACCCCCTATCTCCAGGAACACCCTTCTCACCCTCGGGGTCTTCTGCGCCCACACAAACCCATAATGCACCTGTTAACCCGCCTGAAGAAGGCCTTAGGGATCAGGATGGGGAGGCATTGGAACAGGAACAAAAACCTCGGGAGCACCGTCATTTTAACTGACTGCACCCTACCCGCCAGAGAGAGTGGCAGCACGTCCCACCTCTTAAACCCCTCCTCCATCTGCTCCACCAGCCTCGTGAAGTTAAGCTTATGTAGGGCCCCCCAGCTCCTAGCCACCTGGACCCCCAGGTATCTGAAACTCCCCTCCGCCCTTTTTAGCGGAAGCTCACCAATCCCCCTCTCCTGATCCCCTGGGTGCACCACGAACAACTCGCTCTTCCCCATATTAAGCTTGTACCCGGAGAAATCTCCAAACTCCCTAAGGATCCTCATCACCTCCGGCATTCCCCCCACCGGGTCCGCACATGTAGCAGCAAATCATCCGCATAGAGCGACACCCGATGCTCCTCTCCACCCCCTTTCAGTTCCTCGACTCCCTCAACGCCATGGCCAGGGGTTCAATCGCCAGCGCAAAGAGCTGGGAGGACAGGGGACACCCCTGCCTCGTCCCCCGGTGTAGCCGGAAATACTCTGACCTCCTTCTGTTCGTGGCCACACTCGCCACCGGGGCCTCATATAGCAGTCTCACCCACCTGACGAACCCCTCCCCGAACCTGAATCTTTTCAACACCTCCCACAGGTACCCCCATTCCACCCTATCAAAGGCCTTCTCCGCATCCATCGCCGCCACTATCTCCGCCTCCCCTTCCATCGCCGGCATCATTATAACATTCAAGAGCCTCCGTACATTAGTATTCAACTGCCTCCCTTTCACGAACCCCGTCTGATCCTCGTGTATGACCTGCGGCACATAGTCCTCTATCCTTATGGCCAAAATCTTTGCCAGCAACTTTGCATCTACATTTAGGAGTGAGATCAGCCTGTATGACCCACACTGTAGGGGATCCTTGTCCCGCTTCAGGATCAGGGAAATCAGCGCTCGAGACATCGTCGGGGGCAGAGCCCCCCCTTCCCTTGCCTCATTGAAGGTCCTTACCAACAGCGGGCCCAGCAGGTCCGAATACCTCTTGTAAAATTCAACCGGGAACCCATCCGGCCCCGGTGCCTTACCCACCTGCATGTTCCCTATCCCTTTGACCAACACCTCCAACCCAACCGGCGCCCCAACCCCGCCACCTGCCCCATCTCCACCCTTCAAAACCCCAGCCGGTCCAGGAAGCGACCCATCCCTCTCTTCTCCAATGGGGGTTCAGACTGGTACAGTTTCTCGTAGAAGTCCCTGAAGACCCCATTGATACCCACCGCACTTCGCACCGTGCTCCCTCCTCCATCCCTAACTCCCCCGATCTCCCTAGCTGCCTCCTGCTTCCGAAGCTGGTGCGCCAGCATCCGGCTCGCCTTGTTTCCGTATTCATATACTGCCCCCTGCGCCTTCCTCCACTGCGCCTCCACCTTCCTGGTGATCAACATAGCCTGGAGGCTACGCGGTTCCCTAAGCAATCCCTCCTCCGGGGCCTCCGCGTACCTCCTGTCCACCCTTACCATCTCCCCCACCAACCTCTCCCTCTCTCTCCTCTCCCCCCTCTCCTTGTGTGCCCTAATGGAGATCAGCTCTCCTCTGACCACCACCTTTAGCGCCTCCCAGACCACCCCTACTTGCACCTCCCCATTGTCATTAGCCTCCAGGTACCTCTCTATACACCCCCGGACCCGCCCGCTCACCTCCTCGTCCGTCAGCATCCCCATCTCTAGGCGCCACAGCGGGCGCTGGTCCCTCTCCTCCCCCAGCTCGAGGTCCACCCAGTGCGGAGCATGATCAGAAATGGCTATCGCCTAGTACTCCGTATCCTCCACCCTCGGAATCAGCGCCCTGCTCATGACAAAAAAGTAAATCCGGGAGTAGGTCTTCTGGACATGGGAGAAGAATGAGAATTCCCTGGCCCCCGGCCTCGCAAACCTCCATGGGTCCACCCCTCCCATCTGGTCCATGAACCTCCTCAGCACCCTGGCCGCTGCTGGCCTCCTGCCCGTCCTAGACCGAGAGCGATCCAGTGCCGGGTCCAGCACCGTGTTGAAACCCCCCCCCCATTATCAGGTCCCCTGTCTCCAGGTCCGGAATCCGGCCCAGCGTACACCGCATGAACCCCGCATCGTCCAAATTTGGGGCATATACATTGACCAACACCACCCGCTGCCTCTGCAGCTTGCCACTTACCATCACATACCAACCGCCATTGTCTGCCACAATGCTCGATGCCTCGAATGACACTCTCTTCCCCACCAGGATCGCCAGCCCCCCCGATTTTTTGCATCCAAACCCGAATGAAACACCTGCCCTACCCACCCCTTTCTCAACCTTACCTGATCCGCCACCCTCGGGTGCGTCTCCTGAAGCATGGCCACATCCGCCTTCAGCCCCTTCAGGTGCGCGAACACCCGGGCCCGCTTGACTGGCCCATTCAGTCCCTACATTCCAGGTTATCAGCCGGATCAGGGGGCTACTCACCCCCCTCCCCCGCCGACTAGCCATAGTCCTTCCTAGGCCAGCCACTTGCCCGCGCCCCCCGCACGACCCGTTCCCCACAGCGGCAGACCCTCGCCCCGACCTCCTCTACCAACTCCAGTTCCCCCTTGGCCATTCCAGCAGCAACTACCCCCCCCCCCCCCCCCTGGCTAGGTACCCCCGCTAGCAGCATTGCTCCCCCATTGCACTCCCGGAAGTCAGCTGACTCCTGCTGATCCCGGCCACTCCCGCCGCTCCATCGACCCCCCCACCCCCAGTGTGGATCTTTCCCTCCCCCCCTTGTCCACCAGCAGGCTCTCATCCATTCCACTCCCAGCGCGGGAGAAAAGCCCGCGCTTCCCAGCTCCGGCCCCGCCCTTTCAGACCTAAGCGTGAGAAAAAGCACGCGCTTTCCACTCGCCTGGCCCCGCCTTCCAGGCCCGGTCCCACTGCCCCCAATTCAGGCCTCCCCCCCCCCCCCCCCCCCCCCCCCCCCCGCGGGGCCCCATCTCCCCTACTGACCATCAACCCCCCAAGCAGTTTACCTACCCCCCCACCCCCCCTCCCCCACGAGCCCGCCCGGTGGTCCTAATCAAACCAATGCCCAATCAATCCCCGACAAACAAAGAACCCCCCCTCGAAACACAACACAACAATCCCCAACCATCCCTCCACCATGACCCCTCGTCCCCGACCCTTAGTCCGAGTCCAGTTTTTCGGCTTGAACAAAGGTCCACGCCTCCTCCGGGGACTCAAAATAATGGTGTTGGTCCTTATAGGTGACCCACAGTTGCGCCGGCTGCAGCATACCGAACTTCACCCCCTTCCTTTGCAGCACTGCCTTCGCCCGGTTGTAACCGGCCCTCTTCTTCGCCACCTCCGCGCTCCAATCCTGGCAGATCCGGATCTCCGTGTTCTCCCACCTTCTTGGCCCACCTTAACACACACTCCCGATCAGCAAACCGGTGGAACTGCATCAGCACCGCCCGCGGCGGCTCGCTGGGCCTGGGCCTCCTCGCTTGCACTCAGTGGGCCCCCTCCAGCTCAAGGGCCCCTGAAAGGCCCCCGCCTCCATCAGCGAATTCAGCATGGGGACCACATAGGCCCCCATGTCCGATCCCTCCAGCCCCTCCGGGAGACCCAGGATCCGCAGGTTCTTCCGCCTCGACCGGTTCTCCATCCCCTCGAATCTCGCCTGCCATTTCTCGTGGAGCGCCTCGTGCGCCTCCACCTTCACTGCCAGGCCCAGGATCTCGTCCTCGTTCTCCGAGATCTTCTGCCGGACCTCCCGGATCGCCGCCCCTTGGGCCGCCTGAGTCTCCAGCAGCTTATCAATTGAAACCTTCATCGGCTCCAGCAGCTCCGCTTTCAGTTCCTTAAAACAGCGCTGGAGAAGCTCTGCCTCCACGCTGCCTGGTCTCCGCCCGCCGCCATCTTGGTCCTCCTCCCTCGCACATTTCTTTGCTTCAATGCCACTTTTTAAATCGCCCCACTCCTGGTCCAATCCATACACTATCGGGGGAATGTTGCTGTCCCCTTCCCACACCGGGAAACGTCAAACAAGTGCCGTTACGGGCCCTAAAAAGAGCCCAAAAGTCCGTTTTTAGCGGGAGCTGCCGAACGTGCGACTTAGCTCCGCATAGCCGCAACTGAAAGTCCACCCTCTCACTCTTCTAAACTTCAGTGGAAACAAACCCAGCCTGTGGAACCTATTCTTACAAGAAAACCCGCTAATTCCAGGTATCAATTTAGTAAACCTCTGAACTGCATTTATAGCCTTCCTTACATAAGGAGACCAAAAGTGCACACAATATTTGAGTGGCAGTCTCACCAATTCCCTGTACAACTGAAGTATAACATTCTTACTTTTATTTTCAGTTTCTCTCGTAATAAAGGATGGCATTCCATTAGCCTTCTTTTTTTTTTCAATTCCAACATTGACACAGTTAACGACCAAAAGAGGTACAATATCTGCTTACTCTGAAATTCAAACAGCATCAACATCCTTGGAGAGAATATTGTCCAAAGATTAATTAGGTAATTATTAGCACCAATATCGGTCCTGGACACAATAAAAGAGGTTTCTGCAGATTGCATTTTATCTCCGGTCACGTAGTCGGCGCACTCAAACATGCAGAGCAGGCAAGGGGATCAGTGGAAAGTCACAATAACCATGCTGCTGCCAGGGAATGGAGCAGGGACTGTACCTGGTTGTAAAGTGCAGAGTGGCCGAGGTGCAGACCGCGAGATGCATTTCCTCTTGTGAAGAACATTGCTGAGGACACTGCCCAGGGTGCCGTTCCTTGTCCTAAAGCACCTTCCTGCATTTCTGCCTGAATTCAGATTTACTCCAGGGACTGGATATTGGTTCATGCAGAAGCAATTTGCAGGAACACAAGCGGGGAAGGGGGTCTGTACTTTGAAAGGAATGTAAAATAAATCACAATGTCACCGATTCCGCTCTCAGTCTGAATGCCTGCTTCCTCCTCCACCCACAGGCGCAGGATCTTCTCCCGGAGCTGGAGAGGCAGAAAAGCAGCAATTGTGGAAAATGGTGCAGGCAGAGGAATGGAGCAGAAATAAATAACCAGCCCCCCCCCCCCCCCCCCCCCCCCCGCCCCGCCATGACCAACTTTGGAGACATGACATCACCCTCTCTTGGGGAGATGTTACTGACACATTGAGCTGTGACTGGTCACATTCACAAGAAAGCTCCATTAGCCTTCTTGATTACACAATGTACCTGTACACTAACTTTTTGTCACTCATGCATGAGAACACCTAGATCTCTCTGAACGTCAGAAGTCAGTTTAAGTAATGCTCTGCTTTTTTATTCTTCATGCCAAAGTGAACACCTTCACGTTTTCACACATTATATTCCATCTGCCAGATTTTTTCCCACTCACTCAAACTATCTTTATCTGTGCAAACTCCTTGGGCTGGATTCTCCGTCAGCAGGATCCTCCATTTCACCGGCAGCGCGCACACGCCCGTGGATTTCCCGACGGCGTGGGGCTGCCCACAATGGGAAACCCCATTGGCCGGCTGCTGGGATGGAGAATCCCATTATCGGTAGGGGTGCGCCACACCAGAAAATGGGTGCGGCGGTACGGAGAATCCCACCCCTGATGTCTTCTTCACAACATACTTTCCTACCTATCTTTGTATCATCTGCAAATTTAGCTGCCATGCCTTCGTTCCCCTCATTTAAGTTATTGATTTAAATTGTAAAATGTTGAGGCCCCAGGATAGATCACTCTGGGACTCCACTCGTCACATCTTGCCAATCAGACAAAGACCCATTTGTGCATATTCTTTGTTTTCTACCAGCCAATCTTCTATCCAGGCTAACATGTTACATTCTACAACTTTAGAACATAGAACATAGAACAGTACAGCACAGTACAGGCCCTTCAGCCCACGATGTTGTGCCGACCATTTATTCTAATCTACGTTTACTTCAATTTACTGCTGTCCATGTGCCTGTCTAAGAGTTGCTTAAATGTCCCTAATGACTCTGACTCCACCACCTGTGCTGGCAGTGCATTCCACACACCCAGCATTCTCTATATAAAGAACCTACCTCTGACATCTCCCTTATACCTTCCTCCAATCACCTTAAAATTATGTCCCCTCGTGACAACCATTTCCACCCTGGGAAAAAGTTTCTGGCTATCCACTCTATCCATGCCTCTCACCTTGTACACCTCTATCAAGTCACCTCTCTGCCTTCTTCGTTCCTGTGAGAAAAGCCCTAGCTCCCTCAACCTTTCTTCATAAGACATGCCCTCCAGTCCAGGCAGCATCCTGTTCAATCTCCTCTGTACCCTTTCCAAAGCATCCACATCCTTCCTATAGTGAGGTGACCAGAACTGGACACAATATTCCAAGTGTGATCTAATTAGGGTTTTATAAAGCTGCAGCAAAACCTCGCAGCTCTTAAACTCAATTCCCCTGTTAATGAAAGCCAACACACCATTCGCCTTCTTAACAACCTTATCAACCTGGGTGCCAACTTTGAGGGATCTATGTACGTGGACCCCAAGATCCCTCTGTTCCTCCACACTTCCAAGAATCTGCCTTTAACCCTGTATTCAACATTCAAATTCGACCTTCCAAAATGAATCACTTCACATTTATCAAGGTTGAACTCCATCTGCCACTTCTCAGCCCAGCTCTGCATCCTGTCAATGTCCTGTTGTAACCTGCAACAACCCTCAATACTATTTACAACTCCCCCAACCTTTGTGTCATCGGCAAACTTACTAACCCACCCTTCCACTTCCTCATCCAAGTCATTTATAAAAACCACAAAGAGCAGAGGCCCCAGAACAGATCCTTGCGGGACACCACTGGTCACCGACCTCCAGGCAGAATACTTTCCATCCACCACCACTCGCTGTCTTCTTTTGGCCAGCC
The DNA here is from genome assembly GCF_047496885.1 of Scyliorhinus torazame. Taxonomy (NCBI): domain Eukaryota; kingdom Metazoa; phylum Chordata; class Chondrichthyes; order Carcharhiniformes; family Scyliorhinidae; genus Scyliorhinus; species Scyliorhinus torazame. Next base: position 77,012,149 of record NC_092715.1, read on the forward strand.
AATTCTGTATGGGAAGACAGCCAAATTTCCCTGTATCCCATGCCCCCTCACTTTCTGAATGAGCCTACCATGGGGAACCTTATCAACTGCCTCACTGAAATCCATGTACACCAAATCCACTGCCCGACCTTCATCAATGTGTCTCGTCACATCCTCAAAGCATTCAATGAGGCTTGTGAGGCATGACCTGCCCCTCACAAAGCCATGCTGACTATCTTTAATCAAACAATATTTTTCTAAATAATCATAAATCCTATGATTTATCCTTTCCAATATTTTGCTCACCACAGACGTAAGACTGATGGGTCTGTAATACCCAGGGATTTCCCTATTCCCTTTCTTGAACAGGGTAACAACATTTGCCTCTCTCAATCATCCGGTACTACTCCAGTGGAGAGTGAGGACGCAAAGATCATCGCCAACGGCACAGCAATCTCCTCCCTCGCTTCCCGTAGTAACCTTGGGTATATCCCGTCAGGCCCAGGAGTCTTATCTATCCTGATGCTTTTCAAAATTTCCAGCACATCCTCCTTCTTAATATCAACCTGTTCGAGTCTATTAACCTGGTTCACGCTGTTCTCATGAGCAACAATGTCCCTCTCTCTCGTGAATACTGAAGCAAAATATTCATTTAGGGCCTCCCCCATCTCCTCAGACTCTAGGCACAAGTTCCCTCCACTATCCCTGATCGGCCCTACTCTCACTCTGATCATCATCTTATTGCTCACATAAATGTAGATCGCCTTGGGGTTTTCTCTAATCCTTCCCGCAGGGCTTTTTCATGTCCCCTTCTAGCTCTCCCCAGTCCATTTTTTAGTTCCTTCCTGGCTACCTTGTAACCCTCTAGAGCCGTGTCAGATCCTTGCTTCCTCAACCTTACATAAGTTTCCTTCTTCCTCTTGGCTAGAAGCTCCACTTCTCATGTCATCCAAGGCTCCTTCACCTTACCATTCCTTCCTCGTCTCAGTGGGACAAAACTATTCAGCACTCGCAGCAAGTGCTCCTTAAACATCCCCACATTACTGTTGTGCATTCCCCCAAGAACAATTGTTCCCACTTTATGCCCCTCAGCTTCGGTCTAATAGCAGTATAATTTTCTCTCCCCCAATTAAATACCTTCCCAGACTGTCTGTTCCTATCCCTCTCCATGACTATGGTAAAGGTCAAGGAGTTGTGGTCACTGTCACCGAAATGCTCTCCCACCGAGTCATCTGACACCTGGCCTGGATCGTTGCCGAGCACCAAGTCCAATATGACCTCCCCCCTAGTAGGCCTATCTACATATTGAGTCAGGAATCCTTCCTGTACACACCTGACAAAATCTGCTCCATCCAAACCATTTGCACTAAGGAGGTTCCAGTCAATATTAGGGAAGTTGAAGTCACCCATGACAACAACTCTGTTACTTCTGCACTTTTCCAAGATCTGCCGCCCAATCTGTTCCTCCATCTCTCTGCTGCTATTGGGGGGTCTATAGAAAACTCCCAATAAAGTGATTGCTCCTTTCTTGTTTCTGACTTCCACCCATACTGACTCAGTAGACAAACCCTCCTCAACTATCTCCTTTTCTTTAGCTTTTATTCTCCACGATAAGATTTGATATGGAACCTTATCAAATACTTTCTGGAAAAAAAAGTACAGTATGACTACAGGCTCCCCTCAATCCACAGCACAGTTATTTTCAAGAAAACATTTGGATTCAAATTTGATTTAAATTTTGTAGTTTCAGGAGTACCTGCTGTGAGTGAGACTTTTAAATTTCTTTTAAACATGAACCTGAAATGCCCAGTAAGTGCTGGTACCGTGCCTGCTGCTGCAAATAAACTAAGAAAAGCCATCAGCCGAGTAGTGAAATTAGACCACCACAAAAACCTTGAGATGAAGTTCAGTCTTGACACTGAGGATACCCTCCATTGTGTTGTGTAGCACTACCACCATGCTAAATGGGGCAGATTCAGATTAAATCCAGCAGAACAGAACTAGGCACTCATGAGACGTTGTGGGCCATCAGCAGCAGCAAAATTATATTCAGCAACAAGCTGTAATCGAATGACCGAGCATATCCATCACTCTATCATTTCATTAGGCCAGGGGCCTAACACTGATTCAATGAAGATTGCAGAAGAGTGTGGCAGATGCAACACTAAGCATAGCTAAAAATGAGGTGTCAGCCTGATCAAGCTACAACAATGTGCATGCGAACAGTGGAAGTGGCATACAGCAGACAGAGCTAAATGATCCCACATCCATTGGATTAGATTTAAACTCTGTAATCCTGCCACATCCAGCGATGAATGGTGGTGAACAAATGAACATATAACAGGAGGAGGAAGCTCCATGAACATTCCTTCCTCCATGATGGGGGAACCCAGCATGGGAATGAAAAAGACAACGTTGAAGCATTTGCAACCATCTTCATCCAGACGGGCCGAGTGGATGATTCACCTCGGCCTCCTCCTGAAGTCTCTAACATCCCAGAAGCCAGTCTTCAGCCAATTCGATTCATTCCACATGAAAGCAAGAAACAGCTGAAGGCACTGAACACGGCAAAGGCTATGGACCCTGACAACATCCCACTTGTCGTGCTGAAGACTTGTGTCTCAGAACTAGCTGCATCGCTAGCCAAGCTAGTCCCGTACAGCAACAACCTTTGCACTACACTCGTGAATGGCAATAGCCTTCTCAAGCAAGAAATAGCCTAACACCCTCCCCTTGGCATTATCATTTGTCAGGTTCCCCACTGTCATTGTCCTGAAACTTAACTTAGACCAAGCACATAAATACAGTGGCTACAAGAGCAGATCAGAAGCTGGATTGTCTGTGGCTCCTGACTCCCCACCTTCAACAAGGCACACATCAGAAATGTAATGCATTATTCTCCCCTTGCCTGGATGAGTGCAGCTCCAATAACACTCAAGAAACTCAACACCATCTTCAAGGACACAAAACCTGCTGGAATGGCGTCCTATCCATCGCCTAAATATTCACTCACTCCAGAACACTGTGGCTGCCATGTGTATCATGTACAAGATGCAGATGCACTGCACCAACGTGCCAATACTCCATCAATCTGGCAACCTCCATCTCCTAGAAGAACAAAATGTATGGGAGAGCATGACCTGCAAGTTCACTTCCAAGCCAGCCACCACCCCGACATGAAAAATATCACCGTTCCTTTGCCATCACAGGCGTCAAATTCTAGAACTCCTTTTCGAAAAGCTCTGTGGGTGCACCTTCACCACATTGTTATTGAAAATATGGAAAGATGTGTCATTTGAAACATGGAAGTCTGGCAATATCTGGTCTGAGAGAAACATGAGAGAATACAGGGCAAGATCCCACAAAGGTTTAACAGCAGCTGCCAGGGAAGGATTGTAAAATGCAGATATCCTTGGTCAAGCAGACTTAGCAAACAAGACAAACAGGATTTTGAATGAAGCCAAAAACAATGGCTCACACCTTCATTGAAAGTAACTATCTTAGTAAGCATCTGGAAAAGCATGGATGAGGTTCAGTTGAATTTGGAGAGAATTCTAGGTGTGAAAATTTGCTAATACCAGGTAAATTAAAGAAAACTGGAGACTATCAGTCTATGAGAAATATAATTTAAAGCCAAAATCAAAGTCAAAATTATGAGCTGAGGACACAATTGGAAAATAAAACTATAGAAATGACAGGAATTAAAAGTAACACCTCTTGAAGTCAAAGCATTTTGAACATCACAAAGGACACAATGTAAGCAGATCTATGAGATAAGGTTATGTCAAAATGAATCCTTAGTTGGATTAGAATGTTTAGATCAAAGATACTTTTTACAATCAAAGTTAATCAAGAGTTACTTTACAATAAAGTCATGAAAACTAGATAACTGTTCCAAAAATATATAAACCCGAAGAAAGGGGACAGCCAGCAGAGTCAGCTCTCACAGCTCGGTACATGGGAAAGATAGGACACAGCAACCGAGCTCATCAGCGAATACATCTAAAGAAGACCAGATTTTAAAAAGAAGATTGATTGTCAAGTTGGGCCTGAAGGTCCCTTCAACCAACCGGAAGAATCCAGAAGCAAGATCTTTTTACTTTTCTGTAAAGACAGTGATTGCAGCTTTTAAAAGAAAAAAAATATAATAATAAAATAACTTAATTTAACCTGAAATAGTGGTTATTCCAAATTCTACTTTACTTACTTAGCAATGCGGGACCCAGGATCGATGCTACTAAGTGGTAAGTAGATGAAATCTTCGGTGAAGGTATGGGTTATACCGGGGGATAACTTGAAAACATAGTTTGACCTGAATAGCACCCACTGAAGCTTGCATCAGAGTCGGGGAGTGAGAATCCCTGATCACCATTTAGAATGTCGGCCCTTTTTGGTATAGGGGGACTTCTAAGAATAGTGGTGAGTTTTCAAAAACAACATGGACTACAACAGTTTCAGATAACCTTCTCCAAGGCAATTGGAGATGGCAATAAATGGTGGCCTTTTCAGTACTGCCCTTAACCCATGAAAAATCTATTGAAATACCGTGGCCACAAAATTGGATATGACATGATTAAGCCGACTGTTTCAATGCAGGCAGCACACAAACACATTACCTGCTGATTTGCCTGATTGGAGCATTCAACCAGCACAAAACACACTGCCCAATGACTGTGTGCCTCAGCAGTCACCCAGGTTTTGGTGATGCTAGTATTACTTAAAGCTAGTTTGCAGTACATAACACTAGGATGCACCTCTTAAAAAGAGGGTGCATTCTAGCTGGAGCATGTGGTAAAATTAATGCATTCATGAGAATGTAAATAGGAGCAGAGAGCAGATGAATGCATGGCTGGAGGGATGATACAGGAGGGAGGGCTTTAGATTCGTGGAACACTTTGGCTGCAGATGGGGGAAATGGGATCCTTCAGTTATATGGGTTGCAAGTCAAGAGAGCTGGGACCAATGGTTCAGCTGGGCTGTTTGTTGGCATTGTGGGAGAGGATTGAAACTATGTTGGAAAGGGACTGAGAACCGGACTTGGTGGATCAGATGGTTTTCTTCTGTGCTGTAACCATTCTATGCTTGCAGATGATTATGTGAGCAAACAGAATCCCTGAACTGTGACGCAACCCGGCAGAAAGCTTGCTCCAATGTTCTCTCAAGTTCTGCTGGATGTCTTGGTAGAGGAGGTGAAGAGGAGGAGAAAGGTTCTCTATCCACTGGGGACTAGGAGGCACTAGGAGACAAACTGTGCATGCAGTGGGAGTAGATAGCTGTGACAGTCAATGCCAGGAATCTAGCCCTGAGGAACTGGGTGCACTGCCACAAGAAGTTTAATGACCTCACACTTATGGTGACAGCCAGTGAATTCATCATCAGATGCCATATCCCACCAACTGCACATTTATTTCAGATGTTGCTCAGTGTGCCACTCTTCCATCACTCCAACAATCTGTACCAGTCACAACCCATATCACCTTCATAGCTTTACTTCACTCTCACACACGCAGAACTGCTGCGAACCTCACATCCTGATCACACAGCTTTCATACATTGCCAGTGTCGTGTTAATCACCCTGAGGTAACACGGACTGCAACTGGATGCAGTTGTACTTGAAAGTAGACTCCAATACACTTTATTGAACTTGTTAAGCAGTGCACACAGTTCGCTGTGGGTTTGACACTCTACTAATCTAAGCGTGCTTACTATAACTAACTAGACTATACTAGCTCTGAGCCACGTGCAGAAGGTGTTAACTGATATATACACCCTGACTGTCACTACAGTTGTCACCAGTGGAAAGAGGCAGAGTGTTGATTCCTCGTGTGTTTTATAGTGGGAGACTACTTTCTCACCACCTCAGATATTAACCCTACATGTATTTTAGAGGCAGGTTTGGAGGGACGAGACACTGGATATAGTTGGGCTGCCAATGAACACACAAACATACGAATTAGGATCAGGAGTAGACCACCTGACCCCTCAAGCCTGCTCCGCCATTTAATGAGATCATGGCTGATGTGATTGTTTCCTCAGCTCTGCATCACCCATCCCCCATGCCCTTTCACCCCCTTGCTTATCAAGGACTGCACATAGAACATAGAACAGTACAGCACAGAACAGGCCCTTCGGCCCTCGATGTTGTGCCGAGCTTTGTCCGAAACCAAGATCAAGCTATCCCACTCCCTGTCATTCTGGTGTGCTCCATGTGCCTATCCAATAACTGCTTGAAAGTTCCTAAAATGTCCGACTCCACTATCACAACAGGCAGTCCACTCCACACCTTAACCATTCTCTGAGTATAGAACCTACCTCGGACATCCCTCTTATATCTCCCACCCTGAACCTTATAGTTATGCCCCCTTGTAAAAGCCACATCCACCCGAGGAAATAGTCTCTGAACGTCCACTCTATCTATCCCCCTCATCATCTTATTAACCTCTATTAAGTTGCCTCTCATCCTCCTTCGCTCCAATGAGAAAAGCCCTAGCTCCCTCAACCTCTCCTCATAAGACCTACCCTCCAATCCAGGCAGCATCCTGGTAAATCTCCTTTGCACCCTTTCCAATGCTTCCACATCCTTCCTATAATGAAGTGACCAGAACTGCACACAATACTCCAAATGTGGTCTCACCAGGGTCCTGTACAGTTGCAGCATAACCCCACAGCTCTTAAACTTAAGCCCCCTGTTAATAAACGCTGACACATTATAGGCCTTCTTCACGGCTCTATCCACTTGAGTGGCAACCTTCAGAGATCTCCGTACATGAACCCCAAGATCTCTCTGTTCCTCCACATTCCTCAGATCTTGCCGTTGACCCTGTAATCCGCATTCAAATTTGTCCTACCAAAATAAATCACCTCGCACTTATCAGGATTAAACTCCATCTGTCATTTTTCAGCCCAGCTCTGCATCCTATCAATGTCTCTTTGCAGCCTACAACAGCCCTCCACCTCATCCACTACTCCACCAATCTTGGTGTCATGGGCAAATTTACTGACCCACCCTTCAGCCCCCTCCTCCAAGTCATTTATAAAAATCACAAATAGCAGAGGACCCAGCACTGATCCCTGTGGTACACTACTGGTAACTGGTCTCCAGTCTGAACATTTTCCATCCACCACCACCCTCTGTCTTCGATGTGATAGCCAGTTACTTATCCAATTGGCCAAATTTCCCTCTATCCCACACCTCCTTACTTTCTTCATGAGCCGACCATGGGGAACCTTATCAAACGACTTACTGAAATCCATGTATTTGACATCAACTGCTCTACCTTCATCTACGCACTTAGTTACCTCCTCAAAGAATTCAATAAAATTTGTGAGGCAAGACTTACCCTTCACGAATCCGTGTTGACTATCCCGGATTAAGCTGCATCTTTTCAAATGGTCATTAATCCTATCCCTCAAGACCTTTTCCATTAACTTACCGACCACCGAAGTAAGACTAACTGGCCTATAATTACCAGGGTCATTCCTATTCCCTTTCTTGAACAGAGGAACAACATTCGCCACTTTCCAGTCCTCTGGCACTATCCCTGTGGACAGTGAGGACCCAAAGATCAAAGCCAAAGGCTCTGCAATCTCATCCCTTGCCTCTCAAAGAATCCCTGGATATATCCCATCTGGCCCAGGGGACTTGTCGACCCTCAGGTTTTTCAAAATTGCGAATACATCTTCCCTCGGAACATCTACCTTCTCCAGCCTACCCGCCTGAATCACACTCTCATCCTCAAAAATATAGCCCCTCTCTTTGGTGAACACTGAAGAAAATTATTCATTCAACGCCTCTGCTATCTCATCTGACTCCATGCACAATTTCCCACTACTGTCCTTGACCGGCCCTAACCTCACCCTGGTCATTCTTTTATTTTTCACATAAGAGTAAAAAGCCTTGGGGTTTTCCTTGATCTGACCCACCAAGGACTTCTCATGCTCCCTCCTAGCTCTCCTAAGCCTTTTTTTTTTAGCTCATTCCTTGCTACCTTGTAACCCTCAAGCGACCCAACAGAACCTTGTTTTCTCATCCTTACATACGCTTCCTTTTTCCTCTTGACAATACATTCAACCTCTTTTGTGAACCATGGTTCCCTCACACGGCCATTTACACCCTGCCTGACAGGGACATACCTATCAAGGGCACGCAGTATTTGTTCCTTGAACAAGCTCCACTTTTTATTTGTGCCTTTCCCTGACAGTTTCTGTTCCCATCATATGCTCCCTAATTCTTGCCTAATCGCAACCCCCCCCCCCCCACAATTATAAAGCTTGCCCTGCCGTATGGCCCTATCCCTCTCCATTGCAATAGTGAAAGACACCAAATTGTGGTCACTATCTCCAAAGTGCTCTCCCACAAACAAATCTAACACTTGGCCGGTTCATTACCCAGTACCAAATCCAATGTGGCCCCACCTCTTGTCGGCCTATCCACATAGAGTGTCAGGAAACCCTCCTGCACACACTGTACAAAATCTGCCCCATCCGAACTGTTCGACGTATAGGTTCCAATCAATATTTGGAAAGTTAAAGTCACCCATGACAACTACCCTGATACCTCCACACCTATCCATAATCTGCTTCGCAATTTCTTCCTCCACATCTCTATTACTATTTGGGGGCCTATAGAAAACTCCTAACAATGTGACCGCTCCTTTCCTATTTCTAACTTCAGCCCATATTACCTCAGTAGGCAGATCCCACTCGAACAGCCTTTCTGCAGCCGTTAAACTATCCTTGATTAACAATGCTACTCCTCCACCTCTTTTACCACCTTCCCTACACTTACTGAAACATCTATACCCCGGAACTTCCAACAACCATTCCTGACCCTGTTCTAACCATGTCTCCGTAATGGCCACAACATCGTAGTCCCAAGTACCAATCCACACTCCAAGTTCACCTACCTTATTCTGGATGCTCGTTGCATTAAAGTAGACACACTTCAACCCACCTTCCTGCCTGCCAGTACACTCCTGCGACCTTGATACCCTCCTCAGTACCTCACTACTCTCGACACTGGCTTCTGGACTGCAGCTCGTTTTCCCATCCCCCTGCAGTGCAGGGGATGATGGGAGATCAATGCAATCAATGTCAAAGACCATGAAGGAACTCAGCACCAACTTGACACAGGGTTTTGAGCAGAGCTTTGAGTCCATCATCTGGAAACACATGCAGACCCACCTATGATGCAGCATCAGCTTTCACTGGAGCATAATCAGCAGCCACCCTAATATCCGGCTGCTGCAGTGGATGCTCCGGCTGAAGTCCTGCATGCTCGGCTTGCTGTCATGCAAATTCAGACTGCCCGCATGCAAATTTAACTTGCTTCCACACAGGCTCAGATTGTTCTCATCATAGTCGAGCGTTCAAAATGAAAACCTATTACTGTCGGATTGGATTTTTATTTCAAACCAGGAATCATTGAATCATTCATCTTTAGCATAGCTAGAAATTCATTATGCTGGTTATTTATGCAATTCAAGCCTAGTAAAAATGAATTATAGAACGTTACCAACAAGATATGGAACAGAACTGGGTAAAGTTGAGATATAGATCAGCCATAAAGGCAGAACAAGTTCAAGGGGCTGATTGGCTTTCTCTTTTTCCTGTGTTCCTATCTAGATATTAATGAATGGGGATTGGCACATGTGCATAAGCATTCATACATCAAGGTCTTTCTTCTATCTATTCAAACCAGTCCAGATCTCAAAGAACTATTAGTCAGCTAAATTAATGGCTTGTATGGTATCTCAGATTTTCTATACCGTTCGAGGTTAAATGTTATCAGGTCCAGAAACCTGATCAATCTTCAGTGCCCCAAACAATGCTAAGGCCTTTTATGCATTTACATTCAGGATTGGGGCGGGTTTAAACTAATATGGCAGGGGGATGGGAACATATGAAAGGATTCAGAGCTGGGGGAATTAAGAACAAGAGAAAAAGACAGAAAGGGGAATAAGAAAAGTGGCAGGCAGAGAAATCAAAAGCCTGAATCAGATAATAACTTTGTAAAAAATAGTAGGGAAGAGACAGGGTTTGTTAAAATGACTAGCCCTAAGGTTTTGCACCTGAACACATGGAGCATTTGAAATAAAATGGATGAATTAGTTGTGCAGATAGATGTAACGGGATATGATATAGTTGGGATTAAGGAGACATGGCTCCAAGGTGACCAAGGATAAGAACTAAACATTGAGGGCTATTCAGTCTTTAGGAAGGACAGATAGAAAGGAGAAGGTGATGGAGTTGCTTTGTTGATCAAAGAAGATATTGATACAATATTGAGGAATGATATTAATACAGATGATTTAGAATCTGTCTGGTGGAGTTAAGAAACATCAAGGGGCAAAAAACATTTGTAGGGATGGTATACAGACAGCCAAACTGCATGGTAATGTTGGGAGTAGCATTAGGCAGGAAATCAGAAATTGATGTGATAAAGGAACATCTCTGATTATGGGTTACTTTAATCTGCATATAGATTGCATGACAGTACAATAGAGGAGGAATTTCTGGAGTGTATATGGGATGGTTTTCTGGACTAGTATGTTGAGGAACCAACAAGGAAATAGGCCACCTTGGATTGAGTGTTGTGCAATGAAAAAGGATTAGTTGGCAATCTAGTTGTGAGAGAACCCTTGGGGATGAGTGACTATAACATGGTAGAATTCTTTATCAAGGTGAATAGAATCATAGAATTTACAGTGCAGATGGAGGCCATTCAGCCCATCTATTCTGCACCGGCCATTGGAAAGAGCACCCTACCCAAGCCCACGCCTCCTCCTTATCCCCGTAACTCAGTAACCTCACCTAATCTTTTGGCCACTAATGAACAATTTATCATGGCCAATCCACCTAACCTGCACACCTTTGGGCTGTAGGAGGAAAACTGGAGCACCCGGAGGAAACCCACACAGACATGGGGAGAAAGTACAAACTCCACACAGACAGTCACCCGAGACCGGAATTGAATAAATGTCCCTGAAGCTGTGAGGCAGCAGTGCTAACTACTGTGCCACCGTGCAGTGAGGTAGTGATTCTGAGACCAAGGACCTGAACCTCAAGAAAGGTAACTATGATGGTATGAGGCATGAGCTGGCAATGACGGACTGGGAAACATTACTGAAAGGAAGGGCAGCGGACAGGCAATGACAAGCATTCAAGGGCCGAATGGATGAACTCTAAAAGTTGTTTATTCCTATTTGGCGCAAGAGTAGAAAGGGAACTGTGGCTAAACCATGGCTTAAAAGGGAAATTAGAGATAGTATTAGATTCAAAGGGGCAAACAAATTAGCAAGAAAAAAAAAGACCAGAGGATTGGGAACCGTTTAAAATGCACCAAAGGCAGGCCAAGGGATTGATTAAGAAGGTGGAAAATACAATTTGAAAGTAAACTTGTAGGGAACATAAAAACTGATTGTAAAAGTTTCTATAAGTATGAAAAGTGAAAAATATTGACAAAGACTAATGTAGGCCCTTAAGTCCGAAACAGGGGAATCATAACAGGAAACAAAGGAAGACATGAATAATGAACCGGAAGTTCTGAGAAGCACAAGTTTTAGTGAGGAGCTTAAGGAAATTAGTATAAGTAAACAAATGGTTTGGAGGAAATTAATGGGATTGAGGTGGACAAATCTCCAGGGCCTGATAATCTGCACCCCAGAGTACTTAATGAAGTGGCCCTGGAAATAGTAGACCCATTGGTGGTCATTTTCCAAAATCCTTTGGACTCTGGAATGGTTCCTACAGATTGGAGGGTACCGAATGTAACCCCGCTATTCAAAAAGGGAGGTAGGGTGAAAACAGGGAACTATAGATCAGTGAGCTTAACATCGGTAGTAGGGAAGTTGCTGGAGCCCATTATCAAGGATTTCATAGCGCAGCATTTGGTAAGCAGTGGTATAATCAGACATAGTCAGCATGGATTTATGAAAGGAAATCATGCTTGACAAATCTACTAGAATTCTTTGAAGATGTAACTAGTAAAGTTGATCAGGGAGAACTGGTGGATGTGGTTTATTTAGACTTTCGTAAGGTTTTTGACAAAGGCTCACACAGCAGATTAATATGTAAAGTTAAAGCGCATGGGATTGCGGGTAGTATCTTGAGGTGGATAAAAAGCCGGTTAGCAGACAGGAAGCAAAACATTGAAATAAATGGGTCTTATTCTTATTGGCAGGCAGTGACTAGTGGGCTACCACAGGGATCTGGGCTAGAACCCCACTGTTCACATTAATAATGATTTGGATGAGGGAACTAAACGTCTCCAAATTTGCAGATGATACAAAGTTGGGTGAGAGGGTGAGCTGTGAGAAGGATACATAGATGTTTCAGCGTGATTTGGACAGGCTGCGTCAGTGGGCAGATGCAGTATAATGTGGATAAATGTGAGGTTATCCACTTCAGTAGCAACAATAGGAGGGCAGATTATTATCTAATAAGTTGAGAGAGGTGGATACTCAACAAGACCTTGGTGTCCTCGTGCATCTGTCACTGAAAGTAAGCAGGTTCAGCAGGCAGTAAAAAAGGCAAATGGTATGTTGGTCTTCATAACGAGAGGATTTGAGTATAGGAATAGAGATGTTATGCTGCAATTGTATAGGGCATTGGTGAGGCCACATCTGGGGTATTGTGTGCAGTTTCGGTGTCCTTATCTGAGCAAGGATGTTCTTGCTCTGGAGGGGGTGCAACGAAGGTTTACCAGACTGATTCCTGGGATAGCAGGACTGCCTTATGAGGAGATACTAAATCGGTTAGGATTATATTCATTGGAGTTTAGAAGAGTGAGAGGGGATCTCGTAGAAACTTACAAAATTCTTACAGGATTAGACAGGGTATATTCAGAAGAATGTTCCCGATGATGGGGGAGTCCAGAACTCGGGGTCAGAGTTTGAGGATAAGGGTAAACCTTTTAGGACTGAAGTGAGGAGACATTTCTTCACCCAGAGAGTGGTGAATCTGTGGAATTCGCTGTCACAGAAAGTAGTTGAGGCCAGAACGTTGTGTAATTTCAAGAAGGAATTAGATATAACTCTTGAGGCGAAAGGGATCAAGGGACATGGGAGGAAGGCGGGATCAGGGTACTGAACTTGATGATCAGCCATGATCATAATGAATGGCGGAGCAGGCTCGAAGGGCCGAATGGCCTCCTCCTGCTACTATTTTCTATGTTTCTATGAATCAATATCTAAAGCATGTATACCTACCACTGTATCATCTCAAATATTGAACATGAATACAAAACATATATATTTACATTTCAACCATATCCTACTCCTCCAACCTAACCACCATGCTAATGGTCATGTTTTTCTGGCCACTAACAGAACATAACCTACCGTGGGGGGCACTGTAGCACAGTGGTTAGCACAGTTGCTTCACAGCTCCAGGGTCCGAGGTTTGATTCCCGGCTTGGGTGGTGTTTGACTTTCTCCCTGTGTCTGCATGGGTTTCCTCCAGGTGCACCGGTTTCCTCCCACAGTGCAATGATGTGCAGGTTAGGTGGATTGGCCATGATAAATTGCCCTTAGTGTCCAAAAACATTGGCTGGGGCTACTGGATTATGGAGATAGGGTGGAGGAGTGGGCTTAGGTAGGGTGCTCTTTCGAAGGGCCGGTGCAGACTTGTTGGGCCGAATGGCCTCCTTCTGCACTGTAAATTCTATGATTATAAAGCTTTATAATGAGAATACCACCTGATCAGTTGTTTTTTTCCCAATGATTTTTGGCATCAATTGTGTCTTTCGTTAACTTCAGCTGTGTCTGATACCTACACATGTAATGTTGCCAATGTTTTATACTTGTGAAATATTAATTTTTGAGGCTACTTTCTGACTATTTAAGTAAAAAACTTTATGTTTCTTCTCTATAACTTATTTCCGTAAACAGTACACCCAAATCTCCGTTTTTGAAACCGTTCTATGTACCTGAAAATTGAACCCAGCAGGTTGTCTGCAGCAATACCTTTCTCAACAAAATAAAATATGATGACACAAAAACCATTGATATGGATTGAGGGGCTGTTGGGACATTGAATGTTCCCACCAGAAACAGTGGCAGGAATAGACTCCATCGCACTTTTTGTATCCTAATTTAAAAAAAAGAGAAGTATTGGAATAGGACAACATGAATAGTTATTTCTCAGAGCTGTATGGTGAAAATGATGGGCCAAATAGCTTCCATCTGTGTTATGAAATTCTACAATTCCCACATGAAAATCAGATAGTTCTGTCATTGATTAAGTCCATTACTTCCCAGCATATTGAGTAATGAAAGAAATTCTTGTCTGACCCCTCAGCTATCTTTTTCCCATCATATTATCTATTGAATAAGGTAACACGCCTCAATATATGACAGTGGGCAGCACGGTAACATTGTGGATAGCACAATTGCTTCACAGCTCCAGGGTCCCAGGTTCAATTCCGGCTTGGGTCACTGTCTGTGCGGAGTCTGCACATCCTCTCCGTGTGTGCGTGGGTTTCCTCCGGGTTCTCCGGTTTCCTCCCACAGTCCAAAGATGTGCAGGTAGGTGGATTGGCCATGATAAATTGCCCTTAGTGTCCAAAATTGCCCTTAGTGTTGGGTGGGGTTACTGGGTTACGGAGATAGGATAGAGGTGTTGACCTTGGGTAGGGTGCTCTTTCCAAGAGCCGGTGCCGACTCGATGGGCTGAATGGCCTCCTTCTGCACTGTAAATTCTATGATAATCTATGATGACCATTATCATTGTTTCATAATATATATAGCTAAATTTTGATATTGTGGTTATGCTTCTAATAGAAAATTAAATAATTAACCAAATTTCTAGGGTCTAAAGATACTCTACATTGTTAATGAATTTGGCTTTATATGAACAAATTCTTGATCTTTATAAAATATGCATTAGATTGGGAAGCCTAAAGAGGTCACATCCCTGGTGCTGAGATTCTATAATAGAAGCCATTGCATTGATTTTCTCCTGCTTGCAATAACACAATGGAAGAAGGCACATTAATCGAATAGCAGAATACATTGTTCTTTCTGAGGAAATGCAGGCTTAAAATGGACTGACTTGGCTTCGCCTCAGAGCTATGGCGAGGGATTTACCTGCTAAATGTGTTTCTCGCTCCTAGTGCGATAGTGGATGCATCACAGTGCGCGGAGGCCCTTCCTGGTTGGAGGCTGCTGACAGGATTGAGGGAGCCTGAATCCAAATGGGTCTCAGACACACACACACACACACTCTCACTCCCACACAATCAGCATTTTATTACGGGGAGATGGGGGGGGGGGGGGGGGGTGAAGAAGGAAGGGAGGATGAGGGGTAAGGGAGGGTTGGGGTATGGGTAAGGGAGGGAGGGGGATGGGGGAGAGAGGAGGACGGGAAGGGTGGATGGAGGGGAGGAGGGGAGTTGGGAAGGAAGGAAAGGAGATGGTGGGGAGATGAGGAGAGATGGAGGGGAGGATGACGCGTGGAGAGAGGTTGAGGGGTGAGGGAGGAGGGATGAGGAGGGACTGAGCATGGTATTATGTCGAGAAAGTTATGCCTGACAAATTGTTTAATATCTTTTGAGGTGGTAACAAGCAGGATAGATAAAAGGGGAATCAGTAGATGTAATATACATGGATTTCCAAAAAATGGTTGATAAGGTCCCACGAAAAAGGCTACTTAATAAGATCAGAGCCCATTGTGTTGGGGCAGTTTATTAGCATGGATATAGCAAACTAATAGAAGACAGAGAGTTGGGATAAGAGGGACATTTTCAGAATGGCACCCTATAACTAGTGGAATGCCACAGCGATCTGTGCTGGGACCAAAATTAGGGATGGAGGATGAGGCGATGAGGGAGGGGAATGGGGAGGTGGGGGAGGAGGAATGCGGGGGGGGGGGGGGGACAAGAGGGTTGCCACTTGAGGGTGGTGATAATGCGGCGGCGAGGTATAAAGGATTAATCATTTGCAATTCTGGTTTCCGCCGCCCGAGGCTGGGGTTTACTGGTGCGTACCTGCAATTCCAGCCCCACCCATGGAACAGCTGCTTGGGGCCGGGCTTTCTCAAATTAGAATTCCCGAACGCTGGGCGCCAGCCACTGCTGCAAGCAGCAGAACTACAACTCCCATCAGGCACCTCAGGCTGGGCCTCCCCTACGGGCAGCACGGTAGCCTTGTGGATAGCACAATTGCTTCACAGCTCCAGGGTCCCAGGTTCGATTCCAGCTTGGGTCACTGTCTGTGCGGAGTCTGCACGTCCTCCCCGTGTGTGCGTGGGTTTCCTCCGGGTGCTCCGGTTTCCTCCCACAGTCCAAAGATGTGCAGGTTAGGTGGATTGGCCATGATAAATTGCCCTTAGTGTCCAAAATTGCCCTTAGTGTTGGGTGGGGTTACTGGGTTATGGGGATAGGGTGGCGGTGTTGACCTTGGGTAGGGTGCTCTTTCCAAGAGCCTGTGCAGACTCGATGGGCCGAATGGCCTCCTTCTGCACTGTAAATTCTATGATAATCTATGATTGTATACCGCTGCTCCTGACTGCGCAGGCTCTTGGCCAGAAGCAACATGGTTAATGTAGATCCGACCAGAGGTTGTGTCAGGGAAGAGCTGCCCCCTCCTCTATGATTGGCTCAGCAGTGTGATTGACGTGTAAATTCTGGAAGGGATTTCAAAGTAATGTCCCTGATGGCTGTTTCATTTGCCCTGTGCCTAGGCACGGTGTGTTAAATTGTAAAAATGTCACTGCAGTTTGATCATGTTTTGCATGGCAATATGTTTGCATGAGCTGTACACTGGAGTCCTGGGTAATGTGGTCAGTGCTATCTCAGATCACTGAGTAGCCATCTTCTGGTATATCATGGTGGCTCAAATGCAGCAGGTGCAGTGGACTTCCAGCATAACTGCGGCCAGGATACTAAACAATGATCTGCATGATATGCTGTGTATGGTGCACACCAGCTGGACATTGACCGAGTGCACTCCTCTCCATTTGTGGTCCAGGTCATAATTGACATCTAACACCTGCAAAGTGGCATGTATGTGAACCGTGGCACTCTACACCATAGGGAAGCCTGCAATCCTTGAAGCTGCATGCTCAGCCTACCTCTCTGGGAAGCTTGCTTTTCCATTCTCTTGGAATACAGAGCCTCCCTTATGTGAATGACAAATTTGGAGATTTTGCGACAGTTACCTGAGGAATCGAAGTTTGTGGCCACGGTCACCTTTCATGCCACTGGTAATACTGTCTTCACCCTGCTCCGAAGTTGCACATATAGCAAATGTCATGATATTCAGATAAACATCATAGTGCAAACACACATACACACTGATGGACAGATCAACGGACCAATCAACACACACACAACACCACAGCCAATCACAAGCAAGGGCACACGCACTATAAAACGGGGAACACCACACTTCCCGCTCATTCCAGCAGGAGACAGCTCAGTGCACAGAGCTCACAGCAAGCCACTCAGACATTCAGCATGTGCTGAGTGCCTCTCCAAGATAGTGTTAGGGCTGGGTCCACAGGTTAAAGGGTAATGAACGAACCACAGTAACAAGTTTACAGATGTTGTTATTGAAAGTAATAAAACAGAGTTGTACCATCTGCAACCGTATTGGTTCGTCTGTGTAGCAGAGCACCCAACACGACAGCAAGTAGCGAATCGCATTGTGAAACTCCTTTAGTGAAGTGAAAAAGTGAAAAATCTGCATGCTGTTCCTCACCGAGGTTCAGGTTGGAGAATTACTCCTTGAACACTCTGGGCAGATATGACTTTTTGCTGAAAGCCCTCACTCTCTTCCAGCCAAGTTTGATGCTCATTGTTGCCACTGCTAATGTCTGGGAGGAAGTGGTCCACGCAGAACTTTGAAGTCTGGACAAGGTCCTTCAGTATGTGCCACACCACTTCCTGCAGCTGTCAGCAATTGAAAACCACCAAACACGGTCTCTATAGGATGAATAGGGGAGGGGAGCGTCTCGGACATATATAAAGAGCTTATGGGTTCGGAGGAGACGCAGACTGAGGAGCTGAAGCGAAAGTGGGAGGAGGAGCTGGGGGGAGAGATAGAGGAGGGCCTTTGGGCGGACGCGTTAGGATGGGTCAATGCTACCGCAACATATGCCAGGCTCAGCCTGATCCAATTTAAGGTTGTTCACCGGGCTCACATGACAGTGGCCCGGATGAGCAGATTCTTTGGGGTGGAGGACAGATGTGCAAAGTGTGTGTGTGTGGGGGGGGGGGGGGGGGGCCAGCGAACCATGTCCACATGTTCTGGGCATGTCCAAAACTGAGGGGGTTTTGGCAGGGGTTTGCCAACACCATGTCCACAGTATTAAAGACGAGGGTGGTAATGAGTCCGGAGGTGGCAATTTTTGGGGTATCGCAGGACCCAGGAATCCAGGAGGAGAAAGAGGCGGACGTTCTGGCCTTTGCTTCCCTGATAGCCCGGAGGCGTATATTGCTGGCATGGAGGGACTCAAAGCCCCCAAAATCGGAGACCTGGCCTTCAGACATGGCAGGCTTCCTCTGCCTGGAGAAAATTAAGTTCGCTTTGAGAGGGTCTCAGCTGGGGTTCGCCCAGAGATGGCAACCACTTCCTCGCAGAGAACTAATCGTCAATAGAAAGGCGGGGCGAGGATGGGGGCCTAGGCTAGTGTAAGTTAGG
This sequence comes from Scyliorhinus torazame, assembly GCF_047496885.1. Classification (NCBI taxonomy): domain Eukaryota; kingdom Metazoa; phylum Chordata; class Chondrichthyes; order Carcharhiniformes; family Scyliorhinidae; genus Scyliorhinus; species Scyliorhinus torazame. The sequence goes on from NC_092715.1 coordinate 77,030,770, forward strand.
GGGGTAAGCAATGGCAAGACCTGCGGGAGAGGGTGTAAATTGCACTATGTATATATTTCTCTTGTTATTGATACTGTTGATTCTGTTGCTGTTAAAATGCCAAAGAAAATACCTCAATAAAACGTTTATTAAAAAAAAAGAAAACCAACAAACACTTTGACAATCACAGCACAAGCCAAAAGACATTCATTGGGAACTATAATCTGAAACAAATTGACTCCTTTAAGTAGCACTACTGCGGGGAGGGTCTTTGTTGATGCTGAACTTGTGTTCAGCTTGAGGTTAAGGGAATGCATTAGCTGGAGTGTTGAGCTCCAAAATGTCAGCACTGACACATGGGCTGGTTTAGCACAGGGCTAAATCGTTGGCTTTGAAAGCAGGCCATGGCAGGCCAGCTGCATGGTTCAATTCCCATACCAGCCTGGGTGTCGGAATGTGGCGACTAGGGGCTTTTCACAGTAACTTCATTTGAAGCCTACTTGTGACAATAAGCAATTTTCAATTTTCATTTCACGCACTGATTGAAATCACAGTCTGCATACTCAGTACACTTCTGACAGACACATCACTCTCTCACCAAAATCCCAGAAGCGTGCGCAAGCATGCACCTATTTTTAAAGGCAAAACAGCAATTATAGCGCGGAAAGTTTAGGTGAAACAAAACTCAGTTTCATAGTGGTTGTGTCTATTGCAGAATTCTGGATAATAATTACGACATAGAGCAGCATACTGAAAATGCTTCAGGCTTTCTTTTGAATTTAAATTTAAATCAGATAATTTCCAGGTCCTGACCCAGGCTACACCTGCGGCGCTCATACGTTGTTGTGACTGTCAAATGTGAATGCCCTAATTGAGCCAGAGGTGAGCTTAGCATTCCGTTAGTGGTGCTGAGGATTACCAGGAGGTGGGAGTTACCTGTAGAGCATAAACAGCAGATGCCAGCCATAGTAGGGCCTGTTCTGACCTTGTAAAGGAGGGAAGGTGGCACCTTGGAGGTCCAGGAGCCTCGCCATTTACGAAACTGGCCCAACAGCCAAATGAAAGGTGATGTGCATGATCCAACTCAAGAACACCCAGATCTCAACACTTGCCAGTTTTGAAAAAAAGACTTCTGCCCACGTTGAACCTGACTGCTGTGCAATAACATGCATCAGGCTGTTTGGGTTCTGTGCTTTACAATTGAGAGTTCCATTCTCCCCTATCCCAGCTCCTCAAGGATCTCCACAAGCCCTGAGTTGGATCGTGCAGGGTTGTCCCTTACACCCCTTCCATCCTTCCTTTCAAATGTTTTTTATTCATTCATAGAATTACCACACTGCAGAAGGATTCCATTCGGCCCATCAAGTCTGCACTGACCCTCTGAAAGACCACCCTACCTAGGCCCCACCCCACCCTATCCCCGTAACCCCACCTAAGCTGCACATCTTTGGAGACTAAGAGGCAATTTAATATGGCCAATTCACCTAATCTTTGGACTCTGAGAGGAAACTGGAGCACCCAGAGAAAATCCACACAGATACAGGGAGAACGTTCAAACTCCACACAGGCACCCAAGGCCAGAATTGAACCCAGGTCCCTGGCACTGTGAGGCAATAGTGCTCACCACTGTGCCACACCTGGGAATGTGGGTGTTGCTGGCTGGTCCAGCATTTATTGTCCATCCCTAAGGGCATTTAAGAGTCAACCACATGCTGTGGATCTGAGCCACAAAGAGGCCAGACCAGATAAGGTGGCAGATTTCCTTCCCCAAAGGTGAATCAGATGGGCTTTACAACAATCAACAGTATTTTCATGATTTCATTAGACTTTTAATTCCACCATTGAAAATGTTGCCATGGTGAGATTTAGACCTGGGTCCCAGAGCATACCTTAGGTCTCTGGATTTCTAGTCCAGTCACAATAACCCTGTGCCTCATTCCAGGGGCAACAGGATGCCGTGCCGCCCTCCGGGAATTTGATTTTTAAATTGTAACCACAGCAGCTCTCACCCTAGCTTGCAGACAAATCTGAATTAAAAACAGAAAAAGCTGGAAATAGTCCTAAGGGTCAGGAATCTTCTGTGGAAAGAGAAACTGAGTTTTTCAGCGCAATGACCTTCTTTCAGTACTGGTGACTACTGGTGTATGTGACAGGTAATTGCAGGCTATTTGAAATATCTTCTGTGATTTACAATTGTAGTTTGCCCTATGGTGAGATTAACAGAGCAGCAAATTAAGCTATGGAGCAGTTGCTGCTACATTAATTTATTTCAATTATTTTTCCTCTTCAAATATTTCCACTCTTGCATTACACTGATGAAGAATCTCCTCGTGAAAACTTTTCGGATGCTGATAGATCTATCATGTGTTCTGAGTACTTTCTCGTGAAGTGGGGTAATTGAAATAATTCAACATTAAGATGAGCATTAATATCTTTGAAGTAGACAAATGTAGTTATGAGCATTAACAGCCTTAAATGTAGACATGAGTTGTTCTTCGAGCTCTTTCTTAGCATGATGGAAAATATAGCCAACACAGAGGTATGATGGTGTGAGAAACTAACAATCACAAACTTAATGACCTTCACAGGATGGGTAAGCAATAGTGTGAAAAGAAGCAAAGACTTGGAAGGTTTGATCATAGACTTGAGCTATCCTCCCAGTGAGGTAAAGGGAACATCTGTAATCTGTTTAGTGAAATATGATAACCAAAATATATAAATATATCTTGCAGCCTTTGTATCAGAGAGACACCCTGAAGAACCAGGCTGTGTCTCCCCAGCATGCTTGAATAAAGTCTTTGTTACAGACTTGAGTGATTTCCATTTTACTAGTTGAATAAGAAATTGGAGCAGGAATAGGCCATTTGGCCCCTCGAGCCTGCTCCACACTTAACGGATATGACTGATCTGATTGTGGGCTCAACTTCACTTTCCGGCTGGTTCCTCATAAGACTTAACTCCCTTGTTAATCAAAGACCTGTCCAACTCAACCTCGACCATATTCAATGATCAAGCCTTCACTGCTCTCTGGGATGGAGAATTGTAAAGATTAATGACCATCAGAGAGAAGAAATTCCTTCCTATCTCTGACTTAAATGGACAATCCCTTATTCTGAAACTGTATCCCCCTAATTCTAGATTCCCCCAAGAGGGAAAACAACCTCTCAGCACCAACCTGCCAAGCCCCCTCGCAATGTTTCGATCTTCGTTCCCTTTAGGTTTCAATAAGATCAATTCTCATTCTTCTCAACTTCAATGAGTAAAGGCCTGAACCCGCTCAGTCTTTCCTTTTCAAAAGGTTTTTGTTGCCTTTTCCAAAAGATATAATGCATCATTTCAATAACTCGTTAAAGAAATATGTTCAACATTAATTATTATTTTAGTTGTTATTGTGTTGTTAGTGTGAATCGTTAAAGACTTCCTTAAACTTATTTTTCAAAGATACACTACTGAACTGTTAACGAGCCTCAGTCCTTAATGTCCACTGTCCAGGATGTTCTACATTTTTGAAAGCATTTTCATCCTATTTCCCTCTCAATTCTCTTTATATTTTTCAAAATGTTTTTCTTGCATTATGCGAAACACTTCCGTGCACTTACCGGTATATGTTTTGATACAATAAAAAAGGTTACAAAATACCTGCCGGTACACATTAAGGATCAATTGCATTTTCTCATATTAAAAAAATAAAAACTTGCATTTATATCAACATCGTTCTTGGCTTCAGGATACTCCAAAACTAATGAAACGAAATTCAACTGTTACAAATCTGAAGCAAAAACAAAGAAAAAACTAGCAAAAAGTAGAAAGACCATGAATCATCAGAGTTCTACTCAATAACTCACATTCTCTTTATAGATGCTGCTGGCCCTACTGTGTATTTTCATCATCTGTTCTGGTAGATGCTAATTTTCATTATGATTTTATGTTATTGCTTTCTTCCTCAGGTTCCAGGCACATGTTTATCTTTATTTCTGTTGGGCCAGTACCTAATATTTAGGAGAGTCTAGAAATTGTTGTGATTAAAAAATCCAAGGGCTATGAAATTCTTCGAGGGAGTGGTGCAAACTTGATGCAAGTGTCATGATTTGATTTCAATGGAAGAGAAGATTGGACAGATATATAAAACTGATTCACCATTGTCCATTTAACATTGCCTCCCAACCCAAGGCAAATTTCACCTCCAAAATGGTGCACTTGCTACCAAACCTGTTCAAATATACCATGTACAAATGCTTCAGAAAGTTTTTAAAACTTCACTTTGTTAGTAACATTTTTATCTCTGGGTCAGAAGGTTATAGCTTCAATTTCCACTCCAGGAGGACATAATTTAAACTGACACTCCAATGCAGTACTAGGTAAAGGTAAAATCACCATAGGCCCAGATGACCATAGCCTACTTTCCTCTTTGAAGGGGAGAGTTGACTGCTGGTGGTTTAATCTGAAGATCACCACAAGGCAGTGTCAAGAAGGCAGACCTTCATGAATAATTTTCGCCTGTATGGGAATTGAAGCTCTACTGCTGGCCTTGCTCTGTATCACAAACCAGCTATCTACTGAACTAAACCAGTCCCCATAAGTGCAGTACTAACATACACACAACATACAAACATATGAACTAGGAGCAAGAGTAGGCCACTCAGCCCCTCAAGCCTGCTCTGCCATTCAATAAGATCATGGCTGATCTGATTGTAACTTTAACTCCACATTCCTACCTACCACCAATAACCGTTCACCCCCTTATTAACCAAGAGTCCATCTACCTCTGCCTTAAAATATTCAAAGACTCTGCTTCCATTGCCTTTTGAGGAAGAGAGTTCTGGACACTCACCACCCTCTGAGAGAAAATAATTCTCCTCATAGAATCATAGAACTTACAGTGTAGAAGGAGGCAATTTGGCCCATCGAGTTTAAATGAGCGACCCCTTATTTTTAAAATAGTCACCCCTCGTTCTAGATTCTCCCACACGAGAAAACATTGTCTCCACATCCACACTGTCAATATCTCTCAAGATCTTATATATTTCACTCAAGTCACTTCTTACTCTTCTAAACTCCAGTGGATACAACCCTACCCTCATAGAGTCATTGAGTCTTACAGCACAGAAAAGGCCCTTCAGCCCATCGAGTCTGCGCCAGTCAAAAACAAACTATTCTAATCCCATTTCCCAGCACTTGGCCGATAGCCTTGTATGCCCTGGGATCAGAAGTGCACATCTAAATACTTCAGCCTCTACCACCCTTTCAGGCTGCGAGTTCCGCACTCCCACCATCCTCCGAGTAAAAACGTTCTTTCTCACATTCCCTCAAAAATCTCCTGCCCCTTACCTTAAATCTATGCCCCCTGGTCATTGATCCCTCCACCAAGGGGAAAAGCTTCTTCCGGCCTGCTCTATCTATGCTCCTCATAACAACTTGTCCAGCCTTTCCTCATAAGACAACCTTCCCATCTCAGGTACTGCGGAAGAGCTGTACAGTCTGAAATACTGTCCTTCAAATGACAAATTAAACCAAGATCGTGAGTGACTGCTAGTTTAGATGGACGGTAAGGAGCCCATAGCACTACTTGACACGAGGGGGGCGTGGGTATTCGCCTGATGTCCTTAACTTGCTACCAACACCATCAGAAACAGATCTACTTGGTCGTATATCTGATTATTATTTGTGATCTTGCTGCGTGTAAAACGACTTTTGGGGATTGTTCACATAACAGTAATTGTCATTGAATGAGAACGGCTTTGGGACATTTCTGGGTGCGCGAATAAATCTTTGTAAGTGCTCTTGGAGGCGCACCGCCATTTCTCAGGTGCTGACTTAGGGTAGTGGGCAATAACATTGCAGTCTGCGGTGGCTAACAAGCAGGTTGGAAAGAGTGCCCATTACAAGAGACAATGAGAATGAGTGCGCCTCCTGATGGTTGAGTGGCCTGGCTCTTTCCAGCCCTGTGTCCTCAGCTCGACGGGCTGAATTGAAGGGACAGCTGCAGTAACAGTGACACACTCGATTGCAACAATCCCCGTACATGTATCGAATCTCTCAAACCAGCCAGCAAGTTAAACACATGTTACTGATCTCGACTTGTTTTTTTGAAATGAGAGTAAATTCTGCCGAGTCATTAGCCATTGCTCGCCCTCTGAAAAATGTACTTTTGGAATTTTACAGATTTGAAGCAAAACTGTGGGTAAAGACAAAAAAAGATGCAATTTTCTCCCACTCCATAGGAGTCGCGTCATTCCCAAACTAGTTGATCAATTTGTAGTTTCTGGGAGGACGAGTGATTTTAAAAAAGTTTTTTTTTAGAAAAGAACCAGGTATCCGTGAGGCTGCCTTAAAATACATGAAAACAGGTTAAAATAGTTGAATGAATCGAGCAAAGGCTGTCGTTTTATTTTATACATCCACGCACACACACTAGAGGTGAAATAACTCAAACTTCCCAATGAAGAATTGCGAGCAAATAAAGAAAAACAAGCAACCCACTGCTTAATGTGCTCGGTGTGTGTGTATACAGAAGAAAACTGGAGCTTGCAGCTTGCAGACAACCTTACCCTGGAAAAGCAGTGTGTTTGTGTGTGACACTGGCGGGGAGGGAGATCCCGGCACTGGGCTGCTGACTGTGACAATAACAGGAGCCACACGGGGTCGTGTGTCTTTAAATCGGTGTCAAAGCCAATTACAGCTGATCTCCCCACGTGATTCTCTCACCGTCTGTTCCTGAGCCCCGTGCTTTCCAGCGTGCCTGGGCTGGGCACCTCTCCCACTCCCTCCCTCCTCCTGTTGATGCCATGCCTCTGCAGTCAGCCTGGAGTTTGGTGCTGGTGTTTGCTCCTGGTCTCCAATCGCGGACCCGTCACTTTGGGGAGATGCTCTCGGCAGCTTTCAGTTCGCTCACACCTTAAGTTTTGTGTGTGTGTGTGTGAGAGTGTGTGTGTCAGTGCTGCCGCCTTCCAGACTTTGGGCTGATGGGTTTCAGTCCAACACTGCTCGCGATGGCTCTTGCGGAACAATGATTGAACTGAAATAGTTTTCCTCTCTGTTAAAACAATCAGAAATCTCCCAGCCCTGCTCCCGCTCTCCCCCCCCCCCCTCCCCCAAACTTAAAAAAAAATCTTCCCGGACCTGGTGGACGGAAAATGCAGAAAAGCATCAGGTACAATGAGGGACACGCTGTGTATTTAGCTCTGATCGCGCGTAAAGAGGGGACGAGACGCGGCTACCTGAGCAAGAAGACAGCGGAAACCAGCAAGTGGCACGACAAGTGGTTCGCCCTTTACCAGAATGTGCTCTTCTACTTTGAGAACGAGCAGAGTAGCAGACCCTCGGGGATCTATCTGATCGAAGGCTGCACTTGTGAGAGGGTCCCGTCCCCCAAGCCCCCGACAATGGGCAAGGAGACGCTGGAGAAACAGGTATGGCTGAGACGGTGCGACAACCCCCACGTGGAAATTCAACTGCATCAGGTATCTGTCAATGTGCCGAGATCCAACTGTCAGGCTGCCCCTAGCTGACAAGCCTGCCTGACCGTCAGTCTCCTGACTGATTAATGTTTCCTTTTGCAGTTAGTTGTCACTTCTGATGAGTAAATTTGACCATTATTGTCATTTACAATGATCAGAAGGTGCCATCTCGATGTAAAGCTCACGTGACAGTATTGATGCTTTCCACACACTCCCTGTTCTCGGGTTGGAACGAGCACTAAGGCGGGCGTGCAATGCATGTACAGTCTCTGTGCTGCCCTCACATCTTGTTGCTATCTTAGTAGTAGTGCCAGTCCGCCGCCTCGGTGTACGGTTCACTTGAAGAGCTGCTTCTGTAAGGCGCAAAACAACGTTTAAAGTTCTTATTAATGCTCAAGCAAATGCGTTATTCCCCCAGGAATAAAACACTGGCATCATTCGGGGTAAAACCCTCCATTGTGATTACGGCGCCAACATTTAACAATTAGTACAAGGTAGAAGATGAAATCCCTGTTCGGCTTTAGCTACCTCTTTCAATGAGACTTGGTGAAGGACTGATGTCCCATTAGGAATATAACACTGCTCTTTGTAATATTAAAACACACAGGAAACTAGGCTTGCATTGTTATCTGTTCCCAAGGAATATAGTTCAGCAAGGTCCTGAAACATCCAGGTGGGATAGTCACTCAGTGACCGGGGGGGGGGGGGGGGGGGGATTAAAATTGCCCCGTCTTTGTAAAATATTCTGCTCCCCCAAAATTTCTGGGGGAAAAAAATCATGCTCATTTTGTCACATGTGGTGTGGGTACTTGCTCCAAAACGGATTTGAAATAAGGTTCAGTCGATGTTTCCTCTTATGCAATCAATGTAAAATGTTAGGTCAGTATGAAATCCAATTCTCTCGCTCGAAACATTGGTTTATGGCAATTGATGTTAGCGCTGGGGACAGGTAATCTGCATTCTTCGCTGCATAATACAATTCTAGGCATTTTATGGAATTAATTATAAGCATTTTATAGAATTTGGAAAACAGTGCCATCCTGCCGTCGCTGCAAACTAATTCATGACAGTTTTTTGGAAATGATCCAGGAATCGAGTTTCCAGGTTTATCCCCTTTTGAGCGCAGCACATGTCTGCACTGGCGGAGGACACTTGAGCATTATCATCAGGTTGTAATCTTCGGCTTTGCAACCCGGAGGCTGCACTCAGTGAGGGCCACAGATTGGTTCGGCGCTTGTCATTTGTATTAAGCACACAAATAAACAACAAAACGTTGTGGAGTTATGTCATTTGCCCTACAGTCAAACACCATTTATAAATAGAAATGTGTCTGTACCACCTGACCTATCTTTAGCGCCAGGCAAAGAGAAAAACACTCGTGTAAAAATATTCACTCTCTGGTTTTCCACTAATTAATGTACTTAACATTTGTGTTACTCTGCCTACGGGCGCAGTTAAAAGATAAAACATAACATTGCATGTGTTCATCTCAATTGGGTCATACTTTCCAAGTCATCAATTGTTACCTTAAGGAATTCCATACCACATACATGGATGTTACGGTAGTTTGAGTGGCCCTTAATGTAATTGGACTCCAAACAAACATTAATGTATCATAATAGTGTTATTCCACAAGGCACTGGCACTGTGTACACCAATGTTATTGTTTGATAAAAATTAACATAGTGAGTTTTATTCTCATTATAATAATAAAATAATAGTCTTTATTGTCACAAATAGGCTTACATTAACATTGCAATGAAGTTACTGTGAAAAGCCCCTAGTCGCCACACTCCGGCGCCTGTTCGGGTACATAGAGGGAGGATTCAGAATGTCCAAATGACCTAATAGCACATCTTTTGGGACTTGTGGGAGGAAACTGGAGCACCCAGAGGAAACCTACGCAGACACAGAGAGAATGTGCAGACTCTGTACAGACAGTGACCCAAGCCAGGAATCGACCCTGGGACCCTGGTGCTGTGAAGCCATAGTGCTAACCACTATGTTACTGTGCTGTCATTATCGCTATACAGGATATTTCAGGGAGGTCTTGTGGCACAATGGTTCAAACTCTGGGTTTGTATCCCATCCCAGAACTTGATGGTTAAGGAAGGAGTGTTCATAATGTTGCAGGTTGAGCGTCAACCTATGAATCCTTGTAACACATGCCAAGAGCGGGAGAGATCCTGATCAGCCAAGTGATGGAAGGAGCTTCCACCATCACCATCCATAGTTCCAGACTACAACACACATAAAAGTGTTCGTTGCCACTGCAACATAATCTCCTTGTGTGAACTGCAACACACCACCACAACAGGATATTCCAAAGTGATCAGCAAGGATGCACACACTGTATGACCTTTAGATATTTAAAGGCTGGCATGTTTTTGGTCTGAAATGGTAACAAGAGGGGCAGATCCAATTGTGTATTACCGCTCTCAAATAATATTGAGAGCATGCATGGAATATATTGCAATCTGAACTTTATTCCTCCCCATGTTTTCACAGCTGGGTGGTAACATATTCAATTATGTCCTCTTCAAGTGGTTGTTTATGACATTGCAACATTCAATCACTAGCATCTTCCCTTTTGAAGCTCTATGTAATTAAACATTTTGTGTCTGGTCTGCTTCTGCAGGGCAGGAAGTGACTGTCGGGTAGAACGTGTTGCTAGGGTGTTGGAAACTTCAATGGCGCGGAACTGCTGATTCACTCGAATGGCCCATTCATTGAAAAGAAAACAAATCAAAATCCATTTTATTCAATATGATTTATAGTTTAGCTGTATTTAGTGGATTCACAATCTCTATGCATAAAAGTAATTTCGACTGGGTGTGAAATGGCGTTCGTGATAAGAATACATAGACACTAAATTCACTCATATGATATTCCTCTGCCTATTTTACCTGTCATTAACCAGTTGAATGTGTGTTAAAATAGTACACATAGGTGTTACATGTTTCATTTCAAAATCATAAGAGATCCGGAGAGTGTAGATAGGGCCCAACTGTTCCCACTCGTGACGGGATTGAGAATATGAGAGCACATTTACAGTACATTGCAAAAGAAGAAAAAATAATATGAAAAACTTCCTTAGTGAGTGATTAAGGTCTGCAATGCACTGCTAGAGAGTGTGGTGGAGGCAGATCCAATTGAGGCATTCAGAAGGAAATTAGATTGTCCTTTTTAAATAACAATATGCAGTGTTTTGGGGAGAAAGGGGAGAATGACACTAAATAAATTGCTCATTTGGGGAACCAGTGCAGAAACAATGGGCTAACTGGCCTCCTTTTGCACAGTAAAAACTCTGAGATTCTGTGGTGCATGCATTAAGCTTTTCTTTGCTATTATCTACAAGAATTATTTGTAAACTAAACTCTGTCCAATTAATATTGTTGACAGAACAAGACGCAGTGAACAACCAATAACCAATAACTGCCCCCCCAAGGGCAATTCGGGATTGGCAATAAATGCTGGCTCAGCCAGCAACACCCCCGTCTCATGAACAAATAAAAAAACAGTGATATTCATGGAAGCAATCAAATCCGTAAAATAAAGTTCCTTTAGGTGATCATGTTGGCATCTCCGTCACCCTCCCCTCATCAATGTTATATTGCATAATCTAAGAAAGACAGTTTGAAAGAAATTACTAAAACTCAGTCTTGTATTTATCCATACCATCATATCAGTGCCTATGACAAGTTTCCCACTTGCAGATTTCCCTTTCCCCTGGCTTGATGAGTTGCCATTTTCTCTGTTGCTGGAACTGGGATGTATTCCCCAAAGTGCTCTTATGATGTTTTGCAAAATCAAGGTGTTCCTTCATATGGTGTTTGTACAATGTGAGCGAAGTGTGTAATGCAAGGTGTGGTAATGCAATGGTCGTGCCACTGAAGTAATATTCTCAAAGTTGTGAGCTCACATATCACCATGATGAGTAATAAACCATCCAATAAATCTGATTTATGGCTCGGCCAGAAAACGACTGTGAGCATTAATGGGTTGTTGTTCTAAAACTCCAGCTGGATTACTATTGATCTACAAACAAGGGATTAATCTATCAGCCCTATAAACGACCAAAACAAATGATAGCGGATGCTGGAAATCAGAAATAAGAATATAAAAGAGCTGGAGAAACCCAAGAGGTCAGGCAGCATCAATGGAGAGAAATAGAGTGAAAGTTTCAGCCTGATGACCTGAAGGAAGATGGAATTGTAAGGGTTTTTAAGCTAGTGGGGGCAGGATGAACAAAAGAGAAGGTCTGTGATCGGGTGGAGGCCAGGGAAGATTAAGTAAGAGGTGGGAGGTTGTGTTGGAGCTGTACAGAACTTTGGTTAGGCCACAGCTGGAGTACTGTGTTCAGCTGTGGTCACTGCAGAATGTGATTGCACTAGAGAGGTTGCAGAGGAGATTCCCCAGGATGGTATCTGGGATAGAGCATTTTAGCTGGATAAGCTAATAATAAGCTGGATAATGTTTTCTTTGGAGCAGAGAAGGTTGAGAAGGACCCAGAGGATGGTGGGAATCTGGGATGCACTGCCTGGGAGGGTAGTTGAGACAGGAAACCTCACAACCTTTTGAAAGTACTTTGATGAGCACTTGAAATGTCACAACATTCAAGGCTATGGGCCAAGTGCTGGGAAGTGGGATTAAAGTTGATCAGATTAGATTTTTTATTTGGTGCAGGCTTGATAGGCCAAAGGGCCTTTTATGTACCATATGATTCTAAATATTTCATGATGCATAACCAAGGAGAATGGTAATGGATATAGTAAAGAAACAAACGTTGTATTAAATGAGGCCTGCATAGCAAAATAAAAAACTTCTGAACGCAACTTAAAGGAATAAAGAAAGAAACACAATGAAGACCAACTCAGCAAAACAAAACAAAAACAAAAACAAAACACCTAGAATTTATGATTTAAAGTTGTTGAACTCAATGTTGAGTCCAGAAGACTGTAGAAGAAATGATGCAAAAGGTAAGGTGATGTTCCTTGAGCTTGCATTGAGAGTCACTGCAACACTTGCTTGCAGGCGATGGACAGAAAGATCTGTGTGGGAGCAAGGTGGAGAATTAAAATGACAAGCAACTGGAAGCTCGGGATTGTACCTGCAGACCGAATGGAGGTGTTCTGCAAAGTGGTCACGCAGTCTGTGTTTGGTCATGCCAATGTAGAGGAGAGCAGTAAATACAGTAGACTAAATTGAAAGACGTGTTTGGGGCCTTGGACAATGAAGCGTTGAAATGGCAGGTATTACTTTAGTTATTGCATCATGAAATCCCTTGTTATTTAATCTTTACTGGCCCCCACCCTATCACAGACCTTCTCCTTTGGTCTTCATGCCCCTCACTGGCGTAAAAACCCTTATATTCCTATCATTCTTTCGTTATACTGAAAGGTTATTGACCTGAAATGTTAAACCTCTTCCTTTCCACAGTTGCAGCCTGACCTGCTGAGTTTCTACAGCTTTTGTTTTCCTTATTTTGATCATATAATTGAGTCTGGTCCACATTACAGTGTTAACTCTTGGGTCTCAATGTTCACTGAGAGGTAGGAAGGGAGCTGGGAAACCCAGAATGATGGGAAATGCAGAATCCCGCCGAGTATATTTTATTTATTCATTGATTTTTAAAAATAAATTTAGAGTACCCAATTCTATTTTTTTAATTAAGGGGCAATTTAGCATGGCCAATCCACTTACCCAGCACATCTTTGAGTTGTGGGGGTGAGACCCACGCAGACATGGGGAGAATGTACAAACTCCACACGGAGCCTGCGGAGTTTAAACGCAGGATCTCGTTTGATTTTTTTCTCTCTGTTGGCCAGGCAGCCCTGTAATAGAAGGTTACAGGTGGAAGGGAGAGCAGGGAGAGGGGCAGCATTGTGCATTAGCTTGCTGGATGCTCAGCTAGGGGGATGTAGGGAGGGTAATGTGATGATGGGGGGGGGGGGGGGGGGGGGGGGGGAGACTTTGGGGAAGGTTAGTCTGGGGGCCGAGGGATAGCAATCCTGTTCCTCCTGGGTGGCAAGCAGTGCTGGAAAACACTTAACCAATGGATTTGGCCCTTCTTATCTCCCTCCAATTGCCCGGTTTCCCAATCCCAGGAAAACCCGGTCTGCAGCCTTGAAATCTAAATGGCTGTTAAAATCTGAGGCAACCTGACTAACATTAAAATTATTGAGTCACAGACCTGCTGCCAACCCACTCCAGTAAAACGGGAAGTTGGTGCGTTCCCAGTGGATCGTGTTGGGGGAATTTAACCCCTCAGCCCCTCTGCCAGGCAGTTAAAATTTCTCTCTTAATATTCTCTGAGTTGCATAAACAATCAATATGACCAACTACTTTCTAAGAGTAACAAGAAATTACGTAAAATTTAACTTTGCTAGTCACTCACATGCCAAAAACAAATAGAATCCCCGCCCCCTACATATTTTTAAAAACCCGTACCGTGCTAAATATATCCATGAACTTGTCTTTTACTTTTTTGAGCACTTTGATATCGTTTTACAGCAAAAAAGAGGCCCTTTGACCCAATGTGTCTGCAGTGGCCATCAAGCACACATCTATTCTAATCCCATTTCCCAGCACTTGGTCCATAGCTTTGTATGCTATGGCATTGCAAGTGCTGATCAAAATACATCTTAATGTTGTGAAGGTTCCTGCCTCTACCACCCTTTTGGACAGTGAGTTCCAGATTTCCACTCTCTGGGTGAAAAGGTCTTTTCGCAAATCTCCTCTAAATCTCCTGCCCCTTACCATAAATGTATGCCCCCTGGTTATTGGCTCCTCTGCCAAGAGGAAAATCACCTTCTGATTTCCTCTATCTGTGCCCCTCATAATTTTGTACACTTCCATCATGTCACCCCCTCAGCCTCCTCTGCTCTAAGGAAAATAATCCCATCCTAACCAACCTCTCTTCATAGCTGAAACACTCCAGCTCAGATAACATCCTGGTGAATCTCCTCTGCACCCTTTCTAGTGCAATGACATCCTTCCTATAGTGGGGTGATCAGAACTGCACACTATACTCTAACTATGGCCTAACAAGTATTTTATACAGCTGCAGCATAACCTCCCTGTCCTTATATTCTATATCTTGGCTAATAAGGCAAGTATTCCATATGTCCTTGATGATATAGCTGGGATTAGATGGTGTCTAGAGGGACGGCCTGCATGGGCTCCCAGATGACCAGAGGCCTTCTGAGCATTTAAAGGACATAGGCAGCACTCAGCCGTGTGAGCAGCCAGGAGACTTTTAAGTAACATCAAAGGGGTGCATTTAAGACAGACTGCAGCAATGCCGTTCGAGCCAGGCCACCCCGATTCCGAGGGGCACACCCCAAGTTCATGAACTTGGCACTAAGTCACTACTTGCTACTGCCCCCGACCTGGGTAACCAACCCCCAGCAAGCCCTTTAGTTTTTCAATGGTTTTTCAGTGTTTTTTTAGCCTCCCCCTCCGCAGCCAAGGCACCCAGTCCACGTTTGTAAATAGTTGTAGTAATTCACGACGTGAGACTTCAATCTGAGAGGAGTGGAGCATCGTGGAAGGGCAGAGCAAACTGTGTCCAACCCGTTAATCACAATAAATGCATGCAAATGCCGGTTTTGCATGCCACTGCTACCGCAGAGCGCAAACCTTGTTATCGCCACAAGTGAGGGACTGGAGCATGGCGCCACCTGAATCGGCTCCGGGTGCAGACCTCACCTTTAGCCAAACAGCCGGTTCTCCGCCCGATCACGGTTCACGTTTGCGGCATCGCGAGGTGGAGAATTTCGTCCATAGTCACTATACTTTTCTAAATTTTAATTGGAACCTATTGTTTGCTCAAATTCTGGCCATGATTTAATGGCCTCAATGCACCCAGTGAGGATCTGTGTGGGCTGATTAGATCGTGGGAGAGGCCAAAATCGGGAACCACACCAGGTGCTGAGCAGTTTGCGATCCAACTTGCCCATTCCCGTTGGTGGTATCCAGATCCTGCCTAGACAGGGCGCACATCTAATTGAGGCCAATTAAGGACAATCTCCATCTCATGAGAGATGGAGGCCCAATCTAATGGCCTAGGGGCAGCACAGTAGCACTGTGGTTAGCATTGTTGCTTCACAGCTCCAGGGTCCCAGTTTGATCCCCAGCTTGGGTCACTGTCTATGCGGAGTCTGCATGTTCTCCCCATGTCTGCGTGCTCCTGTTTCCTCCCACAAGTCCTGAAAGGCATGCTGTTGGGCCATTGGAGACCCCTGGGTGGTCAGGGACAGGGCAGGGCAGCACCCTATCTCTTCCTCTGGCACCCGGGCACCTTGACAGTGCCAGGCTTGCACATTGGCATTGCCATCATGGCACTGCCAAGGTGCTGGATGGCACTGCCAGGCTGGTTGGTTTACTGCCAGGGTGCCAAAGTGGCAGTGTTATGGTGCCCGGGTACCAGGATGGCACTGCCAAAGGCTGGGGCCTGAGGGGGCCATGCCCATGGAAGGAGGGTTGAGGGGAGTATGAAGAACAGGTATGAAAGGGCATCTGGATGGCTGGGAGAGTGAAGGTTGGGGGGCCGGAAAGGAGGCATGAAATGGGGGCCCTCAGCAATCCCATAGTGGCGCGATCTCACTTGGAGGTGTGTGGGGTAATGCCCATGTGTATGGGGGGGGGGGGGGGGGCGGTGACATTGCACATGGGTAGGGGACCCTTAAGCTCACTTAGAGATTGGGGCACCTTTTCAATATGGTGGGCTGATCTCTGAGGAGCCAGTCTGACCAGCGAGTTCAGCTCCATTGTGGTGAAAATAAGTGTGGGATAATCCGGAGGGAAGCTTCCCTGGGCCTGAAAAAGCGACTATGTGGTTAGATGGTGGTGAGAACTCATTGACAGTGCCGGGGAGAAACCCCCAGCCAAACCCTCCTTAAATAACACTTAGGCGGGATTTACCGACCGACCTGTGTGTTTTTTGGTGGTGTACGCAGCCTGCCAGTGGGATTTACTGGGCCTGCTGTTGTCAACGGGATTTCCTGTTGACTGCACCCCTTGTCGGCCAGGAAACGCATGCGCCGGCGTGGGACTGGAATATCCCGCTGGCGTGAACAGCCAGTAATTCCTGCCCTGAGAAACATTTTCATTAGATCATGCTCTCTGTCTTTGTTGGTTCAGTTTGTGTGATTCAAGAAATGATTTGGATACAAACTAGATGATCAGTTTGAATAGGTTTTCAATTAAACCTTACAAGCAATAACATATTGTTTTACTTCAAATGGTGTGTATAATAACCCTCATGAGATCCACGGGGACACATCAATCAATCTCCCCATGGGACTTGTAGAACACAAGCTCCTCCACTAGTGGGCGGCGGCCCACCCAGTTGGGTTCGTAAATTTGCCCTTTAAAAGCCGGCCCAGAATGGGACTGGCATCTTCGATAGTCCTGACTGGAACCAGCGTGTTGTAAGCCATGTTATATTGAAACATAGAAAATAGAAGCAGGAAGAGGCCATTCGGCCCTTCGAACATGCTCTGCCATTCATTATGATTATGGCTGATCATTCAGCTCATTAGTATTATCCCACCTTCCCCCCCATTTCCTTTCATCCCCTTCGGCCCAAATGTTATATCTAACTGCTTCTTGAAAACATAACAATGTTTTGACTTCAACTACTTCTGTGGTAATGAATTCCATAGGTGACCACTCTCTGGGTGAAGAAACCTTTTCCTCATAACTGTCCTAAACCGTTTACTCTGTATCCTCAGACTGTGGCCCACCATCGGGAACATCCTTTTTGCATCTACCCTGTCTAGTCCAGTTAGAATTTTATAGGTTTCTATGAGTATCCCCCCTCATTTGTCTGAACTCCAGCAAATACAATCTTACTGACTCAGTCTCTCCTCATATGTCTGTTCTGCAATCTCAGGAATCTCTGCACTTCCTTTAGAGCAAGAACATCCTTCCTCAGATAAGACCAAACTGCACACAATATTTGAGGCGTGGCCTCACCAAGGCCCTGTATAATTACAGCAAGACATCTCTGCTCCTGTACTCGAATCCTCTCGCAATGAGGTCAACATACCATTTGCCTTCTTTACCACCTGCTGTATCTGCATGTTTTACTTCAAATGGTGTGTATAATAACCCTCATGGGATCCACGGGGACACATCAATCAATCTTCCCATGGGACTTGTAGAACACAAGCTCCTCCACTAGTGGGCGGTGGCCCACCCAGTTGGGTTCGTAAATTTGCCCTTTAAAAGCCGGCCCAGAATGGGACCGGCATGGAGGACACCCATGTCTCGTTTTACATTCCCCTCTCTAATTTATGGCCATTCAAATAATAATCTGCCTTCCTGTTTTTGCTACCAAAGTGGGTAACCTCACATTTCTCCAAATTATACTGTATCTGTCATTCATTTGATTACTCACTCAATTTATCCAAATAAATTGAGAGTTGCAGCTTTTACTTTCTGTTTATGAATTAAATGTTGTTTCATTTACTTCACAGGCCTCCTGAGCTTTTATCATGTGACAAGCTGAGAAAAACAGAGACACTATCCTGTTTACATTTATAGCACCAAACAAATTGTCACTTACATAAGATTGGTTTTATAGAGTGAGTGCAATGCTAATTAAGTTGAGGAGGCGAGACCATTTGATGTTTCACATGTGAACCCTTCCTCTGAATTATGCACTGATGAGAGGAACAGAACTGTTAAGACAGTGTGACCAACCATCCTGTTTTATACAGGATCATCTGGATATTTTGTTGTTCCCATGTCCCACATATTTTTAAAACTTTGATGAGCCAGTAATCTGGGAGACTGCCTAAGTATCATCTTTCAGCTCCCTGTGCGTCTTTGTTATTTACACATTGCTTCTACAAACTAACATGGGAACCATCCCCCTGGGGAGAGGTCAAACTTGAAGATGGACTGGTTTGAATCCAATTAAATTTTTTCATTGACCCTTATAAAGACCCTTCTTTGAATGACCATCCCTGCTTCCTATCCCCCAATAAAAGTGTCCCTTATTTTATTTCTTAAGATTTAGATTGAGATTTATTGTCACGTGTACCAAGGTACAGTGAAAAATATTATTCTGCGTACAGTCCAGGCAGATTGTTCTATCCATGAAAAACATAGGACGTACGATAAATACACAATGTAAACACATAGACATAGACATTGGGTGAAGCATACAGAGTGTAGCGTTACACAGTAAAGAAGATGCATAGAGAAATCAGTTCAATCCATGAGAGGACCAGCAGGGTAACAGCAGGGAAGAGGCTACTTTTGAATCTGTTAGTGCATGTTCTAAGACTGTTGGATCTTCTGCCCGATAGAAGAGGTTGGAAAAGAGATTATCTTTGATTATCCTGCCTGCTTTTCCAAGGCAGCAGGAGATGTAAACAGCGTCAATAGATGGGAGGCGGGTTTGCGCGATGGACTGGGCGGTGGTTCATGACTCTCTGTAGTTTCTTATGGTCTTGGGCCGAGCAGTTGCCATACCAGGTGCTGATGCCACCAGATAGGATGCTTTCTATGTTGTATCTGTAAAAATTAGTAAGAGTCAATGTGGACATGCTGAATTTCCTCAGTTTCCTGAGGTAAGAGTTGTTCACCGTGCTTTAAGATGACATTTAAGATTCTAATCCACTGGCTTTTAGATGAGATATTTAAACTGAAGCCTGTATATCTTTTTTTAGTGAATGTAAAAGATTCCTGGCTATATTTGAAGGAACTCGAATGGATTTCGAGCCAACATTCCACCCTCAATAAACGCCCCAAAAATAATCATGATTTGGTCATTTTCTGAGTAACATCATGGAGAATTTAGAACAATGTACTGGAATATATTGATAATAATCTTCATTAGTGTCACAAGTAGGCCTACATTAACACTGCAATGAAGTTACTGTGAAAATTCCCTAGTCGCCACACTCTGTGCTTGTTCGGGTACACTGAGGGAGAATTTGGTGCACAGTGGTTAGCACTGTTGCTTCACAGCACCAGGGACCCGGGTTCGATCCCGGCTTGCGTCACTGTCTGTGTGGAGTCTACCTGTTCTCCCCATGTCTGCGTGGGTTTCCTCTGGATGCTCTGGTTTCCTTCCACAAGTCCCAAAAGACGTGCTGTTAGGTGAATTGGACATTCTGAATTCTCCCTCAGTGTACCCGTACACACTGACCTGTTGAGATACTGAAGCACTGCTTAACTCCCTTCCTTAAATATCGATTCCATTCCTCTTCCGGCACAAATCTGTGATTGAGTCAGTCTGTTTGCAAATTTGCTGTCCCATTTGATCCTGAGATAAACTTCCAACCTCATATTAGTGTCATCACTAAGACTATACTTATTTGCACCTCGGACATCATTCAATTCTGCTCTTGTTTCAGTTCATATGCTGCTGAATCTCAACTATTCCAATGTACTCCTGGCTAACCTCCCACATTCATCCTCCATAAACTTAAGGAAACCAAAACCCTGCTGCCGTATCTTAACTTGCAGAAAGTCCCGTTGTGCTATCACCCCTGTGCTCACTGACCTACATTGGCTCTTGGTAAGGGTCTTCATTTTAAAATTCTCATCCTTGTTCTCAATTCCCCTGATGGTCTCGACCCTCCTGGTCTCTGTAATCTGCTCCAGCCCACAACCCTCCGAGCTATCTATGCCCCTCTAATTGTGACCACTGGTGCATTCTTGATTTTAATGAATTCCATGATTGGTGGCTGTGCTTTCAGTTACCGAGACTCCAAGCTTTGGAATTTCTTCCCTACACCTCTCCACCTCTTTCTTATTTTCCTCCTTTAAGACACTCCTTAAAACAAAGTGTTTGGTCGCCTGGCCTAATAGCTCTTTATATGGCTCGATGACATACTTTGTTTTATAAATATATGTTGTTGTTGTTATCACTTCTGCCACTGCAGGTCAAGAGAGGTTTCTTGGTTTTCTCATGTTCAACAGAGTCATAAGTTGCAGGTAATGAACCTTTGAAACAGCAGAAAGCCTTGTCACCTCCCATGACCTTCAATAGTACCAACATTGCCAAATCTCCAGCCATCAACGCCCTGCAGATCACCGTTGACCAGAAGTTAAATTGGACCAGCCTTTTCAACGTGGTTACTATATCAATAATTCCATAAACATCTGAAACATCTGCATTTATCACCCCACCCTAGTTTCCTTGAGAAGCCGCTGACAGCCCTTCTCGAACTACTACCAGTTTGATACAACTGAGTGGCTTGTTGGGTCACTTCAAAAGGCAATTAAAAATCCATAATGTTGGTGTGTAGCTGGAGTCACATATAGGTCAGATCAGCTAAGGACAGACAGTAGGCTTTCTTTCCTTAATTATATTAGAACACAGAGCAAAGAAAATTACAGCACAGGAACAGGCCCTTCTGTCCCCCAAGCCTGCACCGACCATGCTGCCCATCTGAACTAAAACCCCCTACCCTTCCGGGGACCATATCCCTCTATTCCCATCCTATTCATGTATTTGTCAAGACACCCCTAAAAGTCACTATCGTAACTGCTTCCATTATCGCCCCCGTCAGAGAATTCCAGACTCCCACCATCCTCTGTGTAAAATACTTGCCTCCTCCATCTCCTTTAAACCTTGCCCCTCACACCTTAAACCTATGCCCCCTATTAATTGACACTGCCACCCTGGGAAAATGCTTCTGACTACCCACACTGTCCAGGCACCTCATAATCTTGTAGACTTCTACCAGGTCGCCCCTCAACCTCTGACATTCCAATGAAAACAAACCAAGTTTCTCTAACCTCTCCTCATAGCTAATGCCCTCCATACCAGGCAACACCCTGGTAAATATTTTCTGTACCCTCTCCAAAGCCTCCACATCTTTCTGGTAGTGTGGCAATCAGAATTGAACACTATATTCCATGTGCGGCCTAACTAAGGTTCTATAAAGCTGCAACATGACTTGCCAATTTTTAAACTCAATGCCCCAGCCGATGAAGGCAAGCAGGCCGTATGCCTTCTTGACTACCTTCTCCATCTGCATTGCTACTTTCAGTGACCTGTGTGCCTGTACACCCAGATTCCTCTGCCTGTCAATACCCTTAAGGGTTCTGCCATTTACTGTATATTTCCCATCTGTATTAGACCTTCCAAAATGCATTACCTCCCATTTGTCTGGATTAAACTCCATCTGCCACCTCTCCGCTAAAGTCTCCAACCAATCCATATCCTGCTGTATCCTCTGACGGTCGTCATCGCTAACCGCAATTCCACCAACCTGTGTGTCGTCCGCAAACTTACTAATCAAACCAGATACATTTTCCTCCAAATCATTTATATATATTACAAACGGTAAAGGTCGTACCACTGATTCCTGAGGAATGCCACTGGTCACACCTCGCCATTCAGAAACGAATCCTTCCACTGCTACTCTCTGTCTTCTATGACCGAGCCAGTTCTGTATCCATCTTTCCAGCTCACCTCTGCTCTGGTGCAACTTCACCTTCTGTACCACTTTTCCATGAGGGACCTTGTCAAAGGCCTTACTGTTGTCCATGTGGCCAACATCCACTGCCCTACCCTCATCAATCATCTTCATAACTTCCTCGAAAAAGTTGATCAAGTTAGTGAGACATGACCTCCCCTTCACAAAACCATGTTGCCTCTCGCTAATACGATCACTTATTTTCAAGTGGGAGTAAATACTGTCTCAAAGAATCCTCTCCAATAATTTCCCTACCACTGACGTAAGGCTCACTGGCCTGTAATTCTAATTAATGAACCAGCGGGGTCTTTATAAGTTTTGGACAACTTCAAGGTCACGTTTACTGACACCAGCATTTAAAAAAAGAATTCAACTTCTCATGAGTACCATGATAGGATTTTAACTCATGTACATTAGATTATTAGTAAACTACTGCACCATTTTAGTTTAAGGGTAAGGAACAGAGCTGGGGTTGGGTGTACAATGAGTGATTCAGCCTCTCCAGCATCTACAGGCTCAATCAGAAATGTTATCTAGTATTGTATACATTTAATAAGGTACCGAAATGGATACCTTCACACTCATCTGTCCACTCACTCAACTTGTTGATATCGCCTTGAAGCCTCTACATCCTCCTCACCACTCACATTCCTATCTAGTTTTGTGTTGCCAGCAAAATTGAAAGTAGTACATTTGGCTCCATCATCCAAAGTCATTGATATGTATTGTGAATAGTTGGGGCTCACTAGTCACCGTCTGCCACTCTGAAAAAGGCACATTTATTCGTACTCTCTGTTTCTTGTCTGTTACCAATTCAAAATCCATGTCAATATATTGTTCCAATCCCATGTGCTTTAATTGTGCATGCTAACCTCTTCTCAAAACTTTATCAAAGCTTTCTGAAAATCCAAATACATCACATCCAGTGGTTCATCTAATTACGTCCTCAAAAAACCCCAGTTGTTTTGTCAAAAATGATTTCCCATGAATCCATTTTGACTTTGTTTAATCCTGTTCATATTTTCTAAGTGTGTTGATATCACATCCTTTTTAGCATATGCCCTACTATTTATTAGATGCAGTAATGAGCTGTGCACCATGGAAAGGATGTAAAGAATAGAAAAGATACAATGCAGACACACTAGGATGCTGCCTACTTTGAGGAAATACAAAGAAAGACTGAGGCTCTTTTCAGCAGAACAGAGGATATTAGGAGTGATTTATGGAGCTGTTTAAAGGTATGGAGGAATGGGACAGGTAGAAACAGACTATGTTAATATGTGTAGGACAAGAGACATCTATGCATGGTTAAATGTAAGATATTTAGGACAGGAAAAAGAATAACCTTTTTTTAACAGATGTTTATGAGGCTGTGAAATGCAGAATTAGTGATTGACACAGAGACGAGGGCTGAATTTTACAGTCGGGAGGTGGGGGAGGGGGGGGGGGGCTCAGACTGGTCACCTTGTTAACAAACCTATTGACCTGAATAACACGCTGCCCACGCCATAATACAGATGGCGTGGGCAGTCAGGCAGGAGTGGGAATGTCATTTCTAAAGGCCAACATGAGAAATGATAGGAAGGAAAGAAGGGGCTTAACATTAGGAGGGGTCCCCTGCATGAATCAGTACTGGTGCTACTGGGACCGATTGGATTCCGAGGGAGGGGGTTCCAGAGCTGAGCCGTGGGAGCTGCTGTGATTGCAGGAAGAAGATCTGAGGAACTTTGTGGCTGTATTAATAAGGTAATTCCTGGGATTTTAAGGCAAGGAGGAATCCCAGAAACCTGACTGGAGGGTGGGGTGCATGGGAGGGCTATGCTCTGACAAGAAGTGCAGAAGGTAGAAGGAAATGGGGGTCTGACATTTAGGGGGCGTTATAGCAATGTGTGCAGGGAGGGGCTTCCTACCTCTCCCCTCCCCACCCCGGAAATGTTGTGCCCCTCTGCCCTTTCTGTCATTTCTCAGGTAGGATTTTAGAATGGCCTGCCCACTCTTGCCCGACTACCCACACCCGCTGTATTAACGTAGGGGCAGTGCATTATTCATGCCATTAGGCCTAACTGACCCGTCATTATTTATTTACATATGGTGGGCATACTGCTGATTTCGGTGCCCACTCACCTAGTGTATTATGGGGGTAAACTCCAAGGGTTGGCAGGAAGGTGGTGGCCTAGAGATCCAACCTATTTTGGTTTGCAGTGGCTCCGGTTTTCTCCCCCAGTCCAAAGATATGCAGGTTAGGTGGATTGGCCATGCTAAATTACCCCTCAGTGACCAGGGATGTGCAGGTTAGGTTACGGGGATAGGGCGGGTGGGCGGGGGATTGCACTTGGCTAGAGTGCTCTATTGGAGAGTCGGTGCAGACCCGATGGGCAAAATGTTCTTCTTCTGCACTGTAGGGATTCCTCCCACCCCCCCACACTACAAAGTACACCTGGCACGGGCACCTAAAATCCAGCCCAGTGTTTAATATAATGGATAGGTGTTTGAAGGTAGTGCTGGGAAGCTGTACAGTGTCAATATTTATTAAAAGTCAACAGCTACTGCCCTAACTTCATATTGGATTCACGAGGTGCACAATTTCAGGATTGTATGATTGACAGTTTTATAAGTTGCTCCACAGTAATGTTCAACAGCTTCTCAGTGATCATAGTTTCAGTGAATGTCGACACAGCTGGAAGATGATGATACTGGTAAATGGATAATGAGACTCCTATTCTAACCTTTCTCATCGGCTGATTCATTTGTTTCTTTCTGTTCAGATGGAATTGACAGGGACAGATTAACAGTTCATTCAGTTTGCATAAATTCTTGAACAGATGTACTGTGATTTCTGACTCGTGACTCTGAGTGGCTCTTACCGTTATACTGCCCACTCTGGTCATTTGGATTATTGCACACATCTGGAACAGGGACTTTCCATTTCTAAATTGCAAGGAGCAAATATTGGAGTAGGGATTTCAGTTCTGATTAAATATTAATTATTTTCTATCTCCATAGATGGTAGGAACATTGGTAAAGGAGTAGGCCATTTAACCCTATAGCCTAATGTGATTATTTGTGACCAAACTCCATTTACTCATCATATGCCCCTATCCCTTCAATTAACAAAAAACAGCCAAATTCCAATTTAAATTTAACGATTATTTGAGCATCAATTGGTGTTTGTGGAAGTGATATCCAAACTTTTACCAGCTTGTGTGCAGTACTGCTTACTAATTTAGTTTCCCAAAAGATCTGGCTCTAATTTTTGAACTACATCCCCTAGTCATAAAATCATAGAATTTACAGTGCAGAAGGAGGCCATTCGGCCCATCGAGTCTGCACCAGCCTTTGGAAAAGAGCACCCTACCCAAGCTCACACCTCCACCCTGTCCCCGTAAGCCCACCTAACCTTTTTTTTGGACACTAAGGGCAATTTAGCATAGCCAATCCACCGAACCTAGAACCCCGAACAAATGTCAATAGTATCTATTTCACCAGTTCCAATTCATATCTTGAAAACTTTGATCAAATCACAGGGAATACAAGCTAGTTTGTGTTAAACCCCCCCCCCCCCCCCCCCCCACACACACACACACACACTTTGACCCTGAGAACCCAGCTACCATTATGGTAAATCAATGATGTACTTTATCCAAGACTAATATAACTAAGGTGCGATGCCCAGAACTGCTCGCAGTTTGGTCTATAACCAGGGATTTGTATGGCTGTAGCATAGTTTTGATCCCCTTGTATTCTAATCTCTTGGCTATAAAGGTCAAAATTCCATTAGTTATTTTTGATAATTTTCTGCACCTGTTCATGCTATTTAGGGGTAAATTTTCCGGTCCTGATTGGCACGGGAATCATCGTGGCAGGGATGGAAACTTTGACCAAAGAAAATTTAAAGATCTGTTGACCTTGAGCAAGAATTTCTGATCATGGGGTGGGTGTGACTGCAAAATCTCACCCTTAATCTTTGCCAGTTCTATCCAAGATGAGTTCTGATCTCATATTCCTGCAATCACTAGGACTGCTTGTTTCCACCTCCACAACATCATTGACTTTACCATCTCAGCTAAGATACTGCTGAAACCCTCATTCATGTCTCTGCGGCCTCAGGGGCGGGATTCTCCGTTTCGCCGCACTCGTTTTCTGGTGTGGGACCCCTCCCTACCGGCAGTGAGATCCTCCGTCCCAGCAGCCGGCCAATGGGGTTTCTCATTGTGTGCACCCCCACTCCGTCGGGAATTCTGCGGGCGTGAGTGCACTGCCGGCGAAACGGAGGATCCCACCGATGGAGAATCCAGCCCTTGGACTTGACTATTTCAGTGCATTTCCTGCTGGTCTTCCACATTCTTTTCTCCGTAAACTTGAGGACATGCAAATATCTGCTTCCAAGTCTTAACTCGCACCAAGTCCCATTCCCCTGCTTTAAAAATTCTGATCCTTGTTTTCAAATCTCTTACAGCCTCACAACCCTGCCTCCATTTTTGTATCTCCTCCAGTCCCACAAGACTCTGAAATATCTGCGCTTCTCTAATTCTGATCTGTTCCACATCCTCAATTATAATCGCTCCACCATTGCTGACTACACCTTCAGTTGCCTAGGCCCTCAGCTCTGAAATACCCTCCCTACACCTCTCTGCCTCTACACCTCACTTCCTTCCATTAAAGGCACTAGGGGGAGGCAGTGGCGTAGTGGTATTGTCGCTGGATGAGGATAATGCTCTGGGGACCTGGGTTTGAATTCCGCCATGGCAGATGGTGAAATTTGAATGCAATAAAAAAATATGGAATTAAAATTCTAAAGGTGACCATGAAACCACTGTCATAAAAACCCATCTGGTTCACTAATGTCTGTTAGCGAAGGAAATCTGTCATCCTTACCTGGTTTGGCCTACATGTGACTCCAGACCCACAGCAATGTGGTTGACTCTTAAATGCCCTCAGATATGGGCAATAAATGCTGATCCAGCCAGTGATGCCCACGTCCCATGAATGAATAAAAGATAATTAAAAATGTAACTCTTTGACAAGACTTTTGATCAACTGATCTAATATTTTTTGGCTCATTTTCATACTCTGTTTTGTAAAACTCCTGTGAAGCACCTTGGGATGTTTTATTAAGATAAAATTCATATAATTTGCCGGCTTTAAGTCCAAAGTCACATTTACTCACATTGAAATCCATTTTCCCTACTCTTTCCCATTCACATGATCGATTTAAATATCTTTGTAATTTTATGCTTCTATCTGCACTGCTTGCCAGCTTTGAAAGTTTTCCTTTGAAAGTTTTCTGCTGTCACAACCAAAAGTGGTCCCCATCCTGTTGGTATCTGCTGGTCACATAGTGTTGTGATCCTCCAATTAAGAGACCATGTATGTACTCGGCATCCAATTAAGAATGGTGGGCCGATTTCTGAGGTAGGAGACCCAATCGGTGGGCCTGATGTTCTGAATGCTGGCAGCCCCACAGGCAGGGGAGGGCATCACTGGGGCAAATGGGGAATTGTAAGGGTGTCTCAAAATGTTGGTGTGCTCTGAATCATTCTGAAACTAGAGAAAGGCAACAGCTATCAGGTGATCATGGTGGAGGGTGAATCCCTCCATAAGATTGCATGTGGCTGTCATCTAATTTTGATGGGAGCATTGAGGGGAGGAGGCTATGGCATTCTCAATGACTGACCCGAATTTGCACCTTAACTGGCTACTTGTTACTGCTGGATGGGTTAGCCACTGCAAACTCAACCCCACCTTCAGCGAGGTTGCTGGGAAGCTCAGGGCCCGATCTGATGCACATTTTTCAAATGTTGTTCCTTGTCTCATCTCCAACCCTGCGGCCTCTGTTGGGATAGTAAGATTGTGGCCAACGCCATCTTTTCGTTGTATCACTCAGCTTGGATGCTGCCTGCCCTGCTGAGTGTTTCCAACATTTTCTATCTTTATTTCACTGAGGGAATTTGTTAGGTTCGACTATCAGAACTTTGGTATAATCAAACAGTGAACATTTTGCAATTCAGTAAAATTGCCAGCCAGTTTATACCGGAATGACTTGATATTTCCCTAATCTGTCGTAAACAGAATTAAAAATGCAATTTGAGAATGAAATATAAAAATGCCAGACCTTCTTTAACAGCCAACAGCCAAAGAATCTTATTAATCCTAGTCTAAGGATATTAAGAATAAGTTGGAGAGACTTTCCTCAAGGGCAGGATTGCTGCCAGAAGTGGGTCGAGGCAGGATTTGCACCAGACGATCCACTCCTGATGTGGTTCTTCTTTCAGTTTCTTCACTTTGGTCACCCAAATATCCCAGTGTTGACCCACTGCTGCATGAGCTGAAATATATTTGGCCTATCATTCTGTAGGATCCAGTTTTAATGTTTGTTATTCTTTTGTTGGATGTGAGCATCACTGGCAAGTCCAGCATTTGCTTCTCATCCTTAATTACCCTTGGGAAAATGTTGGTAAGCCACATTCTTGAGCCGCTATATTTCATTTGCTGTAGGTATGGTGCTGCTGGGAAGAGGGCCTCCGAATTAGCTCAACTGCTTTAATAACAGAGGGTGCTGTAAAACCTTGGCAGCCAGTTTAGGAGATGAAGGTTGAGTGGAAGACCTCCCCCCCCCCCCCCCAATTTTACTCAAATCCCCACCTCAGGTGACGACAATTGACGGAAAATCCTTGCTGATGAATCCAGCAATTGTTTTTTAGCCCCCCCCCCATCCATAACATTCTTAAAATATCATTTGTCTGTTCATTAAATTCTGCCAAAATGGAAATCTAGTCATCTGCAATGTATTGCATTTCTTAAAACTGTACGCACTTCCTGAGTCACAATCTTGCCACATAATATAAAACTGTGAACACTTGCTGAAGCCTGGAGACATGCTGAACATTAACATGTATTTACTTTTAATTAGTCACACTAGTGTTGCACCTCCTTTGTTTTATATTTCAGTCCTTTTTCTATGGCACTGCTACCCTTTGGACTCCATCATTCACTATAAGTCCTGAAAATTGCTCAAAAGCTTTTTGTTCCCATTCCAACAGTGTTGGAAGTATTTTAGTTTAGGCCTGTCATTTACTTTTGCTTATTCTGCCAAAGCATAATACTTGGCATCATAATGTTTCTGCAATATTTTCTCACTGGTATTATCCATTACTATTGCAGCTTCTCACTCATCGCCTCACTTCAAAACTCAGTTGTCTCCTTTGTTTGTTACTCTGGCTGCTGCTACCTGTTCACTGAGAGGCACTGAGAGTCCCCATTTAACATATAAATATCAGTGTCAGCAAATAAAGAAACAAATTTACTCTGTTCAACTTCAGAGACTTGCTGCAAATCTTGATTTATAAATCCTGGGCGGGATTCTCCGGTCGGCATCGCCGAAATCGCGTTCGTCGATCGGCCGGGAATACCCGTTTCTGACCAAATCAGGGGTGGCGCCTCTTTCGCGATGCTCCGCCCCCTCCAAAGCTGCATACTCCTATATTGGTGGCCTCAGGATGTTGCCTGAGGCCCACCCCCCCAATGCTCTGCCCTTAACCGGCCGAGTTCTCGACGGCGTCGGTCGCATGTGGTATCATCCGCCGGGAATCATAGAATCATAGAATCATAGAAGTTTACAGCATGGAAACAGGCCCTTTGGCCCAACCAGTCCATGCCGCCCAGTTTTTACCATTAAGCTAGTCCCAGTTGCCCGCACTTGGCCCATAACCCTCTATACCCTCTATATAAGTTAGTGAGACACGACCTCCCCTTCACAAAACCATGCTGCCTCTCACTAATACGTCCATTTGCTTCCAAATGGGAGTAGATCCTGTCTCGAAGAATTCTCTCCAGTAATTTCCCTACCACTGAAGTAAGGCTCACCGGCCTGTAGTTCCCTGGATTATCCTTGCTACCCTTCTTAAACAGAGGAACAACATTGGCTATTCTCCAGTCCTCCGGGACATCCCCTAAAGACAATGAGGATCCAAAGATTTCTGTCAAGGCCTCAGCAATTTCCTCTCCAGCCTCCTTCAGTATTCTGGGGTAGATCCCATCAGGCCCTGGGGACTTATCTATCTTAATATTTTTTAAGACACCCAACACCTCGTCTTTTTGGATCTCAATGTGACCCAGGCTATCTACACACCCTTCTCCAGACTCAACATCTACCAATTTCTTCTCTTTGGTGAATACTGATGCAAAGTATTCATTTAGTACCTCGCCCATTTCGTCTGGCTCCACACATAGATTCCCTTGCCTATCCTTCAGTGGGCCAACCCTTTCCCTGGCTACCCTCTTGCTTTTTACGTACGTGTAAAAAGCCTTGGGATTTTCCTTAACCCTATTTGCCAATGACTTTTCGTGACCCCTTCTAGCCCTCCTGACTCCTTGCTTAAGTTCCTTCCTACTTTCCTTATATTCCACGCAGGCTTCGTCTGTTCCCAGCCTTTTAGCCCTGACAAATGCCTCCTTTTTCTTTTTGACGAGGCCTACAATATCTCTCGTTATCCAAGTTCCCGAAAATTGACGTATTTATCCTTCTTCCTCACAGGAACATGCCGGTCCTGAATTCCTTTCAACTGACACTTGAAAGCCTCCCACATGTCAGATGTTGATTTGCCCTCAAACATCCGCCCCCAATCTAGGTTCTTCAGTTCCCGCCTAATATTGTTATAATTAGCCTTCCCCCAATTTAGCACATTCATCCTAGGACCACTCTTATCCTTGTCCACCAGTACTTTAAAACTTACTGAA
The DNA here is from genome assembly GCF_047496885.1 of Scyliorhinus torazame. Taxonomy (NCBI): domain Eukaryota; kingdom Metazoa; phylum Chordata; class Chondrichthyes; order Carcharhiniformes; family Scyliorhinidae; genus Scyliorhinus; species Scyliorhinus torazame. The sequence goes on from NC_092715.1 coordinate 77,061,389, forward strand.
TTGTGGTCACTGTTACCGAAATGCTCCCCTACTGAAACATCTACCACCTAGCCGGGCTCATTCCCCAATACCAGGTCCAGTACCGCCCCTTCCCTAGTTGGACTGTCTACATATTGTTTTAAGAAGCCCTCCTGGATGCTCCTTACAAACTCGTGACGGCTGAGGACTCAGTCCAGCGCCGCCACAGTGGGGGAGGGACGATCCACGGACAGGGGGGACTTTGTCAGGGGCTGGGGGCATAGTTGGGGGGTGGTCCGGGGCGCACGTGCTGGCCAAAGGGGGGGGGGCACTATTTTGCTGGCCAGGTCCGCGAGCGGCCGCGCCATCTTGCATGACTCGGCCGCTGCAGGCCGCCGCTGTGCGCGGTCATGGCCCCGGCAATTCTCCGGGCCATATCGATAACTAGAGCCGGGTGTTCTATGCTGCCCTCCTGCCAGCCTCCAGCCAAATGGAGGATCGGTGGCCGTTTTACGCCGAATTTTCGGTCGTAAAACGCCACTGTTCCCACGCCGGAGTGGGGACATAGCCTCAGAATGGGAGAATCCAGCCCCCTTCTCCAATTCTAGCCTTTGCTGCCGCTTCTCCATGTCCATAATTTTAATTTCAATACTGTCACCATCTTTTGAAAGTTGACAGTGAATCTTCTAAAGCTGTTGCTTTCAGTAACTGGATGGCGGTAAGTAGCTTGGTGTTATTTAACTGGACAGGAAACCCTGGCATTGTATGTTCACAATCCCACTATGGCAAGTTGTGATTGGAATTCAAAGGCCTGGATTTTTATTCACGCATCAGGAGTGCAGTCAGGGTATATTCAAACCTGACGTGGGAGAAAGCGGCACAGAAGATCAGATATTTGTTCCATGCTGGTGGGGTTCCATGGGAGTTGTGCCAGGTGACCACGGAACGAATATGGAGGATGTCGGGTGTAGAGATGGGCTGGGCATTAGGCCTGCCTTGGTGAAAAGCGCTACATAAATTTTTTAAAAAGAACAGGAAAACATGAAACAGTCCTCCACCCCTCACTACTCACACCCACACATTTCCCACTCCCCATCCATGCCAACCCATCACTTTCCCACCCCACCCACCCCCACATTCCCTCATAATCTCTATTTCACACTATGCCCTTCTTCCCCACCATCCCTCATCACTGCTCACACACTTTCTGTCAATCTATGCCTCACACCCATCCCTGATGTCCCATGAAAGCCCCTATGCCAAGCTATGCCCTACTACACAGTCCCCATGGCCCCTTATGTCTTCCATGTCAACCCGTGCATCTATGCTCACCCCCATGGTTCCTCATATCCACTATGTCAAGTTAAGCCCCTACCCACCCTTATGGTCCTTTATAGCCCCAATGCCAACTTAGTGCTAACTCATACCAACCTATGCCCCCCCACACAACACCCTTTACCCTTACATCGACCATGTCAACTTACCCAGTATACATTTTCAGCAGACCTCAAGACCCATGCTGAGTTAGAATAAAATAAAATTCCAAGTTCTATTGCAGATTTTTATTTTGAAAATACATTCATTCAAAAAAATCAATTTTCTACATTTGATTCCTTCAACTACCTTATAACAACAAACATTTAATGCTGTTGCATACTCCTTTCTAAAACTGAAGCACTCAAATTCATAGTCCCACTTCAAATAAAGTTCAAACCTTTTGGAGATGTCACTCAAAATGTCAAAAGGCAGGCTGTCTACTGTGATAATGCGCAGTGGCGCCGCCGCCAACGCGTACTGCACAATGGCGCTGGCACCAACACGCGCATGCGCAGTGGCCTCCTTCAACGCGCCGGCCCCGATGCAACATGGCGCAGGGCTAAAGGGGCCGGCGCTAGGAAATGAGGTGCCCAGCCAGAGAGGCCGGCCCGACGATCAGTGGGCCCTGATCCCGGGCCAGGCCACATCGGAGGCCCCCCCCGCAGGGTCGGACCACCCCTCCCCCCCCCCCCCCCCCCCACAGGCCGCCACTCGATCCTTCAACGCGCCGGCCCCGATGCAACATGGCGCAGGGCTACAGGGCCCCGATCCCAGGCCAGGCCACATTGGAGGCCCCCCCGCAGGGTCGGACCCCCCCCCCCCCCCCCACAGGCTGCCACTCGATCCTTCAACGCCGAGGTCCCGCCAGCTTCGAGCAGGTTGGAACGGCAGCGGCGGGACTCGTTTTTTTTTTTACGTCTGTTCGGCCCATCCGGGCCAGAGAATCGCGGGTGGGCCGCGTAGAGTGACCCGCGACCGGCGCCGCGCCAACCACATCAGCACCGAAGGCGCCAATTCTCCGCTCTGCAGAGAATCGCGTGCCGGCGCCGGAGCAGCGTGGCCCGGTCACGGGGATTCTCCGGCCCGGCCCAGGGCTGGGAGAATCCCGCCCCATATCTCCCCAAAAGGGTACTCTGACTATCCAAACAAATCCACAAAGTTTAGATCTGCTCCTATAAGACTTAATTTACACAGGTTGGGTTTCACACGCCTGGATCATCAAAACCACGCAGAAATAGAGGGACTGGGTGTCCTGACTCGGGCTTCTTCTGCCATTTTTGCAATGAAAGAGCAGCAGTCCATTATGACAAAAATCCAGGCCAAAATGTCTGGTGAAATGTGGCCTGTCTAAAAAAGACAATCTGTTCACTAATGTCTTTCAGGGATGGGCATTTAATACCTTTACCTGCACTGCACTCTTCCTCAATCAATTTCATTTCTCATTTCTAAATATGTTGGCTCCCTATAATTCATATTTAAATTATTCATATGTTCACATTAACATTTTTCATCAAGTATGTGCAACGTATTTTTTATAAACTCAGAATTCCCATTCCTCGGACTTATGCCCTTCTTCTAGCCACCATCCAGAATTTAATTTCTTGCCGTCTGTGCCTATTGTGCTTTTGTTTCTTCCCTATTAGACACACCCTGCATATTCCACCCACTTTTCTTTTTCTGACCCATTTCTCACTTGTTTTCCTACTTATCCGCTGCTCCCCTTCTCTTTCTCTACTCCGCTTGCTATTTTTCATCTGCTGCTTCATTTGTTTTTTCTCATCTTTGCTCCACCAATTCCCCACTGTATTTCACTTCTGTTCTTTCCTTTCGATCTGCATCATTGCACTTTTGCAATTTGTACCCAACCCTGTTCTGCTTCTTGCCAAGGTAACCACTGTGCTTTCTGCTAGCTGTTCTCCTTTTCTGTTTCTTTCATAGGATGTTGGCATCACTGGTAAAGCCACCATTTGATGCCAATCTCTAATTGCCCTTGAAGGTGATGGTGGCCTTCTTGGAACTGTTACATTTAATCAGATATAGCTAGTGTTGTTCAGAAGGAAGATCCAGCTTTTTGACCCAGCGACAATGAAAGATCGGCATTAGAGTCCCAAGTCAGGATGGTGAGTGGCTTCAAGGGGAACCTACAGGTGATGGTTTCCCATGCATCATCTGCCCTTGCCCTTCCAGCTGGTAGAGGTCATGGGTGTGGAAGGTGCTGTCGAAGTACATTTGATGAGTTGCTGCAGTGCTGAACACTGCTGCCACTGTGCATGGGTGGTGGAGGAGTGAATGTTTTAGGTGGTGGATCGAGAACTGATCAAATGGGCTGCTTTGTACTGGATGGTGTCAAGCTTCATGGGTGTTGTTGGAGCTGCACTCATCCAGGCAAGTGGGGAGTATTTCATGACACTCCTGACTTGTGCCTTGTAGAGGGTGGACAGACCTTGGGGACACAAAAGGTGAGGTACTCATGCAGAACTCCCAGCCTCTGACCTGTTCTTGTAGCCAAAGTATTTATATCACTGATGCAGGTCAATTTCTGGTCAATGGTAATACCCAGGATGTTGCTAGTGGGGGATTCAGTGATGATAATGCCATTGAATGCCAAGGGGAGATGATTAGATTCTCTCTTGTTGGACATGGTCATTGCCTGGCATTTGAGTGATGTGAATATTTCTTGCCACTCATCAGCCCAAGGCTGAATGTTGCATTGGTCTTGCTGCATTTGGACGTGGACTGCTTCGATAGCCGAGGAGTTGAAATTGTGCTGAACATTGTGCAATCATCAGCAAACATCTTCACTGCTCACTTCCCGAGTACGCCCCACTACAGCGGCCAGCGAGAGTGGGGAATTTGACACACAGCCAACACTCCATTCACTACAGCGGCACCAGAGAATTCCGCCGGCGTGAATGAATGGAGAATCCTGCCCCTGAACAGAAGATAGAGGGAAGGTCATTGATGAAGCAACTAAAGGCGGTTGGGCCTAGGACACTGCCCAGAGGAAATTCTGCATCTATGTCCTGGGACTTGGATGATTTCCCTCCGACAATCACAATCATCTTCCTTTGTGCCAAGTATGACTTTAACCACTGGAGAGTTTTCCCCATGATTCCCATTTTGCTGGGACTCCTTGATACGACACTCGGTAAAATGTCACCTTAATGACTTCCGGTGGCGGCTATGAAGGAGTAAGTCGCACATTTGGTGGCTCCCGCTCTGGTCGGACTTTTGGACCTTTCCCCCGTTTTTCTACCGGACTTGAATTGTAAAACGGATGTTAGTGGCAATTCGCTACTGAATTCCCACTTCGGTGCATGGAGAGAAGGACTAGAAGTGTTCGTAAGGGCAGAAACAAAAAGACAAAGAAGGCTTGGGCTGTAGCTGCAACAGTAGACAGCATGGCGGAGGTTCGGACCTCTGGCTTGTCGACCCAGAAGTCTATGGCGCAGCTGATGCAAGTCATTCAGGAAGGCTTTGCTATGCAGAAATGGGACTGCTTGGGCCCGATAAAAGCGTTGATTGAGCGATTGGAGCATAGATTGGACGCCCAGGATTGGGCGATCCAGAAGGTGGAGAGGGCGCTGGCTGAGTTGGAGGAACATCAGACTGCGGTGGAGCTGGAGGTGGGGATGCTGAGAGACCAGCAGAATAAGCTCCTGGAGAAGGTGGAGGACCCAGAAAATAGGTCCCGCCGGCAAAACCTAAGCATCGCCGGGTTCCCGGAGGGGTGCGAAGGAACGGACGCTGGGGCATACATTGCAGACATGTTTGTGAAGCTGCTGGGGCATTCTCCCGGCCCTTGGAGGTGGATAGGGCTCACAGAGCACTCGCGAGGAAGCTGAGAATGGGAGACCCCCTGAGGGCAATGGTGGTGAGATTCCACAGGTTCTCGGATAAGGAGCGCATTCTACAGTGGGCCAAGCAGACACGGAGCTATAAATGGGACAATAGCATCCTGCGGGTTTACCAGGACCTGAGTGTAGAGGTGGCCAGGAGGAGAGCAGGCTTCAACCAGATCAGGTCGATCCTTCTTGAGAAAAAGGTGAAGTTTAGACTGTTATACCCAGCCAGTCTCTGGGCCACGCATGAGGATCAGCACTTCTACTTTGAGTCGCCTGAGGACGCGTTGGACTTTGCGAAAAAGAAAGGGCTGGTGATGGATTGAGAGCTTTTGAACTTGGCTGCAACATTCATGTTTTTGTTTTTTCTTTCTGTTTCTTTGTTTTTGGTTAAAAGTTTCTCGTTTTGCGTTTCATGGAAGATGTTTGTGATGCCGTTTGCATTGATTTGGAACCAGCAGTAGAGCTGAGTGAGTTAAGGTTTTCATTAGCACTGCTGGGGGATGGAGGTCTGCTTGTTTTGATCTTGGTGTTTTTCTGTTGGGCAATTGTGTGAGGATTGTTTGATGTTGGAGTTTGTTTGTATGAGCGGGGGGGAGGGTGGGGAACAATTGGTGGGAGACTATCTGGCACTGGGGATGAGGGCCACCAAGCTAGCTGGGCGAGCTAGCTCTCGGAAGCGCAGTGGGGGGGGGGTGCATATGTTTGGTTTAGTAAAGGGGTTGGGTTACAGCATGGTGTGACTAGGGGAGGGAGGGGGGTGGATGTTCTGCTGATGCGGGAAAGACTTGGGCTGAGGGACAGAGAGGAAGTTGGGGGCGGAGGCTGCCTGGGGATGGACCGGTGGAGGCGCGGAACATGGGCTGGAGGCGGGCCTAAAAAAGGGGATGGCTGATCGGCGGAAGGGTGGGCAATGAGCCCCCCAACTAGGCTGGTCACCTGGAATGTTCGAGGGTTAAATGGGCCGGTCAAAAAGGCACATGTGTTCACGCATCTTAGGGGATTGAAGGCGGACATGGTAATGTTGCAGGAGATGCATCTTCGAGTAACAGACCAGGTTAGACTGAGGAAAGGCTGGGTCAGTCAGGTCTTTCACTCGGGACTAGATTCAAAGACTAGAGGGGTCGCGATCCTGATCAATAAGCGGGTGGTATTTGAGGCGGGTAGAATAGTCTCGGACGTGGGAGGTCGGTACATTATGGTCAGTGGGAAGCTAGAGAGGGTGTAGGTGGTATTAGTAAATGTGTATGCTCCAAATTGGGATGATGTGCAGTTTTTCAAGAGGATGCTGAGGAAGATACCGGACCTGGACTCGCACAGGTTGGTCATGGGAGGGGACTTCAACACAGTTATGGACCCTGGCTTGGACCGGTCAAGCTCGAAAATGGGCAGGGTGCCAGCATTGGCAAAGGAACTAAAAGGGTTCATGGAGCAGATGGGGGGTGGATCCATGGAGACTTGGGCAGCCGAGGGTGAAGGAATTCTCCTTCTACTCACACGTGCATAAAGTGTACTCCCAGATTGATTTCTTTATTTTGAGCAGGCCCTTGCTGGCTGGGGTGGTGGACACAGGGTACTCGATGATTACAATCTCAGACCATGCTTCGCACTGGGTCGACCTGCAGGTTAGTAAAGACAGTAACCAGCGCCCGGACTGGAGGTTGGATGTGGGACTTTTGGCGGATGAAGGGGTGTGCGAGCGGCTGAGGAAATGTATTCAGAGCTACCCGCAGGTCAACGACACGGGGGAAATTTCAGCAGCGGTGGTCTGGGAAGCACTGAAGGCGGTGGTCAGGGGGGAGCTGATCTCGATCCAGGCCCATAGGGAGATCGATAGGAAGTATGCCGAGACCCCAGAGGCAGGGCTTTTAAGGGAACGGCGGAGGTTACAAGCGGAGTTTAGCTTGCTGACCACAGGGAGGGCGGTGGAACAGCTGAGAAAGGCAAGAGGGGCGATCGATGAACATGGAGAGAAGGCCAGCAGAATGTTTGCACAGCAGCTTAGGAAGAGGGAGGCAGCTAGGGAGATAGGGAAAGTAAAGGATGGAGATGGGAACCTGGTTGGTGATTCAGTAGGGGTGAATAAGGCGTTTAGGGATTTCTACAGCAGGCTGTACAGGTCGGAACCCCCTACGGGGCCGGGTAGAAGGGCTGGGGGCCCCAATTGGTAGAAGGGCTGGGGGCCCAATTGGGCTGGAAGAGATAGTGGAGGGCTTGAAGGCCATGCAGGCGGGTAAGGCCCCGGATCCGGACGGGTACCCAGTGGAGTTTTATAAAACGTTCTCGGGGATATTGGGGCCGGTGTTGTTGAGGATGTTCAATGAGCCAAGGGAAAGAGGGGTGTTGCCCCCAACGATGTCATAGGCAACCATTTCGCTGATTCTTAAGAGGGACAAGAACCCAGAGCTGTGTGGGTCCTACAGGCCGATCTCCCTGTTGAATGTAGATGCCAAGTTGCTGGCCAAAACCCTGTCCTCCAGGATCAAGGATTGTGTTCCAGACGTTATTGGGGAGGACCAGACGGGGTTTGTTAAGGGCAGGCCAATGTAATAAGGCTGTTAAATGTGATCATGATGCCCCCGGAAGGTAGGGAGGTGGAGGTAGTGATCGCAATGAATGCAGAAAAGGCTTTTGATCGGGTAGAATGGGACTATCTGTGGGAGGTACTGGGACGGTTCGGATTCGGGCGGGGCTTTATTGCCTGGGTCAGGTTACTGTGTCAGGCTCCTGTGGCAAGTGTACAGACGAATAGGACAACATCGGACTATTTTAGACTGCACCGGGGGACGAGACATGGATGCCCCCTCTCCCCACTGTTGTTTGCGCTGGCTATAGAGCCGTTGGCAATTGCTCTGCGAGTCTCGAGGGGCTGGAGAGGACTGGTCCGGGGGGATGGGTGGAGCACAGGGTTTCGCTCTATATGGATGACCTGTTTCTGTACATTTCGGACCCAACAGAGGGGATGGAAGAAATCATGAGGACTCGAGGGGAATTTGGCCGGTTTTCGGGGTATAAGCTTGATATGGGAAAGAGTGAGATGTTTGTGGTCCAGACAAGGGGACAGGAGAGGCGATTGGGGGAGCTGTTGTTTGGATTAGTAGGGGGACGCTTTAGGTACCTAGGCATCCAAGTTGCGTGGGGATGGGACCGGCTGCATAAATTGAATCTGGCCCGGCTGGTGGACCAAATGAAGGACTATTTTCGGAGATGGGACGCGCTTCCGTTGTCTCTGGCTGGGAGGGTGCAAACGGTGAAGATGATGGTTCTCCCGAGGTTCCTTTTGTATTTCAGTGTCTCCCCATCTTTATTGGAGGAGTGATCACAGGCTTCGTCTGGGCGGGTAAGACCCCACGAGTAAGGAAGGTAATGCTTGAGTGGAGTCAGGGAGATGGTGGGCTGGTGCTGCCATATTTTAGCAACTATTACTGGGCGGCTAATATAGCCATGATCAGGAAGTGGGTGGTGGGGGAGGGGTCGGCATGGGTGCGAATGGAGGCGGTTTCATGTAAGGGCACCAGTTTGGGGGCATTGGTAACTGCGTCTCTGCCGTTCCCGCCGGCACGGTACTCCACCAACCCAGTGGTGGTGGCGGCCCTGAGAGTTTGGGGCCAGTGGAGACGGCATGTAGGAGCAGTGGGAGCAACGGTCTGGGTCCCAGTCTGTGATAATCACCAGTTTGCCCCAGGGAGTATGGACAGGGGGTTCCGGTTATGGCGGCGAGTGGGGATTGAGAGGATGGGGATGTGTTCATAGAGGGGAGCTTTCCGATGATGAGGGCGTTGGAGGAAAAGATTAGGTTGGCGAGGGAAAATGAACTCAGGTATCTGCAGGTGCGGGACTTCCTTCGTAAACAGGTGTCAACCTTCCCGCTCCTACCGCTAAGGGGGATTCAGGACCGGGTAGCTTCCAGAGGGTGGGTAGGAGAAGGGAGCGTCCCGGAAATTTATAAGGAGCTTATGGGGGTCAGAGGAGACGCAGACCAAGGAGCTGAAGCGAAAGTGGGAGGAGGAGCTGGGAGGTGAGATAGAGGATGGTCTATGGGCAGAAGTGTTGAGTAGAGTCAACACGTTCGCAACATGTGCCAGGCTAAGCCTGTTACAATTTAAGGTTGTTCACCGGGCTCACATGACAATGGCCCGGATGAGTAGATTCTTTGGGGTGGAGGACAGATATGCAAAATGTACGGGAGGACCGGCGAACCATGTCCACATGTTTTGGACATGTGCAAAGCTTAGGGGATTCTGGCTGGGGTTTGCGAACGTTATGTCCACGGTGTTAAAAACAAGGGTGGCGCTGAGTCCAGAGGTGGCGATTTTTGGGGTGTCAGAAGACCCACAATTCCAGGAGGAGAAAGAGGCATAAGTTCTGGCCTTTGCTTCCCTGGTAGCCCGGAGACAGGTACAATTAGCTTGGAGGGACCCAAAGCTCCCAAAGTCGGAGACCTGGCTATCGGACATGGCTAGCATTCTCTGTTTGGAGAAAATCAAGTTCGCCTTGAGAGGGTCACTGTTAGGGTTCACCTGGAGGTGGCACTGTTCGTCGACTTCATTGTGGGAAATTAATCGTCAGCAGACGGTGGGGGGGGGGGGAGTAGTTTAGATTAGAGTAGGGTCAATAAGGGTGGGACCTGTACGTGAGGTAAATGACTTTTGCACTATGTTTATGGTTTCCTGTATATTGTTTATTTTGTTGTTGTTACTAAACCAAAAATACCTCAATAAAATGTTTATTAAAAAAATGTTTGCCTTTATGTTAAGATGTCACCTCATCACTTGAATTCAGCTCTTTTGTCCATGTTTGGACCAAGGCTGCAATGAAGGCAGCAGCTGAGTGGCCCTGTGGAACCTAAATGAGCATCAGTAAGTAGGCTATTGATGTGTAAGCACAGCTTGATAAGTGTTGATGGCACCTTCCATCACTTTGGTGATGATCCAGAGTTTAATGATGGGGCAGTAATTGGCTGGATTGGATTTAGCTTGCTTTCTGTATTTGGGCAATTTTCCAAATTGTTGGGTAAATCCAGATGGTCTGGCTGCTTTTCTAATACCAAACCTCATCTACTGCTCATCATCCTTTTCTTTCTCCCCCTCATCTGGTTTTGCTTAATATATCATCTCCTCAATTTACTGGATATAATTGGGAACTGTCATACTTTTTTCTTAAATTCACAATGCTCCTATTACACCCTCTGTTATAAAACAAATACTTACTATGTTCAATACTGCAAAAGGTCTCCTAGTCCATGTATTAAAATTTGGGAGCGCTGAAAAATATTCCAGATTTCTCCTTTTGTGTCAAACATCAACAAAGGGCGGCACGGTGGCACAGTGGTTAGCACTGCTGCCTCACAGCGTCAGGGACCCGGGTTCAATTCCGGCCTTGGGCGACTGACTGTGTGGAGTTTTCACATTCTCCCCCTGTCTGCGTGGGTTTCCTCCGGGTGCTCCGCTTTCCTCCCACAGTCCAAAGATTTGCAGGTTAGGTGGATTGGCCTTGCCAAATTGCGCCTTAGTGTCCAAAGATCTGTAGATTAGGTAGGGGCTATGGGGACAGGGTGGGATGTGGGCCTAGGTAGGGTGCTCTTTCAGAGGGTCAGTGCAGACTCAATGGGCTGAATGGCCTCCTTCTGCAGTGTAGAAATTCTATATGCAATAATACAATTATGTCCGGCTGTTATTTTTGTGTCTGGAGCCAGAAAGTAACAAGCACATTACAAAGTTGCAAACACTCTTCACCAACAAGTAATTAAACTCAGGAGTTCAAAAATTCCACTGGGCCATTGCATCCTGATGTAGGTCCCCCTGGGATCTGACCTACAATCTCCTTTCTCTTCCATTTATATAAATGAATATAGGCAGATGCAGAATAATTAAACTTTCTGATAACACTGAATTAATGGGTATCGTAAACTGAGGGAGATTGCAAGAAACAAATAGGGTAATTGAGTGGTCAGATAAGTAATCAGTGCAATTCAAAGCAAACAATTCAAAGGTCGGTAACTTCCTGGTTCCCCAGTGACGGATTTGGGGGAAATCCCAATCGGAAATTCCCACGTGAAGGTTTGCCTGGCAATTGTCCAGGAGTGCTAGCTTCCCCCAGACAATGGCGCTGCGCAGCGAATCATCCAAAAAAGCTACTTAAATTGCTAACTTCAGATGGTTCTGTCAGTTTTACTCTCATAGTTTCTGTGAAAGAGTTAAAAGAAGTAAAAACACCTCTAACTTCAGAGTAACTATTCAGAGTAAAACATCCCCGACCCCCAACCCCTAAAAATCACCCATCCAGGGCATTCACAACCCCGTGTCCTACTCCTTCCTTGGGATTTCTGCCCCAATCCCAGCTGTACGACTCCCCCTTTGCCCCCTCCTCTCAAGCCATGGCCCCGGCTCTTAGTCCCCCATTGACTTGATCCCCCCGATCCGTTATGACCCCTCTGACCCGATCCCCCGACATCCGAACTCCCTCACATCCCCGACCCCGGCGCAGCCCAGCCTGACCTCTCCTTGATCTGAACCCCTCCGACCCGACCAGAATTCCCCCCGACCCACCCACCCTGACTTGGCCCGACCCTGCTACCAACCCATCCCAAATCCCTCCCCAATAATTTCCCCGACCCAAACGACCCTCCCAACAATCCAAATCCTATCCGCTTATCTTCTCCCCGGCCTGCCATTTCATCAGGCCCTCTAAACCTACCTGCTTTCTGGCAGCCGGTGTCGTAAAAAAGGCAATATGCCCTCCCTGAGTTCACTGGAGTTGCATCATGCTGTAGCCTGTCGGGGTTCCTGTGCTGCAGGTTCCAAGCAGCTCCAGCCAGTGGAGGTTTGAACAAAGGTTTCCTGAGCAGGTCGGTGTGCTTTAAGCTCCAGTAATTCCAGCGGGACAGACTTTCTGCTGCTAGTAGGAATTTATGGCCCAAAGTGTTATATTTTAGGACAAGGAACAGTATAAAGAAGTGTGCCATAAATGATGAATCAGTAGCACAGTGGTTGGCACTATTGCTTCACAGCGCCTGGGTCCCAGGTTCGATTCCTGGCTTGGGTCATTGTCCGTGCGGAGTCTACATGTTCTCCCCATGGGTTTGCGTGGGTTTCCTCCGGGTGCTCCGGTTTCCTCCCACAAGTCCCGAAAGACATGCTGTTAGGTAATTTGGACATTCAGAATTCTCCCTCCGTGTACCCGAACAGGCGCCAGAAGTGACGACTGGGGGCTTTTCACAGTAACTTCATTGCAGTGTTAATGTAAGCCTACTTGTCACAATAAATATTATTATTATGAATCCCATATGCGAGTGGAGAAAAAGGAAAAACCTAAAGGTTCAAATTTCGCTGGCTGATAATTAAAAATAGGACATAGCCAGAAGACACTTTGAAATTGAATTGTTGGCACATTTAAAATAAAGGAAAGTCAAGCTTGATTTCCACAGAATCCCTACAGTGCAGAAGGAGGCCATTCGGTCCATCAAGTCTGCACCAACCCTCCAAAAGAGCCCCGGCCCTATCCCCGTAACTCTGCATGTGGTTCATGGCCAGTCCGCACCTGCACATCTTTGGACAATGGGAGGAAAACCAGAGAACCCGGAGGAAACCCAGGCAGACACTGGGAGAACGTGCAGACTCCGCACAGTCACTCCAAGACTGGAATTGAACCCGGGTCCCTGGCGCTGTGAGGCAGCAGTACAAACTACTTCTTTTGTAATTCAAATGAATTATTGATTGAACATGTTGAGCACTACATTTCTATTTTGTTGTGTTATTTACATTGTTGGATTTGAATTTTTTGGCAATTAAAAATATTATGGCTTGTAAATCTTCTTGAATTATCAGAAGCAGGGAAGGGTTCTAATTGAAGTTAGAGAATAGCTCTTGCAGCTGTGTTATTTAAAGACAAGAACCAGTGAATCATAGACCTTTTGGATTCTGCTGTGATGATGTCCTCAAGTTTCACATGTGAATAATGAACACTCTGGAAATGTGGTGGAGATGAACCCATGCTGAAGGAATTATAATCCAGCAGGTTTCAAGAGACAGATTTGATGGGGGGAGAAAATTCAAACATTTAAATAAACCTATGAGTTAACAACACTCATATTTTTTAAGTTGTTAATGCTAGAAAAATTTAAAATATTCATACTCTCTAAAAAATACAGGATGTTGCACATCGAAAAGTCCTATATAACAGCACACACATATTTATTTTACACAACCTGGAATATCTAATTTAATCAGTTCTTAGAAACTGCATGTCAACAAATAGTAATGGAACTAGAATCTACTTAGTACTTGAGCCAGATTAAAGATTCAATCTTACTGTGTTTCAGCAAAATAAAGTTCAATTTAGAGTTCTAAAATTCTATCAACTAGTAATGCAAATGTAAGCCGGTTTAAACAAAAATACAAGGTTACTTAAAAATTTGAAAGATGCATATTTCTCAGCTCCAAAGAATCTTACAATACGGTGAAATTGTAATTGTTTAAATTGAAATGTCGATTTTAATTTTGTGAGTACTGAAACTCATTTCCCAGCATTGTATATTGTGTGGAATCACAGCATTCAAAGTTCACATGAGGTAATGGCAAATCTAGGGATATTTTACATTCACTAATGAAAATTGCATGTGTAAGTCAGCTAATGTTCTCTGGTACAACAGAACTTCGGAAGATTTGCTTTTCTCAATTCCAAAGCCCTATGTATCTCATTGCAAGATTTTTCTCCTAGGGCAATTTGCGAGTTTGGAGGAGTTGGGTGAGACGTTTGGGGTGGCGCGGGGTGAAAGCTCATGTGCGGGACTTTTCAAGGAAGGTCTTCCCGACCTTCCCGATAGTGCCTGACTCCTCGTTGTTGGAGGCGGTGCTGTCGGCAGGGGGTTTGGAGAGCGCGTTGACTCGGCAATTTACAGGAGGACGTTGGAGGAGGAGGGGGTGTCCTTGGAGGGGGTTAAGGGGCTAGTTCAGCACACTGGGTTAAATAGCTGGCTTTGAAAGCAGACTAAGGCAGGTCAGCGGCGCGGGTTCAATTCCCGTACCAGCCTCCCCGAACAGTCGCCGGAATGTGGTGACTAGGGGCTTTTCACAGTAACTTAATTGAAGCCTACTTGTGACAATAAGTGATTTTAATTTTATCAAGGTGAAATGGGTGCACCTCACAAAGGCTAGGATGAGCCGACTGTTCGAAGGGATGTAGGATGTCTGTGAGCGATGTGAATCATGTGCATATGTTTTTGTCCTGTCCGCAGTTGGAAAGGTTTTGAAGGACCATGTTCAGCACCATCTTAGGGGTTCTACATGTGGACCTGGGGCCCGGTCCCCGAGAAGACCGGGGTGTCATAGAATCATAGAATTTACAGTGCAGAAGGAGGCCACTCAGCCCATCTAGTCTGCACCGGCTCCTGGAAAGAGCACCCCACTTAAACCCACGCCTCCATCCTATCCCCATAACTCCACCCAACCCATCCTTTTTGGACACTAAGGGCAATTTATCATGAGCTATCCACCTAACCTGCACATCTTTGGGCTTGTGGTAGTCGGTATTAGGGGTATTACGGTACCCAGGTTGATGCTGTAAGACCATTGGTGTAGGAAGTACCTGAGACAGCAATATCATTGGTGAAGCCTGCCTGCTGGTTCCGCCCAGTAAGGTGGAGTATAAGAGTCTGTGTCTCCCTAGCAGCTGCATTCTGTACCTGCGCTGCTGGGGGAAACATCTAGTCCAATAAAGCCTTCAATTGTCATCCAATCTCGCTTCAGGAGTCATTGATCGAGCATCAATTTATTGGACTAGATTTTAAAGAATGGAGCTCCGAATCAAGCCGGAGTGTCTGCAACTCAGCCCCCACGCGGCAAACTCAGCGGCAACCTTCAAACACTGGCTGGCGTGCTTCAAAGGGTACCTCAGGACGGCCACGGCTGAACCTATGGAGGACCAGAAACTGCAAGTTCTCCACTCGAGGGTGAGCCCAGAGATCTACACCTTGATCGAGGATGCGGACGATTTCGAGGCCGCAGTGACCCTGCTGAAAGGACACTATATTCGCCCAGTAAACCAGGTCTACGCCTGACATCTGCTAGTGATGAGACGACAAATCCCCAGGGAATCGCTGGAGGAATTCTACCATGCGCTCCTGGTGTTAGGTAGGAACTGTGACTGCCCGCAAGTTTCAGCCAGCGACCACACAGAACTTTTGATCCGGGCGCACTCGTTGCAGGTATGCTGTCCTCCCAAATCCGCCAGCGACTGCTAGAAAAAGAGACACTAGGCCTCAAGGAAGCACGGACCCTTGCTAGCTCCCTGGATGTGGCCTCCTGAAACTCCCGCGCTTACGTACCCGATCGCGCGGCGGCTCCTTGGGCAGCGCGGAAACCAACCCCCCCGCAGCCGACTACGATGCATCCCCCATCCCCCCACAGCTTGTGCTGCATGACTACCAGGCAACCCAGGGGGGCCCCGCTGCTATTTTTGCAGGCAAGCCAAGCACCCCCGGCAGTGCTGCCCGGCCCGCTCCTCCACCTGCAAAGGGTGCGGTCAAAAGGGCCATTGCGTGGTGGTATGCCAGGCCTGGTGGTCGCCGCAGACTCTGGGGGTGAATCGGGACCACCACCCCAACCCTCTCCACAAGCCACATGTGGCCAGCGGGCGCCGCCATCTTGTTCCCCGGGGATCACGTGCGACGGATGTGCGCCGCCATCTCGCACGCCACCAGCCATGTGCGACCAGTGGGCGCAGCCATCTTGGCTGGAGTCTCAGGACCCCGGTTCGGTTGACCACACACCGCCCGAGAAAAACCTCCAACTTCTGCCACGACTTGCCTTGGTGACCCTGGACCAGTCTCGGCCCCGAACGCTCTCGACCGTGACGACGACCGTGCTCATCAATGGGCACGAAACATTCTGCCTGATCGACTCCGGGAGCACAGAGAACTTCATACACCCCAACATAGTAAGGCGCTGTTCCCTTCCCATCCATCCAGTTAATCAAAAAATCTCCCTGGCCTCCGGGTCTCACTCTGTAGCGATCAAAGGGTTCTGCTTAGCGAACCTCACGGTCCAGGGAAGGGAATTAAAAAATTTCCGCCTCTACGTCCTCCCTCACCTCTGCGCTGCTACGCTACTAGGGTTAGATTTCCAATGTAACCTCCAGAGTTTAACTTTTAAATCCGGCGGCCCTATACCCCCCTCACTGTCTGCAGCCTCACGACCCTCAAGGTCAATCCGCCTTCCCTTTTTGCGAACCTCACCCCGGATTGCAAACCCGTCACCACCAGGAGCAGATGGTACAGTGCCCAGGAACGGACCTTCGTTAGGTCGGAAGTCCAGCGGTTACTGAAGGAAGGTGTCATTGAGGCTAGCAACAGTCCCTGGAGAGCTCAAGTAGTGGTTGTAAAGACCGGGGAGAAGCATAGGATGGTCATCGATTATAGTCAGACCATCAACAGGTATACGCAGCTCGATGCGTACCCTCTCCCCCGCATATCTGATCTGGTCAATCAGATTGCACAATTCAAGGTATTTTCCACGGTGGATCTAAAATCCACCTACCACCAGCTCCCCATTCGCCCTAGCGACCGCAAATACACTGCATTCGAAGCAGATGGGCGGCTCTACCACTTCCTGAGGGTTCCCTTCGGTGTCACAAAAGTCTCAGTCTTCCAACGGGAGATGGACTGAATGGTTGACCGGTACGGTTTGCGGGCCACGTTACCGTACCTCGATAACGTCATCATCTGCGGCCACAACCAGCAGGACCATGACACCAACCTCCGAAAATTCCTCCATACCGCAAAAATCCTTAATCTAACCTACAACAAGGACAAATGTGTGTTCAGCACCGACCGTCTAGCCATCCTCGGCTGCGTAGTGCATGATGGAGTTATAGGCCCAGATCCCGAACGCATGTGCCCCCTCATGGAGTTTCCGCTCCCTCACTGCTCCAAGTCCCTGAAACGCTGCCTGGGATTTTTTTCATATTATGCCCAGTGGGTCCCCAACTATGCGGACAAGGCCCGCCCACTAATTCAATCCACGGTTTTTCCCCTGTCGGTTTTTCCCCTGGCGTGAATCCCGCCCTCGCTGGTTGCCGAATTCTCCGGCACCGGAGATTCGGCGGGGGCGGGAATCGCGCCTCCCACCGGGCCCAGGAGGTGCGAGGTCCCAGAGGAGGACTTCCTAGGGAAGACAAGGAGACAGTTGGCGCCCCCCCCCCCCCCGATTCTCCGGCCCAGATGGGCCGAAGTCCCGCTGCTAGGATGCCTGTCCCGCCGGCGTGGATTAAACCACCTCTCTTACCGGCGGGGCAAGGCGGCGTGGGCAGGTTCCGGGGTCCTGGGGGGGGCGCGATCGGGGCCGCGATCCGCGGGCGGGCTGTGCCGTGGGGGCACTATTTTCCTTCCGCCTTTGCCACGGTCTCCACCATGGCGGAGGCGGAAGAGACTCCCTCCACTGCGCACGCGCGGGGATGCCGTGAGCAGCCGCTAACGCTCCCGCGCATGCACCGCCCGGCGATGTCATTTCCGCGTCAGCTGGCGGGGCACCAAAGGCCTTTTCCGCCAGCTGGCAGGGCGGAAATCAGTCCGGCGCGGGCCTAGCCCCTCAAGGTTAGGGCTCGGCCCCCCAAGATGTGGAAGATTCCGCACCTTTGGGGCGGCGCGATGCCCGACTGATTTGCACCGTTTTGGGCGCCGGTCGGCGGACATCGCACCGATACCGGAGAATTTCACACCAGGTGTCTGACAGGCTGGAGCTGCAGGCGGGTGCGGGGGCAGATGTTTTAGCCTTTGCCTCGCTGATCGCTCGTAGTCGGGTCTTGTTGGGGTGGAGGTCAGCTTCTCCACCCTGTGCCTCGGCGTGGCGGGTGGACCTGCTGGAGTTATTGACCCTTGAAAAGGTGAGGTTTGCTCGGAGGGGGGCGAGTGATGAGTTCTACAATTGTTGGGGTTTGTTCATCATGCATTTTCGGGAGTTGGTTACTGTTGAATGTTGAGGGTTTTTTTTGTGGGGTTGTCTTGTATTGTGAAAATTTTGAAAATTTGTTGAATAAAAATACTTGCAAAAAAAGAAGTTTTTTGTCCCCTGACTTCTCAGGAGGTTGAGCCAAATTACGGGCTTTCTGATATCTTGGCATTACATTAAGCGCAGCTCGGGAAAGAGTCCAGCAGCAGTTTGTGCAGGCTTGCGTCACTAAACTCCTTCAGTTTCATAAAAATAGCAGTAATCTGGATTTACTTTTTTTTCTTCCCAATTTTCCACCCTTCTGTTTTTCTCTGCAGGTAAATAATCGGTGGAGTAAAAGTGGATTTAACATACTGGGTATTTTGTCGGAATCAATTTTCTGTTCTCACTCTCTAAGTGAAATATGTACATGCATACGAACAAATGAATTCTGAGCAAGAGTAGGCTATTTGGCCCTCTGAGCTTGCTCCACCATTCGATACAATCATGGCAGATCTGATTGTGGTCTTAACTCTCCATTTATATCTACCCCTATACCCTATGACTTCCTTGTTAATCAAAAACCTGTCTAATTCAGCCGTAAAAACATTCAATGACCCAGTCTCCGCTGCTCTCTGGGAATGAGAATTCCACACTAACAAACACTAAGAGAAAATATTTCTTCTCATCTCTGTCTTAAAAGAGAGTGTCCTTATCTGCGTTCCCTCTTTCTAGAGTGGATTCTCCGGCCCCCCACCCATGCGTTTCCCGGCAAGGGGAGGTGGTGTGCTGTTTGCTGGTGGCAGGATCCTCTGCTTCCACCAATGGAATTCCCATTGAAGCCACCCCACGCGGACGGGAGTACGGCAGAAGAAACCAGAGAATCCCGTCGCCAGCGAACGGTCGGAGAATTCCGGCCCTCGTCTCTCCCACAAAGGGAAACATTGGGCGCAATTTTCCCAAAAGATTTCTAATGTGGCCTCCAGTTGGAAATACGGTTCATTTCCCGCTGGATGGGACAGCGCGATCCAGATTGTAATCCACCCTACCCGTAGACATTTATTTGGAGGCTGGGGTGATTTGCATCATGTGTTTGGGACATAAATATGCCAGCAAGGCTGGCTCCTCAGAGATCGGGGCACCCTATTTAAGGGGCACCCCAATCTTAAGACAACCCTTTAGAACCCTACCACCACCCCCTTCTCCTCAATCGCTGGCAAAGACCCCCCCTCCAATTGTTGTCATCAGGCCCCCACCCTAAGTGAGTGACACCCCACTTTGGGGTCACCAAAGGCCCTCCTTCCAGCCCTGCCCCTTGGCAGTGCCAACCTGGCACTGCTCTCTGGCACCATGGCAGTCCCAACCTGATAATGCCAACCTGGGCATGAACCACATTACATCGCCAGCCATGGGTGGGGTGAATCTCAAAATGGGTTCTCCCTGGCACAAATTGTGAGAATCTCTGGCCATAATGTGATTTGCGTCTGCGCGAGCTGGGCCAGGGAATCGCCCCTATTCTTTCAGAATCTACCCTATCGAGTCTTCTCAGGATCTTGTGTGTTTCAATAGGATAACCTCTCATTCTACTGAACTCCAATTGATTTAGGCCCAACCTGTCCAACCTTTCGAATTTTACAATTGTTATACATCGGATGTTACAGCAGAGAAACTGGCCACTCAGCCCAAATATTCTAGAGTGCTGTTTTGGACAGGTTAACCTGAGAATGTCTATACTCAGGTTAAATACATGGTCATGGAATAAAATTCATCTTGAGTGGCAAGGCTAAATGGGTAGAATTCCACTGCTACTTGTTTCTGCTCCACTTGATTATCAGTTCTATTGGAGGCACTATATCAGGCATGGAGTGGGACAAGTGAGCATCTTGATACTGCTCAGGACAAATTTCCATCTGTGTCTCCAATTCTCTTAACTCCCTGAGGAACATTTTCCTGTAACACATTGGAATATTGATGTTTAGTAGCACTAATATTGTTGAAAAAAGCTTTTCCTCTTGCAATCATCAGGATAATTTGCAAGTTGTGAAGGGAATGACAACTTATACTGTAATAAAACAGAAAATGCTGTAGGATTGGCAGCATCTGCGGCAAGAGTAACAGAGAGCCGGATTCTCCACTGTCGGGATTCTCCGTTGCGTCGGCAGGGCACGCACACCCCGGGATTTCCCGGCGGCATGGGGCCGCCCACAATGGGAAACCACATTGGCCGGCCGGTGAGACGGAGAATCCTGCCGCCGGCGGGACGGAGAATCCCGCCCAGAGTTAACGTTTCAAGTCCATATGACCCTTTTACTGAACTGTCATTTGAAACACTGTGTGTTCCTCTCCACAGATTTGCTGAGTTTATCCAGCATTTTTTGGTTTTATTTCAGATTTCCAGCATGCACAGTATTTTGCTTTTATTTAACAATTTATTATATATGAGAAGAGAGTGCTGATTGGTTGTCAAGTAGACTCTAATTAGTAGAGGCTTTGCCATGGCGAATGCACCAGTAGATGGTAACTGAGAGTCACCACCGAACCAGCTAAGATCAGTTAACTTGCACAGTCCAGTGTCTGACGCTTGGATTGCCCTAATTGATATGGCTCAGTAGTCATAGTTCATAGAATATTTATTGGATGAGTCTTCAGGGAGGTTCTTTCCAGAATTCAGCTTTTCTTAAAATTGAAGAGCAATAATTGTCAATCACTAGATGAGAAAAGGCTGTTGGAAAAATAATTAAAAAGCATTTAAGGATCATCTTGCAACTTTCTCTTCAAATTATGATTTTCCTAATTGTGCAAAAAGTTTAGGGAGAAAACGTAATTGAGCAGATTTCTAGCAAATGGAAAAAAGATCAGCAACAAAGAAATGTTAACAATTAATTTCATTTCAAAACTCACTAATGTTATGCAATATTATCTGGAGTGGACTAACCAGCAACAGGACTAATTTATACTGTACCTCTTAGAAATACAGAATCATAAACGTTAATGGCACAGAAAGAGGCCATTGGCCCATTTTGTCTGTGCCAGCTGAAAAGAGCCACCCAGTCCCACTTTCCAGCTCTTGGTCTACAGTCCTGTGAATTACGCCACTTCAAGTAGATATCCAAATGTTTTTTAAATGCGCTGAGTATTTGTGCTTCACCACCCAAACAAAATTGTGCTCAACTCCACAGTAGTCCTACTGCTAATTATTTTAATAATAATAATAATAATAATAATCCTTATAGAATCATAGAATTTACAGCGCAGAAGGAGGCCATTCGGCCCATCGAGTCTGCACCGGCTCTTTGAAAGAGCACCCTACCCAAGGTCAACACCTCCACCCTATCCGCATAACCCAGTAACCCGACCCAACACTAAGGGCAAATTTGGACACTAAGGGCAATTTTAGCATGACCAATCCATCCAACCTGCACATCTTTGGACTGTGGGAGGAAACCGGAGCACCGGAGGAAACCCACGCACACACGGGGAGAATGTGCAGACTCCGCACAGACAGTGACCCAAGCCGGAATCGAACCTGGGACCCTGGAGCTGTGAAGCAATTGTGCTAACCACCATGCTACCGTACTGCCCGTATTTATTGTTACAAGTAGGCTTACATTAACACTGCAATGAAGTTACTGTGAAAATCTCCTGGTCGTCACATTCCGGCGCTTGTTCGGGTACACAGAGGGAGAATTCAGAATGTCCAAATTGCCTCACAGCACGTCATGCGGGACTTGTGGAAGGAAACCGGAGCGCCCTGGGGAAACCCACGCAGACACAGGGAGAACGTGCAGACTCCCTACATACAGTGACCCAAGTCGGGAATCGAACCTGGGACCCTGGCGCTGTGAAGCAACAGTGCTAACCACTTTGCGCCCGTGCCACCCATTGTCACCTGCTAATTGATTCCTCCGCTAAGCCAAATTGGATCCTTCCTATCCATTCTATCTCAGACTCTCATAATTTTTTATTTTGTTTTCTTTAAATTTAGAGTACCCAATTCATTTTTTCTAATTAAGAGGCAATTTTGTGTGGTCAATTCACCTACCCTGCTCATCTTTGGGTTGTGGGGGTGAAACCCACGCAAACACGGGGAGAATGTGCAAACTTCCCACGGACAATGACCCAGAGCCTGGATCGAACCTGGGACCTCGGCGTCGTGAGGCAGCAATGCTAACCACTGTGCCACCGTGCTCTCCTTGACACTCATAATTTAATAACCTCAGTTAAATCTCCCTCTCACTTCCTGGGCTCTAAAGATTACAATCCCAATCTGTCCAATCGTTCCTATAGCTAAGTGATCCCAATTCATAAATTTCATCTGGACTCGCTCCAGTGTGATCACATCATTCTTGTATTGTGGTGACCAGAACTGTATGAAGTCTGCTGTCTGACCAGTGTTTTATACTATCCCAGGATAACCTTCCTGCTCGTACATACCGTGCCTTGGCTAATAAAAGATTTTAAAAAAAAATTCTTGCCAGCATTTGTTTCCCAACCCTTATTGCTCTTGAAAAGGTGACGGTGAGCTGCCTTCTTGAACGGCTGTAGTGCATTGTGGTGTAAGATACACCCACTGAGCTGCTCGCCAGGAAGTTCCAGGATTTTGACTCAAAGACAGTGACGAAATGGGTGATGGTGCATGATGAGGCTTGGCTGAGGCTCAGCCATATTTTAAAGGATTATATGAGTGAGATTGTTTGCACAAATGCAGAGATGTTTTGACTTTGTTTGATTGACATCTCCATGAGGTTATAATAAGTTTCTGTGATCCATTTTGTTATTGTCTCAGTGTTTATTTGCACAAGACTAGGAAGTGCTTAAAGCCACTGTTATTGACACTTTAATGGTCTGTTTAATTGATACCTTTATAGGGTTGTCGTCGGAACACCGGTTTCTTCTCAAAGGATATGCATGGGTGTTTTCTCAATGCAGTTTCTCACATGGCATTGTTACTATAGTGTACATTAGGTCTGTACATAGTATATACTGGAGGAATGGGCATGAGGGGTATGAGGGGCCATTTTGGTGGGTGGGGGGCATGAGTTGGCATTGAGCTTGCATGGGAGCATGGGGGTAATAGGGTGTGAAGAGTTAGGGCTAGAGGGCCTAAAATGTAAGCACACAACTGGGACCATTACCCAGAGAACTGAGGCAGAGTTTTTAACCAGCCCACCTTGGCACTCGGATGTCCTTGGGGTTGCCCCTGATCTGTTTCCAGGGAAGATAGGCCCGAGTGAAAATAATGCGTAAAGATGTAATTTATACTGAGTTGGTCTGTTGAGTCTGAAAAATTCCTCACTTGAGTTATCTGCCTCAATAGAGACAGTCTGACCCAATGGTTCAGGTTGACGACCTGACATGAGAACAGTTCTGATGCTGCCAGATTTGCAGAGTATTTCCAGCATTTTCTGCAGATTTCTAAATGCCTCCTCACATACAGAGAAACAATGCTTTACAGAGTGATTAGCAGTGAGTGGGTATTCTCTGCAGGGCCTTGGTGAGACCACTACCGTGTACCGTTTTGGTCTCCTTATTTGGAAAAAGGATATAATTGCTTTGGAAGCACTTCAGAGAAGTTTAACTTGATTCATTTGATGTGGAGATGTCGGGGTTGGACTGCGCTCCGAAAGCTAGTTATTTGAAACAAACCTGTTGAGCTTTAACTTGGTGTTGTAAGACTTCCTATCTTGATTCATTGGGGGGTGAAGGACTTTTCTTATGAAGAGAGGTTGAACAGTTTGGGCATATACTCATTAGAGTTTAGAAGAATGAAAGGTGATCTTGTCGGGGCATGTGTGATCTTGGGGGGCTTGGTGCATTGGATGTTGGGAGGATGTTTACTTTTGTGGGGAAGAATAAAACTGGGGGACATAATTTAAGAACAAGAGGTCCCTTTTAAGGGGATATGAAGACAGTTTTTTTTCTCTGAGAGGGTCCTTTGTTTTTAAATTATTTTCCCCAGAGAGCAGTGGAGATTGGGTTACTGGATTTACTCAAGGCTGAGTTACATAGATAGATTGATAGATAAGGGAGTCAAGGGTTATGGTGGTAGTGGTGGTTGGGGGTGGGGGGGCCGTAGGCAGGAAGATGTCACAATCAGGTCAGCCATGATCGAATGATGGGGCAGACTCAAAGGACCAAACGGCTTACTCCTGCTACTAAGTCCTGTGTTCCTATTGAGCAGATGGAAGGAGGAAGAACAAAAAGGTGGGCTAAGTGTGAGGCAAGGCATGTTTAAAGTGAAGGGGCTTTCAGAGGTTTCTGAAGGCAACAGGGAAGTAACAAGAAATAATGCTGAGGGAGGGAGTTCAACAGGGCAATGGCATTGTAACTGAACAAATGGTGTGTAGAGACCAAAGAACAGAAGGAAGCTAGTGTTAGAGGAATGGAATGTGTTCCTTGTAATATACAATTGGAAACTTTGGGCAAAAGGACGAAACAAGAACACAGAAGGATTTGAAGATGTTATTAACTATTTTAAATTGCTGTAGAGGAACCTTGGCAAAGCCTGGTAAGGACAGGGATGATGGGGATGCAGGTCTTTACTGTGGGGAACACCATTTGAGGTAATTTGAGTTTACAGTGGGTGGAAAGACTGGTAAGGAGAGTTTTAGAGAAATTCAACCTTGATAATATAGATGTAGATTGCAGCAGTAGAAGAGGTCAAAGTGGCAAGGTTAAGGGTGTGAAAGAAAAGAGTCTTTGTGATTGATCAGCTGTGGGTAAAGGGAAGCAGTGAGTTTGGGTGTGGGCACGATGCCAAGTTTCTGCACCTCTGGACTTAGTTTGAAGTGTCTGTTTGATTGATAGAATGGAGACTGGAGAGGCTGGAGGCACACTGGTCCTTAAGGGATGACTGCAGATTATATTTTGTTTTGGAAGTACTTTGTATAATGAACAATATCAGTTAACATGATATTTATCTTCCACTGAGCAAGTCAGTAGATTAGCAGTATGCCTTCTGTGCAGCAGAAGTGCTGTGAAATATGCTCTAATTTATATTGAATTGATAAACTGTAAAGTATATTTGCCAAGCCATCACCCATGATGTTGTTCTTGGACCTCGATGAATACGTTGCTGGCAGAGTAGTTACTCTATCTCAGGGAAGAACTGAGAAAATCTACTTCCAGAACTATATCTAAAACCACAGATTCCATTCACATAAACTTTAAATGTGACACTGAAATCGTTCATCACAAAAATAAGGCGGGATTTACTGACCAACCTGCCATGTGTTTTACAGTGGCGGAGGTGGCCCACTTTACTGGTCCCGCCGTTGTGGGACCGGAATATCCCGTTGCCGTGAAAGGCCGGTAAATCCCTCCGTAATTATTTAAATTAATTTCTTCCATATGGTATTACAAGCCAAAGTTAACCATGTTTCTGAGGGTCAAACATCAAAAAAATACTAAGTGGTATCTCAATTGTAAGTTAAACCTTTGGTCCCATGCTATTTTTAATTTTGTTGTTGTATATCTGATCTTTAATCTTGGCTTTTGACCTTCAATTTGTTAAAGATGGCAAAATAAAAGCAAAGTTCTGCAGATGCTGGAAATCTGAAATAAAAACAGAAAATACTGACAAGGTTCAGCAAGTCGGACAGCATCTGTGGAGAGAGAAAAACAGATGTTTCAAGTACGTTACGACTCCTCTTCGGAGCTGAAATTAGGGTTAGTCTGACATTAGTAGGGAAAATGGCAAAATTGGTACGGATCCAAGGAAAGTTGAGGGAAGTTAGGGGCCCTTTGTGATGCACTATCAATTACCACAAAGACGAGGGTAGTGGAATAATCGAGGCTTTATTGAGCAAAGATGTTGTGCCTCCTGTAGCTGGAACCAGAATGGCTGCAGCACTGGCGAGCACACGCATCTATGCACCGCCTACTGGGCGGAGCCAGCAGGCAGGGATTTACCCTTGTACCTCTATTATAAGTGTCTGACCGTAATACATATAATACTGCTAGTGGTGACTACCACATTCACCCCCTGTTAAAAAAAGAGTCCGGCGGGGGTGGTGGAAAAAAAGAATTATAAGTTCAGTCTGTCGGGGGCCTTGACCCTCCTCTGCGATCGCCTCCGTCCTGGTGGTGCTGTGGGTGCCGACTTGGTCACCTGTGACTCCGGGAGCATGTTGTCCTCATCTTCGTCATCCCTGAATGGAACCAATGGGAATACGGATCCTCCTGGGGCAGGGGCTGCGGTGAGGTTCACTGGGGGGAGGGTGAGTGGCGCAGGGGTGAATGAGGCAACGGGGGGCGGCAGTGTCAGGTCGGGGGCCGTGGGTGAGAATCCAGCGGGTGCCAGGTCCCGGAGGGAGACTGTGTTCTGTCGCCCATCGGGGTATGCCACGTTGGCGTACTGCGGGTTCGCGTGTAGGAGGTGGACCCTTGCGACCAAAGGGTCCGACTTATGGGTCCGCACATGCTTGCGAAGGAGGACAGGTCCAGGAACTGTCAGCCATGTTGGAGCGAGACCCCGGAGGTGGACTTCCTGGGGAAGGCAAAGAGACGTACATGAGGGGTCTTGTTAGTCGCGGTGCAGAGGAGCGATCGGATGGAGTGGAGCAGGTCGGGGAGGACCTCCTGCCAGCGGGAAACCGGGAGGTTTTAGACTGCAGGGCCAGAAGGACGGCCTTCCAGACCATCCCGTTCTCCCTCTCCACCTGTGCTTTTCCCCAGGGGTTGTAGCTGGTCGTCCAGTTCGAGGCGATGCCCTTGCTGAGCAGGAACGGACGCAGCTCATCGCTCATAAAAGAGGATCCCCGATCGCTGTGGACGTAGGTGGGGAAACCGAACAGAGTGAAGATGCTGTGGAGTGCTTTAATGACCGTGGCAGAAGTCATATCGGGGCATGGGATGGCGAAAGGGAACCGGGAGTACTCCTCGACCACGTTCAGAAAGTACGTGTTGTGGTCGGTGGAGGGGAGGGGCCCTTTGAAGTCCATGCTGAGGCGCTCAAAGGGGAGGGAGGCCTTCACCAGGTGCGCTCGATCTGGCCGGTAAAAGTGCGGCTTGCACTCCGCGCAGACCTGGCAGTCTCTGGTGTCAGTCCTTACTTCCTCAATGGAGTAGGGCAGGTTGCGGGCCTTGATGAAATGGAAGAACCAGGTGACCCCTGGGTGGCAGAAGTCATAGTGGAGAGCCTGGAGTCGGTCCACTTGTGCGCTGGCAAATGTACCGCAGGATTGGGCGTCAGGGGGCTCGTTGAGCTTCCCCAGGCGATCCAAAATCTTGTAATTATAGGCGGAGAGCTTGATCCTCCACCTCAAGATCTTGTCATTTTTGATCTTGCCCCGCTGTGTGTTATTGAACATGAAGGCAACCGACCGTTGGTCAGTGAGGAGAGTGAATCTCCTGCCGGCCAGGTAATGCCTCCAATGTCGCACAGCTTCCACAATGGCTTGGGCCTCCTTTTCGACAGAGGAGTGCCGAATTTCAGAGGAATGGAGGGTGTGGGAAAAGAAGGCCACAGGCGTGCCCGCCTGTTTGAGGACGGTGGCCAGAGCTACGTCCGATGCATCGCTCTCGACCTGAAAGGGGAGGGACTCGTTGACCGCGTGCACCGTCGCCTTGGCGGTATCTGCCTTGATGCGGTTGAAGGCCTGGCGGGCCTCAGCCGTCAGGGGAAAAACTTGAACTGAATGAGTGGGCGGGCCTTGTCTGCATAATTAGGGACCCACTGGGCATAGTAGGAGAAAAACGGCAGGCATCGTTTCAGGGCCTTGGGGGAGTTCCATGAGGGGCCGCATGCGGTCGGGGTCGGGCCCTAGAACTCCATTTTCCACGACATAGCCAAGGATGGCTAAGCGGTTGGTGCGGAACACGCATTTCTCCTTATTGTACGTGAGGTTAAGGAATTTGGCGGTCTGGAGGAATTTTTGAAGGTTAGCGTCATGGTCCTGCTGATCGTGGCCGCAGTTGGTGACGTTATCTAGGTACGGGAAGGTGGACCGCAGTCCGTACTGGTCAACCATTCGGTCCATCTCACGTTGGAAGACCGGGACCCCATTAGTGACGCCAAAGGGAACCCTGAGGAAGTGATAAAGGCGGCCATCTGCTTCGAACGCAGTGTATTGGTGGTCCTCCGGGCGGATGGGGAGCTGGTGGTAGGCGGACTTCAGGTGCTCTGTGGAAAAGTCCCGATTCTGTGCAATCTGATTGACCATGTCAGATATGCGTGGGAGGGGGTACGTGCCAAGCTGCGTGTACCGATTGATGGTCTTACTGTAGTCAATGACCATCCTGTGCTTCTCCCCAGTCTTTACTACTTGAGCTCTCCAGGGGCTGTTGCTGGCCTCAATGACCCCTTCCCGCAGAAGCCGTTGGACCTCCAACATGATGAAGGTCCTGTCCTGGGCACTGTACCATCTGCTCCTAGTGGCGACGGGTTTACAATCCGGGGTGAGGTTCGCAAACAAGGAAGGTGGATCGACCTTAAGGGTCGTGAGGCCACATACGGTGAGTGGGGGTAGGGGTCCGCCGAATTTGAAGGTTAAGCTTTGGAGGTGGCACTGGAAGTCCAGGCCGAGTAACAGGGCAGTGCAGAGGTGGGGGAGGACGTAGAGCCGGAAGTTGCTAAACTCTACGCCTTGGACGGTAACGGTCGCGATGTAGTACCCCCGGATTTCCACGGAATGGAATCCGGAGGTCAGGGCGATTTTCTGGGTAACATGGTGTACCACAAGGGAGCATCACCTTACCGTCGTGAGGTGGATGAAGCTCTCTATGCTCCTGGAGTCAAAAAGGCAGGTCGTCTCGTGCCCATCGATTTTCACCATCATTGTTGCGGTCGCGAGGTTGCGGGACCGGGACTGATCCAAGGTGATCGAGGCGAGCTGCGGCAGATGCTGGGAGGTCCCGGGCTGGTCAGCGGTGGTGGAGGTAGCGGCAGGTGATGAACGGCCAGACGAGCAGGGGTCCTGAGGCGCCGTCCAAAATGCGCCGAAGATGGCGGCTCCCCATGGGGCACACATGGCGGGCGGCATCAAACATGGCGGCACCCATGGGCCGCACGTGGCCTGCGGAGAAGAAGATGGTAGCGCCCACGGGCCACACGTGGCTTGCAAGGAGGAAAATGGCGATGCCCCTGGGTCGCACGCAGGGGGTGCAGGAACACCGGGCCTGGAAACAGCGGCGACCGACCGGGCCTGGCAAACAGAAACAAGGTGTCCCTTCTTTCCACATCCCTTGCAGGTCACACTCCGCGCAGGGCAGTGCCGCCGGGGGTGTTTGTTCTGCCCGCAAATATAGCATTTGGGCCCGCCAGAGTTGGCTGGCTGCCGCGCGGCGCAGGCTTGTGGTGGGTGGAGTCGGTAGCTGGTGGGGCCCACGGTGCCCACGAGGGTGCCGCGTGGTCAGGGGCGTACGACTGGATGTTACGGCAGGCCACTTCTAAAGCGTTCGTGAGCTGCCTAGTTCCCGCAAGATCAAGCGTACCCCCTTCCAGGAGGTGCTGGCGGACGTACGCAGACCTCATGCCCGTAACGAAGGCGTCTCGGATTAAAAGTTTTGTGTGCTGGACAGCCGAAACTGCCTGGCAGTCACAGTTCCTTCCCAGGATGTGCAGGGCATGCCAGAAATCATCCAGAGACTCACCAGGGGGTTGCTGTCTTGTGGACAGGAGGTGCCTGGCGTATAGTTGGTTGACTGGCCGAACATAATGTCCCTTCAGGAGCTCCATCGCTTCGGAGTAAGTGGGCGCATCCCGGGTGAGAGGAAAAATGTTAGGGCTCACCCGTGAATAAAGGACTTGGAGCTTCTGCGTGTCCGAGGATTCCTCAGCAGATGTTCGGAGGTAGCTTTCGAAGCAGGCTAGCCAGTGGTCAAAGGTGGACGTAGCGTTGGCTGCTTGAGGGCTCAGATGCATTCGATCAGGCTTGATGCAAAGATCCATTGTTTTAAAAATCTTTGCTCAATAAATTGATGCACTATCAATTACCACAAAGACGAGAGTAGTGGAATAATCGAGGCTTTATTGAGCAAATATGTGCCTCCTGTAGCTGCCACCAGAATGGCTGCAGCACCGGCGAGCACACACATTTATACACCACCTACTGGGCGGAGCCAGCAGGCAGGGATTTACCCACGTACCTCTATTATATGTGTCTTACTGTAATACATATAATACTGCTAGTGGTGACTACCACACTTTGTAAGAAGATCAATGGAGTAAGACTGACCCCTGGGCATGGAGTGAGTGGAGGAAGGGAAAGGCTGGGCGTTATTCTCCCCCCCCCACACTGGGTGAGAGAATCGCCGGTGTGCTGCGCGAATGGCGCCCCGCCGCCCCGACCCCCGCACGCGATTCTCCCAGCCCCCGGAAACCAGCGGCGCACGATTCGAACCGGGCCGCTCAGAGAACCGGCGAGCGGCGATTCTCCGTCCCGGATGGGCCGAGCGGCCGCTACGACACGACAGGTTCCCGACGGCGCCGTCCACCACAGGGAACGCTGGGGGGGCGGCCTGTGGGGGAGGGAGAAGGGCTCCTTCACCTGGGTGGCCTCCGATGGGGTCTGGCTCACGATCGGGGCCCACCGATCGGCGGGCCGGCCTCTCCCTCCCCCCGGGCCTACCTCCTTCTGCGCGCGGCCCCAGAGCACCACTGCCATGTTGGTGAGGGGCCGGCGTGCGTAAGTCGTTCCCCACGCATGCGCAGGATGGTGCGGCCCAACTGCGCATGCACAGGATTGGGCTGCCCCGACTGCGCATGCGCGGGTTGGCGCGATGCCCATTTGGCGCCGCGTAAGGACGCTGGAACGGTGTGAACCGCTCCAGCGCCGTGGGGGCCAGAATAGGTTGTGCCCGGCCTTGTTTGCGCCGTCGTGAAACGCGACGGCGTTCACGATGGCGCGAACACTTGGCCTCCATATCAGAGAATCGCCCCCGCTATTCTTTGGTTACCTGAATAGGATTGATCCAGCGTAAGGGATACAGAATGGGAAGAGCTTGCTATTTAAAGTCACAGCGGCTTTCTCTCTTCAAACTGATAGTGAATATTTTGAAAATAAAGCTGTGAAGAAGCCATACGGACTTGAAACATTAACTGTGTTTCATTCTCCACATATGCCGCCAGACCTGCTGAGTTCATCCAGCATTTTCTGTGAATATTTCTAGTTTAGTTCTGAAGCTGTTTGTTGTCAATTTTAAAGCTGAGCTTAATAGACCATTGTCAACCAAAGGTATTAAGGAATGTAGGAATATAGAACAAAGGCAGTTATATGGCCAGGATATTTAGGCCACAACGTGGGTGCAGAGATGGGCATTCACGAAAATCCGCATCACTGGCCAGTGTGTCTGTTTGCCAGCTGTCTCACTTCAGGGCTATTTTCCTAAAGGTGTGTTTGGAGTTAGCAGGCAACCTGCCTGCAAACGGTGGGACGACAATTAATGGCAGTTAAAGCCCATTGATGTTTATTGTCAGAGGCTGAGTGGTCGGTCTTTGGGCCTCCCGAGACATCAGGAACTAGGCGGCAGACTGAAGGCCAGAGTTCCAGGCAGTCTTTGAGGCCCTCCCCTCTACAAACTCCTCAAGTCATTTTTAAATTCAACAGTTAAAAAAATTGAGAGTGGGTGTTTCAAAATGGAGGCACTCTCTCTCTTACTTGAACTGCAAGCTGCTGCTCCTTTAGTGTTGGGGGGCTTCCTATTGGTGCACTTGCTTTGAGAGCCCTCCTGCTGTCGTTAGTTGGATGGTGAGACCGGTCTTTGGCCAGTTCATGGACAATCATGGCTGTATGACTATTTCTTACATAGTACAGGATTGTGACCCCAATTTGAAATGGACATAGGGGTCCCAGCTCACAGTGTAAAATCCTGTCCATGGAATTAGGTTGCAGATCAGTCATGACCTCATTGAGTGGGGGAACATGCTTGAGGGGCTGAATGGCCTACTTATATCCCTATTTCATTACTGTTATCGGACAGTTCAATCAACTGGTCAATGCATGTATCAATTATGTCACCAAGCGACTTATTACCATCCCTCATGCATTTAACCCACATTCCTTTCTGTGACAAGACCCATTCCTATAATTCAACACAAAGCTGGAGCAGGATGTTTTCAGCATTTGAGTTAGTTTTATTAATTGTCAGATTTAGTTTTGTTAATGGATGCTTTTGAAATTTATTTTGCATCATTTTAGTTCAATTCTGAGTATCATTAAAACACCTTTTTGCTTTGTTATTTCATGGCACCATCGAAAGGCAGAATGATTAATGTTGTAATATTCTATTTCTTGTGCAGCATTACTTTACCATAACTTTTGGCCATGAAGGACATAAACCCTTGGAGCTCCGGATTGAAGAAGAGGCTGACTGTGAAACATGGATAGATGCTATTCAACAGGCCAGGTACAGCCACTTATATTATGTACATTTGAATCCATGAACAGCCCTTTGGAGGACAACAACTTGCATTTAACAGCAGGACTTAAAAAATAAAATGTCTCAGAACATTTTACAGGGCAACAAATTGGTAATGAACTGATAGATTTAAGGAGCGAAAGCAAATGCATGGTTTAAATTATGGATTTTTAAAAGGTTTATGAACTCTCGGAGGAAATCATTTTGGGGAAAAAAATCCAACGGGGAGGAGATAGTGACTGAATAATCAGTTTCCGATGGTCAAATGAAGGGTGTAAGGAACAAGGCGACATAGAGGTGGTGGTAGGAGGGCACAACATGATTTTGGAACTGGAAAGATTGACTCAGAGTGGACTGGGATCCTGGAGGCTCTTGAAGGCGAAGTGAGGATCTGGAAGTTAAATTGCAGTGGAAGGGGGAACAAATGGAACTTCACAAGGACAGGGAATTAGAAGAGTGTAGGAATTTTATGAGGAAGAAAGCACCCCTGAGGAATTTTGGATTGGTAGAAGTTTGTAAAAAGGTTTTAAAATTACAAAATCATGGATTAGGACTTCAGCAAGAATGCGGCAGAACTAATGGTGTAAATTGGTAATGTTTCCCTCCTGTCTAATGTCTTGATTGTCTGACTCAATATAAAAAATATTTTTAACAGAACTTGGAAAATCAATGAAATTCATAAAAGCATTATAGCTTCTGCTGAATGAAGCAGAATGAGTATTGTTGTGCAGAAGGTGTTCCATAGTGACTTTGCTTGCCAAGGTAAATACAATTATGTCTCATGAAAATGGACCAAGGTTTAAATCGTAAGAAAGATAATTTTACGGTGCATATCACATTCTCAGGTCAACATGAAGTGTTCGATAACCAATTAATTAATTAGGCAAATACAAGGTACCACAAATTGCAATTATTAAATCACCAGATAATTTGATTTTGTTGTCATTAGTCGAGGGAGGAATGTTGGCCAGAAGAACAGGGGGACTCATTAGTATGCTTTAAAATTGCCATAGAGTCTTTTTATATTTAGTATTTATCTTCTTCTAAAGACCAGGGAGTTGAAAAGCTGCACAAGAGGGCTGAGTGTGCTTAGATGGCTGAAAATGCATTCTTTTCAAAAGAAGTAACTACTTAGATTTAAGTAAGAAACACAAGCAATAGGGAAGTAATATTAAGTCAAGGCCAGGTAAAAATAAAGTAGTATAAGTCAACCAAAATTAAATGAAGTTAACATAAGGGAAGTAAATTAAAACCATGGCAGTACAGCTCAGCCACATGGAAAGTGTTTCCTGTAAAATATGGGAAGTCATCGACACTACCGGTGTCCAAGACAACCACATGTGCAGGAAGTGTCACCAGCTGAAACTTCAGCTCCAGGTTTCAGAGTTCGAGCGGCAGCTGGAATCAGTGTGGTGCATCCTTGAGGCTGACAGCTACGTGGATAGCATGTTCAGAGAAGTGGACACATCACAGCTTAGGAGCCTGAAGACAGAGAGGGAATAGGTGGCCACCAGGCAGTCCAAGAGAACTTGGCAGGTAGTGCAGGAGTTCTCTCGGGTCCCACTCATCATTCAGTTTTCCATTTTGGATTCAGGTTAGGATGCCAGTTCCTCACAGGAGTGCAGTCAGAGCCATGTTTACAGCACCACAGGCAACTCTGCTGCATAGGAGGTGAAGGAGAAGAAAAAAGAGATTTGGTGATGGATAAAAGCAAATTACTGCGGATGCTGGAATCTGAAACGAAAGAGAAAATGCTGGAAAATCTCAGCCGGTCTGGCAGCATCTGGAGGGAGAGAAAAGAGCTAATGTTTCGAGTCCGATGACTCTTTGTCTAAGCTTTGACAAAGAGTCATCGGACTCGAAACGTTAGCTCTTTTTTCTCCCTACAGATGCTGCCAGACCTGCTAAGATTTTCCAGCATTTTCTCTTTCATATAGTGATGGATGATTTGTTAGTTAAGGGAACAGATTAGCATTTCTGTGGCTGTAGGCGTGAACCAGGATGGTATCTTGCCTTCATGGTGCCAGGGCCAAGGGTGTCACAGAGCGGCTGCAGGACAGGAAGGGGATCAGTCACAGTTCGTAGTCCCTATTGGTACCAATGAAAGGTAGGAAATGGGATAAGGTCCTGTAAGCAGATTTCAGGGAGTCAGGAAGGAGATTGAGTAGTCGGACCCTTAAAGCAGGATTACTCCCAGTCCCATATGCGAGTATAGAAATAGGAGAATTCAGTGGCTGGTTTAGCAAGGGGCTGGTTTAGCACAGGGCTAAATAGCTGGCTTTTAAAGCAGACCAAGGCAGGCCAGCAGCACGCTTCAATTCCCGTACCAGCCTCCCCGAACAGGCGCCGGAATGTGGCGACTAGGGGCTTTTCACAGTAACTTCATTTGAAGCCTACTTGTGACAATAAGCAATTTTCATTTTCATTCATTTCAGTGATTGAACATGTAGTTACAAAGCTGGTGTAAAAGGGAGGACATCAGACACCTCAGGCATTTGGACCGGTTCTGGGGTAGTTGGAACCTGTACGAGCAGGATGCTCTACTCCTGAACAGGTATGAATGTCATTGCAGGGAGATTTGCTCATGTTGTTGAGGGAGACTTAAACTAGAATAGCAGGGGTTGGGAACCTGAGGGCAAGGGCAAAGCAGGGAACAGGAGATGGAAAATTAGCAGGTGACTCTGAAAGGTAGAAGTAGCAGAGGTTAAAAAGTGGATACCAGAGGAATTTGGCAGTGTTCAAAGATATTTATGCCAATGCAAGGAGTATAGCAATAAAGCCGATGAGCTGAGGGCACAGATAGACACAAGGGTAGCATGATATCATCACGATAATGGAAACTTGGCTTAAAGAGGAGCAAAAAAGGCAGTTCAACATCACTGGATATCGAATTTTCACACAGGATATTGAGGACGATAAAATGCTGTAGCATTATTGGTTAAAGAATCAATTTCAGCTGTGAGAAGGGATGATATACTAAGTGAAGCATCAAATGAGGTCATATGAGTTGAGCTGAGAAATAAAATGGAGCACCCACTCTGCTAGGAGTCTACTATAGACCCCCAAATAGTGGAAGTGAGTAAGAGCAAATATGTCGACAGATTTATGAGTGCAAAAATAATAGGGCATTAATCATTGGGGACTTCAGATACCCTAATATCAATTGGGATACAGACAGTGTGAAGGGCACAGTGGGTACAAAATTCATGAACTGCATTCAAGAGAACTTTTAAGTCCGCATGTAACTGCCCAACGAGAGGGGGCGCAATTATAGATTTAGGGCATAATTTAACAAATAAAAACCAGTCTCCCATTTTGGGCAGGTTAAGTGGGATAGTTCCCGACATCTGTAGCGTTGGGAATGACCCCACTATTGAACGGGACTCTGTCAATTTTTTGGAATGCCCTGCCAAGGCTGCACTTTACTGCATGGCGGTACTCAATTCGCCAGTGCAGGAAGAGACGGTGCCCCAGTCTCTCCACCCCCCAACGCAACCCGTGGACCCAACTCACCTGCTGGGGATCATCGAGCACCCTGCACCTCATATGGTCAGGGCACTCCTGGACCTGGTCCCTAGCATGTGCAAAATGATACCAGGAACCTTGGCACTGCCAGCCTGGAATCTTGGCAGTTCTCTTGCCAGGCTGGTAATGTCATTTGGACACATGTTGGCACCCAGTGGCAGTGCCAGGCTGTCCAGGTGGCACTGCCAGTGTGCCAGGCTGGCAGTGCAATGGTGCCTAGGTGGCATCAGCAGTGCCAGGGTGCCATCTTGCCCACAGGTCAACCACCCACCTCCTATCACCTGGGAGATCCCCCCAAGTGCCATTCCAGTGGGTCCCTGTTTGTGGAGACCAATGCTAAATGGTGCCTGGCTGGGGTCTCCTCGGTGAGGTCGATAGATTTTGGGGGTTGGTTAGTTCTGACATAGGCATAGTTAAGTGAGCGATTAAGCTCACTTAACTATGCAAGTCTGGATCCCGCCCAATGTGGGTGGGATCCAGATCAAGACGACTCGCGAGATCTCGTTAGATCTCGCGGGGCATAACGACGATCGGGAATCCCAGAAGAAGCCTCTCACGGGTTCTCCCGGCCACGCCCCGTTCTAATTCCGGCGGGACGCGGCCGATAAATCGTGCCCTTAACCTCAGGAAATGAAACAGGGCAAGTGGATGAACGAGCAGTGGGGGACCATTTTGGAGATAATTACCATAATACAGTTAGATTTATTAGCATCATTATGGAAAACGATAAAGATAGAACAGGAGTAAAAGTTCTAAATTGGGAAAGGACCAATTTTACAATGCTGAGAGGTGAATTGGCGAAAGTGGACTGGAAACAGCTATTAGAAAGGAAAGCAGTGTCAAATCAATGGGAGACTTTCAAATGTGAAATTCAATGGTCACAACGTAGACACATGAAAACAAAGGGTGGCATTAACAAATCAAGAGCCCCCTAGTTGTCCAGAAAGATATATGATAAGATAAAGCAGAAAAAGAAAGCTTACGGCAGTCACAAAAAGCTGAGAGGAATATAGAAATTACAGGGTGAAGTAAAAGAGGGAATTAAGAAAGCAAGGAGAGGAGATGACAAAATATTGACAGGTAAAATCAAAAAAGCCAAAGATGTTTTGCCAGTACATTAAGAACAAGAGTATAACTAAGTTGTACAGATCACAGATGTACGGGGTAACTTATGCATTGATGCAGAAGATGTGGGCAAGGTTTTCAATGGGTGCTTTGTTTCTCTCATTTGAAGGAGAGGGAGGATGAAATGAAAAAAAAAAAGAAAATGAAAATCGCTTATTATCATAAGTAGGCTTCAAATGAAGTTACTGTGAAAAGCCCCTAGTCGCCACATTCCGGTGCCTGTTCGGGGAGGCTGGAATTGAACCGTGCTGCTGGCCTGCCTTGGTCTGCTTTCAAAGCCAGCGATTTAGCCCTGTGCTAAACCAGCCCAGAATGCAGACATTCTGGGAGTTACCAGATTCAATAAACATAATGAGAGAAGAAGTATGGAAGGGACTGACATCCATGAAAGTGAATAAATCACCAGAGCCAGATGGATTGTAACACAGGGTGTTAAAGGAAGCCTGGGAGGAAATAACATATGTTCTGAAGATCATTTTCCAATCCTCCCTAAATACAGGTGGAGTACCAGGGGATTGGAGGCCTGTGAACATTGTACCGTTATTTAAAAAGGGGTGGAAGGGATAAGCTGGAAAATAACTGGCCGGTTAGTCTGACTTTGGTGGTGGGCAAATTATTGGAATCAATTCTGAAGATAGGATGAACTGTCACTTAGAAAGGTATGGAATTTTAAAATGTTAGTCTGCATGGCTTTGTTAGGGGAAAATCATATCTTACTAACTTAGTCACATTTTTTGAAGTAACAACGAGGATTGATGAGGGTAGTGCAGTGGATGTTGTCTACATGGATTTTGGTAAAGCATGTGACAAGGTCCCACATGGCAGACTCATCAGAAAAGTGAAAGCCCATGGAATTCTGGGGAAGGTGGTGAGCTGGAATAGGCTCAGTGGCAGGGAAAAAAGGGTAATGATTGATGATGTTTTTGCGAATGGAAGGTGGCTTCCAATGGTGTTCCACAGGGTTCGGTTTTGGAGTCCTTGCTGTTTTTTGCATATATTAATAATTTTGACTTAAATGGGGATCAGCGTGATTGGGAAATTTGCAGGTGGCAAATTGGCCGTGTAATTGATAGTGAAAAGGATAGCTGGCATCTCCAGAATTATATCAATGTTTTGGTTGAGTGGGCGGAAAAGTGACAAAGGGAATTCAATGCGGAGAACTGTGAGGTAATGCATTTGGGGAGGTCAAACAAAGCAAGGGAATACTCAATATATTGTAGGATATGTAGAGGAAGTGAGAAACCTCGGAGTGCATGTCCACAGGTCCCTGAAGGTGGCAGGATAGGTAGGAAAATTGGTAAAGAAAGCATGCTTTCCTTTATTTGATAAGGTATTGAATACAAAAGCAGGGATGCAATGCTGGAACTGTGTAAAATGCAGGTTAGGCCACAGCTGGAGTTTCAAGTACAGTTCTGGTCACCACATTGCAGGAAGGGCATAATTGCTCTGGAGTGAGTGCAGAGGATATTTACAAGAATGTTGCCAGAGTTTGAAAATTGCAGCTATGAGGAAAGATTAGGTAGGGTAGGGTTATTTTCCTTAGAATAGAAGAGACTAAGGGGTGACCTAATTGAGGTGTATAAAATTATGAGGGACCTAGATAGAGTAGACAGGAAAGATCTGCTTCCCCTAGTTGAGAGGTCAGTTACCAGGGGGCATGGATTTAAGGGATTGGTAGAAGGATTAAAGTAGACAATGAGGAAAAACATTTTTACCCAGAGTGTGATGGTCTGGATTTCACTGCCTCAGTTGGTGTTTGAGGCTGAAACGCTCAATTCATTTACAAGGTACCTGAATCTACACTTGAAGTTCTCTAACCTGTAAGTTTACAGACTAGGATTAAAATATACGGCTAGTTGATTTTTTTTCCTCTTTTTTTTTTGGCTGGAGCAGAAATGATGGACTGAATTGCCTCTTCCTGTGCCGTAACTTTCCAATAGTTCTACGGTTACGTTAATTTGATGCATTGTTTTAGTTTTCTACATTTCCCAATATTCTTTTTATTGTGCCATTGATGTGAAATTATGATGCAGTTCAGTAAATATTGTTCAAGCAAATCCCTCACTAACAAAATTCAGTATAGAGAATGCAAAACTTGTCTCCTGCCTCTTATATAAATAGAGTAGCAATAGCTCAGTTACAGAATTATGTTTGCAATACTCATTCCCCCCACAATTAGATGGTCCAACTCTCTCCCAGAAAACAAGTCCTGAGGTATTTTAACTCCAAGGGCTTCTTAGTTTACATAAAGGTGTTTCTCATCACTTGGGGACAATCAGCTACTGTGTCAGCACAATATCCAGTTGGTCAGCCAGAGGCCTGGTTAAAGTCTGAATGCTCCAGTTAAAGTGATGTTGCATTCCCTTCTGCAAGAATTAGCTCCTGGAGTGGTGGAGCAAGAGCTAATAAGCAGGACAAGTTTCAACTGGAAGCTGGGGAAAAAGGTTCTCATTTCAGCCTGTGGGAGGAATATCCCAAAGAGCCATGTGCACTAGGCATGGAGTGAGATTGCAGAGGTTGTCAGCTCCAGGAGCATAAATGCTCAAACCTGAATGCAATGCAAGGAGAAATTTGACCTTCCAAATGTAACCAGGATAAATAGAATTATCCATTTCTCCATCTTTCTCAACAGCACATGGCAATAGTCTTTCCCTCCTGCTCCAGCATCTTCAACAATTTCATCCCATCCATCACAACATTTTTGAGTTTACAAATGTGACTGTGGGAATCCATGGCTATGCCTGTATACTCAATGGGTGTATGATGAACTAGCCAGATGCGAGATTGGGACCAAATATATCAGGTGCCAACTCAATACTGAAATCTTGATGGTCTTTAGGGGATAAAACCTACTCAGCAGCTCAAACATGTTTATCAACCAGGCTAAACAGCTGAGGCAGTGAGCCCAACTCAGGTTCCAGGCTGAGATTATTTTTATAGATCCCTGTAGATTAGCCTCTAAACCTTCTTTTTCATTGCCCTGGTGTAAGCGAGCAATTACACCTTGTATCAGAGTAAAGGACAAAACGCATTCCCCCACCATCCCCGCACCCTGCTCAGCCAGCCCACTTTGGCTAAATCTGCTGCAATGACAGACATACCAAAAATGCTTTTAGTACTACAAAAGTTCACCGATTGTGAGGTGATCTCATCCAATCTTGCAAACTTTGGCAAGTTCAATGGCAGAAGTCCAGGGGTGTGCACCTTCGCACGTGGCTTTGAGAGGTATCATCCTGCAGATTTCTTTGGGGCCAATCCTTTCAGGTGAAAGCAAATTTCTTACCAGTAATACCTTTTGTAACTCTATTGCTATCGAAACTAATGAAAAGTACAGCTCAAATGAGCAAAGCAGAATCTATATTTACAGCCAATGAAATATCACATGGGACTCGAAGCATCCTTGGCCAAGACACCATACGGAAAAATCATCAGAATTGTATTACTTTTTATTGCATATCAGTAAATCTTGTCAATGTGTGCAAATAAAAAAAATCTGTCCCTTCTAAATTTCAGAAAGATTGATTTTAATAAAGTCAAAGAAGTAAAAATAAAGTTGCCATAGTCTCAGATGACCATTGTAATGTGTTCAATGTTCACGGGTGGCGATATCTTTGCAGTTGAATCAATTAAAGAACAAACGGCTTTGTTAAAGAACAAAACTATTTATTAACTAACTAATCACTATAAAGGATTCTACGATATGAAGGATAAGTACAGTTGGATATGATGGCTAAATACAAATAATTATGATTAACCAGTATTAATTACTATTGACTAAGGAGCTACTTGATATGCGACTGGACTCTACGCCTGCTATCCACGTTCTGCTGCCACCTGGTGTGTTCCAGCAATGATCTCCTGTCATCACACCACCTAGTACCCGGATGCTAGAATTTCAGTCTATGCATACGGCACCTATCTTTACTTACAGTTCGGTTGTTAAATTATGCACAAGTTATATTCTACATGTCATTACATCCTCCTCTTTTTCAAGATGATTAAAACATTTATATATACATATGAACTATTTATAAATACATGAATTTTTAAAATGGGTCAAATTGTACATATGCAAATTTGTTTTTTTTAAGTGTCCGGTATTTTAAATGTCTGTTTCAGTCTCTTGGCTGATTCTGCTGTTTCACCGTCTTCGATGTTTAGGGTGTTCTGTGTCTTGAGCTTGTGGTGTTTAAATGTCTTACCGGCTTTTGCTGCCGGCCCAACTTCCCGATTAAGTTTTGAAGGAAGTGGTTCCATGTTATTTGGCTTCAGAGATTTCCTTGCTATTACCAGGGCTCACCGTGCTGTTCAATATCGGCTGGTGTCCATGTGCTGCAAGGGCTGTTGAACTTTGAAGAGGGTACAAAAGAGCTGTGCATCCTGCACCAAGCAGAATTTGTATCATCATAAAGATCCGAACCACAGAGCTGAACCACAATCTCCGAGGACATTGTGCCTGCATGTGGCTCCTTTTTGTCTGTGAGTCCTTAATGCTGTGCTGCAGGGCACTCACCTCAGCGTTTTGCTGCTTATGATTAGCCACTTGTTTTCGATGATTCTTTTGTTTTGGTTTAGTTGTTCTTGCAGCTGCTGAGATACGCGTTGCATTGTGCTTATTATCTCATTTGACTCATGATTTTGGTTGCTGTGTTGTTGCATGCTCTCGGAGGCAACCGTGTCTTCTAAGCCCACCATGCTTTCGGTAGCATCTTGGCAGTGCTTCTTTCTGAGCAGAGCTGCGGCCTGAGCTTTGGATTTGTTCTCCGGCGTCTGTTGTGTATTTTCATCTATGGCTGCCGTGTGCACCATCTGTATGTAGTCGGTGTCTGTGTCTTAAATTTCTGTGTCGGTGATTGCATAGTCGCTGTGTAATTCGTCGAGTTCAAAGAAATCATCATCTTGGTCGTATAGTCGCTGGACAAGTTGTAGGGCCTCACACGCTGTTGCACCTAGCAGTGATCTCTTATCTGCCTTTACAACTGTGCATTCCATCAAATATGACTGTTTGTTAACCTCTACTTGTAGAGCGCAGTTTCCAAGCGTCTTAATTCATGCGCTGTGGTAGTCTGTGAGACTGCACTCATTGTCTGGCTGAATGTGTGGCTGATTGCACATCTTGTTGAGGTCTGCCTCGTTCATTAAATTTGCTCTGGCACCAGTGTCCATTTTGATGAATGTGCTGGTTTGATTTATAATTAGCTGAATTGTCCAATTGTCTACCTGGCCCCTTCCCGTTTCTTCTGTCTCGTAGAATCGTTCTGTGTCTTCCTTGACGGTATCAATGAAGAATGGATCTTCATTGCCATCTGTTGCACTGGTGTACTCATCTTGCCTACTGCGGATCGCATTTTGCAATATAGAAGAGTCGTTTCTCATTTCATTTACATAGTAGATGTACCTCGGCACCTGTGTTCGCTCCATGGACTAGCTTGCTGGGCACAATGGTTGCACTTTGGGCACCTGGCACACAGTCTGCTATATGCAGGGCACTTACGCGGGTTGTGCGTTCTGCTGCACCTCGGACACAAAGCGGCGTGTTCTGATGATCTTCTAAAATGGCCGCCCTCATTCTGACCACGTTGGTAGTTTTGGTGCGACACAGAAAAGATGGATCGGTCTCGCTTTCTCATTACGCGCCACTTCCCTGTGCTTGAATTTCAGTGGTTTGTTACAAAGCAACTTGGCTGGCCTTGTATATCCGTATTGCATCGAATAAAGTCAAATCATATTCACGCAGCAATCGTTCGCACAACGTGTCGCTTTTAAGTCCATAAACAATTTGGTCCTTGATTAATGAATCCTGCAGGTCTGCAAAATTGCAGGATTACGCTTTAAGATGCAAGTCAAGTGCCCTGCAAAGAGTAGAATGCTTCGACCGATTTTTGTAGCCGCATACAGAAAAATATCGGTCAAACATTACATTTTTTTTAAGATGGCAATTGTCATCGAAGCGTTCAATTATTTTATCGTAGCTTTGTTGCTCTTATTAGCCTTAGTTTTATTAGCTCTAATTCTGTCACCTTTGCTCACGAGTCGCCAGGTATCTTTCTGATACCGCCACATGGTTCAAGCTCAAGTAATGGTTAATAATGCAGCACACCACTTAGTAAAAGTTAAATCAACGATCATTTATTATATACAGCAATAAATACTTATACAATAATCCTACTTCTAGACTACTACCTACCACTAAAG
This sequence comes from Scyliorhinus torazame, assembly GCF_047496885.1. Lineage (NCBI taxonomy): Eukaryota > Metazoa > Chordata > Chondrichthyes > Carcharhiniformes > Scyliorhinidae > Scyliorhinus > Scyliorhinus torazame. The sequence continues at coordinate 77,104,632 of NC_092715.1, forward strand.
GCCAATACTTAACTTTGGAAATGGCCCACCAGGTCAGGGAAATGAATGGTCTTTCGAATTGGGTCTGAGCCTGCGGGATTCAAAGCTGGTACAAGTCGATAGTCAGGAGCACCTATCTGGTAGCGATCGCTGGAGTAAGACTTACTGTTTTCTTTGTCGAAGGGTCTCGAAGGTTGTGAGCAGGAAGAGAAGGGTCGAGCTGAACTTGGCCCCTATTCTTATAGTCCCCAGGGGCTTCCCGCCTCTCTGGGCGGACCTCGTACCTGGTTCTAAGTGATTGGACTTGGTCCCAATCACTTGGTTTGATATGCTCCAATAATGGGGCGATTCTTTGATTGGGGGGGTGGTCGTTTACCTTCCTTTGTGTCAGCCCCTGCTGGCGCCGAAAGGTCTGGATCGGCTTTATGTTGCTAATGTGTAGCAATTGTTCCCGGGGATGGCTGCTTAATATGCAGATGGCTGGGTTGTTGTGATGTTGATGGCTGCAGTTATCGGTCTGGGCTGACTTCCCCAGAGCCGAATACACTGTTTTACCTGCAGCTGTCCGTTTGAGTCCTGTTGGCTGATTTTCCCATCAGCCTCTTTCGTTCGCCATTTTAGATCGGGGTTTGACCATTCTAATCGGGACTCAGCCATGTTAGGTGGCTACAGTTTTTCCTGTCATCCTGCAAGGCAAATTGGAACGTATTATATAAGTTAATTGCCAGGGGACCAGCTACAGTCATCAGAAGGCTATTTTCTTCTGATCTGAGGCCTCCTGGATGGCAATATTTTTGTTGTTGAATCAATTAGAGAACATACGACTTTGTTAAAGAACAAAATTATTTATTAACTCACCAAACACTATAAAGGTTTCTATGGTGTATAGTTGGATACGATGGCTAAATACAAATAATTATGATTAACTAGTATTAATTACTATTGACTAAGGAGCTACTTGATATTGGACTGGACTCTACGGGCTGGATTCTCCAAAAATGGGGCAATGTCCCCATGCCGGCGTAAACACGTTTCACTTCCCAGTTTCTTCCAAAAAATAAAGAGCTATTCACTTACCTGCAGGGGACTAGCAGGGACCCAGGGACCTTCACGCAACTTTGGCTGCGGATGCGGGCCCCTGCACTTGCAGTTCCGAGTTCGCGCATGCGCACGGCGGTGGTCTCCAGTGGCTGCACCGAGCACCATGGCGGACTCGGACCGTGGACTATCACCAAGAAACAAGGTCCCCCTGATAGGCCCCGCCCCCCTGCCCCGGACCGGCCCGATCGCTGCCCCGGCCGCCCATAAGGCCCCCCCGGTGTTAGATACCCCCGCCCCCACCAGGGCGGCCGCGGACTGAGCCCGCAGCCGCCGTGCCAGAGTCCCGACCGGCCATACGTGGTTAGAACCATGCCATCGGGAAATCGGCCGGTCGGGATCGGAGTATCACTGGGAGGGCCTCTGGCAATTACCCCCCAGCCGCCCGGTGTGATTGACGGACGAGTGATTCTCTGGGGCCCGGAGAATCATCGGAGCGGCGCCGGTCATGATCCGGTCGGGAACATCGATTCTCTGCCCCCGCGCCAAACGCGATTTTGCCACGGAGTTGCAGAGAATCCAGCCCTACGTCTGCTATCCATGTTCTCCTGCACACCTGATGTGTTCCAGTAATGTTCACCTGTCGTCACACCACATAGTGTTCGGATGCTAGAATCTCAGTCCATACGGCACTTATCTTTACTTACAGTTCGGTTTTTAAATTATACACAAATGATATTCTACATATCATTACAACCAGAGGTTGCTTTCTCCTATGAGGGAGAAAGGTGACTGGTGGTGACTTAACCTGTGGATCACTACCCCTCAGGCGAGGGGCAAGATTGAGAAAAAGGGGGCCTTCATGAATAACCTTAGCTGGTACCCATGCTTTAAGTCTCGTTCTGCATCTTGAACTAGCTGTCCAGCCAACTGAGCCAAGAAGTAAAAGTTAACTGTTTATAGTAAAATAGAATGAAACTTTGTGATGCACGATCAATTGTACAAAGACTCAGGTTGGATACAACTAGATCATAGAATTTGCAGTGCAGAAGGAGGCCATTCGGCCCATCGAGTCTGTGGCTTTATTGCAGTAAGATGTGTGGCCTCCCACAGCAGGTGGCGAAATGGCTGCTGAATAGAGGACACGCATATTTATACTCCTCCTACTGGGCGGAGCCAGCAGGCAGGGACTACCGGCGAACCTGTAGTACAGGTCCTACCTTACATCACTTAATACAGGTGTAACAGTGGTTTACCACACTTTGATTAAAATTTATATGATTACTTAGTACAAAAGACAAGGCAACCATCTTCAACCTCCTTCTGAGCATCACAGTTGCCTGTCTTCAGCCAATTTGATTTACTCCACATGTTAGCAAGAAATAGCTGAGCACATTGATATAAAAAGATTATGGACAACATTCTGGCAGTAGTACTGAAGATGTGTGCTCCAGATTTAGCCACACTTCCAGCAAATCTGCTCCAATATAGCTACAGCATTCGCATCTCCTTAGACAGCACCTTCCAAACCCATAACACTACCATCTAGATCAGCAGTTTCACGGGAACTCCACCACCTGCACATTCCCCTCCAAGCCAGTCACCATTCTGACTTGGAAATATATCACTTTTCCTTCACCATTGCTGGGTTAAAATCCTGGAAACCCCTCCCTAACAGCACTGTGGGTGTACCTATACCACAGATACTGCAGCAGTTCAAGAAGGCAGCTCTGTACCACCTTCTCACGGGTAATAGGGATGGGCAATAAATGATGGCCTAGCCGACAAAGCCCATATTCCTTGACTGAATTTAAAAACAAAATCTCTTCCAACAAAGTATAAAATTGGCCAAGTATTTCCTGTCCACAAAAAGCAGGACAAATCCAATTCAGCCAATTATGACGCATTAATCTACTGTCAGTATTCAGTAAAGTAATGGAAGGCATCATCAACAGTAGTGTCAAGAGTCACTTACTCACCAATAACATGCTCAAAGATGCTAATTTTAGGTTCCAAAATGAGCCAAAAGAGGTGAATTCCAGAGGTGAGCGACTGCCCTTGACATCAAGGTAACATCTAACTGTGTGTGGCATTGAGGAGCATGGCTAAAATTGAAGTCAGTAGGAATCAGGGGAAAGGTCTCTACTGGCTTCAGCCATTCCTAGCATACATAAACATGTTTGTGGATGCCAATTATCTTAGCCGCAGGTCATTGCTGCAGCCATTCTTCATGGCTGTGTCCTGGTCCAACCATTTTGAACAGCTTTAAAAATGAACTTAACTCATATCATTATTTTTTAAAAATAAATTTAGAGTACCCAATTATTTTTTTCCAATTAAGGGGCAATTTAGGGACTTCCGGGTGCGACGATGACCAGCTAAGTCGCACGTTTCGGCAGCTCCCGTTGGAACGGACTTTTGGGCTCTTAATAGGAGCCCCAACGGCAATTTAAACGGCCAAAAACACTGCGTTAAACCAGAAGGAAATCCCCCCGGACACGCATGGAAAAAGGAGAGGATAGCGGCCGTATTGCAGAAGATCCTCTGGAGCAGCGGCAAGGAAGGGAAGCTCGAAGCAAGATGGCGTCGGAAGGTGGCCGTTTGTTATGGGGCCCGGAGCAACAAGAGTTCCTGCGGCGCTGTGTGGAAGAGCTGAAGAAGGAGTTGAAGAAGGAGGTGTTGGCCCCGATATTACAGGCGATTGAAGGGCTAAAGGAGGAGCAGAGGACCCAGGAGCTGGAGCTTCGGGTCGTGAAGGCAAAGACTGCTGAAAATGAGGATGAAATACAGGGCCTGGTGGTGAAGGCAGAGACGCACGAGGCACAGCACAAAAGGTGTGTGGAGAGTTTGGAAGTACTGGAGAATAACTCGAGGAGGAAGAATTTAAGAGTCCTGGGTCTTCCCGAAGGCGCAGAGGGGGCGGACGTTGGGGCATATGTAACCACGATGCTTCATTCGCTAATGGGATCGGAGGCCCCGACGGGCCCTTTGGAGGTGGAGGGAGCCTATCGAGTTCTGGCGGGAAGATCAAAGGCTGGAGAAATACCTCGAGCTATAGTGGTGAGGTTTCTCCGCTACAATGACAGAGAGACGGTCCTCAGATGGGCGAAGAAAACTCGGAGCTGTAGATGGGAGAACGCGGTGATCTGCGTATACCAGGATTGGAGTGCGGAGGTGGCGAGAAGGAGGGCAAGTTTCAATCGGGCTAAGGCGGTGCTTCACAAAAAGAAGGTTTAATTTGGAATGTTGCAACCGGCGAGACTGTGGGTCACACACTAAGGGAAGCACCACTACTTTGAGACGGCAGAAGAGGCGTGCACATTCATTGTGGACGAGAAGCTGGAATAGTCTGGCGAGAGAAAGAGCTTCTGGGACAAAGTGGTGGGGTGATTATGTGGGGCGAGGAAGGGGAAAGGGGGGGGGATGATTTTTCAATTTGTTAATTCTATGATCCTGTAACTTTTCTAACTTTTCTCTCTTCCCCATGTTGCGGGGGGGGGGGGGGGGGGGGGGGCACGGTGTATGAGGAACTGTGGGCGCTGGTGGGACGGAAAGGGGAAGGAGAAGGGAAATGCGCCATTAGGGCCGGGGCCGAGTGGGAAACGCGGGCTTTGCTCCCGTGCTATGGTAATTGTGGCGGGAACAGGGACACAGAAAGGAGGGGGCCTCGCACAGTGGGGGCCGAGGGCAAGGGGGGAAGCCGAGGTCAGCCAGAGTTCGCTGACTTCTGGGAGCAACATGGGGGGTGCAACTACGCTAGAGGGGGATCTAGCGGAGGGGGGGGGGTTAACTGGGTTGCTGCTGCTAAGGAGAAGGGGGAGCTGTTATGGGACGGGGTGGTCGAGACGGGGGGGCACCGTCGGTGGGATATACAGGTACGTGGGAACCGGGTGAGGAGCTGTGTTAAAAAAGGGGATGGCTAGTCGACAAGGGGGGGGAGGTAAAGAGCCCCCCAACCCGGCTGATCACGTGGAACGTGAGAGGGCTGAACGGGCCGATTAAAAGGGCACGGGTACTCGCACACCTAAAGAAATTAAAGGCAGATGTGGTTATGTTGCAGGAGACGCACCTGAAACTGACAGACCAGGTCAGACTACGTAAAGGATGGGTGGGGCAGGTGTTTCATTCAGGTTTAGATGCGAAGAATAGGGGGGTGGCTATCTTAGTGGGGAAATGGGTACTGTTTGAGGCAAAGACCATAGTGGCGGACAGTGGGGGTAGATACGTGATGGTGAGTGGCAGATTGCAAGGGGAGGCGGTGGTTCTGGTGAACGTATACGCCCCGAACTGGGATGATGCAAATTTTATGAGGCATATGTTGGGGCATGTCCCGGACCTGGAGGCGGGAAAGTTGGTAATGGGGGGAGACTTCAATACGGTGCTTGATCCAGGGCTGGACCGGTTGAGGTCCAGGACCGGGAGGAGGCTGGCAGCGGCCAGGGTGCTCAAGGACTTCATGGAGCAGATGGGAGGAGTAGACCCCTGGAGATTTATTAGGCCTAGGAGTAAGGAGTTCTCATTTTTCTCCCATGTTCACAAGGTATACTCACGGATAGACTTTTTTGTCTTGGGAAGGGCACTGATTCCGAAGGTGACAGGGACGGAGTATACGGCCATAGCCATTTTGGACCACGCTCCACATTGGGTAGATCTGGAGGTAGGAGAGGAAAAAGAACAGCACCCACTCTGGAGAATGGATATGGGCTTATTGGCGGATGAGGGGGTATGTCTAAGGGTGAGGGGCTGTATCGAAAGGTACTTGGAGCTTAATGACAACGGAGAGGTTCAGGTGGGAGTGGTCTGGGAGGCGTTGAAGGCGGTGGTCAGAGGGGAACTGATATCCATAAGGGCACATAAAGGGAAGCAAGAGGGTAAAGAAAGGGAGCGATTGTTGAGAGAACCTCTGAGGGTGGACAGGCAATATGCAGAGGCACCGGAGGAGGGACTGTACAGGGAAAGACAAAGGTTACATGTGGAATTTGACTTGCTGACCACGGGTAAGGCAGAGGCACAGTGGAGGAGGGCACAGGGTGTACAGTATGAGTATGGAGAGAAGGCGAGTCGGCTACTGGCCCACCAATTGAGGAAGAGGGGAGCGGCGAGGGAGATAGGTGGGGTGAGAGATGAGGAGGGAGAGATGGAACGGGGAGCGGAGAGAGTGAACGGGGTGTTCAAGGCATTCTATGAGAGGTTATATAAGGCTCAGCCCTCGGAAGGGAAGGAGGGAATGATGTGTTTCCTGGATCAGCTGGAATTCCCGAAGGTGGAGGAGCAGGAGAGGGCGGGACTGGGAGCTCAGATTCAGATGGAGGAGGTGGTAAAGGGGATTGGGAGCATGCAGGTGGGGAAGGCCCCGGGACCGGATGGATTTCCGGTGGAATTTTATAGGAAATATATGGACCTACTGGCCCCGCATTTGACGAGAACCTTGAATGAGGCCAGGGAAAGGGGGAAGTTGCCCCCGACTATGTCGGAGGCGACGATATCGGTACTTTTGAAGAAGGAAAAAGACCCGCTGCAGTGTGGGTCCTACAGGCCCATTTCCCTTTTAAACGTAGGTGCTAAGCTCCTGGCCAAGGTGATGGCGACGAGGATAGAGGACTGTGTCCCGGGGTGGTCCACGAGGATCAAACTGGGTTCGTTAAGGGGAGACAGCTGAACACGAACATACGGAGGGTGCTAGGGGTGATGATGATGCCCCCACCAGAGGGGGAGGCGGAGATAATGGTGGCGATGGACGCCGAGAAAGCATTCGATAGAGTGGAGTGGGACTATCTGTGGGAAGTGTTGAGGAGATTTGGTTTTGGAGAAGGGTTTATTGGATGGGTACAGCTGCTATATAGGGTCCCGGTGGCAAGTGTGATCACGAATAGGCAGAGGTCTGACTACTTCCGTCTTTATAGAGGGACGAGGCAGGGGTGTCCCCTGTCTCCGTTACTGTTTGCATTGGCAATTGAGCCCCTGGCCATAGCAATGAGGGGCTCCAGGAAGTGGAGGGGAGTACTCAGGGGAGGAGAAGAACACCGGGTATCATTGTATGCAGATGATTTATTGCTGTGTGTTGCGGACCCAGTGGAGGGGATGCCTGAGATAATGCAGACACTCAGGGAGTTTGGGGAATTCTCGGGGTACAAATTGAATATGGGGAAGAGTGAGTTGTTTGTGGTGCATCCGGGGGAGCAGAGCAGGGGAATAGATGATTTACCGCTGAGGAAGGTAACAAGAGATTTCCGGTACTTAGGGATTCAGATAGCCAGGGGTTGGGGAACCTTACATAGGCTTAATCTAACACGATTGGTGGAACAGATGGAGGAGGATTTTAAGAGATGGGACATGGTGCCCCTGTCACTGGTGGGTAGGGTGCAGGCGGTCAAAATGGTAGTCCTCCCGAGATTCCTTTTTGTGTTTCAGTGCCTCCCGGTGATGGTCATGAAGGCTTTTTTCAAGAAAATCGAGAAAAGTGTCATGAGTTTTGTGTGGGCTGGGAAGACCCCGAGAGTGAGGAGGGGGTTTTTGCAGCGTAGCAGGGATAGGGGGGGACTGACACTACCGAGCTTAAGTGAGTACTACTGGGCCGCCAATATCTCAATGGTGTGTAAGTGGATGGGAGAAGGGGAGGGAGCGGCGTGGAAGAGATTGGAGATGGCGTCCTGCAAAGGAACCAGCCTACAAGCACTGGCGACGGCGCCGTTGCCGTTCTCCCCGAAGAAATACACCACAAGTCCAGTGGTGGTGGCAACACTGAAAATTTGGGGGCAGTGGAGACGGCATAGGGGAAGGACGGGAGCCTCGGTGCGGTCCCCGATAAGAAATAATCATAGGTTTGTCCCGGGGAGAATAGACGGGGGATTTGGAGCATGGCAGAGAGCTGGGATTGTGCAACTGAGAGATCTGTTCTTAGACGGGACGTTTGCGAGTCTGGGAGCGCTGACGGAAAAATATGGGTTGCCCCAAGGGAATGCATTTTGGTACATGCAACTGAGGGCTTTTGCGAGGCAACAGGTGAGGGAATTCCCGTAGCTCCCGACGCAGGAGATTCAGGATAGAGTGATCTCAGGGACATGGGTGGGGGATGGTAGGGTGTCGGATATATACAGGGAAATGAGGGACGAGGGGGAGATCATGGTGGATGAGCTGAAGGGAAAATGGGAAGAAGAGCTGGGGGAAGAGATTGAAGAGGGGCTGTGGGCAGATGCCCTACGTAGTGTAAACTCTTCGTCCTCATGCGCCAGGCTAAGCCTGATACAATTCAAGGTTTTGCACAGGGCGCATATGACCGGAGCAAGGCTCAGTAAATGTTTTGGGGTAGAGGATAGGTGTGGGAGATGCGCGAGAGGCCCAGCAAACTACACCCACATGTTTTGGTCATGCCCGGCACTGCAGGGGTTCTGGGTGGGGGTGGCGAATGTGCTTTCGAAGGTGGTGGGGGTCCGGGTCGAGCCAAGCTGGGGGTTGGCTATATTTGGGGTTGCAGAAGAGCCGGGAGTGCAGGAGGTGAGAGAGGCTGATGTTTTGGCCTTTGCGTCCCTAGTAGCCCGGCGAAGGATATTGCTTATGTGGAAGGAAGCCAAACCCCCGGGCGTGGAGACCTGGATAAACGACATGGCAGGGTTTATAAAACTAGAACTGATAAAGTTTGTATTAAGGGGTTCGGCTCAAGGGTTCACGAGGCGGTGGCAACCGTTCATTAACTATCTCGCAGAACGATAAAGGAAATGGGAAGGTAACAGCAGCAACCCAGGGGGGAGGGGGGGGGGAGGGCTCGGGAGGGTCCTCAGGGGTGTTTTTGTATAGATATTTGTACTTGGCTATGTATGTTGGACTGTTTGATTCTATTATCTGGGAGAGTTATTATTTTTGTTATGGCAGTTGCCATTTAGTTTATATATTATTTATTTATTTGTTAAAAATGGTCACTGTTATTTATATTGTTTTATTGTTGTAAAAAGGGAAAAACCTTTGTATTGTTTTGTTTGGCCGAAAAATTTGAATAAAATATATTTTTTTAAAAAAAGGGGCAATTTAGCTTGGCCAATCCACCTACTCTGCACATCTTTGGGTTGTGGGTGTGGGGCCCACGCAGGGGAGAATGTGCAAACTCCACACATACAGTGACGTGACCCGGGACCAGAATTAAACCCTGGTCCTCAGCACCGTAGGCAAACGTAACTCCATCATAAGGCCAGACATGGGGAGATACGGTGTTCAGTTCAGTTTGCACTCTTTGGATAGTGAACAAAGAACAAAGAACAGTACAGCACAGGACAGGCCCTTCGGCCCTCCAAGCCTGCCCCAATCACGTATCCTATCTAGACCAACCGCCTGTATCCTTCTATACCGTCTATTCATGTGCCTATCCAGGTAAGTCTTAAAGGTCACTAACGTATCTGCTTCAACCACCTCACTTGGCAGTGCATTCCAGGCCACCACCACCCTTTGTGTAAAAAACTTACCCCGCACATCTCCACTGAACCTCTCCCCCCTCGCCTAGAACCTCTGCCCCCTTGTAATTGTCATTTTCGCCCTGGGAAAAAGCCTCCAACTTTCACCCTATCTATACCCCTAATAATTTTATAAACTTCCATCAGATCGCCCCTCAGCCTCCGTCTCTCTAGGCAGAACAATCCCAGCGTGTTCAATCTCTCGTGATAGCTAATACCCTCCAAGCCAGGCAACATCCTGATAAACATTTTCTGTACTCTCTCCAAAGCCTCCATGTCCTTCTGATGGTCTGGTGACCAGAATTGGACACAATATTCCAAATGTGGCCTAACCAACGTTCTATATAACTAACATAATTTTTGAGCTTTTATATGAAGCAGTCCATTTCTGCACGCAGCAACAATTGGACAACATTCAAACTTGGGCTTATAAATCGGAAATAGCTTTCATACCACACAAGTATCATGCAATGACCATCTCCAAGAAGTGAGATTCTAACCACCTCCTCTTAACATTCAACAGCATGATCATCATTGAACCCTTCCACCATCAACATCCTGTGGGTCACTATTGACCAGACCTTAACAGAAATAATGTGGTTACAAGAGTAGATCAGAGACTGGGTATTTTGTAGTAAGTGCCTCGCTTCCTGACTCCCCAAACCCTCCCCAGAACCCAACAAAGTACAAGTGCTGGAATACCCTCCATTTGCTTGAATGAGTGCAGTTCCAACAGCACTCAAGAAGCTCGACAGCATCCAGGATAAAGCAGCCCTTTGATCGGCAACGCATCCACTACCTTAAACATTCACTTCCTGCATCATTAATGCAACGTGTACCAATTCGAGATGCACAGCAACAACTTGCCACGGTTCCTTCAACAGCTCCTTCCAAAAACACAACCCCTACCATCTAGAATAACAAGTAGATGCATAGAAACACCACCACCTGCACATTTCCCTTCAAGTCACACATCATCCTGACTTTAGAACTAAAGCACCTACACTTCTTGAACTGCAGCGGTTCAAGGAAGGCATCTCCTCGATACCTTCTCAAGGGCAATTTATGGATGGGCAATAAATGCTGGCCTAGCCAGTGACTCTCGCATCCCATTCACAAATAATTTTAAAAGACATGCAGACACCATTGTTGACGCCAGCTCAGAAGTCGAGGAGTTCCATGACAGCAAAATGGTTCCGCAGCTGGACCGATTCAGCGACTGTGGAGGGGCTAGCACCGGCGCTATGTTGAACACAGTCGATTCCAATGAGAAACGGTACTGAATTCGCCGGGTCCATGATTGACACTCGGGAGGCTGACAAGCTGCAGCTACATATCCGCATTACAATCCACACACACTCATCCCAGCCAACAAGATGGCACTGATTGTGCTGGAGCACACCCCTACAGCCGATGGGTCGGCTGGGTTTAGAGGACACCAAAGGGGTGGCCTGAGGGGGGCACCTATATGACCTGTGGCTCTAAGTATAGGAGCGGCATGCGCAGCTGTATGGCTGCCTTTCCGGCTGCGGCAATGGTGTTCCGTGCCCATCCATCCCGACACCACAGTCCACCTCCTGGCCGCCCCCCACAATTCTCCCCGGACCCGGCAGAAGCCCCCCGGCCAGCGGCACAACTGTCAGCAAACTATGGCGGTGTTGGACACTTTCCGCACCCCCTCTCTCTCCCTCAGCAACCACGACGCCAGTTTCATGATTTTAAACGCACAAGGGAACCGCGCTGTCGGGAACTCGGCCCATCAGAGGTGAAGAATCGCAGAGGCCCGGGAGAATACCGGGTCAGGACCGCTAATGATATGCAAATGGTGTTTACTGTACGTGCGTTCCGGACCTCATTGACGCCGCTGTCGAGGTGACGGAAAATTGCGATTTGGTGTCAAATCGGCGCAGCCGCGATTTTGGCGTTGGACTATATTCCTGGCTTGGGTCACTGTCTGTGTGAAGTCTGCACGTTCTCCCCGTGTCTGCGTGGGTTTCCTCCGGGTGCTCCGGTTTCCTCCCACAAGTCCCGAAAGGCGTGCTATTAGGTGAATTGGACAATCTGAATTTGCCCTCCGTGTACCCGAACAGGCGCCGGAATGTGGCAACGAGGGGATTTTCACAGTAACTTCATTGCAGTGCTAATGGAAGCATACTTGTGACACTAATAAAGATTATTATTATATGGTTGACTTTTAACTGCCCTCTGAAATGGCCTAGCAAACCACTCAGTTCAAAGGCACTATGATGTAGTCATTAACCCTTCATATATCTTCATATATACATATCACTACACCACCCACCAAAATGGCCCCTCATGCCCATTCCTCCAGTATATACTATGCACAGACCTAATGTACACTATAGTAACAATGCCATGTGAAAAATTGCATTGAGAAAACACCCATGCATATCCTTTGAGAAGAAACCGGTGTTCCGATGACAACCCTATCAAAGTATCAATTAAACAGACCATCAAAGTGTCAATAACAGTGGTTTTAAGCTTTTGACACTTCCTAGCCTTGTGCAAATAAACACTGAGACAATAACAAAATGGATCAGAGAAAAAAATTACTTATTATAACCTAATGGAGATGTCAATTGAACAAAGTCAAAACTTCTCTGCATTTGTGCAAATAATCTCACTCATATAATCCTTTAAAAAATGGCTGAGCCTCAGCCAAACCCCATCATGCACCATCACCCATTCCGTCACTGTCTTTGGGTCAAAATCCTGGTACACCCTGGTTAGCAGCTCAGTGGGTGTACCTTACACCACAATGCAGTACAACCGTTCAAGAAGGCAGCTCACCGTCACCTTTTCAAGGGCAATAAGGGTTGGGAAACAAATGCTGGCAAGAAATTTCTTTTTAAATCTTTTATTAGCCAAGGCACGGTATGTACGAGCAGGAAGGTTATCCTGGGATAGTATAAAACACTGGTCAGACAGCAGACTTCATACAGTTCTGGTCACCACAATTCAAGAATGATGTGATCACACTGGAGAGAGTGCAGATGAAATTTACGAATTGGGATCATTTAGCTATAGGAACGATTGGATAAGTTGGGATTGTAATCTTTAGAGCCGAGGAAGTGATGGGGATATTTAACTGAGGTTATTAAATTATGAGTATCTGAGATAGAATGGATAGTAAGGACCCGATTTTGATTAGCAGAGGGATCAATTACCAGGTGGCAATGGGCGGCATGGTAGCACAGTGGTTAGCACTGTTGCTTCACAGCGTCAGGGTCCCAGATTCGATTCCCCGCTGGGTCACTGTCTGTGCGGAGTCTGCACGTTCTCCCCGTGTCTGCATGGGTTTTCTCCGGGTGCTCTGGTTTCCTCCCACAGTCCAAAGACGTGCAGGTTAGGTGGATTGGCCATGATAAATTGCCCTTCGTGACCAAAAAGGGTAGGAGGGGTTATTGGGTAACGGGGATAGGGTGGAAGTGAGTGCTAAGTGGGTCGGTGCAGACGCGATGGGCCGAATGACCTCCTTCTGCACTGTATGTTCTATATTCTATGTTCACAGCGCCAGGGTCCCAGGTTCGATTCCCGGCTTGGATCACTGTATGTGGGGAGGCTGCATATTCTCCCTGTGTCTGCATGGGGTTCTTCCAGGTGCTCCGATTTCCTTCCATAAGTCCCGCAAGACGTGCTTGTTTGGTGAATTGGATATTCTGAATTCTCCCTCTGTGTACCCGAACAGGCGCCGGAATGTGGCGACTTGCAGCTTTCCCCAGTAACTTCATTGCAGTGTTAATGTAAGCCTACTTGTGACAATGATAAAGATTATTATTATTAAATACTCAATAGGTCAGGAAGAGAGAATTGGAGTTAATGGGGGGCGGGGTTGGATCTTTAACCTCTCTCCAAAAATTTGGATGGGTAAAAAGTGAAAATGAAAATTTTTTCAAACAAGCCCCAACCTGCTCATTTCTACTTTAACTGCAGATGGATGGCAGGCAGATGTCCAATCAACTCTCGGGAGGAGAGGTTGGTCAAAATACTTAAAGGTGGCCGCATGTCTCCAGTTAAGCAATTAATGTTGGCCAGGTTTCTGTGGCTTTGGGAGACCGAACAGGTAAAAGGCACAAAGAAGGGCTTTATCTATAATTTAAGAGCATTTACAATGTTTGTGGGCCAGGAAGAACAGGAATGTATCCTCTGACCCAACAAAGCTACCCCGTGAGCCCTCCATGATTTCTTTGCTCCAACACGCAACTGTGTAATTCTCCTTTGCCGTCTGCAGCCTGTCTCCTAACTACCAAATCTACCAGCGAATTTTCCCCCTCCACTATCTGTGCCTTCTCCCGTGATCCCTCTCCACTCTCATGTAAGGGTCCTTCCTGTTTATTGCCTTATTTCTCCATTATTTTAATTTTGATGTTATTATTTTTGATCCATGGTTGATTAATGGACATCTATCTTCAAGTCAAGCAGCAGAGAGAACGAGAAATTCAGAAGTTACAGGAGAGAACACTCTGCTAGTCTCTGCTAGTTTGAACAGGAGCTTCAAACTTTTCGGCACCAGAGAGAGACATGGGGTGGGACTCTGTTTGATTGATTCACTGGGGGCCAATGAATCGGCCCAAAAGACCATACTCTGCCCAGTAGCAGGAGGTGAATGGATCCTGTCCCAGTGGAATGACTTTCAGAGTCCCAAGGAGCTGGGTTTGACTCCTGGAAGCATAGGGACAAGGACTCTATCTCTCTCCTCTGTGTTTTCTCCAGAAAGGCTGTGAGTGCTGTATTTCTGAAACTACAGAGGCCTGAATGAACCTACAGTACAGTCTCCGACTGAAAGTAGAATTTGAAGAGGAGTAAGGTTCTGGAAAGAACCAACTGAAACAAAGACTCTTTTTCTCTTTTACGTATGATTTTCCTACTCCCTTCTTCCCCGCTGTGTTTGTCTGTTGTATGTGTGTGTGTGGAGGATGGGGGGCGGACTGTGCATGTTAAAGTAGGGAATTAGGAATTAGATAATGGTTAACCAGTTGTATTTGCTTCGACAGTTCTTTTTATTAATAAAAAGTAATTGGATTTACATTTACAAACTTGGTGACTGTAATTATTGGGCAGCCAAGGGCCAAAACCTTGGGTATTTTTCCACGAATTATTGGTCAATTCACTTGTGCTGTGACTGTGGGTCAAGTGGGGCTGGAATTGGCCGTGGTGTCATAACACTCACCATTCACACCTCCAGCAATTTATGCCTCAGCCGCCATGGCACCTCCCTGTGATCTCTCCTTTGAACAGTATCTTCCCTGACATCCAACTCTGTGCACAGGGATCTCTCGCACCTCCCTGACAGTGATCCCTTCCCTACCTGCTCCTGATTTTTCTTTCTGTTGCAGCCTTTCCCCCCTGATGGGCAGCTAGCCTGTCAATCCAGCTGGCTGACAGGCAGAAAGGTTGGAGCTAACATGCAAAAGGCATCTTGCCATTAAAAACCGCCAGACGGTCATGAAACAAGTACTTTTGGGTTGCTCATCCATAACTTCTTCACCTTACTTCAAACACGTAACCCTCTAAGTATCAGGGCCAATGCTTCAACTTGATAACCCTCTGTGCACATCAATATTTACGGCAAGTGGGCACAGTGGTTAGCACTGCTGCCTCACAGCGCCAGGGACCCGGGTTCAATTACAGTCTCGGGTGACTGTGTTGAGTATTTCACTTTCTTCCTGTGTCTGCGTGGGTTTCCTCCGGGTGTTCCGGTTTCCTCCCACAGTCCATTCATAAAGTTAATTGAAATTCCACAGCGATGTGGTTTAGCTGTCTTCCTTTGTTGATGCTCTTTATTTCTTGCACTGTTTTCTGACAACTTGGCTAAGAGGAGACAAGACCATACACGACCGGTTATATATTTCATAATCTGCATTTTGACACCTTGTCGGTTCAAAATTGGGCCCATCCCAATTCTGAATGTGTAAGTTGTTGCAATCAGACTGATTATTACCCTTGGTGGGTGTAGTGTCTGCAAGGGCAGGCAAAACATTACTGAATTATGGTGGAGAAGTTCCATTCACAGGAACTGCTGTGAAACTGCTAGGTTGAAAAACATGATATTAAGAAAGACAAAATTAAAATAGATTTTGGGTCAGAATTGGACACATTATTTCTTGAATAATACTACAAAGTGACAACCATGGTTCACTGGGACACTTGTGAGGTGAATCTCCCTGGATGCCATATGCAGGTGTTGGCATGTGTGTAGTAAACATCCTCTGGAACTCTGCAAAGCAGAAAGATTATGATATCAATCAGCACACTACACTCGTTTGAGTCAGCAATACCATTTTGCAGCTCAGTGCCCAGCTAATGTCCTCCACTCAATTTAACACAGCTGAACAGCATGAAAGGGTGTTCCAACATGATTTACTAGACTCCTCAACGACTCCCCTCGGATTGATCTGTTACCTGTAAGAACACTATTCACGCTGCCCTACGCTGCTCTTGCTTTGTTTGGCCGTTGTTCTGCACTGTAACCAATCACTGTTTGTCAATGTACTTTGTCGATTATTCTTTTTGTCTATTGTGTACGTACTGTGTGCATTCCCTTGACCGCAGAAAAATATGTTTCACTGTACTTCGTGACAATAAATCAATAAATAAATCAAAGGGATCATCGACTACTTACAGATTAGTTGCTGGCTGATTTCTACTGCTTTTTGTGATGATTCTACAAATGTTTACTGATTTCTATAATAGTTCCAAGTTGCCAAAGTCTACAGGGAGTGGTGTGGCAGGTTCTGACTTCTGGGGCGAAATTCTCCGGAAACGGCGCGATGTCCGCCGACTGGTGCCCAAAACGGCGCCAATCAGACGGGCATTGCGCCGCCCCAAAGGTGCGGAATGCTCCGCATCTTTGGGGGCCAAGCCCCAACATTGAGGGGCTAGGCCGACGCCGGAGGAATTTCCGCCCCGCCAGCTGGCGGAAACGGCCTTTGTTGCCCCGCCAGCTAGCATGCGCATGCGCGGGAGCGTCAGCGGCCGCTGACAGTTTCCCACACATGCGCAGTGGAGGGAGTCTCTTCCACTTCCACCATGGTGGAGACCGTGGCGGAGGCGGAAGGGAAAGAGTGCCCCCACGGCACAGGCCCGCCCGCGGATCGGTGGGCCCCGATCGCGGGCCAGGCCACCGTGGGGGCACCCCCAGGGGCCAGATCGCCCCGTGCCCCCCCCAGGACCACGGAGCCCGCCCGCGCCGCCTTGTCCCGCCAGTAAGGTAGATGATTTAATTTACGCCGGCGGGACAGGCAATTTATCGGCGGGACTATCCGGGCCGGAGAATCGAGCGGGGCGATTCCCGCCCCCGCCGAATATCCGATGCCGGAGACTTAGGCAACCGGCGGGGGCGGGATTCACGGCAGCCCCCGGCGATTCTCCGACCCGGCGGGGGGTCGGAGAATGTCGCCCCTGATTCTGCTGACTTCAAGGCATGTATGCACTAGTAGGCATTCCCCTTGGAGAAGGGTTCACAACAGACGTATGTACCCACCCAGAGCCTTCAAGGAGCAATTCTCCCGCATGAACAATGTTTGATACTTCAATAAGGGCATCCTTAATTGGCAGCCAGCCCCAACCTGTTGACACAATTGCAGCTTCAGAGCTGGACAGGGATTGCGTTTTCAGTGGTTCTGAAGATGACTGTGACAATGAACCTCTATTTTTTTTTTTTTAATAATGACCTTTTTTATTTAAACAAGAACAAAAGAAAACAACAACAAATAAATAAATATTAAATAACAAAAATAAAAACTAGCCCTAATTGGCAACTGCCTTGTCTCAGGCCACACCCCCCCCCCCCCCCCCCCCCCACCCCCCACCCCCCAAGTTCTGGGCTGCTGCTGCTGCCTTCTTTGTTCTCCCCTATCTATCTTTCCGCAAGATATTCGACGAACGGTTGCCACCGCCTTGTAAACCCTTGAGCCGACCCCCTTAGGACGAACTTAATCCGCTCTAACTTTATGAACCCCGCCATATCATTTATCCAGGTCTCCACCCCCGGGGGCTTGGCTTCTTTCCACATTAGCAATATTCTGCGCCGGGCTACTAGGGACGCAAAGGCCAAAACATCGGCCTCTTTCGCCTCCTGCACTCCCGGCTCTTGTGCAACCCCAAATATAGCCAACCCCCAGCTTGGTTCGACCCGGACTCCTACTACTTTCGAAAGCACCTTTGTCACCCCCATCCAAAACCCCTGTAGTGCCGGGCATGACCAAAACATATGGGTATGATTCGCTGGGCTTCTCGAGCACCTCGCACACCTATCCTCCACCCCAAAAAATTTACTGAGCCGTGTTCCAGTCATATGTGCCCTGTGTAATACCTTAAACTGAATCAGGCTTAGCCTGGCGCACGAGGACGACGAGTTTACCCTGTTTAGGGCATCTGCCCACATCCCCTCCTCAATCTCCTCCCCTAGCTCTTCTTCCCATTTCCCTTTTAGTTCGTCCATCATAGTCTCCCCTTCGTCTCTCATTTCCCTATATATATCCGACACCTTACCGTCCCCCACCCATTTCTTTGAGATGACTCTGTCCTGCACCTCTTGTGTCGGGAGCTGCGGGAATTCCCTCACCTGCTGCCTCGCAAAAGCCCTCAATTGCATGTACCTGAATGCATTCCCTTGGGGCAACCCATATTTCTCGGTCAGCGCTCCCAGACTCGCAAACTTCCCATCCACAAATAGATCTTTCAATTGCGTTATACCTGCTCTTTGCCACATTCCATATCCCCCATCCATTCCCCCCGGGGCAAACCTATGGTTGTTTCTTATCGGGGACCCCCCCAGTGCTCCGGTCTTTCCCCTATGTCGTCTCCACTGTCCCCAAATCTTCAGTGTAGCTACCACCACCGGACTCGTGGTATAGTTCCTTGGTGAGAACGGCAATGGGGCTGTCACCATAGCCTGCAGGCTGGTCCCCCTACAGGACGCCCTCTCTAATCTCTTCCACGCCGCTCCTTCCTCCTCTCCCATCCACTTACTCACCATTGAAATATTAGCGGCCCAATAATACTCACTTAGGCTCGGTAGTGCCAGCCCCCCCCTATCCCTACTACGCTGTAAGAATCCCTTCCTCACTCTCGGAGTCTTCCCGGCCCAAACAAAACCCATAATACTCTTTTCTATCCTTTTGAAAAAAGCCTTCGTGATCACCACCGGGAGACACTGAAACACAAAAAGGAATCTCGGGAGGACCACCATCTTAACTGCCTGCACCCTCCCTGCCATTGACAATGCTACCATGTCCCATCTCTTGAAATCTTCCTCCATCTGTTCCACCAACCGCGTCAAATTTAGCCTGTGCAATGTGCCCCAATTCTTAGCTATCTGGATCCCCAGGTAACGAAAGTCTCTTGTTACCTTCCTCAACGGTAGGTCTTCTATTTCTCTACTCTGCTCCCCTGGATGCACCACAAACAGCTCACTCTTTCCCATGTTCAATTTATACCCTGAAAAATCCCCAAACTCCCCAAGTATCCGCATTATTTCTGGCATCCCCTCCGCTGGATCCGCCACATATAGTAGCAGATCATCCGCATATAAAGATACCCGGTGTTCTTCTCCTCCCCTAAGTATTCCCCTCCATCCCTTGGAACCTCTCAGCGCTATCGCCAGGGGCTCAATCGCCAGTGCAAACAGTAATGGGGACAGAGGACATCCCTGCCTTGTCCCTCTGTGGAGCCGAAAATATGCCGATCCCCGTCCATTCGTGACCACACTCGCCACTGGGGCCCTATACAACAGCTGCACCCATCTAACATACCCCTCTCCGAACCCAAATCTCCTCAACACCTCCCACAGATAATCCCACTCCACTCTATCAAATGCTTTCTCGGCATCCATCGCCACTACTATCTCCGTTTCACCCTCTGGTGGGGCCATCATCATTATGCCTAACAACCTCCGTATGTTCGTGTTCAGCTGTCTCCCCTTCACAAACCCAGTTTGGTCCTCATGAACCACCCCCGGGACACATTCCTCTATTCTCATTGCCATTACCTTGGCCAAGACCTTGGCATCTACATTGAGGAGGGAGATTGGTCTGTAGGACCCGCATTGTAGCGGATCCTTTTCCTTCTTTAAAAGAAGCGATATCGTTGCTTCTGACATAGTCGGGGGCAGTTGTCCCCTTTCCTTTGCCTCGTTGAAGGTCCTCGTCAGTAGCGGGGCGAGCAAGTCCAAATATTTTCTGTAAAATTCAACTGGGAATCCGTCCGGTCCCGGGGCCTTTCCCGTCTGCATGTTCCTAATTCCTTTCACCACTTCTTCTACCGTGATCTGTGCTCCCAATCCCATCCTTTCCTGCTCTTCCACCTTGGGAATTTCCAGCCGATCCAAAAACTCCATCATTCTCTCCCTCCCATCCGGGGGTTGAGCTTCATACAATTTTTTATAAAATGTCTTGAACACTTCATTCACTCTCTCCGCTCCCCGCTCCGTCTCTCCATCTTCGTCTCTCACCCCCCCTATTTCCCTCGCTGCTCCCCTTTTCCTCAATTGGTGTGCCAGCAATCTGCTCGCCTTCTCTCCATATTCATACTGTACACCCTGCGCCTTCCTCCATTGTGCCTCTGCAGTGCCTGTGGTCAGCAAGTCAAATTCCACATGCAGCCTTTGCCTTTCCCTATACAGTCCCTCCTCCGGTGCTTCCGCATACTGTCTGTCCACCCTCAAAAGTTCTTGCAACAACCGCTCCCGTTCCTTACTCTCCTGCTTCCCTTTATGTGTCCTTATTGATATCAGCTCCCCCCTAACCACCGCCTTCAACGCCTCCCAGACCACTCCCACCTGAACCTCCCCATTGTCATTGAGTTCCAAGTACTTTTCAATGCATCCCCTCACCCTTAAGCACACCCCCTCATCCGCCATTAGTCCCATATCCATTCTCCAGGGTGGACGCCCTCTTGTTTCCTCCCCTATCTCCAAGTCTACCCAGTGTGGGGCATGATCCGAAATGGCTATAGCCGTATATTCCGTTCCCCTCACCCTCGGGATCAATGCCCTACCCAACACAAAAAAGTCTATGCGTGAATAGACTTTATGGACATAGGAGAAAAACGAGAACTCCTTACTCCTAGGTCTACTGAATCTCCACGGGTCCACCCCTCCCATCTGCTCCATAAAATCCTTAAGCACCTTGGCTGCTGCCGGCCTCCTACCAGTCCTGGACTTCGACCTATCCAGCCTTGGTTCCAACACCGTGTTAAAGTCTCCCCCCATTATCAGCTTTCCGGTCTCTAGGTCTGGGATGCGTCCTAGCATTCGCCTCATAAAATTGGCATCGTCCCAATTCGGGGCATACACGTTTACCAACACCACCATCTCTCCCTGTAATTTGCCACTCACCATCACGTATCTGCCCCCGTTATCCGCCACTATAGTCTTTGCCTCGAACATTACCCGCTTCCCCACTAATATAGCCACCCCCCTGTTTTTCGCATCCAGCCCCGAATGGAACACCTGCCCTACCCATCCTTTGCGCAACCTAACCTGATCTATCAGTTTCAGGTGCGTTTCCTGTAACATGACCACATCTGCTTTAAGTTTCTTAAGGTGTGCGAGTACTCGTGCCCTCTTTATCGGCCCGTTAAGCCCCCTCACGTTCCACGTGATCAGCCGAGTTGGGGGGCTTCCCACCCCCCCCCCCCTTGCCGGTTAGCCATCATCTTTTTCCAGCTTCTCGCCCAGTTCCCACGCGGCTGTATTTCTCCCAGACGGTGCCCCCCCCGCCCATCCTTTCCCGCACCCACTCCCCCCTTTCCCCAGCAGCAGCAACCCAGTAATTCCCCCCTCCCCCCCCCCCCCCGCTAGACCCCCCGCTAGCGTAATTACTCCCCCCATGTTGCTCCCAGAAGTCAGCAAACTCTGGCTGACCTCGGCTTCCCCCCGTGATCACGGCTCGCCCCGTGCGGTGCCCCCTCCTTCCTGCTTCTCTATTCCCGCCATAATTATCATAGCGCGGGAACCAAGCCCGCGCCTCTCCCTCGGCCCCGCCTCCCATGGCCAACGCCCCATCTCCTCTCCCTCCCCACCTCCCCCCATCACCACCTGTGGGAGAAAGAAAAGTTACCATACCGCAGGATTAATCATACAATCCCTCTTCGCCCCCCCCCCCCCCCCCACTCGTCCCACCACTTTGTCCAAACGTTCATTTTCGTAGTCCAATCATTCCAATTTTTCTTCTACAATAAAAGTCCACGTTTCATCCGCCGTCTCAAAGTAGTGGTGCCTCCCTTGATATGTGACCCACAGTCTTGCCGGTTGCAGCATTCCAAACTTTATCTTTTTTTTGTGAAGTACCGCTTTGGCCCGATTAAAGCTCGCCCTCCTTCTCGCCACCTCCGCACTCCAATCTTGATAGACGCGGATCACCGCGTTCTCCCATTTACTACACCGAGTTTTCTTCGCCCATCTAAGGACCATTTCTCTATCCTTAAAACGGAGAAATCTCACCACTATGGCTCTGGGAGCTTCTCCTGCTCTCGGTCCTCGCACCATAACTCGGTATGCTCCCTCCACCTCCAACGGACCCGTCGGGGCCTCCACTCCCATTAACGAGTGCAGCATCGTGCTCACATATGCCCCGACGTCCGCCCCCTCCACACCTTCAGGAAGGCCAAGAATCCTCAAGTTGTTCCTCCTTGCGTTATTTTCCAGTGCCTCCAACCTCTCCACAGATCGTTTCTGGTGTGCCTCCTGTATCTCCGACTTCACCACCAGGCCCTGTATGTCGTTTTCATTCTCTGCTGCTTTCGCCTTCACGACCCGAAGCTCCTGCTCCTGGGTCTTTTGTTCCTCTTTCAGCCCTTCAATCGCCTGTAATATCGGGGCCAACAACTCTTTCTTCATTTCCTTTTTTATCTCCTCCACGCAGCGTTTCAAAAACTCTTGTTGTTCAGGGCCCCATATGAAACTGCCACCTTCCGACGCCATCTTGGTTTCTGCTTGCCTTCCTTGCCGTTGTTCCAAAGGATCCGCTGCAATCCGGCCACTTTCCTCTCCTTTTTCCATCCGTGTCCAGGGGGAACACCCTTCTGGTTTACCGCACGGTGTTTTCAGCCGTTAAAATTGCCGTTGGGGCTCCTATCAAGAGCCCAAAAGTCCGTTTCACAGGGAGCTGCCGAAACGTGCGACTCAGCTGGTCATCGCCGCACCCGGAAGTCTTGACAATGAACCTCTATTGATTTGACTCATTCCAGGCTGGAGTTTGCGACATCTCGCAGTTTTCCATCCACTACTACATAAGGGGGGTTGCAGAGGTTCTCCATTCAAAGAAAACTGACGACATTTAATTTCCTCCTTTCAGAGAGAAGCAGATGGAATGAGTGCAGAGTTTAGCTTGGATTGCAGATTGCCCCATTGTGGTGGGTGCCATTGACTGCATGCACATCACTCGATGGATGCTGCATGTTAATTGTGCCATGCACCAGAACTAAAAGGGATTCTACTCCTTGTGACCATTGGCAGCAGAGTGTGCAGGTCAATGCCTAGTATCCTGACAGCATTCACGATGCTTTCATTCTGCAGCAGTTTACTGTACATTTTGCTTGAACCACCACAGCAAATTAAAGGGAAAGTACCGCTGATGGCATGGCTGATAACTTTGGTATGCAGCCCACACACATGCGTGTTATGCAAACAATGAAAGCCATGCTTTAACATGGAACATGATAACACAGACCATTGAAATGATCTCCACTTCATGGAGGCTGTAGTATTAAATTGAGCAGTGTCAAACTGGTGGTCAGCTCCATGCTGCAGGACTTTGTGATCATGGGGGCACAGATCATGTCACCAACTATACAGTGTGCAGCTGAGGAACAGGAGAATGAGGAAGAGCAAGATGCTACGTAGACAGTCCCTTGCTGGATGGGCAGGTTGTGAAGAAGATGTCCAAGTGGGATACTAGTAATCTGAACCATAATTGCCAACAATTCCACACATCTCCTTCCCTTTGTCACTGACCATCACTGTATCTGCTTGGCAACAATCCTGTCACCTTCAATGGCCATGGATTTTGATACCCTGTGGGCAGTGCTGTGTGGTGGGGCAGATATATTTAGTGTAAGACCCATGCTCTCATATGTCTCGGTGAAGATGTTGAAGAAGGCTTGAAGCTTGGACTCCGAATGTGCGCAGGTGCAAGCATCATGGTGGGGCTGGTTTAGCACAGTGGTGGGGCTGGTTTAGCACAGTGGGCTAAATAGCTGGCTTGAAATGCAAAACAATCCCCGAACAGGCGCCAGAATGTGGCGACTAGGGGCGTTTCACAGTAACTTCATTGAAGCCTACTTGTGACAATATGCGATTATTATTATTATTATCATTTATATACTTCAATGACATAGTTCAATGACAGAGGAAGGGACAAGCTTGGATCTGGCCTGCAGGCAGCAGTGGTTGAATAGATTCCTGTTTGTTCTGTTTAGCTGAGATGGAGCATTGCAGCAAGGAAGATTGAGAAGAGAGTTGGTGCGATGACACAGCTTTGCTTGACCCTTGTTTGTATGTGAATTGGGTCTGTGGTGGGTCCGTTGGTCAGGATCACGGTTTGCATGTCACCGTGGAGCAGGTGGAGGATGGTGACAAACTTTTGGGGACAGCAAAATTGGAGGAGTGTGCTCGTGGTTGATAGTGTCGAAGGTCATTGTGAGGTCAAAGAAGACCATGTACAAGGGTTGTGCTGTTCCCTGCATTTCTCTTTTGTTCTCACGTGGTGAAGATCATGTTTGTTGTGCCTCTTAGTGGGCGGAATCCACATTACGACTCTGGGAGGAGCTCTTCAGTCAGAGAGAAGGCAACTAAGGGGGACTCTTGTTATGATCTTCCCTGTGGCTGACCGCAGGGAAATTCCTCTGTAGTTACTGCAGTCGGACTTGCTACCTTGCTTGAAGATGGTCTGTTGTCTGTAAAATTCAGACAATTTGACCAGTTTATTATTCAAACGTTTTATTCAGATGTTCTTATTTGCGTGGTGAACAAAGGACAGACAGTTAACAATTCAACCCAAGTTTATTTTCAAACACAATAAAACTGTTACCCATTAAATTACCCCAATTATAGTATGCCTTAAGATTCTTGATACCACCCATGCTAATTAACTGGACTGTGGGTCCAATCCTCTGAATCTTGTTCATCTCAGAGCCTTCATCTGTGAAGGTGGGTACATAGAACATACAGTACAGAAGGAGGCCATTCGGCCCGTTGAGTCTGCACCAGCCCACTTAAGCCCTCACTTCCACCCTACCCCCGTAATCCAATAACCCCTCCTAACCTTTTTGGACACTGAGGTGGGTCTTGCATGCTGCTTCCTTCTGTCCTCTGGTCCATTGTTGAGTCTTCTCCGCTGCCTCTGTATCGAGCCTTCGTTGGATCCTTCTTCCTTATACCCCTCTTCATGTCCTTCCAGAACCTTCTCTGGCCCTCAGCCAATGAGGTTCGGGGCAGAGATCGCAGCACCCAATGGAGTTTCGATTGCAATGCTGCAGAACACCAGGAAGCCACCCCCGGGGACCAACTGTCCACATGTAACCTCATCCCATATACAGTTATCTAGGCACCAGGAAATCTGGTTTCATGTGGGCAATCCACAACAATCGAGCCATTTGAATGGGGCCGATTATCTTCCGAAGCCCAGACTTGCCACAGCTGTCTGTCTCTGTCCAGTGTATTTGAGTTTGGCTGTTTGACTTCACATCAGACCTGTCTGTGGTTCTGGCTTTAGTTTAAAGTGTCCAATTATGTATTGGGCCTAAGAATCAGGCTGTTGGCCATATTACCACACACCATTTTCTGAGATCTCCTGGCATGTTTTCCTCCTTCCACATAAAGTAATGTATTTGCACCACTTGTTCTTCTTTACCATGTTTTAGTGCTCTGGTGGGGATTCCAACTATTCCTGATGTCTTGCTGTTCTTCAGCTGTTGGATGGTCTTTTCTACCTCGTGCCGGTTGGGGTTGAGTTGAGCTGATGGCAGGTAGCATGCTGCGGAATGGATTCGAGGACACTTGCATTGAAGACAGAGGGCTGGATTCTCTGCTGTCGGGATTCTCCATTGCGCAGGCAGCGCACCCACGCCTGGGGATTTCCCGACGGCGCAGGGCTGCCCACAATGGGAAGCCCCATTGGCCGGCTGGCAGGCCGGAGAATTCTGCTGCCGCGGGGTCGTGCTGCACCAGAAAACTGGTGTGGCGGGACGGAGAATCCCGCCCCATGTCTTGTTTTTTAAAATAAATTTAGAGTACCCAATTATTTTTTTTTTCCAATTCAGGGGCAATTTAGCGTGGCCAATCCACCTAACCTGCACATCTTTGGGTTGTGGGGGTGAAACCCACAAAGACAAGGGGAGAATGTGCAAACTCCACACGGACAGTGACCCAGGGCCGGGATTCGAACGCGAGTCCTCAGTGCCGCAGTCTCAGTGTTCTTTTCCACCGCCTCCTCAAAGCCTTCCAGTGCAGCATCCTGAAACCTTGAAGCCTGCTTTCTCTCCTGTAGTTCCATTCATCGTTCTATCTCAGGTCTTTTCTCTTCAGCCAGCACTCCCACCAGTTGTTCCAGGTACAGTGCATCTCACCTCCTAGAGATACAGGCTAGCTTTAGGCAGTTAGCTTTAAGATGTGCCAGTCACTCAAAATATTTTTGATGTGTTCAGCGAGTAGAACACGGAGGGTTGGATGCAGAGATTATTCAAATGAGCATACAGCACAAAAATTGACTAACCGCTTATATTGTAATCAATAAGCAAAGATCCCCAATTGCTTTCATGGACATTTCAATTTAGCCCTTCCTTATTTGAACTTCCATCAATAAAGTGGCAGTCATGCTGAAATTGTATCATATATTCATATTTTATTTGTCTATTATTGACAAGGCTCCTTTAACGCAAATAAGAGTCTCTAATATCTTCAGATTGTTGAGCATTTGATGGGAATAAATTGCTTTTCATTCGTTCAACGTGTTTCCAGGCCCTCCAAACAATATACATTATGGGCTGGATCCACTGGATCCTGCCAGAATCAGAGCGGGACACGGCCGGTACATTTCGGGAGGCCTCCCAATGGCTTCCCAACAGCCGTGATATCTCACTAGATCTACCCAGATATCGCAAGATGTCGCAATCTGGGTCCCGCCCACAATGGACGGGACCCAATCTCACATGGCTAAGAGGGTTTAAGAGCCTATTTAACTGTGCTGATGCGGGATCTAACTGGCTGCTGGCATCTGTCGGCCTCCCCAGGGAGACCCCAGCCGGGCACCAATTAATACTAGTCGACGCAAACGTGGACCAGGCACCTGTGGGGTCTCCCAGGCCATTGGAGGCCCCTGGGTGGTCAAGGAAGGGCAGGGTGGTACCCTGACTCTCCCCCTGGCAGCAACCACTTTCCTGCAGTTCCATTCATCATTTTTTCCCTGGTCTTTTTTCTTCAGCCAGCACTCCCAGCAGCTGCTCCAGGTACAATGAATCTCTCCTTCTAGAGATACAGCTAGCTTTAAGCACTGCGGTTAGCTTTAAGTGACTAGCTTTGGCCCAGATGGCATTGCCAGGCTGCCTTGTGCGATGCCAGTGTGGCAGTGCCAGGGTGCCCGTGCCATGGTGCACAGCCAAGGGTAAGGCCTGAGAGGGCCAGGCCCATGAAAGGAAGGATGAGGAGAGTATTAAGATTGAGGGGTGAAAGGCAGGTGTGAAGGGGACTCTGGAAGGTGCACGGAGAGTGAAGGGTGAGGTTCCTGGAAGGTGGGGGAGGGGGGGAGGGGGGGGCGGCAAAAGGGGGGGGTCGTGGGAAGGTCTGAAAAGGGGAACCCCTCAGCGACCCTATAGCAGGGTGTCCTCACTTAGGGTGTGACATTGCTTGTGGGTGGGGGATGTGGGGGACCCTCAGGCTCACTTAGAGATCAGGGCAAAAAGGTGACCTGGGGCAAAATTCTCCGGTATCGCCGACTGGGGCCCAAAATGGCGCAAATCAGTCAGGCATCGCGCTGCCCCAAAGGTGCGGAATGCTCCGCATCTTGGGGGGCCGAGCCCCAACCTGAAGGGGCTAGGCCCGCGCCGGACGAATTTCCGCCCCGCCACTGGCGGAAAAGGCCTTTGGTGCCCCGCCAGCTGGCGCGGAAATGACATCTCCGGGCGGCGCATGCGCGGGAGCGTTAGCGGCCGCTGACGGCATTCCCGCGCATGCGCAGTGGAGGGAGTCTCTTCCGCCTCCGCCATGGTGGAGACCGTGGCGAAGGCGGAAGGGAAAGAGTGCCCCCATGGCACAGGCCCGCCCGCGGATCGGTGGGACCCAACCGCGGGCCAGGCCACCGTGGGGGCACCCCCCGGGGCCAAATCGCCCTGCAAATCCCCAGGACTCCGGAGCCCGCCCGCGCCGCCTTGTCCGGCCGGTAAGGTAGGTGGTTTAATCTATGCCGGCGGGACAGGCATTTTAGCGGCGGGCCTTCGGCCCATCCGGGCCAGAGAATCGCGGGGGGGGGAGGGCCCACCAACCGGCGCGGCGCGATTCCCGCCCCCGCCAAATATCCGGTGCCAGAGAATTCAGCAACTGGCGGGAGCGGGATTCACGCCAGCCCCCGGCGATTCTCCGACCCAGCGGGGGGTCGGAGAATCTCGCCCCTGATCTCTGAAGAACAGGTCTGGCCAGCGAGTTCAGCTCCTCAGTGATGGTAAAAATCCGAAGTGTGTGCTAGCCCGGAGAGAAACTCCCCCGGGCCCGAAAAGGTGACTAATTGTGGTTAGATAGCGGTGGGGAACTCATCAAGGGAGCTGGGGAGAATCTGCCAGCCAAACTCGCCTGAAATGTCACTTAGAAACTTTTCTGTTAAATCACGGTTTCTAAGGTGCTACATCTCTTTTGAACAGCAATGGAGTCAAGCACATTGCCTTACATAATAAAATATCCCAAACCAGCAGGTTTACCAATATCCCTGTATTTGGCAGGAGTCCCATACATTTATTTTCCTCTGTGTTTTATTAGTGTTAGATGAAAGTGAACATACATAGAGACTATGAACATCAGTTACAATTCACATTCTTTACAAGTGGCTAGCTTTGACTTGGCCTCCTAATCCCAACTCCCCCTTTCTTCCAGATTCCCCCTCCCCTTCTTGTTATCTGCCGTTTCTTGTTTGGTTGTTGGATCATCCAAACTGGAGCTGCTGGGGTAGCCTGAAGCTGTGTATGCTGCTTCCTGTTAGGTTGCTCGTGTGGGGTATGGTTGGATTCTGTAGGAGTCCCGTATGTGAAATCATAATCTGCCACTTTTCCGGGCCAGGACTATAAGCCCTCTCCTCATAGCAGTGGAGGGGCCCAATTGTCTCACAGTGCATTCAACACAGAGTTGGCCTTACCCGTACAGTTATGGGGAATTTGTCCCACACAGTCACAACAACAGTTAAGATTCAGAGATCTCAAAATGAAAGATTCAGTTTTCCGCAATGTAGGAGGAACAGTGGGAGGGAGCACCAAATGCCGGAGTGAAAGAAACAAAACAGAAAATGGTACAAATACAATGCATGTCTGTCATTGTAAAGATTAAGCAGCTTAACATCTGAGACCCTTCGTAAAAGCTCAGCACGAGCTCCTTTTTCACTAAATATCTTATTTGCTGAGATTCGGAACAAAATCTAAACTGTATGCATGTTTTAAAAGAGTAAACGATTAGAAAGACAGCGCTATTCAGGAGAACGTATCAAATACAATGAAAAAATGAAGCCCAGTGAAGGTATTGGACACATTTACCTGTTGCACAAATACTAGTTGTGTCTTCAGTACAATGAGTTACATTTTACATTTCTTTATATAGCTCAGAAGATCAAACGCCACCAAAATAGACTGAATTAAAATTCATTTCTGATGAGTATTAGAGCCATGACCAGCCTTTTCCTGGTAAAGGTGCTGAATGGTCTGCTACGTATCTTCAGCATTTTCTGATCATTTAAAATCCCTTTGTTTCTGACTCCTGATTTCAATTTGCCTTGTTTGTATTTCCTGTGACAACATTAATTAATTTCAGAATGTTCCCTGCCCCAAGAATCCTGTAATTGCCATTGAGATCAACATGTAGCGATATACAGAGTCTATAAATGTCTAATGATCAGCTCCCCAATTATCAGCCTACAGTACAAGAGGTAGTGTTTGGAAAGTGCAGGGCTAGTCTTGAGCCCAACCTGGGGTCTGCCACTAAAGAGACTGCGGAGATCTTCAGTTCTTCTGATTCCCGTCCTCTTGACACTGGCACATCTCAAGGACAGCAGGCAGAACAGGGTGGCATGGCGACGCCTGTGACACTGGTAAGTCAGATTGGGCACTCCGGCTCCAGGCCCTCCAACAGGGCATCAAAGTCCATAGGGTGCAGTAAGCAGCAGGCTGCCTCTACCTCTGATATGCATCCTAGGGACACACCTAGACGTAGCACGAGACCACGGAAGATCAAGAAGAGTGAGGAGCTCCGAGTGGGCACTGGTGAAGTTTCTATTTGCAGCCAGGGGGAATGGAAATCTGTTACATTAAAATGTTCACCATTAAAACATTTAACACCTGATACATGTGAAGTCTCTGTCACATTAATCATCACAGCAGACCTGCCTGCACCCTCATCCCCAGTTCTCTCACCCCTCCCGCTGTTTCCCGGCACAGTGGTCCATTTGCCTCCGATGTAGTCTCACAATACAATATTGGTGATAAGATTAGAACAAATCAATCTATTCTAAGGAAACTCAGAAGAAAATTGGAAGTGGGGGGAAGATTGACCTCTCAGAATCCTGAAAGGTAAAAGATTGTCAGCTGTCGAATAGCGATGCAACTATTCGGGAAAATTGACCTGTTTGATCCAAAGGTTGAAAGTTAGGGCAATATTTCGAAAGGCTTCGATATGTTTTCGCTGCCAATGAAATCATGGCAGAAGACAAACCAAAAGTAATATTACTTACAGCTTGCGGCCCATAATCATATAACCTGGTGTGAAGCTTAACACCTCCGGAGGCTATGGATTCTAAGTCCTTTGTTTAACTGGTGCAACTAGTGAGAGACTATTGCAATCCCCGAACCTCCATTATTATGCAGTGCTATAAATTTCATACAGCTATTTGAGGTCCTGGAGAATGGGAAGCACGGTGGCATACTGGTTAGCACTGCTGCCTCACGGTGCCAAGGAATAGGTTCGGTCCTGGCCCTGGGTCACTGTCCATGTGGAGTTTGCACATTCTCCCTGTGCCTGCATGGGTCTCACCCACACAACCCAAAGATATGCAAGGTTGGTGGATTGGCCATGCTAAATTGCTCCTTAATTGGAATTTTTTTTTAAAGAAGGTCCTGGAGAAACGGTATCAGCTTTTGAAGCCAGACTTTGACAAATGCTGCAACATTGTGAATTTGGTACTTCTCTGAGCGACATTCTGCGTGACCAGTTGGTCTGTGGGATCAACAAATTAAATATTCAGAAGAAGTTGCTGGCAGAAACCAAGAGATCCTAGCACAAAGCGGTTAAATTGGCTCAAGCAATGCGCTTTTGAATTAAAAAGCATGTAAAGAGAGATGAACTAGTTATGGTGGGAAGCGGTTGATGCTCGAGCTTCTCGAAACGAGGGTGCAGCGGAGCCAGAGAAGAAGAAAACTGTCCAGGAGTCACAAGTGTTAGAGGCTTGTTACCCTTGTGAGGGCGAGCATCCCCAAGACAGATACCAGTGGAAGGAATTTATCGGCTTCAAACGTAATAAGAAAGGCCTTATACAAGCCAGATGCAGAGTCAGTCTACTCCATGTTCCAAAGAAAACATTGGCGACTCCAGTGAACAAGCTTGAGGAAGACCCTGAAGAAAAATCGGACGTTTACAAACTTGAATGAAAAATGAAAATCGCTAATTGTCACGAGTAGGCTTCAATGAAGTTACTGTGAAAAGCCCTTAGTCGCCACATTCCGGCTCCTGTTCGGGGAGGCTGGTACGGGAACTTGACATGGCGAGATTAAATAAAACAACCCCCAATGAAATTGTCCTTGCAGTCAACAGCTGTCTGCTTAAAATGGAGGTCGATACAGGGGAGGCTGTCACAGTAGTGTGAGAAAATGTTTAGGTATCTGCAGGGAGGGCTACAGATTATGAACCTCAACAGTACTTATGACACCTTAGCAGCCTATACGGGGGGGGGGCGGGGGGGTCAGAAGATATTGGGGACGATATTGGATAACAGTATCGTACCAAAAGCAATCAGCCAGCCTGACTTCAATCGAAATGAAGGGACAAAGGCCAAGCCTCATGGGGTGCGGTTGGCTCAAGAAAATCAAATTGAATTGGTTTGAAATATTCAGCATTACCAACCGAAACATCTACGGAAATATCACAAAGTCTTCCAGAGAGAATTTGGATGCATCAAAGGAGTAAAAACAAAGATTTATGTAGAACCAGAAACAACACCAAATTTTTTTCATGCCAGGCTGGTGCCATATGCTCTACACTAAAACGTGGAGGTGGGGTTGAAGCGTCTGGAAGACCTGGGGCTAATTACTCCAGTACAGTTGTCAGAACGGGCAGCGCCGATCATCCCAATTTTGAAGTTGGACCAAATCTGAGGTGATTACAAGATGACTATCAACAGGGCTGCTAAAGTCGATAAATATCCGAATTTATATGTCAATATTTATATGCCAAGTTGGCAATGGGCTTCGAATGCACCAAATTAGATTTAAGACATGCGTACCAACAGCTTGAGCTGGAAGATGAATCAAGAAAGTTTGTTACCATATATACTCACAAAAGCTTGTTCCTACATATGACATTGCCCTTCAGTATTTCTTTGGCATGCTCTATATTTCAGCACACTATGGAAAGTCTTTTACAGAGAATCCCAACAGTTGTCGCATATATGGACAATGTCCTAGTGACCAGAGGAACACAGAGTGAATTTGGAAGAAGTCCTCAAGAGATTTAAAGAAGTTGGTGTTTGGCTAAAGTGAGAGAAGTGTATGTTTCAGCCTGACATGGTCACATATTTAGAGGTTTCAGAGTTGATGCAAAAGCCCACTTGAAGATAAGATAAAGACAACAAAAGACGTACTTGAACGAAGGAATATGCCAGAATTGATGTGCTTTTTAGGGATTGCCATTTATTATGGCCGTTTTTTACCCAAACTATCTACCTTTTGGCACCCCTGCATCAACTGCTGAAGAAGCACCAACTTTGGAAGTGGGAAGATTCCCAGAGGAAGTCTTGCGATCAGGTCAAACAGGCCCTGTAGTCATCGGCCTTGCTGGTCGATTACAACCCAGATAAACCCATTGTAATCACTTGCGTGCATCACCATATCACCATATGGCATTGAGGTGGTACTCTCAAACAAAATGGAAGATACTGTGGAAAGGTCTTTTGCTTTTGCACCCAAAACACAGTTGGATGCTGAGAAGAAATATTCCCAGATCGACAAAGAATGGCGGTCATTTATGCCGTGAAAAAATGTCATCAATATGTTAATGGCTGGCATTTCACCATCGTCTCTGGCCACAAGTCATTACTTGGTATTTTTTGTGAAGGTAAACCTGTCCCGCCAATAGCACCGACCTGAGTGCAAAGACGGACACTGCTCTTGGTCACCTATTCGTATACCTTTCAACATAGACCGGGACCCAGATATCAAATGTGGATGCTTTGAGCAAGCTTCCACTGTCTCAAACAATATCCGGGCTTCTCACTCCACATGAGATCATCCTGGCTCTAAATTTTCTTCACACTCTACCTATTTCATCCGGTCACATGAAGATATGTACCAACAGAGACCCTGTGTTATCAAGAGATAAAAGGATGGTTCTCATGGGCTGGCATTTTCAGAAGCCAGAACAGATTAGGCCCTATATCAAATGTCGGGATGAAATCACGGGGACGGGATTCTCCAGGAATTACACAGCAGTCATCCTGGTCAGTCCAAGATGAAGGTACCGGCCAGGGGTTACATGTGGTGGCCAGAGATCGACAAGGAGATTGAAAGTATGGTCAACCACTGTGAACAGTGTCAGACTCAACACTACCTTCCAACTGCAGTAAGTTTGCACCTATGGAGTGACCAGTGCGTCCTTGGACAAGACTCCACATTAACTTTGTGAGTCCCTTTTTGGGTATGATGTTTTTTATTGTGGTAGATGCCCATTCGAAGTGGCTGATTATTCAGGCTGGTAGTGTGGCCCCTTTAAGGGGCGATCCTTCGCAGGCCATGTGACAGGGAGGAGGTTTAGAGGGGATGTGAGGAAAAATGTTCTCTGAAAAATGCTTCTGGAATGCACTGTCTGAAAGTGTGGCGGAGACAGATTCCCTCATAAACATTTAGGAAGTATTTAGATGTGCACTTGCAATGCCAAGGCATTCAAGACTATGGGCCAAGTGCTGAAAAATGGGATTAGAATACTTAGGTGGTTGTTTTAGACCCAATGCTATATGCCAAAGGGCCTTTTCTGTTTATTAGACCTCTATGATTGTATGACAGGCCCAGAGCCTAAGGGGAAAGTGTATGTGAACGTTAGCCAACAGGTATTTTGGCAGGCACCTGGCTGTTGGGGTTTGGTCAGAGTTAGCTTGGAAGTCGAGGGAACAAGACCTGTGTAGTACTTTGTCTTGTACTATTCTGTATATTAAGTTCTTAGTTAAATAAACCACCACTGTGATTTCGCACTGTCTCATTGCTTGTCTCACAATACAATGGTGTCAATTTCTGACCACCAAGGCACCAGAGGGGTATTTAAGCATGGAGGCTATGAACAGAAGTGTTACAAGGCTAATTACTAATGTCAGGGGCTTGAGTTCTGAGAGAAGACTTCGGTTTTGCAAATTTGAAAGAAGGTATTTCAGAGATGATCCGATAGAAGTATACAAATACAGATATTGTAAGGTAAATAAGAAATATTATTACAGACGGACTCAAACTCTGTCTCATAAACGGTAAATTGAAATAAAAACATTGTCAGGAAAGGTCATGGAGACTCGAAACATTGGGCGCGATTTAACTAAATGGAAACAAAGAGCACCGCGAAGCACAACGTTATCAAACGTCACTTGGGTTAGATAGGGGGCCTCAGTGGGTAACGCACAGCCGAGGCCACGCATAGCCCTCTTTCTTGCACTGTGGAGCTCTGCTCGCCGGAACTCCTCAGTGTAGCGAGAGACTGGGATGCCATTTAAAAATGCCGTCCGATCTCTGGGGCGCCCAATGCAACCACAGCGACCCCTGAATCCCCCAGCCCCAACTTACAACGAGGGGGGGGGGCCGGGCCCCCCGCAGCACCTCTCCCAACACCCGCGCAGGGCACAACCCAACGCAATTGCTGCTGTGTGAAAAATGCCAGCTCAGCACATTGGCAGAGCCAACCTGGTGCCCTAGCAATGCTACTGACAGCTGGAGGTGACACCTGGGCACCTTGGCAGTGCCAGGCTGGCATCCACTTGGCACTGCCAGGGTGTCAGGCTAGCACTGACAGTGCCAGGGTATCAGCCTACCCAAAGAGCTTGCACCTGGGGGCCTCTGATCCCCTGGAAGAACCTCACAAGTGCCGTTCCATCAGGTCCCCGTTTGTGGCGATCAGGACTGAATGACGATCGCCCGAAGTCTCCAAGGAAAAGGGAATAGATCCCAACGCCTTGGGTGCCCCAGGAAACTGTATATCAAAGTGAAACTAGCTGTTTGCGTTAGATCTCACAAGACATTGCGAGCTGAGTAGATCCCAGGAGCAGGGTTGCCTGGCTTCATTCAGCCACATTGCACCCCAGCGCGCTGCTTTTCAAGTGCAGTGTGGTCATTCGATCACGCCTGTTAACTCTGTTTCTCTCTCCACAGATGTTGCCAGTCCTGCTGAGTTTTTCCAGCATTCTCTGTTTTCATTTCTGATTTCCAGCATGCGCAGTATTTTGCTTTTATTTTATTTTCAGCGGTAAATTGAATATAAAGGTAGTCAACATAGTCCCAGATGACCATAGGCTGCTTTACCTTTTGTGCGGGAGAGCTGGCAGGTGGTGATGACCACACCTCAAGTGAGGGGCAAGGATGAGAAGGCTTGCCTTCATGAATAACCTCAGCCGGTAGTCGGTACGGGAATTGAACCCGCGCTGCTGGCCTTGCTCTGCCTCACAAACCAGCTGTCTAGCCCAACTGAGCTAAACAAGCCTCAGGAAGTTGCCTCCTACAAATTCCACATCACTGGTGGTGATATATCTCTGTGAATGATTGATGAAGGTCAGAATTATTTGCAGAGTTCCCCAACTACCTGGAAACGTTGAGGCTGTCCAGGAAAGCATGTGCTTGGTCTGACCTAGTGAGCCCAGCCCCCCGCCAGTCCGTGGTGAGGGTGAGTAGCTGCCTGGAGACAAATGGATACATTTGACAGTGCTGGTTTTGTTATTGTCAAAGAAAACCGGGAAACCAAACTCTTAGGCGATTTTCTGTTCCTCCATCAGTGCAACACTGTCGAGACCAGTCGTGGCAGAGTTATTAAATAAAAGAGCCATGAGCATTGTAGTTCCGTTACTGGTGACACTCAACTTTGTTAGTCTCAAAACCTTCCACACAAAGGGAATAAAAACACAATTTCAGTTACCCGGGAGAATGATCAATTCTCATTTTAAAAAATACATAGATATCACGGTTGTCACGAAGTGCATCAAAGTTTGCTCTTGGCCGACTGCGTTTGCAACTGGAAAGCTGCACTGCAGTGAATTTGATGCACGATTTTATCCCTGCATGCCTGTTAAGTGTTTGCAGAATGGATTTGTTGCTGGAGAAACAACTTTCCCTCTGAATAAATGTCAAAACTATGGTCTCAATTAACAGTAGGTTTCTGCAGCTATTCTGCTGAGAGAGCAGAGCTTTTCCAAGGGATGTCACTTTTAAATGTTGCAGCATTGCAGACCCATAGCTTGCAACAAGATTCTTCAAGCTTCTGTGGAAAACATTGCATGCTGTGTGAGTTGCTGTTTTGAATCTTTAATCTCACGCTTGGTGTAGCAGTCTATAACATAAACAAAATGTTTTCCACTGTTGCTTTTCAAGTCGGCACATTGTGATTTTTATGAGTTGCTCAGTGTCTTTGGTGGTTATTGATGTGTTATGTACTCTGGGATAACACAGGCTGCAACTCGATGCAGCTTTGACGAAAAGATACTCCAGACTTTGAAGTAAGTTCAATGCGATTTATTGAACCATTAGCACAGTTCTCTATGAGTTCGACTCTCCTGCTAATCCAGCTATAGTAACTCAGTCCAACTAACCAGTCTGCTCTAAGCCACGTGGTGGGTGTGATGCTTCTGATCTGCCCCTGTCCTACTCTCTAAGTGTCGCCTGTGGAAAGAGACAGAGCATGCGTGCCCTGTCCTTTTATATATGGGTTTTGTAATGCCCCCTTGTGGTAATGCCACCTCTGGGTGTCTTGACTGCTCATTGGTTGTGTCCCATTCTAACTATTCATTAGCTGTATGTCTGCATGTCATGACATCCCTGGTGCTCCCTCTAGTGTTTACTTAGTTGTAGTGTATTTACATTAACGCCTTGTGTATTTACAGTGATGCATATCACCACAGGTATGATGATTAAAATGAATGATGACAAACTCAACTTGCATTGATATAACAGTTTGATTTAGCAGAATGCCCCAAGGCTCTGCTCATAATGGGAAGAATATTTGCACACAGTGCATGGGCTTCAAATGACGATTAGAGGATGTGACCAACGGATTAATTGAAGAAGTAGCTCCAGCAATTCTGGGTTCCCTGGTCTCGCCATATTTGCAAAGACCCTGAAGATAGGTTTAAGTGAAGGATGTTACTCTCGGCTCATCTGGACCACTCTTTTCATAGAATGTTCCAAATTCACCTCATCATAGCATTTGAAAACCACTTTAGCCAACGCATTGTGATGCTGACACAAATCCTTATATTACAGTAATAAAATTACTTGGCTATCAATAATTTGTTATGATTGTAATATTATTTCCATGCTATAATGCTGATCCTCAGACAGTATTTTTTCAATTCTTTCATGCATATGGGCATTACAGGTAAGGCCAGAATTATCTCCAAATTTGCAGACGGCACTAAGCTGGGTGGCAGTGTGTGCTGTGAGGAGGATGCAATGAGGCTGCAGGGTGACTTGGACAGGCTGGCTGAGTGGGCAAATACTTGGCAAATGCAACATAATGTGGGTAAATGTGAAGTTATCCACTTTGGTGGCAAAAACAGGAAGGCAGATTATTATCTGAATGGTGGCAGTTTAGGAAAAGGGGAAGTGCAACGAGACCTGGGTGTCATGGTGGAACAGTCACTGAAGGTTGGCATGCAGGTTCATGCAGGCGGTGAGGAAAGCTAATGGCATGCCGGCCTTCATAGCGAGAGCATTGAGGAAAGGTGTAGGGATGTCTTGCTGCAGTTATACAGGGCCTTGGTGAGGCCACACCCTGAGTACTGTGTGCAGTTTTGGTCTCCTAGTTTGAGGAAGAACATTCTTGCTATTGAGGGTGTTCACCAGACTAATTCCCGGGATGGCAGGGCTGACATATGAAGAAAGACTGGGTTGACTGGGCTTGTACTCGCTGGAGTTTAAAGAATGCGAGGGGATCTCATTGAACATATAAAATCCTGTTGGACTGGACAGGGTAGATACGGGAAGAATGTTCCCGATGTTGGGGATGTCCAGAACTAGGGCTCACCCCCTAAGAATAAGGGGTAAGCTATTCAGGACTGAGATGAGGAAGAACCTCTTCTCTCAGAGAGTTGTGAGCTTGTGAAATTTTCTACCACAGAAAGCTGTTGGGGCCTGTTTGTTGGATATATTCAAGAGGGCGCTGGACGTGGCCCTTGTGGCTAAAGGGATCAAGGGGTATGGAGAGAAAGTGGGAGTGGGATACTGAATTTGCATGATCAGCCATGATCATATTGAATGGTGGTGCCGACTCGAATGGCCGAATGGTCTACTCCTGCACCTATTTTCTATGGTCTGGATTCTTCCACCCCACCCGTCGCATGAACGCCATGGGCGAGATGCGAACAATGGAGAAGTCTCGAGCGGGATTCTCCGGTCGCCGGGCAAACACAGCCGGAGACTCCCGCCCCATGTTTCCCATCCCTAACTTTCCTTGGACCAAGTGGTTTTGTCCGGCCATTTCTGAGGATGGTTATTAATCAACCCAATTACTGTGCGCCTGAGGTCACATGTAGGCCAGACTGGTGGTAAGTACACTAGATTTTCTTCCTCAGAGGGACGTTTGTGAACCAGATGGGTTTTTATGACAATCAATGATAGCTTTATGATCACTG
Organism: Scyliorhinus torazame; assembly: GCF_047496885.1. Lineage (NCBI taxonomy): Eukaryota > Metazoa > Chordata > Chondrichthyes > Carcharhiniformes > Scyliorhinidae > Scyliorhinus > Scyliorhinus torazame. Next base: position 77,143,381 of record NC_092715.1, read on the forward strand.
TTACTGAGGCTGACTTTAGATTCTAGATTTATTTCAGCTGCTGTGGTGGTATTGAACCCATGTCCCCAGATCATTAGTTTGGCCTGCATTACCAATCCAGTGGTATCACGACTACACAACCATCTCCCCCTGCTGCTCCTGCCTGCCAGTGAGGCAGTGATTCCAGCTGGTAGAAATGAAACCTGTGAGGTAAAATCTTTTCTTCACTGTTTACATCACTGACTTGTTATGCTGTAGGTGTAACATAAGCGGCTTCCTTGTGGTGCACTTGACAAAGGAAGGTTCATACGTGAAGATAACTTCAACACATTTATTAAACTATTTACACTTCTATTACTCGGTTTCGACACTACTGCTAATCCTACTATAGCTACCCAGACTGACTAACCAGTTACAGCAATCCACGTGGTGGGTGTAATATTGAATCAACCCTGTGTCTCTACTCACTGACTGTCTCCACTGGAAAGAGGCCGATCTTGTGTGTGGTGTCCTTTATATATGGGTTGGTGTAATGCCCCCCTGTGGTCGTGTCACCTCCTTGTGTATCGTGAATGTCTATTGGTCGTGTCCTATCTACTTGATCTATTGGTTGAGTGTGTGTGTGTGATGTTTCTGGTGCTCCCTCTAGTGTCTAGCTAGCCCACATGCATTTACATTGATGCACATCACCACATCCCCCTTTTTGAGAAAATTGAACAAAGAACAGGTAGAGAAGGTGAGGTATATACAAATCATGGGAACAGTGATTAAACAATAAGTCCAAATCATTCATGTGAGTCCAAAAACCATCAATCATCATGGTCAAATGTCTCTCTTGGTTATGAACGCCATCAACCTCCCTGTGCCACAGGAACCAAGAAGTGGTCAAATCACTTCACTGTCTGATTTGAAAATGAAATGAAATGAAAATGAAATGAAATGAAAATCGCTTATTGTCACAAGTAGGCTTCAAATGAAGTTACTGTGAAAAGCCCCTAGTCGCCACATTCCAGCGCCTGTTCGGGGAGGCTGGTACGGGAATTGAACCAATCTGCTGGCTTGCCTTGGTCTGCTTTCAAAGCCAGCTCTTTAGCCCTGTGCTAAACAGCCCCTTGATTTGGAGTCCCTTTCTTTTTACGATGTTTGTGATGATGCTGTCGGATGGCATCTTGTAGCTGATAAGGTGTTGACGTTGAAGAGGTACCATCAACAGTATCATTTGAGGTCATGGATGCGCCATATGTTGAAGTTGGATAAGACTGTACACACTGGTTCTGGCCACGTGCTGTGCGGAAAGGGTGATCCTGCTGAGAACCGTTGAAGCTTGTCGAATTGGAAACAGAATTGCTGCTTGCATAATGGTGATGGTGTGAAACTAGAACCTTTCATCTGATAGGAATATGCCATCTGGCCAGGCTGGGATGCAGCAAAATCCTGGGCTGTAACTAAGGCATCCAGTCTGTAGTGCAGATTGCGCTTGCGGTAGTCCTCCTTCGGTCTTGATTCCATTAGTGGGCAATCCGTCGTGCTGGCCTGTTTGAGAATACGATGCATAGACTGCTGGCTGCTGCAGGCTTGAATACTGGGTTTGTCCAGCATGAGCTGTCATTGGTTGCACTGCTGGTGTGGAAAAAATGTGTGAACATAGCTGTGATGAATATTGGTGTATTCCTCTTGGACTGTAGCCGCTGCTTGTTATTACTGACCCAGTGTGATTGTCACGTGATCCATCTCCTGTCCTTGTGGCATCTGCTGTCACCCTGAGCGTGCCATCACTGAGGTTGCGGCACTGCCTGTCTGGAGTAAAGTCCGGCTTACGTGAATCAGAGTCGGCGTTTGGTCGCTCCCCATCTGGAGTCTGGTCTGTTTTAACTGAGTCAGTGTTGGTTTGTTGATACTCCCCGTCCGGAGTCTTAGCAGGTTCACTGGAGTCAGCTGAGATTTCTTGAAGCTGCAAGTCTGGAGTCGGAACATGCAGGAATGCAATGACTTGTGGAGAGGTTCGAGCGAATGAGGTTGGAAGTATCATGGTGTCACCAGTGGTCTCACAGTGATCGTCGAGTGCCTCTGTACACACTAGCTGAGGTCTGCCACTTTGCACATCTTGCATGGGAAGTGGGACGCTGTTGTCACTCGTCTCACATACTGTGGGGAGAGCCTCAGTAGCTGTTTGTTGTTCACTTGGGTTGGGTAAATTGCCAGAGTCTTCATCTGATGGTGCAAACAATGTGGGTGGACTGTTATTGTCTTGCTGTTGTCCTTCATTTGGGCTTGGACTGTCATCGTCGCTTTGTTCTTCACTGTAGCATGATAGACCGTCATGGTTGTCCTGCTGTGCACTGGAGCATGGTAGACTGTCATAGTCTTCTTGCTGTTTACTTGAGCATGGCAGACTTGCATCGTCTGCCGCTAGTTGGTCAGAGGAGGTTGCTCGACCCTCATGGTCTTGTTCCTGCAAGGACTGCGCTCAGGAGTCTTGCGTTTCTTCAATCGTGGAGTCTGTCCACGAGCTCGCTGTGGAGGCTTGTGACACTGGAGTCACTTCTTGGTCGTGCAAGGACTGCGCTCTGGAGTCTTGCGTTTCTGCAATTGTGGAGTCTGTCCACGAGCTCGCTGTGGAGCCTTGTGACACTGGAGTCATTTCTTGTTCATGCAAGGACTGCGGTGTGGAGTCTTGCGTGTCTTCTTTCGTAGAGTCGGGAACACTGAGCGGTGCGTGGACCACGCTCTGTGTGGCAGCAGGCCGCTCTCTGTGGGCTTGTACCGCTCTGTCTCTTAATTTCAGTCTGCAGCATTATCCTGCACTCACGAGTTAGGATGTCATATCTGCTGGGCTGAAGATCCTCAAATCCGCGTCTGTGGATTCAGTACGGGGGTCGCCAATGTGCAACATGTCTAGTTGCGGTTCGGATTTGGTCCTGGGGTAACCTCCCAAGGTGAAAGGTTCGTCTGAGTCGTAGTCTTCGAGGACCATATCATCACTGTTTGCGTCGGAGCTAGCATTGGGCTTGCGAGGTCCAGAGAAAATGTAAAGGTCGGTGTCAAAGTATTCAAGGTCGGAATCATCGGTTTGGGCGTAGGTAACTGCTTGTTGCTGGGTTCTTCGGAGGTTACTTTCATTTCCTGATTCAATTTGAGGCATTGCGCTGTCATTCCAGGTGAAAGAAGGTTGTTTTACACCTTTAAAAGATTTTTTCTTTGATTTGGGACGTTTCCCCTTTAAATGGGCGTAGTCCGGGGCCTCTGACGTCATGACGCATGTGACGTAGCACGTAGGAAGCAATTGCGCATGCGCAGATCGCTGTTCCTTTACCGATGGGCATTTTTGTGATTGTGCATGCGTGGCGTCTTGCGCATGTGCAAACGGACCTTCCCGTTCTGCGCGCTTCTCGCGCAACTGCGCAAGTGCAGTCCCTTTAGAAAGATGTCCGCCGACCAAAATCGTTCTCTGCTCCGGGATCTCGGTCTCGAGGTGAGTACTGGCGCTTCTCTTACCTTTTCTTGCTGGTTGGAGTGTGTTTTCCTCACAGCATTTGCCGAATTTGTCCAGGACTGCAAAGAACAAAGAACAAAGAAATGTACAGCACAGGAACAGGCCCTTCGGCCCTCCAAGCCCGTGCCGACCATGTTGCCCGACTAAACTACAACCTTCTACACTTCCTGGGTCCGTATCCCTCTATTCCCATCCTATTCATGTATTTGTCAAGATGCCCCTTAAATGTCACTATCGTCCCTGCTTCCACCACCTCCTCCGGCAGCGAGTTCCAGGCACCCACTACCCTCTGTGTAAAAAACTTGCCTTGTACATCTACTCTAAACCTTGCCCCTCTCACCTTAAACCTATGCCCCCTAGTAATTGGCCCCTCTACCCTGGGGAAAAGCCTCTGACTATCCACTCTGTCTATGCCCCTCATAATTTTGTAGACCTCTATCAGGCCGCCTCTCAACCTCCGTCGTTCCAGTGAGAACAAACCGAGTTTATTCAACCGCTCCTCATAGCTAATGCCCTCCATACCAGGCAACATTCTGGTAAATCTCTTCTGCACCCTCTCTAAAGCCTCCACATCCTTCTGGTAGTGTGGCGACCAGAATTGAACACTATACTCCAAGTGTGGCCTAACTAAGGTTCTATACAGCTGCAACATGACTTGCCAATTCTTATACTCAATGCCCCGGCCAATGAAGGCAAGCATGCCATATGCCTTCTTGACTACCTTCTCCACCTGTGTTGCCTCTTTCAGTGACCTGTGGACCTGTACACCTAGATCTCTCTGACTTTCAATACTCTTGAGGGTTCTACCATTCACTGTATATTCCCTACCTGCATTAGACCTTCCAAAATGCATTACCTCACATTTGTCCGTATTAAACTCCATCTGCCATCTCTCCGCCCAAGTCTCCAAACAATCTAAATCCTGTTGTATCCTCTGACAGTCCTCATCGCTATCCGCAATTCCACTAACCTTTGTGTCGTCTGCAAACTTACTAATCAGACCAGTTACATTTTCCTCCAAATCATTTATATATACTACAAACAGCAAAGGTCCCAGCACGGATCCCTGCGGAACACCACTGGTCACAGCCCTCCAATTTGAAAAGCATCCTTCCATTGCTACTCTCTGCCTTCTATGACCTAGCCAGTTCTGTATCCACCTTGCCAGCTCACCCCTGATCCCGTGTGACTTCACCTTTTGTACTAGTCTACCATGAGGGGCCTTGTCAAAGGCCTTACTGAAGTCCATATAGACAACACCCACTGCCCTACCTGCATCAATCATCGTTGTGACCTCCTTGAAAAACTCTATCAAGTTAGTGAGACACGACCTCCCCTCTCACTAATACGTCCATTTGCTTCCAAATGGGAGTAGATCCTGTCTCGAAGAATTCTCTCCAGTAATTTCCCTACCACTGAAGTAAGGCTCACCGGCCTGTAGTTCCCTAGATTATCCTTGCTACCCTTCTTAACAGAGGAACAACTATTCTCCAGTCCTCCGGGACATCACCTGAAGACAGTGAGGATCCAAAGATTTCTGTCAAGGCCTCAGCAATTTCCTCTCTAGCCTCCTTCAGTATTCTGGGGTAGATCCCATCAGGCCCTGGGGGCTTATCTACCTTAATATTTTTTAAGACGCCCAACACCTCGTGTTTTTGGATCTCAATGTGACCCAGGCTATCTACACGCCCTTCTCCAGACTCAACATCTACCAATTCCTTCTCTTTGGTGAATACTGATGCAAAGTATTCATTTAGTACCTCGCCCATTTCCTCTGGCTCCACACATAGATTCCCTTGCCTATCCTTCAGTGGGCCAACCCTTTCCCTGGCTACCCTCTTGCTTTTTATGTATGTGTAAAAAGCCTTGGGATTTTCCTTAACCCTATTTGCCAATGACCTTTCATGACCTCTTCTAGCCCTCCTGACTCCTTGCTTAAGTTCCTTCCTACTTTCCTTCTATTCCACACAGGCTTTGTCTGTTCCCAGCCTTTTAGCCCTGACAAATGCCTCTTTTTTCTTTTTGACGAGGCCTACAATATCTCTCGTTATCCAAGGTTCCCAAAAATTGCCGTATTTATCCTTCTTCCTCACAGGAACATGCTGGTCCTGAATTCCTTTCAACTGACACTTGAAAGCCTCCCACATGTCAGATGTTGATTTGCCCTCAAACATCCGCCCCCAATCTAGGTTCTTCAGTTCCCGCCTAATATTGTTATAATTAGCCTTCCCCCAATTTAGCACATTCATCCTAGGACCACTCTTATCCTTGTCCACCAGCACTTTGAAACTTACTGAATTGTGGTCACTGTTCCCGAAATGCTCCCCTACTGAAACGTCTACCACCTGACCGGGCTCATTCCCCAATACCAGGTCCAGTACCGCCCCTTCCCTAGTTGGACTGTCTACATATTGTTTTAAGAAGCCCACCTGGATGCTCCTTACAAACTCTGCCCCGTCTAAGCCCCTGGCATTAAGTGAGTCCCAGTCAATATTGGGGAAGTTGAAGTCTCCCATCACCACAACCCTGTTGTTTTTACTCTTTTCCAAAATCTGTCTACCTATCTGCTCCTCTATCTCCCGCTGGCTGTTGGGAGGCCTGTAGTAAACCCCCAACATTGTGACTGCACCCTTCTTATTCCTGATCTCTACCCATATAGCCTCACTGCCCTCTGAGGTGTGCTCCCGTAGTACAGCTGTGATATCCTCCCTAACCAGTAGCGCAACTCCGCCACCCCTTTTACATCCCCCTCTATCCTGCCTGAAACATCTAAATCCTGGAACGTTTAGCTGCCAATCCTGCCCTTCCCTCAACCAGGTCTCTGTAATGGCAACAACATCATAGTTCCAAGTACTAATCCAAGCTCTAAGTTCATCTGCCTTACCCGTAATACTTCTTGCATTAAAACATATGCACTTCAGGCCACCAGACCCGGTGTGTTCAGCAACTTCTCCCTGTCTGCTCTGCCTCAGAGCCACACTGTCCCTATTCCCTAGTTCTCCCTCAATGCTCTCACCTTCTGACCTATTGCTCCCGTGCCCACCCCCCTGCCATACTAGTTTAAACCCTCCCGTGTGACACTAGCAAACCTCGCGGCCAGGATATTTATGCCTCTCCAGTTTAGATGCAACCCGTCCTTCTTATATAGGTCACACCTGCCCCGGAAGAGCTCCCAGTGGTCCAGATAACGGAAACCCTCCCTCCTACACCAGCTGTTTAGCCACGTGTTTAGCTGCTCTATCTTCCTATTTCTAGCCTCACTGGCACGTGGCACAGGGAGTAATCCCGAGATTACAATCCTAGAGGTCCTGTCTTTTAACTTTCTGCCTAGCTCCCTGAACTCCTGCTGCAGGACTGCCTGGAAGTCGCTCCTGTTTTACCCTTTGGAGAACTTGAATTTTTAAAAGATTTCTTCTGCTCTGGCACAAGCGATGGTGAGGAGAAGCTCTGCCTTTTCAGCATCGGCCAGGTCTTCTAGTTCGGCTGCTACCAGGAAGATTTCAAACATTTGCCGGAATACCCGCCAGTTTTCGCGGAGATCGCCGTGGCACTGGAGCTGCTGCGGAACCCGGATCTCGAACATCTTGCCTGGGTATCATTGCTGGTTGCCACTGTACGCTGAGGTATTTCTATGTGGATTGAAACAGTTCACTCCTGGTATCATGATTTGTTATGTTGTAGGTGTAACATAAGCGACTTCCTTGTGGTGCACTTGACAAAGGAAGGTTCAGACGTGGAGATAACTTCAACACGTTTATTCAACTATTTACACTTCTATTACTCGGGTTCGACACTGCTGCTAATCCTACTGTAGCTACCCAGACTGACTAACAAGTTACTGCAATCCACGTGGTGGGTGTAATATTGAATCAACCCTGTGTCTCTACTCACTGACTGTCTCCACTGGAAAGAGGCAGATCATGTGTGTGGTGTCCTTTATATATGGGTTGGTGTAATGCCCTCGTGTGGTTGTGTCACCTCATTGTGTATCGTGAATGTCTATTGGTCGTGTCCTATCTACTTGATCTATTGGTTGGGTATGTGTGTGTGATGTTTCTGTTGCTCCCTCTAGGGTCTAGCTAGCCTACATGCACTTCCATTGATGCACATCACCACAATCACTTTAGTGGCAACAATGTGCTTGGTGAGATCAGGGGCAGGATGTTAGACAAGGATTCATACGGCTGCATTATTGTCCATTTTCTGCTGGAAGTGACGCCAGCCAACTCTTGAAATCAACCAATAATGATAGATATTTTCTGCCTGAGCACCGTTGGAGACTAAGGACACTTGTATTCAACATTGCTGGGAGGGGCATGTGCCATTCAGACCCTCAATTCCAGACAAACTTTGAGGAATAGCGGATGCCAATTCCTCGGGGATACATTTTGCAACTTCATTGCATCAGGAAATTTATTTTAATAAGTCTGCATGCCCTTTTATGCGGAAGCAAACCAGAGTATTTCAAAAATAGATCCCTGGGGCACACCATTGGTTGCAACTGAAAGAAATAGCAAAGGCCCAAGAATGTGTATTTCAAGGTTCATTGAGATTCAATGTTTGTGTGTATGTGTGTGTGGGGTGACACAGGATTAGACTTGAAGCCCAGATGTGCAGTCTGTCAATTCTCTTGCATGTGGAGTGTAATATCTAGGGGAAATATTGCAGGACTATTAGAACTCAACAAATCATTGACTGGTAGGAGAGAAAACTGAAAATATTAGAGAAGTCAATCTTTTTGTCAAAATCCTATCAGATCTTCTTCAGACAACTACACACTGACACCTTCAAACGGGTGTCAGTAGAATGCAACCAGGAGCAGGATCATTCTCCTCTCCTGTTGATTGTTTTTGCGCGAGTCACAAATCCTTTGTGCATTGATGTTATAAATAACATTGAAATGAGACCAGTCAATGCAACAGAGCTCACAGTTAACCTTAAAGTAAATTCAAAAATACAAACAGAAAATGGAGGAAGATTGATGAGATTAAAGGTAACACTTGAATCACGTCCATAATTTAGCCCATGCTGACCAATCTGCACTTTATATTTCAAACTTACTGAATTTGCTGGGTTTTAATCTCCACCTTTATCAAAGATCACATCATTTGGACTGTTTATTTGGAATTCTGGTAGTGCAGCCAATTTAAGGGGACAGGCTTCACAGACCACGTGACTGGCTCAGGGTCAATTGTGCAGGAGCGCGTGAACCCCGGCTAAAAGGGAATTTTCTTGGAGCTGAGGGAGCAGGATCGAAGGCAGTGTGGACCAAGGAACTGAAGTGTTAAGGCCTGTTGAATAATGTGCTGTGCCTGTTACTTGACTGCCTTTCCCCTTCATCAATAAACCCCTTTGTTAACTACTGGAAGCCTCCGGTGTTGACCTATATAGTGCCATTCCATTGTATAACACATTGGAATTGTTCACTGTTAATACTCTATTCCATTCCAAAATATCACCTCACCCTCAAAACAACATTGCATTAGATTCCAGCTGAAGTATCCTATTTATTGATCATCCAAACTGTGTATAATGTTCAATTGCCACCAGTATTTGCAATTAACCAATTATTATTTAATTTAATGCTTTAATACTTACACAACATTAAAGAAAGATACATCCCTCTTAGGCATCAATGTCGACAAGATATGAAAATAGTTTCATTGGTCAGGATTCTACTGAGCTGAATGCATCTGTCCACTGATTCATTCTTAACATTAAGGAAAAAGACTCAAAGGCCTCAAAGACAATGCTCAAAGCACTCACAATATTACCATCTGTATGTTGATAATTATTCTGCTGGCCTTTTATTGACTATTCATTGATTAGGATATTGCACTGCATAAAAGCATTAGATGAAACAACCCTGTATATTCATATTAGTTGGTAGGCAAAGAACAAAAACTCCTCCATTCAAAGGAGTAATTGTTCTCCTTCATTGGGTAAAACTCAAATCTTGAATCATTGACTCGGCAGGGATGGTTGACAGTGAGGTATCAATGAATAATGCGCATCAGAATAAGGTTTTAATCACAACAGGAAAATGAATGGCGTGAAAATGCAGATCAGATGGTGGAAATCTAGGATGCCAAACATTCAGTTATACTTGGGTATCAGAGAAAGAGGAACACAAGCTGCAGCTGTCCACACAATATGCCAGTGTGGTTTTTGTTCCCGATTGCGTCAAAGAAAAGGAAGTCAAATGATTCTCTGTGCTATAAACAGAGCAAACACATGCAATGGGTGTGGAAAGAGAGGCCAACATCATTCCTGGTGGATGCAAGGGGAGAAAAATACAACTTCGGCAGAGAGACGGTGCTAGGTCACCTGCCTGCATTTTCACCAGGTTTCCCCAGCAACAAGACTTGTTGAATCTCTTAAGTTTTCTTTGATGCTTCCATTGGCTGCACAAGACCTTTAAAGAGCCAATTTATAGGCAAGCTACGTTCAATGCTTATGCCGAATGAGCAGTGCTGAAGAGAGGTTTGGAATAAAAGTAATGGTCCAACCTCCTGGGACAGGCATGTTAAACATAAAAGAAACCATTCCCTGACGCTGATAACTTTGCCCGAATCGCTGGACCATGCATTTTCAGGATCTTATGGTTCTGCTGAATCCTTCCCAGGCTTCTACATGGTCCCAGAACTCTGTGCATCTATCGAGATGGGTACTACTGAAGTTCTCTTACAATCACAATGTGCCCAAACCAAACAAGCACATAATCCTGTTCCCACAATTTGGAATCAGGCTTGGGTTTCTGTAATCAGGCACATTTACAGTCGCTCCATTCTGTTTCCACTTGAGCATTTTTTTTTCCAAAAAATATACTTTATTCATCAAATCTATCATAAACATTACAGAACATTGGATTGTCTTGACTGTACATTTCCATCAGAGTTACACATTCCATTGACTTTCTTCCATTCAATTTTGATAACCGTACAGATCTATTGTTCTTTACATTACAATTCCTTCTTAAACAGCACGGTAGCACAAGTGGATAGCACTGTGGCTTCACAGAGCCAGTGTCCCAGGTTCGATTCCCCGCTGGGTCACTGTCTGTGCGGAGTCTGCACGTTCTCCCCGTGTCTGCATGGGTTTCCTCCGGGTACTCCGGTTTCCTCCCACAGTCCAAAGATGTGCAGGTTAGGTGGATTGGCCATGATAAATTGCCCCTTAAGACCAAAAAGGTTAGGAGGGGTTATTGGGTTACAGGGTGGAAGTGAGGGCTCAAGTGGGTCAGTGCAGACTCGATGGGCCGAATGGCCTCCTTCTGCACTGTATGTTCTATGTTCTATTTACATTGTCATGTTTCTTTTATACATTGGAGTGTTAATGACCCAGACCGAGGGGGGTTTACATTGTTATCCGCCCCTCGGTGTACATTTGCTGGTAAGACCTTACACAGTGGTCTTTCCCCATTGCGCCTTGGCGGCAGCTGCCCCAAGCTTGAGTGCGTCCCTCAGCACGTAGTCCTGGACCTTGGAATGTGCCAGTCTGCAACACTCGGTCGAGGACAGCTCTTTGTACTGGACGATCAGCAAGTTTCGGGCAGACCAAAGAGCGTCTTTCACCGAGTTGATGACCTTCCAGCAGCAATTGATGTTGACCCCTTGATCTAGAGTGGCAGCTCAGTGCAGTACAGAGGCTACATTTTTCTTGTCATTTTTGGATGAGACTGACATAAAGGCCCTGTATGCCAGTTCAGATGGTTGTAAAAGTTTCCATGGTTATTTTCAAGAAACTCACCTAATGAAGGAGCGATGCTCCGAAAACTCATGATTCCAAATAAACCTGTTGGACTTTAACCTGGTGTTGTAAGACTTCTTACTGTGCCCACCCCAGTCCAATGCCAGCATTTTCACATCATTTTCAAGAAAAGCAGAGAAGTAACCTGGTGTCCTGGACAATATTCCTCCCTTAACCATATAAGATTTAATTCGCAAATCACATTGCCCAAAATGGGAGATTGAAGTCAAAGGTGATTTTAAAATTGTTTATTAAGGAGCAAAGTTTTTTTTTTGTTTGAATATGATGCAGAAAAGACGTATGGAAACATAGAAATTTTAAAGTGCAGAGGGAGGCCATGTAACACTGCACATTCTTCCATTTCAAATAGTTGTCTATTGGCTTTCGAATGCTTCTGTTGACCCTGCCTCCAGCATGCACTTGGGCAGTACATTCCAGACCTTAATCACCCGCTGTGTGAAAAAGTTCTTTCTCATATTGATTTTGCTTCTTTTGCTACTACTTTATTTCTGTACTGTTGTGTTCTATGGCTCCCCTATTCATGAAGCCACGCATAGAACATGTGTGTTTAGCTATAACAAATATTTATTATTAAGCATGAGGATAGGTAACCAACAAACTTATGTACAGACAATTATGTCTAAGTTACTGGAGAGCTACGGTGAGATGCGACTGTCCTATAGTCTCTCCTGCTACCAACTGTACCTGTCTCGTCAGTCACCTGATATCTATATGTGGTTCCATGTGTGTCTGGTTCCACCTACTGGCAGGAGGTCATAACTGTTACTCCATGTATTGCTGATCAGCTTTATACATTGGTACTGTTATATACAGAATCGACATCCTGGGGATTACCCTTGAACATAAACTGGACTGAACTAACCATATTAATATTATGGCTACCAGGGCAGGTCAAAGGCTAGGGGGGCCAGGAGCGAGATACTCAGCCCCTGGCCCCCCAAAGCCTGTCCACCATCTACAAAGCACAAGTCAAGATGTAATGGAATACTCCCCACTTGCCTTGATGAGTGCAACTCCAACAACACTCAAGAAGCTCAACACCATCCAAATAAGCATGGCCACTAACACCCAGAAGGGCAAGAGCAAGAGATACCTGGGAACCCCACCACCTGGAGGTCCCCCTCCATGTCACTCACCACCCTGACTTGGAAATATATCACCATTCCTTCACTGTCACTGGGGCAAAATCCTGGAATTCCCTCCCTAACAGCACAGTGGGTGTACATACACATCAGGGACTGCAGCGGTTCAAGAAGACAACTCACCACCTTCTGAAAGGCAACTAGGGATGGGCCATAACTGCTGGTCTAACCCGTAAATTAATTTTTAAAAATTGTATCTGTGTTTTTTTGATCAGCAAGTCTGAAGATTCAGCTGATTTCTGCTCCTCACTACAATATATTTTGAATATCTACCGTGCAACACAACCTTATCACGATATTCTAATACCTCAAAAACTTCTTAAAAAGCATGCACGATGGAGTGGGCTAATAGGAAAGTAGACCAAAGGACAAGATTGAAGTCTATGGAAAACACTCTTGAGAATCATGTACAGTGTAAATAAAATGGGTTACTCATTCACTCTGAGCCCATTATGTACATCTGTCCTGGAAATCTCACCCCACAATTCCCACCCAGAGTAAACTTTCATTAGCAACAAAATAAACATAACACCAGGCAAGACTCCACCCTCTATGCGCAAGATAAGTAGAATGACAAGGCCATCTAGCCAAGTTCATCTCATCGATCCAGAATGACATACAGACATACGTATTGTGAGCAAGAATCAACCATTCGGTCCCTCAATCCTGCTGTGCCATTTGATAACATTCCCTACATTATGTCACTGACTACAACTCGATAGTACGTAATTGACTGTAAAACCATGAAAGGTGTTGCTTAAATGTAGGTTTTGTCTTTTTTTCATTACATCTGCATGCAGTAGACAGAGTGCCGATAAAATCGTACAATTGGAGGCCCAATGCTGATTCTCTAAGGATAGTTAATCACAGAGCATTCAATTGATGTGAGGAAAGTGGCTACAAAGACTACGGATGCGATTTATCCGTCTCGTCACGGTGTCAGGACAAGCTCGTTGAATATCACGAACCTCACTGGACGTGATCTAGATCAGCATATTTAAATGAGCCATTAGGTTAATTTAAATATGTGTTTGCATGATTCTCTTGGTGCTCGGGACGCTGTTTAGTTTTGGTTTCCACAAATGGACCAGTCATAATGGCACCTGGGGAAAGGGTCTCCCAGGCCATGAGGGACCCCTGGGTGGTTGGGTACAGGGCAGGGTGGCACCCTGGCACTCCCTCTGGCACCCAGACACCTCAGCACTGCCAGTTTGACACTCTGGCAGTGCTACCCAGGCACCCTGGCCAGGGTGGGAGTGCCAGGGATCGGGCCCAGAGGGACCTTACCAGGTGGAGGGGGGTTGATGGGGTGTTCCCGGGGGCATCCCCGAAGTTGGGGGAGTGGGCATTGAAAATGAGGGAGGGCTGAAAGTGAGGGGGGAAAGGTCGGGGGAAGCCAACAAAATGGTGCCCCGATCGGCAAGGTGCCTTTCCTGCTGGACTCGCCAGAAGGAAATGACTCTTAAGTGTGGCCTGAGAAGAGGGAAACACACCGAGCCTAAAATAAATGACAAAACGCCGTTGAATATAGCGCTGCAGCCACCGAGAAACACCCTGCTAAACGCGCCCACAGCAGGACACAAATTTATTTCCAGTTCAATCGTACCCTACATTATAAAACAATTCAATTCTGTAGCTAACCTCTTTCCCCAACAGGAGTCCTACTTACCCGAGGACTCAAGATCCTGGAACTAACTCCCTGACGAAATGAAATGAAATGAAAATCGCTTATTGCCACAAGTAGGCTTCAAATGAAGTTACTGTGAAAAGCCCCTAGTCGCCACATTCCAGCACCTGTTCGGGGAGGCTGTTACGGGAATTGAACCGTGCTGCTGGCCTGCCTTGGTCTGCTTTCAAAGCCAGTGATTTAGCCCTGTGCTAAACAGCCCCAGCACTGTGGGTGTACCTGCAACACATGGACTGCAGTGGCTCAAGCAGGCAGGTCACTACCGCCTTGTTCTTCAGGGAAATTAGTGATGGACAATAAATGTTGCCCTTACCAGCGAAGCCTACATACCTTGACTACATAAAAAAAGCTTCCCCCAACCTGCACTCAAACATTCAATATTCTAAAATTGCTCTAAAATTGCCGGGTTGTTGCTTACCGTTCTTCAAACAAGAAACTGACCCGCCTGTTTCGAAGATTTTTGGCAGGCTTTTCAAAAAAAAAAGAATTGGACCCATGAACCTGTCAGAGAGTCAGAAGCAGCAGCACAGTAACTTCATTAAATTAACATCGACGTTGACAGACTAGCTTTAAAAAGATCGGAACACACCAGTTATGATTTTTTAAAAGCTGGACTGCCGCTCTGGCTGCTTAGTCTGGATGACAAGAATCCCCGTTTAAAACACAAATCCCGGGAGCCCTAACCCCAAGGCCTGGTGTTTGGCCTGTCTGCACACCCCTCTTCTGGGCCCTATTTACTGGTCCCGGATCGGTGGAGTGGGGAGGGTGGGAGAGGGAGTTGTGATGGGAAGATGATCTCCATGGCTGGAGGTGGCAGCCTCACATCTTCTCAATCTTCTGCTAATCAAAGTATTATTGTTAGGCTGAAGTTAGCACGGATCACTTTGAAAAGCTCTTTTCTGTCCAAAATGGTTTTTTCCTCGCGACAGCCAGTTTAACCTTTACTCAGAGTATCAGTTTACGTATGTTTTATTTTAAAATTATTTTTTATTGTCCTCCTTTTTCACATTTTCTCTCAAATTTACATCCACAATAAGCAATAATCAGTAATGTCAAATATAATGTCAATCCCCATATCAATAACAACGATCCCATCCTCCTAGCAAACCCCAGACATTAGCCCGCATGTTAACATAAACAAATGACAAAAAGGAACCAGGAATCGCCCATAGTCACCATTAACACTTACAGTCCCTCTCCCCCCAACCCTCCCAGCACCCCCCCACCTAATGTTCAATGTGATCCAATTTTCGAAAGTGGATAATGAATAATGCCCATGAATTGTAGAACCCCTCCATCCTTCCCCTCAGTTCAAATTTGACCTTTTCAAGCATCAAGAATTCCAGCAGGTCCCCCAGCCTCGCCAGGGCACAGGGTGGAGAGGTTGCACCCTAACAGGATCCGCCTTCCGGCGATCAATGAGGCGAAGGCTACAACATCTGCCTCCGCGCCCGTTCCCAACCCCGGTTGGTCCGACACTCCGAATATGGCCTTCCGAGGGCCCGGGTCCAGTTTCACGTGCACCACTTTAGAGATTACCCTGAACACCTCCTTCCAGTAATCCTCCAGCTTTGGACAGAACCAAAACATATGAATGTGGTTTGCGTGCCCCCCCCACCCCGCAACATTCACACACATCTTCTACCCCCTCAAAGAGCCAGCTCATCCTCGCTCTTGTAAGGTGTGCTCTATACACCACCTTCAGCTGTATCAGCCCCAACCTCACACATGAGGTGGAGGCGTTCACCCTCCAGAGTACCTCACACCAGAACCCCTCCTCCATACCCTCTCCCAACTCTTCCTCCCACTTTACCTTGATCCCTTATGGTGGCGCCTTCACCTCCAAAATAACCTCGTAAACCATCGATACTACCCCCTTCTCCAGTCCCCCTGTCGTCAGCACCTTCTCCAGCAATGTGGAAGTCGGCTCTACTGGGAAGCTCTGTATCTCCTTTCTGGCAAAGTCTCGACTCTGCATGTATCTAAATATTTCCCCCTACTCCAGCCCAGCCAGCAAGCTGCTGAAGAAGCTTTCTTCCTGAGAGAGAGAGAGCGTTCTATAGTATTAAATAAGATTATATCAGGTCATGGTGGAGCAATTACCTATAACCAATACCATCAAAAATAGACAATCCGAACATTTGAGATTCAACCATTTGTTGTTTGTTGAATCTTGCTGCGAAAAAATGAGCTGTCGCCTAACAATAGTGACTACGCTTCATAAAATAATTCACCGTGTTTAAAGTAGTTTTGGACATTCTGACTCAAGGAGAAAATAAATCTAGGTTTATCTTTTACTACATTATACATGCGGAGGAGGTTGATTAGCTCAGTTGACTGGATGTCTGGTTTGTGATGCAGAGCGACACCAACAGCGTGGGTTTAATTCTCGTACCAGCTGAGGTAATCCATGAAGGCTCCGCTTTTCAACCTTGCTCCTCACCTGAAAAGTGGTGGCCTTCAGATTAAATCACCACCAGCCAGCTCTCCCTCTCACAAAGGGAGCGAGCAGCCTATGGTCCTCTGGGACTTTTGCACCTTTAATTTCATACATACAGGAAAAAAAATGCTAATAATGGTGCAATATTTCTATTTGCTCAATAATAGGACATAGAGGGTGAAATTCTCCAGTATTGGCGCGATGTCCGCCGACTGGCACCCAAAATGGCGTAAATCAGTTGGGCATCGCGCTGCCCCAAAGGTGCGGAATGCTCCGCATCTTTGGGGGCCAAGCCCCAACCTTAAGGGGCTAGGCCCGCGCCGGACGAATTTCCGCCCCGCCAGCTGGCGGAAAAGGCCTTTGGTGCCCCGCCAACTGGCGCAGAATTGACATCTCCAGGTGGCGCATGCGCGGGAGCGTTAGCGGCCGCTGACGGCATTCCCGCGCATGCGCAGTGGAGGGAGTCTCTTCCGCCTCCGCCATGGTGGAGACCGTGGCGAAGGCGGAAGGAAAAGAGTGCCCCCACGGCACAGTCCCGCCCGCGGATCGGTGGGCCCCCAGGACCCCGGAGCCCGCCCGCGCCGCCTTGTCCCGCCGGTAAGGTAGGTGGTTTAATCTACGCCGGCAGGACAGGCATTTTAGCAGTGGGACTTTGGCCCATCCGGGCCGGAGAACCGCGGGGGGGGGGGGGGGGGGGCGCCAACCGGAGCGGCGCAATTCCCACCCCCGCCGAATATCCGGTGCCGGAGAATTCGGCAACCGACGGGGGCGGGATTCACGCCAACCCCCGGCGATTCTCCGACCCCCTCGCCCCTAATGTCAGAAGCTAACAAATCATTGTCTGCAAAAGCTTTCCAGCAAGCTTCCAATACTAACACAAAGACCAAGGAATTTTTGTGGCATTTTCTAAAATATCATACACAATTTACTTTCCAGAATACAAACTCTAACTGAAAAGGGATTTTCAATGTCCTCGTGCTATAACGTTCAGATGATTTCTGAGTTTAGTTGATTTAGCTAGTCTGGGGTCAACTATGGTTATTTCAGATTACCATATCAGGATGTGAAAAATAAATAAAAAGATCTACAAATATATATTTTTTAATTCATTTACGCGATGTGGCTTCGCTGGTTAGGCCAGCATTTATTGCCATCCCTAGTTGCCCTTCAGAAGGTAGTGGTGAGCTGCCTTCTTGAACTGCTGCGGTCCCTGAGGTGTAGTGCTGTTAGGGAGGGAATTGCAGGATTTTGCCCCAGCGACAGTGAAGGAACGGCGATATATTTCCAAGTCAGAATGGTGAGTAACTTGCAGAGGAACCTCAAGAAGGTGGTGTTCTCAGGTATCTGCTTCTAGATGGTGGTGGTCATGGATTTGGAAAGTGCTGCCTAAGAAACCTTGGTGAGTCGCTGCAGTGTAGCTTATAGATGGATACACTGTTGCTACTGTTTATCAGTGGTGGAGAGATTGAGTGTTTGTGGAAGGGGTATAAATCAAGTGAACTGCTTTGTCTTGGATGTCATGAAGTCAGATAGTCATAGAGCTTTACAGCACAGAAAGAGGCGCTTCGGCCCATTACATTCGCACTGACTATCAAGCACCTAACTACTCTCATCCCAATTTCCAGCACTTGATCCATAGCCTTGTATACAATGGCATTTCCAAGTGCTAATCTAAATATGTCTTAAAGGTTGTGAGGGTTCCTGCCTCTACCACCTTTCGGGTAGTAAGTGCCAGATTCCAACCACCTTGTGGGTGAAAAAGATTTTCCTGACATCGCCTCTAAACCTCCTGCCATGACCTTAAATTTGTGCCCCCCCAGTTATTGACCCCTCCACTAAGGGGAAAAGTACCTTCCTATTCACCCTCTCCATGTCCCTCATAATTTTATACACCTCAGGGCGAGGCAATGGTGTAGTGGTATTGTCGCTGGACTAGTAATCCAGAGACCCAGGATAATGCTCTGGGGACCCAGACTTGAATCTCACCTGGGCAGATGGTGGAATCTGAATTCAATAAAAATCTGGAATGAAAAAGTCTAATGATGACCATGAAACCATTGTCGATTGTTGTAACACTAATGTCGTTCAGGGAAAAAGACCTCCTGTCCTTACCTGGTCTTGCCTACATGTGACTCCAGATCCACAGCAATGTGGTTGACTCATACGTGCCCTCAGGGATGGGCGACACCCACAACCCATGAACGAATAAAGGAAAAAAAAATCAAGCCCGACTCAGCATTCTCTGCTCCAGGGAAAACAACCCCAGCCTGTCCAGTCATTCTTGATAGCTGAAATGATCCAGTCCAGGCAACACCTTAGTGAATCTCCTCTGCACTCTCTCCAATGCAATCACTTCCTTTCTATAGTATGGTGACCAGAACTGTATACAGTACTAACCAATGTTTTATACAACTCCAGCATAACCTCTCTGCTCTTATATTCAGTGCCTTGGTTAATCAAGGCAAGAATCCCATAGGCCTTCTTAACCACCTTATTTACTTGTCCTACTGTCTTCAGAGATCTGTGAACATGCACACCAAGGTCCCTTTGATCATCTGTGCTTCCTGGGGTCCAACCATTCATTTTATATTCCCTTATCTTGTTAGTCCTCCCAAAATGCATAACCTCACATTTTTCATAGTTAAATTCCATTTGCCACTGTTCTGCCCATCTAACCAGACCATCTATATGATCCTGTAATCTAAGGCCTTGTTCCTCCTATTTATGGTGTCAAGCTTCTTGAGTGTTGGAGCTGCACTCATCCAGGCAAGTGGAGAGTATTTTGTAGCTTTTGACCTGATTTGTAGCCACAGTATTTTTATGGTTAATCCAGTTCAGTTTCTGATCAATGGTAACCCCAGGATTTTTATGATAGGGGATTCAGCAATGGTGGTGTCATTAAATGCCTAGGGACGATGGTTAGACCCTCTCTTGTTGGAGATGGCCATTGCCTTGCATTGGGAATGTTACATGCCACTTGTCTGCCCAAGCCTGGATATTATCCAGGCCTTGCTGCACTTAGACATTAACTTCTTTATATCTGCAACGCCTAATAATAATAATAATCTTTTATTGTCACAAGTTGGCTTACATTGCAATGAAGTTACTCTGAAAAGCCCCTTGTCCTTACATTCCGGCGCCTGTTCGGGTACACAGAGGGAGAATTCAGAATGTCCAATTCACCTAACAGCACGTCTCTCAGGACTTGTGGGAGAAAACCGGAGCACCCGGAGGAAACCCACGCAAACACGGGGAGAATGTGCAAACTCCACATGGACGAGTGACCCAGAGTCGGGATCGAACCTGGGACCTCGATGCCGTGAGACAGCAGTGCCAGCCACTGTGCCACCATGCTGCCTCTGCTGTCCAGTTATAACATCATCGTCATCACAAGAAATATTCAGATCATCCACCACCAATGCACAGTGACAGCAGTACGTGTCATCTACAAGATGAACATCAGCAACTTATCAAGGCTTCTTTGACAGCACCTTCCAAACCCATGATATCTTCTACCTAGGAGACAAAGGCAGAACACACATGGGAATACTATCACCTGTAAGTTCCCCTTTAAGTCTCAGAAGGTCCTGACTTGGAACGACATCCCCATTCCTTCCTTGTTGATGGGTGAAAATCATGGAACTCCCTCCCTAACAGCACTGAGGGTGTAACTACACTACATGGACTGTAGCGGTTCAAGAAGGTGGCTCACCACCACCTTCCCAAGAGTAATTAGGAACAGGCAATAAATGTTGACCTTGGCAGTGATGCTGATATCCACAAATTAAAAAAATAACTTCTAGTATTTTCATTATTTCATTATTTCAAAATCATTGACTCACAGACTGAGTTATCATATTGGTGTTTTTATGTTACAAGAAATATTGTATTCAATTTCCTGACATTACTTTGCATTAATTCATGTTATTCTCTTCTAGTTACTGTGATATTCTAATTGAGCGAGAGGTACTCATGCAGAAGTATATTCATCTGGTTCAGATAGTGGAAACGGAGAAAATTGCAGCACATCAGCTCCGGCAACAACTTGAGGATCAAGACACAGAAATCGAGAGGTTGAAAGCTGAGGTGTGTCATTCAAATAATCAGGAAAAAAGCACTTACTTTTCTTTTTCCTGTACTAATGCTTTGTACCAGTGAATGGTTATCATTCATTTTGGGCCCTGTTCTTTGCAGACAGAAACAGAATTGTACACACATTTGCTGTTTCATTCCTCAGGGAATCAGAGTCAAACTGCTTGGTTTAAATTCTCAAACAATGATTGACAGTTAACTGTCAGTCACCATCAACTGGTGCATTGTCCATGTCAATGCCTCTAGCAATCAGAGCCTTGTCAACCAATCAACCCTAGTTTTTTGACAATGCCCCCTTGTCCTTGACCGCCCCCCCCCCTCCCCACCCCCCGAACCAGTGGAAATAGTTTCTGCCTACCTTATCTGTTCCCCCTGATAGCTTGAAAATGTTAAGCTCTTCTCATTATTTCACCTTTGGAGTTCAGGTATCATTCTGATAAACTTACATTGCACTCACTCCAAGCCATTATACTCCACTCAAGGTGTGGTGCCTAGAATTGCTCACAGTATTCAAGGTATGGTCTATCCTGAGCTTTGTACAGAAGAAGCATGACTTCTATTCCATTCCTCTAGATATGAAGGCCAGTATTCCCTTCTTCTTTATGAATATTTACTGTACCTGCAGATGATATTTTAATGATCTATGTACCTGATCTCCCAATATTCATGTTAATAGCTTAATTAGCAAAAAACTTTTCAAATTAACTTAAAGTAATGTTTCCTTACTAAATATTTCAACATTATGTACCTATCCTAAAAGTTGTATTTATTGTATTGAGATGATCAGTCGACTTGAGGGACAAATACTAATAATGTTAATAAATTTTATTATTATTAATAATGATTGGGCCACCATGGGAGAGTTCCAGTGAAGTGACTTCCAATGTAAAAATGGCAGCTGCTCTGGTGGAATAAGGTGTAAGATGCCCCAATCAATCAAATATAGGTAAATTATACAAATTCCAGAGACTATAATTAAAGCTAGAATGGCTGAACTCTTTGAAAACTTTCAACTGATTGCATAGGTCATGCCTAATAAACCTGATTGAAATTTTTGAAAAAATTACTGAAGCACTAAACAAAGGAATGTCTATGGACATTAGTTACACAGACTTCCAGAAAGCTTTTGACCAAGTCCCTCTTAGCTAAACTTGAAATTCCTGGAATTTTATTTGGTATTGATTTTGTAAAGAAATTGGCTGAGAGTCTGGAGTTAAAGAGTCGAGATAATGACCAGGTATTAAATTTGTCCAACAAAGATCTGTGTTGGGGCCTCAACTATTAAATGTATTTAAAACTTCTTAGGTGGTTGAATAGAAAATCAACTATTCAAATTTTCTGATAGCACACGACCATCATGGTGGACGACCCCATCCCTAGAGGAACGGGCAATTCAGAGGTAATAGAAAGGGAACTTAGAACAATCAACGGTACTCAACAAACTATTGGGATTGAGGGCAGACAAATCCCCCGGGCCTAATAGCCTACATCCTAGGGTGTTAAAGGAAGTGACAGCAGAGATAATGGATCCATTATTTATAATATTCCATAATTCCCTGGGCACGGGAAAGATTCCAGTGGATTGGAATAATGCTGACGAAATGGTTTGAAGAGTTATGGAGAACGGGGATGAAGGTGGAGTTAAGGCCAAGACGAGATCAGCTATAATTGAATGTTGGAGCAGACCCAATGGGCCAAATGGCCTAATTCTGCTCCTATACCTTATGAACTTATGAACAAACATAGTTAACATTGTAAGCAGTATCTATGGAAGCATCAAATTACAAAGAGCAGATAGATTCAGTGAATGGGAAAAACTGTGACTTTCAATGTAGGCAAATGTGAGATAATCCACTTTGGATCTAAAAAGGATAGAAATGTTGAAAAGCCAGGAACAGAGGAGATCCAGAGAGACTTGGGAGATCTGGTATATAGATCATTAAAATGTAATCTGCAGGTACAGGAAATATTCATAAAGGGGAAGGGAATACTGGCCTTCATATCTAGAGGAATAGAATAGAAAGGGATAAAAGTCATGCTTCAGCAATACAAAGCACAGGATAGACCGTACCTGGAATACTGTGAGCAGTTCTGGGCACCACACCTTGAGTAGAGTGTAGTGGCCTTGGAGGGAGTGTAATATAAATTTACCAGAATGATACCTGGACTCCAAAGGTGGAATTATGAGAAGAGCGTAAAAAATTCCCTAGAATTTAGAAGGTTAAGGGATAATTTGATCAACGTTTTCAAGATGTCAGGGGGAACAGATAAGGTAGATAGAAACTATTTTGACTGGTTCAGGAGGTCAAGGACAAGAGGGCATTGCCTAAAAATTAGGGTCAGAAGTTTCAGGAGTGAAACCAGAAACTCTTACACACACAGGTTGGTAGAAATTTGAAACTCTCTTCCAAAAATGACAATTGATGCCCGATGAATTGTTAAGTTTAAGTCTGACGTTGATAGATTTTTGTTAACTAAGAGTTTTAAGGAATATGGGGCAAAGGCAGATATGTGTTGTTAACTCACACGTCAACCATGATCTCATTGAAGGGCACAGTGGCCTTGAGGGAATAAATTGTCTAGTCATGTTCTTACGTTCCTAATGGCAGTGGTCATGCATAGATACGTAGAAATTGCAACACGGGACAAGATTTTCGGTCCATTGAGTCTGTGTCGGCTTTTACGCTTCACTAGAGCTATTAGAACCAAAACTGTTCCAAGGTCCCTTCATTTGCTTGCCTATCACAATTGCAGTCCTAAATGTTGACATAGTTTCTGCCTCAGTGACCAACCCTGAGCATAAATTCCAGAAGCTCACAACTCTCCTGTCACAAAGTGTCTACTCCTCTCCATTTTAAATCTTCTATCGAGTGTTCTTCATCCTAGACTCCTCAGCTACTGAAAATGTTCATTGAAATTAATAAATAACAGACCAACATTTCACAAAGAGCAGATTTAATTAGGTAGGAAGTGTTATTAATTGAATACAGATAAATATGAAATCATAGATTCACAGAATCATAGAATGATTACAGCACAGAAGACGGCTATTTTGACCTGTCATGTTATATATGTGGGTTGTTGTGTCTTTGCACGGTCACTTTAGGAGCTTAGTCACATGATAGTCCATGATATCACCAGCTACTTAGCAGGGTTTCTCTCCGTCTAGATCTAGCCTTTGTACAGTTAATAACCATCTAATAAACCTCTGTTGATGATTGCGTTCAACCCACATGCTTCAGTATTTCAATTCTTTTATCCTGCAAGTACAATGCACAACATGTCATGTCCATGTTGGCTCTGCGAGAGCACTCAGCTAGTCACACACCACCGTCCTTTAGTGCATTTTTCATTCTTCAGATGTAATGCTTAATCACTAATTGATGGATTCTTTGAAACGAATCAATAGCAGGCCCTTCATTCATTGGTGCATTTAGCAATGTGTAGAATGCTGTTTAAAACCTCTAACAGCTCCACTGTATGAGTCTTTGGTGAACATTTTAATGGTAGCAAGACCAGAAAATATCCCTTAAATTTGGGAGCAAAGGAACAATAACATTGCACCAAGGATACTGCTGTAAGGTTCTACTGGGAAAGAGCTACAGATGCATAAATGACCTTGAGCCAAAGCTGATCAAGTATCGCTGCACAGCCTGGTAATTTACCGAAGACTTTATCCACTCTTATTGTGATTATTATTCTTTTGCTGCTAAGATTGTTGCCGTGAACAAGACTAAAGAACGGATGCGTCCTTATCAAGGAAACCCAGAGGATGAAGACCCAGACATTAAAAAGATTAAAAAGGTAATATAATAATGAATGGAACTACTAATGTAGATAATTCTTGTTAAAAACTGATGCTTAATGGCATTTTCAGGTTTCTCAGCCACTTAAAATGAAGCCGTGAATCTAGTGGCGTGAATGTTTGACTGAAGAGGTTATTATTTTCTGAACAAGTCTCTATTTATAGGATACGAGATATCATCTCCATGAAGTATTCTTTGTACTGTCACATCTAATTACTGGAAGTTTTCTTTGCCTGAATATTCATTTGTAGAGGTGATTTAAAACATAATAACCAGAAGTGCAAAATGTATCAAATGTTCAGGCTTCCAAGAAAGGAGTCTAGGCCAAGAGGACCCCTCCTGTCGAGGAAGGGATAGACTGATGCAACTCAAGGTACAACAGCTGTACAGAATGTGCGAGTCAACCGAAAAACAATTCTAGAAAAGATTAGACAATCCTGTCTGCTGGTTGGGTCGAACTCTGTCCACTACTCTCTCCTCGTCTAGTTTCTGCAACCTCAAATGATCAAATCCATAAACTGAGACTTTTAAGTTATCCAGTTAGCCCCAGGATGAAAGAATAGGAAGGCAAGGAACCAGTGGACTTTCTACTATTACTTTCAGTGGGATGCTTGCTACCATCTCGAGAAAACAAATCCAACTATGCAAATTTCTTTTTTGTACATCCTTAACATTCAAACAAGCTTAACGTTAATAGGGAGGCATTTGTATGCACAATATGAGCCACAGATTCCACCAGCAGAATACTGTGGATGCTAATAAAAGGTTCACAAATCTGAATCATTAACTCTGTTTCTCTCTCCACAGATGCTGCCTAACTTATTACTTAACTTATTACTCCGGGGTCCTGGGGGTGCGTGGGGCGATCTGGCCCCGGGGGGTGCCCCCACGGTGGCCTGGCCTGCGATCGGGGCCCACCGATCCGCGGGCGGGCCTGTGCTGTGGGGGCACTCTTTCCCTTCCGCCTCTGCCAAGGTTTCCACTATGGCGGAGGCGGAAGAGACTCCCTCCACTGCGCATGCGTGGGAAACTGTCAGCGGCCGCTGACGCTCCCGCGCATGCACCGCCCGGAGATGTCATTTCCGCGCCAGCTGGCGGGGCAACAAAGGCCGTTTCCGCCAGCTGGCGGGGCAGAAATTCCTCTGCCGTCGGCCTAGCCCCTCAATGTTGGGGCTCGGCCCCCAAAGATGCGGAGCATTCCGCACCTTTGGGGCGGCGCGATGCCCGTCTGATTGGCGCCGTTTTGGGCGCCAGTCGGCGGACATCGCGCCGTTTCGGGAGAATTTCGCCCCAGGATTCTCCATTCCTGATTCTAAGTGCTCCCACTATTGGAAAATTGGGACTGTGTCACCATGTGGGATTCTCATGGCTTGACTATGCAAAAATATGCATAGCATCGGACATGCCAGTTTCCCTGAACTTGTTGGGGTTGGGTCAGCATTTGAACAGGCGTGCCGATCACAGAATCCAGCTGCCCCCACAGCACAAATGTTGAACCCCCCCTCCTCCACTGACAAGGGGAGCATCACCAACTTCTCATCAAGAGGGGCATCCATGGGAATAACGGGCCACACCCCCCCCTCCCCAACCACACATGTATGAGGTTGACGCGACCCTCCCCACCCGGTCCCCACCCCCTGGAATTGTCCCCTGTTAGCATGGCACTTGACACCCTTGCAATGACTCACTAATGCACTGGCCCCCGACTGGGATCAAGTGGGTCAGCCCATTGACAGCTACTGACCGCTTGAAGAATGCCAAGCGATTTCTGTGGTTAAAAAAGAGGAAAGGAAACGATTGAGCTGCTTTGAAGTGATCAGCAGCTGTCAATCATGACAAGAATGTTTTGTAAACACTACGGTTAGGATCAATGGAGGGTACTTCAGATGCATTCAAGCTTGAAGGGTAAAACAAAGAACCAAACCTACTGGAAACTGTGTTTAAACCATTAAGTTGTCAATCAAAGCCAAGTTAAAGGCACTTCATTGTGAAATTGAATGAGTGCTAAGCATTTCAAAGGATCTCAGGGGATTTAAAACCTTTTCATGAGTTGTGGGCTTCCTAGGAACGCTCTGACACTTCAAAAGGTAACAGTTTCAAAAACATAGGGCTGAAGAGGAGATGTGAGGAAAGGGAAAGTATTCCTGGCTTGATTCTTCAGCAAACTGTCTGGTCTGCTCATCAGCTGTCAGGCAGAACAGTTCAGAGTGAGAAGGCTACTTCAGAGTTTAAGCAGGTCAGAACAGGAAAAAGACCTTGGATAGCTTCCTGAGATCACCATGGCAAGGGTGGTCTTCAGGTTGCCCAGGGCTCGAAGGGGTAGTCCAGACTCGGGACCCCTATCCCAGATAGGAGGAACCAGGTTCAACACCTTAACAGCCTGAGCCCATCCAACCCTCAGGGCCCTTGGGGGACCCACCCTCTGAAGCCTGGCCGCGTCAGAGGGGCCCATGAGCAATGGGCTGACCCCCTTGACACTACTTGGGATCCATCGAACCAGGATGCTCTTGGCAAGACGTACACCAAAGCCCACATGTGGAGCTCCCGTTGTGGGGGACAGAGTATAACGGGGGCGGGGCTTGTGCGGAGGAGCAGAGAGATTGGACTTCTACCCCATTAATTGCATTCTAATTAATGCAAATCAGCTGTTCACATTTTCTCTCCAGCATAGGGTGGAAAGCCCACTGTGGTTGGCAGGGTGGGACTAGAGACTTAAGATGGGTTTGTTGCCTGGCGCCAATCCCGTTTTTGGCCCAATGCAGGATTTTCCACCCATTTGGGATGCCTGATCTTAGCGGCAGGGAACGAAGAATTCTGGCCTGTAAGTTTTCAAGGAGTTAGGTATAGCTCTTGGGGTGAAGGAGATCAAAGTACATGGGGGGAAGACGGAAGCAGGTTATTGAGTTGGATAATCAGCCATGATCATAATGAATGGTGGAGCAGGTTCGATGGGCTGAATGGCCTACTCCTCCTATTTTCTATGTTTCTATGTTTAGATGTTTAGTCATGTACAAAACTCTGAAATGCCTTTCTGTGCACGAGGAACATTGTAGAAGTGTACAGTGTGGTTATTGAATGGACGTTGATAGCTGGAGGATAACTTTGGAATAGAATGTCAGGATGTATTACCAAGTCTTGTACTCATATTAAATGCCACCCTCACTGCTGACTAGCCTTGTATGAGTAGACAAAGGAGTACTAAGTTAAGACAACAGTTTGAAGGGTCATCTGCACTCGAAAGCTCTTTTCTCTCCCTACAGATGCTGCCAGACCTGCTGAGATTTTCCAGCATTTTCTCTTTTGGTTTCAGATTCCAGCATCCGCAGTCATTTGTTTTTATTAGTTTGAGATTGCTGATCCTTGCATAGGAAAGATACTTTTGGGAAATTACTGGACTCTTGACAATACCAATGCATGAACAGTTAACATGATATCACATCTGTACTATTTTAAAGCAGGACCATTCATTTTAAATGGTTTAATACCTTTGATCAAAGTCTGGACCCCAAAGAATAATTTTGAGGATATATACAGTAATTTGTTTACTTTTCTTTCAAAGCGATTGTAAAGAACTTGCTGTGGTGTTCTTTTTAAGCTTAGATTTTATATTACATTTTTATTCTTTTAGATAAGTGGTGGTGCTAAACTGCCATCTTTCTCTTTGACTTATCCCTGCTCTTATCTTTTGATTCACTTGATTGACCTTCTGAATCTTTTGCTCCTGATTTGTGCGATCTTAATTCTTCCACCCTTACTCTGAATGCTCCTGAAATTGCTTTAATTGCTCTGGAATATTGTTTGGTGATCTAAAAGCATTTCTGCATGAGAAGGCCCCCTTTGACATTGAATTAGCATTTGTTGAATCCCTTATAGTTTTGCTATACTTCTTCACATTAAACTTTGTGACTTTTGCTCCTGGATTTCCATTCTCATCAGGATATAACTCAGTACGTTGAAATTTTCATTTGTTCCTATTCAGAACCTTTTAATTGTAAGGATTGACAATGTTGGGCTGCGGTGTAGCCAGCTATTGGGAGCACAATTTGCACAGATTATCCAGAATCATATAGAATTTACAATACAGAAACAGGGACAACTGGTCTTTAGTGGTGTTTATGCTGCAGTTGAGCTATCGCCCATTCTACTTCATCAAACCCAATCAGGATTATTGGATCAAGCTGAATCTGGTTTTGATACAAATGTTCTCTTGTTTAACATCCTTCAAAGAATACCTCCGGGCAAGAATTGATAAAACTCATCCAACCATCAAATGAGTTCAAAAGCAGACAGAGGCCTTTGGTTGTTAGAATCCACAGAATCCCATTCAGCCCATTGATTCTGCACTGACCCTCAGAAAGATTGGCCCACTCTCGCGCTATCCTGTAACCCCTCTCATTGATCATGGCCAATCCATTTAACCTGCACATCTTTGGCCATTGAGGAACAATTTTATCATGGTCAGTCTACCTCGCCCACAAATCTTTGGTCTGTGGGAGGAAACCAGAGGACCTGGAGGAAACCCATTGCCCAAGGACCCGTTCCCATTTTGTGCGCGTATGGGAAATATTTTTTATTCATTCAAGGGATGCCAACATGCCTCGCAAGGCCAGAATTTGATACCCATTCCTAATTACTTTAGAGAATGTGGTGGTGAGCCACCTTCTTGTGGTGCAAGTACACTCATAGGACTTTATTTTTGTGGTGTTTTGATAAAACTGAATACCTTGCTAGGCCCTTTCAGAGGATACTTAAAAGTCAACCACAATGCTGTGGGTCTGAAGTTATATGTAGGCCAGACAAGGTAAGGACAGCAGATTTCTTTCCTTACAAATATTAGTTTGCAGCACGGTAGCATAGTGGTTAGCACAGTTGCTTCACAGCTCCAGGGTCCCAGGTTCAATTCCAGGCTTGGGTCACTGTCTGTGCAGAGTCTGCACGTTCTCTCCGTGACGGCGTGGGTTTCCTCCGGGTGCTCCAGTTTCCTCCCACAGTCCAAAGATGTGCAGGTTAGGTAGATTGGCCATGCGACAATAAGCGATTTTCATTCATTTTCATTTTCATTTAATTTCATGCTAAATTGCCCTTAGTGTCCAAACAAACGGTTGGGCGGGGTTACTGGGTTACGGGGATAGGGTGGAAGTGTGGACGTAGCATGGGTACTCTTTCCAAGGGTCGATGCAGACTCAATGGGCTGAATGGCCTCCTTCTGTACTGTAAATTCTATGATGATTATATGATTCTATGAAGCAGATGTGTTTTTAATTGTTGCCGACACCTGTTGAATTATTCATAGCATGTCCTTGAATTTCTGATATTTCCTGCTGGTTCATGATGCCCACCTCTAGCAGCATGGATTTGTAAAGATAATCCATCTGTTGCAAAATGTAGTCCCTGTACAATGATACAATAAGGCCATCAAGAATGACTTGCATTTATATAATGTCTTTAAATGGTTAAAAGAATCAAACCCGTGCTTTACATGCATAAAATTGGAAGCTGAGTCAAGAAGGGAGAGTTGGTCAAAGGCCAGAGGTAGGTTTTGAAAAGGTCCTTAGAAGGTGGAGCGAGAGAGGTAGGAGTTTTGGGGCAGAGGTGGTGAAAGGTTCTGCAAACAATGATCTATCGAAAAGAGAGGTTATGGGATGTTAGAATTAATGGATGGTGGTGAATGAGAGGCCGGCAGCGAGTGAACATAAGAAATAGGAGCAGGAGTAGGCTATTCAGACTTCGAGCCTATTCCGCCATTCAGTGAGATCATTGCCTGATCTTCTACTTCAACATCACTTTCCTGCACTATCCCCGTTTCCCTTAACGTTTTTAGTATGTAGAAAACTATCAATCTTTGTATTGATCATACACAGTGACTGAGTCGCCACAGCCCTCTGGGGCAGAGAATTCCAAAGATTCACCACCCTCTGAGTGAAGAAATTCTTAACACCTCAGTCCTAAATAGCCTGTCCCTTATTCTCAAATCGCAGGCCGGATTCTCTGCTGTCGGGATTCTCCGTTACACCAGCAGTGTACCCACGCCTCGGGATTTCCTGACGGCGTAGGGCTGCCCACAATGGGAAATCCCATTGGCTGGCTGGCGGGATGGAGAATCCCGCTGCTGGCGGGGGAGCACTGCACCAGAAAACTGGTGCGGCGGGATGGAAAATTCCGCCCCATGTCTCTGGTTCTGGAGCCCCCCAGTTAGGGGCAACATTCTTCCTGCATCTACTCTGTTGAGCCCTGTAAGAACTTTGAATGTTTGAATTAAATTCCCTTGCTTTCTTCTAAGCTCCAGAGAATAAATGTCCAGTCTGTTTAATCATTCCTCATAGGACAATCCCTCCTTTCCAGGAGTGAATTGAGTGGACATTTGTGGCTCTGCCTCTATGGCAGGTGTATCTTTCCTTAGTTAAGGAGACCAAATCTGCACATACCAAGTTTAATAAAGGTGAAAAGGAATCAGACGAATAACATTAGGAAGACGTTTATTTCTAACACATACTATGTACATAGGGGCCTGGTTAGACTTCACAGGGTCCTCTCTCTGTCGCTCAGTTCCTATCTGACCGGCCTTGTATACAGATGGTAATCGTCCTGTGATTAGCAGGGGAGCTCCTACTCCTCGAGCCACATGGGGAAAACAATCAAGCAAACCCCCTGTGCCTCGTGCAGGTTATTACACCAAGGCTCTATATAATTGTAATACGACTTCTTTATATAGTGATCTGTATATCTGCTGGTATGTGAAGAGTTAACAACTGTGTCATAGTGTAAGACAACCACTAGATGGCAGCACTATATTCATGTATATAAACTGAACTCAGAGGATCAACCCTCTCTTTGAACCAGGAGTGACTAGACAGCAGAGTGTTAGAGAGATATAGCTTAGTTGGCAGGTGTAGTTAAACATAATTAATACTTCTGATTTACTTTATCATCAGTTATAGTTGTGGATAGTGAACAAACTCATTAGTATTTATATTCGTTATTCATTTAATTTTATTTGCTTTTTAAATTGAAGACTGATAGTTTCATTGAACTACAACCATCAGACCGTTCTGGGAGTAAGCAAAGAATAGCAATGTAATATGATCACATAATATAACACTTTATTCCTTATTTTATTTCTTTATAAATTTCGAGTATGCAATTAATTTTTTTCAATTAAGCAATTTAGCGTGTCCAATCCACCTACCCTGAACATCTTTGGGTTGTGAAGATGAGAACCATGCAGACACGGGGAGAATGTGCAAACTCCACACGGACAGTGACCTGGGGCCGGGATCGAACCCGGGTCCTTGGCGGCGTGGGGCAGCAGTGCTAACCACTGCGCAACCATGCTGCCCATTTACTCCTTATTTTTAAAAAGAAATTCAATAAGTTGCAGGACAATATAACAATGATACAGCTTGTGAGCCACCTGTGCAAAAGGAGTAGTGCAAACCATTTGTTGTTCTGTGGTAGTGTAAATGCGGCCCCTCACCCCCACAGTCTCCCCCCCTCCCCTGACTTCCCCCCTGTTACCCCATCCTCTCCCCCCACCCTTTCCTAATTTGCACCACCCCTCCCCTCTCCCTACCTCCCTAAGTCACGAAGAGGCCTTGGAAGTTGGTGGTGAACTGCTTCCACCTGGAGTGGAACCCTTCCTCCGGCCCCCTGATGGCAAACTTGATCTTTCCTAGCCTCAGGAATTCCGCCAGGTCGCCCAGCCTTGGGTGGCGCGGCCGATCCCCGTCCGATCAAGAGTTGTCCCCGAGCTATCAGGGAGGTGAAGGCCAGCGCGCCGGCCCCCTCCCTTCAAACAGTTCTGGCTGTTCTGACACCCTGAAGACCTCCACTAATGGGCATGGCTCCGCCACGACCTTGGACATGGCCTTGAAGAGTGTGGTCTAGAGTCCAATCAGCCTTGGGCAAGACCAAACCATGTGGGAGTGGTCACCCGGACCCCCCTGACATCACTCACAATAGTCCTCCACTCTCAGGAAGAACATGCTCATGTGTGTCACCTGAGGTTCTTTCCCATCCACACAAAGGTCAATATCAGTTTGTGTACCTTGGCAAAGAAGGATTTGGGGACATAGATTGGGAGTGATCTAAACATGAAGATGAACTTTGGCAAGGTGTTCATCTTTATCGTTTGCACTCTCCCCGCCAGGGAGAGCGGGAGTGAGTCCCACCTCCGCAGGTCCCCTTTTACCTCCTCCACCAGGCTAGACTCGTTCCACTTGTGGAGCCGGGTCCATTTGTGGGCTACCTGGATCCCCAGTTACCTAAACTTGGTTTGGGCCAGTTTGAACATTTTTTCCACAAAATCACAGAATTGTTATGGTGCAGGAAGAGACCATTTGGCCCATCGAGTCTGCACCAGCTGTCCAAACAAGCTTTATGGCTTAGCACCATTCCTCATGCTTTCTCTGCCCTCCTGCATATAATTTCTATTCAAGTAATCATTTAATGCTCTCTTGAATGCCTCGATTGAACCTTCCTCCACCACACTCCCAGGCAGTGCATTTCAGACCCGAGCTGCTCAGTGTGTGAAAAGCTTTTTTTCACGTCACATTTCTATTGCAAATGACCTTGAATCTGTGCCCTCTCATTCTGGCTCCTTTTACGAGGGGGGAATAGTTTCTCCCTATCTACACTGTCCAGCTCCCTCATGATTTTGAACATCTCCATCAAATCTCCTCTCAGCCTTCTTCTGTCCAAGGAGACCAGTCCAACGTCATAACTGAAGTGTCAGGTGTTCCCTGTGCACCACCTTCAGTTGCATCAGGCTCAGCCTCGCGCATGAGGTGGTGGAGTTCACTCTGTGCAGATCTTGCGCCAGCGTCCTCCCCCTAGTTCGAGGCCTAGTTCCTCTTCCCAGGAAGCCTTGTCCATCTGCACCCATTCTCTTGTTTTGTTTCAGTGAGGCCCTTGCTTCCTCTAGCAGATGTTTATATATGTCTGCACACTTTCCCTCTCCTAACTCGTCCTGTGATATCAGTCTGTCTAGCAGGGGTGCCTGTGTAACTGAGGGAATGATGGGGCTTCCTTGCGGAGGGAGTCAGTCTGATGGTACCGGAGCTTATTCCCTTTTGGGAGCAGGAGATTCTCTGTTAGTTCCCTCAGGATTGCCACTCTGTTGTCCAAGTACAAGTCGCTGACCTTCAACACCCCTTCCTCCCTTCTCCAGGTTTTATTTGTGTCATCCATTCGGGCCAGGACAAATCCATGGTTTTTAAAGAGAGGAGCTAGGATAGCTTGAAATGTTCCCGAAGCTGGTTCCAGGCTCTTCGCGAGGCGACCACCACCGGCCTCCTCGAGTACTTGGCTGGGGGAATAGCGGTGACCAGTGCCTGCAGGGACGTCTCTACACAGGAAACCTCTTCCATCTGCATCCATTCTGCCCCCGGCTTCCCCAGCCTACCCCGCACCCTTTCCACATTTTCTGCCCAGTAGAAGAGCAGGAGTAAGTGTTAAGCATCCCTCCACCCCTCCCCAACCCCCACCGAGCGGTGTCTTCTCTGCAGGACGGTTCGGCGCACCCTGAGGTTCTTTCCCAGCCACACAAAGGTCAAAATCAGTTTGTGTACCTTGGCAAAGAAGGATTTGGGGACATAGATTGGGAGTGATCTAAACATGAAGATGAACTTTGGCAAGATGTTCATCTTTATCGTTTGCACTCTCCCCGCCAGGGAGAGCGGGAGTGAGTCCCACCTCCATAGGTCCCCTTTTACCTCCTCCACCAGGCTAGACTCGTTCCACTTGTGGAGCCGGGTCCATTTGTGGGCTACCTGGATCCCCAGTTACCTAAACTTGGTTTGGGCCAGTTTGAACATCAGCATTCCAAGTCCTACTTCTCCCCCCGGGGGTTCACCGGGAAGATTTTGCTCTTGCTCAGGTTTAGTTTGTATCCCAAGAAGGCTGTGATCTCCCTCAGAAGTTTCATTATATTTTTCATGCTGGCTAGGGGTTTTGAGATGTAGAGGAGATGCCGGCATTGGACTGGGGTGAGCACAGTAAGAAGTCTTAAAACATCAGGTTTGTTTCAAATCACTAGCTTTCAGAACACTGCTCCTTCCTCAGGTGAATGAAGAGTTAGGTTCCAGAAACATTTATATCAAACTCCATCAGACTCACCATGGATTACTCTCCAAAATCGGTTGCATTCTTGGACACACTCGTCTCCATCAAGGACGGTCTCCTCAGCATTTTGCTTTACCGCAAACCCACGGATAAGCTCACGATGCTCCACTTCTCCAGCTTCCACCCTAAACACATTAAAGAAGCCATCCCCTACGGACAAGCCCTCCGTATACACAGGATCTGCTCAGACAAGGAGGAGTGTAACAGACATCTACAGACGCTGAAGATGCCCTCGTACGAACGGGATATGGTGCTCGACACATCGATCTACAGTTCCAATGCGCCACAGCAAAAAAACACACTGACCTCCTCAGAAGACAAACACGGGACACAACTGACAGAGTAATTCCCCGCAGCGGAGAAACTACAACATTTTCTTCGCAGCCTTCAACACGTCATCGATGAAGATGAACATCTTGCCAAGGTCATCCCACACCCCTGCTACTTGCCTTCAAGCAACCGCACAACCTCAAACGAACCATTGTTTTCAGCAAACTACCCAGCCTTCAGAACAGCGACCACGACACCACACATCCCTGTCATGGCAATCTCTGCACGACGTGCCAGACCATTGACATGGGTACCACCATTACACATGAGAACACCACCCACCAGGTACGCGGTACATACTCGTGCGACTCGGCCAACGTTGTCTAACTCATACGCTGCAGGAAAGGATGTCCCGAAGTGTGGTACATTGGCGAGACCATGAGGATGCTGCAACAACGGATGAATGGACATCGCGTGACAATCACCAGGCAGGAATGTTCTCTTCCAGTCGGGGAACACTTCAGCAGTCAAGGGCATTCAGCCTCTGATCTTCGGGTACACGTTCTCCAAGGCAACCTTCCAGACGCGCGACAATGCAGAATCGCAGAGCAAAAGCTTATAGCCAAGTTCCGCACACATGAGTGCGGCCTCAACCGGGACCTTGGATTCATGTCGCACTACATTCACCCACCACCATCTGGCCTGGGCTTGCGAAATCGTACCAACTGTCCTGGCTTGAGACAACTCACACGTCTTTAACCTGGGGTTACCCCTCTCTCTGGCTCTGTAAAGACTTAATTATCTGCAAATGATCGCATTCAAAGTATTGTCTTCCACCTTTGACTTTGTCCATATAAATGTTTCTGGAACCTACCTCTTCATTCACCTGAGGAAGGAGCAGTGCTCCGAAAGTTAGTGATTTGAAACAAACCTGTTGGACTTTAACCTGGTGTTGTAAGAGTTCTTACTCTGCTTCATGAAGACGGTCAGTTCCTTAACCATTCCTGGATTTGCCCCTGATATGGGGCTAGACCTATCTGCCTTTGGGTTCAGTACACAATTAAAGTCCACCTCTATGATCAGTTGGTGAGAGCCGAGGTTGGGGATCTCTGGCATTGTCTTTTTGATGAACTCGCCGTCGTCCCAGTTGGAGGATACATTCACCAATACCATTGGGGCCCCTCCAGGACCCCACTCACCATTATATACCATCCCCTAGGTCCGTCCCTATGTTCATCGCTGTGAAGGCTCCCCTCTTGCTAAATACAATCGCCACACCCCTTGCCCTCTTGTCGAAGCTCACCTAATATGCCTGTCCCACCGAGTCGTCCTTACCCTCACCTGGTCTTTGGCTCTTAGGTGCGGCTCCTGGAAGAAGATTACATCGACCCTCAGGCTTTTTAGGTGATCCTTTGACTGGGCCATTAAGTCCCCTCATGTTCCAGATGACTATCCTGACATGTCGTGGACATGTCCTTGCATGTTCTTGCATGCCCAGGTTCGCCTTTGTTCTTGGCTCGTCCAAGATGGCCACTGCCAGCTTCCTCTTTTCGCACATCTCCACGTGTGAGCTGTGTGACTAGCGTTCTACCCTTCCCCCTCCACTCTCCCCTTGAGCTACCCAGTCCCCACCCCCAACTCCACAATCATGCAAACTACCCTCTCCTCTACCAGTACCCCCTTCCCCATCTCCCACTTTCCTATCCCCCTGTTCTCTTACCCTTTGAGCCCTGCCCTCCCTCTCCCCACTGCTAACATGCCCAACATGCCATCCAGACACTCCCACCTTTTCAGGAGACCTGCCGCACACATCCACCTCGCTTTACTCCCATTCACTAGTTCGCTAGTTCACTAGTGTTGGGCTCCACCCCTGAAAAGGAGTCCAATAACCCTGTCCCATCTGACCGCCCCCCCCCCCCCACCCCCCCCCAGCCCCAACACTTTGCCCACCTTATTTAGTGTTGCCCTGTCTGTGGTTTGCCGAGGGTTGGTTTGATGCCCATAGAGGAGTGCCAGTCCCGTCCTCGCCCTGTTGGCCCAAGGTCACTGCGTGTAGAGTCCCGCCCTGTTGCCCTAACCCACGGTATCCCACGAGCTCAGTGTGATAATTTGCAGGACAATGCGTGTGTTGGTTCTCTATTATACAATCGTGGAACAAAACAAAATTGGGGCAGCACGGTAGCACAGTTGCTTCACAGCTCCAGGGTCCCAGGTTCGATTCCCGGCTTGGGTCACTGTCTGTGCGGAGCCTGCACATTCTCCCCGTGTATGCGTGGGTTTCCTCCAGGTGCTCCGGTTTCCTCCCACAGTCCAAAGATCTGCAGGTTAGGTTGATTGCCCATGATAAATTGCCTTAGTGTCCAAAAAGGTTAATTGGGGTTACTGGGTTAAGAGGATGGGGTGGAGGAGGTGTGTGCTTGAGTGGGGTGCTCTTTCCAAGGGCCGGTGCAGGCTCGATGGGCCGAATGGCCTTCTTCTGCACTGTACATTCTATGATTCTATGAAAACGTAGACTGGTTGTCTGCCCATCAGGGCAAAGGGCCGCCGGAAAGGAACGAACCAAGGCATATAGAAAAGTGAAACGGAAACAAAAACACTCCCATAGACATGTATACCCTCACCATTCATAGAGGTCCATGATATCATGCCACCCTGCTCAGTTTTT
The DNA here is from genome assembly GCF_047496885.1 of Scyliorhinus torazame. NCBI lineage: Eukaryota > Metazoa > Chordata > Chondrichthyes > Carcharhiniformes > Scyliorhinidae > Scyliorhinus > Scyliorhinus torazame. Next base: position 77,180,844 of record NC_092715.1, read on the forward strand.
GTCCAGTCCATTCCTTTGCACAAAATAATTTGCCTCTCTGGCATGTTGAAGAAATGGGTCCCTGTCTTTGAATGTGACCCAGAAACTTGCCGGGAATAGCATGCTGTATTGTACCGTGTTTTCAAAGAGGTCGGCTTTGACCCCATTGAACTCTGCTCGACGCTTGACCAAGTCGGCCCCAATGTACTGGTCGGCATAGACGGTGTGTCCTTCCCATTTGCAAGACTACTTGTTCCTCGCCCAATTCAAGATTTGTTCTTTGTCATGGTGTTTATGTAGCCTGGAGATTACCTCCCATGATGGTTCTCCCGTTCTTGACTTCTGGCAGAGTGACCTGTGGGCCCAGTCTACCTCTAGGGTTTGGTGAAGCCCTCCTCCCTGACCAGTTTCCTGAGCATCTTTGACATGTACTCGGTTGGGCTCCTCCCTTCTGTGCCATAAGACCATAAGACATAGGAGCAGAATTAGGCCACTTGGCCCATCGAGTCTGCTTCACCATTCAATCGTGGCTGATATTTTTCTCATTCCCATTCTCCTGCCTTCTCCCAATAATCCCCGATCCACTTATTAATCAAGGACCCATCTATCTCTGTCTTAAAGACACTCAGTGATTTGGCCTCCACAACCTTCTGCGGCAAAGAGTTTCACAGATTCACCACCCTCTGGCTGAAGAAATTCCTCTGCATCTCTGTTTTGAAGGATCGTCCCTTTAGTCTGAGATTGTGCCCCCTGGTTCTAGTTTTTCCTATAAGTGGAAACATCCTCTCCATGTCTATTATATCCGGCCTTGCAGTATCCTGTAAGTCCACATGCAAATGCAGCAAGATCCGGACGATATCTAGGCTTGGGCAGTCAAGTGGCAAATAACGTTCGTGCCACACAATTGCCAGGCAATGACCATCTCCAAGAAGAGAGAATCAAACAATCGTCCCTTAACATTCAATTACATTACCATCACTGAATTCCCCACTATCAACATTCTGGGGCTTACCATTGATCAGAAACTGAACTGGGCTAGCCATAAATACTGTGGCTACAAGAGCAGTGATGAGTAACTTACTTCTCGACTCCCCAAAGCGTGTCCATCACCTACAAGGCACAAGTCTGGAGTGTGATGGAAAACTCCCCATTTGCCTGGATGAGTGCAGCTCCAACAACACTCAAGAAGCTCAACACCATCCAGGACAAAGCAGCCACTTGATTGTCATCCCTTCACAAGTATTCACTCCCTTCACCACCGATGCACAGTAGCAGCAGTGTGTACCATCTACAAGATGCACAGTAGGAACTCACCAATGCCCCTTAGAATGAACCTTCAAAACCATGACCATAACCATCTAGATGGACAGGGAAAGGAGATACATGGGAACACACCAACTAGGCGTTCCCCAACAAGTCACTTACCATCCTGACTTCAAAATATATCGCCGTTCCTTCACAGTCGCTGAGTCCAAATCCTGGAGCTCCCTCCCTAATACACAATAGGTGTACCTACACCTGCAGCGGTTCAAGAAGGCAGCTCACCACTACCTTCTTAAGGGCAATTAGGGATGGGCAACAAATGCTGGCCGAGTCAGCGAAGCCCAAATCGTATAAAAAATTAATTTGAAAAAAATGCCTCAGTTTCAGTGATGGAGCTGAAGTTGGAGGCAGAGGGTTATGGTGTTGCACAGGTGGAGGTAAGCAGTTTTGTTGATGAAGAGAGTAAAAACTCAGGGCATGATTTAATGGAAATGAAACACAATCCTGTGTCAGGCGTGTTTAGCCGGGTGTTTCCCTGTGAGGACCACGCCACTATTAAACGGGACTGCTACACTTTTGGGCCTCGACGAATAATGCCCCACTGAGGCCGCACTTAGTCCCATTTCTTGCACTGACGAGCTCCGCGGCCTCCAGAACTCCCTCCCCCACCAATGCCCCAACCTTTCAATAAGGGGGTTATCAAGCCCCCCAGCACCCGATTTCATAAGGGCAGAGCACCCGTGGGCCTGATCTCCAGTACTGGCAAAGGTTCCAGCCAGGCACCTTGACACTGCCAATCTGGCTCCCTGCCAGTGCTCCTGCCACCTTGGCAGTGCCACCTGGTCACCCTGGCTCTGCCAGGTTGGGAGTGCCATGGTGCCAGTCTGGAAGTGCCATGGTGCCCAGCTGGCATCAGGGGTGCCAGGGTACCACCCATCCCAGTACCTGACCACCCAGGGGCCCCTGATCACCTGGGAGATCACCCCCCCGCCCTCCCACACACACACACACCCCACCGCAAGTGCCCAGATTGCTAATGTTCTGTTTCAGCCCAAGGAAATTCGGAGGATGTGGGTAGTGTGGGGGCTGTAGGTTGGGGTGCTATCATTGTGGTGATTATTTGCTAAGGGGTAATAAATCTGTAAGGGGACAGCTGCTCACCTCCCCTCCCCCAGCTGCCTGTGGTGGTGTTTATTTTTTGGAGGAGGTGAGCTGCGGTTTTGGATGTGTCTTTGTTTGGGTGAGGGAGGGTGAGGTCCACAGGGAGCCACTTACACCGGTCAAGGAGGAAAGGGTGGGGGGAAGGGTGGAGGTGTAGATAGGAGGAGCCTTTGGGCAAGAGCTGCCACGGTGTCAGGTAATGCTGGTGAACGGAAGTGAGGTGAGGGAGATGGCCCCGAGGGTTGGCCAACGGAGGGGTGGGGAGCGAGGGGGCGAGGAGGGGGATGCGACGTGGCAGAGTTGAAGGAGCTGCATAGTCATCGGCAGAGAATCTTGGATGGGCCTGGTTTAGGGTGAAATTAAATGGGACAAAATCGGCAGAGGAGGATGGCGGACAGTAGAGGGGAATGGAGGCGCAAGCCTCTGGTAAGGTTCAGAACATGGAACGTACGGGCGCTGAACAGGCAGGTAAAGCGATCTCGGGTCTTTGCGCACTTGAGCAGCTTTAAGGCGGGGATGGACTTTCTGCAGGAGATGCATCCCCGGGTGAGGGATCAGGTTAGGTTGAGAAAGGGATGGGTGGGTCAGGTGTTTCATACGGGGTTTGACTCGATGTCACGGGGGGTGGAGATTCTGTTGAGTAAGAAGAAGGGGTTGTGAGTGCCAGGAAAGTGCAGGAGCGACTTCCGGTTCCGGCGATGCGGAGCTAAGCCGCGCGTTTCGGCAGCTCCCGCGAAAACTGACTTTTGGGCTCTCCAGAGGAGCTCCAACAGAGCTTATTTTTGACTGATCCCATGTGGGAAAGAGCAGTGAGGTCCCCTCCCCACAATATTTGACAGGGAGCAGTGGTGGAACAACGAGGAAAGAGGCCATGGAGCAGAGAACAAAACGAGGAGAAGAAGGCAAGATGGCGGAGGGCGGAGTGCAAGCAGCGTGGGGGCCAGACCAGCAGGAGTTCTTCATGAGATGCGTGGAGGTGCTGAAAAAGGAGGTGCTGGCACCGATGCTGTTGGCGATCGAGGGGCTGAAGGAGACCCAGAAGACCCAGACGGTGTAGCTTTGTGAGGTGAACGATAAGGTGAACACTAGCGAGGACGATATCCAGGGCCTGGCGGTAAAAATGGAGGCGCACGAGTCGGTGCACAGGAGGTGGGCTGAGAGAATTGATGGCCTGGAGAACAGGTCGAGGAGGAAGAACCTCCGGATTCTGGGTCTTCCCGAAGGAGTGGAGGGAGCTAATGCTGGGGCATACGTGAGTACGATGCTCCATTCGCTGATGGGTGCGGAGGCCTCTCCGACCCCCCTGGAGCTGGAAGGGGCTCACCATGTCCTGGCGAGGAGACCCAAGGCAGATGGGCCGCCAAGGGCGATAGTGGCAAGGTTCCATCGCTTCGTGGATAAAGAAAGTGTGCTGAGATGGGCCAAGAAGGTGCGGAGCAGCAGATGGGAGAACGCGGTGATCCGTGTATACCAGGATTGGAGAGCGGAGGTGGCAAAGAGGAGAGCTGGCTTCAACCGGGCCAAGGCAGTGTTGCATAGAAAAAGAGTCAGGTTCGGCATGCTGCAGCCTGCGTGACTGTGGGTCACTTATCAGGACTGACACCATTATTTTGAAACGCCAGAAGAGGCTTGGACCTTTATACAGACAGAAAAACTGGACTTGATCTGAGGGGATGTGGTTGTATATGGGGTTGTAAATATGGGTAAAGAATATTTTGTGGGTGGGATGATGGATGGCGATGTGGGTAAAGTTCTGGGTAAAATTCCTAAAATTTCCTTTTTTCTTTTCTGTAGACAAAATGATGATGATGGGAATGTGGGCATCGGTCCTGGAGGGAGGTGAGACTCGGGGATGAGGGAACTGAGATGATGGCCGCAACAGGAGCTGCGCCACAGGGGGCGGGGCTGGTTCACGAAAGCGCGGGCCTTTTTCCCGCGGCAAAAGGAGGAGGGGATGGAGGAAAGTAAGGAGGAGGAGAGACTCCCACACGGGGGAGATCAACGGGAAGGCGGGGGAAGCCGGGGTCAGCAGAGGTCAGCTGACTCACGGAGGTAATATGAGGGGAGCAAAAGTGCTAGATGTGGATCTAGTGGGGGGTGGGGGTGGGGGGGGGTGGGGGGGGTGGGGGGGGGGAGAGGGGGGGATTCTAGGGTTGCTGCTGCACTGTCCGTGGGGGAACTGAAAATGGGAGAGGTGGTCGAGGCGGGGGTTCCCCACCTGGGGGACTGGAGGGAGTGGGAGGCGCGAGCACGGGACTGGCCTAAGATAGGAGATGGCTAGTCGGGGGGGCGGTAACCCCCCAATCCGGCAGATCACGTGGAATGTGAGAGGCCTAAATGGGCTGGTTAAGAGGGCCCGAGTGCTCACGCACCTAAAGGGACTGAAGGCAGACGTGGCCGTGCTTCAGGAGACACATCTGAAGGTGGCAGATCAGGTCAGGTTAAGGAAGGGATGGGTGGGACAGGTGTTCCATTCAGGGCTGGATGCGAAGAATAGAGGGGTGGCAATACTGGTGGGAAAGCGGGTGAGCCCAAGAACATAGTAGCGGACAAGGGAGGCCGATACGTGATGGTGAGTGGTAGGTTGCAGGGGACGGAGGTGGCACTGGTGAATGTATATGCCCCAAACTTGGACGATGCTGGATTCATGAAACGGATGTTGGGGCGTATTCCGGACCTGGAGGTAGGGAGATTGATAATGGGTGGGGATTTTAACACGGTGCTGGACCCAGCATTAGATCGTTCCAGGTCTAGGACGGGGAGGAGGCCGGCTGCGGCCAAGGTGCTTAGCGGGTTTATGGATCAGATGGGGGGAGTAGATCCGTGGAGATTTGCCAGACCTTTGGCCAGAGAATTTTCTTTTTTCTCCCACGTACATAAGGCCTACTCCCGGATAGATTTTTTTGTTTTGGGCAGGGCACTGATCCCGAAAGTGAAGGGAACGGACTATTCGGCCATAGCCATTTCAGACCATGCCCCGCACTGGGTGGAGCTGGAGCTGGGGGAGGAGAGGGACCAACGCCCGTTGTGGAGGTTGGATGTGAGACTGCTGGCAGACGAGGAAGTGTGCGCGAGGGTGCGGGGGTGTATTGAAAGATATCTGGAGGCTACGACAATGGGGAGGTGCAGGTGGAAGTAGTATGGGAGGCACTGAAGGCGGTGGTCAGGGGAGAGTTAATCTCCATCAGGGCTCACAGGGTGAAGAGCGAGGGCAGGGAAAGGGAGAGGTTAGTGGGGGAGATTTTAAGGGTGGACAGGAGCTATGCAGAGGCTCCGGATGAGGGACTACTCAGGGAGAGACGAAGTCTCCAGACGGAGTTCGACCTGTTGACCACAGGGAAGGCAGAGGCACAGTGGAGGAAGGCACAGGGGGCGATATATGAATATGGGGAGAAGGCGAGCCGGATGCTGGCACACCAGCTCCGTAAGAGGATGGCAGCGAGGGAAATAGGTGGAGTCAAAGATGGCAGGGGAACTACGGTGCGGAGTGCTGGGAAAGTGAATGAGGCTTTTAAGGCTTTTTACGAGGAACTGTTTCGGTCCCAGCCCCGAGGGGGAAAAGAGGGGATGAGGCGATTATTGGATCAGTTGAGGTTCCCAAGGGTGGAGGTGCAGGAGGTGGCTGGTCTGGGGGCGCCAATTGGGGTGGAGGAGCTGGTTAAAGGACTGGGGAGCATGCAGGCAGGGAAGGCCCCGGGGCCGGATGGGTTCCCGGTGGAGTTCGACAGGAAGTATGTAGACCTGTTAGACCCGTTGCTGGTAAGGACCTTCAATGAATCAAGGGAGAGGGGGACCCTGCCCCCGACAATGTCGGAGGCGACGATCTCTTTGATCTTAAAGCGGGATAAGGACCCCTGCAATGTGCGTCATATAGACCGATCTCGCTCCTTAATGTAGATGCTAAGTTGCTGGCAAAAATGTTGGCCATGAGGATTGAGGACTGTGTCCCGGGGGTGATTCACGAGGACCAGACGGGATTCGTAAAGGGTAGGCAGTTAACACTAATGTGCGAAGGCTCTTAAATGTGATAATGATGCCATCGGTGGAGGGAGAAGCGGAGATAGTGGCAGCCATGGACGCGGAGAAGGCCTTCGATCAGGTAGAGTGGGAGTATCTCTGGGAAGTGTTGAGGAGGTTTGGGTTCGGGGGAGGGTTTATCAGTTGGGTTAAGCTCCTGTATAAAGCCCCGGCGGCGAGTGTGGTCACGAACCGGCAGAGGTCGGAGTATTTCCGGCTGTATCGAGGGACGAGGCAGGGGTGCCCCTGTCCCCTCTGCTGTTCGCATTAGCAATTGAACCTTTGGCCATGGCGTTACGGGAGTCGGGGAAATGGAAGGGGGTGGTTCGAGGGGGAGAGGAACATCGAGTGTCGCTGTATGCAGACGACCTGTTGCTGCATGTGACGGATCCAATGGAGGGGAATGTTGAGGTAATTCAGATCCTATGGGAGTTTGGAGACTTTTCGGGCTATCAGCTCAATGTGGGAAAGAATGAGCCCTTTGTGATCCATCCGATCAGGGGAGAGGGATAGAGGACCTACCGTTGAGGAGGGCGGAAAGGAGCTTTCGATATTTGGGGATTCAGGTAGCTAGGAATTGGGGGGCACTGCATAAACTCAATTTGACGCGATTGGTGAAACAGATGGAGGAGGATTTTAAAAGGTGGGACATGTTGCCACTCTCGCTGGCGGGTAGGGTACAGTTGGTTAAAATGGTGGTCCTCCCGAGATTTCTTTTTGTATTCCAATGCCTCCCAATTGTGATTACTAAGGCCTTTTTTAAGAGGGTAAGCAGGAGCATTACGGGATTTGTGTGGGCGAGCAAGACCCCGTGGGTAAGGAGGGGGTTCTTGGAGCGTAGCAGAGATAGAGGAGGGCTGGCATTGCCGAATCTGGGTGGTTATTATTGGGCAGCCAACGTGGCAATGGTACAATAAAGTAGTACACAGCATGACTTGAGTGAGGATGAGTGGGTTCATCCAGGGGGTGGCAGATGAGTGTGAGAAGTGTTTGGCGAGGACCAGCAAACCACATGCATATGTTTTGGGGCTGTGAGAAGTTGGAGCGATACTGGGGGGGGGGTGTTCGGGATGCTAGCAAAGATTGTGGGGTTAGAGGCTGGGCCAGACCCTATGGTGGGGCAATTTTCTGGGTATCAGAAATACCGGAGCAGGTGGAGGAAGGTCGATGTCGTGACCTTCGCCTCTCTGGTTGCCCGGTGAAGAATATTGTTGGACTGGCAATCAGCAACGTCGCTGAGGGTGGCGGCCTGGCTGAGGGACCTGTACGACTTCCTCCAGTTGGAGAAGATTAAGTTTGAATTGAGGGGATCAGCGGGGGACTTTGAGACACAGTAGAGATTGTTCACGACCATGATTGAGGAATTGTTTGTCGCAGAGAGGGGGGATGAAAAGAGGGAAAAAAACTTGTACAGACTGTAAAATTATGAGTTGGGGAGAATGTTCCCCAGATTATTTATGGTTTTGTATTTTTGAATACGTCTGGAATAAAATACATTTTTTAAAAAGGCACCAACTCTGTTACATCTCTTCAGGTGCAGGTCACTGCAAGTACTAAAAGGGCACCGTCCCCAGGATTTAGGACAAGGTCAATGCAGAACCTCCCTGTTGCACTTGGAATGGCAAAGTAAGATCTTAGCAATCACTGGCCCCAGGATTTATTTTTAACAGTTTCTGGACAAACACCTTGGGCGTCATTCTCCGCCGGCGGGAGTCTCCGTTTTACCGGCACCCGGGGGTTTCCCGACGGCGTGGGGCTGCCCCACAATGGGAAACCCCATTGACCGGCCGGTGTTACGGAGACTCCCGCCGGCCGGTCGGTGCATAAATGTGGCGGGGCGGGTAGGAGAATTTCGCCCCTCATTTCCTAGCTCTGCATGGATAGACAGATAATTCAAAGACAAGACTGCATACTTCAAAAACTGACAGCGTAGCAAAATAGTTTAAAACGAGTTCCTGTTTTGTTTCGTAATTAATGGCCAGACATCTAACGCTGAACGTTACAGTGATATTAATGACATTGCATCCCAACAAGGCAAACACATTCTTTAGCAGCATTAAGAAGGGTGGTATGCTACTACCATATAAAGTGGAGCATGCCAACGATGGTTCATGGTGAAATATGGAACATAGAACAAATTGTACTGATGTACTTGGCAAAAGAATTTGGTCCCCAGTAACTTTATAAATAACTTTAAGCATAACTAGATTTTTTTGCCAGTGGAAATAGAGCAGGCTGCATGGGTGCAAATGCTATTTGGATTCTTCTATCAAATGGGACTGAGTTTTATGGACGACTCACAGGCAGTAAAATGAAAATGAAATGAAATGAAAATCGCTTATTGTCACAAGTAGGCTTCAAATGAAGTTACTGTGAAAAGCCCCGAGTCGCCACATTCCGGCGCCTGTTTGGGGAGGTTGTTACGGGAATCGAACCGTGCTGCTGGCCTGCCTTGGTCTGCTTTAAAAGCCAGCGATTTAGCCCTGTGCTTAATAGACGGGTGGACCCATAAGTTAAGGCTGCATGTCCACTCCTGGGCCTACCAGCCCTGCCCCCACTATGATTTTACCAGCAGCAAGGGAGGTGTCCACTGGGCCGCTCACCCATGGCCCAGCTGAGGTTCTTAAGTGGACAATTAGGGCAAGTTTGAATGGCCACGCTAGGCCCGAAAGGCATCGCGGCCAATAGATACCAGGTGATCCATCTTATGTGATCTACCCGGCTCGCCTTCTGAGATACCGTGGGCAGCACGGTAGCATTGTGGATAGCACAATTGCTTCACAGCTCCAGGGTCCCAGGTTCGATTCCGGCTTGGGTCACTGTCTGTGCGGAGTCTGCATGTCCTCCCCATGTGTGCGTGGGTTTCCTCCGGGTGCTCCGGTTTCCTCCCACAGTCCAAAGATGTGCAGGTTAGGTGGATTGGCTGTGATAAATTGCCCTTAGTGTCCAAAATTGCCCTTAGTGTTGGGTGGGGTTGCTGGGTTGTGGGGATAGGGTGGAGATGTTGACCTTGGGTAGGGTGCTCTTTCCAAGAGCCGGTGCAGACTCGATGGGCCGAATGGCCTCCTTCTGCGCTGTAAATTCTATGATTCTATGATAATCTATGATAATCTATGTTGCAATGTGAATTCCGCACATTGTGGGTGGATAACGTTTTAGCAAATCTGCATATTCGAGCTAGTCTCACTGTACTGTACTATGCACTCCCATGATCTAACCAAGGCATTGGGATCTAACCCGTTCGTCTTGGAGATCTTGGGAGAGCACCGTTCAGTGCTGGTCCTCACAAATTGGGACCAGACGAAACAGCATCATGGGAGTCTCCAAGGGAACCGAGGCCTCCAGGTGCTTACCCTCTGAGCGCTGCTGGTGCCAGCTGGGCACCTTGGCACTGCCAGCCTGGCACCCTGACAATGCTAGCCTGGCACTGCCAAGATTCCCAGGTGGCACTGTCAGATGGCAGGGGCACTATCAGTACACCAGACTGGCATTTTTCCCGCAGCGGGGATCGGGTCTGGCTGTGCAGGTATAGGGGGCTGCTGGGTTTTGGTGGAGGCACGAGGACCCCCTTCTTGGTGAGTTGGGGCTTTGTGGGGTGTTGAGGGATTGTGTTGGTGGGGTCTGGCAAGCCGAGTTCCTCAATGCAGAAAACGGGACAGAGTGCAGCCTCGTTGGGATGTTCCCCGCTAAGTCCCTAAATCTACCCAAATGGGAACAGAGTCCCGTTCAATAGCATGGGGTTTCTCGGTGCTCCGAGTGTCGGGAAACACACAGCTAAGTGCACTCGTCATGGGACTCTGTTCTCATTTGGGTAGGTCATGCCCTTAATGCCCAATTAAAGGCCTTATTCTGCCACCTCTCCGATTTCAAGGACATGGGAGAGACCTATATCCAACATGCAGCCTGGCAGATTTAATCTTGCATGACACTGGTAGTGAACGGTGGGGACTGGGGAATTTGGGGTGCCTCCTGCATAGGTTCCCTGTGCCAATCGGAGGCCACCTCCCACACTTTTGCCTCCTGCGTGTGGCCTCCTCTTCTCTGCCATGAACAACATGTCCCCCACCCCTTTCACCAGGGCTACCAAGCTGGCTTCGGTGAGGTCATAGACTTACCTGGACTTAGGGACATGCATGGTTGCTCTCCTTCCCGGTGTCTCCTGCAATACCGGTAGTATCTAAGCAGCCTGGTGTGCAACAGAGCTGCTGGTCTCCAATTAGCCGGCAGCTCTAAAAGAGCTGAATATGTGCAAAGTCCACCTGATCCTAATGCAAGGACCGTGGCCTGAAAAATAAAAGTCAATATTTGGAGGCAGATTCGCCTCTGAAATTTATGGTGGGGTGCAGGAAGCCTGCCCTCACCATTCAACCCAGCCATGGAGATGTTGAAAATACTGCACTAGATTGGCGAGCACTCCATCTTGTGGATCAAATAATATTGCAGCATTTCCCTTCCTTGAAAATGTATTTTGAGGTGAAATTGGTCTACACTAACGGACTGCAACTGGCTTGTAGAAAATTGGCTGCTTACTATTCATTGGGTTCAATCTTCTTTCCACTGAAGATCACAAGATTATAGTTCATACTATTTTTTTTGAACTTACAATGTATTTTTATTTGATAATGCATAATTTACCTCCAAGAACAATGACACTAATAGCATTAATTCCATGATTGAGGTATGCAAAGCTGTGTAGGGAGGAACATTAGAAATCCTAGTCACTGTCATAGCCATTGGGCTTCAGCTTCTTGATTTGAGTTTTGTGGCGTTTAATCTCACTCTGTAAACGATGTATATCCTGTTCATGATGATTAATCTCCTCTTGATGATGCTTCCTTAGGTTTTCAATCTGTTCACTTTCCTTTTCCTTGAAGTATTTCTCCTCAATTGCTGCCTGTCTTCGGCCAAATGCACCTCTAGCTTCTCTTATGCTTCCTCCACCACTGAAGCTCATTTCCTAGTCTCAATGTTGCTTTTCCTTGGGTTGAAATTAAAAATCTTGCAATATTTTTCAAGTCAATGGAAAATAAAAATTGGCACATTTTGGACTGTGGGCATGGACCAATTTTACACCCTTTATATTTAGCAAGAGTGGCACCAAGTTATAAAATGATTTGTGAAGAAATATGTTACATGCAAAATAAAAAACATGCTTAACGTGACTTAACCACTTTAGCCCCTAAATTATTTAGTCATGAATAAATGATTACATTTAATTATTAAATTAGATTAAATTATTTAACAGTTAAATTAAATTATTATTAAAATATTCATCACTTAACTCGTAAATCAGTTTGAATTTATCGAGGACCTAAAATCTAAATGATCCAATGTTTATTCATTCATGGGATGTGGGCATTGCTGGTTGGGACAACACTTATTGCCCATCCCTGAGGGCATTTAAGAGTCTGATATCACATGTAGGCCAGACCAGGTAAGGATGATAGATTTCCTTCCCTGATGGGTTTTTACAACAATCAACAATGGTTTCATGATCATCATTGGACTTTCAATTCCAGATTCTTTATTGAATACAAATTCCACCATCTGGCCTGCTGGGATTTGAACCCAGGACCCCAGAGAATTATCTTGGGTCTCTGGATTACTAGTCCAGTGACAATGCCACTACGCCATCGCCATTTAGTCCATTTGCTGAAAATTATTTTCTCCAAAACTTACAGAAGGCATTTGATTCATTTATTTCAATCTGGCTCTTCTAAAGTAGTGGAGATTAAATTTATCCAAAGGCATTAAGTGTTTGTACATTAGTATCCACAACATAATTCCAGGGTCATTGCCTTTAAATATAAGTCATATTCTTCCATTTGTGAATGGTAGTGGTATGCATGTATTACTCTTTCCCTTGTATAGTTAGAATGTATTTAAAATACTTACTTTGCCCATCAAATCATGTTCCTTCAAGCTTCCTTGGTGAGCTATGAAATTTGATTCGGTATTTGAACTCTGCACTGAACCTTTCGCTGAGAATTTGCTCATGATTTCCCACAATTGAGAATTCACGTTGAGAATGTTCCACCTTTTTGCTGTAATGTTGGTAAATGCAACGTGTGCTGCACGATTGCTGTAGATGCAATCTACTGTATCTTTTTCTCTATCCTCTGTGTGATCCAGTAAACAGCAAAATTAGCTTGTTATGTATATATACATTAGTAAAATGTTAATAATCTTTATAACAACTCGGGGCAATACATCATGCAATATCAGAGGCTGACAGCTGGGATATGCTAATATATGACGTAGATGATAATGTACCGATGACGCTCGTCAGTCATGTGTTAGACTCCCTCTCTCACTTTCTCTCTTTCCCTAGAGAGAGGTTGGAATTATGCCTAAGAGCTACGTGCCTACTCTATAACCTGTTTAGAAGTAGTATTAATAAGCAAGTGTTAAGCAGATACCAGAGTATGTTTATATTTAGTTTAAGAACAAAGTCCTATGCCTAAAGTCCAAGACGGAAGGACCCAAACTCAGAACACGGTGGCAGTGATGGAGATATGAATAGAAAAGACACATCGGTGTTATCGAAGGAACCACAGAGTGAAGAAACATTTGAAAGCAGCTCGAGAGAGGTAATGATGACCATATCTATTGAGCAGTCCCTGCCCTTGCTCTGCCCATATGACCGCCTCAAGGGCTTGCAGAGGGAAGCAGTGGGAGATATGGAAATGCCATTTTCTCTGGTACTGAACAGCATTAGGTCTTCATAAAAAAGAGCCAAAACTCCAAGTTGGTTACAAAGAACAAAGAACAAAGAAAAGGTTCTTTTCTTTATGCAGTAGGACCAGTAGCAGTGTATGCAGAAGTCCACCACAGATTTTGATTCAATTATTAAAGTCTTTAACATCTATTTTATCCCAAAACATTATTTAGCAATCAAAAGGACAGATTTTAACCAGCGCTCACAATTAATTGGGGAATCAGTTGAATTATTCCTAATGAGCTTATATTTCCTGGTTTGTTCTTATGGGTAAGGGCTACTCAAGGACATGCTATTCTGGATTGCATATTGGTGGGGTTTGGGACGAGAAACACTCCCAAATTTCTGCAGACCAATTGGATCAAGCGGTCCAGTATGTGAGACAAGCCATGCTTAGGCATGCCTATAATTCGTGGTGACACTGAGGCTTCACATGACTCTGTAGATTGTGTAGGCCCATCAGCAATGGCCCCACCTATAAGAAAATCTGCCAAACAATCCGAAAGCCAGGAAACTCCATGCCATCAATCACTTTGAAATATCTACATCATGGTGCAAAAACCCAGCATAGACCACTGCCTCGAAGGGGGTTTGGAATATTTCCAGTGTGGCAAAACTGGACATGTCAAGCGTTTCTACAAATCCAGACGTTTTAGTCGAAGTCACAGACCATCAAGTATTTATGAAACATATTCTTTCCAAGAAATGGCAAACTCAGAAAATAACAACACAATGGAGTTCCTATGGGAGGTAATAGTCTTAATCTAGACGATCGGTCAGTTACGGCACAAATTCAAGTCTTCGATACTTCTTTTGAAATTGATACTGGAACGGCTGTTAACATATTAGTAGATCACCTCCACTGGCTTCAGCCAATGATCCTTTATCCATCAGACATCAAGTTAAAGGTCCTGGCGGCAGAGACCTTCCAATCAAGGGCAGGATTATTGCTGCTACCAGCGATGGAGATCGACAGCTCTACAATCAACTTCACAATCAGCGTATATCTTTGTTGAGTGACAATGTTGGTAAAATTCTAGGAATCTTAGAAAAAACAGACGATGCCTATTATTTCAATGATTCACATGCTTTCATGCAACAACCTTCAACCTTTTATGTAGAAGCTGTGGTAATTCAGCCTTCAGAAGCTGATGAAGTTTATACACGCATCAGTAAGTTCCTTTCTTTCACAGAGACACCATCCACTAGACCCAGGGCAGTTCCAAGGAAGCTATGAATCTCTCAGTTGTTCGCTAAGTAAGGCCAGAGGTGGAGGATACAGGAGGGACTGCAGCACACGGTGAGCATCCCCATGAAGACCTACCGGACCGAAATTGGTTCTGCCTTGAGAGTGATAAGGAAGAATCCTTGCAGTACTGAGCGATCTCTTGGATGTTGAGGCTCTAGAGAAGGATTCAGCTTTCCTGTTGATGGATGCACCTTATGAAGTTTCTATTGTCTTTTTAGAAGAATCAGCTGAGCAGCATCCTGATTTTAGTTCTACTGAATTTACTGATTTTTGCCTGCTTTAGCTCCTGATGACCATAAAGGGCTTCCCAGAGAGAATGCTTTGCCTGAGTTGACATTAGGGTCCAGAGAGGATTGCGCTGTTAAAGAGCTGGAATCTTCCCAGGGTGAAAGTCGATTGGCACCCATACTTCAGTCTCAGCTGAATGCCTTCTGGAAGTCAGCACAGAAGCTGTCGCAGAAACGTTAGCACTTCTGACGCTGTAGAATCCTGTACAGTAGCCTAGTCCCAGAGTTGATTGTCTATAGAAAATTTCTCTTTTTACAGTAAATGAGGATGTTTAGTCTTCATATTCTTAGTAATCATTCTCATAGCCCATAGTGGAGATACCTCATACAGAGAGAAGTGCCACGGCCTATGAGATGGTAGCACAGTGGTTAGCTGTTGCTTTACAGCTCCAGGGTCCCGGGTTCGATTCCCGGCTTGGGTCACTATCTGTGCGGAGTCTGCATGTTCTCCCCGTGTCTGCATTTCCTCCCCCAGTCCAAAGATGTGCAGGTTAGGTGGATTTGCCATGCTAAATTGCCCTTAGTTAAGGTGGGTTACTGGTTTATGGGGATAGGGTGGAGGTGTGGGCTTGGGTAGGGTGCTCTTTCCAAGAGCCGGTGCAGACTCGATGGGCTGAATGGCCTCCCACTGCACTGTAAACTCTATGATTCTACGATTCTCCCGAAAAATCATTCTTTTCCAGACAGCCTTACTGGAAATTGGGTATTTTTATCCTTTGTCGTCTCAGCTCATTGAAATCTCAGGGGCAGGATTCTCTGACCCCCCCCCCCCCCCCCACCCCCCCCCGCCTGGTCGGAGAATCGCCGGGGGCTGGCGTGAATCCTGGCCCCGCCAGTTGCCGAATTCTCCGGCACCGGATATTCGGCGGGGGTGGGAATCGTGCCGCGCCGGTCGGCGGGCTCCCCCCGGCGATTCTCCGGCCTGTGATGGGCCGGAGTCCCGCTGCTGGAATGCCTGTCCCGCTGGCGAGAATCAAAGCACCTTTCTTACCAGCAGGACTAAGTGGCACGGGCGGGCTCCGGGATCCTGGGGGGGGGAGCACAGGGCGATCTGGCCCCGGGGGGGTGCCCCCACAGTGGCCTGGTCCGCGATCGGGGCCCACGCCGGCCGGCAAAGTCCTTTCGGCCCCGGCTGGGGTGGCGCCAAAGTCCTTTTCCCACCTTTGCGGAGATCCGCACCTTTGGGGCGGCCCGACGCCGGAGTGGTTCCCGCCACTCCATCCCACCGGGGCCCCCCGCCCCGCCAGGTAGGGGGGAATCCCGGCCCAAATCTTCAATGCCTTTTTAGTCTTTGACACTGCAGTGGAGGATATAGTTGTGATAATCTTTCCTAAAGCTAAAGATCGTTCTTCATCTGAAGCTTCTTCCCAAAGTCCTTCGAGGGACCAACACATTTCTAAGGGTACCCTGAGTTCATCTGTTTTGGTCTAAGAGGGCCCAAAGATTGATTCTATTGAGCCTTATCCTTTGGATCAGCTTTTTGTTCTCAAGTCTTCATTGTCCTTGCAGTTCAGTCTTCCTGAAACCTTCGCTCAGCTCTCCAGTTATGCTGACAAAATGACCTATTTTGCTGGTGATGATACCCTACCAGACGCAGAATAAATTCCCATCTCTCCATGACATCTCCCCTAAGGGCTGAGAATAATGTGGGAGATTGAATCCTCCAGCATTGTGATTTGGGAGGGAAAGAGTTGGAATTGAATAGAAGCTGTCATTGTAAAAAAAGGGAGTTACAGAAAGGTATTGTAAATACTAGTTTCATGTTGTTGTTAAAAGTAGGATAGCATACTTGGGGAATGTATAATACAAGGGGTTAACCAATGGGATATGCTCATAAATGATGTAGATGGTGATATACCACTGACACTAGTCAATCATGTGTTAGACCCTTGAGAGAGAGGTTGGAATTATGCCTAGGAGCAATTTGCCTCCTCTGCAACCTGTTTAGATGTAGTATTAACAAACAAGAGTTATGTCTGTCTAAGAATTAAATCCACACCTAGAGATTGACCCAATGATCATGGTATAGTGTTAAACATTGACAAAATGAAAAGTCATAGGCAAGAACTTCCTTTCATTGGAAGCATTGCTAATTGAATAGTACCTTGTGGAGATCCAGTCAAAATTAAAGCGGCTTTGGAAATGAACTGATGCAGCAGAGATCCAGTGACTGCTTGGACTTGCTCAAAACAAAAAGGCAGCAATGGGAGAGGATTTGAACTACCTGATATTGATAGTGAGAAATTCAGTGTAAAATATACATAGGGCAGAGAATCATCAAAATATATTTTGGAGAACTTCTAATCAGTAGGTAGCCCAGCAGGAGAAGGGGCAGTTTTGGACTTAGTGTTAGGGAATGAAGCTGGGCAGGTGGAAAGGCTTATCAGTGAAAGGACATGTTACTGGTAGTGATCATAATTCAGTTAGATTTAGAGCAGTTACGGAAAAGCATAAATATGACCAAGAGTACAATTTTAAAACTGGGCAAGGCCACCTTTACGAGGCTGAAACGTGAGCCTGAATTTTACGTGGGCAGATCTGTAGGTTGGGATAAGAGTGAAATAGAACGGATGGGTTTGCCCCTGGGCTCCTGCCCATCCTGACCTGTCAGCAATTTTACCTTGGGCCGGGAAAGGCCTTGGACAAGATGCCCACCCTTGCCCCAATTGAGGCTCTTAAATGACCAATTATTGACCACTTAAGATCCACTTCTCATTCTGCCTCAATCTTTAGGCTGTCAGGAGGGGTTCTTGGGAGTGGGGAAAACCT
Source organism: Scyliorhinus torazame (assembly GCF_047496885.1). Classification (NCBI taxonomy): domain Eukaryota; kingdom Metazoa; phylum Chordata; class Chondrichthyes; order Carcharhiniformes; family Scyliorhinidae; genus Scyliorhinus; species Scyliorhinus torazame. The sequence continues at coordinate 77,198,287 of NC_092715.1, forward strand.
GAGAATGTGTCCAAAGTTGTTTTCTGAATCTGTAAATAGCACGATGATAACTGAAGAAAAAGCAGGGCCTATTCGAGACCAAAAAGTTAATATATGTAAAAGATGATGAACCTTTAATATTACTTTAATAATAATAATACTCACTTATTGTCACGAGTAGGCTTCAATGAAGCTACTGTGAAAAGCCCCTAGTCGCCACATTCCAGCACCTGTTCAGGGAAGCTGGTATGGGAATTGAACCCGCTCTGCTGGCATTGTTCTGTATTACAAGCCAGCGATTAAGCCCAATGTGCTAAACCAGCCCCTGTCTGTTTTCACAAAAGAGGGGGATGAAGCAGACATTCTGGTTGAGCAGGATACACCGTTGTTTAAAAAGGGGTAACCTGAGTTACACAGGGCAATCTGCCTAATCCTAGTGGTGAGCAAAGTATTGGAAATAATTTACGTATAAGGCATCTTTTAAAGAGGCATGGATTAATCAAGGACAGTCACTTTGATTTGTTAAGGAAGGTCATGTCCTCTAAATCGATTGAATTTTTTGAGGAAGCAACAAGGAGCGTCGATGGGGCTAATGCATTTTATATAGTTTACATGAATTTAGCGAAGCATTTTACAATGTACAGTACCATATGGCAGCAGACTGGTCAGTTAAGCAAAAGCTCATATGATCCAGAGGAATGTGGCAAGTTGGATCCAAAATTGGCTCAGTGGCAGGAAGTGAAGGATAATGGTCTACCAGCGTTTTTGTGACTGGAAGGATGTTTCCAGTGGGATCCTGCAGGGTTCAGTACTGGAACCCTTGCTGTTCACGGGCAGAATTTTATGTTTCCCCCAGGCAAGTTCGGAGGAGGTATGGGGAGGTAGGGAGAATTAAATTGTATGGATTCACCCTGGGATTTCATTCAATCTGACTCAGATGCAATTTCACAGTTGGGCAGGCAAGGCCTCAGTCAGGAAACCCATCCTTTCCCCTCTTAAGGTCCGTAAAGTAGCCACTTAAGGGCCTTTTTCCACCCAGCCTCAATTTTAGGCTTTTAGGAGTGGGTTAGAGCAGGTTGGGAAACAGAAAAAGAAACAATTAACTTAATTACAGTGTTAATGTAAGCCTACTTGTGACAATAATAAAGATTATTATAATTATAATCTGAAGGCCACTTCAGATTTGGGACGCCACCCCCTCCAGGATCTTGGGGCGCAAGCCCTCCCTTCCCCACGTGCCCTATCCCCCCACACTGCGATTCCTACCCTCCCGCCCCCGGGACGCCCCTGGAATTTACCCTAAGTATGATCCTGGGACTTAGTTCTGGGCGGAGAACTGCAGTACCTCTTCTGGCCACTGCAGCGCTGTGCCTGCATGGTTTGGAGAGCTGTCCAAGACTGGACCTCCTTCCAACGGTGGACAGAAATCCCACCCACTGTCAATCTGATTTCAATTAAGTGTAATATGGCAGTGAGCTTCTGAGAGTCTGCGCAAGTGCATTACGTGCCAACTCTCAGAATCGACTGTTCGTCATCTTGAAAGTTCTGCCTATGGCACACAGTCAATGATTTACACTTAGATGTAAGTGGCACAAAGTTTCCAGATGATGGAAAAAATAGTCTTGTGGTTGGTAGTGAGGAAGAAAATTATGGACTGCAAAAAGATATCAATGGGCTAGTCAGGTGGGCAGAAAAGTGGAAAATGGAATTCAATCTAGATGGCTGTGAGGTAATGCATTTGAAGAAGATAGACAAGGCAAGGGAATACACAATAAATAGCAGGATACTGAGAAGTTTAGAGAAACAAAGAGACCTTAAAGGATAAGTCTACAGATCCTTGAAGGTATCAGGATAGGTAGTTAACATGGTCACGAAGACATACAAAGTGCTTTCCTTTATTGGCAGCTGGAGGCCGAAAGCATAAGAGCAAGAGGTTTTTGCGAGAAATGTATAAAATGCCAGTTAAACAGCTGCTAGAGTATTGCGTTTGGTTCTGGCCACCGCATTACAGGAAGGATGTGATTACACTAGAGAGGACAGAGAGGAGATTTATGAGGATTTTGCGAGGAATGGAGAATTTTAGTGAAAAGGAAATTTGGATTGGCTGGGGTTATTTTATTTTCTCCGGAACAGAGGAACTTGAAGGAAGGTTTAACCGAGGTGTATAAAATTAAGAGGGGCCTAAATAGAATGGATAGGAAGGAGCAATTCAGAGAAGTCAATTACCAGCAGACATAGATTTAAAGTAAATAGCAGAAGGATTAGAAGGAACTTGTTGAGTAATCTTTTCACTCAGTGTGTGGTGTGCGTCTGAAACTCACTAGGTGGAATCTTACCACAATTTGGCAAGTGTCAGGCTCAGACAGAAAACTGGTTTGTAAATCTCCACTTGCACAGATCAATTTTCTCTCTAAATCTTGAATATCTTAGACCAAAATAAATGAGTGGGCATCGTTTACGCTGTCATTCTGGCAGGGCGGGGCCTCATAGAGCTGGCACCCAACACCAAAGAGATCAGGGCGCCATTTTGTTAAGGGTACGCTAATCAGCATTGTAGCCTAATGGCTTCCAGCAACTCCCCCCCCCCCCCCCCCCCCCAACATGGAGGTATGCAGGTAACGTCCACCGACAATCCTCGGAGTCCTGATACCCACCCCCCTCCCCCCATCAACAATCCTCGATGTTGTTGATCCCCCCACGGAAGAAGTATACCCGGCATTCGCTCTGCACCACACATCAATGCCACCCCACCATCCCTCCATGGGATTCCCACTAGGGCCCACTCTGGCACTGCCCCCTGGCACAAGTTTAGCCAGTTGTGTGGTAAACCACTGTGTTGCATTGTGTTGTGTTGTACATGCCTGGGCTTGTCCTGGCTGGCTTTGCCTGTGGCTACTCCCCTCGGGCTCATGTATAAAGGTGGCTAGTCTCCGCCTCTGCCCTAGTGGGCTAGCTATTTAGTATATTAAAGCCTCAGTTACATTCATCACTCGTCGGTGCTTATTGAAGGCATATCAATTTAATACACTAAACTTTATGATGAACTCATCACTCAAGCCTGATCGCCTGGAGCTGGACCCACAGGCAGCTGACACCACAGGAACTTTTGAGCACTGGCTAAGCTGCTTCGAAGCGTACCTCGCATCCTTGACCGAAGACTTCACAGACCTCCAGAAGAAGCAGATCCTCCACGCACGGGTGAGCCCAAGAGTCTTTCTTCTCCCTGCCACCCCTCACCGTCTGTAGCCTCGCGAGCCTTAAGGTCGACCCACCCTCGCTCTTCGCAAACCTCACCCCGGACTGTAAGCCCGTCGTTACCAGGAGCAGACGATACAGTGCCTGGGACAGGGCCTTTATCAGGTCGGAGGTCCAGCGACTCCTGCGAGAGGGGATCATTGAGGCTAGTACCAGCCCCTGGAGAGCCCAAGTGGTGGTCGTCAAGACTGGGAAGAAGCACCGGATGGTCATCGATTACAGTCAGATCATCAACCAGTACACGCATCTCGATGCGTACCCTCTTCCCCGCATATCTGACATGGTCAATCAGATTGCGCAGTATCGAGTCTTCTCCATAGTTGACTTGAAGTTCGCATACCACCAGCTCCCTATCCGCCCGGAAGACCGTCAATGCACTGCCTTCGAGGCAGATGGCTGCCTCTACCACTTCCTCAGGGTCCCCTTCGGCGTCACCAATGGGGTCTTGGTCTTCCAAAGAGAAATGGACCGAATGGTTGACCAGTATGGGCTGCGGGCCACTTTCCCGTACTTAGACAATGTCACCATCTGCGGCCATGACCAGCAGGACCATGACGAAAACCTCCGGAACTTCCTCCACACCGTTAACCTCCTGAATCTCACCTATAATAAAGAAAAATGCGTTTTCCACACAACCCGCCTAACCATCCTCGGCTACGTTGTGGAACACGGAGTCCTAGGGCCCGACCCCGACCACATACGCCCCCTCATGGAACTCCCCCCTCCCCCACTGCCCCAAGGCCCTGAAGAGATGCCTGGGGTTCTTCTCGTACTATGCCCAGTGAGTCCCCAATTATGCGGACAAGGCCCGCCCACTTATCAAATCCACCGTTTTTCCCCTGACGACCGAGGCCCGACTGGCCTTCAATCGCATCAAGGCAGATATTGCCAAAGCCGCAATGCACACGGTGGACGAATCCATCCCATTCCAAGTGGCGAGCGATGTATTGGACTATGCTCTGGCCGCTACCCTCAACCAGGCAGGCAGGCCCGTGGCTTTCTTCTCCCGTACCCTCCATGCCTCCGAAATTCGACACTCCTCCGTCGAAAAGGAAGCCCAAGCCATCGTAGAAGCTGTGCGACAGTGGAGGCATTACCTGGCCGGCAGACGATTCACTCTCCTCACTGACCAATGGTCGGTTGCCTTCATGTTCAATAACACACAGCGGGGCAAGATCAAGAATGACAAGATTCTGAGGTGGAGGATCGAGCTCTCCACCTACAACTACGATATCTTGTATCGACCTGGGAAGCTCAATGAACCCCAGATGCCCTATCCCGCGGTACATGTGCACAAGATGACCGACTCCGGGCTCTCCACAATGACCTCTGTCACCCGGGGGTCACCCTTTTTTTCACATCATCAAGGCTCGCAACCTGCCTTACTCCATCGAGGAGGTCAGGACCGTGACCAGGGACTGCCAGGTCTGCGCGGAGTGCAAACCGTACTTCTATCGGCCAGACAGAGCGCACCTGGTAAAGGCCACTCGCCCCCTTGAGCACCTCAGCATCGACTTCAAAGGGCCCCTCTCCTCCACTGACCATAACGTGTACTTCCTCAACATTGTTGACGAGTACTCAAGATTCCCCTTCGCCATCACCTGCCCTGACATGACCTCTGTCACCGTCATCAAGGTCCTGCAGTCTTTTCACCCTGTTCGGGTTCCCCGCCTATACCCATAGTGATCGGGGATCCTCCTTCATGAGCGACAAGTTGCGTCAGTTCCTGCTCAGCAAAGGCATCGCCCCCAGCAGGACGACCAGCTATAACCCCCAGGGAAATGGACAGGTAGAGAGGGAGAACGCGATGGTCTGGAAGGCCATCCTCCTGGCCCTATGGTCTAGTCTCCCGCTGGCAGGAGGTCCTCTCCGATGCGCTCCACTCCATCCGGTCGCTCCTGTGACAAGCCACCAAAGAGACTGCTCACGAACGTATGTTTGCTTTCCCCAGGAAATCCACCTCCGGGGTCTCGCTCCTGTCCTGGCTGGCAGTCCCAGGGCCCGTCCTCCTCAGGAAGCATGTGAGGAGCCATAAATCCGACTCCCTTGTCGAGAAAGTCCTGCTCCTCCATGCCAATCCACAATATGCCAACGTGGCACACCAGGACGGGTGATAGGACACAGTCTCCCTTCGGGATTTGGCACCAGCAGGCTCCCCAGCAACCATCACCACCACCACCCCCGGCCCTACACCGTCTTTCCCCACCCCTGCCCACCTACCTCACGAACTAGCACCCGCAGGCCCACTGGCGACCATTACCACCACCTCCGCCCATACACCACCCCCCCCTTCACCGACTCAACAACTGGGTGAAGAAGAGGACAACATGCTCCCGGACGCGCAGGTCTCAACACCGGTGCCCACACCACAGCCGGGACTGAGGCGATCACGGCGGAAGGTCAAGGCCCCTGACAGACTTGACCTTTAAGAGCACTTCACCCCCACCGGACTCTTTTTTAAACAGGGGGTGAATGTGATAAACATTGTGTTGCATTGTGTTGTGTTGCACATGCCTGGGCTTGTCCTGGATGGCTCCACCTGTGGCTCCTCCCCTCTGGCTCATGCGTAAAGGTGGCTAGTCTCTGCCTCCACCCCCGTTCGGGACCAGAGGCCAGGAGACTAGCTGTTTAGTGGATTAAAGCCTCAGTTACATTCAGCACTCATCGTGTGCATATTGAAGGCATATCAAGTTGTTTTAGCTCAGTTGGCTGGGCAGTTAGTTTGTGATTCAGCGCAAGGCAAACAATGAGGGTTGAGGTCCTGTACTGGCTAAGGCTATTCATGAAGCCTTCAACTTTGCCCGCTCACTGGAGGCATGGTGATCCTCAGGTTAAATCACCACCAGTCAGCTCTCCCCCCTCAAATGGGAGAGCAGCCTATGGTCATCTGTGACCACAGTGACTTTACTTTACGTTAGTCCTTCGGTATTATAATCTCAAGGAAAAAGTAACTCTGCAATGCAATGCATCTCAACCTGGACTTGGAGCAGCACTGATGCAGAATGAACAATCAGTCGTGTATGTTTCAAGGGCATTAACAGCAACAGAGATGAGATACACACAGATCGATAATAAATTCTAATGATCAAGTTTGCCTGTGCTAAATATGAGGCATATACCTCTGGCTGGAATGTGGTGAATATTGAAACAGACCATCATCCAGGAGAATCAATAACTGTCAAGTTGTTGAACAATTCACCTAAGAGACTTCAAAGAATGTTACAACTTCAAAAATGCTTTCTAAAAGTATCATAAGAAAAAGGGGAAGATGATGTCAGCAGATGTCCTGAATAGATATCTTCCAAATATTACCACCTGCGATTTGACATGCGAGCTGGAAGAAATTGATCACCAAGAATCACTTTCAATTGGAGAGTCATGCTCACAACAACTAAAGCGGATTGCAATGGATGATCTGATTCAGAAACAGCAGGGTGTTATTATTCAACAAGACTGGTCTGAAGAATGGTCAGACTTATTTCAATGCTTGTACCCTTATTTTGATGAAATAATTGTCCAAGTGTTTTGAATATTCCAAAAGGTAGCAGCTCATGGTGCCTGCTGCGTTGTTAACTTCAGAGCTCTGAAGAAGTCATAAGGACTTGAAACGTTAACTCTGTCTCTCTCTCTCTCTCTCTCCACAGATGCTGCTGGACCTGCTGAGCTTTTCCAGCATTTTCAATTTTATTTTAGATTTCCAGCATCTGCAGTATTTTGCTGTTATATAACCGTCAGCTGATGGTCTGAAGAATAGCGTCAGCCTCCAACCCGATTGAAGCACATTGTTTTTTGGTCCCTGCTTGATTTTGTGTTTTGTTTTGGGTGAACCCGTGTGTGTGCATGTATGCTGTGTGTGTGTGTGTATGCATGTGGGTGTGCATGCGTGTGTGTGTGTGTATGCTGTGTGTGTGTGTGCGTGTGCATGCATGTGTGTGTGTTTTTAAAAAAATCTTTGCAATAGGTAGGTAGCTGTAGCACCGTCAATATGACGCGAGGCAGGTTGAGGTAATGTCAATTGAAGGCTTTATTAAGCAGAACTTTATCCCCAGCAGCGTGGTTACAGAATGCAACTGCTGAGGGAAATGGAGGGAAAAATTGGGTTCTTATACCGGCATTTGTGGGTGGAGTCCAGTAGGTGGCAGATCCTATCAGGACCTGGCATCCCTCCACCAATAGCCTGTCGACACGTGGTGTACCGTATTACCCCTAATACATACCACCACAGTAGCATATCCTTTTTCTTTTGAGGGGAAAGATGTAACATGATTCTTGTTTGCTATAGGTGCTTAGCACCTGAGTAATCATCAAAGGATTTGTCAAGTGTGTCATCAGGTGTCTTGTTGTTTTCTCTCTGTTTCTCAATCCATCCGCTGTGTTTGATCCTGTAAGCAGTTATCACATGCAGCTCCTGAAACTTCTGTGAGCTAACTTAATATTTTTATATACGTAAACAAAATGTTCATACCCTTTCTAACAAGAGAGTAAAATCAAAATACTGTGGAAGCTGGAGTTTGGAACAAAGACAGAAAATGCTGGAAAATTGCTGCAGGTTTGGCAGCATCTGTGGAAAGAGGAAATGGAGTTAACGTATCGAGTCAGAGCGAAACATAGCTCTAAAGAAGAGTCATATGGACTTGAAACATTCGTGTTGGGTGGAGTTTTTTCATTGTGTCAGGCTCTGACTGAAAACTGGCCTGTAACTCTCCAGACGCACAGCCGGGTTTTCAGCCCAGCTTTAAATCTGGGGGCATGGTTGACACCTACACTCTGGAGGGGTGGAACCGGACTGGCTCCACAGAGACCTGGGTGTCATTTTTAATGGGAGACCTGATCAGCACTGGAATTAAACTCTACCCCCTCTCAGGCCCCTTCATCCCCCGATGGATGCGGAGGATCCCCCCCAGTCACAACCGCACATGTATCTGCGGCCATTTCACCTCCCCCTCAAGGTAACCAGGTGTGTAGATGAGAGCAGTGCAACTGATGTGGTTTATATTGATTTCAGCAAAGCTTTTGACAACGTTCCACATGGGAAACTGATAAAGAAGGTAAAGGCACATGGATAATTTGGCAAGTTGGATCCAAAATTGGCTTAGTGATAGGAGACAGAGGGTGGTTGTAGAAGGCTGTTTGTGCGACTGGAGGCCAGTGTCCAGTGGCAAACCACAGGGATCAGTGCTGGCTCCCTTATCATTTGTGATATATATATATATATATAAATGTTGGGGCGGGGGGCGGGGGGGGGGGGGGGGGGGGTGATAAGTACGTGCGTAGATTACACAAGGGTTGTCTGGGTGATTGTCAGTGAAGAAGAAGGCCTTAGGTTACAGGAGGATATAGACAGATTGGCTAGATGGGCAGATCAGTGGCAGATATGATTTCACCCTGATAATTGTGAGGTGATGCACTTTGGAAGGAGTACCAAGTCAAGGGAGTACTCAATGAATGGCCGGACACCAAGAAGCTCAGAGGAACAGAGGAATCTTGGGGTGCTTGTCCACAGATTCCTGAAGGCAGCAGGACAGGTAAATAGGGCAGTTCAGAAGACATTTGGGACACTTACCATAATAATAATAATAATCTTTGTTCGTGTCACAAGTAGGCTTACATTAACACTGCAGTGAAGTTACTGTGAAAATTCCCTCGTCGCCACACTCCGGCGCCTGTTCAGGTACACTGAGGGAGAATTCAGAATGTCTAATTCACCTCAGTCGTGGCATAGATTATAAGAGCAGGAAGGTTATGGCGGAGATGTACAGGACTTTAGTTAGGGTGCCAAAGAGAAAATGCTGGAAAATCTCAGCAGGTCTGGCAGCATCTGTAGGGAGAGAAGAGAGCTAATGTTTCGAGTCCAGGTGACCCTTTGTCAAAGCTGTGATACAGAGAAAGTGGGAAATATTTATACTGTGGAGTGAGAATGAAAGATGAGTCATAGTTGCAGAAACCCAGGGAAACGGGGTGCTAATAGCCACAGAAATCAAGGGGAAAGAGTGTTGATGGCAGTCCCCAGAGAGAACAAAAGGTGTGAAAGGCCAAGTTGCAGAGAAACTAACATCAGAGGAGATACTGTGACAGATGTAGATATGGGGGAGGGGAAGGGGAAAGCAAAGGTGGATAAGATAGGGGGTTTAAATATATATAAAGAAAGACAAGAGAGAAAGAAATAGTAAAAGACAGTTAAAATTAAATGGGATGAAAACAAATGGGTAAAGGTGGGGTAGAGCTAATCATCTGAAGTTGTTGAATTCGATGTTGAGACCGGAAGGCTAAATTGTAGTGTGCCTAACCAGAAGATGAGGTGTCCATAGATTCATAGAATTTACAGTGCAGAAGGACGCCATTCGGCCCATCAAGCCTGCACCGGCCCTTGGAAAGAGCACCCTACCTATCCCCACACTTCCACCCTATCCCCACACCTCCACCCTATCCCTGTAACCCCATCTAACCCAACTTTTTTGGACACTAAAGGCAATTTATCATGGCCAATCCACCTAACCTGCACATCTTTGGACTGTGGGAGGAAACCGGAGCACCCGGAGGAAACCCACGCAGACATGGGGAGAACGTGCAGACTCCACACAGACAGTGACCCAAGCCGGGAATCGAACTTGGGACCCTGGAGCTGTGAAGCAACTGTGATACCCACTGTGCTACCATGCTGCCCATGTTGTTCCTTTAGATTGCGTCGAGCGTCACTGGAATATTGCAGAAGGCCAATCACAGACATGTGGGCATGGGAGCAGGGTCTTGTGTTAAAATGGCAAGCAACGGGAAGGTCAAGGTCCTTTGGAGCAGAGAAGGCTGAGGGGTGACATGATTGAGGGTTAGAAGATTATGAGGGACATGGATAGAAAGCAGCTGTTCCTATTAGTTAAAAGGTCAATAACAAGGGGGTGTAGAGAGGATGTGAGGAAAACATTTTTCACCCAGAGGGTGTTGGGGAGTCTGGAATGCACTGCCTGGGAGGGTAGCTGAGGCAGGGAACCTCACAATCTTGAAAAAGTACTTGTCATAACATTCAAGGTTATGAGCCAAGTGCTGGGAAATGGATTAGTGTAGATTAGATTTTTATTGTCGGTGCAGACTTAATGGACCGTAGGGCCTCTTTTATACTGTATAATTCTATGATTCCAAGTATCAGGGAATCTTTCCTCCTCTCCACTCCCCCCATCACGCAAATATTGGGAGTTTTCTCCCCCCCCCCCCCCCCTCCCCACCACCGCGGCAGTATTGCAGATATCCCCCCCCCAAACCAGATCAGCCCCCCCTCCCTCCCCCAACCAGGTCAGCACTGCCAGGTGGAAGTGCCGGGACCAGTGTCAGGGCACTGAATCCCATTCTTGTAAAGCTGTTGTAAATCTTGTGACATCACGTTGGTGAGTTATGAACATTCTGTAAGGGGGATCACATGGCAGGGAGGCCTATTCATAATATTTAAATGAATTAAAACATAAATAAAGGAAGTTTCCATCCCGTTACATCACCAGCAAAGGACAGAGGAAATTGGAAAATGAGATCTTGCCGACAAGAATCTTGGGCGTCATTCTCTGCCGGCGGGAGTCTCCGTTTTGCCGGCGCCCGGGGGTTTCCCGACGGCGTGGGGCTGCCCCACAATGGAAAACCCCATTGACCGACCGGTGTAACGGAGCATCCCGCCGGCGGGTCGGGGCAGAAATGTGGTGGGGCGGGATGGAGAATTTCGCTCCTTGTTTCCCAACTATCACGGGATTTTGCACCCAGGTCACTGGTTACACTCATGGTGGATGAGAGCTCAAAATTCCACCCACTGTTAGAGAGTTACTTACGCAGTGAATACCCCAGTTACCCTCAATCTCCATTAAAGGCAGGGACGAGAAAACCATGTGAAGTTATACTTGTCTTGGGGAATTTGCAAACCATCCACCAAGGTTACAACAGTGGGCAGCACGGTAGCATCGTGGTTAGCACAGTTGCTTCACAGCTCCAGGGTCCCAGCTTCGATTCCTGGCTGCGTCACTGTCTGTGCGGAGTCTGCACTTTCTCCCCGTGTCTGCGTGAGTTTCCTCCGGGTGCTCCAGTTTCCTCCCACAGTCCAAAGATGTGTGGGTTAGGTGGATTGGCCATGCTAAATTGCCCTTAGTGCCAAAAAAGGTTAAGTGGGGGTTACTAGATTATGGGGATCGGGTAGATAAGTGGGCTTGAGTAGGGTGCTCTTTGTAAGGGCTGGTGTAGACTCGATGGGACGAATGGCCTCCTTCTGCACTGTAAATTCTATGATCGACAGAACCTGGGAAGAAATTTATGGTGTTAGTTTTTAACAGCTTTCGGTTTGACATGAGGCACAGAACGAAGAATACAAAGATAAAAACACAAAGTTTTATTTCTGATCAGTGCTCTTCTTTCCTTGCTAAACTTAATGCCTGCAGGAAACTATGGCAATTATTATTTATTTCAAATCTGCAGATGTTTATAAAATCCACCTTCAAAATTTCCTGACTGGTTGCCTGCCCAATAACTTGAAATGAATGTTATCAGCAAAAATGTCAGTTACAAGATTGAAGAGTTTCCACGGTTCATGTTTTCAGTGATAAAAATAGAATGATGGAATGCTTGTAGCATTGCAGAGCAACAGTCAAGGATGCTGCAAAATATAATTAGCCAGTCTGTGAAATAAAGCAATAATTTGGGTCTTTGCTGTCAGAGGATTATTAACCTGTGTAGGTGTGCGGTCGCTGATATTTCTTTGTTGCTTTATTTTTTTCTCTCATTGGTACTTCTAGGTTCAGAGTTTCATGAGGGGCTGGCTATGCAGGAGGAAATGGAAGACGATTGTTCAGGACTACATTTGCTCCCCACATGCAGAGAGTATGAGGAAAAGGAACCAAATCGTCTTCAACATGGTAGAAGCAGAGGCAGAGTATGTGCAGCAGTTGTACATCCTGGTTAACTGCTTTCTGAGGCCCTTGCGGATGGCTGCCAGCTCAAAGAAACCCCCTATCAGTCATGATGATGTCAGCAGCATTTTTCTCAACAGGTAATTGGCAAAGGACGCATGCCATCATGGGAATACTTGTTTGTACCCAGGATCCTGCTTAATTATGTTGAGTAACTTTTGGAATATGCATCTTCTCTTAAATGTTGTCACAATCATACAAGAATAAACAGCCTCCTAAGTATTTCATTGTATCAATATACAATACCCACAGGCGGCTCTGATAATCTGCCAAGCGATCCACGGAATAAGGCCTTGTTTGAGAGTTACAAGCTGAAATTTCTGAAGTGGGACTTGAACCTACAACTTTCTAACTTAGAGGTTAGCAAGCTATGCACTGAGACACTGCTAATATCTAAAAGCCAAGCGCTTTTCACAAGCCTACATAAAACCTAAATAATCTTGAGTACCAATATTGGGCTCCACGCTATAGGAAGTATATTGAGGCTCTCCGAGAGAGTACAACAAAGATTCATTAGATTGCTACCTGGTGTGGGAAAATGTAAACATGAAGAAAGACCTGGGGCGCGATCTATCAGCCTCTTCCGGGATCTACCCAGTTCACCGCGCCTTGCATGATCTAATGGATCTCATGAGAAATCGTGATCTCTGTCCAGCGCATAGTGGGTTTGATCAGTATTTGGCAAATCTGCACATTAGAGTAAGGCAACTAGTCTCACTCTAATATGCTCTCACCTGATCAACAGAGGCCCTGGGATCGAACTCGTTTGCCTTGGACACCTTCGACGAGTGCTTTTCAAGGTCTCCACAAACGGAGACCAGACAAACAGCACTTGAGGGGTCTCCCAGGAGATCGGAGGCCCCTAGGTGGTAGCCCTCTGGATAGGATGGCCCACTGGCACTGCTGGTGCCACCTGGGCACTCTGGTGATGCCAGCCTGCACCCTTGTAGTGCCAGGTGGCATGGACAATGTGAGGAGCCATGGGAAAGGGTGGAGGGCATAGGTCAGCATGGACAGAATGAGGAGCCATGGGAAAGGGTGGACGGCTTCAGTCAGCAAGGACAGAATGGGGGGCCATGGGAGTGGGTGGATGGGCATAGGTCAGCATGGACTGAATGGGGAGCCATGGGAAACGGTGGAGGGCATAGGTCAGCATGGACAGAATGGGGAGCCATGGGAGAGGATGGATGGGCATAGGTCAGCATGGACTGAATGGGGAGCCATGGGAAAGGGTGGCGGGCATAGGTCAGCATGGACTGAATGGGGAGATGGGAGTGGGTGGAGGGGCATAGGTCAGCATGGACTGAATGGGGAGCCATGGGAAAGGGTGGCGGGCATAGGTCAGCATGGACTGAATGAGGAGCCATGGGAGTGGGTGGAGGGGCATAGGTCAGCATGGACTGAATGGGGAGATGGGAGTGGGTGGAGGGGCGTAGGTCAGCATGGACTGAATGGGGAGATGGGAGTGGGTGGATGGGCATAGGTCAGCATGGACTGAATGGGGAGCCATGGGAGTGGGTGGAGGGGCATAGGTCAGCATGGACTGAATGGGGAGCCATGGGAGTGGGTGGAGGGCATAGGTCAGCATGGACTGAATGGGGAGCCAAGGGAAAGGGTGGCGGGCATAGGTCAGCATGGACTGAATGAGGAGCCATGGGAGTGGGTGGAGGGGCATAGGTCAGCATGGACTGAATGGGGAGATGGGAGTGGGTGGAGGGGCGTAGGTCAGCATGGACTGAATGGGGAGATGGGAGTGGGTGGATGGGCATAGGTCAGCATGGACTGAATGGGGAGCCATGGGAGTGGGTGGAGGGGCATAGGTCAGCATGGACTGAATGGGGAGCCATGGGAGTGGGTGGAGGGCATAGGTCAGCATGGACTGAATGGGGAGCCAAGGGAGTGGGTGGATGGGCATAGGTCAGCATGGTCTGAATGGGGAGCCAAGGGAGTGGGTGGAGGGGCATAGGTCAGCATCGACTGAATGGGGAGCCATGGGAGTGGGTGGAGGGCATAGGTCAGCAGGGACTGAATGGGGAGCCATGGGAAAGGGTGGAGGGCATAGGTCAGCATGGACTGAATGAGGAGCCATGGGAGTGGGTGGATGGGCATAGGTCAGCATGGACTGAATGGGGAGCCAAGGGAGTGGGTGGATGGGCATAGGTCAGCATGGACTGAATGGGGAGCCATGGGAAAGGGTGGAGGGCATAGGTCAGCGTGGACTGAATGGGGAGCCATGGGAGTGGGTGGATGAGCATAGGTCAGAATGGACTGAATGGGGAGCCATGGGAAAGGATGGAGGGCATAGGTCAGCATGGACAGAATGGGGAGCCATGGGAGTGGGTGGAGGGCATAGGTCAGCATGGACTGAATGGGGAGCCATGGGAAAGGATGGAGGGCATAGGTCAGCATGGACAGAATGGGGAGCCATGGGAGTGGGTGGAGGGGCATAGGTCAGCATGGACTGAATGGGGAGCCATGGGAAAGGGTGGCGGGCATAGGTCAGCATGGACTGAATGAGGAGCCATGGGAGTGGGTGGAGGGGCATAGGTCAGCATGGACTGAATGGGGAGCCATGGGAGTGGGTGGATGGGCCTAGGTTAGCATGGACTGAATGGGGTGATGGGAGTGGGTGGAGGGGCGTAGGTCAGCATGGACTGAATGGGGAGCCATGGGAGTGGGTGGAGGGGCATAGGTCAGCATGGACTGAATGGGGAGCCATGGGAGTGGGTGGAGGGCATAGGTCAGCATGGACTGAATGGGGAGCCAAGGGTGTGGGTGGAGGGGCATAGGTCAGCATGGACTGAATGGGGAGCCATGGGAGTGGGTGGAGGGCATAGGTCAGCATGGACTGAATGGGGAGCCAAGGGAGTGGGTGGAGGGGCATAGGTCAGCATGGACTGAATGGGGAGCCATGGGAGTGGGTGGAGGGCATAGGTCAGCATGGACTGAATGGGGAGCCATGGGAAAGGGTGGAGGGCATAGGTCAGCATGGACAGAATGGGGAGCAATGGGAAAGGGTGGATGGGCATAGGTCAGCATGGACAGAATGGGGAGCCAAGGGAGTGGGTGGATGGGCATAGGTCAGCATGGACAGAATGGGGAGCCATGGGAAAGGGTGGAGGGCATAGGTCAGCATGGACTGAATGGGGAGCCATGGGAGTGGGTGGAGGGGCATAGGTCAGCATGGACTGAATGGGGAGCCATGGGAGTGGGTGGAAGGGCATAGGTCAGCATGGACTGAATGAGGAGCCATGGGAGTGTGTGGAGGGGCATAGGTCAGCATGGACTGAATGGGGAGCCATGGGAGTGGGTGGAGGGGCATAGGTCAGCATGGTCTGAATGGGGAGACAACGGAGTGGGTGGATGGGCATAGGTTGGTCCCAAGGTCTCTCTGGCTTCATGAAAATCAAGTTCAAATCTGGAAAATCTATTAAATCACCTCTTCTAAATTCAGGAGAATATTTATTTTATGTAATCTCTCCTTGGAGTTGACACCTTAGGGTCCTGGTATTATTTTGGAAAATGTACATGTCAGTCTCACCAAGACCAGAATGTTCTTCCTAACATGTGGTGCCTGGAACTGCTCATAGTACTCGAGGTTTGGTCTAACCAAGGCTTTGTGTACATGTGACATAACCTTTGCATTTTTATTCTATGTTATAAAGGGTAGCATTCCATTTTCCTTCTTAATTATTGTCTGACCCTGCTCATGACATTGATATGACTCACAAGTCTCTTTGAACCTTCACTGTTTCCAATTTTTACCATTTAGAAAGTACTCTGACCTACACGTTTTCGGTCCAAAGTTGATGGCCTTGTATTGCCTCCATGAAAATTAATTTGCCCTAGTTTTGCCCATTCATTTAATCTAGCAATATCTCTTTGTAATTTTATGCTTCCATCCACATTGCTTAAAATGCCTCCTGTCGTTGACAAATTTAGATATATGGCTTTATATCCCATTGTCTGAGTTGTTAATAACCATAATGAATCATTGAGACATCAACACAGATTCTTGGGGGAGGCCACTAGTCCTGTCAATAAGAGAAACTGTCCATTATCCCTACCCTCTGCCTCCTGTCGTTCAGCCAATTTCCTAACCAGGTCAATTATTTGCTTCAATTCCTTGAGCTTCAAGTTAAGCTAACAGTCTCTTTTAGGAATTTATCAAATGCCTTCTGAAACACTCCTTTCCATTACATGAGTCATGTCATCAAAATAATTGAATCATGTTTATCAGGCATGAGCTGCCCTTCACAAATCCATGCCGTCTCTTTCTAATCAACTGAATATTTTTACGGTGCCCAGTCACTCCATCCTTAATTGTAGACTCTCGTAATTTCCCAGCAACAGATGCTGGGCTCAATGGTCTATAATTCCCTGGTTTCATTCTCTGTTGAGCTGGTCAAAGAACACATATGTTGTTGTGAACCTCTTAGAATATTCAAAGGGCGCATCAGTGGAAGAGGAAGTTGCAAGTTCAATTCCTTGTTCCTGCTGAATTAACAGACCGACCACGATATGACCTCATTCTGGAAGAAGGGGGAAAAAGGCCAGGATTGGTTCTTGCACCAGATTGGTATCTGATAGTTTCTGCTGAAAATTATAGATGGATTGTGATGGCAAATGAAACAGAATTGGTTGTGCTATCCCAATGGAACTTGCTGATCCTTGAGCAATTATTTGTAGGTTATTTTCTCTTGAGACAATAGACTCCACCCACCTTGTTTAATTGACCGCTGCCTTTAAAAAAATCATGCTTCTGTCATTTGGGGGATTGTATCTGTTCTCTCCAGTGTTACATTTGTCATAAAAGAAAGATGTTGTACTTACATGGCACCTTTCATGGCTCACAATATCCCAACATGCTTCATACTATTATAATCCCAGCTCATGTTAACACTGGACAAGTCAGATCCCAGTGTGATACTTGGTTTGATATATCATGGGCTGGATTCTCCGCCCTGCCGCGCCACATTTCTGTTTCACCCCGCCGGCGGGATGCTCCGTTACGCCGGCCAGTCAATGGGGTTTCCCATTGTGGGGCAAGCCCACGCCGTTGGGAAACCCCTGGGCTGCCGGCAAAATGGGGCATCCTGCTGGCGGAGAATCCAGTCCATAACTTTGTATTTTTTGGAAATGGTTTGTTACTGAACAAATTCACAAGAACTTACTGTTGAACATTTGACACAAAGAATAAAACATTTATTAAACAAGGAAAAATCTCAATACAAACACCAGAAAGTGATTGAAATTCATGGGACGGGATTCTCTGTCCCAACACACCCGTTTTCTGGGCAGCGCGCCCCTGCCTGGCAGTCGGCCAATGGCGTTTCCCATTGTGGGCACTCCCAAGTCGTCGGGAAATCCGCGGGCGCGAGTGTACTGCCAGCCCAACGGAGGATCCTGCCGACGGAGGATCCAGCTCCTGGTATTCCTTTTATCCGAGCAATACCCTTACAGACATAAAAACCCAAAGAAGTATTTTGAAGTCTAGCTATTGTTATAATATGGGATAATGTAGCAACCAGTTTCACTTAACAAGATTCCACAAACAGCAATGAGATTATTCACCAATCTTTTTTCGTGATGTTGGTTGATAAATAAATGTTGACCGGAATCTCCCTTGCTTTTCTTCTTTGTGATTTTTTACGTCCACTGGAAAAGATAGATGGGCGTCCCAATTTAACATCACATTTAACAGATGGTGCCTTCAACAGTGCAGCACTCCCTCAGTATTGTACTGGAGTGCCAGGCTAGATTATGTGCGAAAGTTTCTGCTTGGATGGAGGTGCTTGAAACCATCATGACTTTCTGATTTAGATGAGAGCGCTACCCCTGGGCCACAAAATAAGCTTATTGTTTATAGCTTTCTGACTTTCTTAGCTGATCATATTATAATGCTATTTCTCTTAAATATTTACTTTCAGTGAAACAATTATGTTCCTTCATGAGATATTTTACCAAGGACTGAAAGCACGGATAGCTAACTGGCCGACACTGGTGTTAGGTAAGAACTGGTTAATGTAGAAAGTGGGAAAACATAGATGAGAATATGAATGAAATGTCGCTTATTGTCACAAGTAGGCTTCAAATGAAGTTACTGTGAAAAGCCCCTAGTCGCCACATTCCGGCACCTATTCGGGGAGGCTGGTACGGGAATTGAACCGTGCTGCTGGCCTGCTTTGGTCTGCTTTAAAAGCCAGCGATTTAGCCCAGTGAGCCCAGAACCATCTGGGATTTTCCTTCCATTGTGTTCTGTGTGATCCTGTCAGCCAGGTTTTCTTTTATATGCTCTGCTCAGCCAATACCCAGATATTAACAATGAAAATCCGCCCATCACAATTATTAACCATCACACTGTCAGTCACAACAGCTTCATACAACAGCTAGATTTGAAACAGGAAAATGTGTAGACTCATTTTGAATCGTATATGACCCTTTAATATCTGTGCCCCTCAACATTGGGTGGTGATATTCATTTACAATCCATCGGTGTTTTTTTTTCCAGCTTAAATCAAAGAAAGATAAATGTTATAGATGGCACAAAGCAGATGTCAAGCAAAGAACTCTCTGCCAGCATAATAATTGATGAGTGGAACTAACTGAGCCACCAGCAACGGTACTGCTGTGGCAGAAGGATGTAGCACATCCTTCCTGCGCAAACACTGAGCCAAATCAGAAAATAAAGAACTTTCTATCTAAATTCCAGGGGATCAGCTTTAGTGAGCAAACTCAGTTTGGAACCACTGTGCACACTCTGCGAGTTTATTGGTGTGTTATAAGGAGTAATAATCCAGCTGTCCAGGAACTTCACCGATCAAGAATTTATCTAAGAATCTCAGGTCGCACACTGTGCACTATTTTCTGAGCATTAATTGAAATCCTGATGTAATACATGCCCTAATTGTTCAATGTAGTTGTCCAGATGGACAATATTCTTGGTAGTAGAGAGAATTCTGAAGAATGACCCCTGTCATTTTTAACAATATATAAATCCTTTCTTAGTTCATCTCATCAATATTCATTATGGAGGTGAAATTACTCACTTGTTGCAGCAGATTTGCTGTAGCCCTGGGAGAGGATCTGGAGTCAGATACACTAGATGGGCGTGGGACATTGTTTCTGGAAGTTGTTCTGCAGTAGATCATCTGCCTCTTCCTACAAGGTGATTGATGTAAGAGGTCGGAGTGTAGGGGTTTCTAGTTTGGGTGTTCTTATACCTGTTTTCTATCAAGACTTGCTGTTATATTGGCAGAGATGCCCTTGGTCCCATCAGGTATCCTTTCACAACTTCTGAAAAAAATAGGGGCCCACTTGGAAAACAGACAGTGCAATCAGGGCTTAGACCCTTGAAATCTCGAGAGGAGGATTTTTTTTTAGTATTGCATGTGACCCCTGACAGAGGGCTACTGCGTCATCCATTTGCTACTTTTGAGGGGTTGACTGAGGGGGCAGTGAGGGGACCTGGTACCTTTCCACTCCAGTAATCATCATTAGTGTTGGGGCAGCACAGTGGCGCAGTGGTTAGCAGTGCTGCCTCACGGCGCCGAGGTCCCAGGTTCAATCCCAGCTCTGGGTCACTGTCCGTGTGGAATTTGCACATTCTCCCCGTGTTTGCGTTGGTTTCACCCCCACAACCCAAAAGATGTGCAGGGTAGGTGGATTGGCCACGCTAAATTGCCTCTTAATTTTAAGAAAATAATTGGGTACTCTAAATGGTATTTCTTGCCTCCTCAGTACGAGCTGCTGCAGATGTGTCCTCAATCCACTAATCGCTGCTTTTGAGGCACCTTCCACTGACCGTACAAAGAAATCACTGGGGGTTGCTATCCTTGTATCCTTTCCGGGTGTTCCAGGCCTTTGTGGCTAACATTTTACAAAATTACCTCTTTTAGATGCCTCCTAAAGGCATTTAGCTGTCAATCTCTCTCTCTCTGTCACTCTCTCTTATCACAAATATTTTCCTCTTTTTAGCTTATTGGTTCTTTTTTAATGAATTACATTTCTACTTCTGTCACAAACGCATCTTTCTACCCACTTTTCCTTGTGTTGAAATCAAGAATCATCAGTCACAGTCTCTGCTCCTGCTAGTTGAAGAACCATGTAACAGTTTGCACTCACTTCTCTCCGTTTCCACCCTCTGTGGACATTTGAACCACAAACTTGAACCATGTTTCAGCTCTGTCCTACCTTTTCAAACTTGGTGCTGGCCTCTTGTGTGGATCTTGACTATTTGCCAAGTTTCCTAATTTTACAAAACAACAGCCACTCACTGATTGGGTATCATTTCCTTTAGGATAACACTGACATCACTCATGTTGGATTTTAATGTGTGCATTATGGAGATAATGAAAGCATTGGTGAATGTTCAAATACGCTGTAATATCTATATTGATATATTCATGACATGTTTCATACAATTTAACAAAAGATCACCTTTACCTGCTGGCTATTGAATCCTGTCATGTAGGAATGACCCTTCACTAATTACTGTTTACATGGTGCTGCTTCAGGCTCATTTTCAGAAGGAGCACTTGTAAAACTGAAATTTCCTGCCGCCTTGTGTTTTTCTGCCTAGTTATTTTAGTGGGACGATAATCATTGGCTGCTGAATGAAGCAGACCTAACGTTCCTGAGGTGATTGGGGCTGGAGAATTTGCAAGTGCTAAAGAGACAAGGCACCAGTGGAGTTATATGGTTGTAGGTAGGGGCTGGGCAACATGAGGGAAGAAACGTTTTTGGAGTTGAGAGGAACTTAGTTCAGTGATCCAAAAGGATCGGTCCGTTGAGTCTGCACCGACCCTGCGAAAGAGCACCCTACCCAGGCCCACTCTGCCGCCCTATCCCCGTAACCCCACCTAACCTGCACATCTTTGGACTGTGGGATGGAACAGGAGCACCCGGAGGAAACTCACGCAGACACAGGGAGAACGTGCAAACCCAGGTCCCTGGCGCTGTGAGGTAGCAGTGCTAACACTGTGCCACCCTCTTGAGAGCAGTTGGAGTAAGGATCACCAGAGGAGTGGTGAGACAGATCAGCAAGAAATAGTTGGGTGGTGGAGACATGATCCACAGGGCGATAGGAGTTAGCCCTAGAATCATAGAATCCCTACAGTGTGGAAAGAGGCGTTTCGGCCCAATAGCTGAGATCCAAACAATGGATTTTGATGTGCATGTGCTGACAGCAGGTGTATACAGGAATGGACTTAGCAGTGATATCACCCCCTTCAAGATGAAATAGCAGGCTGACATTTAACAGCATGTTTTAAGAATGATCTTGTGGATACAATCTCAGAAGGGAGGAAAAATAAATCTATTTTTATTCACGTTTTTGGAATTTTAACATTTTAAACACCCAACATAGCAAAGAGAACCCCCCCCCCCCCCCCCGGGTAACCTCAACCCAACACCCCACTTTGCAACCCCCTCCTTCTTAACAGCTGACGGTGATCAGCTCCTTTACATATAGTACAAACAAACCCCATCTCTTGCTGAACCCCTCACTCGCCCCCCTCAAAGCAAATTTCATCCTTTCCAGATACAAAGACTCCATTAGATCCCTCAGCCACTTCAAAGCACAGGGTGGAGCAACTGACCTCCACCACAACAGGATCCGCCTGTTAGCGATCAGTGAGGTGAAGGCTAAAATATCTGCCCCCGCTCCCGTCTGCAGTTCCGTCAAGTCCGACAATCCAAATATTCCCTACGGGACAGGGCTCCAAATCCGCATAAAGGATTGCCGACATGGTGCTGAAGAACGATCTCCAAAATTTCTCCAAATTAGTGGCAGGACCAGAACACCTGGGCGTGATTGGCCAGGCCCGTCCCACACTGCTCACAAATATCCTCCACTCCTTCAAACAACTGGTCCATCCATGACTTTGTCGGGTGCCCTCTATGTACTACCTTTAGCTGTATCAACCCCAGTCTCGCACATGAGGTTCAGACTTTCACCCTCCGCAGCACCTCACACCACAACCCTTCCTCCAGCACCATCCCCAGCTCCTCCTCCCACTTGGCCTTAACTCTCTCCACATACGCTGTATCCACGTCCAAAATCCTCCCATAGGTCGCCGAGATGAAATGCCCCCCACCTCCAGTCCCATCACCGACAGCCCACTCTCCAACAACGAGGAGGATGGGGCCACTGGAAAAGTCTGAAAATCCTTTTTTGCAAAATCCCGCAACTGCATGTACCTGAAACCTTCCCCTGCGGGATCCCAAACTTCTCCCCCAACTCCTCCAAACTCGCAAACCGCCCTTCTAGAAATAGGTCCTTCATTTCCAACACACCTTGCTCCTCCCATCCCCGAAACCTAACATCCATTCCTGCTGGCTGAAACCCATGGTTCCCTCAGATCAGCATCAACTTCGATCCCGCCCCTAACCTAAAGTGCTGCCAAAATTGACTCCATATTTTCAACGTGGACACCTCCACCGAACTCCCTGACAATTTCCCTGGGGCAAACGGGAGGAGTGCCATTGCCAGCACCCGCAACCCGACCCCTTACAAGAACCTGCCTCCATCCTCAACAGCTAAGCCTCCGGATCCCAGCTCCAGCCCCACACCTTCTCCACGTTCGCCGCCCTATATAAATACATTAGGTTTGGAAGTGCCAGGCCTCCTGACTGTTGCCCTCTCTGAAGCGCTGCACTCCTAATCCTTGTCATTTTACCTGGCCACACAAATTGTGAAATCAACTGTTCCACCTCCATAAAAAACATTTTCGGCAAAAAGACCGGTAGGCACTAAAATACAAATAAAATCCGTGGCAAAAAGTTCATCTTAACCACCTGCCAATGATAGTGTAAGCCTGTCCCATCTCATTAAATCTGCCTTGACCTTACCCACCAGGCTCGTGAAATTCAACTTACGGAGCCGGGCCCAATCTCCAGCCACCTGCCCTCCCAATTACTTAAAATGGGTAGTTGCCACCCGAAATAACACTCAACTCAAACCAGAACTGTCCCGGAAAAGGCACCACAAAACATTCACTCTTTTCCAAATTTAACTTATAGCCTGAAAAAGCCCCAAATCTCCTAAGCAGTCTCATTATATCCACCACCGAGGAGCCCGCATTAGAGACATACAACAGATCATCAGTACACAGAAACACCCTATGCTCCACTACCCCCCTGACTATCTCCTTCCATTTATGCGAACACCTCAGCACCATGCCAGAGAAAGCACCACGAACCCCGTCTGATCCTCCCCAATCACCTTCAGGAGGCACTTCTCCAATCTAAGCCCCAGCACCTTAGCCAAAATTCTTGGCATCCATGTTCAGCAGAGATGTTGGCTATATGACCCATCCTCCACTGGGTCCTTATCCTTTTTTAGCAGCAATGAAATGGATGCCTGTCCCTTCATCTCTGGCAGTGCCCCCTTAGCCACCCGGGCCTCAAACATCTCCACCAACAGCAGCGCCAACTTATCCAAAACTTTTATAACGTTCCACCGGGAAACCATCCAGCCCCGCTGCCTCCCTATCACCATCCGCAACTCTTCCATCCTCACTGGCTCTTCCAATCCTGCCGTCTCCTCCTCTCCTATATTGGGACACTCCAACCGCCCCAAAAACATCCTCATGTATGACTCCCTCCGGAGGTTCCATTTATACAACTTTCTATAAAACGTTTTGAATGCCTTTTTCACCTGCTCCGTGCCACCGCCAACTCCCCTGCCCTATCCCGAACCTGTACAATCTCTCTCGCAGCCATGTGCCGGCGGAGCTGGCCTGTCAGCAAGCAGATGGCTTTCTCCCCATACTCATACACAGCCCCCTTCGCCCGCCTCAACGGCCGAACTGCCTTTCCTGTGGACAGAAGGTCAAACCTTGCCTGTAATTGCTTTCTCCCCTCCAGAGTAGGATCCTCCGCATATTTTCCATCCACCTCCAAAATTTCCACTGCCAGCCGCTGCTGCTCCTCCCGGTCCACCTGAGCCTTAAAGGAGATGATCTCACCCCTTATTACTGCCTTCAACGATTCTTGCACCACTGACGGCGAAAAGGGGAAACAAATCTAACGTGGGGATAGGTCACTTTTACCCTTTTTGTTACTTTCTCAGGACAGAATAGGCAGGATTCCTTTTGAAACACTGCAAAAGAAATTTTAGAGGCTTCCAGATGGTCAACAGTTAATATTACATTTTTGCTGCTTTACACAAAGTCACAACATTCTTTTAGGCACGATTTATGACACCCTGGTTGCTGATTAGAGGCTGTGGTGTTAATCAGACGCAGCAATCCATTTCCTTTCTAACAAAAAATCTGTGAGGTTCCTCGAAAGAACAAAATGACAGCAGGTTGTAGTTGAACTGAAAACAGAACCACTTAGGAAAGCACATCTCAATGAAGCATTTCAGATAGACTATGAGTCTTCGAAATGTAAGTAAGTACTCTCTGGTGGTTACAGAGTTAGAAAATATTAAGATTGCGCAGATCATCCTGTTTCTATGGATACCAAATAATGTTGTTCCTGCGGTCGTCATTACAAGTGTGTGAAACAGCCGCCGTGATTAAATTCATTGACTTGGTTTCTTTTTCCAGCTGACTTATTTGACATTTTGTTACCGATGCTGAATATTTACCAAGAGTTTGTCAGGAATCACCAGTACAGCCTGCAAGTATTAGCAAACTGTAAGCAAAACAGGGATTTCGACAAGCTGCTGAAGCAATATGAATCAAATCCCGCGTGTGAGGGGCGGATGCTGGAGACTTTTCTTACATATCCCATGTTTCAGGTACAATTTAACTCTGCAGATGAACATTCAGAGTAATCTATCAGTTACACGCTTAGCCATGTAGGGGGTCAAGCGTGGACCTCTGGATTGTCACAAAAATTTGACTAACGTAATGAAAAAGCAGGTCCTTTTGACTGAAGGGGTTCATGGGTTGATAGTTATGCCTTATTAGCATATTACTATTTCCAACACAATAAGTAAAGATGGAAGAAATGTATTTATTTCCATTGTATAATTATTTTTCATTGTCGTATTATTACTCCAGAAACCCAACCTCCCAATGTCATGTCAAAGTACTGTTGGTGTCAAAATCCTTTCGTCACTGTTCCACCAGTGCAGTACATGGGTTTATGGTGTCTGTTAATATCATGGAAATAAATCTGATATGAAAATATCAAGCATTAGTATGCAAATCTTCTTACACAGTAAGGGAAACTTTCATCTTCACAACTGGGGGATGAATTTGGTGATGCTTGGATATCCCATCCATTTTGGGAACATCCAATTTTCATCTCATTGATTTCAAAATTATGCAGCTCCCACCAGAAATGGGCGATCCATTCCGCCCGAGTACCACGCAGATGGTGAAGGTGAAAACTGACCCCAATAATTTCACACGCAATATTTTGCACAAGGAATTAAACCGGAGTATCTGAGGAATTTATTCTCTTATTTTCTTCATGTTTGACTGTTATAAAAGTCAATGAATACCACACACACACACACACACACACACACACACATTAGCCTGGATTCTGTAATGTGTGGCTACACGGCTGTCCTGTTTTTCTGTGGAGTTACTTGACCATTATGCGATCAGCAGTCACGCTGACACCATCTTTAGAATCTGCAGAGGCAAAGAATCTTGCTTGGAGAAGTTAAGCGGAAATGATCGCTTGTGCCCAACTTTGTTTTTAATCCCAGTGTTGCTAATGCAAATATAAAAAGAATGGCTCGTATCGTTGAATATCAATTATTTTTTTTCTCCCTTTTTCATGCTGGAGTTGTATTTTCACTGGACAGGATGCCAAATGTTTGGGCCCAAAAATTGCAATAACCGGACAACAACACCCAACACCCAACTCTTGCCTGTTTAACCTCTGTGATATTCTGTAGGCAAATTGATGGAAATTTGTGATGCAAACGGTGCAGCACCACCTACAGGGCACTTGAATGAGCAACTCTGCGTCTGCTCGACCAATCAGATTGAAACACAGTGCAAGGTCTGAACAAGAAAATGTAATTTCTTGCAAAATCAATTACAGGAAGAGATAGAAAGAGAGGCGAAGAAAGATTGGATTAAGAGAAAAATATAGAACAAAGAAAAACATTCTAAAAATTGTAAAAACATCTACAACAAATAAAATCTGAAGGAATGAGACACTACACTCATTTTCCGTGTCAGAGAGGTTGATTAGCAATAACTGACACAACACATTATTTAAAAAATGTACTTAAATGTAAAATAACTTGACTTAGCTTTTTGTGTGAGGCAGTGATGTGCCACATTCACAAAACAAATGGAGGAGTGAAGCATCTCTGACTTATGTTTAATAACGTATCTACTGAAGACGCTGGGGCATTTGTACGTAAATAATGGACAGCATTGTTCGCATTGGCATTAATTTTGTCATCAATTTTTGGGCCAGGTTTTTTAGTTGTCTCCACGGGGTTAACAGCAATATTTTACATTTTAATTTATCCCATCATTTACTTCTGAATGTGCTTACCTCCCATGAAGGTTGGTTATCATCATGTCAGGCGCATGCCTAAGAATTTCTGAAGAAAAACGTAAATCTGGAAATTATAAGCGAATGGCATTCGAAAGAGTAATAGCAGTGTTCACCATTGATATACAGCAAGTGATTTAGTTGTTATTCTGGACAACTAAGAAACCAATATTCACACCACCTCGGGGACTAATGATACTCAGATAACAAATTGTATTGCAAGCATAAGTGTAGAGATTCATGAGATTTGTCACAGAATGCTCTGAAAATAAACCATTGGTGCTAAGCACATGAAGCCTGCCTGTAGCGGAACATAAAAATGTGTGTTGTTAAGAGTGATGGTATATTTTGTTTCTCACCAACTTTATGTCTTTCTCTGTTGTACAATTTTAGATCCCCCGATATATAATAACATTGCATGAGCTCCTGGCACACACACCGCATGAGCACGTGGAAAGAAAAAGCCTGGAATTTGCAAAATCGAAACTGGAAATACTTTCGAGGCAAGTTGGTATTTGTGTGCTTCAGAAATTGCATTTGGTAGATTTATATGTAAGCATTATATAATTTTCTATACAATGCCTAATTTGATTTGTGAGCTCTCGGGATGGGACTGGTGCCAGACCACAGGAGGTCAGGTTTAATCTTATTGGAGGTGAACGTCAAGCAATAGTAGACCAACTGCCTGCTATGTACCCCACACAATTTTTGTGCCCATTGAATATGAAGGAAAAACCTGCAGTTAAATAACAAGCCATTAACCCACTATCATCCATTTTGCATCCCTGTTGAAGTTGAATCTTACCCCACTGTATCTCTCAGCCAATCCTGATGAAACCATTGGTGCTAATTAATTATTCCAGTGTGTACACTAATTATTTGAGTGTGCCAATTAATTATTCCAATGAGCTCATTAATTATTCCAGTCTGCTTATCAATTAGCTGGTGCATTCTTTAAGTATTTGAGTGTACTTTTAATTATTCCAGTGTACCCGTTAATGATTTAGGCATGCGACAACCCAGAGATATTTTTAAAATGTTCCCAATGTTTCCAATTAAGGGGTCATTTATTGTTGCCAATCCACCTAGCCTGCCATATTTGGGTTGTGGGGGCGAAACCCATGCAAACACGGGGAGAATGTGCAAACTCCACAAGGACAGTAACCCAGAGCCAGGATCGAACCCGGGTCCTTGGCGCCGTGAGGCAGCAGTGCTAACTACTGCGCCACCATGCTGTCCCAACCCAGAGATAAAGGGTAGGGTTTTCCAGCCATTCTCACCGGCGGGATCTCCCATCCCCCGGCGGGTGCGAACAACGGGAAACCCCGTTGACAATGGTTGGAGCGGAAGACCACACCACTGGCCAAAGGCGGGCCACATCCACTCCAACAAAACACACCGCGAGGGGGACGAAATTCACATCCAAATGCTCAAGTCTACCGACTACAGTCAGAACCGCGTTTGGGGGGCGGGACGGGGGTGGCGGGGGAGATGTCAAAGGGGAATCGGGGTGAGGGGTCAATGTGCAAATGTTTTGAGGGGCTTAGTTGTATAGTTACCCAGGAGTTAGACTAGGATTTTGTCGGGAACGATTCAGGTAAGTAAGGCAAAACCCGCCCATTTCACGCAATTAAAGATTGCAAACATTGACCAAGCTTTGTGGAAAATGGAGCTGTCACCACACAAAATAGGTGCTCAAATTCTGTACAGGCAGAAAATATTCCGCAGCAAAGTGTCCACGCCGTCGTAAATGCCGTCGCGTTTTAGGACAGCGTGAACGGGCCGCTCCCAGGACTAATTCTGGCCCCTACAGGGGGCCAGCACGGTGCTGGAGCGGTTCATGCTGCTCCAGCTGCCAATCCCAGCGCAAACTGAGCGGCGCGGGATTCGCGCATGCACAGTGGCTTCCTTCAACGCACCGGCCCCGACGCAACATGGTGCAGGACTACAGGGGCCGGCACGTAGTAAATGAGTCCCCCAGCCAGAGAGGCCGACCCGCCGATCGGTGGGCCCCGATCGCGGGCCAGGCTGCATCGTGGGAACCCCCCGCCCAGGGTCGGAGCCCCCCTCCCCCCACAGGCCACCACCTGACACTTCCACGCTGAGTTCCCGCCGGCTGAGAGCCGGTGTGGACGGCGGCGGCGGGACTCAGCGTTTCCACGACGGCCGCTCGGCCCATCCCAGCCCGAGAATAGCAGAGAATCTGCGGAGAATCGCGTGCCGGCGTCGGGGCGACGTGGCCCAGTTGCGGGGATTCTCTTGCCTGGC
This sequence comes from Scyliorhinus torazame, assembly GCF_047496885.1. Taxonomy (NCBI): domain Eukaryota; kingdom Metazoa; phylum Chordata; class Chondrichthyes; order Carcharhiniformes; family Scyliorhinidae; genus Scyliorhinus; species Scyliorhinus torazame. The sequence continues at coordinate 77,227,200 of NC_092715.1, forward strand.
CGTGGGCTGAGAGAATCCTGCTCCTGGTCTTTAACCTCTGGGAACAAAAAACATATTTTTTTGGGGGTGCAGAATAATTACAAGTGGATGTTACATATGTTCTGCCTGAGACAGAAACATGAAAATTCACTATGACCAGGGAAAAAGGGTGCTGGGCTAATTTGATATGATTTGATTTTAAGTAGCTTCTAAATGGTTTAATTTAATGGGGTAATTCATGGCAGGAGAGCTGAAAGCATGGTGTGTTCCTCCTGTTCCTGTGGGAAGCCGGGAACATTTCCAGTGCCTGGGGCCAGCATGTGTGCAGGAAATGTCTCCAGCTGCAACTGCTGGAAACCCACGTTTCATAGCTACAGCAGCAGCTGGGGACACTGTGGAGCATCAACGAGGCGGGCAGTCTCATGGATGTCACATGTAGAGAGGTGGTCACAATGCAGGCTCAGACTCCATAGGCAGGGAGGGAATGAGTAACCACCAGCAGAGCAAGAGGACGAGGCCATAGGGTGCCAGAGATTCGGGTCCTTACACCCTATGAGAAACTGACCCTGGCAATCGTGGGGTTGACCAAGGAGAGAGCAGTCACTGACAGCGAGGTAGGCCTGCGCCACAGAGGTAAGGACCCACTGCCCCTTCACCCAGATGGCCTGTCTCAAGTGAATTGTTCATGTCTGACAAAATGATCCTCTCTCACTGACCACATGTCCATTGTCCATTTGATGGGTGAGGGCCATCTGGAGTCAATCCCCCCTGCCACCTAAGAGACCACCTTGGTGGAAAGCTCTGAGGAGCTCACAGCTATTACCCACACCCTCCACCTGCACAGAGAGACACACCTCAGTAAGCGACATTAGTAAACAGGCTTCTGGAGCACAATCTGGTGAGCATCGCACAGTTGCTGATGCACACCAGATGCAGGCAGGAACACGAGGAGCAGCTCTGAAGGTGTTGACACATAGTGCAGACAGTGGGGAGCCACCAGCACTGGCAAAGCTCGATTTTGGCCATTTCCGCTATTTAACCAAGGTGTCCAGATCCACAGCAAACACAACGTGGTGGTTAAATCGCAGCCATTGGCCACAATTCTCCATTTGGAAGACTAAGGGTGCGATTTTCCCACTATGTTGCACCCCTCGGTGGACCTGATCCAGATAATGATATTTAAATGAGCCTAATTACTTATTTAAATATGCCCGGCCGATTTGAAGCCACATTCTCCTGGCGCCCGGGAGTCACCGGCACTGATTTGTACTAGTTTCCGCAAGCGTGATGGCTACTCCAGGGGTCTCAGAAGCCATTAGAGCCTCCCTGGTGTTCAGGGGCAGGGCAGGGCAGAACCCAGGCACATGCCTTTGGCACTACCAGACTGCCCAGTTGGCACTGCCAGGGTGCCTGGGGGACTGTCTGTGTGCCAAGATGGCCCAGAGGTCGAGGCCTGAGGGGCACCATTCCCAGGAAAGCTGATGGAAAACACCCCACTAAACCCAGCCAAAATTACATCTCATTTTCTGTGAGAATTGTACCTTAAGTGTTGCTGTCGAGACTGAATAGCCTGGGATTTGTACTTCCATTGGGAGTGCTATTCGTAAGCGAGTCAGGACATCAGGGCTGGTTTAGCACAGTGGGCTAAACAGCTGGCTTGTAATGCAGAACAAGACCAGCAGCGCGGGTTCAATTCCCGTACCGGCCTCCCCGAACAGGCGCCGGAAAGTGGCGATTTGGGGCTTTTCACAGTAACTTCATTGAAGCCTGTCGTGTTATTCACCTTGGGGTAACACGGACTGCAACACGATGCAGTTAAATGATCAAGCATACACCAAACGTAGGTGTTGGTTCAATAAGATTCATTGAACTTCAGTAACGAAGAACACAGCTGCCTGTGGGTTGACTCTCTACTACTCTAAGTAAACTAACATTAACTATCTAGACCAGGCTAGCTCTGATCCACGTGTAGAAGGTGTTGAATGATTTGTACACCCTGACTATAGAAACAGGGACCGTTGTCGCTCATAACCGTGAGCGGGATTCCATGCCTGGCAAATGCCTCCTTGCAGGCCTTTATGACAGTCCTGGATGTTAGGTCACAGTTTCACTACCTCGGGGTAACTGGAGATGTAATCAATTATCAGGACGTAGTCACGCCCGTTGGTGTGAAAAAGGTCAACGCCGACCTTAGACCACGGAGAGGTCACGATCCCGTGCTGCTGGAGCATTTCTTTGGGCTGAGCAGGCTGGAAGCGCTGGCAGGTCGCGCAATTGAGGACCATGTTTGATATATCCTCATTGATGCTGGGCCAATAGACAGCTTGCCGGGCCCTGTGCCTACACTTCTCAATACCGAGGTGTCCCTCGTGTACCTGCGCGGAATGACGATGCGATCCAATTTCAGGAGGATCCCCTCGACAACAGTTAGGTCATCCTTTACATTATAGTATTGGGGGCATTGCCCTTTCTGCCAGCCATTCGTGAGGTGATGTATGACCCGCTGCAGAAGAGGGTCCTTGGCGGTCTCTTCTCGAATGATGATAAGGCGTTCGGCGGATGTCGCGAGGGTGCTGGCACACAGCTGCACCTGTGCCTCAATGTTGTGTATGAAGTCTACCTGCTCACATGGCAAGGTGATAGCACGTAACAGGGCATCCGCGATGATTAGCTCCTTTCCAGGTGTATAAACCAGTTCAGAATCATACCTGTGGAGTCGAAGGAGAATGTGCTGGAGCCTGGGTGTCATGTCATTTAAGTATTTGTGTATAATGTGCACTAGGGGTCTGTGGTCCATCTCTACTGTAAAGGTTGGGAGACCATAGCCATAATCATGGAATTTCACGATGCCAGTGAGAAGGCCCAGGCATTCTTTCTCGATTGGAGCCTATCATTGCTCAGTGGGGGTCATGGCCCTTGACGCGTAGGCCACTGGAGTCCGGGACGAGGTGTCATCCTTCTGGAGGAGCACCGCCCCAATGCTCTCCTGGCTGGCGTCTGTGGAGATTTTAGTCTCCCTCGCTGGGTCAAAAAAAGCTAGAACAGGAGTGGTGGTTAGCTTCGCTTTCAACTCAAGCCACTCTGCTTGATGTGTGGGTAGCCACTGGAAAGTGGTGGACTTTTTCACCAGGTGCCTGAGGGCCGTGGTGTGTGACGCGAGGTTGGGAATGAGCTTCCCCCCAAAATTTACCATCCCCAGGAAGCGGAGGATCGCCTTCTTGTCCTCTGGGGTCTTCATTGTGTTGATGGCCTGGACCTTGTCCGAGTCCTGGTTGGAAGCCCTGCTGGGAGATCAGGGGTGAAATTCTCCGGAAATGGCGCAAATCAGACGGGCATCGCGCCACCCCAAAGGTGCGGAATGCTCCGCATCTTTGGGGGCCGAGCCCCAACCTGAAGGGGCTAGGCCGGCGCCGGACGAATTTCCGCCCCGCCAGCTGGCGAAAAAGGCTTTTGGTGCCCCGCCAGCTGGCGCGGAAATGACATCTCCGGCGGCGCATGCGCGGGAGCGTTAGCGGCCGCTGACAGCATTCCCGCGCATGCGCAGTGGAGGGAGTCTCTTCTGCCTCCGCCATGGTGGAGACCGTGGCGGAGGCGGAAGGGAAAGAGTGCCCCCATGGCACATGCCCGCCCGCGGATCGGTGGGCCCCGATGGCGGGCCAGGCCACCGTGGGGGCACCCCCCAGGACCCCGGAGCCCGCCCGCGCTGCCTTGTCCCGCCGGTAAGGTAGGTGGTTTAATTTACGCCGGCGGGACAGGCATTTTAGCGGCGGGACTTCGGCCCAACCGGGCCGGAGAATCGCGCGAGGGGGCCCGCCAACCGGCGCGGCGCGATTCCCGCCCCCGCCGAATCTCCCGTGCCGGAAACTTCGGCAACCGGCGGGGGCGGGATTCACGCCAGCCCCCGGCGATTCTCCGACCCGGCGGGGGGTCAGAGAATCTCGCCCCTGATCACCCAGAAACTTAATTGACGACATGCCAAAAAACCATTTGGTTTTATTTAATTTCAGGCCGTTGGCATTTATGCGCCTGAAGACTTGTTGCAGACGAGAAATATGTTCCTCCGGGGTCGTGGACTATATGATGACATCTTCACAGAAACCCGCACACCGTCAATGCCCTCTAGCATTTGCTCCATTATTCGATGAAAGATTTCGGAGGCCGAAACAATACCAAACAGCATGCGGTTGTAGCAATATCTGCCGAAGGGTGTATTAAATGTGCATAGCTTCCTGCTGGACTCGTCCAGTTGTATCTGCCAGAAGCCACGTGATGCATCCAGCTTTGTAAAGAATTTGGCATGTGCCATCTCACTCGTCATCTCCTCCCGCTTCGCGATCGGGTAGTGTTCCCTCATAATGTTGCGGTTCTGATCATTGGGATCGATACAAATGCGCAGTCCGCCAGAGGGCTTCTTGACACAGACCATCGAGCTGACCCAGTCAGTTGGTTCCGTCACCTTGGATATTATTCCCTGATCTTGGAGCTCCTGCAGCTGCGCCTTTAGATGTCTTTTAGGGGCATCGGCACCCAACGTGGCGCATGGATGACAGGCGTGGCATCAGGCCTGAGCAGAATTTTATCGTGTTAGGGCAGCATACCCATCCCACTGAACACATCCGGGTATTGCAATAGTAGCTCCTCAATGTCGGCCTGAAGAGTGCTGTTGGCAGAGGACATGGCATGTACACGCTGGACGACACGGAGTAGCTTGCATGCATGGGCACCAAGCAGAGAAGCTTTGCCGGGTTTGACGATCTTAACCCACAAATTGGCCTTGATGGCCTTGTTGGATACATGCAGGTGACAGGACCCTAACACAGTGATGGCATTTCCATTGTAGTCGAGTAACTGGCAGGCCTGCGGGAGAATTGTTGGCTGCCTTTGGATACGAGCAAGATCTGCTCGGGATATTAGATTGGCCGAAGCACCGGGGTGCAGCTGGAACCGGATGCTACAATCGTTGACTTGTACTGTGGCACGCCACTCGTCCGCACAATCCACATTGAGGATGGGTGTGTGTGTTGCTGAATGCGAGGAGACCTTGTCATGCATGGTGATGATGCCCACTCGATATGGGGACTCCGGGCAGTCATCCTCTGGATCTGTGACGGGATCAGGTTCCAAATCCAGCAGCCCTTGCTGCACACTTCGAACACGTCTGCGTTGTAACTGGGATCGCTGGCCCCCTATCGGAGGTGCCGACCTGCACAAAGCTGCATAATGGCCATGCTTCTTGCAGTTGAGACATCACCTGCCTCTTGCAGGGCATTGCCGCTTTAAATGGGCGGTGCCGCAGTTGGGGCACATCATCACGTCGACGTCGTGACGCTCGGTGCGGCGTCGCACATGCGCAGTGCGGTCAGCCACCGCTCGCACCTGCGCAGTGTAGTTTTCTTTAAAAAAAATATATTTATTAAAGTTTTTAACACAATTTTCTCCCTTACAAACAATAACCCCCCCCGCCCCCGTAACAAAAAAAAAAAGAAACGAGAAATCGCACGGAGCAAGATATATACGTGGCAAAATAGTATATTTACATAGCTTTGTACACTGGCTCTCTCCCGTACGTGCCAGTTTCCCCGGCTCTTCATGTTATCTCTTGCTCATCCGCCCCCCCCCAACCCCCCGCAGCTCCCCCTCCCCCTCCCCCTCCCCGGACATCCCCTCCCCCCCCCAGGTTGTTGCTGCTGCTGACCGACCTTCCTCTAACGCTCCGCGAGATAGTCTAGGAACGGTTGCCACCGCCTGTAGAACCCCTGCGCAGACCCTCTCAAGGCAAACTTAATCCTCTCCAACTGTATGAACCCAGCCATATCGTTTATCCAGGCCTCCACGCTGGGGGGCTTCGCCTCATAGAATCATAGAATCATAGAATTTACAGTGCAGAAGGAGGCCATTCATCCCATCGAGTCTGCACCGGACCTTATAAAGAGCACCCTACTGAAGCCCACATATCTACCCTATCCCCGTAACCCAGTAACCCCCACTTAACATTTTATGGACACTAAGGGCAATTTATCATGGCCAATCCACCTAACCCGCACATCTTTGGACTGTGGGAGGAAACCGGAGCACCCGGAGGAAACCCACGCACACACGGGGAGAACGTGCAGACTCCGCACAGACAGTGACCCAGCCGGGAATGGAACCTGGGACCCTGGAGCTGTGAAGCAACTGTGCTAACCACTATGCCTCCTTCCACATTAGCAAGATCCTTCGCCGGGCTACTAGGGACGCAAATACGAGAATGCCGGCCTCTTTCGCCTCCTGCACTCCCGGTTCGTCCACTACTCCGAGGAACTGACGAAAATCGACTGGGAGCAGAGCCTAGTGGGAAAGACAGTAGAACAGCAATCGCAGGAGTTTCTGGGAGTAATTGAGGACATAGTACAGAGGTTCATCCCAAAGAAAAGAAAGGTTATCAGAGGGGGGATTAGGCAGCCATGGCTGACAAAGGAAGTTAGGGAATGCATCAAAGAAAAAGAGAAAGCCTATAATGTGGCAAAGAGTAGTGGGAAGTCAGAAGATTGGGAAGGCTACAAAAACAAACAGAGGATAACAAAGAGAGAGATAAGGAAAGAGAGGATCAAATTTGAAGGTAGGCTTAGCCAGTAACATTAGGAATGATAGTAAAAGTTTCTTTAAATACATTAAAAACAAACGGGAGGCAAAAGTTGACATTGGGCCGCTCCAAAATGACACTGGTAATTTTGTGATGGGAGACAAGAAAATAGCTGAGGAACTGAATAAGTACTTTGCGTCAGTCTTCACAGTAGAAGACATGAGTAATATCCCAACAATTCCAGAGAGTCAGGGGGCAGAGTTGAATATGGTAGCCATCACAAAGGAGAAAGTGCTAGAGAAACTAAGAGGTCTAAAAATTGATAAAATCTCTGGGCCCAGATGGGCTACATCCTAGAGTTCTAAAGGAGATAGCTGAAGAAATAGTGGAGGCGTTAGTTATGATCTTTCAAAAGTCACTGGAGTCAGGGAAAGTCCCAGAGGATTGGAAAATCGCTGTTGTAACCCCCCTGTTTAAGAAGGGAACAAGGAAAAAGATGGAAAATTATAGGCCAATTAGCCTAACCTCGGTTGTTGGCAAGATTCTAGAATCCATTGTTAAGGATGAGATTTCTAAATTCTTGGAAGTGCAGGGTCGGATTAGGACAAGTCAGCATGGATTTAGTAAGGGGAGGTCGTGCCTGACAAACCTGTTAGAGTTCTTTGAAGAGATAACAAATAGGTTAGACCAAGGAGAGCCAATGGATGTTATCTATCTTGACTTCCAAAAGGCCTTTGATAAGGTGCCTCACGGGAGACTGCTGAGTAAAATAAGGGCCCATGGTATTCGAGGCAAGGTACTAACATGGATTGACGATTGGCTGTCAGGCAGAAGGCAGAGAGTTGGGATAAAAGGTTCTTTTTCGGAATGGCAACCGGTGACGAGTGGTGTCCCGCAGGGTTCAGTGTTGGAGTCACAGCTGTTCTCTTTATATATTAACGATCTAGATGACGGGACTGAGGGCATTCTGGCTAAGTTTGCCGATGATACGAAGATAGGTGGAGGGGCAGGTAGTATGGAGGAGGTGGGGAGGCTGCAGAAAGATTTAGACAGTTTAGGAGAGTGGTCCAAGAAATGGCTGATGAAATTCAATGTGGGCAAGTGCGAGGTCTTGGACTGTGGAAAAAAGAATAGAGGCGTGGACTATTTTCTAAACGGTGACAAAATTCATAATGCTGAAGTGCAAAGGGACTTGGGAGTCCTAGTCCAGGATTCTCCAAAGGTAAACTTGCAGGCTGAGTCTGTAATTAAGAAAGCAAATGCAATGTTGTCATTCATCTCAAGAGGCTTGGAATATAAAAGCAGGGATGTACTTCTGAAGCTTTAGAAAGCATTAGTTAGGCCCCATTTAGAATACTGTGAGCAATTTTGGGCCCCACACCTCGGGAAGGACATACTGGCACTGGAGCGGGTCCAGCGGAGATTCACACGGATGATCCCAGGAATGGTAGGCCTAACATACGATGAACGTCTGAGGATCCTGGGATTATATTCATTGGAGTTTAGGAGGTTGAGGGGAGATCTAATAGAAACTTACAAGATAATGAATGGCTTAGATAGGGTGGATGTAGGGAAGTTGTTGCCATTAGCAGGGGAGACTAGGACCCGGGGGCACAGCCTTAGAATAAAAGGGAGTCACTTTAGAACAGAGAGGAGGAGAAATTTCTTCAGCCAGAGAGTGGTGGGTCTGTGGAATTCATTGCCACAGAGGGCGGTGGAGGCCGGGACGTTGAGTGTCTTTAAGACAGAAGTTGATAAATTCTTGATTTCTCGAGGAATTAAGGGCTATGGAGAGAGAGCGGGTAAATGGAGTTGAAATCAGCCATGATTGAATGGTGGAGTGGACTCGATGTGCCGGATGGCCTTACTTCCGCTCCTATGTCTTATGGTCTTATGGTCTTATGGGAGTTGGTGGTGGTAGAGGCAGTCATCCTGAGGAGTGGTGAAGCCTCTGCCCTGAGAGGAACAGAGAGCCAGGGAGGGTTTCAAAGGCCACAGTGCAGGTGTCCTCTGGTTGGGTTGAGCCCTGCTGATCCCCTGCTTCCACTACAGTGGAGCGCTGCTTGGATTGGATTGGACTGGATCTGTTTACTATCACGTGTACCGAGGTACAGTGAAAAGTATTTTTCTGCGTGCAGCTCAAACAGATCATTTAGTACATGAAAAGAAAATACGTAATCGAGCAACACAGTATACACAATGTATACCTAGACACAAGCATTGGGTGCAACATACAGGGGTGTAGTGTTAATGAGGTCAGTCCATAAAGGGGGTTGGTTAGGAGTCTGGTAACAGCGGGAAAGAAGCTATTTTTGAATCAGCACGTGCGTGTTCTCAGACTTTTGTATCACCTGCCCGATGGAAGAAGTTGGAAAAGTGAGTAAGCCGGGTGGGAGGGGTCTTTGATTATGTTGCCCGCTTTCCCCAGGCAGTGGGAGGTGGAGACAGAATCAATGGATGGGAGGTGGGTTCGTGTGATGGACTGGGCGGTGTTTACGACTCTCTGTAGTTCTTTCTTGGTCGTAGCGTTGACGTGGGTGGACTAGGACAGATTTTTGATGATGCGCACACCTCGGCATTCAAAACTGTCAACCATCTCCACCTTCGCCCTGTTGATGCAGACAGGGGTGTGTACAATACTTTGTTTCCTGAAGTCAATGACCAGCTTTTTAGTTTTGCTGACAATGAGAGAGAGATTATTGTCGTTACACCACTCCACTAGGTTGTCAATCCCCCTCCTGTATTCTGACTAGTCGTTGTTCAAGATCCGACCACTACAGTTGTCATCAGGAAACATGTAGATGGAGTTGGAGCCAAATTCTGAGGAGTGCCAACACCTGGTGGGCCCCTGATTGAACTTGGCCACTCCCACCCCTTTGATGAAACAGCTGGGCATGAAGGTATCCAGAAGGGTGGCCTCCCAGATGATCAGAGGTTCTCTGATCATTCAAAGGACAAGAGCAGCACTCAGCAGTGTGAGCAGCCAGGAGCCTGTCAGTAGCACCAAAGAGGCAGGTTTAATAGACAGACTGCAGCAATGGCAGTCTGAGCCAGGCCACCCGATCCCGAGGGGGACATAGTCCATGGACCTGGCACCAAGTTGTTCCCCACTACTCCCCCCGGCCCGGGCAACCACTCCGCAGTAAGTCCAACAATTTTTGAAGCTTTTTCAGACTTTTCTTAGCCTCCTGCTCTCCCTCAGCAAGTCATGATGCCCAGGTCTGCTTGTAAATGCTTTCATTGATTCACGCCTGCGGGACTTCTGCCTAAGGGAGGTGGAGCATCGTGGAAGGGTGGAGCATGAAGAGTCCAAGCCGTTAATAAAATCCATACAAATGACAGTTTTGCATGGATCTGCTGGCACGGGGCGCAAACCTCGATATCGGCGGCATTGACGGACCGCCTGGCGTCGGAATCGGGCCGGGCGCAAAACGGATTCTTTCCATTGTGCACCATTCTCCGCCTGATCGCGATTCCCACTTCTGGGGCAGTTTTCTCCGTCCCACCGCTCCAGATTTCTGTTTCACCCCGCCGGCGGGATGCTCCGTTGTGGGGCAGCCCCATGCCGTCAGAAACCCCCCCCGGGCTGCCAGCAAAATGGAGCATCCCGACGGCAGAGAATTCAGCCCCAGGTGTCGCATCGCGGAGAAGTCATCCCATCATTATTTATTGTGGAAACCCAGGACGGGATTTACTGGCTGTTCACGCCGGCGGGAAATTATGGTCCCACGCCGGCACACGGGCTTCCCGGTGACAACACCCCATGTCACCGGGAAATCCCGTTGACAACAGTAGAGCCGGTTGATCCTGCTGGCGGGCTGCCTCTGCTGCCGAAAACACGAGGCGGGATGGTTGGCAAATCCCGCCCCCATTTACAGACAGGGATTATTTGCATACTGAGATGTGCCAGTGACACGACGATAAGAACAATTTACACATGCAGCTGGGGGGAAATAGTAGTGTAACATTAGGGAATGAATGCTTTTAAAGGGAATATTCTCTTTTTAAAATAATGAATAAAAGAACTTCACATAAATGTGTTCAGCATTGGTGCATTCATGACAAAGCACTTAATTGCATCACTGTAGTGTTCTATAATAGGCCTCAATGCTGCACAAATCAAAAACTATGCTAGCCTGCTGGTATTATTAGTCTTTGACAGGGGTGCAAAATGGATGATAGCAAATTGACAGCCCAATTTCTGATGTGTTATGTACTCTGGGATAACACAGGCTGCAACTTGATGCAGCTTTGACCAAAAGATACTCCAGACTTTGAAGTAAGGTCAATGTGATTTATTGAACCAGTAGCACAGTTCTCTATGGGTTCGACTCTCCTGCTAATCTTGCTATAGTAACTCAGTCTAACTAACCAGTCTGCTCTAAGCCACGTGGTGGGTGTGATGCTTCTTATCTGCCCCTGTCCTTCTCTCTGAGTGTCACCTGGGGAAAGAGACACAGCATGTGTGCCCTGTCTTTATATATGGGTTGCCCCCTTGTGATAGTGTCACCTCTGGGTGTCTTGACTGCCCATTGGTCGTGTCCTATTATATGTGTTCATTAGCTATATGTCTGCATGTCATGACATCTCCGGTGCTCCCTCTAATGTTTACTTAGTTGTAGTGTATTTACAGTGATACATATCACCACAATTTCTGTTCCATTGAACCGCCAGTTCCCTACTGTCGCCCTTGTGCGACTACCAATACCAATTTCAACCCCATTATGTTCAGATTATGTTAAAAATCAGACTGAAATGGGATAAATTGCATTAATTTCTTTGTACACTTATATCAAAATTAAAACAAAACTTATTAATTTCCACAATTTAAAAAAAAACTTTTTATACTATTGGCACATGGCACCTGCAACATAGTGCACTGGTCATTTGTTTCACCCAGAATAGATAAGATTGTGATCATTAAATAACATGGAATTATGAAACTGATCTGAAGTCATTCTGTTTTTAGTTGAATAGGTGTGTAACTTTATCGGGATATTATTATTAGAATGGTGTTGAAGTTACTGCCAGAGTTTAATAATTACAGTCACAGTATACTTTATAATAACGGAGTACACTCAGGAACAAGTCTCATCCCTTGTTAAGTGACCTTAGTTCATATTAATTTGCCATGTGTGTATGCAGCTAATTACAATGATTTCCTGTGACTTACTTCGCTGTTCAACAAGAACAATTACATGCTGTGAATTGTATCATGTTTAATGACCGTATTGTTGTGCATGTTCAGGGTAATGCACGATGAAGTGAGTGACACAGAAAACATTAGGAAAAATCTCGCAATAGAACGAACAATTGTGGAAGGATGTGACATATTGCTGGATGCAAGTCAGACATTTGTCCGCCAAGGTAAGTGTATTTCATTTATCATAAGTTAAAGACTGATACATATTGTACCAATGGCAGCGAATACGAGGGTCAAACCAGGCCTCAACCAAACCACCCATGTCCTTGTGTGCCAAGGTTGCTGCTTAAATCTGTATGGTTGAGCTTTTCAGTTCTGTACCAGGCAGCTAGATGGAGTGCTGAATAGAACTAAGATGTTAATGGCTTGAAGACATGGAGGAAAAAAAGAAAACCGATACCACTTACCTATTTGAATTGTGTATTGTGGTGGAAAGTACTAATGGCTAGATTGAAGTGTATCGTCAATACCATCCATTTCTTCACACATGTATCAAGCTTTCTGCATGAATGGTGCAAATGGAGTCAATAGGATTAGATTTAGAAATATTTGCAAATCCATTCTGAGCGTTAGGATGAGATGCTGCTGAACTGCAACAGAAGTATATACGATGGCTATTTACTGAAGTCATCATCAGCTAGTTTTTAAGAATGTTTGCTTGCTTCAGTAAATTAATATTAACAGATAATTTTGTCCAGCAACGGCAGAATTGCGAAATGCGATTGGCGGAGAGTCGCACGTGAGGCGAAGATCGTGGCCGGCACTGGGTGCCCGACAGAATACTGATGCTTCAACAGCGGCGTCAATGCATTCTGCTGCACTTACAATAAATGCCATTTAGCGGGCCTGATCCAGGGCCTCCGCGATGCTCCGCCAGGAGGAATTACCGACGGCGAGTTTCACTTGTGGTTTTAAAAATCGGGAAAATGGGAGGTGGGAAGGAGGCGCCGCATGATGCCTCATGTGTACCGGCAGTGCCTGACCTTCGAGGACCTGCCGAACCTGCATATCGCCGAAGAGTCCGGCTGAGCAGGGGGACCACAGGGCATATCTGCAGGATCGTGGCGCACCTGGAACTGCGGGGGTATGGGGGAGGACACCTGTTCCCAGTGGCCGTCAAGGTGATAGTTGCCCTGAACCTTTACACCACAGGCTCCTTCCAGGCACCAAAGTGGGGACCTGTCTGGGATTTCGTAGACCTCAGTGCACAGGTGCATAGAACATAGAACAGTACAGCACAGAACAGGCCCTTCGGCCCTCGATGTTGTGCCGAGCATTGTCCGAAACCAAGATCAAGCTATTCCACTCCCTGTCATTCTGGTGTGCTCTATGTGCCTATCCAATAACCGCTTGAAAGTTCCTAACGTGTCCGACTCCACTATCACAGCAGGCAGTCCATTCCACACCCTCACCACTCTCTGAGTAAAGAACCTACCTCGGACATCCCTCCTATATCTCCCACCCTGAATCTTATAGTTATGCCCCCTTGCAACAGCTACATCCACCCGAGGAAATAGTCTCTGAACGTCCACTCTATCTAGGGGCTGGTTTAGCACAGGGTTAAATAGCTGGCTTTTAAAGCAGACCAAGGCAGGCCAGCAGCACGGTTCAATTCCCGTACCAGCCTCCCCGAACAGACGCCGGAATGTGGCGACTAGGGGCTTTTCACAGTAACTTCATTTGAAGCCTACTTGTGACAATAAGCGATTTTCATTTCATTTTCATTTCTATCCCCCTCATGATCTTATAAACCTCTATTAAGTCGCCTCTCATCCTCCTCCGCTCCAAAGAGAAAAGCCCTAGCTCCCTCAACCTTTCCTCATAAGACCTATCCTGCAAACCAGGCAGCATCCTGGTAAATCTCCTTTGCACCCTTTCCAATGCTTCCACATCCTTCCTATAATGAGATGACCAGAACTGCACACAATACTCCAAATGTGGTCTCACCAGGGTCAAGTATAGTTGCAGGATAACCCCCGCGGCTATTAAACGCAAGCCCCCTGTTAATAAACGCTAACACACTATAAGCCTTCTTCACGGCTCTATCCACTTGAGTGGCAACCTTCAGAGATCTGTGGACATGAACCCAAGATCTCTCTGTTCCTCCACATTCCTCAGAACCCTGCCATTGAACCTGTAATCCACATTCAAATTTTTTCTACCAAAATAAATCACCACGCACTTATCAGGGTTAAACTCCAGCTGCCATTTTTCGGCCCAGCTCTGCATCCTATCAATGTCTCTTTGCAGCCTACAACAACCCTCCACCTCATCCACTACTCCACCAATCTTGGTGTCATCAGCAAATTTACTGACCCACCCTTCAGCCCCCTTCTCCAAGTCATTGATAAAAATCACAAATAGCAGAGGACCCAGCACTGATCCCTGTGGTACACCGCTGGTAACTGGTCTCCAGTCTGAAAACTTTCCATCCACCACCACCCTCTGTCTTCTATGTGATAGCCAGTTACTTATCCAATTGGCCAAATTTCCCTCTATCCCACACCTCCTTACTTTCTTCATGAGCCGACCATGGGGAACCTTATCAAACGCCTTATGAAAATCCATGTATATGACATCAACTGCTCTATCTTCATCTACACACTGAGAATGAATTCACTCAAAGAATTCAATCAAATTTGTGAGGGAAGACCTACCCTTCACGAATCTGTGTTGACTATCCCAGATTAAGCTGCATCTTTCCAAATGGTCATAAATCCTATCCTTCAGGACCTTTTCCATTATCTTCCCGACCACCAAAGTAAGACTAACTGGCCTATAATTACCAGGGTCATTCCTATTCCCTTTCCTGAACAGAGAAACAACATTCGCCACTCTCCAGTCCTCTGGCACTATCCCCGTGGACAGCGAGGACCCAAAGATCAAAGCCAAAGGCTCTGCAATCTCATCCCTTGCCTCCCAAAGAATCCTTGGATATATCCCATCTGGCCCGGGGGATTTGTCAACCTTCAAATTTTTCAAAATTGCTAATACATCCTTCCTCAGAACATCGACTTCCTCCAACCTACCCGCCTGAATCACACTCTCATCCTCAAAAACATGGTCCCTCTCCTTTGTGAACACTGAAGAAAAGTATTCATTCAACGCCTCTCCTATTTCTTCTGACCCCATGCACAAGTTCCCACTACTGTCCTTGACCGGCCTTACCCTCACCTTGGTCATTCTTTTATTTCTCACATAAGAGTAAAATGCCTTGGGGTTTTCCTTGATCCGACCCGCCAAGGACTTCTCATGCCCTCTCCTAGCTCTCCTCAGCCCTTTTTTCAGCTCATTCCTTGCTACCTTGTAACCCTCAAGCGACCCTACTGAACCTTGTTTTCTCATCCTTACATACTCTTCCTTTTTCCTCTTGACAAGACATTCAACCTCTTTTGTGAACCATGGTTCCCTCACGTGGCCATTTCCTCCCTGCCTGACAGGGACATACCTATCAAGGACACGCAGTATTTGTTCCTTGAACAAGCTCCATTTTTCATTTGTGCCTTTCCCTGACAGTTTCTGTTCCCATCTTATGCTCCCTAATTCTTGGCTAATCGCATCATAATTACCCCTCCCCCAATTATAAACCTTGCCCTACTGTATGGCCCTATCCCTCTCCATTGCAATAGTGAAAGACACCGAATTGTGGCACTATCTCCAAAGTACTCTCCCACAAACAAATCTAACAGTTGGCCCGGTTCATTACCCAGTACCAATTCCAATGTGGCCCCCCCTCTTGTCGGCCTATCCACATATTGTGTCAGGAAACCCTCCTGCACACACTGTACAAAAACTGCCCCATCCAAACTGTTCGACCTATAGAGGTTCCAATCAATATTTGGAAAGTTAAAGTCACCCATGACAACTACCCTGAGACCTCCACACCTATCCATAATCGTCCTCCACATCCCTATTACTATTTTGGGGCCTATAGAAAACTCCTAACAATGTGACCGCTCCTTTCCTATTTCTAACTTTGGCCCATATTACCTCAGTAGGCAGATCCCCTTCAAACTGCCTTTCTGCAGCCGTTAAACTATCTTTGATTAACAATGTCACTCCTCCACCTCTTTCACCACCTTCCCTACTCTTACTGAAACATCTATACCCCGGAACTTCCAACAACCATTCCTGTTCCTGTTCTAACCATGTCTCCGTAATGGCCACAACATCGTAGTCCCAAGTACCAATCCACGCTCCAAGTTCACCTACCTTATTCCGGATGCTCCTTGTATTAAAGTAGACACACTTCAACCCACCTTTCTGTCTGCCGGTACAGTCCTGCGACCTTGATACCCTCCTCAGTACCTCACTACTCTCAACACTGGCTTCTCGACTACAGCTCGTTTTCCCAGCCCACTGACAAATTAGTTTAAACCGCCCCGAAGAGCCATAGCAAATTGCCCTCCCAGGATATTGGTGCCCCTCTGGTTCAGGTGCAAACTGTCCTGTCTGTACAGGTCCCACCTTCCCCAGAATGTGCTCCAATTATCCACGTACCTGAAACCCTCCCTCCTACATCATCCCTGCAGCCATGTGTTTATCTGCACTCTCTCCCTGTTCCTCACCTCACTAGCACGTGGCACCGGCAACAAACCAGAGATGACAACATGGTTTGTCCTGGCTCTCAGCTTCCACCCTAGCTCCCTAAATTCCTGTTTTAAATCACCGTCCCTTCTCTTACCTATGTCGCTGGTACCGATGTGTACCACGACTTCTGACTGCTCCCCCTCCCCTTTAAGGATTCTGAAAACACGGTCCGAGACGTCATGGACCCTGGCCCCCGGGAGGCAACATACCATCCGTGAGTCTCTTTCGCTGCCACAAAACCATCTATCTGTCCCTCTAACTATCGAGTCCCCAATAACTATTGCTCTCCTGCTCTCCCTCCTTCCCTTCTGACCCACAGGGACAAACTCAGTGCTGGAGATCCGTACATCGTGGCTTACACCTGGTAGGTCGTCCCCCTCAACAGTACCCAAAACGGTATACTTGTTACTGAGGGGAACGACCATATCGGATCCCTGCACTGACTGCTTCCTCCCAGCCCATTTCACCGTCACCCATCTACCTTGATTCTTTGCAGTAACTACAACCCTGAAGCTACTATCTATGACCACCTCTGCCTCCCGAATGATCCGAAGTTCATCCAGCTCCAGCTCCAGTTCCCTAACGCGGTTTCTGAGGAGCTGGAGATGGGTGCACTTCATCTATGCCGTCACTGAGGCTCTGTATGCCTGATCGGCACAATATATCAAATTCAATGTGGACCGAGACCACCAGGATGCCTGGGCAACAGGCTTCAGTGCCATCAGCAGGATGCCCCAGATACAGGAGTGAACAACGGGATGCATGTCACCTTATGAGCACTGGCCCAGTCTTCACCGAAAGGGATTCCACTTGATGAACGTGCAGCTGGTGTGTGACCATGAGCTGCACATCATGCAAGTCTGCATCGGATATCGAGGCAGTGGGGCCCTGGCCAGCAGCACGGACACCACCTCCCCATCGGCCAACCACCTCCTCCTAATACCACCCACCCTGCGCCACCTTCACTCCCCCACCCCTTGCAACCCCCTCTGTGATTCCTACCTGCCTCATTTCTGGGTGCGGACTCTGGGTTGGCAGTAACAACGGGTCTGGTCCAAGGGACGGAGGATGATGATGACCCGCTCTGGGTTGAGCTCTGGTGCTCCGCATCGTTTGACATCGTCTGACTCATGCCCATGGTGGCACTTTCCACCGTCATCCTGGGTGATCACTGCATGCCACCTAGTCATTCCATCACATAGTCCCATTGAACCCTTGGGGTGACGGAGACGGAGGTGGGGACGGTGGGGGGGGGGAGGTTTGGAGTGGAGCGGGATGGGTGTGGGGTGAGGTATCGGGGCGGTGAGCCATGGCTGAACTGGAGTCCGTGGCCCGCGCCCACCCTCAACATCTGCCCATCCCCCCCACCCCTCGCGCTCCACTGCAGCCAGCCTAGCTCAGCCCATCCCTCACACCCTTCTGACTCGATGGGCCGAATGACCTCCTTCAGCACTGCAAATTCTATGATTCTGTGACAGAGCACCGAGGCAGGTTGCAAAGTTGTGAACAGGTGTATATTGTGAAATACTCTTTATTCTTAAAACTACAATAGTTCTAATTGCCAAATTGCTCTTTCTGTTTATTTTTAACGATAATCTAACTTTATATTGGACAAATGTTAAGCAGTGGCCACTTCCCCATCAGGAAACCAGCTTTTTAGGCCTGATGTTAACTTTGTGCAAGTGAATGAGTTTTAAATGGATCTTCGGGAACATAGGGAGCTGTGGCTGGGCGGATGCTTTTGAACTGATCAGCCGGAATAACTGTGGTAAAAGTTGCTCAATCCCAAGTTCAGTAGGGGTGAGGAAGTTTAAAAAGGCTATGCGTTGTAGGCTGACTTTGCACGAAGGGGAGTAAGCTGCACACACATGAAATAGTACAGATAAATGCAATAACAGATTTGGGTCTGCAGCTCGCTGCCTGAAAGGGTGGTGGAGGTAGAATCCCTCATTGCATCAAAAAATACTTGGATGTGGACTTAATTACAAGGCACCGACCAAGAGCTGGAAAATGTCATTAAGCTGGATCGCTCTTTTACACCCAGCACAGATCCAATGTGACAAGCAAATGCGTGAAGCATTCCATATTTTTTAATGGGGCAGCACGGTAGCGCAGTGGTTAGCACTGTTGCTTCACAGCACCTGGGTCCCAGGTTCGATTCCTGGCTTGGGTCACTGTCTGTGCGGAGTCTGCACGCTCTCCCTGTGTCTGCGTGGGTTTCCTCCGGCGCTCCGGTTTCCTCCCACAAGTCCCGAAAGACGTGCTGTTAGGTAATGTGGACATTCTGAATTCGCCCTCCGTGTACCCAAACTGGCGCCTGGCGCCGGAATGTGGCGATGATTGGCTTTTCACCCCCCCCCCCCCCCCCCCCCCCCCCCCCCCCCCCCCCGCTGAGGGGCGAAGGGCTAGCAGCAAAGCCTGTTAAATCAGACCGATAAAAGCTGGCCAGGATGGCAACCGGCATCTTCGGATGGTCCCGGCCGGGGCTGAATGTACTGCTTGTTGCTTTGCAGCCTTGCATGTCTTTAACTAAATACACCTTTAAGTTTGGACCTTCTTGGTACTCCTATAATTATAATAGGTAATATATTAGCATGGATAGAGGAGTAGTTAATAGACAGGTAGCAGAGTAGTGATTGGGGCAAGTTGGCTGGCTGTGATTGGTGGATTCCCGCAATGATCAGTGCTGGGCTCCCTGCTATTTACAATCTATATTAATGACTTAGAGAAAGAGACAGAAAATAATGTATCTAATCGGCTGATGATCAAAGCTAGGTGGATACGTAAACTATGAGGACACAGTGAGGCTGTAAATAGATAGAGACAGGTTTGGTGAGTGGGCACCAAGTGGGTAGATGGCATATAATGTTAGGAAATGTTGTTCACTTTGGTCTAAGAATGTAAAAGTAGAATATTTTCTAAAAGACATGGAACTTGTGAACATTGATGTTCAGAGATACTCAGGAGTACTTGCACAAGAAACATTGGCCGCAATTTAAAGAAAAAAACAGAGTCCCATTTTGGGTGAGAAAAGCAGGGTGTTTCTATGTTACGCCTGGTTCACGTTTATGGAAACCAGAGCTACAAAGCGCCAAAGTGAGGTATACCAGGCACAGGTGTTCGATCCCGGGTTTGGGATACTCCAGCGTAGACATATTTAAGTGAATCTAACTGTTCACTTAAATATGCAAATCTGGATCCCACCCACTGAGGGAGAGATCCAGATCGTGGTGTCTCGCAGATCTCGGTAGATCTCGCGAGGCCTCCCGAGCTTCGTAAATCTTGCGAGAGGCTTCTTGCGGGCTTTAATGGCCATATCGCGTCACTGAATCGGGCGAGGCAAGGCCGCTCAATCGTGCTCATAGATTTCTTTGATTCTTCTTTGAGGTTGCTGTGAGAGTAAAACTTTCTCAGAAGAACAAGGGAATTAAGTTCTCTCCTTAAAACCTGTTACTTGTACTTATAATTCTAGGTTGTCAGGAGTCGGTCAAATTGGAATTAATAATGTGTGTGTGGGAAGAATGATTTACAGTTTGTGTTAAAAGGCCACAAAGTTATTCCGATTCAGAATCATTTCAACAATTTCAACAAGTACCAGAATTTAGATTTGAACAAATTACGCTTCTAATATAATTATGGGAAGGGAAGTTACAAGGAATGCACTCAGTAACAAACCTCTTACCTGCAGAATAATCAATAGATTTTAAATTGTCTCGAAATCTTTGAGATCCCCCATTCTTAGTTGTGAGCTACTTTTTAAAAATTGGTTAGTGTGTGTGGTGTTCTTTGTGGATCTGATCCGAGGATGGTTGGTGTGGCGTTCACAAAGGCCACAACTAACTTTTATATTAAACAAAGATAAAGATTTATTTATACTGCTTAACTGGATTTGACACTTCTATATAGTAAACAGTTGACCATAAACATAAAATCTACCCTCATCTACTACTAATCTCTACACTAACACAATAACTATGATCTGCTCTCAGCCACATTAGGGGCGGGATTCTCCGACCCCCCGCCGGGTTGGAGAATCGGCGGGGAGCGGTGCGAATTCCGCCCCTGCCGGCTGCCGAATTCTCCGGTGCCGGGGATTTGGTGGGGGCGGGAATCGTGCCGTGCCGGTCAGCGGCCGCTAGCAGCGCCCCCCCCCGGCGATTCTCTGGCCCGCGATGGGCCGAGTGGCCGCCCGTTTTTGCCGGTCCCGCCGGCGTAAATTAGAGTAGGTCCTTACCGGTGGGACCTGGTGGCGCGGGCGGCCTCCGGGGTCCTCGGGGGGGGGCGCGGGGGGATCTGGCCTCGGGAGATGCCCCCATGGTGGCTTGGCCCGCGATTGGGGCCCACCGATCCGCGGGCGGGCCTGTGCCGTGGGGGCACCCTATTCTTCCGCGTCGGCCGCTGTGGTCCTCCGTGATGGCCGACGCGGAGATGAACCCCCCAAAGCACATGCGCTGGGATGACGCCAGCACACGCTAGCGCTCCTGCGCATGCGCCAACTTGCGCCGGCCGGCGGAGGCCCTTCGGTGCCGGTTGGCCTCCTTCCCCACCGACCAGCGCGGTGCAAACCAATCCGGCGCCGGCCTAGCCCCTGAAGGTGTGGAGGATTCCGCACCTTTGGGGCAGCCTGATGCCGGAGTGGTTCATGCCACTCCTCGGCGCCAGGACCCCCCGCCCCGCCGGGTAGGGGAGACTCCCGCCCGTGGTTTCCGACAGTCTGTCTTCTAGCCTTCTCCTCAACACTCTCCCAGAAGGCATTGATACTATATAGTTCTGCGTCTACCTCCCTCCGGTGGTTGATTTGGACACAACATTAAACCTTACAACTCTGTACATTTATCATAATGTCACAGTATGGATGCCGATTTGGCAGTACAAACTGGGCAAAAGAGGCAATCAGGTCGGCTTCATGCCGCATTTAAATAAGGCTGGCGAGCAGCCAAAACATGCTGGCTGTTTGAAAGCAGCTCACCGGTGAATTGATAAAGCTTACTTTCCAGCAGTGGACCCATGTCTTCCTGAACACAGTCTGCACAACACTAGGCAGTGTCTAATATTAACTGGCCATCGGATCATTCCCACAAAAGAGCATCATTGTTTATGTCCTTTATGTTTGATTATTGGATTGAAATCTGCAAAATCAACAAATATTAATTTATATATTATCAGCACATGTTCTTCTTTCAATATTCTTCCAATTATGGCAACTAATTTGAATATTTTTGAACTTCCAGGTTCCCTCATACAGCTCCCTTCAGTGGAGCGAGGAAAACTCGCCAAAGTTCGCTTAGGTTCCCTTTCTTTGAAGAAAGAAGGAGAACGACAGTGCTTCTTATTCACAAAACATTTTTTAATCTGCACAAGAAGTTCTGGAGGAAAGCTGCATCTCTTGAAGGTGACCTTCACTTCTCATTAACTCTTAATGCATTCAGCAATGTCCCTCAAATATACAGACTATACATAAATAAATACTTGAGATGATTGGAGAAACATTTACGCTGTAAAAAAACATACTTTGACAGCAGAACGCTTTTCACGTTATTATTTTATACATTGAATGTTTTTCTAGATCTAACGGAAGCAATTGGAGATGTACTTACCTCAGACATAAAAAGTTGGAAAGCTTCAGTCTCCAGTTATATTCATTTTGGAGGTTCAAAGAACAAGCTTTGCAGCATATAGTGCACAGACACTATCGAAATTAAGGGGCTTTCTTTCCTCTCTAAGGAGCCTCACCAGCTTTGATCATCCTCAATTTTTATATTCATGATTGCCTCCGAGTGTACCTCCATTCTAAAAGCTACATGGCTACATTTTCAATGGGTTTCATGGAGTACGCAATGTTATGTGGGCAAATAATATGAAAGAAAGCTTGCTAAGGCAATCAGCATCATGCTATCAACAATATTTGCAAATCCTCTCTAATCCAACTGGCTATGTCTAAGAGGGCTTTCTGTGGAGCTGTGCTATCTCTGCAAAGGCAAGGAGCAGATTTGAATGGGTGGCTGGGTTTTCTGCCACTGGGAACGCATCTCCGCTGATGCCAGTTGCCCCTCAGCCATTCAACACTCTATGGAGCAATAATTGGCTAGATGCAAGACTTCTGCCACTCAGTTGGGTCGAAATCCTGCCTCAGAGAGCTGCTGGTCAATTTAATTGGGCAACAACTCTGTAGTCCCAGCAGCACCAGTGGCAGCAGTGATTAGGACTGAGACTAAAGTAGTCTTTAGATTGTCTTGGAGTCCAGGACTAGGTAAGCATGGGAAGGTCTCATGGTGAGGAGTGGAGGTAAGGCCTTGGGAGGGGTGGGGGCTGTTGTGGATTCTTGCTGGAGGGGCAGTAATGGAAAGGAGAACACAGGAGGGGGGGAGGTGGTTTGATGTAGAAAGTTGCCCTTGAGGGAAGTATCTGACCTTTCCCGCTAAGGCCAAAGGAGGATTATGTGCCGGGCTTCCCCATGCCCTGAAATGCTCCCACTAGCCGTGGTCGGCACGGTAGCACAGTTTATAGCACTGTTGCTTCACACAGCCAGGGTCCCAGTTTCGGTTCCCAGCTTGGGTCACTGTCTGTGCGGAGTCTGCACATTCTCCCCGTGTCTGCATGGGTTTCCTCCGGATGCTCCAGTTTCCTCTCTCAAATCCTGAGAGACGTGCTGTTAGGCAAATTGGATGTTCTGAATTCTCCCTCTGTGTACCCGAACAGGCGTCTGAGTGTGGTGATTAGGAGCTTTTCACAGTAACTTCATTGTAGTGTTAATGTGAGCCTACTTGTGACAATAATAAAGATTATACAAAAATAATTGAGGCCATGGGCAAAAAGCGGCCCTTATGTGGCAATTAATTGGCCACTTAAGGGCCTCAATTGGGGGGAGGGTGGACGGGCTAACCTAGACATTGCTTACTCATCCCCCTAAAATTGAAAACAGGTTGGGGGTGGGTGGGAGCGCTGTGGGAAGGCTTACCAGATTGTTTAATGGTCCCCCAGCCAGAAAGCCTGCCGGTGGGGGAACTGTTAAATTTTACCCATGGTGGCCAATCTCCACCATGTCAACAAGAGTGCAGGTTATGGTAGTCAAAACCATGTCTTCAGTCAACTATTATCCCTCCACCCTCCAATTTCTCCAAGCTATTGTAGGATCATCTGCATTATTTTCTGCCCAAACATATATCAAATCAGTCACTTACACTTGGAGAGAAACTTATGGTTTGGGTGGTAGTCATGAGTTTGAAATACAATCAGCTTTTGGTTACATTAAAATGTTGTCAATGAGGTGTAGGCAGAAAACAGGCATGAAGGGCGAAAATCTGCTAGCACACAGCAAGTAAGGCCCATAATTTTGGAGAGTGCCCTACTGATCCCTTTAAGAATTTATTGATGAATTGTCTTTGCTCCAGATGGAATAGGAGTACCATGCATGTTCCACCCTTTTCTCCTTGAAGCTTGAATTGTTGGTCATACAACCTGCTTAGGACCCGATTTACACAACTAGATCACCTCCTGTTTTGTTTGGGTGGGGCCTGCATTTAAAATCCCAGTCCAAAGTTGATTCTGGTGAGCTGTTGCTGCACCCACACAGCTCCCAGAGCCAGCTCCACGGATAGGGGCTTGCACCACAAGCACACTCACGGCGAAATACAGGAATGGAAGATGTGTGTGCCAAATGTGCCTCATTCAGAACTTTCACCCAGATTCATTAGAAGCACAATCTGGTTGGTCAGTAAGAAGGCAACAATTCCTATTACTGGAATGTTGTGATAATAGTAGTGAATTCCCCAGGCAGGAAAAAGGCTCTGGAAAACTAGGATGTGCCCAGTTTTAAAGCACTGTTCTCTACCTGTGACGTGTTATCAAATGATACAAGTAGGTGCTAAGGTTCTGTGAAATCCCGCTTACAATAAGCAGAAGGGAGCAAAATGGTCTTTGTAAAAATATTGTAATCTGCAATTCGTTTCTGTGCTTCAGACTGGAGGTGTTCTTTCACTAATAGACTGCACTCTCATCGAAGAACCTGATTCAAGTGAAGATGAGTGTAAGTACACAATGATTCTGAGTGATATGTCCCAGATACTTGGTTTTTAATGATTCATCGATTTGTTTTGTTTTTCCAATAGTAGAATACATTATTTATTTTAATTTAAGTTATTACCTGGTTAAATCAAGAAGTTGATTGCAGTTGAACCAACAGCTAGTGGGCAGATGGAATGGGGACTGTGGGCACAGGCCAAATTAAATTATTACCATGTAACATTTATACATGTCTTATGTTACATGGTCTTATGTTACATATAATTAGTGGGAATTTTATTATTTAGATTCAGCTTTGGAAACCTTGCTACTGCTTTAAGTAATAAATAGTTTTTATACTTTCTGTTATACGCATCATTGAATTTCATTTTCACCTTTTAGCAAAAGGCTCCAGTCAGGTCTTTGGGCATCTAGATTTCAAGATTGTGGTTGAATCTGCTGATGCCCCACCATTCACAGTTGTACTACTATCTCCATCAAGACAGGAAAAAGCTGCATGGACCAGTGACATAAGCCAGGTAAATATCATTCATATTATTACAAAATGTTCTATGTATTTCTTCAGAAAATTCTGAAGAAAGAGATATTTATCTGGATGGATGTACCCAGGATTTCTTGATGACTTATTTACATTCTGGTTGGCAGAGCAGGCACTGCCAGAGCCACCCAACATTGCAATT
Organism: Scyliorhinus torazame; assembly: GCF_047496885.1. Lineage (NCBI taxonomy): Eukaryota > Metazoa > Chordata > Chondrichthyes > Carcharhiniformes > Scyliorhinidae > Scyliorhinus > Scyliorhinus torazame. The sequence goes on from NC_092715.1 coordinate 77,252,236, forward strand.
AGTCTAAAAATGGTAGAATTCCACCCACTGTGCTTGCGCTGGTGGATAGTGTGGAGGAATGATGGGATGGTACTGCCTCAGTCACATCTCTTCATTGAGGAAGCTGGCGACAACTGGGTTGGTACATTGTGACACCCATGTCCTACACCTTTTGATTGAACTATCAAATGACCCTTCTGGTTAACCTCCCGTCTTACCATCTCCATGGCATGATGCAATGGCGTGCTCGTGATCTCCCTCCATGAGGGACTTGTCTCTGGAATTATGTGCTGTTGGCTCCTACAGGATGAAGAGAGAAAGATTTCTGAGAAGGCTTCCCTCCCACATCCATTCCATCTTGACATCCACATAAGATGTTGGGTTTTTCAGTGATGCCCCTGCTCAGTTGTGTTCAATGTGTGAGATATTGTTGACATCTCAGTTTTGCAACTGGCCACTTGACTTGATAATCTTAAGGATACCACTGGGCACTCAGTCTGCTCAGCTCATGTGTAGGCTAGTTTAGAGAGAGTTAGAGGCCCATCACCTGGGTGCCACTTGACAATTGTCTTTCCAGACCCTATCAGATCATTGAAGCACTTTCTGCACTGCACTCATGTCCTCTTTGTGACGCCTTAGGTGCTAACCTCTGTGGCCACCTCCATATGTGGTCACTTAGTCACTTTTGGAGGACATTTGCTTCCAGACTGAGAGACGGGCTCATCGCACCTCTTGGACACTGCACCCATTAAAGCCTCAAGGGAGGCACCTTTAAAACATGGGACCACCAGGGACCCCATCCCAGGCTGCCGCTGGTCCCTGGAGTTCCCGGAAGTTCCATAACATCAGGCATGTCAAATCCATCAATGACTGCTGTTTGCCTTGTAAAGTTACTCTCTGTTATAACTCCCACCAAGACCACAGGGGGACCGTCAATTGAGCTCCCCTTGGGGTTTGTGGACTATGAGTTCCTGTATTGAGCCGGCGGAGGCTTGCCAGATAGAACTCGTTTGTGGGCCTTTAAATACCATAACCCAGACCCGAACTGGTGTTCCCAATGGTCCAGTGCTGGGATGCTTGTGTTGTTAGCCGTGACTGCATCTCCTTTTTCGTTCTGGAATAAATCTTTCGGTTTGCTCAGCCTGACCTGTTATCACATTGGTGATAGACCCCGATGTTTAGCATCATAAAAAGCCTAACCTACCCACTGTCCCCTGCCCTCAAAACATTCAAAGATCTCGTAGACCTAGTACAAAATCACTATGGCCCGAAGCCGTCCATCATCCTTCAATGCGGAGGGCCCCAGGCGAACCCGTCACAGAATTCCTTGGTGGTTGTGGAAATTGGCTAAATACTGCGAATCTGGCCTGGCCCTGACTGAGATGCTACATGATAGATTGGTGTGTGGAATTTACAATGTCACAACTCAACAGAAATTATTGTCAGAACCCAATGTATATATATTTTTTATATATAAATATTTTTATATATATATATTTTCTTTTTTTATACATTTAGAGTACCCAATTTTCTTTTCAATGAAGGGGCAATTTAGCATGGCCAATAAACCTACCCTGCACATCTTTAGGTTGTGGGGTGAGTCCCACGCAGGCACGGGGAGAATGTGCAAACTCCACATGGACAGTGACCCAGGATTGGCATCGAACTCGGGACCTCAGCATTGGGAGGCAGCAGTGCTAGCCACTGCGCCACCGAGCCGCCCCCTTTAAATATTTTTTTATTCAACTTTTTTGATAACCACATAATAATAAACAGTAAAATAAATAAAAGCAATAGTGCTCACCCCACAAATACCATCCTCCCCCTCCCTGACAGCTGACGTTGACCAGGTCTTTAAAGTGCAAAATAATAGGCCGGGATTCTCCAATCCTGCGGCCAAGTTATGACGCCGGCGTGAAAAGCGGTGTGAGCCACTCCAGCGTCAACGGGCCTCACCTGGCAGCTATCCACCCCTTCCAAGGGGGCTAGTACGGCGCCGGAGTAGTCTCTGCAGCTCCGCCACCCAAAAGCCGGCGCGCCACGGCCGGCGCGAGTCTGCGCATGCGTGCCACGGCCGTGCGTGTTCACGCATGCGCGTGTGGTTCCCGTCTCCGTAACCGGCCCCCGGGCAATCTGGCGGAGCCCTACAGGGACCCGGCGCGAGGAACATGGGCCCCCACGGAACCAGCCCGGGAAAATCTTCCTTGTGAAATTACGAACCTGAAAATACTTAAAGGTTTCTGACTGCGAGAACCCAAATTTCTCTGACAACTCCTCCAGGCCTGCAAATTGTACCTCTAAAACCAAATTCCTCACTTCTCCCACCCCTTTATCCTCCCACCATCTCAATTTGGCATGTAACCTCGCCGGCTCAATGTTTCATACAAATGGAGACTGCCCCGATTTAAAGTCTGGCTGAAATTGCCTCCATATCCTCAATGTGGAGCCCATACAGGTCACCAACACTTGAAATAGTGCAACACTATTTTATTGAATCATTAACTGTTTAACATACTCTGACTGTGGGTTAACACGATACTAGCTTTAACTAAAGACCTTTGCCTTGTCCTAACCAGTCGATGCACTCAGCACATGGTGAATATCTGTGTTACAGACTGTGAGCTCTGTCCTCCTAGCTAGCTGCAACTCGAATGAGCGGGAACTCTGATGCCCCCTATCTTTCTAGTGCGTGTGCTCTCACTGGTGATTGGCTGCGGTGTTGTGCGTGTGGATTGGTCCCACTGTGTGTCCATCAGTGTGTGTCTGCACCATGATATACTGGTGTATATTATGACACCTCCTAGGGTCTGTGTAGCATCACTACATGTCAGCAGGTCAGTGTCAAAGGCAGGGGGCTGAGGATAACCAGCTGGGCACTGGTGCACCTCAATCTATGCCATTGTCTTTTTTTTTAGTTTATTTTATTCGTTCATGGGATTGGGCATCCCTGAGGGCATTTAAGAGTCAATCACATTGCTGTGGGTCTGGAGTCAAATGTAGGCCAGACCAGGTAAGGACGACAGATTTCCTTCCGTAAAGGGCATTAGCGAATCAGACTTGGGTGGGCCGGGACGCGGTACGGTACTCGGCGGGGGCGGTGCTAGGCACATGGATGTGTGGTGGGAGGGGTGAGGGGCAGGCGGGTGGATGGGGGAAGTGCCAGGGGAGGGGCCAGCAAACTCACCGGTATGGCCTGGTGCAGGTCACTAATATTCTTTTTTTTTGGTAAACATTTTATTGAGGTATTTTTGGTTTTACAACAACAAAATAAACAATGTACATGAATCTATAAACATGGTGCAAAAGCCGTCTCCCTCCCTCACAGGTCCCACCTTTATTAACCCCCTACTCTAAGCTAATCTAACCGCCCCCCCCTTTCTGCTGACGATTAATTTTCAGCATGAAGTCGACGAACGGTTGCCACCTCCGGGCGAACCCTAACATTGGCCCTCTCAAGGCGAACTTGATTTTCTCCAGACAGAGAAAGCTCGCCATGTCAGATAGCCAGGTGTCGTGGAAATAATAATAAAGACAAATTCCTCGAGGTTCGATTTAAGGAAATTTATTTACACAAATATATTTGCGGAGAGAGAGTGTTCCAGCTGCAAAAGCCAGTGCAGTGCACTCTGAGATTCGATTGAAGGAAGCATATTTTTTATAGTCTGAAATAACAGTTTGAAGTAAACAGCCATGCTTATATTAAATAGACCTTGGAAAGTACGTAAGTTGAAATATGTAGGATGTATGTTCTTGCCCTTGGCTAAAAACAACTCGAGTACACATTTTGTTATCTTTCGGAGGACAATGTGTTATCATAATAAATCCAAGACCAAAATATTAAGCAGTATTTGTTTATGTTACCTGACCTACTTATTTTCGTTAAAAAGCAGTGTTAACTATAGTCAAGCATTTCCCAGCATGCTTCTAAATTGGCAACTCATTAATTTCCCTTCCACAATTCCCTCCTTGTTGATCTTTTGATCAACACCTTTTAGTAAATTATCGTGTAGAGTGGGTGATGCACTATCAATTATGACGAGATGAGAGTAGAGAGTAATCAAGGCTTTATTACGCAGAGATGTGTTGCCTCCTACAGCTGCTACCGAAATGGCTGCAGCTCGGTGAGCACACACATTTATACTCTGCCTACTGGGCGGAGCCAGCAGGCAGGGATCTACCCCTGTACCTGTAGTGCAGGAGCCTTACCGTATTACATCTCATATGCGTACTATATACAGTCGTGACTACCACATTCACCCCCTGTTAAAAAAGAGTCCAGCGGGGTGCTGAAAAACTATTTACATGGTATGTAGCATTTTTATAAACTATTTACATGTAAGTGAGCATTTTTAAAGTGTACAGTTCAGGAAAAGTTCACAAATTCAGCCGGTTGGGTGCCTTGATCCTCCGTTGTGAGCGCCGCAGTCCCGATAGCGATGCAGGTGACTCCGGGGGCATGTAGTCCTCATCTTCATCCCCGGGTGAAACCAACGGGAAGACAGATCGTCCTGGAGCGGGGGCTGTGGTGAGGTGCGCTGGGGGAAGGATTAGGTGGTGCCGGGGCAGATGGGGGGGTGGGGTGGGGACCCAGCTGGTGCCAGGTCCCTGAGGGAGACTGTGTCCTGGCAGCCGTTGGGGTACCCACGTAGGCTTTGCAGGTTTGCCTGGAGTAGCTGTACCCTCTCGACCAACGGGTCCGCTTTGAGGAGCCGCACGTGTTTGTGGAGGAGAATGGGTCCTGGAGCTGCCAGCCACGTTGGGAGTGAAACCCCAGAGGTGGACTTCCTGGGGAAGTCAACGAGACGTTCATGGGGGATTGCATTAGTAGCAGTGCAAAGTAGCGATCGGATGGAGTGGAGGGCGTCGGGGAGACCTCCTGCCAGTGGGAGGCCGGGAGATATTTAGACCGTAGGACCAACAGGATGGCCTCCCAGACCGTCCCGTTCTCCCTCTCCACCTGCCCGTTTCCCTGGGGATTGGAACTGGTCGTCTTGCTCGAGGCAATGCCCTTGCTGAGCAGAAATTGACGCAGCTCATCACTCATAAAGGAGGATCCCCGGTCGCTGTGGACGTAAGCGGGGAAACCGAACAGAGTGAAGATGCTATTGAGGGCCTTGATGACTGTGGCAGACGTCATATCGGGGCATGGAATGGCGAAGGGGAATCTGGAGTATTCGTCGACCACGCTAAGGAAGTACGTGTTTCGGGCGGAGGAGGGGTGGGGCCGTTTGAAGTCCATGCTGAGGCGTTCAAAGGGACGGGAGGCCTTCACCAGGTGCGCTCAGTCTGGCCGGTAGAAGTGCGGTTTGCAATCCGCGCAGACCTGGCAATCTCTGGTGACGATCCTGACCTCCTCAATGGAGTAGGGCAGGTTGCGGGCCTTTATGAAGTGAAAGAACCGGGTGACCCCTCGGTGACAGAGACTATTGTGTAGGACCTGGAGTCGGTCCACTTGTGCGCTGGCACATGTACCTCGGGATAGGGCATCGGGGGGCTCGTTGAGCTTCCCCGGGCTATACAAAATCTCGTAATTGTAAGTGGAGAGCTCGATCCTCCACCTCAAGATTTTATCATTTTTGATCTTGCCCCGCTGTGTGTTATTGTACATGAAAGCAACCGACCGTTGGTCAGTGAGGAGAGTGAATCTCCTGCCGGCCAGGTAATGCCTCCAATGTCGCACAGCTTCAACGATGCCTCCTTTTCGACGGAAGAGTGCCGAATTCCGGAGGCGTGGAGGGTGCGGGAAAAGAATGCCACGGGTCTGCCTGCCTGGTTGAGGGTGGCGGCCAGAGCGACGTCTGATGCATCGCTCTCAACTTGAAAGGGGAGGGTCTCGTCGACCGCGTGCACCGCGGCCTTGCCGATGTCGGCATTGATATGGCCGAAGGCCTGGTGAGCCTCGGCCATCAGGGGGAAAACTGTGGAGTCAATGAGTGGGCGGGCCTTGTCTGCATAGTTAGGGACCCACTGGGCATAGTATGAGAAGAACCCAGGCATCGTTTGAGGGCCTTGGGGCAGTGGGGGAGGGGGAGTTCCATGAGGGGGTGCATGCGATCGGGGTCGGGCCCTAGAACTCCATTTTGCACCACATAGCCAAGGATGGCTAATCGGTTCGTGCTGAACACGCACTTCTCCTTGTTATATGTTAGGTTCTGGAGTTTGGCGGTGTGGAGAAATTTGGAAGGTTAGCATCGTGGTCCTGCTGGTCATGGCCGCAGATGGTGACGTTATCCAGGTATGGGAAGGTGTCCCGCAGTCCGTACCGGTCAACCATTCGGTCCATCTCCCGTTGGAAGACCGAGACCCCATTAGTGACGCCAAAGGGAACCCTAAGGAAGTGGTAAAGGCGGCCGTCTGCTTTGAACGGCGTATATTGGCAGTCCGCCCTGTGGATGGGGAGCTGGTGGTAGGCAGATTTCAGATCCACTGTGGAGAAGACCCGATACTGTGAAATCTGATTGACCATATCAGATATGCGTGGGAGGGGGTACGCGTCGAGCTGCGTGCACCGATTGATGGTCTGACTGTCGTCAATGACCATCCTCTGTTTCTCCCCAGTCTTTACAACTACCACTTGGGCTCTCCAGGGGCTGTTGCTGGCCTCGATGATGCCTTCCCGCAGTAGTCGCTGGACCTCCGACCTGATGAAGGTCCTGTCCTGGGCACTGTACCGTCTGCCCCTGGTGGCGACAGGTTTGCAATCTGGGGTGAGGTTGGCAAATAGTGAAGGTGTGTCGACCTTAAGGGTCGTGAGGCCGCATACAGTAAGGGATGGTAGGGGCCCGCCGAATTTCAGAGTTAGACTTTGGAGGTTGCACTGGAAGTCCAGGTCGAGTAGCAAGGCAGCACAGAGGTTGGGGAGGACGTAGAGCCGGATGTTGCTGAACTCTGCGCCTTGGATGGCGAGGGTGGCGGTGCAGTACCCCCGGATCACCACGGAGTGGGATCTGGAGGCCAGGGAGATTGTTTGGGTAATGGGGTGTACCGCGAGGGAACAGCGCCTTACCATATCGGGGTGGATGAAGCTCTCCGTGCTCCCGGAGTCGAGAAGGCAAGGTGTCTTGTGGCCATCGACTTTCACCGTCGTTGTTGCGGTTGCGAGGTTGTGTGGCCGGGACTGATCGAGCGTGATGGAGGCGAGCTGCGGCTGGTGTTGGTGGGCCCCGGGCTGGTCTGCGGCAGTTGCGGGCGATGAGTGGCCCGATGAGGTGCCCGACAAGCAGGGGTCCTAAGGCGCCGTCCAAAATGTGGCGGGCGCCGTTAAAGATGGCCATGGGCCGGACCTCCGGTGGCGTGGGCGAGCAAGGCGGCCGCAATAACAAGAGCTCCCGCCGGAGCCGTGATTCGCGGCGATTTCGGGGAAATCCCCGAGTCCTCACGCACTCCCCGACTATCGTCGGCCTTTGGGGCCGCCATGAGCAGCCAGCGGTGCCGGTTTAAAAACTGGCGAAGAACCCCGCGCGGGTGTCGGGCGGCGGGGGCTGAGGCGCCGGGCCCGGCAGGTCAGAGCAGCAGGGGCGGAGCTATGAGGAAGCTGAGGCGGCAGGCCCGAGGCCAGGGCACCATGTAGGGAGGGTGCTCCATGTCGGATGGCTCCCACCTAGGACGAAGGAAGAAGGTTGAAGCCTGGTCCCAGGTGAATGTAGAGGAGAAAGAAAGAAGATTTAAGGAAGGTTGGTGAAAGTTTTTTTTTCAAAAAAGAATGTCAGATTGATGAAGGGCAGGAGGGTGAAGGGGGAGAGAGGAGAAAGGAAAGAAGATAAAAAACAATAAGCCGCTAAAGGATGCGAAAAGCAGCGTCGAAGGAAGGAGGAAACGCGGGTTCGCCGCCGGAGGAGAAGACGAGCAAAAACAAAAGTCCAGGGCTGGACGGTGGAGTTGGCAAAAAGACGAGCGGCGTTTGGGCGAGTGAAGGTGGCTTTGTACAAGAAGGGGGTGCGATTTGGTGTGGTGTACCCGGCGAAGTTGAGAGTAACATGTAACGCCAAAGACTTTTATTTTGAGACAGCGGAGGCGGCTGAGGCGTTCGTGAGGGCAGAAGGCTTGGGACAGACGTGAAGAGCAGAACTGGAAGAGAGACTGTGGACTTTGTTTGAGCGGCTGGAAAATGTGCAAATGTTACAACTTTCTTTTTACTGATTTGTATTGAAATTGACTTCTCTTTGCATAGTTACAGAGTTCAAGTTAATGGCGTTCTGTGTTGCGACGGTTAAATGTTATGTTAGTGAATTGTAGGGGTTGGATTGTCGGGTATGCAGAGATGGGGACCTGGCGAAGCTGGAAAAGAGGAAGGAACTACGGGCGAGCTTCGACCGACTGTCCACCAGAAAGGCGGTGCGCCAACTGAGATGAGCAAGGGGTGCAGTTTATGAACATGGGGATAATATGTTAGCAGGTCAGCTCTGGAGGGAGGCAGCGGCAAGGGAAATTCTTTAGGTGAAGGCTAGGGCAGGGAAGTTGGTGGTGGCCCCAGTGCTGATTAATAAAGTTTTTGAGGAGTTTTATGAGAGGTTGTACAAGTCAGAGCCACTCGGGGGAGACTGTGAGATGCAGGAATTTCTAGATGGGTTGGAGTACCCGAGGCTAGGGGAGGGGGACAGGGCTACATTAGAAGGAGCAATAGTGGAGCAGGAGATAAAGGATGCGATTGGGAGGATGCAGTCGGGGAAGGTGGCAGGGCCGGATGGGTTTCCGGTGGAATATTATAAACAATTCAAGGATAGGTTGGCACCCCTGATGGTGGGGATGTTTGAGGAGGCGATAGGGAAGGGGGTGTTGCCACATACCTTGGGGCAGGCATCGATTTCCCTGTTACTAAAAAAAGATAAGGATCTGACGGAGTGTGGGTCATATCGGCCCATATCACTTCTGAATGTGGACGTAAAAGTGTTGGTGGGGGTACTGGCGGGTAGGCTGGAGGAGTGCCTCCCGAAGGTAATAGGGGAGGATCAGACGGGGTTCGTGAAAGGGAGGCAGCTGTTATCGAACACTAGGAGGGTTTCGAGCGTTGTTGTGGCGCCGGCGGAGGGGAGGGAAACGGAGGTGGTTGTGGCATTGGACGCCGAGAGGGCGTTTGATCGGGTGGAGTGGGGGTACCTGGTGGCGGTGCTGGAGCGGTTTGGGATTGGACCAAGGTTTGTAAACTAGGTAAAGCTATTATATAAGGAACCGAAGGCGAGTGTTCGCACAAATAATATCAGTTCGAGATACTTTTCTCTCCACCGTGGGACGGGACAGGGATGTCCTGTGTCCCCTCTGCTGTTTGCACTTGCGATTGAGCCGTTGGCCATCGCATTGAGAGGTTCGGGAGCATGGAAAGGAATAGTGCGCAGGGGTGGGGGTGGGGGGGTGGATAGAGCATAGGGTGTCCTTATATGCCGACGACTTGCTGCTGTATGTGTCGGAGCCGAATGCGTCGATAGGAGGAATATTGGAGCTACTGCGGGTATTTGGGTCTTTCTCGGGGTACAAGTTGAACCTGGACAAGAGTGAGTACTTTGTGGTGTCTCGGCCGGGGGAGGGGGCAGGGGTGGGGGGGGCTGCCATTCCGTAGAGCAGGGTCTCATTTTAGGTATCTGGGGGTGCAGGTTGCCCGGGAGTGGGGGAGGCTTCGCAGGTACAACATCACTAGTTTGGTGGGGAGAGTGAAAGCCGATCTGGCAAGGTGGGATGGCCTTCCTCTGTCACTGGCGGGTCGGGTACAGGCGGTTAAAATGAATGTGTTGCTGCGATTCCTGTTTATTTTTCAATGCCTACCGATTTTCCTGCCAAAGTCTTTTTTCAGGGAGATTGAGGGAAGGATTACCTCATTCACATGGGGAGGGAAGGTGGCCAGAGTGAGAAAGGTACTGCTACAGAGGGGAAGGCAGGCAGGGGGTTTGGGTCTCCCGAACCTGTTGTACTACTACTGGGCGGCGAATGTGGAGAAGGTGCGGAGCTGGGTCAGAGAGGTTGATTCTCAGTGGGTCAGAATGGAGGAGAGTTTGTGCAGGGGGTCGGGGCTGAAGGCACTTGCAACAGCGCAGCTCCCGATAGCTCCGGGGAAATATTTAGGGAGTCCGGTAATAATAGCTTCATTGAAAATCTGGAGGCAATTTCGCCAACACTTCGGGTTGGGTTTAGGGTCAAGGGAAATGCCGATTCGGGGGAACCACAGATTTGAGCCAGGGAGGTGGGATGGAAGTTTTCGGAAATGGGAAGAGAAGGGGATTAAGACGCTAAAAGATTTGTTTCTTCGGGGTCGGTTTGCAGGATTGCGGGAGCTGGAAGCGAAGTATGGGCTAGAGCAGGGAGAAGTGTTTAGGTACATGCAGGTTCGGGATTTTGCCAGGAAGGAGATACAGAGCTTCCAAGAGGAACCGGCCTCCACATTGCTGGAGGAGGTGTTGACGACAAGGGGACTGGAGAAGGGGGCAGTGTCAGTGGTGTACGGAGCTATTTTGGAAGAGGATAAGGCACCACTGGAAGGGATCAAAGCAAAGTGGGAGGAAGAGCTGGGAGAGGTTATAGAGGAGGGGGTCTGGTGTGAGGTGCTTCGGAGAGTGAATGCCTCCACCTCATGTGCGAGGTTGGGGCTGATACAGCTGAAGGTGGTATATAGAGCGCACCTCACGAGGGCGAGGATGAGACGATTTTTTGAAGGAGTAGAGGATGTGTGTGAACGTTGCGGGGGTGGGGGGGGGGGGGCGTGAATCACGTTCATATGTTTTGGTCCTGTCCAAAGCTAGGGGAGTACTGGAAGGAGGTGTTTAGGGTAATTTCCAAGGTGGTGCGTGTGAAACTGGACCCGGGTCCCCAGGAGGCCATATTCGGGGTGTCGGACCAGCCAGGGTTGGGAACGGGAGTGGAGGCAGATATCATAGCCTTCGCCTCGTTGATTGCCCGAAGGCGGATACTGCTGGGATGGAGAGCAGCCTCTCCACCCAGTGCCCTGGCGTGGCGGGGGGACCTGTTGGAATACTTGACCCTTGAGAAGGTTAAGTTCGAACTGAGGGGAAGCTCGGAGGGGTTCTACAAGTCATGGGCACTATTTATTATGCATTTTCAAGAACTGGATAACATCGAACATTAGTTGGGGGGGGTGAGTGGGGGTGGGGGGGGGGGTGGGGGGGGGTGAGGGGGGCTGTGTAGATTAAGGGTGACTATGGGTAATCCCTGATTCCTTTTTGTCATTTGTTTATGTAAACATGTGGGCTGATGTTTGGGGGTTGGTGGGTAGATGGGATCATTGTTATTATGTGGACTGACATATCTTGCTGATTATTGTTTATTGTCGATGGGTGTAAATGTGGGAAAAAATGTGAAAAAGGAGAATAAAAATATTTTTTGAAATATTTACGAGGTCTGATGAAGGGAAGATGGCGGCGCCCACGGGCCGCACGTGGGTTACGGGGGCGAAAATGGCGGAGCCCACGGGTCGCACGTGGGGGGTACAGGAACAATGGGGCTGGTTACAGCGGCGATCGACCGGGCCTGGCACACCGCAGAGAAATGTCCTTTCTTCCCGCAGGCCTTGCAGAGTGCGCTCCGCGCCGGGCAGCGCTGACGGGGGTGCATTGTCTGCCCGCAGAAATAGCACTTGGGCCCCCCGGGGTTGGCTGGCTGCCGCGCGGCGCAGGCTTGTGGTTGGCTGGGGGCGGTCGCTGGTGGGGGTCCACGATGTCCAGGATGGGGTTGCCGTGCGGTCAGGGGCATGTGCGTGTACATTACGGGAGGCTACCATTAGCGATATCGCGAGTTTCTTGATCACCACGAGGTCGAGCGTACCCCCTTGTAAGAGGCGCTGGCGGATGTACGCCGACCCTCTGCCCGGGTCCCTGATTAGGAGTTCGGAATGTTCAACGGCCGAAACTGCCTGGCAATCGCAGTTCCTCGCCAGGGCGTGCAGGGCACGCCAGAAATCTTCCAACGACTCACCGGGGAGTTGTTGCAGCGTGGACAGGAGGTGCCTGGCGTAGAGTTTGTTGATCGGCCGTGTGTAGTTCTCTTTCAGAAGCGCCATGGCCTCAGTGTAGTTGGGCGCGTCCCGGATAAGAGGAAAAATATCGGAGCTCAACCGTGTGTACATGATCTGTAGTTTCTGTGCCTCTGAGGGTGGTTCTGTCGCTGATCCGATGTAGGCTTCAAAGCAAGCTAGCCAGTGGTCGAAGGCCGATGTGCCATTGTCTGCTTGAGGGTGCAGCTGCAGGCAATCTGGCTTGATGCGAAGGTCCATCGCTGTAAAATCTCTGCGTAATAAATTGATGCACTATCAATTACGACGAGATGAGATTAGAGAGTAATCGAGGCTTTATTAAGCAGAGATGTGTTGCCTCCTACAGCTGCTGCCGAAATGGCTGCAGCTCGGTGAGCACACACATTTATACTCCGCCTACTGGGTGGAGCCAGCAAGCAGGGATCTACCCCCGTACCTGTAGTACAGGAGCCTTACCGTATCACATCTCATATGTGTACTCTATACAAACAGTGGTGACTACCACAGTGGGTTATAATGTAAGGGGAACAGACGTATGACAGTTCCCTGCCTGTTATGAGCCTGGTAGCAAGGAGGCAAGGTGGCTAGGGCTGTTCCCATGTTCGTACAATAAAAATATCTTGCGCAACATTAAAACAGTAACCATACGACAAACAAGATTACAATGGCGATTATAATCCAGAACACAATCCTCTGTCCTGACGATCCTAACCACCCAAAGCCAAAGTCCCATCCCTCATTTTCATGTAATCTTGTCACCTCTCTACGAATGTGATCCACCAGATAATCAATTTTCTCTGAGTTATCAGGGAAGTATGTGCATCAGTGAAGTGCCTCCGTTTTCAGCTAACAAGAAATCACGAGCCATTCTATTCTGCAGGGCAACCGCTCTTATAGCGACCATCTCAGTTTCTATCTGGTTAACAGCTTCTGCAGTGTCATTAGCTACCTGCTCAAGGATGCCTCGTAGTTCGCGTAGTTCGTATGTATTAGTGGCGATTCCTAATGGTGGTATCATTATTCCCAGCATTTGTGCCCATGTCACAACACTTTGTGTCGTCCTGTGATGGGGATGGTCCTGCAGTTGCTGGACGTGATGTACATAAGGGACTACATATCCCAAATAGCAGGAGCCTTCCCAATTTTCTGATAACCACGGGTATGCCTTATGTCCACAGATAAAATACGTGCCATTATATGCCATCAGGTTTCCTCTACTATCAGTCATCATTAGTCTAATCGATCCCCTTCCCAGGAGCCTCCACTAGTTTGATTTTCAACTCCTGACCAATCGAAGATGAATAGTCCTTTAGCTGTAAGGTGGAACATAGGGGGTTGCCAATTCAAGGCCTGATCACACTGACTCGTGCCTACTGAGTGGGTCCCATATGTTTCATGATTCTTAAAGCATATACTTCCTTTAGGGACTCCAGTATAATTGGGAAGGATCAACCAGGGCGGTTGACGTGTTACATTAAACCTAGGCCCCCACCATTCCTCAAACCTATTCATATCGTATCCAGCTAATCTCCAATCTAACATATTCTGTGTATCTTCTCCACGTCCTGCACTATTTTGTCTTAGAGCCATTCTGCTATCTCTTTACTGGTGAATGGGATAGGTCGCACGGGGATGCCCTCCCCTAAGCATCTGGGAGTTTGTGTACAAACCCAACAACTGAATTTATTTAACCTCTCTGTGTAAGAGTGAGACATGTATATCAAAGTGTTAGTGTTCCGTTTACCCTCAACATGATGTTGGATTAATGTGATAATACATAAGAACAGTAGCTCCGTCATTCTCTTCAGGTCAGCGTTTCGCTAATACTCTCAAAGTTCCGTATGATGTAGTTTACACGAGTTGCGTGGATCCCATCTGGCTTTTCTTTTACTTTAACGGCTGTTCGGGTTGTTAGCAGCACTTGGTAGGGTCCATTCCACCTGGGAGAAAAATAACCTTTGTTTAATGCTTTCACATATACTTGATCTCCAGCTTTAAAGGGTGCGTATTTCCCTCTTTTGGATGCATCTGAACCTCTCACACCTTTTCATGTTTAAAAAAAAAAAAATTTCAGCGGTTTCACACATGTCCTGGGCATATTTTAGCGATGCCTCATCTGCCCATATTAAGGCTACTGCTGCTGGAGTCTTTGGGGGTTTTGTTCCAGTTGTCATGGGACGTCCCATTAATATCTCATACGGGTTTAAACCCGTATTACGATTTCTCTGATTTTGCAGGGCATACATTACTATGGGTATGGCATCTGCCATAGCAGCCCATTTTCTTGACACACTTTTGCAACTGCATTTTTAATTATTCCACCCGCCCTTTCCACCATTCCTGAGGATTGCGGCTGATATGGTATTTGCAATTTCCAATCAAATCCCATGGCTTCTGTTAGGGCTTTGGTCAATTTGCTAGTGGAATTTCCCTTAGTGTTGGGAGGGGTTACTGGGTAATGGGGATAGGGTGGAGGTATGGGCTTGGGTAGGGTGCTCTTTCCAAGAGCCGGTGCAGACTTGATGTCCTCCTTCTGCACTGTAAATTCTATGATAAATGAGTTCCCCTGTCACTGTTAATACCCATTGGTATCCCAATCCCAGGATATTCGTCCTTCAACACTTCGGTTGTCTGATTTTCCACTGGCGTATCAACCACAGTAGGCATCACTCCCACCTGCGATCCAGCTACATCATTACCCAAGATAAACTGTATCCCTGGACAAGATAATTTCTCTATTACTCCTACTACCACTTCACCACACTTCACTGGACCTTCCAACCTTACCTTACATAATGGAACACTACTCCTCTCACCCTGAATTCCACATATTACCACCTTTTCTGGCAACATTCTTCCCAAACTACATAACTCCTCATCTTTTACCATCAAAGATTGACTAGCTCCCGTATCTCTTAAAATTGTGACTTCTTTACCTGATCCTCTTGATACACATGAGTAAACATTACCCACACAAGTAAATTCTTTAAAGAGATCTGGCACCTTCTTATCAATCACCTCTTGATCAGGCTGTACAATCTTTTGCACCTCCTTCGCTTCACTTGGGCTTTCTTTACCACTTTAACAAACCCCACTGTCTTATCCTGTTTTATCACATCAGCCTTCCCAGTGCTTTTCTTCAACCATCAACACTGTGACTTTACATAGCCTAGTTTATTACAGTGAAAACATTTGAAACTTTTCATTTCTTTTCCACCCTCCTGGATTTCTTTTTTAATCTGAGGTACACTCTCAATATCTCCCATCAGATCACCTTTACCTTTACCACTTGAATATTTCTCATGTCCCCAGTTTCTATCCCTCACAGTGTGAAACTGATGTCGGAAACCAAACTTTGATTTATGAACTAATTCATAATCATCTGCCATTTATGCTGCTAATCTCACAGTTTTAACCCTCTGCTCTTTCACATGAGTTCTCACTACATCAGGAATTGAATTTTTAAACTGCTCCAAAAGTATAATTTCTCGGAGAGCTTCATACGTTTGGTCTATTTTCAAAGCCCTTATCCACCTATCAAAATTGTCTTGAGAGCAACCTGCTTTTATCCAAGAGCGATGTTTCTGTAGGGAGGCTTGCTCCTGTGCCTGATTTAACTTTGGTTCTGTTATGGTGGAAGTTCAACTGCAGCCGCTTGCAGTTGTGGCTGCTGTTTGAGAGCCAATTCCTTTGCTATTTTATCAGCAAATCTATTGCCTCATGAGACTTCATCGTCTGCGGTAGTATGCGCTTCACACTTTAAAACGGCTATCTTGCTGGGCAGCTGAACAGCATCTAGTAAGTTTAAAACTAAATTTAGCATGTTTAACAGGTTGGCCGGAGGAAGTTACGAACCCCCTGTTTTTCCATAATTGGCCAAAATCATGTACTACCCCAAAAGCGGATCGGGAATCAGTATAAATATTGACTGTTTTATTTTTAGCTAGAATACATGCTTTAGTAAGGGAAAACTATTCGGCCGCTTGAGCAGACGTTCCCTAAGGCAGAGCAAAAGCTTCCACTATCTCGAATGGAGTTGCTGTTGCATAGCTGGCCAGGAGGGTCATATCATTTGGTCGGTTTGCTGACCCATTGGTGAAAAAGATGATGTCTGGATTTTCTAGTGGGTGACTCAATAAATCAGGTTGAGGGGTTGTGGTGTCTTCAATCAATTGTAAACTGTCATGATCATACATATGTTCTGCTTCCGAGGGCGCGGGCAAGAGTGTTGCAGTGTTGACAGCTGGCGCTCGCTTGTAGGTAAAGTTGGTTTTAGAGAGGATTACTTTGTACCCAGTGTGTCGAGCTGCGGTAAAATGCTGCATTGCGGATGAATTAAGCAGTAGCAAAACTCATTTTTCTACTATGGCCACTGTGACTGCTACTGCTCTTAAGCAATTTGGCTTACCCTTTACCACAGCACATAGGGCCACCGAGTAATAGGCAAGGCGTCTTTTCCCTCCTCAATGCTCTTGCACCAGGACCCCTGTTGCAAATCCCCCTGCTTCATTCACATAAAGAGTAAAGGGCTTGCTGAAATTAGGAAGTCCCAAGGCAGGGGTGCTAATCATGGCTTGTTTCAAATTACGAAATGCTTGCTCCCTCTCTGGGATCCAGGTACCAATTGAAGGGGCATCCTGTAGGGTAGCCTTGCGCAATACTGCTTCCATCTCTCTATAGTCCGGCATCCACTGCCTGCAATAGCCCACCATTCCGAGGAAGGTAAAGGTTTCCTTTTTTGTGCATGGAGTTGGAACCCTTGTACGGGTTGTACGCTTTCAGACCCAAGCCTCCGCTGTCCTTGCTGCAGCTGAAATCCCAAATACTGAACTGTCTCCTGACAGAATTGCAGCTTGTCCACTGAGATCCTATGCCCGCTTTCTGCCAGATGTGATAATAACAAAAGGGTATTCTGTTGGCAAACTAGCCCTCCCTCTGAGGCTTTCAATAAATCATCATCATATTGAGGGAATGTTGAGCCTGCAGACAACTGGCACTCGTCCAAGTCTCTTTTAATACTGTTAATTCCGACATGTAAAGGCAAATAGATTTTGACTTTCCGGGTGCAATGGTATGGAGAAAAAGGCTGAGAAAGTATCCGTTGTTGCTAGTATAGATGACAAAATGACATTTGTGTCCGGCACCAATGGAGCGATAGTGATAACAATTTTATTGATAGCTCTAAGATGTTGCACAAACCACCACTCGTTGGGTCTTCCTACCTTTGGAATGGGGAGTATAGGGGTGTTACAGGGGTTCTGTGTTCTCTTAAGCACCCCTTGCTGTAATAGTGCATTGATCACTCCCTCTATTCCTTTTTCTGTTTCCGATGCCAACCTGTATAGTTTTAAGCAGGGTAGGGCAGCGTTCTTCTGTAACTGCACCGTATGCGCTGGGGCAGAATGTACTTTTCCAACATGATTTTTATGTTGGGCCCATAGATGTGCCTGTACCTGGGCCAGGATTGAAGGGAGTAAATGATGGCTCTCTTGGGGAGGTTGTTGTCTTTCAAATGTAGCGGGCCATTGCTCCTCTTTCCAGGTCACTTTGCCCTCCTGTTTGCCATTAAATTCTATCAGGCAACTTCGTCCGTCCATTTCAATATAAATCCCATGTATTACTTTTTTCCTTTGGCCTCTTTGATTAGTTCTCCTATTTGCTTTGCCTTAGCGGGATGTCTTATGGCCAATGTTAAATGGGGTTCTGAAGTTAAACCCACCCTAAAAAGGTCCCTCTGACTGTGGGTCAACTGTACTAACATTCCTAATCCCACAACACCGAAAAATAAAAAGGAGTGATATGCAGTGAGGTCTGCTTTCCTTAGTTACTTTGTGTTTGTAAATTATATGCGTGCTCATCCTCACGAGCATACCAAGCCGTGCAATGGGTCACTATATTCTCTCATCTGGACTCTATCAGGTGTTTTAATAGCTGTGCCCAAGGGTCATTAATCTTTTGGAAAACTTCCTGCAGTTTAAATTTTTTTTTTTTAACAGTGGTACTGTAAGGGTTAATGTTCAGCTGCCAGCATAGAACACAGACACAGAGCGATCGGGCGCAGGCTCAGAAGTTATTAAATTTTGCAGCTGGTGAGCTCGTATTTGAGACAGTTCTATAAACATTCCATTATCAATGCAATGTGGTACCGTTCCTAATTTACAGAGTGTCTGCCTAATAGGGGAAGGTGTCGCTAGGTGGAGTACATCCTTACTGCGGGTTAAATGCTTCTTGGCCCCTTGCATGATAGCCTCTTTCCCTCTATTTGCTAACCAGTGTTCGAGGGACTCATTTCCTTCATTCAAATGATTATCATTATTGGGAACCCAGCTCCCATTTATGCCGGGTGGGACTGCAATCCCATCCTTCAAAGCTGGCCAAGATACACCATAAGAGTATTTTAGAAGCAGCAAAATATCCCCTGGGAGGGGGCTATAAATAGCACACATTTAAGTAAATTTCCAGTGATTGATTTGATAGGCATTAGCTATTCTTAGAGACGTATAATTTTCTTTGTCAATTCAGAAAAGGTCAACTGTCTGCTGAAATGGTTAATGTTTCCTGCGGAGAACTTGGAATGATGCCATTTACGTCTTTTCACGTAATCTAAAAACGTATTCATATTCAATTACTTTTTAAAAAAATATATATTTTATTAAAGTTTTTCAATCACAATTTTTTCCCCTTACACATCAAACAAAAGAAAAATTAAAAGTACAAGTAACATGATAACTACAATCTAACATTGAGTAACTAACTAACATGGTAAACTAACCAAATAACATAAAATGAAACTCCCCCCATCCCCCTCCCCCTCCCAGACCCCAAACATCTTACTCCCCCTCCCTCCCCCCCCCCCTTGGATTGCTGCTGCTGGTCATCTATCTTCCCTCTAATGTTCCGCTAGGTAGTCGAGGAACAGTCGCCACCGTCTGGTGAACCCTTGAGCTGATCCTCTCAGCGCAAACTTAATCTGCTCCAGTTTTATGAACCCCGCCATATCGTTTATCCAGGCCTCCAGTCTGGGGGGTTTCGCTTCCTTCCACATGAGTAAAATCCTACGCCGGGCTACTAGGGACACAAAGGCCACGACATCGGCCTCTTTCGCCTCCTGCACTCCCGGCTCATCCGTAACTCCAAATAAAGCTAACCCCCAGCCTGGTTTGACCCGGACCTTCACTACCTTCGAGATCACTCCCGTCACTCCCCTCCAATACCCCTCCAGTGCCGGGCACAACCAAAACATATGTGTGTGGTTTGCCGGGCCTCCGCCGCACCTCCCACACTTGTCCTCCACTCCGAAGAACCTGCTCAACCTTGCTCCCGTTATGTGTGCTCTATGCAGCACCTTAAATTGGATCAGGCTAAGCCTGGCACACGAGGAAGAGGAATTTACCCTGCTTAGGGCATCAGCCCACAAACCCTCCTCAATCTCCTCCCCGAGCTCTTCTTCCCATTTTCCTTTCAGTTCGCCCACCAGCTCCTCCCCCTCTTCTCTCATCTCCCGGTATATCTCTGACACCTTGCCCTCCCCGACCCACACCCCCGAGAGCATTCTATCCTGGATCCCCTGTGTCGGGAGCAACGGAAATTCCCTCACCTGTTGTCTTGTGAACGCCCTCACCTGCATATACCTAAAGAAATTTCCCCGGGGCAGCTTATGCTTTTCCTCCAGCGCTCCCAAGCTCGCAAACGTCCCGTCTATAAATAAATCTCCCACTCTCCTAATTCCCAGCTGTGCCAGCTCTGGAATCCTCCATCCAGCCTCCCTGGGGCAAACCTATGGTTGTTCCTAATTGGGGACCCCACCAAGGCTCCCAGCACACCTCTCTGTCGCCTCCATTGACCCCAGATACTTAATGTTGCCGCCACCACTGGGTTTGTGGTAAATTTTTTTGGTGAGAGCGGTAGTGGCGCCATCACCAGCGCTTCTAGACCCGTCCCTTTACAGGACTTCATCTCTAGTCTTTTCCATGCCGCTCCCTCTCCCTCTATCATCCATTTACGAATCATCGCCACATTGGCGGCCCAGTAGTAGTCGCCCAAATTCGGCAGCGCCAGTCCCCCTCTGTCTCTACTACGTTGTAAGAACCCCCTCCTTACCCTCGGAACCTTCCCTGCCCACACAAAGCTCGTGATGCTCCTGTCTATTTTTTAAAAAAAGGCCTTAGTGATCAGTATAGGGAGACATTGGAACACAAATAGGAACCTCGGGAGGACCATCATCTTAATTGCCTGCACTCTGCCCGCCAGTGACAGCGGCTGCATGTCCCACCTCTTGAAGTCCTCTTCCATTTGTTCCACCAGTCGTGTCAGATTAAGTCTGTGTAAGGTTCCCCAGCTCCTGGCTATCTGAATCCCCAGGTATCGAAAGTTTCTTTCCACTCTCCTTAACGGTAGGCCATCTATCCCTCTACTCTGGTCCCCAGGGTGTATCACAAAAAGTTCACTCTTTCCCATGTTAAGCCTATATCCCGAGAAATCTGCGAACTCCCTCAATATCTGCATGACCTCTGTCATCCCCCCCACTGGGTCTGCTACATATAGCAGTAGGTCATCCGCGTAGAGTGACACTCGGTGTTCCTCTCCCCCTCTAATCACCCCTCTCCATTTTCTGGAGTCTCTCAGCGCCATGGCCAGTGGTTCAATTGCCAACGCGAACAGTAATGGAGATAGCGGGCATCCCTGTCTTGTTCCCCTGTATAGTCGAAAATACTCCGATCTTTGCCGACCCGTGACCACACTTGCCGTTGGGGCCCCATAGAGGAGCTTGACCCAGCTAACAAACCCATCCCCGAACCCGAACCTCCTCAGCACCTCCCATAGATACTCCCACACGACCCTATCAAATGCCTTCTCTGCATCCATTGCCGCCACTATCTCTGCCTCCCCCTCTACTGGGGGCATCATTATCACCCCTAATAGCCGTTGCACGTTGACATTTAGTTGTCTCCCCTTTACGAATCCTATCTGGTCTTCGTGCACCACCCCCGGGACACAATCCTCTATCCTCGTTGCCAGCACCTTTGCTAGCAATTTGGCGTCCACATTTAGCAGTGAGATAGGCCTATAGGACCCGCACTGCAGCGGATCTTTATCCAGCTTCAAAATTAGCGATATCGTCGCCTCCGACATTGTCGGGGGTAGAGTCCCCCCTTCTCTGGCCTCGTTAAAGGTCCTTACCAGCAGCGGGGCCAACAAGTCCACATATTTTCTATAAAATTCCACCGGGAACCCATCTGGTCCCGGGGCCTTCCCTGCCTGCATGTTCCCCAGCCCCTTGGTAACCTCGTCCACCCCAATTGGTGCCCCCAGGCCTTCCACCTCCTGCTCCTCCACCCTCGGGAACCTTCATTGGTCCAAAATGAGCCGCATCTCCTCTTTTCCCTCCGGGGGTTGGGACCTATAAAGTCTTTCGTAAAAGGTCTTAAACACCTCGTTTACCTTCCCTGCTCTCCGCACCGTAGCTCCCTTTTCATCTCTAATTCCCCCTATCTCCCTCGCCGCTGTCCTCTTTCGCAGCTGATGGGCCAACAGGCGACTAGCCTTTTCCCCATATTCATATCTCATCCCCTGTGCCTTCCTCCACTGCGCCTCCGCCCTCCTAGTGGTCAGAAGGTCGAACTCTGTCTGGAGTCGTCGTCTCTCCCTGTATAGTCCTTCCTCCGGGGCCTCCGCGTATTCTTTATCTACCCTTAAAATCTCCCCCAGTAATCTTTCCCTTTCCTTGGCCTCTATTTTCCCTTTGTGGGCCCTGATGGAGATCAGCTCTCCTCTGACCACCGCCTTTAGTGCTTCCCATACTACTCCCAATCGGACCTCCCCGTCGTCATTGGTCTCCAGGTATCTCTCGATACATCCCCGCACCCTTCCACAGACTCCCTCATCCGCCAGCAATCCCACATCTAATCGCCAGAGTGCACGTTGCTCCCTCTCCTCTCCTAGTTCTAGGTCCACCCAATGTGGGGCATGATCTGAGACAGCTATGGCTGAATACTCAGTTTCTTCCACCCTCGAGATCAGCGACCTTCCCAAAACAAAGAAATCTATCCGGGAATACACCTTGTGAACATGGGAGAAGAAGGAGAACTCCTTGGCCTTCGGCCTAACAAATCGCCATGGATCCACTCCCCCCATTTGGTCCATAAACCCCTTAAGCACCTTGGCCGCTGCCGGCCTTCTTCCGGTCCTAGATCTAGATCTAGATCTATCTAACCCTGGGTCCAACACGGTGTTGAAGTCTCCCCCTATTATCAGGTTTCCTACCTCCAGGTCCGGGATACGTCCCAGCATCCGCTTCATGAATCCCGCATCATCCCAATTCGGGGCATATACGTTAACCAACACGACCTCCGTTCCCTCCAGTCTGCCACTCACCATCACATATCTGCCTCCGCTATCTGCTACAATGCTCCTAGCTTCGAATGATACCCTTTTCCCCACCAGTATGGCCACCCCTCTATTCTTTGCATCCAGCCCTGAGTGGAACACCTGACCCACCCATCCTTTCCTTAACCTAACTTGGTCCGCCACCTTCAGGTGCGTCTCCTGAAGCATAGCCACGTCTGCCCTCAGTCCTTTCAAGTGCGCGAACACTCGGGCCCTTTTAATCGGTCCATTTAGGCCTCTCACGTTCCACGTGATCAGCCGCACTGGGGGGCTACCTGCCCCCTTCCCATGTCGACTAGCCATCACCCTCTCTAGGCCAGTCCCACATCCCGGTTCCACGCTCCCACCCGTTCCCCAGGTGGCGCATTCCATCCCCGACCACCCTTTCTTTAACCAGTTCCTCTTTGATTTCTGCAGCAGCAACCCAGTTATCCCCCCCCCCCCTGCTAGATCCCCATCTAGCGTGATTGCTCCCCCCATATTACTTCCAAAAGTCAGCTGACTTCAACTGACCCCGGCTTCTCCCGCTCACTCCTTGACCCCCCCGTGTGGGGAACTCCCATCTACCTTGCGCCTATCTTCCCGCCATCACCTTTCTGGCGCGGGAACAGTAAGCCCCGTATTCTCTATAGTTATCCCGCCCCTTGTGGCGCAGCTCCCTCTGCCGCCCCACTCCCATTCCCCATCCCCGCCTATGTCTCTTCTTACCACCCACCGGCGCCCACATTTCTTAGTGTCCCCCCCTTCCCAATTTACATTCCTATATACATCGACAGTGTCATTTCCCCTCTAACATCAGTCCCTCAGTTCCGATCCAGTTTCTCGTTTTTAATAAAGGTCCATGCTTCTTCCGCCGTTTCGAAGTAGTGATGTCTCTCCTGGTACGTGACCCATAGTCGCGCCGGCTGCAGCATCCCGAACTTCACCTTCTTCTTGTGTAGCACCTCCTTGGCTCGATTAAAACTCGCCCTCCTTCTCGCCACCTCCGCACTCCAATCCTGGTACACCCGTACCACCGCATTCTCCCATCTACTACTTCGTACCTTTTTGGCCCATCTCAGAACCACTTCTCTGTCATTGAAGCGATGAAATCGCACGATTGTCGCCCTAGGTGTTTCTCCCGCCTTTGGTCTCCTCGCAGGGACCCGATGAGCCCCTTCCACTTCCAAGGGGCCCGAGGGGGCCTCAGCTCCCATCAGCGAGCTTAGCATCGTGCTCACGTAAGCCCCGCAGTCCGCTCCTTCCACTCCCTCGGGGAGACCCAGGACCTGAAGGTTCTTTCTCCGTGCTCTATTTTCTAGGGCTTCAAGCCTTTCAATGCACTTTTTGTGGAGCGCCTCGTGCGTCTGCGTTTTGACCGCCAGGCCCAGGATCTCGTCTTCGTTGTCCGTCACCTTCTGCTCCACCACGCGGAGCTCCATCTCCTGGGTCTTTTGTGCCTCCTTAAGCCCCTCAATTGCCTGTAGCATCGGGGTCAGCACCTCCTTCTTAAGTAGCTCCACACACCGTCTTAAAAATTCGTCTTGGTCGGGCCCCCATGTCGCCTGGGCTTTCTCCGCTGCCATCTTGCTCCTTTTTTCCTCCTGTCCCTATCCTCGAGGATTCTTCGCGATGTAGCCGCCGCCGCCGATATTTTTCTCTTTCGTTGGGGGGGAGTCCCTGTTATCTCACCCCACACCGGGTTTCGTCTTGAAAAAATTCCCCGTTGGGGCTCTTAAAAGAGCCCGAAGGTCCGTTTGAGCTGGAGCCGCCGAAACGTGCGGCTTAGCTGGATATCGCAGCAACCGGAAGTCCATATTCAATTACTTTTATTCGTAAAGGCACTTTCTTTCTTTTAAACTGATCGTAATTTCCAATGTTTCAGTTCATTAGAGAAATCTCAACAAAAATCACTTAAGTTATAATCTCTGACTCACAATGACAGGCGATAAAAAATACAACCCACTTAGCACTTCATGCTTTGACTAAAATTGATTGGTTAAACAAAACAGACAGATTATCACAGCTCACAAATGTCACAGTTAACCGGTAGCCTTATCTCACACACAAATCTAAATTCCCTTTTTCGACAGGAATCCATCTGTTACGCTTTTACCTTAATATTCTATTTACTTTTACTCCCCTGTTTTTTTTCCGGGAGGGGGTCAGCTTCATTAGATTCCTATGTGGGACATATAGGTTTTCCTACCTCATTCCGTTGCTTTACGATTATTTCTTTTCATTTTCTTACTCATTTTGACTCCCTTATCTGTCCTCTTTAAGGAGTTCACCTTCTTTCTCACTCCGGATGTCTTTACCGAGGCTTCGGGACGACTTGTGAGGGGTCGTCGAGTTTATTGCTCATCGTTCCTTCTGCAAAATACTTTAGAACATATACATAACAATAACAACAACTGCGGAAATCATTTACAAATACTACAGGGAGCGCACACTGGTATTTATCCCTTCACGAACCTCGAAGTCTAAAAAAATCTTTTTTGTCTCTATGGCACCTTTTTTCTTCTCATGCAGCTATCATAAATTTATTAATTAAGATAACTCTCCTAGCATGAGTCACTGACCAGTAATTAAAGCTGCCGAGCAGCAAACCCCCCTTTCAGCTGGGGTCGCGCTATGGCTCTCTCCCTTTCAGCTGAGAGAGTCCTGTTAAGAGAATCGTTTTGGGGTTCACGTCCCGTTAAATTAGGGAAACTGCAACGCCTACGCCAATTGTTGAAGAAAATAATACTCAACACTTCGAGTTTTCGCGAAAGGTCCTTTATTTAACACGAAGTTCGTGGGCGGATTAGATAGACCAAAGTAATTCCAAATGTTCCCCCACGAACTTTGTGTTAAATAAAGGACCTTTCGCGAAAACTCGAAGTGCTGACTATTATTTTCTTCAACAATTGGCTTCGGGGGCTTTGAGTCCCTCCAAGCTAATAATATCCGTCTCCGGGCTACCAGGGTAGCAAAGGCCAGAACGTCTGCCTCTTTCTTCTCCTGGATTCTCGGATCTTCCGACACCCCGAAAATCGCCACCTCTGGACTTGGTGCCACCCTTGTTTTTAACACCGTGGACATGAAATCTGCAAACCCCTGCCAAAATCCCCTAAGCTTTGGACATGTCCAGAACATGTGGACATGGTTTGCTGGCCTTCCCGCACACTTTGCACACCTGTCTTCCACCCCAAAGAACCTGCTCATCCGGGCCACTGTCATGTGAGCCCGATGAACGGCCTTGAATTGTATCAGACTGAGCCTGGCACATGTTGTGGAATACATTTCCTCAGCCGGTCGCTCACCCCTTCATCAGCTAAAAGTCCCACATCTAATCTCCAGTGCGGGTGCTGGTTACTGTCTTTACTAATCTGCAGGTCAACCCAGTGCGGAGCCAACCCAGTGCGGAGCGTAGTCTGAGATTGTGATCGCCGAGTATCCCATATCCACCACCCCCGTCAGGAGAGCCCTCTTCAGAATAAAGAAATCAAACCGGGAATACACTTTATGCACGTGTGAGTAGAAGGAGAACTCCTTCACCCTCGGCCCAAATCACCATGGATCCACCCCACCCCCCCTCCCCCACCATCAGCTCCATGAACCCTTTTAGTTCCTTTGCCATTGCTGGCACCCTGCCCGTTTTCGAGCTTGACCGGTCCAAGCCAGGGTCAATAACGGTGTTGAAGTCCCCTCCCATGACCAACCTGTGCGAGTCGAGGTCCGGTATCTTCCCCAGCATCCTCTTTATAAACTCCACATCATCTCAATTTGGCGCATACACATTTACTAATACCACCTGCACCCCCTCCAGTTTCCCGCTGACCATAATGTACCAACCTCCTACATCCGAAACTATTCTACCCGCCTCAAACAACACCCGCTTATTGATCAGGATCCCGACCCCTCTAGTCTTTGAATCTAGTCCCGAATGAAAGACCTGACTGACCCAGCCTTTCCTCAATCTAATCTGGTCAGCGACTCTAAGGTGTGTCTCCTGCAACATTACCACGTCCGACTTCAGTCCCCTCAGATGTGCAAACACGCGTGCCCTCTTGACCGGCCCATTTAGCCCTGGTACATTCCAGGTGATCAGTCTAGTTGAGGGGCTCATTGCCCTCCCCCTTTGCCGATCAGCCATTCCCTTTTTGGGGCCAGCTTCCAGCCCGTGCTCCGCGCCTCCACTGGCCCGCTCCCAGGCAGTCTCCGCCCCCAACCTCCTCTCTGTCCCTTAGCACAATTCCCTCCCTCGCCAGCAGAACATTTTCCTCCCCTCCCATCCCTAGTAACAACGCAATATAACTCAACCCCTTTAATAAACCTAACATATGCACACACCCCACTACGCTTCCGTGAGCTAGCTCGCCCAGCTAGCTTGGTGGCCCCATCCTTGGCACCAAAATGTCTCCCACCTATTGTTCCCTCCCCACCCTCCCCCCAACTCATACATACACATTCCAATGACAAACAATCCCAACCCAATTGCTCGACAGAAAAAACAGAAAGAAAAATGAAACGCTAACTAAGATCAAGTAAGAGATCCAAAATCTAAACAAGCACACCTCCATCCCCCAACAGTGCAAATGTAAATTTTAACTTACTCATCTCTGCAACTGGCTCCAAATCAGTACAGAAGGCATTACAGACAGCATCCACAAAATAAAAAATGAGAAACATTTTATTTTTAAAAACATGAACGTTGCAACAAAGTTCAAAAGTTCTCAGTCTACCACCAGTCCTTTCCTTTTCGCAAAGTCCAGCGCATCCTCAGGCGACTCAAAATAAAAGTGCTGTTCCTCGTACGTGACCCAGAGACGGGCCGGATACAACAGTCCGAACATCTGTTTAGCTGTTTAGCACAGGGCTAAATCGCTGGCTTTGAAAGCAGACCAAGGCAGGCCAGCAACACGGTTCAATTCCCGTAACAGCCTCCCCGAACAGGCGCCGGAATGTGGCGACTAGGGGCTTTTCACAGTAACTTCATTTGAAGCCTACTCGTGACAATAAGCAATTTTCATTTCATTTCATCACCTTTCTCTTAAAAAGGGTCGACCTGGTCTGGTTAAAGCCCGCTCTTCTCCTGGCCACCTCCACACTCAGGTCTTGGTAGATCCGCAGGATACTGTTGTCCCATTTGCAGCTCCGTGCCTGCTTGGCCCACTGTAGAATTCACTCCTTATCCAAGTACCTATGGAATCTCACCACCATTGCCCTCGGGGGGTCTCCCATTCGCGGTTTCCTCGCAAGTGCTCTGTGAGCTCTGTCCACCTCCATGGGTTGGGAGAATGCCCCATCCCCCAGCAGCTTATCAAACATGTCCGCGATGTATGCCCCAGCGTCCGCTCCTTCGGACCCCTCCGGGAGTCCAACGATTCTCAAGTTCTGCCTGCAGGACCTATTCTCTAGGTCCTCCACCTTCTCCACGAGCTTTTTCTGCTGGTCTCTCAGCATCCCCACCTCCAACTCCACCGCAGTTTGATATTCCTCCTGGTCAGCCAGCACCTTCTCTACTTTCTGGATCGCCCGATCTTGGACATCCAATCATGGTTCCATCCACTCAATTGCCTCTTTAATCGGGTCCAAGCAGTCCCGTTTCTGCTTAGCGAAGGTTTCCTGAATAACTTGCACCAGCTGCTCCATTGACCGCTGGGTCGACAAACCAGAGGTTTGGTCCTCCACCATGCTGTCTCCCGCTGCAGCTTCAGCCCAAGCCTTCTTTGTCTTTCTGTTTCTGCCTTTGCGAGCACTTCTAGTCCTCCTCTCCATGCACCGATGTGGGAATTCAGTACACAATTGCCTCTTGTCATCAATTTTTCAATCAAGCCCGGTAGAAAATCGGGGGAAAGGTCCAAATGTCCGACCCGAGCGGGAGCCACCAAATGTTACTCCTTCATAGCCGCCACCGGAAGTCCCGTCATTGATCTTCTTATGGCACTGGGTGCTGGTACTCCTGTTGACCCTCCCCAAGCTGACGGTCGTGTCACGGTATGCAGACACGCAACAAATGGGTCATCAGAACAGGACACAACCAATGGGTAATCAGGACAGCCAGAGCTGGCATTACCACAAGGGGGCACTATACGACCACTATAAAAAGGACATGCACACAGACTCTGCCTCTTCCACCAGCAGAAACCTAGAGAGCAAGACAGGGTTGATTAACAGCAACATCACACCCTAGCACGTGGCCTAGAGCAAGCTTGTATAGTTAGCAGAGTAGACTGAGTTACGAGAGTTAGATTAGCAGAGTGTCGAACTCATATAGGAGCATTGTTAATCGCTCAATAAATACGTTGAACTTATCTCAGAGTCTGGAGCATCTTTCAGCAAAGCCTACATCAAGTCGCAGGTCAGGCACACCAAGCGGCACTGTGGCTGACCCTCTGAACCCCTTGGGGGAACAGGGCATCCTGTTTGGTCTCGGCCAGGTCAACAACCTGGCCAGAACGGCATCTCCGAATTGCGAGACTGGTCGCCTCGGTGGCAAGGCTGCGAGCTGTGTGGGGTTTGCTCTGCAGAATCAGTTTAAGTGCTGCTCCTCCTTGTTAGCGGGAAGCTGGTGGGCGCGGGTGAATAATCCGGCGGGACCACAATTTGCGGTGTGTAGCCCGTGGGGCCTCATTAAGTGGACCGATTAACTTTTGATACCGGTGAAGGTTGGGTTGAACAGCTGGAAGCATGCGACAGCTCCCGCTCGCTACTACACTGAGAAACATTTCCATTAAATCTTGCCAAAAAGCTGTCTGAACTTCCTCAAACCCCAGCGGCTCTTCAAGCCCTTCCCAATCCTCCTCCTCCACTCTGGGACACTCCAATCCCTCCAGAAACTTTGTCATATCTGAGTCATCCCCAGGTGGTTCCGACCTATACAGCATTTGGTAAAATACCTCGAATGCCCCATTGACTTTTTCCAGCGCAGACACAAACCTACCTCCCATTTCCCAAACCTGAACGACCTCTCGGGAGGCTGTCTGCCATCTCAGCTGGCCAGCCAAAAGATAACTGGCCTTCTCCCCACATTCATACATTACCCTCTTCGAGTGCTACAACTAGAACCCTACCTTATCAGTGGACAAGTCAAACTATGATTGCAGTTTCTTCCTGGTGGCCAGGAGCTCTATGGTGGAATATTTGCCGCCAAGATCTCATCGACCAACAGTTGGCGTTCCTCCCTTTCCTCCCTATCTACCAGTGTCTTATGCAAGATTATCTTTCCTCCCCTCACCGCCTTCAAGGCCTCACACCAACGGAGAGACCTCCCCATTTTTGTTAAATCCCACATTTGTCACTCATGCAGTATTTCTGTCAGCAGAAAATGACAGAGTCAGAAGCGTGCCAGCGGGACTTCCGGTGGCGGCCATGGAGTGAGTGGTCGCATATTTGGCAGCTCCCGCTCATGGTGGTCTTGCTGTGGCCTTTATACCGGTTTGTAGCAGGAATTGTGGAGGGAAAAGGTGCAGAAGAGAGTGACCCTTAGTTTATGGAGCTGCGGTCCAGAGGTGCCCGGAAAAAAACTAACCAGTTGGTTGTGACGAGTGAGGAGCGGACAACACACGTGGAGATGGCAGACAGGCAGGGTCCGGCCTTGCTGGCTCAGTGGTCAATGGACCAGTTGGTGAGCTTCCTGAATGAGAAGTTCACCCAACAGCGGAAGGAAAGGTTGGAGGAGCTGGCCCGGGCGGTGGACTCGATCAAGGCGGTGGTTGACTGCGTGGAGACGAGACTGGCAGCCCAGGGACAGGCGATCCAGAGGTTGGAGGAGCTGGCGGGGGAACAGGAGGAACAGTCCACTTCGATGGCAGCAGAGATTGGGCTGATGCGAGACCAGCAGAAGTGACTGCTAGGGAAAGTGGAGGACCTGGAGAACTGATCTCGTAGGCAGAACATCCGGATTGTGGGCTCGCCGGAGGGAATCGAAGGAACGGATGCGGGTGCGTCTGTTGGGAAGGTGCTGGAGAAGCTGCTTGGGGAAGGTGCGTTTGATCGGCCGTTGGAGGTGGATCGGCCCCACAGGGCACCGGTGCACAAGCCCCAGCGGGGCGAGCCGCCGAGGGCAATGGTGGTACGATTGCACCGGTTCCTGGATAAGGAACGCATCATGAGGTGGTCCAGGCAGACGAGGCGATGCAACTGGGAAGGCGTCGAGATTCGTGTGTATCAGGACCTGGGAGCAGAGCTCGCGAAGAGGAGGGCGAGCTTTAATAAGGTCAAGTCGGCCCTGTACAAGAAGGGCGGTAAGTTTGGTCTACTGTACCCGGCTCGCCTATGGGTGACCTGTCGGGGCCAGGAGCTGTACTTTGGCTCGGCGGAGGAGGTAGCGGACCTCATGAAGGAGAATGGACTGGCAGGAGAAGGAGGACCTTGAACTTTGATTGAGGAGAACTGAAGTGCATGTATTGTACTGTGAAAAACTTTGGGCTTTTGTTATTTGGGTTTCTTTCGTTTTTTCCATTTCTCTGTTCTGTTTGGGGTTAGGCTGGTTTACAGTTCTTTGTTAAGGGATGAGGGGTGAGTCTCTGTGTTCGAACCTTGGGAGGGATTGTTTGTTTGTTGTTACTTCTTGCCTTTGTTTTGACTGTCTGCAATAAAAGCAGGGGGAGGGGAATCAGAGGGGGGTTGGATGCTAGGCATCATGGGTGGGGCTGCCAGGCTAGCTGGGCGGGTTAGTTCACAGAAGCAAAGTGGGGGGGTGAGCTGAATAACGATGTGGAGGGGTGATGGGAGGGGGAGTTGGGTCCGGGGGGGATGATACTGCTGACGGGGAGGGACTTTCAAAGTGGAGGAGGAGGAGGGTTGATGACGGTGGTTGCCCGAGGGCGGGCCAGGGGAGGTGCGGGACAGGGGCCGAAGACTGGCCTCGGAGAGGTTATGGCTGATCGGCAGAGGAGGGAAGTGGGGTGCCTCCTGACCAGGCTGGTCAGGTGGAAGGTTCGGGGATTGAATGTGCCAGTCAAAAGGGCCCGTGGGTTCGCGCACTTGAGGCAACTGAAGGCGGACGTGGCCATGTTGCAGGAGACACATTTGAAGGTAGGGGGATCAGATTAGGTTAAGGAAGGAATTGGGTTGGACAGGTGTTCCACTCGAGCCTAGATTTTTAAACGAGGGGGGTGGCGATCTTGGTTAATAAGTGGGTGGCATTCGAGGTGGGGAATATAGAAGCGGACCTTGGGGGTAGATATGTTATGGTTAGTGGGAAGTTGGAGGGTATGGCCGTGGTATTGGTAAATATATATGCCCCGAACTGGGACGACATTGAGTTTGTCAGACGGGTACTGGGGAAGATACCGGACCGAGATTCACATCGACTGATTATAGGGGGATATATCAATACAGTCCCAGATCCAAGGTTGGACCGGTAGCGTTCTAGGTCTGGGAAGATATCAGCTATGGCGAAGGAGCTCCGGGGGTTCATGGAGCACATGGCGGGGGGGCGGGTGGACTCGATCCGTGGAGATTTGGGAGGCTGAGGAGTAAGGAGTTTTTGTTCTACTCTCATGTGCATAAGGTGTATTCCCGGATAGGCTTTTTTGTTATGTATACGATTCTGCTGGCTGGGGTGGTGGATGCTGAATATTCAGCAATAGTGGTGCCAGACCATGCCCCGCACTGGGTGGACTTGCAAGTCAGCAAAGGAAAGGCCCAGCACCCACAATGGAGGTTGGATGTGGGGCTGCGAGCGTAAGAGGAGGCATGTGAGCGGGTGAGGGAGGCCATTTGGGGATATATAAGGATTAATGACACGGGTGAGGTTTCGGTGGCGATGTTTGGGAGGCACTGAAGCCGGTTATTACGGGGGAATTCATCTCATAGGGAGAAGGTTGAGCGGGTGGAGTTGGATAGATTGGTAGGCGAAATTTTACAGGTGGATAGGAGATATGCGGAGTCTCCGGATGACGGGCTTTCGAAGGAGTGTCAGAGGCTGCAACTAGAATTTGGGCTCTTGTCCACAGGTAAGGCGGTGGGACAGCTGAGGGGGGGGGGGGAAAGGGGGCGGCGTATGAGTATGCGGAAAATGGCTGCGCACCAGCTGAGGAAACGGGAGGCGGCGAGAGAGATTGGGAAAGTGAGGGATACAGGGGGGAAGGTGGTTCTGGATCCGGCACGGGTGAATGATGTGTTTCGGGAGTTTTACAATAAATTGTATAAATTGGAACCCCCAGCCGGTGGAGGGGATGAAGCAATTTCTGGGGGGGCTGGAGTTCCCAAGAATAGATGAGGAATTGGTGGAGGATTTGGGAGCCCCAATCGAGCTTGGGGAGGTTATAGACAGGTTGGGGGCGATACAATCGGGCAAAGCCCCGGGACCAGATGGTTACCCAGTTGAGTTCTACAAAAAGTTTTCCGGGCTTTTGTGGCCGCTTCTGGTAAAAGTTTTTAATGAGTCAAAGGAGCTGGGAGTGCTCCCCCCAACGTTATCGCAGGCATCAATTTCCCTTATTTTGAAGCGGGATAAGGATCCGGAGAGCTATGGTTCGTATAGGCCAATCTCCCTGCTAAATGTGGATGCGAAATTGCTGGCAAAGATCTTGACCACACGCATAGAGGATTGTGTTCTGGGGGTAATAGGGGAGGACCAGATTGGATTTGTTAAGGGACGACACCTGACGTCCAACATTAGGCGGCTCCTTAATGTAATAATGATGCCTACGGAGGGGCGCGAAGTCGAGGTGGTGGTGGCCATGGCTGCAGAAATGCCTTTGATCGGGTGGAGTGGAAGTATTTGTGGGATGTCCTGGGAAGGTTTGGGTTTGTGCAGGGATTTGTAGATTGGGTCCAGTTGTTACATCAGGCACCGGTGGCGAATGTGAGGACAAACCGGGTTCGATCTTACAAACCGGTAAGTACTGTTTAACAACTTCCTTACCTTGCAGGTCAGCTGTTAGTTTCGGGAGATCAGTTTCGGGAGCAGGCCTATTGGCTGACTGTAAATCAGGAAGGATACAAAAGGTGTGGCTGAAGTGCCTTTAGAAAAGGAGTGCTGGAGGCAAACAGAGTGTATCTGAGTTTGGGTGAGGCTGAGTTCGGGTAAGAGGTGAGTGAGGGCTGTGTTTTTGTTTTTTTTGGAGTTTGGTGTTGGGGGTGAGTTCCCCCCCCCCCCAAAAAAAATCCAATTAATTAAGTAAATTAATTAACTAGTTAAGGGAATTTGGTGCTCATCTTAAGGAGGTGCAGAGAAGCAGACCTGTGAGGGAGTCTCGGGAGCAATTACATCACAGCCAGCAGGTAAGTGATTGGCTTGAGACTGGTAAGTGATTTTTCTCCCTTTGACTTTCTCTTAGCTGTGTAGTGTAGTTCAAATTTAACTTCAGGTTTAAGTCATGGCAGGAGAGCTCAGACCCGTGTCATGCTCCTCTTGTGAGATGTGGCAAGTCAGGGACCCTTCTGGTGTCCCTGACTCCTTCATCTGCAAGAAGTGTGTCCAACTGCAGCTCCTGTTAGACCGCTTGACGGCTCTGGAGCTGCGGATGGATTCACTTTGGAGCATCCGCGATGCTGAGGAAGTTGTGGATAGCACATTCAGTGAGTTGGTCGCACCGCAGATTAAAATTACTGAGGCAGATAGGGAATGGGTGACCAACAGACAAAGGAAGAGTAGGAAGGCAGTGCAGGGATCCCCTGTGGTCATCTCCCTCCAAAACAGATTTACCGTTTTGGAAACTGTTGGGGGAGATGGCTCACCAGGGGAAGGTGGCAGCAGCCAGGTTCATGGCACCATGGCTGGCTCTGCTGCACAGAAGGGCGGGAAAAAGAGTGGCAGAGCTATAGTGATAGGGGATTCAATTGTAAGGGGAATAGACAGGCGTTTCTGCGGACGCAAACGAGAATCCAGGTTGGTATGTTGCCTCCCTGGTGCAAGGGTCAAGGATGTCTTGGAGCGGCTGCAGGGCATTCTGGAGGGGGAGGGTGAACAGCCAGCTGTCGTGGTGCATATAGGCACCAACGATATAGGTAAAAAATGGGATGAGGTCCTACAAGCTGAATTTAGGGAGTTAGGAGTTAAATTAAAAAGTAGGACCTCAAAGGTAGTAATCTCAGGATTGCTACCAGTGCCACGTGATAGTCAGAGTAGGAATGACAGGATAGCTAGGATGAATACGTGGCTTGAGAGATGGTGCAAGAGGGAGGGTTTCAAATTCCTGGGACATTGGGACCGGTTCTGGGGGAGGTGGGACCTGTACAAATCGGACGGTCTGCATCTGGGTGGGACCGGAACCAATGTTCTCGGGGGTGTGTTTGCTAGTGCAGTTGGGGAGGGTTTAAACTAATGTGACAGGGGGATGGGAACCGATGTAGGAAGTCAGTGGGGACGGAAACAAAAGGCAGGAAGGGAGAGTGTGTAAAGCATGACCAGAGAAAGCAGGGCAGAGAGCAAGGAAAGTCTACATTAAACTACATTTATTTCAATGCAAGGGGCCTGACGGGCAAAGCGGATGAACTCAGGGCATGGATGGGCACATGGGACTGGGATATTATAGCTTTGACTGAAACATGGCTAAGGGAGGGGCAGGACTGGCTGCTCAATGTTCCTGGGTACAGATGCTATAGAAAGGATAGAACAGGAGGTAAGAGAGGAGGGGGAGTGGCGTTTTTGATTAGGGAGAACATTACGGCAGTACTTAGAGGGGATATATCTGAGGGTTCGCCCACTGAGTCTATATGGGTGGAACTGAAAAATAAGAAGGGAGAGATCACCTTGATAGGACTGTACTACAGGCCCCCAAATAGTCAGCGGGAAATTGAGGAGCAAATATGTAAGGAGATTACAGATAGCTGCAAGAAAAATAGGGTGGTAATAGTAGGGGACTTTAACTTTCCCAACATTGACTGGGACAGCCATAGCATTAGGGGCTTGGATGGAGGGAAATTTGTTGAGTGTATTCAGGAGGAATTTCTCATTCAGTATGTGGATGGACCGACTAGAAAGGGGGCAAAACTTGACCTCGTCTTGGGAAATAAGGAAGGGCAAGTGACAGAAGTTTTAGTGAGGGATCACTTTGGGACAAGTGACCATAACTCCATTAGTTTTAAGATAGCTATGGAGAATGATAGGTCTGGCCCAAGAGTTAAAATTCTTAATTGGGGCAAGGCCAATTTTGATGGTATCAGACAGGAACTTTCAGAGGTAGACTGGGGGAGACTGTTGGCAGGCAAAGGGACGGCTGGTAAATGGGAGGCTTTTAAAAATGTGTTAACCAGGGTGCAGGGTAAGCACATTCCCTTTAGAGGGAAGGGCAAGGCTGGTAGAAGTAGGGAACCCTGGATGACTCGAGATATTGAGACTCTGGTCAAAAAGAAGAAGGAGGCATATGACGTACATAAACAACTGGGATCAAGTGGATCCCTTGAAGAGTATAGAGATTGTCGAAATAGAGTTAAGAGGGAAATCAGGAGGGCAAAAAGGGGACATGAAATTGCTTTGGCAAATAATGCAAAGGAGAATCCAAAGAGATTCTACAGATACATAAAGGGGAAAAGAGTAACTAGGGACAGAGTAGGGCCTCTTAAGGATCAACAAGGACATCTATGTGCAGAGCCACAAGAGTTGAGTGAAATCCTGAATGAATATTTCTCATCGGTATTCACGGTGGAGAAAGGCATGGATGTTCGGAAACTAAGGGAAATAAATAGTGATGTCTTGAGAAGTGTGCATATTACAGAGGAGGAGGTGCTGGAAGTCTTAAAGCGCATCAAGGTAGATAAATCCCCGGGACCTGATGAAATGTATCCCAGGATGTTGAAGGAGGCTAGGGAGGAAATTGCGGGTCCCCTAACAGAGATATTTGAATCATCGGCAGCCACAGGTGAGGTGCCTGAAGATTGGAGAGTGGCGAATGTTGTGCCCTTGTTTAAGAAGGGCAGCAGGGAAAAGCCTGGGAACTACAGACCGGTGAGCCTAACGTCTGTAGTAGGTAAGTTGCTAGAAGGTATTCTGAGAGACAGGATCTGCAAGCATTTAGAGAGGCAAGGACTGATTCGGGGCAGTCAGCATGGCTTTGTGCGTGGAAAATCATGTCTCACAAATTTGATTGAGTTTTTTGAGGGGGTGACCAAGAAGGTAGATGAGGACAGTGCAGTAGACGTTGTCTACATGGACTTTAGCAAAGCCTTTGACAAGGTACCGCATGGTAGGTTGTTGCAGAAGGTTAAAGCTCACGGGATCCAGGGTGAGGTTGCCAATTGGATTCAAAATTGGCTGGACGACAGAAGACAGAGGGTGGTTGTAGAGGGTTGTTTTTCAAACTGGAGGCCTGTGACCAGTGGTGTGCCTCAGGGATCGGTGCTGGGTCCACTGTTATTTGTGATTTATATTAATGATTTGGATGAGAATTTAGGATGCATGGTTAGTAAGTTTGCAGATGACACCAAGATTGGTGGCACAGTGGATAGTGAAGAAGGTTATCTAGGATTGCAACGGGATCTTGATCAATTAGGCCAGTGGGCCGACGAATGGCAGATGGAGTTTAATTTAGATAAATGTGAGGTGATGCATTTTGGCAGATCGAATCAGGCCAGGACCTACTCAGTTAATGGTATGGCGTTGGGGAGAGTTATAGAACAAAGAGATCTGGGAGTACAGGTTCATAGCTCCTTGAAGGTGGAGTCGCAGGTGGACAGGGTGGTGAAGAAGGCATTCGGCATGCTTGGTTTCATTGGTCAGAACATTGAATACAGGAGTTGGGACGTCTTGTTGAAGTTGTACAAGACATTGGTACGGCCACACTTGGAATACTGCAGTTCTGGTCACCCTATTATAGAAAGGATATTATTAAACTAGAAAGAGTGCAGAAAAGATTTACTAGGATGTTGCCGGGACTTGATGGTTTGAGTTATAAGGAGAGGCTGGATAGACTGGGACTTTTTTCCCTGGAGCGTAGGAGGCTTAGGGGTGATCTTATAGAGGTCTATAAAATAATGAGGGGCATAGATAAGGTAGATAGTCAACATCTTTTCCCAAAGGTAGGGGAGTCTAAAACTAGAAGGCATAGGTTTAAGGTGAGAGGGGAGAGATTCAGAAGGGCCCAGAGGGGCAATTTCTTCACTCAGAGGGTAGTGAGTGTCTGGAATGTGGTGCCAGAGGTAGTAGTAGAGGCGGGTACAATTGTGTCTTTTAAAAAGCATTTAGATAGTTACATGGGTAAGATGGGTATAGAGGGTTATGGGCCAAGTGCGGGCAACTGGGACTAGCTTAATGGTAAAAACTGGGCGGCATGGACTGGTTGGGCCGAAGGGCCTGTTTCCATTCTGTAAACTTCTATGATTCTATGATCAGAATATATGCTCCTTTATATAACATACCTGTTGGGGGGATTGCAAGAACTATGGGGATATTGGAGGAATTTGGCCGGTTCTCAGGTTACAAACTGAATATGGGTAAGAATGAGGTTTTGCAATCCAGGCAAGGGGGCAAGGGATGAGGTTGAGGGAAATGCCATTCAAAGTGGTGATGAGGAGTTTTAGGTACCTGGGGATTCAGGTGGCAAGGGACTGGGGTCAGCTTCATAGATTAAATTTGGGACTTCCGGTGGTGGCCATGAGGGAGTAGGTCGCACATTTGGTGGCTCCTGTTCGTGATGGACATTTTGGACCTATTCCCCCCCGACTTTTTTCGGAATTTGTTTGAGGGGTCGGTGGTGGATGAGACTGTGAGGAGGAATCCCAGCCAGTATATGGAGACACGGTACAGAAGTGGACGTAAGGGAAGGAAGAACCGAATCGAGCAGGCACATGTTGACTCTGCAGCAAAGGAAAGCATGTGGGGAAAGCATCTGCAGAGTACTGGCACGCCGGCCAAGTGGACACCGGACCAGCTGGTGGAGTTTATTCAGGAGGGCTTTGCCAAGCAAAAAAAGTAATGTCTGGACCCAATCAAGGAGTCAATTACTCGGGTGGAGCAGAGATTGGAGGCCCAAGATCGGGCGGTCCAGAAGGTGGAGGAAACGGTGGTTGAGCATGAGGAACACCTAATTGCACTGGAGGCGCAGGTGGGGCTGATGAAAGAGCACCAGAAAAGGCTGCAAGGCAAGGTGGAAGACCTAGAAAATAGGTCCCGCCGGCAGAACCTGAGGATCGTTGGCCTCCCTGAGGGATGTTGGGAATGGACGCAAGGGCTTATGTGGCGAATATGCTCAAAGTTAATGGGCGAGGGGTCGTTTTCCGGAGCCCTGGAAGTGGACAGAGCTCACAGAACGCTTGTGAGATTGCCGCGGGCGAATGAGCCACCGAGGGCGATGGTGATATGAATGCACAGATTCCTGGATAAGGAACAGATTTTGCGTTGGGCCAAGCAGACACGGAGCTGTAAGTGGGAGAATAACATTCTGCGCATCTACCAAGATGCGGACCTAGCCAAGAGAAGAGCAGGATTCAACTGAGTGAAATCAACTCTTTTCAAGAGGAAGGTGAAGTTTGGTCTACTTTATCCAGCTCGTTTATGGGTCACCTATGAAGAGCGGCAATTTTACTTCGAGTCGCCGGATGAAGCAATGGACTTTGTGAATAGCAAAGGTCTAGATAGCGACTGAGTTACTGATATTTGCTGTAGGGACTCTGCTAAAATTGTTCTTACTCTTGCACTGCATGAGAAATGCCCTTTGTAACGTTTTTTGGGCTCTTGCGATGTTTTGTGAGATAACTTTATATTGGTGGGGGAAGGGTGGGCGAATCTTTGATGTTATTTCTTTGGGTCCGTTGGGGGTGGAAATGTGCCTTTTGAATAGGTATGTCCGAGCAGGGGGAGAGGGAGGGAAGAATAGCAGGTAAAATATCTGGCGCCATGGGGGGGGGGGGGGGGGGGGGGGGGGGTGGAGGAGGAGCGCAGTGGGGGGTGAGCAGATATTTTGTTTGTTGAAAAGGTTTGCATTTATTGTGCTGTTAACGAGGGGGGGGGCAGGAGGAAATTGCTCTGCTCACAGGGGAGGGGCGGTTGCTTGGAGATAAATAGGAGGTCGGGGATGGAGGCTACCTGAGGGTGGGCCGGAGGTAGCGCGGGGCATGAGCTGGAGGCTGGCCTAAGAAGGGTGATGGTTGATTGGCAGGGAGGTGGGGGTGAGAAGCCTCCCGACCAGGCTGATGACATGGAGCGTTAGAGGGCTGAATGGGCCGGTTAAGAGGGTTTGCGTGTTCGCACATTTGAGGAGATTGAAGGTGGACGTGGCAATAATACAGGAGACACACCTGAAGGTAATTGATCAGGCCAGATTGAGGAAGGGATGGGTCGGGCAGGTATTTCCCTCGGGGCTGGATTCCATGACGAGAGGGGTCGCGATCCTGAATAATAAGTGAGTGTCATTTCAAGCGTTGAGAATAGTTGCGGATGTGGGGTGTAGATATATCATAGATAGCGGGAAGCTGGAAGGGTTGCCGGTGGTGCTTGTGAATGTCTACGCACCAAACTGGGATGATGTGGAGTTTGTAAGACGGATGTTAGGGAAGATCCCGGATCTGGATTCACACAAGCTGATCATGGGGTGGGACTTCAGTACGGAAATTGACCCAAGGCTGGACCGGTCGAGTTCAATGACAGGCAGGGTGCCAGCAATGGTGAAGAAACTAAAGGGGTTCATGGAGCGGATGGGTAGGGCAGACCCATGGAGGTTTGGGCGGCCAAGAGCGAAGGAGTTCTCCTTCTCACATGTACATAAAGTATACTCCCAGATCGACATTTTATTTTGAACAGGGCTTTACTGCCAGGGGTGGTTGACGCCGAGTATTCGGCGATTGCAGTGTCGGTCCATGCCTCGCATTGGGTTTTCCAACAGACGAGCAAGAAGGGTGGTCAGCGCCTGCAATGGAGATTGGATGTGGGACTGTTAGCGGACGAAGGGGTGAGCGGGCGGGTGAAGGAATCCATCTAAAACTACCTGGAGGTTAACGATACGGGAGAGGTCTCAGCAGCAATGGTTTGGGACGCACTGACGGCAGTGGTCAAAGGGGAGCTGATTTTGATTCAGGTCCATAGGGAGAAGGAAGAGAGGGCAGACGCGGATAGGTTTGTCGGGAAAATACTTCTGGTAGACAGGAGGTATGTGGAACCCCGGATGTTGGATTACTGAAGGAACAACGGGGGCTACAGGTGGAATTTGGCTTGTTATCTATGGAGAAGACGGTGGAGCAGTTCAGGAAGGCGAGGGGGGCGATATATGAGTATGGAGAGAAGGCTAGTAGAATGCTGGCACACCAGCTCAGGAAAAGGGAGGCAGCTAGGGAGTTAGGGAGAGTGAAGGACAGAGAAGTGAACACAATCTTGGACCCAGCAGGTGTCAACGGAGTGTTTAAGGAGTTTTACAGCAGGCGATACGAGTCGGAACCCCCAGCTAGAGTGGAAGGAATGAGGCAATTTCTGGGAGGGCTGGAGTTCCAAACGGTGGACAGAGGGTTGGTAGAAAGGCTTGGAGCCCCGATAGGAATTGAAGAAATAGCAGATGAACTGGAGGCCATGCAGTCAGGCAAGGTCCCGGGACCAGATGATTACCCAGTGGAATTTTATAAAAAGTTCTCTGACATGCTTGGCCCACTGTTGGTGAGGAATGTTTAACGAGGCAAGGAAGCGCGGTGCTCTTCCCCCGACAATGTCACAGGGCTCGATCTCGCTGATCCTGAAGCGGGAGAAGGGCCCTGAGCTATGCGGGTCTTACAGGCCGATCTCCCTGTTGAAAGTTGATGCCAAACGGTTAGCTAAAATCTTGTCCTCAAGGACAGAAGACTGTGTCACGGGGGTGATAGGGGAAGACCAGACGGGGTTTGTTAGGGTAGGCAGCTAACGGCCAACGTTAGAAGGCTCTTAAATGTAATCATGATGCCCCCAGAGGGAAAGGAGGTGGAGGTAGTGGCCGCAATGGATGCAGAGAAGGCCTTTGACCGGGTGGAATGGAACTATCTGTGGGAGGGGTTGGGGCGGTTCGGGCTTGGTCGGGGTTTCATCGATGGGTCAGGCTGCTGTACCAGACACCAGAAGCGAATGTTCGAACGAGCAGGTTGGCGTTGGGCTAATTTAGACTGCACCGGGGGACTAGACAGGGATGCCCCCTCTCTCCATTGCTGTTCACTCTGGCCACTGAGCCACTGGCAATAGCAATAAGAGCTTCCAGGGGCTGGTCCGGGGTGGGGTGGAACAAAGGGTCTCGCTCTACGCCGACGATCTGCTCCTGTATGTTTCCAACCCGTTAGTGGGGATGGGAGAGATCATAAGGATTTTAGGGGAATTTGCCCATTTTTCAGGGTACAAATTTAACATGGGGAAAAGCAAAATGTTTACGATCCAGGCAAGGGGGCAGGAGAGGAGATTGGGAGAGCTGCCGTTCAGAGTGGTGGGAGGTAGCTTCCGTTATTTAGGGATCCAGGTGGCACGAGACTGGGGGCTGTTACATAAACTAAACTTGACCCGATTAGTGGAACAAATGAAAGAGGACTTCTGAAGGTGGGATATGCTCTCGTTATCACTGGTGGGGAGGGTACAGACAGTGAAAATGACGGTCCTCCCGAGATTCCTGTTTGTTTTTCAGTGCCTCCCCATCTTTATCCCAAAGGCCTTTTTCAAGAGGGTAAATAAGGTGATCTCCGGTTTTGTTTGGGCGGGTAAACGCCCGCGAGTGAAGAAGGTGATGCTGGAGCGTGTCCGGGGGAGGGGGAATGGTGGGCTGGCGCTGTCGAACTTTAGCAACTATTACTGGGCAGCAAATATAGCCATGATTAGGAAGTGGGTAGTGGGGAAGGGTCGGTGTGGGAGCGAATAGAGGCAGCATCTTGAAAGGACACGAGTTTAGGGGCATTGATCACAGCACCTCTGCTGTTCTCGCCGGCTACAAGCTCGGTGGTAGTGGTGGCCCTGATAGTCTGGGAGGAGTGGAGGAAACATGTGAGAGCGGAGGCAGCATCGGTTTGGGCTCCAATTTGTAGCAACCATCGGTTTGCCCCAGGGAGACGGGATGGAGGGTTTCGGGGATGGCAGAGAGCAAGGATCGGGAGGATGGGAGATTTGTTTATAGATGGGAGCTTCCCCGGTTTGAAGGTAGGGGAGAGGTTTGGGTTGATGTGAGTGAATGGGTTTAGGTATCTGCAGATTCGGGACTTCTTGCGAAGGCAGGTTCCAACCTTCCCGCTCCTACCGCCACGTGGGATACAAGATAGGGTAATTTCTAGACCATGGGTGGGAGAGGGGAAGGTCTCAGATATCTATAAAGAACTCATGGAGTCAGAGGAAATGCAGACAGAGAAGCTAAAGCACAAATGGGAGGATGAGTTAGGGGGAGAGATAGAGGCAGGTCTCTGGGCGGAAGCGTTAAGCAGGGTCAACATGTCCACGTCTTGCGCCAGGCTCAGCCTGATACAATTTAAGGTCGTTCACCGGGCACACATGACGGTGGCCCGGATGAGCATGTTTTTGGGGATAGAAGACAGGTGTGCAAGGTGTACGAGAGGGCCAGTGATCCATGTTCATATGTTTTGGGCATGTTCGAAGCTTAGGGGATTCTGGCAGAGGTTTGCTGATGTCATGTCCCCGGTGTTAAAAACAAGGGTGGCACCGGGTCCAGAGGTGGCGATTTTCAGAGTGTCGGAGGACCCGGGAATCCAGGGGGCGAGAGAGGCTGACGTCTTGACCTTTGCTTCCTTGGTAGCCTGGAGACGGATACTGTTAGCATGGAGGGCCTCGAAGCCCCCAAAATCAGAGACCTGGGTCAATGACATGGCTGGCTTACTCAGTCTGGAGAGAATCAAGTTTGGGGGAGAGTGGCGGGGGTGGGGGGGTGGGGGTGGGGGGGGGGGGGGGTTGGGGTGGGGGGGTGAGGGCTTAGTTTAGTCTAAATTACTGTTCTAGGCAGGTGGGACCTGTGAGGGAGGTGGGGGGTCTTTGCACTATGTTTATAGTTGTTTGTATATGGTTACTTTTATTGTTATAAAATCACAAATGCCTTAATAAAATATTTTACAAAAAAAAATTAAAT
This sequence comes from Scyliorhinus torazame, assembly GCF_047496885.1. Classification (NCBI taxonomy): domain Eukaryota; kingdom Metazoa; phylum Chordata; class Chondrichthyes; order Carcharhiniformes; family Scyliorhinidae; genus Scyliorhinus; species Scyliorhinus torazame. The sequence goes on from NC_092715.1 coordinate 77,295,493, forward strand.
TTGGACAAGTTGATTGAGCAAATGAAATGTTCGCGTGGAGTTTGCACATTCTCCCCGTGTTTGCGTGGGTTTCGTCCCCACAACACAAAGATGTGCAGGGTAGGTGGATTGGCCACGCTAAATTGCCCCTTAATTGTAAAAAATGAATTGTGCACTCTAAATTTAAAAAAAAAGAAGGTCCTTCAGAAATATATAAGGAACTGATGGAGTGGGAAGAGGTTCCAATTGGGGAGGTGAAGTGGAAGACCTGGGAGGGGAGTTGGAAGTCGGGATATGGGAGAAGGCCCTGAGGACACTCAATGCTTCCCAATTGTGTGCCAGGCTTAGCCTGGTCCAATTCAAGCTGGTCCACAGGGCTCATATGACTGTGGCCTGAGTGAACAGGTTTTTTGAGGAGGTGGAGAACAGGTGTGGGCGGTGTGGGGTGTCCTGCGAATCATGTGCACATGTTCTGGGCGTGTCCAAGGCTGAGGGGATTTTGGCAGGGATTTTCAGATGTCACATCAGAGGTCCTGGAAGGGATGGTGACTCCAAGTCCAGATGTGGCAATATTTGGAGTGTCGGAAGATCCGGGAGCCCAGGGAGGGAGAGAGGCCGACGTTTTGGCCTTTGCCTCCCTGGTGGCCCGGAGACGGATTTTGCTGGGATGGGGGACTCGGAGCCTCCAAAGGCGGGTGTTTGGGTCAGTGACAAGGCAGGGTTTCTTAGGCTAGAGAAAATTAAGTTTGCCTTAAGGGGTTCAGTATAGGGGTTCACTTGGAGGTGGCAGCTGTTCATCGACTTCTTCAAGGAGAATTGACCGTCAGCAGGTGGAATAGCCAATTTAAATGAATTAACCATCAATTGATCAGAATTTAACATTGCCCATCTGCTTTTACGGTTGGTGGGCAGGCCAACCAGTGTGAAATCATACTCCGGGGGGCAACCACGGCCAGGAGTGAATTTCGCGGATGCTTCCGGACTCGCTGTATGCGAGCTCCCAATGGCCGAAAAATTCAGGCCTATATCTGTGGAAAATTAGGCCAGTAATATTATCACAATGCTACCGCTTTCTTTGTCAGGGTTAGTGGTGAACAGTGATGAAAGGATAACATTGATACTTAATTATGCTTTTGGTGCCAAGGTTAAATATCGGGAAATAAATGAGACCAGCTTAAAATGAGGAAAGAGGGGAATTGCAATAGATTGTCACATACAATTAAAGATCAAATTATAAATCTTCATGATCCACTGATCTGGCTATTTAACAATGAGAGGCTCCATTGCAAAACTTACTGTTTAATAATCATCAGCACAAGTTGAGATCTTGCCATTTAGTGCCTGGAGGAAGCCACTGTTTTCTTAGGGTAAAACTTTGTGTGGGATTTTACGACCCTGTCACGATGGGGCGGGACCAGAATAATGCGATGAGCTGCTCAAAGGCCCATTGACATTGGCGGGATGGTGAACCCCTCTGGCAGGAAGGGTTTTAAAATTGCATCCTTAAAACTAATAAACTATAAAGTCCATTGTGTATTACGTTTGGGAATTTTTCTAGTTTAAAGGTGCAATATAAATGAAAGTTATTGTTTGTTCTTAACTTGCTACCTACGGCATCTGAATGGAATATATCTACCAATGCCTGTTTTCATATTGGTCTCTATGGAGACAGATATTTCCATGGCATCTGTTTCCATGGTGGTGCCACATTCAGTTATACATCCGTATCCCTAATGGACAGGAGGATGTTCGTTTCTTTGACAGTTCATGGAGGCTGTTCTTTGTAACCTCTCACACACTATTGAGGGGTTTATGTAGATCCAAATGTTTAACCTTACTACCGAGGTAGAAAATAAAGCTAGACTAAAAAAAATAACTTTGTGATGTTTTTCATGACATTATTGTAGTCTTCAAAGGAATAGATGAGAAACCTGAAAAATGTATTTTTATTTCTAATTATCTGGTGTTTGTTCTTTTGCAGTGTATAGACAACATACGATGCAATGGACTAATGACCAATGTATTTGAGGAATATTCGAAAGTTACTGTGCCTAACATGATTAGGTAAGTCTTATGCAAGAGTCTAAGGGCTAATTCCAGTTAGGATTGGGCCTTAATGGGAGTGAATTGTGTGAAATCGTAAGAACACAAGAAATAGGAACAGGAGTAGACCATTTTGCCCATCACGCCTGCTACACCAAGCAATGCAGTCATCGCTGATCGACTGCCTCAACTGCACTTTCCCATGCACTCCACATATCCCTTGATTGCGTGAGAGACTAAAATTCTGTTTTAACTGTATTCAACAATGGAGCATCCACAACACTCTGGGGTAGAGAATTCCAAAGATTCACAACCCCTTTGAGTGAAGTAATTTCTCCTCACCTTGGTCCTTAATGATCGGCCCTTTATCCAGAGTAGTCTATAATTCTCAACTGCATTTCTTGCGAGGGCCATTCCTGCTGAGAGTGCCAGATTGTGGAAGTACTGATTTACGACATCTTATTTTCTTACAACAACCTTGCTTGCAGCTACTAATTCAGTTGCGGCAAGCAAGGTAGGTAGGAAGGGATATAAACAGAAAATGTTGGAAATACTGAGCAACATCTGTAGCGAGAGAAACATCTCGGCTCAGTGATCGGAAGAAGTTGGACATGTAACTTTGTGTACTTTAAGCAGGAAAACGGTGGGGGGGGGGGGGAGTGAAAGAGGAAATGGGAGCATCTTTCCTCACCTAAATCTATCATTGTAACTACCATTCTCCCTCATCCCCTTAAATGCACCTATATCCGGGTCAAGTACTTGACGTGATAGCAAGTTCCACATTCCCACCACTATTGGCTAAAGATGTTTTTTCTCAATTCCCTATTGGACCTTTTGGTGCCTATCTTATATTGAGTTTTATTTTTGTCCCAATCAGCCTTTGGGGAGACTAAAAGATGCCTTTAAAGATACTTAGTGCCTTTATCCCCCAGAAATGACTGCATCACCGTAAATGTTTGCATCATCCTTTGTCAGCAGATGGATTCCAAGATCTTTCTCCCGAACCCTTCCCAATTTGTTGAGCTCCCAAATGCAAGGCTCAAATGGACAGACGTTGACATTGATTATTAGAATTAAATTGACCCTGGTGGTACAAGTGTTTATCTGGGTGAAAACATATCTCATTGTGACCACATCCCACTGAATCTGTTCATGGAACTAAAATTCATCACTGTACAGATGACACAACATAGCCATACAGTCTCCACTGTACCTTACCGCCATTATCCCTCAATCCACAATGAGAAAATTAGCCACTTGCATCATTGTATATTCCCATTTCCTGCAAGAGTTATTATTTTAGTTCCACTGTGATAATGATTTCAAGTCAGCATCAAGCCTGCAGTCAATAGCTTCCTTACATCAGTATATCCAAGGATATGTCATTACAAAAGATTTGTGAAATCAATTAACAAAATTATTATTTTCCACAGATCTGATATCCGACTTCATAGCGATGATATGGATATCTGCTTCAGTAAGACGCTGAACTCCTGTAAAGTGCCACAAATCCGCTATGCCAGTGTTGAGAGGTTGTTGGAAAGATTGACTGATCTACGATTTCTGAGCATTGATTTCCTCAATACCTTCCTCCACACCTACCGCATATTCACAACTGCACTGGTGGTCCTGGAGAAGCTGGCAGACATCTACAAGAAACCACTCACCTCCATCCCTGTTAGGTAAGGCCTAACTAAAATAGTTGTTGAATTTGACAGTAATATAGATTGTTTTTCTAAAAAATATATATTCTTAGGGTGTTGCCAGCACTGACAGCCATGTGAATTGACCAACTGCAGTTGTTCTAAGCAGGTGGTGATGGTGGGGCTTATTAAACTGCTGGAGTCCTAGTGGTGGTTGGATTCCCATAATTATAGAGTCAGAGAATCTCTACAGTGCATTCGGCCCTTCGAGTCTGCACCGACCCTTCGAAAGATCACCCTACCTAGGTCCAATCCCCCGCCCTGTTCCCACAACCCAACCCTAAGGGGCAATTTAGCATGGCAAATTCACCGAGCCTGCAAATCTTTGGACTGTAGGAGGAAACTGGAACACCCGGAAGAAACCCACGCAGACACGGGGAGAATTCACAAACTCCACACAGACAGTCACTCGAGATTGGAATCGAACCCGGATCCCTGGCGCTGTGACTTAGCAGTGCTAACCACTGCGGCACCATGCCGCCCCAGGAAATTCTGGGATATTACCTGCCTGATAATGAAAAATGATGCAATGAACCAGTTTAACCCAGTTGTCTGGACAGCTGGTTTGTGATGCAAAACAAGGCCAACAGCACAGGTTCAATTCCTGTACTGGCTGAGGTTATTCATGACGATGGCAACTTTACTTTCATTACCATTCAAGATGGTGTGAGACTTGGAGAAGGACCTATGGAGCTTGGAATTTTCAAGGCATTGCTTTTTGTGTTCGTGGGGAAGATGATGTTGGTGAAGTGACCATGCTAAGTTGCTGGAGCACATCCTATAAATTGTACGCACAACAGCCATTGTAAAGCCATGATAGCTGGGATAGTGTTATAACCTGCCTACTTACCATTGGCTGGGGACTAATGACTATCCCACAATCCTGTGGGAGTATGAGCTTCCCCAATGAGGGGGCGGAGAAACCACTAGTAAACTCCTAGTATAAATAAAGCTGGCCAGTTCAGGAACCAGCAGGAAGGAGTATGTAGCAAGGGAAGTTACTGCTACTGTTATGTATATATGTTATAGTAAATAAATGTTATTACTTTGTATCCTTAAAACTCGTGCTGGATTCTTCGTGGCCCTTACAAAACTGGCGACGAAGGTTAAAGTGAATAGCCGTCTACACTGCTGAAGCCACCTCCCTGGATTTTTGTTGGATACAGGTTGGAAGTTGTTTTCTATTATACCATGCCTCTGTATGGACGTTTGGATGTTTTTGATGCTGCGCTGGAAAGCTAGAACCAGTACACACAACGGATGCGTTACTATTTCCGGGCAAACAATATCACCGAAAACAAGCGCCAGGTGGTCATATTGCTCACCGCCTGCGGCCCGCATATGTTTGGGGTGATTAGGAACCTTACGTACCCAGCTACGCCGGACACCAAAACGTTTGATGAACTTGTGAATATAGTGGGGCAACATTTTAACCCAACCCCGTCCACGATAGTCCAGCGTTACCGGTTTAATACCGCTGAGAGGACCCCTGGAGAATCCCTTGCCGATTTTCTATCCAGGCTACGCAGGATTGCGGAGTACTGTGACTATGGTGAGACCTTGTCAGAAATGTTACGCGACCGTTTGGTTTGCGGTATTAACAATGCGGCCACCCAGAGAAAGTTGTTAGCGGAGCCAACATTGACTTTTCAACAGGCCATTCAAATAGTATTGTCCCGAGAGAGCACAGAGCGAGGAGTACAGGAGCTACAGGGAATGGAAGTGCATTCCTTGGGGCGCAACCCCTTCCGTCCGAAAACGTCCCCCTGCACTCCTGCGGTACCTTGGGCGAGGCAACGTCCGGACCGACGCCAGTGGCCGTCGGACATTCCTCCCCGAAGGGAGCCTTCTCCAGAGCCAATGGATGAGGAGCCATGTCCGTGTCAGACTTGTAGGCGCCGACCCCGTCGCGGACAGCGGTCCTGGGGGCGCCAGAGGCACCGTCGTTCCGACCGAAACTGGGACCAGCACAGGGGCCGTAACTGGGACCAGCCCAGAGGCCGTACCTTCCATGTGGATGAACCTGCGGCGACTACTCCTGCGGACGTGGAGACGGAGGACGACTGCCTGCAGCTGCATTGTGTGGCAGCTCCCCGTGTGGCCCCCATTAAGGTGACAGTACGGGTCAATGGCCACCCGCTTGAGATGGAGTTGGATACTGGCGCAGCGGTCTCTGTGATCGCCCAGAGGACATTCGACCGCATCAAGCAGGGTATACAGACCCTTACATTAACCGACTCACAGGCCAGGTTGGCCACCTACACGGGGGAACCACTGGACATTGCAGGAACTACAATGACCCCTGTTGTCTATGGACGCCAGGAGGGGCGTTTCCCACTTATCGTGGTGCGCGGCCATGGGCCCAGCCTGTTGGGTCGGGACTGGTTGCGCCATTTGCGGTTGCAATGGCAGCACATCCTCCAAACAGTTTCTGAAGGGTTGACTGAGGTGCTAGGACAATACCCAGATGTATTCCAGCCTGGTTTGGGGAAAATAAAAGGGGCCGTAGCCCGTATCCAAGTTGAACCAGGAGCCACGCCGCGCTATTTCCGGGCGCGCCCAGTGCCTTACGCCTTGCTCGAGAAGGTAGAAGGGGAGCTCACTCATTTGGAGAGTTTGGGTATGATCAGGCCCGTCCGTTTTGCTGACTGGGCAGCACCAATTGTACCTGTAATGAAGCCAGATGCCACAGTTCGCTTGTGTGGCGACTATAAACTTACAGTGAATACGGCTTCCCGACTCGACCGATATCCAATGCCTCGCATAGAGGATCTCTACGCGAAACTTGCAGGTGGACTCTCGTTCACAAAATTAGATATGAGTCACGCCTACCTGCAGTTGGAGCTGGACCTTGCCTCCTGACCATATGTAACGATTAATACACACCGGGGCCTGTATGAATATACACGGTTGCCCTTTGGAGTATCCTCTGCCTGCGCAATTTTCCAACGCGTTATGGAGGGCATTTTGAGAGGTTTACCACGTGTGGCTGTCTACCTAGATGACGTTTTGATTACAGGGACGTCGGAGCAGGAACATTTGGAGAATCTGGAGGCTGTCCTTAGACGCCTTTCGGAGGCTGGAATCCGTTTACGTCGCACAAAGTGCGTATTTCAGGCAAAGGAAGTAGTCTACCTAGGTTATCGGGTGGACTGCGAAGGTTTGCACCCCGTCGCAGAGAAGGTGCGTGCAATTCAACAGGCCCCCGCCCCGACTGACACTTCGCATCTTCGTTCTTTTCTCGGTCTCGTAAACTATTACGGGAAGTTCCTCCCCAATCTGGCAACTACGCTGGCCCCTTTGCACCTTCTACTAAAGAAAAATCACACCTGGGTTTGGGGTCAGCCGCAAGAAACCGCTTTCCGGCGGGTAAAGCAACAATTGTCGTCGTCTGGGTTACTAACCCACTATGATCCTGGAAAGCCTTTGCTCGTCACATGTGATGCATCCCCGTACGGTATTAGGACCGTCCTGTCCCACAAGATGGAGACGGGGCCGAACGACCGATAGCTTTCGCCTCCCGCACATTGACTGCAGCGGAGAAAAATTACGCGCAGATCGAGAAGGAGGGCCTGGCAGTGGTTTTTGCGGTGAAACGCTTCCACCAGTATGTGTACGGCCGCCATTTCACTATCGTGACTGATCATAAGCCCCTGCTGGGACTTTTCAGAGAGGATAAGCCAATACCGGCCATTGCTTCTGCACGGATCCAGCGCTAGGCTTTGTTGCTTGCTGCATACGAGTATTCTCTGGAGCACAAACCAGGTACGCAGATAGCAAATGCCGACGCACTGAGCCGATTGCCTTTATTGACCGGCCCCATGTCGACCCCCACGACCGGTGAGGTGGTTGCAACCCTAAATTTTATGGACACCTTGCCTGTCACGGCATCACAGATCCGTGAATGGACCCAGACGGAGCCAGTCCTGTCAAAGGTTCGGCACATAGTCCTTTATGGTGGGCAGCATAGACAGCTCCCAGGCGAGTTGCGGGCATTTTCCTCCAAGCTGTCAGAATTCAGCGTGGAAGACGGCATCCTCTTGTGGGGGACGCGTGTGATTGTCCCGGAAAAAGGCCAGGAGCTGATACTATCAGATTTGCACAATGGGCATCCAGGCGTGACCAAAATTAAAATGTTGGCCCGGAGTTATGTCTGGTGGCCAGGCCTCGACACCGACATTGAGAAGGTGGCCCAAAACTGCTCCATTTGCCAGGAGCATCAGAAGCTTCCGCCGGTCGCGCCCCTACATCACTGGGAATGGCCAGGGCGGCCTTGGGCACGCTTGCATGCAGATTTCGCAGGCCCTTTTCAAGGATCCATGTTCCTTCTACTAATTGACGCCCAGTCCAAATGGCTAGAGGTGCACAAGATGCAGGGGACAGCGTCCTGCGCAACAATTGAAAAAATGCGTTTATCGTTTAGTACGCATGGCCTCCCCGAGGTGCTGGTCACGGATAACGGCACTCCATTCACGAGTGAGGAGTTTGCGAGGTTCACAAAGATGAACGGCATCCGTCATATCCGCACTGCCCCTTACTACCCGGCTTCAAATGGGTTGGCAGAGCGCGCAGTGCAGACATTCAAAAGAGGCCTAAAGAAGCAGTCTTCCGGATCAATGGACACGAGACTGGGTCGCTTTTTGTTTACGTACAGGACCACCCACCATGCAGTGACTGGGGTAGCTCCCGCAGAACCCCTAATGGGCCGGAGACTTCGCACCCGCCTTAGTATGGTTTTCCCGGACATTGGCGCAAAAGTACGCCGCACACAAGAACGGCAGGGACAGGGATTTTCTCGGCATCGGCCGATTCGGCAGTTTGCGCCCGGTGACCCAGTGTTCGTTCGGAATTTTGCTGGTGGTGCCCAATGGGTTCCTGGTGTAATCTTTCGCCAAACGGGCCCTATATCTTACCAAGTGCAAGCCCAGGGTCGTCTCCAGCGAAAACATGTAGACCACGTTCGGTCCAGAAGACCATCCCCTCAAAAGATTCCCCGCCCCCGGAGCACATTTCAACAGCCGCAGAGACCAGAGACAAGGGAAGGTAGTCCTCACAATCTTCCACTGGTGCCTCACTCGAAGCCTGCGCAGGTCATTACGGGACCGAATAGAGATAGAGACGCTGACATGATGGAGGCAGCAGACTCTGACTCCGAGATGGAGACACAGGATGCATCAGAGGGGAATCCTCAGGTCCACGGGCCGTGGATGTACAACCGTTGCGCCGTTCTTCATGGAAACGCCGGTCTCCGTCTCGTTCCACGCCGCCTGATCCAGCGCCGCGTGCAAATGGTGTCCGGCCTGCGGCCAAACGTGTCCGACGCCCTCCTTCGCCAGGGTCTTCGGTGGATTCCTTGGACTTTGGGGGGGAGGGATGTTATAACCTGCCTGCTTACCATTGGCTGGGGACTAATGACTATCCCGCAATCCTGTGGGAGTATGAGCTTCCCCAATGAGGGGGCGGAGAAACCACTAGTAAACTCCTAGTATAAATAAAGCTGGCCAGTTCAGGAACCAGCAGGAAGGAGTATGTAGCAAGGGACGCTACTGCTACTGTTATGTATATATGTTATAGTAAATAAATGTTATTACTTTGTATCCTTAAAACTCGTGCTGGATTCTTCGTGGCCCTTACAAAAGATAGATATTGAGTTCATTCGTAATGGGGATCAGCAAGTGAACTTCTCTTCCTTATTTGGTATTGAGCTTTTTAAGTGTTGCAGCTGCAGCTTATTAGGCAAATGATGAGTATTCTGTCACCCTCTTGAGGTGAACCTTTTAGATGATGGGTGGAGAGGATTTGAGGGATCAGGAAGTGAACCATTCATCGCAGAGTACCCAGGCTTCCATGCTCTTATACCACAGTATTGACATGGTTCGTCCATTTTAGCTTCTGGTTAGTGGTGACTCGCAAGATTTTGATTATGGGGAATCCAGCAGTGGTGTTGTCATCATTGAAGGTCAGTTAGTTGACTGGGTTTTCTCTTGTTCAAGATGGTCCTGGCAGTTGCATGGAATGGGTGTTCCCTGCCACTTGCTGGTCCATGTCCGATGTTATCTAGGCTGTCATGGGTTACTTCATTAACATTGAAGTTGTGCAAACGGCTTCATTCCTGACCTTGTGACAGAGGAAGATCATTGATAAGCCAGGGTCAATGCTCTCAGAACAGTCAGGCTCCATTGGGTGTATTTTCTGATGGGCAGTATTGCTACTGCTGATGGGATTTGGGTTGCAAGGTCCAGAAACTCTGATGTCCCAATTACTTCCTCTTCCTTTAGAGAGGACTTTTACTCAGCCCCCATGCAGCATACACTGAAAGCCTTTGGTTCGCCTAAAATAAGAACAGAAAATTCTGGAAACACGCAGCAGATCTGGCAGCATCTGTGGAGAGAGAAATAGAGTTCAGGTCAATTTTACTTTTGTATTTTGTTGGCCTACTTCACTTCCATATTTTGGATGAAGTCCCACCCAGCAGAATTTCCATCCTTTTTTGCCATATATTAAAGGGAACCTGTTTAAAGGACCAATTTAAAGGAAAGGAGGAGATACTTTAAAATTCTTTTTGGATTAAAAGAATCAATATTTGTTGTAATTATGGAATAATTATCTTATTTTTCAGATATTGTTTAAGCTGTTTTCAAGTACTCTGGATCAGACAAGGTGGAATTATTTACTTAATGAGAGAAACTGCATAATAATGGCCACTATTAGGACAGGGAAACTGACAGTATGGAAACTACCAAGAATTCTGTAGAACAGAAAGTTCCCAGAGAACAAAGGACTTGTAACTTTTTTCCATAATACCAATGTTCATACCACCTGAGTGGGGCACTGCTTCTAATCGGCAGTGCCTTGTGGCATGCCACTGTTACTCTACTGCTCATGACTGATTGGGAAGCATTGCAATCACGTTTTATGCAGTATAAGAAGAAATCTGGTGGCGGGTAGAACGATCAAGCCATCTCATGATTTTAAAATAATCATCCTTGTTTTTAAATCCTTCCATTGCCTCGCCCCTGCCCATCTCTGATATTTCCTCGAGCCCTTGAATCCGTGATATTTGCTCTTGAGCTTCCCTATTTTAATTGCTCCAACATTGTAATCTTCAGCTGCCTTGGCTCCAGGCTCTGGAATTCCCACTCTCCATCTCTCCACCTCTCTTTACCTTGCTTTTCTCCTTTAAGATACTCCTTAAAACCTACCTCGTTGATCAAGCTTTTGGTCATCTGACCTAATATCTCCTTCTCTAGTTTGGTGTCACTTCATACTTTGTTTTATACTGTTCCTGGAAGCGCCTTGTGACATTTTATTGCATTTAAGGGGCTAAATATATATAAATTGTTGTAAAGATTACAGTCCATCCATCAGCACTTTCAAGTGACTACACATCGTACAAGCTTTTGTTGCATTGCTTATATGTGTGAACCTGTGCACGCGCTCAGATCTTCAGTTATAATTTCAACTGTCTAAGGGACTTCTGGGCTCTCATCCAAGCCACTTGTCTGAGAGCCCAGACATCTGTTAGAGCACTGAAACACCTGAGCCCATGAACAATGTTACTTGATTGACAGCTCTGGATCTCTGATCTTTGCTGTCAATTACACACTGTTTATTTGCACAAGATAAAGAGGTTTCAGGTGCTTGTAGTTTCTACTCTTGATACTTTCAATGTCTGGGTTGTAGTAAAAAATATTTTTAAAAATAAATTTAGAGTACCCAATTATTGTTTTCACCAATTAAGGGACAGTTTAACGTGGCCAATCCACCTAACCTGCACATCTTTGGGTTGTGGGGGTGAAACCCACGCAGATATGGGGAGAATGTGCAAACTCCACACAGACAGTGACCTGGGGCCGGGATCAAACCCAGGTCCTCAGCACCATAGGCAGCACGACGCCACCGTGCCCCCAATAAATATTTTTAAGATAGTGGAAAATTATCAAGGAATGACTTTTAAAAGTGTTTTTTTAACAAATCCTATTATCACCATTGGGTTTCTATTACAGTGCATAGTGGGCAAATGGGCATGCGGTGCTATAGCTTAGCATGTGGGGTCTTGAAAGTCCATAGGGACTGATTGGTAGGCATAGCTTGGAATGGGACTGAGGGGCATGAGGAGCCATAAGGGTTGGTTGGGTGGAATACTTTGGCATGGGAGCATGAGGAGCCATTGGACATGGGTGGAGGTGATATGAATGGGAATAGGAATGTGTAGGGTGTGAAGGATGATAAGCCTTTCTCTTTTTATTATAACTGGAACAAAGTTCCACATTTCTACCTTTTAAACATCCCACCTCTGCACCCAGCAGCCCCTGTGGCTGCCTCCTAACCTTCTCCCGCATCAGCTAGCCTGACAGTAGCCAGCATCTACATATCTACACTCGCTCAACCCCACTCCCCCACCCTACCCCCACCATCACCTGGAATAAAGATTCTGTCCTTCCTGGCATTTTCTCCCAATTTGAGTGGTACAAGTTTGCAATTCTTGTGATTCTCTCTCCCAGCCTCGAGGATGAAAATCCAACCCTCCATGTTTGTTGGCATGTCATTTAGATAGGCCATGGAATTGGTTGTGGGTTGTCTGGCGATACAGGACTCACAGCTATGTTGCCCTGGAGTTATAAACAGAGTAGTTGTCCTGACACATACCTCGAGCAGCAGCTGTGTCGCTTCTTAACCAATGGACAGGGTATTCTAGAGTTGTGCAGCTCCATCACCATTCCAGTCCATTTTCTGGCATTCATAATTTTTGAACTGGGTATTAGCAGCCACTATTTTTCTCATAAACAGACTTTGGAAAAGCTAAAAGGTGCCGCAAAGATACTTACGGTCCTTGAGCCTGAGAAGTGACTGCACCCCTGTAAATGTTCCCATCATTTACATAGAATGTAAAGTTGGAACTTGTCCGTATGGGTGGCATGGTGACACAGTGGTTAGCACTGCTGCCTTACAACTCCAGGGACCTGGTTTTAATTCCGGCCTCGGGTAACTGTCTGTGTGGAGTTTGCACTTTCTCCCCATGTCTGTGTGAACTTCCTCCGGGTGCTCCGGTTTCCTCCCACAGTCCAAAGATATGCAGGTTAGGTGGATTGGCCATGGTAAATTGCTCTTAGTGTCAAAGATTAGATGGGTTACTGGTTTGGAGGGATAGAGTGGAGGTGTGAGCTTCAGTAGGGTGCTCGTTCAAGGGCCGGTGTAGAATCGATGGGTCGAATGGCCTCCTTCTCCACTGTAAATTCTATGATTCTCTGATATGTCTAGAACAAGGTGTTTACCTACTGAGTGGTTTACATATAGTTTATCTCAATATTTCATGTTGACATTTGATGATTATCATTTTTATGGTGGGCCATAACCTCGAGTCCTGTGGCAATTGATTTGCTTCAATTATCCAATTCAATACATTCCTTTTCATTCATAGGTCACTGGAACTGTTTTTTGCAACTAATCAAAGCAACAGATCTGATCCCATGAATGATGGAAAGTCTCCAAGACTGTGTCGGAAATTTTCTTCGCCTCCTCCGCTGTCTCTTTCTCGGACGTCCTCTCCTGTCCGAACTCGGAAACTTTCACTCAGTTCCCCTGTGAATTCTAGAATAGGAGTTCTTGATCTTTCGACATCCTCCACGTCTAGTACTTCTACCTTTGCATATAGCCCAGCTTCCTCTCCACCTCCCCTAGCAAGCAAAACACCACTGGATTTGAGCAAAGGTTCCTCATCCCCAGACCACTGTCCCCTATCCACAGAGGAACATTCAGAGCATCCCCGCATTGATATATGCAGCAAGTTAAGAAGAAGCATCAGGAGAGGTACAGAAAATACATTACTTATTTGTTATTATTAGATTTTGTCCCTCTTCTATGATTGCCTTCTTTTTCTGCTAAGTTTCTCTCTTTATGTCATATACATTAAGGCTACTTGCCAACGCTTATTTTCCTGATTCCAGACTTTGTCACTGTCTTTAATGTTGTCTGTGGTCGCTCAGCAAATGGGTTGTTAAATTATCAGTTTTTTTAAAAATTCCCTATTTATCTCTTCATTTAGCTAATATTAACCATCTTGATTAGCACAGTTAGGATGGTTTACCTATGGACATCTCCATGTGCAAGGTTAATCCATAGTAAACGACCAGGAGCTGTACCTGAGAAAAGTGGGTAGGTTTGCCACTCTCTGTGGCTCAGCTGAGGTGGCCAAACATCCACTGAACATCAGAAGTAGGAGCCTTGGACCTTCGAGCCTGCTGCGCCATTCAATAAGATTATGGATGATCTTTTATCTCAATTACACTCTCTACCTGATCCATATGCCCCATGGTTTTCTTAGCACCAAAAACATATCAATCTCTATCTTGAATATACTCAATGACTGAGCATCCATAAGTGTTCTGAGGTAGTGAATTCCATAGATTTGGAACCCTTTGAGTGAAGAAGGTTCTCACTTCAGTCAAAAATGGTCAACTTCTTATGAAGAGACTGTGTGTAGATGGAGAAAACATCCTGTCAACCCCCTTAAGAATGTTATATATTCCAATCCATCTCTCATTCTTCTAAACTCGAGGGAATGTAGGCCGAGACCACTCACTAAAGATTAAGCCTACTCAATAAATTTAGTCTATTCAGTAAACAGACTACTGGCTAAATTTAATTTAACTACCTGGAAGGTCATGTGTACATTTTAGAGATAGGGCTGTGTAGCTGAGCATCGTTGACAACGGTACACTTCAATAATCAATATAATCAAGGCTATGGCAGCCATGGGCTGGATTCTCTGTTTCTGAGGCTAAGTGCTGATGCCAACAGGGAATCCATGGACTTTCACCACAGAAACATTGGCGCCACACCTGCACTGGTTCCGCTAATATCAATGGGCTAGCACAGGCGCCACGTGGAACACAGTCAATTCTAATAAAAAACAGTGCCGGATTCGCCGGGCCCGTGATTGACACTCAGGAGGCTGACAAGCTGCAGCTGCATGTAAACGATTCTCCCCCACACACACCAACCCAGCCAACAAGATGGCTGTAAGGAGAGCGGCACCAAGGTTCACGGACGCAAAACTGGAGACCCACCTGGACGTGGGGGAGGAGCGGCGGATGACCCTGTACCCCGGCCTGGGAAGGAGGCTGGCTGGCGCCACAGTCTGTCGTGCCTGGCGCAGGTGACAGAGTTGGTGAGCGCCGTGGGCAACGTCGCCTGTGCTGGCATGCAGTGCGAGAAAAAACTCCACGGCCGCCTCAGGGCGGCCAGGGCGAGTAGGCAGCACAGTGCCCCCCAGTACTAACCCTGCCCACTCCCCACACACACATAACCCCCCCCCTTGGGGGAACGGCTGAATCCCCATCCTGCCCTACATGCCAGCACTCATACCAGCCGCCATGACCAGGTGCCCTGGGCACCGAGACCACCAGCTACCCAATCCCTGGGCTGTATGCGTCGGACTGCCTAACACTGTCATTATATGTGTGTGTGTGTGTCCGCCTAGGAGAAGGCCGCACATAACTGCCGGGAGCGGGAGAAGTCAGACGGGGGATCCACCAGATCTGCAACCCCTCGCCGTGGCCGAGCAGAGGGCCCTGGATGTGGCCGGCATCCCAGAGGGTCCCCCCCCCCCCCCCCCCCCCCCACCCCCAAGCCAGCCAGCAGTCTAATTGTGTATTCTGTCTTGTGTCTTGCAGGACCAGCCGGAGATGGGGCCGGTCCGTCCGGAGTCACCTTAGCCAGGACCAGAGCCGGAGCCCCGCAGTGAGCCGAGCACTGACGAGGAGAGCAGATCAGCCACCAGCCCGAGACTCAGGAGACCCCGGAGCTCGGGTCGGAGGATGACAGTGATTTTCAGTCACAGCTGTCTGCAACACTTTCCACCATCCCAGAGACAATCGCCTCGGTTGGGCATGTTAGTGAAGAGGCTCCTGGGACACTATTTAGTGCGCACCACACAGCTGATCCGGTACAGCAGGTGAAGCATCCGAGGGAGCGAACAGCCGACCCCAGGAACTAGCTGCCGTCCATACGGGTCCTGGGCTTCTGGAACATCCAGTCCCAACTACAATAGAGATGCAGTCACAGAGCCAAGGACTACATGACGGGTTGTTGGCGAGCATCCAGCACCTGCAGGTGAAGTTGGAGGAGGCCAACACCATAAGAGTGGCATCCGGGGAGGAGGCTTTGGGGGCGACGGTTTCGGTCATGGATCAGCATGTACAAGGGCAGGGGCATTCTGTGCAGGCGATGGCTGAGGCCCAGGACACAGCTGCTGCCTCACAGGCAGCCATGTGCCTGGGCCACTTGGACATTGTAGCGGCGCTCCTCAGCATGGCCCAGTCACAGCAGGCCATCTCTGAGTATGTCGGCGGAATTTCCCAGGCTCTGGCCAGCATGGCACAGACACAGAAGTTGGTGGCCCAGTCACAGCGTGATGTGGCGCAGTCCCTGATGGAGATGGTCCACTCTCTGTGCCCCAAGGCCACGTGCAGGCAGACTCTGGCCGAGACCTAGGGGGCCTCCAGGTAGCGAGGGAGCCTCAGGGGACAGCTCTGCTCGCCCTCCAATCCCATGGAGTAGCCCGGGGGCCATCAGGCACCCCGAGGGAGGAGGATAGAACATAGAACATAGAAAATACAGCACAGAACAGGCCCTTCGGCCCACGATGTTGTGCCGAACCTTTGTCCTAGATTAATCATAGATTATCATTGAATTTACAGTGCAGAAGGAGGCCATTCGGCCCTTTGAGTCTGCACCGGCTCTTGGAAAGAGCACCCTACCCAAACTCAACACCTTCACCCAACACCAAGGGCAATTTGGACATTAAGGGCAATTTATCATTGGCCAATTCACCTAACCTGCACATCTTTGGATTGTGGGAGGAAACCGGAGCACCCGGAGGAAACCCACGCAGACACGGGGAGGACGTGCAGACTCCGCACAGTCAGTGACCCAAGCCGGAATCGAACCTGGGACCCTGGAGCTGTGAAGCAATTGTGCTATCCACAATGCTACCGTGCTGCCCTTGAGAACAAATAAATCTACACTATATCATTTAACCGTAATCCATGTACCTATCCAATAGCTGCTTGAAGGTCCCTAATGTTTCCGACTCAACTACTTCCACAGGCAGTGCATTCCATGCCCCCACTACTCTCTGGGTAAAGAACCTACCTCTGATATCCCTCCTATATCTTCCACCTTTCACCTTAAATTTATGTCCCCTTGTAATGGTTTGTTCCACCCGGGGAAAAAGTCTCTGACTGTCTACTCTATCTATTCCCCTGATCATCTTATAAACCTCTATCAAGTCGCCCCTCATCCTTCTCCGTTCTAATGAGAAAAGGCCTAGCACCCTCAACCTTTCCTCGTAAGACCTACTCTCCATTCCAGGCAACATCCTGGTAAATCTTCTTTGCACCTTTTCCAAAGCTTCCACATCCTTCCTAAAATGAGGCGACCAGAACTGTACACAGTACTCCAAATGTGGTCTTACCAAAGTTTTGTACAGCTGCATCATCACCTCACGGCTCTTAAATTCAATCCCTCTGTTAATGAACGCGAGCACACCATAGGCCTTCTTCACAGCTCTATCCACTTGAGTGGCAACTTTCAAAGATGTATGAACATAGACCCCAAGATCTCTCTGCTCCTCCACATTGCCAAGAACTCTACCGTTAACCCTGTATTCCGCATTCATATTTGTCCTTCCAAAATGGACAACCTCACACTTTTCAGGGTTAAACTCCATCTGCCACTTCTCAGCCCAGCTCTGCATCCTATCTATGTCTCTTTGCAGCCGACAACAGCCCTCCTTACTATCCACAACTCCACCAATCTTCGTATCATCTGCAAATTTACTGACCCACCCTTCAACTCCCTCATCCAAGTCATTAATGAAAATCACAAACAGCAGAGGACCCAGAACTGATCCCTGCGGTACGCCACTGGTAACTGGGATCCAGGCTGAATATTTGCCATCCACCACCACTCTCTGACTTCTATCGGTTAGCCAGTTCGTTATCCAACTGGCCAAATTTCCCACTATCCCATGCCTCCTTACTTTCTGCATAAGCCTACCATGGGGAACTTTATCAAATGCCTTACTAAAATCCATGTACACTACATCCACTGCTTTACCTTCATCCACATGCTTGGTCACCTCCTCAAAGAATTCAATAAGATTTGTAAGGCAAGACCTACCCCTCACAAATCCGTGCTGACTATCCCTAATCAAGCAGTGTCTTTCCAGATGCTCAGAAATCCTATCCTTCAGTACCCTTTCCATTACTTTGCCTACCACCGAAGTAAGACTAACTGGCCTGTAATTCCCAGGGTTATCCCTAGTCCCTTTTTTGAACAGGGGCACGACATTCGCCACTCTCCAATCCCCTGGTACCACCCCTGTGATGGAGCCTGTGCCGGTGACTCCTGCAAGGGAGGTGCCGGAACACCGCAGCACCTCGGACTCCCCTCCCCTCCCCCTCTTGTCCCTGGTGCATCTGGTTCAGCGGGCAGAACAGGGCAGCACCACTCCACCTGGGTCACCCCAGCAGTAGCCAGGCCCATCCAGGCCCAGTCGCCCCAGAAGACGGCAGCTAAGCTCTGTATCTGCTTGTCGCAAGGTGGGAGTCACAGCAGGCCCCTTCCACTCCTGCTGTACCGATGGGGAACCACCTAGACGTAGTGTTAGGCATACACAGCAAGAACGTTAGACACCAGTTGAGTTGGCACGGGTGCAGGGCACAGTTTAGTTGTAGGGGCTAGGGCACAGATTGCATATATTTATTCACAATAAACACCTGTTATCACTGTTACAACATGTCCCGGTCGCTCTGTCTGATTGGTGTGAGGGGTGGGCTGTCTGGGCTGGCTTGGGGGGGGGGGAGTGGAATGGTGCAGGCACTATGGGTGGCCTGTACTCCCCACCCTCCTCCAACCCCCCCACCGCCTCACCAACCGTCCCCACCACCGGCACCCCAGGAATTCGACAGGACAGTGTGATGGAA
Organism: Scyliorhinus torazame; assembly: GCF_047496885.1. Classification (NCBI taxonomy): domain Eukaryota; kingdom Metazoa; phylum Chordata; class Chondrichthyes; order Carcharhiniformes; family Scyliorhinidae; genus Scyliorhinus; species Scyliorhinus torazame. The sequence continues at coordinate 77,314,208 of NC_092715.1, forward strand.
TGGCCAGCTTACATACAGAGATCACCCAGGTGGACTGTGGGACATGCTACCATGGGAATAAGTCAGATGGTGTCATATGATGCAGAGCAATGGAGCTCAATGCATAGCGGGTTATCATCATCCTCCATCCCATGGACCAGACCTACTGTTACCGCCAACCAGGACACCCACCCTGTAGTGCGGCAGTGGTGCAGGTGGGGGGGGGGGGGTTGTGGGGTTGGGATGTGGTGCCTGTACACCTGGCCAGATCCCCCCCCCAACCCCGCCTCCTAGTCGATGAACCTGGAGGTGATCAGAGCATCCCATGCGTGTTGGCCCTGGTGCACACGCGTGCGGCCTCTGTACCTGCTTGGGTCCCATGTCCTGCCCACCCTCGCCCTCCTGCGCATCCTCCTAGCTGGACGAGGCATAGCCTTCAATGTCGCCCCCCTGTCTGCCCAGGCCCCATGCTCAGCTCATCGTCCCCCTCCCCCACATCCTCCTCATCGGACGAGGCCTGTCCTTCCTCCTCATTCTCTTCATCCAGCACATCGCCCCTCTGCTGTGCGATGTTGTGGAGGATGCAGCAGGCCGCCACAATGTGGGTGACCCTCTCAGAATCATATTGGAGGGCCCCTCCAGAACGGTCCAGACACCTGAACCGCATCTTCAGGAGGCCAAAGCAGTGCTCGGTCATACTCCTAGTCATTGCATAGGCTTCATTGTACTATCTCCATGTCGGTCTGTGGATCCTGGATAGGTGTCACCAGCCACGACTGCAGCAGGTAACCCCTGTCACCCAGGAGCCAACCCCTCAGCCGGGGATTGGGTGGGGGGCTCTCTAATGTGTCAGGGATTGCCGAGTGTGCCACAATGAAGGCAGCGTGCATACTGCCCGGGTATCGGGCGCAGAGGTAAATGATGCGTAGCTGTGGTCACAGACCAACTGAACAGTCATTGAATGGTACCCCTCTGTTTATCTAGAGCGACCTGTTATCCGCAGGTGCCCATCCCTGATGCCAGGGGTACTGTTGGCTGGCCCGGACCTCACTAGGGGCTGCCATGGGTGTTGCCCTGGGTAGTCCGCCATGGGTGGTGGCTGGTTGGGCGGTGAGTTTGGGGCGGGGGGGCGGTGTGGCGGGAGGGGTGGGGTCTCTCTCTCTCAGCAGCCACCACGATTTTTAAAAGCACAAAAAATCAGGAACTCGGGCCATCGGATGCGGAGAATCGCAGGTGGGTCCACTAATGCTACGCAAATGGTGTTTAGATTACACGTGGCGTGCATTGCATTGACAACGTTTTCGAGTTGACGGAGAATCGTGATTTGTCGTCAAACCGGCGCCTGCCTCGAATTTGGTGTCAGAGGCTATTCTCCACCCAATCGCATTTTCCGATTTTGCTGTTGACCGACAGAGAATTCCGCTCATGATGTATCACTTTGAGAAAGAATGCTGTTCTCCAAAAGAGCCATCATTTCATAACCTGACCAATAATTGAGAAATATAGTAGGCATAAGTCAGGCAAATTGTATGGTCAGTCAGGCACATATTTTAATGCAACAACTGATTTACAGAGTTGTGTTAATATTGCTCTGCAAATATTTAGGATACTATTACAATGCTCATTTTAAATGCATTTTGGTTCACTTCATTTTAGCAGTGTTATTTACATTGTGTGTTTTGCACTGACTGTCATTAACTGAATACTTGAGGTGGTTGAAAGCCACTCGGACATCGGTGCTTCCTAATAAAGTTAAAAGAAAATATGAGATGCCCCCTATAAGTGGTTAGTGCTTAAACTATTGAATCGTCTGTTCATGATGGTAGAGGCTTTCATTTTGAAATGTTATTTCACAATTTATTGCAGGAGGGGAAATTTGTGCAAACACGTCAACAGTTTGAAAGAAAATTGAAATAACAATATTGTGCCAAGAATTATTTCCACTTTATTTTTTTAATATAATGAAACCATTTAAGAGATCAAATCACTGACTTGCCTTTTAACAGCCATTTACTAACCTTTATTATTTGGGCTCCATGTCAGGGATGAAAACTTTATGAGCAAGAATTCACTTTTTACAACTTTACTACAATTCAGAGCCAACTTAAACTAAACATGAATCAACAGACAAATGATACAGCAAATCAATCAAAAGGTAAATTTCACTTGAAACAGTTGTACAACAAAGATGTGTCTCACATAACCACAAGTACCTGCATCACTCTGCTCAGGCCTGTGGCAAAACCTAGCTACACAGTTCCACAATATACTGTTTTTTATTTAAGCAAGGTGTATCTGACAACAGTTTACATCTCTAGGTTTCATGGGTACAATTGTCATCAGTGAGGCACACTTCTACAAACACTCTCTCCCTTTGGTCATGACAGTCCCAATGGTGGAGCTTTCCAACAGTTCCTCAACAGACCAACCAGTTTCACTGATTCACAGTTTGGCCACTTCTGGGAAAACACTCAGCTTTTTTGAGCTATTCACACAACTTTTCAGGGTTTACACCTGTTTAGCCAGTTTGCACATTGACTCCCGGTGCTCCTATCTTCTATAATTAAATACAAACAGAAAAACTGAACTCTTCCAGAGAGAAATTTGCTTCTTCTCAAATGAAATTTGTGTATTCCTTTTTCAGTCTCTGTTCACTTCAACTTTGTGTCTAGATCGTGTAAAGCAAGTCTTAATCCTCCAGATCTCCAGCTTGTAGCTCTCCTTTGTGTCTGGCCAAACAACTTCTGTATTTTAATGTCCTTCCTGTTTGCTTCCAGGTCAAGGGTCATGAGATCAAATGGACCAGTATTTCTTCTTATCCATGAAAACTACAATTTATCCCTTTATAATTGATGCAAACTCTTAAAAGCCCTCTTCAAACATTCTTAAAAACCATTACAGATTCCAAAGACATTTTAAAAGAGCTCAAAAGGGTGTCTGGGCTCTTACACAACCATGCAGGTGTAGCAAATAATTGGGAAGGTTAATGGACTCTTGGCTTTTACTGCAAATGGGATGAAGTATAAATGTAGGAAAGTCTTGCTGCAACTTTGCAGGGCATTGGTGAAACCACACTTTTGCCTGAATCTTTGGACTCCTTACATGAGGAATATACTTACATTTGAAGCAGTCCACAGATGGTTCACTAAGTTGATTCCTAGAATGAAGGGGTTATCTTATGAGGAAAGATTGAGCAGGTTGGGTCGATACTCATTGAAGTTTAGAAGAATGAGAGATGATCATATTGAAAAAAATAAACAAGATTCTGAGGTTTTTTTTTTGTTCTTTCACAGGATGTTGTTGCCCATCCCTAAGTGCCCTTGAGAAGGTGGTGGTGAAACGTATATGCTGAGAGAATGTCTCCCCTTGTGGAGGAATCTAGAACTAGAGGGTAGTGTTTAAAAGTAAGAGGTCCACCATTTAAGACTGAGATAAGGAAAGTTTGTTCCTTTGAGGGTCCTTAAGTCTTTGCAATTCTCTTCCACAGAGAGAGGTGGAAGTTGGGTCATTGAATATATTCAAGGTTGAGTTCAACCGATTTCTAATCAACAAGGGAGTCGAGGGTTATGGGCGGGCAACAACAAAAGTAGAGGTAAGGCCACATTCAGATCAATCGTGATCTTATTGAATGGCGGTGCAGGCTCGAGGGGCCTAGCAGCTGTCTCCTGCTTCTATTCATTATTTCTTATGATAGAATCATAGAATCCATGTTGTGCAGAAGGAGGCAATTTGACCCATCGAGTCTGCACCGACCCTCCGAAAGAGCACCCTACCCAGGCCCAATCCCCCGTCCTAGCCCCATAAACTCGTAACCCCACCCAACCTTTGGACACTTAAAGGCAATTTTAGAATGGCCAATCCACCTATCCTGCACATCTTTGGACTGTGGGAGGAAACCGGAAACTCATGCAGGAGGAAACCTGGAGAACTTGCAAACTCCACACAATCACCCAATATCGGAATCGAACACGGGTCCCTGGCTCTGTGAGGCAGCAGTGCTAACCCCACTGTGCCACCGTGCCGCCGCTGTCAATAATGCAGGGGTTGGAATTAAGAAAGAATTAAGTAACAAAGCCAAATGTTTTGCTTTACAATAAGGTATGTAATGAATATCAAATATTGTTTTAACAACTGACTTTGCAACGCTCCTTTACCTGACATGATTGAATAATGCTTTGTGCTTACAATGCAGCGGAAGCTTTTCTTTACATAAACGTGGAAATATTTATCACAAAAAGATTTAAAGTTATTCAAAAATTTTTTTTCCCGTTGTTCGTTTAAAAAGAGAATTAACACTTCACGCTTGGCATACTCAGGGCTACGGCAGAAATATTATATTAGAAACGTTCCCCTCAGCCAGCAGCTGCTCAGACTTGATGGTAAGCTGTGTCTACAACCTTTAGATAAGGCACTCAAAGTAGTTTAGTTATACATAGGAGGGAGTTAATGAAGCTCAGTGATGGGACTCAGGTGCGTCTGTAGACAAACAAAGCTTCTGCTTCCTAGTTTATGACATTATGGGGAATTTCCTCAGGGCTTCTCCTGTTTTGCTGCAGTAACTACAGGGATTGCTCAGCCAAACCCTGCTCAAACCAACGGAGCAGAAGACCCAACGGAATTCATTCCCATTGTTTCATTCTCTTGATTGGATTGGCGCCTTATAATCTATGCAGGGGAGTGAATATTCCCAATTTGTAAACGTAGCACAGAATTCTGCAGGTCCTGCTGTAGAAAATTAATAGCAGCACATTGTAGAGGAAAGTTCCAATGTTTTCCATAAAATCAACATTCCTTCAGGTCATACATTTTTAATCATCAGCAGAAACGAAACACCCTACTAGCAGAACGAAGAATTAAGATGGAAATTCACTCCCTAGAATATATTATAAAGCAAGGAGTGATCTAGTTGCAGGGTTCTGATGACAAGCATATACTGTTCTCATGGCTTAAGGTGTCATTTGAACCCATCAATGTGATTACAGGCTTACAATTCACTGAGGGTGCCGATTATGCTGTGCTTGCATCCTTTATTATTCTGTTCCCAAATACATTGTAGAGCAATTGTATGGGTTTCCTGGCTACCAATGACACCATTTGGGGTCATCCTCACTGTTAGGTCACGTCCCAGGAAAATTGCCATATGGTGTTTTCATTCTAACTGTTCAGATTGGATCTGGGCGATGATAAGTGGTATCATAGGTGTAGTGGATAGTGTATAGAAAACCGCATTAATTTCTGGGAGACCCTGGTGACATTTTTTGAGCCATATCTCAAGTTTCATCAAAATTAGACTGCACCGTAAAATGGAGACAACTTACGCACAAACCCTGTTCACAAAGCATTGCATTTACTGAATGTCAATTTTGAATTGCAAGAGGCAGTTTTATGTCTATTTTCAATAGAGTGTCTCTAGCTTGCTGGATTAATCAGATATTTTGTGTGATGCATGTCTGACTAACTAGAGATTGCAGTTGGTTGTACATATAAAGTTATCAAGATACATAATTCTCTAAGTTTCATAATGTCTAAGATCAGAAAACTTCCATTCAATTTTCTTGTATGTGATGCATTAACTCAGTTTATCTCACTCCCAAGTGGTTTCCACATCTCTCAGCTCCTTTTCCTTGCTTGTTCAATTGTCTGATAGCCTCTTACCTCTTCTCACCTCTTCATTCTCTGCAGTTCAGTTGCTAGCTGCCAAGAATAGTTTTTCATTGCCTAGCTGTACAATCTGTAAGGTTCAACTCCTTCCCGGCCTCTAGATGTACTTGTGCTGAACATTTATAACACTCTCATGGTATTTTCTATGTTTGGTTAATAACTCAATGGCTTGCTAGTTACGAGTCTCCACCTTGACATCCATTTATTACCTTTACCTACTTTCTATCAACCTCACTCAACTATCTCACTATCTATCTCTCCTTTGCTCACTTGACTATTAACTGTTTGACAATAGGTCATAATTAAGAACTTCCTTAGCTTTGCCATACTGTATTTATTGATTGCCTCCTTTCGCACAGGATTGGTCTTGTTAGGGGCACTCTACTACTAAAGTAAATGCAAACTGTTGTGAGCATTCTGTTGACGACACATGGCTTTAAGCCACTGCTCTTCCCATTCAGATGGAATTCAGGCAATGAAAAGCTTTCCTCATGGGAAAACCATCCTATGCCATTATACTAACTGGCAGAAGAGTTGGAACAGCAATGTGTCCAGGCCAGGACAATCAGGCCGAAGAGTTGGAACAGCAGTGTGTTCAGGCCAGGAGAATCAGGCGGCATAGCTGAGGTTAGCAGACCACCAGGTATGACCCTCTCCAGCACTTGCACAGGCCACACGTGGCCTACAAAGACCCTTCTGGGCAGCTGTGCATCCTCTCAAGGGCGCCATAAGGCATCTTGCCCTGCATCATGATGAAGATTTACAGAATCTCTGCACTCTCACCACTGCTTTCTTGGAGACAATTACAGTGACATCACCCCTCAATATTTACTGTTCTGTATTATTCTACACTGCTTCAAGGCTACAACACTAACAGGGGGATTGTCAAGGCATGTGTCCAACAGGTGATGGACTCACACTTTCACAGAGTTGCCAAATTTGTCCATGTCAGCGAGGTCAGACAGCCAGTGGAGCAGCTTAACTGGATTCCCCAAAGGGACAGGAAACCATGATGTTATGCTCTAGACACAGAAGATGCCAATTGAACAGTTGCTAATACTTGTCCATGGTGCAGACCAGAGTCTGTCATCAGTTATTGCTGAATGAGAAGGCATTTTCTGCAGCACATCTTAAGGAACTATTTGACTGCAGTGGCAGCACCTCAACCTTACCTTCTTCTACATAAGCTACCAGATGATGCCAAAACATATCTCTTTGGCCCAGGAGGGAATCTTTTTCTCTGCAATGAAGTCCACAGTTACTGAATGGTCTATTGTAGGCACACTTACACAGGGTGTTAATGTGAAGGGTTGTTAGTTTTAATACTGCTTCAAATGCTTGGAAAATGTGGTGGCACCCAGAATAGGGAGGAGGAAAACATGAGTCTGGTGGCATGCTATCCTTGTCTGCCCTCATGAAGTGTTTTTACTTCATTCTGCACATTTGATCAAATCTGCTGGGATGCTGTGCCAATGCCAGCTCGTGGTGGCACCACAACTAATGTTGGTGCCCAGATTAGTGAAAGGAAGAACCAGGAGTATGAGGGTCCTGTCTTTTAGGTCTGAAGGAAGACTTGGAGATCTTCATCAGAGAAGCTGGTTGTGTTCCTGTATAATAATAATCTTGATTGTCACAAGTAGGTTTATATTAACACTGCAATAAAGTTACTGTACATGAGGTACTGGAGAGCACTATTGTGGACACTATTGTGACAATCAGGATTGTTGATGATGGTAATTGACGCCATCAAATGATTTGGTGAGAATTGCCAGCAAAACCTTTTGTTTGCTGCACACATTGCTGTTGAACAGGATTCTGCTGCTCCTCGACTCCTGTGCAGTGCTTTTTAAGAGTTATGCTATTGTCGCATTGAAGTTCCCTGGCGAGGGAGGGGCAAATGCCAGCAAGTTACATGGGTGTTCATTTTGACTTTGGGACGATGATTGGTTGCTCAGTATACATTTCTCCCAATTTTCAAATCCAAAATTGTCCAAGTCCAAAAATGTCCCCCACAGGTTCTTCCCTCAAGTTACATCAGAATTTCAACAAAAAAATTAAATTAACTTCCCCCGTGAAAAGTATGTGTCACTCCCTCTACTGGTGAATGGAGCGACAATGGTGTAATTGTTATTGAGCGAAGAGGAAATTCAGAGCCTGTAAATTGCATGTTGCACTCATAAAGCCACAATATTGTGTATATCTGCAGTAAAAGCTATATGGGTCGCTAAATTTGGTTTCTGCAATGTATACTGAGGAAATATAGATATATATACATCAATGTCTTAGAACAAAACAGTATTAAGGAATGTGTTGTCCAAACCTCTTGATATCCCGCACACCTCACTTTCTAAGTAGCATTTAGAAACATTTACAATTTCCGTTTTTGAATTCAAATCCCAGCAATGGCTTAACTAATGTCACTAGGGTCAAAGACAAAGTATTAGAATGCTGTAACATTTAGTGTCTTACAATTTGCATTAACTGTACCTACAAACTGGTAGAATTAAGAATGTCATTTGTGTGATTTAAATAATGCAGTTCAATCTGGTGTGATGGGACCTGGCTGCAGGGAGATGGACAATGCACGATGCTCTGTGTCTCCTACTTCAGCATTCGCTATTGCCACAGCGGCAGCAGGACATGGAAGTCCACCAGCCGAAAACTCTGGAGTGCAGGAAAAGTTTAGACGAGTTTCTATGGGAGGTAAAGCTACCCTCTCCTATTCCTTTTATATGCTTCAGTGTGCCAATGGGTTGAAAATATCATTAGAAATTGCCGGAGGAGCAGAGCAGTCAGCAAGCACAAAGGCCACATTTACCTGCTTGTGTCTTCACTTGCTGATGCTTGGGCCTGATTTACATGTATTCCCTCAAGTCTCCTACACTGTCTCTTCTGTTCATGTTCTCTCTGTATTGAGAGGAGCAAAGAAGATTTGATGACCTCTGCAAATATCAGACCCAGTCATCAAAACAGCTCCTCACCTTTTCCCTTATAATTCTTAAACTAACCTTTCCATCTTTGGTATCCAACCAACTAAGCTCAATACAACCTTTAAGAAAAGTGTCTCAACTTCCTCCTGGGCCTACTAATACCTTCTGGTATGTACATCAACTGCAACATCTTCAGATCTGAGTTACCTTGCTGATTTTCTTGTGGGATTCTTCTATCCACATTCCCTCTTTCTTCCCCTTGCATTTTGAGCATGTTTAAATCCCATTTGTTTTACTAAATGCTTGTTCTAATATCAGGTGATCCCTTACAGTACTTCATCCCTTACTCCTTGATGCTCACATAATTGTCCAGGATGAGTTTCTGGACTCAGATCAGCACTTGCCAGTTCTTAATGAACAACAAGTGGTGACTCTCCTTTGACTGGGAAGTTGGAAAGATTTCTTTGGGGGTGGGCTTGATTCCAAGACGGCACACTTGGCGATAAAAGATTGGAATTGTTTATCCTCCGTGGCAAAATTAATAACGTGATATTCATGCCATGCAATACTGGTAGTGACTGGTTAGCTAATGTGACTGTTTGCTGGACCTGAGGGAGAAAACTGCCACTGCAAATTGGAATTCTCCCATAACACCTCCGACAAATGTCCCAATAAGGAAGTGGCGATGCTTTTTGTCTTTATGGACTGTGAATATAAGTGCACATCATGCCACACCACATTCCACCTACCATGATTAAATCTAAATTTCCCTTCATTTGCATTATATCAGGTTGCTATAGTACCAGAGGATGGGCCGTCACTGAATTTTCAGAGATGTGTGACAGGACAGAACCCTTGTGGAAGCCCTGACGTGCAGCCCCATGTGGGGATGTCTGGGAAGTCTCAACCCCTGATTAGCAATTCCCCTGTTTCCCAGGATACTCTGCGAATGTCTAGTTTTCAGAACAACATTCAGGGACTTCAGAGAGTTCTGCGGTTCTTATCTGAATAGTTACCCTGAAAATGTTATGGTGGATTAAAAGCTCGTCCATCATCTGGGTAACTCCACAACTGACCTTCCATCCACCTCCCATGATTCTCCCGACTAGCCCCCTGACCATCTGACTAATCCCCACCCAACCCGACCAGACTGAAATAGGTCCTCTCTCCCCACACCCCCTTTCAGACCAGGCTGGACTACACCCTGACCTGCCCACCCCCAACCCCCGACACCGTGACTACTCCCCAACCCAACCCAACTACATTCCCAACACCTTTCCTACCCCAACCTGACCCAACCTGAATACCCCACTGACTAGAACAACTAACCCCCCAACCTCCTCACCACCCTCTGTCTGCCTGCCTACACTTTTGGCCACACGACACATCTACTTGCCAAATCATATACCTATCATCTCACACATCTACCACCTCACCCACTTTACTCAACTACCCACTTGCTCAGCTTCCCACTTATGCACATACCCACTTACGCACCTACCCACTTGCCCACACATGCACCTACCCACCTTACCAATCTTACCCACTTACCCACCCTGCTCACCTACTCACTTACCTCCTCCACTCACTCATTTACTCATCCATTCTCTAACTTTCAGACTGGATCTTTAAATTTGTCATAAGGCAGCTTGTGCTGTAAAAAGGGGTCTTGTCCTGTCTTCCACTGACTCTGCTCTGCTCTGGTGGAATTTCACAAACGACACTGCACTGTGTATTTCTGTGAAAGTTAGGCTCGGAACAAATGTGCAGCAGCATCAAGTTGGGGGCATCTTTGGGCACAGTGGCAATCCGAGGATCATTATGCTGCTTGGAAGATCTGGGCTGATGTGTGCCAATTTAAGATTTATGCATCAACGGGGCAATAGATTTAGGGACAGTACTTTGCAAATCACCAGACCCACCAACTTTAAAAAGAATAAATTAAATAATAAGAAATATAAACACAAGTAAAATGTAGATTATAAGCTTTGTTGGGCTAGGTTGCCAGACCTTACATGTGCCTCATGGGCTGTAAGAAAACAACACTGCCCTAATGGTAAGGATGGCCTTAGATAGGAAAACAGCAGGAAGAGAATCAAGAGCTGTTATCTTAAGCTGCATGGTTTAAGCCTATTAAACATCAGCAGTTCCTCTATTTCAAATGTTTTGCTAAACAGAACCCATGTTTTCTGGTCTTATTAGAAGAAAGTCTGTTTCTACTCATATGTTTTTCTCAGTAGCTTTGGCAACAAGCATGTTTCCATCTCGACATCTTGTCGATCAACCAAAATCTCATTAAATTTTGGAAATATATTTTTATGTATTGTTGCTTCTTTGCAAAGGTAGTTAGCATATCTGGACTCCTGACTCATTCATACCTATTCTTTTTCTCCATTTTGTTCTAGTCTTGTAAAGATGCGTTCTCCCCTATATTACCAATTCTAATGAAGAGTCCCACTCAAAATGTTAACCACCTATTCAATTTCAGACAATAAAAACAGACCGTGCTGGAAATACTCGAGGTCTGGCAGCATCTGTGGAGAGGGAAACCGATTTGACCCTGCAGATCCGTGACATTTCCCAGTTCTGATGAAAGGCCACAGATTGGAGATGTTGAGCAGAGCTTTCAGGGGGTGGGACAGGGTTGGTCCTTTGAAGATACCTTCCCACCTACTTCGCTATGGCTACAGTCACACACATTCCTGTGGTGTGCTTTCCTCTCCACGGTGGTCATACAGAAGCCGTGGCCATTTTTTATTCCAAACATTTTAAAAGTGCTGGGAAGATACCTCAAGGTGGAAGGAAGCATCTACCCTCCCCTTTCTCCCTTATCTGCAACAGCTTTGGAGGACTTTCTATTAGGTCGCCAGATTTGAAAGCCAGCATGCCATCCTCAATTCAGCAACAATCCATGTCTACGCGGTGTGGGCTGGGACCCACATTGATGGTCATGACAGGATTCCAACCCTGAATGAAAAATCCTGCCCATTAACTCTGTGTCTCTTTCCACAGATGCTGCCAAACCTGCCGAGCATTTCTAGCGTTCTTATTTCAGGTGTCTACAATCCACAGTTTTCTGCTTTTGAATTTTATCTCAGAGGTTGCTTGGAATGTTGTGTATTTCCAGCATTTGTAGTTTCATGCCAAATATTATTTGCTGATAACCACTTCCTGGTACAGGAAAGGTATAATTCCAAAATGTCGTACTATTGAAAGTTATCAGAATTTGCGGAGTCAGTGAGAATGACACCTAACATGCATAGGTCAGGTGTGCGAGCCCTGCAAAGGATCAAGGAGACTCCTTACATCAATCATTTGTGCTTATCCTGCCTGAGGACATTTTGATGTTCTTTGCTTTCTGAATGAGGATGGCTTCGAAGTGTAATGTCTCACAAAGGACATCAAGCTAAGTTTTGAACAAAGCTAATTTATTTACACTACAACTAAATAGATTCAACTTGCTTGCTAAGATATAAAAGATTACAGATTCACTAAAACTATGATTCTAATTACAGGGCTCCTGATAACATGACTATTCTCTACCTCGCCTAACAACCTCCTCCCTGAATCAAGAGTATCACGTGATCCACGTGTATGCGCTTGATCGCCATCTAGTGGTTGGATGCAGTTACAGTAAATTGTTAACCCTTCATTATTCTTAGAATGTACATCTTGTCACAGACATCAGCCTCTTAAGGGGTAGGCAGAGGTTCCTCCCCTTACAAGGCATGCTGGAAAAGCCTGGAAATGGTAAAGAGCAGGCGCAGCCAATTTCCGAAAGTAGATTCGATCAGGCTGCTGCTGGAGTTACAGCAGACTAACAGAATCTTCATGGAATTTCAAAGATGTTGAATAGGATTTTCGGCACCCCCCCACGGTACAGAGGTGGCCTGCCACTGACCGGCTGTCAACAGGGCTTCCCATTGTCCGCACCCTCTGTTGCTTTGAAACCCACAGCAGGGGCTCACCGACAACGGGACCAGAAGAGCCCACCGATAGGAACGGCTGGAAAATCTTCATTTAATTTAACAATATTTCACCAGCTATCTTGCTGCTTTATATTGTTACTCACAATTTGTCCAGGATACTTACAGCATCTGGTTTTGTGCTAACTTACAAATACTGACAGCTCCTCCCAATTCTGATCTTCTGCCCATTTCCAGCGGAACAATGCTCTAATAAGAACGGCTGCGCCTTGCTATCTGACATTGCTTAAGCTTGTGGGTAACATTTGCAAATTAATTTTATGACAATGGCGACATGCAAAAATTGTGTTAGCCTTTTTGAAGCCGAATTCTCAAAGGCATATTTAGATATTTTCAAAGGTTGCTTGGGGCAACAGATATTGGCTGGCAATATCCAGCAGATGGCATAATAAATGTGGAGGCAGGAAGCAGAGTGCACAGATTAGAACCAGAACAATACAGCACACAGATTTCCTTTTCAATAGCTCATGACTCGGAACTGCTTCTGCCGAATATGGGTATGAGGGTGGTTGTTCTGTTTGCACTTAAAGAACTGCTCCCAGTGGAAAACAGGATAACAAAGCTGACAAGGGGTCAAGGCTAAGCTCAAAAGCATTTACACTATCCACAAGACCTGCAGCTAAAAGGAGGTAAAAGGAATGTACCATTCTGTATAGGCCTTTTCCTGAATTAGCAGGCGTAACAGAAAGAAAAACCATGCTGATTTAGGACAGGTACCCTTACATGCGCAATGGAATGGGTTAACATTTGGAACGGTGAGTTCCTGATGACTTTCTGACAGGTAAGTGATCTGCGTGCTTTTGACCTACCTAACTGTCAGGCAAATAGAGTTAAAATTTCCCCAAGTCTCATTCTTTGATTTAAAAAAAAAATTATTCAAGGCACTTTCATAAAAACAAACAAACGCAGACGAACAACCAAATAACTTTATAAACACCCAACACCCACTCCCTCTGCTTCCCTAATGCCACCCCCTTCACAAATCCCACCTTCCCCATTTTAACCCCTTTACCTCTCCCATCCCCCCCCCCCTGCCGCCGCCAACCCCTCAAACCTCCTTAAAGAAATCAATAAAGGCTATCAGGGAGGCAAAGGCCACAACATTGGCACCTCTCACCCCCTGGACTCCCGGGTCTTCCGATACCCAAAATATTGCCACTTCTGGACTTGGGACCGTCTCCAGCCCCAGCATCTCGGACATCATGTCCATGAACTCCTGCCAGAACCCCCTCAATCTTTGACATGCCCAGAACATGTGGCTGTGATTTGCGGCCCACCCCGCACACCGCCCACACCTATCATCTATCCCCTCAAAGAACCTACTCATCCTCACCACCGTCATATGCACCCCATGTATCACTGTAAACTGGATGAGGCCTAGCCTCGCACACGACGAGGGCACATTCACCCTCTGCAAGGCCTCGCCCCACATCTTGGCCCCCACCTCCTCTCCCAATTCCTCCTCCCACTTATGCTTTATGTCCCCCACCAGGGCTCTCTCCCAATTCATCAATTCCTTGTAGACATCCGACACCTTCCCCTCCCCTATCTTGTCCCTCGACAGCACCTTGTCTTACAACCCCAGGAGTGGCAGCCCAGGAAAGGACGGCACCTCTCTCCTTACAAAGTTTCGGACCTGTAGGTACTTAAAGACATTCCCCCTGAACAACTTGTACTTTTCCTCCAGGTTCTCCAACTTCACAAATTTGGCCCCTATAAACAGATCGCCAAATCGCTCAATCCCTGCTTGTCGCCACCCCTGAAACCTCACATCCAGCCCCCTAGCGCAAACCTTTGGTTGTCGTAGATCGGTGCCCACACCTACGCACCCTCCAGTCTAGTTTCCCAAAGTAGAGGAGGGGCTGGATCAGGGACTGGGGGCCCTGATTTTGCTGAGGGAGATGATGGATAGTATGGGGATGATGCAGGCAGGGAAGGCCCCACAGGCCAGTTGAGTTCCCAGTGGACTTTTATAAAAAGTTTGGGGTGGACCTGGAGCCACTGCTGGTGAGGGCATATAATGAAGCAAGGGAGTGGGGGAACTCCACCCTACATTGTCGCAGGCCCCTATCTCCCTGATATTAAAGAAGGATAAGGATCTGAGGACATCTTTATAGATTATTTGGGGGGTCCGAGGATCATGTTGGTGGGGGGGGGGGGGGGGGGGTCAAGAGACCATGGCACCATTTAAAAATGGTGCCCAGATCTCCTCCTTCACTGAGTGAGAAGCTCTCCCAACTTTGGCACAAGTCCCCAGATGTTAGTAACGAGGACTTTGTGGGATCGGCAGGGCTGGGTTTGCCATTGTCGTTTCCTGGTTCGATGCCTGGTGGTCCGTTCGGTTTCATTCCTATTTTGTGTTTTCATAGAGGTTGTACACAACTGAGTGGCTTGCGAGGCCATTTCAGAGGGCATTTAAGAGTCAACCATTACTGTGGGTCTGGAGTAACATGTAGCCCAGACGATGGCAGATTGTCTTCCCTAGTGACCCAGATGGGTTTTTGCGAAATCGACAATAGCTTCATGGTCATCATTAGACTTTTAATTCCAGGTGGGCTTCAGCGATAATATCACTTTGCCACCTGCTCCCCGGGACGGTCATGGGAATTTGCATAATTCACACCAAGATCCTAAGATTTGGCATGACTGACAGGATGACCCTCAGAGATTAGGGAGAACTGGAGTCAGGCTCCTTGGACAGAGCTTTTCATTTTTGAAACAAAGTGCCGTGATGGGTGAATCCTTCGGCTCATGTGCTGCTGGTCAGAATGGCGGAAATTGCATCCATGCTTGGAAGCTCATTAATTATACACAGGCAAGTAGCTCTCTGAACCATGTGCCAGGTCAGGAAATTGTTCTTCCGCTCCACCATTACTTGGTGGGTTGAAGATCTGGGCACCATATTTAAACATTGCCCGAGCACACACATTTCACTCTCTCCAGCCCAGCTGTCTCCTGGAGACCCACAGGGGTGTCTAGCAAATTGAAGAAGAATGCTTCACGCTAGCAGAAGAAGGCTGCACCTCACTTCAGCCCCAATGCCCTCAAGACCTCGATCTGAGGAGTGTAGCCATATAAGGATGTGCAATACCCCAGGGAAGGCTCCAAGAACCACACTAGCCTCAGCTCTCTGGCATGGGAGGCAATAGCAAAGGAGGTAAGTGCAGCTGGTCACCGCACCCACAATACCTTCCACTGCAGGAAGAGGATGAATGATCATCTGCTCCACCAGGAAAAGGCATCCTTTATCGCCCTCCAATATCAAGCTCTCATCATGGCATCATGTATTCAAAGGGCTACTCTCTTCAGGGATCTCTCACAACCATTACCAGAGGACATATGTCACGACTGACTTACAGAAACTTTATCATCACCATCTCATCAATCAGGCTGCTTGATCATCTGTCCTTTCTGGGGAGGGCTCACTTCACACAGGGTAGGGGGGGAGGTGGCCTATATCTTTCCAAATCTCTGCTTTTTCACTTCTCATCACATTGAGTGAGGGACAATGATGCACACTTATCCCGAGCTCTAGAGGATTGCATCTGTCACATTCTTCAGGAGCATTCATTTTTTTTCCAATTAAGGGTCAATTTAGCGTGGCCAATCCACCTACCCTGCACATTTTTGGATTCTGGGAGTGAGACCCAAGCAGACACGGGGAGAATGTGCAAACTCCACATGGACAGTGACCTGGGGCCGGGATCGAAGCTGGTCTTCGACAGCGTCAGGCAGCAGTACTAACCACTGCGCCACCATGCTGTCCTCTTTAGGAGCATTCATGAGATGGAAGTGAATGCAAATGCTGTTCATGTCATGAGTCAGCGGGATACCTGATCTGCCATTACCCTGGACAATTGCAAACTGTTTTCTCATCAGCAAGGTTCCAATTTTTTTGCATCGCATAGCTTCTCTGATCCTGCCCGCCACGAAACCTGCTGTGGGCAGGATGGGAATATTCCACCCCTGGAGCTCAGCAGAACCAGACTTTGACATTGAGACCCACCCATCCCATTGTGCCAAAAACTGAACTTGAAGGATCCTATCTTCAAATGCTTTAAACACTTGAATATTGCAGCTCCTTGTATTGGTGAGGGTGGGCGGGAATGGGGTTGATGTTGCAAAGCTTGCAAATTATTCCAAAAACGTGCATCATCTTGCTGATATCACTGATGCAGCCAAATAATAAGAGTTCCGTATTTGGCAAAAGATCTAATTGCTAAAATCTGGAACAATCCCATCTCTTTGCATTCACACCCTGGATTCAGCAGTGTTCCTCAATTGTTATTGTTTGCCCAAACGCGAAACCGTTGACATAAAGTTATAAACTAGTGAAGAGATAATTTAGGGGCTAGATTTCACAAGGTGGGGTTGGGGAATTTGAGGGGAACCTATTGCTTATCCCCCATTTCAAGAGTCGGCTGGCAGCCAACAGGTTTAAAAATAGCCCACCTCACAAATACACTGCTGACAAAAAGATGGGCAGGAATGTAAGTTGTGAAGAGTACATAATGGGTGGAATTCTCCAATTTTGAGATTTAGTGCGGTGGTGGGCAGCTCTGGCAAAGCCTAACCCACTGACATGAATGGTGGGATCCCTTGCCGGTTTCTGCACTTGGAAACTCAATTATGCACAGGCGAGCTCCCTTCTGACTCTCCTGGTGGAAGCAGCCGATTTGTCTATCCGCCCTCCGCTGGCAGGCTCAAAGGTTTGGCGCCATATTTAAATGTTAGTCCAGCACACTCAAGTCACTCTCTCCAGCCCACTTGTCTTCACCAGACCATGCGAGATATCAGCAACCCAGGGGGACTCTTGCAGACTCTTGCAGACTCAAGAGGAAGTCTGGCCTTTGATTCAACCCCCACCCCAAGCCCACCACCTGCGATCCACCCATGCCCCACTTGGCCCGCTACCCATCGCAGTTGGAGTCTTCATCCATCCCCTTCCATAAACAATGTGGCATCCCTTTGATCCTATTGTTTGTGAGCTTTTCATGCAGCCTTGTTGGCATCCAGGTTCCCTCCCCTCAGTCTTCCCTGTGCCTTCCATTGTTCATCTTCTTCATGCATCACCTTGCCTTTCTGTGTGCTATTGTGCGCCCAGGCCGATCCCCTCTGCTCCTTGCACATCATTCCAAATTTCCCAGCCTTGTCCTTGTTAGGCCATCGCCCCTCACCTCACGCTCCACCTCTGGTGGACCTTCAGACCTTTATTGCGGTGGCAGCATGAGTCCAGCAGCACAGTGCTGTCCAAATCAACACTGGTGTGTGGCACAAGGGGCAAGTAGAATCCTGTACTTCCCAACCCTAGGAGCAGTACTGATCCGACTCAGTGACACAGGAGGACCCATAGGTGCAGCAGCACGGAGCTGTCCGTGAAGACTCATTCAGTATGGAATCAAGGCAGGAACTGGTCTGCCCAGGCAGAATGGTGAACAGTGCATCAGGAGCAGCATAGCACTATGGCAGAAGGTTGTTGCACTCACCCCCAAATCTCTGGTAAACTAAGGACCGTCTTGTCCATGCCACCCATTAGCAATCAGGTTTGACACGGATGTACATTCCTGCTGGCTTGACGCAATATTGGCAGGCCTGGCGAGATGCCGACGGGCAGCTGTTTTAATGAGCATTCGTTAGATGAAAATGACGTTTGTGCCACATGCCAGCAGAAAGGGTGACCTGCCATTAACCCGCCATTGAGAGAATAGCAACAGGAATTATAGTCGTGGGTTTCTGAGTTTTTGGCTCTTGCCAAATTCTCCATATCCGCCCAATTGTGCCCAAGGTGTCTTACATTTAGGATGGAGATAAGAAGAATCCTTTTCTCTGAGGCTCATGAGTGTTTGGAACTCTCCCCCAGAGAGCAGCGAAGGCAAGGACATTGAATATTTTAAAGACAGAAGCAGATAGATTCTTAACTAACAAGAGAGTCAAAAGTTATTGGGGGTAGGCGGAATGTGGAGTTGAGGCCACAATCAGATAAGCCTGAATGGCGAAGCAGACTCAAGGGGCCAAATGGCCTACTCTTACTCCTAATCTGTAAGATTGTACAGCACACTCCCTGCTGCTGCCCACCTGCCCATGCCTACCATTTTATGGCGTGGGTTGTGTGAGATTTGTGTCAATTGGCTTTGTCACAAGTTCAATTGCCTATTAATCTTTTAAAAATTAACGGCTCGACTGCGAATTTGGTGGCTGCCCACCCACCGCATTCTGGGGATCTGAAAAGGGCCGGCAGTGTTTTACTGCCCCCCCCCCCCCCCCCCTCCACCACCACCCCCTGCCAAAAACACAGCTGGCCGGGGGAGGGGGGGCAGAAAATCCATGCCCCTGTTTCTGACAAAGGTAATATTTGCCATTATTCACATGAAGAATTAATACCTCTATATTGTCAAACATCCTTTCTAACTGCTGTACAATTATCATCAGTTAAATTTACTAGAAATAGTAGTTTATTCGGAGAATCAGCCATTCTAACTAATAACCGTGCACCTAAATACTGAATCACATGTCTCTGTCATTGCAAAATACACAGAATTATACTGAAGGGACTTAACAGATGGCTGTATAGTTGTAACTGCTGTTTAGAATGCTGTAACTCATTAATCTGCATTGTGCAAATTGTACTTAAAATTGAAGGTGGCATTTTTTAAAAAATTGATGCACTCACTCCAAATGCTTAACTACATTAATAGCAAAATACTGTGGATGGTAAACCAATTCAGGAACTGTCTCTGGTTGTATTGATGATTCTGTCGTAACAGATTCTGTAATTTTGGCAGTTGTTGTCCTCAAGGCGGGCATGACACTATCCATACTCTCTGGTGCAGATTCTGGGACGTCATTCTCCGCCGGCGGGAATCTCCGTTTTGCCGGCACCCGGGGGTTTCCCGACAGCGTGGGGCTGCCCCACAATGGGAAACCCCATTGACCGGCCGGTGTAACGGAGCATCCCGCCGGCGGGTCGGGGCAGAAATGTGGCGGGGCGGGATGGAGAATTTTGCTCCAGTATTCTCGCTATGGGCAGACAATAATTGGTCAGTGTGCCGACACCAAATTTGTTCATTGTCAGATTGTACAGTATATGAAATTGGACACATTTTGGCTAATACAATTGCTGGAGTCTTTGCTTTTGGAATGTTGTTCCCTTCCAGCCACTTGGGTCCAATGTTGTTGCTTGATTATCTCTGAAGTTGAAGGGGGAATCAAAAGTTTGAACTGTGTGCGTAGTTTCCTTTTTAACCTCAGTATAACCAGTGAGCTTTGTGTTGTTGAATGTGCAGTGTTTCTGTATGTCATTAGGAAGCTACTGGCATGTTTAGGTGGAAAGCTTTTATCTCTTGAAACCTTCACTGCATGCTTGAGCGATTATATGAAATGTTCAGCTAAACCATTGGTAGCGGGATGGTAGGGGGCATATTTGATATGACAGATGCCACACTCCTTCAAGTAGTCCTCGAATGTGGTTGGTGTGAACTGAGTACCGTTATCGTTCATGAGTTGTTCGTGTTGCCCAAATCTTGTAAATACCTCGTCTGTTATGGTCTGTTCCGTAGTTGTTAATTTCATGATGGTAACCTCCAGCGACTTCAAATGCGCATAAACCATGATCAAAAACATGTGTCCTTCGACTGGTTCCACATAAATGACATGTATTCTTTGCCATAGCCTGGTAGGCCATTCCCATGATTCAAAGGTTGTAATTGAGATGTATTTCTCAATGCAGCACAGGATTGGCATAACCCCACCTTCTTCTCTATTTGAGCATCCAACCTGGGTCACCAGAAGTAGCTTCTTGACAACTCTAACTACATTGGGATAGCCCTCATCTGTTCCAGGATTCTACTGCATAGACACGGTGGAATGATTAATATTCCACAACAATACTCCATTTTGCACTGTCAACTCAAAATGCCTGGTAGGATAAGGTATAAGACGGCCAAATAAATAATGGTGGAACCTTTGAATACCAAAAATAATGCTGAGAGCTTCTATCCCAAATTGAGTATGTTGGACTCAGCGCTAGTCAATGTCTTGGAAGCAATTGCTATTGGTTGCTCTTCACCTGAAGGCATTACATGCGAGACAACTGCTCCAACCCCATAGGGTGATGTATTGCAAGTAAGCTGCAGCTTCAGTTTTGGGTTATAATGGATCAATAACTCCGATTCCTGTAATTTCTTTTAACATTTTGGCAAACATCCTCTCAATTTTTCTTCCAGAGCCAAGCTTGTTTGTTACAAAACAAAGTGAGTAAAGGCGTCAACCTTGTTGCTAAGTGCGGCACAAACTTTCCATCGCAATTTAATCTGAGAAACAACCTTAACTGAGTCACGTTCTGCGGCCATGGAGCACCCAGGATCTCTGACATCTCCTTAGGTTCTTTGTGAAGACTGTCTTGGTCAATGATGTGTCCAGGATAGTGAATAGAAGATTTTAAAATTCGCACATCTCTTTCTTGACCCTGAGATTATGCAGTTAAAGTTATGCAAGAGCATCTTCTAGATTCTTTACATGTTCTACATCGTTCGAACCTGTAACAAATTGTCGTCCATTAACATTGCACACCCGATGGCCCACTCAAGATATGATCTATAGATTGTTGGAAGAGAGCCGGTGCTGACGTTAATCTGAACAGAAGCCTCTGATACCAAAACAGACCCTTGTGTGTTACTATGGTCAGTAATAGCCACGTTCATTTATAGATAGGAGAGATCAATTTAGCTCACTGTTTGGCTGCCTGAGAGGTCTGAAAAAAGATCTTAGATAATTGGTAAGGGTATTAATCAGCACATAATACCGGGTTGATAGTCGTTTTGAAATCCCCCCATATTCGTACGGAACCATCCTTCTTTCAGACTGCCATGATTGGTGTTGCGCAATCGCTGGTGGTGACAGGCTTATTGACTCTTGTCTTCAGTAACCTCTCAAGTTCTTCTTCCACTTTAGACCAAATAGCATAGGGCACCTTCAAACACTTAGGCATGCTGTCTGTCTTTATCCTGACTTTCACTTTGACCCCAGTCAAGGATCCAAGTGACGCCTCAAATACTTTTGCATGTTTTCTCAGAAGTGATTGAAGATCGTTCGTAGAATCAACAATTAGTTCACGACGGTGCCGTTTAGAGCACTCTTCCTTAACCAAGATCTACCAAACAATGCAGGAAAGTTTCCTTGAGCAATGTGAAGAGGCAATTCCACATTCTACTCATTAACTTCCACAGTCATCTTGATGAAGCCCTTCAGCATGGCCTCCTCACTGTCGTGTTGGGTGCTCTGCTACACAGACGAACCAACACGGTTGCAGATGGTACAACTCTGTTTTATTACTTTCAATAACAACATCTGTAAACTTGTTACTGTGGTTCGTTCATTACCCTTTAACCTGTGGACCCATCCCGACACTATCTTGGAGAGGCACTCAGCACATGGTGAATGTCTGAGTGGCTTGCTGTGAGCTCTGTGCCCTGAGCTGTCTCCTGCTGGAATGAGCGGGAGCTGTGGTGTTCCCTGTTTTATAGTGCGTGTGCCCTTGCTTGTGATTGGCTGTGATGTTGCGTGTGTGTTGATTGGTCCGTTGATCTGTCCATCAGTGTGTATGTGTGTTTGCACCATGATGTTTATCTGAATATCATGACACTCACTATATGTCCTCACATCAAATGGTTGCACTAGCAAATACTTTAATTCCTGATGTTATATTGATTCAGGAATAAGTGATAATGCAGTGTCCATATCCACTTCCATCTTAATAGTGTTCTCATTTAATTTTGGATAGGTCCAAAATGGTTGCTGGTCTCCTTGTACTGCTAGAATGGCAAACTTACATTCCTTAAGCTGACTTGATACTGATGTACTCAGCAAGATCACTTAACTGGTAAACTCACCCTGTGGGTGAGTTTCCAAATATTGACTGGAAATACTATAGTTCGAGTACTTTAGATGGGTCCGTTTTTGTCCAATGTGTGCAGGAGGGTTTCCTGACACAGTATGTAGATAGACCAACGAGAGGCGACGCCGTATTGGATTTGGTAGTGGGTAATGAACCAGGACAGGTGTTAGATTTGGAGGTAGGTGAGCACTTTGGTGATAGTGACCACAATTCGATTACGTTTACTTTAGTGATGGAAAGAGATAGGTATATATCGCAGGGCAAGAGTTATATCTGGGGGATAGGCAATTATGATGCGATGAGGCAAGACTTAGGATGCATCGGATGGAGGGGGCAGCAGGGTAGCATAGTGGTTAGCACAATTGCTTCACAGCTCCAGGGTCCCAGGTTCGATTCCTGGCTTGGGTCACTGTCTGTGCGGAGTCTGCACATTCTCCCCATGTGTGCGTGGGTTTCCTCCGGGTGCTCCGGTTTCCTCCCACAGTCCAAAGATGTGCAGGTTAGGTGGATTGGCCATGATAAATTGCCGTTAGTGTCCAAAATTGCCCTTAGTATTGGGTGGGGTTACTGGGTTATGGGGATAAGGTGGAGGTGTGGACCTTGGGTAGGGTGCTCTTTCCAAGAGCCGGTGCAGACTCGATGGGCTGAATGGCCTCCTTCTGCACTGTAAATTCTATAAGAGAGGAAAACTGCAGGGAATGGGCACAATGGAAATGTGGAGCTTGTTCAAGGAACAGCTACTGCGTGTCCTTGATAAGTATGTACCTGTCAGGCAGGGAGGAAGTGGTTGAGCAAGGGAACCGTGGTTGTCAAGAGGAAGAAGGAGGCTTATGTAAAGATGAGACATGAAGGTTCAGTTAGGGCACTCGAGAGCTACAAGTTAGCTAGGAAGGACCTAAAGAGTGAGCTAAGAAGAGCCAGGAGGGGACATGATAAGTCTTTGGCAGGTATGATCAAGGATAACCCTAAAGCTTTCTATAGATATGTCAGGAATAAAAGAATGACTAGAGTTAGAGTAGGGCCAGTCAAGGACAGTACTGGGAAGTTGTGCTTGGAGTCCGAGGAGATAGGAGAGGTGCTAAGTGAATACTTTTCGTCAGTATTCACACAGGAAAAAGACAATGTTGTCGAGGAGAATACTGAGATTGAGGCTACTAGACTAGAAGGGCTTGAGGTTCATAAGGAGGAGGTGTTAACAATTCTGGAAAGTGTGAAAATAGATAAATCCCCTGGGCCGGATGGGATTTATCCTAGGATTCTCTGGGAAGCTAGGGAGGAGATTGCTGAGCCTTTGGCTTTGATCTTTAAGTCATCTTTGTCTACAGGAATAGTGCCAGAAGACTGGAGGATAGCAAATGCTGTCCCCTTGTTCAAGAAGGGAAGTAGAGACAACCCCGGTAACTATAGACCAGTGAGCCTTACTTCTGTTGTGGGCAAAATCTTGGAAAGGTTTATAAGAGATAGGATGTATAATCATCTGGAAAGGAATCATTTGATTAGAGATAGTCAACATGGTTTTGTGAAGGGTAGGTCGAGCCTCACAAACCTTATTGAGTTCTTTGACAAAGTGACCAAACAGGTGGATGAGGGTAAGGCGGTTGATGTGGCGTATATGGATTTCAGTAAAGCGTTTGATAAGGTTCCCCACGAAAGGCTACTGCAGAAAATAAGGAGGCATGGGATTCAGGGTGATTTAGCAGTTTGGATCAGAAATTGGCGAGCTGGAAGAAGGCAAAGGGTGGTGGTTGATGGGAAATGTTCAGACTAGAGTCCAGTTACTAGTGGTGTACCACAAGGATCTGTTTTGGAGCCACTGCTGTTTGTTATTTTTATAAATGACCTGGAGGAGGGCGTAGAAGAATGGGTGAGTAAATTTGCAGATGACACTAAAGTCGGTCGAGTTGTGGACAGTGCGGAAGGATGTTACAAGTTACAGAGGGACATAGATAAGCTGCAGCGCTGGGCTGAGAGGTAGCAAATGGAGTTTAATGCAGAAAAGTGTGAGCTGATTCATTTTGGAAGGAATAACAGGAAGACAGAGTACTGGGCTAATGGTAAGATTCTTGGCAGTGTGGATGAGCAGAGAGATCTCGGTGTCCATGTACATAGATCCCTGAAAGTTGCCACCCAGGTTGAGAGGGTTGTTAAGAAGGCGTACGGTGTGTTAGCTTTTATTGGTAGAGGGATTGAGCCATGAGGTCATGTTGCAGCTGTACAAAACTCTGGTGCGGCCGCATTTGGAGTATTGCGTGCAATTCTGGTCACCGCATTATAGGAAGGATGTGGAAGCATTGGAAAGGGTGCAGAGGAGATTTACCAGAATGTTGCCTGGTATGGAGGGAAGATCTTATGAGGAAAGGCTGAGGGACTTGAGGCTGTTTTCATTAGAGAGAAGAAGGTTAAGAGGCAACTTAATTGAGGCATGCAAGATGATCAGAGGATTGGATAGGGTGGACAGTGAGAACCTTTTTCCTCGGATGGTGATATCTAGCACGAGGGGATATAGTTTTAAATTGAGGGGAGACAGATATAAGACAGATGTCAGAGGTAGGTTCTTTACTCAGAGAGTAGTAAGGGCGTGGAGTGCCCTGCCTGCAACAGTAGTGGACTCGCCAACACTAAGGGCATTCAAATGGTCATTGGATAGACGTATGGACTATAAGGGAATAGTGTAGATGGGCTTCAGAGTGGTTTCACAGGTCGGCCCAACATCGAGGGCCGAAGGGCCTGTACTACGCTGTAATATTCTGTGTTCTATGTTCTATGTGGGTCTAGGTAGGGTGCTCTTTTTGAGGGTTTGTGCAGATTCGATGGGCCTTCTGCACTGTAGGAATTGTATGGTTCTATGATTCTCACAAACTCCATCTTATGGACTTTAGCTCGAACACCAATCAGCGAAGCTTCTCTTGCAGCAAGTTCCATAATTTCTATAGCAGATTTTAGGGTTAATGCAACTTCAGTCAACAATTTACTTTGGATGGCTTCATTCCTAAGGCCACAAACTAATCAGTCACAAAGTGTATCATCCAAAGTTTGGCCAATTTGTATACTTTGCTAGCTTTCGCAGTAATGCAGCAAATTGTGAAATGTTTTCTCCTTCCCCCTGTGAATGACAGTGAAAGTGGAATCTTTCAGTTATTAATATTGGACGGGGAGAGAAATGTTCTTGCAACTGACCAGTTGCCAGGTTTAGTTGGGTGCACTAAATTCTGTAGCAACATGAATGGTTTCCTCCCAACGGAGCTAAGAAAGGTCACAGTGTGCAGGTCCGCTGGTGTTTGATTGACTTGAAGGAACAACTGGAACCTTTCTTCATAAGAGTTCCATGTCTTCTCCTGCCCATCAAATGCGTCCATGGCGTCTTTTCTTCCCGCCATTTTTGGATTGCAGCTCCCTGATTTGGGCTACTCAGCCTTCATCCTGTCTACCCGGACATTTATTTTCTCTCCGTTTAAAACAGCCAAACTCTTAGTGCACAAGCAGACTAGCTGTTTCTGTGCCTCGCTATCGATTCCCGGGCAGTAGTTTGCTGAGTCGGCAGCCCTGTAGATTTGCGATCCTGCGGCCCGTTTCAGAGCCTTGTGCGCAGTCTCCGCAGCTCCATCTACCACAACGGTCAGTGTACTGAAAACCTCAGTCCTCCATTTGAAGTAAGATCCCAGTAATCCGCAGTTGTCCGATAGCTTTTTAAAAAGAAAACTTTTCCTTTGTACTAGCGGATGTCACGATCGCACGGATGATACGCCGACATCCCGCTGCAAACTGTCAGTTTCTGAGTTGTTTTTACTTGCCACAACGATGATTTCACCTTGGATGTCGACGATATTTGTCCTCACCTCACTCCTGATGGTGCATGGGCCTGAATCTCCATCGATAATTCCTTCTTCTGGCGCACAAAATCATTGTTGAAAGTTGTTTTACTCCCTTTGTTTTTAAATAGCCCCCGTTCTCATCGCCAGCTTCTCTTTTGTTATGTTTTTCATTGTAGCTGAAAAGAGAATGAATCAGAAGTGACACACATCGAGTTCATGTAACATAGAGCAAAGGGTTTATTTATAAGATGCTGCTCAAACAGGGTACAATGGTGAACGCCACAAAACCCAGTGAAACGCTCTAATAATGTCACACGTGACATTACACCAGCCAGTGATGTTACTCTGATACACAGCACAATCTAAATACTTAAGCTCAATCTTGGCTTTTGAATTAAGATTATCTTGAAGCAAGTATGAGGCAAATGAAAAAAGGAATGGAATTGAACTTTATCTGGAAAATGGGTTGTTACTCCAAATGTCACAAAACATTTGCATAAATGTTCAAGGAACAGGTGCTACGTGTCCTTGATATGTATGTCCCTGTCAGGCAGGGAAGAGATGGTCAAGTGAGGGAACTATGGTTGACAAGAGAGGTTGAATGTCTTGTTAAGAGGAAAAAGGTGACTTATGTAAGGCTGAGGAAACAAGGTTCAGACAGGGCATTGGAGGGATACAAGATAGCCAGGAGGGAACTGAAGAAAGGGATTAGGAGAGCTAAGAGAGGGCATGAACAATCTTTGGCGGGTAGGATCAAGGAAAACCCCAAGGCCTTTTACACATATGTGAGAAATATGAGAATGACTAGAGCGAGGGTAGGTCCGATCAAGGACAGTAGCGGGAGATTGTGTATTGAGTCTGAAGAGATAGGAGAGGTCTTGAACGAGTACTTTTCTTCTGTATTTACAAATGAGAGGGGCGATATTGTTGGAGAGGACAGTGTGAAACAGATTGGTAAGCTCGAGGAAATACTTGTTAGGAAGGAAGATGTGTTGGGCATTTTGAAAAACTTGAGGATAGACAAGTCCCCCGGGCCTGACGGGATATATCCAAGGATTCTATGGGAAGCAAGAGATGAAATTGCAGAGCCGTTGGCAATGATCTTTTCGTCCTCACTGTCAACAGGGGTAGTGCCAGGGGATTGGAGAGTGGCGAATGTCGTGCCCCTGTTCAAAAAAGGAACTAAGGATAACCCTGGGAATTATAGGCCAGTTAGTCTTACTTCAGTGGTAGGCAAAGTAATGGAAAGGGTACTGAAGGATAGGATTTCTGAGCATCTAGAAAGACACTGCTTGATTAGGGATAGTCAGCACGGATTTGTGAGGGGTAGGTCTTGCCTTACAAGTCTTATTGAATTCTTTGAGGAGGTGACCAAGCATGTGGATGAAGGTAAAGCAGTGGATGTAGTGTACATGGATTTTAGTAAGGCATTTGATAAAGTTCCCCATGGTAGGCTTATGCAGAAAGTAAGGAGGCATGGGATAGTGGGAAATTTGGCCAGTTGGATAACGAACTGGCTAACCGATAGAAGTCAGAGAGTGGTGGTGGATGGCAAATATTCAGCCTGGATCCCAGTTACCAGTGGCGTACCGCAGGGATCAGTTCTGGATCCTCTGCTGTTTGTGATTTTCATTAATGACTTGGATGAGGGAGTTGAAGGGTGGGTCAGTAAATTTGCAGACGATACAAAGATTGGTGGAGTTGTGGATAGTAAGGAGGGCTGTTGTCGGCTGCAAAGAGACATAGATAGGATGCAGAGCTGGGCTGAGAAGTGGCAGATGGAGTTTAACCCTGAAAAGTGTGAGGTTGTCCATTTTGGAAGGACAAATATGAATGCGGAATACAGGGTTAACGGTAGAGTTCTTGGCAATGTGGAGGAGCAGAGAGATCTTGGGGTCTATGTTCATACATCTTTGAAAGTTGCCACTCAAGTGGATAGAGTTGTGAAGAAGGCCTATGGTGTGCTCGCGTTCATTAACAGAGGGATTGAATTTAAGAGCCGTGAGGTGATGATGCAGCTGTACAAAACTTTGGTAAGGCCACATTTGGAGTACTGTGTACAGTTCTGGTCGCCTCATTTTAGGAAGGATGTGGAAGCTTTGGAAAAGGTGCAAAGGAGATTTACCAGGATGTTGCCTGGAATGGAGAGTAGGTCTTACGAGGAAAGGTTGAGGGTGCTAGGCCTTTTCTCATTAGAACGGAGAAGGATGAGGGGCGACTTGATAGAGGTTTATAAGATGATCAGGGGAATAGATAGAGTAGACAGTCAGAGACTTTTTCCCCGGGTGGAACAAACCATTACAAGGGGACATAAATTTAAGGTGAAATGTGGAAGATATAGGAGGGATATCAGAGGTAGGTTCTTTACCCAGAGAGTAGTGGGGGCATGGAATGCACTGCCTGTGGAAGTAGTTGAGTCGGAAACATTAGGGACCTTCAAGCAGCTATTGGATAGGTACATGGATTACGGTAAAATGATATAGTGTAGATTTATTTGTTCTTAAGGGCAGCACGGTAGCATTGTGGATAGCACAATTGCATCACAGCTCCAGGGTCCCAGGTTCGATTCCGGCTTGGGTCACTGTCTGCGCGGAGTCTGCACGTCCTCCCCGTGTCTGCGTGGGTTTCCTCCGGGTGCTCCGGTTTCCTCCCACAGTCCAAAGATGTGCGGGTTAGGTGAATTGGCCAATGATAAATTGCCCTTAATGTCCAAATTGCCCTTGGTGTTGGGTGGAGGTGTTGGGTTTGGGTGGGGTGCTCTTTCCGGGGGCCGGTGCGGACTCGGGGGGCCGAATGGCCTCCTTCTGCACTGTAGGTTCAATGATAATCTATGATTAATCTAGGACAAAGGTTCGGCACAACATCGTGGGCCGAAGGGCCTGTTCTGTGCTGTATTTTCTATGTTCTATGTTAAATCAGGAATGCTACGGTAAAGAACTTCTAAAAATTAATTTACAGGATTTGAGCATCGCTGGCTAGGCCAGCATTTATTGGCCATCCCTAATTGCACTTCAGAAGGTTATGACGAGCTGCCTTCTTGAACTGCTATAGTCCCTGAGGTGTAGGTACACCTACAGTACTCTTAGGGAGGGAGTTACAGATTTTTGACCCAGCGACAGTGAAGGAACAGTGATATATTTCCAAGTCAGGATCGTGAGTAACTTGGCGCAGAACTTCCAGGTGGTGGTATTCCCATATATCTGCTGCCCTTGTCCTTCTAGATGGTAGCGGTCGTGGGTTTGAAAGATGCTGCCCGAGGAGCCTTGGTGAGATTCTGCAATGCATTTTGTAGATGGTACACACTGCAACTACTATGCATCGGTGGTCAGTGTTTGAATGTTTGTTGAAGGGGTAGCAATCAAATGGAATGCTTTGTCCTAGATGTTGTTGAGCTTCTTGAGTGTTGTTGGAGCTCCACTCATCCAGGCAAGTGGAGAGTATTCCATCGCACTCCTGATTTTTGAAAGGCTTTGGGTAGTCAGGAGGTGAGTTACCCTGTACAGGATTCCTAGTCTCTATCCTGCTCTTGGAGCCACAGCATTTATATGGCTGGTCCAGTTCAGTTTCTAGTTAATGGTAACCGCCAAGATGTAGATAGTGGGGGATTCTGTGATGGTAATGACATTGATCATCAAGGGCAATGGCTAGATTCTCTCTTGTTGGAGATGGTCATTGCCTGGCACTTGTGTGGCATGATTGTTATTTGGCACTTGTCATCCCAAGCTTGGATATTGTCCAGGTCTTGCTACATTTGGACATGGACTGCTTCAGTATCTGAGGAGTCACAAATGGCGCTGAACACTGTGCAATCACCAGTGAGTATTCCCAATTCTGACCTTTTGATGGAAGGAAGGTCATTGATGAAGTAGCTGAAGATGGTTAGGTCTAGGACACTACTCTGAGGAACTCCTGCAGTGATGTCCTGGAGCTGAGATGATTGACCTCCAACCACCACAACCATTTACCTTTGTGCTAGGTATGATTCCAACCAGTGGGTGGTATTCCTCCTTATTCCCATTGACTCCAGTTTTGTTAGGGCTCCTTGATGCCATACTCAGTCAAACGTTGCCATGAATTCAAGGACAGAGACTCTCACCTCACCTCAGGAAATCAGCTCTTTTGTCTATGTTTAAACCAAGACTGCAAATTGTTCAGTAGCTGAGTGATCCTGGCGGAACACAAACTGATCGTCAATGAGCAGGTTATTGCTAGGCAAGTGCTGCTTCACAGCACCATTGTTGACCCTTTCCATCAGTTT
Source organism: Scyliorhinus torazame (assembly GCF_047496885.1). NCBI lineage: Eukaryota > Metazoa > Chordata > Chondrichthyes > Carcharhiniformes > Scyliorhinidae > Scyliorhinus > Scyliorhinus torazame. Next base: position 77,344,726 of record NC_092715.1, read on the forward strand.
ATTGATGATTGAGAGTAGACTGATAGGGCGGTAATTGGCCAGATTGCTTTATGTGTACAAGATATGTCTGGGAAATTTTCCACATTGCCAGGTAGATGCCAGTGTTGCAGCTGCACGGGAAGAGCTTGGCAGGTTCTGGAGATGTGAGCTTAAACAAACTGATCCCCCAAAACACGAGAAGAGTATTTGTTTAATTTCTGCAGGTTGGATTTTTTTGAATGTTACTTGTTCTTAAATAGCCAGAATGTGGATATGCCGGTGTTGGACTGGGGTGAGCACAGTAAGAAGTCTTACAATACCAGGTTAAAGTCCAACAGGGTTTTTTCAAATCACTAGCTTTCTGTTGCTATTTTTATTTGGTTCTGAATATGGCGGTCAATATGGTCGCCTTCCTTAATTCTGATTACGTTTGCTCTAGAGTCGCCAGGCATCTTTCGATACCGCCACAAGGTTCAAACCCGAATACTGATCAAAGACTTGGTACACCAGTTAGTTAGTTCAAAGTCAATGCTTATTTATTTACACACTCAGTTAAATATACTCATGCACGAAACTCTACAGACTAAACTATCACTACTGCTAAAGCCTATACTTAGCTTCGGGCTCTTTTGGGCGGGCCTTGAACTTGGCCCCAATCAATTGGGCCGTTTCTTGATCATTCATATTGATCTCATCCAATAAAGGGGTGGGTGCCCTGATGGCTGGGCGTGTCCTAGGTGGCCTTTGGCCTGCTTTGTTTTCAGTCTCCTCTGGCGCCGGGGTGTCTGCCCTAGTATCGGTTACTCAAATGTTACTCTTTTGTTCCCGGAGATGGTCCATTAGTATGCTAATGGGCCTACAGTTTTGGTCTTGTCTGGGAGCTGCGGCTCCAATATGCAGACAAACTCTGAACCTGCTTGTTTTCTCAGTATTGTCCATTTTCCCTGCAATCTTTGCAAAGTTTCCATTTTGTAATCGGGAAGTGGCCATCCCAGATGGCTACACACCCTCCTTGTGATCCTCAACGCGAAGCGTGAAGGATCACATTACCGCGTCGTCTTCGTCCTCTGACCAAGCGGGGCACCCATAAGCACTTCACGGGCTCTATACTGCCCTATCCTATGAATCGCAATTTTTACCTAAAATCATTTTGCATACATACATCACTATAAATCTATATGGGGCACTATGACATTCAGGCATGCATTACAAAATAAAAAAACTGTAACCTCTAACTATCCTCAATAAACTATCCTCACTCAAACAATCAACAATAATCTACAACACTTTAAACTGTACAAATAGCAGCAACACAAGTTTCTCTGGCTTGGCAGTCAAGCACAGAGGTTTACATTTCTTTATTGAATGAAATAAACACACACCAAGAAACGGATGCACTTTAATTCACTCAAGGGGTTGGGGGGTTTGGTGAAGTCCGAAAATAGGGGATCTAAACGTGTATACCGGGGTGCGAGAGTGGGAGGCTCTCCTTCGCCATTTCCTGAGTCTAAGTGTCTGCACGATACTGCAGAGTATCGCCAGTACTAAGAGTGCTTCTACTATGTAAGATAGTGAATGCCAGGTGATAAATCTGTCACACCAGGTCAGGGTGTTAGTAACTGTCTCGGGGGTAACTATCTCGGGGTTAACTATCTCAGGGTACAGTGTATAGCAGAGGTGGGAATCATTCACGGCCTGTGTGGTGGGGTCAGGGGGGTAGCGTCCGCGAGCAACTGAAGGGATCCCGCTAAGATCCAGGTGAAAAACATGAAGGTTGTCTTCATCTTTCCTTCTTTCGGTCTTCTTCTTTTTCTTCCTCTGGGGTTCCTGAGGTTCCGGAGTTCTGTGGACACAAGCATAATATAATTGGTCACCATCTGTGTCTCCCTCATTTTTTTTTTAAACCAAATATTTGGACAAGACATCCGAGAAAAATACAGACACAGTGCGAGCCGTCTCGCAGCCTGTGCGATCTACCATCCTAGTGTTTGAGGATGTAAATAGCATACGGAAGCAACTTAAGGGTCGCCAGAAACAAACAAAAGAATTTTGAACTGAAAGTGCCAAAATGAGGTGCGTATGGACCGCGGCGGGTAAGAAATGGGTGGAATCCCCGGGTAGGACGGTGATCAGTGACGTTCATGCTCTACCCGAGCGTAGCTGACCAGAGGGGGGTCATCAGGCAGGGCGGGGACCAGTGCCGTTTCTCCACTGCCTGAGCGACCGGCAAGAACGGGTAAGAATGTGGTCGTCGTGGGGGCTGCCTCTCGTGATTACCTTCGAAACAGAAGAGTAGTTATGAGTGGAGTCTGCCGACAAACTAGTTCCTCTGAACGGTTGTCTGTTGACAAACTTGTTCCATTAACAGCCATTGGGCGTCAAAAGGGTAGTGGCGTGGGCCATGAAAACTTTTAAATTCACAAACAACATTTAACATGTACATTAAACGAACAAACATACGACAAACATGGTGCAGGTTCCATCAGAAAGGACACTGTATCTCTCCATCGGTTCCTTTTTACCATCATGTGGACACCTCATTGCTCAGTAGCGAACAAGGTCGCAAAGGGATTTGTTTGGTGGAAGTCAGACTCTATGTCATCATCTTCTCCTGGCTGCCATACTCTTGACTGGAGTAGTTTGGCTAAAGCTGCTTGGGGCGAATTGGGGTCCATCTCATCATTCCGGATGAGCCTAAACGAATTGTCTCGGTGCCAGAATCATGTGAGAGGTTGGAGCTACTAGGTTTTAATCCGTAATCGTCGGTCGGTGGGTCTGGGTCAGGGGCTTTGATGTACGTGATTTCGAAGGGGTCATTGAAATCATGCTCGGATTCGCTGGGAGTGGGGTCTGGTGCAGGGGTGTAATCATAACGTGATGTGCTGTGGCTGTCGTCATTGCTATCGCTGTCACTGTCGCTGCTGGTTGAAGGAAGCGAGAGGCAGAGTCGTTCCTCTGGGGGTGGAGTTGAAGATGTGTCTGAGAACGGGCTGGACTGGCTGGGAGAGGGTAAGAATGCGTCATCTGTGGGCGGGGCATGCTCGTCTGCTGCTGCGAGCGAGATGTGGTGTGCATGGTTGTTTTGCGAGCCACAAGCCTTAAGCTGGTTTATGTGAAACCACGAAGACTTGCCATTGGGATATGTGATCTTATATATAGAGGGGCTGACTTTGTCAGAGATGGAGTACGGTCCGGAAAATTTGGGAGAAAGGAATGAACTGGGTTGTATAGGGAAAGTATCACTTGTTGCCCGACTACAAACTCGGTGGCGTGTACTGTTTTATCGAAACAGGCCTTGCTTTGTTTCCTCCTGGTCCCACGTCTCACAGCTGCTGCGAGCTGGGCTGCCTTTATATTCTCAATAAGCTGCTGTACAGCATTTTCATGCGTGAGGGCGGTGACTGCAGGGCTCGCCAAATCCAGTCCTAATAAATACTCTGCCCCTTTCATGGGGCGTCCGGTCATGAGGGTGTGGGGGGTGTATCCTGTGGACATGGATACCGTGTTTCTTATGAACATCAGTGCGAAGGGGAGAACTGAGTCCCAGGTGCTGTTCTGTTGCACCATTTTCCTGAGAGTGTTTTTTAGAGTTCTGTTCATCCTCTCTACAATGCCGCCTGACTGGGGGTGGTATGCAATGTGAAACTTTTGCCTAATTCCGAAAATTGTGAGGACGTTCTTCATTACTCTTCCTGTAAAATGGGAGCCTTGATCGGACTCTATACTGCATGGGAGGCCCCACCTTGTAAAGATGTGCTGTGTTAGGATTTTAGCTGTTGTTTTGGCCGTATTCGTTCTGGATGGAAAAGCTTCCACCCATTTTGTGAAAGTGTCGATGATCACCAACACATACTTAAAACCATTTCTGCAGGGGGGTACGGGTCCTATATAATCTATCTGCAAATTCGTCCAGGGGCCATTAACGGAGCGGGTGTGACTAAGCTGAGCCTTTCTTGCATATCTGTCCGGATTGTTCTGGGCACAGATCAAGCAATTTTCAATGTAATGGGTTACATCGGCTTTTAAATCAGGCCACCAGCAGAGAGGTCTGAGGTGGGTTAGGGTGGGTTCAATGCCTTGGTGTCCATGATTGTCATGGAACTGACAAATAATCTGGTTCCTGTCCTGGCTGGGAACTACATAAATTCCGACTTTCAAAATCACACCGTCATGTGTGCTAATTGCGTTCTTAAACTTTTTGTATGGGGCTGGGAAGGTTCCATTTGAAACTTCCCTGAGCTTTTCATCTTCGTTTTGGGCTTTCGCTAGATCCTGAATGTTGGTCTGTAGACCTGAACCGCGTGTAATGGGGTGCTCTCGGGGGGGGTTCCAAAAGTAACCATGTCTGCAACCTGCCTTCGCTAGAACATCTGCTTTAACGTTACCGGGGGGGGGGAAGAATGGTGATGACTGCGAACCTTAATTATGCCATATTTCCTATCTTTAGCTGTCTCTAGGATATGCCGGAGTAATGGGCTGAGGGTAGGGGCTTTCCGTCTGCGGAAACAAATCCTCTAGTTTCCCACAGGGGTAGGAATTCCGTTAAATTACTGCAGACATATAAACTGTCCGAATATATGTCGGCTGGGGCCGGAAACGAGTCGGGGTGATCTACAATGTACGCTATGACTGCGAGTTCTGCTGCCTGCGAGCCTAGATGTCCTGGCAACTTTAATGAAATCTCTTCAAGGGCGCGTCCCTGCGCGTCCTCTACATAAATGCTGCAACCGGTGATTATAGAACATAGAACATAAAACGATACAACGCAGTACAGGCCCTTCGGCCCACGATGCTGCACCGAAACAAAAAGCCATCTAACCTACACAATGCCATTATCATCCACATGCTTATCCAATAAACTTTTAAATGCCCTCAATGTTGGCGAGTTCACTACTGTTGCAGGTAGGGCATTCCACGGCCTCACCACTCTTTGCGTAAAGAACCTACCTCTGACCTCTGTCCTATATCTATTACCCCTCAGTTTAAAGCTATATCCCCTCGTGCTAGCCATTTCCATCCGTGGGAGAAGACTCTCACTGTCCACCCTATCTAACCCCCTGATCATTTTGTATGCCTCTATTAAGTCTCCTCTTAACCTTCTTCTCTCCAACGAAAACAACCTCAAGTCCATCAGCCTTTCCTCATAAGATTTTCCCTCCATACCAGGCAACATCCTGGTAAATCTCCTCTGCACCCGCTCCAAAGCTTCCACGTCCTTCCTATAATGCGGTGACCAGAACTGTACGCAATACTCCAAATGCGGCCGAACCAGAGTTTTGTACAGCTGCAACATGACCTCATGACTCCGGAACTCAATCCCTCTACCAATAAAGGCCAACACTCCATAGGCCTTCTTCACAACCCTATCAACTTGGGTGGCAACTTTCAGGGATCTATGTACATGGACACCTAGATCCCTCTGCTCATCCACACTTCCAAGAACTTTACCATTAGCCAAATATTCCGCATTCCTGTTATTCCTTCCAAAGTGAATCACCTCACACTTCTCTACATTAAACTCCATTTGCCACCTCTCAGCCCAGCTCTGCAGCTTATCTATGTCCCTCTGTAACCTGCTACATCCTTCCGCACTGTCGACAACACCACCGACTTCTGTGTCATCCGCAAATTTACTCACCCACCCTTCTGCGCCCTCCTCTAGGTCATTGATAAAAATGACAAACAGCAACGGCCCCAGAACAGATCCTTCGATACCGCCACAAGGTTCAAACCCGAATATTGATCAAAGACTCGGTACACCAGTTAGTTAGTTCAAAGACAATGCTTATTTATTTACACACACAGTTAAATATACTCATGCACGAAACTCTACAGACTAAACTATCAGGTTTACCTTCTATCCCTGTTAATACGCATGCATTAACACACTTCCGAATCTCGGAGGTTTGATCAGTATCGTTCTCACACTTGCTAAAGCCTATATTTAGCTTTGGGCGCCCACTCAGTCAGAGGAACAATGGCTGTTGTTCGGTTCTGAGGCTGCTGGGGTGGAACTGGTACAGGGAAACATCTGAGGTCGTCTGTCTGGTAGCGTGCGTTGACCTTGGACTTACTTGCTTCTGGTGAAGCTGGTGGACAGGTCTCTCCACGGTGAGAGCCGGGTCCAAGAGAACGATTCTCTCTTGGAGCTCCTTCTTATAAAGGGGCTTCGCGCTCTTTTGGGCGGGCCTTGAACTTGGCCCCAATCAATTGGGCCGTTTCTTGATCATTCATATTGATCTCATCCAATAAAGGGGTGGGTTTGTTTTCGGTCTCCTCTGGCGCCGGTGTCTGCCTTAGGATCGGTTACTCAAATATTACTATTTTGTTCCCGGAGATGGCCCATTAGTATGCTAATGGGCCTACAGTTTTGGTCTTGTCAAGGAGCTACGGCTCCAATATGCAGACAAACACTGAACCTGCTTAGTTTCTCAGCATTGTCCATTTCCCCTGCAATCTTTGCAAAGTGTCCATTTTGTAATCGGGAAGTGGCCATCCCAGATGGCTACATTTCGGAGCACTGCTCCTTCCTCAGGTGAAGGATGATAAGTGAATCCATAAGCACTGTCCTCCAATTGCCAGGTTGCCTTGTGTCCCACATTATCTTCTGCACTTCACTTCTCAAGTAATGAGTCCTTTGAAAGTCCAAGTCAAACCTGCCTCTAAATTGAGAGCTGAGATAGAAAGACAACTGAAGTAGGAGGAGAAACAATTTAAATGAAAAAAAACAGCAAAAACAATTGAGAAAGAGACATGTTAAAAGAAGATGGGAAAAGTAGCAGAGTGGTGGTGTGATGTTTCATTGTAAAGGACCTTGTAAATGATGAGATTGTAACACACTCAAAATCCATTTGCTTCCTGCGAGTTAAAATTGGGCCCAACTGTCAGTTTTAATCATTGATTTAATAACCCAATTTTCAAGGTTCTGTTTTTGACCAGGGATTTCCATGGAAACCCTCCTACTCCACTGCACTCCACTACTATAATTACGACAGTGGAAGCCCCATTTATGAAAATACGTAACAGACTCGATTCTCCAAAAAATGTGCTCTAGCCCGAAGGAAACGAGGCCAGTGAATAGCGGGAGAGGCCAAAAAACAGAACTTTGCGAGGCGCCAAACAGTTTGTGATGGACCCAGCTCGCTCTTGTAGGCGAAATCAGGATCCCGCCGTAGCATGGCGAGAAACCAATTATCACCACTCATTGTGTCTTCCTTGGAGCTTCCCTCCGAGGTGGTCTCCTGGGAGACTGGAGAAGGGACCCCCTGGGGTGGTCCGGCACCATCAGCTGGAGGACCTGCGGGAGAATGGACATGTGGTCAGTGTGAGGGGTGGGTCCGTCAGTAAGGTAATGATCACTCACGTTTGACAGGTCCTCTGGGTGACGCCCGGTGGGTCCTCACCTCTGCGGCTTCCGCCAACCTCCGTATGTGTCACCACCCTGTCCTCGGGCACCCCACTCACCTCCAGGGCCCTTTCCTTCAAGGAATTGAAGATTCTTAAGTCCTGCATGCCTCTGCCAGTCTGGATTCTCTCCCGATGGTTGTGGGAGAGTTTTTCTTGAGGAGACACAGAGATGGCATCGTTAGCCACACACGTGGTTCACAGTGCTGGATGAAGGGAGGGATGGGGAGGGAGGTTTAAGGGAGCGGGGACGAGAGGGATGGGGTGAAGGGAGGGGGGTGAAGGGAGGGTTGGGGGTCTCATGGAGTGTTGGGGGGGTGGATGCTCGCGTGGGGGCGGAAAGGTCTCGGGGGGGGTGGGGGGGTCATTGCCATCTACTCACTCATGCTGTCCGGTGTAGGTCGTTGATCTTTTTATCGGCACTGGAGGTCAGTCCTCCTGGTCACACTCCTGGAGCCTACAGCCACTGCCACCTCATCCCAGGCAGCGTTGACTGCCCTGTGGCTCACCCTCCGGGACCCTCTGGGGAACAGGACATCTCTCCTGACCTCCACTGCATCTAGGAGCCTCCCCAAGTCTGCATCCCAAATCCTCGGCGCCATTGTTACAAGCTGACTGCGGTTGGCTGAGCAAGTGCTGCTTAAGTGCTGCTCGATCTAGTTAGCAGGGGGGTGGCGAAAGTGGTGCCAGCGAATTGGCTGGCAAGCCGGCATTTGCAGCGAGAAGTCCATGGGGTCTCATTCAGTGGACCAATTAACGTTGAGTAGCATTGCTGACCTTGCTGGCAATTCCTGCTCACTGCAACACTCAGACATCTTTCTGGATAAACGTGCCCCAAGTGTAACTTTGGGTAAGTTTGGCAGAGTATTTGCCGTCGGCGTTTTGGTGAGATCCAGACCTGGATTCACCCACACTTAGGGCGCAATCTAACTGAATTGCAACAGAGTGCGTTTAGCCAGGTGTTTCCCAGCATCGTAGTGCCGGCAAAAAACATGCTATCGAACGGAAATTAGTTGCAATCCAGGACCTCAGTGAGGAAATGCCCCGCCAAGGCTGCACTTAGTCCCGTTTTCTGCACTGAAGATCTCGCCTCGCCAGAACTCCTCAGTGCAGGAGGAGATTGGGGAACCATTTTTAAATGGCATCACGATATCTCGACCCCCTGGCACAATCCCCCTATCTCCAAAGCCCCAACTCACCAATAAGGAGGTCCTCGGGGGCCCCGCACTCTAACTTACACGGGTAGGGCACCCCCAGGCCTGATCCGCGGCACAGGTTCAATGCCAGCCTGACACCGTCAGCCCGGCAGTGCCCCTGCCAGTGTCACCTGGAAACCAAGGCAGTGCCAGACTGGAGGCCCAGATCCCCTGGAAGACCTCCTAAGTGCTGTTCCACCTCGGGAGCTGAACTTGCCGATGAGACCAGTTCCTCAGAGATTGGGACGCCATTCTAAAAATGTGCCCTGATCTCTGAGTGAGCTTGAAGGTCCCCCACACCCTCACCCACAGACAATGCCACCCCACAGACAAGCGCATCATTCTCCCCCCCCCCCAAGTGATGACACCATGCTCTGCGGTCGCTGAGACCCCCTTTCAGACCCCCCTCTTAGCCCCCCCCACCATTCAAGGGCATTATCCCCTCCCCAAGTGATGACACCACACTCTGCGGTCGCTGAGACCCCTCCTTTCAGGACCCCCCCCCTTCACCCCCCCCCAACATTTATGATGCCCCTTCATACCAGCTGCACCCTCCCACCCTTCATAACCTCCCTTCAATAACTCCCTTTGATGGGCATAGCCCTCTTCAAGCCCTGACTCTTGGCAGTGCCAAACTGGCACCTTGGTACGGTCAGCCTGGTACGTTGGAAGTGTCCCAGACACCCTGGGAGTGCCAAATTGTCCGGGTGCCGTGAGGGGTGGGGGGGGGGGGGGTGCTAATGGCTCTTTTAAATATGATTATCTAATCATGCAGTGAGGGCATGATCCAGATGGCGCTGGGCTCACGCACAGTTTTGCGCCTGGTGCACAGCCAATTTGGGCCTCCCCCACGAACTTCCTGGCGCACTGAGATCTGCGGCATGCGCAACGGAGTGACAAAATCGTGCCCAACATTTCTTGTTTTAAAAAAAATATTTTATTGAGGTATTTGAAATTTTTTATAACAGTAACATAAAAAAATGACATCAACATGGTAAAATAAACATTTCCCCCCCCCCAGCCCAATCTTCACACACCTCAACCATACAACAACAATTCCCCCCCCCCCCCCCCCCCCCCCCCCCCCCGCCCTTGGAATACTGCATCTGCTGACATTTTTATTTTCCCCGAGAAAGTCGACGAACGGCTGCCACCTCCGGGGGGACACTAACATTGACCCGCTTAAGGCAAACTTTATTTTCTCGAGACTGAGAAACCCAGCCATGTCACTAACCCAGGTCTCCACACTCGGGGGCTTCGAGTCCCTCCACATTAATAAGATCCGTCTCCGGGCTACCAGGGAGGCAAAGGCCAGGACGTTGGCCTCTTTCGCCCCCTGAACCCCCGGCTCTTCTGACACTCCAAGTTTCGCTACCTCCGGACTCAGCACCACCCGTGTTTTTAGTACCGCAGACATTGCCTTAGCAAAATCCTGCCAAAACCCTCTAAGCTTCGGACATGCCCAAAACATGTGGACATGATTTGCTGGGCTTCCCGCGCGCCTCGCACACCTATCCTCAACCCCAAAGAACTTATTCATCCTAGCTGCTGTCATGTGTGCCCGGGGGACTACCTTACATTGTATCAGGCTAAGCCTGGCGCATGATGAGGAGGTATTAACCCTGCTTAGGGCATCCGCCCATAGACCCGCCTCTATCTCTCCTCCTAGCTCGTCTTCCCACTTGCCCTTAAGCTCCTCCACTGGAGTTTCCTCTGCCTCCGAAGGCTCCTGGTAAATATCTGATACCTTCCCCTCTCCCACCCAGGTACTGGAAACTACTCTATCCTCTAACCCCCGTGGCGGCAGCAGCGGAAAGGCCGGCACCTGTTTTCTCAGGAAGCCTCGCACTTGCAAATCCTTAAAACCATTCCCTGCTGGCAATTTAAATTTATCCTCCAAAGCTTTTAAGCTGGGAAAGCTCCCATCTATAAATAGATCCCTCATCCTAATTCCTGCCCTCTGCCAACTCCAGAACACACCATCTCGCCCACCCGGTACAAACCTGTGGTTGTTACAAATCAGGGTCCAAATCGATGCTCCCTACCCTCTCTTATATCTCCTCCCCTGTCCCCAGATCCTCAGAGCCGCCACTACCACTGGACTTGTGGAGTATCGGGCCGGCGAGAACGGCAGAGGTGCCGTTACCAGTGCTCCCAAACTGGTGTCTTTACATGACGCCGCCTCCATCCGCTCCCATGCCGACTCCTCCCCCACTACCCACTTCCTAATCATGGCTATATTAGCCGCCCAGTAGTAATTGCAGAAGTTCGGCAGCGCCAACCCACCCTCCCCCTGTCTGTGCTCCAGCAACACTTTCTTCACTCGCGGGGTTTTACTCGCCCACACTAAGCCCAAAATAACCTTATTCACCCGCTTGAAAAAGGCCTTTGGGATGAAGATGGGGAGGCACTGAAAGACAAACAGAAATCTGGGGAGGACCGTCATTTTCACGGACTGTACCCTCCCTGCTAGTGATAGCGGGAGGATGTCCCATCTCTTAAAGTCCACTTCCAGTTGTTCTTCCAACCGGGATAGGTTTAACTTGTGCAGTGCCTCCCATTCCCGGGCCACCTTGATTCCCAGATATCAAAAGCTCTTCCCTCCCATTCTAAGCGGCAGCTCTCCCGGTCTCTCCTGCCCTCTTGCCTGGATCGCAAACATCTCGCTTTGCCCCATGTTCAATTTATACCCTGAAAAATTGCCAAATTCCCCCAAAATTCGCATTACTTCCCCCATCCCCTCCAACGGGTCTGAAATGTACAAGAGTAGGTCAACTGCGTAGAGTGAGACCCGGTGCTCCACCAACCCCTGAACCAGCCCTTTCCAGTTCCTAGAGGTTCTTAACACCATGGCCAATGGCTCTATGGCCAGAGCAAACAGTAACAGGGAGAGGGGGCACCCTTGCTCGTCCCTCGGTGTAGTTCAAAATACCCCGACCTCAGCCGGTTCATACGCACATTCGCTACTGATGCCTGATAGAGCACCCGCACCCAGTCAATAAAGCTCCCACCAAACCCAAACCTTCCCAGCGCCTCCCACAGGTAATTCCACTCCACCCGATCAAAAGCCTTCTCCGCATCCATCGCTACCACAACCTCCACCTCCTCTCCTTCTGAGGGCATCATAATAACATTGAGAAGGCTTCGAACATTGGCCTTGAGTTGCCTACCCTTAACAAATCCCGCCTGGTCTTCGCCTATCACCCCTGGGACACAGTCCTCTATCCTTGTGGTCAGTATCTTAGCCAGCAGTTTGGCGTCCACATTCAGTAGAGAAATCAGCCTGTATGACCCGCCTGGCTCCGGATCCTTCTCCCGTTTCAGAATCAATGAAATCGAGGCCTGTGACATTGTTGGGGGGAGAACTCCCTTCTCTCTTGCTTCATTAAATGTTCTCACCAGCAGTGGGCTCAATATCTCTGAAAACTTCTTATATAATTCCACTGGGTAGCCGTCAGGCCCCAGGGCCTTGCCCGACTGCATGTCCTCCAGCCACTTGATTATTTCCTCAATCTCAATTGGGGCTCCCAGCCCCTCCACCAGAACCTCCTCCACCCTCGGGAACCTCAACTGATCCAGAAACTGCCTCATCCCCCCCACCCCAGCCGGGGGCTCCGACTCATATAATTTACGATAAAATTCCTTAAAACATCTCGTTCACCCACGCTGGGTCCAGGACAGTATTACCATCTCTACTCTTTACTTTACCTATCTCCCTGGCCGCCTCTCTTTTCCTGAGCTGGTGCGCCAACATTCTGCTTGCCTTTTCCCCGGACTCATAGATCGCTCCCCTTGCCTTCCTCAACTGTTCCACTGCTTTCCCTGTGGTCAACAGCCCAAACTCCACCTGTAACCTCCACCGCTGCCTCAGTAGCCCCGCGTCCAGGGCCTCCGAGTATCTCCTGTCCACGTGGAGTATCTCCTCAACTAACCTGTCCCTCTCAGCCCGTTCCACCTTTTCTCTGTGGGCCCGTATTGAGATAAATTCCCCTCTGACTACTGCCTTCAAAGCTTCCCAGACCATCGCTGCAGAGGCCTCCCCTGTATCATTTGTTTCCAGGTAGTTCTGGATGGACTTGTTAACCCGCCCACAGATTGCTAGCAACCCCACATCCAGTCTCCACAGCGGGCATTGCCCTCTCTCCACACTAACCCGTAGATCCACCCAATGCGGGGCATGGTCCAACACTGCGATTGCCGAGTACTCAGTATCCACCACCTTCGGTATTAGCGCCCTGCTCAGTACAAAAAAGTCGATGCGAGAGTATACCTTGTGGACATGTGAAGAAAAGGAAAACTCCTTCGTCCTCGGCCGTGCAAACCTCCATAGGTCTACTCCCCCCATCTGTTCCATAAAACCCTTCAATTCCTTTGCTGCAGCCGGCCTCCCCCCTGTCCTGGATTTTGACCTGTCCACTTCCGGATCAATGACTGTGTTGAAGTCCCCTCCCATGATCAGGTTGTGTGACTCTAAATCTGGGATCTTACCTAACACCCACCTCATAAATTTCACGTTGTCCCAATTCAGAGCATATATGTTCACAAGTACCACTCACACTCCCTCCAGCTTCCAAACAAAGAACAAAGAAATGTACAGCACAGGAACAGGCCCTTCGGCCCTCCAAGCCCGTGCCGACCATGCTGCCCGACTAAACTACAATCTTCTACACTTCCTGGGTCCGTATCCTTCTATTCCCATCCTATTCATGTATTTGTCAAGATGCCCCTTAAATGTCACTATCGTCCCTGCTTCCACCACCTCCTCCGGTAGCGAGTTCCAGGCACCCTCTGCGTAAAAAACTTGCCTCGTACATCTACTCTAAACCTTGCCCCTCTCACCTTAAACCTATGCCCCCTAGTAATTGACCCCTCTACCCTGGGGAAAAGCCTCTGACTATCCACTCTGTCTATGCCCCTCATAATTTTGTATACCTCTATCAGGTCTCCCCTCAACCTCCTTCGTTCCAGTGAGAACAAACCGAGTTTATTCAACCGCTCCTCATAGCTAATGCCCTCCATACCAGGCAACATTCTTGTAAATCTCTTCTGCACCCTCTCTAAAGCCTCCACATCCTTCTGGTAGTGTGGCGACCAGAATTGAACACTATACTGAAAGTGTGGCCTCACTAAGGTTCTATACAGCTGCAACATGACTTGCCAATTCTTATACTCAATGCCCCGGCCAATGAAGGCAAGCATGCCGTATGCCTTCTTGACTACCTTCTCCACCTGTGTTGCCCCTTTCAATGACCTGTGGACCTGTACTCCTAGATCTCTTTGACTTTCAATACTCTTGAGGGTTCTACCATTCACTGTATATTCCCTACCTGCATTAGACCTTCCAAAATGCATTACCTCACATTTGTCCAGATTAAACTCCATCTGCCATCTCTCCGCCCAAGTCTCCAAACAATCTAAATCCTGCTGTATCCTCCGACAGTCCTCATCGCTATCCACAATTCCACCAACCTTTGTGTCGTCTGCAAACTTACTAATCAGACCAGTTACATTTTCCTCCAAATCATTTATATATACTACAAAGAGCAAAGGTCCCAGCACTGATCCCTGTGGAACACCACTGGTCACAGCCCTCCAATGAGAAAAGCATCCTTCCATTGCTACTCTCTGCCTTCTATGGCCTAGCCAGTTCTGTATCCACCTTGCCAGCTGACCCCTGATCCCGTGTGACTTCACCTTTTGTACTAGTCTACCATGAGGGACCTTGTCAAAGGCCTTACTGAAGTCCATATAGACAACATCCACTGCCCTACCTGCATCAATCATCTTAGTGACCTCCTCGAAAAACTCTATCAAGTTAGTGAGACACGACCTCCCCTTCACAAAACCGTGCTGCCTCTCATGAATACGTCCATTTGCTTCCAAATGGGAGTACATCCTGTCTCGAAGAATTCTCTCCAGTAATTTCCCTACCACTGAAGTAAGGCTCACCGGCCTGTAGTTCCCGGGATTATCCTTGCTACCCTTCTTAAACAGAGGAACAACATTGGCTATTCTCCAGTCCTCCGGGACATCCCCTGAAGACAGCGAGGATCCAAAGATTTCTGTCAAGGCCTCAGCAATTTCCTCTCCAGCCTCCTTCAGTATTCTGGGGTAGATCCCATCAGGCCCTGGGGACTTATCTACCTTAATATTTTTTAAGACACCCAACACCTCGTCTTTTTGGATCACAATGTGACCCAGGCTATCTACACCCCCTTCTCCAGACTCAACATCTACCAATTCCTTCTCTTTGGTGAATACTGATGCAAAGTATTCATTTAGTACCTCGCCCATTTCCTCTGGCTCCACACATAGATTCCCTTGCCTATCCTTCAGTGGGCCAACCCTTTCCCTGGCTACCCTCTTGCTTTTTATGTACGTGTAAAAAGCCTTGGGATTTTCCTTAACCCTATTTGACAATGACTTTTCGTGACCCCTTCTAGCCCTTCTGACTCCTTGCTTAAGTTCCTTCCTACTTTCCTTATATTCCACGCAGGCTTCGTCTGTTCCCAGCCTTTTAGCCCTGACAAATGCCTCCTTTTTCTTTTTGACGAGGCCTACATTATCACTCGTCATCCAAGGTTCCCGAAAATTGCCGTATTTATACTTCTTCCTCACAGGAACATGCCGGTCCTGTATTCCTTTCAACTGCCACTTGAAAGCCTCCCACATGTCAGATGTTGATTTGCCCTCAAACATCCGCCCCCAATCTATGTTCTTCAGTTCCCGCCTAATATTGTTATAATTAGCCTTCCCGCAATTTAGCACCTTCATCCTAGGACCACTCTTATCCTTGTCCACCAGTACTTTAAAACTTACTGAATTGTGGTCACTGTTGCCGAAATGCTCCCCTACTGAAACATCTACCACCTGGCCGGGCTCATTCCTCAATACCAGGTCCAGTACCGCCCCTCCCCTAGTTGGACTGTCTACATATTGTTTTAAGAAGCCCTCCTGGATGCTCCTTACAAACTCCGCCCCGTCTAAGCCCCTGGCACTAAGTGAGTCCCAGTCAATATTGGGGAAGTTGAAGTTTCCCATCACCACAACCCTGTTGTTTTTACTCTTTTCCAAAATCTGTCTACCTATCTGCTCCTCTATCTCCCGCTGGCTGTTTGGAGGCCTGTAGTATACCCCCAACATTGTGACTGCACCCTTCTTATTCCTGATCTCTACCCATATAGCCTCACTGCCCTCTGAGGTGTCCTCTCGCAGTACAGCTGTGATATTCTCCCGAACCAGTAGCGCAACTCCGCCTCCCCTTTTACATCCCCCTCTATCCCGCCTGAAACATCTAAATCCTGGAACGTTTAGCTGCCAATCCTGCCCTTCCCTCAACCAGGTCTCTGTAATGGCAACAACATCATAGTTCCAAGTACTAATCCAAGCTCTAAGTTCATCTGCCTTACCCGTAATACTTCTTGCATTAAAACATATGCACTTCAGGCCACCAGACCCGCTGTGTTCAGCAACTTCTCCCTGTCTGCTCTGCCTCAGAGCTACACTGTCCCTGTTCCCTAGTTCTCCCTCAATGCTCTCACCTTCTGACCTATTGCTCCCGTGCCCACCCCCCTGCCATACTAGTTTAAACACTCCCGTGTGACACCAGCAAACCTCGCGGCCAGGATATTTATGCCTCTCCGGTTTAGATGCAACCCGTCCTTCTTATACAGGTCACACCTGCCCCGGAAGAGCTCCCAGTGGTCCAGATAATGGAAACCCTCCCTCCTACACCAGCTGTTTAGCCACGTGTTTAGCTGCTCTATCTTCCTATTTCTAGCCTCACTGGCACGTGGCACAAGGAGTAATCCCGAGATTACAACCCTCGAGGTCCTGTCTTTTAACTTTCTGCCTAGCTCCCTGAACTCCTGCTGCAGAACCTCATGCCCCTTCCTGCCTATGTCGTTAGTACCACTATGTACAACGACCTCTGCCTGTTTGCCCTCCCCCTTCAGGATGCCCTCTACCCGTTCGGAGACATCCTGGACCCTGGCACCAGGGAGGCAACATACCATCCTGGAGTCTCTTTCACGTCCGCAGAAGCGCCTATCTGTGCCCCTGACTATAGAGTCCCCTATTACTATTACTCTTCTGCGCTTTGACCCTCCCTTCTGAACATCAGAGCCAGCCGTGGTGCCACTGCTCTGGCTGCTGCTGTTTTCCCCTGATAGGCTATCCCCCCCGACAGTATCCAAAGGGATATATCTGTTCGAGAGGGGGACAACCACAGGGGATTCCTGCACTGACTGCCTGCCCTTTCTGGTGGTCACCCATTTCACTGCCTGCACCTTGGGTGTGACCACATTTACATAACTGCGATCTATGACGCTTTCCGCCACCTGCATGCTCCTAAGTGCATCCAATTGCCGCTCCAACCGAACCATGCGGTCTGTGAGGAGCTCCAGTTGGGTGCACTTTCTGCAGATGAAGCCATCCGGGACGCTGGAAGCCTCCCGGACCTGCCACATCTCACAGTCAGAGCACAGCACCCCTCTAACTGACATTGCGTCAATTAATTAAAATTTAAAAAAATTTAAAAAAAAAATATTTTAAAAAAAATTTCAAAGTTACTGTTAACTGTCTGTTTCCTAGCACTAGATTTCTAATAGAAATGCAAAAGCTAAATATAGTACTCTCCGATCTCTGGCTTAGATATCCCTCTGAATTATACTTTAGTAATTATGTTTAATTAGTTACCAATGCTCAATTTTTTAAATTTAGTGTAGAATCCCAACCAGCCACTCAGTCCACAGCTTTTCTGTGATGTCACTTCAGTTTCCCCCCGACACACACAATTTGAAAAAGGTATAAAAGTAAAAATGAGTAAAAATCACTTACTTACCTTCTTAGTGTTAATAATAAAATATTTTTTTAAAAACTCACCATTATGTACCTACCCCCTTTGTCTGACACGATTCTCCCTGCCTCGAATGCCACTCGTTTGCTGATCACGATTGCTACCCCCCTGGTCATTGAGTCCAGTCCTGAGTGGAATACTTGGCTAACCCACCCCTTCCTCAATCTCGTCTGGTCTTTAACCTTTAGGTGTCTCTCGTAGCATTGCCACGTCCACCTTCAGTTCCTTCAAATGCGCGAACACGCGAGCCCTCTTGACCGGCCCATTCAGTCCTCTCACGTTCCATGTGATCAGCCTGGACGGGGGGCTTCCAACCTCCCCCCGCCAACTAGCCATCATCCTTTTTAGGCCAGCCTCGAGCTCGCGCCCACCGCTTCCTCGAGTCCCCACTCGGGCTGCCGCCGTTCCCGACCTCCCATTTGTCCCCTCGTAACAGGTCCTCCCCTGTCAGCAAAGCAGCTCCCCCCCCTCCCTCCCTCCCTCCCTAGCAACAACACTATAAACCCAATCCCCCAAGTCAATCTCCAGCTTAACACCTGCTCACCCCCCACTGCGCTTCCGAGAGTCATCTGACCCATGCTGACTTGGTAGCTCCTGCCCCTGGCACCAAACAGTCTGTCTCTCTATTGTTTTCTACTCTCTCCCCCCCCCACATGAATAAGCATTTTAAAAGCATCACATTCCCCAGTAAACAAAGATCAGAAAAAACAGTAAAGAAACAGTTACTTTAGAAAAATAGTCACCCAAAAAAGCAGAACCAAATTCAAACCCCACCCTCCCCCGCCCTATAACAAGGTCCCTGCAAAAGAAAGCAACCGTTAACCATCCACACAGCCCATTATTTCACATAGAGCTACTTAAATGTTTACAATCCAGCACCACAAATCGCCGTCACAGTACTTCTCCAAGGCTTAAGTGTCTTTTAATTCGCCTCCAGCTTCATTTCTTTAATAAAGGTCCATACTTCGTCTGGCGTTTCAAAGTAGAAGTCCCATTCCTCATGTGTGACCCACAGACCCAGCTTGCCTCTTGGCCAAATCCGCTCCCAGGTCCTAATAGATGTGCAACTCACAGTTCTCCCACTTGCTGCTCCGTTCTTTCTTGGCCCACCTCAAAACGTGTTCCTTGTCCATGAAACGGTGAAAACATACCACCATGGCCTTCGGCGGTTTGTTCGCTCGGAGCTTCCTCGCGAGGGCTCTGTGCGCTCTGTCCAATTCCAGGGGCCGAGGGAATGCCCCAGCCCTCCATCAACTTCTCCAACATGTCCGTCACATAGGCCCTCGCATCCGATTCATCACTGCCGTCAGGGAGGCCAACAATTCTGGGATTCTGCCTCCTGGACCTATTCTCCAGGTCCTCCAGCTTCTCCTGCATTCTTTTCTGGCGGTCATTCATCATCCCCACCTTGTTTTCCAGCATGGTTACATACTCCTCGTGCTCGGACAACTTTTATTCCACCTCCTGGATCGCTCTCCCGTTGGTTTCCTGATTCTGAACCACTTGATCAATCAAAGCCTTAAACGGGTCCAGCATGCCCTTCTTCAGCTTGGCGAAGCAATCCTTGAAAAACTTCACCAGCTGCTCCTTCGACGACTGTGCCGTTTCCCCACGACCCTTGCCCTCCGCCATGCTGTCCCGTGTTACCAGCTCTACTTGTGTCTCCCTTATAGGACTTTGTCGTCTCACACGGCCACTTCTGGTCCAATTCTCCATACACTGGAGGGGGATTTCTCCTTACTGTCTCACTCTTCACTGATTTATCCCATAAAATCCTTAAAAAACTGGGGGAAAAAGGTCCAAAAGTCTGTTTCAGGCGGGAGCTATCAAATGTGCGACCTACTCCTCCATGGCCGCAACCGGACATGACCAACATTTCTGTCACCTGCTCAGCGCAGTTAGGGTAGAGGAGTGGGAACAGAACTGAGTGCATTCTCAGCCTTTATTTTTAGCAACCAAAATTTTGGTCCAGAAATTTTGAATTCAGAAATCTGGTGAATTTAAAGGAAGCAGTGTAATGGGTTAAAAGCATAAATATGAGTGATTTAGACAATGATGTCCCTGTGACATCAGCAGTCATGTGCTAGAGACTAATGGCAGACTGGCAGGACTCAGGAGATGTACCTACTCAGTCGCCCCCCTTGCACAGGGTTGTTTAGCTCCGTTGGCGGGATGGCTGGTTTGTGATGTGCAGTGATGTCAACAGCGTGGGTTCAATTCCTGTGCTGGCTGAAGTTATCCATTCTTCTCAACTTTGTCAGTTTTAATCACTGCCAGTCAGCTTTCTCTCTAAAAAGGAGAGCAGCCTTTGGCCCTCTGGGATTGTTGTGACTTTCATTTCACTTTCACATAATGTAAACAAGCATATCTGAGTCTGACTGCAGTTACCTTTTCACAAGGTACAAGGACTAGCACTGCCATCAAACATTAAATAAGAATCACTTCATTTTCAACACCAAGGAAACAAGCAAGAGACCACCAAAAGGGTGCAACTGCACTAAATGATAACCTTCAATTATTTACAGTGTCTGCCGACACCACCTCAGTAGCAGAGTTACCGAATTCTTACAGTGCAGAAGGAGGCCATTCGGCCTATTGTGTCGGCACCGGCTCTCTGAATGAGCAATTCACTTAGTGCCAATCCCCAGCCTATTCCCCGTAACCCTGCACATTCTTTGTTTTCAGATAACTATATAATTCCCTTCTGAATTTTGCAATTGAACTGCCTCCACAACACTGCCAGTGCATTCCAGATCCTAGCCACTCGCTGTGAAAATATCTTTCCCCATGTCACCATTGCTTCATTTGCCAGTTAAATCTTCCCTCTCGTACTCGATCCTTTCACGAGTGGGAACAGTTTCCCCCCTATTTACTCCGCCCAGACCCCTCATGATTTTGAATCAGTTCCAAAGGTTCAGGCAAGCACCTTCTCATAGCTGTTGTCTCTATGTTTGCCTGGGTTTGTCCACCTGCAATCCTGCATGTAGTCATGGTTGGAAACTTTCTCTGACTATCTGCCTTGCTAGTTGAAGCCTGGATTTGTACAACAGGAATAAACATGGCAGCAATTTACAACTTTTCAATTCCCTTTAAATTGCTCGGTTAGGTGCTGCTGCACAATTGGAGAACTTTAGGGGGAAGCATTTTGTTTATTCTTTTTAATTGTTGATCAGGTCGCATTTTACCATCTCTCAATCTTTACATGGCAAGGTTCAGGCAGGAAGGTAATTATGAGAACATAAGAACAAAGAGCAGGAGTAGGTAATTCAGCCCCTCGAGCCCACTCCACCTTTCAATTGCACAATCCTCATTATTAAACAATTACAGTACACCAAGCGAGACAGAAAGCAATTAAAATTTGTAAAATAAACACCATAATTTTAATGATGCCTACTTGTCACCGCGCCTCTTGCAAGACTCTGTCAAATTGACACATCCCTTCAGTAGGCTAGTTTTTTAGGTCAAAGGTGGGAAAGGAGGCAGGCGGGTGATGAGGATATCAGTGCGAGAGGCATGCCGGTTTTCTGTCACTGTTCCTGGTGCCAGCGAGTTTCACTAGGCTGAGAGGCGGGCAACCTCAAGAATTTGCTTAATCTGTTAAAAATTGCACTTAAGGTTTTGAAAGAGCTCCATTGAGGATTTGGGGATTTTGATAGAGAGTGCATGGGCTTTTTGCTGGGTCAGAGGCAGACGAGCAGCGTGGCAGGGAGCCAGTCATGACTACCCCAGGAAATTAGGTGGGCACATAAATTGGACTCAGAGGTTGACACAACCATTGGCACACCGATCAGTGCAAGGTGCGGGAAGAGTGGCCATTACATGCTCCTGGCATTGGAAAGAATCATCCCCCCCCCCCCCGGGCATTGCTTGTACTTAGCCACCCTGCCATTCTCCATGGCCCTATCCTTCATTTTCAGAAGCTGCATGTTTCAGTGCTGGCAGGTCCTGAGTCTTGCCGAGGGTCCAGTAAGTGCCTTGGGCTGATATTCCTCCAATGTTCATGAGCAGCATGCATGGAGGCTCCTCAGCGAGTATATCGTCTGGAGTTTGAATGCACCAAAAACTGTTCTGAGGGTTTGGGGATGCACACAACCTGCTGAAGTGAACAAGGTCAATGTGAAATAAAAAAAGACAGTGAGGAAGTGTAAGAAAAAATTTAAAAGAACAAGCAGAACAAGAAGATGTTACAACCCAGTTTTGTTTGGGTCCTTGAGAATTAATAAATCATCAGTGTTACTGAGTGACATTTATATTCTTATCCCAAAATTAAGTTGAACAAAATTTATCCAATTTTCATTTCGGAGTGTCAAAACAGCTTTGTAACCTGGAAATTATTGCCTTCGGCAGGATCAGAAAATCCAACCAGCAGGAACAGCTGGAAAACCCTGCCCCGAGTCTTCACCACAAATTGCTGGAGGGGGTGGCGTTTGCATTATTAATGACTGTTCTTGCGATCTTGTCATTATTTCTTTGAGATATTTCTGGACCATTATGTCTCCAGAGGAAATGTATTGGGTTCATCAAATAAAACATCTAACAGCCTTAAACATGTCCCTGATTACCCAAGTTCTCTTATTGGCATAGTACTGAACAGGTTATTTCCAAATACCCTCGAAGCCCCTAGGGCATTTGCTCTTCCCGATTGCAGCCAAATTACATTTGAACACGTTTAAAACACCAAGGTGCATAATTATTGAGTCGGGAATGGAAAACTTGGTGTGTTTTATCGCTGGCCGCCACAGCAGGAAACACTCCACATTTCCACCCCCACCATAGCTCAAACTGGAACAATTCTTCCCTCAGTTCTTCGTGGTAGATCTTGGCTTGATGCTGATCATTGTGTCAGTCAGTGGAAACATTTCACTCCTACAGTGCTGAATCCACTCCATCCGCACACAATCATGTTAATCATTCTTCGGCCTACACAAGGGTTTCTCTATCATTCATTAACTTTTCTTCAGTCACTTTCAATATAAAATGTCAACAATTGGTGGTGGTGATACTCATCCCATTCTATTCATTCAGTTGCCTCACAGGTGCACCATGGTCAAGTTTCTGCAACAACATCATTCTCTTAGAAATTCTTAATGAATTATCCTTCCTTTTCCTTTTCTCACTGTTACCCATAAGGGTATCTGATGGTCTTTTTGACATGTGCACGATGGAATAAAAGCACTAACTAACCATCAAATGGAGTGCAGGCAAACAACTCGACATGCTGTTCAAACGTTCAGGCCCAATTAGTGAGGTTCCTGTTGGCTCAGGTCACAGACATCCCACACAAAAGGTAGGTGAGGTTTGGGCTGGTTCACGTTACGATTTGTTCAAAAGAATGTTTGGTATTTGGATATGTTTGTTTTTTGGAAAAAGGATAGCCAACCTGCATTTTGATTTCACATTCTTTCTTCTCAAAGTTGACTTTGAATGGGTGACCAATTTGGGAGACTTTATAGAGATATCCTATTGTTGCTGTACACAAATCCACTAGTTTGCTTCCCCTAGCACTTGTTACTGCTTGCTAGTCCAAGGATGATCTTGAATCTAAGCTTTTCTGAGGGATTTTTTCTGGCATGATAGTGATACATGAAAAAATAATGATTTATGGCTCTGTTGTGTTATGCTGAAATTGTCCTTTTCTCCCCCCCTTTTTGTAGGATTTAACAACTCAGAGCGCATGTGTGACAAAGAATTTATAATACGTAGGGCAGCGACAAACCGTGTTTTGAATGTCCTTCGACACTGGGTTTCCAAGCACTCTCAGGTACAGAATTTTCGACCACTAGAACAGTGCATGCGACATAAATTCAAACAATTCCCATTACCATTAAATAATCTATTTCCCACAATGTGTTGACATTTTTGAACAGCGAAGTATACAAATTGTTTTCTGCTGTGAATTACAATGGAAATTGATCAAAATCTAAAATGTTCCTTACTCCAACGTGGTTGTAATGTTACAGATTGTCAGACTAATAACCCGTGCAGGTAGCTCATTCACTTATCCGCCACATAACAGGGAAATTAGGCCAGTAGTATGACCTTTCATTGGGATCTTTGGTTGCTCTGGCCATATACTAAGAACCAGAGCCCTAATGGAATCTCAACTTTTCATGGTTTAAAATTAACTTCCCAGTAAAATATATTCTCCAAACCTTTCTACTGCGAATATTTTAGTGATCCGGTTGACAGTCACAATTCCGAACACAACATTTTCTTTATCACTTCAGAAGAGGTTTTCTACCTAGTATCAACTAAGGTTACAAACAATCCCAACCCCCTGGCCTTGAACAAGGCAACATTCCATGCAGTGACAACTGATTGTCCTTCTTATTCTTTGATGGATAGTATTACACAGAGACAGAATTGAGGAAAAGGTTCAGAATGAGGGGGAAGGATTATTTTTGGTGATTCCACAACAGTCAAGAAAATCTGACTCTTAAAAGTGCCAAAACAAATTGTTTGACAACAACAAGGGCTAAAATTTTGATCATGCAAAGCCTATTTTTTGGGTAACACACCTAATCCTACACTATAGCATGTAAAGTTATTGCCCATTTCAAGCCACAAATGCGCTGACCACCATGATACATCGGGCTTCTGTGTAGCAGAAACCAGAACTATTTAAGTGATAAATAACATATTCATATTCAGATCCTTCACCTATTGGAGAACCCTATTCCGACGGCACCATGGAAAGCACTGATGTATCACAGCACTAGGGACTGGGGTTCGATTCTGATCCTGGGTGACTATCTCTGTGGAGTTTGAACATTCTCCCCGTGTCTGCGTGGGTTTCCTCCAGATGTTCCGGTTTCCTCCCACAGTCCAAAGATGTGCAGGTTAAGCGGGTTAGCAAAGTTCAATGTGTGGGGTTACGGGGATAGGGGGGGAAGTGGGCCGAGGTAGTATTCTCTTTCGGAAGGTCTGTGCAGACTCGATCAGCCGAATGATCTCCTTCTGCACTGTAGGAATTCTATAGATTCTATTTTGATTTTGGTATGCCCTGGGCGCAGATGCTAGTTATGCCAATATTAAACACCTGGCTGAGCATTGGCACAAATACCCTTTATACAGGTCCTAGAATTCCTACCATGTCAGGTCTGGTTAGCGCAATTGGCTGAACATCAAGCATCTAGTTCAGAATAACGCAAAAAGCACGAGTTTGATACACGCTGTGGCTGAGGTAGACTTGGGACCTACCTCCTCACCCTATCCCTGGGAGTGGAAAGCAATGGAAAACCACCATTGACAGAAAACTGTCACGGAAAAGGCTCATGGTGAAGCATCGACAGACAATGAACAAAGTGCCTGCCTTAGGGCACAACACACATGGTGATGGTGAATTCCTAATAAACACCACTTGTACAAAAGGATGGACACATTATTAGAGTGAAACCGAATTAGCACAAAACAGAAAAGAACAAACTGTGGAATAAGCAGTCAGCCAAATTGTTTATTGCCTGTGCTCCATTACCACTGATGACTCTTCACCCCCCCCCCCCCCCCCCACACACACACACACACACACTGTGCCCTTGGACTGTACTCTGGACTGATCTATGGGGGCCAAATCACTGGTAACTGTGTAATGTAAAGCACAAGTAAAATGGCATCACTACATCACAAAACCAGAAAACACTGCAAAAATACAGCATCCTCAGTGAAGAGGAAAGACAAATTCACATTTTTCGGGATAGCCCAAAACCAGGATGATTTTGGTATGTCCTGGGCACAGATGCTAGTTATGCTAATATTAAACACCAGGCTGAACATTGGCACAAATGCAGGTCCTATAATTCCTACCATGCAGTTCAGCAGATTCACTTGTCAGTCACATTCCAAACATTGTGTCCGAAGTATCTACATTGACACACAAAGTGCAGTGTAATTGGATCATTGTAGTGAGAATGCTCCAAAGTATACCTGGCAGGCCCTTATCTCAATGTCAGGAGAAGGAACATATTGTTTCACCATGAACAAAAAGCATTTATTTTAATGATGCATTTTAGATATACGTACTGATTTCAAATGGACTGACGGGTAACACTCTAAATAAATTATGCATTTTCTCTACCTCACAATATTTGATGTCTCATTGCCTTTTCATGACTAAAAAATAAGAGAAGGGGCAAGGTGGTATCTATCCTGTATTAAAATCCTCAAGGGATGATGCTTATTATTCTAAAATGCTAACCAGCCTCTGACTGAATCAGATTAATTAGAAGCGCTGTTGGCTTGTTTGAACAGGAATTTGACAGCCACTTGTATGGTGGGTACTCAAAATCCACAGCAGAAAATTGTGATTGCCTGAAAATTTAGGGCAAATATGTCAGATCTGCTCTGTGAAGGAGGAAATAGTTTTGACAGTTTGACAATACCCTGTGGCGCTCGTATGCTCTCAACTTTTCTCATTTGCTGTGATGCAAAGAATTAAGAATTGAAAGAAAATGGTGATGATGGGATTGATTTTGATCTTGTTTGTCACATAAAAATGGTCTTCCAAAAAGCTGTGGAAACAAATAACAGCCAATAAACTGAAAATGTGCATTGATCTTACGAGCAACAATATTTACATTTTTTCTGGTATTCTCCTTGTTCTCAGAGACCAACGTGTCAAGTCCCTTTTCTGTTAGTTACAATTTTGTGAGATAGGTCCAGCAGTGTCTTTGGTTGAGTGCATGTAAAACTTTGAAGTGAGCGAATCACAGCCTCTACCCCATTGCTTGCCATTTATCCTCTTTACCTCCTGGATGACAAGAGCTGGCATGCTTGGCTCAAATGTTAATTAAATATTAATGATTTTAAGAGTTGCACAAATGCCTGCAGAGGAATCGGCAAATGTAATAATCTACTGACTAATAATCAATGGCTTCCCATACTTGAAGCAACAACTAGAGTTCTCGTGTCCAGTTCCAGTCATCACATTACAGCAAGAATGTGAATGCATTGGTGAGAGTACAGAGGAGATTTATGACAGTATTATCAGAAATGAGAATAGTATCTATGAGGAAACATTGGATAGGCTGGGGTTGTTGTCTTTGTGACAAAGTATGTCTAGGAAAGGTTTAATCGAGACACTAAAAATTATATGATAAGGGATTAGGCCTGAACAGCGAGGTCAACCAGAGGGCATAAATATAAAGTATTCAGTGAAAGATGTAGATCGGTGTTGGAAAATACTTTTGGCCCAGAATGTGGTAGGGATCTGGAACTCACTGATTGAAACATGGTAAGAGATACAAAGCCTCACCACATTTAAAAAATACATGGGATACGGACCGAGAAGTGCAAAGTGGAATTAGTTTGGATTGCTCCTTTTCAGCAGGCACAGGCACAATGAGCTGAATGAATTCCTTTGTGCTGCCAACTTTCTGGGCGGGATTCTCCCATTCGGCGGCAGAGTGTCCACACCATTGGAAATGCAGTCGCGTTTCACGTCGGTGTGAACGGGCCACTGGGAGTACCGATACTGGCCCCTACAGGGGGCCAGCACGGCGCTGGAGAGGTTCACGCCGCTCCAGCCTCCCATTCCGGTGCAAACTGTACGCCACGGGATCCGCACATGCGCGGTGGCTTCCCTCAACGCGCCGGCCTCGACGCAACATGGCGCGGGAGTTCAGAGACCGGCGCGGAAGAAAATAGGCCTGGGGAGCGAGAGGTCGGCCCACCAGGTGGGCCCCGATCGCGGGCCAGGCCCCATCGGAGGCCCCCCCCGGGGTTGGAGCCCCCCCCCCCCCCACAGGCTGCCCGCCGACCCTGCGCGCAGAGTTCCCACCGGCTGCGACCAGGTGTGGACAGCGCCAGCGGCACTCTGCCTTCTTAGAGCAGCCGCTCAGCCCATCCCAGGCCGAAAATCGGCGGCCCACGAACGGCGACACGACAAATGCGCTGGCGCCAATGGCGCTGATTCTATGCACTGCAGGGAATCGCGTGCCAGCGTGGCTCGGTTGCAGGGATTCTCCAGCCCGGCCCCGGGCTTGGAGAATCCCGCCCCATATGTTTTAGCCCCAATACTTTCTGCAGTAGCGAATTCCACAGGCTCACCATTCTCAGGGTGAAAACATTTCTGCTAATCTCTGTCTTAAATAGTCTACCCCGTATCCTCGGACAATGACTCCTGGTCTGGACACACCACCATCGGAAATATCCTTCTTGCATATACCCTGTTGTGGAGTTCGAGGAAGTGACCATACAGGAGCGTAAAGAAACAAAAAGAAACAAAACAGATAGGCGCTTCTGTGGACGTGAAAGAGACTCAAGGGTGGTATGTTGCCTCCCTGGTGCCAGGGTCCAGGATGTCTCCGAACGGGTAGAGGGCATCCTGAAGGGGGAGGGCAAACAGGCAGAGGTTGTTGTACATATTGGTACTAACGACATAGGCAGGAAGGGGCATGAGGTCCTGCAGCAGGAGTTCAGGGAGCTGGGCAGAAAGTTAAAAGACAGGACCTCTAGGGTTGTAATCTCGGGATTACTCCCTGTGCCACGTGTCAGTGAGGCTAGAAATATTAAGATAGAGCAGCTAAACACGTGGCTACACAGCTGGTGTAGGAGGGAGGGTTTCCGTTATCTGGACCACTGGGAGCTCTTCCGGGGCAGGTGTGACCGATATAAGAAGGACGGGTTGCATCTAAACTGGAGAGGCATAAATATCCTGGCCGCGAGGTTTGCTAGTGTCACACGGGAGGGTTTAAATTAGTATGGCAGGAGGGTGGGCACGGGAGCAATAGGTCAGAAGGTGAGAGCATTGAGGGAGAACTAGGGAATAGGGACAGTGGGGCTCTGAGGCAGAGCAGACAGGGAGCAGTTGCTGAACACAGCGGGTCTGGTGGCCTGAAGTGCATATGTTTTAATGCAAGAAGTATTACGGGTAAGGCAGATGAACTTAGAGCTTGGATTAGTACTTGGAACTATGATGTTGTTGCCATTACAGAGACCTGGTTGAGGGAAGGGCAGGATTGGCAACTAAACGTTCCAGGATTTAGATGTTTCAGCGGGATAGAGGGGGATGTAAAAGGGGTGGCGGAGTTGCGCTACTGGTTAGGGAGAATATCACAGCTGTACTGCGGGAGGACACCTCAGAGGGCAGTGAGGCTATATGGGTAGAGATCAGGAATAAGAAGGGTGCAGTCACAATGTTGGGGGTTTACTACAGGCCTCCCAACAGCCAGCGGGAGATAGAGGAGCAGATAGGTAGACAGATTTTGGAAAAGAGTAAAAACAACAGGGTTGTGGTGATGGGAGACTTCAACTTCTCCAATATTGACTGGGACTCACTTAGTGCCAGGGGCTTAGACGGGGCAGAGTTTGTAAGGAGCATCCAGAAGGGCTTCTTAAAACAATATGTAGACAGTCCAACTAGGGAAGGGGCGGTACTGGACCTGGTATTGGGGAATGAGCCCGGCCAGGTGGTAGAAGTTTCAGTAGGGGAGTATTTCGGGAACAGTGACCACAATTCAGTAAGTTTCAAAGTGCTGGTGGACAAGGATAAGAGTGGTCCTAGGATGAATGTGCTAAATTGGGGGAAGGCTAATTATAACAATATTAGGCGGGAACTGAAGAACCTAGATTGGGGGCGGATGTTTGAGGGCAAATCAACATCTGACATGTGGGAGGCTTTCAAGTGTCAGTTGAAAGGAATTCAGGACCGTCATGTTCCTGTGAGGAAGAAGGATAAATACTGCAATTTTCGGGAACCTTGGATAACGAGAGATATTGTAGGCCTCGTCAAAAAGAAAAAGGAGGCATTTGTCAGGGCTAAAAGGCTGGGAACAGACAAAGCCTGTGTGGAATATAAGGAAAGTAGGAAGGAACTTAAGCAAGGAGTCAGGAGGGCTGGAAGGGGTCACGAAAAGTCATTGTCAAATAGGGTTAAGGAAAATCCCAAGGCTTTTTACACGTACATAAAAAGCAAGAGGGTAGCCAGGGAAAGGGTTGGCCCACTGAAGGATAGACAAGGGAATCTATGTGTGGAGCCAGAAGAAATGGGTGAGGTACTACATGAATACTTTGCATCAGTATTCACCAAAGAGACGGAATTAGTAGATGTTGAGTCTGGAGAAGGGTGTGTAGATAGCCTGGGTCACATTGAGATCCAAAAAGACGAGGTGTTGGGCGTCTTGAAAAATATTAAGGTAGATAAGTCCCCAGGGCCTGATGGCCAGGACAGGAAATTGCTGAGGCCTTGACAGAAATCTTTGGATCCTCACTGTCTTCAGGTGATGTCCCGGAGGACTGGAGGATAGCCAATGTTGTTCCTCTGTTTAAGAAGGGTAGCAAGGATAATACAGGGAACTACAGGCCGGTGAGCCTTATTTCAGTGGTAGGGAAATTACTGGAGAGAATTCTTCGAGACAGGATCTACTCCCATTTGGAAGCAAATGGACGTATTCATGAGAGGCAGCATGGTTTTGTGAAGGGGAGGTCGTGTCTCACTAACTTGATAGAGTTTTTCGAGGAGGTCACAAAGATGATTGATGCAGATAGAGCAGTGGATGTTGTCTATATGGACTTCAGTAAGGCCTTTGAAAAGGTCCCTCATGTTAGACAAGGACAAAAGGTGAAGTCACACGGGATCAGGGGTGAGCTGGCAAGGTGGGCACAGAACTGGCTAGTTCATAGAAGGCAGAGAGTAGCAATGGAAGGATGCTTTTCTAATTGGAGGGCTGTCTCCAATGGTGTTCCACAGGGATCAGTGCTGGGACCTTTGCTGTTTGTAGTATATATAAATGATTTGGAGGAAAATGTAACTGGTCTGATTAGTAAGTTTGCAGACGACACAAAGGTTGGTGGAATTGCGGATAGCGATGAGGACTGTCAGAGGATACAGCAGGATTTAGATTGTTTGGAGACTTGGGCGGAGAGATGGCAGATGGAGTTTAATCCGGACAAATGTGAGGTAATGCATTTTGGAAGGTCTAATGCAGGTAGGGAATATACAGTGAATGGTAGAACCCTCAAGAGTATTGAAAGTCAGAGAGATCTAGGAGTACAGGTCCACAGGTCACTGAAAGGGGCAACACAGGTGGAGAAGGTAGTCAAGAAGGCATACGGCATGCTTGCCTTCATTGGCCGGGGCATTGAGTATAAGAATTGGCAAGTCATGTTGCAGCTGTATAGAACCTTAGTTAGGCCACACTTGGAGTATAGTGTTCAATTCTGGTCGCCACACTACCAGAAGGATGTGGAGGCTTTAGAGAGGGTGCAGAAGAGATTTACCAGAATGTTGCCTGGTATGGAGGGCATTAGCTCTGAGGAATGGTTGAATAAACTCTGTTTGTTCTCACTGGAACGACGGAGGTTGAGGGGCGACCTGATAGAGGTCTACAAAATTATGAGGGGCATAGACAGAGTGGATAGTCAGAGGCTTTTCTCCAGGGTAGTGGGGTCAATTACTAGGGGGCATAGGTTTAAGGTGCGAGGGGCAAGGTTTAGAGTAGATGTACGAGGCAAGTTTTTTACACAGAGGGTAGTGGGTGCCTGGAACTCGCTACCGGTGGAGGTGGTGGAAGCAGGGACGATAGTGACATTTAAGGGGCATCTTGACAAATACATGAATAGGATGGGAATAGAGGGATACGGACCTAGGAAGTGTAGAAGATTGTAGTTTAGTCGGGCAGCATGGTCGGCACGGGCTTGGAGGGCCGAAGGGCCTGTTCCTGTGCTGTACATTTCTTTGTTCTTTGTTGTTCTTTTGTCGTAGAATGAAGACTCCATGTACACTGCTTCCAGAAGGGACTAGTGGTGTTCCGCAGGGATCAGTGCTGGGACCTTTGCTGTTTGTAGTATTTATAAATGATTTGGAGGAAAACGTAACTGGTCTGAATTGTAAGTTTGCAGACGACACAAAGGTTGGTGGAATTGCGGATAGCGATGAGGACTGTCAGAGGATACAGCAGGATTTAGATTGTTTGGAGACTTGGGCGGAGAGATGGCAGATGGAGTTTAATCCGGACAAATTTGAGGTAATGCATTTTGGAAGGTCTAATGCAGGTAGGGAATATACAGTGAATGGTAGAACCCTCAAGAGTATTGAAAGTCAGAGAGATCTAGGTGTACAGGTCCACAGGTCACTGAAAGGGGCAACACAGGTGGAGAAGGTAGTCAAGAAGGCATACGGCATGCTTGCCTTCATTGGCAGTGGCATTGAGTATAAGAATTGGCAAGTCATGTTGCAGCTGTATAGAACCTTAGTTAGGCTACACTTGGAGTATAGTGTTCAATTCTGGTCGCCACACTGCCAGAAGGATGTGGAGGCTTTCGAGAGGGTGCAGAAGAGATTTACCAGAATGTTGCCTGGTATGGAGGGCATTAGCTATGAGGAGTGGTTGAATAAACTCTGTTTGTTCTCACTGGAACGACGGAGGTTGAGGGGCGACCTGATAGAGGTCTACAAAATTATGAGGGGCATAGACAGAGTGGATAGTCAGAGGCTTTTCCCCAGGGTAGAGGGGTCAGTTACTAGGGGGCATAGGTTTAAGGTGAGAGGGGCAAGGTTTAGAGTAGATGTACGAGGCAAGTTTTTTACACAGAGGGTAGTGGGTGCCTGGAACTCGCTACCGGAGGAGGTGGTGGAAGCAGGGACGATAGTGACATTTCAGGGGCATCTTGACAAATACATGAATAGGATGGGAATAGAGGGATACGGACCCAGGAAGTGTAGAAGATTGCAGTTTAGTCGGGCAGCATGGTCGGCATGGGCTTGGAGGGCCGAAGGGCCTGTTCCTGTGCTGTACTTTTCTTTGTTCTTTGTTCTTTGACTACCTGCACCGAGCCCACACTCGGGCTGGGGTTTTTCTGTCCTGATTTTCTCCCTTGCTGATGAGGGAGCTCTGCCTGTTAGCGGGGAAGCTCTTACTCCACGAGATTCATAGGGCGACTAATCGGCATGGCCACGTGGATCTCATGTAGCTTATAACACCTGTCCAGTCCTGTTATAACTTTATAGGTTCTTTTGAGATCCCAGTTCATTCTTGGACTCCAGCAAATACAGTCCTAATCGACTTAATCTCTCCTCATATTGTGCAGGTCTTGACAAACGTGGCCCTGATGTGGTGGACCTTGCAGTGGGCCAAGGGGGTAACTCTTTCAGGGAGTTGCCCCCAGTTTGAAACCCCCCCAGAAGACAGACGCCTGTCCGGAAGCTAGAGAGCAGTCCAGACAGAGGTAGTGAACTGTGCAATGCACCTGCTAGCACAGGCATACGAAGCAGCACCTGTCAATTCCTGGAAAGGGAAAACTAAGCAGCTGGGTTGAAACCGCCTCAGATCTTTTATCTGCAAGCCATTCATTCATTTCTTGTTGATATTGATTTTACTAGGCTGTGAATGACAGCTTCAACACACACCCAGCTGTCTGCATCATTCCATTCATCCCCATGATGTGGATATGCAAGCTGCTGTGTTATGTACTCTGGGATAACACAGGCTGCAACTGGATGCAGCTTTAACCAAAAGATACTCCAGACCTTGAAGTTAGTTCAATCTGATTTATTGAACCAGCAGCACAGTTAGCACAGTTCTCTATGAGTTCGACTTTCTGCTAACCTAAGT
The DNA here is from genome assembly GCF_047496885.1 of Scyliorhinus torazame. Classification (NCBI taxonomy): domain Eukaryota; kingdom Metazoa; phylum Chordata; class Chondrichthyes; order Carcharhiniformes; family Scyliorhinidae; genus Scyliorhinus; species Scyliorhinus torazame. The sequence continues at coordinate 77,377,710 of NC_092715.1, forward strand.
GTGGTTACTCTGTCTGACTGAACCAGACTAGCTCTTAGCCACGTGCTGGAGGTGTGATACTGTACATACACCCTGACGCACTCTGTAGATGTTCATCAGTGGAAAGAGGTGGAGTGTGAGTGCCTCGTGCCTTTTATAGTGAGATACCATCCCTGAGTGTCCTGCCTGCTCTTTGGTTGTGTCCTGTTCTCTGTGTTCATTAGCTGCCTGTCTGTGCCTGTCTGTATATCATTATCTGCATGTCTGCATATCATGACATCTCCCCTTTTTAAAAATGTTTTGTTGGCACATGGGAACGTGCTTACATGTGGTAACATATTTACAAGTGGTGGCATATGTGAACATATTTACATGTGAAGACAGCTGTCCAATGTGAGAAAACAGAACATAGCAAACAAAACAAATGTTCATAAGTCCAGTCTCTGGGGCTTGCGTCTGATTCTTGTTGGCCGCTGGAGAGGTGGTGGGGGAGACGATGGCGCCTTGACAGGCGGGATGGAAGCCTGACTGGTGGCCTCGTAGTTTGAGGTATCAGGAGGTGGCAAAACAACGGACGGAAACGGAGAAGAAAGCGGTTGCAGGCAGGCAACTTTGCGCAGTGCCCGTCTGTTTCGTCGCACAACACAACAATCAGCCATACGTACAACGAGTGGGGCGCAGCCTATCGAACAACGACAGCTGGAGCAGACCAGCCACCATCCGGTATCTTGATCCTGACAATGTCTGCCGGGGATAACACTGACAAATCGGTGGCATGAGCATCATAGCCCTGCTTTTGCTGGTTTTGGAGCTGCTGCACTTTCTGCTGCACTGGGAGGTGATCCAGGTTGGGCAAGTGTATGGCTGGAAGTGTCGTCCGCAGGTCCCTGCTCATCAGGAGTTGAGCCGGCGACATGCCAGTGGACAGTGGGGTCACCCTGTACACATGCAGCATGAGGAAGATGTCAGAAGCAAAATCGCGGCGTTGCAGATTCTGAATGACCTGAATGACATGACGCCTCGGTTGCAGCGCATCCTCCTCAAACTCAGAAGGTACAACTTTGACTTAGTGTACACGTCTGGCAAGGAGCTCATCATCGCTGATGCATTGTCCCACTCCATCACATTCCCTAGTGAACCGCTGGAAATCATCCGGCAGATTGAATCACAGGTGCAGCTGTGTGCTAGCACCCTCCCGGTGTCTGATGAGAAGGTGGTTCGTATCCGCGAGGAGACAGCCAAAAACCCATGGTGCCGGGATACATTCGCTGGTCGTCACGGAATGAACTGAGGTAAACCACCTAGATTAAGCAGTCTCTTGGTAGAATGTTGTGTTACATACTCTGCGATAACACAGGCTGCAACTGGATGCAGCTTTAACCAAAAGATACTCCAGACCTTGAAGTTAATTCAATCTGATTTATTGAACCAGCAGCACAGTTAGCACAGTTCTCTATGAGTTTGAATCTCTGCTAACCTAACTGTGGTTACTCTGTCTGACTGAACCAGGCTAGTTCTTAGCCACATGATGGAGGTGTGATATTGTACATACACCCTGAGTCACTCTGTAGATGTTCATCAGTGGAAAGAGGCGGAGTGTGAGTGCCTTGTGCCTTTTATAGGGAGATATCACCCCTGAGTGTACTGCCTGCTCATTGGTCGTGTCCTGTTCTCTGTGTTCATTAGCTGCTTGTCTGTGCCTGTCTGTATATCATTATCTGCATGTCTGCATATCATGACACCAGCGTCGGACTGGGTGGGCACAGCAAAAAATCTTACAACACCAGGTTTAAGTCCAAAAGGTTTATTTGGAATTACTAGCTTTTGGAGCGCAGCTCCTTCATCCTGATCGGCATGGCTCCATGGGTCTGATGAAAGAGCTGCGCTCCGAAAGCTAGTGATTTCAAATAAACCTGTTGGACTTTAACCTGGTGTTGTAAGACTTCTTACTGTGCCCATTCATCTCCCTTCATGCTTGAGTGATTTTGAAGTAGTCAGCTGTGAAACATCAAGCCATGATTAACAGCTCTTGGACCACATCAAAGAGAATTAAGTGCTTTCTGTTAGTTTCACAGCTGACCATTACAAAACCACTCAACCACTGAGGTATCTGTCTCAGGCCTTCAAGCCACAGGATTGTATCCTAGGATGTGTGAGTTATATCTATGAGCACAGTAAGAAGTCTTACAACACCAGGTTAATGTCCAACAGGTTTGTTTCAAATCACTAGCTTTCGGAGCACTGTTCCTTCCTCAGGTGAATGAAGAGGTATGTTTATAACCTGGTGTTGTAAGACTTCTTACTGTGCTCACCACAGTCCAACGCCGGCATCTCCACATTATATCTATGAGGCAGAGGGGTATTGGAAGTTAGGAGGCAAGGAAACAAAAATAAAAACATTTTATGTTGCTTTGAAAAGTCAATTATATCATTTGTTTATCATAGAATCATAGAATCCCAACAGTACAGAAGGACGCCATTGCGCCCATCTAGTCTGCACTGACTCTCTGAAAGAGCACCCTGCCTAGGCCCACACCCCGCTCTATTTCTGTAACCCCACCTAACCTTTGGGCACTAAGGGGCAATTTATCACAGCCAATTCACTTAACCTACACTTCTTTGGGCTGTGGGAAGAAATGGGAGCACCCAGAGGAAACCCACGCAGACACGGTGAAGAAGCTCCACACAGACAGTCACTCAAGGCTGCAATTGAACCTGGGACCCTGGCACCATGAGGCAGCAGTGCTAACCACTGTGCCATCGTGCCGTGTTTGGGATGTTAAGCTGTGAAAGTCTGGTGCACGATTGTGAGGAACATAAAGGTGGTTTTAAGGGATTTATATTTGTATTGGTAAAGATTAGAAATAACGCAGCTATTTTCCCACTGCGTGCATCCTGCTCTGATCTTCTTGTGCCATGAACTACACAGGAGAAGCCCAAATTGGGCTTCATGTCGGGCACAAAACCGCGCGTGAGTCACATGATCCGGTGCGATCTGTATCACACCCCTGCTCTGCGTGATCCAAATAATCATATTTCATTGTGCCATTAGACTCATTTTCCCGGTGCCCTGGAGTCACCGGCATACACCAACGAGGCCTCAACTAGTCAGGGGCCAGGTGTGATGACCACTCTGGGAGTCTCAGAGGCTATTAGAGTCTGACGGCTGGTTGGGAATGGGGCAGGACTGTACCCCGGCACTCCCCCTGGCAGCTGGACACCTGGCAGTGCCAACCTGTCAGTGCCTGGGTGCCAGGGGCACTTCCCAGGTGCCAGGCTGGCAGGGCCAGAGCATTGCGGGTGGCCATGACCATGTAATGGGGGGGAGGGGCTTGAAGGGTGTTATGAAGGGTAGGGGGGATTAAGAGGGGGTAGGAAAGGGTATCTTAAACATTGCAGGGGTGAAGCGGGGTACTGAAAGGGGGCACTCAGCGACCCCATAGTGGCGTGTGCTCATTAGGGTGAGTAAGTTAGACCAAGTCTATGGGGGGGTGGGGTGGAATTGTCTGTGAGTGGGGGGTGTCGGAGGCCCTCAACCTCACTTCGAGATTGGGGCACCCTTTCAAAATGGCGCCCAGATCTCTGAGAAGCCGATCTCGCTGGCAGGTTCAGCTTCCCACTGCTGAAAAAATTTCCAAGTGTGGGCAAAACCGGTGAGAAACTCCCCAAGGCCTAAAAAAATGATTAAGGACGGGATTTACTGTCTGTTCGCACCAGCAGGATATTCCAGTCTCGCCTCAGGTTTCCTGATGATGAGAGGTGCATTCAACGGGAAGTCCCATTGACAATGGCGGGACCAGAAGATCCCGCTGGCGGGCTGCCTCTGCTGCCGAAAACCACGCGGCGAGTTGCGCAAAAAATTATGCCCTAAGTGTGGGTGACTCCAGGTCTAGATCTCACCCACAAACCCGTGGGAAACACCCTGCCAAACCTGCCCAATATTGCACTTAGTCATTTTTTGGGAGAATTGTACCTATAGTTGGATCCATGCTGGTGAAAGATGTTTGTATGTGTGGGGGTTGGTTAAGTTCCAACTTAGTTTCTATTGTGCTGAGAGAGGGCTACGGCACAAAGAATAAATAAAAGACATAAGCAAGTGAGGATTGCTTAGCAACTGCAGGCCCTTGTAAGGATAAACGATGCTTTTAAATTTTAGTTTTGCTGATGTGATTGCAATTGGAGATTGGTAGTGAGAGAGAAAGTAGCTCACAGAGCTCTGCAAGAAGCAATTTGTTTAGTAGGCTGGAGAAAACATCTCTCTCAGCTTTGCGAGAAGTAATGCCATGCCATTTGTTAAAAAAACAATTGCAGAGATCAAGAGCAGCTGGTTAAGGAAACCAGAGAAATGAAGAAGTTTTCAAGAGGTCTGAAGTTCAAACTACTGGAACAGAGAACTGTTCAGTAAAACGACAGACAGAGCTGAGAAGAAGGCTGAGATGCGAGAACAATATCGGAAGTGATTTTCAGTTTTGTGAAATTTTACTACAGCCTGTGGAATGTGAGTGACAATAATTATGGAAATCGGTGGCTGGCTCCCAGAGTTTGTGTAAAAGCAGTTAAGACAAATAAAACCTAAAATGGGGTGGTGTAAAATCCTGGAATAGATTCGCTGTTAAAAGTGGAACTGAAGCTTTTGAAAAACCTGGACTTGATTTCAGTCTGGAAACCACTCAGGGAAAACATTATTATGAGAAGATTTTAAAGTGTGTTTTTGGGAATGGAGTTGGAAACTCTCATGTTACAATCATCTGGGGTTATTCTGAGGAGAAAAGCACAGACACTAAGGAGAACACCACAGACTAATTTGGGCTCAGAGCGGAGTGTGTGTATTTGACCGTAGTCACCTTGTGTGCTTAAAAGAGAATTTTTGTGTTAATGCGACCATTGTAGCTTAAGATGTACTTTGTAATCCATGTTCATCTTTATTTTAAAAAAATATATATTTATTAAAGTTTTTTAACACAATTTTTCTCCCTTACAAACAATAACCCCCCCCCCCCCCACTGTAACAAAAAAAAAGAAACGAGAAATCGCGCGGAGCAAGATATGTACATGGCAAAATAGTATATTGACTTAGCTTTGTACACTGGCTCTCTCCCGTACGTGCCAGTTTCCCCGACTCTTCATGCTATCTCTTGCTCATCCACCCCCTCCCCGGACGTCCCCCCCCCCCAGGTTGCTGCTGCTGCTGACCGACCTTCCTCTAACGCTCCGTGAGATAGTCTACGAACGGTTGCCACCGCCTGTAGAACCCCTGCGCAGAACCTCTCAAGGCGAACTTGATCCTCCCCAACTTTATGAATCCAGCCATATCATTTATCCAGGCCTCCAGGCTGGGGGGCTTCGCCTCCTTCCACATTAGCAAGATCCTTCGCCGGGCTACTAGGGGCGCAAAGGCCAGAATGCCGGCCTCTTTCGCCTCCTGCACTCCCGGTTCGTCCACTACTCCAAATATTGCTAGCCCCCAGCTTGGCTTGACCCGGACTTTCACCACCTGAGATATTGCTCCCGCCACTCCTCTCCAGAACCCCTCCAGTGCCGGGCATGACCAAAACATATGGACATGGTTCGCCAGGCTCCCTGAGCACCTTCCACATCTGTCCTCTACCCCAAAGAACCTACTCAACCTCGCCCCCGTCAAGTGCGCTCAGTGGACCACCTTAAATTGCATCAGGCTGAGCCTGGCACACGAGGAGGAGGAATTAACCCTACCTAGGGCATCAGCCCACAGACCTTCCTCGATCTCCTCCCCCAGCTCCTCCTCCCATTTACCCTTCAACTCTCTACCAGCGCTTCCCCCTCTTCTTTCAACTCCTGGTGTATTTCCGACACCTTGCCCTCCCCAACCCATACACCCGAGATCACCCTGTCTTGAACTTCTTGTGCCGGGAGCAACGGGAATTCCCTCACCTGTCGCCTCACAAAAGCCCTCACCTGCATATATCTAAAGGCATTTCCTGGGGGTAACTCGAACTTCTGCTCCAGTGCCCCTAGGCTGGCAAACGTCCCGTCGATGAACAGGTCCACCATTCTTCCAATCCCCGCCCGATGCCAGTTCTGGAACCCCCCCGTCCATCTTCCCCGGAACAAACCGGTGGTTACCCCTGATCGGGGACCACACCGATGCTCCCATTGCACCCCGGTGCCATCTCCACTGGCCCCAGATCCTTAGCGTTGCCGCCACCACCGGGCTCGTGGTATACTTTGTTGGCGAGAGCGGCAGCGGTGCCGTCACCAACGCCGCCAGGCTCGTTCCTTTACAGGACGCCATCTCCATCCTCTTCCATGCCCGCCCCCTCTCCCTCCATAACCCACTTGCGGATCATCGCCACATTTTCTGCCCAGTAGTAGCTCCCCAGGTTTGGCAGCGCCAATCCTCCTCAGTCCCTACTGCGTTCCAGGAACCCTCTCCTTACTCTCGGGGTCTTATTCGCCCACACAAACCCCATAATACTCCTGCCTACTCTCTTAAAAAAGCCTTAGTGATCACGATGGGAAGGCACTGAAACACAAACAGAAACCTCGGAAGGACTACCATTTTGACCGACTGCACTCTACCCGCCAACGAGAGTGGTAACATGTCCCATCTTTTGAAATCCTCCTCCATTTGCTCCACCAACCTCGTCAGATTCAGTTTATGTAGGGTCCCCCAACTCCTGGCTATCTGGATCCCCAGATACCGAAAGCTCCCCTCCGCCCTCCTCAGCGGTAGGTCCCCTATCCCTCTTTCTTGGTCCCCCGCCTGTAATACAAAGAGCTCACTCTTCCCTACATTGAGCTTATAGCCCGAAAACTCCCCAAACTCCCTTAGAGTCTGCATGACCTCCACCATCCCCTCCATTGGATCTGCCACGTACAGCAACAGGTCATCCGCATATAGCGACACCCGATGCTCTTCTCCCCCTAGGACCACCCCCCTCCATTTATTAGATTCCCTCAATGACATGGCCAATGGTTCGATCGCCAATGTGAACAACAGGGGGGACAGGGGGCACCCCTGCCTCGTCCCTCGGTACAGTCGAAAGTACTCCGACCTCCGCCGGTTCGTCACTACACTTGCCATTGGGGCTCTGTAAAGGAGCTTAACCCAATTGATAAACCCTACCCCGAACCCAAACCTACGCAGCACCTCCAGTGGTACTCCCACTCTACTCGGTCAAAGGCCTTCTCCGCATCCATAGCTGCCACTATCTCTGCCTCTCCCTCCTCCGATGGCATCATTATCACGTTTAAGAGCTGCCTGCCCTTTACAAATCCCGTCTGGTCCTCGTGGATTACCCCCGGGACACAGTCCTCGATCCTCGTGGCCAGCACTTTTGCCAGCAACTTTGCATCCACATTGAGGAGCGAGATCGGCCTGTACGATCCACATTGCATTGGGTCCTTGTCCCGCTTTAGGATCAAAGAAATTGTCGCTTCTGACATTGTCGGGGGCAGGATCCCCTCCTCTCTTGTCTCATTAAAGGTCCTCACCAGTAGCGGGGCTGCGTACTTCCTGTAGAACTCCACCGGGAATCCGTCCGGTCCCGGGACCTTCCCCGCCTGCATGCTCCCCAAACCCTTGCTCAGCTCCTCCAACCCAATTGATGCCCCCAAACCAGCCACCTCTTGCTCCTCCACCCTCGGGAATCTCAGCTGATCTATGAATCGTCTCATCCCCTCTTTCCCCGCTGGGGGCTGGGATCTGTACAGCTCTTCATAAAAGGCCTTGAATACCTCGTTTATTTTCGTCGCACTCCGAACCGTGGCTCCCCTTCCATCTTTGACTCCCCCTACTTCTCTCGCTGCCATCCTCTTACGGAGCTGGTGCGCCAGTATCCGACTAGCCTTTTCGCCATACTCGTAGGTCGCCCCCTGCGCTTTCCTCCACTGTGCCTCCGCCTTCCCTGTGGTCAACAGGTCAAACTCTGTCTGGAGCCGTCGTCTTTCCCCAAGTAATCTTTCCTCCGGGGCCTCTGCGTATCTCCTGTCCACTCTCAAAATCTCCCCCACTAACCTCTCCCTTTCCATACCCCCTGTCTTCTCCCTATGATCCCTAATGGAAATGAGCTCTCCCCTGATCACCGCCTTCAACGCCTCCCATACCACCCCCACCCGCACCTCCCCGTTGTCGTTGGCCTCCAAGTACCTTTCGATACACCCCCTCACTTTCCCACACACCACCTCATCCGCCAGCAGTCCCACATCCAGCCGCCACAACGGGCGTTGGTCCCTCTCCTCTCCCAGCTCCAGTTCCACCCAGTGCGGGGCATGGTCCGAAACGGCTATAGCCGAATACTCCGTCCCCTCCACCCTCGGGATGAGCGCCCTACCCAGAACAAAGAAATCTATCCGGGAGTAGGCTTTGTGTACATGGGAGAAGAAAGAAAATTCCCTGGCCTGCGGCCTTGCAAACCGCCATGGGTCCACTCCCCCATCTGATCCATAAACCCCCTAAGTACCTTGGCCGCCGCCGGCCTCTTTCCAGTCCTTGATTTGGAGCAGTCCAATGCTGGATCCAACACTGTATTGAAGTCCCCTCCCATTATCAGGCCTCCTATCTCCAGGTCCGGAATGCGCCCCAACATGCGCTTCATGAATCCTGCATCATCCCAGTTCGGGGCGTATACGTTTACCAACACCACCCACGTCCCTTGCAGCCTACGGCTCAGCATTACATATCGCCCTCCATTGTCCGCTACAATAGTCTTGGCCTCAAATGACACCCGCTTTCCCACCAATATGGCCACCCCTCTATTCTTCCCGTCCAGTCCCGAGTGGAATACCTGTCCTACCCATCCCTTTCTTAGGCTGACCTGGTCCGCCACCTTCAGGTGTGTCTCTTGGAGCATGGCCACTTCTGCCTTCAGTCCCTTTAAGTGCGCGAACACTCGAGCCCTCTTCACCGGCCCATTCAGGCCCCTCACATTCCACATTATCAGCCGGATTGGAGGGGCTCTCACCTCCCCCACGCCCCGCCGACTAGCCATCTCCTTTTCTGGGCCAGTCCCGTGTCCACGCCTCCCTCACCCTCCAGTCCCCCAGAGGGGGGACTCCCGTCCCGACCATCTCTTCTGTGTCCCATTCCCTTTCGGCCAGTGCAGCAGCAACCCTTTCCCCCCCGCCCCCCCCTTTCCCCCCCTCCCCTCCCCCCCCGCTAGACCCCTGTCTAGCTTTTTTGCTCCCCCATGTCACTCCCGTAAGTCAGCTGACGCCTGCTGACCCCGGCTTTCCCCGCCGTCCCATTGACCTCCCCGCGTGGTAGTCTCCCAATCCAGATGCATTCCTTCGTTCCCCTTCCCGCCTTTCTTCCCGCGCGCGGGAAAACACCCCGCGCTTCCCAAGGCCCGCTCCGCCCCCTCTGGCGCAGCTCCTGTCGCGGCCTTGTCTCTCTCCCCCAGCCCATGTAACATTTCCTGCGCGTGATTGACCCCCTATATACAACAACCATCACACAGCAAACCCCAAACATCTCCCCCACCCTCACAAACCCTCAGTTAGAGTCCAACTTTTCGGCTTGTACAAAGGTCCACGCCTCTTCAGGCGTTTCGAAGTAATAGTGTTGGCCCTTGTATGTGACCCACAGTCGCGCTGGCTGCAGCATTCCGAATTTCACTTCTTTCCGGTACAACGCCACTTTGGCCCGGTTGAAACCCGCTCTCCGCTTTGCAACCTCCGTGCTCCAGTCCGGGTATATTCGGATCTCTGCATTGTACACTTACTGCTCCGCTCCTTCTTGGCCCATCTCAGGACCCATTCTCTGTCCGTGAACCGGTGGAACCTCACCACCATCGCCCTTGGCGGCTCATTTGCCTGGGGCTTCTTCGCCAGCACCCGTGTGCCCTGTCCAACTCCAGCGGCCTCAAAGGGGCCTTCGTGCCCATCATCTCCTTGGGCATCGTGCTCGCGTATGCCCCGGCATCAGCCCCCTCCACTCCCTCAGGGAGACCCAGGATTCGCAGATTCTTTCTCCTCGACCTGTTCTCCAGGTCTTCGAGTCTTCCTGCCCACCTCTTGTGTAGCGCCTCGTTCTGCTCCACTCTCACCGCCAGGCCCACGAGCTCGTCCTCGTTCTGACTGACTCTTTTCTGTACCTCCTGGATCTTAGCTTTGTGGGCCTTCTGGGTGATCCCGAGTCCTTCAATTGCCGAAAGCATAGGCACCAACATCTCCTTGTGCATCTCCTCGCGCTGCTCCTCGAAGCAGCACTTGATGAACTCCTGCAGCTCCCCTTTGTCCCTGGCCGCCGCCATTTTGTTTTCTTTCCCTCGCTTCTCCCGTTGCTCCAGTGCCGCTCCTTTGGCCGTTACACTTCTGGTCCGTTTCATAGAAGTTGGAGGGGGACCTCTCTCTTCCCTTCCCCACGGGTTGCGTCAAAAAAAAAAAGTTCCGTTGGGGCTCCTCTAACGAACCCGAAAGTCCGTGGTAGCGGGAGCTGCTGAATCGTACGGCTTAGCTCCGCATAGCCGCGACCGGAAGTCGAGAGGGAATCCTTTTGGCAGTGTTCGCTTCACCAGTCTGCCCCAAAAAGTCTATGGAAACTCCTGAAAAAGGTCTGAGAGTCCGTTCCAGACGGGAGCTGCCGAATGCGCGACCTACTCCTCCATGGCCGCCACCGGAAGCCTCGTCCCTGCTTCTTCGATGGCCTTGTAGATCTTTTCACAGTTGTTCCCTCTGCTGCCAGAATTCACCTTTGATAGAGTCAAGTCAGATTGCAGCTTTAAGCTTGCCCTTCCCCCGCCTGCATGCTGGAAGAGGACTTTGTCTATTCCTGCAGCTCAAGCCAAATCTTTTACTATTTCTGCCGGGTCTGGTAGCCAAAAGACATAACTTTCCTGGGGGACTCTGTCAGGGGAATGCTGCAGTCTTCTTGCCACACCGGGAAATGTCAAACAAATGCCGTGGGGGGCCCTGTCAAAGAGCCCAAAAGTCCGTTCCAAGCGGGAGCTACCGAATATGCAACCTAGCTCTGCATAGCCGCACCCGGAAGTCCCCATGTTCATCTTTAAATCTGTGTATATTGATTCAGCCAATGGGGGAGTAAAGGAGTAATGTATTATAATCCAATTTTTCCATGTTTAATAAATTTTATTTTTAGTGTTAAAACTAATTAGTGGACCTGTGGGTCTGTTTCTCCACATTTCTAAACAAACTGTAAATGTTACGATCTATTAAGCCAATGTTCCATTCTTTCCATCCAGTTGCAACATCCACTGGGATTGTAATAATAATTCAAAACACTGAGTGGTGAAAAATATCAGCAATATTTCATACTTGTTACAGTGTTTGGGATTTAACAGGAAATTGTAAGAATATGTTTGTCTTTAATGTCAGCATTCGGGTGCTCCTTACAAATTTGGTAACATTTGCTTTTACAGCCAATGAGGACTGTAATGGTTTAGTATGATTAACATGATGCTGTCATGGAATAGTTTTATAGTGAGGGTAGGACAAGTGTCTCTTTCTGCATGAGGGCAGCATGACCTGACTACTTTCTTGCAAATTACTAATCTAACACCAACTTTAATCTCATGAAATGGCTCAAGGCACTTCATAGAAGATTCTAAAACATGACAGTGAACCACATGAGGAGATATTAAAGAACAAAGAACAAAGAAAATTACAGCACAGAAACAGGCCCTTCGGCCCTCCCAGCCTGCGCCGATCTAGATCCTTTATCTAAACCTGTCGCCTATTTTCCAAGGATCTACTTCCCTCTGTTCCCTGCCCGTTCATATATCTGTCTAGATGCATCTTAAATGACGCTATCGTGCCCGCCTCTACCACCTCTGCTGGCAAAGCGTTCTAGGCACCACCACCCTCTGCGTAAAAAGCTTTCCACGCACATCTCCCTTAAACTTTCCCCCTCTCACCTTGAAATCGTGACCCCTTGTAATTGACACCCCCATGCTTGGAAAAAGCTTGTTGCTATCAACCCTGTCCATACCTCGCATAATTTTGTAGACCTCAATCAGGTTCCCCCTCAACCTCCGTCTTTCCAACGAAAACAATCCTAATCTACTCAACCTTTCTTCATAGCCAGCACCCTCCATACCAGGCAACATCCTGGTGAACCTCCTCTGCACCCTCTCTAAAGCATCCACATCCTTCTGGTAATGTGCCGACCAGAACTGCACGCAGTATTCCAAATGTGGCCTAATCAAAGTCCTATACAACTGTAACATGACCTGCCGACTCTTGTACTCAATACCCCGTCCGATGAAGGCAAGCATGCTGGATGCCTTCTTGACCACTCTATCGATCTGCGTTGCCACCTTCAGGGTACAATGGACCTGAACTCCCAGATCTCTCTGTACATCAATTTTCCCCAGGACTCTTCCATTGACCGTATACTCCGCTCTTGAATTAGATCTTCCAAAATGCATCACCTCGCATTTGCCTGGATTGAACTCCATCTGCCATTTCTCTGCCCAACTCTCCAATCTATCTATATTTTGCTATATTCTCTGACAGCCCTCCTCGCTATCTGCAACTCCACCAATCTTAGTATCATCTGAAACCTTGCTAATCAGACCACCTATACCTTCGTCCAGATCATTTATGTATATCACAAACAACAGTGGTCCGAGCATGGATCCCTGTGGAACACCACTAGTCATCTTTCTCCATTTTGAGACACTCCCTTCCACCACTACTCTCTGTCTCCTGTTGCCCAGCTAGTTCTTTATCCATCTAGCTAGTACACCCTGAACATCAAGCTGCAATGGGAAACTTTATCAAACGCCTTACTGAAGTCCATGTATATGACATCTACAGCCCTTCCCTCATCAATTAACTTTGTCACTTCCTCAAAGAATTCTATTAGGTTTGTAAGACATGACCTTCCCTGCACAAAACCATGCTGCCTATCACTGGTAAGTCTATTTTCTTCCAAATGTGAATCGATCCTATCCCTCAGTATCTTCTCCAGCAGTTTGCCTACCACTGACGTCAAGCTCACAGGTCTATAATTCCCTGGATTATCTGTGCTACCCTTCTTAAACAAAGGGACAACATTAGCAATTCTCCAGTCCTCCGGGACTTCACCCATGCTCAAGGATGCTGCAAAGATATCTGTTAAGGCCCCAGCTATTTCGTCCCTCGCTTCCTTCAGAAACCTAGGATAGATCCCATCTGGACCTGGGGACTTGTCCACCTTAATGCCTTTTAGAATACCCAAAACTTCTCCCTTCCTTATGCCGACTTGACCTAGAGTATTTAAACATCCATCCCTAGCCTCAACTTCCGTCATGTCCCTCTCCTTGGTGAACACCGATGCAAAGTACTCATTAAGAATCTCACCCACTTCCTCTGACTCCACGCATAAATTCCCTCTTTTGTCTTTGAGTGGGCCAATCATTTCTCTAGTTACCCTCTTGCTCCTTATATACAAATAAAAGGCTTTGGGATTTTCCTTAACCCTGTTAGCCAAAGATATTTCATGACCCCTTTTAGCCCTCTTTATTGCGCGTTTGAGATTTGTCCTACTTTCCCGATATTCCTCCAAAACTTCATCAGTTTTAAGTCGCCGAGACCGATGTATGCTTCCTTTTTCATCTTAGCTAGTCTCACAATTCCACCCGTCATCCATGGTTCCCTAATCTTGCCATTTCTATCCCTAATTTTCACAGGGACATGTCTGTCCTGCACTCTAATCAACCTTTCCTTAAAAGACTCCCACATTTCAAATGTGGATTTACCCTGAAACAGCTGCTCCCAATCCACATTCCCTAGCTCCTGCCGAATTTTGTTATACTTGGCCTTTCCCCAATTTAGCACTCTTCCTTTCGGACCACTCTCGTCTTTGTCCATGAGTATTCTAAAACTTACGGAATTGTGATCGCTATTCCCAAAGTAATCACCGACTGAAACTTCAGCCACCTGGCCGGGATCATTCCCCAATACCAGGTCCAGTATGGTCCCTTCCCGAGTTGGACTATTTACATACTGCTCTAAAAAACTCTCCTGGATGCTCCTTACAAATTCTGCTCCATCTACGCCTCCAACACTACATGAGTCCCATTCAATGTTGGGGAAGTTAAAATCTCCCATCACGACCACCCTATTGCTCCTACATTTTTCTATAATCTGTCTACATATTTGTACCTCTACTTCATGCTCGCTTTTGGGAGGCCTGTAGTAAAGTCCCAACAATGTTACTGCACCCTTCCTATTTCTTAGCTCTACCCATATTGCCTCAGTGCTCGAATCCTCTATCGTGCCCTCCTTAATCACAGCTGTGATATCATGTTTGACCAGTAATCCAACTCCTCCACCCCTTTTACCTCCCTCTCTATCCCTCCTGAAGCATCTATACCCTGGGATATTTAGTTGCCAGTCTTGCCCTTCCCTCAACCAAGTCTCAGTAATACCAATAACATCATATTCCCAGGTACTAATCCAAGCCCTAAGTTCATCTGCCTTACCTGCTACACTTCTCGCATTGAAACAAATGCACCTCAGACCACCTGTCCCTTTGCGTTCATCATCTCTTCCCTGTCTACTCTTCCCCTTAGTCACATTGAGTTTAGTATCTAGTACCTTACTAGTTGCTGCCTCTTTACTGACCTCTAACGTCCTAATCGGATTCCCATCCCCCTGCCACATTAGTTTAAAACCTCCCCAACAGTGTTAGCAAAAGCACCCCCTAGGACATTGGTTCCAGTGCTGCCCAGGTGCAGACCATCCGATTTGTAATGGTCCCACCGCCCCCAGAACCGGCTCCAATATCCCAAGAATTTGAACCCCCACCTCCTGCACCATCTCTCAAGCCACGTATTTATTCTGACTATTCTTGAATTTCTACTCTGACTGTCTCGTGGCACTGGCAGCAATCCTGAGATTACTACCTTTGAGGTCCTACTTTTTAAACTTATCTCCTAACTCCCTAAATTCTGATTGTAGGACCTCATCCCGTTTTTTTATCTACATCGTTGGTGCCTATGTGCACCACGACAATTGGCTGTTCACCCTCCCCCTTCAGTATGTCCTGCAGCCGATCTGAGACATCCCTGACCCGTGCACCCAGGAGGCAACATACCATTCGGGACTCTCGTTTTCGACCACAGAAACGCCTGTCTACTCCCCTTACGATTGAATCCCCTATGGCTATAGCCCTGCCAGACTTTTTCCCGCCCTTCTGTGCAGCAGAGCCAGCCACAGTGCCATGAGCCTGGCTACTACTGCCTTCCCCTGGTGAGTCATCTCCCCCAACAGTATCCAAAACGGTATACCTGTTTTGGAGGGAGGTGACTGCAGGGGACACCTGCACTGCCTTCCTTCTCTTCCTCTACCTTTTGGTCACCCATTCCCTGTCTCCCTCACCAATCTTAACCTGCGGTGTGACCAACTCACTGAACGTGCTATCCACAACCTCCTCAGCATCGCGGAGTCTCCAAAGTGAGTCCATCCGCAGCTCCAGAGCCGTCATGCGGTCTAACAGGAGCTGCAGCTGGACACACTTCCCGCACATGAAGGATTCAGGGGCATCGGCCGCGTCCCTGAACTACCACATTGAGCACGAGGAGCATAACACGGGTCTGGGATCACCCTGCCATTTTTACACTTTACATTAACTGATCACAAATATAATATCAAATAATGAATAAGTGAAAGGAATAAAGATTTTACTTACCAATAACAATACTTACCAACACACGAAGAGTTAAATTTCTCTCAGCTTCTGCTAATTGGAGCACTTTCCTTATCAGCCAATCAGGTCACTGCTTAGCTGTGATGTCACTCTTCAATGTAAATTTTTAAAGTTTTTAAAGAGGAAAACTTAGCTTCCCAACAGACCCCTGGCCACTGCTCCTGCTGGAAATCTGAAGGCAGCTTCTCCAGCAGCTGTGTCCCCACTGTTCTCCTCACGCTCTTTTATCCTGTGTCCCTGCCGCTCTCCACGCACTCTTTTATCCTGTGTCCCTGCCGCTCTCCTCGCGCTCTTTTATCTCATGTCCCCGCCGCTCTCCTCGCACTCTTTTATCCTGTGTCCTCGCCGCTCTCCTCGCGCTCTTTTATCCTGTGTCCTCGCCGCTCTCCTCGCGCTCTTTTATCTTGTGTCTCCGCCGCTCTCCACGCACTCTTTTATCCTGTGTCCCCGCCGCTCTCCTCGCGCTCTTTATCTTGTGTCCCCGCCGCTCTCCTCGCGCTCTTTTATCCTGTGTCCCCGCCGCTCTCCTCGCGCTCTTTTATCTTGTGTCCCCGCCGCTCTCCTCGCGCTCTTTTATCCTGTGTCCCCGCCGCTCTCCTCGCGCTCTTTTATCTTGTGTCCCCGCCGCTCTCCTCGCGCTCTTTTATCCTGTGTCCCCGCCGCTCTCCTCGCGCTCTTTTATCTTGTGTCCCCGCCGCTCTCCTCGCGCTCTTTTATCCTGTGTCCCCGCCGCTCTCCTCGCGCTCTTTTATCTTGTGTCCCCGCCGCTCTCCTCGCGCTCTTTTATCCTGTGTCCCCGCCGCTCTCCTCGCACTCTTTTATCTTGTGTCCCCGCCGCTCTCCTCGTGCTCTTTTATCCTGTGTCCCCGCCGCTCTCCTCGCGCTCTTTTATCTTGTGTCCCCTGCCGCTCTCCTCGCGCTCTTTTATCCTGTGTCCCCTGCCGCTCTCCTCGCGCTCTTTTATCTTGTGTCCCCTGCCGCTCTCCTCGCGCTCTTTTATCTTGTGTCCCCTGCCGCTCTCCTCGCGCTCTTTCACTGTGTCCCCGCCGCTCAGCTCTTTTATCCTGTGTCCCCACCGCTCTCCTCGCGCTCTTTCACCGAGTTATTAGGCCAGATGACCAGAAATTTGGTCAAAGTAGTAGAATCTAAGGAACATATTAAAGGAGGAAAGTGAAGTACAGAGGGCAAAAAAATGTAGGGAGGGAATTCCAGAATGTAGGACGTAGGAAACTGAATGCACGGCCAGAACAATAACATTTGGGGAAGTTCATGAGGCCAGAATTAGATGTGTGCAAATACCTCTGAGGGTTGTGAGGCTGGAGGAGTTTACAGAGGTCGGAAGGATTGAGGCATGGAGGGATTTGAAAACAAGATGCCAATTTTTAAATCAAGGGGCTAGATTTTCCGACTCTGGGACTGTGTCCCCACACCAGCGTGTGAACGGAGAACAAATGCGTAAAACGGCCACCGATTCCCCGTTTTGCTGGGGGCTAGCATGCCAACAGGGTAGAGCATCCAGTTCTAGCTGCCGATAAGGCCTGGACAATCGCTGGGTCCATGGCCGCGCATGCGCACGGCGACAGCCTGCAGCGGCCGCGTCGTGCTTCATGGTGGAGGCCGCTCCTTTAGCCGGCTCGCGCTTCATGGTGGAGTGCCCCCCCTTTAGCCGGCTCGCGCTCCCCGGACCACCTCCCCACAGTGCCACCAGCCCCTAATAAAGTCCCCTCTGCCCGCGGATCGCCCCTCCCCCAACTTTGCGGCCCTTGACGGAGTCTGGAGCCATTGGGCCGGTCGGGGGCAGAGCATCGGGGGGACAGGCCTCGGGCAATGTCCTGAGGCTGTCGATTCGTGGCACAGCGTACTCGGAGAGTACGCCACTTTGGAGGGGGTGGAGCATCGTTAATTCGGCACCGCCCCCATTTTGGTCGGGAACTGTGATTCTCCGGCTGATCGCCGAACGCGATTTCAGCATCAGCGACCGGAGAATCCAGCCCAAGGTATTTCTTAACTGTGAACCAATGTAGGTCAATGAATACAGGGGAGATCTGTGACCTGAGCTTGGTGTCAGATCAGACACTGACAGCAGAGTTTTGAATGACTTCAGGTTTACAGAGGGTAGCAAGTGGGAGGCCAGCCCAGAATGCGATGGAATATTCAAGTCTATTGGTATTATTCGATTACAGGCTGTTAACATCTTAAAAGAAATACAAATACCTAGTTTACGCCACAGGATTTCACTTTTTGGGGGCAAGAACCACAATATTGTTATTAGTCTTTCAATTTTTGTGACTCCGACAATATAGTGTAAGCTTTAATGTATTCTCTCCCTGATCCTTACAGCGCAGTACAGGCCCTTCGGCCCTCGATGTTGCACCGACTTGTGAAACCAATCTAAAACCCATCTACACTATTCTCTTATCGTCCAGATGTCTATCCAATGACCATTTGAATACCCTTAGTGTTGGCAAGTCCACTACTGTTGCAGGCAGGCCATTCCACGCCCTTACTACTCTCTGAGTAAAGAACCTACCTCTGACATCTGTCTTATATCTGTCTTATATCTATCTCCCCTCAATGTAAAGCTATGTCCCCCCCGTGCTAGACATCACCATCCGAAGAAAAAGGCTCTCACTGTCCACCCTATCTAATCCTCTGATCATCTTGTATGTCACCTCTTAAGTCACCTCTTAACCTTCTTCACTTGAACGAAAACAGCCTCAAGTCCCTCAGCCTTTCCTCATAAGACCTTCCCTCCATACCAGGCAACATCTGGTAAATCTCCTCTGCACCCTTTCCAATGCTTCCACATCCTTCCTATAATGTGGCGACCAGAATTGCACGCAATACTCCTGTGGTAGTATCAGGTATTACAGCATTACAGTACCTGAGAGGCTGAAGACCATTGGTTTAACCTAGGAGTTTACCATTGGCTGTTGGTACGTAGCTCTGCCCTGACAGGCGGGGTATAAGAATCGGTGCCGTCCCAGCAGCCCTCATTTCTGTACCGAAGCTGCTGGGGAACAGTTCTAGTCGATTAAAGCCTTCAGTTATGTTACTACTTCGTCTTTGATTGTAATTGATTGCGCCAGCGGGAGACTGGGAGATTCCTGGACCGTAGGGCCAGTAGAACGGTGTTCCAGACCGTTCCGTTCTCCCTCACTACTTGCCCATTTCCCCGGGGGGTGTAGCTGGTCGTCCTGCTTGCGGCAATGCCCCTGTTGAGCAGGAATTGACGCAGTTCGTCGCTCATAAAGGAGGACCCCCTATCACTGTGTATGTACGCGGGGAAACCGAACAGTGTAAAGATACCCTGGAGGGCTTTGATGACAGTGTTGTGGTCATGTCGGGGCAGGGGATGGTGAATGGGAACCGGGAGTACTCGTCAATCATGTTCAGGAAGTACATGTTGCAGTCGGCGGAGGGGAGGGGGCCTTTGAAGTCCATGCTGAGGTGTTCAAAGGGACGGGAAGCCTTTATCAGGTGCACCCTCTCTGGCCGGTTTTCACTCCGCGCAGATTTGGCAGTCCCTGGTGACTGTCCTGACCTCCTCGATGGAGTAGGGCAGGTTGCGGGTCTTAATGAAGTGGAAAAAACAAGTGACCCCTGGGTGGCAGAGGTCCTCGTGGAGGGCTCGGAGGCGGTCCACTTGTGCAGTGGCACATGTGCTGCGGGGCGGGGCATCAGGAGGCTCGTTTAGCTTCCCGGGACGGTACAAGATCTCATAGTTGTGGGTGGAGAGTTTTATCCTCCACCGCAAGATATTATCGAACATGAACGCCACCGACTATTGGTCAGTGAGGAGAGTGAATCTCCTGCCGGCCAGGTAATGCCTCCAATGTCGCTTAGCTTATACTATGGCTTGTGGCTCTTTTTCGACCGAGTAATGGCGAATTTCGGAAGTATGGAGGGTACGGGAGAAGAAGACCACGGGTCTGCCCGTTTGGTTGAGGGTAGCGGCCAGAGCTACGTCGGACGCATCGCTCACGACCTGGAAGGGAAGGGACTCGTCGATGGCGGCATCATGGCCTTTGCAATGTCTGCCTTGATGCGGCTGAAGGCCTGGCGGGCCTCCGTCGACAGGGGGAAGGTTGTGGACTGGATTAGGGGTCGGGCTTTGTCTGCGTAGTTAGGGACCCACTGGGCGTAATAACTGAAAAACCCAAGGCAGCGCTTCAGGGCCTTGGAGCAGTGAGGGATGGGAAATTCCATAAGGGGGCGCATGCGTTCAGGGTGGGGGCCTATAACTCCATTTCGCACAACGTAGCCTAGGATGGGTAGGTGGTCGGTGCTAAATACGCATTAATCCTTATTATACGTTAAGTTAAGGATTTTCGCGGTCTGGAGAAATTTTCGGAGGTCAGTGTCATGGTCCTGCTGGTCATGGCCGCAGATGGTGACGTTATCAAGATATGGGAATGTTGCGCGTAAGCCGTACTGGTCAACCATTCAGTCCATCTCTCGCTGGAAGACCGAGACCCCATTCTTGACACCAAAGGGAACCCTTAAAAATTGATAGAGCCGCCCATCTGCTTTGAAGGCTGTGTATTGGCGGTCACTAGTACAGAGAGGTAGCTGATGGTAGGCAGACCTGAGCTCCACTGTGGAGAAGACCTTGTATTGCGCGATCCTGTTTACCAGGTCGGATATGCGGGGGAGAGGGTACGCGTCCAGCTGCGTAAACCTGTTGATGGCCCGGAGGCCAGGGAGATTCTTTGATTTACAGGGTGGGTAACAAGTGAACAGCGCCTTACCGTGTCGGGGTGTATAAAGCTTTCCATGCTCCCAGAGTCGATCAGGCAAGACGTCTCGTGGCAGTTGATGAAGACCGTCGTCGTTGCTGTTGCGAGTGTCCGAGGCCGATTTTGGTCCAGAGTCACCGAGGCCAGATGAAGCAATTGCAGGTTTTGATCGGGCAGCGTGTAGTCGGCCGTGCTGGGGGCCTGGGGCCCCATCCAAGATGGCGTCTCCCATGATGGTCGGGGATGGACAAAATGGCGGCGGGGATGGACAAAATGGCGGCACCCATCTGTCCAGCGTGGCGTCCGAGGGGCAAGATGGCCGTGCCCGTGGGTCGCACGTGGCCCTAGGATAGGGGGTGGCGATGAGTGCTGGCCACCTGGGGCCCGAAGGGAAGGTTGCCGCTGTGGTCCGGAGTCACTGGAGACCGCGGCCAAGGCTCGTGCCTGGCAGACCCCCACAAAATGGCCCTTCTTGCCGCACCCTTTGCAGGTGGAGGTGCGGGCCGGGCAGCGTTGGCGGGGATGCTTCGCCTGCCCGCAGAAGAAACAGTGGGGCCCGACGGAGTTAGCGGGTCGTCTTACAGTGCAGGCCTGCGGGGACATGGGGAAGGTCTGTGGGGTTGCCGCTGCGGGATGCCACGCAGCCCAGGGGGCCGCCACGTGGTCGGGCGCATAGGACTGCGCGTTTCTGGAGGCAACATCCATGGACCCTGCCAGGGCCCGTGCCTCTCTAAGTCCCAGGGTGTCTTTTTCTAAAAGTCTTTGGCGGATCCCTGAGGAGCTCATACCTGCTACGAAGGCACCCCGGATTAGAAGTTCCATGTGCTCGCTGCCCGAAACTTGCGGGCAGCCACAGTTTCTGCCCAGCACCAGTAGCGCACGGTAGAACTCCTCCAATGATTCCCCAGGGCTTTGCCGTCTAGTTGCAAGCAGGTGACGTGCGTAGACCTGATTTACAGGGCGGATATAATGTCCTTTTAACAGTTTGACCGCAGCGTCGAAGTCCTCCGCCTCCTCGATGAGGGTGTAGATCTCAGGGCTTACCCTTGAGTGCAGGAGATGCAGTTTCTGTTCTCCTGAGGGGGTGCCTCCGGCCGTCTCGAGGTAGCCTTTAAGGCACGCCAGCCAGTGCTTAAATATCGCTGCTGAGTTCTCCGCGTGGGGGCTGAGTTGTAGACACTCCGGTTTGATTCGGAGATCCATCCTTTTAGCATAAGTCTAGTCGATTAAATTGATGCGCAATTAATTACAATCAAAGACGAAGTAGTAACATAACTGAAGGCTTTAATCGACTAGAACTGTTCCCCAGCAGTTTCGGTACAGAAATGAGGGCTGCTGGGATGGCACCGTTTCTTATACCCCACCTGTCAGGGCGGAGCTACGTACCAACAGCCAATGGTAAACGCCTAGGTTTACCAATGGTCTTCAGCCTCTCGGGTACTGTAATACTGTAATACCTGATAATACCACAACTCCAAATGTGGCCGCAACAAATTTTGTAGAGCTGCAACATGACCTCATGGCTCCGAAACTCAATCCCTCTACCAATAAAAGCTAAGACACCGTACGCCTTCTTAACAACCCTCTCAACCTGGGTGGCAACTTTCAGGGATCTATGTACATGGACACTGAGATCTCTCTGCTCATCCACACTGCCAAGAATCTTACCATTAGCCCAGTACTCTGTCTTCCTGTTATTCCTTCCAAAATGAATCACCTCACACTTTTCTGCATTAAACTCCATTTGCCACCTCTCAGCCCAGTGTTGCATCTTATCTATGTCCCTCTGTAACTTGTAACATCCTTCCCCACTGTCCACAACTCGACCGACTTTAGTGTCATCTGCAAATTTACTCACCCATCCTTCTACGCCCTCCTCCAGGTCATTTATAAAAATGACAAACAGCAGTGGCTCCAAAACAGATCCTTGTGGTACACCACTAGTAACTGGACTCCAGTCTGAACATTTCCCATCAACCACCACCCGTTGTCTTCTTCCAGCTCGCCAATTTCTGATCCAAACTGCTAAATCACCCTGAATCCCATGCCTCCGTATTTTCTGTAGTAGCCTACCGTGGGGAACCTTATCAAACGCTTTACTGAAATCCATATCCACCACATCAACTGCTTTACTCTCATCCACCTGTTTGGTCACCTTCTCAAAGAACTCAATAAGGTTTGTGAGGCACGACCTACCCTTCACAAAACCGTGTTGACTATCTCCAATCAAAGTATTCCTTTCCAGATGATTATACATCCTATCACTTATAACCCTTCCCAAGATTTTGCCCACAACAGAAGTAAGGCTCACTGGTCTGTAGTTACCTGGGTTGTCTCTACTCCCCTTCTTGAACAAGGGGACAACATTTGCTATCCTCCAGTCTTCTGGCACTATTCCTGTAGACAAAGATGACTTAAAGATCAAAGCCAAAGGCTCAGCAATCTCCTCCCTAGCTTCCCAGAGAATCCTAGGATAAATCCCATCTGTTAAAAGCTACTTGAGGGTATCAGTGGTATGGTCAAGTAAAACACAGGTGTCCTCATTGCTAATCCTTGTGTTACACATTGGTTTGGTAAGCTTGAACTGTACTCCATGTCCTTGGACTCTGAGCAGCCATCCCCACATGTTTTGTGGTTCTTCAATGCTGCTTGCACCCTTGTCTGCTAGACGTTGAAAGAAGCACGGAAGCTACTAATTTATGGGCATTCAAGCACAAAGTTTGTGGAATGGCGAACGTTTCTGTTGTTTGTTGCATTTTAATTCACTGTCCCTGGCAAACAATGCATTAGTGACCCGCATTCATTGAGCCCAGCTTGAGAAACGTGAAAGAAATATCCCATTTTAGCTTCGAAAGAGCCTTCTGCACAAAAGTTCATTGCAGTGTAAGTGTTATGGCTACTGATAGAGCCATCCCTGTAATGCAAGGGGTGTGAAGTGTGTATACCTTTGTTATGCCTTTGGTTGAGAACCATCAAATCCTTTGCAGGTATTTTTGGCTATGTCCAGAATGGCCCTGTATATGTGTTACGAAGTTGGAATGAAATTAAAGTAAAGAATTGAATCAAAAAAATAAACTGATATGGATTTAACTGCACTGAGGACTTGTGAGATGCAAATGAGCCTAGTAGCAAGGCAAAACATATACGTTGTCAAGCAAAATGGAGACCAGCAGCCCAGGGACCTTGATCATAGATAGTTTTCGATTGGGGTAATTTTTGTGAGGGCCACGAAGAATCCAGCACGAGTTTTAAGGATACAAAGTAATCACATTTATTTACAATAACATATATATATAACAGCAGCAGCAACTTCCCTTGCTGCACACTCCTTCCTGCTGGTTCCAAACTGGCCAGCTTTATTTATACTTGGAGTTTACTAATGGATTCTCCGCCCCCCTCATTGGGGAAGCTCATACTCCCACAAGATTGTGGGATTGTCATTAGTCCCCAGCCAATGGTAAGCAGGCAGGTTATAACATTCCTCCCCCACAAAGTCCAAGGAATCCACCGAAGACCCTGGTGAAGGAGGGCGCCGGACTCGTTTTGCCGCAGGCCGGACACCATTTGCACGCGGCGCTGGATCAGGCGGCGTGTAACGAGATGGAGTCCGGCGCTTCCGTGATGAACGGCGCAACGGTTGTACATCCACGGCCCGTGGACCCGAGTATTCCCTCTCTGATGCGTCCTGTGTCTCCATCTCGGAGTCAGAGTCTGCTGCCTCCGTCATGTCAGCGTCTCTATCTCCATTCGGTTCTGTAACAACCTGCGCAGGCTTCGAGTGAGGCACCAGTGGAAGATTGTGAGGACTACCTTCCCTTGTCTCTGGTCTCTGCGGCTGTAGAAATGAGCTCCGGGGGCGGGGAATCTTTTGAGGGGATAGTCTTCTGGACCGAACGTAGTCTACATGTTTGCGCTGGAGACGACCCTGGGCTTGCACCTGGTAAGATATAGGGCCCGTTTGGCGAAAGATTACACCAGGAACCCACTGGGCACCACCAGCAAAATTCCGAATGAACACTGGGTCACCAGGCGCAAACTGCCGAATCGGCCGATGCCGAGAAAATCCCTGTCCCTGCCATTCTTGTGTGCGGCGTACTTTTGCGCCAATGTCCCGGAAAACCATACTAAGGCGGGTGCGAAGTCTCTGGCCCATTATGAGTTCTGCGGGAGCTACCCCAGTCACCGCATGGGGGATGGTCCTATACGTAAACAAAATGCGAGCCAGTCTTGTGTCCATTGATCCGGAAGACTGCTTCTTTAGGCCTCTTTTGAATGTCTGCACTGCGCGCTCTGCCAACCCATTTGAAGCCAGGTGGTAAGGGGCAGTGCGGATATGGCGTATGCCGTTCATCTTCGTGGACCTCGCAAACTCCTCACTTGTGAATGGAGTGCCGTTATCCGTGACCAGCACCTCGGGGAGGCCATGCGTACTAAAAGACAAATGCATCTTTTCAATTGTTGCACAGGACGTTGTCCCCTGCATCTTATGCACCTCTAGCCATTTAGACTGGGCGTCAATTAATAGAAGGAACATGGATCCTTGAAAAGGGCCTGCGAAATCTGCATGCAAGCGTGCCCAAGGCCGCCCTGGCCATTCCCAGTGATGTAGGGGCGCGGCCAGCGGAAGCTTCTGATGCTCCTGGCAAATGGAGCAGTTTTGGGCCACCTTCTCAATGTCGGTGTCGAGGCCTGGCCACCAGACATAACTCCGGGCCAATATTTTCATTTTGGTCACACCTGGATGCCCATTGTGCAAGTCTGTTAGTATCAGCTCCTGGCCTTTTTCTGGGACAATCACACTCGTCCCCCACAAGAGGACGCCGTCTTCCACACTGAATTCTGACAGCTTGGAGGAAAATGCCCGCAACTCGCCTGGGAGCTGTCTATGCTGCCCACCATACAGGACTATGTGCCGAACCTTTGACAGGACTGGCTCCGTCTGGGTCCACTCACAGATCTGTGATGCCGTGACAGGCAAGGTGTCCATAAAATTTAGGGTTGCAACCACCTCACCGGTCGTGGGGGTCGACATGGGGCCGGTCGATAAAGGCAATCGGCTCAGTGCGTCGGCATTTGCTATGTGCGTTCCTGGTTTGTGCTCCAGAGAATACTCGTATGCAGCAAGCAACAAAGCCCAGCGCTGGATCTGTGCGGAAGCAATGGGCGGTATTGGTTTATCCTCTCTGAAAAGTCCCAGCAGAGGCTTATGATCAGTCACGATAGTGAAATGGCGGCCATACACGTACTGGTGGAAGCGTTTCACCGCAAAAACCACTGCCAGGCCCTCCTTCGCGATCTGCGCGTACTTTTTCTCCGCTGCAGTCAATGTGCGGGAGGCGAAAGCTATCGGTTGCTCGGCCCCGTTCTCCATCTTGTGGGACAGGACAGCCCCAATACCATACGGGGATGCATCACATGTGACGAGCAAATGCTTTCCAGGATCATAGTGGGTTAGTAACCCAGACAACGACAATTGTTGCTTTACCCGCCGGAAAGCGGTTTCTTGCGGCTGACCCCAAACCCAGGTGTCATTTTTCTTTAGCAGAAGGTGCAACGGGGCCAGCGTAGTTGCCAGATTGGGGAGGAACTTCCCGTAATAGTTTACGAGAGCGAGAAAAGAACGAAGATGCAAAGTGTCAGTCGGGGCGGGGGCCTATTGAATCGCACGCACCTTCTCTGCGACGGGGTGCAAACCTTCACGGTCCACCCGATAACCTAGGTAGACTACTTCCTTAGCCTGAAATACGCACTTTGTGCGACGTAAACGGAAACGGACTCCAGCCTCCGAAAAGCGTCTAAGGACAGATTTTCCAAATGTTCCTGCTCCGACGTCCCTGCAATCAAAACGTAATCCAAGTAGACAGCAACACGTGGTAAACCTATCTAATTTTGTGAACGAGAGTCCACCTGCAAGCTTCGCGTAGAGATCCTCTATGCGAGGCATTGGATATTGGTCGAGTCGGGAAGTCGTATTCATTGTAAATTTATAGTCGCCACACAAACGAACTGTGGCATCTGGCTTCATTACAGGTACAATTGGTGCTGCCCA
The DNA here is from genome assembly GCF_047496885.1 of Scyliorhinus torazame. Taxonomy (NCBI): domain Eukaryota; kingdom Metazoa; phylum Chordata; class Chondrichthyes; order Carcharhiniformes; family Scyliorhinidae; genus Scyliorhinus; species Scyliorhinus torazame. Next base: position 77,404,108 of record NC_092715.1, read on the forward strand.
GTCAGCAAAACGGACGGGCCTGATAATACCCATTACATAGCAAGGTGAAAAACTAAGGATAACGATCTCGGTTGTTCTAGCCTCTGAAGTCCCTTAATCGTGGCACTATTCTTGTAAATCTCTGCACACTTCCGAAGCCCTGCCCAATCCCGGTCCACCTACACCCCCAAATACCTAAAATGAGACGCTATCAGACGAAATGGCAACCCCCCATCCCTGCTCCCACTTCCAGAGGGGAGACCACAAAATACTTGCTTTTCCCTAAATTCATTTTGTACCCCATAAAACTCTCAAATCCCTGGAGCAACGCCATTATGCTCCCCACTGACATGTTCAGCTCCGAAATATACAATAACAAATCATCTGCACGTAAGGAGACCCTATGTTCCACAACCCCAAGCTCCTCAGCTCAATAACCAAGGGCTCTATAGCCAATGCAAACAGAAGGACATGGGGCATCCCTGCCTCGTGCCCCGATGTAATGCAAAATACACTGAATTCATACTGTCTGTGGCCACGCTCTCTATCGGCTCCTTATATAGCAGCTGCACCAACGCCACAAACTTGGCGCTGTGCAGTTTATAGATAGAGTAGACAGTCAGAGACTTTTTCCCCGGGTGGAACAAACCATTACAAGGGGACATAAATTTAAGGTGAATGGTGGAAGATATAGGGGGGGATGTCAGAGGTCGGTTCTTTACCCAGAGAGTAGTGGGGGCATGGAATGCACTGCCTGTGGAAGTAGTTGAGTCGGAAACATTAGGGACCTTCAAGCAGTTATTGGATAGGTACATGGATTACGGTAAAATGATATAGTGTAGATTTATTTGTTCTTAAGGGCAGCATGGTAGCATTGTGGATAGCACAATTGCTTCACAGCTCCAGGGTCCCAGGTTCGATTCTGGCTTGGGTCACTGGCTGTGCGGAGTCTGCACATCCTCCCCGTGTCTGCGTGGGTTTCCTCCGGGTGCTCCGGTTTCCTCCCACAGTCCAAAGATGTGCAGGTTAGGTGGATTGGCCATGATAAATTGCCCTTAGTGTGAAAATTGCCCTTAGTTATTGGGTTATGGGGATAGGGTGGAGGTGTTGACTTTGGGTAGGGTGCTCTTTCCAAGAGTTGGTGCAGACTCAATGGGCCGAATGGCCTCCTTCTGCACTGTAAATTCAATGATAATCTATGATTAATCTAGGACATAGGTTCGGCACAACATTGTGGGCCGAAGGGCCTGTTCTGTGCTGTATTTTCTATGTTCTATGCTTTTAGTTTTCAATCCAGTTTGATAATTTGTTGGCTCTGTGAATGAAGCAGTCCAGCTTCAGCTTCTGACATTTAGATCCTTTGGACCTACTAATAAGATCGGGCACCTCACGATAACCTCTTATCAATATTGCAAAAGTTCATGAACGTCTACCTTCTCGAGCAAGGCGTAAGGCACCGGGCGCGCCCGGAAATAGTGCGGCGTGGCTCCTGGTTCGACTTGGATACGGGCTGCGGTCCCTTTTATTTTCCCCAAACCAGGCTGGAATACATCTGGGTATTGTCCTAGCACCTCAGTCAACCCTTCAGAAACTGTTTGGAGGATGTGCTGCCATTGCAACATCAAATGGCGCAACCAGTTCTGACCCAACAGGCTGGGCCCATGGCCGCGCACCACGATAAGTGGGAAACGCCCTTCCTGGTGTCCATAGACAACAGGGGTCATTGTAGTTCCTGCAATGTCCAGTGGTTCCCCCGTGTAGGTGGCCAACCTGGCCTGTGAGTCGGTTAATGTAAGGGTCTGTATACCCTGCTTTGATGCGGTCGAATGTCCTCTGGGCGATCACGGAGACCGCTGCGCCAGTGTCCAACTCCATCTCAAGCGGGTGACCATTGACCCATACTGTCACCTTAATGGGGGCCACACGGGGAGCTGCCACACAATGCAGCTGCAGGCAGTCGTCCTCCGTCTCCACGTCCTCAGGAGTAGTCGCCGCAGGTTCATCCACATGGAAGGTACGGCCCCTGGGCTGGTCCCAGTTACGGCCCCTGGGCTGGTCGGTGGGAAGGACGGCGCCTCTGGCGCCCCCAGGACCGCCGTCCGCTATGGGATCGGCGCCTACAAGTCTGACACAGACATGGCTCCTCATCCATTGGTTCTGGAGAAGGCTTTCGGGGAGGAATGTCCGACGGCCACTGGCGTCGGTCCGGGCGTTGCCTCGCCCAAGGTACCGCAGGAGTGCGGTGGGACGTTTTCGGACGGAAGGGGTTGCGCCCCAAGGCATGCACTTCCATTCCCTGTAGCTCCTGTACTCCTCGTTCTGCGCTCTCTCGGGACAATACTATTTGAATGGCCTGTTGAAAAGTCAATGTTGGCTCAGCTAACAACTTTCTCTGGGTGGCCGCATTGTTAATACCGCAAACCAAACGGTCGCATAAAATTTCTGACAAGGTCTCACCATAGTCACAGTACTCCGCAATCCTGCGTAGCCTGGATCGAAAATCGGCAAGGGATTCTCCAGGGGTGCTCTCAGCGGTATTAAACCGGTAACGCTGGACTATTGTGGACGGGGTTGGGTTAAAATGTTGCCCCACTATATTCACAAGTTCATCAAACGTTTTGGTGTCCGGCGCAGCCCAAACATATGCGGGCCGCAGGCGGTGAGCAATATGACCACCTGGCACTCGTTTTCGGTGATACTGTTTGCCCGGAAATAGTAACGCATCCGTTGTGCGTACTGGTTCAAGCTTTCCAGCGCAGCATCAAAACATCCAAACGTCCGTACAGAGGTATGGTATAATAGAAAACAACTTCCAACCTGTATCCAACAAAAATCCAGGGAGGTGGCTTCAGCAGTGTAGACAGCTATTCACTTTAACCCTCGTCGCCAGTTTTGTGAGGGCCACGAAGAATCCAGCACGAGTTTTAAGGATACAAAGTAATCACATTTATTTACAATAACATATATATATATATATATAAAGCAGCAGCAACTTCCCTTGCTGCACACTCCTTCCTGCTGGTTCCAAACTGGCCAGCTTTATTTATACTTGGAGTTTACTAATGGTTTCTCCGCCCCCCTGATTGGGGAAGCTCATACTCCCACAGGATTGTGGGATTGTCATTAGTCCCCAGCCAATGGTAAGCAGGCAGGTTATAACAGTAATTTAAGTTACTCTCTGGGTAATCATGATTGTAGTTAATTGTAAATGTTGTTCTTTACTGTCGCCTTTCTCGTGCTTTCAAAATGTAATAAATGTTTTGTTATTTGAATAATTTACAACAAGATTGATTCCTCTCCTCACCGGGTTCCATCTCTTGACTTACATTTCTTTTCCAAATTGCAAAAATAGCTCGTTAAGAACTAGTGTTCCACGTTTCCCCTCTGGGTTTTGAGATACCCTCGCATTGAACATCACCGGGATTCATACCAATATATAGTAACAGCATAAGTCTGAATTCTGTTGGAATGTGTAAGGAAGGTGTAAGACCTGTCATGGACCTTCCAATATTCTTTCTTCAAAACCTCATAATAGAAAGGCACTGTATGGCTATGAGGAGAGAAAAAGTTGCTTTAAGAATCTCCAGATACTTTTACATTCCATGTTCAACAACAGCAACATAGTAAATTTGTAAAAAATAAAGTAACATAACTTTCCGAGCAAGAATTCAGTTGAGAGAAGAGGGCCGGGATTCTCCACCCAGCCGCTGGGTCGGAGAATCCCCGGGGGTAGGCACGAATCCCTAACCCGCCGCCACGCCGCCTCGACGCTGGCTGCCCTATTCTCCGGCGCGTTTTTCGGGCGGCGGCGGGATTCCCGCCATGCTGGTCGGGAGCCGTTGACAGCGGCCCCCCCCGGCAATTCTCCGGGCCCTGATGGGCTGAGGGGCCGTTCAGGTTTGGCCAAACCCGCCAGTCCTCGCGGGGGCGCGGGGGGATCCGGCCCCAGGGGGGGCCCCCACGGTGGCCTAGCCCACAATCAGGGCCTACCGATCTGCGGGCGGGCTTGTTCCGGGGGGGGGGACTTCTTTCCTCCGCGCCGTGCCCCTGTAGGGCTCCGCCATATTACCCGGGGGCTGGAGCGGAGAAAAGAATCCCCGCGCATGCGTGGAAATACGCCGGCCGGTCCGCTCATGCGCGAGATCACACCGGCTGTTCTGCGCATGCGCGAACTCGCGCCGACCCTTCAGCGCCGGCTGGAGCAACGGGGACGACTCCGCCGGCAACCTAGCCCCCTAGAAAGGTAAGAATTCCTCACCTTGGGGGGCCGTTGACGCCTATGTCATTGGTGCCGGTTTTCCTCAGGCGTGGGGACATAGCCACATTTTCAGAGAATCTCGCCTCATGTTTCTCTCGCAAAATTTAATTGAATGGGCATTTAACTAATGGTAAACTGTTTAAGACCGATATTTATATTACAGGGACCTCATGCTATTTGCAGAAGCCTGGCATATAAATAAATAATCATTACCAGCTACAATTGTCTTAAAGACTTCTGGATCATGTTATGAGCACAAAGTGTATTGTATGCCTCCAGTCTGATCACCCATAATTTAGAAAATGGACAACCAGCGCTTGGGGCAGAAAATGTCATTTCACCCACGCCATTGAATGTGAACTGGGATATTGATAGAATATAATTATTCTTGTGCTGTCGGAAAGCTCAGTTACTGTATATTGTTCTAGCTAAATATTGGATATAAAAGGACAGAAGGGTGGGATTCTCTGACCCCCCGCCAGGCTGGAGAATCGCCGGGGGGGGGGGGGGTGGTGTGAATCCCGTCCCCGCCAGCTGCCGAATTCTCCGGCGCTGGGGTTTTGGTGGGGGTGGAAATCGCGCCGCGCTGGTCGGCGGCCGCTCGCCGCGGGCCCCCCGGCGATTCCCGGCCCGCGATGGGCCGAACAGGCGCCCGTTTTAGGCCACTCCCGTCGGCGTAAATTAGACCAGGTACTTACCGGCGGGACCTGGCTCTGCGGGCATCCTCCGGGGTCCTCGGGAGGGGGCGGGGGGGGGGGGGGATCTGGCCTTGGGGGGTGCCCCCACGGTGGGCTGGCCCACGATCGGGCCCACAGACCCGCAGGCGGGCCTGTGCCGTGGGGGCGCTCTTTCCCTCCGCACCGGCTGCTGTGAAACTCCACCATGACCGGCGCAGAGACGAAAACCCAGCGCATGCGCTGGGATGACGCCAGCACACGCTGGCTTTCCCACCATGCGCCAACCCGCACTGGCCGGCGGAGGCTCTTCGGCGCCAGTTGGCACGGCGCCAAGCCCTTTGACGCCAGCAGGCGCGGAGCCAACACCGCCGGCCTAGCCCCTGAAGGTGCGGAGGATTCCGCAACTTCCGGGCGGCCCGACGCCAGAGTAGTTCACGCCACTCCTCGGCGCCGTGACCGCCCGCCCCCCCGGGTAGGGGAGAATCCCGCAATTCTGGAATTTAAATGTTAGAGAAGTAAGGACAGGTGGATACCCTGGGCGGGATTCTCCCCTACCCAGCGGGCAGGCGGTCCCGTCGCCGAGGAGTGGCGTGAACCACTCCTGCGTCGGGCCACCCGGAAGGTGCGGAATCCTCCATACCTTCAGGGGCTAGGCCGGCGCCGGCAGGGTTGGCGCTGTGCCAACCGGCATGGAAGGGGCTTGGCGCCGCGCCAACCGGCGGTGAAGGGCCTCCGCCGGCCGGCGCGAGTTGGCGCATGCGCGAGAGCGCCAGCATGTGCTGGCGTCATCCCAGCGAATGCGCAGGGGGGTTCGTCTCCGCACCGGCCATGGCGGAGGTCCACAGCAGGCGCTGCGGAGGGAAAGAGTGCCCCCACGGCACAAGCCAGCCGGCGGATCGGTGGGCCCCGATTGCGGGCCAGGCCACCGGGGGCTCCCCCCGGAGCCAGATCCCCTCACTTCCCCCAGAGGACTCTGGAGGCCGCCCGCAGAGCCAGGTCCTGCCGGTACCAGGTCATATTTACGCCAGCGGGACTGGCCTAAAACGGGCGGCCACTCGGCCCATCGCGGGCTGGAGAATCGCTAGGGGGCCTCTGCCAGCGGCCGCCAACCAGCGCGAGCGATTCCCGCCCCCGTCAAAACCCCGGCGCCGGAGAATTCAGCAGCTGGCGGGGGCGGGATTCACGCCGCCCCCCGCTGATTCAAGCCCCGCAGCACGGTACCATTGTGGATAGCACAATTGCTTCACAGCTCCAGGGTCCCAGGTTCGATTCCGGCTTGGGTCACTGTCTGTGCGGAGTCTGCACATCCTCCCCGTGTGTACGTGGGTTTCCTCCGGGTGCTCCGGTTTCCTCCCAAAGTCCAAAGATGTGCAGGTTAGGTGGATTGGCCATGATAAATTGCCCTTAGTAACCACAATTGCCCTTAATGTTGGGTGGGGTCACTGGGTGATGGGGATAGGGTGGAGGTGTTGACCTTCGGTAGGGTGCTCTTTCCAAGAGCCGGCGCAGACTCGATGGGCCGATTGGCCTCCTTCTGCACTGTAAATTCTATGATTCTCCGGCCCGGCGGGGGTTCGGAGAATCCCACACCCTGTACCTATCGTGATCATGGAGAAACTGTGGAGTTTAAGGATAGATGTGTACAAACATTGTCCTTTAGAAGGAGCAAGTCAGATAACTGAATGACATTTTCTTGTTCTATGCTTGTCTTTGTATCTTGGAAAAGTTGACAGAGTTTGTTCTTGATGATTTGATGTGCACTGGACGGCAAGGAAGAAATGTCCTTAATAATGCATGGGTCTTATAAGAATACTTTAATAAATATGAACCTTCCTCTTCAACACTCTGAGAAGTAATTGACTGTGAGACAATGCTTACAGAGATTAAAATATCAGTGGTTTCATTTGATAGGATTTATTGGCAAAATGCGGACACTCACCCGTGAATACTAATGAGTTTATATTTTGTAATTATGCAGGATTTTGAGATGAACAGTGAGCTGAAGTCAAACATTGTAAATCTCTTAGAGGAAGTGATGCGTGATCACGATCTGCTACCCCAAGAAAGGAAAGCTACAGCCAATATTTTAAGGTGATATTCTATGCTGTGCTAATCGTTTCTTGTCACGGTCTATATTTACCACTTCAAAACTAACTTAAAAATACAAGGGTATCACTGCTCTAAAGGCCTCTTGTATTTGAGGCATAGGCCTGAATTTTTGTAGGAATGGAAAGAGTCTGCAGCTTACCCAAAGTGGAACCTGAGTCCCTGAACCCAGCATCCACCATTTTGCCAGGGGGAGAATGGGGGCAGGTTGTTGTCTACATAGCCATGTCTCACAGAAGCAGCTGTACATTGAAAAGTGCAGCTACCTTCAAACAGATTCAATTGTCATCAGTTTGATGTCCAAAACATGACTTTGAGGAAAAGGTCTAAAGTTGCTGGAATTGATTAGAGAGTTGGGGTACCCTTTTGGATAGATCCCGGTACCCCTTTGGGAAAGAAAGGTGTATTTTGGGAGATACAAGGTACCGTTTCAGAGAGGTAAGGTGCCCTTTGGGACTGATAAGAATAGTTATGAATGTGTGCAAAAAGTGGCTAAGCTCTGTGGAATGGTCAAACTTTCAAGGTATTTAAATCCCTCGACTCTTAAATAAAAATAAAACTGCCTGTAGTTTCAAAAAAGTCAGTTCTTGCAGTTTCACTCTGTTGACATAAGCCTGAAGGTTATCATTATAAGATTTGTTCTGCATGACTGATTCCACAACTTATAACTATCACAGTGAGGAGACAGTTCACAGTTTGATTGACAGCATTAAGTGTGGTTATAAAGACTTTGATCTGTGACTATGACTACAAACGCTTGTTTTAATAGAAGATTAAAAGCGGGATTCTCCGTCGGCCAATGCCGAAATCGGGAAGGCGATTGGGCGAAGAATCGGTCGTGAGACCAAAATCATAGCCGGCGCTGGGCGCCCGACAGAATGCCATGGTCCAGTGACAGCGGCGTCAATGCATTCTACGCTGCAAGTACAATAAACACCATCTGCATATCATTAACTGGCTTGACCAGGTATTCTCCGGGACCTCTGCGATGGTCTGCATCCGCCGGGATGAATTATTGATGGTGTGCTTCACTTGTGGTTTCAAAAGTTGGAGAAAGGGCGCCATGGCCTGTGGTTATGCAGAGTGACACTGACCATACGGGTGTACCCACCCCACCACTCCCCGCACCCCAGTCCCCACCGTTCACCTCACCACGCCCGCATTCTACCCTCCACCCCACCAACTCTACCCCCCCAAACAGCCGCCATCCGCCAGCAGGGCAGCACGCGCGGCCCACACAAGGGCAACGACCACAGTAGCCCCTACAGGAGGGTGCTGGACAGGGACTGTGCAGCGTACTGCTGTCATGGGTAATGCCAGCCAATGGGATCCCTGGCAGCAGGAATGCGCGCCAGAGGCAGAGGCCCCCATGGTGCCGGGCTCCGATGGGGCCTTGGGTGAGCAGGGCACAGTGCCTGAGGAATGGCTGGGTGTGGGTGTGGGAATTGGGGGTGGGGAAGGGGACATGGGTGGGGGGCAGAGTCTGCACTGCAGATGGGGGCCTGCATGCAGCTATTGGACCTGGTTGGGCAAGGGGGGTACGCATCATGCTAACATGTGTGCCTTTCACCCCCTACAGCCAATGGACTTCAGAATCCAGCCAGGAATAGAGGCCTTTATTCTAGTCGCCTCAGTCCTGAGGGATGCACTGAGGCTGTTCGAGCTGGAGCTGCTCTAGGGGACCCTGCAGCAGCGGAGCCTGCCCCAGAGAAACAGGAGGAAGCCGAAGGGGATGGGGAGCAGCTGCCCAACAGGCCGAGGAGGAGGAGATGGGAAGGAGGCGCCTCATTGGCCTTGTGTACCGCCTGCGCCTATCATTTGAGGATCTGTCAGACCGGACATACTGCCGAAGATTCCAGTTGAGCAGGTGGACAGTGTGACATATCTGCCAGATCATGGCACACCTGGCACCGCGAAGGTATGGGGGAGGACACCCGCTCCCGGTGGCCATAAAGGTGAGAATCACCCTGAACTTTTACTTTCCAGGCGCCGAGTGTGGACTTGTCTGGAATCTCACAGATCTCAGTGCCCAGGTACATCCGCACCGTCACAGAGGCCCTATATGCCCTGTCGGCACAATACAAGCATTTTAACGTGGACCGAGACTACCAGGAGCTGGTTTAGCACAGTGGGCTTAACAGCTGGCTTGTAATGCGGAACAAGTCAATTCCCATACCAACCGCCCCGAATAGGCGCCGGAATGTGGGGTGGGATTCTCCCCTACACAGCGGGCCGGGGGTCCCAGCGGTGAGAAGTGGCTAGTGGTAAGGGGCGAGGCCAGCGCCAGAGTGGTTTGCGGCGTGCCGGACGGCGGGGAAGGGGCTTGGCGCCACGCCAATCAGCGTCGAAGGGCCTCCGCCAGCCGGCGCGAGTTGGCGAATGCGCGGGAGCGCCAGCGTGTGCTGGCGTCATCCTAGCGCATGCGCAGGGGGGATCATCTCCGCGTCGACCATGCCGGAGAAATAGCAGCCGACGGGAGGAATAGAGTGCCCCCACGGCCCAGGCCTGCCCGCGGATCGTGGGGGCACCTCCCGGGGCCAGATCCTCCCACGCCCCCCCGAGGACCCCGGAGGCCGCCCGCGCCGCCAGGTCCCGCCGGCAAGGACCTACTCTAATTTACGCCAGTGGGACCGGCAAAAAACGGGCAGCCACTCGACCCATTGCGGGCCGGAGAATCGCCGGGGGGTGCCGCTGCTAGCGGCCACCGACCGGCGCGGTGCGATTCCCGCTCTCGCCAAATCCCCGGCGCCAGAGAATTCAGCAGCCGGCGAGGGCAGGATTCACGTCGCCCCCCGCCGATTCTCCGACCCGGTGGGGGGTTGGAGAATCCCGCCCGTGGTGACAAGGGGCTTTTCACATTAACTTCATTGAAGCCTACTTGTGACAACAAGCGATTATTATTATTAGGATGCCCGGGCAGCGGGGTTCGCCGCCATCTCCGAAATGCCTCGGGGGACACAGGGGGTATGGGGTGGAGAGAGATGGGGGCGGGGCTCCGGAGCAGTGAGTGCTGACAGAACTGGGGGCCCTGGCCCAATCCCACCCCCACTGTCCCCCCATCTACCCCATGCCCCCAGCACCCCCTCTGCAGCTAGCCCAGCCCAGCCCATCCCTCACACCTGTCTGAGAGAGCACCAAGGCAGGTTGAAACATTGTGCACAAGTGTTTACTGTGAAATGGTAAACATATATATACAGGTTTGACCCCTAACCCCCAGTGTTATACTGTGTGCTGCACCCGTGCCAACCTAACTGGTGTCTACCTTTCTGGCCTTACGGGCCCTCTCTCTACGCCTAGGTGGATCCCCAGGTGGTACGTCAGGAGTGGAGGCGGCCTGCGGTGATTCCTGCCCTGTCACCTGAGTTTACTTTGGCGGCTGCCTTCTGGGGTGACTGGGCCTGGATGGGCCAAGCTGATGTTCCAGGTGGGGAAGTGCTGTCCTGTTCTGCCTGCTGCCCATCAGATGTACCACGTACAGGAGGGGGATGAGTCTGAGACACTATGATATCCTGGCGCCTCCCCTGCGGGCGTCACTGGCACAGTCCCCATCACCTCCTCCTCCCTTGGGTTCCCCGACTGTCCCCGAGCTACTCCATGGGACGGGAGTGCAAGTGGAGCCAAATTCTTCCCCCCCCTCCCTTTGCCTCCCTCTCCTGGGGCTGTCAGTCCTAGAGTACCGCTCCGGTCTCAACCAGGGTCTTGTTGCTCACGGCCATGGAACACAAGGAGTGATCCACCTCTCTCTGGGACTGTGCCACACCACCTGTGGACTGTGCCACCAACGGCTGGGTCTGTGCCACATCAGTCAGTGACTGCGGCACCTCGCTCTGTAAGCAGAGGTAAGCAGCTGGCTGCCTCCACTTCTGATGTGCATCCTGAGGAGACACCTGGATGTAGTGGTAGAGGGCCTGGCACGTTGAGGATCACTGACGGCACTGGGGGAGGGGATGGGAGGGTGGGTAGTTAGGGGGTAGAGAGGGGGAGTTGGGGCTGGGGGCGTTGGCTGGGGCGGCACCATCGGGAGTGGGGTTTGTACAGCACATTAAAAAAATTTTGCACAACCATTATGATGCCTCTGTCACTTTCTTCTGCAATGCAGACTGACCCCCGGACCCATTTAGGGCAGCACGGTAGCATAGTGGTTAGCACAATTGCTTCACAGCTCCAGGGTCCCAGGTTCGATTCCGGCTTGGGTCACTGTCTGTGTGGAGTCTGCACATCCTCCCCATGTGTGCGTGGGTTTCCTCCGGGTGCTCCGGTTTCCTCCCACAGTCCAAAGATGTGCAGGTTAGGTGGATTGGCCATGATAAATTGCCCTTAGTGTCCAAAATTGCCCTTAGTGTTGGATGGGGTTACTGGGTTATGGGGATAGGGTGGAGGTGTTGACCTTGGGTAGTGTGCACTTTCCAAGAGCAGGTGCAGACTCGATGGGCCGAATGGCCTCCTTCTGCACTGTAAATTCTATGATATCATTGTCCATCTCTCCAGGCATCCCCCCCTCACCATCCCCATGGCGCTCATCCAGCCTCCGGTCATGGACATGTCCCCGGAGCTGTGTCCCATCCCCTGGGTGTTCAGAGGCTGCGTGTAAGGTGTTGCCTCCCGCAGTGTTCAAACACAGTGTCCAGGCATCGTGGTTTGATGATGATGCTAGGCATTGATTCCCACATGCTACATGACCCACCCACCTAAAGGAATCCACTTCACATGTGTCATAGATCATAGAATTTACAGTGCAGAAGGAGGCCATTTGGCCCATCGAGTTTGCACCGGCTCTTGGAAAGAGCACCCTACCTAAACCCATGCCTCCACCCTATCCCGGTAAACCCAGTAACCCCACCGAACCATTTGGACACTCAGGGGCAATATTGCATGGCCAATCCAACTTTGCTGCACATCTTTGGACTGTGAGAGGAAACCGGAACACCCGGAAGAAACCCACGCAGACACGGGGAGAAAGTGCAAACTCCACACAGGCTGTCACTCAGGGCCGGAATTGAACCTGGGTCTCTAGAGCTGTGATGCAGCAGTGCTAATCACTGTGTCACCACACTGCCCTATCAAATGCTCACTTAACCACGATTGCCAATTCCCCATTAGCGATAGCCTTCAGCTGCATGGCCAGAGGCCTCAGCAGTTGATAGGGGTATGGGTGACCGGTGGGGCAGACCGACAGGCACAAGGGTTTCCCCTGGAATGGGGCTGGGATCCAGGTGATGCAGTGAGCGATTGCCCCCCCCCCACACCCCCAAATGGTGGCCCACCTCTGTGGAAGGTCCCCCAACCCCCACCAAGCACTGGGGTGCCAATCCAAGCACCCCAGGCACTTTGCCTGTGAGCAAAGATAACTACTCACCTCCTCGGCTCCCCACAAAAGCACTTCCACCAGGTTCACATTTTTCGAAAGGAGTACTAATTGGCACCAGCGTGAGCACTTTCTGGGGAGTCTGCTGAATTACAGGAGGCCGTTGGATATAGTGTCGTTCTTGTTAATTGTATGGAGATGGTGATCTCGTTTTTGGCCTCTCCCGCTATTCATCGGTCTGGTTACGCTTGAGCGAGAGCACAAGAGGACGGAAAATCGCGCCCAATATGAATAATACAGGGCTGGATTCTCCGTTTCAGCAACTAAGTGTTGACTTCAATGGAGTATGTGTGGTCTTTTATGACCAAACATCTGCGTGAAACCTTCACCGATTCCGAGACCAATGAGGAGCTTGCAGCGGCGCTGGTTGAAACCCTTGGCTCCCGCGGTGAAAATGGCCAGAGAATGGCTGGGTCCCTGGCCACGCATGTGCACAGATAACGACCTGCAGTGGTCACGCCGTACAACATGGCGCCGCTGTGTGCAGACCGGACCCCCCATCCACGACCCAACAGCTCACCCCCTGGCCACCCCCCAGCAGTCCCCCCAGCCCTCGCGGAAGCCTCCCCGGCCAGCAGTATGGATACCGGCCGAGTGTGGCAGAGCTGGACACAGTCCGCAGCCGCCATGCCGGGTTCCCGCACAGCTGAGACCACACGTGTCCCACACTGTCGTGAACTCGGCCCATTGGGGGTGGAGCATCGTGGGAGGACCAGCCGATGACATGCTAATGCCATTGCAACAACGTGCGATGCAAAGATGCCATTTCCGAGGGGGTGGAGCATGGCTGACAGGCGTCAAATTGCCACTGGCTCCGATTTGGGCATCGTAGTCAATTCTCTGCCCGATCGCCGGTTGCTTCAGGCAACGGAGAATCCCGGACTCAGTGTCAATTAATTGGCATGTTACCAGAGACAAGAGGCTGAATTCTCCACCATCCGGATTTCCGTTTTGCCAGCAGCCCAGTGGTTTCCCGACAGCGAGGAGTGGCCCAATAATGGGAAACCCCATTTAGCAGCCAGCAAAATGGAGAATCCTAATGGTGTGCCGCAGCAGAAATCTGGGGTGAGATTCTCTGACCCCCCACCGGGTTGGAGAATCGCTGGGGAGCCGTGTGAATCCAGCCCGCGCCGGCTGCTGAATTCTCCGGCGCCGGGGTTTTGGCGGGGGCGGGAATCGCGGCTCGCCGGTCGGCGGCTGCTGACAGCGGCCACCCCGGCGATTCTCCGGCCCACAATGGGCCGAGTGGCCGCCCATTTTCGGCAGGTCCCGCTGGCGTAAATCACAACAGGTCATTACCGGCGGGACCTTGCTCCACGGGCAGCCTGCAGAGTCCTCGGGGGGGGGGGGGGAGACGCGGGAGGATCTGGCCCCAGGGGATGCCTGGCCCGCGATCGGGGCCCACCAATCCGCGGGCGGGCCTGTGCCGTGGGGGCACTCTTTCGCTCCGCACGGCCGCTGTCAACCTCCGCCATGGCCAGTGGGGTGAAGAAACACCCTGCGCATGTGCTGGGATGACGCCAGCGCTCGCTGGTGCTCCCGCACATGCGCCAACTCAAGCCGGCTGGCGGAGGCCCTTCGGCGCCAGTTGGCGTGGCGCCAAACCCTTCTGTGCCAGCTGGCGCGGCGCCAAACACTCTGCCGACGGCCTAGACCCTGAAGGTGCATCGGATTCCGCCCCTTTGGGGTGGCCCGACGCCGGAGTGATTCACGCCACTCCTCGGCACCGGAGTGGCCCGCACCGCCGGTTCGCAGAGAATCCCGCCCCAGGTGCGACAGGATGGAGAAACCCGGCCAAGAGGTTCCTTCTATAAAGTTAGACGATCAATGACAGCATTTTTCATTGGGACTGAGGAGGTTCAGTGATGTCTTGATTGAGGCATATAAATGATGAAGGTTTAGGAGATAAGTGGCAGCAGATTGTTCCTCGTTAGTAAGAAAGTAACAAGCGAGTGTAAATTTAAGGTAATCCTAATGAGACATAAAGGGAAAGTAGGAATAAAACTGCACAGATTGTGGTGAAAGTACGGAATTCTCTGCCACAAACCATTGTTGGAACAAAAAGCACAAAGTACTTTGAATAAGAATTAGCTGTTTAGAATAAGGGAAATTTGACTGGGTTTTGGGGAGCATGCAGAAGATCAATATTCAACTTAGTTGCTTGTGTGGGGATTCAATAGGCTGGTCTGTCGTCTCTGTACAATAACATTCTATGATCTCCTTTTGGAATGGGATGTGACAAGTGTCAATAATAATATTAGACCCATGAGTGTGAATGAGATGAGGTGGGAGTGGTTGAATTAGATTCCAGGTACAATGACAGTGAAAGGTGAATGGAGGCAAGGACACTAAAAGATTAGGGGTGAGATCCTCCGGCCTCTCAGTCGCGTTTCTCGGTGGGAGGAGGAGGAGGTGCGCCATTCGCTGGCGGTGGAATTCTCTGCTCCGGCCGCTGTCAACAGAAAGTCCCACTGAAGCCACCCCTCGCTGCCAGGAAACCCACAGAGGGGGGATGGGGGGGTGAGGGGGTGCGCTGCCGGATGGAACCAGAAAATCCCACCACCAGGAGAATTCCAGCCTTGGATATAAACATTAAATCACCAATAAAACCCGAAGTTAAAAAGAAATAGAACATTTTGAAAGAGCAACCTTATGAGGAATTGTTCACCAGAAGGATATTTAATTTACATTTAAAAGTTGTTCCTGTTTCGTCAGGAGCATCTAATAACATGACTAACTCATATCGTTCAGTGTTCAGAACAGTAAAAAATAGTGCCAACGGCAACTGGAATGTCTGGAATCAGACTCTGTGCGTGCTTTGCACACTGTGAACCAGGAAGAAGCTTGGAGGATATGTGCTCAGATCTCTGCTTCCCATTATTTTATTTTTGATGTTAGAAGACCATGGGTGGTAGTGCCTACATCCTCAAGGCATTAAGAATATTGTTGTGTTGGGCGCTCTGGATCCGTGGAACACATACAGGTCACCAACACTTGAAATAGTGCAACACTTTTATTGAGCCATTAACAGTTTAACATACTCTCACTGTGGGTTAACACGATACTAGCTTTAACTAAAGACCTTTGCCTTGTCCTAACCAGTCGATGCACTCAGCACATGGTGAATGTCTGTGCTGCAGGCTGTGAGCTCTGTCCTACTAGGAAGCTGCAGCTCGAATGAGCGGGAACTCTGATGCCCCCTGTCTTTATAGTGCGTGTGCTCTAACTGGTGATTGGCTGCGGTGTTGTGTGTGTTGATTGGCCCCACTGTGTGTCCATCAGTGTGTGTCCCTGCACCATGATATACTGGTGTAAATTATGACATCCCCCCTTTTATAAAAGAATGTACATGTGTGGCAATAAATAGTGTATGGTGAGAATGTCCCTAACTACGTGTGTGCGAAAGACATATTTACAGGACTATGTACATGAGAACTAAGCTATTTACATGGGAAGGTGCCTGGTGCAGAAAAACAGTATGCAACAAGAATAACGAGATGAACACTATATACAAACCATGTAAACGATCAAACGGAAGAACAGAACAATTCAGAAAGTCTATAAGTCCACAAATTAAATCTCTGAGGTGGGCGACAAATTCTGGTTGACCGCCTCAAGGGTGGGTCGGGAGCCGCCGGCTGAGGAGCGTGCTGGATTGCATCAGAGTGAGGAGGATGCAGAGTAACAGGGATCTCTGCATAGTCCATGGCAGGGTCAGCAGGAGCGCGAGGCGACAGTGGAGGATCAAGTAGCGAGCGTGGAACGAGAGGAAAGGAGCGTCAATTGCGGCGCAGAATGGAGCCATCCGGTAGACGAACCAGGAATGAGCTGGGGGCCACCTGCCGAAGGACAACAGCAGTTGCAGACCAGCCACCATCCGGAAGATGGATGCGGACGTTGTCATCTGGAGCCAGAGCAGGGAGATCAGCTGCACGGGAGTCATGAGCCGCCTTGTGCTGTGCACGAGACAGCTGCATCCGTTGAAGGACCGGAACGTGGTCGAGGTCTGGAATATGAATGGACGGCACCGTCGTCCTCAGGGTACGACCCATGAGCAATTGGGCTGGCAACAGGCCAGTGGACAGTGGGGCGGAGCGATAGGCCAGCAAGGCGAGGCAGAAATCGGACCCAGCAGCAGCAGCCTTGCAGAGGAGCCGTTTGACTATATGGACTCCCTTCTCCGCTTTGCCGTTGGATTGGGGGTACAGGGGACTGGATGTCACATGGGCAAAATTGTACCACCTGGCAAAGTTGGACCATTCCTGGCTTGCGAAGCAGGGGCCATTGTCCGACATCACCGTGAGTGGGATGCCGTGTCGAGCAAAGGTATCCTTACAGGCACGGATGACTGCAGACGATGTGATATCGTGCAACCGTATCACCTCTGGGTAACTTGAAAATTAGTCCACGATCAGGACATAGTCTCTACCCAGCGCGTGGAACAGGTCGATGCCCACCTTGGTTCAAGGTGACGTGACCAAGTCATGGGGCTGCAGGGTCTCACGTGGTTGGGCCGGCTGGAAGCGCTGACAAGTGGGGCAGTTGAGCACTGTGTTGGCTATGTCTTCATTAATGCCGGGCAAGTACACTGCCTCTCGGGCCCGTCAGCGGCACTTTTCCACACCAAGATGGCCCTCATGTAGCTGTTCCAGGACGAGCTGGCGCATGCTATGCGGGATGTCAATGCGGTCCAGTTTCAGAAGAACCCCGTCTACTACCGCCAGATCACCTCTGACATTATAGAACTGATGGCATTGGCCCTTGAGCCGCCCGTCTGTTAGGTGGCGCATGACACGCTGTACCAAAGGGTCAGCCGTCGTCTCGCGGCGGATTTGGACGAGGAGTTCATCCGTGGCACGTAGATTGGAGGCCACGAAGGCCACATGGGTGTCAACCTGACAGACGAATCCCGCTGGGTCACATGGAGTGTTGACTGCCCTGGAGAGAGCATCAGCAATGATGAGGTCTTTGCCTGGAGTGTATACCAGCTGGAAGTCATATCGCCGGAGCTTTAGAAGAATACGCTGGAGGCGAGGCGTCATGTCGTTCAAGTCTTTCTATTATATTGACCAGCAGACGATGATCGGTCTCGATGGTGAATTGAGGAAGTCCGTACACATAATCGTGAAACTTAACCACACCGGTCAGAAGGCCCAGGCACTCCTTTTCTATCTGCGCGTAGTGCTGCTCCATGGGGGTCATGGCGCGTGACGCATATGCAACGGAGGCCCATGATGAGACCTCATCGCATTGCAGGAGCACTGCCCCAATGCCGTATTGGCTGGCATCGGTCGAAATTTTGGTCTCTTTTGCTGGATCAAAGAAAGCTAAGACCGGGGCCGTGGTGAGTTTTGTTTTGAGTTCTCTCCATTCGCGCTCGTGGGCAGGGAGCCATTGGAAATCTGTCGTCTTCCTGACCAGGTTCCTGAGAGCCGTGGTATGAGGGGCGTGGTTATGGATGAACTTCCCTAAAAAGTTGACCATGCCCAGAAATCGGAGAACCGCCTTCTTGTCCTCTGGCGTTTTCATGGCTGTGATAGCAGCCACCTTGTCCGCATCCGGCCGCACACCCAACTGGGAGATATGGTCCCCTAGGAACTTGAGTTCCGTCTGACCAAAAGAACATTTGGCTCTGTTGAGGCGGAGGCCCTGCTCACGTATACGTTTGAATACGCGCTGGAGACGACTGACATGCTCCTGCGGGGTGGTGGACCAAATGATTATGTCGTCGACATAGACGCAAACACCTTCCATGCCTTCCATCATTTGTTCCATAATCCTATGGAACACTTCTGAAGCAGATATGATCCCAAACGGCATCCTGTTGTAACAATATCTGCCAAAGGGGGTATTAAATGTACAGTTTCCTGCTGGATTTGTCGAGCTGGATTTGCCAGAATCCTTTTGAGGCGTCGAGTTTGGTGAAAAGCTTGGTGCGAGCCATCTCACATGTGATCTCTTTGCGCTTGGGAATTGGATAATGCTCCCTCATGATATTGCGATTTAGGTCCTTAGGATCAATGCAAATTCTCAATTCGCCGGAAGGCTTTTTTACACATACCATAGAACATAGAACATAGAACATTACAGCTCAGTACAGGCCCTTCGGCCCACGAGATTGTGCCGACCTGTGAAACCACTCGAAAGCCCATCTACACTATTCCCTTATCACCCATATGTCTATCCAATGACCATTTGAATGCCCTTAGTGTTGGCGAGTCCGCTACTGTTGCAGGCAGGGCATTCCACACCCTTACTACTCTCTGAGTAAAGAACCTACCTCTGACATCTGTCCTATATCTATCTCCCCTCAATTTAAAGCTATAGAACATAGAACATAGAACATTACAGCGTAGTACAGGCCCTTAGGCCCTCGATGTTGCGCCGACCTGTGAAACCACTCTAAAGCCCATCTACACTATTCCCTTATCATCCATATGTCTATCCAATGACCATTTGAATGCCCTTAGTGTTGGCGAGTCCACTACTGTTGCAGGCAGGGCGTTCCACGCTCTGACTACTCTCTGAGTAAAGAACCTACCTCTGACATCTGTCCTATATCTATCTCCCCTCAATTTAAAGCTATGTCCCCTCGTGCTAGATATCACCATCCGAGGAAAAAGGCTCTCACTGTCCACCCTATCTCCGATCATCTTGTATGCCTCAATTAAGTCACCTCTTAACCTTCTTCTCTCTAACAAAAACAGCCTCAAGTCCCTCAGCCTTTCCTCATAAGATCTTCCCTCCATACCAGGCAACATTCTGGTAAATCTCCTCTGCACCCTTTCCAATGCTTCCACATCCTTCCTATAATGCGGCGACCAGAATTGCACGCAATACTCCAAATGCGACCGCACCAGAGTTTTGTACAGCTGCAACATGACCTCATGGCTCCGAAACCCAATCCCTCTACCAATAAAAGCTAACACACCGTACGCCTTCTTAACAACCCTCTCAACCTGGGTGGCAACTTTCAGGGATCTATGTACATAGACACCAAAATCTCTCTGCTGATCCACACTGCCAAAAATCTTACCATTAGCCCAGTACTCTGTCTTCCTGTTATTCCTTCCAAAATGAATCACCTGACACTTTTCTGCATTAAACTCCATTTGCCACCTCTCAGCCCAGCGCTGCAACTTATCTATGTCCCTCTGTAACTTGTAACATCCTTCCCCACTGTCCACAACTCGACCGACTTTAGTGTCATCTGCAAATTTACTTACCCATCCTTCTACGCCCTCCTCCAGGTCATTTATAAAAATGACAAACAGCAGTGGCCCCAAAACAGATCCTTGTGGTACACCACTAGTAACTGGACTCCAGTCTGAACATTTCCCATCAACCACCACCCTTTGTCTTCATCCAGCTCGCCAATTTCTGATCCAAACTGCTAAATCATCCTGAATCCCATGCCTCTGTATTTTCTGCAGTAGCCTACCGTGGGGAACCTTATCAAACGCTTTACTGAAATCCATACACACCACATCAACTGCTTTACCCTCATCCACCTGTTTGGTCACCTTCTCAAAGAACTCAATAAGGTATGTGAGGCACGACCTACCCTTCACAAAACCGTGTTGACTAACTCTAATCAAATTATTCCTTTCCAGATGATTATACATCCTATCTGTTATAAACCTTTCCAAGATTTTGCCCACAACAAAAGTAAGGCTCACTGGTCTATAGTTACCGGGGTTGTCTCTACTTCCCTTCTTGAACAAGTGGACAACATTTGCTATCCTCCAGTCTTCTGGCACTATTCCTGTAGACAAAGATAACTTAAAGATCAAAGCCAAAGGCTCAGCAATCTCCTCCCTAGCTTCCCAGAGAATCCTAAAATAAATCCCATCCGGCCCAGGGGACTTACCTATTTTCACACTTTCCAGAATTGCTAACACCTCCTCCTTATGAACCTCAAGCCCTTCTAGTCTCGTAGCCTGAATCTCAGTATTCTCCTCGACAACATTATCTTTTTCCTGTGTGAATACTGACGGAAAATATTCATTTAGCACCTCTCCTATCTCCTCGGACTCCACGCACAACTTCCCACTACTGTCCTTGACTGGCCCTACACTTACCCGAGTCATTCTTTTATTCCTGACATATCTATAGGAAGCTTTAGGGTTATCCTTGATCCTACTTGCCAAAGACTTCTCATGTCCCCTCCTGGCTCTTCTTAGCTCTCACTTTAAGTCCTTCCTAGCTCACTTGTAACTCTCGAGCGCCCTAACTGAACCTTCATGTCTCATCTTTACATAAGCCTCCTTCTTCCTCTTGACAAGTGTTTCGACTGCTTTAGTAAACCACGGTTCCCTTGCTCGACCACTTCCTCCCTGCCTGACAGGTACATACTTATCAAGGACACGCAGTAGCTGTTCCTTGAACAAGCTCCACATTTCCATTGTGCCCATCCCCTGCAGTTTTCCTCTCCATCCGATGCACCCTCAGTCTTGCCTCATCTCATCATAATTGCCTTTCCCCCAGATATAACTCTTGCCCTGCGGTATATACCTATCCCTTTCTATCACTAAAGTAAACGTAATCGAATTGTGGTCACTATCACCAAAGTGCTCACCTTCCTCCAAATCTAACACCTGTCCTGGTTCATTGCCCAGTACCAAATCCAAAATGGCCTCGCCTCTCGTTGGCCTATCTACATACTGTGTCAGGAAACCCTCCTGCACACATTGGACAAAAACGGACCTATCTAAAGTACTCGAACTATAGCGTTTCCAGTCAATATTTGGGAAGTTAAAGTCTCCCATAACAACTACCCTGTTGCTTTCACTCCTACCCAGAAGCATCTTTGCAATCCTTTCCTCTACATCTATGGAGTTTTTCGGAGGCCTATGGAAAACCCCTAACAGGGTGACCTCTCTTTTCCTGTTTCTAACCTCAGCCCATACTATCTCAGTAGACGAGTCCTCATCAAATGTCCTTTCTGCCACCGTAATATTGTCCTTGACTAACAATGCCACCCCTCCCCCTCTTTTATCACCTTCCCTGAGCTTACTGAAATACCTAAACCCCGGCACCTGCAACAACCATTCCTGTCCCTGCTCTATCCATGTCTCCGAAATGGCCACAACATCGAAGTCCCATGTACCAACCCATGCCGCAAGTTCACCCACCTTATTCCGGATGCTCCTGGCATTGAACAAGACACACTTTAAACCACCTTCCTGCCTGCCGGTACACTCCTGCAACTTTGAAACCTTACTCATGACCTCACTACTCTCAACCCCCTGTATACTGGAGCTACAATTCAGGTTCCCAAGCCCCTGCGGAACTAGTTTAAACCCTCCTGAAGAGCATTCGCAAATTTCCCCCCCAGGATATTGGTACCCCTCTGGTCCAGGTGTAGACCATCCCATTTGTAGAGGTCCCATCGACCCCAGAATGAGCACCAATTATCCAGAAATCTGAAACCCTCCCTCCTGCACCATCCCTGTAGCCACATGTTCAATTCCTCTCTCTCCCTATTCCTCGTCTCACTAGCATGTGGCACGGGTAACAACCCAGAGATAATAACTCTGTTTGTCCTAGATCTAAGTTTCCACCCTAGCTCCCTGAATTACTGCCTTACATCCCTATTCCTTTTCCTACCTATGTCGTTGGTACCTATGTGGACCACGACTTGGGGCTGCTCCCCCTCCCCCTTAAGGATCCCGTAAACACGATCCGAGACATCACGGATCCTGGCACCTGGGAGGCAACACACCAACCGCGAGTCTCTCTCGTTTCCACAGAATCTCCTATCTATCTATCCCCCTAACTATGGAGTCTCCAATGACTAATGCTCTGCTCCTCTCCCCCCTGCCCTTTTGAGCAACAGGGACAGACTCTGTGCCAGAGACCTGTACCCCATGGCTTACCCCTGGTAAGCCCCCCCCGCCCCAACAGTATCCAAAGCGGTATACTTGTTACTAAGGGGAACGACCAAAGGGGATCCCTGTACTGACTGCTTCCTCCCAGCCCCTCTCACCGTCACCCATCTATCTTTATCCTTCGGAGTATCTACATCCCTGAAGCTTCTATCTATGACCACCTCTGCCTCACGAATGATCCGAAGTTCATCCAGCTGCAGCTCCAGTTCCCTAATGCGGTTTCTGAGGAGCTGGAGATGGGTGCACTTCCCACAGATGAAATAATATCATGGAACTGACCCAGTCGGTTGGTTCCGTGACTCTGAAAGTCACTCCTTGGTCCTGGAGGTCCTGCAGCTGCTGCTTGAGGCGGTCCTTGAGGGGTGCTGGGACCCTGCGAGGTGCGTGCACCACAGGCGTGGCATTCTGTTTCAATAAGATCTTGTAGGTGTATGGGAGCATGCCCATGCCTTCGAAGACGTCGTGGTGCTGGTTGATGATGGCGTCGAGTTGCGCCCTGAAGTCGGTGTCCTGAAAGGCAGACATGTCATCAGGAGAGAGAGAGTGAACTCTCTGAACTAGGTTCAACAGCTTGCATGCCTGCGCGCCAAGAAAGGAGGCTTTCGAGGAGCCCACGATTTCAAAAGGAAGGATGGCTTTGCGTGATTGTGCATCACTTCAAGTTGGCACGAGCTGCTGGCATCAATGGCATTGCCATTGTAATCCAATAGCTGGCAGGCTGATGGAAGGATGGCTGGTTTGACACGAAGGCTTTGGAAGTCAGATCGCGCAATGAGATTGGCGGAGGCACCAGTGTCGAGGCGGAATCGTATTTGGGACCGGTTGACCGTCAGGGTGGCACACCACTCATCGTCTGGATCAAAGCTGTATACCGACAGCGGCTGGTGTCTTTGCTTCGGGGACACCCTGTTTTTTGTCACGATTCCGACTAGAAAAGGCGCCTTCGGGTCCTCGGTGTCACTGCTGTGTGGGAGGTCTGCATCGGACTCGGTGACCGTGGGTTGAATTGCCCGTACATTCCTGCGAGGCTGGCTGAAGCGATTTGAATTGGCAGGCTGAGCTGCTCGGCATAAGGCAGCATAGTGGCCAAGTCTGCCAGATCTTAGGCATTGTCGAGATTTGGCAGGGCACTGCCGTTTTAAATGGGCGGAGCCACAGTTGCCGCACGTCGTAGCGTCAGCATGTCTGCTGCGCCACCGCGCATGTGCGGTGCGGTCGTGCGTGGTACGCGCCTGCGCATTACGTTCTTCGACGTCGCCGTCCCTTCGTTTGGTGCACACAAGCGCGGGAGTCCGTGAAAAGCGCGCAAAATGGCCGCCTTCATCCAGGCTGAGGCCCTGGAGTTGCTCAATTGCTTGGACCCGTTCCGCCTTGTGGGGACCTTGCCGCGCCGTTTCAGACGCTTGGATGTGGGAATACCGACTCATGGCGTTTTCGTGTAGGACACAGGTCTCAATGGCGGTCGCTAGGATGAGCTGCTTTACTTTGAGGAGCTGCTGTCGTAGGGGGTCCGACTGAACACCAAAAACGATCTGGTTGTGTATCATGGAGTCGGAGGTGGGCACATAGCTGCAAGACTGTGCAAGGATGTGGAGGTGAGTGAGAAAGGATTGGAAAGGTTCATCCTTACCCTGCAAACGCTGTTGGAACACGTCGCGCTCGAAACTTTCATTTACCTCTACGCTGCAGTGAGTGTCAAACTTGAGGAGGACCGTCTTGAACTTTGTTTTATCTTCATCATCCGCAAAGGTGAGAGAATTGAAAATGTGGATGGCATGGTCCCCGGCCGTGGATAGGAGGAGAGAAATCTTCCTGGTATCCGAGGCATCCTCCCTGTCTGTGGCCTCAAGGAAGAGCTGGAAGCGCTGTTTGAATATCTTCCAGTTGGCCCCTAGGTTGCCGGCGATGTGGAGCGGCGGCGGCGGGCAGATGCTGTCCATGTTGCGGGATGACAGAATGCTGGCGGAAGGCAGATCACATGCAGGTAGGTCTAAGAAGTGCTAATATCCCTCAACTCCTGGTATCATGTTGTGTTGGGCTCTCTGGGTCCACAGACAGGTCACCAACACTTGAAATAGTGCAGCACTATTTTATTGAGCCATTAACAGTTTAACATACTCTCACTGTGGGTTAACACGTTACTAGCTTTAACTAAAGAGCTTTGCCTTGTCCTAACCAGTCGATGCACTCAGCACATGGTGAATGTCTGTGCTGCAGGCTGTGAGCTCTGTCCTACTAGGAAGCTGCAGCTCGAATGAGCGGGAACTCTGATGCCCCCTGTCTTTATAGTGCGTGTGCCCTAACTGGTGATTGGCTGCGGTGTTGTGTGTGTTGATTGGTCCTACTGTGTGTCCATCAGTGTGTGTGTCTGCACCATGATATACTGGTGTATGTTATGACAAATCTACCATACTAAATTTATTAGCTAAAACAAGTGGACTACCTTGCTTATACTCCATGAGTTCAGTTTTCGCCAGTCCTAGATAAGCAGAAATTTCCTCCAGGAAAATATTGGGAAGGCTGAAACTTCCATCCCCACCACTAGCTCCATTTTCTCGCCAATAAATCCATCCCTCTTCCACAGACTATTCACAACTGTGCTATGAATTTGACCCCACGATGAGCTTTTGTCCGCTTATTTGCACCATGGCTAGGACTGTCTATCTCTGTAACATGTCTGATGTTCCTGTAACATCACCCGACTCTGCCCCTGCTGCTGAAATCCTCATCCTTTGTTACCTCCAGACTTGACTATTCTAACGTATTCCTGGCTGACCTTCCACATTCTACCACCGATAAACTTGAAGTCATCCAAAACGATGCTGCCTAACTCCAGATTTAGACCAAATCTCGGTCACCCATCACTCCTGTGCTCTCTGATCTACTTTGGTTCCTGGGCAAGCAAACCCTCGATTTTAAAATCCTAATCATAGAATTTACAGTGCAGATGGAGGCCATTTGGCCCATCGAGTCTGCACCGGCTCTTGGAAAGAGCATCCGACCTAAGCCTACCTCCACCCCTATCCCCTTAATCCAACAACCCCACCCAACACGAAAGGGCAATTTTAGACACTAAGGGCAATTTAACATGGCCAATCCACCTAACCTGCACATCTTTGGACTGTGGGAGGAAACCCACGCACACGCAGGGCGAACGTGCAGATTCCGCACAGTGACCCAAGCTGGGACCCTGGAGCGGTGAAGCAATTGTGCTAACCACTGTGCTACCGTGCGGCCCAATCTTTGATTTCAAATCCATCCATGACCTTGACCCTCCTAATCTCTTTAATCTCCTCCACAGTCATCTGAGATATCTACCCTCTTCTAATTCTGGCCTCTTGAGCATTCCAAAGTTAATTCACTCTACCATTGGCGGCCATGTGTTCAGTTGCCTTAGCCCGAAGCTGAGGAATTCTCTCTGTATACCTTTTTACTTCTCTACCACTCTTTCTTCCTTTAACACGCCCCTTAAAATCTACCTCTTCGACCAAGCTTTTGATCACCCACCCTGATATCTCCTTATGCCAGTCGTTGTCAAATGTTGCTTCATGATGTTCCTGTGAAGCATCTTTTATTGTGCAAAAGGCTTTTGTGCACAGCTGAGTTTAACTCACAATTTACGCAGCCATTTTCATGTCAGTGCAGAACCAAAATAACTTGACAGCATCACAGCAGCAAACCTTGCATCATATGAGAACTGAGTCCTACAGTGAGTTATTACAGTCAGCCAAAAAACTGTCTAAAGTTCAGAGGAATTACAGCATTACAGTTTATTTGCATCTGCCAAATGCTGCTAGCTGTCCCCAACACTGCAGTTTGATTAATCTGTTCTCTATACTGATGATTCCAAATGTCTCAGTAATTCAGTGATTTGGTTGCATTAAATAGTCAGTCTCCATGATGTACATCTTTCTAATTTATATTAAACTCTCTGTCAGTGCCCTTTCACAAGACGAGTTGGATGATCCTCAGCTGCGGATGGAAGTTTTAATACAGTTGGTGAGTATGTCTGGTCTCCCACTTAATGAAATGATTTTTAGATTCAGTTTAACATCAGCAAGAATATTAAGCTTCACCCAATGTATGCTTCACCCAATGCCGGTGTTATGTAGTTACACTGTGTACCTTGTGTTGCCCTATAATGTATTTTCTTTTCATGTACTTAATGATGTGTTGAGCTGCTCGCCGAAAATACTTTTCACTGTACCTCGGTACAGGTGACAATAAACAAATCCAATCCAGAATGGATCAATAAATCATTAAAAATAAGCTGTAACCTTTCTATGCCATTTCCTTGTGTGCTTTTTTCTGATAACAAATATGTAATAAGTATTTTGTTTTTCAAATGTTTTTTAACTAAGAAGAGACCAGGCAAAGTTACAATCATTGTGATTGACTTATTATTTCACTTTAATAAATTTAAATAATGCTAATTGAAGTTGTAATTTGAAACAGGGAGATTGTTATTTACTTAGGTGAGGTCTGAACAACATCTGAAAGGTTTTTGTTAATAGTATTTGTAGTGAAACTAGATTGCACAATGAGTTCGATACTGGCCTTTCACCTTTAGGACCTACATTGGAATTCAGCCAGGCTGACGGCGGTCTCACCCACCGATCAGAGAACTGGTAGGGAAGCCCCATCAGTTCCATGAGGGAGGCATGACGGCATCAAGTGCTCTTCAGGCACTGAAGTGGCCACCATCAGGACTTCCTGCAATTGAGGTCCCCAGTGGTGGAAGTCCCGCACATTGAGAAATGTTGGCCAATAATAAGCTGAAAGCTACTAGTTCCGAGAGTGCCAATGGGAGCGGTGGCAGCTTGTGACCACCAGAGCTCCATGATCATCATGGGACCCAGATCAAAGGTGAGTGTGGGCAGGATGGGAGTTGGGGGAGGGGATGCACAGTATTTAGAGACAAAGCCAGGAAGGTGCCTTTCTGTCCTCCTTCCTGACTATAAGGGACCCTACCCAGCCACGTTTGCTGGGTGAACTTCAGGAGCCCCCTTTAATTGCTAAGACACTACCAAACTGTGGCGAACTCAGAGACAATAGGTGTCAATTGGCTCATTAATGAGCGTAAATGACAACCTGTCGCTGGTGGCCAGAAATCTCTTGCCCACCCCCTTCCACCCAAACTGGGGGAGGTTTTGCCGCCACTGTAAAGTTAAGGCAGTTTTAATTCAGTTCCTAATGGACATCGTCCTCTAACACACCCCTGATTACCTACAACTCTGATTGTCAGCACTGTGCCAATTGAATTTTACTAAATCTTGGAGCATTTACAAGTTATTGTCACATTGCCAAAAGAGATATAATGGAACTGTTTTTTGCACATGTGTTTCCTGGATATTTCAAGTCTTTTTGATTGTTCAAGGCTGATACCTCTAGCTCATTTCAATGATTAACTTTGGCGACGTTCTGCCAGTATCATGATAAATCTAACGACAGTCCAAAGTGGAAGAGTTTATCAATTAGAAATTGCATAAGGAGCCGCAAGCGCACTCTTTTTAGCCTCCTATTTTTGTCAGAAAGTTCTTGTGATTTGTTTGTGGTCACAATATTATTTCATAGAAGCCAATTAATGAAAGAAACCTGTTTCTCTAAAGTTACCACTGAGCGAAAGTTGCAGAAGGAATTGCTATTTATTATTGTTTGTGGTACATTAATTTTTAGTGACTATTTTATGAATTGAGTTTCAGGTTATTATTTTATAATCTTATATGTGCACTAATTTAATTGGCACGATTTGTATTAAAGATTCCCAATGAGCAAAATCTCAAAATCAAAATTTCTGCAATTTAATCCGGATGATATTCCATTTCCTTTGTTGTTACTAATCTGCCACATAATGTGATTCTTTACAGACAGATGGCCCCAGGATGGAGTCCTTTGAGACATTATCAGTCATGGAAATAGCAGAACAGTTAACACTCCTTGATCATATTGTTTTCAGAAGCATACCATACGAGTGAGTTTGTTTGTCTTGGAAAAGGTTTTTCTGGTCACAAAATAAAGTTCAGGATTCATACTTTCCGACATACACTGACAGCTCCAAAAGATAATACAAATTGAAGATCTCTCCCAAAGAAAGATTTTTTTTCTAAATATTTTTATTGAACATTTTAAAATTTATATGTGAATACAAAAAACATAACACAAAAAACAAGAACACCCTCCCAAACCCCCTACCCCTTTCGCCCCTAACAGCTGACAGTGACCAGCTTTTTAAATTACATAACAAAGAGTTGCCATCTTACATGGATCGTCCAAATCGACCCCATCAGCATGTATTTAACCATCTCCAAATTCAAAAAGTCCAGGAGATCAGCGAGGCACTGGGTGGAGAAGCTGACCTCCACTCCAGCAGAACTGCCTCCGGGCAATCAGCGAGGCAAAGGCTAAAACATCTGCCCCTGCTCCCGCCTGCAACTCCGGCAGCTCTAACAACCGAATATGGCCTCGAGGGGACCCGGCTCTAGCTCCCTGTCTAAGGTCACCGACAAGGCGTTGAAGAAGAAGCCCCAAAGGTTTGCTGGTAAAGGACATGCCCAGATCCCACGTACGTGATTCGCTGGGCCCCTCCCAAACACATCTTCTACCCCCTCAAACACCCAACTCATCCTTGCCCTTGTTAAGTGCTCCCGATGCACCATCTTCAGTTGTATGAGCCCGAGCCTCACACAAGACGACGTGGTATTCACCCTCCACAAGGCCTCACACCACACCCCCTCCTCCACTTCACCCCCTAGCTCCTTCTCCCATTTCACTTTAACCCCCTCCAGTGAGGCCCCGTCCTCCGCCAGCAGCCTCCCATAGATACCCGAGGTTTTATCCACCTCCAACCCGCCAGCGACAGTACCCTTTCCACCAACAACACGGCGGCACAATTGGATGACTCAAATAAACCTACCTCGCAAAATTCCGTACTTGCAAGTATCTGAACGCCTTCAACTTCTCTACGAACTCCCCCAAATTTGCAATACCCCCTCCAGGAACAAATTCCCCATTACTGCCACGGCCTTATCCTCCCATCTCCTAAACCTGACGTCCACCATAGCTGGCTCAAACATATGCTGCGGGATTCTTAGTCGGCGGGACCCTCCACTTTGCCTGCAGTGCACCCACGCCCACGGGTTTCCCGACATCGTGGGATAGCCACAATGGGAAACCTCATTGGTCGGCTGTGGGAATGGGAGCGCACCACGTCGGAAAACGGGGCTGGCAGAACAGAGAATCCCACCCATGGTTGTCTCTGATCGGTGTTGTCATAATATACACCAGTATATCATGGTGCAGACACACACTGATGGACACACAGTGGGACCAATCAACATACACAACACCGCAGCCAATCACCAGTGAGAGCACACGCACATAAAGACAAGGGACATCAGAGTTCCCGCTCATTAGAGTAGCAGGTAGCTAGGAGCACAGAGCTCACAATCTGCAACACAGACATTCACCATGTGCTGAGTGCATCAACTGGTTAGGACAAGGCAAAGGTCTTTAGTTAAAGCTGGTATCGTATTTACCCACAGTTCAAGTATGTTTAAATAGTTAACCTTCTAATAAAATAGTGTTGCACTACTTCAAGAGTTGGTGACCTGTATGTGATCCAGAACACCCAACACATCAGGTGTCATCCTCGACCCTCTCCACGCTTTAAAGTGCTGCTGTAATTGCCTTCATATTTTTCGGGATACCTGAAAACTTGCTGGGGGAGAGCAAGGCCATCACCAATCCCGCAAACCTGTCCCCTCACGATCTGGCCTCCATCTTTACCCAAACTGACTCCTGATGCCCGCACCAACCCAACACCTTCTCTGCATTCACCGCCCAAGACTAGTAAAGCATGTTCATCAACCCCAGCCCCGCTGACAGTCGGTCCCTCTGTAGGACCACTCTTCAGATCCTCGCCACCTTGCCTGCCCATATAAACAACAAAATCTTCTTTCCACCTTTACAAAGAACATCTTTGGTAGAAACACCAGCAGGCATTCAAACAGGAACAAAAACTGTGGCAAGATTTCATCTTCACCAATTGCACTCACCCAGATAACAACAGTGAGAGACTATCCCATTTCTGTAGGTCTGCCTTCACTCTGCTCACCAAGCTTGTAAAATATAGCTTCCGAAGCTGCACACAATCCCTTGCCCCTGTACCGCTAATTACCTGAAATGTAAGCTTGTCAACCTGAACGGCAACACCTCCAGATTAGTTCCCGTCCCCAGCGGGGTGACCAGAAAACTTTCACTTTTATCCCAAATTAGTTTACACACGGAAAAAGTCTGAACCACTTTAGTATCCCTATTATGTTCCCATCTTTGGGACTCCAGCATCTCCCTCCTTTGCCTCTCAAAATGTTTATTGAACAATCATTCGAACTCCACCACTGTCACCTCTGTCAGTATATCCACCGTTATATAGGCAGCACCTCCCAGCCCACTCGCCTCCGCAACCTTCCCTGCTCATGCACCCTTCATTATGCTCGAATCTCCTGGCAGACTAGCGCTCAAATCCTTCCTCCCCTGATTTTTCCAAGTGCGACCTCCTCCTACATGCCGCCACCGGAAGTCCCCTAAGAAAGATTAATTGAGTTGAAACATGTTTTCGGGATTCTACTGTCCTCTTTGAAACTTTATGGAGGACAGTGACCATAGAGAAGGTCTCTTCACATTGCATTTTTATAGGGACATTTTTGTTGACGTTGGTCTCTGGATCTTGGAGCAGGTGGCTTTTTTTGATTGTAAAAGTAAGGACGTTGGGTGGGAGTCTCCGACCACCCACCGCGCCAGAGAATCGGCGTGGGGCGGCGTGAATCCCGCCCTTACGCCGGCTGCCGGGTTCTCCAGATTTTTGGTGGGGGCGGGAATCGCGTCGCGCCGGTCAGGGGCCAATGGCAGTGGCCCCCCCGGAGTCTCTCCGCTCCGCGATGGGCCGAGTGGCCGCCCGTTTTTGCCAGTCCCGCCGGCATCAATCAAACAAGGTCCTTAGCGGCGGGACCTGGCTCTGCGGGCGGCCTGCAGAGTCCTCGGGGGGGCGCAGGGGGACCTGGCCCCGGGGGGCGCCCCCACGGTGGCCTGGCCCGCGATCGGTGCCCACCGATCTGCGGGTGGTCCTGTGCCGTGGGAGCACTCTTTCCCTCTGCGCCAGCCGCTGTAACGGTCTGCCATGGCCGGCGCGGAGAAGAACCCCACTGCGCATGCGCTGGGATCACGCCAGAACACGCTGGTGCTCCTGTGCATGCGCCAACTCGCGCCAGCAGGCGGAGGCCCTTTGGCGCAGGCTGGCGTGGCGCCAACCCCACCGACGCCGGCCTAGCCCCTGAAGGTGCGGAGGATTCCGCACCTTCTGGGCGGCCCGACGCCGGAGTGGTTCACGCCACTCCTCGCCGCCGGTACGGCCCACCCCGCCGGATAGCGGAGAATCCCGGCCGTTATGGTTCCGTTTTGCAAGGGCATTGGTGAGAGCACATTTTGAATACTATGTGCAGTATTGGTCTCCTTAATTAAAGAAGGATGCAAATGCATTGGAAGCAGTTCAGAGGAGTTATAGAATTCCTAAAGTACAGAAGGAGGCTATTCGGCCCATCGAGTCTGCACCGACCCTCTGAAAGAGCATTCTACGTAGGCCTACTGCCCCGCCCTATACTTGCAACCCCACCTACACATCTTTGGACACTAAGGGGCAATTTATTTATTTAATTATTATACATTTTGAGTACCCTATTCTTTTTTTTTTCCAACTAAGGGGCAATTTAGCATGGCCAATCCACCTACTCTGCACATCTTTGAGTTGTGGGGATGAGGTCCACCCAGACATGGGGAGAATGTGCAAACTCCACATGGACAGTGACCCGGGGCCGGGATCGAACCCGGGTCCTCAGCGCCGTGAGGCAGCAGCGCTAACCACCGTGCCATCATGCAGCCCTACTAAGGGGCAATGTAACATGGCCAAGCCACCTAACCTGCACATCTCTGGACTGTGGAGGAAACCAGAGCATCCAGTGGAACCTCTCGCAGACACGTGGAGAATGTGTAAACTCCACACAGACAGACTCCCAAGATCAGAATCGAACTTGGCTCCCTTGCACTGTGAAGGGATCAAAGGTTATCGGGGGTAGATGGAAAATGGGAATGCGGAATGCAAAACACAAACAGATCTGTCATTATCTTTTTGAATGGCAGAGCAGGCATCGAGGGGCTGAATGGCCTCTTTCTGCTCCTATTTCGTATGCCTGTATGTTCTTTATGTCAGTTTTGAACGAAGATACTCAGCGTTATCTGCTGGAGTACAAAACTCTGTGGCACTTTTCACCATAAATTTGTTTTAGTTTATATTCACAAATTTTATTTGCACGTGTATGGGAGGTGGTGTGGTGGTACTGTCTACCATTTGACTGCTGTGATGTACTCTGCGTGTTGATAAAATGCCATTGACAACTTTGGACTTATGTGCGCTGATTAAGTCCCCCCAGGGCAGCATTGATAGAAGGTCGATCCAATGTTGTAAAGGCCACATGCACATAATGAACACACAGTTGTCATAATATACACCAGTATATTATGGTACAAACACACACACACACACACACACACACTGATGGACATAACAAAGAACAAAGAAATGTACAGCACAGGAAGAGACCCTTCGGCCCTCCAAGCCCGTGCCGACCATGCTGCCCGACTAAACTACAATCTTCTACACTTCCTGGGTCCGTATCCCTCTATTCCCATCCTATTCATGTATTTGTCTAGATGCCCCTTAAATGTCACTATCGTCCCTGCTTCCACCACCTCCTCCGGTAGCGAGTTCCAGGCACCCACTACCCTCTGCGTAAAAAACTTGCCTCGTACATCTACTCTAAACCTTGCCCCTCTCACCTTAAACCTATGCCCCCTAGTAATTGACCCCTCTACCCCGGGGAAAAGCCTCTGACTATCCACTCTGTCTATGCCCCTCATAATTTTGTGAACAGTTAAAGCTGGTATTGCATTTACCCACAGTTCAAGTATGTTAAAATAGTTAACTTTATAATAAAATAGAGTTGCACCACTTCGAGTGTTGGTCACCTGTTTGTGATCCAGAACACCCAACACATCAATAGACTTGCGAGAAAAAAAACAAAAATGCAGCATGAGCAGCCTGAGTAAATTGAAAGTTTTCTTTCAGGGAGTTCCTTGGTCAGGGATGGATGAAACTTGATAAAAATGAACGGACGCCATACATCATGAAGACGAGCCAGCACTTTAATGATGTAAGTAACTATAGATGTCCATATTTTCTACATGATTCATTTCAATTCTAGAAACTGGAGTAAAATTCTCCATCCCGCCCCGCCACATTTCTGCCCCGACCGGCCGGCGGGAGTCTCCGTAACACCGGCCGGTCAATGGGGTTTCCCATTGTGGGGCAGCCCCACGCCGTCGGGAAACCCCCGGGCGCCGGCAAAAAGGAGACTCCCGCCGGCGGAGAATGACGCCCCAGATGTGAGATAAATGGACAGATATACAAGATGCAAATGTTGGATGTGATATTTTTACAGTATTTTCTGTAACAATTGAAATACATTTCTATTTTTCCTAATAGTGTTTTAGCTTTTAACAGCGAAAAACCCTACAATTATTATATCCAAAATATTTGGAGTCTCCCACAAAACATTTTTACATGAAATTTGAATTTTTATTTCCATCAGTCTGACTTGTAATTGATAGTAGATATTTATTATCCAGTTATTTTGTCAGTTATGTGTTTCAAAACACATTTGGCAAAATAAATGGTAGCCCTTCAGAGAGATCTGGAGTATATCACTGTGATTTATTAGGTATTGTGCTGGTTTAATAGTACTGCACAATCCTGTCTCCTCCAACCAACACAAGACGAGCAGCGCCTTACATTGTCAATTAACAGACAAGTCGTTACTTCGGACATAAATAATGAGGAAGACTCAGGAGATTGTAAGAACTCATTAGAAACACATAGGGCTGGAGTTTAGCGTGGTTGTCAGAACTCCGACATTGGGCCCAGATGGAAAATCTGAGCCCACCCATGTTGACAGAGTGCCAGTCTGCTGGTTCAACCTCCGGGGTGCGGCCTCCGAAGTGTCTTACTCCACGCTCACCTCTTCAATAGGGCAGGCAGCGATGTCAGAATGGCAGGCCCGTTGGGAGAGGTGGGTGGTGCTGAAGTAGGGAGGAGAGCATGAGCGTGCTTCAACTTGGAGCCACACACTATGCCACAGAACGAGTAGCAGATGGGGCGACAGCCTTTTATCCCCACAGCCCAGGCATTAGGACATGGAGACCCTGTTCTGATGGAACAATGGCCTGCCAATGGCTAGCTGCCTTGATTGTGCTTTTGGCCTCTGGACATGCCTACCTTCCACAGTCCCGTCCCCCCCACCCACCCACACACCCCGGCACACCACTGCCCACCCCACCCTCCGCAAGTGGGGACACATTTTGATTAGTTGGCTGTCCACCTCTGTGGAATGGGAAGCCAATCTGGTTTCAAGCCCACCCCTGGGGAAGAATCCCAGAGGTGTGAATGTGTGCAGAAGCTTCTGCATATCTTCCCCTATTTGTCTCGCATCCCTGTCTCCAAAAGTGTGTCCATGGGACCTGGCAGATTCAGCCAATAAATCCTCAAATTATGCTCATGGGTAACAATTGTGCAATTCCTGACTCCACCATTTTCTTGACAGTGTTATCCATTTATTTTAAATGGGTTGGTGCAGTGCCCTGCCAGCTGGCAGTGCCAGGCTGGCATTCAGGTGCTAGGCTGCCAGGCTGGCAGTGCCAGGGTGCCCATGTGGTACCAGCAGTTCCAGGGTGCCACCCTGCCCAGAGGGCAAGCCTCTGCGGGTTTCCCAACCCCTGGGAAACTCCCACAAGTGTTGTTCTGTCTGGTCCCTGTTTGTGGAGACCAGCACTGAATGCAAACTATTTGGGGATAATTTGTCATGGCACCCTTCGCATCATTACATTGTTGCCTGACTGCTTGCTTTTATTTATTATTTTATCACAAAAACTCACAGGAGAGTTTGAAATATTATAAGTATAGGATTGAAAAATAAATGATCATGGATTCGGCTAGAATCAAAATGAGTAACCATTGTTTCTGTTAACTTTCATTTTATTGCTATTACTGACTGGGTGAGATTGCGGACAATGGTTAGCACTGCTAGGGACCCGGATTCGATTCCGACCTTGGGTGACTGTCTGTGTGGAGTTTGTATGCTCTCCCCGTGTCTGCGTGGGTTTCCTCCGGGTGCTCCGGTCTCCTCGCACAGTCCGAAGATGTACATGTTACGTGGATTGGCTGGAATAAATTATCCATTGGTGTCCAAAAATGAGGTGGGGTTACGCGGCAGGGCAGGGAAGTAGGCCGAGGTAGGGTGCTCTTTTGGAGGGTCAGTGCAGCCTCGATGGGCCGAATGGCCTGCTTCTGCACTGTAGGGTTTCTATGACTGATGGAAATTTATTTTCCTTTCTTATTTCATGGAAGCTGCAAATCAGTTTGTTCTCTGTATTTTCCCCGAAAAAGTCCCTGGTGCATCTGGTGGGCAGCGGGCAGAACAGGACGGCACCACGCCACCTGGGACGCCCGAACAGCAGCCTGGCCCATCTAGGCCCAGTCGCCCCAGAAGACAGCTGCCAACGGGGACTGACGTTGCAGGGCGGTAATCACATTAGACCGCCTCCACTCCTGATATACAGTCTGGGGAACCACCAAGACGTAGCATTAAGGCCCATAAGGCCAGAAAATTAGACACTAGTTAAGTTGGAATGGGTGCAGGGCACAGTTTAGCTATAGGGGCTAGGGTACAAATCTATATATACGTTAGCACATTAAACACACTGTTACAACCTGCCTCGGTGCTCTGTCAGATGGGTATGGGTGTGGTCTCGTCTGGACTGGCCAGAAAGTGGGGAGGTGATGGGCGGATGTTGTGGTGGCCTGGGCTCCCCACCACCGTCACCCCAGGGATTCGATGAGGCCGTGTGATCGAATGGCCAGCTCGCTTGCAGGGATCACCCAGATGGAAAGTGCTACTGTGGGCAGGAGTCAGATGTTGTCAAACGATACGGAGCACCAGAGTTCATTGCAGAGTAGGTTGGCATCCTCAATCCCATGGACCAGACCCGGTGTTACTGCTAACCCAGGGCCCACACCCCGTAGTATGGCAGGTTTGTATCACAGAGGGGGTTGCAGGCGGGGGGGGGGGGGGGGGGGGGCTGGTGGTGGTCGGGGTGGGGGGAGGTGTGTGGATGTGTGGGGTGGGATGCGGTGTCCGTTGCCACCGCTCGATCACACCCCTGGTTGTTGTATGGGTGTTGTTGTAGCGGGTCTCCACGTCAGTCTGTGGCCTCCGGATAGGTGTCTTCAGCCACAGCCACAATGGATAACCCCTGTCACCCAGGAGCCAACACCCCAGCCCACTGCACTCTGCCCGGATATCAGGCACAAACATGTATGGTGCGCAGCTGATCATCACATACCAGCTGCACGTTCATCAAGTGGAACCCCTTTTGGTTTGCGTAGAGTGGCCTGTCATCTGCACGTGCTCGTAGGGGTACCTGCATCCCGTCAGCCCCCCCTGGACCCGGGGCATCCCGGCCTTGGCTGCGAACCCTGTTGCCCGGCATCATGGTGGGCTCAGTCCACATCGAAGTGGATGTATTGGTCCGCCTGGACATATAGAGCCTCAGTGAAGGCACGGTTGCACCTGTGCACCGAGGTCAGTGAGATCCCGGACAGGTCCCCGCTCGGCGCCTGGAAGGACTCGGTGGTGTAAAGGTTCTGGGCGACTGCCACCTTGATGGCCTCCGGGGACAGCTGTTCTCCCCCATATCCCGGCAGTGTCAAGTGCACCATAATCTGGCAGATATATCTCACTGTCTCCCTGCTCAGCCGGAGTCTTCGACGGCATGCCCGGTCCTGCAGGCCCTTGAATGTTAGGCGCTGGAGGTACACACAAGGCCTCATGCGGCTCCTCCTTTGCACCTCATTCTCGGACTTTTGGGCAGCCAGCTCTCCATTCTGGGCATCTGCCGCCTGTTCCTCGGCAGCACCCTCCGCTGTTGCATGCTTCTCTGCTGCAGCTTCCTCCTTCTCAAGCAGCTCCAGCTCTTACAATCACAGGACATCCCCCAGGGCTGTAGCGACTAGCTGGAAGGCCACCATTGCTGCTTGATTCCAATATCCATTGTCTGCAGGGGGTGAAAGGTCGACATGTCAGCATGATGCGTATCAGGCCCAATGGCTACACGTTGGCCCTGGTTGGCACTGCAGGCTCTGCCCTTGCAGGTCCCCTCCCACCTCTGCACCCCTGACTCTGCCAGTGGCCGGCACCATGGGGGCTCTGGTCCTGGCACGCGTCCCTGCTGCCCTTTACCAGCGGTAAGCTGTGGCCCCCACCCAGCTCCCATAGGGGCTACTGTGGCCGTTGCCCTGGGTGGGCTGCCGGCGGGTGGCGGCTGGGTTGGGAGGGGTATGGCGTAGGGTTGGGTGCGGGGATGGGGGGAGGGGATAGGGGCACCCATACGGCTGGTGTCACTCTGCAGTACCAGGGGCCAATGTAGGTGGTCAGTGGGGTGTGCAGTAAGATGGCTGCCTCGCAGACCACGGTAATGGCAGTCCATGACTGGACACGACCCCAGTCCCATGGGGTGGCACCCCGGCCACTCGGCCTGTTCCCTAGTCACCGCCCCCCTCCCCTGGCCTAGCAGGCCCCCCCGCCCCTCAGCCAACCTGGCCAGTGTCCGGACTGGCAGCCCACAGTCGCGCCTCTCCATGTCCTACCTCCTCTCTCTCCCTCATCAGCCGTGACGCCGACTTTTAAAAGCACAAGTGAACCGCGTCATTGGGAACTTGGCCCATCGGAGGCGGAGAATCGCTGAGGTCCCAGAGAATACCGTGACAGGCCCGCTAATGGCACGTAAACGGTGTTTACTGCATGTGCGTTCCGGACCACATTGACGCCGCGGTCGAGGTGACGGAGAATTGCGATTTGGTGTCAAATGATTTCCGCTTTGGAACCTATTCTCCGCCCAATCGCATCTGCGATTTGGGCATCAGCCAATGGAGAATCCCACCCAGAAACATTTAGTTTTCTAAAGAGCTCGTCACACCGTCTTTTTTTCAAACTCATTCTTTCCCCAGCTTCCCCTACCTTTACCTCCTGTGACCTTTTAGAACGCAGAACTTAGTTTCACCCAAGATTGATTTCTTGTCTGTCCTGATAGTCTTAACCCGTGACCAGGTTTTGCACTATTGGTCCTCACTTTGTATCTAGATTTCACATTAATAAAAACTACCCATCAGCAAGATGCAGGAAGCATGCTAAAAATAACCTACAATTATTTTATCAACAACATCTTTGCCTGACTTCCTTATCTTGTACAGTATCCAGACATAGCATGGCAAATAAAATGGGGAGGCTAAGAAAGCCAGTAACTAGTATAAATGCTGAATTATGACTAATACAAGGAAATTATTTCGAGGATGTAATCTAATGTCTGGCTTTTTCTTAGAGAGATCTATACCCTTTATTAAATTACTGCTGGTGTAATTATTTCCTCCTATCTGCTATTCTTTCTCTCAATGAGCATCAACACAACCACGCTCCCTTTCACAATCATTTCCCTTTCAGATGAGTAACCTTGTCGCTTCTCAAATCATGATGCATGCTGATGTCAGTTCACGCACAATTTCCATTGAGAAATGGATAGCAGTGGGAGATGTCTGCCGATGCATGCACAACTACAATGGAGTCCTTGAGATCATGTCCGCGCTGAATAGAAGTGCAATCTACAGACTGAAGAAAACCTGGGCAAAGGTTTCCAAACAGGTATGGGGGGTCAAACATGTGGGTTTCTGTGCATGGTCCTGAGGCACTTTATTGTCAAAATGCTTCTCCTTCTGTTCAAAACAAAATAAAATAAGTAACCATTTAAAACATTAATTTCCAGGTATCATATTTATTCCATCCTGTTCCTTTCCCTCAAGTTTATCTAAACAATGACAGAAACCCCATTGTTAAATAGTAGACAAATATCCATGCCTGGGTAGAAAGAGAATAAAGCAAATACATCTGGGGTTTGAGGAACTGTGATTTTTATGTATAAGTGGACACAAATTAAATATAAAATTAGCAAAGCTCAGAGTTTCGGATAGATCTTACAATTCATATCCCTAGCACGCACCAGGACTCCTTCCAGGAGTCTGAATACAAAAGGGCAGACTTTTATTGTCCTTTGGAGACGAGCTTGTGGTTGGGTTGGGGGGGTGGGGGGAGGTTGT
Organism: Scyliorhinus torazame; assembly: GCF_047496885.1. Classification (NCBI taxonomy): domain Eukaryota; kingdom Metazoa; phylum Chordata; class Chondrichthyes; order Carcharhiniformes; family Scyliorhinidae; genus Scyliorhinus; species Scyliorhinus torazame. The sequence goes on from NC_092715.1 coordinate 77,443,691, forward strand.
GGCAGTAAAATGGAGGGAGACCACATCAAAGCAGAACCCTGATGTCTTCCTTCCTGTGGTGAATGTATTGTACTAACCATTCACCACTGTATTACACTGTATCATGCTGTTGCCCATGTGGGCTCCACTTATGGACCATTGTACGATATTACACAGAATGTATCATGTTGGTGCCCTTGTGGGCTCCGCCCCTGACTCCGCCCCCTTGAGGGGAGGTATAAAGAGCAGCTGCCCTGTAGGCGGCTCTCACTAGCAGAGCAGTCACAGGCAGGCACTGTTCTAGTCGATTAAAGCCATTGATCACTTCAACTCTCTGTCTCGCATGAATTGATGGTCGCATCACTTCCACCAGGCAAGTTTCCAAGAGGCCGTGAAGCAGCTAATTGTCGCCGATTTTGAAGTGTATTTTAAATTTTAATGGTGCACATGGGACAGAGCATTTGTGGCTCGCCAGCTAACAGGATGCGAGAGCTCATCGGCCAGTGCGTGGTGGCTGGAGGTGGAAGCCATTGAGAGTAGTGTTTTTAAATAGGCAAGGTGAGATTCTTTCCATCAAATGTGGAAATTCTGAGGGATTGCACAGCGAGAGGGGGCACGCTTGTAGAAGGGGCTCTCAGCCTGCAGACCGCATTAGGAAATGTTGAGGCTTTGAGCTTTGAGGACTCCAATTTTCGGTGGGTCATATACATTCTGAGTGTGACTCCAGCTATGAGGAAGAGAGTGAGAGTGAAACCCACTCAGCTACATAAAGCGGGCTATTTCTTGTGTTCCTGTGCTACAGCCAGAGATGCAGCAGGGAATGAAGGGGCACAGATTAGGAAGGTGCACAGGGTCAAGAAGGCAGGCTAATATTCGCGGAAGGCGCTACCCAGCTGAATGTGTTTACAGAGGCTTTGCTTCATGTTAGGGCAGCAGCGCCTCTGAACCAGAAATGCTGGAGGATGAGTTTGGGCCAATGAGTTATATTGTTCATTAGTCCTGTAGCAGTGAAGGTGGCTGGAGCAATTCACTTTTGTGCTTTAAAATCATCGGGAGCTATCTGTGGCGTTCCCCAATCAGTGGCCCAACAAGCAGATGACGAATGTCATATACCAGGGGACAGGGCAAAACATCAGGGGCTGGATTCACCATTGTTGAGGCTAAGTGCCGACGCCGGCTTGGGAACTGCGGCTGTTCCACTCACCGAGCATTCAATTAATCGGTGTCCATTGCAGAAGGATCCTGCAGATGTGTGCAATGTGTCTGGGAAGCTGCCATGACTCGTACATCCTGAAGCAGTCCCAAGATGTCTCAGCTATTCACGCTATCCAAACACCTTTGTGAATGGATACTGCATGACGAGGGGGATTGACTGAAGACATGGCTGATTACATCTGTGTGGAACCCCAATATAGAGGCAGAGGTCACGTGCAGCTGCTGCATGTGACTAGAAGGGTAACCATTGAATAGACCATGCTCCTTTGGAAAATGAGGTTCAGATGCCTAGTTACATCTGGGGGAGTCTTGCAGTATGCCCATTTAGGGTCCTGCATATCATGGTGGTGTAGTTTGCTCTGCAAAACCTGGCTTTGCAGAGACAAGTACCACATGATGGCTGCTGGGATTATGCCACCTCCCCTGATGAGGTTGTTTTGCAGGAGTTTCAAAACATGGGGATGATGGATGTGCAGGACCGATGTCTATAGGCAGAGCCATGCAAAACTCATTCTGAAGAGTCCATTTCTCCTGAGATGCTGCCAAACACCCCTGGAAATTATTTACTCATCTCCTTGATGTGGCCTTGATGACCTTTCATTAAACCCCATAATCATCTCACTAACCCTGTCATTCCACCACTCCACATGCACCACTAGCTCTCATTCTACACAAAACTGTTCAAGTCCCCCATTTCAATTACTCATCAGCGAGTAACAGCCTCTGGTGCAGGAATGAACAAACACACCATTATAAAATGCATTACATGACCTTTAAACAAGGACATGCATCTAACCCTCGGCATTCAGCATTAAGCTGTCACCTAGCGAGACCCCAAGAGCAATCTAGGTGGATTTATACAAGCCATTCCAGGTGCTTCTAGGTTGAGCTCTCCTGGTGCCTTCAGTTAATGTGGAGGCAGGCTGCTGCTTCTCCTACTCCAGTGCATGAGCTGGTTACTTGAGCGAGTCCTGGCACTGGAACATGGTGGGGGGACCTTGGGGATGGGCACCTGTACCTGTGTAGGGGCCACTTCTGTCATCGGGTCTTCATGAACCATCAGTGCCACCATCAAATAGACTGAGGATCCGCTGATAATGCAAAGAATTCCTTGATTAAAACCCCCACAGGCCTCAAGTGGATCTTCTTTGACTGTTTCAACTGACCAACCCTTGCCTTGGAGATGTTCAACACCTGGTACAGGATCCAAGTGTCTTGCGGATATCTCGATGAGTGCCACTCAACACAGCTCATGGATAAGGCCATATCATGGAGGTCGATGTGCACTTCTTGCATCCACTGGGTAGGATATGCTACATGTGGCTCTCCATGAGGGTTGCCACTCTCTCAGCAGAGGATGCCATGCGTTCACATGCCAGAGTCACATTTCACGGTGCTGCTCCAGCATCTGCCACTTGTTTAATGTCTCCCAAAATTTGTTATCTGCATGAAGCTGAGCATCCTTCATCAGTCCTCCGATGGAGAGTGGCAGCAGCTGTCACTGCCTCCCTTACTTGCTCATCTGTGTCTATGTTACACTCGCTAGCTGGGGCCGCCATTTCTAAACATGCCTCAATGTCCACTGACATGAGATTATCTACACTGGGGGACTTTCGGTGGCGACATGTAGGGAAGAAGTCACACACACGGTGGCTCCCATCAGAGAACTTTATTTAAGTTATTTTCGTCTGATTTTTGGAGGAAATTCTGATTCAAATTTGCTTTTATTGATGGATTAAGTGTCCCACATCAAAGGGATGTTCAGTAGATACTGAATCAGGCAGCAGAAAAAGTAAGAACTAGTGTTGAATCTGGAAGCTTCGAGAGTCTTGTCTGGAAAGAAAATGGCGGAAGCTGCTGCGGTCGCAGGGTCCACTCCACTAACTGTTGAGATCTTAACGGTGGAGCTACAGAAATTACATCGGGGGGTCTCAGCGGACCATGAGAAAGCGGTTGGATATCACCACCTTGATGAAGTGGACGAGGTAATGGAGATGCAGGCTGTGGAGCAGAAAGAGGTGGGGGTGGCTCTGTCTAGGCAGAGTGCTCAGATCAGTGCCCTGGAAGAGAAGATGGCACGGGTGGCGGCCGATCACAAAATATTAAGGGCCAAGGTGGACGACTTGGAAAATCGGTCTCGTAGTCAGAACTTGTGGTGGTTGGGTTGCCGGAGGGTAAAGAGGGCCCGGTCTTGACAAAGTTAATTTCACAGTTGTTTTGGAAGATGATGGGGGGGGAGGGGGAAATGGTGACTCTACCGGAGCTGGATTGTACCCACAGGTTGTTGAGGCAGAAGCCCCATGCAGGTGAACCACCGTGTGCAATCATCGTGCGCTTCCACAGCTTTCAGGACAAAGAAAGAGTTTTACGGTGGGCAAAGGATCATCGTGATTATAGATGGGAGGGCAATGTGGTGAGAATTTATCAAGATGTTGGGGCAGAGCTGGTCAGGAGATGTGCTGCAATTAATGAGGCCAAGGCTGCGGTGACTCACAGTTAGGTCTGGTTTGGCGTGGTTTACCCTGCGTGCCTCCATGTGACTTACAAAATTAAAGACTATTACTTTGAGACACCAGAGGAGGCTGAAGCATTCGTGGAGAGACACGGACTAGGGTTGAGATAAATGTTTTCTTTTTGGTATTGGTTGGGTGGTGTTTTTATGGAGGCGGATGGGTGATTTCTGGTAGTAGATGGGGTGTTTATTGGGCAGTTGTGGACTTCTTTCTTAATGGGGAATTTGTTGTGGGGTTTGGAGGGATGGGTAAGGATTATTGTTCATGTTTCCTCCTGTGATTTTTTTTTCTCTCTCTGGAGATAATAAAGCTGGTTTTGGGTGAGGGGCTTGTTGGTATTTGGTGGTTTGGATGAATGGTACTTTGGGGGATGGCCATCCGGCGAGCTAAGGTTGTTAGTTAACAGGAGTGAAGGGAAGGGATAGCTGCAGCTCTTGTGGTGGGGGGGGGGGGCTTTTAAGGTTGAGCTTTGGGGTTTTGTTTTCGTGTTGGATGGGGTTTGGGGGAGAGGAGTGGAGACAGGGAGAGTCTTTGGTTGCCTGGTCAATGCTGGGTGGGATTGGTGTTGGTGATGTTGGTGTTGGTGTTGGTGGTGTGGGGTGGTGAGAGAGGAGGAGAAGAGTGGTTTAGTTTTCTGACAGTGACTGGGGATGTTCTTTGTTTGGTCGTGTTGGGGGATTTGGTGGCCATTTTGGGTGAACCTGGTGTCGGCTCTCCTTGAGTGGTTGCTGGAATGTCTCATAGGGTTGGGAATGGCTGACCATGATATGGGAGGCGGTAGATAACACCCTATCTGGCTAGTCAAATGGAACGTGAGGGGTTTGAGCAGACCGGTAAAAAGATCTAGGGTGTTTGTGCACCTCAGTGGTTTGAAGGCTGATGTGGTGCTATTACAGGAGACCCATTTGCGGGTTAAAGGTCAGTTAAGGTTGCAGAAGGGTTGGGTGGGGCAAGTGTTTCATTCAGATTTTGATAGTAGGGCCCAGGGCCCAGGATTATAAGGAGGTAATGTTTTCGGCAGCTAAGATTTTGACTGATAAGAATGGGAGACATGTTAAGGTGCCCCGGTGGTGCTGGTCAATGTATATGCTCCAAACTGGGGTGACATGGGCAGCATGGTAGCCTGGTGGTTAGCACTGTTGCTTCACAGCGTCAGGTACCCGGGTTCGATTCCTGGCTTGGGTCACTGGCTGTGCGGAGTTTGCATGTTCTCCCTGTGCCTGCGTGGGTTTCCTCCGGGTGCTCCAGGTTCCTCCCACAAGTGCCAAAAGACGTGCATGTTAGGTGAATTGGACATTCTGTACTCTCCTTCAGTGTACCCGAACAGGCGCCAGAATGTGGCGACTAGGGGATTTTCATAGCAACTTCATTGCAGTGTTAATGTAAGCCTACTTGTGATGCAAATAAAGATTATTATTATTACATGACTTTTATCAAAAAGTTGCTGTGATTGTTTCCTGATTTGGACTCCCATCAGTTAGTCCTGGGAAGACTTTTAACAGTGTATTGCATCCTTGATTGGATATGTCGAGACCTAAGGCTGGGAGGCATTTGGGGTTGGCAATGGTACTTCTGACCTTCATGGAGCAGATGTGGGGAGCAGACCCCTGGAGACTTTTATACCTGGATGCGGATAATTTTCCTTCTTCTCCCATATATATCAGGTATATGCTAGGATCGATATCCTTGTGGTAGGAAGGTCCGTTAGAGGAGGAGGGTGGGTGGGAGACGCGTGTAGTGTCTCCCACCCACCCTCCTCCTCTAACCTAATAATAAGATCCATTGGTGTGAGGTAAGTGCCATATTATATTATTATTATTAGCATTATTATATTATATTATTAGCATTGCGCAGGTCAAGGGACACAGCTGGAGTGAGAGAGATTCTGCACCAAACTACCAAATTCTCACTGTCTGTAAGGTAACCAGGAAAGGTAAGTGGTTAATCTAATTGTGCTGTTTTTCAGTTAAAAGTGCAGGGTAGTGTCTGATTGGTTGAAGCTGCCCCCACCATAAACTTAAATTAAATTAATTAATTAGTGATGGCTGGTCAGGTGATGTGCTTGAGCTGCTTGATGTGGGAGCTGGCAGATCCCATTGCGAGCTGCAGCGACTACATCTGCAGTAACTGTTGGCTGCTCGAAGAGCTACGGCTCAGAGTTGATGAGCTGGAGTCTGAGCTTCAAACACTGAGGCACATCCGGGAGGGGGAGACTTACCTGGACACTGTGTTTCAGGAGGCAGTCACACCTGTCAGAGTAAGTAGTTTAAATCCTACCAGTGGCCAGGGACAGCAGGGTGTGACTGCAAGTCAGGCAGGTAAAGGGAACCAGCAGTCAGGAACTCAGGAGCCTCAGCCCTTGACTCTGTCCAACAGGTATGAGGCACTTGCTCCCTGTGTGGATGGCGAACAGGGTTGCAGGAAGGATGAGTCAGCTGACCAAGGCACCATGGTTCAGCAGGCCATTCAAGGGGAGGGAGTAAATAGGCAAGTTGTAGTTTTAGGGGATACTATTATCAGGGGGATAGATAGTATCCTTTGTGAGCAGGATAAAGAGTCCCGCATGGTATGTTGCCTGCCCGGTGCTAGGGTGCGGGACATCTCTGACCGGCTTGAAAGGATACTGGAGAGGGAGGGGGAGGATCCAGTTGTTGTGGTCCATGTCGGTACCAACAACATAGGCAAGTCTAGGAAAGAGGACCTGTTTAGAGATTATAAAAAGCTAGGATCCAAATTAAAAAACAGGTCCTCAAGGGTCATAATCTCCGGATTACTGCCTGAGCCACGTGCAAATTGGCATAGGGAGGCAAGAATAAGGGAAGTTAACACGTGGCTGAAAGAGTGGTGTGGGAATGAGGGGTTCCTTTTCATGGGACACTGGCATCAGTTTTGGGACAGGGGGGACCTATACCGTTGGGATGGTCTCCACCTGAACCGAGCTGGGACCAGTGTTCTGGCGAAAAGAGTAAATAGGGTGGTCAATAGGACTTTAAACTAAAGATTGGGGGGGAAGGGAAAGTCAAGGAACCAAGAGGTGAAGTAATCAGCGGGGAGCGTAGCTGCTTAGGAATAAAAAAAAACACGAACAGACAAAACTCAAGAGTGGTTACGATTGTCCCCATCCCACAAAATATGACACAGTGTATGGAAAGGCTCAGTAAACCAAGGTCCACCACACTAAGAAAACAAAAAGGGACAGTCAACAGAGAATTAAAAGTGCGATATTTAAATGCGCGCAGTATACGGAACAAGGTAGATGAGCTTGTGGCCCAGATTGTGACTGGCAGGTATGATGTGGTAGGCATCACAGAGACATGGTTGCAGGGGGTTCAGGACTGACATTTAAACATCCAGGGATTCACAACCTATCGAAAAGACAGAAAGGTGGGCAGAGGGGGCGGGGTTGCCTTGTTAATTAGGAATGAAATTAAATCAATAGCACTAAACGACATAGGGTTGGATGATGTGGAGTCTGTGTGGGTAGAGTTGAGGAACCACAAAGGCAAAAAAACCATAATGGGAGTTATGTACAGGCCTCCTAACAGTGGTCAGGACCAGGGGCACAAAATGCACCACGAAATAGAAAGTGCATGTCAGAAAGGCAAGGTCATAGTGATCATGGGGGACTATAATATGCAGGTGGACTGGGTAAATAATACTGCCAGTGGACCCAAGGAAAGGGAATTCATTGAATGTTTACAGGAGGGCTTTTTGGAACAGCTTGTGATGGAGCCCACGAGGGAACAGGCCATTCTGGACTTAGTGTTATGTAATGAGCCAGACTTGATTAAAGATCTTAAAGTAAGGGAGCACTTAGGAGGCAGTGATCATAATATGGTCGAATTCAATCTCCAATTTGAAAGAAAGAAGGTAGAATCAGATGTAAAGGTGTTATAGTTAAATAAAGGTAACTACAGGGGCATGAGGGAGGAACTGACGAAAATCGATTGGGAGCAGAGCCTAGTGGGAAAGACAGTAGAACAGCAATGGCAGGAGTTTCTGAGAGTAATTGAGGACACAGTACAGAGGTTCATCCCAAAGAAAAGAAAGGTTATCAGAGGGGGTATTCGGCAGCCATGGCTGACAAAGGAAGTTAGGGAATGCATCAAAGCAAAAGAGAAAGCCTATAATGTGGCAAAGAGTAGTGGGAAGTCAGAAGATTGGGAAGGCTACAAAAAACAAACAGAGGATAACAAAGAGAGAGATAAGGAAAGAAAGGATCAAATTTGAAGGTAGGCTAGCCAGTAACATTAGGAATGATAGTAAAAGTTTCTTTAAATACATTAAAAACAAACGGGAGGCAAAAGTTGACATTGGGCCGCTCCAAAATGACGCTGGTAATTTTGTGATGGGAGACAAGGAAATAGCTGAGGAACTGAATAAGTACTTTGCGTCAGTCTTCACAGTAGAAGACATAAGTAATATCCCAACAATTCCGGAGAGTCAGGGGACAGAGTTGAATATGGTAGCCATCACGAAGGAGAAAGTGCGAGAGAAACTAAGAGGTCTAAAAATTGATAAATCTCCGGGCCCAGATGGGCTACATCCTACAGTTCTAAAGGAGATAGCTGAAGAAATAGTGGAGGCGTTGGTTATGATCTTTCAAAAGTCACTGGAGTCAGGGAAAGTACCAGAGGATTGGAAAATCGCTGTTGTAACCCCCCTGTTCAAGAAGGGAACAAGGAAAAAGATGGAAAATTATAGGCCAATTAGCCTAACCTCGGTTGTTGGCAAGATTCTAGAATCCATTGTTAAGGATGAGATTTCTAAATTCTTGGAAGTGCAGGGTCGGATTATGACAGGTCAGCATGGATTTAGTAAGGGGAGGTCATGCCTGACAAACCTGTTAGAGTTCTTTGAAGAGATAACAAATAGGTTAGACCAAGGAGAGCCAATGGATGTTATCTATCTTGACTTCCAAAAGGCCTTTGATAAGGTGCCTCACGGGAGACTGCTGAGTAAAATAAGGGCCCATGGTATTCGAGGCAAGGTACTGACATTAATTGACGATTGGCTGTCAGGCAGAAGGCAGAGAGTTGGGATAAAAGGTTCTTTTTCGGAATGGCAACCGGTGACGAGTGGTGTCCCGCAGGGTTCAGTGTTGGGGCCACAGCTGTTCTCTTTATATATTAACGATCTAGAAGACGGGACTGAGGGCATTCTGGCTAAGTTTGTCGATGTTACAAAGATAGGTGGAGGGGCAGGTAGTATGGAGGAGGTGGGGAGGCAGCAGAAAGATTTAGACAGTTTAAGAGAGTGGTCCAAGAAATGGCTGATGAAATTCAACGTGGGCAAGTGCGAGGTCTTGCACTTTGGAAAAAAGAATAGAGGCATGGACTATTTTCTAAACGGTGACAAAATTCATAATGCTGAAGTGCAAAGGGACTTGGGAGTCCTAGTCCAGGATTCTCTAAAGGTAAACTTGCAGGTTGAGTCCGTAATTAAGAAAGCAAATGCAATGCTGTCATTCATCTCAAGAGGCTTTGAATATAAAAGCAGGGATGTACTTCTGAAGCTTTATAAAGCATTAGTTAGGCCCCATTTAGAATACTGTGAGCACTTTTGGGCCCCACACCTCAGGAAGGACATGCTGGCACTGGAGCGGGTCCAGCGGAGATTCACACAGATGATCCCAGGAATGGTAGGCCTAACATACGATGAACGTCTGAGGATCCTGGGATTATATTCATTGGAGTTTAGGAGGTTGAGGGGAGCTCTAATAGAAACTTACAAGATAATGAATGGCTTAGATAGGGTGGATGTAGGGAAGTTGTTTCCATTAGCAGGGGAGACTAGGACCCGGGGGCACAGCCTTAGAATAAAAGGGAGTCACTTTAGAACAGAGATGAGGAGAAATTTCTTCAGCCAGAGAGTGGCGGGTCTGTGGAATTCATTGCCACAGAGGGCGGTGGAGGCCGTGACGTTGAGTGTCTTTAAGACAGAAGTTGATAAATTCTTGATTTCTCGAGGAATTAAGGACGATGGAGAGAGAGCGGGTAAATGGAGTTGAAATCAGCCATGATTGAATGGTGGAGTGGACTCGATGGGCCGAATGGCCTTACTTCCGCTCCTATGTCTTATGGTCTTATGGTCCCTGCTGCCAGGAGTGGTGGTGGCGGGGTATACGGCGATAGTGATCTCTGATCATGCTCCGCATTTTGTGGATTTGGTGGAGGGTCTGGCCCTGCGCTAGCGCTCCCCGTGGAGGTTGGAAACGCCGCTGTTGGCAGATAAGGTATTCTGTGAGAGGGTTTCCTCTGCCATTGAGGAATATCTGGGGTTTAACAGAAGTGAGATTTCACCTTCCACATTGTGGGAGGCTTTGAAAGCGGTTACTAGAGGAGTAAACATTTCTTACAAGGTAGATAAGGAGAGGAGTGAAAGGGTGGAGAGGCAGAGGTTGGTGGATACCATCCTGGAGGTGGATCGCCAGCACTCAGCTAGTCAGACACCACAACTACTGGCAAGTAGAAAGAAATTACAGATGGAGTTTGGGCTGCTTTTGACGGACAGAGCTGTGCGCCAGCTACGACATTCAAGGGGGGTTTTTATGAGCATGGGGAGAAGGCTATCATCTGCTAGTGCACCAGCTGAGGCAACAAGTGGACTCTCGGGAAATAGTGCAGGTGAAGGACTCAGGTGGTAGGTTGTTTTCTGCCCCAGCCAAGGCTAATGAGGTTTGAGGATTTTTATGCTTATATCGTTATAATCTTTATAAGTCGGAACCCGTCCCCCCGAAAGGCGGGTTGTCAATGTTGGAGTTCTTGGATGTTTTGTCTATCCCGATGGTCGAGCAGGAGAGACGAGGAGGGGTTGGAGCAGTTTGGAGATTTGTTTATTAGTGGAAAATTCGCTGATTTTGAGGAGTGGGTGGGCAAGTACCGGCTACCGAGAGCTAATCTGTTTCAGTATTATCAGGTACGCACCTTTGTATGCAGGGTTATTTCTTCCTTACCCTTGTTGCCTCCACCCTCATTGATGAATAGGGTTCTTTTGGTGGTGGACATAGGGGAAGGGAAGATGTCAAATAATTATAGTCGGCTCGTATCAGTGGAGCAGGCTTCACTGGGGGAGGTTAAGAGTGTGGTAGTCACCACTGTTGTATTATATTGTATATAATGCACGGCATGCGAGGGTATTACGGTAAGGTCCCTGTATTACAGGTACGGGGGCAGATCCAGTAGGCGGAGTATAAATGTGTGTGCTCTCCGAACTGCAGCTATTTTGGCAGCAGCTGTAGGAGGCCACACATCTCTGTGTAATAAAGCCTCGATTACTCTCTACTCTTGTCTCGTCGTAATTGATAGTGCATCAATTTATTACACAGAGGTTTTACAAAGATGGATCTCCGCATCAAGCCGGATCGCCTGCAGCTGCATCCTCGAGCAGACAACGCCAAAAGGGACTTCGCACATTGGCTAGCTTGCTTTGAAGCAGACATCGAATCTGCGACAGACCCAATCCCAGAAGCACAGAAGCTCCAGATTCTGTACACGCAGCTGAGCTCCGATGTCTTTCCCCTCATCCAGGACGTACCTACCTACGCAGAGGCCATAGCGCTACTGAATGAGAACTACGCTCAGCAGACCAACAAGATCTACGCCAGGCACCTCCTGTCCACGCAGCACCAACTTCCCGGTGAGTCTGTGGAAGATTTCTGGCATGCCCTGCTTGCCCTGGTGAGAGACTGTGATTGCGAGGCTATTTCGGCTGCTGAACATTCTAACCTGCTAATGAGAGATGCGTTCATTACGGGCATAGGGCCGGCCTCTTAGAAGGAGCTACGCTTGACCTCGCGGCGACCAAAAAACTAGCGCTCTCGCTCGCGGTCGCCTCACGCAACGTACAGGCGTACGCCCCCGATCGCACGGCCCACCCCTCCTGGGCATCGTGGACCCCATCAGCAGCCGCCCCCAGTCAACCCTACGCCTGTGCCGCGCGGCAGCCAATCAACCCCGGGGGACCAAAGTGCTACTTCTGCGGACAGATAAAACACCCCCGGCAGCGCTGCCTAGCGCGGAACGCGCTCTGCAAGACCTGCGGCAAGAAACGACATTTCGCTGCAGTGTGCCTGGCCCGCTCAATCGCCGCTATTGTCCTTGCACCCCCCGCGTCTGGCCAGTGGGCACTGCCATCTTCCTCGCCTCAGACCACGTGCAACCCGTGGAGCCGCATCTTGCTCCCCTCACAACACGTGTAGCCCGTGGGCGGCGCCATCTTGCTTGCCTGACAAACAATGGGCGGAGCCATCTTGTCTGCCTCAGGACACATGCAACCTGTGGGCAGCGCCATCTTCCCCGCCTCAGGACCCCTGCCCGTCTGGCACCTCATTGGGCTGCTCATCGCCTGCAACCGCCGACGACCAGCCGCGTCTCGCCTCCGTCACGATCGACCAGTCCCGACCGCACAACGTCACGACCGCGTCGACAAAGGTGAAGGTCGACGGGCATGAGATATCCTGCCTTCTGGACTCCGGGAGCACTGAGAGCTTCATCCACCCCGATAGGTAAGGCGCTGCTCTCTCGCGGTACACCCCATTAACCAAAGAATCTCTCTGGCCTCCGGGGGTACTGCATCGCCACCCACACCATCCAGGGCGTAGAGTTCAGCGGCTTCCGGCTCTACGTCCTCCCCAACCACTGCGCTGCCTTGCTACTCGGACTGGACTTCCAGTGCAACCTCCAGAGCCTAACCCTGAAATTTGGCAGGCCCTTACCACCCCTTACTGTTTGCGGCCTCACGACCCTTAAGATTGACCTGCCTTCTCTGTTTGCAAACCTCACCCCGGATTGCAAACCCGTCGCCAACAGGAGCAGACGATACAGTGCCCAGAACAGGACCTTCATCAGGTCTGAGGTCCAGCGGCTGCTGCGGGAAGGTATCATCGAGGCCAGCAACAGCCCCTGGAGATCCCAAGTGGTAGTGGTGAAAACGGGGGAGAAAAACAGGATGGTCGTTGACTACAATCAGACCATCAACCGGTGCACGCAGCTCGACGCGTATCCCCTCCCATACATATCTGATATGGTCAATCAGATTGCACAGTACCGGGTCTTCTCGACCGTGTACCCGAAATCTGCCTACCACCTGCTCCCCATTCGCAAGGCGGACCGCCCGCACACTGTGTTTTAAGTGGACGGCCGCCTTTACCATTTCCTTAGGGTTCCCTTCGTCGTCACTAATGGGGTCTCGGTTTTCCAACGGGAGATGGCCGGAATGGTTGACCGCTACGGACTGCGGGCCACTTTCCCGTACCTGTATAACGTCACCATCTGCGGCAATGACCAGCAAGACCACGACGCTAACCTTTCCAAATTTCTCCACACCGCCAAACTCCTCAACCTAATCTACAACAAGGAGAAGTGTGTGTTCAGCGCGAACCGATTAGCCATCCTCGGCTATGTAGTTCAGAACGGGGTTCTAGGGCTCGACCCCGATCGCATGCGCCCCCTCATGGATCTCCCCCTTCCCCACTGCCCCAAAGCCCTCAAACGATGCCTGGGGTTCTTTTCGTACTACGCCCAGTGGGTCCCTAACTATGCGGACAAGGCCCGCCCACTCATCCACTCCACTGGTTTCCCACTGACAGCTAAGGCTCACCAGACCTTCAACCGTATCAAGGCCAATATCGCCAAGGCCGCGAAGTACGCGGTCGACGAGACGCTCCCCTTCCAAGTCGAGAGCGATGCATCAGACGTCGCTCTGGCCGCCACCCCCCCCCCCCCCCCCCCCACCATGTCCCGAGGTGCATGTGCTAGCGCACAAGTGGACCGACTCCAGACCCTGCACGACGATCTATGTCACCCAGGGGTCACCCGCTTTAATCACTTCATTAAGGCCCGCAATCTGCCCTACTCCATCGAGGAGGTCAGGGCTATCACCAGAGACTGCCAGGTCTGCACGGAGTGTAAACCGCACTTCTACCGGCCAGACCGTGCGCACCTGGTGAAGGCCCCCTGCCCCTTTGAACACCTCAGCGTGGACTTCAAAGGGCCCCTCCCCTCCACTGACCGCAACATGTATTTTCTCAATGTGGTCGACGAATATTCCAGATTCCCCTTCGCCATCCCATGCCCCGATATGACGTCTGCCACCGTCATCAAAGCCCTCAACACCATCTTCGCTCTGTTCGGTTTCCCCGCCTACGTCCACAGCGACCGGGGATCCTCATTTATGAGCGATGAGCTGCGCCAGTACCTGCTCAACAGGGGCATTGCCTCGAGCAGGACCACCAGCTACATCCCCCGGGGAAACGGGCAGGTGGAGTGGGAGAATGGGACGGCCTGGAAGGCCATCCAGCTGGCCCTACGGTCCAGAAATCTCCCGGCTTCCCACTGGCAGGAGGTCCTCCCTGACGCATTTCACTCCATTCGGTTGCTCCTGTGCACGGCGACTAACGAAACCCCCGATGAACGTCTCTTTGCCTTCCTCAGGAGGTCCACCTCTGGGGTTTCGCTCCCAACGTGGCTGGCAGCTCCAAGACCCTCGCAAGCAAGTGCTGCTCCACAAGGTGGACCCATTGGTTGAGAGGGTACAGCTACTCCACACAAACCCGCAGTACGCCTACGTAACGTACCCCGACAGCCGCCAAGACACAGTCTCCCTCAGGGACCTGGCACCAACTGGGTCCCCACACACTCCCCCCTTTGCCCGGGCGTCACCCTCCCTTCCCCCAGCATACCCCACCACAGCCCCCGCTCCAGGACACCCGAGTCGACGACCGAGCCGACGCCTGGCTCGCCATCAGCACTGCGACACTCTCAAAGATGGATCAAGGCACCCGACCGTCTAAATTTGTAACCTTCTCTGAAATTTTAATGACAACCTGTATGTAAATAGTTTGCCACCACCCCCGCTGGACTCATTTTTAACAGGGGGTGAATGTGGTAGTCACCACTGTTGTATTATATTGTATATACTGCACTGCATAAGAGGGTATTACGGTAGGGCCCCTGTACTATAGGTATGGGGGAAGATGCCTGCCTGCTGGCTCCACCCAGTAGGAGGAGTATAAATGTGTGTGCTCTCCGAACTGAAGCCATTTCGGCAGCAGCTGTAGGAGGCCACACATCTCTGTGTAATAAAACCTCGATTACTCTCTACTCTCGTCTTGTCGTAATTGATAGTGCATCAAAGAGGAAGTGGGAGGGGGAGCTGGGCCCGGTGTCTGAGGAGGGGATGTTGAGCGAGGCTGTACACAGAATCAACTCTACCTCCTTATACGCAAGGCTCAACCTAATTCAGTTTAAAGTGGTTCATAGGGCATATATTCGACCAGGGCACGGATGAGTGGGTTCTTCTCAGAAGTAGATAGATGCAAAAGGTATTCTAGGGGTCCGGTGCATCATACACACATGTTCTCGTCTAGTTCTATGCTTATGAGCTTTTGGGTCTCCTTCTTCAGAACCAGGTGAGGAACTCTTGGGGTTGAGTTGGAGCCTTGCCCTTTGTTGGCTACCTTTGGGGGTTTCAGATTTACTGGAGCTGCAAACGGGGGTGAAGGCTGATTCTCTGGCCTTTGCCTCGCTAATAGCACAAAGGCGTCTGCTTTGTCTGGGGGTCTTTGGTCCCGCCCAGTGCCGCAACGTGGCTAAGTGACCTGATGGAGTTCTTGTACTTAGAAAAGATTAAGTGTATCCTAAGAGGGTGGATGGAAGGGTTCTCTCTGAAATGGCAGCTGTTCATTGCCCACTTCAGGGAGCTGGTCACCATCAGGTGTTGGGGGGGCGGGGGAATTGGGAGGAGTGTTTTTTATTTTTTATGCGTCTGGTTTTGAGGGGTGGGGGTTTGAAATATTGTAATTGTTGTTTGAATATAGTTATGATGATGTTATATTTGAAAAACCTTTCTTCATATTTTTTTTAAATGAGAGTATCTACGCTGGTGGAGGGTGCACTGGACTGATGTTTCCTCAGATGGCGGATCCTCCTCTGATGTCTCATTTGGTCCTTTACCCACTACTGGACAGGCAGGAAAGACAGAAGTGAAGTTAGGGCATTGTGCTTTCAATCAGTTCCTGCTGCCTGCCATTGATCTGGAGCTTCCTGTGTTTAGCACGGCCCACAGGGGTGCCATAATTAGTACTTCTCAGTAGGATTGATGCCCATGTCCACTGCATTACTCACTCTCTGTAGGCTCCACATGCACCTCGCCTTCAGTTACAAGCTGCCCTGCTGCAACCCATCCCATTTCCATTGCTTCCTCCTCCATTTGGAGTCATTACTGCAATGAATGGCACACCACCCCCAATTCTTCTCCACCCCCTGGCATTGTAAGTACAATTCTCCTGTAACTGCATATATACAGTGTCATGTGAGAGTGCCTTTAAGAACTGGATGTTTAAGCAATGTACCTTTGAGAAAACAGTGATGTCATAGAGTGGGTGGAGCTCAGCTCAGTTCAGCCATTTTGCAGGTTTTTAGTTTCAGTTTGAAAAGTGCCTGGCTGTTTTTGCTGAGAGCAGTTTAAAAGTGCCCGGCTGTTTTGCTGGAGCTGAAGGAAACCAAGCTAATATATCTCTGCCATTCTACAGAAAATATATATCCTTTAACCTGATGTGATACTGTTTAAAGGTGTTAAGTCTCTTGGAAGTTTGAAGAAACATTTTAAGGAATTATTTACTGTTGCAAAATTTTCTGAGTTATCTTTGAAGTAAGGGATGTTAGGAGATCCAATGTGTTTTAAGATTTTAAGTTCATGGAATAACCAGTGTTTTGTGTTTAAAACCCCACGTGTCCATAATTGTAATCCCACTCCTAGGGAAAACGCCGTGTGCTAGGAAAAGCAACAAATCCATTAAAGGGAGAGGTTGGTTGAACTCCATGATACATTTTGGGGTTCTGAAAACGCCTCGCCAATAACAACAGTGTCACTCAGCTCTCCTGGACCCGTGGCATTCTCTAGCCAGTTTCCATGTTGACTATTGTGTGACTGGGAGGCCTGTTTCAAGCAGCCATTCAGTTTTGGCAATGCAGTGATCACCTCTGACTGACCATGGGCCTACTGCGTGAGGCTATTCTGCATCTCACTGTGGATGCTGGTACCTGGTCATGACTGATACATAAGTTTCCAGACGGGCTTCCATTTATGACCAGCAGGGATGCAAGATTGTGAATATGAAAAATCATAGCTGCTGACTTCCTTGGCCACCTCCAGTCATGCCTTCATGAGGAGACTTGCTGACCACATTCTCCCATCACTAGGAATAGCACTTCTCTCGGTTTGCTTATAGCCTGCAGGAGCATCTCTGGGGAGGTATCACTGAGCCTTGCCACTACTCTTCCTCTGACTCAGCGATTCTTTCTCAGCCTTTCTTGTTCAGAATCCCTTCTATTGTCCTCTTGATAGGCAACCTTTAGGAAGTCTGTTGATTTCTTTTTAAATATGGCAACTGCCTTTGACCTTCTGGATCTGACTCCGGCCTGTCACTCATTATTGGTCGACACCCCTGCCTGCCAAATTTCAATTGGCTTCAGTCAGGAAAACCCCATGGATCTTAGGCCTCCTGACCTTTGAGCACATTACCTGAATTGAGCCCGATGTCAGGAATTCCTCTCTTTTGGTAACTCTGCCCAGAGTCCCTTCAGGATTTTCCATCCAAAGGCCTATTGATCTCCCAACAGAGCACTTCTCTTTATGAATCCTGATGAGTTTACTGACTGTAGATTTAACTAGACATGCAAGAAAAATTCCAAGTCTACATTAAAGGCACAATAATAATGAACCTCATTGCCTGATTATAGAACCATAGAATCCCTACAGTGCAGAAAGAGGCTATTCAGCCCATCGAGTCTCCACCGCCAGTTCGAAAGACCACCGTACCTAGGCCCAATCCCCACCCTGTAACCCCATCCTGAAGGCAATTTAAGCCTGACCAATCCACCAAACCTGCACACCTTTGGACTGGGAGAGGAAACTGGAGGATCCAGAGGAATCTCACGCAGACACAGGGAGAATGTGCAAACACCACACAGTTACCGGAGGTTGAAATCGAACCCCGGTCCCTGGCGCTGTGAGGCAGCAATGCTAACCACTGTGCCACCGTGCCGTCCCTGTATCGGTGAGCTGTGCTGACCAGGAAATCTCAGGTATTGGGCGAAATTCTCCTTTGTTAACACCTGGACTAAATTGTGTGTGGTTTGCATTCCCATTGGGGGGTGCTATTTGTGGAGCAACTCAGGACATGCTGATGGGCTAGCCCTGTGCTGCCTCAAATTCCGATCAATTCCCGGCCCAGCAGGTGTTCTAACCGCTGGGGTCTGGAGTTAACGTTAAAGAGCCTGGCCGCTGGAGCTGGTTTTAAGCTCTCCACTTACCACACACTCACTGCAGCCGGCATCCCTCAGTAAGCCAGAGAGTTTTCAATGGTTTTTTAAAGTTTTTTTTTGCCTCCTGCTCCTCCTCTGCAGCCATGGTGGCCAGTGCATGTTTGTAAATATTTTGCACACTCGCGAGACATCCGCCTGAGAGGAGCGGAAAATCGGAAAGGGCGTATTGTGTCCAACCTGCTAATCACCTTTAAATAAATGTGAATGCTGGTTTTGGGCTAAGGAAGATGAAAAACTGTCACATAATTTGTTCATGGCCTGTTCTGGTGAGCCCCCATTAAAGTTTTAAAGTAATAATTTGCTGTAGCCAAAATCAGAATTCAAGACTGGGTACTATATAGCACATCATTTGTATTATATCATTGTATCACTCAAGTATGTTCATCGCGTGGTATTGTTTTATTACTTGTTAGTATTTTAAATTGTGATTTTTTAAAAAATGATTGTGATCTCATTTGTTTTAGACCAAAGCACAAATGGACAAACTCCAGAAAATCGTCTCATCCGAAGGAAGATTTAAGAATCTCAGAGAAACATTGAAAAAGTTAGTTTTGCTTTGAGGTGCCTGAGTCTGTAGAATACATGTCAGCAATTGCTGAACTTACTTTTTAGATATTTATAGAATCATAGAATTTACAGCGCAGAAGGAGGCCATTCGGCCCATCGACTCTGCACCGGCCCTTGGAAAGGACACCCCAGCTTAGCCCTACTTCCACCGTAACCCAGTAACCCCACCTAATCTTTTTTGGACACTAAGGGCAATTTAGTATGGTTAATCCACCTAACCTGTACATCTTTGGGACAATTTTTATGTCCTAGTCTGCAACAACTAAGTGTTTACAGTCTATTAAGCTTTCCTTGATAAAACAACTTCCCTCTTATGAAACCCAGTGATTAGCTCCCACCATTCCCCAACAATAAATGAACAGAATCCATTATATTTGCCTACATCACAGGTAAATGGTTATGTGAACCACTTTGAAATGTTCCGACAAGGTAATAATAAGCCCTATATAAACGCAAAAACCTTTCATTTTATTTTTGTAAAGGCATACAATTCAGTAACATAAGTTGTGATAAAGTGAACCATCCAAAGGCACATGTAGTACAAAGGGTTAACAGATAGGCTTTGCTAATGTATGATGTAGATGATGATGTACTACTGACATAAGTCACTCATGTGTTAAACTCGAGAAAGAGAGGTTGGAACAACATGCCCAGGAGCAACATGCCTACTCTATAACCTGTTTAGATATGATACCAATAATATGTGTTAAGCAGATACCAGAGTCTCTCCAGTAACCAAATACCATGGCTAGAATCCATAGATATCAAGGACCATGCCAGAATATGGTATAATGTATCTCAGATTAGCAGAATTCTCCACAAGTTCCCTGTCTGATCTCAGCTATGGACACTGAGAGTAGATGCATTGCAGAGGCCAGTCACTTCCAAAAAAAGAGGTATGGAATTAACCAGTGTAAGAGTATTGAGGGTGTCATTGTTCAGTTACAGAGAACTTTCCTCCTGTAAAGTTGTGAAACTTGTGAGTGTTGTTGTTCAGAGCACTAGCACAAGACATGCAGGTGCAGCAAGCAATTAGGAAAGCAAATGGCATGTTGGCCTTTATTGTGAGGGAATTTGAGTCCAAGAATAAATAAGTCTTACTGTAATTGTGGTGAGACCACATCTGGAATACTGTGTGCAGTTTTGGTCTCCATATTTAAAAAAGAATACACTCGCATTGGAGGAGGTACCAGAGAAGGATCACTAGATTGGTCGCTGAAATGAAGGGATTGTCCAATGATGAAAGGCTCAGAAAATTGGGCTAATATTCTCTGGAAATTAGAAGAATGAAAGATGATCTCACTGAAACCTGCAAAGTTCTGAAGAGGTTTGATAGGGTAGACGCTGAGGGTTTGTTTTTGCTCGATGGGGAATCTAAAACAAGGAGACACACTCTCAGGATAAAGGGTCAATCATTTAGGGCTGAGATGTGGAGAAATTTCTGCACTCAAACAGTTGTGAACTTTCGGAATCCTCTACCCTGGAGGGTTGTGGATTGTCCTTTGTTGAATATTTTTAAGGCTGGGATGGACAGATTTTTGGTCTCTCAGGGAATCATGGGAAGCAGGCGGGAAAATGGAGTCGAAGTCCAAGATCAGCCATGATTGTATTGAATGGTGGAGCAGACTTGATGAGCCATATGGTCTACTCCTGCTCATATTTTGTGTGTTCAAAGGGTTTTACGACTAGAGGAGGTTACTTAGAGGACTCAATCAATCACAAGGATGAGAATTTTAAAACTGAGATGTTGCTGGCCTGAGAGGTCCATCAGTGAGCATTGGAGTAATGGATGAATGGAACTTAGTGAGAGGCAGGATACGGAGAGCAGCATTTTAGATGAGCTTACATTTATGGTTCAAAATTATTCACTACAAAAGATGCTTTCCTTGTTGCTGAAAAATCTTGGGCTGGATCCTCCATTTGGGAGACTATGGGCTGGATTCTCCGATTTTGCAAAAGGTCGGCGCCATCCCGTACAGATGCTCCACCCGCTGCGGGGGTAGCAACCAAGCCAAGTGGGTGTACCTGCAAATACGGACGCAGAATAGCTGGGTCCGTGGCCGTGCATGTGCACGGCGGTGGCCGCGTACCGTACAACATGGCGCCGGCCGCGGGTGGACCCGGCCTGCCAGATAGTGCCCCCCGATAAACCCCCTCGCCACTCCCGGACCACCCCTCACCAGTCCCACAACCCCCACCGAAGCGCCCCCGACTGTGGCGGCGCTGGTCATGGTCGACAACCTCCACAAGTGGTCCCCATTGAAAATTGACAGGACACGTGGCCGTGCCATTGGAAAATCAGCCCATTGGGGGCAGAGCATCGGGGAGGGCCTCAGGTGAGGTCCTGAGGCCTTCCGAATGGCGTGCAGTGTACACCTCGAGTATGCCTTTGTTGAAGGGGCGAAGCATCCGACAATCGGCGGCGGCCCCAATTCCGGCATAGAAGCGGATTCTCCAGCCAATCGGCGAACGCGATTTCGGCTTTGGCAATTGGAGAATGCCGCCCTATGTTCTCCCACCAGAGCTGAATCGCTTCTGTTTCACGTTGGCGCTGGGAGTGGCACCCAGAAGCGATTCACTGTCTCTTGTCATGCAAATCTATGAGTGTTGGAGATCGCAAATCCCACTATCGGGCCGCCATTTGATAGTGAGACCCGGTGGCTTGCCCCCTCCCCCCGCAACACAAATTTCCCCCTCTCGCCCCGAAAAGTAGGGGCAACATCCCGCCCAACCCCTACTGTGGGAATTGTTGAGTCACCCCCCCCATCCCGGATGACCTGACCTCCCGCCACTCACGACCCACCACCTCCCATCAAAGACTCCCACCAGAGACAATCCCATCAGAGACCCCCCATTAGAGACCCCCAAAAGAGACCTCCATCAGACACCCATATCTGAGACCCCCACCAGAAACCTCTACCGGAGACCTGAACCAGAGACCCCCACCAGAAATGCAACCATCTCAGCCTTGAACATACTTAATGCTCCAGTCTCTGCAGTCTTCTGTGGTACAGAATTCCACAGACTCACCATCTTGCAAGAGAAAAAATTCCTCCTCATTTCTGTCTTAAATGGGCCACCCCTTACTCTGAGGTTATGTGTTATCTATGATGAAATAGCCTGACAATACTTGTGACTAGATTCACACATGCAATACATTTGCTAAATCATTGGAAGCTTGATAGACCTTGACTAACTTGATAGAGTTTTTACTAACTTGATAGAGTTTTTCGAGGAGGTCACTAAGATGATTGATGCAGGCAGGGCAGTAGATGTTGTCTATATGGACTTCAGTAAGGCCTTTGACAAGGTCCCTCATGGTAGACTAGTACAAAAGGTGAAGTCACACGGGATCAGGGGTGAACTGGCAAGGTGGATACAGAACTGGCTAGGCCATAGAAGGCAGAGGGTAGCAATGGAGGGATGCTTTTCTAATTGGAGGGCTGTGACCAGTGGCGTTCCACAGGGATCAGTGCTGGGACCTTTGCTCTTTGTAGTATATATAAATGATTTGGAGGAAAATGTAACTGGTCTGATTAGTAAGTTTGCAGACGACACAAAGGTTGGTGGAATTGCGGATAGCGATGAGGACTGTCTGAGGATACAGCAGGATTTAGATTGTCTGGAGACTTGGGCGGAGAGATGCAGATGGAGTTTAATCCGGACAAATGTGAGGTAATGCATTTTGGAAGGGCTAATGCAGGTAGGGAATATACAGTGAATGGTAGAACCCTCAAGAGTATTGAAAGTCAAAGAGATCTAGGAGTACAGGTCCACAGGTCATTGAAAGGGGCAACACAGGTGGAGAAGGTAGTCAAGAAGGCATACGGCATGCTGGCCTTCATTGGCCAGGGCATTGAGTATAAGAATTGGCAAGTCATGTTGCAGCTGTATAGAACCTTAGTTAGGCCACACTTGGAGTATAGTGTTCAATTCTGGTCGCCACACTACCAGAAGGATGTGGAGGCTTTAGAGAGGGTGCAGAAGAGATTTACCAGAATGTTGCCTGGTATGGAGGGCATAAGCTATGAGGAGCGGTTGAATAAACTCGGTTTGTTCTCACTGGAACGAAGGAGGTTGAGGGGCGACCTGATAGAGGTATACAAAATTATGAGGGGCATAGACAGAGTGGATAGTCAGAGGCTTTTCCCCAGGGTAGAGGGGTCAATTACTAGGGGGCATAGGTTTAAGGTGAGAGGGGCAAGGTTTAGAGTAGATGTACGAGGCAAGTTTTTTACGCAGAGGGTAGTGGGTACCTGGAACTCGCTACCGGAGGAGGTAGTGGAAGCAGGGACGATAGGGACATTTAAGGGGCATCTTGACAAATATATGAATAGGATGGGAATAGAAGGATACGGACCCAGGAAGTGTAGAAGATTGTAGTTTAGTCGGGCAGTATGGTCGGCACGGGCTTGGAGGGCCGAAGGGCCTGTTCCTGTGCTGTACATTTCTTTGTTCTTCTTTGTTCTGCCTGGAAAGCATGATTTAATCCCATTCAGAGAACTGAGGAGTAAAATGTAGGGGGCAGCATTATCAAACCGATACAGCCATTCTGACATAGTTGTAGATGCAAAACATTTTCATGGGTTTAGTCACAGAGTCATAGAAGTTTGCAGCACAGAAAATGCCCATCGAGTCTGCGCCGGTCAACTATTCTAATCCCATTTTCCAGCACTTGGCCTTGGCATTGCAAGTGCATATCTAAATACTTTTAAGTGTTATGAGGGCCTCTGCCTCAACCACCCTATTAGACAGTGAGTTCCAGATTCCCACCACCTTCGGGGTGAAACAGTTTTTCCTCACATCCTTTTTAAACCTCCTGTCACTTACCTAAAATATATGCCCCCTGGTCATTGATCTCTCCACCAAGGGGAAATGTTTGTTCCTGTCTACTCTATCTATGCACCTCATAATTTTATACATCTCAATCAGGTCCGCCTCAGTCTCCTCTACTCCAAGGAAAACAACCCCAGTCTATCCAATCTCTCTTCAGAGCTAAAACTCTCCAGTCCAGGAACAAATCACAACTCTCCTATAATGTGGATTCCAGAACTGCTCACAATACTCTACCTGTGGCCTAACCGACATTTTATACAATTCCAGGATAACCTCTCAGCTTTTAAACTCTATGCCTCGGTTAATAAAGGCAAGTATACCCTTTGCCCTCTTAACTACTGTATCCACCTGCCCTGTTACCTTAAGGGACCGGCATACATGCACAGCAATGCCCCTCTGATCCTTGGTGCTTCCCAGGGTCCTACCGTTCATCATGTATTTCCTTGCCTTGTTTGTCCTGTCCAAGTGCATCACCTCACATTTATCTGGATTGAATTCCATTTGTCATTGATCCGCCCATCTGACCAGACCGTCCATGTCTTCTTGTAATCTAAGGCTATCCTCCTCACTATTTACCACCCCACCAATTTTTGTATCATTCAAAAACTTACTGACCTCCTAAATTCATATCTAAATCATTTACATAAACCACAAACAGCAAGGGCCTCAACACTGATCCCTGTGGGAGCCCACAGGACACAGGCATCCAGTCAGAAAAACACCCCTCGACCATCACTCTCTGTTTCCTGCCAATTCTGGATCCAATTTTCCAAATTGGCTTGGATCCCAAGGGCTCATACCTTCACTATCAGTCTCCCATGTGGGACCTTATCAGAAGCCTTGCTGAAGTCCAAGGAGACCACGTCAAATGCATTTCCCTCATCTACACACCCAGTCACCTCATTGAAAAATTCAATCAGGTTGGTTAGGCATGACCTCTCATAGTGTTCTCGAAGTTTTTGTTTTATTCTCTTTGGTGAACTGCTACCTCCATATTTATTTTCAAAGACTAAACTGAAGCTGGGAATGCAGTAATCAACCTTCTGAGACTCTGGACTGGTTTCTATGGCCCCTCCAGCCCCATGTTTCTTGGCCGCGCGCTGATCGCTGGCTTCGGGATTCTATCTTCCCCGTCGCTTGTCATTGGGATTTCCTGTTGAAGCCGCCCCACGCCGCCTCAAAACCCACTGGCAGGGTTGCGCTGTCAGTGGGAAAAGTGAATCTCAAAGACAGAAGAATTCCATTTGAATTATTATACTGGAACTTGAATATTAATTAGCCATATGTCATGTTACAGACATTAAAAATATAATTTAAATATGTGATGCACCCTGTGAGCAATCTTGCTTGTGTCCATCTTTTAAAACGAGCTTCTCTATTTAATCAAATTACATGGCATTGATATATACATAAATGAATGATAGCCATTAAATGTTAACTCATTGCCTGTCTTCCTTCACAGTTGTAATCCACCCTGTGTTCCATATCTTGGGATGTATTTGACTGATCTAGCATTTATAGAAGAGGGTACACCAAATTTTACTGAAGAAGGTCTTGTAAACTTTTCCAAAATGAGAATGGTGAGTAAAGTCTATGTCACGAGATGTTGGCTACTTTGCTTCCATAAAAAACAATGAAGTGTCTAGATGATTTTGGAGATACACAGCAGAGCATAAATGGGTGACCTAAGAATTCACTGACAACTGCCGATAACAATATTAGTAATGGCACATTAACCCGTTTGTATGGAATACTTTTGTTCTTTAGCTTCCGAAGATTACCTGGCAATTTCTGGGCCAGGTAAATGCCAGTCTAAATGTGGCAAAGTGGAGTTTGACCCATTTCCTTCAAGGCCAAGAATACATCAAAGTCATTCACATAATCAGGGTAGACTGCTTGGGACAGAGTGATTTACATAACCATGGTAGACTGAATGGGACAGAGTGATTTACATAACCAGGATAGACTGCCTGGGACAGAGTGATTTACATAACCAGGGTACACTGCCTGAGACAGAGTGATTTCCATAACCAGGGCAGACTGCCTGAGACAGAGTGATTTATATAATCAGGGTAGACTGCCTGAGACAGAGTGATTTAGATAACCAGGATAGACTGCGTGGGACAGAGTGATTTACATAACCAGGATAGACTGCGTGGGACAGAGTGATTTAGATAACTAGGGTAGACTGCCTGAGACAGAGTGATTTCCAAAACCAGTGTAGGCTGCCTGGGACAGAGTGATTTACATAACCAGGATAGACTGCATGGGACAGAGTAATTTACATAAACAGTGTAGACTGCCTGGGACAGAGTGATTTACATAACCAGGATAAACTGCATGGGACAGTGATTTACATAAACAGGGTAGACTGTGTGGGACAGAGTGATTTACATAACCAGTGTAGGTTGCCTGGGACAGAGTGATTTACATAACCAGGATAGACTGCCTGGGACAGAGTAATTTACATAAACAGTGTAGACTGCCTGGGACAGAGTGATTTACATAACCAGGATAAACTGCATGGGACAGTGATTTACATAAACAGGGTAGACTGTGTGGGACAGAGTGATTTACATAACCAGTGTAGGTTGCCTGAGACAGAGTGATTTACATAACCAGTGTAGGTTGCCTGGGACAGAGTGATTTACATAACCAGGGTAGACTGCCTGGGACAGAGTGATTTACATAACCAGGATAGACTGCCTAGGACAGAGTGATTTACATAACCAGGAGAGACTGCCTGAGACAGAGTGATTTACATAACCAGGATAGACTGCCTGGGACAGAGTGATTTACATAACCAGGATAGACTGCCTGGGACAGAGTGATTTACATAACCAGGGTAGACTGCCTGGGACAGAGTGATTTACATAACCAGGATAGACTGCCTGGGACAGAGTGATTTACATAACCAGGATAGACTGCCTGGGACAGAGTGATTTACATAACCAGGGTAGACTGCCTGGGACAGAGTGATTTACATAACCAGGGTAGACTGCCTGGGACAGAGTGATTTACATAACCAGGGTAGACTGCCTGGGACAGAGTGATTTACATAACCAGGATTGACTGCCTGGGACAGAGTGATTTACATAACCAGGGTAGTCTGCCTGCGACAGAGTGATTTACATAACCAGGGTAGACTGCCTGGGACAGAGTGATTTACATAACCAGGATTGACTGCCTGGGACAGAGTGATTTACATAACCAGGGTAGACTGCCTGGGACAGAGTGATTTACATAACCAGGGTAGACTGCCTGGGACAGAGTGATTTACATAACCAGGATAGACTGCGTGGGACAGAGTGATTTACATAACCAGGATAGACTACGTGGGACAGGGTGATTTACATAACCAGGGTAGGCTGCCTGGGACAGAGTGATTTACATAACCAGGGTAGACTGCCTGGGACAGAGTGATTTACATAACCAGGGTAGACTGCCTGGGACAGAGTGATTTACATAACCAGGGTAAACTGCCTGGGACAGAGTGATTTACATAACGAGGGTAGACTGCCTGGGACAGAGTGATTTACATAACCAGGTTAGACTGCCTGGGACAGAGTGATTTACATAACCAGGATAGACTGCCTGGGACAGAGTGATTTACATAACCAGGATAGACTGCCTGGGAAAGAGTGATTTACATAACCAGGATAGACTACCTGAGACAGAGTGATTTACATAACCAGGATAGACTGCCTGGGACAGAGTGATTTACATAACCAGGATAGACTGCCAGGGACAGAGTGATTTACATAACCAGGGTAGACTGCCTGGGACAGAGTGATTTACATAACCAGGGTAGACTGCATGGGACAGAATGATTTACATAACCAGGATAGACTGCATGGGACAGAGTGATTTACATAACCGGGAGAGACTGCCTGGGAGAGAGTGATTTACATAACCAGGATAGACTGCGTGGGACAGAGTGATTTACATAACCAGGGTAGGCTGCGTGGGACAGAGTGATTTACATAACCAGGGTAGACTGCCTGAGACAGAGTGATTTACATAACCAGGGTAGACTGCATGGGACAGAATGATTTACATAACCAGGATAGACTGCATGGGACAGAGTGATTTACATAACCGGGATAGACTGCCTGGGAGAGAGTGATTTACATAACCAGGATAGACTGCGTGGGACAGAGTGATTTACATAACCAGGGTAGGCTGCCTGGGACAGAGTGATTTACATAACCAGGATAGACTGCGTGGGACAGAGTGATTTACATAACCAGGATAGACTGCCTGGGAGAGAGTGATTTACATAACTAGGATTGACTGCGTGGGACAGAGTGATTTACATAACCAGGGTAGGCTGCCTGGGACAGAGTGATTTACATAACCAGGGTAGACTGCATGGGACAGGGTGATTTGAATACCAGGGTAGACAGCCTGGGACAGAGTGATTTACGTAACCAGGGTAGACTGCCTGGGACAGAGTGATTTACATAACCAGGGTAGACTGCCTGGGACAGAGTGATTTACATAACCAGGGTAGACTGCCTGGGACAGAGTGATTTACATAACCAAGGTAGACTGCCTGGGACAGAGTGATTTACAGAACCAGTGTAGACTGCCTGGGACAGAGTGATTTACATAACCAGGATAAACTGCATGGGACAGTGATTTACGTAACCAGGGTAGACTGCGTGGGACAGAGTGATTTACATAACCAGGATAGACTACGTGGGACAGGGTGATTTACATAACCAGGGTAGGCTGCCTGGGACAGAGTGATTTACATAACCAGGGTAGACTGCCTGGGACAGAGTGATTTACATAACCAGGGTAGACTGCCTGGGACAGAGTGATTTACATAACCAGGGTAAACTGCCTGGGACAGAGTGATTTACATAACGAGGGTAGACTGCCTGGGACAGAGTGATTTACATAACCAGGTTAGACTGCCTGGGACAGAGTGATTTACATAACCAGGATAGACTGCCTGGGACAGAGTGATTTACATAACCAGGATAGACTGCCTGGGAAAGAGTGATTTACATAACCAGGATAGACTACCTGAGACAGAGTGATTTACATAACCAGGATAGACTGCCTGGGACAGAGTGATTTACATAACCAGGATAGACTGCCAGGGACAGAGTGATTTACATAACCAGGGTAGACTGCCTGGGACAGAGTGATTTACATAACCAGGGTAGACTGCATGGGACAGAATGATTTACATAACCAGGATAGACTGCATGGGACAGAGTGATTTACATAACCGGGAGAGACTGCCTGGGAGAGAGTGATTTACAGAACCAGGATAGACTGCGTGGGACAGAGTGATTTACATAACCAGGGTAGGCTGCGTGGGACAGAGTGATTTACATAACCAGGGTAGACTGCCTGAGACAGAGTGATTTACATAACCAGGGTAGACTGCATGGGACAGAATGATTTACATAACCAGGATAGACTGCATGGGACAGAGTGATTTACATAACCGGGATAGACTGCCTGGGAGAGAGTGATTTACATAACCAGGATAGACTGCGTGGGACAGAGTGATTTACATAACCAGGGTAGGCTGCCTGGGACAGAGTGATTTACATAACCAGGATAGACTGCGTGGGACAGAGTGATTTACATAACCAGGATAGACTGCCTGGGAGAGAGTGATTTACATAACTAGGATTGACTGCGTGGGACAGAGTGATTTACATAACCAGGGTAGGCTGCCTGGGACAGAGTGATTTACATAACCAGGGTAGACTGCATGGGACAGGGTGATTTGAATACCAGGGTAGACAGCCTGGGACAGAGTGATTTACGTAACCAGGGTAGACTGCCTGGGACAGAGTGATTTACATAACCAGGGTAGACTGCCTGGGACAGAGTGATTTACATAACCAGGGTAGACTGCCTGGGACAGAGTGATTTACATAACCAAGGTAGACTGCCTGGGACAGAGTGATTTACAGAACCAGTGTAGACTGCCTGGGACAGAGTGATTTACATAACCAGGATAAACTGCATGGGACAGTGATTTACGTAACCAGGGTAGACTGCCTGGGACAGAGTGATTTACATAACCAAGGTAGACTGCCTGGGACAGAGTGATTTACATAACCAGGGTAGACTTCCTGGGACAGAGTGATTTACATAACCAGGATAGACTGCCTGGGACAGAGTGATTTACATGACCAGGGTAGACTGCCTGAGACAGAGTGATTTACATAAGCAGGGTAGACTGTCTGGGACAGTGTGATTTACATAACCAGGATAGACTGCGTGGGAAGAGTGATTTGCATAACCAGGATAGACTGCGTGGGACAGAGTGATTTACATAACCAGGGCAGACTGCCTGAGACAGAGTGATTTACATAACCAGGGTAGACTGCCTGAGACAGAGTGATTTACATAACCAGGGTAGACTGCCTGGGACAGAATGATTTACATAACCAGGATAGACTGCATGGGACAGAGTGATTTACATAACCGGGATAGACTGCCTGGGAGAGAGTGATTTACATAACCAGGATAGACTGCGTGGGACAGAGTGATTTACATAACCAGGGTAGGCTGCCTGGGACAGGGTGATTTACATAACCAGGATAGACTGCGTGGGACAGAGTGATTTACATAACCAGGATAGACTGTGTGGGACAGAGTGATTTACATAACCAGGATAGACTGCGTGGGACAGAGTGATTTACATAACAAGGATAGACTGCGTGGGACAGAGTGATTTACATAACCAGGGTAGGCTGCCTGGGACAGAGTGATTTACATAACCAGGATAGACTGCGTGGGACAGAGTGATTTACATAACCAGGATAGACTGCGTGGGACAGAGTGATTTACATAACCAGGATAGACTGCGTGGGACAGAGTGATTTACATAACCAGGGTAGACTGCCTGGGACAGAGTGATTTACATAACCAAGGTAGACTGCCTGGGACAGAGTGATTTACAGAACCAGTGTAGACTGCCTGGGACAGAGTGATTTACATAACCAGGGTAGACTTCCTGGGACAGAGTGATTTACATAACCAGGATAGACTGCCTGGGACAGAGTGATTTACATGACCAGGGTAGGCTGCCTGGGACAGAGTGATTTACATAACCAGGATAGACTGCATGGGACAGAGTAATTTACATGAACAGTGTAGACTGCCTGGGACAGAGTGATTTACATAACCAGGATAAACTGCATGGGACAGTGATTTACATAAACAGGGTAGACTGTGTGGGACAGAGTGATTTACATAACCAGTGTAGGTTGCCTGGGACAGAGTGATTTACATAACCAGGATAGACTGCCTGGGACAGAGTAATTTACATAAACAGTGTAGACTGCCTGGGACAGAGTGATTTACATAACCAGGATAAACTGCATGGGACAGTGATTTACATAAACAGGGTAGACTGTGTGGGACAGAGTGATTTACATAACCAGTGTAGGTTGCCTGAGACAGAGTGATTTACATAACCAGTGTAGGTTGCCTGGGACAGAGTGATTTACATAACCAGGGTAGATTGCCTGGGACAGAGTGATTTACATAACCAGCATCGACTGCCTGGGACAAGGTGATTTACATAACCAGGATAGACTGCCTAGGACAGAGTGATTTACATAACCAGGAGAGACTGCCTGAGACAGAGTGATTTACATAACCAGGATAGACTGCCTGGGACAGAGTGATTTACATAACCAAGATAGACTGCCTGGGACAGAGTGATTTACATAACCAGGATAGACTGCCTGGGACAGAGTGATTTACATAACCAGGGTAGACTGCCTGGGACAGAGTGATTTACATAACCAGGATAGACTGCCTGGGACAGAGTGATTTACATAACCAGGGTAGACTGCCTGGGACAGAGTGATTTACATAACCAGGGTAGACTGCCTGGGACAGAGTGATTTACATAACCAGGGTAGACTGCCTGGGACAGAGTGATTTACATAACCAGGATTGACTGCCTGGGACAGAGTGATTTACATAACCAGGGTAGTCTGCCTGGGACAGAGTGATTTACATAACCTGGGTAGACTGCCTGGGACAGAGTGATTTACATAACCAGGATTGACTGCCTGGGACAGAGTGATTTACATAACCAGGGTAGACTGCCTGGGACAGAGTGATTTACATAACCAGGGTAGACTGCCTGGGACAGAGTGATTTACATAACCAGGATAGACTGCGTGGGACAGAGTGATTTACATAAACCAGGATAGACTACGTGGGACAGAGTGATTTACATAACCAGGGTAGGCTGCCTGGGACAGAGTGATTTACATAACCAGGGTAGACTGCCTGGGACAGAGTGATTTACATAACCAGGGTAAACTGCCTGTGACAGAGTGATTTACATAACGAGGGTAGACTGCCTGGGACAGAGTGATTTACATAACCAGGTTAGACTGCCTGGGAAAGAGTGATTTACATAACCAGGATAGACTACCTGAGACAGAGTGATTTACATAACCAGGGTAGACTGCCTGGGACAGAGTGATTTACATAACCAGGATAGACTACCTGAGACAGAGTGATTTACATAACCAGGATAGACTGCCTGGGACAGAGTGATTTACATAACCAGGATAGACTGCCAGGGACAGAGTGATTTACATAACCAGGGTAGACTGCCTGGGACAGAGTGATTTACATAACCAGGGTAGACTGCATGGGACAGAATGATTTACATAACCAGGATAGACTGCATGGGACAGAGTGATTTACATAACCGGGATAGACTGCCTGGGAGAGAGTGATTTACATAACCAGGATAGACTGCGTGGGACAGAGTGATTTACATAACTAGGATTGACTGCGTGGGACAGAGTGATTTACATAACCAGGGTAGACTGCCTGGCACAGAGTGATTTACATAACCAGGGTAGACTGCATGGGACAGGGTGATTTGAATACCAGGGTAGACAGCCTGGGACAGAGTGATTTACATAACCAGGGTAGACTGCCTGGGACAGAATGATTTACATTACCAGGATAGACTGCCTGGGAGAGAGTGATTTACATAACCAGGATAGACTGCGTGGGACAGAGTGATTTACATAACCAGGGTAGGCTGCCTGGGACAGAGTGATTTACATAACCAGGATAGACTGCGTGGGACAGAGTGATTTACATAACCAGGATAGACTGCGTGGGACAGAGTGATTTACATAACCAGGATAGACTGCGTGGGACAGAGTGATTTACATAACCAGGATAGACTGCGTGGGACAGAGTGATTTACATAACCAGGGTAGGCTGCCTGGGACAGAGTGATTTACATAACCAGGATAGACTGCGTGAGACAGAGTGATTTACATAACCAGGATAGACTGCGTGGGACAGAGTGATTTACATAACCAGGATAGACTGCGTGGGACAGAGTGA
Source organism: Scyliorhinus torazame (assembly GCF_047496885.1). Taxonomy (NCBI): domain Eukaryota; kingdom Metazoa; phylum Chordata; class Chondrichthyes; order Carcharhiniformes; family Scyliorhinidae; genus Scyliorhinus; species Scyliorhinus torazame. The sequence continues at coordinate 77,476,497 of NC_092715.1, forward strand.
TTTACATAACCAGGATAGACTGCGTGGGAAGAGTGATTTGCATAACCAGGATAGACTGCGTGGGACAGAGTGATTTAGATAACCAGGGCAGACTGCCTGAGACAGAGTGATTTACATAACCAGGGTAGACTGCCTGAGACAGAGTGATTTACATAACCAGGGTAGACTGCCTGGGACAGAATGATTTACATAACCAGGATAGACTGCATGGGACAGAGTGATTTACATAACCGGGATAGACTGCCTGGGAGAGAGTGATTTACATAACCAGGATAGACTGCGTGGGACAGAGTGATTTACATAACCAGGGTAGGCTGCCTGGGACAGAGTGATTTACATAACCAGGATAGACTGCGTGGGACAGAGTGATTTACATAACCAGGATAGACTGTGTGGGACAGAGTGATTTACATAACCAGGATAGACTGCGTGGGACAGAGTGATTTACATAACAAGGATAGACTGCGTGGGACAGAGTGATTTACATAACCAGGGTAGGCTGCCTGGGACAGAGTGATTTACATAACCAGGATAGACTGCGTGGGACAGAGTGATTTACATAACCAGGATAGACTGCGTGGGACAGAGTGATTTACATAACCAGGATAGACTGCGTGGGACAGAGTGATTTACATAACCAGGGTAGACTGCCTGGGACAGAGTGATTTACATAACCAAGGTAGACTGCCTGGGACAGAGTGATTTACAGAACCAGTGTAGACTGCCTGGGACAGAGTGATTTACATAACCAGGGTAGACTTCCTGGGACAGAGTGATTTACATAACCAGGATAGACTGCCTGGGACAGAGTGATTTACATGACCAGGGTAGGCTGCCTGGGACAGAGTGATTTACATAACCAGGATAGACTGCATGGGACAGAGTAATTTACATAAACAGTGTAGACTGCCTGGGACAGAGTGATTTACATAACCAGGATAAACTGCATGGGACAGTGATTTACATAAACAGGGTAGACTGTGTGGGACAGAGTGATTTACATAACCAGTGTAGGTTGCCTGGGACAGAGTGATTTACATAACCAGGATAGACTGCCTGGGACAGAGTAATTTACATAAACAGTGTAGACTGCCTGGGACAGAGTGATTTACATAACCAGGATAAACTGCATGGGACAGTGATTTACATAAACAGGGTAGACTGTGTGGGACAGAGTGATTTACATAACCAGTGTAGGTTGCCTGAGACAGAGTGATTTACATAACCAGTGTAGGTTGCCTGGGACAGAGTGATTTACATAACCAGGGTAGATTGCCTGGGACAGAGTGATTTACATAACCAGCATCGACTGCCTGGGACAAGGTGATTTACATAACCAGGATAGACTGCCTAGGACAGAGTGATTTACATAACCAGGAGAGACTGCCTGAGACAGAGTGATTTACATAACCAGGATAGACTGCCTGGGACAGAGTGATTTACATAACCAAGATAGACTGCCTGGGACAGAGTGATTTACATAACCAGGATAGACTGCATGGGACAGAGTGATTTACATAACCAGGGTAGACTGCCTGGGACAGAGTGATTTACATAACCAGGATAGACTGCCTGGGACAGAGTGATTTACATAACCAGGGTAGACTGCCTGGGACAGAGTGATTTACATAACCAGGGTAGACTGCCTGGGACAGAGTGATTTACATAACCAGGGTAGACTGCCTGGGACAGAGTGATTTACATAACCAGGATTGACTGCCTGGGACAGAGTGATTTACATAACCAGGGTAGTCTGCCTGGGACAGAGTGATTTACATAACCTGGGTAGACTGCCTGGGACAGAGTGATTTACATAACCAGGATTGACTGCCTGGGACAGAGTGATTTACATAACCAGGGTAGACTGCCTGGGACAGAGTGATTTACATAACCAGGGTAGACTGCCTGGGACAGAGTGATTTACATAACCAGGATAGACTGCGTGGGACAGAGTGATTTACATAAACCAGGATAGACTACGTGGGACAGAGTGATTTACATAACCAGGGTAGGCTGCCTGGGACAGAGTGATTTACATAACCAGGGTAGACTGCCTGGGACAGAGTAATTTACATAACCAGGGTAGACTGCCTGGGACAGAGTGATTTACATAACCAGGGTAAACTGCCTGGGACAGAGTGATTTACATAACGAGGGTAGACTGCCTGGGACAGAGTGATTTACATAACCAGGTTAGACTGCCTGGGAAAGAGTGATTTACATAACCAGGATAGACTACCTGAGACAGAGTGATTTACATAACCAGGGTAGACTGCCTGGGACAGAGTGATTTACATAACCAGGATAGACTACCTGAGACAGAGTGATTTACATAACCAGGATAGACTGCCTGGGACAGAGTGATTTACATAACCAGGATAGACTGCCAGGGACAGAGTGATTTACATAACCAGGGTAGACTGCCTGGGACAGAGTGATTTACATAACCAGGGTAGACTGCATGGGACAGAATGATTTACATAACCAGGATAGACTGCATGGGACAGAGTGATTTACATAACCGGGATAGACTGCCTGGGAGAGAGTGATTTACATAACCAGGATAGACTGCGTGGGACAGAGTGATTTACATAACTAGGATTGACTGCGTGGGACAGAGTGATTTACATAACCAGGGTAGACTGCCTGGCACAGAGTGATTTACATAACCAGGGTAGACTGCATGGGACAGGGTGATTTGAATACCAGGGTAGACAGCCTGGGACAGAGTGATTTACATAACCAGGGTAGACTGCCTGGGACAGAATGATTTACATTACCAGGATAGACTGCCTGGGAGAGAGTGATTTACATAACCAGGATAGACTGCGTGGGACAGAGTGATTTACATAACCAGGGTAGGCTGCCTGGGACAGAGTGATTTACATAACCAGGATAGACTGCGTGGGACAGAGTGATTTACATAACCAGGATAGACTGCGTGGGACAGAGTGATTTACATAACCAGGATAGACTGCGTGGGACAGAGTGATTTACATAACCAGGATAGACTGCGTGGGACAGAGTGATTTACATAACCAGGGTAGGCTGCCTGGGACAGAGTGATTTACATAACCAGGATAGACTGCGTGAGACAGAGTGATTTACATAACCAGGATAGACTGCGTGGGACAGAGTGATTTACATAACCAGGATAGACTGCGTGGGACAGAGTGATTTACATAACCAGGATAGACTGCGTGGGACAGAGTGATTTACATAACCAGGGTAGACTGCCAGACACAGAGTAATTTACATAACTAGTGTAGACTGCCTGAGACAGAGTGATTTACATAACCAGGGTAGACTGCCTGGGACAGAGTGATTTACATAACCAGGGTAGACTGCCTGGGACAGAATGATTTACATAACCAGGGTAGACTGCATGGGACAGGGTAATTTGAATACCAGGGTAGACTGCCTGGGACAGAGTGATTTACATAACCAGGATAGACTGCGTGGGACAGAGTGATTTACATAAACAGGGTAGACTGTGTGGGACAGAGTGATTTACATAACCAGTGTAGGTTGCCTGGGACAGAGTGATTTACATAACCAGGATAGACTGCCTGGGACAGAGTAATTTACATAAACAGTGTAGACTGCCTGGGACAGAGTGATTTACATAACCAGGATAAACTGCATGGGACAGTGATTTACATAAACAGGGTAGACTGTGTGGGACAGAGTGATTTACATAACCAGTGTAGGTTGCCTGAGACAGAGTGATTTACATAACCAGTGTAGGTTGCCTGGGACAGAGTGATTTACATAACCAGGGTAGATTGCCTGGGACAGAGTGATTTACATAACCAGCATCGACTGCCTGGGACAAGGTGATTTACATAACCAGGATAGACTGCCTAGGACAGAGTGATTTACATAACCAGGAGAGACTGCCTGAGACAGAGTGATTTACATAACCAGGATAGACTGCCTGGGACAGAGTGATTTACATAACCAAGATAGACTGCCTGGGACAGAGTGATTTACATAACCAGGATAGACTGCATGGGACAGAGTGATTTACATAACCAGGGTAGACTGCCTGGGACAGAGTGATTTACATAACCAGGATAGACTGCCTGGGACAGAGTGATTTACATAACCAGGGTAGACTGCCTGGGACAGAGTGATTTACATAACCAGGGTAGACTGCCTGGGACAGAGTGATTTACATAACCAGGGTAGACTGCCTGGGACAGAGTGATTTACATAACCAGGATTGACTGCCTGGGACAGAGTGATTTACATAACCAGGGTAGTCTGCCTGGGACAGAGTGATTTACATAACCTGGGTAGACTGCCTGGGACAGAGTGATTTACATAACCAGGATTGACTGCCTGGGACAGAGTGATTTACATAACCAGGGTAGACTGCCTGGGACAGAGTGATTTACATAACCAGGGTAGACTGCCTGGGACAGAGTGATTTACATAACCAGGATAGACTGCGTGGGACAGAGTGATTTACATAAACCAGGATAGACTACGTGGGACAGAGTGATTTACATAACCAGGGTAGGCTGCCTGGGACAGAGTGATTTACATAACCAGGGTAGACTGCCTGGGACAGAGTAATTTACATAACCAGGGTAGACTGCCTGGGACAGAGTGATTTACATAACCAGGGTAAACTGCCTGGGACAGAGTGATTTACATAACGAGGGTAGACTGCCTGGGACAGAGTGATTTACATAACCAGGTTAGACTGCCTGGGAAAGAGTGATTTACATAACCAGGATAGACTACCTGAGACAGAGTGATTTACATAACCAGGGTAGACTGCCTGGGACAGAGTGATTTACATAACCAGGATAGACTACCTGAGACAGAGTGATTTACATAACCAGGATAGACTGCCTGGGACAGAGTGATTTACATAACCAGGATAGACTGCCAGGGACAGAGTGATTTACATAACCAGGGTAGACTGCCTGGGACAGAGTGATTTACATAACCAGGGTAGACTGCATGGGACAGAATGATTTACATAACCAGGATAGACTGCATGGGACAGAGTGATTTACATAACCGGGATAGACTGCCTGGGAGAGAGTGATTTACATAACCAGGATAGACTGCGTGGGACAGAGTGATTTACATAACTAGGATTGACTGCGTGGGACAGAGTGATTTACATAACCAGGGTAGACTGCCTGGCACAGAGTGATTTACATAACCAGGGTAGACTGCATGGGACAGGGTGATTTGAATACCAGGGTAGACAGCCTGGGACAGAGTGATTTACATAACCAGGGTAGACTGCCTGGGACAGAATGATTTACATTACCAGGATAGACTGCCTGGGAGAGAGTGATTTACATAACCAGGATAGACTGCGTGGGACAGAGTGATTTACATAACCAGGGTAGGCTGCCTGGGACAGAGTGATTTACATAACCAGGATAGACTGCGTGGGACAGAGTGATTTACATAACCAGGATAGACTGCGTGGGACAGAGTGATTTACATAACCAGGATAGACTGCGTGGGACAGAGTGATTTACATAACCAGGATAGACTGCGTGGGACAGAGTGATTTACATAACCAGGGTAGGCTGCCTGGGACAGAGTGATTTACATAACCAGGATAGACTGCGTGAGACAGAGTGATTTACATAACCAGGATAGACTGCGTGGGACAGAGTGATTTACATAACCAGGATAGACTGCGTGGGACAGAGTGATTTACATAACCAGGATAGACTGCGTGGGACAGAGTGATTTACATAACCAGGGTAGACTGCCAGACACAGAGTAATTTACATAACTAGTGTAGACTGCCTGAGACAGAGTGATTTACATAACCAGGGTAGACTGCCTGGGACAGAGTGATTTACATAACCAGGGTAGACTGCCTGGGACAGAATGATTTACATAACCAGGGTAGACTGCATGGGACAGGGTAATTTGAATACCAGGGTAGACTGCCTGGGACAGAGTGATTTACATAACCAGGATAGACTGCGTGGGACAGAGTGATTTACATAACCAGGATAGACTGCGTGGGACAGAGTGATTTACATAACCAGGATAGACTGCGTGGGACAGAGTGATTTACATAACCAGGATAGACTGCGTGGGACAGAGTGATTTACATAACCAGGGTAGGCTGCCTGGGACAGAGTGATTTACATAACCAGGATAGACTGCGTGAGACAGAGTGATTTACATAACCAGGATAGACTGCGTGGGACAGAGTGATTTACATAACCAGGATAGACTGCGTGGGACAGAGTGATTTACATAACCAGGATAGACTGCGTGGGACAGAGTGATTTACATAACGAGGATAGACTGCCAGACACAGAGTAATTTACATAACTAGTGTAGACTGCCTGAGACAGAGTGATTTACATAACCAGGGTAGACTGCCTGGGACAGAGTGATTTACATAACCAGGGTAGACTGCCTGGGACAGAATGAATTACATAACCAGGGTAGACTGCATGGGACAGGGTAATTTGAATACCAGGGTAGACTGCCTGGGACAGAGTGATTTACATAACCAGGGTAGACTGCCTGGGACAGAGTGATTTACAGAACCAGTGTAGACTGCCTGGGACAGAGTGATTTACATAACCAGAGTAGACTGCCTGGGACAGAGTGATTTACATAACCAGGATAGACTGCCTGGGACAGAGTGATTGACAAAACCAGGATAGACTGCGTGGGACAGAGTGATTTACATAACCAGGATAGACTGCGTGGGAAGAGTGATTTGCATAAGCAGGATAGACTGCGTGGGACAGAGTGATTTACATAACCAGGGCAGACTGCCTGAGACAGAGTGATTTACATAACCAGGGTAGACTGCCTGGGACAGAGTGATTTACATAACCAGGATAGACTGCCTGGGACAGAGTGATTTACATAACCAGGATAGACTGCCTGAGACACAATGATTTACATAACCAGGATAGACTGCCTGAGACAGAGTGATTTACTTAACCAGGATAGACTGCCTGAGACAGAGTGATTTACATAACCAGGGTAGACTGCCTGAGACAGAGTGATTTACATAACCAGGGTAGACTGCCTGGGACAGAGTGATTTACATAACCAGGATAGACTGCCTGAGACAGAGTGATATACGTAACCAGGGTAGACTGCCTGGGACAGAGTGATTTACATAACCAGGGCAGACTGCCTGAGACAGAGTGATTTACATAACCAGGGTAGACTGCCTGGGACAGAGTGATTTACATAACCAGGATAGACTGCCTGGGACAGAGTGATTTACATAACCAGGATAGACTGCCTGAGACACAATGATTTACATAACCAGGATAGACTGCCTGAGGCAGAGTGATTTACTTAACCAGGATAGACTGCCTGAGACAGAGTGATTTACATAACCAGGGTAGACTGCCTGAGACAGAGTGATTTACATAACCAAGGTAGACTGCCTGGGACAGAGTGATTTACATAACCAGGATAGACTGCCTGAGACAGAGTGATATACGTAACCAGGGTAGACTGCCTGGGACAGAGTGATTTACATAACCAGGATAGACTGCCTGAGACAGAGTGATTTATATAACCAGGGTAGACTGCGTGGGACAGAGTGATTCACATAACCAGGGTAGACTGCGTGGGGCAGAGTGATTTACATAACCAGGGTAGACTGCGTGGGACAGAGTGATTTACATAACCAGGGTAGACTGTGTGGGACAGAGTGATTTACATAACCAGGGTAGACTGCCTGAGACAGAGTGATTTGCATAACCAGGATAGACTGCCTAGGACAGAGTGATTTACAAAACCAGGCTAGACTGCCTGGGACAGAACGATTTACATAACCAGGGTAGACTGCCTGGGACAGAGTGATTTACATAACCAGGGTAGACTGCCTGGGAGAGAGTGATTTACGTAACCAGGGTAGACTGCCTGGAACAGAGTCGTTTACATAACCAGGGTAGACTGCCTGAGACAGAGTGAATTCCATAACCAGGGTAGACTGCGTGGGACAGAGTGATTTACATAACCAGGGTAGACTGCCTGAGACAGAGTGAATTACAGAACCAGGGTCGGCTGCCTGGGACAGGGTGATTTACATAACCAGTATAGACTGCCTGGGACAGAGAGTTTTACATAACCAGGGTAGACTGCCTGGGAGAGAGTGATTTACGTAACCAGGGTAGACTGCCTGGAACAGAGTGATTTACGTAAACAGGATAGACTGCCTGAGACAGAGTGATTTATATAACCAGGGTAGACTGCGTGGGACAGAGTGATTTACATAACCAGGGTAGACTGCGTGGGACAGAGTGATTTACATAACCAGAGTAGACTGCCTGAGACAGAGTGATTTACATAACCAGGGTAGACTGCCTGGGACAGAGTGATTTACATAACCAGGATAGACTGCCTGGGACAGAGTGATTTACATAACCAGGATAGACTGCCTGAGACACAATGATTTACATAACCAGGATAGACTGCCTGAGGCAGAGTGATTTACTTAACCAGGATAGACTGCCTGAGACAGAGTGATTTACATAACCAGGGTAGACTGCCTGAGACAGAGTGATTTACATAACCAGGGTAGACTGCCTGGGACAGAGTGATTTACATAACCAGGATAGACTGCCTGAGACAGAGTGATATACGTAACCAGGGTAGACTGCCTGGGACAGAGTGATTTACATAACCAGGATAGACTGCCTGAGACAGAGTGATTTATATAACCAGGGTAGACTGCGTGGGACAGAGTGATTCACATAACCAGGGTAGACTGCGTGGGGCAGAGTGATTTACATAACCAGGGTAGACTGCGTGGGACAGAGTGATTTACATAACCAGGGTAGACTGTGTGGGACAGAGTGATTTACATAACCAGGGTAGACTGCCTGAGACAGAGTGATTTGCATAACCAGGATAGACTGCCTAGGACAGAGTGATTTACAAAACCAGGCTAGACTGCCTGGGACAGAACGATTTACATAACCAGGGTAGACTGCCTGGGACAGAGTGATTTACATAACCAGGGTAGACTGCCTGGGAGAGAGTGATTTACGTAACCAGGGTAGACTGCCTGGAACAGAGTCGTTTACATAACCAGGGTAGACTGCCTGAGACAGAGTGAATTCCATAACCAGGGTAGACTGCGTGGGACAGAGTGATTTACATAACCAGGGTAGACTGCCTGAGACAGAGTGAATTACAGAACCAGGGTCGGCTGCCTGGGACAGGGTGATTTACATAACCAGTATAGACTGCCTGGGACAGAGAGTTTTACATAACCAGGGTAGACTGCCTGGGAGAGAGTGATTTACGTAACCAGGGTAGACTGCCTGGAACAGAGTGATTTACGTAAACAGGATAGACTGCCTGAGACAGAGTGATTTATATAACCAGGGTAGACTGCGTGGGACAGAGTGATTTACATAACCAGGGTAGACTGCGTGGGACAGAGTGATTTACATAACCAGAGTAGACTGCGTGGGACAGAGTGATTCACATAACCAGGGTAGACTGCGTGGGACAGAGTGATTTTCATAACCAGGGTAGACTGCCTGAGAAAGAGTGATTTACATAACTAGGGTAGACTGCCTGAGACAGAGTGATTTACATAACCAGGATAGACTGCCTGAGACAGAGTGATTTACATAACCAGGAGAGACTGCGTGGGACAGAGTGGTTTTTCATAACCAGGATAGACTGCGTGGGACAGAGTGATTTACATAACCAGGATAGACTGCCTGAGACAGAGTGATTTACATAACCAGGATAGACTGCCTGAGACAGAGTGATTTACACAACCAGGACAGACATCGTGGGACAGAGTGGTTTACATAACCAGGGTCGACTGCCTGGGACAGAGTGATTTACATAACCAGGAGAGACTGCGTGGCACAGAGTGATTTACATAACCAGGATCGACTGGCTGGGATAGAGAAATTTACATAACCAGGGTACACTGCCTGGGACAAAGTGATTTACATAACCAGGGTAGGCTGCATGAGACAGAGTGATTTACATAACCAGGATTGACTGCCTGGGACAGAGTGATTTACATAACCAGGATAGACTACCTGGGACAGAGTGATTTACATAACCAGGACAGACAGCCTGGGACAGAGTGATTTACATAACCAGGAGAGACTGCGTGGGACAGGGTGATTTACATAACCAGGGTAGACTGCATGGGACAGAGTGATTTACATAACAAGGATAGACTGCATGGGACAGAGTGATTTATATAACCATGGTAGACTGCCTAAGACAGAGTTATTTACATAACCAGGGTAGACTGCATGGGACAGAGTGATTTACCTAACCAGGGTAGACTGCGTGGGACAGAGTGATTTACATAACCAGGGTAGACTGCCTGAGACGGAGTTATTTACATAACCAGGATAGACTGCCTGAGACAGAGTGATTTATATAACCAGGGTAGACTGCGTGGGACAGAGTGATTTACATAACCAGGGTAGACTGCGTGGGACAGAGTGATTTACATAACCAGAGTAGACTGCGTGGGACAGAGTGATTCACATAACCAGGGTAGACTGCGTGGGACAGAGTGATTTTCATAACCAGGGTAGACTGCCTGAGAAAGAGTGATTTACATAACTAGGGTAGACTGCCTGAGACAGAGTGATTTACATAACCAGGATAGACTGCCTGAGACAGAGTGATTTACATAACCAGGAGAGACTGCGTGGGACAGAGTGGTTTTTCATAACCAGGATAGACTGCGTGGGACAGAGTGATTTACATAACCAGGATAGACTGCCTGAGACAGAGTGATTTACATAACCAGGATAGACTGCCTGAGACAGAGTGATTTACACAACCAGGACAGACATCGTGGGACAGAGTGGTTTACATAACCAGGGTCGACTGCCTGGGACAGAGTGATTTACATAACCAGGAGAGACTGCGTGGCACAGAGTGATTTACATAACCAGGATCGACTGGCTGGGATAGAGAAATTTACATAACCAGGGTACACTGCCTGGGACAAAGTGATTTACATAACCAGGGTAGGCTGCATGAGACAGAGTGATTTACATAACCAGGATTGACTGCCTGGGACAGAGTGATTTACATAACCAGGATAGACTACCTGGGACAGAGTGATTTACATAACCAGGACAGACAGCCTGGGACAGAGTGATTTACATAACCAGGAGAGACTGCGTGGGACAGGGTGATTTACATAACCAGGGTAGACTGCATGGGACAGAGTGATTTACATAACAAGGATAGACTGCATGGGACAGAGTGATTTATATAACCATGGTAGACTGCCTAAGACAGAGTTATTTACATAACCAGGGTAGACTGCATGGGACAGAGTGATTTACCTAACCAGGGTAGACTGCGTGGGACAGAGTGATTTACATAACCAGGGTAGACTGCCTGAGACGGAGTTATTTACATAACCAGGATAGACTGCCTGAGACAGAGTGATTTACATAAACAGGGTAGACTGCGTGGGACAGTGATTTACATAACCAGGGTAGACTGCGTGGGTCAGAGTGATTTACATAGACTGCGTGTAACAGAGTGATTTACATAACCAGGGTAGACTGCCTGAGACAGAGTGATTTGCATAACCAGGATAGACTGCATGGGACAGAGTGATTTACATAACCAGGATAGACTACGTGGGACAGAGTGATTTACATAACCCGGGTAGACTGCGTGGGACAGAGTGATTTACATAACCAGGATAGACTACATGGGACAGAGTGATTTACATAACCAGGGTAGACTGCCTGAGACAGAGTGATTTACATAACCAGGATAGACTGCCTGTGGCAGAGTGAATTCCATAACCAGGGTAGACTGCGTGGGACAGAGTGATTTACATAACCAGGGTAGACTGCGTGGGACAGAGTGATTTACATAACCAGGATAGACTACGTGGGACAGAGTGATTTACATAACCAGGGTCGACTGCCTGGGACAGAGTGATTTACATAACCAGGGTAGACTGCCTGAGACAGAGTGATTTACATAACCAGGATAGACTGCCTGAGACAGAGTGATTTACATAACCAGGATAGACTGCATGGGACAGAGTGATTTACATAACCAGGATAGACTACGTGGGACAGAGTGATTTACATAACCAGGGTAGACTGCGTGGGACAGAGTGATTTACATAACCAGAATAGACTACGTGGGACAGAGTGATTTACATAACCAGGGTAGACTGCCTGAGACAGAGTGATTTACATAACCAGGATAGACTGCCTGTGGCAGAGTGAATTCCATAACCAGGGTAGACTGCGTGGGACAGAGTGATTTACATAACCAGGGTAGACGGCCTGAGACAGGGTGATTTGCATAACCAGGATAGACTGCCTGAGACAGAGTGAATTCCACAACCAAGGTAGACTGCCTGAGACAGAGTGATTTACATAACCAGGGTAGCCTGCCTGAGACAGAGTGATTTACTTTTTAAAAAAATATATTTTATTCAAGATTTTTTTTGACCAAACATAACAGCACATAGCGTTTCCTTTACACAGCAATAAAACAATATAAATAACAATGGCCAGTTTTAAACAAGTAAAAAAATAATATATGAACAAAATCAAAATTAAACTAAATGGCAACTGCCTTGTCCAAGATAAATACTCTCCAAAAATACAGTCCAACAATCCAATATACAATTACATATACCAACTACCTATACATATACAATAACATCCCTGAGAGTCCTTCTGATTCCCCCCCCCCCCCCCCCCCCCCCACCCCCTGGGTTGCTGCTGCTGTCTTCTTCTTTTCCATTCCCTCCATCTTTCTGTGAGGTATTCGACGAACGGTTGCCACCGCCTGGTGAACCCTTGAGCCGACCCCCTTAGAACGAACTTAATCCGTTCCAACTTTATAAACCCTGCCATGTCCTTTATCCAGGTCTCCACACCCGTGGGTTTGGCTTCCTTCCACATTAACAATATCCTGCGCCGGGCTACTAGGGATGCAAACGCCAAAACATCAGCCTCTCTCGCCTCCTGCACTCCCGGCTCTTCTGCAACCCCGAATATAGCCAACCCCCAGCTTGGTTCGACCTGGACCCCCACCACCTTCGAAAGCACCTTTGCCACCCCCACCCAAAACCCCTGTAGTGCCCGGCATGACCAGAACATGTGGGTGTCATTCGCTGGGCTTCTCGAGCATCTCGCACACCTATCCTCTACCCCAAAAAATTTACTGAGCCGTGCTCCAGTCATATGCGCCCTGTGTAACACCTTAAATTGTATCAGGCTTAGCCTGGCACACGAGGACGATGAGTTTACCCTACTTAGGGCATCAGCCCACAGCCCCTCCTCAATCTCCTCCCCCAGCTCTTCTTCCCATTTCCCTTTCAGCTCATCTACCATGATCTCCCCCTCGTCCCTCATTTCCCTATATATGTCTGACACCTTACCGTCCCCCACCCATGTCTCTGAGATCACTCAGTCCTGCACCTCCTGCGTCGGGAGCTGCGGGAATTCCCTCACCTGCCGCCCCGCAAAAGCCCTCAGTTGCATATACCGAAATGCATTCCCTTGGGGCAACCCATATTTTTCTGTCAGCGCTCCCAGACTCGCAAACGTCCCATCTACGAACAGATCTCTCAATTGTGTTACCCCTGCTCTTTGCCATGCTCCAAATCCCCCATCCATTCTCCCCGGAACAAACCTATGGTTATTTCTTATCGGGGACCGCACCGAGGCTCCCGTCTTTCCCTGTGCCGTCTCCACTGCCCCCAGATTTTCAGTGTAGCCACCACCACCGGGCTTGTGGTGTATTTCTTCGGTGAGAACGGCAACGGCGCCGTCACCATAGCTTGTAGGCTAGTCCCCCTGCAGGACGCCCTCTCCAATCTCTTCCACGCCGCTCCCTCCTCTTCTCCCATCCACGTACACACCATTGAGATATTGGCGGCCCAGTAGTACTCACTTAGGCTCGGTAGTGCCAGCCCCCCCCTGTCCCTACTACGCTGCAAAAATCCCCTCCTCACTCTCGGGGTCTTCCCGGCCCACACAAAACTCATAATACTCTTCTCGATTCTTTTGAAAAAAGCCTTCGTGACCACCACCGGGAGGCACTGAAACACAAAAAGGAATCTCGGGAGGACCACCATTTTAACCGCCTGCACCCTCCCTGCCAGTGACAGGGACACCATGTCCCATCTCTTAAAGTCCTCCTCCATCTGTTCCACCAACCGCGTTAAATTTAGCCTATGCAATGTACCCCAATTCTTGGCTATCTGGATCCCCAAGTACCGAAAGTCCCTTGTTACCTTCCTCAACGGTAAGTCCTCTATTTCTCTGCTCTGCTCTCCTGGATGCACCACAAACAACTCACTTTTCCCCATGTTCAATTTATACCCTGAGAAATCTCCAAACTCCCCAAGTATCCGCATTATCTCTGGCATCCCCTCCGCCGGGTCCGCCACATATAACAACAAATCATCCGCATGCAGAGATACCCGGTGTTCTTCTCCTCCCCTGAGTACTCCCCTCCACTTCCTGGAACCCCTCAATGCTATTGCCAGGGGCTCAATCGCCAGTGCAGACAATAATGGGGACAGAGGACATCCCTGCCTCGTCCCTCTATGGAGCCGAAAATATTCAGACCCCCGTCCATTCGTGACCACGCTCGCCATCGGGGCCCTATACAGCAGCTGTACCCATCCTATATACCCATCTCCAAAGCCAAATCTCCTCAGCACCTCCCACAAATACTCCCACTCCACTCTATCAAATGCTTTCTCGGCATCCATCGCCACCACTATCTCCGCTTCCCCCTCTGGTGGGGGCATCATCATTACCCCTAGCAGCCTCCGTATATTCGTATTCAGCTGTCTCCCCTTCACAAACCCAGTTTGGTCCTCATGGACCACCCCCGGGACACAATCCTCTATCCTCATTGCCATTACTTTGGCCAGAATCTTAGCGTCCACGTTCAGGAGGGAAATAGGCCTATAGGACCCGCATTGCAGCGGGTCTTTTTCCTTCTTTAGGAGGAGCGATATCATTGCCTCTGACATAGTCGGGGGCAGCTGCCCCCTTTCCCTCGCCTCATTAAAGATTCTCATCAGTAGCGGGGCCAGCAAGTCTACATATTTCCTATAAAATTCAACTGGGAATCCGTCTGGTCCCGGGGCCTTCCCCGCCTGCATGCTCCGAATTCTTTTCACTACTTCCTCCATTTCAATCTGTGCTCCCAGTCCCACGGGCACAGGAGCAATAGGTCAGAAGGTGAGAGCATTGAGGGAGAACTAGGGAATAGGGACAGTGTGGCTCTGAGGCAGAGCAGACGGGGAGAAGTTGCTGAACACAGCGGGTCTGGTGGCCTGAAGTGCATATGTTTTAATGCAAGGAGCATTACGGGTAAGGCAGATGAACTTAGAGCTTGGATTACTACTTGGAACTATGATGTTGTTGCCATTACAGAGACCTGGTTGAGGGAAGGGCAGGATTGGCAGCTAAACGTTCCAGGATTTAGATGTTTCAGACGGGATAGAGGGGGATGTAAAAGGGGAGGCGGAGTTGCGCTACTTGTTCGGGAGAATATCACAGCTATACTGCGAGAGGACACCTCAGAGGGCAGTGAGGCTATATGGGTGGAGATCAGGAATAAGAAGGGTGCAGTCACAATGTTGGGGGTATACTACAGGCCTCCCAACAGCCAGCGGGAGATAGAGGAGCAGATAGGTAGACAGATTTTGGAAAAGAGTAAAAACAACAGGGTTGTGGTGATGGGAGACTTCAACTTCCCCAATATTGACTGGGACTCACTTAGTGCTAGGGGCTTAGACAGGGCGGAGTTTGTAAGGAGCATCCAGGAGGGCTTCTTAAAACAATATGTAAACAGTCCAACTAGGGAAGGGGCGGTACTGGACCTGGTATTGGGGAATGAGCCCGGCCAGGTGGTAGATGTTTCAGTAGGGGAGCATTTCGGTAACAGTGACCACAATTCAGTAAGTTTTAAAGTACTGGTGGACAAGGATAAGAGTGGTCCGAGGATGAATGTGCTAAATTGGGGAAGGCTAATTATAACAATATTAGGCGGGAACTGAAGAACATAGATTGGGGGCGGATGTTTGAGGGCAAATCAACATCTGACATGTGGGAGGCTTTCAAGTGTCAGTTGAAAGGAATACAGGACAGGCATGTTCCTGTGAGGAAGAAAGATAAATACGGCAATTTTCGGGAACCTTGGATGACGAGTGATATTGTAGGCCTCGTCAAAAAGAAAAAGGAGGCATTTGTCAGGGCTAAAAGGCTGGGAACAGACAAAGCCTGTGTGGCATATAAGGAAAGTAGGAAGGAACTTAAGCAAGGAGTCAGGAGGGCTAGAAGGGGTCATGAAAAGTCATTGGCAAATAGGGTTAAGGAAAATCCCAAGGCTTTTTACACGTACATAAAAAGCAAGAGGGTAGCCAGGGAAAGGGTTGGCCCACTGAAGGATAGGCAAGGGAATCTATGTGTGGAGCCAGAGGAAATGGGCGAGGTACTAAATGAATACTTTGCATCAGTATTCACCAAAGAGAAGGAATTGGTAGATGTTGAGTCTGGAGAAGGGGGTGTAGATAGCCTGGGTCACATTGTGATCCAAAAAGACGAGGTGTTGAGTGTCTTAAAAAATATTAAGGTAGATATGTCCCCAGGGCCTGACGGGATCTACCCCAGAATATTGAAGGAGGCTGGAGAGGAAATTGCTGAGGCCTTGACAGAAATCTTTGGATCCTCGCTGTCTTCAGGGGATGTCCCGGAGGACTGGAGAATAGCCAATGTTGTTCCTCTGTTTAAGAAGGGTAGCAAGGATAATCCCGGGAACTACAGGCCGGTGAGCCTTACTTCAGTGGTAGGAAAATTACTGGAGAGAATTCTTCGAGACAGGATCTACTCCCATTTGGAAGCAAATGGACGTATTAGTGAGAGGCAGCACGGTTTTGTGAAGGGGAGGTCGTGTCTCACTAACTTGATAGAGTTTTTCGAGGAGGTCACTAAGATGATTGATGCAGGTAGGGCAGTAGATGTTGTCTATATGGACTTCAGTAAGGCCTTTGACAAGGTCCCTCATGGTAGACTAGTACAAAAGGTGAAGTCACACGGGATCAGGGGTGAACTGACAAGGTGGATACAGAACTGGCTAGGCCATAGAAGGCAGAGGGTAGCAATGGAGGGATGCTTTTCTAATTGGAGGGCTGTGACCAGTGGTGTTCCACAGGGATCAGTGCTGGGACCTTTGCTCTTTGTAGTATATATAAATGATTTGGAGGAAAATGTAACTGGTCTGATTAGTAAGTTTGCAGACGACACAAAGGTTGGTGGAATTGCGGATAGCGATGAGGACTGTCTGAGGATACAGCAGGATTTAGATTGTCTGGAGACTTGGGCGGAGAGATGGCAGATGGAGTTTAATCCGGACAAATGTGAGGTAATGCATTTTGGAAGGGCTAATGCAGGTAGGGAATATACAGTGAATGGTAGAACCCTCAAGAGTATTGAAAGTCAAAGAGATCTAGGAGTACAGGTCCACAGGTCATTGAAAGGGGCAACACAGGTGGAGAAGGTAGTCAAGAAGGCATACGGCATGCTTGCCTTCATTGGCCGGGGCATTGAGTATAAGAATTGGCAAGTCATGTTGCAGCTGTATAGAACCTTAGTTAGGCCACACTTGGAGTATAGTGTTCGATTCTGGTCGCCACACTACCAGAAGGATGTGGAGGCTTTAGAGAGGGTGCAGAAGAGATTTACCAGAATGTTGCCTGGTATGGAGGGCATAAGCTATGAGGAGCGATTGAATAAACTCGGGTTGTTCTCACTGGAACGACGGAGGTTGAGGGGCGACCTGATAGAGGTATACAAAATTATGAGGGGCATAGACAGAGTGGATAGTCAGAGGCTTTTCCCCAGGGTAGAGGGGTCAATTACTAGGGGGCATAGGTTTAAGGTGAGAGGGGCAAGGTTTAGAGTAGATGTACGAGGCAAGTTTTTTACGTAGAGGGTAGTGGGTGCCTGGAACTCACTACCGGAGGAGGTAGTGGAAGCAGGGACGATAGGGACATTTAAGGGGCATCTTGACAAATATATGAATAGGATGGGAATAGAAGGATACGGACCCAGGAAGTGTAGAAGATTGTAGTTTAGTCGGGCAGTATGGTCGGCACGGGCTTGGAGGGCCGAAGGGCCTGTTCCTGTGCTGTACATTTCTTTGTTCTTTGTTCTCTCCTGCTCCTCCACCTTAGGAAATTCCAGCTGGTCCAGAAAACACATCATTCTCTCCTTCCCATCCGGGGGCTGAGCTTCATATAATCTTTCATAGAATGCCTTGAACACTCCATTCACCCTCTCCGCTCCCCGCTCCATCTCTCCCTCCTCATCTCTCACTCCACCTATCTCCCTCGCTGCTCCCCTTTTCCTCAGTTGGTGGGCCAGCAACCTGCTCGCCTTCTCCCCGTATTCGTACTGTACACCCTGTGCCTTCCTCCATTGTGCCTCTGCAGTACCCGTTGTCAGCAAGTCAAATTCTACATATCGTCTTTGCCTTTCCCTGTACAGTCCCTCCTCCGGTGCCTCCGCATATTGCCTGTCCACCCTCAGAAGTTCTTTCAGCAACCGCTCCCGTTCCCTACCCCCCTGCTTTCCTTTATGTGCCCTGATTGATATCAGCTCCCCTCTAACCACTGCCTTCAGCGCCTCCCAGACCACTCCCACCTGGACCTCCCCATTATCATTGAGTTCCAAGTACCTTTCAATACACCCCCTCACCCTTAAGCACACCCCCTCGTCCACCAATAGTCCCATGTCCATTCTCCAGGGTGGACACTGTTCTTTTTCCTCCCCTATCTCCAAGTCCACCCAATGTGGAGCGTGATCCGAAATAGCTATAGCCGTATATTCCGTCCCCGTCACCTTCGGGATCAGCGCCCTTCCCAAAACAAAAAAGTCTATCCGTGAATAAACTTTGTGGACATAGGAGAAAAACGAAAACTCCTTGCTCCTAGGTCTACTAAATCTCCAGGGGTCTACTCCTCCCATCTGCTCCATAAAGTCCTTAAGCACCCTAGCTGCTGCCGGCCTCCTTCCGGTCCTGGACCTCGATCTGTCCAGCCCTGGTTCCAGCACCGTGTTAAAATCTCCACCCATTACCAGCTTCCCCGCCTCTAGGTCCGGGATACGTCCTAACATGCGCCTAATAAAGTTGGCATCATCCCAGTTCGGGGCATATACGTTCACTAAGACCACCGCCTCCCCTTGTAATTTGCCACTCACCATCACGTATCTGCCCCCACTAGCCGCCACTATGGTCTTTGCCTCAAACATTACCCGCTTCCCCACTAGTATGGCCACCCCCCTGTTTTTTGCATCTAGCCCCGAATGAAACACCTGCCCCACCCATCCTTTGTGTAATCTGACCTGGTCTATCAGTTTCAAATGCATCTCCTGCAGCATAACCACATCTGCCTTAAGTTTCTTTAGGTGTGCGAGTACCCGTGCCCTCTTTATCGGCCCGTTCAGCCCTCTCACATTCCACGTGATCAGCCGGGTTGGGGGGCTCTTTACCCCCCCCCCCCCTTTGTCGACTAGCCATCCCCTTTTTTAATCCAGCTCCTCACCCGGTTCCCACGTAGCTGTGTCCCCCCCAGGCGGCGCCCCCCCGCCCCACCCACCCCACCCCATACCAGCTCCCCCTTCTCCCCAGCAGCAGCAACCCAGTTAAACCCCCCCCCCACCCCCCCCGCTAGATCCCTCACTAGCGTAATTGCACCCCCCATGTTGCTCCCAGAAGTCAGCAAACTCTGGCCGACCTCGGCTTCCCCCCGTGACCTCGGCTCGCACTGTGCGACGCCCCCTCCTTCCTGCTTCCCTGTTCCCGCCATAATTATCATGGCGCGGGAATAAAAGCCCGCGCTTCCCTTTTGGCCCCGCCCCCAATGGCCGACGCCCCCAGCTCCTCCACCTCCCTCCCTCCCTCCCCCATAACATGGGGAAGAGAGAAAAGTTACAGGGTCGCAGGATTAACAGCTTAAAAATCATCTCTCCCCCCTTTTCCCCCCTCTTCGCCCCCCATATTCACCCCACCACTTTGTCTCAAACGTTCTTTTTTATAACCCACTTATTCCAATTTCTCTTCGACAATAAATGTCCACGCCTCATCTGCCGTTTCAAAGTAGTGGTGTTTCCCTTGATGTGTGACCCACAGTCTTGCCGGCTGCAGCATTCCAAATTTGACCTTCCTTTTATGAAGGACCGCCTTGGCCCGATTAAAGCTCGCCCTCCTTCTCGCCACCTCCGCACTCCAATCTTGATATACGCGGATCACCGCGTTCTCCCACCTACTGCTCCGAGTTTTCTTTGCCCATCTGAGGACCATCTCTCTGTCCCTATATCGGAGAAATCTCACCACTATTGCTCGGGGAATTTCTCCAGCCCTCGGTCTTCGCGCCATAACTCGATAGGCTCCCTCCACCTCCAACGGACCCGTCGGGGCCTCCGATCCCATTAACGAGTGCAGCATCGTGCTCACATATGCCCTGACGTCCGCCCCCTCTGCACCCTCGGGAAGACCAAGAATCCTTAAATTCTTCCTCCTCGCATTGTTCTCCAGCACCTCCAGCCTTTCCACACACCTTTTATGGTGTGCCTCATGCATCTCCATCTTCACCACCAGGCCTTGTATATCGTCCTCGTTCTCGGCAGCCTTTGCCTTCACGACCCAAAGCTCTTGCTCCTGGGTCTTTTGCTCATCCTTTAGCCCTTCAATCGCCTGTAATAATCGGGGCCAACAGCTCCTTCTTCATCTCCTTTTTAAGTTCTTCCACGCAGCGCTTCAAGAACTCGTGTTGTTCAGGGCCCCATATTAAACTGCCACCTTCCGACGCCATCTTGGTTTGTGATTGCCTTCCTTGCCGCTGCTCTAAAGGATCCACCGCAATCCGGCCACTTTCCTCTCCTTTTTCCATCCGTGTCCAGGGGAGATTCCCTTCTGGTTTACCGCACAGTGTTTTTAGCCGATAAAATTGCCGTTGGGGCTCCTATTAAGAGCCCAAAAGTCCGTTCCACCGGGAGCTGCCGAAACGTGCGACTTAGCTGGTCATCGCTGCACCCGGAAGTCTCGACAGTGATTTACATAACCAGGGTAGACTGCGTGGGACAGTGTGATGTACATAACCAGGAGAGACTGCGTGGGACAGGGTGATTTACATAACCAGGAGAGACTGCCTGGGACAGAGTGATTTACATAACCAGGATCGACTGCCTGGGATAGAGTGATTTACATAACCAGGATCGACTGCCTGGGATAGAGTAATTTACATAACCAGGGTAGACTGCCTGGGACAGAGTGATTTTCATAACCAGGATAGACTGCCTGGGACAGAGTGATTTACATAACCAGGATAGACTGCCTGAGACACAGTGATTTACATAACCAGGATAGACTGCCTGAGACACAGTGATTTACATAACCAGGATAGACTGCCTGGGACAGAGTGATTTACATAACCAGGGTAGACTGCCTGGGACAGAGTGATTTACGTAACCAGGATAGACTGCCTGGGACAGAGTGATTTACATAACCAGGATAGACTGCCTGGGACAGAGTGATTTACATAACCAGGGTAGACTGCCTGAGACAGAGTGATTTACTTAACCAGGATAGACTGCCTGAGACAGAGTGATTTACATAACCAGGGTAGACTGCCTGGGACAGAGTGATTTACATAACCAGGATAGACTGCCTGGGACAGAGTGATTTACATCACCAGGATAGACTGCGTGGGACAGAGTGATTTACATAACCAGGATAGACTGCGTGGGACAGAATGATTTACATAACCAGGGTAGACTGCCTGAGACAGAGTGATTTACATAACCAGGGTAGACTGCCTGGGACAGAGTGATTTACATAACTAGGGTAGACTGCCTGAGACAGAGTGATTTACATAACCAGGATAGACTGCCTGGGACAGAGTGATTTACATAACCAGGATAGACTGCCTGGGACAGAGTGATTTACATAACCAGGATAGACTGCCTGGGACAGAGTGATTTACATCACCAGGATAGACTGCGTGGGACAGAGTGATTTACATAACCAGGATAGACTGCCTGGGACAGAATGATTTACATAACCAGGGTAGACTGCCTGAGACAGAGTGATTTACATAACCAGGGTAGACTGCCTGGGACAGAGTGATTTACATAACTAGGGTAGACTGCCTGAGACAGAGTGATTTACATAACCAGGATAGACTGCCTGGGACATAGTGATTTACATAACCAGGATAGACTGCCTGGGACAGAGTGATTTACATAACCAGGATAGACTGCCTGAGACAGAGTGATTTACATAACCAGGATAGACTGCCTGGGACAGAGTGATTTACGTAACCAGGATAGACTGCCTGGGACAGAGTGATTTACATCACCAGGATAGACTGCCTGAGACACAGTGATTTACATAACCAGGATAGACAGCCTGAGACAGAGTGATTTACTTAACCAGGATAGACTGCCTGAGACAGAGTGATTTACATAACCAGGGTAGACTGCCTGGGACAGAGTGATTTACATAACCAGGATAGACTGCCTGGGACAGAGTGATTTACATCACCAGGATAGACTGCGTGGGACAGAGTGATTTACATAACCAGGATAGACTGCCTGGGACAGAATGATTTACATAACCAGGGTAGACTGCCTGAGACAGAGTGATTTACATAACCAGGGTAGACTGCCTGGGACAGAGTGATTTACATAACCTGGGTAGACTGCCTGAGACAGAGTGATTTACATAACCAGGGTAGACTGCCTGGGACAGAGTGATTTACATAACCAGGGTAGACTGCTTGAGACAGAGTGATTTACATAACCAGGGTAGACTGCCTGGGACAGAATGATTTACATAACCAGGGTAGACTGTCTGGGACAGAGTGATTTACATAACCTGGGTAGACTGCCTGAGACAGAGTGATTTACATAACCAGGGTAGACTGCCTGAGACAGAGTGATTTACATAACCAGGGTAGACTGCCTGGGACAGAGTGATTTACATAACCTGGGTAGACTGCCTGAGACAGAGTGATTTACATAACCAGGGTAGACTGCCTGAGACAGAGTGATTTACATAACCAGGGTAGACTGCATGGGACAGAGTGATTTACATAACCAGGGTAGTCTGCCTGGGACAGAGTGATTTACATAACCAGGGTAGACTGCATGGGACAGAGTGATTTACATAACCAGGGTAGACTGCCTGAGACAGAGTGATTTACATAACCAGGGTAGTCTGCCTGGGACAGAGTGATTTACATAACCAGGGTAGACTGCATGGGACAGAGTGATTTACATAACCAGGGTAGACTGCCTGAGACAGAGTGATTTACATAACCAGGGTAGTCTGCTGTGACTTGCAAGCATGCATCAGCGACAACTCTCCCATCCTTAAAATCTTTTACCAAAAAGAAAATGCTGGAAAATCTCAGTAGGTCTGGCAGCATCTGTAGCGAGAGAAAAGAGCTAACGTTTCGAGTCCAAATGACCCTTTGTCAAAGCTAAAATCTTTTGCTATTTTAAGGTGGAGTGGAGAACTCCTTAAGCCCAAATTGGTGAAGATTTTCTTTAGTCTTTGAATCCCTGTGGAGCAACTCCAATTTGTTAAAGTTTGATGCACCAATTATCCATCGTTTCAAACACAAGGGTCATAGAGATGTGTGTGACAAACATACACAAATTTCTCTCCTTGAAAAGGAGACAATTTAATGGAAAGTCCTTGCTATTATTATGCTAAATCTATGCACATGGCTGAGAAGTATATGCCTAATAGTGTTGTCAAGACATTGGTTCTACTGATGGGATCTTCATTCCAGGCATCTTCAGGAAATGTGCTGATGAAAAACTTGCATCTTTACTGTGCCTCATATGCGTTTTGTCACTCAGAATCACAGAATCATTACAGTAGAGAAGGAAGCTATTTGGCCCATCAAGTCTATGCTGGATGTCTGAAAGAGCATTCTACCTTGTCCCACTCCCTTGTCTTATCCCCGTAACCTTGCACATCCTTTCTTTTCATATATCCAATTCCCTTTTGAATGCCTCAATCGAATCTGCCTCCACCACCCTTTCAGGAATTTCATTCCAGACTCCAACCATCCTCTGGCTGAATCTTTTTTTCTTTATATCACTTCTACTCATTTTGAGTACTATTTTGAACTTGTGCCGTCTAGTTCTTGGTGTACTCTTGAGAGGGAACGGTTTATCACCATTTGCTCCTATAAAGTTCACTTCCTGCAGCCAAAGATCATTGTGCTGCTGTATATTACAACCTTATTTACAAATATTGATTTGTGGACTTAAGGATAGAAAATACAAATTCTATTTTTGCTCTTCTTAATTAAAAATAATTGTGACTGATAACTGAATTCTTTCACCTAGATATCACATATTATCAGGGAGATACGACAATTCCAACAAACCCCATACCGAATAGATCATCAACCAAAGGTAATCTTGTGTGTACTGTCCATTTTCAGTACCGTTTTAAATTTTGTTGCCAAATTAGATTTTGTTGGATTCTAGATTCAACTGCTAGTTTCAGAGAGACACATTTAGATTAGAATTCAGTTCTGGACTGTATGTATTGCATCAAATGTCAGAGGTAGGTGTCTGACAATGCCTAACCAGCATGCAACTATGTTAACAATATTTTAAGTAACCTTGTGTGGTGGTGCACAGCTATTGTTCGAGTTGTCAATTTTCGACAAGAATACTGAAAAAAACGTGGGGACTTCTTCACGAAAAAGGACAGGCAGTTCGGAGGGTAGAGCACCCCAATGGCCCCATTTAATCTTCAAGTGGCTGATTGTACAGCAGTGTCAATTTATGTGTGTAGTTAGGAGCATATTGCATTTATGATTTTGTGCATTGTACCCATTGGACTACAGTTGACAACCCTCCCATAGCACTAATCCACCTACAATAAAGCTTCATGGAAGCTGACTCAAGAGTGTGGTTTTGTTGCTGTATTCTCAGGTTTTCACAATTTGTTTTTAAATTTTAGAGTACCCAATTATTTTTTTTCCAATTAAGGGACAATTTAGTGTGGTCAATCCACCTACCCTGCACATCTTTGGGATGTGGGGGTGAAACCCACGCAGACATGGGGAGAATGTGCAAACTCTGCACGGACAGTGACCCAGGGCCGGGTTTCGAACCCGGGTCCTCAGCGCCGTAGGCAGCAGTGCTAACCATTGTGCCACCATGCTGCCCTTAGGTTTTCACATTTAAAGAAGTGTGTTTGAAAGAAAAATCTTAGACGTGTCCACCAATATGACACTCGGGGTACCATGTACTGGATTTAACTTACTCTTCTAAAGAGCAGCATCAACCCACATTCTGAGAGTTTTCTTATCTGGCAGTACTATTATTAATAGCCAACACTTATAAAGCAGGCTGTGTGATGAAAAATTGCTGAAGAAATTTATGTTTAAATTTAGAAATATGATAAAATCCACTCAAAAGCAGCAGTTTCCAAACATATGTCTAGTTCATGTCCCACTGCCATCAATAGTCCAGTCTGTTTCTCCAAGCACTGATTACACTTAAATTGGTTGTTCAGTGAAATACAATACAGCCACATACAATTGTTCTTTGCATTACTATTTTTGACATTTACCTCCTTGCTGTTGTAGGTCATTCAATACTTACTTGACAAGTCAATTATTATGGATGAAGATACACTGTATGAGCTTTCCTTAAAAATTGAACCTAGGCTCCCTGCATGACAGCCAGCATTTTTGTGGCTGCAAAGATTCAGCGGCTTAGTATGACAACCCAGAGTGTACTTGGCATGCCGCATGGAGTGTGACTTATCTACCCTGGAAAAATGTGAGCGTTAGTTTTCCTAAAGGAAAGATGGAGCCTTACAGGAAGGATTGTCTGCCTATCACACATTGGAAGATGGTGAACTTCTGCTTGGGGTGAAAGTTAGTCATTCATATCCAGAAAACCTGACATTATGAGAAGAGCATAATTTCTGCAGAATGGAAAAAATGAGAAGTCAAAATGAAAGTCATTATTTATAAATTTTTTAAAAAACAAAGATGTTATAGTGTGCACAACAAGTGGCAGGCATTGAGATAACTATGTTCATCTGGAAGCCTGAACATACAACGGGACTCAAATTATTTTCTTCCTAGGAGCTATTTTAGTAACAAGCGGCTTGACTGGCTGTTGGGTAGGCTTTTGCTTATCGCACTTGTGTGGTACAGGGGTGCTGAGTTACCTGTCGATCTACGAGACATGAAAACTGAAGGATTTTCGAAACCTCTGTGAGAAATCTATTCCTAAGTAATACCCATGGAGAACGCAATGTTGAGTATCACAGAGCAAAGCGTGAGCGATGGCGAATTCCATTGCTCTTCTTAGTGGTTTAAAGAAACTGCTCCTCAAACTTGAGTTGAAAAGATTCAGATATCAATGTGAAATGATGCACAATTCTAATGGCATGAGCTTTAAAAACATCAGCTTACTGTAACTTTGCTGCTTTTTTGCACACATGATACCGTTCATGAACAGGTAATCCTAAAATAGTAATTTAAGGGTTTCGCCATTCTATACTTTAACAGGCCTCGGCTTTGTATGTTGTAATGTATTCTGGAATGTTCCGTAGTAAATTTCTATGTGGAATGTTGAAAGTTTTTAATATGCTGATATTTAATCACATCATTGAGTTGCGCTAAGTACTGTGTTATAGGGCTTGCTATGTTTTCCTACTCAAAGTCTTAAAAACCTCTCCAGAAATCTAGAATTAACTCTGCCACAAGCAAGAAGCGGGTCTATGTGAATAATAAACTTCTTATGATTTTAATAGTATATTACAACATGTTTCTGAAAACTATTATTACTTGATAATCATGAAAATGATTTTTCCAACAATTTAAAAAGCCATGTGTCCTCAATGTTAAGGGTTTTGATCAAGACCGACTCCTAAAAATCAAATTTCAAAGGATGTTTTGAAAATGAATTGATTCAATGAACAATGGGTGACATTGGGCTGGATTTTGTGGGTCCCGGCGGGGTAAGGGAGATGGAATGGGAAGTGCGTTGTCCTTTTGAGTCCTACTCCCCGCCTTTACAGCAGGTCGAATCAAGTGTTGGCTAGCCAATTAACAGGCGGCCGGTGTGAATGCCAACCAATTAGCGCTGGGATCGGAGGGCTGTTCACCCAATCAGGCATCGAGGGCAGGACATCTGGCAGGAGAGCTGTTAGAAAGTGAACTTGAAGTCAGTTCCAGCCACCATTTTAAAGACCCACTTCCCTCCCATTCTCTTGTTCGTTGTTATGTCAAAGCTTAAGAAATAAAATCTGCTAACAGCCAATTATTGCCACCTCCAGCAGCAGACTCCTGCTGCATGCAACCATGGTCTTATTTAAAGGTCTTTTCACCTGCCTTTGTGCCACCTTCTCATACCTGGTGTAACTCATTCCTAATGTATATCCCATGAGCCTAGTGGAAAATGTAGTGGGTAATGAAAAATTGCGGTCAATTGGCTTTTTAATAAGCTTATTAATTGTTTTCTTTTTTAAAAGACTTCCAATTTTGGCATACACTCACCTGGCATATTTTGTCTTAATTAATTTAAGGGATTTGGGCTCGCTGGCTGGGCCAGCATTTATTGCACATCCCTAACGTCCCTTGAACTGAGTGACTTGCCAGGCCACTTCAGAGGGCGCTTAACATTGCTGTGGTCTGGAGTCACATATAAGCCAGACCAGGTAAGGATGGCAGATGTCCTTCCCTAAAAGGGAAGAAGTTTTTATGACAATTGACAATGGTTTCATAATTAGACTTTTAATTCCTGATTTTTTATTGAATTCAAATTTCTTCATCTGCCATGATGGGATTTGAACCCGGGTCCCCAGAGCATATCCTAGGTCTCTGGAATACTAGTCCAGCGACAATGTGGTGGGGTGACCTTGGACTGCCAACCCAATGTCATCACACCGTATTTTACACAGCGAGGGGTGGGCAGCCAACCCGATTTGCGCCATAGAATCTAGCCAATAGATCTGGCCAATTGGCTTCGCTCCACAATTTTCGCACATTAGCCATCGATGTTATGTTGAGGCCTACTGGTATAACATTTTAAAAGGACCTCTGCAGTTAAGGTTAGTTATATGATCTCACAAATGATTTCTGGAGAAAATACTTCACTGTATCTAGCTGCACTAATATGAATCAATGTGAAAGATTGTCGAATCTGGACCAGCAATTTAGAGGCTTGGTAAAGACTCATTATGATGGAGCATTCTTTCCTTTCACTCTAATACTAGAATTTATGTATCCAGCTCTCCAACAAAAGATCACTATTACTGCCAAGAAAGTAAGTTAACATATCAATATGATTACAAGAGCATTTATATGATAATGTGTATCGTACTGACATGGAGACTGGATCACAAAAATGTATTTTAAGGTAAGATATTATGAAAAAGTGTCCTTCATGCTTTAGGAAAAACATATTTTGTAAGGAGGGAAAGTACAATACTAGGGCTATTTATTTATCACATTTAATAAAGCAACTCTCAGGGAATCATCTCTATAATGTACTGAAGTCAAACAGTTGCAGATTATGATAATTTTAAAACCTTTTAAAATTTCCGACACAATATATTTTATGTTAGGTTAAATAACAATGGTTGTTTGATCTGCAAGTTTCAGTAGTCCTCTGTTTGTATAACGGAACTATTTAATTACGTAGCTGCAAATATGCTGTCAATGTCAAAGAAAGCACGTTTGGCAATATGTAGTCATAACAACCAACGCGCAAAGTAGTTAGTGACTCCTCCAATAGTGATAGAATATGAGACACAATTATAGAGTGTGATGGTAAATTCAAGTTGTTGGGGGAGAATTTTAACAATGAGGAGCATCTGCATTTAGATTTGAGTCAGGGGGTTAAATTTAATGAAGATGTCAAGATGTCTAGAAGCCAACCCCATCATATCTGCTTCTGGGGTTAGCTCTGGTGCAGTCATCTGTGTTTATGTAAACCCCTCCCCCAGAGAGGCGCACAGCAATTTCAATATTTAAAGAAGTATATTCCAATGGTGTTTTAGCCAGCATTTAAATTTAACAGTGCATATATGGGTTTCCCGAGCTTCCTAAAATTCGCCATTGAAACCAAAGCAGAACAGAATGGCAATTCATACATTCATTAAAAGCCAGGCATATGACATCTATAAACACTCAGTGCTCACAGTGTTTTCTTACCTCCTTGGAAAGGGTTTATCGAGAGTACTTGTGGTGAGACACAAACTTGTGCACTTTGCAGAAATTGAGACACTTTTCAGGAAGGACAGCGTAATGTCCCACATAGATTGGACCTCTGATGGTGAGCAATGTGACTGGCCATCAGCAGTTGCATCAGAGAGATGGACAGGTGGTCAGCCAAGAAGGGAACAACAGAGAGGAGAGCAGTAGAAAAGCACAATTTGTGTAAAGGAGTGTATAGTCAGAGACCTGGGGAAGATTCCCCACGTGCCACTGTGGCATGTTTATCGGTGCTAGGAGCTAGTTCACCGTTGGCCGGCGGCGGGATCTCCTGGTCCCGTCACTGACAATAGGATTTCCCACCGAACCTCCCCCTCCCCCCGGGCGGCAGCTAGGAGATAAAGAGCTACCCTATCAAACTCAGCTGTTGACACCCATGAGAAATCCCATTAGTGAAGCAGAGAGCTGGCCTTATGAGGCCTGATCTGTCATTGAACAAAAAGTCCTTCAAAGGCGTGGGTGGCTCTGGAGGCCTTCAGTAATCACCAGCCTAGTATCCAGCATGACCATAGTGTGTTTCACTCATCACTATTCCACAGCAGTGAGGATTGAAGCTGCAGGAGGAACAAGGTGCAGAATACAATTTATCAGCATTAAAATGCAATCAGGAGATACAGGGCGCGATTTAATGGCCTCATTGCACCCGTCTTGGGATGACGCTGTTCAACTGAGCTTCGCGAGACGTCATGATCTAGATCTCACTCTCACTGGGCAAGATCCAGATCAGCGTATTTAAATGAATCATTAGGCTAATTTAAATATGGATGCACCGGATTCTCCCAGCGCCAGGGACCTATCGGCCTCAGCAGGGCGCCATTTAGTACTGGTCCACACAAATGTGGACCAGGAGTAACGGCACCTGGGGGGTCTCCCAGGCCTGTGGAAACCCCTGTGTGGTCTGGAACAGGGCAGGAAGGCACTTTGGCATTCCTGCTGGCACCTTGGTCTGGGCGTGAGGAGAGCCATGCCCATGAACGGGGGGATATGAAGGGTGGGGGAGGGGGGTGAAAGGCGGGTATGAAGGGGCCACATCAAGGTTGGGGGGGGTGAAGGGTGGAAGCCCAAACGGGATTGGGGAGGCCTGAAGGGGTGGCCCTCAGCGACTCCATAGCGGGGTGTCCTCACTTCTGGGGGTGGGGGGGAGATTTAACACTCAATGTGTGGGGGTGATATTGTCCGTAGATGGGCGGTGTGGGGGACCCTCAATCTCACTTAGAGATAGGGGCACACTTACAAAATGACGCCCTGTTATCTGAGGAGTGGGTCTGACCGGCAAGTTTAGCACCCCGCTGTTGAAAAAAATGTCTACATGTGAGCTAGACCAGGGAGAAACTCCCCAAGGCCCAGACAAAATGTAGGTGAATCAAAATCCGACAGGAAACACGCTGTCAAATCCGCCCAAAATTATACTTCAAAAGTTTTTGGTTGAATTCCGCCCACAGAATGCAGAAAACTTTGATGAGCTCAAAGCAGCATTTGCTGCTCACATTACTGTCTGGGATGTCAGAGATCCGCTCACATTACTGTCTGGGATGTCAGAGATCCGCTCACATTGCTGGCTGGGATGTCAGAGATCCCCTCACATTGCTGGCTGGGATGTCAGAGATCCGCTCACATTGCTGGCTGGGATGTCAGAGATCCGCTCACATTGCTGGCTGGGATGTCAGAGATCCGCTCACATTGCTGGCTGGGATGTCAGAGATCCGCTCACATTGCTGGCTGGGATGTCAGAGATCCGCTCACATTGCTGGCTGGGATGTCAGAGATCCGCTCACATTGCTGGCTGGGATGTCAGAGATCCGCTCACATTGCTGGCTGGGATGTCAGAGATCCGCTCACATTGCTGGCTGGGATGTCAGAGATCCGCTCACATTGCTGGCTGGGATGTCAGAGATCCGCTCACATTGCTGGCTGGGATGTCAGAGATCCGCTCACATTGCTGGCTGGGATGTCAGAGATCCGCTCACATTGCTGGCTGGGATGTCAGAGATCCGCTCACATTGCTGGCTGGGATGTCAGAGATCCGCTCACATTGCTGGCTGGGATGTCAGAGGTCTGCTCACATTGCTGTCTGGGATGTCAGAGATCCCCTCACAGTTGATAATCACTGCAACTGGATTGATGTAACAATCACCTCGCTGGCTACTGTCCTTCACTAGCCCCTCGCCACCCCATTGATTCCCCAATTCCATCCCCCACCAGTTCCATTGTTTCAAAGCAGTTCTGTAAGCAACCAGTCACCCCATTTCACACCCCATTAACCCCAAAAATTCATGTCAACTAATTCATCAACAAACAACTTAAAAGGTGAGTTGCCACCTGACAACTAACAATATCAACATGGGAAAATTATGCAAATTAATACATTTTATAAGATTCTAACAAAGAACAGAAAATTAACAATGGAACATTTTCTACAAACCATATCCATACCCCTGTAAAGGTAGGTTTACCCTTCTTTTTCTTACAGCTCCTACATGGTTCCACCCCTACACCTTTAGTAGAGATGGAGTCTGCCTGCTCAGATACCTGCTCTAACAGTTGAGGTGCAGTTTGCCAATGATATCGGAGTGTTGGAGCCAGTGAAGGCTACATTAAAGATTTCTCCACCAATACAGAGACTGACTTAGCTATCGCGAGAGACAGGAGCATGTTGGCTACTAACTGAGGGATGTGGAGGGGGAAGTTGCAATTAGTGAGAGGTGGGAATATTTTGAGTGGGGTTCTGCTTCCTTGTCCCCTTTCTCCATTAGCACTCTTGGGTCAGCACATATCACTCTTATCATTCAGCTGGAGAACAGATCATTGACACACTGTTCAGACAAGTTGAGGTGTCTCTCATCCTATTCAAGGCACTAGATGTGTTGGCATCCAGAATCTGTACAGCCATGGCCAAAGTCAGTATGGATTCATTTGACTGCAGCAATTGATTCCACCTATGGAGGAAGATTCCCACAATGCCTTGTGCTGTCAACCCACTCAGGCTTGAGCTAAACTCTTCCCTTCTCTCTGCAATTATAGACTGCATGCCTGGACAACCAGTCAGTACATCATCTTCTCAAATTGTCTTTCGTCTGCCACAGGTCCTTCAAGTAGGAGGTGATGTGGAAGGACAGTGAAGACTCTTCGAGGAGGTCACTCACTCTGAGGGTGCACCATCTCATGACTCATACACACTGTCTAGATAGGTAGTTGGATTGTCACATGGTGAATCATACATCAGCAATGAGGAAGAGTAGATGTTGCAGACTGGGACAGCAGTGGAGAATCCCCATTGAAGGGTGCCAGGTGCACTCAGCTGGATGCAGATGCTGGGCCTCTGACAGTTTTTCCAGCTGAACAGCATAATTTTGGGGAGATTAGATGAGTCCATCTCTATCATGAGTGGCATGATGTCTCAGGTCTCTGCGTTACTGTCTCCATGGAAAGAGTGGACTGCTGCATAGAAATTCAGATTAAGTAGGCAATTGAGTGAATGCTGGTCCACTCCCCAATCCACTCCACCCTATTCCTGTTACCTAACTTGCACATCCCTGAACACTAAGGCGCAATTTAGCATCCACCTAACCAGCACATCTTTGGACTGCGGGAGAGAACCGGAGCACCCGTTGGAAACCCATGCAGACACGGGAAGAACATTCAAACTCCACACAGACAGTCATCCAAGGCCGGAATTGAACCCGGGTCCCTGGCACTGTGAAGCAGCAGGGCTAACCACTGTGCCACCTTGATGAACCTATAGTAATTGCCTTTCGGTCGATGAAGACTCGTTGATGATTGTGGGGTGCTTTGATTGCTGCTTATATGTAATCTATGACTCCCAGGACCTGGGGAAAGACAGCCTGAACAGCAAATCAATAACAAAGTGCACAGACATGGCATGGCCTGGAAAATTTGGGAGCATCAGATTGTGAAAGTTGAGAAGCACTAACAACCATTCCCCCAAAGCAGCCAGAGGTTAAATTAAGAACTGTGATGACTACTACTAACATCTGGCCCACCTGGCAAGAGGTTCTCGTCTTCTGCAGGCTGTGAATTTCAGAGCCTGTGAGGAATAAGTCCAAGGAATAAGGGTGCCTGTGAGTAAACTGACTTAAAAATCACTAAAAATTACTCTAACAAACTATTCCGAGCCACTTAATAGTTTAATTGGTGCAAACTAGTCAATTTGTTAGTAAATTAAATCGTTTTTGATATACCTTTTAAAATCCGTCAATTTGTGACTGTGTGCCAAAGAAAATAAAGGTAGCTTGAAAGGTCTTCCCTAAGCAGGGAAACGTCAAGCTGGGACATGGTCAGCTTGATAGGAAAGTCCAAGCATTCTGGCATATTGGTGTTCAGTTAAATCCAGAAAACTAATCCTCTGCCTAAGTTCATGATGTTGCCTCCTGTGAGCCGGAGATGCATGCTCATTCCCCGTACTTCCTGCAATGTGGTAAGTGATTAAGGAGAAAGCAGTTGCTGCTCCTCTTGTTCCTCAGCTGAGATCCAAGGTAGAGCAACTCAGAATAAGCAGCTCCCCTGATCATCGGCACCTGGGAAGTGCGGATCACAAGCAAAAAGTTTCAAGGTAATAGAAATGACCTCTGAAGGGTGACAGACTGGCACAGTGGATAGCACTGCTGCCTCACCTCACCAAGGACCCAGGTTCGATCCTTGCCCCTGGAGTTTGCACATTCTCCACGTGTCTGCGTGGATCTCACCCCCACAACCCAAAGATGTACAGGGTAGGTGGATTGACCACGCTAAATTACCCCTTAACTGGAAAAATTTAAAAATAAAACAGAACTGCCTTTCAAAATAATAGAAATCATTGGCAAAGAGCTAAAACCCTCAGAACAACCCTGTGAGCAAAAGCCTTTCATCTAGGCAAGGAAGCAGCTATCAAATCTCAGCATTTTCTTGCCTCTCACTTTGTTTTCCCCATCAAGTTCCGGGAAACCTGGGAAATTTGTGTACACTCTGTCAAATTAAAAATTATTGAGCTAAAAGAGCAGGGAGCATGGTGCACTTGCCTGTTTCATGGGATTTTCCAGTTTGCTGCAGGCTTTGCTCAGGTTAAAGAGGAAGTCGGTGGATTTCTGACGGTTTCCTGACACCAGCAATTCCAGCTGTGTTCATCTTCCATCTGCACAGAAACCCACCCATTTTAACAAAGGTAAATCTTCCATCTCTCCTGTTTGGTAACTCACTTGACTATGGAAGTAGGAACAGAAAATTACATGGGAAGAGGGAGAATGAAAATCAAGTGCAAAGAATGGAGAAAACAGACTGCAAATAATAATTGCGGGGTAGAGTTTCCACTTGTTTCTGCTCAGTATATCAGTGCAACCCAGGCAGAATTGACCAAACCGGCACAAAGGAGCTGAGAATTTCAAACGTGTGGGATACTCAAAACAGTGCACTGACATTCATTTTCCAGCAATTTTTAGACTCTCTCAAGATTCAATTCACTTGGATAAATTCCGACCCCAACATTGAACATGTCCCAGCTTGAGGTTTCCCTGCTTAGGGAAGTCTTTTCAAGTTGCCTTTATTTTCTTTGGCACACAGTCACTAATTGACGGATTTTAAAAGGTATATCAAAAACGATTTAATTTACTAACACATTGACTAGTTTACACCAATTAAACTATTAAGTGGCTCGGAATAGTGATTTTTAAGTCAGTTTACTCACAGGCACCCTTATTAATGCTGCTTAATTATGGTAATAAACCCAGTTGATGCTGTTTTAACAAAGCAACCCAAGCCACATCAGACACATCAATGAATATATTGTCAAAGCAGAAAGAAGAACAATTAGGTTCCATTACACTGCCTATTTGCACAGGTCTATCAAAGATTTTAGTTTGCGATTCAGCAAATTAACTTCAGGGAAAGCTTCAAATATAACCAAACAGCACAATCTCAAACGCATTTTCGACCCAATTCCCCCAAAACAGAGAAGCTCCATGCTTTGCTGTTGAATTGCCACAGGGCTGTGGTTTGGGAGTTGTGGAAATTTTGTTGATTTAAAAAAATATATACATTTTAGTCTAAATTCGAAATGCCAATACCGTAATTAGAGAATTATACTGAGGTCACCAGCAGAGAAAACCAAAGTGACAAAGAATTATTAACACAAGCACTAAGGATTGCTGTCATCTTAGCTCGGAGGTCGATTTAATTTCCTAACAGTGTCAAGAACAGTGACTCAATCCGTTTACTAGTCTGATACAAATGCTTTCTTCAGTCTCATGGACTGGGAATTTCCTAGTACCTGCTCCTACTACACTGCTGTAGCAGCTGTAGCATTGTCAGAAACACAATAGGCGCTCTTTAAATGCGCATAGCCAACCTTTTCCAGCTCACTCTCAGCGAAGGTGCTGTGGGAATAGCTCCGAGGAAATTCTGACCCACGGTATTTTAAACTGTAAATGTCACAATCACCAGTCAGGAGAAACTGGAACTTTCAAGGTAGCCTTAACAATTAGAGCTAATTGCAGAATTATTTTAATTGTTTTGGTTATTCTCAAAAAGATGAGACGATGAAAATGTCTCCTTAAATAGAATTTCTTAAAACTGCATAAACATAATTTTTATTCAGAAAATGTGAACATAGAAACTGTTTTATTGCGTTTGTTAAAAAAAAATGAAACATTCTTACTTTAAAATGCTTTACAATTAATGTTATAAAATTGGAAAGATGCAGAGGATTATTTTTCTATGCCCTCCCCCTGAACTCTTCCCCCCTTTTGCCCTGCTACCTGACCTATCATGAACCCAGATCCAAAATGGGTGCAGTGCATCCAGTCTACACAGTTCTAGTCTCGGCACAAGTATGAGATTTGTTAGGCCAGTATATTTGCAGTGCCCTGACATGTCCATCACCCTGGTCAAATAAAACACAAGAACAGCTTAAGGACTGACTGCTATTCGCTGAGCGTTCTGGGTGGTGTTGCAAAAAGCACCTAGGTGCAAAGATCATTGTGGATGGCTTACCTTCATAATCCCTTCTTACTTGCTGTCTGATTCCTTCAGGTTGTTCACTGAGAAGGCCAAATTATAGTTTCATCACATGCCTAAGAATCCTTTCAACACAGATGAAGACAACAAGAAACTGCGGTGTGAGAGCTGGGTGCATTCCCTGCCTCCATACCACAATGGGTGTCCTTGACCTGCACCGTTGTAGGTACAAACCCAAATGTGCATCTTAGAAGAAGCCCTGGTAATTGTGGGGCAATGCAGAGGGAAGGCGGACACAGCAATATTGATCTCTGCCCCAAAATCCCACACTTTACATCTGGAGAACAGTTATCTGACATGGCACAGTG
Source organism: Scyliorhinus torazame (assembly GCF_047496885.1). Lineage (NCBI taxonomy): Eukaryota > Metazoa > Chordata > Chondrichthyes > Carcharhiniformes > Scyliorhinidae > Scyliorhinus > Scyliorhinus torazame. The sequence goes on from NC_092715.1 coordinate 77,513,109, forward strand.
TATCCTCTCAAATGCAACATCTCAAAGTTTGCAGATGATAGCAAATTATGTGGGAGGGAGAATTGTGACGAGGATGCAGGGATCATACAGCAAGATCTGACCAGGTTGGGCGAGTGGGCAAACCAATGGCAGATGCAGTATAATTTGGATAATTGTGAGGTTATTCATTTTGGAAGCAAAAACAGGAAGGCAGATTACTACTTGAATGGTTGTAAATTGGGAGGGGGGAGTGTGCAGTGGGACTTGGGTGTCCTTGTGCACCATTCACTGTAGGTAAGCATGCAGGTTCAGCAGGCGGTAAAGAAGGCTAATGGTATGTTGGCCTTCATTGCAAGAGGTTTCAAGTATAGAAGCAGGGATGTGTTGCTGCAATTGTACAGGGCCTTGGAGTGTGGCCTTGGAGGCCACACTTGGAGTATTGTGTGCAGTTTTGGCCTCCTTCTCTGAGGAAGGATGTTCTTGCTCTCGAGGGAGTGCAGCGAAGGTTTACCAGACTGATTCCAGGGATGGCGGGACTGTCATATGAGGAGAGATTGACTAGGTTGGGATTGTTCTCGCCGGAGTTCAGAAGAATGAGGGGGGATCTTTGCGCAGGTCAAAGAGACACAGCCTGAGTGAAACACATCCAGAGTAGGAATTTGGAACTTGGTTATTTGGTGCAGTGAGGTAATTCGGTGCAGAGTGGGAGAAGGTGCTTTTTCCTCACTGTTTTGTTCTCTCTTTCTTCTGGCCTGTAACCTTTAATCAGCAGGGAGAGAACCAGAGAGCATCTGAGACCCTCGGAAGGTAAGTAAGTGATTTTTACTCATTTTTACTTTTATTACCTTTTCAAATTGTGTGTGTGTGTGTGGGGCGGGGGGGACTGAAGTGACATCACAGAAAAGCTGTGAGCTGATTGGCTGGTTGGGAATTTACACTAAATATAAAAAATTAAGCATTGGTAAACTAATTAAACATAATTACTTAATTATAATTTAGAGGGGTGCCTAAGCCAGCGATTGGAGAGTACTGTATTTAGCTTTCACATATATAGTAGAAATCTAGTGCTAGGAAACATATAGTAACTTTTTAAAAAAAACTTTTAAGTTTAATTTACTAATTAATTGACGCAATTTCAATTAGAGGGGTGCAGTGCTCTGACTGTGAGATGTGGCAGGTCCGGGAGGCTTCCAGCGTCCCGGATGGCTTCATCTGCAGGAAGTGCACCCAACTGGAGCTCCTCACAGACCGCATGGTTCGGTTGGAGCAGCAATTGGATGCACTTAGGAGCATGCAGGTGGCAGAAAGTGTCATAGACAGCAGTTATATAAATGTGGTCAAACCCAAGGTGCAGGCAGAAAGGGCAGGCAGTCAGTGCAGGAATCCCCTGTGGTTGTCCCCCTCCTGAACAGGTATACCCCTTTGGATATTGTTGGGGGGGATAGCCTATCAGCCGGAGCAGTGGCACTACGGCTGGCTCTGATGTTCAGAAGGGAGGGTCAAAGCGCAGAAGAGCAATAGTCATAGGGGACTCTATAGTCAGGGAGCACAGATAGGCGCTTCTGTGGACGTGAAAGAGACTCCAGGATGGTATGTTGTCTCCCTGGTGCCAGGGTCCAGGATGTCTCCGAACGGGTAGAGGGCATCCTGAAGGGGGAGGGCAAACAGGCAGAGGTCATTGTACATATTGGTACTAACGACATAGGCAGGAAGGGGCATGAGGTCCTGCAGCAGGAGTTCAGGGAGCTAGGCAGAAAGTTAAAAGACAGGACCTCTAGGGTTGTAATCTCGGGATTACTCCCTGTGCCACGTGCCAGTGAGGCTAGAAATAGGAAGATAGAGCAGCTAAACACGTGGCTACACAGCTGGTATAGGAGGGAGGGTTTCCGTTATCTGGACCACTGGGAGCTCTTTCGGGGCAGGTGTGACCGATATAAGAAGGAAGGGTTGCATCTAAACTGGAGAGGCATAAATATCCTGGCCGCGAGGTTTGCTAGTGTCACACGGGAGGGTTTAAACTAGTATGGCAGGGGGGTGGGCACGGGAGCAATAGGTCAGAAGGTGAGAGCATTGAGGGAGAACTAGGGAATAGGGACAGTGTAGCTCTGAGGCAGAGCAGACAGGGAGAAGTTGCTGAACACAGCGGGTCTGGTGGCCTGAAGTGCATATGTTTTAATGCAAGAAGTATTACGGGTAAGGCAGATGAACTTAGAGCTTGGATTAGTACTTGGAACTATGATGTTGTTGCCATTACAGAGACCTGGTTGAGGGAAGGGCGGGATTGGCAGCTAAACGTTCCAGGATTTAGATGTTACAGGCGGGATAGAGGGGGATGTAAAAGGGTGGCGGAGTTGCGCTACTGGTTAGGGAGAATATCACAGCTGTACTACGGGAGGACACCTCAGAGGGCAGTGAGGCTATATGGGTAGAGATCAGGAATAAGAAGGGTGCAGTCGCAATGTTGGGGATTTACTACAGGCCTCCCAACAGCCAGCGGGAGATAGAGGAGCAGATAGGTAGACAGATTTTGGAAAAGAGTAAAAACAACAGGGTTGTTGTGATGGGAGACTTCAACTTCCCCAATATTGACTGGGGCTCACTTAGTGCCAGGGGCTTAGACGGGGCAGAGTTTGTAAGGAGCATCCAGGAGGGCTTCTTAAAACAATATGTAGACAGTCCAACTAGGGAAAGGGCTGTACTGGACCTGGTATTGGGGAATGAGCCCGGCCAGGTGGTAGAAGCCTCAGTAGGGGAGCATTTTGGGAACAGTGACCACAATTCAGTAAGTTTTAAAGTGCTGGTGGACAAGGATAAGAGTGGTCCTAGGGTGAATGCGCTAAATTGGGGGAAGACTAATTATAACAATATTAGGCGTGAACTGAAGAACCTAGATTGGGGGAGTTGTTTGAGGGTAAATCAACATCTGACATGTGGGAGGCTTTCAAGTGTCAGTTGAAAGGAATTCAGGACCGGCATGTTCCTGTGAGGAAGAAGGATAAATATTGCAATTTTCGGGAATCTTGGATAACGAGTGGTATTGTAGGCCTCGTCAAAAAGGAAAAGGAGGCATTTGTCAGGGCTAAAAGGCTGGGAACAGACAAAGCCTGTGTGGAATATAAAGAAAGTAGGAAGGAACTTAAGCAAGGAGTCAGGAGGGCTAGAAGGGGTCACGAAAAGTCATTGTCAAATAGGGTTAAGGAAAATCCCAAGGCTTTTTACACGTACATAAAAAGCAAGAGGGTAGCCAGGGAAAGGGTTGGCCCACTGAAGGATAGGCAAGCAAATTTATGCGTGGAGCCAGAAGAAATGGGCGAGGTACTACATGAATACTTTGCATCAGTATTCACCAAAGAGACGGAATTGGTAGATGTTGAGTCTGGAGAAGGGTGTGTAGATAGCCTGGGTCACATTGAGATCCAAAAAGACGAGGTGTTGGGCGTCTTGAAAAATATTAAGGCACATAAGTCCCCAGGGCCTGAAGGGATCTACCCCAGAATACTGAAGGAGGCTGGAGAGGAAATTGCTGATGGCTTGACAGAAATCTTTGGATCCTCACTGTCTTCAGGGGATGTCCCAGAGGACTGGAGAATAGCCAATGTTGTTCCTCTGTTTAAGAAGGGTAGCAAGGATAATCCAGAGAACTACAGGCCGGTGAGCCTTACGTCAGTGGTAGGGAAATTACTGGAGAGAATTCTTCGAGACAGGATGTACTCCCATTTGGAAGCAAATGGACGTATTAGTGAGAGGCAGCATGGTTTTGTGAAGGAGAAGTCGTGTCTCACTAACTAGATAGAGTTTTTCGAAGAAGTCACAAAGATGATTGATGCAGGTAGGGCAGTGGATGTTGTCTATATGGACTTCAGTAAGGCCTTTGACAAGGTCCCTCATGGTAGACTAGTACAAAAGGTGAAGTCACACGGGATCAGGGGTGAGCTGGCAAGGTGGATACAGAACTGGCTAGGTCATAGAAGGCAGAGAGTAGCAATGGAAGGATGCTTTTCTAATTGGAGGGCTGTGACTAGTGGTGTACGGCAGGGATCAGTGCTGGGATCTTTGCTGTTTGTAGTATATATAAATGATTTGGAGGAAAATGTAACTGGTCTGATTAGTAAGTTTGCAGACGACACAAAGGTTGGAGGAATTGCGGATAGCGATGAGGACTGTCTTTAGATTTAGATTGTTTGGAGACTTGGGCGGAGAGATGGCAGATGGGGTTTAATCCGGACAAATGTGAGGTAATGCATTATGGAAGGTCATTTTTAGTGAATGGTAGAACTCTCAAGAGTATTGAAAGTCAGAGAGATCTAGGTGTACAGGTCCACAGGTCACTGAAAGGGGCAACACAGGTGGAGAAGATAGTCAAGAAGGCATACGGCATGCTTGCCTTAATTGGCCGGGGCATTGAGTATAAGAATTGGCAAGTCAAGTTGCAGCTGTATAGAACCTTAGTTAGGCTACACTTGGAGTATAGTGTTCAATTCTGGTCGCCACACTACCAGAAGGATGTGGAGGTTTTAGAGAGGGAGCAGAAGAGATTTACCAGAATGTTGCCTGGTATGGAGGGCATTAGCTATGAGGAGCGGTTGAATAAACTCGGTTTGTTCTCACTGGAACGACGGAAGTTGAGGGGTGACCTGATAGAGGTCTACAAAATTATGAGGGGCATAGACAGAGTGGATAGTCAGAGGCTTTTCCCCAGGGTAGAGGGGTCCATTACTAGGGGGCATAGGTTTAAAGTGCGAGGGGCAAGGTTTAGAGTAGATGTACGAGGCAAGTTTTTTACTCAGAGGGGTAGTGGGTGCCTGGAACTCGCTGCCGGAGGAGGTGGTGGAAGCAGGGACGATAGTGACATTTAAGGGGCATCTTGACAAATACATGAATAGGATGGGAATAGAGGGATATGGACCCAGGAAGTGCAGAAGACTGTAGTTTAGTCGGGCAGCATGGTCGGCAAGGGCTTAGAGGGCCGAAGGGCCTGTTCCTGTGCTGTACTTTTCTTTGTTTTTTCTTCTTTGTTCTATTTCATAGAGACTTATAAAATTCTAACCGGACTAGACAGGGTGGATGCAGGGAAGATGTTATCAATGATGGGTGTGTCCAGAACCAGGGGTCACAGCCTGAGGATTCAGGCTAAACTATTTCAGACAGAGATAAGGGGCATTTCTTCACACATAGAGTGGTGAGCCTGTGGAATTCATTATTTTGAATATATTCAAGAGGCGGCTGGATATAACACTTGGGGAGATTGTGATCAAAAGCTGTGGGGAGAAAGCAGGATTAGGCTATTGAGTTGGATGATCAGCCATGATTGTGATGAATGGCGGAGCAGGCTCGAAGGGCCAAAAGGCCTTCTCCTGCTTCTCTGTATCTTTGTATCCGAGTTAAAGAGTGCACTAGCAGGCAGCAGTAGATGTGAATTTTCCTCACTGATCATTCATTGAAAATTTACGGCCAATTATAGTCATGCTAATGAGGTAAAGCACCCACTGAAGGGTAGGGTTAATGTGAGGGCTGCTGTTGCTATTTAAGTCTGACATGGACAGGGACCTAGAAGCAGATCAGTACTAGCCTCTTAGTCCACATGGCCACAAGACAATAGGAAAAGGGGAAGAAAAAGTAGGATGAGAAAGAGGTTTATAAATGCATTCCCCCCACCCTCCCAAATTCTTCTCATGAAAAAAAGTATTTCACAAAATAATTTTTGGATAGAGAAGATAAAAGCGGCACCAGAATCAATATAATGGCAGAATTGACACAATGATGAGTTCAATATAATTTATGCCATAAAAAATCATTGCTGCTTTTTTTTATGAAGAAATGTCTTCTTTAGTCTGAATATTTTCTTAACAGTCACAAAAGTAAAGATTAACCTGTAATCTTTGGTATTATTCCCGTGGTTGGTGGAATTGCGGATAGCGATGAGGACTGACTGAGGATACAGCAGGATTTAGATTGTCTGGAGACTTGGGCGGAGAGATGGCAGATGGAGTTTAATCCGGACAAATGTGAGGTAATGCATTTTGGAAGGGCTAATGCAGGTAGGGAATATACAGTGAATGGTAGAACCCTCAAGAGTATTGAAAGTCAAAGAGATCTAGGAGTACAGGTCCACAGGTCATTGAAAGGGGCAACACAGGTGGAGAAGGTAGTCAAGAAGGCATACGGCATGCTTGCCTTCATTGGCCGGGGCATTGAGTATAAGAATTGGCAAGTCATGTTGCAGCTGTATAGAACCTTAGTTAGGCCACACTTGGAGTATAGTGTTCAATTCTGGTCGCCACACTACCAGAAGGATGTGGAGGCTTTAGAGAGGGTGCAGAAGAGATTTACCAGAATGTTGCCTGGTATGGAGGGCATAAGCTATGAGGAGCGATTGAATAAACTCGGTTTGTTCTCACTGGAACGAAGGAGGTTGAGGGGCGACCTGATAGAGGTATACAAAATTATGAGGGGCATAGACAGAGTGGATAGTCAGAGGCTTTTCCCCAGGGTAGAGGGGTCAATTATGAGGGGGCATAGGTTTAAGGTGAGAGGGGCAAAGTTTAGAGTAGATGTACGAGGCAAGTTTTTTACGCAGAGGGTAGTGGGTGCCTGGAACTCACTACCGGAGGAGGTAGTGGAAGCAGGGACAATAGGGACATTTAAGGGGCATCTTGACAAATATATGAATAGGATGGGAATAGAAGGATACGGACCCAGGAAGTGTAGAAGATTGTAGTTTAGTCAGGCAGTATGGTCGGCACGGGCTTGGAGGGCCGAAGGGCCTGTTCCTGTGCTGTACATTTCTTTGTTCTTTGTTCTTTGTTCAATAAAATAGTATCTTGAACCTTATGCCACAGTTCAAAGATGTAAGAAAAATTCTAGATGCTCTGGTCTGACAGGCCTTGACTGCAGTTCTAGATTAGTAAATTAATACTTTTTATTTTAAACAATATATATATAGCTATACATATATATATATACACACACAGGCACACGTGTATTCAGGTGAGATGCATCGTTCAATACTAATTACAATAGTAATTACAAAAACTGTTGCTCCGAAACAACTTTAATGAGTGCTGTTGTCTAGAACAAAACCTTAAAAATCAAAATACTTAAATATGCCATTTATATCCAAAAATCGTATTGACATCAGTGTTCCTGTGTTGATTTTTGCCTGGGCCACTGTTGTATTCTGTAAGTTATCTCTTCTGTAGTAAACCCGAAGTAACATATTTTGATAAGGGTTAGAAATGCATATCTTTCAAGCTTCTGTTTAGAATGTGGTGTAAGACTTTTAATATATTGTTGGATGTATAAAAACAATTACTTCAAATTGCATTTTATGGTTAAGAACACATATTCAAAGGACTGCAAGGTGATTTTTCCAAAGCAAACCCTTTTGAACGACAGGTTACAGTGTGCCCAGCTGTCCTGTATCGAGGTGTTTAGATCGCAAATGTCAAGTATGTTAATTCAACATGCTTTTATGTTGTTATTGTTCAGTGCGCTAAATATTAAACGGTAGACATTTACACTGTGAAACTTGTTCAAATTGATCTATTTTTGTTTATCTTTAATTTAAGTAGAACTTAGTAATTCAAATTGATCTGTCAGCAAAAGGGACAAAGTTAGAGGAGCATTTATGAACAATAAATTCCTCGGATATTCACTGTCCTCCCTCTACAGTGCAAATTGTAAAGAGTAGCATTTTGACACTTATCATGGCACATGATATGATATACAAACCGCTGATTGTTTCAACATGCATTATTCGCATGAAAGTTATCTTGTTTCAATGTGTTCATTTTGTGAATGAGTAAATGCTGTTAAAATAATACAACAATAGTTTCTGGCAATTTACTATCTTTGTACAATATTTATTTTAATTAATGCATTTTACAGTGCCAGATTTGATGTTATGTTTAAAAACGATTAAGATGCATGGCATGACAGATTATGTGAGACTTTTACTACATATTAAATATAAATTGAATTGTACAAATCAAAGCATGAGATTGTACAGCCAATTTGATCCCTGCATATAAAATAAAATGCTATCTTTTGCTGGATAATGGATGACATTGTATTCTATTACTCAGTGTCCATTTTATTATAAATCTGTAACATTATCTATTATGATACATTAATAAAAAATCAAACATTCATCTGAGTACTACTTCACACAAGTATTACAAGTAGGTATTGTAGGAATACTATTGAAAAAAATAGCCATAAAAATGATAAATATCCTGTTAACTTTTTATTTATACAAGCCTTTAATATATTTTAACCAGAAGCTGAATTGTTGGATGAGGTGGTGAGTTGAGCTGCTCTTGTGAGCTACCTGTTGCAAATACAAATAACCAGACATCGATACGCCAACACATCACATAGATAGCTTGCCATTGGCTAATATTTGCAAAGAAGACAAGAGCAGGGAGGTTATGCTGGAGCTATAAAAACACTAGGCCACAACTTGAGTACTGAATGCAGTTTTAGCCACCTCATTCTAGAAAGGATGTAATCACACTCAAGAGGAGATTTATGAGGACGTTGCCAGGACTGGAAAATTGCAGCTGCGAGGAGAGATTGGATAGGTTGTGGTTGTTTGCTTTGGAGCAGACGTGGCTAAGAGGAGATTTTGATTGAGGTGAGTCACTAACCTTCCCTTAGCAGAGAGGTTAGTGACTAGCATTTGTAGAAAGAATAGGGAGGAGATGAGAGGAGTCCTTTTTGACACGAGGTTTGTGGGGGTCTGGAACTCACTGCTTGAAAGGCCATAAAGGCAGAAATCCTCAACCTATTTAAAAGTTGCCAGGATATGGTCCAATGGTCAAATAATGGCCAGGTCACCAAGTGCTCATGAAATGTATCACCTGATTGGGCAAGCAGGATGTCAGTTTAATTTCTCATTCAGAAAACAATACCTGCTATAATCATTCTCACAGTCTCAGTCTAGATTATGCACTCAAGTCTGAGAGGCAAGCTTAAACCCACAAAAACTTCCTTCAGAGACAATAATACTACCAACTGAATCAACGTGGCACTGAATCGTTTATTGTCTAATAATGAAAAGCTGTAAGCAAATGTGGTGACATGCCTGTGCACAGTTTTGTATATAGTTGTCTATTAATGTATATAGTTATCAATGCGACCTCCAACCAGCTGGTGGCGATAGATATACCAAGTGACTCAGGATATCCAGCAGTTGGTAGTAAGCCGAACAAGAGGATAGTCACACTAAAAGTAGTTCCAGGAGAATTCACTGTATTCATTTATTTCATTAGCATTTGTATCATAGTTCATTAGTTATCTTTCCACGTGTTCATCTTGTTAATAAACTATCATACTAGTCAAAGAACTAGATGTTCTGTGTTGATCTTTATTACCGCTATAACACAGAACATAATATGGTACCAAGAGTGTAGAACAATTAAAGATAACAATAGAGAAGATGGGACGAAACAGGCTGAAGAAAGAAAATAGAAAATTCTTCCGCCTCCCTGGTAAACCACAGGCAACTGGAACTCAACGCCAGGAAAGATTGTGACGTAAGAGATGGAATATCTGAAGGCACCGCACCAACTTCAAGTCACCAGTAATGGAGATGAGAATTTGTGTGTTTTTAAGCAGCAATTCAGACTGTATGTTGCAACCCTTGGCCTGCAGACACAGCCTGATGAGAGATGCATTACGTTGCTGCTCACGGTAGCAGGTACTCAAGTAATAGAAATTTACAATCATCATAGAATTTACAGTGCAGAAGGAGGCCATTCGGCCCATCGAGTCTGCACCGGCTCTTGGAAAGAGCACCCTACCCAAGGTCAACACCTCCACCCTATCCCAGTAACCCCACCCAACACTAAGGGCAATTTTGGACACTAATGGCAATTTATCATGGTCAATCCACCTAACCTGCACATCTTTGGACTGTGGGAGGAAACCGGAGCACCCGGAGGAAACCCACGCACACACAGGGAGGATGTGCAGACTCCGCACAGACAGTGACCCAAGCCGGAATCGAACCTGGGACCCTGGAGCTATGAAGCAATTGTGCTATCCACAATGCTACCGTGCTGCCCTCAATACCTTCGCGTTCGACAGCAAAGGGGAGAATATTCTACTGCACTCCTGACTTGTGGCTTGTAGATTGTGGACAATCTGAGGAGTCAGGAAGTGAGTTACTTGCCACACGATTCCTAACCTTTGACCTGCTCATGTAGCCAGAGTATTTATATGGTGAGCCCAGCTCAGTTTCTGGTCAATGGTCAGCCCCCCAGGATGTTAATCGTGGGGATTCGGTGATGGTAAAGCCATTGAATGTCATGCGGTGATGGTTAGATCCTCTCTTGTTGGAGATCATCACTGCCTGATGCTTATGTGGCATAAATGTTACTTGCCACTTGTCAGTCCAGGCCTGGGGTTTTTCCAGGTCTTGGTGCATTTGGACATGGACTACTTCAGCATCTGAGGACCCGCAAATGGTGTTGAACATTGTGCAGCCATTGTAAGCAGCTCAACGGGCTGAATGGTCTACTCCTGTTTCTGTGTTCTTATGTTCCTAACCAGGGGGAAAACTTTCCACTGGCTGAAGACACAAAGGAAGATGGTTGTGGTTTTCGGAGGCCATCTTAGTTCCAGGACATTGCTGCAGGAGTTCCTCAGGGTGGTTTCTAAGACTTAGCCTCCTTCAGCTGCTTCCATCCATCATAATGTCAGAATGGGAATGGTCGCTGATATTCAGCCTCATTCACTACTCCTCAGATAATGAAACAGTCCATGCAGCATGCACAAGACCTAGACAACAATCAGACTTCAACTGATTAGTGTCAAGTAGCATTCGCCAGGAAATGATCATCTCCAACAAGAGAGGATCAAACCATCACCCCATGACATTCAATGGCATGACCATCACTGAATCCCCACTATCAACAACCCCCCCCCCCCCTTTTTCCTCCTCTAGTGCGAGTGACTTTTCATTTAAACACTTAAACAACAGATCCAACATAATATCATTACATTACATCATCATGTTATTTATTCATATATGCATTAGTAAGACAGTCTCTTTGATGTACGTCTGTCTTGTTTAGGTAATATCTGATGTTCAGGAATATAGCTCTTTGAGATCACGGAAGTGTCTTTCTGTTCATTTGTTGGTGGTACTTCTTGTGAAACTAACTCAGTATCTGTCTCTGTTGGTATTGAAGATTCTGTAGTGACAGATTCAGTAATTTCTGCAATAGTAGATCTCAGTTCTGACACATCACTGTCCATACACTCTGATGTGATGTGAATATTTCTGGCAAAGACTCTGTATATTCACTTCATGAAGCTAATAACTGGTCTGCGTGCCAACACCAAACTCATTCATCGTCTGTGAACTGTGGAAGATATCAGGCCTGTCCTTGCTAGAATGATACCTGGAGTCTATTTTCCACCCGTGGTATAATTCCTAGCTAAAACATATTCTCCACAGCTAAAGACTCTACTCTTCGAGTTTTGCTCTCTTCTAACCATTTGTGTTTGATACTGTCGCCTGACAAATTTCCGAAGTTGTAGGTGGTATCAAGAGGTCAAATTGTGTTTTAAATTCCTCTTGAATAGGAGCATCATCGTTGAGGTTCGCATTGTTGAATGCACAGACTTTTTATACGACATTAGAAAGTTCTTAACCCATCTGGGCAAAGAAATCTCAATGACTTTACTGCATGTTTGAACGATTGGAAAAAACGTTCAACCAACCCGTTAGTTGTTGGGTGATACGGAGCAGATTGAAAATTGCGGATACCAATCCCCTTGGAGTAATCTTCGAACTCTGTTATGTAAGTTGAATCCCATTATCAATCATGAGTTTATCCGGCCTTCAAACTTTGCAAATACCTCATCTAGTCTCTCAATTGTCTGTTTTGTTTTGTAGAGACGGCGGAATGATCACTTCAATACCCCCCAGCAGAATTCCACTCAGGACTGTCAACTCAAGTCGTCAAGTGATGTAAGACTTGAAGTCTGGATTCTTTCGGTGCAGATTTGTTAAAGTGCCTTTTTGGATCACATCCATAACCTTCCCCGTCACTGGATTGATTCTTGTAAACCTTTGCCATTGAGACAAAGTTACTGGTATGTTTAACACAAAAGATAGATATAAGATAATTACAAAATTTTCATCTGATTCTTGCATGACTTCCTGATCTTGTTTCACTTGAAGCGGCAGTCTAAATAAAGCATCCACATTTACAAAAGAACAAAGAACAAAGAAATGTACAGCACAGGAACAGGCCCTTCAGCCCTCCAAGCCCGTGCCGACCATGCTGCCCGACTAAACTGCAATCTTCTACACTTCCTGGGTCCGTATCCCTCTATTCCCATCCTATTCATATATTTGTCAAGATGCCCCTTAAATGTCACTATCGTCCCTGCTTTCACCACCTCCTCCGGTAGCGAGTTCCAGGCACCCACTCCCCTCTGCGTAAAAAACTTGCCTCGTACATCTACTCTAAACCTTGCCCCTCTCACCTTAAACCTATGCCCCCTAGTAATTGACCCCTCTACCCTGGGGAAAAGCCTCTGACTATCCACTCTGTCTATGCCCCTCATAATTTTGTAGACCTCTATCAGGTCTCCCCTCAACCTCCTTCGTTCCAGTGAGAACAAACCGAGTTTATTCAACCGCTCCTCATAGCGAATGCCCTCCATACCAGGCAACATTCTGGTAAATCTCTTCTGCACCCTCGCTAAAGCCTCCACATCCTTCTGGTAGTGTGGCGACCAGAATTGAACACCATACTCCAAGTGTGGCCTAACTAAGGTTCTATACAGCTGCAACATGACTTGCCAATTCTTATACTCAATGCCCCGGCCAATGAAGGCAAGCATGCCGTATGCCTTCTTAACTACCTCCTCCACCTGTGTTGCCCCTTTCAATGACCTGTGGACCTGTACTCCTAGATCTCTTTGACTTTCAATACTCTTGAGGGTTCTACCATTCACTGTATATTCCCTACCTGCATTAGACCTTCCAAAATGCATTACCTCACATTTGTCCGAATTAAACTCCATCTGCCATCTCGCCACCCAAGTCTCCAAACAGAGCAGTATTATGGTGGCGGAGAGGATGCTAGATGGGGACTCTTCTTCCGAGGTAGTATGGGCTGAAGTTAGAAACAGGAAAGGAGAGGTCACCCTGTTGGGAGTTTTTTATAGGCCTCCTAATAGTTCTAGGGATGTAGAGGAAAGGATGGCGAAGATGATTCTGGATAAGAGCGAAAGTAACAGGGTAGTTATTATGGGAGACTTTAACTTTCCAAATATTGACTGGAAAAGATATAGTTCGAGTACAATAGATGGGTCGTTTTTTGTACAGTGTGTGCAGGAGGGTTTCCTGAAACAATATGTTGACAGGCCAACTAGAGGCGAGGCCACGTTGGATTTGGTTTTGGGGAATGAACCAGGCCAGGTGTTGGATTTGGAGGTAGGAGAGCACTTTGGGGACAGTGACCACAATTCGGTGACGTTTACGTTAATGATGGAAAGGGATAAGTATACACCGCAGGGCAAGAGTTATAGCTGGGGGAAGGGCAATTAGATGCCATTAGACGTGACTTGGAGGGGATAAGGTGGAAAAGTAGGCTGCAAGTGTTGGGCACACTGGATAAGTGGGGCTTGTACAAGGATCAGCTACTGCGTGTTCTTGATAAGTAGGTACCAGTCAGGCAGGGAGGAAGGCGTGGTTTACCAAGGAAGTGGAATCTCTTGTTAAGAGGAAGAAGGAGGCCTATGTGAAGCTGAGGTGTGAAGTTTCAGTTGGGGCGATGGATAGTTATAAGGTAGCGAGGAAGGATCTAAAGAGAGAGCTAAGACGAGCAAGGAGGGGACATGAGAAGAATTTGGCAGGAAGGATCAAGGAAAACCCAAAAGCTTTCTATAGGTATGTCAGGAATAAGCGAATGACTAGGGAAAGAGTAGGACCAGTCAAGGACAGGGATGGGAAATTGTGTGTGGAGTCTGAAGAGATAGGCGAGATACTAAATGAATATTTTTCGTCAGTATTCACTCAGGAAAAAGATAATGTTGTGGAGGAGAATGCTGAGCCCCAGGCTAATAGAATAGATGGCATTGAGGTACGTAGTGAAGAGGTGTTGGCAATTCTGGACAGGCTGAAAATAGATAAGTGCCCGGGACCTGATGGGATTTATCCTAGGATTCTCTGGGGGGCCAGGGAAGAGATTGCTGGACCTTTGGCTTTGATTTTTATGTCATCATTGGCTACAGGAATAGTGCCAGAGGACTGGAGGACAGCAAATGTGGTCCCTTTGTTCAAAAAGGGGAGCAGAGAACACCCCGGCAACTATAGACCGGTGAGCCTCACGTCTGTAGTGGGTAAAGTCTTGGAGGGGATTATAAGAGACAAGATTTATAATCATCTAGATAGGAATAATATGATCAGGGATAGTCAGCATGGCTTTGTGAAGGGTAGGTCATGCCTCACAAACCTTATTGAGTTCTTTGAGAAGGTGACTGAACAGGTAGATGAGGGTAGAGCAGTTGATGTGGTGTATATGGATTTCAGCAAAGCGTTTGATAAGATTCCCCACGGTAGGCTATTGCAGAAAATACGGAGGCTGGGGATTGAGGGTGATTTAGAGATGTGGATCAGAAATTGGCGAGCTGAAAGAAGACAGAGGGTGGTGGTTGATGGGAAATGTTCAGAATGGAGTACAGTCACAAGTGGAGTACCACAAGGATCTGTTCTGGGGCCGTTGCTGTTTGTCATTTTTATCAATGACCTAGAGGAAGGCGCAGAAGGGTGGGTGAGTAAATTTGCAGACGATACTAAAGTCGGTGGTGTTGTCGATAGTGTGGAAGGATGTAGCAGGTTACAGAGGGATATAGATAAGCTGCAGAGCTGGGCTGAGAGGTGGCAAATGGAGTTTAATGTAGAGAAGTGTGAGGTGATTCACTTTGGAAGGAATAACAGGAATGCGGAATATTTGGCTAATGGTAAAGTTCTTGAAAGTGTGGATGAGCAGAGGGATCTAGGTGTCCATGTACATAGATCCCTGAAAGTTGCCACCCAGGTTGATAGGGTTGTGAAGAAGGCCTATGGAGTGTTGGCCTTTATTGGTAGAGGGATTGAGTTCCGGAGTCGGGAGGTCATGTTGCAGCTGTACAGAACTCTGGTACGGCCGCATTTGGAGTATTGCGTACAGTTCTGGTCACCGCATTATAGGAAGGACGTGGAGGCTTTGGAACGGGTGCAGACGAGATTTACCAGGATGTTGCCTGGTATGGAGGGAAAATCTTATGAGGATAGGCTGATGGACTTGAGGTTGTTTTCGTTGGAGAGAAGAAGGTTAAGAGGAGACTTAATAGAGGCATACAAAATGATCAGGGGGTTGGATAGGGTGGACAGTGAGAGCCTTCTCCCGCGGATGGAAATGGCTGGCACGAGGGGACATAACTTTAAACTGAGGGGTAATAGATATAGGACAGAGGTCAGAGGTAGGTTCTTTACGCAAAGAGTAGTGAGGCCGTGGAATGCCCTACCTGCTACAGTAGTGAATTCGCCAACATTGAGGGCATTTAAAAGTTTATTGGATAAACATATGGGTGATAATGGCATAGTGTAGGTTAGATGGCTTTTGTTTCGGTGCAACATCGTGGGCCGAAGGGCCTGTACTGCGCTGTATTGTTCTATGTTCTACGTTCTATGTTCTAATCTAAATCCTGCTGTATCCTCTGACAGTCCTCATCGCTATCCGCAATTCCACTAACCTTTGTGTCGTCTGCAAACTTACTAATCAGACCAGTTACATTTTCCTCCAAATCATTTATATATACTACAAAGAGCAAAGGTCCCAGCACTGATCCCTGTGGAACACCACTGGTCACAGCCCTCCAATTAGAAAAGCATCCCTCCATTGCTACTCTCTGCCTTCTATGACCTAGCCAGTTCTGTATCCACCTTGCCAGCTCACCCCTGATCCCGTGTGACTTCACCTTTTGTTCTAGTCTACCATGAGGGACCTTGTCAAAGGCCTTACTGAAGTCCATATAGACAACATCCACTGCCCTACCTGCATCAATCATCTTAGTGACCTCCTCGAAAAACTCTATCAAGTTGGTGAGACACGACCTCCCCTTCACAAAACCATGCTGCCTCTCACTAATACGTCCATTTGCTTCCAAATGGGAGTAGGTCCTGTCTCGAAGAATTCTCTCCAGTAATTTCCCTACCACTGAAGTAAGGCTCACCGGCCTGTAGTTCCCTGGATTATCCTTGCTACCCTTCTTAAACAGAGGAACAACATTGGCTATTCTCCAGTCCTCCGGGACATCACCTGAAGACAGCGAGGATCCAAAGATTTCTGTCAAGGCCTCAGCAATTTCCTCTCCAGGCTCCTTCAGTATTCTGGGATAGATCCCATCAGGCCCTGGGGACTTATCTACCTTAATATTTTTTAAGACACTCAACACCTTGGGCATCATTCTCCGACCCCCCAGAGGGTCAGAGAATGGCCGTTGGCCGCCGTGAATCCCGCCCCCGCCGGTTGCCGAAGTCTCCGAAGGGAGAAAAGTCGGCGGGGCATTAATGGCGCCGCAGATGTCGGAGAATGGCACGGGTGTGCGCAAGGCAGCCGATTTTGGGCCTGCCGATATTCTCCCTTCCGGATGGGCCGAAGTCCCGTCGACGTGATGACCGTTCACGTCGACGTAAATTAAACCTCCTTTTCATCGGCGTGACCCTGTGCTCCAGGTTCACGCCGACCAGCGTGGAGGTGAGTGACGGCCTGGGGGGTTGGCTCTGGGCAGGCGATGGCGTGGCCGCAGTCTGAATGCGTGAGGAGAGGTGTGTCTCGGGTTGTGTGTGTGTGTGTGCGGCGGGGTGGGGGTGGTTAGAGTAGGCTGGGCTCCGGGGGAGTGCCGGGAGGGGGTCCGTGCCGGGGAGGGGGATGGGGGGCTCCGTGCCGGGGTGGAGGTTGGGGGGGGGGGTCCGTGCCGGGGAGGGGGATGGGGGTGTCCGTGCCGGGGTGGAGGTTGGGGGGGGTTCCGTGCCGGGGAGGGGGATGGGGGTGTCCGTGCCGGGGTGGAGGTTGGGGGTGGGTCCGTGCCGGGGAGGGGGATGGGGGTATCCGTGCCGGGGTGGAGGTTGGGGGGGGGGTCCGTGCCGGGGTGGAGGTTCGGGTGGGGGTCCGTGCCGGGGAGGAGGATGGGGGGGGTCCATGCCGGGGTGGAGGTTGGGGGGGGTCCGTGCCGGGGTGGAGGTTGGGGGGGGGTCCGTGCCGGGGAGGGGGATGGGGGTGTCTGTGCCGGGGTGGAGGTTGGGGGGGGGTCCGTGCCGGGGTGGAGGTTTGGGGGGGGTCCGTGCCGGGGAGGGGGATGGGGGGGGGTGTCCGTGCCGGGGTGGAGGTTGGGGGGGGGTGTCGGTGCCGGGATGGAGGTTGGAGGGAGGGGTCCGTGCCGGGGTGGAGGTTGGGGGGGGGGGTCCGTGCCGGGGCGGAGGTTGGGGGGGGGTCCGTGCCGGGGAGGGGGATGGGGGGGGTGTCCGTGCCGGGGTGGAGGTTGGGGGGGGTCCGTGCCGGGGAGGAGGATGGGGGTGTCTGTGCCGGGGTGGAGGTTGGGGGGGGGGGTGTCCGTGCCGGGGTGGAGGTTGGGGGGGGGGGTGTCCGTGCCGGGGTGGAGGTTGGGGGGGTTCCGTGCCGGGGTGGATGTTGGGGGGGGGTGTCCGTGCCGGGGTGGAGGTTGGGGGGGGGGTCCGTGCCGGGGAGGGGGATGGGGGGGGTGTCCGTGCCGGGGTGGAGGTTCGGGGGGGGTCCGTGCCGGGGAGGGGGATGGGGGTGTCCGTGCCGGGGTGGAGGTTGGGGGGGGGGTGTCCGTGCCGGGGTGGAGGTTGGGGGTGGGGTCCGTGCCGGGGTGGAGGTTGGGGGGGGGTCCGTGCCGGGGTGGAGGTTGGGGGGGGGGGTGTCCGTGCCGGGGTGGAGGTTGGGGGGGGGTCCCTGCTGGGGAGGGGGATGGGAGGGCAAGTGAGCTGGTCCACCTGGCCAGGTGCCAGCCTCCAACAGTTGGACCCATGCGGTCCATGCCACCTGGCTGGGGGGAGGAGGGGATATGGGCAATGATGACATGTCGTCGTTCCCCTCCCCCCACCAGGCCGTCATGTTTTCAGATCATCCAGCGATGTTGGCCGCCGTGGCGGCAGCCGCTCATGTCTATGTTGCCCTGGATGAGGAGGAGGAGGAGGAGGAGGAGGAGCGTGCCAGAGAGGCGGCGCAGGCTGCTGCAGAGGGGCAGGCGGCAGCCGCCCAGGCTGGAGGGACACCCGACCGACAGGACGAGGAGGGGGAGGAGGACGTCGCGGCCCCACGGCAACGGAGGCACCCGAGGGCGTCCCGTGTGTACCGGCCCAGGCAGTCATACCAGGACCTCACGGACCGGGAATGCAGGAGGAGACTCCGGATGAGCCGAGAAACCGTGGCACACATCTGCCACCTGCTGGCACACCTGTCACCGCGTGGCACTGGCGGGGGACACCCTCTCCCCGTGTCCGTCAAGGTTACGGTGGCCCTGAACTTTTATGCAACGGGGTCATTCCAGGCACCGAGTGGGGACCTGTCCGGCATATCGCAGACATCGGTGCACCGGTGCATCCGGGCAGTGACAGATGCCCTATATGCCATGGCGCACCGCTACATCCGCTTCCCCGTGGACCGGGCCAGCCAAGATGCCCGGGCCGTGGGCTTCTCTGCTGTGGCCGGGTTCCCCATGGTCCAGGTCGCGATCGATGGGATGCACATCGCCGTGCGGCGACCTGCAGATAACAGGGCCGTGTTCACTAATAGGAAGGGGACCTATTCGATGAACGACCATCTGCGACCACCGCATGATGATCCTGCACGTCTGCGCCCGTCACCCAGGCAGTGTACACGACTCATTCGTGTTGTCGCGGTCATCCATCCCCGGCATGTACGAGGGACGCCATCCCCGGCTGAGGGGCTGGTTGCTGGGCGACAGGGGCTACCCATTGCGATCGTGGCTGATGACGCCTGTACGGAGGCCACGCAATGAGGAGGAGAACCGCTACAATGATGCCCATGTAGCGACAAGGGCAGTGATCGAGAGGTGCTTTGGCGTGCTGAAGATGCGTTTCAGGTGCCTGGACCTCTCTGGGGGCGCCCTCCAGTATCGGTCAGATAGGGTCGGCCGCATCATTGTGGTGTGCTGCGTCCTGCACAACATAGCCCAGCAGAGGGGCGATGTGCCACAGGCAGAGGAGGGCGGAGTGGAGGAGCAGCAGGTAGAGGCGCAGTCCTGCCCAGATGAGGGGGATGGGGGTAATGGTCAGGGCAGACGGGGTAGACACAGGCGGGTGGCTGTCCACCGTTACCGGCTGGCCCAGCGGGCAGGGGACAGACTGATAGACGCCCGCTTCACTGACTAGATGGGAGTGGGAATCGGGTAGTATGGCCACAGACCGCACACCATGGCAACAGCCGACCACCCACACCCCCCACCCATCCACCCACCCAGCACCCTCACCCCCCTCCCCAAGCCCACCCACCCTACCCGCATGCACACCACCCCCCCCCCCCCCATTGCCGATCCACCTACGGCACAACGGGCCGGGCTCACACAGTTGCGGGTGGACGCGTGTCTATCGCAGGCCATGGAGGATGATGACAACCCGCCCTGCGGTGAGCTCCTGGCTCTACATCGTTGGACTATGTCTGACTCATGGCCACAGTACCACCATCCACCCGGACCATCCCTGCATGCGGCTGTGACACTGCAGCGCACGGTCCCGTCCTCTGCCCGGGGGATGTTGATGGCGGCCCAGGGGGAAGGGGGCAGACTCACCTGGGGCTGAAGTAAGACCACCCCTCACACACACACTTGCGCTCAACGTACATGACACCCCCGCACACTTTGGACAGAGCACAAAGGCAGCTTCTGTAGGTGTAACATTGACTTTAATAACCAAAGGAGTTCATGCACGTGCCCTAGCCCCTAAAACTCATCTGTGCCCTGCAACCGTGCCAACTTACTCAGTGTCTAATTGTTTGGCCTTACGGGCCCTTTGACTACGTCTACGTGGTTCCCCAGCCAGTACAGCAGAACTGGAGGTGGACTCCTGTGATTCCTGCCCTCTGACACTGGATCCCTTTGGCGGCCGTTTCCTGGGGTGTCCTGGCCTAGATGGGCCAGGCTGCGGCCCGGGCGACTGGGATGGCGAGCTGCCAGCCTGTCCTGCCCGTTGCCCACCCGATGCACCTGGGACGGAAGGGGGGGAGTCCGAGGTGTCGCGGTGTACCGGGACCTCCCCTACAGAGGGAGCCGGGACATGACCACACCACCTCCTCCTCCCTCGGGGTGCCCGATGGCCCCCAGGCCTCTACATGGGTGGGGGATGCGAACGGACTGGCCATCCGACCCCCCCCCCGACATCTGGCGCTGCCAGTCCTGGAGGCCCGTGCTGGTATCGACAGGGGTCTGCAGGTTTGCAGCCATGGAGCCCAGGGGGTTGGCAAACCCTGTCTGTGACAGTGCGACGCCGGCTCGCACATGGCCACTGGCGCCGATGCCCTCAGCGGAGGCCTGCAGAGACTGGGCCATGGCCTGCTGAGACTGGGCCATGGCCTGCAGAGACTGGGCCATGGCCTGCAGAGACTGGGCCATGGCGTTGAGCGCCTCTGCCATCTGGCGCTGGCACTGGCTCATGGCCTCCTGTGGGAGGGCAGCCATTTCCTGGGCCACAGACGCCGCCTGCACAGAAAGCCCCAGGCCTCGCAAACCGTTCCCCATGTCTGACACCGTCGCACCCATTGCCTCCACCGCGGACGCCACCCATGCGGTGTCGGCCTGGGTGGCACGCATGACCGGCACCACTTCCAGCTCCTGGACGCGGGTGGACTCCTCCACCTGCGACCGCAGCCGCCGCAAGCCGCCCGTCACCCTCCGGGTCGGTGGTTGCATCGGATCTATGTGTGGGTGTGGTAACTCCAGGAACCCGGGATCCATCTGGGCGGCAGATGTTCGCTTGGGCTGGGATGCCCTCCGACCGCCCGGCCCCTCTGCTGCTCCTACCTCCACCTGCTGTACCGGGACGGCTGTGTTGTGCGCACCAGTGAGTGTACCAGACGCCTCATCACTAAAGTGCCCAACCGAGGTGAGTGTTTCTGCGATGGTGGAGGGTGTTGGTGACAGCAGTGGCGTTGTGTCGTGCTCTTCGTCTCACTCTGAGTCCATGGCACTTTGGGGTGGGGGTTCGTCTCCACCCATCCACTCTGAGTCACTGTCCGGTATTTCGTCTTCCTGGGTAGTGCTGTCCCGGGTAGTGGTGTCCCGGGTAGTGGTGTCCCGGGTAGTGGTGTCCTGGGTAGTGGTGTCCTGGGTAGTGGTGTCCTGGGTAGTGGTGTCCTAGGTAGTGGTGTCCTGGCTCGGATGTGACGGGGGCCTGTGGCTGCCCCCCTCATCGCTGGGTGGTCGCTCCCGCACGTGACGGGGGTGTCGTCTCCCTGTTGCTCCAGGTCTCTCCGTCTCCCGTGGTGTGCGAGGGGCATCCTGCGAGCGTCGCATGCTGGAGGGTGCGGGTCTCTCCGTCTCCCGTGGTCTCCGAGGGGCATCCTGCGGGCGTCGCATGCCGGAGGGTGCGGGTCTCTCCGTCTCCCGTGGCCTCCGAGGGGCATCCTGCGGGTGTCGCATGCCGGAGGGTCCGGGTCTCTCCGTCTCCCGTGGCCTCCGAGGGGCATCCTGCGGGCGGTCTGCATCTGCGGGGATGGGTGCCTGGACGTTTGGTCCTGCGATACACAATGAAGCATGCATGGTTAGACATCAGGCAGTGATCAGGTGATACGGGGGAGGGGGATATAGGGGAGGGGGGATATGGGGACGGGCTGTCGGTGGCTCACTTGCTACTACGCCCCCAACCTCTGCATCAGCAACCTCCCGGTCCTCAGGTCCGCCAGCCAGTTCCAGGGCCCTTTCCTGGTGTTCGGTCAGTGGCCTCTCATCAGCGGGGCCTCCTCCAGTCCTCACATGCTCCCTATTGTTGTGTGCGCGCTTCTCCTGTGCGGGGGGGGGGGGTTGCAGGGGTAAAAGGCAACACAGTTAGGCAGGTATATGAATGAACGCCATCGGTTACGCGTGCATTGCAGAGGTTAAGGTTAGGGCTGGATTCACTTGGAGATATGGGGGAGGGGGGGATATGGGGGAGGGGGGATACGGGGGGGATATGGGGGAAGGGGGATATGGGGGAGGGGGGATATGGGGGAGGGGGGATATGGGGGAGGGGGGATATGGGGGAGGGGGGGATATGGGGGAGGGGGGGATATGGGGGAGGGGGGATATGGGGGAGGGGGGATATGGGGGAGGGGGGATATGGGGGAGGCTCACCCTGCCTGCTCTGACGAGGTCCTTCACCTTCTTGTGGCACTGGGTGCCTGTCCGTGGTGTCAGGGCCACAGCGGTGACAGCCTCTGCCACTTCCCTCCACAGACGCCGGCTGTGGCGTGGGGCAACTCTGCGGCCGTGCCCAGGATACAGGGCGTCCCTCCTCTGCTCCACTGCGTCCAGGAGCGCCTCCACATCGCATGACTCGAACCTCGGGGCTGAGCGGCGGCCAGCCATCCAGTCGGGTGTTGCGGTCGGGTTTTCCGGTCGGGTGGGGGGGAGCAGCGCGGCCTTATGAGCCGTCACGCCGTGCGGCGCGTATGACACTGCACGGCGTGAACCACTGCGCAAGCGCGGATCCCGTTACGTCGCTGCGAGCCCATTTCGGGCTGGAGACTATCGACCCATTTTTCCGACGTGACGCAAGTCGGATTTGTGCCGTTTTTTGCGCCGATCGGCGGACTTTCCGCCGATAACGGAGAATTTCGCCCCTTGTCGTTTTGGATCTCAATGTGACCCAGGCTATCTACACACCCTTCTCCAGACTCAACATCTACCAATTTCTTCACTTTGGTGAACACTGATGCAAAGTATTCATTTAGTACCTCACCCATTTCCTCTGGCTCCACACATAGATTCCCTTGCCTATCCTCAATGTGGGCCAACCCTTTCCCTGGCTACCCTCTTGCTTTTTATGTACGTGTAAAAAGCCTTGGGATTTTCCTTAACCCTATTTGCCATTGACTTTTCGTGACCCCTTCTAGCCCTCCTGACTCCTTGCTTAAGTTCCTTCCTACTTTCCTTATATTCCACGCAGGCTTCGTCTGTTCCCAGCCTTTTCGCCCTGACATATGCCTCCTTTTTCTTTTTGACGAGGCCTACAATATCTCTCGTTATCCAAGGTTCCCGAAAATTGCCATATTTATCCTTCTTCCTCACAGGAACATGCCGGTCCTGAATTCCTTTCAACTGACACTTGAAAGCCTCCCACATGTCAGATGTTGATTTGCCCTCAAACATCCGCCCCCAATCTATGTTCTTCAGCTCCCGCCTAATATTGTTATAATTAGCCTTCCCCCAATTTAGCACATTCATCCTAGGACCACTCTTATCCTTGTCCACCAATACTTTAAAACATACTGAATTGTGGTCACTGTTACCGAAATGCTCCCCTACTGAAACATCTACCACCTGGCCGGGCTCATTCCCCAATACCAGGTCCAGTACCGCTCCTTCCCTAGTTGGACTATCTACATATTGTTTTAAGAAGCCCTCCTGGATGCTCCTTACAAACTCAGCCCTGTCTAAGCCCCTGGCACTAAGTGAGCCCCAGTCAATGTCGGGGAAGTTGAAGTCTCCCATCACAACAACCCTGTTGTTTTTACTCTTTTCCAAAATCTGTCTACCTATATGCTCCTCTATCTCCCGCTGGCTGTTGGGAGGCCTGTAGTAAACCCCCAACATTGTGACTGCACCCTTCTTATTCCTGATCTCTACCCATATAGCCTCACTGCCCTCTGAGGTGTCCTCCCGCAGTACAGCTGTGATATTCTCCCGAACCAGTAGCGCAACTCCGTCTCCCCTTTTACATCCCCCTCTATCCCGCCTGAAACATCTAAATCCTGGAAAGTTTAGCTGCCAGTCCTGCCCTTCCCTCAACCAGGTCTCTGTAATGGCAACAACATCATAGTTCCAAGTACTAATCCAAGCTCTAAGTTCATCTGTCTTACCCGTAATACTTCTTGCATTAAAACATATGCACTTCAGGCCACCAGACCCGCTGTGTTCAGCAACTTCTCCCTGTCTGCTCTGCCTCAGAGCCCCACTGTCCCTACGTGCTGCTCTGACTTACTATACTGGATGTCATAATCGTGGGCCGACAAGATCAAAGACTATCTTTGTAATCAGCTAGCTGCTGAAGAAGGAATATCCAATGAACAAAGAACAAAGAACAAAGAAATGTACAGCACTGGAACAGGCCCTTCGGCCCTCCAAGCCCGTGCCGACCATACTGCCCGACTAAACTACAATCTTCTACACTTCCTGGGTCCGTATCCTTCTATTCCCATCCTATTCATATATTTGTCAAGATGCCCCTTAAATGTCCCTATCGTCCCTGCTTCCACTACCTCCTCCGGTAGTGAGTTCCAGGCACCCACTACCCTCTGCGTAAAAAACTTGCCTCGTACATCTACTCTAAACCTTGCCCCTCTCACCTTAAACCTATGCCCCCTAGTAATTGGCCCCTCGACCCTGGGGAAAAGCCTCTGACTATCCACTCTGTCTATGCCCCTCATAATTTTGTATACCTCTATCAGGTCGCCCCTCAACCTCCTTCGTTCCAGTGAGAACAAACCGAGTTTATTCAATCGCTCCTCATAGCTTATGCCCTCCATACCAGGCAACATTCTGGTAAATCTCTTCTGCACCCTCTCTAAAGCCTCCACATCCTTCTGGTAGTGTGGCGACCAGAACTGAACACTATACTCCAAGTGTGGCCTAACTAAGGTTCTATACAGCTGCAACATGACTTGCCAATTCTTATACTCAATGCCCCGGCCAATGAAGGCAAGCATGCCGTATGCCTTCTTGACTACCTTCTCCACCTGTGTAGCCCCTTTCAGTGATCTGTGGACCTGTACTCCTAGATCTCTTTGACTTTCAATACTCTTGAGGGTTCTACCATTCACTGTATATTCCCTACCTGCATTAGCCCTTCCAAAATGCATTACCTCACATTTGTCCAGGTTAAACTCCATCTGCCATCTCTCCGCCCAAGTCTCCAGACAATCTAAATCCTGCTGTATCCTCAGACAGTCCTCATCGCTATCCGCAATTCCACCAACCTTTGTGTCGTCTGCAAACTTACTAATCAGACCAGTTACATTTTCCTCCAAATCATTTATATATACTACAAAGAGCAAAGGTCCCAGCACTGATCCCTGTGGAACACCACTGGTCACAGCCCTCCAATTAGAAAAGCATCCCTCCATTGCTACCCTCTGCCTTCTATGGCCTAGCCAGTTCTGTATCCACCTTGCCAGTTCACCCCTGATCCCGTGTGACTTCACCTTTTGTACTAGTCTACCATGAGGGACCTTGTCAAAGGCCTTACTGAAGTCCATATAGACAACATCTACTGCCCTACCTGCATCAATCATCTTAGTGACCTCCTCGAAAAACTCTATCAAGTTGGTGAGACACGACCTCCCCTTCACAAAACCGTGCTGCCTCTCACTAATACGTCCATTTGCTTCCAAATGGGAGTAGATCCTGTCTCGAAGAATTCTCTCCAGTAATTTCCCTACCACTGAAGTAAGGCTCACCGGCCTGTAGTTCCCGGGATTATCCCTGCCACCCTTCTTAAACAGAGGAACAACATTGGGTATTCTCCAGTCCTCCGGGACATCCCCTGAAGACAGCGGGGATCCAAAGATTTCTGTCAAGGCCTCAGCAATTTCCTCTCCAGCCTCCTTCAGTATTCTGGGGAAGATCCCATCCGGCCCTGGGGACTTATCTACCTTAATATTTTTTAAGACACCCAACACCTCGTCTTTTTGGATCACAATGTGACCCAGGCTATCTACACCCCCTTCTCCAGACTCAACATCTACCAATTCCTTCTCTTTGGTGAATACTGATGCAAAGTATTCATTTAGTACCTCACCCATTTCCTCTGGCTCCACACATAGATTCCCTTGCCTATCCTTCAGTGGGCCAACCCTTTCCCTGGCTACCCTCTTGCTTTTTATGTACGTGTAAAAAGCCTTGGGATTTTCCTTAACCCTATTTGCCAATGACTTTTCATGACCCCTTCTAGCCCCCCTGACTCCTTGCTTAAGTTCCTTCCTACTTTCCTTATATGCCACACAGGCTTCGTCTGTTCCCAGCCTTTTAGCCCTGACAAATGCCTCCTTTTTCTTTTTGACGAGGCCTACAATATCACTCGTCATCCAAGGTTCCCGAAAATTGCCGTATTTATCTTTCTTCCTCACAGGAACATGCCTGTCCTGTATTCCTTTCAACTGACACTTGAAAGCCTCCCACATGTCAGATGTTGATTTGCCCTCAAACATCCGCCCCCAATCTATGTTCTTCAGTTCCCGCCTAATATTGTTATAATTAGCCTTCCCCCAATTTAGCACATTCATCCTCGGATCACTCTTATCCTTGTCCACCAGTACTTTAAAACTTACTGAATTGTGGTCACTGTTACCGAAATGCTCCCCTACTGAAACATCTACCACCTGGCCGGGCTCATTCCCCAATACCAGGTCCAGTACCGCCCCTTCCCTAGTTGGACTGTTTACATATTGTTTTAAGAAGCCCTCCTGGATGCTCCTTACAAACTCTGCCCCGTCTAAGCCCCTGGCACTAAGTGAGTCCCAGTCAATATTGGGGAAGTTGAAGTCTCCCATCACCACAACCCTGTTGTTTTTACTCTTTTCCAAAATCTGTCTACCTATCTGCTCCTCTATCTCCCGCTGGCTGTTGGGAGGCCTGTAGTATACCCCCAACATTGTGACTGCACCCTTCTTATTCCTGATCTCTACCCATATAGCCTCACTGCCCTCTGAGGTGTCCTCTCGCTGTATAGCTGTGATACTCTCCCGAACAAGTAGCGCAACTCCGCCTCCCCTTTTACATCCCCCTCTATCCCGCCTGAAACATCTAAATCCTGGAACGTTTAGCTGCCAATCCTGCCCTTCCCTCAACCAGGTCTCTGTAATGGCAACAACATCATAGTTCCAAGTACTAATCCAAGCTCTAAGTTCATCTGCCTTACCCGTAATGCTCCTTGCATTAAAACATATGCACTTCAGGCCACCAGACCCGCTGTGTTCAGCAACTTCTCCCCGTCTGCTCTGCCTCAGAGCCACACTGTCCCTATTCCCTAGTTCTCCCTCAATGCTCTCACCTTCTGACCTATTGCTCCCGTGCCCACCCCCCTGCCATACTAGTTTAAACCCTCCCGTGTGACACTAGCAAACCTCGCGGCCAGGATATTTATGCCTCTCCGGTTTAGATGCAACCCATCCATCTTATACAGGTCACACCTGCCCCGGAAGAGCTCCCAGTGGTCCAGATAACAGAAACCCTCCCTCCTACACCAGCTGTTTAGCCACGTGTTTGTCTGCTCTATCTTCCTATTTCTAGCCTCACTGGCACGTGGCACAGGGAGTAATCCCGAGATTACAACCCTCGAGGTCCTGTCTTTTAACTTTCTGCCTAGCTCCCTGAACTCCTGCTGCAGGACCTCATGCCCCTTCCTGCCTATGTCGTTAGTACCAATATGTACAACGACCTCTGCCTGTTTGCCCTCCCCCTTCAGGATTCCCTCTACCCGTTCGGAGACATCCTGGACCCTGGCACCAGGGAGGCAACATACCATCCTGGAGTCTCTTTCACGTCCACAGAAGCGCCTATCTGTGCCCCTGACTATAGAGTCCCCTATTACTATTACTCTTCTGCGCTTTGACCCTCCCTTCTGAACATCAGAGCCAGCCGTGGTGCCACTGCTCTGGCTGCTGCTGTTTTCCCCTGATAGGCTATCCCCCCGACAGTATCCAAAGGGGTATATCTGTTCGAGAGGGGGACAACCACAGGGGATTCCTGCACTGACTGCCTGCCCTTTCTGGTGGTCACCCATTTCTCTGCCTGCACCTTGGGTGTGACCACATTTACATAACTGCGATCTATGACGCTTTCCGCCACCTGCATGCTCCTAAGTGCATCCAATTGCTGCTCCAACCGAACCATGCGGTCTGTGAGGAGCTGCAGTTGGGTGCACTTTCTGCAGATGAAGCCATCCGGGACGCTGGAAGCCTCCCGGACCTGCCACATCTCACAGTCAGAGCACAGCACCCCTCTAACTGACATTGCGTCAATTAATTAAAATTAAAATTTGTCTTTTTTTTTTTTTAAACACTTTTTTTTTTTAAATTGCAAAGTTACTGTCAACTATCTGTTTCCTAGCACTAGATTTCTAATAGAAATGCGATAGCTAACTATAATATTCTCCGATCTCTGGCTTAGATATCCTCTAAATTATAATTAAGTTATTATGTTTAATTAGTTCCCAAATACTCAAAAAAATTTAGGTTAGAATCCCAACCAGCCACTCTGGCCACAGCTTTTCTGTGATGTCACTTCAGTTTCCCCCCGACACACACAATTTGAAAAAAAGGTATAAAAGTAAAAATCACTTGCTTACCTTCTGAGATGTTCTCAGGTTCTCTCGCTGACAGAGACTGCTCCTCCACCTCCAATCCTTGACCTGCACAATGCTAATAATATAATAATATAATATGGCACTTACCTTACACCAATGGGTCTTATTATTAGGTTAGAGGAGGAGGGCGGGTGGGAGACACTACACGTGTAGTGTCTCGGGTTTCCTCTCCACCAGAATTTATTGGTTGGGGGGGGGGACTTGCCAGAGGTCGAACTTCCGGTTCCCGCCGAAATCCAAAGGGCTGCTCCTGTAAAGGTAAGTGGTTTTAAAGTCGCTACTCACCTCCCAGAAGGCCCCTGCGCACCGCTGCCGCCGAAATCCAAAGGGCTGCTCCTGTAAAGGTAAGTGGTTTTAAAGTCGCTACTCACCTCCCAGAAGGCCCCTGCGCACCGCTGCCGCCGAAATCCAAAGGGCTGCTCCTGTAAAGGTAAGTGGTTTTAAAGTCGCTACTCACCTCCCAGAAGGCCCCTGCGCACTGCTGCCGCCGAAATCCAAAGGGCTGCTCCTGTAAAGGTAAGTGGTTTTAAAGTCGCTACTCACCTCCCAGAAGGCCCCTGCGCACGCTGTCGCCGAAATCCAAAGGGCTGCTCCTGTAAAGGTAAGTGGTTTTAAATACACTACTCACCTCCCAGAGGGCCCCTGCGCACCGCTGCCGCCGAAATCCAAAGGGCTGCTCCTGTAAAGGTAAGTGGTTTTAAAGTCACTACTCACCTCCAAGAAGGCCCCTGCGCACCGCTGCCGCCGAAATCCAAAGGGCTGCTCCTGTAAAGGTAAGTGGTTTTAAAGTCGCTACTCACCTCCAAGAAGGCCCCTGCGCACCGCTGCCGCCGAAATCCAAAGGGCTGCTCCTGTAAAGGTAAGAGCTTTTAAACTCACTACTCACCTCCCAGAAGGCCCCTGCGCACCGCTGCCGCCGAAATCCAAAGTGCTGCTCCTGTAAAGGTAAGTGGTTTTAAAGTCGCTACTCACCTCCCAGAAGGCCCCTGCGCACCGCTGGTGCAGAAATCCAAAGGGCTGCTCCTGTAAAGGTAAGTGGTTTTAAATACACTACTCACCTCCCAGAGGGCCCCTGCGCACCGCTGCCGCCGAAATCCAAAGGGCTGCTCCTGTAAAGGTAAGTGGTTTTAAAGTCGCTACTCACCTCCCAGAAGGCCCCTGCGCACCGCTGCCGCCGAAATCCAAAGAGCTGCTCCTGTAAAGGTAAGTGGTTTTAAAGTCGCTACTCACCTCCAAGAAGGCCCCTGCGCACCGCTGCCGCCGAAATCCAAAGGGCTGCTCCTGTAAAGGTAAGTGGTTTTAAAGTCGCTACTCACCTCCCAGAAGGCCCCTGCGCACCGCTGCCGCCGAAATCCAAAGGGCTGCTCCTGTAAAGGTAAGTGGTTTTAAAGTCGCTACTCACCTCCCAGAAGGCCCCTGCGCACCGCTGCCGCCGAAATCCAAAGGGCTGCTCCTGTAAAGGTAAGTGGTTTTAAATACACTACTCACCTCCCAGAGGGCCCCTGCGCACCGCTGCCGCCGAAATCCAAAGGGCTGCTCCTGTAAAGGTAAGTGGTTTTAAAGTCGCTACTCACCTCCCAGAAGGCCCCTGCGCACCGCTGCCGCCGAAATCCAAAGGGCTGCTCCTGTAAAGGAAAGTGGTTTTAAAGTCGCTACTCACCTCCAAGAAGGCCCCTGCGCACCGCTGCCGCCGAAATCCAAAGGGCTGCTCCTGTAAAGGTAAGTGGTTTTAAAGTCGCTACTCACTTCCAAGAAGGCCCCTGCGCACCGCTGCCGCCGAAATCCAAAGGGCTGCTCCTGTAAAGGTAAGAGCTTTTAAACTCACTACTCACCTCCCAGAAGGCCCCTGCGCACCGCTGCCGCCGAAATCCAAAGGGCTGCTCCTGTAAAGGTAAGTGGTTTTAAAGTCGCTACTCACCTCCAAGAAGGCCCCTGCGCACCGCTGCTGCCGAAATCCAAAGGGCTGCTCCTGTAAAGGTAAGTGGTTTTAAAGTCGCTACTCACCTCCCAGAATGCCCCTGCGCACCGCTGCCGCCGAAATCCAAAGGGCTGCTCCTGTAAAGGTAAGTGGTTTTAAAGTCGCTACTCACCTCCCAGAAGGCCCCTGCGCACCGCTGCCGCCGAAATCCAAAGGGCTGCTCCTGTAAAGGTAAGGCTTTTTAAATTCACTACTCACCTCCCAGAAGGCCCCTGCGCACCGCTGCCGCCGAAATCCAAAGGTTTGGATTTCCAAAGGAAATCCAAAGGTTCAATCCAATGATTGAAGTGAAGGATCACTGGTCAGTCAAGAGTGTAAAATGAAGTCCATAAAGGTAATGGTGGAATCTTCCTACGCTGAAAATGATACTCAAAGCTTATTTGCCCAGTTGAGCCTAGTTTGTTCGACTCAGCACTAGTTAATGTTCTAAAGGCAAATGCTATTTATTGGTCATTCCTCTCCTGAGGGCATTATATATGAGACAGCTACCCCATAGGGTGATTTGTCGCAAGCAAGCTGTAACCTTAGCTTTGGATTGTAATGGACCAATAACTCCGGCTTCTTTAAAACTTCTTTGACATTTTCAGCATTTTCACATTCTTGGTCCAGTGCCAAGCTTGTTTGACACAAAGCAAAATGTATAATGGCTTCAGCCTCGTTACTAAGTTAGGAATTAATTTGGCATAATAATTGCATAATCCTAAAAATGTCCTCAACTGCATCACATTTTGTGGATGTGGAGTTTCTAGGATCTCAGCTATCTTCTTTGGTTCTTTAAGTTAACCATTTTTGTCAATGGCCTGACCTAGGTAGTTTACAGAAGACTTAAAATATTCCCTTTCTTGACTCTAACATTGTGATTTTTCAAACATGCAAGAGTAGCTTCCAAATTCCTTACATCGTCTTCATCATTTGAACCTGTTATAAGAATGTAATCTACGTAACATTGCACACCAGATAGCCTATTCAGAATTTGATCCATAGATCTCTGAAAAAGGGCAGATGATGAAGTTATCCCAAATCGAAGTCTCCAATAACCAAATATATACCACTATGGTAAGTAACGGTTGTGACTCTACAACCACACTCATCTGTAGATATGCTTTAAAAAAATCTATTTTGCTAAATTTTTGACCACCTGAGAGTCCAGTGAATAAACATTCAATAATCAGTAGAGGATAATTGTCACTACACAATAATGGTTAATTGTGGTTTTGAATTCCCCACATATTCTTACTGAACCATCCCTCTTTAACACAGGAACGATTGGTGTCACCCAATTACTGGTGGTAACAGGTTCAATGACTCTTGTCTCCATTAACCTCTCAAGTTCTTCTTCCATTTTTTACCAGATGGCATCGGATGTTTTAAGACACTTAGGCACTCTGTCTATCTTGATCTTGAGTTTCACTTCTACTCCAGTCATGGATTCAAGTGACTCTCCAAATACGTTAGCATATTCATTCAGAAGTAGTTGTAGATCATTCATAGAATCAACAAGTTGGTCCACAGTAGCCCAGTTAAGCTTTATTTTCCTCAACCATGATCTACTGAACAATACTGGAAAATGTCCTTGGAAAATGTGGAGAGGCAACTCTGCTATGTGACAATTGACTTCCACATTCGCCTGGATGCATCACTTCAGTGGCACAGCCTCTTCAGTGTAATGTCCTCAGGACAATATCTGATGGTTGTAATAGTAGATGCTTCAACTTCTGACTATATATTGTTTCAGGTATGAGTAATACTGCAGCGCTTGTATCCTCTTCCATCTTGATAGGTTTTCTATTAAGTTTTGGATAAATCCAAAAGTGTTGATTATCTCCTTTAACTGATAAGATACCAAACTTGAATTCTTTAAGCTGACTTGACGCATTGTCCCCTAGTGAGTCTTCAGATTGATCACTTAATTGATGAACAAAACCAGCAAACTTGGCTGTGTTTGTCATGGCACACTTCATTTGTACTGATGAAGGTTGGCATGACCAACATGCCTTGGCGATGTGACCTACTTTATCACAATTTGTGCACTTATTCTCCTTACTCCAATACGCTTGGGCTGAATGTCCCACTTGAGTACAGCGATGACATGGTCGATTTTTGAAGACCTGCTTTCTGCAGTCTCTATCTTACGAACTTCGCTCGGACTCCAACCAATGAAGCCTCTTTCGCTGCAAGTTCCATGGAAGTAGCGATTTCCACAGCATACTTCAGGGTTAATGCACCTTCAGTCATTCTTTGGATGGCTTCATTTCTGAAACACAGATCATTTTGTCGCGAAGTATATGTCAGGTGTTTAGCCAAATTCACAGTACTTGGCTAATTTACACAGCGTTACTGCGAATTGCTTTCCCCTTCCTCTTCTGCACGCCGATGGAAGCAGAACCTTTTAGATATCATCAGCAGACGGGGAGAGAAATGCCCTTCCAAGATAGTCATTAACTCTTTGTAGGTCTTTTCTCCTGGTTTAACTGGGTGAATTATGTTTTGAAACAACGTTAATGTTTTTTGCCCAACCGAGCGGAGAAAAGTGTCAGTATGCAGTTTTTCCAGTGTCTAATTTGCTACAAGATACAATCAGAAACCTTCCTCATAAGAATTCCATAATCCTCACCAAACGCATCCATAGCCCCACTTTTTCCCCCCAATTTTCAGATCCTGGTTCCTTGATCTGTGCTTCATCAGCCTTCAACCTTTCTCCCTTCCATTTATTTCCTGAAAGCAAGCAATCTCCAAGCCCACAAGCAAACTAGTTCTTCCCTTGCCTAGACTATCGGTTCCCGAGCAGTAGGTTGCAGAATCGGCAGCATTCTAGATTCCCGTTCCCACAGCCTGTATACAGTGGGGGGGGGGGGGGGGGGGGGGGGGGTGCGTTTAGCCCAGTGGGTTTGACAACTGGTTTGTGATGCAGAGTGAGGCCAACAGCCTTAGCAATTGAATTCCTGCACTGGCTGAGGCTATTCATAAAGTTTCTTGGATATATCACCTGCATGCAACGAACAGCTCAAGAATTGGACGAGCAATGGGTCCGGCTGTTATATCATGCGCCGGTGGTGGATCCGACTATTATATAAGGTGTCGGTAGCAAATGTAAGAACCAACCGAGTCCGGTCAAAATACTTCAGTCTCTGTAGGGGGACAAGGCAGGGATGCCAGCTCTCCCCATTTCTGTTTGCCCTGACCATAGAGCCCTTAGCGATGGCCCTTAGATCATCGAATGCCTGATGGGGGATAGTGAGGGGGGGGTGGAGGTGGAGCACAGGGTCTCTCTATATGCGGACGATTGGCTGCTCTGTGTCACAGACCCGTTTGGGGGGAGGGAGATGGCCGAAATTGTGGAGGTACCAGGAGAATTTGGCCAATTTTCAGGCTACAAGTTAAACATGCCAAAGAGCAAGATGTTCGTGCTCCAGGCACGGGGTCAGGAAAGGAGACTGAAGGAGTTACCTTTTAAAGTAGTTGAGAGGAGTTTCAGATATCTGGGATTCAAGTGGCTAAAGATTGGGGGCAGCTTCATAAGCTAAATCAGGGCAAAGCGGTCGATCAAATGAAAAGGGACTTCCGCAGATGGGACATGCTCCCGCTGACGCTGGCGGGAAGGGTCCAGACGGTAAAGATGACTGTCCTTCTGAGACTGCTCTTCTTTTTTCAATGTCTCCCAATTTTTGTCCCAAAGACTTTTTCAGGAAAATGAACGTGGCGATATTGGGTTGTGTGTAGGCAGGCAAAACCCCGAGAGTAAAAAACGCACTCATGGAACGGGCTCTCCCGAGCTTTATTAACTATTACTGGGCACCAACATATCGATGGTCAGGAAGTAGGTAGTGGGGGAGGGGTCGATTTGGGAGCGAGTGGAAGCGGCATCCTGCAAGGGTACAAGTTTGAAGGCTTTACTAACGGTGCCTCTGCCATTCTCGCCTGCTCTGTACTCTACAAGCCCTGTGGTGGTGTCAGCCCTAAAGGTGTGGGGGCAATGGAGGCAGCGCATGGGACAGGAGGGGGCGTCAGTGTGGTCACCGATCTGTGACAACCACCGGTTTGCCCTGGGGGGCTGGATGGGGGCTTTAAGAGATGTCAGTGGGCAGGGATTGAAAGATTTGGGGACCTATTCATCCAGGAGGGCTTTCCGACCTTGGAGGCATTAGAGGAGGAGTTCGAGCTGCTGGGTGGGAACGGGTTTCGGTACCTTCAGGTGCAGGACAATGTACGGAGGCAGATTCCAAGCTTTCCTCGTCTCCCCCTGAGGTGTCTACAGGATAAGGTGATGTCAAAAACAGGGGTTGGAGAGGGTTTCGGAGATATACAAGAAATTGATGGAGTGGGAAGGGGTCCCTATCAGGGAGGTGAAGAGGAAGTGGGAAGAGGAGCTGGGAGGAGAGTTGGAAATTGAACTGTGGGAAAAGCCTTGACGTGAGTCAATTCATCCTCGTCGTGTGCCAGACTTAGCTTGATCCAGTTCAAGGTGGTCCACAGGGCCACATGACGGTAGCCCGGATGAGCAGGTTCTTTGAGGAGGTGGAGGATAGATGTGAGCAGTGTGGGGGTAGCCCGGCGAACCATGTTTTGGGCATGTCCGAAATTGAGGGGATTCTGGCAGGGATTTGCGGATGTTATGTCAGAGTTCCTGGAAGGGAGGGTAACTCCGAGTCCAGAAATGGCAATATTTGGGGTATTGGAAGAGCTGAGGCCAAGTGGGGGAGGGAGGCCGATGTTCTGGCCTTCTCCTCCCTGGTGGCCTGCAGACGGATTTTGCTCTGAGACTCAGAGACACTGAAGTCAGGAGTATGGGTCAGCGATATGGCAGAGTTTCTCAGCCTGGAAAAAAATCAAGTTCGCTTTGAGAGGATCAATTCAGGGGTTCGCCCGAAGATGGCAGTCGTTCATCGATTTCTTCAAGGAAAATTGAACATCAGCAGTAAGGGGGGGGAGAGGAAAAGCGAGGGGAGAGAGGAAAACAGGAGGCATGGCAATGTTGGATAAGGACAGGGAACTTAGTATCCGGGTAATTAGGAGATAGGGCGTGGGTAGTAGGACGTTGCTTACTCTTTTTTGTTTTTTAGGTGTTTTATGTGTGTCGGCATGCGCCAGTATGAATGATGCATGACAGAACATCTAGCTCTTGACTAGTTAAAATGATTTATTATAAAACAAATGCGTGGTAAAGATAACTGGAATAAATATATAACAAACTACTAACACTAACTAATGATTCTAGAGCTACTGCAAATTACGTCTATCCAGCAACGTGACTTACCCCCAACTCCCCGAGGCCCAGAGTCACATGGTAGGTTTACACTGTCACCTGCTGGTCGGAGGTCTTGGACATTGTTATATACAAGATTGCTTATGAATATTATCACAGCGTGATGCTGCCTGCTGCCCATCAGATCCGCCAGGGACACGGGGGTGGGGAGTCCGAGACGCTGTGGTGTTCTGACATCTGCCCTGCGGGAGTTACCACCATGGGCCCCATGACCTCCCCCTCCCTCGGGGTGATCAATAGTCCCCGGGCTACTCCATGGGACGGGGGTGCATGTGCACTCCTTTCTCAAGATGGCTGCCGCTCAGAACTTCCATCAATCCTGCCTCTGCCTCGTTGTAAATTTTGGCGCCGTTTATTCCGGTTTTCTTTTCTAGACACCGATTCTGTGTTTGTAAAGACTGACAGGATTGATTTTGTTTTTGTTTATAAACAAGGCATTTTTGTATAGCAGTTTCTAGAGTTAGATGCTTATTTTGTGATAGTTCTTCCCTCAAATGTTTATCAGATAGTCAGTCCAGAAATTAATAGATGCATTATCACAGTGTCTCTGAAATCAGCATAATAACAGCCTTGTGGTATTAACTTGAGATTTGCACACTGGGCTAAATCTCTGGCTTTTAAAGCAGACCAAGCAGACCAGCAGCACGGTTCAATTCCTGTACCAGCCTCCCCGAACAGGCGCTGGAATGTGGCGACTAGGGGCTTTTCACAGTAACTTCATTTGAAGCCGACTTGTGACAATAAGCGATTTTCATTTCATTTCATTTCACAATGCACAGTTGCGAAAAGAGCGCACAGCACAGGAAGCTCGGAGTGCGCATGGGCAATCAAGTCCAACACATGACGTCACGAGCGTCATGATGTCAGAGAACCAGGACCACGCCCACTTAAAAGGGAAATGCACGAAAATGAACAAAAATAAATTTAAAGCTGCAAAACCCAATTCTCTTGCCTCAATAGACAGAACAATGCCCGAACTTACACCAGCAGTTGAAAATAACTGTCACAACACCCTGGAACAAGCAGTTAGCACCTCCCTCGAAGATGATATGGTCCTTGTAGACTACGACTCAGACGAAGATTTCATCTTGGGAGATGGCTACCCCAGTACCAAATCCGAACCGCAACTAGAGGTGTTGTACCGTGAAGACCCCGACGATGAGTTCTTCGGAATGGGGAATCTTCAGCCCAGCATATAAGACATCCCGACTCGTGAGTGCAGGATTATGCTGTGGCCTGACGCCAAGAAACAGAGAGTGGTCCACGCACCACAAAGGGTCCCAGCCCCCACACAAGAAGATGATTTGTTCATTGAATATGAAGAGAACGATCACAACTCCGAAACAGAAAGTGATGATTTGTCCAACGAACAATACACACAATACTGCTCAGACATGGCTGAGTTATTCGGAGATCCTGATCACAGCTCAATACGACTCTTCTCATGGTAGATGAATCCAATACCATGGTGCCATGGCAGATTGTCGGTACATTGGATGACAGCAATACCCAAGACGAAGACGACGCCACACAGAGAGCACAGAACGACTCCATTGAGAGAGCACAGATCAACTCTACAGCGAGAACACTGCACAACTCCACAAAGAGAGCGATGACAGACTCCACAGAGAGGGCGATGACAGACTCCACAGAGAGAGCGATGACAGACTCCACAGAAAGAGCGATGACAGACTCCACAGAGAGAGCGATGACAGGCTCCACAGAGAGAGCGATGACAAACTCCACAGAGAGAGCGATAAAGGACTCCTCAAAGAGAGCGACGCAAGCCACCACAAAGAGAGTGGCGCAAGCCTCCACAGACAGCTCGGTGACAAACTCAAAAATGGAAGCAAGCGAACGCCATGCTTGTACAAGACCATGAAGATCTATCAAGCTTATTTGAGCCACCAGAAGATGGCACTGAATGTCTACCCACTGTATGTGAGACAAGTGACGAAGAAATCACAATTCCCATACAGGATGTGCAGGATCACAGCGAGACTGACATACCTCAGCTAGTCTGCACAGAAGCACTCAACAATCAGAGGACGGCTACCCATGAGTCCAGAGAGACCACGTCAATTGAAATCTTGAAGATTTTGACTCCAGAAGAGGAGCACCAAGAGTCCAGAGAGACCACGTCAATAGAAATCTTGAAGATTTTGACTCCAGAAAAGGAGCACAAAGAGATCACAGATAATTCAAATGAACCTGAAATGACTCCAAAAGAGGAGCACCTAGAAATCAATTATGATTCAAGTGAACCAGAAATGACTCTAGAAGGGGAGTACCAAGTAAGCAAAAAGGAGGAATCGAATCCACCACAAATGACTGATGTCACCAACATCAATGCAACATCAGATCATTCTCACAATTCTCAAGAAGAAACGCTCAATGTAGCAGATACCACAAAGGACACGGACACCAATAACTGTGCCAATGACTCAAATCATCCACATGGCACACTCATTGAGTGCAACAATAAGCACAGCAGAAACAAGAACAACAACAGCAACAACAAAAACAACATGCAGCGCAACAAGAACGACAAAAGCAACAAGAAGCATCCCTGAAATAACAAGCACGACAAGAAAAAGAACAAGAATAAAAGCGAAAACAACGAAAACAGAATCAGCAAGCGCAACAAAAAGAACAACAAGAACAACAACAACAAGAACACCAACAAAAACAACCAAGACAGAAGCGACAAAAACAACAACAATGAAACAATGACCTGTACAACATGGTACAACTCTGCACGTGAAGGACAATGCCACAGCACACTGCGAAACAATGACAAGACTACAAACATGCCATGGCATGATGAAGAATCTCACAAATTCACATCTGCTCCAGAACAAACAAGCAAAACAG
This sequence comes from Scyliorhinus torazame, assembly GCF_047496885.1. NCBI lineage: Eukaryota > Metazoa > Chordata > Chondrichthyes > Carcharhiniformes > Scyliorhinidae > Scyliorhinus > Scyliorhinus torazame. The sequence continues at coordinate 77,551,806 of NC_092715.1, forward strand.
CTTTCACGAACGATGACATACAAAATCAATACCACAAACACAGGAAAAAGTTGAGGTCAGACAACGGTGTGACACAGAATCGCTACCTGCAATCAAATGGAACAGGGGAAAAAGGTGTCCACATCATTAAACGACTCATCAGCAAAGCAGCCGAGTCACGTTCCGACATCAACTTAGCTCTGTTATCGTACCGAGCAGCCCCATTGAGCTCAGGACTGTCGCCAGCACAAATGCTCTTCAGCAGAGACGTCCGGACAACCCTACCGGCAAAGCAATTCTGAGACCCCGGCAACGCACCGGTTCTCGACGACATGCGGGCACTATGCTCCAAACAAAAACTATACTACGATCAACATGCGATCCCACTCAAGCCACTGACAATAGGTGACACCATCAGAATCAGGGACCCAGAAGGCAGATGGTCTGAATCAGCCACGGTGATCAGGCAGGAGGCACCGCGGTCCTACATTGTCAAATCGTCTGCGGGAGTACTTTTCTGCCGTAACCGCCGGGATCTATTAGAGATTCGACCTACAATGCCAGTATTTCCCACACTGGACTTGACTGAGTCCCTTTGTCCACAGGACGTTCCTCGCCACACAACGCCAGACAGTACTCTTGATGACATCAAACCAGCATCCCTACTACCACTGTTAAGTCGCTCCAGCAGAAGCCGTAAGGCACCCGACCAGCTAGATTTGTGTCAACACTTCAACACACGCACAAGACGAATGTGGACATTTCTCACGATGGACTCACAACACAGTTACTTGTTTCTGTATTACTTTTATCATTTTCACAGTGTGCAGATTTGCATATTCTCACCACTTGTTATGTACATTTTTCTTGAGGCCAGTCTAGAAAACATGTCCAATAAAAGGGTGGGGATGTAGTGATCTGTACATCTGTACATACATCTGCACATCCACCAGAGACTGCAGACAGATGTAACAGCCACAGCATCACTAGAGGGCAGCATCAGAGAGGGGTATAAAGGGTCCAGCCCAAGGTAGGATCCGCCTCTTTCAGAAGCACAGGGCTAGGGAGCAGCAGCACACAGAGACAGCTCAGCATAGGCAGTTTACCTTCGCTTCACTGGTCATACGTCTTGACTATTATATCTAGTTAAGCTCTGGAAACAGAACAAACCCATTGAATAAAGTATTTGTGTTAACTGGAAGTCTACAATCTTTATTCAGACTTAGAGAATAACATATGGGTCGGGGGTGAGTGCCAGGGAGACAGTGCTGCCTGCTCACCTTGGCTGCCCTGAGGAGGTTGTGCATTTTTTTGCGGCTCTGCTGGCCGGTCCTGACGGTGTTGCCTATGGTGTTCAAGGCCCTGCCCACATACGCCCAGGCCCAGTGCATGGTGGCGGGTGGCAAACTCCTCCCTACCCTCGGGTACAGGGTGGCCCATGTCGCCTCCACTGCATCCAGTAGGGTCTCCTGTTCCATGTCTGTAAAATGGGGTGCCACTCTCCTTGCTACCATCTTGTTGGCTGGGATGGCGTGTGTGGGGAGTGTAGTGCTTATATGGGGCTGCAGCTTGTCAGCCTCTAATGTGTCAATCCCGACTCCGGCAAATCGGACACTGGTTTCCATTGGAATCAGTCATGTTCCACGTGGCGCCGGTGCTAGCCCATTAACGGCTGATGAATTGTTCTTGGAACAGGGCGAATGTGCAAACACCACACAGTCACCTGAGGCTAGAATTGAACCCGGGTCCCTGGTGCTGTGAAGCAGCAGTGCTAAACACTGTGCCACTGTTTCACCGATCCAGACTTCATCTGCAGAAAATTCAGCAACGGACTGCCCTGCCAGAGTGCGTCTCCTGAGCTACACCAGGCAATGTTTAACACAGAGTTGACTGCCAGGGCGCAAACCATCGTCTCACAAAATGGAAAGCTGCCAAAGGAACACTTCAAAAATGCTTCATTGGCTGTACATTTCTTGGGACGTCCTGAGGTTGTTCATGGCATTATATAAATACAAGAACTTATTTCTCTGGAAGTTTAGTTGAAAATTACCCCAGAAAGAGTAGTGCTCAATGTTGGTTCGCTGTGTGAATTGTTGCAGTTCCAAACTCTGCCCCCCAGATGGCAGTATGTTGTAAGACATAATTATGAGACTATTTATGCGGCAGCAAGATCTGTTTATCGCACTGTGGCTTACATTTTAGATTTTAATAATGCATTGAATAGGTTCACTCAATACTTTACTCATTTTTTCTCTGCAATCCCACCTGAAATTGGGCTGGTTAGCAGCAGAAGAGATTGAAGAGTTTTGTGCCACCTATGTTCCCACTGTAACCTCAATTTTCTTCCAACTCTAAGGCCATGTGAACGGAGATTTGGAAATCTAAAGAGAACAGTCAAGACAATAGAACACATCAACAAGAACAAGCTGTCCCCGAGTCGAACGCACCAGCCGCTGTCGGTGCACAGCATTGATCCGGACGACGAGTGGTGTGCCACCCTGACGGTCAACCCAAATTCGTCACCCACCCCAAAGACTTGATTTATAAACCTTGCACTATTGGACTCACTGACTTGTTCTGCCGTACTGTTTAAGAGTTTTTCATCGTTTGTTAATAGCATTTGTTTCGTTCTTGGTGTAACATAGTTTTCCTCTGCACCTGGCACCTTCCCGTGTATATAGCATAGCCACATGTACATATTGATGTAAATAATGCACACACATGATCAGACACACTCACTACACTTTATTTATTCTCATGTAGGCACATATTCTTTGCGAAAAGAGATGTCATGATATACATCAGCATATCATGGTGCAATCACACACACACTGGCACACTGATGGACATACAGTAGGACCAACCAGCATACACAACATCGCAGCCAATCACCAGTGAGAGCACACGCACTATAAAGACAGGGGACGGGAGAGTTCCCGCTCTTTCTAGCAGCAGCCAGCTCGGAGCACAGAGCTCACAGCCTGCAACACAGACATTCACCATGTGCTGAGTGCCTCACCTAGATAGTGATAGGACAGGGTCTACAGATAAGCTGGTAATGCACGTACCCAAGCTTACAGTACGTTATTACAGTTGAGTTGATAATAAAATAGAGTTATCCCATCTCCAGCCGTGTTGACCTGTTTGTAGACCAGAACACCCAACACGACATAGGGGGCATATGCCAGGCCGGGGGGGCGTCACAGTCCAGGGGTGACCAGGCGTCGGGCCTTGGGGTTGCGGTGAACCCTCAGGGACCGAACACCATTGCCATGGCCTGCAGGGCAGCCATCTTGATGCACACCCTACTGACTGCTCACCATGGCCAGTGGTTGCACAGAGTGACACAAGCTATATAGGTGCCCTGGTCCCGCCACCCCCGCATTCCACCCCCCCCCCCCCAAACCAGGCGCCGCCCGACGGCTGGGCAGCGCGCGGCCTGCCCAAGGGCAACGCCCAAGTAGCAACTGCAGGAGGGCACCGGACGGGGGCCACGAAGCGTACCACTGACACCGGTATCCCTGTCTGCTGGGATGGGTGCCAGGGGAAGAGGCCCTCTGGTGCTGGGCACCGATGGGACCAGGGGTGCGGTGCAAGAGCAGAGTGCAAGGGGGACCAGCCGGGTGTGGGTGTGGGCATGAAGGAGGTGGGGAGGGGGATATGTGGGGGCAGGGGTTGCATTGCAGAGGGGGACCGCCATGTAGTCCGTTGGACTTGGTTGGGCATGGGGTTATACACCACACTAACATATCTGCCGTTCACCTCCTGTAGGCAATGGCTATCAGAATCCAACCAGGAATGGTGGCCTTCATCATGGGGGTTGCACTGAGGCTGCATGAGCAGGTGCTGCTTGAGGGGCCCCTGCAGAGCAGGAGCTTGCCCCAGAAGAACGGGAGGCAGCCAGTGAGGATGGAGAGCCAGCCTCCCAATAGGCCGAGGAGGAGTGGGAAGGAGACGCAGCATCAGGTGTTGTGTGTACCGGCAACGTCTGTCATTCGAGGACCTGCCGAACCTGGCATCTCGTCAAAGACTCCGGCTGAGCAGGGGGACTGCACGGCACAGCTACCGGAATATGGCACACTTGGCACTGTGGGGTGTATGGGGGAAGAACAACCGCCCAGTGGCCATCAAGACGACAGTCGCCCTGAACCTTTAGACCACGGGGTCCTTCTCGGTGCCAACTGGGGACCTGTCTGGGATTTGACATCGCGCCGGAACAGAGGCCCTAAATACCTGGTCGGCGCCACATCAAATTCAATGTGGATTGAGCCCACCAGGGTGCCCTGGCAGTAGGGTTTGCCATCATCGTGGGGACTCTTCAGGTCCAAGGGGCGATCGCAGCATGCATGTCGCCCTACGAGTGGTCTCCACAAACTGAAAGGTGTTCCACTCGATCAACGTGCAGGTGGTGTTGGATTGGATTTGTTTATGAATTGAATTTATTTATTGCCGAGGTACAGTGAAAAGTATTTTTCTGCGAGCAGCTCAAAAAGATTTATTTGGTACATGAAAATAAAATAAAATACATGGTGTGTGACCATGAGCTGCATATCATACACTTCTTCGTCCAATACCCGGGCAGTGCACATGACGCCTTCATCCTGGCACACTTGATGGTTCCTGACATCTTCGAGTTGCACCCCCAGTTGAGGGGTTGGCTCCTGGGTGACAGGTACTACCCCTGTAGTGTGGCTGATATGCCTATCCGGACCCCACAGAACGACACGGAGACTCGCTACAACAATGCTCATGCAGCGATCAGGAGCGTGCTCGAGAGGTGCTTCGGCATCTTGAAGATGCGGTTCAGGCACTTGGACTATTCTGGTGAGACCCTTCAGTATAGTGCTGGGAGGGTCTCCCACATTGTGGTGGCCTGCTGCATCCTCCACAACATAATGCAGCAGAGGGGTGACATGCTGGAGGAGGGGATGAATGCCAGGCTTTGTCCAATGAGGAGGATGCGGGGGAGGGCAAGGATGGGCAGGACATGGAGCACCGGACAGGCACAAGGGGCTGCACAACATGTACATCTAGGCCGGGGCACACGGGACAGCCTAATTTTCTAAAAATTCATTTACGGAATGAGGGTGTCGCTAGATGCCCTTCAGAAGGTGGTGGTGAGCTGCGTTCGTGAACTCCTACAATCCTTGAGGTGTAGATACACCAACTGTGCTGTTAGGAAGGGAGTTCCAGGATGTTGCCCCAGCGACAGTGAAGGAACGGTGACATATTTCCAAGTCAGGCTGGTGAGTGACTTGGAGGGAAACCTCCAGGTGGTGGAATTCCCAGGTATCTGCTGCTCTTGTCCTTCTAGATGGCAGTGATCGTGAGTTTGTAAGGTGTTGTCTAAGGAACCTTGGCGAGTTACTGCAGTGCATTTTGGAGATGGCACACGTGGCTGCCACTGTCCGTCGGTGGTGGAGGGTTTGAAGGTTTGTGGAATGGGGACCAATCAAGTGGGCTGCATTATCCTGGATGGTGTCAAGCTTCTTGAGTGTTGTTGGAGCTACACTCATCCAGGAGAGCATTTCATTACACTCCTGACTTGTGCGTTGTAGATGGTGGACAGGCTTTTGGGGGGGGGGGGGGGACTCAGGAGATGAGTTACTCACCGTAAGATTCCTAGTCATTGACCTGCTCTGGTAGCCACAGTATTAATATGGCTAGTCCAGTTCAGTTTCTGATCAATGGCAACCCCCAGGATGTTGATTGTGGTGATGCAGCGGGGTAATGCTAATGAATTTCAAGGGCAGTGGTTTGATCCTCTCTTGTCGAAGGTGGTCATTGCCTGACACTTGTGTGGCATGAATGTAACTTGCCACTTGTTCGCCCAAGCCTGGATATTGTCCAGGTCTTGCTGCATTTGGACATGGGCTGCTTCATTATCTGAAGAGTTGAGAATGGTGCTGAACATTATGTAGTCACCTGCAAACATCCCCACTTCTGACCTTATGATTGAAGGGAGGTCATTGATGAAGCAGCTGAAGATGGTTGGGCCTAGGACATTACCCTGAGGAACCCCTGCAGTGATGTCCTGGAGCCGAGATGACCTCCAATCAACACAACCATCTTCCTTTGTGCCAGGTACTGTCATAATATCCACTCATGTATATAATGAGATGCAGACAGGCAGTGATTGACGCATAGGATGACCAGTAAGCATACAACACAGCATAGCCAATCACCAGACAGGGCACTACCACTATAAAGCCAGGGGGCACTAGGTTTCCCGCTCTCTTGGGACCCAGCTACTGAGACAGTCCGAGTCCACGAGCTAGCAAGCACAAACACCATGCGGTAGCTAGTAAGTCTGGTCAGGCTACAACAAGGTCACTAGTCAGATCAGTATAGTGTCGACCCACAGTTGAATATGTACAGCAGTTCATCGAGTTGAATAAAACAGTGTTGGATCTACTCCTGTGTTAGACGTCTGTTTCAAACTTCCCTGCATCGAATGCAGTCCACATCGAACCTACCTGCCTAACACATCATGGTACCAGAGTGATACTGATCTTGACGGACCTACCTCGAGTGAATCAGCATCGACCAGCAAGCAGCCATCCAGCGAAATGGAAAACATCCAGCCTCCTCTGCAACTCCGCATCTCCGGCAACCTCGGCTCCAACTGGAAAATCTTCAAGCAAAAGTTCCTTTTGTACATCGAGGCCTCCGACCTCAAGGCATCATCGGATGCCAGGAAGATCGCACTATTTCTCTCCACTGCGGGGGACCACGCCATCCATATCTACAATTCGCTTACGTTCGCCGACGGCGAAGACAAAATGAAATTCAAAACAGTCCTGCTGAAGTTCGACAGCCACTGCGACATTGAGGTGAATCAGAGCTTTGAACGGTACATCTTCCAGCAGAGGCTTCAGGGTAAGGATGAAACTTTTCAGTCCTTCTTGACCCACCTCCGCATCGTAGCGCAGTCATGTAACTATGACTCGATGGCTGATTCCATGATCCGGGATCAGATCGTTTTCGGGGTCCACTCCGACTCCCTGCGGCAGCAGCTCCTTAAAATCAAACAGTTGACCCTCTCTATCGCTATCAAGACGTGCGTTGTCCATGAGCATGCCAAGAATCGTTACTCCCATATCAGGGCGGCAGAAACTGCAAAGCTAGCCTCCCACGAGGCAGAAAGGGTGCAGGCCATTGCACAGATGCAGGGCCTGAGAATCGAGGAGAGTGGCCATTTTGTGCGCTTTTCTTGGATCCCTGAGCATGTGCGCCATGACCGAGTGGACGACGAGACCGAAAACCCAACTGCGCGATGGCGCACGGATCGCGCTGAAGTCAGCGTCATGACGTGTCCGAATTTTGGCTCCACCCAATTAAAGCGGCAATGTCCGGCAAGAGGACGCCAATGTCTCCAGTATGGCAAGCTTGGTCACTACGCAGCCCTCTGCAGATCCGCTCCACTGCTCAGCAGCCAGCGATCCCAGCTGCGGCGCAGAAGTATCCGCTCAATACAACAAGGCATGCCAGATTCTGATCCCGACAGCCCAACAGACCCTGATGCTGACTGCCTCAAGTCTCCATATCGGGTGGGCATCATAACCACACATGAGCTGGCCTCCACCACACCTGTGCAACGCCTCTCGATCCTCAGTGTGGATCCCGATGACGAGTGGTGTGCTGTCCTCACAGTTAACCAGGCTCGCATCCAATTTAAACTGGACACCGACGCGTCTGCGAACCTCATCTCACAATCCGACCTCAACACCATCCGGGCCCGACCAAGCATTCTTCCACCGGCCTGCCAGGTCCTTGACTACAAAGGCAATGCCATAGCTGCCAATGGCTTGTGTCAACTAGGGGTATCCAACAAGGCAATCAAGGCAACAATACGATTTGAAATCGTCGGGCATGACAGAGCGTCCTTGCTCAGTGCTCGCGCCTGCAAGCTCCTGAACCTGGTTCAGCGAGTTCACACCATGTCATCGTCACCGGCGACGGCCTCGCCTGATGGAAATTTGCAAGCCGACATAGACGACATTATCACGCAGTACCACAGTGTATTCGATGGAATGGGCACACTCCCGCACCGATACAAAATACTGCTTGAGCCGAACGCCACCCCTGTAATCCATGCACCAGACCGGGTGCCGGCGCCCCTCAAGGATCGTCTAAAAAAGCAACTACAGGACCTCCAAGACCAGGGCATCATATCGAAGGTCATGGAGCCAACAGACTGGGTCAGCTCCATGGTCTGTGTAAAGAAGCCATCAGGGGAGCTGCACATTTGCATTGATCCCAAGGATCTAAACCGCAACATCATGCGGGAGCACTACCCGATTCCAAAGCATGAAGAGTTAACCAGTGAGGTGGCTCATGCCAAATTCTTCACTAAGCTGGACGCCTCCCGGGGTTTTTGGCAAATACAGCTGGACGCGTCCAGTCGCAAGCTGTGCACTTTTCAACACCCCGTTCGGCCGCTACTGTTACAACCGCATGCCTTTCGGTATCATATCTGCCTCCGAAGTGTTTCACCGCATCATGGAGCAGATGATGGAGGGCATCGAGAGGGTACGAGTATACGTGGACGACGTGATCATCTGGTCCACAACACACCAGGAACACATCGCTCGCCTCAAGCAGGTCTTCCAGTGAATTCATGAACATGGTCTCGGGCTCAACAGAGCCAAGTGCTCATTTGGTCAATCTGATATAAAGTTTCTAGGTAACCGCAGGGTGTGCGGCCAGGCGCCGACAAGGTCTTGGCCATCAACGCCATGAAGACCCCGGAGGACAAGAAGGCGGTCCTCCGCTTCCTCGGGATGGTCAACTTTCTCGGGAAATTCATTCCCAATATGGCATCCCACACCTCGGCCCTCCGCCACCTCATCAAGAAGTCAACGGAATTCCAGTGGCTGCCCACACATGAAGCGGAATGGCGTGAGCTGAAGGCAAAGCTCGCCACAGCCCCAGTTCTAGCGTTCTTCGACCCAACCAAGGAAACCAAGATATCAACTGATGCAGCCAGGATGGCATTGGGGCGGTGCTCCTCCAGCGAGATGACTCCTCGTCCTGGGCTCCAGTGGCATATGCCTCCAGGGCCATGACGCCCACTGAGCAACGGTATGCCCAGATCGAAAAGGAGTGTCTGGGTCTCGTGACAGGAATAGTCAAGTTTCATGACTACGTTTACGGCCTGCCGAAATTCACAGTGGAAACGGACCACAGGCCTCTAGTCCACATAATCCAGAAGGATTTAAATGACATGACACCTCGGTTACAGCGAATTCTTCTTCGACTCCACCGCTATGACTTCGAACTTGCCTACACGCCAGGCAAAGAGCTGATCATTGCAGATGCCCTATCCCGGTCCATCACCACACCGTGTGAACAAGGTGACTTCATCTGCCACATAGAAGCGCAAGTGCAATTGTGTGCCACCAACCTCCCAGCCTCTGACGAACGGGTGGTCCAAATTTGTGAGGAAATGGCCAAGGATCCTTTACTGCAGTGTGTGATGCAGCATCTTACCCATGGCTGGCAGAAGGGGCAATGTCCCAAATTTTTTAATGTTAAAGACGAGCTGGCGGTTGTGGAGGGAATCCTTCTGAAACTCGACAGGATCGTTATTCCTCAAAGCATGCAGGCTATGGTGCTGGGTCAACTCCATGAGGGTCACCTTGGAGTTGAGAAATGCCGACGCAGAGCTCGGGAGGCAGTTTACTGGCCGGGCATTAACCAAGATATTGCCAACACGGTCCTCAACTACCCCACCTGTCAGAAGTTTCAACCGGCTCAACCCAAGGAAACACTGCAACAGCACGAGATCGTGACCTCTCCATGGTGCAAAGAAGGTGTAGACCTTTTTCACGCCAAGGGGCGTGACTACGTACTCCTATTGACTACTTCTCCAGATACGCAGAAGTGGTGAAACTGTCCGCACGTCGAAGGTAGTCATCAAAGCCTGCAAATAAACGTTCGCCAGGTACGGGATACTGCTCACGGTAATGAGCGACAACGGTCCATGCTTTTACAGCCAAGAATGGTCTGATTTTACACAGTCCTACAACTTCCGTCACGTTACCTCCAGTCCACACTACCTGCAATCAAACGGGAAGGCCGAGAAAGGGGTCCATATTGTCAAGCGGTTGCTGTGCAAAGCTGCAGACTCGGGCTCCGCGGAACTTCAACCTGGCAATGCTGGCATACAGGGCAACCCCACTGTCCACTGGGTTGTCTCCAGCGCAGATGCTCATGAATCGCACTCTGAGCAGTTCCAGCCATCCATGTTCCAGACCTTGACCACCTCACGGTACTACAAAAGGTGCATCAGTCCCGGGCCCAACAGAAGGCCCATATGATGCTCATGCCACGGATTTACCTGAGCTGGCTCCGGCCGATCATGTTCGCGTCCAGTTGCCTGAGGGCGGTTGGTCAGCCACAGCTGTTGTTGTCAAACAAGTTGCGCCGAGGTCTTTCATTGTTCGCATGGCTGATGGCTCCCTGCTACGGCGCAACAGACGGGCATTGCGAAGAGTTCCACGCCCAACACCTGACCGCAGTGCTCCGCCGGCTATCATGCTTCCTCCGGACGTACCCTGCCACGAGGCCACCGATCTGCCAGCGATCCTGCCGGCCCACACGACCACTGCAATGGCAATGATCCCACCTCTCCACGTGCAGGCGGCTCCTGATCCACCTCTGCGGCGATCAACAAGAATTCGTCATTCGCCACAAAGACTGAATCTATAGACTTAACTTTTGTACATTTTTGTGACTGAATCCATCGACTTAACTCTGGTAAATATTGCTTAGTTTGCCATGTATCTGCACTATCGACACCTTCCCATGTATATATGTTTGTTCAATTACTGTTTATATATAGTCAGGCATATATATATATATATACACACACCTCAGTATTTATTTAACTCAAAAAAAAGGGGCGAGATGTCATAATATCCACTCATGTCTATAATGAGATGCAGACAGGCGGTGATTGACACATAGGATGACCAGTAAGAATACAACACAGCACAGCCAATCACCAGACAGGACACTACCACTATAAAGCCAGAGGGCACTAGGTTTCCCACTCTCTCGGGACCCAGCTACTGAGACAGTCAGAGTCCACGAGCTAGCAAGTGCAAACACCATGCGGTAGCTAGTAAGTCTGGTCAGGCTACTATAAGGTCACTAGTCAGATCAGTATAGTGTCGAACCACAGCTGAATATGTACAACAGTTCATCTAGTTGACTAAAACAGTATTGGATCTTCTCCTGTGTTAGACGTCTGTTTCTAATTTCTCTGCATCGAGTGCAGTCCATATCGAACCAACCTGCCTAACAGATCAGATATGACTCTAACCAATGGAGAATTTCTCCCCTGCCTCCCATTGGCTCCAGTTAGCTAGGGTAGCACGGTAGCACAAGTGGATAGCACAATTGCTTCACAGCGCCAGGGTCCCAGGTTCGATTCCGGCTTGGGTCACTGTCTGTGCGGAGTCTGCAAATCCTCCCCGTGTGTGCGTGGGTTTCCTCCGGGTGCTCCGGTTTCCTCCCACAGTCCAAAGATGTGCAGGTTAGGTGGATTGGCCATGATAAATTGCCCTTAAGTGTCCAAAATTGCCCTTAGTGTTGGGTGGGGTTACTGGGTTATGGGGATAGGGTGGAGGTGTTGACCTTGGGTAGGGTGCTCTTTCCAAGAGCCGGTGCAGACTCGATGGGCCGAATGGGCTCCTTCTGCACTGTAAATTCTATGGATAATCTATGGATCCTTGGTGCCATACTGGGCCAAATGCTGTCTTGATGTCAAGGTCAGTCACTCTCACCTCATCTCTAGCATTCAGCTCTGTTGCCATCTTTGAACCCAAGCTGTAATGAGGTCAGGGGCTGAGTGACCCTGGTGGAACCCAAACTGAACACCATGAGCAGGTTATTGCTGAGTAAGTGCTGCTTGATAGCACTGTTGATGACTCCTTCCATCACTTTGCTGATGATGGAGAGTGGAATGATAGGGCAGTAATTGGCTGGATTGGATTTTTCCTGTTTCTTGTGTACAGGACACACCTGGGCAATTTTCCACATTGTCGGGAGATGCCAGTCTTGTAGTTGTACTGGAACAGCTTGGCTAGGGATGGGCCAGTTCTGGAACACAAGTCTTCAGTACTATTGGCTGGATATTGTCAGTATCCTTTTCAGCCTTTTCAGTATCCCGTGCCTTGATATCATGTGGAGTGATTCATATTGGCTGAAGACTGACATCTGTGATGCTGGGGACCTCTGGAGGAGACTGAGATGGATCATTCACTCGGCACTTCTGGCTGAAGATTGTTACGAATGCCTCAGCCTTGTCTTTTTGTACATATGTGCTGGGCTCCTCCATCATTGAGAATGGGATATTTGTGGAGCCTCCTCCTCCAGTGAGTTGTTTATTTGTCCACCATCATTCACAGCTTAGATCTGATGTGTTCATAGAACATACAGTGCAGAAGGAAGCCATTCGGCCCATCGAGTGTGCACCGCCCCACTTAAGCCCTCATTTCCACCCTATCCCCATAACCCACTAACCCCTCCTAATCTTTTTGGTCACTGAGGGCAAGTTATCATGGGCAATCCACCTAACCTGCATGCCTTTGGACTGTGGGAGGAAACCAGAGCACCCGGAGGAAACCAACGCAGACATGGGGAGAACGTGCAGACTCCGCACAGACAGTGACCCAGCGGGGAATCGAACCTGGGTCCCTGCCACTGCGAAGCCACAGTGCTATCCACTTCTGCTACCGTGCTGCCCATTGTGCAATCACATAGCTCTGTCTATTACTTGCTGCTTCTGCTGATTGGCACACAAGTAGTCCTGTGTTGTAGCTTCACCAGGTTGACACCTCATTTTTCGGTATGTCTGGTGCTGCTCCTGGCAGGCTCTCCTGCACTCTTCATTGAACCAGGCTTGATCCCCTGTCTTGGTGGTAATGGTAGAGTGGGGGATATACCGGGCCATGAGATTGCAGATTGTGGCTGAGTACATTTCTGCTGCTGCTGATGGCCCACAGCGCCTCATGGATGCCCAGTCTTGAGTTGCTCGATCTGTTCAAAGTCTATCCCATTTAGCACAGCGGTAGTGCCACACAACATGATGGAGGGTATCATCAATGTGAAGTCGGGTCTTTGTCTCCACAAGGACTGTGCGGTGGTCATTTCTACCAATACTGTCATGGAGAGATGCATCTGAAGCAGGTAGATTGATGAGGATGAGGCCTAGTATGTTTTTCCCTCTTGTAGCTTCCCTCACCACCTGCTGCAGTCCCAGTCTAGCAGCTATGTCCTCTAGGACCTGGCCAGCTCGGTCTGTGGTGGAATGCCGAGCAACTCTTAGACATTGAAGTCCCCCACCCAGAGCATATTCTGTGCCCTAGCCACCCTCAGTGCTTCCTCCAACTGGTGTTCAACATAGAGGAGTACTGATTCATCAGCTAATGACGGCTGGTACGTGGTAATCAGCAGGAGGTTTCCTTGCCCATGTTTAACCTGAAGCTATGAGTCTTCATGGGGTCCAGAATCGATATTAAGAACTCCCAGGGCAACTCCCTCCCGACTGTACCGGCACCTCTGCTGAGTCTGATCTGCCGGTGAGACAGGACATACCCAGAAATGGTGATCGTGGTGTCTGAGACATTGATGGTAAGATATGGGGCTGGTTTCTCCGATTTGCAGACTAAGTGCTGACGCCGGCGTGGGAACAGTGGCATTTTACGCCAGAAAAAACGGTACACCGATCCTCCATCTGGTGAGGGGGCTAGCAGCCATGCAGCGTAAAGGCATGCAGAAATGGTCGGAGAATTGCCGGGTCTGTGGCTGCCCATGCACACGGCGGTGGCCTGCAGCGGCCGCGCCGTGCAACATGGCGTCGGCCGCAGGCAGATCCGGCCTGCCATATACTGTCTCCCAGTAACCCCCCTCGCCACCCCTCACCAGTGCCCCCACCAAAGTCCCCCCGCAGCCGCCATGCGGGGTCCACGAAACAAAACATCATCAGTTACTGAACTCAGCCCATAGGGGGCGGAGCATCGGGGGAGGGCCTCAGGTGACGTCCTGAGGCCCTCCATACGGTGTGCGGTGAACTCCCCGAGTACGCCATTTTGGAGGGAGCGGAGCATCGCAAAAGTGACGCTGCTTCCGATTTTGGCGCAAACGGGGATTCTCCGGCCGATCACCGAATGCAATTTCGGCGTCGGCAACCGGAGAATCCCGCCCAAGGTTCTGTGAGTATGACGATTTCTGGTTGTTGCTTAACTTGTCTGGGAAACATCAGCCAACTAATTACCTCCAGGTTCACCTGCCTGGGGGGCCCGGCCAGTGCCATGAGCGCCCCGTCCCACCCCACAACCTCCCCCCCCCACCAGCCGACCACCCTCTTCCATGACCACCCTCCCTGCTCCAGCACCCCCCTCCCCTTGCAACCCCTTCAATGATTCCTACCCACCTCACAACGGGGTGTAGGCCCTGGGTTGGCAGTAATAGCGGGTCAGGTCCATGGGATAGAGGAGGATGATGACCCGCTCTGCGATGAGCTCTGGTGGGCCGCATCATTTGACAACGCCTGACTCTTGCGCATGGTAGCACTTTCCACTGTCCATCTGGGTGATCCTGGCATGCGAGCTGGCCATTCCATCACACGGTCCCATCAAACCCTTGGGGTGGAGGAGGGGGGATGTGGGGGGGGGACAGTTTGGGGTGGAGAGGGGTGGGGCACCAGAGTGCTGAGCGCTGGCTGCACTGGCTTCCCTGTCCTGAGCCCCCCCCCTACCAACGTTCGGCCATCTCCAACCCCTGTCCCACAATGACCTTTCCGCAGCCAGTCCATCCCATCCATCACATCTTTCTGACAGAGTACCGAAGCAGGTTGCAACATTGTGAACGGTGAATATATACAGGTTTGTGCCCTACTATCGCTATTCTGTGTGCTGCACCGGTGCCAACTTAACTGGTGTCGATCTTTCTGTCCTTACAGGCCCTAACGCCACATCTAGGTGGAACCCCAGGCAGTACATTAGGACTGGAGGATGTCCACTGCGGTTCCCGCCCTGTGATATGGGTCCCCTGAGGTGGCCGCCCTCTGGAGCGACTGGGCCTGGAAGGGCCAAGCAGTCACTCGAATATTGCAGGTGGCCTGGGTGGAATGCATGGTCGGCACCATATCCTGCCCCTGCAGGAGGTTGGAGTCCTCCAACTGCACCTGCAGGTGCTGGATAGTTACTGACACCTCCTCATGTAGCCTCCGGCTCTGTGACTGCACCTCCAATATCGATGCTACCGCTCTTTCCAGAAGCCCGAAACCCATCTGGACGGCAGCTAGTCCCAGGGGTCAGGCTGCCCTCCGACATGTACTGGCACCTGTGTGGTCTCCACGAGATAGTGTCCATGACAGCTGGCATGTCAAGGTGGGGTTTCGGCTGCCCTCTGGTTGTGGTGGTGGGGATGGTTACAGGTCTATGGGACAGGGGTTGGTGCTCGGGGCAGAGTGCTGCCCTTCACCTTGGCCACCCAGAGGACATGCAGTTTTTTTCGGCACTGCTGGACGTTCCTTGATGTGTTGCCCACGGCGCTGACGCCCTCTCCCACCTGCATCCAGGTCCGGCGAATGGTGGCGGCAAGCAGCCTCCTTTCCACTCCGGACTGCAGGGTGTCCCACCTCTCCTCCATGGCGTCCAGTCGTGTCTCGAGTTCGCCGTCTGTGGAACGGGGTGCCGCTCTTCTTGCTGCCATCTAGTTGGCTGGGCTAAGTGTGTGTGGGGAGTGGTGTGTTTATTAAGCTGCACTGTGTCGACCTCCTGAGTCTCAATCCTGAACCCGGCGGGCGTTGGGGGTGGGCTTGGCCCAGGGACCGCAATTCAAGCGGCGCTCACTGTTCTGGTGCCCCACCCCCATCTACCCACCCCGCCACCATCCCCACCTCCACCACCCCAGAGATTCGATGGGACCGTGTGATGGGACCTGGGGCTCACTCAGATGGATGGAGGAAAGAGCTACCGTGGGCAGGAGTGAGACATTGTCAAACAATGCAGAGCACCAGAACTCAACCCAGAGCGGGTCGTCATCATCCTCTATCCCATGGGCCAGACCCGCTGTTACTGCCAACCCAGGGTCCGCAGGTAGGAATCATGGAGGGGTTGCAAGAGGGTGGGGGGGATGTTGCACACGGAGGGACTTCATGGGAGGGGGTGGCTGGCCAGAGGGTGTGAGGGGGTGGGATGGGATGTTCATGCCGCTGGCCTGTCCCGCTAGAACCTGGAGGCGATCAGAGCATCCTGTGCGCACCAACCCAGGAGCATGCGTTGTGCGGCCTTGTGGTAGTCCCCACTGTTTGCACATAATACACATATGAGATGTAATACGGTAAGGCTCCTGAACTACAGGTACGGAGGTAGATCGCTGCCTGCTGGCTCCGCCCAGCAGGTGGAGTATAAATGTGTGTGCTCACCATACTGCAGCCATTTCGGCAGCAGCTGTAGGAGGCAACACATCTCTGTGTAATAAAGCCTCGATTACACTCTACTCTCGTCTCGTCGTAATTGATAGTGCATCAATTTATTATGCAGAGATGTGTTGCCTCCTACAGCTGCGTCAACAAACTCTACGCCAGGCACCTCCTATCCACGTGGCAACAACTCCCCGGTGGATCATTGGAAGATTTCTGGCGTGTTCTGCACGCCCTGGCGAGGAACTGTGATTGCCAGTCAGTTTCGGCCATTGAACATTCCGAACTCCTAATCAGGGACGCTTTCGTTATGGGCATAGGGTCGGCGTACATCCGCCAGGGCCTCTTAGAAGGGGGTAAGCTCGACCTCGCGACGGTCAAGAAACTCGCGACCACGCTAATGGTAGCCTCCCGTCATGTACAAGTGTATGCCCCCGACCGCACGGCGACCCCATCCTGGACATCGTGGACCCCACCAGCGACCTCCCCCAGCCAACCCCAGGCCTGCGCCGCGCTGCAGCCAGCCAACCCCGGGGGGCCCAAGTGCTATTTCTGCGGGCACAAAAAGCACCCCCGCCAGCGCTGCCCGGTGCGGAGCACACTCTGAAAGGCCTGCAGGAAGAAAGGACATTTTGCTGCGGTGTGCCAGGCCCGGTCGATCGCCGCTGTAACCAGCCCCATTGTTCCTGCACCTCCCCCACGTGCGACCCGTGGGCGCCGCCATTTTACGCCCCTGCAACCCACGTGCGGCCTGTGGGCGCTGCCATCTTCCCCTCATCAGACCTCGTGCGGCTCGTGGGTGCCACCATCTTCCCCCATCATACCTCGTGCGGCCCGTGGGCACCGCCATCTTTAACGCCGCCTGCCACGTGCGCCCCATGGGCGCCGCCATCCTTGGCGCCATTTTGGAGGGCGCCTCAGGGCCCCTGCTTGTTGGGCACCTCATCGGGCCACTCATCGCCCGCAACCGCTGCAGCTTGCCTCCATCACGCTCGACCAGTCCCGGCCGCACAACCTCGCAACCGCGACAATGACGGTGAAAGTCGATGGCCACAAGACACCTTGCCCTCTCGACTCCGGGAGCACGAAGAGCTTCATCCACCCCGATATGGGAAGGCGCTGCTCCCTCGCGGTACACCCCATTACCCAACGAATCTCCCTGGCCTCCGGATCCCACTTCGTGGAGATCCGGGGGTACTGCACCGTCCAGGGCATAGAGTTCAGCAACTTCCGGCTCTACGTCCTCCCCAACCTCTGCGCAGCCTTGCTACTTGGTCTGGACCTCCAGTGCAACCTCCAAACTCTGAAATCCGGCCGGTGATGCAATAATAACTCCATTCAAGATAGTGGAAGCTTTTGCTCTGCCTTCGGGAACGTCTGCTCAAGCGGCCGAATAGTTTGCCCTTACTAAAGCATGTATTCTAGCTGAAAATAAAACAGTCAATATTTATACTGATTCCCGATCCGCTTTTGGGGTAGTACATGATTTTGGCCAATTATGGAAAATCGGGGGATTCATAACTTCCTCCAGCCAACCTATGAAACATGCTAATTGGTTTTACATTTACGAGATGCTGTTCAGCCCAGCAAGATAGCCGTTTTAAAGTGTGAAGCGCATACTACTGCAGATGATGAAGTCTCATGCAACAATAGATTTGCTGATGAAATAGCAAAGGAAGGGGCTCTCAAGCAGCAGCCACAACTGCAAGCTTCTGCAGTTGAACTTCCGTCCACCATAACAGAACCAAAGTTAAAACAGGCACAGGAGCAAGCCTCTCTACAGGAGCATCGCTCTTGGCTAAAAGCGGGTTGCTATCAAGACAATTTTGATAGGTGGATAAGTGCTTTGAAAATAGACCAAACGTATGAAGCTCTCAGAGAAATTATACTTTTGGAGGAGTTTAAAAATTCATTTCCTGATGTACTGAGAACTCATATGGGAACAGAGGGTTAAAACTGCGAGATTAGCAGCAGAAATGGCAGATGATTATGAATTAGTTCATAAATCAAAGCTTGGTTTCCGACATCAGTTTCAGCTTGTGAGGGATAGAAACTGGGGACATGAGAAATACTCAAGTGGTAAAGGTAAAGGTGATCTGATGGGAGATAATAAGGAGAGTGTACCTCAGATTAAAAAAGAAATCCAGGAGGGTGGAAAAGAAGTGAAAAGTTTCAAATGTTTTCACTGTCATAAACTAGGCCATGTGAAGTCAGTGTTGGTGGTTGAAGAAAAGCACTGGGAAGGCTGATGTGGTAAAACAGGATAAGACAGTGGGGTTTGTTAAAGTGGTAAAGGAAAGCCCAAGTGAAGCGAAGGAGGTGCAAAAGATTGTACAACCTGATCAAGAGGTGATTGATAAGAAGGTGCCAGATCTTTTTAAAGAATTTACTTGTGTGGGTAAAGTTTACTCATGTGTATCAGGAGGTGTAGGTAAAGAAGTCACAATTTTAAGAGATATGGGAGCTCGTCAATCCTTGATGGTTAGAGATGAGGAATTATGTAGTCTGGGGAAAATGTTGCCAGAAAAGGTGGTAATATGTGGAATTCAAAGTGAGAGGAGTAGTGTTCCATTATATAAGGTAAGGTTGGAAAGTCCAGCGAAGAGTGGTGAAGTGGTAGTAGAAGGAATAGAGAAATTATCTTGTCCAGGAATACAGTTTATCTTGGGTAATGATAGAGCTGGATCGCAGGTGGGAGTGATGCCTACTGTGGTTGATAAGCCAGTGGAAAATCAGACAACTGAAGTGTTGAAGGACGAATATCCTGCGATTGTGATACCAATGGGTATTAACAGTGACAGGGGAACTCATTTCACTAGCAAATTGACCAAAGCCTGAACAGAAGCCATGCGATTTGATTGGAAATTGCATATCCATTATCAGTCACAATCCTCAGGAATGGTGGAAAGGGCGAATTGAATAATTAAAACTGCAGTTACAAAGGTGTGTCAACAAAATGGGCTGCTGTGGCCAGATGCCATACCCATAGTAATGTATGCCCTGATAAATCAGAGAAATCGTAATACGGATTTAACCCCGGATGAGAAAATAATTGGAACGCCCCATGACAACTGGAACTAAACCCCCAATGGCTCCAGCGGCAATAGCCATAATATGGGCAGATGAGGCATCACTAAAGTATGCCCAGGCCATGTGTGAAACCGCTGAAAAAAAAAGAAAGAAAAAAAAAACATGAAAAGGTGCAAAAGGCTCAGATGCATCCAAAAGAGGGAAATACACACCCTTTAAACCTGGAGATCAAGTGTATGTGAAAGCACTAAACAAAGATTAGTGCGGCCTATCCCATTCGCCAGTAAAGAGATAGCAGAATGGGCTCTAAGACAAAATAGTACAGGACGTGGAGAAGATACACAGAATATGTTCGATTGGAGATTACCTGGATACGATATGAATAAGTTTAAAGGATGGTGGTGGCCTAGATTTAATGTAACACACCAGCCGCCCTGTTTGATCTTTCCCAATTATACTGGAGTCCCAAAAAGTAGCATATGCTTTAGGAAACATAAAGCATATGGGACCTACCCAGTCGGCACAAGTCAGTGCAACCAGGCCTTGAATTGGCAACCCCCTATGCCCCGCCTTACAGTTAAAGGGCTATCATCTTTGACTGGTTAGCGGTTGAAAATCGTACTAATGGAGGCCCCTGGCGAGGGGATCCGATTAGACTAATGATGACTGATAGTAAAGGAAACATGACCACATATAACGGCACATACTTTATCTGTAGACGCAAGGCTACAGACGGGGGCAGCACGGTAGCACAGTGGTTAGCACAGTTTCTCCCAGCTCCAGGGTCCCAGGTTCGATTCCCGGCTTGGGTCACTGTCCGTGCGGAGTCTGCACGTTCTCCCCGTGTCTGCGTGGGTTTCCTTCAGGTGCTCCGTTTTCCTCCCACAAGGCTAAAGATGTGCTTGTCAGGCGGATTGGCCATGCTAAATTGCCCTTAGTGTCCAAAAGGTTAGGTGGGGGTTACTGGGTTACAGGAATTGGGTGGAGGTGTGGGCTTAGGTAGGGTGCTCTTTCCAAGGGCTGGTGCAGACTCGATGGGCTGAATGGCCTCCTTCTGCGCTGTAAATTCTATGATTCTAAGGCGTGCCCATGGTTACCAGAAAATTGGGAGTGCTCCTGCTATTTGGGATACGTAGTCCCTTATGTACATCACGTCCAACAACTAAAGGACCATCCCCATCACAGGACGGCACGCAGTGTTATGACATGGGCACAAATGCTGGGAATCATGATACCACCATTAGGAATAGCCGCTAATGCATACGAACTACGCGAATTAAGAGACACCCTTGAGCAGGTAGCTAATGACACTGCGGAAGCTGTTCACCAAATAGAGACTGAGATGGTTGCTATAAGAGCAGTTGCCCTACAGAATAGGATGGCCCTTGATTTCTTGTTAGCAGAGAAGGGAGGTACTTGTACCCTGATTGGCAGTGACTGCTGCACATACATCCCTGATAACTCAGAGAAAATTGATTACCTGGTGGATCACATTCGTCGAGAGGTGGCACAGTTGCATGAGGATGAGGGATGGGACTTTTGGCTTCAGATGGTTGGGAACATTAGGACAGAGGATTGTGATTTGGATTATAATCATTATTGTAATCCTGATTGTCGTACGGTTACTGTTTAAATGTCCCAGCCTCTTAACAACCAGGTGTCTATAATACGTCCATTCCCCTTACATTATAGCCCACCCTTTGCTGCTGAGGACACTGTGATGTACTAACAATGTGTTGATCATATGATCAACAAGGAGGGAATTGTAGAAGGAACTTTAGTTGGCGGATTAATTGCCTTAATACCCTGTATTCCTTCTTAACTGGCTGCTTGACTATATTTCATGGCAATAGGCATTTGGCAAAGCATGATGGATATATTAGCTTTATTTTAGTCAAGAGGTTCTGCATGTAATAGACAGAAGGTCAGACAATGTAAACAAGTGCACAGCTGCACATTTTGCTGAGAATAGACAATTATTATTGTTTTTAGGCTGGGAATTCAAGACCTGTTGTTTAACCCTGCTCGCTTTTCTGTGTCTGGGCTTATCAAAGGAATGCCTCGTTTTTTCTAAATATTGCTTATTAAACCATATAAAGTACTGCTATACTCTTGTAAGGTGGGGACAATTAGAAGGACGGTGGTCACTCTAACTCCCTCCACGAACTTCGTGTTATAATAAAAGACCTTTGTGAAACCTCAAAGTTTTGGCTAGTTTTTTCCACAACATGGAGGATCGAGCTCTCCACCTACAATTCTGAGATTTTGTATCGTCCCAGTAAGCTCAAAGAGCCCCCGATGCCCTATCCCGAGGTACATGTGCCAGTGCACAAGTGGACCGACTCCGGACCCTACACAATGGCCTCTGTCACCGAGGGGTCACCCAGTTCTTTCACTTCATAAAGGCCCACAACCTACTCTACTCCATTGCGGAAGTCAGGGCGGTCACCAAAGACTGCCAGGTCTGCGCGGAGTGCAAACCGCACTTCTACCGGCCAGACCGGGCACACCTGGTGAAGGCCTCCCGTCCCTTTGAACGCCTCAGCATGAACTTCAAAGGGCCCATCCCCTCCTCCCACTGAAACACGTACTTCCTTAACGTGGTCGACGAATACTCCAGATTCCCCTTTGCCATTCCATGCCCCGATATGACGTCTGCCACAGTCATCAAAGCCCTCAATAGCATCTTCACTCTGTTCGGTTTCCCTGCTTACGTCCACAGCGATCGGGGATCCTCCTTTATGAGTGATGAGCTGCGTCAGTTCCTGCTCAGCAAGGGCATTGCCTCGAGCTGGATGACCAGCTACAACCTGTTGTGTTGGGCGCTCTGGATCCGTGGAGCACATACAGGCCACCAACACTTGAAATAGTGCAACACTATTTTCATTAACTGTTTAACACACTCTCACTGTGGGTTAACACGATATTAGCTTTAACTAAAGACCTTTGCCTTGTCCTAACCAGTCGATGCACTCAGCAGATGGTGAATGTCTGTGCTGCAGGCTGTGAGCCCTGTCCTACTAGGAAGCTGCAGCTCGAATGAGCGGGAACTCTGATGCCCCCTGTCTTTATAGTGCGTGTGCTCTAACTGGTGATTGGCTGCGGTGTTGATTGGTCCCACTGTGTGTCCATCAGTGTGTGTCTGCACCATGATATACTGGTGTATATTATGACACAACCTCCGGGGAAACGGGCAGGTGAAGAGGGAGAACGGGACAGTCTGGAAGGCCGTCCTGTTGGCCCTATGGTCTAAATATCTCCCGGTCTCCCGCTGGCAGGAGGTCCTCCCCGACGCCCTCCACTCCATCCGATCGCTACTTTACACTGCGACTAATGCAACCCCCCATGAACGTCTCCTTGCCTTCCCTAGGAGGTCCACCTCCGGGGTTTCGCTCCCAACGTGGTTGGCAGCTCCAGGACCCGTTCTCCTCCGCAAACAGGTGCGGCTCCACAAGCTGGACCCGTTGGTCGAGAGGGTACAGCTACTCCATGCAAACCCGCAGTACACCTACGTGGCGTACCCCGACGGCTGCCAGGACACAGTCTCCCTCAGGGACCTGGCACCAGATGGGTCCCCACCCACCCCTCCCCGCTCTGGCCCAACGCCACCCACCCTCCCCCCAGCGCACCTCACCACATCCCCCGATCCAGGACGATCCATCCTCCCATTGATTCCACCCGTGGATGAAGATGAGGATTACACGCTCCCGGAGACACCAGCGACCAAGCTGGCGCCTGCATCGCCACCGGGACTGCGGCGCTCACAGCGGAGGATCAAGGCACCCGACTAGCTGAATTTGTGAACTTTTCCAGAACTGTACACTTTAGAAATGCTCACTTACATGTAAATAGTTTTCCACCACCCCCGCTGGACTCCTTTATAACAGGGGGTGAATGTGGTTTCCACCACTGTTTGTATATAGTACACATATGAGATGTAATATGGTAAAGCTCCTGTACTACAGGTACGGGGGTAGATCCCTGCCTGCTGGCTCCGCCCAGTAGGCAGAGTATAAATGTGTGTGCTCTCCGAACTGCAGCCATTTCGGCAGCCGCTGTAGGAGGCTACACATCTCTGTGTAATAAAGCCTTGATTACTCTATACTCTCGTCTCGTCGTAATTGATAGTGCATTAGGCCTCCCGTGCCTGCCCAGGCCCCATGACCCACTGATCCTCGCCCTCACATGCACCCTCCTTGCCAGTGGTGGCCTGACATTCATCCTTCTCCTCCAGAATGTTGTACCTCTGCTGCACGATGTTGATGATGCAGCAGGCCACCACGATGCAGCCGACCCTCTCAGCGCCATACTGGAAGGCCCCTCCAGAGCGGTTCAGACATCTGAACCTCATCTTCAGGATGCCGAAGCACTGATCGCTCATGCCCCTGGTCACAGCGTGGGCAGCACTGTAGCGGGTCCCTGCATCAGTCTGTGGCCTCCGGATAGGAATCATCATCCACGATCACAGCAGATACCCCGTCACCCAGGAGCCAACCCCTCAGCCGGGGGTGGGGGGTGGTGCCTCAAAGAGGCCAAGAACCGTCAAATGTGCCAGGATGATGGCGTCACACACATTGCCCGGGTATGGTGCGCAGACGTATATGCTGTGCATCTCATGATCACAGACCAGCTGCATGTTCATTGAGTGGAACCTCTTTCAGTTTGTGAAGACTGACCTGTCATCTGCAGATGCTCATTGGGCGACAGGCATCCTGCCGATCAACCGCTGGATCCGAGGCATCTCAGCGATGGCGGCGAACCCCACTACCTAGGTAGCCTAGTGGGCTTGGTCCACATTGAAAATGATGTATTGTTCCGACTGGGCACAAAGGGCCTCCATGACGGCGCAGAAGCATCTGTGCACCAAGTTCTGTGAGATCCTGGACATGTCCCCACTCGGCGTCTGGAAGAACCCTGTTGCTTAGATGTTCAGGTGACCATCACCTTGATGGCCACTGGGAGTGGGTGTGCTACCCCATTCCCCCGTGGTGCCAGGTGTGCAATGATCTGGCAGATATGTTGCACTGTCCCCCTGCTCAGCCAGAATCTTTGACGGCATGCCCGGTCAAGCAGGTCCTCGAATGACAGGCACTGCTGGAACACATGGGGTCTCATGCATCACCTCCTTCCCACCTCATCCTTGTCCTGTTGGGCAGCCAGCTCTCCATCCTCACCAGCTGCCTCCTGTTCCTCTGGGGCACACTCTTCCTTGAGCAGCTCCAGCTCGTACAGCCTCAGTGCATCCCCAGGGCTCTGGCAACTAGGAGTGAGGCCACCATTGCTGGTTGAATTCCAATATCCATTGTTGGTAGGGGGTGAAAGGCCAACATGTATGCATGGTGTGTGTGGTAAACCACTGTGTTGCATTGTGTTATGTTCTACATGCCTGGGCTTGTTCCTGCTGGCTCCGCCTGTGGCTCCTCCCCTCGGGCTCATGTATAAAGGTGGCTTGTCTCCGCCTCTGCCTCAGTTCGGGCCCAGAGGCCAGGAGGTTAGCTGTTTAGTGTATTAAAGCCTCAGTTACATTCATCACTCGTTGTGTGCTTATTGAAGGCATATCAATTTAATACCCCCGAGCCCAACCAGGTCCAATGGCTACTAGGTAGACCCGATTCCCATTGCCAATCCTGCCCCAGGATGATCTACATCCCCTTCCCCCCAAGCCAACCCGGCCAGTGACAGGCCCAGCAGCCCACAGTCGCGCCTCTGCGTGTCCTACCTCCACTCTCTCCCTCATCAGTCATGCCATCTGTTTCCTGATTTGTAAAAGCACAAGTGAACCTTGCCATCAGGAATTCCCCCCAGTGGAGGCCGAGCATCGCGGAGGCCCTGGAGCATATCGGGACAGGCCCGCTAATGATCCGCGAAAGGCATTTCACGTGCGAGTGGAACGCACGACGTCGCTGTCGAGGCACCAGAGAATTACAATTTGGCATGAACCCGGCACCCACCACGATTTTGGCGTCAACACCGATT
Organism: Scyliorhinus torazame; assembly: GCF_047496885.1. Classification (NCBI taxonomy): domain Eukaryota; kingdom Metazoa; phylum Chordata; class Chondrichthyes; order Carcharhiniformes; family Scyliorhinidae; genus Scyliorhinus; species Scyliorhinus torazame. The sequence continues at coordinate 77,577,229 of NC_092715.1, forward strand.
CTCGGCACAATATCCTTTCCCGGTTTCAGCATCGGCCGACGGAGAATCCCGCCCTTCACCTCTGAGAGGGAGAGTCCTACCCAGAGTACTTTGTGCTGTTTTGGCGATCATACTTAGGAAGGAAGGGTATGCTTGCCTTGGAGGATGCTCCATTGTTGAGTACATTCAACACTGAATGCAACAGATGTTTGATCTCTCAGGGGATCAAAGAATATGGGGACGGGGCAAAAAAGTGGAGTCAAGGTGGGAGATCAGCCATGAGCATATTGAATGGCAAAGCAGGCTCAAAGGGTCCCATGGTCTGTTCTAGTTCCCAATTCTTACATTCTTATATTTTTAACCACCAGCCAAACCTCCCCCGCTGACCACGCAGAAGAGTTCATGGTTTATATGTTTTCGAATTATATGTTCCAGAATATTAATTTTCATTTTAGGAGTTTAAATATTAACAATATAAGAATGGGATTATCTGATTGAGAAACTGATGTTCAACCCCAAAGTAAATGCAATTCAAACAAAGCTTACTTGTGATTCTCTTGCAAGGTCAGAGTTGATAGCGAAAAACTGAATGATCTGTCTCTTAGCTTGCAACAGAGCCATGGAGTCCAGAGCAAGAGTTATTCAACATCATAAGCAATATAAATCATTCATATGGGTTACAGAATCAAATAATTGTGTTGAAATAAGTTGCTTACATTTCTGTTTGAACAATTCCAAAGCAAGCCAGATTGCCATTGCGATTCATTGTGAAAACTTGGCTCAAAGGTTCTTTTGTTTATGTTTACGTTTGCGTTTGCTGACAAGAGCAGGCTTTTCAGTTTGGTTTCAGTGAAGAAAAAACAGCTGGAAGATTTACTTTAGTTTGCAGCTAGTGGAAGAAATTTACAGTGGTCCTCAAAGAATCTTGTGGCAGAAAGCAGTCAGCTTAAATAATTAGCTTGGAAAGAGCTATACTGAAACCACACAAACAGAATGGGCCAAAATGTATGTCTAAAGCCAGGACAAGAAGCTGAAGCATCCACAGTCATGAAATCGTTAAACAAAATTGGAGGATCACTTAACGAAAAGCCATTGGAAGGATTTCCATGTAATGTGGACCTCGAGGAATAACTGGAATATTTGGTCAAATTGAAGTAAATTTCAGTGGGCTGTGGTATACCTTTGAGGTGGTCCCAAAAAAGGTGAATGAACCGTCAAATGCCCATCGGCATTATCCAATATAAACATTACTGGCAGCTGGAACTAGGCAGAAATATTTGAACCAGAGTTTATTATTTTTATTAATGTTACTTTTCCTCTGTCTAAGTTTCAGCAACTATCATTATCAGTTTGACAAAATTACCATCACTGGAAAACCCACGGCATTGTTTTTCCGAGAAGAATCATATTTTCCCATTGAGCAATCCGTGGAAGTTACTATAATGAAGTCCAGCCCCTGACGCTCATCTCAGCAAAACACAGGCAGACCTGAACAAGGCCCAGTTAATTAAAAATGAGTGTTCTGCAAATCAGGCACCAACAGTTTTACGTCCTGCTTCACAGAGAATGAAATTATCTTTATTCTTTCAGGGTATGTTAATGTGATCATTTGTATTCTTGGAATGAGAAAACTCAGATGCTGCATTAAGTTCAGGGACATTGATTCGATCATTTCACAAATAAGAATACTTTGTTTAAAGGCAGAATTGTGTAACAGTCATGATAATTGTGCATTTTACTTTGTATTATGTACAGGCAGGAATAATTTTCAAACGATAAGGAATCTGATTCTTGTTTGGTGTGCTTGGAAAGAGGACCTGTTTAGAGATTATAAAGAGCTAGGATTCAAATTAAAAAACAGGTCCTCAAGGGTCATAATCTCCGGATTACTGCCCGAGCCACGTGCAAATTGGCATAGGGAGGCAAGAATAAGGGAAGTTAACATGTGGCTGAAAGAGTGGTGTGGGAAAGAGGGGTTCCTTTTCATGGGACACTGGCATCAGTTTTGGGACAGGGGGGACCTATACCGTTGGGATGGTCTCCACCTGAATCGAGCTGGGACCAGTGTTCTGGCGAAAAGAATAAATAGGGTGGTCAATAGGACTTTAAACTAAAGATTGGGGGGGGAAGGGAAAGACAGGGAACCAAGAGGTGAAGTAATCAGTGGGAAGCGTAGCTGCTTAGGAATACAAAATAGCACGAAAAGACAAAACTCAGGAGAGGTTACGATAGTCCCCATCCCACAAAATATGACACAGTGTATGGAAAGGCTCAGTAAACCAAGGTCCACCACACTAAGAAAACAAAAAGGGACGGTCAATAGAGAATTAAAGGTGCGATATTTAAATGCGCGCAGTGTACGGAACAAGGTAGATGAGCTTGTGGCCCAGATTGTGACTGGCAGGTATGGTGTGGTAGGCATCACAGAGACATGGTTGCAGGGGGTTCAGAACTGGCATTTAAACATCCAGGGATTCACAACCTATCGAAAAGACAGAGAGGTGGGCAGAGGGGGCGGGGTTGCCTTGTTAATTAGGAATGAAATTAAATCAATAGCACTAAATGACATAGGGTCAGATGATGTGGAGTCTGTGTGGGTAGAGTTGAGGAACCACAAAGGCAAAAAAACCATAATGGGAGTTATGTACAGGCCTCCTAACAGTGGTCAGGACCGGGGGCACAAAATGCACCACAAAATAGAAAGTGCATGTCAGAAAGGCAAGGTCACAGTGATCATGGGGGACTTCAATATGCAGGTGGACTGGGTAAATAATGCTGCCAGTGGACCCAAGGAAAGGGAATTCATTGAATGTTTACAGGAGGGCTTTTTGGAACAGCTTGTGATGGAGCCCACGAGGGAACAGGCCATTCTGGACTTAGTGTTATGTAATGAGCCAGACTTGATTAAAGATCTTAAAGTAAGGGAGCACTTAGGAGGCAGTGATCATAATATGGTCGAATTCAATCTCCAATTTGAAAGAAAGAAGGTAGAATCAGATGTAAAGGTGTTACAGTTAAATAAAGGTAACTACAGGGGCATGAGGGAGGAACTGACGAAAATCGACTGGGAGCAGAGCCTAGTGGGAAAGACAGAAGAACAGCAATGGCAGGAGTTTCTGGGAGTAATTGAGGACACAGTGCAGAGGTTCATCCCAAAGAAAAGAAAGGTTATCAGAGGGGGGATTAGGCAGCCATGGCTGACAAAGGAAGTTAGGGAATGCATCAAAGCAAAAGAGAAAGCCTATAATGTGGCAAAGAGTAGTGGGAAGTCAGAAGATTGGGAAGGCTACAAAAACAAACAGAGGATAACAAAGAGAGAAATAAGGAAAGGGAGGATCAAATATGAAGGTAGGCTAGCCAGTAACATTAGGAATGATAGTAAAAGTTTCTTTAAATACATTAAAAACAAACGGGAGGCAAAAGTTGACATTGGGCCGCTCCAAAATTACGCTGGTAATTTTGTGATGGGAGACAAGGAAATAGCTGAGGAACTAAATAAGTACTTTGCGTCAGTCTTCACAGTAGAAGACATGAGTAATATCCCACCAATTCCGGAGAGCAGGGGGCAGAGTTGAATATGGTAGCCATCACAAAGGAGAAAGTGCTAGAGAAACTAAGAGGTCTAAAAATTGATAAATCTCCGGGCCCAGATGGACTACATCCTAGAGTTCTAAAGGAGATAGCTGAAGAAATAGTGGAGGCGTTAGTTATGATCTTTCAAAAGTCACTGGAGTCCGGGAAAGTCCCAGAGGATTGGAAAATCGCTGTTGTAACCCCCCTGTTCAAGAAGGGAACAAGGAAAAAGATGGAAAATTATAGGCCAATTAGCCTAACCTCGGTTGTTGGCAAGATTCTAGAATCCATTGTTAAGGATGAGATTTCTAAATCTTGGAAGTGCAGGGTCAGATTAGGACAAGTCAGCATGGATTTAGTAAGGGGAGGTCGTGCCTGACAAACCTGTTAGAGTTCTTTGAAGAGATAACAAATAGGTTAGACCAAGGAGAGCCAATGGATGTTATCTATCTTGACTTCCAAAAGGCCTTTGATAAGGTGCCTCAAGGGAGACTGCTGAGTAAAATAAGGGCCCATGGTATTCGAGGCAAGGTACTAACATGGATTGACGATTGGCTGTCAGGCAGAAGGCAGAGAGTTGGGATAAAAGGTTCTTTTTCGGAATGGCAACCGGTGACGAGTGGTGTCCCGCAGGGTTCAGTGTTGGGGCCACAGCTGTTCTCTTTATATATTAACGATCTAGATGACGGGACTGGGGGCATTCTGGCTAAGTTTGCCGATGATACAAAGATTGGTGGAGGGGCAGGTAGTATGGAGGAGGTGGGGAGGCTTCAGAAAGATTTAGACAGTTTAGGAGAGTGGTCCAAGAAATGGCTGATGAAATTCAACGTGGGCAAGTGCGAGGTCTTGCACTTTGGAAAAAAGAATAGAGGCATGGACTATTTTCTAAACGGTGACAAAATTCATAATGCTGAAGTGCAAAAGGACTTGGGAGTCCTAGTCCAGGATTCTCTAAAGGTAAACTTGCAGGTTGAGTCCGTAATTAAGAAAGCAAATGCAATGTTGTCATTCATCTCAAGAGGCTTGGAATATAAAAGCAGGGATGTACTTCTGAAGCTTTATAAAGCATTAGTTAGGCCCCATTTAGAATACTGTGAGCAATTTTGGGCCCCACACCTCAGGAAGGACATACTGGCACTGGAGCGGGTCCAGCGGAGATTCACACGGATGATCCCAGGAATGGTAGGCCTAACATATGATGAACGTCTGAGGATCCTGGGATTATATTCATTGGAGTTTAGGAGGTTGAGGGGAGATCTAATAGAAACTTACAAGATAATGAATGGTTTAGATAGGGTGGATGTAGGGAAGTTGTTTCCATTAGCAGGGGAGACTAGGACCCGGGGGCACAGCCTTAGAATAAAAGGGAGTCACTTTAGAACAGAGATGAGGAGAAATTTCTTCAGCCAGAGAGTGGTGGGTCTGTGGAATTCATTGCCACAGAGGGCGGTGGAGGCCGGGACGTTGAGTGTCTTTAAGACAGAAGTTGATAAATTCTTGATTTCTCGAGGAATTAAGGGCTATGGAGAGAGAGCGGGTAAATGGAGTTGAAATCAGCCATGATTGAATGGCGGAGTGGACTCGATGGGCCGAATGGCCTTACTTCCGCTCCTATGTCTTATGGTCTTATGGATAGCTGGCCTGTCTTTTTTTTCAGAAACCAGAGGTTACAGGTTGGGAGGAAGCAGCAAACATTGTTGCGGTATCAACCCTTTGGAAGAGCTTGAAAGAAAGAACTTGCATTTATATTCCTCCTTTCACAACTTCAGGTTGTCTCACAGCTACTTAAGTACTTTTGAAGTGCAGTTACTGTTTAAATGCATTAACACAGCAACCAATTTGCAGATAGCAAGATCTCACAAAAGCAACTAAATAAATGGCCATATAATCTTTGAGATGTTGATTGAGGTATAAATATTGGCCAGGACACTAGAGAGAACTCCCCTGCTCTTCATAATAGCAAATTACTGCGGATGCTGGAATCTGAAACCAAAAGGAAAATGCTGGAAAATCTCAGCAGGTCTGGCAGCATCTGTCGAGAGAGAAAAGAGTTAACGTTTCCAGTTCAGATGATTCTTTGTCTAAGCTTTGACAAAGGGTCATCTGTAATCGAAATGTTAGCTCTTTTCTCTCTCTACAGATGCTGCCAGATCTGCTGAGATTTTCCAGCATTTTCCCATTGGTCCCCTGCTAGGGGCTTTTCACAGTAACTTCATTTCATGCCTACTGGTGACAATAAGCGATTATCATTATCATTATCTTCAAGTAAGTAGGATTCCTTGCACCCACCTGAGAATTCCAGCTGGTGCCAGGTCCCTGAGGGAGATTGTGTCTTGGTGGCCGTCGGGCTACGCTACGTAGGCATACTGCGGGTTTGCGTGGAGTCGCTGTGCCCTCTCACCAAATGGGTCCGCCTTGTGGTGCCGCACATGCTTGCGTAGGAGAATGGGTCCTGGAGCTGCCACCATGGTGGGAGCGAAGCCCCAGAGGTGCACCTCCTGGGGAATGCAAAGAGACGTTCGTGGCGGATTTCGTTAGTCGCCGTGCACAGGAGCGACCGAATGGAGTGAAGTGCGTTGGGGAGGACTTCCTGCCAGCGGGAGGCCGGGAGACTTCTGGACTGCAGGGCCAGCTGGACGGCCTTCCAGACCATCACATTCTCCCACTCCACCTGCCCATTTCCCCGGGGGTTGTAGCTGGTCGTCCTGCTCGAGGCAATGCCCCTGTTGAGCGGGTACTGGCGCAGCTCATCGCTCATAAATGAGGATCCCCGGTCGCTGTGGACGTAGGCGGGGAAACCGAACAGAGCGAAGATGGTGTTGAGGGCTTTGATGACGGTGGCAGACGTCATATCGGGCATGGGATGGCGAAGGGGAATCTGGAATATTCGTCGACCACATTGAGAAAATACCTGTTGCGGTCGGTGGAGGGGAGGGGCCCTTTGAAGTCCACGCTGATGCGTTCAAAGGGGCGAAAGGCCTTCACCAGGCGCACACGGTCTGGCCGGTGGAAGTGCGGTTTACACTCCGCGCAGACCTGACAGTCTCTGGTGACAGCCCTGACCTCCTTGATGGAGTAGGGCAGATTGCGGGCCTTAATGAAGTGATAAAAGCGGGTGATCCCTGGGTGACAGAGATCGTCGTGCAGGGTCCGGAGTCAGTCCACTTGTGCGCTGGCACAAGTACCTCGGGACAGGGCATCGGGGGGCTCGTTGAGCTTACCGGGGCGATACAAAATCTCGTAATTAAAGATAGAGAGCTCGATCCTCCACCACAAGATCTTATCATTTTTGATCTTACCCCGTTGTGTGTTCTCAAACATGAAGGCAACCGACCGTTGGTCTGTGAGGAGAGTGAATCTCCTGCCGGCCAGGTAATGCCTCCAGTGCCGCACAGCGTCAACGATCATAGATTATCATAGAATTTACAGTGCAGAAGGAGGCCATTCAGCCCATCGAGTCTGCACCGGCTCTTGGAAAGAGCACCCCACCCAAGGTCAACACCTCCACCCCATCCCCATAACCCAGTAACCCCACCCAACACTAAGGGCAATTTTGGACACTAAGGGCAATTTATCATGGCCAATCCACCTAACCTGCACATCTTTGGACTGTGGGAGGAAACCGGAGCACCCGGAGGAAACCCACGCACACACGGGGAGGGTGTGCAGACTCCGCACAGACAGTGACCCAAGCCGGAATCGAACCTGGGACCCTGGAGCTGTGAAGCAATTGTGCTATCCACAATGCTACCGTCCTGCCCTTACGTTAGCTTGGGCCTTCTTTTCGACGGAGGAGTGCCGAATTTCGGAGGCATGGAGGGTGCGGGAAAAGAATGCCACGGGCCTGCCTGCCTGGTTGAGGGTGGCGGCCAGAGCGACGTCTAATGCATCGCTCTCGACTTGGAAGGGGAGCGTCTCGTCGACCGCGTGGCGATGTCGGCCTTGATACGGTTGAAGGCCTGGTGAGCCTCGGCTATCAGTGGGAAACCGGTGGAGTGGATGAGTGGGCGGGCCTTGTCCGCATAGTTGGGGACCCACTTGGCATAGTACAAAAAGAACCCCAGGCATCGTTTGAGGGCCTTGGGGCAGTGGGGAAGGGGGAGATCCATGAGGGGGCGCATGCGATCGGGGTCGGGCCCTAGAACTACGTTCTGAACCACATAGCCGAGGATGGCTAATCGGTTCATGCTGAACACACACTTCTCCTTGTTGTGGGTTAGGTTGAGGAGTTTGGCGGTGTGGAGAAATTTGGGAAGGTTAGCGTCGTGGTCCTGCTGGTCGTGGCCACAGATGGTGACGCTATCCAGGTACGGGAAAGTGGCCCGCAGTCCGTACCGGGCAACCATTCGGTCCATCTCCCGATGGAAGGTGGAGACCCCGTTAGTGACGCCGAAGGGAACCCTAAGGAAATGGTAAAGGTGGCCGTCCGCTTCAAACGCGGTGTACGGGCGGTCCGCCTTGCGAATGGGGAGCTGGTGGTAGGCAGATTTCAGGTCCACTGTCGAGAAGACCCGGTAATGTGCAATCTGATTGACCATATCAGATATGCGTGGGAGGGGGTACACGTCGAGCTGCATGTACCGATAAATGGTCTGAATGTAGTCAATGACCAACCTGTTTTTCTCCGCCGTTTTTGCCAGTACCACTTGGGCTCTCCAGGGGCTGTTGCTAGCCTTGATGATACCTTTCCACAGCAGCCGCTGGACCTCAGACCGGATGAAGGTCCTGTCCTGGGTGCTGTACCGTCTGCTCCTGGTGGCGATGGGTTTGCAATCCGGGGTGAGGTTTGCAAACAGAGAAGGCGGGTCGATCATAAGGGTCATGAGGCCGCATACAGTAAGGTGTGGTAGGGGCCCGCCAAATTTCAGGGTTAGGCTCTGGAGGTTGCACTGGAAGTCCAGGCCGAGTAGCAAGGCAGCGCAGAGGTTGGGGAGGACATAGAGCCGGAAGCTGCTGAACTCTACGCCTGGATGGCGAGGGTAGCGATGCAGTACCCCCGGAACACCATGGAGTGGGATCCGGAAGCCAGGAAGATTCATTGGTTAATGGGGTGTACCGCGGGGGAGCAGCGCCTTACCGTTTCGGGGTGGATGAAGCTCTCAGTGCTCCCGGAGTCCAGAAGGCAGGATATCTCATGCCCGTCGACCTTCACCTTTGTTGATGCGGTCGCGAGGTTGTGCGGTCGGGACTGGTCGATCGTGACGGAGGCGAGACGCGGCTGGTCGTCGGCGATTGCAGGCGATGAGCGGCCTGATGAGGTGGGGGTCCTGAGTTGGAGAAGATGGCGGCGCCCACGGGCCGCACGTGTCCTGAGGCAGGCAAGATGGTGGCGCCCTTGGGCCGCACGTTTCCTGGGGCAGGCAAGATGGCTTCGCTCATTGGTTGTGAGGCAAGCAAGATGGCGGCGCCTACGGGCCGCATGTGTTGTGAGGGGAGCAAGATGGCGGCCACGATGGAGTGGCCGCTGGCGGTGTCCACGATGCCCAGGAGGGGTGGGCCGTGCGGTCGGGGGCAAATGCCTGTACGTTGCATGAGGCGACTGTGAGCGATAGCGCTAGTTTCTTGGTCGCCGTGAGGTCAAGCGTATCCCCTTCTAAGAGGCGATGGCGGATGTAGGCCGACCCTCTGCCCATAATGAATGCGTCTCTCATTAGCAGGTTAGATTGTTCAACGGCTGAAACGGCCTGGTAATCACAGTCTCTCACCAGGGCGAGCAGGGCATGCCAGAAATCTTCCACAGACTCACCGGGAAGTTGGTACCGCGTGGACAGGAGGTGCCTGGCCTAGATCTTGTTGGTCTGCTGAGCGTAGTTCTCCTTCAGTAGCGCCATGGCCTCTGCGTAGGTAGGCCCGTCCTGGATGAGGGGAAAGACATCGGAGCTCAGCCGCGTGTAGAGAATCTGGAGCTTCTGGGATTGGGTCTGTCGCAGATCCGATGTATGCTTTAAAGCAAGCTAGCCAATGTGCAAAGTCCTTTTTGGCGTTGTCTGCTCAAGGATGCAGCTGCAGGCGATCCGGCTTGATGCGGAGATCCACCTTTGTAAAATCTCTGTGTAATAAATTGATGCACTATCAATTACAACGAGACAAGAGTAGAGAGTAATCGAGGCTTTATTACACAGAGATGTGTGGCCTCCTACAGCTGCTGTCGAAATGGCTGCAGTTCGGAGAGCACACACATTTATACTCCGCCTACTGGGCGGAGCCAGCAGGCAGGGATCTACACCCATACCTGTAGTACAGGGACCTTACTGTAATACCTTCGTATGCAGTGTAGTATATACAATATAATACAACAGTGGTGACCACCACATAGACGCCACCAGCACAGACACAGGCCAATGCGGGAAGATGGCCGCCCGCTGCGCAGCACCGATGTTCCAGCACCGTGACATGGAGATGCTCCTGAGCGCCATGGAGCAAAAGAGGGAGGCCTTGTACCCCAGACACGGCCGCAGGGTCGCAGTCAACACCGCCCGGCACCTGTGGAGGGAGATGGGAAAAGCTGTCAGCGCCATTGGCATAAAACCCAGGACAGGCAACCAGTGCCACAAGAAGGTCAATGACCTAGTCATGGCAGCCAGGATGAGTACTGTAGCCATCTGGGATGGCCACGTCCCGATTACAAAATGGACACTTGCAAAGAATGCAGGGAAAATTGGACAATGCTAAGGAACAAGCAGGTGCAAGCGCTGTCTGTTGATTAGAACCTTAAACTCTCAGACAAGACAGAAACTACCGAGCAATCTACATACTAATGAGCCATCTCCGGGGACAAAAGGGAAACATTTAGATACACAATGTTAAGGCAGACTCCCCGGCGCCAGAAAAAGCTAAGACAAAGCAGACTAACAGTCACCAGGACACGCCCAGCGATCAGGGAACCACCCCTCTATTGGAGGAAGATCGATACGACTGATTGGGAAGGACCCAATTAGTTGAGGCCAAATTCACGGCCTGCCCAAAAGCGCGCGAAGCCCTTTTTAGTATAAAAGATATTCCCCAAGGGAGAATCCTCCTCCTTTGGCTTTGGCTCTCAGTGAAGAGAGAGACCTGCCTAGCAGCTGCAACAGGCCAAGTAAGTCCCAAATCAACGCACGCTACGAGATAGACGCTCCTAGTTGCTACCCTATAAACAGCTCAGCCCAGCAGCCTCAGAACCGAGCAACGGCCATTGTTCCTCTGACTGAGTGGGCACCCGAAGCTAAGTATAGGCATTAGTAATAGTGATAGTTTAGTTTGTAGAGTTTATGCATGAGTAGATTTGACTGTGTGTAAATAAAAGAGCATTGCTTTTGAACTTACTAACTGGTGTATCGAGTCATTGATCAGTATTCGGTTCTGAACCTTGTGGCGGTGTCGAAAGATACCTGGTGACTCTTGAGCAAACGTAATTAAACAGAGACAAAATAAGAGCCAACCAAAGATTAGCAACATTTACTGACGACTCCGCCGGGACTCGACATGGAAGTGGCCTAACCACTCCGAGAGAACCCAAAATTTGAATTGAGAATCCAATTGGGAACAGAAAGAAAAACCACAAGCGTCAAAACAGTACTGATCAAGCCTCTGAGGTTCGGAAGTGTGTTAATGCATGCGTACTAACAGGGATATAAGGTAAACCTGAGAGATTTTGTTGCGTAAAGCTGTCGGGAGTTTTGTAGGCCGGAAATTAGCGTAAGCCGTACCCGTGTTTACATCACCACTTTATCACCCCCTGTTCCAAATTCAGTAGAGAACCTAGATAGAGAAAATAGCAATGAAGGCATTGGAACGCCTTATGAACCCCCAGGAATTCGAGGTTGCAGCGACCAGTAGAGTAGGACAGTGTCCCGTTTGGGAAGATGAGATCAGGAAATATCTCAAAGGGAAAGGATGGCCCCTTTGGAGCGAATTCTGCAATAATGAGGAAACAGGACCCGGGAGTATAGGACATACTTGGTGGGAGAACCTGTCAGAGATACACAAGAAGAGCTTAGGCAAAGCTCGCAAGCCTATGGCAATCGTGTCCTGTTTGGCACAATTGCGAGGCAAAGAGGAGGTTGTTAGGACGCTCCGTAGAGAGATAGAGGAGAGAGACAGAACCAGTGAGGTAGACGAGAGTGAGGGAGAGAAAGAGAATCGAGATTTAAAAGAGCAGTTAGCAGCAAGGGACAGAGAAGTGGATGATGCCAAGTGGGCACATCAGTCTTGTCTCGCGCATTTGAACAGTTTTCAGACGCAATATGATAAGGCCTACCAGGATACGCAACGTGCGGTCTTGGTAGGACAAGAAACCGAACAACAGGTAGAGCAATTGCAGAAACAGTGCAATGATTTAAAAGCGCTCCACACTTCCACGACGGAACAAAGGCAGAGCTCCATAGACCACGCAAAGTGCCGGAAGCAAATTGCAGAATTGTAATCTCTGCTTTCCATTCAAAATGGATTTCAAAGTCCATTCGGACCCCAATTAGATCAAGAAAATGGCCCCGATTGGCAGGAATTAAACGAGACTGCCCATAAATACTGACATGGGACATGTACGCAGGGAAAACCCCAGAAAAGAAAAGCGCCCCAAACCCCAACCGAACAAGCAGAACACACCCCCATGAATCCTGTCACCACACACCGCAGGGCCGCAGAAGGAGAAGCAGATTTCCTTTACACAACCCCGTTAACCGTAACCCAATTACGGGACGTGTGTGTAAAAATTACACCGTTCCTTCCCACTTCAGACCCCCACCAATTTTTCACGAAAGTCAAACAACAGGCTACCATGTACGGCCTGGACAAAAAGGAGCAAGTGAAGCTCACAGTTTTAAGCCTCGACCCTTCAGTCGTAGCAGCCCTTCCCGAACCACAGAATGTAGGAGGAGGCACACTCCAAGAGCTGCACACAGCGATCCTTGATGCGGTTGGTTTTAACAGAGGAGACCCTGGAGAAGGCCTAAATAAGTGTAGGCAAAAGAAGACTGAGCACCCCACAGCGTTTGCTGGACGTTTGTGGATTCACTTTACCGCAGTTTTTGGAGAGTTAGCCCGTGCCCATTTATCCTCAGATAATATGGCCAAATGGACCCGAATTCTAGTCTCCCACGCCACAGAAGCAGGATGAAAAGCTTGCACAAATTATGATCCCTCAGATGAGGCCCACAATGAAAAATGGGTTTTGAAGAGATTGTCCCGCGCTTGGGAGCAATCAATTGCAGGCAAAACCGCATTTATAACACCCGATGTAGAGCCGGCAGAAATGAACCCAGTTAAAGCACACCAGAACCCCACATGAGTAAATGAGGGCAGGAACAGCCAACCCCAGCCAAAACCTCAAGAATGTTACAACTGTGGACAGCTAGGACACTTTGCATGAGAGTGCAATGCGCCCCAGGAGCAGCAGAGAAACCAACAGACAGGCACCCTAAACAGGAATAGGGCAAAGCCGATCCATAGCGTTAGCGCCCGTTCAGAGAATGCAGACATGAACGGCACCGACTGACAGTGTTCGGGCTCCCCAACTTGGGTCTGCATCACCCTTTAGGACAAGTCCGGTAGACCGGTTGTAGCAGGCAAAGTCCGGGGACACCCCGTAGAATTTCTTTGGGACACAGGAGGGTCCCGCACCACGCTCAATTCCTCCACGATGTTTCAACGAGACACGTGGCCCACAACAGACACCATCACACTCAGCGGTTTTACAGGCCATTTACAACAGGGACACATCACAGCCCCTACAGCAATACAGATAGGGAACATCATGACTAAGCACCCTGTAGTTTTAGTTGATCTGCCCTAGACAGCAGAACATATCCTTGGGATCGATTTCATGAGCTACCATAACCTTTCTTTCGACCCAGTGAACAAGTGTGTTTGGAAAATGGCAAAGGCAGCACGAGCCCCTGTCACGCTCACAGTAGGAGAGTACGTAAATAGGATTAGCTCAGTAGGAGACTTCTGGTTCAACCCTCGAACCATTAGTGCAGACAACAGGTTAGGGCAGTCCTGCAGGAACATGAAGCAGCATTTGCACAGCACAAGCGCAACTGTGGCAATATGACTGGCTTTGTGAACATTACAGGTCCCGACCCTAAACCCCAGAAGCAGTACGGATTTCCCCAGGAAGCAAAGGGAGAAATCTCCAAAGTGATAGAGAGTTTGTTGGATCAAGGCGTACTCAGATCAGTAGCCTCCACAAACAACGCACCGATTTGGCCCGTCAGAAAACTGGATGGATCATGGCGACTGACCATTGATTACCGGGAACTGAACAAGGTAACCCCAGCAGCAGCCCCCACCGTAGCCACGAGTCCCGAGACCATGCTCAAACAGGGACTCCAGTCAAAACAAATTTCGGTTTTGGACATTAGTAATGGCTTTTGGTCCATTCCATTGGCTAAAGCGTGCCAGTACAAATTCGCCTTTACATTCCAAGGGCAACAATACCCCGATTTTCTGGTGCAGTATGTTGACGACTTGTTACTACAGACAGACACAAAGGGAGAGCACATTTCGCTTCTCGCCGAGCTCCTGGCACTCCTAAAAGAAATTGGTTGTAAAGTCTCAAGAAGCAGGCACCTTGGGAATGGCTTCCACAGCATACAGATGTCGTGGACGCTTTAAAACACTCAGCACAGCCCCCGCACTACAGGTCCCAGATCCACTTTCCCCATATGCAATCGAAGTTGCAAGCACCGACCGAACCCTTTCAGCCGTACTCCTCCAGGAACGCCATGACCAATTATGCCCCGTAGCATACGCCTCACGCATGTTAGGCCCCGTAGAGCAAGGATTTTCTGCCTGTGAAAGGCACCTGCTCGCAGTTGTTTGTGCAGTGCAATACTTCGTATATATTACAGGACTCAACCCCATCACCATCCTCACAGAACACACCTCAACACAGCTATTGTTAGACTGCCGAGAGAATTACCGGTTGCGGTATATATGTAGAGGACGCGCAGGGACGTGCCCTAAAAGAAATTTTGTTAAAATTGCCAGGACACTTAGGCTCGCAGGCAGCAGAGCTGGCAGCGATTGCATATACTGTAGACCACCCAGACTCATTCCTGACCCCAGTAGACATCTATTCGGACAGCTTGTATGTCTGTAATAGTTTGACAGAGTTCCTACCACTGTGGGAAACAAGAGGATTTGTTTCCGCGGACGGTAAACCCCTACCCTCAGCCCCATTACTCCGTCATATCTTAGAGACAGCGAAGGATAGGAAGATTTGACTGTGTGTAAATAAAAGAGCATTGCTTTTGAACTTACTAACTGGTGTATCGAGTCATTGATCAGTATTCGGTTCTGAACCTTGTGGCGGTGTCGAAAGATACCTGGCGGCTCTTGAGCAAACATAATTAAACAGAACCAAATTCAGAGCCAACCAAAGGTTAGCAACAATACCCCCCACTGTGCCCATGGCACCAACCCCCCAACCCCCACACATGTGGCACCGCCCCCCCCCCCCCCCCCCGCATGGGGGGAAGTTACGACCCTAGCTGAGACCTACATGGCTGCACCCACCCATGCAAGCTGCATTGGCAGGATGGCCTGTGAACCTATGCCAACATACACCCACCCGCTGGGCTGCAAATATATGTCCACCTAATCTGTTGATCTTTTTATGCTGCCCCCCTCCCCCCCCCCCACCCCCAGGACAAGCGCGCCCATAACAATCGGGAGCACGCCAGGACCGGAGGGGGCCCACCTGAATTGTGCCCCTTCACCGTGCATGTACAGAGGGCCCTGGACCTCGTAGGCGGACCCGAGGACCAGGAGGTTGCGGATGCCGAGATCGGGGGCGCACCACCAAGTGAGACCCCCCCCCCTGTCTGGCCCTCTTGTCCAGGGTTCTACCTGGGCTGACCCTGGTGCACTTGCCGTCGTGGATCCGCAACGCTGCAGCGGCCAGCTGGATAGTGAGCATAGCATGCTGTAGTCCACAATGTCTCTGCAGGAGGGAGGGTGGAGAGTCAGAGAATGTAGCAAGGTGAGGATTCCCTTGACCATCCAATGCCGCCAGGTTACATGGTTGCTCTGAGTTATACTGCTACGCCACCCTCAACATGGGACGGTAAATCTGCCACTGACATTGGACAATGTAGAATCCCCCCCGAGTTTGTCTCCATCTACTCTGCCCTTTTCGATTTTGAACACTTTTATCAAATCTCCTTCCAATCTTCTCTTCTGAGAACAGTCTCAGTTTCTCCAAACTACCAGGCAATTGAAGCTTCTTATCCCTAAACCATTCCTGACAATCTTTTCTGCACTTTGCCTCATGCCTTCACATCCTTCCTAAAGTGTGATGCCCAAAACTGGATACAATACTCCAGCTGAGGCTGAAACAGTGTTTTATACGGGTTCATCACAACTTGGTGGCCACACTGTCAGAAGGATGCAGAGGATACAGAAGAGATTTTCCAGTATGTTGCCTGGTATGGAGGACATTAGCTATGACGAGAGGTTGGATAAACACGGTTTGTTCCCACTGGAATAATGGAGGTTAAGGGGCGGCCTGAAAGCAGTCGACAAAATTCTGAGGGGCAAGGACAAAGTGGATTGTCAGAAGCTTTTTCCCAGGGTGGAAGAATCAATTACTGGAGGACTTAGCTTTAAGGTGCGAGGGGCAAAGTTTAGAGGAGATATGAGGGAAGTTGTTTATACAGAGGGCAGTGGGTGCCTGGAACTCCCTGATGGAAGAGGTGGCGGATGTATGTACAATAGTTACGTTTAAGGGGCATCTTGCCAAATACATGAATAGGATGGGAATAGAGGGATACGGACTCCGGAAATGTAGAAGGTTTTAGGTTAGACAGACTGCATTATTGGCGCAGGCTTAGAGGGCCAAAGGGCTCTTATACCACCCCCGAGGGGGCAGAGCCACAGGCGGAGCCCACAGGGGCATAGGACAGTACAATACAGTGGTGAATTGCAGTAGCAATAAATTCACCACATTCACCCCGTTAAAAACTGAAGTCCAGCGGGGGTGAAGTGGGCTCACATATCGAGCCTGTCCAGAGCCTTAATCGTTCTCTGTGATCGCCTCAGCTCCAGCTTCGCTGCGGGCACAGGTGTTGGACTCGTTGACCCCGGGAGCGTGTCGTCTGGAGCTTCATCATGGTATGTCGGTGATGGGGGAAGGGGGGTGTAGGCTGTGTTGGGGCAGGGGCGGTGTTCAGGATCCCCAGGGGGGCAGCTGGTAGCCCGCCGTGAGGGATTCGTTTGGTGGTGATAGGCGGTGTGGGGGGGACGCGTTGGTGATGGTCGCTGGGGAACCGGCGGGTACCAGATCCCGGAGGGAGACTGTATCCTGTCGTCCGTCGCGGTGCGCCACGTAGGCATACTGAGTGTTGACATGTAGGAGCTGGACCCTCTCGACCAGCGGGTCAGACTTATGGCTCCTCGCGTGCTTCCGGAGGAGGACAGGCCCCGGTGTTGTCAGCCAGGACAGAAGCGAGACCCCGGAGATGGACATCCTGGGGAAGACAAATAGACGGTCGTGAGGGGTCTCGTTCGTGGCTGTGCAGAGGAGCGACCGAATGGAGTGGAGTGCGTAGAGGAGGACCTCCTGCCAGCGGGAAACCGGGAGACTTCTAGACCATAGGGCCAAAAGGACGGCCTTCCATACCGTTGTTTTCTCCCTCTCCACTTGTCCGTTTCCCCGGGGGTTGTCGCTGGTAGTCCTGCTCGAGGCAATGCCCTTACCGTGCAGGTACTGACGCAGCTCATCGCTCATAAAAGAGGAGCCCCGGTCACTGTGGACGTAAGTGGGGAAACCGAACAGGGTGAGGATGCTGTGCAGGGCCTTAATGACAGTGGCCGCGGTCTTGTCGGGACATGGGACGGCGAAGGGGAAACGGGAGTATTCGTCAACGACGTTGAGAAAGTACACATTGCGGTCAGTGGAGGGAAGGGGCCCTTTGAAATCGACGCTGAGGCACTCAAAAGGGCGGGAGGCCTTCATCCGGTGGGCCTTGTCTGGCCGTTAGAAGTGCAGCTTGCACTCCGCACAGACTTGGCAGTCCTTGGTCATGGCCCTGACCTCCTCGGCGGAGTAGGGCAGGTTGCGGGGCTTGATGAAGTGGGGAAGCCGGGTGACCACCGGGTGACAGAGGTCATTGTGGATGGCCCGAAGTCGGTCATCGTGCACGCTGGCGCATGTGCCGCGGGACAGGGATCTGGGGGCTCATTGAGCTTCCCAGGACGATACACGATATCGTAATTATAGGTGGAGAGTTCGATTCTCCACCTCAAGATCTTATCATTCTTGATCTTGCCCCGCTGTGTGTTGTTGAACATAAAGTCTACAGACCGTTGGTCGGTGATGAGGGTGAACATCCTACAGGCCAGGTAGTGCCTCCAATGTTGCACAGCTTCCACAATGGCTTGAGCTTCCTTTTCGACAGAGGAGTGTCAAATCTCGGAGGCGTTGAGGGTGTGGGAAAAGAAGGCCACGGGCCTGCCTGCCTGGTTAAGGGTAGTGGCCAGGGCGATGTCTGACGCATCGCTCGCCACCTGGAAGGGGATAGACTCATCCACCGTGTGCATTGCGGCCTTGGTAATGTCTGCCTTGATGCGGCTGAAGGCCAGGCGGGCCGCCATCGGCAGTGGAAAGATGGTGGCTTTGATAAGTGGGCGGGCTTTGTCCACATAGTTGGGGACCCACTGGGCATAATATGTGAAGAACCCCAGGCATCTCTTCAGGGCCTTGGGCAGTGGGGAAGGGGGAGTTGCAGGAGGGGGCGCATGCGGTCGGGGTCAGGCCCTAGGACTTCGTTTTCCATGACATAGCCAAGGATGGCTAGTCGGGTTGTACGGAAAACGCATTTCTCCTTGTTGTAGGTGAAATTAAGGGATTGGGCGGTTTGAAGGAACTTCTGAAGGTTAGCGTCATGGTCCTGCTGCTCATGGCCACAGATGGTGACATTACCCAAGTACAGGGACATGCCCCGCAGCCCGTGCTGGTCAACCATTCGGTCCATCGTTCTTTGGAAGACCGAGACCCCATTGGTGACGCCGAAGGGGACCCTGAGGAAGTGGAAGAGCCAGCCGTCTGTTTTAAAGGCAGTGTGGTGGTGACGAATGTGATATAAAATAGTTACTTTAGAGTTACTAGTTAATGTAATATAGAAATAAGCCACTTTGATTTTTGCAGTTAGGGACAAAGGAATTTGAGACCGCATGGAAAAAGCAGGAAGAGGTGTGTCTATGAGGGTGATGCTTCATTGATAGGGGCCAGAGAAAGGGATTGGAAGTGAGCCAATCAGAATAGATCGAACAGGTCAGGAGGGACATAGGCTGACCTATGTCCGTCGAGTATGTGAAACTTGATACCATTTGAACTGATTTTGCAGAGATCCCTTTGTCTGTTAGTTCAGTCGTTTTCTGGAATGAAAGAGGCTGGATGTCTCTTACATTTCTGTAAGATGATTAAGCTTGCAAGCTAAATAAATAACTTCTGTTTACGTGCGAATCCGTCTCAACTTTTATTGAGGCCAGACTGACAGAGAAAGAAATTTGGAGATCAACATTTGGTGCCGAAACCCGGGATTTCTCTGGGCGATCCTGTTCCAACTGCGAAATCAGAATTAGACTGATTATGAACAGGAGGACGGGAACAAAGGGCCCTCAATGTAGAAATGGAAAACGACCAGCATTGATTGTTCCCCTTTTCTTATCGTCTGATTAGTCTGGTCACTCGCGGTTGGCACAGAAAGACCGCCTCGACGAAATCACAGGTCAGTCTGGGGATTAGCACTTTAATTGATGGGATTTCATATTGTTGTTTCGGCTTGGGTTAGGGTTTTGGGCTGATGGGACTTTAAATAATAAAGGTTCAGTCTATTATCGGGGTTCAGAGGCTGATGTGACTTTAAATAATAAAGGTTCAGTCTATTATCGGGGTTCAGAGGCTGATGTGACTTAAATAATAAAGGTTCAGTCTATTATTAGGGTTCAGAGGCTGATGGGACTTTAAATAATAAAGGTTCAGTCTATTATATGGGTTCAGGGGCTGATGGGACTTCAATAGATGGGGGTTCAGTCCAGTATAACTGTTTTTAAATCTGAAGATGGTTCAACTCTATGTGTGAGTGTTTTAAATATATAGTTGATTAAGCTAAAATTGTCTCCTTGGACTGTAAAGTTCCGAGGTCTAGTTGAGATTGTGAGGTTGAAGCAGAAGTCTCTCAAAGGGTTAACAGCAGCAGGAGGAGTTGAAAACAGACAGTGCTTCTCACTCAGGCCTTGAGATAACAGTCTGCAGTGTAATCGGATACCTTTCCTTTGAGTCAGTGAACACCAGCAAAGTTACGTTTTGAATTAATTAAAGGAAACCAGTGGGTTTCTCCACCTCTTTGATAAAAGTTATTATTTTCGAAAGCAATTGATTGAAATTGCCAGAATCTTAAATTTTACTTACTTGAAATAAGGTTTATCTCATTTTATCTGGAGATTAATAGAAACTTAAAGAAGATCATGGACACCATTTTAAAAAGTGTCAATCTGAAGATGATAATTGATTTTGCTAATACTTATGATAGTTGATTTTGCTAATACTTATGTGTATGTAACAGAAAAAAAAAACTTGTTAAAAGAAAAAAAATTGTTAAGATAAAGAAATAATTAAGTTGTAAATGTTATACAAGTTTGTGTTAAGCAAATTGTAAATTTAGTTCTGAGTTGAGATCAGAGCTAAGCTTGCAAGTTGCAGTAATTCAATTTGAATTTTCAAACATTTTTAAGTTTTAAAAAAAAAGAGAGCAAATAGAGAAAAGAAGGACACAGATCTTGAATGCGTTGAATAGCACATTTCAAAGGCCCATAAATCTTTCTGTTATCTTAGACCTAAAACCTAGGAAGATTGATGAGCCATAGGAATGTCTGGGGCGTTTTAATGAAATCTACCGGGGGCAGTCAGGCGATTTGCTGTATCAAAATGGTCAGAATTCCCCTCAATACTGTGCTATGTTAATGCATTGCCTACCACCTTCTGTGGTTACTGCTGTGAAATGTAATAACATGAATTGGACAGAGAACGACCCTTCCCAGATGGCAAGGGCAGTCAGATTTTACTGGAAGGAGGGTGTAGGCCAAGAAGGAGGCTCAGTTACAAAGGTTAAGACTGAGTATGTAATGAAAAAGGATGATCTGCGATCCCAACAAGCGGCAGAAATGGTAATTTACCAGCAGGAGCTCCAATATAGTGACTTTGGGTGGGTGGATCAGCGAAGAGGAGGATGAGACAACAGTGCTATATTTCTATCACCCCCCAGTGGTGGACGTTAGACATTGAACAGCCACTATCACTGCATCACGTTACCCTGGCCTATGACAGAACTGGACGAAACAGGGAGTTGGAGGACAAATACTGGCCATTACTTGAGACCGAATGGCCAGTCAAGGTTACAGCCACAGTCACGGGAAAAGAAGGTACAGCCGATTTTGTTACAATATCACCACATTTATGGCCACAGTCAGCTTCGGTAAGCCCTCATATTACACGTCAGGTCCATGACCAGTACCATGCCAGGGATATGGGGCGAATGGTCAGCATCTTACCGCAGCTCGTCAGAATAGGTATGAGATATACCTTTTGAACAATCCACGTCTGACATTTAAATACTGTACCACTATCAATCCAGCCTGTTTTCTTAGTGGTCCCCCTGTCCATGAAGACGCACCTGGCCACGACTGTTTAGCCTTGATTCAGGAAACTACCACAATAAGGGGCGATTTGAGTGACATTTCGTCAGAACAACCTGACATGATTATGTGTGGTCAAATATCCCACCGGGGTTTAGTTAATGACCTACTGCAGGCCCTCCTTCTGCCAGCGCAGATTTCCGTTATTAAATGTGCTGCCCACACGAATGGTACAACCCCAGTTGACGTTGGTAATGAACGAGCAGATTGTGCAGCGCGCACAGCCGCACAAATTCAGCAAGTGATGGTGCCTAAAATGTTAAGTCAGACTAAACGATCTACTATGAATGTGTCTGCTTCTGACAAGCCAATGCCAACCATCCAAGACGTCATAAAGTTACAGGAGGACGCTCCTGAGAGTGATAAACAAATGTGGAAACGGTTAGGTTGTACATATGATTCTGTTTCCTCTTTATGGACCACGCCTGCACATCAGACTTGTATGTCTGATGTACTGGCTTTATGGGTCATCGAATGTGTACACTTTGCAACTCATTGTGGGGCTCGGGGGACTAGTGATTTGTTGCTGGACGCTTGGTGGCACCCTAAAATGCAGGGGTTGGCCCAAAGTATCAGTAATCGGTGTTTGATTTGTCAGCAATATAACACCGGAAAAGGTATCCCTTGTGGGAAGGGGCAAACCCCGTTGCCCAGTGGTCCCTTTGAGACGCTCCAAATGGATTACATTGAGTTGGAAAGGTGTCAATGTTATAAATATGTTTTGGTCATTGTGGATGTGTTCAGCAGATGGGTTGAGGCGTATCCGACTATCTATAGTAAAGCTGCTACTGTGGTTAAAGTCTTGATGAGGGGAATCATTCCCCGGTACGGTATACCAGCTCAGTTAAGTTCTGATAATGGGCCTCATTTTATTGGACAAATTAACAAGGGGTTTTGCTCCCAGTTGGGCATACGCAGCAGTTACACTGTGCTTACAGACCACAGGCAGCCGGGGTGGTTGAAAGACACAATCAGACCCTCAAAACTAAATTGGCTAAATTAAGAGCAGACACGGGACTGACATGGCTTAAGTTGCTCCCCGTTGCCCTCTTCCAGCTGCGGGTTACACCTGCGGGACCGGCCCGGCTCTCTCCCGCCGAGATTCTCTATGGCAGGCCTCTTAGAACTCCCTGGAGCCTGCAGGTTCCCAGACGGGTTCAGTTTCATCAGATGACTGAGGAAATGACCACCTATGTTCTAGCCCTTACGCAAGTGCTCAAGGAACTCCATGGCCAAGTCCGCGCGGCTCACGAGCCATTGCCCAGTACCTAGCTCACTTTCAGTCCAGCCCGGTAGTTATGTAATGGTCAAAAATTGGACTAGGAAGGGGTCGGAGCCGCGATGGGACGGGCCCTTCCAAGTTCTCCTTACCACCCCCACAGCAGTTAAAGTGGAGGGGCGAAGTGCTTGGGTCCACCTACATCACTGTAAATTGAGCCCATCTCCACTACTGTAAAAGGTCGGATACTAACCTGCCTCCCTTCTCCAGTGCTATTTTACAGGTGTGGAGCATGATGGAGTGGCTACGCATCGTCTGTCTGATATTTGGCCTCACTTCGCTTGGCGTGTTATTGGCGATGGACATGGAAAAGGGGAATATTATGTATCTGTGTAGCCCCAACCAATCTACAAGGATACATCACCTATGCACAGGTGATGTTCTTCACTGCCCCCATATACGAGGACATGGTATCGACTCATGGAAGGTCATCAAAGTTAAGGAGAATGCAGGAGTCATGAAGCAGCTGCACCGGCCCCGGCGATGGGAAGGGAACATTATATGGACATTGCCTTGTTTTTGGAATACATGTAAATTTGATTTTGGATGTGTTAAAAGTCGTACAATAAAGGTAACATCAGGCTGTCAGAAGAGTGTAGGAAGAGACCATGAGAAAGAGAAAGGGACTAGAGAGAGGACGGGGCGTGTGAGAAGGGAAGTACAGCTAGAACGTAGGTTACCGGGAGATGCACTTAAGTTAATTAAAGGCCAAACTGAGGAAAACCCGGGTAGTATGAATCTCTTCTACCAGATTTACCACCGTCTGTATGGCCAGGGACGGGTTGTCTGCTACCCAAACCCCGCAGCGGTGTCTAGGTTATTTTCTGTTTCACCGCTTTGGGGCACTCCCCAAACGGTGGTTCATTGTCAGCGTTCCGAGCCATTGCCCGAGCAAGTCACTCTTCCTTACGATCCGGATTCAGCACCACCGGCTATTTGCCTTCCCCTCCCTCGGGATAATTCCCATTCACAGTACGATAGGCTGCGACGGTGGAGGGCGTACATACCTAGCCACTTCACTCCCAATAGGGATTCCCGGTCGTACGAGAATTGCTTCAGCAGTGAAGGATATGGCTGTTTGCTGGTAGAGGTGGACACAAATATAACATGTCTGTTTCCCACCTGTACGGACAGGAGGTGCCATATCACCCAGGCGTCTGGCCAATGCGTTTGTTATAGCACCACTTGCGTTCCATTGAACGCTGGCCTCCAGCTCCTTTGTGGCTGGGCGAATGTCTCTCATATCACTGTTGGGAATAGGGCTTTCTGCATTGCTGGGCGGCCCGAATGGGCATTTCAAAATTGGATAAACTGGGCTACTGGGAGGTCCTTACGCAACCGGTATGCTCTTGACTATCTTCTGGCCCGTGAGGGTGGGGTATGCGCCATAGTACAGGGCAAGTGTATTATGGGGATTCAGGACTTGACTGCTAACATTACTAAATTTATGGATCGCATACGGGATCACTTGGACGGGATGCAGGATCCTGACTCTTGGGGTAACTGGGGATTTGGAGGATGGAAGGACTGGTTGATAAATATGGCCATGTATCTAGTGGTAGCTATCGGCTGCATCTTTGTGGGCCTGGACATCCTTAAATGTGTGATGGGTAGAATGCGGGGTGCACTGGATCAGATCACCGCCCCAATCACCGAGAAAAAAATTTAACTGTTAAAATCCATGAGGGTGAAGCAGATGAAGGGGGGCTAAGACAGGAATTGGAAATGCAGCGACGAATCTTTTTAGATGAGGAACCGTAGCTATAGATTGGATAGTTCGGTTATCATGGAATGATAAAAGGAGGGAATGACGAATGTGATATAAAATAGTTACTTTAGAGTTACTAGTTAATGTAATGTAGAAATAAGCCACTTTGATTTTTGCAGTTAGGGACAAAGGAATTTGAGACCGCATGGAAAAAGCAGGAAGAGGTGTGTCTATGAGGGTGATGCTTCATTGATAGGGGCCAGAGAAAGGGATTGGAAGTGAGCCAATCAGAATAGATCGAACAGGTCAGGAGGGACATAGGCTGACCTATGTCCGTCGAGTATGTGAAACTTGATACCATTTGAACTGATTTTGCAGAGATCCCTTTGTCTGTTAGTTCAGTCGTTTTCTGGAATGAAAGAGGCTGG
Organism: Scyliorhinus torazame; assembly: GCF_047496885.1. NCBI lineage: Eukaryota > Metazoa > Chordata > Chondrichthyes > Carcharhiniformes > Scyliorhinidae > Scyliorhinus > Scyliorhinus torazame. Next base: position 77,601,875 of record NC_092715.1, read on the forward strand.
ATGTCTCTTACATTTCTGTAAGATGATTAAGCTTGCAAGCTAAATAAATAACTTCTGTTTACGTGCGAATCCGTCTCAACTTTTATTGAGGCCAGACTGACAGAGAAAGAAATTTGGAGATCAACAGTGGCGGTCTTCCGGGCGGATCAGAAGCTTGTGGTATGCGGACTTCAGATCTACCGTGGAGAAAATCCGGTAGTGTGCAATCTGATTAACCATATCCGCTATGCGGGGAAGGGGGTTCGCATCGGGTTGCGTGTACCGATTTATGGTCTGGCTGTAGTCTACACCCATCCGGTTCTTTTCCCCGGTCCTGATGACCACCACTTGGGCTCTCCAGGGGTTATTACTGACCTCGATGATCCCCTCCCTCAAGAGCCGCTGGACCTCCAACTTGATAAAAGTCCTGTCCTGGGCACTGTACTGCCTGCTCCTGGTGGCGACGGGTTTACAGTCGAAGGTGAGGTTCGCGAAGTGCGAGGGAGGGGTGACTTAGGGGTTGCGAGGCTACATACGGTGAGAGGGGGTAGGGGTCCGCCAAACTTCAGGGTCAGGCTTCTGAGGTTGCACTGGAAATCCAGTCCTGACAAGAGAGGAGCGCAGAGATGGGGAAGGACATAGAGTTTAAAATTGGCGTATTCGGCGCGGTTCGCGAGGTTCGTGACACAGTACCCCCGGATCTGCACTGAATGTGATCCAGAAGCAAGGGAGATTATTTGAAATGCGGGGGAAATCTGGAGGGAGCAGCGCCTTACCGTGTCCGGATGGATGAAGCTCTCCGTGCTCCCAGAGTCGAACAGACAGGGCGTTTCGTGCCCATAGACCCGGACGGTCATCATGGAGTTCTTGAGGTGCTTGGGCCGTGACTGGTCGAGAGTGACTGCGCCGAGCTGCGGGTAGCCGGCGTGGTTGGTGGTAGCGAGGGGGTCCCAAGATGACGGCCAAGATGGCGGCCCCCGCCAGTCGCCCATGTCGGGCAGCATTGAAGATGGCGGCCAAGATGGCGGCCCCCATAAGTCGCACATGGCGGGCTGGGTTGAAGATGGCGGCCAAGATATCCCCCATGAGTCGCACGTGTTGGGCGGAGTTAAAAATGGCAGCACCAACGGATAGCACTAGGATGACGCGTCAGAAGGGGGCATTACCGGCAGGCACGCAGCCGCGCTGTGGGGTCTGCGGGCCTGTGAGTCGGGCCTGCGATTTTGGAACTTTGGGTCGGGCCAAGCAGACTTTGGCAAAATGTCCTTTCCTGCCGCAGTCGATGCAGGTCGTGTTCCGAGCTGGGCAACGCTGCCTGGGGTGCTGGTTCTGACCGCAGAAATAGCAAGACGGCCCTCCGGGTTGGGCGGGCAGCCGCGCGGCACAGGCCTGGGACACCCTCGGGTGAAATCGCGTGGTCGGAGGGCAAAGCATTTAGGCTCTGGAAGGCTACCTCTAACGAGGTGGATAGTTTTACCCTCTCTTCTAGGTCGAGGGCGCCCTTTTCGAGCAGGCGCTGTCTGACATAGCTGGATAGGTGTCCAGCCACATAGATGTCCCGGATGGCGAGTTCCATGTGCTGCGAGGCTGTGACGTCCTTGTAGTTACAGTTCCGAACGAGTACTCTCAGGTCGCGTAGATATTCCTCCAGCGATTCCCCGGGACTTTGACGACGTGTGGTGAGGGGATGCCGCGCGAACACTTCGTTCACCGGCCTCACGTAATACCTTTTCAGGATCGCGACCGCGTCTGCGTACGTGGTCGTGTCCTCGAATAGTAAAAAGGTTCAGTGGCTCACCCGGGCGTTGAGGAGACTCAGCTTGTGTGCCTCGGTGACGGTGGGCGAGGAGGAGGAGGCGAGGTAGGCCTCAAAGCAGCGGAGCCAATGTGAGAAGATTCCTTTGGCTTCAGTGCCTGTGGGTCGAGTTCCAGTCAATCAGGTTTGAGGGCGGCTTCCATTGCGATATCTAAGCTTATTAAATTGATGCGACCATCAATTCACACAAGACGATTAGTAGAAGTGAACAGTGGTTTTAATAAGCTAGATCTGTGCCTGACTCCAACTGCTCTGTACTGAGTGCCGCCTACAGGCTGCAGGTTTATATACCACCCCGAGGGGGCGGAGCCACAGGCGGAGCCCACAGGGGCATCAACATAGTACAGTACAATACAGTGATGAATTGCAGTAACAATACGTTCACCACAAGGGCCTGTTCCTGTGCTGTACTTTTCTTTGTTCTTTGCTTTGCACTCTATTCCTCGACTTGTTAAGCCCATAATAAACATTTAAAGTTTATGTTTTTAACATTCGGTTTTACTTCAGCAAGGATATTTTTCCATCAAATAGAAAAAGTGAAAATTATCTTACAGTGTAGTGCTCACCATGCGCCTCCACACACTATGTTCCTTTCTGACTGTTTCACTTATTAGATTAGTAGAATTCGTCATTGGGATGAAAGCTGAGGAATTTCACTGAAAAGCCAATGTGGTTTTATTATCCAGTCCATTAGATGAAGTTTTACAACCGGCTGCAGTATTTGAAATCAAATTAACACAGATTTCTGGTGGGGTCAGGAGGATATACTTTACAGTGGACAGAGTTAGGAAGTAAGGCATCATGGGAAATTAGAGGACAGGCGCTAGATAGGGTGCAGGGCCTGTGTCCTTGAGGTAATTTTATATCAAGGTGAAAGAAAAACATGATGATTACAGGATGTTATGTTCTGCAGCAACATTAAAATATTCAATGTAGTGAGAGATCGTGCATATTTGGTTAATAATGCCAAATGACTCATTGCCGGTAATAAAATGCTGTTGTGCTCCTTAAATTTGGTGAAACTTAAGTGATTGTGTAAAGCAATGGCTATTCTCATAAGGCAAAATGGTGAGACCACGGTTGGTTGTCCTATTGATCAAATTAAAACCATTGAGACAGTGCGCAGAGAAGATTGAGCAGAATAATCCCAGGGATGAGAACTTGTCGTTACTAGGGGACAAAAAAATGAAATATTAGGATTTTTTCACTGGAGGAGACCTTTGAGAGCTTGCACAAGGCAAGATTGTTTAGCTGGCAGCATTATCAATTACATTGATCACTGAAAGAGTAAAGAGAGGGGTTAGGAGAAATTTCTTATGTAGGAAGTTGTTGGAGCATGGAATAATTTGCCTCCCTGGAAAGTTGAGGCAGACGATTGAAACCTCGAAGGAAGAAATGGGTAAATATTTGAAGCAGATGGTGTCAGGCTCTGGGGAGAGTAGAGGGCAGTGGGATTTGTTTTTAACTGCTCTAGTAAACAGTCAACACAAGTGTGGTGAGCTGAATCTCCTCCTGGGCTGTAAAATCCATGGTCTGTCAAAATTGCAGCAGACATAATGCATTCAAGTTAAACAAATCCAGCTGACACCTCTCTCCCTTTATCCTGACCCCATCATGCGATTGAGAAGTGCGGAACAACAGTACTAATTGGAATGTTTTGAACTAGCAAATTCCATCACTTTAAATTGGCATTAATCAAACTGAAAAACTCTGCACCAACCACCACATTCAAATTTAGAGGTTGATATTGAACTTGATAAATGCATTGTCCTTCTTTTGAGATCAATGGTGTCGTAGTTCAAAGATTTAATCCCCTTATAACAGAATTGGGCTGAGAATAAAGTTCAGTTATGTAGTACCGGTATGGGGGTACAGTAGCACAGTGGTAGCACTGTTGCTTCACAGCTCCAGGGTCCCAGGTTCGATTCCCGACTTGGGTCACTGTCTGCGTGGAGTTTGCACGTTCTCCCTGTGTCTGCGTGGGTTTCCTCCGGGTGCTCTAGTTTCTTTCCACAAATCCCGAAAGACGTGCTGTTACGTGAATTGGACATTCTGAATTCTCCCTCTGTGTACCCGAACAGGCGCCAGAGTGTGGTGACTAGGGGCTTTTCACAGTAACTTCATTACAGTGTTAATGTAAGCCTTTTTGTGACAATAATAAAGATTATTATTATTAGCTTTATTGAGAAAGACAGGACATAATTATTCACTCATGATAAAGTTGAGGCAGTGGTTTGGAGAAGAACACAAGTTTGATACTTCCTGTGTCATATCTGGACAGCAGAATGCACCTCTTTTCCTCTAGTTTTCAGCTTCCTTTGTCTTGTACCTTGCTCCTTTGTTTCTCTTCCTTTATTCTGTTCTCCAGCCATAACAGATGAGATGGCCTCCTTATGCTGACAATCCACCCAACTGGCACCCAATTAGAGCTGTTCCTGTATATTTCTCTAAACAAGCATACTGCTCTTCCAATCATAGATGTATCAATATGAAAAGCATATAATTGCACAAGGATGCCTGAAAGGATGATGGAGGCAGATACCCTCATAATATTTAAGAATTATTTAGAAGTGGACTTGCGATGTCAAGGCATATAAGACTATGGGTCTTGTGCTGGAAAATGGGATTAGAATACTTAGGTGGTTGTTTTTGACGGGCACAGATGCGATGGGCTGAAGGGCCTTGTTTGTGCTGTAGACCATTATGACTCTATGATGGGAGGCAGGTTAAAATATTGGACAGAATTTAAAAACAGCAAAGAATGACTAAAGGATTAATAAGGAGGGAAAAATTCGAGTACGAGAGAAAGCTGGTCAGAAATGCAAAAACGGATAGTATGAGTTTTAATGGATATTTTTTAAAAGAAAAGAGTTAACAAAGTGAGTGTTCATCATATAAAAAGTGAGTCTGGAGAATTAATAATGGAAAATAAAGAGATGGCAGATGAATTGAACAGGTATTTTGCATCAGTCTTCACTACAGAGGATCTGCACAGTGGTGAGCACTTCACAGCACCAGGGCCCCACGTTTGATTCCTGGCTTGGATCACTGACTGTGCAGAGCCTGCACATTCTTTCCATGTCTGCATTGGTTTCCTCCGGGTGCTCTTGTTTCCTCCCACAAGTCCTGAAAGACGTGCTGTTAGGGAATTTGGACATTCTGAATTCTCCCTCATTGTACCCGAACAGGCGCCGGAGAATGGCGACTCAGGAATTTTCATAGTAACTTCATTGCAGTGTTAATGTAAGCCTACTTGTGATAATGATAAAGATTATTATCAAGTAACATCTGAAAAATAGTTGTAAATCAGGAAATAGAAGGTGTGGGAATCAAGAAAATTACAATCACGAGGGAATGCCACTGAACAAATTGCTATAGCTGTGGGTTGACAAGTTCCTGGGTCCCAGCATCCTAAAAGGCGTTGGTTCTAATATTCGGTAATTCACTCGATTGAGAAAAAGTTCCATTAGATTTGAAAATAGTGAATATAACTCCGTTATTCAAATAGGGAGAGAGACAGAAATGTTAAGCCAGTTGGCTTAACATTTGTCAAAGTGAAAATGTTAGAAGCTCTTAGCAATCATGTTATAGCAAGGCACTTACTAAGTTCACGTAATCAGGCAGAGACAACATGATTTTGTGAAAGGGAAATCATGTTTCGCCAATGTATTGGAATTCTTTGAAGATGTAAAATCTGCTGTGGATAAAGGGGAACTGGTGGATGTACAGTACTTAAATTTCCATAAGACATTTGAAAAGATGCTGCATCTAAGATTATTGCAGAAAATAAAAGCTCATTGTGTAAGGGGTAACATGTTGGCAGGAATGGAAGATTAGGTAACAGGAAATTGGGAGTTGGCATAAATGGGTCTTTCTGGTTGGCAGGATGTGCCACAGAAATCAGTGCTCGAATCTCAACTTTTGCAATTTATAGAAATGACTTGGAGGAAGGGACCAATTGTATGGTTGCTAAAGTTGATGATGGGTAACACTGTTGCTTCTCACCTCCAGGGTCCCAGGTTCGAATCCCGCTTGGATCACTGTCTGCGCAGAGTCTGCACGTTCTCACTGTGTCTACTCCGGTTTCCTCCGGGTGCTCCGGTTTCCTCCCGCAAGTCCCGAAAGACGTGTTGTTAGGTAATTTGGACATTCTGAATTCTCCCTCTGTGTACCCGAACAGGCACTGGAATGTGGCAGCTAGGGGCTTTTCACAAAATTACCTAACAGCACATCTTTCGGGACTTGTGGGAGGAAACCGGAGCACCCAAAGGAAACCCACGCAGACACGGGGAGAATGTGGAGACTCCACAGACAGTGACCCAAGCCGGGAATTGAACCTGGGACCCTGGTGCTGTGAAGCCATAGTGCTAACCACTATGCTACAGTGCTGCCCACATTCGTTTACTCACTAATACCAGGAATGAGCGGGTTGTCTTATGAGGAAATGTTAGAAAGGCTTGGCTTGTAGCCACTGAAGCTTAGAAGAGTAAGAAGCAACTCGATTGAAACATACAAGGTCCTGAAGGTCATGACAGCGTGGATATGGAGAGGAGATCTCCTCTCGTGGGAGAATCTAGAATTAGACGACACTGTTGAAAAATAAGGGGCAGCCCAATTAAATCAGAGACGACATACATAGACATAGGATAATTGTTTTTCTTTCCGAGGGTAGTGACATTTTGAAACTCTCTTCCTCAGAAAGCAGTGGAAGTAGAGTCTTTGACTGTTTTTAAGGTGGAGCTAGATGGGTTCTTGATAAGCAAGGGGATGAAAAGTTTTCGGGACAGGCGGGAATATGAAATTGAGGTGACAATCAGACCTACCATGATTTATTGAATGGCCGAGCCAAATGGCTTATCTCTGCTCCTAATTTGTATGTTTGCATGCATTCGTTCCCCAGTTCTACACATTACGCAATTCTAAACTAGTGCTGAAAAAAGACATTTCGTCTAAGCTTCAACAGAAATTGAGTTCTGTACTACCAAACAACTATTTGAACTCTAAACTAGTACAAGCTGTTTTTTAAAACATGGCCTTATTTCCACAGATTAGCCTACATATTATAATAATGCACATGAACGAACAAAATTCTTAAAATAATTCTGCGGGGAATCACCCAATCATCTGCTGCTACTTTTGCAGAAGAGCTGAGAAACCTTGAGAAATGACAAGCTATCCTGTATTGTATTTCTCCCGCAGGCTTGCGTTAGATGTAAATAGACAATCTTCATAGGAGTAAATATTAAAGTAATTTTTGGCTGTGTGGATAAACAGATGATACTGCAGAGCGTTGTGTGATAGAGGTAAAGGCAAAACAATTTCTGAGTTAGAGCTGCTTATTAAGCTTTGTTCAGTATAAGAGACATCAATTGGTGATTGTTTTTCAGATTGAAAAGTTTTTGTAGTCCACAAGACAGCTTTGGCTGGATTATATTGACTGTTGCTGATCCACCTGTGGAGAAAGGCCAGAAAAATAAGTATCTGGAAAAACATGAGAAATTTACTCTAATTTTTGTACAATTCAAATTAATTAAAATCTTTTATCTCCATGGTCAGCGGTTAACAAAGGCCATCAATACTTGCTAAATTCAACCTGTTACACTTAGAAGTCGGACTTTTACGACCATTCCCACTGGCAAGTTCTTCCGGCCCCATTGACGACTAATTCCAGCCGTGGGTTTCCTGGCGGCGGATGTCCATACAGTGGGAGACCCCATTTACGATGGCGGGATGAAGATCCCACCACTGGCCAATAGCGGGCCACCTATGCAGCGAGGTGTAAAAAATCATAGGACCATGTCGTGTTGGGTGTTCCGATACACAAACGAACCAACACGGTTGTAGATGGTACAACTCTGTCTTATTATTCTGTACAATAACAACTGTTAACTTCTGGCTGTGGTTCGTACTTCACCAGTTAACCTGTGGACCCAGCCCTAGCACTATCTTAGAGAGGCACTCAGCACATGGTGCATGTCTGAGTGGCACGCTGTGAGCTCTGTGCTCTGAGCTATCTCCTGGTAGAATGAGCGGGAACTGTGGTGTTCCCCGTTTTTATAGTGTGTGTGCTCTCACTGGTGATTGGCTGTGATGTTGTGTGTGTGTTGATTTGTCCGTCTACCTGTCCATCAGTGTGTGTGTGTGATTGCACCATATGTTAATATGGATATCATGACATCCCCCCTTTCCACAAAGATATATGCCTACATGGTAATAAATATTGGTGTGCACTGAGTGCGGCTGAGTATGTGTGTGCAATATTTACAACATGTACATGAGGCTAAACTATATACATCGGAAGGTGTCAGGTGCAACAGAGCAACGAGGTTGTACCGCAAACAAAACAAGTGCAATCATCAAATATCGAAAGAGAACTCCTGGAACGGCAAAAAAAAACACGTTAACATTATTGCATAACAATTCAGTGAGTCCAATGTGCAAATAGGCTCATAAGTCCAGTCTAGTAGGTGGGCGACGAATTTGGGTTGACCGTTAGGGTGGCACACCATTCATCGCCCGGATTAACGCTGTGTACTGGCATCGGCTGGTGGGTCCTACTTGGGGACATCCGATTTCTGTCTATTACCGTAACGCGGAAGGGTTCCCGGTCGTCGGTATCACCGGTCTGTACGTTGTCAGGGTATGACTTGGTGTATGGAGGCTGAATGGCCCGCACGTCCCTGCGAGGCTGGCGGAATAGCAGAGCATTGGCAGGTTGAGCTGCTCGACAGCAGGCAGCGTAGTGGCCCATCTTGCCACAGTGGAGGCATTGTCAAGTTTTGGCTGGACATTGCCGCTTTAAGTGTGCGGATCCACAGTTGTCGCACGTTGTGACGTCATGGCGTTCGTTGCACCACCGCGCATGCGTGGTGTGGTCCTGCGTAGAGCGCGCCTGCGCATCACGTCCCTCTGCCTCGACGTCCCCTCTTTTAGTGCATACAAGCACGGGAGGCCTTGGAAAGCGCGCAAAATGGCCGATGTGAAGGCTACTTGTGTATCGACCTGACAAACGAACTCCCCCCGATTCGGGCGGTGTGCTCACTGCTCTGGACAGGGCATCCGCGATGATGAGGTCCTTTCCCGGGGTGTAGGCAAGTTGGAAGTCATACCTCCGGAGCTTGAGCAGAATGCGCTGGAGGCGAGGGGTCATCTCATTGAGGTTCTTTTGTATGATGCCGATCAGAGGGCGATGGTCGGTCTCCACGGTGAACTGTGGAAGACCATACACATAGTCGTGGAATTTACCGATGCCGGTTAACAAACCCAGGCACTCCTTCTCAATCTGTGCATAGTGTTGTTCTATGGGGGTCATGGCCCGCGAGGCATAGGCGACCGAGGCCCATGATGCAGTGTCGTCCCGTTGCAGGAGTACCGCCCCAATGCCGGACTGGCTGGCATCAGTCGAGATCTTTGTGTCTCGAGTAGTGTCGAAGAACGCCAATACCGGGGCGGTGGTGAGCTTGATCTTGAGCTCCTCCCATTCCTTCTGGTGTGCGGGCAGCCACTGGAACATGGGAAATAGGAGCAGGAGTAGGCCACTTGGTACCTTGGGCGTACTCCGCCATTCATCGAGATCATAGCTGACCTTCTACCTGAACGCTATCCTGCACTATCTTTAATATCTAGAAATCTATCAATCTCTGTCTTCAATATGTTCAACAGCTGAGTTTTCACAGCCTTCTGGGGTGAAGAATTCCAAAGTTTCACCACCCTCTCAGTGAAGAAATCTCAGTTCTAAATGGTCTACCTGTAAGTCTGAGACTCTTTTCCTAGTTCTATACTCTGCATCCAGGTGAAACATCCATCCTGCATATTCTGTGTTGAGTCCTGTAAGAACTTTGTATGCTTCAATGAGATACATACACATATAGATACATAGAAGTTAGGAGCAGGAGGAGGCCTTTTGGCCCTTCGAGCCTGCTCCGACATTCATCATGATCATGGCTGATCATCCAACTCAATAGCCTAATCCTGCTTTCTTCCCATAGCCTTTGATCCCATTCTCCCCAAGTGCTATATCTAGCCGCCTTTTGAATATATTCAAAGCTTTAGCATCAACTACTTCCTGTGGTAATGAATTCCACAGGCTCACCATTCTTTGTGTGAAGAAATGTCTCCTTATATCTGTCTGAAATGGTTTACCCTGAATCCTCAGACTGTGACCCCTGGTTCTGGACACACCCATCATTGGTAACATCTTCCCTGCATCTACCCTGTCTAGTCCCATTAAAATTTTATAAGTCTCTATGAGATCTCCCCTCATTCTTCTGGACTCCAGCGAGAACAACCTCAATCTAATAAATCTCTCCTCATATGACAATCATGCCATCCCTGGAATCAGTCTGGTAAACCTTCGCTGCACTCCCTCGAGAGCAAGATCATCCTTCCTCAGAGAAGGAGACCAAAACTGCACACAATACTCCAGGTGTGGCCTCACCAAGGCCCTGCCTAATTGCAGCAACACATCCCTGCTTCTGTACTCAAAACCTCTCGCAATGAAGGCCAACGTACCATCAGCCTTCTTTACCACTTGCTGCATCTGCATGCTTACCTTCATCGACTGGTGCACAAGGACATCCAGGTCCCGCTGGACACTCCCCTCTCCCAATTTACAACCATTCAAGTAGTAATCTGCCTTCCTGTTTTTGCTTCCAAAGTGAATAACCTCACACTTATCCAAATTATACGGCATCTGCCATTGATTTGCCCACTCGCCCAACCTGTCCAAATCATGCTGTAGGATTCCTGCATCCTCGTCACAATTCACCCTCCCACCTAACTTGGTGTCATCTGCAAACTTTGAGACGTTACATTTTGTTCCCTCAGCCAAATCATTAATATATATTATGAATAGCTGGGGTCCCAGCACCGATCCTAGTTACCACTAGTTACTGTCTGCCAATTTGAAAAGGACTCATTAATCCCTACTCTTTGTTTCCTCTCTGCCAACCAGTTTTCTATCCACATCAATACCCCCAATTTCATGCACAATAATCTGTTATGCGGGACTTTGTCAAACGCCTTCTGAAAGTCCAAATATACCACATCAACTGGCTCCCCTTTGTCGACTGTACTGGTTACATCTTCAAAGAATTCCAACAGATTTGTCAAGCATGATTTTCCCTTCATAAATCCATGCTGACTCTGACTGATCCTGCCACTGCTTTCTAAATGTTCCGCTATAAAGTCCTTGATAATGGATTCAAGCATTTTCCCCACTACTGATGTTAGGCTTACAGGTCTATAATTCCCTGCTTTCTCTCTACCTCCCTTTTTGAATATTGTGAGCTACCCTCCAATCTGCAGGGACAGTTCCAGAGTCTATAGAATCCCGGAAGATGACCAGCAATGCATCCCCTATTTCCAGAGCCAACTCCTTAAGCAGTCTGGGATGCAGATTCTCAGGCCCTGGAGATTTATCTGCCTTCAATCCAATTTCCACTGCACCATTTCTCTACTAATGTTGATCTTCCCTCTCACTAAACCTTTCATTCTCTAACATTTCTGGTATCTGATTTGTGTCCTCTTTTGTGAAGACAGAACCAAAGTATGTATTCAATTGCTCAGCCATTTCTTTGTCCCTTATTATGCATTCCCTTGTTTCTATCTGTAGGGGGCCTACATTTCTCTTTACCAACCTCTTTCTCTTCACATATCGATAGAAACTCTTAGTGTCAGTCTTTATGTTACCTGCAAGCTATCTTTCGTGCTGTACTTTCCCCTTCTTAATCAATCCCTTTGTCCTTCTTTGATGAATTCTAAACTGCTCCCAATCCTCAGACCTATTATTTTTCTTGCCCAATTTGTGTGCTTCTTCCTTGGATCGGATACTATTTCTAATTTTCTTTGGAAGCCATGGATTGGCCCTCTTACCCCCTTTGCTTTTCTGCCAGGCAGGAATCAATAGTTGCTGTAGTTCCCCATCCGTTCCTTGAATGTTTGCCATTGTCTATCCACTGTCATTCCTTTAAGTCACTCTCCCCAACCTATCAAGGCCAACTCGCGCCTCATATCTTCATAGTTTCCTTTATTAAGATTCAGCACCCTCGTCTCTGAATCAACTACTTCACTCTCCATCTTGATAAAAAATTCTATCATGTTATGGTCGCTCATCCCCAAGAGGTCTCGTACAGCCAGATTGTCAATGATTCCCTTCTCATTACACAGTACCCAGTCTATGACGGCCTACTCTCTCGTTGGTTCCTCCACATATTGGTCAAGAAAACCATCCCATCTACACTCCAGGAATTCCTCCTCTCCGGCATTGTAGCTAATTTGATTTGTCCAATCTATGTGAATATTAAAATCACCCTGATCTCATTGGACACCAACACATCCCAATGTCTCACCATTTAAGAAATACTCTGCATTTCTGTTTTTCCTACCAAAGTAAATAACTTCACATTTTTTTACTTTATATTCCAGCTGCCATGATTTTGCCCACTAACTTCTCTTGTCTAAATTCCCTTGAGGATTCTTAGTGACCTCCTCACAACCCCCATTTGCACCTGGTTTTGTGCCTCAGAAATTTACATTTCGTCCCCACATCCAAATGATTGATATCGATTGTGAATACCTCAGGCCCAAGCACTGATCCTTGAGGTGCCACACTAGTCACAGGCTGCCAACCTGAGAATGGCCCATTTATTCCTACCCACTGCTTTCTGTCTATTAACCAATTCTTAATCTGTGCCAGTATATTAGCCCCATCCAACGTTGTCTCTTGCATTGGATCATATCAAAGGCCGTCTGAAAATCCAAATAAATCACATCCAGTGGCACTTCCATTTCTATTTGGCTAGTTACATCCTCAAAAAACTCTGTCCAACATGATTTCCTGTTAATGCATTAATGTAATTGCCCAGTTATCACATATTTTATGATAGATTCGAGCATTTTCCCTGCCACTGATGTCAGGCTAACAGGTCTGCAGTTCATTGTTTTCATAAATAGTGGCGTTACATTTTCTACTTTCCAATCTGTAACAACCATTCCAGAATCTATAGAATTTTCAAAGATGACCACCAATGCATCCACTATCTCCACAGCCACCCTTTTCAACACTCTGGGATGTAAATTGTATTTCTCCTGTACTACTTTTTACTAATAGTAATTTCTTTCAATTCTTACTGTCCCTTGGTTCTCTGGTATTTCTGGAAAATGTTTTGTATTTTGTTCTGGAAAGGCAACCCAAAAATATTTGTTTACTTTCTCTGCCATGTCATTATTCACATGCTTCACTAATTTCCTGACTTATACTGTGCCCTACATCATTCCTACTGGTTGGTGGCCTTTTAAACAACTCCCACCAGTGTATACTACTGCTTGCTGTTTCTCATCTCCACCCAAACTGATTCTATGTCTTGGTGTTCTGATTTACTATCCTCTCTCACTAAGGTACTGATTCCATCCTTTATTAAGTACGCGGTCCCACATCCTTCTCCTTTTTGCCTTTCCTGTTCCCTGCAGTGGTGGAGGTGTCATCTTTTAGATAAGAAGTTAAACAATCTGCCCTCTCTGGCTCAATCAGGACCTGCCCGTGATGGCATTAACCGAACCCCCAGATTTTCTGTGCACTAAGTGTCAGGAATATAGACTTGGTTGTGCATCTGGAGAGATACAGCCGGTTTTCAGTCATAGCCTGACACAATTTTTAATAAAGTTCTGCCCAGTAAGCTTGCCTTGAGCTTCACTGAAACAATGTAGGAGGCGGAAAATCACCACCACCTTCTTAAGGGCAGTAAGGAACAATGTTATCCTTGCCAGCAATTTGCACATCTCATAAAAGAATAGAAACATGGATAGGTCAATGTGGTAGTGGGACAGGGAACAAAAACATTAGGTTACCGAAAGCTTTGGGTCATTCTGTGGACAGGACAGAATGACTCCCCAAAGCAGTCACTCAACCTGCTTTGGTCTCCTTAGTGTAGAGAAAAACTGCATTGTGAGCTATGAATGCAGTATACTAAATTGAATGATGTACAGGCAAATCGCAGTTTTACCTGGAAAACCTTGGGGCCCTGGTCAGTGGGAAGATAGGAAGCAAAAGGACAGGTGTCGCATCACGTGTACTTGGTAGGAAGGAAAGGAGTATACAAATATACAAGTAGTCCCACCTCCCCTGGTTCTGGGGGAGGTGGGACTACTACAAATTGGACGGTCTACACCTGGGCCGGACTGGAACGAATGTCCTTGGGGGTGCTTTTGCTAATGCTGTTGGGGAGGGTTTAAACTAATGTGGCAGGGGGATGGGAACCAAATGAGGAGGTTAGTAGACAGTAAGGAGGTAGTGACTAAAGCCTGTAAGGAACTAGATCATGAAGTCAGCGTGACTAAGCGGAAGAGTAGGCAGGGAGCAGATGATGAACGCAAAGGGACTGGTGGTCTGAGGTGCATTTGTTTTAATGCAAGAAGTGTAGTAGGTAAGGCAGATGAACGTAGGGCTTGGATTAGTACCTGGGAGTATGATGTTATTGCTATTACTGAGACTTGGTTGAGGGAAGGGCATGATTGGCAACTAAATATCCCAGGATATCGATGCTTCAGGCGGGATAGAGAGGGAGGTAAAAGGGGTGGAGGAGTTGCATTACTGGTCAGAGAGGATATCACAGCTGTGCTGAAGGAGGGCACTATGGAGGACTCGAGCAGTGTGGCAATATGGGCAGAGCTCAGAAATAGGAAGGGTGCGGTAACAATGTTGGGGCTGTACTACAGACCTCCCAACAGCGAGCGTGAGATAGAGGTACAAATATGTAAACATTATGGAAAGATGTCGGAGCAACAGGGTGGTGGTGATAGGAGATTTTAATTTTCCCAACATTAACTGGGATACACTTAGTGTCAGAGGTCTATATGGAGCAGAATTTGTAAGGAGCATCCAGGAGGGTTTTCTAGAGCAGTATGTAAAAAGTCCAACTCGAGAAGAGGCCATACTGGACCTGGTGTTGGGGAATGAGCCCGGCCAGGTGGTTGAAGTTTCAGTCGGGGATTACTTTGGGAATAGTGATCGCAATTCCGTAAGTTTTAGAATACTCATGGACAAAGACGAGAGTGGTCCGAAAGGAAGAGTGCTAAATTGGGGGAAGGCCAACTATACTAAAATTCGGCAGGAGCTGGGGAATGTGGATTGGGAGCAGCTGTTTGAAGGTAAATCCACATTTGATATGTGGGAGGCTTTTAAAGAGAGCTTTGTCATGTGAGAGTACCTTTAAGACATGGACGTTTAAGCAATGTACCTTTAAGAAAACAGTGATGTCAGAGAGTGGATGGAGCTGAGGTCAGGTAAGCCATTTTGCAGTTTTGTTTTGCAGTTTGAAAAGCAGCTTGTGTGTGTCTGTGTTTGCAGTGAGCTGAATCTCTGCCACAAAGGACCATCTCTGAATCATTTGGGTGATTTAAACTCATAATAGTAAAACCTTTAACCTGATGTGATTTTGTTTAAAGGTGTTAAGTCTCTTGGAAGTTTGAAGGAACATTTTAGGGAATTATTTACTGTTGCAATATTTTCTGAGTTACCTTTGAAGTAAGGGGTGTTAAGAGATCCAATGTTTATTTAAGGTGTCAAGTTGAGTTCATGGAATAAACAGTGTTTTGTGTTTAAAAACCCACGTGTCCATAATTGTAATCCCATACCTAGGGAAAAAGCCGTGTGCTAGGAAAAGCAACAAATCTATTAAAGGGAGAGGTTGGTTGACTCCATGATACATTTTGGGGTTCTGAAAACGCCTTGCCCATAACAGGTTGATTAGAGTGCAGGACAGACATGTCCCTGTGAAAATGAGGGATAGAAATGGCAAGATTAGGGAACCATGGATGACAGGTGAAATTGTGAGACTAGCTAAGAGGAAAAGGAAGCATACATAAAGTCTAGGAGACTGAATCATAGAATCATAGAATTTACAGTGCAGAAGGAGGCCATTCAGCCCATCGAGTCTGCACCGACTCTTGGAAAGAGCACCCTACCGAGGCCCACACCACCCTATCCCCATAACCCAGTAACCCCACTCAACCAACCCTAAGGCCAATTTTGGACACTAAGGGCAATTTAGCATGACCAATCCACCTAACCTGCACGTCTTTGGACTGTGGGAGGAAACCGGAGCACCCGGAGGAAACCCACTGAAGACTGAAGACAGACGAAGCTTTGGAAGAATATCGGGAATGTAGAACCAATCTGAAACGAAGAATCAAGAGGCTAAATATCTTTAGCAAACATGGTTAAGGAAAATCCCAAAGCCTTTTATTCATATATAAGGAGCAGGAGGGTAACTAGTGAAAGGGTTGGCCCACTCAAGGACAAAGGAGGAAAGTTATGCGTGGAGTCAGAGAAAATTGGTGAGATTCTTAACGAGTACTTTGCATTGGTATTCACCGAGGAGAGGGACATGACGGATGTTGAGGTTAGGGATAGATGTTTGATTACTCTAGGTCAAGTCGGCATAAGGAGGGAGGATGTGTTGAGTATTCTAAAAGGCATTAAAGTGGACAAGACCCCAGGTCCGGATGGGATCTATCCCAGGTTACTGAGGGAAGTGAGAGAGGAAATAGCTGGGGCCTTAACAGATAACTTTGCAGCATTCTTGAACACGGGTGAGGTACCGGAGGACTGAAGAATTGCTAATGTTGTCCCCTTGCTTAAGAAGGGTAGCAGGGATAATCCAGGTAATTATAGACCGGTGAGCCTGACGTCAGTGGTAGGGAAGCTGCTGGAGAAGATACTGAGGGATAGGATCTATTCCCATTTGGAAGAAAATGGGCTTATCAGTGATAGGCAACATGGCTTTGTGCAGGGAAGGTCATGTCTTACCAACTTAATATAATTATTTGAGGAAGTGACAAAGTTGATTGATGAGGGAAGATGTAGATGTCATATACATGGACTTCAGTATGGCATTTGATAAGGTTCCCCATGCTAGGCTGATGGAGAAAGTGAAGTCTCATGGGGTCCAGGGTGTACTAGCTAGATGGATAAAGAACTGGCTGGGCAACAGGAGACAGAGAGTAGTAGTGGAAGGGAGTTTCTCAAAATGGAGAACTGTGACCAGTAGTGGTCCACAGGGATCCATGCTGGGACCACTGTTGTTTGTGATATACATAAATGATCTGGAGAAAAGTATAGGTGATCTGATTAGCAAGTTTGCAGATGACACTAAGATTGGTGGAGTAGCAGATAGTGAAGGGGACTGTCAGAGAATACAGCAGAATATAGATAGATTGGAGAGTTGGGCGGAGAAATGGCAGATGGAGTTCAAACCAGGCAAATGCGAAGTGTTGCATTTTGGAAGACCCAATTCAAGAGCGAACTATACGGTAAATGAAAAAGCCCTGGGAAAAATTGATGTACAGAGAGATCTGGGTGTTCAGGTCCATTGTACCGTGAAGGTGGCTACGCAGGTCGATAGAGTGGTCAAGAAGGCATACGGCATGCTTTCCTTCATCGAAAGGGGTATTGAGTACAAGAATTGGCAGGTCATGTACAGTTGTATAAGACTTTGGTGCAGCCACATTTGGAATACTGCGTACAGTTCTGGTTGCCATATTACCAAAAGGGTGTGGATGCTTTGGAGAAGGTGCAGAGGAGGTTCACCAGGATGTTGTCTGGCATGGAGGGTGCTAGCTATGAAGAGGGGTTGAGTAGATTAGGATTATTTTCATTTGAAAGATGGAGATTGAGGGGGGACCTAATTGAGGTCTACAAAATCATGAGAGGTACAGACAGGGTGGATAGCAAGAAGCTTTTTCCCCAGAGTGGAGGACTCAATTACTAGGGGTCATGAGTTCAAGGTGAGAGGGGAAAAGTTTAAGGGAGATATGCGTGGAAAGTTCTTTACGCAGAGGGTGGTGGGTGCCTGGAAAGCATTGCCGGCGGAGGTGGTAGAGGCGGGCACGATAGCGTCATTTAAGATGTATCTTGACAGATACATGAATGGGCAGGGAGCAGAGGGATACAGATCCTTAGAAAATAGGCGACAGTTTTAGATAAAGGATCTAGATTGGTGCAGGCTTGGAGGACCAGAGGGCCTGTTCCTGTACTGTAATTTTTCTTTGTTCTTTGATTCAGATGTGAACCAGGGTGATACAGAGGGAACTGTTCCTTCAGAATGTTGCAAAGGGGTGGGCGGGGTAGATGTGTTTAGTGCTGGTATTGTGATCGAGGTGATAGAAATGAGGCGGATGATCAGTTGAATGTGGATGATATCGGGTCAGAAGATAGGAATGTGATGACACCCTGGGCTAGTGCACGGCCAATTCCAGTCCCACTTGGCTTATAGTCGCAACACAATTGAATTAACCCATAATTCTTAGAAAAATCCCTGGGCTGCCCAATAATTACAGTCACCTGGTTTGTAAATGTAAACACAAATACTTTTTATTTATAACAAGAGCTGTAATGAAATATGCAGCAAATTCAACTGGATAATAATCATCTAATTCCTAATCCCCCACTTTACGTTGTGTCCCCCCCCCCCCCCCCCGGGACCCTGTACACAAACACACACGACAGATAAACACAGAGGGGAGGAGAGGGGTGAAAATAATAATTAAAAGGAAAAAATAGTCTTTGTTTCAGATGGTTGTCTTTAAGCAGACCTTCCTTAAAAGTAAGCTTACAGATCCAGGTCTCTGTTTGCAGCCTGTAATGTTTTCACTGTGGATTCACTCACTCAGGTTCTCTGTAGGTTCAAAAATAGATCAATGCATTGCCTTTCCAGAGAGAGTGAGAGAGAGAAAGAGCAAGAGAAAGAGAAAGAGCGAGGGCGAGAGCGAGAGAGACCACCAACACGAGCACTCCTTATAGATACTGGCAGGAAATGATGAAAACTCATCATAAAATGATTAAATCTAATTTTTGAATGCACATTTATGGTTAATTAATGGATGTCTGTACAGAATAAGACAAAGACACACCAAACAGTTAAGCTCAGTGGTGATGCTGCGACCAGTTATACCAGAGTTTGGACTGTTAATTATTGTTGTTGGTTTTTACGGAGGTGAGATCAACGCCAACTCCCAAAATATGGGTACATACTTGAATAACCTGATTTACAAAAGGAGGTAGCAATCAATTAAAAGTTTCAACATCAACCAATTAAAGCACAGTTTGGAAACAGAAACTGTGAAAATACTGGATCAAATATTTCCCCCTCCTCCCCCCAGGGGAAGTGGGAAATGCACATTTTGCATGGACTTAACTTGACATCTGGTCAATTTTCTAATTCTTAATACTTGCTGATTCTTAATAGCAGCAAATGAGACTACATTTTGGAATACCCATTTGCACAAATTGGAAGAACAGAAGTTGTGGATTAGTGTGATTTTAATACTCCTTAAAGCTAAAGAGCAATGTGGGCTTGTATCCTTTCTGCATTGCAGAACAGGAAGAGCGTTGCACCGTTTTATTTCAAGTAAGTTTGCACATAACTAAGTTATGCTGGTTTTGCGCCAAAACATTGGTAAGCATGAATTTCCTTAGTCATATGCTTTGCTTCAGAGACAGAAACTCACTGCCATTCATTTGAATAGCTCTGCCCAGTGAGTGATGACAGATTTGAAAAGGTAAGTGACTATAATGTGGTTGCCAGCTTGTTATTTCTGAAGCTGTCAAGAGAAGGAACAGCATTGTGAAAGTGGAAACGCCTTCAGGTGTATGAAAATACATCATCCTTTGGGTCTTGTGCTATTCTGAATTGCATAATAGTGAAATGTTAGCCCATTGTGAGATCCAGCGCTGATTGTGTGAAATATCCCACTGATTTCCTGTTTTTGCATTTTGAAACCCGTTTCATCCATTTATTTGGCTGCTTCAAAGTATTGGCAGATGTATGTGCATTTCTTTGAAGTCCAATTCACTCTCCTGCTCGGTTGTCCAATGCTTTGACAGATATGTGAGTTCTTGCCTGACATCAAAACCCTAATTGATTTAGCACAGTACAGTAAGTTTTGACAGCTGCCCCAGTAATATTTGATTGATTCTTGCCTGACTTCAAAATGATTAATAGTATCAACAGAACACAGTTTGTTTATTTAGATGTGGAGAGTATGTGATTGATGACTTGGCTGCTTCCAACAGGACTAATGGGTATAATGGGCATTGATGTGGAGAGATGTTATTACAGCTGGCCTGGACAATGTATTGCTTGTTTACCGTGACAGATTTGTGATCCTCTAAAATGGTATTTAGTTTCCCCTGTGCCTATTCATGTGATCGTTTATTTTGACAGTTTGATGAGCTTTTGTACAATTTCCAAATGATATTATGGGGCTTGTGAAAGACAATTATAAAATGGAGACTGGGTGTATGGGTTGGGGGATGAGGAGGAGTAAAGGGGTAATAGGGTAGGGGTGAGGGGGTAATGAGGGATAGGAGGGGGTGACTGCTATGAGGAGGGGTAATTGGGCATACTGCAGGCTAAGAGTAGTAGTGAAGTGGGTGAGGAGGGTAAGTGGGTGAGGGTCTTCACACTACCGTTAAATGGAGGAGCTACTAATGGCACGAAGGAGCAACATGCTTCCATCTCTG
Source organism: Scyliorhinus torazame (assembly GCF_047496885.1). Lineage (NCBI taxonomy): Eukaryota > Metazoa > Chordata > Chondrichthyes > Carcharhiniformes > Scyliorhinidae > Scyliorhinus > Scyliorhinus torazame. The sequence continues at coordinate 77,622,190 of NC_092715.1, forward strand.
CTTTTGACTTGGACCTGCTACAATAAAATGTCAAACCAGGGAGATTCTAGTGGGAGTAAAAAAGGTGGGAATGTTGGCCAGGTCATGGGATTAAGAAATTAGAACGACGAATGCAAAAAATATTTTGAAAAAGACTATAACAACCAGAATATGTGCAATGAAGAATCACTTCATAAATTGTGGAGCCTACTTTGGTATTAATGCCTTGGCCCATTTCAATTCTACCATGTGATACTATAACTGAAACATCACTGGCAAATATTGAAACATTGCCTAAAATAGATAAATGACTAAGAAAATATAAAAAGCAATATATGAATAACTGTTAATCAAATATATAATGAAAAGATGAACATAAAATGGAATCTGATAAACTGTAAGGAGAGACAATCTCATATAAGTGTTATTTGAATATTCTACTATTGGAAGAGGCAGCCAAATAGTTACTGAAATGCTCCTTGTGTCGGTAAAAAACTACTACACATATTTTAAACAAACATTAGAAGTACTGCTAGATGTAACCAGATACGAGCTAAATGGTCACAGACATGTTCCCAAGTCTTGATCTTGGCAGTGTCATGTGAGAGTACCTTTAAGACATGGATGTTTAAGCAATGTACCTTTAAGAAAACAGTGATGTCAGAAAGTGGGAGGAGCTGCGCTTTAGATCAGCCATTTTGAAGTTTGAGTTTGAAAAAGAGCTTGTGTGTGTGTCTGTGTGTTTCCAGAGGGCTGCAGTTTGGAGGAAAAGAGCTTGGGGAGTGTCTGTGTTTTGCAGTGAGCTAGATTTGCTGTGATCTCTGCCATGAAAGACTATCTCTGGATCATTTGGGTGATTTAAACTCAGAATAGTAAAGCCTTTAACCTGATGTGATTTTGTTTAAAGGTGTTAAGTCTCGGAAGTTTGAAGGAACATTTTGAGGAATTATTTACTGTTGCAATATTTTCGGAGTTATCTTTGAAGAAAGGGGTGTTAAGAGATCCAATATTTATTTAAGATGTTAAGTTGAGTTCATGGAATAAACATTGTTTAAAACCCCACGTGTCCATAATTGTAATCGCACACCTAGGGAACAAGCCGTGTGCTAGGAAAAGCAACAAATACATTAAAGGGGGAGGTTGGTTGAACTCCATGATACATTTTGGGGTTCTGAAAACCCCTCACCCATAACAATTGGGGGCTCGAGGGGGATAAAAGTCTATCTATTGGATTGGCTTTTGTGAACTTAAAGGCAGTGAAGGATTGTTTCTTTTCCGATGTGGTGTTTTAGTTTAAGTGGGGAGAGTGTTGTGAACAATGGCTCTTTCGGAGGCTCAGAAGTTTTAGAAGTTGGACGCAGTAACACGTGATACCTTACGGACAGAGAGTAAAGACAGACTGTTAGGTTTGGCAAAAGCATTGCAGTTAACACTGCCTAGCAAAATACAAAAAGATGAGGTACTTAACGCGGTATCTGCGCATTTACGTTTGCCTGTGATACATTCTGACTCATTAGATATGGCAAAGCTCCAGTTGCAGATTAAGCAATTTGAACATGAAAAAGAATTAAAGCAACTTGAACATGAAAAAGAATTCAAGTGGCTTGAATATGCAATTAGAGAAAAAGAAAGAGATAGAGAGGAAAAAGAAAAGGAGAGAGAAGAAAGAAACAAAGAAAGAGATAGAGAGGAAAGGGAAAAAGAGAAAGAGTTTGAACTTCAGAAAATGGCTCTGAAACATGAAATCAGTTAAAATTGGCAGACGCAAAGGGGCACGTACAGTTGGAGGAGATGGATGAGGATAATGAGACAGAGCATCATAGTCGAAGACGTGGTGGGGATCTATTTAAACATGTCCAAGCATTGCCAAGGTTTGACGAGAAGGTGGTAGAAGCCTTTTTCATTTCATTGGAGAAGGTAGCTAAACAGATGCTATGGCCACAGGACATGTGGGTATTACTGATTCAAACAAAGCTGGTAGGTAGGGCTGGTGAAGTGTTTGCATCACTACCGGAGGAGGTATCTGGAACGTATGAGGAGGTGAAGAAATCCATCTTAAGTGCATATGAGCTAGTGCCTGAAGCTTACAGACAAAGGTTTAGAAATTTAAGGAAAGAATTTGGTCAAACATACATGGAGTTTGAAAGGCTCAGAGTAATTTTGATAGGTGGATAAGGGCTTTGAAAATAGACCAAATGTATGAAGCTCTCAGGGAAATTATACTTTTGGAGGAGTTTAAAAATTCAATTCCTGATGTAGTGAGAACTCATATGGAAGGACAGAGGGCTAAAACTGCGAGATTATCAGCGGAAATGGCAGATGATTATGAATTAGTTCATAAATCAAACATTGTTTCTGACATCAGTTTCAGCCAGTGAGGGATAGAAACTGGGGACATGAGAAATACTCAAGTGGTAAAGGTAAAGGTGATCTGATGGGAGATAATAAAGAGAGTGTACCTCAGATTTAAAAAGAAATCCAGGAGGGTGGAAAAGAAATTAAAAGTTTCAAATGTTTTCACTGTAATAAACTAGGCCATGTAAAGTCACAGTGTTGGTGGTTGAAGAAAAGCACTGGGAAGGCTGATATGGTAGAACAGGATAAGACAGTGGGGTTTGTTAGAGTGATAAAGGAAAGCCCAAGGGAAGCGAAGGAGGTGCAAACGATTGTACAGCCTGTTCAAGAAGTAATTGTTCAGAAGGTGCCAGATGTATTTAAAGAATTTACTTGTGTGGGTAAAGTTTACTCATGTGTATCAGGAGGAGCAGGTAAAGAAGTCACAATTTTAAGAGATACAGGGGCTAGTCAATCTTTAATGGTAAGAGATGAGGAATTATGTAGTTTGGGAAGAATGTTGCCAGAAAAGGTGGTGATATGTGGAATTCAGGGTGAGAGGAGTAGCGTTCCATTATATAAGGTAAGGTTGGAAAGTCCACTGAAGAGTCGTGAAGTGGTAGTAGGAGTAATAGATAAACTATCTTGTCCAGGAATACAGTTTATCTTGGGTAATGATATAGCTGGATCGCAGGTGGGAGTGATGCCTACTGTGGTTGATAAGCCAGTGGAAAATCAGACAACTGAAGGGTTGAAGGACGAATATCCTGGGATTTTTCCAGATTGTGTAGTAACAAGGTCGCAAAGTCACAGGTTAAGACAAGAGGAGAAACAAAGAGTGAAGATGAAGTTGAAGTGCAATTATCAGAAACGATTTTTAATCAGATGGTTGAAAAAGAACAAGAACAGGTGGAGGATGAGGCGGATATTTTTAGTTCAGGAAAATTGGCGGAGTTACAACAGAAAGATGTAGAAATAAAATGGATATATCAGAAAGCATATATGGCAGAGGAATATACCAGAGTGTTATTACCGTAAAAGTGATGTCTTGATGAGAAAATGGAGAACTATACATATGCAGGCGTATGAAAAGTGGGCAGAAGTTCATCAAGTTGTATTGCCGGTAGGGTATAGAAAGGAGGCGTTGCGAGTTGCATATGAGGTACCAGTGGGAGACCATTCGGGAATAAGGAAAACTCAAGCTAAAATCCAGAAACATTTTTATTGGCCTGGACTACATAAAGATGTAGTTAAATTTTGTCAATCATGTCACACATGTCAAGTGATAGAGAAACCTCAAGCAGTGATAAAACCAGTACCCTTAATACCCATTCCAGCATTTGAGGAACCTTTTACGAGGGTCCTAATTGATTGTGTAGGACCGCTTCCTAAAACAAAAAGTGGGAATCAATATCTTTTGACTATAATGGATGTGTCTACTAGGTTTCCAGAGGCCATTCCAGTATGTAATATTACAGCTAAAAGGATTGTGGAGGAGTTACTTAAATTCTTTACTAGATATGGACTACCCACAGAAATTCAATCGGATCAAGGATCAAATTTTACTTCAAAGTTATTCAAAGAAGTTATGGATAGCTTAGGAATAAAACAATTTAAATCAACTGCGTACCACCCAGAATCGCAGGGAGAGTTGGAAAGGTGGCATCAGATATTAAAGACAATGTTGAGGGCGTAGTGTCAGGATCATCCAGAGGATTGGGATAAAGGAATTCCACTCAAATTGTTTGCATTAGGGATGCAACTAATGAGTCTACCAAATTTAGTCCTTTTGAACTAATTTTTGGTCATGAGGTAAGAGGACCACTTAAATTGATTAAGGAAAAATTGGTGGGTTAGAAATCGGAAATTACATTATTGAACAAAGTTTTAGTGTTGTTACCAATGGTAGGTGAACCTTTAAAAGCTAGGTTTTGTGGACCGTATCAGATTGAAAAGAAATTAAGTGAGGTGAATTATGTGGTAAAAACGCCAGATAGAAGGAAAACTCACCGAGTGTGTCATATCAATGTGCTTAAAAGGTACTTTGAAAGGGAAGGAGAGAAAAAGGAGGTTTTAATGATTCTAACTCAAAGTGACAAACCAAATCCAGATGACTGTGAATTTGAGATACCTCAAATTAAATTGGAAAATGAGGATGTTCTTAAAAATTGGGATGAATTGTTAAGTTACCTTTCAGAGAAAAAAACGAACTGACCTGAAAGAGTTATTGATATCACATGGGCAAGTTTGTAGAGATAAATTGGGAAGTACTAAAATGGCCATACATGATGAAGATGTGGGAAATGCTGTTCCTATCAAACAACATCCATGTAGACTTAATCCTTTAAAATTGGCACAGGTTATCAGAGAGATTGAGAGTATGCTTAAAAATGGCATAATTGAAGTGGGTTGCAGCCAATGGAGCTCACCCACAGTGATGGTACCTAAACCAGACGGTACCCAACGGTTGTGTGTGGACTATCGAAAGGTGAATGCAGTTACAAGAACGGACTCTTATCCTATCCCACGTTTGAAGGATTGCATTGAGAAAGTGAGACAATCTGCTTTTATTTCCAACTTCCAGACATGGAACGATCATTTAAAACATCGTATGGAGTTCTTCGATCAACTTCAGGCTGCGGGTTTGGTAATGAACCTAGCCGAAAGTGAATTTGGAGAAGCCCGAATCACTTTCCTTGAGGAGTTTCCGATACCCTCAAAACGAAGGGAGACAATGCGATCTCTTAACATGAATGAATTTGATCGAATCTTTGTGCAAAAGTTTTGTGGCGTGATTACTCCACTGATGGACTTGCTGAAGAAATGTTAAAAATTTCAATGGACAGCGGACTTTCGACAGGCGTTTGACTGCCTGAAGGCTGTGATCACCAATGTTACTGTATTGGAGAATTGCAAGGGTCTCTGTGGTCAGATTGAACTAAAGTATCTGATTCTAAAGAGAATTGCCGAGGAGTAGAGGAATGAATGGATCGTGCAGAGAGTTCAAAGAGACTGTCAATCGAGAAGGATTTCGGTTGGAGGAAGAAGAACGAAGAAAAATAGACTATATTATTATACCTGTTTGAGTGTGTTGTTTTCTTTCAATGAAAATGTATATTTACTATGTGCATTTCTTAGTGGGTGGTGTAAAAGTGAAAAATGAAACCATCTTGAAGTTGATGGTTTATTTTTCTTTCTTGGGGGGAGGTGTCATGTGAGAGTACCTTTAAGATATGGATGTTTAAGCAATGTACCTTTAAGAAAACAGTGGTGTCAGAGAATGGGTGGAGCTGGGCTTTAGATCAGCCATTTTGAAGTTTGAGTTTGAAAAAGAGCTTGTGTGTGTGTCTGTGTTTCCAGAGGGCTGCAGTTTGATAAAAGCAGCTTGTGTGTGTCTGTGTGTTGCCAGAGGGCTGCCGATTGGAGGAAAAGAGCTTGGGGAGTGTCTGTGTTTTGCAGTGAGCTGGATCTGCTGTGATCTCTGCCATGAAAGACTATCTCTGGATCATTTGGGTGATTTAAACTCATAATAGTAAAGCCTTTAACCTGATGTGATTCTGTTTAAATGTGTTAAGTCTCTTAGAAGTTTGAAGGAACATTTTGAGGAATTATTTACTGTTGCAATATTTTCGGAGTTATCTTTGAAGAAAGGGGTGTTAAGAGATCCAATGTTTATTTAAGATGTTAAGTTGAGTTCATGGAATAAACATTGTTTTGTGTTTTAAAACCCACGTGTCCATAATTGTAATCCCACACCGAGGGAACAAGCCGTGTGCTAGGAAAAGCAACAAATACATTAAAGGGAGAGGTTGGTTGAACTCCACGATACATTTTGGGGTTCTGAAAACCCCTCGTCCATTACAGCAGCCATCTGTCTCATAAGACGATGCTTTACACCTTGGTGGTCAACTCTGCTTTATGCTCACTAGCCCCACTTTGGCATGGCAGTCTCTGCCGTATGTGATGAATGGAGGAAGTTGTTATTAATTATATTTTATATTTTGTTGCAGTAATGCTGTTGAAAACTTTGGGTTAAAATACATTCAGGCTGTATGTCTACTAAAGCTGATGATATGTCTGAGACAGCGAAGGTGAAAACTATTCAGTCTTTTCTCCTTGCTCGCAAATGTTATGTAGGTCTCAATGCTGTAGAGGAGTGCACTGTTTAGCTATCGACAACCTCCAGTTCATTTTTTTATTATTCTTTCAAGGGATGTGGGTGCCACTGGCAAGTTGCCCACCCCTGAGTCACCTTGAGAAGGTGAGCCACCTTTTGATCTGCTGCATCCAATTGGTGCAGGTACTCCCACAATGCTTTTAGGGATGGTGTTCCAGGATTTTGATCCAGCGACAGAGAAGGAATGGTGATATAGTTCCAAGTTAAGATGGTGTGTGGCATAAAGGGGAATTTGCAGGTGATGGTGTTCCCATGCATCTGCTGCCATTGTCCTTCTAAGGGGTAGAGGTTGCAGGTTTGAAATGTGCTGTCGAATAAACCTTTGGAGTCGCTGCCATGAATTTTTAATATAATTTATATTGATAATGTATTATATTTATATATAGTTTATATTTATAATGTATTTGTTGGTAATTGTTCTTGAACTGAATGGCTGCGAGGTCATTTCAGAAGCAGTTAAGGCTCAACAACATTACTGTGGATCTGAAGTCATACGTAGGCCAGAACAGGTAAGGATGGCTCATATCCTTCCCTAATGGACATCAGTGAACAAGGTGGGTTTTTATGATAAAATATGATAACCATTACTGAGACTAACTTGCTTTCAGTTCCAAATTTTTACTAACTATATTTAAATCCAATCACTGCTGTGGTGGGATTTGAACCCTTGTCCCCCAAGCCTTAGCTTGGGCCTTTGGATGATGGGACTTGACAGATTACCACTAGGCCACCATTTCCCCTCAACGGTATACAATATTGCCACTGTGTGTCGCATTGCCATTGCTGGTGTTATGGCAATGTCGTGGGCCATGAAATTTGTTTTCCTGGTTTGGTGGTCAGATCAAGCTCTTTACAGGTGTGAGAGTCTATCATTTGTTGCTTCAATGTTCCTTACTATGGAATGTTAGTGTGGCATAGTCACCACATCTCACGGATTAATTTTTTTAAACCCCAAATTGGTGGCACTGAAAATCGATATCCGACAATGTTTTTGAGATGTACAATCTCGTCCTTAACCATTGCGGCGCAATCCAGCTTTCTCAGCCAGTTTGTATGGCAGTCCATTTATATCGATCAAGATGGTGTCATTAGTCCCCACATTTCCTTCTATTCCAAAAAGGAATTTTATAGCAGGGACAAGGTAAAAGGCATTTACTGAAAGGAGACAAAATAATTCAGAACCAGTAGATAGCAAATAGGAAAGGGAATGTGAACCTACATTGCCTTATTTCACCCATAGCACCTACAAAGAGGGCAGTGCAATGTCAGCGGTGTTAGAAAAGAATGGCGTACTTTTCCAATGCAATCTCCCAAGCTTTTACAACATAAGTAGGAGAAGCCGACTGCCAGAAGTTAACTAACAGTCTGACTTTGTACTTCTCACCAAAAAAATTAGACCAGAGATATATCTCGCAGTCCTTAGAGATATATCTCGCAGTCAGAGATATACTGAGGCGGTTATAGCGTCAGATTGATATCACAAAGCTCTATCTCAGAGTATCAGGGAGGCAGTATATGGTAAAACAAAAGCTGGTTTAGCTCAGTGGGCTAGACAACTAGTTTGCAATACAGAACAAGTCCAGCAGCGTGGGTTCAATTCCCGTACCAGCTTACTCGAACAGGCGCCGGAATGTGGCGACTTGGGGCTTTTCACGGTAACTTCATACTTGTGACAATAAAAGATTATTATTACTACAATCTCCCTCAAGGTGTGGTGAAGTTTTAAAATCCCTGATGGTGCAAACTTTACTCGGGACTGTGGAAGAAATGGCCTGCTGGACTGAATGTCCTTTTCGTATCCAGCAGGGAAAGGGAATAACCATTTAGCAAAAATATTTATACAGCTTATGTAAAATTTCTCGATATTGCATCTGCAATGTATTTTTCACATGAGCTATCCACTTGAAGTGGGGAAAAATTAATTGTTTAGAAAAGGAGGAACTAGCACAACACAATTTCCATCTCTCTAATCTATGGTACCTTCAGCAGTGTCTCCATTCAGCAGCTTGACGTTTTCATTGAAGTGCTTCTGCATTATTACATACAGCCGAGATAGCATTTTAGGCCAGTACCTTTTATTCCAAACTTTGAGTAAAGCATGCTGGTGCTGCCCTCTGGTGGATGAATGCAAGGTTCACCTTCACCCAAAGGGCGATGTCTTGGGACACATCGTCAAATCTTTAGAACACAAATTAATACAAAATAGAAACATGTTTGAACATCACGAACTCTACAATAACTCTGGATTTTCAACCTTGCAAGGAAAGGCCAACTAAATGTGAATCATGGCAGTGAAATTGCCACAATTCATTTGAGATCCAGTCAGTATGAAGTAAACATTGAAACATAAGCTTTCAAGGTCCAATTTCCTCCCTCACTACAGCCAACTCAGTGCAACACATGATAAATCGACAATGTTGGCAAAAAATTATTTTCAAGAACATTCCAGCCATATGTAAATATACAGCATTATCCAGATCATACACTTATTTCAAATTGCTTTTAGCAGTTAATAGACTTTGTCTTCTGATTGAAGCCATAAAGAAATGCCGTTTACTTGTCAGGAGTTCCAGTTAGTTAAAACCTCTTATTGAAAGGGAAATTTGTGTTCCTGTTAAGGTCTCTCCATCTCATTTTATAAAGTCTGTGAATGAGGAAATTCAAGAGCACATCGTATTGTTCAATGTGCAAGTGCAAAATTACTAAACATTCTCATGAAAGCAAAAACACATATAAATGTTCATACTGCAGTACACATCACATCGGGTGACAAAGCCTGCCGAAAACCTCCCTGAAAATGAGACAAAGGCCAGCATTTCACACTCGGCAGACGGAATTAGAAGTTGCTGGGAATCCCAGTGCCACCTGTGATCAGTTGAGAATGGGGATATCTCGCTGGCCACTTAAGTAGCAGCTAGTGCAAATTAAGTCTGATTGGGCCAGCGGTGCATGCTGTGTGGTTTGTGTGCAAAGTTTAAAGGCGGCATGCAAAGGTCGCTCAGGCTGGCTGTCCCCACTCTGGCAGTTTTCTTCTCTTCTGCTCATCTCTTCATTCAGGTGGGCATCGTGTTGTATTTTATCCTGATCTGGCCCGTGGCTGGGGGACGGGGTGGGAGGAGGAGAGTTCTCTGTGTTTATGCCCTCTCTCCCGGGGTGCCTAATTTTTGGGAGTCTTGATAATTCCTCTTCTTCTCAGGCGGGGGCCCCCACTTCTTGGCTGGGGCTTTGCTGACTATGTGACCCTTCTTCGCTGGTGAGTGTTGTTATCTGGTGTGATAGCTGGGTGGATCTGTTTCTTTGCTCTCCTTTCTTTACTGCCTTGGAAGGCCCGATGGGCCTGACTATAATCTGAACATACTGTTACTGTCATTGGTCCTCTTCTTTCATTATAATTGTGATTCTGCCTTTGGCCAGGGTTCGTGGTTTTGTTATGTTACGCAATATGCCTGTAACACGGTGGTACAGTGATGAGCACTGCTGCCGCACAGCACCAGGGACCCGATTTGATTCTGGCCTTGGGTGACTGTCTGCATGGAGCTTGCACATTCTCACATGTCTGTGTGTGTTTTCTCCAGGTGTTAGAGTTTCCTCTCACTGTCAAAAGATGTGCAACTAAGGTAGATTGGCCATGATCAATGGGTGGGGTTACGGAGATAGGGCAGGGAAGTTGGTCTAGATAGAGTGTTTTTTTGGAGGGTCGGTGCAGGCTTATTTGGCTGAATGGCCTTGACATAATATCCACGCATGTATATAATGAAGTGCAGACAGGCAGTGATTGACACATAGGATGACCAGTAAGCACACAGCACGGTGCAGCCAATCACCAGACAGGACACCACCACTATAAAGCCAAAGGGCACTAGGTTTCCCGCTCTCTCTGGACCCAGCCACTGAGACAGTCAGAGTCCACGAGCTAGCACAGTGCAAACACCATGCGGTAGCTAGTAAGTCTGGTCAGGCTACTACAAGGTCTCCAGTCAGTTCAGTAGAGTGTCGACCCACAATTAAATATATATGTTAGTTCTATCGTTCAATAAAACCGTGTTGGATCTTCTACAGTGTTAGAGATCTGTTACTCGCATCGCTGCATCAAGTGCAGTCCACACCGAACCGACCTGCCTAACACATCAGGACTCATTCTGTACTGTAGGGATTCTATGGATTCTAACTCCTCGTGGATCTCCTCATGCATTCCTTCTTTTGGTTTTCCAAGGGTGGGTATGACGAATCCATTCCTGCTCGTCCTCGCCTTTTGGCTTCCTGGGATCTGCATCTGAATCAATGTTGGCCTTTTCTGATCCAGGTGCCGCACGTCCACCTGGGCCAAGGGTTCATCCCTGGAGAGGGCAAGATTAAGAGTGCTGCATCAGCCAACTACTCGCTCGGGTGGATACTGCAGGGCGCCCCTGGAATGGTCCAAGAATTGGAATGTTATCTTCAGCAGCCCAATGGTCCTCTCCACCATTACCCTGTGGATACATGGCTGTGGTTGCATCTCTCCTCTGTCCTAATGCCTGACAGGTGTCATGAGCCACCTCTTCAGTGAATACCCCTTGTCACCAATCAGCCACCCTTTGAGGCGAGCTGGAGAAGCGGAAACCCTTGGCATTTGCAAGTGCTGTAGTATGTAGGCATCATGAGAGCTACCTGGGTACCTTGCACAGACCTTCAGAGTCTGGTTCCTGTGATCACAGACTATCTGAACGTTCCTGGAATGGAATTCCTTCCTGTTCACAAATGTGCCCGGTTGCCAGTTGGCGCCGTGATGGGTACATGGGTGTAATCTATGGATCCCTGGATGCGAGTGAATGCTGCAATTGCAGCAAAGCCTCTAGTACACTCAGCCTGGCTGGTTTAGTCCATCCTAAAATGTGTGAATGTATTCACCCGTCTGAACTTACCAATGACAATAAATGATGGCCCATCCTGCTGTGCCCACTGCTGAGAATGGTTTACTTAAATGATGGTTCTACCCAGTTAAAAGCTTAGACCTACTCAACAGCCAAGATTTTATTTCAATATCAACATCTTAACAATTTGAATAAGGAGCGATAACGGTTTCAGTTTTACCTCTATCTCAAAGAGGGATCCTTTCAACCTTGGGTCTGCATCTTTTGCAAAATACTTCATGCCGTCTAAAATAAGCCAATACCCTAGATGTATTGGATAGAAAATAGCAAACTAAATTGTTAGGGAATTTCCTTCATGTTGAATTGCATTTTCCATTCCAGTATAACAATTGTAAGAAGTGTATTCATGAGTTAAAAACTAAGGCTGGAATTTTCCAGCCCTTCACATCTGAGGGACCTTCCGGTCCCATCGCTGTAGCGGAGATTTTGTGGCTCACAGACCCCGCTGTGGGCAAGCGGTGGAAGGAGGGCCTAAGTGTTAATTTGATTTAAACCACAGTATTTTAATCCACATCAATTTTGGAGTGGCTTCCTCATCCGTAATTACTTTGGGAAATCATAATAAACTTCATTGCTCATGTCCACATTCCATTTCTAGAAGAAAATCAATCTAAAAGGAATTTCCTTGGCAACAAGATTCTTACTTTTGGTGCTGTTATAACACTGATGTTTAACATGACCATATTAAATTTGTCTATTATTTTAATGAAGGCATCAGAGCATTTAAAATAAATGGTTTCAAATAAAAATAGCAAAGGGAGAAATAATGACAAGTACATTAACCATTTGTGCAATTTCAATGACAACAATTGCTATCCTGTCTATTAGAATGTACCACTGAATTAGTTAAAAAAAACTCACATAGTATGTGTGACAAAGTTTGCAAATTGTGTAGATGCAACTTTCCAGTTGGCATGTATGATGAAGTGACAAAAGCAAGTGGGTGTGTAACTGCTATACAATAGTTGCTGTTTGATAACAGTTGAATGCCTGCTGATCAGTGGAAGATTAATATGAGACATGAAGGAAACATAAAATATGGTGAAGAGATGGGAACTAAAATTTGAGAAACCAAATATTAAAATGTAAGTGTATTGCTGTAGCAACCTGGAGCATTTATTCTAGCACAGGTATGCAAACCACCGAATAGTGCATAGCAAAATCAGACACATGAAATTGATCACATGAAGTGCTTTTCCTCAATACCGTATGATACAATACTTAATTCAAACATGAGTGATAATATATATGGAGAGTTCTTGGATGGAGCACTTCGTCTCTGTCGCAACGACAGTTACGGGACAATATGGGTGCTTTGTAAGCTGATCAAGTACTACCAGAGGTGCCAAATATGGACAAGACTACTTCATATCAAACAACCTGTGAGATAAAGCATTGAACAACCTATAAAGTATAACGTGAAAATGAATCAATTGCTACCAAACCTAAAACTGGTTCCAGATGCCACGAACATTCTCTCAAATTATTGCTTACTGAATAATCTACAAACCTGTACATCTGCAGACAATGCCTTCAAAATTATCCTCTATTTCCTCAGTGCTCGGAGCTGGATTGTTCTTCAGAAGCCTGAGGAAGAAAGGAATGATAGAGTGCAAATGTCAAAAATCCAGATCCAAAATCATCTCATATTTTTATTCTTGTTTAATATTTATGCTCTCCTTCACAAAGCACTTGCTGGTGTTTGATTCTCTGAATACTAATGGCTGATTTTGCAATCCAGTCTGTGGCATTGTAGGTAGCAGATGAGGAACATATCAGCCATAATAAAATGGCGCAACAGACTCGATGGGCCGAATGGCCTAATATCTTATGAACTTATGTGCTGGGAGTCTCCGAGCCTGTGCCAGGTCGGAAAATCACCGGGGGGGGGGGGGGGGGGGGGGGCGAGAATCTGGCCACGCCGCTCCGACGCCGGGCCACTGATTCTCTGGCGGCCGGAGAATCGGAGCCAATCGCGCCCTCGCGGTCGCTGCGGCGCTGGTCGGGGCCCGTTGAAAGTGGCCCCCGTGGGGATTCTCCGCGTTCGACGGCCCGAGTGTCCGCCGAGTTCCGCCAGCGTGGCTTACATATGGTCACACCCAGTGGGACCTTGGCTTTCTAGCTGTGGGGGCTGTTCTGCTGGGGGAGCGGGGGGGCTCCGACTCCGGGGGGGCCCTCCACGGTGGCCAAGCCTGCGATCGGGGGCTACCAATCGGCCGGCGTGCTCATTCCAGGGGGGGGGGTCCTATGTTCCTCCATGCCGGGCCCCTGTAGGGCTCCGCCATGTTGTCCGTGGGCCGGCGCGGATGCGTGGTCCCGCGCCAGCCGGCGTTCGGCGCCGGAGCAGCGCACAGCACTCCTGCGCTGTTCTAGCACCCGAGGAAGGAGAGAATGACTGGGCCTGGAGGCCCGTTGACACCAGCATCGCTCGCGACGATTTTGACGCAGGCGTCAACACTTGGCCGGGATTTCGGAGAATCCCAGCCATGAACTTACAGTTCCCCACTCAAACAGCTTCATGATTGAACCAATGAATGTTGGTATGCTGAACTTGTCTGTGGAGGTGGCATTAGATTCCACTCAATGTGGATTTCAGTTATTGATGTGGATTAGCAACTGGCTGCAGCAAAAGTAGACAGAGGGTGTTTGTGCATGGAGCTGCACTGGAGAGGCTGAAAGCAATTAATATGCAACCAAAAAGCTTCCACTATTCACATTGTATGTCAATGATTGGAAAGTGGTGAAAGAGACAAAATGGTCAAACGTTGTCATGGCATCAAGGTGCTTTGGGACAAACAATTCAGGTGTACATAGAGAGAAATGGAAGAAAGCTGGCTTGAGATTTGGCAAATACAATTCAATTAGCAACAGTGAAAAGGAAGAGACTGTCATAAGATACACCAGTATATTATGGTGCAGACACACACACACACACTGATGGACATGCAGTGGGACCAATCAGCATACACAACACCGCAGCCAATCACCAGTGAGAGCACACGCACTATAAAGACAGGGGACAGGAGAGTTCCCGCTCATTCCAGTAGCAGCCAGCTCGGAGCACAGAGCTCGCAGCCTGCAACACAGACATTCACCATGTGCTGAGTGCATCACCTGTTTAGGACTAGGCAAGGGTCAACAGTTAAAGCTGGTATTGCATTTACCCACAGTTCAAGTATGTTAATATAGTTAACTTTATAATAAAATAGAGTTGCACCACTTCCAGTGTTGGTGACCTGTTTGTGATCCAGAACACCCAACACATCATGGTACAAGGAATGGTTGCACATTACCACTTCTGAGACCCACCTGCAACTAATCAGCATTCCGGCATCCTGAAGTATGGAGAACATCAACCCGCCGCCGCCGCTCTGCATCGCCGGCAACCTCGGGGTCAATTGGAAGATTTTTAAACAGCGCTTCCAGTTCTTCCTCAAAGCCACGGACAGGGAGAACGCCTCGGACACCAGGAAGATTGCTCTGCTCCTCTCCACAGCCGGGCAACACGCCATCCACATCTTCAACTCCCTCACATTCGCAGACGACGAGGACAAGACAAAGTACAAGATGGTTCTCCTCAAATTCGATCCCCACTTCAGCATAGAGGTCAATGAAAACTTCGAAAGATATCTGTTCCAGCAGCGCTTGCAGGGTAAGGACCAGCCTTTCCAATCCTTTTTAACACACCTCCGCATCCTTGCGCAGTCCTGCGGCTACGGGCCCACCTCCGACTCCATGATACGTGACCAGATTGTATTTGGTGTTCTGTCGGACACCCTGCGTCAGCAGCTCCTCAAAATTAAGCAACTCACCCTAGCGACTGCCATCGAGACCTGTGTCCTGCATGAAAATGCCACCAGCCGGTTCTCCCACATACAGGCGGCTGAAACGGCGTGGCAAGGTCCCCACAAGGCGGAACGGGTCCAAACAATTGAACACCTCCAAGGCTGCAGCCTGGATGAGGGCGGCCATTTTGCGCACTTTTCGCAGCCTCCCGCACTTGTACGCGCCAAACGAGGGGACGATAATGTGGAGGAACGTGATGTGCAGGCGCGCACCACGCAGGACCGCACCACGCATGCGCGGTGGCGCAACGAGCATACTGACGTCACGAAGTGCGGCAACTGTGGCTCCGCCCATTTAAAGCGGCAATGTCCTGCAAAATGGCGCCAGTGCCTACGATGTGGCAGACTTGGCCACTATGCTGCCTGCTGTTGAGCAGCTCAGCCTGCCAATTCGCATCACTTCAGCCAGCCTCGCAGGAACATTCGGGCAATTCAACCCACGTTCACCGAGGCCGATTCAGACTTCCCGCAGATCAGTGATACCGAGGACCCGAGGGAGCCTTTTCGAGTTGCTGTTATAACAAAGAACAAGCTGTCCCCGAATCAAAACCACCAGCCGTTGTCGGTGCACAGCATTGATCCAGGCGACGAGTGGTGTGCCACCCTGACGGACAACCAGAATTCGTCGCCCACCTCAGAGACTTGACTTATGAGTTTTACAATGTTGGACTCTTGATCTGTTCTGTTACCTTGTTTCATCATTCCAGTAGTCTATTATCCTGTTTCATCATTCCAGTAGTTTGTATATAATGTTCATTTCGTTGTTGGTGTGACACCCTATTTCTCTGCACCAGGCACCTTCCCGTGTAAATAGATTAGCCTCATGTACATAGTTGTGTAAATAACACGCACACACATAGTCAGGTACATTCACTACACAATATTTATTGTCACGCAGGCACATGTTCTTTATATAAAAGAGGGGATGTCATAATATACACCAGTATATTATGGTGCAGACACACACTGATGGACATGCAGTGGGACCAATCAGCATACACAACACCGCAGCCAATCACCAGTGAGAGCACACGCACTATAAAGACAGGGGACAGGAGAGTTCCCGCTCATTCTAGTAGCAGCCAGCTCAGAGAACAGAGCTCACAGCCTGCAACACAGACATTTACCATGTGCTGAGTGCATCACCTGGTTAGGACTAGGCAAGGGTCAACAGTTAAAGCTGGTATTGCATTTACCCACAGTTCAAGTATGTTAATATAGTTAACCTTATAATAAAATAGAGTTGCACCACTTCTAGTGTTGGTGACCTGTTTGTGATCCAGAACACCCATCACATCAGAGACTAGTGAAGAAAAATGAGAATTGCAATTATCAACTAATTGGTGTTTGTCTACATGAAACATCACAACAAAAGTATTTAAGGTTGTTAGTAGACAGATGATTGAAAATGTCGACACACTGAGCCACAGCAGTAAATAAAGTTTACAGGATCTTGGATTTTGTGGAGTAAAAAAATGGGGCAGTTACAGAGGGAATTGATTCATCTTCATTTAAAGTACTCGGTATAGTTTTGGTCATCATATTACAGCAAGTCCAATAAAGAGATCGCAGCCTGATAATGAGCATCAAATATTTGAGCTATAAGGGGACACTAGAATATTTTTGTTCCTTCGCAGCAGAGAACGCAAAACTGATAAAGGATCCTCTAGAGATATAAAAAATTCCAAGAATAATTAAAAAGCTAAAATTAGTGCTCCAAAGTGTGGTGAATGTATTGCTGTAACAATTCACCATGTACATATCTGTATTATGCTGTTGCCCATGTGGGCTCCACCTATGGACCATTGTAAGGTATTACCTATGATGTAGCATGTTGGGGCCTGTTTGGGCTCCGCCCCTGGCTCCACCCCTTGAAGGGAGGTATAAGAGTAGTCAACTTGTAGGCGGCTCCCACTAACAGATCAGTCGCAGGCAGGCACTGTTCTAGTTGATTAAAGCCATAGTTTATTTCTACTCCTGGTTTCATGTGAATTGATGGTCGCATCAATTTAATCAACTACAATGCCACTATGGAATCGGCCCTCAAACCTGACCGACTGGAACTCGATCCACAGGCCGCGGAGGCAAAAGAGATTTTTTTGCACTGGCTCCGCTGTTTCAAGGCCTACCTCACCGCCTCCTCCTCGCCTTCCATCTCCAACGAACAGAAGCTGAGTCTCCTCCATGCACGGGTGAGCCATCGAATCTCTGTTCAACTCAAGGAAGCCTCCACCTACGCAGACGCCCTCGCGATGCTAGAGCGCCTCTATGTAAGGCCCGTGAACGAGGTATATGTGCGGCATCTCCTCACCACTCGCCACCAACGTCCCGGGGAATCGCTGGAACAGTACCTATACGGCCCCAAAGTCCTTGCACGAAGCTGCAATTACCAGGCCGTTACGGCCACTCAACGTATGGACCTCGCCGTCCAGGACACCTACGTGGCTGGAGTCAGGTCCAACTATGTGAGACAGCGCCTACTCAAAAAAGGTGCCCTAGACCTGGAAGAGACGGTAAAATTAGCCTCCTCTCTGGAAGTAGCGTTCCAAAGCCTTAATGCGTTCCCGTCCGATCACGCGACCCCCTCGTGGACCTCCGACCAACAAATACCCCAGGCCTGTGCCGCATGGCTGCCCGCACACCTGTTATTTCTGCGGCCAGCCTCAACACCGCCGGTCGCGCTGCCCAGCCCGGAACGCGAACTGCAGCGACTGTGGGAGAAAAGGACATTTCGCTAAAGTTCACCTGGCCAGGTCCCAAAACTCTAAATCTCAGGCCCGATTCACAGGCCCTCAGATCCCGCAGTGTGGCAGCGTGTCTGCTGGCTCCCCCCCCCCCCCCCCCACCCCCGGACGCGGCATCGGCCTCGTGTTGTCCGTGGGGGCAGCCATCTCCCAGCCCACACAGTGTGTGTGACTCATGGAGGCCTTCATCTTGGCAATCCTCGCCCACGCGGCCCGCCACGTGCGATTCATGGGGGCCGCCATCTTGGCCGCCATCTTCCTCACTGCCCGACACGTGCGACCGACGGGGGCCGACATCTTGGCCGCCATTTGCAACGCCTACCGACACGTGCGACCAACGGGGCAGCCATCTTGGAACCACCCCAGCAAATCTGACCAGGCCGGCTACCCGCAACTCAGCACGGTCACCCTTGACCAGACTAGCCACCTTCAGCTATTTCGTGGAAAACAGGGTTCTAGGACTCGACCCCGACCGTATGCGCCCCCTCCTGCAACTCCCCCTTCCCCACTGCCCTAAGGCCCTAAAAAGGTGCCTCGGGTTCTTTTCATATTACACCCAGTGGGTCCCCAACTTTGCGGGCACCTCCGGAACTCTATGATGACCGTCCAGGTAAACGGACACGAAACGCCCTGCTTCTTCAACTCCGGGAGCACAAAGAGCTTCATTCATCCAGACATGGTAAGACGCTGCTCGATCCCTATCTTCCCGGCGCATCAAACCATCTCCCTCGCCTCCGGGTCGCACTCGGTGCAGGTCCGGGGGTGCACTACCGCAACCCTCGCAATACAGGGCGCCGAGTACGCCAATTTTAAATTATATGTACTCCCCGATCTCTGTGCTCCTCTTCTATTGGGACTTCATTTCCAATGTAACCTCAGGAGCCTAACCCTGAAGTTTGGTGGGCCCCTGCCCCCACTCACCGTATTGAGCCTCGCGACCCTAAAGGTCGACCCTCCCCCGCTCTTCGCAAATCTCACCACCGACTGCAAACCAGTCGCCACCAGAAGCAGGCGGTACAGCATCCAGGACAGGACTTTTATCAGGTCCGAGGTCCAGCGACTCTTGCGGGAGGGAATCATCGAGGCAGCAATAGCTCCTGGAGAGCCCAGGTGGTGGTCGTCAGGACCAGGGAAAAGAAACGGATGGTTGTTGATTACAGCCAAACCATAAACCGGTACACGCACCTCGATGTGTACCCCCTTCCCCGGATTGCAGACATGGTAAACCAGATCGCACACTACCGGGTTTTCTCCACGGTGGATCTGAAGTCTGCGTACCACCAGCTCCCAATCCGCCCGGAGGACCGCCACTACACGGCGTTTGAGGCAAACGGCCGCCTCTTTCACTTCCTCTGGGTCCCCTTTGGCGTCACGAACGGAGTCTCTGTCTTCCAAAGGACAATGGACCGAATGGTGGACCAGTACGGGCTGCGGGCCACATTTCCGTACTTGGACAATGTCACCATCTGCAGCCATGATCAGCAGGACCACAACGCCAACCTCCACCGATTTCTCCAAACCGCCCAAACCCTCAGTCTCACTTACAACAAGGAGAAATGCGTTTTCCGCACAACCAGACTAGCCATCCCCGGCTACGTCGTGGAAAACGGGGTTCTAGGACGTGACCCCGACCGTATGCGCCCCTTCCTGCAACTCCCCCTTCCCCACTGCCCCAAGGCCCTGAAAAGGTGCCTCGGGTTCTTTTCATATTACGCCCAGTGGGTCCCCAACTTTGCGGACAAAGCCCGCCCACTAATCAAGGCCACCATCGTCCCACTGGCAACTGAGGCCCGTCAGGCCTTCAGCTGCATCAAGGTGGGCATCGCCAAAGCTGCGATGCGCACGGTGGACGAGTTTGTCCCCTTCCAGGTGGAGAGCGACGCATCAGTGGTCACCCTTGCGGCCAACCTCAACCCTTAATCAGGCAGGCAGGCGTTTTTTTCACGAACCCTCACCACCTCCGAAATTCGACACTCCTCAGTCGAAAAGGAAGCCCAAGCCATCGTGGAAGCCGTGCGGCACTGGAGGCACTACCTCGCTGGTAGGAGGTTTACCCTCGTCACCAACCAACGATCGGTAGCCTTCATGTTCGATAATACGCTGCGGGGCAAGGTCAAGAATGATAAGATCTTGAGATGGAGGATCGAACTCTCCACCTATAATTACGATATAGTATATCGTCCTGGGAAGCTCAACGAAACCCCAGATGCCCTGTCCCGCAGCACATGCGCCAGCGCGCAAGATGACCGACTACGTGCTATCCACGATGACCTCTGCCACCTGGGGGTCACCTGGCTTCTCCACTACATCAAGGCCCGCAACCTGCCCTACTCCACTGAGGAGGTCAGAGCCATGACCAGGGACTACCAGATCTGTGCGGAGTGTAAACCGCACTTCTATGGACCGGATAAGGCCCACCTAGTAAAGGCATACCGCCCTTTGAGCGCCTCAGTATAGATTTCAAAGGGCCCCTCCCCTCCAACAACCGCAACACATATTTCCTCAACATCATTGACGTGTTCTCCCGCTTCCCCTTTGCAATCCCTTGCCCCGACATGACCGCGGCCACCGTCATTAAAGCCCTACATATTGTCTTCATCTGTTTGGTTTCCCCACGTACGTTCACAGTGACCGGGGCTCGTCGTTCATGAGTGATGAACTGCGTCAGTACCTGCTCAGCAAGGACATCACCTCGAGCAGGACTACCAGTTATAACCCCAGGGGAAACGGGCAGGTGGAGAGGGAGAACGACACGGTCTGGAAGACCGTGCTCCTGGCCCTACGGTCTAGGAATCTCCCAGTTCCCCACTGGCAGGGGGTCCTCCCCGGCGCACTCCACTCTATTAGGTCCCGACTTTGCACGGCCACAAACGAAACCACTCATGACGCTTATTTGTTTTCCTCAGGGGCCTCGCTTCCGCCCTGGCTGAAGACAACGGGGCCCGTCCTGCTCTGCAAACACGTCAGGAGCCATAAGTCCGACCCCCTGGTCGAGAGGGTCCAGCTCCTACACTCCAACCCCCCCGTACGCATACATCGAACACCCCGACAGGATATGGTCTCCCTCCGGGACCTGGCACCCACAGATTCCACTACCACCACCACCCCATCTTACCCCGCCCAACCGACGCTGACCAGCGCCCCCGCCCAACCGACGCTGACCAGCGCCCCCGCCCCTACATGGCACCCGCATCCACTCCCGCCCACCATTCCCCCTTCACCGACCCACAGGAATGAAGCTCCCGGAGTCCATGTCTGTGCCCGCACCGGCGACTTCACTACCGATGCCAGCACGGCTGAGTTCGACGCCCGGGCCAGCTGCGATACCAGACCTTCTGCGATCACAGCGCACAATCCGTGCACCGGACAGGCTGAACTTATGAACCCTTCACCCCCGGCAGTCATCATTTTTTTAACAGGGGGTGAATGTATTGCTGTAACAATTCACCATGTACATATCTGTATTACGCTGTTGCCCATGTGGGCTCCACCTACGGACCATTGTAAGGTATTACCTATGATATAGCATGTTGGGGCCTGTGTGGGCTCCGCACCTGGCTCCACCCCTTGAGGGGAGGTATAAGAGCAGTCGACCTGTAGGCGGCTCCCACTAACAGATCAGTCGCAGGCAGGCACTGTTCTAGTTGATTAAAGCCACAGTTTACTTCTACTCCTGGTTTTGTGTGAATTGATGGTCGCATCACAAAGAAAGATAAGGGGCTAAATTCTCCACACCCCGCGCCAAAATCGCATTCGGTGCAGGGGCGGAGAATCCAATTTCACGCAGAAATCGGGCCCGCGTCAGTCTGGCGATTCTCCGACCTGAGAATCGGCGTGTTCACTGAGTACTCCGCACGGCTGGGTGCCCATTGCCAGAGGCCTGCCCAGCGATCCTACGCACCCGACCGGCCGAGTTCCCGACGTGTGATTCTAACCACCTATTGCCGGTTGGGATGCTGGTGTGGTGGCTGCAAACTCAGTCCGCGGCCACCCTGGTGGGAGGCGGGGGGAACGGACACCGGGGGGGGGCCTTATAAGCGGCCGGCAGACAGATCCGCGTGGTTGGATGCTCTGTTGCGCAGCCAATCGGGCAGGGGGTCTAGTTTTTATGTCTGCCTCCACGGTCCGAGTCTGCCATGGTGCACGGCGCAGCCGCTGGAGGTAACTGCCATGTGCATGCGTGGAGTCAAAGCCAGAAGTGCGGGGCCCGTATCCATAGCTAAAGCTGCGTGGACTACTCTGGGTCCCTGCTAGCCCCCTGCAGGGCTGTGAATTAGCTCCACTTATTCCCAGGAATCTCCAGAGTACAACGCGGCGTTTTTACAACGGCATGGGGACATAGTTTTGGGAGAATCCAACCCACGATTCTTTATGCTCTCATCTACATTCCTTGTTCAAATTTGCAATCTGAGGAAAATATACTCAATAATCCTTACCATCCAGCTTCTTTCAAAGCTGCGTGAGTCAACGTTTTCTCACCTCTCTTCAAAACTTGGTCCAGCTATTATGAATATATAATACCGTGGGCGTATTTACTGTACAAGATACAAGGCACCAATCACTCAAGCGATTGGGTAAACATGTTGTCAGTTCACTTATTTAGGTTAGGCACGTGAGAGTAGATATACAAATGTATAAAGGTTGAAACATCAAAGCTGTGCTTCTTTTGTTTAACCAAATAAACTAAGTCAACAAGTTGAGTGATAGAGACAAATACAGTTCCTTAAAGGGATATCAAAGTAAACAGAAAGCAAACCTGAAACATCAAAACAAAACATGATTAAAGGGGTCGATAAAACACCTCAGTCAGAGTAATTTTGATAGGTGGATAAGGGTTTTGAAAATAGACCAAACATACAAAGCTCTCAGAGAAATTATACTTTTGGAGGAGTTTAAAAATTAATTCCTGATGTAGTGAGAACTCATGTGTAAGAGCAGAGGGCTAAAACTGTGAGGTTAGCAGCAGAAATGGCAGATGACTATGAATTAGTTCATAAATCAAAGAAACTGGGGATATGAGAAATACTCAAGTGGTAAAGGTAAAGGTGATCTGATGGGAGATATTGAGAGTAAAACAGGATAAGACAGTGGGGTTTGTTAAAGTGGTAAAGGAAAGCCCAAGTGAAGCGAAGGAGGTGCAAAAGATTGTACAGCCTGATCAAAAGGTGATTGATAAGAAGGGGCCAGATCTCTTTAAAGAATTTACTTGTGTGAGTAAAGTTTACTCATGTATATCAGGAGGAGTAGGTAAAGAAGTCACAATTTTAAGAGATACGGGAGCTAGTCAATCTTTAATAGTAAGAGATGAGGAGTTACGTAGTCCAGTGAAGAGTGGTAAAGTGGTAGTAGGAGTAATAGAGAAACTATCTTGTCCAGGAATACAGTTTATATTGGGTAATGATATAGCTGGATCGCAAGTGGGAGTGATGCCTACTGTGGTTGATAAGCAAGTGCAAAATCAGACAATTGAAGTGTTGAAGGACGAATATCCTGGGATTTTTCCAGATTGTGTAGTAACAAGGTCGCAAAGTCACAGGTTAAGACAAGAGGAGAAATCAAAGAGTGAAGATGAAGTTGAAGTGCAATTATCAGAAACGATTTTTGATCAGATGGTTGAAAAAGAAGAAGAACAGGTGGAGGATGAGGCAGATATTTTTAGTTCAGGAAATTTGGCGGAGTTACAATAGAAAGATATAGAAATAAAACGAATGTATCAGAAAGCATACACGGAAGAGGAATCTGAGTGTATACCAGAGTGTTATTACCGTAAAAGTAATGTCTTGATGAGAAAATGGAGACCTTTACATATGCAGGCGGACGAAAAGTGGGCAGAAGTTCATCAAGTTGTATTGCCGGTAGGGTATAGAAAGGAGGCGTTGCGAGTTGCATATGAGGTACCAGTGGGAGACCATTCGGGAATAAGGAAAACTCAAGCTAAAATCCAGAAACATTTTTATTGGCCTGGACTACATAAAGATGTAGTTAAATTTTGTCAATCATGTCACACATGTCAAGTGATAGAGAAACCTCAAGCAGTGATAAAACCAGTACCCTTAATACCCATTCCAGCATTTGAGGAACCTTTTACGAGGGTCCTAATTGATTGTGTAGGACCGCTTCCTAAAACAAAAAGTGGGAATCAATATCTTTTGACTGTAATGGATGTGTCTACTAGGTTTCCAGAAGCTATTCCAGTATGTAATATTACAGCTAAAAAGATTGTGGTGGAATTATTTAAATTCTTTACGAGATATGGACTACCCACCGAAATACAATCGGATCAAGGATCAAATTTTACCTCCAGGTTATTCAAAGAAGTAATGGTTAGCTTAGGAATAAAACAATTTAAATCAACTGCGTACCATCCAGAATCGCAGTGAGCGTTAGAAAGGTGGCATCAGACATTAAAGTCAATGTTGAGGGCGTATTGTCACGATTATCCAGAGGATTAGGATAAAGGAATTCCATTTTTACTGTTTACAATTAGGGATTCTCCTAATGAGTCAACCAAATTTCGTCCTTCTGAACTAATTTTTGGTCATGAGGTAAGAGGACCACTTAAATTGATTAAGGAAAAATTGTTGAGTGAGAAATCAGAAATTATATTCTTAGATTACGTGCCAAATTTTAGGGAACGATTAAATAGAGCAGGTGAATTGGCTAGACAACATTTGAAAGTTGCACAAAATGTGATGAAACGGGTCACGGACAAGAAATCCAAAGTTCGTAGTTTTGCCAGTGGAGATAAAGTTTTAGTGTTGTTACCAGTGGTAGGTGAACCTTTAAAAGCTAGGTTTTGTGGACCTTATCAGATTGTAAGGAAATTAAGTGAGGTGAATTATGTGGCAAAAACACCAGATAGAAGGAAGAATCACCGAGTGTGTCATGTGAATATGCTTAAAAGATACTCTGAAAGGGAAGGAGAGAAAAAGGAGGTTTTAATAATTCTAACTCAGTGACAAACCAAATCCAGATCACTGTGATTTTGACATACCACAAATTAAATTGGAAAACGAGTAGGAAAAACGAACTGACCTGAAAGAGTTATTGATATCTCATGGGCAAGTTTGTAGAGATAAATTGGGAAGTACTAAAATGGCTGTACATGATGTAGATGTGGGAAATGCTGTTCCAATCAAACAACATCCATATAGACTTAACCCTTTAAAATCGGCACAGGTTAACAAAGAGATTAAGAGTATACTTAAAAATGGCATAATTGAAGTGGGTTGCAGCCAATGGAGCTCACCCATTGTGATGGTACCTAAACCTGATGGTACCCAACGGTTGTGTGTGGACTATAGAAAGGTTAATGCAGTTCCAAGAACGGAATCTTACCCTATCACACGTTTGGAGGATTGCATTGAGAAAGTGGGACAATCAGCTTTTATTTCCAAATTGTATTTACTTAAAGGTTACTGGCAGGTACCTTTATCCAAAAGAGCGAATGAGATTTCAGCTTTTGTGACTCCAGATGGTATATACCAATTCAAAGTTATGCCATTTGGCATGAAAAACGCCCCAGCAACATTTCAACCGTTAACTAACAAAGTTGTTTCAGGATTACCCAATTGTGCGGTATACATCGACGATCTGGTAATTTTCAGCCAGACATGGACAGAACATTTAAAACATCTGATGGAGTTATTCGATCGACTCCAGGAGGCGGGTTTGGTGATAAACCTAGCCAAAAGTGAATTTGAAAAAGCTCGAATCACTTTCCTTGAGGAGTTTTCGATACCCTCAAGACGACAGGAAATAATGCGATTTCTTGGCATGAGTGGAGTTGATCGAACATTTGTGAAAAAGTTTTGTGGCATGACTGCTCCACTGATGGACTTGCTGAAGAAACGTCGAAAATGTCAAAGGACAGCGGAGTTTCAACAGGCATTTGGCTGCCTGAAAGCTGTGATCACCAGTGCTCGTGTGTTGGAGAATTGCAAGGGATTCTGGGATCAGACTGAACTAAAGTATCTGACTTTAAAGAGAAATGCCAAGGCGTAGAGGAATGGATGGATCGTGCAGAGACTTTCTTGTTCAAAGAGACTGTCAATCGAGAAGGATTTCAGTTGTAGGAAGAACGGAACAAAGGACTATATTATTATACCTGTTTGCGTGTGTTGTTTTTTGAAACGACCAAGTATATTTACTGTGTGCATTTCTTAAAGGATAGTGCAAAGGTGAAAAATGAAACCATCTTGAAGTTAATGGTTTTTTTTTCCCTTGGGGGTGAGGTGTCATGTGACAGTACCCTTTAAGAAATGGGTGTTTAAGAAATGTACCTTTAAGAAATGGAGCTGCTCATGTTACTGGAGTGATGTCAGAGTGTGGGTGGAGCTGAGCTCCACTTCTGCTTTTAGTTTCAGTTTGAGAAAGCTTGGGTGTGTCTGTGAGCTGCACTGTTGTTGATCTCTGCCATGAAGGACGATCTCTTAATCATTTGGTGAATTCAGAAGAATTATAAAGTCTTGAATGTAAACCCTAATGTGCTCCTGTTTGAAGGTTTGTTAAGTCTTTTGGATGGTAAAAAGGACAGCATACAGGTTATTTAGTGTTGTATTCTTTGGGGGGTGTATTTGATTTACTGGTTGCTAAGATTTTCACTGTTTGTTTTAGAAAGGTTAACTTGAGTTCATAGAATAAACATTGTTTTGTTTTAAAAACCACTGGTCCATTTTCTGCTGTACCATACCTGTAGAGTAAGCCGTGTGCTCCCCATACCACAATCTATTAAAAGTTATGGGTCAGGTGAACTTCATGATACACTTTGGGAGTCTCTAAACCCTGGCCCATAACACTCTTATGTAGTGATTGCAAGGTAAAGACAAATCCTTCACCTCATATTTAACTAACCTTAGACTGCTAGCGCAATCCTGCCACTTTGGTGATATCACTGACTCCATGATCAGAGACCAAATCGTTTTTGGAGTTCACTCTGATCCTCTGAGAGAGCAGTTGCTGAAGATCAAGCATATGACCCTGCCAGTCGCGATTGAACCATGCACAGTGCATGAGCACACTGAAAATCGCTATTCCCAGTACAAACCGGCAGAAAATGATAGACTAGCCTCCCACGAGGCGGAGAGTGTGCAGGCCATCTCCCGGATGCAGCGCCTCAACATTGACGAAAGCGGCCATTTCACACGCTCTTCCTAGTTCCCAACGCATGCGCGATGAGAACGGGATAACGAAGCGGCCCAAACCCACACTGCGCAGGTGCAGACGTCTGAGAACCGCACTGCGCATGTGCAACGACGCATGGAGCGTCAGGACGCCGATTTAAAGAAACACTGCCTGCAAGAGGCAGACGCTGTTGAAACTGCGGGAAGCCAGGCCACTGTGCAGCCCTGTGCAGATCTGCACCACCAGTCAGGAGTCAGCGCTCCCAATTCCGACGACGGCGCATCCGGAGTGTGCAACAACGCCTACAGGATTCTGATCCCGGCAGTGCAACGGATCCAAATGATGAATGCCTGGACAACGCCTACCGTGTGGGCATTATTACAACGTGTGAATATGCCACACCAGACACATCGCAAGTCCAATTCATCCTAGCTGTGGATTCCGAGGACGAATGGCGAGCAGTGATGAAGGTCAACCACTGCCCCATCCAGTTCAAGCTGGACACGGGTGCCTCTGCCAACCTCCTCTCACAGGCAGACTTCAGATGCATTAAGAAGCCCCCCACGGTCCTTCCCGCTGTGTACATGCCAACGGCCTAAAGTTAAACAGGTCCAAATGTTGTTTTGGCACATCGACGCTCAAGTTCCTCGGCGACCAGATCTCACAGCATGGTATGCGCCCAGACACAGACAAAATCAAGGCCATTGAGGCAATGAAGGTCTCTGAGGACAAAAAGGCGGTGCTGCACTTCTTGGGTATGGTCAATTTTCGGGGCAAATTCATTCCAAACATGGCCACACACACCACGGCCCTACGCAAATTGGTGAAAATGTCAACTACCTTTGAGTGGAAGGCAGCATCCCAGACAGAGTGGCTGGAGCTGAAAGCCAAGCTCACCACTGCACCAGTCCTGGCATTTTTCGACCCGGACGGGGAGACAAAGATATCCACAGATGGGAGTCAGGATGGCACCGGTGCTTCAACGAGATGACACATCATCCTGGGCACCAGTAGCCTACGCATCAAGGGTGATGACGCCCACTGAAACCAGATACGCACAGATTGAGAAGGAGTGCTTGGGTCTTCTCACCGGCATCCTCAAATTTCATGATTATGTCTACGGCCTGCCGACATTCACTGTTGAGACGGATCATAGGCCTCTGGTCCACATCATCCACAAGGACCTGAATGACATGACGCCTCGGTTGCAGAGAATCCTGCTTAAACTTAGGAGGTATGACTTCAACTTGGTGTACACACCTGGCAAGGAGCTCATCATCGCTGATACATTGTCCCGTTCCGTCACCTCGCCCAGTGAGTCGCTGGAGATCATCCAGCACATCGAAATGCAGGTGCAGCTGCGTGCTAGCACTCTCCCAGCGACAGATGAGAAGGTAGTTCTGATCCGTGATGAGATAGCCAAAGACCACCTCTTGCAGCGCGTCATCCACAACCTCACCATGGCTGGCAGAAAGAGCAGTGCCCACAATTTTACAATGTGAAGGATGACCTGACGGTGATTGATGGTATCCTCCTCAAGCTGGACAGGATTGTCATTCCGCTCAGTCTTCAGAGCTTGGTGCTGCGCCAGATTCATGAGGGACACGTGGGCGTCGAAGTGCAGATGCAGAGCCCGGCAAGCTTTTACTGGCCCGGCATCAGCCAGGACATCACGAACATGGTCCTGAACTGTGCTACCTGTCAGCGGTTCCAGCCAGCGCAGAGCAAGGAGACGCTCCAACAGCATGACATAGTGACCTCGCCGTGGTCCAAGGTTGGCATCGACCTCTTTCATGCGAATGGTCGCGACTACGCATTGATCATCAACTATTTCTCGAATTACTCTGAGGTGCTGAAGCTCCCGGACCTCACCTCTCGGACCGTCATCAAAGCCTGTAAGGAGACGTTCTCAAGGCATTTTACTCAAAACTACATCAAGTGGCAGCTTGTGTTATTCAAAATTACATAACACAACAGTCTGGTGGGTGTTAGCTATGCGGAGAGGCTGAATAGACGCGGATAGTTTTCATTATGAAATGTAAAAAAATGAAAATTGCTTATTGTCACAAGTAGGCTTCAAATGAAGTTACTGTGAAAAGCCCCTAGTCGCCACATTCCGGCACCTGTTCGGGGAGACTGGTACGGGAATTGAACCCGCGCTGCTGGCCTGCATTGGTCTGCTTTAAAAGCCAGCTATTTAGCCCTGTGCTAAACCAGCCCTGTTTAGAATGGCAGAGGTTGAGGGGTGACCTAATAGAGGTCTACAAGATTATGAGGGGCAAGGACAGAGTGGATGGGCAGATACACTTTCCCAGGTTAGAGGGGTCAGTCACCAGGGGGCATAGGTTTAACGTCCGTGAGGCAAAGGTTAGAGAAGATGTGCGAGGCAGGTTTCTTGCAGACAGTGGTGAGTGCCTAGAACACGTTGCCAGGAGAGGTTGTGGAAGCAGATCTATTAACGGCATTCAAAAGGCATCTCGACAAATATATGGATAGGATGGGTATTGAGGATTAAAGGCACACTGAAGTGCTGAGAATTTTGGCCGAGGGTGGCATTCTGACTGGCACAAGCTTGGAGGGCCCGAGGGCCTTTTCCTGTGCTGTATTGTTCTTTAAGTGGCTAAATTTTTAAAAGTCGGAAATGTGGGCAGCTTTCATTGGCTTTCGAAGGGTCAGTGCAGACTCGATGGGCCGAAAGGCCTCCTTCTGCACTGTCGGGATTCTATGATTGTACGATTCTATGACCAGGTCAACACGATGGGCTCAGGTAGGAAGGGGAAGGAGTCCATGATTGTTCATACGAAGGAGTCCTTTCAACCCATCATGGTTGCCACCATACAGCTACAGCTACTGAACATCCCATGGAGGTGTTGTCCCTCCAGGATCATGCCCAGGCAGCTGTGACCATCTAATAAAAATAAAACAAAAACATACCTCCCTCTCTGTCTTCATTGTCAGGTCGGTAACCTAGGACAGTGGGGCTCTCAATCTGTGAGTGCTGGACGGTCTCCCAGTGTCCCATCCTCTACACCCCCAGCAGCAGGAGCCCACCCACCATCCCTCTCTGGCATTTAATTGGCTGAACCTTTGAAAGAATACGGTGAGCATGTGTGAAACATGTCCTGTGGGGTCAGTACCCATGTTCTGGAATGAAAAAGCAGTCCTGGATTCTGCAGACAGTCAAACTAATCCTGTAGGAGAGGCTGCAATTAACAGCATACAACTGAAGGGGTGGAAAATATATGCAAATATATGCATGGATTAAATGCATTAAAAAATGAATGCAACATTATTATCTAAACAGATGCACACTAAATAAAAAATTGACAGTCTTATGCATACTGAATTCATTGATTTGATTATCTTTTCTGGGTCATCATATTCAAGCACCACAATGCAGGCGCCACAGCTACATTCAAAACACATGGGGCGGGATTCTCTGTTGCCCGACACCGATATCGTATTCGCTGATCGGGCGGAGAATCCCTTTGAAGCCGAAATCGGAGGTGGCGCCTGTTTTCGGATGCTCCCACCCCATAAAACAGCACCATCGGTCAGTACGCCGCACACCATTGGGACAGCCTCTGGACACCACCTAAAGGCCCTCCCCCGATGTCTGTCCCGGGTGGGCCGACATCACGATGGCGTGAGACACGTGTGCTCTGAGTTTTCGTCAACCTCGCGTGGCGGCTGCGGACTGTCTCCAGCGCCGCCACAGTTGGGGGGAGGGGGGGAGCCATTCTGCTGGCCGGGGGAAACTTCGGCGGGGGCTGGGGGGCTGATGGTCTGGGGGTGGCGAGTGGGGGCAC
Source organism: Scyliorhinus torazame (assembly GCF_047496885.1). Classification (NCBI taxonomy): domain Eukaryota; kingdom Metazoa; phylum Chordata; class Chondrichthyes; order Carcharhiniformes; family Scyliorhinidae; genus Scyliorhinus; species Scyliorhinus torazame. Next base: position 77,653,111 of record NC_092715.1, read on the forward strand.
TATTTGGCAGGTCGTGTCCGCGCACGGCCGGCGGTATGTTGTACGGCGCGAGCGCTGCAGGTCATCACCGTGCGCATGCACGGTCACGGACCCAGCAATTCTCCGGCCGTTTATGTCGGAAACGCTGGGGGGTTTTGTGGCGTGGCTGTGAGCCCCCCATCGGGTGGAGCATCGGTGTGAGGGCGGTGCTGACTTTTTCATCGTAAAATTAGACACTTCCTCCGGACATAGCCTCAAAATCGAAGAATCCAGCCCATGACCTTTGTTCCAAGGAAGCACAATATGAACTGCAAGCAAGCAGCCAGCGGTGTCCGTGGGTCTTAATTTGTCACTGTTTTGAAATGTTTTGAAAATATACACAAGTCAAAACTGTGAAAATAAACTTCAATGAAGATACAGTGGAGGGTGTTCAACTGGTTTAGCTCAGTGGGCTAGACAGCTGGTTTGTGATGCAGAACAAGGCCAGCAGCGCAGGTTCAATTCCTGTACCAGCTGAGAAATCTGAATTCTCCCTGTGTACCTGAACATGCACTGGAGTGTGGCAGCTAGGGGCTTTTCACAGTAACTTCATTGCCGTGTTAATGTAAGCCTACTTGTGACAATGAACGTTATGTTCTTTTTTTTCTTTTTCTTTTCTGTAACCAGTAACCAGTGATTTTACAGTCTCCAGCACAGAAGCAAGCCATTCAATTCAACTCGTCTATGCCAACTTTTATACTGCACACTTCCTTTTTCATTTATTCACGGTCATTGGGAGCAAAGCCAGCATTTATCACCCATCCCGAATTGCACTTCAGAGGCAAGGTAAAGTCGCCATAGTCCCAGATGACCATTGGCTGCTTTCCCCTTTGAGGGGGAGAGCTGACTGGTGGTGGTTCAACCTGAGGATCACCCCACCTCAGGCGAGGGGCAAGGTTGAGAAGGTGGGCCATCATGAATAACCTCAGAGAATAAGCTCATGAATAACCCCTTGAGACCATGGTAGTGAGCCACCTTCTTGATCCACTGCAGCTGGTATAGGTACACCCACAATACTTGTTAGGGTGGGAAATCCAGGTTTTTAAAACAGCAACAGTGTTATAGTTCCAAGTAAGGATGATGTGTGGCTTGCAGGGGAACTTGAAGGTGATATTCTCATGCATTAGTTCCCTAGTTCTAGGTGATAGAGTTTTGGAAGGGTTGGAAGGTGAATAGAGGCTTGCCAAGTTGCTGCAATGCACATTATATATGGTACACACTGCTGTCACTGTGTGCCGAGGATAGAGGGAATTAATTTTTTAGTTGATGGATGGGGTGCTGATCAAGTGGGCTGCTTGGTTTTGAATACTATCAAGACTATTGACTGTTTTTGGAGCCATATTTCAAGTGGGGAATACTCCGTCACATTTGGAGAGCTAGGAGGTGAGTTACTCATCGCAAACTTACATACAAACATACAAAAATACATTTTAGGAGCAGGAGTAGACCATTTTGCACCTTGAGCCTGCTCTGCCATTCAATAAGATCATGGCTGATCTGACTGTGATCTCAACACCACCATCTGTCTCCCCCCCGCAAAAACCCTTTGATTTCCTCGTTCAAGACTCTGCCTTGACTTAAAATATATTCAATGACCAAGCCTCTACTGCCCTCTGAGGAAGTGATCTCCACAGACCCACGAGCCTCTGAGAGAATGCGGTTCTCCTCATCTCCATCTTAAATGGGACAAATATACATTTGGTCGCTTCACCCAAATCATTGATATATTACTTTGATGTGGCACCTTGTCAAATCTCTTCTGGAAGTCTAACCCTAACCCACCCCCACCTTTATCCACGTTGCTTGCTACTTCGTCAAAGAACTGTAATAAATTATGCAAACATGAGTCCCTTTTCACAAAACTATGTTCACTCTGCCTGATTGCATGGAGATTTTCTAAACATTCCAGTATTGTCCCTATGACAGATGTTAAGCTAACTGGCCTGCAGTTCGCTGTAGTTAACAGGTTACCTGGCCTGTAGCTCTTGCTTTCTGTCTGCCTCCTTTCTTGAATAGAGGAGTTACATTCAGTATTTTCTGATCTAATGGAACCTTTCCAGAATCTAAAGTGAAATGAAAAATGTAAACCAATGCACTTAATATCTCAACATCTATTTCTTTCAAGACCCAAGGATGAAATCCATCAGGACCTGGGGACTGGTCAGCTTTCAGCTTTTATAATTTTCTCAGCACCCTTTCCCTGGTGATTGAACATAAACATAAGAACATAAGAACTAGGAGCAGGAGTAGGCCATATGGCCCCTCGAGCCTGCTCCACCACTCAATGAGATCATAGCTGATCTTTTGTGGACTCAGCTCACTTTCCAGCCTGAACACCATAACCCTTAATCCCTTTATTCTTCAAAAAACTATCTATCTTTATCTTAAAAACATTTAATGAAGGAGCCTCTACTGCTTCACTGGGCAAGGAATTCCATAGATTCACAATCATTAGGTGAAGAAGTTCCTCCTAAACTCAGTCCTAAATCTACTTCCCCTTATTTTGAGGCTATGCCCCCTAGTTCTGCTTTCACCCACCAGTGGAAACAACCTGCCCACATCTATCCGATCTATTACCTTCATAATTTTATATGTTTCTATAAGATCCCCCCTCATCCTTCTAAATTCCAACGTGTACAGTCCCAGTCTACTCAACCTCTCCTCGTAATCCAACCCCTTCAGCTCTGGGATTAACGTAGTGAATCTCCTCTGCACACCCTCCAGTGTCAGTACGTCCTTTCTCAGTTAAGGAGACCAAAACTGAACACAATACTCCAGGTGTGGCCTCACTAACACCTTATACAATTGCAGCATAACCTCCCTAGTCTTAAACTCCATCCCTCTAGGCTGTTTGGCACCAGGCTAAATCGCTGGCTTTGAAAGCAGACCAAGGCAGGCCAGCAGCACAGTTCAATTCCCGTAACAGTCTCCCCGAACAGGCGCTGGAATGTGGCGACTAGGGGCTTTTCACAGTAACTTCATTTGAAGCCTACTTGTGACAATAAGCGATTTTCATTCATTTCATTTCATTTCTAGAAATGAAGGACAAAATTCCATTTGCCTTCTTAATCACCTGTAAACCAACTTTTTGCGACTCATGCACGAGCACACCCAGGTCTCTGCACAGCAGCATGTTTTAATATTTTATCATTTAAATAATAATCCCTTTTGTATTTTTTTTTTGAAGTTCCTTCCTTCCTTTCATCTCTTGAGTCACAATTATTTCCGGGATATTACTTGTACCCTCTACAGTGAAAACAATGCAAAATATATGTTCAATGCTTCCATTATTAATTCCTGAGAATATGAACGCTCGCCTTACCTACTTGTTACGACACCCTGGTCAGTTCCAGCCCCACAGAGCCCGGTGTCCCAACATAAGCGAATTAACCAATAATTTGTGTTAACCCTCGACTGCTCCAAAGAGTTACAGGCACCAGATTTATAAGTAAAACATTAACAAACTTATTAATAAAAAGAAGAAAAGATGAATAATCTTTGTGGAATTACCTTCTTTTGCTTTCAATTTGATACTATCTTTAACTTCCTTAGCCACAATTAGTGTGTCCTTCTCCTATAATATTTCTTTCTCACTGAAATGTATCTTTGCTGAGTATTATAAAATAGGGCCTTAAATGTCGATCACTGCATCTCTACTGACCTATCTCTGAACTGAATTCTACAGTTCACTTTAGCCAGATCTGTCTTCATATCCTCATAATTGCCTTTATTTAAGTCTTGGACTCATTATTCTCTCCCTCAAATTAAATGCAAACTTCAATCATATTATGATCACTGCCATCTAGGGGCTTGTTTGCTGACTGATTAATTTATCCTGTCTTGTTGCACATTACCAGATCTAGACTTTCAAGCCCCTGACCTGATCTTGTAGCCACAGTACTTATATGGATGGTCCAGTTTGGTATTTGATCAATGGTAGCCACCAGGATGTTGATGGTGGGGAATTCAGCAATGGCCATTGAACATCAAGGGGAGAGGTTTAGATTCTCTCATGTTGGAGACGGTCATTGCCTGACAGTTGTGTGGTACATATGTTACCTCCCACTTATTAAACCAAGCTGTTGCCCAGGTCTTGCTGCATATGGACACAGACTGCTTCAGTATCTGGGGAATTGCAAATCCTACTGAACATTGTGCAATGATCCGCAAACATTCCCACTTCTCACCCTTTGGTGCAGGCGGGTCACTGATGAAGTAGCTGAAGATGGTTTGGCCGAGGCGATTATCATGAGGACCTCCTGTAGTGATATCTTGGAGATTAGATGATTGGCCTCCAACAGTCACAACCATCTTTATATGTGAGATATGACTCCAACCAGTGAAGCATTTCTGCCCTAAATTCCAGCAACTTCTGTTTTGCCAGGGCTTGTTGGTACCACACTTGGTTAAATGTTGCCTTGATATTAAGGGAGGTCACACTCAATTCACCTTTGGAATTCAACTCTTTTGTCCTTGTTTCGGGGGGGGGGGGGGTGTTCCCCCAGCAATTCCTGTGGTGTCGGCGTTGGATCCCCCCTACTCGTCAGCGGGGGGGCAGGTATTGTGTTGGGGGAGGGCAGCCACCGGACCTTGCTATTGGGCCTCCATTTTGAGCAGGCAGCCCAATAGCAGGATTCGGAACATAATCCCTTGCACTCCCTACCATACCTTTGCATGGTTAGGGAGAACGAATTGCGCTTGCACCTGCACAAAGCAGAATCGATTCAGCTCCGGAGGGAGAACATCGTTTCGCAAACAGAATTCAGCCTCTGATCCCTCGTACACGTAATGGGTCTGTAGTTTATTTTTCCATAATAATTCAAGCCAACAAAGGGAAAACCTTCAAAATCACTCACGTTTGTGGCCTTGCCATTAATACCAAATCGAATATGTCCTTTATTTACTGGATTAAGTCATAGAAACATAGAAAATAGGAGCAGGAGTAGACCATTCAGCCCATCGAGCCTGCTCCCCCATTCATTGTGATCATGGCTAATCATCGATCTCATTGCCATACTCCCCCTCTCTCCCCCATACTGCGTAGCATCTTTAGTGTCTAGAAATCTATCTATCTCGTCCCTTGTAAATCCCACCCATGTGTAGGTTTCAAGCAGTCAGGGGCAACCCCCAAGTGAACTTGCCTGATTTTGTAAACCACATGACCGAGAATTCCAATTGTGACACCCAAAAGACCCAAGGACATGATTGGTCAAAGAACACCAGACATTCATTTCATCATTGCACAACTAGGATAAGCCAGGGAGGCTCGGGAACCAACAAGAGGAGAAGTGCAGGAAAAGACAAAGAAAAGAATGGGCAAGGGCTTAACTCAGCTGCTCAGAGAGAAACAGCTGAGCTGAAGTGGAACATGGCAGTAACGGAGTCACAGTCTTCCAAAATAAACTCTGTATTACAGCGATATGATTTCATGCCTTGAAGAAGAAAATGCACAGGTCACTAGGGCTGGCAGTTAATACTAAAAATATGTGGTAGAAAAGCCTACATAATATATTATAGATCTGATGAAAGGTAAAGGCCGGGAGTAGAAACTCAAATCCCTCCGATTCATGCCCTTAGGTTAATCAAGATCAAAAGAACATTAAGTGTGCAGATCGGTACAGGAATATGCAACAAAACATTCTTTAATGGAGTCAAAAAGACATTACTTTGGGGAGTTAATAGTAAAGCACAGTCAAAATGAGAAGATTAGGATGATATTAATAGAAAAGCAGACACCAAAGTTCCATCTCTCTCCAACAATTCCAATGAAGTATATAAAGAGCACAAAGCTATAATCAAGAACTGCTTACTAATACCTCGATCTATGGGCTTTACAGTGCCTGACAAAACATCCAACCTTTCCTTTGTGAAAGCCTGCGCTGCTCATTTCTTAGACATGGACACCTCATTCAATCTAACTCTGACAGGGGGCCTGCAGACGATCCTTACCAGTGCTCTGCCCCACTGATGAATTCTGCTAGAACCATTCATATAATATAATATAATACAATCTTTGTTATTGTCACAAGTAGGTTTACATTAACACTGCGATGAAGTTACTGTGAAAATCCCTTAGTCGTCACACTCCAATTCACCGAACAAGCACGTCTTTTGGGACTTGTGAGAGGAAACCGGAGCACCATGAGGAAACCCATTCCACCCACCTTTCTATGTCTCTTGGAACAAAGTTATTTTGATGCTATGGAAATGAAGCTTAAAGTCACATAATTCTCTATTGCAATGCAGACCATAAGAGGTGTGCATTCTGGTGTGAGTTCAGGCGCTAATACATATGTTGAATCAGCCCATATACTAATCAGAATATTCAGACATCCAGGTTGTCAGGAGCTACATTGACACAATACACACAAGTACTTAGCCAACTGCCCACAGGAATTACATCTTCAAATGTGAGTGAGGACCTGAAATGATGGATCTCCATGGGAGGGAAATTTAATCACAAAACTGCAGCCATCTCCTGCCAGGTAGAAAATAAGCTTAAATGGAAGGTCACCCCTGAGCTTTCTGCTGTCATTAATCAAGACTTTTTCATTTTAGGACAGGGTAAAGTACCAGAGAAAGGTTGTTAAAGCAGACAGATTGATGGCTGTGCATGCAACAGTAGCTCAAATGGAGAAATCATGATGACCCAATCTCAAAACAAATCTGAAAGCCAATAAAACTAAACACTTGATTCGAAATGACAGTTGCAAAAGATTTAACAATAACAAAAAGATGGAAAAATATAAAGAAGAAATCGAAAGATGTAGAAGCTGGTCACTGACAGGGTACCAGAAGAACAAGCCTCAAAAGCAATGTTGCTCTATTTAATTATCTCGGTGAACCACAAACCTTTCCCTTATATCGACCAAATAACCACACAACCAGTTAGTTAGTTCAAAAGATGGTTTACAGACACAAGAGTTATCTCAACATGCAAACACAATATCTACTACGAGTTAAACTACACCTATACAATAACCTATACTTAACTTCAGGGCGACTGGCACTGTGCAAACGGATGAAGGCCTTTATCTGGATTTCACTTGGCTGGTTTAAAGAAAGTGGCTCTGTCTCTGCTGGGCTCAACCGTCAGGTAGCGATCATTGGTCTTGAACTTAGCTGGCTGTTCCTGCTGCAATTGGATAGGCACAGGCCGGAACTAAGAGAGACAGAAAACATGGCTGTGTCCTCTTTTATCCCCTGGGATTTCGTGCTCTTTGGGACGGTCCTTAACTTTGGACCCAATAGTTTGACAGGGCTCTGATCACTCTCTTCGATTTCGGCTAATAAAGGGGTGGGTGCCTTGGTAGCTGGGCGGGTCCTTAGCGGTCATTGCCCTTGGCAGTTGTGCTTTCTGAGTAAGGGGAGTGGCGGCAATCAGTCTGTGGCTGTACCGGTTGCTTGATTGCGGTTCTTTTGTCCTGGGAAAATGGGCCATTGAAATGTAAACGAGCAGGGGTTTCGGTCAGGTCTGGTTACCTGTGTTTTAGTTACACATAGGCTGTTTATCTGTTCGAGTCCTGGTTGGCCATAATTCCCATGGTTCTTTGCAGGTGGCCATCTTGGATGGCTACATTCTGTCTTTTTGATCCTGAACGTGAAGCGTGGTGAATCACACTATTGATCCCTGTTCATCCTTGGTGGCCCGGTCACCCTTGGTCAGGGCAAGGTTCTACTCTACTCTATCTTATGGTTTGGGACATTTACCTAATATTCCATTAATACATTCATAAATTAATTCATCTCTTTTTTTTTTTTAAATAATATTTTATTGAAAATTTTTGGTCAACCAACACAGTACATTGTGCATCCTTTACACAACATTGTAACAATACAGATAATAATGACCTTTTTTAAATTTAAACAAAAACAACAACAAATAAATAAATATTAAATAACAAAAAATAAAAACTAGCCCTAATTGGCAACTGCCTTGTCTCAGGCCACCCCCCCCCCCATCCCCCCCCCCCCCCCATCCCCCCCCCCCCCCCCCAAGTCCTGGGCCGCTGCTGCTGCCTTCTTTGTTCTCCCCTATCTATCTTTCCGCAAGATATTCGACGAACGGTTGCCACCGCCTAGTAAACCCTTGAGCCGACCCCCTTAGGACGAACTTAATCCGCTCTAACTTTATGAACCCCGCCATATCATTTATCCAGGTCTCCACCCCCGGGGGCTTGGCTTCTTTCCACATTAGCAATATTCTGCGCCGGGCTACTAGGGACGCAAAGGCCAAAACATCGGCCTCTTTCGCCTCCTGCACTCCCGGCTCTTGTGCAACCCCAAATATAGCCAACCCCCAGCTTGGTTCGACCCAGACTCCTACTACTTTTGAAAGCACCTTTGTCACCCCCATCCAAAACCCCTGTAGTGCCGGGCATGACCAAAACATATGGGTATGATTCGCTGGGCTTCTCGAGCACCTCGCACACCTATCCTCCACCCCAAAAAATTTACTGAGCCGTGTTCCAGTCATATGTGCCCTGTGTAATACCTTAAACTGAATCAGGCTTAGCCTGGCGCACGAGGACGACGAGTTTACCCTGTTTAGGGCATCTGCCCACATCCCCTCCTCAATCTCCTCCCCTAGCTCTTCTTCCCATTTCCCTTTTAGTTCGTCCATCATAGTCTCCCCTTCGTCTCTCATTTCCCTATATATATCCGACACCTTACCGTCCCCCACCCATTTCTTTGAGATGACTCTGTCCTGCACCTCTTGTGTCGGGAGCTGCGGGAATTCCCTCACCTGCTGCCTCGCAAAAGCCCTCAATTGCATGTACCTGAATGCATTCCCTTGGGGCAACCCATATTTCTCGGTCAGCGCTCCCAGACTCGCAAACTTCCCATCCACAAATAGATCTTTCAATTGCGTTATACCTGCTCTTTGCCACATTCCATATCCCCCATCCATTCCCCCCGGGGCAAACCTATGGTTGTTTCTTATCGGGGACCCCCCCAGTGCTCCGGTCTTTCCCCTATGTCGTCTCCACTGTCCCCAAATCTTCAGTGTAGCTACCACCACCGGACTCGTGGTATAGTTCCTTGGTGAGAACGGCAATGGGGCTGTCACCATAGCCTGCAGGCTGGTCCCCCTACAGGACGCCCTATCTAATCTCTTCCACGCCGCTCCTTCCTCCTCTCCCATCCACTTACTCACCATTGAAATATTAGCGGCCCAATAATACTCACTTAGGCTCGGTAGTGCCAGCCCCCCCCTATCCCTACTACGCTGTAAGAATCCCTTCCTCACTCTCGGAGTCTTCCCGGCCCAAACAAAACCCATAATACTCTTTTCTATCCTTTTGAAAAAAGCTTTCGTGATCACCACCGGGAGACACTGAAACACAAAAAGGAATCTCGGGAGGACCACCATCTTAACTGCCTGCACCCTCCCTGCCATTGACAATGCTACCATGTCCCATCTCTTGAAATCTTCCTCCATCTGTTCCACCAACCGCGTCAAATTTAGCCTGTGCAATGTGCCCCAATTCTTAGCTATCTGGATCCCCAGGTAACGAAAGTCTCTTGTTACCTTCCTCAACGGTAGGTCTTCTATTTCTCTACTCTGCTCCCCTGGATGCACCACAAACAGCTCACTCTTTCCCATATTCAATTTATACCCTGAAAAATCCCCAAACTCCCCAAGTATCCGCATTATTTCTGGCATCCCCTCCGCTGGATCCGCCACATATAGTAGCAGATCATCCGCATATAAAGATACCCGGTGTTCTTCTCCTCCCCTAAGTATTCCCCTCCATCCCTTGGAACCTCTCAGCGCTATCGCCAGGGGCTCAATCGCCAGTGCAAACAGTAATGGGGACAGAGGACATCCCTGCCTTGTCCCTCTATGGAGCCGAAAATATGCCGATCCCCGTCCATTCGTGACCACACTCGCCACTGGGGCCCTATACAACAGCTGCACCCATCTAACATACCCCTCTCCGAACCCAAATCTCCTCAACACCTCCCACAGATAATCCCACTCCACTCTATCAAATGCTTTCTCGGCATCCATCGCCACTACTATCTCCGTTTCACCCTCTGGTGGGGCCATCATCATTACCCCTAACAACCTCCGTATGTTCGTGTTCAGCTGTCTCCCCTTCACAAACCCAGTTTGGTCCTCATGAACCACCCCCGGGACACATTCCTCTATTCTCATTGCCATTACCTTGGCCAAGACCTTGGCATCTACATTGAGGAGGGAGATTGGTCTGTAGGACCCGCATTGTAGCGGATCCTTTTCCTTCTTTAAAAGAAGCGATATCGTTGCTTCTGACATAGTCGGGGGCAGTTGTCCCCTTTCCTTTGCCTCGTTAAAGGTCCTCGTCAGTAGCGGGGCGAGCAAGTCCAAATATTTTCTGTAAAATTCAACTGGGAATCCGTCCGGTCCCGGGGCCTTTCCCGTCTGCATGTTCCTAATTCCTTTCACCACTTCTTCTACCGTGATCTGTGCTCCCAATCCCATCCTTTCCTGCTCTTCCACCTTGGGAATTTCCAGCCGATCCAAAAACTCCATCATTCTCTCCCTCCCATCCGGGGGTTGAGCTTCATACAATTTTTTATAAAATGTCTTAAACACTTCATTCACTCTCTCCGCTCCCCGCTCCGTCTCTCCATCTTCGTCTCTCACCCCCCCTATTTCCCTCGCTGCTCCCCTTTTCCTCAATTGGTGTGCCAGCAATCTGCTCGCCTTCTCTCCATATTCATACTGTACACCCTGCGCCTTCCTCCATTGTGCCTCTGCAGTGCCTGTGGTCAGCAAGTCAAATTCCACATGCAGCCTTTGCCTTTCCCTATACAGTCCCTCCTCCGGTGCTTCCGCATACTGTCTGTCCACCCTCAAAAGTTCTTGCAACAACCGCTCCCGTTCCTTACTCTCCTGCTTCCCTTTATGTGTCCTTATTGATATCAGCTCCCCCCTAACCACCGCCTTCAACGCCTCCCAGACCACTCCCACCTGAACCTCCCCATTGTCATTGAGTTCCAAGTACTTTTCAATGCATCCCCTCACCCTTAAGCACACTCCCTCATCCGCCATTAGTCCCATATCCATTCTCCAGGGTGGACGCCCTCTTGTTTCCTCCCCTATCTCCAAGTCTACCCAGTGTGGGGCATGATCCGAAATGGCTATAGCCGTATATTCCGTTCCCCTCACCCTCGGGATCAATGCCCTACCCAACACAAAAAAGTCTATGCGTGAATAGACTTTATGGACATAGGAGAAAAACGAGAACTCCTTACTCCTAGGTCTACTGAATCTCCACGGGTCCACCCCTCCCATCTGCTCCATAAAATCCTTAAGCACCTTGGCTGCTGCCGGCCTCCTACCAGTCCTGGACTTCGACCTATCCAGCCTTGGTTCCAACACCGTGTTAAAGTCTCCCCCCATTATCAGCTTTCCGGTCTCTAGGTCTGGGATGCGTCCTAGCATTCGCCTCATAAAATTGGCATCGTCCCAATTCGGGGCATACACGTTTACCAACACCACCATCTCTCCCTGTAATTTGCCACTCACCATCACGTATCTGCCCCCGTTATCCGCCACTATAGTCTTTGCCTCGAACATTACCCGCTTCCCCACTAATATAGCCACCCCCCTGTTTTTCGCATCCAGCCCCGAATGGAACACCTGCCCTACCCATCCTTTGCGCAACCTAACCTGATCTATCAGTTTCAGGTGCGTTTCCTGTAACATGACCACATCTGCTTTAAGTTTCTTAAGGTGTGCGAGTACTCGTGCCCTCTTTATCGGCCCGTTAAGCCCCCTCACGTTCCACGTGATCAGCCGAGTTGGGGGGCTTCCCACCCCCCCCCCCCTTGCCGGTTAGCCATCATCTTTTTCCAGCTTCTCGCCCAGTTCCCACGCGGCTGTATTTCTCCCAGACGGTGCCCCCCCGCCCATCCCTTCCCGCACCCACTCCCCCCTTTCCCCAGCAGCAGCAACCCAGTAATTCCCCCCTCCCCCCCCCCGCTAGCGTAATTACTCCCCCCATGTTGCTCCCAGAAGTCAGCAAACTCTGGCTGACCTCGGCTTCCCCCCGTGATCACGGCTCGCCCCGTGCGGCGCCCCCTCCTTCCTGCTTCTCTATTCCCGCCATAATTATCATAGCGCGGGAACCAAGCCCGCGCCTCTCCCTCGGCCCCGCCTCCCATGGCCAACGCCCCATCTCCTCTCCCTCCCCACCTCCCCCCATCACCACCTGTGGGAGAAAGAAAAGTTACCATACCGCAGGATTAATCATACAATCCCTCTTCGCCCCCCCCCCCCCACTCGTCCCACCACTTTGTCCAAACGTTCATTTTCGTAATCCAATCATTCCAATTTTTCTTCTACAATAAAAGTCCACGCTTCATCCGCCGTCTCAAAGTAGTGGTGCCTCCCTTGATATGTGACCCACAGTCTTGCCGGTTGCAGCATTCCAAACTTTATCTTTTTTTTGTGAAGTACCGCTTTGGCCCGATTAAAGCTCGCCCTCCTTCTCGCCACCTCCGCACTCCAATCTTGATAGACGCGGATCACCGCGTTCTCCCATTTACTACACCGAGTTTTCTTCGCCCATCTAAGGACCATTTCTCTATCCTTAAAACGGAGAAATCTCACCACTATGGCTCTGGGAGCTTCTCCTGCTCTCGGTCCTCGCACCATAACTCGGTATGCTCCCTCCACCTCCAACGGACCCGTCGGGGCCTCCACTCCCATTAACGAGTGCAGCATCGTGCTCACATATGCCCCGACGTCCGCCCCCTCCACACCTTCAGGAAGGCCAAGAATCCTCAAGTTGTTCCTCCTTGCGTTATTTTCCAGTGCCTCCAACCTCTCCACAGATCGTTTCTGGTGTGCCTCCTGTATCTCCGACTTCACCACCAGGCCCTGTATGTCGTTTTCATTCTCTGCTGCTTTCGCCTTCACGACCCGAAGCTCCTGCTCCTGGGTCTTTTGTTCCTCTTTCAGCCCTTCAATCGCCTGTAGTATCGGGGCCAACAACTCTTTCTTCATTTCCTTTTTTATCTCCTCCACGCAGCGTTTCAAAAACTCTTGTTGTTCAGGGCCCCATATGAAACTGCCACCTTCCGACGCCATCTTGGTTTCTGCTTGCCTTCCTTGCCGTTGTTCCAAAGGATCCGCTGCAATCCGGCCACTTTCCTCTCCTTTTTCCATCCGTGTCCAGGGGGAACACCCTTCTGGTTTACCGCACGGTGTTTTCAGCCGTTAAAATTGCCGTTGGGGCTCCTATCAAGAGCCCAAAAGTTCGTTTCACAGGGAGCTGCCGAAACGTGCGACTCAGCTGGTCATCGCCGCACCCGGAAGTCCTAATTAATTCATCTCTAACAGATACTATAATTTAGGTCACTATCACATTTAGTTTATCCGCACAGTTGATCTCTAGCTAACGCCATCAAAGCTATTCTCATGCTGCTGGTGAATATCAAAGAACTTATATACAGTACAAAATTTAAAACAGCAGCATCACATTTCTACTTAATCCTAATAAAGTTAAAAAGGTACATGGTTTATTTTTAGCAGCGATTGTTACATGAGTTCATTTTGTTGAATTCCAAAGAAGGGGGCTCGGATTGTATACATCAGGGAGCGGGAGGCTTTTGCTCGCCATTTACGGAGTTGGAGTGTCTGAATGACACTGCAGATTATTGCAATTACCAGAAGGACCTCTACTATGTATGAAAGGGGGTTCCATTTGGCAATGTTTTCGCACCAGGTGGGGGTTTCGATGTCTGTCTTTATGTGTGGTGTAGTGTCCGGGCTGGTGGTGGCCTGTTGTGTGGTAGTATTCGGGGCTGGTGTGAGGTTTGTAACAAAAGTCCGTTGCGCGCGCAGTTGCAGAAGTCCAGCGATGATCCAAACGCATGTCAGCAGTCCTTGCTTCATCCTGTGTTGTCTGTCTTCCATGTAATCCTGGGGATGCAAGCATGGTATCTGTTATTATCGTTGGTTAATATCTCATTTTATTAGTCTTTCTCTCCTTACTCCAATTACCCGTTATGATTGTCACCATGTGTGACTCCCTCATTTTGTTTTTTGAAATACCATTTTGGAGAGACAAGAAATGCAAATTTTTAAAGTACAGAGTCTCTCGCAGCGTGTGGTCGATGCGGGGAGTGGGCGGACAATTTCTTCGACCAGTCTTTTCTTTACTTGCAACCAGTGGTGGTTGAGGCTCATCTTAACCAGCCGAATTTCAGGGCGGCCAGTTTTATAGAGTTTCGTCCCAGGGCTCAGAAGTAGTTCACATGTAGCAGCGTGTATAGCAACCAATTGTGTCATCTGTGTAAATAGCATGTGGGGAACGACCAGGGGTGGCGGGAGGTAAAGGAAAGAAGGGGTGAGCGTACGGAACGTGGCAAATTACATTCTTTATACTGACAAAACATAAATTTCTTTACCCGTCAGTCTGGCCTCAATAAAAGTTGAGATGGATTTGCAGGTACAGCATTAGTTATTTTATTTGACTTGCAAGCCTGACTCAGCTCACAGCGGTACAAAACACATCTTGCTTTCTGTACCTCCGGAATCGAGTGAGTATGTAGGACAAAGGAATCTCTACTGATACATTCAAATATCATCAAGTTTCACATACACGATTCTCATAGGTCATCCTATACCCCTCCTGACCTGGCCATACATCCTAATTGGCCCACTTACAATCCCTTCCTCTGGCCCCCTATTACCCAGCATCCTTTTCCCCTCCATAGCTGGACACACCTCCTCCTTACTTTGCCATGCGTTCTGAAATCCTTTGTCTGTGAACTCACCAGAATGACACTGGCCTATCTCTACATTACAGTAACTAATATCTCTAAAACAATTATTTTATATCACATTTGTCAATACCACAACCAAAGAGAGAGTAGAGAAGGTGAAACTAAGGCCTGCAAAAGGCCATGCAGAGTGTAGAGAACCATTCCAGAGCATATGAGGTGAAGGGAACGTGAGGTGCGTATGGGCCGCTGCGGGAGAAGAATGGGTGGAATCCCCGGGTAGGGCGGGGGTCAGTGCCGTTACCCCACTACCCAAGCTTAACTGACCGGATGAATTTGGGGTCCTCGGGTAGGACGGGGATCAGTGCCGTGATTCCCTACCTGGGTGACCTGGGTGAACGGGAAGAGTTTGTAGTTGTGTGGAAACCTGTCATAAAGACTGGGAGAATAGTCATCAGTTTGCCAACAAACGTGTGCCTTTAACTGACATTGGGCATCTTACCCTCGAATCAGAAGAGTAATTTTGTGTCGAACGACATGAATTAAAACCATGTAGTGTAAGAAGAAGAGGAAGCAAAAAGGCGGGCAGGCTCCATCAGAACTTTGGACACCTTAACATTTAGGCGGTGTCTCTTTCTCATCATCTGGACACCTCAGGGTTCTGTACCAAACAGCGTTGTAAAAGCATTACCGAAACGAGACTCAGTATCTGAATCATCATCTCCCGGTTGCCAGACTCGTGTCTGCCGTTTCTGTGCTTTGGCCGTGTGGGCCGTCGGATGGTCCGAATCGTCGTGCTTACCAGTCTGCAAGAGTTGTCGCTGTACCAAAGAGGGGCTTGTTTGTTGCGAGGCGTAGAGGCGGTGGGAGCGGAGGGCAAGTTACTGTGGGTGGGCGGTGGATGTGGCGGTGGCTGGGGGAGGGCATATAGGGGGTCAAAGATATCTAAGTCGTGGTTCCGGGGGCTGGGGTGACTGGTGGCAGAGAGATCGGGCCAGTGTTCAGGGATAGTAATCAAATCCGGGAGGTTCTCGCTGTCGTCCGAGTCAAGTGCAAGGTGAAAGTTTGTACCTGTGGGCGGAGATCAGTTCAGGTCTGTGGGCGTAGACAAGGGATAAATCCCGGCATGGCTGGGGGAGGGTTGGTGTAGGGGTCAGACTAGGTTGTCGATGGGCGTGGCGTAATCGTCTCCTATTGCCAGAGAGATGTGGTGGGAGTGGCTCCATTGGGATCCGTAGACTTTGAGTTGGTTGGTGTGGAACCAACCAGTTTTACCATTGGGGTACTATATCTTGTACACAGAGGGGCTCACTTTGTCTGAAATGGAGTAGGGTCCTGCAAATTTTGGGGAGAGGAAAGAACTGGAGTTGTAAAGTGAAACCATTACTTGCTGACCGACTGTGAACTTTACGGGGTGGACGGTTTTGTCAAAGCATGCTTTACTCTGCTTCTTTCTAGCGCCTAATCAGACAGCTGCAGTGAGTTGTGCTGATTTAATGTCATCTGTAACCTGTTGGACTGCTTTTTCATGGGTGAGGGCGGTTACTGTAGGGCTTGCCAGATCGAGGCCTAATAAATATTCAATACCCTTCATACAGTGTTCCGAATAAACATGAGAGCAAATGGGAGGACTGTGTCCCAAGTGGTATTGTTCTGTTGCACCATCTTCCTAATGGTCGCTCTTAAAGTTCGATTCATTCTCTCGACAATGCCACTGGATTGGGGGTGATCTGCTATATGGAATTTCTGCCTGATCCCAAAAATTGTTAAAACATTTTGCATGACTCTGCCGATGAAGTGGGAACCATGGTCTGACTCAATGCTGCGGGGGAGACCCCAGTGTGTGAATATCTGTTGGGTCAAAATCTTAGCAGTGGCCTTTGCTGTGTTTGTCCGTGAGGGAAATGCTTCTACGCATTTAGTAAAGGTGTTGATTACAACCAGCACGCACTTGAAACCATTTCTGCAAGGGGGAAGGGGGGCCAATGTAATCGATTTGCAGATTTGTCCAAGGGCCATTCACAGGTCGGGTGTGACGTAATTGTCCTTTCTTTGAGTAACGTTCGGGATTGTTCTGAGCACAGATAAGGCAATTCTCGACATAATGGGTTACATCACTTTTTAAATCGGGCCACCAACACAAAGGTCTTAAATGGGCAATGGTATTGTCTATCCCCTGATGTCCGTGTCCGTCATGAAATTGGTAAATGAGCTAGTTTCTGTCCTGGGTGGGGACCACAAAAATTCCGTTTTTTGAAACTATGCCGTCCTGTACAGTCAGTGCATCCTTCCATTTATCATAGGGGGCTGGGAAGTGTTGCTCTGTTTCTCTGGTTCTAAATATGGCGGTCAATGTGGTCGCCTTCCTTAATCCTAATTATGTTTGCTTAGAGTCGCCAGGTATCTCTCGATACCGCCACAAGGTTCAAACCCGAGTACTGATCAAAGAGCAATACACCAGTTAGTTAGTTCAAAGTCAATACTATTTATTTACACACACAGTAATATCTACTCATGCACAAAGTACTACAAACTAAACTATCTCTAACGCTAACGCCTATACTTAGCTTTGGGTGCCCACTCAGGCAGAGGAACAATGGCTGTTGTTCGGATCTGAGGCTTTTGGGTTTCGAAGAGGTACAGGAAAACAGCTAAGGTCATCCATCTGGTAGCAAGCGTTGACCTTGGACTTACTTGCTTCTGGTGCAGCTGGTGGATGGGTCTCTCCGCTTTGAGAGCCAAATCCAAGAGAGCGATTCTCTCTCGGGGCCTTCTTCTTATACCCGGAGGGGCTTTGTGCACTTTTGGGTGGGCCTTAAACTTGGCCCCAATTAATTGGGCCATATCTTGCTCACTGGTATTGATCTTGACCAATAAAGGGGTGGGTGCCCTGATGGCTGGGCTGGACCTGATAGGTGGCCGTTGGCCTGGCTTTGTTTATGCTTTCGGTTTGGGGAACTGGCGCCGGGGTGTCTGGAGCTAGATCGCTTGCTTGAGTGTCTTTCGTTTGTTCCTGGAGATGGGCCATCAATATGTTAATTGACCTACAGTTCAGTCTTGTCTGGGAGCTGCCTTCTCAATACGCATACAGGTTCTGTGCCTGCTTGCTTTCTCAACATTGCCCATAGTTCACTACATTCAGTGCGAGCATCCATTTTGTATTCTGGAAGTGGCCATCGCAGATGGCTACACACCCTCCTTGTGATCCTCAACGCGAAGCGTGAAGGATCAAATTACTGCATCTTCTTCGTTCTCCTCCTAAGTCGGGCACCCATAAGCAAGGACAGGCACTACACTACTCTGTCCTATGGATTGAAACTCTTACCTAATTTACTTTATATACACACATCATTATAAAATTCTATGGGGCGCTATGACATTCAGGCATGCATTACAAAATAAAAAACTTGGAACCTCTAACTGTTCTTAATCTAAACTATCCTTAATTAATCAAAAGAATTTACAACATTTTAAATTCTTTTAAACTGTACAGTAGCAGCAACACAGGTCTCTCTGGCTTGGCAGTCAAACACAGAGTTTTGCATTTCCTTTATTAGAACGAATAAACCCACAAAAAAACGGATGTACTTTAATTCACTTAAAGGGGTGGGGGGGGGGGGGGTGTTTGTTGAAGTCCGAAAATAGGGGATCTGAATGTGTATACCGGAGTGCGGGAGCCTTTCTTCCACCATTTCCTGAGTCTTAGTGTCTGAACGACACTGCAGAGTATCGCAATTACTAGTAGTGCTTCCACAACGTAGGACAGGGAATACCAGATTATGAACTTGTCACACCAGGTTGGTGTATCGGTGACTATCTCGGGGTACGGGGTGGGAAACATTCACGGCCTATGTGGTAGGGGGTCAGGGGGGTAGCGTCCGCGCGCAACTGTAAAGCATGATGGTTGTCTTCATCTTTTCTTCGTCTTTCGTCTTCTTGAGGCTGCTGTCGTTCCGGAGTTCTGTGGACACAAGCATAATTTCTGTTATCTTGTTTCAGATCTTGTATGTCTGTCTGTCAGTCCTTTTATTGCCAATTACCCATTATAATTGGTCACCATCTGTGACTCCCTCATTTTTTTCTAAACCAAATATGTGGGACAAGACATCCAAGAAGGAAAAATACTGACACAGTGTGAGCCATCTCGCAGCCTGTGCAATGTACCATCCCAGTGTTTGAGGATGTAAATAGCATTTTGAAAGCAACCTAAGGGTCGCCATAAAACAAACAAAAGAGTTTTGAACTAAAAGTGTCAAATGGGGTGCGTATGGGCCCGGGCGGGTAAGAATGGGTGGAATCCCCAGGTAGGACGGTGACCAGTGCCATTTGTGCTCTACCCGAGTGTAGCTGACCAGATGGGGGTCCTCAGGCAGGGCGGGGACCAGTGCCATTTCTCCACTGCCTGAGCGACTGGCAAGAATGGTAAAAATTTGTGGTCGTCGTGGGGGTTGCCTTTTGTGACTAACTTCTACCTTCAAGGCAGAAGAGCAGTTACGATCGGCTTGTCTGCGGACAAACTTGTTCCATTAACTGCCAGTGGGCGTTAAGGATGGTGGCGTGGGGCCATGAAAACTTAAAGTGGACCAACAACATTTAACATTCACAGTAACAAACAAACTAACATAACAAACATCGTGCAGGTTCCATCAGAAAGGACACCATAACTCTCCATCGGTTCCTTTTTACCATCATCTGGACACCTCATTGCTCTAAAGCGAACAGTGTCACAAAGGGGCTTGTTTGGTGGGAGTCAGACTCTATGTCATCATCTTCTCCCGGTTGCCATACTCTTGACTGGAGTAGTCGTGCTAAAGCTGCTTGGGGCGAATTGGGGTCCATCTCATCATTCCGAATGAGCTGAACGAATTGTCTCGGTGCCAGTATTTTGTATCGAGGTTTGAGCTGCTAGGGGGTAATCCATAATCGTCGGGCAATGGATCTGGATCAGGGTCTTTAATGTACGTTACTTCAAAGGGGTCGCTGGAATCATGTTCGGAGTCGCTAAGAGTGGGGCCTGGTGCAGGGGTGTAATTGTAGCGTGGTGTGCTGGGGTTGTCGCTATCGCTGTTGCTTGGAGAAAGGGAGAGGCGGAGTCGTGCCTCTGTGGGTGGAGTCGTAGTCGTGTCTGAGGATGGGCTGGACAGGTTGGGGGAGGGTAGGAATACGTTGTTCCGTCTTTGAACATCACGCAGTCATGTGTGGTTGACACGTTTATGTACTTATCGTAGGGGGCTGAAAGGGCACCGTATCTCTCCATCGGTTCCTTTTTGCCATCATGTGGACACCTCATTGCTCAGTAGTGAACAGGGTCGCAAAGCAAATTGGGGTCCAGCTCATCATTCCGGATGAGCCTGAACGAATTGTCTCGGTGCCAGAATCGTATGTCGAGGTTGGAGCTACTAGGTTTTAATCCGTAATCGTCGGGCGGTGGGTCTGGGTAATGGGCTTTGATGTACGTGATTTCGAAGGGGTCAGTGGAATCATGCTCAGGTTTGCTGGGAGTAGGGCCTGGTGGAGGGGTATAATCATTACGTAGTGTGCTGTAGCTGTCGCCATTGCTATCGCTGTCACTGTCGCTGCTGATTGAAGAAAGGGAGAGGCGGAGTCGTGCCTCTGGGGGTGGAGTTGAAGATGTGTCTGAGGATGGGCTGGACTGGCTGGGGGAGGGTAGGAATGCGTCATCTGTGGGTGGGGCATGCTCGTCTGCTGCTGCGAGCAAGATGTGGTGTGCATGGTTGTTCTGCAAGCCATAAGCCTTAAGCTGGTTTATGTGGAACCACACAGACTTGCCATTGGGATATGTGATCTTGTATACCGAGGGGTTGACTTTGTCCGAAATGGAGTACGGTCCAGAAAATTTGGGGGAAAGGAATGAACTGGGGTTGTATAGGGAAAGCATCACTTGCTGCCCTACTACAAACTCAGTGGAGTGTACCGTTTTATCGAAACAAGCTTTGCTTTGTTTCCTCCTGGTCCCAAGTCTCACAGCTGCTGCGAGCTGGGCTGCCTTTATATTCTCAATAAGCTGCTGTACAGCATTTTCATGCGTGAGGGCTGGCCAAATCCAGTCCTAATAAATACTCTGTCCCTTTCATGGGGCGTCCGGTCATGAGGGTGTGGGGGGTGTATCCTGTGGACGTGGATACCGTGTTTCTTATGAACATTAAAGCAAAGGGGAGAACTGAATCCCAGGTGCTGTTGTTCTGTTGCACCATTTTCCTGAGAGTGGCTTTTAAAGTCCTGTTCATCCTCTCTACAATGCCGCTTGACTGGGGGTGTATGCTATGTGAAACTTCTGCCTAATGCCGAAAATTGTGAGGACGTTCTTCATTACTCGTCCTGTAAAATGGGAGCCTTGATTGGACTCTATATACTGCGTGGGAGGCCCCACCTTGTAAAGATGTGCTGTGTTAGGATTTTAGCTGTTGTCTTGGCCGTATTCATTCTGGATGGAAAAGCTTCCACCAATTTTGTGAAGGTGTAGATGACCACCAACACATACTTATAACCAATACTGCAGGGGGGGTAGGGGTCCTATATAATCTATCTGCAAATTCGTCCAGGGGCCATTAACGGGGCGGGTGTGACTAAGCTGAGACTTTCTTGCATATCTGTCCGGGTTGTTCTGGGCACAGATCAAGCAATTTTCAATGTAGTGAGTAACGTCGGCTTTTAAATCAGGCCACCAGCAGAGAGGTCTGAAGTGGGTTAGGGAGGGTTCAATGCCTTGGTGTCCATGATTGTCATGGAACTGACAAATAATCTGGTTCCTGTCCTGGCTGGGAACTATATAAATGCCTTCTTTCAAAATCACACCGTCGTGTGTGGTAATTGAGTTCATAAACTTGTCATATGGGGCTGGGAAGGATCCTTTTAAAACTTCCCTGAGTTTTTCATCTTCCTTCTGGGCCTTTGCTAGATCCTGAATGATGGTCTGTGAGACCTGAACCGCGTGTACTGGGGTGCTCTCGGGGGGGGGTTCCAAAAGTAACCATGTCCGGAACCTGCCTTCGCTAGGGCGTCTGCTTTAACATTACCAGGGGGGCGGGGGAAGAACAGTGATGACTGCGAACCTTAATTATGCCATATTCCTATTTTTAGCTGTAACTAGGAGATGCCGGAGTAATGGGGCTGAGGGTAGGGGCTTTCTGTCTGCGGAAACAAATCCTCTAGTTTCCCACAGGGGTAGGAATTCCGTTAAACTATTACAGACATATAATCTGTCCGAATATATGTCCGCTGGGGTCGGAAACGAGTCGGGGTGGTCGACAATGTAAGCTATGGCTGCCAGTTCTGCTGCCTGCGAGGTTAGATGTCCTGGCAACTTTAGTGAAATCTCATCAAGGGCGTGTCCCTGTGCGTCCTCTACATAAATGCCGCAACCGATGATTCTCTTTCCGTTCAAAACTGTGGAGGGGCCATCCACATACATTTTCAGGGGTGCGCACATGTCTGTGGGCTGGGGTCTCTGGGGTGTATTACCTGCTTTCCCGGGAGCTGACTTTGGTATAAATGGGCCTGTGTTGTGCTTTGTGGTCTCGCACTCATGTGTGGTACCTGCATATTGCAAATTAAAGGCGAATTTGTACTGGCACGCTTTATCCAATGGAATGGACCAAAAGCCGTTTCTAATGTCCAAAACCGAAAACATTTTTGACTGTAGTCCCTGTTTGAGCATGGTCTCGGTTCTTTTAACTGTAATGTCCTGTGGATCAGCTGCGCGGATTTGGCTGACTGCCATCTTTAAGTCGACCGTCTAATAATAGCTTTGTTGGGGTGTGTTCAGTAAGAATGGTGATGGGGTTGAGTCCTGTAATGTAGGTGAAGTACTGTACTGCCCAAAAATCTGCGAGCAGGTGCCTTTTGCAGGCAGAAAATCCTTGCTTGACAGGATCTAACACGCGTGAGGCGTATGCCAAGGGGCGTAATCGGTCATGGCGTTCCTGGAGGACCACGGCCGAAAGGGTTCGGTCGGTGCTTGCAACTTCGATTGCGTACGGGGAAAGTGGACCTGGGACCTGTAATGCGGGGGCTGTTCTGAGGGCTCTTTTTAAAGCAACCACGGCATCCGTGTGCTGTGGAAGCCATTCCCAAGGTGCCTGTTTCTTGAGAAGGTCAGATAGGTGCGCTGCTTTTGTGGCGAAACTGTCGATATGGTTTCGGCAGTAGCCAACCAGTCCTAAAAATGACCGGAGGGCTGAGACATTATGGGGAAGGAGCAATTTGACGATCGAGTCAATTCTCTTTTGCTCGATCTTGCGTTTACCATGAGTGATTACTGTACCCAAGCAAATCACTTTTTCTTGCAAAATCTGGGCCTTCTTGGGGTTTACTTTACATCCCATTTCTTTTAGGAGTCCTAGGAATTCGGCGAGAAGCGAAATGTGCTCTCCCTTTGTGTCTGTCTGTAGTAGCAAGTCATCTACATACTGGACCAGACAATCGGGTTGGGAAAATTTTGCTCGTCCATTTGCCAGCTGTCGGTGGAAAATGGAGGGGGAGTTGTGGAAGCCACGTCCACGTATATTGTTGTCCCTGGAATGTAAAGGCGAATTTGTACTGGCACGCTTTATCCAATGGAATGGACCAAAAGCCGTTTCTAATGTCCAAAACCGAAAACATTTTTGACTGTAGTCCCTGTTTGAGCATGGTCTCGGGACTCGTGGCTACGGTGGGGGCTGCTACTGGGGTTACTTTGTTCAGTTCCCGGTAATCAATGGTCAGTGGCCATCGGGTTTCCTGACAGGCCAAATTGGTGCGTTGTTCGTAGAGGCTACTGATCTGAGTACGCCTTGATCAAGCAGACTCTCTATTACTTTGGAGATCTCTCCCTCTGCTTCTCAGGCAAAACCGTACTGCTTTTGGGGTCTATGGGTTCACCAAGCCAGCTATTTTGCCACAGTCGTGCTTGTGCTGTGCAAATGCTGCTTTGTGTTGCTGCAGGACTTCCCTAACTTCTTTATTCTAACTAATGGCTCGAGGGTCGAACCAGAAGTCTCCTACTGAGCTAATTCTGTTTTCATAGTCTCCAACTGTGAGCGTGGCGGGGGCTCGCGCTGCCTTTGCCATTCTCCATACACATTTATTAACTGGATCAAAAGAGAGGTTGTGGGAGCTCATAAAATCGATTCCTAGGATGTGTTCAGCTGTCTGGGGTAGATCGACCAAAACTACGGGGTGTTTAGTCGTTATGTTCCCTATTTGTATCGCTACAGGGGCTGTGATGTCTTTGTCGTAAATGACCTGTAAAACCGCTGAGTGTGATGCTGTCTGTTGTGGGCCACGTGTCTCGTTGAAACATCGTGGAGGAATTGAGTGTGGTGCGGGACCCTCCTGTGGCCCAAAGAAATTCTACAGGGTGTCCCCGGACTTTGCCTGCTACGACCGGTCTATCAGACTTGTCCCAAAGGGTGTCGCAGACCCAAGTTGGGGAGCCTTAACACCGTCAGTCGGTGCCGTTCACGCCTGCGTTCTCTGAACGGGCGTTAACGCTATGGATTGGCTTTGCCCTATTCTTATTTAGGGTGCCTGTCTGTTGGTTTCTCTGCTGCTTTTGAGGCGCATTGCACTCTCGTGCAAAGTGTCCTAATTGTCCACAGTTGTAACATTCCTGGGATTTTGGCTGTGGTGGAATGTTTCTGCCCTCATTTATCCATGCGGGGTTCTGGTGCGCCTTAACTGGATTCGTGACTGCCTGCTCTTCCTCTGGTTTTGCAAATGTGGTTTTGCCTTGGACGGATTGTTCCCAAGTGCGGGACAATCTCTTCAAAACCCATTTCTCATTGTGGGCCTCGTCTGAGGGGTCGTAATTTGCGCAAGCTCTCTATCCTGCCTCTGTCGCGTGAGAGACAAGGATTCGAGTCCATTTGGCCATATTATCCGCGGACAAATGGGCGCAGGCTGACTCTCCGAATACTGCTGTAAAATGTATCCACAAGCGTCTGGCAAACGCTGTGGGGTGGCAAACGCTGTGGGGTGCTCTGTTTTCTTTTGCCTACACTTGTTTAGGCCTTCTATGGGGTCTCCTCTGTTATAGCCGATCGCATCTAGGATCGCTGTGTACATCTCTTGGAGTGTGCCTCCTCCTACATTCTGTGTGTCGGGAAGGGCTGCCACAATTGAAGGGTCGAGGCTTAAAACTGAGAACTTCGCTTGCTCCTTTTCATCCAGGCCGTACATGGTAGCCTGCTGTTTAACTCTAGCGAAAAACTGGTGGGGGTCTGATGTGGGAAGGAACGGTGTAATTTTTCCACACGCGTCCCGTAATTGGGTCACGGTTAACGGGGTTGTATGTAGGAAATCTGAGTTTCCTTCTGCTGTGGCCCTGCGGTGTGTGGTTACAGGGTTCATGGGGGTATGTTCTGCCTGTTCAGTCGGGGTTGGGGTGCTTTCCTCTTTTGGGGTTTTTCTTGCATACATGTCCCATGTACGTATCTGTGGACAGCTTCATTTAACTCCTGCCAATCGGAGCTGTTTGCCTGGTCTAACTGGGGTCCAAACATACTTTGAAACCTATTCTGGACAGAAAGCACAGATTGCAATTCTGCAATTTGCTTCCGGCACTTTACGTGATCTACTGAGCTCTGCCTTTGTTCCGTCGTGGAAGTGTGGAGCACTCGTAGGGCTGCTTTTCAATCATTGCACTGTTTCTGCAATTGCCTTACCTGTTGTTCAGTTTCTTGTCTTACCAAGACCGCGCGTTGCGTGTCCTGGTAGGCCTTATCGTACTGGGTCTGAAAACTACTCAAATGGGCGAGACAAGATTGGTGTGCTGTCTTGGCATCATCCACCTCTCTGTCCCTCGCTGCTAACTGTTCTCTTAACTCCTTATTCTCCTTCTCAAATTCGCTCACATCTCCCTTACTATTTCTGTCTCTCTCCTCAATCGCTCTACGGAGCGTCCTAACGACCTCCTCTGTGCCTTGCAATTGTGCCAGGCAGGACACGATTGCCATCGGCTTGCGAGCTTTCCCTAAGCTCTTCTTGTGAATCTCTGACAGGTTCTCCCACCAAGTATGCCCTATACGTCTGGGACCTGTTTCATCATTCGCGCAGAATTTTCTCCAAAGGGGTCATCCTTTCCCTTTGAGGTACTTTCTGATTTCCTCTTCCCATACGGGACACTGTCCTACTCTACTGGTCGCTGCGACCTCAAATTCTTGGGGGTTCATAAGGCATTCCATTGCCTTCATTGCCATTTTCTCTCTCTGGGTTCTCTGCTGAATTTGGAACAGGGAGTGATAAAGTGGTGATGTAAACATGGGTACGGCTTACGCTATTTTCCGGCCTACAAAACTCCCGACAGTTTTATGCAACAGAATCTCTCAGGTTTACCTTACATCCCTGTTAGTACGCATGCATTAACACACTTCCGAATCTCGGAGGTTTGATCAGTATCGTTCTCACACTTGTGGGTTTTCTGTTTCCAATTGGATTCTAATTCAAATTTTGGATTCTCTCGGAGTGACTAGGCCACTTCTAGGTCGAGTCCCGTCAGAGGTCGCCAGTAAATGTTTCTCTCTTTATTTGGCTCTGAATATCATAGAATTATCATAGAATTTACAGTGCAGAAGGAGGCCATTCAACCCATCGAGTCTGCACCGGCTCTTAGAAAGAGCACCCCACCCAAGGTCCACACCTCCACCCTAACCCAGTAACTCCACCCAACACTAAGGGCAATTTTGGACACTATGGGCAATTTAGCATGGCCAATCCACCTAACCCGCACATCTTTGGATTGTGGGAGGAAACCGGAGCACCCGGAGGAAACCCACACACACACGGGGAGGATGTGCAGACTCCGCACAGACAGTGACCCAAGCCGGAATCGAACCTGGGACCCTGGAGCTGTGAAGCAATTGTGCTATCCACAATGCTACCGTGCTGGTCAATATGGTGGTCAATATGGTCACCTTCCTTAATTCTAATTAAGTTTTGCTCTGGAGTCACCAGGTATCTTTTGATACCGCCACAAGGTTCAAACCGAATACTGATCAAAGACTCGATACACCAGTTAGTTAGTTCAAAGTCAAATGCTTATTTATATACATACACAGTTAAATATACTCATGCACAAACACTACAGACTAAACTATCACTACTGCTAAAGCCTATAATTAGCTTCGGGCACCCACTCAGTCAGAGGAACAATGGCCGTTGTTCGGTTCTGAGGCTGCTGGGGCCGAAGTGGTGAAGGTCGTCTGTCTGGTAGCGTGCGTTGACCTTGGACTCACTTGTTCTGTTGCAGCTGTTGGGCAGGTCTCTCCTCGGTGAGAGCCGGAGCCAAGAGAACGATTCTCTCTTGGGGGATCCTTCTTATGCCCAAAAGGGGCTTCACGTGCTTTTGGGCGGGCCTTGAACTTGGCTCCAATTAATTGTCCGTTTCTTGATCATTCATATTGATCTCATCCAATAAAGGGGTGGGTGCCCTGATGGCTGGGCGTGTCCTTGGTGGCCGTTGGCCTGCTTTGTTTTGGTCTCCTCTGGCGTCCGGTTGTCTGCCTTAGTATCGGTTACTCAAATGTTATTCTTTTGTTCCCGGAGATGGGCCATTAGTTTGCTAACGGGTTTGCAGTTTTGGTCTTGTCTCGGAGCTGCGGCTCCAAAATACAGACAAACCCTGAACCTGCTTGTTTTCTCAGTATTGTCCATTTTCCCTGCAATCTTTGCAAAGTGTCCATTTTGTAATCGGGAAGTGGCCTTCCCAGATGACTACACTAGGAACGGTGTAATCTTATCGCACGCATCCCGTAATTGAGTGACGGTTAATGGGGTGGTGTATAGAAAATCTGGGTCTCCTTCTGTTGTGGCCCT
The DNA here is from genome assembly GCF_047496885.1 of Scyliorhinus torazame. Lineage (NCBI taxonomy): Eukaryota > Metazoa > Chordata > Chondrichthyes > Carcharhiniformes > Scyliorhinidae > Scyliorhinus > Scyliorhinus torazame. The sequence goes on from NC_092715.1 coordinate 77,680,663, forward strand.
GCACTGTGTGGTGACAGGATTCATAGGATTATGTTCTGCCTGTGCAGTCGGGGGTTGGGGTGCTTTTCTCTTTTGGGGCTTGTCCTGTGTACATGTGCCATGTACATATCTATGGGCAGTCTCATTTAACTCCTGCCAATCGGGGCCATTTTCTTGGTCTAATTGGGATCCAAACGTTTCCTGGAACCCATTTTGGACAGAAAGCAGAGATTGCAGTTCTGCAATTTGCTTCTGGCATTTTGCGTGATATACCGAGCTCTGCCTTTGTTCCATCGTGGAAGTGTGGAGTGCTCGTAGGGTTGCTTTTAAATCGTTAGACTGTTTCTGTAACTGCTCAATTATTGTTCCGTTTCCTCTCTTACCAACACCACGCGTTTGTCATATTGGGACTGAAAGCTGCTCAAATGGGCGAGACAAGATTGGTGTGCCTGCTTGGCATCAGCCATCTCCTTGTCCCTCGCTGCTAACTGCTCTCTAGTTCTTTGTTCTCTTTCTCATATCCACTCACATCTCCTTCATTATTCTTGTCTCTCTCCTCAGTCTCTCTATGGAGCATCCTCACGACCTCCTCTGTGTCCCGCAATTGTGCCAAGCAGGACACGATTGGCATCGGCTTGCGAGCTTTCCCTCAGCTCTTCCTATGGATCTCTGTCAGGTTCTTCCACCAAGTATGCCCTATACTGCCGGGACCTGTTTCGTCATTCGCGCAGAATTCACTCCAAAGGGGCCATCCTTTCCCTTTGAGATATTTTTGATCTTCTCTTCCCATACAGGACACTGTCCTACTCTACTGGTCGCTGCAACCTTGAATTCTTGGGGGTTCATAAGGAATTCCATTGCCTTCATTGCCATTTTTCTCTCTATCTCTGGGTTCTCTACCGAATTTGGAACAGGGGGTGATAAAGTGGTGATGTAAACACGGGTACGGCTTACGCTAATTTCTGGCCTACAAAACTCCCGACAGTTTTACGCAACAAAATCTCTCAGGTTTGCCTTATATCCCTGTTCGTACGCATGCAAATAACACACTTCCAAATCGTGAGGTTTGATCACTATCGTTCTTACACTTGTGGTTTTTCCTGTTTCCAATTGGATTCTAATTCAAATTTTGGGTTCTCTCGGAGTGATTAGGCCACTTCTAGGTCGAGTCCCGGCGGAGTCACCAGTAATGTTGCTCTGTTTCTCTGGTTCTAAATATAGCGATCAATGTGGTCACCTTCCTTAATCCTAATTATGTTTGCTTTAGAGTCGCCAGGTATCTCTCGATACCGCCACAAGTTTCAAACCCGAAAACTGATCAAAGAGCCAATTCACAAGTTAGTTAGTTCAAAGTCAATACTATTTATTTACACACACAGTAATATCTACTCATGCACAAAGTACTACAAACTAAACTATCTCTAACACTAACGTCTATACTTAGCTTCGGGCGCCCACTCAGTCAGAGGAACAATGGCCGTTGTTTGGATCTGAGGTTGTTGGGTTCGAAGAGGTGCAGGAAAACAGCTAAGGTTGTCCGTTTGGGAGCGAGCGTTGACTTTGGACTTACTTGCTTCTAGTGCAGCTGGTGGATGGGTCTCTCCGCTTTGAGAGCCCAATCCAAGAGAGCGATTCTCTCTCGGGGGTTTCTTCTTATACCCGGAGGGGCTTCGCGCGCTTTTGGGCGGCCCTTAAACTTGGCCCCAATTAATTGGGCCGTATCTTGATCACTGGTATTGATCTTGACCAATAAAGGTGTGGGAGCACTGATGGCTGGGCGTGTCCTAGGTGGCCGTTGGCCTGGCTTTGTTTACGCTTTCGGTTTGGAGAACTGGCGCCGGGGTGTCTGGAGCTAAATCGCTTGCTTGAGTGTCTTTCCTTTGTTCCCGGAGATGGGCCATCAATATGTTAATTGACCTACAGTTTCAGTCTTGTCTGGGAGCTGCCTTCTCAATACGCATACAGGTCCTGTGCCCGCTTGCTTTCTTAACATTGTCCATAGTTCCCTACATTCATTGCGAGCATCCATTTTGTATTCTGGAAGTGGCCATCCCAGATGGCTACAGAAGGTGCTGTCTAAAACCTGTTTGAGGGTGGTCATCTGCTTTTTGGGCTTGAGATAGATCCTCAATATTGGTCTGGGAAACCAGGACTGAGTGTATTGGTTCGCTTTCGGGTGGCTGCCAGAAGTGACCATGGCACTTTAGCTAAGGCATCTGCCTTTACATTACCGGGTGGGGACGAGCGATGATGGCTTCTTACTTTAATGATACCGTATGTGCGATCTGAGGCAGTCCTGAGATGTGCTTTAACAATGGGGCACAGGGTAGGGGTTTTCCATCGGCTGAAACAAAACCTCAAGATTCCCACAGGGGCAGGAATTATGTTAAGCTGTTGCACACATACAGGCTGTCCGAGTGTATGTCTGCGGGGGTTGGAAAAGAGTCGGGGTGCTGAATTACACAGGCTATGGCTGCGAGTTCTGATGCTTGTGAACCTAGGTGGCCGGGCAATTTTAAAGAGATCTCTTCTAGTGGGCGTCCCTGCACGTCTTCCACGTAAATTCCACAACCAGCAATTCTAACTCCGTTTTTGATTGTGGATGAACCGTCTACATACATTTTTAAAGTATCCCTTGTGGTTTGGGAATCCCGTGTCTTACTGCCTGCTCGGGGGGGGGGGGGGGGGGGTGGAGTGACTTTGGGATAAAGGGTCCTGTGTGGTGTTGGGCTGCTATGACCTGGCACTCATGTGGGGTCCCTGCATATTGGAGATTATCGGCCAGAAATGTGTGGGTTTTGGCGCGTTTTACTGTAATGTCCCTGCCTTGCAATAGTAGTGTCCAGCGAGCTGCTCTGCTTTGGCTGACTGAACCGTCCTTTAATCTACCGTCTAGTAATACTTGCATGGGAGTGTGCTCAGTCAAGATCGTGACTGGGTTGAGGCCTGTGATGTATGCAAAGTACTGTACTGCCCAAATGGCGTTGGCAGGCTGAGAATCCTTGCTCTATGGGGTCTAATACTCTTGAGGCATAGGCTATGGGTCCTAAGTGATTGTGTCGTTCTTACAGGAGCACTGCTGATAGGGTTCGGTCAGTGGTTGCTACTTCTATGGCATAGGGTAAGTCTGGGTCTGGAACTTGTAAAGCGTGGGCTGTGCCTAGAGCGCATTTTAAATCATCAATGGCGTCTGTGTGCTGCGGAAGCTATTCCCATGGGGCGTTCTTTTTAAGGAGCTCTGAGAGTGAGGCTGCTTTGGTGACAAAACCATCTATATAATTTCTGCAATATCCTACCAAACCCAGGAATGACCAGAGTGCAGTGACATTTTGGGGGAGGGGCAATTTAACAATGGATTCAATCCGATTTTGCTCAATTTCTCTCTTCCCGTGGGTGATGATGGTGCCTAAATAAAGAACCTTTTCCTTTAAAATCTGGGCCTTTTTGGGGTTTACCTTACATCCGATTGATTGCAGTAGGCCTAGTAATTCAGATAAGAGCTCTGCGTATTCCTCTTTTGTGTCCATTTGCAAGGGCAGATTGTCTACATATTGTATTCGGCATTCGGGTCGGGAAAATTTAGAAAGTTCGTGGGCCAATTGTCGGTGGAAAATGGAGGGGGGAGTTATGGAATCCTTGTGGGAGGCATGTCCACGTATACTGCTGCCCTTGAAACGTAAATGCGAATTTATACTGGCAGGCCCTGTCTAACGGGATGGACCAAAAGCCATTGCTGATGTCGAGCACTGTGAAATACTTTGCCTGTACTCCCTGTTTGAGCATGGTCGCGGGACTCGTGGCAACAGTGGGGGCTACTAATGGGGTTACGTTATTAAGTTCTCGGTAGTCGATCGTTAGTCTCCATGGACCATCGGGCTTTTTTACGGGCCAAATTGGGGCATTGTTTGTGGAAGCTACGGGTCGAATAACTCCTTGGTTTAACAAACTGTTAATAACCTTCGAAATCTCACCCTCGACTTCCTGGGGTAAACCGCATTGCTTTTGCGGCTTTGGATCAGGACCTGAAATCTTCAATGTACCTGGGATCTTCCCACAGTCGTGTTTGTGTGCGAACAAAGTTTTGTGATTTATGAGGAGCTCTCTAATCGTCTGGTCTGCACTAATTGTTTGCGGATTAAACCAATAGTCCCCTACTGAGCAAATCCTGTTTTCATAATCCCCTACTGTGAGTGTAGCAGGAGCCGTAGCTGTTTTAGCCATTCGCCAGGCACATTTGTTTACTGGGTCAAACAAAAGATTATGTGAACTCATAAAGTCAATGCCTAAAATGTGTTCTGTGGTTTGGGGTAAGTCAACTAAAACGACGGGGTGTTTGGTGCTGATGTTCCCTATCTGGATGGGTACGGGAGCTGTGATATATCCTTGTTGCATGTGGCCTGTGACTCCACTCAGGGTGATGGTGTCTGTGGTGGGCCATTTGTCCTGTTGAATCATGGTGGAGGAGTTTAAAGTGGTGTGGGATTCTCCTGTGTCCCAAAGAAAATCGACTGGATGTCCTCAGACTGTGCCTGTATTCACTGGTCTGCCTGATTTGTCCCAGCGTGTGTCACAGACCCAATTTGGGGAGACCAAACACCATCAATCTAGGGAGTTAAACGCTACGTCGTCTGAACGGGCGCTAACATTATGCATGGGCCTAACATTGTTCCTGGGGGGGGGGGGGTTTGGTTGTTGGTATCGTTGATGGTTCGGGAGGTTTTGTCGGCAATTGCGGGTGTAATAATCCTACGTGGCCACAATTGTATCAACCTCGTGGTGCCTGTGCTCTGGGGTGCTGTCCCTCGTGCCTACCCTCGTTTATCCATGCTGGGCCCTGGCTAGTCCTAACTGGGTGCATGTTTGCTTCTTTATCGTCCTGATCTGTCCGTCGGTGTAGGGTTTGTTCCCATGCTCTAGAAATCTGTTTAAGTACCCAAAGTTCTTTGTGTGTGTGGTCTGCGGGGCCGTAGTTTACAGAAGCCTTTTGGCATGCGAGACTAAGGTGTGGGACCATTTAGTGGTGTCCTCCTCATTTAGATGTGCGCGGTTCAATTGGCCGTAGACTACCATGAAATGAATCCATGGACGACCAGCAAACGCTGTCGGGTGTTCTCCCTTCTTTTGCCTGCAGCGATTTAAACCCTCGACTGGATCTCCTTTGTTATACCCGATGGCATCTAATATGGCTGTTTTCATTTCCTGTAGGGTTCCTCCTGCTACATTTTGGGGTTCTGGCAAAGCTGACCTTACGGACTGGCTAAGGCTCATAACTATTAGTTTTACTTCCTCCCTCTCATCTAGGCCGTACATAACCTTTTTGTTGGCGCACCGCCTCAAAGAAGCTGTGCGGGTCTGCGGTGGGCTGAAATGGAATAATTTTCGTGCAAGCGTTTCTTAATTGGGTTAAGGATCGTGGGGTGGTGTAAACAATATCAGGCTCCTCCTGATCCGATGACCTGCGTTCTGTGGTAACCGGATTCATGGGGGTTGAATTGTGAGTGGGAGTGTGCTGCCTGTGCAATCGGTGCTACGGATGCTTTTCTTTGTGGGGCGTGGGGGGGTTCGATTTTGATTTCCCGTGTCCTCTACATATTTTGGGGCGCTTTCGTTTAACTCTTGCCAATCGGGAGCATCTTCCTCATCTAAATCCTCCCCGAAAGTGTACCTGAAGCCATTCTGTACTAAGAGTAGCGACTGTAACTTTTCAATCTTGTCGGCATTTAGCATGGTCAACAGTACTCTGCCTCTGTTCCTTAGTGGAATTGTGGAGCGCTCTCAAAGCTGCTTTTAGATCTGTGCATTTGCTAGTTAGCTGGGCGGCCTGGTGTTCTATTACCTCTCTTACAAGGACTGCGCGCTGTGTATCTTGGTAGGCTTTATCATACTGGGTCTGGAAGCTACTAAGGTGAACTAGACAAGATTGATGTGCTCGTTTTACATCGGCCATTTCCTTATCCTTAGCTGCTCACTGTTCCCGGAGTTGCTCAATTATCTTCTCGCTTTCGTTACTGTTTCCCTCGTTCTTTTCTTCATTCTCAATTAACTGCCTACGGAGCGTCTTCACGACCTCCTCTGTGCCTCGCAACTGTGCCAAACAGGACACTATTGCCATCGGCTTTCTGACTTTCCCTACATTTTTCTTGTGGACCTCGCTTAGGTTCTCCCACCAAGTCTGTCCTATCTTTCCTGGACCTGACTCATCATTAGTGCAAAATTCCATTCCCCTTTAAGTATTTCCTTAACTCTTCCTCCCATATGGGGCATTGCTCTGCTCTGTTGGTCGCTGCAACCTCGGGTTCCTGTGGATTCATCAATCTTTCCATTGCTTTAGTGGCCATTACTTCTCTTATCTTTTTCTCTACTTTTAATTTGGGACAGGGGAATAAGGCGGCGATTTAAACAGCGGGTATGGCTTAAGCTATTTTCCGGCTCACAATCCCTCGATAGTTGTACACAATTCTATCAAGTTTATCTTACTCTTCCTGTTCGGTACGCATGCGGGTTAGTACACACTTCCAAAATTTGGTTATTTGGTCGATATGGGACTTGCACTTGTGGTTCTTTCGCTTTCTCGCAATTGGATTCCAAGTTTGTGGGTTCTCTCAGAGTGACAAAGTCACTTCTAATCGAGTCCCGTCAGATGTCGGCAATAATGTTGCTCTATTATTTATCTCGGTGAACCACAAGCCTTTCCCTTATATCGACCAAATGACCACACAACCAGTTAGTTAGTTCAAAAGATGGTTTATTTACATACACAAGAGTTATCTCAACATGCAAACACAATATCTACTACAAGTTAAACTACACCTATCAGCTACAATAACCTATACTTAACTTCAGGGTGACCGGCACTGTGCAAATGGATAAAGGCCTTTATCTGGATTTCACTTGGCTGGTTCGAAGAAAGTGGCTCCGTCTCTGCTGGACTCAACCATCAGGTAGCGATCGTTGGTATTGAACTTAGCTGGCTGTTCCTGCTGCAATTGTGTAGGCACAGGCCAGATCCAAGAGAGACAGAACACATGGCTGCACTCTCTTTTATCCTCTGGGATTTTGCACTCTTTGGGGCGGTCCTTAACCTTGGACCCAATAGTTTGACAGAGCTGTGATCACTCTCTTCGATTTCGGCCAATAAAGGGGCGGGTGCCTTGGTAGCTGGGCGGGTCCTTAGCGGTCATTGACCTTGGCAGTTGTGCTTTCTGAGTAAGGGGAGTGGTGCCGATCAGTCTGTGGCTGTACTGGTTGCTTGATTGGGGTTCTATTGTTCTGGGAAAATGGGCCATTGAAATGTAAACGAGCGGGGGTTTCGGTCCGGCCTGGTTGCCTGTGTTTTAGATACACATAGGCTGTGTATCTGTCTGAGTCCTGGGTTGGCCATAATTCCCATGGTTCTTTGCAGGTGGCCCTCTTAGATGGCTACAGCAAAATAAACCCTCTTCCAGCAAAGCCATGCAAACAAAAAATTCCAGACAGATTAAGAAACATTCTGCTCAGAATGTGGACCACACCCACCTACATTTTCACCAGCAACCCAGAATTAGCTAGTTGTTCCATCACTTGCTGGATTAGAGTCACGTCTAAGTCAAACTAGGAGAAGTGACCAGGCTATTTTTCTTATCAGTGGAGTTGCTCTTGGAAATTTGGATGCAGCTGCTGCAGCAGAACATCTTTGCCACAGTTGCATGTCTGAGCAGGCAGCTAAGAGGTGGGGTCTTTTGCTGAGTCGTCGCTGTTATTGAATTCACCTTCTTGAATTTCCACATTCAGGATCATCAGGTCAAACACAAAAATACCAAATTTCAAAGGGAAAATCAATTTATATTGCATGAGAAAAGGCACTGATTAGTTGACAAGTGGACTCCGATTGATCAGAAATGCCCAAGGAACAGTTAATCCCCAAGCTTTTGGTCAAATTCATGAGAAGCAAACCAACTTTGATTGTTCGAGACATGGCCATGGAATATTTAGCCCATGCTTTTGTTTAATTGTAAAAGACGCAATGCTTTGACCTCCTGCTGAGGTCGAGTGGCTCTGCAGGAAAATTAATTGGGTCATTAAAATGGTTCTTTGCATTGTTAAGTACCACCCTAATTTTATGCAGTAATTTTAATTAATTTTAACAATGAAAATGCAGAAATTGTTTTGAAACTGTCAGAGATTTTGACAGTGAGCTCCTGTTTTCACAAAGCCAGTGACACATCAGTGCAAACAGTCTGGTAATTTGTGGCAATTCACAATGAGATATCAGTTGTACATGCAAAATGCTGGGTCACTTGCACACTAATAGCAATGTGTACATCAAACTCATCATAAACTCATCAAGGGTTGTTTTTAATAACTCACCACTATTCTTAGAAGTCCCCCTCTACCAAAAAGGGCCGACATTCTAAATGGTGATCAAGGATTCTCACTCCCCGACTCCGATGCAAGCTTCAGTGGGTGCTATTCAGGTCAAACTATATTTTCAAGTTATCCCCTGGTATAACCCATACCTTCACCGAAGATTTCATCTACTTACCATTTAGTAGCATCGATCCTGGGTCCCGCATTGCTAAGTAAGTAAAGTAAACTAATAACCACTGTTTCAGGTTAAAACTTTTAAGTTATTTTATTATTATATATATTTTTTTCTTTTTAAAAGATGCAATCACTGTCTTTACAGGAAGGTAAAAAGATCTTGCTTCTGGATCCTTCTGGTTGGTTGAAGGGACCTTCAGGCTCAACTTGACAATTAATCTTCTTTAAAGTCTGGTCTTCTTTAGATGTATCAGCTATTTTTGCTCGGCTGCTATGCCCTGTCCATTTCCCATGGCCGAGCTGACTGTGAAATCTGTCTCTGCTTCTCCCCTCTCTCTCTGAGCTCTCTCTCTCCCTGAGTTCTGGTTCTGGTAGTTCCTGCCCTGGTCTCGAGGTTTATATTTGCTTTCTAACAATTACGTTTTTTGATGTTATTGTAAAGTAACTCTTATTTTCTTTGATTGTAAAAAGGAGCTTTTGATCTAACCCTTTTAATCCAACTAAGTATACATTTTGACATGACTTCATCTCATAGATCTGATTACATTGTTTCCTTTGTGGTGTTCAAAATGCTTTGGTTTCAATAGGTGTTACTTTTAATTCCTGTCATTTCTATAGTTTTATTTTCCAATTGTGTCCTCAGCTCAATTTTGACTTTGGTTTTGGCTTTGAATTATGTTTCTCGTAGACTGATAAACCTGGTATTAGCAACTTTTCACACCTAGAACCTCATCCATTCTTTTCCAGATCCTTACTAAGTTAGTTACTTTCAATGAAGGTGTGAGCCATTGTTTTTGGCTTCATTCAAAATCCTGTTTGTCTTGTTTGATCAGCCTGCTTGACCAAGGCTATCTGCATTTTACAATCCTTCCCTGGCAGCTTCTGTTAACCCTTTGTGGGATCTTTCCCTACATCCTATCATGTTTCTCTCAGACCAGATATTGCCAGACTTCCATGTTTCAAATGACACATCTTTCCATATTATGAATTACAGGGTCTAGTCCAGCACAGTGGGTTAAATAGCTGGCTTTTAATGCAGAACAAAGCCAGCAGTGCGGGTTCTATTCCCGTACCGGCCTCCCCGAACAGGTGCCGGAATGTGGCGACTAGGGGCTTTTCACAGTAACTTCATTGACACCTGCTTGTGACAATTAGCTATTATTATTATTATATTTTCTCAACAAATTCTGGTCTTTGGACTTCCCACTGTTTAATTGAAGGAAATGTTGGCTTATTCGGAAGAGTATTTGATGACATAAGCAATGAAGCAATCAAGAGCATTGGTGATCGGAAGTTTGGTATTGTTAAATAATGTTAAATGTATATGTATTATGTTAACAGGGGATTTGTAGCAATTAATGCAATGCCCTGCACATGTATAATTATGAAGATTAGCAGAAATTACCCAAGCACTGCAATTTTATCTGGAGAAATTGTGATTGCTGAACTGATCTGGATTGCATCAAATCATCTTGCAAAGCTGCTATAACTCATTGTAGCCATCCCTTAGTTAACACTCCTAATGGATTCCATATATGGCGATGTAAACGGAAATGAGCTGAACAAAAATCACGTTCCTATAATGAAACATATAATAAGTGATTTGTTATGTTGTAGGTGTGACATAAGCGGCTTCCTTGTGGTGCACTTGACAAAGGAAGGTTGGGACGTGGAAATAACTTCAGCACGTTTATTAAACTATTTACACTTCTATTACTTGGGTTCGACACTACTGCTAATCCTACTATAGCTACCCAGACAGACTAACCAGTTGCTGCAATTCACGTGGTGGGTGTAATATTGAATCAACCCTGTGCCTGTACTCACTGACTGTCTCCACCGGAAAGAGGCAGATCATGTGTGTGATGTCCTTTATATATGGGTTGGTGTAATGCCCCCCCTGTGGTCGTGTCACCTCCGTGTGTATCATGAATGCCCATTGGTCATGTCCTATCTACCTGATCTATTGGTTGAGTGTGTGTGATGTCACTGGTGCTCCCTCTAGTGTCTAGCTAACCTACATGCATTTACATTGATGCACATCACCACATCCCCCCCCTTTTTTATATGTTACATATTTTCTGCACACTTTGAGAAAATTGAACAAAAAACAGGTAGATAAGTTAAGGTATATACAAGTCATGGGAACAGTGATTAAACAATAAGTCTAAATCATTCGTGTGAGTCCAAAAACCATCAATCATCATGGTCAAATATCTCTCTTGGTTATGAACGCCATCAACGTCCCTGTGCCACAGGAACCAAGGAGTGGTCAAATCACTTCGCTGTCTGATTTGGAATCCCTTTCTTTTTTCGATGTTTGTGATGGTGCTGTCGGATGGCATCTTGTGGCTGATAAGGTGTTGATGTTTAAGAGGTACCATCAACAGTATCATTCGAGGTCATGGATGTGCCATATGTTGAAGTTGGATAAGACTGTACATACTGGTTCTGGCCATATGCAGTGCTGGAAGGGTGATCCTGCTGAGAACCGTTGAAGCTTGTCGAATTGGAAATAGAATTGCTGCTCGCATAAATACCTGGTGATGGTGTGAAACTAGAACCTTGCATCTGATAGGAATACGCCGTCTGGCCAGGCTGCGGTGCAGCAAATCCTGGGCTGTAACTAAGGCATCCAGTCTGTAGTGCAGATTGCGCTTGCAGTAGTCCTTCTTCGGTCTTGATTCCATTAGTGGGCAATCCGTAGTGCTGGCCTGTTTGAGAATATGCTGCATAGACTGCTGGCTGCTGCATACTGGGTTTGTCTAGTGTGAGCTGTCATTGGCTGCACTGCTGGTGTGGAAAAAATGTGTGGATATAGCTGTGGTGAATATTGACGTATTCCTTTTGGTCTGTAGCTGCTGCTTGTTATTACTGACCCAGTGTAATTGTTAAGTGATCCATCTCCTGTCCTTGTGGCATCTGCTGTCACCCTGAGCGTGCCATCACTGAGGTTGCGGCACTCCCTGTCTGGAGTAAAGTCCGGCTTACGTGAATCAGAGTCGGCGTTTGGTTGCTCCCCATCTGGAGTCTGGTCCATTTTAACTGAGTCAGTGTTGGTTTGTTGATGCTGCCCGTCCGGAGTCTTAACAGGTTCACTGGAGTCAGTTGAGATTTCTTGAAGCTGCACGTCTGGAGTCGGAACATGCAGGAATGCATTGACTTGTGGAGAGGTTTGAGCGAATGAGGGTGGCAGTATCGTGGTGTCACCGGAGTCACCAGTGGTCTCACAGTGATCGTCGAGTGCCTGTGTACACACTAGCTGAGGTCTGTCACTTTGCACATCTTGCATGGGAAGTGGGATGCTGTCGTCACTCGTCTCACATACCGCAGGTAGAGCCTCAGTAACTGCTTGTTGTTCACTTGGGTTGGGTAAATTGTCAGAGTGTTCACCTGGTGGCGCAAGCAATGTGGGTGGACTGTCATTGTCTTGCTGTTGTCCTTCATGTGGGCTTGGACTGTCATCGTCGCTTTGTTCTTCACTGTAGCATGATAGACCGCCATGGTCGTCCTGCTGTGTGTGCACTGGAGCGTGGTAGACTGTCATAGTCTTCTTGTTGTTTACTTGAGCATGGCAGACTTGCATCGTCTATTGCTAGTTGGTCAGAGGAGGTTGCTAGACCCTCATGGTCTTGTTCCTGCAAGGACTGCGCGTCGGAGTCTTGCGTTGCTTCTATCATGGAGTCTGTCCACAAGCTCACTGTGGAGGCTTGTGACACTGGAGTCACTTCTTGTTCATGCAAGGACTGCGGTGTGGAGTTTTGCACGTCTGCTTTCGTAGAGTCGGGAACCCTGAGCGGTGCATGGACCACGCTCTGTGTGGCAGCAGGCCGCTCTCTGTGGGCATGTACCGCTCTCTATCTCTTGGTTTCAGGCTGCAGCATCACCCTGCACTCACGAGTTGGGATGTCATTTCTGCGGGGCTGAAGATCCTCAAATCCGAAGAACGAATCCGCGTCTGCGTCGGATTCAATACGGGGGTCGCCAATGTGCAACACGTCTAGTTGCGGTTCGGATTTGGTACTGGGGTAGCCTCCCAAGGTGAACGGTTCATCCGAGACATAGTCTTCTAAGACCACATCATCAATGTTTGCGTCGGAGCTGGCATTGGGCTCGCGAGGTCCAGAGAAAATGTAACGGTTGGTATCAAAGTATTCAAGGTTGGAATCATCGGTTTGGGCATAGGTAACTGCTTGTTGCAGGGTTCTTTGAAGGTGAATTTCATTTCCTGGTTCAATGTGAGGCATTGTGCTGTCATTCCAGGTGAAGGAAGGTTGTTTTACGGCTTTAAAAGATTTTTTCTTTGATTTGAGACGTTTCCCCTTTAAGTGGGCATGGTCCGGGGCCTCTGACATCATAACGCATGTGATGTAGCGCGTCAGAAGCGATTGCGCAGATCGCTGTTCCTTTACCGATGGCAGCAACTGGTTAGTCAGTCTGGGTAGCTCTCGTAGGACTAGCAGGAGTGTCGAATCCGAGTAATAGAAGTGTAAATAGTTTAATAAGCGTGTTGAAGTTATTTCCACGTCTGAACCTTCCTTTGTCAAGTGCACCACAAGAAAACCTCTTATGTTACACCTACAACATAACAAATCATGATACCAGGAGTGAACTGTTTCAATCCACATAGCCATACCTCAGCGTACATGACAACCAGCAACGATACCCAGGCAAGATGTTCAAGATCCGGGTTACGCAGCAGCTCCAGTGCCACGACGATCACCGCAGACATGCGTGGCGTCTTGCGCATGCGCAAACGGACCTTCCCGTTCTGTGCGCTTCTCGCGCAACTGTACAAGTGCAGACCCTTTAGAAAGATCGCCGCCGATCAAAACTGTTCTCTGCTCCGGAATCTCAGCATCGTGGTGAGTATTGGCACTTCTCTTACCTTTTCTTGCTGGTTGGAGTGTGTTTTCCTCACAGTGTTTGCCGAATTTTTCCAGGGCTGGCTGGAAGTCGCTCCTGTTTTGCCCTTTGGAGAACTTGAATGTTTTAAAGATTTCTTCTGCTCTGGCACCGGCTATGGTGAGGAGAAGTTCTGTCCTTTCAGCATCGGCCAGGTCTTCTAGTTCGGCTGCCACCAGGAAGATTTCAAACGTTTGCCGGAATGCCCGCCAATTTTTGTGGAGATCGCCGTGGCACTGGAGCTGCTGCGGAACCCGGATCTCGAACATCTTGCCTGGGTATCGTTGCTGGTTGTCACTGTACGCTGAGGAATCTGAGTGTATACCAGGTGTTATTACCATAAAAATGATGAAGTTCATCAAGTAGTATTGTCGATAAGGTATAGAAAGGAGGTGTTGCGAGTTGCACATGAGGTACCAATGGGAGGTCATTTGGGAGTAAGGAAAACTCAAGCTAAAATTCAAAAACATTTTTATTGGCCTGGACTACATAAAGCAGTAGTTAAATTTTGTCGATCATGTCACACAATGTCAAGTGATAGGGAAACCTCAAGCAATGATAAAACCAGCGCCCTTAATACCCATTCCACATTTGAAAAACCTTTTACAAGGGTCTTAATTGATTGCGTAAGACCGCTTCCTAAAACAAAAAGTGGGAATCAATATCTTTTGACTATAATGGATGTGTCTACTAGGTTTCCAGAGGCCATTCCAGTCGTAATATTACAGCTAAAAAGATTGTGGAGTAGTTACTTAAATTTTTTACTAGATCTGGACTACCCACAGAAATGCAATCGGATCAAGGATCAAATTTTATGTTAAAGTTTATTTAAAGAAATTATGGATAGCTTAGGAATAAAACAATTTAAATCAACTGCACACCATCCAGAATCGCAGGGAGCATTAGAAAGGTGGCATCAGACATTAAAGACAATGTTGAGGGCTTATTGTCAAGATTATCCAGAGGATTGGGATAAAGGAATTCCATTTGTACTGTTTGCAATTAAGGATGCACCTAATGAGTAAACCAAATCCAGTCCTTTTGAACTAGTTTTTTATCATGAGGTAAGAGAACCACTTAAATTGATTACGGAAAAATTGGTGAGTGAGAAATCGGAACTTACATTATTGGATTACGTGTCAAATTTTAGGGAACGATTAAATAGAGCAGGTGATTTGGCTAGACAGTTTTTTAAAGTTGCATAAAATGTGATGAAACGGGTAGCGGACAAGAAACCCAAAGTTCGTAGTTTTGGCAGTGGAGATAAAGTTTTAGTGTTGTTACCAGTGGTAGGTGAACCTTTAAAAGCAAGATTTTGTGGACCTTATCAGATTGAAAGGAAATTAAGTGAGGTGAATGATGTGCTAAGAACGCGAGATTGAAGGTAAACTCACCGAATGTGTCATGTGAATATTCTTAAAAGGTATTTTGATTGGGAAGGAGAGAAAAGGGAGGAGGTTTCAATGATTCTAACTCAGTGACAAACCAAATCCATATCACTGTGATTTTGACATAACTCAAATTAAATTGGAAAACGAGGATGTTCTTGAAAATTGTGATAAATTGTTGAGTTACCTTCCAGAGGAAAAACGGACTGATCTGAAAGAGTTATTGATATCACATGGGCAAGTTTGTA
This sequence comes from Scyliorhinus torazame, assembly GCF_047496885.1. Classification (NCBI taxonomy): domain Eukaryota; kingdom Metazoa; phylum Chordata; class Chondrichthyes; order Carcharhiniformes; family Scyliorhinidae; genus Scyliorhinus; species Scyliorhinus torazame. Next base: position 77,695,703 of record NC_092715.1, read on the forward strand.
GAGATAAATTGGGAAGTACTAAAATGGCTATACATTGATGTGGGAAATGCTGTTCCAATCAAATAAGATCCATATAGAATTAACCCTTTAAAATTGGCACAGCTTAACAAAGATATTGAGAGTATGCTTAATAATGGCATAATTGAAGTGGGTTGCAGCGAATGGAGCTCACCCATAGTGATGGTACCTAAACCAAACGGTACCCAACAGTTGTGTGTGGACTATAGAAAGGCCAATGCAGTTACAAGAACGGACTCTTATCCCATCCCACGTTTGGAGGATTGCATTGAGAAAGTGGGACAATCAGCTTCTATTTCCAATCTGGATTTACTTAAAGGTTACTGGCAGGTTTATCCGACTGGGTGAAGGAGATTTCAGTTTTTGTGACTCCAGATGGTATATACCAATTCAAAGTTATGCCATTTGAAATGAAAAACGCCCCAGCCACATTTCAATGGTTAACTAACAAAGTCGTTTCAGGATTACCCAATTGTGCGGTATACATCGACGATCTGGTAATTTTCAGCCAGACATGGAAAGAACATTTAAAGCATCTGATGGAGTTATTCGTTCAGGAGGCGGGTTTGGTGGTAAACCTCGCCAAAAGTGAATTTGGAAAAGCCCAAGTCACTTTCCTTGGCCATACAATCAGACAGGGTCAAATGGTCACACGGGATGTGAAAGCAAAAGTTATTGGGGAGTTTCCAATACCCTCGACACAAAGGGAAATAATGCGATTTCTTGGCATGAGTGGATTTGATCGATCATTTGTGCCAAATTTTTGTAGCGTGGTTGCTCCACTGATGGATTTGCTGAAGAAACGTCAAAAATTTCAGTGGACAGCAGAGTTTCAACAGGCATTTAACTGCCTGAAAGCTGTGATAACCAATGCTCGTGTGTTGGAGAATTACAAGGGGCTCTGTGACCAGATTGAACTAAAGTATCTGACTTTAAAGAGAAATGCCGAGGCGTAGAGAAATGGATGGATCATGCAAAGACCTTCTTGTTCAAAGAGACTGTCAATCAAGAAGGATTCCATTTGGAGAAAGAAGAACAAAAATGGACTGTTATTATTAAATGTTTGCGTGTTTTGTTTTGTTAAAAAAAAAATGTATATTCATGGTCCATATTTCTTGAAGGAAAGTGAAAGGGTGAAAAATGAAACGAGGTTGATGGTTTATTTTTTTTCTTGGGGGTGGGCGGGGAGGTGTCATGTGAGAGTACCTTTAAGAAATGGGTGTTTAAGAAATGGGTGTTTATAAAAATAGTTGTAGTGAATGTACATTTAAGAAATGGGTGTTTATCAGTGATGTCAGAGTGTGGGTGGAGCTGGGCTGTCTGTCTGCTTTACTTTCGTGTTAGGCTGTTTGCTACAGGGTGTGGTTAGTTGAGAGCTGGATAGGTGTAGGCAAAGCAAAGAGCTGTATAAGGATCTCTCTCTGCAAACTAAAGACGGTCCAGATCAATTGGGTGATTTCAAAGTGCTGACTGCCCTCAGTAGTGAATTTAAACCTGGGGGACGATTCTCCGATATGGAGGCCAAGTGTTCGCGCTGTCGTGAACGCCGTCGCGTTTCACGACGGCACGAACAGGACCCGGGCATGACCTATTCTGGCCTGCGCTGGAGCGGTTCACTGCGCATGCGCAGTTGGGCCAGCTCAATCCTCCGCATGTGTATTTTTGTATTTTCTTTAGTAAAGGCAGAAGCAAAATATTTGTTCATTTCATCCACCATTTCCTTATTGCCTATCATTAACTCCCAATTCCCACTCTCCAGAGGACAACGCTCACATTACTTGCTATTTTCCTTTTGAAATACCTGTAGAAACTCTTGCTATCCATTTATACGTTTTCAGCTTGCTTCCTCTCATACTCTAATTTCTTTCTCCTGATTAACATTTTAGTCATTCTCTGCTGTTCTTTATATCCTGACCAATCATCTGACATCCCACTCATCTTTGCACAGTTATATGCTTGTTCCTCAAGTTTGTTGCTTTCCCTAACTTCTTTAGTTAACCATGCATGGTGGGTCCTCCCTTTAGAATGTTTTTATTGTAGGAATTTACTTATTCTGAAATATTCCCCTGAATGTCTGTCTACTGATCTATCCCCTAGCTTACTATCCCAGTTCACTTCTGCTAGCTCAGCTTTCACGCTCACATATTGAAGTTCTAAATACTAATCTTAGACCCACTCTTCTCTTTTCCAAACTGGATGTAAAATTCAATCATATTGTGGTCACTGCTACCTAGAGGCAACAAGATACACTGCAGCAACTCACCAAGGCTCCTTCTATGGATCATGGCTGCATGCTGAGAAGCCTTCCCCTCTGGTCCTGGTTGCTACTGGTTTTACAGCCTCTGTTGTTTACCAGAAAGAGCCCTCCTTTGTCACATCCTCTCCTCCTGCTCTTTACCCCAACAGCTGCCCTCGCATTGATCCCTCTTCTATTCCTCCATGTCCCAGATCACAATCCACATGCCCTCCCTTCCTAATCACGCTCACCCCTGAGCTACCCTTGCTGGGTCCTAGCCCCATGCAAGCTGCCATTCTCCTGTTCCCTTCCTTGTGCCATAGAAGTCAACCCGGAAAACTGCTGCCCTTGCACACAACTGTACAAAGCCAACTGTTGGGCGTCACCTTTGAACGAATATGAACCAGGTGCCACATGAGTCGCAGCTGCTACTGACTTAATGTTGAAAGTAGGAAGTAATTACAAAATGTTCAGCATAATCGGTATTCATGGTATGCAAATATATTACGAGAACTTGTGATGGAAAAGTGTGCAGCCTGACCCACCACTGCCACTACACTGACTTAATCTTTGCATCTCAACAGTGTCAGATAAGCAACATTTTGGCGTTCACTTAATTAAGTCATCTTGCCCACTACATTTCCAAATTATATGCTCCATGAAATACAGTCTTCAACACTCACAGCTGCTTTACCTCCTCCCACCGGGGGAGACTGTGTTGAGAGTACGTATGGCGAGACATTACCTTGTGCAGGATTTGAGACTCTACGAGGAGGGACAGCGCAATGGCTGACATAGGTTGGACCTCTGATGAGGAAAAATGTGACCATCAACAACAGCAGCATCAGCCTGTTTTGACCTAAAAGTGATCAGCAGAAAAGGGAACAGCAGAGAGGAGAGCAGTAGGAAGGCCCTACTTGTGTAACAGGCACCATAAGAGACTAGTTTCCTCAACCTCTCAGAAGACTAATGTTTCTGGAGGCTAATATTGTTGGGTCATGTGTTGGCAGACATCTACAGCTGGACCTGGTAGCCAGGTATTACCAATGAAAATGACCCAATCTTTTTGCCTTTAGATCCGTCCAGGATGCTACTACAGACATATTTATGATTTCCCAGTTGGCTGAAAATAAATACATCTGGCAGATCATTGATGGATTGCTTTCCTTCACTCGCAATTACATCAACCTTGCCTCCAAATTCCACCAGCCAGAAGGAGTGGGTTTTTGGTTTTGTGTCTCTAACTGGCTTCTGGTAGGTGCAAGATATCACAGATTGCACATCAGTGCTAATTTGGAAACCCATGGGATGGGATTCCACTCCATTAATACTCAGCTCGTGTATGACAGGAAATAGTGCTAGTATGGCCAGATTCCGGGATCTGATATGAAGTCCTGCAGATCACAAATCACTGACCGCTAACCTTCAGGGAGGTTGCTCAGAGACAAAGGATATCCCATCAAACTTTGCTTTTGACACGAATGGCCACACCAGGAGCTTTGTGTGCAATTATGGTGGCCTTATCTGAGGAAGGGTGTTCTTGCTATGGAAGAACAGATAATACGGGGATCAGGGGTTCTGGGGAGAAGGCAGGAGAATATCAGCCATGATTGAACGGCGGAGCAGACTCGAGGGGCCGAGTGGCCTAATTCTGCTCCTCTGTCTTATGAAAGGAGTGCAGCGAAGGTTTACCAGGCTGATTCCTGGGTTGGCGAGACTGTCATATGAGGAGAGACTAAGTCGGTTAGGATTATATTCATTGGAGTTGAAAAGAGTGAGAGGGGATGTCATAGAAACTTACAAAATTCAAACAGGGTTCGACAGGCTAGATTCAGAAAGAATGTTCCCAATGGTGGGGGAGTCCAGAACTAAGGTTCATAGTTTGAGAAATAAGGGGTAAAACTTTTAGGACTGAGGTGAGGAGAAACCTCTTCACCCAGAGAGTGGTGAATCTGTGGAATTCGCTATCACAGAAAGTAGTTGAGGCCAAATTGTTGTGTAATTTCAAGAAGGAATTAGATATAGCTCTTGGGGCGAAAGGGATCAATGGATATTGGGGGGAGGCGGGATCAGGGTATTGAACTTGATGATCAGCCATGACCATAATGAGTGGCAGAGCAGGCTCAAAGGGCCAAAGGGCCTCCTCCTGTTTCAATTTTCTATGTTTAAGCCACATATTAAGACCGGCTTATGGGGCCAGATGTGTCATTTGTCATGTGAGAGTACCTTTAATAAATATCAGTTTGATAAAATTACCATCACTGGAAAACCCACGGCATTGTTTTTCCGAGAATAATATTTTCTCATTGAGCAATCCGTGGAAGTTACTATAATGAATTCCAGCCCCTGACGCTCATCTCAGCAAAACACAGGCAGACCTGAACAAGGCCCAGTTAATTAAAAATGAGTGTTCTGCAAATCAGGCACCAACAGTTTTACGTCCTGCTTCACAGAGAATGAAATTATCTTTATTCTTTCAGGGTATGTTAATGTGATCATTTGTATTCTTGGAATGAGAAAACTCAGATGCTGCATTAAGTTCAGGGACATTGAGTCGATCATTTCACAAATAAGAATACTTTGTTTAAAGGTAGAATTGTGTAACAGTCATGATAATTGTGCATTTTATTTTGTATTATATACAGGCAGGAATAATTTTCAAACGATAAGGAATCTGATTCTTGTTTGGTGTCCTTGGATAACTGGCCTGTCTTTTTTTTTCAGAAAGCAGAGGTTAGAGGTTGGGAGGAAGCAGCAAACATTGTTGAGGTATCAACCTTTTGGAAGAGCTTGAAAGAAAGAACTTGCATTTATATTCTTCCTTTCACAACTTCAGGTTGTCTCACAGCTACTGAAGTACTTTTGAAGTGTAGTTACTGTCGTAATGTGTTAAAACAGCAGCCAATTTGCAGATAGCAAGATCTCACAAAAAGCAACTAAGTAAATGGCCAAATAATCTTCGAGATGTTGATTGATGGATAAATATTGGCCAGGACACTAGAGAGAACTCCCCTGCCCTTCAAGTAGGCTTTTTTCCACCTTTTGAGGGGCCAAATTGATTGATTGATTTATTGTCACATGTACCGAAGTACAGTAAAAAGTATTTTTCTGTGGCCAAGGGAGAGTACACAGTAGGTACACCGAAGACAAAAAAGAATAATCGACAAAGTACATCGACAAATAGTACATTGATAATTAGTGATTGGTTACAATGTGGAACAAGGGCCAAACAAAACAAATACACGAGCAAGAGCAGCATAGGGCGTCATGAATAGTGTTCTTACAGGGAACAATCAGTCCGAGGGGAAGTCGTTGAGGAGTCTAGTAGCTGTGGGGAGGCAGCTGTTCCTATGTCTCGATGTACAGGTCTTCAGACTTCTGTAACTTCTGCCTGATGGAAGGATCTGGAAGAGGGCAAAGCCTGGGTGAGAGGGGTCTCTGACAATGCTGTCTGCCTTCCTGAGGCAGCGGGAGGTATAGACAGAATCAATGGGAGGGTGGCAAGTTTGTGTGAAGTGTTGGGATGAGTTCACCACAAGGTAGCATGCCTCAATGACTACCAACCAGTGGCCCTGATGTCTGGTATCATGAAATGACCATGAGATCACGCCAGCCTGCCAGCCGGTCTCAATCCATTGCAGTTTGCCTTTCCCCGCAACCAGTCCACAGCAGATGCTATCTCTCTGGCCCTACAATCAACACTCAAACACCTTGACAACAAGGACACGTACATCAGACAGCTCCGCCTTCAACACCATTTTTGGTGCACCATGCAACCAGGTTATCTATCTCCCTTCTGTCGTATGATTTGTCATTGTTTGAGATATGACCTACCACAGTCGTATCATCTGCAAACTTATTGATCGAATTGCAGTTTAAATCTTGCCACACAGTCGTGTGTATCTAGGGAGTACAGTAGAGGACTGAGCACACATGCTTGCAGGGCCCACTGTTGAGGACTATTGTTAGGGCAGCACGGTAGCATTATGGATAGCACAATTGCTTCACAGCTCCAGGGTCCCAGGTTCCATTCCGGCTTGGGTCACTGTCTGTGCGGAGTCTGCACATCCTCCCCGTGTGTGCGTGGGTTTCCTCCGGGTGCTCCGGTTTCCTCCCACAGTCCAAAGATGTGCAGGTTAGGTGGATTGGCCATGATAAATTGCCCTTAGTGTCCAAAATTGCCCTTAGTGTTGGGTGGGGTTACTGGGTTATGGGGATAGGGTGGAGGTGTGGACCTTGGGTCGGGTGCTCTTTCCAAGAGCCAGTGCAGACTCGATGGGCCGAATGGCCTCCTTCTGCACTGTAAATTCTATGAAATATATGAGATGCTGTTACCTATCCTGACAGATTGTGGTATGTTGGTGAGGAAGTCAAGGATCCAGCTGCACAGGATGGGGTCAAGTCCAAGGTTGCAGTTTGGTTATTAGTCGTGTCAGGATAATGGTGAAAACTGGGTATCCATGAGGTACTGTGGGCTATCAACAACAGCAGAATTGTATTCAACCACAATCTATAATCTCTTGACTTTGCATATTCCTCACTCTACCATTAGCAAGGGGCAGAGAAGCCATAGTCAAAAATCAAAAAGGGCGACAGTACAAGGTACAGTGACTGAGGGGAGCTCAGTGAATAGGACCAGGAATACTAAAAGGAATAAAACGGGAAGTGAAAACATCAATGGTAAGCGACGCGGCAGGTTGTTAGATGAAGATATGGGTTCAACGACAAGGAAAATTAGGAGAAAGGTTAAGAGGAAATATAACTTAGGAGAGGTTACTGTGTGAGGTGTTAAGATTCAGAACAGAGGTAAGAAAGCCAACGTAAGTGTACTTTACCTGAAAGCTCGTAGTATTCGGAATAAGGCAAATTAGTTGATGGCGCAAATCATCGTTAATGACTATGATTTAGTGGCCATTACTGAAACATGGTTAAAGGATGGTCACGACTGGGAGTTAAATATGCGAGGGTATCAAACTATTCAGAAGGACAGAGTGGATGGTAAGGGAGGTGGTGCAGCTCTGTTATTTAAGGATGACATCCGGGCAACAGTAAGGGATGACATCGGTGCTATGGAGGATAAGGTTGAATCTATTTGGGTGGAAATCAGGAATAGTAAGGCGAAAAAGTCACTGATAGGAGTAGTCTATAGGCCACCAAATAGTAACATTATGGTGGGGCAGGCAATAAACAAAGAAATAACTGATGCATGTCGAAATGGTACAGCAGTTATCATGGGGAATTTTAATCTACATGTTGATTGGTTTAACCAGGTCGGTCAAGGCAGCCTTGAGGAGGAGTTTATAGAATGTATCCGCGATAGTTTCCTAGAACAGTATGTAATGGAACCTACGAGGGAACAAGCGGTCCGAGATCTGGTCCTGTGTAATGAGACCGGATTGATTCAGGATCTCATAGTTTGGGATCCTCTCGGAAGGAGCGATCACAATATGGTGGAATTTAAAATACAGATGGAGGGTGAGAAGGTAAAATCAAGCACTAGTGTTTTGTGCTTAAACAAAGGAAATTACAATGGGATGAGAGAAGAACTAGCTAAGGTAGACTGGGAGCAAAGACTTTATGGTGAAACAGTTGAGAACCTTCCAACCTTCCAGTGCTCAGCAAAGGTTTATACCAACAAAAAAGGACGGTAGAAAGAGGGAAAATCGACCGTGGAGATCTAAGGAAATAAGGGAGAGTATCAAATTGAAGGAAAAAGCATTGAAAGTAGCAAAGATCAGTGGGAGACTAGAGGACTGGGAAATCTTTAGGGGCAACAGAAAGCTACTAAAAAAGCTATAAAGAAGAGTAACATAGGTTATGAGAGTAACCTTGCTCAGAATATAAAAACAGATAGTAAAAGTTTCTACAAATATATAAAACAAAAAAGAGTGGCTTAGGTAAATATTGGTCCTTTAGAGGATGAGAAGGGAGATTTAACAATGGGAGATGAGGAAATGGCTGAGAAACTGAACAGGTTTTTTGGGTCGGTCTTCACAGTGGAAGACACAAATAACATGCCAGTGACTGATGGAAATGAGGCTATGACAGGTGAGGATCTTGAGAGGATTGTTATCACCAAGGAGGTAGTGATGGGCAAGCTAATGGGGCTAAAGGTAGACAAGTATCCTGGCCCTGATGGAATGCATCCCAGAGTGCTAAAAGAGATGGCTAGGGAAATTGCAAATGCACTAGTGATAATTTATACCAAAATTCACTAGACTCTGGCATGGTCCCACTGGATTGGAAATTAGCAAACGTGACACCGCTGTTTAAAAAAAGAGGTAGGCAGAAAGCAGGTAATTATAGGCCAGTAAGCTTAACTTCGGTAGTAGGGAAGATGCTGGAATCTATCACCAAGGAAGAAATAGCGAGGAATCTGGATGGAAATTGTCCCATTGGGCAGACGCAGCATGGATTCATAAAGGGCAGGTCGTGCCTAACTGATTTAGTGGAATTTTTTGAGGACATTACCAGTGCGGTAGATAACGGGGAGCCAATGGATGTGGTATATCTGGATTTCCAGAAAACCTTTGACAAGGTGCCACACAAAAGGTTGCTGCATAAAATAAAGATGCATGGCATTAAGGGTAAAGTAGTAGCATGGATAGAGGATTGGTTAATTAATAGAAAGCAAAGAGTGGGGATTAACGGTTTCTCTGGTTGGCAATCAGTAGCTAGTGGTGTCCCTCAGGGATCAGTGTTGGGCCCACAACTGTTCACAATTTACATAGATGATTTGGAGTTGGGGACCAAGGGCAATGTGTCCAAGTTTGCAGACAGCACTAAGATAAGTGGTAAAACAAAAAGTGCAGAGTATGCTGGAAGTCTGCAGAGGGATTTGGATAGGCTAAGTGAATGGGCTAGGGTCTGGCAGATGGAATACAATGTTGACAAATGTGAGGTTATCCATTTTGGTAGGAATAACAGCAAAAGGTATTATTATTTAAATGATAAAATATTAAAACATGCTGCTGTGCAGAGAGACCTTGGTGTGCTAGTGCATGAGTCGCAAAAAGTTGGTTTACAGGTGCAACAGGTGATTAAGAAGGCAAATGGAATTTTGTCCTTCATTGCTCGAGGGATGGAGTTTAAGACTAGGGAGGTTATGCTGCAATTGTATAAGGTGTTAGTGAGGCCACACCTGGAGTATTGTGTTCAGTTTTGGTCTCCTTACTTGAGAAAGGACGTACTGGCACTGGAGGGTGTGCAGAGGAGATTCACTAGGTGAATCCCAGAGCTGAAGGGGTTGGATTACGAGGAGAGGTTGAGCAGTCTGGGACTGTACTCATTGGAATTTAGAAGGATGAGGGGGGATCTTATAGAAGCATAGAAGATTATGAAGGGAATAGATAGGATAGATGCGGGCAGGTTGTTTCCACTGGCGGATGAAAGCAGAACTAGGGGGCATAGCCTCAAAATAAGGGGAAGTAGATTTAGGACTGAGTTTAGGAGGAACTTCTTCACCCAAAGGGTTGTGAATCTATGGAATTCCTTGCCCAGTGAAGCAGTAGAGGCTCCTTCATTAAATGTTTTTAAGATAAAGATAGATAGTTTTTTGAAGAATACAGGGATTAAGGGTTATGGTGTTCGGGCGGGAAAGTGGAGCTGAGTCCACAAAAGATCAGCCATGATCTCATTGAATGGTGGAGCAGGCTCGAGGGGCCAGATGGCCTACTCCTGCTCCTAGTTCTTATGTTCCGGGTCCAGGGTCGGATCGACGGGATGCATGTTGCCTTACGAGTACCTGCAGATGACAAACTGCTCCACAAAACCGAAAGGGGTTCCACTCGATTAACGTGCAGCTGGTGTGTGACCATCAGATACCCATCATGCACATCTGCACCCGACATTTGGGCAGTGTTCATGACGCCTTCATCCTGGCACACTTTATGATTCCCGGCCTCTTTGAGGTGTACCTCCGGCTGGGGGGTTGGCTCCTGGGCGACAGGGGTTATCCACTGCGGTTGTGGCTGAAGACGCCTATCCGGAGACTACAGACTGACACGAGACTGCACTACAACGCCCAAATAGCAACCAAGAGTGTGATCAAGCGGTACTTTGGCCTCCTGAAAATGTTGTTCAGGTGCCTGAACTGCTCTGGAGGGGCTCTCCAGTATGGCACTTGGAGGGTTGCCCGCATCATGGCAGGCTGCATCCTCCACAATATCGCGCGGCAGAGAGACATACTGGAGGAGGATGAACGCCAGGCCTAATCCGATGAGGAGGATGTGGAGCAAGGGCAAGCAAAGACAGGACATGGGGCCCGGGCAGGCACAGGAGGCTGCACGAACGCCAGCGCTAACACACACGGGACGCTCTGATCACCTCCAGGTTCACCAACAAGTGGGGGAGGACTGGCCAGTGGATCAGACACCACATCCCACCTGCACATGTCCCCTTCCCCGGCCACTCCCCCTGCCTGCACTCCCCCTGCTCCGTGATACATACGTGTCGCACTACGGGGTGCAGGCCCTGTGTTGGCAGTAACAGCGGTCTGGTCGATGGGATGAAGGATGATGACAACTCACTCTGCGATGAGCTCTGGTGCTCTGAATCATTCGACAACGTCTGACTCATGCCCATGAAAGCATTTTCCACCATCCACCTGGGTGATCCCTGCATGAGAGTGGCCATTCCATCACACGGTCCCATCAAATCCCCTGGGTTGGCGGAGGTGGAAGGCGGGATTGCAGTGGGTCACTGGAGCAGTGAGTGCTGGTGGAACTGCGCTCCCTGAGTCAAGTTCCGCCCACAACATCGTCCCCATTCCCTCCTCCCTGCACTTCTGCAGCAAGTCCAGGACAGATCACTCCTCACACCCTTCCGACAGAGCACTGAGGTAGGTTGTAACGTTGTGCACAAGTGTTTAATGTGAAAACATATGCACAGATTTGTACACTAGCCCCATCACTAAACTATGCCTGCACCCATGCCAACTTAATTGCTGTCTAATTTTCATGCCTTATGGACCCTAACGCTACGTCTAGGTGGATCCCCGGATGGTACATCAGGAGTGCAGGCAGCCTGCTGTGCTTCTTGCCCAGTGATGGGTCCCCTTTGGTGGGCATGTACTGAGGCGATCGGGCCTGGACGGTGACCCTGTGCGATAGCCACTGGCACTGGCCCTATGACCTCCTCCCCCTCGGGGTGCCTGATGGCCCCGGGCTACTCTATGGAACAGGGATGTGAGCGGAGCTATTCAGAGGCCGCCCTGCCATTCCGGGAGTCCCGCTCTCGTCTCGGCCAGGTTCTGCATGCTCGTGCCCATGGAGCACAGGTAGTGGACCATCTCCATCTGTGACTATGTCACATTGCCCATTGACTGTGCCACCACCTTCTGGGTCTGTGCCACATCAGCCAGTGACTGCGCCATCGCCCTCTGGGACTGGGACACCTCCCTCTGTGTCACATCAGCCAGCATCTGAGCAATGCCACTGGCGCTCTCACTGGGCCACGCTCAGGAGTTCCACTGCCATGTCCAGATGGCTCTGGCACAGTGCTACCTATGAGAGGGCAGCCCTGTCCTGGGCCTTAGCTACTGCCTGCACCAATTGCTCCTGGCTTTGGACATGCTGATCCATAGCCGAAACCCTCACTCCCAAGGCCTCCACCACGGATGCCACCCATGTGGTGTTGACCTGGGTGGCATCCATGGTTGGCACCACCTGCTGCTCCTGCATGTGGCTGGACTCCTCCACCTGCGTTTGCAGGTGCTGGATGCTCACCGACAATCCCTCATGCAGTCCCTGGCTCTGCGACTGCATCGCCCCGATCGATGGGACTGTCAGTTCCAGAACCCTGAAACCAGCCGGGACGGCAGTTAGTCCCTGTGGACGGCAGCTAGTTCCTGGGGTCGGCCAGCCAAACCCTCGGAGGTTCCTACATTCACTTGCTGTACTGAAGCATGTGTCCCGATAGTATCCCTTCAATAGCATGTCCAACTGAGGTGCGTGTCCCTGGGATGGTTGAGTGAGTTGGAGACAGCTGTGATCGGAAAACAGTGTCATAATCAGACTCGAGCTCTGGGATGTTCTGGCTCTTGCATTGATGGTTCTCGTCTGTGTTGGTGTTCTTGTCACTGTTCGTCATCTGGAGCTTTGGCTGTGGCTGTGGACACCAGAAGGGCCCACCTGATCACCAACAGCTCCTGTAAGACAGGACGCATGATTAGACCATGGGCCAGCAAGGCGGAGGAGGGGGGCGTGTGGAGCGGCAGTGAGGGGGGTGAGTGCTGTTGGGGGGGGTGTGGGGACACTCGTGTCAGGGGGCACAGCAAGTCAGCGGGATCTCACTTCCTCGTCTAAAGCTGATCTCCACCCTGACTGCCCATTCCTCGAGTCCAGCCGACCACATCCAGGGTCCTCTGCTCTGCCGGGGTGACGGGCCACAGGTCCAGTGATCTCCCTCCGGTCTTTTCCCCCTCCCGGCAGTTATGGGCGCCCTTCCTTTGGGGCGGGGGGGTTGGGGGAGGAATGGGGGGGGGTTGTTGGGGGGAGAAGAAACAGAAAACACAACAGTCCACGCAGGGGTGTGTAGCTGATGTGTTCAGTGGCCAGGGCACTCTGCCATGGTGGCCGATATGGGTGCTGGCATGTGGTGCAGGGCGGGGGATTCAGACGCCCTCAGATTAAAATTTAAAGCTGGGCCTCCTGGTACCATGTTGTATTCTCTATTCTGCTTTACCTGCATGGCTTAGATGCGTAGTGTTGAATTAAGAACACACAGCTTTGTTAACGTACAAAACTATGAATTTATTACACTACTAAGATTCGTTCACATTCCTAAAGTAGGTTATTGTATAAAACTATGCTATCTTTAACTTACAGAACTCTCAAGTATACAACTGCTCTCTATGCCTGACACTCTTCCAGCTCTCTCCTAATCATCTAATCCCAGAATCCCTTAGTCACATGATATATATCTGACTGTTATGTGGTTCCCCCTAGTTGTAAGAAGCATTATCATTAATTTGTTAACGCTTCACATCCCAGTCAATATACATATCATTACACCTCTGACAAAGACACGCTGATCAAACATTGCCCCTCCAAGTGTAGATAGATTCTCTCCTTCAGAATTTTTTCCATTAGTTCCCCCTGGCGACCTAGCTCACCCAGCCCTTCCTGAGTCTGGTCTGGTTGCACACCTGCAAAAGGGTCGCCTGTTTTGTAAAAACATCACATCATTAGGTGAGAGAAAATTCTTGCCCTTTTCACAGGTTTCCCCCCCAGGCTCCGCACATTCCAGGTAACTAGTCTCGCCGGGGGTCTCACACCCCTCCTTTACACTTATATCAGCCATATCTACCATGATAAGTCATCTTATCCTCATTGCGAATCCCTAGGCCCACCTAAGATGGCCATCAGCCCTCTCATAAATAAGGACAAAGAAAGTCCCCTGGTTAGTGTTATCTCTCTGCACCCCCCCCCCCTCCCCCAATTTACTCTCAACATCCCTTGGACTTGCAGCCTGCCAGCCCTGCTAACCACCTCCCCCAGCCTACCAAACAAGTCAATACATTGAACCCCAGGTCCAACAAATCGTAGCCCCTCCTCCCACTCCCGTTAACTCACCTGCACCCTCTTGATACTGAGATAGCAATAGTGGAACATGTGGAAAATAGGTCATGGAGAAAGAACCTCAGGATAATGGGGCTGCCAGAGGGAGTGGAGGGCCCGAAGCCAATGGAGTACTTTTCGGAGATGCGGTCCAGGTTTGTGGGGGGATGGACAAAGTGTTCACCAATCCAGTGTTTGATAGGGTCCTGCAGAACCACGTGCGAACGAGCTGCCATGGGCGGTGATAATCCACCCCGCACAAGGTTCCACTCAAAAGACAATGGAAAACAAAAAACATATCCCCCCTGGCCCATCCTCCCTGCACAAATGTCTGAGCCTCAGAAACTCCACTTCCCACCGGCAACCATACGATTGACACCGTACCATTTTAATTACTACCCCCAACTGCCTTGGTCACCCCAAACTCACCCCAAGAAAATATACCCTGCTGTCCAGGAACCGAAGAATTAACACACAGTACCATAAGTCCCCAACAAACCCTACCTGTCCTCCTTTTTAAAAGTCCCATTCGACCATCTTCAGTCAATTCTCAACCCTTTCACCTTAATGAAGGTCTCCGCCTGCTTCGGCATGTTGAAGTAGTGATCTTTCAACTCCATTGTGGCTCACCGCCCTACTGGGTACACCGCCCCGAACTGCACTCTTTTCTTATATCGCGCGGCCTTCGCTTTGTTAAAGACCGCATGCCTCTTTGCTAGTTCAGCCCCAATGTCCTGGTGTATTCGAACTGTGTTTTCCTCCCAGTTGATGTTCTGATTCTTCTTGGCCCACTCCAGGACTTGCTCCTTCCTCTGAAAAATGTGGATGAGGATTATCACCGCCCGTGGTGGCCCATTCACCCGTGGCAACTGCCGGAGTGCCCGATGGGCTCTATCCAGCTCTGGAGGGATGACCCCCCCCCCCCCCCCACCCTCCCACCTCCCCAGACAATATCTCCAAAAAGTACTCTATTGGCCTCAGACCCTCCACTACCTCCGGCATCCCCCATATCCCGAGGTTCTGTTTTCTAGGTCTTCCATTTTTGCACTCAGGGCCTTGTTCCTCTCTTCCACGAGTAGTATCTCTGCTTCCAACGAGGCAAGCCGCCGTTCATGCTGCAAAAAGGCCTCCTCTGTGCCTTCAGTGTTTTGCCTTGCTCCCTCACAGCTTACAACATCTTCCCCAACTGTTCTTTGATGCTTCCTCAATGTTAACTTTGGAGGACTCCCTCAGCTACTTGCATTTTCGACCAAACTGCATATCCATTTACATCCCAACTTCTCAAACTGCTGCGCCATCATCACAGTCAGTGTGTCTACCGTGATGGGAAAGGCCACACCTGCCACCTTCCCTCCCTTCGACTCCCTTACCATACTATCGGCCTGAGACTTCTTTTCAGCAGGCTTCTTCGACTAAATTTTTGACATAATTCCGCCAGCAATTCTTTTTACAGTCCGGGTTTGACCTCAAAAATCCACTGAATACCGGGCAAAACCGATCGATAAAACAGGAGCTACCGTTTGTGCGGTTTGCTACCACATGACATCACCGGAAGTTCCCCTGTGGCAGCAATGTATATCATCAGCATTATGTAATGGAGTAACTAGCCAAATTTCCTTTGACAGCACCTACCAACACCATGATGTCCACCATTTAGAAGGACAAGGATAGCAGATACATGGCAATGCTACCATCCGCAAGTTCCCCTCCAAATCACACATCATTCTGACTTGGAACTATATCATTGTTACTTCATTCACTGTCACTGATCAAAATCCTGGAACTTTCTAGCAGCACTGTGGATGTACCTATACCATACTGATTGCAATGGTTCAAAAACGTGGCTCATTATCTGCTTGTTAAGGACAATTAGGGATGCACAATAAATATTGGGCTTGGCAGCGACACCCACATCCCCTGAATGAATAAAATACAATGCAAAAGTAAAATATGAAAAATGACAGGAAGTCCTTACCAACTAGCAATAATCAGTTCCATTGCATCAAGTCTTTTATAAACTGGATTTTATACTTTTACCATTAAACGTACATATACACACCAGTATAATTTTCCTTATCAATTTGAAAATAATTTCACTATTGTAATGTGGAGAATAATAAGCACTTTATTATATCCGTTAGTGTTAATTATAATAATATTTTCCTCAGTCTCGTTGCTTGGCTTGATTGGAAAGCATCCAGCATCTGACATCAGTGAAAACCTCTTCTCTGTTTAGATGAAAATGCAAAAGATGCAGAAAGACATGCCCACCATAAATGGTATGTGCATTTTTGTAGTCTTCATTTCAACATTAAATTACTTTAATTTTCAACACAATATCAAGTTTTGTTTGCCCATTACTGTATTTGTCAGATATGGTTTAATTAACCCATTCATGTGTAAATCTAATGCTACCAAATGTTTTTTCAAGTCCTATTGTTCTTTTGACTTTGTGCATTGAGACCTTGCCTCTTAAGAGATATGGGCATTCAGAAATATTTTGTTTATTTCAGTTTGCAATGTGTTGTTTGATTTGGTTTTATTTCAGCAGTTCTCCTTTACTTATTCTGCAGGTTTGTGTTTGAGGTAAAGAAATAATCAGCACAGGAGTAAACATTAAGGTAATAGGCTCTCTGGCTATATGGTTAACAATTGTATAGCTTTGTGAAATACAGGCAAAGACAAAACAATATCAGAGAGGGAGAAGATTATTAGCTTTGCTCAGTAGAATAGCACAAATTGGTAACGTGCTTTCAGATTGAAAATATTGTGGGATCCACAAGGCAGCTTGTCTGGATTACATCAACTGTTGCTGGTCCACCTATGGAGAAATGTCGGAAGAATAAGTATCGTGCCAAACATTATAATTTGTTTCTATAACCACCCTTTTTTCGTATAATTCAATTCAAATTACGATTTTATTCCTCCATGGTGTGAGGTTAACAAAGGCCATTAATACTTGTTAAATTCCTGCTGCCACACTTATAACATTTCCTATTCTTTGGAATTAATGAAAATACCCTGGTGTTTTATAGAACCCTATTCTGTAATGTGTTCACAACACTGCAGACCACAACAGAGGAGTATATATACATTCAAAATTAACTTCAGTTTTGTTCCAATGCAACTTAAAGTTATGCACTTGTCTAAACCAATAATAAATGGAACTCATTCCAGTTCCACAAATTTACAAGGACCACTCTAAAAATCTTCATGAGTCAGCTGGAGTCAAATGCACATCAGATTTAAAAAGTATTTTTCCCCCCATTGAAACAGTTGTTTTATATTTTACCTTTAACTCTATTCTTTCTTTCCTTAAAGTGTGCGCGAGATGTCACGTTTAAACCTCTGGGGCAAGTGTGTGAATATAATGAATCCTCATTGTTTTTGAATTAGCAAAACTTTGCAGTTGGAAAGTATTTCAATTGGGACAAACCACTATGAGGGTAAGAAAACACACTAATAATAGCTATCACAGACAATGTTTATATCTGTATTGGAGTCCTTCTGGCTATTCCATTTGTTGTGTATATTGTAGCCATGTAAAATGGCTAACTCCCGATTAGAATGGCCAAACCCCGATTTAAAATGGCAAACGGAAGAGGCTGATGGGAAAATCAGCCAACAGGACGCAAACAGACAGCTGCAGGTAAAACAGTGTATTCGCCTCTGGGGAAGCCAGACAGAATCGATACCTGCAGCCATCAACACAACAACACACCAGCCATCTGCATAGTAGGTAGCAATCCCGGGAACAATATGCTACAAATTAGTAACACAAAGCCAACCCAGACTTTTCGGCGCCAGCAGGAGCTTAAACAAAGAGAGGTGAATGACCACCCCTCGATCAAGGAATCGCTCCAGCATTGGAGAATATCGAACCAAGTGATTGGGACCAAGTCCAATCACTTGGAACCAGGTACAAGGTCCGCCCCGAGAGGCGGGAAGCCCCTGGGGACTATAAGAATAGGGGCCAAGTTCAAATCGGCCCTTCTTCTCCTCTCCGCACCCTTCGAGACCCTTCTGCTGACCCTCTACAACAGCCGCAAGAAACAGTAAGTCTTACTCCAACGCTCGCTACGAGATAGGCACTCCTGACTATCGACCTGTACCAGCTTTGAATCCCGCAGGCTCAGAACCCATACAAAAGGCCATTCGTTTCCCTGACCTGGTGGGCCATTTCCAAAGTTAAGTATTGGCCTGTTAGTGGTAAGAAGTAGCTCAGAAGTAGAATTAATGTGTAAGTATTTATTACTGTATATAATAAATGTGCGTTGATTTAACTCTTACTAAGCGGTGTGTTGGATTATTGATCATTACTCAGACTTGAACCACGTGGCGGTATCAGAAAGATACCTGGCGACTCAAGAGCAAAGGTGTTAGAACAAGAGCAATTAAACTAAGGCTAAAACGAGCAACACTATGTATTCCACATTTTTACACCTCAGTTGCAACACATTGCATTTGTTAGTAATAAATTAATTAATCTGAGCTAACTGATCTAAATCTTCCTTGAAATCATTAACTGCATTAGTGACATTTCCATTGCTCTCACTAATTAAACATCTGACAATTTTAAGCTAATAGTAGTTTCAATGTGATGGTTGCTAGAAACAACATGCATGCAAATGTTGACCTGTCACATGGGCTCCATTGGTTTACTTTTTAGTGCTAATTTCTTATCCAGTTTCTTCAAATGGATTTTTTTCATAATCTTTCTTAATTCTCAAATAAATAGTACAATAATTCCTTGAACTACCAGAATTGTTACAGCTGGAGAAGTATTTCCAAACGGGTCTTCTGGGTGTAAATCGATGATTATTTATTTGGTTGTTATTGAACATGTACTCTTAAAGCCCACAGTAAAGCATGGTTTTCACTCCCATTACCTGCTGGTTAGTGGTTTTCGCAAATATGCATATGGTTGCCTGGGCTCAATTCTTCAGTCATTTTACATATAAAAACTTATTTTGCTAGCTTCCATTCCAGAAGCAACTCAGTTTCGCTAATGCCACAAAGAAGGTGTTCAGGAGTTGAAAAGTAGGTGAAATGAATTGAGCACAGGCTGAGTTAGATACATTGGGCTTGCGTGTGGCAGGTATGCTTTAATGTGAATAATTGATAGACTTGGGTCTGGGTAATTCCATGCCCTTCCCTGCTGAACAGGACAAAACAGCAGAGAAACCCTGGGCAACAGGTCAGACTAGGGAAAAGTGAAAAGGATGTACAACTACAACAGTAAAATATTCAAGTTGAATTGCAAGTCTAGCTTGCACAAGGCCTTCGTAGAACCATACAAGTCACAACATTTAGCTCATTACCTTGGTCATCCCGCCAATTTGCCAGTTATTGGTGTAACCAGCATATACAATGACAACATTTTTAAGCCCAAATTGTGTTCACTGCAAACCCAAGTTTCTGTAATCTTTATCTCTAGTTTTAAAAGAAAATATTGTGATAGAATTGGTCTTGCCCATAAATTTGGCCACACCACAAGTGTGAATTATTCACCATTGGGGGTTTCTGCTCATTGCTCTTCGTGCAGGCTCTTTTGTTCAAAGGCACTATTAAGTTTTGAAAGGTTTTGAATGTATTACAAAAAAGAAAATTACTACGAAACTGACTTCTGTTCTCCAAACTAAGTGGAAAACAGTTTTGCATGTCTTTTTTCAAATATTTTTAGTAACCTTAAATCACTTAAAATAGGATAAATGGTGGATTAAAGAAAATGCTTAATTTTGTACTAAATTCATTTTCATCTGTATTAATCAAACTTGACCTGGTTACCACTCGTAGAGAAATATTTTGAAACATTTTTTGTCCTCAACCTGGTGATGATCACATTGCTGTTTACAGGTGCTTGCTGTGCTCAAATTGGCTGCCATGTTTCTTGAATTATAACAGTGACTACAGTTCAAAAGCAATTCCTTGGCTGTGTAGTTCTCTGTTTATGTGAAAGACACCATTTAAATGCAGGTCTTACTTTCTTTAGCTCAAGCTAGCAAAAGATGTCAGCACAATGATAGAAATAGAAAGCAGTTAACTAAATCCCAGCTTCTGCTTACACTGAAATCGGCTTGAGCTTTGTCTTAGCACAAGACATCAACAGAATGCCATGATTCAATAAGCATCTTATAAACATCTATTGACCTGCATCAAGATTTGGCACGAGATGCAGAAACACGTATGGTCCTCTTTTAGGTCTCTCCTATGAATTAAATGGCGAAGGAATCAAGTCATTTGAATTTATAAGAATGCAGTAGATAGATGTTGAAAACTTATATAATTGGTTCAACAATAGTAGTGTCTTAATTATGTGGCTCAGTCAAGTGCATACTAATCCTATTATGTTTTGATAGCGCATCCACGGACACCACATGCCGTGCACAGCATTCTCTGATTTGGTAACTTGCCTTGTAAAGTTGGGGGTGATTTAGTCAAACCCTCCTATTACACAGTTACACAAATCTAGATTTTCCAGCTGGTCTTATTTTTTTTTGCTGGTGTTAACCTGGTTAAAATAAATAAGTTAATATTAGAATCAAAATTCCGCAGATCAGGCTGCACCGTGTAAACGCACCCCATTGATCATACTCACTTAATGGAAAGTAGGTGCTCTGCCCAGCCTGCTCCCGGGCTGCCTCAATGGCTCGCTTCACAGCAAATAACGTTACACAGGACATGCACTGTGGAGGTTCACCAGAGGCCTTAGAGCGAAGGACACCCATTGGGTTGGGAGCATTCTTTAGTAGCTCGATGTTGAAATTGATGGGTATACTCTGATGAGCAAAACACAACCAAGATGATCTTATTGACAGCAGTCCTTACATTTATATTCTATAATTTCTAAATGTTTTTGATATGTCTTATGTGTCACTCAAATGTGTCACCAAAATTCATCCCATATTTTCTGCTTCTGCTATATCCACTGGCCAGGATTCTCCGAGCTTCCGCGCCGCAATAGCGCTCGGCGTGGGGGCGGAGAATGGGCGTCAGACCTGTGATCGGGAGTGGCGTTGGACCTGATCGCAGGTCTTTCTTAAAAATAAATTTTGAGTACCCAATTATATATTTTTTTTCCAATTAAGGGGCAATTTAGCATGGCCAGTCCACCTAACCTGCACATCTTTGGGTTGTGGGGGTGAAACCCACGCAGACATGGGGAGAATGTGCAAACTCCACACGGACAGTGACCCAGGGCCGGGATTTGAACCCAGGTCCCCAGCGCCGCAGTCCCAGTGCTAACCACTGCGCTACATGCCACCCTCCAATTGCAGGTCTGGTGCCCATTTTCCACCCGCACGATTCTCTGGGGACCGAAGAATCGCCGCCAATCACGGCTCTTGGTCGACGCGACGCCGGTCAGGGGCCATTGAAAGAGGCCCTTGCAGCAATTCTCTGGCGACAACTGGCCGAGTTCCCGCCAGCGTGTTCACTCATGGTTCCATCCGGCGGAAGCTCGGAGTGGTGGCTGCGGACTGAGCCACCCTGGTGGGAGGTTGGGGGGGGGGGGGGGGCGTCACTGGGGGCGGGTGGTTGCGGGCTCCAGAATGGCAAGGCTCACGATCGGGAGCCACCGATCAGCAGGAACGTGTCATCTCGGGGAGGGGCCTATATTGTCGGGGCCGGCCCGCGGCCGGAAGTGCAGGGCCCCGTATCGGCAGCCTGAGCTGCAAGGAGCACTCCGGGGCCCTACTAGCTCCCTGCAAAACGGAGAATCACTCTGGACTTTCTCCAGGAAAGTCCAGAGTGATTCATGCCCGTTTTCTCGTGGGTGTGGGGACATAGCCCATTATCAGAGAATTCCGCCCACTATCTTCGTTAAAGCAAATGCCAGAGCATAGTAGCCTTCTTGCAGTTCAAATCTACTTACTCAATGTATTTCAGCAAAAAGCAAAGCAGCTGATTTAGGAAAACGAAAGGGAGGGAATAGATATGTTGTAAATTTTTTCTCCCCTACAAGACCAAGTGAACACTCTTTATCTGTGAACCTCGTCTGTGAATGCCAAAAAGTCCTTGAAATAAGAAAGGGCGGAGCAAAGGCACATAAAACGGGCACTCAAAGAGCTCAACCCCATTTTACTTGTAAGTGAACTCAGGGTGAAATCATTCGATGAGGGATCAAGATTGGGAATGCTGGTTGGTTTTCCCTTTCCACATCTGTAGACACTGAGACTCTTCTATAGCATCTCCACTGTAATCCCAAATCACATCAGCTAGTTTAGCCCAGATCAATAATCAGCGTTTGATGCAGCATCATGTTCTATCAGTGTCTTGTCTGCACGTTGTTAAAATATCAAAGGCAGCTGGAACTTCCTGTTCATCGGGATGGATTAATTGAGTCTGTGGCACACTCAGCCTCTCCTCCAAGGTGCATCCCATTGAACAAAACTCCTATTATCAATTGCGGGTTAGTGGTCACCTCTGAGTCACAAACTCATGGGTTCAAATCCCACTCCCACGTTTTTACAGAAAAACTAGGCCCACACTCGGGCAACATTAAGGGAGTGTTGCTCCATCAGAGGTGCTGTCTTGGGGATGAGATGTTAAATGACATACAGAGATGTGAAAAGATCTGAAGACACTATTTGGAAAAGCGGAAGTGGTGTTCACCCTGGTGTCCTGGCCCAAATCTACCCTGTGACTAACATCACTGATACTAGCTCATCTGGTCATCATCACAATGTTATTTGTGGGACCTTATTGTGCAAATTTGTAATATCATTTCAATGACAACATTGCAAAAGTACTGAATTGGTTGTAAAGATGATCCTGAGATCACGATTGCTGTATAAATGCTAACTTTTATTTTCTTGGTGTCGCAATGTGATCTGGCCAACCAGAAAATCTGAAGAAAGAGTTATGTTATGGGACTCAAGACCACATGGAAAGCTTCATTAGACTAATCTAGGTGCATTAAGGAGGGAGATATCTAAACACATGGGGGAGACGATAGAAGGATGTGCTGATACGGCGATATGAAGTAGGGTAGGAGGAGACTCGTGTGGAGCAAAAGCACGAAGATTTGATGGGTGAATAGTCTGTTTCTGTGCTGTAAAATTCTATGCACTTCCATACTGCCACGTAAGGACGGGCAATATATTGTGGATGAGCCAGCAATGCCCAAATCCATGGACACATTTAAAAAAAATTAATAATGGACTGTTCATCTTCAAATTGGCCTCTTTTCAAACATAATTTTCAGTAACTTTCTGCAGTAATTTCTGATGAGTATTAGCAGAACCCACGGAACATAAATGGCAGTAATTTTCTGTCATTTATGCTCAATCATAATGACAACATAAAACTGAACTCTATGGTTGTAGGTGCTATGCTTCAAACGAAAATAAGATGAATGCGGCAAGTTTATTAATTTGTTGCTTTTTCTCTTAATGCTAACTGCTTCAGCCTGAATTTTCATTCCGAGTATAATGCCTGGTTCTGCAAATCTGACCTGGGAAAAAATACCCTGGAAGTTCAGATTTTTGGTCCGGGGTGGTGGGTGAAAATAGGAGCCCTGTTGTTTGACTCAGAGAGAGAACCGAGGCTGTGGAGTGCAGAGCAGGACTGGGCGAAAGGCTCGCCTCAGTCTCCGGTGCTTTGTTGAAAAAAATGAACAAAACATATAATAGCCCTCCAGATCTCATTCCTCCTCCCCTGCTCCCCATCTCCACCATGGTCCCCCAGACCCTCCATAACAACCTATGACCCTTCACCTACCCTCCATACTCTCATACCCTCCATGCCAACCTGTTCTCCTCCATCCATAACCCCATGGCACTCCATTGCTCTAATGCCAATTTAGTGCCAGCTCATACCAACCCATGCTCCCCACCTACCACCTTTTGTCCTTCTAGTCTATGTGCCAATCCACCCACTATCCAGGGGCCTAGAACTAAGGGACATCATCTCAGAGTAACAGGAAAATCATCTAGTGCTTCGATAAAGATGAACTTATTCACTCAAAGGGTAGTGGATCTTTGGAATCCTCCATCCCATGGAGCTGTGGAAGCTCAGTCATTGAACATGTCGAAGACAGAGGTTGATAGATTGCAAAGAGCATGTGAAAGCATGGGAAATGATATTGAGGTAAACGATCAGCCATGATCCTGCCAGTAGCATAGGCTTGCCTCAATGATTAAGCACATGCATGTCTAAGTACACACAGCCGGTACAGTGAAACTGCGAATGGCTCATTAAATCAGAATGGTGGAGCAGGCTCCTGGGTTGAAAGGACTACTCCTGCTCCAATGTTCCTATGGGTAGACCTCAGAACCCATTCTATAATGGGTATAATCCTAAATGTCTATTTATAAATACACAGAAAAAAGACAATTCCATAAATAACACGTCCACTGGCACAGTGGTTAGCACTGTTGCCTCACAGCGCCAGGGACCCGGGTGTAATTTGGGCCTTGGGTGACTGTGTGGAGTTTATACATTTTCCCAGTGTCTGCAAGGTTTTCCTCCAGATGCTCTGGTTTCTTCCCACAGTCCAAAGATATGCAGTTTAGGTGGGGTTACGGAGATAGGGCGGGGGAGTGGGCCTAGGTAGGGTGCTCTTTCAGAGGGTTGGTGCAGACTCAATGAGCTGAATGGCTTCCTTCTGTACTGTAGGGATTCTCTGATTCTATGAATAAATACCCATTCACTCCATTTAACGTATTTCAACCCTCATAACAAAACGCATTTGTATTTTATAGTCTCACTTCAAAGACTTGATAAGCACTTGGAGCTGTCAATCTAATTGTGAACTGGCAGTCACCCCACTGTGATAATGATAGGTTTTGAAATCGGTCATGCAGCATTAATATTAAAATATTAACCCCCATGCCTATTTTAACCAACAAAGTGAAATAGCAAAAAATAAAGAAAATCTGTAGACAGTTTTTTCAACAATTAAGAGCAGGATATTTAAATCCCTTGACAGCTTCACAGTTCCCTTTGACAGTTCCAGTTAGCTTATCCACTTTTTACACACATACATGTCTAATTTGAAAACCAAAGGGGATCATACCTCCCCCAAAGGGTACCTTCTCTCACCCAAAGGGCACCTTCCTTTCCCCAAAATGGTGTCCCAGGGTCACATCCAAATGGGTACCCCACCTCTCCAAATAACTCAACTAACATTAGGCTTCCTCCTACCAAGTCTAAAGTACACAAGTCATGTTTTAGACATCCAAATAGTCGACATCAGATCAGCCTGAAGGAGGCTGCAGTTTAACATGTGCAATTTCCCTCTGTGAACCACAGATCTACAATTTAGAACCTGTCCCCATTTTCACCCCCAATCCCACCACCCCGAAAATAGTGGATGTCCTTATTTGGGAGGCTCAAGCCTTATAATGTGGATGTGGAAGACTGGCCCCAGTATGCTGAAAGCATGCTACATTTTCAGTGCCAATGGCATAGAAGAGGGTGACAGACACAAAGCAATCCTATTGACAGCATGCAGGGCCCCGACGTTCAGCATTGTTAAAAGTTTAACTTATCCTGGAGCCCCTGACACTAATACATCAATGAGCTTGTGGATCGAGTAGAGAACCATTATGACCCAAAACCATCAGTAATCCTCCAGCACTGTTGATTCAACATAGCTGTGAGGACCATTGGGGAACCAGTGACAGAATTTGTGGCTAAATTAAGGAAGCTGGCTGAATAGGGTACGGGCGGCACGGTAGCACAGTGGTTAGCACTGTTGCTTCACAGCGGCAGGGTCCCAGGTTCATTTCCCGGCTTGGAGCACTGTCTATGCGGAGTTTGCACATTCTCCCAGTGTCTGCGTGGGTTTCCTCCAGTTTCCTCCCACATGTCCCAAAAACGTGCTATTAGGTAATTTGGACATTCTGAATTCTCCCTCAGTGGATCTGAACAGGCGCCGGAATGTGGCGACTAGGTGCTTTTCACAGTAACTTCATTGCAGTGTTAATGTAAGCCTACTTGTGACAATAATAACGATTATTATTAGATTATTATTACTGCGAGTTTGGTCCATTCCTGACCAAGATGCTATGCAGCGGTCTAGTGTGTGGGATCAATAATGTCACGATGCAAAAATAATTGTTGACAGAACCCAACCTAGACCTCAAATGGCCTATTGAATTAGCACGATCTTTGGAGAATGCCGAGAAAGGGGCACAAGAACTCCAAGGGATGATGGACAGTAGTG
Organism: Scyliorhinus torazame; assembly: GCF_047496885.1. Taxonomy (NCBI): domain Eukaryota; kingdom Metazoa; phylum Chordata; class Chondrichthyes; order Carcharhiniformes; family Scyliorhinidae; genus Scyliorhinus; species Scyliorhinus torazame. The sequence goes on from NC_092715.1 coordinate 77,721,684, forward strand.
TTCTCAGACCAGATGGGTGGGAGTGGGGGGAGGGATCCTCATAGAAAAAAGCCAGCATTGCCATTTAAGGCTCCCATGTGCTTCACTCACCAGCAACTCAACATTCAGCCATTAAATTGATATCTCAGAAAATAGCCAGATAACCCTAAAAGTATCAGGGAAACCTCCTCGGAGGACTACAAGTATCAGTCGGAAGGCTGCTGAAAGTGTGGCCAAAGGACAAGCGAGGTTGCCATTTTCAGCAGTACGCATACTGCCCAGGCTGGAAGCAAAAGTGACCTCAGGTCAGGACCTTGCAAGTCTATCTGCCCGCAGAGGATGAAACGATGCAACTAAACTGCATCCTCACCCCTAAGCGTGCCCCGTTAAAGGTAACACTCTTGGCCAATGGCCATTCCCTAGAAATGGAGGTGGATACGGGAGCTATCGTTTCCATCGTTGGAGAACAGACCTTCCGCCGTTCAATTCCAGGGTTGGGTGACTGCCGAGTTCGCGCATTTTCCCAGTGTCTGCGTGGATTTCCTCCGAGTTTTCTCCCAAAGTCCAAAGATGTGGATGTTAGGTGGATTGGCCATATTAACAGAAATTGCCCCTTAGTGTCTAAAGATGTGTAGAATAGGTGGACTGGGCATGAACAATGTGTGGGGTTACAGGAATAGGGCGGGGGAGTGGACCTAGGTAGAGTGCTCTTTCAGAGGTTGGGTGCTGCTGACTTGATGGGCCAATTGACCTCCTTCTGCACTTTAACGATTCTATAGATCTTGCCCCGAGGCCTGTGAGACATAGGGCTAGGTTGGCCACATACACAGGGGAATCTTTGAAGATTAGGGGACCACCAGGACCCCCTTTACCTGTGGGCAGCAGACGGCCTGACTAACACTCTTGTTGTACGAGGACCATCACTCAGCCTCTTAGGCAGAGAATGGCTTCAAAGGATCCATCTGGACTGGCTACAAATTTTTAAACTAGGAACCGATGGACTATACAAGGTTAATGGCAAATACTTTGAGATATTCCAAGAAGGCCTTCATAGAATAAAGGGAAAAAGGGAAAAGATTTATCTGGACCCCATCACCCTACCCAAATATTTCAGGACATGGGCAGTCCCATATGCTTTACTTGCCAAAGTAGAGATCAAACTCGAGTGGTTAGAAAGCCTTGGGATAAATGCGACCAATGCAGTTCGCAGAGTGGGCTGCACCAGTCATTCCCATCTTCAAGCCTGATAAATTGGTCCACTTTTGCGGGGACTATAAAAGAACTGTTAATAGAGCCTCACATTTAGGTCAGTACCCCATGCCACGCATCGAAGATCTATATGCTAAACTGCCAAGGGGTCAAACCTTCACCAAACAAAATATGAGCCATGCTTACCTCCAGCTAGAACTGGACGAGTCATCCTGGGAGTACGTGATGATTAACACCTATTAGGGTTTATACGTAGATACATACACGCCTGCCCTTCGGAGTATTGTTGGTATGCTCCCTTTTTCAACGTGCGATTCAACGCGAAAGTTCTCCAAGGGCTACTTAGGGTGGCAGTACACTTAGACGACGTACTAATCACAGGAGCCTCGGAAAAAGAGCACCTAGCAACCTGGAGGAGATTTTAAGACGATTTTCTGATGCAGGCATTCAGTCTCAAATGAGAAAATGCTTTCCAGGCAGCCAAAGTGATCTACCCAGGGTACCAAATTGATTTAAAAAAAAAGACTACACGCGTGGAGGATAATGTTAAGGCCATCAAAGAGGCACTGACTGCACGAAATTCGACAGAATTAAAATTCTTCCTGGGCATCATAAACTACTATGGAAAATTCATCCCAAACTTGGTCACTTTATTGTTACCCCTGCACACACTATTAATAAAATACCAGAAGTGGTCGTGGCAGGCACCTCAGGATGAAAGTTTTGTGAAGGTGAAGTAGCAGTTACTATCATCAAACATCCTGGCTCATTATGACCCCAAGAGAGAACTGGTATTAACATAAGATGCCTCTCCATATAAAATAAGTACGAAGTCTTACAACACCAGGTTAAAGTCCAACAGGTTTGTTTCGATGTCACTAGCTTTCGGAGCGCTGCTCCTTCCTCAGGTGAGGAAGGAGCAGCGCTCCGAAAGCTAGTGACATCGAAACAAACCTGTTGGACTTTAACCTGGTGTTGTAAGACTTCGTACTGTGCTCACCCCAGTCCAACGCCGGCATCTCCACATCATATGAAATAAGGGCAGTCCTTTTCCATCAGTGGGGAGATGGCACAGAGAGACCAAGAGCAAATACATCCAGAACCTTGGCAGATGCAGAAAGACGATAGAGTCAGAGCGAAAGGGAAGGATTGGCTGTTATTTTTGAAATTACATCCATATGTCTCCGGCCAATATTTCACAATTATAACAGACCATTAAAACCCTGCTGGGCCTAAGAGAATAAAGTGATCCCCCCAATGCATTATTATTAGCGGCATCCAAATACTCTCTCCAGCACCGCCAAGGAACACAGGTTGTCAGCGCGGGTGCCCTGAGTCACCTCCCACACATTTGGCCCCTCTGCTGGCATTGGACAAAGTCACCACGACCTTGAACCTCCTGGATCTTTACTAGTATCCGCGAAGCAGATTCAAGCATGGATCCAGGAATACCCCACACTGGAACAATTGGGCTATGTGATCCTCAGTTGCAGAATCCAAGGACACCCTTCATGGATGACATGAAGCCCTTCCTCCCTAAATGACAATAGTGGAGTGTAGAAGATGGCATCATCCTGCGGGGAGCCCAAGTAGTCATGCCCCTCCCCAGGTTGGCATCCAATCCTGACGGAATTATCCGGGGTATCCAAGACGAAAAAGCTCGCACGGAGCTACATTTAATGGCCCAGGCTTGATACAGACATCGTGAATCTGGTGACGCAATGCTCATTTTACCAGGAAAAACCAAAAGCTTTGACCTTTGGCCTCTTTGCATCCATGGATATGGCCAGGAAGACCATGGGTACGGATGCACGTGGACTTTGCTGGCCCATTCTTGGGATCAATGCTCCTTCTAATGGTCGACGCACACTCAAAATGGTTAGAAGTACATCTGTTGTCCTCCAAGACTTCTCATGCAACAATAGAAAAGGTCCTTCAAGGTTTCTGTACCCACAGCATACCAGATATCCTCATATCCAATCATGGTACCCTCTTTACCAGTGGAGAATTTCAAGCATTCATGAAGTTGGCATTAAACACATCCAAACAGTGTCATACCATCCATTGTCTAATGGCCTGGATGAATGGTCAGTTTGAACATACAAAACCGGAACAAAGAAACAACCTAGTAGTTCCCTGGACATGAAGTTTGCTTGGTTATTCTTTGATAATAGAACTACACCACATCCAAAGACAGGATTCGTATGAGCTGAATGTTCAATGGGACAGCAACTATGCACTCTCTAAACTTGGGGGGAGGTCAGGACCGAAGACAAGCCTCCTCAACTGATCTGAAACCATGTTGTGGGGAGTGTAGTGAAGATTGAGAGAGGGAGGAAGGAATGAGAGGAAGAGGGAGGGAGAGAGAGAGAGCGTGAGAAAGAGAGGTGAAGAGGAATGGTGAGTGACTGGGGTGAGGTGAGTGGAAATCACTGAACACTTGTTTTGCAACAGCAAGAGAGATATAAAACCAGCCATGTGAGTAAGTTCAAAGATAGCAGTCCAAAGAACGCCAATCGTGAAGTTGATGGATTGTTGACCTCAGTCTCCTAAAGAAGGAGAATTGGCCACGTATGAATTTTGAGCTTTGTATTTAAATACTAATAAAACAAACTGTTAGAAAAATAATAAAGTACATTTGATGTTACTGGCAAAAGAGTTAAAAAAGAATTCCAACAGCCAAGGAAAAGAATATTGTGTACTAATCCACTAGATTTCAGTAAAGATATTGTATTTTTCCATTCTAAACCTACCTTGCTGAATGGTGGTTTGTAATCCCATGTCCCTGCATTCAGCACTTCCCCAGACTTGGGATCATAGATCATCTTCTCCATCAGCCAATATCCCATGCCCATGACAAAAGCGCCTTCAATTTGTCCGATATCAATATCAGGATTCATGCTGCAGATAATAAGGAGAAGAACGATGAGTGACCATCTAAAACAGATCATTAATTTGGTTACTTATCTCATTGTCGTTCCTGGGACCTTGCAGCATGCCTTGCTTTCATCATGACATCAATAGAAAGTAACTTTGAAACGTAATGAATTGGGTGTAGGATGAATGGTGCTTTAGAAGAGTTAATTTCTTTCTTAATAACACTATGAGCATGGTCTTTGGCAGTATCAGCCACTTTTTATTTTAAGTTGTAGATGGTTTTAATTGATCTTTGGTGCGTTTTTTTCCATTTCTGGTGTTCTTAGACCTTCGTAGCAATTGGGGGATGGCTCGTGCTCAGAAGCTAAGGTTGGAATTGGAACTTCCCAACAGCTGCCCACATATAACTCACCTGATGAATGAGCTGCAGTCCGAAAGCTAGTGATTCCAAACAAACCTGTTGGACTTTAACCTGGTGTAGTAAGACTTCTTACTGTGCCCAACCCAGTCCAATGCCGGCATCTCCACATCATCACATATAACTCGGCACCTAAGCAGGTGCAGTAGAAACCAGTCCATAATACATAGTGGATTCCAGATAATATAGTCAAGGCTTTTAAAAGAATTAGTTTTGTAATACAAACACATCAGATTTACAAAGCTTCCACTGGTAGCACTGATTGTTGTGACATGTCAGTCCTAAGTTTTTCTGTTGACACAATTGTTTTCACAACCAGCGAGTGCTTTATTGTCTTGACTTAAGTGATCCGCTTATTGAACAAATAAACATTTTTTGGAAAAAGATCTTCCATGAACTTTCGTTAAAATGGTAAGACATCACTGAAGCAAAGCCCCTGCAGCAGATGGGAACCATTCAAATTTCCATTGAATTCTGGGACCGGAAGATCCCAGCTAAGCTTCACGATTTTTGACTTGATTTGTCTACATTGCAATAATCATGATTTTGATATATTATCTCCAATTTTTAACTAATGAAGAAAAACTACGCACTGGCTGGAATTTTCTAGCTGTTTAGGCTGGCGGGATATTCCGGTCCCGCCAATGGCACACTCCTGCCACGCGTTTCCCATGGCAAAGAACAAAGAAAAGTACAGCACAGGAACAGGCCCTTCGGCCCTCCAAGCCTGCACCGACCATGCTGCCCGTCTAAAAAGGCAGGGGTGCATTCAACTGGAAATCCTGTTGATAACAGTAGGACCGGAAGAGCCCGCCGCCAGCCAATGGCGGGCCACCTCTACCACTACGAAACACACGCAGATTGCGTGGAAAATCCCGTTCACTGTTTGTGGATGAGGGACAGTGGTTGAGGATAGAGCAACTCTCCCAGCATGGGAATAAGGCTGGACCATCTAAACCTCGGGTGGCAGAGGGGGGGGGAGGGTTGCGATTGGCATCGCCAATGGCCAGTGGGGAACATCAAAGTGTGCAAAGATACATGAAGGAGGATGAACCATTGTGGTGGGGAAGTGGGTGGAAGGGTCTCAGGTGGGGGCTTCATAATTCTCAGGGAGGAATTGTGAGAGAAGTGATCAGGTTGCAGTGAGATGTGCTTCCCTCTGCTGGTGCAGCGAGATAGAGTGACGGGTCCCGGGAAGGTACCCTTGGATGGGATGGTATTTTATCTCGCCATTGGAAATGGAATGTTGCAACCAACCAACCTTCCCGTACATATTTAAAAGAATAATATACATCTCACATGTGTTATCCAGTGATCCAAATGTTCAGAATGTACAATCTCACTGAATGTTTCATGTGAATGATCTCCTTTCATCGCAGGAAAAGAACGTGAAAGTGACAAACTGCCAACATTTCATCTGTAACAACATATTGGAGCTTTCTGCCAATTTTGTTTCCTACCTTTCACCACAATCAAAGAGTATATCCACTTGGTTGATCTGGTTCTCGCCAGTCAGGACGTCAATTTCAGCCTCTGCCACAGTTACTCCATACGAGTTATACTGAGGGGCTTCTCCGGGCTGTGGGTCAGGCCATATCCTGTACAAAAAACAGTCACGCTTTATAAAGCGATCAATCATTGTAGTTCATTCCTTAGAAAAATACACTGCAAGGACACAATTTGGGTTACTTTTATGAGGTGGTGAAACAAAGAAAACTAATGAATATTTCTGCTGATGATATTTACAAAATGGGAAAATACCTTCGTCCGTCATTTAAGAAAATAGGGTACCAGCGATAGTGCCTAAAATCATAGCACAGGTAGTAGAATGCAGGTCTCCAATAACACATTTGACTTATAATTGAATGAAATAAGTTTCTGAACGGTGGCATGGTGCCAATTGAAACATCCACACTTTCAACAAATGGATGGGTATACACAAAGAGTTGAATCTCAGATCTGCTGTTGTGTGAAGAGAAACCAGATAGTGAGGCAGAACCACACTTGGTTGTTCAATTACACTGACCAACATCCAGCTATAAAATGCCACTGGTGGGATGCCAAGTGCAGGCCGCCTGATTCCCATTGCAACATGGTTAGTGCCAAGAGAAAATATATATGCAGCACGACCAAACATTTCTCAATTAGAAAGTATTTTAGCTGGCACTTCTAAGTTAATTTTATTTAATCAATCACTTATTTCTATACATGTGTCTCCTGCCCGGTGCTAGGGTTTGGGACATCTGTTCAGGGCTGCAGAGGAACTTGCAGTGAGAGGGAGAGGATTCAGCAACTGGGCAGCACAGTGACACAGTGGTTAGCACTGCTGCCTCACAGCGGCAGGACCCGGGTTCAATTTTAGCCTTGAGTAACTGTTGTACGTTCTCCCCGGGGGTTTCCTCCAGATGCTCCGGTTTCCTCCCACAGTCCAAAGATGTGCAGGTTAGATGGATTGGTCATGATAAATTGCCCTTTAGTGTCCACAGGTGTGCAGGTTAGGTTATGGGGTTACAGGCTTGGGCGGAGTGGATTGGTGCAGACTCGGTAGGCCGAATAGCTTCCTTCTGCACTGTAGGGATTTTTTGATTTTGCGGTTGTAGTCCATATAGGTACCAACGACTTAGGTAGAACTGGGAAAGAGGTTCTGCATAGAGAGTATGATGAGTTAGTCACTACATTGAAAATAATAATAATCTTTGTCACACTTAGGCTTATATTAATACTGCAATGAAGTTACTGTGAAAAGCCCCTAATCGGATACACAGAGGGAGAATTCAGAATGTCCAAATTACCTAACAGCATGTCTTTTGGAACTTGTGGGAGGAAACCGGAGCACCAGGAGGAAACCCACTCAGACATGGGAAGAACAGAAAGCAGAACTTCAAAGTTATATAATCTCTGGATTGCTAGATTTATGTGGGCTGTTTTCTTTGAGGTCAGCCAGAGAATTGCTCTCTTGTCATTGCCTGCAAAGTTCAAGCCTATATATTTTAATAACTAAGGTTTATTATTTTAAAGCAAACACAGACTCAAACCAATGAAGAGTAACTTTATAAGTCACATTCAAGAAGGGCTACTTGATGAATTCAGTTACTTACCAATTTTGCGCAGTCAAATTCACCTTGTCTTTAAAACAAGCTGCCACCAGATCCTTCCAAGGGGTACCTGGTGGAAGTTTACCCTTCACAGGTTTCATTCTCTTCCTTAATATCTCACAACAATTTTTTACTCCCTGTGAGAAAACCAAAGCACAGATTTACCCAAGCACGAGCCTGGGACCAACAAATGAAATAGCATAATCCAGCAACTCAATACTTTCCCAAAACAACGTTTGAGACCACGGGTGTCATTCTCCGCCGGCGGGAGTCTCCGTTTTGCCGGCGCCCGGGGGTTTCCCGACGGCGTGGGGCTGCCCCACAATGGGAAACCCCATTGACCGGCCGGTGTTACGGAGACTCCCGCCGGCCGGTCGGAGCAGAAATGCGGCGGGGCGGGTAGGAGAATTTCGCCCCACAAACCTATCCCAACCTGATCGAAGCTCCTCAGGAAATAGCAATTATAAATTAAGTGTTGCTCCAAATAGACACCTGTTGTTGAAGCTTTTTATCAGGAAAACTTGCAAGAATACCAAATGTAAAGGGAACAACTTTTAACAATTATACTATGTGAGAAAACAGTGCTGATTGGTTTAGAGTATAGAACATTACAGCGCAGTACAGGCCCTTCGGCCCTCGATGTTGCGCCGACCTGTGAAACCACTCGAAAGCCCATTTACACTATTCCCTTATCATCCATATGTCTATCCAATGACCATTTGAATGCCCTTAGTGTTGGCGAGTCCATTACTGTTGCAGGCAGGACATTCCCACGCCCTTACTACTCTCTGAGTAAAGAACCTACCTCTGACATCTGTCCTATATCTATCTCCCCTCAATTTAAAGCTGTGTCCCCTCGTGCTAGACATCACCATCCGAGGAAAAAGGCTCTCACTGTCCACCCTATCCAATCCTCTGATCATCTTGTATGCCTCAATTAAGTCACCTCTTAACATTCTTCTCCCAAACGAAGACAGCCTCAAGTACCTCAGCCTTTCCTCATAAGATCTTCCCTCCATACCAGGCAACATTCTGGTAAATCTCCTCTGCACCCTTTCCAATGCTTCCACATCCTTCCTATAATGCGGCGACCAGAATTGCACGCGATACTCCAAATGCGGCCACACCAGAGTTTTGTACAGCTGCAACATGACCTCATGGTTCCGAAACTCAATCCCTCTACCAATAAAAGCTAACACACCGTACGCCTTCTGTTTTAAAAAAAAATAATTTTTATTAAAGGTTTTCATAAAATATCAATAACAAAATGAGAAAGAAAAAAGAACCCAACAGGGTTAAGTACAAAACACAATCTAAAAAAGCAACCCCCCAAACCCCTCCCCCCTGTACCTAAATAATAAATTAACATTAACACCCCGACTTAAGACAACAGGTGTATACACCCCCTCAGACCCTTCCAGTGTAAATAACATAAACAAAAATAAAGTAAACCCCCCCACCCCCCACTCCCCGAGCTGCTGCTGCCATTGACCAATGTCTATCGTTCTGCCAGAAAGTCTAAGAACGGTTGCCACTGCCTAAAGAACCCTTGTACCGACCCTCTCAAGGCGAATTTCACCCTCTCCAATTTAATGAACCCTGCCATATCGCTGATCCAGGATTCCACGCTTGGGGGCCTCGTAACTTTCCACTGAAGGAGAATCCTTTGCCGGGGTACCAGGGACGCAAAGGCCAGAATTCCGGCCTCTTTCGCCTCCTGCACTCCCGGCTCCTCTGCCACCCCAAATATTGCGAGCCCCCAGCCTGGTTTGACCCTGGATCCTACCACCCTCGACACCGTCCTCGGTATGCCCTTCCAAAATTCCTCCAGCGCTGGGCATGCCCAGAACATATGGGTGTGATTTGCTGGGCTCCCTGAGCACTTAACACACCTGTCCTCACCCCCAAAGAACCTGCTCATCCTTGTCCCGGTCATGTGTGCCCTGTGCAGCACCTTAAACTGTATGAGGCTAAGCCTCGTGCATGAAGAGGAAGAGTTCACCCTCCCTAGGGCATCTGCCCACATCCCCTCTTCGATCTCCTCTCCCAACTCCTCCTCCCACTTACCTTTCAACTCCACCACCGAGGCCCCTTCCCCTCCTGCATCACCTGGTAAGTTTCCGAGATCTTCCCCACTCTTCCCCCCCCCCCCCCAAGAGCACCCTGTCCTGTACTGTGTGTGGCAGTAGCCGTGGGAATTCCACCACCTGCCGTCTGGCTAACGCCCTTACCTGTAAGTACCTGAAGGTGTTCCCCGGGGGGAGCACCAGCCGCCCCCCCTATCTCTACTCCACTCCAGGAACACCCTTCTACCGTACGCCTTCTTAACAACCCTCTCAACCTGGGTAGCAACTTTCAGGGATCTATGTACATGGACACCAAGATCTCTCTGCTCATCCACACTGCCAAGAATCTTACCATTAGCCCAGTACTCTGTCTTCCTGTTATTCCTTCCAAAATGAATCACCTGACACTTTTCTGCATTAAACTCCATTTGCTACCTCTCAGCCCAGCGCTGCAGCTTATCTATGTCCCTCTGTAACTTGTAACATCCTTCCGCACTGTCCACAACTCCACCGACTTTAGTGTCATCTGCAAATTTATTCACCCATCCTTCTACGCCCTCCTCCAGGTCATTTATAAAAATGACAAACAGCAGTGGCCCCAAAACAGATCCTTGTGGTACACCGCTAGTAACTAGACTCCAGTCTGAACATTTCCCATCAACCACCACCCTTTGTCTTCTTCCAGCTAGCCAATTTCTGATCCAATCTGCTAAATCACCCTGAATCCCATGCCTCCGTATTTTCTGCAGTAGCCTACCGTGGGGAACCTTATCAAACGCTTTACTGAAATCCATATACACCACATCAACTGCTTTATCCTCATCCACCTGTTTGGTCACCTTCTCAAAGAACTCAATAAGGTTTTTGAGGCACGACCTACCCTTCACAAAACCGTGTTGACCATCTCTAATCAAATTATTCCTTTCCAGATGATTATACATCCTATTTCTTATAAACCTTTCAAGATTTTGCCCACAACAGAAGTAAGGCTCACTGGTCTATAGTTACCGGGGTTGTCTCTACTCCCCTTCTTGAACAAGGGGACAACATTTGCTATCCTCCAGTCTTCTGGCACTATTCCTGTAGACAAAGATGACTTAAAGATCAAAGCCAAAGGCTCAGCAATCTCCTCCCTAGCTTCCCAGAGAATCCTAGGATAAATCCCATTCGGCCCAGGGGACTTATCTATTTTCACACTTTCCAGAATTGCTAACACCTCCTCCTTATGAACCTCAAGCCCTTCTAGTCTAGTAGCCTGAATCTCAGTATTCTCCTCGACAACACTGTCTTTTTCCTGTGTGAATACTGACGAAAAATATTCATTTAGCACCTCTCCTATCTCCTCGGACTCCAAGCACAACTTTCTACTACTGTCCTTGACTGGCCCTACTCTTACCCTAGTCATTTGTTTATTCCTGACATATCTACAGAAAGCTTTAGGGTTATCCTTGATCCTACCTGCCAAAGACTCCTCATGTCCCCTCCTGGCTCTTCTTAGCTCTCTCTTTAGGTCCTTTCTAGCTAACTTATAACTCTCGAGCATCCTAACTGAACCTTCATGTCTCATCTTTGCATAAGCCTCCTTCTTCCACTGACAAGTGTTTCGACTGCTTTAGTAAACCACAGTTCCCTTGGTGGACCACTTCCTCCCTGCCTGACAGGTACATACTTAGCAAGGACATGCAGTAGCTGTTCCTTGAACAAGCTCCACATTTCCATTGTGCCCATCCCCTGCAGTTTTCCTCTCCATCCGATGCAACCTAAGTCATGCCTCATTGCATCAGAATTGCCTTTCCCCCAGACATAACACTTGCCCTGCGGTATATACCTATCCCTTTCCATCACTAAAGTAAACGTAATCGAATTGTGGTCACTATCTCCAAAGTGCTCACCTACCTCCAAATCTAACACCTGTCCTGGTTCATTACCCAGTACCAAATCCAATATGGCCTCGCCTCTCGTTGGCCTATCTACTTACTGGGTCAGGAAACCCTCCTGCACACATTGGACAAAAACGGACCCATCTAAAGTACTCGAACTGTAGCGCTTCCAGTCAATATTTGGAAAGTTAAAGTCCCCCCATAACAACTACCCTATTGCTTTCGCTCCTATCCAGAATCATCTTTGTAATCCTTTCCTCTACATCTCTGGAACTTTTTGGAGGCCTACAGAAAACCCCTAAGAGGGTGACCTCTCCTTTCCTGTTTCAAACCTCAGCCCATACTACCTCAGTAGACGAGTCCTCATCAAACGTCCTTTCTGCCACCGTAATACTGTCCTTGACTAACAATGCCACCCCTCCCCCTCTTTTACCACCTTCCCTGAGCTTACTGAAATATCTAAATCCCGGCACCTGCAACAACCATTCCTGTCCCTGCTCTATCCATGTCTCCGATATGGCCACAACATCGAAGTCCCTGGTACCAACCCATGCTGCAAGTTCACCCACCTTATTCCGTATGCTCCTGGCATTGAAGAAGACACACTTTAAACCACCTTCCTGCCTGCACACTCCTGCAACTTTGAAACCTTACTCATGACCTCACTACTCTCCACCTCCTGTATACTGGAGCTACAATTCAGGTTCCCAAGCGCCTGCTGAACTAGTTTGTAAGTGGACTCCAATTAGTAGAGGCTTTAAAATGGGAGAATGGATAAATGCAAATTACTGCGGATGCTGGAATCTGAAACCAAAATGAAAATGCTGGAAAATCTCAGCGGGGATCTCAGCATGGAGAATGCATCAGCTAACTGATGACTTACAGTTAACCGCCAAGCCTTGTTTGAATTCAAACTAGGAATGTTGACTATGATTGGTCAAGGCATTGCCCTGAGGAATGAACCAGAGAATGGCTGTTACCTATTTTATTTAGTTGAAAAAGACATGTGCATACATGTTCTTTTTGTCTGCAAAGGACACTTACGTATGCTTAGCATACGTAAGTGAGCTACACTGCCAACCCAACTGATAATCTTAAATTGGTTGGCAGTGCAACTCTTAGCACACTGCAGATTGTTTAGAAAATGTTGTTTAATCGTGAAATCACTATGTTTTGAGCTTTGCAAGCCAGGGTTAGTTGGATAAGGCCAGCACCTTGCCTAATTCAAACAGCCGAAGGGGCATGCTGTTTGACAAAATCCGCCAGTCTTGGAAACGTACTGCAGGCTATAGTTCCCTCACATTTGGTGTTCTTGTGAATTATCCTGATGAGTACCAGATGAAAAGCTTTGGCAACATATGTCTTTTTTTACAATATTCAAGTTCTGTGCTGCCAAATGACTAATTCTAAATTAATAATATCTGCTTATAGACGTACATGGTACTTGAAATGGTACATGCCCTATCAGCATATCCTTCTTTTCCTTTCTCCTTTCTATACTTACCTAACTTCCCCTTAAGTACATTAGCTCAACAACTGCATGTGATAGAGCGCTTCACATTCTACCCACACTCGAGTAAATACACATTCTACCCACTCAATCAAAATCATAAAACAGATTAACTGGTCATGAACACATTGATGTTTGAAGGTGTGCTTGCTGTATGCAAATTGGCTGTGTATTCCCTACAATACAACAGTAACTATGGGTGCAATCCAACGGCCGTGTCATGGCCAAGTCAGCCAATCTCATGAGAGGCCTCTTGCTAGATTTACCCGGCTTGCCATGTCTCGCGAGATCTAACGGGATCTCGTACGACATCGCGAGCTGGATCCCGCCCACAATGGGTGGGGCCTAAATGTGCAGATTTAAGGCAGAATGGCACATGGGGAGGGTCTCCCAGGTGGTCAGCGGCCCTCTGGGCAGGGTTGCACCCTGGAACTGGTGATGTTACCCGGGCACCTTGCCACAGCCAGTCTGGCACCCTGACAATGCCACCTGGGTGATGGAAATGTGGAAGGTGATCAGTTGAATCTGGATGTTGGTGCAGTTTACATCTGGTAGGATTCCACTTTTAGCATTTCCACTCAGCCAAACTTTACTGTACCACCAACAGGAGCTACTACTGGTAGGAAATTATGAAAATTCATTATCAAATGATTTAAGTACAATCTTTAATAGCACATTGATGGCTAATTAGAGAATGTCCGTATTGAATAACTCAAAAACTCACCAAACAGTTGAGCTCACTGGTGATGCTGCCACCAGTTGCAGCAGAGTTCGGACTGTTAACTGTTGTTGTTGGTTTTATGGAGATCAAGTTAACTGGAATGCCTAATGCATAGGCACATACTTGAGCAACCTCAGGAGATAGAAATCAGACATTTATTTCAACATGAAACCAATCAAAGCACAATGTAGAAAAAGAAACTGTGAAAATATTGGACCAAATTCTCATCTCTCCTCATCCCAGAGGAAACTGGGCAATGCACATTTTACACAGGCCTCACACGAGCTGAATCTGGTCCACCTTCTACAAACACTTAGTTATGTTCTGAGAGAGTAGCACATGTGACTGCACCTTGGAATCGGAGGAAGAGCAGTTTTGTACAGTAGATCTTAAAGCAGGATAGCAATGTGGGCCCAATCTTCCTTGGAGAATTTCGGCATAATTGCAATGATAGAACAAAGTTGCACTATTTCCTTGAGGAAATTTACAATGAACTGGTATGTTGGTTTAATGCTGAAACATTTGTGAGCATGAATTTTGTCGATTGATGCATTGCTTCAAAGATAGATCTATTAAAATCATGTGTCATTAATTTACATGGCTCTACCCTTCACGTCAAAGCCCAGTTCACATGAATTAAGTCATATTCTGGTGTAGATCTACTTCCAAACAGTTAGGTGCAGTGCAGCCCGAAAACAACTGTTAGTGGTAAACAACTGATAGTGGTGTAAACAAATTTCAGAAGTTTAATTGACGAACGTTTAAGGAAGAAAAACCAAGATTTGCACCATTCTTGTATCCTGTCAGTCCTGATGCACCCAAATCTATCCCTCAATAAAATTCTCAATAACAGATTATCCCGTCATTATAACATTGCTGTTTGTGGAAATTACTATTTGCAAATTCGCTACCAATTCCCCTAAATTAGTTAATTGGATTAGGCCAGTTTACAGAGGCGAGAGTCACAGTATAAAGGTGAGCCAGCTACAGTGCAGACTTTGTTTGCACTGAGTGCTGAATTTGGGTGCATTTGAGTGCTATAGTGAGAGTTTGGTGACTGAGCGAGTTAGGTGAGGAGGGAGCAAGGTCCTCCTTTCATTTCCTCAAAGAGCGAGAAGAGAGCCAGGAGTTTATAGAGAGTGCAGCTGACTGGGAGCAGAGCCGGAGGGCGGAGTTCCAGTTGGTCCACAGGGCAGCTACATTCTGTAAGGTAAGAGGGGATGGAGGCTCGGGCAGTTGCATGCTCCTCCTGTAGGATGTGGGTGGTGAGGGATACCACCAGTGTCCCCACTGACTACACCTGCGAGAAGTGCACCCAACTCCAGCTCCTCAGAGACCGTGTTAGGGAACTGGAGCTGGATGAACTTCAGATCATCCGGGAGGCAGAGGGGGTAATAGAGAAGAGTTACAGGGAGGTAACCACACCCAAGGTACAGGACAAGAGTAGCTGGGTTACAGTCCGGGGAAGGAAAACGAACGGGCAGACAGTGCAGGGATTCCTCGTGGCCATTCCCCTTCAAAACAAGTATACCGTTTTGGAAGCTGTTGTGGGGCGGGTGGGGGGGTATGACGTACCGGGGGAAGGCCCTAGCGGCCAGCTCTCTGGCACTGAGTCAGGCTCTGTGGCTCAGAAGGGAAGGAGGGAGAATAGAAAAGCAGTAGTGATAGGAGACTCATTGGTTAGGGAAATGGATAGGAGATTCTGTGGTCGCGATCGAGACTCCCGGAAGATATGTTGCCTCCCGGGTGCCAGGGCCAGGGATGTCTCGGACCGAGTCTACAGGATTCTTAAGGGAAGGGTGAGCAACCAGAAGTCGTGGTGCACATAGGCACCAACGACATAGCTAAGAAAAGGGATGTGGATCTAAAAAGTGATTTTAGGGAGTTAGGTTGGAGGTTAAAGAGCAGGAGAAGCAGATTAGTGATCTCAGGATTGCTACCGGTGCCACGTGCAAGTGAGGCAAGGAACAGAGAGCGAGTGCAGCTGAACACGTGGCTACAGGGCTGGTGCAGGAGGGAAGGTTTCAGATATGTGGATCATTGGGATATCTTCTGGGGAAGGTGGGACCTGTACATGAAGGACGGATTGCACCTAAACTGGAGGGGCACTAATATCCTGGGTGGGAGGTTTGCTAGAGCTCTTCAGGAGGGTTTAAACTAGTTTGGCAGGGGGATGGGAACCAGAGCTATGGATCAGAGGATAGGGTAACTGTTGAACAGGCAGAAATAGTACGCAGCAAGTCTGTGAGAAAGGATAGACAGTTGATAGGGCAAGTTGCACTCAGTGGAATGGGTTAAAGTGTGTCTGTTTCAATGCAAGGAATGTCAGGAATAAGGGAGATGAACTTAGAACATGGATCAGTACTTGGAACCACGATGTTGTGGCCATTACGGAGACATGGATTTCACAGGGCAGGAATGGTTGTTAGATGTTCAGGGGTTTAGCTGTTTTCAGAAGAATAGGGAGGGAGGTAAAAGAGTGGCACTGTTAATTAGGGAGTGCACCACAGCTGCAGAAAAGGAGGAAGTTGTCTACTGAGTCAGTATGTGTGGAAGTCAGAAACAAGAACGGAGCAGTCACTTTATTGGGAGTTTTCCATAGACCCCCCCCCCAATAGCAGCAGAGAGATAGAGGAACAGATTGGGCAGCAGATTTTAGAAAAGTGCAGAAGTAACAGAGTTGTTGTCATGGGTGACTTCAACTTCCCTAATATTGACTGGAACCTCCTTAGTGCAAATGGTTTGGATGGAGCAGATTTTGTCAAGTGTGTACAGGAAGGATTCCTGACTCAATATGTAGATAGGCCGACTAGGGGGAGGTCATATTGGACTTGGTGCTCGGCAACTAACCAGGCTAGGTTTCAAATGTCTCAGTGGGAGAGCATTTCGGTGACAGTGACCACAACTCCTTGACCTTTACCATAGTCATGGAGAGGGATAGGAACACACAGTATGGGAAGGTATTTAATTGGGGAAGGGGAAATTATACTGTTATTAGACAGGAGTTGAGGAGTATAAAGTGGGAACAATTGTTCTTGGGGAAATGCACAACAGTAATGTGGAGATTGTTTAAGGAGTACTTGCTGCGAGTGCTGAATAGTTTTGTCCCACTGAGATGAGGAAG
This sequence comes from Scyliorhinus torazame, assembly GCF_047496885.1. Taxonomy (NCBI): domain Eukaryota; kingdom Metazoa; phylum Chordata; class Chondrichthyes; order Carcharhiniformes; family Scyliorhinidae; genus Scyliorhinus; species Scyliorhinus torazame. Next base: position 77,738,563 of record NC_092715.1, read on the forward strand.
GAATGGTAAGATGAAGGAGCCTTGGATGACAAGAGAAGTGGAGCTTCTAGTCAAGAGGAAGAAGGGAGCTTACTCAAGGTTGAGGAAGCAAGGATCTGACTCGGCTCTAGAGGGTTACAAAGTAGCCAGGAAGGAACTCAAAAATGGACTGAGGAGAGCTAGAAGGCGGCATGAAAAAGCCCTGGCGGAAAGGATTAGGGAAAACCCACGGCGTTCTACACTTATGTGAGAAATAAGAGGATGATCAGAGTGAGAGTAGGGCCGATCAGGGATAGTGGAGGGAACTTGTGTCTCGAGTCTGAGGAGATGGGTGGGGCCCTAAATGAATATTTTTCTTCAGTATTCAGTAGCGAGAGGGACCTTGTGGCTCATGAGAACAGTGTGAACCAGGTTAATAGACTCAAACAGGTTGATATTAAGAAGGAGGATGTGCTGGAAATTTTGAAAAGCATCAGGATAGATAAGTCCCCTGAGCCTGATGGGATATACCCAAAGTTACTACAGAAAGCGATGGAGGAGATTGCTGCGCCCTTGGCGATGATCTTTGCGTCCTTGCTCTCCACTGGAGTAGTCCCGGATGGTTGGAGGGAGGCGAATATTATTGCCCTGTTCAAGAAAGGGAATAGGAAAATCCCTGGGAATTACAGACGCATCAGTCTTACGTCTGTGGTGAGCAAAATATTGGAAAGGATTCTGAGAGATAGGATTTATGATTATTTAGAAAAACATAGTTTGATTAAAGATAGTCAGCATGGCTTTGTGAGGCACAGGTCATGCCTCACAAGCCTCATTAAATTCTTTGAGGAAGTGACAAGACACATTGATGAAGGTCGGGCAGTGGATGTGGTATATATGGATTTCAGTAAGGCATTTGATAAGGTTCCCCATGGTAGGCTCATTCAGAAAGTTAGGGGGCATGGGATACAGGGAAATTTGGCTGTCTGAATACAGAATTGGCTGGCCGAAAGAAGACAGCGAGTGGTAGTGGATGGAAAGTATTCCGCCTGGAGGTCGGTGACCAGTGGTGTCCCGCAAGGATCTGGTCTGGGACCTCTGCTCTTTGTGGTTTTTATAAATGACTTGGATGAGGAAGTGGAAGGGTGGGTTAGTAAGTTTGCCGATGACACGAAGGTTGAGGGAGTTGCAGATAGTGTTGAGGGTTGTTGCAGGTTACAACAGGAGATGGACAGGATGCAGAGCTGGGCTGAGAAGTGGCAGATGGAGTTCAACCTTGATAAATGTGAAGTGATTCATTTTGGAAGGTCGAATTTGAATGCAGAATACAGGGTTAAAGGCAGGATTCTTGGAGGTGTGGAGGAACAGAGGGATCTTGGGGTCCACGTACATAGATCCCTCAAAGTTGCCACCCAGGTTGGTAGGGTTGTTAAGAAGGCTTATGGTGCGACTTCTGGTGGCGACTATGGAGGAGTAAGTCGCACATTTGGTGGCTCCTGCTCTGGTTGGACTATTGGACTTTTCCCCCAGACTTTTTTCCGGTTTTAAACGGAAAATTTGTAGTTTGAGGCAGCTGGGCACTGTTTCCTCGCGTTGGTTTATGGAAAAAAATATCAGAAGTGTGCGAAAGGGCAGAAACAAGAAGCCATTAGCGAGCTGTGTTGAAGCTGCAATGGGAGACAGCATGGCTGAAGGGTGGACCCCTGGGGTGGCAGCGCAGCGTTCAACGGACCCAGTGATGCAGACCATTCAGGATGGTTTCGCCAGACAGAAGCGGGAATGCCTGGACCCGATCAAAGAATCAATTGATCGCCTAGAGAGCAAACTGGACGCCCAGAACCGGGCGATTCAGAAGATGGAGAAGGCGCTGCTGGAACAAGAGGAGCACCGAACAGCAGTGGAGCTGGAGGCAGGGATGCTTCGGGAACAGCAGAAAAGGCTCTTGGAGAAGGTGGAGCATCTTGAGAACTGGTCCCGCCGGCAGAATCTAAGAATTGTCGGGATCCCGGAGGGAGCAGATGCTGGAACATACGTTGCGGGTATGTTCGAAAAGCTGCTGGGGGAGGGGGCATTCCCCCGACCGCTGGAGGTGGACAGGGCGTACCGGGCGCTTGCCAGGAAGCCGCAGGTGGGGGACCCTCCCAGGGCAATGGTGGTGTGATTCCACAGGTTCCTGGACAAGGAATGTATTCTGCGTTGGGCCAAGCGCACGCGGAGTTGCAAGTGAGATAACAGCATCCTGCGGGTGTACCAGGACCTGAGGATTGAGGTTGCGAGGAAGAGGGCAGGCTTTAATCATGTCAAGGCGATTTTCTTTAAGAAGCAGGTAAAGTTTGGTCTGCTTTACCCAGCGCGTCTGTGGGTTACACATGAAGACCAACATCACTATTCTGAGTCGCGTGATGAGGCGTTGGACTTTGCAAAAAGAAAAGGGCTGCTGGGAGTTTGAGAACCTCTGGACTCAGTGACAATATGTTGGCCTATGTTGGGCCCTTTACCCTTTTCTGTTTCTCTCTGGGGGTTTTTTGTTTGTTTTTCTTTTCTGCCCCGTGGTTTGTTGGTGGAGTTTGGGTTGGGTTTTTTCTTTCTGTTGTTAAAATTGGCTATGCCTTCTCGTATTGTTTTGTATCAGTCTTTTTTGGAGCTCTGTTTAGGGGAAAAGGAAAAGAGGGGGGGAAAGTTGATTTTCCGTTTTGTTTTTGGCTCTTTTTCGGGGTAGATGTTGGTAATGTTCCTTCTGTGTTTTATCTTGTTTGTTTATACTGTTGAGCACTTTGGTAGGATGGAGACGTGCCTGTCTGGGTTTCGGTGGATGGTGCTTTTGTTATTTGTGTTTTCTTGCTGCGGGGGGTTTGTTTGGGGATTGTTGGATGAGGGAAATTGTTTGCAGAAGCGGGGGGAGGGGAGTGAGGGAACAATGGGTGGGAGACCTCTTGGCGCCAGTGGCGGAGGTCACCAAGCTAGCTGGGTGAGCTAGCTCCCGGAAGCACAATGGGGGGGGGGGGGGGGGGGGGGGTATATGCTTAGTTTATTAGCTGGGTTGGGATTTAGAGTAGTGTTGCTGGGGGGGGTGGGGGGGGGTGGGTTATGCTGATGTGGGAGGGACTTCGATGGAAGGTCGCTGAGGGGGTCGGGGGCGGGCTGCAGGAAGTGGGGCGCATGGGCGAGAGTCGAGCCCAAGAAAGGGGATGGCTGAACGGCGGGGTGGGGGGGGGGGCACTGTGCCCCCCAACTAGGCTGGTCACCTGGAATGTTTGGGGCTAAATGGGCCGGTAAAGAGGGCATGTGTGTTTGCGCACCTGAGGAGATTGAAGGCGGACGTGGTGATGCTGCAGGAGACACATCTTAAAGTAGTGGATCAGGTCAGGTTGAGGAAAGGTTGGGTTAGTCAGGTTTTCCACTCGGGGCTGGATTCAAAGACAAGAGGGGCTGCGATTCTGATTAACAAGCGAGTGGCATTTGAGGTGGGGAGGATAGTCTCGGATGTGGGAGGTCGATATATCATGGTTAGTGGCAAGCTGCAGGGGATGAAGGTAGTGCTGGTCAACATATACCCGCCAAATTGGGACGATGGGGATTTTATAAAGAGGGTGCTGGGGAAGATTCCGGACCTGGATTCGCACAGGCTGATTAGGATAAATGGTCGGCACAACATCGTGGGCTGAAAGGCCTGTTCTGTGCTATGTTCTATTACAAGTGAAAGTGAAAATCGCCCTAGTCCTAGATGACCATAAACTGCTTTCTCCTTTGAGAGAGAGCAATGACTGGTAATTATCACCTGAGGAAGGAGCAGCGCTCCGTAAGCTAGTGATATCGAAACAAACCTGTTGGACTTTAACCTGGTGTAGTAAGACTTCGTACTGTGCTCACCCCAGTCCAACGCCGGCATCTCCACATCATGGTAATTATTCAAACAGAGGATCACCACACCTCTGTGGTGAACCGGCATCGCCACGCATCATGAACCAGTTGTTCAGCCAACTGAGCTAACCGACCCCCGACTACATGACGCCACCACCAAGCATATCTACATTACAACACTTCAAACAATGACCAATGTGAGCGGTTTAGGTATGCCCAGATCCGAAGGGTTTATCTTAGACTATTTCTGGCTAAGCCACCGAAGAAGCGAAAACTGTTTTCCTGTAAGACTCTGAATAGCTCTCACGAGAGTGAGGTCACTTTTCTGTGCCTAATACAGTCAAACAGGACATTAGTTACATTCCAATTGGCAATCTTCGGATACGTCACTCTGAACTAAACCCCTACCTCTTTCGGTCGAGGTCTTTGTCATTTAAGACTTCCTAAATGAGTGTCTAGGATCTAAAACTTATTCAAAGTGAACTACACAGTTCATTTTTAATGGTATTTTATCATAAAGTATTCTAGATTTATAACATACAAAAGCGCAGAGTTTAAAACTATGAATTGGTTAACATTTCTTTGCTATCTGTTAAAAATATAAATCAGTTAACAGTCCCTTGCTATCTGCTAACAAAATAACTTCTCTAAGAGAAGGATACATTTAAACATCCTAAAGAATCTCATATCAATTTCTAAAACATTTCTAAGAAGTTTAATCGAAACATACTTACAAAACCACGATGGTCCTTGTTTGTTGAAGTAGGCTGAGGAACAGAACTTTTACTGCACCCTTAGCAGGAGAGAATGAATGCTGATTCTGTGAATCTGCCCGTCTTTTATACACATTTCTTCCTATTTAGTGAATGGCCTCTGATTGACCATCTGTTTTTTGGTAGGGGTTGGGGGCGGGGACTTGGTGGTGGTTTGGGATTTCCACCCCGGGATGCTAAATCTTTGGGCCAGTTCAATGCCTGATGCAATGTTGACTGCTCACTGGCTCACCAGCTGGCAGGCAAGACCTATTGAATTCTGAACTCTTGTGCATCCTCTGCACGCCAAACTCTTTCCCACACTGTCCGTGCTCATGCCTTCAGCTGCTTAGGCCCTGTATTCTAGAATTTTCTCCCTCTTTTCTTCAAGGCCCTCCTTCAAATCAATTTCTTTCAGCAAGCTTTTGGTCACTTTATCCAATACCAGTTGCTTTTGAAAAGTCTGCTGTGTTTCAGCTCTGGCTTCTAGCTCTTCCTGCAGTTTGTTACTTTTCTCCAGCTAGAGTCCACACCCAGGCTTAACCAATTAAGAACAGTGAAATTAGATCAGTTCTCAGACTCTCATAATCAAACACAGAACAATTGACCAAATGAACATTACATGGGGGTTGTTGGGTGGAGGTGGGGGTGATGGTGAGCGTGATGGTAAATAGGGAGGGAACAGTGGGAAGCTAACGAGATCAAGAAATAAAAATGAAGTCAGCAACAAAAGAAAATCTCTATGTGATGAAGAATCACTCCATAAATTGTGGAGCCTACCTTAGTATCAAGGCCTTGGCCAGATTCAATTCCACCTTGTGATACCATTACTGAACCATCACTGGCAAATATTGAGACAGTGCCTAAAATAGATAAATTAGTCAGAAACACAGTATGTGCTGTAAACAATAAATATCACATACAATTATTGTCTAATCAAACATATAGTAAAAATATTAACAAAAAATGGATTTTGATAGTGTATCAAGAGACTACTCAACAGAATATTGAGATAATACTAAATCTCCAAAGGGAAGGCAAAGACAACTGTAGTTACGTAATGTTCCCGGTGTTGGTAAAAACAAGCATTTATTTGAGGCAAGCATTTAAAGTGTTGCTACATGTTCCCATGTAGGAGCCAAACAGTGATTGGATATAGGTAGGACAGCCTCACACCATGAGTTTCTACCTGTAAACTAGAACATTCTGAGGATAAAAGTAACTACACAAGATAATGGACCAGATCTTCCGATCAGTAGCGATGCTGCGATTATTGCTGCTGCCTGCGAAGATCTCTGTGCTTAACATCTATGTGTTTTTAGCCATAACCTCTGGTCCCAGCTGCAGCTGTGGTGCTTCAGCACAGCATTCCACATGTCAAACAGGCAAAGAGGAACAACGCAGAAGAGGATAGGCACAGAGAGGCAGAGCAAAAAACATATCTCCCCTTTAATGACATTAACACACAAATTTTTAAAGCCCTCAAGTCTTTCAGTGGGTTAGCGAGTGTGTGGGAGGGTGAGTGGTGGATGAGCGGGTGGTGGGATGGGAGCAAGTAGTCAGGTCAGGGGATAATCAGCTCAGGTTGGCGGAGGGGGTGTTGAAGGGTTGGATAACGAGATTTGTTTGGGGACCGGATCGGCAGTCCGGTGGGGTGGGGGGCTGGTAGTCAAGTCAGGTCAAGGGGCTGGGCAGTCGATTGGGTCAGACCTTGGTGGTGGGTTAAGTTACACTCTTAATTGCTGAATTATACCAGAGATTAAATTAGTTTAACAATTCTATGTGGAAGTATCCAGGGAAGTAACGCATTTCTAACCCAAGTCTCTGATACTGAGATCAGCATAAGAGACATTGACGAAATGTCCCAGGCAGCATCGGAAGTTTAAGTTTCCTGGACAATCACAGTGCTTGTGCAAAAATCAGGGCTTTCAATCCATCCTGAGTGAAGTGCCACTCCCGATGGCTCAATATCTCCCACTATTCCGAGGCTAGGCCTCAACAACACTGTTATAGTCAACATCATAACCTGTCCACCAGATTCCAGTGCCATGAAGAAACAGAAAGTATTTTCTTTGTTAGTCAAAGTTTGGGTAGTCAAACCTCATTGCCTTTTTTGAACACTGTGTTTAATTTTAACCTGACCTTCTTGTGGAGAAACTGATATCGTGATTCAGTGAAAGATAAAATGGGCATCCCTTCAGTTTGCAGACCCGGCCTAAAGGAAAGGTATTTGTATTTTGAAAGTCTTTCTCTGAGCTCAAACTATGTCGCAGAGCAGCGAAGTTTCATAAATAATGCTGCAACTTAAAAGATTATTCATAATTTACATAAACAATGTCATAAAAATAACATTATAGTTAAGTGACAAATATGCTGAACACTAAATTAAATACTAAGCTAATAAAAAAAAAAATTTTGACCAGGATTGTGGAGGCTTGTCTGAAAGCATCCACTGTTCTCTTTGGAATATGTCAAGCTCTAATGATATTGTATATACGGCCAACGTACGTGATATTGTACATACTCCTGATGTATCTCCGGCGCTCCGGACTGGAATAATTCTCTGGCTAAATGTCAAGGCACATTAAGAGTGCAATTCAATGAACTCAAATTAAAGTCTGTTGAACGGCGCATTTAGAGGCATGTTTCCCCTGCTATTCAACAAACTATGAGTATTTTTGGACTGCACTATCCATTTTGAATTAGATAAATTTGTTTGTAAAGATACAACTGAAAGAAATCTTCCTTTCCAGCACTGAAGGCTGAATTCTGCTAATTGTTCCATTGCCACTGAATTGGGATATGATTCTTCGGAGTGTAGCTGTTTTTCAATCACTCATGTACCCTGACATTGTCCTATACAATAAGGTAAAACAGCATCTTAACAGAATTAGATACATCAAAGTTAAATTGTATTTCTAGAGAACAACAGAACCGTTCTTCCTCTCTTATGATTTCAATTACACACTCTGAACCAGCTATTCCAGCAGTGTTTATAAACAGCACTCACACAGGTAACATCCATAGCTCCAGTACATGCAGTACTTGAGAGGAACCACTGCCAGTCCTTTCTTCTTCCAATTATTGTCTGCATTGAACTTCTGAATCGCTAGTTGTCTTCCAGCCACATCCACTTTTGTTAACTGAGCTGTCCAGGTACACAACAAAAATGGTTAATGCTTCAATACGTTAAGAGTGCAACAGAAAAAACACGGTAGTGCTCTCACATCACTCAAGCGTTTTGCGTAACGTAGACACGTGCACAATTGTCAATTTACAATGGAAATAATTATTTTCATATGCTTTGTGTAATCATCTGTCGGTACGACTAAAACTAAGAAAAAATCAAATGGGCCTTGAAATGTGCCAGCTAACCTCTGCATTCTAATTAGCACTCTGAGCAAGCAAGAAAATCAATTCTATAAAAACTAATTTTCCCTGTTCAGGAACATGGGAACTAGGAGTGGGTCATTCGGCCTCTAGAGTCTGCTACTCAATGCCATCTTCCTGCACTATCCCCAAATCCCTTGATGTCATTGGTATTTAGAAGTCGAGTGACCTCTGTCTTGACCATACTCGGTGACTGAGCCCCCTCAGCCCTCTGGGGTAGAGAATTCTCAAGATTCACCACCTCGACTGAAGAAATTCCTCCTCATCTCAGAGATAAAGAGGTCAGAGGTAGGTTCTTTACGCAAAGAGTAGTGAGGCCGTGGAATGCCCTCCCTGCTACAGTAGTGAACTCGCCAACATTGAGGGCATTTAAAAGTTTATTGGATAAACATATGGATGATAATGGCATAGTGTAGGTTAGATGGCTTTTGTTTCGGTGCAACATCGTGGGCCGAAGGGCCTGTACTGCGCTGTACTGTTTAAAAAATTTTTTTTTTTTTTTTAAATGGATTACCCCTTATTTTGAGACATTGTACCCTGGTTCCCAACCAAGAGAAACATCCATCCTGCCTCTACTCTGTTGAACTCTGTAAGAATTTGGGATGTTTCAAAGAGATCACCTCTCATTCTTCTAAACTCTAAAGAACACAGGCCCAGTCTTCTCATTCTTTCCTCAAAGGACATCCCCAGAATTGGCCCGGTGAGCCTTTCTTAAAAACATGGAAAATAGGAGGAGTAGGCCATTTGGCCCTTCGGGTCTGCTCTGCGATTCCTTATGATCATGGCTGATCATCTAACTCAGTAACCTGTTCCCCCTTTCCCATTTACATCTTTGATCCCTTTAGCCCCAAGAGCTATGTCTAACTCCTTCTTGAAAACAAACAATGTTTTGGCCTCAATTCCACGCTCTGGGTGAAGGAACTCTCCTCATCTCAGTCCTAAATGGTGTACCCTGTATCCTCAGACTATGATCCCTGGTTCTGGACTCTTCCGCCATCGGAAACATCCTTCCTGCATGTACCCTGTCTATTTCTGTTAGAAATGTACAGGTTTCTTTAAGATCCCCCCTCGTTCTTCTAAACTCTAATTTCCCTTGACAGAAATCTTTGGATCCTCGCTGTCTTCAGGGGATGTCCCGGAGGACTGGAGAATAGCCAATGTTGTTCCTCTGTTTAAGAAGGGTAGCAAGGATAATCCCGGGAACTACAGGCCGGTGAGCCTTACTTCAGTGGTAGGGAAATTACTGGAGAGAATTCTTCGAGACAGGATCTACTCCCATTTGGAAGCAAATGGACGTATTAGTGAGAGGCAGCACGGTTTTGTGAAGGGGAGGTCGTGTCTCACTAACTTGATAGAGTTTTTCGAGGAGGTCACTAAGATGATTGATGCAGGTAGGGCAGTGGATGTTGTCTATATGGACTTCAGTAAGGCCTTTGACAAGGTCCCTCATGGTAGACTAGTACAAAAGGTGAAGTCACACGGGATCAGGGGTGAACTGGCAAGGTGGATACAGAACTGGCTAGGCCATAGAAGGCAGAGGGTAGCAATGGAGGGATGCTTTTCTAATTGGAGGGCTGTGACCAGTGGTGTTCCACAGGGATCAGTGCTGGGACCTTTGCTCTTTGTAGTATATATAAATGATTTGGAGGAAAATGTAACTGGTCTGATTAGTAAGTTTGCAGACGACACAAAGGTTGGTGGAATTGCGGATAGCGATGAGGACTGTCTGAGGATACAGCAGGATTTAGATTGTCTGGAGACTTGGGCGGAGAGATGGCAGATGGAGTTTAATCCGGACAAATGTGAGGTAATGCATTTTGGAAGGGCTAATGCAGGTAGGGAATATACAGTGAATGGTAGAACCCTCAAGAGTATTGAAAGTCAAAGAGACCTAGGAGTACAGGTCCACAGGTCATTGAAAGGGGCAACACAGGTGGAGAAGGTAGTCAAGAAGGCATACGGCATGCTTGCCTTCATTGGCCGGGGCATTGAGTATAAGAATTGGCAAGTCATGTTGCAGCTGTATAGAACCTTAGTTAGGCCACACTTGGAGTATAGTGTTCAATTCTGGTCGCCACACTACCAGAAGGATGTGGAGGCTTTAGAGAGGGTGCAGAAGAGATTTACCAGAATGTTGCCTGGTATGGAGGGCATAAGCTATGAGGAGCGATTGAATAAACTCGGTTTGTTCTCACTGGAACGAAGGAGGTTGAGGGGAGACCTGATAGAGGTATACAAAATTATGAGGGGCATAGACAGAGTGGATAGTCAGAGGCTTTTCCCCAGGGTAGAGGGGTCAATTACTAGGGGGCATAGGTTTAAGGTGAGAGGGGCAAGGTTTAGAGTAGATGTACGAGGCAAGTTTTTTACGCAGAGGGTAGTGGGTGCCTGGAACTCACTACCGGAGGAGGTAGTGGAAGCAGGGACGATAGGGACATTTAAGGGGCATCTTGACAAATATATGAATAGGATGGGAATAGAAGGATACGGACCCAGGAAGTGTAGAAGATTGTAGTTTAGTCGGGCAGTATGGTCGGCACGGGCTTGGAGGGCCGAAGGGCCTGTTCCTGTGCTGTACATTTCTTTGTTCTTTGTTCCAGTGAATATAATCTTAACCTCGTCAATCTCTCCTCGTACGTCAGTCCCGCCATCCCTGGAATCAGTCTAGCAAACCTTCGCTGCACTCCCTTGAGAGCAAGAACATCCTTCCTCAAATAAAGAGATCAAAACAACACACAATATTCCATGTGCAGTCTCACTAAGGCCCTGTATAATTGTAGCTCTCTGCTCCTGTACTCAAATCCTCTCGCTTTGACGAGCAACATACCATTTGCACGTCTTCTATCGCCAGTGTAGCCTTCCTCAAGCAAGGAGACAAAAACTGCGCACCACAGTCCAGGTGTGGTCTGACCAAGCTCTATACAACTACAGCAAGAGTTCTTACCGTTGAACTCAAATTATGTTGCAACAAAGGCCTATTTGGCTTCCTAATTGTTTGATGCACTTGCACGTTAGCTTTCAGTGACTTAAGAAGAATGTAGAGGTATCCTTAAACATTTCCTAATGTCTCCCCAGTTAAGAAATATTCTGCATTTCCCATCAAGGAAACACATCTGTCCAGGTATATTCCACCAGAGAAATCCAGGTACAACCTCCGCAAAGCCATCAGAGATGCCAAGAGAGAATATCAAACCAAGCTAGAGTCACAGACAGACTCTCGGCGGTTGTGGCAAGGACTAAACAACATAACGGGCTACAAAGCGAAGCCGAACAGTATCTCTGGCAGCAGCGCACCCCTCCCCGATGAACTCAATGCATTCTATGCTCGGTTCGAGCAGGTAACCAACAATCCGCTGTCGAGTGCCCCAGCAGCCCATAATTCACCAATACCCACCATCACAGCTTCCAAAGTCAGATTGGCCTTCCTGAAAGTGAACCCTCGGAAAGCGACGGGCCGGGACGGGATCCCTGGTCGTGCACTCAGAGCCTGCGCGGACCAGCTGGCAGAGGTATTCGCGGACATCTTTAACCTATCCCTACTCCACTGCGAGGTCCCCACCTGCTTCAAGAAGACCACCATCACACTGGTACCAAAGAAGAACCAGGCAACGTGCCTCAGTGACTACCGACCAGTGGCCCTGACTTCAGTCGTAATGAAGTGCTTCGAGAGGTTGATCATGAAGCGCATCACCTCCATACTCCCAGATCGCCTTGATCCACCGAAATTCGCATACCGCTGCAACCAGTCAACATCAGACACCATTTCCCTAACCCTACACTCATCCCCAGAGCATCTCGAATACAAGGACTCCTACATTAGACTCGTATTTATTGACTACAGCTCCGCCTTCAACACCATAATCCCAGCCAAGCTCATATCAAAGTTCCAAAACCTAGGACTTGGCTCCCCACTCTGCAACTGGATCCTCAATTTTCTGACCAACAGACCACAATCAGTAAGGATGAACAACAACACCTCCTCCACAATAGTCCTCAACACCGGCGCCCCACAAGGCTGCGTACGTAGCCCCCTATTCTACTCCCTGTACACACACGACTGCGTGGCAAAACTTGGTTCCAACTCCATCTACTCCAACTCATCCATTTTGCTGACGATACGACCATAGTGGGCCGGATCTCGAATAACGATAAGTCCGAATACAGGAGGGAGATAGAGAACCTAGTGGAGTGGTGTAGCGACAACAATCTCTCTTCTCAATGCCAGCAAAACTAAAGAGCTGATAATTGTCAGGAAGCAAAGTACTGTACACACCCCTGTCAGCATCAACGGGGCCAAGGTGGAAATGGTTAGCAGTTTCAAATTCCTAGGGGTGCACATCTCCAAAAATCTGTCCTGGTCCACCCACACCGAAGCTACCACCAAGAAAGCACAACAGCGCCTACACTTCCTCAGAAACTAAGGAAATTCGACATATCCACATTGACTCTTACCAACTTTTACAGATGCACCATAGAAAGCATCCTATCGGGCTTCATCACAGTCTGTTATGGCAACTGCTCGGCCTAGGACCGCAAGAAACTTCAGAGAGTCGTGAACACCGCCCAGTCCATCACACGAACCTGCCTCCCATCCATTGACTCCATCTACACCTCCCGCTGCCTGGGGAAAGCGGGCAGTATAATCAAAGATCCTCCCACCCGGCTTACTCACTCTTCCATCGGGCAGGAGATACAGAGGTCTACGCACGAACAGACTCAAAAACAGCTTCTTCCCCACTGTCACCAGACTCCTAAATGACCCTCTTATGGACTGACTTCATTAACACTACACCCTGTATGCTTCATCCGATGCCAGTGCTTATGTAGTTACATTGTATATGTTGTGTTGCCCTATTATGTATTTTCTTTTATTCCCTTTTCTTCTCATGTACTTAATGATGTGTTGAGCTGCTCGCAGAAAAATACTTTTCACTGTACCTCGGTACACGTGACAATAAACAAATCCAATCCAATCCAATCCAATCTGCCATAGTCCCACCCACTCACTCAGTCTGTCTAACTCTCCATGAAGCCTCTTTGCATCATCCACACATTTTTCATATTCCCACCAAGTTTTGTGCCATCAGCAAACTTTGAAATATTACATTTGGGCCCCACATCTAAATTATTGGTATAAATTGTTAATAACTGGAGCCTAAGCACTGATCCTTGCGATGCACTATAAGTCACAGCCTGCCAACCTGAGAATGACCCTTTTAATCCCACACTCAGTTTTCTGTCCATTAACCAAGCCTTAATCCATGCCAGCATAAGTTCCGCAATTTAGTTTACTAACCTCATGTTTGGGACCTTATCAAAAACCGTCTAAAAATCCAAATACACCACATTCACTGCTTCTCCCTAATCTATTCTGGTAGCAACTTTAAATATTTTATTTTGCTGCTGTCTATTCTCTTGAGAGCTTGACTGTTGCACTAATTCTACTGCTTCTGTTTATGTATGACATGATAAGCTTACAGTGGAATGTCTAGTTTCGTTATTCATTCGATGACCTCTTGAGATGAGAATTGGAACAATGAGATGCCTCTGCGATAGATCTCACTGGCAGGTTGATGTGATGTGTTCTACAGTCTGAGGCTCATGGCCACAATCGCACCTCAAGTTATCCCTAATTTTCCATTGATTCCACTTTTAACCCTTCACCCCAACAATTGGTCCCACTCTACCATGCAGCCCTTCAGCTGAGAACTTGGGCAGTGTTGTGTATGCATAGTGTTTGCTGACAAGAAGTCTTGTAGCTGAACAGAGGCATTTTAAGAGAACAATTGCGTGACATCATCAGAGATGACTTCATTGGCCGTTTTTGCAGGCAAACGGGCAGTTTAACATCGCAGCCTGTAGTGTTAACATCTTCTAAATAAAGCTGTACGATTTGGGTGAACCTCCAAGGCTTGCAGACTCGATCACGAATCCACCACAGGCAGATAACCTGCCCTCAGATTTGTTATGCTAGTGTTACCTTGTAATGTTGGCAAAGATGACCGTTATGATTTCTTTTAAAGGACTGCAAAATAACTAAATGGCGTGGTTTGCACTAAGAGGAATGAAAGGTAGATGGTTTTAGCAAAGATTTCTGGTACAATATTCGCCCCCTTCAGGAGGCACATGCTTATATGTGTTCTGGCCACTGACATGTTGAATGCCTCAGCCGGTTTATTAAAGCCATCAATGTGTTTTTGCTCTTAATGGCATTGTAGATCTTTCGCAGTTATCACAAGAAGTCCACACATCAGAAAATACAGTTGCAAATTATAAATGTGCAAACTCTATTCAATATAAATGGTGTGAATTTCACCATACCAGAAGATTCAGGGTATATTAAAAAACATTTCTTCCTGTGGTGCTGGATTATAAACATTGCACTGTGTCAACCAGAAGCAAATGAAGAACAATTGTGAATAAAATACTTAAACCACCTTATTGTTCACATATGATGCTGAAAAAAACAAAGGGAGAGTGAGTGCGTAAATATCACCTTAAATGTGACTGCCAAATTCGTAGCAATTTGTGCTTAAGAGCCCTTTGAGGATTCTACAAATTAATCTTTTATGTTGTGTTTAGACTGCCCAACTATTCCATCAGGACTCAGTGATGGAGAGTTACAGAATTCAACAGAGAGTAGTCAGATAGGTTCAAAGCTATAGAAAATTCCATACCAATATAATAAAACAAAATACTATGGATGCTGGAAATCCTCAATAAAATCAGAAAATGCTGGAAAATGTGTTGCGTTCACATGACTGAAGAAGAATCATATGGACTCAAAAGGTCTGTTTCTCTCTTCACAGATGCTACCAGACCTGCTGAGTTTCTTCCGCATTTTCAGTTTTTATTGAGGATTTAATAACCACGGCTTTAGTTTTCAAAGACAATAATAGGTTGTCACAGTATCATATTCTTTCCGACACAGCTCAGAACTCACATGAATACAGTTCCTGGATGCTGCAGTAGGGCAGGACAAAGCCCATTGGTGCAGTGTCTCCTTGAGCATACAAGTTCTTCTGCTTTACTCTGATTGGGTCCAATGAAAGATACTTGGCCACATGTTCCAGAATTGTTTCAATTACAAATACGTTGGGCATTGAACCTGTAAAAGCAGAAAGTTTACATTTGTTTGTCAACTTGGCATAGTTGGTGGAATTCTGGCCTCTGATACAGAATATTATAAGAAGTCTTACAACACTAGGTTAAAGTCCAACAGGTTTGTTTCGAATCACTAGCTTTTAGAGTGCAGCTCCTTCATCAGGCGAGTCACCCGATGAAGAAGCTGCGCTCCTAAAGCCAGTGATTCGAAACAAACTTGTTGGACTTTAACCTGGTGTTGTAAGACTTCTTACTGTGCCCACCCCAGTCCAACTCCGGCATCTCCACATCACAGAATATTATGGTCACATCACACAGCTGAGTTGAGCGTATAAATCTGGACTGACATTTCATTGCTGCATGTCACAGGTGCTGCCTTTCAGATTAAACTTTGTGTTCAAGGTCTATTCAACAAAAAGGAAATTATCTCATGTCGTGGACACAATTCCCCCTCAACCACATTACCAAGGTCAGATTATTGGTTCATTCATGCTTTTAATGATGAGTGGCAAATAATTGTCATTTTACTTCAATTCTCATCACTGAAATGAGTTTTAGTTTCAACTTTTAACAAGAAGTTCAATTCTAATTGAATTGGGGTGCACGGTAGCACAGTGAGGGGCAGCATGGTAGCACAGCGGTTAGCACTGTTGCTTCACAGCACCAGGGTCCCAAGTTCGATTCCCGGCTTTGGTCACTGTCTTTGCAGAGTCTGCACGATCTCTCAGAGTCTGCATAGGTTTCCTCTGGGTTTACAAGTTCTTTTCTATCCTCCCCAATTCAACTATTCTTGTGCTGGATATCATCTAAAATCCACAACTGAACATTTTGTAATCAACTACAAGGACAAGCTGAATAATTACTGTTTCTGATCTTCCTCAGTGGCAAAGTGTCTGGCTGCCACTCATACATTCATGCATTGATGTACCTAATACCGTGAGCTCAGTTTATCTCTTGAGCACACAGTCTGTGGGTCTTTTATCCATTCACTACATTTGAACCAAAATAAAACAGTTTCTAGTACCTGGAGCTCGGCACCATGTGTGGGGTGCACGGTTTGTCTTAACTGCTACAGGGATCAGCTGCCAGTTCTTACACTTGTATGCTGCAAGGAAAAAAAAGGGATTCAGTCAAATGGTAATATCTACATCTTGAACTACGTCAGAAAACTGACAATAATATAACTTTTCGTTAATGCACTGAAAATTTAGTTGGTGTGTTAAATTCCAAAAAAGCTAGACTTATTATTCCAACGTATGAATGCCTCAAAGCTTTAAATTGAAGTTACTGAGTAATTTTCATCATTGACTTAGTTCTTAATTACGAATGTAGAGAGAAAAGATGTTTGTTTGTATGTGCTGGCAGCCACAATTGCCAAGTGCTGAATGCCAGTAGTAGATAATAGCAGAGTCAAACTCGATGGGAGTGATTTTACCCCAACCAGAATGCATAAACACATATAATCTTTCTTCAATTACTAGGTTAACAGCTTCCAGATAGATTTACTTATGTTTACACGTATACAGGTAAAAATGATGCTTTGTCTTTCCAAGGTTTTCAGGAGAAATTATGGGTGTGGAAAGACAGAAATCACAATGACGATCTTACGGCTCAGCAGAACAGGCCAATTAATGGCCATGTAAGGAGCTCACCCACATATACACCAGCATTTACCCATAGTAGCGGAAACCTAGCAGCTTAATTGGATGGGTTGGTATCTGGCACGTGGGGTTTGTGTGTGTGTGGGGGGGGGGGGGGTGCTCCCTGCACTCATTGGAGGCCAACCCCTCTTCTTCATGGTCGTACTTCCCCTTTTACTCTCCCTTTCGGCCTCTCAAACCCAGTCCCGGCCAGAGCCTGCCAGCTTAGCTCCGGCAGTACCTGGATTTACTTCTGAGACCAAGCTTCTCTTTGCCAGGAGTCCCAACAATGACCACTACTCCCACCTGGCCATCCGATTGGCTGGCAAATCTCCAAGGCAGGACTTAATCCTGAGAGATTCTCCGCCAGCGGGAAGCTCCGTTTTGCCGGCAGCCCGGTGGTATCCCGACAGCATGGGGCTGCCCCACAATGGGAAACCCCACTGACCGGCCGGCGTAACGGAGCATACCGACGGCCGGTTGAGGCAGAAATGTGGCGGGGCGGAGCATCCCGCTGCTTGCCTGAAATCGATAAACACTCTTCCATGTTTTCAAAGCTGTTATGTAGCCAGCAAGGTTATTAGAAGGCTCCACCTCACCCAACCCAACTCCACCCCCCCCCCCGACATTTTAGATGGGGGGGACACAAAGGTGACATGGGCAGCACGGTAGCATTGTGGATAGCACAATTACTTCACAGCTCCAGGGTCCCAGGTTCGATTCCGGCTTGGGTCACTGACTGTGCGGAGTCTGCACATCCTCCTCGTGTGTGCGTGGGTTTCCTCCGGGTGCTCCGGTTTCCTCCCACAGTCCAAAGATGTGCAGGTTAGGTGGCTTGGCCATCATAAATTGCCCTTAGTGACCAAAATTGCCCTTTGTGTTGGGTGGGGTTACTGGGATAGGGTGGAGGTGTTGACCTTGGGTAGGGTGCTCTTTCCAAGAGCCGGTGCAGACTCGATGGGCTGAATGGCCTTCTTCTGCACTGTAAATTCTATGATAATCTATGATACGAGGTGGTATGGAAAGGGCATGGGGGCTGTATGGGGAGTGAGGAGGTCAATGGGTGAGGCCAGCTTGTGACCCAACAATCAACTACAGAACTGGGCCAATGTCCCACTGAATGGAAGTGAGTTCTCCTGAACTGTTGGCTTTGGCAGCCGCCCATCTCAATTTCCACCTTGTGCCTGCATCGGGCCCAACTCACTGGGATTAAAATAACTCATGTGCATTCGATCGGAACTCGGAAGCATGACATCAGAAAATGGCCAAACTAGCAGTGCCCAAACCAATGTTGAAAATCTGGCTCCAAGAGCTTAAGACAGAAAGGAAATGTATTTCCTGTTGGATAATTTGTTTATTACTTTATGTCCTTAAACAAGAAAGGCCAATTTTACCATGTAATAGGGCAGTTTTGTTTATTAATTAAAATTCTAATTAAAATATTATTCATCATTGTAAACGAACTAGAGGACAGCTTTGCTTTGCTCAAAAAACCCCTCTGTTTACAGATTCATAGAATCATAGGATTTGCAGTGCAGAAGAAGGCCATTCAGCCCATCGAGTCTGCACCAGCTCTTGGAAAGAGCACCATACTTAAGCCCACTCGTCCAACCTATCCCCATAACCCAGTAACCCCACCTAACCTAAGGGCAATTTAGCATGGCCAATCCACCTAACCTGCACATCTTTGGACTGTGGGTGGAAACCCGAGCACCCGGAGTAAATCCACGCAGACAGAGGGAGAACATGCAGACTCTGCACAGACAGTGACCCAAGCCGGGAATCGAACCTGGGGCCCTGGAGCTGTGAAGCAACTGTGCTAACCACTGTGTTACCGTGCTGCCCCTAGGTGCTCAAGGAATGAACCGTTATTTTGAGGCTCAAATGTTAATAATGTGTTGACACTGCACTCCTAATTTAGATACTTTACCATTATCAGAAAATGCGAAGGCAGTTCCAACCTCGTTGTCATTTGGGCTGCTTCCATTGTCACAGTAGTAAGTAATGATAATACCATTTAGTGTACCATCCTTATTAAACCCCACCTGGAACAAAACAACAGAATTGCCTTTTTTAAGGACCATTTATTGTGACAGATTTGTAGTTTCTGATTAACTACATGTTGACTTGGTAAAGGACGTGCAGTTTCACATCCTTCCTATCCTGTCACATTAACTATTAGCACAACCTTCAGTTCTCTTCTCCCTCATGCTTGCCTAGTTTCCGCTGAATTGCATCTATGCTATTTGCCTCAAATACTGCTCTGATAGCAAGCTTCACATTCTCACCACTCTCTGGGTAAAGAGGTTTCCGCGAATTCCCTGATAAAACAGAAAATGTTGGAAAAACACAGAAGACTGGCAGCATCTATTGAAGGAATTGAGGGAAATAAAGATTAAAAATTAAATTGGGATAAAATTAAAATAAAGAAATGGGATGAAAAGGGATCCAATATGTACAGCTCTCTGAAAGGGAGTTTTTCGTTGCAAATTAGTGTTTACCTAATTGACTGGGGAAACCAATGGTGTACAGACGAGGTGACTTCAAAGTGGAGCTGTAAGGGAATTGGCACTTATATGCTAAAAGCTTGGTCTACAAGGTGGGTAACATCAAATGGAAAAAATGATATATCTGTGGCATGATAACTGAAGAAAAGGTTTAAAGAAGCAGCTACCATCATAACCACACACAGCTTTAGAAAGCAGGCTCTCCCAAAATCAAGCTGTTGCTGAAAGGCTGCTGTTTGAAATCAAAACTCGAAAAGAGAAGTATCTCGACACTGAATACTGATGACGACTTTCCCAAATCTGAAAGATAATCTGTGGGGATGGTAACTATATGCTGAATTTGGCCCATAGCATTATATAATATTGGATGTTGTATGGGGAAAAAGGGGCATTTCTCAAAGTTCAGGCAACATAGGTAGTTGGGAGCATGGGGTAACTTCATGAGATACTGCCATTAATGTAGGTAGATGTACTGTTGTAGTGTATATTAGTCTTAATTATTGTGTGTCGTATTTTAAGTTAGCAAATGACCTTTACTAATTGATCACAAGACTGGACTGTTCCTCCCTGGTTTGCATATCTTTCTCACATCATATCAAATTGAAGTATCCACCAATAAGAATAGGTGTTCCATGTTACCCTTCTGGATTTGGGATACTCTCGCATTTAACATCAGTGGGGTTCTTAACAAGAGAAACAGACTGAACATTTTGAGTGCAATATGGCTCTTCTTCAGAATAGAGAGGGGAAATGTTAAAAAAGCGGTAGGTGACCTGTAATTTTGATGTGTTAATAGCAGATGAAATCTTTAGTCTTTAATACCATCATGATCACTCCCTTTGTCTTGTGTTCCATGACATATTTGTCATTTAATCTTTCTTGCCCTCTAACCTATCTTTGGCCTTCTATTTTGCTCCATCTGCCCATCCCCCCTTTTCCAACAGCATAAACCTATCACATTTCAACCCTTTTTCGGTTCCAAAAAAGAGTGATATTGAATTCTAAACTTTAACTCTGTTCCTCTCTCCACAGATGCTGTCAGAGGTGCTGGGCTTTTCAAGAATGCTTTGTTATTATAGATATCCAGTATCCACAATATTTTGCTTTTATCTTCTGGATTCCCTGATTGATTTGTTGGTGACAAACTTACACTGATGCCCTCTAGTTATGCTCTCCATAACAAATAGAAACATTCTCTCTGTGCCTATTCTACCAAGACCTTTTGTAATTTTAAAGATGCCTATTAGATTAGCCCTTCACCCTTCTGTTCTGGTTTTATCTTTCCTCACACACCCCAGTGCCTCTATATCCATTTTATAATATGACAAACAAAACTACACAAAGTACTTTAAGTGTGACCTAACTAAGGCTAGGTACAAGCTTAGCATAACTTCCCTACTTTTCAATTCTACCTTTCAGAAATAAACCGCAATGCTTGGTTTGCTTTCCGTTAAGCCGTCATTGTACTGCATCTTAATTTTTAGTGATTTGTGCATGTGTATGCACAGATTCCTTTGTTCCTCTAGTCCATTTAGATTCTTGTTTTCCAAGTGACATGTTGCTATTTTTCTTAACCAAATGCATTGTTGTTATTTGTCCCAAGTATTCTTCTGGCAATAAAGATTATTCCATTGGAAAAACGTGCCTTTTCAAAAGTTATTATTTTCCACATAATTGTTGATTTCTGAAATTCAATTCTACTTTAATTGTTCAACACATACCTTTTTATCATTTGTTTATGGGCATTGTTAGATTATTCTGCATCAAAGGAAAGCTTATATCAAAACATGGGGCGGAATTCTCCCCCCCCCCCCCACGCCGGCTAGGAGAATCGCCAGGGCGCCGCGCGAGTCCCGCCACGCCGCCCCGGCACCCGCAGGCGATTCTCCAACCCCCCCCGCAAACCGGCACGACTGGCCGCTGGGAGAATCGCCGCTCGCCATTTGTAACGAGCGAGCGGCGATTCTCTGGCCCGTATGGGCCGAGCGGCCTGACCACCATGACGGGTTCCCACCGGCGCCGTCCACACCTGGGGGGGGGGGGCGACCAGTGGGGAGGGGGAAGGGGGTTCCTGCACCGGGGGGGCGGCCTCAAAAGGGGTCAGACCCACGATCGGTGCCCACCAATCGGCGGGCCGGCCTCTCTGAAGGAGGACCTCCTTTCCTCCGCTGCCCCGCAAGATCCATCCGACATCTTCTTGCGGGCGGCCTCGGTGAGGAAGGCAACCGCGCATGCGCGGGTGACGTCATTTATGCGGCGCCGGCCGCGTCATATATGCGGCGCCACTTTTTCACGGTGCCAAGGCCCGACGCGCGTAAATGACGCAACGCTGCTCCTAGCCCCCCGGGGGCAGGAGAATAGGGGGCTCAGAGCGGCCTCCGACGCCAGAGTGAAACACTCCCGTTTTCACTCTGGCGTCGGGACTTAGTCTCCCGATGGGAGAATTGCACCCAAGACGTCTGTGATTTTTGAACTCTCACCTTGTATTTGAAAATATACCCATGGCGTTTGCCAATTGTTTTCATGTTGGTGCTCAGGTCCATTGTGCATCGAACAGGTCTGTAAGAAACAATGTGATCGCATATACGAGTGAGGAAAAAGGTACCTGATTAATGAAGAATAATACTTCAATAGGCCAGAGAGTGACCAGTTAGCTCAGTTGGGCACAAAACTAGCATGTGTTTCAGAATAACTGAAACAGAGTGCGTTTATTTGACGATGAACCTTCAGCAGACAATGAGCCAAGGACCTACCTTCAGGCAGAGCACGCTCAAATGAATGAAGACCATCAAGATACCACCAAATTGTGAACTCTACACCACCCATTTGATCTTAAAATGGAAAGTAATACAAAAATGTTTCCCCAATTTCCTAAGCTAATGAAAGGAAATCTTTGGACTATTTATCCAATTCTACTATTCAGTCCTAGCTAGTCTTTGCATGGGTGACGTGTCCCTGATCACAGCAGCACTAACACCATCACCTTCCATGGAATCTTTGATTATTTCTGTGTCTATTGATTCTATTCCTACATTTCTATCATCTTTATTTTAGGTCACCATTAAAACCTTCACTGCAGGAGTTAAAGAAGGCAGCTCAGCACCATCTTCTCAAGGGCGTTTAGAGTTGGGCAATGAATGCTGGCTTGGCCAGTGATGCCCACATCCCGAGAATGAATTTTAAAAATTAGGTGGGTGACTGAAAGCTTCGGGTAAAAGATAGGGGAACATTTTAAAGAAGAACAGAAAATGTGGTAATGTGGAGGATGGATTTCAGAGAATAAGGCAGATGCAGCTAACCACTCTTCCACCAATGTTATAGCAAAGAGAGGGAGATCACTTTGAAATTGGTGGGTCACAGGAATTGTTAAGGGTGCAAGGCTGGAAGAGGTTGGCAAGATAGAATGGGGTAAAGCTACGGCAGGGCAAAAATTTCGGAGTTTAATATATTGGTAGCCAGGAAGTCAGTGTAGATTAATAGGCCGAGGGTAATAGGAATGTAATTGGAAGGCAAAATACAGACAGCAGCATTTTCGGTAACTTGGAGTTATCAAGGGCAGCATTTGGGCTGAATGAAGACAGGCAAAGTTTGCAGATTAAAATATTTCCTTGGCGATGGATACAACATGCAGTTTGAAGATTTGATCCAGTTTGGATAGATATCACATGATCTTGCAAATGAGAACTCTGCCGAGTATCAAGAATCTAGCATGGTTAAGAGGAAGTTACAAGAAGAGAGAGAAACTGGGGAGAATGGAATAGGCAACTGCAGTCTCAATCTTCAAGATAAATAAAGCTATGATCTCTTTGTTTTTGTTGTCAAATGCGAGTGTGATAAGTAAAGAGGATTGGAAAAGGTAAAAGAGGATAGAGAGGGTTTTAAGCTTTACAGAAAAGGAACCTTGGGCATCCATGACCTCCAGAATGATCCTGGATCAGTGGTTTAGTCCAAAGGCAGCAAGGTCCTCTTGCGATAGATATAATAAAAACTCTATTTTATTATGATCTTGCAAACTATCCCTTTAAACAAGGGACAAGACAAGACAATTCAAAAAGGCACCAATAAATTTTCCTTACATTGTTGTGAAGTTTGTCGTTATTGCCTCACTGATTATAAGGAGTCCACCACACGATCACCCCTCTGTGATATGGTACGAATTAAGTAATGGCATGATGGGAAAATTGGTCAATGGGAAGACTGGTCAAAAGGTTTGATACAATATAAGAAAGGCTGAAACTACTCATTCCAGCTCACCAGGCCCAAGTAAAGAATGCTGCCCTAACCATTTTCAGACTATAATGGCCGTAGGCCAACTCTGCATAACTTGAAGTTTGAAAAGATCAGCGAAGGTCGAGCCATTCCAAAACACCGGACCTCGGCAACTCCTGATAAAACTAACTCGTCATAACCCAGGAATTTAAAACAAGATAAGTTCAGGAAGAAACAAGTCTATTCCGACCTTTCAATATTCCCTCCGAGGACTAAATAATGGTATGAGTGATATGACCAAACATGGTCTGGTCTATGCTTCCGTTTGTATTTCCGATCAAACTCCTGACCATACTGTTGTCACATAATCTTGATAATGCTAATGTATAAATATTGAGCTAATTCTCTGCGAAAGCGCGGAACTTGTGAAAGACTCAGCAGTTTTGTTGACTGCTCTCTGACTTCAAGTTTCAGCCATTACTGCATGCAGTTGTTTTCGAAAATAAAGCTTGTTATTCAGTCTTAACAAGTGTGTTGTATCTTTCTACTACAGAAGCGGGAAAATATTGACTTTGACACCTCAGTGCAGGGGTACACCTCCGTGCCTCAGGAGGAAAGTTTAAGTTTGGATGCCTGTTCCATTCGCCTCCTAAACCTCCTTCCAACCTCTTTTCCAGCTGCTAAACAAACTATACTATGCACCAACTAGTTCCCACTTCCTGTCTTGCTTGGGTGATCCATTGGGCTAAAGGAATGCAAATTGTGATGTTCTAAGTGCACGACAAACTATCAGTTTGTCCAGTTTTAGTATTGAAGATATCTTGGTATTGAGTTTTTGTTATTAGACAGATAACTCCTCCAACGATGTGTTTTTAAAGAAGATTTTCTGCTCTGCCTTCTGTCAGTTTCTGGCAGTATTAGAAAATTAAAGTTTGGGCAGGGATCCATATCACTGGGACTCATGCGGATTTTGCTCTCTGGGCAATCTTCTGATGCATGGACGAAGGTGTGAAGAGACCAAAGACCCACTCTGCAACAATGGTGCTGGAGCAAAACATATTGACCGTGATGTCTACATAAGGTGCAGATTCCCAAAATCAAGTTATTATCTAATTAGTTCCATTTTTTCTCCATAACCCTGCATTTTTTGGACAGATTAGACACGGCCGTTAGATTGCATCTCTTATATCTGTGTACCCTGGTGACCAAACCACATACCAGTGGAAACAAGTTGACTTAATTTACTACATTAAAGCCCAATCTAATTTCGAACACCTCTGTTAATTCTTCTCTTGCCCTTCTTCTCTGCTCTAAAGGAGAACAATCCAAGCGTTTAACATGCTGCATTCATATATGCAGACAAAGGAGGTATAAGAAGAGTGTTACGATCTTTCTGAAACTGTCAAATTTCTATAAGCTATAAATAAAGGAGTCAATAGATATTTCATACAGCATTCGGCTGAATCCTACCTGCAAAGCACTGTCGCAGCCACTGCCGCAGAACAAGCAACTAAGTTGGCACGAGTAGCTTTCCCTCCATAAGCTCCACCCAAGCGCTTGGCTGTGATGTTAATACTGTGAAAAGAAAAACATTCCCTATGGTGTTATCGTCTAATATTGGAGTAAAAGGCATCTGTTCATTAAAATACAAAGTTGTATGTTAAACAATTAAAACTGCAAATGCTCAAAATCTAAAATGATCATAGAATATGCCACAGTCCATCAAATCTACAAAGAGAAAAGACATTGATATTTTGGGTGTAGGTCCTTTGTTGCAACTTGATGGCACAAAATGTTCAATCGTCTTTTCTTTTTCTAACTACGGATAGACCTGTTATATATTTCCAGCATTTTCGACTGATACTTTAACACTGAACATTGCTGGTTTAGGTGGCCATTAGATCAGCAGTAATATTTTTCCTTCAGTTACAGTGTCAAAGTTACCTTGCCAAATACCTCAGCACAAAATCAACTCAACCTGTGGGTTTGCATATTTTCTCTGTCTGAGGTTACTGTTAATGGCTGAGGTCGGGCCATTTATACCCACACCCTATGGTCCTGCCTGGCCAAAAACTAGACTGGGTCTTGATTTCTATATCTGCAATGTCATAGATGATCGACTAAAGAAATCAAGACAACATTCTCTTGACTCCATGGACTTCAAGAATGACAAAGTTGGGGATCTGTATTATCCAACAATCGCAGCTGAATTGGCTGAGAGAGCATAAGGAACACGGGAAAGAAAATAACAAATTAGATAAAAATGACAGCATATTGTTATATTTGATTTGATTTATTGTCATATGAACCGAAGTACAGTGAAAAGTATTTTGTCAGTGGCCGAGGAACGTACACAGTACGTACATAGTAGACACAAGAATAATCAACAGGGAACATTGACAAATGGTACATCGACAAAACAGTGATTGGTTACAGTGGGGAACAAGGGGCCAAACAAAGCAAATACATGAGCAGGAGCAGCATAGAGCGTCGGGAATAGTGTTCTTGTAGGGAACAGATCAGTCCGAGGGAGAGTTGTTGAGGAGTCTTGTAGCTGTGGGGAAGAAGCTGTTCCTATGTCTGGATGTGTGAGTCTTCAGACTTCTGTACCTTCTCGCTGATGGAAGGGTCTGGAAAAAGGCAATGCCTGGGTGGGAGGGGTCTCTGATAATGCTGTCTGCCTTCCTCAGGCAGCGGGAGGTATACACAGAATCAATGTGCGGGTGGCAAGTTTGTGTGATTCGTTGGGCTGAGTTCACCACAGTCTGCAGTTTCTTGCGATCTTGGACTGAGCAGTTGCCATACCAGGCTGTGATGCAGCCGGATAGGATGCTCTCTATTGCACATCTGTAGAAGTTTGTGAAAGTCTATGCAGACATGCCAAACTTCTTTAGCTTCCACAGGAAGTAGAGACATTGTTGGGCTTATATTTATTTGTGTGTGGATATGGTAATCATACCCATTGGAAATTCTTTATGGTGATGGAAATGTTCATTTAAGACAAAGGCAGTGTGATAACTGTGACTGCTCTATCACTATCTCTTCAGTTATTTTCTGTTTATTTATGACATGAAAGATAAAGCATTCATGCCACATTTTACCCCGTGTTTATGTTAAAGCTTGCCTCGTACAATGTCAATCTTACTGTTCATATGTGCTGTAAAGTCATTGTAGCAAGTTGGTCACAATGTGTTACAAAAAATCTGCTTACTCCTTGACAGGTACTCCAACAGCACCGGCAACTGCTTGTTGTGCAAAGTCCAACCACTGGCTGGATGCCTGGAGATCCAAACCATCTTCAGTCGGCACACATCGACAAATCTATCCAAAAATAAACAATGCAGTAAAAATCCAATCCTTGAAGAGAATTAATTCTGATACAATCTCTGAGATTATACAACCTTAATTCAAGCAATGACTAATTGATGTTAAATCTCATGAAATTCCCCACAATGCTTCATAAGGATGCAATACAAAGAGGGCATAGTTCCATTGCATTCCCTCTGTTTCTGCACCCCTTTGGAATTTTACCTTTTATCTTATGTTGTCTCTCTGTGTTCTTCTTATCAAAACGTATCACTTAACACTTTCTACATTAACTTTCATCTGCCACTTGTCCGTCTATTCCACTAAAGTGATTATATCCTTTTGAAGTTCAACACTATCCTCCTCCCAGTTCATTATGCTGTACTTCCAAGTTTCCGTCATCTACAAATTTTGAAGCTGTGTCACATGCACCAAGGTCTAGGTCATCAACATATATCAGGAAAAGCATAGGTCCTAAAACAATTGCCGGGGAAAACTGATTATAAACCTCCCTCCGACCCGAAAAAGAACTGTTCACCGCTACTTTGTTTCCTGTCATACAGTAAATTTCCTATTCATGTTGCTGTTGTCTCTTTTATTTCATGAGCTCTAACTTTGCTCACAGGTCCATTGTGTGGCACATTATCAATTGCCTGGTGGAAGTCCAATAATGCTAAATCAAGTATTACCCTCATCTACCCCCTCTGTTACTACATCAAAACTCAAGCATTGTTATTTAAACGCTATCTTCCCTTAACAAATCTATGCTGGCTTTCCATAATTAATCCGGATTTGCCCAAATGCTGTTAATTTTGTCCTGAAATTTAAAAAAAAAACTTGATCTTGTAAATACAATATGGTACAAATTAATCTTGCTTTGCAAAGGAAAGTGCAATATGGGTGGCACGGTAACACAGTGGTTACCACTGTTGCTTCACAGTGCCAGGTTCGATTCCACGCTTGGGTCACTGACCGTGCGGAGTCTCCACGTTCTCCCCATGTCTGCATGTTTCCTCCCACAAATCCCAAAAGATGTGCTGTTAAGGTAATTTGGACATTCTGAATTCTCCCTCCACATACCTGAACAGGTGCTCGAGTGTGGCAACTAGGGGCTTTTCACAGTAACTTAATTGCAGTGTTAATGTAAGCCTACTTGTGACATTAAAGATTATTATTATCGTATCACTGGGAACAAAATCAAACAATCGCATCTGCTGATGCACATAGACCATCAACTTTGTAAGAAATTATAAAAGATCAATTCATTACACAAAAGTTGGTGTGCTTTCAAACCATAAGTTGTATTTTTATTGTCTTCTAAAGTATTTTTGATGTCCCTCAGTACAATAGATTATAGCAGGGTTTGGATTCTTGGTAGTCAGCAGATTGTTATTTGCAGGTATCACAGAATCAAAGAATCTTTACAGTGCAGGGGAGGCAATTTGGCCCGATACAATTCCAACAAAACTAGACAGGTTAGATGCAAGGAGGATGTTCCCAATCGTGTGGGTGTCCAGAATCAGGGCTCACAGTCTGAGGATAAGTGGTAGATCATTCAAGACAGAGATGAGGAGCAATTTCTTCACCCAGACAGTGGTCAGCCAGTCGAATCCATTATCACAAAGTAGTTAAGCCCAAAACCTTGTACGTTTTCAAGAAGCAGTTAGATATAGTTCTTAGGGCTAAAGGGATGAAAGGATATGGGGGTGGAAGGTGGGATCAAGTTATTGAGTTGGATGATTAGCTATGATCACAATGAATGACGGAGCAGACGTGAAGAGCCGTACCACTTCCTGCTCCTATTTCCGATGTTTCTATCAAGTCTGCTGTGGTTCTCTGAAAGAGAATTCTACTTTGCCCCAGTCTTATCCCCATAACGTTTCACGTTCTTTCTTTTCAGCTAGCAATCCAGTTCCCTTTTGAATACTTTGATCAAACTGGCCTCTTTCATTCTTTCAGGAAGTTCGTTCCAGGCTCCAACCACCCAGTCGGTGTTAAAAACCTTCCTCGAATCACCTTTACTCCTTTTGGCCATTATTTTAAACCTGGGCCCTCTAGTTCTAGATGCTCTCTTGAGTGGAAACAGTTTCTCACTGGTTAACTTGTCCTTGCCCTCAGGATCTAGAATCCCTCTATCAACTCTCCCCTCAGATCTCTTTTCTTCAAGGAAAACAGTCCAAACCTCTCAAATCTGGTCTCATAACTGTAATTGTTTAGTCCTGGAATCATTTTTGTAAATCTCCTCTGTACTCTCGCGAATGCCTTCACATCCTTCCTCAAGTATGGTAGCCAGAACTGGACGCAGTGCTCCAGATGAAGCCTAACTAGTGTCTTGTACAAATTCAACATGACTTCCTTACTCTTGTACTGAATACCCCTATAATAAAGCCTAAGATTATTAAAAGCTCTCTCAACATGCCCTGCCATCTTCAATGACTTCTGTACATTCACAACACATCCCTTTCTTCCTGCATCCCCTTTAGACTTTCTCCCTGTATTTTATAGTCTCTCCATATTCGTCCTTATGAAATGAATCACCTCACACTTCTGTGCATTGAACTTCATCTGTCACTTGTTTGCCCAATCCACCAACATGTCAATTTTGAACTTCAATAGTTAACATTGTTTCCAATCTGCAAATTTTGGAATTCTGCCTGACCACCACAGTCTAGATATATATCAGGAAGAACAATGGACCCAACACTGACACCTGGGGAACTCCACTACAATCTGAAAAACAATCATTGTACTCTACTCTCGTTTCCTGTCACTCAGGCAGTTTCTTATCCAAGTGCCTACTTTCCCTTTTATTCCATGAGCGAAAGTTTTGCTCACCAGTTTGTTGTGTGGCACTGTATCAAATGCCTTTTGAAAATCCATATACACCTGCAATATCCTGACAGACGGGCAACCACCAGATAGATGAACAAATGAATGATTTATTAAGGTAAGAAATGATGTACAGAGTGATGTAAATGCTACCATGTTCCAAGACTCCGAACTGAATAGCCCGGACTCCGCCCCAGTGTTCGCGCTCTCTGGCCTCATTGGTCGATTGGGTCACATGACCCTCCAGGGACTCACATCCCCAAAAGGCATGCTACCATAACACCACATCAACAACATTGCCCTCATCAACCTTATTTGTTGCTCAAAAACCTCCAGAAAGTTAGTTAAACATGGTTTTCCCTGAATGAATCTGTGCTTGTTTTTCTTAATTAACTGATACTTGTCCAAGTGTGAATATTCTGTCCTGAACTGTAATATCCAGGGGGTTTTCCACCACTGAAATCAAACTAAATGGCCTGTACACAGAACATAGAACATTACAGCGCAGTACAGGCCCTTCGACTCTCGATGTTGCACCGATCTGTGAAACCACTCTAAAGCCCATCTACACTATTCCCTTATCGTCCATATGTCTATCCAATGACCATTTGAATGCCCTTAGTGTTGGTGAGTCCACTACTGTTGCAGGCAGGGCATTCCACGCCCTTCCTACTCTCTGAGTAAAGAACCTACCTCTAACATCTGTCCTATATCTATCTCCCCTCAATTTAAAGCTATGTCCCCTCGTGATAGCCATCACCATCCGAGGAAAAAGGCTCTCACTGTCCACCCTATCTAATCCTCTGATCATCTTGTATGCCTCAATTAAGTCACCTCTTAGCCTTCTTCGCTCTAACGAAAACAGCCTCAAGTCCCTGAGCCTTTCCTCATAAGATCTTCCCTCCATACCAGGCAACATTCTGATAAATCCCCTCTGCAACCAGAATTGCACGCAATACTCCAAATGCGGCCGCACCAGAGTTTTGTACAGCTGCAACAATGACCTCATGGCCCCGAAACTCAATCCCTCTACCAATAAAAGCTAATACACCGTACGCCTTCTTAACAACCCTCTCAACCTGGGTGGCAACTTTCAGGGATCTATTTACATGGACACCGAGATCTCTCTGCTCATCCACACTGCCAAGAATCTTCCCATTAGCCCAGTACTTTGTCTTCCTGTTATTCCTTCCAAAATGAATCACCTCACACTTTTCTGCATTAAACTCCATTTGCCACCTCTCAGCCCAGCGCTGCAGCTTATCTATGTCCTTCTGTAACTTGTAACATCCTTCCGCACTGTCCACAACTCCACCGACTTTAGTGTCATCTGCAAATTTACTCACCCATCCTTCTACGCCCTCCTCCAGGTCATTTATAAAAATGACAAACAGCAGTGGCCCCAAAACAGATCCTTGTGGTACACCACTAGTAACTGGACTCCAGTCACAACATTTCCCATCAACCACCACCCTTTGTCTTCTTCCAGCTAGCCAATTTCTGATCCAAACTGCTAAATCATCCTGAATCCCATGCCTCCGTATTTTCTGTAGTAGCCTACCGTGGGGAACCTTATCAAACCCTTTACTGAAATCCATATACGCCACATCAACTGCTTTACCCTCATCCACCTGTTTGGTCACCTTCTCAACGAACTCAATAAGGTATGTGAGGCACGACCTACCCTTCACAAAACCGTGTTGACTGTCTCTAATCAAATTATTCCTTTCCAGATGATTATACATCCTATCTCATAAACTTTCCAAAATTCTGCCCACAACAAAAGTAAGGCTCACTGGTCTATAGTTACCTGGGTTGTCTCTACTCCCCTTCTTGAACAAGGGGACAACATTTGCTATCCTCCAGTCTTCTGGCACTATTCCTGTAGACAAAGATGACTTAAAGATCAAAACCAGAGGCTCAGCAATCTCCTCCCTAGCTTCCCAGAGAATCCTAGGATAAATCCCATCCGGCCCAGGGGACTTGTCTATTTTCACACTTTCCAGAATTGCTAACACCTCCTCCTGATGAACCTCAAGCCCTTCAAGTCTAGTAGCCTGAATCTCAGTATTCTCCTCGACAACATTGTCTTTTTCCTGTGTGAATACTGATGGAAAATATTCATTTAGCACCTCTCCTATCTCCTCGGACTCCAAGCACAACTTCCCACTACTGTCCTTGACTGGCCCTACTCTTGCCCTAGTCATTCGTTTATTCCTGACATATCTATAGAAAACTTTAGGGTTATCCTTGATCCTACCTGCCAAAGACTTCTCATGTCCCCTCCTGGCTCTTCTTAGCTCGCTCTTTAAGTCCTTCCTAGCTAACTTGTAACTCTTGAGCGCCCTAACTGAACCTTCATGTCTCATCTTTACATAAGCCTCCTTCTTCCTCTTGACAAGTGTTTTGGCTGCTTTAGTAAACCACGGTTCCCTTGCTCGACCACTTCCTCGCTGCCTGACAGGTCCATACTTATCAAGGACACGCAGTAGCTGTTCCTTGAACAAGCTCCATTGTGCACATCCCCTGCAGTTTTCCTCTAATTCTGATGCATCCTAAGTCTTGCCTCATTGCATCAGAATTGCCTTTCCCCCAGACATAACACTTGCCCTGCGGTATATACCTATCCCTTTCCATCACTAAAGTAAACGTAATCGAATTGTGGTCACTATCTCCAAAGTGCTCACCTACCTCCAAATCTAACACCTGTCCTGGTTCATTACCCAGTACCAAATCCAATATGGCCTCGCCTCTCGTTGGCCTATCTACTTACTGGGTCAGGAAACCCTCCTGCACACCTTGGACAAAAACGGACCCATCTAAAGTACTCGAACTATAGCGCTTCCAGTCAATATTTGGAAAGTTAAAGTCCCCCCATAACAACTACCCTATTGCTTTCGCTCCTATCCAGAATCATCTTAGTAATCCTTTCCTCTACATCTCTGGAACTTTTTGGAGGCCTATAGAAAACCCCTAACAGGGTGACCTCCCCTTTCCTGTTTCTAACCTCAGCCCATACCACCTCAGTAGACGAGGCCTCATCAAACGTCCTTTCTGCCACCGCAATACTGTCCTTGATTAACAATGCCACCCCTCACCCTCTTTTACCACCTTCCCTGAGCTTACTGAAATATCTAAATCCCGGCACCTGCAACAACCATTCCTGTCCCTGCTCTATCCATGTCTCCGATATGGCCACAACATCGAAGTCCCTGGTACCAACCCATGCTGCAAGTTCACCCACCTTATTCCGTATGCTCCTGGCATTGAAGAAAACACACTTTAAACCACCTTCCTGCCTGCACACTCCTGCAACTTTGAAACCTTACTCATGACCTCACTACTCTCCACCTCCTGTATACTGGAGCTACAATTCAGGTTCCCAAGCGCCTGCTGAACTAGTTTGTAAGTCGGCTCCAATTGGTAGAGGCTTTAAAATGGGAGAATGGATAAATGCAAATTACTGCGGATGCTGGAATCTGAAACCAAAATGAAAATGCTGGAAAATCTCAGCGGGGATCTCAGCATGGAGAATGCATCAGCTAACTGATGACTTACAGTTAACCGCCAAGCCTTGTTTGAATTCAAACTAGGAATGTTGACTATGATTGGTCAAGGCATTGCCCTCAGGAATGAACCAGAGAATGGCTGTTACCTATTTTATTTAGTTGAAAAAGACATGTGCATACATGTTCTTTTTGTCTGCAAAGGACACTACGTATGCTTAGCATACGTAAGTGAGCTACACTGCCAACCCAACTGATAATCTTAAATTGGTTGGCAGTGCAACTCTTAGCACACTGCAGATTGTTTAGCAAATGTTGTTTAATCGTGAAATCACTATGTTTTGAGCTTTGCAAGCCAGGGTTAGTTGGATAAGGTCAGCACCTTGCCTAATTCAAACAGCCGAAGGGGCATGCTGTTTGACAAAATCCGCCAGTCTTGGAAACGTACTGCAGGCTATAGTTCCCTCACATTTGGTGTTCTTGTGAATTATCCTGATGAGTACCAGATGAAAAGCTTTGGCAACATATGTCTTTTTTTATAATATTCAAGTTCTGCGCTGCCAAATGACTAATTCTAAATTAATAATATCTGCTTATAGACGTACATGGTACTTGAAATGGTACATGCCCTATCAGCATATCCTTCTTTTCCTTTCTCCTTTCTATACTTACCTAACTTCCCCTTAAGTACATTAGCTCAACAACTGCATGTGATAGAGCGCTTCACATTCTACCCACACTCGAGTAAATACACATTCTACCCACACTCGAGTAAATACATTTCTCCTAAATTCACTACTACATTTATGAGTGAACATCTTATATTTGTGGAAATCTTTTAGAATAAAAAAATGTAACTGGGTTCAACAAATCCTAGGTTTCTCACTGATTAGCTATCATTCCATATGATTGGGCAAAGCCAGAATCTTAACTGGTGCTGGGGAGGAGGTACCAACAGAATATAATGAATATAATGACAACATTTGCTATCCTCCAGTCTTCTGGCACTATTCCTGTAGACAAAGATGACTTAAAGATCAAAACCAGAGGCTCAGCAATCTCCTCCCTAGCTTCCCAGAGAATCCTAGGATAAATCCCATCCGGCCCAGGGGACTTGTCTATTTTCACACTTTCCAGAATTGCTAACACCTCCTCCTGATGAACCTCAAGCCCTTCAAGTCTAGTAGCCTGAATCTCAGTATTCTCCTCGACAACATTGTCTTTTTCCTGTGTGAATACTGATGGAAAATATTCATTTAGCACCTCTCCTATCTCCTCGGACTCCAAGCACAACTTCCCACTACTGTCCTTGACTGGCCCTACTCTTGCCCTAGTCATTCGTTTATTCCTGACATATCTATAGAAAACTTTAGGGTTATCCTTGATCCTACCTGCCAAAGACTTCTCATGTCCCCTCCTGGCTCTTCTTAGCTCGCTCTTTAAGTCCTTCCTAGCTAACTTGTAACTCTTGAGCGCCCTAACTGAACCTTCATGTCTCATCTTTACATAAGCCTCCTTCTTCCTCTTGACAAGTGTTTTGGCTGCTTTAGTAAACCACGGTTCCCTTGCTCGACCACTTCCTCGCTGCCTGACAGGTCCATACTTATCAAGGACACGCAGTAGCTGTTCCTTGAACAAGCTCCATTGTGCCCATCCCCTGCAGTTTTCCTCTAATTCTGATGCATCCTAAGTCTTGCCTCATCGCAGCATAATTGCATTTCCCCCAGATATAACTCTTGCCCTGCGGTATATACCTATCCCTTTCCATCACTAAAGTAAACGTAATCGAATTGTGGTCACTATCACCAAAGTGCTCACCTACCTCCAAATCTAACACCTGTCCTGGTTCATTACCTAGTACCAAATCCAATATGGCCTCGCCTCTCGTTGGCCTATCTACATACTGTGTCAGGAAACCCTCCTGCACACATTGGACAAAGGTTAAAGTCCACCATAACAACTACCCTGTTGCTTTCGTTCCTTTCCAGAATCATCTTTGCAATCCTTTCCTCTACATCTCTGGAACTTTTCGGAGGCCTATAGAAAACCCCTAACAGGGTGACCTCTCCTTTCCTGCTTCAAACCTCAGCCCATACTACCTCAGTAGACGGGTCCTCATCAAACGTCCTTTCTGCCACCGTAATACTGTCCTTGACTAACAATGCCACCCCTCCCCCTCTTTTACCACCTTCCCTGAGCTTACTGAAATATTTAAACCCCGGCACCTGCAACAACCATTCCTGTCCCTGCTCTATCCACGTCTCTGAAATGGCCACAACATCGAAGTCCCAGGGACCAACCCATGCCACAAGTTCACCCACCTTATTCCGGATGCTCCTGGCATTGAAGAAGACACATTTTAAACCACCTTCCTGCCGGCACACGGTACACTCCTGCAACTTTGAAACCTTACTCATGACCTCACTACTCTCAACCTCCCGTATACTGGAGCTACAATTCAGGTTCCCAAGCCCTTGCTGGACTAGTTTAAACCCTCCCAAAGAGCATTAGCAAATTTCCCCCCCCAAGGATATTGGTACCCCTCTGGTCCAGGTGTAGACCATCTCGTTTGTAGAGGTCCCACCGACCCCAGAAGGAGCCCCAATTATCCAGAAATCTGAAACCCTCCCTCCTGCACCATCCCTGTAGCCACGTGTTCAACTCCTCTCTCTCCCTATTCCTCATCTCGCTATCACGTGGCACGGGTAACAACCCAGAGATAATAACTCTGTTTGTCCTATATCTAAGTTTCTCCACCCTAGCTCCCTGAACTCCTGCCTTACATCCCTATCCCTATTCCTACCTATGTCGTTGGTACCTATGTGGACCACAACTTGGGGCTGCTCCCCCTCCCCCTTAAAGATCCCGAAAACACGATCCGAGACATCACGCACCCTGGCACCCAGGAGGGAACACACCAACCGCGAGTCTCTCTCGTTCCCACAGAATCTCCTATCTATCCCCCTAACTATGGTGTCTCCAATGACTAATGCTCTACTCCTCTCCCCCCTTCCCTTCTGAGCAACAGGGACAGACTCTGTGCCAGAGATCTGTACCCCATAGCTTACCCCTCGTAAGTCGCCCCCCCCCCCAACAGTATCCAAAGCGGTATACTTGTTACTAAGGGGAACGACCACAGAGGATCCCTGTACTGACTGCTTCCTCCCAGCCCCTCTCACCGTCACCCATCTATCTTTATTCTTCGGAGTAACTACATCCCTGAATCTTCTATCTATGACCACCTCTGCCTCCCGAATGATCCGAAGTTCATCCAGCTCCAGCTCCAGTTCTGTAACGCGGTTTCTGAGGAGCTGGAGATGGTGCACTTCCCACAGATGAAATCAGTAGGGACACTGTCGGCGTCCCTCACCTCAAACATTCTTCAGGAGTAACATTGCACTACCTTCCCTGCCATCCATGCCAGTTTTATCCTAGCATCCCTTTTTGAACAAGGGTGCAACATTCGCAATTCTCCTGTCCTGTGGGCACCACCACTGTATCTGAGGAAGACTGGAAGATTATCACCAATGCCTCTGCTATTTCCACTCTCACTGTGTTCATTACTCTTGGATGCATCTGATCTGATTCTTGTATCTTACATATTTTAAGTAAAGATAGCCTTTATAACACCACCTCCCTCTCAATTGCAATTTTTTCTACTGTACCAGAGATCTCCTTCTCTCACCTCGGTTTGGTTGGCATCTTCTTCCTTTGTTAGGACAGATATAAAGTAGCCGTTTGGTACATCCGCTATTTCTCCTTCCTCCTCGTACAAGTCCCCCTTTTTATCCCTAATTAGCCCTACCCTTTCTTTTACTATCCTTTTATTATTTATTTGGCTATAAAATACCTTGGCATTCCGTTTCAGGTTATCTGCAAATCAGATGATTGCTAGTGAAAAAGGGACAGGATATCTACGTCTCCAGATTTCTGCTCACTTTACACTTCAGCAAAGGTTTCCAGAGTGGGAATGCCTGCCTCAGAATGTTTCTTTATTATGGGAAATGTCTAGGACTCAAATAGAACTGTGTCATCAAAGACAAAATGCCTGAATACATAAAATAAAATAATGATATTAAATTATTTGTATTTTATTTGCTCTCCAAATCAGGTTTATAGTTTGAAAACATTTTTGATCTTTTATATTTTCTTGGAATATGAAAGTGGACTGAATTCCATGGATTTGTGTAATGAAGTTGAATGTTTGGACACAAATGCAGTGGGGAGACTGGCAGGAGGTTGCAAACCCGAAAGATTATGGAGCGGGTTTTTCCATGGTTGCTTAAAATCCCGCTCCTGTCTTTCCTACCCAGGTGGTGTGGGTGGGCATAACCCATACCTGACTGTTCCTGTCTCAATACTGATAGGGACTTTGATGAAGGGCAGAATGGAACCATCCTACAATTGGCTGTTCTAATCCAGAAAGCCAGATGGTGAAGGTTGGAACGGAAGCTAATTTTGCCACATTTTAATAAGCAATTATTTACAGAATTACAGGTTACAAGCAAGCACCTCCTCAACCAAAAATTATAGTTTCAGTATGTGTCAACTTATAGGGCACAGGTGAAACACCAATTCATGCTTACAGCTTGCAAAAAATTAAACACAATCAATATACGATTAACACTGGAAAGTGAAAAACAGCAGCTCCAGTGATAGGGGTTTTAGATTGTCATGGAGTTGGAAGGCTGTGCAGACCTTGATAGATGGTGGCCGGAATTCCTAGCCCCATTCCCGGTGTCACCAATTTTTGTCATGGTGGGATAAAGACACATCCTGCACTCCTGATCTAGCCACTTCTACTGCAGGGATAGGCATCACCTAGCCCTCCGCAATTTTCACAAAGTCGGACCAGCTTTTCAATGAGTCTCACAGATTGTGCAACTGTCCCTCAGGATGAAGCTGTAAAGTTTTATCCTTTCAGCAATTAATGGATTAACTACACCACATACAACAGGATATGCTCAGGTACATACAAAGCAAATTCCAGAGTGTGCAGGTGCATGAAATCCAAATCTAGGAGCCAGCAAACCTTTGCCCTTCAATGCTCCTCATTTTCAAATCTTAAGACGTTCTAATGTTTCTTTACAATATTTCTTGTTGCACTTTTCTTACTCTTTTCTTTTATGGTTGTTCAAATCAGATTCTCCATCTACCTCTTATCCCCCTTCTGCATGCGCGTTAATGTGCAGGTTTCTAATCCACTCAGGCAAGTATCTGCACTACGCATAGCCCCTTAACAGTGTCTTCCATGATACACTCTGGAACCCAGACTCTGGAGCCCAATGTTGAAACTGAAAAGTGAATGGGAGTTCCATTGTAAAATGTCTGGAGAAGGATCTGAGAGGTAGCAATCAAGAGAACTGGGTTTGGGGATTCATGGGCTGGGATTCTCCAATCCTGCGGCCAGGTTCTGACGCTGGCGTGAAAAGCGGTGCCAATCACACCGGCGTCAACGCTCCTCGATCTTCAGTTATGTTCCCCTTCCTAGGGGGCTACGTCGGCGCGGGAGTGGTCCCCGCAGCTCCAGCCGGTGCAGAACGGCTGGCGCGGGTTCACGCATGCGCGCTACGGATGGCGTGATTCCGTGCATACACGTGGGTTCCCGTCTCCGCGCAGGCCTCCGGGCAATATGGCGTAGCTCTATACGGGCCCGGCCTGGAGGAACATATGGAACCAGCCCGCCTGCCAATCGGTAGGCCCCGATCGCGGGCCAGGCCCCCGTGGAGGCCCCCCCCGCCAGGATGACCTCCTCACACAGAACATCCAGGCCCGCCGTGTGGGACCATACGTGACTCACGCCTGTGGGACTCGGCCGAACTCGGCGGCCACTCGGCCCATCGGGGCCCAGAGAATCGGCGAGGGGGGCCACTTTCAAAGGCCCCCGACCGGCACGGCGGCGATCCCATGGGCGCCCGAGAATCAGCAGCAGAGAATCGGTGAGCCGGCGTGGCCCGATTCTCACGCCCCCCTGGGGTTTCTCCGACCAGGCGCGGGGTCGGAGAATCCCAGCCATGAGCTTTTTAACCATAACTTTAATCTTAAAATAGGGATGAAATTTATAAACAAAATTATACAACATACGCTTTTTAATGTCATTAAATATTTAATGAATTACATTTCTCTCCATTCAATGTTTTAAAAAGTTACCTGTGTTTCCATGTGGAAATGGTACTGTTCACCTGCTCGAACTTCACCTTCAATTTTGCAAGGAGAGTTTGAAATAGCACCGGTAGGATCCCCAACAAGCAATTCCTTTCCAGGTGATGGGAAAAAGGATTTCTTATTAATGGCTTCATCGAGGGTCACGATTGGTGGTTTTCGATCCTTGTAGGAGACCGTCACTTCTCCTACCATCTGGAGAGCGTGATGCACTGAATCTTAATATGAAAATGGATATGGTTAACACCTGTGAGTAGACAGCTATGGATCTTCAGTACTAAATATCTTTTACAGCTATTATTAGCATCACAGGCCAATCAGAGCTGGCTTGCGTGGCTGAATTTAAACAAAAGCTTGGCAGTTAACTGATCCTTGGTGCATTCTCCATGGCAGCCACTCTACCAATCAAAGTGCACTTGCTGACAAATTGGCACTCTCTTCTCAATATAAATAGTTGTTCCCTTTACAATTTGTACTCTTACAAATCTGTCCTGATGGTTACAAGAGAACATGTGGGCGTGGTTGGCCGGACCTCCTTGGCTCCATTCGCATTTATCCTCCACCTCCGAGAAGAACCTGCTCGTTCGGGTTTTAGTTAAGTGAGTTCTGTGTATCGCTTTCAGTTGCATTAGACCTGGCCTTGAGCAAGTGGATGTGGAGTTGACCTGATGCAGTGCTTCGTTCCAGACTCTCCATCCAATTTCAAACCCTAGGTCCTCCTCCCATTTTTCTCTTGTCTCATCCAGTTGTGTGTGTGCCCTTCCCAGTAGTTGCCCATACAGGTCGCTGCAGTTCCCTTTCCCTAATATGTCCCTGTCCAGTAGATCTTCTAGCAGCGACTGTTGCGGTGGTCGTGCGCTTGTCCTTGTTACCTTGTGTAGGAAGTTTTT
The DNA here is from genome assembly GCF_047496885.1 of Scyliorhinus torazame. Taxonomy (NCBI): domain Eukaryota; kingdom Metazoa; phylum Chordata; class Chondrichthyes; order Carcharhiniformes; family Scyliorhinidae; genus Scyliorhinus; species Scyliorhinus torazame. The sequence continues at coordinate 77,778,674 of NC_092715.1, forward strand.
GACCTGCATATATCTTTGCTCGTTCCCAGTCAACTATAACTTTGCTGTTAGTTCCTCGACTGTTGTCAGTCTGTTCCCTAGCTGTCAGCGTCCCTCCGTCCTGTCTCCACCTTTTGAAGGTGTCATGCATTGTCGTGGGCGTGAACCTGTGGTTATTGCAGATGGGGGCCTTATTGGACATTTCTGTTAGTTTGAAGAGCTTTCGCAGTTGGTACTACAATAGATGTTGCGATCCACATTGGGCTTGTTGAGTGTTTGTTTGATGGGGATGGGACAGCAGCCGTGACTAAGGCCCTGAGGGAGTCCTCCTCCATTTGCACCCACTCGACTTCTGGCTCCTTTATCCACCTCTTTACCCTCTCCGTAGTTGCTGCTTAGCCATAATATTGCAGATTTGGGAGTGCTAGTCCCCCCATGGCTCTCGTTCTCTGTAGCACCATTTTGGGGATCCTTGAAGTTCCCCTTCCCCTCCCACACACACCCACAAACGTCATGATCAGTTTTTCTAATGAGCTGAAGAAGGCTTTGGGGATGTAGATCGGTATGGAACTGAACAGGAAGAGGAACCTGGGCAGTACGTTCATCTTGATCATCTACACTCTCCCTGCCAGGAAGAGTGGGATTGTGTCCCACCACTGCAGGTCCTTTTTTACTTACAATTGTGGCTCCCTGTCCAGTCATGGGCGATTTGGATCCCATTGTAGTGGAATTTGTGCCAGGCCTGTCTTAATGGCAGTCCTGCCTGCTCTGCCCCTCCCCCTTGCAGGTTCACCAGGAAGATCTAATTTTTGCCCAGGTTGAGTTTGTAGCCCGAGAAGACTCCAAACTCTCAAAAGCGCCATGGTTCCTTCCAAGCTGTTTTGTGGATCCGGGATGTAGAGGAGCAGTTCATTCGCATAGAATGAGACTCTGTGCTCTCTGTTCCCTCGCCGGATCCCCTTCCAATTCTTTGCCACCTTGAGCATGATCGCCAGTGGTTCAAACGCTAGGGCGAACAGCAAGGGGGCAACGGACATCCCTTCCTTGTGCCTCTGTGTAGTTGGAAGTACTTAGACCTGGTATTTGTCTGTACGCTCGCAATGGGAGCACTATACAGGAGTTTTTACACATGAGATGAACCATGCTCCAAACCGAACCACCCCAGTACCTCTATGAAGTACTTCAATTCGATTCTGTCAAAGGTCTTTTCTGCGTCCAGGGAGATGATCACCTCAGGTGTTCTCTCCCCAGATGGGGTCACGATATGTTCAGCAGGTGCCTGATGTTCGATGTTAGCTGTCTACCCTTAATAAAGCCCATTTGGTCTACTGCTACCACCTCTGGTGTGCAGTCCTTCAGTCTCCTTGGCCAGTTAATTCATTTTCATGTCTCCATTTAGCAGCGAGGTGGATCAGTAGGACCCGCATGCTGTTGGGTTTATGTCTTTCTTGGGTATCAGCGAGATTGAGGCTTGTGCTAGTGTAGGCGGCAGGGTGCCCCTCTCCAGCGAGTTTGTGAACATCTCCCGCAGATGCGGGGCCAGCACTGCAACAACATTTTTGTAGAAGCACTTCTTTGAATTTTGCGGCAAATTTTGTTGAGGCTTTCTTTCACCTGAAATATTTTGTGAGATGAGCGCACTTGTATTTATTTGAACTGTTGGCCTTCTTCAGAAGCATATAATAGGAAATCACCAATACAAATTAAATTGGTGAATTAAACTGAAGAGAATTAATTAAAATATAACCCCAAACTGAACTTATACAACATGCAACGATGAAATGTTGTTTAATATGGACACTAAATTATAAGGAACTCCAAACTTTACCGTTGTTAATAACAAGTAAGGAAAATTAGCAGATGACAGCGAGTGTGCCCTGTTAAAATATTACTTTGACAAAAAGGTCCTTAAGAGAGGGTAAATGATTAGACAATTCTAATAATAACTTCTGTAGATTTATTACTTATTCCATTTGTTGATGGGGAGGTGGGCATGGGCTGGAAGCTGATCCACTACCTCTCGAGCCAGGCCCAAGCAGTAACAGAGGTGGGTGGGTGACAAGGCTGGCAGGCGACTAGGCCTTCCTCCATTTACTGTGACATTGGCTCAGTTTAGGAACCCAGCTCTCATCCCTTATTCCCCATCACCCACCAACTGTAATTCGGCCATCTGGAAAAAAAAAAATCCAGATTTGCCCATCTGTTCAAACTGCTTCTGTTGATACGGTTGCAAAGAACTTCATCATGAATGTTTTGCTGAGTTCCATGGGTGACTAATAGACTCAGCTCAGCAGGGCTCTCTTCACACAGTTTGAAGGGGAGTGTTAGCTTTGTTTGATTGACATCTTTATCATCTTTACTATGCCACAACCTGATTTTCTTTGCAATACTTTTTCACTGCTTGTGTGTTTATTTGAACAAGAGTCGAGTAGATTGAAGCTGAGAACCTAGCTGCCTTTTCTGTACCTCTTCCAGATATTTAGCCTTTTCATAGCCCTGCTGTCTGCAGCAACAGTGCAACTCCCCTTTAAGAGCTGCTGGCTGTCTTTAATTGGAATCATTCAAACCCAATTTCTTATCTTCCCAAACAAATGTAGCCAATAAGCAGCACAGACTGCACATCCGACGCATGATAACAAGCTGCCAGCACCAAACTTGAGTGACCCATGGCCACATGAATGAACAGGTACAATCTAAACTACTATGGCAGGGGGGTGGGTACCGGAGCAAAAGGTCAGAAGGTGAAAAAATTGAGGGAGAACTAGGGAATAGGGCCAGTATGGCTCTGAGGAAGAGCAGACAGGGAGATGTTGTTGAAAACAGCGGGACTGGTGGCCTGAAGTGCATATGTTTTAATACAAGAAGTATAACAGGTAAGGCAGATGAACTTAGAGCTTGGATTAGTACTTGGAACTATGATGTTGTTACCATTACAGAGACCTGGTTGAGGGAAGGACAGGATTGGCAGCTAAACATTCCAGGATTTAGATGTTTCAGGCGGGATAGAGGGGGATGTAAAAGGGCTGGAGCAGTTGCACTACTGGTTAGGGAGAATATCACAGCTGTACTGCGGGAGGACACCTCAGAGGGCAGTGAGGCTATATGGGTAGAGATCAGGAATAAGAAGGGTGCAGTTACAATGTTGGGGTTTACTACAGGTCACCCAAAGCCAGCGGGAGACAGAGGAGCAGATAGGTAGACAGATTTTGGAAAGGAGTAAAAGCAACAGGGTTGTTGCGATGGGAACCTTTAACTTCCCCAATATTGACTGGGACTCACTTGGTGCTAGGGGCTTGGACGGGGCAGAGTTTGTAAGGAGCATCTAACAAACCTGGTATTGGGGAATGAGCCCGGCCAGGTGGTAGAAGTTTCAGTAGGGGAGCATTTCGGGAACAGTGACTAAAATTCAGTAAGTTTTAAAGTGTTGGTGGACAAGGATAAGAGTGGTCCTAGGGTGAATGTGCTAAATTGGGGGCAGGCTAATTATAACAATATTAGGCAGAAACTGAAGAACCTAGATTGGGGGCGGATGTTTGAGGGTAAATCAACATCTGACATGTGGGAGGCTTTCAAATGTCAGTTGAAAGGAATTCAGGACCGGCATGTTCCTGTGCGGAAGAAGGATAAATACGGCAAATTTCGGGAACCTTTGATAACGAGAGATATTGTAGGCCTTGTCAAAAAGAAAAAGGAGGCATTTGTCAGGGCTAGAAGGCTGGGAACAGACGAAGCCTGTGTGGAATATAAGGAAAGTAGGAAGGAACTTAAGCAAGGAGTCAGGAGGACTAAAAAGTCATTGGCAAATAGAGTTAAGGAAAATCCCAAGGCTTTTTACACGTACATAGAAAGCAAGAAGGTAGCCAGGGAAAGGGTGAGGGAATCTATGTGTGGAGCCAGAGGAAATGGGCGAGGTACTAAATGAATACTTTGCATCAATATTCACCAAAGAGAAGAAATTGGTAGATGTTGAGTCTGGAGAAGGGTGTGTAGATAGCCTGGGTCACATTGAGATCCAAAAAGACGAGGTGTTGGGCGTCTTGAAAAATATTAAGGCACATAAGTCCCCAGGGCCTGATGGTATCTACCCCAGAATACTGAAGGAGGCTAGAGAGGAAATTGCTGAGGCCTTGACAGAAATCTTTGGATCCTCACTGTCTTCCGGTGATGTCCCGGAGGACTGGAGAATAGCCAATGTTGTTCCTTTGTTTAAGAACGGTAGCAAGGATAATCCAGGGAACTGTAGGCCGGTGAGCCTTACGTCAGTGGTAGGGAAATTACTGGAGAGAATTCTTCGAGACAGGATCTACTCCCATTTGAAGCGAGAGGCAGCACGGTTTTGTGAAGCGGAGGTCGTGTCTCACTAATTTGATAGAGTTTTTCAAGGAGGTCAGAAAGATGATTGATGCAGGTAGGGCAGTGGATGTTGTCTATATGGACTTCAGTAAAGCCTTTGACAAGGTCCCTCATGGCAGACTGGTACAAAAGGTGAAGTCACACAGGATCAGGGGTGAGCTGGCAAGATGAATACAGAACTGGCTAGGTCATAGAAGGCAGAGAGTAGCAATGGAAGGGTGCTTTTCTGATTGGAGGGCTGCGACTAGTGGCATTCCGCAGGCATCAGTGCTGGGACCTTTGCTGTTCGTAGTATATATAAATGATTTGGAGGAAAATGTAACTGGTCTGATTAGTAAGTTTGCAGATGACCCAAAGGTTGGTGGAATTGCAGATAGCGATGAGGATTGTCAGAGGATACAGCAGGATTTAAATCGTTTGGAGACTTGGGCGGAGAGATGGCAGATGGAGTTTAATCCGGACAAACGTGAGGTAGTGCATTTTGGAAGGTCTAATGTATGTAGGAAATGTACAGTGAATGGTAGAACCCCGAAGAGTATTGACAGTCAGAGAGATCTAGGTGTACAGGTCCACAGGTCACACTGAAAGGGGCAACACAAGTGGAGAAGGTAGTCAAGAAGGCATACAGCATGCTTGCCTTCATTGGCCGGGGCATTGAGTATAAAAATTGGCAAGTCATGTTGCAGCTGTATAGAACCTTAGTTAGGCCACACTTGGAGTATAGTGTTCAATTCTGGTCGCCACACTACCAGAAGGATGTGGAGGCTTTAGAGAGGGTGCAGAAGAGATTTACCAGGATATTGCCTGGTGTGGAGGGCATTAGCTATGAGGAGCGGTTGAACAAACTCGGTTTGTTCTCACTAACGGAGGTTCAGGGGCGACCTGATAGAGGTCTACAAAATTATGAGAGGCATAGAGAGTGGATAGTCAGAGGCTTTTTCCCAGGGTAGAGGGGTTAATTACTAGGGGGCATAGAGGGATACGGACCCCGGAAGTGTAGAATATTTTAGTTTAGACGGGCAGCATGGTCGGCACAGGCTTGGAGGGCCGAAGGGCCTGTTCCGGTTCTGTACTTTTCTTTGTTCATTGTTTGTAATATGTTCACCACCTTGGCTGTGCTTGTTTTCAGGCATTATTAGATCTCTTGGAGCTGAATTTAATTAAATTCAGACTTGTACTTTTTCCAATTGCATTACCGGCAACACACAGTGCGATTGGCTGTCCAGCATACAGAACAGGACCACTGCTCAAAATCTCTTCAACCTCATTGGGTGGAGGCACAAATGTGTTGGATCCAGGTATGTCCTTTGCTTTCAGCACCTATAGTGTGAAATAGAATAAATTAATTAATTCAAACACTGATGTTTTGGGGTGAAATTTTGCTGGTGGGGGTAATGCCTGTGGAAATGGAACATTTTTTCTACCCTTTATTGCAATCGCAAATTCACAAATCTGATTTTGCAATGGTGCCAAAGTTCTCTTTAAAATGCCCAGCAACCTCCCACCTATGTGACATCAATAAAGGAGCCGGCGTGGTCGCACAGTGTTAGCACTGTTGCTTCACAGTGGCAGGGACCCGGGTTTGATTCCCAGCTCAGGTCACTGTCTGTGCGGAGTCTGCACGTTCTCCCAGTGTCTGCGTGGGTTTCCTCCCACAAGTCCCGAAAGACGTACTTGTTAGGTGAATTGGACATTCTGAATTCTCCCTGTGTACCTGAACAGGCGCCCGAGTGTGGTGAATTGGACATTCAACCAATAACTTCATTGCAGTGTTAATGTAAGCCTATTTGTGACACTAATAAAGATTACTATTATTAATAATCCTTATGCCATATTTGAATGAGACTTTAATTTAATGCCACATTTTATATAAATATGTAAATAAATAAAAATACAGCAAAAGAAAAATAGAAAAAATATATAAATAAATAAAAACTATGTTATATTATATATATATATATATATCTATGCCTACCAACAATTGTATCGAGGTTGAACCCAATTATTCCTTCTTTATGAATTGGAGCATAATGTTTTTTAAAAAAACACAACAAAATCAGTCCACATTCAGACAAATGTTGTGCTAAAAAAACCTAATTACGTACAAGTGTGAGTTGTGAGAAAGGTGCAAAGACACTTAAAGAGATTTGAAGAGGGCAGCACGATAGCATAGTGGTTAGCACAGTTGCTTCACAGTTCCAAGGTCCCAGGTTCGATTCCCAACTTGGGTCACTGTCAGTGTGGAGTCTGCACGTTCTCCCTGTGCCTGCGTGGGTTTCCTCCAGGTGCTCCGGTTTCTTCCCACAGTCCAAAGATGTGCGGGTTAGGTGGATTGGCCATGCTAAATTGCCCTTAGTGTCCAAAAAAGGGTGAGTGAGGGGTTACTGAACATAGAATATACAGTGCAGAAGGAGGCCATTCGGCCCATCGAGTCTGCACCGACCTACCTAAGCCCTCACGTCCACCCTATGCCCGTAACCCAATAACCCCTCCGAACCCTTTTGGACACTAAGGGCAATTTAGCATGGCCACTGGGTTACGGGGATAGGATAGAGACGTGGGCTTGAGTAGGGTGCTCTTTGTAAGAGGCTGTGCAGACTCGATGGGCTGAATGGCCTCCTTCTGCACTGTAAATTCTTTAAGAGGCTAAGCAAGTGGGCAAGATTTGGCAGATGGAAGAAAATGTGAAGAATTGAGAGGTTATCCACTTTGGACGGATAGGCAGTAGTATAGCATATTTTTTAAAATGTTGAGAGGCTGGGAAGTGTTAAATGTCAAAGGGGCTTGGATGTCCAGGTTCAAGAATCACTGAAAGGCAAAATGCAGGCACAGCAAGCAATTCAGAAGACAAATGGTCTGCTGGCCTTTACTGCAAAAGGATGTGAGTATATGTCTTACTGCAATTATATAGAGCCTTGGTGAGATCACACCTGGAGTATCACGTGCAGTTCAAGTCTCCTTAAGTTAGGAAAGATGTGCTTGTCATAGCGGGAGCACAACAAATTTTCACTAAATTAATTCTGGGAGGGAGGGATTATCTCATGAGGAAAGATTAAATAAACTGGACCTTAATCCTCCAGAATTTAGAATAGATGATCTCATTAAAACATGGAAAAGAAATACAAGGATCAACAGAGTAGATGCAGGAAGGAAGGACCCCTTGATTCGACTAGGGGGTGAATCAAGAACTAGGGGACACAGTCAGATTTAGGGGCCCAAAGGGCTGCAGAAGCTCAGTCATTGAGTATGTTCAAGATGGAGATCGCTAGATTTCTACATATGAAAAACATCAAGGGATAAGGGATAGTGCAGGCAAAGGATGCTGAAGTTGAAGGTCAACCATGATCTCACTGAATAATGGAGTGGGTTCAAAAGGCTGAATGGTCTACTCCTGTTTCTATTTCATATGTTCTTATGCTTCTAATAAACCGTGAGCCTTGATTATATATGTTTCTCTTTGCGCATTAGTGCTGGAAGACTTTACATAGATATTATTTTATTTTATTAAAAACTTGCATTTATATTGTATCTTTGATGTTGTAAAACATCCCAAGGTGCTTCATCAAAACATTCACAATATTTGTCACTTGAACCACAAAAGGAGATATTAGATCAGAAGACCAAAATCTTGGCCAGTCAAGTTTTAAGATGCATCTTAGAGGAGGGAAAAGAGGTAGAGAGGTGAATAGATTTAGGGCAGGAATTCCAGAGACTATGGTCCAGGCAGTTGAAGGCATGGCTGCCAATAATAAAGTGACTATAATCAAGGATATGCCACAGGCCAGAATTGGAGCAGAACAACTATCTTGGAAGACTGCAGAGATGGGGCAGAAATGGGTGATGTTTTTCTTGTTGGTGAAATGCTGCGAAAAAAAAATCACTAAATTCACTCTGAGTAACTACCAATTTAACAGCCACATTTACAAAACTATCAAAGTTCAGGTGTCAATGACAATCTTGATCCACAAAAATAGGTGATTTAATTTGTTTTAACATGTTTTGGGATGTTTCATGCAAAATTCAAGTGGAAGAAAGATGAAGAATAGAAGCACATATTGATAACATCCCCCATCAATCCCCATGGCATCAATGAAGTGGAGCATGTTGTAATCGTGCCATCAAGCGACACTTGATCCAGATATGGACGTAAGAGCTCAATGCCAGAAAAGTGGTGATGGTAACAGTCCTCAACATCAGGATAGCTTTTGACTCAGAAGATCTCTGAAAACAGAAAGCACCATGGGGAAATGCGCCAGTGGCTGATTCCATGAATAACAGCAAGGAAAATGGCCACCATTGTTGAAAGCCATTCTTTCCAGCCTGAGGTCGTCACTGCAGGAGTTTCTCGTGAAAACAATCTAGGCCCAGCCATCTTCATCTGCTTTAACAATAAGACTTACAACACCAGGTTAAAGTCCAACAGGTTTGTTTCGATGTCACTAGCTTTCGGAGCGCTGCTCCTTCCTCAGGTGAATGAAGAGGTATGTTCCAGAAACATATATATAGACAGATTCAAAGATGCCAGATTATGCTTGGAATGCGAGCATTAACAGGTGATTAAATCTTTCCAGATCCAGAGATGGGGTAACCCCAGGTTAAAGAGGTATGAATTGTGTCAAGCCAGGACAGTTGGTAGGATTTTGCAGGACAGATGGTAGGGGATGAATGTAATGCGACATGAATCCCAGGTCCCGGTTGAGGCCGCACTCATGTGTGCGGAACTTGGCTAGAAGCTTCTGCTCGGCGATTCTGCGTTGCTGCGCGTCCTGAAGGCCGCCTTGGAGAACGCTTACCCGTAGATCAGAGGCTGAATGCCCTTGACTGCTGAAGTGTTCCCCGACTGGAAGGGAACATTCCTGCCTGGTGATTGGTGCGCCTCATAATTCACACCTCTTTAACCTGGGGTTACCCCATCTCTGGATCTGTAAAGATTTAATCACCTGCTAATGCTCGCATTCAAAGCATTGTCTGGCATCTTTGAATCTGTCTATATATATGTTTCTGGAACATACCTCTTCATTCACCTGAGGAAGGAGCAGCACTCCAAAAGCTAGTGACATCGAAACAAACCTGTTGGACTTTAACCTGGTGTTGTAAGACTTCTTACTGTGCTCATCCCAGTCCAACGCCGGCATCTCCACATCATGCTTTAACATTAAAATTCCTTCCAATGTAAAGCCAAGAGTAGGGCTGATGATTCTACAAAACTTCACAAAATTCTCCAATTTAAAGCAACCCATGCCACCCTTGTGTCTGGTATAGTCCAAGGGCAATTAGGGATAGGCAATAAATGCTGGTTTAGACAGCGACAACCACATTCCATGAAAAAATACAACAAAAACAACTGAGTAATTCACGTGCTGAACAATGACCATCTCCAACAAGAAAATGTGCAGCCATTGGTTACACCAATGCTAAGGTATCTAAATCAACATCTTGGAGCTCACTTATGACCAGAAACAGAAATTGACCAGCCAAAGGGCATTAAAGCACAGTCTAGGTATTCTGCAAAGAGTGGTGCATTTCCTGACCTCCCAAAGCGATGCCAACATCTAGAAGGGTTGTGCTGGAAGTGCAATAGAATACTTACCACTGCCCTGGATGAGTGGAGCTTTTGCCACACTCAAGAAGCTGAACAACATCCAGACCATTGCTGTTTAATTGACTGACAAACATACCAGTAGACTTAATATTTTCCATTGGCGAAACACATGATGCAATATGTTCAATTTTCAGAATGCGCTGGAACAATTCCAAGTTCAGACTTACAACCTCAGCCTCCAAGATGGATGAAAACAGCAATGGCATTCCCATGTTCGCTTTAAAATCATATGGGTTCTTAATTTGGACCTATACCATCATTTCTTAGTCACTGTGAAAGCATCATTGTCCCAAGGATTGTAATGGTTCAAGGATCACCCCTTTCGAGAGCAACTAGGAATAGGCAATAGATCCAGCCTTGCCAGGTTCACCCACATCCAAGAACAAATTGGAACAAAATATTTTTACTTCAGTCATAATGTGATTTTTAGTCTTATACTCAGTTTTTGTTACAAGGCTTTTAAAAAGTCCGAACAAAGGGAACATGCCAAAAAGCAGCAAAATCTGTCTTTTCCCTTCAGACTACCATACTTCAGCATTTTGTGTTCTATTTCAGGTTTACAGCATTTGCAGTTTGTTTACATTTTTTCCAGTACAAATATAACTTGTTGTATTTACGAATACAGTATTGGAAACTAGTTTAACAATGCACTTCACAAATCATATGAATTACTTACTGCAGCAGCACCAGGCACATTCATGGCTGTTGTAATGTCAATGTTGTTGATAGTTGCATTTCCCTCTGTGCTCAAAACGAAGGCTGAAAATAACTCATTAGGAAGAGGCAGTAAGTCGTTGATGAACTGGGCTTCACCAGAAGTCTAGATGTAAGACAAAGGAAATATATGATTAAACTTACTCTACTAGACTACTACAAATGTTTTCCCCAGTAACAAGAAAGTATTCCATTCCATCGACCATGCTGCCAAAACTGACACGGCACTGACCACTGGGAAATTCCCAGGGTCTGCCACAGTTTAAAGAGTTTAATATTGTGTTAAAAATAAAATTTTGTTTTAAAATACCAAATCCCTATTTCTTTGCTCTCCTGGAGCAAAGTATTCTTTCCACGGTGTCTTCCAAAATAAAATAAAATTTTGGAGTTTCAGTCCAGTATCCTAGCCACAATTGGGGTGTGGTCTGGGATCGTGATATTATATGCTCCAAGCCTATCAAAACAAACTCCACCCAAAACTGTTTTGTACCTGGAAAAAATCTCATCCAAATGATGGCCTATCCTTAAAACAGCAAAATTTCAAGATTAGTGACCTTGGATGGTCTTTGTTACTTTGAATCCCTCAAAGAATGGAAAAATGGCCATTCCCGATTTGTTCTCACGCATCTCTTTATCAAAAACAGAAAGTACAAATGGTGACGTTTGCTTCCACCTGTTATAAAAGCCCCGGAGCTGCATAATAATTCAATTTTGTTTGACTCACATCAACCTAAAACTGGTTCGATTTTTAAAAAAGCTATCTGCTTATATAATCAAATGCATTTTACCTCAAAAAAACAAGCAGCATCAATGATACTATGTAGGAATCTATCACTTCTTTGGCGTACATGACAGCAACTGGGTTAGCCAACATGAGTAAGGTTTGGTTTTGTGGACTTCTCCGTGTGAAATGAAATGAACTGACATAGTTATATTTTGAGAAAGTGTGCAGTGAAATAACTTTTGCAATCTCTGGGAATTTGAATGTCACCAAAAGAAAGACCAGAATATTTTGTCCAGATGCCTGGTATACTCTAGGGTACAAATAAAAATAACATCAGACAATTCTCTGTTATGCTAAGGTACATAGTGCATAAGTCAAGTGGTGCTGAACAGAAGACAAATTGCAATCCTACCTGCAGCTGGGCACTTAATTTTGGCATCGGCTTTGTTAAAGGATATTCCTCTGGCTTGCTGCTAAAAGTTTGTTTTCCTCTGGAGATAGGACGTTCCAAAGAGTACCGGGCACTCCGATTACAAGGCGAAATAACATTTTCACTCAACAGAGACAGGAAAAACTGATCAAAGAAAGTTTAGAGTGAATTTATTAATCAAATAAACTTGAGTCAAACTTAGCGATACAAGTACAGTGTTTTAGATTTTTGGGGGTGAAATTGATCTGTTGGCAATACTAAGGTTCACATTCAGATTACTTTTGGAGACTCATTTCCTAGCCTCAGTTGTCACTTTTATTTAACTTGGAATTTAAAATCTTGACAACATTTTCCACGAAAAATAAAAATCTGCGGTGGAAAATCTGCGTCCGGTTCATTGTGAAGCCGTTTCGTCTTGCTGGTGGAGACCAACTTCACCCCTTTTATATTAACCTGCTAGAAAATTGATCATCAATCTGGAACAAATAAGAATATAATCAACAAATCATTGTAAACTGGACTGCAAAGCAGATTATCACACTGGCTTTCCATTCCTGCAGCTTTCATTGACTGCCACTGAAATTGAATCTGGATAGAAGATTGGAGGCAATTTGTCCTCGACTCAAGTAGATATTTTACCAGTTCTCACTGTATGGCAATTAGGGTCAGAAATGTTTGTCAAGTTTCCACTCCCTAAGCACTGCTGTGGAGTCTCCATTGCAAAGGTTTCAGAATTAGCGAGAGCCCAGGATCAAACTTGGAATCTCTCCTGCTTGTGTTGGCGAGTGTTATACTTGGTGACATATTTACACAATGAAGCATTAATCTCTGTCCAACCTCAAACCCTCCTTCTCCCGTAATTCATTTTACATTTAGGAACCAATATTGAATAAAAACACATTTTAGAAGTTACTCACCTTATAAAAAAGTCCAAGTGCCAGTGATTTCCTGTATTTCGCACTAACAACTAGTGGATTGTTGGCATCAGGAATGATTTCCTTCTCAAGTGTAGTCAAGGCACCTGTAACCATCATTTTTAATAATCAACGGCCAGGCTAATATGTCAGCAATATAAAAGACTTGTTATCTGCCTGGATCTCCACTGAAATGCAACTAGTTCGGTAGCACAGTGGTTAGCACTGTTTTTCACAGCGCCAGGGACCCGGGTTCGATTCCCGCTTGGGTCACTGTCTGTGCGGAGTCTGCACATTCCACCCATGTCATAGAATTTACAGTGCAGAAGGAGGCCATTCGGCCCATAGAGTCTGCATCGGCTCTTGGAAAGAGCACCCAAGCCCATGCCTCCACCCTATCCCCGTAACCCTGTAATCCCGTAATCCCATTTAATTTTTTTGGACACTAAGGGCAATTTAATGTGGCCAATCCACCTAACCTGCACATCTTTGGACTGTGGGAGGAAACTGGAGCACGCGGAAGAAACCCATGCAGACACCGGGAGAACGTGCAGACTCCGCAGTGTCTGTGTGGGTTTCCTCCGGGTGCTCCAGTTTCCTCCCACAAGTTCAGAAAGACATGCCTGTTAGGTGAACTGAACATTCTGAATTCTCCCTCTGTGTACCCGAACAGTTGCCGGAGTGTGGCGACTAGGGACTTTTCACAGTAATTTCATTGCAGTGTTAATGTAAGCCTACTTGTGACAATAAAGATTATTATTGATTATTAGTTACACCATGTCAGAACATAAGTGAGCAACTGAAAAAGCATCTAGTCAGTCTCCTGCAGAATAAAGGGAGAGGAAAAGAGGGAACTGGGAAAAGAGGGGGGGAAGCAGAAGCAGGGGCAAGGTGAGGAGAACGCAGCAAGGGTAAGGGAGGAGGCATGGGGAGGAGGTGGTGATGAGGTAAGGCAGGGAGTACAGGAGGCATGGGAGAGAGGTGGCGGAGGAGGAGACGGGAAGACAAGGAGAAGAAAGATGTGGGGAAAGAGAAGGGAGTGGAAATGGTTGCAAGGGGAGGTATGCGTTTAGGGAAGAACCAGCAAGGAAACAGGGGAAGGGGAAAGGAATATAAAAGGATGGAGGATAATGGGAACAAGAGAGGATAGGCTGGGGAGCAGTGAGGAGGTGAGAGAAAAGTTTAGGGGATAGGCTGGGAAGGAAATTAAAATAGAGGACGTGGGAGAAGTTTGTTTACATTAGTAGGGATGGAGGGCACCTTATTTTAATTTCAGCTCCAAGAGATCCTGGCTTTAAAGTGGTTTCAGGCACTTCATTGGACTAGGTATTGGAGTCCATTGGTGCCGGAGTTGTCAGTTTCTCCCTCAGTAGAGGGTGGAGGCTTTTGGCAGGAAGGAGACCTAAGCTCATGGATCAATGCAAGGTCCAGTGCCACACTTTTTTAAAAACTTGTTTGTATCCAGTGTTAGTGTCAGGCACTGTTGGTCTTGTACGAGAAATGGACATTTCTCATTTCTAGGACAGCCGCCCCTCTGACCTTGCTGAATCAGGGTAATAATTAATGCCAATTCTGGGCAGTTCTGTGCTGTAGAAACTTGCTCGTTAGAAGCGGTGTAAATCAATCACATTTCATCGAAGGCCTTTGTGCTGAGAAAGGAAGCCTTCAGCCTAACGTGCTGAGCCAGTGCATCACCCAATCCTGCTGTGTTATACCTTGACGGCAGAACCCTGCCCACTTTAAATTTCAGCTTCAGTACACATAGTAGTAGCCATCAATGGCAAAGGAAAGGCGCTTGATGGTGACTTCAAAAAACAGATCCAGACAAAGATTTAGATTACGCTGGAAAAATGGTTTTCCTGCCTAATGACATCACTTAAAATTGTCATTATTTTGGGGGGGAACTGGTGGTGTCCAGCAACAGGGCAGACAGCAGGTAGACAGATCAGCCAATTTGACAGACAGCAAAACAGGAAGTAGAAAGCATGGAATATAGTTGCCCCGATTTTGGCTGCTGTGAAGGCTCCTCAGAGCTTCCAAAATGGTGGGCGTGCTCCCAAGGTGGAACTCCCTCCTCCATTTCCAACAGATCCAATTTTTGCTGGTAGGGGAAATGGATCAGTCATGATTCAGGTGAGGAAAACCAAACTCAGCAGGGTCATCTGAACTCGGTGCTGAGTTTAAACAGACCTCATTTTGGCTGCTGCAAGGGACTGAACTTGCAATGTGGGAGTCATGAATTTACGGAGTAGACTTTTGAAGGGAAAATAAGGTCTGTATAACTACCATGATGTGAAGTCATTTAATTTAAAAATGAAGAAAACAGGCTGCAATTACGATTGAGTTTAAAAAAACCTATATTCTCGCAAGTCCGATCACTGTTTGTTCACATTTTCCCAAGGCTATTATGAATGCTTGGTCAATTTCTAATGCCTACAATTATCTCAGCAGGGGATCCTGAGGTTGCCGTGTGATTGACTGCTTAAATAAGGTATTAAAAGATTAGCGGTCTTTGATCTGGGGTAGTATAGCTGTGTGTTTTTTTATAACAGCTTAATTACTTGAGATTTAAAAATAACTTGAATGGGCTTTTAATAATGGGATTGATTCTTACCATCAAGTCGATACAGCAAATCTCTATTAGAATTATGGAACTTTATTTCCTCGCCATGTGACTCCTAAGGTTTGTCGAAGGTGGATATTGGGTGAGTTGGCATGGGTGTATAGAGGGCATGGGTGGAGCATGAGCTCACATGGGTTAGCATGTGGACTATAAGGGACCATTAGGACAGGTGAGAGGCATGTGTTGGCACTGAGGTGTGTTGCTAACTTTCCGGTTGGTTCAATTGCTCTGTTTTATTACCTTTGCTCTCGAGTCGCCAGGTATCGTTATGATACCGCCATGAGGTTCAAGTCCAAGAAATGATCAATAACTTATACCGATTAGTAAGATTCAAATCAAAGCACATTTATTATACACAGTAATCGCTACTCATGCACAAATTCTACGTCTAAGCTACTTCTATAACTAACAGGCCTATACTTAACTTCGGACTGGCCCACCAGGTCAGGGGAACAAATGGCCTTTCGTTCGGGTTCTGAGTCTGCGGGATTCAAAGTTGGTATGGATTGGTAGCTAGGAGCGCCTATCTCGTAGCGAGCGTTGAATTAAGACTTACATCTTTCGGTGGTCACTGCACCGGTCACGGTCAAGGTTGGTTCGCGTTGCTGGGTGACCCAGGCAGGACGAAGAGAGCGATTTGAACTTGGGGGCTTAACTTTATAGTCCCCAGGGGCTTCCCGCCTTTCAGGGCGGACCCTGTACCTGGTTCTAGGTGATTGGACTTCATTCCAATCGCTTGGTTCGATTTCTCCAACACTAGAGCGGTTCCCTGATCGATGGGCGGTCTTGAGGTGTTCGTTAACTTCCTTTGTGTTCGCTCCTGCTGGCGCCGGGGAGTCTGGCTTAGTTTTGTGTGTCCCAAATGTTACTATTGTTCCCGGAGATTGCTCATTAGTATGTAGATGGTTGCTACATTATCATGCTGATGGTCGCTGGTATCGATGCTGTCTGGGCTTTTGCAGAGTTAAATACACAGCAAAACTGCACCTGCTGGTTTCTGCCTGTGTTGGCTGAATTTCCCATCAGCTTTTGCCGTTCGCCATTTTAAATCGGGAGTTGGCCAATTTAGGTGGCTGCACACCCTCCTTGTGATCCTAACGTGAAGCGTGAAGGATCACATAACTGCATTGCTTTCCATTCCCTGACCTGGTGAGCACTTCTTTCACAGCCTCTACACTGACCATAACTATGCAAAAAAATTTTTAACTGACAATTCTAAGGGCCGCTATGTCAAACAGGGACATGCATTACAAAACAAGAATATGGGAACCTCTAACTATCCTTAATACACTACACTCACTTAAACATTTCATCACTCTAACTTCCTTAACCATACAAACAAAATCATAGCAGTTTATACACATTTTTCCTGGCTTGGCAGTCAAGCTCAGGATCGTACAATTGCTCATGAACATTTCTTGATTTACAACAAAACACGCAAACGAATGCTCTTTATTATAGATCGCAGGTGTCAGGGGTCTGGTCGTATCCAAAAATAGGGGATCTGATCCTATATACCGGGGTGCGAGCGCGGTAGGCTCTCCTTCTCCATTTTCTCAGACGCATAGTCTGCACAATGCAGCAGAGTATCGCCAATACCAATAGGGATTCTATCAAGTAGGACAGGGAGTACACTGGGCTCTGGGTACTGTGGGGAAGTGAATCATTAACGGCTGGGGGGGCTTGAGGTCATAGGGTTCGCGTTTGCGCGCAACTAAATGTCCATTATAACGATGAACCATGTGGAGGATGTCCTCATGGTTCTTCTTCTTTCACTTCTCTTCTCTTCTCCGGTCCTGGAGCTTCTGGAGTTCTGTGGAATCAAGCATAGTGTCTGTTACTATCTTGGATTAATATCTCGTATGATAGCCTGTCTGTCCTTCAGTGCCAATTACTCCCTTTATAATTGGTCACTATGTGTGACTCCCTCATTTTTTTTCAAAAACCGATTTTTAGGACAAGACGCACTTACAAATACTGAACCAGTGCGAGCCGTCTCGCAGACTGTGCAATTTACCATCCAAATGTTTGAGGATGTAAATAGCATATGGTTGGCAACCTAAGGGTTACCTGAAACAAAACAAAACTTTTTGAACTAAAACTTTCCAAAATGAGGTGCGTATGGGCTGCGACGGGTACGAGTTGGATGGAGTCCCCGGGTAGGACGGCGACCAATGCCATGTCTCCCCTACCCGAGTGTAGCTGAGCAGAGGGGGAGTTCCCAGGCAGGGCGGGTCCCAAGCCGTTTCTCGACTGCCTCAGCAACCGACAAGAACGGGCAAGAAATGTAGTCATCGTGGGGGGCTGCCGTATTGGTTCCTTCCTCGAACCAGAAGAGCAGTTATGAACGGGGGTCTGTGTTTCCGTCGACAGCCGAGTTCCGCTGAACTGGCGTCTGGGACCTTAACAAGTCTCTGCGGACAAACTAGTTCCTCTGAACTAGCGGCTGGCCAAACTAGTTTCTCTGACTGCCAGTGGGCGTCAGAGAGGTGGTGTGGTGGGGCCGTGGAAAAACATGTTTCCGGTCTGACATACAACATTTAACAAACACTACAAACAACATAAAACATGCTGCAGGTTCCATCAGAAAGGACACAGTTTTCTCCCAAGCGGTTCCTTTTAAAACATCATCTAGACACCTCAGTTATCGGTTGCGAACAGGGTTGCAAAGGGGTTCTCATTTTGGAAGTCAGACTCAAGGTCGTCATCTTCTCCCGGGTGCCAAACTCTTGAGTGTATCAGGGCTGATAGGGCTGCTTGGTATGATTTCGGATCGCTCTCGTCATTCCGGACGAGTCTGAACGAATTATCTCTGTGCCAATAGGTGGTGTCTAGTTGTGTGGGGACGGAATCGGGGTCATTGTGCGTCAGTGGTGGGGTTTGTTTAGGAAAGTGACCATGAAGGGATCACTCAAATCGTGGTCAGATTCGCTGGGTGTGGGTCCTGTTGCATGGGGATAGTAGGGAGGCGTACTGTGGCTATCGTCCGAGTCACAGTCGCTGTCTCTGCTGCTGCAGTCTGTGGGCGTTCCGGGGCGGAGTGTATATTTAGGGGGTGGAGTCGAGGTTGAGTCCGCGGCTGGGTTGGACGTGTTGGGGGATGGTAGGGTTACGTTGGCTGTGGGCGGGGTGTGGTGTGGTGTGCTGCGTCGAGCATGACGTGGTGTGAGTGGTTAGACTGTGTTCCATATGCCCTCAGCTGGTTGATATGGAACCACGCAGTCTTTCCGTTGGGATACTTTATCTTGTAGACGGAAGGGCTTACTTTGTCCGCAATGGAGTACGGACCCGAGTACTTAGGTGACAGGAATGTGCTGGGGTTGTATACGGAGAGCATTACTTGCTGTCCGACACTGTACTCAGTCGCATGCACTGTCTTGTCGAAACAAGCCTTGCTCTGTTTCTTTCTTGTTGCCAATTTCACTACGGCTGCTACCTGAGCCGTTTTAACATTATCTACTAATTGTTTGACTGCGTTCTCGTGTATGAGGGCCGTCACTTCGGGGCTGGTCAAGTCTAAACCTAGTAAAAATTCTGTGCTTTTCATGGGGCGTCCGGTCATGAGGGTGTGTGGGGTGTAACCTGTGGAGGTTGAAATTGTGTTACGCAAAAACATCAACGCAAAAGGGAAGACTGAGTCCCAAGTGATGTTGTTTTGCTGGACCATTTTTCTGAGGTGGATTTTAGTGTCGGATTCATGCGCTCCACGATACCACTTGACTGTGGGTGGTATGCAATTTTTGGGTAATGCCAAATATCGTGAGGACGGTCTTCATGACACATCCCGTAAAATGGGAACCTTGGTCGGATTCAATGCTGCGGAGGAGTCCCTATCTCGTAAAGATGTGGTGGGTCAAAATCTTGGCTGTGGTCTTTACAGTGTTTGTTCTGGCTGGGAATGCTTCCACCCATTTCATAAACGGGTCTATTACCACGAGTACATATTTATAACCATTCCTGCAAGGGGGCAATGGTCCTATAAAATCAATCTGGAGGTTAGTCCAGGGGCCGTTAACGGGTCGGGTGTGACTGAGTTGAGCCTTTTTGGCATATCTGTCCGGATTATTCTGGGCACAGATAAGACAATTCTCGATGTAGTGATTAACATCTTCTTTTAAACTCGGCCACCAGCAGAGCTGCCTGAGGTGGGCTGTAGTGGGATCGATTCCCTGATGTCCATGACCGTCATGGAATAAACAAATCAGTTGATTCCTGTCCTGTTCAGGAACCACATAAAGGGTGTATTTTAACACCACACCGTCATGTGTGGTCAGAGCATTTCTAAATCTATCATAGGGTGCTGGATAGTTTCCTTTTAAAATCTCCCTGAGATTGCTGTCCTGCTTCTGGGCCTCCACTAGATCCTCGATCTTAGTCTGCGAGACCTGAACTGCATTCACTGGTGCGCTCTCGGGGAGTGTCCAAACATATCCGTGCCTGGAACCTGCTTTGGCCAGTGCGTCAGCTTTTACATTTCCAGGGAGAGAGGAACGATGGTGACTTCGAACTTTGACTATCCCAAAAGTCCTGTTCTGTGCTCTCTCTAAGATGTGACGGAGCAATGGGGCTGAAGGGAGGGGCTTTCCATCTGCGGAAACAAATCCTCTTGCTTTCCACAGGGGCAGGAATTCCGTAAGGCTGTTGCAGACATAGAGGCTGTCCGAGTATATGTCTGCTGGGCTGGGGAAGGAATCTGGGTGTTCCACTATGTATGCGATGGCCGCAAGCTCTGCTGCCTGCGCGCCTAAGTGTCCTGGAAGTTTTATTGCTATTTCTTCTAGGGCGCGTCCCTGCGCGTCCTCGACATAAATACCGCAACCAGTTATGCACTTCCCATCCAATACTGTGGAAGATCCATCCACATATATCTTTATGGGCTCGCACGTGTCTGTGTGCTGGGGGCTCTGGGTTGAACTACCTATCTTTCTGGGGGGTGTTTTCGCAATAAAGGGGCCTGTGTTGTGGTGTGGAGATATAATTTCACATTCATTGGGGGTTCCAGGGTACTGTAGGTTGTCAGGTAAAAAAGTGTGGGTCTTTGTCCGTTTAACAGTGATGTCCCGTCCCTGCAAAAGAAGGATCCATCTAGCTGCTCTAATCTGACTGACTGTACCGTCCTTGAGTCGTCCGTCCAGTAAAAGTTGGGTGGGGGTGTTTTCTGTGAGGATTGTGATGGGGTTCAGTCCGGTAATGTACGAAAAATACTGAACTGGCCAAAATACTGCGAGCAGGTGCCTCTCACAGGCTGAAAATCCCTGCTCCACAGCATCTAAAATTCTGGAGGCGTAAGCTACGGGCCTTAACTGTTCGTGCTGTTCCTGGAGGAGCACGGCCGAAAGGGTGCGGTCTGTGCTTTCTACCTCTACAGCGTAAGGGGAAGGCGGGTCTGGAACTTGTAGTGCGGGGGCTGCTATGAGTGCCTGTTTTAAAGAGTCCACAGCATCCGTATGCTGCGGAAGCCATTCCCAGGGGGCTCCTTTCTTTTCGAGGTCTGAGAGGGGTGCTGCTTTGCTGGCGAAACCGTCAATATGGTTTCGGCAGTAGCCAACCAGTCCTAAAAACGACCGGAGGGCTGAAACATTCTAGGGAAGGGGCAATTTAGCAATCGAGTCAATCCTTTTATGCTCGATCTCGCGTTTACCATGTGTGATTATTGTTCCCAAATATATCACCTTCTCTTCCAAAATCCGGGCCTATTTGGGGTTAACTTTACAACTAATTGAGTGTAAGAGTTCCAGGAGTTCGGACAGAAGCTCAATGAGCTCTTCCTTGGTGTCTGTCTGCAGTCGTAGGTCGTCTTCGTACTGGACCAGACATTCGGGCCGAGAGAATTAGGCTAAACCATTTGCCAGCTGTCGGTGGAAAATGGAGGGGGAGTTGTGGAATCCTTGTGGCAGGCATGTACGTGTACTGCTGATTTTTAAAAGTGAAGGCAAATTTGTACTGGCAGGCCTTTGCCAATGGAATGGACCAGAATCCATTACTGACATCCAAAACCGTAAAGAATCGGGAATTGAGTCTCTGCTTGAGCATGGTCTCGGGACTTGTGGTTACTGTAGGGGCTGCTGCGGGGGTGATTTTGTTGAGTTCCCGGTAATCGATGGTCAGTCGCCATGATCCATCGGGCTTTCTCACTGGCCAAATCGGGACATTATTAGTGGAGGCTACTGATCTAAGTACGCCCTGCTCTAATAAGCTTTCTATTACCGTTGCGATTTCTCCCTCTGCCTCTTGAGGAAATCCATACTGTTTTTGGGGTCTAGCGTCAGGTGCTGTGATCTGTACGGAGCCAGTCATCCGGCCACAGTCGTGTTTGTGGGTCGCGAATGCTGCCCTTTTCTTTTGCAGAACTGCCCTAACCTGCTTGTCCGTGCTAAGCGTGGTCGGGTTGAACCAAAATTCGTCTACTGCGCTAATTTTGTTCGCATTTTCTCCTATGTTGAGCGTTGCGGGGGCTCTTGCAGACTTTGCCATTTTCCAGACACACTGGTTGACTGGATCAAACGATAAGTTGTGGGAATTCATAAAATCGATTCCCAGAATGTGTTCTGCTGTGTGGGGCAGGTCAACTAAAACCACGGGGTGCTTGGTGGTGATGTTGCCGATTTGAATGGGTACAGGGGCTGTGATGTGTCCCTGCTGTGAGTGGCCTGTAAAGCCGCTGAGGGTGATAGTGGCTGTAGTGGGCCACGTGTCCTTTTGGAACATGGTGGAGGAATTTATTGTGGTGCGGGACTCTCCTGTGTCCCAGAGAAATTCGATGGGCTGTCCCCGAATTTTCGCTGCAACTACCGGTCGTCCGGACCTATCCCAAAGGGTGTCGCAGACCCAACTGGGGGAGCCCGAACACCGTCAGTCCGTTCCGGTCAGGTCCGTCTGATCTGAACGGGCGCTAACACTATGAATGGGCTCTGTCTTCTTCTTACTCAGAGTGCCCGTCTGCTGGGCTCTTTGTGGCTTTCGTGGGGCATTGCACTCTCTTGCAAAGTGTCCCAACTGTCCACAGTTGTAACACTCCTGTGACTTGGGAGGGGGGCTGTTCTTTCCTTCATTTACCCATGTGGGGTTCTGGTGTGTTGTAACTGCCTGTATATCTGCGTCGGCCTGCTTTTCTTCGGGATTTTTAACTGTGGGTTTGTTTTGTACAGATTGCTCCCAGGCGCGGGACAATCTTTTCACTACCCATTTTTCATTATGAGCCTCCTCTGAGGGATCATAATTGGCGCAAGCTTTTTGTCCTGTTTCTGTGGCATGGGAGTTAAGCATGCGGGTCCATTTGGCCATGTTGTCTGGGGACAAATGGGCGCGGTCTACGTCTCCAAAGACTGCTGCAAAGTGGATCCACAGGCGTTCAGCAAACGCTGTGGGGTGTTCGGTTTTCTTTTGCCTGCATTTATTGAGGCCATCTACGGGGTCACCCCGGTTATACCCGATGGCATCCAGGATCGCGGTATGCATTTCTGCAAGGGTGCCTCCTCCTACATTCTGTGGGTCGGGAAGGGCTGCTACGACCGAAGGGTCTAAACTTAAAACTGTGAGCTTTACATGCTCTCGCTCGTCCAGGCCGTACATGGTTGCCTGCTGCTTTACTCTGGCAAAGAAATGGTGGGGGTCTGAGGTGGGGAGGAACGGTGTGATCTTACCGCATGCGTCCCGTAATTGGGTCACTGTTAAGGGGGTGGTGTATAGAAATTCCACATCATTCGATGTGGCTGTGCGGCGGGTGGTTACTGGGTTCATTGGAGCCTGAACCATCTGCTCTGTGGGGGTTTGGGGCGCTTTTCTCTTTTGGGGCTTTCCCTGCACACATGTTCCCTGAGCATATCTCTGCGCTGTCTCGTTTAATTCTTCCCAATCAGGGCCGTCATCCTCACCTAATTTTGCTCCAAACGTTTCCTGGAATCCTTTCTAGACTGAAAGCAGAGATTGCAGCTCTGCAATCTGCATCCGGCACTTTGCATGGTCTAGTGAGCTTTGTCTTTGCTCCGTGGTGGCAGCATGGAGTGCTCTTAACACTACCTTCAGGTCGCTACACTGCCTCTGCAATGCTTCTACCTGCTTCTCGGTTTCTTCAGGAACAAGGCTGCACGTTGCGTGCCCTGATAGGCCTTTTCATATTGGGACTGGAAGCTGCTTAAGTGCGCCAGACAAGACTGGTGTGCCCTTTTGGCGTCATCCACCTCTCCGTCTTTTGCTGCCAACTTCCTCTTTAATTCTAAGTTCTCTTTTTCTACCTCGCTTACATCGACCTTACTCATTCGATGTATGCCTTCTACTTCTTTCCGGAGCGTCCAAACAACCTCCTCTGTGCCTCGCAATTGTGCCAAGCAGGACACGATTGCCATCGGCTTGCGAGCTTTCCCTCAGCTCTTCTTGTGGATCTCGCTCAGGGTCTCCCACCAAGTATGTCCTATACTCCCGGGGCCTGATTCCTCGTTGTCACAGAATTCACTCCAAAGGGGCCATCCCTTCCCTTTGAGATATTTCCTCATCTCTTCTTCCCAAATGGGACATTGTCCCACTCTACTGCTGCTGGTCGCTGCGACCTCAAATTCCTCAGGGTTCATGAGGCGTTGCATTGCCTTCATTGCCATCTCTCCTATCCAAATGCTGCTCTTCAAATTTGGGACAGGGGTATTAAGGCGGGGCTGTAAATACGGGTACGGCTTTCGCTACTTTCCGAAATGCAAGCTCCCGACAGTTTTGTCGCAACAAAAATCTATCAGTATTACCTTATCGCCCTGTTAGTTACGCATGCATTCACACACTTCCGAATTATGAGGATTGATCAGAACTGCTTGGACGCTTATGGTTTTCTGTTCCCAATTGGATCTCTAATTTAAATTCTGGGTTCTGCCGGAGTGGTTATGCCACTTCTAGATCGGGTCCCGGCGGAGTCGCCAAATAATGTTGCTAACTTTCCAGTTGGTTCAATTGCTCTGTTTTATTACCTTTGCTCTCGAGTCGCCAGGTATCTTTATGATACCGCCACAAGGCTCAAGTCCAAGTAATGATCAATAACTCAATACACCGATTAGTAAGATTCAAATCAAAGCACATTTATTATACACAGTAATCGCTACTCACGCACAAATTCTACGTCTAAGCTACTTCTATAACTAACAGGCCTATACTTAACTTCGGACTGGCCCACCAGGTCAGGGGAACAAATGGCCTTTCGTTCGGGTTCTGAGTCTGCGGGATTCGAAGTTGGTATGGATTGGTAGCTAGGAGCGCATTTCTCGTAGCGAGCGTTGAATTAAGACTTACTTCTGTCGGTGGTCACTGCACCGGTCACGGTCAAGGTTGGTTCGCGTTGCTGGGTGACCCGGGCAGGACGAAGAGAGCGATTTGAACTTGGGGGCTTAACTTTATAGTCCCCAGGGGCTTCCCGCCTTTCGGGACGGACTCTGTACCTGGTTCTAGGTGATTGGACGTCGTTCCAATCGCTTGGTTCGATTTCTCCAATACTGGAGCGGTTCCCTGATGGGCGGTCTTGAGGTGTTCGTTAACCTCCTTTGTGTTGGCTCCTGCTGGCGCCGGGGAGTCTGGCTTAGTTTTGTGTGTCCCAAATGTTGCTATTGTTCCCGGGGATTGCTCATTAGTATGTAGATGGTTGCTACATTATCATGCTGATGGTCGCTGGTATCGATGCTGTCTGGGCTTTTGCAGAGTTAAATACACAGCAAACCTGCACCTGCTGGTTGCTGCCTGAATTTCCCATCAGCCTTTGCCGTTTGCCATATTAAATCGGGAGTTGGCCAATTTAGGTGCCCTATGCGGGCCATTGAGGTGGTGTGAGAGGTGGTGGCGGGTGTGAGTGCCAGGTGGCCTAAAATGTAACCAAACAAGTGGAGCAAAGTATCAAATTGAAGGAAAAAGCATAAAATTGAAGGAAAAAGCATGCAAAGTGGCAAAGATTAATGGGAGACTAGAGGACTGGGAAATCTTTAGAGGACAGCAGAAAGCTACTAAAAAAGCTGGCAATCAGTAGCTAGTGGTGTCCCTCAGGGATCAGTGTTGGGCCCACAATTGTTCACAATTTACATAGATGATTTGGTGTTGGGGACCAAGTGCAATGTGTCCAAGTTTGCAGATGACACTAAGATCAGTGGTAAAGCAAAAAGTGCAGAGGATACCGGAAGTCTGCAGAGGGATTTGGATAGGTTAAATGAATGGGCTAGGGTCTGGCAGATGGAATACAATGTTGACAAATTAGAGTTTATCCATTTTGGTAGGAATAACAGCAGAAGGGATTATTATTTAAATGATAAAATATTAAAACATGCTGCTGTGCAGAGACCTGGGTGTGCGAGTGCATGAGTCGCAAAAAGTTGGTTTACAGGTGCAACAGGTGATTAAGAAGGCAAATGGAGTTTTGTCCTTCATTGCTAGAGGGATGGAGTTTAAGACTAGGGAGGTTATGCTGTAATTGTATAAGGTGTTAGTGAGGCCACACCTGGAGTATTGTGTTCAGTTTTGGTCTCCTTACCTGAGAAAGGACGTACTGGCACTGGAGTGTGTAGAGGAGATTCACTAGGTTAATCCCAGAGTTGAGGGGGTTGGACTACAAGGAGAGGTTGAGTAAACTGGGACTGTACTCGTTGGAATTTAGAAGGATGCGGGGGGGGGATCTTATAGAAACATATAAAATTATGAAGGGAATAGATAGGATAGATGCGGGCAGGTTGTTTCCACTGGCGGGTGAAAGGAAAATTAGGGGGCATAGCCTCAAAATAAGGGGAAGGAGATTTAGGACTGAGCTTAGGAGGAGCTTCTTCACCTAAGGGGTTGTGAATCTATGGAATTCCTTGCCCAGTGAAATAGTTGAGGCTCCTTCGTTAAATGTTTTAAGATAAAGATAGATCGTTTTTTGAAGAGTAAAGGGATTAAGGGTTATGGTGTTCGGGCGGGAAAGTGGAGCTGAGTCCACAAAAGATCAGCCATGATCTCATTGAACGGCGGAGCAGGCTCAAGGGGCCAGATGGCCTACTCCTGCTCCTTCTTATGCTCTTAAAGTCCCAGAGAACTGAGGCAGCCCTTTTAATGTACTGCCTGAGCACTTGGCTGCCTGTAATCTGCTTCCAAGGATGGCAGGTGTGCAAGAGTGGGTGTGCACACCCACTTTCCCTGAAGAGAAGAACCCATGATTCAGAGGCTTTGCTGCAGAGGTGGATTCATAGATTATCATAGAATTTACAGTGCAGAAGGAGGCCATTCGGCCCATCGAGTCTGCACCGGCTCTTGGAAAGAGCACCCTACCCAAGGTCAACACCGCCAACCTATCCCCATAACCCAGTAACCCCACCCAACACTAAGGGCAATTTTGGACACTAAGGGCAATTTATCATGGCCAATCCACCTAACCTGCACATCTTTGGACTGTGGGAGGAAACCAGAGCACCCGGAGGAAACCCACGCACACACGGGGAGGATGTGCAGACTCCGCACAGACAGTGACCCAAGCCGGAATCGAACCTGGGACCCTGGAGCTGTGAAGCAATTGTGCTATCCACAAGGCTACCGTGCTGCCCGGTGGATGTGGGCAGAAAAGAAATTCCCTCCTTAAATAATCCACCTGAGTTATGAAAACACAAGTTTAGCTTTATATTTGCTGTGATGCTTATCAAAATGTGCTCCCATGCACAATTCAAAAAAGAAATCCATTGAATTTACAATCTGCGAGGCATAAAATGTACCAGGCTTCACACCAACATCGTGAAATTTATCTTGCGATTCTCAATTCCCATGTTGGCCAAAACATGTTTACCTTGTAAAGTCACATTGGAAGTGATATCTTTGTCTCGGAGGTATTTCTCTGTGGCAACAGCGTGAATAAAATCTTTACTGATTCCAGTGTAGACCATTGAAATAGATTCTACCAACAGCTTCTTATCCCAGGCTCTTAACTGAACACGGAATCCGGCACTCACATAAGTGTGGGCATTCTGCAAAAGAGAAAAGGGAAGACAGTATCAGGGATGTAACAAGTTATTTGCGCTGAAAATGTTTCAAATTGATCCATGAAGCACCAGAGGAATGCACAGATAATAAGGATGCCGGCATGTTTTAACGGGAAAAATCCAAGTTCTCTTTTGGGAACATTTGGCAGTGGCAGCAGCGCCGAGATTGACCCCGCTATTCACTGGCACTTTGCTGCTTTTTGGGGGCCTCGGGGGGGTTTCTCCCAGTCGAGGCCACACTGGCGAGCTGAGTTCGTTGGCAGGACCGGCTCCTCGCAGGCCGGGGTAGCCATTTTAAATGTCTACCCCAATCTCTACAACCACCCTTTTCAGGCCCCCCCACCGCTTTCTGGATCCCCCCGCAGCTTTACCCGCCAACCTTTTACTGTCCCCTCGAGCTCACTGTCACCCTCATGCGCGAGGGCATGGTCCAGGTCTTGCCAGGCAGAACGAGTTTGGTGTCTCGCAATCGGCCCTCGCCCAGCGAGGAACCCGATTTGGGGCTCTCGCAGGGTTCACTCGTTGCGCCCAGCGAATTGTGCCCGCCATCTCTTTTCAATGAAAGGAATGATCCAGATAATGTATCTAAACCAGAGCTGCTTGATGTTGGTTGGAATTTTAAAGTAACACCGGGAGAAGATCCTCTCTTCACTATTCCCTGAACCCGATATAAACCCATTTAATTAGCAAAGGGCTCTATGTTCAGCAGGACCCTAGAATAATGGCAGATTTTTCGTTGTAGATTTTATTTTGACTTCAATTTCTTGGCCTATGCTGTATGCAAGCCTTACTCCTCATTAGAGAGAGAACATTTAAAAAAAAATTCCCCCCAAAATCCTGGTAAATTTGTGGTGGTCCCGAAGATCAAAAAGACAATCCTCTCTGTTTTATTCTGCTAATTTTATCCGATGATCTTCCTTGACTTCACAAGGCATCAAATTAAGTGAAACCAAGATTATGGGCACGATTTTACAGAAACGTTACGAAGAGAGGTGTTACTGTGAAAAGTGTCGGGAACTGCCGCGAGCTTCCCGACACTCTGTCCGGCAAGGCTGTCACGGCTATAAATTGGTCTACTTAATGAGGCCCCACAATGGGAGAGCAGCACTTGAACCACTCCTGCACGACCAACCCAACTCAGCTCGCAGCCATGTCGCCGAGAAGACCCGCCGCAGGATTCGGGGATGCCGATTCGGCAGCTTATTGGACACTGTCGAGGCCAGACGGGATGTTCTGCTCGGCCGAGGGCCTGAGAGTGTCAGCCACAGGCCAGCCAGTGCTGCCTCGGTGGCACGGTAGCACAGTGGTTCGCACTGCTGCTTCAAAACGCCAGTGACCCGGGTTCAATTCCCAGCTTGGGTCACTGTCTGTGCGTAATCTTCATGTTCTCCCCGTGTCTGCGCGGGTTTCCTCCGGATGCTCCGGTTTCCTCCCAAGTCCAGAAAGACGTGCTTGTTAGGAAAATTGGACATTCTGAATTCTCCCTCAGTGTACCGAACATGGGATTTTCACAGTAACTTCATTGCATTGTTAATGTAAGCCTAGTTGTGACACTTAGAAAGATTATTATTATCTGTGGCAGTCAGCTCAGGGAGGGGTGACCAGGAGGATCGGCATCCAGTGCCATAAGATCAACGACCTCCACCGGGCTAAACAGGTGGCAAGGCATCGGACCCCCCACCAACCCACCAGGAGAATGTGCCTGGCACCAACCCCACCCAGCCCCGTTCCGTGCCCCAGCCCACCCATGTCCAGCAGTGCCGTTCACACTGCCCTCCCATACTCCCCATTTCCTCCCCTCCCACCCCCCTCAATATGGCCCATCTCCCCCCACCCCATGGTAATGAACCACGCGTGCATCTAACGATGCCCCCTCTGTATCCCCGCAGAGAAGTTGGCCCACAACAGACAGGAGAGGCCCAGACAGGTGGCGGTGTGCTGGATGTCAGAGTCCTCACCCCCTATGAGGAATGGGCCATGGCTGAGGATAGATCTAACACCAACGTCAAGGTCAGTGCACAGTGCAGAGGTGAGAATCCACCAGCCCCCACCCAAATGAACTGTTACCCGTGAATTGTTAATGCCATACACAATGACCCATCCCTCCCACTGAGCACATGTCCATTCTCCTGCAGGGTCTCCATCCGATGGTGCTGGTCAATCTGGGGTGGTTACCCTCCCACCCCATGAGAACAGTTCAGAGGAGAGCTCCGAGGATGCCACCGTCGGTGCATCATGGCTGTCATCCCCACCCTCCACCAGCGCAGAGACACATACCTCGGTGGACAACGGTAGCGGACAGGCTTGTGGGGCCCATTCTGGTGAGCACCACACAGTTGCTGACACACAGGAGACAGGAATGCCCAGGCGAGACAGCTGGGTTTCATACAGATGTGAGCCTCTGGAACTGGTTTACCCGGAACTTATGCAGAAGCTAGGGTGCAGTTGTGAGATTCAGAGGGGGATGTCAGCGACCCTCCAGCAGGTCCATAACCAATTGGAGGATTCCCAGAGGTTACCGGCGCAGGGGTTGGCTTGGGAAATGTGTGGCACCAAGTCCAACACTGCTAGGGTGGCAATATCAGTGGAGAGCCTGGTGCATGGCATCGGCAGCATGAGTGGAGGTGTCCAAGATGTGGCTGAGTCAGTGACGGCCATGGCTAAGAGGCTCGATAGCGCGTCCCAGTAGCTGGGGACGTGACCCAGTACCAAGCAGACCGTGATCAGGTGCGGCAGGGCATGTCACAGTCTCAGGTGGGCACTCCAGAGCACATCCCAGTCGCTATGGGAGGTCTCCCAGTCCTATGTGGGCATACCCAAGGCACTGCGGAACATGTCCCAGTCTCAGGTGGGCATAGCTGAGGCAGCGCAGAGCATGTCCTGGTCACTGGGAGATACATCCCAGTCACTGCTGGGCATTGCTGGGACACTCCAGAGCATGTCACAGTCACTGAGGGGTGTCAACACTGCTGCAGATACTGATACTGCTCAAGGCTGGCAGAGTTGGCTGGCTCAGGGGCAGCTGGGGCTCAATGGCGATGCTTAGTAAATGTGAAATTGCTCCAAGGTAAGGATGCACAATGCATGGGACAGAAAATGCGGGACGGAGAATGTTGTAAGGCGAATGTGTTTACTATGTTAAATCACCATTTTGACTGGCATTGCATACATATAAACAACAGAATAAAAAAAGTGGAAGTCTCAGTGTCTTGGCATGTTAATTAGGCAGGATCTGGAAATTTCAATTTCCCATTGGAGGGTTGAGATGCAGAGATAAAGTCAGCATTGTGTCAAACATCACGCCGGCATGTAATGGGGTCATACTTATCATAAATTTGCATGCTATGAATGCTTATTAACATGGAACAGTTTTTAATAAAGTCCGATTCTCGGTGAGTCGGTTAGCTCAGTTGGCTGGACAGCTGGTTCGTGATGCAGAGCAACGCAACAGCGCAAGTTCAATTCCCGTACCAGCAGAGATTATCCATGAAGGCCCCACCTTCTCAACCTTGCCCCTCGCCTGAAGTGTGGTGACCCTCATTAAATCACCACCAGTCAGCTCTCTCATTAAAAAAAGAAGAGCAGCTGATGATCCTTGGGGACTGTGGTGACTTTTTCACTTTCATTATTGGGATAATGGCAGATGAGAATTGACCTTATTGCACCTGGTTCATGATCATTTAGAAGTGGCATGCCCCGGTTGGCTTCATGCAGTTGTGAATGAGGTAAGTCGTTGGCCATGTTGAACTAGGTGGCACAAGGTGGTGGATGTTGAAAGGTTGGTGTTCACGCGCATTGACATGTAAAGGAGGGAAGGGAGAATGGGCAGAGGTTTGTGATCAGTTGCAGGGAGATGCAGTGGAGGGAGGAGCCTAGTCTCGTATGTGGCGGATTTGTAAGGGGGGTAAGGGGTTCAAGGATGGGCTTGAAAGATGGATGGTATGCTAAAGGGTGGAGATGATACTATCAATGCAGCATTCTTGCAGTTCAATTGAGGATGCTGGATGGCAGAAGGAACAGTCCCAATCAAAGGGAGGTATTGTATTGGGAATGAGGGCAGGTCCAGAGTCATAGTTGGAAATTTGAAGGTCTTATGGGGTGGAACACAAGGGCAGACAAAAGTATGGGAAAGGAGAATGGGGTTTCCAGGATCAGATTGAACACTGGGATGGTTATGGTTGTAGGGAAATAGTAACTGGGTCCAAAGTAAAGGGAGGCTCCAGGCTAACAGACGGGAGAGGAAAGGTTATGATGGCTGGGTCCTGGGCAGCACGGTGGCGCAGTCGTTAGCACAGCTGTCTCACGGAGCCGAGGTCCCAGGTTCGATCCCGGCTCTGGGTTAACTCGGTTAACTGGGTTACCTGGGTTAACTGTCCGTGTGGAGTTTGCACATTCTCCCCGTGTTTGTGTGGGTTTCGACCCCACAATCCAAAGATGTGCAGGCTAGGTGGATTGGCCACGCTAAAATTGCCCTTAATTGGAAAAACTGAATTGGGTACTCTTAATTTATTTTTAAATAATTTTTAAAACGATGGCTGGGTCAAGGGGGCAAGCGTGAGGGTGAAAGCGGGGCAGAAGGTACAGCAACATATCTCAAAAGTCAGAGCCATCGTAATGTTCGGCTTTCATTTCAAACACAACTATTCTGAATTTGAGCTTGATTAAAGTGGGAGGGTCATTTTGGTTGGTTGGGGTTCACTGAGGGTAAAAGTCTCCATCGTCCCAGATGACCATAGACGGGTGTACACCTAGCTGATTAAAGGAGCTCCCTAATAATTATTCAAATAGATGCAAACCAATAATCAAATAGATGCAAACCAATAATGTGCATTAACTCATATGTACATCTGCCCTCTTCACACTGTATAATTCCTGCCGTAATTAAGGATCTTATTCACTGCAACCTCGGGAGAAGGAGAGAATGGGAAGGAGAGCTGCTGCTGTCCAATAACAGAGCTCACAAGGCCAAAAACAGGCAGCCCAGACGGGGAGGCTCGTCAGGATGCAGACATCCAGGAGGGACATTGGCGAAGACGGGTGCTGGAACATCAACGTATCCAAATGAAAAGAACAAACTCGCTCCATATATCACATAGGCTATACCGAAGATGTCCTGGGAAATGGTCACCTAGACATATCGGATTGTTCATGAAGGCATGCGTCCACATGGATTTGGTGGGAACGCCATGGCAGTGGCCCTCAATATTACAGTGACGCTCAGCTTTTACTCCAGTGGTGGCTTCCAGGGTGATGTATGTGGCATCTCACAGACTGCCACACACAGGTGCATAAAGCAGATGACAAATGTCCCCTTTGTGCCAATTATTTTATCCATTTCAGCTTCATTGAACACAGCCAGGCTGCAAAACCAGTCACATTCCTGGGTTTCTTCAAGTTGAAGGTGCCATCAGCTCCTTGGAAATAACCTGCTGCATTTGTAAATCGCAAAGGGTTTCACTCCTTGAACAGTTAACTGACGGGTGACCACAGGAGAACAATACTCCAGATCTGTGCAAGCTTCCCAAGGAACAGTCACAAAATCTACATTTTACAAAGCTCACAGCGCTTTTTCCAAACCTCAACCCAGGTTGATGGATGGATTCTTCGTGTTGGAGTCAAGGACCATCCCCTGAGTACACGGCTGATGACTTCAATTAGGAATTCCTAGAGCGAGGAAAAGGAGCTCTACAATCAAGCTTTTGCGTCCACCAGAGCAACCTTGGAGCACACCACCTGGCTTCTTAAAATGAGCTTCCACTACCTCGATCAGCCTGGAGAAAGTTTCACAAATCGCTATGGTCTACTCCGACGTGGACGGATGTTGCAAGGGGAACATCACTCCTCCTCAGATGAAGATGATTTGTTGGAGTATGCAGAGGACGCTATAAAACTAAATGAGTCATTCATGGATGCCAGGGCCATGGAAAGATAGACAAAGGATGCAAGGGACAGGCTGATCTATACAAGGTTCACACAACAAGGGCAGCATAGTATCACAGTGGTTAGCACAGTTGCTTCACAGCGTGAGTTTCCTCCGGGTGCTCCGGTTTCCTCCCACAGTCCAAAGATGTGCAGATTAGGTGGATTGGCCATGATAAATTGCCCTTAGTGTCCAAAATATGTTAGGTGAGGTTGCTAGGTTACGAGGATAGGGTGGAGGGTTGTGCTTAGGTAGGATGCTCTTTCCAAGGGCAGGTGCAGACTCGTTGGGCCAAATGGCCTCCTTCTGCACTGTAAATTCTATGAAATCTATGAAACAATAATGCTTCTGCATTTCCATCACTCCATTACCAGATCTCCAACACCCTTCCTCGGCTATAGATCTTGCTCTGCCCAACCTCCCTTGCCGAGTTAACAATTAACCCTTGTTCTTTACCACCGATAATAGTATGGAAAGTGGAACTTTATCACACATACTCATGAGTGAATGCTGATATTAGGTACAGCTTAAGAGTACATAGGCATCCGCGTAACAGCCTGTATTGTCCAATTTTAAGATCCAGCGCCATCTGTCGAGTGCTCTGAATACAACTACACCTATTTCATTTGGACCTGCTGAGTGTTAAGTGGGCCAATATTCTCTAGAATACATCGATGAGAGGAAACTAGGGGCGGGGTTATGCGAAAACCGGCGGGGCGGGCAACTCCGGCGTGAAGGAGTGGTGTGAACCACTCCGGCGTCGGGCCGCCCCGAAGTTGCGGAATCCTTCGCACCTTCATGGGCCTGGCCGACGCCGGAGTGGTTTGTGCCGTGCCGGCCGGCGCGAAAGGGGCTTGGCGCCACGCTAACCGGCGCCGAAGCGCCTCCGCCGGCCGGCGAGAGTTAGCGCATGCGCGGGAGCGTCAGCGTGTGCTGGCATCATCCCAGCGCATGCGCCGGGGAGTTCATCTCCGCGTCGGCCATCACAGACTGTTACAGCAGCCGACATGGAGGAATAGAGTGCCCCCACAGCACAGGCCCGCCCGCGGATCGGGCCTGTGGCACTCCGCGCCATTCTCCGAGGCGGGCGGCACGATTCACGTCGGGGGTATTTTTGGGGTGCGGAGAATTCGGCGGCCAGCGGGGGGGAGGCGGGATTCATGCTGACCCCCGGCGATTCTCCGACCCGGCGGGGGGATCGGAGAATCCCGCCCTAAGTCTTTATTTTAAGCCAGATCCACAGAGTGATCATCATGGAAGAATCAATTCACACTGGACCCAGGTTTGGACATGACCCTATGGTTGCTCACTTCCTCCGCCACTTCGGGCTAGGCCGACTTAGTCTGGCGTCTGATGCCATATTCAACAAAGAGCACCTGCCACCTTTCCCCAATGGCCTGCAGGAGAACATACAGGAAGGAACTGCTGAACCGTGGGGCCTGTCTGACTTCACGATCATTCATCTCTCCAAAGAATATGGCACTCTTTAGCAATGGCAGTGATGCTCAACCTCCCTGTTTGAACAGAATGCTCTGTAATCGGCTACCTGTAGATGTGGCATCGGCAGTTTATGGTGGGTTTCACCAACAAAAAGCTCATCCTTGTTTCTAAATCGCACGTGCTTTCCATGCGTGCCGCCAACACTCAGAATTTTCATTGCGTTAGAAACGGCAGAGAGAGAAGGCTTACAATTCGGTTTACGACATTGTGAATGACACACTGCTGGCCATGTGTAGATTGGAGAAGGGATCAATTATAAACAACATGGTGATTTCTTTTGAATGGTGTTTGACTCAACTATAAATTCCAAATAAGGGGAGGGGGAGTTATGTTCGATCCAGAGAAATATACTAAAAATGCACAAATAAAAAATAAAAACAGTAAGTGTTCCAAAGAAGCATCACATTGGACTCAAAACGTCAACTTTGTCTCTCTCCACAGGTCCTGCAAGCCCAAATTCCTTACAAACATATCTTTTCTTCCTTACTCTGGATTGAAGAGGAGTACATGCATTTCCCCGACAGTCTCGAAAGACATCAGATGCCCATGGGGTTGAACTTTCTCTTTCACGATTCCCAATTTAGTAACATCAGCAAATATAGCCAGGTCTTACAGGAAGCTCACATCTACACTTCCAATCACTCTCGGTATCAATAGATTGGTTACTTCCTGAGAAATCGGAATCTATTAGCATACATAGTCAGTTTTAGTTTGCAACCTCCTTTTTGCACAACCAATTATTATGTTATTCAGAGACGGGGATAGTATTATTACCAGTTTTTTACATAAAATTTCCCAGAGAATACAAGATCAACAACAAACCAGATTTGGCCAAAATACCGTGGAAAATGTTTAAAGCACAGGGAATGCTTAGTTCCAAAATTCAGTCTGAAAAGGAAATGGAATAGGATTTTAAAACTAGGAAGAAATGCTACCTTCAAAGTGGGGTTTTTGCACACTGCAGTTATACATGACTTAACGGACTGAACTCTCAACTGAGCTATAATATCCCAAATGATATTCTGACACCCCTAGAGTACCTGGCTGTGACTTCTTGGTCCAGTTAGAAAATGTTTGAACTTTCATTTTCACTGCTTTTAATGTAACTCAAGAACCATGAGCATACCTTACCCATCCCTACCAACATATTATCTTGAACTCACTCCAGAAAATTGCTCTTCTCTTCATCATTGTGGAGGCTGCTATGAATTGTCCCATCTTACTTCACTCAAACATATCTCACTTAGATTGGTTCCTGCCCAGATATTCTACTTCATTAATTCTACAAGTAGATGCCAGTTAACAAAGAAACCTTCTATTTACCTGCATTCGTGGCATGATCTTATAGGTGTTCATCTTTTCAGCCTCTGTCAGCTTTGGAATTTCCACACATAAAAGAATCTGAGCAGAATGGACGAAAGAGGTCACAAATTAAACTCAACATCTTTAGCAACAGTCTTTGCCGTATGCTTTATATGATACATTGAACTACTTCTAACGAGTTGAAATGCGAATGAATGAAATCAAAATGAAATACTTCATAAAAATATAAGACCTGGAGCAGGCCTTTCCACTCTTTGGGTCTACTCCACAATTCAAAAAACCAGAGTTCATTGTCGATTTAAACTAAACTTTCCAGCACTCATTTTCCTTGAGTGACATAAATTTACTATCAACCTGTCTTGAACCTGTAATGGCTGAACAGACAGAGCACTCCGGGGTAGACAAATGAAAAGATTCACAACTCTTTTGAGTGAAAAAATTGGCTTTGGAGTCCTAAACAGCCAACCTCTTATTTTGAGCATGTGATCCCTGGTTTTAGCCTTGTTTTTGAGGGAAAACAGCCTCCCTCTCTCAAACCCTTTAGGAATTTGACATATTGCACTGTGATCACATCTAATTCTTCTCACCATTAGGCAATATAGGAAAAAACTATTCAAACTCTCTTCACAAGACTAACTATGCATTCTAGAGGCTGAATTTTCAGGATCCCCTGAAATCTGGGACAAAGGCAGGGGGCGGGATTCTCTCAGGCCACGCCGGGCCGGGCACGATTTGTGCTACGCCAGTCCGCCGATTCTCCGGTGACCGGAGAATCGGCGCGGTTGGCGCAGCGCCAGTCAGGGGCTCTATGCGGCCCCCCCCCGGCGATTCTCCGCCCTGGATGGGCCAAATGGCTGCCCAAAAAAGCCCGAGTCCCACCAGCGCCGTTCACATCTGGTCTTACCCGGTGGGACCTCGGCATCTCCATCCTGTCTGGGGCGGCCTGGTGCGGGGGAGGGAGCGTCCGACCCCGGGGGAGCCTCCACCGTGGCCGAGCCCGCGATCGAGGCCTACCGATCGGTGGGCCAGCCTCTCGTGGTGGGGGCCTCTTTTGCTCCGCGCTGGTCCCTGTAGCCCTACACCATGTTGCGTCGGGGGCGGAGCGGAGAAGGAAGCTACCGCGCATGCGCGCATTTACGCCGGTTGCAGTGCGCATGCCACATTCGAACCGGTCGCAGCGCGCATGCGCAGACCCACGGCGCCCATTTGACGCCGGTATCGGCAGCTGGAGCGACGTGGGTCGCTCCAGTGCCGTGCTGGCCTCCTGTAGGGCAGAGGAACGCTACATATAGCGGTCCGATGACACCGTCGTTAAACTCTCCAGTTTTTACAACGGCGTCAACACTCTGTCTTCAGATGGGAGAATCCCACCCCGGGTACCTCCACAAATGATAGCACTGAGCAGCATATCACATTCAATACTGCTGCTGGTGCCAGTAATAATCACCAGGGTGGTGGAGGGTGGGACAGGAATGAGCAACATAGGAGACTGTGACTCTTTAGGTAGATGGTCACAGACATGTGATTCCTTGTTGCAAAAGACTCCACATTTCTTCCTTCTTCTTTGGCAGTCTTTCAGAATTGCTAACTTGTCAATAACGTTTAATGTATATTCCTTTATTAAGTTGTAAAAACAGAAAATCTTTGTTTGAAAAACTTCAATAAAATATATTTTAAAAAATAAAAAAAATTGCTAACTTGCTTTCCCGTGATTCTGATGGCTTCGGAAGTGACTGATAAATCTACTGCACAATCTGCCAACTCTATCACATCCAGAGCAGGTGGTGTTGAAGGGTCGAGGTGATGAGTTGCTTGGAGGTTTAGGCACTTCTAATGTCTCAGCTTTGCCTCTGCCCATTCCCAAAGGCTTTCAAGTTTTTCAGTCTATGGTCCCTTATAAAGTCATTCGCCTCTTCTGGCATTTCGAAATAATACTACCGGCATCGAATGTGACCCACAGTTTCGCCGTGTACAACACCCCAAACCAATTTTCCTTCGGAACAGCACCGCCTTGTCCTGTTATATTCTGCATGCCTATTCACCAGCTCCGGACCAATATCCTGATATATTCGGATCCAGTTCTCCTCCTATTTGCAGTCTCGCTTCTCCCTGGCTCATCGCAAGATCTTTTCCTTCTCCGCGAATTTATGCATCCGCACAATCACCACACATGGCAGCTCCCCCGCTCTCAGCCTCTGCCTTAAAGACCCATGGGCTCTGTCCACTTCTGGGGTCTTGTCCAGCACTCCTTGCTTCACCAGTCCAGCCAACATTCTTGACACATTTTTTGTGGTGCTCGTGCCCCACAATTTGTATGTTCTACCGCTTGGACCTGTTTTCTTGCTGCTCCACCTTCATCCTCAGTGACTTAAAAAAGTTCCCCAGGGCCCCCACCTCCGCCTCCAGGGACACTATGGTCAGACACCACCGTCTCCACCTCTCGTATCTTCACTCCTTGTGCCTCAA
Organism: Scyliorhinus torazame; assembly: GCF_047496885.1. Taxonomy (NCBI): domain Eukaryota; kingdom Metazoa; phylum Chordata; class Chondrichthyes; order Carcharhiniformes; family Scyliorhinidae; genus Scyliorhinus; species Scyliorhinus torazame. The sequence goes on from NC_092715.1 coordinate 77,817,185, forward strand.
GGCATTTCTCCACTCGGTCCATCAGCCCTTGCAGAGGGGCTACTGCTCCCTCGATTGCTTTCACCAGTCCCCATTCATCTCCTTCCTCTGCTGTTGAAATTCATCTTTAATGAAGGCCATCAACTGATCCATCTGGCCTTTCCCACTGGCGCTGACCCTTCCCCCTCTGCCATTTTCACAATTGTTCCTGCGCCACAGGGACCCTCCGGTTCTTTAGCCAGGTCTTTGATGATTTTTTGCTGGGTCTGGGAGCCAGTAGACATACCAATCTTGGGGCGAACCTCTCCCTCTGCACCTTTTGCACCACTTTCCTGCCGGAGCTACCCCACTTGCGGGTATAAAGTGCCCAAACCAATGCCTTCAAGCTGGAGCTGCCCTGTGTGTGACCAGTCACTCCATTGCCGCCACTGGAAGTCCATAAACTAAGCTTCTGGTCATTGACTGACTCCTTCAAAGCACATGATAAAATTGACCTTTCACTCAAGATCCAGAAAACTAAGGCCCTTTTCTAGCTCCCACAGAATTTCAACTACCCCCCCCCCCCTCTCCCCCGTCGCTATTTGTGGTGTCTTTTTTGGAGGGAGTGGATTACAACTTTGGTTGTCTTTTCTCTGCGTGTGGGTGCAGGGGGGCCTTCAAGTGGAGGTTTAAGAACCCGGGGGAGGGAGGGGGGGCATGGAAGTGTAGCCACCTAAATTGGCCAGCTCCCGATTTAAAATGGCGAACGGCAAAGGCTGATGGGAAAGTCAGCCAACATAGACAGAAACCAACAGGTGCAGGTTTGCTGTGTATTTACCTTTGCAAAAGGTCAGACAACATCGATACCAGCGACCATCAGCATAACAATGTAGCAGCCATCTACATACTGATGAGCAATCCCCGGGAACAATAAGTATCATTTTGGACACAGAAAGCAAAGCCAGACTCCTCGGCACCAGCAGGAGCCAACACAAAGGAGGTAAATGAGCACCTCAAGACCACCCATCGATCAGGGAACCGCTCCAGTATTGGAGAAATCGAACCAAGCGATTGGGACAAAGTCCAATCACTTGGGACCAGGTACAGGGTCCGTCCCGAAAGGCAGGAAGCCCCTGGGGACTATAAAGTTGAGCCCCCAAGTTCAAATCGCTCTCTTCACCTCTTCATCCTGCCCGGGTCACCCAGCAACACGAACCAACATTGACCGTGACCGGTGCAATGACCACTGACAGAAGTAAGTCTTAATTCAACGCTCACTACGAGATAGGCGCTCCTAGCTACCAATCCGTACCAACTTCGAATCCCGCAGACTCAGAACCTGAACGAAAGGCTATTTGTTCCCCTGACCTGGTGGGCCAGTCCGAAGTTAAGTATAGGCCTGTTAGTTGTAGAAGTAGCTTCGACGTAGAATTTGTGCATGAGTAGCGATTACTGTGTATAATAAATGTGCTTTGATTTGAATCTTACTAATCGGTGTATTGGGTCATTGATCATTACTCGGACTTGAACCTCGTGGTGGTATCGTAAAGATACCTGGCGACTCGAGAGCAAAGGTAATAAAACAGAGCACTTGAACCAATGGAAAGTTAGCAACAGAAGGAGTACACCTTCTTCTCACACGTGTGTAAGGCATATTTGACAATTGATTTCTTTGTGGTGAGCCAGGCGGTGTTGTTGGGGGTGGTGCAGGTCGAGTATGTGGGAATTGCAATATCCGGTCACGCGCCACATTGGCTGGAGGTGAATGAAACTCAGCGAGGAGAATGTGCAGAGGCCGGGATGGAGGTTGGATTAGGGGTGGTTGGTGGATAAGGGGTTGTGAAAAGGGGAGGTTGACAATTTGGGGAGTATATGGAAATCAATCAGAATGGGGCGGAGTCGGCAGCCACATCCTGGGAGGAGTATGGACACCTGTTAGATGAGATAGTTGAGGTGGACAGGAAGTACGCGGGGGCCCCCACTGAGAGTTGCTGGCAGGGAGGAAGAGGTCGCAGGGGCAGTTTGATAGGTTTAACGACAGGGAAGGCAGTGGGACAGTTAAGGAGGGCGAGGGGGGTTCAATACGAATATGGGGAGAAGGCGAGTCACATACTGGCACATCAGCTGAGGAGGCAGGCTGCATCCAGAGAAATTTTAAAGGTGAGAAAGGAGAGTGGGGGGGAGTTAGTGTCAGAGCCAGGGGGAGATAAATGAAGTGTTCCAGGGGTACTATGAGAAGTTATGTAGCGCGGCGCCGCGTGGACAGGAAGGGGATAGGGGACGGTTCCTGGATGGATTAGAGTTTCAAGGTTGGAGGAAGAGAGGAGGCAGGCATTGGAGGAGCCATTGGATCTAAGGGAGGTGATCGATAGTATTGGGGTGATGAAGTCGGGGAAGGCTCCGGAGGGCCAGATGGCTTTCTGGCAGAGCTCTATAAGATGTTTGCAACAGAGTCGGTACTGCATTTGCTGGGGATGTTTAGTGAGGCACTGAAGAAGGGGAGCTGCGAGAGACACTGACGCAGGCGTCGATTACGCTAATCCCGAAGAAGGGGAAGGATTCGCTGAAGTGTGGGACACATCGGTCCATTTGTTGTTGACATTGACGTGAAGGTACTGGCTAAGCTGGTGGCGGGAAGGGGTAGCGGCAGAGGACCAAACAGATTTAAGAAGGGCAGGCAGCTCTCCAGTAATATCAGGAGGCTGTTGAATGTAGTAATCACACCATCGGTGGGGCGGGTGCCGGAGGTTATTGTCTCTATGGATGCAGAGAAGGCTTTTGATCGGGTGAAAGGGAGGTATCTATTTGAGATCTTGGGGAGATTTGGGCTTGGACCTAAGTTCGTAGTGTGGCTGTGCTTGTTATATGTATGCATATGTGGCAAATGTAGTTACGAATGGGACGAGTTCACAGAGTTTTGGGCTGCACAGAGGTACGAGACAGGAGTGTCCATTGTCACCATTATTTTCACACTAGCAATTGAGCCATTGGTGATGGCCCTTAGGGGGTCTGTGGAGTGGCGGGGGAATTATGAGGGGGAGCAGGGGGCACGAAGTGTCGCTGTACGTGGACTTTCTGTTGTTGTTTGTGTCGGACCCACTAGAGAGTATGGGTAGGATCATGGGAATATCGGAGAGGTTTGGGGCCTTGTCGGAGTACAAGTTGAATGTCGGGAAGAGCGAGGTGTTTCCGATGAATGCAGCTGGGCTGGGGTTCAACTTGGAGGTGTTGCCATTTAAGGTGGCTAGGGAAAAGTTCAGGTATTTGGGGATTCACGTGGTGAGGGAATGGGCTATGATGCACAAGTGGAATTTGACAACATTGGAGGAGATCAGGGGGAAATTTTAAGAGATAGGACATACTAGACCCAACACTAGCAGGGAGGGTGCAGATCGTGAAAATGAATGTGCTCCGAGATTCCTGTTTGTTTTCCAGACCCTCCTAATCTTTCTCCCGAAGGCCTTCTTCCAGAAACTGGAGACGGTGATTGTATGGGCGGGGAAGGTGCCGAGGGTAAAGAGGGCCTGCTACAGAGGCAGAAAGGGGGGTTGGGGCTCCTGAACCTGCTACACTATTATTGGGCAGTAAAGGTGGAGAAGGTGAGGCGATGGTGGTGGAGAGGACGGGTCAGAGTGGCTTAGGATGGAGGAGGAATCCTGTAGGGGATCCAGCTTGTGAACCATGATGACAGCTCCACTGCCATTGGCTCCGGGGAGATTTACGGGGAGCCCGGTGGTACAATCGACGGTTGGGGTATGGAAACAGCTCAGGAGGCACTTTAAATTGAAACTGAAGTCAATGTTGACGCCACTGTGCGGAAACTATAGGTTTAACCGGGGAAGATGGATGGGAGGGAGGCAGGTCTGAGAGGCTGAGGGACCTGTATCTGGAAGGGCAGTTTGCAGGATTGGACAAGTTGAGAGGGAGGTTTGAGTTGCCGAAGGAGAGTGAATTTAGATATGTGAGGTGCGGGACTTCACAAGAAAGGATGGAGAGCGTTTCCCAAGTTGCAGGGAGAAGCTAGGATTGGGGATATATATGGGTGGTTGGGGGAGCAGTGGGATGGGGGCGCAAGTGACGAGGATCAAGTGCTAATGGGAGGAGGAGTTGGGGGGGAAATAGATTGGTGTCTGTGGTGGGAGGCGATGCGCAAGGTGAACTCAACCTCCTCCTGCGCGCGGATGAGCTTGATCCAGTTCAAGGTAGTGCTTAGGGTGGAAATGACTTGGGCAAGGATGAGTGGGTTCTTTCAAGGGCTGGCTGACAAGTGAGAGAAATGCGGCGGGGGCCAGCGAACAATGCACATATGTTCTGTGGTTGTGAAACGTTGGAGAGGTACTAGGAAGCGGTGTTTGGGGCATTGTCCAAAATTGTGGGGGTGTAGATTAGGCCAGACACAACGGTGGCGATCTTTGGGGTATCGGAAATGCCTGAGCTGATGGAGGAAGGGGGCTGATGTTGTGGCTGTTGCTTCACTAATTTCCCGGCAAAGGATCTTGTTGAATTGGGGGGGCGAATACGCCACTGAGGGTGGTTGCCGGGCTGGGGGAACTGTACGGCTTTCTACGGTTGGAAAAGATCAAATTTGAGTTGAGGGGGTCGAAGGAGGGCTTTGAGACATGATGGAAGCTGGTCATGACAATTTTTGAACTGTTGGTCGCAGGGTGGGGAGGAGGCAAAAATTGTACAAACTGTGGCTGGGAGGTTATTGAGTGTGGTGTTGTGCATGTTACTGTTCTTTTTGCACATGTTGGTAATAAAATACATTTAAAAAAAGCTTAGTTTCCAAGTGAGCACACACATCAGAGTGATCTGCATAGTTGAGCTCAATTAATGAATTTGGAGTGACTGTGGTTTTAGATTGAAGGTGGCATACATGGAACAGTTTCCCATGTGTACTGTAAATTATCTCCACATTTGGATGTAATTTTCTGAAGGTGAGGTGTTGTATTGCAACAAAGAAGATGTCGAGGCTTTTCTGATCCCCAGTTTTAACTTAAGAGTGCTGGTTATGGTGGTGACCATCACAGTTTGTGTGTCTTCGTGGAGTAGGCAGATATGTTGACAAATTTCTGAGGCCGGCCAAATTTGAGAAGGATACTCTTCACAGTTGAGAGTCAAAGGCTACCATGAGGTTGGAATAAGCCCAAGTACAATCAATCGGCGCTTTTCTTTGTATTTTTCTTGAACTTGAACGCAGTGAAGATAATGTCTGGTGCCTCTTGGGCAAAACCCATGCTGCAACTCTGGAAGGAGGTCCTCATCCAGTGGGAGAAAACAGTCGAGGAGGATTCTTGCAAGAATATTTCCTATGGCAGCCAGCAGTGAGAATACTCTGTAGTTACCGCAATTGGACTGGTCTCCCTCTTTGGATATGGTCATGATCAGAAGGTCCCTGAGATTCCCTGGCAAGTACCCCTCTTCTCCGATGAAGGACACAAGGTTTTCAAGCTGAGCCAAGAGTGTATCTCCGCTGTGTTTCAGAATTTCAACAGAGATTCCATCAGCTCCAGGCTTTGTTATCTTCCAGCTATTGAATGGTTTTATCGACTTTGCTCCGGACTGGGGTGAAGATGGAACCAGATAGGGTACTGAGGAATGGAGGAGTTGAGGGAATTCAGTCGAGAACAGAGTATCGGTTGAGGAGTTCTTCAAAATATTCTCTCCAGCAAGCACTGACCGTCCCTCTGTCTTTGATGATCTCCCCTCTACATTTCGTCCTCAGCAAAATGGGCTCCTAAGTGCTTGGGCCACAGATCTTCTTGACAGCACGGAAGAATCATAAAATTCCTACAATGCAGAAGATGACGATTCGGCCCATTGCGTCTGCACCGAGCCTTGGAAAGAGCAAGCCCTACCAAGCCCCACGTCTCAGCCCTATTCCCATAATCCCACCTACCCTTTGGACACCAAGGGGCAATTTAGCATGGCCAATCCACCTAACCTTTGGACTGTGGGACGAAACCAGAGCACCCAGAGGAAACTCACAGAGACACAGGGAGAACGTATAAAATCCACACAGTCACCCAAGGTCGGAATTGAACTTGGGTCCCTGGCGCTGTGAGGCAGCTGTGTATATTGTTGGTGTCTGTAAATTGTTGGATCTCTCCCTCTCTTTCTACCCACCATTTGTTTATTATATCACAGATTCTATGCTGCACCATTCTCTTCAGAGGCTTGTAGGACTGTTGCTGTTATCTTGGGGTGTGAAGTGTCAGTTTGAGAAAGCTTTGCACTGACGCTGAATTGTAGCTTGTAGCTCTTGGTCAAATGCTTAGGTACAAACCGTAGATCTCTCCCTCAGGTCAACATGTGATGACTCCAATCTAAGTGGATTCCTATACTTCATCTGACCTGCCTTCATTCCTGCCCCCACTAGCTCTCAGTGGGCAGGAAGCCGTTCTCCATACCAATTAAGGGCTTCCCCATGTGAAAATCTGAATTTTAATCAGTTTCCCACTGGATGTGAGTTTGTGACCTGAAAATAAATCTACTCCTGGTCCTCATTTCCATGGCGAAAATAAAACCCCAGGAATCTGTGCCTGGCAGACTGAATGTGGAGATGCCAGCGTTGGACTGGGGTGAGCACAGTAAGAAGTCTTACAACACCAGGTTAAAGTCCAACAGGTTTGTTTCGATGTCACTAGCTTTCGGAGCGCTGCATCTAAAGAAAAAAATCACAGGCAGTGCGCTGGCAATTTTCTCATGCTCCTTTGTGTTTTGCAGAGTACCTCACTGCAGTGACTGACTCAGGAAATCTACACCCTTAGCTGCCAAATTCAGTGCGTGTCAGAAGTGGCCGAAATTTTAAATCTATTTTAAAATTGAAGTGTCTTCATTTCGTACATTTTAAAAATGCTGCTAAAAAATGAACAGGTTAGGCAAGTTATAACTATCAAAAGTCCTGAATCAGGTCATAAAAACCTACCTTTCCTTGCATGTTGACATCGAGAAATTGCATTAGGGTGTAAGTGTTCAACTCAGCAATATCTGAAACAGTCACTTTAGCACCAGCAACTTCAAATGCTACAAACACATCAGAGACAAACTCACGGTGTTTCCATTTCATCATCAAATTTCCAGCCCATCCACCAACCTATTGATATGGAAAATAAAATATGCAGCGTCAGATTTCTTTTGACTACCTAATTTTTAGGTTAACAGCAGCAATTCTCAGCCCACTAGCATCATCAACTACACGTGCCACTCATTGCCTGACTCTCAAATTGCAAGTCTAGATCCCAAATTAATTTCTTAAACTTGCTGGTGTAAGTCACATGCACTCAACTGGTTATTAACAATGTAAGTTTAACCCAACATTTTCAGTAAATATAGTTTGTTCAACTTTGAACACGGCCATTTGTTGGATGGTGTACCAACAGGTAGTTAGATGTTTCATTTTTGAAAGAGAAAATGAACCAGTTCATTTCAAACTGGGGTTTTTGTTACTCCATTATGATTAGGTACGTGTTAGCACTGAAATTTAGAGTATGAAAAGGATACAATATTTAAGGATAAAATTAAGGATACACATCAGCAATTAAAAAACTGAGGACTATGTTTTCTTTTCATAAAAATGATCCCAAAACAAGTTGAACTTCATTATTTAAACACTAAGAAAATAAAGCAAATATAAAATTTGCAATGTGCTAACATAGAATGACTTTAATTTAAGGGGAGAGAGAATTAGCATATCTGACACAGCTCATGCAACTAGTGGCACAGTTGGTTACGTACCAAAATAATGTTTATCGTACATGATTATGTAGTTAAAGTTCCTGGACTTTAAGAACACAAACTAGTTTTGTATAAGGCTACTGTATGTGGTGAGAGAATTTGGTTTTTCAATTCCTGATGAGTTTTCAGTTAGAGTTTTCTTGGTACTGATCTCATGAGCACCGATAATGGGTTGTATTGGTGTTTCCATCAATCATTATTAATCACATATCCCTCAAACGCTTGTATCATAAGATAAGGATAGTGAATATTCTAAACCTAATAGCGACAAACCTGTAAAAGCTGTTTCAACAACAGCTTTGCTAAAGCAGAAGTGTGTAATATTACGAAGTGGAAATATTTGTAAATCGGAAAATATGGGGTGAAAGGGTTAGGTTGGAATTGAATAGGATGCCAAGCTACAAACAGTTCAGTTTCACCTGAAATCGTGGCTGCAGAATGGGTTGGATACCATGGCAAAGGAGGACTTTTGTGGTAGGAGCTGAAGCCTATGGCTTTTTTCTACCTCATGTTTAGCAGCAGAAAAATGCAGGGAAGGCAGCGGGACCTGATGAGTTCCTGGTTGAAATTTATAAGAAATTTAAGGTCAAGCTGGCGCCGTTGATGGTGGCATGTTTGAGGATGCGATGGGTAGGGGTGTCTTGCCACAATTGATGGGACAAGTTTCCATCTCGTGGTTGTTAAAGAAGGACAAGGAACTGGTGGACGGTGGGTCATGTAGATCCAGATCTCTGCTGAATGTAGATGCCAAGATAGTGGCAAAGGTATTGGTGTTAAGGTTGGAACCATATACGCTCGCCAGTGCCACCAACCTCCCCTCTAATGCACCCATCACGATCATGTAACTGCCCCGCTGATCCGTCTCCCGAAAGTGATTGGGGAGGATCAGATGGTGTTCGTAAAGGGAAGACAGTTGTTCTCGAATGTGAGGAGGTTGTTGAATGTCGTCCTTTCTCCAGCAGAGGGAAGGGAGACGGAGGTGGTGGCGATGGTGGATGTGGAGAAGGCATTTTTTCGAATAGAATGGAGTTATTTGATGGCGGTACTGGAGAGGTTTTGGATTGGGCCAAAGTTTGTGGCGTGGGTGCGGCTGCTTTATACGGAGTCGATGGCGAGTGTGCGCACCAACAGCATGAATTTAGGGTATTTGGCATTACACCGTGTACGAGGCAGTGATGTCCCATGTCTCCCCTTCTGTTTGCATTGGCTATAGAGCCCTTGGCGCTGAGGAGCCCAGGGTTGTGGAAGGGGATAGAACATAGGGTGTTCCTACATGCCAATGATTTGCTATTTCAGAACCGAGCACATCGGTGGGGGGATATAATGGAGCTTCTCCGGTGGGGCGTTTTCGGGGTATAAATTGAATTTAGGGAACAGCGAGTATTTTATGGACTCCCCGCCGGAAGTTGGAGCATGGGTAGAGGGGCTGCCATTCCGCTTGGAAGCAACTCACTTTATATATTTCAGGGTGCAGGTGGCCCGGGAATGGGCAGGACTTCGGAAGTTTAATTCCACTAATTTATTGTGGAGGATGAAGGCCGATTTGCTGAGGTGGGACAATCTCCCTCTGTCGTTAGTGGGCTGGGTGCAGTTAGTTAAAATTAATGTTTTGCCACAATTCTGTTTTTGTTCCAATGTTTACCGGTCTTTTTGCCCAAGTCCTTCTTCAGGGGTGTGGACAGGCTGATCTCCTCATTTGTGGTGGTGGTGGGCGGGCGGGGTGGGGGGCTAGGCCTCCCAAACCTGTCGTATTACTATTGGCCGCCAACTGCAGAGAAGGGCTGGAGCAAGGAGGGGGGAGGCTCTGAGTGTAAAAATGGAGGCGGGCTCTTGTAGAGGGTCAGGGTTGCAGGCGCTGGCAACTCCCGATAGCCCCAGGAAAGTACTCGATGAATCCGGTGGTGGCCATGTTGAAGATATGGAGGCAGTTTAGACAACACTTTAAACTGGGGGTCGGGCCAGGGGAGAGATTGATTTGAGGGAATAATGGGTTCGAACCAGGGAGGATGGATGTGAAGCTTCGGGATTAGGATGAGAGGGGGATCAAGGAAATTGAAAATTCTTTGTTTGTTTGGCGTTGTTTTTGTATTGTGAAAATGTTGAAAATTTGTCAAATAAAAATACTTTTAAAAAAGAATGTATACATGCTTTGACAAAACTAAGCAGTGGTAAACTTACATTTCTCACAGGTCCATTTGCAACCTTAAGCAAGTGACGAGCTATAACGCTGTAGGATGGTGATTGGTCAGAATACCGTTTCAAGTAGTTGATGAGCGAACTCAGGGTGATGTTGGAAGACACCTTTAAACCACTAGGTTCCATAGTGACATTGTAGAGGTCAGGGATTCCTTTCACATCAATGAGGACTTTATAAGGCCCATCTCCCTTGTAGACACCTGTGAGAAAATTATGAAAGGATGCATTTTTCTTAATTCTTTGAAATTGTTTGGACGATAGAGAAGCACCAAAATTCTTTGGGTCTTCTAAGAAGGGAATGGGAGCACATGGAGAAGGCTGCAAATTAGGCCAGCTAAAACCTTCCCTACCTGCTTCCGCAGAGCTTGATCGAGGCAGCTCATGTCAGAGAGGATGCGGCCATGTGGATGAGTTAACTTTTTTTTTTACCCAGCTATTTTGTGCCCTCTCAGACTAGTGAACCGGATCCCACACCCCACCCTCTCTCAACTTCTAAACTCCACAATACAACCCAACTGGCGACCTGCCATTAATGTGTCAACATGTAAACGCCCTGATTCCAGCAAGGTTAGAATCAAAGGTTACCATCGGGTAAACCCTGGCACAAATCTTAGAATGTCAGTTTCAAAAAATGCTTGACTCCTAAATTGGACAATTTCTAAGGTTAAAAGAATGCTGTCGGAAATATTAGCCTCTCGTTACAATAGCCATGAGCCACTGACTTAGAAACAAACAGCAGTGCAAGTTTGTTTGTTGATTCAATTTTGGATTGGATTGGATTTGTTTATTGTCACGTGTACCGAGGTACAGTGAAAAGTATTTTTCTGCGAGCAGCTCAACAGATCATTAAGTACATGAGAAGAAAAGGGAATAAAAGAAAATACACAATACGGCAACACAAGGTATACAATGTAACTACATAAGCACCAGCATCGGATGAAGCATACAGGGTGTAGTGTTAATGAGGTCAGTCCATAAGAGGGTCATTTAGGAGTCTGGTGACAGTGGGGAAGAAGCTGTTTTTGACTCTGTTCGTGCGTGTTCTCGGACTTCTGTATCTCCTGCCCGATGGAAGAAGTTGGAAGAGTGAGTAAGCCGGGTGGGATCATCTTTGATTATGCTGCCCGCTTTCCCCAGGCAGCGTGAGGTGTAGATGGAGTCAATGGATGGGAGGCAGGTTCGTGTGATGGACTGGGCGGTGTTCACGACTCTCTGAAGTTTCTTGCGGTCCTGGGCCGAGCAGTTGCCATACCAGGCTGTGATGCAGCCCGATAGGATGCTTTCTATGGTGCATCTGTAAAAGTTGGTAAGGGTTAATGTGGACATGCTGAATTTCCTTAGTTTCCTGAGGAAGTATAGGCGCTGTTGTGCTTTCTTGGTGGTAGCATCGACGTAGGTGGACCAGGACAGATTTTCGGAGATGTGCACCCCTATGAATTTGAAACTGCTAACCATCTCCACCTCAGCCCCATTGGTGCTGACAGGGGTGTGTACAGTACTTTGCTTCCTGAAGTCAATTACCAGCTCTTTAGTTTTGCTGGCATTGAGGGAGAGATTGTTGTCACTACACCACTCCACTAGGTTCTCTATCTCCCTCCTGTATTCGGACTCATCGTTATTCGAGATTCAGCCCACTATGGTCGTATCGTCAGCAAACTTGTAGATGGAGTTGGAACCAAGTTTTGCCACGCAGTCGTGTGTGTACAGGGAGTAGAGTAGGGGGCTAAGTACGCAGCCTTGCGGGGCGCCGGTGTTGAGGACTATTGTGGAGGAGGTGTTGTTGTTCATTCTTACTGATTGTGGTCTGTTGGTCAGAAAATCGAGGATCCAGTTGCAGAGTGGGGAGCCAAGTCCTAGGTTTTGGAGCTTTGATATGAGCTTGGCTGGGATTATGGTGTTGAAGGCGGAGCTGCAGTCAATAAATAGGAGTCTAATGCAGGAGTACTTGTTTTCGAGATGCTCTGGGGATGAGTGTAGGACCAGGGAAATGGTGTCTGATGTGGACCGGTTGCAGCGGTATGCGAATTGCAGTGGATCAAGGCGATCTGGGAGTATGGAGGTGATGCGCTTCATGATCAACCTCTCGAAGCACTTCATTGCGACTGAAGTCAGGGCCACTGGTCGGTAGTCATTGAGGCACGTTGCCTGGTTCTTCTTTGGTACCGGTATGATGGTGGTCTTCTTGAAGCAGGTGGGGACCTCGGAGTGGAGTAGGGACAGGTTAAAGATGTCCGCGAATACCTCTGCCAGCTGGTCCGCGCAGGCTCTGAGTGCACGACCAGGGATCCTGTCTGGGCCTGTCGCCTTCCGAGGGTTCACTTTCAGGAAGGCCAATCTGACTTCGGAAGCTGTGATGGTGGGTATGGGTGAATTATGGGCTGCTGGGGCACTCGCCAGCAGATTGTTGGTTACCTGCTCGAACTGAGCATAGAATGCATTGAGTTCATCGGGGAGGGGTGCGCTGCTGCCAGAGATACTGTTCGGCTTCGCTTTGTAGCCCGTTATGTTGTTTCCTCCTTGCCACAACCGCCGAGAGTCTGTCTGTGACTCTAGCTTGGTTTGATATTCTCTCTTGGCATCTCGGATTGCTTTGCCGAGGTCGTACCTGGATTTCTTGTATAGGTCAGGGTCGTCTGCCTTGAACGCCTCAGATCTGTCCTTCAGTAGGGAGTCAATCTCGCGATTGAGCCATGGTTTCCGGTTGGTGAACGTACGTACTGCTTTCTTGGCACGCAGTCGTCCACACCTTTGCTGATGAAGTCTGTGACGGTGGTGGCATACTCATTTAAGTTGGTCGCTGAGTTCTTAAATATGGACCAGTCCACTGTCTCTAAGCAGTCACGTAAGAGTTCTTCTGTCTCCTCGGACCAGCACTGCACAACCTTCTTAGCTGGATTCTCCCGCTTGAGTTTCTGCTTGTATGCCGGGAGAAGGAGCACCGTCTTATGGTCTGATTTCCCAAAGTGCTGTCGGGGGATGGAACGGTAGGCGCCCTTGATATTTGCGTAGCAGTGGTCAAGAGTGTTGTCGCCCCTGGTGGGACAGGAGATGTGTTGGTGGAATTTTGGCAGTACACTCTTGAGGTTGGCCTTGTTGAAGTCTCCGGCCACGATGAACAAGGCCTCCGGGTGTTCTGTTTCGTAGTTGTTTATTACTGTGTATAGTTCGTCCAGCGCCTTCCTCACTACTGCCTGGGGTGGGATGTAGACCGCTGTGATAATGGCTGAAGTGAACTCACGTGGACGATAATATGGGCGGCACTTCACGTTCAGGCATTCCAGGTCTGGGGAGCAGTAGGTCGCCAGAATCTCCACATCCAAACACCAGGAGGAGTTGATGAGGAGGCACACCCCTCCACCCTTCGCTTTGCCTGATGATGCCGTGCGGTCCGCCCGGTGAATTGAGAAGCCTTCAGGTTGTATGGCACAGTCTGGTGAGGTGGGGGTGAGCCATGTCTCTGAGAAACACAGCACACAGCAGTCTCTTACGTCCCTCTGAGAGGTAAGTCTGGCGTTAAGTTCATCCAGCTTGTTTTCGATCGCTTGGACGTTTGCCAGGAGTATGCTGGGGAGAGGGGTCTTGAAACCGCTTCAGTCTAACCTGCAGACCGCCTCGTTTCCCTCGCTTCCTCGGTCGGCGGCTGCTGCTGGATGATCCTGGGATCCGATGGCAGATGTCAGCTCTTGTGGAAGGTAGGTGGCTGCGTCTGGCGGGGTCCAGGGTGCTGGCGGGGAACAGGGCGCTGTTTACGTATCTGGGGTTGCGTCTGGCAATGCCAGACAACGCCTGTTTTCACTTCATTCTTGCCAAAGTCAGCAAAAAAAACACACGCATTGTTGGCACTGAAAATTGATATCTGATAATGTTTTATTAAAAATATTTCTTTGTTCTTCACCTTTTTTATATTTTCTCTGATACTTACACCTGCTGACAATAAACAATAATCAGTAACAAATATGTCAATCCCCATATCAATAACAACGATCCGATCCTCCCGCCAAACCCCAAACATTAGTCCGCATATTCACATAAACAAATGACAAAAAGGAATCAAGAATCACCAATAGTCACCATCAACACACACCGCCCCCCTCCACTCCCACCCACCCCCCCAACTAATGTTCGATGTTATCCAGTTCTTGAAAGTGCATGATGAATAATGCCCATGAATTGTAGAACCCCTCCATCCTTCCCCTCAGTTCAAACTTAACCTTCTCAAGAGTCAAGAATTCCAACAGGTCCCCCCGCCACACCAGGGCACAGGGTGGAGAGGTTGCTCTCCATCCCAACAGGATCCGCCTTCGGGCGATCAACGAGGCGAAGGCTACAACATCTGCCTCCGCATCCGTTTCCATCCCTGGCTGGTCCGACACCCCGAATATGGCCACCCGGGGGCCCAGGTCCAGTTCCACGTGCACCACTTTAGAAATTGCCCTAAAAACCTCCTTCCATTAATCCTCAAGCTTTGGACAGGACCAAAACATATGAACGTGATTAGCGGTCCCCCCCCTCCCCCTCGCAACGTTCGCACACATCTTCTACTCCTTCAAAGAATCAGCTCAACCTCGCCCTCGTGAGGTGTGCTCTGTATACCACCTTCAGCTGAATCAGCCCCAACCTCGCGCACGAGGTGGAGGCATTCACTCTCCGGAGCACCTCACACCAGAACCCCTCCTCCATATCCTCTCCCAACTCTTCCTCCCATTTTGCTTTGATCCCTTCCAGTGGTGCCTTCTCTCTTCCAAAATAGCTCCGTAAACTGCTGACACTACCCCCTTCTCCAGTCCCCCGATCGTCAGCACCTCCTCTAGCAATGTGGAGGCCATCTCCTCCGGGAAGTTCCGTATCTCCTTTCTGGCAAAATTTCGAACCTGCATGTATCCAAACATTTCCCCCTGCTCCAGCCCATACTTCGCTTCCAGCTCCTTCAATCCTGCAAACCGACCACTAAGAAACAAATCTTTCAGTGTCTTAATCCCCTTCTCCTCCCATTTCCGAAAATTTCCATCCCACCTCCCTGGCTCAAATCGGTGGTTCCCCCGAATTGGCATTTCCCTTGACCCTGCCCCCAACCCGAAGTGTTGGCGAAACTGCCTCCAAATTCTCAATGAAGCTATTATTACCGGACTCCCTGAGTACTTCCCCGGGGCTATCGGGAGCGGCACTGTTGCTAGTGCTTTCAATCCCGACCCCCTGCACAAACTCTCCTCCGTTCTGACCCACTGGGAATCAGCCCCTCTTACCCAGCTCCGCACCTTCTCCACATTTGCCGCCAAGTAGCAATACATCAGGTTCGGAAGACCCAAACCCCCTGCCTGCCTTCTCCTCTGTAGTAGCACCTTTCTAACTCTGGCCACCTTCCCTCCCCATATGAACGATGCAATCCTTCCCTCAATCTCTCTGAAAAAAGCCTTTGGCAGGAAAATCGGCAGGCATTGAAAAATAAACAGAAATCGCGCGACACGTTCATTTTAACCGCCTGTACCCTACCGCCAGTGATAGAGGGAGACTGTCCCACCTTGCCAGATCAGCTTTCAATTTCCACACCAAACTAGAAATGCTGTACCTGTGAAGCCGCCCCCCACTCCCGGGCAACCTGCGCCCCCAGGTACCTAAAGTGAGTCTCTGCCCTACGGAATGGCAGCCCCCCACCCCTGCCCCCACCCCCGGCCGAGACATCACAAAATACTCACTCTTGTCTAGATTTAGTTTGTATCCCGAGAAAGACCCAAACACTCGAAGCAGCTCCAATGTTCCCCATAGCGACACACTCGGTTCCGACACGTATAACAGCAAGTCATCGGCATACAAGGACACCCTATTCTCTATTCTCCCCCGCACTATTCCTTTCCATACCCCCAAACTTCTTAATGCAATGGCCAACGGCTCAATCGCGAGTGCAAACAGCAGGGGGGGAACATAGGACATCCCTGCCTAGTCCCAAGGTGGAGAGAAAAGTATCTCAAGCTGATGTTGTTTGTGCGGACACTTTCCCTCGGCTCCTTATATAGTAGCTTTACCCAGTTCACAAATCTTGGTCCAATCCCAAACCGCTCCAGAACTGCCATCAAGTACCCCCATTCTACCCGGTCAAACGCCTTCTCAGCGTCCAGTGCCACAACCACCTCTGTTTCCTTCCCCTCTGCTGGTGCCACAACGACGTTCAATACCCTTCTAACGTTTGAAAAGAGCTGCCGCCCTCTCACGAACCCCATCTGATCTTCATCTATCACCTTGGGGAGGCACTCCTCCAGCCTACCCGCCAGTACCTTCGCCAATACTTTTGTGTCCACATTCAGAAGTGATATGGGCCTATACGATTCACAGTCCGTCGGATCCTTATCTTTTTTTAGCAACAGGGAAATCGATGCCTGCCCCAATGTTTGTGGCAACACCCCCTTCCCTACTACCTCTTCAAACATCCCCACCACCAGGGGTGCCAGCTTACCCTTGAATTTTTAATAATATTCCACCGGAAACCCATCCGGTCCTGCCACCTTCCCCGACTGCAGCCTCCCAATCGCATCCTTTATCTCCTGCTTCACTATCGCTCCTTCTAATGTAGCCCTGTTCCCCTCCCCTAGCCTCAGGTACTCCAACCCATCTAGAAATTCCTGCATCTCACGGTCTCCCCCAGGTGACTCTGACCTGTACAACCTCTCATAAAATTCCACAAAAACCTTGTTAATTAGATCCGGAGCCACCAGCAACTTCCCTGCCCTATCCCTCATCTGCACAATTTCCCTTGCCGCTGCTTCCCTCCGGAGCTGACCTGCTAACATCCTTATCTCCATGTTCGTAAACTGCACCCCTTGCTCGTCTCAGTTGGTGCACTGCCTTCCTGGTAGATAGTCGGTCAAAGCTCGCCTGTAGTTCCTCTTTTCCATCTTTGCTGGGTCCCCATCCTCTGCATAACTCCTATCTACCTCCACCATCTCATCTATTACCCTCTGCCGCTCCAACCTCTCCTCTTTGTCCACCCTGGCCTTAAACTAAATCACCTCCCCCCTCACCACTGCCTTTAGAGCCTCCCAGGCGACCGCCTTCGACACCTCACCCGTACAGTTGAAACCTACATATTCCTTAATTACCTTTTCAATTTTGTCACAGAATACTTGGTCCCCCAAAAGTCCCACATCTAATTCCCACCCCGGCCTCTGCGCTACTCCCTTCTCCAGCACCATATCCACCCAATGCGGAGCATGATCTGACATTGCAATTGCCGAGTATTCCGATCCCTTAACCCCAGCCAGCAAAGCCTTGCCCACCACAAAAAAGTCGATCCGCGAATAGACCTTATGGACTGAGAAAAATGAGTACTCCCGCTCCCTTGGGTGCAGAAACCAACAAGGGTCCACCCCTCCCATTTCCACCATTAGCCCAGCCAACGCCTTCGGCCCCCTGATGGGACCAGCGAGCGCGGCCGTGACCTGTTCAACCTTGGCTCCTGCACCAAGTTCCAGTCCCCCCCCACTATCAGTTTGTGTGTGTCCAAGTCGGGAATAGCCCCAAACACCTTCTTTGCGAATCCCACATCATCCCAATTGGGGACGTAAACACTTAACAGCGCCACTAACCTCCCCTCCAGCGCCCCTGTCACAATCACATATCTACCCCCCTAATCTGCCACCACCTTCTCCATCTGGAAGTGTACTCTTTTGCTGACCATTACCGCTACCCCTCGAGCCCTTCCGTCAAGTCCAGAGTGAAACACCTGACTAACCCAGCCCTTTTTAAGTCTCACCTGGTCTTTCACCCTCAAGTGAGTCTCCTGCAGCATTGCTACATCGGCTTTCAAACTTTTAAGATGCCGAAGCACCCTTGACCGGAACTCCTAACCCCTCCTAACCCCCTCACGTTCCACGTGACTATCCTAACTGGAGGTCTCTCACCCCACCCCCCACCTTTCTTATCCACCATCATCATACCACCGGGCCCTGCCCCATGAGCCTGACCCGCCCCTATCCATTATTAATATCGAACCACGTTCCCTCCTCCCAAACCCCGCCCCCCACATTTCCTCTCAAAAAACATCTCCCAGCATCAACCACCCCCCCCCTCCCCTCGCCTCGTAGGCCCATCGAAACCTGCTAACCAGGCTCCAATGTCCGCAGCCTTCCTCTCACCTCACCTCCGTTCACTAGCCTACTTTAGTTAGCTAGCGCGGGTGGGTTCCCCTGCCAAGATGTACCGTCCCCTCCCACCCAGTCCCAGAGAAACAAAAAACAAAAACAACAATCAAACCCATACAATATAACCGTCGCAACACAGAATGCCAATCAACCCAATCAATAACTTGAACTCTGTAACAATGTGAAGAGAAGTAAATTACAATACACGTCAGTAAAAAGAAAGTTATGACATTTATACATTTTCCAGCTCCCCAATCACAGTCCACTGTCTCTCTTCCAGCTCCGCTCCTCATGTCTGTCCCAAGCATTCCGCCCTCACGAATGCCTCAGCCGCCTCCACTGTCTTGAAATAAAAGTCTTTGGCATCATACGTCACCCTCAGCTTCTACGGGTATACCATACCAAATCGCACCCCCTTTTTGCACAGTGCTGCCTTCACTCGCCCGAACGCCACTCGTCTTTTTGCCAACTCCACCATCAAGTCCTGATAGATCCGAACTCCAGCACCATCCCACTGCACCTCGCGCTTCTGCTTCGCCCAGCTTAACACCTTCTCCTTCATGCAGTACTTATGGAAGCAGATAATTACTGCTCTTGGCGGCTCATTCACCTTGGGCTTCGGCCTTAATGACCGATGAGCTCGGTCCAGCTCGTACCGGGAGGGGTTCTAACCCTCCCCCATCAGCTCCGCCAACTTCTTAGCGAAGTACTCTGTTGGCCTTGGGCCCTCTGTCCCTTCGGGCAAGCGCACAATTCTCAGATTGTGCCGTCTCGAGCGGTTCTCCAAGTCCTCGAGCTTTGCTCGGAGTCCTCTGCTGACCTCCACCACTCTCCGCAGCCCGTCCCCCATCGAGGTGAGCTGGTCGCTGTGCTGCGACACGGCCTCCTCCACTGCCTTCATCTTCTCGCCCTACTCTCTCACTTTGGCCGATGTCTTTGCCACAGCTACCCTCAATGGGACAATTGCCGCCTCCACCAATGATTTCAATGCGACCGCCGTCTCTTCCTCAAAGCCTCCATGTGCCTCGCAAATTGCTTTTCCAGCTCCACCGCCATCACCTCTTTGATATCTGATGATGTTGCTGAGCTGTGCACTTTTTGTCCTCAGAATTTGCTGTGCAGTACAACTTCTCTACTGTTTATCTCACCTCCCCTGCTTGCACTCACTCAACCAATGTTTGACCAGTCAACTTACGTCAGTCATTATAATGGCAATATTCCCCAGAATGCTTTGCATTCCAAAAAACACTTTATAGCAAGGACAAGACAGAAGGTATTTGTTGAAAGTCATCAAAGGACACAAAACAATTCAAAACTGGCAGATAGCAAATAGGAGAAGAGGGGGGGGGGCACAATGACAGCCGTGACATAAAAGATTAGCCCACTTCACCAATTAAAGTTTGTAAGCTTATACAATGAATGAAAGCAGAAGAAACCAACTACCAGAAGTTAATTAATAACAGGCAAAGAGTTTGTCTCTTGTTGATATCACATCTGCAAAGTATTTTTCATATGGGCCATTAAACTAAGTGGAACATTTTTTTAAAAACGTTTCTGAGAACAGATGGAACTTTAAATCTGTCACTGCACAATTCCATCTCTTTGGGTACCTTTGGCAGTGTCTCCATGTACAAATCTGACGGCTTCATGGGAGTGCTCCTGCATTATTAGATACAGCTGAGTTAGCGTTGTGGGCTGGTACCATATTATTCCATCCTTTGAGTAAAGCATGCTGGTGGTGCCCTCTGCTGGATCAATACAAGGTACACAAGGGCGCTTCGTCTTGGGACATCTCAACAAATCCTTATAGAGTACAAATAGACACAAAATAGAAACATCACAAACTGCTCCACAATACCGCCAGATTTTAAAACCTGGAAAGAAAGTCCAGCAAAACGTGGGTCATGGCACTGAAATTGCCACAGTCCATTCAAGCCCATATTGCACCTGTTCACTCTCCTGTTAATGCTTAACGGTTTCATGGTGTAATTTAAAAGACAGGATTTACTCTCAATGTTCTTGGCAACATTGTTAATTGAACCAACGCTACCATAAAACCAGATTAATTTGACATTTAACTTTTATTGCTAATTTTTGCAATCATGCTGAGCACAAAATGACTAACATGTTTATGTAACAATCATCATATATTAAAGTAATTTATATCATACGAAATGTTTCAGAAGTTTTCTCCGGTATGAAAAGATGTGATATGAATGCCGGTTCTTTCTTTGCTCCCTGTCCACTTGAAACAAATTTTATCCTCATGTTCAAATTCCTCTATGGACTCACCTCTCCCCAACTTTGAAATCACCTTCAATCTTACAATCTTCTGGGTACTCTGATTTCCTTCAACTCTGGCCTCTTGAGCATCTCCGCATCTTTTTCTCACCAAAGGCAGCCATGCCTTCAGTTATTAAAGCCCTAAGCTCTGGAATTCTCTTCCTATGCCTCAAAGCCTCTCTCTTCTTTTTAACATTCTTCAAAACCTATCACTTTCATCAGTCTTTTAGTCACAAACTTAAAAATTCCTTTTAATTTTCTGTCAATTTCTGTTCGATTACACTCTTGAAGTGCACTGGAACATTTTGCGACATTAAAGCTGCCAAATAACTGTCTTCTGACTAATCCATGAAGGAATGCAGTTCATTTGTTGTGAGTTTATTTAGTTATTTCCTCTTATCAAAAGGAGAATTTGTGTTCCTGGTACGGTGACATTGCCTATTTTATAATGAAATTTGTGAATGGGGATATTCAATGGCAATTCACATCTTTGTCCATTCCTGCACTAAAAGGATGTTGGGTAGGGGGAGGGGGTGTGGGGGGTGCTGCTTCTGAGAGCCCTCGTCCCCAGCCAGTGACCCCCTTCTCATCACCCTCTTCCTATCCTCACTCACCTTTGGTGTGGATTCCTTGTTGATCTCAGGCCACTAGTAGGTGCAATTACTGGCACCTGCCATCACTCCTGGCAGTGTTGATGGGCAATGAAGAACTGCCGGCCTCTGATTGACTGGCAGCTCTTCACAAGAATATTAGCCTCGGGGTCATAAATGCTGGGAAAGTCCCAACACTGGCCTGTTAAGTACTGATGGGCACTTAATTCCTGCTGGCCTTCCTCAACAGAGATGACATGGGGCCCCTGCCAGTTCAGCAACAGGGGAACAAAATCCCACCGACAACATTAAATTCCACCCTGAATATGGGAAATAAAAGGTGGCTTTGTTGACGCTGCCCAGATACAGATTTTTCTTTTTAAGTGATAGTTCCACCAAGTTACAGTCTTAAGACCGACCCAAATCCAAGATTTAATTTTGTTATCAGCATCTCAATAGACTATAATGAACCATAATAGTTTCCGTTTTACCTCTATATCAGTAAAGGGTCCTCTCAGCCTTGTGCCTGTATCCTTTACAAAAGACTTCATGGCATCTAAAATAGGCCGATAGCCTGGATTTAATTAAAGAGAAATTAGTCAACAAAATTAGTAGAATATTTCCTTCATGTTGGATGATGGCTTTTATATTCCAATGTAACAATTATAAGAAAGTTAAAAATGTTGAAAGGTAAAATTAAAAAGTTAATTCAATCCAATTAACCCAAAGAAAAGTATTTTTATCCATTACTTTTCATTTTCCACTAACTAATAACTGATATGTCACCTACTGTGGCCTTCTCTTGGCCAAAATCATTTACTCTTCATTGATTTATTCAAGAAACCTCGATACTCTACAATGTGTTCAGCTTTTCAATTATTTAGGAGACTGGTTTATTTCTTCTTTTCTAGAGTGACAACAGCAATAACCTTGTATTTATACAGCACCTTTAACATAATGGGCAGGATTCTGCGATTCCCCAGCCGCGTGTTTCTCAGCCGCATGCCATTCGCTGGCAACGGGATTCTGTCTTCCCGCTGCTCGTCAGTGGGATTTTCCATTGTAACACCATGCCGCTGCGCAACCCGCTGGCGGGGGTGAGCTCCCCGTGGGAAAAGTGAATCACAACAACCGGAGAATTTCAGCCAATATGTCCCAAGGCACTTCATAGTGGCAATAATAACACAAAAGATAGGAGCAGGAGTGGATCACACAGCCAGTCAAGCCTGCTCCACCATTCAATATGATCATGGCTGATATTGGGCTTCAGTTCCAACTTTCCCACCCGCTCACCATATCTCTTGATTCGCTGAGACATCAAAATCCCAGCCTTACATATATTCAACCACGGAGCATCCATAATCCTCTGGGGAAGAGAATTCCGAAAATTCAAACTCCTTTGAGTGAAATTATCGCTCCTTATCCCAGTCCGAAATGATCAACACCTTAACCGGAGACTGTGTCCCCATGCTTTAGATTCCCTGACCAGTGGCCATATCCTTAGCAATTACACTGTCAGACCACTTCTGAATCTTGTACAGTATGCTTAATTGATATCATCTCTCGTTCTTCTAAAGTCCAGAAAACATAGGCCCAATTTACTCAGCCTATCATAGGACAACCTTCTCACCCCATCTAATTCACCAATCTCGTGAAATTTCACTGCACTGCCTTCTTCAATGCATGCATACCCTTCCTGAAATATGGAGACCAAAACTGCACACAGTAACCAGTTGTGATCTCACCAAAACCCAGCAAATTGTAGCAAAATGTCTTTATTCCTGTCCTCCAAATGCCTTTGCAATAAAGGCCACTGTGCCTTTTGCCTTCCTAAATACTTACTGTACCTCCATGTTAACTTTGTGTTCCTTCTGTAAGCACATCCAGGTCCCTCTGAACATCAATGTTTACAAGTTTCATGCCTTCCAAAACTATTCTGCTTTTCTTTTCTAATGGCCACATCATACTCCATCTGCCATCTTATAGAAATATAGAAACTTGGAGCAGAAGGCCATTAGGCCTTTCCAGCCTGCAACGCCATTCAAAATGATCATGACTGATCCTCTATCTCAACGCCATACCCCTGGGTTCTCCCCATACACCATGATGCCTTTAGCGTCTGGAATGAATCTATTTCTTCTTAAATACTATCAGTGTCTTTGGCCTCCAGTCTTCTGTTGTCAAGAATTCCAAGGGTTCATTAGCACGAGTGAAGAAGCTTCTTCTCATCTCAGTCCTGAATGGCCTACCCAGTATCCTGAAACCCCTTTTTCGAGACCCTCCAGACAGAGGAATCAATATCCCTGCATCCAGTCTGTCCAGCTCTGTCAGAATTTAAGATGCTTCAATTAGATCCCCTACCACTTCTTCTAAATTCCAGTGAGTACAGGCCTAGTCGACTCAAACTCTCCTCAAACAACAATCCTGCCAACCCAGGAATCAATCTGGTGAACCTTCACTGCACTCCCTCTATTTCAAGTATAGAACACAGAACATTACAGCGCAGTACAGGCCCTTCGGCCCTCGATGTTGCGCCGACTTGTGAAACCACTCTAAAGCCCATCTCCACTATTCCCTTATCGTCCATATGTCTATCCAATGACCATTTGAATGCCCTTAACGTTGGCGAGTCCACTACTGTTGCAGGAAGGGCATTCCACGCCCCGACTACTCTCGGAGTAAAGAACCTACGTCTGATATGTCTTATATCTATCTCCCCTCAATTTAAAACTATGTCCCCTTATGCTAGACATCACCATCCAAGGAAAAAGGCTCTCACTGTCCACCCTATCTAATCCTCTGATCATCTTGTATGCCTCAATTAAGTCACATCTTAACCTTCTTCTCTCGAAGGAAAACAGCCTCAAGTCCCTCAGCCTTCCCTCATAAGATCTTCCCTCCATACCAGGCAACATTCTGGTAAATCTCCTCTGCACCCTTTCCAATGCTTCCACATCCTTCCTATAATACGGCGACCAGAATTGCACGCAATACTCCAAATGCGGCCGCACCAGAGTTCTGTAAAGCTGCAACATGATCTCATGGCTCCGAAACTCAATCTGGGTGGCAACTTTCAGGGATCTATGTACATGGACACCGAGATCTCTCTGCTCATCCACACTACCAAGAATCTTACCATTAGCCCAGTACTCTGTCTTCCTGTTATTCCTTCCAAAATGAATCACCTCACACTTTTCTGCATTAAACTCAATTTGCCACCTCTCAGCCCAGCGCTGCAGCTTATCCATGTCCCACTGTAACTTGTAACATCCTTCCGCACTGTCCACAGCTCCACCGACTTTAGTGTCATCTGCAAATTTACTCACCCATCCTTCAACGCCTTCCTCCAGGTCATTTATAAAAATGACAAACAGCAGTGGCCCCAAAACAGATCCTTGTGGTACACCACTGGTAACTGGACTCCAGTCTGAACATTTCCCATCAACCACCACCCTTTGTCTTCTTCCAACTAGCCAATTTCTGATCCAAACTGTTAAATCACCCTGAATCCCATGCCTCCGTATTTTCTGCAATAGCCTACCGTGGGGAACCTTATCAAACGCTTTACTGAAATCCATATACGCCACATCAACTGCTTTACCCTCATCCACCGGTTTGGTCACCTTCTCAAAGAACTCAATAAGGTTTGTGAGGCATGACATACCCTTCAAAATACCGTGTTGACTATCTCTAATCAAATTATTCCTTTCCAGATGATTATACATCCTATCTCTTATAAACCTTTCAAAGACTTTGCCCACAACAGAAGTAAGGCTCACTGGTCTATAGTTACCGGCGTTGTCTCTATTCCCCTTCTTGAACAAGGGGACAACATTTGCTATCCTCCAGTCTTCTGGCACTATTCCCGTAGACAAAGATGACTTAAAGATCAAAGCCAAAGGCTCAGCAATCTCCTCCCTAGCTTCCCAGAGAATCCTAGGATAAATCCCATCCGGCCCAGGGGACTTATCTATTTTCACACTTTCCAGAATTGCTAACACCTCCTCCTTATGAACCTCAAGCCCTTCTAGTCTAGTAGCCTGCATCTCAGTATTCTCCTCGACAACATTGTCCTTTTCCTGTGTGAATACTGATTAAAAATATTCATTTAGCACCTCTCCTATCTCCTCGGACTCCATGCACAACTTCCCACAAGTATATTTTTCTCTTAGATAGGGACCACAACTGCACATAGTAACCGGGTGTGGTCTCACCAAGACCCTGTGTAGCTGCAGTAAGACATCCTTGCTTCTACACTCAAGTCCTCTTGCAAAGAAGGCCAACATACCATTTGCTTTTCTGGCTACTTGCTGTGCCTGCATTCTTGCTTTCAATGACTGGCGTACAAGCACACCCAGGCTCCTTTTTATGTCAACATTTCCCAATCTGGCACCATTCAAATAATGCTCTGCCGCTCAGTTTCTCGGTTTGAAGTGAATAACGTCACATTTATCCATTGTACAGAATCTGCTATGTATTTGCCCACTCACTCAACTTGTCTAAATCCTCTTAACATCCTCCGCACTACTTGCATTCCCATCAGGTTTTATGTAGTCTCATTGTCCTTAACCTGCAATATACCTTGGCAACCTATATCCTCCTAACAGATAAAAATTCCAACAAATGTTTTATCATTATATCATTTGGGGGCAGCACAAGTGGATAGCACTGTGGCTTCACAGCACCAGGGTCCCAGGTTCGATTCCCGCTGGGTCACCATCTGTGCGGAGTCTGCACGTTCTCCCCGTGTCTGCGTGGGTTTCCTCCAAGTGCTCCGGTTTCCTCCCACAGTCCAAAGACGTGCGGGTTAGGTGGATTGGCCATGATAAATTGCCCTTCGTGACCAAAAAGGTTACGAGGGGTTATTGGGTTATGTAGGGTGGAAGTGAGGGCTTAAGTGGGTCGGTGCAGACTCGATGGGCCAAATGGCCTCCTTCTGCACTGTATGTTCTATGCTCTATTAGCAAACCCTAGATACATTATGTGGTATCTTCCATCTCAGCCATTAATAGATTTTAAATAGCTAAGACCCCAGCACTCAACCTTCGGGCAAACCTCTAGTTGCAGTCTGCCAACTTGAAAATGCACCATTTATGCTCACTCTTTGCTTGCTGCCAGTTACCCAATCCTCAAACCATACTACTCTATTACCCACAACTCCACAAGCCCTCATTTATGTAACAGCTCGTTCTTAACTGAGTACTGGTGCCAGTGCCCAATACATAGTGTTAGGTTCTAGTGCGTTGCAAAGATTGAGTCAGTGCACCAGAGAACGTCTAGTTCATGACTAGTTAAAGATTTATTATAATTACAATAACGTGGGAAGGAAAACAATACTACTACTAAACTATGAACTGTTAATAACTAGAATATGAGAGCTAACACTAAACACGACTATCCAGGACGACCTCTAACCCCAGACTTCTCGAGGCTGCAGTGTCACGTGGTACATCTCTACTGCCACCTGCTGGTTGGAGCTCTGACACGTTAACATATAGAATTGCTCGTCCATATCATTACATCCCCTTTCCTTTAGAGTTTAGTAAAATTCCTTTCTTGTCTGACGGTCGTGGCATATTCAGTATTGTCTGTATCTTCACTTGATCTGGTTGTACAGCTTAAGCAGACAACTTGTCCCCCAGAAACATAATTTTGTTATCAAATTGACACTTGGCTTTGTTCAACCTGGGCCCATACTTCTTAATACTGCGTACCACTTTGATGAGTCTGTTGTTGTGTTCTTCCTTCGTAGAACCGCGTACAATTATATTGTCAACACACACAGACTCCTTGAATACCTTCCACAATGTGCTCCATTGCCCTGTGAAAGATTTCAGATGCGGATGTTATCCCAAATGGCATTCAAAGAAAACAGTAGAGCTCAAAGCAGAGTGTAAAAGCTTCATACGCTCCTCATCCAATTTGAGTTGACAAAAACGCTGCGATGCATTCAGTTTACTGAAGTATATAGCACCTGACATTTCACTCATAATCTCTTCATGTTTTGGCATTGGATAGTGTTCTCACTTGATGTTGGCATTGAGGGCTTCAAGATCTATACAGATTCTTAAATCGTTATTGCGTTTCTTCACGCACACCATTAAAATTACCCAATCTGTTGGATCTTCGATTTTCTTAATCGCCCCTAGATTCGTCATTCTATCAAGTTCAGCTTTCAGCCGATCCTTTAATGGTGCTGGTACTCGCCTTGCAACATGTATTACAGATTGTGCATGATCCTTCAGTTGAATCTGATAAGTAAATGGCAAAACACCGAAACCTTGAAAAATTTCTAGAAATGCTTGCACTGTGCGCAGTCAAAACACAGTCAGCGCTGTATACTCTTTTGACTAATTCAAGTGTTTCACAAGCTTCCACACCCAGTAACGATTCACGCTCTGTGGCTGCAATTGAAAATTGCACTTTATGGGTTCTATCTTTGACTTGAACTTCAAGCTCACACACACCAAGGGAACAGAGTGCTAACAACCACAGATACTTTTGGTATAACTCATCTTTCATTCTCTCACTCACTCCACAGTACAAATATTTCCCACTTTCTATGTCTTTTAGCTTTGGCAAAGGGTCATCTGGACTCGAAACATCAGCTCTTTTCTCTCCTACAGAAGCTGCGAGACCTGTTGAGATTTTCCAGCATTTTCTCTTTGGTTTCATTACACATAGTAACCCTTTCTTCCCATAACACCTTAATAACTGTATCCTTCCACTCCAAGCTCCTCTCCAGTGTAAGATGTCCATAACCCTCGCACCAGGCAGGCAACACAACCTTTGGAGCTCTCAGTCTATGATGGTCTGAATGGCCTCCCCCATCCACAACTACTTTGGGAGCAAGGATGGGAAATTATGACAGTGACCTGTTGTCTCCGAGAAATCATGAGAGCGAACTCATAACTCTCATACCCAAGTTTCATTTCTAGAAAGAAAATCAATTTAAAAAGGATGTCCTTTCCATCGATGCTGTTATGATACTAATGCGTAATATGCCCATATTAAATTCCTTTCTCCACAATTTTAACACAGTACGAAGTCTTACAACACCAGGTTAAAGTCCAACAGGTTTGTTTCGATGTCACTAGCTTTCGGAGCGCTGCTCCTTCCTCAGGTGAATGAAGAGGTCTGTTCCAGAAACACATATATTGACAAATTCAAAGATGCCAAACAATGCTTGGAATGCGAGCATTAGCAGGTGATTAAATCTTTACCGATCCAGAGATGGGGTAACCCCAGGTTAAAGTGGTGTGAATTGTACCAAGCCAGGACAGTTGGTAGGATTTCGCAGGCCAGATGGTGGGGGTTGAATGTAATGCGACATGAATCCCAGGTCCCGGTTGAGGCCGCACTCATGTGTGCGGAACTTGGCTATAAGTTTCTGCTCGGCGATTCTGCGTTGTCGCGGGTCCTGAAGGCCGCCTTGGAGAACGCTTACCCGGAGATCAGAGGCTGAATGCCAATTTTAACACAGGCAGCAGATCATTTAAAACAAGCAGGTTAACATTTATATAAAGAAGCAAAGGGCAAAATAACAAAAAATATTAATCATTTGTGCAATTTCTATTGTGAATTTTAGAATTTGCCACAGAATTCACCCACTTATTTGAGGAAATCACATATTAGGTGTGACAAATTTGCAAATTGTGTGGATGATGCAATGTTCCAGTTAGCATCTTGGTGATATTAAGGGAGCACTTAGGAGGCAGTGATCATAATACGGTCGAATTCAATCTCCAATTTGAAAGAAAGAAGGTAGAATCAGATGTAAAGGTGTTACAGTTAAATAAAGGTAACTACAGGGGCATGAGGGAGGAACTGACAAAAATCGACTGGGAGCAGACCCTAGTGGGAAAGACAGTAGAACAGCAATAGCAGGAGTTTCTGGGAGTAATTGAGGACACAGTACAGAGGTTCATCCCAAAGAAAAGAAAGGTTATCAGAGGGGGGATTAGGCAGCCATGGCTGACAAAGGAAGTTAGGGAATGCATCAAAGCAAAAGAGAAAGCCTATAATGTGGCAAAGAGTAGTGGGAAGTCAGAAGATTGGGAAGGCTACAAAAACAAACAGAGGATAACAAAGAGAGAGATAAGGAAAGAGAGGATCAAATTTGAAGGTAGGCTAGCCAGTAACATTAGGAATGATAGTAAAAGTTTCTTTAAATCCATTAAAAACAAACGGGAGGCAAAAGTTGACATTGGGCTGCTCCAAAATGACGCTGGTAATTTTGTGATGGGAGACATGGAAATAGCCAAGGAACTGAATAAGTACTTTGCGTCAGTCTTCACAGTAGAAGACACGAGTAATATCCCAACAATTCCGGAGAGTCAGGGGACAGAGTTGAATATGGTAGCCATCACAAAGGAGAAAGTGCTAGAGAAACTAAGAGGTCTAAAAATTGACAAATCTCCGGGCCCAGATGGGCTACATCCTAGAGTTCTAAAGGAGATAGATGAAGAAATAGTGGAGGCGTTGGTAATGATGTTTCAACAGTCACTGGAGTCAGGGAAAGTACCAGAGGATTGATAAATCGCTGTTGTAACCCCACTGTTCAAGGAGGGAACAAGGAAAAAGATAGAAAATTATAGGCCAATTAGCCTGACCTCGGTTGTTGGCAAGATTCTAGAATCCATTGTTAAGGATGAGATTTCTAAATTCTTGGAAGTGCAGGGTCGGATTAGGACAAGTCAGCATGGATTTAGTAAGGGGAGGTCATGCCTGACAAACCTGTTAGAGTTCTTTGAAGAGATAACAAATAGGTTAGACCAAGGAGAGCCAATGGATGTTATCTATCTTGACTTCCAAAAGGCCTTTGATAAGGTGCCTCATGCGAGATTGCTGAGTAAAGTAAGGGCCCATGGTATTCGAGGCAAGGTACTAACATGGATTGATGATTGGCTGTCAGGCAGAAGGCAGAGAGTTGGGATAAAAGGTTCTTTTTCGGAATGGCAACCGGTGACGAGTGGTGTCCCGCAGGGTTCAGTGTTGGGACCACAGCTGTTCTCTTTATATATTAACGATCTAGATGACGGGACTGAGGGCATTCTGGCTACGTTTGCCAATGATACGAAGATAGGTGGAGGGGCAGGTAGTATGGAGGAGGTGGGGAGGCTTCAGAAAGATTTAGACAGTTTAGGAGAGTGGTCCAAGAAATGGCTGATGAAATTCAACGTGGACAAGTGCGAGGTCTTGCACTTTGGAAAAAAGAATAGAGGCGTGGACTATTTTCTAAACGGTGACAAAATTCATAATGCTGACGTGCAAAGGGACTTGGGAGTCCTAGTCCAGGATTCTCTCAAGGTAAACTTGCAGGTTGAGTCCGTAATTAAGAAAGCAAATGCAATGTTGTCATTCATCTCAAGAGGCTTGGAATATAAAAGCAGGGATGTACTTCTGAAGCTTTATAAAGCATTAGTTAGGCCCCATTTAGAATACTGTGGGCAATTTTGGGCCCCACACCTCAGGAAGGATATACTGGCACTGGAGCGGGTCCAGCGGAGATTCACACGGATGATCCCAGGCATGGTAGGCCTAACTTACGATGAACGTCTGAGGATCCTGGAATTATATTCATTGGAGTTTAGGAGGTTGAGGGGAGATCTAATAGAAACTTACAAGATAATGACTGGCTTAGATAGGGTGGACGTAGGGAAGTTGTTTCCATTAGCAGGGGAGACTAGGACCCGGGGGTACAGCCTTAGAATAAAAGGGAGTCACTTTAGAACAGAGATGAGGAGAAATTTCTTCAGCCAGAGAGTGGTGGGTATGTGGAATTCATTGCCACAGAGGGCGGTGGAGGCTGGGACATTGAGTGTCTTTAAGACAGAAGTTGATAAATTCTTGATTTCTCGAGGAATTAAGGGCTATGGAGAGAGAGCGGGTAAATGGAGTTGAAATCAGCCATGATTGAATGGTGGAGTGGACTCGATGGGCCGAATGGCCTTACTTCCACTCCTATGTCTTATGGTCTTATGGTCTTATATGCCAAAATGATGAGGTGGATGCAATAAGTCACATGAAGGAAACATCAAATATGACGAAGTGAGGGAACCAAAGAAGAAACCAATACCACTGGGTGTAGCAACCTGGACCATCAATTCTGTCAGTGGCATTCAAACCAATACACAGCTTGTAACAAAATCAGTCACATGAAATTTATCAAAACAAGCCCCAAGAGTTGCTTTTCCTCAGTACAGCGTGATTAAATACAGTCAGGTACAATTGCAGTGCAGGGCTCAGAACAGCCACAGGGACTACGATCGCTTTATCAGCTGATCAAGTAGAACCACTTAATGGACAAGGGCACCCAGCAGTCTTTATGGTAAAGCATTCAACACTCAATAAAATAGAACAAGAAGATGAATCCATTATTTTTATCCCTGAAACTCTTTCAAGATGCTGCATACATTATCCCAAATAATTGCTCATACAAACCTGTACATCTGCAGACATTGCCATCAAAGTTATCTTCCACTTCCTGAGCACTCGGAGTTGCATTGTTCTTCAGAAGCCTGAGGAAGAAAGGAATGCTAGAGTGCAAGTGACAAAAGCAACGATCCAAAATCAATACAAAATCATCTAGCATTTCTATTTATTTTGAATGTTATCTTCGCCTTCATTAATCCACAGACTCTTGCTGGAGTTTGAGTCCCTGAGTGCCAGTGGCTCCACAGAACCTCTGTCATATAGCTTACTGAATGCATGAATAAATGTTGGTGTATTGACCTTAAATGGCATTTATACTTACCAGCCTTCATAGAATCATGGAATCCCTACAGTGCAGGAGGCCATTCGGCCAATCAAGTCTGCACTAACCCTTTGAATGAGCACTCTACCTATGTCCACTTTCCCGTACACCCTGCCCTATCACTGCAATTCCCTGGACACTAAGAGACAATTTATCATGGCCAATCCACCTAATTCGCACATCTTTGGACTGTGGGAGGAAACCGGAGCACCCGGAGGAAACCCACACAGACACAGGGAGATCGTACAAACTCTACACAGTCACCCATTGGCGGAATTGAACCTGGGTCCCTGGTGCTGTGAGGCAGCAGTGCTAACCACTGTGCTGCAGTGCTAGCCATTCTTCTGTGAGTG
This sequence comes from Scyliorhinus torazame, assembly GCF_047496885.1. Classification (NCBI taxonomy): domain Eukaryota; kingdom Metazoa; phylum Chordata; class Chondrichthyes; order Carcharhiniformes; family Scyliorhinidae; genus Scyliorhinus; species Scyliorhinus torazame. The sequence goes on from NC_092715.1 coordinate 77,849,190, forward strand.
TAACCATAGTCTCTATTAAATCCCCAGTTAGGAGAAGCCAACACTTGAGAGTTAGGATTGGCACAGACAAGGAACTAAACATACTACAATAAAAACAGAAAATGCTGGAAATACTCAGCAAGTCCAGCAGCATCTGTGCTGGGGCAAACATTTAGGCATGTACTCTTTCATAAAAACTGGGAAAAGTTAGAAATGTATTGGGATTGAAGCAACTGAATGAGGTGTGTGTGGAAGAAGAACAATAAAAGGAAGGTTTGTGATAGGGTGAAAAACAGAAGAAATTAAGACCATAAGATGAAGGAGCAGAAATAGGCCAGTCACCACATCGTGTCTGCTCCACTATTCAATTAGATCATGATGATCTGATGTGATAATCTTCAACTCCACTTTTCAGTCTTATCCCCATAAACTTTGATTTGCTTACTGATTAAAAATCTGCCCATCTCAGTCTTGAACATAATTAATGATCCATCCTCTACAGCTTTTTCCAGTAAAGAATTCCACAGGTTCATAACCCACTTGAGAGAAGTGTGATGAGCACTTGTGCTCGGCACAAGTGTGATGGGCAGCACGGTAGCCTTGTGGATAGCACAATTGTTTCACAGCTCCAGGGTCCCAGGTTCAATTCCAGCTTGGGTCACTGTCTGTGCGGAGTCTGCACATCCTCCCCGTGTGTGCGTGGGTTTCCTCCGGGTGTTCCGATTTCCTCCCACAGTCCAAAGATGTGCAGGTTAGGTGGATTGGCCATGATAAATTGCCCTTAGTGTCCAAAATTGCCCTTAGTGTTGGGTGAGGTTACTGGGTTATGGGGATAGGGTGACGGTGTTGACCTTGGGTAGGGTGCTCCCGGTGCAGACTCGATGGGCCGAATGGCCTCCTTCTGCACTGTAAGTTCTATGATTCTATGAATATAAGAAATTGGTATGTATATTTTATTTTATATCTGTTACAGTAATGTTTTTAAAAGCCTGGGTTAATGTATAGATTGTTGCAGTAATATTATTAAAGAACCTAGGTTAAGGTTTCCAGACTGTGCTAAAACTGTAATTAATAAGTTGTAAAAGAGTGATGTAATTATTTATTCAAACCACTTACTTGGTGATCGAAAATGGGCTAATGGAATAGTATTTATATTTTGGTTGGTTCCTGGGGTATAGATAATTTGAGGAATTGCATTTAGTCCTAGCTAAGCAGGTGGTGGGACATTTTAATAGGATACAGATGCTATAATTAATGGGGGAGGAGCCAGGTCTGTCGGTAGTTTGCAGTTTTGCCAAATGCTGTTAGGTTGAGCAGCAGGGTCTGACAAGACAGAAGTGTACTGGATCTGCTCTTGAAAAGGTCTCTATCCAAAAGGTCCCTACACCAAGAACCGCAAATAAACCTGCTGTGTTAACTTTATTTGTAAGTTGCATCTGAACTGTACTGGGCTGCTTAATTTGAATTAGTAGCAAGTGTAGATAGTAAGTTAATGTTTTTCCACTTATTTAAGAATTGTTTAACTGTTAATTGTAAAACTATTTATTTGATATCAATGTGGTTAATTCTGTGTTTAAAGTAAAGCTTGTTTTAACATAAAATGTACCCACGGGTCAGGGTCACCACTCTTGAAGTATCCTTTCCTCACAGTTTTACAAAGTGAAAAATTGTTTGGGGTTCTCATCTGGTATCCTAACAGGTGAAGTTTCTTCTCATTTCTGTCTCAAATAGGCGAACCCTTACTCTGAAATTATGCCTTCTGGTACTCGACTCACCCACAAGGGGAAATCAACCTCCCAGCGTCTCCACTGTCAAGCCCCTGAGAATCCTATATTTCTCAATAAAGTCACCTCTCACTCTTCTAAACTCCAATGAGTATAGGCCCAACCTCTCCCCATAAGAAAATCCCTCAATACCCAGGATCAACCAAGTGCACCTCCTCTGGACTGCCGCCAATGCCAATATATCCTTCCTTAGATCAGGGGACCAAAACTGTTCACAGTATTCCAGGTGCGGTCTAACTGCCTTGTATCGTTTTAGCAAGACTTCGCTATCTTTATACTCCATTCTCTTTGAAATAAAGGCCAACATTCCATTTGTCTTCTCTAATACCTGCTGAACTTGCATGCTTTTTGTGATTTATGAATGAGGACCCTCAAATCCCTGTGTTGCAGCTTTCTGTCATCTTTCTCCATTTAAATAACATTCAACTCCTTCATTCTTCCACTCACTTAACCTGTCTATATCGCTATGTAGACTCTTTCTGGCATCCTTGCCATTTGCCTTTCCACCTATTTTTGTGTCATCTGCAAACTTTCATTTCCCTCATCCAAGTTATTGGCACACCCACTCCTCGGCAGACCGGCGCCGTATTTCCGCACATGCGCGGGGGTTCTCTTTTCCGCGCTGGCCCCCGGGCAATATTGTGGAGCCCTACAGGGGCCCGGCGCGGAGGAAAGAAGGCCCCCCATGGAACCAGCCTGCCCGCAGGATCGGTAGGCCCCGATCGCGGGCCAGGCCACAATGGGGGACCCCTCCGGAGTCGGATCCCCCCCGTGACCGCCCAGGAATGCCCCCGCAAACTTACCTGCCAGGTCCCGTCGTGTGTGAGGCGAGTAATTCACGCCCGCGGGACTGGGCAAAACTGGACGGCCACTCAGCCCTTCGGGGCACAGAGAATCGCCGGGGCGGGAGGCCACTGTCAATGGCCCCCGACCGGCATGGCGGGAATCCCACAGGCCCCCGAAAAACAGCGCCGGAAAATAGGGCAACCGGCGGCAGGGCGGGATTCGCGCCTCCCCCCGGGGATTCTCCGACCCAGCGCAGGTTCGGAGAATCCCGGCCATGAATTCTATTCTACCACAACAGCTGGTGAATTTAAAATTAGTTGATAAATTAGGAATAAGAAGCTGATATTATCGTGACCATGTAGCTACCGGATTGTTGTTAAAAACCTATCCGGTTCACAAATGTCCTTGAGGGACAAAAATCTGTCAGTTTACCCAGTCCAGCCTAATTGTTAATCTGGACCTACATAGCAATGTGGTTTACTCTTAACTGTCCTCTGAAATGGGCTGGCAAACCATTCAGATGTCAAGAAGGTAGCTCATTACCACCTCTAGGGCAATTAAGGATGGGCAATAAATGCTGGCTTTGCCATCGATGCCCATGCCCCATCAATTAATGTGAATTAGTAAAAATACATTTCAAAATAAAATCTTTAAATTTTCCTGTACTATCTAATGTCTTTGTCCACCTTTGCTCTTCCTTTTATTTGATGGCCTCAGTCACTCTCACAAGCTTGAAACTGGGGGTACAATTCAACGGAAAGGTTTCCAAGTGTGGTAGCGAGCGGGAAATGCCTCAAGCTTTCGAACGCTCGACTCAGTGAGGCCATCATCGGTATCAAATGTTAAATTGGCCACTTAACGAGGCCCCACAGGCTTCATGCCGCATATGATTGTCCCGCGGCAGATTCGCCGGAAACGGGTCCACCAGCCCACTGCCAACAAGGGGGAGCGGCATTTAAACCGATCCCGCAGAGAAAATCCCCACACAGCTCGCAGCTATGCCATCAAGGAGACGAACCACACGATTCGGGAATACCGGCCTGGCCAGATTGTTGGACGTGGTAGAGGTCAGATGGAATGCCCTGTTCCCCCGAAGGGTTGGAGAGCGGAGGGTCAGCCACAGGGCAGTCAGTGTCGTCTGGGATGAAGTGGCAGTGGTCGTCAGCTTGGGGAGCATCACCGGGAGGACCGATATCCAATGCCCGATGAGGATCAATGACCTCTACCTGGCTACACACGTGGGTTGGCACCAGCCTCCTGGCATCGTTCTGCCCAGCATCCACACCCACCCCCCGAGAATGCACCTGGCACTGCCCCGCCCAGCACCATACCGTGCCCCCGCCCACCCATGTCCAACAGTGCTGCTCACACCTGCCCCACGCCCCCCCCCCCCCCCCCCCCAATTTCCTTCCGTGCAATGACCGAAGCATCTGGTTCATGATGCCCCCTCTGTGTCCCCGCAGAAGAAGTTGGCACACAACAGACAGGAGAGGGCCCAGACAGGCAGTGGGGTACTGGACATCAGAGACCTCACCCTCTATGAGGAATGGGCCCTGGCAGTGGCGCGAGTGACCGTGGACAGATCGGCCACCGACGTAGAGGTTGGCGTAGGTGAGGATCCACCAGCCGCCACCCAGATAACCTGTCACATGTGAATTATTAATGCCAGACAGAATGATCCTTCCCTCATACAAACCACATGTCCATGCTCCCGCAGGAATGCAGGATCTCCACCCGACGGTGCCGGGCCATCTGGGGTGGTACCCCTTTCCCCCACCTCCCAAGAAAACACCTTGGAGGGGAGCTCCGAGGAGACCGCCATATTAGCGGCACAGCTGTCATCCCCACCCCCCACCAGCACAGAGACACACATCTCGGTGTGCGACAGTAGTGGACAGGCTTCTGGGGCACATTCTGATGAGCACCACACAGTTGCTGATGCAGATCAGGTATAGGCAGGAACACCCAGGCGAGACAGCGGTCAGAGGTCTGCTGGATCCCAGGACCAGCTGCGTCCCAGATGCTGAGTCGCGAGATTTGCTTGGAGCTGATGCAGTTCATAGGGTGCAGCTGTGAGACTCAGAGGGGATGTCAGTGACAATCCAGCACATGCATAGCCAATTGGAGGAGTTCCAGAGGCTACGCGCGAAGGAGATGGTGCTAGCAATGCGTGTCATCAAGGCTAACACTGCTAGGTTGGCGACCGCAGTGGAGAGCCTGGTGCACAATGCCGGCAGCATGAGTGGAGGTGCCCAAGGCATGGCTCAGTCAGTGACAACTCCCCAACTCCCTTGCCCTCCAGCCCCTCCGGGTCTGGCACCTCCTCGGTAGCTGCATGTTCCTCCCTCTCCACCTCCAGCACATCGACCCGCTGCTGTGCCAGGTGGTGAAGAGCACAGCAGATCACCACGAAGCAACCGACCTTTCGGGGGGTATATTGCAGTGCACCACCAAAGCAGTCAAGATATCGGAACTGCATTTTGAGCATCCGATGCACCGCTGAATGACAGTCCGGGTGGCTGCATGGGCCTCGTTATACCAGGTCGCCGCATCGGTCATCGGCCTCCGTACTGGCATCATTAGCCAGGTCTTCAGTGGTTACCCCTTATCCCCCAAGAGCCAACCAGCCATCCTGGCATGGTCCTCTAAAATGTCCGACTGCCCCAGGATGTAGCTGTCGTGCACACACATGCATGACCTCACAGATGCACTTGTGGGCTGCAGCTTATGTGCACAGAAGTCCCCACTCGAGCCCTGGAATGATCCTGAGGCATAAAGGTTCAGGGCAGCAATGACTTTGATAGCTACCGGGATCGGGTATCCTCCTCCTCCACGTGGTGCCAAGCACACAAAGACATGGCACAGGTGCCACACCATCTACTTGGTGAGGTGGAGCCTCCGGCGGCACATGTTGTCCATCATCTGTTTGAAAGACTAGCAACGCCTGTACACCTGGAGTTGTCACCGACCTCCCTTTCTGGGTCCCTCCTTAGCCTAATGGGCAGCTGGGCCCTCAGGGTGTCAGCCGGGGCCCTCCACAAGTGCAGCCACCTCAAGCCTCTGTCAACGCTGCTGCGCTGCCTTCGCCAGCGTATGGCCGCCTGGCCTTCCAGCAGCACCGTGAGGGCAGCTCCTGCGGGTCTAAGATATCTTCCATCTCATGTAATATCTATAAGGAATTGGAGAGGGTGATTGACTGGCAACTAGTGGTATCCTCCATCCCGGGACCCTCCAGTCCCCCATGGCTACCCCCTGTCATCCCTAAGGGTGCCATCCAATACGCTCTGCCCACACACACCCCGGCTGCATGGGGGGCTGCTGCTCACCAGACCCCAGGCACCCGCTGATAATGTTACCCGGACCAGGGGCTGGTCCCCCCCACCCTATCCCCTCTGGGTGGTCAGATGTTGGCTGTTACATCCGTGGTGTTGCTTCCTGTATTGTTCAGGCACAGTGTCCAGGCCTCACGGTCTGGTTGGGATGCTTGGCAAAAATTCCCACATGCCACACCTACCCATGGGAATCCACTTGGCAGCTGTTAAGTGCTCATTTAACTACCATTGCCAATTCCCAATCAGCAATAGCCTTCAGCCGAGCAGCCAAAGGCCTCCACAGTCAGTGGGAGTTATGGTGGTCAGCGGGACAGACAGGCAGGAGCTGGGGTTGTCCACGTTGTGGGTACACATGATTCAGGGGGTGGCATGGCGGACCCATGGGCACTGAGGCCCCCCCCCCCCCCCCGCACCCCCCCGGATTGTGGCCGCCCCAAGCACCAGGGCAGCAACATCAGTGCCCCCGGACCCACTGTCCAGGAGCGAAGGTGGCTCCTCACCTCCTCGGATCCCCACAGCAGCCATTCCACCAGGCTCACCTTTTAAAAAGGTGCACCAATCCGAGCCCACGTGACCACTTGCTGGGGAGACGGTTAGATCACGGGAGACCATTAGGTAGGGGGTCATTCCCGTTAATAGTATGGAGATTGGCTTTAAGTGGTGATTATTGGTTTCTTGCCACACCATGGCGGGATTTGGGTCTCACCAATGGGAGCGGGCCGGTTAGATAGTGTAGCAAACATGGTCTGGCGCGTTTCTCGATTTTGGCCTCTCATGCCTACCAGCGGCCGTGTCGCGCTCAATCACGACACAGCTGTTAAATCGCACCCTAGATATCTTTTGCCTGGAGCAATGACTGTGCAAGCTAAAGGGGTCTCTACAATCTTAGTACAATTTCACAATCAATCAATAGGATTTAGTCAGCTCAACGGGAACAAAGTGTGTAGTCGGGAAAATGGAGCGTCAGAGATACACTTAGGGCAGCAAGGAAAAACCTGCCTGGAAAGGGTTAAACCGACAGTCTCCAAGAACCTAATCAAATTAGCATAGTACAAGCCAACTGGCCACAGGTAACACATAACTAATAGGAGTGATCAGCCTGGCTCCGGCCTGTCTAGGAAAGGCATGGAATAGCTAGCTACAAACAAATATCAAGGACATGGAGCAGATTACCACCCCATCACGGACCGATTGTTTAGACAGAGTCCTTTTGTATTACACAGCAGGTGGGAAAAATGTACCTCCAGGATTTGAATCACAGAATCATAAAATTTCCAGTGCACAAGGAGGCCATTCAGCCCATCGAGTCTGCACCAGCCCTTACAAATAGCACCCTACTCAAGCCCACATATCTATCCAATCCTCGTAACCTAGTAACCCCCATTTAACCTTTTTGGACACTAAGGGCAATTTAGTATGGTCAACCCACCTAACCCGCACATCTTTGGACTGTGGGAGGAAACCGGAGCACTCGGAGGAAACCCACGCAGACACGAGGAGAATGTGCAGACTCCGCACAGACAATGATTCAGCGGGGAATCGATTAGGAGCAATGTATGTAAAACAGTGTATCAGCGTCACCTATTGTACTATTTGAATCACTCAGATCATGTTGAAACATTTTGATTCACTCTGTATCGAGCCAAAACATTATAAAGAATTGCGTGGGGGCTGAGTTTTAGCTCTCCCGCATGCGTGTGGGATTAAAGTTTCATGCCGTCTGATGAACTCGACTCATTTAACTCCGCTGACAAAGAGTATCTTTAAACTTCAATGGCCTGTTCTTCCCAAATTATTTTGAAACGCTAAGAGAATAATTTCAAATTTTATTCATGGAAAATATATTATTTAGTGTTTTTTTATGGGATGTGTTAAACTGGAAAACTTTAAAAGGTAGAGAGAGATGTAATAATAATAACCTTTATTATCACAAGTAGGCTTACATTAACACTGCAATGAAGTTACTGTGAAAAGCCCCTAGTCGCCACATTCCGGCACCTGTTCGGGTACACAGAGGGAGAATTCAGAATGTCCTATTCACCTAACAGCACGTCTTTCGGGACTTGTGGGAGGAAACCGGAGCACTCGGAGGACACACAGACACAGGGAGAATGTGCAGACTCAGCATAGACAGTGACCCAAGCCAGGAATCGAAATTGGGACCCTGGCCTGTGAAACCACTGTGCTAACCACTATGCTACCATGCCGCCCAGATGTAGAGAGAGAGAGAGAAAATCGAATCTTTAAAGTATGAGGACTTTGTTCATCAAACTACAATTTCAAAAAAACACAAGCGCGATCTTAGATTTTAACGTGGCATGGTACAAAAACAGTAATAATGCTACACTTATATAAATCTCCAGTGTTTTTGTAGTAAGAACACGATGTGCAAAATTGACTTCCCTCCTCGCTCCACTCTTACTTTAAAAATTTGTTTATATCAAGTGGGCGTTGCTGGATAGGCCAACATTTTTTGCCCATCCTTCATCAGTTTTAAGGTGGTGGTAGTGCACTGCTTCTTGAACTGATGAAGTTCATAAACACCCACAGTACTGTTAGAAGGGGAGTCCAGGATTTTGACCCGACTATAGTGAAGGAACAAGAATACATTTCCAAATCAGGACGGTGTGTGGCTTGGAGGGGAACCTCCAGGTGGTGGTGGTCTCACGTACCTGTTGTTCTTGTTGTGTATAGCTGCAGAGCTCAAATAAAGGGAAGGAAAAATAAGAAATTCTTCCAAAATGATAACAAGAGCTATCAAAGAAAAATTGAGGTCTCTTAGATATAATGTGGGTTAAAACAGAGGATGAGATAAAAATAGTTGATATACGAAGTGAACTATTCACTGTAGAAAACACTGGCGAAATTACATCACACATGAAGGTCCTAGAAAGACTTATCATTATATCATAGAATTTACAGTGCAGAAGGAGGCCATTCAGCCCATCGAGTCTGCACCAGCTCTTGGAAAGAGCAGCCTACCCAAGGTCAACACCTCCACCTTATCCCCATAACCCAGTAACCCCACCCAACACCAAGGGCAATTTTGGTCACTAAGGGCAATTTATCATGGCCAATCCACGTAACCTGCACATCTTTGGACTGTGGGAGGAAACCGGAGCACCCAGAGGAAACTCACGCACACAGGGGGAGGATGTGCAGACTCCGCACAGACAGTGACCCAAGCTGGAATCGAACCTGGGACCCTGGAGCTGTAAAGCAATTACATAGAACATAGAACACACAGTGCAGAAGGAGGCCATTCGGCCTATCGAGTCTGCACCGACCCACTTAAGCCTCACTTCCACCCTATCCCCGTAACCCAATAACCCCTCCTAACCTTTTGAACACTAAGGGCAATTTAGCGTGGCCAATCCACCTAACCTGCACGTCTTTGGACTGTGGGAGGAAACCGGAGCACCCGGAGGAAACCCACGCAGACACAGGGAGAACGTGCAGACTCCGCACAGACAGTGACCCAAGCCGGGAATCGAACCTAGGACCCTGGTGCTGTGAAGCCACAATTGTGCTATCCACAATGCTACCGTGCTGCCCTTGAAAAGACTTCAAACCAATAAATCACTAGGAATTGATGGTATATACCCAAGTGAGATTGGGGATCAAACAAATTGCTGCCAGTAATAATGTATGAAATGATTAATACTTAAAGGTCCCAAAAAGCAACCAAATAAAGAGTAGACTTATAATAATTGCAGCGACAACTAGTAAAATAATGGAATTTAACGGAATCAGTAATAAACTTGTGGATTTTCTATATTCAGATAACCTAAAAGGCAATAACAATGGGCAGCACGGTAGCACAAGTAGATAGCACTGTGGCTTCACAGCACCAGGGTCCCAGGTTTGATTCCCCGCCGGGTCACTGTCTGTGCGGAGTCTGCACGTTCTCCCCGTGTCTGCATGGGTTTCCTCCGGGTGCTCCGGTTTCCTCCCACAGTCCAAAGATATGCAGGTTAGGTGGATTGGCCATGATAAATTGCCCTTAGTGACCAAAAAAGGTTAGGAGGGGTTATTGGGTTACGGGGATAGGGCTTAAGTGGGTCGGTGCAGACTCAATGGGCCGAATGGCTTCCTTCTGCACTGTATGTTCTATGTTCTAACGGTGTCAGAAAGGACTGATTCTGGCTGACCAACTTTCTCCATTAAGTGGAAATCTAAATGGATGTTTGAACCCTGCATTATGTAAAACTGAACTTCCAGAAAGTCCTTGATCAATTACCTTATTTTTCATGATCAAGGCAATGGGTCTTCCATATAAAACTTTGTAAATGGACAAGAAAGTGTTTGAAATAGGAGCAGGCGATTAGGGGATAAAAGCAAATTACTGCAGATGCTGGAATCTGAAACGAAAGAGAAAATGCTGGAAAATCTCAGCAGGTCTGGCAGCATCTGTAGGGAGAGAAAAGAGCTAACGTTTCGAGTCCGAAATTGAGATTGGAAATGTGCAGAATTGTAGCAGATGAAATACAATATGGATGTTTGCAAGGAATTAAATGGTGTTGGCCTTCATAGTTGGTATTAAACTAACTGAGGAGAAACTGAAAGATTTGGGTGTGATGGCGTGCTCCGATCTATTGCATCCAGTCACTGCAAAGCATAACTCAAAGAAGGATAATAATGAAGCTTGCAGTTATTGATATGGATTTGCAACTGGTTACATTAAAGCAGCCGGAGGGTGGTTGTGAACGGGGCTGCACTGAAACGACTAATGTGCAACCCAAAGCCTTCTGCTATTCACCTTGCAAGTCAATGATTTGGAAGTGGAAAAGAGACAAAATGGTCAAAAGTTGTCATCTTGTCATGGTGGTTTGGAACATGCAGATCAGGTGCACACAGAGATAGATGAGGAAAGCTGGCTTGATATGTGACAAATGAAATTCAATCAGCAACACGTGAAAACTGAAGAGACCAGTGAAGAAGAATAAGCATTACAATTATAAATTAATTGGTGCTTATCGACATGAAACATCACAAGAAAGTAATTTAACATTGCCAGTAGACAGATAATTGAAATACCTACTCAGCAAGCAGCAGTAGTAAATAAGGTTTACAGGATTTGTATTTTATAGTGCAACAGCAGAACAAGGCATTGGTTCATCCTCACCCAGATTACATGTACAGTTTTGATCAACACATTACATTGACGAATGTGATATAAAATAGTTACTTTAGAGTTACTAGTTAATGTAATGTAGAAATAAGCCACATTGATTTTTGCAGTTAGGGACAAAGGAATTCGAGACCGCATGGAAAAAGCAGGACGAGGTGTGTCTATGAGAGTGAGACTGCATTGATAGGGGCCAGAGAAAGGGATTGGAAGTGAGCCAATCAGAATGGATTAAACAGGTCAGGAGGGACCTAGGCTGACCTATGTCCGTCGAGTATGTGAAACTTGATACCATTTGAATTGATTTTGCAGAGATCTCTTTGTCTTTTAGTCAGTCGTTTTCTGGAGTGTAAGAGGCAGGATGTCCTGTTACATTTCTGTAAGATGATTCAAGCTTGCAAGCTAAATAAATAACTTCTGTTTACGTGCGAATCCGTCTCAACTTTTATTGAGGCCAGACTGACAGAGAAAGAAATTTGGAGATCAACATTTGGTGCCGAAAACCGGGATTTCTCAGGGCGATCCTGTTCCAACTGCGAAATCAGAATTAGACTGATTATGAACAGGAGGACGGGAACAAAGGGCCCTCAATGTAGAAATGGAAAACGACCAGCATTGATTGTTCCCCTCTTCTTATCGTCTGATTAGTCTGGTCACTCGCGGTTGGCACAGAAAGACCGCCTCGACGAAATCACAGGTCAGTCTGGGGATTAGCACTTTAATTGATGGGATTTCATATTGTTGTTTCGGCTTGGGTTAGGGTTTTGGGCTGATGGGACTTTAAATAATGAAGGTTCAGTCTATTATCGGGGTTCAGAGGCTGATGGGACTTTAAATAATAAAGGTTCAGTCTATTATTAGGGTTCAGAGGCTGATGTGACTTAAATAATAAAGGTTCAGTCTATTATTAGGGTTCAGAGGCTGATGTGACTTAAATAATAAAGGTTCAGTCTATTATCAGGGTTCAGAGGCTGATGGGACTTTAAATAATAAAGGTTCAGTCTATTATATGGGTTCAGGGGCTGATGGGACTTCAATAGATGGGGGTTCAGTCCAGTATAACTGTTTTTAAATCTGAAGATGGTTCAACTCTATGTGTGAGTGTTTTAAATATATAGTTGATTAAGCTAAAATTGTCTCCTTGGACTGTAAAGTTCCGAGGTCTAGTTGAGATTGTGAGGTTGAAGCAGAAGTCTCTCAAAGGGTTAACAGCAGCAGGCGGAGTTGAAAACAGACAGTGCTTCTCACTCAGGCCTTGAGATAACAGTCTGCAGTGTAATCGGATACCTTTCCTTTGAGTCAGTGAACACCAGCAAAGTTACGTTTTGAATTAATTAAAGGAAACCAGTGGGTTTCTCCACCTCTTTGATAAAAGTTATTATTTTCGAAAGCAATTGATTGAAATTGCCAGAATCTTACATTTTACTTACTTGAAATAAGGTTTATCTCATTTTATCTGGAGATTAATAGAAACTTAAAGAAGATCATGGACACCATTTTAAAAAGTGTCAATCTGGAGATGATAATTGATTTTGCTAATACTTATGATAGTTGATTTTGCTAATACTTATGTGTATGTAACAGAAAAAAAACTTGTTAAAAGAAAAATTGTTAAGATAAAGAAATAATTAAGTTGTAAATGTTATACAAGTTTGTGTTAAGCAAATTGTAAATTTAGTTCTGAGTTGAGATCAGAGCTAAGCTTGCAAGTTGCAGTAATTCAATTTGAATTTTCAAACATTTTTAAGTTTTAAAAAAGAAGAGAGCAAATAGAGAAAAGAAGGACACAGATCTTGAATGCGTTGAATAGCACATTTCAAAGGCCCATAAATCTTTCTGTTATCTTAGACCTAAAACCTAGGAAGATTGATGAGCCATAGGAATGTCTGGGGCGTTTTAATGAAATCTACCGGGGGCAGTCAGGCGATTTGCTGTATCAAAATGGTCAGAATTCCCCTCAATACTGTGCTATGTTAATGCATTGCCTACCACCTTCTGTGGTTACTGCTGTGAAATGTAATAACATGAATTGGACGGAGAACGACCCTTCCCAGATGGCAAGGGCAGTCAGATTTTACTGGAAGGAGGGTGTAGGCCAAGAAGGAGGCTCAGTTACAAAGGTTAAGACTGAGTATGTAATGAAAAAGGATGATCTGCGATCCCAACAAGCGGCAGAAATGGTAGTTTACCAGCAGGAGCTCCAATATAGTGACTTTGGGTGGGTGGATCAGCGAAGAGGAGGATGAGACAACAGTGCTATATTTCTATCACCCCCCAGTGGTGGACGTTAGACATTGAACAGCCACTATCACTGCATCACGTTACCCTGGCCTATGACAGAACTGGACGAAACAGGGAGTTGGAGGACAAATACTGGCCATTACTTGAGACCGAATGGCCAGTCAAGGTTACAGCCACAGTCACGGGAAAAGAAGGTACAGCCGATTTTGTTACAATATCACCCCATTTATGGCCACAGTCAGCTTCGGTAAGCCCTCATATTACACGTCAGGTCCATGACCAGTACCATGCCAGGGATATGGGGCGAATGGTCAGCATCTTACCGCAGCTCGTCAGAATAGGTATGAGATATACCTTTTGAACAATCCACGTCTGACATTTAAATACTGTACCACTATCAATCCAGCCTGTTTTCTTAGTGGTCCCCCTGTCCATGAAGACGCACCTGGCCACGACTGTTTAGCCTTGATTCAGGAAACTACCACAATAAGGGGCGATTTGAGTGACATTTCGTCAGAACAACCTGACATGATTATGTGTGGTCAAATATCCCACCGGGGTTTAGTTAATGACCTACTGCAGGCCCTCCTTCTGCCAGCGCAGATTTCCGTTATTAAATGCGCTGCCCACACGAATGGTACAACCCCAGTTGACGTTGGTAATGAACGAGCAGATTGTGCAGCGCGCACAGCCGCACAAATTCAGCAAGTGATGGTGCCTAAAATGTTAAGTCAGACTAAACGATCTACTATGAATGTGTCTGCTTCTGACAAGCCAATGCCAACCATCCAAGACGTCATAAGGTTACAGGAGGACGCTCCTGAGAGTGATAAACAAATGTGGAAACGGTTAGGTTGTACATATGATTCTGTTTCCTCTTTATGGACCACGCCTGCACATCAGACTTGTATGTCTGATGTACTGGCTTTATGGGTCATCGAATGTGTACACTTTGCAACTCATTGTGGGGCTCGGGGGACTAGTGATTTGTTGCTGGACACTTGGTGGCACCCTAAAATGCAGGGGTTGGCCCAAAGTATCAGTAATCGGTGTTTGATTTGTCAGCAATATAACACCGGAAAAGGTATCCCTTGTGGGAAGGGGCAAACCCCGTTGCCCAGTGGTCCCTTTGAGACGCTCCAAATGGATTACATTGAGTTGGAAAGGTGTCAATGTTATAAATATGTTTTGGTCATTGTGGATGTGTTCAGCAGATGGGTTGAGGCGTATCCGACTATCTATAGTAAAGCTGTTACTGTGGTTAAAGTCTTGATGAGGGAAATCATTCCCCGGTACGGTATACCAGCTCAGTTAAGTTCTGATAATGGGCCTCATTTTATTGGACAAATTAACAAGGAGTTTTGCTCCCAGTTGGGCATACGCCAGCAGTTACACTGTGCTTACAGACCACAGGCAGCCGGGGTGGTTGAAAGACACAATCAGACCCTCAAAATTAAATTGGCTAACTTAAGAGCAGACACGGGACTGACATGGCTTAAGTTGCTCCCCGTTGCCCTCTTCCAGCAGCGGGTTACACCTGCGGGACCAGCCCGGCTCTCTCCCGCCGAGATTCTCTATGGCAGGCCTCTTAGAACTCCCTGGAGCCTGCAGGTTCCCAGACGGGTTCAGTTTCATCAGATGACTGAGGAAATGACCACCTATGTTCTGGCCCTTACGCAAGTGCTCAAGGAACTCCATGGCCAAGTCCGTGCGGCTCACGAGCCATTGCCCCCAGTACCTAGCTCACTTTCAGTCCAGCCCGGTAGTTATGTAATGGTCAAAAATTGGACTAGGAAGGGGTCGGAGCCGCGATGGGACGGGCCCTTCCAAGTTCTCCTTACCACCCCCACAGCAGTTAAAGTGGAGGGGCGAAGTGCTTGGGTCCACCTACATCACTGTAAATTGAGCCCATCTCCACTACTGTAAAAGGTCGGATACTAACCTGCCTCCCTTCTCCAGTGCTATTTTACAGGTGTGGAGCATGATGGAGTGGCTACGCATCGTCTGTCTGATATTTGGCCTCACTTCGCTTGGCGTGTTATTGGCGATGGACATGGAAAAGGGGAATATTATGTATCTGTGTAGCCCCAACCAATCTACAAGGATACATCACCTATGCACAGGTGATGTTCTTCACTGCCCCCATATACGAGGACATGGTATCGACTCATGGAAGGTCATCAAAGTTAAGGAGAATGCGGGAGTCATGAAGCAGCTGCACCGGTCCCGGCGATGGGAAGGGAACATTATATGGACATTGCCTTGTTTTTGGAATACATGTAAATTTGATTTTGGATGTGTTAAAAGTGGTACAATAAAGGTAACATCAGGCTGTCAGAAGAGTGTAGGAAGAGACCATGAGAAAGAGAAAGGGACTAGAGAGAGGACGGGGCGTGTGAGAAGGGAAGTACAGCTAGAACGTAGGTTACCGGGAGATACACTTAAGTTAATTAAAGGCCAAACTGAGGAAAACCCGGGTAGTATGAATCTCTTCTACCAGATTTACCACCGTCTGTATGGCCAGGGACGGGTTGTCTGCTACCCAAACCCCGCAGCGGTGTCTAGGTTAATTTCTGTTTCACCGCTTTGGGGCACTCCCCAAACGGTGGTTCATTGTCAGTGTTCCGAGCCATTGCCCGAGCACGTCACTCTTCCTTACGATCCGGATTCAGCACCACCGGCTATTTGCCTTCCCCTCCCTCGGGATAATTCCCATTCACAGTACGATAGGCTGCGACGGTGGAGGGCGTACATACCTAGCCACTTCACTCCCAATAGGGATTCCCGGTCGTACGAGAATTGCTTCAGCAGTGAAGGATATGGCTGTTTGCTGGTAGAGGTGGACACAAATATAACATGTCTGTTTCCCACCTGTACGGACAGGAGGTGCCATATCACCCAGGCGTCTGGCCAATGCGTTTGTTATAGCACCACTTGCGTTCCATTGAACGCTGGCCTCCAGCTCCTTTGTGGCTGGGCGAATGTCTCTCATATCACTGTCGGGAATAGGGCTTTCCGCATTGCTGGGCGGCCCGAATGGGCATTTCAAAATTGGATAAACTGGGCTACTGGGAGGTCCTTACGCAACCGATATACTGATTGTGATGCTAGTCTCCACACGGAACAAGGATACTACTTTTTATTTAATGGTACGGCGACCAACGTTTTGTCACCCCCATTTCCCCGCCGAATTGCTATAGGGACTCTAGTCCCTACCACAGTCCCCTGCCCTTCGGCGTGGAACCTGCATAATCAGTTAGCACGCCGGGCAGTCTCTGCTGAATTTTGCGAGAACTGGAAAAAACCTCAGGTTCTCGCGCCCAACCGGGGCCACTCAGCCGGGTGGGGCATTCTGAGCGTATTGACACTGGGAGGTGTGGAGGGTTCCTTGGCTGTTAGTGATCGGAATTATTTTATTTGCGGCCTTACCATTTTGGGAAATGAAACCTTGGGAGCCCTCGGGGCAATAACTAAGGAGTTGTCTCAGCTACGGTTGTTTGCAATGCAGAACCGGTATGCTCTTGACTATCTTCTGGCCCGTGAGGGTGGGGTATGCGCCATAGTACAGGGCAAGTGTATTATGGGTGTTCAAGACTTGACCGCTAACATCACTAAATTTATGGATCGCATACGGGATCACTTGGACGGGATGCAGGATCCTGGCTCTTGGGGTAACTGGGGATTTGGAGGATGGAAGGACTGGTTGATAAATATGGCCATGTATCTAGTGGTAGCTATCGGCTGCATCTTTGTGGGCCTGGCCATCCTTAAATGTGTGATGGGTAGAATGCTGGGTGCACTGGATCAGATCACCGCCCCAATCACCGAGAAAAAAAAATTTAACTGTTAAAATCCATGAGGGTGAAGCAGATGAAGGGGGGCTGTGACAGGAATTGGAAATGCAGCGACGAATCTTTTTAGATGAGGAACCGTAGCTATAGATTGGATAGTTCGGTTATCATGGAATGATAAAAGGAGGGAATGACGAATGTGATATAAAATAGTTACTTTAGAGTTACTAGTTAATGTAATGTAGAAATAAGCCACTTTGATTTTTGCAGTTAGGGACAAAGGAATTCGAGACCGCATGGAAAAAGCAGGACGAGGTGTGTCTATGAGAGTGAGACTGCATTGATAGGGGCCAGAGAAAGGGATTGGAAGTGAGCCAATCAGAATGGATTAAACAGGTCAGGAGGGACCTAGGCTGACCTATGTCCGTCGAGTATGTGAAACTTGATACCATTTGAATTGATTTTGCAGAGATCTCTTTGTCTTTTAGTCAGTCGTTTTCTGGAGTGTAAGAGGCAGGATGTCCTGTTACATTTCTGTAAGATGATTCAAGCTTGCAAGCTAAATAAATAACTTCTGTTTACGTGCGAATCCGTCTCAACTTTTATTGAGGCCAGACTGACAGAGAAAGAAATTTGGAGATCAACAACATGACGCCCAAGAATGAAGTGCCGCCAAAACTAACCTGCTAACTAGTATCACATACTTCAGCTATAAGAGGTCACTTTTTAACTTTTTTCCAAGAGCCAGTATGTTGGAGGGAAAAATTCTGAACCATCCAAACACATCCTGCTTTGCACATACTGATCCAACCTACAGTCTCTGACTAGGAAGGCACTGATCATACTTATGACTGGTCATACGTTTCGTTTCCCGTTGACCAACTATCCAGCTAGTTGACTTCCGGTTGCGGCGATGACCAGCTAAGCCGCACGTTTCGGCGGCTCCAGCTCCAACGGACCTTCGGGCTCTTTTAAGAGCCCCAACGGGGAATTTTTGGGCGACGAAACCCGGTGTGGGGTGAGTGAATAGGGAGTCCCCCCCCCCAACGAAAGAGGAAAATATCGGCGGCGGCGGCTGCAGCGCGAGGAATCTTCGACGAAAGGGACAGAAAGGGAGAAGACACAAGATGGCGGCGGAGAAAGCCCAGGCGACATGGGGGCCCGAGCAAGACGAATTCCTGAGACGGTGTGTGGAGCTACTAAAGAGGGAGGTGCTGACCCCGATGCTAGAGGCAATTGAGGGGCTCAAGGAGGCACAAAGGACCCAGGAGACAGAGCTCCGCGTGGTGGAGCAGAAGGTGACGGACAATGAGGACGAGATCCTGGGCCTGGCGGTCAAAACACAGACGCACGAGGCACTCCATAAAAAGTGCATTGAAAGGATTGAGGCCCTAGAAAACAGAGCGCGAAGGAGGAACCTTCGGATACTGGGTCTCCCTGAGGGAGTGGAAGGAGCGGACGGTGGAGCTTATGTAAGTACGATGCTAAGCTCATTGATGGGAGCTGAGGCCCCTACGGGCCCCTTGGAGGTGGAGTGGGCACATCGGATCCCGGCGAGAAGACCAAAAGCGGGAGAACCACCCAGGGCGACAATCGTGCGATTTCACCGCATTAAAGATAGAGAAGAAGAGGTCCTGAGATGGGCTAAAAAGGTGCGGAGTAGCAGATGGGAGAATGCAGTGATACTGGTGTACCAGGATTGGAGTGCGGAGGTGGCGAGAAGGAGGGCGAGTTTTAACCGAGCCAAGGAGGTGTTACACAAAAAGAAGGTGAAGTTCGGGATGCTGCAGCCGGCACGACTATGGGTTACGTACCAGGAGAGACACCATTATTTCGATACGGCGGAAGAAGCATGGACCTTTATTAAAGAGGAGAAATTGGATCGGAACTGAGGGACTGATACTGTAGGGAATGTTATTGTTATTGTTATGGTTGATGTAAATAGAGAAGTAAATTGGGATGGGGGGAAGACACTAAGAAATGTGGGCGCCGGTGAGGGAGGAAAGAAGGGACATAGGCGGAGAATGAGGAATGGGAGGGGAAGAGGAAAGGGAGCTGCGCCACAAGAGGCGGGTCAGATAAAGGGATGTTCCCGCGCCAGAAAGATTATGGCGGGAAGACAGGCGCAAGGCGGATGGGAGTTTCCCACACGGGGGGGGGTCTAGGAGTGAGCAGGAGCAGCCGGGGTCAGTTGAAGTCAGCTGACTTGCGGAAGTAATATGGGGGGAGCAATCACGCTAGAAAGGGATCTAGCGGGGGGGGGGGGGGGGGGGACAACTGGGTTGCTGCTGCGGAAATCAAAAAGTAAATGGCTAAAGAGTGGGTGGACGGCGATGGAATGCGACACTTGGGGAGCGGGTGGGGGCGCGGAGGCGGGATATGGGACTAGCCTAGAGAAGGTGATGGCTAGTCGACACGGGAGGGGGGCAGGTAGCCCCCTAGTGAGGCTGATCACGTGGAACGTGAGAGGCCTGAATGGACCGATTAAAAGGGCCCTAGTGCTCGCGCACTTGAAAGGACTAAGGGCAGACGTGGCTATGCTCCAAGAGACGCACCTGAAGGTGGCGGACCAAATTAGGTTAAGGAAAGGATGGGTGGGATAGGTGTTCCACTCAGGACTAGATGCAAAGAATAGAGGGGTGGCCATATTGGTGGGGAAACGGGTAGCATTTGAAGCAAAGAACATAGTAGCAGATAGCGGAGGTAGATATGTAATGGTGAGTGGCAGGCTGGAGGGAATGGAGGTCGTGTTGGTTAATGTATGTGCCCCGAATTGGGACGATGCGGGATTTATGAGACTGATGTTGGGTCGTATACCGGACCTGGAGGTAGGAAACTTGATATTGGGAGGGGACTTCAATACCGTGCTGGACCCAGGGCTAGATAGATCCAGATCAAAGACCGGAAGAAGGCCGGCAGCGGCAAAGGTGCTCAAGGGGTTTATGGACCAAATGGGGGGAGTGGATCCATGGCGATTTCTTAGACCGAGGGCCAGGGAGTTCTCCTTCTTCTTCCATGTCCATAAAGTGTACTCCCAGATAGATTTTTTTGTTCTGGGAAGGTCGTTGATCTCAAGGGTGGAAGAAGCTGAGTATTCAGCCATAGCGGTTTCGGACCATGCCCCACACTAGGTGGACCTGGAACTAGGAGAGGAAAGGGAGCAGAGAGCACTCTGGCGATTAGATGTGGGATTGATGGCGGACGAGGGAGTGTGTGGAAGAGTGCGGGGGTGTATTGAGAGGTACCTGGAGGCCAATGACGACGGGGAGGTCCGTGTGGGAGTGGTATGGGAAGCACTAAAAGCAGTGGTCAGAGGAGAGCTGATCTCCATTGGGGCCCACAAAGGGAAAACAGAGGCCAAGGAAAGGGAAAGATTACTGGGGGAGATTTTAAGGGTGGACAGGGAATTTGCAGAGACCCCGGAGGAGGGACTGTACAGGGAGAGGAGACGGCTCCAGACGGAGTTTGACCTCTTGACCACCAGAAAGGCGGAGGTGCTGTGGAGGAAGGCACAGGGGAGGAGGTATGAATATGGGGAAAAGGCTAGTCGCCTGCTGGCTCATCAGTTGCGAAAGAGGACAGAGGCGAGGGAGATAGGGGGAATTAGAGATGAAAAGGGAGCCACGGTGCGAAGAGCAGGGAAGATAAACGAGGTGTTCAAGACCTTTTATGAGGGACTGTATAGGTCCCAACCCCCAGAGGGAGAGGAGGGGATGCGGCAGTTCCTGGATCAATTGAGGTTCCCGAGGGTGGAGGAGCAGGAGGTGGAAGGCCTGGGGGCACCGATTGGGGTGGACGAGGTTATTGAGGGGCTGGGGAACATGCAAGCAGGGAAGGCTCCGGGACCAGACGGGTTCCCGGAGGAATTTTACAGAAAATACGTGGACTTGTTGGCCCCGTTGTTGGTGAGGACGTTCAATGAGGCCAGGGAAGGAGGGACTTTACCCCCGACAACGTCGGAGGCGACGATATCGCTAATTCTGAAGAGGGATAAAGATCCGTTGCAGTGCGGGTCCTATAGACCTATTTCATTATTGAATGTGGACGCCAAATTGCTGGCAAAAGTACTGGCATCGAGGATAGAGGACTGTGTCCCGGGGGTGGTGCACGAAGACCAGACAGGGTTCGTAAAGGGGAGACAACTGAATGTCAACGTGCGACGACTATTAGGGGTGATAATGATGCCCCCAGTGGAGGGGGAGGCAGAGATAGTGGCGGCAATGGATGCAGAGAAGGCATTTGATAGGGTGGAGTGGGAGTACTTATGGGAGGTGTTAAGGAGGTTTGGGTTCGGGAACGGGTTTATTAGCTGGGTCAAACTTCTTTATGGGGCCCCAACGGCAAGTGTAGTCACGGGTCGGCAAAGATCGGAGTATTTCCGACTATATAGGGGAACAAGACAGGGATGCCCGCTGTCTCCATTGTTGTTCGCGTTGGCAATTGAACCTCTGGCCATGGCGTTGAGAGACTCCAGGAAATGGAGAGGGGTGATTAGAGGGGGAGAAGAACACCGAGGCTCGCTATACGCGGATGACCTACTGTTGTATGTGTCGGACCCAGTGGGGGGGATGATAGAGGTCATGCAGATATTGAGGGAGTTCGGAGATTTCTCGGGGTATAGGCTTAACATGGGGAAGAGTGAACTATTCGTGATACACCCAGGGGACCAGAGTAGAGAGATAGAGGGCCTGCCTCTAAGGAAAGTGGAAAGAAACTTCCGATACCTGGGGATTCAGATCGCTAGGAGCTGGGGAACCTTACACAGACTTAATCTGACACGATTGATCGAACAAATGGAGGAGGACTTCAAGAGGTGGGACATGCAGCCTCTGTCGTTGGCGGGCAGAGTGCAGGCAATTAAGATGATGGTCCTCCCGGGTCAAACCAGGCTGGGGGCTAGCTTTATTTGGAGTTGCGGATGAGCCGGGAGTGCAGGAGGCGAAAGAGGCCGACGTTGTGGCCTTTGCGTCCCTAGTAGCCCGGCGTAGGATTCTACTCATGTGGAAGGAGGCGAAAGCCCCCCGGACAGGAGGCCTGGGTAAACGATATGGTGGGGTTCATAAAACTGGAGCAGATAAAGTTTGCGCTGAGAGGATCGGCTCAAGGGTTCACCAGGCGGTGGCAACCATTCCTCGACTACCTAGGGGAACGTTAGAGGGAAGACAGATGACCAGCAGCAGCAACCCAGGGGGGAGGGGGGGGGTGTGTGGAAAGTTTTAGTTTATGTTAAACAATTAGATTACCATGTTGATTAGCCATTTGTTTATTGTTAAATTTTCTTTACTGTTATGTTTGATTTGTAAAGGGAAAAAAATTGTGATCGAAAAAATTTTCAATAAAATGTATTTTTTTTTTTAAACTATCCAGCTAGTTTGTTAGAGCAAAAGCAGAAGAAATTGCAAAGTGACAGGTTAAAGAAAAAGCATACTTCAACAAGTGAACAAGTGCTAGGAAACAACTATTTGAAACAAAAGCAAAACGCTGCAGATGCTGGAAGTACTCAGCAGGTCAGGCAGCATCCGTGGAGAGAGAAACAGAGTTAACATTTCAGGTTGATGAACTTACATCTTCCTTCTGTTCTGATGAAAGAATTCTTAAACGGGGGATGGGCAGGAAGAACACAAGGGAAGGTCTGTGATGGGGTAGAGGGCAGGAAAGATTCGCTTTTGCATCATGAAATCTTTTGTTAGTTAATCTCTCCTTTCCCTCCACCCCATCGCAGACATTTCCTTTTGTTCTTCCTGCATCCTACTCCTTTCTCCTGACTTAAAAACTCTTATATTTCTATCAGCCTTCTATTCTGATAAAAATTCTTTGACCTGAAATATTAACTCTTTCTTTCCACAGATGCTGCCCGACCTGCTGGGTATTTCCACCACGTTTTGTTTTTTTGCCACGATTTGAAGTTGGAGATTGGTTTTGCATCAAACTGCCAAATCATGACCACAAACTAGCATCATCTCTATCAGGACCAATGTCGGTCAAGTGGTTTCTCAGTACCAATGCTTATCTGTTGGATGGCAACACAAAATGGAATGCTTCAAAGTGCAGACCAGGATATTTCCAGAATAGTAATTGTGAGGATACATTTTCCAATGAGCAATTGTGAAATTGATATCTCAAAGACTCTTGGATTGGATTTGATTGGATTTGTTTATTGTCACGTGTACCGAGGTACAGTGAAAAGTATTTTTCTGCGAGCAGCTCAACAGATCATTAGATACATGAAAAGTAAATAAAAGAAAATACATAATAGGGCAACACAACATATACAATGTAACTACATAAGCACTGGCATCGGATGAAGCATACAGGGTGTAGTGTTAATGAGGTTAGTCCATAAGAGGGCCATTTAGGAGTCTGGTGACAGGGAATAAGCTGTTTTTGAGTCTGTTCGTGCGTGTTCTTAGACTTCTGTATCTCCTGCCTGATGGAAGAAGAGTGAGTAAGCCGGGTGGGAGGGATCTTTGATTATGCTGCTCGCTTTCACCAGGCAGCGGGAGGTGTAGATGGAGTCAATGGATGGGAGGCAGGTTCGTGTGATGGACTATCTTTCTATACTTATAAATGGACAAGCTTAAATGTAAGTAATTACTTCTTGTATATACATTTGTTGTTTGGTATTGTTTAAATTAAAATAAGGTATTTGGTTTTACAAGGGAGAAAACTGTAGTGTTCAATTGCTTTTTGCTTGGTAGTGTGTGCCTGGTCTCTTTTGTATGATTATTGAAGCCTGATTGTGGTGACTTAGGAAAATAAATAAACTGAAGCGATAAGCCTGAGAGCAGACCATTGAACAAAATCTTTGCACATATATAATCTGGAGGGTATCATCTCTGCATATCTCCGAGGCATGAAACACTGTCTATGACAATGATGCATGGCTTGGAGAAGAACCTGCGATACTTCATAGTGTCTTTCCAGTGGAGAACAGGAAACTGAAGAAGCATCCTTTTGAGGTATTTAAGATTCTAAGGGTAATCCACAAACTGAACCTTGGACAGTTCTCCCATGCTGATGTAACTCTCCTGGACAGCTGTTCTTATTTTACTGAGTTAGAAAAAAACTTAACCACAAGGCATAAAAACTTTTTCATCATAGAACCATAGAAATGATACAGCACAGAAGGGGGCTAATCCGAGCAAGTCAGTTAGATCGCGGTGTGGTCCGAAATAAGGGAACTGCACTGGGCGCCCAAGGGTCTGACATGCCACATTTCCGGATCGTGCATACCCATGTAGCCACCTGAAATGGCTGATTCCCGATTAATTTGGCCGAAACCCGATGCAAAATGGCTAACCGAAAAGGCTGATGGGAAAAGCAGCCAACAGGGCACAAACGGACAGCTGCAGACAGAATAGCGTATTCGGCTCTGGGGAAGTCGGCCCAGATCGATACCTGCGACCATTAGCAGCACATCAACCCAGACATCTGCCCTTTAATCGGCTATCCCCGGGAACAATTGCAACATATTAGCAATTGAATGCTGATCCAGACCTCTCGGCGCCAGCAGTGGCTGAGATAAAGAAAGGTGAATGACTACCCCCCGATCAAGGAATCGCCCCATTATTGGAGCATATTGAACCCAGTGATTAGGAACAAGTCCAATCACTTGGGACCAGGGTCAAAGTCTGCCCCGAGAGGCGGGAGGCCCCTAGGACCTATAAAGATAGGGGCCAAGTTCAGATCGACCCTTCTCTCCCTTCTTCTCCTGCTCGCAACCTTTGCAAGAACCATCGACCCGCAACCGTATGTTTGACTCCAGCGATCGCTACCCGATAGAGACTCCTAGCCATCGACCTGTATCAGCCTTTTGAATCCCGCAGGCCAGACCCAATTCGATAAGCCATTCGTTTCCCTGACCTGGTGGGCCATTTCCAAAAGTTAAGTATTGGCCAGTAGTGGTAGGTAGTGATATAGAAAGTAGGATTATTGTGTAAGTATTCATTACTGTACATAATAAATGACTGTTGATTTTAATCTTACTAAGCGGTGTGCTGTCTTATTAATCATAACTAGAGCTTGAACCACGTGGCGGTATCAGAAAGATACCTGGCGACTCGTGAGCAAAGGTGACATAATTAGAGCTAATAAAACTAAGGCTAATAAGAGCAACAAATTGGCGACTCTGCCGGGACCCGATATAGAAGTGGAAAACCACTCCGGGAGAACCCCAAGAATTTGAATGAATCCAATTGGAAACAAACAAAAAAAAACACAAGTGTTCAAGCGGTTCTGGTTAATAATTCACAATTCGGAAGTGTGCGTATGCATGCGTAACTAACCGGGTTATAAGGTAAAACTGATAGATTTTGTTGCGTCAAAAAACTGTCGGAAGCCGGTATTTTCGGAAATTAGTGCAAGCCGTACCCGCATCTACGACACCACCTTAGTCCCCTGTTCCAAATTCGAACAAAGCAACCAGATAAGAGAGATGGCCATGCAGGCAATGCAACGCCTCATGAATCCTGAAGAAATTGCGGTCGCAGCGACCAGCAGCAGTAGAGTGGGACAGTGTCCCATTTGGGAGGAGGAGATTCGGAAATATCTCAAGGGCAAAGGATGGCCCATGTGGGATGATTTCTGCAGTAATGACGACTCAGGTCCCGGAAGTATAGGGCATACTTGGTGGGAGAACATGAGTGAAATCCATAAGAAAAGCTTAGCAAAAGCGTGCAAGCCGATGGCAATTGTGTCCTGTCTGGCACAATTGCGAGGCACAGAGGAGGTCGTCAGGACGCTCCGCAAAGAGGTAGAGGGCATACATCGGATGAGTAAAGTCGATGTAAGCGAGGTTGAGAAAGAGAACCTGGAATTAAAAAGGAAATTAGCAGCAAAGGAAGAAGAGGTGGCTGACGCCAAACGGGGTCACCAGTCTTGTCTGGCGCATTTGAGTAGTTTCCAGTCCCAGTACGAAAAGGCTTATCAGGACACGCAGCGTGCAGTCCTGGTAAAGAAGGAGACTGAGAAGCAGGTGGAGACGCTACAGAAGCAATGTAGTGATCTCAAGGCAGCCTTGAGAGCGCTCCACGCTGCTACCACGGAACAAAGGCAGAGTACCATAGACCATGCGAAGTGCCGAAAGCAAATTGCAGACTTGCAATCACTGCTTTCTGTCCAAAAGGGATTCCAAGAAACCTTTGGGGAAAGTTTAGAACATGAAGACGGCCCTGATTGGGAAGAATTGCAGGAGACAGCGCAGAGATATGTTCAGGGAACATGTGCGCCGGGAAAGCCCCAAAGGAGGAAAGCACCCCCACCCCCCACACAGCAGGTAGTTCAGGCTCCCATGAACCCTGTAACAACCCACCGCACAGCCACGGCAGACGAGGTGGAATTCCTATATTCCACCCCCCTCACAGTGACCCAATTACGGGACGCGTGTGCGAAAATCACACCGTTCCTCCCCGCTTCAGACCCACACCATTTCTTTGCCACCGTCAAACACCAGGCAACCTTGTACGTCCTGGATGAGAAAGAGCAGGTAAAGCTCATGGTCCTAAGCTTAGACTCATCGGTAGCAGCAGCCCTTCCCGACACACAGAACATAGGAGGAGGCACCCTTGCAGAAATGCATACCGCGATCCTGGATGCGGTCGGGTATAACCGGGGTGACCCTGTAGATGGCCTAAATAAGTGCAGACAGAAGAAGTCTGAACACCCCACAGCGTTCGCAGGACGCTTGTGGATTCACTTTGAAGCCGTTTTCAGAAACGTAGACCGTGCCCATTTGTCCACAGACAATATGGCCAAATGGACCCGCACCCTTATCTCCCATGCCACCGAAGCAGGACAGAATGCCTGTAGTAATTATGACCCCTCGGAGGAGGCTCATAATGAGAAGTGGGTGGTAAAAAGATTGTCCCGCGTTTGGGAACAGTCTGCTCACAATAAACCTGCCGCTAAAACCCCTGAGGAAAAGCAAGCCGCCGCAGACGTGTAGGCAGTAAGAACCACTCTTCACAACCCCGCCTGGGTAAACGAGGGAAAGAACAGCCCCCCAGCAAAACCACAAGAATGCGACAACTGCGGACAGTTGGGACATTTTGCCAAAGAATGCAATGCCCCTAAAAAACCACAGAGAGCCCAACAGACAGGCACTCTCAATAAGAAAAAGGCAGAGCCCATCCATAGCGTTAGCGCCCGGTCGGATCAGCCAGACTTGACCGGAACGGACTTACGGTGTACAGGCTCCCCCAGTTGGGTCTGCGATACCCTTTGGGATAGGTCAGGACGACCCGTAGTCGCAGCGAAAATTCGGGGACAGCCGATCGAGCTTCTCTGGGACACAGGAGGGTCCCGCACCACCTTAAATTCCTCCACCCGTGGTAAGGACACGTGGCCCACTACAGCCACTATCACCCTCAGCGGCTTCACAGGCCACTCACAGCAGGGACAGATCACAGCTCCTGTACCCATCCAAATCGGAACCATTAGCACAAAACACCCCGTAGTTTTAGTCGACCTGCCCCAAACAGCAGAACAACATTTTGGGAATCGACTTTATGAATTATCACCACCTCTCTTTCGATCCAGTCAACCAGTGTGTCTGGAAGATGGTGAAATCCGCTAGAGCCCCCGCAACGCTCAACATAGGGGACTATATGAACAAAATTAGCGCAGTAGGCGAGTTTTGGTTCAACCCCACCGCACTCAGCACGGACCGGCAGGTTAGGGTAGTCCTGCAAAAGAACAGGGCAGAATTCGCGACCCACAAGCACGACTGTGGGCGGATGACTGGCTCCGTACAAGTAACAGAACCGGACCCTAGACCCCAAAAACAGTACGGATTCCCCCTAGAAGCAGAGGGAGAAATCCTAAAAGTTATAGAGAGCTTATTAGAGCAGGGCGTACTAAGACCGGTAGCCTCTACTAATAATGCCCTGATTTGGCCAGTGAGAAAGCCCGACCGATCATGGCGCTTGACCATTGATTATCGGGAACTCAATAAAGTCACTCCCGCAGCAGCCCCCACAGTAGCAACAAGCCCCGAGACCATGCTCAAACAGGGACTCAATTCCCGATATTTCACGGTTTTGGACGTCAGTAATGGATTCTGGTCCATTCCATTGGCAAAGGCGTGCCAGTATAAATTTGCCTTCACTTTTAAAGTGCAGCAGTACACCTGGACATGCCTGCCACAAGGCTTCCACAACTCCCCCTCCATTTTCCACCGACAGCTGGCAAATGGACTAGCAAAGTTTTCTCGCCCCGAATGTCTGGTACAGTATGTAGATGATCTACTACTGCAGACAGACACAAAGGAAGAGCACATTGAGCTTCTGTCCGAACTCCTGGAATTGTTACATTCCATTGGCTGTAAAGTAAACCCCAAAAAGGCCCAGATTTTGGAAGAAAGAGTGGTATATTTGGGTACAATTATCACACACGGCAAACGCGAGATCGAGCACAAAAGAATTGACTCGATTGCTAAATTGCCCCTTCCCCAGAACGTTTCAGCCCTCCGGTCGTTTTTAGGACTGGTTGGCTACTGCCGAAACCACATCGACGGTTTCGCCAGCAAGGCAGTGCCCCTCTCAGACCTCCTAAAGAAGGAAGCCCCCTGGGAGTGGCCTCCGCAGCATACAGATGCTGTGGAATCATTAAAACAGGCGCTCAAAGCCGCCCCCGCACTACAAGTTCCAGACCCGCTTTCCCCTTACGCCATAGAGGTAGCAACCACAGACCGCACCCTTTCAGCCGTGCTCGTGCAGGAACGGCACGACCAGCTAAGACCCGTGGCTTATGCCTCCCGAATTTTAGATGCTGTGGAGCAGGGATTTTCAGCCTGAGAGGCACCTGCTCGCAGTTTTCTGCGCAGTCCAGTACTTTTCATACATACCGGACTGAACCCCATCACCATTTTGACCGAGCACACCCCCACCCAACTTTTACTAGACGGACGACTTAAAGATAGTACCATCAGCCAAATACGCGCTGCTAGGTGGACCCTTCTCTTGCAAGGACGGGACATCACAGTCAAACGGACCAAGACTCACACATACTTAGCGGACTATTTACAGTACACTGGAACCCCCCATGAGTGTGAAATCATCTCTCCACACCGTAATACAGGCCCCTTTATAGCTAAAACACCCCCCAGAAAACTAGCCACTGCATCTCAGAGCCCCCCTCACTCGGACACGTGTGACCCCATTAAGATTTATGTGGATGGATCTTCCACAGTCTTAGATGGGCAACGCATAACAGGTTGCGGGATTTATGTTGAGGACGCACAGGGACGCGCCCTCGAGGAGATAGCATTAAAATTACCCGGACACTTAGGCGCGCAGGCAGCAGAGCTTGCGGCCATCGCTTACATTGTAGAGCACCCAGATTCCTTCCCCAGCCCAGCAGACATATACTCAGACAGCCTATATGTCTGCAACAGCCTCATAGAATTTCTGCCCCTGTGGGAAACAAGAGGATTTGTTTCCGCGGATGGGAAACCCCTCCCCTCAGCCCCATTACTCCGCCATATTATGCAAAAAGCCAAGGACAGGACTTTTGGCATTATAAAAGTCCGCAGCCACCATCGTTCCTCCCCCCCATGAAATGTAAAAGCCAACGCACTGGCTAAGGCAGGATCCAGACATGGGTACTTTAGGAAGCCTCCCGAAAGCACCCCAGTGAGTGCGCCAGTGAGTGCAGTTCAGGTCACACAGACTAGGATCGAAGATCTCGTAGAGGCCCAGAAGCAGGATAGCGCTCTCACTGAGATCGTGAAAGGGAAGTTTCCAGCCTCATACGAGAGGTACAGAAATACACTGACCACACATGATGGTGAGGTGTTAAAGGACACCCTTTATGTAGTACCTGAGCACGATAGGAACCAATTAATCTGTTTATTCCATGATGGTCATGGACACCAGGGAATCGATCCCACCGCAGCCCACCTCAAACAGCTTTGTTGGTGGCCAAGTCTCAAGGAAGATGTATCCCATTACATTGAGAATTGCCTCATCTGCGCACAGAACAGCCCAGATAGATGTGCCAAAAAGGCACAACTCAGCCACACCCGACCCATTAACGGCCCCTGGACTAACCAACAGATCGATTTTATAGGTCTATTGCCCCCTTGCAGGAATGGCTATAAATATGTTCTGATGGTCATAGACACTTTTACAAAGTGGGTGGAAGCATTTCCAGCCCGCACCAACACCGCGAAAACCACAGCCAAAATCCTAACCCACCACATTTTTACAAGATCGGGACTCCCCCGCAGTATTGAATCGGACCAAGGTTCTCACTTTACGGGATGGGTCATGCAGAACGTCCTCACGATATTTGGCATCACCCAAAAATTTCACATTGCGTACCACCCACAGTCGAGTGGTATAGTGGAGCGCATGAATCGGACCCTAAAAACCACCGTCCGTAAAATGGTCCAGCAAAACAACACCCAAGGGATTCTGACCTCCCCTTTGCGCTGATGTTTTTGCGTAACACTGTTTCCACCTCCACAGGTTACACCCCACACACCCTCATGACCGGACGCCCCATGAAAGGGACAGAATACTTGTTAGGTCTAGACCTGACCAGCCCTGAAGTTACGGCCCTCACAAATGAGAAAGCCGTGGAGCAATTATTTGCTAATGTAAAAACGGCTCAGTTAGCAGCCGCTGTTAAATTGGGCACCAAAAGGAAACAGAGCAAGGCCTGTTTTGATAAGGCAGTACATGCAACGGAGTATGATATAGGACAACAAGTGATGTTGTCTGTGTATAACCCCAGCACATTTCTGTCTCCAAAATACTCGGGTCCGTACTCCATTGCGGATAAAGTAAGCCCATCGGTATATAAAATCAAATACCTAAATGGTAAGACTGCGTGGTTTCACATAAACCAGTTAAAGGCTTATGGAGCCCAGTCAAACCACGCCCACCACGTCATGCTTGACACAGCAGACCACACCCCGCCCACAGCCAATGTAACCAGACCAACCCCCACCACGTCCAGCCCAGACACGGACTCGCCCCCGACTCCACCCCCAAAATCTACACTCCGCCCCGGAACGGCCACAGAGTGCAGCAGCAGAGACAGAGACTGTGACTCGGACGATAGCCACAGCACGCCTCCTACTGTCCCCATACAACCGGACCCACACCCAGCGACTCCGATTTCGACTCCAGTGATCCCTTCATGATCACTTTCCTAAACAAACCACACCACCGACCACAGAACCACACGGACGACCTCGACTTTGTCCCCACACAACTCGACGAAACTCATTGGCACCGCGACAACTCCTACAGACTAGTCCGAAACGACGAA
Organism: Scyliorhinus torazame; assembly: GCF_047496885.1. NCBI lineage: Eukaryota > Metazoa > Chordata > Chondrichthyes > Carcharhiniformes > Scyliorhinidae > Scyliorhinus > Scyliorhinus torazame. The sequence continues at coordinate 77,880,505 of NC_092715.1, forward strand.
AGCAACCCCAACTCACACCACGCAGCCCTCTCAACATTAATTCACTCCAGAGTTTGGCACCCGGGAGAAGGGGACGACCTCGAGTCGGACTCCCAAGCCACCAACCCCTTTGCGGCCCTGTTCGCAACAGAGAACTGAGATGTCCACATGATGATTTAAAGGAGACACTTGGGAGAAGTGTTGTCCTCCCTGATGGAACCTGCAGGATGTGTTATGTTGTTCATATGTTTGTTTAAGTGTTGTTTGTCCGACAGGAGAATGTTTCTCACTGTCACACACCCATTCACCTGAAACTTCTCAGCTTTTTCCCACAGACACCCACCGCGGCCAGACGCTTGTTCAGCAGAACTAGCTTATCTGCAGATACCTGGTCAGCAGACCACACGCTCGCTCAGAGGAACTAGCTTTTCAGCTGTTACTGGTTCGGGTATCAGACGCCCGTTCTGATTCGAGGGTAGAATCACAGCAGCAACCCCACCATGATGACTGCATTTTTGCCCGTTCTTGTCGGTTGCTCAGGCAGTGGAGAAACAGCGTGAGCCCCGCCCTGCCTGGGGACCCCCCCCCCGTTGGTCAAACACGCTCGGGTAGGGGAGATACGGCATTGGTAGCCGTCCTATCCGGGGACTCCATCCAACTCTTACCCGTCGCGGCCCATACGCACCTCATTTGACATTTTCATTTCAAAACTTTTTTTTTTGCCGACCTTTAGGTTGCTGCCATATGCTATTTGCATCCTAGAACATTGGGATGGTAAATCAGCACTGGTCCCTCACCGGGAAGTGTGCCGTGTCCTAAAATTTGTTTTGAAAAAAAAAATGAGGGAGTCACACATAGTGACCAATCATAAGGATATAATTGGCCCCAAAAAAAGGACAGACACACTAACATACCGGATATTATACCAAGGTAGTTACAGATACTATGCTTGTTTTACAGAACTCCAGAAGCTCCAGGACCGGAGAAAACAAAAGAACACAAGAAGGAAAAGCAAAGAGGACAGCCAGGACAGCCATGAGGACTTCTTTCATTGTGATCAAGATCTTCCTTTTGGACATTTGGTTGCGCGGGAACGCGGACCCCATTACTCCAAACCCCCCTGCCATTAATGTTTCACGGCCCCGCAGTACCCAAAGCCCAATCACCAGCGACACTGCATCTTCCTGGTGTGCCAGATTCATAACCTGGTACTCCCTGTCCTACGTGATTGAAGCACTGTTAGAGTTGGCGATACTCTGCTGTGTAGTGCAGACTATGCGCCTCCGCAAATGGAGGAGAGCGTACCGCGCTCAAACCCCGGTATATCGGATCCGATCCCCTATATTCGGGTATGACCAGACCCCCGACCCCCGCGACCTACAATACGATAATAAAGAACATGCACTTGCATTTTTCTGTAAATAAAAAAATGTACAAAACCTCCATGTTCAAAAAAATGTATGATCCTGAGCTTGACTGCCAAGCCAGGAAACAGTATATTGAATGTTATGATTGTTGTTGTATGTTTTAGAAAGATAGGATGTGCAATGTTTGATGAGTATAGTATTTCGGTAAAATTAGAGGTTCCAAGTTTTTATTTTTTTGATGCATGCCCCTGCCTGACATAGCACCCTTAGAATTGTTTAGGTAAAATATTTTGTGCATAGCTAGGGTCAGAGTAGTGGCCATGTAGGAGGTGTCCCCCCCCCAGTCAGGGAACGGAAAGGACAAAATTTAGGTGATCCTTCACGCTTCGCGTTAGGATCACAAGTAGGGAATGTAGCCACCTAAAATGGCTGATTCCCGATTAATTTGGCCGAAACCCGATGTAAAATGGCTAACCGAAAAGGCTGATGGGAAAAGCAGCCAACAGGGCACAAACGGACAGCTACAGACAGAATAGCGTATTCGGCTCTGGGGAAGTCGGCCCAGATCGATACCTGCGACCATTAGCAGCACATCAACCCAGACATCTGCACTTTAATCGGCTATCCCCGGGAACAATTGCAACATATTAGCTATTGAATGCCGATCCAGACCTCTCGGCGCGAGCAGTGGCCGAGATAAAGAAAGGTGAACGACGACCCCCCGATCAAGGAATCACCCCATTATTGGAGCATATTGAACCCAGTGATTAGGAACAAGTCCAATCACTTGGGACCAGGGTCAAGGTCCGCCCCGAGAGGCGGGAGGCCCCTAGGACCTATAAAGATAGGGGCCAAGTTCAGATCGACCCTTCTCTCCCTTCTTCTCCTGCTCGCAACCTTCGCAAGAACCATCGACCCGCAACCGTAAGTTTGACTTCAGCGATCGCTACCCGATAGAGACTCCTAGTCATCGACCTGTATCAGCCTTTTGAATCCCGCAGGCCAGACCCAATTCGATGAGCCATTTGTTTCCCTGACCTGGTGGGCCATTTCCAAAAGTTAAGTATTGGCCAGTGTTGGTAGGTAGTGATATAGAAAGTAGGATTATTGTGTAAGTATTCATTACTGTACATAATAAATGACCGTTGATTTTAATCTTACTAAGCGGTGTGCTGTCTTATTAATCATAACTACAGCTTGAACCACGTGGCGGTATCAGAAAGATACCTGGCGACTCGTGAGCAAAGGTGACATAATTAGAGCTAATAAAACTAAGGCTAATAAGAGCAACACCCATACCAGGTGTAACTTCAAATTCTGCCTGTCCGTCCCACCGAACACCTCCAGGACAGAGCCCCGTCCGTGGTAATATGATGCAGGTCACTTTAACTCCCACTGACCTTGACAGCCTCTGGCCGCACTGCTGAGGGCTATTGCTAATAGAGAATTGGCAATGTTAGTAATGTGAGCACTTCACAGCTCCCAACTGGCTGCAGATTGTGTATGCTCTGTGATCCTTGCTTCTGGCTGCAAATGCCTGGAGAATGCCTGAAGGCTTCTGTGGCTGAGAGTTTGTTTGCTGCTGCTTTTTTGTGCTTGCCTGCTGCCTCTTCCCCTTGGACTTACTTGCTGCTTTTTGGATGAAGGGAAAGAAGAAAGAAGGGAAGGAAGAAAGAAGGGAAGGAAGAAAGAAGGGAAGGAAGAAAGAAGGGAAGGAAGAAAGAAGGGAAGGAAGAAAAAAGGTAGTTGCCTTTCTGTCTCTTTTATCTGGAGTGCAGCATCACCGAAACATGGGGCTGGTCTGCGCGGTGGCATGGCTGTGTGCTGTATGGGGTTTGCTCTGTCGGATCAGTTTAAGCACTGCTTCCCCTCATTAGCGGGACTGCCAAGTGAAGTCCAGGTGAATCAGCAGGCTGGACAGTCATTTCCGACGTGAAGCCCGTTGAGTCCTAATTGGCCATAGATACCAGTTTGTGGTCTCACTGGGTCAGGCGTCGGGAACCACCCAGCAAATCCCACTCACTACCACACTTAGAAATCTTTCAGTTAGATTGCGCCCTTCATCTCTCCCACTTTTTCCTTAACTATTCTTTTACTTTTTATATACTAGTAAAACATCTTTGAATTTTTCTTAACCTTGCTTGCTAATATTTTTTCATGCACTCTCTTTGATTTCCTTATTTCTTTTTTACTTGTGTAGCAATCTGGGATGGCCACTTACAACAAGAAACATGGACGTTCGCAAAGCCTAAAGGGAAACGTGGACAATGTAAGATTCAGGCAGACACAGAGCCTGAATGTATATTCGTGAGCAGAGAATCCAGACAGCATCAAAACCCCCAACCGATTAGCATTTAGTGGCCCATCTCCGTAAGACAAAGGATTGATACTTAGGTAACTGATACAAGCCAAGACATTTCGGCGCCACCCCCTTTACTCAGGAAGCATAAACAGAAAGGTCACTGACCGCTTAGGACAAGCCCAGCCATCAAGGCACCGCCCCTTTATAGGCTCAGATCAAAGGCAGTGATCGAGAACTGCCCAATTAATTGGGTCCAAACCTAAGGACCACCCAAAAGAGCGCGAAACTCCCCAAGGATGAAGAGAGACACTGCCATGTGTTCGATCTCTTTTGGACCTGGCACTCCGGCAACATCCATCTCCAACTGCAGCACCACGACCAGAAGCAAGTCCAAGTTCAACGCTCGCTACCAGACGGATGATCCTAGCCGAACCGCAGTTACTTCTCCAGATCCAACCGATCCAGATTCGAACAAAGGCCACTGTTCCTCTGAAGTTAAGTACAGGTTGTCATAGTTGTTAGGTGTAGTTGAGCTCGTAGTGTTTAAGTTGCATGTGTAAGTTAATCTTGTGTGTAAATAAAGTACCATTGATCTTGAACTAACTAACTGATTGGCTCTTTGATCGATACCCGGTTGAACCTTGTGGCGGTATCATTTAATACCTGGTGACTCAGAGCATATCATATCAATATCTAGATAAAAGAAGCGCAACCTTATTGACTGCCATATTTATAGCAAGTAAATATAGCAACACTTGATCCCTGTACTTTCTATGCCCCTCTGGGCTATTTGCAGTGTTTAGTCTTTTGCGACTATCATGAGCTTTCATTTTCCCTTTAATCTTCTCCTGTATTTTTCCAGACAACCATGGTGGTACCATTCTTATTTTTGGAGGGGACATGTCTGTTTTGTACCCTAAGGATCTCACTTATTAGTGCTTCCCACTGGTTTAACCACTGATTTATCCTTTAGCAGTCTTTTCCAGTCCACCTCAGCCAAATCACTTCTCAGTTTTATAAAATTTGCCTTTCCCCAATTCAAAACATTTACTCCTGGTTTATCTTTGCCTTTTGCCATAATAACACTAAATCGAACTGAATTGTGGTCACTATCCCCGATATGGTCACCCCACTGTCACTTCACCCACTTGCCCATATTCAGTTCCAAGACTAAATCCAGAATTGTGTCTCCTCTCGTTGGGCTTGTCACTTATTGTTTCAAATTATTTTCCTGGACACAGTACATGAATTTTCACCCTCAACGCCCCTTATATTGTTTGAAGCCCAGTTGATATTGGGATAGTGAAAGCCTCCTAACTATTATTGCCCTTTTATTCCTACAGGCAGAAATTTGTCTACGTATATCTGTTCTATCTCCCTCTCACTATTTGAGGGTCTGTAGTATACTCCAAGTAATAACAATAATTAGTGTGACTGCCCCCTTTTTAATCCTAAAACCATTATCATTGTGGAGCATGAATTATACCTTTGTTTACTGAATTAATTACATAACACTAATTATCCTAACGAGGCCCGATTTAAATTAATTGCATATCTCACCTATGAAATTGTTGAGCCTTTAATCCTGATTCTAAATTTAGCAGTATAAAGATATGCTACTTTACGCTCATTTCTGCATCCCTTGCTAAAATCAGAAAAATAAGGAAAATATATTTGTTAAAGTTTTACGTATGTCACACAGAAATATTCATGCTCACATACTTGTTCCATGGGCAAAGCCCGGAGTACGTTAGTGTAGTGGTTTTGTTACTTATAACTAGTCATCCAGAGGTATGGAAAAATAAACCAGAGTATACAAATTCAACTACAACTGTGGCAGCTTGAGAATTTGAATTCAGTTTTTAAACGAAAATCAAGAAATTAAAAAGTTGTATCAGTAAACTGAAAATGAAGTTGCGAAGAATGTAATTAAAAGAACATCCGTTTTACTAATGTGATTTTAGAGTAGGAAACTGCTGTCCTTGCCTAGCCTGGCTCTTAACTGCTCTCTGAAGTAGCCTAGGAAGCCAGTTAATTACGTCAAACCACTATCCGTGATTCAAGGAAACTGCCCAGCACCAATACATGCCAGGATTGCTCATATCCTGAGAATAAGTATGGAAAAATAGCTTTGCATTAATGCAAATAGCGCTGTTGTTAGTAATAGAAATGTTATCACTTAAACAACCTTTTGTCTTTGGTCGAATATAAACATTAAAAATTCAGCAATTGTGGCAAATAATATCCAGCAATTCTACAAGAAAAACAATTGGTCTCCAGGCTACATATGTCATGGCTTTCTACTTAGCTGAAAAATAAATGATTCCACGATGACCTTCGGCACTAGATGGCACAAAATATTCAGTCAGCTCAGGCTCATTTTTGATAGTTTTGTACAAAGAGGTAAGTACTCAATTTTATGCTATGCTAGAATGGAACACATATAGTTTTTACATTTAACTTCATCAGAATCTACTTAGCATCCGGCATAATATTTGGTCACACTCTTCATTTGCGTTGAAACATCGGGCAAAGGCTTGGTCCACTGGAGTTATTAACATAGCAAGTGTGCACATTCAAATTAATGGATTAAAACTTCTCACACTGTAGGAAATTAAATTTAACCGAAGAGGCAGTTTCCTTCAGTATAGAGAATTTGAATCTTCTGACGTAACCACAAACTAGTGAGTCACTAATAGTTGAGTTTCAGCCACAAAGCCAAATTGAACAAGATCATCTGATTGACTTTGCCTTGATAATGGGCAAATTTGGGGCAAGGGAACACAACTTTAAAATCAGAGTTAGGTCATTCGGTAAGTTGCGATAAAAATGTGGAATTCTCCCCTTAAAAGGGGGTAGATGTTGACTCAATTAATATTAAATTTGAGACTGATAGATTTTTACTGAGGAAAGACGCTAAGGGATATGAACCATGGCAAGTGGATGAATTTGCGATGCAGTACAGTCAGGGCAGAAATAAAACTGACAAAAGGTTTCTAAGGTCTGAGGTCTGTGTATGATTGTGTTGCCTAGACACTCGCAGCATAGTTGTTCTGCTGATAAACAACTCCACAGCTGCTGTCCCCGAGGGAACACATTGGAAGCTTCAGCCCCACGGTCCCTTTTCTTAGTGCCCACCCTTCCCGGCAGTGCTCAGACTTTCACAGAGCGCATTGCATACTGGATGGCCATTAATTGGCCAGCCAACAGAATATTGCGTTGCCGAAACAATTTTGGGCGGGAGTGGGTTTTATATTCACTCCCACCCACTTCAGGCACGCCCTGAACGTAAATTTCAGGCCCATGCTTCTACAACCTCAAGGCAGACCATCCAGGATAAAAAAGCACACTTGATTGACACCCCATTCACTACCTTCAACGTTCATTCCCTCCACCACCCCTGAAGAGTGGGAGCAGTGTGTATCTCTGAAAGCTGCAGTCTTGCAACTCACCAAGGTTCCTTCCGACAGCACCTTCCAAAACTGCAACCTCTACCTAGGCCAACAACAGCAGATGATGGGAAAACCACCACCTTCAAGTTCCTCTGCAATTTGTATAATCCAACACAGTGAACACAGGAACGAATGGTTGGATGCAAACTAAGATTTATTTGTCTTTGATGCACTATCAATTACGACGAGATGGGAGTAGAGAGTAATCGAGGCTTTATTACGCAGAGATGTGGAGTCTCCCGCAGCTGCCGCCGAAATGGCTGCAGCTCGGAGAGGCCACATATTTATACTCCGCCTACTGGGCGGAGCCAGCAGGCAGGGATCTACCCCCGTTTCTGTAGTACGGGGCCTTACCGTAATACCCTCGTATGCAGTATAAACAATACAACAGTGGTGACAACCACATTCACCCCCTTTAAAAAAGAGTCCAGCGGGGGTGGTGGAAAAGTATTTACATACAGGTTGTTTAAATTTTAAGAAAGAGGTTACAAATTTAGACGATCAGGCGCCTTGATCCGTTGTTGCGAGTGCCGCAGTTCTGATGGCGATTTCGGCATCGGTACGGTCGTCGGTGACTCCGGGAGCGTGTCGACCTCATCTATCCCCGGGTGGGACCAAGGGGAGGACGGATCGTCCTGCAGCGGGGGCTGTGGTGGGGTGCGCCAGGGGGGAGGGAGGGTGGCACCCGGGCAGGGGGGGGGGGAGAGATATGTGGGGACCCAGCTGGCGCCAGGTCCCTGAGGGAGACTGTGTCTTGGTGGACATCGGGCTACGCTACATAGGCGTACTGCAGGTTCCCGTGGAGTAGCTGTACCCTCTCAACCAACGGTCCGCCTTGTGGAGCCGCACATGCTTGCGGAGGAGAACGGGTCCTGGAGTTGCCATGTTGGGAGCGAAACCCCAGAGGTGGAATTCCTGGGGAAGGCAAAGAGACATTCATGGGGAGTTTCATTAGTCGCCGTGCACAGGATCGACCAAATGGAGTGAAGGGCGTCGGGGAGGACCTCCTGCCCGCGGGAGGCCAGGAGATTTCTGGACCGTAGGGCCAGCTGGACGGCCTTCCAGACCGTCCCATTCTCCCGCTCCACCTGCCCGTTTCCCCGGGGGTTGTAGCTGGTCGTCCTGCTTGAGGCAATGCCCCTGTTGAGCAGGTACTGGCGCAGCTCATCGCTCATAAATGAGGATCCCCGGTCGCTGTAGACGTAGGCGGGGAAACCGAACAGAGCGAAGATGGTGTTGAGGGCTTTGATGACGGTGGCAGACGTCATATCGGGGCATGGGATGGCGAAGGGGAATCTTAAATATTCGTCGACCACATTAAGAAAGTACGTGTTGCTGTCGGTGGAGGGGAGGGGCCCTTTGAAGTCCACGCTGAGGCTTTCAAAGGGGCGGGAGGCCTTCACCAGGTGCGCACGGTCGGTCCGGTAGAAGTGTGGTTTACACTCCGCGCAGACCTGAGTCTCTGGTGATAGCCCTGACTTCCGCGATGGAGTAAGGCAGATTGCGGGCCTTTATGAAGTGATAAAAGCAGGTGACCCCTGGGTGACAGAGATCGTCGTGCAGGGTCCAGAGTCGGTCCACTTGTGCACTGGCACATGTACCTCAGGATAGGGCATCGAGGGGGCTTGTTGAGCTTACCGGGGCGATACAAAATCTCGTAATTGTAGGTGGAGAGCGCGATCCTCCACCTCAAGAGCTTATCATTTTTGATCTTACCCCACTGTGTGTTGTTAAACATGAAGGCAACCGACAGTTGGTCAGTGAGGATAGTGAATCTCCTGCCGGCCAGGTAGTGCCTCCAATGCCACACAGCTTCAACGATAGCTTGGGCCTCCTTTTCGACAGAGGAGTGCCGAATTTCGGAGGCATGGAGGGTGCGGGAAAAGAAATCCATGGGCCTGCCTGCCTGGTTGAGTGTGGCGGCCAGAGCGACGTCTGATGCATCGCTCTCGACTTGGAAGGGGAGTGTCTCATCGACCGCGTGCATCGCAGTTTTGGCGATGTCGGCCTTGATACGGCTGAAGGCCTGGTGAGCCTCGGCCGTCAGGGGAAAAACTGTGGAGTGGATGAGTGGGCGGGCCTCGTCCGCATAGTTGGGGACCCACTGGGTACGAGAAGAAGCCCAGACATCGTTTAGAACATAGAAAACATAGTAAAATACAGCACAGAACAGGCCCTTCGGCCCACGATGTTGTGCCGAACCTTGTCCTAGATTAATCATAGATTATCATAGAATTTACAGTGCAGAAGGAGGCCATTCGGCCCATCGAGTCTGCACCGACTCTTGGAAAGAGCACCCTACCCAAGGTCAACACCTCCACCCAACACTAAGGGCAATTTTGGACACTAAGGGCAATTTATCATGGCCAATCCACCTAACCTGCACATCTTTGGACTGTGGGAGGAAACCGGAGCACCTGGAGGAAACCCACGTATACACGTGGAGGATGTGCAGACTCCACACAGACAGTGACCCAAGCCGGAATCGAACCTGGGACCCTGGAGCTGTGAAGCAATTGTGCTATCCACAATGCTACCGTGCTGCCCTTAAGAACAAATTAATCTACTTCTTCACAGTTCTATCCACTTGACTGGCAACTTTCAAAGATGTATGAATATAGACCCCAAGATCTCTCTGCTCCTCCACATTGCCAAGAACTCTACCGTTAACCCTGTATTCTGCATTCATATTTGTCCTTCCAAAATGGACAACCTCACACTTTTCAGGGTTAAACTCCATCTGCCACTTCTCAGCCCAGCTCTGCATCCTATCTATGTCTCTTTGCAGCCGACAACAGCCCTCCTCACTATCCACAACTCCACCAACCTTCGTATTGTCTGCAAATTTACTGACCCACCCTTCAACTCCCTCATCCAAGTAACTAATGAAAATCACAAACAGCAGAGGACCCAGAACTGATCCCTGCGGTACGCCACTGGTAACTGGGATCCAGGCTGAATATTTGCCATCCACCACCACTCTGACTTCTATCGGTTAGCCAGTTGGTTATCCAACTGGCCAAATTCCCCACTATCCCATGCCTCCTTACTTTCTGCATAAGCCTACCATGGGGAACCTTATCAAATGCCTTACTAAAATCCATGTACACTACATCCACTGCTTTACCATCATCCACATGCTTGGTCACCTCCTCAAAGAATTCAATAAGACTTGTAAGGCAAGACCTACCCCTCACAAATCCGTGCTGACTATCCCTAATCAAGCAGTGTCTTTCCAAATGCTCAGAAATCCTATCCTTCAGTACCCTTTCCATTACTTTGCCTACCACCCAAGTAAGACTAACTGGCCTGTAATTCCCAGGGTTATCCCTAGTCCCTTTTTTGAACAGGGGCACGACATTCGCCACTCTCCAATCCCCTGGTGCCACCCCTGTTGAGAGCGAGGACGAAAAGATCATTGCCAACCGCTCTGCAATTTTATCTCTTGCTTCCCATAGAATCCTTGGATATATCCCGTCAGGCCCGGGGGACTTGTCTATCCTCAAGTTTTGCAAAATGCCCAACAGTTTGAGGGCCTTGGGGCTGTGGGGAAGGGGGAGTTCCATGAGGGGGCGCATGCAATCGGGGTCGGGCCCTAGAACTCCGTTCTGAACCACATAGCCAAGGATGGCTAATCGGTTCGTGCTGAACACGCACTTCTCCTCGTTGTAGGTTAGGTTGAGGAGTTTGGTGTTGTGGAGGAATTTGGAAAGGTTAGCGTCGTGGTCCTGCTGGTCATGGCCGCAGATGGTGACGTTATCTAGGTACGGGAAAGTGGCCCGCAGTCCGTACCGGTCAACCAATCGGTCCATCTCCCGTTGGAAGACCGAGACCCCGTTAGTGACGCCGAAGGGAACCCTAAGGAAGTGGTAAAGGCGGCCATCCGCTTCAATGTGGTGTATTGGCGGTCCGCCTTGCGACTGGGGAGCAGGTGGTAGGCAGATTTCAGGTCCACTGTCGAGAAGACCCGGCACTGTGCAATCTGATTGACCATATCAGATATGCGTGGGAGGGGGTACGCGTCGAGCTGCGTGTATCGGTTGATAGTCTGACTGTAGTCAACGACCATCCTGTTTTTCTGCCCAGTTTTCACCACTACCACTTGGGCTCTCCAGAGACTGTTGCTGGCCTCGATAATACCTTCCCGCAGCAGCCGCTGGACCTCAGACCTGATGAAGGTCCTGTCCTGGGCGCTGTACCGTCTGCTCCTGGTGGCGACGGGTTTCCAATCCGGGGTGAGGTTTGCAAACAGGGAAGGTGTGTCGACCTTAAGGGTCGTGAGGCCACATACAGTAAGGTGTGGTAGGGGCCCACAAAATTTCAGGGTTAGGCTCTGGAGGTTGCACTGGAAGTCCAAGCCAAGTAGCAAGGCAGCGCAGAGGTTGGGGAGGACGTAGAGCCGGAAGCTGCTGAACTCTACGCCCTGGATGGTGAGGGTGGCGGTGTAATACCCCCGGATCGCCACCGAGTGGGATCTGGAGGCCAGGGAGATTCTATGGTTGATGGGGTGTACCGTGAGGGAACAGCGCCTTACCATATCGGGGTGGATGAAGCTCTCAGTGCTCCCGGAGTCCAGAAGGCATGATATCTTGTGCCTGTCGACCTTCACTGTCATTGACGCGGTCGCGAGGTTGTGCGGTCGGGACTGGTCGATCGTGATGGAGGCCAGATGGGGCTGGTCGGCGGCGGTTGCAGGCAATGAGCGGCCCGATGAGGTGCCCGCCGAGCAGGGGTCTTGAGGCGGGGAAGATGGCGGCGCCAATGGGCCGCACGTGTCCTGAGGCAGGCAAGATGATGGCGCCACGGGCCGCATGTGTTGTGAGGAGAGCAAGATGGCGGCTCCCACGGGCCGCACGTGGTCTGAGGCGAGGAAGATGGCAGTGCCCACGGGTCGCACATGGCTGCTGCTGGGACAATAGTGGCGACCGAGCGGGCCTGGCACACCGCAGCGAAATGTCCTTTCTGCCCGCGGGCCTTGCAGAGCGCGCTCCATGCCGGGCAGCACTGTCGGGGGTGTTTTGAGTGTCCGCAGAAGTAGCACTTGGGTCCCCCGGGGTTGGTTGGCTGCTGCGCGGCGCAGGCCTGGGTTGGCTGGGGGAGGTCGCTGATGGGGTCCACGGTGGCGGTGTTTGCTGGTGGGGTCCACGATGCCCAGGAGGGGTGGGCTGTGCGGTCGGGGGCATACGCCTGTATATTGCGTGAGGCAACTATGAGCGAGAGCGCTAGTTTCTTGGTCGCCGCATGGTCGAGGGTAACCCCTTCTAAGTGGCGCTGCCGGATGTAGGTCGACCCTATGCCCGTAACAAACGCGTCTCTAAGTAGCAGGTCAGAATGTTCAGCGGCCGAAACAACCTGGCAATCACAGTCTCTCACCAGGACGTGCAGGGCACGCCAGGAATCTTCCACAGACTCACCGGGGATTTGATGCAGCATGGACAGGAGGTGCCTGGCATAGATTTTGTTAGCAAGACTGCTGAGTGTAGTTCTCCTTCAGTGGTGCCATGGCCTCAGCTTAGGTCGGTGCGTCGCGAATGAGGGGAAAGTTATCGGAGCTCAGCCGCGTGTAAAGGATTTGGAGCTTCTGTGCCTCTGAGGGTGGTTCTGTCGCAGATCCGATGTAGGCTTCAAAGCAAGCTAGCCAATGTGCGAAGGCCGACTTGGCGTTGTCTGCTTGAGGGTGCAGCTGCAGGCGATCAGGCTTGATGCGGAGATCCATCGTTGTAAAATCTCTGCGTAATAAATTGATGCACTATCAATTATGACGAGACGAGAGTAGAGAGTAATCGAGGCTTTATTACGCAGAGATGTGGAGCATCCCCAAGCTGCTGCCGAAATGGCTGCAGCTCGGAGAGACCACATATTTATACTCCGCCTACTGGGCGGAGCCAGCAGGCAGGGATCTACCCCCGTATCTGTAATACAGGGGCCTTACCGTAATATCCTCGTATGCAGTATATACAATACAACAGTGGTGACTACCACAGTCTTGCACTCTGCTCTCCACTCCCCGACCTGCATTCAGGTCAGGGTTTTTATACTAAAAGGCTCGCTCTGTTAAGAGGGAAGCCCTGCCCCGTTTACTGGGGAAGTTGGTGTTTATTGGAGGTCATGGGGAACCGGATGGTGCACACTCAGTGATCTCCGAGGGGGTCATATTCTCCCCTCACCTCCTCCCCCCCCCCACACTCCCAAAAGGTCCGGAGAAACATCCATGTCTATTTGCTGTAGCGAGAGGCCCCTGGCCCGTTTCGCTGGAGGGCAGCGTTTGGGCATCAATAGAGCAGAGCTTGGGGGAGGGGGGGTGGGGGGGTGTATACCGCACTGGGGGCGGAGCGTCTGGGTTGGACCGATGTGGCAGGGCGGATGTGGGAGGCAGTGATCTCCAGTTGTAATTGGACCTCCATCTCGAAATCGGAATAGGAATCCAAAATGTCCTCGTCAGGCATCTTGGCTTCCTGGACTTCGCTGGCTGGAAGAGCTCACGTCAGCGGTGGCAACAGCGTCGTCAGAATAAGCGGTACCGGCATGTCTGGGATACGTGAGCAGACGTTGTGATTCGACTCTTTGCCTTCTTCCCTCACAGAATAAGACCGTTATCCACCTGGCCCCCGAGCCAAAATTGCGGATGTAAACCGCGTCTCCAGGGGTGAAACAAGGCACAGGCATGTCTGCATCTGATTCGAACCAATCCTGGTGGACCTTTTCCCCAATGCCCAGGATGACCCAACTCAGCTGTGTCCGGAGGCGTCGTCCCATACGTAGTTCAGCTGGCGCGACGCGTGGTGGCATGCTGCATGGTCCTGTAATGGAACAAGAACTGGGATTGGCTGATCTCCCAAGTCTTGGTGGCATGCTTCTTCATACCCTGCTTGAATGTCTGGACCGCCCGCTCAGCCAAACCATTAGAGGCCGGGTGATATGGGCTGGTCCGCGCGTGACGAATGTCATTGCGATCATGAAGGCTCCGAAATCGGCACTGGTAAAGGCTGCCCCATTATCAGAGATTAGTATTTTGGGAATGCCGTGGGTGCTGAACGTTTGGTGCAAACGCTCCATGGTAGCCTTCGTGATGGTGGCCTGTATCTGATGGACTTCCAACCACTTTGAATGGGCACCTACTATGATCAAAAATATTGCCCTCTCGGGAGGCGCATGGTTAGCACTGCAGCCTCACGGCATCAAGGACTCGGGTTCGATCCCAGCACCAGGTCACTGTCCGTATGGAGTTTGCACATTCTCCCAGTGTCTGCATGGGTCTCACCCCACAACCCAGAGATGTGCAGGGTAGGTGGATTGGCCACGCTAAATTGCCCCTTAATTTGAAGCTTTTTTAATTTAAAAAAAACATTGCCCCCTGGAGAGGACGGGTGAAACCAACATGAAGGCGAGACCACAGACGGCCTCGGCGCTCCCATGGGTGCAACAGGGCCGCCACCGGCGCCTTCAGTTTTTCCTGACACAGCCTGCAACTTTGAGCCAACTTCTCAATGTGCATGTTGATCCTGAGCCACCAGACGTAGCTACGGGCCGGCATCTTCATCTTGGGCCCTGCAAATGTGGGGCATGCCCGCGCTCTGGGACGACCACTCAAGTCCCCCATCCTCAATGCTAAGTTCTGGGATCTTCGAGGTGTAAGCCACGAGGTCTTCCGGCAAAACACAGTTATGGGCCCGGTACATACCGATGTGGCGGACTCCGGACAACTGGGGGTTCATCTGGCTCCAAACCCATATGCAAGCTGCCATGACCGGAAAGGAGTCCATGAAGCAAAGGGCGGAGACAACTTCGCTGGCCGCCACTGGTGTCGGCGGCTCAATGTATCAGCATGGGGAATCTTCGCCCCCCCCCGGCAGTGCTCCAAAACATATTCATAGGCGGCCAACAGCAGGGCCCAATGCTGGATCCTGGTCAACGCTATCGGACGGATTTCTCAATCCTTTTTTAATAGGCCCCAAACCGATTTGCAATCGGTTAAAACCGTAAATGCGTGACCGTAGATATATTTGTGAAACTTCACACCAAACATGACAGCCAGGCCCTCTTCAATCTGTGCTTATTTTCATTACGCACTCGGCAAGTGTTCGAGATGCGAACGTGATAGGATGTTCTGAGCCATCAGCCATGTGATGGGTGAGGGTGGCCCTCACCTCGTAAGGGGATGTGCTGCAGGTCAAAACGAATGGCTTGGATAAGTCAAAATGGGTTAACAGTTTTGAGGACAGTCCATTTCTTCACCGCTGAGAATGCTTCCTGTTGTGGCTGGGCCTATTCCCAAGGGTGGCCCTTCTTCACCTACCGGTGGTGAGGGTTTAGCAACATCGCCAGGTTTGGAATGAACTTCCCATAATAGTTCACCAATCCGAAGAATGACTGTAGTTCCGTCTGTCCGCCAGCGACAGGCGCCTGCTTGATTGCAGTACTTTGTCCTCCACGAGATGCAAGCCGTGGCGATCCACCCGGTAACCTAAGAACATGACCTCGGGGGCGTTGAAAACGCACTTCGCCCGGCAGAGACTGACGGCGGCGATGGAGAACTTCAGCCAGGTTCCACAAATGTTCCTCGTCGGACGAACCTGTAATGAGAACGTCGTCGAGGTAGACAGCCACCTTAGGTAATCCCTGCAGGTTGTTCTCCCATTACCCTCTAGAAAATCGCACAGGTTGAGGAGACTCCAAAGGACAGCTGGGTGAATACATACAACCCCCTGTGGGTGTTGATGGTGATGAAACTCCGGGAATCGGGGTCCATGACTCCTAATTGGAGGAGGTGGCCTATGTCGAGCATCGTGAAAGTCCTATCCACGCTGAGCTTGGCGTAGAGGTCCTTGACTTGGGGGACCGGGTAACAGTCTCAGCGAGCGACGTGATTTACTGTCAACTTACAGTCACCACATAGGCATCCAGAACTAGCAGGTTTCAGCACGGGTACCACCAGAGCGGCCCAGTCAGCGAACCGAATGGAGCAGATAATGCCCAGACTGTCCAAACGGTCCAGTATGGTGTCCACTTTTGGCTGTAAAGCATATGGGACCAGTTGAGCCATGAAATAGCGGGGTTGCACCAGAGGGTCCCGATTCTGGCCATTGCAGCTCTTACTGTCCGTTAGTGTCCCGAAGCTGTCCTGAAAGACCCTGGGGAACTTTGCCAAAACCCCTTCCGGGCCATTCGGGTACATCTGGCAGACTCTCTGCCAGTCCAGCTTTAAACGTCGCAACCAAGCGCGCGGCCCAGCAAACTTGATCCGCTCCAAAAACCACTACCAATGGCAGATCCGCCGATTGTTGTCCGTACGTCACTGGGACTGTTTTGTCAAGCGTGCGGCGGCTGACTATGGAGACCGTCACACACCGGTGTCGATTTCCTGCATTGGGACCATACTCAGTGCCTTCACTTAGTGTAGTTGCTGATAGGAGTCATCCTCATCCTCCACGGAGTATGCCCAGTCACGAGCGGGGCGATTGTGTCAGGAAGGTCGGCAGGAGGTGGGGTCCTCATGGGGCTGTTTGGGGCCAGGTCTATGACCGTTGCCCAGGTATCCACTGTCGGGTGTCCCGTTCCTCAGGTATTCGGAAAGCTGGCCAGCAGTTGTCTGGTCATCCCAGGCTTTGGACGGCCATCCTTGGGGCTCTGGAAGGAGATGGCTGTCTCTACCACCCGCTGCATGGTAGGTGAGTTTCACCCAAACGTTTTTGCTGGGTCGCCACATCGTGGATGCCACAGCCAAACCATCTCGTGGGTCGGCCCGAACTCTCAGGTTTTAGCGAGCTTTCGTAATCATGCCAAAAAGAAATCACTGCTGGCCTCTCCACGTGCCTGGGTGGCCATATAAAAGCGTACGGTGAAAATCGGGGGTTTTGGGTTAAACTGCTCCCCAAGGCCACCAATTCAGCGAAAGAACGCAAACCTGGCTGGGTCAGGCTCTTTAGGATCCCGTAGGTAGGCCCACCGATAGCCATCAGTAATGCCAGTTTGTTGTTCGTCCCGACAATTGCATTCATCCTGAAAACGATGCATAGATTCCATAAACTGGGTTTATTCATCGGTACTCACATCGAACGTCCCGAAGGGTCTCCCTCCTCTACCTGCATCCAGGTCGAGGTTTTTATACGAAGAGGCTCCCCTGTTAAGTGGGAAGCCCCGCCTCGTTTACTGGGGAAGTTCGTATTCCGTGAAGGTCACGGGGAACTGGATGGTGCATACCTCATGGTCTCCAAGGGGGTCGTAACACGATACACACTCACTCCAGACTTGGAAATAAATCACCATTCCTTTGCTACTACTGGGTCAAAATCCTGAAACTCCCTTCTTAACTGCATTGTATTCATACCATATGGGCTGCAGCAATTCAAGGCGGCGGCTCACCACGATCTTCTCGAGGGCAATTAGGGATGGGCACTAATCATTGGCCAAGCCAGTGATTCACATCCTGTGAAACAATAAGAAAAAAGGGAAGATGTCCGGGAATGCATCGAATGCCAATTTAATGATTTAACTTTAAAGAAAACACGGCCTAGCCAATCCACAGGCATTGGCAACAAGTCCACTCTCAGAGAAACAAATGGAAAGCTTCTCAAATTCGAGCGCCTTTGCCTATTTTTGAACTCATTTTTTGCCAGAAATTATTGACCAGCAGCTGCTGGTCTGCCTTTGCAGCCAAATCAGCAGATTTAAGTTTCCCCATTCCACCTGAAGCTGCAATGAGTCAGCTCCCTACTGCGTTGGAAATCGGAGTCTGATTTAAATGCAGAGGTGGAAACATAGGCAGCTGTTTGTTGAATATCGTGGCAATAAGCAAGAAAACCTAAATCATCCCACAGGGGCATGAACAAAGTGAAGTCAGTCTCCCTTACTCACCTGACCTTCTACTCAGTTCAATCTGATTTATCACCAAGCTAATCGTATTTCCAACCGCCAAATAGGATAAGAGTCTATAA
This sequence comes from Scyliorhinus torazame, assembly GCF_047496885.1. Taxonomy (NCBI): domain Eukaryota; kingdom Metazoa; phylum Chordata; class Chondrichthyes; order Carcharhiniformes; family Scyliorhinidae; genus Scyliorhinus; species Scyliorhinus torazame. The sequence continues at coordinate 77,898,539 of NC_092715.1, forward strand.
AGGCCACAAATGTTTGTTTTTTTGTGTTCAGCATGTAAAGTTACATAGGATCTTTCCATCTACTAACAGGAACACTAAAGTTAACTATAAACAATATTAATTAAGTAATTAAAAATTTCACCAGGTCTACGGCTTCTGCGTTCACCACCTAAGAAAGGTTCAAAAATTGTGGGATAATAAAGTGAGAAGTAGAATAATCCACCTTAGTTCACATAACATGGGCGGCGCGGTAGCACAGTGGTTAGCACTGTTGCTTCACTGCACCAGGGTCCCTGGTTCGATTCCAGGCTTGGGTCACTGTCTGTGCGGATTCTGCACGTTCTCCCCAAGTCTGCGTGGGTTTTCTCCGGGTGCTCCGGTTTCCTCCCACAAGTCCCAAAAGACATGCTTGTTAGGCGAACTGGGCATTCTGAATTCTCCCTCTGTACACCCGAACAGGTGCCGGAGTGTGACGACTAGGGATTTTTCACAGTAACTTCATTGCAGTGTTAACATAAGCCTACTGTGACAATAATAAAGATTATTATTATGAGTGTGTTATTCATTTGTAAATCATTCCATATTTGCCTTTTCAACCTTGTGCTGCAAATTAAATAAATCTTAGTATTCGCCAATTTATAAGAGAAGATGCCTTCAGAAGTCAGTCTTAAACTTGTCCACCAGTCAAACCTTGTCCTGCAGCTGTGGTTTAACGTAAAATAGTGTTGCCGATTCACCTTTTTTATTCTGCTTACTATCTACTTCCATACATCTTGACGATAACAGCCTTCACTCCTCTTCTTTCAAAACAAAAGACTTGCATATGACCACCGAATGTCTCAATGTGCTTCACAACCAATGAACTAATTTTGTAGTCACTGTTGTAATGTAGGAAATAGAGCAGCTAATTCACACTCAGAAGACTCCCACAAAATATAATAATAACAAAGTACTGTAATCTGTTTTGTAATGTTGACTGAAGGATAAATACAGGGGACAGCACGGTGGCACAGTCGTTAGCACTTATGCCTCACAACACTAGGGACCCGGGTTCGAATTCGGCCTTGGGTGACTGTCTGTATGAAGCTTGCACGTTCTTCCAGTGCCAGCGTGGATTTCCTCCGGTTTCCTCTCACAGTCCAAAGATATGCAGATTTGGTGTACTGGCCATGATCAATGCACGGGTTTGCAGTGATGGGGCGGGGGTGTGGGCCTAGGATCAGTGTAGACTTGATGGGTCGAATTGCCTCCTTCTGCACTGTATCTATTTTATGGATTGGTCAGGAGACTGGGGATAACTCCACACTCTTCGTCGATATAATGCCAGGGGGTCTCTTACATCCTTAGTTTGATGTCTCATTCCAAGGATGGCATCCCTGACAGTGTAGTTTCCCCTTTAAACTGCACAGGAGTGTTACCTTGACTTCTGCTTTCAAACCCGGGAGTGGGACTTGAATCTCAACTTTGTCTAATAAGTCTAGGTTTTCTGACTGCTCCTCAAAACTCATCCCTCTTAAATGACAAATCAGTCCAATGGCCTTTTGTACAACATTACCTGAACCGCTTCTGCTTCCCTGATCAGCAGAACAGAGTTTGGTCAACACAATTGAACAGGTCGGTTACTTAAAACAGACTATACAGAGAAATGTCCAACCTGCATGCAGGTTGACACTCAGTTGTACTTGGCTCCTTACATATCAATAACTAATATCATATCACAACTGTTGCACTTAAATCAACATATCAGACATGATCATCATATAAAGACAGCAAGTTAATTAAGGTGGAATTGAGGAGGGAAGATAGCCAACTCAATTTAGACAGCAAGTATGCAACAACCTGCTACATGAACATGGTGGTCTGATGGGTAGCCTGATAACTTTACTTTTAAACCGTTAGCAGAGAGGTTCCAAAAATGTACTTGTTTAATACTGACATGTAAGAATCCAGAGACATTTGATGACTCATTGAATCACCTGTTTTTGGACGATCCCTCACCAGGATCTTCAAATCAGGAAGCTAGCTGCATCAGAAATGTGAGCAGTGACACAGCAACCCTTTGTTTTTAAAACCAAATACAAACTGCATGAACAATCTATTTCATGGCAGAATTCAACCTTTTCTATTATGGACTAGCATCTCTAATGTTTCCTAAAAATACACCAGACGTTTTCATGGATTTTGAAAAATCATTAAAATGTATTTTGCGCCTCCAGAAATACTTCACTGGCATAATTCCAGAATGTAGTAGTAACCACAAACATTTGCAAAGCTTTGGTACATTTATCAATTTATTAAAAAAGCTACATTAATTTGACATGCTTGTTGATGGAATCACTAATTTTTATCACTAATCTGCCAAACACAAGGATATAATCAAGTGAAGCCACTTGCAGCCTGACCCCATTTCCCAAGCAGCGCGTGGTACAATGACAGATGCAGGAGGCTCACAATCACATCTGTCACACCAGCTGAACTGCAAATATGTTGGGTGTAGTTGGCAGCAGTTGTGCTTGGAATCAACTTAGTTGTAAAAAGTACAAAATGAAAAAAAAAGTGCTGAGGGTTATGTTGAACAGACACATTGAGCCTTAATTTTTTAATTTTGCGATATTTGTTCCAATTCAATCACATAAGAGCTATCAGGTTAGAATAGTAGAGGTATTCATATCCACAAAGAAGGGTTCAGAAGGACCTGCATTGACATTGTACTTCTCAACCTCAAGACATTCCAATTACCTGACAGCCAATTTAGTATTTTTGAATTGGTGTCGCTGCATTAATTCAGGGAATACGGCAGCCAAATTGTTCACGTCAAACTTCCAAATAGTAATGAAATAAATGACCAAATCATCTGTTTTAATTGTTAGTTGAGGGATCAATATTGACCAGGATAACATGAGAATTTCTCTGCTCTATTTTGAATAGTGCTGTGGGATCTTTTATATCTACGTAAGAAAGGTAGGGAGAAAGCAGATGAGACCTCAGTTGAACGCGTCGTCTGAAAGATGATAACTCGGTGACAGTGTAGCACTCCTTCAGTAGTGCAATGAAGTGCCAGCCTAGATTATGTTGCCAAGTTCGGGAATGGGGCTTAAACGCAAATTCTTTGCAGGGTCAAGTGTGCTCACAACTAAGTCAGGGTTGACACTTCACACAACTGTCACTGCTAAAAAGAGCATTCACAAGTCATAAAATTCAAGGGAAAAAAGAAACATAGAAAATAGGAGCAGGAGGAAGTCATTCAGCTTTCAAACCTGCTCCACCATTTATTATGATCATGGCTGATGTTCCAACTCAATACCCTTATCTTGCTTTCCCCCAATATCCTTTGATCCCCTTCACCCTAACTGCTATATCTAACTGCTTCTTGAAAACATTCAGGGCTGGATTCTCCGTTCCTGAGACTAAGTGTTGCCACCGGGGCAGGATTTGTGAACTTTCACGACAGCAAAACTGGCGCTGAACCTGGACTGATTCAGCGACTGTGGAAGGGCTAGCACTGGCGCCACGTGGAACACAATTGATTCCATTGAAAAATGGTGTAGGATTCACCGGGTCCGTGATTGACACTCGGGTGGCTGACAAGCTGTAGCTGCATATACACACTTCACTCCCCACAAACACCATCCCAGCCAATAAGACGGCATTGGCTGTGTTGGAGCGCACCCAGACAGCTGATGGTTTGGCTGGGGTCAGAGGGCACTTGGGGAGTCGCGTGGGGGGACACCCATACTACATGTGGGCCATAAGTCCACAGTGGGTTGTCAGCAGCATGCGCAGCTGCATGGCTGCTTTTCCGGCTGCGGCAATGGTGTTCCATGCCCGTCCACCTCGACGCCACAGCCCACCTCCTGGTCAACCCCGCTACTCCTCCCGGCCCTGGCAGAAGTCCTCCCGGCCAGCGGCACAACTCTCTGCAAACTACCGCACTGTTGGACATTTTCCGTACCCCTTCTCTCTGCCTCAGCAGCCACGGCCCCAGTTTCACAATTTTTAAAAGCACAAGTGGACCACGCCATCGGGAACTCGGCCCATCGGAGGTGGACAATCGCGGAGGCTCCAGAGAATACTCATGATATGCAACCAGTCTACTGTACGTGCATTCCAGACTGCATTGATGTCGCAGTCGAGGTGACGGGGAATTGCGATTTGGCGTCAAGCCAGCACCCATCGCAATTTTGTCATCGGAACCTATTCGGCCAATCCCGTTTCCCGATTTCAGCATCAGCCAACAGAGAATCCCGCCCACAATGTTTTGGCCTCTACTACTTCGTGGTAACAAATTCCATAGGTCACCACTCTCTGGGTAAAGAATTTTCTCATCTCTGTCCTAAATAGTCTACTCCGTGACCCCTGGTTCCAGACACACTCACCTTCGGGAACATCCTTCCTGAATCTACCCTAGTCCTGTTAGGATTTTATAGGTTTCATGGAGATCCCTCCCTCATTCCTCTGAACTCCAGCAAATACAATCCTAACAGATTCAATCTCTCCTCATACGTCAGACGGAATTCTCAACTGCTCCCAATCCTCAGACATGTTGTTTTTCTTGGCCAATTTGTATGCTTCTCCCTTGAATAGAATAGTAATTGTCTTTGTAAACCATGGATTGACCACCTTTCCCATTTTACTTTTGTGCCAGACAGGAATAAACAATTGTTGCAGTTCCCCCATGTGCTACTTGAATGTTTGCCATTGCCCGTCCACTGTCATACTTTTAAGTAACGTTCCCCAATCGTTCAAAGCCAACTCACAGCTCATATCATCATAATTTCCTTTATTAAGTTTCAGGACCCTAGTCTCAGAATCAACTAGTGCATTCTCCATTTTGATGAAAAATTCTTCATATTATGGTCACTCATCTCCAAGGGATCTTGCACAACCAGATTGCCAATAATTCTGTTCTCATTACAGAGTACCCAGTCTAGGATGGCCTGCTCTCCAGTTGGTTCCTCAAATTATTGGTCGAGAAAACCATCCGGAATACACTCCAGGAATTCCTCCTCTTTGGTATTGTGGCTAATTTGATCTGCCCTATCTATATGCAGATTAAAATCACCCATAATTACAGATGTTCCTTTATCGCATGCATCTCTAATTTCTTGTTTAATGCCATTCCCAACATCACCACTGCAGTTTGGGGATCTATATAAGATGCCCACCAACAGTTTTTGCCGCTTGGTATTTCTCGGGTCTACCCATACAAATTCCACACTGTCAGAGCTAATATCCTTCCTCAGTATTGTGTTAATTCCCTCTTTAACCAGCACTGCAACTCCTCCCCGTTTTCTTTTTTTTCTGTCCTTCCTAAATACCGAATACCCCTGGACGTTCAGTTCCCATCCCTGGTCACCTCCAGTCATGTCTCCATAATCCCAATTGTACCATACCTGCTTACGACTATTTGCATCAATAATTCATCCATTTTAATGCAAATGCTCCATATTAAAATGCATTAAAGGAGCCAGTGGAATATATTTTAACTTATATTGTGCTACAAACAGGTTGCACTGCCTGCCTAACAGTGTTAAAGGTGGAGAAAGTATCTACAATAGCTCTGGAATATTTGATACTGGAAATTTGCAACAAAATCAATTTAGTCACATTAATGCACAAAGTTTTGAACTAGAATTGACGGGAAAACACAGCCTTTATTTCTGGTATTTATCCTTTTCATCCCATGTGGATCCACTTTTAAAATGAATGTAAACTTTACATGAAGGGGAAACAAAACAAAGAATATTTTAAACTTACAGTTTCATAAATAAGCTGAGTACACAGGTAAAGTAGGATATATAATATTTAGATAGAGTAAAAAGAAATAGAAAGATTGGATATTATATTTTGGCATAAGCTTGCTCAAACTGTGGGGTGTGATTGGAAGAATAGGTTGAAACTCATATACAAAAGGCCCTGGTCAAGCATCCATGTTGGCTGGTTGGTGGCAGAGCACATGCCTTCCCAGACCTGGTCAATGATGTCAGAAAGGGTACGGGAAGGGTGGGTGGGGGCAGTAAGGATTCCTTGGCCTGGAATTTCATCTTTGAGAGAGCGGGAGTCAGGAAAATTCCCGGCGTGACCTGTCCACCTTAGGAGGAAATGCCCACATAGGCCGGATCTTCATCCCCGAGGGAGGATGCGGGCTGGATTAGGGCCAACTTGGGAAAATGTTTGGAGGCAGCCACAGGGCCTGTTTAAAGGGCCTGCTTCGGTGCAGTTAAAATAAATACACAAAGGTACTCCAGCTCTCACTCTTCACTCTCCAAACATTTGCCATGAGCCATCTAATGGCACCTCATGCCTGTCCATTCACTCCCAATGGCCCCTCAAGCCCCTATGCCAAGTGATCTATTTACAGACCCACCGTATAGAACCAAAGGGCATGGCTGTGTCACAACTTGACATGGGGGTCATGAAGGACCAGAACTTACCTTTTGCAGACTAGGCTTCATGACTCCTCTAAGGCGCCATGAAGTTTAAAAACCTGACCCCACTCTAAAAAATTGCAGAGGAGCAGGACATGCCTATCTCTGCAATAGGACCGGCCATGTCGGGAATGCCGGGTGTGGGCTTTTGACAGGAACCAGCCAGTAGCCTTTCAAGGCACTCCTGAAAATCAAGTAGCCGCGGAATGGGGTCGGGAATCCTGGAATCGGGACCTACCCACCATTTTTAAAGGGCTCCTGAGTCATCCTGACTCAGTGAAAATCCTGGCCCTTGTGTCAGAGGTTCCCACGATTTTGGTTTTAGACTGGCTGAGTGTAGGGTCGGCACAGGTACCAGGTGACTGGCTGATCCAGTGGCAGTTGTAAGAGTTCTTAAGAGAATAATTGGGAATTGACAGAACACACTTTTAAAACACTGATTATAAAACACTGAAAACCCCTTCAGCAATGGCTCTCTTATTTCTCTTAAGAGGGCTGGGGGAGATTTAATAGAAGTGCTTAAAATCATGCAGTTTAGATCAAGTGAGTAAAGAGAAGCCTTTTTTAATGGCTAATGGGTTGATAACTAGGCTATAGATTTACAGTGATTGGCAAAAGAAGCAGAAACAACATGAGGAAAATCTATTTGCCAGATCAAGTGGTTGGGTTTGGAACACCTGATACGGTGGTGGATACAGATTCAGTGGCAGCCATCGAAAGGGAATTGGATAAATACTGGAGGGAGAAAATGGTGCAGGGATATGTGAAAAGAACAGAGGAATGAAACGAGCTGGATTTCTCTTCAAATGAGCCAGGGCAGACTCAATGGGGCTGTACGGCCTTCGTCTCTGTTATACTATTGTATGATTGTGGTCTGCACACCTATAAAAAGAAATAAGTAATTTATGAAAAAAATTAAAGGCCCCGTTGATCCTTAAACAGAGGATAAGAAATTTCCCTGGGAGAAGGTTGGTGCAATACATGACCTGTACCCAGACATCTACGCTGTATATGTGGCCTACTAAGGGAATAGTAGCAGCAGAGGACACCAGCAGGTTTCAAGAATTATTGGCCTACAGGATTCAAGTGTTTCACATGTTATTATTTCAGTTTTCGGTTTTATTTTCACACAGTTAATAAGAAGACAGCTTGTTGCTGACATTTAAGAGCCATACTTCCCACAAGTTTTGTTTTGGTATCACATTGTGTGTGGAGATTTTAAAAAAGCCTTTTCCCAGGAAAACGCGATTTAAAAAAAAACAGTTCTACAGCATCCCAAGAGGTAATTGAATTTACATTTAAGCATCGAAGATATTTGGATCGATGTCCAAAATAGACAGTTTTCCATCCTTACCCATACATCTGCATGACAAAACCTGGGCTGCAGTATCCACACTGACTTCCATTGTAATCGGCCAGTCGCTGTTGTATGGGGTGTAAACCTTTCTTTACAGATCCCAGTGCCTCTATTGTTATCACTTGATGGTTCTTCAATGACAGGAGACACCCGATTGGAAACAAACACTGCAAAATTCAATTGCACAAAGTGGCCTTTAGGTATGACAAGATTTAACATTTATTTTGTGCTGTTATGCTGCTGCATAAAAAATATACAAAACATCTGGACCAAAATCAGGTCTGAAAGCTTTCAAAGTAGTATTTAGGTCTATCCAACATAGTTTACTGGTGAATTTAGGAATGCTAAGATGAGGAGTGACTACTGAGGCAACTTAATTTCAGCGTTGATCACTTGATAGTAATAATATGCAGACAATGCTGGAAATACTCTGTTGAGAGAGAAACAGAATTAAATACCTCAGGTTCATGACATATCATTGGGACTTAACTTTTTGACGAAAGGTTGTTCTGAAAAATTATTTCCCTTCCTCTCTCCACAGATGCTGCCAGACCTGCTGAATATTTCCAGCATTTTCTCTTTATATGTCAGATTTCCAGCACCCGCAGAAATTTTGCTTTTCGACCAGTCACCCAAAGGCCAATAGTCTTCCCTCTTTCGACCCAATAACACGCGTTAATCCCAACACCTCAGAACAGCAGGCATGTCATTTTGGGCAATTTGACTACAACCTCCAAACTACTCTTCTGCAACACGCCATCATTTTCTGCACATTCAACAAATTGTGCAATCATTTAGGGAATTGGATTGCTAGAATTATTGACCCCTTATTGTGCCAGAGCTGAACGAACATAAACAATTAAATCACAAGATCAACGGGAAATCATGCATCTTCGAAAATAGGTATTTCACACTTATTGGGCACAGTAATTGCAACAGCGAGTTCCTCAGATGAGGTTACCACGAGCTACTGTTTGGTTACCAAGAGTTACCGTGTCGAAAAAATACAAAACGAGGCAGAAAATAAAACCAAGGGATGTCAGCACAAAAGGAGTCTTGTTTTTAAAAATAAAAATGAGCGAGTGCTCACTCTTTGGCAAGGAAACAGCCAGTAGATGGCACTGTGGAAACATTTCACATACAAAGGAGGAAAATGCTCCTCATACTTTAAATATGTGATTTTATTCAGAGGTTCACAATAGTGACTTGATTATTCCAGATTAAAAAGTGTCAGTCAGCAAAAGTCTAAAAATCAACCAGCAGTATTTATGCACTAAATATAGGATTACATATTGTTATTGCTGGGGAATCTGTCACATTTATAATACAGACTGCTTCAGGTACAAATTAATGTGCATACTATTTATTACATTATGTATTTATACACCACCCAAGTATGCTACTGATTATCCATCAACACAACTTTGATCAATGACAGAAAATTGGACCAATAAATAGGAACTCCCATGCACACCACCGATGACGCTCCACAATCAGATCTCAGGAGGATAGTCATGGTGACAAAATTGCAGCAATTGCAAACTTCCCTTTATCCATGTATGAAGTTCTACCCTGGTGTGAGGACAGTGGCCTAGGTGTGAAGTTGAGAACGGATATTCCCTACAACCAGGTTAATAGGCAGTCCCGGGGCAACTACTCCTTTGTAAAGCCTGTGTTGACACTGCTTCAGCAGGACACAAAAAGAATTCAAGGATAAGCAGAACTAATAACAAATTTTTTTGCTTCAACCTTTCAAAATAAAAGGCACAGACATTTCAGGCATGTTTAAACTTTCACTTTTCCAGAGGAATGTACAGCAATGTAATTTTATTTTGCCGCTCTGGTTGATTTCAAATGGCAAAATTTGTCCCAAACTGATTTTTAATGTGTGTACCATCGCAAATTGGGGCAGCACAGTGAAAGGGAAACGGAAACCAATTTTGCGGACTTCAGTAATTACACCAATCTTCAACAGTGCCTCTTGCGAGCGCTAGAAATTTTTCAGTTTTTGATTCATTTCTTTTTTTTTTAAATATAAATATAGAGTACCCAATTCATTTTTTCCAATTAAGGGGTAATTTAGTGTGGCCAATCCACCTACCCTGCACATCTATGGGTTGTGGGGGCGAAACCCACGTACAGGGCGAATGTGAAAACTCCACACGGACAGTGACCCAGAGCCGGGGTCGAACCTGGGACCTCGGCGCAGTGAGGCAGCAGTGCTAGCCACTGCTCCACCATGTTGCCCTTTTGATTCATTTCTATCGTGAAGGAACTAGGTGGAAGATGACCGAAGAGAGGGAATGTAAGTGGATTGGCTGGAAAAGTGGTCATTGTGGTCTCCTGGATTTGTGCACCTCAGAGGTCAGAAAGTGATAAAATCCCTTTTGGCCGAGCTTGCCTGCCCCAACCAAAGCATTTGAAAGAATAATCTAATTAGTCCCACTCCCCCCACTTCATAGAACATAGAACAATACAGCGCAGTACAGGCCCTTCGGCCCACGATGTTGCACCGAAACAAAAGCCATCTAACCTACACTATGCCATTATCATCCACATGTTTATCCAATAAACTTTTAAATGCCCTCAATGTTGGCGAGTTCACTACTGTAGCAGGTAGGGCATTCCACGGCCTCACTACTCTTCGCGTAAAGAACCTACCTCTGACTTCTGTCCTATATCTATTACCCCTCAGTTTAAAGTTATGTCCCCTCGTGCCAGCCATTTCTATCCGCGGGAGAAGGCTCTCACTGTCCACCCTATCCAACTCCCTGATCATTTTGTATGCCTCTATTAAGTCTCCTCTTAACCTTCTTCTCTCCAACGAAAACAACCTCAAGTCCATCAGCCTTTCCTCATAAGATTTTCCCTCCATACCAGGCAACATCCTGGTAAATCTCCTCCGCACCCGCTCCAAAGCCTCCACGTCCTTCCTATAATGCGGTGACCAGAACTGTACGCAATACTCCAAATGCGGCCGTACCAGAGTTCTGTACAGCTGCAACATGACCTCCCGACTCCGGAACTCAATCCCTCTACCAATAAAGGCCAACACTCCATAGGCCTTCTTCACAACCCTATCAACCTGGGTGGCAACTTTCAGGGATCTATGTACATGGACACTTAGATCCCTCTGCTCATCCACACTTTCAAGAACTTTACCATTAGCCAAATATTCCACATTCCTGTTATTCCTTCCAAAGTGAATCACCTCACACTTCTCTACATTAAACTCCATTTGCCACCTCTCAGCCCAGCTCTGCAGCTTATCTATATCCCTCTGTAACCTGTTACATCCTTCCACACTATCGACAACACCACCGACTTTAGTATCGTCTGCAAATTTACTCACCCACCCTTCTGCGCCTTCCTCTAGGTCATTGATAAAAATGACAAACAGCAACGGCCCCAGAACAGATCCTTGTGGTACTCCACTTGTGACTGTACTCCATTCTGAACATTTCCCATCAACCACCACCCTCTGTCTCCTTTCAGCTAGCCAATTTCTGATCCACATCTCTAAATCACCCTCAATCCCCAGCCTCCGTATTTTCTGCAATAGCCTACCATGGGGAACCTTATCAAACGCTTTGCTGAAATCCATATACACCACATCAACTACTCTACCCTCATCTACCTGTTCAGTCACCTTCTCAAAGAACTCAATAAGGTTTGTGAGGCATGACCTACCCTTCACAAAGCCATGCTGACTATCCCTGATCATATTATTCCTATCTAGATGATTATAAATCTTGTCTCTTATAATCCCCTCCAAGACTTTACCCACTACAGACGTGAGGCTCACCGGTCTATAGTTGCCGGGGTTGTCTCTGCTCCCCTTTTTGAACAAAGGGACCACATTTGCTGTCCTCCAGTCCTCTGGCACTATTCCTGTAGCCAATGATGACATAAAAATCAAAGCCAAAGGTGCAGCAATCTCTTCCCTGGCCTCCCAGAGAATCCTAGGATAAATCCCATCAGGTCCCGGGGACTTATCTATTTTCAGCCTGTCCAGAATTGCCAACACCTCTTCCCTATGTACCTCAATGCCATCTATTCTATTAGCCTGGGGCTCAGCATTCTCCTCCACAACATTATCTTTTTCCTGAGTGAATACTGACGAAAAATATTCATTTAGTATCTCGCCTATCTCTTCAGACTCCACACACAATTTCCCATCCCTGTCCTTGACTGGTCCTACTCTTTCCCTAGTCACTCGCTTATTCCTGACATACCTATAGAAAGCTTTTGGGTTTTCCTTGATCCTTCCTGCCAAATACTTCTCATGTCCCCTCCTTGCTCGTCTTAGCTCTCCCTTTAGATCCTTCCTCGCTACCTTGTAACTATCCATCGCCCCAACTGAAACTTCACACCTCATCTTCACATAGGCCTCCTTCTTCCTCTTAACAAGAGATTCCACTTCCTTGGTAAACCACGGTTCCCTCGCTCGACGCCTTCCTCCCTGCCTGACCGGTACATACTTATCAAGAACACGTAGTAGCTGATCCTTGAACAAGCCCCACTTATCCAGTGTGCCCAACACTTGCAGCCTACTTCTCCACCTTATCCCCCCCAAGTCACGTCTAATGGCATCATAATTGCCCTTCCCCCAGCTATAACTCTTGCCCTGCGGTGTATACTTATCCCTTTCCATCATTACCCAATACCAAATCCAACGTGGCCTCGCCTCTTGTTGGCCTGTCAACATATTGTTTCAGGAAACCCTCCTGTACACACTGTACAAAAAACGACCCATCTATTGTACTCGAACTATATCTTTTCCAGTCAATATTTGGAAAGTTAAAGTCTCCCATAATAACTACCCTGTTACTTTCACTCATATCCAGAATCATCTTCGCCATCCTTTCCTCTACATCCCTAGAACTATTAGGAGGCCTATAAAAAACTCCCAACAGGGTGACCTCTCCTTTCCTGTTTCTAACTTCAGCCCATACTACCTCGGAAGAAGAGTCCCCATCTAGCATCCTCTCCGCCACCGTAATACTGCTCTTGACTAGCAGCGCCACACCTCCCCCTCTTTTGCCTCCTTCTCTGAGCTTACTAAAACACCTAAACCCCGGAACCTGCAACATCCATTCCTGTCCCTGCTCTATCCATGTCTCCGAAATGGCCACAACATCGAAGTCCCAGGTACCAACCCATGCTGCCAGTTCCCCTACCTTGTTTCGTATACTCCTGGCATTGAAGTAGACACACTTCAAACCACCTACCTGAACACTGGCTCCCTCCTGCGACGTCAAATCTGTGCTCCTGACCTCTATACTCTCATTCTCCCTTACCCTAAAACTACAATCCAGGTTCCCATGTCCCTGCTGCATTAGTTTAAACCCCCCCAAAGAGCACTAACAAATCTCCCCCCCAGGATATTTGTGCCCCTCGGGTTCAGATGTAGACCATCCTGTCTGTAGAGGTCCCACCTTCCCCAGAAAGAGCCACAGTTATCCAGAAATCTGAATCCCTCCCACCTGCACCATCCCTGTAGCCACGTGTTTAAATGCTCTCTCTCCCTATTCCTCATCTCACTATCACGTGGCACGGGCAACAACCCAGAGATAACAACACTGTTTGTTCTAGTACTTATTCAAGTACTTATCAAGTACTCAAGTTCATGTACTTATTCAATTCCTTTTGAAAGTTACTATTCAAAATGTTACTTCAAATCAAAACTTGTGAAAACATTCTCTTCTTCTCACCTCCAGTTCTTTTACCAATTATCTCAAATCTATGAACTCTTTGTTGCTGACCCTTGAGGAATTTTTTTTATTTAAAAAAATATATTTATTCAAATTTTTCAACAAATGTTCAACAAACCCCCCCCCCCCTCCCCCCCAAACAAGAAGAAACAAAAACACAACAATCAGAAATTATACATTGGATTTCCCCCATATAACATTTAAAAGCACAAATAGGGAAAGCCCCCCCATCTTTACCCGAACGCCACCCCAAAAGAACCCCCCCCCCACCGGGCTGCTGACCTCCTCCTAACGCTCCGCGAGATAGTCTAGGAACGGTTGTCACTGCCTGAGGAACCCTTGCACAGACCCTCGCAAGGCAAACTTTATCCTCTCCAGCTTGATGAACCCTGCCATGTCATTGATCCAAGCTTCCACACTAGGGGGCTTCGCATCTTTCCATAGTAGCAAAATCCTCCGCCGGACTACCAGGGACACAAAGGCCAGAATACCGGCCCCTTTCGCCTCCTGCACTCCCGGCTCGTCCGATACCCCAGATAATGCCAATCCCCAGCTCGGTTTGTCCCGGGCGTTCACCACCTTGGACATTGTCCATGCAAAACCCCTCTAGAACCCATTCAGCGCCGGGCACAACCAGAACATATGGACGTGATTTGCCGGGCTCCCCGAGCACCTCCCACATCTGTCCTCCACCCCAAAGAACCTACTCAACCTCGCCCCTGTCATATGCGCTCTGTGAGTAACTTTGAACTGTATTAGGCCGAGCCTGACGCAAGAGGAGGAAGAATTAACCCTACTCAGGGCATCAGCCCACAGACCCTCATCTATCTCCACCCCAAGCTCCTCCTCCCACTTGCCCTTTAACTCCTCCACCGAGGCTTCCTCCTCTTCCTTCAGCTCCTGGTAAATCGCCAAAACCTTGTCTACTCCAACCCATACACCCAAAATCACCCTGTCCTGAATCCCACGTGCTGGAAGCAGCGGGAATTCCCTCACCTGCCGCCTCACAAACGCCCTCACTTGCATGTACCTGAAAGCGTTGCCTGGGGGTAGCCCAAACTTCTCCTCCAGCGCCCCTAGGCTCGCAAATGTCCCATCGATGAACAGGTCCCCCATTCTTCTAATCCCTGCCCGATGCCAGCTCCGAAACCCCCCATCCATCCTTCCCGGGACGAACCGATGATTCTTCCGAATCGGGGACCAAACCGAGGCTCCCACCTAGCCCGTGTTGCCTCCACTGCCCCCAGATCTTCAACGTCACCGCCACCACCGGACTCGTGGTGTACCTTGTCGGTGAGAGCAGCAGCGGGGCCGTTACCAGCACCCTCAGGCTCGTGCCCACACAGGATGCCATCTCTAGCCTCTTCCACGCCGCCCCCTCTACCTCCATTACCCACTTACGGATCATCGCCGCATTGGCTGCCTAATGATAGCCACACAAATTCGGCAGCGCCAGCTCCCACACCCCGCTACGCTCCAGAAACACACTCTTCACCCTCGGGGTCTTATTCGCCTACAAAAATCCCATGATGCTCCTGCTTACCCGTTTGAAAAAGGCCTTGGGGATCAAAATGGGAAGGCACTGGAACACAAAGAGAAACCTCAGAAGGACCGTCATTTTGACCGACTGCACCCTATCCTAGTGAGAGTGGCAGCATATCCCATCTTTTAAAATCCTCCTCCATCTGCTCCACCAACCGCGTCAAATTGAGCTTGTGCAGGGCCCCCAACTCCTAGCTACTTGGATCCCTAGGTACTGAAAGCTTCTTTCCGCCCTCTTCAACGGTAGCTCGTCTATCCCCCTTCCCAGGTCCCCTGAATGCACCACAAAGAGCTCGCTCTTCCCTACGTTGAGTTTATACCCCGAAAAATCCCCAAACTCCCCAAGGGTCTGCATGACCTCCGCCATCCCCTCCACTGAATCCGCAACATACAACAAGTCATCAGCATACAATGACACCCGGTGTTCCTCTCCCTCCCCCCGGACCAATCCCCTCCATTTCCTGGACTCCCTCAGTGCCATGGCCAGCGGCTCAATTGCTAGTGCAAACAACAAAGTGCATCCCCTGGTACAGCCAAAAGTACTCTGACATCCGCCAGTTCGTAGCCACACTCGCCACCAGGGCTCTATATAGCAGCCTAACCCAACTGATGAACCCCTCCCCGAACCCAAACCTCCGCAACACTTCCCAAAGATACTCCCACTCCACCCTATCAAAGGCCTTCTCCGCGTCCATAGCTGCCACTATCTCTGCTTCCCCCTCCGCCGAGGGCATCATAATCACATTGAGGAGCCGCCGCACATTTGTATTTAGCTACCTACCCTTCACAAATCCCGTCTGGTCCTCATGAGCCACCCCCAGGGCACAGTCCTCAATTCTCGTAGCCAGCACCTTCGCCAGCAACTTAGCGTCAACATTGAGGAGCGAGATCGGTCTCTTCGACCCGCATTACAATGGATCCTTGTCCCGCTTCAAGATCAAAGAAATCAGCGCCCTGGACATTGTTGGGGGCAAGGTCCCTCCCTCCCTCGCCTTATTAAAAGTCCTCACTAGCAAAGGGCCCAGCAGGTCCACGTATTTCCTGTAAAATTCAACCGGGAACCCATCCGGCCCCGGGGCCTTCCCCGCCTGCATGCTCCCCAATGTTTTAACCAGCTCCTCCAGCCCAATCGGCGCCACCAAACCAGCCACCTCCTCCTCCTCCACCCTCGGGAACCTCAGCTGATCCAGGAATCGTCGCATCCCCTCCTCCCCGCTGGGGACTCAGACCTGTACAGATCCCTATAGAAGTCCCTAAATACCTTGTTTATTCTCACCGCACTCCGCACCGTATTCCCCCTCTATCCTTGACTCCACCAATCTCCCTCGCTGCCTCCGTCTTACAAAGCTGATGTGCCAGAATCCGACTCACTTCTCCCCATACTCATACACCGCCCCCTGCACTTTCCTCCACTGTGCCTCTGCTTTCCCTGTGGTCAACAGGTCGAATTCCGTCTGGAGGTTCAGTCGCTCCCTATGTAGCCCCTCCTCGGGGGCCTCTGCATACCTCCTGTCCACTCTTAAAATCTCCCCCACCAACCTCTCCATCCCCTCTCTCTTCTCCCTGTGGGCCCGAATGGAGATTATCTCCTCTGACCACCGCCTTCAACGCCTCCCAGACTACCCCCACCTGCACCTCCCCATTGTCGTTGGCCTTCAAGTATCTTTCAATACACCCCCGAACCCACCCGCACACCCCCTCATTCGCCAACATCGAGGCGCCACAGCAGGCGCTGGTCCCTGTCCTCCCCCAACTCCAGATCCACCCAATGCGGGGCGTGGTCCGAGATGGCTATGGCCAAATATTCCATTCCCTCCACTTTCGGGATTTGCGCTCTACTCAAAATGAAAAAGTCTATCTGGAAGTAGGCTCTATGGACGTGGGAAAAGAAGGAAAATTCCCTGGCCAGCGGCCTGGCAAACCTCCATGGATCTGTCGTGTTGGGTGTTGCGATGTACAAACGAACCAACACGGTTGTAGATGGTACAACTCTGTTTTATTATTCTGTACAATAACAACTGTTAACTTCTGGCTGTGGTTCGTACTTCACCAGTTAACCTGTGGACCCAGCCCTGGCACTATCTTAGAGAGGCACTCAGCACATGGTGTATGTCTGAGTGGCGCGCTGTGAGCTCTGTGCTCTGAGCTATCTCCTGGTGGAATGAGCGGGAACTGTGGTGTTCCTGTTTTATAGTGCGTGTGCCCTCACTGGTGATTGGCTGTGATGTTGAATGGGTGTTGATTGGTCCGTCTACCTGCCCATCAGTGTGCGTGTGTGCGTGATTGCACCATGATATGTTAACATGGATATCATGACATCCCCCTTTTCACAAGAATATGTGCCTACATGGTAATGAATATTGGTGTGTACTGAGTGCGTCTGAGTATGTGTGTGAAATATTTAAATATGTACATGAGGCTAAACAATATACATAGGAAGGTGTCAGGTGCAACAGAGCAACGAGGTTGTACCACAAACAAAACAAGTGCAATCATCAAATATCAAAAGAGAACTCCTGGAACGACAAAAAAAGAAACACGTTAACATTGTTGCACAACAATTCAGTGAGTCCAATGTGCAAACAGGCTCATAAGTCCAGTCTATTAGGTGGGCGACGAATCGGGGTGACCGCCTCAAGGGTGGGTCAGGATCCACCGGCTGAGGAATGGGCCTGTCCACGGGCGATAGAGGAATAGGCAGAGTGGCAGGAAGCTCCACAAAGTCGACATCAGGGACAACAGGAGGATGTGGCACCGGTGCATGATCATGTAGCGAGCGTGGAAGCAGCCGAAGGGCCCACCGATTACGCCGGCGAATGGAGCCACCAGGCATGTGAACTGGAACGAGCGGGGAGCCACGCGGCGGAGAACCTCGGCAGTCGCCGAACAGCCACTCTCAGGTAGGTGTATGCGGACATTGTCTCCAGGGCAGGGCAGGAAGGTCAGTTGCCTGAGTGTCATGTGCCACCTTCTGCTGAGCACGCTGCTGTCGCATCCTTTGCAGTACTGGAGCATGGTCGGGTTTAGGAACATGAATGGACGGCACAGTGGTCCTGAGGGTGCGACCCATCAACAGCTGGGCTAGTGAGAGGTCTGTGGACAGTGGGGCCGAGCGATAGGCCAGCAGGGCTAAACAGAAGTCAGATCCGGCATCAGCAGCCTTGCAGAGGAGCCGCTTCACAATGTGGACGCCCTTTTCCGCCTTGCCATTCGACTGGGGATGCAAAGGGCTGGACGTCACGTGTGTGAAGCCATATGAAGCAGCAAAAGACGACCATTCTTGGCTCGCAAAACAGGACCCATTGTCCGACATGATGGTAAGCGGAATGCCATGGCGAGCGAAGGTTTCTTTACATGCTCTGATTACAGCTGATGATGTCAAGTCGTGCAGGTGTATGACCTCCGGATAATTGGAAAAATAGTCAATTATGATGACGTAGTCCCTGCCGATCGCATGAAAAAGGTCCAAACCCACCTTTGCCCAGGGGGACGTTACCAACTCATGGGGCTGAAGTGTCTCAGGGGGTTGCGCTGGCTGAAACCGTTGGCAGGTGGGGCAGTTGAGCACCATGTTGGCGGTGTCGTCGCTGATGCCCGGCCAGTACACAGCCTCTCGGACCCTCCGCCTGCACTTTTCAATCCCGAGATAGCCTTCGTGCAATTATTCGAGGACAAGCCGGTGCATGCTGTGTGGGATGACAATCCGGTCCAACTTTAGGAGGACACCATCAATGACGGCCAAGTCGTCCCGGACATTGTAGACACTGCCCCTTGAGCCACCCTTCCGTCATGTGGCGCATCACACGTTGTAGAAGGGGGTCAGCCGCAGTCTCACGGCGAATGTGGGCCAGACTTGCATCAGTAGCTGGCAGATTGGCCAATGTGAAGGCTACATGTACGTCAACCTGACTGACAGACCCCCCCGATTCGGGCGGTGTGCTCACTGCTCTGGACAGGGCATCCGTGATGATGAGGTCCTTTCCCGGGGTGTAGACCAGTTGGAAGTCGTACCTCCGGAGCTTGAGCAGAATGCGCTGGAGGCGAGGGGTCATCTCATTGAGGTCCTTTTGTATGATGCCGACCAGGGGGCGATGGTCGGTCTCCACGGTGAACTGTGGAAGACCATACACATAGTCGTGGAATTTATCTATGCCGGTTAACAAACCCAGGCACTCCTTCTCAATCTGCGCATAGCGCTTTTCTGTGGGGGTCATGGCCCGCGAGGCATAGGCGACCGGGGCCCATGATGCAGTGTCGTCCCGTTGCAGGAGTACCGCCCCAATGCCGGACTGGCTGGCATCAGTCGAGATCTTTGTGTCTCGAGTAGTGTTGAAGAACGCCAATACCGGGGCGGTGGTGAGCTTGATCTTGAGCTCCTCCCATTCCTTCTGGTATGCGGGCAGCCACTGGAACTCCGTAGTCTTCTTCACCAGGTGGCGAAGAGCCGTTGTGTGCGAGGCAAGGTTGGGAACAAACTTCCCCAGGAAGTTGACCATCCCGAGAAAGCGTAGCACTGCCTGCTTGTCTGCCGGCTGCGGCATGGCTGCAATAGCTGCCACTTTGTCGGCATCCGGACGCACCCCTGGCCGGAATATGTGGTCCCCCAGAAACTTTAGCTCAGTTTGGCCAAAAGAACACTTGGCTCGGTTGAGGCGCAGGTCGTGCTCTCGTGTCCGTGCAAAGACGCGCTGGAGACGACTGATGTGCTCCTGTGGTGTGGTGGACCAGATGATGACGTCGTCCACGTAGACGCGCACCCCTTCGGTGCCCTCCATCATCTATTCCATGATTCGATGAAACACCTTGGATGCCGAGATGATGCCAAACGGCATCCTATTGTAGCAGTATCTGCCAAAGGGAGTGTTGAAAGTGCACAGCTTCCTGCTGGACTGATCCAGCTGAATCTGCCCAAAACCCTTTGAGGCATCAAGCTTGGTAAAAATTTTAGCCCGGGCCATTTCGCTCGTGATTTCTTCCCGTTTGGGTATGGGGTAGTGTTCCCTCATGATGCTATTGTTCAGGTCTTTCGGGTCGATGCAGATCTGGAACTTGCCAGAGGGCTGTTTAACGCACACCATGGAGCTGACCCATGGCGTAGGCTCCGTGGCCCATGAAAGCACTCCTTGATCCTGGAGATCCTGCAGCTGCTGCTTGAGACGGTCCTTGAGTGGTGCTGGGACTCTACGAGGTGCGTGAATGACCGGGGTGGCGTCCGGTTTGAGCCGTATTCTGTAACTGTAGGGCAGTGTGCCCATGCCCTCGAAAACCTCCTGGTTGTGAGCGAGGAGCGAGTGAAGCTGTGCCCTAAGGTCTGCATCCGGGAAATCGGACGTGTCTTCTGGAGACGGAGTGTGTACCCGCTGAACGAGGTGGAGGATCTTGCACGCCTATGCGCCTAGCAGAGAGTCCTTCAAGGATCCAACTATCTCAAAAGACAGTGTGGCTGTGTATGAATTGTATACAACCTCGAGCTGGCAAAACCCCATGGCTGGGATAACATTACCGTTGTAATCGACCAACTAACAGTGGGATGGCCGAATTTGTGGTTTGACATTCAAGGTGTTGAAGGCTGACCATGCAATGAGATTGGCGGAGGCACCAGTGTCTAAGCGGAATGTGATTGGTGATCGTTTGTCCATTAGGGTGGCACACCATGCATCGCCCGGATTAACGTTGTGCACTCTGCATCGGCTGGTGGGTCCTACTTGGGGACATCCGATTTCTGTCTATTACCGCAACACGGAAGGATTCCCGGTCGTCGGTATCACTGGTCTGTACGTCGTCAGGGTATGACTCGATGTATGGAGGCTGAATGGTCCGCACGTCCCTGCGATGCTGGCGGAATTGCGGAGCGTTGGCAGGTTGAGCTGCTCGACAGCAGGCCCATCTTGCCACAGCGGAGGCATTGTCGAGTTTTGGCTGGACATTGCCGCTTTAAGTGTGCGGATCCACAGTTGCCGCACGTCATGACATCATGGCTTCATTGCGCCACCGCGCATGCGCGGTTCGGTCCTGCGTAGAGCGTGCCTGCGTGTCACGTCCCTCTGCGTCAACGTCTCCTCTTTTGCCGCGTACAAGCGCGGGAGGCCTCAGAAAGCGCGCGAAATGGCCGCCCTCGTCCGGGCCGCGGGCCGGGAGGAACTCGATCGACTGGACCCGCTCGGCCTCGTAGGACCCCTGCCGTGCCGATTCGGCCACCTGGAATTGGGAGTACTGGCTGGTCGCGTTTTCATGGAGGACGCAGGTTTCGATGGCGGTGGCTAGGGTGAGGCTCTTTATTTTGAGGAGCTGCTGGGGTAGGGTGTCCGAGGTGACCCCAAAAACTATCTGGTCCCGAATCATGGAATCGGAGGTGGCCTCATAGCCGCAGGACTGCGCGAGGATACGGAGGTGTGTCAAAAAAGATTGAAAAGGCTCATCCTTACCCTGCAGGCGCTGCTGGAAGAGGTACCTCTCGAAGCTCTCATTCACTTTGACGCTGAAGTGTTGCTCAAATTTTAGAAGGACCGTCTTGTACTTCGTCTTGTCCTCGCCTTCCGCGAATGCCAGGGAGTTGTAGATGTGGATGGCGTGTTGTCCCGCCGTGGAGAGGAGGAGGGCGATCTTCCTGGTGTCCAATGCATTCTCCCTGTCTGTGGCTTCTAGGAAGAGCTGGAAGCGCTGTTTAAACAGCTTCCAGTTGACGCCGAGGTTTCCAGCGATTTGGAGCGGCTGCGGTGGGCTGATGGTGTCCATGGCGCAGGATGGCGGATCTCTGAAGAGGTGCAGGTAGGTCTCACAGTCGCTGGCGAGTTTCCAAACCTGGTATAATGTCGTGTTGGGTGTTCAAATACACAAACGACCCAACACGGTTGTAGATGGTAGACTCCTGCTGACCCCGGCCTCTTTCGCCATCCCATCGACCCCCAGTGTGAGAATCCCCCCACCCCTTGGCAGTCAGTGTGCGCTCCTCTCCAGCACCACCCTTCCCCCCCCCCCCCGGCCCCGCCCCATCCTTCCCTAACGCGAGAAAAAAGCCCACACTTTCCTGCGCCCGCCCCCTCTGACGCAGCTCCTTTTTGCAGCCTTACCCCAACTCCCCATTCCTGGGCCTCCACCCCCCTCTTCCTCCGTGGGGCCCTGCCCCTCCAACACCGACGCCCACACTCTCCCACAGCCCCACATCAAATCCATTCACCCATCCCCACCCAGCACCAAAACAAAAAGAACATTCCCCTAACGCAGTAAACACAGTAAACATCCCCCTACAACAAACCCTCAGTTTGAGTCCAATTTTTCTGACTGGATAAAGTTCCATGCCTCATCAGGCGTTTCAAAATAACGGTGCCGATCTTGGAACGTGACCCACAATCGCGCTGGCTGCAGCATCCCGAACTTCACCCCCTTCCGATGGAGCACCGCCTTCGCCCGGTTAAAACCAGCCCTCTTCTTAGCCACCTCCGCACTCCAGTCCTGGTAAATTCGGATCTCCGTGTTCTCCCACCTGCTGCTCCGCTCTTTTTTGGCCCATCTCAGGGCATACTCTCTGTCCATAAAACGGTGGAACCTCACCACTACAGCCCTTCGCGGCTCGTTGGCTTTGGGTCTCCTTGCCAGGACCCAATGAGCCCCATCTAGCTCCAGGGGCCTCGGGAAAGCTCCCGCGCCCATAAGCGAATTGAGCATCGTGCTCATATATGCCCCAGCATCGGGCCCCTCCACTCCTTCAGGGAGATCCTGAATCCAAAGAGTCTTCCTCCTCAACCTATTCTCCAGGTCCTCAAATTTCTCCGCCCACCTCTTGTGCAGCGCCTCGTGCGCCTCCACCTTCACCGCCAGGCCCAAGATCTCGTCCTCGTCCTCCGAGGCATTTTGCCGCACCTCCTGGATCGCCCCCCTTGGGCCTTCTGGGTCTCCACAAGTTTCTCAATCGCCGCCTTCATTGGCGCCAGCATTTCTGTCTTCAGCTCCTCAAAGCAGCGTTTAAGAAACTCCTGCTGCTCCTGCGACCACTGTACCCACGCTGCTTGGTCTCCACCCGCCGCCATCTTGCTTTTCCTCCCTCGCACATTCCGCTGCACCAGGATCACTTTTTTAACCGCTCCACTTCTGGTCCAATCCATATAATGTCAGGGGGATCTTGCTGTCACCTTCCCACACTGGAAGCCGTCGAACAATTGTTGTTGGGGCCCCTCTGAAGAGCCCAAAAGTCCGTTCGCGGCGGGAGCTGCCGAACGTGCGACCTACCTAGGCATAGCCACAACCGGAAGTCACCATCCTTGAGCAAATTAAGCTTCAGCACTCTGTTAAAACTTTTCATTGGAAAGTGTTAATGTTTGTTTATCTTAAATAATATTT
Organism: Scyliorhinus torazame; assembly: GCF_047496885.1. Taxonomy (NCBI): domain Eukaryota; kingdom Metazoa; phylum Chordata; class Chondrichthyes; order Carcharhiniformes; family Scyliorhinidae; genus Scyliorhinus; species Scyliorhinus torazame. The sequence continues at coordinate 77,921,896 of NC_092715.1, forward strand.
TATGAATGCAGACAGGCATGTATGATACTTCGCTTCCTGAAGTCAATGACCAGCTCCTTAGTTTTGCTGATGTTGAGGGAGAGATTGTTATTGTTACACCACACCACGAGGTTCTCTATCTCCTTCCTGAACTCTGACTCATCGTTGTTTGTTATCCGACACACTACGATCGTTTTATCAGCAAATCAAATTCATTTTTTCCAATTAAGGGGCAATTTAGCGTGGTCAATCCACCTAGCCTGCACATCTTTGGGTTGTGTGGGCAAAACCCACGCAAACACGGGGAGAATTTGCAAACTCCACACGGACAGTGACCCAGAGCCGGAATCGAACCTGGGACCTCGGCGCCGTGAAACACCAGTGCTACTCATTGTGCCACCGTGCTGCCCTGTTATCAGCAAACTTGTAGATGGAGTTGGAGCCAACCTTTGCCACACAGTCGTGTGTGTATAGAGTATAGTAGGGGGCTAAGTGCGCAGTCTTACGGGGCCCCGGTATTGAGGACTGTTGTGGAGGAGACATTGTTGATCCTTACTGACTGTGGTCTATGGGTAAGGAAGTCGAGGATCCAGTTGCAGAAGGAGGAGCTAGTCCTAGGTGTCCGATTCTCGGTACCACCTCTGCACCTTCCCCATGTTGGCCGCCCAGTAATACACAAGGAAATTGGGCAGTACCAAACCTCCCAACTGTCAACCCCTCAGAGGTACACCCTGTGAACTCTCGGCGTTCTACCCGCCCATATAAAGGGATTCACTAACTTGTTCACCGTAGCAAAGAACGATTTAGCGAGAAAAATAGGAAGGCATTGGAACAAAATTAGAAACCTAGGCAGAATATTCATCTTATTGGTTTGAACTCTGCCCGCCAGGGATAACAGGAGGCAATTCCATCCCTGCAAATCAAGTCTCACCTTATCTAACAAGATTATAAAGTTTAACTTATGAAGCCGATGCCAATCACGTGTTACTTGGATGTCCAGATACCGGAAGCTACCTCTGGCCAGAAGGGTAATCCTGCCAGATTCGCTGCCTTATCCCCAGGTTCAACTGATAGTCCGAGAAGGAGCCAAAGTCCCTCAGCAGTCTCATAATCTCGTCAATAGAGGAGACCAGTTCGGTGACATATAGGAGCAGGTCATCAGCATAAAGCAACAACCTAAGTCACCCACCCCGCCATTACCTCATGGGGTTGAAGGCCCTGGTACAATATTTAAACAGCAACTGGACAACCAGCTATTCATTTACTACAGACCAGGAGCTCCAGATCTGAGTAACCGTAGATGTCAAAGGGAAGAGAGCAATCTTCAGCTCCACGGTTCAATGATACCTCTGTGAAGACTTTCCTCCAACCAATCCAAGAAAGGTGGGAGGCGATGTTGTCAAGGGATGGGAACAGGAAGCCCTCCCATCTGACCACAGCAGCCCGTGAGAAGGTCACTGGGGCAGTTAGCATCCACGGAGTTCAAAGAAAGGACCATTCTGCAGTGCAGGAATAGAAAGAACGATCTGTGTATTCACTGCAAACTCCCACTCTTGTAAGGGCATCAGGCATTCTCAGGGTTAGAAAGCTCAAGGATTTCACACACAACCAGCAGATGGGGCAACAGACAAGTGTGCCAGCCACTTTAACATATCCATCTCTTACAAATGCTTAGCAGTAACAGGCATGGGTGCTTCTGAATTGCTCATTTAACCAACTGTCTTACAATCATTCCTTCTGTCTTTCTGCAGGACAAGATAGTGCAGGCCAAAAGGGAGGTGATAGTCCAGAACTTCAACTCCTTAATATGTATGGGGAAAAGGCCGCAGGAAAATAGTCAAAGACGGTGCCTGCGTGGAAGGTGATCGGCACTGCCAATAAGCCCAGGAAGATTCATCCAGTGTCTCCACCTACACAGATATTGACTGCGAGTGATCTTTATTGTATGAGCCAGCTTAGTCAATCACTAAATCTTTCTTTTCTCTAATCCAGATACCAGCAAGATGGGAGGACATCAGCCAGGAGATGACACAGTCCCAGCCTTCGCACGATCTCGGTGGTCACCTGCGATCTCCACCAGTGCAGATACACGCACCTCAGTGGATCTTCATTTAAGAATAGACTTGGATTCTCAATCTGGTGATCACCTCACAGACATGGATCCGCACGCAGCAGGTGGAGGCATTGACAGCCAAGGTCTCTGGTACTGCTGGAGATCAGGCCCCTGCTGAGTCCAATTCAGATGATGATGAGCCACTGGAACCAGCCCTAAGAGGCATGTTGGAGATGTAGAGACAGGCAGGAGAACATCAGGCAGAGCTGCCACACTGGACAGAAGGCTGGAGCAGTCCATTCATGTTCTGTCCATTGTTGCGGCTCTGGCATTTGCGTATATGGGAAGGATGGCAGACACCATGGGAGACTCGGGTCCAGCAGAATGCCCAGTTTCTGCCACATGGGCAAATGGAACTGCACTCCACTGATCTAGCCATGCGTGTAGTGCAGCGGTGGTGGATCGTACCCCAGCAATGGCTGCTTCATGTGGCTCATCTACATCCTGACCCTTGTCAGATCCATCACATTCAGCATCATCCTCGTCGGAGGGATTTCGCTCCACTATTTCTCTCCCAGGTAAGATATTCTTCCCCCCCTCCCCATCCACTGTCGAGACTATTGAGAGAGCGCCACTTGAGTGGTCGCAGCATCAGAAATGTATCTTTAGTGGCCTATCGTCTGCTTTATCAGGACACAGTATACGATAATAAAGGAACCAAAACAGTAGGAGTCCAGCTATGTTGAATTCCAAGGGTGTAAGGCGAGGCTGGGTGGCCTCTACTTTAATGCTAGGAGCATTATAGGTGAGATGATGAGTTAAGGGCATGGATTGACATGTGGAATTGAGATATCAATGCCATTACGGAGACGTGATTGAGGGAGGGGCAGGACTGGCAACTCAACATTCCAGGGTATAGGATATTCAGGCTATTATGGGAGGGTGAACAAGAAAATGTGGTGTTGCAGCATTCATTGAGGAGTCAGTTACTGCAGTAAGAAAGGATAATATCTTGGAAGGGTCTTCAATTGAGGCTTTGTGGGTAGATCTTAGGAATAACAAGGGGGCAGTCACATTGCTAGGAGTGTATTATAGGCCTCCAAACAGTCAGCGGGAAATTGAGCAGATATGTAGATAATTCACTGAGGTGTAAAAATAATAATAGGTTAATTGGTGGATAATTATATTGGGGGATTTCAATTTGCCCAACATTAATTGGGATAGTTATAGTGCAAAGAGGACAGAGGGGTTGATTTTCTGAAATGTATACAGGGAGGTTTTTTTAATGTCAATATGTAGGAGGTCCAACAAGGGACAGCACAGTGCTGGATCCAATTCGGGGAACAAGACCACACAGGTGTTCGAGGTGGCAGTGGAGGAGCATTTTAGTGACCGTGACCACAACACAATACGATTTAGGTTTGTTATGGAAAAGAATAAAAATGGTCTGCAAAAAACGGTTTTAGAATTGTCATGTGAGAGTACTTTTAAGACATGGATGTTTAAGCAATCTACCTTTAAGAAAACAGTGATGTCAGAGAGTGGGTGGGGCTGAGGTCAGGTCAGCCATTTTGCAGTTTTGTTTTGCAATTTAGTTTTGCAGGTTTTTAGTTCGGCAGTTTTGAAAAGAGCTGGGTGTGTGTCTGTGTTTTGCAGTGAGCTGGATCTCTCCCATGAAAGACTATCTCTGGATCATTTGGGTGATTTAAAGTAAAGCCTTTAACCTGATGTGATTTTGTTTAAAGGTGTTAAGTCTCTTGGAAGTTTGAAGGAACATTTTAAGGAATTATTTACTGTTGCAATATTTTCTGAGTTATCTTTCAAGTTAGGGGTGTTAAGAGATCCAATGTTTATTTGAGATGTTAAGTTGAGTTCATGGAATAAACAGTGTTTTGTGTTTAAAAACCCACGTGTCCATAATTGTAATCCCACACCTAGGGAAAGCCGTGTGCTAGGAAGAGCAACAAATCCATTAAAGGGACAGGTTGATTAAACTCCATGATACATTTTGGGGTTCTGAAAACGCTTCCCCCATAACAATTGGGGGCTTGAGGGAGATAAAAGTCTATCTATTGGATTTGCTTTTGTGAACTTAAAGACAGTGAAGGATTGTTGCTTTTCCAGTGTGGTATTTTAGTTTAAGTGGGGAGAGTGTTGTGAACAATAGCTCTTTCAGAGGCTCAGAAGTTTTTGGGGGTGGAGAATGTCACACGTAGTACTTTACGGACAGAAACGAAAAGCAGACTGTTAGATTTGGCAAGAACATTGCACTTAACATTACCTGACAAAATGTGAAAAGATGAGGTAATTATGGCGGTGGTTAAGCATTTAAAGTTGCCTGAAATAGAGTTTGACTCATTGGAAATGGCAAAAATTCTGTTGCAAAATAAACAAATGGAACATGAGAAGGAATTAAAGCGTCTGGCATACAAGAGTGAGAGACAGGAAAAAGAAAGAGAAAGAGAGAGAGGAAAAAGAGAAAGAGAGAGAGAGGAAAAAGAAAAGGAGAGAGAAGAAAGGAGGAATGAAAGAATAGCCCTAGCAGAACAAAAAAGAAAAAGAAAGGGAGATACAGATTAGGGAAAAAGATAAAGAGAGGGAGTTTGAACTTCAGAAAATGGCCATGAAACATGACAATCGGTTAAAATTGGCAGACGTAAAGGGAAACGTACAGTTGGATGATAGTGATGAGGATAGTGAGAAAGAACGTCATAGTCGAAGGCTTGGTGGGAATCTATTTAAATATGTCCAAGCATTGCCAAGGTTTGATGAGAAGGAAGTGAAAGCCTTTTTCATTTCATTTGAGAAGGTAGCTAAACAAATGAAATGGCCACAGGACATGTGGGTGTTACTGATTCAAACAAAGCTGGTAGGTAGAGCTAGTGAAGTGTTTGCATCACTACCAGAGGAGGTATCTGGAACGTATGAGGAGGTGAAGAAATCCATCTTAAGTGCATATGAGCTAGTGCCTGAAGCTTACAGACAAAGGATTAGAAATTTAAGGAAAGAATTTGGTCAAACATACATGGAGTTTGAAAGGCTCAAACAGAATAATTTTGATAGGTGGATAAGGGCTTTGAAAATAGACCAAACGTATGAAGTTCTCAGAGAAATTATACTTTTGGAGGAGTTTAAAAATTCAATTCCTGATGTAGCGAGAACTCATGTGGAAGAACACAGGGTTAAAACTGCGAGATTAGCAGCGGAAATGGCAGATGATTATGAATTAGTTCATAAATCAAAGATTGGTTTCCGACATCAGTTTCAGCCAGTGAGGGATAGAAACTGGGGACATGAGAAATACTCAAGTGGGAAATGTAAAGATGATCTGATGGGAGACAATAAAGAGAGTGTACCTCAGATTAAAAAAGAAATCCTGGAGGGTGGAAAAGAAATGAAAAGTTTCAAATGTTTTCACTGTAATAAACTAGGCCATGTAAAGTCACAGTGTTGGTGGTTGAAGAAAAGCACTGGGAAGGCTGATGTGGTAAAACAGGATAAGACAGTGGGGTTTGTTAGAGTGGTAAAGGAAAGCCCAAGGGAAGCGAAGGTGGTGCAAACAATTGTACAGCCTGTTCAAGAAGTAATTGTTAAGAAGGTGCCAGATGTATTTAAAGAATTTACTTGTGTGGGTTAAGTTTACTCATGTGTATCAGGAGGAGCAGATAAAGAAGTTACAATTTTAAGAGATGCAGTGGCTAGTCAATCTTTAATGGTAAGAGATGAGGAATTATGTAGTATGGGAAGAATGTTGCCAGAAAAGGTGGTGATATGTGGAATTCAGGGTGAGAGGAGTAGCATTCCATTATATAAGGTAAGGTTGGAAAGTCCAGTGAAGAATGGTGAAGTGGTAGTAGTATCTTGTCCAGGAATACAGTTTATCATGAGTAATGATATAGCTGGATCGCAGGTGGGAGTGATGCCTACTGTGGTTGATAAACATTTGGAAAATCAGTCAACTGAAGTGTTGAAGGACGAATATCCTGGGATTTTTCCGGATTGTGTAGTAACAAGGTCGCAATGTCACAGGTTAAGACAAGAGGAGAAATCAAAGAGTGAAGATGAAGTTGAAGTGCAATTATCAGAAACGATTTTTGATCAGATGGTTGAAAAAGAACAAGAACAGGTGGAGGATGAGGCGGATATTTTTAGTTCAGGAAAAGTGGCGGAGTTACAACAGAAAGATGTAGAAATAAAACGGATATATCAGAAAGCATATACTGAAAAGGAATCTGAGAGTATACCAGAGTGTTATTACCGTAAAAATGATGTCTTGATGAGAAAATGGAGACCTGTACGTATGCAGGCGGATGAAAAGTAGGCAGAAGTTCATAAAGTAATATTGCCGGTAGGGTATTGAAAGGAGGTGCTGCGAGTTGCACATGAGGTACCAGTGGGAGGTCATTTGTGAATAAGGAAAACTCAAGCTAAAATCCAGAAACATTTTTATTGGCCTGGACTACATAAAGATGTAGTTAAATTTTGTCAATCTTGTCATACATAGATGTCAAGTGATAGGGAAACATCAAGCAGTGATAAAACCAGCGCCCTTATTACCCATTCCAGCATTTGAGGAACCTTTTACAAGGGTCCTAATCGATTGTGTAGGACCGCTTCCTAAAACAAAAAGTGGGAATCAATATCTTTTGACTGTAATGGATGTGTCTACTAGGTTTCCAGAGGCCATTCCAGTACATAATATTACAGCTAAAAGGATTGTGGAGGAATTACTTAAATTCTTTACGAGATATGGACTACCCACAGAAATTCAATCGGATCAAGGAACGAATTTTACTTCAAAGTTATTCAAAGAAGTTATGGATAGCTTACGAATAAAACAATTTAAATCAACTGCGTACCATCCAGAATCGCAGGGAGCGTTAGGAAGGTGGCATCAGACATTAAAGACAATGTTGAGGGTGTAGTGTCAAGATTATCCAGAGGATTGGGATAAAGGAATCCCATTCATATTGTTGCAATTAGGGATGCACCTAATGAGTCTACCAAATTTAGTCCTTTTGAACTAATTTTTGGTCATGAGGTAAGAGGACCACTTAAATTGATTCAGGAAAAATTGTTGGCTGAGAAATCGAAAATTACACGATTGGATTACGTGTCAAAATTTTGGGAACGATTAAATAGAGCAGGTGAATTGGCTAGACAACATTTGAAAGTTGCACAAAATGTGATGAAACGGGTAGTGGACAAGAAATCCAAAGTTCGTAGTTTTGCCAGTGGGGATAAAGTTTCAGTGTTGTTACCAGTGGCAGCGGAGCCTTTAAAAGCTAAGTTTTGTGGACCGTATCAGATTGAAAGGAAATTAAGTGAGGTGAATTATGTGGTAAAAACACCAGATAGAAGGATGACTCACCGGGTGTGTCATGTGAATATGCTTAAAAGGTACTTTGAAAGGGAAGGAGAGAAAAAGGAGGTTTTAATGATTCTAACTCAGAGTGACGAACCAAATCCAGATGACTGTGAATTTGACATACCTCAAATTCAATTGGAAAATGAGGATGTTCTTAAAAATTGGGATGAATTGTTAAGTTACCTTCCAGAGGAAAAACGACCTGACCTGAAAGAGTTATTCATATCACATGGGCAAGTTTGTAGGGATAAATTGGGAAGTACTAAAATGGCTATACATGATGTCGATGTGGGAAATGCTGTTCCTATCAAACAACATCCATACAGACTTAATCCTTTAAAATTGGCACAGGTTAACAGAGAGATTGAGAGTATGCTGAAGAATTGCATAATTGAAGTGGGTTGCAGCCAATGGAGCTCACCCATAGTGATGGTACCTAAACCAGATGGTACCCAACGGTTGTGTGTGGACTATCGAAAGTTGAATGCAGTTACAAGAACGGACTCTTATCCTATCCCACGTTTGGAGGATTGCATTGAGAAAGTGGGACAATCCGCTTTTATTTCCAAATTGGATTTACTGAAAGGTTACTGGCAAGTACCTTTATCTGAAAGGGTGAAGGGGATTTCAACTTTTGTGACTCCAGATGGTATATACCAGTTCAAAGTTATGCCATTATGAAAAACACCCCAGCAACATTTCAACGGTTAACTAATACAGTTGTTTCAGGATTACCCAATTGTGCGGCATACATCGACGATCTGGTAGTTTTCAGCCAGACATGGAAAGAACATTTAAAACATCTGATGGAGTTCTTCGATCAACTTCAGGAGGCGGGTTTGGTAACGAACCTAGCCGAAAGTACATTTGGAGAAGCCCGAATCACTTTCCTTGCGGAGTTTCCGATACCCTCAAGACGAAGGGAAATAATGCAATTTCTTAGCGTGAGTGGATTTGATCGAACAGTTGTGCAAAGGTTTTGTGGCGTGATGACTGCACTGATGGAATTGCTGAAGAAACGCAAGAAATTTCAATGGACAGCGGACTTTCAACAGGACTGCTTGAAAGCTGTGATCACCAATGTTCCTGTATTGGAGAATTGCAAGGGACTCTGTGGTCAGATTGAACTAAATTATCTGATTCTGAAGAGAAATGCCGAGGAGTAGAGGAATGGATGGATCGTGCAGAGACTTTGTTCAAAGAGACTGTCAATCGAGAATGTTTTTGGTTGGAGGAAGAAGAACAAAGAAAAATGGACTATATTATTATACCTGTTTGCATGTGTTTTTTTTTTAAAACAAAAAGTTATATTAACTGTGTGCATTTCTTAGTGGATGGTGGAAAAGTGAAAAATGAAACCATCTTGAAGTTGATGGTTTATTTTTTTTTCTTGGGGGGAGGTGTCATGTGAGAGTACTTTTAAGACATGGATGTTTAAGCAATCTGCCTTTAAGAAAACAGTGATGTCAGAGCGTGGGTGGGGCGGAGGTCAGGTCAGCCATTTTGCAGTTTTGTTTTGTAGTTTAGTTTTGCAGGTTTTTAGTTAGACAGTTTTGAAAAGAGCTGGGTGTGTCTGTGTTTTGCAGTGAGCTGGATCTCTCCCATGAAAGACTATCTCTGGATCATTTGGGTGATTTAAACTCATAATAGTTAACCTTTAACCTGATGTGATTTTGTTTAAAGGTGTTAAGTCTCTTGGAAGTTTGAAGGAACATTTTAAGGAATTATTTACTGTTGCAATATTTTCTGAGTTATCTTTCAAGTAAGGGGTGTTAAGAGATCCAATGTTTATTTAAGATGTTAAGTTGAGTTCATGGAATAAACTGTGTTTTGTGTTTAAAAACCCACGTGTCCATAATTGTAATCCCACACCTAGGGAAAAGCCGCGTGCTCGGCAAAGCAACAAATACATTAAAGGGTGAGGTTGGTGAACTCCATGATACATTTTGGGGTTCTGAAAACGCCTCGCCCATAACAGAATAGAATAGAATCCCTAGTGCAGAAGGTGGCCATTTGGCCCATCATGTCTGCACCAGCCCTTGCTTGGATCGAGCACCATACCTAGGCCCAATCCCAGTAGCCTGACTGAACATTTTGGGGGCAATATTAGCATGGCCAATTTACCTAACCTGCACATTTTTGGACTCTGGGAGGAAATCGGAGGATCCAGAGGAAACCGACACAGACTCGGGGAGAACATGCAATTTCCACACAGACAGTCACCCGAGGTTGGAATCGAACCTGGGTCCCTGATGCTGTGAGGCAGCAGTGCTCACCACTGTGCCATCGTTTTGGATGGAGGAAGGCAGATTTTATTAAGATAAGTCAGGATCTGGCCAAAGTAGACTGGGAACAACTTCTTGGGTGAAAATCTACAGCAGAGCAGTGGAGGGTGTTTAAAAAGAAAATTAGGAGAGTATAGGCCCAACATGTTCCCTTTTGGGTGAAATGTAGGAGCAACAATCCCAGAAAACCCTGGATGTCTAAGAATATTCAGGGCTATATAAGAAAGAAAATATAGCTTATAACAGGTACAAAGGGAGAAAATCAGCTCCTTGGTGGAGTACAGAAAGTGCAAGGGGAACTCGAAAACGCAATTAGGAGAGCAAAGGGGGGGGGGGACATGAAAAAGCACTGCTGAGTTAGATTAGGGAGAAACCTAATATATTCTATTAAAATATTCGATAAATAGATTAAGTGGAAGAGGATAAACAGAGAAAGAGTAGATCAAAGGGGCAATCTGTGCTTGATTCCAGAGGACACTGGCAGGGTGTTAAATGAGTACTTCATATCTGTCTGCACTTGCGAGGAGGATGTAGGTACAGAATTGAGGGAGAAGAGCGGTGAGGTTCCTGAACAGTTTGACACAGAGAGTAAAGAGGGACTGGAGGTTTTGGCCAGCTTAAAAGTGGAAAAATTCCCAGCCCCAGATGAGTTGTATCCCAGGCTGCTGTGGGAGACATGGGAGGAAATTACAGGGGATCTGACTCGAATTTTTAATTCCTCACTGGCCACTGAGGAGGTGCTATGTGGTTGGAGGATAGATAATTTAGTTACACTTTTCAAGAAGGGTGGTGGAAATAAACCAAGAGTTACAGACCAGTGAGTCTAACTTCAGTCGTAGGGAAACTGTTGAAAAAACGTCTGAGGGGCAGAATTAATCTCCATTTGGAGAGGCAAGGTTTGATCAGGGATAGTCAGCATGGCTTTGTCAGAGGGAGGTCATGCCACCAAATCTGATTGAATTTTCAAGGAGGTGATTTGGTCTGTAGATGAGGGTGGTGCAGTAGATGTAGTTTATACGAATCTCAGCAAAGTCTTTTGACAAGGTCCCACATGTGAGACTGATAAAGAAGGTAAAAGCACATGGGATCCAGAGAAACTTGGCAAGTTGGATCCAAAACTGGCTTAGTGGGAAGAGACAGAAGGGTGGTGGTAGAAGGCTGCCTGTGTGACTGGAGGCCAGTGTCCAATGACGTACAACAGGGATCCTGCCACATCCAGCCGTGAATGGTGGTGGACAATTAAGCAACTCATTGGAGGAGGTGGCTCCACAAATATTCCCACCCTCAATGATGGAAGAGCCCAGCACATATGTGCAAAGGACAAGGCAGAGGCATGCGCAACAATCTTCAGCCAGAAGTGCCCAGTGGATGATTCATCTCGGGTTCCACAGATGTCAGTCTTCAGCCAACACAATTCACTCCACATGATATCAAGAAACGGCTGAAGGCACTGGATTCTGCAAAGGCTATGGGCCCTGACAATTTTCCAGCAATAGTATTGAAGACTTGTGCTCCAGAACTTGCTGCACCCCGAGCCAAACTGTTCCAGTACAGCTACAACACTGGCATCTACCCGGCAATGTGGAGAAATACCCCAGGTATGTCCTGCACACAAGAAACAGGACAAACCCAACCCAGTCAATTACCGCCCTATCAGTCTACTCTCCATCATCAGCAAAGTGACGAAAGGAGTCATCAAGAGTACTATCAAGCGGCACTTACTCAGCAATAACCTGTTCACAGACACTCAGTTTGGGTTCCGCCAGGGTCACTCAGCTCCTGACCTCATTACAGGCTTGGTTCAAACATGGACAAGAGCTGAATGCTTTTCCCGTGGATAGCAGGTCAAACCTCGCCTGCAACTTCTTCCTCTTTGCCAGGAGTGCCGGATCCGGGTCCCCCACATACCTCCCATCCACCTCCAAAATCTCTTCTATTAATGATTGGCATTCCTCCTTCTCCTCCCTATCCAATTTAGCTTTAAACAAGATCACCACACCCCTCACCATTGCCTGCAAGGCCTCCGAAACCGCCGATGGAGACCTCCCCCATGCAATTGAGCACCACATACTCCGCAATCACCTTCCTATCTTATCACAGAAGCTCCGGTCCGCCAACAGCCCCACACCTCTACCCCGGCTTCTGGGCCACCCCCTTCTCTACTACCACGTCCATCCAATGTGGAGCGTGACCCAAGATCACAATTGCCGAATACTCACAAAAAAATAAATCCTTGAGAACACCCTGTGCACCGGGGAAGAAAATGAATTCTCCCGATCCCTCGGGTGTAAAAAGTTCCACCGGGAAAACCCCTCCATCTCTCTCATAAGCCCAGACAACACCACCCCCCCCCCCCCCCCCCCCTCGGGGTTAATAGCACAGCTGGGACCTGTCCACACTCGGTTCCAGCACTGTGTTCCAATCCCACCCCCCAAAATCAAGATTGTCACCCCCCCAAACTCCACTATCAAACCCCGAAGGAAACACCTGGCCCACCCAACCCTTTCCAAGCCTCATCTGGTCCTTCACTCTCTGATGGGTCTCTTGCAGCATCACCATATCGGCCTTTAATCTCTTAAAATACGCAGAAACTCTCACTCTCTTCACTGGCCCCCCTAACCCCCTCACACTCCACAACACCATTCTGACCGGGGATCCCCTCCCCCCACCATTCACACCTCCCAAGTCCTTCGAATCCTTCTCGACCAGGCTTCAATGACTGTGGCCCCTCCCACCACCACACTCCCGTTCACTAGGCAACCTTCATTTTCTCGGATGTGGAGATGCTGGCGTTGGACTGGGGTGAGCACAGTAAGAAGTCTTACAACACCAGGCTAAAGTCCAACAGGTTTGTTTCAAACACTAGCTTTCGGAGCACTGCGCCTTCCTCAGGTGAATGAAAAGGTATGTTCCAGAAACATATATATAGACAAATTCAAAGATGCTCGCATTCTAAGCATTGTCTTGCACCTAGCCAGTTCTGTATCTACCGTGCCAGCTCACCCCTGATCCCGTGTGACTTCACCTTTTGTACTAGTCTACCATGAGGGACCTTGTCAAATGCCTTACTGAAGTCCATATAGACAACATCCACTGCCCTACCTGCATCAATCATCTTTGTGACCTCCTCAAAAAACTCTATCAAGTTAGTGAGACACGACCTCCCCCTCACAAAACCATGCTGCCTTTCACTAATACGTCCATTTGCTTCCAAATGGGAGTAGATCCTGTCTCGAAGAATTCTCTCCAGTAATTTCCCTACCACTGAAGTAAGGCTCACCAGCCTGTAGTTCCCTGGATTATCCTTGCTACCCTTCTTATACAGAGGAACAACATTGGCTTTTCTCCAGTCCTCCGGGACATCACCTGAAGACAGTGAGGATCCAAAGATTTCTGTCAAGGCCTCAGCAATTTCCTCTCCAGCCTCCTTCAATATTCTGGGGGAGATCTCATCAGGCCCTGGGGACTTATCTACCTTAATATTTTTTAAGCCGCCCAACACCTCGTCTTTTTGGATCTCAATGTGACCCAGGCTATCTACACACCCTTCTCCAGACTCAACATCTACCAATTCCTTCTCTTTGGTGAATACTGATGCAAAGTATTCATTTAGTACCTCGCCCATTTCCTCTAGCTCCACACATAGATTCCCTTGCCTATCCTTCAGTGGGCCAACCCTTTCCCTGGCTGCCCTCTTGCTTTTTATGTACGTGTAAAAAGCCTTGGGATTTTCCTTAATCCTATTTGCCAATGACTTTTCGTGACCCCTTCTAGCCCTCCTGACTCCTTGCTTAAGTTCTTTCCTACTTTCCTTATATTCCACACAGGCTTTGTCTGTTCCCAGCCTTTTAGCCCTGACAAATGCCTCCTTTTTCTTTTTGACGAGGCCTACAATATCCTCCCTAACCAGTAGCGCAACTCCACCACCCCTTTTACATCCCCCTCTATCCCGCCTGAAACATCTAAATCCTGGAACGTTTCGCTGCCAATCCTGCCCTTCCCTCAACCAGGTCTCTGTAATGGTAACAACATCATAGTTCCAAGTACTAATCCAAGCTCTAAGTTCATCTGCCTTACCCGTAATACTTCTTGCATTAAAACATATGCACTTCAGGCCACCAGACCCGCTGTGTTCAGCAACGTCTCCCCGTCTGCTCTGCCTCAGAGCCACACTGTCCCTATTCCCTAGTTCTCCCTCAATGCTCTCACCTTCTGACCTATTGCTCCCATGCCCACCCCCCTGCCATACTAGTTTAAACCCTCCCGTGTGACACTAGCAAACCTCGCGGCAAGGATATTTATGCCCCCTTCACTTGATCCAAAAGAGGGGTCATAAACCCTCACTTTGAGACCTCTGCCATATTGTTTATTTCCTGATTGCAGTTATAATGCAGTTCAAAAGCAAAGTGGAAGAGGTTCTTCGTCCAACCAATCTACGTCACTAACCAAGTTCCTCCCTTCTTCCGAGACAATAATCACCTCCTAATTCCTCCTCATCCGGTGACCATCAAGCCTCCCTTGCCCCCAGCATTATTTATGCTGGCATTCTGCTTCTCCCCCGTTCCCATCATTGTTGATGTCCACATTCCCCTCGTTATTGACCCCTCCTGTTCTCGAGGCCATCTTCAACTTTACCTTTAGAGAGATGCCCCCCACTCCCACCCCGCCTTGAGACCATCTACTACACTCCATCCCAATGACATTGGAAATACCACCACCCCGGATCTAAATGCATCCCTTGAATGTGACTGATCTCTCTGCATCCATGTACCATGCTTTGAACACTCAGGACTAAATGCAATAGATGACAGACTATTCTCTTTACACAATTCTCTGCAAGCCAGACCTTCCTCTCGTCAAGACCAGGACCAGGGCATGCATGCCATGCTGAGACCTCTAACATGCCTCGGATAGTCTGGCTTCATTCCCTGGACAGTCTCTTAAACATGCCCCAACAGTGTGGACGCATTCTCCAAACAGTAACCATGCCCCCCCCCCCCCCCCCGCCCCCCCAATCAGTCTCCCATCTTTCCCTGGATAGTCTCTTAAACATGCCTCCCAGAGTGTGTTTCTTCCTTACCCCCCGGTCTTTCCACCTTCCCGCCCAGTCATGCTCAACTGATCATGCCTTCCGTGACACTGATATGGAGGAGTGAAGGGTTAAAGGAAGACAGAAGCAGCATCTACTGACCCCCCAAAGTCATGGATAAAGTGAAGCGCGCTACGTATGTACAGACGTAAAACAGAATGTTCTAATTACCCACTGGCAGGGAGCTTAATTTCGAAGGGAAATGTGATTCTGGCGAGTTGGCGTTTTAATGAGCATTCATGACTTGCTAATGCATGCAAATCAGATTTCTGACATTGCTTATCGGGAAGCTGGACCCGCCTGTAACTCAGCTCAAAAGTCAGGAGAACCAAGTTCCAACATTTCTTCCTCGCTTACAGGAAATAGATTTTTTTTTCTCGCACCAAATTAAATTAAGTCCGCCACAATTCCCGTTACTGGCGGGAGCAGAAGATTTTGCCCAGAATCGCCAACGCAGTTCCTGACTTGGGCTGGGAACACAGCAGATCCGGGAAAGTACTTGTGGACTCTTAGAGTCAATTCCTCCCCTTTTTCCCTTTATTTTGTTATTTTGTTATTTTCCCAGTTTATATTATAATAATAGAAGCCCATTATCACCACTCCATCTTTCTAAAGTTTGCCCGCAAATTTGCTCCTGTTTTTCTTTCTACTATTTGACATCCTACAGTATACATCAAGCCACATTAAAGCTGCTCTTCTGTTCCAATAGAGTCCCATTTTTGAACCTCCAAGCACGTCATCTCTTTTCAGGGCTTTCGTCAATACTGTCATCCACACGTCCAGTCCTTTTTAACTTTCCTATTTTTCCTGAACACATTGGAGACAGGAATATTAAGCTGCCATTCCTCCTCTTGCTTGAGGTAGGTAGGTCTCTGTTTCTGCTACTATATTATAATCCCATATGGCAAATTGCGTTTGCAGGTCATATGTATGCGCCTCAAATCCACCTTAGTTCATAAGATATAGGAGCAGAATTAGGCCATTCGGCCCATCGGGTCTGCTCCGTCATTGTATCTTGGCTGATATGTTCCTTATCTGTTACCTACAATGTTACAGACCAAGAACTGGATTGCGAAATCAGCAGAGCATTTCCTCCCTAGAACACATGACCGAGGAGTGGGAGTAGGCAATTTAGCACCCTGAGCCTAACACCCTCAATGTGATCATGGCTGATTCCATCCTGGCCTCAACTCCACCGTCCTGCCTGTTCTCCATAACCCTTAAACCCATTATTAATTAAAAAGCTGTCTAACTCCTCCTTAAATTTACTCACTGTCCCTGCATCCACCACACTCTGGGGTAACGAATTCCACAGATTCACAACCCTTTGGGAGAAGTAGTTTTTCCTCAGATCAGTTTTAAATTTGCTACCTCTTATTCTAAGATTATGACCTCTTGTTTTAGCATGCCCCACAAGAGGAAGCATCAGCTCCACGTCTACTTCATCCATACCTTTTAGCATCTGGTATATGTCAATTAGATCTCCCCTCATTCTTCCAAACTCGAGAGAGTAGAGGCCTAAACTGTTCAATCTCTCCTCAAACAACAAACCCCTCAGAAGACCATATAAGGAATCCAGTGGGATCGATCAAGTGAACCACCTCTGAACTGCCCCCAATGCCGCAACATCTTTCCTCAAATAAGGGGGCCAAAACTGGGCACAATATTCCAGGTGCGGTCTTACCAATGCCTTGTATAGTTGCAACAACACTTCCTTACCTTTCTCCTCAATTCTTTTTGCTATAAATGCCAACATTCCATTTGCTTTGTATTCATTCTTTCTGATGCTTCGTATTTCTGCAGGAGTCGTTATTGCAATGGTGTTCGGTTTGTCCCAGACGTCTGTGCACCTCGTTTCCCTTTTGTTGTGTCACCGTGGTTTTCTTCCATCCATATGGAATTTTCTTCTGAAGTGACATTTTTTTGTGAATTTCGTCTATCCCAGAATATCAGTTGAAATGCGGAGGTGCAGAGGGATTTCGATGTTCTCTTGCACGAGTGACAAAAGGTTAGTATGCAGGTACAGCAAGTAATCAAGAAGGCTAATGGAATGCCATCCTTAATTATGAGAGGAATTGAACATAAAATCAAGGATTAAAAGCATATGCTGCAAATCTGAAATAAAAACAGACAATGCTGGATAAACGCAATAGGTCTGGCAGCATCTGTGGAGACAGAAACAGAGTTAACGTTTCACGTCAGTAGTACAGTCATATGGACTCGACTCATTAACTCTGCTTCTCTCTCCACAGATGCTGCCAGGCCTGCTAAGTTTATCCAGCGTTTTCTGTTTTTATTGTAAAATTAAGGATGTTAAGCTTCAGTTATACAGGACATTAATGAGACTGCACCTCAAATAGTGGTCACAATTTAACCACCGCGTGTTGCCCGGTGCGCAGCTGAGCACACCAGTTGAATAGCAGGAGGCTCCAAAATGGAGATCCGCGGCAGGTGCGAATTGATTCACTCTCTAAGCGGCCCGCTCTGGTGGCGGGTTCCAGATCCCGCCCCAACGCTCCTCCCGGGAACTAACTGGCTCTCCAGTGAGAAATCACACGGGTGTCATTTAGCACTCTTTTTTTCAAAATGTGAAGCTTCCACAATGGCTGCTGAGGAGGCGAGTAACCATTTCCATTCTCCGGCATGAAGCCCTAGGTGGTTATATGCGGGAGGTCACTTTCACTCCCTTGGATTGTGAGCAGCCCCCAGCTTCACAGCTGAAGGCCACTGTGAATAGGGAATTGACATTGTTAGTTATGTGAGCACTTCATGGCCCCCAAGTGGCTGCATTTGCTGTTTTCTGTGTGCTCTTGCTTCTGGCTGCAAATTGCCCAAAGGCCAAGTGTTTGTTTGCTGCTACACTTCTGCTTTGGTGGCCTGCAATAAGTCAATGGGGGGCTGTAAACAGGCATGTTGTCAGTCTGAAGGAGGGGAAGAGGTGCTCGCTCACTCTGCTGTGCTCTGTGTTGGTGTGGCTTTCAGGTAATGATTGTTTCTGCCTTGGAAGTCTGCCTTGGAAGTCTATCACTGGGAGCTGCCAGAGGGTAGAGAGAGGAGGAGTGACTTGGATGCTCCTGCAGCTACCGGAAGGCTGTGTATTTGCTTGCTGCTGCCTCTTTTCCTTCTGTTGCCTGGAGTGAGAAAGGGGAGGAACTGAGCTGCAGCTCCAACCAGTGCTGACAAAGTGGAAGGGTGGCGGCTGATTCAACTGAGCAGCTTGCTGAAGGTATGACGAACTGCTTTGCAGCTTGCTTACTGTTCAATGTTTCATGTCTGGAAGCCTTATGTTTGCTTGCTTCCACCTCTTTTACTTCTGTGACCTGGACCAAGGACTGGGTGGAGTTGGTGACCAGGCGACGGTACGACAGGAGGGAAAGGGTGGCTCACTTCAACTGAGCAATTTGAAGATCGTGAAGAAATATCTTTCAGGATTGTTGGTGTCTTTATTGTGCTGGTGACTGTTTAATGTTTTAGGTTTGGAGGCCGAGCAAATTGTTGGTGCCTTTTCTTACTGTTTCTTGTTCATGATTAATATTCGGAAGATGCAAACTTGCTATTTTACGTTTGCTGTTTAGTACCCGGAGGCTGTGGGCCTGTTTGCTACAGCCCCTTTTGCTTCTGTGGCCTGGGGTCCGGAACCACTGCCAGTGCTGGAGAGGGGGAAGGGATGCTGTCCTGCTCTTCCGCCACGCTCTGTGTTGATGTGGCTTTTCCGGTGTATTGTTCTGCTCAACCGAGCGACTTTTCACTGATGCAGGTATACTGCTGGAGCAGCCATGGCCGGGGGGGGGGGGGGGTTAGTTCTTATCCTGTTGACTATTTACTGTTTGATGTACTGCTGCCTGTTTGTTATTTAATGTCAGGAGGCCATGTGTTTGCCTGCTGCAGCCCCTTCCGTCCATGGTGGGAGTCGGAAAGGGGTGCTCTCGCTCTTCTGCCATGCTCTGCGTCGGTGTGACTCTGCGGTTAGTCTAATGCTGGGAGCTGTGGAAGGGGGACAGAGTGCCAGGTTACATAAAAATGATGACGTGAAGATTCGGCTGGGTGGGGGGGGGGGGGGGGGGGGGGGGGGGGGGGGCGGGGTGGGGGGGGGGGGGGCGGAATCGTCGTCAGGCACTGGGTCGGCCTCCAGTGCCTCCTCCTTCTGGATGGTGCCCATAGGGCCTTGCGCAGAGAGCTCCAGGGGCCTCTGAGTCATTTGGCTTTGCCAGCCCTGGTGGCTCCCCATTGTCTGCACTGTGGTATTGATGCCCTCAGCAATGTTCCTCAGTGACTGGGCCATGTTCTACAGTGCCTCGCTACTGCCCTGCTGCATCTGGAACTGGGACATGCTCTGGATTGCCTCGCCAATGTCCCCTTGCAAACGGAACTTGCCCCTTGGTGACTGGGACATGATGTTCAGGCCCTCAGCCATGGCCGTCACAGACTTGAGCCATGCCTTCTACACCACCACTCAAGTGCTGAAGTCAGTGCTCCAGGCTTTCTACTGCAGTCACCATCCTAGCTGTGTTAACCTCGGTGCCACGCATTGCTAGTGCCATCTCCTGCGTCTGTAGCCTTTGGGACTCCTCCAATCGACTATTGACTCACTGGAGTAGCGCTGATATCCCCTCTTGAATCTCACGGCCATTCCCTAGTGTTGCATCAGCTCTGGGAGAACTTTGTCCAGAGGCTCGGCATCTGACTGGGACTCGGCTGAGTCCTGGGATCCAGCAGACCTCCCACTGCTAACTGCTTTGAATGTTCTTGCCTCCATCAGATGTGCATCAGCAGCTGTGTGGTGCTCACCAGATTGTGCCCCAGCAGTCTGTCCACTAATGTCACCCACCGAGGTGTGTCTCTCTGCACTAGTGCAAGGTGCGGGTGACAGTTATGGTGCCTTGATAGTGGTCTCCTCCGAGGTGTTCTCTCTTTGTTGGTATTGGGGTCAGGTCCACCCAGGATGACCCGGCCCCAACAGGTGGAGATCCTTTTGGACTTATGGATGTTGTTAGGAAAGTTATGAAGGGTTACTGAGAATAGTGTATCTGTGGGATTATTGGTGTTGATAATTGTTAAGATGCTTACTGTGGGTTTATAAAGTGTTAACTGGATTCATAAATAAACATAGTTTTGTTTTAAAAGTACTTTAGATCTCTGTTGCATCACACCTGTACAGTAGACCCTTGTGTTCCCCATAACCACAATCTATTAAAAGTCGTGGATCAGAGTCCAGCAAATCATGTCCACATGTTTTGGGAATGCCCGAAGCTTAGAGGGTTTTGGCAGGGTTTTACTCAGGCAATGTCCACGGTACTAAAAACACGGGTGGTGCTGAGTCCGGAGGTAGCGATCTTTGGAGTGTCAGAAGAGCCAGGAGTTCAGGGGTGAAAGAGGCTGACGTCTTGGCCTTTGCCTCCCTGGTAGCCCGGAGACTGATCTTATTAATGTGGAGGGACTCGAAGCCCCTGAGTGTAGACACCTGGGTTAGTGACATGGCTGGGTTTCTCAGTGTTGAGAAGATAAAGTTCGCCTTAAGAGGGTCAATGGTTGGGTTCACCCGGAGGTGGCAGCCATTCGTCGACTTTCTCGGTGAAAATTAAAATGTCAGCAGATGCAGTATTCCAGGGGTGGGGGGGGGGGGGGTTGGGGGGGGGGGGGGGGGGGGGGGGGGGGATGATTGTTGTTTTATGGTTGGGGTGTGTGAAGATTGGGATGGGGTGGAAATGTTTATTATACCATGTTTATGTCATTGTTATTATTATAAAAACTTTCAAATACCTTAATTTAAAAAATTTTTTTTTTTTTAAATTAAGTCGTGGGTCAGGTGAACTCCATGATATACTTTGGAGTTTTCTAAACCCTGGCCCATAACAAAATGAAAAAAATCTCTTCACCCTCTTGGGCACATAACCACTGACTATATTAACGTCACTGTCACAGTATTCTGGAAAAAAAAACCTTGATGGAGTTATGTAGTTTTTGATGCTGTCTGGCCACAAAAATCGACTTCCTACCCAATTTATTTGTTTCCTCTTGCTCCTCCAAAGTAGAATACATCTTAACATAGAACATTACAGCGCAGTACAGATCCTTCGGCCCTCGATGTTGCGCCGACCTGTGAAACCAACCTAAAGCCCATCTACACTATTCCCTTATCGTCCATCTGTCTATCCAATGACCATTTAAATGCCCTTAATGTTGGCAAGTCCACTACTGTTGCAAGCAGGGCTTTCCACGTCCTTACTACTCTCTGAGTAAAGAACCTACCTCTGACATCTGTCTTATATCTATCTCCCCTCAATTTAAAACTATGTCCCCATCCGAGGAAAAAGGCTCTCACTGTCCACCCTATCTAATCCTCTGATCATCTTGTATGCCTCTATTAAGTCACCTCTTAACCTTCTTCTCTCTCTAATGAAAACAGCCTCAAGTCCCTCAGCCTTTCCTCATAAGATCTTCCCTCCATACCAGGCAACATCCTGATAAATCTCCTCTGCACCCTTTCCAATGCTTCCACATCCTTCCTATAATGCGGCGACCAGAACTGCACGCAATACTCCAAATGCGGCCGCACCAGAGTTTTGTACAGCTGCAGCTGCAACATGACCTCTTGGCTCCGAAACTCAATCCCTCTACCAATAAAAGCGAACACACCGTACGCTTTCTTAACAACCCTATCAACCTGGGTGGCAACTTTCAGGGATCTTTTTACATGTACACCAAGATCTCTCTGCTCATCCACACTACCAAGAATCTTTTCATTAGCCCAGTAATCTGTATTCCTGTTACTCCTTCCAAAATGAATCACCTCACACTTGTCTGCATTAAACTCCATTTGCCACCTCTCAGCCCAACTCTGCAGCTTATCTATGTCCCTCTGTAACCTGCAACATCCTTCCGCACTGTCCACAACTCCACTGACTTTAGTGTCATCTGAAAATTTACTCACCCATCCTTCTACACCCTCCCCCAGGTCATTTATAAAAATGACAAACAGCAGTGACCACAAAACAGATCCTTGTGGTACACAACTAGTAACTGAACTCCAGGCTGAACATTTCCCATCAACCACCACCCTCTGTCTTCTTACAGCTAGCCAATTTCTGATCCAAACCGCTAAATCACCCTCAATCCCATGCCTCCGTATTTTCTGCAATAACCTACCGTGGGGAACCTTATCAAACACTTTACTGAAATCCATATACACCACACAACTGCTTTACCCTCGTCCACCTGTTCAAAGAACTCAATAAGGTTTGTGAGGCACGACCTACCCTTCACAAAACCGTGTTGACTATCCCTAATCAAATTATTCCTTTCCAGATGATTATACATCCTATCTCTTATAAACCTTTCCAAGACTTTACCCACAACAGAAGTAAGGCTCACTGGTCTATAGTTACCGGGGTTGTCTCTACTCCCTTTCTTGAACAAGGGGACAACATTTGCTATCCTCCAGTCTTCTGGCACTATTCCTGCATACAATGACGACATAAAGATCAAAGCCAAAGGCTCTGCAATCTCCTCTCTTGCTTCCCAGAGAATCCTAGGATAAATACCATCCAGCCCAGCGGACTTATCTATTTTCACACTTTCCAGAATTTCTAACACCTCCTCCTTATGAACCTCAATTCAGTGTAGTCTAGTAGCCTGTATCTCAGTATTCTCCTCAACAACATTGTCTTTTTCCTGTGTGAATATTGACGAAAGATATTCATTTATCGTCTTCATTAATTGTATAAGGCTAAATATATATCTCCTTTGTCACCACAACAGGTTTCTATAACACCATGCCAGGCTAAAATGGTTCAATTTTTGTTTGCGCCACTAAAAATATTTAAGTAAGAAGTCTTACAACACAGGTTAAAGTCCAACAGGTTTGTTTCGACGCACTAGCTTTCAGAGCACAGATCCTTCATCAGGTGCATTCACCTGAGGCAGGAGCTGTGCTCCGAAAGCTAGTGATTCGAAACAAACCTGTTGGACTTTAACCTGTGTTGTAAGACTTCTTACTGTGCTCACCCAGTCCAATGTCGGCATCTCCGCATCATGGAAAATACTTAAGGCATTAAAAGACGTTGGATATCAGAACAAAGCCAAATTGAACACAGCCAAATTGCTCCTGCGTGGGCAGGTATAATTAGAGCTACACAATTGAAGGGGTAGAAAAATGTTGCGCAAATAAATGCATTAAAAAAGTAACGGTAATATTGCCCACTGTACAGATGCACACTGAATAACAAACATAGCAGTTATCGGCTTACTGAATTCATTGACTTGATGATTCTTTTTTCTGGTTTCACAGGGTCATCATATTCAATCACCACAACACAACAGCCACAGCCTCCTTCATGACACATGGTCTTTGTTCCACACAGGTGCAGAATGGAGCGCAAGTATTCAGCCAGAGACATCTGTGGGTCTTCATCTTTCACTGTTTGAGATGTTCAGAAAATATACACAATAAGTCAGAACTGGGAAAAGAAAACTTGCTAAACTTCAAGACATGTACAGAAGAGGATGTTCAATATATAGATTTATATGACCGCATACCTTTTGAGTGCAAATGTAACTGGTAACCTATGATTTTATGAGTCGAAAGCACAAAAGCAGGCCATTTTGTTTCAGCTTGCCCACGCTGGAGTCTATGCTCCACATGAGAGGGTTCTTATTTTGTTAATGAATTTGTGGGGTGTGGCAAGACCAGGCCAGTATTTATTGCCCAACAGCAAGGAGGTGGTGAGCCACCTTCTTGAACCACTGTAGTCCATATGGTGAGGTACACCCACAGTGAGGTTAGGAATAGAGTTCCAGGATTTTGACTCAGTGATGGTATCGAGCTTAAGTCTTCTTGGAGCTGCACTCGTCCACACAAGGGGAGAGTATTCCATCATACTCCTGACGAGTGTCTTGGAGATGATAAACAGACTTGGGGAATCAGGAGGTAAATTACTCACCACAGGATTCCCAGCCTCTGACCTGCTCTTGTCGCCACAGTATTAATATGGCTAGTCCAGTTCAGTTTCTGGTCAATGGTAGACCCCAGGGAATTCAGCAATGGTAATACATACATAGATACATAGAAGACAGGAGCAGGAGGGGGCCTTTTGGCCCTTCGAGCCTGCTCCACATTTATCACGATCATGGCTGATCATCCAACTCAATAGCCGAATCCTGCTTTCTCTCCATAACCTTTGATCCCATTCGCCCGAAGTGCTATATCTAGCCATCTCTTGAATATATTCAATGTTTTAACATCAACTACTTCCTGTGGTAATGAATTCTACAGGCTCACCACTCTTTGGGTGAAGAAATGTCTCCTCATCTCTGTCCGAAATAGTTTACCCTGAATCCTCAGACTGTGACCTCTGGTTCTGGACACACCCATCATCGGGAACATCATCCCTGCATCTACCCTGTCTAGTACTGTTAGAATTTTATAAATCTGTATGAGATCCCCCCTCATTCTTCTGAACTCCAGCGAGAACAATCCCAACCTAGTCAATCTCTCCTCATATGACAGTCTTGCCATCCCTGGAATCAGCCTGGTAAACTTTTGCTGCATTCCCTCGAGAGCAAAAACATCCTTCCTCAGAAAAGGAGACCAAAAATGCACACAATACTCCAGGTGTGGCCTCACCAAGGCCCTGTATAATTGCAACAACACATTCCAGCTCCTGTACTCCTAGGGCAGCATGGCTGCATAGTGGTTAGCACTATGGTTCCCTGTGTCTGTGTGGGTTTCCTCCAGGTGTTCCGGTTTCCTCCCACAAGTCCCGAAATACATGCTATTAGGTACTTTGGACATCCTGAATTCTTCCTCTGTGTACCTGAACAGGCGCCGGAATGTGGCGACTCGGGACTTTTCACAGTAACTTCATTGCAGTGTTAATGTAAGCCTACTTGTGACAATAAAGATTATTATTACTATTACTCGCAACCTCTCGCAATGAAGGCCAACATACCATTAGCCTTCCTTACCGCCTGCTGCACCTGCATGCTTAACTTCAGCGACTGGTGCACAAGGACACAAAGGTCCCCATGCACACTCCCCTCTCCCAATTAACAACCGTTCAGGTAGTAATCTGCCTTCCTGTTTTTGCTTCCAAAGTGAATAAGTTCACACTTATCCAAATTATACGGCATCTGCCATTGATTTGCCTACTCGCCCAACTTGTCCAGATCCTGCTGTAGGATCTATGCATCCGCGTCACAGTTCACCCTCCCACCCAACTTGGTGTCATATGCAAACTTTGAGATGTTAATTTTGTTCCCTCATTCAAATCATGAATATATATTGTGAATAGCTGGGGTCCCAGCACCGATCCCTGTGGCACCCCACTAGTTACTGCCTGCCAATTGAAAAGGACCCATTAATTCCTTCTCTTTGTTTCCTCTCTGCCAACCAGTCTTCTATCCTCCTGAATACATTTCCTCCAATCCCATACCCTTTAATCATGTACAATAATCTCTGATGTGGAACTTCGCCAAACGCCTTCTCAAAGTCCAACATCGACTGGCTCCCCCTTGTCAACTGTACTAGTTACATCTTCAAAGAATTCCAACAGATTTGCCATTGAATGTCAAAGGGCAATGGTTAAGACATCTCTTGTTGGAAATGGTCATTGCCTGTCATTCGTGTGGTGCGAATGTTATTTGCTACTTGTAAGCCTAAGCCTGGAACTCCTGCAGTGATGTCCTGGAACTGAAATGATTCACCTCCAACCACCACCATCTTCCTTTGTGCTTGGTACGACTCCAATCAGTGCAGTTATCCCCCTGATTCCCATTGACTCCAGTTTTGTGAGAGCTCTTTCATGCCACACAACACAAGGTCTTGATGCAAAGGGCAGTCATTATCGTCTGACCTCTGGAGTTCAGCCCTTTTGTCTACGCTTGGGCCAAGGATCTAATCAGGTCAGAAACCAAGTGGCTTGAGAGGGTGGCCACTCTTACCAATGCTGCAGATTGGTGAGGGAGAGGTCAAACAGGTTTTCCCACCTTCTTGATTCTCTCCCTATCTCCCACAAGCCCATCCTGGCAGATCAGGACTCAGCCAGCTCCTTCAGTAGGTATGCGAGAGGCAGCACGGTTTTGTGAAGGGGAGGTCTTGTCTAATTAACTTGAGTTGAGTTTTTCGAAAAGGCCACAAAATTGATTGATGCAGGTAGGGCAGTGGATGTTGTCTATATGGACTTCAGTAAGGCCTTTGACAAGGTCCCTCATGGCAGACTGGTACAAAAGGTGAAGTCACACGGGATCAGGGGTGAGCTGGCAAGATGACGACAGAACTGGCTAGGTCATAGAAGGCAGAGAGTAGCAATGGAAGGGTGTTTTTCTGATTGGAGGGCTGTGACTAGTGGTGTTCCGCAGGGATCAGTGCTGGGACCTTTGTTGTTCGTAGTATATATAAATGATTTGGAGGAAATTGCAACTGGTCTGATTAGTAAATTTGCAGACAACACAAAGGTTGGTGGAATTGCGGATAGCAATGAGGACTGTCAGAGGATACAGCAGGATTTAGATCGTTTGGAGACTTGGGCGGAGAGATGGCAAATGGAGTTTAATCCAGACAAATGTGAGGTAATGCATTTTGGAAGGTCTAATGCAGGTAGGGAATATACAGTGAATGGCAGAACCCTCAAGAGTATTGACAGTCAGAGAGATCTAGGTGTACAGGTCCACAGGTCACTGAAAGGGGCAACACAGGTGGAGAAGGTAGTCAAGAAGGCATACGGCATGCTTGTCTTCATTGGCCAGGGCATTGAGTATAAGAATTGGCAAGTTGTGTTGCAGCTGTATAGAACCTTAGTTAGGCCACATTTGGAGTATAGTATTCAATTCTGGTCGTCACTCTACCAGAAGGATGTGGAGGCTTTAGAGAGGGTGCAGAAGAGATTTACCAGGATGTTGCCTGGTATGGAGGGCATTAGCTATGAGGAGCGGTTGAATAAACTCGGTTTGTTCTCACTTGAACGACGGAGATTGAGGGGCGACCTGATAGAGGTCTACAAAATTATGAGGGGCATAGGCAGAGTGGATAGTCAGAGGCCTTTTCCAAGGGTAGAGGGGTCAATTACTAGGGGGCATAGGTTTAAGGTATGAGGGGCAAGGTTTAGAGGAGATGAGGCAAGTTTTTTTACACAAAGGGTAGTGGGTGCCTGGAACTCGCTGCCGGAGGAGGTGGTGGAAGCATGGACAATAGTGACATTTAAGGGGCATCTTGACAAATACATGAATAGGATGGGAATTGAGGGATACGGACCCAGGAAGTGTAGAAGATTTTAGTTTAGACGGGCAGCATGGTCGGCACGGGCTTGGAGGGCCGAAGGGCCTGTTTCTGTGCTGTACTTCTTTGTTCTTATGCTACCGAGCCACTCTTGATGCTGGACATTGAAGTCCCTCACCCAGAGTGCATTGTATGTCCTTGCTACCCTCAGTTCTTCATTCAAGTAATGTTCAACATGGAGGACAACTGATTGATTAGCTAAAGGAGAATAGTAGATGGCAATCAGCAGGGCGTTTCCTTGCTCTCGTTTGACCTGATGCCATGAGATTTCATGGGGACCAGAGTCTTTGCGCAGAATGCTGTTGAGGCATTGGGGCTCTTGCCTGTTGGCTAGAGAGGTAGTGGGCAGCTTGTGTCCCCCCCCCACCCACCCATCCCCCAAACCCTTCCAGGACCTTGGCGTGACTGTGGGCAAAGGTAAGCAATGTGAGGGTGGGGGTGGTGAGTTCACTGGAATATAGGGGAGGGGCTGTCAGAAGCAAAGGGGTGCCTCTCAGTGACTCCTCACCCTTCCCAATGCCTGGTCTCGCGTTCAGGCACCGAGTACCTTTGATCATTAGAACATTAGAACATTACAGCCCAGTACAGGCCCTTCGGCCCTTGATGTTGCGCCAACCTGTGAAACCATGTAGCTACCTGGGTTGGCCACTTCCCGACTTAAAATGGAGATCCGCAAAGAATGCAGGGAAATTCAGTCAAGCCAGGAAAAACTAGCAGGTGCAAAGTTTCCTGTGTATTAGAACTTGCAGAAACCCAGACAGCCCTGAAACCAACAGCCATCCGCATATTAATGACCGATCCCCAGGAACAATTGGAACATTTAAGGTTAATAAGGCCAAGCCAGACTCCTCGGCGCCAGCAGGAGCCAAGACAAAGGAAGGCCAACGGACTCTCAGGGACCACCCAGCGATCAGGGAACGGCTCCAGTATTGAAGAAATCGATCCAAGTGATCGGAACGTAGTCCAATCACTTGGAACCAGATACGGGGTCCGCCCCGAACGGCGCAAAGCCCCTGGGGACTATAAAGTAGAGTGCCCAAGTTCAACTCGTCCTTCTTGGCAGGGTCACTCAGCAGCCCGAAACAACCCTTGACAGTGACCTGCCTAAGCTGCCGCATCAACCAAGTAAGTCTCCAGTCAACGCACGCTACGAGATAGGCGCTCCTAGCTACCAGTCTATACCAGCTTTGAATCCTGCAGACTCAGAATCGAACGAAAGGCCATTTGTTCCCCTGACCTGGTGGGCCAGTTCCGAAGCCAAGTATAGGCCTTTTAGTGTTAGAGATAGTCTAGTAAGTAGAGTTTTATGCATGAGTAGTGATTGACTGTGTATAATAAATGTGTTTTGATTTGAATCTTACTAATTGGTGTATTGAGTTATTGATCAGCACTTGAACTTGAACCTCGTGGCGACTCTAGAGCAAAAGCTATAGAAACAGAGCAAATTAAGTAAAGACACAACGAGCAACATTTAAGAGCCAACCAAAAGTTAGCAACAACCACTCTAAAGCCCATCTACACTATTCCCTTATCATCCATATGACTATCCAATGACCATTTGAATGCCCTTAGTGTTGGCGAGTCCAGTACTGTTGCAGGCAGGGCATTCCATGCCCTTACTACTCTCTGAGTAAAGAACCGACATCTGACATCTTATGTCTTATATCTATCTCCCCTCAATTTAAAGCTATGTCCCCTCGTGATAGCCATCACCATCCGAGGAAAAAGGCTCTCACTGTCCACCCTATCTAACCCTCTGATCATCTTGTATGCCTCTACTAAGTCACCTCTTAACCTTCTTCTCTCTAACGAAAACATCCTCAAGTCCCTCAGCCTTTCCTCATAAGATCTTCCCTCCATACCAGGCATCATTCTGGTAAATCTCCTCTTCACCCTTTCCAATGCTTCCACATCCTTCCTATAATGCGGCGACCAGAATTGCACGCAATACTCCAAATTCGGCCACACCAGAGTGTTGTACAGCTGCAACATGGCCTCATGGCTCCGAAACTCAATCCCTCTACCAATAAAAGCTAACACACTGTATGCCTTCTTAACAACCCTCTCAACCTGGGTGGCAACTTTCAGGGATCTATTTACATGGACACCAAGATCTCTCTGCTCATCCACACTACCAAGAATCTTACTTACCAAGAATCGAGGAACACCCACTCCTCCAGAGATGACAAGTTACCTGCAGGGTAGCAGCTGTTGTACATATCACATGGCAAAAGGCCTGTCAGCAGCTAGGTTATTCCCAGAAATGGCAAGGTGAGGCCCTTAATTGGCAGTATGATGAGAAGGTTGACCATGGATGTTCCCACCCAGAATTTAATTTGGGTGGAAAATTGTGCAGACTAGGTGGATTGGCCATGCTAAATTGCCCCTTAATTGGGAAAACAAATAATTTGGGTGGAGATGGGAAGGCGGCGGTTCAGGTGCATCACCATGCCACCTAAGTACATGTTTTTCCTGCCTCCAAGCTTGCCACCAGCAAGAACAAACAATTCCGCCGGGTCAGTCTTCACCTTCTCGGGTGAAGAGCCCCGGCCTCTTCAGCATTTCCTGATAAGTATATCCTCAGTTTGGTACCATTGTTGTAAATCATTTTTGCACCTCACCCAATACCAGTGTCTCCTTTTTATAATGTGGAGATGGGTGCCCACAGTATTCATTAATTATGGCCTAACGAGGGTTCTGTGCAAGTTTAACATAACATGATGCATGTTCAATGTGCATTACAATTCTATCTCCCAAGAAATTAACCACCTGTGTTTTGATTGCCTTTTTAATGACTTGATAAACCTGTGTCACTAGGTTTTCGCAATTTGTGGATCTATAATCCCAGATCCCATTTTGTCTTTGCCTCATTTAGACTCATTTTCCTTATTAGTCCCACCAAAATGGAGTATCTCATCAGTTATCATTATTGAAATTTATATGCCAAACAATATGTGGAATCTTTAGACCTTCCTACCAAAATGCAGTACCTCGTATTTATCCATGTTGAAAGTCATATGCCAATTACATGCCCATTCTACATGCTTATTCATTATTTCATAATTTGTTGTATTCTTCATCAGTATTAACTGTACCCTACCCCCAAATTTGATGTCACCTGCAAATATTGAAATTGTACTTTCAGTTCCAGAATCAAAATCGTTGCTCTAAATTGTGCTTCCAGCACTTATGATCACCTCTTCCTACCTTTCGCCAGTCCAAGTAACGCTTTAACTCTGCTCTCTTTTTAAAGAAAATATCAATCTGTCGCACACATAATGGATTCTTAGTCTATTTTTTCACAATTATTCAAGAAATGAAATGAAATGAAATGAAAATCGCTTATTGTCACAAGTATGCTACAAATGAAGTTACTGTGAAAAGCCCCTAGTCGCCACACTCCGGCGCCTGTTTGGGAATTGAACCGTGCTGCTAGCCTGCCTTGCTAGAAGCCAGCTATTTAACCCTGTGCTAAACCAGAGGGAGTGCCAAAAAGTACACTCATGCCATTGATACCTAATAGAGTGTTTTCTTTACTGGATTAGGTTCCTTGATAGTGCCAGCCACGTGTAGGTTTCAAACATTCAGGGGCAGCACAAAGTGAACTTGTCTGATTTTCTAAACCACAGGCACAAGAATTCCAATTTGTCACCCAGAAGACCCAAGGTTCAAGTTATTCAAAAGACACCAGGGTCTGAAGTCAATGTTGCACGGCCAAGATAATCTAACGAGGCTCAGTAACAAACAAGAGGTGAAGTGTCAGGAAGACAAAGATAAGGCAAGGGTTTAACGGAGCTGGTCAGGAAGAAAACAGCTGAGCTCAAGTGGAACATGGCAGTGATAGACAAAGACATGACAGTCTCA
This sequence comes from Scyliorhinus torazame, assembly GCF_047496885.1. Lineage (NCBI taxonomy): Eukaryota > Metazoa > Chordata > Chondrichthyes > Carcharhiniformes > Scyliorhinidae > Scyliorhinus > Scyliorhinus torazame. Next base: position 77,952,805 of record NC_092715.1, read on the forward strand.
AAATCAATCTGCCAAAATAAACTCTGTAATACAGGGATATGATTTAATATCTGGAAGGAGACATTGCATAGGCCACCAGGGCTGGCAGACAGTATTAAAAAAATATGTAGCAGAAAAGCCTGCAGAATATATTATAGACCTGTTGAAGCCCAGGAGGAGAAACTCAAATTCATCTGAATCAGTAAGAAAATTACCCTTGGCCAAAATCAAAAGGGATCTAAATATGTGGATTGATACAGCTATCTGCAAAAAACAAATATATTTTTTAATGAGGTCAAAAAGACATGACTCCTCAACCTAAACAATAAAGCACGGTCATAACGAGAAGTTTGAGATGACACCAACAGGAACAGAGGACAGCCAAAAGGTAAGCAGACACCAGTTTCAAATTTCTCCAACAATTCCAGTAAAGCACATAAGTGCTGAAGAGCACACACATTATAAAAATGGACTGCTTACTGCCACAATCAATTAGTTTTGCAGTGCTCAACTTGCAGCCTTTCCCTTGTAAAAGCCTGGCATGTTCATTTCCTGGTCATGGACACACTGTTCTGACTCACAGCTGAGATTGCAGACCCACTTCCCAGTGCTCTGCACCAATAATTAATTGTAGGGCCAGACCACCCACCCCTTCCATCTCTTCACCAGAACAATTTAAATTTGATGCAATGAAAATGAAGCTTCACCATGCTCCTGGTATCAGAAAGTCACATTATTCTCTATTGCTCTATAGACCACAAGAGGCATGCATCCTGGAGCGAGTTCAGGCACTAATACACATGTTGAATCAGCCTGTATGCAATTCAACATATTCACACACCCAGGTTGTGAAAAGTTATACTGGCACAATATGCAACTGTACTCAGCCTGTATGCAAACTGCCCTCAGGAATTACATCGGGCAGGAGATACAGAAGTCTGAGAATACGCACAAACAGACTCAAAAACAGCTTCTTCCCCACCAGACTCCTAAATGACCCTCTTATGGACTGACCTCATTAACACTACACCCTGTATGCTTCATCCGATGCCAGTGCTTATGTAGTTACATTGTATATGTTGTGTTGCCCTATTATGTATTTTCTTTTATTTCCTTTTCATGTATTTAATGATCTGTTGAGCTGCTCGCAGAAAATTACTTTTCACTGTACCTCAGTACGCGTGACAATAAACAAATCCAATCCAATCCAATCCAATCTTCAAATGTGAATGAGGACCTACAATGATGGATCTCCATGGGAGGGAAATTTAATCATAAAACTGCAGCCATCTCCTGCCAGGTAGAAAATAAGCTTAAATGGAAGGTCACCTCAGAGGCTTCTGCTGTCATCAAACAAGACTTTTTCCTTTTAGGATAGGATTAAAGTGCCAGAGAAAGGTTGTTAAAGCAGACTGATCGATGGCTATGCAGCGACAGTAGCTCAAATGGAGAAATCATGATGACCCAATCTCAAAACAAATCTGAAAGCCAATAAAACTAAACACTTGATTCAAAATGGCCATTGGGAAAGATTTAATAATACTTAAACTTGGAAAAATATAAAAGAAGAAATTGAAAGACATTGAAGCTGGTCACTGACAGGATTCCAGAAGAGTGACTCTCTAAAGAAAGATAAACCCTCTTGGAGAACAAAAAATTAGATGGATGGGCAATGTCCACCCATCTACCCCAGTAACCCAATATTTGACTGTTGTCCTCAGCCAGTTGATGGGTTAGAATCACAACTAGGCCAAACTGGGAGAACTGACCAGGCTTTTTCTTAATTAGTTGGGTTTTTCTTGCAGATTTGGCACAGGGTTTAAGTGCAGCAGAACATTTTGTCAAAGTCGCATATCGGAACAGACATAAGGAAAGTATACCTATCCCACACGACATGGAGCGGTTCAATAAAGCAGTTAACCATCACCTTCGCAAGGCCAATTAGGGATGAGTGATGAATGCTGGCCTATCCAGCGGCACGATCAACAAATACAAAAAAAATGGCACAGTAAACACAAAGGGTCGCAACCATGTCCTTGTACAGGAAATGGCATAACAGCTAAGTGTCAGAGAGGCAGAGCCATTTCATATTGTTGCATACAAGTGGAAAAGCAGGGACAGCTGATCATGCAATTGTGTATAGTGATCAATGTGCATGCAGAAAACGATCAGATTTAGCACTTTTTTAGCTAGTCCCAATCTAATATGGACTCCTGAAATCTACCCAAGGCGTGGAAACTAACCCGCTCACCTTGGGGACCTTGGGCAAGCGCCATTCAGTGCTGGTCTCCATAAATGGAGAACAGACAGAACGGCGCTCGTGGGCCTCCCAGGAAATTAGAGACCCCCAGGGCAGAGTGGCACCCTGGTACTGCTGGTGCCACCCATGCACCTTGGCATTGTCAGCCTGGCACTGCCAAGGTGCCCAGATGGCAATGCCAGAAGGCAGGGGCATAGCTAGGGTGCCAGGTTGGCAATGCCATGGTGCCATGCTGGCATTATTGCCCTGACGGGGATCATGCCCGAGGATGCCCTGTGCGAGACCTCCCCGGGGACTCCCGACAGATGGCGGGCAGGATCCAGTCTTGCATGGCTAAGTCAGTTTAAGAACTGGATCTAATGGCCACCCAGCATCTACCAACCTCGCTGAGGAGACCCCATCAGTACTGGTCTCCACAAACGGAGACCAGATAAAACGGTATTGGGGGTGGGGGTCTCCCAGGTGATCGGAGGCCCATGGGTGGTTGGCCTCCAGGCAGGGTGGCACCCTAGCATTGCTGTTGCCACCCAAGCACCTTGGCAGTTCCACCGTGTGCCAGCTCAGGTAGCACGGCCAGGCTGGCAGTGCCAAGCTGGCATTTTGCCCATGCCAGGAATTGGGCCCAGGGGTGCCCTGGGTGAGGTGGGAATTGGAGGTCTGGATGACTCCCTTATAGGTGAGTTTGTGGAAGGGGGGGTGGGTCCGAGGGTTGCATCAGGGGCTCAAGAGATCTGGATGCCATCCACTCGCAGGAGCTCCTCAGTGCAGGAAATGATGCTGAGTGTGGCCAATGACAGGGCACTGAAGATAAGCAAGGGTGCCGTTAGATTGCTGGTTCATCCCTAGTGCTGCAAGTGCTGGGAACAACCCGGCTAATGCCGTCAGAAACAACGCAATTCTTTGGGGTTAAATCGTGTCCATAATCTCTGAAATGCTAAAAAATCTAAACTCTTGCCCCATCTCCCTTCTTACTGCACCTTTAAAACCCTTTTTGGTCTCAACTTTAACATCGTCTCCTTTAATTCTCTAAATGATGCTGTCATTACCGTCATGTAAAACTCCATTCACTCGAACCATGAGACGTCCTGGAGCAGTGCCAACTTCTGCTGGGTCACTACATTGTCCCTGAAGTGAGGTGGTCTCCATCTCTGAACATGGGAACAAAAATCAATAATCAGGACAAAAGAATGAAAGCACCGGCTCAAGTATGAAAAACCTCACAGAAACAAAGTAAGTGCAAGTTTTCAAATCTTTCGACTTGTTAAGACTGCATCACATCATTTTGCACAACCTGTTCTTGGCTTGATTTATAAACATAAGTTTAATTGAGTGATGCTGCACTACTGATATGCATGTTTGAGCACAGTTGCAGAGACAGGTGCCATGCTCATACCGACATCTATTCTGAAATTCAAAGTAATTCTTATATTTTAAAACTGCACACAAAAGGCTAAAATATGGCTGCCTGAGGATCACTTTACTTCTTCTGTGGGTTAACACCACTCTCCTGCTCATGGGGGAACAAAAGGTACATTCCAGACAGGTGTGGATCAATGCCCTTTCCCGAAACCAATCCAAAAGATTATCAAATTGAATGGGGCATTTGAAAACAAAGACAGTAACTGTCTCAAAACCTTACGATGTTAAACCACAACACAGGATGCTGGTATCAACGTGAACACCTCCACTATTTGGAAAAGGACTTAGATCTGTAGACAGTCACATGATATGGCAGCCATTTTTAAAAATCAGCAGATTGTTTGCAGGCGGTTCCACCAAAGCCAAACTAACTTCAAGTATTTAGGCAGCTACAGCAATTGACAGCAATATTTTGTGAGCGGGAGATTCCAACAGGCAGAAGGACTCTCCCCACCCTCCTCCCTCCCCTCAACCTGCTCCAAATTAAGAGGCCACATGAGAATCTTACTCATGGAAAACTGACAGCAAGAAACCCCTAAGCCTGCTGAGAATCCTTTGTTTTACAAGGTCCTCACTTCAACTTCAAAACACCAACTTCCTTCAGAAACCAGGCCTTCCTCGCCAGGAATTGTACACCAGAGATTGAGTTCACCATGATTCTGATCTTGGGTAGAAAAGGAACACAAATACCATCCCTGACACAGGGCTACAACACTGGAGCATTGCATTATCCTGCTGCCATTTTACTTCTTGAAAAGCACAATATTAAATCTAAGTTCTTGCTGTTATTCCAACCTATTTTTATTGCTGACACCTAGAGTGTAACCTTGTAATACTAGCCATATGAGGTTACTTGCATTAAACAGTATAGTCAGACTAAATGCATTCATATTTGGTTAACAAAATGTTATGTTTGCTTGAGATTTTAATACTTTAGTGGATGACAACCTTTCAATGCTCATAATCTCGCAAAATAAAACAGTGTACATCAAAAGGAAATCGGCTTGATTTTCATCATTGCAGCATTGCAATAATACTCAGCATTCCAAAAGAGCAGAGAGGGAAAAAAGGGTATTCTCAGTGAAACGTAACGAGGCTTAACAAGGTGTAAATTAGACTTATCAGAATTAGAATGGTAAATTGGTGAGGTAGGGAGCTTTCACTGCACTCTGCTTGAACACAAGGGTCTGCGATGATCTTGTGGACAGCACAAAGACCAATATCAGCAAATTGTTCCTTACAGGATTCCCCTACACCCACTCCCTGGTTTACCTGGTCATAGCACTGATACTCACAATTTTCTGCCCTGCTTCCCAATGTTGTACGTGAATATCACGAGCTTCAATTTATTATTGGAACTTTAAAGTCCAGCAAAAACAAAGCTAATTGGAGAATTTCTCAGTACTCTCTCAGTCCAATATACCCAGAAGTCAGAGCTAGCTATCATCCACAATCAAAGATACAATAGATAAGAGAAGCTGACTGGTGACTTAATAGAGGTCTTAGTGATGTTGGGGTTAAAAGGGTAGACAGGCAGACATAGAGGAGAAGTTTCTACTTATGGGGAATTCAAAACCTGAGGCCCACCAATATACAAGTCACTAAAAATTCAAATAGGGAAATCAAGAAAATCTTCTTTACCCAGAGAGTTGGAAGAAAGTGAAAAAGACCATGCTAAGGAGTAGTTGAGGCAAATAACAAAGATGCACTTAAGAGGAAGCTCAATTAGAAGATGAAAGAGGAAAGAAGAGAAGGAAATGCTAACAGGGCTTGATGAAATGGATGAGAGGCAGCAATATGGAGCATAAATATGAACTGGACTCACATGCTCGTTTCTGGATGCTGTTGGACACTATGGGCGGGATATTCCACGCAACCTGCTGCATGTTTTGCAGCAGCAGAAACAACCCGCCATTGGCCGGCATGAGATCTACTGGTCCTGCCATTGTCAGGAGGGTGGCCCATTAAATGCATCCCTCGCCACTCGGAAACCCGCAGCGGAGGTGAGCCATTAGCAGGACCGGAAGATCCCACCAACGTGAATGACAGGAAAGTTCCAACCTATGTTTTGAGCTTTGCAAGCACGAGCTGGTTGGGTACGGTCAGTCCTCTCTGCCTGTTGCAAACAGTCAAAGGGACATGTTACTTGATACACTCTTCCAATATCAGTTCCCTATAAGAAAACTATTCAAGATGTCCTATGCTATTCTTGCTCATGTATTTGCTTTATTTGGCCCCTTATTCTGCGATGTAACCAATCACTGTTTGTCAATGTACCATTTGTCAATGTACTCTGTCGTCAATCGACAATGTACGTACTGTGTACGTTCCCTTGGCCGCAGAAAAATACTTTTCACTGTACTTCGGTACATGTGACAATAAATCAAATCAAAAACTGGGGAATATGGCCTGCAGACCTGGCATCACACCATTCCATATGAACATATTGAAATTTCTGTACCACATTACCCATTTATGTGGTGGGCAGAACATCTTGATGGCAGCATCCTGTTAATAGGCAGTACCACTCGTGTTGCTCCTGCATAGTTGCAGCGTGAAACAGTTAGCTACACCTATTGCTCACATTTTTGAAACACCTTGACCTTCCAGGAGTAATCAGAGGCAGACTGCACATTTTTGAAGCCTTAGACCCATTCAGGAGGTTGTGCGATAGAAAGAATCTTGTGATTCTGACCTTATTGAGTGCAAGATGAAAATCTTCATGTCTCTTTTTTCCCCAACAATATTCCCTGGTACATTTACTTTAAGAGTGACAACCTGATGCAGTTTCATTAGTGCAACTCAAAAATGGGTTTGGTTCAAAAAAAGGACAATTTAATCAATTTTAAAAACTCTATACATATATTTAGTAAGTGACATTGGTGTCAGTGCGCTCTTTAAAAAAGCCTCAAAGTACATTTTAGGAGCCCCATGGAAGGCCCACAGACTGCCACAATTAGCAGAAATTTGCAATGGTGATTAATTTAATCTGGTGTGATGCAGTTTTGTGGGTGGGGCATGCTTTCTGAAGGCGTTGGTTGAGTCAATTTCAGGCAATTGCACTGAAAAACACAGCTCAACTGAGCAGAGCGCCAGGATCTTTTTCCATTGTGTAAATTATTAATTGTCTATTTCTTCAAATTGTAAATTAATTCACATATAGCAACAAATCTTTCAGGAAAGAGGACCCTTATCCTATTCTGCTGTTTCTGTCATTGCACCATGGGAGCACGTGGGGGAGACACAGGTGCCAGTTTACCCCCTACACTTTTGGGAAAGATGCTACTGCAAGAACTCTTCCTGCTGTTATCAGTGGCTCATGACACAGTTTAACTGAACAATGCACCTACTATCAATTCCATTTATCCATGCATCACCTTTTAGTCCTCATGGGTTAGGGTTCAATCCGTGTTACACCACAGAAATGCCTCATTCTAACAGATCACAACATCGACCACAGATCTCGGCTTACTTTGAGTGTTAGTGCTGCTAACATTGAAGTGTCCAGCGGAAAGTAAAGAAAAGTGGCAGAAATAGATGGGAACCCCATTTAAATAGGAGGTAAAGCAATGCCATGAAACTAGACATCAAGGTTACCCAAGATCAAGAAGTCAGGTGGCTGTTCTTTTAAAAAGGAACAGTAAGACTTCCGGTTGCGGCGATGACCAGCTAAGCCGCACGTTTCGGCGGCTCCAGCTCGAACGGACATTCGGGCTCTTTTAAGAGCCCCAACGGGGAATTTTTTCAGGACGAAACCCAGTGTGGAGTGAGACAACAGGGAGTTACCCCCAACGAAAAAGAAAAATATCGTCGGCGGCGGCCAGATCGCGAAGAATCCTCGAGGATAGGGGCAGAAGGAAAAAGGAGCAAGGTGGCGGCGGAGAGAGCCCAGGCGACATGGGGGCCGGACCAAGACGAATTTTTGAGACGGTGTGTGGAGCTGCTTAAGGAGGTACTGGCCCCGATGCTACAAGCAATTGAGGGGCTTAAGGAGGCACAAAAGACCCAGGAGATGGAGCTCCGCGTGGTGGAGCAGAAGGTGACGGACAACGAGGACGAGATCCTGGGCCTGGCGGTCAAAATGCAGACGCACGAGGCGCTCCACAAAAAGTGCATTGAAAGGATTGAAGTCCTAGAAAACAGATCACGGAGAAAGAACCTTCGGATCCTGGGTCTCCCCGAGGGAGTGGAAGGAGCGGACGGCGGGGCTTACGTGAGCACGATGCTACGCTCGCTAATGGGAGCTGAGGCGCCCTCGGGCCCCTTGGAAGTGGAAGGGGCCCATCGGGTCCCTGCGAGGAGACCAAAGGCGGGAGAACCACCTAGGGTGACAATCGTGCGATTTCATCGCTTCAATGACAGAGAGGTGGTTCTGAGATGGGCCAAAATGGTACGAAGTAGTAGATTGGAGAATGCGGTGGTACGGGTGTACCAGGATTGGAGTGCGGAGGTGGCGAGAAGGAGGGCGAGTTTTAATCGAGCCAAGGAGGTGCTACACAAGAAGAAGGTGAAGTTCGGGATGTTGCAGCCGGCGCGACTGTGGGTCACGCACCAGGAGAGGCATCACTACTTCAAAACGGCGGAAGAAGCATGGACCTTCATTAAAAACGAGAAACTGGATCAGAACTGAGGGACTGATGTTGGAGGGGAAACGACAATGCTGATGTATATAGAGATGTAAATTGGGGAGGGGGGACACTAAGAAATGTGGGTGCCGGTGGGGGGGGAAGAAGAGACATAGGCGGGGGATGGGGAATGGGAGTGGGGCGGCAGAGGGAGCTGCGCCACAAGGGGCGGGACAACTATAGAGAACACGGGGCTTATTGTTCTTGTTCCCGCGCCAGAAAGATGATGGCGGGAAGATAGGCGCAAGGTAGATGGGAGTTCTCCACACGGGGGGGGGGGGTGGTCAAGGAGAGAGCGGGAGAAGCCGGGGTCAGTTGAAGTCAGCTGACTTTCGGAAGCAATATGGGGGGAGTAATCATGCTAGATGGGGATCTAGCGGGGGGGGGGGCGAGGATAACTGGGTTGCTGCTGCAGAGATCGAAGAGGAACTGGTAAAAGGGTGGTCGGGGCGGGAATGCGCCGCCTGAGGAACGGGTGGGTGCGCGGAACCGGGACGTGGGACTGGCCTAGAGAGGGTGATGGCTAGTCGACAGGGGAGGGGGGCAGGCAGCCCCCCAGTTCGGCTGATCACGTGGAACGTGAGAGGCCTAAATGGGCCGATTAAAAGGGCCCGAGTGTTCGCGCACTTGAAAGGACTGAGGGCAGACGTGGCCATGCTTCAGGAGACGCACCTGAAGGTGGCGGACCAAGTTAGGTTAAGGAAAGGATGGGTGGGATAGGTGTTCCACTCAGGGTTGAATGCAAAGAACAGCGGGGTGGCCATGCTGGTGGGGAAACGGGTGTCATTCGAAGCTAGGAACATTGTAGCAGATAGCGGAGGCAGATATGTGATGGTGAGTGGCAGACTGGAGGGAATGGAGGTCGTGTTGGTTAACGTATATGCCCCGAATTGGGATGATGCGGGATTTATGAAGCGGATGCTGGGACGTATCCCGGACCTGGAGGTAGGAAACCTGATAATGGGGGGGGGACTTCAACACCGTGTTGGACCCAGGGTTAGATAGATCTAGATCTAGGACCGGAAGAAGGCTGGCAGCGGCCAAGGTGCTTAGGGGGTTTATGGACCAAATGGAGGGAGTGGATCCGTGGCGATTTGTTAGGCCGATGGCCAAAAGTTCTCCTTCTTCTCCCATGTTCACAAGGTGTACTCCCGGATAGATTTCTTTGTTTTGGGAAGGTCACTGATCTCGAGGGTGGAAGGAACTGAGTACTCAGCCATAGCTGTTTCAGATTATGCCCCACACTGGGTGGACCTGGAACTAGGAGAGGAGAGGGAGCAGCGTTCACTCTGGCGACTGGATGTGGGATTACTGGCGGATGAGGGAGTCTGCGGAAGGGTGCGGGGATGTATCGAAAGATACCTGGAGGCTAATGACAACGGGGAGGTCCGAGTGGGAGTAGTATGGGAAGCACTAAAGGCGGTGGTCAGAGGAGAGCTGATCTCCATCAGGGCCCACAAGGGGAAAATAGAGGCCAAGGAAAGGGAAAGACTACTGGGGGAGATTTTGAGGGTAGATAAAGAATACGCGGAGGCCCCGGAGGAAGGACTATACAGGGAGAGGCGATGACTCCAGACGGAGTTCGACCTGTTGACCACAAGGAGGGCGGAGGCACAGTGGAGGAAGGCACAGGGGATGAGATATGAATATGGGGAAAAGGCGAGTCGCCTGTTGGCCCATCAGCTGCGAAAGAGGACAGCGGCAAGGGAGATAGGGGGAATTAGGGATGAAAAGGGAGCTACGGTGCGGAGAGCAGGGAAGATAAACGAGGTGTTTAAGACCTTTTACGAGAGACTATATAGGTCCCAACCCCCGGAGGGAAAAGAGGAGATGCGGCAGTTTTTGGACCAATTAAGGTTCCCGAGGGTGGAGGAGCAGGAGGTGGAAGGCCTGGGGGCGCCGATTGGGGTGGACGAGGTTACCAAGGGGCTGGGGAACATGCAGGCAGGGAAGGCCCCGGGACCAGATGGGTTCCCGGTGGAATTCTATAGAAAATATGTGGACTTGTTGGCCCCGCTGCTGGTAAGGACCTTTAACGAGGCCAGAGAAGGGGGGACCCTACCCCCGACAATGTCGGAGGCGACGATATCACTAATCTTGAAGCGGGATAAAGATCCGCTGCAGTGCGGGTCCTATAGGCCTATCTCACTGCTAAATGTGGACGCCAAGTTGCTAGCAACGAGGATAGAGGATTGTGTCCCGGGGGTGGTGCACGAAAACCAGACAGGGGAGACAACTAAATGTCAACGTGCGACGGCTATTAGGGGTGATAATGATGCCCCCTGCAGAGGGGGAGGCAGAGATAGTGGCGGCAATGGATGCAGAGAAGGCATTTGATAGGGTGGAGTGGGAGTATCTATGGGAGGTGCTGAGGAGGTTCGGGTTCGGGGACGGGTTTGTCAGCTGGGTTAAACTCCTCTATGGAGCCCCAACGGCAAGTGTGGTCACAGGTCGGCAAAGGTCGGAGTATTTTCGACTACACAGGGGAACAAGACAGGGATGCCCGTTGTCCCCATTACTGTTCGCGTTGGCAATTGAACCACTGGCCATAGCGCTGAGAGACTCCAGAAAATGGAGAGGGGTGATTAGAGGGGGAGAGGAACACCGAGTGTCACTCTACGCGGATGACCTACTGCTGTATGTGACGGACCCAGTGGGGGGGGATGACAGAGGTCATGCAGATATTGAGGGAGTTTGGAGATTTCTCGGGATATAGGCTTAACATGGGAAAGAGTGAGCTTTTTGTGATACACCCTGGGGACCAGAGTAGAGGGATAGATGGCCTACCGCTAAGGAGAGTGGAACGAAACTTCCGATACCTGGGGATTCAGATAGCCAGGAGCTGGGGAACCTTACACAGACTCAATCTGACACGACTGGTGGAATAAATGGAAGAGCATTTCAAAAGGTGGGACATGCAGCCGCTGTCACTGGCGGGCAGAGTGCAGGCAATTAAGGTCATGGTCCTCCCGAGGTTCCTATTTGTGTTCCAATGTCTCCCTATACTGATCACTAAGGCCTTCTTTAAAAAAATAGATAGGAGCATCACGAGCTTCGTGTGGGCAGGGAAGGTCCCGAGGGTAAGGAGGGGGTTCCTACAACATAGCAGAGACAGAGGGGGACTGGCATTGCCGAATTTGGGCGACTACTACTGGGCCGCCAATGCGGCGATGATTCGTAAATGGATGATAGAGGGAGAGGGAGCGGCGTGGAAAAGGTTGGAGATGAAGTCCTGCAAAGGGACGAGTTTAAAAGCGCTGGTGACGGCGCCACTACCGCTCTCCCCAAAAGCATTTACCACAAATCCAGTGGTGGCGGCAACATTAAGTATCTGGGGGCAATGGAGGCGACAGAGGGGTGTGCTGGGAGCCTCGGTGTGGTCCCCGATCAGGAACAACCAGAGGTTTGCCCCAGGGTGGCTGGACGGAGGATTCCAGAGCTGGCACCGGGTAGGAATCAGGAGAGTGGGAGATTTATTTATAGACGGGACGTTTGCGAGCTTGGGAGCGCTTGTGGAAAAGTATGAGCTGCCCCGGGGAAATTTCTTTAGATATATGAAGGTGAGAGCGTTCACGAAACAACTGGTGAGGGAATTTCCGCTGCTCCCGACACAAGGGATCCAGGACAGGGTGCTTTCGGGGGTGTGGGTCGGGGAGGGCAAAGTGTCAGAGATATACCGGGAGATGAGAGAAGAGGGGGAGGAGTTGGTGGGCGAACTGAAGGGAAAATGGGAAGAAGAGCTCGGGAAGGAGATTGAGGAAGGTTTGTGGGCTGATGCCCTAAGTAGGGTAAATTCCTCTTCCTCGTGTACCAGGCGTAGCCTGATCCAATTTAAGGTGCTGCATAGAGCACACATAACGAGAGCAAGGTTGAGCAGGTTCTTCGGAGTGGAAGACAAGTGTGGGAGGTGCGGGGGAAGCCCAGCGAACCACACACATATGTTTTGGTTGTGTCCGGCACTGGAGGGGTATTGGAGGGGAGTGACGGGAGTAATCTCGAAGGTGGTGAAGGTCCGGGTCAAGCCAGGCTGGGGGTTAGCTATATTTGGAGTAGTGGATGAGCCGGGAGTGCAGGAGGCGAAAGAGGCCGATGTCGTGGCCTTTGCGTCCCTAGTAGCCCGGCGTAGGATTTTACTCATGTGGAAGGAAGCGAAACCCCCCGAACTGGAGGCCTAGATAAACGATATGGCGGGGTTCATAAAACTAGAGCAGATGAAGTTTGCGCTGAGAGGATCGGCTGAAGGGTTCACCAGACGGTGGCAACCGTTCCTCGACTACCTAGCGGAACGTTAGAGGGAAGATAGATGGCCAGCAGCAGCAACCCAGGGGGAGGGAGGGGTAAATTGTTTGGGTTTTTGGAGGGGGAGAGGGGGCGGGGGGGGGGGGGGAGTATTACTTTGTGTTATTTGGTTAGTTTACCATGTTAGTTACACAATGTTATATTGCAGTTATCATGTTACTTTTATTTTTATTTCTTTGATTTGTAAGGGAAAAAATTGTGTTTGAAAACTTTAATAAAATATATATTTTTTTAAAATAAAAAATAAAAAGGTACAGTAATGATTTCCCTGTAGCAACATGTAGCATGGTAGCGTAGCGGTTATCACAGTTGCTTCACAGCTTCAGGGTCCCAGGTTCGATTCCTGACTTGGGTCACTGTCTATGCGGAGTCTGCACGTTCTCCCCGTGTGTACGTATGTTTCCTACGGGTGCTTCGGTTTCCTTCCACAGTCCAAAGATGTGCGGGTTTGGTGGATTGGCCATGCTAGGTTGCCCTTAGTGTTGAAAAAAGGTTAAGTGGGGTTACTGAGTTACAGGGATAGGGTGGAAGTGTGGGCTGGGGTAGGGTGCTCTTTCCAAGGGCTGGTGCAGAATCGATGGGCCGAATGACCTCCTTCAGCACTGTAAATTCTATGATGATTCTATGATGTAGAAGGAGGTCGCATGCAAGGTAGCTGCCACTAAGTCTTTGGTTCTTGGTTCTTTTTACCCGGTTTCTGGGGGTAATTGGTGGTCAGACTCGTCCCATTCGAGAGTTTTTGGTGAGAAGATGTCAAAAGGCGCAAGAAAGAATATAATTAAGAAAGGTGGGAGCGGCAGTTCTTCAGAGAAGCAGAGTAAGGTGCGGAGCCCAGGGGGATCGAAGATGGCAGAGGCAAGTTCATAGGGTGCAGACACACCTATCACTGTAGGTGACTGGATGCCCTGGTGCCGATAAAAGAGTCAAAAACTTGAGTATTTTTCTAAGAATTATTGGTTAATTCATTTGTGTTGTGACTCCAGGTCAAGTGGAGCTGGAATTGACCGTGCGCTGGCCCAGGTTATTCTAACACCGCCAACACCACAATGATATCACAGCTTTTGTAAAACTAAAAGAATAGTTTTAGTGAGGGGGGCGAGGGATCCTTCACCGGGGGGGGGGGGACCTCACGGACGGCCAGGGTAGCGATCAGGCGCCACCGATCCGCGGGCGTGCACAATCTCAGGGGGGCAGAGTCCAGAGTGAAACGCCCATGTTTTGATACTGGACTGGGGACATAGCCTCATTATTGGAGAATCCCACCCAGGATTTTCATGATGCTGCAGAGTGAAGATTCTTCAATTAGATTAATCAAAAAGAGTCATGCTGTCACTTGCCCTGTTTACATTCATCACACATTTCCCGTATAGGACACCATGTTGAAAACGTTGTCCATTTTTTAAAGTCAATTTTAAAAACACCATATCGAATAATGTCCATATTTTGAAAATTAGGAATATATTATCAAAATATAAATATTACGTCAAATATTCCTTCACCGCCGCTGGATCATAATCCTGGAACTGCTGCCCTAACATCACTGTGGGTGTACCTACACCACATGGGCTGCAACAGTTCAAGAAGGCAGCTCACCATTACCTTCGCCAAGTGCAATTAGTGCCCACATTCCATAAAAGAATGAAAACCACACCAATTTCTAAAAACGACCCCACGGTCTCTCCTTCGGGAAGTGATATCCTGGCATTGAGTTTTTTACTTCAGCAAATAGTACAGACATGTCTGTTGAATATAGTTAGCATTTTCTATTCTTGGACAATCCTGACTATATCACGGCATTGCTTAATAGCTTGGTGATGCATGTTAATTGTTTATAGCACTTGACTGATTTTTGTCAAATGCATGTGGTTGAAAAGCCGACTAACTGTACTGGCTTGACTGGGTTTTTTTTAACCAATGCACTTCACACAGGTTAAATGTGGATCAGAAATTGGCTAGCTGAAAGAAGACAGAGGGTGGTGGTTGATGGGAAATGTTCAGAATGGAGTACAGTCACAAGTGGAGTACCACAAGGATCTGTTCTGGGGCCGTTGCTGTTTGTCATTTTTATCAATGACCTAGAGGAAGGCGCAGAAGGGTGGGTGAGTAAATTTGCAGACGATACTAAAGTCGGTGGTGTTGTCGATAGTGTGGAAGGATGTAGCAGGTTACAGAGGGATATAGATAAGCTGCAGAGCTGGGCTGAGAGGTGGCAAATGGAGTTTAATGTAGAGAAGTGTGAGGTGATTCACTTTGGAAGGAATAACAGGAATGCGGAATATTTGGCTAATGGTAAAGTTCTTGAAAGTGTGGATGAGCAGAGGGATCTAGGTGTCCATGTACATAGATCCCTGAAAGTTGCCACCCAGGTTGATAGGGTTGTGAAGAAGGCCTATGGAGTGTTGGCCTTTATTGGTAGAGGGATTGAGTTCCGGAGTCGGGAGGTCATGTTGCAGCTGTACAGAACTCTGGTACGGCCGCATTTGGAGTATTGCGTACAGTTCTGGTCACCGCATTATAGGAAGGACGTGGAGGCTTTGGAGCGGGTGCAGAGGAGATTTACCAGGATGTTGCCTGGTATGGAGGGAAAACCTTATGAGGAAAGGCTGATGGACTTGAGGTTGTTTTCGTTGGAGAGAAGAAGGTTAAGAGGAGACTTAATAGAGGCATACAAAATGATCAGGGGGTTGGATAGGGTGGACAGTGAGAGCCTTCTCCCGCGGATGGATATGGCTGGCACGAGGGGACATAACTTTAAACTGAGGGGTAATAGATATAGGACAGAGGTCAGAGGTAGGTTCTTTACGCAAAGAGTAGTGAGGCCGTGGAATGCCCTACCTGCTACAATAGTGAACTCGCCAACATTGAGGGCATTTAAAAGTTTATTGGATAAACATATGGATGATAATGGCATAGTGTAGGTTAGATGGCTTTTGTTTCGGTGCAACATCGTGGGCCGAAGGGCCTGTACTGCGCTGTATTGTTCTATGTTCTATGTTCTAAATGTGTGTTAGCCAGTTTCCCAGACTTTTGCTGCAGAAGACACTTTAAGGCTGCTAGAATCATGGAGTTTTAAGAGTTTTATTACACAAAGGGGCCCTTCGACTCATCGTGGCTGTGCCGGCCATCAAGCACCTATCTATTATAATCCCATTTTCCCGCCCTTGGTCCGTAGCCTGGTCTGCTATGGCATTTCAAGTGCAACATCCAAATGCTTCCTCAATGTTGTGAGGGTTCCCATCTCTCCATCCTTTCAGGTAGTGAGTTCCAGATTCCCACAACCCTCTTGGGTGAAAAAGCTTTTCCTCAAATCCCTTCCAAATCTCCTGCCCCTCATCTTAAATCTCTGTCCCCTCGTTGTTGACCACTCCTGTCCTTTCCTATCTACCCTATCCATGGCCCTCATAATTTTGTACACTTCAATCAGGTTACCCCCCCCCCCCCCCTCCCCCGCTCCAAGTAAAATAACTCCCGCCTCTCTTCGGAGCAGAAACATTTCAGTCCAGTCCAGTTCTGGTGAATCTCCTCTGTACCCTCTCTAGTGCAATCATATCCTTCTTATTGTGTGGAGACCGGAACTGCACACAATATTCTCGCTGTGGCCTAATGAGTGTTACATAGCTCCATCATAACCTCCCTGCTCTTATATTCTATGCCTCCACTATTGAAGGCAACTATCCCATATGCCTTCTTAACCACCGTTTTTATCTGTCCTGCTGCCTTCTGGGATCTCTGGCATCCAGAGTCCCTCTGATCCTCTGTACTTTCTAATGTCCGTCTGTTCATTGTGTATTCCCTTGCCTTGTTAGTCCTCCCAAAATGCATCCCCACACTTTGCAGGGTTAAATTCCATTTGCCACTGTTCTGCCCATCGGACTGGATCATCTATATCATCCTGTAGTATATTTCCTCCTTGCTATTTACCACACCACCAATTTTCGTGTCATCTGCAAACTTTTGGTTCCTACCTCCTCCTTTCAGGTCTAGATCATTAATGTAAACTACAAACAGCAAGAGACCCAGCACCAATCACTGCAGTACACCACTAGACACATGCTTCCAGTCACAAAAACAACCTTCGACCATTACCCTCTGCCTCCTGCCACTAAGCCAATTTTGGATCCAATTTGCCAAATTGCCCTGGATCCCATGGGCTCTTCCCATGTGGGATGTTGTCAAAAGCCTTACTGGAGCTAATGTAGACTAAATCAACTGCACTGCCCTCATTTACATGCATAGTTACCTAAGCTGGGTGGCAGTGTGTTCTTTGAGGAGGATGCAAAGAGGCTGCAGGGTGACTTGGATATGCTCGCTGAGTGGACAAATACTTGGCAAATGCAATATATGTATTATGAGGTTATCCACTTGGTGGCAAAAACAGGAAGGCAGATCATTATCTGAATGGTGGCAGTTTAGGAAAAGGGGAAGTGCAACGAGACTGGAGTGTCATGGTGGAACAGGAGCTGAAGGCTGGCATGCAGGTACAGCAGGCAGTGAGGAAATGGCATGCTGGTCTTCATAGCGAGAGGATTTGAGTATAGGAGTAAGGATGTCTTGCTGCAGTTATACAGGGCCTTGGTGAGGCTACACCGTGAGTATTGTGTGCAGTTTTAGTCTCCTAGTTTGAGGAAGGACATTCTTACTATTGAGGGTGTCCAGCGAAGGTTCACCAGACTAATTCCTGGGATGGCAGGACTGACTATGAAGAAAGGCTGGATCGACTGGGTTTTTACTCACTGGGGTTTAGAAGAATGAGAGGGGATTTCATAGAAACATATAAAATCCTGAAGGGACTGGACAGGCTAGATGTCGGAAGAATGTTCCAGATGTTGGGGATGTCCAGAACTAGGGGTCACAGCCTAAGAATAAGGGGTAAGTCATTCAGGACTGAGATGAGGAAGAACTTCTTCTCTCAGAGGGTTGTGAACTTGTGGAATTCTCTACTACAGAAAGCTGTTGGGGCCAGTTTGTTGGATATATTCAAGAGGGAGCTGGACGTGGCCCTTGCCACTAAAGGGATCGAGGCGTATGTAGAGAAAGCAGGAGTGGGATACTGAATTTGCATGGTCAGCCATGATCATATTGAATGATGGTGCAGGCTCGAAGGGCCGAATGGCCTACTCCTGCACCTATTTCTATGACCTGTTTTATGCTCACATGTCAAGATGAGACAAGGGGGCATACATGCTCACCCATATTCTTCATCTAATGCCATGTGCTCTAATCATCCCTCCCTCCCCACCCCCCTCCCATCTACTGGAAGAGACAGAGGGACTTGTCAATTCAGGAGTCCCCTCATAAATTCCTTTCTTGCTCCAAATGGTGATATAGCCATATCTAATCATCCAGAACTAATTGACATTTGCCTTCCATCAACTTATTTTCCAGAAGTTCACTTAATGCCTTCTTGAAGTGTTATTAGGAATCGGCTTTTACTGCTTTCTCTGATACCTTGTTCCACAAATCAATCACCTGTCGGGTAAAGCAAAGTTTTGCACATCCAACATCGACACTACTTTCTCTGTGCTGGTGATCTAACCCAGCATGTCACACTAACAGTCTGTGAGATGTCTATGTCTTTAGTAATCTTAACTGAAGGGATCAGAGCCATCTACATTTCCAGGAATAGACAATAGAATAGAACATTACAGCACAGTACACATCCTTCGGCCCTCGATGTTGCGCCGACCTGTGAAACCAACCTAAAGCCCATCTACACTATTCCATTATCATCCATATGTTTATCCAATGACCATTTGAATGCCCTTAGTGTCCAGTACTGTTGCAGGCAGGGCATTCCACGCCCTTACTACTCTCTGAATAAAGAACCGACCTCTGACATCTGTCCTATATCTATCTCCCCTCAATTTAAAGCTATGTCCCCTCGTGATAGCCATCACCATCCGAGGAAAAAGGCTCTCACTGTCCACCCTATCTAATCCTCTGATCATCTTGTATGCCTCAATTAAGTCACCTCTTAACCTTCTTCTCTCTAACGAAAACAGCCTCAAGTCCCTCAGCCTTTCCTCATAAGATCTTCCCTCCATACCAGGCAACATTCTGGTAAATCTCCTCTGCACCCTTTCCAATGCTTCCACATCCTTCCTATAATGCGGCGACCAGAACTGCACGCAATACTCCAGATGCGGCAGCACCAAAGTTTTGTACAGCTGCAACATGACCTCATGGCTCCGAAACTCAATCCCTCTACCAAAAACACAGAAACACAGATCCATAAACCACTGACAAAAATACTTCATTTTTCTTTCAATCTTGGTCACTTGGATTAAGAAATTGAGAAATGTCTTCCGTGGCCAGGGACAATGTACTTTGTTTAATTCTGTGGTTCTGAAGATGAATTTGAAATGGGAAAAGGAATCAGTGGGATACCTGTCGAGAAACTATTTCCTGCTGTAGGCAATCATAAGCGTGGGACCCTACCTTCAAGTTAGAGCTATGACATGCATTCAGGAGTGAAATCAGAATGCATTTCTTCGCAAAAAGGTTGCAAATGCAGCAACAATCGAAACTTTGAGATCAATAGATATGTTAGATGAGCGATATGGGGCCAACGTGGTAAAGGGGCAGGAGTGCTGATCAACCACATTTTAACTGATGACAGAGGCAATTCTTGCTGTCCAATAGCCCATCATGTCCTTCTGCTCCTATTTTCAGGAAGCAGAGGGAGTTTTAAGTGATCTGTGGTTGTATTGTTGGATATCAGAAATAAGGGGCGGGATTCTCCGACCCCCCCCGCCGTGTCCCGAAGTTTCCGCCACCCCCGCCGATTCTCCGGTCCGCGATGGGTCGAAGTCCCACTGCTGGAATGCCTGTCCCGCCAGCGTGACTAAACCACCTTTTGAACGGCGGGAAAAGGCGGCGCGAGCGGGGTCCGGGGTCCTGGGGGGGCGCGGGGCGATCTGGCCCAGGGGGGTGCCCCCACGGTGGCCTGGCCCGCGATCGGGGCCCACCGATCCGCGGGCGGGCCTGTGCCGTGGGGGCACTCTTTTTCTTCCGCCTTCGCCATGGTCTTCACTATGGCGGAGGTGGAAGAGACCCCCTCCCCTGCGCATGCATGGACCCACGTCGCCCAGCAAAGACCTTTCAGCCCCGGCTGGCGTGGCGCCAAAGGCCTTTCCCGCCAGCCTGTGGAGCGGAAACCGCTCCGGCGTGGGCCTAGCCCCTCAAGGCGAGTGTTTGGCCAGAGTGGTTCCCACCACTCCATCACACCGGGACCCCCCACCCCGCCGGGTAGGGGAGAATTCCGCCCCTGGTATAGATTTGAGTTTAATTTAGTGTTTCTGTGCAAGAAGGGTCAACGTCTAGTTAGATTCATGTTGAACAAAAATGGGGGTTTTGCTTTCAGTTCCAAGAGTGCTGAGAGTTTACGACATGAAAAGTAAACATGAGGTTAGGGAAAGAATCAGATGGTGCTTAGCAACCAGGGGTCACTTCAGGAAAAACAGACCTTGTGATCGTGTTTAACTGAATTCATCGTAGTTGGAGAGTAAGCTAGACAGTGAACAGCTCACAGCTCCGCTATAAACAGGAAAACCATACAATGGAGTGATGGGCAAGAAAGCTAGGGCCAGAAACTAGTAGTGAAGAGAGAGGTTTCCAGGAAGATTGAAGCGAAAAGGAAAAAAGGAACCGGAATTTGAGCAGGTACTGATCGTTGAAATTAAAGACCAAAGCTGGTGAGGTTGGCTGGAGAAAAGCTAAATATCGAAGCAATCATAAGGTTTGTTGTCCTTATTTCCAATTTTTGAACAATATTCTGTTGGGGCCCCGAGTATCGGAGAGATTGTGTGAAAGCTTGAAAGCTCTTGCGTGGACTTCCGGTGGCGGCCATGGAGAGGTAGGTCGCACATTTGATAGCTCCCGCCTGTAACGGACTTTTGGACCTTTTTTCCCCGTTTTTTTCCGAATAAAGCAGTGAAGAGTGAAACAGTAAGGAGAAATCCCCCTCCGGTGTATGGAGAATTGGACCAGAAGTGGCCATGTGAGACGACAATGTCCTATAAGGGAGACGCAAGCAGAGCTGGTAACACGGGACAGCATGGCGGAGGGCAAGGGCCGCGGGGAGACGGCACAGTGGTCGACGGAGCAGCTGGTGAAGTTTTTCGAGATTGCTTCGCTAAGCTGAAGAAGGACACGCTGGACCCGGTTAAGGCTTTGATTGATCAAGTGGTTCAGAATCAGGAAACCCACGGGAGAGCGATCCAGGAGGTCGAACAAAAGATGTCTGAGCACGAGGAGTATATAACCGTCATGGAAAGCAAGGTGGAAATGATGAACGACTGCCAGAAAAGAATGCAGGAGAAGCTGGAAGACCTGGAGAATAGGTCCAGGAGGCAGAATCTCAGAATTGTTGGCCTCCCTGAAGGCAGTGAGGAATCGGATGTGAGGGCCTATGTGATGGACATGTTGGAGAAGTTGATGGGGGCTGGGGCGTTCCCTCGGCCTCTGGAATTGGACAGAGCGTACAGAGCCCTTGCGAGGAAGCCCAGAGCGAATGAACCGCCGAGGGCCATGGTGGTACGTTTTCACCGTTTCATGGAGCAGGAACACGTTCTGCGGTGGGCCAAGAAAGAACGGGGCAGCAAGTGGAACAACTGTGAGTTGCGCATCTATCAGGATCTGGGAGTGGATTTGGCCAAGAGGAGAGCTGGGCTCAAACGGCAAAAACGACCCTCTTTAAGAAGGGGGTGAAGTTCAGGATGCTGTACCCAGCCCGCCTGTGGATCACACATGAGGACCGGGACTTCTACTTTGAAACGCCAGGCGAAGTATGGACCTTTATTAAAGAAATGAAATGGAGGCGAATTAAAAGACATTTAAGCCTTGGAGATGTACTGTGGCAGCGATTTGTGGTGCTGGATTGTAAACATTTAAGTAGCTCTATGTGAAATAATGGGCTGTGTGGATGGTTAAAGGTTGATCTGTCTTGCAGGGGCCTTGTTAGTGGGGGGGGGGGGGGGGGGGGGGGAATGGGCTTTGAATTTAGTTCTGCTTTTTGGGTAACTATTTTTCTAAAGTGATTGTTTCTTCAGTTTTGTTTTCTATTGTTTGTTTGCTGGGGAATGTGATGCTTTTAAAATGTTTATTCATGTGGGGGGGTGGAGAGAGGAGAGTACAATAGGGAGACAGACTGCTTGGTGCCAGGGGCGGGAGCTATTGAGTCAGCACGGGTCAGCTGACTCTCGGAAGCGCAGGAGGGGGGTGGACAGGTGTTAAGTTGGAGCTTGACTTGGGGGATTGGGTTTTTAGTGTTGTTGCTAGGGGGAGGGGAGCGGTGGTGGGGGGGGGGGGGGTAGTGGGAGCTGCTTTGCTGACAGGGGAGGAACTGTTACCAGGGGACGAATGGGAGGTCGGGAATGGCGTCAGCTCGAGTGGGGACTCGAGGAAGCGGAGGGCGCAAGCTCGAGGCTGGCCTAAAATGGGTGATGGCTAGTCGACGGGGGGGGGGAGGGGGGTTGGAAGCCCCACATTCAGGCTGATCACATGGAACGTGAGGGGACTGAATGGGCCAGTCAAGCGGGCTTGCGTGTTTGTGCATTTGAGGGAACTGAAGGCAGACATGACAATGCTACAAGAGACACATCTACAGGTTACAGACCAGACGAGATTGAGGAAGGGGTGGGTTAGCTAAGTGTTCCACTCAGGACTGGACTCAATGACCAGGGGGGTAGTGATCTAGATCAGCAAACGAGTGGCATTCGAGGCAGGGAGAATCGTGTCAGACAAGGGGGGTAGGTACATAATTGTGAGTGGGAAGCTGGAGGGGGTGCGAGTGGTACTTGTGAACATATATGCTCCAAATTGGGACGACGTGGAATTTATGAGGCGGGTGTTGGGTAAGATCCCAGATTTAGAGTCACATAACCTGATCATGGGAGGGGACTTCAACGCAGTCATTGATCCGGGATTGGACAGGTCAAAATCCAGGACAGGGAGGAGACCGGCTGCGGCAAAGGAATTGAAGGGTTTCTGGAACAGATGGGGGGAGTAGACCTATGGAGGCTTACACGGCCGAGGATGAAGGAGTTTTCCTTTTTCTCACATGTCCACAAGGTATACACTTGCATCGACTTTTTTGTTCAAAGCAGGGCGCTAATACCAAAGGTGATGGATACTGAGTATTCGCCAATTGCAGTGTCGGATCATGCCCAGCACTGGGTGGATCTACGGGTTAGTGTGGAGAGAGGGCAACGCCCGCTGTGGAGACTGGATGTGGGGTTGCTAGCGGACGAGGCGGTCTGTGGGCGGGTTAATAAGTCCATCCAGAACTACCTGGAAACAAATGATGCGGGATAGGTCTCCGCAGCGACGGTCTGGGAAGCTTTGAAGGCAGTGGTCAGAGGGGAATTAATCTCGATACGGGCCCACAGAGAAAAGGTGGAACAGGCTGAGAGGGTCAGGTTAGTGGAGGAGATACTCCAGGTGGACAGGAGATACACGGAGGCCCCGGACGCAGGGCTACTGAGGGAGCAGCGGAGGTTACAGGTGGAGTTTGGGCTGTTGACCACAGGGAAAGCAGTGGAACAGTTGAGGAAGGCACGGGGGGGCGATCTATGAGTACGGTGAAAAGGCAAGCAGAACATTGGCGCACCAGCTTAGGAAAAGAGAGGCAGCCAGGGAGATAGGTAAAGAGTAGAGACGGTAATACTGTTCTGGACCCAGCGGGGGCGAACGAGGTGTTTAAGGACTTTTATAGTAAATTATAGGAGTCGGAACCCCCGGCTGGGGTGGAGGGGATGAGGCAATTTCTGGATCAGTTGAGGTTCCCGAGGGTGGAGGAGGACCTGGTGGAGGGGCTGGGAGCCCCAATTGAGACTGAGGAAATAATCAAGAGGCTGGAGGGCATGCAGTCGGGCAAGGCCCCGGGGCCTGACGGCTACCCGGTGGAACTCTATAAGAAGTTTTCAGAGATATTGAGCCCACTGCTGGTGAGGACATTTATCGAAGCAAGAGAGAAGGGAGTCCTCCCCCCAACAATGTCACAGGCCTCGATTTCATTAATCTTGAAACGGGAGAAGGATCCGGAGCAACGCGGGTCATACAGGCAGATTTCTCTACTGAATGTGGATGTCAAACTGCTGGCTAAGATACTGGCCACAAGGATAGAGGACTGTGTCCCGGAGGTGATAGAGGAAGACCAGACGGGATTTGTTAAGGGCAGGCGACTCAAGGCCAATGTTCGAAGGCTTCTAAATGTTATTATGATGCCCTCATAAGGAGAGGAGGCTGAGGTGGTGGTAGCGATGGATGCGGAGAAGGCTTTTGACTGGGTGGAGTGGAATTACCTGTGGGAGGCGCTGGGACGGTTTGGGTTTGGTGAGGGCTTTATTGACTGGGTGCGGTTGCTCTATCAGGCACCAGTAGCGAGGCTGCGTACGAACCGGCTGAGGTTGGGGTATTTTGAACTACACCGAGGGACGAGGCACGGGTGCCCCCTCCCCCCGTTACTGTTTGCTCTGGCCATAGAGCCATTGGCCATGGCGTTAAGAGCCTCTAGGAACTGGAAAGGGCTGGTTCGGGGTGGGGGGTGGAGCACCAGGTCTTGCTCTACGCAGATGACCTGCTCTTGTACATTTCGGACCCGTTGGAGGGGATGGGCGAAGTAATGCAAATCTTGTGGGAATTTGGCAATTTTTCGGGGAATAAATTGAACATGGGGAAAAGCGAGATGTTTGCAATCCAGGCAAGAGGGCAGGAGAAGAGACTGGGAGAGCTACCGCTTAGAATGGCAGGGAAGAGCTTTCGATATCTGGAAATCCAGGTGGCCCGGAAATGGGAGGTACTATACAAGTTAAACCTATCCCGGTTGGTAGAACAAATGGAAGGGGACTTTAAGAGATGGGACATGCTCCCGCTATCACTGGCGGTGAGGGTACAGACCTTGAAAATGACGGTCCTCCCCAGCTTTCTGTTTGTCTTTCAGTGCCTCCCCATCTTCATCCCTAAGGCCTTTTCAAGCGGGTGAATAAGATTATTTCGGGCTTTGTGTGGGCGAGTAAGACCCCATGAGTGAAGAAAGTGTGGCTGGAGCGCAGTCGGGAGGAGGGTGGGTTAGCGCTGCCGAACTTCTGCAATTACTACTGGGCGGCTAATATAGCCATGATTAGGAAGTGGGTAGTGGGGGAGGGGTCAACATGGGAGCGGATGGAGGTGGCGTCATGTAAAGATACCAGTCTGGGAGCATTGGTAACGGCACCTCTGCCGTTCTCACCCGATACTCCACAAGTCCGGTGGTAGTGGCGGCTCTGAGGACAGTTGAGGAGATACAAGAGAGTGGACCCCGATTTATAACAACCACAGGTTTGTACCGGGTGGGCGAGATGGTGTGTTCTGGAGTTGGCAGAGGGCAGGAATTAGAAGGATGGGGGATCTATTTATAGATGGGAGCTTTCCCAGCTTGAAAGCTTTGGAGGATAAATTTAAATTGCCAGCAGGGAATGGTTTTAGGTATTTGCAGGTGCGCGGCTTCCTGAGAAAGCAGATGCCGGCCTTTCCGCTGCTGCCGCCACGGGGGATACAGGATAGAGTAGTTTCCAGTACCTGGGTGGGAGAGGGGATGGTATCGGATATTTACCAGGAGCTTTCGGAGGCGGAGGAAACTCCGGTGGAGGAGCTTAAGGGCAAGTGGGATGACGAGCTAGGAGGAGAGATAGAGGCGGGTCTAGGGGCGGATGCCCTAAGCAGGGTTAATACCTGCACATCGTGCGCCAGGCTTAGCCTGATACAATTTAAGCTAGTCCACCGGGCACACATGACAGTGGCTAGGATGAGCAAGTTTTTCCGGGTCAAGGATAGGTGTGCGAAGTGGGCGGGAAGCTCAGCAAATCATGTCCACATGTTTTGGGGATGCCCGAAGCTTTGAGGGTTTTGGCAGGGTTTTGCTCAGGCAATGTCCACGGTGCTAAAAACACGGGTGGTACAGAGTCTGGAGGTAGCGATCTTTGAAGTGTCGGAAGATCCGGGAGTTCGGGGGGTGAAAGAGGCCAAGGTCCTGGCCTTTGCCTCCCTGGTAGCCCGGAGATGGATCTTATTAATGTGGAGGGATTCGAAGCCCCCGAGTGTAGCGACCTGGGTTAGTGACATGGCTGGGTTTCTCAGTCTTGAGAAAATAAAGTTTGCCTTAAGAGGATCAATGTTAGGGTTCTCCCGGAGGTGGCAGCCGTTCGTTGACTTTTACCATGTTGCTGTCATTGTTTTTGTCCTGTTATAAAAATTTTCAAATACCTTAATATAATAGTATTAAAAAAAAAAGAAAGCTTGTGCGTATTCACGAGAAAGGAATACTGAAAGGAGTTGGAAATCCCGGAGGCGGATCCTTGCTGAAAACAACCGAGAGAAAACATTGTTTGCAAGAAGATTCTACAGCAGGTCTTTTTGGGAGTGGAATTTGGAAACACTCATGTGATAATCATCTAATTTGCGTAAAAATCCACAAAAGTCTAATTTGGTGAAACCTACCACATGATTTCAGAGTGTGGTGTTGTCTGCCCACAGTTTACGGAGAACATCATAGTACAAGATATATTTTGTTACCTGAGCCATCCTGAACATCTGTGTGCATGTGTAAAGGTAAGTGGAAGTGAAGGAGTATTGTATATAGTCAAACTTTTCATGTTTAATGTTTTTTTGTTGTTAAAAGCCAATTGGCAGTTCTGAGATTCTGTTCATCCATGTTTTCTAAAAATAAGTAAAAGTTACTTTAATAAAGGCGAAGGGAGTCAGACGAGGAACACAAAGAAGACGTATATTTATAATATATATCATTTACAATGGGGCCCGGTTGAACCTCACCGGTCCTCTCTGTTGGTCGATTCCTATGTGGCCAACCTTATATACATGCTATCAGCCCCGTAGTTCGCAGGAGGAGCTCATGCTCCTCAAGATACATGGGGAAAACAATCAACCCAGCCCCATGTGTTCAGTGCAGGCTAATACAGTTATGGTCTTTTGAGCCAGGATTCCAGACTGGGCCTTCCCATGCAGTTTATAATATCAACTGGGATTGTAACACTGTTCTTTTCAGATTGTTCATACTTGAATAACACTCATTTTTAAATACATTCTTAAATATTGAATACTTGTCTTCCTGCTACAGTGACGTGCCAATGGTTGTAGATCATGGATAAACTGCTTTCTGTTACTTGAGGCCATAATATACAATATAAATAATAATTCAGTGTGTCTCCTGCCAACACAAGATGGCCACTGAGACCCATCTGCACATGTACAGAAAACTAGTGATGTCACTCCGCTGTCCCAGCCTGCCCGTGACGCCAGCGCATGCGTCAATGCCATCACCACGCACATACATGGTCTGCTGGTATTGTTTCAGTAGTTTCTGGAATAAAATGTTTTTTTTATTTGTTCACAGGAAGGAGCTATGTTAGTCATTTCTCATAATTAACTCTTAACTTTAGATATTAAAGAAACTGGAAGTATTTTTAGGCAAATTCACAGGAAACAAAATCATTTTACATTGATGCTGCAGCTGTAGGGCGAAGGCAGTTAAATCACAGGACAATATGTTGCACCAAAAACCCCGGATTATTCCTATTTCTACCAGATTGTGTCATTCCCCTCCAATATTAGTTATCCTGTAGAATGGTCATTTGACCTAGAAGTGATGTGCCGTACACTTGTGGCAACAAAGGATCCTGGTTGACATAATTTTTTTAAAAAACCATGAGGCCATAAGACATAGGAGCGAAAGTAAGGCCATTCGGCCCATCGAGTCCACTCCACCATTCAATCATGGCTGATTTCAACTCCATTTACCCGCTCTCTCTCCATAGCCCTTAATTCCTCAAGAAATCAAGAATTTATCAACTTCTGTCTTAAAGACACTCAATGTACTGGCCTCCACCGCCCTCTGTGGCAATGAATTCCACAGACCCACCACTCTCTGGCTGAAGAAATTTCTCCTCATCTCTGTTCTAAAGTGACTCCCTTTTATTCTAAGGCTGTGCCCCCGGGTCCTAGTCTCCCCTGCTAATGGAAACAACTTCCCTACGTCCACCCTATCTAAGCCATTCATTATCTTGTAAGTTTCTATTAGATCTCCCCTCAACCTCCTAAACTCCAATGAATATAATCCCAGGATCCTCAGACGTTCATCATATGTTAGGCCTACCATTCCTGGGATCATCCGTGTGAATCTCCGCTGGACCCGCTCCAGTGCCAGTATGTCCTTCCTGAGGTGTGGGGCCCAAAATTGCTCACAGTATTCTAAATAGGGCCTAACTAATGCTTTATAAAGCTTCAGAAGTACATCCCTGCTTTTATATTCCAAGCCTCTTGAGATGAATGACAACATTGCATTTGCTTTCGTAATTACGGACTCAACCTGCAAGTTTACCTTTAGAGAATCCTGGACTAGGACTCCCAAGTCCCTTTGCACTTCAGCATTATGAATTTTGTCACCGTTTAGAAAATAGTCCATGCCTCTATTCTTTTTTCCAAAGTGCAAGACCTCGCACTTGCCCACGTTGAATTTCATCAGCCATTTCTTGGACCACTCTCCTAAACTGTCTAAATCTTTCTGCAGCCTCCCCTCCTCCTCCATACTACCTGCCCCTCCACCTATCTTTGTATCATCGGCAATCTTAGCCAGAATGCCCCCAGTTCCGTCATCTAGATCGTTAATATATAAAGAGAACAGCTGTGGCCCCAACACTGAAGCCTGCGGGACACCACTCGTCATGGGTTGCCATTCCGAAAAAGAACCTTTTATCCCAACTCTCTGCCTTCTACCTGACAGCCAATCGTCAATCCATGTTAATACCTTGCCTCGAATACCATGGGCCCTTATTTTACTCAGCAGTCTCCCGTGAGACACCTTATCAAAGGCCTTTTGGAAGTCAACTTTTAAACATTTCATTAAGGCATTTATGGTTTTACAATAACAGAAGACACAAGTACAGATATAAACATAGTTCAACACGTAACACACCCCTCCATCTCCCACAGTTCTCACCTAATAAGCTAGGCCGACATAGTCTAACTCCCTCTGTAGCCATCTGGGATGGCCACTTCCAGAATACAAAATGGATGTTTGCAAAGACTGTAGGGAACTATGGACAATGCTAAGAAAGCAGGCAGGCACAGAGCCTGTACGTGTATTGGAACCGCAGCTCCCAGAGGAGACTGAAACTGTAGGTCTATTAGCATATTGATGGCCCATCTACGGGAACAAAGGGAGATATTCAAGTAACCGATCTGGCTGCAGACCTCATGGCACCAGTTCCCCAAACCGAAAGCACAAACAAAGCCAACGGCCACCTAGGACACGCCCAGCCATCAGTGCTCCCACACCTTTATTGGTCAAGATCAATACGAGTGATCAAGATACGGCCCAATTAATTGGGGCCAAGTTCAAGACCTGCCCAAAAGCGCCCGAAGCCCCTCTGGGTATAGGAAGAAGGCCCCGAGAGAGAATCGCTCTCTTGGAATCGGCTCTCACAGCGGAGAGACCCGTCCACCAGCTGCACCAGAAGCAAGTAAGTCTAAGGTCAACGCTCGCTACCAGACAGACGACCTTAGCTGTTCCCCTTCACCACTTCGACCCCAGCAGCCTCAGATCCGAACAACAGCCATTGTTCCTCTGACTGAGTGGGCGCCCAAAGCTAAGTATAGGCTTTAGCAGTAGTGATAGTTTAGTTTGTAGTACTTTGTGCATGAATAGATATTGCTGTGTGTGTAAATAAATAGTATTGACTTTGAACTAACTAACTGGTGTATCAGCTCTTTGATCAGTACTCGGGTTTGAACCTTGTGGCGGTATCGAGAGATACCTGGCGACTCTAAAGCAAACTTAATTAGGATTAAGGAAGGCAACCATATTGACCGCCATATTTAGAACCAAATAAAGAGAGCAACACCTCCCCCCTATACCCCCTTGCTCCCTAACTGACTCCCCCTTTATTGAATATGCTGACAGTTCAATTTTCTCCGAAGAAGTCGATAAAATGCTGCCACTCCGAAAGAACCCCAATGATGAACCTCTCAGAGCGAACTTGATTTTCTCAAGCCTGAGAAACCGAGCCATGACACTAAACCATATCCCTGTTTTCAGGGGCTTCAAGTCCCTCCAGGCTACTAAGATTCATCTCCGGGCTACCAAGGAGGCAAAGGCCAAAACATCAGCCTCTCTCTCTCCCTGGACTCCCGGTTTTCCGACATTCCAAAAATTGCCACCTCTGGACTCGGTGCCAATCTCACTTTTAACACCCTGGACATGACATCTGGCAAATCCCTGCCAGAATCCCCTGAGCTATGGGCATGCCCAAAACATATGGACATGATTTGCAGGCCCTCCTGCACATCGCCCACACCGGTCCTCTACCCAAAAAAACCTGCTCATCTGGGCCACCGTCATGTGTGCCTGGTGAACCACCTTGAATGGTATCAGGCTGAGCCTTGCACATGAGGAGGACATATTGACTCTGCTCAGGGCATCCTTCCACAGACCCGCCTCTAACTCTTTTCCCAACTCATCTTCCCAGTTACATCTTGTCTCCCCGATCTGGGTTTCCTCCCACTCCATAAATTCTTTATAAATTTCCGATACCTTCCCCTCCCCCACCCCCGTTCTAGAAGCTACCTTGTCCTGTGGCGGAAGAAGCGGAAAGGTAAAAACTTGTGTCCGCACTAAATCCCTTACCTGGAGATATCAGAACCCATTCCCTCCAGGCAATTCAAACTTCACTTCCAGATCCCCCAGACCGGGAAAGCTCCCATCAATAAAGAAATCCCCCAGCCTCTCAATACCCGCACTCTGCCACCTCCGAAACCCCCCGTCCATCTTCCCCGGCACAAACCGGTGGTTACCATAGATTGGAGCCCACATCCGACATTCACTGGTACAAAAGGTGAAGTCACACGGGATCAGGGGTGAGCTGGCAAGCTGGATACAGAACTGGCTAGGTCATAGAAGGCAGAGAGTAGCAATGAAAGGGTGCTTTTCTGATTGGAGGGCTGTGACTAATGGTGTTCCACAGGGATCAGCGCTGGGACCTTTGCTGTTCGTAATATATATAAATGATTTGGAGGAAAATGTAACTGGTCTGATTAGTAAGTTTGCAGACGACACAAAGGTTGGTGGAATTGCGGACAGCGATGAGGACTGTCAGAGGATACAGCAGGATTTAGATTGTTTGGAGACTTGGGCGGAGAGATGGCAGATGGAGTTTAATCCGGACAAATGTGAGATAATACATTTTGGAAGGTCTAATGCAGGTAGGGAATATACAGTGAATGGCAGAACCCTCAAGAGTATTGAAAGTCAGAGAGATCTAGGTGTACAGGTCCACAGGTCACTGAAAGGGACAACACAGGTGAAGGTAGTCAAGAAGGCATACGGCATGCTTGCCTTCATTGGCCGCGGCATTGAGTATAAGAATTGGCATGTCATGTTGCAGCTGTATAGGACCTTAGTTAGGCCACACTTGGAGTATCGTGTTCAATTCTGGTTGTCACTCTACCAGAAGGATGTGGAGGCTTTAGAGAGGGTGCAGAAGAGATTTACCAGGATGTTGCCTGGTATGGAGGGCATTAGCTATGAGGAGCAGTTGAATAAACTTGGCTTGTTCTCACTGGAACGACGGAGGTTGAGGGGCGACCTGCTAGAGGTCTACAAAATTATGAGGGGCACAGACAGAGTGGATAGTCAGAGGCTTTTCCCCAGGGTAGAGGGGTCAATCACTAGGGGGCAAGGTTTAGAGGAGATGTACAAGGCAAGTTTTTTTACACAGAGGGTAGTGGGTGCCTGGAACTCGCTGCCGGAGGTGGTGGAAGCAGGGACGATAGTGACATTTAAGGGGCATCTTGACAAATACATGAATAGGATGGGAATAGAGGGATATGGACCCAGGAAGATTTTAGTTTAGACATGCAGCATGGTCGACATGGGCTTGGAGGGCCGAAGGGCCTGTTCCTGTGCTGTACTTCTCTTTGTTCTTATGCTACCGAGCCACTCTTGGTGCTGGACATTGAAGTCCAGTGGGGGCGGGGGGGGAGAGGAGGAGAGAGGTTGAGTAGTTGAAAGATTTGGGACAGTGATTCCAAAGCTAGGCAGCTGTAGGCGTGGCCACATAAAGGGATGCACACAAGGCTAGAGTTTAAAGAAGCAGAGTTCTTGGGAGGTTTCTGGGCTGGAGGAGATTACAGAGATATGGACAGGCTAAAGTTTGGTACATGAAGAGAAGTTTAATATAGAGGTACTGGTGTGCTGGGAACCAACATCGGTGTGTTGGGTGAATGGGACTTGATCGGGATACAGTCAGAGTTTTTGATGAGCTCAAGTTTATGGAGGATGCAGATGGGAGGTCAAAGAGGGCAGCATTGGGATTGTTGAGTCTGGAGGTAACAAAAATCATGGATGAGAGTTTCAGCATCAGGGATATAGACAGGCAAAATGGTATTAGTGGAATTGGGTGATCTTAGTAATAAAGAGGGTATGAGATCAAAAGCTGAACTCGGGGTCAAATTGGATGCTACGGGTGTGAAAAGTAAAAAAAAAGACTGGCATTTAAATAGCATCTTTAAAGACTTCAGGATTTCCAAAAGACTTTTACAGCAAATTAAGTACTTCTGAAATGTAATTGCGTTGTAATGTAGGATTTGCAGTCTAGTCAATCCCTAGAAAATGAGCCAAAAGCAGATGGAAATGATGGCTATGGAACAGAGTTTGTAGCAGGGGCCGTAGATAGTGGCTTAATTTGGTGGAGTGGGGCATCTTGTGCCGTACACACTTAAAATATTTTCAGCATCTTTCAGTTTGACATTTTTTGCACCACAAATTCCTGGATTAGTGAGCAATAATAGTATGGTGAGAGAGAGGGAAAGGGGAGATACAAATGGGGTGGGGTGAGAAGGAAAGAGGCAAGGAGAAAAGGAAAGAGGGAGGCAAGGAGAGAAGGAAGGGGAGGCAAGGAGAGAAGGGAGGCAAGGGGAAAGGGAAGGGGAGGCAAGGAGAGAGGGAAGGGGAGGCAAGGAAGAGAGGGAAGGGGGCAAGGAGGGGGAAGGAGGCAAGGAGAGGGGGACCAAAGGAAAGAACAAAGAACTAAGAAAAGTACAGCACAGGAACAGGCCCTTCGGCACTCCAAGCCTGCGCCGACCATGCTGCCCGTCTAAACTAAAATCTTCTACACTTCCGGGGTCCATATCCTTCTATTCCCATCCTATTCGTGTATTTGTCAAGCAAAGAAGGGAAATGGGCAAGGAGAGGGGGAAGGGGGCAAGGAGATGGGGAAGGGGGCAAGGAAAGGGAGAAGGGAGACAAGGAGATGAGGAAGGGGAGGCAAGGAGAGGGGGGCAATGAGAGGGGGGAGAGGGAAGGGAGGGGGAGGGGGAAGGGGAGGCAAGGAGAGGGGGAAGGGGAGGCAAGGAGAGGGGGAAGGGGAGGCAAGGAGAGGTGGAAGCAGAGGCAAGGAGAGGGCGAAGGGGGGGCAAGGAGAGGGGGAAGGGGAGGCAAGGAGAGGGGGAAGGGGAGGCAAGAAGAGGGGGAAGGGGAGGCAAGGAGAGGGGGAAGGGGAGGCAAGGAGAGGGGGAAGCAGAGGCAAGGAGAGGGCGAAGGGGGGGCAAGGAGAGGGGGAAGGGGAGGCAAGGAGAGGGGGAAGCAGAGGCAAGGAGAGGGCGAAGGGGGGGCAAGGAGAGGGGGAAGAGGAGGCAAGGAGAGGGGGAAGCAGAGGCAAGGAGAGGGCGAAGGGGGGGCAAGGAGAGGGCGAAGGGGGGGCAAGGAGAGGGCGAAGGGGGGGGGAAGGGGAGGCAAGGAGAGGGGGAAGGGGAGGCAAGGAGAGGGGGAAGGGGAGGCAAGGAGAGGGGGAAGGGGAGGCGGGGGGAAGGGGAGGCAAGGAGAGGGGGAAGGAGAGGCAAGGAGAGAAGGAAGAGGAGCAAGGAGAGAAGGAAGGATAAAGGAGGGGGCGAGGGAAGGAGGAAGGGAAGGTTAAGAGAGAGGGAAGAGGGAAAAGAGAGATGTTACAGTAAAGGTTTATTTTGAAATCTTGTTCTGCAATTACTATTACACTGTTCACTGGACATTCTAATTTCTCTTCAAAATGCATCAGTCTCTACGGGAATCTTGACAGGCCTGAACAACAGTCTATCAACAACGAGAGTAAATTTAAGTACAGAAGGAAAAATAGATCGAGAGAAAATTAGAAAGGGACAATAAGAAAATGATGCAATTTTCTTAAAAAGTCATCTTAAGAATTGATAAAAACACATTTATTACCTCCAAGAAAGAGATGTCAGTTTCAATTCTTCTGGGCTGCTGAGATCAAGCGCTCTGCAGGAAATTGAATTGTGTTATTCAAGGTTCCTCACGTCATTAGGTATCAGTCCTAATTTTATGCAGCAATTTTTATTAGTTTTAACAATACAAATGCAATTTCTTGAAACTTGCGAACAATTTGACAGTGAACTTCCTTTTTCCTGAGCCCTATAACAGAAGAGCACAAGAGCACAAATGTTGGTCCAGCAATCTGAGTCAATTCTCAATGCATGGGGTATCTACTGCATTCCTTACCCACTAGTAACGTTTTAAACATCCTGTATTTTCCCAGCAAATTCCTAGCCAACGGCTTTGGACTTATTATTCGGACAAGCTCTTTGAAAACAGAAGCTGAATATAGAAGTGGTAATAAGGTGGAGCTGGCTGTTGTTAAGTAATGCTACATTTAAATATATTATGGTAACAGGGATTTGGTGCAATTAAATACAACACCCTCAACATTTATGTAGTAAAAGGGTATCTGGTAGCAAGGGTTAATGTAGGACTAGACATCAGTACGGCCCACACAGTGTGATGTAAAGAGATGCTTGACCTGAGACGAAAGTCAGTTATGAACTGGACAGCTGCACCAGGCTGGATTCTCCACCCAACCGCGCCACTTTTCTGCTCCGACCCGCCAGCAGGATTCTCCGTTACGCCGGCCGGTCAATGGGGCTTCCCATGGTGGGGCAGCCCCACATCGTCGGGAAACCCCCAGGCGCCGGCAAAACGGAGAATCCAGCCGGCGGAGAATCCCGCCCACCATGGAAGTGACATGATATGCAGGCATGCACATAATGAGATACAGACAGGCAGCTAATGAACGCAGAGGACAGGACATAACCAATCAGCAGGCAGAACACTTGGGGGTGGTTTCCCACTATAAAAGGCACGAGGCACTCACACTCGGGCTCTTTCCACTGGGGACATCTACAGGGTGAGTCAGGGTGTATATATCACATAACACCTCCAGCACGTGGCTAAGAGCTAGTCTGGTTCAGTCAGACAGAGTAATCACACTTAGGTTAGCAGAGTCGAACTCAGAGAATTGTGCTAACTGTGTGCCAGGTTCTATAAATCAGGTTGAACTAACTTCAAGGTCTGGAGTATCTTTCAGCTAAAGCTGCATCCAGTTGCAGCCCGTGTTATCTCAGTTAGTCTCGGTGCTGGTGACCATCATTGCTTGTCATTAAAAAACCATCATTTTTTCATTCTTTCAGTCAGATGTGGGAGTCGCTAGTTGGGCCAGCATTTATTGCCCATTCCTAATTGCCCCTTGAGCTGACTGGGTTGATGCGTTTTGTGCCACAAAGAGTCCAGCACGAGTTTGTAGAGTCAAACAGAAAGTAACTTTTTTTTCCAACAATATTTACACAGCACCAGCTGTTCACTACTGGTCCCCTCTCTCTAGCCGGTACCACACTGGCCAGCTCTATTTATACAGTTGAAAGGTTAACGATTGTACACCCACCCCCCCTATTGGGGCAGTTCATATGCCTTAAGATTTAATGGGGCAACCAATTGTCCCCAACCAGTAAGATCCGGGCAGGTTATAACACTGGGCCATTTCTGAGGGCAGTTAGGAGGCCTGGAGTCACATGTACGTCACACCAGGTAAGGGTGGCAGATTTCCTTCCCTAAAGGACATTAGTGAACCAGATGGATTTTTACAACAATTGACAATGGATTCATACGCATCATTAGGCTTTGAATTCCAGATTTTTACTGATTCCAAATGTCACCATCTGCCATGGTGGAATTCGGACCAGTGTCCCCAGAGCATGACTCTGGGTCTCTGGAGTACTGGTCCAGTGACAATACCACGACACCACTGCCTCCCCCTTTAGGGAAGGAAATCTGCCATCCTTACCTGGCCTGGCCTACATATGGCCTCAGACCCAAAGGAATGTGGTTGACTTTTAACTGCCCTCTACAATGGCCTTAGCATGCAACTCAGCTCTTGGACAATTAGAAATGGGCAACAACTGCTGGCCTTGCCAGACATGCCCACGTCCCATGAAAAAAGAAAAAAATGTAC
This sequence comes from Scyliorhinus torazame, assembly GCF_047496885.1. Lineage (NCBI taxonomy): Eukaryota > Metazoa > Chordata > Chondrichthyes > Carcharhiniformes > Scyliorhinidae > Scyliorhinus > Scyliorhinus torazame. Next base: position 77,988,711 of record NC_092715.1, read on the forward strand.
CTAGTTAAGCGTCATCAATAAACAGTTAAGGTTCATCCATCCAAGTCTCGACTACTTTGTGAGACCGGCTGGACATACAACATGAATTCAGTTATTGGAAAAACCCAGAATCTCAGAAGCTGGAGTAGAAATTCTAAAGTTGGAAAATTAAAGGAGCAGCATTCTGACCTGACTGGAAGCATCTGAAGTGAAGACACTGAGAGGGATTGCCTGAAAGAAGCGCCATTGCAGGACTGGAAGCTGAAGGCAGAAGGAAGAAACCCCACAGTGCATCTGAGGACTCCACAAGATCTCGTGGAGGGCCATGGTGAATGGCCACAGAGTGATGAGTCAGAGGACCGAGCAAGCATGAGCAAAAAATTCAGTTCGAAGCCAGGGCTATTTTGAAAAGCTTCAGTACCGACAAGCACCATGACTGCGACCGGCCGCAGTCAGAATTGGTGCCATACCACATGCCAGCCGAGCTTGTAAGAAAAAATGGTTTCTGCAGCGTCCTCTTTAAAACCTGGACAGCATTTGAAGCTATGTTTACCTGAACTTTAAAGCAAACATGGACGCAAAAATCAACATTACCAGACCAATTTGGATGATCCAAGGGCCAAACCAAACAAAAAGGGTGGGATTTAACTAAATAGGAACAAAGTCCCATAGCAAGCACATTGAGCCAGTGACAATACAACTACGCCACTGCCTCCCCAGTGGAGATCAGTATTGAATGGCGCTTGCCAGAGGCGAAGAAGATAGATCTCATGCCTCGGGTACCTTGGGAATCTGCACATTAAAGTGAGACTAGCTGTCTCGCTATACAGATTTGCTAAACAGTGGTCCTACCCACAATGGGTGGGATTTACATCGCACATCCCGTGAGATCGCGTTGGATCTCTCGAGACATTGAGCACCACATAGATCCCGGGAGCGGGGTCTCCCGACTTCTATCGGCCACGCTGTGCTGCAGCGAGCTGCTTATCTTAGGGCCATCGCACCCAAAATTTGAGACTTTGGCAGAAAGGTTTCTGAAGATACACGATAGCTTCAGGATTAGATAAAAAGACAAGTGAATACACAATTTTATTCAATCGGTCCGATTACCGATAATATTATTGCAAGGCACAGAATAAACAAACCCTCAGATAAAATTTGATACAGTTCTAAAATAATTTGCTATGTATTTTAATCTAAGGAGCAAAATGTCGGAGGGCAAAGTTCAACAAACGTAGCCAACAGCCCAGAGAACCAGTTGACTCTTTTACAAACTAATTACACAGAGTGGCTTCAAGTCAGAATTCATAAGGGACAGGATTGTTGTTGCAGTTGCTGACTATACCCTTTCAGACAAACTACAAACCAAGAAAGATCAACTCTAGAAATGGCCATCCAAATAGACAGTCTGAAATCCACCAACAACATCAATACATTTAATGTGTCGAAAGCAGCCATTATACAGAGTAGCAAATGAATCAAAGGCTAATAGAGATTCCAAACCAGAGGAAGTAATACCCAAACAGACCACAAGAGGGTGCACAACTATGTCAGCATGGTGGAGCCAGAAGACCTCACAGGCAGGAGCAATGTCCAACAATCACTGTGCTGTACCTCATCTGCAACCAAGTGATGTAAAGCCACAGCACCCACACAGTCAGAGGATCTCAAGGACCCATGAAATAGAAGTACCACATCAGGAAGAAACCATACCATGGACGGCACGGTAGCACAATGGTTAGCACTATGGCTTCACAGCTCCAGGGTCCCAGGTTCGATTCCCGGCTTGGGTGACTGTCTGAGCTGAGTCTGCATGTTCTCCCCGTGTCTGCGTGGGTTTCCTCCCACTGTCCAAAGATGTGCAGGTTAGGTGGATTGGCCATGATAAATTGCCCATACTGTCCAAAAGGGTTAGGTGGGGTTACTGAGTTATGGGTGTAGGGTGGAAGTATGGGCTTAAGTGGGGTGGTCTATCCAAGGATCGGTGCAGACATGATGGGCCAAATGGCCTCCTTCTGCACTGTAAATTCTATGTTCATAAATTCTATGTTCTTGGTTCCATTTTTCCCTGGCACTGCCAATCATCTATTAATGAGGAATCCACCAAGACAGCATCGCACCTCCCGCGCGGGGCCCGGGGGGAGGGGGAGGGGGGGTGTTAACCACAGTACAGGACTCGGCTCAACCCGAGGCCAGATGCAATACCCAGCCTCTCAGCATGTCGCAGCCAGAAGGGACATCCCAAACTTCAGCTTCAACAGGATACCAGCCACAGAACCGGACTTGACCCAGCCCAGCACCTCGCAACAGACAGGAATTGATATCTCCAGTACACCCCAGCACTCACAATCCAGCCAGACCTGCATCTCTCCAAGCCCATCCAGGGCAGTGCACCAACCCCAAGTATACTGAAGAAAAGAAAAGGATGATTACGCCAACCCTATCTGGGGAGACCCCATCACCGAGAGAAGAATAGGCAAGACACCCAACAATTGGGTATCCTACGGGCGGGGGGGGATTCCTGCCTCCTCAGTATAACCTACTCACCCAAATGGAGAGAGGAGGGGAAAAAAAACAGAAAAAACCCTAAGTAAAGAATGAAAGATACCAACCATCACCCAGCACTGTCTGCCATCACAGGAAGGATACAGAGAACAATCTCTCTCTTCAACAGCCAAGGATTAACCAAAACCACCTCACCATGTGCCACCACTCATACCCTCCCATCCTAATAGCTCTGAAACAAAAGAGACCCAGAGGAAAACATCCAACCTCATGGAAGAGCCAGGAGGAACCCAATCCGCCCCAGGTTACATAATCTGACCAGACCATCGAAGGAGAAAGGCGTAGATTCAATTCAAAATAACAAAAAAACAAATAAAAACCCGAGTTAGCTCGAACCAAGGCGCTAGCCTCAATCTTAGTGACGGCTTAACTAACCCTATCATCCAAAACTCCACCCCAACATCTGCCAATCACCCCGACCTGGCCTCACTCATGTTTGTTATAAGATAAGGAGTGTGTCAAAAAAGCATTCACCTCCCATAACCACAAGGATTACAACACAATGACAAAAAGGCATGAAACTGCACAGAACACATTTTAAATAATCTGCTCAATATGATTTTTACTAGAACAGGATAACAGTCGGCACTCGCCCTCGTGCTCACATCTTGCATGCCCGTGCAGGAAAAAAGATAACAATAAATATTAAACGACTTCAATCACAAGGAAGTAATGGCCAGAATTATGGAGGAATTGCAGGGGGGCACCATTTACGTTGCTCGAGAAGGCCGATACCAAGACGGGATCAATAAACCCTCCTCAGGATCTCTCAGGGATTCCAATTAATAAAGCGCCTTCTGGGACTGGGAAAAAGTACCATCCACAGTGTGATGTAAAGACACATAATCTTTATTGATGTCACACGTAGGCTTACATTAACACTGCAATTAAGTTACTGTGAAAATCCCTAGTCGCTGCACTCTGGCGCCTGTTCAGGTACACAGAGGCAGAATTCGGAATGCCCAATTCACCTAACAAGCCCGTCTTTCGGGACATGACCTGTGACAAGAGTCAGTTGTGGACTGAACAGAGAGCCCCGTGTAGAAGCAAGCATGGCGACAGCTTATGTGTATAGTTATGTGTTGTCAATAAACATTTAATGTTCACCCATATAAAACACAAACCTCTTCATGGGATCCAGTAGAGATAACAATTTATACATGTGATTGTCTTTGATCTGATATGTGATATTTGTGGTCCTGGAGGCAAGTTGTTTGAGACCACACTGTTAACATTAATCCTTTATACTAAAATACACTATTATACTTGGACTCTATACTACAATACACTATTATATTAGAACTCTGTACTACAATGCAATTACGTGTAGCAATTTAGTCCAGGGAAGGAAGGGGTGGTCGGATCTGTATCAAACCGGTTTGCAAATGCTGCTGCAACTCGCTACATGCCTCTTTCTAGCCCCATCCCCCACCACGTGATGTTTACTGTGTCAGTATCGAGCCCAAGTTATTACGACTTGTTCAACTAGATGCAACCCGGGTGAGACTAATCCCCACACTGACGAGAGTTTCCTTAAGTGTCAGTGAAATAGTTTGGTGTCCCACTCTCTGGGAAGCGGCAATATCACTGGGTGGACTGAAAGGGACGCCATTCGCCTGGTCCAATGCCCAGATTAAAAGGAGACTTTATTTTTCAGCAACTGTAAACAACTCTTGTTCAACGTCCGATTTGATTTTCGACAACACGCAGTGACATTATCAGCGCATTGTCACGAAACGGAGATATCAGAATTAAACCAAATTGCGATAAACATGTTATGCAAACTCTACATAATACAAATTGCTGAGGGGGTGGGGGTGGGAGAGAGATAGAGAATGGAACACAATCCTCATAAAACGTTCCGTTCAAGCCGGGGCACTTGGATCTGCCGGAGAAAAGCAAAGGAATGCAGTGCAATAATGATCATTGGTGGTTTAACAGAGCAGCAAGCTGTCAGTGCAAGTATTACTTACGCCTTGAGAAGGTGCTCCACTCTGCAGCGAACTTCAGTCCGCAGTCACTGTTATCCCGCTGGCAGCTTCTGGTGCAAGTGCTGAGAAGAGGAAGGAGCAAAGTTAACACTGTCACTACTGCACTGCCATAAAGTGAGAATGATGTGGAGATGCCGGCGTTGGACTGGGGTGGGCACAGTAAGAAGTCTTACAACACCAGGTTAAAGTCCAACAGGTTTGTTTTAAATCACTAGCTTTCGGAGCACTGCTCCTTCCTCAGGTTAATGAAGAGGTATGTTCCAGAAACATATATGTAGACAGATTCAAAGATGCCAGACAATGCTTGGAATGCGAGCATTAGCAGGTGATCAGATCTTTACAGATCCAGAGATGGGGTAACCCCAGGTTAAAGAGGTGTGAATTGTGTCAAGCCAGGGCTGTTGGTAGGATTTCGCAGGCCAGATGGTGGGGGATGAATGTAATGCGACACGAATCCCAGGTTCCGGTTGAGGCCGCACTCATGTGTGCGGAACTTGGCTATAAGCTTCTGCAAACAATGCCGCAACCTCAAACAAACCATTGTTTGCAGCAAACTACCCAGCCTTCAGAACAGTACGAAGTCTTACAACACCAGGTTAAAGTCCAACAGGTTTGTTTCGATGTCACTAGCTTTCGGAGCGCTGCTCCTTCCTCAGGTGAATGAAAAGGTCTGTTCCAGAAACACATATATAGACAAATTCAAAGATGCCAGACAATGCTTGGAATGCGAGCATTAGCAGGTGATTAAATCTTTACAGATCCAGAGATGGGGTAACCCCAGGTTAAAGAGGTGTGAATTGTCTCAAGCCAGGACAGTTGGTAGGATTTCGCAGGCCAGATGGTGGGGGATGAATGTAATGTGACATGAATCCCAGGTCCCGGTTGAGGCCGCACTCATGTGTGCGGAACTTGGCTATAAGTTTCTGCTCGGCGATTCTGCGTTGTCGCGGGTCCTGGAGGACGCTTACCCGGAGATCAGAGGCTGAATGCCCTTGACTGCTGAACAGTGACCACGACACCACACAACCCTGCCATGGCAATCTCTGCAAGACGTGCCAGATCATCGACATGGATACCACCATTACACGTGAGAACACCACCCACCAGGTACGCAGTACATACTCGTGCGACTCGGCCAACGTTGTCTACCTCATACGCTGCAGGAAAGGATGTCCCGAAGCGTGGTACATTGGCGAGACCATGCAGACGCTGCGACAACGAATGAACGGACATCGCGCGACAATCACCAGGCAGGAATGTTCCCTTCCAGTCAGGGAACTCTTCAGCAGTCAAGGGCATTCAGCCTCTGATCTCCGGGTAAGCATTCTCCAAGGCGGCCTTCAGGTCGCGCGACAATGCAGAATCGCCGAGCAGAAGCTTATAGCCAAGTTCCGCACACATGAGTGCGGCCTCAACCGGAACCTGGGATTCATGTCGCATTACATTCATCCCCCACCATCTGGCCTGCGAAATCCTACCAACTGTCCTGGCTTGGTACAATTCACACCTCTTTAACCTGGGGTTACCCCATCTCTGGATCTGTAAAGATTTACCACCTGCTAATGCTCGCATTCCAAGCATTGTCTGGCATCTTTGAATCTGTCTATATATGTGTTTCTGGAACATACCTCTTCATTCACCTGAGGAAGGAGCAGCGCTCCGAAAGCTAGTGACATCGAAACAAACCTGTTGGACTTTAACCTGGTGTTGTAAGACTTCATAAAGTGAGAAAGTTAACCTGGGGGAAAGACGCCTGAGCTGAACTCTGGGAAGGATGTGACCAGTCAGTCAATTCACTGTGGCAAATGGAGTGAGAGATTTGTTGAACAAAACACATGGCACACAGGCTAGGCAAATGGAACAAAAGTCACAAACTAATAATGCCCAACTTAATATATATAATTTCCCATTGCTCCGACTCACTTCCTTTCCTGGGTCAGAGCAAATGGTGGTCACACTCTGCAGCCACTCCTGAAAGGTCTCCCAGTCAATGACAGCCATATACTGTTGGGAAGTCATGTTGCATGAATGATTGATTAACATTACACACCATTGTCGATTTGTGGAAAAGGTATCCAACAATGTGTGGAATGAGAGTTCTGATCCTCCGCAACTTGCTGGACAATGTATGTTAATCTGCTATTTGTTCTCACTGTAAAGCTCCCCCCTTTGAACAGCAGAGCAGAGGAAGCTAGAAAACTGCCGGTGGACAATGGTATCCCCCACAACCCTTCCCAACGCCCACTGAGACTCTGAGCAGCCAATCGAGGACGGGCCGAGAAATGCGAGTGGGGAACGATTTCCAGGCGAGTCGCGAACATAAGGCAAAATTAAAAATCAGGAGGCGGCAGGGTGGCGCAGTGGTTAGCACTGCTGCCTCATCACGCTGAGGATTCGCGTTCGATCCCAGCCCTGGGTCACTGTCCGTGTGGGGTTTGCATATTCTCTCCGTGTTTGCGTGGGTTTCTCCCCCACAACCCAAAGATGTGCAAGTTAGGTGGATTGGCCAGGCTAAATTGCCCCTTGGGAAAAATTAATTGGTTACACAAAATTCTTTTTTTTTGTAAATTGAAAATCAAACAGAAAAGTTTTTATAAATCGTGCGAAAAAGTGTAAATCAAATGGCGTGAACAGTGGTGAACGATGATGAACGGTCGACTCTGAACTGAGCACAGTACAAAAGTGGTTCTTTGTTTTAACTATGAAACACTAACAGCGATATAGTTGCAGCATGTTTTACAAGCCTAAAAACTTTCAAAGCTCTTTATGTAATTATTTAACAGCAACATCAAGAATATTAAATAAGAGGAGAACAATTATGAAAGCACAAGAACTTGAAGCTTGTTTGAGGGCGAGTTGTGGGACAGACACCCACTTTCTGAGAAAAGCAAATTTCTACGGATGCTGGAATCCGAAACAAAAACAGAAAATACTGGACAATCTCAGCAGGTCTGGCAACATTTGTGGAGAGAGAAGGGAGCTAATGTTTCAAGTCTGGATGACTCTTTTGTCAAACTCTTTCGGAAACTGCCTTGCCCCTCCCGCCATGGCACAACCCTTGCCCAGGTGATCGCCTCTGCTTCCAACACTTTGGCTGGGATCCGGGAGTTTGGAGTTGAATTCCAGATATAATCCCAGGGGATAAAGAGAACTAGTGGGTTATGACTACAGGCCTATCATTGAAGCATCATCCCATGGCAGCCAAGGTGTTCCACCACAGAACTGAATTTTGCAGATGCTGGCTGATGCTCGATTAATGACTCCAGAAGCGAGATTGGATGCCAATTGAAGGCTTTATTGGACTAGATGTTTCCCCCAGCAGCGCAGGTACAGAATGCAGCTGCTAGGGAGACACAGGCTCTTATACTCCGCCTTACTGGCCGGAACCAGCAGGCAGGCTTCACCAATGATCTTTCTATCTCAGGTACCTCCCGCACCAATGATCTTACAGCCTCAACTTAGGTACCGTAATACCCCTAATACCGACTACCACATTCACTCCCTGTTAAAAAAAAGAGTCCGGCGGGGGGGGGGGGGGGTCTTGCGTCATACAGTGGCAGAGGTTATGGTGGTACCTGTCGGTGGTACACGGTTTTGCCTTATTACATGTCACAACTATTTACAGTATTCATTTTACATGTCCATATCAGATGAAGTAATTAGTCGATCGGGGGCCCTGGCCTACTCTGTGATCGTCGCAGTTTTGGCAGTGATGCAGGCGCCGGCTCGGTCATCTGTGACTCCGGGAGCGTGACTTCGGCTTCTTCGATAGTTTCATCACCCCTACCCCTGGACCAGTGGTAGAACCGATCCACCTGGGAAGGGGGCAGCTGTGGGGTGCGCCGGTGGGTGGGAGGGTGTGGTTGGTGGGGGGGGGTTCAGCGGGCACCAGGTCCTACAGGGAGACCGTATCCTGCCAGCCGTTGGGGTACGCCACGTAGGCATACGGAAGGTTAGCGTGAAGGAGGTGGACCCTCTCTACCAATGGGTCCGACTTGTGCGCCCGCACATGTTTGCGGAGCAGAATGGGTCCAGGAGCTGCCAGCCAGGTTGGAAGTGAGGTCCCGGAGGACTTCCTAGGGAAGACAAGGAGACGTTCACGAGGTGTTTCGTTTGTCGTGGTGTACAGCAGTGATTGGATGGAGTGGAGTGCATCAGGAAGGACCTCCTGCCAGCGGGACACTGGGAGATTTCTGGACCGTAGGGCCAGTAGGACGGTCTTCCAGACCATTCCGTTCTCCCTCTCTACCTGTCCGTTTCCCCGGGGGTTATAACTGGTCGTCCTGCTCGAGGCGATGCCCTTGCTGAGCAGCAATTGACGCAGTTTGTCGCTCATGAAGGAGGACCCCCTATCGCTGTGTATATAGGCGGGGAAACCGAATAGGGTAAAGATACTGTGGAGGTCTTTTATGACGGTGGCTGCGGTCATGTCGGGGCAGGGGATGGCGAATGGGAACCGCGAGTACTCGTCAATCACATTCAGGAAGTACGTGTTGTGGTCGGTGGAGGGGAGGGGCCCTTTGAAGTCCATATTGAGGCATTCAAAGGGACGGGAAGCCTTTATCAGGTGCACTTTCTCTGGCCTGTAGAAGTGCGGCTTGCACTCCGCGCAGATTTGGCAGTTCCTGGTAGCGGTCCTGACCTCCTCGAGGGAGTAGGGCAGGTTGCGGGTCTTGATAAAATGGAAGAATCGAGTGACCCCCGGGTGGCAGAGGTCCTCATGGAGGGCCCGGAGTCGGTCCACTTGTGCGTTGGCACATGTGCCGCGGGATAGGGCATCAGGAAGCTCGATTAGCTTCCTGGAACGATACAAGATCTCATAGTTGTAGGTGGAGAGCTCGATCCTCCACCGTAAGATCTTATCGTTCTTTATCTTGCCCCGCTGTGCATTATCGAACATGAAAGCTATCGACCGTTGGTCAGTGAGGAGCGTGAATCTCCTGCCGGCCAGGTAATGCCTCCAGTGCCACACAGCTTCTACTATGGCCTGGGCCTCCTTTTCAACGGAGGAATGACGGATTTCTGAACATGGAGGGTGCGTGAGAAGAAGGCCACGGGCCTGCCCGCTTGGTTGAGGGTGGCTGCCAGAGCTAGGTCGGATGCGTCGCTCTCGACTTGGAAGGGAAGGGATTCATCAATTGCGTGCACGTGGCCTTTGCGATGTCCGCCTTTATGCGGCTGAAGGCCTGGCGGGCCTTTGCCGACAGGGGGGGAACCGAGGATTGGATTAGTGGGTGGGTCTTGTCTGCATAATTGGGGACTCACTGGGCGTAATATGAAAGAAATCCCAGGCAGCGTTTCAGGGCCTTGGAGCAGTGGGGGAGGGGAAACTCCATGAGGGGGCGCATGCGTTCGGGATCTGGGCCTATGACTCCATCATGCACTACGTAGCCGAGGATGGCTAGATAGTCGGGGCTGAACACGCATTTGTCCTTGTTGTAGGTTAAGTTAAGGGTTTTTGCGGTATGGAGGAAATTGCGGAGGTTGGTGACGTGGTCCTGCTGGTCGTGGCCGCAGATGGTGACATTGTCGAGGTACGGAAACGTGACCCGCAAACTGTACCGGTCAACCATTCGCTCCATCTCCCGTTGGAAGACCAAGACTCCATTTGTGACACCGAAGGGAAACCTTAGGAAGTGGTAAGCCCATCTGCTTTGAATGCAGTGTACTTGCGGTCGCCCGGGCGGATGGGTAGCTGGTGGTAGGCGGATTTGAGGTCCACCGTGGAAAATACCTTGTATTGTGCAATCTGATTGACCAAATCAGATATGCGGGGAGAGGGTACGCGTCGAACTGCATATACCTGTTGATGGTCTGACTATAATCGATGACCATCCTATGCTTCTCCCCGGTCTTTACAACCACTACTTGAGCTCCCCAGGGGCTGTTGCTAGCCTCGATAATACCTTCCTTCAGTAGCCGCTGGACTTCCGACCTAATGAAGGTCCAGTCCTGGGCACTGTACCGTCTGCTCCTGGTGGCAACGGGTTTGCAATCCGGGATGAGGTTCGCAAAAAGGGAAGGCGGGTCGACCTTGAGGGTTGCGAGACTGCAGACAGTGAGGTGGGTATAGGGCCGCCGAATTTAAAGGTTAAGCTCTGGAGGTTGCTTTGGAAGTCCAATCCCAGGAGCGTGGCAGCGCAGAGGTGATGGAGGACGTAGAGTTGGAACTTTTTTAATTCTCTTCCCTGGACCATGAGGTTCGCTACGCAAAACCACTTGATCTCTACAGAGTGGGACCCGGAGGCCAGGGAGATTCTTTGGTTAACTGGGTGTATGGGAAGAGAACAGCGCCTTACCGTGTTGGGGTGTATAAAGCTCTCTGTGCTCTCGGAGTCGATCAGGCAGGATGTTTTGCGGCCGTTGATGAGCACGGTCGTTGTCGCGGTCGAAAGCATTCGGGCCTGAGACTGGTCCAGGGTCACCGAGGCGAGTCATGGTAAAAGTTGAAGAGTTTCCTCGGGCGGTGTGTGGTCATCCGAATCGGGGTCCTGATACTCCAGCCAAAATGGCGGTGCCCAGGGGTCGCACATGGCTGGGGGTGGGCAAGTTGGTGGCGCCCACGCATCGCACGTGGTCCCTGGGGAACAAGATGGTGGTGCCCGGGGCCCGCACATTGCTCGGGAAAATGAAGATGGCGGCGCCCGCGGCCCGCAGGTGGCCCGTGGAGAGAGTTGTGATGGCGGCCCCGGTTCGCCCCCGGAGACAGCGGCAACCGCCCGGGCCTGGCATACCGCCACAAAATGGCCCTTTTTGCCACAACCTTTGCAGGTGGAGGAGCGGGCCGGGCAGCGCTGCCGGGGGTGCTTGGCTTGCACGCAGAAATAACAGCGGGGCCCCCAGGGTTGCCTGGTAGCCGCGTGGCACAAGCTTGTGGGGGGGATGCATCGGGGTCGGCCGCGGGTGGGTTCCACGCTGCCCAAGGGGCTGCCGTGCAGTCGGGGACGTCCCAGCGGGCGTTTTGTGAGGCCACATCCAGGGAGCTAGCAAGGGCCCATGCCTCCTTAAGGCCTAGTGTCTCTTTTTCCAGCAGCCGCTGACGGATTTGGGATGACAGCATACCTGCAACGAATGTGTCCCGGATTAAAAGTTCTGTGGTCGCTGGCTGAAACTTGCGGGCAGTCACAGTTCCTAGCTAGTACCAGCACGCGGTAGAATTCACCCAGCGATTCCCCTGGGGTTTGTCGCCTTGTCGCTAGCAGATGTCGGGCGTAAACTTGGTTTACTTGCCGAATGTAGCGTCCTTTCAACAGTGTCATCGCGACCTCGAAATCGTCCACATCCTCGATGAGTGTGTAGATCTCTGGGCTCACCCTCGAGTGGAGAACTTGCAGTTTCTGGTCCTCCGTGAGTGCAGTTGTGGCAGTCCTGAGGTACCCTTTTAAGCACGCCAACCAGTGTTTGAAGGTTGCCGCTGAGTTGCAGACACTCCGGCTTGATTCAGAGCTACATTCTTTAAAATCTAGTCCAATAAATTGATGATCGGTAATGACTCCAGAAGCGAGATTGGATGACAATTGAAGGCTTTATTGGACTAGATGTTTCCCCCAGCAGCGCAGGTACAGAATGCAGCTGCTAGAGAGACACAGACTCTTATACTCCGCCTTCCTGGGCAGAACCAGCAGGCAGGCTTCACCAATGATCTTCCTGTCTCAGGCTTCACCAATGATCTTAAAGCCTCAACCTAGGTACCATAATACCCCTAATACCGACTACCATACTGGCTCTTAAGTACAGCAATCCAGTCAGTCCCATTCTGCCACTTTATCCCCATACCTCTCAAGTTCATTTCCCTCAGGTTCAAGAACACCAAGAATTAGGAGGAGGAGTAGGTCATTTGGTCCTTCAAGCCTGCTCCGCTATTCGGTAAGATCATGGCTGACCTGATTGTGGTGTCAACCCTACTTCCGTGTCCATCGCCCAGAGCCCTTTATTCCCTTGTTGATCAAAATTCTACCCAACATCCAGGAGGTGCTGTGAGCCATCATCAGCAAGATTATACTTGAGCAGCATCTGTAACCCAATGCCTGGCATATCCCCCACTCTACAATTACCGCAAAGCCAGGATTAAACCCTGGTTCAATGAAGTGTGCAGGAGGGCATGCCAGGAGCAACACCAGGCATATCTAAAAATTAGCTGTCAACTCAGTAAAACCATAACACAGAACCACTTGAGTGCCAAGCAGCATAAATAGCAAGTAATTGACAGAGCTAAGCAATTCCACAACATGGATCGGGTCAAAGATATCCAGTCCTGACACATGCAACCATGAGTAGTGGACACCACGAGAGAGAGAATCCAACCATCTCTCCTTGACATTCAATGGCATTACCATCACTGAATTCACCTTGACCAACATCCTGAGGGTTACTGTTGACCAGAAGCTGAACTGGACTAGCCACATACATACTGTGACTACAAGAGCAAATAAGAGGTTGTGTATCCTGCAGCGAGTAACTCATCTCCTGACTCCCCAAAGCCTGTCCAGTATCTACAAGGTGCTAGTCAGGAATGTGGTGGAATACTCTCCCTTGCCTGGATGAGTCCAGCTCCAGCACGAAGTTCAACACCACAACACCATCCAGGACAAAGTAGCCCATTTGATTTGCATTCCTTCCACAAAGATTCAATCCCTCCACCAATGATGCAGAGTAACAGCAGTGTGTACCATCTACGAGACGCACTGCAGGAACTCAAAGCTGCTCAGGCAACACCTTCCAAATGCACTGCCACAACCATCGAGAACAATGGCAGCAGATACCTGGGAACATTACCCCCTTGAAGTTCCCCTCCAAGCCACTCACCATCCTGACTTGGAAATATATTGTCGTTCCTTCACTCTCACTGGGTCAAAATCCTGGAACTCCCTTACTGCATTGTGGGTGTACCTACACCTCAGGGACTGCAGCGGTTCAAGAAGGCAGCTCACCACCACCTTCTGAAGGAAAACTAGAGATGGACAATAAATAGAACTATAGAATTTTTTGTGAGGGCCACGAAGAACCCAGCATGCGTTTGTAGAGTCAAACGTAAAGGAACTTTTATTTCCACAGCACCAATAGTTCACTACCTATTCTCTCTCTCTAGCCGATACCAAAGTGGCCAGCTCTAATTATACAGCTGAAAGGTAATGATTGCTCCCATCCCCTAATTGGGGGAGCTCATATTCCCCAAAAGATTGTCATGGAGTAACCAACTGTCCCCAGCCAATTGGATCCGGGCAGGTTACAACATCTGTTCTCTTTCCCCCTGTGGTGAATGTATTATACCAATAATCCATCATTGTATCAGTACCATGCTTTGCCTTTGTATTTGTGCTATGCTGTTGCCCTTGTGGGCTCCACCTATGGGCCATTGTATGGCATAATCCATAGGGGAACATGTTGGGACACGTATGGGCTCCTCTCCTTGAGGGGGTTGTATAAAGAGCTGTCGACCTGTAGGCAGCGCACAGTATTGTATCAGTCGCAGGCAGGCACTGTTCTAAGTTGATTAAAGCCACGGTTTACTTTAACTCGTCTCGAGTGAATTGATGGTCGCATCACCCTCCTCACCCCCTCCCTCCCCCCAGAGCCAGAGGAATCCGAAGACCTTGTCAAAAGAGGGCGTCGGACTCTTTTGACATCAGGCTAGGCATCATGTGCATGAGGCGCGGAATGGGTGTCAGATAACGAGATAGCGAACCGCACTTCTGAGACGAATGCCATAACGGCTGCAAGTCTGTGGACCCGAGGGCTCCCCCTTGAGGTCTGCCTGTCATTTCAGAGTAGAGAACCTCTGTCATCATTTTTACGCAGAGGGTAGTGGGTGCCTGGAACTCGCTACCGGCGGAGGTGGTGGAAGCAGGGACGATAGTGAGATTTAAGGGGCATCTTGACAAACACATGAATAGGATGGGAATAGAGGGATACGGACCCAGGAAGTGTAGAAGATTGTAGTTTAGTTGGGCAGCATGGTCGGCACGGGCTTGGAGGGCCGAAGGGCCTGTTCCTGTGCTGTACATTTCTTTGTTCTATCTCAGCGTACCTATATTTGTGGGGCTCTGTAACAACCCAAGCAGGCTCTAAGTACGGTGCCAGAGGCTGATCTCGAGGGTGAGCATCCACTGTAATAATAATAAAAAGAATAATAAGAATAATAATCGCTTATTGTCACAAGTAGGCTTCAATGAAATTACTGTGAAAAGCCACTAGTCGCCACATTCCGACACCTGTTCTGGGAGGCCGGTACGGGATTTGAACCCGCGCTGCTGGCATTGTTCTACATTACAAGCCAGCTGTTTAGCCCACTGTGCTAAACCAGCCCTTGTATCTGGATCCGCTAGCTGCTGTGACTGGAGAAGTGATTTCCGGGAAGTGGCTTCCTGGGCCTAATGTGGTCCAGATGCTTACGTTGAATACGACCCTGAGCTTTCACTTGGTGAGAGATTGGCCTCGTTTGTTAAAGGATAATGCCAGTGAACCACTGAGCACCGCCAGCAAAATTGAGAACCAACACAAAGTCTCCGGGCGCTCACTGCCAGGACTAGCCGGTGTCGAGAAGGGAAATGCCCCTGCTGTTCCCGATGGGGTGTACATTTGCCCCAATATCTGGAAAAATCATGCTGAGGCGGGTACAAAGTCACCGGTCCACTTGGAATTCCGCGGGAGCTACCCCAGTCAGAGCATGTGAAGCGGTCCACTCACAAAACAAAAAATGCCGTCCAGGGACCCAGAAGACTGTTTCTCGAGACCCCACTTAAACGTCTGCATTGCTTGCTCTGCCAATCCATTGGAAGCCGATGACATGGAGCAGTGAGAATATTCCATATCCTGTTCACCTTCATAAAACCAGCGAACTCCTCACACGAGGAGTGCCGTTGTCAGCACCTCGGGGAAACCATGCGTGAAACGTTTAAACGCATATTCTCTATGGTCCACACAGTCAACCAAAGTCACAACTGAACCCGGGTCCCTCGCTCTGTGAGGCAGCAGTGCGAACCACTTTGCCACCATGCCGCCCCAATGCTGGCTTAGCCAGCGACGCCCGCATTTCATAAATTAAATTTAAATAAATAAGACATGGCCTGATCTTCGAGTGAATAAAGCATTGTTTTATACAGCAGAAAATACAGTACTTATAAAAATGGAATGGATCTCAGCCTGCATAGGCCTATCATTTTATAGTCACGTAACGTTGTTGGAAGTGATGGCTTTGAAGTTGCAGAGCTGTCTCAGCCGTTGTGATGGCTCTTTTAGTTGGTATGCTGGAGTCTGAATTCACAGGTAAACTTGGAAGATGGAAGCAGGTATTAGAGAAATAGATGATTCTTAATAGAAACATAGAAGATAGGTGCAAGAGTCGGTCATTCCAGCCTGCACCACCATTCAGTATGATCATGGCTGATCATGCAAATTCAGTATCCCACTCCTGCTTTCTCCCACTCCCCTTAATCCCTTTAGCGCATGGGCCACGTCCAGCTCCCTCTTGAATATATCCAATCAACTGGCCCCAACAGCTTTCTGTATCCCCTCTCAGTCTTCAAAAATTTCCCTTTTAAGAAACAGCAGTGTGTCCCTTCTTTAGCCAAGATGATTACAGCAGTTCAATGACTGTGCTTGCTGGTACGTCCCTTTTTGCTGAATGTATGTGTTGGAGTTCTCAACTGGGAGTTCTGTCTTGCTTTGTCAAAGTTTGCTATATTTTAACAGGGAGTAAAGATGGCCATTGTATCGGGTGACCTGGACCAACTGCCAAGTCCTCCAAATAAGGTTGATGCACTATCAATTACGACGAGACAAGAGTAGAGTGTAATCAAGGCTTTATTAAGCAGAGATGTGTAGCCTTCCGCAGCTGCTGCCGAAATGGCTGCAGCTCAGTGAGCACACACATTTATGCTCCGCCTACTGGGCGGAGCCAGCAGGCGGGGATCTACCCCCGTACCTGTAGTACAGGAGCCTTACCGTATTACATCTTGTATGTGATATGTACAACAGTGGTGACTACCACGAAGGCATTGACAATTCAAACAGCAGACTATAATCCTTTCTCAAACCTGTGGTTTTTATCTTTTCACACCTTACAGTTGCTTATCAGTTAATGTCTTTGTGCTTGAAGAAAAGCTGTCAAAGTCAATGGGTCTATTTACATTTGTGGACGTAAATTGAATTCAAAGAAGAAGAAAAGCACAGCACAGGAACAGGCCCTTCGGCCTTCCCAGCCTGTGCCGATCACGATGCCTTAACTAAAAACAAAACCTTCTGCCCTTACTCGGTCTGTATCTACTTCCTCCCTAGTCATAAGAAAAGTGCAGAGGTGTCTTTCACATCCTTGAAGAATTCCAGTAGATTTGTCAAGCATGATTGCCCCTTCATAAATCTATGTTGACTCTGTCCGATCCTGCCACTGTTTTCTAAGTGCTCAGCTATAAAATCTTTGATAATGGATTTTGGTATTTTTCCCACTACCAACCTCAGGCTTTTTGGTCTATAATTCCGTTTTCTCTCCACTTTTTAAAAAGGAAGGTAGAGTTATATTAGCTATCCTCCAATCTGTAGGAACTGTTCCAGAGTCCATAGAATCCTGGAAAATGACCACCATGCAGCCATTTTTTCCAGAGCCACTTCCTCAAGTACTCAGGATCTAAATTATAAAGCCCTAGAGATTCATCAGCCTTCAATCCCATCGATTTCCCCCAACGTTATTTCTCTAATACTGATCTTCTTCAGTTCCTCCCTCTCCCTAAACCGTGTGTTCCCAGCATTTCTGTTATGTTTCACGTATCCTCATTTGTGGAGACAGAACCAAAATATGTATTTAGTTGCTCAGCTATTTCTTTGTTCCCCATAATACATTCCCCTGTTTCTGATTGTAAGGGGCCCACATTTGTCTTCACCAATCTTTTTCTCTTCACATACCTGTGGAAACCTTTATCGTCAGTTTTTATGTTCCCTGCAAACTAACCCTCGTACTCTATTTTCCCCGTTTTAATCAATCCCTAGGTCCTTCTTTGATGAATTCTAAACTGCACCCAATCCTCAGACTTGTTTTTCGTGGTCAATTTGTGTGCTTCTTATTTGGATCAAATACTATCTCTAATTTTCCTTGTAAGCTGTCTGAGGTTCGGCTCAGTGGGTAACACTTCAGCTCCTGACTCAGGAGGTGGTGGGTTCAAAGCCTGCTCCGGGGATTGGAGCGCTGCACTGTTTTTCCTTTTGGGGCGGCACGGTAGCACAGTGGTTAACACTGTCACTTCACAGCGCCAGGGTCCCAGGTTCGATTCCTGGCTTGGGTCACTGTCTATGCGGAGTCTGCACGTTCTCCATGTCTGCGTGGGTTTCCTCTGGGTGCTCCGGTTTCCTCCCACAAGTCCCGAAAGACGTGCTGTTAGGTAATTTGAGCATTCTGAATTCTCCCTCTGTGTACCTGAACAGGCACCAGAACGTGGCGGCTAGGGGCTTTTCACAGTAACTTCATTGCAGTGTTAATGTAAGCCTACTTGTGAAACTAATAAAGATTATTATTATTAAGCCATGGATTGGCCACCTTTCCTGTTTTACTGTTGTGCCAGACTGGAATAAACAAGTGCAGTTCCCCCACTACTGGCCATGCTAAAATTGCCCCTGAATTGGAAATGAAAAATCGGGTAATCTAAATTTATATTAAAAAAAAGCTAAGATGGCAGAGATACTGGAAGTATTAGTTGAGTGCTTGGGTCTGTTAGAATCACAAGAGAGCCCTCAAGCAAGCAGCCCAGGTAGTGTAGTGACATCAGAAGCACTTTCTGGTAGGGAAACATATTTGGAGAGGAGTTGGTTGTAGTTCAAGCATGAGGGGGAAATGAAGAAGTTGGAATTAGAGGAAAAAGCAAAAGAGATAATTTTTAACAATGGAAATGCAGGGGAAAAGAGGGAGAGAGAACTTTTTAAAAGGAAATTGAGTATGTACAAGCCTTACCGAAGTTTGAGAAAAAGGATTTGGAAGCATTCTTCATGGCATTTGAGAAACTAGAAACTGAGGTGAAGCGACCAAAGGAAAAGTAGATATTACCCGTGCAAACTAAACTGACGGGGCAGGCACAGGAAGATTGCCTTCCCTGCCAACTGGGTTCTTTCTAGACCACAGACCATAGAATTTACAGTGCAGAAGGAAGGCATTCGGCCCATCGAGTCTGCATCGGCCCTTACAAAAAGCACCCTACTCACGCCATGTATCTACCTGATCCCCGTAACCCCCACTTAACCTTTTTGGACACTGAGGGCAATTTAGCATGGCCAATCCACCTAACCCGCTCATCTTTGGACTGTGGGAGGAAACCGGAGCATCCGGAGGAAACCCACAGACACACGGGGAGAACGTGCAGACTCCGCACAGACAGTGACCCAGCGGGAATCGAACCTGGGACCCTGGAGCTGTGAAGCAACTGTGCTAACCACTATGCTACTGTGCTGCCCACGGTGGGATAGTGGTCATTTCACTGGACTAGTAATTCCAAAGCCCAGGCTAATCCTCTGGGGTTCAACTCTCACCATGTTAGATGCATTTAAATTCAATTGATAACATTTGGAATTGAAAGCAAGTCTCAGTAATTATGATCATTAAACTATAATAAATTGTGGTTAAAAACCCCACCTGGTTCACTAATGTCCTTTAGAGAAGGAAATCTGCCATCTTCACCTCGTCTGGCCTAAATGTGACTCCCGATCCACAGCAATGTGGTTGACTCTTAACTGACCTCTGAGTTGACCTTGAATGGTAATTGGGGATTGGCAACAAAAGCTGGCTTTGCCAACGTCAAAGATACCCACGTCCCATGAGATTGTAAAAAATTGGAAAAACGTTGGAGGGTGCTCCATGTTGAAACTCATTCTCAGTTACTTCCCCATTACTGCTGTCTGCTGCTCCTCTCAAATTTGAAAGCTTTTTGGACTTCCATCTTCAAGAGCCTGCCTATTGCCCTTAATTGGATAGAAACCCTGTCTGAATCCCCATAGAAATCCCAACAAATCAATAATTTTCTCTCCAGGGGCAGGTTCGAGATGTGGAAACGGTTCCTGCTCCTGTTGCCAGGCCAATGCGTGAAGATTCAGCCCCGAGCTAATTTTCTATTTCTCAACTGAAGCATTTTTTTTCATCTTAGACCATAAGACATAGGAGCAGAATTAGGCCACTTGGCCCACCGAGTCTGCTCCGCCATTCAATCATGGCTGATATTTTTCTCATCCCCATTCTCCTGTCTTCTCCCCATAACCTTCTCAATCAAGAACCTATCAATCTCTATCCTTTAAAAAAAATTTTTAGAGTACCCAATGACAGAAATCTTTGCATCCTCACTGTCTTCAGGTGATGTCCCGGAGGACTGGAGAATAGCCAATGTTGTTCCTCTGTTTAAGAAGGGTAGCAAGGATAATCCAGGGAACTACAGGCCGGTGAGCCTTACGTCAGAGGTAGGGAAATTACTGGAGAGAATTCTTCGAGACAGGATCTACTCCCATTTGGAAGCAAATGGATGTATTAGTGAAAGGCAGCATGGTTTTGTGAAGGGGAGGTCGTGTCTCACTAACTTGATAGAGTTTTTCAAGGAGGTCACAAAGATGATTGATGCAGGTCGGGCAGTGGATGTTGTCTATATGGACTTCAGTAAGGCCTTTGACAAGGTCCCTCGTGGTAGACTAGTACAAAAGGTGAAGTCACACGGGATCAGGGGTGAGCTGGTAAGGTGGATACAGAACTGGCTAGGTCATAGAAGGCAGAGAGTAGCAATGGAAGGATGCTTTCTAATTGGAGGGCTGTGACTAGTGGTGTTCCGCAGGGAGGTCAGTGCTGGGACCTTTGCTGTTTGTAGTATATACATATATATAAATGATTTGGAGGAAAATGTAACTGGTCTGATGAGTGAGTTTGCAGACGACACAAAGGTTAGTGGAATTGCGGATAGCGATGAGGACTGTTAGAGGATACAGCAGGATTTAGATTGTTTGGAGACTTGGGCGGAGAGATGGCAGATGGAGTTTAATCCGGACATATGTGAGGTAATGCATTTTGGAAGGTCTAATGCAGGTAGTGGCTGAAGAAATTCCTCCTCCGCTCTCTTTTAAAGGATCGCCCCTTTAGTCTGAGATTGTGTTCTCTGGTTCCAGTTTCACTGCTACAGCTTCCTCACTCCTGGTCCTTCTCCTTTGCTTGAATTTTCTCTTTAATTTTTTTCTCTCTTGGAATCCGAACCTCTCAGTGATTTGTTCCTACATCGACCTCTACCCATATGATCCATCTTTGGCCTATGATACACAGAGACAGAGGGAAAAATTCTACACTCATCATGTGACTGTTTCATTCTGGTCCTAGCAAGGAAGCAGCAGGATCCAGAAGGACATCATGAGCAAACTTGTTAATTTTCCATGCCAGCTCATATTTGACCTGGCATCAAGAGTTTGCCAAAGTGGTGGTGGTGGCATGTGTTGTGTGTGCTGTGGGGCGAGTGTGCCAAAGTGGGGCAGTGGGGGGGTGGGGCGGACTGGCATTAGAATTGCACATATGAACAATTCAGAGGCTCAATGCCAAAAGTTTTAAGAACACAGCTGCTTAAAAGCAATTTGCTAGAGGGAGAAAAAATTGTTTCAACCATTGTAAGGATATTTGAAATGTATTTGCAACCTTTCCAAAAGCTGAATGGGACAGAATATATGCTTGGAAAAATCCAAGTAAAGGCGAAAGAGATTGATTGATATTTATTTATTGTTGCATGTACCGAAGTACAGTGAAAAATATTTTTCTGCGGCCAAGGGAACGTACACAGTACGTACATAGTAAACAAAAGAATAATCGACAGAGAACATTGGCAAATGCTACATCGACAAACAGTGATTGGTTACAGTGCGGGACAAGGGGCCAAACAAGGGCAGCATTGGGCGTCGTGAACAGTGTTCTTACAGCGAACAGATCAGTCCAAGGGAGAAGACAGCAGGTAGTATGCAGCCAAGTGCTGATGTAGTGCAGCGCTTCAATCCTCTGGTGACCGCAGGCTCAAAACTCTGCCCAGTACTCGCACAACCTGGGGTTGGCTGCAGAGGAAGCTGGTATACATAAGAAGGTGCTAAAGGGAATTTTGGAAGATCACAAACACTGCATCAACTATCTTTGCAGCCACTTCTTTTAAGGCCCGAAGATGAAAGCCATCAGGTCCATGGGACTAGGCAACCTTCAGTTCTAATAGTTTTTGCTCGTGATTCTAATTGTTTTAAGTTCCTCACTACCTTTTACCCCTGATTTTCAAGTATTGTTGGGATGCTTTCTGTATCTTCCACAGTGAAGACAGACACATAATACCTATCAACACTTCTGCCATCGCCGGTTTCCCATTATTAATTCCACAGTCTCCCCCTCTAAGGGACCAATATTCACTTTAGTTATTACTTTTTTAAAAAATTCTTGAAGACTCTTACTATTGTTTTTTATATTTCTTGTTAGCTCTCTCTCATCCTCTATTATGATACCGGCCCAAATCCAACAGTTAAGATACCGGACAGAAACCCAATATTTTAATTGAATTTATCAGACTGAGGAAAGGATACTTCACACCAGAAGTGACTTCACTCACAAATAGGGATACGGTATATTAAAACAAACTTTATTACTAACACAGTATTACTAACTTTAACATCCTGTCCCGAATGCACTATGAATTCATGTTCCAGGCTACATTTGCCAATCTGATTTGTTCAATCAATATGAAGATAGTGGTGATATGCTGCATAGTGGTTAGCACTGCTGCCTCTCAGGTCCAGAGACCCGGGTTCAATTCTGGCCTTGCATGACTGTCCGTGTGGAGTTTACACGTTCTCCCTGTGTTTGCATGGGTTTCCTCCAGGTGCTCCGGTTTCCTCCCACAGTCCAAAGATGTGTGGGTTTGGTGGATTGACAATGCTAAACTTGCCCTTAGTGTCCAGGGATGTGCAGGTTAGGTGGGATTGACGGGATGGGGCAGGGGACTGGGCCTGGGTGGGGTGCTCTTTCAGAGGGTCGCTGCAGACTTGATGGGCTGAATGGCCTCCTTCTGCACTGTAGGGATTCTATGGTTGCAAGATTGAAGTCACTGATAATTATTGCAAGTACCTTTCTTAAAAGCCTGCATTATTTCTTCCTGTATACAAAAGAACAAAACAGCACTGGAGCAGGCCCTTCGGCCCTCCAAGCCTGTGCCAATCATGATACCAACCTTAAACAAAACCCTCAGCACTTCATCGTCCCTCTATACCCATCCTATCCATGTATTTGTCAAGATGCCTTTTGAATGGCGTTAATGTATCTGCTTCCACAACCTCCCCTGGCTACGCATTCCAGGCACTCACCACCCTGTGTAAAAAGAACCTGCCTCGCACATCTCCTCTAAACTTTGCCCCACGGACCTTAAACCTATGCCCCCTGGTGACTGACCCCTCCACCCTGGGAAAGAGTGCCTGCCCATCATAATCCCGTAGACCTCTTATCAGGTCATCCCTCACCTCCATCTTTCTACTGAAAACTGTCGAGGTATATTCAGCCTATCCGCATAGCTAACACTCTCCAGACCAGGCAACATCCTGGTAAACCTTCTCTGCACCCTCTCCAAAGCCTCCGTATCCACTGGTAGTGTGGCGAACAGAATTGTGCGCAATATTCCATGTGCAGCCTTACCAAGGTTCTATACAACTGCAGCATGACTTGCCAGTTTTTATACTCGATACCCCGTCCTACTGTATAGATATTGTGTGGAAGGCTAAAAACTACTCCTAAAAGTGACTTCTTATGTTTGTTATTTCTTATCCCGGGAGACTGCTGAGTAAAATAAGGGCCCATGGTATTCGAGGCAAGGTACTAACATGGATTGACGATTGGCTGTCAGGCAGAAGGCAGAGAGTTGGGATAAAAGGTTCTTTTTCGGAATGGCAACCGGTGACGAGTGGTGTCCCGCAGGGTTCAGTGTTGGGGCCACAGCTGTTCTCTTTATATATTAACGATCTAGATGACGGGACTGGGGGCATTCTGGCTAAGTTTGCCGATGATACAAAGATAGGTGGAGGGGCAGGTAGTATGGAGGAGGTGGGGAGGCTTCAGAAAGATTTAGACAGTTTAGGAGAGTGGTCCAAGAAATGGCTGATGAAATTCAACGTGGGCAAGTGCGAGGTCTTGCACTTTGGAAAAAAGAATAGAGGCATGGACTATTTTCTAAACGGTGACAAAATTCATAATGCTGAAGTGCAAAGGGACTTGGGAGTCCTAGTCCAGGATTCTCTAAAGGTAAACCAGGTTGAGTCCGTAATTAAGAAAGCAAATGCAATGTTGTCATTCATCTCAAGAGGCTTGGAATATAAAAGCAGGGATGTACTTCTGAAGCTTTATAAAGCATTAGTTAGGCCCCATTTAGAATACTGTGAGCAATTTTGGGCCCCACACCTCAGGAAGGACATACTGGCACTGGAGTGGGTCCAGCGGAGATTCACACGGATGATCCCAGGAATGGTAGGCCTAGCAAACGATGAACGTCTGAGGATCCTGGGATTATATTCATTGGAGTTTAGGAGGTTGAGGGGAGATCTAATAGAAACTTACAAGATAACGAATGGCTTAGATAGGGTGGACGTAGGGAAGTTGTTTCCATTAACAGGGGAGACTAGGACCCGGGGGCACAGCCTTAGAATAAAAGGGAGTCACTTTAGAACAGAGATGAGGAGAAATTTCTTCAGCCAGAGAGTGGTGGGTCTGTGGAATTCATTGCCACAGAGGGCGGTGGAGGCCAGGACATTGAGTGTCTTTAAGACAGAAGTTGATAAATTCTTGATTTCTCGAGGAATTAAGGGCTATGGAGAGAGAGCGGGTAAATGGAGTTGAAATCAACCATGATTGAATGGTGGAGTGGACTCGATGGGCCGAATGGCCTTACTTCCGCTCCTATGTCTTATGGTCTTATCTCTACCCAAACTGAGCCTACATCTTGATCTTCTGAATGAAGGTTATCTCATTAATATATTGATGGCATCCTTAATTAACAGAGCTGCTCTTGCATGTTTTTCTAGTTTTCTAACCTTCCAAAATGTCAATTACCCTTAAATATTTAGGTGCCAACCTTGGTTACCTTGCAACAATGTTTCTGAAATGGCTATCAGCTCTCACATATAGTTTTCTATTCATGCATTTTGTTCTGAATGTTGCACGTGTTCAGATCAGAGCCTTTCATTCAGTCTTTTTACCATTCTTGCAAACGTTGGCGTCTCTGCTGGTGCACTAAGTTTATATACTCAGTCCCTTCCTGCCACACTCTGGTTATCATTAACCATGTCACTAGCCTGCTGTATCACCTTGCCCTTTCTCATAATTTTACCTCATCGCCCCTCATGTAATCCTAACCCCCACCCACTACCAACACCATTTAGTTTAAAGACTGTTTATACGATATGCCACAACACTGGTCCCAGCATGGTTCAGGTAAAGAACTTCCTGATAGTCCCACTTTCCCCAGTACTGCTGCCAGTATCCCATGAATCGAAACGTATTTCTCACACATCAATCTTTGAGCACAGTAAGAAGTCACACAACACCAGGTTAAAGTCCAACAGTTTTGTTTTGAATCACTAGCTTTCAGAGCACTGCTCCTTCCTCAGGTGAATGCAGAGGTAGGTTCCAGAAACATAAATATAGACAAAGTCAAAGATGCAAGACAATACTTAGAATGCGAGACGTTGCAGGTAATTAAGTCCCTTTAATTGTGAACATAAGGAAAGAGACCATCCTTTTAGCCTGACAAATAAATGTGTCAAGCTGAGGGAGCAAAGATTGTCAATGTCTTTCAGAGAGAGGGAGAGAGAGAGAGACACCTGGGCCAAGCTTTCCAGAGTCTGCACCCTCCCTGGATTCACTGAATAAAACTTCCTCCTCATCTGGGAAATCAATGTCTCTCCCTTTCCATTTCTTTCCTCATTCTGGGGGGACATTGGTGACTTGCAGCAACTGAAGGGAAACGTTGGCGCAGGTCTTTCTCTCTCTCTCTGAAAGACATTGACAATCTTTGCTCCCTCAGCTTGACACATTTATTTGTCTGGTTAAAAGGATGGTCTCTTTCCTAATGTTCACAATTAAAGGGACTTAATTACCTGCGACGTCTTGCATTCAAAGTATCGTCTTGCAACTTTGACTTTGTCTGTATATATGTTTCTGGAATCTACCTCTGCATTCACCTGAGGAAGGAGCAGTGCTCCAAAAGCTAGTGGTTCAAAACAAACCTGTTGGACTTTAACCTGGTGTTGTAAGACTTCGTACTGTGCTCACCCCAGTCCAACGCCGGCATCTCAAAATTATCAACCTTTGAGCCACGCATTTAACTCTCTAATCTTATTTACCCAAATACCAATTTGCTTGTAGCTCAGGTAATAATCTAGAGATTACCACCTTTGTGGTTCTGTCTTTTCATTGAACCCACAGCTGCTCATAATCTCTAAGCAGAACCTCGTTTCTAGTTCTATACATGTCCTTTGTACCCTCGTGGACCACAGCAACTGGATCCTTCCCCTCCTACTGCACATACATTTTCAGCCTCGAGCAGATATCCAAAAGACTGGCACTGGGCAGGCAACACCGCTTTCTGTACTCAGCTGCAGAAAACTGTTTCTACCCCTCTGACCATATTGTCCACTACTACCACTACATTTGTACTTATTCCGCTCCAACTTTAATGGCTCTCTGCAGCTGAGTGCCATGGTCAGTTCATTTATCCACCTTGCAGCACCACTCTCATCCATATGAGCTGCACGTCGAACCAGTTGTACAATTACAAGAGTAGAGTTTCCTTTACCATCTCCATCGCAGTATCTGCTTCATTCACAGTCACAACGTCCTGTCCCCGAGGAGGGATCAAGTCCTAAGACTAAGGTGTGTGACTGCCTTCTGGAACCAAGAGTCCAGGTAACTTTCCTTATATATTTCAGTATCCAAAACATGGTCTCCAGCTCATTAACCTGGAGTTAATTCCCTTGTCACAGATCACATTGGCATCCACTAGACAGACATACCACCCACCCTGCCATCCTTATTAAGTTTTAATAAACTAATTAATTACATGTTAGTTAATGCCTCTCATCCCATTTGTCTTTATATTCTTATTTCAATTAATGTTACACTCAGATTAAAATTTCCTAGTTTAGCTAAGAGAAAAATTTCACCATCAACTACCTTATTTCCTGTTGCATCACACTTGCATTTTCTTTGGAATACTCTGATTTCCTGCTATTCCCAACTTTGCCACTACTGTTTGGTGGTCTGTGTAGCACCCCATCAATGTTTCTGCCCTTTGGTGTTGCTTAACTCGACCCACACAGATTACACATCATCTGTGCCAATATCCTTCCTCAATATTGTATCAATATCTTCTTTAATCACCATTGGAACTCCAACAACCTTTCCTTTCTGACTGCCCCTTCCTAAAACCGAATAGCCCTCGATGTTTAGTTCCCATCCTTGGTCACATTGGAGCCATGTCTCGGTAATCCCAACTATATCATACCCCTTTACATCCATCTGTGTAACTAATTCATCCATTTTATTTCGAATACTCCAGCATTCAGGTACAAAACCTTAAGACTAATTCTATTAACATTTCTTGTCCTGTCTCTATATTTTAAACTGTGCCCTTATCGGATTCTGGCCCTGATTTCTCTGCCTATCATTTTTCTTATTCTACTTGGGTTTCTTTTTCTCTTGTACTTGATTCCCCCTGCTCTGAATCCTTACATATGTTCCCATCCCCTTTCCATATTAGTTAAAACCCTCCCCAACCGCCCTAGCAAGCACCACCTCCCCACCCCCACACCCACCCCTCTTCCAGGACATTAGTCCTGGGTCCTGGTCCTGCCCAGGTGTAATCCATCCAGTTTAAAGTGGTCGCACATCCCCCAGAACTGGTCCAAATGCCCCAGGAATCTGAAACCCTCCCCTCACACCATCTTTAAAGCCACATATTCATCCTATATATCCTTTTCTTAAAAAAATATATTTATTCAAACTTTTCAACAGATTTTCAACAAACCACCCGCCAACAAAAAGAAAGAAACAAGAACACAACAATCAAAAATTATACATTGGATTTCCCCCATATACAATAACCCCCCATATGACATTTAAAAGCACCAATAGGGAAGCCCCCCCACCCACCCAAACGCCCCCCCCAAAAGACCCCCTCCTTCCCCCCAAAAGAACCCCCCCCAAGAAGAACCCCCCACTTCCCCCCCAAAAGACCCCCCTCCCTTCCCCCGACCCCCCAAAAGAACCCCCCTTCCCCCCAAAAGAACCCCCCTCCCTCCCCCCACCCCCCAAAAGAACCCCCTCCCCCAAAAGAAACTCCCCCTCTCCCTCCCCCCCACAAAAGACCCCCCCCCCCCACCCCTGGGCTGCTGCTGCTGACCTCCTCCTAACGCTCCGCGAGATAGTCTAGGAACGGTTGCCACCGCCTGAGGAACCCCTGCACAGACCCTTGCAAGGCAAACTTTATTCTCTCCAGCTTGATGAACCCTGCCATGTCATTGATCCAAGCTTCCACACTAGGGGGCTTCGCATCTTTCCATAACAGCAAAATCCTCCGCCGGGCTACCAGGGACGCAAAGGCCAGAATACCGGCCTCTTTCGCCTCCTGCACTCCTGGCTCGTCCGTTACCCCAAATAATGCCAACCCCCAGCTCGGCTTGACCCGGGCTTTCACCACCTTGGTCATAGTCCCCGCAAAACCCCTCCAAAACCCATCCAGCGCCGGGCACGACCAAAACATATGGACATGATTTGCCGGGCTCCCGAGCACCTCCCACACCTGTCCTCCACCCCAAAGAACCTACTCAACCTTGCCCCTGTCATATGCGCTCTGTGAGTAACTTTGAACTGTATTAGGCTGAGCCTGGCGCAAGAGGAGGAAGAATTAACCCTACTCAGGGCATCAGCCCACAGACCCTCATCTATCTCCTCGCCAAGCTCCTCCTCCCACTTGCCCTTTAACTCCTCCACCGAGGCCTCCTCCTCTTCCTTCAGCTGCTGGTAAATCACCGAAACTTTGCCTTCTCCAACCCATGCACCCGAAATCACCCTGTCCTGAATCCCCTGTGCCGGGAGCAGCGGGAATTCCCTCACCTGCCGCCTCACAAATGCCCTCACTTGCATGTACCTGAAAGCGTTTCCCGGGGGTAACCCAAACTTCTCCTCCAGCGCCCCTAGGCTCGCAAACGTCCCATCGATGAACAGGTCCCCCATTCTTCTAATCCCTGCCCGATGCCAGCTCCGAAACCCCCCATCCATCCTTCCCGGGACGAACCGATGATTCTCCCGAATCGGGGACCAAACCGAGGCTCCCACCTCGCCCCTGTGTCGCCTCCACTGCCCCCAGATCTTCAACGTCACTGCCACCACCGGACTCGTGGTGTACCTTGTCGGCGAGAGCGGCAGCGGTGCCGTCGCCAGCACCCTCAGACTCGTGCCCACACAGGATGCCATCTCTAACCTCTTCCACGCCGCCACCTCTCCCTCCATTACCCACTTACGGATCATCGCCACATTAGCTGCCCAATAATAGCCGCACAAATTCGGCAGCGCCAGCCCCCCCTGTCCCTGCTACGCTCCAGAAACACTATCTTCACCCTTGGGGTCTTATTCGCCCACACAAAACCCATGATGCTTCTACTTACCCATTTGAAAAAGGCCTTGGGGATCATAATGGGAAGGCACTGGAACACAAAGTGAAACCTCGGGAGGACCGACATTTTGACCGACTGCACCCTACCCGCTAGTGAGAGTGGCAGCATATCCCATCTTTTAAAATCCTCCTCCATCTGCTCCACCAACCGCGTCAAAATGAGTTTGTGCAACTCCTAGCTACTTGGATCCCTAGGTACCGAAAGCTCCTTTCCGCCCTCCTCAGCGGTAGCTTGTCTATCCCCCTTCCCTGGTCCCCTGAATGCACCACAAAGAGCTCGCTCTTCCCCACATTGAGTTTATACCCCGAAAAGTCCCCAAACTCCCTTAGGATCCGCATGACCTCCGCCATCCCCTCCATTGGATCTGCCACATACAGCAACAGGTCGTCAGCATACAACGACCAGTTCCCTCCATTTCCTGGACTCCCTTAGTGCCATGGCCAGAGGCTCAATTGCCAGTGCAAACAACATGGGGGACAGGGGGCACCCCTGCTTCGTCCCCCGGTACAGCCGAAAGGACTCCGACCTCCGCCGATTCGTAGCCACACACGCCACCGGTGCTCTATATAGTAGCCTGACCCAGCTGATGAACCCCTCCCTGAACCCAAACCTCTGCAACACTTCCCAAAGATACTCCCACTCCACCCGGTCAAAGGCCTTCTCCGCGTCCATAGCTGCCACGACCTCCGCTTCCCCCTCCACTGGGGGCATCATAATCACATTGAGGAGCCTCCGCACATTTATCCTTAACTCCACCAATCTCCCTCGCAGCCTCCCTCTTACGAAGCTGGTGTGCCAGCATCCGACTCGCCTTCTCCCCATACTCATACGTCGGCCCCTGCGCTTTCCTCCACTGTGCCTCTGCTTTCCCTGTGGTCAAGAGGTCGAACTCCGTCTGGAGGTTCCGTCGCTCCCCGAGTAGCCCCTCCTCGGGGGCCTCTGCATACCTCCAGTCCACCCTTAAAATCTCCCCCACCAACCTCTCCCTCTCCCTCCCCTCTTTCTTCTCCCTGTGGGCCCAATGAAGATTAGCTCTCCCCTGACCACCGCCTTCAGCGTCTCCCAGACTACCCACACCTGCACCTCCCCGTTGTCGTTGGCCTGCAAATATCTCTCAATGCACCCCCGCACCCGCCCGCACACCTCCTCATCCGCCAACAGTCCCACATCAAGGCGCCACAGAGGGCGCTGGTCCCTCTCCTCCCTCAACTCCAGCTCCACCCAATGCGGGGCGTGGTCCGAGATGGCTATGGCCAAATATTCCGTTCCCTCCACTTTCGGGATTAGCGCCCTACTCAAAATGAAAAAATCTATCCGGGAGTAGGCTCTTTGGACGTGGGAAAAGAAGGAAAATTCCTGGCCAGCGGCCTGACAAACCTCCATGGGTCCATCCCCCCATCTGGTCCATAAACCCCGAGCACCTTGGCCGCAGCCAGCCTCTTACCAGTCCTGGACCTAGAGCGGTCCAGTGCTGGGTCCAGCACCGTGTTGAAGTCCCCCCGCCCCCCATTATCAAGCTTCCTACCTCCAGATCCGGAATCCGACACAGCATGCGTTTCATAAATCCGGCATCATCCCAATTCGGGGCATATACGTTCACCAGTACCACCCGCACCCCCTGCAACCTACCACTCACCATCACATATCGACCTCCATTATCCACTACAATATTCATTGCCTCAAACGACACCCGCTTCCCCACCAGTATTGCAACCCCTCTGTTCTTCGCATCCAGCCCTGAATGGAAGACCTGCCCTACCCATCCCTTTCTCAGCCTAACCTGATCTGCCACCTTCAAATGCGTCTCCTGGAGCATAACCACGTCTGCCTTCAGTCCCTTTAAGTGCGCGAACACCCAGGCCCTCTTGACCGGCCCGTTCAGGCCCCTCACATTCCAAGTTATCAGCCAGATTGGGGGGCTACTCGCCCCCCTGCCCCTGCCGACTAGCCATCTCCTTTTCTAGGCCAGCCACGTGCCCGGTCCTCCCGCACCTTCCAGTCCCCCAGGCGGCAGACCCCCGCCCCGACCACCTCTCCTACTTCCAGCTCCCCTTTGGCCAATGCAGCAGCAACCCTGTTCCCCCCCCTCCGCCCTCCCCCCTGCTAGATCCACATCTAGCCATTTTGCTCCCCCCATAACACTCCCGTAAGTCAGCTGACTCCTGCTGACCCCGGCCTCTCCCGGCACTCCATCGACCTCCCAGTGTGAGAATCCCCCCTCCCCTTGGCAGTCAGTGCGCGCTCCTCTCCAGCACCGCTCTTCTGCCCCCCGCCCGGCCCCATCCCCGTCCTTCCCGAACGCAGGAAAAAGCCCGCGCTTTCCTGAGCTATCCCGGCCCCATCTGGCGCAGCTCTTTTTTGCGGCCTTACCCCAATTCCCCATCCCCGGGCCTCCGCTCCCCCTCTTCCTCCGTGGGGGCCTGCCCCTCCAACACCGACGCCCACACTCTCCCACAGCTCCCACATCAAATCCATTCACCCATCCCCACCCAGCACTCAAACCAAAAGAACATTCCCCAAACGTAATAAACACAGTGAACACAGTAAACATCCCCCCACAACTAACCCTCAATTTGAATCCAACATTTCAGTTTGTATAAAGTTCCATGCCTCATCGGGCGTTTCAAAATAGTGGTGCCGATCTTGGAACGTGACCCACAATCGCGCTGGCTGCAGCATCCCGAACTTCACCCCCTTCCGATGGAGCACCGCCTTATTCCGGTTAAAACCAGCCCTCTTCTTAGCCACCTCCGCACTCCAGTCCTGGTAAATTCGGATCTCCGTGTTCTCCCATCTGCTGCTCCGCTCTTTTTTGGCCCATCTCAGGACACACTCTCTGTCCATAAAGCGGTGGAACTTCACCACTACAGCCCTTGGCGGCTCGTTGGCTTTGGGTCTCCTTGCCAGGACCCGATGAGCCCCATCTAGCTCCAGGGGCCTTGGGAAAGCTCCCGAGCCCATCAGCGAATTGAGCATCGTGCTCATATATGCCCCAGCATCGGGCCCCTCCACTCCTTCAGGGAAACCCAGAATCCGAAGATTCTTCCTCCTCAACCTAGTCTCCAGGTCCCAAATTTTTCCGCCCACCTCTTGTGCAGCGCCTCCACCTTCACTGCCAGGCACAAGATCTCATTCTCGTTCTCCGAGGCTTTATGTCGCACCTCCCGGATCACCGCCCCTTGGGCCTTCTGGGTCTCCACAAGCTTCTCAATCGCCGCCTTCATTGGCGCCAGCATTTCTGTCTTCAGCTCCTCAAAGCAGCGTTTAAGAAACTCCTGCTGCTCCTGCGACCACTGCGCCCATGCTGCTTGGTCTCCACCCGTCGCCATCTTGCTTTTCCTCCCTCGCACGTTTCGCTGCCCCAAGATCACTTTTTTCACCACTCCACTCCTGGTCCAATCCATATAATGTCGGGGGGACCCTGCTGTCACCTTCCCACACTGGAAGCCGTCGAACAATTGCCGTTGGGGCCCCTCTGGACAGCTCAAAAGTCAGTTCCCGGCGGGAGCTGCCGAACGTGCGACCTACCTAGGCATAGCCGCAACCGGAAGTCTCATCCGATATATCCTGCTGCTTCCGTTCTGCCTCACATGAAGTAATCCTGAGATCACTACCTTTGAGGTCCTATTTTTCAACTTGCTTCCTAGATCCCTAGATTCTGCTTTTAAGACCTCATCCCTTTTTGTACCTATGTTGTATGTACTAATGTGTACCACAACAACTAGCTGCTCACCCTCCCACTTCAGAACGTCCCGCAACGGCTCGGTGGCATACTTGACCCTAGCACCAGGGAGGCAACATACCATCCTGGAGTCTCTATTGTAACCACAGAAACATCTATATATTCCCCTCACAATTGAACCCCGATGACTATTGCCGCAGAAAAATACTTTTCACTGTACTTCGGTACAGGTGACAATAAATCAAATCAATCAATCAATCAGTGTGATCATCTCTCTATACGTGCTATCCACAATACTCTCTGCCTCACGGATACTTCACAGTGTCCCCAGAAGCCGCTCCAGCTCCGAAATCCAGGCTTACAGGGGCTGCACCTGGAGACACTTCCTGCACCTATACACTGGTCCTTGGAATTGGAAATGTTCCTGGTCTCCCACACAGAGCAAGAGCAGCAGACCACGGCTTGGAGCTCTCTTGCCATGTCTTACTGCTTTAAGTGAAATTAATCCTTTCAATATCAAACAATAACAAATGGGGCCCTTCTTCTCCGCTCTTTGTTTTATATATTTCGTACAAATGCTGAATCACCTGCCTGGTGGTCACCCATTCCCTTTCTGACTGTGGAGTCGAAGCCTAAGTTGGAAAGACCAAGGCACGGATCATCGACTTCAGGAAGTGCAGCATGACACACCTACCCATCTGTCGCAACCTAAACAGCTGTTTAGATTTCCTTAGATGTAAACTTGTATTCCACTCTTTCTTGCAATCTTTTAATCACCTGGTTCTGCTCTTGGATTCCCTTTTTCTTTACTCCCTTATCCTCCAAGCTTCGCTTGCGAACTGTTATCTTGTTCAGTTATTTAAATTTCAGCTATTTGAAGATGGTCCCTAATATCAGTTACTCACCAACCAATCAGCTTACCGCTTTCCTGGGACTTCAGTCTTGGATTCTTCAAACTCAGCATCTGTCTGAACAGTGGTCATAGGTCTGGTGCTCTCCACTGCCCGAAGATGAGTATGGGCCTCGAGCCATGCTCTCCCTTTATTCTGCGCAGAGGAGAGTCCCTCGCAGGGTGTCAGGCTGGTAGTACCACACTGCCCAGGTGGCATCAAGAGTGCCAAGGTACTATCCAGTCCAGGGCCCAACCACCTGGCAGCCCCCGATAACTGGGGAAGACCTCCCCAAGTGCCTGGAAATCAGAGCTAAACAGTGCCCGCTCGAGGTCTCCGAGGAGAGGCTGTTAGGCCATGCGCATTAGGTAACTGTGGCGCAAAAATATTAACTGCGAATTCTCGTTAGATCTCACAAGGCGTAACAAGCATCGTAAATCTCATGAGAGGCCTCTCGCGAGATTTACCAGCCTCGTTCCGTCTCAAGTCAGGCACGACTAGTCCTTTAGATCGCTCTCACTGTTTGCACTGTAGGAACAATGTTGAACAAGGGCGTTTAATCTTAATTAGGGGCAAGACAATCATGAATGAGATTAGCAGGCGGCACGTGGCACAGTGGTTAGCACTGCTATCTCACGGCGCGAGGACCCGGGTTCAATCACTGCCCTGCGTCACTGTCTGTGTGGAGTTTGCATATTTTTCCAGTGTCTGCGTGGATCTCATCCCCACAACTCAAAGATGTGGATTGGCCACACTAAATTGCCCGTTAATTGGGAAAAAAATGAAAAATGAATGAGATTAACACTTCTGATCCTGTACAACCCGTTGAATTCCACGGATTTCAAAACTAAAGTTTATACCCACTGCTCCCCTTGTTTTCAGACAGCAGATGCAGGTAATAATTCTGCTGTGGCCGTTTACAGCTCACTTTGTAATCTGTCTGACTCAGTCTGCCAACTAGTTCTAACTTCAGTTGCAAAACACAGCAGCTATTGTCCTCCCTTTTAAGTGCAAATGAGATTTCTGGCCTTTATTGAAGTAGGATTGCTTCAAAACTAACCAGATCCTGCAGCTTTTAAAAAATATTGTCACAACATGTTTCTGTAACTTAAGTGCCTTAAGAAGAAGCACTGTCAGAAAATAACCAGTCTGAATAATTTTTGAAGACATCCTGTGCGTTATTGCAGTCTGATCACATTGTGATCCAAAAATGGCAAGTACCTCAATTTTTTGATGTCAATTCAAAATCTGTCTAAATCAGAGTGATTCAGATGCATGCTTCAAGCCTTTTTGATGGACTTCACGATCCTACATGCCTCTGTACAAATCTATATAGTTTCCTCCCTGAACAATTATGTTGTTGGAGAGGAGGCGGTTTATTGTGAAGAGTTCTTAAGGAACTTTGATTAACGTAAGAAAAATAAAATACTACGGATGCTGGAGATCGGATAATAAAACATAAAAACTGCTGGAAAAACCCAGCAGTTCTGGCAGCATCTGGAGAGGCAGAAATAGAGTTAACATTTTGAGTTTAGGGGAGGTGGTGGCTTTGTCACTGGAGGCCCAGGGCAACCACATGGTAAGGTTAAAAGGTTCAAACATTGCCACTGCAGATGGTGAAAATTGAATTCAATAAAACTCTGGAATTAAAAGTCTAATGATGACCATGAAACAAACCATTGCCGTTTGTGGTAAAAACCCATCTGGTTCATTAATGTCCTTTAGGAAATCTGCCATCCTTACCGGGTCTGGCCTATATGCGACTCTAGATCCACAGCAATGTGGTTAACTTTTAACTGCCCCCCTCAAGGGCAATTAGGGACGGGCAATAAATGCTGGCCCAGCCAGTGACACCCACACCCCATGAACAAATTTTTTTAATAAGTCCAACATGACCTTTCTTTGGAACTGAAGAGAGTAGAAATGTGACAGATTTATGCAGCTGAAAGGGGGGGCAGGGAGGCGAGAAGGTCAGCTGGAACAAAAGGGAAGGTCAGGGATGGGTTAGAGGGTGGGGGAGATTTAAATACGAAACAGGTCATGGAACAAAAGTGGTAATGGTTGGAGTAAAGAGATAAAACATAGATCCAGAGATGTCAATAACAGCATAAAAGTCAGCTCAGTCAGATACTGGTTGGTGATTGACAAGAAATTCAAAATAGGACAGAGTTAATGGTCTGAAGTTGTTGAACTCAATGTTGAGTCCAGAAGGCTGTAAAGTGCCTGATTGGAAGATGTGGTGCTGTTCCTCTAGATTACGTTGGGCTTCACTGGGAAATTGTAGCAGGCTGAGGTACCCTCAATAATGATGCTTAGAGATTAAACTGTAAAGAAGGCTTTATTAGACTAATAACTATACTACAGCTAGAGACGAGAGCTGATTGTTACACAGACCATGAGGCAGGCCTTTATGTATGGCTCCCAGATGGGCGGAGCCAGAGGCGGAGTCCCCAGGGTTCCAAGCCCGGTCTTAAAGGGGACATCACCTTACATGATGATAAGGCAGTAACCGTTCATCACATTCACCCCCTGTTTAAAAAGGAGTCCGGCGGGGGTGAAGTGCCATCATAGGTCCATCCGTCTCGGTGGCCGGATCGTCCTCCTCGACCTCCTCAATTCGGGCGGTGGTGCGGCGGGCACGGCCGTCCCGGTTGAGGGCACATCCGGGAGCACAGCGGTCGGAGCTTCGGTCCGGGTCGGGGCAGAGGAACTAGGCAGGGCCGGGGGGAACGGTAACCGGCGCCAGTGGGGTGTGTAAAGGGGGGGCGCACGGTAGGAGCTCACCAATGGGTGGTAGGGCCGGAAGGGGGTGTGTTGTAGGGGGCGACGGGTCCTGCAGGGGCGCGGTGCGGGAAGGGGCGTCTGTGGTGGAGGATCCAGTGGGTGCCAGATCCCGGAGGGAAACGGTATCTTGCCTGCCGTCGGAGTACTCCACGTAA
The DNA here is from genome assembly GCF_047496885.1 of Scyliorhinus torazame. Lineage (NCBI taxonomy): Eukaryota > Metazoa > Chordata > Chondrichthyes > Carcharhiniformes > Scyliorhinidae > Scyliorhinus > Scyliorhinus torazame. Next base: position 78,025,438 of record NC_092715.1, read on the forward strand.
GCGTAACTGGGGTTGGCGTGGAGCAGTCGGACCTTTTCAACTAGGGGGTCTTTTTTATGGCTCCTCGCGTGCCTCCGGAGAAGAACAGGTCCCGGAGCCATCAGCCAAGGTGGAAGCGAGACCCCTATGGTAGACTTCCTGGGGAAGAGAAATAATCGGCCGTGAGGGGTCTCATTCGTGGCCGTGCAGAGGAGTGACCTAATGGAGTGTAGGGCATCGGGTAGGACCTCCTGCCAGCGGGTGGTTGGGAGATTTCTCGACCGCAGGGCCAGAAGGACAGCCTTCCACACGGTCGCGTTCTCCCTCTCCACCTGCCCATTTCCCCGTGGGTTATAACTGGTCGTTCTCCTCGAGGCGATGCCTTTGCTGAGCAGATACTGACGCAGTTCATCGCTCATGAACGATGTACCCCGGTCGCTGTGGATATAAGCAGGGAAACCGAACAGGGTGAAGATGCTGTGCAGTGCCTTAATCACCATGGCTGAGGTCATGTCGGTGCAGGGAATGGCGAATGGGAAACGGGAGAACTCATCGATCACGGTGAGGAAATAGGCATAACGGTTGGTGGATGGGAGGGGCCCCTTGAAGCCCACGCTCAGTCGCTCAAAGGGGCCCGAGGCCTTCACGAGCCAAACCTTGTCTGGCCGATAGAAGTGCGGTTTGCACTCCGCACAGACTTGGCAGGTCCTGACCATGGCCTTGACCTCCTTGGTTGAGTAAGGTAGGTTGCAGGACTTGATGAAATGGACGAGCCGGGTAACCCCCGGGTGGCAGAGGTCATTGTGGATGGCTTGCAGGCGGTCCTCCTGCGCGTTGGTGCATGTGCCGCGGGACAGGGCATCTGGGGCCTCGTTGAGCTCCCCTGGACGATACTTGATATCGTACGAGTAGGTGGAGAGTTCGATCCTCCACCTCAAAATTTTATCGTTTTTTATTTTGCCCCGTTGCGTGTTATCGAACATATAGGCGACTGACCGTTGGTCGGTGACGAGGGTAAACCTCCTACCAGCGAGGTAGTGTCTCCAGCACCGCACAGCCTCCACAATGGCTTGTGCCTCCTTTTCGACTGCAGAGTGTCGAACCTCGGAGGCGGTGAGGGTTCGGGAGAAGAACGCTACTGGTCTGCCTCCTTGATTGAGAGTAGCAGCCAGGGCGATGTCTGATGCATCGCTCTCTACCTAGAAAGGGATGGTTTCGTCCACCGCGTGCATGGCGGCCTTGATGATGTCAGTCTTGATGCGGTTGAAGGCCAATTGAGCCTCAGCCGAGAGGGGAAAAGTGGTGGTCTTTAGGAGTGGGCGGGCTTTGTCCGCATACTTGGGGACCCACTGGGCGTAATAGGAGAAAAGCCCCAAGCACCGTTTTAGGGCCTTGAGGCTGCGGGGGAGAGGGAGTTCCTTAAGGGGGCGCATGCGGTCGGGGTCGGGACCTAGGACCCCGTCTTCCACGACATAGCCGAGGATGGCCAGCCGGGTGGTGTGGAAAATGCATTTGCCCTCGTTATAGGTCAGGTTAAGGGCTCGGGCGGTCTGGAGGAACTTTTTGAGGTTAGCGTCATGGTCCTGCTGATCATGGCCGCAGATGGTGACATTGTCCAAGTACGGGTATGTAGCCCGCAAACCGTACTGGTCCACCATTTGGTCCATCGCCCTTTGAAAGACGGAGACCTCATTTGTGACACCAAAGGGGACCCTGAGGAAGTGTAAGAGCCGGCCGGCTGCTTCGAAGGCAGTATAGGGGCAGTCTTTTGGTCGGATGGGGAGCTGGTGGTAGACAGATTTGAGGTCGACCGTGGAAAAGACTCGGTATTGGGCGATCCGATTTACCATTTCCGCGATGCGAGGAAGGGGGTACACATCAAGCTGCGTGAATCGGTTTATGGACGGGCTTACAGTCAGGAGTGAGGTTAGCGAATAGCAAGGGGGGTGCGACTTTCAGTGTCGCAAGGCAGCACACCGTGAGGGGGGGCAAGGGTCCGCCGAACTTCAGTGTCAGGCTTCGGTGGCTGCACTGGAAATCCAGTCCGAGCAGCAGGGGGGCACAGAGGTGAGGGAGGATATAAAATTTGAAATGGGTGTATTTGGCACCCTGGATCGAGAGATCCGCAATACAGTACCCAGTGATTTGTACCGAGTGGGACCCAGATGCGAGGGGTATGGTTTGGGATGCGGGATGGGTGCGTAGGGAGCAGCGCCTTACCGTTTCAGGGTGGATAAAGCTCTCCGTGCTCCCGGAGTCGAAGAGGCATGCAGTGTCGTGCCCGTTGACCTGGGCCTGCATCGTGGAGTTCTGCAGGTGTTTTGGCCGAGTTTGATCGAGGGTGATCGCACCCAGTCGCGGGTAGTAGGAGTCGTCAGCCGAGTCGGACTCGTAAAATGGCCGCTGCCGTCGGTCGCACGTGTCGGGTCGAGAAGATGGCCACCGACCAGATGGCCGCTCCCACGATTCGTACGAGGCTGATGACGCGTCAGAAGAGGGTGTGTCGGGTCGGTGCGCAGCAGCATTGTGAGGCCTGCGGGCCTGATTTTCGGGCCAGCTGTTCTTTGATTTTCTGGTCCCTGGGCCTGGCCAGGCAGACCCTCGCAAAGTGCCCTTTCTTCCTGCAGTCGCTGCAGATCGCGAAGCGGGCTGGGCAGCATGGGCGTGGGTGCTGGCCCTGCCCGCAGAAGTAACATGGTGTGCTCCCATGGTGAGCGGGTTGCCGCGCGGCGCAGGCCTGTAATACGGTTGAGTCTGAGGAAGTCCGGGGGGGGGGGGCTGGCAGAGTCCGCGGGGTACGTACCCAAGTTATGTCGGGCCACCTCCAGCGAGGAGGCGAGCATTAGCGTCTCCTGGAAGACTTTTGCCCCATTTTCGAGCAGCCGCTGCCGGATGTAGGTCGAGCGGATGCCGGACACGAAAGAATCTCTGATATGCAGGTTCATATGGACTTCCCCTGTCACATCCTGATGGTCACAGTCCCTGGCAAGCGCGGTGAGTTTTTCAACAAACTCGTCGAGCGATTCCCCTGAGCGCTGCCGGCAGGTAGAGAGCAGATGCCGGGCGTGTACCTCGTTGACGGGTTTGACAAACCGCTTGCGGAGCAACTCAATCGCTTCCTCATAAGTCGTCGCCTTATCGAGCGTGGCGGAGATTCTGTGACTCACCCGGGCGTGGAGTAGACGCAGCTTGCGTGGCCCTAGGATGGGAATCTCTGCGGGGTCCAGGTAGGCCTCGAAGCACCGCAGCCAGTATTTAAAATTTTCCTTTGCCTCCGCCGTTCGTGCTTCCAGATTGAGCTTCTCTGGTTTTAGGCCTGCGTCCATCCTGAATCTAGTTTAGTCTAATAAATTGAGGTACCCTCAATAATGATGCTTAGAGATTAAACTGTAAAGAAGGCTTTATTAGACTAATAACTATACTCCAGCTAGAGACGAGAGCTGACTGTTACACAGACCATGAGGCAGGCCTTTATGTATGGCTCCCAGATGGGCGGAGCCAGAGGCGGAATCCCCAGGGTTCCAAGCCCGGTCTTAAAAGGGACATCACCTTACATGATGATAAGGCAGTAACCGTTCATCACACAGGCCAAGAACAGAAATGTGAGCATGAGAGCAAGATAGCGAATTGAAATGGCAGGTGAGTGAAAGATCAGAGTCATGCTTGCAGACTGAGCAGAGGTGTTCCACAAAGCAGTCACCATATGGTCTCTTTAATGTCCTGCCTTGTTAGCAGTCCTGCCTTGTTAGCAGTGAATACTGCAGACTAAATTGAAAGAAGTACAAGCAAATCGCTGCTTCTCCTGGAAGGAGTGTTTGGGGCTTTGTACAGTGAGGAGAGAGGAGGTCAAGAGGCAAGTGTCACACCTCTTGCAATTGCAAGGGAAGGTGCCATGGGAAAAGGATAAGGTGTTGGGGGTGATTGAGGAGTGGACCAGGGCACCATGGAGAGAATGGTCCCTTTGGAATGTTGACAGGGAAGAAAAGGCGAGGTGTGTTTCATGGTGGCATCATGCTACTGCTGGCGAAAATGACGGAGGATGATCATTTGAATATGAAGGCTGGTGATGTGGTAAGGGAGGACACAGGAAACCCTAGTTTGATTCTGGAAGGGAAGGGATGAAAGCAGAAGTACAGGAACTGAGTCAGACACAGTTGTGGGCTTAGTCAAGCATAGTGAGGACATTTTTTTTCCAATTAAGGAGCAATTTTAGCCTGGCCAATCCACACACCCTGCGCATCTTTGGACTGTGAGGGTGAGACCCACGCAGACACAGGGAGAATGCGCAAACTCCACTTGGACAGTGACCCGGGGCCGGGATCGAACCTGGGTCCTCAGTGCCGTGAGGTCGCAGTGATAACCTCTGTGCCACTGTGCCGCCTTGCAGTGAGGAAAAATTAAGACATGTTGGAAGTGTTGTGGAATTTCCAAATAAATGGGGAATTTCTCAGCCAGAGTGTGAGAATCTGTGGAACCCATTGCCACAGGAGGCTGTGGAGGCTAGGTCACCAAGTGTCTTTACGACAGAGATAGATAGGTTCTTGATTAATAAGGGGATCAAGGGAGAAGGCAGGAGAATGGGGATGAGAAACATATCAGCCATGATCAAATGGTGGAGCAGACTCGATGGACAGAATGGCCTAATTCTGCTCCTATATTTTATGCATATACAAACCCATTTCCCACACTTCTGCTGTCACCCCGTCCCTTACAGAAGCATGATAGGATTTCCTGTGTTCTCCCAACTCACCAACCTCCATATTCAAAAAATCCTCCTCCATTTCTGCTACCTCCAGCTTGATGGCACCAAACACCTCTTTCCCTCCCCTTTAGAACTTCAAAGGGACCGTTGACTCTGTAAACCCTTGATCCACTTCTCAATCACCCCCAACACCTCATCCTCTTCCCGTGACACCTTTTCACGCAATTGCAGGAAGTGCAATACTGTCTTCATATCTCCACCCCGTCCAAGCCCCAAACACTATTCCATGTGAAGCAACAATTTAGTCTACTATATTCACTGCTCACAATCTCCTCTAACTGGGGGAAGATCATATGCAACTTTGCAGAACAGCTTCGCTCAGTTGACAAGCATGACCCTTACTTTCCAGTCGCTTGCCATTTCAATTCACCATCTTGCTCTCCTGCTCACTTTTTCTTCTTGGCCTGCTCCAATACTCCAGTGAACATAAGAACTCTGAGCAGGAGTAGGCCATCTAACCCCTTGAGCCTGCTCCGCCATTCAATAAGATCATGGCTGATCTTTTTGTGGACTCACCTCCACTTACCTGCCCACTCAGCCTCACCTTTTATTCCTTTACTGTTCAAAAATGTATCTACCTTTGCCTTAAAACATTTAACGAGGTAGCTTCAACTCCTTCACTGGGCAGGGAATTCCACAGACCCAACACAAGCTGAATGAACAGCACTTCATCTTCCAATTAGACATTTTACATCCTTCTGGACTCAAACATCAAGTTCAAGAACTTCAGATGATGAATGCTGTCCTCCATTTTGATTTTTTTTCTTTTTGATTTTTGGGGTCATACCTGGCACAAAGGAAGATGGTTGTAGTTGGAGGTCAACCATCTCAGCCCCAGGACATCACTGCAGGAGCTCCTCAGGGCAGTATCAAAGGCCCAACCATCTTCAGCTGCTTCATCAATGTTCTCCCTTCCATCATCAGGTCAGACGTGGACATGTTTGCAGATGACTGCACAATGTTGAGCACCATGTGCGACTCCTCAGATAATGAAGCATGTTACGTAATGGGTTAAGAGACATTGCAATTAGTTGTCTCATTTATGTTAAGTATCCATTAATTGACACTGATATGTAAAGGGGCTTCAGGTGGCCTCTGGCAGGTGTTGTGTTGTTAAGAGTTTTGTGCAGAGGCTGTGGAAGTGAAATAAATGGTGTTTGGTGAAAAGGAACAAGAACTTTAGACTCTTCATTTCACAGCAACTAAAACGTCTAACAATGGTAGCAGAGGATGGTTGCTGTGCAAATGTGAAGGTTTGAAAGATACAACTTTTCCTGATCAAACCAAGGAGTGAGTGAGAAGGAAAAAAAAAGATACATGGCTGAACCCAGGATAAAGATGGCTGGATATGACTATCCGCCCTTATTTTTTGAAAGGGAATTGTACGACCAATGGAGAAGTGCAGTAGTTATGTGGACTAAAGTAACTGCTTTGGGAAAGAGAAAACAAGGTATGGCATTGGCTCTTTCTCTACCATATGGCAGTAAAATCCAAAACAAAGTGCTTTCTGAGCTGGAATTGGAAGAGTTAGACTCAGAAGAAGGTCTGGAGACTTTATTACATTATATGGATAAGATTTATAAGAAAGATGACTTGTTAAGTGCGTATGACGCATGGTCGGATTTTAATAAGTTCCGGAAAATGGAGGATATCTCTATGGAAGACTATATAATGGAATTTGGCAGACTATATAAAAGGCTACAGAAACACAATCTGGAATTTCCACAGTCTGTGTTGGCCTTTAAATTACTTGACTGTGCTAGAGTGAGCAACATGGATAGGCTCCTGGTTTTGACAGGAGTTCAGTTTACTGATAAGGATACCTTATTCGAACAGATGACAAAAGCTTTACAAACGTTTCTGGGGAAATATTCGATTCCGATGGCTCTGATGACCCAAGTAGGTCAGCCTGCAATAAGGCAGAATATGGAAGATACACCAGTAACAGGATGGTGAAATCGTATGGCTACGAACAGGGCTCAAGACTATAGACGGAGACCGAGACAAGGAAATTATGCAGACAGAAAGCCAGTTAGAACCTACAATAGGAAGATGAACCCCAGAAATGCACGGGGCATGATAAATCGATGTTTTCGATGTGACTCTCAATACCATTATGCTTTCAACTGTCCAACTCGTTATGATAGAGTCTTTGAAGCGACACATGACACGGAAGAGTCAGAAGAGGAAAAAGGTAGTGACCAGAAAGAAGGCATTGTCCTATTGACAAGCAGTTTTACGCCGGTAATGAGGGTGTTGGTTGCAGAATCCTTCAACTGTGCTGTATTGGACAGTGGCTGCACATCTACTGTGTGTGGAATTGACTGGTTAAATTGTTACCTGGACTCTTTGAATGCTGAAAATTGTAACAAGGTTAAGGAATTTGAAAGTTCCACAAGTTTCAGGTTTGGGGATGATAATACTCTGAAGTCGCTGAAAAGAGTGGTGATCCTTTGCAATATTGCCAGAGTGAATCATTTCATTAGCACGGATGTTGTATCAAGTGAGATACCTTTGCTTCTGAGCAGACCATCGATGAAGAAAGCACACATGAAACTGGATATGGAACAGGATAAGGCAACACTTTTTGGAAAGACGGTGGACTTACAATTTACACAGCCGGGACACTATTATATTCCATTACTGACAAATAACTTTTCAAGTAGAGTGGTTAAGGATGTGTTAATGGCAGTTGAAAATGGGACTTTAGCTGATAAAAAGCTTGTGGTATTAAAACTGCATAGGCAATTTGCACATCCATCTCCTCGGAGGCTGAAAATTTTATTAAAGGATGCAGGGGTAAGGGATGACGACTATACCAAACTGATAGAACAGGTTAGTGACCGCTGTCAAGTTTGTAGGAAGTACAGAAGGACACCAGCACGACCGATAGTAACCCTACCTTTGGCCAGGGATTTTAACGACATTGTGGCCATGGACCTTAAGATCTGGGATAAAGCAAATAATATATTTATTTTGCATTTTGTAGATTTAGCAACCAGATTTAGTCAATCAACGATTGTACGAAGTAAAGAAAAGAGAGTAATTCTGGATCAAATCGTGGAGAAATGGATAGGGACAGGAATGGGTCCACCGGCAAAATTCCTTACGGACAATGGGGGAGAATTTGCTAATGTTGAGTTTAGGGGTATGTGTGAAAACATGAATATCAGAGTTATGAATACGGCTGCAGAAAGCCCATTTAGTAATGGTGTCTGTGAAAGAAATCATGCTGTCATCGATGACATGCTTCGGCAAATTTTGGCAGATCGACCAAATTGCAGGCTAAATTCAGCTTTAGCATGGGCAATACATGCAAAGAATTAATTGCAGATGGTTGGGGGCTATAGTCCTTCTCAATTAGTGTTTGGTAGAAATCCTAAAATTCCATCCATTTTGGATGACCAGCCTCCAGCTTGGGAGGGGACTACAATTAGCTCTGGTTTTGCTGAACATTTAAATGCATTACATCGCAGTAGAAAAACTTTTTTGGAAGCAGAAGTCTCTGAAAGAATTCGCAGAGATTTAAGACATAACGTACGGCCATCAGATGCCGTTTTTCAGCAAGGAGACATGGTATACTATAAGAGAGACAATTCTAATGAATGGAAAGGCCCAGGGAAGATCATAGGCATAAATGGCAAAACAATTATTTTGCAACATGGTAATCAAACTGTTAGGGTCCATTCATCAAGGATAATGGGTACAGATTACACATTTTCAAATTTAGACAGAACGAGGAACCAGAGTCATCTGGTACGTATGTGTTACAGAACTATGAGGACCAATTAACTGATATATCCTACAGGGTTCCTGTGGAGGAACACCACACTTCTGGTGAATTAAAATAGGCCGTTTTTCTGAAAGGGCATCTGCCAAAAGTTGGTACAAAAGTGACATACTTGCCTGAAGGGTCTAGTCAATGGAAGGATGCAACTGTTATTAGTAGAGCAGGGAAGGCCACTAGAAAGTATAAACATTGGTTGAATATACAGCATTCAGGGGAAGGAGTCAAGACAATGGATTGGGAAAACGAAGTCCAAAAATGGAGGGCACAGAAACGCAGTGCCAGTTCAGATAGTACATCGGATAGTGAACAGGTCCGCAGGAAAAGGTCGAGAACTATTGAAAGGACATCCCACAGCAGAAGGGAAAGATCAAGCAGTAGCAGTACAGAACGAGATACCAGGCGGGAGAGGGGACGTAGTTTGCCAAGATCTCGGAACATGAGTAAGACTACGAATACTAACAGGAGTAGAAGCCCATGTGAGATTTTCGTGGCTTCAAATAAATTAGATGAAAAAGTTATTAAAGAAGATAAACAGCAAGAATTGCATAGTTGCAGTGAATTTGGGGTATACACGGAAGTACTGGATAGGGGACAAAGAGCTCTATCCCACAGCTGGATTTGCACGGAAAAGGTTCTTCCGGATGGAACTTATAAGGCAAAGGCCAGGCTCGTGGCAAGGAGATTTGAAGAAAACTTAGAAGATCAGGATTTAAGGGTAGATTCACCTACAGCAGGAAAGGTTATTTTAAAGATCTTCTTGGCTCTATTAGCCACAAAAGCAAGGGATGCAAATCTATAGATATAAAAGCTGCCTTTTTGCAGGGGCATCAGCTCCAGAGAGACATTTTTCTCTGTCCTCCTAAAGAAACAGCTAACACAGAAGGGGTACTCTGGAAGTTGAACAAGTGTGTATATGGATTAAATGATGCATCTAGAGTCTGGTATTTTTCGGTAAGGTCAGTTTTGTTAAAGTTAGGCTGTTGCCAGTTGAAAGCAGATCCTGCAATGTTTTACTGGCACTATAAAGGAAATCTTTCTGGCATTTTTATGATGCATGTCGATGATTTTTTGTGGGGTGGGACTAGTGATTTTGAAGCTATTGTAATCTCTGGTTTGAGGAAAGAATTCAGGGTTGGAAGTCAGGCTTCCGGTGCATTTAAATATATTGGACTGGAAATTGGACAGACTAAGTTAGGGGCAACTTTACGTCAGCAATCTTATTTGGAAAGCATCACCCCAATAGCAATTAGTCGTGGCCGAGTTTCACAAAAAGACGCAATGGTTTCAAAGGTAGAAAAAGAGCAACTGCAAAGTTTAATTGGGCAACTGAACTGGTTAGGTAGACAGACTAGACCGGACGTGAGTTTTGATGTCTTAGAGTTGAGTACAAAAGTGAATGATCCCAAAGTGGAAGACATAATAAGAGCAAATAAAGCGTTGGCCAAACTAAACATGCAGGAGTGTGTTTTGAAATTCACGGTTTTAGGTGACCTTAAGCACTTGAAACTCATAGTTTATAGTGATGCGTCCTATGCAAATTTATGTGATGGGGTTTCAAGCGCAGGAGGTTTTATAATTTTCCTTTTGGGGAACAATGGTAAGTGTTGCCCGCTTGTGTGGGAAACAAAGAAAATAAGGAGAGTGGTAAAAAGCACTTTGGCTGCTGAGACGTTAAGCCTTGTAGAGGCGGTGGATATGGCCTTTTATATAAGTATGATATTGACAGAAATTTTGGGATTAGGGGATTTGGGTAATATACCCATTGACTGTCACATTGACAAATCCCTGTGGGAAAATGTGCACTCTACAAAAAGTGTCAATGAAAAGAGGTTACGGACAGACATCGCAAGTTTGAAGCACATGTTGGACAGAGGGGAAATAACAAAAATTAAATGGGTCGACAGGAGCTATCAACTGTCAGACTGTTTTACGAAAAGAGAGATGAGTTTACAGAAACTTTTGGATATTGTTAATGAAGGGCGCTTGTTTCTGTGACTATCTTTTTCTTTCTCGTCCCCCCAAAAAAGGGGGGAAATCATGTGTGTTTTTGAGTTTCTTGAAATTTTGTTTTCACCTAATTATTTTTTTTCTCCAAGGAAGGGGAGACTGTTAAGTAATGGGTTAAGAGACATTGCAATTAGTTGTCTCATTTATGTTAAGTATCCATTAATTGACACTGATATGTAAAGGGGCTTCAGGTGGCCTCTGGCAGGTGTTGTGTTGTTAAGAGTTTTGTGCAGAGGCTGTGGAAGTGAAATAAATGGTGTTTGGTGAAAAGGAACAAGAACTTTAGACTCTTCATTTCACAGCAACTAAAACGTCTAACAATGGTAGCAGAGAATGGTTGCTGTGCAAAAACTAACACGTCTAACAAAGCAGTCCATGTCCAAATGCAGAAGACCTGGGCAATATCCAGGCATGGGCTGACAAGTGGCGAGCTACATTCGCGCCACCCAAGTGCCAGGCAATCACCCTCTCCTACAAGAGAGAATCTAGCCATCGTCCCTTGACAGTCAATAACATTACCATCGCTCAATTCCCAAAATCAACATCCTGGGGGTGACCATTGATCAGAAACTGAACTGGACTAGCCATATTAATACTGTGGCTGCCAGGGCAGGTCAAAGGCTATGAATCCTACAGCGAGTAACTCACCTCGTGACCACCACCCTGCCCCAAAGCCTGTCCACCATCTAAAAGGCATAAGTCAGGAGCATTGTGGAATACTCCGCTTGCCTGGATGAGTGCAGCTCTAATAACACTCAAGAAGTTGGACACAATAGAGGACAAACAAGCCCGCTTGATTGCTCCCCCTTCCAAACATTCAAACCCTCCGTCATCGACGAACAATGCCATTCACGTGTACCATCTACAAGATGCACTTCAGGAACTCGCCAAGGTTCCTTCGACAGCAGCTTCCAAACCCACAACTACTACCATGTAGAAGGACAAGAGCAGCAGATACCTGGAAACCCCACCATCTGGAGGTTCACCTCCAAGTCACTCACCACCCTGACCTGGAAATATATCATCATTCCTTCACTATCGCTGGATCAAAATCCTGGAACTCCCTCCTTAACAGCACCATGGGTGTACCTACACCTCAGTGACTGCAGCGGATGAAGAAGGCAGCTCACCAACACCTTCTAAAGGGAAACTAGGGATGGGCAATAAATGCTGGCCTAACCAGCGACACCCACATCCCGTAAATAAATTCTAATAAAGGAGCGGTTGAGGACTCTGGGTCTGTAATTGGAGTTTTGGAGGATGTGGCGGGATCTTATTGAAACTTATGGAATACTGAGAGGCCTAGATAGAGTGGACATGGATAAGACATTTCCACTGGGAGAAACTAGAACCCGAGGGCACAGTATCAAGACTGTAAGGACGATCCTTTAAAATGGAGATGAGGAATTTCTTCAGCCAGAGGGTGGTGAATCTGTGGAACTCATTGCCGCTGAAGACTGTGAAGGCCAAGTCACTGAGTGTGTTTGAGACAGATATAGGTAAGTCTTAATTAATAAGGGGATCAAGGGGTATGGGGGAAGGCAGGAGAATGGGGATGAGAAACATATCAGCCATGATCGAATGGCGGAGCAGACTCAATGGACAAAATGGCGTAATTCTGCTTCCATACCTTATGGTCCATATTACGGACCCAGAACCATCTATGGAAGAGATGATGAAGCTGCTGAGGAATTTTGGTTCCTTCTCTGGATATAAGTTGAATTTGGCTAAAAGTGAAAGCTTCCTGGTCAATCCTCCAGTTGGAGAGCCCAACTGGGGACCCACCGTTTTGTCTTGCCAAGACCAGCTTTCATTACCTGGGGGTCCGGGTGGCCCACAATTGGGCTTCACTTTTCATAAATTAAATTGTACCAGTCTGGTTTATGATGTGAAGGCAGACTTACAGGAATGGGATAACCTTCCCCTGTCCTTGACAGGCAGGGTTCAAACTATTAAAATTAAAGTTCTCCTGAGATTTTATTTCTCTGTTAATGTCTCCCCAATTTTCTGAGTCCGTTTTTGTTTCAGTCAATAAATTAATGTCCTCTTTTATTTGGGCGAGTAAGATCCATATAACCATAAAAACGTTACAGCAGAGAAGGAGGCCATTTGGCCCATGCCAGCCTGAAGACACCCAGATGCCCTTTCTAATCCCACGTTCCTGTACCCGATCCATAGCCCTGCATCTTACAGCACTTAAGGTGCAGATACAGGTCTTTTTAAAGGGGATTAGGGTCTCTGCCTCCACCACCAACTTGGGCAGCAAATTCCAGACTCCCATAACCCTCTGCAAAAATAGTTCTTCCACATGTCCCCTCTGCACCTTCTGCCACTTATCTTGGATCTGTGTCCTCCACTTCTAGAATTATCCACCAAGGGAAACAATTTTATCCTGTCCACTCTATCTCTTCACCTCATAATTTTGTGCACCTCAATTAAGTCACCCCTCAGTCTTCTTTGTTTCAAGGAAACTAACTTCAACCAACCCAACCTCTCCTCATAGCTACACTTTTCTAGCCCTGGCAACATTCTTGTAAACCTCCTCTGCACTTTCTCCAGAGCAATTACGTTCTTCCTGTAATGTGGTGATCAGAACTGCACACAATACTCCAGCTATGGCCTCACCATTGTTTATACAATTCCAACATTATATCCTTATTTTTATATTCTATACCTCTGCCAATGAAGGAGAGCATTTCATATGTTTTCTTTACAACATTGTCTACTTGAACTGCTACCTTCAGGGGCCTTTGTACTTGTACACCAAGATCGCTTACTTAATCTACCCCTCTTAGTATATTCCCATTTATTGTGTACTCCCACTGAACTGTTTGACCTCCCTAAATGCATGACCTCACACTTCTCGGTGTTAAATTCCATCTGCCACTTTACCGCCCACTCCACCATCTAAATAATTTTGGAGATTATAGCTATCCTGTTCATTGTCCACCACTCAGCCAATCTTTGTGTCACGTAAAAAAATTCCCAATCATGTTCCCCATGTGCACATCCAAATCATTAATATGCAACACAAACAGTGATGGTCCCAACACCGAGCCATGGGGAACACCATTTGAAACGATTGCAAGGGCAGCCATTGACCATTATGCTCTGCTTCCTGTAACTGAACCAGCTTTTTATCCAGTTTGCCACATTGCCCTGTATCCCATGGGCTTTCACTTTCTTGACCAATGTGCCATGTGGGACTTTGTCAAGCGCCTTACTAAAATCCATGGACTCAACATCCACTGAACTACTTTCATCAATCCTCCTTGCCACTTCAGTCAAATTTGTTTAACAAGACCTTCCTTTAACAAATCCATGCTGACTATCTCTGACTAGTCCATGCCTTTCTATGTGACAGTTAATCCTATCTCTCAGGATTGATTCTACTAATTTGGCCATCACTGACGTAAGACTAACTAGCCTATAATTATTTGGCATTTCTTTTGATCCCTTTTTAACCAATGGAGCCACGTGTGCATTTCTCCAGTTCTCCTGTACCTCTCCTGTATCTGGTGAGGATTGGAAAATCATCCTCAGAGCCAATTGGGGCTGGTTTAGCACAGTGGGCTAAACAGCTGGCTTGTAATGCAGAACAAAGCCAGCAACGCGGGTTCAATTCCCATACTGGCCTCCCCGAACAGGCGCTGGAATGTGGCGACTAGGGGCTTTTCACAGTAACTTTATTGAAGCCTACTTGTGACAATAAACGATTATTATTATTATTATCTGCTATCTTCTCCCTGATCTCCTTCAGTAGCCTCGGAAACAATCCATCTGGCCCTGGCGACTTATTAACTTCCAAGTATCTCAATACTTCAAGTACTTTCTCTCTCTTTATGATTATCCAATCTAGTTTCTCCTGGACTATTATATCTGCACCATCCATTTCCTTCGTAAGCAAGGAGACAATATATTCACTTAAAACCCCTCCCACAGCCTCTGCATCTACACAAAAGTTCCCTTCTTTATTTCTGATAGATCCCACTTTTTTCTTAACTAAACTTTTACCATTAATATATTGGTAAAACATCTTTTTAAAAAAACTTTACTTTATGGAGGCAGTGGTGTAGTGGTGATCTCGCTGGTCTAGTAATCCAGAGAACCAGAGTCATGCTCTGGGGTCCCAGGTTTGAATCTGAGCAGCAAATGGTGAAATTTGAATTCAATAAAAATCTGTAATTAAAAGTCTAAAGGTGACCATGAAATCATTGTCAATTGTGGTAAGAACCCATCTGGTTCACTAATGTCCTTTAGCAAAGGAAATCTGCCCTGGCGGAGGTGCAGCTCGCCTTTGGCAGAGCAGAGAAGAAACTGGAAGCCCAAGAGGCGAACATTAAGGAGCGGGAAAAGGCCGCGACCGACAAGAGCGACCGGATCACGGCACTTTGGAAGGAGGTGGCGAGACTGGTCACAACGCAGGGGAGCCTGAAGGGAAGAGTGGACGATCAGGAAAACCGCTCGAGAAGGCAAAATGTAAGGATAGTGGGCCTACCAGTGGGGATCGAGGGCAGAAACCCCACGGCATACGGGGCCGAGATGCTGGGCAACTTAGTGGGGAGAAAAACTTTCCCAACCCACTAGGAATGGACAGAGTACACGGGTCGCTGTGCCCGAAGCCCAAGGCAGGGGATCAACCAAGGGCAGTTATAGCTAAACTGCACCGGTACCAAGACAGGGAAACAATCCTGCGCTGGGCCAGACAAACCAGAACCTGCAAATGGGAAGGTCACATCAGTAGAGTTTACGAGGACATTTAGGCAAACCTCGCCGGGAGACGGGCCGAATTCAATAGAGTGAAAGCAGCCCTTCACAACAGCAATGTGCGTTTTGGTATGCTGTACCCAGCGAAACTCTGGGTCACATACCAAGAAAGAGAGTACTTTTTCACAGCTTCCGCCAAAGCAAACAAGTTTGTCAACGAACACGGGCTGGAAAACCAACAGCAAGGGAAGAAATAAGGGGCCCCTGGCAAGGGGCAACAACACGCCCACGGGGGGGGGGGGGGGGGGGAAGAGGCAACACCAGGCCCCCACCCCCCATGGATAGCACACCCTGAACAAAAAGCAAACCACTACCCGAGGGACCGCTTCAGGTGGGAGACCAGGGCCCAGCACGAGTTAATGATAGTAGCGGAGAAGAGAGAGCAAGCGAGAGGAGTGCAGGGTAGGATGGGGGAAGAGCAGGCAGAAAACCGTAGAGGTCGGACAAGAGGGGGGCCACCGCACTAGCAGGAAAGCTAGCACCGGGGACATGCAACAAGGCAGAGGCGCGGCACGCCCACAACAGGGGAGACGGCACCAGGCCGGGGGGAGGGGGGACTACTCAACAGAGGCGGGAGAGCAAACGGGGATAGGAACAGGGGAAAGAGGGACAAAAGAGGGGTATACGGGAGAGGGGGGGGGGAAAGGGGAGAGGAAAGGGAGGGACCGGTGGGTGAACACAGGGAAGGAGAGACAAACAAGGCTAGAAAGACAACAACAATAAGGCTACAAAGTGCCACAACCAAGGGCTCGGAACAAGGAATCGCTGCAAGCAACCACCCAGTATGGTCTCTGGGCGAAGGGAGACCCCCAGAGTGCAGGGGACTATCCACGTGGTGGACGCACAGCGGGCGGCCATGATGGGTGCCGCCGGGACAAAGGGAGACCCCAGAGTGCAGGGGCAGACGCACGTGGCGGACGCAACATTGGCGGCCATGTTGGGTGCCCCTGGAGAAAGGGAAACCCCGGAGCACAGGGACCCGACCGCATGGGGAGAGCAGTGACAGTGGCCATCCTGGACGGCCCACTAATAAAGGGAAACCCCGGAGTGCAGGGGCGCGTACAAAAGGTAAGTATGGTTAATCCGACAGGAACTGGGGGACAGAAGCCCCCCACCAGGATAGTCACCTGGAACGTAAGGGGACTCAACGGCCCAGTGAAAAGATCCATAGTCCTCACCCACCTAAGAAACATGAAAGCCAACATAGTCTTCCTTCAAGAGACACACCTGAGAGAACAGGACTGACTGCGGGTAAGAAAGGGCTGGGTGGGGCTGACCTACCATTCCTGCTACGGGACGAGAGCCAGGGGGGTGGCAATACTGATCAGCAAGTGGACGATGTTTAGGGCGACAAAGAACGGTTACGGACCCAGGGGTACGTCTTGGTCAGCGGGGCCCTGGATGGGGCACCGGTAGTACTAGTTAACGTGTACGCACCCAACTGGGACGACACAAGCTTCACCAAAAATACCATGGCAGAAAGTATAGCGACGCACCGACTAATCATTGGGGGGGGGGGGGGAAGACTTCAGCTGTGTACAGGACCCAATGACTGACAGATCAAGCTCCAAAACGGGGAAAACCTCAAACATGGCAAAGGAACTCAGTCACTTTATGGAACAGATGGGAGCGGTGGACCCCGAGAGGTTCACCCACCCGGGGGAGAAGGAGTTCTCCTTCTTCTCCCCAGTACACAACGTATATACCAGAATTGACTTCTTTGTGGTGGGGAAAATGGTGCTTCCGGGGCTAGACAAAGTCGAATACTCCCCAATTGTGATATCCGACCACGCTCTACATTACATGGACGTGAGGCTGGAGACGGGCAAGGCCCAACGCCCCACATGGAAGTTGGACACTGCCATACTAGCTGACAAAGCCTTCAACGAAAAGATATCACAGGCCATAGCAGAGTACATGGAGAACAACCAAAACGGGGAGGTCTCACCCTTCAAGTTCTGGGAAGCGCTAAAGGCCGTAGTAAGAGGAGAAATTATCACTTTCAAAGAGCGAAGAGATAGGGAGGAAAGGGCGGCTAGGCAGCAGCTGAGTGACTCCATACTGGAGGTAGACCGTAAATACTCCAAGGCCCCAACCGTAGAGCTCCTGGCGGAGAGGAAAGAGATACAAAGGAACTTCAACCTGCTGTCCACCAGGAAAGCAGTGCATCAACTCCGCCAGGCGCGGGGGCCCTATACGAACACGGAGACAAAGACAGCCGCCTGTTGGCACACCAGCTGAGAAAGCAGGCAGCCACCAGAGAAATTGCACAAATCAGGGAAACCAGAGGCACATTAGAAACAGAACCAGAAAAGATCAACAAACCTTCAAGGCCTTCGACCAAGGGCTGTACACCTCAGAGCTCGCAACGGGGGAGTCTGGGATGAAACGGTTCCTTGATGGACTGGACATACCTGTCGTGCGGGAGGGCAGAAAATGGGGCCTGGAAGCACCACTAGCACTGGGAGAGATCATGGACAGCATAAGCTCCATGCAGGTGGGGAAGGCGCCAGGACCCGACGGGTTCCCAGCGGACTTCTACAAAACATTTGCGACAGCACTGGCCCCGCACCTGCGGGAGATGTTCACAGACTCACTGGCTAGGAGCACACTGCCATCCACACTAGCACAGGCCTCAATCTCGCTGATACCTAAGAAAGATAAAGACCCAACGGAATGTGGGCCATACAGACCCATCTCACTGCTGAACGCAGGTGCCAAAATACTGGCCAAAATCCTAACCAAAAGGCTAGAAGACTGCGTACCAGAAGTGGTCGCAGAGGACCAGATGGGCTTTGTCAAAGGTAGACAGCTAACCTCGAACATCAGGCACCTGCTGAACGTGATAATGACCCCATCCGGGAAGAGAATACCAGAAGGGATCGTCTCCCTGGACGCAGAAAAGGCTTTCGACAGGGTCGAATGGAAGTACCTCAGAGGTTCTGGAGCGGTTTGGGCTCGGAACAGGGTTCACGTCCTGGGTAAAATTCCTATACAACACTCCCATGGCAAGCGTACGGACAAACAACACCAACTCCCGATACTTCCAGCTGCACAGGGGCACCAGACAAGGATACCCACTGTCCCTGCTGCTGTTCACTCTAGCGATTGAGCCATTAGCAATTGCTCTCAGAGTAGCAAAAAGCTGGAAGAGGATCCGAAGGGGCGGCAGTCTCACTCTATGTAGATGATCTGTTCCTCCACATTTCGGACCCACAAAGTAGCATGGACGGAATCATCGCGCTCCTGAAAGTGTTTGGCACCTTCTCGGGCTACAAACTCAACATGAGCAAAAGCGAGATCTTCCCAGTACTCCCACAAGTAGGGGGGACAGCACGAATGGGACTGCCATTTGAACAAGCCCCACACAAATTCCGCTACCTGGGGATCCAAATAGCCCATGACTGGAAAGGGATCCATAAAGACTCACCAGTCTGACAGAGGAAGTAAAAAAGGACCTGCAAAAATGGAAAACATTCCCACTCTTCCTCACGGGGAGTGTCCAGATGATCAAAGTGAACGTACTGCCCAGGTACCTCTTCCTACTTAGATCTATGATGTGGAGATGCCGACGTTGGACTGGGGTGAGCACAGTCAGAAGTCTTACAACACTAGGTTA
This sequence comes from Scyliorhinus torazame, assembly GCF_047496885.1. Taxonomy (NCBI): domain Eukaryota; kingdom Metazoa; phylum Chordata; class Chondrichthyes; order Carcharhiniformes; family Scyliorhinidae; genus Scyliorhinus; species Scyliorhinus torazame. The sequence continues at coordinate 78,044,362 of NC_092715.1, forward strand.
AAGTCCAACAGGTTTGTTTCAAATCACTAGCTTTCAGAGAACTGCTCCTTCCTCAGGTGAAGGAAGGACCTGAGGAAGGAGCAGTGCTCCGAAAGCTAGTGATTTGAAACAAACCTGTTGGACTTTAACCTGGTTTTGTAAGACTTCATACTATACTTAGATCTATCTCGATCTACATCCCAAAGGCATTTTTCAAAGACAAACTAATCATGGCGTTTGTATGGGGGTTGGGGGAAAGAATGCTAGGATCCCAAAGAAGGTCCTACAAAAAAGAAAATCCGGGGGGAGGGGGGGGGGGGGGGGGGGCTAGCTCTCCCAAACCTACAAGTCTACCCCTGGGCGGCATCAGCTGAGCGAATAAAGGGATGGATCAAGGAGCCAGAAGCCGAGTGGGTTCGCACGGAGGAGGCCTCCCTCCGAGCCCTCGCCATGGCAGCACTCCCATCCCCACCCAAAAAACACTCCAGTGGTGATAGCCACCCTCCAGTCCTGGAACCAACTACGGCAGCAATTTGGCCTGACCAAAATGTCGGACAAAGCTCCCATCTGCAACAACCATAGGTTCACACCAGCGCTGACGAATGCCACCTTTAAAGTGGGGACAGGACGGAGGGACACTGACAGTTAGGGACCTATATACGGACAGCAGGATCGCAACACTGGACGAACTGATGGAGAAATTCCAGCTAGCCAGGGGGAACGAGCTAAGGTACCTGCAACTCAAAAACTTCCTACGAAAGGAGACAAAGACGTACCCACAACCGCCACAACAGACATTAGTGGAAGAATTATTGGGCGCAAGCATCCTAGATAAAGGGAACTGCAGCGACATGTATGACCGACTGGTAGAAGGGGCCGACACCGTACTGGACGCAACAAGAAAGAAATCGGAGGAAGACCTGGGGATCGAAATAGGGTGGAGACACTGGAGCGAAGCACTGCATAGGGTGAACTCCGCCTCCACGTGCGCAAGGCTCAGCCCGACGCAACTAAAATTGGTACATAGAGCCCACTTAACAAGAACCCGTATGAGTAGGTTCTTCCTGGAGGTGGAGGATAGATGTGAACGGGGCCAAGGAGGCCTGGCCAACCACGCCCACATGTTCTGGTCTTGCCCCAGACTTGCGGGATACTGGATAGCCTTCTTTGAGGCAATGACCAAAGTGGGGATGAGGACGGAGCCATGCCCGAAAGTGGCAGTCTTCGGGGTTTCAGACCAGCCAGATCTACTCCTGGGGAGGAGGGTGAACGCCCTTGCCTTTGCCTCCCTGATCGCCCGCCGTAGAATCCTGTTCGGCTGGCGGTCAGCAGCACCACCCAAAGCTGCAGACTGGCTGTCCGACCTCTCAGAATCTCTCCAAATGGAGAAAATCAAATTCGCCATCCGAGGGTCAGACGACGGCTTCCACAGAACGTGGGAGCCATTCACCCAATTGTCATGGGACCTGTTTGTGGCCAACAAACAAGTAGAAGAACAGTCAGATAGCCAAGAACCAGGGGAAAGCAGCCAAGGCACGAGAGGGAGAGATAGATCGGGGGGGGGGGGGGGGGGGGTGCGGGACAGCTAAACCCAAGAGAAAAGATAGGCGAATCACAGGGGAAGGGGGGGGGGGGGGAAAGGGGTAGAGGGAGGAGACAGGGAACAATAGATGGGAACCAGAGAGGGGGGTGGGGGGGAGGCAAGGGAATAAAAGCCGGAAGGAGAGCACGGGAAACAACAACAAACTTGGCAAATACAGTAATAGAGAGCAAGGAAAATCCAGGCAAAAGCAGGGATGAATGGCCGAAGAAGAGGTGAACGCGCGACGCAACGGCAGCGGAAACCGTCCGGGAGAAGCAAGTGACAACACCAACATCAGATCCATTCCCGTATGGCCCTCTCTGTATTGGACATAGCTAATGTAATTGTTTCTCCGGCACCCAAATGTATATGTACCTCCCCAGTTTCTCCCCCCCCTCCACCCCCGCCCCCTCCCCCTCCAAAGATGTGCCTACTTATTTGTTAAAAATATTGCTAACTGTACAGAGTTGCTGTTGTTGACCAAGTGCACAATATCATACAAGTTTTATTTTTCCTCTTCTTTCCTCAAAGTAAATATACTTTGTTCAAAAATCCAATAAAAAACATTTATAAAGAAAAGGAAAGGAAATCGGGGCCGGATCGGAGAATTTCTGGGGAGCGGCGTGAATCCCACCCCGCCGCTCCGACGCCGGCTGCCGAATTCTCCGGCGCCGGTTTTCAGGCGGGGGCTGGGAATCGCACCGCGCCGGTCGAGGGCCGTTGGTAGCGGCCCCCCCGCAATTCTCCAGGACCTGATGGGCCGAGCAGCCGCCTGTTTTCAGCCAGTCCGCCGGCGTGGATTCGACATGGTCCATACCGGCGGGACCTGGCTTGGAGGGCAGTTAGCGGGGTCCCCGGGGGGGGGGGGGGGGGAGATCCGGCCCCGAGGGGGGGCTACGGTGGCCTGGCCCGCGATCGGCCCACCGATCTGCGGGCGGGCCTGTGCTGTGGGGCCACTCTTTCCTTCCGCGCCGGCCTCTGTAAGGCTCCGTCATGGCCAGCGCGGAGAAGAAACCCCCTGCGCCTGCACACTAAACACGCCAGCGGTTCTGCGTATGCGCCAGAACACGCTGGCGGTCCTGCGCCTGCACACGAAACACGCCAGCGGTTCTGCGCATGCGCCAGAACACGCTGGCGGTCCTGTGCATGCGGCAACTCGTGCCAGCCGGCGCGGCGCCAACCCCTCCAGCGCCGAAGGATTCCGCAACTTCCGGGCGACCCAACGCCGGAGTGGTTCACGCCTCTCTGGCGCCGGTACGGGCCGCCCCGCCAATTCCGGGAGAATCTCGGCCCTGTTGTCCTTATCTGGTCTGGCCTACATGTGACTCCAGGCCCACAACAATGTGGTTGACTCTTAAATCTCCTCAGGGATGGGCAATAAATGTTGGCCCAGCCAGCGACACCCATTCCCATGAACGAATAAAAATAACTTGTGCATTCTCTTTCATTTCCTTACTAACTTCGTCCCTGCACTGCCTATTTCTGGGCTATCTGAAGTGCTCAGTTCTTTGTGCCTATCGAATGCTTTCTCTTTCAGTTTGATCTTCCCCTGTATTCCTCGAGACAACTGGGGAGAGCAGGTTGTCTAGATATGGCAGCACCACTCGTATTCTTGGAGGGGACATGTCTACTTTGAAAATCGCGAATTGTCACAAGTAGGCTTCAATGAAGTTACTGTGAAAAGCCCCTAGTCGCCACATTCCGGCGCCTGTTCGGGGAGGCTGGTTACGGGAATTGAACCGTGCTGCTGGCCTGCCTTGGTCTACTTTCAAAGCCAGCGATTTAGCCCAGTATGCTAAACAGCCCCATATGTACATTTAGGACCTCGCTTTTTAGTGCTTCCCACTGATTTATTCTCTAGCACTGCTGGCCAATCCACCTCAGCCAAGTTCCTTCTCATTTCTGCAAAACTCGACTTTCCCAGTTCAAAATTTTTACCCCTGCTTTATCTCTGTCCTTTTCCATGGTAACACTGAATCTAACTGAATTCTGATCACTATCCCCGATATGGTTTCCAACTATAACTTCACTCACTTGCTCTTCTTTGTTCCCCAAGACTAGGTCTGGAATTGCATCTCCTTTCATTAAGTTTTTCACTAATTGGTTGAAAAACATTTCCTGGACATACTGCGTAAATCTTTCTCCCTCAGTTCCCATTATATTGTTTGAATCCCAATTTATATTGGGATAGTTAGTATCCTACTATTATTACCCTCTTGTTCTTAACAGGCAGAAATGTGCCTACATATTTCATCTTCCTTTCGCTATTTGGGGGTCTGTAGTATTTCGAAGCTCAACCCGTAAAGCCTCGTTTGTTGTCCCGTTCAGTATATCATCCCTTCTCACAAATGGAATTGATTCTTTAACCATTAGTGCTACTCCCCCTTCCTTTTCTATCTGCCACTCTATCCTACCTGAAAACGCTGTGTCCAGGCATATCGAGCTGCCAATTTTGCCCCTCCTTTAGCCAGGTTTCCATTATAGCAACGACATCCTGCTGCCATGTGTCTACTTGTGCCTTTAACTCATCTACCTTGTTTGTAATGCTCATTGATTGAAGTATAAACAATACAGCCTCACCATTTTTAAACCTTGCGTCGCCTTTAATTCCAAGCCTACCACTACATCTTCTACATCTCTAGCTAATGCTCTACCTCCATTTTCATGATCTGAATTTGACCTATTTGATCCTACTCCTGGGATCCCATCCCCCTGCCACACCAGTTTACATACTCCCCAACAGAACTAGCGAAAGCCTCAGCAACGGCGTTGGTGCCAGCTCTGCCCGGGTGCAACCAGTCCGGTTTGTACAGGCCCCATCGTCTCCAGAAATGGTCCCAGTGCCTCAAGAATCTGAATCCCTTCTGGCTACACCATCTCTCCAGCCAAGCATTCATCTGATCTATCCTCTTATTCCTGCTCTCTCTAGCGAGTGGAACTGGGTGTAATCCTGAGATTACTACATTTGAGGTCCTGCATTTTAGTTTATCTCCTAACTTCCTGTGCTCAGCTTGCAGGTCCTCATCCCTTAGTTTACCTATGTTATTGGTATCAATGTGTACCATGACCAGTGGCTGTTCACCTTCCCTCCCCAGAATGCCCTGCAGTCACTCCTTGACATCCCGGACTTTGGCACCAGGGAGGCAACATATCCTTGATTCATGTTTGCGGCCACAGAAGCGTCTGTCTGTGCCCCTAACTATTGAATAACCTATTACTATAGCCCTGTCACCCATTTTTCACCCACCTGTCTGAGCAGCAGAGCCACCCACAGTGCCGTGAATTCGGCTGCTGCTCCTTTTCCGTGAGAGGCCATGTCCCCGAACAGTATCCAAAGTGGTATATCTGTTTAAGAGGGGATGACCACAGGGGGCTCCTCACTACCTTACGGAGTCTTTGACTGCTCCTGATGGTCATCTATTCCCCTTCTGCCTGTGCAATCCTCACCTACGGTGTGACCACCTCGCTTAACGTGTTATCCACGACTTCCTCAGCATCCACAGTGGATGCTCCACAGTGAGTCCACCCGCAGCTCCAGCTCCGAAATCCGGTTTGCTAGAAGCTGCATTTAGACACATCTCACATCTTCTGCACATGATCACCATGGGCGCTGGAAGCGTTCCTCATTTCCCACATTATGCAGGAGGAGCATGTCTTGGGTCTGAGGTCTCCTGCCTTAAAGTCCCTCTTATTAAGCTAGTTACTCCCCGAAAAAAAATTAGGTTAGCTAGGGGCCTTATTTACATTAGCTAGGAACCTTGTTTCTTACTTAACATTTCTATTATAATTGTACGGTACTGTTCTATACTCCTTTTTATAGCCCCTACCTTAGTATTAAGCAATTCATTAGATTAAAAGATTGAAAATACTCACCTGGACTTAACATCTGCTTTGGTTGGTCCCACGCCACTTTCTTAACAGATGTTTGTATTTATCCAGCCCCTCTCGCTCACTTTCAAAACTCCTGGCTCCTCTTGTTCTCTTTTAAAAATCACGGGTCCTCTTGCCTGGTTCTGCTGTCCCTGTTTCTGCTCCAGAGGAATAGGAAATCAGGGACTTAGGTCTATTCAAACTATTGTTCTGCTATTGGGTAACCAATATTCAGAAGGTATTGTTGTGGTTGAGTGATGCTGGTTCCATATGGAAACAAATGGAGGTGAGCTCCTGCATGGTTTTGATCCTTGGTTCAATAGAAACCGCATTGTTGCCTTTCTCTCCTGTACAATTTTCCCTGAATCCATTGGTGGTGTTTCCCCTGAGAATCTGGAAGCAGTTCAGGCAGAATTTTAAGCACCATTGTGTGTGTCCACTCGCCTCCATCTGCAATAACCACCTTTTTCTGCCTGCAGGTTTGGACTCGACATTCAAGCCTTGGGATGGGAAGGGTTTGGGGACCTGTTCATGGAGGGGAGGTTTGCTAGTGTCAAGAAAGTGTCGGAGAGATTCCAACTGTCTGGTTGTAGTATTTTCAGATATTTGCAGATTCACGTTTTGTGAACAAGGCTTTTCCCTCCTTTCCCTTGGCGTCACTATCTTAATAATAATAATAATAATCGTTTATTGTCACAAGGCTTCAATGAAGTTCCTGTGAAAAGCCCCTAGTCGCCATATTCCGGCACCTGTTCGGAGAGGCTGGTTGAACCCGCACTGCTGGTCATGTTCTGCATTACTAGCCAGCTGTCTTAGCCCACTGTGCTAAACGAGCCCCCACGTTCATCTTCCCTGTTGAAGAGGATATTGCCTTTGGCCGGGTCTGGTGGGGGGGACTATTTTGAGCACATACGGCCAGGTCCTCTCAGCGGAGTCAGCCCCTTGAGTGAGGCAAGGGTGAAATGGGAAGGGGGGGGGGGGGGGGGGGGAGTTGGCTCCCATTCTGGGTGATGAGATATGGAGCGAGGCCCTTCACAGGGTCAACTCCACGTCTTCATGTGCTCAGCTAAGTCTGATCCAATTCAAGGTGGTGCACAGGACACACATCTGACTAGAGAGGATTAGTAAAAAAAAAAATCAGAAAATACTGGACAGTCTCAGCAGGCCTGACAGCATCTTTGGAAAGAAAATAGAGCTAACGTTTCGAGTCTGGATGACTTTCATAGCTGGAGAGAACTGGAAATGGGGGCAGGATTAAACTGCAGTGGGGATGGCGTGAAGAGGTGGAGCTGGATAGGGGCCAGCGAAAGGTAGAGATTGACAAAAATGTTGAGGGCAGAAGGCAAAAAGAATGTAAATGGGGCGATTAAGGCTAAGAAGGGTGCTGATAGTGACACAAAGAGATTAGAATATGTGAATGGCAGAACAAAGGTGTTCAGTGTGTATGATTTTCTAACTCGGGTTAAAATTTTGAATAAACATTTGTTTTAAACTATAACACAGGATGAACTTAAAAAGAAAATTTTTCGTAACAAGACAGCGCTGTAAGGCATGCTTGTCCACATGAATGGTCATCTGTCGCGTAGCCAAAGTCGTCTCTGGATCGGGCTTTACACCATTGGCTGTGAGTAAATTGCCTATGCAAGGAACCTAGTTGACCCTGAAGCTACATTTTACAGGGTTAAGTTTTAGTTCGATGTCCCCAATTCTGTCAAGGACCAGACGAAGATGTGCATCATTTCCTTGCATAGTACGACCCCAAACCAGGATGACATCAACAACGATGTCACAAGTTTGGCCTGCAGAGAGGACCTCGCTGCCAGTGGAAACCCCGTGGGGCATACAAAGAAAATGAATCTACCAACATGAATGTGGTTAGTTTGTGCATTCCTCATCTAATGGGATTTTCCAGAACCCACGTTTCACATCGAGAATGCTGAACACCTTAGCATTTGGCATGTTTGCAATCACCTGTTCCACGTTCTTCAAAGGGTGATGAGGTCTGAGCAGTGCCTTGTTCAAGTGCACTAGGTCAATGCATATCCTGACCGTGCCATCTTTCTTTACTGCGGCCACCATTGCTGAAACCCATGCCTCGTCATGAGTTGTGACACCTAGTGCAAGTCATCTGATGCAGCTCATTCAGCTTTGCGGCTACTGGTACTCTTCTTGGAGCTCAGACTGCCAGTGGTACCGAATCATCTAGTCTCATGTGGGAGACAACTGATGGCTTACCAATGATGTCACTGTTTAAGAGGTCTTTGTAAATTCTCATCTCTGGGGCTTGGAGTTGTACAGCATGAACTGCTGGGCCAAACGTATTGAATCCCAATGTAATGCTGTCTCAAAGACATAGTAGTGGCCTTACATTCTGGTCAACTACATAAAATGTGAAACTGCCCTGTGGCAGTGGAGAGTGGCTCTACCTTCGGAGCGGATAGTTGGTCCGCCATAAGTCACGAAGTCACCTGGGTGCTGAGGTCTGTTGCTGCATATGGGCCTTATTCCCATAACATTCGGCTAGATAATACGTTGCACTTTGCTTGAGAGTCAATGTTTACCTTTAGTATTGTGTTACAGCTGGTTGAGAGTGGTAAAGATCTCACCCTTTTCTGTGACGGTGTCGACACATTTGAAATAAAGTGTTGTTGTTGGCTCTCTAGCTTTGCTGCTTTGGCTGAGCTTCAATTCATTCACTTTACTAATGCCCCCTATCCGTGGAGGTCGGATCAGCCGTCATGTTGCTAATTGCAGGAAGGGGCGACCATAGTTTCAATCTGCAGGACTAAAGTGAAGTGATTCCATTTCCCATATTTGTTGCATCTTTTACCATCGGCAGGACAAACTGCTCTCTTTGAAGGGGACTGGCCACTACAATTGGTTTGTAAAATTGGAATGCATGTCTATCTAGGATATTCGTGAACTTTTTTCAGGTTATTTCAGGATCCTCTTTTTCTTCCTCAGTTTGAAAAACAAACGACTAGTATTTTGCAATGGCCTCAGGGCCAATTAAGTTTAATGGAGTATAAGACGGTATCTTTTTTGATTTGTCAGACAATGCAGAACTACAGTAAATATGTCACTCCTTCTCAAACCTTTCCCAACTATCCGCAATATTTTAATCAAAGGCAAATCAGTTGATGCAGCCAAGTCCTTGTGCCATACTACCAGCGTTTGGCACCATGTAAATGCTGTGAGTTCCCAAATCACTGCCAGCAAGGACTTCCAATAATACCTGAGCAGCTATTTCAACACTTTCTGCTCTGCCTGTGCTCCTGGGGGTAACCCCCTGTAGCCATCTGGGATGGCCACGTCCCAATTACAAAATGGACACCTGCAAAGAATGCAGGGATCATTGGACAATGCTAAGAAACAAGCAGGTGCAAGCTCGGTCTGTTGATTAGAACGTTAAACTCCCAGACAGGACAGAAACTACCAAACAATCTACATACTAATGAGCCATCTCCGGGGACAAAAGGGAAACATTTAGATACACAATGTTAAGGCAGACTTTCCGGCGCCAGAAGAAGCAAAGACAAAGCAGACTAACAGTCACCAGGACACGCCCAGCGATCAGGGAACCATCCCTCTATTGGAGGAAAATCGATACAGATGATTGGGAAAGACCCAATTAGTTGAGGCCAAGTTCAAGGCCCGCCCAAAAGCGCGCAAAGCCCCTTTTCCGTATAAAAGGTATCCCCCAATGGAGAACGCCCTCCTTTGGCTTTGGCTCTCACCGAAGAGAGAGACCTGCCGAGCAGCTGCACCAGACCAAGTAAGTCCCAAGTCAATGCACGCTACGAGATAGATGCTCCTAGTTGCTACCCTGTAAACAGCTCAACCCAGCAGCCTCAGAACCGAGCAACGGCCATTGTTCCTCTGACTGAGTGGGCGCCCGAAGCGAAGTATAGGCTTTAGTAATAGTGGTAGTTGAGTTTGTAGAGTAGATTTGACTGTGTGTAAATAAATGAGCATTGCTTTTGAACTTACTAACTGGTGTATCGAGTCATTGATCAGTATTCAGTTCTGAACCCTGTGGCAGTGTCGGAACATACCTGGCGACTCTTGAACAAACGTGATTAAACAAAGCCAAATTAAGAGCCAACCAAAAGTTAGCAACATTTACTGGCAACATCTGACGGGATTCGACTTAGAAGAGGCCTAACCACTCCGAGAGAACCCAAAATTTGAATTGAGAATCCAATTGGGAACAGAAGAACCACAAGCATCAAAACAGTACTGATCAAGCCTCTGAGATTCGGAAGTGTGTTAATGCATGCATACTAACAGGGATATAAGGTAAACCGGAGAGATTTTGTTGCGTAAAACTGTCGGGAGATTTATAGGCAGGAAATTAGCGTAAGCCGTACCCGTGTTTACATCACCGCTTTATCACCCCCTGTTCCAAATTCGGTAGAGAACCTTGTAGAGAAAATGGCAATGGAACGCCTTATGAACCCCCAGGAATTCGAGGTCGCAGCGACCAGTAGAGTAGGACAGTGTCCCGTTTGGGAAGAAGAGATCAGGAAATATCTCAAAGGGAAAGGATGGCCCCTTTGGAGTGAATTCTGTGATAATGAGGAAACAGGACCCGGGTGTATAGGAGTTACTTGGTGGGAGAACCTGTCAGAGATCCACAAGAAGAGCTTGGGAAAAGCTCGCATGCCGATGGCAATCGTGTCCTGTTTGGCACAATTGCGAGGCACAGTGGAGGTCGTTAGGAAGCTCCGTAGAGAGATAGAGGAGAGGGACAGAATCAGTGAGGTAGACGTGAGTGAGGTAGAGAAAGAGAATCGAGATCTGAAAGAGCAGTTAGCAGCAAGGGACAGAGAGGTGGATGATGCCAAGTGAGCACATCAGTCTTGTCTCGTGCATTTGAACAGTTTTCAGACACAATATGAAAAGGCCTACCAGGACACGCAAAGTGCGGTCTTGGTAAAACAAGAAACAGAACAGCAAGTTAAGAAATTGCAGAAACGGTGCAATGATTTAAAAGCAGCCCTACGAGCACTCCAAACTTCCACGACGGAACAAAGGCAGAGCTCAGTAGACCACGCAAAATGCCGGAAGCAAATTGCAGAATTGCAATCTCTGCTGTCCGTTCAAAATGGATTTCAAAGTACATTCGGACCACAGTTAGATCAAGAAAATGGCCCCGACTGGCAGGAATTAAACGAGACTGCCCATAGATACTGACATGGGACATGTACGCAGGAGAAAACCCACAAAAGGAAAGCGCCCCAATCCCCAACCGAACAGGCAGAACACACCCCCATTAATCCTGTGACCACACACTGCAGGACCGCAGGAGAAGGAGAAGCAGATTTCCTTTACACAACCCCGTTAACCGTGATCCAATTACGGGACGTGTGTGTAAAAATTACACCGTTCCTTCCCACTTCAGACCCCCACCAATTTTTCACGAAAGTCAAACAACAGGCTACCATGTATGGCCTGGACGAAAAGGAGCAAGTGAAGCTCACAGTTCTAAGCCTCGACCCTTCAGTCGTAGCAGCCCTTCCCGAACCACAGAATGTAGGAGGAGGCACACTCCAAGAGATGCACACAGCGATCCTTGATGCGATCGGCTTTAACAGAGGAGACCCCGTAGAAGGGACTCTTTTACAGGGACGGGACATCACGGTAAAGAGAAGCAAGACCCACACCTTCCTTGCCGATAATTTACAGTATGCAGGCACCCCCTCATGAATGTGAGCACCACGAAACAGAACACAGGCCCATCTATTCCCAGAACACCCCCCAGGAAAACAGGTAGTACACCCCAGAGACCCCAGCCCACAGACACGTGCGCACCCCTGAAGATATATGTGGATGGCTCCTCCACAGTGTTAAATGGAAAGAGAATTACCGGTTGCGGTATACATGTAGAGGACGGGCAGGGACGCGCCCTAAATGAAATTTCCTTAAAGTTGCTAGGACACGTAGGCTCGCAGGCAGCAGTGCTGGCAGCAATTGCATATATTGTAAACCACCCAGACTCGTTCCCGACCCCAGCAGACATCTATTCAGACAGCTTGTATGTCTGTAATAGTTTGACAGAGTTCCTACCACTCTGGGAAACAAGAAGATTTGTTTCCGCGGACGGTAAATCCCAACCCTCAGCCCCATTACTCCGCCATATCTTAGAGACAGCGAAGGATAGGAAATACGGAATAGTTAAGGTTCGCAGTCATCACCGTTCTTCCCCCCCCCCATGTAACGTTAAAGCAGACGCCCTAGCGAAGGCAGGCTCCAGGCATGGTTATTTATGGAACCCCTCCCCGAAAGTACCCCAGTACACGCAGTTCAGGTCTCACAAACCAACATTCAGGATTTAGCAAAGGCCCAGAAAGAGGACGAGAAACTAGGGAAGTTTTAAAGGGAACCTTCCCAGCCCCATATGATAAATACAAAAACACAATCACCACACACGACGGTGTGATTTTAAAGGATGGCATTTATATAGTTCCCAGCCAGGACAGGAACCAGATCATTTGTCAGTTCCATGACAATCATGGACACCAAGGAATTGAATCCACCCGAGCCCACCTCAGACCGCTTTGCTGGTGGCCTGATTTAAAAGTCGATGTCACACACTACGTAGAGAATTGTTTAATCTGTGCCCAGAACAATCCGGACAGATATGCGAAAAAGGCTCATCTTAGCCATACCCGCCCCGTTAATGGACCCTGGACAAATCTCCAGATAGATTATATAGGACCCCCTACCCCCATGCAGAAATGGTTACAAGTATGTGTTGGTGGACATAGACACCTTCACAAAATGGGTGGGAGCATTTCCATCACAAACTAATACGACCAAGACAACGGCTAAAATATTAACGCACCACATCTTAACAAGATGAGGCCTCCCACGCAGTATAGAGTCCGACCAAGGCTCCCATTTCACCAGACGTGTAATGAAAAATGTCCTCACGATTTGCGGCTTTAGACAAAAGTTCCATATCGCATACCACCCCAGTCAAGTGGTATTGTAGAACGAATGAATAGGACATTGAAAGCCACCCTCAGGAAAATGGTCCAGCAGAATAACAGCACCTGGGATTCAGGACTCCCATTTGCTTTAATGTTTTTAAGGAACACGGTATCTACATCCTCAGGATACACCCCCCCCCCCCCGCCCCCCCACCACCCTCATGACCGGACGCCCCATGAAAGGCACTGAGTATTTACTAGGACTGGATTTGGCCAGCCCCGCAGTTACAGCCCTCACGCATGAAAATGCGGTTACACAACTAGTACAGAACATAAAGGCAGCCCAAATTGCAGCAGCAGTGAGACTTGGAACCAGGAAGAAACAGAGCAAGGCTCGTTTCGACAAAACAGTACACGCCACTTAGTTTATAATAGGACAACAAGTTATGCTTTCCCTTTACAACCCCAGTTCATTCCTTTCCCCAAAATTTTCCGGACCGCACTCCATTTCGGACAAAGTCAGCCCCCCAGTATACAAAATAACCTATCCCAATGGTAAGTCTGCGTGGTTTCATATAAACCAGCTCAAGGCTTACAGCTCGCAGAATAACCACACACACCACATCCTACTCGCAGCAGCAGACGATCACGTCCCACCCACAGATGACATATTCCTACCCTCCCCCAACCACTCCAGCCCGTCCTCAGACACGACTTCAACTCTGCCCCCAGAGGCACGACTCCGCCTCTCCCTTCCCTCAACCAGCAGCGACAGCGACAGTGATAGCGATCACGATGACGACAGCCACAGCACACCGCGATACGACTACACCTCTGCACCAGGCCCCACTCCCAGCAAATATGAGCATGATTCTACTGACCCATTTGAGAGCACATATCAAAGCCCCTGACCCAGACCTACCTCCCGACGGTTACGGATTGAAGCGTATTAGCTCCAACCTCGACACACGATTCTGGCACCGGGTCAATTCGTTCAGGCTCATCCGGAATGATGAGATGGACCCCAATTCGCCCCAAGCAGCTTTAGCACGGTTACTACAGACAAGAGTTTGGCAGCCGAGAGAAGATGATGACTTAGAGTCTGACTCCCACCAAACCAATCCCTTTGCGACCCTGTTCGCTATTGAGGTGTCCAGATGTTGCAGAAAAAGGAACCGATGGAGAGATACGGTGTACTTTCTGATGGAACCTGCACCATGTTTCTTGAATGGTTGTTCGTTAGTGTTATCGTTAAGTGTTGTGTGTAAACTCGGAAAGTTTTCACGGCCCCACGTCACCACCACCTTTGACACCCAATGGCTGTTAGAGGAACTAGTTTGTCCCCAGAAACTTGTTAATGGAACAAGTTTGTCCCAGGCAATAGTTCAGAGGAACTAGTTTGTCTACAGAACACGACTCATAGTTGCTCTCATAGTTGCTCTCCTAATTCGAGAGGCAGCCCCCCCACGACGACCACATTCTTACCTGTTCTTGCCGGTTGCTCAGGCAGTGGAGAAACGGCATTGCTCCACGCCCTGCCTGAGGACCCCCCTCTGGTCAGCTACGCTCGGGTAGAGCACATACGGCATTGATCACCGTCCTACCCGGAGATTCTACCCATTTCTTACCCGCCGCGGCCCATACGCAACCCATTTTGGCTCGTTAAGTTCGAAATTCTTTTGTTTGGTTTTGGCAACCCTTAGGTTGCTTCCCTATGCCATTTACATCCTCAAACACTGAGATGGTAAATCACACAGGCTGCGAGACGGCTCGCAGTACGGCAGTATTTTTCTTAAATGTCTAGTCCAAATATTCAGTTTAAAAAAAAGAGGGAGTCACAGATAGTGACCAATTATAAAGGGAAATTGGCAATAAAGGACAGACAGACATACGAGATCTTAAGCAAGATAATAACAGAAATTATGCTTGTGTTCACAGAACTCAGAAACCCAGGAACCCCAGAGGAAGACAAAGAAGAAGTCCGACAAAGATGAAGACAGCCTTCGTGTTCACATGGATCTTAGCGGGATCCCTTCAGTTGCGCGCGGACGCTACCGCCCTGACCCAAACTGTAAATGATTCTCACCCCTGTAATACATGGAACCCCGAGATAACTAGCCCAGCAACTGCTAGCAATACCCCGACCTGGTGTGATAAGTTTATCACCTGGTACTCACTCTCATATGTAGTCGAAGCACTCTTAGTGCTGGCGATACTTTGCAGTGTCGTGCAAACGTTTAGAGTCAGGAAATGGTGAAGGAGAACATACTGCTCTCGCACCCCAGTATACAGGTTTAGGTCCCCCATTTTCGGATTTCACCAGACCCCCGAACCCATTGGGACAGATTAAAGAGCACCATTTTGTTCAATGTATTCTATGGAAGAAAGAGATGTAAACCTCGGAGTCTGACTGCCAGGCCAGAAAAATTTGTGTGCTGCTGTTTTGAACAGCTTAAGATGTATAGATTATTTTTGGATGGCTTGTATTTTTGGATTGTTTGAATGAGGATAGTTTATTGAGACTAGTTAGAGGTTCCAGTTTTTTTATTTTTCTGTAATGCATGTATTAATGTCATAGCGCCCTGTAGAGTTTTATGATAATGTATGTATTTAAAATGGTTTAGGTAAAATTGTGTTGCATAGGATAGGACAGTGTAGAGCCTAAGTATGGGTGCCCCGGTGATCAGAGGATGAAGACGCCATAGTAATGTGATCCTTCACGCTTCGCATTGAGGTTCACAAGGAGGGAATGTAGCCATCTGGGATGGCCACATCCTGATTACAAAATGGACACCTGCAAAGAATGCAGGGAAAATTGGACAATGCTAAGAAACAAGCAGGTGCAAGCTGTCTGTTGATTAGAACCTTAAACTCTCAGACAGGACAGAAACTACCAAACAATCTACATAATAATGAGCCATCTCCGGGGACAAAAGGGAAACATTTAGATACACAATGTTAAGGCAGACTCCCCGGCGCCAGAAGAAGCTAAGACAAAGCAGACTAACAGTCACCAGGACACGCCCAGCGATCAGGGAACCACCCCTCTATTGGAGGAAAATCGATACAGATGATTGGGAAAGACCCACTTAGTGGAGGCCAAGTTCAAGGCCCGCCCAAAAGCGCGCAAAGCCCCTTTTCCGTATAAAAGGTATCCCCCAATGGAGAACGCCCTCCTTTGGCTTTGCCTCTCACCGAAGAGACCTGCCTAGCAGCTGCACCAGACCAAGTAAGTCCCAAGTCAACGCACGCTACGAGATAGACGCTCCTAGTTGCTACCCTGTAAACAGCTCAACCCAGCAGCCTCAGAACCGAGCAACGGCCATTGTTCCTCTGACTGAGTGGGCGCCCGAAGCTAAGTATAGGCTTTAGTAATAGTGGTAGTTGAGTTTGTAGCGTTTATGCATGAGTAGATTTGACTGTGTAAATAAATGAGCATTGCTTTTGAACTTACTAACTGGTATATCGAGTCATTGATCAGTATTCGGTTCTGAACCTTGTGGCGGTGTCGGAAGATACCTGGCGACTCTTGAGCAAACGTGATTAAACAGAGCCAAATTAAGAGCCAACCAAAAGTTAGCAACATCCCACACACCCGCCACGTGGCCTCTTGTGTAGCCATTTCATCACATTCGCCCGTGACCACTCGGTCTACAAAACATGAACTCAGTTTCTCTTTCTGTTGCTTAAAGTAATGTGGGGTATCATGTTTCAAGGCAGGGAAGGAAAGTTACTACTTGATGCTGATCAATTGACTCTTTTTTTCCCCTGAAGCCTTGCACAGCTTTCCTTCATAGTTCAGAGAATATGGTGATGAATACAGATTCAATAGTAATCTTCAAAACAAAATAGGATAAATACACAGAGAAAAAATCTTTCAGGGATACTAGGAAAGAGCAGTGGAGTCAAACTAATTGAATTGCTTCACAAAAGCACTAGCCCAGACTTGGTGGGCTGAATGGCCTCCGACTGTGCGGTACTATTCTGCTGCGGGGAGGCCGGTTAGCTCAGTTGGCTAGTTGGTTGATTCGTGACACAGAGTGACAAAAACAACACTGGTTTAATTCCCGTACCGGCTGAGGTTATCCATGAAGGCCCTGCTTTCACTTTGCCCATGCCTGAGGTATAGTGACCCTCAGATTAAATCACCACCAGTCATAGAATCACAGAATCTCAACAATGCAGAAGGACACCATTCGGCCATCGAGTCTTTACTGACACGGTGAAAAGAGCATCCTACCTAAGTCCCATCACCGTAACCCCACCTAACCTGCACATTCCTGGACACTATCATGGCCAATCCACCTAACCTGCACAAATTTGGACTGTGGAAGGAAACCAGAGCACCCGGAGGAAGCCCACGCAGACAGGGCGAAATTGCAAACTCCACACACACACAGTCACCCAAGCTGGAATTGAATCCGGGTCCCTGTGCTGTGAGACAGCTGTGCTGCCCACTGTGCCACTCAGAAAGGGGAGAGGAGCCTCCGGTCCTCAGGGACTATGACAGTTTAACTATTCTATTCTCTGGACACATCTTTAGTTTCTTAATCTGTCCTATTACCACTCTTTTGCTTTGCACCATCACCCCTCTTTTGTTATTTAATCTCTCCTCTCTTCCATGTTAACACTTACCCTACTGTTACTTCTCACCCCTTCATCCTGGCCCCACACTGGCTTCAAAATGGTCATATTTCAACTTCTCCGAGTCTGATGAAAGGTCATCGACCTGAAATGTTAACCCTCTCTTTACAAACAACCTGACCGGCTAATATGTGTTTCTAGCATTTTCTGTTTTTACTCCTGCTCCTGTGACATCCTGTGCATTCCCACTCGGTTTATCCCAACTTTGGCAACCCTATTTAACTAATTTCACTCCCAGAGTTCTGAATTCCCTGTCTAAGTTTCATACTTTCCTTCTCCTTCAAGATCCTCCTTAAAGCTATTTGACCAAGTTTTGAGTCACCAAATGCCACCTCCTTTTTGATTATTCCTCGATGACGCATTTTAGGACATTTTTCTACATAAAGGAACTATAAAATTGCACATTATTAATGATTTACATCCATTTTACAACATAACTGAGAACTACAGTTCTTGAAGTAAAGATCTCTAGTAGGACAGAGTACTATTTACTTCGGCATTACATACTTCCTTTGGAGAATAATGTTTAAACCATGATTAGTTTGTGCTACTTAATTTCAGAAAACTCAATTTAAATTTCCTAAACAATGGTCTAATTTGCTAGCTTAATTCAGGAATAAAATGCCAGTCATTAACAAAATCTGGCCTGGAATTTTCCTAGTGCTTGGGGCTCACTCCAAACATTAACCCACTTGAGCGCAGCAGAGCAAATGTAAAATTAGCCCAAAATCATTAACACTGGATCTCTAAATACAATGGGAGAAACTCCAAATTCTGCTCGGATCAGATGTGAGCCAGAAGTCATGTGCACCGTACAAGGCCACTAATAACATAGTTGGCAGCTAACTACCCTTTCTAGTTTCCTACAGTTACCACTCCTCTGCATCAAGCAATCTGGATACTGAAAAGAAAATAACACCCTGACCCTCGGAGGTGAACAAATATTTCCCACCCAGCACATCCTTCAGGGCTAAACGACTTAGTTTAGCAAAATGACTATTGGAAACGACCCAATTAAAAACGCTCAGTAGCCTTTGAAGCCAGTCAGACTCTCCTCTCACTGTTGCATATTTCTATCCCCACACAATGAGTGCCCACTTGCACCTATACCCGCATGCGGAAGTCTGCTGGAGGTTTACAAATGAGATAAACCTGTTGTGATCCGGGATTCTTGAGTGGAATCAAGAACAGGGGTCACAGGTGCTACCTATTGTAATCCGGGATTCTTGAGTGGAATCAAGAACAGGGATCACAGGTGCTACAGAATTCTCACTGCACATTTATAGCCCTTGATTGGATCTGAGAAAATTCCAGTTCTATATTTATGCCCAGAAGATATTTTAACTCCTATATCTTTCCAGCTAAAGAGTATCCTTTTATATGAATAATTTCATGATTAGATGGCAGGAAAGGGTATCATATACAAATAACTTACAGCACCTGTGTTTCAACTTCCATGCAATGGGACGTACCAGTAGAAATTAATGCTAAATTTCCACATTTAACCAGCAGGCAAAATGTATCACGTAGACATTTTCACAACTTAAACACGGCTTCTTCTAAAGCAAATGTTTATTCCTCACTGTTTAATAGAAGGTAACATATAATCAGGACAGTCCCACAAAAAATATTTAGCATAGTTTGCAATATTTTATATGCTAAAGCTGAAGAACTCCCAGCATAGAGCAAAGGACACATCGACATTTGGGAGCATCTGGTTTCCCACTCTTTCAGTGAAACCAGTCATAGAAAAACCTGCAAATATCTCACGGCATACACCACAGCATTAGAAAATTCAGCAAAATGCAGCTCATTAACTGCATCATTACAGCAAAGTAATCGGATCAGCATTATCTCCTGTGTTCCAATTGGCTGTATGGTAATACAAGTGTTTTCAGAATATTATTTACAAAAATATGGGAATTGTGATAAATATGAAGATGGTTCTGTTGAGTTGTGGTCGGTAGTTGTTGCTTTAAATCAAAAACAGGAACTGAGAGTTTGGAAACCTCAGCCAAGATTTTTATATGATGCAAGACCTGTCTCCCTGGTAACAGGCTAAAAGAGGAGACCAAATACACAATTTCAATACAGTAACTTCATTTGAAGCCTACTTGTGACAATAAGCCATTTTCATTTCATATAATAATTTTATTATTGGTTCAATCGTGGATATAAATACTTACTTTTGATACATATGTTGCTGGCTGTTAAGAATTTCTTGAGCTTTGGGTGCCTGACAAGGAGTAGAATACGAACAAATTCCAGAACCAAAGAGTGGAGTTGTTTCAAAGTAAGTGTAATTCACATTAAAACAGATTTTAGTTAGCTTCCAAAGCTTAAGGGGATAAGGGAAAAGGCACAATAATAATGGTAGAGAAAAACAGACCAAGGCTCTCGATACATGGCCTTTTATTGTTTTTTTCTGTCAAGAACATAGGTGATAGGTGAAAATAGCTATTAATCAAGAAATGGGAGGGACTGAATAAATTTACAATCAACATGGAAGCAGTATTGAGTAAATTGTTGGAGCTGCGGGCTGACAAGTCCCTGGTCTCGATGGACTTCATCCTCTAGTCTGAAAAGTGGCGAGATAGCTGATGCTTTGGGTGTTTGCTAGATTTGGAGAAGATTCCATTAGGTTGGAGAAATGGCAAATGTAACTCCTTTATTCAAAAAGAGAGGGAGGCAGAACAAAGGAACTGCAGGCTAGTTAGCTTAACATCTGCCATAAGCAACATATTAGAAGCTACTACTAAAGGCATTATAGCAGGACATGTAGATAAATTTAAGGTAATCAGGCAGAGTCAACAAGGTTTTGAGAGGGAAAACATTTTTATCCAAGTTATTGGAACTCTTAGAAGTCGTAGCATGTGGTGTGGATAAAGGGCATCCAGTGGGTGTACTATAGGCAAGATTTCCAAATGCATTTGACAAAATGCCACATCAGAGGGCAGCACGGAAGCACAGTGGTTAGCACTGTTGCTTCACAGCGCCAGTGTCCCAGGTTCGATTCCCGGCTTGGGTCACTGTCTGTGCAGAGTCTGCACGTTCTCCCCGTGACAGTGTGGGTTTCCTCTGGGTGCTCCGGTTTCCTCCCACAAGTCCCGAAAGACGTGCTTGTTAGGTGACTTGGACATTCTGAATTCTCCCTCAGTGCATCCGAACAGGCGCTGGCATGTGGCGACCAGGGACTTTTCACAGTAACCTAATTGCAGTATTAATGTAAGCCTACTTGTGACAATAAAGATTATTATTATGGTGGAAAATTAAAGCTCATGGGTTACATATTGGCATGGATAGAAGATTGGCTAGCTAACAGGAAACAGAGTAGCCAAAAATGGCTCATTTTCTAGTTGGCAAGATGTAATGAGTGGTTGCCACAGGGATCAGTGCTGGGGCCTTAACGTTTTAGAATTGTATAAACTGACTTGGATGAAGCGACTAAAGGCAGAAGGTAAATTATGAAGTCAACACAAGGTACAAAAGGATGCAGATAGATTAAGTCAGTGGGTAAAGATCTAGAAAATGGAACATAGTTTGGGGAAAAATTAAATTGTCCATTTTGGTATGAAGAATAAAAAAGCATATTACCTAAATGGTAAGAGATTGCACAGCTCTGAGATGCAGAGGAATCTGGGTGTCATATTCCATTAATCATGCAGGTCTAGCGATGTAGGACCATGCCCCACCCCACTGGGTGGATCTACAGTGAGCAAGGAGGGGGTCAGCGCCCGCAATGGAGTTTAGATGTGGGACTGTTAGCAGATGAGGAGGTGTTCGGGTGGGTGAGGGAGGCCGTCCAGAATTATTTGGAGATAAATGATGCGGGGGAAGTTTTGGCAGCAACGGTATGGGAAGCCCTGAAGGCAGTGATTAGGGGCTCATAGGGAGAAGGTGGAGCGGGTAGAGATGGATAGGTTGGTGAGGGAAATACTCCAGGTGGACAGAAGATATTCTGAAGCCCCGGAGGTGGGATTGTTGAAGGAGCAGCAGAAGCTACAGGTGGAGTTTGGTCTGTTATCCCCAGGGAAGGCGGTGGGGCAGTTGAGGAAGGCAAAGGGGCCGGTATACGAGTATGGGGAGAAGGCCAGTCGGATGCTAGCTCACCAGCTTAGGTAGAGGGAGGCAGCCAGGGCGATAGGAAGAGTGAAGGACAGAGCGAGGAAAACACGGTTTTGGACCTAGCGGGGCTGAATGGGGTGTTCAAGGAGTTTTATAGTCGGCACTCCTGACAGGAAATAAAAGGAAATAAAAGAAAATACATAATAGGGCAACACAAGGTACACGATGTTACTACATAACCACCGGCATCGAGTGAAGCATAGTGGTGTAGTGTTAATGAGGTCAGTCCATAAGAGGGTCGTTTAGGAGTCTGGTAACAGCAGGAAAGAAGCTGTTCTGGAGTCTGTTCGTGCGTGTTCTCAGACTTTTGTATCTCCTCCCCGATGGAAGAAGTTGGAAGAGTGAGTAAGTTGGGTGGGAGGGGTCTTTGATTATGCTGCCCGCTTTCCCCAGGCAGCAGGCTGTATTCACGACTCTGAAGTTTCTTGCAGTCTTGGACCGAGCAGTTGCCATACCAGGCTGTGATGCAACCAGATAGGATGCTTTCTATGGTGCATCTGTAAAAGTTGTTAAGAGTTAATGTGGACATGCTGAATTTCCTTAGTTTCCTGAGGAAGTATAGGCGCTGCTGTGCTTCCTTGGTGGTAGCGTCGACGTGGGTGGACCAGGACAGATGTTTGAGATCCGGCCCACTACAGTCGTGTCATCAGCAAGTTCTCCTTATCATCAAGGCAATGAATGTTTCTTGGGTAATTTGGTGCTCACAACTTGCGTTAGGTGCTTTACTAATTTAACTCACTTTTCAATGCATTTTTAGCCAGAGGCTCTATCACTAATGCAAATAGAAGTGGGGACAGCAGGCTGCCCTGCCTAATGCCCCTATTTGGCCAAAATGCCTCGGGGTAACCAAATTAGTCCTAACATTAGCTGTGGGGACCGCGTACAATCTCACCCATGAGATAAACGTTGGTCCAAATCCGAACCTACCTAACACCTCCAGCAAATAACTCCACTCCACCCTACTGAAAGCCTTCATTGCATCCATTGTCACCACAACCTCCGGCACCCTGCCCTTAAATAGTGTCTTAACAACATTCAAATGATGTCTGATATTACTAGACAGCTGCCTCCCATTCACAAAGTTTGTCTGATCCTCCAATACCGCATACAGAACACACCCCTCAAGCTGCCGTGCTACTACCTTCCTGAGGCAGAACTCGCACATCTGTATTTAACAAGAAAATGGGCCTGCACCACCCACACTCCACCGGGTTCTTTTTTTTCTTGAGGATTAAAAAATCGTGTCTGAGCAAGCGTAGCCGGTAATTCCCCACCATTCCAAAGAACATCTCCAGGAGATGTGGGGACAACTCTGTCGCAAACCGTACCGGGAAACCATCTGGGTCCAGTCCCTGGCTGCATTGCACCAATTGTCTCCACCAATTCTGGTAACCCCAGCAGACTCTCCAGTCCCTGCCGCTTCTCCCCCTCAATATTAGGGCCTCTGGCTATGCACTCCAGGCTTCTTGGGAGTGGTCAAGCATTGAGAAAGGGGATAGGGAGCTCAGAGTTTCACTATATATGGATGACTTGTTATGGTGCATATCTAATCCGCTGGGGTGTATGGATAAGATTATAAGTATATTGGAGATATCTGGCACCTTCTCGGGCTACAAATTGAACATGACCAAAAGTGAAGTGTTTCCTGTAAATGCCCTGGGGGGGGGGCAAATTTGAGTAACCTTCCATTCGGGCTGGCCGGAAGTAGATTCAGGTACTTGGGTATTCAGGTGATTCAAGACTGGACCACGATGTATAAATGGAATCTGGCAAGCCTGGAGGAGGGGATGAGAGAAGGATTTTAAAAAGGTGGCATACCCTTCCGCTTTCATTGGCTGGGCGGATGCAGACTGTCAAGGTGAATGTCTTGCCAAGGTTTTTGTTCATGTCTCAGTCTCTCCTGATATTCCTGCCGGAGGCGTTCTTCTGCAAGATGGATAAATGATTTCGGATTTTGTATGGGGCTGGAAAGACACCATGGTTTCGGCGGGTGTTTTTACAAAAGAAGAGGCAGGTGGGTGGGGGGGCAGGGATGGGGGGGTGCCGGTGGGGGGCGGAGGCATAATGTAAGGATGCTAACTTGAGGGCTTTAGCTGCAACCCTGCTCTCATTTGCCCTGTGGAACTTTACGGGAAGTCTGGTGGTGGCGTCTTCCTTAAAGATCTGGAGCCAGTTGAGGCGGCGTTTAGATTTGGGGGATAAGTTGGTGCTGGCCCCTATTTGTGGGAATCACTGATCGGTGGACACAGGGAAATTCCTGATTGAGAAGATAAAGCACACGTGGGAAGAGCAGTTGGGATTGGGGGGGCTGGGGTTGTACCGGGTCAATGCTACATCTTCATGGTCCAGGATGAGCTTCATGCAGTTCAAGGTGGTGCATTGGCTACAATAAGACACGGGCGTGAATGAATGGGTTCTTCACAGGGGTAGAGGATAGGTGTGGGAGGGGGACCAGCTAAACATGTTCACTCGTTCAAGTCATGTCCACAGTTATTGGGGTTCTGGGGCTCGGAATTTGAGACGCTAGCAAAACTTGTGGGGGTGGAGATGTTACCGGGTCCTTTTGAGGTCATATTTGGGGTGTCAGAAGTGCCAGGGCTGATGGAGGGGAAAGGGGTCGATGTGGTGGCTTTTGTCATGCTGATCACCCGGAGGTAAATTTATTTGGAATGGAGGTCGGAGGAACCACCCAAGGCGTCGGCATGGTTGGGAGATAAAGTTTACCCATCATGGCTCGGATGAGAGGTTCTGGACGAGATTGAGGCAGTTTGTTGCCAGAGGGTAGGGGGGATGGGGAAGGAAGGGAGGGAGAGTGATAGGGGTTTGAGAGAAAAAGGAAAAAAAAATTTTTTTTAAAAGATGCATTTTAAAATCAAAAATTCACCTCAAGTTGCAGCTGCAACCAGGATGTGCAATCTTATTTTTCTTTGAAAGTGTTATGGGCGAGGCGTTTTCAGAACCCCAAAATGTATCATGGAGTTCAACCAACCTCCCCCTTTAATGTACTTGCTGCTTTACCTCGCACACGGCTTCTTCCCTCGGTGTGGGATTACAATTATGGACACGTGGGTTTTTAAACACAAAACACAGTTTATTCCATGAACTCCACTTAACATCTTAAATAAACATTGGATTTCTTAACACCCCATACTTCAAAGATAACTCCGAAAATATTACAACAGTAAATAATTCCTCATAATGTTCCTTCAAACTTCCAAGAGACTGAACACCTTTAATTAGAATCACATCAGGTTAAAGGCTTTACTGTTATGAGTTTAAATCACCCAAATGATCCAGAGATAGTCTTTCATGACAGAGATCACAGCAAATCCAGCTCACTGCAAAACACAGCCAATCCCCAAGCTATTTTCATCCAAACTGCAAGTAAAAACTGCAAAATGATTGATCTAAAGCCCAGCTCCACCCACACTCTGACATCTCTGCATTTTCTTAAAGGTAAACTGCGTAAACATCCATTTCTTAAAGACACTCTCACATGACAAAAGGAAGAACTCAAGTTTGACTTGCAACTTATATGTGCATTTCAAAAGTCCAAGAAATCCAAGCGCAACATACTTGAACATTTATGAATGACAACTGGTTTAGCATTCATTGCCTGATGTGACGGACCACGTAAAACACAATCAGGACCTGCTGTCAATATTCCAGGATCATCACAGAATTCAAAGTTAACCCCAATCTTGACTTCTCGACAAATCATCTTAACCTCCTTTCCATAACCCCCCTAACACCAACTACACGTTTGAGAAGATCATGGACTTCTTTGTCACCAAGATTAAAATGATCAGTTTAGCGGTCTCTCATTAGAGTACGCAGAAAAGATTTACAAGAATGGTTTAAGGTTTGAGGACAATGTTATGAGGACAGATTGGAAAAGCTGGAGCTGTTCTCCTTGGAGAAGATTTGATAGAGATGTTCAAAATCATGAGGGGTCTGGACAATAGAAATAGCTCCCACTGGTAGAAAGGTTTTGGATGTACTGCTTGAAAACGTGGTAGAGACAGATTCAATAATGGTTTCCAAACAGAAAATGTTTGCAGGACAATGGGGGAAAGAGATGTGGGGTGGCGGTATAGGGGAGCAGATGGAGTTGCTCTTGCAGAGGCCTGGTACAGACACTCAGGGCCGAAGAGCCTCCTTCTGTGCTGTACCCATTTCATAATTCTATGACTCTAAAGGTGCTCCTCAAAGTCCACCTCTTTGACCAAACCTTTGCCCCAATATCACCTGATGTGGATTGTGTACAACATTCCCATGAAATACTTTTGAAACATATTATTTAAAGCTGATATTTAAAAATAAAACCTTGTTGTCTGAGTCACGAGGAGAGGCGGCAGAAACGTTGCATTTTAAAGGAAAGATTGTTGTGGTGAATGGAACTACTGTTAATTCACCAGTGCACTGTGATATCATGTTACTGCTGTATCGTGTTACGTTATGTGTTTAACCCTGTGGGCTCCACCTATGGGCCATTGTACGGCTTCACCCACAGGGGGATATGTCGGGGCATGTACGGGCTCGCTCATGGCCCCACCCCTTACAGGAGGTATAAAGGCAGCTGACCTGCGGGGCCGCATTCATCGTTGTACAGGCAGGCTCAGTTGTAAGCTGATTAAAACCACGGTTTACTTCTCAACGTGTCTCTCAGTGAATTGATGGTCGCATCAATTTAATCAGCTTAAAATACTACTATGGAATCAGCCCTCAAACCTGATAGACTGGAACTCGATCCACAGGCCGCGGAGGCGAGAGAAATTTTTTTGCACTGGCTTCTATGCTTCAAGGCCTATTTCGCTGCGTCGTCTACGCCATCCGTCATGGACGAACAGAAACTGAGTCTTCTCCACGCACGGGTGAGCCATCGTATTTCTGTCCAGCTCAACGGCGCCATGTCCTATACAGAGGCCCTCGCACTACTCAAACACATATATGTACAGCCTGTGAACGAGGTCTATGCGCGACACATCTTCACCACTCGCCGCCAGCGCCCCGGGGAGTCGCTAGATGACTACCTACACGACCTCAAAGCCCTCGCGCGCAACTGTAACTACCAGGCCGTTACGGCCACTCAGCACATGGAGCTCGCCGTCCGAGACGTTTACGTGGTGGGGGTCTGATCGAACTATGTGAGACAGCGTCTGCTCGCAAAGACCCCGCAAAGTGGCAACGTGTCTGCCGACTCCACCTCCGCACAACACGTGCGACTCGTGGGGGCCGCCATCTTGGCCATCCTCCCCCACGCGGCCGGCCACGTGCGGTCCATGGGGGCCGCCATCTTGGACGCCATCGTCCTCACCGCCCTCCACGCTTGACCAACGGGGTCCACCATCTTGGCCGCCATCTGCTACACCGCCCGAGATGTACGAACGACATGGACAGCAGCCATCGCGGGGCTGTCTTAGCACGGTCACCCTGCACCAGTCGCGACCGAAGCACCTCCGGAGCACCATGATGGCCGTCCGGGTAAACGGGTACGAGACACCTTGCCTTTTCGACTCCGGGAGCACAGAGAGCTTCATTCACACGGACATGGTAAGACGTTGTTCGCTCCCACTTTTCCCGATGCAACAAACCATCTCCCTCGCCTCTGGGTCGCACTCGGTGCAAATCCAAGGGTGCACTACTGCAACCCTAACGATCCAGGGCGCTGAGTACGCTAATTTTAAACTATATGTGCTCCCAGACCTCTGCGCTCCTCTCCTATTGGGACTTGACTTCCAATGTAACCTCAGGAGCCTTACTCTCAAGTTCGGGGGGCCCTGCCACCACTCACCATATGCAGCCTCGCGACCCTAAAAATCGACCCTACCCCCCCCTCTTTGCGAACCTCACCGCATATTGTAAGCCAATAGCCACCAGAAGCAGGCGGTATAGTGTGCAGGACAGGACGTTCAGTAGGTCCGAGGTCCAGCGTCTCTTGCGGGAAGGGGTCATAGAAGCCAGCAAATGCCCCTGGAGAGCTCAGGTGGTGGTCGTCAAGACCGGGGGAAAGTTCCGGCTGGTGGTTGATTACAGCCAGACCATTAACCGCTTTACGTAACTCGATGCGTACCCCCTTCCCCGGATTGCAAACATGGTAAATCAGATCGCGCACTACCGCGTGTTCTTTACGGTAGATCTGAAGTCTGCATATCACCAGCTCCCAATCCGCCCGGAGGACCGCCACTACACGGCGTTTGAGGCAGTTGGCCGCCTTTTCCATTTCCTCTGGGTCCCCTTTGGCATCACTAACGGGGTTTCGGTGTTCCAACGAGCAATGGAGCGAATGGTGGACCAGTACGGGCTGTGGGCCACGTTTCCGTACTTGGACAATGTAACCATCTGCGGCCATGATCAGCAGGACCACGACGCTAACCTCCACCGATTTCTCCAAACCAAAAACTCAACCTCACCTCCAACAAGGAGAAATGCGTTTTCTGCACAACCAGGCTAGCCATCCTCGGCTACGTCGTGGAAAACGGGGTCCTAGGGCCCGACCCTGACCGTATGCGCCTCCTCCTGCAACTCCCTCTCCCTCACCGTCCCAAGGCCCTGGTGCCTTGGATTCTTCTCCTCTTACGCCCAGTGGGTCCCCCAGAATGCGGACAAAGCCCGCCCACTATTTAATGCCACGATTTTTCCACTGGCAGCCGAGGCTCGCCAGGCCTTCAACTGCTGCAATGCGCGCGGTGGACGAGTCCGCCCCCTTCCAGGTGGAGAGCGATGCCTCAGAGGTCGCTCTCGCCGCCACTCTCAACCAAGCAGGCAGACCGGTAGCGTTCTTTTCCCGCACCCTCACCACCTCTGAAATTCGACACTTCTCGGTCGAAAAAGAAGCCCATGCCATCGTGGAAGCCATACGACACTGGAGGCACTACCTCGCTGATAGGAGGTTTACCCTCGTCACCGACCAACGATCGGTTGCATTTATGTTTGACAATACGCAGCGGGGCAAGATCAAGAATGACAAGATCTTAAGGTGGAGGATCGAACTCTCCACCTATAACTACAATACAGTATATCGTCCTGGGAAGCTCAACGAGCCCCCAGATGCCCTGTCCCGCAGCACGTGCGCCAGCGCGCAAGATGACCGATTACGTGCTATCCACGATGACCTCTGCCACCCGGGGGTCACTCAGCTCGCCCACTACATCAAGGCCCGCAACCTGCCCTACTCCATCGAGGAGGTCAAAGCTATAACCAGGGACTGCCAAATCTGTGCGGAGTGTAAACCGCACTTCTATCGACCAGATAAGGCCCACCTGGTAAAGGCGTCCCGGCCCTTTGAACGCCTTAGTATCAATTTCAAAAGGCCCCTCCCCTCCAATAATTGCAACACGTACTTCCTGAACATCATAGACGAGTTCTCCCGTTTTCCGTTCGCCATTCCCTGCCCCGATATGACCACTCCCACAGTCACCAAAGTCCTGCATAGTGTCTTCACCCTGTTCGGTTTCCCCAGCTATGTCCGCAGCGACAGGGGCTCGTCGTTCATGAGCGACGAACTGCGTCAGTGCCTGCTCAGTAAGGGCACCGCCCTCGAGCAGGACTACCAGCAATAACCCTAGGGGAAACTGGTAGGTGGAGAGGGAGAACGCGACTGTCTGGAAGACCGTCCTACTGACCCTACTGTCCAGGAAGCTCCCGGTTTCTCACTGGCAGAAGGTCCTCCCCAATGCGCTCCACTCTATTAGGTCTCTCCTTTGCACGGCCACAAACCAGACCCCTCATGACCGCTTGTTTGTTTTCCCTAGGGGAGCTACCTCAGGGGCCTCGCCTCCGCCCTGGCAGCTAACACCGGGTCCAGTCCTCCTCCGAAAACATGTTCGGAGCCATAAGACCGACCCCCTGGTAGAGAGGGTCCAGCTCCTGCACTCCAACCCACACTATGCGTATATCAGACACATCAGATGGCCGGCAGGATACCGTCTCCCTCCGGGACCTGGCGCCCGCAGGCTCCGACACCACAACCACCACTGCATCCATCACACTAGGTCTCGTCCAACCTCCGATGTTCAGCGCCCTTACCCCGATATGGTTCTCGCGCTCCCTCCCACCCGCCGCACTGGTCCACAGGAATGAAGCTCCGGAAGAGCCGCTCCAGGAGTCCACGCCTGTGCCTGCTCCGGGCCCAGCTCCACAGCCACCCGAAACAGCTGCAACACCAGTGCTTCGGCGGTCGCAACGTACGATCCGGGCACCAGACCGACTGAATCTGTAAACCTGTCACCCCTGCCGGACTTCATTTTTTAAACAGGGGGTACATGTGGTGAATGGAACTACTGTTAATTCACCAGTGCACTGTGATATCATGTTACTGCTGTATCGTGTTACGTTATGTGATTAACCCTGTGGGCTCCACCTATGGGCCATTGTACGGCTTCACCCACAGGGGGATATGTCGGGGCATGTCCGGGCTCGCCCATGGCTCCACCCCTTACAGGAAGTATAAAGGCAGCTGACCTGCGGGGCTGCATTCATTGTTGTACCAGGCAGGCTTAGTTGTAAGCTGATTAAAACCACGGTTTACTTCTCAACATGTCTCTCAGTGAATTGATGGTCGCATCAATTGACTTAACAGATGATCTCACAGCAGTAATATGAAATGACATGCAAATGTGGATGGCCGCTTTAAATGGAAGTAGGGGAAGGAGAGACAGGCTCAAGCTAGTAAAAGTCAAATTTAGAACGGAGATCAGGGAGTTCTTTAAACAAAAAGTGATCACTGCGTACAACAGATTTCTGGATAGAGTCATGAAATCTAAAACCATTTTGGAATTTTATTAAATCAGAAAAATGTAAATATTTCATGGTCAGCTAGTACCCACAATTACACAAGTATGAAATGCAGAGAAAACTGAAGTGAGATAGTGAAACAAATTAAAATAACAAAGAAATCTGACAAATAACATATGATAGGAAAATCATTTAAAATCTAAATACAAAAGAAAATGAAAATATAGAAGAGGGGAAGAGCTTATTAGCCACTATACAGAGCAGAGTCGGCTATTTCCATTTAAATTAGGCTACTGAGTCTCTGAATTCAACTTTTCTTATTTGAAAAACGCCTAAACAACTCAGCCTGCATTTGAAATGCAAATTAATGCAGAGATAAGGACATCTTCTCAGCAGAATGAAAACAGTTCCACAGATAGTGCCCAGTGCAGAAGAAATCCTGAAATCTGAGAGAAAATACTACAAACGTTTTTTAAGAAGACAAAAAATTCTAAAACACAGGGACAGGGAGGAGGCTGGGGAGGTGGTTAACAGATAGCAACAGATCTAAATGTAAAATGATAGCAACCCCAGGAATTACCCAGATTCCACCACAAATACAAATTTGAAGATAACCTACCAGAACAACATTCTGCATCTAAATCAGAATGAGTAACCACAGGACCTAGATTAATGACGAGGACTAGAGGATAAAGGGCATGAATTCAAAGTGTGCAGATGGCACAAAGCTTGGAAATGTAGCAGACATTGAAGAGGATGGTATGGGAATAAACCAAATGAATTGCTGATGCAAAATTCAACTGAGAAGGAATTGTCCAATAGCTATTACTGAGACATGGCTGTAAAAAGGTTGATTCTTGAAGAACAAGGGGGTGAGAGTTTACCCAGGGTAGACAAGGATGTGGGGTTGAAGTTATCAGCCATGATCTTACTGAATGGCAGAGCAGGCTTGAGGGTCAGAGTCTAATTCGTATGTTCGTAATGAGAAATAAACATTCCACATTGTAAGGTCTACAATGGGCAAATGGGAGAGGCGATCACTAGACATATGAATGGAATTGACTACAGAAGTAGAATTATGATATATCAAAAGAATTAAAACTAAGAGAACTTGTGTATAGACCCCCTAGCTGTGATGCAGTAGAATGTTTAAATGCGGTGATTAGAAAAGCATGTTGTGAAGGCAGTGTTGTTTTAATGGGTATTTTAATTTTCACATAGATTGGGATGTCAGAAGTAGTAAAGTTCTTCATTATGCTTCGGATATTTTTCTGCAACTGTGTGCCCTAAAGCCATCAAAGGGGTTTCTATATTAGATTTCGTAACAGGTTATGAGCCAGATTTAGTTAACAGACTGAGCATGAACATTTACCCAATGGGAATCAGAATGTGATCGAGTTCAACATAGCGTTTGTGGGGAGCTGTGCAAAACAGCTACGATAAATTCTGGATTTAGGCAAGGCAGATTAGTAGAGACATTAATAGATTACATGAATGGGCAAAGCTATGCATTTCAATGCAAAACAATGCACTTTGTACAGAAGATGGCGCCGAAGCAAGGCGACTCTCTGCGAGCTCTGCCCAACAGATCCACTTTTTACTTCACTTATACTCGTTCTAATCTTTTAATATGTAATTCTAAGACTAACATTATTACTAACCTCTCTCTTTTATCTTTTCATGCATGCTTTTTAAAAAATATATATATTTATTAAAGTTTTTAACACAATTTTTCTCCCTTACAAACAATAACCCCCCCCCCCGTAACCAAAAAAAAAGAAATGAGAAATCGTGTGGAGCAAGATATATACATGGCAAAATAGTATATTTACATAGCTTTGTACAGTGGCTCTCCCGTACGTGCCAGTTTCCCCGGCTCTTCATGTTATCTCTTGCTCATCCACCCCCCCCACAGGCAGCCCCCCCCACCCCCCCTCCCCTAGGTTGCTGCTGCTGACCGACCTTCCTCTAACGCTCCACGAGATAGTCTAGGAACGGTTGCCACCGCCTGTAGAACCCCTGCGCAGACCATCTCAAGGCGAACTTGATCCTCTCCAACTTTGTGAACCCAGCCATATCGTTTATCCAGGCCTCCACGCCGGGGGGCTTCGCCTCCTTCCACATTAGCAAGATCCTTCGCCGGGCTACTAGGGACGCAAAAGCCAGAATGCCGGCCTCTTTCGCCTCCTGCACTCCCGGTTCGTCCACTACTCCAAATATTGCGAGCCCCCAGCTTGGCTTGACCAGGACTTTCACCACCTGAGATATTGCTCCCGCCACTCCTCTCCAGAACCCCTCCAGTGCCGGGCATGACCAAAACATATGGACATGGTTCGCCGGGATCC
This sequence comes from Scyliorhinus torazame, assembly GCF_047496885.1. NCBI lineage: Eukaryota > Metazoa > Chordata > Chondrichthyes > Carcharhiniformes > Scyliorhinidae > Scyliorhinus > Scyliorhinus torazame. The sequence goes on from NC_092715.1 coordinate 78,076,578, forward strand.
CTGAGCACCTTCCACATCTGTCCTCTACCCCAAAGAACCTGCTCAACCTCGCCCCCGTCAAGTGAGCTCTGTGAACCACCTTAAATTGTATCAGGCTGAGCCTGGCTCACGAGGAGAAGGAATTAACCCTACCCAGGCCATCAGCCCACAGACCTTCCTCGATCTCCTCCCCCAGCTCCTCCTCCCATTTACCCTTTAACTCTTCTACCAGCGCTTCCCCCTCTTCTTTCATCTCCTGGTGTATTGCCGACACCTTGCCCTCCCCGAACCATGCACCCGAAATCACCCTGTCTTGAATTTCTTGTGCCGGGAGCAACGGGAATTCCCTCACCTGTCGCCTCACAAAAGCCCTCACCTGCATATATCTAAAGGCATTCCCCGGGGGTAACTCAAACTTCTCCTCCAGTGCCCCTAGGCTCGCAAACGTTCCGTCAATGAACAGGTCCACCATTCTTCTGATCCTCGCCCGATGCCAGCTCTGGAACCCCCCGTCCATCTTCCCTGGGACAAATAAATGGTTACCCCTGATCGGGGACCACACCGATGCTCCCATTGCACCCCTGTGCCATCTCCACTGGCCCCAGATCCTTAGCGTTGCTGCAACCACCGGACTCGTGGTATACTTTGTCGGCGAGAGCGGCAGCGGTGCCGACACCAACGCCCCCAGGCTCGTTCCTTTGCAGGACGCCATCTCCATCCTCTTCCATGCCGCCCCCTCTCCCTCCATAACCCACTTGCGGATCATTGACACATTTGCTGCCCAGTAGTAGCTCCCCAGGTTTGGCAGCGCCAACCCGCCTCGGTCCCTACTGCGTTCCAGGAACCCTCTCCTTACCCTCGGGGTCTTATTTGCCCACACAAATCCCATTAAACTCCTGCCTACTCTCTTAAAAAAGGCCTTAGTGATCACGATGGCCAGGCACTGAAACACAAACAAAAACCTCGGAAGGACCACCGTTTTGACCGATTGCACTCTACCCGCCAGCGAGAGCTGTAGCATATCCCATCTTTTAAAATCCTCCTCCATTTGCTCCACCAACCTAGTCAGATTCAGTTTATGTAGGGCCCCCAAACTCCTGGCTATCTGGATCCCCAGATACCGAAAGCTCTCCTCCGCCCTCCTCAGCGGTAAGTCCCCTATCCCTCTTTCTTGGTCCCCCGCCTGTAATACAAAGAGCTCACTCTTCCCTACGTTGAGCTTATAGCCCGAAAACTCCCCAAACTCCCTTAGAGTCTGCATGACCTCCACCATCCCCTCCATTGGATCCGCCACGTACAGCAACAGGTCATCCGCATATAGCGACACCCAATGCTCTTCTCCCACTCGGACCACCCCCCTCCATTTATTAGACTCCCTCAATGACATGGCCAATGGTTCGATCGCCAATGCGAACAACAGGGGGGACAGGGGGCACCCCTGCCTTGTCCCTCGGTACAGTCGAAAGTACTCCGACCTCCGCCGGTTCGTCACCACACTCGCCACCGGGGCTCTGTAAAGGAGCTTAACCCAACTGATAAACCCTCCCCCGAACCCAAACCTACGCAGCACCTCCCAGAGGTACTCCCACTCTACTCGGTCAAAGGCCTTCTCCGCGTCCATAGCTGCTACTATCTCCGCTTCTCCCTCCACCGATGGCATCATTATCACGTTTAAGAGCCGCCGCACATTGGTGTTTAGCTGCCTACCCTTTACAAATCCTGTCTGGTCCTCATGAATCACCCCCGGGACACAGTCCTCGATCCTCGTGGCCAGCACTTTTGCCAGCAACTTTGCATCCACATTAAGGAGCGAGATCGGCCTGTACAATCCACATTGCAGTGGGTCCTTGTCCCGCTTTAGGATCAAAGAAATTGTCGCTTCCGACATTGTCGGAGGTAGGGTCCCCTCCTCTCTTGCCTCATTAAAGGTCCTCACTAGTAGCGGGGCCAACAGGTCTACGTACTTCCTGTAGAACTCCACCGGGAACCCGTCCGGTCCCAGGGCCTTCCCTGCCTGCATGCTCCCCAAACCCTTGCTCAGCTCCTCCAACCCAATTGGTGCCCCCAGACCAGCCACCTCTTGCTCCTCCACCCTTGGGAATCTCAATTGCTCTAGGAATCGTCTCATACCCTCTTCCGCCGCTGGGGGCTGAGATCTGTACAGCTCTTCATAGGAGGCCTTAAATACCTTGTTTATTTTCGTCGCACTCCGAACCGTGGCTCCCCTTCCATCTTTGACGCCCCCTATTTCCCTCGCTGCCATCCTTTTACGGAGCTGGTGTGCCAGCATCCGACTAGCCTTTTCCCCATACTCATAGGTCGCCCCCTGCGCTTTCCTCCACTGTGCCTCCGCCTTCCCTGTGGTCAACAGATCAAACTCCGTCTGGAGCCATCGTCTTTCCCCAAGTAATCTTTCCTCCGGGGCCTCTGCGTATCTCCTGTCCACTCAAAATCTCCCCCACTAACCTCTCCCTTTCCATGCCCTCTGTCTTCTCCCTATGAGCCCGAATGGAGATTAGCTCTCCCCTGACCACCGCCTTCAACGCCTCCCATACCACCCCTACCCGCACCTCCCCATTGTGGTTGGCCTCCAAATACCTTTCGATACACCCCCTCACCTTCCCACACACCACCTCGTCCGCCAGCAGTCCCACATCCAGCCGCCACAGCGGGCGTTGGTCCCTCTCCTCTCCCAGCTCCAGTTCCACCCAGTGCGGGGCATGGTCCGAAACGGCAATGGCCGAATACTCCATCCCCTCCACCCTCGGGATGAGCGCCCTGCCCAGAACAAAAAAATCTATCCGGGAGTAGGCTTTGTGTACATGGGAAAAGAAAGAAAATTCCCTGGCCTGCGGCCTTGCAAACTGCCATGGGTCCACTCCCCCCATCTGATCAATAAACCCCCTTGTACCTTGGCCGCCAGCGGCCTCTTTCCAGTCCTTGATTTGGAGCGGTCCAGTGCTGGATCCAACACTGTATTGAAGTCCCCTCCCATAATCAGACCTCCTATCTCCAGGTCCGGAATGTGCCCCAACATGCGTTTCATGAATCCTGCATCATCCCAGTTCGGGGCGTATACATTTACCAACACCACCCACGTCCCTTGCAGCCTACCGCTCACCATTACATATCGCCCTCCATTGTCCACCTCAATAGTCTTGGCCTCAAATGACACCCGCTTTCCCAGTGATATTGCCACCCCTCTATTCGTCACGCCCAGTCCCGAGTGGAATACCTGTCCTACCCATCCCTTTCTTAACCTGACCTGGTCCGCCACCTTCAGGTGAGTCTCTTGGAGCATGACCACGTCCACCTTCAGTCCCTTTAAGTGGGCCAGTCCCGTGTCCACACCTCCCTCACCCTCCAGTCCCCCAGACGGGGGACGCCCGTCCTGATCACCTCTTCTATGTCCCATTCCCTTTCGGCCAGTGCCCCCCCCCCCCCTTACCTCCCCCCCGCTAGACCCCCGTCTAGCTTTTTTGCTCCCCCCATGTCACTCCCGTAAGTCAGCTGACACCTGCTGACCCGGCTACCCCCGCTATCCCATTGACCTCCCCCTGTGGGAGTTCCCCCTCCCACCTTTCTTCCCGCACGCGGGAAAAACAAAAAACCCCGCGCTTTCCAAAGCCCGCTCCGCCCCCTCTGGTGCAGCTCCTGTCGCGGCCGTGTCTCTCTCCCCCAGCCCATGTAACATTTCCTGCGCGTGATTGTGATTGACCCCCTATATACAACAACCATCACACATCAAACCTCAAATATCCCCCCCCACCCTCACAAACCCTCAGTTAGTCCAACTTTTCGGTTTGTATAACTGTCCACGCTTCTTCAGGCGTTTCGAAGTAGTAGTGTTGGCCCTTGTATGTGACCTACAGTCGCGCTGGCTGCAGCATTCCGAATGTCACTTCTTTCCGGTGCAACACCGCTTTGGCCTGGTTGAAACCCGCTCTCCGCTTTGCAACCTCCGTGCTCCAGTCCGGGTATATTCGGATCTCTGCATTGTCCCACTTACTGCTCCGCTCCTTCTTGGCCTATTTCAGGACCCACTCTCTGTCCGTGAACCGGTGGAACCTCACCACCATCGCCCTTGGCGGCTCATTTGCCCGGGGCCTCCTCGCCAGCACCCGGTGTGCCCCGTCCAACTCCAGCAGCCTCGAAGGGGCCTCCTTGCCCATCATCGCCCCAAGCATCGTGCTCGCGTATGCCCCGGCATCAGCCCCCTCCGCTCCTTCAGGGAGACCCAGGATCCGCAGATTCTTTCTCCTCGACCTGTTCTCCAGGTCTTCCGAGTCTTCCCGCCCACCTCTTGTGCAGCGCCTCATTCTGCTCCACTCTCACCGCCAGGCCCACGAGCTCGTCCTCGTTCTGACCAACTCTTTTTTGTACCTCCTGGATCTGAACCTTGTGGGCCTTCTGGGTGATCCCTAGTCCTTCGATTGCCAAAAGCATAGGCGCCAGCATTTCATTATGCATCTCCTCGCGCTGCTCCTCGAAGCAGTGCTTAATAAACTCCTGCAGCTCCACTTTGTCTCTGGCCGCCGCCATTTTGTCTTTTTTCCCCGGTTTTTCCTGTTGCTTCAATGCCACTTTTGTGGCCGTTACGCTTCGAGTCCGTTTCATAAAAGTTAGAGGGGGACCTCCCTCTTAACTTCCCCACGGGTTAGTATCGAAAAAAGTTCCGTTGGGGCTCTTCTAGCGAGCCCGAAAGTCCGTGGAAGCGGGAGCTGCCGAATCGTGCGGCTCAGCCCCGCATAGCCGCACCCGGAAGTCTCTTTTTGTGCATGCTTGAACATCCTCCGACGTCCGTGGAGACGTTTTGACCGGACCCGAGCTGACCTCCACGACCTGGAAGTGGATCGGGCACAAAGCGGAGCCAACCCGGACCTCAGAGCTCCCAACCCGGCCGAACAACCGACGCTAGCCTCCGGATCGCCCGGCCCAGTCACCGGAGCTCTCGACCCGACGACAAGACCCGATCCAACTCGACCCCGAGAGGACCGCCCAACAACCCGACATACCTGGAGATGGAAGAAAGAAAAATCCATGTGGAGGCCGGACCGGGCCTACTTCAAGACCCGACTCCAGGGAGGGAACAGACCACGGCAAATCAGACACACTTTGGGAAATCAGACCATAAGACGGTGCTCCTTCTCCCTGTATATAAGCAGAAACTCAAGTGGGAGAATCCAGCTAAGAAGGTTGCGCAGTGCTGGTCTGAGGAAACAGAAGAATTCTTACGTGACTGCTTAGACACAGTGGACTGGTCCATATTTAAGAACTCAGCGACCAACTTAATGAGGATGCCACCACCGTCACAGACTTCATCAGCAAATGTGGGGATGGCTGCGTGCCAAGAAAGCAGTACGTACGTTCCGCAACCGGAAACCATGGCTCAATCACGAGATTGACTCCCTACGGAAGGGCAGATCTGAGGCGTTCAAGACAGACGACCCTGACCTACACAAGAAATCCAGGTACAACCTCCGCAATGCCATCCGAGATGCCAAGGGAGAATATCAAACCAAGCTAGAGTCACAGACTGTCGGCGGTTGTGGCAAGGACTAAACAACATAACGGCTACAAAGCGAAGCCGAGCTGTATCTCCAGCAGCAGCGCACCCCTCCCAGATGAACTCAATGCATTCTATGCTCGGTTCGAGCAGGTAACCAACAATCCGCTGTCGAGTGCCCCAGCAGCCCATAACTCACCCATACCCACTATCACAGCTTCCGAAGTCAGAGCGGCCTTCCTGAAAGTGAACCCTCGGAAGGCGATGGGCCCGGACGGGATCCCTGGTCGTGCATTCAGAGCCTGCGCGGACCTGCTGGCAGAGGTGTTCGCGGACGTCTTTAACCTGTCTCGACTCCACTCCGAGGTCCCCACCTGCTTCAAGAAAACCACCGTCATACCGGTGCCAAAGAAGAACCAGGCAACGTGCCTCAATGACTACCGACCAGTGGCCCTGACTTCAGTCGTAATGAAGTGCTTCGAGAGGTTGATCATGAAGCGCATCACCTCCATACTCCCAGAATGCCTTGATCCACTGCAATTCGCATACCGCCGCAACTGGTCCACAGCAGACGCCATCTCCCCGGCCCTACACTCATCCTTGGAGCATCTCGACAACAAGGACTCCTACATCAGACTCCTATTTATTGACTACAGCTCCGCCTTCAACACCATAATCCCAGCCAAGGGCATATCAAAGTTCCAAAACCTAGGACTTGGCTCCCCACTCTGCAACTGGATCCTCGATTTTCTGACCAACAGACCACAATCAGTAAGAATGAACACCTCCTCCACAATAGTCCTCAATACCGGGGCCCTGCAAGGCTGCTTACCTAGCCCCCTACTCTACTCCCTGTACACACACAACTGCGTGGCAAAACTTGGTTCCAACTCCATCTACAAGTTTGCTGACGATACGACCATAGTGAGCCGGATCTCAAATAACGACGAGTCAGAATACAGGAGGGGAGAACTGTTGCTCCTTTTAGCCTTAGTTTAATTGCTCTTGTTTGATCACCTTTGCTTGAGTCGCCAGGTATCTTTCTAATACCGCCACGTGGTTCAAGTCAGAGTAATGATTAATAATCCAACACACCGCTAAGTAAGAGTTAAATCAATGCTCATTTATTGTATACAGCAATTAATACTTATACATTAATTCTACTTCTAAGCTACTTCCTACAACAGGCCAATACTTAACTTTGGAAATGGCCCACCAGGTCAGGGAAACAAATGGCCTTTCGTATGGGTTCTGAGCCTGCGGGATTCAAAGCTGGTACAGGTCGATAGTCAGGAGTGTCTTATCTTATAGCGAGCGTTGGAGTAAGACTTACTTTTCTCGCGGCTGTTGCAGAGGGTCTTGAAGGGTGTGGAGAGGAGAAGAAGGGAAGAAGAAGGCTCGATTTGAACTTGGCCCCTATTCTTATAGTCCCCAGGGGCTTCCCACCTCTCGGGGTGGACCTTGTACCTGGTTCCAAGTGATTGGACTTGGTCCCAATCACTTGGTTCGATATTCTCCAATGCTGGAGCGATTCCTTGATCGCGGGGTGGTCATTTACCTCTCTTTGTGTCAGCTCCTGCTGGCGCCGAAAAGTCTGGGTCGGCTTTGTGTTACTAATTTGCAGCATATTGTTCCCGGGATTGCTACTTTATATGCAGATGGCTGGGTGTTATGTTGATGGCTGCAGGTATCGACTCGGTCTGACTTCCCCAGATGCGAATACACTGTTTTACCTGCAGCTGTCTGTTTGAGTCCGGTTGGCTGATTTTCCCATCAGCCTCTTCCGTTTGCCATTTTAAATCGGGGTTTGGCCATTCTAATCGGGAGTTAGCCATTTTACATGGCTACAGAACCTAGTGGAGTGTTGCAGCAACAACAATCTCTCCCTCAATGCCAGCAAAACTGAAGAGCTGGTCATTGACTTCAGGAAGCAAAGTACTGTACACACCCGTGTCAGCATCTACAGGGCCGAGGTGGAGATGGATAGCAGTTTAAAATTCCTAGGGGTGCACATCTCCAAATATCTGTCCACCCACGTCGACTCTACCACCAAGAAAGCACAAACCGCCTATACTTCCTCAGGAAACTAAGGAAATTCGGCATGTTCACATTAACCCGTACCAACTTTTACAGATGCACCATAGAAAGCATCCTTTCGGGCTGCATCACAGCCTGGTATGGCAACTTCTCGGCCCAGGACTGCAAGAAACTTCAGAGAGTCGTGAACACCGCCCAGTCCATCACATGAACCTGCCTCCCATCCATTGACTCCATCTACACCTCCCGCTGCCTGGCGTTGCTAATTTTCCGTTGGTTCAATTGCTCTTGTTTTATTACCTTTGCTCTCGAGTCGCCAGGTATCTTTATGATACTGCCACGAGGTTCAAGTCCGAGTAATGATCAATAACCCAATACACCGATTAGTAAGATTCAAATCAAAGCACATTTATTATACACAGTAATCGCTACTCATGCACAAATTCTACGTCTAAGCTACTTCTATAACTAACAGGCCTATACTTAACTTCGGACTGGCCCACCAGGTCAGGGGAACAAATGGCCTTTCGTTCGGGTTCTGAGTCTGCGGAATTTGAAGTTGGTACGGATTGGTAGCTAGGAGCGCCTATCTCGTAGCGAGCGTTGAATTAAGACTTACTTTGTCGGGGGTCACTGCACCGGTCACGGTCAATGTTGGTTTGTGTTGCTGGGTGACCCGGGCAGGACGCAGAGGTAAAGAGAGCGCGATTTGAACTTGGGGCTCAACTCTTATAGTCCCCAGGGGCTTCCCGCCTTTCGAGGATGACCCTGTACCTGGTCCCAAGTGATTAGACTTTGTCCCAATCGCTTGGTTCGATTTTCTCCAATACTGGAGCGGTTCCCTGATCTATGGGCGGTCTTGAGGCGCTCGTTCACCCCCTTTGTGTTGGCTCCTGCTGGCGCCGAGGAGTCTGGCTTTGCTTTGTGTGTCTAAAATGTTACTTATTGTTCCCGGGGATTGCTCATCAGTATGCAGATGGCTGCTACTTTGTTATGCTGATGGTCGCTGGTATTGATGTTGTCTAGCCTTTTCAGAGGTAAATACACAGCAAACCTGCAGCTGCTGGTTTCTGTCTATGTTGGCTGACTTTCCCATCAGCCTTTGCCGTTCGCCATTTTAAATCGGGAGTTGGCCAATTTAGGTGGCTACACACCCTCCTTGTGATCCTAACGCGAAGCGTGAAGGATCACATAACTATGTTGCTTTCCATTCCGTGACCTGGGGAGCACTTCTTTCATGGCCTCTACACTGACCATAACTCTGCAAAAATTTTTTAACTGACAATTCTAAGGGGCGCTATGTGAAACAGGGACATGCATTGCAAAACAAAAAATTGGGAACCTCTAATTATCCTTAATACGCTACTCTCACTCAAACATTTCATCACTCTAACTTCCTCAACCATACAAACAAAATCATAGCAGTCTATACACATTTTTCCTGGCTTGGCAGTCAAGCTCAGGATCATACAATTGCTCATGAACATTTCTTTACATTTCTTTATTTACAATAAAACCGCAAATGAATGCTCTTTATTATAGATCGCGAGGGTCGGGGGTCTGGTCGTATCCGAAAATAGGGGATCTGATCCTATATACCGGGGTGCGAGCACGGTAGGCTCTCCTTCTCCATTTTCTTAGACGCATAGTCTGCACGATGCAGCAGAGTATCGCCAATACCAGTAAGGTTTCTATTACGTAGGACAGGGAATACCAGGTTGTAAACCTGGCACACCAAGATGGTGTGGTGTCGCTGGTGAATGGGCTCTGGGTATTGTGGGGAAGTGAAACATTAACGGCTGGGGGGCTTGAGGTCATGGGGTCCGTGTCCGCGCGCAACCAAATGTCCATTATAACGAAGAACCACGCGGAGAATGTCCTCATGGTGCTTCTTCTTTCCCTTCTCTTCTCCGGTCCTGGAGCGTCTGGAGTTCTGTGGAATCAAGCATAGTGTCTGCAACTATCTTGGTTAACATCTCGTATGATAGTCTGTCTGTCCTTTAGTGCCAATTACTCCCTTTATAATTGGTCACTATGTGTGACTCCCTCATTTTTTTTCTCCAAAAACCGAATTTTAGGACAAGACACTTTCAAATAATGAACCAGTGCGAGCCGTCTCGCAGACTGTGCGATTTACCATCCAAATGTTTCAGGATGTAAATAGCATGTGGTTGGCAACCTAAGGGTTACCTGAAACAAAACAAAACATTTTGAACTAAAATTTCCAAAATGAGGTGCGTATGGACCGCGACGGGTAAGAGTTGGATGGAGTCCCCAGGTAGGACGGCTACCAATGCCGTGTTCCCCCTACCCAAGCGTAGTTGACCAGAGGGGGGTTCCCAGGCAGGGCGGGTCCCAAACCGTTTCTCCACTGCCTGAGCAACGGGCAAGAAATGTAGTCATCATGGGGGGCTGCCGTAGTGGTTCTTCCCTCGAACCAGAAGGGCCGTTACGAACGGGCGTGTGGTATCTGTCGACAGACGAGTTCCACTGAACTGGAGTCTGGGACCTTAACAAGTCTCTGCAGTCAAACTCGTTCCTCTGAACTAGCGTCTGGCCAATAGCAAGTCTCTGTGGGCAAGTCCTCAGACGTTTCTGCTGAAAGGGCGTGGGGCCGTGAAAAAAACGATGCGGTCTGACAAACAACATTTAACGAACTTACAAACAACGTAAAACATGCTGCAGGTTCCATCAGAAAGGACACCGTTTTCTCCCAAGCGGTTCCTTTTAAAAAAATCATCTGGACACCTCAGTTATCGGTTGCGAACAGGGTCGCAAAGGGGTTCTCGTTTTGGGAGTCAGACTCAAGGTTGTCATCTTCTCCCGGATGCCAAACTCTTGACTGTATTAAGGTTGATAGGGCTGCATGGTGTGATTTGGGGTCGCTCTCGTCGTTTTGGACAAGTCTGTCTGAGTTGTCTCTGTGCCAATAGGTGGTGTCTAGCTGTGTGGGGACGGAATCGGGGTCGTCATGGTAGGTTGGTGGTGGGGTTTGTTTAGGAAAGTGGGTCCTGTTGCATGGGGATAGTAGGGAGGCGTGCTGTGGCTATCGTCCGAGTCACAGTCGCTGTCTCTGCTGCTGCAGTCGGTGGGCGTTCCAGGGCGGAGTGTATATTTCGGGGGTGGAGTCGAGGTTGAGTCCGTGGCTGGGCTGGACGTGTTGGGGGATAGTAGGGTTATGTTGGCCGTGGGCGGGGTGTGCTGCGTCGAGCATGACATGGTGGGAGTGGTTAGACTGGGTTCCATATGCCTTCAGCTGGTTGATATGGAACCACGCAGTCTTTCCGTTGGGATACTTTATCTTGTATACGGAAGGGCTTACTTTGTCCGCAATGGAGTGCGGACCTGAGTACTTTGGTGACAGGAATGTGCTGGGGTTGTATACGGAGAGCATGACTTGCTGTCCTATACTGTACTCAGTCGCATGCACTGTCTTGTCGAAACAAGCCTTGCTCTGTTTCTTCCTTGTGCCCAATTTCACTGCGACTGCTAGCTGAGCCGTTTTAACATTATTCACCAATTGCTCTACTGCTGTCTCGTGTGTGAGGGCCGTCACCTCGGAGCTGGTCAAGTCTAAACCTAATAAAAAATTCTGTGCCTTTCACGGGGCGTCCGGTCATGAGGGTGTGGGGTGTAACCTGTGGAAGTAGAAATTGTATTACGCAAAAACATCAGCGCAAAAGGGAGGACTGAGTCCCAAGTGGTGTTGTTTTGCTGGACCATTTTTCTGAGGGCGGATTTTAGGGTCCGATTCATGCGCTCCATGATACCACTCGACTGTGGGTGGTATGCTATGTGGAATTTTTGGGTGATGCCAAATATCGTGAGGACGTTCTTCATGACACGTCCCGTAAAATGGGAACCTTGGTCGGATTCAATGCTGCGGGGGAGTTCCCATCTTGTGGTTTTTGCAGTGTTTGTTCTGGCTGGGAATGCTTCCACCCATTTCATAAACGTGTCTATCACCACGAGTACATATTTATAACTATTCCTGCAAGGGGGCAATGGTCCTATAAAATCAATCTGGAGGTTAGTCCAGGGGCCATTAACGGGTCGGGTGTGACTGCGCTCAGCCTTTTTGGCATATCTGTCCGGATTATTCTGGGCACAGATAAGACAATTCTCGATGTAGTGATTAACATCGTCCTTTAAATTCGGCCACCAACAAAGCTGCTTGGGGTGAGCTGCAGTGGAATTGATTCCCTGACGTCCATGACCGTCATGGAACAAACAAATCAGTTGATTCCTGTCCTGTTCAGGAACCACATAAAGGGTGTCTTTTAACACCGCACCGTCATGTGTGGTCAGAGCATTTTTAAATCTCTCGTAGGGTGCTGGATAGTTTCCTTTTACAATCTCCCTGAGATTGCTGTCCTGCTTCTGGGCCTTCACTAGATCCTCGATCCCAGTCTGTGAGACCTGAACTGCATTCACTGGTGCGCTTTCTGGGGGTGTCCAAAGGTATCCATGCCTGGAACCTGCTTTAGCCAGTACGTCAGCTTTCACATTTCCAGGGTGGGGGGGGGGGGGGGGGGGGGGGAGGAACGATGGTGACTACGAACTTTGACTATCCCAAAAGTCCTGTTCTGTGCTCTAAGATGTGACGGAGCAATGGGGCTGAGGGGAAGGGTTTTCCGTCTGCGGTAACAAATCCTCTTGCTTTACACAGGAGCAGGAATTCCATAAGGCTGTTGCAGACATAGAGGCTGTCCGAGTATATGTCTGCTGGGTTGAGGAAGGAATCTGGGTGTTCCACTATGTATGCTATGGCCGCGAGCTCTGCTGCCTGCGTGCCTAAGTGTCCTGGAAGTTTTATTGCGATTTCTTCGAGGGCACGCCCTCGACATAAATGCCGCAACCTGTTATGCACTTCCCATCTAATACGGTGGAAGATCCATCCACATATATCCTTATGGGCTCGTACGTGTCTGTGTGCTGGGGGCTCTGGGTTGAACTACCTATCTTTCTGGGGGGTGTTTTCGCGATAAAGGGGCCTGTGTTGTGGTGTGGAGAGATAATTTCACATTCATGGGGGTTCCGGGGTACTGTAAGTTGGCGGCTAAAAAGGTGTGCGTCTTTGTCTGTTTAACAGTGATGTCCCGTCCCTGCAAAAGAAGGGTCCATCTACCTGCTCTAATCTGGCTTACTGTACCGTCCTTGAGTCGTCCGTCCAGTAAAAGTTGGGTGGGGGTGTGTTCGGTGAGAATTGTGATGGGGTTCAGTCCGGTAACAAAACGAAAAATACTGAACTGCCCAAAATACTGCGAGCAGGTGCCTCTCACAGGCTGAAAATCCCTGCTCCACAGCATCTAAAATTCGGGAGGCGTAAGCTACGGGCCTTAACTGGTCGTGCCGTTCCTGGAGGAGCACGGCCGAAAGGGTGCGGTCTGTGGTTGCTACCTCTATAGCGTAAGGGGAAAGCGGGTCTGGAACTTGTAGTGCGGGGGCTGCTATGAGTGCCTGTTTTAAAGAGTCCACAGCATCCGTATGCTGCGGAAGCCATTCCCAGGGGGCTCCTTTCTTTAGGCGGTCTGAGAGGGGTGCTGCCTTGCTGGCGAAACCGTCAATGTGGTTTCGGCAGTAGCCAACCAGTCCTAAAATCGACCGGAGGGCTGAAACATTCTGGGGAAGGGGCAATTTAGCAATCAAGTCAATCCTTTTATGTTCGATCTCGCGTTTACCATGTGTGATAATTGTTCCCAAAATATCACCTTATCTTCCAAAATCTGGGCCTTTTTGGGATTGACTTTACAACCGATTGAGTGTAAGAGTTCCAGGAGTTCGGACAGAAGCTCAATGTGCTCTTCCTTGGTGTCGGTCTGCAGTAGTAGGTCGTCTACGTACTGGACCAGACATTCGGGGTGGGAGAATTTGGCTAAACCATTTGCCAGCTGTCGGTGGAAAATGGAGGGGGAGTTGTGGAATCCTTGTGGAAGGCATGTCCATGTGTACTGCTGATTTTTAAAGGTGAAGGCAAATTTGTACTGGCACGCCTTTGCCAATGGAATGGACCAGAATCCATTACTGATGTCCAAAACCGTAAAGAATCGGGAATTGAGTCCCTGCTTGAGCATGGTCTCAGTGTTGAATCACAAATTTCTTTACCAGTCAGTCTGGCCTCAATAAAAGTCGAGATGGTATAACATTAGTTATTTTATTCAGCTTGCAAGCTAAACTTAGTCCACAGTGATACAGATAACATGTTGCTCTCTGCAGCTCCGGGACTAAGTGAGTAGATGAGACAAAGGGCTCTGTACTGATACATTCAAATGGCATCAAGTTTCACATACTCGACGCCCATAGGTCATCCTATATCCCTCCTGACCTGTTTGATCTATTCTGATTGGCTCACTTCCAATCCCTTCCTCCAGCCCCTATTATCCAGCATCACTCTCGTAGACACACCTCTTCCTGCTGTTTCCATGCGGTCTGAAATCCTTTGTCTATGAACTAACCAGAATCAAAGTGGCCTATTTCTACAATACATTAACTAATATCTCTAAAGTAACTATTTTATATCACATTCGTCATCAGGACTTGTTGCTTCTGTGGGGGCTGCTGCGGGGGTGATTTTGTTGAGTTCCCGGTAATCGATGGCCAGTCGCCATGATCCATCGGGCTTTCTCACTGGCGAAATCGGGGCATTATTAGTGGAGGCTACTGATCTAAGTACGCCCTGCTCTAATAAGCTTTCTATTACCTTTGAGATTTCTCCCTCTGCATCTTGGGGAAATCCATAATGTTTTGGGGGTCTAGGGTCAGGTCCTGTTATTTGTATGGAGCCAGTCATCCGTCCACAGTCGTGCTTGTGGGTCGCGAATGCTGCCCTGTTCTTTTGCAGAACTGCCCTAACCTGCTTGTCCGTGCTAAGCGTGGTCGGGTTGAACCATAATTTGCCTAATGCGCTAATTTTGTTCGCATTTTCTCCTATGTTGAGCGTTGCGGGGGCTCTTGCAGACTTTGCCATTTTCCAGACTGGTTGACTGGATCAAATGAAAGATTGTGGGAATTAATAAAATCGATTCCCAGAATGTGTTGCGCTGTGTGGGGCAGGTCAACTAAAACTACGGGGTGCTTGGTGGTGATGTTACCGATTTGAATGGGTACAGGGGCTGTGATGTGTCCCTGCTGTGAGTGGCCTGTAAAGCTGCTGAGGGTGATGGTGGCTGTAGTGGGCCACGTGTCTTTTTGAAACAGGGTGCAGGAACTTATTGTGGTGCAGGACCCTCCTGTGTCCCAGAGAAACTCGATGGGCTGTCCCTGAATTTTCGCTGCAACTACCGGTCGTCCGGACCTATCCCAAAGGGTGTCGCAGACTCAACTGGGAAAGCCCGAACACAGTCAGTCCATTCCGGTCAGGTCCGTCTGATCTGAATGGGCACTAACACTATGAATGGGCTCTGTCTTCTTCTTACTCAGAGTGCCCGTCTGCTGGGCTCGCTGTGGTTTTCTAGGGGCATTGGGACACTTCGCAAGAGAGTGCAATGTCCACAGTTGTAACACTCCTGTGACTTGGGTGGGGGGGCTGTTCATTCCTTCATTTACCCAAGCGGGGTTCTGGTGTGTGGTAACTGCCTGTGTATCTGCGGCGGCCTGCTTTTCTTCGGGATTTTTGACTGTGGGTTTGCTTTGTATAGATTGCTCCCAAGCGCTGGACAATCTTTTCACTACCCACTTCTCGTTATGGGCCTCCTCGGAGGGATCATAACTCGCGCAAGCTTTCTGTCCTGTTTCTGTGGCATGGGAGATAAGGGTGCGGGTCCATTTGGCCATGTTGTCGGGGGACAAATGGGCACGGTCTAAGTCTCCAAAGACTGCTGCAAAGTGGATCCACAGGCGTCCAGCAAACGCTGTGGGGTGCTCGGATTTCTTTTGCCTGCATTTGTTGAGGCCATCTACGGGGTCACCCCGGTTATACCCGATCGAATCCAGGATCGCGGTATGCATTTCTGCAAGGGTGCCTCCTCCTAAATTCTGTGGGTCGGGAAGGGCTGCTGCTACTGAAGGGTCTAAACTTAAAACTGTGAGCTTTACATGCTCTCGCTCATCCAGGCCATACATGGTCGCCTGATGCTTTACTGTGGCAAAGAAATGGTGGGGGTCTGCGGTGGGGAGGAACGGTGTGATCTTTTATCGCACGCGTCCTGTAATTGGGTCACTGTTAAGGGGGTGGAGTATAGAAATTCCGTATCGTCCACTATGGCTGTGCGGCGGGTGGTTACTGGGTTCATTGGAGCCTGAACTATCTGTTCTGTGGGGGGTTGGGACGCTTTCCTCTTTTGTGGCTTTCCCTGCGCACATGTTCCCTGAACATATCTCTGCGCTGTTTCATTCAATTCTTCCCAATCAGGGCCGTCTTCCTGATCTAATTTCGCTCCAAAAGGTTTCCTGGAAGCTTTTCTGAACTGAAAGCAGCGATGATCTAGATGCACTTTGCGTGATCTAGCGTGCTTTGTCTTTGCTCTGTGGTGGCAGCATGGAGTGCTCTTAACGCTGCCTTTAGGTCGCTGCACTGTCTCTGCAATGCTTCTACCTGCTTTTCTGTTTCTTCACGTACCAGGACTGCACGTTGAATGTCCGGATAGGTCTTTTCATATGGAGACTGGAAGCTGCTTAAGTGCGCCAGACAAGACTGGTGTGCCCTTTTGGCATCCTCCACCTCTCCATCTTTTGCTGCCAATTTCCTCCTCAATTCTAAATTCTCTCGCTCTACCTCGCTTACAGCGACCTTACTCATTCGATGTATGCCCTCAACTTATTTCCGGAGTGTCCTAACGACCGCCTCTCGAACCTGTGCCAAGCAGGACACGATTGCCATCGGCTTGCGAGCTTTCCCTAAGCTCTTTTTGTGGATCTCGCTCAGGTTCTCCCACCAAGTATGTCCGATACTCCCGAGGCCTGATTCCTCGTTGTCACAGAATTCATTCCAAAGGGGCCATCCTTTCCCTTTGAGGAACTTTCTGATTTCTTCCTCCCAAATGGGACATTGTCCCACTCTACTGAGCTGGTCGCTGTGACTGCAAATTCCTCTGGGCTCATGAGGCGTTGCATTGCCATCTTTCCAATTCAAATGCTGCTCTTCAAATTTGGGACAGGGGTATTAAGGCGGTGCTGTAAATACGGGTACGGCTTTCGCTACTTTCCGATATACAAATCCCGACAGTTTTGTCATAACAAATAATCGATCAGTTTTACCTTATCGCCGTGTTAGTTACGCATGCATACACACACTTACGAATTTATGAGTATTGATCAGAACTGCTTGTACGCTTGTGGTTTTCTGTTCCCAATTGGATCTCTAATTCAAATTCTGGGTTCTCCCGGAGTGGTTTTGCCACTTCTAGATCGGGTCCAGTCAGATGTCGCCAAATAATGTTGCTAACTTTCCGTTGGCTCAATTGCTCTGTTTTATTACCTTTGCTATCAAGTCGCTAGGTATCTTTATGATACCGCCACAAGGTTCAAGTCCGAGTAATGAACAATAACCCAATACACCGATAAGTAAGATTCAAATCAAAGCACGTTTATTATACACAGTAATCGTTACTCATGCACAAATTCTACGTCTAAGCTACTTCTATAACTAACAGGCCTATACTTAACTTCGGACTGGCCCACCAGGTCAGGGGAACAAATGGCCTTTCGTTCGGGTTCTGAGTCTGCGGAATTTGAAGTTGGTACGGATTGGTAGCTAGGAGCGCCTATCTCGTAGCGAGCGTTGAATTAAGACTTACTTTGTCGGGGGTCACTGCACCGGTCACGGTCAATGTTGGTTCGTGTTGCTGGGTGACCCGGGCAGGACGCAGAGGTAAAGAGAGAGCGATTTGAACTTGGGGCTCAACTCTTTTCTCCCCAGGGGCTTCGCGCCTTTCGGGGCGGACCCTGTACCTGGTCCCAAGTGATTGGACTTTGTCCCAATCGCTTGGTTCGATTTTCTCCAATACTGGAGCGGTTCCCTGATCGATGGGTGGTCTTGAGGTGCTCGTTCACCTCCTTTGTGTTGGCTCCTGCTGGCGCCGAGGAGTCTGGCTTTGCTTTGTGTGTCCAAAATGTTACTTATTGTTCCCGGGGATTGCTCATCAGTATGCAGATGGCTGCTACTTTGTTATGCTGATGGTCGCTGGTATCGATGTTGTCTGGCCTTTCCAGAGGTAAATACACAGCAAACCTGCAGCTGCTGGTTTCTGTCTATGTTAGCTGACTTTCCCATCCGCCTTTGCCGTTCGCCATTTTAAATCGGGAGTTGGCCAATTTAGGTGGCTACACTGGTGAAAGCAGGCAGCATAATCAAAGACCCCTCCCACCCGGCTTCCTCACTCTGCCAACTTCTTCCATCAGGCAGGAGATACACAAGTCTGAGAACATGCACGAACACTCAAAAACAGCTTCTTCCCCGCTGTTACCAGACTCCTAAATGACCCTCTTATGGACTGACCTCATTAACACTACACCCTGTATGCTTCATCCGATGCCGGTGCTTATGTAGTTACATTGTATACCTTGCGTTGCCCTATTATGTATTTTCTTTTATTCCCTTTTCTTCCCATGTACTTAATGATCTGTTGAGCTGCTCGCAGAAAAATACTTTTCACTGTACCTCAGTACACGTGACAATCAACAAATAATCGAAAAACAGAGCACTTTCTACATGCTGTAAAGTTATAAACATTGGAGATTCAAAGATACTTTTACGACATAAAAAGATTAAAATTTCATGAACAGACACAGAATATAATCAAAAAGGTTAATAGAATTTATATTTGGAGGATTAGGGTACGGGGGAATAGAGGCTCTGCTTCAGCTGGACAAAGCCCTGTTTAGACCATACCCGTGAACAGTTCTCAGCATCTCACCTTAGGAAAGATCATTTGGCCTTGGAAAGAGTGCAGCCTACATTTACTAATAATAATCTTTATTATTGTCACAAATAGGCTTACATTAACACTGCAATGACGTTACTGTGAAAATCCCTTAGTTGTCACACTCTGGGCCTGTTCGGGTATACGGAGGAGAATTCAGAATGTCCAATTCCCCCAAAAAGCAAGTCTTTCAGGACCTGTGGGTGGAAACCGAAGGAAACCCACACAGACACAGAGAGAACGTGCAAACTCCGCACAGTGATCCAAGCCAGGAATTGAACCTGGGACCCTGGCACTATGAAGCAACAATGCTAACCACCGTGCTGCTGCGCCACCCATTTTATTTGAACCATTGCAACAGGCACATTAAAACATTTAAATATGAATGAATGTTCTTACGGCACAAAATGAGGCCCTTTGGCCCATCGTGTCTGCACCAGCCATCAAACACCTACCTATTTGGATCCTATTTTCCAGCACTTGGTCCATAGCCTTGTGTGCTATGGTGTTTCAAATGTTCATATAAATGCGTCCTAAAAGGTGTGAGGGTTCCCGCCTCTACCACCCTTTCAGGCAGTGAGTTCCAGATTCCCAAAAATATTTTCTAAAATCTGGGAAGTTTTCAGGACCTTTGCCACAGAATAAATAGCACCGGAATGCAGCTGACCCATTCCCCGAACAATGTCATGAGCGTCAGGCTGTTAACTCTCTAGAGATGTTCTAAATGCTACATCAGAGTATATTTGGCTGAAAACGTTTGTGAAAAGTAACTATTGGTCAAACATGCAAAAGCATGATTGTATAGCAGAATCATCATTGCAATGTTGCCCTTTCATGCCAGGGAGAGAAGCATAACCAAAGGCAGTGTGCCACACCTGGCCATCCCAATTTCTAGTGAGCACAGTAAGAAGTCTTACAAGATCAGGTTAAAGTCCAACAGGTTTGTTTGGAATCACTAGCTTTCTGAGCACTGTTCCTTCCTCAGGCAAATTTCTATTCGGGAGGAGGTTGCTGACAATGTGTGGAGTCGGGCCGTTGATTGAGATGAGATAGGAAGACAGCTCAGGGGTTGTGAGATTGCAAGTGCCCATCTCTATAATTCAAACAAGCATGTGTTAAGAGGACTGGGTGCATGAGTGTGAGAATGCTGTTAGAAATGAGACATTGATGCTTTGTGACTTAGAACATGATGTACCATCAATGACTACGAGACGAAATGGTGAACTATTGAGGCTTTATTGTGCTAGTAGTTAAGCCTCCTCCAGCTGGAACCAGAATGGAAGCAGCGTAGGAGAGCGTACACTTTTATACAGAGCCTGCTGGGTGGAGCCAGAAGGCCGGGATTTCCTGTAATGACTGTAGTACAATGGCAGTACCCTAATACACGTAGTGTATGAGCAGTGGTGTTTACCACATTCACCCCGTTTTTTAAAAAAAAAGTCCAGCGGGGGTGAAGCACCGTTACAGGTTGAGTCTGTCGGGGGCTTTGACCCTCCGCCGCGATCACCTCAGTTCCGGTTGTGGTGTGGGCGCCGATGTGGGTACCTGCGACTCCGGGAGCGTGTTGTCCTCTCCTTGTTCCCCCAGTAGTGGATCCGGTGAGGGGACGGATGCTGCTGGGGTGGGGGCTGCATTGAGTGTCGCTGGTGGGGAGATGAACGGTGCAGGGGTGGGGGTGGCAACCGGAGGGGTGGAGACGGTACCAGGTCAGGGGTGGTGGAGATTGTGGATGGGGAACCAGCGGGTGCCAGGTCCCGGAGGGAGACTGTATCTGTCGCCCGTCATGGTGTGCCACGTAGGCGTACTGTGGGTTCGCATGGAGGAGGAGGACTTTTTCGCCGAGGGGATCCGATTTGTGGTTCCTCGCATGCTTCCGGAGGAGGACGGGCCCAGGAACTGTCAGCCAGGTTGGGAGCAAGACGCCGGAGGTGGACTTCCTAGGGAAGGAAAACACGTTCGTGGAGGGGTCTCATTGGCAGCAGTGCACAGGAGCGACCGGTTGGAGTGGAGCGCATCGGGGAGGACCTCCTGCCAGCGGGAGACCGGGAGACTCCTAGACCGAAAGGCCAGCAGGACGGCCTTCCAGACCGTCGCATTCTCCCTCTCCACCTGTCCGTTTCCCCGGGGGTTGTAGCTGGTCGTCCTGCTCAAGGCGATTCCTTTGCTGAGCAGGAACTGATGCAGCTCATCACTCATGAAGGAGGATCCGCGATCGCTATGGATGTAGGTGGGGAAACCAAACAAGGTGAAGATGGCGGCGCCCCTGGTTCGCACGTGGGGGGTATAGCGATGCTGGGCCTGGAAACGGCAGCGACCGATCGGGCCTGGCAAACGGAGACGAAGTGGCCCTTCTTGCCACACCCGTTGCAGGTCGCGCTCCATGCTGGGGTGCTTGTTCTGGCCACAAAAGTAGCATTTGGGGCCTCCGGAGTTAGCTGGCTGCTGCACGGCGCAGGCTTGTAGTGTACCGGGTCGGATGATGGTGGGGCCCATGACACCCACGGGGGTGCGGCACGGTCGGAGGTGTAGGACTCTAGATTGCGGGAGGCCACTTCTAGAGAGTTAGCGAGCTGTACAGTCTCTGTAAGGTCGAGTGTACCCCCTTCTAATAATCGCTGGTGGACATAATTGGACTTAATGCCTGTGACATTGGCGTCTCTGATGAGCAATTTCGTGAGTTGGACTGCCAACACCGCATACCAGGTATCCGCAAAGCACGCAGGAAATCATCCTGGGACTCCCCCGGGAGTTGCCGTCTCGTGGCCAAGAGGTGCCTGGCGAACACCTGATTAAGTCTTGACGTACTGTCCTTTCAGTAGTGCCATCGCTTCAGTGTTAAGTGGGAGTGTCCCGAATGAGGAGGAAAACTTTGTGGGCTCACCCATGCGTAGAATATTTGGAGCTTCTGTGGGTCTGAGAGGGCTTCTGTGGATGCTCCGAGATATCCTTCAAAGCAGGCTAGCCAGTGCTCAAAAGTGTCTGTGGCGTCGGCTGTGTGAGGGTTCAGCTCCAGGCGATCCGGCATGAGATGTTCATCTTTAAAATTCTAGCACAATAAATTGATAAACCATCAATGACTACGAGATGAAATGGTGAACTACTGAGGCTTTATTGTGCTCGATGTTAAGCCACCTGCAGCTGGAACCAGAATGGAGGCAGCGCAGGAAAGCGTACACTTTTATACAGAGCCTGCTGGGTGGAGCCAGCAGGCCGGGATTTACTGTAATGACTGGAGTACAATGTAGTGTATGACCAGTGGTGTTTACCACAGAACAGTCATTGTCAAAGTCGGAGTCGCGGGCGGGTGTCAGGAGGGTCGCGGAGCCGTTCGTCGCGGCGCTCCCGATCGCGCAAATCTGCCCGCAACAGCCGGCTTTTAACTATGCCAGCTGCGAGCGGCCTTCAAAATGGCCACGAACATATAAACTGCGGCCGCACTGCGCATGCGTGCCCGATAACTATGCGCATGCGCACCAATGATCGGGCACGCATGCACAGTGCGGCCGCATTTATTTTATATGGTAAAAAGGCCACTCGCAGCCGGCATAGTTAAAAGTCGACTTCTGCTCGCTCTGCCCGGTTCGGAAGTGCTCGCTTCTTCAGAACGAAGCTCAGGCCAGTTTCCCCCCGGCAACTAGCACCATCGGACCCACCCACGGAGATCCAGCGCCATGGGTCCACCTCGGAGCTCGCCTGTATCTACAGTGCGCGCATCCTGCACGACGATGAGGTCACTGTCACCGAAGAAAAACTCAATGCCCTGATTAAAACGGCTGGTGTGACCATTGAGCCTTTCTGGCCTTGTCTGTTTGCCAAGGCATTGGCTAATATTGAAATGAAATGAAAATCGCTTATTGTCACAAGTAGGCTTCAAATGAAGTTACTGTGAAAAGCCCCTAGTCGCCACATTCCGGCGCCTGTTCGGGGAGGCTGTTACGGGAATCGAACCGTGCTGCTGGTCTGCCTTGGTCTGCTTTAAAACCAGCGATTTAGCCCAGTGCTAACAGCCCAGTCAATAGTCTGATCTGCAACGTCGGTGCTGGTAGCGGTGCTCCCCCTGCTGCAGCAGTTGTTTATACCGCTGCCCCTGTTGCTGAAGAGAAAAAGGAAAAGAAACAGGAAGAATCTGAAGAGTCTGACAATGGCATGGGCTTTGGTCTCTTTGATTAAAGGTGCCGTGCAAAAATATTGGTTTTTTAAAAATAAAATATATTTATTCAAATTTTTACATATTTTCAACAAACCCTTACAGAGATAAGAAAAAAACAGAGAACACATCAATAAAGATCTTATAGCTCTGCCACGTATTCCCCCAATATACAAGCCCCCCATTAAACGATAATAAACACAGTAGTAAAAGTACCCCCCTTCGCCCCTTCCCCCGGGTTGCTGCTGCTACTGTCCACCTCCTAATGCTCCGCTAGAAAGTCTAGGAACGGTTGCCACCGCCTGAAGAACCCTTGCACAGACCCTCTCAAGGCAAATTTTACCCTCTCCAATTTAATGAACCCTGCCATGTCGCTGATCCAGGATTCCACGCTTGGGGGCCTCGCATCCTTTCACTGTAGCAGAATCCTCCATTGGGCTACCAGGGACGCAAAGGCCAGAATACCGGCCTCTTGCGCCTCCTGCACTCCCGGCTCGTCCGATACCCCAAATAGTGCAAGCCCCCAACTCGGCTTAACCTGGGTGTTTACCACCTTAGACACCGTCCTCGCAACCCCCCTCCAGAACCCATCCAGCGCTGAGCACGCCCAGAACATGTGGGCGTGATTTGCTGGGCTCCCCGAACACCTCACACACCTGTCCTCTACTCCACAAAACCGACTCAGCCTTGCCCCAGTCATATGCGCCCTGTGCAGAACCTTAAATTGTATCAGGCTAAGCCTGGCACAAGAGGAGGAAGAATTTACCGTACCCAGGGCGTCTGCCCATGTACCCTCGTCTGTCTCCTCCCCCAGCTCCTCCTCCCATTTACCTTTCAGCTCCTCCACCGAGGCCTCCTCCTGCATCTCCTGGTAGATCGTCAAGACCTTGCCGTCTCCAACCCACACCACCGAGAACACCCTATTCTGGATCCTACGTGCTGGCAGCAGCGGGAATTCCCTCACCTGCCGTCTTACAAAAATACTTACCTGGATGTACCTGAAGGCATTTCCAGGGGGAGACTGAATTTTTCCTCCAACGCCCCAAGGCTCGCAAATATCCCATCTATAAACAGGTCCCCCATCATTCTAATACCTGCCCTGTGCCAGCTCAGGAACTCCCCATCCATTCTCCCTGGGACAAACCGATGGTTCTCTTGGATCGGGGACCACACCGAAGCCTCTGCCTCCCCCCTGTGGCGTCTCCACTGCCCCCAAATTTTGAGGGTCGCCGCCACCACTGGACTCGTGGTGTACCTCGTCGGCGGCAGCGGCGCCGTCACCAGCGCTCCCAGGCACGTGCCCACACAGAACGCCATCTCCAGCCTCTTCCACGCCACCCCCTCCCCTCGCCACATTGGCAGCCCAGTAGTACCCACACAGATTAGGCAGCGCTAGCCCTCCTCTGTCCCTGCTCTGTTCCAGAAACACCCTTCTCACCCTCGGGGTCTTTTTCGCCCATACAAACCCCATGATGCTCCTGTTGACCCGCTTAAAAAAGGCCTTAGGGATCAGGATGGGGAGGCACTGGAATATAAAAAAGGAACCTCGGGAGCACCGTCATCTTCACCAACTGTACCCTACCCGCCAGGGAGAGCGGCAGCATATCCCACTTTTTAAACACCTCCTCCATCTGCTCCACCAGCCTCGTCAAGTTGAGCTTGTGTAGGGCCCCCCAGCTCCTGGCCACCTGGATCCCTAGGTACCGAAAACTCCTTTCCGCCCTCTTCAGTGGAAGCTCGTCTATCCCCCTTCCCTGATCCCTTGGGTGTATCACGAATAACTCACTCTTCCCCATGTTGAGCTTTTCCCCGGAAAAGTCTCCAAACTCCGAGGATCCGAATCACCTCCGGCATCCCCCCCCCCACCGGGTCTGCCACATGTAGTAACAGGTCGTTGGCATACAGCGATACCCGGTGTTCCTCCCCTCCCGCACCAGCCCCCTCCATTTCCTGGACTCCCTCAAAGCCATCGCCAAAGGCTCAATTGCCAACGGCAATAGCAGGGGGGATAGGGGGCAACCCTGCCTCGTCCCCCGGTACAGCCGAAAGTATTCCGACCTCCTCCGATTTGTGCCACACTCGCCACCGGGGCTTCATACAGTAACCTAACCCAACTAACAAACCCCTCCCCGAACCCGAACCTCCTCAACACTTCCCACAGGTACTCCCACTCCACCCTATCGAAGGCCTTCTCCGCATCCATAGCCGCCACTATCTCCGCTTCCCCCTCCACTGCAGGCATCATGATTACATTTAGGAGCATCCGCACATTGGTGTTTATCTGCCTTCCCTTCATGAAACCCGTCTGGTCCTCATGGATCACCCCCGGGACACAGTCCTCAATTCTGGTAGCCAACACCTTCGCTAACAGTATCGCATCCACATTGAGGAGCGAGATTGGCCTATACGACCCACACTGTAAAGGGTCCTTGTCCCGCTTCAAGATCAGCGCCCTAGACATCGTCGGGGGTAGGACCTTCCCCTCCCTCGCCTCATTGAAAATCCTCACTAGTAGTGGGCCCAACAGGTCCATATACTTCCTGTAAAATTCCACCGGGAACCCATCTGGCCCCGGTGCCTTCCCCGCCTGCATACACCCCAGCCCCTTAGCCAGCTCCTCCAGCCCTACTGGTGCCCCAAGCCCTGCCACCTGCCCCTCCTCTACCCTCGGGAACCTCAGCCGGTCCAGAAAACGACGCATCCCCCCTCCTCCGCCGGGGGCTCAGACCTATACAGCCCCTCATAGAAGTCTCTAAATACCCCATTTATTCCCACCGCACTCTGCACCGTGTTCCCCCCTTTATCCCTATCTCCCCAATCTCCCTCGCTGCCTCCCGCATCCGAAGCTGGTGTGTCAGCATCCGGCTAGCCTTCTCCCCGTATTCATACACCACCCCTTGCGCCTTCCTCCACTGCACCTCCGCCTTCTTGGTAGTCAACAGGTCAAACTCGGCCTGGATGCTTCGTCGCTCCTGGAGTAGTCCCTCCTCGGGGACCTCTGCAAACCTCCTATTTACCCTTAAAATCTCCCCCACCAACCTCTCCCTCTCTCTCCTCTCCTTCCCCTCCTTGTGGGCCCTAGTGGAGATTAGCTCGCCCCTAATCACCGCCTCCCAGAAAACCCCTACCTGCACCTCCCCATTATCGTTAACCTCTAGGTATCTTTCAATGCACCCCCGGATCCGCCCGCTCAACTCATCTGCCAGCAAACCCACCTCCAGGCGCCACAGCGGGCGCTGGTCCCTCTCCTCCCCTAGATCAAGCTCCACCCAATGCAGGGCATGGTCTGAGATGGCTATGGCCGAATACTCCGTGTCCTCCACCCTCGGGATCAGCGCCCTGCTCAAAACGAAGAAGTCAATCCAGGAGTAGGCTTTATGGACGTGGGAAAAGAAAGAATTCCCTGGCCCCCAGCCTAACAAACCTCCATGGGTCCACTCCTCCCATCTGGTCCATAAACCTCCTCAACACCTTAGCCACCGCTGGCCTCTTACCCGTCCTGGACCTAGGGCGGTCCAATGCTGGATCCAATACCATATTAAAGTCCCCCCCCCCCATTATCAAGCTCCCTGCCTCCAGGTCCGGAATCCGGCCCAACATGCGCCACATAAATCCGGCATCATCCCAATTCGGGGCATACACATTCACCAAGACCACCCGCACCCCCTGCAGCTTACCACTCACCATCACGTACCTACCTCCATTGTCAGCCACGATGCTAAGCGCCTCAAACGACACCCGCTTCCCCACCAAAATCGCCACCCCTCGATTCCTTGCGTCCAAACCCGAATGGAAAACCTGCCCTACCCACCCCTTTGTCAGCCTAACCTGGTCTGCCACCCTCAAATGCGTCTCCTGGAGCATGACCATATCTGCCTTCAGTCCCTTCAGGTGCGCAAACACACGGGCCCTCTTGACCGGCCCATTCAGGCCTCTCACATTCCAAGTTATCAGACGGATCAGGGGGCTGCCCCCCCCCCCTCCTCGGGCCTCCCCTCTCCCCTCGCCGCCTCCCCCCCAATGGGGCCCCCTCTTCCAACCACCGACGCCCACACTCTCACCAAACCCCCACTACAAACCATTTCACCCTACCCCACCCAGCACCCAAAAAAAAAACCCAGTATCAAACATAACAGAACATTCCCCCAAAACACAACAATCACACCAATCCCCTCTCGACATCCCCTCGCAACCAACCCTCAATCTGAGTCCAACTTTTCGGCCTGGATAAAGGTCCACGCCTCCTCTGGCGTCTTGAAGTAGTGGTGGCGGTCCTTGAAAGTGACCCACAGTCGCACCGGCTGCAACATTCCAAATTTCACCCCCTTCCGATGCAGAGCCGCCTTAGCCCGATTGTACCCAGTCCTCTTCTTGGCCACCTCCGCGCCCCAGTCCTGGTATATCCGGACCTCTGCATTCTCCCTCCTGCTGCTCCGCTCCTTCTTTGCCCACCTTAGGACACACTCCCTGTCCACAAAGCGGTGGAGCCGCACCAGCACGGCCCGCGGCAGCTCGTTGTGCTTAGGCCTCCTCGCCAGGACTCGGTGGGCCCCCTCCAGCTCCAGGGGCCTCGGGAAGGCCCCCGCGCCCATCAACGTGTTCAGCAGCATGACCACGTATGCTCCAACATCCGGCCCCTCCACTCCCTCCGGGAGACCCAGAATCCGCAGGTTCTTCCTCCTCGACCAATTCTCCATGTCCTCGAACTTCTCCTGCCATTTCTTATGCATCGCCTCGTGCACCTCCGCCAGGCCCAAGATCTCGCCCTCGTTCTCAGAGGCCTTTTGCCACACCTCCCGGATCGCCGCCCCTTGGGCCTTCTGGGTCTCGAGCAGCTTGTCTATCGAAGCCTTCATCGGCTCCAACAGCTCTGCCTTCAATTCCGTGAAGCATCGCTGGAGAAACTCCTGCTGTTCCTGCGCCCACTGCGTCCACGCTGCCTGGTCTCCACCCGCCGCCATCTTGGTTTTCCTCCCTCGCACTTTTCGCTGCTCCAAAACTACTTTTTTCACCGCTGCACTCCTGGTCCAATCCATACAGTGCCGGGGAAATGTACTGTCACCTTCCCACATTGGGAACCGTTGAACAAATGCCGCTGGGGGCCCTAAAGAGTCCATGTAATCTTCCTGCCTGAGGGAGGCAGAGAGCAGGTCATAGCCCCCGAACGTCACCATCACGTGCTTTGGGCGCGATTGCGATTCCTCCATTTTGTCAGCAGTAAACAAGGTAAGAGAAAATGGTGGGTCGCGAAGGTCGACCGGCGTGGGTCGTGAAGGTTGGCCAGTTGGCAAAAATGGGTCCTCGGAAAAAAAGTTTGAAAAACACTGACTTAGAAGGTTCATGCATTGGAGAGGAACGTGTGATTGTATGTTGAAAGCTGTAAAATGCAAACACTGAGTAACATCTCAATGGTTCCACTGCTTGCAATCATAGTGCAGAAGAGGCCCCTTTGGCTCATCGAGTCTGCACCGACGCATGAAAAACACCTGACCTGCCTACCTAACCCCATTTGCCAGCACTTCATAGAATCATAGAATTTACAGTGCAGAAGGAGGCCATTCGGCCCACTTGGCCCATAGCCTTGAATGTTATGATGTACAAAGTGCTCATCCAGGATGTGAGGCAACCTGCTTCTACCACCATCCCAGGCAGTGCATTCCAGACCATCACCATCCTCTGGGTAAAAACTTTTTCCTCAAATCTCCCTTAAACATCCTGCCCCTCACCTTGAACTTGCGTCCCCTCATAACTGACCCTTCAGCTATGACAAACAATAATAAACTGAGGGGTAATAGATATAGGACAGAGGTCAGAGGTAGGTTCTTTACGCAAAGAGTAGTGAGGCCGTGGAATGCCCTACCTGCTACAGTAGTGAACTCGCCAACATTGAGGGCATTTAAACGTTTATTGGATAAACATATGGATGATAATGGCATAGTGTAGGTTAGATGGCTTTTGTTTCGGTGCAACATCGTGGGCCGAAGGGCCTGTACTGCGCTGTATTGTTCTATGTTCTAATAGGGGACTCAGCACAGATTCCTGTGGTATGCCACTGGAGACTTGTCCCAGTGCACTCACCTCGAAGGTTGAATATGGCCCTGAACTATCCTTACCTTTGTTTCCTACACAGGTGCGACATCGACCACTGCTACCACTAGCCCCCAGGGTCCCATGTTGACCTCCGAGGAGGAAGAGGAAGCCTCAAAGATTGCAGTGTAAAATCCTTGCTCTGCATCCAGCATCAGCACAGATATTTGCACCTCAGTGGGGAATCATGTCTCTGATGTAAGGGAACCGTAAACTGATGAAAACACATCAAAGTTGGACTTCCGGTGGCAGCATGTAAGGAGAGGTCACGCACGAGGTAGCTCCCGACAGGGTTCTTGTTTCTCGGCCTTTTTTGCCCTGTTTCTGGGGTTATGCCCTCAACTAGATAATACAAGGTGCCCACATTAAAGAGGTACCAAGGAAGGTCAGGGGAAAGAAATCTATGGGTAGAACTTCGCTGGTGAATTTGGAGACTCCACGTAGCTCCTCGGTGGACAGCAACGATTTCCTAATTGAATGACTGTCAGTATCCTCTCCTGCTAAAGTCAGGCATGGGCCCACCACCAGCCTTTATACCCATCCCCTTCCGAGACCTTGAAAAACAAAATTGAAATACCCATCTGGCTCGTTTCACATGCAAGCACCAATTTATTGCATTGGAAACATATTATTGTAGTCAATTGGAGTTCTAAAAAGCTTAATCAGCCATTAATTACCAATTTCAAAATGATGGTCGTGCTGCCGATTCAGAGCCTGCCCGCCCACTGTATTATTGAAGACTGGCATGACCGGAGGTTGTGCAGTACGACCTTCGGTAAATAAATTCAGCCCACGATCTGAAATTCCCTGCCAGGATCTGAAATACCCTGCTCAGAAAGCAGGAGATTCAGCAATAGCTTTCAAAACAATAGGACATATTCTGGAAAAGGACAAATTTGCACGGCTATGGGGCAAGAACAGGGGTGTGGGACTATCGGATAGCCCCTTTGAAGAATCAGCACAGGGTAATGGGTCAAAAGGCATCCTTTAGCGCTTAATGATTCTAAGGGGCTAATCTCAATAACTCCTGAAAATAGACGTGGTGCTTGCAAAAAGGGATTAACTGGCTTCCACTGCTTGCAATGCAGGCAGCACGAAAATTTTATGCTGCTTGCTAATTAACATGGATGCAATGAGCCCTAACAATGCTGTTTGCACCTCAACAGGGGGCCCAGAATTGCAAGGGGGAACACCAGTTAAAGCTAACCTTTACTACTTAAAGCCTGGCAGAATCTCTTAAAGGGGAGGTGGCGTTGTCGCCGAAGCAGGTGCTGAAACACATGGCCACCTGGAAAATAGAAAATAGAAAAGGGCAGCACAGTAGCACAAGTGACTAGCACTGTGGCTTCACAGCGCCGGGGTCCCAGGTTCGATTCTCACTGGGTCACTGTCTGTGCGGAGTCTGCACGTTCTCCCAGTGTCTGCGTGGGTTTCCTCTGGGTGCTCCGGTTTCCTCCCACAGTCCAAAGACGTGCAGGTTAGGTGGATTGGCTATGATAAATTGCCCTTAGTGAGGTTAGGAGGGGTTATTGGGTTACGGGGATAGGGTGGAAGTGAGGGCTGAAGTGGGTCGGTGCAGACTCGATGGGCCGAATTGCCTCCTTCTGCACTGTGTGTTCTAAGTTCTATGTAATGATGTATATCAGGGGAGAGAGCATATTGTGACATTTTTCCAACACTGCATTGGAGAACACAACACTACCACCGGAGAACCTGGTTGATATGGTGCAGAGGTGGAGATGTGCGCTCTGGAAGCCTTCCATTCTCTAAGGAGGCAGCAAAACCAGATAGCCTTGGCAGTCAATGCCAGGATTCAAACCCCAGAGACTTGGATGCAGTGCCACAGAGAGCTCAGTGAGCTTACATAGGTTGTCAATGTCACTGAATGGATCTTAAAAGTGCTCTCTGACCAACTACACCACCAGCTTCACACAGTGCTAAATGTGCCATATGAATCCCCTGCCAACAATCTTTATCAATCAGGAGTCATACTTAATCCCATCTCACCCTCTCTTACTTAGCACTGCTGCAAACAGTTCACAGCTTGCACACACTACCAACTATTCAACCATGACAGCCATATCACCCAAACATATTGCACCACAGTTTGCAGTTGGAAAGCAAACATATGGCAACATTTTGCCACTTGACATCAAAGATTTAAAACTTACCTTCAGTGTTCTGCCAGTAGTTGACCAGGTGCAAAACAACAAGTTGGCAGCTAAAATAAATAACAGGGTTGATTCAGCAAATGCATCAAAAATGGAGCCTTACAATTCCACTTTCACATAACTAGAGAGGAGAGCTGGTGGCACTGCATTCAGTGAGTCATTTTTTAAAGCTGCTCCCTGTGATTTCCTGTGCATGGAAGAGGATAGGAAACCTGGAAAACAGCAGCTGCGGTTCCATTCAAACAGAATTAGTTTATTTGACTCCTCCGAGAAGCAGTGGTGGAAGATCAGTAAGGGAACACAGGCAGAACCACCCTCTTTGATGATGAGAAACTTTGGTGCAGATGGATCGGGGTGTCCTTGTGCATGAATATCAGAAATCTAGTATGCAGGTTCAGCAGGCAGGATGGCAAATGGATTTTTGGCCTTTACAGTGAAAGAGATAAAAGGAGGGAAGTGTTGCTACAACTGTACAAAGCATTGGTGAGACAGTACCTGGAGTACCGTATACATTTTTGGTTCCCTTATTTGAGGATGGATGTAGTTGCATTAGAGGCAGTTCAGACGAGGTTCACTAGATTGATTCCAGAGGTGAGGCGTTTGTCTTATGAAGAGAGATCGAGCAGTTTAGGCCGATACTCTCACGGGTTTAGAAGAATGAGAGGAGATCCAATTGTGGGATACAAGATGATAAAAGATATTGACAAAGTAGATGTGGAGCGGATACTTCGGCTTGTGGGGCAATCTAGAACAAGAGCTCATAGTTTTAGGATAAGGGATAGCAGATTTAAAACAGAGATCAGGAGAAATTACTTCTCTCAAAGGGTCGTGAATCTGTGGGATTGCAGTGGTTTCAGGGAAAGCGAGTACATTTGAGGAGATCGACAGATTTTTAATTACTAATGGGTTGAAGGGTTATGGAGAACAGGCAGGAAAGTGGAGTTGAAGCTGTTTGCTGCCTCTGCTGGGGGGTGGGGGGGTACGTTGAAGGTGTGGGGGAGGGCGGGTTGGGGTCTTGTTGGCTAAACTGGAGTCAATGGGAATCAGGGAGAAAACTCTTTGCTGGTTAGAGTCAGACCCGACACAAAGGAAGATAGTTGTGGTAGTTGGGGGTCAATCATCTCAGCTCCAGGACATCACAGCAGGAGTTCCTCAAGGTAGTGTCCCGGGCCCAGCCATCTTCAGCTGCTTCACCAACGTCCTACCTTCCATCATAAGGTCAGAAGTGGGGGTGTTTGCAGATGACTGCATAATGTCCAGCACCATTCGTGACTCCTCAGATAATGAAGCAGTCCATGCCCAAATGCAGCAAGACCTGGACAATACACAGGCTTGGGCTGACAAGTGACAAGTAACATTCATGTCACACAAGTGCCAGGCCATGACCATCGCCCACAAGAGAGGGTCTAACCACCACCCCTTGACATTCAATGGCATTACCATCGCTGAATCCTCCACAATCAACAACCTGGGGGTTACCATTCATCAGAAACTGAACTGGACTAGCCACATTAATATTATGGCTACCAGGGGAGGTCAAAGGCTAGGAATCCTACGGCGAGTAACTCATCTCCTGACCCTCCAAAGCCCGTCCACCATCTACAAAGCACAAGTCAAGAGTGTAACAGAATACTCTCCACTTGCCTGGATGAGTGCAGCTCCAACAACATTCAAGAAGCTCAACACCATCCAGGACAAAGCAGCCCACTTGATTGCACCCCCTTCCAGAAACATTCAAGCCTCCCACCACCTATGAACCATGTGCACCATCTATAAGATGCACTGCAGTAATTCACCTTAGACAGCACCTTTCAAACCCACGATCACTACCATCTAGAAGGACAAGAGCAGCAGATACCTAGGAGCTCCACCGCCTCCAAGTCACTCACCACCCTGACTTGGAAATATATTGCCGTCCCTTCACTGTCGCTGGAGCAACATCCTACACCTCAAGCACTGCAGCTGTTCAAGAAGGCAACTCACCACCATCTTCTGAAGGGCAACTAGGGATGGGCGCCCACATCCCGTAAATGAATTTTAAAAACGTTACAAATTTGAAATTTTGAATTAAAATATATATATTTTAAAAAAGGAATGTGGAGTTGAGGCCAAGAGGAAATCAGCCATGATCGTATTGAATGGTGGTGTGGGTTAAGAGACTGAATTGCCTAATCCTTCCCCTAGTTCTTATGAGAGCAATAATCGTGTATTAGAAAAACTGCCAGAGGATGAGAGCTATATTTTGGCCTGATTTTGGCATGGTAAGAGGTGCCTAACAGACTGGACATGGTCTCCCATAATCACAAGTCCTAGGAACAGATAATAAAGAAACCCTCAGGTCTGATGGAAAATGCCTAGGTAAGACGTCCCAGACGCTTCAAATTAATCCATAAAGGCTCCAATTCACTGTAACAGAAAGAAAGACTTGCATTTAGTTAACACTTTTCACGACCATTTAAGGTCTCAAAAGCACTTTATAAGGAAGCACTTTTGAGGTGTAGTCACGGTTGTAATGTAGGAAACAGTGCCTCAATGACAGCAATGTGAAGACTAACACAATCTTTTGCATGTTTCACACTTGCATTTTCATGTCACTACTGCATGATGTGCTACCAAGTCAGTACACCATCTGAAGCTACTTCCCTACTAATTAGTTATCTATTCACACTAAAGTTGGATGCAGGCTGGCATTAGGCACCATTCTGTTATTCCAAATGGTAAAATCTTTTATGGGTTTTCAAAAGTGACTATATGCACAATCAGGGGAAGATTAAATGGACTGGTAGAGGCTTTACCAACTTCTATGCTGTTAAATGCACAGTGGTTAGCACTGTTGCATCACAGCACCAGGGTCCCAGGTTCAATTCCCGCTCGGGTCACTGTCTGTGCGGAATCTGCACGTTCTCCCCATGTCAGCATGGGTTTCCTCTGGGTGCTCCGGTTTCCTCCCACAAGCCCTGAAAGACCGGCTTGTGAGGTGAATTGGACATTCTGAATTCTCTCAGTGTACCCGAACAGGCGCCAGAGTGTGGCGACGAGAGGAACGTCATTGCAGTGTTAAATGTAAGCCTACTTGTGACAATAATAAAGATTCTTATTATCAATTGCCAAGAGGATGTCCTTCATATGAGGAAATTAATACAACAGAAGCAGGAGAGCATGGCAGCTTGATGACACTTCAACAACTTTGTCTTACTGTTATGGGCCAGGGTTCAGAGAACCCCAAAGTGGATCATGGAGTTCACCTGACCCATAACTTTTAATAGATTGTGGTATGGGGAGCACACGGCCCACTCGACAGGTGTGGTACAGCAGAAATGGAAAAGTATTTTTTAAAGCGAAACAGTGTATTGTATGAACTCAAGTTAACCTTTTTAAAACATACGGTGAACATCTTAGCAACCATCAATTCAAATACAACCCCCAAAGAACACAACACTAAGTAATTCTTAATTACTTCCCAAACAACATCCAAAAGACAAAAGAAACACCTTTTAACAGAAGCACATTAGGTTCACATTCACTACTGAGAACATTTACAATTCTGAATTCACCAAATGATCAAGAGCTAGTCTTTTCATGGCAGAGAGAACAGCAGTACACCTGCTTTGTCTGACTTCAGCTCCAACACTGAAAACGAAACTAAAACACACCCTGCAGCAAACAGCCCAGAACGAAAGTAAAAAGCTGACAGACAGTCCAGCTCCACCCACACTGTCATCACTGATAAACACCCATTTCTTAAAGGTACATTTCTTAAACGCCCATTTCTTAAAAGTACTCTCACATGACATTGCTCACTGGAAATGCTGGCATTTATTACTCATTTCTGCTAATACAACTGACTTGCTAAACCATTTCAGAGGGCTGTTAAGAGTCAGTGCTGCGGCAAGGATGGGAATCTAGATGAAGAAATTCATCAAATGGGAAATTTTATTTGGTAAAAATTTGGGTGACAACAACATGATCAAGAACTGGGGGGAGGATAGAGATGGTGTGGTGAATTCGAGGACATTGTGATGGAGAGTATACTTTTGAGAACGGGAGTGATGAAAGATCTCGCCAAGGCTCTGTTAACCACACCTTCCAAACCCAAAGCCTCTACCAAGTAGGGCAAAAGCAGCAGATACAAAGCACTCATTTCCCCAATATTTTCCCATTTACCAAACCCCCGCCACCCAGGTACCAGGAAAATCCTGTCCCTTATCACTCGTGTTAGAAGCCTGAGTCCTATTTCAAAATGTATGATCACAACAATCTAAGTTAATTTCTATACCGTCAATATTTTTCAATCATAGAATAGAATTACAGCTCAAAAATAAGGTATTATTTGCAAATTCTACTGGAATATTGCTTTTTCTAAATATCTCTTCCTCTGGGATTCATTGTAATACAAGTACAGTATAGTATTGTTTTTGTATAAGGAGCATATTTGAGACAAAGGATATGAATACAAAAATGAAACAAATTCTGATACCTCTTGTCCTTCACATGATCGTGATCACTCCTTCAACCTCCATTCTTTGCTAGACCATTACCATCATCTGACCTTCTCTTTTATAATTCTGAATGATCTTTACTCAGGAAGGGTCTCCGGTTCATTCCCCCTATATCCTCTCCTCAATGAGTTCCAATGTAATGCTTTCCCTCTGCACTTCCATTTTGGTTAGGAGGCTCCCCACACCACCGCCACTTTGTGTCTGATCCTTTCCTGAATCTCTTTTGTGCTTCGCCTGGACACTTCCCTCTCGTCTCTTGCTTTTTGTACAATGAATTTGATCTCACTTTCTCTATTCTGATCAGCTCAAACCTCTATCTCGGTCTCTCCTCAAAATTTGTCGTTCTTGATTCTTTCAGTTCCAACCACAATATTCAGCTGAGGCTGGATGGCAACCATTTAATTCCTCCTTTTGGCTCGGACTGCATGAACACCAAATCATCACTTCACAGATGATAACTCTCATCTCATCCGAGGATCTTCCCCTCGTGGTCATCTAACTCAGCAATTCTCAACTCAACACTATCTCTTCTCCAAA
This sequence comes from Scyliorhinus torazame, assembly GCF_047496885.1. Classification (NCBI taxonomy): domain Eukaryota; kingdom Metazoa; phylum Chordata; class Chondrichthyes; order Carcharhiniformes; family Scyliorhinidae; genus Scyliorhinus; species Scyliorhinus torazame. Next base: position 78,112,400 of record NC_092715.1, read on the forward strand.
ACAGTGCTTTCCAAACTTTTTTTCCCCGGGACCCACTTTTACCAACCAACCGACCTTCGGGACCCATGCCAGCCGACCTTTGCAACACCATTTTCTCCTACCGTTAATGTGAGCCTACTTAGTCCTCACAATTTCACTCCAATCAGGATCACAGGAGGAGAGGGCATTGCACATATCAGGTTCAGAGTGCAGCCGGTTCCTTTGTGCAGTTTTCATCTTTGTGAGGACAGAAAATCCAACCTCGCACATGTAGGTTATATTGTGAATCGCAAAAGCAACAAAATGCTCGTTTTACTCAGCACTGGATACTCCTTGGAGACGCTACTCCAGAATTCTGACAGCCTCACTGACTTGTGGCGTGTTTTTAATGTGCTGTCACAGGTGAGGTCCAGAATTTCAGTCTCTTCATTTGGAGTCAACTGTAAGTTAATAATTGACTCTGGGGCCCCAAACGCAAAAGGATTTTTCACCCACCAATTCTCAAAATCTCAAACTTCTCCTCTGGAAAGTAGCAACTGTTGATCAGTGCACCCAGATGCGACTGAATAAGGCTCGTCAGTCTTTCGACAGTTCACTTGCTAACACGTTTTCTTCGATGTGTTGAAGCAGTGTGGGGAACATGTAGTAGTTTTGGCTTTGTACTCACACTTGCCAAACTTTAAATGAAGTTTGGAAAGCATAGATTTCTTCACAGTGCCGAAAGCAATCATCATCCTTCCCTTGCAATTGGAGGTTCAGTTCATTTAGAATTGAAAAGATGTCTGCAACCTAAGATATAGTTAGCATCATCATCACCAAACGAACCAGCCTGAGGGGACGATTTCTCAAGCATGGATTTGGTCCCTCAGTTCGTAAACTTTGACAAGCACCCGACCCGTTGACAGCTAACGTACTTGTGTGGAACAGTAAAAGTGTGTGCGTGGCCTCCGCACCAGAACACAGTCTCAAAAAGCCTGGTATTCAGTGTGCTGCATTTAATTCAATTCACAACTTTCACAATTCCTTTAAACCCCACTTCAAGATCGGATAGGGGCAGCATGGTGGCGCAGTGGTTGGCATTGCTGCCTCACGGCACCGAGGTCCCAGATTCGATCACAGTCCTGGGTCATTGTCCTTGTGGAGTTTGCACATTCTTTCTGTGTTTGCGTAGTTTACACCCCCGCAACCCAAAGATGTGCAGTGTAGGTGGATTGGCCACGCTAAATTGCCTCTTGATTGGAAAATATGAATTGGGTATTCTAAAAAAAATGTTAAAAGTAAAAGAAAATATTTAATTTAAGATTGGATGAAATTCCTTCCAATGCCAAAGCCTCACGATGAATAAAACAATGATTCCAAACAATGCCCTGACCAACTCTTTCCCTAATCCTTATAACTCCGCTGTTTTTCCCAGTCATGTTGGCTGCGCCATTGCTTGTGATTCCACTGCAATGAACTCAGTCGAGCCCGTATTTTCCAACCATATAACTATTCAATGCTTCATAAATCTCTGCACCAGTCGTGTGGGTTGGTAATGTCAGGCAGCATAGCAACAACGGCGGCACGGTAGCACAGTGGTTAGCATGGTTGCTTCTCAGCTCCAGGGTCCCTGGTTCGATTCCCAGCTTGGGTCACTGTCTGTGCGGAGTTTGCACGTTCTCCCTGTGTCTGCGTGGGTTTCCTCCAGCTCCGGTTTCCTCCCACAAGTCCCGAAAGACATGCTGTTTGGTGAATTATCACAGAATTTACAGTGCAGAGGGAGGCCAGTCGGCCCATCGAGTCTGCACCGGCTCTTGGAAAGAGCACCCTACCCAAGGTCAACACCTCCACCCTATCCCCATAACCCAGTAACCCCACCCAACACTAAGGGCAATTTTGGACACTAAGGGCAATTTATCATGGCCAGTCCACCTAACCTGCACATCTTTGGCCTGTGGGAGGAAACCGGAGCACCTGGAGGAAACCCACGCAGACACAGGGAGAACGTGCAAACTCAGCACAGACAGTGACCCAAGCTGGGAATCGAACCAGGGACACAGAATTGGACATTCTGAATTCTCCCTGTGTACCCGAACAGACGCCAGAACGTGGCTTTTCACAGTAAGTTCATTGCAGTGTGAATGTAAGTCTACTTGTGACAATAAAGATTATTATTATTATATTCTCGGATGCATCTCATCTGGTCCGGGTATCTTCTCAACTTTAAGTACAGATAGCCTATCTAACACCTACTTATCAATTTTAACCCTTCTTGCTATCTGAATCACGTCCTATTTCATCACAGCCTGGGTAGTATCTTCTTCCTTGGTACAGAGAAGGAAAATATTCATTTAATACCTCAGCCATGCCCTCTACCACCATTTATAAATCTTATTATTGGTCCCCACTCAGCACTACTCATTTTATCACTGCCTTACTATTTATCTGCCTACAGAAAACTTTGGGATTCATAGATTATCAAAGAATTTACAGTGCAGAAGGAGGCCATTCGGCCCATCGAGTCTGCACCGGCTCTCGGAAAGAGACCCAACCCCAAGGTCAACACCTCCACCCTATCCCCATAACCCAGTAACCCCACCCAACATTAAGGGCAATTTTGGACACTAAGGGCAATTTCCCATGGCCAATCCACCTAACCTGCACATCTTTGGACTGTGGGAGGAAACCGGAGCACCCGGAGGAAATCCACGCAGACACGGGGAGGATTCCCCTTTATGTTGACAGCCAGGCTCTTTTCATATTTCCTCTTAGCTTCCCTTATTTGCTTTTTTACCTCTCCTCTGAACCTTCTATATTCAGCCTGATTCACAATTGTATTTTCTACTGACATCTGTCATAAGCACACATTTTCTTCTTCAGCTTAATTACTACCTCTTTTGTCATGCAAGGTGCTCTACGTTTGTTTGTCCTGCCTTTCTCTTTAGAGGGGATATACCCTGACTATGGCCGGACTCTCACTTCTTTACAGGTAGCCCATTGTTTGACAAACCAAAACCTTCTTTACCCGTCAGTCTGGCCTCAATAAAAGACGAGATGGATTTGCAGGTATAGCATTAGTTATTTTATTTGACTTGCAAGCCTGACTCAGTTCACAGCGGTACAAAACACATCCAGCTTTCTGTACCTCCGGAATCGAGTGAGTCTGTAGGACAAAGAAATCTCGACTGATACATTCAAATGGCATCAAGTTTCACATACACGATTCCCATAGGTCATCCTATACCCCTCCTGACCTGGCCATACATCCTAATTGGCTCACTTCCAATCCCTTCCTCTGGCCCCCCATTACCCAGCATCCTTTTCCCCTCCGTAGCTGGACACACCTCCTCCTTGCTTTGCCATGCGTTCTGAAATCCTTTGTCTGTGAACTCACCAGAATGAGACTGGCCTATCTCTACATTACAGTAACTAATATCTCTAAAACAATTATTTTATATCACATTCATCATGTTCAGCTACCATTCTTCACGCCAATGTTTGGCTCCAATGTATTCACTCCAGATCCATTCTTGCCCTACTGAAGTTGACTTTTCCCAAGTTAATTATTCTTACTCTGGATTTTCTTTCTCCTTTTCCATAGCTAACCTAAACCGTATGATACTGTCCCTAAATGATTTCTTACTGACATTTTATCTACTTGTTCAACTTCGTCCCAAGGACCAGATGTGGTCACGCGTCCTTTCTCATTGGACTAGAAAGATACTATTGTCCAAAATTTCCTGCACACATTCTCGGAACTCTTTCCCCTCTCTACAACTATCCAAATCTGTAATGGAATACTTAAAGTCCCATTAGAACATCTACCTTTTCTGTATTTTCCCTGCAAACGTCTTCCTCCACTTCCTTCCTAGTTGGCGACCAATGGACCTGTAATTGTACCTTTTTGTTCCTTAGTTTTCGCCAAGTCGATTCTATCACTGACCCCTCTGCAACATCCTCTTACCAGCATTGCAATGCTCTCCTTAATCAATACCCCATTCCTCCCAATTTTCTTCCTTTCCTAAACACTTGTATCCAGGAACATTGACCACCCAGTCCTGCCCTCCTTTGAGCCAGGTTTTACAGACAGGAGTGACACAAACAAACCCACCTGTAAGTAGTTTTTTCTAAAATTGGCAATTATTACTGTTTGAAAGAGCTACTATCCATATTGCAAGTCAGGCATTGGGACAATAATGTCTAGGCAGGCCCACTGACTCCACTAGCAAAGTGAACTGATCAGATGTAAATAACACCCCTTTTCAAATGGGTCAGTTCAGCCCCAGATGTGTTGCGAGTCTTTTAGGAGCTCTGTAGGCATAATAGGTTCTGATCTGCCAATCTCCTGGTCCTTTGCAATTACATGGGGTCTGTACAGTGAGGTGTGAGATTCCAGAAGATGAGCAAAGGTTTATTTTGTTCTTGGAACTACTGGGGACAGTTCTGTGGTCAGGTGACTGGTCGAAACCATCTTTTTGCTTCAGCAAAAGGTCCATTTAAAAAAACCCAATAAGGATAAGTTTTGAAAATACAATGTTGGAGTTCTTCTCATGTCATAGGAACATACAAACAACGGCAGTTGTAGGCCATTTGGTCCCTCGGGCCTGCCCTGCTATCAGGGATAATCCGATTATCTGCAGCCCGCCTACCCCCAATAACCTGTCACCCCTTGTTTTCCTAGATCTCTATCCACCTCGATTCTCCTGCAAGAGGAAATATCTTCTCCACATCCACCCTGTCAAGACCCTCTAGATATTGTTTCAATCAAGGCACTTCTTAATATTTTAAACTCCAGCAGTTACAAGCCTAGCCTGTCCAACCTTTCCTCGTAAGACAACTTGTCCATTCCAAGTATTAGTCTGGTAAACATTCTCTGAACTACTTCCAAAACCTTTACACCCATCCTTAAATAAGATGACCAATGCACAGTATTCCAGATGTGATCTCACTTGTGCTTTGTAAAAATAAGTATAACCTCCTTACCTTTGTACTCAATTCCCCTCTCAATAAAGGAGTACATTCTATTAGCTTTCCTAATTACATACTGTACCTCCATACTAGCCTTTTGTGATTCATGCACCAAGTCACCCAAATCCCTCTGCATTTCAGAGCTCTGCAACCTCTCACTATTTAGATAATATGTTTCTCCTCTATTCTTCCTGCCAAAATTGGCAATTTCGCATTTTCCCACATTATAATCCATTTGGCATATCTTTGCCAGCTCCCTTAACCTCTCTATATCCCTTTGTAGCCTCCTACTGTCCTCTTCACAACTTACTTTCCTATCTATCTTTGTGTCATCTGCAAATTTGGCAACAATCCCGTCATCCAAATCACTTATATAAATTGTAAGCATTGGGATTCCAGCATTGATCCCTGTGGCAGTCCACTCATTACATCTTGACAACCTGAAAAAGATTCATTTATGCCTACCCTCTGATTAACCAATCATATCCATGCCAATATATACGGTGACCTTTCATTTTCCACAATAATCTTTGATGTGGCACTTTACCAAATGCCTTCTGGCTAACATAGGTCTCCCTGATACATGCACATACTCAAATTTCCACAGAGCAATCTGCATCAGCAACTCATTAATTTTTTCAGACTCTGTACATTAACACACATACACATTCATCCTGATTTAGGCTCTTTTTAAAAAACTTTCTCCCTTACTCTGACCTCACCGATGAACTTACTATTCCCTATTGTAGTTCTATCTCTCCCACTATATTCTGCACCTTAGTATTCCTCTCTGATGTTGTCACCTGATTCCCACACCCCTGCCAACTTAGTGTTAACCCCCCCCCCCATTAGCAATAGTAGAACACCCCACAAGGAACTCTGTCTCAGCTCTATTTGATGCAATCTGTCCAGCCTGGACAGGTCCCATCTCCCCAGAGATGGTCCACAAGCATCTAAACCCCTCCCTCTTGCATCATCTTTCCAGCTGCGCAGTCATCTGCTTTATCCTCGTATTCTGAGACTCACTTGCTCGTGGTATTGGGACTAATCCAGAGATCATGTGCTAGATTCTCTGATCCTGTTTCTCGACATTGTCAACATGCTCTCAGGAGCAACGATTCTGACCCCTACAGGGGGTCAGCACGGCATTGGAGCGACTCACGCCACTCCAGCTGCCGATCTCCGCGTCAGATGGGCGCCCCGGGTCTGCACATGCACAGTGGGACCGGCGCCAACGCACGCAAGAGCAGTGGCTCCCTTCTCTGCGCCGGCTCTGACGCAACATGGCGTAGGGCGACAGTGGCCGGCGCGGAAACAAAAGAGGCTCCCCCCCCCACCCCCGGGGTCGGATCAGCCGGAACCCCCTCCACCACCAGGCCACCCCCGGATGCTTCCATGCCAAGGTCCCGCCGAGTAAGACCACATGTGGACGGCGCCGGCGGGACTCAGATATTTTACAGCCACTCGGCCCATCCCGGGCAGAGAATTGCCGGGGGGGCCCCGTGTCGAGCGGCCACCGACCGGCGCCGCGTCGATTCTCCGCTCTCCTGAGAATCGGCGGAGGGGTGTCATCACGCGATTCGCGCCCCACCCGGCGATTCTCCGGCCCGGCCTGAGCTGAGAGAATCCCCACTACTTGAATCCTTGCTAATTTCCTACCTCGCTTCCCAAATTCTGATGGCAGAACTGCAAACCCTCTTTCTGCCAAAGTTATTAATACCAATGTGAACCATGACTGTTGGATGTTCACCCATCCCAGACACTCAGTGATACCCTTGAATCTGGCACCTGGGAGGCAACACGCCATCCTGGATTCACATATGTAGCTGCAGAAAGACCCAACTCTTCCAAAATTATCAAATTTACTATCACTCTCGCTCATTCAGACTTCCTTGAACCTCCTGTATGGCTGAGCCATCTGTGGTGTCGTGGGCTTGGCCCTGCCTGCATTTCCCAGACAAACCACCTCATCAGAATTCAGAACTGTATACTCATTGGAGAGTGGGATGCACTCAGGGGACTCCTGCGTTACCTGCCTGTTCATGCTATCTACAAAACTCTCACTCTCAAGATGCACTGCAGTGACGCCAGTTGCTGCTCAAGTTCTGAAACCTGGAAAGATAGCATGAGGAAAACCTTTCACAGTGAGTGGTTAGGATCTGGAATATGCTGGCTGAGAGGAGACAGATTCAATCGGGCCTTCAAAATGAAGATATAATTTGCAGGGCTAGAGAAAAGTAGGGAGTGTGTAATGTGATGAGCTGAGCTGCTTTTGCAGAGAGCCAAAGGCACAAAGAGCCAAATATCCCCCTTCTGTGCTATAACCATGATCTAATTCTATAATATTTGCACCTCTCAATGGTCAGCCAATTCCCATTTCCAACAAGAGAGAGAATCTTATAATCCCCCCATAGCATTTAACAGCATTACCATTGCTGAATCCCTCACCATCAACATTGTTACAATGCCAGTTGCTGTTATGACTGGGTGGTAAGATCCCCAACTGAAACCCTGGCTCAAAAGACTATAACTTAAAATTTTTGTTTTTAAGAGTCACAGTACGGCCAATTAGTATTAACAAGAAAACATAAACATGAAAAAATTGGATGATACAATACTCCTTTATTTCCCCCTTCGCTTCACAAATACACACAAGTTTTAAGGTGAATACGGATTACAAAATATCTTAAGCTACAATGGTCTCAGTAACATAAAGTCCCTTTAAACAAAAAAGTTGGCTGTGACCAAATGCACTCGCCACCTGAACCCAAGTGAATTTCTGTGGATTGCTCCTCAAAATCCCCCAAGATGAATGTCACATGAGAGTTTCTACTCTACTAAAAAACACTTTTAAAATCTTCTTCCACAATGCTTTCTGTCAGCGATTTGCATTTCCAAATCCAGTCAAAGCTTCTGCTCCACTTAAAAACAAATAAGTTTAGGGTACCCAATTATTTTTTTCTTTTAACAATTAAGGAGCAATTTAGCATGGCCAATCCACCTATCCTACACATCTTTGGGTTGTGGGAGCAGAACCCACGCAAACACGGGGAGAATATGCAAACTCCACATAGTGAACCAGAGCCGGGATCGAACCTGGGACCTCGGCGCCGTGAGGCAGCAATGCTAACCACTGTGCCACCATGCTGCCCTACTAATACAAATATAAATCCCTTAAAGATAAGTTTGATTTCCTTACAAGATCCTGGAGGTTACCACTGACCCGGGACTGGACTAGCCATATAAATACTGTGGCTAGAGGTGCTCAGAGGTTTTTCCAAGTAACACACCTCATGAATTCCTGAAGCCCGTGTTCCATCTATAATTTGCAACACAAATGTAATAAAATAATCTTCATTTGCCTGAGTGCAGCTCCAACAACAGTCAGGCTCAACACCATCCAGGACAAAGCAGCAGCCGCTCGATTGGTATCCCACCCATAACCTTTCACTCCCTCCACTACCTGCACACAATGACAGCAATGTGTACCATATCAACGATTCGACGGCACCTTCCAAACCAGCAACCTCTACCCAGAAAAACAAGGGCAGCAATTGCAAAGGAATGCCACCACCTACAAATTCTCTTCTAAACCATACAATATCCTGACTTTGGAAATATATTTTTGTTCATTTCCTGTCACTGGGTCAAAATCCTCGAACTCCCTACCTGACAACATTTGTTGGTGAAGGGCTACATTCACGATATGGACTGTGTTGTGTTATGCTGCTTCGTGTAGCATAAGCTGCTTCCTTGATGTATGCTTTGACAAAGGAAGCTCCAGACTATGAAATTAGTTCAACTTGTTTATTAAACTATTAACACAGTTCTAAAATGAGTTCGACTCTCTGCTAATCTAGCTGTAGTAACTCAGTCTATCTTTACCAGCCTGCTCTAAGCCACATGCTGGGTGTGATGCTGTTGATCAACCCTGATGTACTCTCTCGATGTGTGTCTGTGGAAAGAGGCAGAGCATGTGTGAGCCAGGGTTTCAGTTGGGGATCTTACCACCCAGTCATAACAGCAACTGGCATTTTCTCTGGGCTGTGAAGTGCCCCCTTTTGGTAATGCCACCTCTGGGTGTCCTGATTGCCCATTGGCTGTGTCCTGTTGAAATGACCCATTGGCTGTATGTCTGCATGTCATGACATGTCTGGTGCTCCCTCTAGTGGTTACTTAGTTGTACTGTATTTACATTAACCCCTTGTGTATATACAATAATGCATATCATCACAGGCTGCAACAGTTTAAGGAGGTACTGTTCACCATCACCTTCTCAAGGGGAATTTGGGATTGACAATAAATGGAAGGGATGACTCCCATTAAACACCAAGACAATTCAGAATGAAAGATTTCAGCCATTTTCAGTTACACTTTCAAAGATTCAATATCAATGTTAAAAGCTTCTGCAAAATAGTGCATGAATGAATGCATTTCAACCAGAGTTGTTTCTGTAATAACAGATTTGAGCTGAACTGTGGCATAGATGAATTGTAAGGAGTCTCATAACACCAGGTTAAAGTCCAACAGGTTTATCTGACATCACAAGCTTTCGGAGTGCTGCTCCTTCACCAAATAAGAAGCCAATTTGATTGAGCCAGCGCCCGAATTGCCTTGAGGCCATTTAATACATGGTGGACATTCTAGAGGGTGCCCACTCGAAGTAGTGAAAGTTGCAACAGAATATTGGACTCTAAACCAGCCTTTGGCACAATGACAGTTGCGGATTGTATTATTCATGGCGTTTTGTTCTCGCGAATTGGTTTTCCTCGTTTCAAATAAGCTACACTTATCACAACCCTCAAAAGGATTTCCCATACAGAGAAAAAAATTACAAAACACATATGCAAAATCTGCAAGCTTGCCAACAAAACACAATTGCAATCGCACACAACCTTTCGGCAACACTGTTGGCGGAGTACAGGTGGTCGTCTACGGTGATGCGGACAATATCTGATTTGATTGAGCCAGCGCCGAAATTGCCGTGAGGCCATTTAGTACATGGTGAGCATTCCAGAGGGTGCCCACTCCAAGTAGTGAAAGTTGCAGCGGAATATAAAATTAAACATTATTTAACTGAAGTGTGACGGCTGTTGCAGGAACTCGCCGCACCGCCGCCTGCGGTAAGGTTAGTTCTACAGCAGCGAGGATAAATGTAAAATCAATTCCATTCATCAGTCACTTGCAGCAGGAGTGATTGACAGGGGGAGGGTAGGCGGGGATAACCATCTCCACTCAAGGCCGGATTTAATTACTGATGCTCCAGATTGGCGGACAGATGTATTAAGATTTTGACTTACGGCACCGTTTTTTAATAAATAACAAAAGTCTCGTCAACCGGCCCTCTCCAGGAGGTGACCGACCACAGGAGCTCAGTCGGGGCTGCACAGTTCAGGCCAGGTGGGGGCGAAGCAGAGGCGCGGTCCACATGTTGCCCGCTGTTAATGTGGAGCACAGTGTCTGCGCTCACCTGCACCGCTCGCACCTGGGGCGCGGCGGGAACACCTGCTCCTCCCAGCCGCGACCTCATTGGCAGCACCTCGCTTCCGCTATCCAATGACAGCTGACCCTTCCGGTGCCCGCCAAATTCAAAAAGGTGAAACTCTGGAGGGAAACAGCTGAGGGACGCGTGAGCTTCAACCTCCCCTTGACCCCAGCCCAATACCTCACCCTGTCCCCAACCCCAACCCCCACCCCCAGCCTCAGCCTCAGCCTCAGCCTCAGCCTGGCCCCAACCCAACCCCGGCCCCGACCTCACCCTGGCCTCGACCCCAACCTCACCCTGGCCTTGACCCCAACCTCGCCCCGGCTCCGGCCCCAACCTCGCCCCAGCTCCAACCTCGCCCCGGCGCCGGCCCCAACCGCGCCCCGGCACCGGCCCCAACCGCGCCCCGGCCCCAACCGCGCCCCGGCACCGGCCCCAACCGCGCCCCGGCCCCAACCGCGCCCCGGCTCCGGCCCCAACCGCGCCCCGGCCTCAGCCGTCAGGGAACAAACTGTGGACTTGAGTGGGCGGAGCTTGTCCGCATAATTAGGGACCCACCGGGCGTAATACGGGATCAGGCATTGTTTCAGGCCCTTGAGGAAGAGGGAGTTCCAGGAGGGGGCGCAGGCGGTCAGGGTCGGGCCCTAGGACTCCATTTTCCATTACGTAGCCAAGAATGGCTAAACGGTTGGTGCAGAACACACATTTCTCCTTATCGTATGTGAGGTTAAGGAGCTTGGTGGTATGGAGGAATTTTCGGAGATTTATGTCGTGGTCCTGATCGTGGCCACAGACGGTGACGTTATCTAAGTACGGGAAGGTGGCCCGCAGCCCGTACTGGTCAACCATTCGGCCCATCTCTCGCTGGAAGACCGAGACCCCATTGTTGACGCCGAAGGGAACTCTGAGGAAGTGATAGAGGCGGCCATCTGCTTCAAACGCAGTGTATTGGCGGTCCTCCGGGCGGATGGGGAGCTGGTGGTAGGCAGACTTCAAGTCAACTGTGGAGAAGACTCGATACTGCGCAATCTGATTGACCATGTCAGATATGCGTGGGAGGGGGCACGCGTCGAGCTGCGTGTACCGGTTGATGGTCTGACTGTAGTCAATGACCATCCTGTGCTTCTCCCCAGTCTTCACTACCACTACTTGAGCTCTACAGGGGCTGTTGCTGGCCTCAATGATCCCCTCCCGCAGAAGCCGTTGGACCTCCGACCTGATGTAGGTCCTGTCCTGGGCACTGTACCGCCTGCTCCTAGTGGCAACAGGTTTGCAATCCGGGGCGAGGTTCGCAAACAGTGAAGGTGGATCGACCTTGAGGGTCGTGAAGTCGCAAACGGTGAGGGGGGCAGGTGTCCGCCGAATTTCAAAGTAAGGCTTTGGAGATGGCATTGAAAACCCAGGCCGAGCAACAGGGCAGCGCAGAGGTGGGGTAGGACGTAGAGCCTGAAGTTCCTGAACTCTACGCCTTGGACGGTGAGGGTCATGATACAGTACCCCCGGATTTCAACAGAATGGGATCCGGAGGCCAGGGAGATTTTCTGGGTGTACCGGGAGGGAGCAGCGCCTTACCATAGTGGGGTGGATGAAACTCTCTGTGCTCCCAGAGTCAAAGAGACAGGTCGTCTCGTGCCCGTTGATATTCACTGTCGTCGTTGCGGTCGCGGGGCCGAGACTGATCCAGGGTGATGGAGGCGATCTGCGGAAGATGCTGGGAGGTCCCGGGCTGGTCAGAGGTGGCGGAGGTAGCAGGAGGCGGTGAACGACCAGACGAGCATTTGTGATTCATGCATGAGAACAACCAGATCCCTCTGCATTACTGAACTCTGCACCCATATGTTTTCGTTTTCCTGCCAAAATTGTCAATTTCACATTTCCCCACATTATACTCCATTTGCCAGATCTTTGCCCACTCACTTAACCTATCTCTATACCTTTCTATCTTCCTTTGTATCACCCGAGTCATTTATATGAATTGTAAAAGGTTGAGGCCCTTTGGCACAATTTGGCACAATGCCAATCAGAAAAAAAACACAGATGCCTATTCTCTGTTTCCTGAGAGCTAGCCAATCTTCTATCTATGCCAATATGTTACTCCCTACACCACAAGCTTATATTTTCTGCAATAACCTTTGATGAGGCACCTTTCTCGAAATTTAAGTACAGTACATCCACAGCACATGTAACTCCTTCAAAGAACTCCAATAAATTGGTTTAACATGATTCCCCTTTCAAAAAACCATGTTGACATTACCTGATTGACTTCTGGCGGCTGCCATGATGTGAGTGGTCGCACACAGGGCAGCTTCTGCATGAAGGCATAGAAAAGAGCTCTTTTTACCCCAAAACGGGAGTAGCTTCGACGGAAAAGTGTAGCTGAAGGTCGGAGGAGAGGTTCCCCTCCGGGTGTGACAAGTCTGCTAGTTAGCAAACCCGGCAGAAGGTGAATGACCTGGCCAAGGAGTTGAAAGAGACCTGTGGTGCAACAGCTATTGGAAAGATGGTGGAGGGGGAAGGGTTAATGCAAGTTGGAAGGTCCGTGTTGGAACAGGTGACGGCCTTCATTAGGGAAGAGTTCCGTGAGCTGAGGACGGAGATTCAGGAGAACAGATCGAAGACCATCGAAGGGGCTGTGGCACCCCTGAGGGGCTCGATGGGAAGAGTTGAAAAGTGTCTGGAGGCTGAGGGGTCACAGATCCAAGAGATGGATTGAGTGATGTTAGAACCCAGCGATCGGGTGGTGGCATTGGAGGCAGAGGTGGGGCTCTTAAGAGACCTTTGCAAAAAGCTGAGAGCACAGGTCGAGAAGGCAAAATTTGCAAATCGTCGGCCTGCCTGAAGGAATGGAAGGCACGAGTACCTCGAGGTACGTTTTGAGGATGCTGGCAGGACTGGTGGCGGAGAGGGGGCTGGACGATGCCCCCAAGGTGGACAGAGCGCACAGGTCTCTGAGGCAGAAACCAAGAGCTGGAGAGCCGCCACGGGCGGTGATCATAAGACTCCACAAATTTGTGGAAAAAGAGAAAATCCTGCAGTGGGCCAGGGAGAAGTGGAACTGTGAATGGAAGGCGAACAAGGTCCCGAAATACCAGGAAATTGGAGCTGAACTGGCAAAACTGCATGCTGGATTTAACAGTGCTAAGGCAGTGCTGTATCGATGACGGATCAGGTTTGGGGTGCTAAACCCGGCGAAACTATGGGTGACTTATGACAGCTGGGAATATTATTTTGAGACCCCAGAAACGGCCATGTCTTTATCAAGGAGCACAAACTGGGGGAGAAATTAATATTTCTGGGAGACGGAGGTGCTGGCACTTAGGAGTAATGGAAAATGTGGGTAGAGTAGAGGTTGGAGGGAGGGGGGTTTCTTTTCTTCCCAGGTGGAGGGTATTTCCTTTTTCTGTTGGGTCGACAATGGGTAGCAGGGAAAAGTTTGTAAGAGGACAGCCTTCCAACCCTCCCGCAGTCTGTGGCGATGTTTTTCTTTTTGTTTGTCTTTGGGGGAGGTGACCTGTGGTCTGAGATGTATCTTTGTTTGGGTGGGGGAGGGAGGTCCGCGGGGAGCCTTCTGCACAGAACAAGGAGGTGAGAGTGGGGAGGGGTGGGGGGGGGTCAATAGGAGGAGCCTTTGGGCAGGAGTTGCCATGCAGGCAGTTAATGCTGGTGAACGGAAATGAAGTGGGGGAGATGGCCGCGAGAGATGCCGAGAGAAGATGGGTGGGGAGAGGGAAAGGGAGGGAGATGCAACATGGCAGGGTTGGAGAAGGAGCATGGTCAGTGACAGAGAAGGTGCCCATCTTGGATGAAATCAGAGGGAGTAGAGTCGAAAGGGGAGGATGGCGGATGGTAGAGGGGAATGGAGGCGCAAGCCCTCGGTAAGGCTTATAACATGGAAAGTGTGAGGGCTCAATGGACCGGTGAAAAGATCTCGTGTTTTTGTGCACCTGAGGAGTTTAAAGACAGGGGTGGTCTTTCTGCAAAAGATGGACCTCCATGTGAAGGACCAGGTTAGTTTGAGAAAGGGATGGTTGGGTCAGGTATTTCACTCAAGATTTGACTCAAAGCCGCGGTGGGGGGGAGGAGGGGGAGGGGCATCCTTATGAGCAAGAAGACAGTGTTTTCTGAGTGCAAAGGAAGTGAGGGAATCGTTGGGAGATATGTGATATGAGCGGGGTATTGGAAAGGATGGCAGTGATATTGATGAATATATATGCACCGAATTGGGACAATATAGGTTTCATGAGGGGTCTGACGACAGTAATCCCGGACTTGGCCACACACCAGTTGATCATGGGAGGGGATTTTAATTGTGTTCTGGAGCCGAGGATAGATCGGTCGAGCCCCAGGTCAATGGGAAGGATACGAATGGCAAAGGAGCTGGGAGGGTTCATGGAAAAGATGGGTATGGTGAACCTGTGGCACTTTAAGAACCCAGGGGGAAGGAAATACTCCGTTTTCTCACATGTTCATAATAATAATCTTTATTTCACAAGTAGTCTTACATTAACACTGCAACGAAGTTACTGTGGAAAGCCTCTAGTCGCCACATTCCGGCATCTGTTCGGGTACGCAGTGGGAGAATTCAGAATGTCCAAATTACCTAACAACATGTCTTTTGGGACTTGTGGGAGGAAACCGGAGCACCCGGAGGAAACCCACGCAGACGCAGGGAGAACGTGCAAACTCCGCACAGACAGTGACCCAAGCTGGGAATCGAACCTGGGACCCTGGAGCTGTGAAGCAATAGTGCTACCCATTGCGCTACCGTGCTGCCCATGTCTACCAACTGTCCAGGCTTGAGACAATTCACACTTCTTTAACCTGTGATTATCCTTCTCCCCAGTCGCTCCGACTGGACCTGTAAAGACTTAAAGTAGCCAAAGATAGGTTTAAATATCTGGGGATTTAGGCAACGAGAGAGTGGGCGATGCTGCATAAGTGGAATCTAACAAAGCTAGTGGAGTAGGTTAGGGAGGATCTGAAGAGGTCGGACGCGCTGCATCTGACTGGCAGGGAGGGTCCAAGTGGTGAAGATGAATGTCCTGCCGAGAGGACCCTGTTACAGAGGCAGAGGCCGAAGGGTGGGGTTGGCATTGCCAAAGCTGCTGCATTATTATTGGGCGACAAACGTGGAGAAGGTGAGGCGGTGGTGGGAAGGAGAGGGGGCAGGGTGGAGGAGGAATCCTGAAGGAGGTTCAGCCTGCGAGATATGGTGACGTTGGCGTTGCCATTGGCATCAAGGAAGTACACGGAGAACACGGTGATTCAGTCCACAGCGAAGGTCTGGAACCAGCTGAGGAGGCACTTTAAGATAAAGGGGATGTCGGTGTTGACTCGGTCAAGAATGGGTGGGTTCTTCCAGGGAGTGGCAGATGAGTGCGAGAAGGTGGACGGGGACCAGCAAACCATGCATATATGTTTTGGGGCTGTGAGAAGTTGGAGAGATTCTGGGCAGGAGTGTTCGCAGCACTAACGAGGAGGAGGTTGGGCCGGACCCTTTGGCGTTATTTGGGATATCGGAGAAGCCGGAGCTGGAGGGGAGGAAGGCCGATGTCGTGGCCTTCGCCTCTCTGGTTGCCCGGTGAAGAATCTTACTGGAATGGCAGTCGGCAATGCCACCGGGGGTGGCGGCCTGGCTGGGAGACTTGTACAACTTTTTCCGCCTGAAAAAGATCAAATACGAACTGAGAGGTTCAGCAGAGGGCTTTGAGGCAAGGTGGGGGTGTTTGTGGTCATGTTTGTAAAGTTGTTCGTCGTGGGAGGGAGGGTGGGGGTGAAAAGGGGAAAAAACCTGTACAAACTGGATAATTGTGTATTGGGGAGTATATTGCACGGACGGTTTATGTTTTATAACAATTTGCATAAGTTTGGAATAAAATACATTGAAAAAAGACACTGCCTGATTGCCTAGAATTAGCTTCCAACATTTTCCCCATGATTGATATTAAGCTAACTGGCCTGTAGTTTCCTGGGTTCTGTCTCCCTCCGTTTTTGGATAAAGCTGTTACATTGATAATAAATAATAATAATGATCGCTTATTGTCACAATAGGCTTCGATGAAGTTACTGTGGAAAGCACCTAGTCGCCACATTCTGGCACCTGTTCGGGGAGGCCGGTCCGGGAATTGAACCCGCGCTGCTGTCTTGTTCTGCATTACAAGCCAGCTGTTTAGCGCACTGTGCTAAACTAGCCCCTATTAGCTATTCTCCAATCTAATGAGACCTTCTTATTGTGGCTTGGTGTCAAATTTTGTTTGCTAACACTCCTCTGAAGAACCTTTGAGTGGCTTTACGATGTTAAAGCCACTATATGCCGGTAGCAAATGTGCGGATGAACCGGGTGAGTTCGGGATAGTTTGGGTTGCACCATGGGACAAAGCAGGGGTGCCCGCTCTCCCCATTGCTTTTTGCCTTGGCGATAGAGCCATTGGTAATGGCACTTAGAGCTTCAAGGGTTTGGAAAGGGATTGTGTGGGGGAGGGGTGATCGAGCACATGGTTTCGTTGTTTGCGGATGACCTGTTGCTATTAATTTCGGACCCATTTGGGGGGGGGGCATTTGCAGGATAATGGAGATTTTGGAGGACTTTGGCTAGTTTTCCAGTCCAAGCTTTAACATTGCGGCACAATGGTTAGCACTGCTGCATCACAACTTCAGGGACCTGGATTCAATTCCGGCCTCGGGTGACTGTGTGGAGTTTGCACTTCCTCCCCGTGTCTGCGTGGGTTTCCTCTGGGTGCTCCGGTTTCCTCCCACAGTGCAAAGATGAGTGGGTTAGGTAGATTGGCCATGCTAAATTGCCCCTTAATGTCCAAAAGGTTCGGTGGGGTTACTGGGTTATAAGGATTGGGTGGAGTAGGGTGTTCTTTTCAAGGGCCAGTGTAGTCCTGATGGGCCAAATGGCCTCCTTCTGCACTGTAAATTCTATGATTCTATGGGAAAGAGTGAGGTGTTCCGGATTGAGACCAGAGGGCAGGAGAGGAGGTTGGGGGAACTGCCGTTCAAGGTAGTGGGGGGCGAGTTTTAGGTACTTGGGCACTCAGGTGGCATGGGGCTGGGGGCAGCTGCATAAGTTGAACTTGGCTCAGTTGGTGGAGCAGATGAAGGGGGATTTTAAGAGGTGGGATGTGCTACCATTGTCGTTGGGACAGGTGCAGACAGTGAAGGTTCTTGTTTGTATTTCAGAACCTCCCGATTTTGTTCCAAAGTCATTTTTTTAAAATGTTAATGCGTTGTTCCCAGGGTTTGTGTGGGAAGTGAAGACCCCACGGGTTAAGAGACGTTTTCGGAATGGGGTGAGGAGGGGGAGGGTTGGCGTTGCCAAATATAATGAATTACTATTGGGCGGCTAACATCGCTATGGTTACAGACTGGGTAGTGGGGGAGGGAGCGGTATAGGGCCGGGTGGAGACGGCTTCTTGCAGGGGAATGAGTTTAGGGGCATTGTTGACAGCGCCTCGCCAGGCAAGTACTCCGTGAGCCCAGTGGTGGTGTCGGCCTTGAGGGTATGGGGGCAGTTAAGGCTGCACTTGAGATTGGAAGGTGCCTTATTGTGGGCACCAATTTGTGATAACCATAGGTTTGCACCAAGGAGGTGGTGAAGTTCCAGAGGTGGTGGCAAGTGAGGATTGAGCGGTTTGGGGATCTATTCGTAGGGTGCAGCTTTGCGAGCTTAGTGGACCTGAAGGAAGACTATGAGCTGCCCAGTGGTAATGGGTTCAGGTACTTACAGGTCCGGGATTTTGTGAGGAGGGAGGTGTCATCCTTTCCCGGGGTGCCACCCATGGGGCTGCAGGATAAGGTGCAGTTCACGGAGGGTGTAGGGAAAGGGAAGGTGTCTGAGGTTTATAAGGAGCTGATAGATTGGGAGGGAGCCCCGTTAGGAGATGTGAAACGGAAGTGGAAGGAGGAGCTGGGGGCCAAGTGGAGGCCAGGACATGGGTAGAGGCCCTGCGGAGGGTGAATGCATCCTCATCGTGTACAAGGCTCAGGCCTTATTCAGTTTAAAGTAGTTCACAGGGCGCATACGATGGTGGCGAGGATGAGTAGGTTCTTTGAGGGAGTAGCGGTTAAGTGTGGACGGTGCGCGGGAAAGCCTGCGAACCATGTCCACATGTTTTGGGCTTGTCTAAAACTAAAGGGGTTCTGGCAGGAGTTTGCAGACGTAATGTCCGAGGTGTTGGGGATAAAACTGGCCCCGAGCCCAAAGGTAGCGATATTTGGGGTGTCAGAAGACCCAGGAGTTCAGGGGCGAGAGAGGCCAATGACTTGACCTTTGCCTCCTTGACAGCCCAGAGACGGATTTTGCTTAGGTGGAGAGACTCGGAGCCGCCAAAAGAAGGGTGGTGGTGGGGGGGGGGGGGGGGGGGGGGGGGGGAGCGACCTGGCGGAATTCCTGAGGTTGGAAAAGGTCAAGTTCGTCTTGAGAGGGTCAGTTGATGGGTTCTCCTAGAGGCGGAAGCTGTTTATTGATTTCTTCAAGGAGGATTGAGGTGCCAGTAGAAGGGAAATGCCGGAGGAGGGGGGCAGAGGGGGAATAAGGCAGTTAAAATGGGGAAGGCAGGACAGGAGGAAAGGAAGGGCAGGGGCTGTGGGTGCTGGTTATTTATTATGTTGTACAATTTTGCTTCTGCTCTTATTGGTTGTGATTGTTGCTTATATAAATGCCCTAATGAAATATAAAATAAAGTTAAATGCAAGTTTTCACTGAAAAATATTCTCAAACCGTCATTATATTGTTGAAGTAATATTTCTACTGACAAATGATTTGAGTTTATAAAATATAATGTCATCAACAGAGCTGAAGGTAGACTGAAGATCCCCATCCAAATGGTATGCTGAGGTATTGGGGAAAGTAGGTAATGAAATTGGACATGGACCGATGTGCATCTTTAGTAAATCCTTGAAAACTGGGACAGTGCCGAGGATTGGAGGAAAGCAAATATACCAATCGACGAAGAACTAGTCTTACAGCTATTATCGGGAGCATGACAGATGTTGACGTGAAGGTGTAACGATGAACTATCTAGAGAAATGAGGGAGCCACATAGTTTTATTGAAGGGATATCGTTTCTGACAAATCTGGAGTTCTTTGAGAAGGTAAAAAAAACAAAGTGAAGGTTAGTCATTTAGCTTTCAGCAAAGCTGTTGATACAGTGCCGCACAAGATGTTGGATTGCACAGCAGATGAGTACTGCTTCTGAAACAGATAAATAATTGACGATAACAGAGGAACCAAAGAATGGTTGTACATAAAGTTTTTTGGTTGGAAGGGGATAATAAGTGGGATGCCTCGGGGATCAATGGTGGAGATTTTGTTGCAAAGTTCATAAATTATTTGGAAATGGAAACAGAAACAAAACTTTCCCACATTTTCAGATGCCACCAGACTGAAAGAGATTGTATATAGCATTTACATTTTACAGTAAAAATCTGCTGCCAGGGACCACATAGTTAATCGTAACTTAATCAAATAACGATTTAAGTGATTATTTTGAATGGATTAACTAGTGCTTAAACGTCACTCAGCGGGTTCAGTGCTCTAACTGTGAGATGTGGCAGATCCGTTACGCTTCCAGCGTTCCGGTCGACTATGTCTGTAGCAAGTGTAACCAACGGCAGCTCCTCACAGACCGCGTGGTTCGGTTGGAGCAGCAGTTGGATGCACTTAGGAGCATGTAGGTGGAGGAAAGCGTTATAGATAGGAATCATAGAGATGTGGTCATACTCAAGGTGCAGGCAGGCAGATTGGTGACCGCTAGAAAGAGCAGGCAGGCAGTGCAGGAATCCCCTGTGGTTGTCCCCCTCTCTAACAGGCATACCGTTTTGGATACTGTTGGGGGGGGATAGCCTATCAGGGGAAAACAACAACAGCAGCCTGAACAGTGGCACCACAACTGACTCTGTTGCTCAGCAGGGGAGAGCAAAGTGCAGGAGAGCGATAGTTAGAGGTAAGGGGCACAGCTAGGCCTTCTGTGGATGGGAAAGAGACTACAGGATGGTATGTTGCCTCCTTGGTGCCATGGTCAAGGACGTCTCTAAACGAGCACATGACATCCTGAAGGGGGAGGGTGACCAGCCAGAGGTCGTAGTACACATAGGTAGTGACGACATAGGCACGGAGAGAGAATGGGTCCTGCAGAAGGAGTTCAGGGAGTTAGGCAATAAGCTAAAAAGCAGGGTTATAATCTCAGGATTACTCTTTGTGCCACGTGCCAATGAGGCTAGAAATAGGAGGATAGTGCAGCTAAACATGTGGCTAAACTGGTAGTGTAGGAGGGAGGGTTTCAGATTTCTGGACCACTGGATCTCTTCTGGGGCAGGTGTGACCTGCACAAGAAGAACGGGTTGCATCTAAACTGGAGGGGCACCAATATATGGCTGGGAGGTTTGCTAGAGTCACTCGGGAGATTTAAACTAGCATGGCAAGGGGGTGGGAACCAGAGGGTCAGCGCAGAAGGTGTAATAACTGAAGGTGTAATAACTAATAAGGGGAAATAGAGAACAAAAATAAGAGAACATCACCCTGTCTGCTCAAAAGCAGTGTTTGAAATGTATTTCTTTCAACACCAGAAGTATAGCTGATAAGGAAGATGAACTTTATGCACTTATTAGTACTTGGAATTATGATTTTGAGGCTATCACAGAAACATGGTTAAAGGAAGGGCAGGATTGGCAGCTGAATGTTGGAGGATATAGATGCTTCAGGAGAGATAGAGGGGGATGTCAAAGGGGTGGGGGAGTAACATTACTCGTTAAGGAGAATATTATAGCCGTACTGCAGGAGGACACCTCGGAGGGCTCGTACAATGAGGCAATCTGGGTAGAGCTCAGGAACAGGAAGGGGGAAATCACAATGTTGGGTGTTTATTACAGGCCCCCAAACTGCGAGGGAGAGACAGAGGAGCAGACAGTAGAGAGATTTTGGATAGGTGCAACAGTAACAGGTTTGTTGTGGTGGATTTTAATTTCCCCTATATTGACTGGGACTCAGTGCTCAGGGTTTGTATGGGGCAGAGTTGGTAAGGTGTACCCATGAAGCTTTCTTGATGCTATATGTA
The DNA here is from genome assembly GCF_047496885.1 of Scyliorhinus torazame. Classification (NCBI taxonomy): domain Eukaryota; kingdom Metazoa; phylum Chordata; class Chondrichthyes; order Carcharhiniformes; family Scyliorhinidae; genus Scyliorhinus; species Scyliorhinus torazame. Next base: position 78,133,871 of record NC_092715.1, read on the forward strand.
GATAGTCCAACTAGAGAAGGGGCAATACTGGATCTGGGATTGGGGTATGAGCCTGGACAGGTGGTTGAGATTTCAGTAGGGGAACATTTTGGCAATAGTGACCACAATTCCGTAGGTTTTAGGGTACCTTTGGACAGGGGTGAGGGTAACCCTCGCGTTAAGGTGCTAAACTGGGGAAAGACAAATTATGATAATATTAGACAAGAATTGAAGAATTTGGATTGGCTGCGGCTGTTGGATAGTAAATCTGCATCGGACATGTGGGAGTCTTTCAAGCGACAGTTGATTAGGATTCAGGAAAGTCACTTTCCTGAGTGAATGAAGGGTAAGTATGTAAAGTTTAGGGAGCCTTGGATAATGAAGGATATTGTGAACCTCGTCAAAAAGAAAAAGGAGACTTTTGTACGGTCGAGAAGGGTGGGTACAGTCAAAACCCTTGAGTATAAAGAAAGTAGGAAGGTACTGAAGTGGAAAATTAGGAGGGCTAGGATGGAGTCATGAAAAGTAATTGGCAAGTAGTATTAAGGTGAATCCCAAAGCTTTTTATTCATACGTAAAAAGCAAGAGGGTGGCCAGGGAAAGCATTGGACCACTTAAGAACAGTGGGGTATCTATGTGTTGAGCCAGAGGAAATGGGCGAGGTACTAAAGGAGTACTTTGCATCAGTGTTCACCAAAGAAAGGGACTTTGTGGAAGATGGTTCTTGGATAGGGTGTGTGGACAATCTGGATCATGTTAATATAGAAAAGGAGGAGGTATTGGGTTTTTTAAAGATATTAAGGTGGATACATCTCCGGGGCCGGGTGGGATTTACTCCAGAAAACTGAGGGAAGCAAGGGAGGAAATTTCTGAGGCGTTGACTGACATCTTTGTATCCTCATTGGCGACAAGTGAGATCCCAGAGGACTGGAGAATAGCTAATGTGGTACCACTGTTTAAGAAAGGTAGCAGGGATAATCCTGGAAACTATAGGCCGGTGAGCCTCACATCAGTAGTTGGTAAATTATTGGAGAGAATTCTCAGGAACAGGATTTATACCCATTTGGAAACAAATAGACTCGTAAGCGATAGACAGCATGGTTTTGTGAAGGGGAAGTCGTGCCTCATTAACTTGATCGAGTTTTTTGAGGAGGTGACAAAGATGATTGATGAGGGGAGGGTAGTGGATGTTGTTTACATGGACTTCAGTTAAGCCTTCGACAAGGTGCCTCATGTGTTGACTAGTACAAAAGGTGAAGTCACACGGGATCAGAGGTGAGGTGGTAAGATTGGAGCCATCTGGGATGGCCACTTCCAGAATACAAAATGGACACTAGCAAAGAATGTAGGGAACTGTGGACAATGTTAGGAAAACAAGCAGGCACAGAGCCTGTATGCATATTGGAGAAACAGCTCCCAGACGGAATTGAAACTATATGTCAATTAGCATATTGATGGCCCATCTCCAGGAACAAAGGAAAGACACTCAAGCAACCGATACAGCTCCAGACATCCCAACCGAAAGCACAAACAAAGCAAGGCCAACGGCCACCAAAGACACGCCCAGCCATCAGAGCACCCACCCCTTTATTGGTCAAGATCAATACCAGTGATCGAGAAGCGGACCAATTAATTGGGGCCAAGTTTAAGGCCCGTCTAAAAGCGCGCGAAGCCCCTCCGGGTATAAGAAGGAACCCCCACGAGAGAATCGCTGTCTTGGATTTGTCTCACAAAGCGGAGAGACCCATCCACCAGCTGCACCAGAAGCAAGTAAGTTCAAGGTCAACGCTCGCTACCAGACAGACGACCTTAGCTGTTCTCCTGTACCACTTCGAACCTAACAACCTCAGATCCGAACAACGGCCATTGTTCCTCTGACTGAGTGGGCACCCGAAGCTAAGTATAGGCGTTAGCATTAGAGATAGTGCAGTTTGTAGTACTTTGTGCATGAGTAGATATTACTGTGTGTGTAAATAAATAGTATATGACTTTGAGCTAACTAACTGGTGTATTGGCTCTTTGATCAGTATTCGGGTTTGAACCTTGTGGCGGTATCGAGAAATACCTGGCGACTCTAAAGCAAACATAATTAGGATTAAGGAAGGCAACCATATTGACCGCCATATTCATAACCAGAGAAATAGAGCAACAGATGGATACAGAACTGGCTTGGTCACAGAAGGCAAAGGGTAGCAGTAGAAGGATGTTTTTCTGAATGGAAGGTTGTGACTAGTGGTGTTCCAGAGGGATCTGTTCTGGGGCCTCTATTGTTTGCAGTGTACATAAACGATTTGGAGGAAAATATAGCTGGTTTGATTAGTAAGTTTGCGGATGACACCAGGGTTGGTGGAGTGGCAGATAGTCAGGATTGTCAGAAGATACAGCAGGGCATAGATAGGTTGGAGACTTGGACGGAGAAATGGCTAATGGGGTTTAATCCGGACAAATGTGAGATAATGCATTTTGGTAGGTCTAACATAGAGGGGAAATATACTGTAAATGGCAAAACTCTTAGCAATATAGAAAGTCAGAGAGATCTGGGCGTGCATGTCCACAGATCTTTAAAGGTGGCAACACAAGTGGACAAGGTAGTCAAGAAAGCATACGGAATGCTTGCCTTCATTGGACGGGCATCGACTATAAAAATTGGCAAGTCATGCTACAGTGTATAGAACCTTGGTAAGGCCGCACTTGGAATATTGCGCATACTTTTGGTCGCCACACTACCAGAAGGATGTGGAGGCATTGGAGAGGGTGCAGAGGAGGGTTGCCAGGATGATGCCTGGTCTGGAGGGTGTAAGCTATGTGGAGAGGCTGAATAGACCTGGGCTATTTTCATTAGAAAGATAGAGATTGAGGGGTGACCTGATAGAGGTCTGCAAGATTATGAGGGGTATGGATAGAGTGGATGGGCAGGCACTCTTTCCCAGGGTGGAGGTGTCAGTCACCGGGGGGTATAGGTTTAAGTTCCGTGGGGCAAAGTTTAGAATCATAGAATTTACAGTGCAGAAGGAGGCCATTCAGTCCATTGAGTCTGCACCCGCCCTTGGAAAGAGCACCCTACCTATGCCCATACCTCCACCCTAGCCCCACACCTCCACCCTATCCCTGTAACCACATCTAACCTTTTTTTTTTTGGACACTAAGGGCAATTTAGCATAGCCAATCCACCTAACCTGCACATCTTTGGACTGTGGGAGGAAACCGGAGCACCCGGAGGAAACCCACGCACACACGGGGAGAACATGCAGACTCCGCACAGACAGTGACCCAAGCCGGGAATTGAACATGGGACCCTGGAACTGTGCTACTATGCTGCCCCAAGAGGAGATGTGCGAGGCAGGTTTTTTTACACAGAGGGTGGTGAGTGCCTGGAATGCGTTGCCAGGGGAGGTTGTGGAAGCAGATACATTAACGGCATTCAAAAGGCATCTTGACAAACACATGGATGGGATGGGTATAGAGGGATACGTTACAAGGAAGTGCTGAGGGTTTTGGTAAAGGTTGGTATCATGACTGGTACAGGCTTGGATGGCCGAAGAGCCTGTTCCTGTGCTGTATTCTTTGTAAACAACATGAAACACACTAGCTAAATCTAGAGGAACTTGGATAAATTGGGGAGCTGGACTGACAAGTGGCAGATGTCATTTAATGTGGACAAATGCAAAATTGGGAAACTATCATTAACAGAGGCAATATAAGTTAATAACATTATTTTACAGGACACATTACAGGAAAACATTTGCTGACACTTCTGAACAGATCGCTGAAGCCATCAGCTTAGTGTACAGCAACACTAAAGGGAACCAATAAGACTTTAGGATGTACAGCTAAAGTGATATGGATGTTAATTTTCATGTGATTCTGAGTTTGAACAGAACATTTATTTGGCTCCAGCTGTCACTGGATATAGAATTCTGGTCATCATAACATGAGGGCAACATGGTGGTTAGTACTGTTGCCTCACAGCGCCAGGGACCCGGATTCGATTCCAACTTTGGGTGACTGTGTGGAGTTTGCACATTCTCCCTGTGTCTGCGTGGGCTTCCTCCGGGTGCTCTGGTTTCCTCCCCCAGTCCAAAAATGTGCAGGTTAGGTGGATTGGCCAGGCTGAATTGCCCCTTCATGTCCAAAAATGTGCAGGTTAGATGGGGTTTTGATGATAGAGCAGGGGAGTGGGTCTGGGATGGGTGTTCTTTCAGAGGGTCAGTGCAAACTTGATGGGCTGAATGGCCTCCTGCAATGTATTAGTTCTATGTAAGAAGACTCAGCACTGGAGAGAGCACAGCAAAGAGCAACTAAATTGATAGCTAGGATTAGACACCTGGTAAATCAGGGGATGTTGTAGAACACTGGAGAAAGGACAGTTTGGGGTGACCTTATTGAAATATTAAAAATGCTAATGGAAGAAAAGACTCAACAGACTCTGCAATAAGTGGAATGATATAGAAGGGGAAGCTAAAAATACAGTTTAGATTTAGCTACTTTCATGTAAAAGGTAGTGAATGCCTGGGACGTACTTTCAAGTGAGGCAGTTAGGGTTAATTATGTCAGAGATAATTGGATAAGTACCTGATGAAGAATTGCTGGAGGGATCCAAGATATATTGTGGAATAAATTTCCGAGACATTATGACTTGTGAAATGGACCACAATGTTCTTTCCAGTACTGTGAAATCCAATGTAGAGAGGTGATGGAGGAGAATGGACACATCATGAAGTACAGAGCACAAAGGAAGTAATCTTGCCACCAATTAGTTCTGGAATCTGTGTATCTTCAAATTACATTGTACATGGTGAAAAAATTGAGATGTTTATGAATCAGTGTAAACTAAAGATGTGTGTGCAAGTGCCAACAGGGTGAATCTTCTTTACAAAATGCACACACATATGTCCTGGTTAATTTGCAGTTGTGCCTGATGTTCCAATGTGCTTGAAAATATGAAACCTTTTGAGTCAAATCCGTAAAATTGATGAAATTGTGAATCAATTTGGAAATTTTGGGAACAGTCCTTGAAAAATTATCTCCCTCCACAAAATTTGTGTAAAGAGGAAAATTTTAAACAAATACATAGCCAAAATAGCTTTGTAATGATACTCAACTTGTCATCTAAATACACCATAAGAGGATTAAAAATGAATGTTGGCTTGCCCATCAATGGAACTGTATTAGATTGCATATACATAATGCAAATACTAGTGTACCTCAGCCCTGTTTCTCCGATGTTTTCTGTCACCACCTTAGACTCCACAACTGCTGCATATCGGACATCAATTAGAACTTTCTCTCGTTCAATATTAACATGGGAATATAATAATTCTATTTAACTCCCACTAGAAATGTCCTTGCCAATGCCAAATCCATTCCTTTACCTAGCTATTTGCTCAGGTTAAATCTCCCAGTATTCTATTCATCCTTGAAGGAAGCTTCAAATCCTAATTTTGGCTTGCCACTAGGATCACTTTTCTCGCTCTGTAATAAGTCTGCTGTATCGCAAAGCTACTTCACTACCTCACCCACATGACGACTGAAGCCATTCATGTTGCATTAGGGCTAGTCTCTACTGTCTGCATGCCAAATTCTACTCTGCATAAACTGAACAGTATCCAAATCTCCAGGGTTATATCTTACCTTAGAAATGTCCCACAAACTTATTAAGCGGGATTCTCCAACCCCCCGGCAGGTCGGAGAATCCCTGGGGGCAGGCGCGAATCCTGCCCCGACGCCGGCTGCCCTATTCTCCCCCGCCGTTTTCGGGCGGCGGCGGGATTCCCGCCACCCCAGTGGGGGGCCGTTGGCAGCGGCCCCTCCGGCGATTCTCCGGGCCCCGATGGGCCGAGCGTCCATTTTTGGCCAGTCCCGCCGGTGTGAATTACTCACCTCTCGCACGGCGGTACCTGGCAGGTGAGTATGCGGGTGCAGTCCTTGGAGGGTGCAGGGGGATCCAACCCCGGAGGGGGCCCCCACGGTGGCCTGGCCCGCGATTGGGGCCTACCGATCTGCAGGCGAACTTGTTCCGTGGGGGGACTTCTTTCTTCCGCACCCGGCCCCTGTAGAGCTCCGCCATATTGCCTGGGGGCCGACGCGGAGAAGAGACCCCCCCGCGCATGCGCGAAAATACATTGGCCGGTCTGCGCATGCGCGAGATCACGCCGCTCAAAAACAGCTTCTTCCCCACTGTCACCAGACTCCTAAATGACCCTCTTATGGACTGACCTCATTAACATTACACCCTGTATGCTTCATCCGATGCCAGTGCTTATGTAGTTACATTGTATATGTTGTGATGCCCTATTACGTATTTTCTTTTATTCCCTTTTCTTCTCATGTACTGAATGATCTGTTGAGCTGCTCACAGAAAAATACTTTTCACTGTACCTCGGTACACGTGACAAACAAATCCAATCCAATCCAATCCATTCCGCGCATGCGCGAACTCGCGCCGGCCCTTCGGCACCGGCTGGAGCGGTGCCAACCCCTCCGGCGCCCACCTAGCTCCCGAAAATGCGGAGAATTCCGCACTTTCGGGGGCTGTTGACGCCAGAGTCGTTGCCGCCGGTTTTCCCACGACTTGGGGTCTTAGTCCCCAGAAGGGAGAATCCCGCCACCATTGTTCCCCTTTCTTCAATATCCATGGGCCTGCTCATCTCCCACTACAACAATTTTTAAATCCAAAATCTTGTTTTGAAATCCTAACCAATGTAGACATCATACCCAACCTTTACAACCCTGTATCCGAGCTCCTGGTTACTTGACCAAATCTGGCCTCATTATTTTCCCACCTCCCAACTCTCTTTTCTGTGACACAGCTTTCAGATAGCCCCAATGTTCTGGAAGGTTTCTTAAACTTCCCTGCCTTGCTACCACTTTCCTCATTTACAAAAGTCCCCCTCACAACTGTGTGTTTGGTCACCTCTTACAGATGTGACATTCAGAAAAGAAAATGTATTTATGCAGCATCTTTTTTTTAATATAAATGTTTTTTATTGGATTTTTGAACAGAGTATATTTTGCCATGATATATCTATATATATGTAAGGAGGTATCCGCTCGTGCCGGCGAGGCACTTCCAGAGGGCAATCCTCGAGTGGGTCTGGTGCCGGTGTTGCCCCTCGCTTCTCCCGATCGGATTTCGCCGCCGTTGTCTTCTCGTGCACGCTGCCGCTTCAGCCGGCCCCTGCGTCCTCCACCTGTATTCTCCTTTTTCTCTGTTCCTGTGGATGTCAGGTTGGTTAATGTTTCCCTGCCTCTACCCCCCCCCCCCCCCCCCCCAACCTACCTCCCTGGCTCTCCTCTATTGTTCCCTGTCTCTTCCCTCCTCCCCCGCCCCCCTGCGGTTCGCCTTTCCTTTCCTCCCCCCCCCCGGTTTGCCTTTCCTTCCTCTTAGACTGAGTTGTTTCCCCCCCCCCTCTCCTTTCCCGGTCTATCTCTCCCTCTCATGCTTTGGCTGCTTTCCCCTGGTTCCTGGCTACCTGGCTATTCTTCTGCTTGTTTGTTGGCCACAAACAGGTCTCGGAACAATTGGGTGAATGGCTCCCACGTTCTGTGGAAGCCGTTGTCTGACCCTCGGATGGCGAATTTGATTTTCTCCATTTGGAGAGATTCCGAGAGGTCGGACAGCCAGTCTGCAGCTTTGGGTGGTGCTGCTGACCGCCAGCCGAACAGGATTCTACGGTGGGCGATCAGGGAGGCAAAGGAGAAGGGCGTCCGCCCTCCTCCCTAGGAATAGATCTGGCTGGTCTGAAATCCCGAAGACTGTCACTTTCGGGCATGGCTCCACCCTCACCCCCACCACTTTGGACATTGCCTTGAAGAAGGCTGTCCAGTACTCCACAAGTCTGGGGCAAGACCAAGACATGTGGGCATGGTTGGCCGGGCCTCCTTGGCACCGTTCACATCTACTCTCCACCTCCGGAAAGAACCTACTTGATGCGACCATCAATTCACTCAGACACGAGGAGAAGTAAACCGTGGTTTTAATCAGCTTAGAACAGTGCCTGCCTGCGACTGGTACAATACTGGGAACTGCCTGCAGGTCAGCTGCTCTTTATACTTCCTCTTAAGGGGGAGGAGCCATGGGCGGAGCCCGTACATGCCCCACCATATCCCTCTGTGGGTGAAGCCACAAAATGACCTGTAGGTGGAGCCCACAGGGTTACCAACATAACACAACAGCAGAACATGATACAAATGCACTGGTGAATTATTAGCACTATACATTCACCACATTTACCCCCTGTTAAAAAATAAAGCCTGGCGGGGGTAACGGGCTCATAGGTTCAGCCGGTCCGGTGCACGGATCATGCGCTGCGATCGCCGAAGCACTCGTGTTGCAGCCGGTCCGGGTGGCTGTGGAAGTGGGTCCGGTGCGGGCACAGGCGTGGACTCCGGGTGCGGCTCTTCTGGGGCTTCATTCCTGTGGACCGGTGCAGCGGGTGGGAGGGAGCGCGGGAGCCATAAAGGGGTGGGGACGCTGGACATGGTAGGTTGGACAGGACATAGTGTGGGGGCTGCGGTGGTAGTGGTGGTGGTGGAGCCTGCGGGTGACAGGTCCTGGAGAGAGACGGTATCTTGTCGGCCATCAGGGTGTTCGACATAAGCATAGTGTGGGTTGGAGTGCAGGAGCTGGACCCTCTCTACCAGGGGGTCGGTCTTATGGCTCTGAACATGTTTTCGGAGGAGGACTGGTCCCGGTGTCTTCAGCCAGGACGGAAGCGACATCCCTGAGGTAGCTCCCCAAGGGAAAACAAACGAGCGGTCATGAGGAGTCTGGTTTGTGGCCAAGCAAAGGAGGGACCTAATAGAGTGGAGCGCATTAGGGAGGACCTCCTGTCAGTGAGAAACTGGGAGATTCCTGGACCGTAGGGTCAGTAGGACGGTCTTCCAGACCGTTGCGTTCTCCCTCCCCACCTGCCCGTTTCCCCTGGGGTTATAACTGGTCGTCCTGCTCGAGGGCGATACCCTTACTGAGCAGGTACTGACGCAGTTCGTCGCTCATGAACGACGAGCCCCGGTCACTGTGGACATAATTGGGGAAACCAAACAGGGTGAAGACACTATGCAGAGCATTAATGACAGTGGGGGTGGTCATATCGGGGCAGGGGATGGCAAATGGGAAGCAGGAGAACTCATCTATGATGTTGAGAAAGTATGTATTGCGGATATTGGAGGGCGTTCAAAGGGCCGGGATGCCTTTACCAGGTGAGCCTTATCCGGTCGATAGAAGTGCAGTTTACACTCCGCACAGACTTGGCAGTGCACGGTCATGGCTCTGACCTCCTCGGTGGAGTAGGGTAGGTTGCGGGCATTGATATAATGGGCGAGCCGGGTGACAGAGGTCATCGTGGATAGCCCGTAGTCGGTCATCTTGCGCGCTGGCGCATGTGCCGCGGGACAGTGCATCTGGGGGCTCGTTGAGCTTCCCAGGGCGATATACTATATCCTAGTTATAGGTGGAGAGTTCGATCCTCCACCTCAAGATCTTATCGTTCTTGATTTTGCCCCACTGCGTATTATCGAACATGAAGGCTAATGATCGTTAGTCGGTGACGAGGGTAAACCTCCTACCAGCGAGGTAGTGCCTCCAGTGCCGCAGGGCTTCCACGATGGCATGGGCTTCTTTTTCGACCGAGGAGTGTCGAATTTCAGAGGTGGTGAGGGTGCGTGAAAAGAACGCTACCGGTCTGCCTGCTTGGTTGTGGGTGGCGGCGAGAGCGACCTCCGATGCGTCGCTCTCCACCTGGAAGGGGGCGGACTTGTCCACCGCGCGCATCACGGCTTTGGCGATGTCCGCCTTGATGCAGCTGAAGGCCTGGTGGGCCTCAGTTGCCAGTGGAAAAATGGTGGCCTTAATTAGTGGGCGGGCTTTGTCCGCATACTGGGGGACCCACTGGGCGTAAGAGGAGAAGAATCCAAGGCACCTCTTCAGGGCCTTGGGACAGTGAGGGAGAGGGAGTTGCAGGAGGAGGCGCATACGATCAGGGTTGGGCCCTAGGATACCGTTTTCCACGACGTAGCCAAGGATGGCTAGTCTGGTTGTGCGGAAAACACATTTCTCCTCGTTGTAGGTGAGGTTGAGTTTTTGGGCGGTTTGGAGAAATCGGTGGAGGTTGGTTTTGTGGTCCTGCTGATCATGGCCACAGATGATGACATTGTCCAAGTACGGAAATGTGGCCCGCAGCCCGTACTGGTCCACCATTCAGTCCATTGCTCTTTGGAACACCGAAACCCCATTCGTGACGCCAAAGGGGACCCGGACGAAATGGAAAAGGCGGCCGTCTGCCTCAAAAGCCGTGAATAGGTGGTCTTCCGGGCGGATTGGGAGCTGGTGCTATGCAGACTTCAGATCCACCGTGGAGAACACGTGGTAGTGTGCGATCTGATTAACCATGTCTGCAATCCGGGGAAGGGGGTACGCATCGAGTTGCGTATACCGGTTAATGGAACTTTTCCCCGGTCTTGATGACCACCACCTGTGCTCTCCAGGGGCTATTGCTGGCCTCGATGACTCCCTCCCGCAAGAGACGCTGGACCTCGGACCTAATGAACGTCCTGTCCCTGCATGCTATACTGCCCGTTTCTGGTGGCGACTGGCTTGCAGTCGGCGGTGAGGTTTGCGAAGAGAGGGGGAGGGTCGACTTTTAGGGTCGCGAGGCTGCATATGATGAGTGGGGGCAGGGCCCCCCGAACATAGAACATAGAACGATACAGCGCAGTACAGGCCCTTCGGCCCACAATGTTGCACCGACATGGGAAGTCAAAAAACAAAAGCCATCTAACCTATACTATGCCATTTTCATCCATATGCTTATCCAATAAACTTTTAAATGCCCTCAATGTTGGCGAGTTTCACTACTGTTGCAGGTAGAGCATTCCACGGCCTCACCACTCTTTGCGTAAAGAACATACCTCTGACCTCTGTCCTATATCTATTACCCCTCAGTTTAAGGCTATGTCCCCTCGTGCTAGCCATTTCCATCCGCGGGAGAAGGCTCTCACTGTCCACCCTATCTAACCCCCTGATCATTTTGTATGCCTCTATTAAGTCTCCTCATAACCTTCTTCTCTCTAACGAAAACAACCTCAAGTCCATCAGCCTTTCCTCATAAGATTTTCCCTCCATACCAGGCAACATCCTGGTAAATCTCCTCCGCACCCGCTCCAAAGCTTCCACGTCCTTCCTATAATGCGGTGACCAGAACGGTACGCAATACTCCAAATGCGGCCGTACCAGAGTTTTGTACAGCTGCAACATGACCTCATGACTCCGGAACTCAATCCCTCTACCAATAAAGGCCAACACTCCATAGGCCTTCTTCACAACCCTATCAACCTGGGTGGCAACTTTCACGGATCTATGTACATGGACACCTAGATCCCTCTGCTCATCCACACTTCCAAGAACTTTACCATTAGCCAAATATTCCGCATTCCTGTTATTCCTTCCAAAGTGAATCACCTCACACTTCTCTACATTAAACTCCATTTGCCACCTCTCAGCCCAGCTCTGCAGCTTATCTATATCCCTCTGTAACCTGCTACATCCTTCCACACTATCGACAACACCACCAACTTTAGTATCGTCTGCAAATTTACTCACCCACCCTTCTGCGCCTTCCTCTAGGTCATTGATAAAAATGACAAACAGCAACGGCCCCAGAACAGATCCTTGTGGTACTCCACTTGTGACTGTACTCCATTCTGAACATTTCCCATCAACCACCACCCTCTGTCTTCTTTCAGCTAGCCAATTTCTGATCCACATCTCTAAATCACCCTCAATCCCCAGCCTCCGTATTTTCTGCAATAGCCTACCGTGGGGAACCTTATCAGTGAGAGCCTTTTTCCTCGGATGGTGATGGCTATCACGAGGGGACATAGCTTTAAATTGATCGCACGTGGCCTGCCGGGTGGGGGAGGATGGCCAAGATGGCGGCCCCCGTGAGTCGCACGTGTTGTGAGGAGGCGGAGTCGGCAGACACGCTGCCACATTGTGGTGTCTGCGGGCCTGTGAGTCTGAGGGTCGGGTCTGTGAGTTAGAGTTCTTAGACCTGGCCAGGCAGACATTGGCGAAGTGTCCTTTTCGTCCGCAGCTGCTGCAGTTCGCATTGCGGGCCGGGCAGTGCTGCTGGGGGTGATATGACTGGCCGCAAAAATAGCAGGGGAGCCCCCCCATGATGGGCCGGCGGCCGCGCGGCACAGGCCTGGGGTAGTCTCTGGTCGGGGGCCGACCAGGGGGTCGCGTGGTCGGCCGGGAACGCAGTAAGGCTCTGAAAAGCAACCTCCAGAGAGGTGGCCAACTTTACCGTGTCGTACAGGTCCTGGGCCCCTTTTTCGAGCAGGCGCTGTCTCACATAATTTGACCTGACTCCCGCCACGTAGACATCTTGGACGGCGAGCTCAATGTGCTGAGTGGCCGTAACGGCCTGGTAATTACAGTTGCGTGTGAGGGCTTTGAGGTCGTGTAGGTAATCATCTAGTGACTCCCCGGGGCGCTGGCGGCGAGTGGTGAAGACGTGTCGCGCGTAGACCTCGTTCACAGGCCGTATGTATAGGCGTTCGAGCAGCACGAGGGCATCTGTATAGGAGGCGGCCTCGTCGAGCTGGACAGAAATGCGATGGCTCACCCGTGCGTGGAGGAGGCTCAGTTCTGTTCTCAGTGACGGATGGCGTGGACGACACGGCGAGGTAGGCCTTGAAGCATCGAAGCCAGTGCGAAAAGATTTCTTTCACCTCCGTGGCCTCGGATCGGGTTCCAGTAGGTCACGTTTGAGGGCTAATTCCATAGTTGTATTTAAGCTGATTAAATTGATGCGACCATCAATTCATTCAAAGACACGAGGAGAAGTAAACCGTGGTTTTAATCAGCTTAGAACAGTGCCTGCCTGTGACTGGTACAATACTGTGAACTGCCTGCAGGTCAGCTGTTCTTTATACTTCCTCTTAAGGGGAGGAGCCATGAGCGGAGCCCGTATATGCCCCAACATATCCCCCCGTGGGTGAAGCCACACGATGGCCCATAGGTGGAGCCCACAGGGTTAACAACATAACACAAAAGCAGAACATGATACAAATGCACTGGTGAATTATTAGCACTATTCATTCACCACACTACTCATACGGGTTCTTGTTAAGTGGGCTCTATGTACCACTTTTAGTTGCGTCAGGCTGAGCCTTGCGCAGGCAGAGGTGGAGTTGACCCTTTGCAGTGCTTCGCTCCAGAGTCCCCACCCTATCTCGATCCCCAGGTCCTCCTCCCATTTCCTTCTTGTTGCGTCCAGTACGGTATCGGCCCCTTCTACCAGTCGGTCGTACATGTCACTACAGTTTCCTCTCTCTAATATTCTTGCGTCCAGTAATTCTTCCTGTAATGTCTGTCGTGGCGGTTGTGGTAAGTCCTTGTCTCCTTTTGTAGGAAGATTCTGAGCTGCAGGTACCTAGCTCGTTCTCCCTGGCCAGCTGGAATTTCTCCATCAGTTCATCCAGTGTCGCGGCCCTGCCGTCGGTGTATATGTCCCTGACTGTCAGTGACCCCTCGTCCTGTCTCCACCTTTTGAAGGTGGCATCAGTCAGTGCTGGTGTGAACCTATGGTTGTTACAGATGGGAGCTTTGTCTGACATTTTAGTCAGGCAAAATTGCTGCCGTAGCTGGTTCCAGGACTGGAGGGTGGCTATCACCACCGGGTTGCTGGAGTGTTTTTTGGGTGGGGATTGGAGTGCCGCCCTTGGCGAGGGCCCGGAGAGAGGTCCCCTTACAGGAGGCCTCTTCCGTGCGCACCCACTCGGCTTCTGGCCCCTTGATCCATCCCCTTATTCGCTCGGCCCGTCGCCCGCCCAGTGGTAGAATTGTAGGTTTGGGAGGGTGAGCCCCCCCCCTGGATTTTGTTTTTTGTAAGACCTGCTTTGTGATCCTAGCATTCTCCGCCCCCCCCCCCCCCCCCCCCCCCCCCCCGCCCCCACATACAAATGCCATGATTAGTTTGCACTAGTGCTTGAAAAAGGCCTTGGGGATGTAGATCGGGATGGATCTGAATAGGAAGAGGTACCTGGCAGCACATTCATTTTGATCGTCTGGACTCTCCCTGCGAGGACAGTGGGAGTGTGCTCCATCTTTGCAGGTCCTTTTTTACTTCCTCCGTCAGACTGGTGAGGTTCCATTTGTGGATCCCTTTCAGTCGGGGCTATTTGGATCCCCTGGTAGCGGAATTTGTGTCGGGCTTGTTAAGCGGCAGTCCGTTCGTGCTGCCCCACCTACTTGTGGGTGTACCGGGAAGATCTCGTTTTTGCTCATGTTGGGTTTGTAGCCCGAGAAGGCGCCAAACTCTTTCAGGAGCGTGATGATTCCGTCCATGCTGCTTTGTGGGTCTGAAATGTAGCAGAGCAGGTCATCTTCATAGAGTGAGACTCTGTGCTCTCTGCCGCCCCTTCGGATCCCCCTCCAGCTTTTTGCCACTCTGAGCGCAATTGCTAGTGGCTCAATCTCTAGGGCGAACAGCAGCGGGGACAGTGGGCATCCTTGTCTGGTGCCCCCTGTGCAGCTGGAAGTATCGGGAGTTGGTGTTGTTTGTCTGTACACTCACCATGGGAGCGTTGTATAGGAGTTTTACCCAGGAGGTGAATCCTGTTCCAAGCCCGAACCGCTCCAGTACCTCTGAGATATTTCCATTCGACTCTGTCAAAGGCCTTTTCTGCATCTAGGAAGACGATCACCTCTGGTGTTCTCTCCCCGAAGGGGGTCATTATCACGTTCATCAGGCGCCTGATGTTGGAGGTAAGCTGTCTACCTTTGGACAAAGCCTGTCTGGTCTTCAGCGACCACCTCTGGCCACGCAATCTTCAAGCCTTTTGGCTAGAATCTTGGCCAGTATTTGGGCATCTGCGTTCAGCAGTGAGATGGTTCTGTATGACCCACATTCTGTTGGGTCTTTATCTTTCTGAGGTATCAGCGAGATTGAGGCCTGTGCTAGCGTGGGTGGCAGTGTGCCCCTAGCCAGTGAGTCTGGGAACATCTCCCGCAGGTGTGGGGCCAGTGATGTCGCAAATTTTTTGTAGAAGTCCGCCGGGAATCCGTCCGGTCCCGGTGCCTTCCCCACCTGCATGGAGCTTATGCTGTCCAATGATCTCTCCCAGTGCTAGTGGTGCTTCCAGGCCCCGTTTTCTGCCCTCCCCCCACGACTGGTATGTCCAGTCCATCAAGGAACCGTTTCATCCCAGACTCCCCCATTGGGGGCTCTAAGGTGTACAGCCCTTGATAAAAGGCCCTAAATGCCTTGTTGATCTTTTCTGGTTCTGTTTGTAATGTGCCTCTAGTATCCCCTGATTTGTGCAGTTTCTCTGGTGGCTGCCTGCTTTCTCAGCTGGTGTGCCAGCAGGCGGGCTGGCTTTGTCTCTGTGTTCGTATAGGGTCCCACGTGCCTGGCAGAGTTGAAGCACTGCTTTCCTGGTGGAGAGCAGATCAAAGTTCCTTTGTATCTCTTTCCTCTCCGCCAGGAGCTCTACGGTCGGGGCCTCGGAGTATTTACAGTCTACCTCCAGTATGGAGTCGGCCAGCTGCTGCCTAGCCGCCCTTTCCTCCCTATCTCTTCGCGCTTTGAAAGCGATGATTTCCCCTTAGTACACCTTTAGCGCTTCCCAGAACGTGGAGGTGAGACCCTCCCCGTTCTGGTTGTTCTCCGTGTATTCTGCTATGGCCTGTGATATCTTTTTGTTGAATGCCTTGTCAGCTGGTAGGGCAACGTCCAACCCTCCATGTGGGGCATTGGGCCCTGCCCGTCTCCAGCCTCACATCCATGTAGTTTGGAGCGTGGTCTGATATCACAATTGCGGCGTATTCCACCTTGTCTATCCCTGGAAGCACCGTTTTCCCCACCACAAAGAAGTCAATTCTGGTGCATACCTTGTGTACTGGGGAGAAGAAGGAAAACTCCTTCTCCCCTGGGTGGGTGAACCTCCAGGGGTCCACCGCTCCCATCTGTTCCATAAAGTGACCGAGTTCCTCTTGCCATGTTTGAGGTTTTCCCCGCCTTGGGTTTGATCTGTCAGTCGTTGGGTCCTGTACACAGTTGAAGACCCCCCCATGATTAGCTGGTGCATCGCTATGTCAGGGATTTCTGCCATGGTCTTCTTGATGAAGCTCGTGTCGTCCCAGTTGGGCGCGTACACGTTAGCTAGTACTACCGGTGCCCCCATCCAGGGTCCCGCTAACCATGACGTAATGTCCCCCTGGGTCCGTAACCGTCTTTGTCGCCCTAAACATCGTCCATTTGCTGATCAGTATTGCCACCCCCCTGGCCCTCGTCCCGTAACAGGAATGGTAGGTCTGTCCCACCCAGCCCTTTCTTACCCGCAGTCGGTCCTGCTCTCTCAGGTGCATCTCTTGAAGGAAGATTATGTCTGCCTTCATGTTTCTTAGGTGGTTGAGGACTCTGGATCTTTTCACTGGGCCATTGAGTCCCCTTACGTTCCAGGTGACTATCCTGGTGGGGGGCTTCTGTCACCTCGCTCCTGTGGGATTAACCATATTCATCTGGTGGACGGGCCGCTGCCCTCCGGGGTTCCCCCTTGTTAGGGGGCCGTCCAAGATGGTCGCTGGTCACTGCTCTCTTCATGCAGTCGGGCCCCTGCGCTCCAGGGCTTCTCTCCGTCCAGGGGGCCCCCGCCATGGTCGCCCGCTGTGCGGCCAGCCACGCGGATAGTCCCCTTCACTCTGGGATTTCCCTTCGCCCAGAGGCCGTACTGGGTGGATGCTTGCAGCGATTCCTTGTTCCGAGCCCTTGGTTGCGGCACTCTGTAGCCCTATTGCTGTTCCTTGTCGAGCCTTGTTTGTCCCTCCATCCTGTGTTCCGCCCCCCTGTGCCCCCCCCCCCCCCCCCAGTCCCTCCTTTCCTCCCCCTCTCCCGTATATCCCTCCTTTGTCCCTCTATCCCCTGCTCCTATCCCATTTGCTCTCCCGCTTCTGTTGAGTGGTCCCACCCGCCCTCTGCCTGGCACCATCTTCCCTGTTGGGGGCGCGCTGCGGTCCTGCTTTTTTGCATGTCCCCGGTGCTAGCTTTCTTGCTAGTGCAGCGACCCCCCTCCAGGGAGTTACTGTCTTGCTTCTCCCCTGCCCAGCCTCTGTGTTTTTTTGCACACTCTTCCCCCGCCCTACCCTGCCGCCTCCCCCTGTTTGCTCACCCCTTCTCCACTACTCTCATACCCTTGTGCTGGGGCCTGGTTTCCCACCTACGTCGGTTCGTTGGGTAGCGGTTTGCTTTTTGTTCAGGGTGCGCTTGCCATGTTGGGGGTGGGGCGGGGGACCTGGCATTGCCTCACCCCCCCTCCCCGTCGGCATGTTGTTGCCCCTTACCAGGGGGCCCCCATGTTTCTACCCTCGCTGTTGGTTTTCCAGCCCGTGTTCTTCGATAAACTTGTTTGCGTCGGTGGGGGCTGTAAAGAAATACTCTCTTTCTTGGTATGTGACCCAGAGTTTCGCTGGGTACAGCATACCCACCCGCACATTGTTCATGTGAAGGGCTGCTTTCGCTCTATTGAATTCGGCCCGTCTCCTGGCGAGGTCTGCCCCAATGTCCTTGTACACTCTAATGAGGTGTCCTTCCCATCTGCAGGTTCGGTTTTGCCTGGCCCAGTGCAGGATTGTTTCCGTGTCTTGGTACCGGTGCAGTTTGGCTATCACTGCCCTCGGGTGTACCCCCGCCCTGAGCTTCGGGCGCAGCGACCGGTGCGCTCTGTCCATTTCTGGCGAGTTGGGGAAGATTTCCCTCCCCACTAAGTTGCCAGGCATCTCGGCTACGTAGGCCGTGGGGTTTTTACCCTCGATCCCCTCTGGTAGGCCCACTGTCCTGACATTTTGTCTTCTTGAGCAGTTTTCCTGGTCGTCCACCCTGCCCTTCAGGCTCCCCTGCGTCGTGCCCAGTCTCGCCACCTCTTTCTCCAGGGCCGTGACCCGGTCGCTCATGTCAGTCGCAGCCCTCTTCAGCTCCTTAATGATCGCCTTTTGGGTTTCCAGTTTCTCCTCCTGGGCTTCCAGTTCCTTCTTTGCTCTGCCCAGGGCGAGCTGCACCTCCGCCAGGGCCTTGACCATTGCTGCCTGTACAGTGGCCTCTCTGTCTGCTTTGGTCCCTGCCTTGCTTTCTTGCTGGTTTTCCCTCAGCGCCTCGGCAAAGGCTGCCTTCCAGTTCCCCTCTGGCCCAGGGGGAAAAAGCTGCTGTCTGCCCAGTTCTTTATGTTGCGGCGAGGTGTCCATCCGCCGCTTCGTGCGCCAATTAGCTTGTCTGCCCCATTTGCTTTTGGTGCCCTTTCTCCCTGTTTTGGCTCCCTTCTGGCATTTTTTTCCCCCCCCCTCTCTTTTTTTCCCCCATTCCCCTCTTTCTCTCTCCGCCCCCCCCCCCCTCCCTTCTGAAGAGACTCTTTTCAGGTAAGTTTGGTTTTCTTTTTTGAGAAGCGTGGAGGGAGCGAGGGAGTGGTTCTGTCCCTTTAACAGTTTTCTTTTTCTAAGTCTTTCTTTTCTTCCCCCCCTCCCCCCCAAAAAGAGGGAGTTCTCGTTTTCTTTTTTCTCCTCCTCACTTACCCTGGAATCAGAGAGAGAAAGGCTTCTCGTCGGGCCGGGAGTCCCCCTTTGTTCCGCCGCTGCCTGCCTCGTGGTGGTTGCCGCCGGAGGGGGGGGCGGGCCTCGTTGCTGGCTCGGACCCCGTTTTGGCTCAGGCCACCGCTCCTCCTGCCCCGCGTTTCGCTGCCCCGTGTTATTGTCCCGTGCTCCGCTGTGTGCGGGGGGGGGGGGGGGGGGGGGGGGGGTGGGGTGTGTGTGGCTCGGTCAGTCGGGCCGGATCGCAGGCCCGCGCTCCGATGTGCTCTCTCCTTTCGGGGGGGGCCGCTCTCTCCGGTCGCTTCCTGGTCTCCGGCCCCCGGCTCCTCCCGCGCACCTTTCCTCCCCCCGGGCCGCAGCTTACCGCTCCGGTCCCTTGCGGCCTCCTCTCCTTCTCCCCGGGGGGGTGGGGGGGGGGGGCTCGCCCCTCGTGCTTCTGCTGCTGCTCCTGAGCACCCGGGTCTCCGGCCCTGCTCCGCCTCGGAGTCCGGGTCGCTCCTCTTCATTCTCTCCCGTGCAGGGGCCCAGTCGGCCAAGCTCGCGCACCTGGGCGCACGTTCTTTGTGGGGGGAACGGGATGCAACTATGTTCCCCCCCTCCGGAGCGCCTCTACACGCGACCGCTCCCCTCCGCCGCCGGAAGTCGAATCAACTTGTTCCTTTATGCATCATCTTTTACAATTGCAGGACATCCTACGGCGCATTATAGCCAATGACATAATGGCCAGACAATCTGTTTTCAGTGATGTTGGTTGTGCAATAAATAATCACCGAACGACTGTAGGATTCCACTGCTCTTCTCCGAATAATGTTGCTGGATCAGGGCCTCGGTTTAACACCTCATCCAACAGACAGCATCTCCGACACCACTAAACTGAAGCGCCAAACCTAGATTATGTGCTTAGTCTCTGAAGTTGGGCTTGAGCTCGTAACCTTCCAACTCGGAGGCCAAAGTGCTGACATTGAACCAAAGCTGATAACTAAAACCAGAAAAGTCTTGCATTCATATAGCTCCTTTTGCAACTTCAAGACTTCCCAAAGCACTGAGACCTCAATGATTGTGAAGATTAAAAGACAAGTCAGTGGAACTGCAAGGCAAACTAAATATACTTATGAGCAAACAAATTCTGTTTTGATTTTAGACAATGATTCTCAAATTTCTCCAGAGAAAATGTTTTTCGTTACTTTGGCACCAGGTATTTCTGTAAATTAAATTCAAACATCTGCTTCATCTTTGTCAAATGAATGGAGGAGAAAAGCCATTAACATTAGCATTTGGACATCGCGAAGCAAATTGAAATTGGCAGCTTTATTTCAGAGGTCGACTGATACGTCTCGTGATGACTGAAAATTCTAATATGATAAACATTTTGCACTTACACTAAGGCACTTATATTTTCTCCTTTTAGCTGGGATTTATTTGTACTTTTTACTCCTGAATTTGGTGAGACTCACAACTCAATAAGTCTACCCAGAATTGTGTTGCTGCCAAAGATTTGAGGTCATTAAATTTAACAAATAATTTAGAATCCAGAGTAGCATTTGTGTTTTCCAGAAATATTCGCTCAGCAACAATGACAACTTATATTTATATACTGCCTTTAATGTGACAAAACGCCCCAAGCAGCTTCACAGGAACATTATAAAACAAGGTATGACACTGATCCCATACATGGAGATATGGCAGGTGACCAAAAGCTTGGTTAAAAAGTGGGTTTCAAGCAGTGTACTAATGGAGGAAAGCGAGTTGTAGAGGCAGAGTGTTGTAGACAGGGAATTCCAGAGGTTGGGGCCTAGGCAATTGAAGTCACGGTCAGTAATGATGGAGCAATTAAAATTGGGATTGCACAAGAGACTAGAACTTGAGGAGCACAGATATCTCAGAGTTAGAGAGCTGGAGGTGGTTACCGAGATAGAGACATTTGTTGTAGCTGAGAAAAAAACCCACCTGACTTTTCAATTTCAACAGACTACAATTTTACGATTCCCAGTGTTTGAAAAAAAATAATTTACAGGATATGCGCACCGCTGGCTAGGCCAGCATTTATTGTCCATTCCTAATTGCATTTGAGGAGGTGGTGATAAGCTGCCTTCTTGAGCCGCTGCAGTCTCTGAGATATAGATACACCCACAGTGCTGTTAGGGAGGGAGTTCCAGGATTTTGACCCAGCAACAGTGAAGGAACGGGATATATTTCCAAGTCAGGATGGTCAATGACTTGGAGGGGGACATCCAGGTGGTGGGGTTCCCAGGTATCTGCTGCTCTCATCCTTCTAGATGGTGGTGGTCAAGGGTTTGGAAGGTGCTGCTTGAGGAACCTTGGTGAGCTCCTGAAGTGTATCTTGTAGATGATATGGTTTGTCGGTGGTGGAGGGATTAAATGTTTGTGGAACAGGTATCAATCAAGCGGGCTGCTTTGTCCTGGAAGGTTGCGAGTTTCTTGAGTGTTGGTGGAGCTGCACTCATCCATATAAGTGGAGAGCATTCCATCACACTCCTGATTTGTGCCCTGCAGATGGTAGACAGACTTTGGGGGCGTCAGGAGGTGCATTATTCACCGGAGGGTTCCTAGCCTTCGACCTGTTCTGGTTGCCACGGTATTTATATGGCTAGTCCAGTTCAGTTTCTGGTCAATGGTAACTCCAAAGATGTTGATAGTGGGGGATTCGATTCAGCGATGGTAATGCCATTGAATGCAACGGGTGATGGTTAGATCCTGTCTTGTTGGAGATGGTCATTGCCTGGCACTTGTGTGGCACGAATGTTACTTTCCACTTGTCAGCCCAAGATTGGATATTGTCCAAGTCTTCCTGCATCTGGACATGGCTGCTTCAATATCTGAGTAGAGAATGGTGCTGAACATTAGGGATGATGTGCAGTCATCAGCGAACATTCCCACTTCTAACCTTATGATGGAAGAGGTTATTGATGAAGCAGCAGAAGATGGTTGGGCCTTGGACACTACCCTGAAGAACACCTGCTGTCCTGGAGATGATTGATCTCCAATTACCACAACCATCTTCCTCTTTGCCAGGTATGACTCCAACGAGTGGAGTTTTTCCTCTTGATTCTCATTGCTTTAAATTTTGCTAGGGCTCCTTGATGCCATACTTGGTTAAATGCAGCCTTGATGTTAAAGGCAGTCACTCTCACCTCACCTCTGGAGTTCAGCTCTTTTGCCCATGTTTGAACCAAGGCTGCAATGAGGTCAGTAGCTAAGTGACCCTGGCGGAACCTTAACTGAGAGTCCGTGACAAGGTTATTCCTAAGTAATGTCATCCGATAGCGCCGTTGATGACTCCTTCCATTAGTTTGCTGATGATGGAGAGTAGATTGATGGGGTGGGAATTGGCTTGGTTGGATTTGTCCTGTTTCTTGCGTACAGGACGTACCTGAGCAATTTTCAACATTGCCGGGTAGATGCCAGTGTTGTCGCTGTACTGAAACAGCTTGGCCAGGGGTGTGGCAAGTTCTGGAGCACATATTTTCAGGATTATTGCCAGAATATTGTCAGGGCCCATACCCTTTGCAGTATCCAGTGCTTTCAGCCATTTCTTGATTTCACATGGAGTGAATCAAATTGGCTGAAGATTGACATGTGTGACGCTGGGGCGCTCCGGAGGAGGCTGAGATGTATCATCCATTTGGCACTTCTGGCTGAAAATTGTTGTGAATGCTGCAGCCTTATCTTTTACACAGTTATGCTGGGCTTCTCTATCATTGAGGATGGGGATTTTTGTGAAGCCTCCTCCTACAGTGAGTTGTTTAATTGTCCACCACCATTCACAGCTGGATATGGCAGGACAGCAAAGCTTAGATCTGATCTGTTCTTTGTGGAATTGCTTAGTTCTGTCTATTACTTGCTGCTTATGCTGTTTAGCACACAAGTAGTCCTGTGTTGTAGCTTCACCAGATTACACCTTATTGTTAGGTGTATCTGGTGATGCTCCTTGCATGCCCTCCTTCACTGTTCATTGAACCAGGGTTGAACCTCTGGCTTGGTGGGGGATACGCCAGGCCTATCCCACGCAGAGACGGGGAGAACATACAAACTCCACACAGACAGTGCCCAAGGCTGGAATTGAACCCGGGCCCCTGGTGCTGTGAAGCAGCAGTGCTAATCACTGTGCCACCGTGCCGCCCATAAAGGTTGTGAAGCTGCAGAGAACCTGCATGAATGTATCTACAGGTAAACAAAGACAAGAATCTGCCTTTTCTCTCCATTTCTGAATTCTGTATTTCCGAAACCGCAGAGACCCGAATGAACCAACAGTAAAATCTCAAACTGAAAGCAATGTTTGAAGAGGGGTAAGGTGCTAGAAACCACCAAATGAAACAAAGACTCTTTTTCCCTTTTACTTATTATCACCCCTGTCTTCTGCTCTGTGTTTGTCCATGGGTGTGTGTGTGTGTGTGTGTGTGTGTGTGTGCATAGAGCGTGGAGGGTGGGGGGGCAAGTTAAAGTGGGGAATTAGGAAATAGATGATAGTTAACCAGCTGTATTTGCTGCATATTTCATCATGTTATTGTTATTGTGAGCAGCATGGTCGCATGGTGGTTAGCACTATGGCTTCACAGCGCCAGAATCCCAGGTTCAATTCCTGGTTTAGGTCACTGATTGCGGAGTCTGCACGTTCTCCCCGTGTCTGCGTGTGTTTCCTCTGGGTTCTCTGGTTTCCTCCCACAAGTCCCAAAAGATCTGCTGTTACGTGAATTGGACATTCTGAATTCTTCCTCTGTGTACCCGAACAGGCGCCAGAATTTGGCGATTAGGGGCTTTTGACAGTAACTTCATTGCCGTGTTAATGTAAGCCTACTTGTGACAATAAAGATTATTATAATAAAAAGTAATTGTTTTTACATTTACAAACCTGATGACTGTAATTATTGGGCAGCCAAGGGCCAAAGACTCCGGGTCAAGTGGGGCTGGAATTAGCCGTGCACTAGGCCTGGGGTTCGTAAGACCTGTCATCAACCTGCCTACAAATCTACAAAGCCAGGTTCACTTTTTTTTAAATATAGAGTGCCCAATTATTTTTTTCTAATTTAAAGGGTAATTTAGCGTGGCCAATTCACCTATTCTGCACACCTTTGGGGTTGGGGGTGGGACACAGGGAGAATGTGCAAACTCCACACGGGGACAGGTTCACTCATGAACCTGGAAATAATACCTTGCAGCTATGGGGGCACAATTGATGCACCCATCTTACTGAATTGATGGAAGCTGGAGCACCTGAGGCCCACGTAGTTGTGATTTTCTTTTAAAAAAATACCCGCGCCTACCCCACCATGAAGCAGCCTTTTCACGACAACTGATTAATTACCCTTCTTTTCAATCAGGTAACAGCTAGGTCTGAGGAGGGTTGATGATCATAACGCAGTTGATGTAGTAAACATAGACTGATGTTTGTAAAAGTGCCATATAATACACCTGCAATTGACAGAACTAAGCGATCACGCAACCAAGGAATTAGATCTGCAGAACAGCCATGTCCAGTAATGAATGAGGTGGACAGTTAAACAAATAACAGGAGGAGGCTCCACAAATATGCCCATCATCAATGATGGGGATCCCTGCACATCAGTGCAAAATACAAGGTTGAAACATTTGCAGCTACCTTCTGCCAGAAATGCGATGTGGATGATCCATCCCGGCCTCTTCCTGAGGTCCCCAGCATCCTAAATGCTAGTCTTCAGCCAATTTGATTCACACAATGTGATATCAAGAAACGGCTGATGACACATGATAAAGCTTTGAACCCTGACAACATTCCGGCAATAGTACTGAAGACTTGTGCCTCAGAATTTGCCGCACCCCTAGCCAAGCTTTTCTAGTATAGCCACATAGTGGCAACTATTCAGCAATGTGGAAAATTGTCCAGGTGTATCCTGTGTGGAAAAGCACAACAAATCCAACCCAGTGAATTGCCGCCGCATCAGTTTGCTCTCGATCATCAGCAAAGTGATGGAAAGTGTTGTCGACAGTTTTATGAAGCCACATTTACTCAGCAATAACCTGCTCACTGATGCACGGATTGGGTTCCACCAGGGCCACTCAGCTCCTGAACGCATTATAGGCTTGGTGTAAACAAGGACAAAAGAACTGAACTCGTGAGGTGAGCAGCATCTGAATGTGTGGGGCATGAAGGAGCCCGAGCAAAACTGAAATCAATGGGAATCAGGGGGATAAACTCTCCACTGGTGGAAGTCATACCTAGCACAGCGGAAGATGGATATGGGAGGTCAATCATCTCAGTCCCAGACATACTGCAAGAATTCCTCAGGGTAGTGTCCTGAGCCCAACCATCTTCAGCTGCTTCATCAATGACTTGCATGGCAGCACAGTAGTTAGAACTGTTGCTTCACAGTGCCAGGGATCCGGCTTGGGTCACTGTCTGTGCGGACTCTGCACATTCTCCCTGTGTCTACGTGAGTTTTCTCCGGGTGCTGCGGTTTCCTCAGACAAGTCCCGAAAGACGTGCTTGTTATTGAATTGGACATTCTGAATTCTCCCTCAGTGTACCCGAACAGGTGCCGTAGTGTGGCGACTAGGGGATTTTCACAGTCACTTCATTACAGTGTTAATGTAAGCCTACTTGTGACACTAATAAGGAATATTTTTTTCCCTCCATGCTAAGGTCAGAAGTGGAGATGTTCACAGATGACGACAGTTCAGCTCCATTTGCGACTTCTCAGATACTAAATCAGTTTGAGTCCATAAGCCACAAGACCTGGACAACATTCAAACTTGGGCTGATAAATTGCAAATAACATGGCGCAAAATGACCATCTCCAACAACCGAGAGAGAAGGAATCCAACCATCTCCCCCTGGCATTCAATGATATTACCATCGTTGAATGCCCCACTGGGGTTACCACTGACCAGAAACTGAACTGGAGCAGTAAAAGGAATATAGTGGCTACAGTGAAGGTCACAGGCTGGGAGTTCTGTCGCAAGTAACTCGTCTTCTGACTCCCCAGTGCTTGTCCACCATCTACAGGTGGAGTGTGTTGGAATACTCATCACTTGCCTGGATGAGTGCAGCTCCAAGAACGCTCAAGAAGCTCAAGATCATCCAGGGCAAAGCAGCTTGCTTGACTGACACCCCATCCATGGCCTTAAACATTCACTCCCTCCACCACTGACACACAGTGTCAGCAACATGCGCTGCAATAACTCATCAAGGCTCCTTTGACAACACCTTCCAAGCCCATGAACTCTACCACTTAGAATGACAAGGGCAGAAGATGCATGTAAACACTACCACATGTAAGTTCCCCTCCAAAACACATAATATCCTGTCTTGGAGTTATATCGCCATTCTTTCATTGTCACTGGGTCAAAATCCTGGGCTTCCATTCCTTACAGCACTGAGGGTGTACCGAGACCAAGTGATTCAAGAATGCAACTCACCACTATCTTCACAAGGGCAATTAGGGATGGGCAAAATCAGAGACACCCACTTCATGTGAAAAAATAAATAAAATATATGCACACGTGCACTGTTCGATAAGGAGGCTCTCACAAACAACTGTTGAAGAATTGTCTGCCAAACATGACTATATCTAAAACTGTGGCCACCTAATTCTATGAATGGCGCTGGGGTCAAGATAGTTCAAACATTTTTAAAAAAACTTTCCAAAGTGTATGTGCATTGCTAAAATTTGAGCTAGGTCATTCAGTGGAAAAAATTAGGACGTACTTAACCACACAGGGGACAGTGGAGCTCTCGAACTCCCTCCCCCAAAATGTTGTGGATTCTGGGACAATTGAAATCTTGCAAGATTACTAGATTCTTCTTAGGTTAGGATTTCAAAGGAAATGGGAGCAAAGGTGAGTTAATGGTGTAGATCATCTATCATCCAACTGAATCACGGAACAGGCTCACTAGGCTAATCCTGTTCCTAAATTCACCATGCAACATATGCAAGCCAACCTCTCACCCAAGCAGCATCTTGATGAATAGTATCATCAACTTGTTCTCATTTCTTTTGTTTCTGCAGTTTATTTCTGCAATCTGAATAGCTTATCTTCCATAATAAAATAATTTGAAGAGAAAGGAGAGAGTTCTGCTGGTTTATTTTGATACATTAAGGGTCATTTTCTGGAGTGCAATCTATATTATTCTTAACTCACTGTGATCTCAGAATTATATGCTCCATTATACAGAAAACAACTGTGTACATGGCAGAATGTGTAACCTGAGCAAAAGATATTCAACCCGTAGCCATCTGGGATGGCCACCTACAATTAGGGACAGAGAAACTCGCAAAGCCTAGCGGGTAAAGTGGACAAAGCAAGATTCAGGCAGGCTCAGAGCCTGAAATGTATATTTGTAAGCAAGAAGTCCAGATGGTATCGGAATTCCGACCAATTAGCATTTTGATGGGCCGATTAGCATTTGACGGCCTATCTCCACCAAAACAAAGGACTGGTACTTGAGCGACCGGTACAGTCCCAGACATTTCGGCGCCACTCCCTGTTCAGGGGAAGCATAAACAACGGGGTCAGTGACCACTTGAGACACGCCTAGCCATCCAGATCCCCGCCCACTTATTGGTTAGGAATCGAACAGAGTGATCAGGGATCACTCAATTAGTGGGGTCCAAACTGAAGGACTGCCCGAAAGAGCGATAAATCCCCAAGTATAAGAAGAGAGTTCGCCATATGTTCGTCCTCTCTTGGACCTGGCGTCCCGGCCACGACCATTTCCAAGTGAAGCGAGTCCAAGTTCAACGCTCGCTACCAGACGGATGAGCCTAGCTGAGCAGCAGTTACTTCTCCAGACTCGATAGATCCAGAATCGAACCGCGGCCACTGTTCCTCTGACCTAAGCCAGGTGCCTGAAGTTAAGTACAGGTTGTCTTAGTTGATAGGTGTAGTTAACTAGTAGTGTTTATGTTGCATGACTAATTGTGTGTAAATAAAGTACTCTTGACCTTGAACTAACTAACTGGTGTTTGGCTCTTTGATCGATAGCCGGTTGAACCTTGTGATGGTATCATTTGATACCTGGCTACTCTGAGCAGTAGAATATAGATACCAAAGAAAGAAGGGCAAACCCACTGATTGCCATTATTGGAACACAGCCACTGAAAAAGACAGGAAAAAAAGAAAGCACAAAAAACCAACGGCAGTGAACAACTAAAATCACAAACAACAGCTTGCAGTATTTTACAGTCATCAGCTTGAAAAATGTTTTGAAGATTTTCAACATTCAAAAAGTTTCTTAATCGAATTACATTTTTCCAGACATCGAATGGGTGCTTCAGTAAAACTCTACTGACGGCATAATTAATAATTATAATTATTGTTCTAATGGAGGAGTCTGTCTGAAATTCCATTGCAGCAGCCTGAATGGAACAATATGTTTTGAGTCGAAGGGTATAATATTAATTTGACGGAACAACTGAAATGTGTGGAATGGAGAGAGGTAGTTAGTACAGTGACTTCTTTTGTGCTTAACACCTGAAGATAAAGCGGGAAGAAGGTTAATGAAGTTGCAAGGTGTTTGCTTCTTATCTTTCTGGAACCTTTAAGTAACCGAAGAATTGCTGTTTAGTTGCCTTGGTACAAGACTGGAAGTCTGCACATTCACTCAATTATTTGGCTTCTTGTCGCATGTATATGCTGTACTTGCAAGAGCTGATAAGCTGGACTTGCAAAATTATGTTCAACATAGTCTCAGCATCTGCCCGTCACTATTCATTTTGTGTGCACCAGATTTATATTTATCTAAAATGTATGCAGGACACGTGCACTCAATTGACTAAATCTCCTGCGCTCTGTTGAAAAAATGCCATATAGAAGTGCAAGGAAATTAAAATATTACAGTCTCAGAATGTTTAACTTTGTACATGGTTATTTTAATGACTGATTCACAGCATGGAAGGAATTAATCGGTTTTCCAGGAATATTTCCTTCAGATAAAAATGTAGTCAACTGCATTTGTTGTGCTAATATTCAGAAGTGCATCCTTAACCTTAAAACTGCAACTGAAATATAACCAGTCAAGATTAAGCAAATGTAAAAGCAGTGTACTAAAAATGTAAACAGTATCATGGATAATTGCCTTTGGTTGAATATGTACAAAACAAATTAAACATTAACAAGAAAATCAAGTTAGCGAGTACAAATAGATGAAAAAAAAGTCTCCAAGAATATTCCATAGTTAAGCTTTATAAGATTAACTTATGCTAATAGATACGGTATTTATTTTTAGACGCCAACTCTAGGCATTTCTAGAGATAACTTAAGTTGACCTGAAGAGGGCTCCATTGTATTTTCATTCTGATTTGTGCTATTGAGAAACAGCTTCTATAATACCTTATTTTCATTCATTTCTTTTGCACAATGTGGCAACATTAAGCTAGATTTGCAGACACTAAGACACTTCCAAAAAACAAAGAATATGTAAACAATACATGCAAAACAAAATGCAACCGTCCATGTGTTTGAATCTTTGTGACAGCTATTTAGCGAAAGAAGAAATGGTTTTAAGGGAACTTCTCAGTAACATTCACCAATACAGCCTATTACTGATGTTCAGAAACAAAGAAATGTTGTTTTTCCCCTTCTCAGTATGGTCGAATTTATTTTCAGTTTTAATTTTATTCCATCATGTCCAAATCATCATCAGGTTTCAGTAGAAAACATATCTCCCTTTTGGTGTTAAGTGCATTCTGCTACACTTCAGCACACATGTCCACATTAGCTTTCGCTGCCAGTGTTCCAAAAAAAAAAATCTTAAAGCTCAGAGCACACAGGTCCTTTTGTTAACTATTAAAACCATACTGTACCACAGGTCAAAGATAAGTTTTCTTCATCAGCACAGACTAATCACAGAGTGATTAAGCTACTGAGAACGAAGCTTGACAGTGCAAGTAAGAAGCTGTTCATTTGATTTTGGATAAAGGTTGCTGTTTGTCTTCTCAGAATTCAGTGGCGGCTATATTCTCAACAAAAAATAAGCTTGGATTTTTTTTTATTATTTACCCGCTCCAAAGGTTCCCTAAAAGGAAAAAGAAAATAGAAATCTTACTTTTCTTTGTTATGTAATTTTCCTGCTTCCTCCCCACACATGAATTCCCTTAGTTAGGAGTGTATGGTGGTCAACAGACATTTCAGTTTATCAAGCTCTGCTCCCCGAGTGGCCCACCGCTGGAATGAGGTGGGAAGGGACCACCTACCGAGATGATGTTTGCTGGAACTTGTCTTTTACAGAAAACCCAAGTGCAGAATTTAAAGGTAGTCAAGTCCCTCAACTATATTTGTATTCATGGAAACATAAAAGGTTACAGCATGATAAAGACATTCAACCCGTCAAGACAGCAACCGTGATTTGTAGTTGGATAACATGAATATAAGAGTATTGTGCACACCAAATGAATATTAATTTATGTAACTAAAATAAGCTTCCATTTATATTACACAGGAAACTGAAACTGAACGTAATCAACAATCGTGAAACACGCTCCGTGGCTGATGAGGGGGTACGGAAAGTGTCCAACATCGCCAGAGTGTGCTGACAGTTGTGCCGCTGGCTGGAGGGCTTCTTCCAGGGTCAGGGTGAGTAGCGGGGAGGTGGTTAGGAGATGGATTCGGGATGGACGGGCATGGAACACCATTGTTGCAGCCTACCAGCCAACCATGCGGCTGCGCACGTTGCTGACTGCCCACTGTGAACTTAGTGCCACAGGTCGTATGGGTGTCGCCCCCCCCCCCCCAGGTCACTCCCCTAGGTACCCTCTGGCTCCAGCTGGCCCATCAACAGGATAGGCGCGCTCCAGTGCAACCAGTGCCATCTTGTTAGCTGGGATGAGTGTGTGTGGGGAGTGGAGTGTTAATATGCAGCCGCACTGCAGATTGTCAGCCTCTCGAGTGCCAATCCCGACCCCGGCGAATCCGACACCGATTTCAATTGGAATCGATTGTGTTCCATGTGGTGCAAGTTAGCCAGTCAACGGTCAGTGAATTGGTCCAGGTGTGGTGTCAGTTTTGCTGTTGTAGAACTCCAATAGTCCTGCTGTTAGGTAATTTGGACATTCTGAATTCTCCCTCTGTGAACCCGAACATGCGCCGGAATGTGGCGACTAGGGGCTTTTCACAGTAATTTCATTGCAGTGTTAATGTTAGCCTACTTGTGGCAATAAAGATTATTATAATACTTAGTCTCAGGAATGGAGAATCCGGCCCTGTATGTTTTCAAGATGCAGTTAGATATAACACTTAGGGCAAAGGAGATCAAAGGATATGGGGGGGTGGGGGGGGAGGCAGGATTAGGCTATTGAGTTGGATGATCAGACATGACCAGAATGAATGGTGCAGCAGTCCCAAAGGACCGAATGGCCTCCTCCTTCTCATATTTTCTATGTTTCTAAATTTAGGTTGAACTCATAGCCTGACAAAAAAAAATGGATATGTTAATGCATTAAGATTTATCAATATGCACATTATTAGGAAATCCCTACAATGTAACAGTGAGAACAACAAACCCTTTTTGATCAACCTAAAATAGATGACATGCTCATATACATTCAATCCCATAACTCTTCGTTGGATCACCACCACTTTGCTTTCAAAAACATTCCCACTTTCCTTTCTCCAACACAGCCCCAACCTTCCCTGCTCCTCATGTACAAAACACACAGCGTTAAACATTTTCAAGCTAAGTGGGACTGTTGATAACTGTAACATCTACATACCAAAGGGCTGCAATATTTATATTTCTCATCACAAACATTCCGGACAACAATGAAAAACACCATTCTTTATTTTATTCCTTTGTCTCCAACTTACTTTCATCTCAACATATTTTCTCCTGCTAAAACAGTGTTAATGTGAAAGCGCATTGTGAGAAATAAATATATTGTACACACATACTTTTTTCAATTTGGGGTCAAAAATGCCCTGTGACACAGCTGTGGCATAGCTCAACGGCACGTCAAGTCCCACTACTGGCCCCATCATGCTCAGCCAACTTGTGATGTAATTTACATTCCTAAACAAAAGAAACATAAAATAAGCGTGACATTGTCTTAAAAAAAAGCACAGTGCATTTGTTTTTGAATACAGGCGATTCCAGTTTGGAGACATTTTTATTTTCTGCATTAGCAGATTTAACAAAGCAGTATTTGCAACGTATGTGTGTGCTTTGCATTACCATGTAGAACAAACACAAGTAAAACGGACATTTTCAAAGGCACTTATAATGAATTACAAAAGGATTGCCTGCATGGCAGCACAGTTCATAACAGCCTGAAGTATTCTGAATCTGAATGTCAGTAACTCCGAAATGTGTTTCCAATCACCAGAAACCAGTCACATTTTTAGACATGTCTAAAAGGCAGAGTTTGAGCTCTGCAATGTTCCCCCCCCCCCCTCCCCCACACATATTTTTCTCCTTACTCACCGTTTTTCTCCACTCCCCCTTCTTGAAGCAACTGACTCTTTGGCTAAGGATATGGCTCAGTGGGCACAGGATGCTCTCCAGGGCCTCACTCTAATGGTCATTATTCACATTTACTGTGACTGCAAGCAGGCGGCTTCACCATCAGCAAGAAGTAGTGGAGGGCGGGGGGAGGGGAGATGGGGGGGGGGGGGGGGGGGGGAAAAGAGTTTACACACAAACACATCCTCGTCCAGCATCTACAATCACTTCCATCGGGCATCGGGGATCATTGGATAATGATCAGGACCAGGATCCTTAGTTGATTTGCCACTCTTTATTCCAGGAGTGCCCCTACTAGTGTTGTGGCTGAGATTAACGGATTCAGCATATGCTCGGGTCGAATCTGGGTCCTTCCTCGTCTATATTATTAAACTCCTCAGTTGATGAGGTCAATAAGACATTGAGGGGCAAGCATTATTAGATTTCTAACCTTCCTGCCCAGTGCAAGTTTTACACGGATGAGACAAACCTATTTGAAGAAACCAGGTGGTGTAAATGTAAAGGAGATATAACAATATCTGTGCTAAATTTGTTTTATTAAATCCTTGCCTCTTTTAAGAGGCTAACCATAATAGGTTAATTATATTCTGAGTTTTGCAAGGATGAGATTGTTTGCGTACGGTCAGTATTCTGTCTACTGCGAACAGCCAAAGGGACGATTGTTTGATATGATCTGCCGCCGGTGGATGTCGAGCCTATATGCCTGGCAATGCAATGGCACTGAGATTCATATACATCATTCATTTCTGTGTCAGGCAGACATTTTTTTGACTTCACGGCCGCATCCTGTTCATGGAAAATAACAATTGTGTTGCCACCACATAGTCGCAGTTCGGAACAGCTAGCCTCACCAGTTGCTCACATTTTTGAGATACTTTACCATTCCAAGGTAATTTCAATTGTACAGGGCACGTTTCAGGTCCAAAGGTGGTGAATTTAGACCCAATCTTGAGTATGCGCAACACGCAATGAGCAATAACCTGATCAGTGTAGCCATTATCCCGCAGGATAGCTATTATGCGTCTTAATTCGGTGTCAAACCTGCACGGTGAACAAATGGCTCAGGCCCCATTTCCGAGGTTGGCGTTAAATGTGACGAAAAGTGTGTGCTTCTTTTTTCAGCAAATACTCTTTTGTTAGTGATATCGAAAAGTACAATTTAATCCCACAAAGTCTTATATCCTTCCTGCATCATAGCAGTTCATCATTGTTATTTGTTTATTTAACTACTTTATGTTGATTATGGACCCCATGAAGTCTCATGGCATGAGGTCAAACATGGGGAAGGAAACCTGCTGACCAGCACCTACCTTCCTTGGATGAATTAGTACTCCTCGATGTTGAGCATCACATGGAGGAAGAACTGAGAGTAGTAAAAGCACAGAATGTACTCTGGGTGGTGTAGCCACCTGCGTTGGCCACTTCCCGACTTAAAATGGAGAACCGCAAAGACTGAAGAGAAATTCAGCCAACACAGGCAAAGATTAGCAAGTACAGAAATCATGTGTATTGAAACCTGTAAAAAAAACAGACAGCACTGAAACCAGCAGCCACCTGCATAGTAATGAGCAATTCCAAGGCACAATTGCAACAGTTAAGGTGAATAAAGCCAAGCCAGACTCCTCGGCGCCAGCAGGAGCCAAGACAAAGGAAGGCCAACAGACATTTAGGGACCGCCCAGTGATCAGGGAACAACTCCAGTATTGGAGAAATCGATCCAAGTGATCGGAACGCAGTCCAATTATTTGGAACTAGGTACGGGGTCCGCCCCGAAGGGCGGGAAGCCCCTGGGGACTATAAAGTAAAGCCCCCAAGTTCAAATCGTCCTTCTTTGGCAGGGTCACTCAGCAACTTGAATCAACCCGTGAGAGTGACCTGTCCAAGCGGCCACATCAACCAAATAAGTCTCCAGTCAATGCTCGCTACGAGATAGGCGCTCCTAGCTACAAGTCCATACCAGCTTTTGAATCCTGCAGACTCAGAACCTGAACGAAAGGCCATTTGTTCCCCTGACCTGGTGGGCCAATTCCGAAGCTAAGTATAGGCCTTTTAATGATAGGAATAGTCTAGAAAGTAGAGTTATATATAGAGTTATATATATAGAATAAATGTGTTTTGATTTGAATCTTACTAATTGGTGTGTTGAGTTATTGATCATTACTTGAACCTGAACCTCGTGGCGGTATCATAAAGATACCTGCCGACTCTAGAGCAAAGGTTAAACAAACAGAGCAAATTACGAATTAAGAGCCAACCAAAAGTTAGCAACAGTGGGGAGATTCAATGGGCTGGATTCTCCGTTTCTGCGACTAAGTGTTGACGCCAACAGAGAATCCGTGGACTTTTACAACAGGAAAATCGGCGCCGCCCCTGCACAAATTCCGTTACCAGTGAGGGGCTAGCATCGGTGCCGTGTGGAACACCATCGGTTCCCATGAAAAATAGTGCAGGATTCGGCAGGTCCGTTATCGACACTCACGGGGATGACAAGTTGCAGCCGCGCATAAACATACACTCCCCACACATACATTTATCGAAGCCAAATAGATGGGACAGGCTGGAGCGCCCATACATCTGATGGGTCAGCTGGGGCCAAAGGGCACCCAGGAGGGTGCCCCGGGGGGTCATCTATACGACCCAGGGCACTAGGTATATAGCGGGCTGTCAGCGCCATGCAAGCCGCATGGCTGCCTTGCTGGCTGCGGTAATGGTGTTGCACACCCATCCACCCCAACCCCACAGCCCACCTCCTGCCTACCCCCCACTACTCCACCCGGCCCTGGCAGAAGCACTCCGGCGGTATGGCGGTATCGGACACTGTTCGTATGCCCTCTCTCTCGCAGAAGCCACCACTCCAGGTTCACGATTTTTGAGAGCACCCGTGGACCATGCATTCGGGAATTCGGCCCATCGAAGGCGGAGAATCGCAGGTGGGTCCACTAATGATATGTAAAGAGTGTTTAAAGTATGCGCAGCGTGCATCACATTGATGCTGTTTTCTAAGTCTCAGAGCATCGCGATTTGGCATCAAACTGGCAGCTGCCGGGCAGCACGGTGGCACAGTGGTTAGCACTGCTGCCTCACGGCACCGAGGTCCCAGGTTCGATCCCGGCTCTGGGTCACTGTCCGTGTGGAGTTTGCACATTCTCCCCGTGTTTGCATGGGTTTCGCCCCCACAACCCAAAGATGTGCAAGGCTAGGTGGATTGGCCACGCTAAATTGTCCCTTAATTGGAAAAAATGAATTGGGTACTCTAAATTCATTTTTAAAAATCTGGCACATGCCGCGATTTTGACGTTGGAAACTATTCACCGCCCGATCGCTCGTCCTGATTTTGGTGTCAGCTAACGGAGAATCCTGCCCAATCTCTATCACTAAGAGTGGCCAAGCAGCACCACCAATGAACAGGCTGACCGAGATCTTAAGGATGTTTTTGCTCGACTTGACCTCTGGCAGGAGGAGGGAGAACCAACAAAGGGTAAAAACCCACAAGACCTCATCCTCACCAATCTACCTGTTCTGAGATGCATCTACATGTGACAGTATCAGCAGGAGTGATCGCCGCACAGTCTTTGTGGAAACAAAGGTCTGTCTTTATACTGAGAAAGACCATAAGAGCAGAATTAGGCCATTCAACCCATCATGTCTGCTCTGCCATTCAATCATGGCTGATATATTTTTCTCACCCCATTCTCCTGCCTTCTCGCCATAACCCCTGATCCCCTTATTAATCAAGAACCTATCTATCTCTGTCTTAAAGACACTCAGTGATTTGACCTACACAGCCTTCTGCGGCAATGAGTTCCACATATTCACCACCCTCTGGCTGAAGAAATTCCTCCTCATCTCTATTTTAAAGGATTGTCTCTTCACTCTGTGGCTGTGGCCTCGGGTTCTAGTTTTTCTTGATAGTGGAAACATCCTTTCAACGTCTATTCTAACCAGGCCTCTCAGTATCCTGTAAGTTTCAATAAGATCCCCCCTCATCCTTCTAAATTCCAATGAGTACAGACCCAGAGTCCTCAACCACTCCTCATATGACAACTCTTCATTCCAGGGATCATTCTTGTGAATCTCCTCTGGACCCTTCCCAAGGTCAGCACATCCGTACTTAGATACGGTGCCCAAACCTGCTCACAATTCCCCAAATGGGGTCTGAACAATGCCTACACAGCCTCAGAAGTACATCCCTGCTCTTGTATCTAGCCCTCTCAATGTGAATGCTAACATTGCATTTGCCTAACTGCCGACTGAACCTGCACGTTAACCTGACGAGAATCTTGAACTAGGACTCCCAAGTCCCTTTGTGCTTCTGATTTCCTAAGCCTTTTCCCATTTAGAAAATAGTCTATGCCTCCATTCTTACTACCAAAGTGCATAACCTCACATTTTTCCACATTGTATTCCATTTGCCACTTGTTTGGCCACTGTCCTTGTCTGTTGAAGTCCTTCTGTAACCCCCCTGCTTCCTCAATACTACCAGTCCCTTTGCATATTTTTGTATAATATGCAAACTGAGCACCAATGCCCTCAGTTCCTTCTTCCAGAAAGTGAATGTATATTGTGAAAAGGTGAGGTCCCAACACCGACCTCCGATGCATACCACTAGTCACTGGCTGCCATCCTGAAAATGACCCCTTTAACCCCACTCTGCCTTCTGCCAGTTGGCGAATCCTCTATCCATGTCAGTTTCTTACTCGTAACACTATATATGGCACCTTGTCAAAGACCTTCTGCAAATCTAAATAGATCACGTCCACTGGTTCGCCTTTGTCTAACGTCCTTGTTATATCCTCAAAGAATTTGATGATACCTTCATCCACTTGTAGATCCTTATAATTTAAAGTTTCCTTCACATGCCCACCGTGTTAAATTGTATAGCACCTCATGACCCTCCATCTACAACTTGCCAAGAACCAACAGGCAGCGGTCATGAATGCTCACGCCCCAATCCTTGATGACAATGATGAGTACAAAGAAGGCTTCTACTCCACTCTGGACACCATATACTTCAACATTTCTGACTGATACAAGATCCTCCTTGGGGATGTGAACACCAGGGTTGTAAAGGACTCCCAACTCTGGGAAGGAACCAAAGGAATGGAAGAAGTTGGATACTGCAACTCCAACAGGGTTCTCCTGCTTACCAAATTCTTGGAACACCAGCTTGCTCCACCAAAAAGTCAAGTTCAAGACTTTGTGGAGAAATCCACAATCAAAGCAGTGGCACATGATCGACTTCATCAGTACCCAATCCCGAGACCAAAAGGAAGCCCACATCATGAAAATGGGGACCAGTGCAGATGACTGCTGGACAGACCACCGGCTCATTCGCTCCTCTATGTCCATCAAACTCCACCAGAAGCAGCGGAAGATGAAAAACAGCTCAGAAAAAATATCAACATTGTGTGGCTTCATGAGCCAAGCATGCCAGTGAACTTCCAACAATGTCTTCTCCATAATCTCCAAAGTGTCCATTCTTATGGAGTGGAGGAAAATGTAAAGAGCTGAAGACAGCCATCGTCTTGAGCCACAAAGAAACCAACAGCGACAAGACCAGGAACAGCAAGTCTGGTTTTACGAGAAAAAACACACCATCCAAGACCTCATCGGCAATAAGAGAAAAGCTCTCCGTGACTGGCAAATGACATCACAGCAAGACAAAGAGGAGAACTCATCAATTAGCCAATGTTTCCAAAGTAATACGTGCGGCAACCATCTTCCTTCCTTCACCTTCCTTCGGCGGGCTACCCTCCGAAGCCTTCTTCAAGTTGGGCTTCTTAGTCTACGATTTCAACATGACTCCGTGCAGTACAAAGAACAAAGAAAAGTACAGCACAGGAACAGGCCCTTCGGCCCTCCAAGCCTGCGCTGACCATGCTGTTCTTCCAAACTAAAATCTTCTACACTTCCGGGGTCCGTATCCCTCTATTCCCATCCTATTCATGTATTTGTCAAGATGCCCCTTAAACGTCACTATCGTTCCTGCTTCCACCACCACCTCTGGCAGCAAGTTCCAGGCACCCACTACCCTCTGTGTAAAAAGCGTACCTCGTACATCTCGTCTGAACTTTGCCCCTCGCACCTTAAACCTAGTAATTGACCCCTCTACCCTGAGAAAAAGTCTCTGACTATCCACTCTATCTATGCCCCATATAATTTTGTAGACCTCTCTCAGGTCGCCCCTCAACCTCCGTCATTCCAGTGAGAACAAACCAAGTTTATTCAACCTCTCATCATAGCTAATGCCCTCCATACCAGGCAACATCCTGGTAAATCTCTTCTGCACCCTCTCTAAAGCCTCCACATCCTTCTGGTAGTGTGGCAACCAGAATTGAACACTATACTCCAAATGTGGCCTAACTAAGGTTCTATACAGCTGCAACATGACTTGCCAATTTTTATACTCAATGCCCCGGCCAATGAAGGCAAGCATGCCGTATGCCTTCTTGACTACCTTCTCCACCTGTGTTGCCCCTATCGGTGACCTGTGGACCTGTTCACCTGGATCTCCCTGACTGTCAATACTCTTGAGGGTTCTACTATTCACTGTATATTCCCTACCTGTATTAGACCTTCCAAAATGCATTACCTCACATTTATCCGGATTAAACTCTATCTGCCATCTCTCCGCCCAAGTCTCCAAATGATCTGAATCCTGCTGTATCCTCTGACAGTCCTCATCGCTATCCGCAATTCCACCAACCTTTGTGTCGTCCGCAAACTTATTAATCAGACCAGTAACTTACTAATCAGATCAGTAACTTACTAATCAGACTAGTAACTTACTAATCAGACCAGTAACAGTTCCCTAAGCCCACAGCAGTTGTGTGGTCATCAAACTCCCCTGAAAAAATGGGTTAAAGGGATCAAAAACAAAGACCCAGCCAAGAGCCACTTTTCATGCATCGTGCTCTTACATGACGTCACCAGAGGTCCCCTTGTCCTTCTTGATGGTAATGGTGGTGGGTTTGGAAGATACTGCCTTTGGAGCCTTGGTGAGTTCCTGCAATGCATCTTGTAAATGGTACACACGGCTGCTACTGTGTGTCGGTGCTGGAGGGAGTGAATATCTGTGAAAAGGGTGCCAATCAAGCAGGCTGATTTGTCCTGGATGGTGTTGAGCTTCTTGAGTCTTGTTGGAGCTGCACTCATCCAGGTAAGTTGGAAGTATTCCATCACACTCCTGACTTGTGCCTTGTAGGTAGTGGACAGGGTTTGGCGGTCAGGATGTGAGTGAGTAATAGCCGCAGGATTCCTAGTCTCTTACCTGCTCTTGTAGCCACATTATTTGTATGGCTAGTGCAGTTCAGTTTCTGATGCACATCTTACCAAGTGTTTCTATACATCATACTGTGGGCGGTGCTATTCTCCAGTCCCACGTTGATCCTTGCTCAGCTGAGTACCGTTACATTACAATAGCATGCACACAATATCATAATACTGCAGGAGGTGGAACCTGTACAAGCTAGACAGGTTGCACCTTAATCCAGGTGGAACTAATATCTTTGGGGTTGGTTTGTTAGTGCTGTTGGGGAGGGTTTAAACTAGTTTGACAGGGGAATGGGAACCTGCATGTAGATTCAGAAGGGAAAGAAACACACGTGGAAATGGAAAACAGAAAATTATTAACAGAGTGTGAAAGACAGAGGAAACAATGACTAGAAATAGCAAAAGAATTTGGCAATGCATGATGGTTTAAACTTCAAGGAAAGGAATTTAGTGAATAAGGCAGATGAGCTGAGGGCACACATAGACATGTGGAAGTATGATATCATAGCTACTACTGAAACATAGGAACAGCATTTCAACAGTGATGGAGATTGATTCCAGATGTGATGGCGGGATTAAAATAGGAGGTGGGATTGGAATATTGGCTAAAGAAGCAATTATAGTCATGAAGAAGGATGATATCCCGATAGATCATCAAATGAGACCGTATGGGTTGAATGGCAGAACAGAAAAGGGTAATTGCCCTACAGTAAGTGTACTATAAATGTGCAAAAAGTCAGAGGGAAAAAGATGTTGATTGGTTGGAAAATTGACTCTGCTATGAACATAAGAATGAGGGGCAGGAGACATCAACCTTTCCAGTCTGATCTGCCATTCAATAAGATGACATTCTATAAACCCCTGGTAACCTTTTATTTGTTAGTCAAGACTATATATACTTTTGTCTTAAACATATTCAATAACCCTGCCTCTAGTCCTCTTTCGGGGAGAGTTTAAAAGAGCCATGATCATCCGAGAGAAAATATTTATTCACACCTCAGTGTTAAATGGGACACACCTTGGGTGGGATTGGCCAATACCGGAATCGGGAAATGCGATCGGCAGAGAATCGCGCGCCAGCCAAAAATCCATGCTTTAGTGGTTCGACAGCGGCATGAATGTATTCTACGCTGCACATACAATAAATGCCGTTCGCATTATAATTAATGGGCCCATCCCAGTATTCTCTGGGGCTCCCGCGATGCTGTTGCCTTTTTTTACCTGCTATAAATATGGCAATAAATAAGGTTGCCCTTCTTTCTTTGGATATCGATATTATATTGCTCAGAGTCGCCAGGTATCAAATGACACCATCACAAGGTTCAACCGGATAGCGATCAAAGAGCCAAACACCAGTTAGTTATTTCAAGATCAATGGTACTTTATTTACACACAAGATTAATCATGCAACATAAACACTACTAGTTAAACTACACCTATCAACTATGACAACCTCTACTTAACTTCAGGAACCCAGCTTAGGTCAGAGGAATGTTTTGTTCGAATCTGGATCTACTGGGTCTGGAGAAGTAACTGCTGCTCAGCTCGGCTCATCCGTCTGGTAGCGGTGTTGAATTTGAACTTGCTTCTGGTGGTGCTGCAATTGGCGGTGGATGTTGCCGGAGCGCCAGGTCCAAGAGAGATTGAATGCATGGTGTTTTCTCTCTTTATCCTTGGGGAGTTTTGTGCTATTTTGGGCGGTACTTTGGTTTGGACCCCATTAATTGGGTAGTTCTGATCACTGTATTTGATTTGAGCTAATAAAGGGCGGGTGCCATGATGGCCGGGAGTGTCCTAAGCGGTCATTGACCCTGTTGTTGATGCTTCCTGAGTACAGGGAGTGGTGCCGAAATGTCTGGGATTGTATCGGTTTGTATCAGTCTTTTGTCTTACGGAGATGGGCCATCAAAATGCTAATCGGTTGGGGGTTTCGATGCTATCTGGATTCTTTGCTCACAAATATACATTCAGGCTCTGAGCCTGCCTGAACCTTACATTGTCCATTTTTCCCGTTCTGCTTTGCGATCGTCTATGTCTCTTGTTGTAAGTGGCCATCCCAGGTGGCTACAGTCCGTCCTCTTGATCCTCAACGCGAAGCGAGAAGGATTCCACTACTGAATCTTCTCCTGTTCTCTGGTATGCCAGGTACCTTTAATCATGGACAGGTTCTATCCTACTCTGTCCTATAGATTGGAACATTTACTTAAGTTTTCCCTAATACAACACATCTCTCTAAAAATTCTAAGGGGGAACTATAACATTTGAACATACATTTCAGTTTCTTTACACAAAAGGGGAACCTCTAACTGTCCTTAACTAAACTACACTCATAACCAAATAACTTATATTACAGTACAAAATAAACAATAGCAGCATCACATTCCTACTTAACACTAATGTCAATTTACAGAGAAAGTAACTTTATTAAAAAAACAAACCGCGGAATTTATCAGGCAGAAAAAGGGTTCAGAAAGAGTGTGGGATCTGCTGAAGTCTGAGAAAAGGGGCTCTGAGTGTGTCTACTGGAGGGCGGGAGGCTCTCCTTCACCATTTCTGAAGTCTGGTCGTTTGGATGACACTGCAAAGTATGGCTATAATCAATAGGGCTTCTACTGTTACGAAAGAGAATACCACTTTATTGATATTATCACACCATGTGGGGGTATCAGTGGCTGTGTCTATGTGTGGTGTAGTGTCCGGGCTAGGGGTGTCGTGTTCAGTGCCTGTGTGGTGAGGGGTATAGGGTCTGATAACGCGCGCAACTGTATTGATCCAACGACGATCATGATGCAGGTCATCAGGTCCGTCTTCATCTTGTCTGTGTCTTCCTCTGTCTCTGGTCTATTCGTATCTTCCTGGGGGTACAAGCATAATATCTGTTATTATCTTGTTGTTTAATATCTCGTTTGTCTGTCTGTTTTTCCTTAACGTCAATTTCCCATTTAGAATCGTCACCATATGTGACTCCCTCATTTTTTTTTATAACAACCATTTGTGAGACAAGACATCCGAAAAGAAAATTCTGTCACAGGCACTCTCGCAGTCTGTGTTTGATGGGCTGAGTGGGCGGACAATTTCTCCGTCCAGTGCAAAATCGTTTCAACCAAGTGTCTTAACATGTAAATAGCAGGCGGGGGTAAGCAACCGAAGGGTCGCCGGAAAGGAAACAAAAGGTGTGGTAAAGTGCATTCTTTAAACCACATTTGTAAAAGGACAGCAAAAGAGTTTCAAAAAGAACTTTCCGAATGGGGTGTGTATGAGCAAGAGGTTTGAGCGAGGGCCAGAATGGGTGGATTCCCCGGGTAGGGCGGTGATCAGTGCCGTTGCTCCACTACCCGAGCTTGGCTGACGAAATACATAGGGGGTCCTCAGGCAGGGCGGGGATAAGTGCCACTACTCCACTGCCTGAGTGACCTTACAAGAACGGTGAGAATTTGAATATTTATGGACTTTCAGCAAACTTGTGCCTTTAACTGCAATGTTGCGTCAGAGGAGTAGTCATAACTGTATCAAGAAATTTCTGTGAGATCGACAAACAAAGTCATACAAGAGAGAGAACATTCAACATTAAAACTAAAGAATAAAGCGAGCAGGTTCCATCAGGGAATATGACACCATAAATCTCAATCGGTTCCTTTCTCTCATCATCTGGACACCTCAAGGTTCCATTCCAAAAAGGGTCTCAAAGGGGTTAGCATGGTGGGAGTCAGACTCGGAGTCGTCACCATCTCCCGGTTGCCAAACTCGTGACCGGAGTTTCAGTGCCAATGCGGCGTGGGCCGATGTGGGATCCATCTCGTCGTTTCTTATCAGTCGATAAGAATTGTCGCGGTGCTATTGTTTCTTATCTTATAGGGCAGTAGGGGCAAGGGGGGTGTCGCTATCATCGGGTGGTGGGTCAGGTTCTGGTAAAGGCAAATAAATTGTCTCTGAGGGGCCGAACATATCGTGGTCGCTGTCACTGGGGCTGTAGTGACTGGGGCCTGGTCTGTTTTTCTGTTGGTCGGGAGTATCAAGGGTGTCCGTTGTGCTTTCGCTGTCGCGATCGCTATCGCTAGCGGCCGAATCCAGTGTGAGGGTGAAATTCGACTCTGGGGGCAGAGTCAAGTCGTGTCTGTGGACGCGCTGTCCTGGCTGGGGGAGGGTGGGATTGGGTTGTCAGTGGGCGGGTTTTCGTTGTCTGCCATTGCCAGTGAGAGGTGGTGCGAGTGGCTGCACTGCATTCCATAAACCTTGAGCTGGTTTATATGGAACCATCCTGATTTTCCATTAGGATATGTAATCTTGTAAACTGAGGGGCTTACTTTATTGGAAAATGAGTAGGGTCCTGCAAATTTGGAGGAGAGGAATGAACTAGGATTGTACAGGGAGATCAGGATTTGCAATCTGACTGTGTACACTATCGGGTGTACTGTCTTATCAAAGCAGGTCTTACTCTGCTTTCTCCTGGCGCCTAGTCGAACAGCTGCAGCGAGCTGTGCTGCTTTAATATTCTCCATTATGTTTTGCACCTCTTTTTCGTGGGTAAGGGCGGTGACTGCAGGGCTGGCCAAATCAAGTCCAAATAAATACTCGGTACATTTCATGGGTCGTCCGGTCATGAGGGTATCGGGGGTGTAACCTATCGAACTCAACACCGTGTTTCTAATAAACATCAGTGCGAATGGGAGCACTGTGTCCCATGTCGTATTATGCTGCTGTACCATATTCCTAAGTGTTGCCTTTAGGGTGCGATTCATGCGTTCCACAATACCGCTGGATTGCGGGTGATAGGCAATGTGAAACTTCTGTTTTATGCCGAAAATCGTCAGGATATTTTTCATTACTCTGCCTGTGAAGTGTGAACCGTGGTCCGACTCAATACTACGGGGGAGTCCCCATCTAATAAATATTTGCTCGGTCAGAATTTTTGCCGTGGCTTTGGCCGTGTTTGTTCTTGAAGGGAATGCTTCTACCCATTTTGTGAAGATGTCGATGACGACCAAAACATATTTGTGTCCATTTCTGCAGGGTGGGGGGGGGGGGGGAGGGGACCAATATAAGTCTAACTCAAGTTTGTCCATGAGCCATTAACAGGGCGGATGTGTCTTAGCTGACCTTTCTTTGCATATCTGTCCGGGTTGCTTTGGGCGCAAATCAAACAATTCTCAATGTAATGGTTTACGTCGGCTTTTAAATCAGGCCACCAGCAGAGAGGGCTGAGGTGGGCAAGGGTGGATTCTATCCCTTGGTGTCCGTGTCCGTTGTGGAATTGACAAATAATCTGGTTCCTGTCCTGAGCGGGGACCACATACATATCATCCTTTAATACGATTCCCTCATGAATCGTTAACATGTCTTTAAACTTATCAAAGTTATTAAGGAAGTCTCCTTTTAAAATTTCC
Source organism: Scyliorhinus torazame (assembly GCF_047496885.1). Lineage (NCBI taxonomy): Eukaryota > Metazoa > Chordata > Chondrichthyes > Carcharhiniformes > Scyliorhinidae > Scyliorhinus > Scyliorhinus torazame. The sequence goes on from NC_092715.1 coordinate 78,178,536, forward strand.
TTGAGCGTCTCATCTTCTTTTTGTGCCTGGGCCAAATAAACAAAGAACAAAGAACAAAGAAATGTACAGCACAGGAACAGGCCCTTCGGCCCTCCAAGCCCGTGCCGACCATACTGCCCGACTAAACTACAATCTTCTACACTTCCTGGGTCCGTATCCTTCTATTCCCATCCTATTCATATATTTGTCAAGATGCCCCTTAAATGTCCCTATCGTCCCTGCCTCCACTACCTCCTCCGGTAGTGAGTTCCAGGCACCCACTACCCTCTGCGTAAAAAACTTGCCTCGTACATCTACTCTAAACTTTGCCCCTCTCACCTTAAACCTATGCCCCCTAGTAATTGACCCCTCTACCCTGGGGAAAAGCCTCTGACTATCCACTCTGTCTATGCCCCTCATAATTTTGTATACCTCTATCAGGTCGCCCCTCAACCTCCTTCGTTCCAGTGAGAACAAACCGAGTTTATTCAATCGCTCCTCATAGCTTATGCCCTCCATACCAGGCAACATTCTGGTAAATCTCTTCTGCACCCTCTCTAAAGCCTCCACATCCTTCTGGTAGTGTGGCGACCAGAATTGAACACTATACTCCAAGTGTGGCCTAACTAAGGTTCTATACAGCTGCAACATGACTTGCCAATTCTTATACTCAATGCCCCGGCCAATGAAGGCAAGCATGCCGTATGCCTTCTTGACTACCTTCTCCACCTGTGTAGCCCCTTTCAGTGATCTGTGGACCTGTACTCCTAGATCTCTTTGACTTTCAATACTCTTGAGGGTTCTACCATTCACTGTATATTCCCTACCTGCATTAGCCCTTCCAAAATGCATTACATCACATTTGTCCAGGTTAAACTCCATCTGCCATCTCTCCGCCCAAGTCTCCAGACAATCTAAATCCTGCTGTATCCTCAGACAGTCCTCATCGCTATCCGCAATTCCACCAACCTTTGTGTCGTCTGCAAACTTACTAATCAGACCAGTTACATTTTCCTCCAAATCATTTATATATACTACAAAGAGCAAAGGTCCCAGCACTGATCCCTGTGGAACACCACTGGTCACAGCCCTCCAATTAGAAAAGCATCCCTCCATTGCTACCCTCTGCCTTCTATGGCCTAGCCAGTTCTGTATCCACCTTGCCAGTTCACCCCTGATCCCGTGTGACTTCACCTTTTGTACTAGTCTACCATGAGGGACCTTGTCAAAGGCCTTACTGAAGTCCATATAGACAACATCTACTGCCCTACCTGCATCAATCATCTTAGTGACCTCCTCGAAAAACTCTATCAAGTTAGTGAGACACGACCTCCCCTTCACAAAACCGTGCTGCCTCTCACTAATACGTCCATTTGCTTCCAAATGGGAGTAGATCCTGTCTCGAAGAATTCTCTCCAGTAATTTCCCTACCACTGAAGTAAGGCTCACCGGCCTGTAGTTCCCGGGATTATCCCTGCCACCCTTCTTAAACAGAGGAACAACATTGGCTATTCTCCAGTCCTCCGGGACATCCCCTGAAGACAGCGAGGATCCAAAGATTTCTGTTAAGGCCTCAGCAATTTCCTCTCCAGCCTCCTTCAGTATTCTGGGGTAGATCCCATCCGGCCCTGGGGACTTATCTACCTTAATATTTTTTAAGACACCCAACACCTCGTCTTTTTGGATCACAATGTGACCCAGGCTATCTACACCCCCTTCTCCAGACTCAACATCTACCAATTCCTTCTCTTTGGTGAATACTGATGCAAAGTATTCATTTAGTACCTCGCCCATTTCCTCTGGCTCCACACATAGATTCCCTTGCCTATCCTTCAGTGGGCCAACCCTTTCCCTGGCTACCCTCTTACTTTTTATGTAAGTGTAAAAAGCCTTGGGATTTTCCTTAACCCTATTTGCCAATGCCTTTTCATGACCCCTTCTAGCCCTCCTGACTCCTTGCTTAAGTTCCTTCCTACTTTCCTTATATGCCACACAGGCTTCGTCTGTTCCCAGCCTTTTAGCCCTGACAAATGCCTCCTTTTTCTTTTTGACGAGGCCTACAATATCACTCGTCATCCAAGGTTCCCGAAAATTGCCGTATTTATCTTTCTTCCTCACAGGAACATGCCTGTCCTGTATTCCTTTCAACTGACACTTGAAAGCCTCCCACATGTCAGATGTTGATTTGCCCTCAAACATCCGCCCCCAATCTATGTTCTTCAGTTCCCGCCTAATATTGTTATAATTAGCCTTCCCCCAATTTAGCACATTCATCCTCGGACCACTCTTATCCTTGTCCACCAGTACTTTAATGTTGAATGTTGGTCTGTGAGACCTGGACCGTATGTACTGGGGCACTCTCTGGGGTTTGCCAAACGTGGCCATGTCGTGAGCCTGCTTTTGCTAGGGCGTCTGCTTTCACGTTACCGGGTGGGGAGGAACAATGGTGGCTTCTAACTTTTATGATTCTGTATTTTCTACCTTTTGCTGTCTGGAGAATGTGTTTGAGTAATGGCGCTGAGGGTCGGGATTTTTCGTCGGCGGATATAAATCCTCTAGATTCCCACAGGGGCAGGAATTCTGTCAAGCTGTTGCAGACATCCAAACTGTCCGAATATATGTCTGTTGGAGTTGGGAACGAATCTGGGTGCAGCACAATGTAAGCAATGGCTGCTAACTCGGCTGCCTGCGAACCTAAATGTCCAGGCAACTTTAATGAGGTTTCCTCTAAAGCACTTCCCTGCTCATCCTCTATATAAATTCCACATCCTGTGATCCTTTTTCCATTTAGAACTGCGGAGGAGCCATCTACGTAAAGTTTTAGAGCTTTATCTGTGGGCTGGGTCGTCTGTGGTCGGATGCCTGTCTTTTTCGGCACCAATTTGGGAACAAAGGGGCCTTTGTTGTGCTTGGGTGCAATGATCTCGCACTCATGTGGGGTTCCTGCATAGTGTAAATTGTCGGCCAGAAACGTGTGCGTCTTTGTCCGTTTTACCGTAATGTCGCGTCCTTGTACGAGTAGGGTCCAGCGTGCTGCACAAATTTGGCTTACGGTGCCGTCTTTTAGCCTACCATCTAATTGTAGCTGCGTCGGGGTCTGCTCGGTCAAAATGGTTACGGGGTTGAGTCCTGTTATATATGAGAAAAAACTGCGAGCAAGTGCCTTTTGTAGGCTGAAAATCCCTGCTCTACGGGATCTAAAACTCGTGAGGCATAGGCTACGGGTCCTAAACGATCGTGCCTTTCCTGTAGAAGTACGGCCGTAAGGGTTCGGTCGGTGGTTGCTACCTCTATTGCGTATGGGGAGTGCGGGTCTGGGGTCTGCAAAGCGGGGGCTGTGCTTAGGGCGTGTTTCAACGCATCTACGGCATCCGTGTGCTGTGGGAGTCATTTCCATGGGGCCTGTTTCTTAAGGAGCTCGTAAAGTGGGGCTGCTTTTGTGGCGAAACTGTCTATGTGGTTCCTGCAGTAACCGACCAGTCCTAAAAATGACCGGAGTGCTGTAACATTTTGGGGCAAGGGCAATTTTACAATTGAATCTATCCATTTCTGTTCTATCTCACGCTTACCATGCGTGATGACCGTACCTAAATAAGTGACCTTTTTCTGGAAAATTTGGGCTTTTTTGGGGTTAATTTTGCATCCAATTTCTTTTAAGTGTCGTAATAGTTCCAAAAGAAGCGAAATGTGCTCTTCCTTGGTGTCAGTCTGTAGGAGCAAGTCGTCCACATACTGAATGAGGCATTCGGGTCAGGAAAATCTTGCTAATCTGTTTGGCAATTGTCTGTGAAAAATGGAGGGGGGGTTGTGGAAGCCTTGTGGAAGGTACGTCCATGTGTACTTCTGTCCCTGGAAAGTGAATGCAAATTTGTACTGGCACATTTTGTCCAATGGAATGGACCGAAAGTTAATGTCCAAAACCGTGAAAAACTTTGACTGAAGTCCCTGTTTTAACATGGTCTCAGGACTCGTGGCAATGGTGGGGGCTGCTAACGGAGTTAGTTTGTTTAATTCCCTGTAATCTATGGTCAGTCGCCATGAAACATCTGGTTTTCCTACGGGCCAAATCGGGGCACTGTTCGTTGAGGCTACGGGCCGAATTACTCCTTGGTCCAATAAACTCTGGATTACTTTAGCTATCTCTCCCTCGGCTTGCTGTGGAAAACAGTATTGCTTCTGGGGCTTAGGACCATTCCTGGGATCTTACCACAATCGTGCTTGTGCTGGGCAAATGATGCTTTATGTCTCTTCAAGACTTCTCTAACTGTTTTGGCCGTGGTAATGGTTTGTGGATCAAACCAGTACTCTCCCACTGAACTAATCCTGTGTGCATAGTCTCCTACTGTGAGCGTGGCGGGGCCTCGTGCTGCTCTGGCCATTTTGCACACACATTTATTTACGGGGTCGAAAGAAAGGTTGTGTGAGCTCATAAAATCTATTCCCAAGATCTGTTCTGCTGTTATGGGTAAATCCACGGAGTGCTTAGTTTTAATGTCACCGATCTGGATATCCACAGGGGCTGTAATATGTCCCTGCTGGAGGTGCCCTGTAAAGCCACTAAGAGTGATGGTGTCTGTAGTGGGCCAGATATCACGTTGGTACATCGTGGAGGAGTTTAACGTGGTTCGGGAACCTCCTGTGTCCCAAAGGAATTCTACTGGGTGTCCCCAGACTGTGCCTGCAACTACCGGTGTTCCGGACTTGTCCCAAAGTGTGTTGTGGACCCAAGTTGGGGAGTCCGAACACTGTCAATTGGTGCCATTTGTGGCCAAATTGTCTGCACGGGCGCTAATGCTGTGGATAGGTCTGGCATTGTTCCTAGGTGGGGCATTTGTGGGCTGATTTTGTTGCTGTTTCCGGGGGGCTTGGCATTCTCGTGCGTAATGTCCCTTCTGTCCACAATTGAAACATTCCTGCGCTTTAGGGTGCTGCGTTTTACTTCTACCTTCATTTATCCATGCGGGGTCTTGGTGTGCCCTTACTGGATTCATGTTGGCATCTACTCTCTCCTGCTCTGTCTTTTTCTGGAGGGATTGTTCCCAAGTTCTAGATAGTCATTTCAGTACCCACACTTCATTGTGTGCCGGGTCTGAGGGGTCGTCATTCGCAAGTGCCTTTTGTCCTGCCTCCGTGGCGTGGGAGACTAGTATACGGGTCCATTTGGCCATATTGTCTACAGATAAATGGGAGCGTGTTAAATCACCGAATACTGCGGTGAAGTGGATCCAGAGGCAACCAGCAAATGCTGTTGGATGCTCTCCCTTTTTCTGTCTGCATCGGTTGAGTCCTTCTACTGGATCTCCTCTATTGTAGCCAATGGCATCTAAAATGGCCGTTTTCATAGCTTGGAGGCTACCTCCTCTTACATTTTGTAGGTCGGGAAGGGCTGAACTAACAGACGGGTCAAGGCTCATCACTATGAGCTTTACTTCTTCCTGCTCGTCCAGACCGTACATGACGGTCTGTTGCCTAACTCATTCGAAAAAGTGGTGTGGGTCTGACATGGGGTGAAAAGTTTCAATTTTATCGTGGGCATCTCTTAACTGGGTGATGGTTAGTGGGGTGGTGTACACAAAATCGGGTTGGTCTTCTGTTGTTACTCTACGCTGCGTGGTGATGGGATTCATTGGGTTGGGTGCTGCCTGTGCAGTCGGTGGTGCAGATGCTTTCCTTTTCGGGGCCTGGGGGGCTCTATTCTGACTTGCTGTCTCGTTCACATATCGATGGGCCGTTTCATTAAGTTCCTGCCAATCGGGGCCATCTTCCTGATCTAACTGTGGCCAAAGGTATCTCTGAACCCATTCTGGACTGAGAGCAGTGATTGCAAGATTGGTGTGCCCGTTTTACATCAGCCATCTCCTTCTCCTTCACCGCAAACTGCTCTCGGAGTTGCTCGTTTAATCTCTCACACTCGCTAACATTTCCCTCTCTACTCCTCTCTTTCTCCTCAAGCTGATAACGGAGCGTCCTCACGACCTCCTCTGTGCCTCGCAATTGTGCCAAGCAGGACACGATTGCCATTGGCTTATGAACTCTACTCAAATTCTTCTTGTGGATCTCGGGCAGGTTATCCCACCAAGTTTGTCCATAAGACCATAAGGCATAGGAGTGGAAGTAAGGCCATTCGGCCCATCGAGTCCACTCCACCATTCAATCATGGCTGATTTCAACTCCATTTACCCGCTCTCTCTCCATAGCCCTTAATTCCTCGAGAAATCAAGAATTTATCAACTTCTGTCTTAAAGACACTCAACGTCCTGGCCTCCACCGCCCTCTGTGGCAATGAATGCCACAGACCCACCACTCTCTGGCTGAAGAAATTTCTCCTCATCTCTGTTCTAAACTGACTCCCTTTTATTCTAAGGCTATGCCCCCGGGACCTAGTCTCCCCTGTTAATGGAAACAACTTCCCTATATCCACCCTATCTAAGCCATTCATTATCTTGTAAGTTTCTATTAGATCTCCCCTCAACCTCCTAAACTCCAATGAATATAATCCCAGGATCCTCAGACGTTCATCGTATGTTAGGCCTACCATTCCTGGGATCATCTGTGTGAATCTCCGCTGGACCCGCTCCAGTGCCAGTATGTCCTTCCTGAGGTGTGGGGCCCAAAATTGCTCACAGTATTCTAAATGGGGCCTAACTAATGCTTTATAAAAGCTTCAGAAGTACATCCCTGCTTTTATATTCCAAGCCTCTTGAGATGAATGACAACATTGCATTTGCTTTCTTAATTACCGACTCAACCTGCAAGTTTACCTTTAGAGAATCCTGGACTAGGACTCCCAAGTCCCTTTGCACTTCAGCATTATGAATTTTGTCACCGTTTAGAAAATAGTCCACGCCTCTATTCTTTTTTCCAAAGTGCAAGACCTCGCACTTGCCACGTTGAATTTCATCAGCCATTTCTTGGACCACTCTCCTAAACTGTCTAAATCTTTCTGCAGCCTCCCCACCTCCTCCATACTACCTGCCCCTCCACCTATCTTTGTATCATCGGCAAACTTAGCCAGAATGCCCTCAGTCCCGTCATCTAGATCGTTAATATATAAAGAGAACAGCTGTGGCCCCAACACTGAACGCTGCGGGACACCACTCGTCACCGGTTGCCATTCCGAAAAAGAACCTTTTATCCCAACTCTCTGCCTTCTGCCTGACAGCCAGTCGTCAATCCATGTTAGTACCTTGCCTCGAATACCATGGGCCCTTATTTTACTCAGCAGTCTCCCGTGAGGCACCTTATCAAAGGCCTTTTGGAAGTCAAGATAGATAACATCCATTGGCTCTCCTTGGTCTAACCTATTTGTTATCTCTTCAAAGAACTCTAACAGGTTTGTCAGGCAAGATCTCCCCTTACTAAATCCATGCTGACTTGTCCTAATCTGACACTGCACTTCCAAGAATTTAGAAATCTCATCCTTAACAATGGATTCTAGAATCTTGCCAACAACCGAGGTTAGGCTAATTGGCCTATAATTTTCCATCTTTTTCCTTGTTCCCTTCTTGAACAGGAGGGTTATAACAGTGATTTTCCAATCCTCTGTTACTTTCCCTGACTCCAGTGACTTTTGAAACATCATCACCAACGCCTCCACTATTTCTTCAGCTATCTCCTTTAGAACTCTAGGATTCTCGGTGATTTATCAATTTTTAGACCTCTTAGTTTCTCTAGCACTTTCTCCTTTGTGATGGCTACCATATTCAACTCTGTCCCCTGACTCTCCGGAATTGTTGGGATATTACTCATGTCTTCTACTGTGAAGACTGAGGCAAAGTCCTTATTCAGTTCCTCGGCTATTTCCTTGTCTCCCATCACAAAATTACCAGCGTCATTTTGGAGCGGCCCAATGTCAACTTTTGCCTCCGGTTTGTTTTTAATGTATTTAAAGAAACTTTTACTATCATTCCTAATGTTACTGGCTAGCCTACCTTCAAATTTGATCCTCTCTTTCCTTATCTCTCTCTTTGTTATCCTCTGTTTGTTTTTGTAGCCTTCCCAATCTTCTGACTTCCCACTACTCTTTGCCACATTATAGGCTTTCTCTTTTGCTTTGATGCATTCCCTAACTGTCCCTAACTGTCCCTAACATGTCCTATACTACCAGGACCTGTTTCCTCATTCACACAAAACTCAGATCATTGAGGCCACCTTTTCCCCTTTAGGTACTTTGTAATCTCCTCTTCCCAAATGGGACACTGTTCTGCTCTGTTGGTCGCTGTGACCTCAGGTTCTTGTGGATGCATAAGGCGTTCCATTGCCTTCATTGCCACCTCTATGATTATCTCTGTTTCTTTACCGGGAATTTGGGACAAGGGGGAATAAAGCGGTGGTGTAAACAACGGGTGCGGCTCAAGCTATTTTCCAGTTTACAAAACTCCCGAAAGTTTCACGCAACAAAATCTGTCGAGGTTACCTTATAGAACATAGAACAATACAGCGCAGTACAGGCCCTTTGGCCCACGATGTTGCACCGAAACAAAAGCCATCTAACCTACACTATGCCATTATCATCCATATGTTTATCCAATAAACTTTTAAATGCCCTCAATGTTGACGAGTTCACTACTGTAGCAGGTAGGGCATTCCACGGCCTCACTACTCTTTGCGTAAAGAACCTACCTCTGACCTCTGTCCTATATCTATTACCCCTCAGTTTAAAGTTATGTCCCATCGTGCCAGCCATTTCCATCCGTGGGAGAAGGCTCTCACTGTCCACCCTATTCAACCCCCTGATCATTTTGTATGCCTCTATTAAGTCTCCTCTTAACCTTCTTCTCTCCAACGAAAACAACCTCAAGTCCATCAGCCTTTCCTCATAAGATTTTCCCTCCATACCAGGCAACATCCTGGTAAATCTCCTCTGCACCCGCTCCAAAGCCTCCACGTCCTTCCTATAATGCGGTGACCAGAACTGTACGCAATACTCCAAATGCGGCCGTACCAGAGTTCTGTACAGCTGCAACATGACCTCCCGACTCCGGAACTCAATCCCTCTACCAATAAAGGCCAACACTCCATAGGCATTCTTCACAACCCTATCAACCTGGGTGGCAATTTTCATGGATCTATGTACATGGACACCTAGATCCCTCTGCTCATCCACACTTTCAAGAACTTTACCATTAGCCAAATATTCCGCATTCCTGTTATTCCTTCCAAAGTGAATCACCTCACACTTCTCTACATTAAACTCCATTTGCCACCTCTCAGCCCAGCTCTGCAGCTTATCTATATCCCTCTGTAACCTGCTATATCCTTCCACACTATCGACAACACCACCAACTTTAGTATCGTCTGCAAATTTACTCACCCACCCTTCTGCGCCTTCCTCTAGGTCATTGATAAAAATGACAAACAGCAACGGCCCCAGAACAGATCCTTGTGGTACTCCACTTGTGACTGTACTCCATTCTGAACATTTCCCATCAACCACCACCCTCTGTCTTCTTTCAGCTAGCCAATTTCTGATCCACATCTCTAAATCACCCTCAATCCCCAGCCTCCGTATATTCTGCAATAGCCTACCGTGGGGAACCTTATCAAACGCGTTGCTGAAATCCATATACACCACATCAACTGCTCTACCCTCATCTACCTGTTCAGTCACCTTCTCAAAGAACTCAATAAGGTTTGTGAGGCATGACCTACCCTTCACAAAGCCATGCTGACTATCCCTGATCATATTATTCCTATCTAGATGATTATAAATCTTGTCTCTTATAATCCCCTCCAAGACTTTACCCACTACAGACGTGAGGCTCACCGGTCTATAGTTGCCGGGGTTGTCTCTGCTCCCCTTTTTGAACAAAGGGACCACATTTGCTGTCCTCCAGTCCTCTGGCACTATTCCTGTAGCCAATGATGACATAAAAATCAAAGCCAAAGGTCCAGCAATCTCTTCCCTGGCCTCCCAGAGAATCCTAGGATAAATCCCATCAGGTCCCGGGGACTTATCTATTTTCAGCCTGTCCAAAATTGCCAACACCTCTTCCCTACGTACCTCAATGCCATCTATTCTATTAGCCTGGGGCTCAGCATTCTCCTCCACAACATTATCTTTTTCCTGAGTGAATACTGACGAAAAATATTCATTTAGTATCTCGCCTATCTCTTCAGACTCCACACACAATTTCCCATCCCTGTCCTTGACTGGTCCTACTCTTTCCCTAGTCACTCGCTTATTCCTGACATACCTATAGAAAGCTTTTGGGTTTTCCTTGATCCTTCCTGCCAAATACTTCTCATGTCCCCTCCTTGCTCGTCTTAGCTCTCGCTTTAGATCCTTCCTCGCTACCTTGTAACTATCCATCGCCCCAACTGAAACTTCACACCTCATCTTCACATAGGCCTCCTTCTTCCTCTTAACAAGAGATTCCACTTCCTTGGTAAACCACGGTTCCCTCGCTCGATGCCTTCCTCCCTGCCTGACCGGTACATACTTATCAAGAACACGCAGTAGCTGATCCTTGAACAAGCCCCACTTATCCAGTGTGCCCAACACTTGCAGCCTACTTCTCCACCTTATCCCCCCCAAGTCACGTCTAATGGCACCATAATTGCCCTTCCCCCAGCTATAACTCTTGCCCTGCGGTGTATACTTATCCCTTTCCATCATTAACGTAAACGTCACCGAATTGTGGTCACTGACCCCAAAGTGCTCTCCTACCTCCAAATCCAACACCTGGCCTGGTTCATTACCCAAAACCAAATCCAACGTGGCCTCGCCTCTTGTTGGCCTGTCAACATATTGTTTCAGGAAACCCTCCTGCACACACTGTACAAAAAACGACCCATCTATTGTACTCGAACTATATCTTTTCCAGTCAATATTTGGAAAGTTAAAGTCTCCCATAATAACTACCCTGTTACTTTCGCTCTTATCCAGAATCATCTTCGCCATCCTTTCCTCTACATCCCTAGAACTATTAGGAGGCCTATAAAAAACTCCCAACAGGGTGACCTCTCCTTTCCTGTTTCTAACTTCAGCCCATACTACCTCGGAAGAAGAGTCCCCATCTAGCATCCTCTCCGCCACCGTAATACTGTTCTTGACTAGCAGCGCCACACCTCCCCCTCTTTTGCCTCCTTCTCTGAGCTTACTAAAACACCTAAACCCCGGAACCTGCAACATCCATTCCTGTCCCTGCTCTATCCATGTCTCCGAAATGGCCACAACATCGAAGTCCCAGGTACATACTTATATCCCTTGTTAGTATGCATGCAAATTACACACTTCCGAATCTTGGGGCTTTGATCGATACTGGTCTTACGCTTGTGGTTTCTTTTACTTTGCCAATTTGGATTTCTAATTCAACCGTTTTGTGGGTTCTCTCGGAGTGACACAGTCACATCTGGGTCGGATCCCGTCAGATGTGGCCAATAACTGTTGCCTTTTTTTTACCTGCTATAAATATGGCAATCAATAAGGTTGCCCTTCTTTCTTTGGATATCGATATTATATTGCTCAGAGTCGCCAGGTATCAAATGATACCACCACAAGGTTCAACCGGATATCGATCAAAGAGCCAAACACCAGTTAGTTAGTTCAAGATCAATGGCACTTTATTTACACACAAGATTAATCATGCAACATAAACACTACTAGTTAAACTACACCTATCAACTATGACAACCTGTACTTAACTTCAGGCACCCGGCTTAGGTCAGAGGAACAGTGGCCTTTGTTCGAATCTGGATCTACTGGGTCTGGAGAAGTAACTGCTGCTCAGCTGGGCTCATCCATCTGGTAGCGGGCGTTGAACTTGAACTTGCTTCTGGTGGTGCTGCACTTGGAGGTGGATGTTGCCGGAGTACCAGGTCCAAGAGAGATTGAACGCATGGCAGTTTCGCTCTTTATCCTTGGGGAGTTTCGCGCTCTTTTGGGGGGTGCTTCGGTTTGGACCCCATTAATTGGGTCGTTCTGAGCACTGTATTTGATTTGAGCCAATAAAGGGGCGGGTGCCTTGATGGCCGGGCGTGTCCTAAGCGGTCACTGACGCTGTTCTTGATGCTTCCTGAGTACAGGGAGTGGCGCCGAAATGTCTGGGATTGTATCGGTTACTCAAGTATCAGTCTTTTGTCTTACGGAGATGCGCCATCAAAATGCTAATCAGTTGGGGGTTTCGATGCTGTCTGGATTCTTCGCTCACAAATATACATTCAGGCTCTGAGCCTGCCTGAACCTTACATTGTCCATGTTTCCCGTTATGCTTTGCAACAGTTCATGTTTCTTATTGAAAGTGGCCATCCCAGATGGCTACAATGCTCCGCCTCCACCAGGAGAAATTATTGATGGCGAGGTTCACTTGTGGTTTTAAAAATGAGGAACCAGGCGCAGTGGCTGCTGAGGGAGAGAGAGCGGAGGTTGGTCATGTTCCCAGAGGCATGACCATGAGCTGCCGGTCTTGACGCTGATATGGCAGGCTGGTCGGCCAGGGATGTTGCGGGGGGGGGGGGGGAGCGACCAGCAGATGTGGCATCGGGTCACCCGTCACCCCCTTGCTGCACACCCCACTGACCGCTCACTGTGGCCCAGGGTTGCATAGGGCAACCTATGGGCGCACCCACCCCCCATCCCCAACCCCTCCCTCCACCCCACCAATTCTTCCCGCGCCCCCATCATAACAGCCGGGCACCGAGGGGACAGGGTTGTGGTGCAGAATGTAGAGTGCAAGGGGAACGGCTGGTGGTGGGTTTGAAAATGGGGAAGGAGAGGGTTGTGAGTGGGACATGGGGGGGGGGGGGGGGGGGACAGGGATTTGTTATGGGTCAGGGTTTCGAGAAGCCCAAAGTATATCAAGGAGTTCACCTGACCCACAACTTTTAGTAGTTTTTGGTTATGGGGAGCACAAGGGCCCACTTTACAGGTGTGATGTATCAGAGAAATAAAAGTATTTTAAAACAAAAACAATGTTTATTCTATGAATCCAGTTAACATTTTAAAAACACACAGTAAACAGTTTATCAACTACCAACCCTGACCACCCCCCAAAAAATACAGTACTCTATAGATAACTCTTAATAACTTCCCAAACAACATCCATAAGTTGAACCGTTTTTAAATAAATACAGCAGGGTTAAATTCTCTACAGAAACAGGTATTACTTTGAAATCATCAAGTGATTTGGAGACATTCTTTAGATTGCAGAGAGAAAGATCAATACACACGTCTGCTTGGTTCATATGCAGCTCTCCAACTGAAAGCGAAACTAAACACAGAGCCAAAACCAACTTTCAGCACAAAACGAAAGTAAAAAGCAGAGCAGAGCCCAGCTCCACCTTCACCCTGCAGCTATTTGATAAACACCCATTTCTTAAAGGTACATCCAACTGACACCTCCCCCAAGAAAAAAAAATAAACCATCAACTTCAAGATGGTTTCATTTTTCACCTGTTCACTTTCCTTAAGGAAATACAGACAGTAAAATACTTTTTTGCTTCACAAAACAAAACACGCAAACAGGTATTATAATATAGTGTATTTCAGTTCCTCTTCCTCTACCGAACCTGCATCTCTTCATCACATTCGATACAAAGCATCGGTAATCAAGTTTTCTCATCCTGCCACATGTATTATTTTTAAATGAAATGGCTGTAACAACAACTCTATCAAAACAGTCTTGCATTGTTATTCCGGAATCGCTCCAATAACGTCAATGGATTATGATCAATATATATATATAATTGTGTCAGACGGATGGCTGGTCACATAAATGTGAAAATGGTGCAAAGCCAGCACCAAGGTCAAAGTCTCCTTCTCAATCATTGAATACTTCTTCTGGTGCATATTTAATTTCTCAAAAAAATAACCAATAGGCCGCTCGAGACCTTCGTCGTCGTCTTGTAGAAGCACCGCACCTACGCCCACATCACTCGCATCAACAGCCACTTTGAATGGTTTTGTATAATTTGGGATGGCTAACACAGGAGCAGTGGTTAATACAGCCTTCAGGCTGTCAAATGCCTGTTGACACTCCTCTGTCCACTGAAATTTGTTACGCTTCTTTAGCAAGTCTGTCAGTGGAGCGTCCACGCTGCTAAAATTCGGCACAAATTTCCGGTAAAATCCACTCATGCCAAGAAATCGCATTATTTCCCTTTGTGTCGAGGGTATCGGAAACTCCCCAATAACTTTTGTTTTCACATCCCGTGGGCCCGTTCGAACCTGCCCAGTTGTATGGCCAAGGAAAGTGACTTGGGCTTTTCAAATTCACTTTTGGCTAGGTTTACTACCAAACCCGCCTCCTGAAGTCGATCGAATAACTCCATCAGATGTTTCAAACGTTCTTTTCAAGTCTGGCTAAAAATTACCAGATCGTCAATGTATACCGCATAATTGGGTAATCCTGAAACGACTTTGTTAGTTAACTGTTGAAATGTGGCTGGGGCGTTTTTCATGCCAAATGGCATAACTTTGAATTGGTACATACCATCTGGAGTCACAAAAGCTGAAATCTCCTTCGCCCTTTCGGAGAAAGGTACCTGCCAGTAACCTTTAAGTAAATCCAGTTTGGAAATAAAAGCTGATTGTCTCATTTTCTCATGGCAATTCTCCAAGCGTGGGATAGGATAACAGTCCGTACTTGTAATTGCATTAACCTTTCTATAGTCCACACACAACCGTTGGGTACCATCCAGTTTTGGTACTATCACTATGGGTGAGCTCTATTGGCTGCAACCCACTTCAATTATGCCGTTTTTAAGCATACTTTCAATTTCCTTGTTAACCTGTGCCAATTTTAAAGGGTTAAGTCTATATGGATGTTGTTTAATTGGAACAGCATTTCCCACATCTACATCATGTATAGCCATTTTAGTACTTCCCAACTTATCTCCACAAACTTGCCCATGTGATATCAATAACTCTTTCAGGTCAGTTTGTTTTTCCTCTGGAAGGTAACTCAATAATTTATCCCAATTTTTAAGAACATCCTTGTTTTCTAATTGTATTTGAGGGATGTCAAATTCAAAGTAATCTGGATTTGGTTCTTCACTTAGAGTTAGAATCATTTAAACCTCCTCCTTTTGCTCTCCTTCCCTTTCAAAGTACCTTTTAAGCATATTCACATGACACACTCTGAGTTTTCCTTCTATCTAGCTTTCTTACCACATAATTCACCTCACTTAATTTCCTTTCAATCTGATAAGGTCCACAAAACCTTGCTTTTAAAGGTTCAGTTATCACTGGTAACAATACTAAAACTTTATCTCCTCTGGCAAAACTACGAACTTTTGCTTTCTTGTCCTCTACCCGTTTCATCACATGTTGTGCAATCTTTAAACGTTGTCTAGCCAATTCCCCTTCTCTATTTAATCATTCCCTAAAATTCGACACATAATCCAATAATGTAAGTTCCGATTTCTCACTCACCAATTTTTCCTTAATCAATTTAAGTGGTCCTCTTACCTCATGACCAAATATTAGTTCAAAAGAACTGAATTTGGTGGACTCATTAGGTGCATCCCTAATTTCAAACAGTACAAATGGAATTCCTTTATCCCAATCCTCTGGATAATCTTGACACTACACCCTCAACATTGTCTTTAATGTCTGATACCACCTTCCTAACGCTCCCTGCGATTCTGGATGGTACGCAGTTGATTTAAATTGTTTTATTCCTAAACTATCCATAACTTCTTTGAATAACTTTGAGGTAAAATTTGATCCTTGATCAGATTGTATTTCTGTGGGTCGTCCATATCTAGGAAAGATTTTAAGTAACTCCTCCACAGTCTTTTTAGCTGTAATATTACATACTGGAATGGCCTCTGGAAACCCAGTAGACACATCCATTATAGTCAAAAGATATTGATTTCCACTTTTCGTTTCAGGAAGCGGTCCTACGCATTCAATTAGGACCCTTGTAAAAGGTTCCTCAAATGCTGGAATGGGTATTAAGGGTGCTGGCTTTATCACTGCTTGAGGTTTCCCCATCACTTGACATGTGTGACATGATCGACAAAATTTAACTACATCTTTATGTAGTCCTGGCCAATAAAAATGTGTTTGTATTTTAGATTGAGTTTTCCTCACTCCCAAATGACCTCCCACTGGTACCTCATGTGCAACTCGCAACACCTCCTTTCTATACCCTAACGGCAATACCACTTGATGAACTTCTGCCACTTCTCATCCGCCTGCATATGTAAATGTCTCCATTTTCTTATCAAAACATCACTTTTATGGTAATAACATTCTGGTATACACTCAGATTCCTCCTCTGTGTATGCTTTCTGATACATCCATTGTATTTTAAAAACTTTCTGTCGTAACTCTGCCAATTGCCAATTTTCCTGAACTAAAAATATCCGCCTCATCCTCCACCTGTACTTGTTCTTTTCCAACCTTCTGATCAAAAATCGTTTCTGATAATTGAACTTCAACTTCACTCTTTGATTTCTCCTCGTCTTAATCTGTGACTTTGCGACCTTGTTACTACACAATCCGGAAAAATGCCAGGATATTCGTCCTTCAACACTTCAGTCGTCTGATTTTCCACTGGCTTATCAACCACAGTAGGCATGACTCCCACCGGCGATCCAGCTATATCATTACCCAAGAAAAACTGTATTTCTGGACAGGATAATTTCTCTATTACTCCTACTACCACTTCACCACTCTTCACTGGACTTTCCAACTTTACCTTATATAATGGAATACTACTCTTCTCACCCTGAATTCCACATATTACCACCTTTTCTAGCAATATTCCTCCCAAACTACATAACTCCTCATCTCTTACCATCAAAGATTGACTACCTCCCATATCTCTTAAAATTGTGACTTCTTTACCTGCTCCTCCTGGTACACGTGAGTAAACTTTACCCACACAAGTAAATTCTTTAAAGACATCTGGCACCTTCTTAACAATTACTTCTTGAACAGGCTGTACAATCGTTTGCACCTCCTTTGCTTCCCTTGGGCTTTCCTTTACCACTCTAACAACCCCACTGTCTTATCCTGTTTTACCACATCAGCCTTCCCAGTGCTTTTCTTCAACCACCAACACTGTGACTTTACATGGCCTAGTTTATTACAGTGAAAACATTTGAAACTTTTCATTTCTTTTCCACCCTCCTGGATTTCTTTATTAATCTGAGGTACACTCTCCTTATTACCTCCCATCAGATCACCTTGACCTCTAACACTGGAGTATTTCTCTTTTCCCCAGTTTCTATCCCTCACAGGCTGAAACTGATGTTGGAAACCAATGAACTAATTCATGATCATCTGCCATTTCTGCTGCTAACCTCCCAGTTTTAACCCTCTGCTCTTCCACGAGTTCTCACAACATCAGGAATTGATTTTTTAAACTCCTCCAAAAGTATAATTTCTCTGAGAGCTTCATACATTTGGTCTATTTTCAAAGCCCTTATCCACCTATCAAAATTACCCTGTTTGAGCCTTTCAAACTCCATATATGCTTGACCGGGTTCTTTCCTTAAATTTCTAAACCTTTGTCTGTAGGTCTCAGGCACTAGTTCATATGCACTTAAGATGGATTTTTTTCACCTCCTCATACGTCCCAGATACCTCCTCTGATAGTGATGCAAATACTTCACTAGCTCTACCTACCAGCTTTGTTTGAATCAGTAATACCCACATGTCCTGTGGCAATTTCATTTGTTTAGCCACCTTCTCTAAAAAAATGAAAAAGGCTTCTACGTCTTCTCATCAAACCTTGGCAATGCTTGGGCATATTTAAATAGTTCCCCACCAAGCATTCGACGATGACGCTCTTTCTCTTTATCCTCATCACTGTCCTCAAATTGTATGCTTCATAGAACATACAGTGCAGAAGGAGGCCATTTGGCACACTGAGTCGGCACCAATCTACTTAAGTCCTCACTTCCACCCTATCCATGTAACCCAATAACCCCTCCTATCCTTTTGGTCACTAAGGGCAATTTATCATGGCTAATCGACCTAACCTGCATGTCTTTGGACTGTGGGAGGAAACCGGAGCACCCAGAGGAAACCCACGCAGACACGGGGAGAACGTGCAGACTCTGCACAGATAGTGACCCAAGCCGGGAATCGAACCTGGGACCCTGGCGCTGTGAGGCCACAGTGCTATCCACTTGTGCTCCCGTGCTGCCCTTTCCCTCCTCCAATTTCAACTGACTGTCATGTTTCATGGCCATTTTCTGAAGTTCAAACTCTCTCTCGTTTTCCTCTCTCTTTTTCCCTTTCCTCCCTCTCTTTTTCTTTTTGTTCTGCTAGGGTATTCTTTCTTCTTCCCTCATTTTGTATTCAAGCTGCTTTAATTCTTTTTCATGTTCCAGTTGTTTAATCTGTAATGGAATTTTGCCAGTTACATAGAACATAACAGCGCAGTACAGGCCCTTCGGCCCTCGATGTTGCACCGACCTGTGAAACCACTCTAAAGCCCATCAACACTATTCCCTTATCGTCCATATGTCTATCCAATGACCATTTGAATGCCCTTAGTGTTGGCGAGTCCACTACTGTTGCAGGCACGGCATT
The DNA here is from genome assembly GCF_047496885.1 of Scyliorhinus torazame. Taxonomy (NCBI): domain Eukaryota; kingdom Metazoa; phylum Chordata; class Chondrichthyes; order Carcharhiniformes; family Scyliorhinidae; genus Scyliorhinus; species Scyliorhinus torazame. The sequence goes on from NC_092715.1 coordinate 78,197,005, forward strand.
CCACGCCCTTATTGAGTAAAGAACCTACCTCTGACATCTGTCCTATATCTATCTCCCCTCAATTTAAAGCTATGTCCCCTCGTGCTAGACATCACCATCTGAGGAAAAAGGCTCTCACTGTCCACCCTATCCAATCCTCTGATCATCTTGTATGCCTCAATGAAGTCACCTCTTAACCTTCTTCTCTCTAACGAAAACAGCCTCAAGTCCCTCAGCCTTTCCTCATAAGATCTTCCCTCCATACCAGGCAACATTCTGGTAAATCTCCTCTGCACCCTTTCCAATGCTTCCACATCATTCCTATAATGCGGCGACCAGAATTGCACGCAATACTCCAAATGCGGCCGCACCAGAGTTTTGTACAACTGCAATATGACCTCATGGCTCCGAAACTCAATCCCTCCACCAATAAAAGTTAACACACCATAAACCTTCTTAACAACCCTCTCAACCTGAGTGGCAACTTTCAGGGATCTATGTACATGGACACCGAGATCTCTCTGCTCATCCACACTGCCAAGAATTTTACCATTAGCCCAGTACTCTGTCTTCCTGTTATTCCTTCCAAAATGAATCACCTCACACTTTTCTGCATTAAACTCCATTTGCCACCTCTCAGCCCAGCGCTGCAGCTTATCTATGTCCCTCTGTAACCTGTAACATCCTTCCGCACTATCCACAATTCCACCGACTTTAGTGTCATCTGCAAATTTACTCACCCATCCTTCTACGCCCTCCTCCAGGTCATTTATAAAAATGACAAACAGCAGTGGTCCCAAAACAGATCCCTGTGGTACAGCACTGGTAACTGGACTCCAGTCTGAACACTTCCCATCAACCACCACCCTTTGTCTTCTTCCAGCTAGCCAATTTCTGATCCAAACTGCTAAATCTCCCTGAATCCCATGCTTCCGCATTTTCTGCAGTAGCCTACCGTGGGGAACCTTATCAAACACTTTACTGAAATCCATAAACACCACATCAACTGCTTTATCCTCTTCCACCTGTTTGGTCACCTTCTCAAAGAACTCAATAAGGTTTTTGAGGCACGACCTACCCTTCACAAAACCATGTTGACTATGTCTAATCAAATTATTCCTTTCCAGATGATTATACACCCTATCTCTTATAAACCTTTCCAAGATTTTGCCCACAACAGAAGTAAGGTTCACTGGTCTATAGTTACTGGGGTTGTCTCTACTCCCCTTCTTGAACAAGGGGACAACATTTGCTACCCTCCAGTCTTCTGGCACTATTCCTGTAGACAAAGATGACTTAAAAATCAAAGCCAAAGGCTCAGCAATCTCCTCCCTGGCTTCCCAGAGAATCCTAGAATAAATCCCATCCGGCCCAGGGGACTTATGTATTTTCACCCTTTCCAGAATAGTTAACACCTCCTCCTTATGAACCTCAGGCCCTTCTAGTCTAGTAGCCTTGAATCTCAGTATTCTCCTCAACAACATTGTCTTTTTCCTGTGTGAATACTGACGGAAAATATTCATTTAGCACCTCTCCTATCTCCTCGGACTCCAAGCACAACTTCCCACTACTGTCCTTGACTGGCCCTACTCTTACCCGAGTCATTCTTTTATTCCTGACAAATCTATAGAAAGCTTTAGGGTTATCCTTGATCCTACCTGCCAAAGACTTCTCATGTCCCCTCCTGGCTCTTCTTAGCTCTCTCTTTAGGTCCTTCCTAGCTAACTTGTAACTCTCGAGCGCCCTAACTGAAACTTCATGTCTCATCTTTACATAAGCCTCCTTCTTCCGCTTGACAACTGTTTCGACTGCCTTAGTAAACCACGGTTCCCTTGCTCGATGAGTCAGACTGTATCTCAGTCTGAAGTACCTCTTCTTTTCGTGTGCCGTCAGGTAACGAAATCTAAAAGCCTTTTTTATGTCTCTGTTCGTAAGGTACTGTGTGTGACCTTTTCCACCCCCAAAAACGTCCGAGCCTCTGAAAGAGCCATTGTTCACAGCACACTTCCTACTTAAACTGGAATACCACACCTGAAAAGCAAACACAAATATGCTCACCCTTCACTGTCTTTAAGTTCACTAAGCTAACCCAATCACGAAAGATAGACTTTTACCCCACAATCCCCCAATTTATTATGGGCCAGGGTTTTAGAGGCTGGTGGTGGGTTTGAAAATGGGGAAGTAGAGGGTTGTGAGGGGGACATGGGGGGGACAGAGATTTGTTATGGGTCAGGGTTTAGAGAAGCCCAAAGTATATCAAGGAGTTCACCTGACCCACAACCTTTAGTAGCTTTTGGTTATGGGGAGCACAAGAGCCCACTTTACAGGTGTGATGTATAGGAGAAATAAAAGTATTTTAAAACAAAAACAATGTTTATTCTATGAATCCAGTTAACATTTTATAAACACACAGTAAACAGTTTATCAACTACCAACCCTGACCACCCCCAAAAAGATACAAAAAGATCTGTCTATAGATAACCCTTAATAACTTCCCAAACAACATCCATAAGTTGAACCCTTTTTAAATAAAGACAGCAGGTATTACTTTGAAATCATCAAGTGATTTGGAGACATTCTTTAGCATGCAGAGAGAAAGATCAATACACACGTCTGCTTGGTTCACATGCAGCTCTCCAACTGAAAGCGAAACTAAACACAGAGCCAAAACCAGCTTTCAGCACAAAACGAAAGTAAAAAGCAGAGCAGAGCCCAGCTCCACCCACACACTGACATCAATGCAGCTATTTGATAAACACTCATTTCTTAAAGGTATATCCACCTGACAGGTTGCAGTGCAAGCCAGAGCCACCGTGCAACCCATTGGACCTGACTGGGCACGGTGGTACACACCATATTAACATGTCTGCCTTTCACCCCTTGCAGACAATGGATTCTGGAATCCAACCAGGAATGGTTGCCATCTGCCTTGCCGCCGCAGCCCAAAATTGTAGATAACATTCCAGGTGTGGTCTGAACAACACCTTGCACTTCTGTAGCAAAACATCCGTACTTTCACACTCCATTCCCTTTGCAATAAACACCAACATTCCATTTGCCTTTCTAATCACTTGCTGTACCTGTATACTAACTTTTCCTGATTCACATGCCAGGACACCCAGTCCCCTCTGTACCTCAGAACTCTTCAATATCTCTTCTTTGAAATAATATGCTGTTTTCTGTTCTTTCTGCCAAAGTGGGCAACTTAACTCTTTCTCACATTATATTCCATCTGCCAAATGTTTCCCAACTCACTTATCCCTGTACATTTGCAGGCTCTTTATGTCTTCTTTGTAACTTAATGTCCTACGTATCTTTGTGTCATCGGCAAATTTAGCAACCCTACATTCGGACCCTTCATCCACGTCATTGATACAAATTGTAAATAGTTGAGGCCCCAGCACTAATTCCTGTGACAATCCATTCATTATATACTGACAAGCTGAAAATGACCCATTTCTGCCAACTCTCTATTAGCTAAACAATCCTCTATCCATGCTTATAGATAATCCGCGACACCATGAGCTCTTATTTTGTATAGTAACCTTTGATGTGACACCTTGACAAATGCCTTCTGGAAATCCAAGTAGAGCTATCCCACAAGTTCCCCTTTATCTACGTTGTTTCATACTTCCCCAAAGAAGTCCAATGAATTGCTCAAACATGATTTCCTTTTCACAAAACTCTGTTGACTCTGCCTGATTGCATTGAGATTTTCTAAGTGTCCTATTATAACCACTTTAATAATAGATTCCAGCAATTTCCCTATGACAGATGTTAAGCTAACTGGCCTGTAGTTTCCAACTGTTAGTCTCCCCTTTCCTGAAGCAAAGTGATACTTGCTATTTTTCAATCTGACCGGACTGTCATGATATTCAAACACACACATCATGATAGACACACCAACAGACAAATCAGAACACACAACACCACAACCAATGACAGAAAGATATAAAAGCACAGACACGACCCCCGGTGGTCAGTATTAGCTGCAGAGGAGAACCAGGACACATCTATTGCCAAACACACTCAGGGAGACAGCACGTGCAGAGTATCCAGAACGAACTGTATTATAAGAGTTATAATAAAATAGAGTTGTACCATACAACTGTGTTGGCTCATCTGTGCACCAGAGCGCCCAACACCACATGGTACAGGAGTGGATCGATACCTGCCGGCATACCTCAGTGTACAGAGACAACCAGCAGTGCCCAGACATGATGTACAAGCTCCCGGTTCCGCAGGCGCTCCAGTGCGACGGCGACCTCCACGAAAACTGGCGGCGATTCCGGCAAAATTTCGAATTGTTCCTGGTGGCAGCTGAACTCAAAGACCTGGATGATAGGGAAAAAATTGAATTTCTCCTCACCGTCGCCGGTGCAAGGGCAAGAGAAATGTTCAGAAGGTTCAGGTTCTTCAGGAGGCAGCAAAGGTACGATTACCAGGCAGTCCTGGGCAAATTCTCCAAGTACTGTGAAGAATACGCAATCCAATGGGCACTTAAAGGTAAGAAAAGCTGCAGTACTCACCTCGTGGCTGGGATCCCGGAGCCCGAAATCCCGGGCCTGAGAAAAGGCTGGGTCGAGGTCGGCGGCCATCTTGCTAAAGGTATAACGCTAGCACAGTTGCGCGAGAAGTGCGCAGAACCGGAAGTTTCGTTTGCGCATGCGCGAGATGCTGCGCATGCGCAGTCAAGAAAACGGCCATCGGTAAAGGAACAGCGATCTGAGCATGCGCAGTCACTTCCTACGTGCTACATACCGAGCGTCAGGATGTCAGAGGCCCCAGACTGCACCAATTTAAAAGGGAAATGTCCCAAATCCAATTTAAAAGGGAAACGTCCCAAATCAAAAAAACAAAAATCTGTTAAAGCTGTAAAACAACCTTCCCTCACCTGGAATGACAGCACAGTGCCGCAAATTGACCCAGGAGATGAATTTGACCTCCGAAGAACCCTCCGACAAGCAGTTACCTACGCACAAGCCGATGATTCCGACCTTGAATACTTCGATGACGATTTTTACAGGGTTTCCGGACCTCGCGAGCCCAATGATAGCTCCGTGGTCCTATATGACTATGACTCGGACGAACCTTTCGTGTTGCACATTGGCGGCCCCCACATTGAATCCGACGCAGATGCGGATTCATTTTTCGGATTTGAGGATCTTCAATCCAGCAGATATGACGTTCCAACTTATCAGTACCGGATGATGCTGCAGCCTGACATTAACAGACAGGGAGCGGTGCAAGCACACGGAGAGTGCCCTGCTGCCACACAGAGCGTGGTCCACGTCCCGCTCAACGTTCCCGACTCTATGAAAGAAGACATGCAAGACTCCAGAGTGCAGTCCTCGCATGAACCAGAAGTGACTCCAGTGTCACAAGCTTCCACAGCAAGCTCGTGGACAGACTCCACAATTGCAGAAATGCAAGACTCCAGAGCGCAGTCCCTGCACGAACAAGAAGTGACTCCAGTGTCACAAGCCTCCACAGAGAGCTCGTGGACAGCCTCCACGATAGAAGCAACGCAAGACTCCAGAGCGCAGTCCTTGCACGAACAAGAAGTGACTCCAGTGTCACAAGCCTCCACAGAGAGCTCGTGGACGGACTCCACGATGGAAGGAACGCAAGACTCCAGAGCGCAGTCCTTGCAGGAACAAGACCATGAGGGTCTAGCAACCTCTCCTGACCAACCAGCAGCAGACGATGCACGTCTGCCATGCTCACGTGAAAAGCAAGAAGGCTATAACAGCCTACCATGCTCCACTACACAGCAGCATGACCATGACGGTCTCTCATGCTACAATGAAGGGCACAGCGCTGAAGACTGTTCAAGCCCAACTGAAGACAAGCCAAAGGAATCGCCTCGTCCAAGCCCGAAGAAAAAAGGTTTATGCGCTGACCTCCAGGATCATTGTAGCCGAACAGAGATTAATAATGCTGCACGGCCACAGAAGGATGCTGAGGATTTGCTAACGAAATTAATTGAATGTTTAACTTGCAAGGAGCAGACTGAGAATTGCCAGTGTTTTAGTACGGATCGAAAAAATGGACAAGACATTGATCCTCAGGCAATGGAAATAACACAACCTGAATCATATCTACAGCAGGGACAAATGTCTCCCTTCAACACAATGCCGCAAAATCCCAACTTCGGAGACCAGCAGTTAGTCAGTAATGACTCTTCAAACCTGGAGGGGAACATTAATTGCATTGAACCTATACACACTCCACTGATTATTGAGCAGAACATTGGAGCAAGAATCCTGAGGACACCGACATCGAGTAGCCAGATAACGAATTTAAAACCCACAGCAGTTTCAAGTGAACCAAGTGTGCTTTCCACTAATGGTGAAGATGCAGATAAGGTCGACCCGATTATCCATTGTACCACACTAACCCCAGTGATTAAGCAGTTATGTATGGGGAGTATAATGTGGGCAATTGAGAACAGTAAAAGAGAGACTGTGACCATGCCAGTCCCAGCAAAATCAGACCCAGAGACCATGAAGGCATGTACATTAAACAAAGTTACATATGAGGTACCTGAGAAGAAAAGTGAAACGGAATGTTCTTTGGAAAATGGTACAATGTCGATAGAAACAGTGGATCCTATATTCGAGACCATACATATGGGAGAATTTGGGGGTAATAAACAAGGTTCTGCAATGTCTGGGGGAAGATTTAAAGTTCCAAAGAAGAAAAGCCCAAATGAAGGACAATGGCAAGACAATGACAGTCCACCGACATGGTGTGCACCACCAGATGAAAACTCTGACAATTTACCCAACCCTAGTGAACAGCAAGCTGCTAATGACGATCTATCCACGGGATGTGAGACGAGTGACGACAGCATCCCACTTCCCATGCAAAAGGTGCAAGGTGACAGACCTCGCCTCGTGCGTACCGAGGCACTCGACGATCACGGTGGGACCACTGACGACTGCGGTGGCGGCGCACCGCTTCCACCCTCGATGGCTCGAGCCTCTCCACTGGTTGGTGCATTCCTGCATGTTCCGACTCCAGAAGTGCAGCTTCAGGGAATCTCGGCTGCCTCCAGTGAACCTGTTGGGACTCCGGACGGGGGGCATCGACGGAAGGCAGACCGGACTCCAGATGGGGAGCAGCCAAGCGCCGACTCTGATTTGCGCACGCCAGACCTTGCTCCGGACGGGCGGTGTCGCGGCCTCGGTGATGGCACGCTCAGGGTGACGGCAGATGCCACGGCGACAGGGAATGGATCGCGTGGCAGTCCCACTGGGTCGGCAGTGGCAACCAGCACCGGCGGTCCAAGATGGACACACCAATTCGCGCCATCGCCAGACGTTGATGCGAGCAACAATTCTCTCTCCAAGGCGACATGCTTCGACGTTTCTCTGCGGAGTCGCCCTTCCGGCACAGCAGGTGGCCGGAAGCAGCGTACACGGTCTCGGCCAACTTCCACATCTGGCACAGTCATCGCCTTGCATGATATTAGTGATGGTGCTACTTCGATGGCAACGACCCATCGGCTACAAGATGCCGTCCACCACAAACATAAAAAGAAAACAGACTCCGCCTTGTTCCTGGCATGCAGGGCGGATGGATTGGTGCGTAGGCGCAATCAGCGGGCTTTGTGCCGCCTTCCACGCTCGCAACTGCACCGTACGCACACGCCGGATCCTCCACTGGTTCCCAAGGATGACTTCGTGGAGATGCCACGGATCATGCCCCTTCCATCGCCACCAGAACCAAACCACAGCCAGGGCACCACTAACAAAGATGTTGAATGTTATATTTGCACGAATGAAAAAACCAAGCACTGCACGAAGTACAACAAATGGTAAAGTAGAGACTTCGGCAACAGCATCACCTCCAACAGTCCAAGGTGAACCAGTGTGACCCCAAATCTCCACAGCTGAACCGGCTTGAGGACCAGCCCATTCTTGAGGCGGTCACCCATTAGACTGGACTTATAACGCTGTTCATACGTTCAAAAAGTCAAACACTTCTGTATTATAACCTGTTGTTGTTTATTGTTCCAGATATCGTCTGACCGGACCAATGTTCAAGTTTTTTTTTTCTCTCGCATCCAAGTTTTGTTATGGTACAACCTTGTTAGTGTGACGCACCCGACATCGCCCCATGTAAATAGTTACGTCATAAACACACGCTGTACACAAAACAAACACACACTCTTAGATGCACTCACGACACAATTATATTTATAACCACGTAGGCACTTATCTTTGTAAAAAGGGGGGATGTCATGATATTCAAACACACACATCATGATAGACACACCAACAGACAAATCAGAACACACAACACCACAACCAATGACAGAAAGATATAAAAGCACAGACACGACCCCCGGTGGTCAGTATTAGCTGCAGAGGAGAACCAGGACACATCTATTGCCAAACACACTCAGGGAGACAGCACGTGCAGAGTATCCAGAACGAACTGTATTATAAGAGTTATAATAAAATAGAGTTGTACCATACAACTGTGTTGGCTCATCTGTGCACCAGAGCGCCCAACACCACACGGACCTTTCCAGAAAGTAGGGAATTTTATAAAATTGAAACCAGTGGATTTACTATCTCAGCCGCCATTTCATTTAAAACTCGAGGATGAAGTCCACAGGACCTGGGGATTTGTCAGCTTTCAGTTCTACTAATTTTCTCTATACCTTTTCCCTGATGACTGTAAATGTTTTAAGTTACTCCCCCCTTTTCACCTAATTCATAACTATTCACGTAATTATTAAATAATTAGTCATATAATTTGATCCTCGACAGTGAATACAAAATATCCGTTCAGTGCCATTTCCAGATCTTCCATTGTCAATCCCCCATATTCAGGCAGGGACTTTCTGACCCCGTCAATACGGGACCTACCGTGGGAGATGAGGCAGCCCAGCCAACAATCCATTGACTTTCACTGGGACTGGATGATCCCAGTGGCTGGAGAGGCCAGAAAATCCCACTCTCACTCCCGAGAAGACCAATGTTCACTTTACTTTCCTTTTCAAATACCTGTAGAAAAATTCTGTTTTCATATTCCTCGCAAGCTTTTTCCTGTACTCTAATTTCTCCCTTTAAGTAATTTTTTGCTGTTGTTTATACTTTGTCTAATTTTCTGACCTACCATTCATCTTTGTGGAATCATACACTTTTTTCTTTCAATTTGATACCTTCTTTAGCTTCCTCAGTTAGACACAGACGACACATCATTCCCATAGTTTTTCTTTGTCACTGGAAAGTAGCTTTTCCAAGTATTCCGAGCGCCTCCTTAAATGTCTCCTACTGCATCTCTACTGACCTATCCCTTAATCTAATTTCCCAATCACTTAAGTCAGCTGTGTCTTCATGTCCTCATAATTGCCCTTATTTAAGTTTAAAACACTAATCTTAGATCCACTCTTCTCTCCCTCAACATGAATGCAAAATTCAATCATATTATGATCATTGTTACCTGGTGATGTCTTCAGTATTGTTACAAACCCAGTTGATATTATAACTGGATGTAAAGATCCCTGAACGGAACCCTGAACATCTGCGGGATTCTCCGTCAGCGGGATCCTCCGCTTCGCCAGCAGGGCACCCACGCCCACAGTTTTCCCAAAGGTGTGGGACGGCCACAATGGGAAATCCCATTGATCGGCTGCGGGAGCAGAGAATCCTGTTGCTGACGAGGGATGTACTGTGCCGGAAAATGGGGCTGGCGAGACGGAGAATCCTGCCCCATAACTTTTACTTTTTTTAATAAAGCGTGGAGTCACAGAACTGCTAATTATAGTTTTAACAAGAAAGAAAAACATTTATTAAACATGAAAAGATTGGATGATGATACAATGCTCCTTTCCTCCTCCCTTAGCTTAATAAATAAACACAGATTTTAAGGTCAACATAGATTACAAAGTATATCTTAAGCTACAATGGTCTCAGTAACACAACATCTCTTTAAAAACATAAGATGGCTGTGGTCAAATACACTCACATTCACTACTCTGAACCTCAAGTGAATGTGTGTGCATTTCTCCTCAGAATCCCCCCAGATGTTTGTCACATGAGAGTTTCCAAATTCCACTCGCAAAAAATATGCTTTAAAATCTTCTTTCACAATAATGCTTTCTATTGGCAGTTTGCATTCCCAAATCCAGTGCAGGTTTCCCAAATTACTCTTTTAAACAAAACTTCTGCTACATTTTTAATAACATATCCAGATTTTACCACTTCTCCATTGGGATTTCATTGTCTTAATTGTTGTACAAACTGTTCACAATTAATTTAACTATCAGTTCCCATGCTCTGTCAGATGGAATCAAACTTTTGATTTTCCACTTGAAATCTTGTTACTGTATTGTCTCGTTAACCCAGAACACATTGTTTGCTTTCCCCCCATGAATTCTCCTGCACAATATCTTGGTCTCTCACCTCTTAACTTCATTCTTCTTCAGACATTATTTATGTCCAAATTCCCTGGTTATCTGGTTCTTTGGGAAGCCTGCCTCTTTGCAGATCCCTTGTACTGTCTTTCTACTGGCAGAGTTGAGAGAGGTTCATTCCCGTGTCCTGTCTCCAACTGCTAACACATTCAGCTCAACTAAGAGCAAAAAGTCTTAAAACGCCCCCAGTTGCTGAGCAACCACTGCTACTTCTCATTACTCTTCACACCGTAGCCCTCTCTAAGCACAATGGCAACACAGATTGGATTGAACAAACAAACATCTTTGTTCAGCATGAATCTAACCATAGGTTTACCCTTGAAGGCACAGGAACGGTAAATTAAACCTACTTAAAATTATACCTTATTTCTCATTTCTACTAGTACAAGTATAAATCCCTTAAAACTACTTTTGTTTTCCTAATACTATGAGGTCATTAATTAATAACGTCTCATTGCACATTACCGGATCTAGTATAACCTGCTCTCGGTTGGTGCCAGAAAATACTACTCTAAGTAACTGTCCCAAAAACACTCTATAACTCTTCATCCAGGCTACCATTGTCCATAGAAGAGAATCCCTACAGTGCAGAAGGAGGCCATTCAGCCCATCGAGTCTGCACCGTCCATTTGAAAGACCACCCTACACAGATCCAATCCCCGCCCTATCCCTGTAACCCCACCTAACCTTTGGACACTTAGGGGCAATTTAGCACGGCCAATCCACCTAATCTGCACATCTTTGGACTGTGGGTCAAAACCGCAGCACTCAGAGGAAACCCACACAGAAACGGAGAGAACATGCAAAGTCCAAACAGACGGTCAGCCGAGGTCGGAATCGAACCCAGGTCCCTGGTGCTGTGAGGCAGCAGTGCTAACCACTATGCCACCATACTGCCCCCAAACTGTTTGACCCAGATGTTATCATGGAGAAAGGGTACGGGGGGAGAACTCTAGACTCCCCACATCCCAGGTACTTCAAATAAGTCCACCACAGCATCAGAAAATCTTGGAAGACATTATCAGCCATGTTGTGCTATTCTTACATTTTTCACAGTTGAAACACAATTTTACAATGGCTTCCAGCATTTTTTCCAGCCAAACTGCCCTTCTTCTTCAAGAGGTACAGGTTGGCTTAAGCAGCATAAGCTGGAATTTTCCAGCTGTTCATGCTGGCGGTACCTTCAGGTCCTGTCGATGGCGCACCCCTGCCGCAGGTTTCCTGGCAGTGAGGGTTGCATTCTACGGGAAACCCCATTGACAATGACGGGGCCGGAAGATCCCGCTGCCGGCCGATGGTGGGCTGCCTCAGTCGCTGGAAAAACCCGCCCATAGCCTAATTTGAACCCAATCGAGCCTCCCACCCTACTCGGGTGTGCAGCACTGAACAATATTTAGCTACATGGTACAATCATTTAAATGAGCAGGTAGCACAGTGTTTGTATGCTGCCTGAATCAGAAGGATCGTCCATGAGTAATCCCCCTAACTTCTTGAATTTCACAGCCACAGAATCTGTGGAGTGGCCCAATGATGGAGCAACTTTGGAAGTTCAGCACTTATCCTATCTGCTTCGAAATTTCATCTGCTGTAACATTTTTATAAAATATATCTTGCGTTTTAAAAAAAAATTATTTTTATTCAAATCTTTGTCAAAAACATAATTTTTTGCATAACCGTACTCAACCATTAACATAACAAAATAAAAGTTAACCATATATACAGAGAAAAGAACAATACAACGAAACGATCCTCCCCCAGGATGCTGCTGCTGCTGACCATTACTGCTCTCCTAGAAAGTCGAGGAACGGCTGCCACCTCCGAGAGAAACCCGTCATGGACCCTCTCAAGGCAAACTTTATTTTCTCGAGACTGAGAAACCCAGCCATGTCACTGACCCAAGTCTCCACACTCGGAGGCTTCGAGTCCCTCCACATTAAAAGGATCCGTTTCCGGGCTACCAGGGAGGCAAATGCCAAGACCTCGGCCTCTTTCGCTTCCTGAACTCCCGGATCGTCTGACACACCAAAGATCGCTGTCTCTGGACTCAGCACCACCCGCGTGTCTAAGATCTTGGACATTGCCGTAGCGAATCCCTGCCAGAATCCCTTAAGAGCCGGGCATGCCCAGAACATATGGACATAATCTGCAGGGCTTCCCGCACAACTCGCACATTTATCCTCAACCCCAAAGAGCTTGCTCATCCTGATTGCCGTCATATGTGCCCGGTGGACCACCTTAAACTGGATTAAGCTAAGCCTGGCACATGATGAGGAGGAATTGACCCTGTTTAGGGCAGCCGCCCACAGGCCTGCATCCAGCTCCCCGCCTAGCTCCTCCTCCCATTTACCCTTAAGTTCCTCCACTGGAGCTTCCTCCACCTCCCGAAGTTCCTGGTAGATGTCCGACACCTTCCCCTCCCCTACTCAGGTGCCGGAGACCACCCTATCCTGTATCCTGCGTGGTGATAGCAGCGGAAATTATACCTCCTGTTTTTTGAGAAAGGCGCGAACCTAAAGGTATCTGAAAGCATTTCCAGGAGGCAAACTGAATTTCTCCTCCAGCGCTTTCAGGCTGGGAAAAGTCCCGTCTATGAACAGGTCCCCCATCCTTTTAATGCCTGCCCTCTGCCAGCTTTGAAACCCTCCGTCTATCTTGCCCGGGACAAATCTGTGATTGTTGCGTATCGGGGTCCAACCTGAGGCTCCCTCCACCCCCCTGTGCCTTCTCCACTGACCCCAAATCTTTAATGCCGCCACCACCACTGGACTGGAGGAGTAGTGGGCCGGCGAGAACGGCAGAGGTGCCGTTACCAGTGCCCCTAGGCTGGCACATTTGCATGAGGCCGCCTATAACCACTCCCACGTCGACCCCTCCCCCAGTACCCATTTCCTGATCATGGCTATGTTAGCCGCCCAATAGTAGCTGCAAAAGTTTGGCAGCGCTAGCACAGCCTATCCCCCCGCCCCACCCTGACTGCGCTCCAGGTACAGTCTCATTACTCGCGGGGTCTTATTTGCCCATACGAATCCCGAGATGATCCTGTTCACCCGCTTAAAGAAGGACTTAGCGATGAAGATGGGAAGGCACTGGAAGACGAACAGGAATCTGGGGAGTACTGTCATCTTAACGGTCTGCACCCTCCCCGCTAAAGATAGCGGGAGCATGTCCCACCTTTTGAAGTCCCCCTCCATCTGCTCTATCAGCCGATATAAATTAAGCTTGTGGAGGGCATCCCACTTTCGAGCCACCTGTATCCCTAGGTACCGAAAGCTCTTCTCGACCATCTTCAGCGGAAGATCACCCAATCTCTTTTCCTGCCCCTTAGCTTGGATCACGAACATCTCGCTTTTCTTCTCGTTCAGTTTGTACTCCGAGAAGTTGCCAAAGTCCCTCAGAATCTGCATGACCTCCCACATCCCTTTTAGAGGGTCCAAGATGTACAGGAGCAGATCGTCCGCATAAAGCGAGACCCGGTGCTCCTCCTCCTCCCCCACCCCCCCTCCCCAAACCAACCCCTGCCAGTTCTTTGAGGTCCGCAGCGCTATAGCCAGCGGCTCTGTCGCAAGGGCGAATAGTAACGGGGAGAGGGGGCACCCCTGCCTCGTCCCCCGGGAGAACCTGAAGTATTCCGACCTCACCCTGTTCATGCACAAACTTGCCACAGGGGCCTGATCGAGTAGCTGGACCCAACCTATGAACCCCTCACTGAACCCGAACCTTCTTAGCGCTTCCCACAGGTACTCCCATTCCACCCGGTCAAAGGCTTTCTCTGCGTCCATCGCCGCCACTACTTCTGCCTCCCCTCCCTCTGAGGGCATCATGATGATGTTTAGGAGCCTCCGTACATTGGAGTTCAATTGCCTGCTTTGACGAAGACTGTCTGATCCTCCCCTATCACCCCAGGGACACAGTCCTCAATTCTAGCAGCCAAGATCTTGGCCAGCAGTTTGGCGTCTACGTTCAGGAGCGATATCGGTCTATAAGATCCACACTGTAGCGGGTCTTTCTCTCGTTTGAGGATGAGTGAAATCGAAGCCTGTGACATTGTTGGGGGGAGGGTCCCTCTCTCTTTGGCTTCATTAAAGGTCCTTAGTAGGAGCGGGCACAGCAGTTCCGAAAATTTCTTGTAGAATTCTACAGGGTAGCCATCTGGCCCCAGGGCCTCGCCCGACTGCATGTTCGCTCGCCCCTTTACCATCTCCTCCAGCTCTATCGGGGCCCCCAGTCCCTCCACCAGATCCTCTTCCACCTTTGGAAACCTCAGTTGGTCCATGAATTGCTTCATCCCCTCCCCGCCCAGCGGGGGCTCTGACTCATACAATTTACCGTTGAACACCCTAAAAACTTTGTTCACCCCCTCTGGGTCTATGGCCGTGTTGCCCTCCTTATCCCGTACTTCCCCAATTTCCCTGGCCACCTCCCTCTTGCGAAGTTGGTGCGCCAGCATTCTACTCGCTTTCTCCCCGTACTCATAGACAGCCCCTTTGGCCTTCCTCAGCTGTGCTACCGCCTTCCCAGTGGTCAGCAGGTCGAATTCCGTCTGCAGCCTCCGGCGCTCTTTCAGTAGCCCCGTCTCGGGGGTCTCCACGTAGCTCCTGTCTACTCTGAGTATCTCATTGACTAGCCTTTCTCTCTCCGCTCTGTCTTTCTTGGACGCCGCTACCTCCCCCTTATCATTAGTTTCCAGGATATCTTGCGTTTTTAAACAGTAATCAACACAAACAGGAACAAGAGAATGCGAAAAAAACTCACAAGCAAATATGAAAGTTTAAAAAAACCCACATAATTAACTTAAAAACTAAAACTAAACTAAAATCTCAAATTGGAGGTCTCACCATCTCTTATCCGGAGTCAATGATTCCCAGCAATAGAAATCAATCAAGTGACACAGTAAGGATAAAGCACCAGGAGTCAACCAAGATGACCACCAAGCCAAGTCGGAAGACAGGACAAAGGAAAACCAGCAGACTAACATCAACCCCATCCCACCCTCCATCCTCCTCATCCCAAAAGCGGCATGATCATTGCATATAACCATACCCAAAAGTAAATAAAAGCATAGCAAACAAAGACTTTTCCCAAAAACATTTAACAGAACCAAGCAAAACAAAAATGCAAAGCTCATTTTCTTAAAAAAGACCATTAAAGTGAGCTGCAGCGAACCCTCCAAAACCATTTCTGTTCACTGACTCCCTAGTTAGCAAGAAGACTCCCAACTGGAGAAAGAAAAGTTTATAAAAATAACAAAACTCATTTGTCTTGCAACATTCCACGAGCGATTAAATGGCGCACTAGCAACAACGTCGAATATAGAAAGTGAACAATGTATTAATGTAAAAGAAACAAGTAGTAGAGAACCTCAAATCTACTCAAAGGCATTAAGAACACAAAGAAGAAGAAGAAACAATAAGAACTACAACAATACAACATGCCCGTCAACAGAGCCATAAACCAGATTACACAGTGCACAACTTGTGCCTTTTGACAAAAGAGTCCTCAACTCCCAGCATGTCAAAATAAATAGTATTTTTCCTCAAATATGGCTCCAAGGCAAGCTGGATAGACCATCCCGAACCTGACTCCACTCTTGTACAGGATGGCCATCACTCCATTACATCGCTAACTCTGCATTCATGCCCTGATACAGCCTAAAGGAGTGGCCTTTTCACTTGAGATCGCAGTTCTCCCTTGCCCATCGAAGAACCCTCTTTTTCTTTAAAACTTTGGAATTTTACGATCACCGCACAAACTGGATGTTCAGAACGCGGCTTTGGTCGAAGTGGGCGAAATGCCCGGTCTAATTCAGGCAAGGATGCGAATCCACCCTCACCCACCATTTTGAGGAATATGTCCGATAAATATTTTGCAGGGGTACAGCCCTCAGTCCCCTCCGAAAACCCCACAATCTGGGTGTTCAGTCTCCTGTACCTGTTTTCCAGGTAATTCAGCTTGGTTCTTAACAACTGACTAATTTCAACCACTGAAGTCAGATCGTCCTCCAGCGCGGCAATCCGATCACTGTGGTGTGATAAAGCCTTGCTCTAAATCGTGACTCCATGGACTTCGATTGTCTCACTAGATTTTTCAAGAACCACACGAATGGGGCCCAAAGCCTCTTCAATTGATCTATTAAGATCCTCCAACACGTTCTGTCGGTGCTTCTCAAACTCTTTTTGCCAAGTTACTAGTGAGAGCCTCGGCTGTTAGTGGAATGGATGGAGAGAAAGAAGCCAACTCTTCCACCTTACCTCCCGCTGAGCCCGGAGAGGCTTCAGACTCCATTGATGAGTTTCTGCTCAAATCTTTCTTGGCTTTGTTTCTTCTGGGCCTCTCAACAAAGAGAGAACTCTACCCCAATAACCTTTATGAGTTTCCAAGGAGTAAACAACCCGTAGCGCCAAGAAAATGGGCAAACCGATCAGTTTTCCAGTGGCACCCACCTCACGCGCATCTTCCCCTGACATCGCGCCACTGGAATTGCCTGCTATAACATTTCAAAAAACGAGAGCATACGCTGCAGTGTGATTAAATCACCAACTTTCAGAATACAGATGACAGGCGATGTTGAATTTTAGAACCAATTTTAGGCGCGCTGTCAGGATTGTCTATGGAATTATTTTCAACATAACCTCATCTCTGTAGTTATTTCGATTGAAGAACCTGTTTTCAAGGATAGAATCATGATCTTTCATCATTTAAAAAAAATATTTGAAAAAGGAGTTTAGCTTACTCTACCCTAATCATAGAATTTACAGTGCAGAAGGAGGCCATTCGGCCCATCGAGTCTGCACCGGCTCTTGGAAAGAGCACCCTACCCAAGGTCCACACCCCCATCCTATTCCCATAACCCAATAACCCCACCCAACACTAAGGGCAATTTTGGACACTAAGGGCAATTTATCATGGCCAATCCACCTAACCTGCACATCTTTGGACTGTGGGAGGAAACCGGAGCACCCTGAGGAAACCCACGCACACACGGGGAGGATGTGCAGACTCCGCACAAACAGTGACCCAAGCCGGAATCGAAACTGGGACCCTGGAGCTGTGAAGCAATTGTGCTATCCACAATGCTACCGTCCACAAGAACGGGCGGAAGGGGGTAATTACAGCATGACAATCTTACATAGGTAGTTTCTATCATACATATTGTCCTGGGAATTTGTAATGAAATATAGATATTAGGAAAGAATGTATGGGCTGAATTTTAATGTTTTAACCAAACTTAAAATGGGAGAAGCCGGCAGCAGGCAGGGAGATTTCAGCACATTTAACTCAGCCACAGAGTTTGCATCTGACATCAGGGTTTCTCAACCAAATAGAGAGGGTGCTGTGATGACAGTACAAAGCAGTCTATTTCGGCACCAATATTAAAAAGTATCCCACAGGAATGTAACCATTCTAGAACTTTCAAAATAGAGCCATCAACTCGACATCAAAATAAAGCCATCAATGCTAAAAGGCTGCACTATGGTTCTCAGATGCATCCCGGGAGAGCATGTTTTGGGCTGGAAGGGCTCACAGGAACATCCCCACAAGTGGGAGAACAAAGCCTGCCACAGAGTGACTGAAGGTAGTCAAAGAGGCAATTTGGGGATCACCACTGACCAGTGGGCGAGTCACATAAATATTGTGACTACAAGAGCAGGTCAGAGGCTGGTTATTCTGACGTGAGTGACTCACCTCCTGACTCGCGAAAGCCCGTCTACCATCTACAAGGCACAAGTTAAGAGTGTGGTGGAATACTCTCCACTTGCCTGGATGACTACAACTCTAACAAAACAGCACTCAAGAGGCTCGGCATCATCCAGGACAATGCAACCCGCTTGATCAGCACCCCATCCACAGCCTTTAATATTCATTCCCTCCACCACTGTTGCACATTGACAGCAGCATGCACCATGTACAAAATGTACTGCAGGAACTTGCCAAGCCTCCTTCGACAGCACCTTCCAAACCCACAACCTATACCACCCAGAAGGACAAGGGCAGCAGATCCATGGGAATACCACCATCTGCAAGTTCCCCTCCAAGCTACACACGACCCTAATTTGGAATTATGTCACCGTTCCTTCACTGTCACTGGGTCAAAATCCTTTAACTCCCTCCCTATCAGCACTGTGGATGTACCTACATAACTTGCACTGTAACAGCTCAAGAAGGAACCTCGCCACCACCTTCTCAAAGGCAAATAAGGATGGGCGCCAATTGTTGGCCTCACCAGTAATGCCCACAATAGTGAAAGAAACAACTAATTAAAAGGTCAGCATAATGAGGTGCTTCGCCTCTTGGATACAGTGCTGCAAGTGGTGTATTGACATGATCAGCGCAAGAAAGGCATGGAACATTTAAGTCATCCTAAGCAGAATGGAGGAAAGCTTTACTTTGACCATTTTGCAGCTCACTGAAGTGCAAAGTTGTCTCCCTCAGTCTGTGCCCTGCCTGCTGTCTTCTGTCTCGATGGTCACATCTGTTCCTTGGCAGGGCCCTCATCCGGAGATGATCAGCCATAAGCATCTCAGCAATCAGAGCAAGGAAACATGCTGTCTGCTCTGCTGAGCAAACATTAGAACAAAGGAAAAGAAAGCGAAAGGATTTGTAGTTGCACTGGAGTATTCACTTGGTTAACACTGTGAATGTATAATTTTGTTCAATTTTTTCAATCATAATCTTTATTTTAAAACTCCATTGTCCCGCACCCATCCATATTGTTGCTGCTCACTGCCAAGTGGTCCTCTACCATGTGCAAAATGTATAACCAGAGTAAAAAATGAGCAATGGGTGTCAGTGAGAAGGATGGATTGTTGACGGTGAGACTACTTTGTGCTGGGAAGGCACAGTAGATTCAGAATCATTTGTCAGATGGTTGCATTGTCTCAGATTAGCTGAAACATGACTGAATCCATCTGTCGCTGGCATTCCGAGCAGCTGTGTGGTTACAGGTGTGTTCACCACACCTGGCTTCACCCCCTCCACCATCTCCTGTTTCGTCTACCTTCTCCTCTGAAGCTGTGGAGCAGTCCTCACGGCTGCACAGTGTTGTGAAAGGCAGAACAAACCACTATAATTTTGGAAATTCTTTCTAGTGCACACCAAAGAGGGCCCCATATCTGTCAAGACGTTGGAATTGCAACTCCAGTGTCCTGATAGGGTGGCACAATGTTCAGCACTGCTGCCTCAGCGCCAGGGTCTCAGGTTCGATTCCTAGCTTGGGTCACTGTCTGTGCGGAGTCTGCACGTTCTCCCCGTGTCTGCGTGGGTTTCCTCCGGGTGCTCCGGTTTCCTCCCACAGTCCAAAGATGTGCAGGTTAGGTGGAATGGCCATGATAAATTGCCCTTAGTGTCCAAAAAGGTTAGGTGGGGTAATGGGGATAGGGAGGAGGCGTGGCCTTAAGTAGGGTGCTCTTTCCAAGAGCCGGGGCAGACTCGATGGGCATAAAGGCCTCCTTCTGCACTGTAAATTCTATGATACTATGAAAGACGGACATCACTTACTTGCCATTGTACGACTGGGCAGCACAATAGCACAGTGGTTGGCACTGTTGCTTCACAGCGCTAGGATTCCAGGTTCAATTCCTGGCTTGGGTCACTGTCTGTGTGGAGTCTGCACCTTCTTCCCGCGTGGGTTTCCTCCAGGGCCTCCGGTTTCCTCCCACAAGTCTCGAAAGACGTGCTGTTAGGTAATTTGGACATCCTGAATTCTCCCTCCGTGCATCCGAACAGGCGCCGGAATGTGGTGACCAGGGACTTTTCATAGTAACATCATTGCAGTGTTAATGTAAGCCTACTTGCAACAATAAAGATTATTATTATTATTAGACCAGGATGACCTGCAAGCAGTTGCTCCTTGCACCGTTGGAGGTCCTCGCTGCCAATGGAGTTCTCATTGGGTTTATGAAGAAAATGGTATCTGGCTACCAGAGCCACGAATGTCGTGAATTAAAAAAATTCCTTATCTAGCGGGACCCTTTACAACACTTTGCTAATGATCAAGATTAAACTGATGGAGCAGTAATTGGCCGAGTTGGATTTGTCCTGCTTTTTTTGATAGGACATACCTGGGCAGTTGTCCACATTGCTCGGTACTTGCCAGTAGCTGTACTGGAACAGCTTGGCTAAGTGCGCAACTAGTTTTGGAGCACAAGTATTTAGTATTTCTGGATATCACGTGGAGTGAATCAAATTGGCGGAAAACTGGTAATCTATGATGCTGGAGACCTCATGAGGAGATGGAGATCGATCATCTACTTGACTCTTCTGGTTGGAGCTTGGTGTGCTGGACTCCATATCATGGAGGATGGGATATTTGTGGAACTGCCTCCTCTAGTGAGCTGTTTAATTGTCCATCACTTAAAAAGCGCAGGAGCTGCAAGTCAGAGCGGAGACTTAAAAAGCGCAGGAGCTGCGAGTCAGAGCGGAGATTTAAAAAGCGCGGGAGCTGCGAGTCGGAGCGGAGATTTAAAAAGAGCAGGTGCTGCGAGTCAGAGCGGAGATTTAAAAAGCGCAGGTGCTGCGAGTCGGAGCAGAGATTTAAAAAGCGCGGGAGCTGCGAGTCGGAGCGGAGATTTAAAAAGACCAGGAGCTGCGAGTCGGAGGGGAGATTTAAAAAGCGCGGGAGCTGCGAGTCGGAGCGGAGATTTAAAAAGCGTGTGAGCTGCGAGTCGGAGGGGAGATTTAAAAAGACCAGGAGCTGCGAGTCGGAGCGGCGATTTAAAAAGCGCGGGAGCTGCGAGTCGGAGCGGAGATTTAAAAAGCGTGTGAGCTGCAAGTCGGAGGGGGGATTTAAAAAGACCAGGAGCTGCGAGTCAGAGCGGAGATTTAAAAAGCGCTTGAGCAGCGAGTCAGAGCGGAGATTTAAAAAGAGCAGGAGCTGCAGTCGGAGCGGAGATTTAAAAAGCGCTTGAGCTGCGAGTCGGAGCGGAGATTTAAAAAGAGCAGGAGCTGCGAGTCAGAGCGGAGATTTAAAAAGAGCAGGAGCTGCGAGTCGGAGCAGAGATTTAAAAAGCGCCGGAGCTGCGAATCGGAGCGGAGATTTAAAAAGATCGCGGCCTAGTTTCGGGAGCCGTTCGGAGGAGGAGGAGCAGTCTCTGTCAGGGAGAGAACCTGAGAACATCTGAGACCCTCAGAAGGTAAGTACGTGATTTTTGCTCATTTTTACTTTTATTACCTTTTCAAATTGTGTGTGTGGGGGGGGGGGGGCGGGGGAATTGAAGTGACATCACAGAAAAGCTATGACCTGAGTGGCTGGTTGGGACTCTACACTAAATTAAAAAAATTAAGCATTGGTAACTAATTAAACATAATTACTTAATTATAATTTAGAGGGATATCTAAGCCAGAGATCGGAGAGTACTATATTTAGCTTTCACTTTTATAGTAGAAATCTAGTGCTAGGAAACAGATAGTTAACAGTAACTTTAAAACATTTAAAAAAAACTTTAAACTTTAATTTATTAATTAATTGACGCAATGTCAGTTAGAGGGGTGCTGTGCTCTGACTGTGAGATGTGGCAGGTCCGGGAGGCTTCCAGCGTCCCGGATGGCTTCATCTGCAGAAAGTGTACCCAACTGGAGCTCCTCACAGACCGCATGGTTCGGTTGGAGCAGCAATTGGATGCACTTAGGAGCATGCAGGTGGCGGAAAGCGTCATAGATGGCAGTTATATAAATGTGGTCACACCCAAGGTGCTGGCAGAGAAATGGGTGACCACCAGAAAGGGCAGGCAGTCAGTGCAGGAATCCCCTGTGGTTGTCCCCCTCTCGAACAGATATACCCCTTTGGATACTGTCGGGGGGGATAGCCTATCAGGGGAAAACAGCAGCAGCCAGAGCAGTGGCACCACGGCTGGCTCTGATGTTCAGAAGGGAGGGTCAAAGCGCAGAAGAGCAATAGTAATAGGGGACTTTATAGTCAGGGGTACAGATAGGCGCTTCTGTGGACGTGAAAGAGACTCCAGGATGGTATGTTGCCTCCCTGGTGCCAGGGTCCAGGATGTCTCCGAACGGGTAGAGGGCATCCTGAAGGGGGAGGGCAAACAGGCAGAGGTTGTTGTACATATTGGTACTAACGACATAGCCGAAGGGCGGATCTGGGGAGGTGCGGGCCATGGACCAAGGGCTGGCCTAGGAAAGGCCATGGCTGATCGACAGGGGAGGGGGGAAAGTGCCCCCCCCCCCCCCGCGGCCAGACTGGTTACGTGGAATGTTTGTGGCCTGAATGGGCCGGTCAAGAGGGCCCGTGTGTTCGCACACTTGAGACAGTTAAAGGCGGACATGGCCATGTTACAGGGGACACACTTGAAGCTGGGGGATCAATTTAGACTGAAAAAGGGATGGATCAGATCGGTGTTCCATTCAGGATTGGACTTTAAAACAAGTGGGGGTGGCCATCCTAATTAACAAAAGGGTGGCGTTTGAGGTGGGGAACATAGTGATCTCTATATGTGCATGAACACAAGGGGTTAATATGTAGTCAGTAGCACCACATGAGCACTAGAGGGCCGGACCAACACGGGTATAAAAGGCAACCACATTGGCTCTCTCGGGGGTGCACTGTGACCAGGGCAATAGCAGAGTAGTTCAGATGGCTAGTGGAGTTACGTATAATTACCGTAGTTAGATCTTGTTAACCTTATCACTAGTATCAAAGTTAAAGTAAAGAACTCATGCAATTATTGTTATAGTTACTCAATAAACCTTTTGTTACTACTGGACGAGTTCGAGTATCCTTCATCGATATTCAGAAGACCTCATCACTAACCAAGGTTTGAGTAGCACATGTTACCTACCACACAGGTAACAAAACAGGGAAAATGGAGACAGACCCGGGAGGCAGATTTATTATGGTGAGCGGGAAACTGGAGGGAATGGCAGTAGTGCTGGTAAATGTATATGCCCCAAACTGGGATGATGTTGCGTTTGTTAGGAAGATGCTGGGAAAAATCCCAGACCTCAACTCGCACCAGTTGATTATGGTGGGTGATTTTAACATGGTCTTGAATCCTAGGATGGACCGGTCGAGTTCTATGTCGGGGAAAGTATCAGCAAAGGCGAAAGAGCTGCGGGGGTTCATGGAGCACATGGGAGGTGTTGATCTGTGGAGATTGGAGAAGCCAAGGAGCAAGGAATATTCATTCTATTCTCGTGTGCACAAGGTGCACTCCAGAATCGATTTTTTTATATTGCACAAAACATTGTTAGCGGGGGTGATGGACACAGAGTATTCAGCAATTGTAGTATCGGACCATGTGCCACATTGGCTAGACCTACAGGAGAACACGGGAAACTCTCAGTGGAGGCTAGATGCAGGGCTGTTAGCAGACGATAAGATATGTGAGCGAGTGAGGGAGGCCATTCGGGAGTATTTAAAAACCAACGATACAGGAAAGACCGTGGCTGGGGTGGTGTGGGAGGCATTGAAGCGGACATCAGAGGGGAATATATTTTGATTCGGGCCCATAGGGAGAGGGCTGAACGGGCGGAGCTCGACAGTCTAGTTGGAGAAATCTTGACTGCAATTCTCTGGTCCGGCACCAGAGTGCCGGCACCGGCGCCAAAACGGGAGTACTTTACTCCGGCGCTGGTTCTGAGACCTGATTCTCGGAACCTGGGGGGGCCAGTATGGCTGCCGGTCCCGGCGTCGACCCGGCGCCGCGGGGTCTGCGCATGCGCAGTTGGGCCAGCGCCAACTAGCGCATGCGCACTGGCCGTCATCCCCGCGCCTGCCCCGACGCCAATGGCGCAGGGATCCAGGAGCCGGCGCGGAAGAAAGGAGGTCCGCAGCCAGAGAGGCCGGCTCGCCGATCGGTGGGCCCCGATCGCGGGCTAGGCCACTACGGAGGGCCTCCCCGGGGTTGGACCTTCAACACTGAGGTCCCAGCGGCCCAGAGCATGTTAGAACGGCGCCGGCTGGACTCGGATTTTGTTGGAAGGCCGCTCGGCCCATGTGGGCCGGAGAATCGCGGCGCCGCCGGAGGATCGCTGCTACGGCCGTTTGCGGCGATTCTCCGTGCGGCCGGGCGCCATTCACGCGTGCCCATTTTCACAGGGGTGGGAGAATCACGTCCCGGCATCAGGGCGGCGTGGCGCGAATCACGCGGCGTCGCGGCGAATCTCCCACTCAGCAGGGGGGGGGGTCGGAGAATCTCTCCCCTTGCGTGTGGATAGGAGATATGCGGAGTCTCCAAATGAGGAGCTCCTGAAAGAGCGTCAGAGACTTCAAATGGATTTTGGGCTCCTTTCCACAGGCAAGGAGGAGGGACAGCTGAGGAGGGTAAAAGGGGCAATGCATGAATATGGGGAGAAAGCTAGCACGATGTTGGCACATCAGCTGAGGAAACAGGAGGCTGGTTTAGCACAGGGCTAAATCGCTGGCATTGAAAGCAGACCAAGGCAGGCCAGCAGCACGGTTCAACTCCCATACCAGCCTCCCCGAACAGGTGCCGGAATGTGGCGACTAGGGGCTTTTCACAGTAACTTCATTTGAAGCCTATTTGTGACAATAAGCGATTTTCATTTTTCATTTTAATTTCAGGAGGCGGCGAGAGAGATAGGGAAAATTAAGTATGTGAGGGGGAAAGTAGTGAGGGACCTGGGGGCAGTTAATGATGTCTTCCGTGAATTCTATAGCCGTTTGTACGAGTCGGAAACCCCTGCGGGGGAGATGGGAATGAACCAATTCCTGGAGAGGCTATAGTTCCCGAAGGTAGATGAGGAGTTGGTGGAAGGCTTGGGGGGCCCAATTGGGCTGTGTGAAGTGATAGACGGACTGGGGGCAATGTACTCGGGTAAGGCCCAGGACCTGATGGATTCCCAGTGGAATTTTATAAAAAGATTTTGGGGCTAGTGGGGCCGCTGTTAGTCAAGGCTTTCAATGAATCTAAGGAGTTGGGGCTGCTTCCCCCAACACTATCATAGGCATCAATCTCTCTCATCCTGAAGCGACCAATTTCCCTTTTAAATGTAGATGCTAAATTACTGGCAAAGATCTTGGCCACCAGAATAGAGGATTGTGTCTCGGAGGTAATAGGTGAGGATCAGACGGGATTTGTGAAGGGCAGGCACCTGACGTTCAATATTAGACGGCTTCTCAATGTTATAATGATGCCAGCGGAGGGGCGCGATGTTGAGGTGGTAGTAGCCATGGACGCGGAGAAGGATTTCAACCAGGTGGAGTGGACATACTTCTGGGACATTTTAGCCAGGTTTGGATTCAGGCAGGGATTTGTGGACTGGGTCCGGTTGTTATATCAGGCCCCGGTGGCAAATGTGAGAACCAACTGAACTCGGTCAGAATATTTTAATCTCGGGAGAGGGACAAGGCAGGGATGCCCGCTCTCCCCATTACTGTTTGGCCCTGGCCATTGAGCCTTTAGCAATGGCCCTTAGAGCATCGAGTGCGTGGCGGGGAACAGTGAGGGGGGGGTGGAGCACAGGGTTTCTCTTTATGCGCATGACTTGCTGCTCTATGTTACAGACCCAGTGGGGGGGAATGACCGAAATCATGGAGGTACTGGGAGAATTTGGGCAATTTTCAGGCGACAAGCTGAATGTGGTAAAGAGCGAGATGTTTGTGATCCAGGCACGGGGACAGGAAAGGAGACTGAGGGAGTTACCTTTTAAAGTGGTGGCAGGGAGTTTCAGATGTTTAGGGATTCAAGTGGCTAAAGAGTGGGGGCAGCTCCACAAGTTAAATCTGGGCAAAGCGGTCGATCAAATGAAAAGGGACTTCACAGATGGGACATGCTCCCGCTGACGCGAGCGGGAAGGGTCCAGACGGTGAAGATGACAGTCCTCCCAAGACTGCTTTTCTTTTTTCAATGCCTTCTGATTTTTGTCCCAAAGGCTTTTTTTAGAAAAATAAATGTGGCGATGACAGGTTTTGTGTGGGCGGGGAAAACCCCGAGAGTAAAGAGGGTACTCCTGGAGCGGGGGCGTGTGGAGGGGGACCTGGCCCTCCCGAGCTTTATTAATTATTGCTGGGCGGTCAACATATCGATGGTCAGGAAGTGGGGAGGGGTCGGCTTGGGAACGAGTAGAAGCGGCAACCTGCAAGGGTATGAGTTTGGAGGCTTTACTAACAGCGCCTGTGCCGTTTTCGCCGTCTCAATACTCTACAAGCCCTGTGGTGGTGGCAGCCCTAAGGGTGTGGGAGCAATGGAGGCAGCACATGGGACTGGAGGGGGTATCAGTGTGGTCTCCGATTTGTAACAATCACCGGTTTATCCCGGGAAGGCTGGATGGGGGCTTCAGGAAGTCGCAGCAGGCAGGGATCGAGAGATTTGGGAATTTATTTATCCAGGAGGGCTTTCCGACCTTGAAGTTTGAGGTGGGGGAAATGGGTTTCGATATCTTCAGGCCCTGGACTTTGTCCGGAGGCAGGTTCCAAACTACCCTCGTCTCCCCTGAGGGGACTACAGGATAAGGTGGTGTCAAAAACTGGGGTTGGAAAGGGGAGGATTTCGGAGATATAGAAGGAATTGATGGAGTGGGAGGGAGCTCCGATCAGGGAGGTGAAGCGGAAGTGGGAAGAGGAGCTAGGAAGAGAGCTGGAAATGGAAAAGTGGGAAAAAGCCTTGAAGAGAGTCAATTCATCTTCGTCCTGTGCCAGACTTAGCCTGATCCAGTTCCAGGTGGTCCACAGGGCCCACATGACGGTAGTCCGGATGAGCAGGTTCTTTGGGGAGGTGGAGGATAGTTGAGGATAGTGGAGGATGGGCGGTGTGGGGGCAGTCCGGCAAACCATGTGGATATGTTCTGAGCATGTCCGAAGTTGAGGGGATTTTAGCAGGGATTTGCAGACGTTGGGCGACATTCTCCGACTCCCCGCCGGGTCGGGGAATCGCCGGGGGCTGGCGTGAATCCCGCCCCCGCCGGTTGCCGAAGACTCCGGCACCAGAGATTCGGCGGGGGCGGGAATCGGGCCGCGCCGGTTGGCAGGCCCCCCCGCTCGATTCTCCGGCCCGGATGGGCCGAAGTCCCGCCGCTAAAATGCCTGTCCCGCCGGCATAAATTAAATCACCTACCTTACCGGCGGGACAAGGCGGCGCGGGCGGGCTCCGGGGTCCTGGGGGGGGGGGCGCGGGGCGATCTGGCCCCGGGGGTGCCCCCACGGTGGCCTGGCCCGCGATCCGGGCCCACCAATCCGCGGGCTGGCCTGTGCCGCGGGGGCACTCTTTCCCTTCCGCCTCCGCCACGGTCTCCACCATGGCGGAGGTGGAAGAGACTCCCTCCACTGCGCATGCGTGGGAAACTGTCAGCGGCCGCTGACGCTCCCGCGCATGCGCTGCCCCGAGATGTCATTTCCGCGCCAGCTGGCAGGGCAACAAAGGCCGTTTCCGCCAGCTGGCCGGGCGGAAATTCCTCCGGCGTCGGCCTAGCCCCTCAATGTTGGGGCTCGGCCCCCAAAGATGCGGAGCATTCCGCACCTTTGGGGCGGCGCGATGCCTGTCTGATTGGCGCCGTTTTGGGCGCCAGTCACCGGACATCGCGCCGTTTCGGGAGAATTTCGCCCGTTATGTCATAAGTCCTGGGAGGGAGGGTAACCCAGAGTCCAGAACTGGCAATATTTGGGGTGTCGGATGATCCGGGGGCCAAGGTGGGGGGGGGGGAGGGAGGGAGGCCGATGTCCTGGCCTTCTCCCCTCTGGTGGCCGGGAGACGGATTTTGCTGGGATGGAGGGACTCGGAGCCCCCGATGTCAGGTGTGCGGGTCAGCGATATGGCAGGGTTTCTCAGCCTTGAAAACATCAAGTTCGCCTTGAGAGGGTCAACTCAGGGGTTCGCCCAGAGATGGCAACTGTTCATCGATTTCTTCAAAGAAAATTGAACATCAGCAGTAAAGGTTGGGGGGGGGGGGGGGGGGGGTGGTGGAGAAGGTGGGGGGGAATACAATAGGAGGCATGGCAATGTGAGATAAGGACAGGGAACTCAGTGTGCGGGTAGTTAGGAAATATGGCGCGGGCAGTTGGGGACATTGTTTTTTTTTTAGGGTTTTTGTACATGTGTCGGCCCAAGCGGTTGTTTAAGAAATGTTAATGTGTTAAACTGTGAAAATTACAAATGCTTCAATAAAATATTTTCTAAAATAAAAGAATAGTTAGGCGCTAATGGTCGGCACGGACGCAATGGACTGAAGGGCCTCTTTCCGTGCTGTAAAACTTTGTGAGAACAAGAAAAAATGATTGTCGGAATTACACAATAGTTGTAGTGTTTCTTTTGTATTTGGTGAAGTTTAAGCTGTGTTGAGCAGTGGTTGGGTGGGGAGGGGAAATCAATGTTTGTTCATGCTAATATTCTACTTTTCAAAAACGTTTGTATTTTTAATTCGGCTGAAGATCAATTGTGTTTTCTTGGCAGGTCGTACAGGTCAAACTTTATAGTTTATACCTGTCGGACAGATAGTCTACTTTCTAACATATATGATACATGGGAGGGTGAAGCATTTGCAAACAACACTGCGCCAAGTGTTACTAAGATTGAGTGGACTAACCATTATTCCTTAAAGGCACTGCTCAAAACAAAAAAGCAAACTTTAGCTATAGGAGTTATTTTTGAGGGATCCGGAAAAGAAACGCAGGGCATGATGGTGCAGTGGTTAGCACTGTTGCCTCACAGCCCCAAGGACCCGGGTTCGATCCTGGCCCCGGGTCACTGTCCGTGTGGAGTTTGCACATTCTCCGTGTCTGCGTGGGTCTCACCCCCACAACCCAAAAAGATGTGCAGGGTAGGTGGATTGGCCACACTAAATTGCCCCTAAATTGGAAAAGAAATGAATTGAGTACTTTAAATGTTTTTAAAGAGGAAAAGAAAGACTTGCATTCATATAGTGCCTTTCATGACCACAGGATTCACCAAAACACTTTTAATACTTTTGGTGTAAACATGTTGTAATGTAACAAATGCGGCAGCCAATTTGTGCACAGCAAGCTGCCAAAAACAATGTGATAAGAATCAGATAATCTGTTTTTATGTTGTTGATTGAGAGATAAGTATCAGCCAGGACACAGCGACAATTCACCTGCTCTTCTTTGAAGTAGCGCCATAGGATCTTTGACATCCACCTGAGGGGCAGGCAGTGCCTGACTTTAACACCTCATCCAAGAAATGGCACCGCGTAGCACTCCAGTAGCACTGCACTGAAGTGTCAATCTAGATTTTGTGCTCAAGTACTTGGAGTGGGGGTTTAACATGCGATTTTTTGACTGAGGAGCAAGAGTGCTAGTAAATGGGCAATGGTTGACACAAATATAAAAATACTCCTCCAGGCCACTTAAAAATCGATGTCACTGTCCTCTTCTGGGATTGCATCCCCTCCCTGATCTATACAAGAAATCCAGGTACAACTCCGCAAAGCCATCCGGAATGCCAAGAGAGAATATCAAACCAAGCTAGAGTCACAGACAGACTCTCGGCGGTTGTGGCAAGGACTAAACAACAGAACGGGCTACAAAGCGAAGCCGAACAGTATCTCTGGCAGCAGCGCACCCCTCCCCGATGAACTCAATGCATTCTATGCTCGGTTCGAGCAGGTAACCAACAATCCGCTGTCGAGTGCCCCAGCAGCCCATAATTCACCCATACCCACCATCACAGCTTCCGAAGTCAGATTGGCCTTCCTGAAAGTGAACGCTCGGAAGGCGACGGGCCCAGACGGGATCCCTGGTCGTGCACTCAGAGCCTGCGCGGACCAGCTGGCAGAGGTATTCACGGATATCTTTAACCTGTCCCTACTCCACTGCGAGGTACCCACCTGCTTCAAGAAGACCACCATCATACCGGTACCAAAGAAGAACCAGGCAACGTGCCTCAATGACTACCGACCAGTGGCCCTGACTTCAGTCGTACTGAAGTGCTTCGAGAGGTTGATCATGAAGCGCATCACCTCCATACTCCCAGAATGCCTTGATCCACTGCAATTCGCATACCGCTGCAACCGATCCACATCAGACACCATTTCCCTGGCCCTACACTCATCCCCAGAGCATTTCGAAAACAAGGATTCCTACATTAGACTCTTATTTATTGACGACAGCTCCGCCTTCAACACCATAATCCCAGCCAAGCTCATATCAAAGCTCCAAAACCTAGGACTTGGTTCCCCACTCTGCAACTGGATCCTCGATTTTCTGGCCAACAGACCACAATCAGTAAGAATGAACAACACCTCCTCCACAATAGTCCTCAACACCGGCGCCCCACAAGGCTGCATACTTAGCCGCCTACTCTACTCCCTGTACACACACGACTGCGTGGCAAAACTTGGTTCCAATACCATCTACAAGTTTGCTGACGATACGACCATAGTGAGCCGGATCTCGAATAACGATGAGTCCGAATACAGGAGGGAGATAGAGAACTTAGTGGAGTGGTGTAGCGACAACAATCTCTCCCTCAATGCCAGCAAAACTAAAGAGCTGGTAATCAACTTCAGGAAGCAAAGTACTGTACACACCCCTGTCAGCATCAACGGGGCCGAGGTGGAGATGGTTAGCAGTTTCAAGTTCCTAGGGGTGCACATCTCCAAAAATCTGTCCTGGTACACCCACGTCAACGCTATCACCAAGAAAGCACAACAGCGCCTATACTTCCTCAGGAAACCAAGGAAATTCAGCATGTCCACATTGACTCTTACCAACTTTTACAGATGCACCAAAGAAAGCATCCTATCAGGCTGCACCACAGCCTGGTATGGCAACTGCTCGGCCCAGGACCGCAAGAAACTTCAGAGAGTCGTGAACACCGCCCAGTCCATCACACAAACCTGCCTCCCATCCATTGACTCCATCTACACCTCCCGCTGCCTGGGGAAAGCGGGCAGTATAATCAAAGATCCCTCCCACCCGGCTTACTCACTCTTCCAACTTCTTCCATCGGGCAGGAGATACAGAAGTCTGAGAACACGCACGAACAGACTCAAAAACAGCTTCTTCCCCACTGTCACCAGACTCCTAAATGACCCTCTTATGGACTGACTTCATTAACACTAACTACACCTTGTATGCTTCATCCGATGCCAGTGCTTATGTCGTTACATTGTATATGTTATGTTGCCCTATTATGTATTTTCTTTTATTCCCTTTTCTTCTCATGTACTTAATGATCTGTTGAGCTGCTCACAGAAAAATACTTTTCACTGTACCTCGATACACGTGACAATAAACAAATCCAATCCAATCCAATCCTTTCACTTGCTTGTACCAGGCAGGTTCTACACTGGAGCCATCAGAGTGTCATCATTGTCTAAATAGCGTGTTGCTCAAAATGTATTTCTTGACCTTTTAGTGCCGTGAAAAGGAGTTTGTTACTGCTTGGTGGTCAGTACTGCAGTGGTTTCTCACATCTCAGTTAATATTGGATCTTTAAAAAAATTATCAGTCTTTGCTGATTTGAAGCCTCAAACACCTTTTGCCTGCAGAACTTGAAAAAGATCCAAGATCAGTAACCAGGCACTCATGTACTGAAGGAGTCAATCAAGCAGTCTTACATCAAAAGTAGCACACTATTGAAACAACGTTACAGTCTACATATTAACTGCCTTATATCCCTTCAATGTGTTATCAATCACAGAAGCTTGAGCCAGCCTAACGGCAGGTCAATTCTGAACCATTGCTGACTGATAAGTGTTACCATATGTAGTTAATCTTGTTTGTAGTGTGCCCTACAACGGCACCTTCTGGCCCCAAGCTTCCAATTTCTTGGATGTGTTTCAATGGATAAAGGATTTATTCTTCAAAATAGACATATAGCTTGCGAACACTAGGATTAGTTAGAATTGTACAAGAGAAGTGACTCTCTCAATAGCTATTATGGAATCATCATTTGTCTACCTTAGCCTGAGGTTACAAGAATTTAAAACAAACCATTTCACCTTGAATTTTTGGCATCCCATAAAAGTAGTTGAAGTGCCGTGGATATAAGTAACTTTGTCCTGATCCTTCAGGAATAGCAGATATCCCTGGATGGATGATAATCAGGTTTCATCTTAGATGTCAGAGCACCAGCAGTACTGACTCATCCTTTCTGACTCAAGAAATCCCAAAGAGGTTGACTGGAATCAGAGGGAAAGCTGAAATTTGGAAGTGCGTGAACCAGACTGGAGCTGAAATTCTGCTGCAATGATAACTTTTGTTAAGCCCAAGCTGAGGGAAAAGTCTGCAGTATATTTATTTTGCCAAAATCTGTGTCCATTTGTTCAAACCAACATGCCAGGTTGCCATCAAGAAATTCTGCCATGATTAACATAACTGAGCCGGTGTTGGTGGCCATTTTGTTGGGATAAGCTTCCTAATGGAGGACTTCAAAGGTTTAATTCTAGCTTTGGTGCAGATTGATCATTGAGCCAGAAACGCTCCAGAGATGCAGAGCGTTCTGGTCGAGAGTCCATGCACTTTTATAGAACCATAACAGCTAGCCAGCGAAACTACAAGTTCTAGGACAGATAATCTGTGACAATAATTCCCGAGGGTGCAAATTGGAGAACAATTGGCCCAGTTTTCTCCCAGCTGGGAGATCTCAGCCCATTTCATAGAATCACTATAGCGCAGGAGGCCATTCAGCCCAGAGTCTGCACTGACCCTCTGAAAGAGCACCATCCCTCGGCCCATTCCCCCACCCTATCCCTGTAACACCACCAAACCTGTACATCTTTGGACAGTAAGGGGCAATTTAGCATTGCCAACCTAACCTGTACATCTTTGAACTTGTGGTCTCATAACTGATAAAGAATAAAGCTACACTTATGCAAGCACCGTTTTAATGTTCTCAGAGTAAACCAAGGTGCTTTTCAACCAATGGGTAACTTTTGACGTACAGTTATTGATATATCGGCCAATTTTCCTGACTAATGACCACTCTGTTCTCAGAAGTCAAACAAATATTTATCCAAGATAAAAAGTTTCATCTCGTTTCTAGCTTTAGACGGACGGCAAACAGCCAAAGGTCATACTTCTGTCACTAGGAGTGAGAATGAATAAGACCATCTACCAAAAGTATCTATCTTTCTATTTTCTGATGTTGTGTTTCAATGTAAAGTAACACCAATGATATTTAGTTTCTGGAATGGTCCCATGGTAGGACGAGCAAAATTTAAAGCGGGCATGTACTGGGAGACCTATGGTGAACTGTGGAACTATTTTAAGAAAAAAAAGATAATAGAATTATGGTGAAACATAGAACGATACAAAAATAATGTTGCCAAATTAAAGTGAAGGCTGCCACTGAAACTCCAAATTAGGCAAAAGTGATCCATTATAAGAGCAAGCTCGTAGGTTATCTGAATTCCCGTCTTTTCTTTGCAGTCTCCTGCCATCCCGACGATACAGCACAAACCAGGAAGTATTGTATCTCTTTCAAGACTACAAAACTTGAAAGGGTCGTCATTCCTGTGATTTTACTATTGGGTGATTGAAATATCAAAACTTTTAAGAAGAACAAACGAGTAAATCTACTTACTTTGCAGACATTAGTAAACAGATCTAATAGTTAGTGCAATCTCTCTAGTCCTATGCCTTGAGGTTTATTTTAAATACGCAAAGACTCTCCATGCATTCAATGTTTCTCTTGCCTTGTGCTGCTGCACCATAATTACTTCAGGATGGTCTAGCCTGCTGCTTTGTTAAATCTGATGAAGGTCAAAGATAGTTGTCCTGACGGAATTATGCTTCAACACTGAAAGCAAGGAAAACTTAAAACATAATGCAGTTTTACAAATCTTTAACATTTTTTTTTAAAGAGACAAAGAGGACATGGCCAACTTATAATAGATCTCTGGAGAGGTCAATCATCTTTCATAACTAATTGTTCAACTCTTTATGTAAAATGTTCTTGGAATAACATTTTTAAAAAATAAATTGAAACTTAAATTTTAAGATATAATTTTTTTTGTTACTTTTCATGAACAACATAATTATTTATTTAGCATTTCCTATTTGTGGATGTCATATAATGAAAAATGGGCTCACTAGATTCAAAAAAACAACATAAAGATTTTTCAATAGTTAACTACCCTCTTTTATCCTCCTCACTTTACTCTTCTTTGTCAGAGGAGCCGTAAATCCATTTGTTCTTATCTAAACTGTATATCTAATTGCTTAAAAAAGCTAACATCCATTTCCATTGTGCTAATAATAATTTAATGCATTTTAATTCACCTGTGTTGAATTGGCACAGCTCAACAGATTTCTTGTTAAAACACCTTACCTCTGCTCCTGTGTGGCACCATCCATTATTGGAGTCATTAATTCAGACGTTCGACAAGGATGGAGAACAAAAAATGGTTGGCCAAGTAAATGGTGCTCCTAGACAAATAAATTAAAAAGAATATTTAAGAACCAGATTATTGTTTCCTACAGGTGTTACCACAGGAAGCCACAATTCAGCACATTATAGCTGTGCTTGCTCCACATTTGCGGCTACCTGCTGGAATCCTTGTTGTTCCACTGTATCTATTATGCACACCTCCTAATTTTTCAAGTATTTTTTGTGCTATTACAGGTATAAGGAACATTTTCAATTTAGCTAACTGCTTGAGAACCAAAAGTGGTTTAATTTTGCAATGTGTGGGAATAGGCAAACATTCAGAGTGCATGCAGCTGGATTAAAAACAAAATGATGGGTCAAAGCTTTCTAAAAGGTAATAAGCTAACGGAGGTTATACAGACATACCTCGTGGTGAATAGAAGTGAGATTAAGTAAACAAAATAAGAAGAAATAACAACAAAACAAAGAGAAGGGAAAGCATACTTTGGAAGATGAAAGGTTCAGAGAGTTTCAATGCTTTTATACAACATTAGAAAGACTCGGCATTGTGTACACTAATTAGAACGGAGGGACATGATTCTGTAGCTTTCACGAAATTTGAAGATTGAATTTTGAAGGTTCAGGCCTCCTGATTGCTGTAATTTAGGCTGAAGATCGGCAGAAACTCCAGAGAAATATAAATGCTGATCTTTCACTGAAGTTACAGCAGTTAATCATAATTAGAACACTGTATGCAATTCTAAGCATTCCGTTATAGAAAGAATATTAAAACGATGGAAAGCACAGAGTACAATTTCATTTAAATCATACCAAAAATAAAAATTGCATAAATGCGTGAAAAAGTAGGCTTTTTCATTGGAGCAGAGAAGGTTGAAGGGAGCAGAGACAGTCAATGGAGATTTTCAAAATCTCAGATGCTTTGAAAGTTTAAATAATGAAAAATAGTTTCTATTGGTTGGTGAATTGGTACCAAGGGGCTCAAATTCAGGATCACTGAGGAATGGAAAGGTAAATTAAAACTGAGAATGCTAGATTGTTGTAAACCAAAGTTATTCCGGGAACTGGGGCGAGGTGGGGATATGGAGTTAGATGGCAAATTAACCATGATCTGACTGAGTAGCAGAATAGGCTTGAGGGACAGAATGGCCCAAGTAGGATCCAAAAAGTAAGGTAACAAAAATAAGCAGAACTGAACACTTAGTACTTACCATTGACACAACTAATTTGTGTCACACAGCCGATCAACTGCAGGAAGTGGATACTGCATCTTGACTGGACACAGTTCGTCGAAAAAAGAATCCAGATTGCCAATTTATCTTATTAAATTGTTAAATCAATATTTTATACCATATGAAACTTCCATACCTCCAATTTATTCGTTAAAATGTATTCTGCAAATTCATCATGTACACCACACTATCAATCATGAAATATTATACATCTAAAATAAGCAACAGCAGCAACAACTTTCAAGCAAATCTACAATCCTTAGTAGAATATGCCAAACAAAATACCTGGGAGTGAGTTGAAGACTAATTGGATCACAGACTGCAGGGAAAAGAAGTCCTAAAGAACATTTCCAGATTGTTTAAAAGAACCTACGTTACCGCTTATAATTATATTATGGAAGGGGAATCTTAAAATAGTTCTGAAAATATTGTAATAAACTACACTTTAATCAAAAGAACAGAACAACTGGGTACCCATTTATTTCAATGAACTGCCAAGACCAGCTGTAACATATTAGCGACAGAATACTCCAACAACAAAGTCCCCAAAATGGACACTTTAACAACCATGCATTCAGTTAATTTTAGTGCTTAAGTCAAATGTTACAGAATTAAATAAATTACATTTATACCCTCAGCACATCTTCAAAGAAAATCTCAAAGTGCTTAATATCCAAAGGTTTACTTTTTAAAGTACGGAAGTTACTTGTTTTGTGGACATACACAGAAGCCAATTGAGCAAAGCAAATTCCCATAAAAGCAAGCTATCTTTTGTAAGCGTTGACAAGGACATATTCTTGTTTTTATTTATATTTGTTCAGCAATTTTCTTCAAGTCTGCACATCTGGCTACCAGTCTCCACTGTGATCATCCTCAGCCAATAGAAACACTTCCTTCAGAAAAGGCAGAAAGACTGGTGCACTGTTAAAGACGGCTGCAGTACAATGATATAGGTCTCAGAATCTTCTATTTTAGCAGTGAGGTCAAATAAAGATTCCAAAGGGATTCTGGACCCAGAAAGTTGTTTAAGTCATTGGTCCATGGTTTCTTTCCTATAACTTCTCCTTTGTGATATGTTTACATCATGGGTCCTTTCCCAATAAATATTTGAACAACCTAATTCTACTTCAACTATCTATCTTTCAATATAATGCTAAGATTTGGGGAAAATTAAGATTAAAAATGAAATTGGGATAAAATAACATAAAAAGTGGAATTGGAGGGCAGCTGGCAGAAGGGATTTTTATATGCAAATTATCACATCAGTGAGAAAAGCAAGTGTTTGCCTACGTGACTCGGGGAAAACAATGGGGTAGAGAAGAGGTAACTTCAAAGTGGAGAGGTAAGGAAATTGACATGTATATGCGAAAAGACAGATCCACAGGGTGGGTAATATCAAATGGGAAAAATTATGTATCCATAACCACAATTACTGGAGCAAGAGACACAGTAGCAGCTACCATCACAGCCACATATAGCTGTAGAAAGAGTATCCCAAAAACAAGTTATTGTTAAATGGACAGTCAGTTAAGATCAAAAATTCAAACCAAGCAGATTTCACCTTCGCTGAAATTGAAGGTGGTTTTCCCAGACGTGGCCAAATGACCTATTTGTGGTAATTATCTGCAGGGTTTAGCTGAAAGAGTTAGATAACATTGGATGTTATTTGGAAACAAAGGGGCATCTCGAGTTCAGGAATCTTAGGTAGTTAGGAACCAAGGAGTAACTTCATGTAATACATTGTATGTATAGCCATGTATAATTAAGTGTTGTCGTGTATTATAGTCCTTCTTGTCGTGTTTTTTTTTCTTATAATAAGTTAGTAAATATTCTTTATTAATTAATCACATAATGACTGGACTATTCCTCCATGGATCGCATATCTTTTCTCACAGTATACCAAATTGAAAATATACACAACTAAGAACCAGGGTTTCAGGTTAACCTTCTGTGTTTGGGATACTTTCGCATTTAACATCCGCAGGGTTCTTAACAATAGTAATTCCCTGCTTTTGTTGCTCTGATCAGCAAACAGCCCAGAGTAAGTAGTGTTTAAAATGGTGGTGCATTGGCTAACACTGAACACTGATCATGGCCAGGAAGATGTTGACAAGGCCAGCAAAAAAACTTAAAATTCCTTAGAGACTTAAAGTAAATGGTTTTTAAATTTGGCCAGTGAAACATTTTGCCAAAAAAAACCTTGATCACTGTAAAGCAAGTCCAGCACTTTTTCCAAGGAATTTCAACAAAACAAAGAAAACACAGATGCAATGCTGTTCCCATAAGTTTGGCAGAAATCCAACACTTCTGAAAATGATGGAAGAAAAATAACTGAAGGAATAGCCCAAGGCCAGGATTAATAAATGATTCAGAAAGCAATGGTCATGTGACAGACATCACAACATAAAAATGTCTTAAAAGAAAAAGAGCTCCTATGAATTCCTTCCACTGAATAAACAGGAAACAAAGGAAGTGAATTTCCATACAGTTTCAGCAGATTGGAATGACAAAATACCATTTTAATTGAAGTAAGGTAATTTAGGTGGAAGTTGTATTCCTCACTTATCAACCTTTAAAAGACTTTCAAGTTGTGTTGTACTTTTTGAGCCTCCCAGTGATATACTCATCAAGTCCCTGGTTGACTTTATTTGCTTCCTACTACCAGTCAAAGCAGTAGGCATACATTTATTGGTCTCACTTGTTAACGCACTTGGGCCAAGTTAGATTGATATATAAATGCTGCAGGAGCCACCCATACCAACTGATTAAATTAGAAGTGAGGACCAAATCTATTTGGCTCCAGCTAAGGAACAATAAAGGTGCAATTACATTGCTCGATTTAGTCTATAGGCCACCTTTAGTCTACAGGCCACCAATTAGTGGGAAGAATGTCAAAGAATAAATCTGCAGAGAGTACAAACATTATAGAGTAGTTAAAATGGGGGACTTTAATTACCTGAATATAGACAGGGATAGTGGTAGTGTAAAGGGTAGTGAGAGGCAAGACGTGAATTTTCAGGAAAACAATTTACAGCAGTATGTGTCTAGTTCGAGAAGAATGGAGGCATTGCTGGACCTGGTTCTTGGAAATTAAGTGTGCCAAGTTGATCAAATGTCAGCAGGGGTGTCATGATATTCAAACACACATCACAACACACACATCATGATAGACAGACCAACAGACCAATCAGCACACATAACACGACAGCCAATCACAGACAAGAGCAGACACAGTATAAGACAAGAAACACGACACCTGCTGGCCAGTCCATCTGGAGACAGGACAAGGCCAGGACCTCATTAACAAGACACTCACATAGTCACCACGTGCTGAGTACCAAGTCAGATGTGTAAATAACTAGTTGGAATAAAACTGCGTTGTATCAATCGCAACCGTGTTGGTTTGTCTGTATCTCAGAGCACCCAACACCACATGGTACCAGTGAGTGAATCGATACTTACCGGCAAATCTGCTATCCTGAGCCATGGACACCCACAACAAACCGCAGCCGTTGCAAGTCGCTGGGAACCTGGGCACCAATTGGAAGCTCTTCAAGCAGCGATTCGAACTGTTCATGCGAGCCAACGAAAAACAGGGCGCCTCGGATGAAACAAAGATTGCCATGCTCCTCACTACTGCAGGTCAGCACGCCATCGATGTATACAACTCCTTGGTGTTCGCGGAAGGCGAGAACAAATCTAAATATGACACGGTCCTCCTCAAGCTCGACCAGCACTTCAACGTTGAGGTCAATGAAAGCTTTGAGAGGTATAGCTTTCAGCAGCGCCTACAAGGTAAGGATGAGCTCTTTCAGCCCTTCCTGACGCACCTCCGCATACTCGCGCAGTCCTGCGGTTACGGCACCACCTCAGAGTCCATGATCCGGGACCAGATCATTTTTGGCATTGCCTCCAGTGGCCTACGCCAGCAGCTTCTAAAAATTAAAGGCCTGACCTTAGCATCTGCAGTTGAAGCCTGTGTCCTGCATGAAAATGCGACCAGCCGCTATGCCCAATTTCAGGCGACCGAATTGGCACGGAGGGGGCCCCAAGCGATCGAATCGGCAAGCCAGGCCGCCCACGAGGCTGGACGCATCCAGGCAATCGGGTTTCTCCCGGCCCGCGGCCCGGACGAGGGCGGCCGTTTCGCGCGCTTTTTTAGGCCTCCCACGTTTGTGCACGCCAAAACCTACGGCAACACTGAGGGACGTGCTGCGCAGGCGCGCCTGATGCAAGACCGAACTGCGCATGCGCAGTGGCATAACGAACGCCATGACGTCATGACGTGCGGCAACTGTGGAGCTGCACATTTAAAAGGGCAATGTCCTGCAAAAACCCGACAATGCCTACGCTGTGGCAAGATGGGCCACTACGCTGCCTACTGTTGAGCGGCTCAACCTGTGGATCTTCCACATCTCCGACCACCTCGCAGACATGTGCGGACCATCCAGCCTCCACATCGCGACATCCAAACCGACGACACAGATGACCAAGACGCCTTCCGGGTTGCGGTCATTGATGTGAACCGGGTCAACACCATCAATCCGGCTGATGAATGGAGTGCCACCCTGACGGTCAACCCGAATTCGTCGCCCACCTACTAGACTGGACTTATGAGACTGTTCACACGTCACATTTTAGCAACTACTGTATTGTAACATGTCACTGTTTTATCGTTCCAGGCCTTGTTTGACAGGTCCAAATTTCAACGTTCTTCTTCTTTTGTTATGGTACAACCTCGTTAGCATGTCACACCTGACATCGCCCCTTGTATATAGTTACGCCACATGTACATGCTGTAAATATCACGCACACACACCTTTAGCTGCACTCAGGACACATTTATATTTATAACCACGTCGGCACATAATCTTGTAAAA
This sequence comes from Scyliorhinus torazame, assembly GCF_047496885.1. NCBI lineage: Eukaryota > Metazoa > Chordata > Chondrichthyes > Carcharhiniformes > Scyliorhinidae > Scyliorhinus > Scyliorhinus torazame. The sequence continues at coordinate 78,237,782 of NC_092715.1, forward strand.
AGATGGGGATGTCATGATATTCAAACACACATCACAACACACACATCATGATAGACAGACCAACAGACCAATCAGCACACATAACACGACAGCCAATCACAGACAAGAGCAGACACAGTATAAGACAAGAAACACGACACCTGCTGGCCAGTCCATCTGGAGACAGGACAAGGCCAGGACCTCATTAACAAGACACTCACATTGTCACCACGTGCTGAGTACCAAGTCAGATGTGTAAATAACTAGTTGGAATAAAACTGCGTTGTATCAATCGCAACCGTTTTGGTTCGTCTGTACCTCAGAGCACCCAACACCACAAGGGGAACATTTAGGAGACAGTGATGAAATGAAATGAAATGAAAATCGCTTATTGTCACAAGTCGGCTTCAGGTGAAGTTACTGTGAAAAGCTCCTAGTCGCCACATTCCGGCACCTGTTCAGGGAGGCTGGCACGGGAATTGTATCATAAGGTTTAGGAAGATGGCAGAAAGGATAATGGGCAATCCGGAGTAAGAATAATTAACTGGCACAGAGCCGACTTCAATGGGGCAAGAATGGAGCTGGGCCGAATAAACCGGAACCAAAGGTTGGCACATAACTGTAGCTGATCAATGGGCTACCTTCAAAGAAGAAATAGTTCAGGCACAGTCAAGGTATATTCCCTCAAAAGGGAAAGATAGGGCAAAGAAATCCAGAGCTCCCTGGATGAAAAGGGGATAAAAATTAAGATAAAGAAGAAAAGGTATGCTTGTGACACTGTCAGCTAAAAATACAATTAGAAACAAGCTGAATATAGAAGGTTCAGAGGGCAAATGAAAAAGCAAACAATAGAACTAAAAAGTGATTGGGAGAAAAGACAGGTAGTCAACATAAAGGAGAATCCCAAAGTCTGCTGTTGGCACATAAATAGTAAAAGTGTGGTAAAAGGGGCAGTAGGGCAGATTCAGGACCAAATAGAGAATTTATAAATGGTATTGGATACAGTACTTAAAATTGACAAAGGACCAGGACCGGATGAGTTGCATTGACGGATATTGACGGAAGTGAGACTGGAAATTGCACAGCACTGGTCACAATCTTTCAGTCTTCCCTAGACTCAGGGGAGGTGCCAAAGGACTGGAGAAATGCGAACATTACACAGAACTGGAGAAATGCGAACATTACGCAGAACTGGAGAAATGCAAACATTACGCATTTGTTCAAAAAATGGTTGTACGGTTAAGGCCAACAATTACAGACCAGTCAATTTAACTTTGGTGGTGGGGAAGCTTCTGGAAGCAATTAGTTGGGATAGAGTTAACAATACGGTGAAAAAATGGAGGTTGATTAGGAAGAGCCAGCATGGATTTCTTAAGGGAAGATGGTGTTTAACTAAAGTCAGAATTCCAGGAGGCACGGAGTGAGGGGCCAAACTGGTTTATTTTAAACAGAAAGTAAATCCGCTCCGCTGCACACAAAACAAACGTTCCAGCCCAGGCAGACCAGGAACTGCCGGTCCAGGTCTGGGAGCTACATTTAAAGGTCCTGTAAGCCTCTGCTCGCTTACTGCGGGAACTCTTATTCTACGAAGCCCATGGAGAGTTCAATCAGCGATCCCTCATGGTCCTCATGAGGGTTATCACGTCCCTCTCCCTTCAAGTCTAAATCATCCCCCCATGCAATTCCAGTACCAGCTTACCCGAACAGGTGCCAGAAAAGGTGGCGACTAGGGGCTTTTCACAGTAACTTCATACTTGTGACAATAAAAGATTATTATTACGCAGTGGCGATAAAGCTTCTTTCACTTCAGCGGTAGCTGGAGCCGGATTTGTTGGGGGGGTGGTTGGTTGTGAAGTGGATTTGGGATCGTCACTTCCTTAATGAGCAGCAAAGGGCCACAGGCGATGGCTCATCTTCAACGCTGACCTCTGACAGAAGATCTATCTGCTTAGTTTCCATTTCGAACTCCGAATCAAGGACGTCGCATCAGCTGAAATCATCTCCGCTGGAGTGGGCTCCATTTCTCAGGTGGTCCAGGTATTTTTTTCACGGCCTTCCCTTGGAATTTGTCAGAAACTGGACCAGTCTTTCCAGTATGATCCCTGTAATTCAATGGGAGCCATCTCCAAAGTTCTGCACATAGATGGCGTTTCATTTCCTGTTCTGAATGTCCTTTCGGGTCTTCTGGTGTTGAAGTTCCTTTTTTGGGTCTCCTGGTTTTACTCCACCCTCCCTTCCCAAGTTGGAAAAAATTAAGCTGAGCCTGGGGCGCAGTCGTCATTCCATTAACAATTCTGCCGATGTGACTCTCATCATCGTGTGCGCCGTGGTTCTAGAATCAAAGAGGAACCAGGCCAATTTTGTTTCCAGGGAACCAGTAGGCTGCTTCTTCATTCCAGTTTTGAATATTTGAGCCGCCCTTTCGGCCAGGCTATTAGATGATGGATTGTGCAACACCGTTCGGATGTGTTGAATACCATTCAACTTCATGAATGCCTGAAATTTTCCGCTGGTAATGGGGGTAGCATTATCGGTACAGAAACTTCGCTGGAGTTTTCTATTGTTGCATGAGAAACTGTGGAGGATTTAAAATGTATTTATAACCATTTTGAGTGGTCGTCAGCCATATTAAGGAACGTCGATCTGAAGAAGGGGACTGAAGTCCACGTGCATCCGTACCCATGGTCTTCCTGGCCATTACTATGGGAGCGTATAGTTCTCATGACACAAGGAGCACTGCTTCACCACATTCTCAATGTCTGAATTGATCCCGGTCCACCAGATGTTGCTCCTTGCAAGTATTTTCAACTTGGGTACCCCGGGGTGTCCATTGTGTCATTCTGTCAGGATTAGGCATCAACTTTGGCAGGGGACAATTACCCGGGCTCCCACAGGATGTTGCCATCTTCTGCACTCAGCTCTTGTCATTTAGTGAGGAAGGGCTTTATGTCATCCGAAGGATCATATGATACAGTTTTTCCAGTGTGGTGTCCTTCTGGGTCCACGCTTGAATCTGCTTCACGGATACTGGCAAGGTATCTGTGCATCTGTACTTTGAGTCTGCCGTGCAGTGCATGAGTACTTTGCATGAGTGCTCACCAAAGAAAGGAACTTTGTGGAAGATGATTCTTGGGTAGGGTGTGTGGACAGTCTGGATCATGTTAACATTGAAAAGGAGGTGGTATTGGGTCTTTTAAAAGATATTAAGGTAGATATGTCTCCTGATTGGATGGGATTTACCCAGAATACTGAGGGAAGCAAGGTAGGAAATTGCTGGGGCCTTGACTGACATCTTTGCATCCTCATTCGCTACAGGTGAGATCCCAGAATACTGGAGAATAGCTAATGTGGTACCGCTGTTTAAGAAAGTTAGCAGGAGTAATCCTGGAAACTATAGGCCAGTGAGCCTCACTTCGGTAGTAGGTAAATTATTGGAGAGAATTCTCAGGGACCCTGTATGTACCCACGGCATACATGGGGTCCTCATATCCGATAATGCTAGCCCCATTACCAGTTTGTACTTGACAAACACATAGATAGGATGGGTATGGAGAGATACGGCACAAGGAAGTGCTGAGGGTTTTGGCAAAGGTTGCTTTTGTGGCCGGTGCGGGCTTGGTGGGCGGAAGGTCTTGTTCCTGTGCTGTATTGTTCTTTGTATCCAAGAGGTTTAAGGTTATGATGGCTTCTTCCAATGCCAGGAAAGGGGCTAAGGCTGTGGACAGCAGGAGGCCACTCAGGGCATCCGCGTTGGCAACGCGTGTTCCTGGGCATCGCTCAAGAGAATATTCATAGGCAACTAACAATAATGCCCAATGTTGGATCTGAGTCGAGGCGAATGGGAGGTATTGCTTTATCCTCTTTGCAAAGGCCCAGCAGGAGTTCATGATCTGTTCCAATTGTGAAATATCAGCCATAGACATAACGGTGGAATATCTTCACCCCAAAAATAACAGCCAATCCTTCTTTTGCGATCTGAGAATAGTGCCTTTCCGCATCTGCCAAGGTTCTGAAAGCATGTGCTGAAGGTCTCTCTGTGCCATTGTCCCATCGATGGGAAAGGACTGCCCCTGTTCCGTATGGAGAGGCATCTTATTTTAATATTAGTTCTCTCTTGGGGGCATAATAAGCCAGGATGTTTGATGATAGTAACCGCTGCTTCACCTTTGTGAAGCTTTCATCCTGCAGCACCTGCCATGACCACTTCTGGTGTTTTTTTTAAGTGTGTGCAGGGGTGTCAATAAAATGGCCAAGTTCGGTATAAATTCCACAGAGTAGTTTACCACGCTCAGGAAAATTTTTTATTCTGTCTTATTTTGTGGGGTTGATGTCGCTTTGATGGCCTTAACTTTATTCTCCATGGAATGCAGGCCTTTTTTTTACCAACTTGGTACCTGAGGAAGATCACTTCACCTGCCCAGAACACACATTTTCTCATTTGAGATGGACATCTGCGTCAGAAAATCATCTCAAAACCTCCAGAAGGTTTGCTAGGTGCACTTTTTCCATGCTCCTGTGATTAGTACGTTGACTAAGCATACTCCCACCTTAGGTAGCCCTTGGAGAATGTTCTCCATCACGCATTGAAAAATGGCGCATGACGACGAGACTCCGAAGGGCAGGCATGTATGTTTGCATAAAGCCTAATGGATGTTGATCGTCAAGTACTTCCTGGGTGTCTCGTCTAAATCTAGCTGGAGGTACGCATGGCTCATATCTTGGACAAAGGGTCACCTGGACTCGAAGCGCTAGCTCTTTTTTCTCCCTATAGATGCTGCCAGACCTGCTGAGATTTTACAGCATTTTCCCTTGGGTTTCGGATTCCAGCATCTGCAGTAATTTGCTTTTATGACTCATATCTACTTTGATTCAGGTTTGACCCCCTGCCAATTGGGCATGGGGTACCAATCTAAACATGAGGCTTTATTAACCATTAGTTTATATTTCCCACAAAGGCGGGCTGACTTGTTGGACTTGAGGGCGGAATCTACCAGTGCACTCACTCTACAAAGTACACTGGTCATATTATCCCGAGATTCAATCTTTGCTTTTTAAAAAAATATTTTTTTATTTTCCTCCTTTTTCAAATTTTCTCCCAAATATACACCCAACAATAAACAATAATCAGTTACGAATGTAATGTCAGTCCCCATATCAATAACAAGGATCCCATCCTCCCACCAAACCCCAGACATTGGCCCGCATGTTAACATAAACAAATGACAAAAAGGAATCAGGAATCACCCATAGTCACCATAACACACACAGTCCCCCTCCCCCCAACCCCTCAAATGTTTGATGTGATCCAATTCTCAAAAGTGCATAATGAATAACTCCCATGAATTGTAGAAACCCACCATTCTTCCCTTCAGTTCAAATTTGACCTTTTCAAGAATTCCAGCAGGTCCCCCCCGCCACGCCAGGGCACAGGATTGGATTGGATTGGACTTGTTTATTGCCACGGGTACCGAGGTACAGTGAAAAGTATTTTTCTGCGAGCATCTCAACAGATCATTAAGTACATGAGAAGAAAAGGGAATAAAAGAAAATACATAATAGGGCAACACAACATATACAACGTAAGTACATAAGCACGGGCATCGGATGAAGCATACAGGGTGTAGTGTTAATGAAGTCAGCCCATAAGAGGGTCATTTAGGAGTCTGGTGACAGTGGGGAAGAAGCTGTTTTTGAGTCTGTTCGTGCGTGTTCTCAGACTTCTGTATCTCCTGCCCGATGGAAGAAGTTGGAAGCGTGAGTAAGCCGGGTGGGAGGGATCTTTGATTATACTGCCCGCTTTCCCCAGGCAGCGGGAGGTGTAGATGGAGTCAATGGATGGGAGGCAGGTTCGTGTGATGGACTGGGCGGTGTTCACGACTCTCTGAAGTTTCTTGCGGTCCTGGGCCGAGCAGTTGCCATACCAGGCTGTGATGCAGCCTGATAGGATGCTTTCTATGGTGCATCTGTAAAAGTTGGTAAGGGTCAATGTGGACATGCTGAATTTCCTTAGTTTCCTGAGGAAGTATAGGCGCTGTTGTGCTTTCTTGGTGGTAGCGTCGACATGGGTGTACCAGGACAGATTTTTGGAGATGTGCACCCCTAGAAATTTGAAACTGCTAACCATTTCCACCTCGGCCCCGTTGATGCTGACAGGGGTGTGTACAGTACTTTGCACAGGGTGGAGAGGTTGATCTCCACCTTAACAAGATCCGCCTTCGGGCGATCAATGAGGATTCAATCTCAACTTTGGTAAGTAAACCGTATGGGACTGGCCATACCCTGAAATATTTGTGTCGAGCATCAGAGTCGACATAGGTCTTTGCCCTTGCTCTCTTTATTCTACCAAGGCCTTTTAGCAATACCTCGGGTATTTGCCAATGACCTCATACAGTCACAGTTTCTTTGTTTAAAACTTTGTCGCCAGTTCAGAAGGATCCTCTGCCCAAGAGGCTGGGTCCTGGTCCTCACACGACTATGAGCAGGAGTCGGCCGTCTGCTGCCCATAGTTAATCTGGATCATGGTGGTCCCCATAATCGTTAGAGGTTCCCATAAACAGAGCCGTGGTTTGCACTATGTTTCATTTATGTCTTGACTTCTATTTTTTTGTACTGTACAATGTCACTTTTTCTATATGCCTAAAATACCTCAATAAAATTGTTTGTTAAAAAAAAAAGGTTCCCCTGTATATGTGGTCAACCTGGCCCTGGTGTGTCAGAAGACTAGGGACAAGATGACCATCCAGAGACGCCAGAAGGTCCCCTTCCTGACGATGGTAACGGCAGTTCCCGCATCCACCTCTATTTCTAGGGATTGGCCGTTGATCAAGAGTGTCACCATTATCGGGGCAGTCTTAAGGGTGATGATTCAGTTTAAGTTGCATCATTTCATCCTCTATGGGCTGACAGACTTGCAAGACCCAAGCCTGAGGTGGCTTTGGCTTCTGGCTTGGACAGCACGCGTACTGCTGATTCTGGCAGCCTTGCCTGGCTTTGGCCACACTTACTGTGGCTGACACTTGTAGTCTTCTGGGAAACTTCCCTGGTATTTCTAGGATTATCTGACCATCTTTTCATATGCCAGAATATCCTGGCTGAATGTTGAGTTGGTGGTGGGTGAGGCACGTGGATGCCTTCACTGGGAATGCTGGTTTTTCTGTATGAGGGTGCTTCCTCCCCCCTTCAGCCTGAGAACACTGCTGTTCAGCATCCCTTGGAGTACTTGGGGCCCCTTTCTCGGCGTTCTTCAAAGATAATGCTAATTCTAGAGCTCTTTTGAGATCTAGGTTGGGTTCTGCCAACAATCTTTTTCATTTTGTGACATTATTCGTCCCACACACTAGCCTGTTGCATGGCATCTCGGTCAGGGATGGGCCAAACTCGGAGTATTCGGCCATCTTCCTTAATCTAGCCAGGAATTCTGTCACAGGTTCCCCAGGTGTCTTCCCAGCCATGTTGAATCTGTAATGGTGGAGGCTTTGGGTCAAGATACAGCAGCTTGTTGAATGTTTTTAGTGTCAGGAGCTGCAGGATAAGTTAGACTCTTAATAAACATCGGGGCCCGCATTCCATCAAAAGGATTTCTATGCATTGGTGCAGAAGAAGTAGTGCATGCATTCGGCATACTGGGGCCAGTCTTCCACGTGCACATAATAAGGCATTTCCATGTTTTTCTATTTGCTTTGTTTCTTATCGGAGTTGTCGTCGGAGAGTTTTGAAAAGGCTGCTCAAAATCCCGTGCTTGATCTTCGTCACCACTGCAATAATTTCAGGAGGCGTGGAGCGAAAGGCCAAACTGGTTTATTTTAAACTGAAAGTAAAGCCTCTACCATGGAACAGAAAACAAACGTCCCAGCCCAGGACTATTGGGAAGTACCATTCCTGGTCTGGGAGCTACATTTTAAGGTCCCGCTCACCGCAGGAACTCATCTTCTCCCAAGTCCACAGAGAGTTCAATCAGCAGCCCCCTGTGGTCCTCGTGAGGGTTATCACATCTAATTTGCTGGAGTTATTTTGATGAGGTAACAGAAAAGATCGATGAGAGTAATGCTGTTGATGTGGTGTATATTGACTTTCAAAAGGCATTCAATACAGTGCTGCACAACAGACTTGTGAGAAAATTCACAGCACATGAAATAAAAGGGACAGTAGCAATGTGGATACAGAATTGGCTGAGCAATAGGAAACCAAGAGTAATGGTTAAAGGATATTGTTTGGGCAGGAGGAGGGTTTGCAGTGGAGTTCCTCAGGGATCAGTTTTGGGACACTTACTTTTCCATATATATATTAATGATCTAAATCTTGGTGTGAATGGGGCAAGTTCAAAGTTTTTGGAGTCATTGTCAACTTTGAGCCGGGCAGTATAGAAAATAAAAAGAACATAGCCAAGTTGGTGGAGCGGGCAGGTGAAGTTCAATGCAGAGAAGTGAGAGATGATATATGTTGGTAGGAAGAACATGGAGCGACAATATAAAATAAGGGGTAGAGAAGAGGTACCTCGGATTTATGTGAATAAGTAATTTGTTATGAAACCGTGGACTGGTGCAGTCAATTCCAGCCCCACTTGACCTGGAGTCACAACATTAGTGAATTAACCAATAATTCTTAGAAAAACATCCTTTGGCCCTTGGCTGCCCAATAATTATAGTCACCAGGTTTGTAAGTTTATACACAATTACTGTTTATCTATAACAAGAAATACAATAAAATATGTAGCAAATACATATTTGATGTGATCCAATTCTCAAAAGTGCATAATGAATAACTCCCATGAATTGTAGAAACCCACCATTCTTCCCTTCAGTTCAAATTTGACCTTTTCAAGAATTCCAGCAGGTCCCCCCCGCCACGCCAGGGCACAGGATTGGATTGGATTGGACTTGTTTATTGCCACGGGTACCGAGGTACAGTGAAAAGTATTTTTCTGCGAGCATCTCAACAGATCATTAAGTACATGAGAAGAAAAGGGAATAAAAGAAAATACATAATAGGGCAACACAACATATACAACGTAAGTACATAAGCACGGGCATCGGATGAAGCATACAGGGTGTAGTGTTAATGAAGTCAGCCCATAAGAGGGTCATTTAGGAGTCTGGTGACAGTGGGGAAGAAGCTGTTTTTGAGTCTGTTCGTGCGTGTTCTCAGACTTCTGTATCTCCTGCCCGATGGAAGAAGTTGGAAGCGTGAGTAAGCCGGGTGGGAGGGATCTTTGATTATACTGCCCGCTTTCCCCAGGCAGCGGGAGGTGTAGATGGAGTCAATGGATGGGAGGCAGGTTCGTGTGATGGACTGGGCGGTGTTCACGACTCTCTGAAGTTTCTTGCGGTCCTGGGCCGAGCAGTTGCCATACCAGGCTGTGATGCAGCCTGATAGGATGCTTTCTATGGTGCATCTGTAAAAGTTGGTAAGGGTCAATGTGGACATGCTGAATTTCCTTAGTTTCCTGAGGAAGTATAGGCGCTGTTGTGCTTTCTTGGTGGTAGCGTCGACATGGGTGTACCAGGACAGATTTTTGGAGATGTGCACCCCTAGAAATTTGAAACTGCTAACCATTTCCACCTCGGCCCCGTTGATGCTGACAGGGGTGTGTACAGTACTTTGCACAGGGTGGAGAGGTTGATCTCCACCTTAACAAGATCCGCCTTCGGGCGATCAATGAGGATTCAATCTCAACTTTGGTAAGTAAACCGTATGGGACTGGCCATACCCTGAAATATTTGTGTCGAGCATCAGAGTCGACATAGGTCTTTGCCCTTGCTCTCTTTATTCTACCAAGGCCTTTTAGCAATACCTCGGGTATTTGCCAATGACCTCATACAGTCACAGTTTCTTTGTTTAAAACTTTGTCGCCAGTTCAGAAGGATCCTCTGCCCAAGAGGCTGGGTCCTGGTCCTCACACGACTATGAGCAGGAGTCGGCCGTCTGCTGCCCATAGTTAATCTGGATCATGGTGGTCCCCATAATCGTTAGAGGTTCCCATAAACAGAGCCGTGGTTTGCACTATGTTTCATTTATGTCTTGACTTCTATTTTTTTGTACTGTACAATGTCACTTTTTCTATATGCCTAAAATACCTCAATAAAATTGTTTGTTAAAAAAAAAAGGTTCCCCTGTATATGTGGTCAACCTGGCCCTGGTGTGTCAGAAGACTAGGGACAAGATGACCATCCAGAGACGCCAGAAGGTCCCCTTCCTGACGATGGTAACGGCAGTTCCCGCATCCACCTCTATTTCTAGGGATTGGCCGTTGATCAAGAGTGTCACCATTATCGGGGCAGTCTTAAGGGTGATGATTCAGTTTAAGTTGCATCATTTCATCCTCTATGGGCTGACAGACTTGCAAGACCCAAGCCTGAGGTGGCTTTGGCTTCTGGCTTGGACAGCACGCGTACTGCTGATTCTGGCAGCCTTGCCTGGCTTTGGCCACACTTACTGTGGCTGACACTTGTAGTCTTCTGGGAAACTTCCCTGGTATTTCTAGGATTATCTGACCATCTTTTCATATGCCAGAATATCCTGGCTGAATGTTGAGTTGGTGGTGGGTGAGGCACGTGGATGCCTTCACTGGGAATGCTGGTTTTTCTGTATGAGGGTGCTTCCTCCCCCCTTCAGCCTGAGAACACTGCTGTTCAGCATCCCTTGGAGTACTTGGGGCCCCTTTCTCGGCGTTCTTCAAAGATAATGCTAATTCTAGAGCTCTTTTGAGATCTAGGTTGGGTTCTGCCAACAATCTTTTTCATTTTGTGACATTATTCGTCCCACACACTAGCCTGTTGCATGGCATCTCGGTCAGGGATGGGCCAAACTCGGAGTATTCGGCCATCTTCCTTAATCTAGCCAGGAATTCTGTCACAGGTTCCCCAGGTGTCTTCCCAGCCATGTTGAATCTGTAATGGTGGAGGCTTTGGGTCAAGATACAGCAGCTTGTTGAATGTTTTTAGTGTCAGGAGCTGCAGGATAAGTTAGACTCTTAATAAACATCGGGGCCCGCATTCCATCAAAAGGATTTCTATGCATTGGTGCAGAAGAAGTAGTGCATGCATTCGGCATACTGGGGCCAGTCTTCCACGTGCACATAATAAGGCATTTCCATGTTTTTCTATTTGCTTTGTTTCTTATCGGAGTTGTCGTCGGAGAGTTTTGAAAAGGCTGCTCAAAATCCCGTGCTTGATCTTCGTCACCACTGCAATAATTTCAGGAGGCGTGGAGCGAAAGGCCAAACTGGTTTATTTTAAACTGAAAGTAAAGCCTCTACCATGGAACAGAAAACAAACGTCCCAGCCCAGGACTATTGGGAAGTACCATTCCTGGTCTGGGAGCTACATTTTAAGGTCCCGCTCACCGCAGGAACTCATCTTCTCCCAAGTCCACAGAGAGTTCAATCAGCAGCCCCCTGTGGTCCTCGTGAGGGTTATCACATCTAATTTGCTGGAGTTATTTTGATGAGGTAACAGAAAAGATCGATGAGAGTAATGCTGTTGATGTGGTGTATATTGACTTTCAAAAGGCATTCAATACAGTGCTGCACAACAGACTTGTGAGAAAATTCACAGCACATGAAATAAAAGGGACAGTAGCAATGTGGATACAGAATTGGCTGAGCAATAGGAAACCAAGAGTAATGGTTAAAGGATATTGTTTGGGCAGGAGGAGGGTTTGCAGTGGAGTTCCTCAGGGATCAGTTTTGGGACACTTACTTTTCCATATATATATTAATGATCTAAATCTTGGTGTGAATGGGGCAAGTTCAAAGTTTTTGGAGTCATTGTCAACTTTGAGCCGGGCAGTATAGAAAATAAAAAGAACATAGCCAAGTTGGTGGAGCGGGCAGGTGAAGTTCAATGCAGAGAAGTGAGAGATGATATATGTTGGTAGGAAGAACATGGAGCGACAATATAAAATAAGGGGTAGAGAAGAGGTACCTCGGATTTATGTGAATAAGTAATTTGTTATGAAACCGTGGACTGGTGCAGTCAATTCCAGCCCCACTTGACCTGGAGTCACAACATTAGTGAATTAACCAATAATTCTTAGAAAAACATCCTTTGGCCCTTGGCTGCCCAATAATTATAGTCACCAGGTTTGTAAGTTTATACACAATTACTGTTTATCTATAACAAGAAATACAATAAAATATGTAGCAAATACAACTGGTTAACTATTGATTCCTAATTTCTCAATTAAACTTGCCTCCCACCCTCTACACACACACACACACAAGACAGACAAACACAGAGAGAAAAGGGGTCAAAAATCATATGTGAAAGGGAAAAATGTCTTTGTTCAGATGGTGGTTTCCGTCGCTGTACTCCTCTTCAAACTTTGCTTTCAGTTTGTGGTTCCTATTATAGATTCATGCAGGTCTCTGTAGTTTCAAAAATATAGCATTCACAGCCGTTCTGGAGAGATAGGGAAAGTTCTTATCTTTGTCTGCAGCCTGCAATGGTTTTCCTGTAGATTCATTCATTCAGATTCTCTGCAGCTTCAGGAATACAGTGCTCACAGCCTTTCTGGAGAAAACATAGAGAAGGGAGTGTGGGATCTTGTCCCTTTGCTGCCAGGACTCAAACTGAAAATCCTTGAGACTCTAAAAATCATTCTACTGGGACAGGATCCGATAACCACCTGTTACCAGACAGAGTACGGCCTTTTGGCCAATTCATTGGCCACCAGTCAATCAAACCGAGCTCCACGCCATCTCTCTCTCTGGTGCCAACAAGTCTGAGGCCTCCTGTTCAAACCAGTGGAGACTAGCAGAGTATTCTCTCCTGTAACCTCCGAATTCTGCCACTTGACTTAAAGACACATGCCCATTAATCATCCATGGATCAAAAATAATAACGGCAAAATAAAAGGCGGAAATAAGGGAATAAACAGGAAGGACTCTTACACATTGAAGGTGGCAGGACTGGTGGAAGGAACAGTTAATAAACTGCGAAACAAATTAAGGGAACATGTCCCTAAATGGATGTGCCAAGCGCAAACAAAAAATGCAGTAATAGTGTCCCGCACTATTCAAATAAAATTTTTTCTCGAATCCATCCAAATATTCTGAACTTAACCAATATTAGTTTCACTTGACGTCACTGCTGTTTGTGGGACCTTTATTGTGGAAAATGAGCACCACATTTCCCAACATAATTTGTGACGACACTTCAAAATAAAGTTAAGTGCCTTCAGGCTTTTCTGAGACACCGAATAAGATACCACATGAATTTTGAATTTCTGGTGCATGACACTGCTGGAAGCCATTTCTTCATGAGACAAAATTACCTCTGTGCACAGAATTCTGGATTTTTCTCTGAAAGCTCCATTGTCAAATTGTGCCCATAACAGAAGAAACCAGCCTTTACTGCCACTATAATCTTGGAACCCAAGGTTTCTAGATTAAGCGTGGGCAACAGGCAAGATAAGTGTTTGACTCATATTTAGGCTTCGTAACTGAGGTTTTAACTGCAATAGTCAGAGCTATGGTCTCATGTGCTCTGGCAAAGTGCAGTTCGCACTTCCCTCCACTTCAGAGACTCAAGTATGGAGTCAAATACCTGCTCCACATGCTTCCTGTATTGTAACAAGCAGCAGGTGCAATGGGTAGATTCTTCCCGGGCAGCCTGAACGGGAAACTTTCCTCCATGATGTGTTGGCCTACCAGTCCACACCTCCTCCGCTTCACATTCCTCATCTGAGAACTGTGTTCTGCTTTGCCAGGTGTCAGTCATAACACTGTCACCACTGTGATGTAAGACTGTGGGTTCAAGCCCCACTCCAGCTTCAGCGCACTATCTAGGCTGACACTCCAGTGCATTACTGAGAGAGTGCTGAACTATCAGAAGAGCTGTTTTTAGGATGAGAGTCTAAATGACCATCCCATCGGCGCAGGTATGATTATGAAGGAGAGCACTTGAGTTCTCCCTGGTGTCCCGGCCAATATTTAACCCATAGCCAATATAATTAAATAAAATCTCAGATTACCCTATTTATCACATTGCTGTTTGTGAGAACCAGTTGTACTGCACTTCAAAAATATTTAATTGATTCTGAAGTCCTACACATTGGGCGTGATTCTCCGACCCCCCACTGGGTCGGAGAATCGCCGGGGGCTGGCGTGAATCCCGCCCCTGCCGTGTCCCGAATTCTCCGCCACCAGAGATTCGGCAGGGGCGGGAATCGCGCCACGCCGGTCGGCGGGCCCACCCCCGGCGATTCTCCGGCCCGTGATGGGCCGAAGTCCCGCCACTGTCAAGCCTCTCCCGCCGGCGTGGATTAAACCACCTTTTGAACGGTGGGACAAGGCAGCGCGGGCAGGCTCCAGGGTCCTGGGGGGGGGGGTGGGGCGCAGGACAATCTGGCCCCGGGGGGTGCCCCCACAGTGGCCTGGCCCGCGATCGGGGCCCACTGATCCGCGGGTGGGCCTGTGCCGTGGGGGCACTCTTTTTCTTCCGCCTTCGCCATGGACGTCACTATAGCGGAGGCGGAAGAGACCCCCTCCCCTGCGCACGCGCGGGGATGACGTCAGCAGCCGCTAACGCTCCTGCGCATGCGTCGTCCAGCAAAGACCTTTCGGCGCCAGCTGGCATGGCGCCAAAGGCCTTTCCCGCCAGCCGGTGGGGTGTAAACCACTCCGGTGCGGGCCTAGCCCCTCAAGGTGAGGGCTTGGCCCCTAAAGGTGCGGAGACTTCCGCAGCTTTGGGGCGGCCCAAAGCCAGAGTGGTTCCCGCCACTCCATTACGCAGGAACCCCCCGCCCCGCCGGGTAGGGGAGAATCCCGCCCATTATTTTTCACAATTATTTTGCTGTTTTCTCAACAGATGTCCGATGAAACAGGTGCAATGGATGTGCATAAAGGAATTAATAATTATGCAATTTTTCTTGCCATGCTTCATACAAGAGGGCCTCTGTTAGAATCGTAGTACAGATTCATAAAATCACTGAATCCCTAAAGCAGAAGGAGGCCATTCAGTCCATCGAGTCTGCACCAACCCTCTGAAAGAGGTCCAAGCTATTGTCCTACCTCCGTAATCCCACCTAACGCTTGGACACTTAGGGGCAACTTAGCATGGCCAATCCACCTCACTTGCACATCTTGAACTGTGGGAGGAAACCAGAGCACCTGGAATAAATCCACGCAGATATGGGGAGAATGTGCAACTCCACACAGTCACCCGAGGTCGGAATCGAACCTGAATCCCTGGCGCTGTGCTAGACACTGTGCCGCCATGCTGCCCTTTGTCTCAAACCACTATATTAATTGCCTTTCATGAACCATTAACATTTTCTCCTGGCCAACTCCACAACGTATTGCTTCCCTGACCCTCATGCTCCATATTAGTTTGCCCAATAGACAAAACAGTAAAGGGAAATCTTACAGTTAATTATACATAAGGCATAATCTTCAGTTATTAGCATGAGTGCTTATTAATTTTTAACATTGCAAAAATAATTTTTACACAGCAAATTAAGTTTCATTTTCCTTGTTTGCGGAGGCAATTTGTTCATCTTTGCACGAGCATTTCAGATTTAGTTGAATGTATTCATCAATTATACAAAATTCAAATATCAGCTTTTTTCTTGAACTAGGAGAGGCACTTTACATAGAACATAGAACAATACAGCGCAGTACAGGCCCTTCGGCCCACGATGTTGCACCGAAACAAAAGCCATCTAACCTACACTATACCATTATCATCCATATGTTTATCCAATAAACTTTTAAATGCCCTCAATGTTGGCGAGTTCACTACTGTAGCAGGTAGGGCATTCCACGGCCTCACTACTCTTTGCGTAAAGAACCTACCTCTGACCTCTGTCCTATATCTATTACCCCTCAGTTTAAAGTTATGTCCCCTCGTGCCAGCCATTTCCATCCGCGGGAGAAGGCTCTCACTGTCCACCCTATCCAACCCCCTGATCATTTTGTATGCCTCTATTAAGTCTCCTCTTAACCTTCCTCTCTCCAACGAAAACAACCTCAAGTCCAACAGCCTTTCCTCATAAGATTTTCCCTCCATACCAGGCAACATCCTGGTAAATCTCCTCTGCACCCGCTCCAAAGCCTCCACGTTCTTCCTATAATGCGGTGACCAGAACTGTACGCAGTACTCCAAATGCAGCCGTACCAGAGTTCTGTACAGCTGCAACATGACCTCCTGACTCCGGAACTCAATCCCTCTACCAATAAAGGCCAACACTCCATAGGCCTTCTTCACCACCCTATCAACCTGGGTGGCAACTTTCAGGGATCTATGTACATGGACACCTAGATCCCTCTGCTCATCCACACTTCCAAGAACTTTACCATTAGCCAAATATTCCACATTCCTGTTATTCCTTCCAAAGTGAATCACCTCACACTTCTCTACATTAAACTCCATTTGCCACCTCTCAGCCCAGCTCTGCAGCTTATCTATATCCCTCTGTAACCTGCTACTTCCTTCCACACTATCGACAACACCACCGATTTTAGTATCGTCTGCAAATTTACTCACCCACCCTTCTGCGCCTTCCTCTAGGTCATTGATAAAAATGACAAACAGCAACGGCCCCAGAACAGATCCTTGTGGTACTCCACTTGTGACTGTGACTTTGATCGACAGTACATTGAAGTTTTCTACAAAGACAGTGCTTCATTCATAAACTCTACTCATTCACAATTGTAAATTCCTTGCTCATAATATCCCACATCCTCTTTTAGTTACGGTAATTTTTGCTTCAGCTGTATTTTTTTTAAATCATAGAACTCTTTATGGCCTTCCTTCCAGGTCCAGATGGTGGTGGATCAAAATTCATTCTCTTCACAATGAACCTGCCAAGCTCCTTGCAGCCTTCGTTGATTTGTTGCAGGGCCTCTTCAGCATAAAAATGTCACTTAACTGTTCATGTCTTTATCGAGGCGATTGCACTGTGTGCAGGGCACTTTGGAAGCTCTGCGCCATTACTCTGCTATGACTCCAAGGTTTTCCTCCCAGAACAGGTGGATTTAAAGCCAGCAATTTAGCAAATTGAAAAAGTTGAGGCTTTCATTTATGGAAGGCAAACGGGGCTTGGTCCAGTCAGTCCTGCAAATGGCAGCAACTTCAAAATCATCATATGGCTAAACAAGTAAAATGAAAAGATAACACTTCGAATTCAACGAAGAAAAATCTGTAAGAACGATTTGTAAAACAGGGAGTTATTAACTCAAACCATAAATTTAATGAACAATGCACAATGATCCACAGGAAGCTGTAAATGGAGAACCACATTCACATTATAAATAGATAGAATCGGGAGCAGCAAGGTGGCACAGTGATTAGCACTGCTGTCTCATGGTGCCGGGGTCCCAAGTTCGATCCCGGCTCCGGGTCACTGTCCGTGTGGAATTTGCACATTCTCCCCGTGTCTGCATGGGTTTCGCCTCTGTGGTAAACCACGTGATTGTATTGTATGGACTGTACTGTATCATACATGCCTGGGCTTGTCCAGGTTGGCTTTGCCTGTGGCTCCTCCCCTCGGGGCTTCTGTATAAAAGTGGCAAGTCTCCACCTCCGGCCCCAGTTCGGATCCAGAGGTAGGAGGCTTGCTGTTTAGTGTATTAAAGCCTCAGTTAACTTTATCAACTCATCGTGTATTATTGATGGTGTATCTATTTAATACACTAAACTTCTAAGATGGACGCTTCACTCAAGATGAACTCCTCACTCAAGCCGGATCGCCTGGAACTGGACCCACAAGCAGCTGACGCAACAGAGACTTCTGAACACTGGCTAAGCTGCTTCGAGGCCGACCTCTCGTCCTTCAACAAGGACTTCACGGACCTCCAGAAGAAGCAGGTCTCCACGCACGGGTGAGTCCAAAAGCCTTTAACCTCATCAGGGACGCCCCATCGTACGCGGAGGCGATAACGCTGCTCAAAGGTCACTATGTGAAATCCGTCAACCAGGTGTATGCTAGGCACCTCCTGTCGGGGGTTGTAGCTGGACCTGATGCAAGCCTGCGCCGCGCACCGGCCCGCCAACGCCGGAGGCCCAAGGTGCTACTTCTGCGGCCAGGATAATCACCCCCGACAACGCTGCCCGGCATGGAACGCGACTTGTAACGGCTGTAGGAAGAAGGGGCACTGCCAGGCCCGACCCCCCCCTAAGTTTCCTCGGCCCAGTAGCTCTGCCTGCTCCCTGTCGGGGCCACCCCTAGTTGCCACGCCACCCACCATGTGCGACCCGTGGGTGCTGCCATCTTTAATCTCAGCCGACACGTGCGACCCACGGGGGCCTCCAACTTGCACCTCGCCCGCCACGTGCGACTCATGGGGGCCGCCATCTTGGGACCCCTCCGCTGCCTCCCGGGAACCCAGCTCACCCGACCGTATGCTGGCCGCTGCTACCGCCGATCGGCCTGCCAACCGTCTTTCCGACACTCGCCTCCGTCACACTGGACCAGTCCCGGCCGCACCACCTCGCGAGGTCCACCATGACCTTCCGGATCAACGGGCATGAGACGGACTGCCTTTTCGACTCCTGTGAGAACAGACAGCTTCATACACCCGGATACGGTAAGACGTTGCTCCCTCCCCATCCTATCCGGGACCCAGAAAATCTCCCTGGCTCCCGGATCCGACGCTGTGGAAATTCGGGGGTACTGCGTCGTGACCCTCACTGTGCAAGGCATAGAGTACACCAACTTTAGGCTCTACGTCCTCCCCCACCTCTGCGCTGCCCTATTACTGGGGCTCGACTTCCAATGCCACCTCCAGAGTTTTACCTTGAAGTTCAACGGACCCCTGCCACCCCCCTCACCGTCTGTAGCCTCGTCTGTAGCCTTAAGGTTGCCCCACCCTCCCTCTTTGCAAACCTCACCAGGACTATAAGCCCGTCGCTATCAGAAGCAGACGCTACAGTGCCCAGGACAGGGCCTTCATCCGGTCGGAAGTTCAGCGACTCCTGCGAGAGGGGATAATAGAGGCTAGTAAAAGCCCCTGGAGAGCCCAAGTGGTGGTCGTCAAGACTGTGGAGAAGCACCACATCATGGTCATCGATTACAGCCAGACCATCAACCGGTACACGCAGCTCGATGCGTACCCCCTCCCCCGCATATCTGACATGGTCAATCAGATTGTGCAATATCAAGTCTGCTCTGCAGTTGAATTGAAGTCCGCGTACCACCAGCTCCCCATCCGCCCGGAGGACCGCCAATACACTGCCTTCGAGGCAGATGGCCGCCTCTATCACTTCCTCAGGGTTCCCTTCGGCCTTCCCCTCTTCCAAAGGGAAATGGACCGAATGGTTGACCAGTACGGGCTGCGGGCCACGTTCCCGTACCTGGACAACGTCACCATCTGCAGCCGTGACCAGCAGGACCATGATGAGGACCTCCGGCGTTTCCTCCACACCGCGAAACTCCTGAACCTCACTTATAATAGAGAGAATTTAGTCTTTTGCACGACACGCCTGGCCATCCTTGGTTACGTCGTGAAACACGGAGTCCTAGGGCCCGACCCCGACCCCTCCTAGAACTCCCCCTCGCCCACTGCTCCAAGGCCTTGAAGAGATGCCTGGTGTTCTTCTCCTACTATGCCCAGTGGGTCCCCAACTATGCGGACAAGGTCCGCCCACTGATCAAATCTACCACTTTTCCCCTGACGGCTGAGGCCCGACTGGCCTTCAACCGCATTAAAGCAGACATTACCAAAGCCGCAATGCACACTGTGGATGAGTACATCCTGTTTCAAGTGGAAAGCGATGCGTCGGACTTTGCCCTGGCCGCTACATTCAACCAGGCGGGCAGGCGCGAGGTTTTCTTCTCCTGTACCCTCCATGCCTCCTGAAATTCGACACCACTCTGTCGAAAAGGAGGCCAGGCGATCGTAGAAGCTGTGAGACACTGGAGGCATTACCTGGCCGGCAGGCGATTCACTCTCCTCACTGACCAACGGTCGGTTGCCTTCATGTTCAATAAAGCACAGCGGGGCAAGATTAAGAACAACAAGATTCTGAGGTGGAGGATCGAGCTCTCCACCTACAATTACGATATCTTGTATCGTTCTGGGAAGCTCAATGAGCCCCCAGACGCCCTATCCCGCGGTACATGTGCCAGCGCACAAGTAGACCGACTCTGGGCCCTCCACAATGACCTCTGTCACCCAGGGGTCACCCGCTTTTTCCATTTCATCAAGGCTCACAACCTGCCATACTCCATCGAGGAGGTCAGGTCCGTGACCAGGGACTGCCAGGTCTGCTCGGAGTGCAGACCACACTTCTATCGGCCAGACAGAGCACACCTGGTAAAGGCCTCCCGCTCCTTTGAGCACTTCAGCATCGACTTCAAAGGGCCCCTCCCCTCCACTGACCGTAACGTGTACTTCCTCAACATCGTTGATGAGTACTCCAGATTCCCCTTCGCCATCCCCTGCTCTGACATGACCTCTGCCACCGTCATCAAGGCCCTGCACAGCCTTTTCACCCTGTTCGGGTTCCCCGCCTATATCCACAGCGATCGGGGTTCCTGCTTTATGAGCGACGAGTTGCATCAGTTCCTGCTCAGCAAAGGCATCGCCTCCAGCAGGATGACCAGCTACAACCCCTGGGGAAACGGACAGGTGGAGAGGGAGAATGCGACGGTCTGCAAGGCCGTCCTTCTGTCCCTATGGTTGAAGAATCTCCCAGTCTCCCGCTGGCAGGAGGTCTGATGCGCTCCACTCCATCCGGTCGCGCCTATGTACAGCTACTAACTTGACCCCTCATGAGCATCTGTTTGCCTTCCCCAGGACGTCCACCTCCGGGGTCTCACTCCCATCCTGGCTGACAGTCCCAGGGCCCGTCCTTCTCCGGCAGCATGCGAGGAGCCATAAAACCGACCCCCTCGTCGAGAAGGTCCAGCTGCTCCATGCAAACCCCCAATACGCCTACGTGGCACACCAGGACGGGCGGCAGGACAGTCTCCCTTCGGGATTTGGCTCCTGCAGGCTCCCCGGAGACCATCACCACCACCCCCACTCTACACCATCTTCCACCACCCCTGCCCACCTCCCTCACGAACTGACTCCCGCAGGCCCACCAGCGACAAATACCACCACCTCCGCCCATACACCGCCCCCTCCTTCGCCGACTCAACATCTGGGTGAAGAAGCTGATGACAACATGCTCCTGGACGCGCAGGCCTCGACACCAGCGCCAACACCACAGCCGGGACTGAGGCGATCATGGCGGATGGTCAAGGCCCCCGACAAACTGAACCTTTAAGACCACTTCACCCCGCCGGACTTTTTTTAAACAGGGAGGGAATGTGGTAAATCATGTGATTGTATTGTCTGGACTGTACTGTATCATACATGCCTGGGCTTGTCCAGGTTGGCTCCGCCGGTGGCTCCTCCCCTCGGGGCTTCTGTGTAAAAGTGGCAAGTCTCCGCCTCCGGCCCCAGTTCAGGTCCAGATGCTGGAGGCTTGCTGTTTAGTGTATTAAAGCCTCAGATAACTTTATCAACTCGTTGTGTATTATTGATGGTGTATCAGCCTCCACAACCCAAAGAATGTGCAGGGTAAGTGAATTGGTCATGCTAAATTGCCCCTTAATTGGAAAAAATGAATTGGGTACTCTAAATTAAAAATAAATAAATAAATAGAATAAATAAATAAATTAGAAAATAAAGGGTGTGTTGACTTAAATTATGCTGCACTGGCTGTGGCTTCGAAATTGGAGAGATCAGATAGTCTTTAACCAATAAAATTAGTAAATTTAGTCTTGTGCTCTTGGAGACATACTCCAAGACTAAAAGAGTTAACAGCTTTCATCCAGTTTCAGAATAGCTCCATTCAGTATGAGCAGATCTTGCGAGGTGTAGTAAATTGGTGTCATTATGAGCCACCAGGAAATGGTCACTGAGATTTCGAACAACATTTCAGAAATGTTATTAAACAGCTGTGTGCTGTAAGTGATTTACAGTATTTAAAACAAAAGCAGCTACGGCAAGCTGCTGAATATTGGTGCACATAATGGATGAATGACGACTCCAGGGAGATTCCCACTGAGACAAAAGCCAACAGCAAGAACATCAGTTGGTCCATCAAGAATGCATGTTGAATAAGTGCCATTAATTTCCTCACATGGTTTGTTTATTATGAAATTGCTGTGCTGGAAAATATACTTAAAAAGAAAAAACATGCTGCTTATTTTCTACAAAACAGATCTTAAATTACAACTACACAAAGCTTAATTGTAGCTAGTTTGTTGCTAGTTTGTGTCTGCTTTTATACTCTGAAGATACAGGTAAAATGAAATTTTGTCTATTTATAGGCTTCTAAATTAAATAATAAACACCTTCCTTTCATTGATTTCACATAAATGTAAAGCATCAATTATTTCCACACACATTTCCCTGGCCAAGGGAGCACAACATAAACAAAAATTTAACTTTTACGGTTAGCATTCATTTCAGGAAGTCAGTCAAATCTTTCGCAGAAATTACAACATGCGAGTAACATACTGTGAGCAATTTTCATGTGTGCAGAATTAATTTTTGCAGAATTGTTACGGCGCAGGTTGTCATTTGGCCCATCGTGTTTGCACCAGGTCTCCAAATGAACAACTCACCTAGTTCTATTTCTCCACCTACTCCCTGTAATCCGACACATTCTTCCTTTGCAGGCAACAGTCTAAATCCCTGTTGAATGCTTCATGAATCCCTTCTGAATTCACCCTCTGTGTACCCGAACAGGCGCCGTAGCGTGGCGACGAGGGGGTTTTCATAGTAACTTCATTGCAGTGTTAATGTATGCCTACTTAATAAAGATTATCATTATTATTAATATTATCAATTGAACCCGCCTCCATCACACTCTTAGGCAGTGCATTCCAGAACCTAACAAGCCCTGTATGAAAATGTTTTTCCTCATATAACTTCTTCCTATTTTACTAATTACTTTCAATCTGTGTCCTTTCGTTTTCGATCCTTTCCCGAGTGGGAACAGCTTTTCCTTATCTACTCTGACCAGACCCCTCATGATTTTGAGCACCTCTATCAAATCTCCTCTCAGCCTTCGTTTCTCCAAGGAAAACACTCCAAACTCTGATCAATCTTCATAACTGAAGCTCCTCATCACAGAAACCATTAACCCGCATTTATCCGTGCGACTATTAATTTTGTCCCAAATTGTTTCCAGGAGCTATCCCAACATCCAAGTAAAACCTATTGGCCGATATTTGCCAGGCTTATCTGTAGCTCCTCTTTTGAACAAGGTGCAAAAATTTGCAATTCTCCAGTACTCAGGCACCACTTCTGAGCCCAAAGAAGACTGAAAAATTATGACCACTGCCTCTGCAAATTCTACTCTTCCCTCAGTATTATTGGTTACTCTGAGTAACACATGTTTTAGTGAGGAGCTGAAAAGAATTAGTAGTAGTAGAAAAATGGTTTTGGGGAAATTAAGGATTGAAGGCAGATAAATCTACCCTGATAGTTTTCTGCCTGATAATCTTCATCCCAGAGTATTTAAGGAAGTAGACCAAGAAATAGTAGATCCATTGGTGGGTTTTTTCCAAAATCCTTTGGACTCTGGAATGATTCCTACAGATTGAGGGTAGCTAATGTATTCCCACTATTCAAAAAAGTAGGTAGAGAGAAAACTGGGAACTATAGACCAGTGAGCCTAACTTTGGTTGTAGGGAAGTTGCGAGAATCCATTATCAAGGATTTAATAGCACAGCATTTGGAAAACTGTGATATAATCAAAGTCAGCATGGATTTAGGAAAGGGAAATCATGCTTGACAGATCTATTAGATTTCTCCGAAGATTTTTTAAAAGCAGTTAGTCATGAGCAGGGTGAGTATAGAGGGATATGGGCCAAATGCAGGCAAGTGAGTCTAGTGTAGTGGTAGAAACTGGGCGGCATGGACCCGCTGGGCCGATGAGCCTGTTTCCATGCTGTAAACATCGATGACTCTACGTAACTAGTAGAGTTGACCAGGGAGAATCGGTGGGCGTGGTTTATATAGACTTATAGAAGGCTTTTGACAAGGTCTCACATAGCAGGTTACTATGTCAAGTTAAAGCGCATAGGAGTACGATTAGTGTCTTGAGATGGATAGAAAGCTGATTCGCAGACAGGAATCCAAACATTAGAATAAATGGGTCTTTTTCTGATTGACAGGCAGTAACTAGTTGGGTACTGCAGGGATCTGTGCTCGGATCCCAACTGTTCACATTATATATTAATGATTTGAACAAGGGAACTAAGTGTATTATCTCCAAAGTTTCTCATAGAAACTTATAAAATTCTAACAGGATTAGACAGGGTAGATTCAGAAAAAATGTTCCAATGGTGTGGGAGTCCAGAACTAGGGGTCAATCTTTTAGGACTGAGATGAGGAGAAATTTCTTCACCCAGAGAGTGGTGAATCTGTGGAATTCACTACCACAAAAAGTAGGTGAGGCCAAAACATTGTGTAATTTCAAGCAGGGATTAGATATGGATCTTGGGGCGAAAGGGATCAAGTGATAATAGGGGATCAGGGTATTGAAATTGATGATCGGCCATAATCATAATGAATGGTGGAGCAGGCTTGAAGAGCCAATTAGACTCCTCCTGCTTCTATTTTCTATGTATGTTTCTGTGTATCCCGTTCTTATCAGCCTCAAGTACATAGAACCTATTCAATAACTCCGATTGATGCTCATAGTGCCTGAAATAGCTCCTCTTTTACCATGGCCTGGATAACATCTTCTATTTCACGTGTTTTTGTGATGTGCTTTGGGTAAAACATGTGTCCTGGGCTGTAAGCAGTTTGGAAAGCAGAATGTGGGAGGTGGGTAGTGTGCTGTGGATGAATGGTGGGCAATGAGTACTAGGCAGGACATGCAGTGGAACAACTGGAGGAGTCAGGGTGGGACCCGATTTGATTTAATAGTCATTGCAAGATTCCAGCACTTCACGGGTCACTTAAAGTAAAACCTCACTGGAGGTGGAAATCAGGTGGTACAGCTGCTTGTCAAAGGTGTACTTAGCATCAGGATCAGAAAGAATTGTGTGCAGGCAATGCACCTGCACAAAATATAGCAGCAAATGTATGAGGCCAAGAGTTTCTGCTTTATGGACCATTGACAATACAGGCAAAAATGAAACTCAAGGATATATTAGTTTTAAGAATAGTCATTTGGTAGCATGGAACTTGGACATTGCTGAAAAAAAGAGACATGCTGTCAAAGCTTTTACGCTGACACTCATCAGGACACAGTTAGAACATAGAACAGTACAGCACAGACCAGGCCCTTCGGCCCTCGATGTTGTGCCGAGCATTGTCCGAAACCAAGATCAAGAATACCTATTTTAAAGAGAAAAACAATTTATACTGCATGGGAAGGAAGTGCTGACTGGTCAGCAAGTGGACTCGGATTGCGAGAGGTGCTGCACTGGAGAATGCATCAGGGAACAGTCAACTGTCAAATGTTTAAATTCAAAGCAGGCAGGTTGACTCTGATTGCCAGAGGCCAATTCTTTGGAATAAGCCAGAGAAGAGCTGGCCATCCTAGCTTTACTTTAATTGAAAAAGGCACAACGCAAAAAAAAATATTTTAAAAATTTTGTTGGGAGTGTTGCCGATGTACTTGTATGTCTAGGGGGTTCCTGTTTTATGGTGTTGTTGTAGTGTCATATGCATTGTTAATATGCTACATGGTGTTTTCAATGTTGTTTTGTATTACGGACTGTTCCTGTTTCTGTGTTCTCTGTACGCTTTGAATAGGCCTTCAATAAATTATCTTTAAAAAAAACCCAGAAGAAGGCACAATGCATGGACATGCTTATTCGGTCTGCAAATAACAGGGCTGTGTGTGTGAATAACGTTTCTAGCAAGCACACTGCAAACCCGACTGATGAGGGGGAAACATAAGCCCGCGTTCCCGCAGGTGAAAATGGTGATGCCGGCGGAAAATCCCATGAGACCACAGGAACGAGAATCCCAGTGGTGAGATCTCGTTGTCAGATTCTCCTTGCCCCTTGCCGTGATGCAATAAGGTTCCTGCCAAGAAAGGGTGGGAACCATATTTAAATATATTGAAGGGCTTCCCTGCCATATGCTGTCCAATCACAGAGTCACAAGTAATATTGAAAGTTATGTTTAGCAGGTTTTTTGGACTGTATCCAGTAATTGCTGAACAAAGGTTGCTACTCAGCGAAACTCAGACCCATTAATTTGGAAAACCTATAAGCAATTCTCAGAAATTGCATCCATACACTCCCTCCAATGTTAACTGGCAGGAGCTGAGAAATATTTTAACTATTACTCTAGTCTGTGGCAAAGTGGTTAGCACTGCTGCCTCATGGCGCCAAGGACCTGGGTTCAATCCCAACCCCAGGACACTGTCCTTGTGGATTTTATGGGCAGCACAGTAGCTAGCACTGTCACTTCACACGCCAGGGTCCCAGGTTCGATTCCCGGCTTGGGCCACTGTCCATGTGGAGTCTGCACGTCTTCTCCATGTCTGCGTGGGTTTCCGCCGGGTGCCCCGGTTTCCTTCCACAAGTCCCGAAAGACGTGCTTGTTAGGTGAATTGGAGATTCTGAATTCTCCCTCAGTGTATCCAAATAGGCACCGGAGCGTGGCGACTAGGGGATTTTCACAGTAACTTCATTGCAGTGTTAGCATAAGCCTACTTGTGACACTAATAAAGATTATTATTATTAGACAACTTCCAAACTGTATAGCACATGTTAGGCAGGCAGACGTTGTCACAAACAGAGAGTCTATAAATGAACAAAAGGTCATGACATCAATTGATTCTATTTCTATTTATTCAAGGGGTCCAGACCTGTTTCAAGGTGCGATCTCTAGCCACCAGTCTCTCAGGTAGGTCTCCCCAAAAATTAGAACAGCCGTCAATTTTTGAGCATTTTCAAGTGGAAAACAAAAATATCATACATGCAACATGAATTAAAACAACCCTGTTCCTTTTCAAGATCAATTCAAGTATGGCTGGAATTGCAGCAGCAAAAAAACATTGAGTGGCTCCCTAGATAATGAGCATTATTGCACTGGATGAATTTTGTATGCAGTGGAATCATCTACAGAATTGTGCACCTCCTGATGATGCACGCATTCAGCGTCACATGCAGACTCCTGATCTCCACATGGATTCCATCTGGAACAACATGCACTTTTGGGAAGTCAGCCAGACAGTAATAATCTGTGTCCCTTCAACTTGGTGTCTCATTTTCACTGGAAATGTGATAAAGATGTTTCCCCTGGCAAGCATAGTGTCAGGAAGTTATTCTATGTAGCTCTGAGCTGTCAATGGGTTTATCTTGCTGATGTTTCTTGCAGTCACCCGGAAAGATCCTTGGTATAGAACGTTAATGATGTACTGACCTGCGCAGCTGGAGGAATAGCCAGCCCAATCCGTAAAGTTGTTCTGTAGATCTACGTGCAACAGGTGGAACAGCTTGGTCACGGACTCTCGTCAGCACTGTGTTGCTGACGACAGCTGATCCGATATATCCAGGGAGGAGTTTGAATGAACACCTCGTTTAAGCCCATACTTCCAACCTATCCCCGGAACCCAGTAACCCCACCCAAACTTTTTGGACACTAAGGGCAATTTACGATGGCCAATCCACTTAACCTGCACATCCTTGGACTGTGGGAGGAAACCGGAGCACCCGGAGGAAACCCACGCAGACATGAGGTGGGCGTGCAGACTCCACGCAGACAGTGACCCAAGCCGGGAATCAAACCTGAGACCCTGGAGCTGTGAAGCAACTGTACTAACCACTGTGCTACCATGCTTTCATTCTAAATATTCAAACAAATTGGAAGATCTTCACTAAAGCGCAGATGTGATACCATGCTAAGAATCTACATCAGTAAGATCACAATCTTAAACTAGGCAATGGTTGTTGACAAATTTGAAATGAGCAATAATCCATTTTGCTTAAATACACTTCTTGATGTATAGAACTGGTCAGATAATTTCAACATTTCGCGGCTTCATTAAATGTATAACCAATTACCTGTTGTGTAATGGTATCCCAAGGTCCTTGAAAGAGGCGTTCTTTGTAACAATCATGAACTTTTTCCCAAATTTCTTTTAAACCAAGTGGTTTGCCATCTAGGGTTTCAAAAAAATAAAAGAGTTCCGTCATTTACACTGAAGAGTGAATTAGAACATTTCAGTTAATACTACACAAAATGGTTTTTTTCTGTCAGATCCTTTTCAATACCTTTACATGCAACAAAAATAGCAGACATCCATAACTTACAGATGCTGAAAAGCTGAACTAAAAACAGAAAATGCTGAAAATATTCAGCACGTCAGGCAGCATCTGTGAATATAAAAGCAGGATGAATGTTTCGGGTTTTGACCTATTATCAGAACCATAAAAGAGAAACCAGTTGCCATGGATAGAAAAGCAGACCCTGCTCAAAGGGCAGCACGGTAGCATTGTGGATAGCACAGTTGCTTCACAGCTCCAGAGTCCCTAGTTCGATTCCCGGCTTGGGTCACTGTCTGTGCGGAGTCTGCACATTCTCCCCGCGTCTGCGTGGGTTTCCTCTGGGTGCTCCGGTTTCTTCCCACAGTCCAAAGGTGTGCAGGTTAGGTGGATTGGCCATGCTAAATTGCCGTTAGTATCCAAAAAAACGATTAGCTGGGGTTACTGGGTTACGGAGATAGGTGTTGATCTTGGGTAGGGTGTTCTTTCCAAGAGCCGGTGCAGACTCGATGGTCCAAATGGCCTCCTTCTGCACTGTAAATTCTATAAAAACCTCCTTCAGTGATTTTAAATAATAATTTAATCTCAGCATTTAGATGACAGAGGCAAGCCATTTTAGCTTCTTCCTTATGATGCACTCTAAGAACGAATTCCACACTCCCAATAGTGAGTAACAGCCACAGAAACTGCATGACAGACATATATGATCCTCCTTGATGAGCCACTGCGATCAATGAACCATAGGAAGCGCTGGATGAGAAAAGATGAACCTGATTGAAAGGGCTTGAACAGGCAATTGAAATCGTTGGAAACATAGCTGCAGGGCAGACAGCAGATGTCTGGACAGAAAAACAATGGAGACGATACAAAGTTTGGAGAGAATAGAACAGGTACAAGTACCAATTTAGACAGTAGACAACAAGGTGGTCACACCAAAATCTTCCCAAGTGCACGTAAGCTTATGATCTACAGATTGGACACTTGAGAGAAAATAATTGAACTGGAAAGGTCATAAGGTTAGGACACCATTTATGCATCAAATTAATTGGAATTTACAGCAGTGGTCTGGGCCATTTAGCCCACCATGTACATGCTGGTGTCTATGCTTCACACAAGTCTCCTCTTACCTTAACTCAACTCACCCTATCAGCATATCCTTCCATTCCATTTGAAGAAAATGCATAAACTCCGAGGGGTCAAATGGATTCTCATGTGCGAACCTTCGGCGATCACTCGCTAATGAGTATGACTGTCCACCTAAGAAATTCCATGTTGGGCGGCACGGTAGCACAGTTGCTTCGCCGCTCTAGGGCCCCAGGTTCGATTTTCAGTCTGGTTCACTGTCTGTGCGGAGTCTGCACGTTCTCCCCGTGTCTGCGTGGGTTTCCTCCGGGTGCTCCGGTTTCTTCCCACAGTCCAAAGATGTGCAGGTTAGATGGATTGGCCATGCTAAACTGCCCCTTAGTGTCCAAAAAGGTTAGGCGGGGTTACTGGGATAGGGTGGAGGCATGGGTTTCAGTAGGGTGCTCTTTCCAAGGCCAGTGCAGACTCGATGGGCCGAATTGCCTCCTTCCGCCGGTAAATTCTATGATTCTATGATGCTGGTCATGGGTTCTGTGGGTCCGTGCATGGCTGGTGAGCCCGACCTCAGAGCCGCATCATCAGCTGCACACTTGGCGGTGTTTTCGGGATGTGGGAATGGTCCTTTTTCAGGCGCCTTTCTAGGCCTCCTCTTGCCAGTGGATGTGCTCTGAAAATTGGGTCCCTTCAATCCAGAGGTTCCTCCAAGTAATTTGTCTTCTGAGCAACAGTCTCCCAGGCATTGACTTCAATGTTGCATTCCTGAGGTAAACCTTCAGGGTGTCTTTGAAGTGCTTCCTATGTACTCCTTTTCTTCAGGATCCTTCCTTGTGCTGGGCAAAGCAGGTTTGCTTTGGCAGCTGGGACTCCAGCATCCTATGCACATGGCCTGCCCAGCGGAGTTGGTTTTGGATGATCATTGCTTTGATGCTGGTTCTCCTGGTTCCTTCAAGCATACTGATGTTAGTACGCATATCCTCCAAGCTGCTGCGGAGAATCTATCTCAGACAGCGTTGATGATACCTCTCCAAGGCCTGGAGGTAGCGCCTGTACATAGTCCAAGTTTCTGATCCATATAGAAGAGTTGAGATGACGGGTGTCACGTCACGGTCATGGAAGACTCTTGTCAATAGGCGCCTGAAGACAGAACTCAGGGATTGGATATGATATTGGATCACTGCATCAATGTCATCCTTAAATGAGATGGTTTCGCCATTGATCTTGATGGAGAGAGAGGCCGGATCTTGCCTTGTGACGGGTTGCTAACAGACTTCAATCTTATTTAAAAAAAATAAATTTAGAGTACCCAATTAATTTTTTCCAATTAAGGGGCAATTTAGCATGGCCAATCCACCTAGCCTGCACATCTTTGGGTTATGGGGGCGAAACCCACGCAAACACGGAGAGAACGTGCAAATTCCACACGGACAGTGACCCAGAGCAGGGATCGAACCTGGGACCTCGGCGCCGTGAGGCAGCAGGGCTAACCCACTGCGCCACCGTGCTGCCAGGACTTCAGTCTTGTTGAGGGAGAGACGGATTTATCTGTATAATTCCACGAAGGTGTCAAGCTTGGTTTAAAGATTCTCTTCTGACAGCGCGGAGATGGCAATGTCATCAGATTTCAAAAGGTTCAGACTGAAAAGATTTCCGTCCATCCTCTGGACAATGTCCATTCCACTGGGAAGTTTGTTCTTAACAAGGTGAAGGATGGTGGCAATGAAAATGGAGAAAAAGGTGGGGGTGATGACACATCCCTGCTTGACTCCAGTCTTCACCTTGAAGGTTTCTCTCTGATTTCTGTTGGTGAGGACTATTGCCGACATCTTGCCATGGAGGAGTCGGAGGATGTTGATGAATGTCTCTGGACAGCTGGCCTTTGACACGGTCTTCCCGATTGACTGAGTCAAAAGTCATGGTCAGATTGATGAAGACCAAGGGCCAAGTAGAGTGGTTGATGCTGCTCCTGGCATTTTCCTTGAAATCGATAGGCAGTGAAAATCATATCCATTGTTCCACGGTTTGGGCAGAAACCACACTGACTTTCCAGAAGGATTTCTTCAAGAGACTGGGAGAAGATGGCTAGCGAGGATTTGGATCATGACCTTCCCGAAGACAGAAATTAGGGAGACGCCTCGGTAGTTCTCACAGTATGCTTTGTCTCCTTTCTTGAAGATGGTGACAACGATGGCACCTCTCAGGTCGGCAGGGATTTCTTCTCTGTCCCAGATTATCAGGATACTGATGGAGAAGACAGGTGATCACTTCTCCTCCAAGTTTGAAAATCTCCACCGGAATACCATCTACTCCAGAAGCTTTTCCATTGTTCATATGTTTAATGGCAACTTCAACTTCACCACGCTTGCTGAGGGTCCAAGATTCTCTTTGATGGGGAATTGGAGGATTTCCACAAACATGTCCTCATCTAAGATTTTATCATGGTTTTAGTTCTTTGATGTGTTATCTCCATTGAAGGTTGATGTTTACTCCGTCTCTCAAGTGGGTTAGAACCATGGAATTCCTCCAGTGCAGAAGGAGGTCACTCCGCCCATTGGATCTGCCCTGACCCTCTGAAAGAGCACCCTATCTCGGGCAACTCCTCTGCCCTATCCCCATAAACCCAGTTAACCTGCACATCCCTGGACACTAAGGGGCAAAGCTATCATGGCCAATCCTTGGGAGGAAACAGGCACACCTGGAGGAAACCCACACAGACATGGGGAGAATGTGCAAACTCCACACAGACAGTCACCAAGGCTAGAATTGAACCAGGGTCCCTGGTGCAGTGAGGCAGCAGTGCTGACCACTGTGCCATTCTGTCTTTAATTTGCACCGATTTGAGGCTAGGGTGTTGAGTCCATATATTGCCTTGGTGGCACTGAGGAAGCCCCAGGTGGCGTGCTTGTCAGCGAGGAGTTGCAACTCTTAGTTTTCT
The DNA here is from genome assembly GCF_047496885.1 of Scyliorhinus torazame. Lineage (NCBI taxonomy): Eukaryota > Metazoa > Chordata > Chondrichthyes > Carcharhiniformes > Scyliorhinidae > Scyliorhinus > Scyliorhinus torazame. The sequence continues at coordinate 78,269,949 of NC_092715.1, forward strand.
CAGTTCACCACTGGTTCTTCATTTCCCTAGTTCTTCTTGTACTTCCACCTTTGCCGTGTGATGAGTTCTCCTCTTTGCCTTGCTGGTAATGTTGTTTTGCCAGATGCAGAGAGCCTTTAAGCTCTTGTCAATGAGGTTACGGATGGTGTGGCCATTCTCGTCAAAACAATCTTGGTGTTTCCTCATCTTGTAGCCGATGCTTTCTTCCCAGCTCGAGGTGATGGCTCTCCTCAGCTCTTTCCAGTTTTCCTCCACTTCATTAGAATGAATGTTTTGGGTATTTTGGTGAAGACATTGTTGGAAGTTCGCTAGCATGCTTATTTCTTGAAGCAGTTCGACTTTGATATTTTTTCTGAACTGTCGCTTCTTCTTCCGCTGCTTCTGGTGGAGTTTGAAGGACATAGAGGAGTGGATGAAAAAGTGTTCTGTCCAGCAGTCGTCTGCAATGATCATCACTTTGGTGATGAGGACATTCCTTTGTCACTTCCGGTGGTGGCCATGGAGTGAGTGGTCACACATTTGGTGGCTCCCACCCGAACCTGAGATAGAATTCCTCCGTCCTTGCTCACCCAAATTCTGTGGTGTTTGATGGCCAAAGTTGCATGAGTGCTGAGGGGAAGGGATACTCTTCTGGTGGGACTGGTTTATGGCTCATCGGATGAGAAGTGCAACGAGGAAGAGACAGCAACATGAGCAAGAAAGCTTTTATGGTGTGTCACAGGAGAAGATGGCAGAGAGCAGGGGGCAGTGCTGTCCACCCAGTGGTCTACGGAGCTGCTAGTGGAATTCCTCAATGGCAAGTTTCAGCAGCAGACGAGGGAGACCTCAGAGAACTTGGCTAAGGTGGTGGAGCCGTTTGGGGCAGCGATCGAGCGGGTGGAACAGAGGCAGGAGGCTCAGGGCCTGCCAATCCAAAAGACGGAGGAGTTTGTGGGGGAGTGTGAGGATCGGTTGACCTCGCTGGAGGGGGAGATGGGGATGGTGATGAGCAGCCAGAAAAGGCCGAGGGGAAAGCTTGATGATATTGAGAACTGCTCCAGGAGACAAAGCCCGCAGATCGTGGGGATGTCTGAATGAACGCATTGAAGACGCGAAGGCCGGCAAGTATGTGGTGAACATGCGGAAGCTGATGAGGGAGGGGGCTTTGACCGGCCCCTCGAGGAGGACCGAGTGCTGAGGAGGAGGACGCAGATGGGGAAGCCGCCAAGGGTGATGGTGGTGATGATGGCATCGGTTCCTGGATAAGGAGGAGATCCTGTGGTGGATGAAACAAACCAAGAAGTGTATCTGGGAGGACAGTGAGCTGCGGATTTACCAGGACCTGGGAGCAGAGTTGGCCAAGCGGATGGTCGGTATAACCGGATTAAGGCCGCCCTCCACAAGAAGGGGGTGAAGTTCGGGGTTTTGTGCCCGCCCGCTTGTGAGTTACGCACCAGAAGCAAGAGGTTTTTAAAAAAAAAAAAAAATGTTTTTATTCTCCTCCTTTTTCACATTTTCTCCCAAATTTCCACCCAACAATAAACAATAATCAGTAACGAATGTAATGTCAATCCCCATATCAATGACAACGATCCCATCCTCCCACCAAACCCCCAAACATTAGTCCGCATGTTAACATAAACAAATGACAAAGAGGAATCAGGAATCACCCATAGTCATCATTAACACAGACAGTCCCTCGCCCCCCAAGCCCCTAATGTTCGATGTGATCCAATTCTCAAAAGTGCATAATGAATAATGCCCATGAAGTGTAGAATCCCTCCATCCTTCCCCTCAGTTCAAATTTCAACCGTCAAGAATTCCAGCAGTTCCCCCCGCCATGCCAGGGCAGAGAGGTTGGTCTCCACCCTAACAGGATCCACCTTCGGGCAATCAACGAGGCGAAGGCTACAACATCTGCCTCCGCGCCCGTTTCCAACCCCGGATGGTCCGACACCCCGAATATGGCCTCCCGAGGGCCCGGGTCCAGTTTCACATGCACCATTTTAGAGATTATCCTAGACACCTCCTTCCAGTAATCCTCCAGCTTTGGACAGGACCAAAACATATGAACGTGGTTTGCGCCCCCCCCCCCCCCCCCCCCCCCCCCCCGTAAAGTTCACATACATCTTATACCCCCTCAAAGAGTTGGCTCATCCTCGTCCTTGAAAGGTGCGCTCTATACACCACCTTCATCTGTCTGAGCCAATCTCGCACATGAGGTGGAGGCGTTCACCCTCCGGAGCACCTCACACCAGAACGCTTCCTCCATATCCTCTCCCAACTCTTCCTCCTACTTTGCCTTGATCCCTTCTAGCGGCACCTTCTCCTCCTCCAAAATAGCCCCGTAAACCGCCGATACTACCCCTTCTCCAGTCCCCCTGTCGTCAGCACCTCCTCCAGCAATGTGGAAGCCGGCTCTACTGGGAAGCTCTGTATCTCCTTTCTGGCAAAGTCTTGAACCTGCATGTATCTAAATATTTCCCCCTGCTCAGCCCATACTTTACTCACAGCTCCTTCAATCCCGCAAAACGACCCCCAAGAAACAAATCTTTTAGTGTACGAATTCCTTTCTCCTCCCATCTCTGAAAATTTCCATCCCACTTCCCTGGCTCAAATCTATGGTTCCCCCGAATTGGCATTTCCCTTGACCCTGCCCCCTACCTGAAGTGCTGTCGAAACTGCCTCCAAATTCTCAACAAAGCTATTACTACCGGACTCCCTGAGTATCTCCCCGGGGCCGTCGGGAGAGGCGCTGTCGCTAGCGCCTTCAATCCTGACCCCCTACCCAAACTCTCCTCCATTCTGACCCATTGGAAGTCAACCCCTCTGACCCAGCTCCGTACCTTCCCCACATTCGCCGACCAGTAATAATACATCAGGTTCGGAAGATCCAAACCCCCTGCCTGCCTTCCTCTCTGTAGTAGCACCTTTTTAATTCTGGCCACCTTCCCTCCCCATACGAACTAGGTAATCATCCCTTCAATCTCTCTAAAAAATGCCTTTGGCAGGAAAATCGGCAGGCATTAAAAAATAAACAGGAATCGCGGCAGCACATTCATTTTAATCACCTGTACCCGACCCGCAAGTGTCAGAGGGAGACCATCCCACCTTGCCAGATCAGCTTTCACTCTCCCCAACAAAGTAGAAATGTTGTACCTACGGAGTGCCCCCCAATTCCGAGCAACCTGCACCCCCAGGTATCTAAAGTGAGTCCCTGCCTTATGGAATGGAAACACCCCCCCCCCCCCCCCCCCACCCCCTCCCCTCCCCTCCCCCCCGCCCTGGCCGAGACACCACAAAATATTCACTCTTGTCTAGATTTAATTTGTACCCTGAGAAAGCCCCAACACCCGAAGCAGCTCCAGTATTCCCCCTATTGACACATTTGGTTCCGACACGTATAATAATAAGTCAACGGCAGAGAAGGACACCCCTATGCTCTATTCCCCCTCCGCACTGTCCCTTTCCATACCCCCAAACTTCTTAATGTAATGGTCAATGGCTCAATCGCGAGTGCAAACAGCAGGGGGGACATAGGACATCCCTACCTAGTCCCTCGGTGGAGAGGAAAGTATTCTGAGCTGATGTTATTTGTGCGGACACTGGCCCTCGGCTCCTTATATAGTAGCTTTACCCAGTCCAGAAATCTGGGTCCAATTCCAAACCGCTCTAGAACTGCCATCAAGTACCCCCATTCTACCCGGTCAAGCGCTTTCTCGCCGTCCAATGCCACAACCACCACTGTTTCCTTCCCCTCCGCCGGTACCATACCATACCCTCCTAATATTCGAAAAGAGCTGCCTCCATCTCACAAACCCCATCTGATCTTCACCTATCACCTTTGGGAGGCACTCCTCTAGCCTACCTGCCAATACCTTCGCCCATATCTTTGCGTTTAGAAGTGATATGGGCCAATACGACCCACACTCCATCGGATCCTTATCTTTCTTAAGTAACAGGGAAATCGATGCCTGCCCCAAAGTTTGTGGCAACACCCCCTTCCCTATCGCCTCCTCAAACATCCCCACCATCAGCGGTACCAGCTTATTTTTGAATTTTTTATAATATTCCACCGGAAACCCATCCGGCCCTGCCACCTTTCCCGACTGCATCCTCCCAATCGCATCTTTTATTTCCTGCTCCACTACCGCCCCCTCTAATGTAGCCCTATCCCCCTCCCCTAACCTCGGGTACTCCAGTCCATCTAGAAATTCCTGCATCTCCCAGCCTCCCCCAGGTGGCTCTGAGCTGTACAACCTCTCACAGAATTCCTTAAAGACCTTGTTAATCTGATCTGGAGTTACCGCCAAATTCCCTGCCCTGTCCCGCACCTGGACAATTTCCCTTGCCGCAGCCTCCCTACGGAGCTGACCCGCCAACGTACCTTCTCTCCATGCTCATAAACTGCCCCCCTTGCTCGCCTCCATTGGCGTACCGCCTTCCTGGTAGATAGTCAGTCAAAGCTCGCCTGGAGTTCCTTCCTCTTTTCCAACTGCGCTGGGTCCCTATCTTCTGCTTACCTCCTGCCTACCTCCAGCATCTCATCTATTACCCTCTGACATTCCAACCTCTCCTCTTTGTCTAGCCTAGCCTTGAACGAGATCACCTCACCCCTCACCACCGCCTTTAAAGCCTCCCAGACAACTGCCTTTGACACCTCACCCTTGCAGTTAAAACCTACATATTCCTCGATTACTTTTTCAATTTTGTCACAGAACCCGTGGTCCCCCAACAGTCCCACATCTAATTTCCACCCTGGTCCCTGTACCATCCCCTTCTCCAGTACCATATCCAGCCAAGCAAGAGTTTTGTTTTGATTCGTCAGAGGCGGCGATGGACTTTATGAGGGACCATGGACTGGGAGGAGTGTGAGGACATTGAACTTTGGAGAGTTCTGTGTAAAATGTGGGGCATATAGGTTGGGTGGTTTGGTGCAGGTTATGACAGGAGGAGTGGTGATGGTGAGTGAGCCTTTTGCTTTTCTTTGTATGTTGATTGTTTGGAGGGATGGGGGGAGGGGCGTACTGGGGGGATGATGGGTAGTCCCCGGGTGGGGGCCACCATGCTAGTTGATTTGGCTAGTTAATATGAATGAAGTGGGGGTTTGTCAGGAGAAGGGTGTGGGGAAGGGTGGCATGGATTGGTTCTTTGTTTGGGTTTGGGGGGGGTGGGTAAAGGTTGCTGACATGGGCGTGGTTGGTGTGGCACAGTCGGTTAGGGAGGGATGGTGGCGGATATCTTGGGGCTGGCCTGGAAAAGTGCGAAACGCGGACCGGGGGGAGCTGGTTAAAGAGTTATGACTGATCAGCAGGGGAGGAGGCAGAGAGGGGACTGGTTACTTGGAACGTGCGAGGGTTGACTAGGCCTTTGAAGCGGTCACGTGTTTTTGCACACTTGAGGAATTTGAAGGCAGACGTTGTGTTCTTGCAGGAGACACAACTGAAGTTGGGAGGTCAGGTGAGGCTGAGGAAGAGATGGGTGGGGGAAGTGCTCCACTTGGGGTTAGACATGACGATGAGGGGGTGGCAATGCTGGTCAATAAGAAAGCGGCTTCCGTGGTGGGTAACATTGTAGCCGACCTGGGGGGCTGGTATGTGATGGTCAGTGGGAAGTTGGAGGGGATACCAGTGCTCCGGTTTCCTCCCACAGTCCAAAGATGTGCAGGTTAGGTGACTGACTATGCAACAATTGGCCTTATTGTCCAGAAAAAAGGTTAGGTGGGGTTACGGGGATAGGGTGGAGGTTTGTGGATAGGGTGGAGGCTTAGGTAGGATACTCTTTCCAAGGGCCGGTGCAAACTGGATGTAAATTCTATGATTCTATGATAATCTTTATTGTCACAAGTAGGCTTACATTAATACTGCAATGAAAAGCCCCTGGTCGCCACATTCCGGCGCCTGTTCGGGTACACAGAGGGAGAATTCAGAACGTCTAAATTACCTAACAGCACGTCTTTTGGGACTTGTAGTAATAATAATAATAATGTAGGAGGAAACCGGAGCACCTGGAGGAAACCACAGAGACATGGGGAGAGCGTGCAACTCCGCACAGACCGTGACCCAAGCCGGGAATCGAACCTGGGATCCTGGAGCTGTGAAGCAACAGTGCTACCCACTGTGCTACCATGCTGCCCATATTCAAGCTTTGCTGTGATTATGTTCCTTTTTCTTCCTGCTGTAAAGGCTCCTTCCCCAAGCTGGAGACTCTGCTTCCCAGGCACTGTCAACTTGGCCAAAAGCGGGGCTGATTAAAATGGGGTGTGTTAAAATGGGGTCACACTGTAAATGTTTGAGAAGCACAGGTGTAGGGGGTAGGGATCAGTTAAGAACTTGAGATAACTGGAGGTACCTTCAAATGTATACGATGAATGCATTTGGATTTACAAACCTGAAATGGAGGCATTATAACGTTACCCATAATCCAGAAAATTCTGAAATCCAGAATGTGGTGGTATTATTAAGGTACCCTGGGATGCCGAGAGGCTATTGGTGGCTAGACACTGGATCCCGATTGGATCAGCTGCCTGCTGGCTCCACCCAGTAAGGCGGAGGAGCCCGGGTTGTAAGAGCCCGGGTCCTCCCAGCAGCCGCATTATGTAACTGTGCTGCTGGGGAACAAGTCTGCGTAATAAAGCCATCGTTCAACTCCTTCTCATCTCGTCTCGTGAGTGATTGATTGTGCTACAATTTATTACGCAAACTTTTAAGGACATGGAGCTCCGAATCATGCCGGAGTGTCTGCGAATCAGCCCCCACGCGGCAGACGTAGCGGCCACTTTTAAACATTGGTTAGCGTGTTTCCAGGGATACCTCCGAATGGCCCCGGCATATCTACAGAGGAACAGAAAATCCAGGTCCTGCATGCCAGGGTGAGCCCTGATATCTACACGCTCATAGAGGATGCGGAAGATTTCCTGACTGCGATCGTGATGCTGATAGGAATCTCTGTTCGGCACGTCAACCAGGTCTACGCACGCCACCAGCTCGCGACGAGACAGCAGATCCCCGGGGAATCGCTGGACGAATTCTACAATGCGCTGTTGATACTGGGGAGAAACTGCAACTGCCCATCGGTTGCGGCTAATGAACACACTGAGCTGCTGGACCGAGATTCGTTCGTGGCAGGTATGCTTTCATCCCAAATTCGCCAGCGATTGCTGGAAAGAGACACACTCGGCCTCAAAAAGGCACGGGCCCTCGCGGCCTTTTTTGATGTAGCGTCACACAACGCCAGCGCCTACGCCCCCGACCGCGCGGCAGCCCTTTGGGCACCGTGGACCCCCGCCACAACCGAACCCCCGGGACCCCCCGCAGGCCTGCGCTGCCAGAGCGGCAGATCACCCGAGGGGGCCTCGCTGTCCGGCCCTCTGTAAAGGGTGTGGGAAAAAGGGGCATTTCGTAGCTGTGTGCCAGGCCCGGGGGTAGCCGCAATCTCCGGGGGAGAACCCCAAATTCAACCCCCCTAGCGATCCATGTGCGGCCAACAGGCGCCACCATCTTGGGTCCCGGACTCCATGCGGGAGGGATGGGCGCCGCCATTTTGTGCTCACCCGGCAACGTGCGATCCATGGGTGGCGCCATCTTGTCCACCCCCGACCGTGTGCGACCCATAGACGCCGCCATCTTGGCTGATGTCTAAAGACCCCGGGATGGACGGCCACATGGGGCCTGAAGAAAACGCCCCGGTGTAGCACTACGACTGGCTTTTGTGACCCTGGACGAGTCGCGGCCCCGAATGCTCCAAACAGCATCAACAACTATATTTGTAAACGGGTACGAGACGCCCTGCCTGATCGACTCTGGGAGCACGGAGAGTTTTATACATCCTGATACGGTAAGACGTTGTTCCCTTCCGATCCACCCCAGTAATCAAAAAAAATTTCTGCCGGCGGGGTCCCATTCGGTAGAGATAAAAGGATTCTGCATCGCGAACCTCACGGTGCAGGGGAGGGAGTTCAAAACCTACCGGCTTTACGTCCTTCCCCACCTCTGCGCTGCCACATTCCTGGGATTGGATTTTCAGTGTAATCTCCAGAGCTTAACGTTTAAATTCGGCGGCCCTATACCCCCACTCACTACCTGCAGCCTCGTGACCCTCAAGGTCGATCCGCCTTCCCTGTTCGCGAACCTCACCCGATTGCAAACCAGTCGCCACTCGGAGCAGACGGTACAGCGCCCAGGACCGATCTTTTATCCGGTCAGAAGTCCAGCGGCTGCTGAGTGAAGGCATAATTCAGGCCAGCAATAGTCCCTGGAGAGCCCAGGTGATAGTTGTAAAGACCGGGGAGAAGCAGAGGATGGTCGTAGACTATAGTCAAACCATCAATAGGTACACGCAGCTCGATGCGTACCCTCTCCCCCGCATATCCAACATGGTTAATCGGGTTGCACAGTACAAGGTCTTTTCCACGTGGACCTCAAGTCCGCCTACCACCAGCTCCCCAGCCGCCCGAGCGACCGAAAAAACACTGCTTTCGAAGCAGATGGGCGGCTCTATCATTTTTTAAGGGTTCCATTCGGCGTCACAAACAGGGTCTCGGTCTTCCAACGGGTGATAGACCGAATGGTTGATCGGTACGGTTTGCGGGCCACGTTCCCGTATCTCGACAACGTCACCATCTGCGGCCACGACCAGCAGGACCACGACGCCAACCTCCGCAAATTCCTCCAGATGGCAAACACCCTGAATCTCACATACAACAAGGAAAAATGCGTATTTAGCACCGACCGTCTAGCCATCCTTGACTACGCAGTGCGAAATGGAGTGATAGGCCCCGACCCCGAACTCTTGGAGTTCCCCCTCCCCCACTGCTCCAAGGCCCTGAAACGCTGCCTGGGCATCTTCTCTTATTACGCCCGTGGGTCCCCAATTACGCGGACAAGGCCCGTCCGCTAATCCAGTCCACGGTTTTCCCCTTGTCGACAGAGGCCCGCCAGGCCTTCAGCCGCATCAAAACGGATATCGCAAAGGCCACGTGCATGCAATCGACGAGTCCCTCCCCTTCCAAGTCGAGAGTGACGCGTCTGACGTAGCTCTGGCGGCCACCCTCAACCAAGCGGGCAGACCCGTGGCCTTTTTTTCACGCACCCCCCACCGCTTCAGAAATCCGCCACTCCTCAGTGGAAAAGGAGGCCCAGGGCATAGTGGAAGCTGTGCGGCATTGGAGGCATTACCTGGCCGGTAGGAGATTCACTCTCCTCACTGACTAACGGTCGGTTGCCTTCATGTTCGATAATGCACAGCGGGGCAAGATCAAGAACGACAAGATCTTGCGGTGGAGATCAAACTCTCCACCTATAACTATGAGGTCTTGTATCGTCTTGGAAAGCTGAACGAGCCTTCCGATGCCCTATCCCACGGCACGTGTGCCAACGCACAAGTGGACTGTCTCCGAACCCTCCACGAGGACCTCTGCCACCCGGGGGTCACTCGGTTCTATCACTTCGTAAAGACCCGCAACCTGCCTTACTCCATCGAGGAGGTCAGGACCGCCACCAGGAACTGCTAGATCTGCGCAGGGTGCAAGCCGCATTTCTACCGGCCAGATAAAGCGCACCTGATAAAGGTGTCCCGTCCTTTTGAGCCCCTCAGCCTGGACTTCAAAGGCCCCCTCCCCTCCACTGATCGCAACACGTACTTCCTCAACGTGATTGACGAATACTTCCGGTTCCCATTCGCCATCCCCTTTCCCGAAATCACCGCGGCCACGGTCATTAGAGCCCTCGCCGACATCTTTACATTGTTCGGTTTCCCCGTCAGGCAGGGAGGAAGTGGTCGAGCAAGGGAACCGTGGTTTACTAAGGCAGTCGAAACACTTGTCAAGAGAAAGAAGGAGGTTTATGTAAAGATGAGACATGAAGGTTCAGTAAGGGTGCTCGAGAGTTACAAGTTAGCTAGGAAGGACCTAAAGAGAGAGCTAAGAAGAGCCAGGAGGGGACATGAGAAGTCTTTGGCAGGTAGTATCAAGGATAACCTTACAGCTTTCTATAGATATGTCAGGAATAAAAGAATGACGAGGGTAAGAGTAGGGCCAGTCAAGGACAGTAGTGGGAAGTTGTGCTTGGAGTCCGAGGAGATAGGAGAGGTGCTAAATGAATATTTTTCGTCAGTATTCACACAGGAAAAAGACAATGTTGTCGAGGAGAATACTGAGATTCAGGCTACTAGACTAGAAGGGCTTGAGGTTCATAAGGAGGAGGTGTTAACAATTCCGGAAAGGGTGAAAATACATAAGTCCCCTGGGCCGGATGGGATTTATCCTAGGATTCTCTGGGAAGCTAGGGAGGAGATTGCTGAGCCTATGGCTTTGATCTTTAAGTCATCTTTGTCAACAGGAATAGTGCCAGAAGACTGGAGGATAGCAAATGTTGTCCCCTTGTTCAAGAAGGGGAGTAGAGGTAACCCCGGTAACTATAGACCAGTGAGCCTTACTTCTGTTGTGGGCAAAATCTTGGGAAGGTTTATGAGAGATAGGGTGTATAATCATCTGGAAAGGAATAATTTGATTAGACATAGTCAACATGGTTTCGTGAAGGGTAGGTCGTGCCTCACAAACCTTATTATTGAGTTCTTTGAGAAGGTGACCAAATAGGTGGATGAGGGTAAAGCAGTTGATGTGGTGTATATGGATTTCAGTAAAGCGTTTGATAAGGTTCCCCACAGTAGGCTACTGCAGAAAATACGGAAGCATGGGATTCAGGGAGATTTAGCAGTTTGGATCAGAAATTGGCTAGCTGGAAGAAGACAAAGGGTGGTGGTTGATGGGAAGTGTTCAGACTGGAGTCCAGTTACTAGTGGTGTACCACAAGGATCTGTTTTGGGGCCACTGCTGTTTGTCATTTTTATAAATGACCTGGAGGAGGGCGTAGAAGGATGGGTGAGTAAATTTGCAGATGACACTAAAGTCGATGGAGTTGTGGACAGTGCGGGAGGATGTTACAAGTTACAGAGGGACATAGATAAGCTGCAGCGCTGGGCTGAGAGGTGGCAAATGGAGTTTAATGCAGAAAAGTGTGAGGTGATTCATTTTGGAAGGAATAACAGGAAGACAGAGTACTGGGCTAATGGTAAGATTCTTGGCAGTGTGGATGAGCAGAGAGATCTCGGTGTCCATGTACATAGATCCCTGAAAGTTGCCACTCAGGTCGAGAGGGTTGTTAAGAAGGCGTACGGTGTGTTAGCTTTTATTGGTAGAGGGATTGAGTTTCGGAGCCATGAGGTCATGTTGCAGCTGTACAAAACTCTGGTGCGGCCGCATTTGGAGTATTGCGTACAATTCTGGTCGCCGCATTATAGGAAGGATGTGGAGGCATTGGAAAGGGTGCAGAGGAGATTTACCAGAATGTTGCCTGGTATGGAGGGAAGATATTATGAGGAAAGGCCGAGGGATTTGAGGCTGTTTTCGTTGGAGAGAAGAAGGTTAAGAGGTGACTTAATTGAGGCATACAAGATGATCAGAGGATTGGATAGGGTGGACAGTGAGAGCCTTTTTCCTCGGATGGTGATATCTAGCACGAGGGGACATAGCTTTAAATTGAGGGGAGATAGATATAAGACAGATGTCAGAGGTAGGTTCTTTACTCAGAGAGTAGTAAGGGTGTGGAATGCCCGGCCTGCAACAGTAGTGGACTCGCCAACACTAAGGGTATTCAAATGGTCATTGGATAGACATATGGACAATAAGGGAATAGTGTAGATGGGCTTTCGAGTGGTTTCACAGGTCGGCGCAACATCGAGGGCCGAAGGGCCTGTACTGCGCTGTAATGTTCTATGTTCTACATACATAGCGATAGGGGGTCCTCTTTCATGAGCTACGAACTGCGTCAATTCCTGCTCAGCAAGGGCATCGCCTCGAGCAGGACGACCAGTTACAACTCCTGGGGGAACGGTCAGGTAGAGAGGGAGAACGGAACGGTCTGGAAGACCGTCCTACTGGCCCTGCGGTCCAGAAGTCTCCCAGTTTCCCGCTGGCAGGAAGTCCTCCCGGACGCCCTCCACTCCATCCGGTCGCTGCTGTGTACAACAACGAATCAAACACCTCACGAACGCCTCCTTGTCGTCCCTCGGAAGTCCTCCTCCGGAACGTCACTTCCGACCTGGCTGGCAGCCCCGGGACCCATCTTGCTCCGAAAGCATGTGCGGACGCACAAATCAGACCTGTTGGTTGAGAGGGTTCATCTCCTCCACACGAACCCTCAATACGCCTACGTGGCGTACCCCGACGGCCGACATGACACGGTCTCCCTGCGGGACCTGGCACCCGCCGGAGCCCCACACACCCCCCCAACACCAGTGACCCCCTCTGGAGCCACGCACACACCCCCAACACCGATCACCCCCTCCCTCCCGCCGGCGCACTCCACAGCCGCCCCCTTCCAGGGTGGATCGGTCCTTCCCCTGGCCCCGAATAGGGATATTGGAGCGGGACGAGGCATGGCGACGCTCCCAGAGATGACGAGGCCGGAACCTGCGCCTGCATCACCACCGGGGCTAAGATGATCGGCGAGGACGACCAGGGCACCCATTCGACTCATCGAATCTGTATAATGAAGCACAAAATGCCTCTGTAAATAATTTGTTTTGGTTTGATTGCCCAGTAAAAGTGGCATTGTAAGTAGTTAATATCGGAGCATAGCCGCCGTGTTAGCGGCATCCTAGGTACCGACTCTGGAAACCCCTACCACCATACGGCCCACTACCCCGCCGGGTTCCTTTTTAACAAGGGGTGAATGTGGTGGTATGTATTGGGGTATTAAGGTACCCTGGGATGCCGAGAGGCTATTGGTGGATAGACACTGGATCCCGATTGGATCAGCCGCCTGCTGGCTCCACCCAGTAAGGCGAAGTATAAGAGCCCGGGTTCTCCCAGCAGCCGCATTCTGTAACTGTGCTGCTGGGGAACAAGTCTGCGTAATAAAGCCATCGTTCGACTCCTTCTCATCCCGCCTCGTGAGTGATTGATTGTGCTACACAGAAATGCCTCAGTTCCAGGGTTTCCAGAATGGAGAGGTTACAGTGTATATTGTTTTTGACTGCAAGTATTGTGCAGTGCAGTGTGAAATGGAAGCATACCTAGAGTCCTGGAAAGGAAGCTAGTGAGCTTTGCTGCAGGAGTTTGTATTGGCAGGGGAAATGTGCTTTAAAAGGAAATAAGGCAAATTGGGTAGCGTAGAAGAGCCATGGTGAGTGCCACAACAAGCATAGTGACAGAGTCTCAAGTTGAAACAGTAGGAAGCCTCAGGCCCATTCAACTGGGATGAAAGTCGCTGATAGGTGGGGAGGGTGCAGTTGTAGGGAGGGTGACGAGAAGGAATTCAGAAGAGAAGCTGCAGAAAGTGGAGCCTAGGTCTAAGGTAATTTGATATGGAAATACAATGAAAGGGGAAGGATACTTAAAAGCCAGAGACAGGAAGGGAAAGGGACAGAAAAGCTTGGGGCCAAGGTATCAGCCATGACATGTTACATTAAAGGCAGAAGAAACAGAGATTAAAATATTCGACAGTTAACCATTGCATTGACTGTAACATGAATTCAATTGACATTGAGCTTAATATACCTGAATAACAAGCTCTGAAATACAGCACAGGTGCCAAATAACTGCTGGAGTAGACAACGTGGTACTCGTAACGAATTAATTCGGATGTTGTGACCTGGGCTTCACCAGCGTCATTCTCCAGGTTAACCTAAAAATAAAGATAAAGCATTGCACAATTTGGTCATTGTTATTAAAATTCCCAGTTTTCAGGGTTAACTAATAAAACATTGTGCGTGTCCTCCAGGGGATTTCCTCCGGGTGCTCCGGTTTCCTCCCACAGTCCAAAGATGTGCAGGTTAGGTGGATTGGCCATGCTAAATTGTCCCTTAGTGTCCAAAAGGTTAGGTTGGGTTACGGGGTTAGGCGATAGGGTGGAGGTGTGGGCTTAAGTAGGGTGCTCTTCCAGCAACACGGTGGCGCAGTGGTTAGCACTGCTGCCTCATGGTGCCGAGGTCCCTGTCCGTGTGGAATTTGCACATTCTCCCCGTGTTTGTGTGGGTTTTGCCCCCACAACCCAAAGATGTGCAGGCTAGGTGGATTGACTGTGCTAAATTGCCCCTTAACAGGAAAAAATGAATTGGGTACTCTAAATTTATAAAAACGTAGGTGCTCTTTACAAGGGCAGGTGCAGACTTGATGGGCCGAATGTCTCCTTCTGCACTGTAAATTCAATGATTCTATGATCTTGCGAGAGGCCCAAAACACGTTATACATCGGTATGAATTCTGGTTGTGTACCCGTCCCCCACTGGTGACGCAACGGGATTCCTGACATTGAACCCCATTAGAATAGATTTAAATTACTAGGCCTCTATGGCTGATAATCCCATTCCCTTCCACCTCCCTCCCATTATATACATAGAAACATACATAAAAATAGAAGCAGGAGGAGTCCATTCGGCCCTGCTCTGCCATACATTATGATTATGGCTGATCATCAAGTTCAATACCCTGATCTTGTCTTCTTCCCATATCCATTGATCCCTTTAGCCCCAAGAGCTATATCTAATTCCTTCTTGAAATTATACAACATTTTGGCCTCAACCACTTACTATGGTAGTGAATTCCACAGATTCACCACTCTCTGGGTGAAGACATTTCTCCTCACCTCAATCGCAAAAGGTTTACCCCTTATCCTCAAACTATAACCCCTAATTCTGTACTCCCCCACCATCAGGAACATTCTTTCAAGAATCTACATTGCCTAATCCTGTTAGAATTTGATAAGTTTCTATGCGATCCACTCTCACTCTTCTCAACTCCAATGAATATAATCCTAACTGAGTTAGTCTCTCTTCATATAACAGTCCGCTATCCCAGGAATCAGCCTGGTAAATTTTCGCAGCACTCCCTCCATTGCAAGAATATTCTTCCTCAGATAAAGACATCAAAACTGCACACAATACTCCAGGTGTGACCTCGCCAATACCCACACAATTGCAGTAAAACATCCCGATTCGGAGACTCAAATCCTCTCGCTATGAAGGTCAACAGACCATTTCCCTTCTTTACTGCCTGCTGTACCTGTGCACTTACTTTGTGTGACTGATGCATGAGGACAGCAAGGTTTTGCTGAGTATCCATTACACCTATTCAAATAATAATCTGCTTTCCTATTTATTGCAACATTTATCCACATTATACAGCATCTACCATGCATAGGCACAATCACTCAGCATGTCCAAATCCCGCTGAAGCATCTCTGCATCCTCCCCTTCCACCCAACTTTGTATCATCTGCAAATTTGGAGATAATGCATTTAGTTCCCTCATCCAAATCGTTAATGTATAATGTGAACAGTTGGGGTCCTAGCACAGGTCCCTGTGCTACCCCACTCTTCACTGCCTGTCAATCGGAAAAAGACCCATTTATTCCAACTTTCTGCTTCCTGTCTGTTAACCAGCTTTCTATGCATCTCAAGGCACTACGCACAATCCCATGTGCTTTATAGAACATAGAACATAGAACAATACAGCGCAGTACAGGCCCTTCGGCCCACGATGTTGCACCGAAACAAAAGCCATCTAACCTACACTATGCCATTATCATCCATATGTTTATCCAATAAACTTTTAAATGCCCTCAATGTTGGCGAGTTCACTACTGTAGCAGGTAGGGCATTCCACGGCCTCACTACTCTTTGCGTAAAGAACCTACCTCTGACCTCTGTCCTATATCTATTACCCCTCAGTTTAAAGTTATGTCCCCTCGTGCCAGCCATATCCATCCGCGGGAGAAGGCTCTCACTGTCCACCCTATCCAACCCCCTGATCATTTTGTATGCCTCTATTAAGTCTCCTCTTAACCTTCTTCTCTCCAACGAAAACAACCTCAAGTCCGTCAGCCTTTCCTCATAAGATTTTCCCTCCATACCAGGCAACATCCTTGTAAATCGCCTCTGCACCCGCTCCAAAGCCTCCACGTCCTTCCTATAATGCGGTGACCAGAACTGTACGCAATACTCCAAATGCGGCCGGACCAGAGTTCTGTACAGCTGCAACATGACCTCCCGACTCCGGAACTCAATCCCTCTACCAATAAAGGCCAACACTCCATAGGCCTTCTTCACAACCCTATCAACCTGGGTGGCAACTTTCAGGGATCTATGTACATGGACACCTAGATCCCTCTGCTCATCCACACTTTCAAGAACTTTACCATTAGCCAAATATTCCGCATTCCTGTTATTCCTTCCAAAGTGAATCACCTCACACTTCTCTACATTAAACTCCATTTGCCACCTCTCAGCCCAGCTCTGCAGCTTATCTATATCCCTCTGTAACCTGCTACATCCTTCCACACTATCGACAACACCACCGACTTTAGTATCGTCTGCAAATTTACTCACCCACCCTTCTGCGCCTTCCTCTAGGTCATTGATAAAAATGACAAACAGCAACGGCCCCAGAACAGATCCTTGTGGTACTCCACTTGTGACTGTACTCCATTCTGAACATTTCCCATCAACCACCACCCTCTGTCTTCTTTCAGCTAGCCAATTTCTGATCCACATCTCTAAATCACCCTCAATCCCCAGCCTCCGTATTTTTTGCAATAGCCTACCGTGGGGAACCTTATCAAACGCTTTGCTGAAATCCATATACACCACATCAACTGCTCTACCCTCGTCTACCTGTTCAGTCACCTTCTCAAAGAACTCAATAAGGTTTAACTTTACATAACGATCTGCTATGTGAGACCTTGTCGCAAGCCTTCTGAAAGCCTAAATAAACCACTTCCACTGGCTCTCCCTGGTCAACACTACTACTACTACTAATAATAATAATCACTTATTGTCACAAGTAGGCTTCAATGAAATTACTGTGAAAAGCCCCTAGTCGCCACATTCCGGCGCCTGGTCAAGGAGGCCGGTACGGGAATTGAACCCGCGCTGCTGGCATTGCAAGCCAGCTGTTTAGACCACTGTGCTAAACCAGTACTAGTTACATCTTCAGAGAATTATGGTAGATTTGTCAAGCATGATTTCCCTTTCATCAGTCCATGCTGACTTTGTCTGATTATACCACTGATTTCCAAATGCTGTGCTATGAAATCTTTGATAATGGACTCTAGCAACTTCCCTACTACCAACGTTAGGTTCATTGGTCTGTAGTTCCCTTCTTTCTCTCTACCTCCCTTTTGGAATAACGGAGATATATTAACTGCCCTCCAATCTGTAGGGACCATTCCAGAGTCCAAAGAATGGATCTATTTCTAGGGCTACTTCCTTAAGTACTCTGTGATGAAGACTATCGGGCCCTGCAGATTTATCCGCCTTCAATCCCATTAATTTCCCCATTCACATTCTATTCACATTGGCATGAGGGCACAATGTAGTGAATTACAATTGCTTTCCCAAAGCGTACACCTGGCAGGTAGAACCCACCAGAGAGCTCAGCTGAGTGCATCGCTCGGGGGGAGGCATGACTGGGCAGTACCTGGGCATTATACCCTGGCACGGTGCATAGGAGGGGGTGGGGGTGGGGGGGTGGGGGTGCAGGGGGCGGTCTTCTGTTGTTACTTTTTTGTATCTGGGCAGTCTTTAAAAATGGCACCCCGACTATTAAAAATATGAAGTTGCTGGCGGGACCGACACTACCAGTGTGACCTTGTGGGACCCGACCCTTGGATTTCTCCACCCCAGGGGTATCTCACATTACGGCGCTGAAAGTCGCTGTTGAGACCAGGGGCATCAACGCCAATTTTCCCATCCACTTCGATACTCTGCATTAATACCTCAAAATTCTGCCCATGATCTTGAATGAGCAAAAAACACACCGAATTTGGTGAAACACCAAAATCTAAAAAGCCAGGCACTAAAACCCAGAAAGCCTAACAGTAGAATTGATGCTTTTCTTTTAAAAAGGTAGTTTTGTTGCAGACTGGGGGGAAATTTTGGGAGAATTTTTCCCTTATTCCGCACCTCTCGATTAACTTGTTAACACAGTTATGCTGAATATGTTCTGCCTTCCAGCATTACTCCCAAAATTAGGCCCATTTTTCCTGCATCAATTTACCTTTAAATTTTGTGCCATCAAATTAGCAAGAATTTAAAATGTAACACTATGAATTGGGACGAGAGGAAAACATGAAAATGGCATGATATATTCCTTTGCTAAGCATGAAAATTAAAATTTCAAGCTGTCTTAACATTCACTCAAGCATATTAGGCACAGCACTTTTCAGACATGAAATAATGAAAATGCACTCGAAGAAACAGAAAGTATAGTGCAGCCTTAGTACGGATTACATGAAAAGAACCATTGTCTCTAATTTATATGGCTTCTTGTCTGATGTCCAGCACTGCGTGAACTGAAATTTCCTCCAACTACATAGGGTAAACCAAAGCCACTGCTTTCGATTCATTCCACAAACTCCAATCCCTCGTCACTAACTTCAACCCTCTCTGCTATTGGCTTAGCATCCTCAATATTAATTGCTCCACCATTGGTGGCCATGATGTCAGAGCCTTAAACTCTGAAATTCCTTCCTTGAATCCTTGACAGCGAAAACAGCGCCGGAGGAGAGAGCCGGGTGATTTAAAAAGCGCGGGAGGAGAGAGCCGGGACAGCGAAAATAGCGCCGGAGGAGAGAGCCGGGAGATTTAAAAAGCGCCAGAGGAGAGAGCCGGGACAGTGCTGGGAGAGGTGAGTGCACAAAAGGTATGGCAGGAGTGCCTTTAGTCACGGATTGCTGATTGGAACAGAGTGCATCTGAGTTTATGTGAGTGACTGAGTTCGGGTGAGTGGCTGTGTTTTTGTTGGTGTTCGGGTTAATCCTTGAGGTTCGATAAAGATTTTTTTTATTTTAGAAAAAAAATAATATTTAAATTAATTAACTAGTTGAATATGGCTGGACAGGGACTTCCGGGTGCGGCGATGACCAGCTGAGTCGCACGTTTCGGCAGCTCCCTGTGAAACGGACTTTTGGGCTCTTGATAGGAGCCCCAACGGCAATTTTGACGGCTAAAAACACTGTGCGGTAAACCAGAAGGGAATCCCCCCTGGATACGGATGGAAAAAGGAGGAGAAAGTGGCCAGATTGCAGTGGATCCTTTAGAACAGCGGCAAGGAAGGCAAGCAAAAACCAAGATGGCGTCGGGAGGTGGCAGTTTAACATGGGGCCCTGAACAACAAGAGTTCTTGAAATGCTGTGTGGAAGAGATCAAAAAGGAAATGAAGAAAGAGCTGTTGGCCCCGATACTACAGGCGATCGAAGGGCTAAAGGAGGAACAAAAGACCCAGGAGCGGGAGCTTCGGGTCGTGAAGGCAAAGGCAGCCGAGAATGAGGACGACATACAGGGCCTGGTGGTGAAGACGGAGACGCAGGAGGCACATCAGAAACGATGTGTGGAAAGGTTGGAGGCACTGGAAAACAACGCAAGGAGGAACAACCTGAGGATTCTTGGTCTTCCTGAAGGTGTGGAGGTAGCGGACGTCGGGGCATATGTGAGCACGATGCTGCACTCGTTAATGGGAGCGGAGGCCCCGGCGGGTCCGTTGGAGGTGGAGGGAGCATACCGAGTGATGGCGCGAGGACCGAGAGCAGGAGAAATTCCCAGAGCCATAGTGGTGAGATTCCTCCGTTTTAAGGATAGAGAAATGGTCCTTAGATGGGCAAAGAAAACTCGGAGCAGTAAATGGGAGAACGCGGTGATCCGCGTTTATCAAGACTGGAGTGCGGAGGTGGCGAGAAGGAGGGCGAGCTTTAATCGGGCCAAGGCGGTGCTTCATAAAAAGAAGATAAAATTTGGAATGCTGCAACCGGCAAGACTGTGGGTCACATATCGAGGGAGGCACCACTACTTTGAGACGGCGGATGAGGCGTGGACTTTTATTGTGGAAGAAAAACTGGAATGAGCGGGTTATTAAAAAGAACGTTCGAACAAAGTGGTGGGGCGAATGTGGGGGGCAAAGAGGGGTTTTATGTACTAATCCTGCGATGTGGTAACTTTTCTCTCTCCCACAGGTGGTGATGGGGGTGGAGGGGAGGGGGAGGAGATGGGGCGTTGGCCATTGGGGGCGGGGCCAAGGGAGAAGCGCGGGCTTGGTTCCCGCGCTATGATAATCATGGCGGGAATAGAGAAGCAGGAAGGAGGGGGCGTCGCACGGTGCGAGCCGAGGTCACGGGGGGAAGCCGAGGTCAGCCAGAGTTTGCTGACTTCTGGGAGCAACATGGGGGGAGTAATTACGCTAGCGGGGGATCTAGCGGGGGGGGGTGGGAGGGGGGAATTACTGGGTTGCTGCTGCTGGGATGAGGGGGGAGCTGGTATGGGAGAGGATGGGCGGGGGGGCACCGCCTGGGGGAGATACAGCTGCGTGGGAACCGGGTGAGGAGCTGGAAAAAGGTGATGGCTAATCGACAAGGGGTGGGGGTAGGAAGCCCCCCAACTCAGCTGATCACGTGGAACGTGAGAGGGCTGAACGGGCCGATAAAGAGGGCACAGGTACTCGCACACCTTAAGAAACTTAAGGCAGATGTGGTTATGTTACAGGAAACGCACCTGAAACTGATAGACCAGGTTAGGCTACGCAAAGGATGGGTGGGGCAGGTGTTCCATTCGGGGCTAGATGCAAAAAACAGGGGGGTGGCTATATTAGTGGGGAAGCGGGTAATGTTCGAGGCAAAGACTATAGTGGCGGATAACGGGGGCAGATACGTGATGGTGAGTGGCAAACTACAGGGGGAGACGGTGGTTTTGGTAAACGTATATGCCCCGAACTGGGATGATGCCAATTTTATGAGGCGGATGCTAGGACGCATTCCGGACCTAGAGATGGGAAAGCTGATAATGGGGGGAGATTTTAATACGGTGTTGGAACCAGGGCTGGATAGGTCGAAGTCCAGGACTGGAAGGAGGCCGGCAGCAGCCAAGGTACTTAAAGATTTTATGGAGCAGATGGGAGGTGTAGACCCGTGGAGATTTAGCAGACCTAGGAGTAAGGAGTTCTCGTTTTTCTCCTATGTCCATAAAGTCTACTCGCGAATAGACTTTTTTGTGCTGGGTAGGGCATTGATCCCGAAGGTGAGGGGAACGGAGTATACGGCTATAGCCATTTCGGATCACGCTCCACACTGAGTGGACTTGGAGATAGGGGAGGAAACAGGAGGGCGCCCACCCTGGAGAATGGACATGGGACTAATGGCAGATGAGGGTGTGTGTCTAAGGGTGAGGGGGTGCATTGAAAAGTACTTGGAACTCAATGATAATGGGGAGGTCCAGGTGGGAGTGGTCTGGGAGGCGTTGAAGGCGGTGGTTAGAGGGGAGCTGATATCAATAAGGGCACATAAAGGGAAGCAGGAGAGTAAGGAACGGGAGCGGTTGCTGCAAGAACTTTTGAGGGTGGACAGACAATATGCGGAAGCACCGGAGGAGGGACTGTACAGGGAAAGGCAAAGGCTACATGTAGAATTTGACTTGCTGACTACAGGCACTGCAGAGGCACAATGGAGGAAGGCACAGGGTGTACAGTACGAATATGGGGAGAAGGCGAGCAGGTTGCTGGCACACCAATTGAGGAAAAGGGGAGCAGCGAGGGAAATAGGGGGAGTGAGGGATGAGGAAGGAGAGATGGAGCGGGGAGCGGAGAGAGTGAATGGAGTGTTCAAGACATTTTATAAAAAATTATATGAAGCTCAACCCCCGGATGGGAGGGAGAGAATGATGGGCTTCTTGGATCGGCTGGAATTTCCCAAGGTGGAAGAGCAGGAAAAGGTAGGACTGGGAGCACAGATCGAGGTAGAAGAAGTGGTGAAAGGAATTAGGAGCATGCAGGCGGGAAAGGCCCCGGGACCGGATGGATTCCCAGTCGAATTCTATAGAAAATATGTGGACTTGCTCGCCCCGGTACTGACGAGGACCTTTAATGAGGCAAAGGAAAGGGGACAACTGCCCCGACTATGTCTGAAGCAACGATATCGCTTCTCTTAAAGAAGGAAAAGGACCCGCTACAATGCGGGTCCTATAGACCTATTTCTCTCCTAAATGTAGATGCCAAGGTCCTGGCCAAGGTAATGGCAATGAGAATAGAGGAATGTGTCCCGGGGGTGGTCCACGAAGACCAAACTGGGTTTGTGAAGGGGAGACAGCTGAACACGAATATACGGAGGTTGTTAGGGGTAATGATGATGGCCCCACCAGAGGGAGAAACGGAGATAGTAGTGGCGATGGATGCCGAGAAAGCATTTGATAGAGTGGAGTGGGATTATTTGTGGGAGGTGTTGAGGAGATTTGGTTTTGGAGAGGGGTATGTTAGATGGGTGCAGCTGTTGTATAGGGCCCCAGTGGCGAGCGTGGTCACGAATGGGCGGGGATCTGCATATTTTCGGCTCCATAGAGCGACAAGGCAGGGATGCCCTCTGTCCCCATTATTGTTTGCACTGGCGATTGAGCCCCTGGCGATAGCGTTGAGGGGTTCCAAGAAGTGGAGGGGAGTACTTAGGGGAGGAGAAGAGCACCGGGTATCTTTGTATGCGGACGATTTGCTACTATACGTGGCGGACCCGGCGGAGGGGATGCCAGAAATAATGCGGATACGTGGGGTGTTTGGGGATTTTTCAGGGTATAAATTGAACATGGGGAAAAGTGAGTTGTTTGTGGTGCATCCAGGGGAGCAGAGTAGAGAAATAGAGGACCTACCGTTGAGGAAGGTAACAAGGGACTTTTGTTACCTGGGGATCCAGATAGCTAAGAATTGGGGCACATTGCATAGGTTAAATTTAACGCGGTTGGTGGAACAGATGGAGGAGGATTTCAAGAGATGGGATATGGTATCCCTGTCAATGGCAGGGAGGGTGCAGGCGGTTAAGATGGTGGTCCTCCCGAGATTCCTCTTTGTGTTTCAGTGCCTCCCGGTGGTGATCACGAAGGCTTTTTTTAAAAGGATTGAAAAGAGCATCATGGGTTTTGTGTGGGCCGGGAAGACCCCGAGAGTGAGGAAGGGATTCTTACAGCGTAGCAGGGATAGGGGGGGGCTGGCACTACCGAGCCTAAGTGAGTATTATTGGGCCGCTAATATTTCAATGGTGAGTAAGTGGATGGGAGAGGAGGAGGGAGCGGCGTGGAAGAGATTAGAGAGGGCGTCCTGTAGGGGGACTAGCCTACAGGCTATGGTGACAGCCCCATTGCCGTTCTCACCGAGGAACTACACCACAAGCCCGGTGGTGGTGGCTACACTGAAGATTTGGGGACAGTGGAGATGGCATAGGGGAAAGACTGGAGCCTTGGGGGGGTCCCCGATAAGAAACAACCATAGGTTTGCCCCGGGGGGAATGGATGGGGGATATGGAATGTGGCAAAGAGCAGGAATAACGCAACTGAAAGATCTGTTTGTGGATGGGAAGTTCGCGAGTCTGGGAGCGCTGACCGAGAAATATGGGTTGCCCCAAGGGAATGCATTCAGGTATATGCAACTGAGGGCTTTTGCGAGGCAACAGGTGAGGGAATTCCCGCAGCTCCCGACACAAGAGGTGCAGGACAGAGTGATCTCAAAGACATGGGTGGGGGATGGTAAGGTGTCAGATATATATAGGGAAATGAGGGACGAAGGGGAGACTATGGTAGATGAACTAAAAGGGAAATGGGAAGAAGAGCTGGGGGAGGAGGTCGAGGAGGGGCTGTGGGCAGATGCCCTAAGCAGGGTAAACTCGTCGTCCTCGTGTGCCAGGCTAAGCCTGATTCAGTTTAAGGTATTACACAGGGCACATATGACTGGAGCACGGCTCAGTAAATTTTTTGGGGTGGAGGATAGGTGTGCGAGGTGCTCGAGAAGCCCAGCGAATCATACCCATATGTTTTGGGCATGCCCGGCACTACAGGGGTTTTGGATGGGGGTGACAAAGGTGCTTTCAAAAGTAGTAGGAGTCCGGGTCGAACCAAGCTGGGGGTTGGCTATATTTGGGGTTGCACAAGAGCCGGGAGTGCAGGAGGCGAGAGAGGCCGATGTTTTGGCCTTTGCGTCCCTAGTAGCCCGGCGCAGGATATTGCTAATGTGGAAAGAAGCCAAGCCCCCGGGGGTGGAGACCTGGATAAATGACATGGCGGGGTTTATAAAGTTAGATTAAGTTCGTCCTAAGGGGGTCGGCTCAAGGGTTCACCAGGCGGTGGCAACCGTTCGTCGAATACCTCGCAGAAAGATAGACGGAATGGGAAAAAGAAGGCAGCAGCAGCAGCCCAGGATCGGGGGGGGGGGGGGGGGGGGGGGGGAAGAGGAGGAACCAGAAGGACTCTCAGGGTTGTTAATATATACTGTATAGTATGTATAGGTCGTTGCTACAGATAATTATATATTGGACTGTTAAATTATATTTTTGGAGAGTGTTACTTGTGACAAGGCAGTTGCCAATTAGGGCTAGTTTTCATTTTTGTTATTTATTATTTATTCATTTTTTGTTTATAAAATAGGTCATTGTTATTTGCGTTGTTATAATATTGTGTAAAGGATGCACAATGTACTGTGTTGGTTGACCAAAAATTTTCAATAAAATATTTAATTAAAAAAAAAAGAATATGGCTGGACAGGTGATGTGCTGTTGCTGTATGATGATGGAACTGGTGGATCCCATTGAGACCGTCAGTGACCACATCTGCAGCAAGTGTTGGCTGCTCGAGGAACTTCGGCTCAGAATTGAGCTGGAGACCGAGCTGGAGACCGAGCTGCACACACTGCGGCACATCAGGGAGGGGGAACATTACCTGGACGCTTTGTTTCAGGAGGCAGTCACACCCGGTAGAATACGTACTGTTAATTCGGACAGTGGTCAGGGACAGAGTGGTGTGACTGCAAGGGAGGCAGGTAGGGGGATCCGGAGTTTAGGAGTTGAGGAGCCTCAGCCCTTGACCTTGTCCAACAGGTATGAGGTACTTGCTCCCTGTGTGGATGAGGAAGAGGGCTGTAGGGAGGATGCGTTGACTGACCACTGCACCGTGGTACAGGAAGCCATTCAAGAGGGGTGAGCAAAAAGACAAGTGGTAGTTGTAGGGGATTCTATAATTAGGGGGATTGATGGCATCCTTTGTAAGCCAGATCGAGTCCCGCATGGTAAGTTGCCTGCCCGGTGCCAGGGTGAGGGACATCTCTGATCGGCTTGAAAGGATTTTGGAGAGGGAGGGGGAGGATCCAGTTGTTGTGGTCCACGTTGGGACTAACAACATAGGTAAGACTAGGAAAGAGGACCTGTTTGGGGATTATCAAACACTAGGGGCTAAATTAAAGAACAGGTCCACCAGGGTTATAATCTCTGGATTACTACCCGAGCCACGTGCCAATTGGCATAGGGTTGAGAAAATTAGAGAAGTTAACGCGTGGCTAAAGGAGTGGTGCGGGAAAGAGGGATTCCATTTCATGGGGCATTGGCATCAGTTCTGGGGCAGGAGGGACCTGTACCGTTGGGACGGTCTTCACCTGAACCATTCTGGGACCAGTGTTCTAGCGAATAGGATAAATAGGTTGGTCACAAGGACTTTAAACTAGCAAGTTGGGGGGGGAAGGAAAATGTAAAGCTATGGACAGTATAATGGTTAATGGAGATCAAGGCAGCAGGTTACGTGACAGGTTATTATGTAGCGATATGGGTTCAAAGACAAGGAAAATTAGGAGAAAGGGTAAGAGGAAAAATAAATTGCGAAAGGTTACTGATCAAGGTGTTAGGATTCATAACAAAGACATAAAAAACAGCATAAGTGTACTTTACCTGAATGCACGTAGTATACGAAATAAGGTAAATGAGTTGATGGCGCAAATCATCGTGAATGACTATGATTTAGTGGCCATTACTGAAACATGGTTAAAAGATGGTCACGACTGGGAGTTAAATATCCAAGGGTATCAGACTATACAAAAGGATAGAATGGACGGTAAGGGCGGTGGTGTAGCTTTGTTGTTTAAGGATGGCATCCGGGCAATAGTAAGGGATGATATTGGTGCTATGGAGGACAAGGTTGAATCATTTTGGGTGGAAATCAGGAATAGTAAGGCGAAAAGGACACTGATAGGAGTAGTCTATAGGCCACCACATAGTAACAGGATGGTAGGGCAGGCAATAAGCAAAGAAATAATGGATGCATGTAGAAATGGTACAGCGGTTATCATGGGAGATTTTAATCTGCATATCGATTGGTTTAACCAGGTTGGTAAAGGCAGCCTTGAGGAGGAGTTTAGAGAATGTACCCGGGATAATTTCCTGGAACAGTATGTAATGGAACCTACAAGGGAACAAGCGGTCCTAGATCTGGTCCTGTGTAATGAGGCAGGATTGATTAATGATCTCATAGTTCGGGATCCTCTTGGAAGGAGCGACCACAATATGGTGGAATTTAAAATACAGTTGGAGGATGACAAGGTAAAATCAAACACTAGTGTTTTGTGCTTAAACAAAGGTGATTACAATGGGATGAGAGAGGAACTAGCTAAGGTAGACTGGGAGCAAAGACTTCATGGTGAAGCAGTTGAGGAACAATGGAGAACCTTCTGAGCGATCTTTCAGTGTTCAGAAAAGGTTCATACCGACAAAAAAGAAAGACGGTAGAAAGGGGAAAAATCGACCGTGGATATCTAAGGAGGTGAGGGAGAGTATCAAATTGAAGGAAAAAACATACAAAGTGGCAAAAATTAGTGGGAGACTAGAGGACTGGGAAGTCTTTAGGGGACAACAGAAAGCTACTAAAAAAGCCATAAAGATGAGTAAGGTAGACTATGAAGGTAAACTGGCTCAGAACATAAAAGCAGATAGTAAAAGCTTCTACAAATATATAAGACAAAAAAGAGTGGCTAAGGTAAATATTGGTCCTTTGGAAGATGAGAAGGGAGATTTAATAATAGGAGACGGGGAAATGGCTGAGGAGCTGAACAGGTTTTTTGGGTCAGTCTTCACAGTGGAGGACACAAATAACATGCCAGTGACTGATGGAAATAAAGATATGATAGATGAGGACCTAGAGATGATTGTAATCACTAAGGAGGCAGTATTGGGCAAGCTAATGGGGCTAAAGGTAGACAAGTCTCCTGGCCCTGATGGGATGCATCCCAGAGTGTTAAAAGAGATGGCTAGGGAAATTGTAAATGCACTAGTGATAATTTATCAAAATTCACTAGGTGGTCCCAGAGGATTGGAAAGTAGCAAACGTGACACCACTGTTTAAAAAAGGAGGTCGGCAGAAAGCGGGTAATTATAGGCCGGTAAGCTTAACTTCGATGTAGGGAAAATGCTGGAATCTATCATTAAGGAGGAAATAGCGGGGCACCTGGAGGGAAATTGTCCCATTGGGCAGACGCAGCATGGGTTCACAAAGGGTAGGTCGTGTCTGATTAATTTGGTAGAATTTTTTGAGGACGTTACCTGTGCAGTAGATAACGGGGAGCCAATGGATGTGGTATATCTGGATTTCCAGAAAGCTTTTGACAAGGTGCCACACAAAAGGTTGCTGCATGGCATTGAGGGTAAAGTGGTAGCATGGGTAGATTGGTTAACTAACAGAAAGCAGAGAGTGGGGATAAATGGGTGTTTCTCTGGTTGGCAACCTGTAACTAGTGGGGTCCCTCAAGGATCAGTGTTGGGCCCGCAGTTGTTCACAATTTACATAAACGATTTGGAGTTGGGAACCAAGTGCAATGTGTCAAAGTTTGCAGACGACACTAAGATAAGTGGTAAAGCAAAAAGTGCAGAGGATACTGGAAGTCTGCAGAAGGATTTGGATAGGTTAGGTGAATGGGCTAGGGTCTGGCAGATGGAATTCAATGTTGCAAGTGTGAGGCTATCCATTTTGGGAGGAATAACAACAGGATGGATTATTATTTAAACGGTAAGATGTTAAAACATGCTGCTGTGCAGAGAGACCTGGGTGTGCTGGTGCACGAGTCGCAAAAAGTTGGTGTGCAGGTGCAACAGGTGATTAAGAAAGCTAATCGAGTTTTGTCTTTCATTGCTAGAGGGATGGAGTTCAAGACTAGTGAGGTTATGCTGCAATTGTATAGGGTGTTGGTGAGGTCGCATCTGGAGTATTGTGTTCAGTTTTGGTCTCCTTACCTGAGAAAGGACATATTGGCACTGGAGGGAGTGCAGAGGAGATTCACTAGGTTGATCCCAGAGTTGAGGGGATTAGATTATGACGAGAGGTTGAGTAGACTGGGACTGTACTCATTGGAGTTTAGAAGGATGCAGGGGGGATCTTATTGAGACATATAAAATAATGAAGGGAATAGTTAGGATAGATGCAGGCAGGTTGTTTCCACTGGTCGGGGAAACAGAACTAGGGGGCATAGCCTCAAAATAAGGGGAGGTAGATTTAGGACGGAGTGTAGGAGGAACTTCTTCACGCAAAGTGTTGTGAATCTCTGGAATTCCTTGCCCAGTGAAACAGTTGAGGCTCCTTCTTTAAACGTTTTTAAGAAAATGATAGATGCCTTTCTAAAGAATAATGCGATTCGGGTATATGGTGTACGGGCTGGAGAGTGGAGCTGAGTCCACAAAGATCAGCCATGATCTCATTAAATGGCGGAGCAGGCTCGAGGGGCCAGATGGCCTACTCCTGTTCCTAGTTCTTCTCATTAATCCCTCTCTCCTTCTTTAAGATGCTTCTTAAAACCCACCTCTTTGAGAAAATGTTTGGTCACCTGCCCTTATATTTTCTTACGGGGCTTGTTGTCAAATTTTCTTTGATAACTTTCTGTGAAGTGCCTTGGGGCATTTTTCCACATGAAAGTTGCATGCAAGTACATGCATGGAAGTTACTGCTGCTGTTAAAAACACCCACAGTAAAACACTCGAAATATTACATTGTTTCATGCTGGGACTAAAATCCTGGGCTTAGTTCACATCCAATTTGAACCAGTGGAATTACAGGATATCTATTCATGTGGCTCCTTAGCCTGGAGCTGGAACCATCACACTAAGCCAAGAATGCATTCAGCTAGAAGGATTAATAATTAGGCGTAAAAGAAATATTGAGGAAATTTAGGCATAGCATGAGTTATATATTGTGCCCAAGTTTGCTTGATCTATTATCCTGGGTATTTGATTTGCACCCTGATTATGCAGGTCTCTGCTCAAGCACACAGGAAATTTCATCCCCTGTTATTTTTTGAAACAAACTTGGTCCGTTTCATTTTAGTAACATAAGTAATGCTGTATCAATGACAATTATACAAATATGCACAATCCCATGGTAATCGAAGGACAAAGGGTAGATTTATTGTACTCAGGAATTTAACAATTTTAGTTGCCTTTTTATACTGCCCCCCCCCCCCCCCCCCCCCCTCTCCACTCGTTACTGTAGACTCTTATGGTAGCACAGCCACAGAAATATACAAATGGCCTGCGTCATTATCACTGACTGCTCGACCTTTATAGCTATACACCCCAAGATTGGGTTTGCTTTCCTTACTGCTGCCACACACTGTGGTATTGGTTTCAGTAAGCTATCCACAAACATTCCCAAATCCCTCTCCTCTATTGTGTCCTATAGCCTGTAGCAATACAACAATTAAGTGGGATTCAAGCATGATAACTGGTGTGGTGTAACCAATAGCAGACTTTAAAGCACCGTACGCAGGAATGTTAACAGCTGCCTGTCTGCAGCGACAAAAAAAAAACCTGGTAACTATTAGTAACTGGCTGCTTCAAGTCAGTGACATGTTGTGCCTGAATCAGAATATCAATTTATAAACTTAAAACCGAACATCTATTTCAATGAAAGGGCAATTACAATGCAACCATCTCCACACATCTGATGGGGGCAAATCTAGCCAGTTGCTCTCTCCCAATCTGATCTCACCTCAAATCCCAGCAACACCTAAATAACTGGAGCTGGCACCTGTGACAAAGGGCTCAACACAATGCCTCGTCTACTAAGACTCTGCGTAGGGGACTTCAATGTAGCACTATTGTGGGCAGCACGGTAGCATAGTGGTTAGCACTGTTGCTTCACAACACCAGGGTGTCCGGATTCGATTTCTGGCTTGGGCCACTGTCTGTGCAGGTCTGCACATTCTCCGTGAGTGCATGGGTTTTCTCCAGGTGCTCCGGTTTCCTCCCACAAGTCCCGAAAGTCGTGCTTGTTAGATGAATTGGACATCTGGGGCGGAATTCTCCGGAAACGGCGCGATGTCCGCCGACTGGCGCCCAAAACGGCGCAAATCAGACGGGCATCGCGCCGCCCCAAAGGTGCGGAATGCTCCGCACCTTTGGGGGCCGAGCCCCGACATTGAGGGGCTAGGTCGGCGCCGGACGAATTTCCGCCCCGCCAGCTGGCGGAAAAGGCCTTTGGTGCCCCGCCAGCTGTCGCGGAAATTACATCTGCGGGCGGCGCATGCGCGGGAGCGTCAGCGGCCGCTGACAGCTTCCCACGCATGCGCAGTGGAGGGAGTCTCTTCTGCCTCTGCCATGGTGGAGACCGTGGCGGAGGCGGAAGGGAAAGAGTGCCCCCACGGCACAGGCCCGCCCGCGGATCGGTAGGCCCCCGATCGCGAGCCAGGCCACCGTGGGGGCACCCCCCGGGGCCAGATCGCCCCGCGCCCCCCCCAGGACCCCGGAGCCCGCCCGCGCCGCCTTGTCCCGCCGTTAAGGTAGGTGGTTTAATTTACGCCGGCGGGACAGGCATTTTAGCAGCGGGACTTCGGGCCATCCGGGCCGGAGAATCGCCTGCCAACCGGCGCAGTGCGATTCCCGCTCCCGCCGATTCTCCGGTGCCAGAGACTTCGGCAACCGGCGGGGGTGGGATTCACGCCAGCCCCCGGCGATTCTCCGACCCGGCGGGGGGTCGGAGAATTTCGCCCCTGAATTCTCCCTCAGTGTACCCGAACTGGCGCCGGAGTGCGGCGACGAGGTAATTTTCGCAGTAACTTAATTGCAGTGGTAACATAAGCCTACTTGTGACACTAATAAAGATTATTATTATTGTTAAGGCAGCAGAACCATTGTGTGGTGTCCATGAGGACGGAGAAGTCACTCTGATGGGCAACAACAGGGTACATATTTTAATCAGTGTACAGAGGACCCTGTTGAATCCCCAGGATTGATTCTCATTTATCTTTTGATATTTGGGGCTCAAATGGGGCCCCCACTTACTGTCAACACTAGGTGCCACAGGGTTAATCAGGTTGGCAGCATTTTCTAGGTGTGGTAGTCTGTGTAGAGGTATTACAGTACCTGGTAATGCTGGAACACCATTGGTAGATATTGTATGTTTCCTATTGGCTATTGGTCAAGCTGTATGGTAGCTCCGCCCTGCAAGGCGGGGTATATGAGCTTGTGCCGCCCCAGCAGCCTTCTTTCTGTACCTGAGCTGCTGGGGGAAACATCTAGCTTATTAAAGCCTTCAGTTGGACTACAACCTCGTTTTAGTGGTCATTGATCGTGCATCAATTTAATAAGCTAGATTTAAAAGAATGGAGCTACGAATCAAGCCGGAGTGTCTGCAACTCAGCCCCCATGCGGCGAACTCAGCGGCAACCTTCAAGCACTGGCTGGCGTGTTTTAAAGGATATCTCGGAACGGCCAAAAACACACCCACGGGAGAACAGAAATTGAAAGTCCTGCACTCGAGGGTGAGCCCGGAAATTTACACCCTCATCGAGGAGGCGGACAGCTTTGATGCAGCAATGGAGCTGCTGATAGGACATTATATTCGCCCGGTAAACCAGGTCTACGCCCAACATCTGCTAGCAACGAGGTGACAAATCCGTGGGAAATCGCTGGAAGAATTCTACCGTGCGCTCCTGGTGTTGGGGAGAAACTGCAGCTGCCTGCAAGTTTCGGCAAGCGACCACACAGAACTCTTGATCAGGGACGCTTTCGTGGCAGGTATGCTGTCCTCCCAAATCCGCCAGCGATTGCTGGAAAAAGACACCCTAGGCCTCAAGGAGGCTCCCTGGATGTGGCTTCCCGGAACGGCAGCGCTTACGTTCCCGACCCCGAGACATTCCCCCCCCCCCCACAAGTTTGTGCTGCAAGGCGGCCTGGCAACCCCGGGAGGCCCCGCTGCTACTTTTGCGGGTAGGCCAAGCACCCACGGCAGCGTTACAAAACGCTATACGGAGGTATTACGGTACCCCCATAACTATAATTCCTACCACGTTACCATGTTGTAATATCAAGCCACAACCCCCGCTGGACTCTTTTTTAACAGGGGGTGAATGTGGTAGTCTGTGTAGAGGTATTACGGTACCTGGTAATGCTGGAAAACCATTGGTAGATATTGTATGTTTCCTATTGGCTATTGGTCAAGCTGTACGGTAGCTCTGCCCTGCAAGGCAGGGTATAAGAGCCCGTGCTGCCCCAACAGCTTTCTTTCTGTACCTGAGCTGCTGGGGGAAACATCGAGCTTATTAAAGCCTTCAGTTGGACTACAACCTCGCTTTAGTGGTCATTGATTGTGCATCACTAGGTAACCATTCTTACCTCAACTCTTGAATTCAGATCTTGTTTGGGCCAAGTCTGTAATGAGGTCTGGAGCAAAGCAGTCCTGGTAGAAGCTAAGTTGTCAATGATGGGCAAAATTATCGGTGAATAGTTGGCACCCGATAGCCTAGCTGGCCTTCTATCACTTTGTTAATGATTAAGTGGGATAATTGACTCAGCTGGATTTGTTCTGCTTTGATGATGGGTATATCTGGGTAATTTTCCACACTATCGTTTGTTAGATGCCAGTGTTGGAGCTGCAGAGCTTGACTAAGGGTACAGATAGTCGTTGGACATAGATCTTCAATGCCAACATGTTTTTTGCAGTCTGCAGTTTTTAACATTGTCTTGCCCAGTAAAGGCGTGTCATATTATCAACATTTAAGATTTCATGTGAATTCTTTGAAAAGGATCCTCTCTTTTCAAGAAAAAAAAGAACAAAATGTTGCTGGAAAGATGGCCACCAAAGGTCACCTGACCTGGTTTATCTTCACAAGAACTAGCTAATAGCTCTGGAAAGTTATTAAACTGTACTTGTTGGTGGGTGAAGCCTCCCATCTCCCACCCCCGACTTTAAAAAGACATTCTGGATACAAAATCATTTGTGAAGTTACAGCTCCTATTAACTGCACATTGACAGAAATTCAGATATAATGGTCCCCCAGACACATTGGCTGGGATTCTCCATTCCCCGACGCTAAGATTGGGATCCCTGATCGGGCAGAGATTCCCGTGGCATGGCAAAAATCGGAATTCACGTCGGGCAACAAACCAGTCACAAGTCTCCATGCCTGCCCAGCCGGTCAGAGCAGGTTTCCCGATGGCCCAGTCGGGCTTCCCACCCTGCCAGGACCGTACAAATAGCTCATGCATGTCATTGGTGGACAGGATGCAATCTTCACAAGTAAGGTGGGATGCTCCGTCCACCACCTTTCCCAACCAAGAGCCCTGCTGGCATGAATTGGTCCTAAGGAATGGGGACATGGCAGCCTGCAATCAGAGGGATAGGAGGTGGTAAGAGCCCTCCTAACAATTGCCTCCAGGGTGCCGAGTGGGGCCTTCAGGGGACGTGCGCTGGGATGGAGGGGCTCAGGTCTGGGGTCTTCACTGAGATGGGGCTGCTTTGGCTGCTCTCCCCATCTGCAGCCTTTAAAACCCATTAAACAGTCACTCAGTATGTAACAGTTAAAGTTTTCCCATAATAAAGTGAAAATGTTCTTATCAGTACACCTTTCCCATTTAGAGTCACTCATTATCTCATAAATACATAAAGTGAAAATGTTCTCATCTGCACCCCTAAACCCTCTAAACAGTAAATCAGCATGTAAAAAATAATAGACTGGCAGTGATCCCATGTGTACCGCTAAACCCTTTAACTCTGTCAGTATGCCAAGTTTAAGAGATTTAAAGGGCTGTGAGATGAAAGTCAAGGTTATGCCTCTAAAATGGTGGAAACCTTTGAAGTGGTTTTCACACAGTCAATTTCACTGCCTTTTGAAGTCTTGAATGCATGTCCAATGCCTGCAAAAAGCATCATGATTGACAACTCGCTGGAACTTAAAATGATGAATCAGATTGTTTATTTTCTAGCTCTGCAGGGATCCATTAAGTCAGTGTAGCAGCTGTTTCTCGAACCGCAATATTTTTATGAGTCTGCCTCTTTGTTCTCGAGGAAAGAACAGCAATGGGAGCTGCCCCTTCACTTTCTCGGAAGCACTCAAGAACAAAGAGACAGACTCGTAAAAATAAATCTCTGCTCTTTAGTTCTTGCACATCTAGAATGTTTCGGATTTTCAGGAGTCTTGACAGAGTAGATGCTGAGAAGCTGTTTCCCCTTATTGTCGAGTCTCGGACCAGAAGGCATAGTCTCAGAGTAAGGGGTCGTTCATTTAAGAAAGTGTTGAGGAGGAATTTCTTCTCTCGGAGGGTAGTGAATCTGTAAAATTCTTTACCGGAGAGGGCTGTAGATTCTGGGTCATTAAACATGTTCAAGGCTGAGATAGATAGATTTTTAATCAGTGAGGGAGTCAAAGGTTATGGAGATAAGGCAGGAAAGTGGAGTTCAGGATTATCACTCAGATTAGTCATGATCTCATTGAACGGCCTACTTCTGCTCCTATTTCTTATGATCTTATCTCTGTGATTTCGCAACAGTTTTGCTCCTCTCTCTCTCCTTCATTATTTGAAGGTCGACAGGAAACCCTCTAGCAGTAGCAGATCAGTTTTGCTTCTCAATTCTAAACAAACGGATTCTGTCCTTAACCCATCAAGCACATCCTCTCTTTCCAACACAAGAATGTCTTCCCAAATCACTGCTGCTCCCCCATCTCCTTTTTGCACACTCCTATCTTTTCTGAACACTTCACATTGAGGAAAGTACCCAGTTTTCATCATTATAAAACCACTTTTCTGCTTAGCTATTACATTCCATTTCCATAGAGCTGTTTGCATTTATAGCTCGCCACACTTATTCACCACACTTTGCATTCACCACCATGCATCCTAAAGCTGTCTTTGTATTCCTCGTAATCCTTCTTTGTCTGCTCCTATTTAATGTTGTCTTACTTCCTTCTCAAATAATCCCCAACACTCACTCTTTTATGCACATTGTGCTATCTATGCCATTGGCGTATACCACTACTTCTGGCTCACTCCCTTCCCTCTGCAGGATATTCTGCACCCTTACCGTGATATCCAATAAGGTGCTATACAAAACGTTACTGAAGATAAGAGCTCATCGTGTTGAGGGTTATATATTAGCATGGATAGAGGATTGACTAAGTAACAGGAAACATTTTAGGAATTGCAAACTGTAATTAGTGGAGTGCCACAGGGATCAATGTTCAGGTTTCAGCTGTTACGATCTATACTCATGAACTGGACTGTATTGTAGCTAAAGTTGTGAATGATACAAAGACATGAAGGAAAGCAAGGAGGACACAAAGGCTGAGCAATACATTGCGTTTCGATAGACAGGACTTTCACACAGAAGTGGATGGATTTCCGACTCCCTCCTCTGTTATCGTTGCATGCTGCATAAAATAGCAATGCACCAATTGATGCCTTCAAGGCATGTTTTAAGTTCGCAATGTCAGAAGATTTCAGTTCACCTGCCCAGTCCGAACAGGAAACAGGGATGTCCAGATGGCATGATTGCTGACCGTGACCCAGAAAGAGGTTGCAGCCAACCATTTAAAGGGCCAAATGGCACAGGAGTGTGTCGGGTGACCCATACAAATGTAGAGTCCTTACAGTACAGGAGACCATTCAGCCCATCAAGTCTGCACCAACCCTCTGAAAGAGCACCCTAATTACACCCACTCCCCTGCCCTAACCTGCACATCCCTGGAAACTAAGGGGCAATTTTGACATGGCAAATCTCCCTTATCTGCACATCTTTGGACACTGGGAGGGAACCCACGCCGACATGGGGACAAAGTGCAAACTCCACACAGACACTCGAGGTCAGAATTGAACACAGGCCCCTGCCGCTGTGAGGCAGCAGTGCTAACCACTGCACCACCATACTGCCCCAAGTGTAAAGTAAAAGGGAAATTTTGTTTTTCAGAAACATTATCTGGCATTGTTTGAGGCAAGTGTTATTATTCTGTAAAGTGCATTAAATTCTGCAGAGACTTGAAATCGATTGCTGCCAGTGAACACAGATGGCATTACATCTGATCTTGCACATGATGTTAAGATATAAAAATTGAGCAGCTGCTTAGTTCTAGTATGGTGTCCTCTGGTGGCGCAGTGGTTAGCACTGCTGCCTACAGCGCTGAGGACCCCGTTCAATCCCGGCCCCGGGTCACTGTCTGTGTGGAGTTTGCACATTCTCCCCGTGCCTGTGTGGGTTTCACCCCCACAACCCAAATATGTGCAGGTTAGGTGGATTGGCCACGCTAAATTGTACCTTAATTGGAAAAAATAAGATTTAGGTCCTCTAAACTTATTTTTTTAAAATAGTATGTTGTCCTCCATAATTGGCCAAGATCGAGGAGAGGAGTAGAGAAGAAAGACTAGAACTCCTCTGCACATTGAGGATGCATTTATTGACGCCCTCCTCCAGGCTGCGTCCACCAAGCACAAGGTCTTTATGCCAGTTTATGGGAAGAAGAGATCTCCCTCAATGAACTTGCCTGCCGGGAAAGAGGTGGCCGTGGAAGGCAGCAAAATTGGTGCAGTGCTTAGAAACTGGAGGTAATGCAGGAAGAGGCTAATTGACCCCTCAATCTCGGCAAGGGTAAGTCCGCACTGTGCATTACTATGCAAGGAATCTACGGGGGAGCCTGAAAATGCTGGAGGCTTGTGAATATCTTGGAAGGCAATGCAGCACTATGCCCCAATGTTATTGTTTATAGCCCCAATGTCTCTGAGGAAATGTAACTCCACGCGGCAGGAGGGGGAGGGGGGGGGGGAAAAGAGGCCTTAGACTTGAGGAAGGTACACAGCGTGATGGCTGCTAACTATTGCACGGATCAGCATTCCTTCCTTACCTTTGAGGAGTGAAAATAAGCTACCCAAGAGTGATCATCACAGTAATGCAATCATTGTAATGCAATGTTGCAATGTGGCGCCTCAGTTCAGCAGAAATAGGCCCACAATATCCAGGAGAGAAACAGGGCTGGAGGTGGCTTTCCCAAGCCAGCAGTCCTCACACTGTTGGAGGAGGAGGCTCTGTTGCCGTCCTCGAGGGAATGGACCCAGTCGATCCGTAGAGGCAAGACTGGAGGAAGATCTGGGGCTGATGAGATTGCAAGGGCTGAAGCCAGA
Source organism: Scyliorhinus torazame (assembly GCF_047496885.1). Classification (NCBI taxonomy): domain Eukaryota; kingdom Metazoa; phylum Chordata; class Chondrichthyes; order Carcharhiniformes; family Scyliorhinidae; genus Scyliorhinus; species Scyliorhinus torazame. Next base: position 78,307,131 of record NC_092715.1, read on the forward strand.
TCTGGGACACAGAGGGGGAAACGGCAAGTGGGAAAAGGGACTGAGGCTTACCTGAATAGTGTATGTGTAGTTTATACATTCAAAGATGTAGAGATGCCGGTGTTGGACTGGGGTGAGCACAGTAAGAAGTCTTACAGCACCAGGTTAAAGTCCAACAGGTTTGTTTCGAATCACTAGCTTTCGGAGCGCAACTCCTTCCTCAGGTACCTCAGATGGTGCAGCATCATAGTCTCGCCCTACACTAAGCACCAGCAGGAATTAGCACGCGGGACAAGAGCAAGCACAATCTGGTGTGGGCATTTTGCATTTGTACTTGCAGCTGCCAGAATGGGTATTGGAGCAAGCCTCGGGTAGTTGGAGGCACATTCGTAGTGATCCAGAGTCTTAAGTCAGAGTCAGATTATGAGTCCCTGGAATCATCCGTCAGGTGGTAGATGCTGAATGTCCAGCGCTGGGTGCATGGAGATTTGGTGGATTTACCAGAGGGGTTGCATGCTTTAGCGTAGACTGTGGAGGTGTCCATCTAGGCCACATGCACTGTGTTCAGTCACTTCGAGTGCCAAGCTTCCCACATTGACAGACTAGCGACTGTCTTTGAGGGTTAAACCAACCGGAACATAGAACATTACAGCGCAGTACAGGCCCTTCGGCCCTCGATGTTGCGCCGACCTGTGAAACCACTCGAAAGCCTATCTACACTATTCCCTTATTGTCCATATGTCTATCCAATGACCATTTGAATGTCCTTAGTGTTGGCGAGTCCACTACTGCTGCAGGCAGGGCATTCTCCTAACTCCTCTCTGAGTAAAGAACCTACCTCTGACATCTGTTTTATATCTATCTCCCCTCAATTTAAAGGTATGTCCCTCGTGCTGGACATCACCATCCGAGGAAAAAGGCTCTCTCTGTCCACCCTATCCAATCCTCTGATCATCTTGTATGCCTCAATTAAGTCACCTCTTAACCTTCTTCTCTCTAACGAAAACAGCCTCAAGTCCCTCAGCCTTTCCTCATAAGATCTTCCCTCCATACCAGGCAACATTCTGGTAAATCTCCTCTGCACCCTTTCCAATGCTTCCACATCCTTCCTATAATGCGGCGACCAGAATTGCACGCAATACTCTAAATGCGGCCGCACCTGAGTTTTGTACAGCTGCAAATGACCTCATGGCTCCGAAACTCAATCCCTCTACCAATAAAAGCGAACACACCGTACGCCTTCTGAACAACCCTCTCAACCTGAGTGGCAACTTTCAGGGATCTATGTACATGGACACCGAGATCTCTCTGCTCATCCACACTGCCAAGAATCGTACCATTAGCCCAGTACTCAGTCTTCCTGTTATTCCTTCCAAAATGAATCACCTCACACTTTTCTGCATTAAACTCCATTTGCCACCTCTCAGCCCAGCGCTGCAGCTTATCTATGTCCCTCTGTAACTTGTAACATCCTTCCGCACTGTCCACAACTCCACCCACTTTAGTGTCATCTGCAAATTTACTCACCCATCCTTCTACACCCTCCTCCAGGTCATTTATAAAAATGACAAACAGCAGTGGCCCCAAAGCAGATCATTGTGGTACACCACTAGTAACTGGACTCCAGTCTGAACATTTCCCAGCAAACACCACCCTTTGTCTTCTTCCAGCTAGCCAATTTCTGATCCAAACTGCCAAATCACCCTGAATCCCATGCCTCCGTATTTTCTGCAGTAGCCTACCATGGGGAACCTTATCAAACGCTTTACTGAAATTCATATACACCACATCAACTGCTTTACCCTCATCCACCTGGTTGGTCACCTTCTCAAAGAACTCAATAAGGTTTGTGAGGCACGACCTACCCTTCACAAAACCGTGTTGACTATCTCTAATCAAAGTATTCCTTTCCAGATGATTATACATCCTATCTCTTATAAACCGTTCCAAGATTTTGCCCACAACAGAAGTTAAGGCTCACTGGTCTATAGTTACCGGGGTTACCTCTACTCCCCTTCTTGAACAAGGGGACAACATTTGCTATCCTCCAGTCTTCTGGCACTATTCCTGTAGACAAAGATGACTTAAAGATCAAGCCAAAGGCTCAGCAATCTCCTCCCTAGCTTCCCAGAGAATCCTAGGATAAATCCCATCTGGCCCAGGTGACTCATCTATTTTCACACTTTCCAGAATTGCTAACACCTCCTCTTTATGAAACTCAAGCCCTTCTAGTCTAGTAGCCTGAATCTCAGTATTCTCCTCAACAACATTGTCTTTTTCCTGTGTGAATACTGACGAAAAATATTCATTTAGCAACTCTCCTATCTCCTCGGACTCCAAGCACAACTTCCCACTACTGTCCTTGACTGGCCCTACTCTTACTCTAGTCATTCTTTTACTCCTGACATATCTATAGAAAGCTTTAGGGTTATCCTTGATCCTACCTGCCAAAGACTTCTCATGTCCCCTCCTGGCTCTTCTTAGCTCTCTCTTTAGGTCCTTCCTAGCTAACTTGTAACTCTCGAGCGCCCTAACTGAACCTTCATGTTTCATCTTTACATAAGTCTCCTTCCTCTTGACAAGTGTTTCGACTGCTTTAGTAAACCACGGTTCCCTCACTCGACCACTTCCTCCCTGCCTGACAGGTACATACTTATCAAGGACACACAGTAGCTGTTCCTTGAACAAGCTCCACATTTCCATTGTGCCCATCCCCTGCAGTTTTCCTCTCCATCCGATGTATCCTAAGTCTTGCCTCATCGCATCATAATTGCCTTTCCCCCAGATATAACTCTTGCCCTGCGGTATATACCTATCCCTTTCCATCACCAAAGTAAACGTAATCGAATTGTGGTCACTATCACCAAAGTGCTCACCTACCTTCAAATCTAACACCTGTCCTGGTTCATTACCCAGCACCAAATCCAATATGGCCTCACCTCTCATTGGCCTATCTACATACTGTGTCAGGAAACCCTCCTGCACACATTGGACAAAAACGGACCCATTTAATGTACTCGAACTGTAGCGCTTCCAGTCAATATTTGAAAAGTTAAAGTCCCCCATAACAGCTACCCTGTTGCTTTCGCTCCTATCCAGAATCATCTTTGCAATCCTCTCCTCTACATCTCTGGAATTTTACGGAGGCCTATAGAAAACCCCTAACAGGGTGACCTCTCCTTTCCTGTTTCTAACCTCAGCCCATACTACCTCAGTAGACGAGTCCTCATCAAACGTCCTTTCTGCCACCGTAATACTGTCCTTGACTAACAATGCCCCCCCTCCCCCTCTTTTACCACCTTCCCTGAGCTTACTGAAATATCTAAATCCCGGCACCTGCAACAACCATTCCTGTCCTTGCTCTATCCATGCCTCCAAAATGGCCACAACATCGAAGTCCCAGGTACCAACCCATGCCGCAAGTTCACCCACCTTATTCCGGATGCTCCTGGCATTGAAGAAGACACACTTTAAACCACCTTCCTGCCTGCCGGTACACTCCTGCAACTTTGAAACCCTACTCATGACCTCACTACTCTCAACCTCCTGTATACTGGAGCTACAATTCAGGTTCCCAAGCCCCTGCTGAACTAGTTTAAACCCTCCCGAAGAGCATTAGCAAATTTCCCCCCCAGAATATTGGTACCCCTCTGGTCCAGATGCAGACCATCCCATTTGTAGAGATCCCACCGACCCCAGAATGAGCCCCAATTATCCAGAAATCTGAAACCCTCCCTCCTGCACCATCCCTGTAGCCACGTGTTCAACTCCTCTCTCTCCCTATTCCTCGTCTCGCTATCACGTGGCACGGGTAACAACCCAGAGATAATAATTCTGTTTGTCCTAGATCTAAGTTTCCACCCTAGCTCCCTGAATTCCTGCCTTACATCCCCATCCCTTTTCCTACCTATGTCGTTGGTATCTATGTGGACCACGACTTGGGGCTGCTCCCCCTCCCCCTTAAGGATCCCGAAAACACGATCCAAGATATCACGCACCCTGGCACATTGTGGGACAGTGGTTATAGAAACACCGTTCTGTGCCCCTAATTACGGGATCTTCTTTAAAGGCTGTCTTTCTGCACTTTGCTGTTTTCTTCTCTGCAGTCCCTGGCTCACTGATGCCATTAACTCGTCTGTACTCCTTCGAAGTGTTGGAAATCATAGCAGTCTTCAATCCTGAGTGCTGGTTTCAGGGTGGTACGCACCCCAACGTCTCCCATACCCTCCTGCCACTTCCGACCATTCTGGCTGGCCATCGATCTACTATCTGGAATTCTCTCTACCCGTGGCCACCTCCTGGAACATATGATCCAGGAAACATCCAGTCTTCCTAATGCTGTACATTGACTCCAACAAGAAATCCTGAGTGTGAGTTCAAGCAGTTGGAGCGATTCCCTACATTAGCAGTCCCCCAAGGCACATGAAACATCCTGAAATTACCCCAGAGCACGGGAACTGTCAGCAACAGGTCTCAGTTGCCCATCCATGAGCTAAAAAAAATGGAATCTAATTAGTATCTTTTTAAAACAATGAATTTCACTGAATGTCTACGGATCGTGGCTCTCAGACCTTGCTGCTTTCTGCTATCCCTCTCAGACCACTCCTTGATTTTTTAAAAATACCATAACAGCACCTCTTCTCTCATTGCCCAAATACCCCCAGTCACCAAATTCCCTGAGCACAGTACGCCGTAGAACTGGACTTTGTGTATTAGCAAAAGTCGCTATATTTATACTAGCAAAAATTCCAAAGACTCGAGTTAACCTCTACTGACATTATTTCTCCGATCTAACAGGCCACCCAACCAATTAACTGCAACTGCTGCTCGCAGGCAGCTTGTTTACCACTAACACTGTGAAAGAAACTTCAGAGAATTACATAGGATATATGACAGAAACAGGTGCAGCCAGTCCATTCTGTTATGATCAATAACTTGAAAAAAATATTTGAATTCCAGTGTTAGGCTGAAAGGATCACATGACAAGATTTCAAGTCTTAAGACCTTTACTGTAATAAACAAACTAAAAGAAAAAGCTTTTGCTAACAGCCTAAACTTTAAACTATAGGGGTGTTCTTTAAATGACCAAATATCCCCACTATGGTTATACTTTATACCATCACCTAAGTGGACACTTAATGCTCCTGGAACCAATCCAAAGTTATTCTCTGCGCCTGATGGCCTGCTTCCTTTTCCCCTTCCCAGCTGAGTAACTTCCCAATCCAACTGACTTTCACTGTGAGAGTTACACTCAAGATTCCTTCCCTTTAGCTCAAAATGGGCATATCTTCCAGCCTCCTTTGAATCCTCACAAACTCACTCTCTTCAATCTGAGCAATAGCTCCCATCTGCATCCTGCATGCTTTATAAGGTCAGCATTTTCTCTCCTTAAACTGCAGCGCTACCTGCCTCTATCTCCTGCCATCTGCCTTTTAGATGGTTGTAGATTATCTTGTGTCTGAGTGTTTCAAAGACACCTCAGAAAACCCTTAACCCAATACTACAACAGCTCCAGGATTCCTGGTTCACAGATCTCAGTCTGAATTTGGGAATATTTTGGAAGGTACGTTCAAAAGCTCTTACACGTGCCCGTTCACCACCCACCCATGCCGCTTCCATGTCAACAAATACTCAACACTCACCCCATGGGTCTTTATAATCCCAATTCATAGACCTTCCATGCCCATTTGCTTTATCAACCCATCAGAAGTTCAAAGTTCCCAGACAATTTCCATGCACATCAATGGAGGGTCCTGACGCGTATCTCTCAATTTTTGTCCTATTTCTGACAATCTGGAGAGGGGACGGTTTGGGCCTTTTACAGAAACCTTAAGTACTGTTCAGTAAAATTAAAAACCTGGTATGCACCCATTAACTTTGCTCACTTACCGAGTGGTAGTAAGCATCTAGTTTTGTTTGCCCCTTGTTTTATACATGTGAAATGTATTACATACTAACAAAACTTAACATAAATTACAACTCAACTCATGAGCCTCTGTGACTGAGTATTAATATCATCTTACTTATTTTAACTCTGAATATTTACACAAGGCTTGTACAGAATAGATATTAGCTTGGAGCTTTCACTGCTGGCAGCCTTTAATTCTCAGGGTTTTTCCCACTGACACTTCATTTTAATTGAAAGGCAAATTCATTACAAATTCATCAATCACTAAGTGGTTACAGGTCACAAAATTAAATATTGACACACCTCAAAGTATTAACACACAGTAAACCTCATGGTGCATTGTTTGATTTGGAAACCACCTGCTCAGCCTAAAAACCATGCAGCCACAACTGACTAGGTTAAAAATCAACTTTATTAGTTGGGAGAACCACCAACAACAAACTATTCAACCACAAAAGAAATTAACATACATTGGTAATTCCTCATTAATTAGAAATTTGTCAATAATTGTTTGTTGTCAATTATAATGTAGAACAGAGACTGGGAGAGAGTGTTCAAGTGCACCATTTTGTGCAAGGTATAACTTGATAATAAGCTGATAGAACCTACCTGATCCAGGTATGGACTGGTGGAAATCTTGCAACTGGTGGTGAAGGATATGAGAAAGGAGGTAACTAAGGGAATTCTTGCCTCAAAAATAGGCTGGAGATCTTTGAATAATGTGTGGACAAGTACAATGGACCAAGATTTTGCCTGTAGAACAACGGTGCGGTTGTCATAAATCTGACAGCAACTTCCAGAGCCTGCACGTGAACAGTTCAACAAGGAAATCGGGAACATGCTCTCCAACCTGCCTGCTCTTTTATAGACTCCACTGCACTGTGCCTCACTGAGAGACTCAGCACGGTAGCATTGTGGATAGCACAATTGCTTCACAGCTCCAGGGTCCCAGGTTCGATTCCCGGCTTGGGTCACTGTATGTGCGGAGTCTGCACATCCTCCCTGTGTGTGCGTGGGTTTCCTCCGGGTGCTCCGGTTTCCTCCCACAGTCCAAAGATGTGCAGATTAGGTGGATTGGCCATGATAAATTGCCCTTCGTGTCCAAAATTGCCCTTAGTGGGGTTACTGGGTTATGAGGATAGGGTGGGGGTGTTGACCTTGGGTAGGGTGCTCTTTCCAAGAGCCGGTGCAGACTCGATGGGCCGAATGGCCTCCTTCTGCACTGTAAATTCTATGATCTATGATTATGAAATCCATGTAAGGGCATGAGGTCGGGGTACTTGCCCACTAAACGCACCAGCAGACGTTATGTTTGGTGCATTCTGGTGTAAGTGAATATTCACTGTCATGATAAGCCTTAATTATTGCCAACAGACCATCTTTAAAATGTGGAGCTTCAAACCTTCAGAACTCAATTATTGTTGGAGATTTCTCTTTCTGCACGTGTTTTCACAATGAATTAGATACTCTATTTTGTATTTCCTCGATTAGGCTGTGCATGCCTCAGTAAAAATTATTCAATCTGACTGGTTGACGAGCCATACTGTTGTTTGTCCTGCTCAGACAAGCCACAGATACCCTATAGAAGGTGGTGTGTGGAAAATGATCTGAAGAAACAGCAGGTACTGGTCAAAATCTCACAATAGGTCTATGGGTAGCTGTAAGAGTGATAATTGCCGATGGCTGCTGATCGTACAATCTGGGACAATGTCATAAGATTAGCGAAGGAAAATAAACAAAGTAACAACTTTGCCCAAGGCACATCACATCACCAAGCTACATAAGGAGATATTAGGTCAGGTGACCAGAAGCTTGGTCAAAGAGGAGTTTCCTTTAGGGCGAACGTGAGCTAAAGAGGTGCCAAGAAGGAATTCCAGAACTTAGGGTCTAAGCAGCTAAAGGCACAGCTACCATTAGTGAAGCGATTAAAATCAGGGATGTTCAAGTGACCAGAATTAGATAAGTGCAGGTATCGCAGAAGGTTGTGGGACTGAAGGATATTACAGAGCAAGGGAAGTGGTGAGGCCAGGAAGGGATTTGAAAACACGGATGAGAATTCTAAAATCAAGACATTATTTGATCGTGAGCCGAAATAGGCCAGCTAGCACATGTATAGGACAGGCGAATTGGACGTACTCCTGTGTTAAGTGTCGGTTAGCTAGACAACTGGTTTGTGATGTAGAGCAATGCCAACAGTGAGTTCAATTCCGTATCAGCTGAGGTTATTCATGAAGGCCTGCCTTCTCAACCTCGCCCCTCACCTGAGCTGTGATGCCCCTCAGGTTAAGTCACCACCAGTCACCTCTCAAAGGGGACAGCAACCTATGGTCCTCTGGGACTGTGGCGACATTTACTCCTGCGTTAAGGTATGGGCTGCAGAGTTTTGGATGATGCAAATAAGTTGAGGCAAAGTCAGATGATGTTATAGAGGTGAAAGTAGGCGGTCTTAGTGATGCTGCAGATATGTGGTTCAAATATTATCTTGGGGTCAAATATGACATCAATGTTGCTAATAATCTGGTTGAGGCTCAGACAGTTTTGAGAAAGAAGAATGAAGTTGTCAGCTCGGAAATGCTTTGTCACAGTGACCAAAGACAATGGTCTGGATTCTCCGCTCCGCCACGCCACTTTTCTGCCTCGACCCGCCGGCGGGATTCTCTGTTACGCCGGCTGGTCAATGGGGCAGCCCCATGCCATCGGGAAACCCCAGGACGCCGGCAAAACGGAGAATCCAGCCCCATGGCTTTGGTCTTCCTATCACTTAATTGAATAAACTTTCTGTTCATTCAGTACTGGATATTGGGCAAGCAGATTGATAACTTAGCAACAGTGGAAAAGTTGAGCGAGATGGTGGTGAAGTAGAGCTGGGCGTTGCCAACGTTCTTGTGAAAACTATACACTGGCCAAAATGTTCCCGCCGTTCCCGCCGACGGCAACCCCATCCGTTGCCGGGGGTGCGAACAACAGGAAAACCCGTCGACAGCGGGGGAACCGGAAGATCCCATCACCAGCCAATGGCGGACCACTTCCGCGAAACACGCCACGTGGGGTGCAAAATCCCACCCACTGTTTTTGGATGATGTCACCAAGAGGCAGCACGTGGATGAAAAATAGGAGGTTGCCAAGTACAGTTGGCTGGGAGACACGAGAAGTAATGGTGCAGGGGCTCGAGAGGAAGAAATTCCAGGTAATTCTATATTTACAATGGGATAAAAGTGGAAACAGGCAAGTACACACCCATCCAGTTGGGTGACCGAGGAGGATGGTACATACCTGTATTCAGCCTTTGGTGTTGTCAAGAAGAATGAGGAGTGGCAATCACATGGGGTGTCATTTGTAACTTTGCTAAAAGCAGTTTCGCCATTGTGCCGGGGCAGAAACCGGATTACAGGGATTAAACGCAGCGTTTTGGGAAATGTGGCCATTCATTTAGGCGGTGATAACAGTGGGACCAAAAATGCAATGACAATCTGCTATAGGAAAACTGCAGGGGAGGAATTTGGTGTATTTTTTGATAGTTTATCGAAACCTGGAGTCCAGTGTGCAACATCAATAAGGACAGCTAACCTAACCGTCAGATGTATAACCAGAGAGGGAGGGCACCCAAAGGCCAGATGGGCGGAGCTGAATAAGTACAGGACATTAGTCTGACTACAGCGTTGTTACAATTCTGACTGCCCTACAACAGCTCAGATATCCAGGCATTAAATACAATGCAAAAATGGAATTTGAGTTTGGTCTGGAAAACAGAACTCAAGAGAGAGTCCTTTGAAAAGGATTAACTGAAAAGATAAATGTGTCACCAATGGTATGCTCAAGATCACCACAAGTTAAAACCAGAGAGAGGGTGGTGCATGCATGGAATGGACTTCGCAAGGCAACAGCAGAGGAAAACTCTGAGGGAGAATTCCAGAGAAATTTGTGGGAATGAGCATTGAAGTGGTATTAGTACTGGACTTTAGTGAATTCCATTTACTCCATAGCTTTCAGGAGGGGGGGTGGGGGGGCGGTTAGGATGTGTTGGTTAGACAATGAGAAGACAATCAATCTACACTGGAAACTTTTTTTTAAATGTAGATTAAAAGTAAACAGGTTCATAAAAGGAGGGAAGTGCCTGCTGTGGTTGGACACACGATTCACATCATTGTGGTTCGGAAAATCTGGGGTTGTGGCAGACAGTGAAATATGCAAACCACATATCCCAAGTCTGTTTTCTGCTGGATTTCTTCAATAATTCAAGTTTAACTCCTTGACACTCCTTTGAGGAAAACGTACCAGTCAACAATGAGAAATATCTTCCTGTGTGTGAGTCACAGAACCATTGCAGCTGATATCTCTTCAAAGGTGAGGGTAGGTTAGGGGAGGGAAACATTGTTGAGAATCGTCTCTGCCACACATTAAGTGCACTGCCTGTTGACCAGTGAGAAAGTTAATGTCATTAACATTCACTCCTGCCCCGCATTATTGCAAGAAAGGAATTGAAGAGTTTTTTACTCTCTCATGCAAATTCACGGATAGCTACACTGAAAATTGGAGAGTTCTTCAAGAATAAACAAGAAGCAATGCATTAGAATCATTTAACTTATGTCGTGAATATGTAGTTTGCAGTTTAATGCCACTCAAATATTTTTCATTGTATGAAATAAAAATCTATAAATTGAAGTCCTGCATTCTAAATTTTCAACAGAAGTAAATTCTGGGGGGAAAACATAATGCCTTTCACATTTTGCTGATGGTGGAACAGTAATACATTGAACTGAGTTTCAGTTTACTGTTTCTCCTCCCACTAGTCAAAAAAGCTCTGCATTTTGGTATGTTACCTGGAGGGCATCATTGTAAAACCCTGTGCAGTAATTGCATGCAGACATACTGGAACAACCAAAACATACATTAAAAATATGTTCTAAGCTTAACAGAGCAGCAGTATATTTTTTAAACCTACTTAACAGAATCATATATGCAAATCAAACCATACACACAAATCAGGAAACGTGTTTTTAATGCTTCTTTAGTGCTCCAGTTCATTATACTTAGAGACCAATAACTTATTGGAGTTCCTCACTTATTAAGGTAGGGTCAAAGGTTGACAACTGGAATTATTTATCATTTAGTTCTCTTGTTGCAGATGTGTACCATTTGAAGATATTTTGTTTCAAAGAAAACTCGCGGCACAGTATGCTCCAGTAAACCAACCTTCCTCACAGATATGGTTAAGTGTTAACTAAGCACATATCATGGAATTATCAAATGGTTATAGCAGAGATGGAGGCCATTCAGCCTGCCGAGTCTGCGCCAGCTCTCTGCTAGTCCTGCTGCCCCATAATTTTGCTGCATATTTCTGATCTCCAAGTGCGTATATTCAACTCCCTATGAAAAGCCATGATTGAATCTGCCTTTGCCACTTTCTCAGGCAGTGCATTCCAGATTCCAACCAATCGTCGCATTAAAGTATTTTACTCGTATTGCTTTTGTTTATTTTGCCAATTGCCTTGATTTGGTGTCCTCTGGTTCCAAAAGGAACAGTTTCTCTCCATTGGGCCTCTCTTGATTTTGAATACTGCATTTAAATCTTCTCTGGGAAGAACACAACTTCTCTGATCTATACACATAGCTGAGTTTGTCATCTCTGGAACTATTCTCATGAATCATTTCCACACCCTCTGTAAATCCTTCCCAAACTCTGACACCCAGAATTCTCCAGTTGAGGCAGGACCAGTGCTTTATAAAAGTTCATCATAACTTTCTTGCTTTGGTGTGCCATACCTTGAATTACAAAGCTCAGGATCCTGCATGCTTTATTAAACACTTTCCCAACCAGCCGCACCACCTTCATTGATTTGTGCATTTTTACTCCCAGGTCCCGCTGCTCCTGATCATCCTTTAGAATTGTACCTTTTATTTTATATTGTCTCGCCATATTCTTCCTACGAAAATCAATCATTTTAGATTGCATTGAATTTCACCCGCCAGCAGTCCAACCATTCCACCAACTTATCTGTGTCCTTTTGAAGTTCGGCACTATCCTCTTCACGGTACACAATGCTTCCAAAATTTTGCATCATCTGAAAATTTTGCAATTGTGCCCAAGTTGAAATCATTAATATATATCAAGGTACAGAGCAGAAGGTCGCCTTTCAGTCCATTGAGTTTACATGGCTCTTTCATGCAGCAACCCAGTTTGTTCCACTTCCCTATTGGTCCCTAGTTTTCCTCACCATCACATTGATCCTTAGTGATATCATCCAAAGGTACATGGCTAACGTTCACCATGTATACGTGGGCTAGATAACAAACATGAAACTATGAAAAACTACTAATTATTAAATTATTGCTATCAAAATATCCAAGATCTACTACAACTGTGACTATCCACATCAAAGACTATCTCCAGACTCCCTGAGGTTGCAGTACCACATGGCTGTTCTCTACTGCCACCTGCAGGTTGGAGATCGTATTTGTTAACATTACCATAACTGCTTATGCATATCATCACATCTGCCACCGATTTTAGTCCCTCCCCGGCCACCATCTTGGGTCCACAAGTTGCACAGCATTTTATTTAACTTTGAGCTGTGCTTTCCACCCTATAGCATTTCCATCACTTCCATGTACGTATTAAAAACAACAACTTGCATTTCTATCATGCCTTTAAAACCATAAAACGTCTCAAGACACTTCACAGGAACATTAACACACAAAGCTTGCTTCGATAATTTTGTTAAGTGCAGTAGTGAAGCTGCAATGCTCTTGTTTCAATATTTAATTTCAATGTCAACATAAAAACAAGTCAGAGAACAAGCATTAATGTAAACGTAAAAGCCAAATACTACAATTTAAGGTAGTTCACCGGGTGGCACACATGACGGTGGCCTGGGTGAGCAAGTTTTTTGGGGTAGAGGACAGGTGTGCGCAAGGTGCGCAGGAGGTCCAGCAAACCATATCCATATGTTTTGGGCATGCCTGAAGCTTAGAGGGTTTTGGCAGGGTTTTGCTAAGACTATGTCCACGATACTTAAAACACGGGTGGTGCCGAGTCCAGAGATGGCGATCTATGGAGTGTCGGAAGAACCGGGAGTCCAGAAGGCGAGAGAGGCTGACATTTTGGCCTTTGTCTCCCTGGTAGCCCGGAGACGGATACTGTTAATGTGGAGGGACTCGAAGCTCCTGAAATTAGACACCTGGGTTAGTGACATGGCTGGGTTTCTCAGTCTCGAGAAAATAAAGTTCGCCCTAACAGGGTCAATGTTAGGGTTCATCCGGAGGTGGCAGCCGTTCGTCGACTTTCTCGAAGAAAATTAAAATATCAGCAGAGGAAGAAATCTAGGTGGGGGATGGGGAAGGGGGGGGGGGGCTAGCTACTGTCTTACTGTTATGGGTGCGAAGAACGGGATAGGGTTGGAATTGCTTTATGTACCATGTTTATGTTGCTCTTATCGTTGGTATCATTATAAAAACGACAAATACCCTAATAAAATGTTTTGTAAAAGCCAAATACTGCAATCCAAAATAAAAGCAGAAAATGCTGGAAGTAGTCAGCCAACACCTGTGGAGAAAGTAACCAAGTTAACGTTTCAGGTTGATGACCTTTCCTCAAAACTGGTAAAATGTAAAAATAAAATAGATTTTAAACAAATACAGATAGTATGGAAAATGGGAGGGAAGGATGGACAAAATATAAGTATGTGTTTTCTTTCAGTGGGGTGCTCACAGTGCATGTGCAGCAATGTTAATAGCAGGAAAACATCCCAAAAGAAGAAGCAGCTTCAAGAGTAAATAATCTGAATATACAGGTGAACATAGGAAACAGGATGAAGCTGGTGTTGATCACTTGGGGCTGATAATGTGGTCTGAGCTGTGTGACACCAAGATGTAGCCAGCTAAATTAACTGGTCTTACCCTAGATTGCAAGGATCAGGTCATTACAATACTATGTGTGACACAGTGGGCATGTGCCATTTTTCAACATGTGGGACTTTGCTGCTGGCAGTAATAAGCTGCTGGTACATACTGAGGAAAAAATCTTCTGATTAGGACAGTGTAACAGCAGGAGCGAGGGAAGGAAATGGAGATACCAGGGGGGAATGGTGGGGAGTGGGGATATTCACCAGGCAAATAGGGGGTAAGCTGGATGGTCTAAGTGCAATATAAGTGCACAGCTAAGGAAATACCTTTTTAAGTATACACATGTAAAATGACCACAATGTTGCCCAGTTGTTCCAGATATAATGACACAGACTTTGCAATTATGGATACTATTCGATCATCAGCATTGGAAGGGTGTGAATTTGCAGTTCCTATCCACTGGGTGCCCATCAAACACACCAGAAAAAGTTAATCCATTCAGAAAATCTTGCACTGAGGTGTAAGTAAACTTTTAACAGCATAAGTCTTAATTTCTGCTGAGCAACTCGCTGGCATTGAAAATGTACAAATATGGGCAATTATTCTTTCAATCCTGTTGGAGATTTCAGGGTGCTGGCCCAGGGTTGGCGGTATCCGCGGGTCTTGTCCATGGGAGGATGATGATGACCCTCTCTCCGATGAGCTCTGGCGCTCCCCGCCTTTTGACAAGGTTTGACTAAGTGCATTCCAGTCACTCAAGTGCATGATTGCAATGCACTTACCTCTCTTTGTGACCTCTTTACCTCTGAGTGTTACGGCTGTAATTGTTCTCACTGCCCCTGTATACACTGCTCACTATCTTTGAGAAAGGGGTCTATTTTATTGGGAGAGATATTCTGTGGGGTGGTGGGGAGCATCCCTATAGTCAAGGTTCCCTGTGGAGGATCCCTTGGGGGGCTTCCTTTTCCAGGTGTCCCTGGGGAAGTCTCCCTCTTGCAGGTGTCCGGTGGGAGGGTCTCCCTATTCATGGAGTCTGATAGAGGAGGGGTGGAAAGGTGGGCATTTGCGGGAGGGGGTGAAGAAGGGTGGCCCTCGGATGGACTCTGGGGGCAACTCCTCTAGTTACCCCCTTGGTGCAGCACAAGGCCCAGCACACTAGGGCCACACAGGTAGAGACCACAAGTGATCCGTGCCAAGACGATTCCCAGTCCCGGGACTGGAGAATCACGGAGGGGTGCTGGGCCCACTAAATGGACGCAAATGGGTCATTGAGACACAAAGGGCTGTTTAGCACAGGGCTAACTCGCTGCCTTTGAAAGCAGACCAAGGCAGGCCAGCAGCACGGTTCAATTCCCGTAACAGCCTCCCCGAACAGGCGCCGGAATGTGGCGACTAGGGGCTTTTCACAGTAACTTCATTGAAGCCTACTTGTGACAATAAGCGATTTACATTTCATTTTCATTTCATTTGGATTCTTTTACATCCTCCCACGCACAGTCATGGACCTCGATTCTGGGGGTCGGATCATCCTGTTCGGATAGGCGCCGACGATCCCGAATTCATGATTCTCTGCTGCATCATGAGACCTGATACCGGCATCAGCTAACAGAGAATCCAGCCCTCCATCTGCTCCATTTTGCGTACTCAATTACCTGCCTAAATCTCTTTGCAGCCCCTTTGATTCTCCTCATAGCTTGCAATCCCAACCAGTTTTGTATTGTCAGCAAATTCAGACACATTAGTCTCTGTTTCTTTGTCCAATTCATTAATAAGGATTGTAAATAACTGAGACCACAGCACTGATCCTTATGGCCCACCAAGCCCACACTGGCAGAGACCACAAGTGGTCCGTGGCCACTCGATTCCCAGCCCCAGGCACCCGGAAATCATGGAGAGCCAGGCAATAGGGCGTCGGGTCCACTAAATGGGTGCAAATGGATCATTAAGATCCATCTGCATTCATTTACATTTTCCCGCTGGCACGCAATCGTGGACCTCGATTCCGGCGCCAGTGGGGAGTCGGAGCAACCTGTTCGGATTGGCATGTGCCGACCTACCGGGGCCTAGTTTTAAGGCCGATTAAATTGGATATCCTAAATTAAATAATTTGGCATTTTAAAATCGTACTGCAGTCAAACCTCAGGCAGGTTGTTGGAATTGAGACTTGACAAAAGTCCAACACGCAACCTACAATCAAGCTGCCAGAACATGTCTGGAACTCCCCATCAATCACCCATCAGGAGATCATCGCACCCTATTGATATGCACAGGTCTATTGTCAGTAGCCCAGATCAGGCCAGACTTTCTGCTGTTATCTTATATGGGAACAGGTTAAGTGCAGCCCACACCACCAGAGATGGGACACCTGGGGTGGGCTCAGGTGACCTGTCAAATGGTCATCAACCGGATCATTGGATGGTCAGACCCCCTCCAGGAGCATTATTGTCAGAAAGCCAGAGGAAATGGCAAAAGGGTGGGGAGGGAAGGGAAAGAAAAGGGAAGGGATAGAAAAGGGAAAGGAAAGAAAAGGGAAAGGAAAGAGAAAGAGAAAGAAAAGGGAAAGGAAAGACAAGGGAAAGGAAAGAAAAGGGAAAGGAAAGAGAAAGAAAAGACAAGGGAAAGGAAAGAAAAGGGCAAGGAAAGAAAAGGGAAAGGGGAAGGGAAGGGAATGAACGGCCAGTGAGAACCACCTTCGTGAAGACCGGCCAGAGGAATGCAGTGATCGAATCCACAGCCCTACCACGCCATCTTTGCGGGTGGTATAAACTGATCTTGGGTACGTGTAGAGTATATTTTGTGGGTAATTGACAGGTTAATTGTGTGAAATGAATATTGTTGAACTTGAATTTGTGTTTGTGGTTTGTTCTCCTCGTTATTAAAAACACCTAGGTAAACCTTTGAGCAAGGAAACTGGTGAAAAGTATCTGAATTGGACAGATACAACAGCCGCTTGCCGACACCTGGCGCCAATTCCCATTTCACGATTCTCCACCTCATCACCTCACCTATATCGGCATTGGCCAATGGAGAATCCAGCGGTGGCAATAGTGGTATTGTAATTGAGCGAGCAATCCAGAGACCCAGGATAATGATCTGGGGACTCGGGTTCAAAACTCATCACCGCATGTGATGGAATTTAAACTCAATAAAATATCTGGAATTAAAAATTTAATGATGACCATGAAACCATTGTCGACTGTCATAAAAACCCACATGGTTCACTGATGTCCTTTAGGGAAGGAAATCTGCCATCCTTACCTTGTCTGGCCTACATGTGACCCCAGACCCACAGCAATGTGATTGACTCTTAAATGGCCTCTGAAATGATCCTAGCAAGCCATTGTTGTATTCAAGCGCTAAAATAACATAAAAAAGGAATGAAACCAGACGGACACCCAGCATCGAACCAGGCCCGGAACCGACAACGGCAAGCCCAGTCCTGCTGACCATGCAAACTCTCCTTACTAACATCTGGGGGCTTGTGTAAAAGTTGGGAGAGCTGTCGCACAGACTAGTTAAGCAACAGCCTGACATGGTCAAACTCACATAATCATACCTTACAGACAATGTCCCAGACATCACTATCACCATTCCTGAGTATGTCCTGTCTCAGTGGCTGGACAGACCCAGCAGAGGTGTTGGCACAGAGGTATACAGTCAGGAGGGAGTTGCCCTGGGAGTCCTCAACATCGATTCTGGACCCCATGAAGTCTCATAGCTTCAGGTTAAACATGAGCAAGGAAACCTTCTGCTGATTACCATGTACCGTCCACCATCAGCTGATGAATCAGTACTCCTACGTATTGAACATCACTTGGAGGAAGCACTGAGGGTGGAAAGGGCACAGAATTTGCTCTGGGTGGGGGACTTGAATGCCCATCACCAAGAGCAGCTCGGTCGTACCACCACAGACTGAGCTGGCCGGGTGCAAAAGGACATAACTGCTAGACTGGGACTGCAGCAGGTGGTGATGGAACCAACAAGAGGGAAAAACCTACTTGACCTCATCCTCACCAACCTGTCTGCTGCAGATTCATCTGTCAATGATAGTATCAGTAGAAGTGATCACCGCACAGTCCTTGTCGAGACAAAGTCCCATCTTCACTCTCCATCGTGTTGCGTGACACTACCACCGTGCTAAACCGGATAGACTTTGAACAGATCTAATACTCAAGACTGGGCATCCATGAGGCGCTGTGGGCCATCAGCAGCGACAGAATTGTATTCAACCACAGTCTGCAACCTCATGGCCCAGTATATCCCCCACTCTACCATTACCAAGAAAAGCCAGGGGATCAACACAGGTTCAATGAAGAGTGCAGGAGAGCATGCCAGGAGCAACATCAGACCTACCAAAAAATGAGGTGTCAACCTGGTGAATCTACAACACAGGGCTACTTGTGTGCTAAACAGCATAAGCAGCAAGTGATAGACAGAGCTAAGTGATTCTACAATGAGCGCATCAGATCTAAACTCTGCAATCCTACCACATCCAGCCATGAATGGTGGTGGACAATTAAACAACTCACTGGAGGAGGAGGAGTCTCCACAAATATCCCCATCCTCAATGATGGAGGAGCCCAGCACATATGTGCAAAAGACAAGGCTGAGGCATTTGCAATAATTTTCAGCTAGAAGTGCCGAGTGGATGATCCATCTCGCCTCCTCCGGAGGTCCCTAGCATCACAGACGGCTGAAACACTGGATACTGCAAAGGCTATGGGCCCTGACAATATCCCGGCAACAGTACTGAAGATTTGTGCTCCAGAACTTGCCGCAGCCCTAGCCAAGCTGTTCCAGGACAGCTGCAACACTGGCATCTCCCGACAATGTGGAAAATTGCCCAGGTGCGTCCTGTGCACTAGAAACATGACAAATCCAACCCAGCCATCTACTGCTCCATCAGTCTACTGTCCATCATCAGCAAAGTGATGGAAGGAGTCACTATCAAGCTTTCACTGTTGAGCTGCTGTGGGAATGGTGGGTGAAAAGGAAAATCCTATGTGTGAGCTCTGCATTAGGAAGCTATGTCTGAATATCTGTGTAGGTGAAAGTGGTGACAGACTCACAAGAGCTGCTAAAGTACTGGAGCAACTCACTGGCCAGACCCCAGTGTTTTCTAAAGCTCACTACACTGTGCGGTCATTTGGGATTCGAAGAAATGAAAAGATTGCTGTTCATTGCACAATCCGTGGAGCCAAAGCTGTGGAAATTTTAGAGAAGATCTTAAAGATTCAGAAATATGACCTGAGGAAGAGCAACTTCTGTAACACTGGGGTTTTTGGCTTTGGGATCCAGGAACACATTGATCTGGGCATCAAGTTTGATCCTAGTATTGGAATTTATGGTCTGGATTTCTATGTGGTCATGGGTTTCAGCATTTCTGATAAAAAGATGAAAAGGGGGCACATTGGGTCAAAACACAAAATTTCCAAGGAAGAATCAATGAGGTGGTTCCAGCAGAAATATGATGGTATCCTCCTGCATGGAAAATAATTTGAAGAGCACATGAAACATGCAATAAAAACCATTTGTAACTAAGAAAAAAAACAGTGCTATCAGGCGGCACTTAGCAAAAACCTGCTCGCGGATGCTCAGTTTTGGTTCCGCCAGGGTCACTCAGCTCCTGATCTCACTATAGTCTTGGTTCAAACAGGGACAAAAGAGCTGAATGCCAGACGTGAGATGAGGGTGGCTGTCCTTGACATCATAGAACATAGAACGATACAGCGCAGTACAGGCCCTTCGGCCCACGATGTTGCACCGACATGGGAAGTCAAAAAACAAAAGCCATCTAACCTACACTATGCCATTATCATCCATATGCTTATCCAATAAACTTTTAAATGCCCTCAATGTTGGCGAGTTCACTACTGTTGCAGGTAGGGCATTCCACGGCCTCACCACACTTTGCGTAAAGAACCTACCTCTGACCTCTGTTCTATATCTATTACCCCTCAGTTTAAAGCTATGTCCCCTCGTGCCAGCTATGTCCCCTCGTGCCAGCCATTTCCATCCACGGGAGAAGGCTCTCACTGTCCACCCTATCTAACCCCCTGATCATTTTGTATGCCTCTATTACGTCTCCTCTTAACCTTCTTCTCTCTAACGAAAACAACCTCAAGTCCATCAGCCTTTCCTCATAAGATTTTCCCTCCATACCAGGCAACATCCTGGTAAATCTCCTCTGCACCCGCTCCAAAGCTTCCACATCCTTCCTATAATGCGGTGACCAGAACTGTACGCAATACTCCAAATGCGGCCGTACCAGAGTTTTGTACAGCTGCAACACAACCTTTTGACTCCGGAACTCAATCCCTCTACCAATAAAGGCCAACACTCCATAGGCCTTCTTCACAACCCTATCAACCTGGGTGGCAACTTTCAGGGATCTATGTACATGGACACCTAGATCCCTCTGCTCATCCACACTTCCAAGAACTTTACCATTAGCCAAATATTCCGCATTCCTGTTATTCCTTCCAAAGTGAATCACCTCACACTTCTCTACATTAAACTCCATTTGCCACCTCTCAGCCCAGCTCTGCAGCTTATCTATGTCCCTCTGTAACCTGCTACATCCTTCTGCACTGTCGACAACACCACCGACTTTAGTGTCATCTGCAAATTTACTCACCCACCCTTCTGCGCCCTCCTCTAGGTCATTGATAAAAATGACAAACAGCAACGGCCCAGAACAGATCCTTGTGGTACGCCATTTGTAACTGAACTCCATTCTGAACAAAGCAGCATTTGACCGAGTATGGCATCGAGGAGCCCTAGCTAAGCTAGAGTCAATGGGAATCAGGAGGAAAATTCTCCGCTGGTTGGAGTCATACCTGGCATAAAGGAAGGTGGTTGTGGTGGTTGGAGGTCAATCATCTCAGCTCCAGGACATCACTGCAGGAGTTCCTCAGGGCAGTGTCCTAGGCCCAACCAACTTCAATTACTTCATCAATGACCTTCCATCATAAGGTCAGAAGTGGGGATGTTTGCGGATGACTGCACATTGTTCAGACAAATTCCCGACTCCTCAGAGAATGAAGCAGTCCATGTCCAAATGTAGCAAGACCTGGACAATATCCAGGCTTGGGCTGACATGTGGCAAGTTACATTCGCGCCACACAAGTGCCAGGCAATGACTATATCCCACAAAAGAGGATCTAACCACTGCCCCTTAACATTCAATGGCATTACCATTGCTGAATCCCCCACAAACAACATCCTGGGGGATTACCATTGATCAGAAACTGAACTGGACAAGCCATGTTAATACTGTGATGACCAGGGCAGGTCAAAGGCTAAGAATCCCACGGCGAGTCAGGAGTGTAATGGAATATTCTCCACTTGTCTGGATGAGTGCAGCTCCAACAACACTCAAGAAGCTCGACACCATCGACCACAAGGCAGCCCATTTGATTGCACCCCCTGCCACAAAAACATTTAAATCCTCCACCACTGACGTACAGTGGCAGCCACATGTACCATCTACAAGATGCACTGCAGTAACTCACCATGGTTCCTTAGACAACACCTTCCAAACCCATGACCACTACCATCTAGAAGGACAAGAGCAACAGATATCTGGGAACCTAACCACCTGGAGGTTCCCCTCCAAGTCACTCACCACCCTAACTTGAAAATATATTGCCGTTCCTTCACTGTCATTGGGGAAAAATTCTGAAACTCCCTCCCGAACAGCACAGTCAGTGTGCCTACACTTGAAGGACAGCAGCGGTTCAAGAAGGCAACTCACCTCCACCTTCTGAAGAGCAACTAGGGATGGGCAATAAATGCTGGCTTAACCAGCGGCGCATCCGCTGCAAATACCACATCCTGTAAATGAATAAAAATAATTTTTTAAAACTCCACTAGTTACAGCCTGCCAAACAGAAAATGCTCCGTTGCCTTTTTGTTTGCTGTCCATTAACCAATCCTTTATCCTTCCCCAACTCCATGGGTCCTTATCTGATGTGTCAACGTTTTTGTATGGCACATTATCAAATGACTTTTGGAAATATGTTCCCCTTTACGCACCCTACTAATCATATCCACAATAAACAAATACATTTGTCAAACACCATTTCCCCTCCAGCGGCCGTGCTCTGCTCCATGGTGTACGGGAATAGAGGGATACGGAACCCGGAAGTGCAGAAGGCTTTAGTTTCGACAGATATGTTCGGTACAGGCTTGGAGAGAGGAAGGGCCTGGTTCTGTGCTATACTGTTCTTTATTCTTTGTTCTTGTTTCTGCCTTATTTGGTCAGTGAGGATTGTCTCCAACACCTTGCCATGGAGGAGTCGGAGGATGTTAATGAATTTCCCTGGACATCTGGCCATTGACAGGGTCTTCCATAGCACTTCCCGAATGACTGAATCAAAAGCCTTAGTCAGATCGATGAAGGCCATGTAGAGTGGTTGATGGTACTCCTGGTATTTCTTTTCAAGTTGCTGAGCAATGAAAATCATGTCTGCTGTTCCACGGTTTGGCCAGATGGCACACTGGCTTTTCAGAAGGATTTCTTCAGAGACTGGGAGAAGGTGGCTAGCAAGGATTTAGGCGATAATCTTCCTGCTCGGTAGTTCCCATAGTCCGCTTTGTCTCCTTTCATAGATTATCATAGAATTTACAGTGCAGAAGGAGGCCATTCAGCCCATCGTGTCTGCACCGGCTCTTGGAAAGAGCACCCTACCCAAGATCAACACCCCCACCCTATCCTCATAACCCAGTAACCCCACCCAACACTAAGGACAATTTTGGACACGAAGGGCAATTTATCATGGCCAATCCACCTAACCTGCACATCTTTGGACTGTGGGAGGAAATCAGAGCACCCGGAGGAAACTCACGCACACACGGGGAGGATGTGCAGACTCCGCACAGACAGTGACCCAAGCCGGAATCAAACCTGGGACTTTGGAGCTGTGAAGCAATTGTGCTATCCACAATGCTACCGTGCTGCCCTTACAGAAGGTGGTGAAGATGGTGGTGATGACGGCACCCCCGAGGTCGACAGATTTTCAGGAGCAGCTGATGGGGTTAACAGGTGATCTCTTCTCCTCCATGTTTGAAAATAGCTGCTGGAATCCCACTCACTCCTGCGGCTGTTCCATTCTTCATGTGTTTAATGGCGGCTTCTACTTCATCAGCATTTGGTGGGAGTCAAAGATCAGATTTGATAGGGAGTTAGGGGATTTCCTCGAACACATTCTCATCCATGGTTGGAGCACAGTTAAAGTGTCCTCTCAATTGTTATGTCCATTGAAGGCTGATGTTTTCTCAGTCTCTCAAAACTAGCTTTGAGGTCCTAATATTCAACTTACTCGCTTCTGCTTTTAGGACCTATGTTGTTCACCTACCCTCTGCATTTCTTGTTTTAATCCACACAGGAAGCAAATACCTTGCACCTGTTTGTTAAGGAGCGAGACCTCTCTATCACTACATGCCAGACCCCCTTATCTGACTTTACTGTCACACCCTGTCCCAGATCGTTGATCAGCTGTAAAGTGCTACTGATCTAAAGGGTGTGACTACCTCATGGAACAAAGTGTTCAGATAACGTTCCCCCTTGCGGATGCCCCGCAATGTCTGCAACTCAGATTCCAGCTCAGTAAGTCTGAATCAAAGTTGCTCAATCTGCAGACAGATTGACAGATACGGTTGTCCAGAACTGTAATGCACTGCACAGGTTTCCACATGCTGCAGTTATGGCACACCACAATCCCTGCCATGTCTGTCTAACCTGACTTTTTTTGATTAGTCAATTAGTTACTAAGTTAGTTTGCTAAAGTAATAGCAAGTCACGATTCCTATCTTGGTGACAAGAGAACGACTGCAGCTAAAACAAAAAGAAAAAGCAGTCCTTCCTCACCCTCGGCACCAAATTCCTGATTTAGCACTCGGTTCCTGGATCATTCTGCGCTCCCTCACAAATGCTCAACACGACTGTTGGTGCAAATGAATAGCTAGCACATTTGTTGGTGATTCGCCATACAATCTGGGCCAATGAGTGGTGCAGCCTGAATCAACATTACTTTTGGAGGTCCAGTTGAGTATAGCACAGTGCACAGGCTCCAAGTGTACTGCAATTCAGCCAGAAACACTGGGAACAAAATAAGACTCAGGTTTTTATGTATGTTGCTATAGTGAGGCAATAGCTCATGTACTTTCATGCTAAGGGTGCTGGATATCAGGACATCAAGTCATTCTGATACTTACCAGGTTTTCCCCCCAAATTAAGTTTGGTTTGCAGTTATGCAAGTCATTGCACATTACAAACTGCATACACCATATTTTGTCGATGTACATGAAATGTGGAACAGATTAGCACCTGGTATATAGCTGTGGTTGGCTTCCAGACGACCCTGGCAGCTTTTCCTAGTTTTTCTTTCTGTATTTCCCCCCAGGGAAGGTGGCAACTCATAAATACATCCTGGTACAGCTTGTTTAACCCTTTTGAATCTGTTGTTACGATCCTCATAGAGATTGGTGCAGCAATATATTCAAATTTCCAGTGGCTAAATGAAACAAAACTTCAAGCCTTAAGACTTTTCCTGTCATAGACAAATTAAAAGCCAAATTGTCTATTCATTATTTAGTAGGAAACTTATGTTCTAAACTACAGAAAACATGCCCGATTTAACTCTTTGAACAACAGAAAATTCCTCTCCACCTTTACACTTTACTCTGCCACTTAAATGGACACTTTATTGTCCAGGAACCAATCTTAAACTATTCTCAAGCCCCGATGGATTGCTTCTTTTTCCCTTTCCCTGAACGGACATCACAGTGAGGGATGCATTGGAGATTCTTCCCTCCACGCATCTTCCAATCTTGTTTAAATCATCACAAAATTGGTCTCTTCAATCTGAGTGTGATCTCACACAAGTGTTTCACATGGTGACGGAGAGAGACAGAGGGCTAGATTCTCCGATTTGCAGACTAAGTCCTGATGCCTGTGTGGGAACAGTGCCATTTTACACCAGAAAAAACGGCCCAATAGCTGCGCCGATCCTCCGTCCGGTGGGGGCTAGCAGCCGCGCAGCGGAAAGCCCTGATTTACCTGCGGATATGGCCGGAGAATTGCTGGGTTCGTGGCCACGCATGCGCACGGCGGCTGCCTGAGGTGGCCACGTTGTACAACATGGTGCCAGCTGCGCGTGGACCTAGCCTGCCAAATAATGTCCCCAGTAACCCCCCTCACCCACCCCCGGACCACCCTCCATCAGTCCCCCCAGTCCCCGCCGAAGACCCCCCTGCCAGCAGAACAGCTGCCCCCGACTGTGACGGCGCTGGACACAGTCCGCAGCCGCCATGCGGTGTCCACAAAAAAAAACCATAACTGTTCCGTGCCATCGGGAACTCGTCCCATAGAGGGCAGAGCATTGGGGGATGGCCTCAGGTGACGTCCTGAGGCCGTCCATACGGTGTGCGGCATACTCCCCGAGTACGCTGTTTTTGAGGAGGCGGAGCATCGCAAATGCGGCGCCGCCCCCGTTTTCGGTGCAAACGGAGATTCGTCGGCTGATTGCCGAACGCAATTTCGATGTCGGCACCCTGGAGAATTCCGCCCAGCATTTTCTCTATTTAAAGTGCAGGACGAGCTACCTCTGTTTTCCTGCTCTCTCTCTCTCTCTCTCGCTATCCTCCAATCCCCCAGATTTTGCAGAGTGACTGTGTCTATGAGGTTCAGGGAAAGCCGCAATTAAATCCTACAATGGCTTTCTATGGAGAAAGTCCATCTGAATGCAACGTGAACCACATGGGCCTTATATCCATGTAGAAATGCTAAGCAGCTATTCTTCACAGAACCTTGAAATTAAATAGACAATTTAAAGTCTAACCAGTTACAAAAGCTTGCATTCCTAAAATGTCCTTGTGACTTGGAGGCAAACAGTCTATCCACCTTCAGAACAGTTGACCTGAACCTTGTTTACAGGTGTCAACAGCTTACAAGTTCATCCAGTAAGACCACATGAGCACCCCCACAACAATCAAGTCTCTCAAACTTGTTGTAGGGCATAATTCATGATCCGTTCCATTCCTCTATTTTACCATAAACTAAAGAGGCAGTCCTAAATCACAACAATCTTCCAAATTTCATATTTGTAGCACTGTATCTCTTTCATCTGGGGTGCCTTCCTCTGCATTTGGCCACCTTATAGAAAATAACTGGAGGGAAGATGAACAGGTATTGACACACCAATCATCTGCATTTCACTTATCTAGTCAGCATTTGAGGTCAGTGTCTTTTTTCAAGTTTACAGTCGTAAGTTAGGGTCCCAACTCCTGACTGATGCTGTTCTTGAGGAACATTTAGAGATAGGAATTCTTGTGATAGACCACAAGATACAAAAGTAGAAGTAGGCCATTCAGGCCATCGTGTTTGCTCCGCCATTCTATGAGATCATGACTGATCTGATGTGATAATCCTCAACTCCATTTTCCCGCTTTATCCCTATAACCCTCGATTCACTTACTGATTAAAAATCTATCTCAGTCTTGAACATACTTAATGATCCAGCCTCTACAGCTCTCTGCAGTAAAGAATTCCACAGATTCATTACCCTCAGAGAAGAAATTCCTCCTCATCTCTGTCTTAAATGAGTGACCCTTTACTTTGAGATTGTACCCTCTGATCCTAGACTCTTCCACAAGGGAAACCAATCTCTCAGCATCTTCCCGTCAAGGCCTCCGAGAATTATATATGTATCAATAAGGTCGCCTCTCATTCTTCTAAACTCTAACTCGTACAGGCCCAATCGAGCCAACCTCTCCTCGTAAGAAAATCCCACCATACTCAGGATCAACCTAGTGAACCTTCTCTGAGCTGCCTCCAATGCCAGTATATATTTCCTTAGATAAGAGGACAAAAACTTCATGGTATTCCAGGCAAGCATTGTTTTAGAAAGATTCCCTATTTTTATGTTCCATTCTTTGAAAATAAAGGCCAACATTCCTATTACCTGCTGAACTTGCATGCTAGCTTTTTGTGATTTATGCACAAGGACCCGCAAATCCCTCTGTGCTACAGATTTCTGCAGTCTTTCTCTACTTAAATACTACACAGCTCCTTTATTCTTCCTACTAAAGACCATAACTTCACATTTCCCTGCATCATATTCCATTAGCCAAGTTTTTATCCACTCACTTAACCTGTCTATATCCCTGTGTGGACTCTTTGTGGCATCCTCACCACTTCCCTTCCCACTTATTTTTGTGCCACCCGTAAACTTGACAATTGTACATGAATTTCCCTCTTCCAAGTCAATGCATATTGTAAATAATTCTGGCCTCAGCACTGACCCCCCCCCCCCCCCCCCCCCCCCCGGTGACTACTTCACTAGTTGCAAATTGCCATCCTGAAAATTCCCCTTATCCCAACTCTCTGCCAGTTAGCCAATCCTCTATCCATACTAATATACCACTCCCAACACCATGGGCTCTCATATTATTAAGTAGCCTTTGCACGGTACCTTATCGCATGCTTTTTGCAAATAGTTTTGCGAGATCTGGAATTCCAAATCAGAGCATAATCCTTGGTGCTGCATCATGCTGGAGTCAAGAGATGAAGTGATTTCATCGAGTATTTAGCTGCAGCCTGCAGGAATCACTTAAGCATAGGCAAGATATTGACACAGAAAGATGTGTCAGAGTATACTGGGAGACAGAGGGATTAGGAGAGTTCCCATTTGAACTGACCGAGGAGGGGGAGAGGAGGATGCCAACATGAATTGGGGAAGAGAGAGGAGAGAGTGCCTGCAACAATAGAGGGTGAGGAGGGCTGGGGAAGGAAAAGGTGTGACAAAATGTTTTCGGAGAATAGGGAGGGAAAAGTGGCACCATCAAATGGCTTGACATGCCATGATATGTGGTGTGTAAAACAGCGACCAATTGGATTCAAGTGAGTTTCCCACCCGGGATTGGGAGGTGGGTACGCAGGCGGAGGAGGTGGTGTTAAATCAAAATTATCCCTCATATCTTAAAACACGGTCTTCAAATTTCAGACACAATACATATCAACTCTTGTCCTGGTAGAGGAAAAAATGAATTCCTGCACCAGAGCTATTGGCTGAAGTGTTAGGGTATCATTCCTGTTGGCAGAATGAGCAACACCAAATTGATGGATCTCCTGCCTCCAACAGGCATGGTTTACGTCACAGCCACTGAGCTGTTAGACGATTGCCATTTAACATTTCAGAACACCAGTTACACACAGATGATTGACAATAACTTAATTAGCAGACAAAGGAAAAGGGGATTTAAACTCAAGCCCTTTCTGTCAGTCACTCACCATCAGCAGAGGAAATAATTATTCACTTATCACTGTAACTCTGGCTTTGAGCAACATTTTGTGAGCCTGCTATAAAAACTTTAGGTGAGGACAAGATTTGATGTGGTTATCATTGCCAACTTTTCAACCATGGCGATTAATGGTTTTTGGTTTGAAGAAAAACATTCTTCCGGTGACGGGGAAATGCTGAGTAGTCACACATCAGGTGGCCCTCCTCCTATGAACCCGAAAATATGCTCTTTTACGCAAAATAGCCTGCCAGAACTGGGGTGAGGTTGTAGGAGAAAGGAGCTGCGCCATAGGGGGCGGGGCCGGCCCAGGTGGAAAAAAACGCGGGCTTTTTCCCGGGCTGAGGAAGGGGGGGGGGGGGGGCGGTGCGGTGCTGGAGGGGTGCTTATATCGGCCTGAACGGGGGGATGGGATGGGGATTCCACGCGGGAGGCCGTTGGCAAAGGCGAGAGCGGCCGGGGTCAGCAGGAGTCAGGTGACTTACGGGAGTGCAATGGGGGGGAGCAAGGGGGCTAGACGGTGGTCTAGCTGGGCGGGGGGGGGGGGGGGGGGGGGGACTGGGTTGCTGCTGTACTGACCGAAGGGGAGCTGGAGGTAAAAGGGAGAGTCGGGGCGGGGGTTCGCCGCCTGGGGGACTGCAGTGTGCGGGAGGCGTGGGCACGTGGCTGGCCTAAGAAAGGGGATGGATAGTCAGCAGGGGGGGTGGGGGAGGGGGGGGGGAGAAAGAGTAGTCCCCTGATCCGGCTGATAACATGGAATGTGAGGGGCCTAAATGGGCTGGTCAAGAGGTCCCGGGTGTTCTCGCACTTAAAGGGACTGAAGGCAGACGTTGTTATGCTTCAGGAAACGCACTTGAAGGTGGCAGATCAGATCAGGCTGAGAAAGGGATGGGTAGGACAGGTATTCCATTCAGGGCTGGATGTGAAGAACAGAGAGGTTGCAATACTGGTGGGGAAGCGGGTGTTGTTCGAGGCGCTGAATATTGTGGCGGATAATGGGGGTCGATACATGATGGTGAGTGGTAGGTTGCAGGGGACCCGTGTGGTACTGGTGAATGTGTATACCCTAAATTGGGACGATGCAGTATTTATGAGGCGCCTGTTGAGTCGGATCCCGGATCTGGAAGCGGGGAGCTTCATAATGGGGGGGGAACTTTAATATGGTACTGTACCCAGCATTGGTTCCATCCAAGTCAAGGACGGGTAAGAGGCCAGCTGCGGCCAAGGTGCTAAGGGGTTTTATGGACCAGGTTGGGGGGGGTTCCGTGGAGGTTTGCCAGGCCGGGGGCCAGAGAGTTCTCTTTTTTCTCCCATGTACAGAAGGCCTATTCACGGATAGACTTCTTTGTGATGAGTAGGGCACTGATCCCAAGAGTGGAGGGAACGTAATATTCGGCTATAGCGATTTCAGACTGGGTGGAGTTGGGGTTGGGGTAGGAGAGGGACCAGCGCCCGCTGTGGCGCCTGGATGTGGGACTGTTGGCGGATGAGGAGGTTTGTGGACGTGTCCGGGGGTGCATTCAGAGATACATAGAGGCCAATGATAATGGGGAGGTGCAGGTGGGTGTGGTTTGGGAGACTCTGAAGGTGGTGGTTAGGGGAGAGCTAATTTCAATTAGGGCTCACAGGAAGAAGAGAGAGAGGTTGGAGAGGGAGAGGTTGGTGGGGGAGATAGTAAGGGTGGACAGGAGCTATGCAGAGGCCCCCGCAGAGGGGCTGCTGAGGGAGCGACGGAACCTCCAAACGGAATTTGATCTATTGACCATGGGGAAGACAGAGGCTCAGTGAAGGAAAATGCAGGGGGCATTTGAGTATGGGGAGAAGGCGAGTCGGATGCTGGCGCTCAGCTACGTAAGAGGGAGGAGGCGAGGGAGATTGGAGGAATCAGGGATGGGGGGGGGGGGGCGGTGCAGTTAAAATAAATGAGGTATTTAGGGATTTCTATGGGGACCTGTACAAGTCAGAGCCCCCGGAGGGGGGAGAAGGGATGCGGCGGTTCTTAGATCAACTGAGGTTCCCGAGGGTGGAGGAAGAGCAGGTGGCTGGCCTGGGGGCCCCTTGGGGCTGGAGGAGCTGGTTAAGGGATTAGGGAGCATGCAGGCGGGCAAGGACCCAGGACCGGATGGGTTGAATTTTATAGGAAGTATGTGGATCTGTTGGGCCCGTTGCTGGTGAGAACCTTCAATGAGGCGAGGGAAGAAGGGACTCTGCCTCCGACAATGTCTCGGGCGCTGATCTCACTGATTCTCAAGCGGGATAAGGACCCACTGCAGTGCGATTCGTATAGGCCGATCCCGCTCCTTAATGTAGATGCCAAGTTGTTGGCGAGGGTCCTCGCTACGAGGATTGTGTCCCGGGAGTTATACACGAGGACCAGACGGGGTTCGTGAAGGGCAAGTAGTTAAATGCGAATGTGCGGAGGCTACTGAACGTGATTATGATGCCCTCGGTGGGAGGGGAAGCGGAGGTGGTGGCGGCTATGGACGTGGAGAAAGCCTTTGATCGGGTGGAATGGGAGTACCTATGGGAAGTGCTTAGCAGGTTTGAGTTCAGGGAAGGGTTCATAGGGTGGGTCAGGTTGTTATACAGGGCCCCGGTGGCAAGCGTGTCTACGAACCGGCGGAGATCGGAATATTTCAGATTGTACCGGGGGATGAGACAGGGGTGTCCCCTGTCCCCTTTGCTGTTCGCTCTGTCAATTGAGCCGCTGGCCATGGCATGAAGGGAGTCTAGGAACTGGAGGGGTTGGTCCGTGGAGGGGAGGAACACCGGGTGTCGTTGTATGCTGATGACCTGTTGTTATATATTGCAGATCCAGTGGAGGGGATGGCGGAGGTCATGCGGATCCTTAGGGAGTTTGGGGACTTCTCGGGCTACAAGCTCAACGTGGGGAAAACTGAGCTCTTTGTAGTGTATGCGGGAGGCCAGGAAAGGAGGCTAGACGAGCTGCCGTTGAAGAGGGTGGAGAGGAGCTTTCGATACCTGGGTATCCAGGTAGCTAGGAGCTGGGGGGCCCTGCAAAAGCTTAATTTGACACGGTTGGTGGACCAGATGGAGGAAGACTTTAGGAGATGGGATGTGTTGCCACTTTCCCTGGCGGGTAGGGTGCAGTCGGTCAAGATGACGGTCCTCCTGAGTTCTTGTTCGTGTTCCAGTGTCTGCCCATCCTAATCCCCAAGGCTTTTTTCCAAGTGTGTAAGCAGGAGTATTATGGGGTTTGTATGGGCGAGAAAGACCCCAAGAGTGAAGAGGGTGTTTCTGGAGCGTAGTTGGGACAGGGGCAGGCTGGCGCTACCGAATCTGTGTGGCTATTATTGGGCAGCTAATGTGGCGATGATCCGTAAATGGTTAATGGAAGGAGAGGGGGCAGCGTGCAAGAGGCTAGAGGCGGCGTCTTGAGTGGGTACGAGCTTGGCGGCGCTGGTGACGTCACCGTTGCCGCTACCACCGACACGGTACACCACGAGCCCGGTGGTGGCGGCGACATTGAAGATATGGGGGCAGTGGAGGCGACATAGGGGTGAGGTGGGGGCCTCAATTTGGTCCCCGATACGGGATAATAATACGGGTTTGTACCGGGCAGGCTGGATGGGGGATTCCTAAGTTGGCATCGGGCAGGAATTAAAAGGATGGGGGACCTGCTTATAGGTGGGACTTTTGCTAGCCTGGGGGCACTGGAGGAGAAATTTGGGTTGCCTCCCGGAAACGCTTTTAGATATATACAAGTGAGGGTGTTTGTGAGACGGCAAGTGAGGGATTTTCCGCTACTATCCAGTGGAGGATATAGTTTTGTTTTTCTTGAAAGCTTTGTGAAAACACTTGGACAAAAAGTCCAAGGAGGGATTCAGGACAGGGTGATTTTAGGGGTATGCATTGGAGAAGGCAAGGTCTCGGCGATTTATCACGAGTTGCAGGGAGCGGAGGAGGCCTCGGTGGAGGAGTTGAAGGGCAAATGGGAGGAGGAGCTTGGGGAGGAGCTGGATGAGGGTCTGTGGGCTAATGCCCTGGGCAGGGTCAATTCCTCCTCCTCATGCGCCAGTCTAATACAGTTCAAAGTAGTACATAAGGCGCATAAGACAGGGGCGAGGATGAGTAGGTTTTTTTGGGTGGAGGACAGATGTGTGAGATGTTCGGGGAGCCCAGCGAATCACGCCCATATGTTCTGGAAGTGCCCAGCGCTGGAGGGGTTCTGGAGGGGCTTTGCGAGGGCTATGTCCAAAGTTGTGAACACCCGGGTTAAGCCGAGCTGATGTGGAGAGATGCAAAGCCCCTGAGCGTGGAAGCTTGGATCAATGACATGGCAGGGTTCATTACGTTGGAGAGGATAAAGTTTGCCTTGTGAGGGTCTGTGCAGGGGTTCTCCAGGCGGTGGCAACCGTTCCTAGAGTTTCTTGCGGAACGCTAGGTGGAGGTCAAAACAGCAGCAACCCGGGGGGGGGGGGGGTTGGTTTATGTTTTTGTTAAAAGGGGGCGTTTTCCCCACTTTTGTATTCATGGGTTAAATGGGGTTAATGTATCCTGGATCCTGGTTTGAATTCCTATGTACAATTTTGTTTTTCTTTCTTTCTTTTTGGAGTGTTTGGTTGACAATTGTTGTAAATTTTGAATAAACATATTTTTAAAAAAACAGTGGGTAGACATTTAATGTCTGCTGCTGGCTGCTCATACAAGGCAGATAGACGGTCATAGTCTTTCTCGTTCACGGCTGTCGCTCCGGAGTCATCGCTTGTGGCCATTCTGGAGTCTGTCAACGAGCTCGCCATGGAGGCCGGTATCACTCCCTCAGTGGAGTTGATCTATGCTCTCTGCGTGGCATCGCCTTCTGCTAGGATATGTGACATGTGGTTGTCATCCACTTTGTCGACGAGCTGCCATGTCGCCATGGTACTGGATTCTCCCACCATGAGACTCGTATGGGACTTGGCACCCATGTTGCTGCTGCAATGACCATCAGATCCGGAGAACTGATCCATGGCTGAGTGGCATTCGTCAGCGAGCAAATCATAGCTTCTTGTCAAGGATGTGTCATGGTGCTCTATTTGTCCAATGAGGAACTCATCCCCTGAGTAATCATCGTCAATGAACAAATCTTTTGCTATGGATTTGTCATTGTGCTCTTCTCTTTGGGTGTTGCAAACGGTATGTTTCAGGGTGATGCGGCAGTGATCTTTAACTGTAAGTGGAGGCTCGAGCTTCATTCTGTCGCTGGGGAAAATAATTTTTTGTTTTGAGACTTTAAGCCCCTTTTTATTCACTTTTGGGCATTTTGGATGAGGCGTGGTGATGTAAGGTTCCTCCGCAACTGTGACCGTGGCCACACGGTAGGAGTCATCATAGGCAAGGTCATCGTTTTCGGACAGGTAATCACTGAATATTGGTTGGCAGTCCATAGATGCCACGTTCCGAAAGTCGCAGGGTCTTAGTTGTTATCCCAATGAAGTCATCTGTAGCACAGCTCAACATTTGAAGGCATAGTGGTTGTACTTTCCACACCTCAGCCACTGTTTGCCTAAAGGGTGCCATAAGCTGGACATTGCCCATTTAAGTGGGGGTTCCCGCAGTTATGACACGTCATGATGCCGTCCTGCCACGTTCGCGCATGCGCAGTAGCGTTCTCAGCCAGTTCCAGTCTCCGTGCGAAATGCGCATGTGTGTGGGCCACTTGCAGATTCGCGCACGCGGGATTGCCGGGGGAGGAGCACCTTCGAGAAGCTTGGGCCACCATTTTGACTGCTCCAACCTCGTGGTGGAGGCCTTGATCCCGGTAATAAACTGTTGATATTGTGCTTCAGTGATTTCATGAGCAGAACATAGTTGTGTAGCCATTTTAAGATCAAGATTTTTGTGCTTAAGGAGAGATTTGCTGAGTCCCTCATCAGAAATGCCACTGACAATCTGGTCTCTGATGAGGGAGTCATGGAGGGTCTCATAATTACAGGATTGGGCCAGCAGCTTTAAATCAGTGAGAAAGCTGCTGAATGATTCTCCTGGTCTTTGTATACGCCTGGTGAACTTGAAGCATTCAAATGTTTCATTCACCTCCGATTTACAGTGGGTATCAAATTTTTTTATCATTGTGTCCCACTTATTCTTGTCCTCCCCTTCGGCATAGGTAAATGAGTTATATATCTCCATGGCCGGTTTCCCTGCCGCAGCTAAGAGGTATGCAATTTTATTTTTATCTGGCGCAGCGGTCATGTCCTTAATTTCCGGAAACAAATTAAATTGTTGCAGGAAAATCATCCAATTATACTGGAGATTACCAGAGGTTCTGAGTTGTGCTGGAAGTGATTCCATCTTATCGGTGTGTGCCCGAGAGATCCGAGTGTAGCGATGCCTTCCTTGGACGAATATCTTACCCGAGTTTTTTCTCTTTTTTTTCTCATGTCTGTCGAACCTAATCTAGCTAGTTTCTATTTTTGTTGTTAAGGCCAACACACTCCGTGGTACCATGTATGTTACCTGCGTGGTCGATAACACGTGTTACTCAATCCTTGGCTGATGGTGAGGTCCTCTGAATCTTGTTGAAGAAGACTCAAACTCGTCCAGTAACAACAAAGGTTTATTGAGTAACTATAACTATTAATGCGTGAGTTATTTACCTTAGCATGGGAATGAGGAATTGGTTAACAAGATTTAACAATTGTAACTAAATGTAACTCCACTAACAATCTATGTGATTCTGATGTTTCCCTGTTCACAGCACACCCGAGAGAGAGAGACAGATATCCCGTGTGGCTGCCCTTTATACCCCTGTTGGTTCAGCCCACTTGTGATCATGTGGTGCTGCTATCTACCCATTAACCTTGTGTGCATGCACCTACAGAGATCACCACACTAGAGACCCATTTCGCTGCTCAACATAGACTCAAAAATACTGGCCAAAATCCTAGCCAGGCTACTGGAGAATTGCATACCAGAGGTGGTGGCAGAAGACCAGACAGGCTTTGTTAAGGGTAGACAGCTAACATTGAACATGCTGAATGTGATAATGAGAGAACACCAGAGATCATCTCCCTGGACACAGAAAACGCCTTTGACAGAGTCGAATAGAAGTACCTCATAGAAGTACTGGAGCGGTTCGGGCTTGGAACAGGGTTCACTGCCTGGGTGAAACTCCTGTACAGCGCTCCCATGGCAAACGTATGGAAGAACACCACCAGCTTCAAGTACTTCCAGCTACACAGAGGCAATACTTGCAGCCAGCAGCTGAGATAATGAGACTGCATATATGCTGCATACATCTTACAACTTAGCAACAAAACATGATCTGCGCTTCATCAGGTAAGAGTAGGTTGCAACCAGGGCAAGGGGTAGAGCTGGGGAGGACAGCACAGGAGCCAGTTCCCCAAAGGACACATCGGTTCTGTTGCAGACAACTCAAATTAACATTTTATGGGGCAGCCTACAGCTGGACATGCACACTAATATTTATGATACAAAGGAAAGCCTGGAAAATGCCAAGGATTTGAAGCGCAACACTTTTTGCATGCAAGTGGTGGCCAACTCTGTTCATACACTTGTGGACCCAAGCATGACGGTGGAGCAGCTGATGGCTGATGTTGTAGTTTCTAGTGCAGCAGCGACCCAATGTTCAGGTGCTGCTGCCAAGGCCCCTTAGGCAACAACTTCAAAACCGTCTAGGAGGACAAGGGCAGCAGATACCTGGGAATACCACCACCTGGAGGTTTCCCTCCAAGTTACTCATCATCCGGACTTGGAAATATATCGCCCATCCTTCACTGTTGCTGGGCCAAAATCCTAGTGCTTCCTCCCTAAAAGCACTGTGGCTGTACCGTCGCCACAGTGGCTGCAGGGGTTCAAGAAGGCAGCTCACCACCACCTCTGAAAGGCAATTAGGAACGGTTAAAAAATGCTGGCCCAGCCAATGACTCCCACATCTCATACACAAATAATCAAAACTGCTTCCATCATGACTGTACAAATGGATTTATACATGTCACAGCAGTCCAGCAACCAATCTTCCAACAGACACCGTCCGAAGGGAATGGGACTGACTCAATGGAGCACAAATCTATTGTCCCCTCTTAGGAATATTGCAGTCACCTCCGACCACTGCCATTCCCTCAGTGTCCCTGCTGTTGCACATCAGCCAGCAAGGCCAGAGTGATGGTGTCCACGTCAAGTTGATGCAGTCCACAGCCAGGCTTTCTTGTCCCGGAGCTGGTCGAGGTCATCATCCAAGGCAACTGCAGTCTCCTCCATTAAGTTAGCAGCCTTCCACCAGCCATGCTGCAGTCACTGGGGTAGCATTAGGAGAGGCAAAGGCACATAGAAAATAGGAGCAGGAGGAGGCCATTCGGTCCTTCGAGCCTGCAATGCCATTCATTATGATCATGGCTGATCATCCAACTCAATAGCCTAATCCCACTTTCTCCCATCCCCCCATATCCTTTGATCCCCTTCACCCTAAGTGCTATATCTAACTGCTTCTTGAAAACATACCATATTTTGATGGGGGTTTCGGAGCTGGCATCGGGCAGGGATTAGAAGAATGGGGGACCTGTTCATTGATGGGATGTTTGCGAGCCGAGGGGCGCTGGAGGGGAAGTTTGGGCTACCCCCGGGAAACGCTTTCAGGTACATGCAAGCGAGGGCGTTTGTGAGTCGACAGGTGAGGGAATTCCGGCTGCTTCCGGCATGTAGGATTCAGGCGGGGTTTCTTTTGGGGTGGCGTTTGGCTTAAGGTGGGGGGTTTCCCCTATTTGTGTTTTTAAAGGTTATATGGGGGGTTATTGTATATGGGGGAAATCCAATGTAGAATTTCTGCTTGTTGTGTTCTTGTTTATTTCTTCTTGTTGGGGGCGGGGGGGGGGTTTGTTGAAAATTTGTTGAAAAATTTGAATAAATATATATATTTTTTAAAGAAAACATACCATATTTTGGCCTCAACTAATTCCTGTGGCAGCGAATTCCACAGGCCGACCACGCTCTGGGTGAAAACATTTCTCTTCATCTCTGACCTAAATGGTCTACCCATATCCTGAGACTGTGACCCCTGGTTCTGGACACACCCACCTCGGGAACATCATTCCTGCATCTCCCATGTCTCGTCCTGTTAGAATTTTATACGTTTCTATGAGATTCCCCCCTTATTCGTCCGAAC
This sequence comes from Scyliorhinus torazame, assembly GCF_047496885.1. Classification (NCBI taxonomy): domain Eukaryota; kingdom Metazoa; phylum Chordata; class Chondrichthyes; order Carcharhiniformes; family Scyliorhinidae; genus Scyliorhinus; species Scyliorhinus torazame. Next base: position 78,344,288 of record NC_092715.1, read on the forward strand.
TCCAGCGAATACAATCCTAACCGATTCAATCTCTCCTCATATGTCAGTCCCGCAATCCCAGGAATCAGTCTGGTAAACCTTCACTGCCAAAACTGCACACAATACTCCAGGTGTGGTCTCACCAAGGCCCTGTATAATTGCAGCAAGACATCCCTGCTCCTGTACTCGAATCCTGTCGCTACAAAGGCCAACATAGAAGTTTATAAAATTATTAGGGGTATAGATAGGGTGAACAGTTGGAGGCTTTTTCCCAGGGCCAAAATGACAATTACAAGGGGGCACAGGTTCAAGGCGAGGGGGGAAAGGTTCAGTGGAGATGTGCGGGGGAAGTTTTTTTTACACAGAGGGTGGTGATGGCCTGGAATACACTGCCAGGTGAGGTGGTTGATTGAGGCAGATACTTTAGCGGCCTTTAAGACTCATCTGGATAGGCATATGAACAGGCGGAGTATAGAAGGATACAGGCGGTTGGTCTAGATAGGACACGTGATCGGAGCAGGCTTGGAGGGCCAAAGGGCCTGTTCATGTGCTGTATTGTTCTTTGTGCTTTATACCATTTGCCTTCTTTACTACCTGCTGTACCTGCATGTTTACTTTCAATGACTGGTGCAGAAGGTCATCCAGGTCTCATTGCACATTGCCCTCTCCTAATTTATGGCCATTTAGATAATAATCTGCCGTCTCATTTTTGCTACCAAAGTGGATAACTGCGCCTTTCTCCCAATTATATTCATTTGCCATTCATTTGCCACTCACTCAAATTGTCCAAATCACATTGAAGGATCTCTACATCCTCCTCACAGCTCTCCCTCCCACCGAACTTGGTGCCATCTACAAATTTGGAGATATTACATTTTGTTCCCTCATCTAAATCATTAATATATATTGTGAATAGCTGGGGTCCGAGCACAGATCCTTGCGGTACCCCACTAGAGTCATTGCCTGCCAATTTGAAAAAGACCCGTTTATTCCTATTCTTTAGTTTTCTGTCTGCCAACCAGTTTTCTATTCACCTCAAAACACCACCCCTAATCCAAAGCGGTTTTATTTTATACACTGATCTCTTTTGCGGAACTTTGTCAAAAGCCTTCTGAAAGTCCAAATATACCACAATCATTGGTTCCCTCTCTTCAACTCTACTCATTACATCCTCAAAGTCTTCCAGTAGATTTGTCAAGCATGATTTCCTCTTCATAAATCCATGCTGACTCTGACTGATCCTGCCACTATTTTCTATGTGCTCTGCTATAAAATCTTTGGCATTCGATTCTAGAATTTCCCCTATTATCAACGTCAGGCTTACTGGTCTATAATTCCCTGTTTTCTCTCTACCTCCCTTTTTAATTATGTTGTTAAACTAGCTACACTCCAATCTGCAGGAACTGTTTCAGAGCCTATAGAACTCTGGAAGATGACCATCAATGCATCTACTATTCTTAGAGCTACTTCCTTAAGTACTTTGGGATGTAGAATATCAGGCCCAGGGAATTTATCAGCCTTCACTCCCATCAATTTTCCCAACACTTTTTCTCTACTAATATTGATCTCCTTCAGTTCTCTCCTCTCACTAAACCCTGTGCTCCTTAATATTTCCGTTATCTGATTGTGTTTTCATTTGTGAAGGCAGCACAAACCATGTGTTTAGTTGTTCAGCCATTTCTTTGTCGCCTATTATACATTCCCCTGTACCTGACTGTAAGGGACCTACATTTGTCCTCACCAATCTTTTTCATTTCACGTACCTATAGAAATGTTTAGTCAGTTTTTATGTTCCCTGCAAGCTTACTCTTGTACTCTATTTACCCCTTCTTAATCAATCCCTTGGCTCTTCTTTGCTGAATTCTAAACTGTTCCCAATCCTCAGACCTGTTGTTTTTCTTGGACAATTTGTATGCTTCTTCCTTGGATCGAATACTATCTCTAATTTCCTTTGTAAGGCGTGGATTGGCCACCGTTCCCATTTGACTTTTGTGCAAGACAGGAATAAACAATTGTTGCAGTTCCCCCATGCACGCTTTGAATGTTTGCCGTTGCCTATCCACTGTCATCCCTTAAAGTAACGTTCCTCAATCGATCAAAACCAACTCTCGCCTCATATCATTATAGTTCCCTTTATTAAGATTCAGGACCCTAGTCTCAGAATCAACTACTTCACTCTCCATCATGATGAAAAATTCTATCATCTTATCATCGCTCATCCCCAAGGCGTCTTGCATAATTAGATTGCCAATCATTCCATTCTCATCACACAGTACCCAGTCTAGGATGGCCTGCTCTCTAGTTGATTCCTCACTGTGTTGGTCCAGAAAACCATCCCGTATATCCTCCAGGAATTCCTCCTCTATGGTATTGTGACTCATTTGATTTATCCACTGTATATGCAGATTAAAACCACCCATAATTACAGGTGTTGCTTTATTGCATGTGTCTCTAATTTCTTGTTTAATGCCATTTCCAACATCAGCACTGCAGTTTGGGTGTTTATATACGATGTCCAGTAATGTTTTTTGCCCCTTGGTGTTTCTCAGCTCTACCCATACAGATTCCACATTGCCAGAGCTAATATCCTTTGTAGCCACCTAAAATGGCTGATTCCCGATTAATTTGGCCAAAACCCGATATAAAATGGCTAACCGAAAAGGCAGATGGGAAAAGCAGCCAACAGGGCACCAACGGACAGCTGCAGACAGAATAGCGTATTCGGCTCTGGGGAAGTCGGCCCAGATCGATACCTGCGACCATTAGCAGCACATCAACCCAGACATCTGCAGTTTAATCGGCTATCCCCGGGAACAATTGCAACATATTAGCAATTGAATGCCGGGCCAGACCTCTCGGCGCCAGCAGTGGCCGAGACAAAGACAGGTGAACGACCACCCCCTGATCAAGGAATCACCCCATTATTGGAGCATATCAAACCCAGTGATTGGGAACAAGTCCAATCACTTGGGACTCAGGGTCAAGGTCCGCCCTGAGAGGCGGGAAGCCCCGGGCCCTATAAAAATAGGGGCCAAGTTCAGATTGACCCATCTCTCCCTTCTTCTCCTGCTCGCAACCTTCGCAAGAACATCGACCAGAAACCGTAAGTTTGACTCCAGCGATGGCTACCCGATAGAGACTCCTAGCCATCGACCCGTATCAGCCTTTTGAATCCCGCAGGCCAGACCCAATTCGATAAGCCATTTATTTCCCTGACCTGGTGGGCCATCCCCAAAAGTTAAGTATTGGCCAGTAGTGGTAGGTAGTGATAGAGAAAGTAGGATTATTGTGTAAGTATTTATTGCTGTACATAATAAATGACCGTTGATTTCAATCTTACTAAGCGGTGTGCTGTCTTATTAATCATAACTCGAGCTTGAACCACGTGGCGGTATCAGAAAGATACCTGGCGACTCGTGAGCAAAGGTGACATAATCAGAGCTAATAAAACTAAGGCTAATAAGAGCAACACCTTCCTCACAATTGCATTAATTTCCTCTTTAACCAGCATTGCCACTCCACCACCTTTTCCTTTTTGTCTGTCCTTCCTAAATACTGAATACCCCGGCCATTCAATTCCCATCCCTGATCACCCTGCAGCCTTGTCTCCATATTCCCGATTATATCACACCTGTTTATGCCTAATTGCGCGATTACTTCATCCGCTTTATCGTGAATGCTCCATGGGTTAAAGCATAAAAGCTTTAAGATTGTCTTTTTCATTTTACTTGTCTCGCTCCCAATATTTTTCACCATGACCCTGTTTGAATCTGGCCCTTGGTTTCGCTGCCTGTCACTTTTCTTATTCCCCTTTCTGTCTTCTGTTTTTGTCCTCGTTTCCTCCTTCCCTGACTCCTTGCATAGGTTCCCAACCCCCTGCCATTTTAGTTTAAACTCTCCCCAACCATTCTAGCAAATACTCCCCCGAGTCATCAGTCCCAGACCTGCCGAGGTGTAACCTGTACAGTTTGTACTGGTCCCATCTCCCCTGGAACCGGTCCCAATACTCGAGGAATCCCCCCCCCCCCCACCCCACAGACAGAATGTCCTGAAACCACGCCAGGACATTCTTGACCCTAGCACCAGGGAGGCAACATACCATGCTGGAGTCTCATTTGCTGCCACAGAAATGCCTATCTATGCCCCTTACAATCAAATCCCCTATAGCTATTGCATTCCCACACTTTTTACTCCTCCACTCTGCAGCAGAACCAACCGTGGTGCAACAAAATTTGCCTGTTGCTGCTTTCTCCTGAGAGGTCATTCCCCTCAACAGCATCCAAAGCGGTATATCTGTTTTGCAGGGGAATGGCCACAGGAGATTCCTGCACTGCCTGCCTAGCTCTCTTGCTCTGCCTGGTGGTCACCCATTCCCTTCCTGCTTGCGGAGTCTGAGTCTGCAGTCCGACCACCTCGCTGTACGTGCTATCCACGACACTCTCCACCTTGCGGGTGTTCTACAGTGTCCCCAGCTGCCACTCCAGCTCCGAAACCCGTGCTTCTAGGAGTCGCATCTGGAGACACTTCCTGCACACATACTGGTCCCAGGCACTGGAAATGTTCCCGACTTCCAACATGGAACAAGAGGAGCAAACCATGCCTTGAGCTCTCCTGCCATGACTTACCTCTTTAAATTAAACCTTTAGAAGATGCTAGATATTAGATCAAATCCAATTCTATATGGCCCTTCTTTCCTTGTCCTTGTTATTTCGAATTATAGCCCTTATAGTTTATAAACCACAGAAATATTTTCAACTATAAGTGATAAAAGTTGCAAAGACTTACCGACCTTACACTATTTACCAATCAGCTTGTTGAATGTTGTCACTCTTATAGCCTCAGTTACAGCAGGGCAAGAACATGCTCTGAAGATTTGAAAGTTACCAAGCAAAGAGCAAAGGCAATGATCACCTCTTCCCGCTCCGCACCAAATTCCCACTCTGCTTCAAATTCCCAAACTTAAAACTCACTCTGTCTGTGCCTCACTCCAGATGTGGCCTCTCCCTCTGCTCGTGCGCAAAGCTCACTTTGAGTGCGCTTTGCAGCCCTTTTCATAAATAGAGTTGAGCTGATCGGAGATGGCCCAGATGTCTCATACACCAGTTAAGCTTCAAAAGTAAATAGTCAACACCTCTTGACTCCTGATCAGGCTTCAGGTGATGGACAGATAACTGCCACTCAGCTATATGGAACACAAACACTAAGGGAATGCACAAGGGTGATTCATTGATTGTTATGTACAATATGGCATGATTTTTCTTATAAATCTAGTTTGAATTTTTTTCTGTATTGTAGAGAAGTGCTGTGATGGTCAGTGGTACAGTGAAAGTAAGATATGGGACTGTTATGAATAAGTAATTGGGGATTTGGCTACTGGTACCCATAGTAGGATGAATCATTCACAAACAGCCCCGGTAGGTAGAAGCTTTCAAGGTTGCCTCCTCCTTTCCTCCTCCTCGTACTCCAGCTCCTCGCCATATGGTGGCAAGGGCTGACCATTCACAATGTTGAGGATGCGTAACATACAGCAGATAGCCCTAAATCTTAACATTCATTCTGTCAAGTTGTGTGGGGTTCCTCCAGAGTGGTTCAAGCAGTGGACGCATTGTTTCAACACACCCGTGGTCTGCCTATTACATTTTATGTGACAGTAATGCTTTCAAATGTATGCATGTTGCTCACTTGTTCATGGATTGTGCACAAGTGTCATCAGCTTTTTGATCAGCAGATATCCCCCCATTAGGTATCCTTTGGCAGGCCATTGCTCTTTTTCGCCTCTCAGCACACAACAGCTGGAGGCTGAGGATGTGGGATCCCTTTCAGTTCGAGAGCTTGGCAGAGTGAACATGTAGCACGAGCAAAGCATTGCGTGCGTGCTAATGACATCCAACACTATTCAAAAGCCTGCTATTCTAGCAAAGCTGTGTGTTCACTCTGCCTGCTGGTGTCTGGCAAGAGATGATGAAATTTAATTAGCTCTCATTAAACAGAGAGCCATAGTAACTTACTTGACCGAACAGGTGACTGCAAACTTCAGGATGTAGCAAATATCTCCAGCTCTATCCTGGGGGCAGTCAGATGGACAAAAGTTAAACGCTACTGGAAATGCATTGTTAAACCAGCTCTGAGGTTGTAGTTCTCAGGCAGGGTCAGTGACCTGAAACGTTAACTTTGTTACTCTCCCCAAAGATGCTGCTTGCCCAACTGAGTATTTCCAGCACTTTCTGTTTTTAGATAAAATGTTCATGCACTATTTTGCTTTTGGATGAGCTGTACTGCGTTTTTTTTAAGGTCCTCAACCTGCACTCACACTTTCAGAAAGTTAATTATTCGAACCCCGAGGTCTCTCTATTCACCCACACCCTTCAGTTCAGAGTCTTTCCATTAGGTTTAGAGGGATGTGGCCCAAATGTAGGTAAATGGGGTTAGCATAGATGGGACTTTTGGATGGCATTGACCAGTTTGGGCCGAAGGGCCTGACTCCGTGCCGTAGATTCTATGATTTTATTCTATGAAGTGTTTACTTCATTGCCATATTAGACAGAAATGAGAGTTCGAATCCTTGAATACTGGCTTAATATTACATCCGATGAAAGCTTTCTCACCATTACACAGAAATCAGAACTCTAGCCTCTGAATACGGAATCAACAACCAGTGAGGTACTCACATCCCTCACCCACCAGTGTGGCTAGGTATGGAGTTGGCAGTTAATAACCTGCTCACAAAGAAAGCATCTTCGTTACCGAAACAGCCCACAGCGCAATCTGCTCTCGAAGCAGCGGAAGAAATGGAATTTCTTATGTGCCACTAAACACAGAAGGAAGTTGGTGTATGCTCTTTGCTTATTCTTTCAACGTATATTGCCTTATGCTTACCCACCTTAAATATTACCTGCCACCTGTCTAACCATCCTGCTAATCTGTCGACGTCTTCCAGAAAGCTTTGGCATGTCTCCTCACTGTTTGCCAAACTTCAATTTTCAATGTAGTTTGAAACTTTTGAGATTGCATCCAAATCATACCATGAACATAAGAAACCCCAGCATGAACCCCTGGACACCACGCCCAATGCTCCTCCAATCCAAAGAGCAGTCAATTACACTTACTCGACTTACTGTCTTCCAATTTTCTATCCACGCTGTTACACTTGTACACTTTAATTATTGTGGCTTGAATTTTGTTAAGCCACCTCATCAAATTCTTCTGAAAATTCTCTTCGATATGTAAAGCACGATATGTAAAGCACAATTGGACTTTAATTCATGTTGGACCTCGACAATTAACTCTTAAATAACAAAAGGCTTGCTAATTTTATATCAAATTATGCATTCAAAACACTTCCCCACAATTTGCATTTGCCATGGTGATCTATGATTGTGTGGCTTAACCTTCGATCCCTTCTTGAACAAGAGTGTTAATTTGGCTATTCTCCAGTCCCTGAACCACTTTACATATTTAAAGAGCACTGAAAAAAGTGACCAGAGTCTGTCATCTATTCTTTGGTGTTTATCTTAACAGCCTAGGACACAAACCATTAGAACCCAGGAACTTAGCTACGTTGAGTGCCACTACTTTTCATAACCAATTCCACTTGTTTCCGCGATAAGATGCTCCATAGCCGCATCTAGCATACCAATGTTCTCACTTCCAGCAATATTTGCAAAGACCAGTGTAAAATATGTATCTAATCTCTCCATCGTACCCGTGTCCTTCCCTTCATGACATGCTGCGTCAGCATTTTCATTGCCCGTACTTTATTGCCCTAGAGAAAGTGTGGATGATCCACCTCTTGAACTGCTTCAGTCCATGTGTTGTAGGTACACCCAAATTGCTGCTAGGAAGGGAGTTCCAGGATATTGGCCCACTGACAATGAAGGAACAGCGATACAGTTCCAAGTCATGATGGTGTGTGACTTGAAGGGGAATTTGCAGGCGGTTCTGGCCCATACATTTGCTGTCCCTGCGCTTCTAGGTGGCAAAGACTGGGGGTTTGGAAAGTGTTCTCAAGGAAGCCTTGGTGAGTTGCTGCAGTGTATCTTGTAGATGGTACACACTGCTACCACTGTTCCTCATTGATGGAGGGAGGGGATGTCGGAGATGGTTGATAGGGTGTCAATCAAGCGAGCTGCTTTGTCTTGGATGGTGTTGAACTTCTTGGGTGTTGCTGGACCTGCATTCATCCAGACAAGTGAAGAGTATTGCATCACACTCCTGACTTGTGCCTTGTAGATGGTGGACAAGCTTTGGGGAGACAGGAGGAGAGTTACTCTCTGGAAAATTCCTAACCTCTGACCTGCTCTTGTACCAACAGTATTTATGTGGCTCGTCCAATTAAATTTCTGGTCAATGGTAACCCCCAAGATGTTGATAGTGAGGGATTCAAAGAAGAAAGAAGAAAGAAAAGTACAGCACAGGAACAGGCCTTTCGGCCCTCCAAGCCTGCGCCGACCATGCTGCCCATTTAACCTAAAACATTCTACACTTCTGGGATCCATATCCCTCTATTTCCATCCTATCTATGTATTCGTCAAGGCACCCCTTAAACGACACTATCTAACCTGCTTCCACCACCTCCTTTGGCAATGAGTTCCAGGCACCCCCTACCCTCTGTGTCAAAAACCTTCCCTCGCATATATATGCTAAACTTTGCCCCTCGCACCTTAAACCTATGCCCCCATGTAATTGATTCTTCCACCCTGGGAAAAAGCTTCTGACTATCCACTCTGTCCATGTCCCTCATAATTTTGTAGATTTCTATCAGGTTGCCCCTCAATCTCCATTGTTCCAGTGATAACAAACCGGGTTTTTCCAACCTCTCCTCATAGCTAATGCCCTCCATGCCAGGCAACATCCTCGTAAACCTCTTCTGTACCCTCTCCAAAGCCTGCACATCCCTCTGGTCATGTGGTGACCAGAATTGAACACTATATTCCAAGTGTGGCCTAACTACGGTTCTATACAGCATGACTTGCAAATTTTAAACTCAATGCCCATCTGATGAAGTCAAGCATGCCCTTTGCCTTCTTGACAACCTTCTCCGCCTGCATTTCCACTTTCAAGTGACCTGTGGACCTATACACCCAGATCCCTCTGCCTGTCAATACACTGCAATTTAGTATTATTAGTACAACACAGGGTTCTGCAATTTAGCGTATATTTCCCACTGGTAATAGACCTTCCAAAATGCATTACCTCACATTTGTCCGGATTACACTCCATCTGCCATCTCTCCATCCAAGTCTCCAACCGATTTATATCCTGCTGTATCCTCTGACAGTCCTCATTACTATACGCAATTCCACCAACCTTTGTGACGTCGACAAACTTACCAATCAGACCAGTTACATGTTCCTCCAAATAATTTTCTCCACTATAAATAGCAAAGGTCCCAACACTGATCCCTGTGGAACACCATTAGTCCCAACCCTCCATTCAGACCCCCTGTCTTCTGTGACCAAGCCAGTTCTGCATCCATCTTGCCAACTCACCTCTGATCCCATGTGATTTCACCTTCTGTACAAGTCTGCAACGAGGGACCTTGCCAAGGTCTTACTCAAGTCCACGTAGACAACATCCACTGCCCTACCTTCATCAATCATCTTTGTCACTTCCTCAGTAAACTCGATCAAGTTAATGATACACAACCTCCCTTCACAAAACCATGCTGCCTCTCATTAATATGTCCATTTGTTTCCAAATGGGAATAAACCCTGTCTCAAAGAATCCTCTCCAATAATTGCCCTACCACTGACGTAAGGCTCACCGGCCTGTAATTTCCTGGGTTATCCTTGCTACCCTGTTTAAACAAAGGAACAACATTAGCTATTCTCCAGTCCTCTGGATCTCACCTGTTGCCAGTGAGGATATGAGGGTTTCTGTCAAGGCCCCAGCAATTTCCTCCCTTGCCTTCCTCAGTATTCTGGGGTAGATCCTACCAGACCCAGGGCACTTATCCACCTTAATGTTTTTCAAGATGCCCTCTTTTTTGATCTCAATGTGACCCAGACACACACCCTTCCCCAGATTCATCATCCACCAAGTCCTTCACTTTGGTGAATACTGATGCATAGTACTCATTCTGTATCTCTCCCATTTCCTATGGTTCCACGCATAGATTCCCTCCCCTATCCTTGAGTGGGCCATCCCTTGCCCTGGCTACCCTCTTGCTCTTTATATACATGTGAAAAGCCTTGGGATTTTCCTTAATCCCGTTTGCCAATTACTTTTCGTGACCCCTTGCTACTTTCCTTATATTCCTCACGGGCTTTGCCTGTTCCCAACCTTCTAGCCCTTACTAATGCTTCCTTTTTCTTTTGGACTAGGCTGACAATATCCCTCATTATCCAAGGTTCCCAAAGCTTGCCATACTTATCCTTCTGACATTTGAAAGCCTCCTACCATGTCAGATGTTGATTTACCCTCAAACACCTGCCCCCAATCTAGATTCTTCAGTTCCTGCTGGATATTGTCATTGCCTTCCCCCAATTTAGCACCTTCACCCGAGAACTATTATTATGTTTTAAAATCTTTTTATTCGCCACATTTTCATCAAATAAACAACAAAAGAAAAACTAACAAAAATTACTATTCTTCTCCAACAGTATCGTAAAACTTACTGAATCATTTAGTATTTAGAATTTACAGTGCAGAAGGAGGCCATTCGGTCCATCGAGTCTGCACTGACCCTTGGAAAGAGCACCCTACTTAAGCCCACACCTCCACCCCATCTAACTTTCCTGGACACTAAGAGACAATTTAGCATGGCCAATCCACCTAACCTGTACATCTTTGGACCGTGGGAGGAAGCAGGAGTACCCGGAGGAAATCCACGGGGAGAACATGCAGACTCCGCACAGAAAGTGACCCAAGCCGGGAATCGAACCTGGGACCCTGGAGCTGTGAAGCAACAGTGCTAACCACTGTTCTACCATGCCGCCATAGGTCACTGTTCCCGAAATGCTCGTCTGCTGAAACTTCAACCACCTGGTCGGGCTCTTTCCCCAATATCAGATCCAGAATGGCCCCTTCCCTAGTTGGATTACCTACATATTGTTTCAAGAAACCTTCCTGGATGCTCATTACAAACTCTGCCCCTTCCACGTCCCTAGCACTAATTGAGTCAATATAGGGGGAAGTTAAAATCACCGACCACAACAATCCTGTTGCTTTTACAACTTTCCAAAATCTGCCTACATATCTGCTCCTCTATCTCCCGCTGGCTGTCGGGAGGCCTATAGTAAATCTCCAACATTGTGACTGCACCTTGCCTATTCCAGAGCTCTACCCATATTGCCTCGCTGCAAGAACCCTCTTGGGTGTCCTCCCGCAGTACAGCTGTGATATTCTCGTTAACCAGTAGTGCAACTCCCCCATCCCTTTTACATCCCCTTCTATCCCACCTGAAACATCTAACTCCTGGAACATTTAACTGCCAATCCTGTCCTTCCCTCAACCAAGTTTCTGTAATGGCAAAAACATCATAGTTCCAAGTACTAATCCAAACTCTAAGTTCATCTTCAGTGATGGTAATCCCATTGACTGTCAAGGGGTGATGGTTGGAGTCTCTTTTGTTGGAGACTGTCATCACCTGCCACTTGTGTGGTTTGTTGAATTTTATTACTTTATTAATTTACTTACTTACTCTTTATATTCATACAAAAGTCCTTTTGCATCATTTGATATGCTTCTTTCCTGCTCCATTTAGCCCTTCCCTTTTATTACAGTTCCCATGGTTATATTTAGCAATGTTTACTCTACTTTATTCTATGCCTCCCTTTTAAGCATCAGTTTAGTCTGAATCTCCCAATTTACCAACCAAACTCTTATGCTTTCATGAATTCTCTTTTGCCTTCTTTGTTTATTTTGCACTCAAGGCATTTTATACTTAACAATTTCCCACTGCTCATTTACAACCTGTTTGATAACTTTATCCCAGTTAACATGGCCCAGTCTCTTCCATCTTGCTGAAGTTGGCCTCTTTCAGTTCGGCACCTTTAACAGACACCAGTGTCTTTTTGTTTTCTTATATTGAATCTAACTAAGCTATGGTTATAATTTTCTTTTTTTGGTAAATATTTTTATTGAACGTTTTACAATTTATATACAAATGCAAAAACATAACACAAAAACAAGAACAGCCCCCCAACCCCCTAACCTCCCCAACAGCTGACAGTGACCAGCTCTTTAAAATACATAACCAAGAGTTGCCATCTTATATAGATCGTCCCAATCGATCCCCTCAGCGTGTATTTAACTTTCTCCAAATGCAAAAATTCCAGGAGGACCCCGAGCCACACCGAGGCACTGGGTGGAGAAGCTGACCTCCACTCCAGCAGAACTGCCTCCGGACAATCAGCAAGGCAAAGGCTAAAACATCTGCTCCCGCTCCCGCCTGCAACTGCGGCAGCTCTAACAACCGAATATGGTCTCGAGGGGACCCGGCTCTAGCTCCCTGCCTAAGGTCGCTGACATGGTGCTAACCAAAACAGCCCCAAAGGTTTGCTAGCAAAGGACATGCCCAGATCATACGTATGTGATTCGCTAGGCCCCTTCCACACCGTTCGCATTTATATTCTACCCCCTCAAAACTCGACTCATCCTTGCCCTCGTTAAGTGCGCCCGATGCACCATCTTCAGTTGTATGAGCCCGAGCCTCGCACACGATGACGTGGCATTCAGCCTCTCCTCCAACTCACTCCCTAGCTCCTCTGCCCATTTTGCCTTAATCCCCTCCAGCGAAGACCCATCCTCCACCAGCAGCCTCCCATAGATACTTGAGGTTTTACCCACCTCCAACCTGTCCAGCGACAGTACCCTCGCCACCAATGGGCAGCACATCGGAAAACTCGAATAACCTTTGTCACAAAATTCCGGATTTGCAAGTACCTGAATGCCTGCGACAGCGCGAGCCCAAACGTCTCCACTAACCACCCCTCCAGAAGCAAATCCCCCTTTACTGGCAGCCGCTTATCCGCCCATCCCCTAAAACTGGTGTTCACCCGAGCCAAACATAAGATTGTCTCTGTTCGGTATCATCTTTGACCCTCTCCCCTCTTTAAAGTGCTGACGTAATTGCCTCCATATTTTTAGCATAACTGCCATCACCATCGGGTTCCCTGAAGACACCCTTGGCGAGAATGGGAACGGTTCCCTCACCAGCGCCCACAATCCTGTCCCCTCATGCGATCCGGCCTCCATCTTTACCCAAACTGACTCCTGATCCACCCATCAACCTAATACCTTCTCTGCATTCGCTGCCCAATATGGTTATAGAACATACATACAGTGCAGAAGGAGGCTATTCGGCTCATCGAGTCTGCACCAACCCACTTAAGCCCTCACTTCCACCCTATCTCCCTAACCCAATAACCCCTCCTAACCTTTTTGGAGACTAAGGGAATTTATCACAGTAAATCCACCTAACCTGCACGTCTTTGGACTGTGAGAGGAAACCGGAGCACCCGGAGGAAACCCACGCAGAGACATGGGGAGAACGTGCAGATTCCGCACAGACAGTGACCCAGCAGGGAATCGAACCTGGGACCCTGGCGCTGTGAAGCCACAGTGCTAACCACTATGCTACCATGCTGTCCCAGAGTATGATTTACTCTGTATTTAAGACAGAGATAGATAGGTTCTTGATTAATAAGGGGATCAGGTTTATGGGGAGAAGGCAGGAGAATGGGGATGGGAAAAATATCAGCGACAATTGAATGGTGGCGCAGACTCGATGGGCCGAGTCGCCTAATTCAGCTCCTATGTCTTCTGGTCTTACTAATTGTTCATCTATTCTTATCAGTTACTTGCCAGAACTAAACCATATATTTGTTTCATTGCTTAAAACTTAATTAAGGTTCTTTCCTTGTTGAATTAGAAATGTACTGATCTTGGAAGCAGTTCCAGATTCTAAAGGTATTCCTCACCTTACATTTATTCAAGGCTAAAAGATACAATTACCCAAAGTTATTGCTTTGTTATTCTTACATATTTCTTACAACTGTTTACAGGCCTCCACCTTTGTCTCATTTCGCCTGGTTTGGAATAGAGAAAATCATTCTATTTTCATTCTATTTCTTAACTCTATCCTGATGGATTCTGTTTTAACACAACCCATTCGGATCTTCCAATGCTGGTGGCAAAATCATTTACACAAAGCGCCACCTTTTCCCCCCTCCCAGTTGGATAGTCATTGTCACTCTGCTCATTTTTACTTACCCTTAGTTAAGGGATGCACATTCCACACCCGATCTCTCCAATCGGGGCTGGTGAGAAATATGCAACATACCAGCTCCTCGGACTCTTGGAGATGAGAGGGAAGGATTGGAGGTGGGGGGGTAGAATGGGTGCAGGGGTAATAGGATGGGTGGGGGCAGGCTAGGAGGGATGGGGCGACGTAGCATGGGGTGAAGAAGGGATAGTATGGGTTGGAATGGTAGGATGGGGGAGGGGGTGGATGGGGGAGCTGTTGGATGGGGGGGGTGGGGGGGGGTGGAGGAGATTAGAATAGGTGCAGAGATTATAGCCAAAGGGGTCCGGATGGATCAAGGGGGTCAGCAGTATAATTACCCATAAGTTATAAGTAGTTTTAATCCTTTTAACTTTTCTGGGTAACTATTCTGCTACGAGAACAGAACAGTAGCACAAGTGGATAGCACTGTGGCTTCACAGCGCCAGGGTCCCAGGTGCAATTCCCCGCTGGGTCACTGTCTCTGCGGAGACTGCACGTTCTCCCTGTGTCTGCGTGGGTTTCCTCCGGGTGCTCTGGTTTCGTCCTACAGTCCAAAGACGAGCAGGATAGGTGGATTGGCCATGCTAAATTGCCCTTAGTGTCCAAAAAGGTTAGGAGGGGTTATTGGGGTATGGGGATAGGGTGGAAGTGAGGACTTAAGTGGGTCGGTGCAGACTCAATGGGCCGAATGGTCTCCTTTTGCACTGTATGTTTTATGTCCTATGTTCTCGAGTCAGAAATTGGAGTTTTGGATGGTTCCCAGTGCAGGGTAATTGTCCATCAGAAGATTAATCGTCCGGGCAATTCTCATGCAATCTTGCAGTGAGATATCCAGTGGGGTGGGTGAGATCTCCAGCACATCTTCTGGTGCACCTTGCAGCACCCGTGAGACTAGAAGTTCTGAGCCAAGAAAGTTCTGAATGCAATGACCAAGAATATTGCATTCTGTCTAAAGTTTTTTTTAAATGAATTCAGGGTACCCAATTTTCTTTATTCCAATTAAGGGGCAATTTAGCATGGCCAATCCACCTACCCTGCAAATATTTGTCTTGTGGTGGTGGTGGTGGGGGGGGGGGGGGGGGAGATCCATGCAGACACGGGGAGAATGTGCAAAGTCCACATGGACAGTGACCCAAGGCTGGGATCTAACCCAGGTCCGCGGCGCCGTGAGGCAGCAGTGCTAACCACTGTGCCACCGTGCCACCCTAGTCCCGTCTAAATTTAACCCTCTGTTGTAACTAATACACAACATCTCTCCGTTGTTAGTAATCCTTTTTAACCTCTAAGTCTGGTTTGAATGCTTTGGGTATTGACACAAGTCACACTCAATCCCAATGCAAATTTTACTTATGCTAACTCATTGATTTTCCAGGTATTGTCATTTTATTTTTTTGATATCACTTATTTCTGTTTATACCTCACACTATATCCTTTTACTTTCCCTTACTTATTTCAGCTACGCCTCCTACTTCTATTCCAGTCGGGTTATTAATTTAATTTCTCTTCCAAACCCAGACTTTCTCTGGTCTCTGCTTAATTAGTTTAAATTCTACTCCTTTATCCAAGCTCCTCCAGTTCTCTTTTTATTCCTTCACAAAGACATTGATGCTATTGTGGCTGTTCTTTGTTTTATAGCCTCTCTTTGTTTTAGAAATCACTCCAATGCCCCCAAGAATGTAAACTCTTCCCTCCTCTACCAGCTCTGAGCCACACGTTGACCTTTTAAATCTCTTCCTTCGTGAACATGTGTGGCAAAGAACTTATTTTTTCAGTCCACCGTCTAACTGCTTAAATTGAATCTGCAAAATCAAAACCATACTTCCATCTCTATTGGTGATTGCAATGTGAGCAACGATGTTTGGCTGATCCCCTCAACCCACCCGCAAAATGTTACTTTTACCTGTTTTGTGATGTACTCGAGCATGAGAAAGAAACATACCATTGGGGACACCTATTCAAGACTACAAATAAGGTGTTTATACTCTTGATCATGGACTCCAATAACATTATTCATAAGGAATTATCGCAGTATCCCAGCCAACATATGAACCATTACCAAAATAGGATTGTTTGGCTGTTCATTAACTGGCTGTTTATGGGACATCGTTGTACCCAAATTGCCTGCCATGTTTGGCAACAAAGCAATTGTGACTGCCTTCAAGACAAAAATCCATTGGTTGTAAATAATTTTGGGACATCCTGAGGAAATAATAAGGGACCATATAAATGCAATTTATATCTAGCACAAATTAAAATTTCCATTCCTTACTAAAATTTAGTTCATGTTCCTGTCCTCCTATAAACTTTATCTGTAAATCTGATCAAGTTCATTTTAGGAGATAAGCTTATTGTTTTGAAAGTGTAGAGCATGCCATTTGTGTTGCATGTTGTATATTTTGTTTCTCAGGACTCTCTGGAAAAAGCGAGACGCGCCAGGAAAGAAAGAGAGAAAAAGGAAAGGATTTAGTCAAAATGCAGTATAGGACTTGAAACGAGGTTGAGTCTGACAGAGAGGGAGGGAACACAGCATGATGCAGTCTTCTATCCTTGTCAACATGAAGTCATTATGTCCTCAATATCCAATCATATGAATCAAGCAATTTTAATAAAAGAACTCAGCAAGATCTTCTGCAGGATTTCAATTCAAATTAACAGATCCTTTTAGTTAAGTACCTTTGAATTAAGAAATACAGACTATAGTTAAGTCCTTTTATTGATATCTGTACTAACCTAATTCCCATGATGCAGAGCATTTTAAAGGCTGAGTAAAGATTTTCCTCATTTTAGATTGGCCTTTTTTTCCTCGAGAAGGAGAAACCTGAGGCGTCCTATAATTGCAAATACATTTTCTGCTTCAGTCACAGTTTGTCAAAGAGCAGTGGTTATAGCCAGCAAGTGCAATGTCTGGTTTATCTCCATGCAGGCTAATAAAATTCTAAAAATGTGGTCTCAATGAGTCCAGCCTTCTCCCAGGCAATTTCCCAAATAGCATACCAATGACTTCTTTAGTCACAGTGATGAGGATGCTGTGTACTGTTCTAAGAAGGCTGAAATCTGTATCCTTTTATTCTTAAGATGCAGGTAACATCCCTAGAAAGTAGTTCTCCTGCTTCAACACAAAATGCAGGATGTGGTAGTAAACGTATCTTATTTTTGTTATTACTTAATTTAGCCATTCAGCCATTTAAACTTCTTGACATCAGTTTGTGTGTTTTCTATGGAAAATATAAGTCACTCTTTTGCTCCCAACCCACACCTCTGCCAAGCATTTATATTCTACTTCCAGCCCAATTTCTGCTTTCTTCTGTACTCCCTCAGCCTTGTTGATAATCTCATTAGTATTAAATATTGGGCCATAATTTACCATGGGAGTGAATCTAACGGTCCATGCTGATATTTAGACTTAACTTTACCGTTTAATCTCGATGATATGCTGTGCCACAAATCACTGAAAGTGCACACTGATAGCGTCGCAGTGAGGGAAACCAGGCATCTGTGACCTGAGTGGACAGGGAAAACAACTGTATATCTTCTGAACTAATAAGATTTAATGATTGTGAAATAAAGAGTGCATGGAATGCGAACAACTGTAAATCCAACAACATTCCTGATTGTGCACTGTCCCACCAGCAGGTCAGATCCCGGAGAGGTGACAATGCAGTAGTGCACAGTCAGGAGAGGGTTGCCCTGGAAGTTTCATGGCATCAGATTAAACTTGGACAAGGACGCTTCCTGTTGATTACCACCTTCCCCCCTTCCCCAGCTGATGAATCTGTGCTCCTCCATGTTGAAAACCTCACCAATGGTAGCAAGGACAAAGAATGTACCCTAGGTGGGGGACTTCAATGTAGCATGACTACTGACCGAGCACTGAAGGACATAAGTGCCAGAGTGCGACTACAGCAGGTGGTTGAGAGGGCCGACACAAGAGAAAAACCTATTTGGCCTCATCCTCACCAATTGACCTGTTGCAGATGGGTCTATCCATGGCAGTATTGGTAGAAGAAACCACTGCATTGTCCTTGTGATTACAAAGCCCTGCCTTCACTCGGAGAACAGCCTCCATCCTGTGTTGTGTGGCACCAACACGGTGATAAACAGGATAGATTTAGATCAGATGAAGCATCTTAAAACTAGGCACCAATGAGGTGCTAAGGGCCAACAGTAGCAGAGAATTGCATTCAACCACTGTCTAACTTCATGACCCAGCATATCCCTCACTCTACTATTAACAGCAAGCCAGAGGATCAATACCCGTTCAATGACGAGTGTTGGAGGGCACGCCAGCACCAGGAATTCCTAAATGTGAGGTGTCAACCTGGTGAAGCTACAACACAGGATTACATTCATGCTAAACAGCAGAAGCAACATGCTACAGACACAGCTAAACATCGGGTCAAATCTAGGCTCTGCAGTTCTGTCACATTCAGTCACGAATGGTGGTGGAAAATTAAACAACTGATGGGAGGGAGAGTCTCCAGAAACATTGTCATCCTCAAGGTGGCAAGCCCAGCATTTCAGTGTAAAAGATCATTTTAAGACCATAAGACATAGGAGCAGAATTAGGCCATTTGGCCCATCGAGTCTGCTCCGGCATTCAATTTTGTTTTTGCAGTGTTTGCAAACCATCATCCCCTCCAAAAAAAGTGCCAGGCGGATGATCCATCTCAGTCATCTCTTGAAGGTCCCAGCATTATAGATGCCAGTCTTCTGCCAATTCAATTCACTTCAAATGATATTAAGAAATTGCTGAGAACACTGGACATGGCAAAGGCATTGGACCCCAACAATATCCGGCTATACTGCTGAAGGCTCATACCCCAGAACTAACAGCACCCCTTCATCAATCTCCTCCAGTACAGCTACAACACAGGATCTACCCAACAAACGGGAAAATTGTCCCAGTGTACTGACAACAACAAAAGGCCAAATCCCACCTGGCCAATTCCCACCCTATTTGTCTACCTTCAAGTAATCAACAAAGTGATGGAAGGTGTCATCAACCATGCTTTCAACCAAGCACCACTGCCGCTTAGTTTGAGACTGGCAGGAACCACTCCTGACCACATAACCGCCTTCACCCAAATACAGACAACAGAGCTCAATTCCTTAGACGAGATGAGACTAACTGCCCTTGACATCAAGGTGACTAAGTTTAGCATCAAAGAATGCTAGTAAAATTGAAGTCAATGGGAAACTAAGTCTGCTGAGTACAGTTAAACATTTTGAGAGTCCAACCCTGAATCTCAGTATGCTCAATAGGGATAGTTGAGAATGTTTCCCATGTTTTAATTAGTCAGCATCCGTAATCAAGATAAATGATTAATAGTATTGGCTAACCGAAGATACCTAGGCTGGGATTTGTTGGTCATAATGAATTGGTCAACAAGGAAGTTAACAACTGGTGCTTGCTCCCTGTTGAAATGGAACCGTGCGCTAACATGTGTGCAAAGAATGCCTGTGGCAGCCCTTGCTCCACATGTGAAGGCTGGCAGGCTTTCAGCTTTCCATCTGAATAAGAGTTGGAAATCATCTAATCCGGCCCTCTGAAGCTTTAAAACCAATACGCAACAGCTGTCTCTTGGCAATCTGGGTCTGCATCAGTGAAAGTGCAAAGTACGATTAATCCATACAATTTCTTTATGTCTCTCCAACAGAGCAGTGTGGTATTGGGGATGTAGAAACGTCTGGTAAAGCTTCCCACAGACACTGACATACAAAAGAACAGCTAACAGCATCAATATGCTGCATTTAGCCAGGAGAAAAATAAATCATCGCAGCTCGGAAAAACACTGCTTTACTAGATTGTGATGACAATTTGAATTTCAGCTCATCTCCCTCCCCCGATTTGCACACTCCAAGATTTGCAAGATTTAAAATATTTCTAAACATTGCTCGAAGCAATTTATTTCCTCTTCAAGGGCACAATGGGTATCCTGCACTTCTTTTACAGACATTCTTTAGTTTTGCTGGAATCACAATGCTTTCTTCAGATCTGACAATGTCCTGGCAAGATGTTTTTATAGATAGTTCCGCTTACTGAATGTTAATACTGTGAAATTGCGTGCACTTATTTTATTCCCAAAGTTCTTGACTCAATGAGGGGAAAATACATCTAAGGCAATAGGGACAGAGAGTCATCAGCCCAGTTTTCTTTTCTAATAAGGTGACATGGTGGCACAGTGGTTAGCACTTCTGCCTCACAGTGCCAGGGACCCGGGTTCAATTCCAACCTCGGGTGACTGTCTGTGTGGAGTTTGCACATTCTCCCAGTGTCTGCATGGGTTTCCTCCGGGTGCTCTGGTTTCTGTGGCAGCCCTTGCTCCACATGTGACAGCTGTTAGCTGTTCTTTTGTATGTCAGTGTCTGTGGGAAGCTTTACCAGGCGTTTCTACATCCCCAAATACCACACTGCTCTGTTGCAGAGACATAAAGAAATTGTATGGATTAATCGTACTTAAACTTTCC
This sequence comes from Scyliorhinus torazame, assembly GCF_047496885.1. NCBI lineage: Eukaryota > Metazoa > Chordata > Chondrichthyes > Carcharhiniformes > Scyliorhinidae > Scyliorhinus > Scyliorhinus torazame. The sequence continues at coordinate 78,364,962 of NC_092715.1, forward strand.
TCTGGGTGTGCAGGTTAGATGGATTGGCCATGCTCAATTGCCCCTTAGTGTCCAATAAAAAGGTTAGGTGGGGTTATTGGGTTCCGGGGATGGGGGAGTCTGGGTGGGGTGCTCTTTCAGAGGATTGGTATGGACTCGATGGGCTCCTTCTGCACTGCAGGGATTCTATGATGCTACAATGTAAAAGAGAACTGGGCAAATGGAAAGTGAGCTGGTGATTTGCTAATTGTGCCAACACCCAAATTTATTTCTACCCCAGTGTGTTTTTCCATTCCCTGTCTCCACGACCTATGTCCACTTTTCAGTCAGCTCCTGCAGTACATGAAATGTTGTCTTTGTTTATGACAATATGTGTATATCCAACTACCAAAGTCTTGCTTCAATCCATCAATATCCTTCTTCCAAAATTAGTTTTTACCTTTCATCTGGTCATTTTGTTTATTATTCTATTATTTACCGAATCATACCACCCAAATATTTCTAACGCACTCGGATTCCTCCAAAAGAACCCAACCCAATTACATTCAAGTTTAAACAAAAATCTCACATGGACGATGACAATTCCTTTCCGATCCCATATAAATTTTCGAGGACAATTTTTTTCCCCATAACACAACCATGCTAGAGATTCACATAAAAATCCACACTACTTCTACCAGTAGCCTAGGGAGACCACCCCAGATATCTAAAAATGTCTAGCTCTGGGCACCCTCTCTTAGAGTTACAAGCAACTGGGCAGGTTGCTGCAGGGAGAAATGTTGCAGAATCTGATGGAAGGGTGGGAGAGGGTGAAGGAATAATAAAAATGGCGAGGAAAGGGGAAGTAAAAATAAACAAGTGAAGCAACATACGGTGGATGCGGGTTGGGGGAGAAAAATTAGAAGTTGGACGAGGAAGAGAAAATCGACAGAGGAGAAGGCGAAGTAACAAGTGGTATATTTAAATGCAGCAGTAAGAATTTGAGTCAGGAACTGGGAAAAAAACAACTAAAGGCATAAGGATTTCAATCAGTTGAGGAGAGGAAACTGATTTCTCTTTCTCCAACAGAGTATCAGACAGGGGAAACACGAATTCACACACCTGGAGAGGCAGAATGCAGTGGACAAAAGAGGGAGGTTGATCCGCTAATGCGAAAATTCAATCGAACCTTCAGTTTATATTCTGTCATTTTAAACATAACATGTGTTTCTCATGACCCGTTATATTTAATGTAGAAACTGCAATATCCCAAATTACTTGACAGCACAGCAATGTAATTAGTTTTGAGGTCACTTGTTTTGCCAGCAGACACTGCAATTAATTTACACACATCAAGATCCCACAAAAACCATATGAGATGAAGGCCTCCTCATTGACGTTGTTGCCATCGGCCAACTCTTGATTCCAGGAATTTCTCCACTCGATCATCGGTTACTACCATGTGACTGAACAGGCTGATTCTTGACCCACATACCTTCGGGCGTGTCCCATGAGGCACTGAGATCCAGAGCGCAGGATTTGCTTCTTTTTAATTTTTTACTCTGCCCCAACTTTTCCTCATCATTAAGACATTGGGACTCAAAGTGTGACACAGCTTGATGGACAAGTTGCCACCAGTTTGAACGGTTCGAAGAAACTACTCCTAATCATTAATGTCGATGCTGAAACGTTTCAAGGAGAATTGCAGAGTGTCTTTGAAGCTTTTTCTTTGTTCCTCCTTGGAACGTTTACCATTTGAGGCTCGGGGAAACAGAACCGTGCAAGGAAGATGCTTTTCAGCCATCCAGTTCCATTCTCCCGTCCACTGAATTTTGCAGGGGTTTTGCCTGATCACTTGTGGAACTGGCCTCAAGAAATACAGTAGCATTCGTTTGATAGTCGGCCCATTGAAGCTAAAGGAAGTAACAGAGGAATTGCTCATGGAACGTCTCGAGCGCTCTTGTGTGTCGCTGAGACACAGTCTAGGTCGCACTGTAGTACACGAGTGTGATGAAGTGACAACTGCTTGATGGACCATCAACAATAGACAAAGTGAGTTACAGAACTAAATTGTGGCTTTAATACACTGAGATGTATGCCTGCCTGCTGCTGATCCCTCACTGGGGGCAGGTCCACAGATCAGCCAACTATATACAAAGCCCGAGGGGAGGAGCCACAGGCGGAACCAACAGAAGTAAGAACAACAGTAAGTAACAATGGAACAAACAATAACAGAATATATATATATATATATATATATATATATACAGCAGTGAGTAACAGTGGAACGTGGTTCACCACATTCACCCCCTGTTAAGAAAAAGTCCAGTGGGCTCACAGATTGAGTTTGACAGGAGCTTTAACCTTCCGCCGTGATCGCCTCAGTCCCGGCTGTGGCGTGGGCACGGGTGTAGAGACCTTCGACTCCGGGAGCGTGTCGTCTTCTTCTTCATACCGATGAGCCGACGGAGTGGGAGACGGTATAGTGGCGGGGGTGGTGGTAATGGTCAGTGGGGAGGCTGCCAGTGCCAAGGCCCGAGGCAGCCGAGTAGTGGTAGATGGTGTAGGGGTGGGCGTGTTGGTGATAGTCGCTGGGGAACCTGCGGGTGCCAAGTCCCTGAGGGAGACTGTGTCCTGCCACCCGTCATGGTGTGCCACGTAGACATACTGTGACTTTGCATGGAGGAGCAGAACTCTCTCGACCAGGGGATCTGACTTATGGCTCCTCGCATACTTCCGGAGGAGGATGGGCCCTGGGAATGTCAGCCAGGACGGGAGCGAGACCCCTGAGGTGGACTTCTTAGGGAAGACAAACAAACGTTTGTGAGGGGTCTCGTTGGTGGCAGTACACAGAAGTGACTGGATGGAGTGGATCGCATCAGGAAGGACCTCCTGCCAGCGGGAGACTGGGAGACTTCTAGACCATAGGGCAAGAAGGATGATCTTCCAGACTGTCACATTCTCCCTCTTCACCTGTCCGTTTCCCCGGGGGTTGTAGCTGGTCATCCTGTTTGAGGCGATGCCCTTGTTAAGCAGGAACTGACGCAGCTCATCACTCATAAAAGAGGAGCCCCGATCACTATGGACATAGATGGGGAAACAGAACAAGGTGAAGAGACTGTGCAGAGCCTTGATGACGGTGGCAGAGGTCATGTCAGGGCATAGGATGGCAAAGGGAAAAAGGGAGTACTCGTCAATGATGTTGAGGAAGTACACGTTACGGTCAGTGGAGGGGAGGGGCCCTTTGAAATCGATACAGAGGCGGTCAAAGGGACGGGAGGCCTTCAGCAGGTGAGCTCTGTCTGGCCGATCAAAGTGCTGTTTGCACTCCGCGCAGACTTGGCAGTGCCTGGTCATGGTCCTGACCTCCTCGGTGGAGTAAGGCAGGTTGCGGGCCTTGATGAAATGGAGGAGCCGGGTGACAGAGGTCATTGTGGAGAGCCCGAAGTCGGTCTACTTGTGCACTAGTACATGTACCGCGGGATAGGGCATCTGGAGGCTCATTGAGTTTCCCAGGCCAATACAAGATGTCGTAGTTATAGGTGGAGAGTTCGATCCTCCACCTCAAGATCTTGTCGTTCTTGATCTTGCCCCGCTGTGTGTTATTTAACATGAAGGCAACCGACCGTTGGTAAGTGAGGAGAGTGAATTGTCTGCCGTCCAGGTAATGCCTCCAATGTCACTCAGCTTCCAAAATGGCTTGTGCTTCCTTTTCGACAGAGGAGTGCCGAATTTCGGAGGCATGGAGGGTACGGGAGAAGAAAACCCGCCTGGTTGAGGGTAGCGGCCAGGGCAAAGTCAGACGCATCGCTCTCTACCTGGAATGGGATGGACTCATCTACTGTGTGCATCGTGGCCTTAGCAATATCTGCCTTGATACGGTAGAAGGCCAGGCGGGCCTCAGCCGTCATGGGAAAATGGTGGATTTGATAAGGGGGCGGGCCTTGTCCGCATAATTGGGGACCCACTGGGCATAATAGGAGAAAAACCCCAGGCATCTCTTCAGGGCCTTGGGGCAGTGGGGGAGGGGAAGTTGCAGAAGGGGGCGCATGCGGTTGGGGTCGGGCCCTAGGACTCCGTTTTCCACGACGTAGCCAAGGATGGCTAGGCGAGTTGTGCGGAAAACACATTTCTCCTTATAGGTTAAATTGAGGAGCTGGGCGGTGTGGAGGAATTTCTGGAGGTTAGCGTCGTGGTCCTGCTGGTCATGGCCGCAGATGGTGACATTATCCAGATACGGGAACGTGGCCCGCAGCCCGTACTGGCCAACCATTCGGTCCATCATTCGCTGGAAGACCGAGACCCCATTGGTGACGCCGAAGGTGACCCAGAGAAAGTGGTAGAGGTGGCCATCTGCCTCGAAGGCAGTGTACTGGCGGTCCTCCGGGCAGATAGGAAGCTGGTGGTACGCGGATTCAAGTCTACTGTGGAGAAGACCCGGTCCTGCGCAATCTGGTTGTTACTAGCCTCAATGATCCCTTCCCGTAGGAGTCGCTGGACCTCCGACCTGATCAAGGCCTTGTTCTGAGCACTGTATCGTCTGCTCCTGGTGGCGACGGGCTTACAGTCGGGGGTGAAGTTAGCGAATAGCGAGGGAGGGGCGACCTTAATGATCGCGAGGCTACAGACGGTGAGCGGGGCAGGGATCCACCAAACTTCAAAGTCAGGCTTCGGAGGTTACACTGGAAGTCCAGTCCTAGCAACGGCAGCGCAGAGATGGGGGAGGACGTAGGGTTTGAAGTTAGCGTACTCCACGCCCTGTACCGCAAGGTTTGCGACACAGTAGCCCCAGACCTGAACGGAGTGTGATCTGGAAGCAAGGGAGATAGTCTGGGGCATGGGAAAAATCCGAAGGGAGCAGCGCCTTACCGTATCCGGATGAATGAAGCTATTCGTGCTCCCGGAGTCGAACAGACAGGTCGTTTCGTGCCCATTGACCTGGACGGCCATCATGGAGTTCTTGAGGTGATGGGGTTGAGACTGGTCGAGCGTGACGGAGCTGAGCTGCGGAAGGTGGCTGGTCTGGTCGGTGGTAGCGGGGTGGTCCCATGATGTCCGCCTCCATGAGTCGCAAGTGGCGGGCGGTGTCGAAGATGGCGTCCAAAATGGCGGCCCCCACTGGCCGCACGAGGCGGATCATACATCAGAAGGGGGCGGTCCCAGCAGGCAAGATGCCGCGCTGCGGGACCTGTGAGCTTCAGGTCAGGCCTGGCAGACTTTGGGTCTGGGAGCTCGAGGTCGGGCCTGACAGACCTTGGCAAAGTGCCCCTTCTTACCGCACTCGTTGCAGATCGTGTTTCGAGCAGGACAACGCTGTCTGGGGTGCTGGCCCTGGCTGCAGAAGTAGCAGTACGGCTCCCTGGAGTTGGCGGGCTGCCGCGCCGCACAGGCTTGTGACGCGCCCGGGCCGGGTGATGGCCGTGCCTCCGGCGTCCACGTGGGTGCCACGTGGTCGGACGTGAAGGCATCCATGTTCTGGAATGCTACTTCCGAAGAGCTAGAGAGCTGCACAGTGTCCTTGAGGTCGAGGGTACCCCCTTTGAGCAAGCGTTGTCGGATATAATTAGACTGGACTCCGGCCACACAGGCGTCCCTGATTAGGAGCTCAGAGTGCTGACCCGCCGTGACTGCCTGGCAGTTACAATTCCGGGCGAGTACTCACAAGTCACGCACAAATTCGGCCAGTGATTCACCAGGGCGCTGACGCCTCGTGACAAGGAGATGTCGAGCGAACACCTCATTCACTGCCCTCACGAACTGTCCTTTTAGCAGTGCGATTGCCTCTGCCTACGAGGCCACGTCTCTGATCAGCAGAAATATTTTTGGGGCTCACCCGGACGTTGAGGAGACGCAGCTTGTGCACCTCGGTGATGGCGTCGGTCGATGAGTCGAGGTAAGCATCGAAACAGCTTAGCCAGTGCTCGAAGATCGAAGTGGCGTCGGCTGCCTGCGGGACAAGTTCAAGTCGGTCAGGCTTAAGAGCGGCATCCATTGTAATATCTCAGTGTATTAAATTGAGGGACCATCAATAATAGACAAAGCGAGTTATAGAACTAAATTGTGGCTTTAATACACTGAGATGTGTGCCTGCCTGCTGCTGATCCCTCACTGGGCCAGGGCCACAGATCAGCCAACTATATGCAAAGCCCGAGGGGTGGAGCCACAGGCGGAGCCAACAGAAGAACAACAACAACAGTAAGTAACAATGGAACATATAATAACAGTGAATATATATATACAGCGATGAGTAACAGTGGAACGTGGTTCACCACACTGCTCAGTACACTACGTCTTATGTTGATTTGCCAAGTTCCTGTTGTCCAACACTCGCTGCCGTAGTTACTGGAAGCTAAGATTGAGGGTTGATTCACACACCCTTACCCTCAGCCACCGTACGCACGTGGCAACATAGCTTTGCTGGGGGATACTGTATCTGTGCTCAGTACACAACTCACTTTATGGTAACGTAGGGCAGTGGAACAGAAAGCAATAGACATGCTTGTGCATTTTTAAAGAACTGCATTTGACAAAGTTTCCTACAATCACATTTACAAAGTGCAGCTATTGAAAAAAAAGACATGGCAAGGCGCATGTTATGATGCTTTTATATATTTGCTCCTCTACTTTGTCAACCTTATCTAGCCACCCTCCGCCCCCCTCCCCCACCCCCTCACCCCACCCCCCAGAGAATCCTCACCTGCTCCCAGGTTCAGACTACCAGGGAGACTATATTTTCATATTCAATAAACTATCCCTTGATGGATCCACTTACTATCACATTGATTAGGATACATGATGAGTGCCTGGAAAATGTGTAACATTTCTGGTACGTTGGAAGTTACCTTTCACAGAAGGCTGACGTTGATGCAGAAATCCAGCATTGCCTGAAATCTTCTGGCGCAGCATTTGGCAATTGTGGACGTGAGTATTTGAAGATTGCAACATCAAAACGGAAACCAAGCCCCTGGTCTACCATGCGGCTGACATTAAAAATTGAAACAAATTTAGAAGTGTAGCTGTGGGAGTTTTGGTTTAGGTGTATAGATGAAGGGCAGCGCGGTGGTGCAGTGGTTAGCACTGCTGCCTCACAGCGCCGAGGATCCGGGTTCGATCCCGGCCCCGGGTAACTCTCCGTGTGGAGTTTGCACATTCTCATCGTGTCTGCATGGATCTCACACACTCAATCCAAAAAGATGTGCAGGGTAGGTGGATTGGCCATGCTAAATTGCCCCTTAGTTTGAAAAAAAGAATTGTGTACTCTAAAATTTATTTTTGAAAAGGTGCACAGGTGAGAAGGAGCAAAAACAATTTGTGCTGGATCTGTTCTCCCTGGTCTGGCATGGCTCTCCCAAATCCATACAATATAATTCCTATAGTGTAGGAGAAGGCCATTCAGCCCATTGAGTTTGGATCAACCCTCCGAAAGAGCACTCCCGCACCCTACCTCCGCGCATTGATCATGGCCAATCCACCTAACCTGCAAATAGACTGTGGGAGGAAACAGTAAAACCTGGAGGAAACCCACGCAGGCACGGGGAGAAAGTGCAAAATCCACAAGGTCACCCAAGGCCAGAATCAAACCCAGGTCCCTGGCGCTGTGAGGCAGCAGTGCTAACCACTGTGCAAGTAAATACTGACAACAGAGATCACAGATCATCAGGATGCAGTAAGCATCACTTACTTTGACAAACACAAAATATCTTACTTCAAAATTAAGCTTTGTCTCTTGCAGACAGAATTTTTTAACTCTGAGCAATGGATCTGCAATGAACCAGAAGAGTACTAAATAAGGTTCGCAAATTCAGGTGATAGTCATGGGGTGCAATTCTGACTGCGACCACCATCCCAACCCCAAACCCAGGAATTCTCACAGAAATTCGGGATCAGCATTTATAAAATTTACTGTTTTCACATTCTCCCACTTTATACTGTCACATGTTGCAGTCAGAAGAAGAACCAATAACGTCCATGTACTTCTCCACACCAATAACCAATGTTACTTCAATTGGATGACAGCAGGTTTTTGTCAGGCTAGGCTAACTTTGCTTTTCATTCCTTTCCAACACGCTGCTCTCATCAGAGATTCAACTGAATACATGAGCATCAAGTTGAATTGTTGAAAATGGCAAGAACCTTGTGGCCACCCAAATATGTACATTTTTACCATTTTAAACTGATTAACGCACAAGATGTAGGCACAAATGTTTTCATTCAAAGGAGGTCCCACCATAGTAATATGCGGTACATTTTAATTCAGAACATATGCAGCATATAATTCGTTTACATCATACCATTTATTTCCATACTCACGGACAAATATTTTGCTGAACTGCAAACCGAGAATGAAATAGATGATATTTACTGAAAATGCTGCAATTTTTCCAACTATTGTTGAATGCAGTATAGCTATTCACAGCTTTGCAGCAGAGACAACGGCCATGTTAATCAGGGAAAGTACGACAAACTATAATTTAGAGGCTCCCATTCCCTCTCACCCCATTCTTCCTGCTGAAAATGTTAATCCCATAGGTTTCTTTTATCCACTTCATTTTGTTTCTCCATAGGAAGCTTCATGTCAAAAGAAGGAAGGAAAGAAAAGTCACCACCATAAATTTTAGGCAAATATGCTTTGTAGCAGAAAAGCAAGACAAGTGAATGGATTTTGTTTAAGGGAAATCAATGCCATGTGTTTAGAATCATCGGCACCGTTTTCACCCTCTGCCTGGTTTGGAATCTCTGAACATGTTTTTGCATCCAATTGAGCTGGAATTGTGAATGCTCACAAAAAAACTACTTCTATGTCATCAAAACTCTCAGGAGATAACATATTAACTTGTCAAAATAAATGCATAGGAATGTAAATAGTTTGGTTAGTGAAAGAGCTCAGTCTTCAAAAGTCGGAAATACAAAAATGAGTATTTCCCTTTTTACATTTGGGGAGCTTTTAAACAATAGCTTTGGCTCCCTTTCTATAACTATCTTCCCATATTACTCCTGAAGAACAGGGACAATTCCAAACTCCTCTTTTCTCCATCAAATTGTCTCTTCTTCCTTTCACTGCAAGCAGCTCATGAACGTTTTGACATTGAATTTCAAGTGTTTCTGCTAAGCTACGATTCTTCCAATGTTTTCTTTTCTTAGCCTCCCCCATTCATTCTTTACTTCCAAGTTTCTTTTCCACCTCCCCCACACTGTCTCATCACTAACTTTATCTTTCCTGCATGGCCATCCTTGGCATATCGAAAGATTTCATTCTAAATCCACTCCTCTTTATCACTTGCATGCTACACCCCTTGTTACAATGTTATCGGCAGCATAGAATAAGGTTTCACGTTCAAACAGAGATATCCAGATCAAACACACCACTTCCTTTGTTGATCGTGTAATTGTTACCATTATCTTCAATGGCCTCTAAGATTTTTCAAACCTGGTTGGGCTAAAACTTTCTCCAGCTGAATATTGTCAAAACTGAAAACATCCTCTTCAGATCCTGCAGGCATATCCCCACTAAGCATTGGCTTCTTCAGCATTAGCCCTTAAGCTGTGGAAACTAGGCCGCTTGCTCTAGCCCAAACCCAACTTCTTTCCTCATCTTTTATCTTTCATCTGTTATTTTCTTTCACCTCTGCCCCATCTCTCCCCCCCTGCAGTTGAAACCCAAATTCCACTTATCACATCATGGCTGTACTTCTCTGCTGGTCTCGTACAAGACCAATTAGCACTTCTCCTCAACTTCAAATTCCTGCCCCACCTTGCATCTGTCCATCTCTGAACATTTTTCCCTCAGATTCTCCAACGTTGTTTGGGACCACACTATGAAGTGTTCTGAGACATCCCTTCTCTGAACAGTGAGCCCTATACATTTGCAGAATGCTGTGATTGAGCTAGGAGGGCATCTTTTGTTTAATGCTGCACTTAAGACAAAATAAATAATTGAATCCGACTGACACTTCCATTGCAAAGAGGCAAAGAGTAAATATTTTTCTGCGGCTGAAACCTTCTTCAATGCTGAGGAACGATCCATAAAGGTCAACAGTAATATAACAGTCTTCCATTTCTGAAAGGGTCAGACTTTCAACATTCTGCCTACATCCAATATCCGCCGGTAGATGTGGGAGTTGGCCAATATCGGGAGTAGGCCATGGGAGGTTCCAAATTCTGAGAAGAAGACACCACGTTTGAAGGGGAGGTAGCACTCTGTTGCAAGGCAACACAAGAGGTGATTGAAAAGGAGGCCAGTCAATGGTGATGGTAGCACATTAGCAACTGCTAGAGAACATGAGACCCACTGTAATGACTCACTCCTTAAGGCGTCGGACTACCCTTAGTCTGCATACATAAGATGCACCACAAAAGCATCCGTCAATCTTAATTCCTTGTCACCCCCATGCTTTATTCACTCTCATGCACACAATGGCTGTTAACTGTAGCCAACACAGGCCAGCCCCTGAGCTCCTGCCTCCTTATAGCTGGTGAGACTCTAAAGCTCCGCTTTTCATTCGCACCTTGAAAAGTCTGCAAACATCCAGAAAATACATGTTAATTGGCTCCTTAACAGGCCTGATTGCCTACCCACCAGAACAAGCATGCTTTCCACCCAGCAGTCCAGTCCCTCCAGGAAACCTGAAACAGCAACAGGAACAGATCGGGCTTCCATTCCAACGTGTTCCCTCGCCATTTTGCCAGCACACCCATTTCCCAGCCTGTCACCCCTGGAGCGATAGAATTTGCCCAGTATTTCTGCATCGTTTCGTTCTCATTTCTCTTCCTTCTTCCTATCGCTGCTTTTATGGGTAAACCTCTGCTCCATATGGATTTGTTAAAACTTGGGACCATTTTAACAGCATTACTAGTAAGTCCATATAATGCAAATCAATCTCCCTGAGCCAGAGGCAGATCAAAGAGAAACTGGATGCAATAAGCCACAGGAAGGGAGATGGTAGATAAGAGAATAAGTTGTAAAGGAAAAGGATGAAATTCCAAAATGATTGCATGGCATATCAATACAGTTTTATGTTTGGATATATTAGTGTAACAAAATAAAAATACATTTATTCCATGAACTTACTGTTACTGTTAATACACAAACATTTACATTATTAAGCTGATGATTTTTGGCCCATCTTTTATTCTGTTTATTCTCCCAGTAGATGGCAATACATCATCCTGCTTTATGTGTCATGTGGAAAGTTTTGTTATTGCATGGTACTATTTCACGAAATGCCATTGAAGACAGATTCAAGTAAGTTTGTAGACATTTGCATTCTTAGTACTACAGAGGGTGTGATGGAAATTGTACTTAATCCTCTGTGCATTGCTGATAATTGCACGGTGAGTGAATAACCATATTAACATTGCTTAAAAAAAGAGACATGCGATCGAAGCTTTTCACCTTGCACTCATTAGAACAGACACAAAAATGCTAAATTTCAAAGAGAATAATATTCATACCACATGAAGAAAGGGGAGCTGACTTATTGCCAAGTGAGCTCTAACTGGTCGAGACATTGTCATGGCGAATGCCGCAGGTAACCTTTGTCCCGCATGATTTTGTTTTTTCAAAAAAGGTGAAAATGTCTGGACACATTCCTTTTGCCTGCACAGGACAGATCCTTGCATATTAATATATGTAGCTTCTTGCACTCGTACGTGAGCTACATTGTGAGCCTGACTGATAACATTAAATTGGTTGCTAGTGTAAATTTTAGCGCACTGGGGATTGTTCAGCAAGTGCTATCCAGTTGCAGAATCTCAACCAACATTAGACATTACATTCTGAGTTTTGCACGCACTCGTTGTTTGAGTACAGTCAATACTCTGCCTATTGCGATGTTTGACATGATCGGCCAATCAAAGGAACATATGCCCATAGAGCCAGTATTCTCCATTAACAGGATTCTGCTAACAAGCTAAAACGATGTTCTGCCTACCACACAAATCAGTAATGTCATATATGAATTTCATTGCCCGTGTGATGCCAGATATGTAGGCCGTACATCCCAACAACTGGCAGATAGCATCAAACAGCACATCTCTTTGGCTGTTTGCATCAGGCAATGTACTGACCGTACCCAACCAGCACATTTGTGCGAAACTCAACATAGCATCCAGTATTCGATGTGATTGCATAAATTGGCAATGTGAAACAATTAGCTTTATTGCTCAAATCTTTGATATACATTGGAGAATTCCCTTTCATTGATGTGCTAGTTGAAAATCCACAAATAATTTATACTACCCTCTACTGCAACCCTACCTCCACTGATCAATATACATGTTGGGATGCCTACAACTCCACGCACCATAAAATAGGGCTTAATGCCAACCTCACAAATGGGGCTCGAGTCATTTGCTGTACTGGCAAACGCGACACTGGAAGTGGGCACATCAAAGTTATCCTGCAACATAATGGCTATCCCGATTAGATCATTCCTCATTGTGTATCAGGCATACTCAAGAATGGGCCCCAAGACGACCACTATCTTTGGACCTGAAACGTGTGAAAGGGTAAAGTATCTCAAAAGATTTGAGCAACAGGTGAAGCCATCTATTTCACTCTGCCACGAGCGGTGTTTTCCACTGGCAGAATGTGGTCGGCAAGCAAAATAGACATTCTACCGACCACACAATGATACATGACTTTCAGTCCAACCACTTATAGAATACAGCGTGCAATTCTAGTCACCATATTTAAAAAGGATTTTGAAGTGCTGGAGAGGGTACAGAGAAGATTTACAAGGATGATACCAGAAATGTATGGTTATACATATCAGAAAGAAGACAGTCTTGGGTGAAAATTCCTTCTGAATTTCCTACTGGATTCCTTGGTCACGAGCTTATATTGGTGGCTTCTAGTTATGCTCTTCCCCACAAGAGGAAATAGTCTCTCTGTATCCACTCTATGTATACATTTAATAATTTTAAAGACCTCTATCCGTTACCCTGCAGCACTTGCTGAACAATCCCAAGTGAGCCAAGAATTACACTAACAACCAATCAGTCGGGCACGCAATGTGGCACAGTTTTGCTTGCTAGGAACTACATATATTCATCTGTTGAACTTGTCCTCTGTGAGCAAAAATTAATATGTTCAGACATTGCGTGTTATTTGAATAAGCGAAAAGATGGGGGAAAACTGCCCTCTGGTGCATGGCAACATTTCAACCATTCATAGCCAACTTGCCAACCAAGCAGCACCTCTTTTTTCATGCAACATAAATTATTGTCCGTATTTGAAATTTGGTATTCTTGTGTCCTGATGAGTGCAAGATGAAAAGCTTCAACAATATATCTCTATGTTCAGCAATATTCATATTCTGCACTACCAAGCGACCAGGTTGGTATTTGGAAGACAAGGAGAAGCTATTTATTTTCCTGTTCTTTAAGAACGCCAACGTTCATTCATTTAGGTCTCTAACTCACCCAAGCTTAGTATCCAATTCCACTGTGAATACTATTGACATATTTAATTCCTACTTTATCTAATATATTACTCCCAACATTTCTGATACTTTAAGATTTTCTTTCCTTCCACATCTGAAATCTTGGTTGAAAAGGAGGAAAAATCTGTTCAAGAGGTCTTTTGTTCCCGGTGCCATAAGCTTACTAAATAATAAAATATAAATTTAACATGCTGTCTTTATTTATTTGAACTCCAGTATGTGCTTTAATGGCAGAGTGCAACATGTTATGTTTGTATGGTATGGATGGATGTTATATATGCACAAATGAATGAATGTAGGTATACATGAAATAGTTACTGTTTTTAACTAATGACTGTATGATTATTTGTTAAACTGGAGGTGAAGCCAAAGTCAAATTTCCACTTTTGCGTGGACAGCAAAGCTCTATTCTATTCTATTCTAAATTCTTCCAAATCTTCAAACTAAATGTTGAACAAGGAGATAATGCGTTCTGCAAGCACACTGTAAACTCCTGCATTTTTCCAATATTTTCATAGATGATATCAGGAATCCTTTCATCATTCCATGAAAACATACTTAGACATTACCATGCGGCAAAATGCTTGTGCAAACTGGTCCACATTGGTCTTTCATGTGCGATAAAGAATTCAAAGAATTACATTTTACAGGGGTAAGTATGGTTATAGAAAAAGCAAAACTGTATTTAGTAAAAGTGTTATAAAATATTTACGGATAGGAGCATTCAGCCCAGGGCCATCACTGCATCTGATTGGTTCTTTAATGATGCTACGGTTTCCAGCTTCATTTCTGCACAAATCCATTCCAAGTCTTCGCCATTCTTTCCACGAAGTCTCTCCTGATATCAGTCCTAAAATTACTTTCTAGGAGTTAGATGTTCACCCAGTGGGGGTGCAAATCAGATCACAAAATGTTGAACCTTTTTTTTAATGCTAAGTCACATTTACGCGTGACTGTTTCACAGGTAGGGCAGGCCTTGGGTGCAAAACATGTACATCTTCAGAGGTCACATTCCCAATGCAAACAGCTCAGGAAGCTGCATTTTCTCCTGCATAACATTGTCAGGTGTTGGTGTGGGTTTTGGAAACCCTGAAAGAGCAAAGATGCATCTCCTTGGAGAGTTCATGGCCACTGAAGTCTGCTGAGGAGTCAAGAACACACTGAAAGTATAAATGTTTTGACACCTTCAAATGGCATTATTAGATGCTGCATTCTAACATAGTTGCATTTTTAATGCAGTGATTTAATATAAGACTCTGTCCTGCAAAGATACATTGATCCTTACGTTGACCATCATTGAGTAAGTTTTGTCATGCAGTAGAGTACTTTTCCTATTGAAGAAAGTGCCATGGTGCATTAGGAATGTGAAATAAGAGTACTGTCAGCTTCTACTGTCACGTATTCTGCTCTGATTTAAATTGACCGAGAGCTTTGACTGTGAAATAAAACTCTGCTTTTGAGGAGCAGCTGCTCCTCTCCATTTTTTGACAGGCACTCTGTTTTGAAATGGAAATGGTACACCATGCTGTTTGTCAATTTCAAGTAATATAGCTGGATCCTTTTGTTATGAAAGTTGTAGCCTTTGTGAATTCTTGTTTGGATTTCCCAAGCTACTACTGTCTTTAGCCCAGCAGGTGGTCTGTTGATCCACGAATAATTGATACTTTTAAGAAGCTGTAGTAACAGAATATGTCTTTGATGTGGTTTCTTGTTTGTTTACAAACCTAATAGATACTTGAAGGATTGTTCTTAACACTGGAGTAGGTTCTTATTTTCTTTTTACTCTCAATGATAGTACGTTTGAATTCACTGTTTAATTCGATTGTTACAATTTTGATTTTTTTCAAATGATTTGGAATAGAACACAATCAAAGCAAATAGAGATTTATTGTCCATGGAATGATTGCATACGAGAGGGACAATAAAAGTTAAATGGGGGCCATGGGAAATCAAAAAGGGCATAGAGTGGGTGGGGATTTGAGAAGAGCGAGGTCTTTACTGATATTGGGAGTCGCTGCTGACGAGGGAAGCGGACAGATATAGTGAAACCAAACAGAATGAAATGACAAAAACGTCACATGGATCAGGTGTGCATTTGGGAAGGTGCAAAAGCATGTAGGTCGATTTTCCTCATCCCACAGGTAATATTAGTAAGACGTCTTACAACACCAGGTTTGTTTGAAGTCACTAGCTTTCAGAGCGCAACTCCTTCATCAGGTGAGTGTCCTGAGTGGCTGGTTTAGCAACGTGGGCTAAGACAGTTGGCTTATAATGTAGAACAAGACCAGCAGAGCGGATTCAGCCTCCCCGAACAGGCGCCAGAATGTGGCGACTAGGGGCTTTTCACAGTAACTTCATTGAAGCCTACTTGTGACAATATTATTATTATGATGATGATGAAGGAGCTGAGCTCCGAAAGCTCCTGACTCCAAACAAAACTGTTGGGCTTTAACCTGGTGTTGTAAGACTTCTTACTGTGCCCGCCTCTGTCCAACGGCAGCATATCCACAACATATTTATTATTAGTGTCACAAGTAGGCTTACATTAACACTGCAATGAAGTTACTGTGAAAATTCCCTAGTTGCCACATTCCGGCGCCTGTTCGGGTACACTGAGGGTGAATTCAGAATGTCCAATTCACGTAACAAGCATGTCTTTTGGGACTTGTGGGAGGAAACCGGAGCACCGGGAGGAAACCCACGCAGACATAGAGAGAATGTGCAGACTCTGCACAGACAGTGACCCAAGCCGGGAATTGAACCCGGGTACCTGGTGATGTGAAGCAACAGTGCTAACCACTGTGCTACTGTACTGCCCCTATGTAAATCAGGCTCCTATTAGTTTGAACCTGTGTTCTACTCAAAGTTTAATAAAGTTAATCAGATTGCCTTCTTCTATACCACATACTGTCCTTCATATATCTCTAGAAAATCGCCTCTCAATCAGCCCCTGTGCAGATGGAAATCCCCAAATCAATCTTCTCCCACAATTCAGGCTCCTGACGGCAGGAATCAGCAGCTTGGGCATATACTCCAAGACAGGCTGATGTAAAGACCAGTGTAGATTTCTTCAACTAAAGCAAATTTTCCAGCTGCTTTTCCCTTGTGAAAACCAAATTGAACTGCCTGCTTTTGTCAGCAAACACACATCGATAATATTCATGAAAAGAAGCTTGGAACAAAACTTAATCCTAAATTACTATCTCCATGGCAACATGGCATGCTTTGAGATGATTCAGAGTGAAATGCCAACAAATTATTTTACCTCCAACACAACATTTTGATTCTGCAACCCATATGAATAATTTGTATTGTTATTGGAGCTTCACGGTCCTTTCAGAAAACTCTCTGGCTCCATTACAGACTTAGAGATGGATCATTTATTTTTCAAGTTTTTTCACAAGACCTCTGATCTTGCAGGATAAACAAAGGCTACCTTTTAAATGTAATAAACCCAGGCGTGTTTGAGTTGTATTTCCCAATTTCTCAATGAGATGTACACTGATCTTACATTTAATGCTTTAACCTCCAACCTAAAAGTTATATTACTGAAATAAAATTTGTAATATGAAACACACAAACCATAAACTAGATTTCTGCAACACAAAAACTTTTTTAAAAAGACAGTAATAGCTTCCACAAGTGGATTAATAAAAAGTGAGTGTTGGTCCCCAAGAGATTGAGACTGGGAAATTAATAATGGAAAACAAAGAAATGTTGGAGGCTTTGAACAAGTATTTTGTATTTGTTCTCACAGCAGAAGACAAAAAAAATCCCATAAATGGTAGAAAATCAAGAGGCAAACGGGAGGTGGGGAATTAAAACAATCACTATCACTGGAAAAAAGTACTAGGAAAATCAATGGGACTGGAGGCTGATGAGTCCCCTGGACCTGAAGGCCTGCATCCTTGGTTCTGAAATGAAGTGGCCTGCAGAGATAGTAGACGCATTGGTTATGATCTTCCAAAATTCCTTAAATTCTGAAAAGATCCCAACAGATTGAAAACTGCAAATGTAACGCCTTGATTCAAGAAAGGAGGGAGACAGAAAGCAGGAAACTATAGGCCAGTTAGCCTAAGATCTGTCATTAACAAAATGCTAGAACCTATTATTAAGAGGTAGCAGTAGGATATTTAGAAAACCATAATATAATCAGGCAGAGTAGATGGCTTTGTGAAAGGAAAATCATGTTTGCCAAATATATTAATGGTCTTTGAGGATGGAATAAAATAAAAGGCTACCACGCTCATGGTACTTAGGGAGTGACCTATTAGCAAGGAGAGAGGATTGGCTGACTAACAGGAAACCGAGTCGGGACAAATGGGCAATTTTCAGGTTGGTGTACTTACTGTAACTAGTGCCACAGGAATCAATGCTGGAACCTCAACTACTCACAATCTATATTAATGGCATTGAAGCATAGAATTTACAGTACAGAAGGAGGTCATTTGGCCCACTGAGTCTGCACCAGCCCTTGGGAAGAGCACCCCACTTACGTCCACACCTCCACCCTATCCCCATAAACCAGTAATCCCAGCTAACCCTTTTGGACACTAAGGGCAATTTAGCATGGCCAATTCACCTAACCTGCACATCTTTGGACTGTGGGAGGAAACCGGAGCACCCAGAGGAAACCCACACAGACACGGGAAGAACATGCAGACTCCGCACAGGCAGTGACCCAAACCGGGAGTCGAACCTGGGACCCTGGAGCTGTAAAGCAACAGTGCTTAACCACTGTGCTACCATGCCACCCACAAATGAAAGGACTGACATTGTAGCCAAATTTGCTGGTGACACAAAGATAGGTAGGAAAGAAGATATGAGGAGGATGCAAATTTGCAAAGGGATATAGATTGGTTAAGTCGATGGAAGAAAATGGAAGATGGAGTATAATGTGGGAAAATGTGAGGCTGTCTGTTTTGACAGGAAAACTAGAAAAGAAGAATATTACATAAATGGAAGGAGGCTGCAGAATGATTTGGTACAGAAGGAATTGTGTGTCCTTGTACATGAATCACAAAAGGTTTAGCATCCTGGCACAGCAAGTAACTTGGAACGCAAATGGAATGATGGTCGTTATTGCAAGGATGTGGAGATGTCGGCGTTGGACTGGGGTGAGCATAGTAAGAAGTCTTACAACACCAGGTTAAAGTCCAACAGGTTTGTTTCAAATCACTAGCTTTCGGATTCACCTGAGGGAGGAGCAGTGCTCCGAAAGCTAGTGTTTGAAACAAACCTGTTGGACTTTAACCTGGTGTTGTAAGACTTCTTACTTCATTGCAAGGGGGATGGAATATAAACACAGAGACATTTCGATACAGCTGTACAAGGGTATTTGTTAGACTGTGCCTAGAGTATTATGTATAGTTTTGGTCTCCTTGAAAAAGAATACAGGTCCTTGGAAGTCGTTCAGAGAATCAGAAGGCTGACTTCTTGGATGAAGGGGTTGTCTGAAGAAGAAAGGTTGAGCAGGTTGGGCCTATACTTATTAGAGTTTAGAAAATCCTACTAAAGACTTCCGGTTGCGGCCATGCCTGAATAGGTTGCACGTTCGGCAGCTCCCACCGGGAACGGACTTTAGGGCTCTCTAGAGGGGCCCCAACGGCACTAGTTCGACGGCTTCCAGTGTGGGAAGGTGACAGCAAGGTCCCCCCGACAGTGTATGGATTGGACCAGGAGTGGAGCATTGAAAAAAGGGATCTTGGGGCAGCGAAAAGTGAGAGGGAGAAAAAGCAAGATGGCGGCAGGTGGAGACCAAGCAGCGTGGGCGCAGTGGTCGCAGGAGCAGCAGGAGTTTCTTAAACGCTGCTTTGAGGAACTGAAGACAGAAATGCTGGCGCCAATGAAGGCAGCGATTGAGAAGCTAGTGGAGACCCAGAGGGCCCAAGGAGCAGCGATCCGGGAGGTGCGGCAAAAAGCCTTGGAGAACGAGGATGAGATCTTGGGCCTGGCGGTGAAGGTGGAGGCGCACGAGGCGCTGCACAAGAGGTGGGAGGAAAGATTTGAGGACCTGGAGAATAGGTCGAGGAGGAAGAATCTTCGGATTCTGGGTCTCCCTGAAGGAGTTGAGGGGCCCGATACCGGGACATATGTGAGCACGATGCTCAACTCGCTGATGGGCGCGGGAGCCTTCCCGAGCCCCCTCGAGCTAGATGGGGCTCATAGGGTCCTGGCAAAGAGGCCCAAGGCCAACAAGCCGCCAAGGGCTGTAGTGGTGAGGTTTCACCGCTTTATGGATAGAGAGTGTGTCTTGAGATGGGCCAAGAAAGAGCGGAGCAGCAGGTGGGAGAACACGGAGATCCGAATCTACCAGGACTGGAGTGCAGAGGTGGCCAAGAAGAGAGCTGGCTTTAATCGGGCCAAGGCGGTGCTCCATCGGAAGGGGGTGAAGTCCGGTATGCTGCAGCCAGCGCGATTGTGGGTCACATTCCAAGAACGGCACGACTATTTCGAAACGCCTGAGGAGGCTTGGAGCTTTATACAGACTGAAAAGTTGGACTCAAATTGAGGGTCTGTGGTTGTGGGGGGGGGGGGGATGTCTGCTGTATATATGGTTTTAATCACGTGTAGGGAATGTTCGCTTGGTTGGGTGCTGGATGGGGATGGGTGAAGGGATTTGATGGGGAGGCTGTGGGAGAGTGTGGGCGCCGGTGTTGGAGGGAGGGGAGGCCCGGGGATGGGGGAATTGAGATAAGGCTGCAAAAGGAGCTGCGCCAGAGGGGGCGGGGCTGGCTCAGGAAAGCGCGGGCTTTTTCCCACGCTAGGGAAGGACAGCGGTGGGGGTCAGCAGGAGTCAGTTGACTTACAGGAGTGTTATGGGGGGAGCAAAAGAGCTGGATATGGATCTAGCGGGGGGAGGGGGGTATAGGGTTGCTGCTGCATTGGCCAATGGGGAACTGGAAATAGGAGAGGTGGTCGGGGCGGGGGTCTGCCGTCTGGGGTACTGGAGGGTGCGGGAGGCGCGGGCACGTGACTGGCCTAGAAAAGAAGATGGCTAGTCGGCAGGGGGGGGGGGGGGTGCGAAGCCCCCCAATCCGGCTGATAACTTGGAATGTGAGGGGCCTGAATGGGCCGGTTAAGAGGGCCCAAGTGTTCGTGCACTTAAAGGGACTGAAGGCAGACGTGGTCATGCTTCAGGAGACACATTTGAAGGTGGCAGACCAGGTCAGGTTGAGAAAGGGATGGTTAGGACAGGTATTCCATTCGGGGCTGGATGCGAAGAACAGAGGGGTTGCAATACTGGTGGGGAAGCGGGTGTCGTTTGAGGCCATGAATATTGTAGTGGATAATGGAGGTCGATATGTGATGGTGAGCGGTAGATTGCAGGGGGTGTGGGTGATACTGGTAAACGTATATGCCCCAAACTGGGATGATGCCGGATTTATGAAGCGCATGCTGAGTCGGATTCCGGACCTGGAGGCAGGAAGCTTGATAATGGGTGGGGATTTCAACACGGTGCTGGATCCAGCATTAGATCGCTCCAGATCCAAGACGGGGAAGGGGCCGGCTGCGGCCAAGGTGCTTAGGGGGTTTATGGACCAGATGGGGGGAGTGGATCCATGGAGGTTTGCTAGGCCCCTGGCTAGGGAATTCTCATTCTTTTCCCATGTACATAGAGCCTACTCCCGGATAGATTTTTTTGTTTTGAGTAGGGCGCTAATCCCGAAAGTGGAAGGAACGGAGTATTCGGCCATAGCCATCTCAGACCACGCCCCGCACTGGGTGGAACTGGAGTTAGGAGAGGAGAGGGACCAGCGCCCGCTGTGGCGTCTGGATGTGGGATTACTGGCGGATGAGGAGGTGTACGGGCGGGTGCGGGGGTGCATTGAGAGATACTTGGAGGCCAATGATAACGGAGAGGTGCAGGTAGGGGAAGTCTGGGAGGCGCTGAAGGCGGTGGTCAGGGGAGAGTTAATCTCCATTAGGGCCCACAGGGAGAAGAGAGAGGGTAGGGAGAGGGAGAGGTTGGTGGGGGATATCTTAAGGGTGGACAGAAGATATGAAGAGGCACCCACGGAGGGGCTACTTAGGGAGCGGCGAAGCCTCCAGACAGAGTTTGACCTGTTGACCACAGGGAAAGCAGAGGCACAGTGGAGGAAAGCACAGGGGGCGACGTACGAGTATGGGGAGAAGGCGAGCCGGATGCTGGCACACCAGCTTCGTAAGAGGGTGGCAGCGACGGAGATAGGTGGAGTTAAGGATAGCAGGGGGAATACGGTGCGGAGAGAGTAAATGAGGTATTTAAGGACTTCTACGAGGAGCTGTACAGATCTGAGCCCCCAGCGGGGGAAGAGGAGATGCAATGATTTTTGGATCAACTGAGGTTCGCGAGGGTGGAGGAGCAGGAGGTGGCTGGTTTAGGGGCGCCAATTGGGTTGAAGGAGCTGGTTAAAGGATTGGGGACCATGCAGGCGGGGAAGGCCCCGGGACTAGATGGGTTCCCGGTCGAATTGTATAGGAAATATGTGGACCTTCTAGGCCCGTTGTTAGTGAGGACTTTCAATGAGGCAAGGGGGGGGGGGGGGGCCTGCCCCCGACAATGTCCGGGGCGCTGATCTCTCTGATCCTGAAGCGGGACAAGGACCCACTGCAATGTGAGTCGGATAGACAGATCTCGCACCTCAATGTGGATGCTAAGTTGCTGGCAAAAGTGCTGGCTACGAGAATTGAGGACTGTGTCCCTGGGGTGATCCATGAGGACCAGGCGGGATTTGTAAAGGGCAGGCAGATAAACACTAATGTGCGGAGGCTCCTCAACGTGATTATGATGCCATCGATGGAGGGAGAGGCGGAGGTAGTGGCAGCTATGGACGCGGAGAAGGCCTTTGACCAGGTGGAGTGGGAGTATCTTTGGGAAGTGTTGTGGAGGTTTGGGTTCGGGGAGGGGTTTATCAGGTGGGTCAGGCTATATAGAGCCCCGGTGGCGAGTGTGGCTACGAATCGGTGGAGGTCGGAGTACTTTCGGCTGTACCGAGGGACGAGGCAGGGGTGCCCCTGTCCCCCTTGTTGTTTGCATTGGCAATCGAGCCTTTGGCCATGGCACTAAGGGAGTCCAAGAAATGGAGGGGGTTGGTCCGAGGGGGAGAGGAACATCGGGTGTCGCTGTATGCGGATGACCTGTTGCTGTATGTGGCAGAGGCAGTGGAGGGGATGGTGGAGGTTTTGCGGATCCTAAGGGTGTTTGGGAACTTCTCGGGCTATAAGCTCAACGTAGGGAAAAGTGAGCTCTTTGTGGTGCATCCAGGGGACCAGGGAGGGGGGATAGACGACCTACCATTGAAGAGGGCGGAAAGGAACTTTCGGTACTTGGGGATCCAGGTGGCTGGGAGCTGGGGGGCCCTGCACAAGCTCAATTTGACGCGGTTGGTGGAGCAGATGGAGGAGGATTTCAAAAGATGGGATGTGCTGCCACTCTCGCTAGCGGGCAGGGTGCAGTCGGTTAAAATGATGGTCCTCCCAAGGTTTCTCTTTGTGTTCCAGTGCCTTCCCATTATGATTACCAAGGCCTTTTTTAAACGGGTAGGTAGGAGCATCATGGGTTTCGTGTGGGCAAATAAGACCCCGAGGGTAAAGAGGGTGTTTCTGGAGCGTAGCAGGGACAGGGAGGGCTGGCGTTGCCGAATCTGTGCGGCTACTATTGGGCAGCCAACGTGGCGATTATCCGTAAGTGGATAATAGAGGGAGAGGGGGCGGCATGGAAGAGGTTGGAGATGGCATCCTGCAGGGGCACAAGCCTGAGGGTGCTGGTGACGGCACCGCTGCCGCTCTCGCCGACAAGGTACACCACGAGTCCAGTGGTGGCAGCAACGTTGAAGATCTGGGGGCAGTGGAGACGGCATAAGGGCGAGGTGGGAGCCTCGGTTTGGTCCCCAATTCGGGAGAACCATCGGTTCGTCCCGGGAACGATGGATGGGGGGTTTCGGAGCTGGCATCGGGCAGGGATCAGAAGAATGGGGGACCTGTTTATAGATGGGACGTTTGCGAGCCTAGGGGAGCTGGAGGAGAAGTTTGGGCTACCCCCGGGAAATGCGTTCAGGCATATGCAAGTGAGGGCGTTTGTGAGGCGGCAGGTGAGGGAATTCCCGCTGCTCCCGGCACAGGGGATTCCGGACAGGGTGATTTCGGGTGTATGGGTCGCAGAAGGCAAGGTTTCAGCGATCTATCAAGAGATGAAAGTAGAGGAGGAGGTTTCGGTAGAGGAGCTAAAGGGCAAGTGGGAGGAGGAGCTTGGGGAGGGGATAGATGAGGGTCTGTGGGCTGATGCCCTGAGTAGGGTTAACTCCTCTTCCTCTTGCTCCAGGCTCAGCCTAATACAATTCAAGGTTACTCACAGAGCGCATATGACAGGGGCGAGGTTGGGTAAGTTCTTTGGGGTGGAGGACAGATGTGGGAGGTGCTCGGGAAGCCCGGCGAATCACGTCCACATGTTCTGGTCGTGCCCGGCACTGGACGGGTTTTGGAGGGGTTTCGCGAGTACTATGTCCAAGGTGGTGAAAGTCCAGGTCAAGCCGAGTCTCTGTCTCTGTCTCTGTCGGGGTGGTATCGGGATGGATGGGGGGGGGGGTTTCCTCAAGGGTAGTTTTGAATGTTATATGGGGGGGTTAATATATGTGGGAGAAACCCAATGTATCAGTTGTTTATTATTTTTGATTGTGGTGTTTGTGTTCGTTCTTCTTTTTGTTATAAAAATTTTGTTGGAAAAATTTGAATAAACATTAAAAAAAAAAGAAAATCCTACTAAAACATTTATGATCTTATTAAAACAGTTAGTGGTCTTATTAAAATATACAAGATTCTGAGGAGGCGAGGGCAGCATGTGGCGCAGTGGTTAGCACTGGGACTGCGGGACTGAGGAGCCAAGTTTGAATCCCGGCCCTGGGTCACTGTCCGTTTGGAGTTTGCACATTCTCCCCATGTCTGCGTGGGTTTCACTCCTACAACCCAAAGATGTGCTGGTTAGGTGGATTGTCCACGTTAAATTGCCCAATTGGAAAAAGAAATAGTGGGCTACTCTAAATTTATTTATTTTTTAATTCTGAGGAGGCTCAGCAGGGCAGATGTTGAGCGGATGGTTCCCCTCATCGGGGAATTTAGAACTAAAGGGGCCTTCTATTTAAGTTCTTCTCTCAGCAGTTGTTGGCCTTTGGAATACTCTTCTACAAAGAATAGTGGAGGCTGGGCTATTCAAGACTGAGTTAACAAATTTTTGTTCGACAAGGAAGGCAAGGGTTTAAGGGGAGCCGACAGGAAACAAAAAATTTACAACACAAAGGAGGCCAATCAGCCCATGGTGTCTGTGCTGACCGACAAGAAGCTATACAGTCAAATATCATTTTCCAGGTAATAAAAACAGAAAATGCAGGATAAACTCAAGCAGGTCTGGCAGCATCAGTGGTGAGAAACAGAGTTATTGGGCACGTTTCTCTTGCCATGTTCTCCTCAAGCGAGAGCACAGTGTGGCCGGAGAAATGCGGCACAGGCCTCCAGCGAACCTCATGACAGCCTCAGCGCCTCACACGATTCACCCAAGTCCCGCGAGATGTTGGAGTTGGAACTCCGCTCAAAATGTGCAAGACCAAATGACGCTCACATAAGTAGGTCGTAAACCTACTTACGACCTACCTGCCTGGGATCCACAGGCCTCCATCGACTCTCCGGCCTCTCCAGGGAGGCTGCAGCCGGGCACCGATCAGCATTCACAAACGTGGACCAGGCAGAACGGCACCCAGGGATCTCCTGGGCCATTTGTGACCCCTGTGTGGTCAGGGTATATGCAGGGTGGCTCCCTGGCCCTCCCCTGGAATGTGGGTACCTTGGCACTGCCAAGCTGGCAGGAGCACTGCCTGGGTGCCAGTCCAAGTGTACCCAAGTGCCAGGTGGCACTGGCAAGGGTCATGGGCCGAGGGGTACCGAGGAAAGTAAGTAGGGGTCTCTGGAAACTTTGAGGGGTGATGGCTGGGGGTCCTGGAAGGCAGGGGGTGCTGTAAGGTGGCTTAGGGAGGCCTGAAGCGGGGGTACCCCCAGGGATGCCATAGTGGGGTGTCCTCACTTGGGGGGAGGGGGGGGTAGTGTCCATGTATGTGGGGAGACTGACATTGCCCATGAATGGGGGGGGGGGGGGGGGGCGGGGGAGCTCACTTAGAGATCGGGGCACCCTTTCAAAATGGCAGCCCGATCTCTGCGTTCAGCATCTAGTGCCAAAATTAATTCTAACTGTGGGCTAAACCGGTGAGAAACTTTCCAGGGCCCAAATGAGTGACTAAGTGTCATTGAATAGCAGTGGGGAACCTGCTGGCAGGGCCGGCGGAAAACACCCTGAAAAACTTCGAAATTTTTGGGGAGAATCGCCAAAATTCAACATTGGACATGTTTCATGTCCAAAGAACCCTTCCACAAAACTAAAGAAAGGTAGAAATGCAGTAAATTATATAGTAGAAGAGATGGATAGAGGAGGTGGGGCAGAATAGAAAACCGGAATAGGTCAGGGCAAAGGCGAGACTGACAAATGCGCCTTGGGCATAGGACAAAGGGGCGTGTTAATGGTGCCAATAACGGATGAAGAGTGGTAATAGTGGCAAAGGTAAAATAGCAATGTGTGTTAACGGGAGCAAAACTGAACAAGCGACAGGTGACCATGTAAGGGAGGGGTGGGGTTATGTTGGAGCAGTCCAAGGGAACGGGAAAACAAATGACAAAAGGGGGGGGGGGGGTCAAGATGGAGGGGAAAGGTCATAGTCCAAAGTTGCTGAACTCAATATGGAGTCCAGAAGGCTGTAATGTGCAGAATCGGAAGATGAGGCGTTGTTCTTCCAGTTTGTGTTGGGTATGGCTGGAGCATTGTAGCAGGTCTAGGACGGACATGTAAGCATGAGAGCAAGATGGCGAGTAGAAATGGCAAGCGACAGGAAGTTTGGGGTCATCCTTGTGGACAGAGTGAAGATAATCCATAAAGCGGTCACCCAGTCTGCACTTAGTCTCCCATGTGTGGAGGAGATCTCATTGGGAAGCAGCGAATACACTACACCAAATTGAAGGATGTGGAAATTAAATGCTGCTTCACCTGAAAGGAATGTTTGATCCCTTGGACAGAGAGAAGGGGCAGGTGTTGTACCTTCTACGATTTCTTGGGAATGTGCCGAGGGAAGGGGATGAAGGGTTTCGGGCGATGGAAGAGTGTTGGGGAGGGAGTGGCAAAATGATGACGGATGGGGCAGTGGGGAAGATGTGTTTAGTGGCGGCATCCTGATGGAGTTGGCAGAAATGGCAGAGGATGATCCTTTGAATGCGGAGGCTGGGGTGAAAAATGGCGATGAGAGGGGTTCTGGGAGGGAGAGGAAGGGATGAGGGCGGCGGTGCGGGGGAGGGCCAGACACGGTTGAATGCCCTGTCAACCACAGGGGAGGGAATCCTCGGTTGAGGAAAAAGACAGACCTGTCTGTAATCGAGGTAGCTATGCCAGTCGAGGGTTTGTAATGAATAATGGTGGTCTAATCATCAGAAATAGAGACAGAGAGGTCAAGGGCAGGAAGGGAAGTGTTGGAGATAGACCATGAGAGAGGGGTGAAAATCAGAAGCAAAATTGCTGAATGTTTCCAGGTCCAGGTGAGAGCATGATATAGAGCATGATATATGATCCAGGCACCGATATAGTTAAAGAGTGTGGGAAAGAGTCTGAGTAAGATTGGGGCAAGGAATGTTCCACATACCCCACAAAAAGATTGGCATAACTGGGCCCATGTGGTTGCCCATAGCCACCCTTGTATTTGCAGGAAGTGAGATAAGCTAAAGGAGAAATTGTTTCCCAGGTCTTGGTTCATAACACCGCAGTTATGGTTCTTCAAGTGCATATTCTTTTCAAATCTGTTGAAGATTTTTGGTTCTACCACCCTTTCAGGCACTGATCTAAACACCCACCACCTGAGAAATAGCACTCAACTCCCCTCAAATCATTCTACCAAGACTACAATCTGGTACACAACAATCTCATTAAATGGAATAGCAGGATTTATAGACTGTATGGCCAAATCCTGTTCCTATTTCTTGTGGCTTTTTGTTCTTATGTTTAATCTCCTATACTGTTCAGATGGCGATGAAGAAGGCTGTGAAGTGTTTAATTTATGGATAAGTTATGGCTCTTGAAACTTACATCGAACATATGAACATTAGGAGCAGGAGTAGACCACTTGGCCCCTGAAGTCTGCTCTGCCATTTGATAAGATCTTAGAGGGTTGTTTCATCTGTCGAATTCTCTTTCCCAGAGAACAGTGGAGGCTGGGACTTTAAATATTTTTAGAGTCGAGTTGGATAGATTCTTGATTGACAAGAGAGTCAAAGGGTATAGGGGTGGCCAGGAAAGTAGAATTGAGGCCACACTCAGATCAGACATGATTTTATCAAATGGCAGAGCAGGATTGAGGGGCCAAATGGCCAACTCCTGCTCCTGCTCCTAATGTTTTTTGTTCGATGCAAGTTTCAGGAGCCGTAACTCGTTCTTAAATTAAACATGCCTCAGCATTCTGGACTCAAGAGGGAGTTGGAAAATTTGAGATGTTACTTGATTTCACCCAAACACAGAGCTTCACCCAATCACAGAGCTTCCTATTTATTCTTCCCTCCACTACCTTCCCTCTTCTTTCCCTGTCTCTACTTGCTTTAAACCTATGAAATTTCAACCTTTCATGAGAACTTAAAATGTTATGTGACCTGAAATAGTGACTCAGTTTCTCCCACTACAGATACATCTTTTTATTTATTTATTTATTTTAAAAATAAATTTAGAGTATCCAATTATGTGAGGGTGAGACCCACGCAGACACGGGGCGAATATGCAAACTCCACACTGATAGTGACCCAGGGCTGGGATCAATCCTGGGACCTCGATGCTGTGAGGCAACAGTGCTAACCACTGTGTCACTGTGCTGCCCCGGCTACAGACACATCTTAACCGTTATTTTTACTTACGATGTGGTTGTCACTGGCTAAGATTTACATCACATTTATCGCCCATCGCAAATTGCCCTTGAGAAATTTGTGGTGAGGTGCTTTCTTGAACTGCTGCAGTCCATATGGTATAGGTACATGTAACAACATGGATATTGTAGGGAGATAAAGGGTTAACAATTTCATGTACATACATCTTACCACCAGATGGTGATCAAGAGTATACACTTATATATCACGTGACAACCCTTTATTCGGGGAGGTGGCGTTTAGGTGTGATAGAGAGTAGTTGTGCATTTGAAAGTTCTGTGGAGATATATATATAGCTAAATTATAGCATAGTTTATTTTAGCAACCTTGTACTTAGGAATACGTTCAAATCTAGTTGAAGTAGTGTCAATAAATCAGCTTTGTTAATTTACATAGCTTGATGTTCTTTGTTCAACACTACACATTTTTAGACATCCAAACAAAGAAAACAGAGAACATCACAGTACACCGACAGAGTCTTCCACCAGACTCCTGACTTGTGGGCAGGTTTTGGGGAGTCAGGAGGTGAGTCATTTGCCGCAGAATTCCCAACTTCTGACTTCCTCTTGTGCAACAGTATTTCTACGGCGAGTCCAATTCAGTTTCTGGTCAATGATAATCTCCAGGATGTTGATAATGGAGATTCAATGCTAATAATGTAATTGAATGTCAAAGGGTTGATTGTTTCTCATTGGAGATAGTCATTGCCTAGCACTTGTGTGGCGTGAATGTTACTTGCCACTGACCAGCCCAAGTCTGAGTGTTATCCAGGTGCACAATTCAGCCAAAAGATTTCTAGGCGTCATTTTCACCGGGTTTGGCCGGGTGTCATCTGCCGGCTTTTTGAGTGAGATCCACACCGGCATTCGCTCGCACTTTGGCATTTTTAGGATCTTGGGGAGTTTCTCCCCAGTCCAGCCCATACTTAAGAAATTTTTTCAGCAGTGGGGAATCTGAACTCACCGGCGAGACTGGTTCCTCAGAGATCGGGCACTATTATGAAAGGCTGCCGCGATCTCTACGTGAGTTTGAGGGTCCCCCACATCTTCCACCCATGGGTAATGTCACCCGTGCAGACGTGGGCATTACTCCCCAAGTGAGGACAACCTGCTGTTGCTCAGGAGACCCCCTTTTCAGACCCCAACACCCACCATTTGGGCCCCCCCTCATCCCCCTTTCAGGGACATGGCCCCCCTCAGGCCTTTATCCTAGACAGTGCCAATCTGGCACCCAGGAACCCTGGCAATGCTCACTGACACCCGCAGAATGCCACTGGCACCTTGGCAGTGTCAATCAGACACTATGGTAGTGCCAAGTTGGCTCTGCCAGGATGCCCAGGTGTCAGGGGGAGTGCCAGGGTATGGTCCTGTCCCTGACCACCCAGGATCTCCAATGGCCTCGGAGACCCTTGAGTGGCCATCACGACTGGTTTCCCCTCGTGGAGATCAATACTAATTAACGCCGGGGTGAGGCCTTGACGTTGCAGCGTATGAATGCGGCATTGGCATATTTAAATTAGCCTAATGGTCCAGTGAAGGCGTAATCCAGATCATGGCGGGCATAGAGAGTAGGATGACTCGGGATCAGCCCAGCGCCCAGCGTGAAGCCTGATTTGGGCCTCTCCTGGGATTCGCCCGTTGTACAACATGGCGGCTGAATGGTGCCCCAGGTCTTCCTGCATATGGATATGAACTGCTTCAGTGTCTGAGGAGTTGCAAATGGTAATAATCATTGTGCAATCATCAGCGAACATCCGCACTTCATGATGGAAGGAAGGTTATTGATGAAGCAGCTGAAAATGGTTGGGCCTAGGATACTGCCTTGAAGAGCTTCTGCTGTTTGCTAGGTATGACTCCAAGCATTGGAGGGAAACCCCCCTCCCCCTACCCCCGATTCCCATTGACTCCAGTTTTGCTAGGGCTCCTTGATGCCACACTTGGTCAAATGCTGTCTTGATATCAAGGGGAGTCATGTTGACCTCACCTCTGGAGTTCAGTTCTTTGTCCATGTCTGGATCATAGTTGTAATGAAATCAGGAGCGGAGTGACCTTGGCCAAGCCCAAACTGTCAGTGCGCAGCTTGTAAGTAAGCACCAATTGATTGCACTTTCATTTCTTTGCTGATGATCGAGCAGGCTGATGGGGCGGTCATTAGCCGGGTTGGATTTTTATGCAAGTATATACCTGGCCAATTTTCCACATTGTCAGATGGATGTTGTGTGGTAGCTGTACTGGAACAGCTTGACTCGGGACATGGCTATTTCTGGAGCACCAATCTTCACTCCTTTTGCTGAAATGTAGTCAGAGCCCATAGCCTTTGCAGTATCCACTGCTTTCAACTGTTACTTGACACGGGGTGAATCAAATTGGCTGACGACTGGTGTCTATGATTCTGCGGACCTTCTTGGAGGCTGAGATGGATCATCCACTTGGCACTTCTGACTGAAGATTGTTGCGAATGCTTCAGCCTTGTTTTTTGAACTGATGTGCTGAGTTCCTCCATCATTGAGGATGGAAATATTTGTGGGGTCTCCTCATTCTGTTAGTTGTTTAATTGTCCACCACCATTCACGACTGGATGTGGCAGGGCTGCAGAGCGAAGATTGGATCCGTTGGTTGTGGGATTACATACCTGCTTACACTATTTGACATGCAAGTAGTCCTGTGTTGTAGCTTCACCAGGTTGACACTATGTTTTTTTAAGGTATGCCTGGTGTTACTCCTTACATGCACTCCTGCGCTCTTTAGTCAACTAGGGTTGATCCCCTAGATTGATGGTAATGGTAGAATGGGGATAGACAGGGCCATGAGAATACAGATTATGGATGTATACAGTTCTGCTGCTGCCTCTAGCCCACAGCTCATCAAGGATGACTCATCTTTAATTACTAGGTCTGTTTGAAATCTACCCCATTTAACATGGTGCGAGTGCTACACAGCATGGTGGAAGGTATCCTCAATGTGAAGACAAGACTTCATCTCCACAAGGACTGTGCGTTCCTCACTCCTACCAATGCTGTCATGGACAGATGCCTTCTGCAACAGGTAATTTGGTGAGGATCAGGTCAAAGAAGCTCTTTCTTGGTTTCCACACTGCCGGTCACAAATCCACTCTAGCAGCTACGTCCTTCAGGTCTTGACCAGCTTGGTCAATAGTGATGCTTTCAGGCCACTGTTCCTGATGGACATTGAAGTCACTCACGCAGAATACATTCTTTGCTCTTGCCACTCAGTGCTCCTTCCAAGTGGTGCTCAACATGGAGGGGCACTGATACACCAGTTGAGGTGGGGTTGGAGTTAAATGGCAACCAGTTTTCAAGGAGGCCTGATGCCATGAAAATTCTTAGGTCCTGGAGTCAATGTGGAGGGCTCCTAGAGCTACTCCTTCCCAAGTGTATACCACTGTGCCGCCTCCTCTGGTGGAATGATAATGTTGGTGCCTGGGACATTGTGAGGTATGATTCCGTGAGGCTGTTGCTCAACTAGTCTGTGGGACAGCTCTCCCAATTTTGGCACAAGCATCTTTTCAGGGTCAAGAGGGCTGGGTGTGCTATTGTTGTCTCCAGCGCCTCGGTCAATGTTCGGTACTCGGCCCAGTTTAATTCCTTTTATTAGGCTTCGTATCGGTCATTTAAGATTCAACCACATTGCTGTGGGTCTGGAGTCACATGTAGACCAGACCAGGCGAGGATGGCAGATTCCCTTCCCAGTTGTTTTTTTTCCAGCAAATTAGCAATGGTTTCATGGTCACTATAACTGAGGCTAATTTTTAATCCCGGATTAATTAACTGAATTTAAATTCTACCAGCTGCTGTGGTGGAATTTGACACCATGTCCTCAGAGCATTAGCCTGGCATTCTGTATTACTAGTTTTCTGACATCATCACTATGGCACCAATTCTTTCATGGGATGAAAGCATCAATGTCAAGGCCAGCATTTGTTGTTGATCCTTAATTGCCCTTGAAAACATGGTGGCACAGTGTTGAAAAGGGAAAGGGTTTCAGGATTTCGACCCAGTAACAGTGAAGGAACACTGATCCGGTTCCAAGTCAGGATGGTTTGTGACCTGGAGGGAAACTTGCCAGCAGTTGTGCTCCTATGTGGCTGCTGCTTTTATCCTTCAAAGATTCAATAGCTCGAATAATCATAAAGGTATTAACATGTTGGCAGACAACAAATACCATATCAACCCAATTCCATTACTTCTCTTTTTCCTATCCCAAACCTATTGCTAACATCACAGGAGATTAAGAACTTGTGCTTTTTTTTAAACTTGTAAAAAAAAAAAATCAGTACAGAAAGGTTACGGCATCCTCGCTTTGAAGAGCTGAGACACAGTGTTTCCTGAAGGCATATTTAATCCAAAACAGGAAGCCACAAAGACAGCAGTTATGTTAATCTTATACAGATCTTTCCAGCATTTTTTTATTATTAAACAATCATGGAACTAAGCTTTTTAAGTTCTACAAGCGTCAGCCTGCAATCTGACATGGTTCTGAAGACATCGTGTAGGCCTGTTATCACACGCATTATGAACTGTAATGTGCAGGACAGCCAACCAATGCACAGCAATCTCACCATGTGAACAACTTTTCAAAACTGAAATACACAAAGGTTAATCTTACTGGAACTGGTAAGAAATCGCTTGGCGCAGTCGTTACCATTATTGGATTTCGGGAAGGGCAGGAGGATAAGACGATGAACTTACTTAAACCTTGCACAAGCTATCCTGAACAAAGTTTCACAAAACAAACATGCTTCCCTTTTAAATATTTAAGGATTCGATTCCAGTATTAGACACCTAAAATCGCTGACAAAAAAAAAAGACATTTGATTTCCCTCGGGCAATGTAGGGGCTAACACCTGTATATCTTAAAGTATACAGCTGAAAATTAATTTTCACATTACATCGAGTGTTTCTGTGAATTTGTATGTATTGGAACATTGTCAAATCTGTTCTTGACAGGGCTGTCAAGTGATTAAAAAAATTAATCACAATTAATCTTGCAATTAGAATGTTTAATCTTAGTTAATCTTGGTTTCATCGCATACTAATTGATACAATTACTGCATCCTCTCATTCATGATTTATTACTGATGCAATCATCATCCCAAAAACTACCCATCTTTCAAACCCTTTTTTCTTACTTCTAGTTTAACATACATCTTCCAAACTTCTAAAATATCTAAGTGGATTTTACTTACATGCTGTATATCTCCTATATGCTCAGAGCCACCTGGTCACAGCATTCTGGGGACTTCCGGATTTGCAGATCAGTAAGTGAAAATCTTATCTATCCACTTGATTGATGTTAGTTAGGGTCACGTTAATACTTGAGCCTATATCCAGGGGCCCGAGGCAAATGGGGCATTAGGGCCAAGAAAAAGTAGGAGACTCAACTTTGGAACTGCTCCATTATCTTCATTAACCTTCTCTTTGTGTGTGTGTATGAGGAACGTTTGAGGACTCTGGGTCTGTACTTGTTGGAGTTTAGAAGGATGAGAGGGGATCTTATTGAAACTTATAAGATACTGCGAGGCCTGGATAGAGTGGACGTGGAGAGAATGTTTCCACTTGTAGGAAAAACTAGAACCAGAGGACACCATCTCAGACTAAAGGGACGATGCTTTAAAACAGAGATGAGGCAGAATTCCTTCAGCCAGAGAGTGGTGAATCTGTGGAACTCCTTGCCGCAGAAGACTGTGGAGGTCAAATCACTGAGTGTCTTTAAGACAGAGATAGATAGGTTCTTGATTAATAAGGGGATCAGAGTTATGGGGAGAGGCAGGAGAATGGGGATAAGAAAATATCAGCCATGATTGAATGGCGGAGCAGACTCGATGGGCCGAATGGCCTATTTCTGCTCCGATGTCTTATGGTCTGATGGTGCAGGTACGTGTGTGTGTGTGTGCGTGTGCGTGTGCGTGTGCATGTGTGTGTGCACGCGCTTGTTGCCTTCTTCCTTGATTTAGTTTTTCATACTAGGTCAAATTGGAGTTTTGTTTTCGGATTCTCATGTCACTTTATTTACTGCGCCCGAGTTTCAATACTTTAACCATTTGCTTAAACCTACAGGTAAAATAAAATCGCCATAGCCCCGGATGACCATAGGCTGCTTCCCCCTTTAAGGGGGAGAGCTGACTGGTGGTGATTTAACCTGAGGATCACCCCACCTTTGGCGAAGGGCAGGTTTGAGAAGGCGAGATCTTCATGGATAACCCTCAGCAGGTATGGGGATTGGGTCTGCACTGCTGGACCAGCACTGCATCACAAACCAGCCCCCCAGCCTACAGCCTTTTTAGAAACAGCAAGGGTAGCTACAGTAGCCCAGGTATTGTGGGTTGGAGGCAAAAGATTTTTACAAAACAAAAGCCATGAGGAAATGGCTTTTGTGGGGAGCAGAGCACCCTGGATTTCTGTGTCCATCTCACCTTTTCTGTTCTAAATTTAAGATGCCCAATTCATTTCTTTCCTATTAAGGGGCAATTTAGCGTGGCCAATCTACCTACCCTGCACATCTTTGGGTGGTGGGGGCGAAACCGACGCAAACACGGGAAGAATGTGCAAACTCCACATGGACAGTGGCCCAGAGCTGGGATCGAACCAAGGACTTTGACGCCATGAGGCAGCAGTGCTTACCACTGCGCCACCGTACTGCCCTGTGTCCATCTCACCTGATGAAGTCTTTCCCCTTGGCATTTTCTCCACCATTAGCACCATGAACATCATTACTATGATGGAGAAGAGAGAAGCTTGGTTGTGGTAGGAAAAGATACATTACAATACTTGTTACATTGTAAGGAAGGTTCTGAAGTTGGTAACTAAGGAGTTCAAAAGACACACCCCTACTCAACCTTCCAACATGTTGATATTTCTTTGTTTTCTCCTTCACCGGTCAGCCATCATAACTTTATGTTCTGAATTTCAATACTCACTGCTGTCATGATAGGCAAACATGCAACCAATGAACACTCAGAATGGGACACAACCAATGGGCAGTCAGGACACTCAGAGGTGGCATCACCACAAGGGGGCATGACATAAACACTATAAAAGGGATGAGGCACTCACACCCTGCCTCTTTCCACAGACCAACATCTAGAGAGTTAGACAGGGTTAATCAGCAGCATCGCACCCCAGCACGTGGCTTCGAGCAAGCTGGTACAGTTAGACTGAGTTACTACAGTTAGATCAGCAGAGAGTCAAACTCATTTGAGAATCGTGTTAATAGTTCAATAAACACGTTGAACTCATTTCAGAGTCTGGAGCATCCTTTAGTTAAGACTGCATCAAGTAGCAGCCTGTGTTATCCGAAACAGCATAACACAACATGATACCAGGAGTGACTGTTCAATCTATTTAGTTCAACTCAGCAAGATCCGTGACAACCAGCTACTGAATACAGGCACAATGGACAAGATTCAGGCTCCTCATCAGCTCAGAACCACCAACAATCTTAGTGCCAACTGGCGATCATTCAAGCAGAAATCTCAACTATATGTGGACGTATCCAACCTCAATGGCGTGACCGATGCTCAGAAGATAGCTCTTCTACTCACCACTGCGGGTGATCATGTGATAGAGATCTTCAACTCCTTTCACTTTTCCGAAGGGTAGGATAAAACGAAGTACCAAACAATCCTGGACAAATTCGACAGCCACTGCAAGGTGGACACCAACGATATCTTTGAGCGCTACATCTTCAAGCAGAGGATGCAAGGTAAAGACGAATCCTTCAACTCCTATCTAACTAGACTGCTTGCGCAATCCTGCACCTTCGGTGATATCACTGGCTCCATGATCAGAGACCAAATCGTTTTTGAAGTCCACTCTGATCCTCTGCGACAGCAATTGTTGAAAAGCAAGCACATGACCCTGCCAGTCGCGATTGAAACGTGTACTGTGCATGAGCACTCTAAAAATCGCTATTCACAGTACAGAACGGCAGAAAGTGAAAAACAAACCTCCCATGAGGTGGAGTGTGTTCAGGCCACCCCCGGATGCAGCGCCTCCACATTGACGAAAGCGGCCATTTTGCGCGCTCTTCCCGCATGCGCAATGTGATCGGGAACACGAAGCGGCCGGAAATCGCACAGCGCATGCACAACGACGCACTGAGCATCATGACGCCAACATCATGACGTGTGCGAACTGCGGCACCGCAAGAGGCAAACGCTGTTTAAACTGTGGGAAACCAAACCACCAGTCAGGAGCCATCGCTCCCAATTCCGACAGCGGCGCATCAGAAGTGTGCAACACCGAATGCATGACTCTGATCCAGGCAGTGCGACGGTTCCAGATGATGAATACCTGGACAACATTTACCGAGTGAGCATTATTATGAAGTGCGAATACGCCACACCGGACACATCGTGAGTCCAATCAATCCTGGCCGTGGATTCAGAGGACGAATGGCATGCAATGATGAAGGTCAACCACTGCCCCATCCAGTTCAAACTGGACACAGGTGCCTCCACCAATCTGATTTTGCAGATGGACTTCAAGAGAATCAAGAAGCCCCCCACAATCCTTCCAGCTGCCTGCAAACTCCTGGACTACAATGGAAACGCAATCAAGGCACTGGGGTCCTGCCATCTGCAGGTGTCCAGCCGACACACAAAAGCAAGATTACGCTTCGAGATTGTTAAACCAGACAGGGCGTCCCTGCTAGGTGCGCACGCCTGAAAGTAACTGAACCTCATTCAAAGGGTCTACACCTCGACGCCGTCGGATCTTCAGGCCAGCATCGACGACATCCTAACCCAGTACCCAGATGTATTTAGCGGGATGGGCACGCTGCGTACGATACAAGATTCTACTGTGGCCTGATGCCAAGCCAGTGGTCCACGCACCATGACGAGTCCCTGCTCCACTGAGAGAGCGCCTGAAGGTAGAGCTCACGGGTCTGCAACAAAAAGGCATCATCTCCAAGGTCACTGAACCAACCGACTGGGTCAGCTCGATGGTGTGCGTAAAGAAGCCTTCGGGGGACCTGCGCATCTGCATTGACCCCAAGGATCTAAACAAAAACATTATGCGGGAACATTACCCCATCCCGAAGAGGGAAGAAATCACGAGTGAGATGGCACACGCGCGCTTCTTCACACAATTAGACGCATCCCAAGGATTTTGGCAAATCCAACTTGAAGAATCCAGCAGAAGGCTCTGCACCTTCAACACGCAGATTCTGCTACAACCGAATGCCATTTGGCATCATCTTGGCATCAGAGATTTTCCATTGCATCATTGGACAGATGATGGAGGGAATAGAAGGGGTTCGTGTCTACGTTGACGATATCATAATCTGGTCCACAACCCCAGAGGAACATGTGTCGTGACTCAAGAAAGTATTCCGATGCATACATGAACATGGCTTCAAGCTAAACAGGTCCAAGTGCTGTTTTGGGACATCCACGCTGAGGTTCCTGGGCGATCAGATTTTGCGACACGGTGTGCGCCCAGACACAGACAAAATTAAAGCTATCGAGGCAATGAAAGTCCCCGAGGACAAGAAGGCAGTACTGCGCTTCCTGGGAATGGTCAATTTCCTTGGCAAGTTCATCCCGAATTTGGCCACACACACTACGGCCCTACGCAACCTGGTGAAAAAAATCAACCGCCTTTGAGTGGAAGGTGGAGCACCGAACAGAATAACTGGAGCTGAAAGCCAAGCTCACCACTGCACCCGAGACCAAGATATCCACAGATGCGAGTCAGGATGGCATTGGGGCAGCGTTGCTTCAAAGAGACGACATGTCACCCTGGGTACCAGTAGCATACGCGTCACGGGCAATGACACCCACTGAGACCAGATATGCGCAGATTGAGAATGAGTGTTTAGGTCTTCTCACCGGCATCCTCAAATTTCATGATTATGTCTACGGCTTGCCAACATTTACTGTTGAGACGGATCATAGACCTCTGGTCCACATCATCCAAAAGGACCTGAACGTCATGACGCCTCGTTTGCAGAGAAGTCTGCTCAAACTCTGGAGGTATGATTTCAATTTGGTGTACACACCTGGCAAGGAGCTCATCATCGCCGATACATTGTCCCGCTCCATCAACTCACCCAGTGAACCACTGGAGATCATCCAGCACATTGAATTGCAGGTACAATTGTGTGCAAGCACTCTCCCGGCAACAGATGAGAAGATCGTTTTCATCCGAGAAGAGACGGCCAAAGACCCCCTGTTGCAGCGAGTCATCCACAACCTCAGCAATGGCTGGCAGAAAGGGCAATGCCCTCAATTCTGACCTGACGCTGATCGCCGGCATCCTGCTCAAGCTGGACAGGATAGTCATCCAGCTACGTCTCCAGAGCATGGTGCTGCGGCAGATTCATGAGGGACACCTGGGCGTAGAAAAGTGCAGACCCAGGGCCGGCAAGCCATCTATTGGCCCAGCATCAACCAGGACATCATGGACATGGTCCTGAACTGCGAAACCTGTCAGAGGTTCCAACCAGCGCAGAGCAAGGAGACGCTCCAACCACAGGACCTAGAGACCTCCCCGTGGTCCAAGGTTGGCATTGACCTATTCCATGCGAATGGTCGCGACTATATCTTAATCATCGATTACTTTTCGAACTATCCTAAGGTGCTGAAGCTGCCAGACCTCACCTCATGGACCGTCATCAAAACGTGTAAAGAGACATTCTCACGGCATGGCACCCGAACACCGTCATGAGCGACAATGGCCCGTGCTTCCACAGTCGAGAATGGTCCACGTTTGCGAAGAGCTACAATTTCAGGCATGTCACCTCCAGTCCGCACTATCCGCAGTCCAATGGCAAAGTCGAAAAAGGGGTGCACCTCGTTAAGCAGCTCATCCGCAAGGCTCGGACTACACTTTCGACATACACCTTGCACTACTTGTGTACCGGGCGACTCCCTTGTTCACTGGCATGTCGCCAGCTCAACTGCTAATGCACAGGGACCTGCGGACGACACTTCCAGCCATACACTTGCCCAACCTTGATCACCTCCCGGTGCTGCAGAAGGTGCAGCAGCTTCGCGACAGCCAGAAGCAGGGCTATGATGCACATGCCACCAATCTAGACGTGCTATCCCCGGCAGACACGGTCAGGATCAAGATACCGGATGGTGGGTGGTCTGCTCCGGCTGTCGTTGTTCGACAGGCCGCACCCAGATCCTATGTTATACGTATGGCTGATGGCTCCATTGTGCAAAGGAATCGGAGGGCACTGCGAAAAGTTGCTTGCCCACAATCACTTTCCCCTCCATTTCCACATGTCGAATTGCCACCTCCAGACACTCGCCTGTCAAGACACCGTCATCCCCTCCACAACCTCTCTGGCGGTCGACGAGGATCAGACGCAAGCCTCAGAGACTGGACTTATGAGCATTTGTTTTGTTTGTTCTGTTCTGTATTCCTCAGTCAGTCACATTAGACAGACACATTCACATGCATATACATTAAAAAAAAGGGGAGATGTCATGATATGCAAACATGCAACCAATGAACACTCAGAATAGGACACAACCAATGGGCAGTCAGGACACTCAGAGGTGGCATCACCACCAGGGGGCAGGACATAAACACTATAAAAGGGATGAGGCACTCACACCCTGCCTCTTTCCACAGACAGACACCTAGAGAGTTCTACAGGGTTGATCAGCGGCATCACACCCCAGCACGTGGCTTAGAGCAAGCTGGTACAGTTAGACTGAGTTACTACAGTTAGATTAGCAGAGAGTCAAACTCATTTGAGAACTGTGCTAATAGTTCAATAAACACGTTGAACTCATTTCAGAGTCTGGAGCATCCTTTAGTTAAGACTGCATCAAGTAGCAGCCTGTGTTATCCCGAAGCAGCATAACACAACAACTGCCTATCTGAGGATATTTGTAAGTCCTTTCAAAACTCAGCTCTTCATTCACCCCTTTGGCCAACTTGTTTGACCGTCTCCAAATCCTGCAAGTTTGAAGCACCTTGTGGCTTTACACTACGTCAAATGCAATATATAGGTGCAAGTTGCTATTTCTGAAATAATCTTGTTTCGATCTTCATTCTCGTGTTGGTTTTTTCAGAAGTTCAGCAGCAGAGGCATATATACATTTTCCGATTTTCTACAAAAATGAAAAGTTACACAGACTTTTTTTTTTAAACTTGGAATGGGGAGGTAAACAAATTATTTCAAAAGCAAAATATTGCAGATGCTGGAAATCTGAAATAAAAACAGAAAATGCTGGACTCAGCATGTCTGGTGGCATCCATGGAGAGAGAGAAACAGAGTTAATGATTCAAATCCGTATGACTTTTCTTCAGAGCTGGAGAGTGGTAGAAAAATAGATATCAATATGGAGGAGAGAGATCATGGTCTGAAGTTGTTGAACTCAATGTTAAATCCAAAAGGTTGAAAAGTGTCTAATTGGAAAATGAGGTGCTGTTCCTCCAGTTTATGCTGGGCTTCACTGGAACATTACAGCAGGCCAAGGATGGAAATGTGGACATGGGAGCAAAATGGTGAGTTAAAATTGCAATCAACTGCAAGGTCGGGGTCACTAGGTTGATCCCAGGTATGAAGGGATTTTCTTATGAGGAGAGGTTGAGTAGATTGGGCCTGTACTCATTGGAGTTTAGAAGAATGAGAGGTGGCCTTATTGAGGCATATATAATTATCAGAGAGTTTGATAGGGTAGATGCTGAGAGGTTGTTTCCTCTTGTGGGAGAATCTAGGGCCAGAGGGCATAATCTCAGAGTAAGGGGTCACTCATTTAAGACAGAGTTAAGGAAGACCTTCTTCTCTGAGGCCAGTGACTCTGTAGAATTCTTTACCACAGAGAGCTGTAGAGGCGGGATCGTTAAATATGTTCAAGGCTGAGATTTTCAGACTTTTTAATAAAAAGGGAATCAAAGGTTATGGGAATAAGGTGGGAAAGTGGAGTTGAGAATTGTCATATCAGATCAGTCATGATCTCACTGAATGGCAGAGCAGACTCGATGGGCCGAATGGCCTATTTCTGATCCTGCATCATATGGTTTTATGCTTGTGAACTGAGTGATGATGTTTCACAAAGTGAAACAGTCTGCGTATAGTCTCCCCAATGTGGAGGAGTGAGTTGCAAAGGCAATGGATGAAATTAAAGGAGGTACAAGTGAAATGTTGTTCCACCTGAAATGTGTGTTTAGGGCTTTGGATGGTGTGGAGGGATGAGGTAAAGGAGCAAGTGTTATACCTTCTGCATTTGCATGGGAAGGGAATTTGGTGTTGATGGTGATAGAGGAGTGGACCAGGTTGTAATGGAGTGAATGATCCCTAAGGAACGCTGACAGGGAAGGTGAGGGGAAGATGTGTTTGGGGTGGCATCATGCTGGAATTGGCAGAAATGGCAGAGGACGATCCTTTGAATTTGGAGGCTGGTGGGGTGAAAGGTGAGGGCAAGGGGAACCCATTCATGGTTCCAGGAGGAAGGGAAAGTGGTGAGGGGCGAGGTGCAGGAGAGGGGGTCAGACACAGTTGAGAGAGCTGCCAACCACGGTGGGGTAGGGAGCCGAATCTTGATTCAGGAAAAGGGAAGACATGTCAGAAGTACCATTTTGGAAGGTAACATCATTGGAACAGTAAGTTGGAGGCAGAGGCACTGGGAGAATAGGATGTTGTCTTTACAGGAAGTGGGGTGTCAGGAGCTTTAATCAAGATAGCTGTGGGTGTCCTTGGGCTTGCAATATTAGTAGACAATCTATCTCCAGAAATGGAGATGGAGGTGTCAAGGAAGGGAAGGGAAGTGTTGGAGATGGACTATGTGAAGGCAAGAGAGGGGTGGAAATTGGAAGCAAAATCGATAAGTTTTTTCGCGGTCCAGGCAGGAGCATGAAGGGGCACTGATAGAGTCACCGATGTAATGGAGAAAGAATGTGGAAAAGGACTTGAACGAGGAATGTCCCATGTATCCCACAAAAAGGCAGGCATAAGTAGGGCCCTGGTGGGGTACCCTTAGCCACACCTTTTATTTGCAGCAAGTGAGGCAAGTCAAAGGAGAAATTGTTAAGTGAGAGAACAAGTTCAGCTTGGCGGAGGAGAGTGATGGTGGATGGGGACTGTTCCGGCCTCTGCTCAAAGAAGAAGCGGGGCCCCTTAGACCCTCCTGGTGGGGGATGGAGGTGTAGAGGGATTGAATGTCTGTAGTGATGAGGAGGTGGTTATGGTCAAGGCCAGGAAACTGAAAATTGTTGATATGACGCAAGACACCAGAAGAATCGTGAATGTTTGTGGGAAGAGACTAGACAAGGGGAGACAGAATGGAGTTAAGAGAGGAAGAAATGAGTTCAATTGGACAGGAACAGGTCGAAGGGCTGGGTCTACCAGGGCAGTCAGTCCTGTTTGTGGCTATTGGGAAGGAGGTAGAATCTGGTTCTGCAGGGTTGGGGGACTATGAGGTGAGAGGCTGTGAATGGAAGATTTCCAGAGATGAGGTCAGTGACAGTCCTGGAAACAACAACTTGATGTTCGG
The DNA here is from genome assembly GCF_047496885.1 of Scyliorhinus torazame. Classification (NCBI taxonomy): domain Eukaryota; kingdom Metazoa; phylum Chordata; class Chondrichthyes; order Carcharhiniformes; family Scyliorhinidae; genus Scyliorhinus; species Scyliorhinus torazame. Next base: position 78,407,813 of record NC_092715.1, read on the forward strand.
GGTGGAGCCATGGTCCAGGGGAAGGAAGAAGTGTCTGAGAGTTTGCGTTCAAACTAGTAAAGGTCAGTACGCCAGACAACATTGGCACCATCCTTGTTGGCAGATTTGACAACCAAGTCAGGGTTCGACCTGAGAGAGTGGATTGCAGCAAGTTCAGAAGCAGGCATGTTGGTGTGGGTGAGGGCAGCAGAGAAATTATACACAGCTGGTGTCATGCCAACAGTTCTCAATGAAAAGATCGAGAGTAGGTAAGAGGCCAGAGGGAGAATGCTGGAGGCGGGTGAAATGACTCAATGAAAAGATCAAGAGAAAGGGAATTATTTTGTAGCTCAGTCCTCAAATTAGCCAGGGTGATGTTTTAAGAGATTGTGTATGTAACAAGTATTAAGAGACCATAAAAATGAAAATAAAATGAAAATTAAAAACTTGGAATTGTTGAAAATGTTTTCACAATACCTCTGCAGCTGTTGATTTGGTCAATCACTTCTCAAGTTCTGTACTATTGTTCCAGACAAAACCTTCAACATTGTCTCCTGTCCCAATTATTCTGACCCTTGTTCCCTCAAGTTCAAAGGCACAAACTTGAATGCACCTGATGCACCAGGAGCCTAGCCGTCATCATCAGGTTTGGATGGGTTACATTACATTTGATGAGGCCTCACCGTCCTCCACCAAAATCTTTCAGGATTTCAAGACCACCATTGCTCTCTTTCTGCATCACCAATGTCCTCTGCAAATCTCTCTCCCTGTCCCTTCACCTCTAAAAACAAGTATGAGAAGCCCATGAATTTCCTATTTACCGCGACCATCCATTCAGCTGCCTTTGCTACTTTCTCCCCTTCCCATTTCCCACCAAGTAAAATGTTTCATTGAACCTCGGCAAATCTAGACTATGATCCACATCACTCTCACGCCAAGCTTCTCACCCATTTCCACCATTCCCTTTTTCAGCTCCTCTTGTCCATGAGACATGAACGGTGTTTAAATACATTTAATATATCTGAATTTGGACAATCTCTGGTTCAGAAATACCTTGGTGCTGAGTCATGAAGGCACCTTAGACAGCACCTTCCAAACCCACAACAGTTACAGTCTCAAAGGACAGGGGCAGCAAACACATGGGACCACCACTTTGAAATCCCCTCCAAATCACACACCATCCTCACTTAAAAGTATATCGTCGTTCCTTCACTATCAGTCGGTCAAAATCCTGGAACTCCCCCCCCCCCCCCCTAACAGCACTGTGGGTGTACCTATACTGCACCACATGGACTGCAGCAGTTCAAGAAGGCAGCTCACCATCTCCTTCTCCAGCACAATTAGGGATGGAATAAATGCTGGCCATGCCAGCGACGTCCACATTCCATCAATGAATTATTAAAATATAAAAATAAAAAACGCTTCCAAATAAGCTTCCAATTTTAGGTTCTTTCTCAAATCCCAACATGAAAATTGATTGTGTGGTAAATTGTGAGGAGGAAAGCCTTCGATTGCAGGACAGGATAGATGGGATGGTCAGGTGGGCAGAACAGCGGTAAATGGGATATAACCCTGAAAAGTGTGAGATGATGCATTTTGGGAGGACTACCAACGCAAGGGAATACACGATGAACAGTAGGACGTTAGAAGTACAGAGGGCGCGAGGGACCTTGGTGTGCATGTCCAAAGATCCCTGAAGGCAGCAGCACAGGTAGATAAGGTGGTTAAGAAGGCATATGGGATACTTGCCTTCCTTAGCCGAGGCACAGATTATAAGAGCAGGGTTTTGATGGAGCTGTATAAAAGGCTTGTTCGGCCTCAGCTGGAGTACTGTGTGCAGTTCTGGTCGCCACACTATAGGGAAGGATGTGATTGCAGTCGAGAGAGTGAAGAGGGAATTCACTAGGATGTTGCCTAAGCTGGAGCATTTCAGCTATAAAGAGACGCTGGCTAGGCTGGGGTTGTTGGCCTTAGAGCAGGGAAGGCTGAGGGAGGAAATGATCGAGGAGTACAAAACCAGAAGGGACATAGGTAGGGTAGATGAGAAGGAACATTTTCCCTTAGAGAGAAGTCAATAGCCAGGGGGCACAGATTTAAGGTGAGGGGCAGGAGATTTAAAGAGGATTTGAGGAAAAAACTTTTCACCCAGAGGGTGATGGGAATCTGGACATCATTGCCAGAAAGGATGGTAGAGGTGGGAAGCCTCACAACATTTAAAAAGCATTTAGATGAGCACCTGAAATGCCTTAGCATACAAGACTATGGACCAAGTGCTACAAAATGGGATTAGAATAGATAGGTGCTTGAAGGCTGGCTGAGATACGATAGGCCAAAGGGCCTCTTTTTGTGCTGCATTAACTCTGTGGATCTACCTGGCTCAATTCTAGCAGCAAAAAAGATTTTTAAATTTATGTTTAGCTGTTTTTACATCTGCCAGTTTTGTGGAAGTTGTCAAATTCCTGAATCTATTGGAATCAAATACACCCAACTTGGGCCAGCACGATGGCAGACTGTGCATCCAATCATATATTTACTTCCCTTGCTAGTTCTATGACAGATAAGCATCAATTCACCAGCAGTCTCAGGATGGTCATCTATCAATCCATTTCATCAAAAATGTTTAACTTCATAAACTCTTACTCTTAATAACCACAAAAAGAAATTTGGGCATATAATTTCCCGATTGGGCACAACCTGGAAATTAGATTCCAATGTTGCACTCATTTGTAAACGTGCAAACATAAAGTGACCAGAAATGGGGATAAATCAGTCTCAACAAGGCTTATAGAAAGGCCGATATCATTCCAGTGCAATTCTTCTTTAAATTGCAAAGTTTAAGTTTCCATTCTTTCATGCAAATTCGGAAACCTGCAATCAGGAAGGCTCTTCCGTTTTCCATGTGATTTATACGATAAAAATGCATTCAAAGAAACTGAAAATTCACAGCAGACCTCAGCAAGGATAATTTTAGAACAAAAAACGCAATTAAAAGATGAGAAAAATAACTTTGTTTCCTGCTGCACGTGAAAAACTGGTTGCAATGTTGAGACCATGCCCGCCGCCCCTCCCCAAACCTGAACACCAAAATTGGCGGATACTTGCATAGAACATAGAAAATAAAGCACAGAACCGGCCCTTCGGCCCACAATGTTGCGCTGAACTTTTGTCCTAGATTAAGAACAAATTTATCTACACCCCATCATTCTACCGCAATCCATGTACCTATCCAATAGTCGCTTGAAGGTCCCTAATGATTCCATAAGACCATAAGACCATAAGATATAGGAGTGGAAGTAAGGCCATTCGGCCCATCGAGTCCACTCCACCATTCAATCATGGCTGATTTCAACTCCATTTACCCGCTCTCTCTCCATAGCCCTTAATTCCTCGAGAAATCAAGAATTTATCAACTTCTGTCTTAAAGAAACTCAACGTCCCGGCCTCCACCGCCCTCTGTGGCAATGAATTCCACAGACCCACCACTCTCTGGCTGAAGAAATTTCTCCTCATCTCTGTTCTAAAGTGACTCCCTTTTATTCCAAGGCTGTGCCCCCGGGTCCTAGTCTCCCCTGCTAATGGAAACAACTTCCCTACATCCACCCTATCTAAGCCATTCATTATCTTGTAAGTTTCTATTAGACTTTCCCAGAGCTCCTGCAGCCCGGGTCGCTATGGCCAACGGGGGTGGGGGGGGGGGGGGGGGTGAGGGAGAGTGTGGCGGTGGGAGGAGGGTGAGGGAGGGAATGGAGGTGGGAGGGGGTGAGGGAGGGAGTGGAGGTGGGACGGGTGAGGGAGGGTGTAGAGGTGGGGGGGGTGGGAGGGAGTGGAGGTGGGAGGGGGGGGTGAGGGAGGGAGTGGAGATAGGAGGAGAGGAGGGAGTGGAGGAGGGAGGGGGTGAGGGAGGGAGTGGAGGTGGGAGGGGGTGTGGTGGGAGGGGGCGAGGGAGGGAATGGAGGTGGGAGGGGGTGAGGGAGAAAGTGGAGGTGGGAGGGGTGGAGGGTGGGTGTGGAGGTGGGGGGGTGGGTGGGGGAGGGAGTGGAGGTGGGAGGGGGTGAGGGAGAGAGTGGAGGTTGGAGGGTGGAGGGAGTGGAGGTTGGAGGGTGGAGGGAAGGAATGGAGGTGGGAGGGGGGAGGGAGGGAGTGGAGGTGGGAGGGGCAATGGAGAGTGTGGAGAGTGTCGTCCATCCATGGATGCCACATGTCAACCGCCCTGATATTGCAGGACGGTGACGAGGACACGGCCGCAGGTTGTCGCGTGGCTGATGGGCACAAGCGACTGGCACACTGGTGAGGACGACGGTGTGAACTGACCGTTGGACGCAGACAGTGACCAGGTGTCAGGGTGGCTGCGTATCTGCAGTGCGACCAGGCCACCGGGGCACACATGTATCCTATGGAACCCGGCTGTCGAGGTGTGGAAGAACCTCCGTGTAACATGTCGTTTCTCTGCCCCCCACCACCCTCCTGCAGGTCACCATGAATGCCAACCAGACAGCGATGTTCACTGCCGTGGTTGGAGCCGCAGCTCTGCAGGTGGCCATCCTGCAGCGTAGACTGCGACGGCCCACAGTGGCTGCAGGTGCAGCGGCTGTTGCTGCTGCAGCAGAGGGGATGGCCGCGGAGTGGCCCATCGTCGCCACGCAGGCCGCAGGCGCTCAGGTCCGGAATGTCCAGGGGGATGCCGAGGGGAACATTGACCCCCCCGAGGGCGAGGAATGCACAGGAAGCGGGCACTGATATCGAAGTGCTTGGGGGGGGGGGGGGGGGGGGGGGGGGGGGGGGTGAAGGAGGAGGAGGAGCCACTGATGGTGGTGCCAGGGCGCCACAGTCGTCCAGCAAGGCCGAGGGTGTACCGTGACAGAATGTCGTTCGAGGCCCTACCGGACATCACATGCAGGAGGAGACTACGGTTCAGCAGGGAGACGGTCGCACATATATGGCACCTCGTGGTGCACCTCGCACCACTTGGAATGGGTGGAGGACACGCTATACCAGTCTCCGTCAAGGTGACGGTGGCCCTAAACTTTTACGCTACTGGTTCCTTCCAGGCGCCGAGCGGGGACCTATCCGGGATCTCACAGGCATCGGTCCACAGGTGCATCAGGGCTGTGACCGACGCCTTGTACGCCATCGCGGACAGGTACATTAAATTCCCCGAGGACCGAGCACAGCAGGAAGCACGGGCACGTGGATTCGCCAAGGTGGCCGGGATACCGATGGTCCAGGGTGTCATCGATGGTGTGCACGTCTCCATGCGCCCACCTGCAGACAACAGGGAAGTGTTCATGAACAGGAAGGGCGCATACTCCATGAACATTCAGGTAGTGTGCGACCCCCACGTGTGTGCAAGGTTCCCCGGACGCCTACATTCTGGCACAGTCGTTCATCCCCGCAATGTTCGATGGATGCCCCCCCCGGCTGAGGGGCTGGTTGCTGGGCGACAAGGGCTATCCGTTGAGGTCATGGCTGATGACGCCAATACGGAGGCCTCAGACCAACGCGGAGAGCCTATACAACGAGGCCCATGCAGCAACCAGGGGTGTGGTGGAGCGGTGCTTCGGCCTGCTGAAGATGCAATTCAGATGCCTGGACCGCTCCGGAGGGGCCCTGCAGTACCGGCCTGACAGGGTCGGTCGCATAGTTGTGGTCTGCTGTGCGCATCACACATTGCCATGCAGAGGGGAGCTGCCCTGTGGAGGAGTCGGAGGGAGGACCCGACGGCACCGGAGCTAACGCAAACGAAGGGGAGGAAGAGGAGGAGGAGGAGGAGGAGGAGGAGGAGGAGGATGGCGTGCATCAGGGTGGGGGGAGGGGCACAGGACCCAGATACTGCCCGGGTTCTGGTTACGTCCAGGAGGCTGCACAACGGCACCGCCGCGGACAGCGGGCACGCAACGCGTTGGTGGCCGCACGGTTCACGCACTGTGGGGGTGGGATTCGCTGAACACTGCCATTTGCACCGTCAGTCCTGCACACGGGCACCACGCTGCACCCCCCCCCCGCACCGCGTTCACATCACCTTACCACTGCGGCACTACAGGATTGCACAACATTGATGATTGTGTAAGCGGTTGTGATCAGTGCCATGTTGAATGATGACAGCCCACTCTGCGATGAGCTGTGAGCTCAGATTCGCCAGCCAAGGTCTGACTCATGGCTATGGCTGAACCATGAACTCCGGTGGTCACAGCCTTTGTCCAAAGATGTGCAGGTTAGGTGCATTGGCCATGATAAATTGCCCTTCGTGTCCAAAATTGCCCTTAGTGTTGGGTGGGGTTACTGGGTTATGGGGATAGGGTAGAGGTGTTGACCTTGGGTAGGGTGCTCTTTCCAAGAGCCGGTGCAGACTCGATGGGCCGAATGGCCTCCTTCTGCACTGTAAATTCTATGTAATCTATGTAATCTATGTCACGGACATTTCATCATGTGCCCGTGTGGGGTAGCTGCTGTCGGAGTGCCGAGGACTACGGTGTCCGATTTTGGAAGGCAGGGGGGAAAGGGACAGCACATCCGGCACCGATGTTGAACTGCTCGTTAACCACAGCGCCACTCAGTCACCCTCACGAGCCCCCTGGCACCGGACGTAGCAGAGTCTTACAAGTTAAGTGCAACAATGAGTTTATTTGTGACATTCACATACAGATGCCCTACCCCCTACAACTAAACTGTGCCCTGCACCCTTGCCAACATATTATGTGCCTAACTTCTTTGCCTTACGGGCATTACCACTACGTCTAGGCGTCTCCCCAGATGGTACACAGGAGTGGAGGCGGACTGCTGAGAATCACGTCCTGCGACATGGCTCGCCGTCGGCACACGTTTCCTGGAGCGGCCCGGCTTCGATGGGCCAGGCTGCTCGGCGGGCGTGCTGGATGGCGTGGTGCCACCCTGTCCTGCCCGCTGCCCACCAGTTGCGCCAGGGATGGAACGGGGGGAGGCCGAGTGTTCCGGGACGTCCCTTGCTGGAGGTTATGGGACGGGCCCCAGAACCTCCTCCTCCCTTGGGGAGCCCAGTGGCCCCAGGCCTCACTGTGGGACGGAGGTGCACCACCGACACCTGGCGCTGCCAGTCCTGGAGGCCTGCAGCGGTAGCGACCACGGTCCGAATGTTCACAGAGATGGAGCCCAGGGAGTGCGACATTCCTGCCAGGGACTGTGCTATCTCTACCTGTGAGTGCGCTACGCCATCCATCACGTGCGCCAGGCGGTCTATGCTCTCCGTGACTGACTGCTGGGACTGTGCCATTACCTGCTGGGACTGGGCCGTGGCATGGTGAGACTCGTCCAGGGCCTGGAGAGCAGTGGCAATGTTGTGTTGGCTCTGGCGCATGGCTGCCTGTGAGAGGGCAGCCCTCTCCTGCGCCATGGATGACGCGTGCACGTGAAGCCGAACGCCTTGCAGAACATGACCAATGGCCGATACCATTTCACTCATTGCCTCCACCTCGGAAGCCACTCGTGCGGTGTCGGCCTGGGTGACTGCGATGAGCGGCACCACTCCCTGCTCCTGGACACGGATAGACTGCTCCAGCTGCGTGTGCAAGTCCTGGAAGGTGGCCCTCATCCCGTTATTCAGTCCCTGGGTGTCCACATGCATCGGTTGTCCGGGTGGGTCAAGTACATCTAGGAACCCGGGACCCGTCTGGGCGGCAGCTGTTTGCTGGGCCTGGGCTGCCCTCCGACCGTCCAGCCCCTCGGCTGCTCCAAACTCCACCTGCTGCACCGGGTGCTCAGCTGTGTGGTGCGCACCAGACCGTGACCCGAGAGCCTCATCACTTATCTGCCCAACCGAGGTGAGTGTCTCTGCGATGGTGTATGGTGTGGGAGACAGCAGTGCCGCTAGCTGGAGGTCATCGTCCGTTAGGAAGTCTGGTGTGTACTGGTCCTCCTCATGACCCAGCGCAAGGTTCATGCGGTCCATGTCATGTCGCCCTCCAGGTGAATCCGTGGACTGTGTGGCCGTCCTTTGTGCGTCACTGTCCACTGTCCCCGTCACTGTCGTGGCTCATGGCCCTACCTTCGGGCAATGCACGGCCATCACTTTCGTCACTGTCCGTCCTGTGCCCCTCAGTATTGTCTCTGTCCATCCTCTGTGCGTCCCAGTGGTGAGGACATGCAGGGTTGTCTCACTTGCTTCTGCGCCTCCGGCATGTCGTGACCTCCCGGGTGGCGGATCCCCCAGCGAGGTCCAGGGAACCTCTGCTCATGAACGTTTAGGGGGTGCAGCACAGGAGAACCCCCTCCGGTTCTCATACACTCACGCTGGTTGTGAGCTGTCTTGTCCTGGGGTGGGGGGTTGGATAAAGCATCACAATTAGGCGGGTATCATCAGGGCGTGCAGATATAGGCTATATTAATGCTGGGTGAGGAGACAGTTGGAGCCATGTCATGGCATCTCTCCAGGGGGGGTCCCTGTGCTCATGTGGGTTGAGTACAACGTTGTGCACCCTGAACCCCCCACCCACCCACCCACCCCACTTCCCCCCCTCATGCCGGGGGGGGGGGGTTGGTTGTGACCCGGGGGCACCCTCATGGCACTTACCCTGGCAGACCGAGTGAGGTCGTGCAGCTTCTTCCGACACTGCTCCCCGGACCGGGGGGTGTGCCCCACAGCACTCAGGGCGGTGCCAACCTCACACCAACCATGCCTCACCGTGCTGGATGGTTGTCGATGCCCACGTCTTGGGCAGAGGGTGGCCCTTCGGTTATCTACCTTATCGAGGAGGGTGGCCAGGTCCGTGTCCTGGAACCTCGCTGCGGCTTGTCGGGGTTCAGTCATCTCCCCTCCTTCTCCTCCTCCGGGGTCCTTCCGTGCGTGGATCGCGCCATTTTGCCGCAGCGCTGCATCATTCGGGCGTCGCGCGCTTACGACGCTGCTTTCGCTCCACGCCCCCCGAGTTCCTCGCAGCCCCACTCCTAGCCCATTTTTGGGCCTCAAATCGATCGCGATCGGGGCCATTTTGCGCCGTCGTGAAACTCAACGCCGTTCACGACGGCCTGGGCACTTAGTCGCGGGAGCGGAGAATCGCGCCCAAGAATGGCAGTATTGGAGAATAGAATACTTCCGCCACCCACTTTCAGAGTTAAGTCCTGAGATTAAGTGCAGAAGAAATCACCACTACATGTAATGTTACCTTCAGCAAAATACCATAAAAACACCATGCACCACCCAGGTGCGAGATTTGATTTACCATGTGGCCCATACTAGAACACAAATATTCTTACATTATATACCTTATAAGGGCAGAAAATGACCATCAAACCAATCCTCAGAATTCCTTTTTAAATTACCAATTTAGATGGAGTTTGTGGGCCTCGAGAAGGTCAAATACACCCCGAGAGGGTCGATCGAGGGGTTTCATCGAAGATGGCAAGGGGGGAGGGAGGCTTACTTGTGAAGGTGAGAGTCTTTGTAAAAAAGTGTTTGTTGATGGAATCTGGTTAAAGAATGTTTGTTATGGTTCATGTCTTTTATTTTTTTTTGCATGAAACATTAAAAATTTAATAAAAATCAATTTAGTACTATTTCTTAAATTCAACTCATTTAGGGTCATTAGGCAGCAAGCAAAGATTGGAGACTTTCATATCAGTTTGAACTGTATTCAGATCCAGGATCCTGAAGTAAAAGTGCTAAACCTCTGTACCCAGTTCACCATTCAGGCTTAGTTTCTGTTTAAGTGTCACTGGTAAATGGCATTGAACTTGTTAATCATTCATATGAGGTGTTTCATCAGGTTGACAGGCTGGCTGAGAACTAGAGCGGAGTGTGGGAGGGAGAAACAGAGGGCAAAGCACAACATGATTACATAGGCCTCATGTGTAGGAAAGATTTAACAAATCTTAAATGATGCTACAGAAAAATCAGAAATTAGTCTTAGCCCAATGGAGAAATAATTCCAAGAAAGATTCATAGCTTGGTTGTCAATTTTTATCTTACTTTAGAAGCGTGAAGCCTTTTTGGACATTTCCTGCATTATATTTGCCATATAAATGCAAGTTGTTATTATTAATTTTGACCAAAAACCAGGAAGGAATTGCACTTTACTCTCTGACTGGAGGATCAGTTTCAGTGAGTATGGAAAATAAAATTAACCATAGATCTATAAAAATTATCATTAGTAGGAAGCATAAGTAAAACTCCAAAACACTGCATCTAGAAGTGTTCAAACACAGAGATTCTCCACAGTGCTAGATATGTGGTAAACCATTGCCCAGACTTGTAATTACAGTACTACTGCACACAAAACATAATTTTACAATCTAAAAAAGAGCAATAGCTTACTATTTATAGTCAGAAAATTGCAGTTAATATTTGTTGTATTCTACACAAGTTAAATCGAATAAAAATCGAAGAAAGCTTTCAGCCACATTTAGTGAATGCTGGAATAGTTAACAGTGTGTATTGTGTGACTTCAATGGCCAACAGTCATGGCTTGTATTGCCTATTGATGTCATTGACTGAAGGGTGAAATGAATCAGAGAACCAGAGAAACTATTTTGCAAAATAAGATTGCTTTTCAGCCAATCACGTTTAGGATTTCAGCCCAAAGGTACAATAAAATATTGCATTAACAAGGACAATATAATGTTTCATGCTATAAACATTCTTCAAGTGCTTCAAGCTGTAATACAAGTTGATACTACAAGGCTAGGTTACAGACTTCCTTTGTGAAACTTTCCTGGCTTTAATTGGTGCAATGTGTGCAAAAGACAGGTCTTGTTATTTAAACCATCAACAGCCTCTGTGCAAACCCCTACTGAACCGAGGAATCGTACCATGGGAGAGAAAACTCAATCTTGGGGACTTTTTGGGCAGAAGTGGAATATTAAACAAAGATGGATGATGGTTAAGTCAAACCATCTGTACTACAGATAGGCTCTAATTATCTGAGTTCTTTCATCTTGCAGATGAAATATCTAAGTAGCATCATTATTGATTCTACCAAAAATACTTTGAATTCTGAAACTTGCTATTTTTTCTTTCAAGAAAAACACTGAACAACGACGTGTGTCTCTTACCACAAAATCAATAACCATTATTAAAATATCATTTTAATATAATTAAGTAAGCTAAGTTCTACTGCGGATCAAAAACTTGTGGACCATAAATTTGTTTTCTCGGCTTAGGTTCTGGGCTTGCAAATCTGCCTATTATTCAATGCAGAAGCTCATATCAGCAAAACAGACAAAACAACAGACTAAACAGACCAGGTTACCTGTGATAAAGCAGTCCCCCATTTTCTATTTTTCACTGGGCAGGGAGGAGATGGAGGGAATTTCTTCGTTTTCCTGGGAAAAGCTTTCAAAGCAGAGGTCATAATCGACTGGAAGCATTAACTGTGCTTCTCTCTCTACAGATGCTGCCAGACCTGCTGAGTATTCGCAGCAGTTCCGACTTTCTGTTTTTATTTCAAATTTCCACAATCAGTGTATTTTGCTTATCTTTGTTTTCTTAATTCTCTCTGCACCGAGTACCATCGCTTGCTGAAAGGGCAACTTGGCGTCATCAATACCGCTCCATTGTAGTTATTAGTGCGCCAGTTTACTCTGCCTCCATTATGGTGGGATATCTAGTTTCCATTTTACACTTTCCTGCATTAGCATAGCTGATACCGGGAACTCAAGATTACATCCAAATTGATGTTTAAACTCACTGCTGTGCAATACATTGAGGTGCTAACAGATTGCATTACTTTCCTTATTTGCTGAACATTTGTCAATTGGATTATGTACTTATCATGAGCAATTATACTTTCTTATCTCTGCACTGTAAATGCTCAACCATTTTTATTGGAGGATTGAAATTTAAAAAGCAAAATTCACCTGTGGAATCTCCAACAACTTCCTGTATAAAGTTAATATTTGATTTGGCTGTTTCTATTCCTGCTGAACTAATTTAGCTCTCCGGACAAGCTCTCCGTATACACAGGATCTGCTCAGACGAGGAGGAGCGTAACAGACATCTACAGATGTTGAAAGATGCCCTCGTACAAACGGTATATGGCGCTCGACTCATCGATCGACAGTTCCAACGCGCCACAGCAAAAAAAACGCACCGACCTCCTCAGAAGACAAACATGGGACACAACCGACAGAATACCCTTCGTCGTCCAGTACTTTCCCGGAACGGAGAAACTACGACATCTTCTTCACAGCCTTCAACACGTCATCGATGAAGATGAACATCTTGCCAAGGTCATCCCCACACCCCCACTACTTGCCTTCAAACAACCGCACAACCTCAAACAAACCATTGTTTGCAGCAAACTACCCAGCCTTCAGAACAGTGATCACGACACTATACAACCCTGCCATGGCAATCTCTGCAAGACGTGCCAGATCATCGACATGGATACCACCATTACACATGAGAACACCACCCACCAGGTACGCGGTACATACTCGTGCGACTAGGCCAACGTTGTCTACCTCATACGCTGCAGGAAAGGATGTCCCGAAGCATGGTACATTGGCGAGACCATGCAGACGCTGCGACAACGAATGAACGGACATCGTGCGACAATCACCAGGCAGGAATGTTCCCTTCCAGTCGGGGAACACTTCAGCAGTCAAGGGCATTCAGCCTCTGATCTCCGGGTAAGCGTTCTCCAAGGCGGCCTTCAGGACGCGCGACAACGCAGAATCGCCGAGCAGAAGCTTATAGCCAAGTTCCGCACACATGAGTGCGGCCTCAACCGGGAACAGGGATTCATGTCGCATTACATTCATCCCCCACCATCTGGCCTGCGAAATCCTACCAACTGTCCTGGCTTGACACAATTCACACCTCTTTAACCTGGGGTTACCCCATCTTTGGATCTGTAAAGATTTAATCACCTGCTAATGCTCGCATTCCAAGCATTGTCTGGCATCTTTGAATCTGTCTATATGTATGTTTCTGGAACATACCCCTTCATTCACCTGAGGAAGGAGCAGCGCTCCGAAAGCTAGTGACATCGAAACAAGCCTGTTGGACTTTAACCTGGTGTTGTAACATTTCTTACTGTGCTCACCCCAGTCCAACGCCGGCATCTCCACATCAGAACTAACTTATGTTTCATAGAGCAAAGCAAGGAATTATATTAAGTTTATGTAATAGATTTTCAATAAAGAATTTATGTTAATACAGAATGATAGAATGGGGGGGAAAACCACAATTTCAATGAAGGACTGGACCCAATCAAGCTGTGCGTCTTCAATTACAATTTTCTGTATCCCCATGCATCTGTTATTGCTTAATTCAATCAACTTTTATTTAAATCATGAAAGGTAATTGACTCAACAGTTGCATGTGAAGAAGAATACTTGAAAGCAAGTATTTTTGTACTAAAGGTAACATGGTCACTGATATTTGACCAAGAGGAGATACTGACAAATCTATTGAAAAGTCTTCATTCTTCCCGCATTTACATAAACTTGCAACTTTCTCAAAATTGCTTTATCCACCCCAACCCCTTTCACTCTCCCCGCAGGATTAAGACCAAACTCTAATAACATTCTCCATCCAGATTAATAAACTCATGTTATCCAGGCTCCTTTCCAATGGAAGAATACACAATGATGGCTTGCATAATAGAATCCTAAAATAATTGCTACATAGGTTGGGATGCATTGCTCATAATTTTCCAAACATCCTTTGAATTCTGGAGATGTACCGGAGGATTGGAAAACTGCCAATGTGATAACCTTATTCAAAAAGGGATGGAGGCAAAATGAAGGTAACTATAGGCTGATTAACCTAACATCTATTGTTGGAAAAATGTTGGAATCAATTATTAAAGATGTAAAGCAGCACATTTGGAAAATCATAGAGCTGGATTCTCTGATTTTGAGGCTGTGTTCCCAATCTGGCGTGGGAACCGTGGCGTTTTATGACAGAGAAAATGGCGTAAAAGGCCACCGATCCTCCGTTTGGCTGGGGGCTAGCGTCAAGGCAGCGTAGAGTACCTGGCTCGAACTGCCGATATGGCCCGGAGAATTGCCGGGTCCGTGGCCGTGCATGCGCGCGGCGGTGGCTTGCAGTGGCTGCGCGGTGCAACATGGCGCCAGACACTCGCGGACCCGGCCTGCAAAATAAAGCCCCCCCCTTTGACCGGCTTGCGCGCCCCGGATCACCCCCCCCAACAGAGCCCTCAATCCCTGGCAAAGATCCCCCTGCCCGCACGACCGTCGGGAACTCGGCTGGTCGGGGGCGGATCATCGGGGGGTGGTCCGCTGGCAACGTCCTGCTTTGGAGGGGGCGGAGCATCGCGAAAGCGCCGCCACCCCCGATTCTTTTTAAAAATATATATATTTATTAAAGTTTTTTTAACAACACAATTTTTTCGTCGGGGGGGGGGCCGCCAACCGGTGCGGCGCAATTCCCGCCCCAGCCGAATATCCGGTGCCGGAGAATTCAGCAACCGGCGGGGGCGGGATTCACGCCAGCCCCCGGCGATTCTCCGACCCGGCGGAGGGTGTCCGAGAATCCCGCCCATTGTTTCATTGGAGGCAGTTCAGAGAAGATTCACTACAAGCATCCCCGGTATGGAGAGATTGTCTTTCAAGCAAAAGTTGAACAGGTTGGGACTCTCTCCATATGAATTTAGAAGAATGAAAAGTGATCTCGTTGAAACATGTAGGATTCTTAAGGGACTTGACAGGGTAACTGCTGAGAGAATGTTACCCCTCATGGGAGAGTCTCGGCCCAGAGGGCATAATCTCAGACTAATTTAATTTAAGACTGAGATAAGAAGGAATTTCTTCTCTCAGATGGTTGTAAATCTTTGGAACTCTTTGTTACAGAGAGCTGATGAGGCAGGGTCCTTGTATATATTTAAGGCTGAGACAGATAGATTCTTGACCAGTAAGGGAGTCAAGGGTTATGGGCAGGAAAGTGGATGTGAGGAATGTCGGATCAGCCACAATCCTATTGAATGGCATAGCAGGGTCGAGGGGCTGAACGGCCTACTCCTGTTCCTAACTGTTATGGTCTTATGCAGTGCCCAATAGGTCCCAATCAACTATCACAAGACAGAGGCCACAGTTGCCAGTAATAAAAAGCTTTATTACGAACGACAATTTAAAACAAGCTAGTTACAGAATGAAAACTATATACACACATTTTAGATTGCCAAACAATATATACAATCTGCACGCTCTAATATCCTAATCAGTATAAACCTGAATAATGATCCAAGACCTGTGATCTCCTTTCCCTTCTGGTGCCATATGATTTTTAAAAAATAATTTAGGGGATGTTGTGTCGCTGGCTAGGCCAGAATTTATGTCTGTCCCGAGTTGCCTTTGAGAAGATGGTGGTGAGCTGCCTTCTTGAGCCACTGCAGTCCCTGAAGGTGTCAGTAAACTCACAGTGCTGATAGGGAGGGATTTCCAGGCTTCCAGCAACAGTGAAGGAACGGCAATACATTTCCAAGAAGGATTGTGAGTAACTTGAAAGGGAACCTCCAGGTGGTGGTACTGCCAGATATCTGTTGCCCTTGTCCTTCAAAATGGTAATGGTCGTGGGTTTGGAAGGTACTACCTAAGGCACATTGGTGAATTCCTGCAATGCATCTTGTAGATGGTACACATGGCTGCTACTGTGTGTTAGTGGTGGAGGGATTGAATGTTTGTGGAAGCGGTAGCAATCAAGCGGGCTGCTTTGTCCTGGTTGGTGTCAAGCTTCTTGAGTGTTGTTGGAGCTGCACTCATTCAGGCAGGTTTAGAGAATTCCATTACACCATGACTTTTTTTCATGGGATGTGGGCGTCGCTGGCTGGGCAAGCATTTATTGCCCATCCCTGAGGGTGGTTAAGGGTCAATCACAGTGCTGTGGGTCTGGGGTCACATGAAGGCCAGACCAGGTAAGAACAACGGATTTCATTCCCTCAAGGACATCAGTGAACCAGATGGGTTTTAACGACAATTGACAATGGTTTCATGGTCATCATTCGACTTTTAATTCCAGATTTTTATTGAATCCAAATTCCATCAACTGCCCAGGTGGGATTCAAAACCAGGTCCCCAGAGCATTACTCTGGGTCTCTGGATTACTAGTCCAGTGACAAAACCATTATGCCACTGCCTCCCCACTTGTGTGGGAGGACAGGCTTTAGGGAGTCAGGAGGCGAGTTACTCGTTGCACAGTATGTACATGGACAGTCCAAATGTGTTTCTGGTCAATGCAAATGCCCAGGATGTTGACAGTGGGCGATTCTGTGATGGTGGTGCATTGAATGTCAAGGGGCGATGGTTAGATCCTCTCTTGTTGGAGATGATCATTGCCTGGCAATTGTGTGGTGTGTATGTTACTTGCCACATAGCAGCCCAAGCAGTTGCAGCAAATTAAATCAGTGCCTCAAATCCTTTTTTTTTCAACCCAATCGAAGAAAATATATTGATTCTTGTAATAAAGTGGATTTTCTGGTTGGTAGCATTCCAACATATCCTGGTATGACATTAACTCCTTCGCAACAGCCACACAGGCAGATCTTATGGCTCAGGTGAAACTGATGCTACACAACAAGACAGAATCCTGTTCTTATAGGTTCTTACAGGTGTATTTTATTCCAAGCCACTACACATCTCCAATTTTACATTTTTTCGAATTAAGCCTAAACCTCTGATTTTTGCCTCACTTCATCTTGCCTAATTTTTGATCCAAACTCTCTCTCTATGTTGCTCTTTCCATCCAATGAGTGCCCAAGTCTTCAGCAATTTACATATATTTATATTGAAATTGTCCATGCTCCATCCAGCTTGTGAGGACTGTAAGGAAGGATGTACTGCCCATTAAGAGAGTACAATGAATATTCACTAGCCTAACCACTGAGACAGTGGGGATGTTCTCTGAGGGAAGATTGAGGAGAGTGGGTTTGTATTCGCTAAAGAATTTAGAAATGAGAGGTGGTGATCTCATTGAAATGCACAAAATTCTTACAGGACTCACACAGTAGATGCCAGAAGGCTGTTTCCCTTGATTAAGGGTGTCTAGAGCCAGTGGACACGGTCTCAGAATAAAGTATAGGGGCTGGATTCTCCAAAAATGGGGCTATGTCCCTGTGCCAGCGTAAAAACGCTGGCGTTTCATTCTTGACTTTCCTTAAGAAAGTCCTGAGCGATTCTCCTACCTGCAGGGGGCTGGCAGGGCCCCAGAGTGCTTCTCGCAGCTCTGGCTGAGGACACGGGGCCCTGCACTTCCGGTCGGGAGTCCGCTCATGGGCACGTCGGCGGCCTACAGCGGCCACGACATGCGTATGCGCGGACTTGGACTGCGGGCCATCATACAAAATGTAGGCCCTCCCAAGATCGCGCATGCCCGCGGATCGGCCTGATCGCTCCCCTGGTCGTCCATGAGGCCCCCCCCCCTCCCCCAGGAATCGATCCCCCCACCAGGGCAGCCGCGGACTGAGTCCGCAGTCGCCATCCAAGGTTCCCGATGGCCGACACGTGGTTAGAACCACGCCGTTGGGAACTCGGCCAGTTTTGTGCAGAGAATCGCAGGGACCTCTGTCAATTAAAAAAATAAATAAACATGACTGCCTTGCAACTGCTTCCTTGCCTTCCACGGAGGTGAAAGTGCTGAATCTGAGCACGTCAGCCCACGAAGCACAAGAACTCTGAACCGCCCAGTATGTATGAGCTACTTTGTGCCTCAGCTGCTTTAAAAAGTTGAATTACAGGCAGGGCACATTGCCAGCAGAGCAAGGCCACATGATCCAAGCTCTGGTGGAATGTCAGATCGAATATGATATTCCACTGCCATTACTCTGGATGGTTTGTTACTAAAAATTACCAGAAAATAACCTCAGCAAATGGAGTAAGCTTTAGAATTTAGAGGAATTGTCGGATTCCCCCAAGAATTAATTATTTCTACACCTCGCAATCGCCTGAAAACATTCTCCACAGTGTCAGCGCAGGGAGAGGGTTTGGGGAGGTTTAATGAGGGTTGTCAGTCTGATAATTGCTCACTAGTTTGTGGTACAATTTAAGCTGAACACTTTGTTAACTGTGAAGTTTAAAAAGAGGGTTAAAAACCCTAGATTTAAAACCAAAAATAGAGATGCGTATCCCAATTCATGAAGCTTTGAAATTCAGAACAGTTTGAAGGCAAATTTCCGTCAGCAAAATATATTTTCATTGCATAAAATTATTTCATGAAAGGGAGAGCCTGTGCAGAGCACTGCTAATTTAGTTGAGTCTGCGTCTGCATTACACTCTTTAATTTTCACTATAATGAGTGAACAATGGAATCTACATATCCGGGTCTTGTGTTGCCAATGTATGTGTCTTGCTGTAAGCACACAGCAGTTGCGAGGCAGTCATGTTTATTTACTTTTTTAATGAGTTGTGGATTACTGAGGGAATAGCAAAGGTTAAATTATCTGATTTTTATATTTTCTGAAGCATATTCCTCTCCAGAGGACCACCAAAATATCTGCAAACGTTTCATAAAATATCAGCAACATTCATTTCTGATACATCGTTTGTTAAACGGAAGTTGAAGAAACCATCCAGTCAGGATCTCAAAACACAGTCCCTGCTCCTTTTATTGGCTTGCTCCAATTCATTACACAATTAATTCACTTCATCACTTCAGCAAAATTCTTATAAAACCAGTACTATATTCAGTGGAAATTGTACTGTATTCGAACATAATGGGCGGGATTCTCCGAGCCCGCGTCGGGTCGATCTGAAAGAAGCCTACCTCCTTCCGCGCGGGCCCGCTGTTAGGTCTCCAACATGTTGCTCTGCGCCAGCGCGGAGACGGCAAGCACGTCCATGCTCCGGCGGGGAGATGGCAAGCACACGCATGCGCCGCGCGGATACGGCCGTCGGGTGCATGCACAGACCCGCGCCAGCCGTGCAGGGCCGCCTTTCGGCGGCAGAGCAGCGCGCAGCAGTCCAGCGCCATGCTAGCCCCCTGAAGACCGGCGAATTGCTGGGCCAGGAGGCCCATTGACCCCGGCGTACACCACTCCGGTGTTTACGCCGGCGTCAACACATGGCCGGGATTTCAGAGAATCCCGGCCCTTGTCCCTTCGGTAAGGTACCAAGGTCAACATTATTCTAGTGTACCAGCTTTCCTTTTCGTGTGAATTTTCTCCAATACCCCAGTGAAGCCCGTAGTGAAACTAATTACCTGCTATTCTAATTTCATAGAATCATAGAATTTACAGTGCAGAAGGAGGCCATTTGGCCCATCGAGTCTGCATCAGCCCTTGGAAAGAGCACCGTACTTAAGCCCACACCTCCACCCTGTCCCCGTAACCCAGTAACCCCACCTAACCTTTTTTGGACACTAAGGGCACTTTAGCATGCCCAATCCACCTAACCTGCACATCTTTGGACTGCGGGAGGAAACTGGAGGACCCGGAGAAAACCCACGCAGACATGGGGAGAACGTGCAGACTTCGCACAGACAATGACCCAAGTCAGGAGTTGAACCTGGGATCCTGGAGCTGTTAAGCAACAATGCTAACCATTGTGCTAACTTGCCGCCCATGTTTAAAGGCCAGTGGCAGGAATCTTCGTTCCTGAGGTTAAGTGTTGACAGCGGGGCAGGATTTGCAGACTTCCATTGCAGCAAAACTGGACCGATTCAACAACTGTTGAGGGGTGAGAACCGGCGCTACATGGGGCACAATCGATTCCAATGAGAAATGGTGCAGAATTCGTCGGATTTGCAATTGACATTCAGGAGGCTGACAAGCTGCAGCCACAAATACACGCTTCACTCCCCACACACACTCATTCCAGCCAACAAGATGTCACTGGTTGTGCTGGAGCGCACCCATCCACGCTGCTGGGTCAGCTAGGGCCAGAGGGCACCAAGGCGGGTGGCGTGGGGGATTACAGTGGGCAGTCAGCGGCGTGTGCAGCTGCATGGCTGCCTTGCAGGCCATGGCAATAGTGTTCCATGCCCGTGCAGGCCAACCAACAACCCACCTCCTGGCCAACCCGTGCTACTCCCTCCCGGCCCTGGCAGAAGCCCCCAGCCAGCGGCACGACTGTCAGCAAACTATGGCGATGTTGGACACTTTCTGCACCCCCTCTCTCCCTCAGCAGCCATGGCATCTGTTTCGTGACTTTTTTTAAAAGCACAAATGAACCTCGCCATTAGGAATTCACCCCGGTGGATGCAGAGAATCATGGAGGCCCCAGAGAATATCGGGTCAGGCCCGCTAATGATATGCCAAGGATGTTTACTGTATGCGCGGAGTGGAACGAATTGACGCCGGTGTCGAGGCACCGGAGAATTGCGATTTGGTGCCCGCCACGATTTTGGCGTCAAATCCGATTCTCCGCCCAATCGAGTTTTCTGATTCCAGCGTCAGCCGACGGAGAATCCCGCCCAAGATATTTTGTGGCAGCCTGAATGGAAGTAGTTGTGGCAATGTAATGCTGACAACTATAAATTTAATATAAAATAGCACATATTTCACTGTCTTTTAGAACCAGATTCCAACTTCTAATAAACCATGCCTTCGTTTCAGTTAATCCTAGATATGCAGTATTAGGAATAAGATATCGTTTGAAGTAAGCTAAATTTGTGTTTCTGTATTTGTAGGTTAAGAAAGGGTTAAATAACTTCAGTTTAATTTCATTTTGAAAAGTTACCAGTAAGTTTGTGGGTTTCTTTAAATGCCTCCATGTTAATGAGATTTTTACGACTCAAACAAACACAGCATATAAAAAACCTGGGTTGTTGCCGAGCAACCATTAGCCTACAGATGGAGCAAAAAGCAGTTTGTTCAATTGAGAGAAGGTCAATGCAGTGAAAGCAGGATTCCACAAACACCGCCAGAACAAGCAGGAAAATGCATAAGGATAGAAAGTAAGTCCCAAGCTAGAGAACAGAAAGGTCCTAAAACCAGGGAGCAGGACAGAAGCCAGTCTCAAAAAACCTTCCAATCAAAAGAAAAAAACAGGAATCTGGAAACGGTCCTGTTCAGTAACGGTGAGAGTGAGGAGCAGAGAGAGGCTCTAAGTTAAAGACAGGACTACAGGGTGCAGGCCTGGGGACATGGGCTTGTGAGAAGCAGTGATCTAAGATGACCAGACGTTTGGCAATTCCTTACTGTGGGCCTGTGAAGTAGTGGTATTCTGTTGTATGCGTATCTGAGAAATTGCACGGAAGCTGTCATAATAAACACAAGTATGTTATGGTGCAGACACACACACACACACTGATGGACATGCAGTGGGACCAATCAGCATACACAACACCGCAGCCAATCACCAGTGAGAACACACGCACTATAAAGACAGGGGACAGGAGAGTTCCCGTTCATTCTAGTAGCAGCCAGCTCGGAGCACAGAGCTCACAGCCTGCAACACAGACATTCACCATGTGCTGAGTGCATCACCTGGTTAGGACTAGGCAAGGGTCAACAGTAAAAGCTGGTATTGCATTTACCCACAGTTCAAGTATGTTAATATAGTTAACCTTATAATAAAATAGAGTTGCACCACTTCCAGTGTTGGTGACCTGTTTGTGATCCAGAACGCCCAACACATCAGAAGCTTGAATGCATGTGGTGATACAGGCCAAAGAAACACCAGAAGGAGAGATTGAACCTGCGAGGTGGATCCGTGCTGAAGGCATCCAGGAGAAAGCTTCATTTGGGGAAGATTCCAAGGCTTTTTCGAAAGCAGAGATTAGAAACCCTCATGGCTAGGACAGAGTTCCAATCAGGCCAGATGGCTCACCGTGTGACAAGCAACTGGGGGGAATTGATTAGAAATGTGCAGACCTTGCTTTGAATGGGGCATCGTGGTTAGTACTGCTGCCTCACAGTACCGAGGTCCCAGGTTCGGACCCGGCCCTGGTACATGTCCATGTGGAGTTTTCACATTCTTCCCGTGTTTGCTGGGTCTCACCCCCACAACCCAAAGATGTGCAGGGTAGGTGGATTGGCCATGTTAAATTGCCCTGAATTGGAAAAACAAATTGGATACTCTAAAAAAAATTTTAAAGTTGTTTTGCATGGCATCTGTCATTTGGCTTCAGAGTGTAGGGTATCTTAACTCAGTTCACCTATTGCTTTACATGGACTGTGTACTTACTGAGAACATTAGAGTACAAGATAAATTTTGTAATGTGTGTGGTCATTATGAATCTATATACATATCTGTAAGGTTATAGTTGGGGTGAAGGAGTAGTGTAATGTAGTTAATTTTTTTTTGTTTAATAAATGTTTTATTCTTTTGCTGAAAGTTCATCAGCTGACTCCTGTGACTCTGTTCAAGAGCCACCCTCCACATATCTAAACAAAAAATAAAAGTTAAGATCTCGCAAGTCAGGCTCCACCCTTGGATCTGACTTGTCCAGTAGTCATAACAACAGTACATAAAAAACAATTCAGAGGGAAAATAATTAATTGGGGGAGGGGCAACGTCAATGGGGCGAGGACAGACCTGGTCCAAACAAATTAGAATCAGATTGGAAGAAAAACTGGAATTGAACAATGGGCTGACTTTACAGAAGTACAATCAGGGTAAATTCCCACGAGGTGGAAAGGTAGGGCAAACAAATCCAGAACTCAGTCGGTGACAAAAGAGATGGTGAGAAATACAAAGCCAAAATATGGTGCAGGTGACAGATATCTAGTTGATAATACAGATGAGAACCAAGCTGAAGAGGTTCAAGGAGGAAAGGAAAAAACAAATATTTGGTGAGCTTTCCCTCTGTAGTCTTCCCCTAGGGAATTTTCACAAGTGGTGCACAATGAGTGCAGTCGATGGCTGCATTAATACAAAAACTTCAAGATATTTTTCTTAAATTAGTCTTTAGAGGGTCTGCAGATTAAGTTTGGGGGAGATTATTCCAGTCCTTAGTTCTTGGGAAAAAGGAGTCAGCAAAGGAAGCACAATGAGGTGGGTACACTTAGAACATAGAACATTACAGCGCAGTACAGGCCCTTCGGCCCTCGATGTTGCGCCGACCTGTGAAACCACTCTAAAGCCCATCTACACTATTCCCTTATCGTCCATATGTCTATCCAATGACCATTTGAATAACCTGAGTATAGAACAAATTGGAGCTGTTGGTTGTAAAACTCTTTGTGTTCAGTAACTTTTGGGATGATGTACTGTTTACAAATTTCCTTTTTGAAGAAGATTGGCTTTGACCTCAACACCTGGGAAGTGTGTGCACTGGACTGCTCAAGATGACGAACTCTGCTTCATCAAGTTCTAGTAGCTAGTTCTGAAGCACAGCGGATGACACAGGTCAAAGACGTGAGAACACGAAGATAGCTCAAGAAGGTGCACCACCCCTCATTGACACAGACTGACCACCTGATTGACTAATGACTTGACTACCAATGTAGAATGAGCTTTTTAGATTTTTCTTCCCGTGGCCTCTTATTTTCCCTTTTCCACCTTCTTTACCATGAACTGACTTCACCATTATCTTCCACAGCCTGTCTATTTTCTCTAATCCGTCGGAAGCAATTTGGAATGCAAATGGCACGATGGCCTTTATTACAAGGGAACTGGAGTACAAGAATAAAAATGTGTTGTTACAAATGGACAAGATTTTGGTGAGACCACATCTGGAATTGTGTGTGCAGTTTTGGTCTCCACATTTAAGGAAGAATATACTTGTATTGGAGCCAGTACAGGGAAGGTTCAGTAAATTGGTCCCTGGGAAGGTGGCATTTGTCCTATGATGAGAGGCTGACCAATTTGGGCTTATATTCTCTGGAGTTAAGAATGAGAAGCAATCTCATTGAAATCTACAAAATTCCAAAGGGGCTTGATGAGGTAGAGGCTGAGAGATTGTTTCAGCTATTTGGGGAGTATAAAACACAGGAGCACAGATGCAGGATAAGGGACTAATCACATAAGACTGAGAGGAAGAGAAATTACTTCACTCAAGCGGTTGTGAATCTTTGGAATTCTCTACCTCAGAGGGTTGTGGATACTGCATTGTTGAATACATTTAAGGCTGGGATATCCAGATTTTTGGTAAGAGATATGGGAAATGGGCAGGAAAATGGAGTTGGAGCCCAATATCAGCATGATCATTTTAAATCAGTCATTTTCAAAGTCAGAGTTGCGACCCACGGGTGGTTCACGTGTGGGTGCCGAGGAGGGTCGTGGACATTCCCAATCACAGGAAGAAATGTCCAAAGGACGCACCTGGCTTTAAAAAATGCCGGCCACGACTGGCTTTCAAAGTGTCGGCCGCCCCTCAGCAGTGCGCAGGCCCGGAGCCCAGCAAGGCAGACTGCCTCCACCTGACAACTCTCTTGCACAGACCCAGGAGCAGATTCTTTTAAAAAAATCAATGGAGTCTTCTAACCAGAAACAACGGCAGAGAGAAGGTTACGCGCCCCGTACACTGAAGTCACGTGCTCTGGGCGCAAGAGAGAGTCTCCATTTTGTAGCTGCCAGCAGTGCTTGTGTGAGCTCCAGGGCCTCTGGTGAACAACCCATGAAGAAGCTGAAAACAGGAACAAAGCAGTATAACGTTGATTTCTTGAGGTATGGGTTTATTAATTGTGCCATTGCAAATCAGGATGCAAATTTCATGTGTGCTATGTGCAGGGAAGTACTGACAAATAAAAGATTAAAACCCTCAAAACATTAAGGACATTTCAAGACTAAGCATGGCGAGTTCAATTGGCAACATGTCTGTCAGGGACAAATAGTGTCTTCTGAAATGTGGAATTAAGATATTGACTGCTATAAAGACTCCTTTGCCTTTAGTAGCTCCATCTTTATGATATACTATGAAACTTTCTGGAAATATTTCTGCAGTGTGAATATGTTTTGTCAAGTCTGGATTCATTACCTATGATAACACCAAGTGGTTTTTTTCTCGGCTGATGAGTAACACCAACCGAGTTACTTTCCCTCGATCACCATTACAATTTATGTTTAAAATCTTGATCAAGATTAATTTGGAACGGTTTTGAAGAGTAGCTCTGGTTTTTGGCTTTTGCCTTGGTTGGATTAGATTGGATTGGTTTATTGTCACGTGTACCAAGATACAGTGAAAAGTATTGTTCTGCGTACAGCTCAGATCATTCCATACATGAAAAGAAAATACAAAGGGCAAACATAAAATACACTGGATGAATAGGGATATCCACTGCTTGCTGAAGTCTAAGTCTGAGGCGTTCAAGTCAGGCGACCCTGACCTATACAAGAAAGCCAGATAAGATCTAAGGAGATCCATCAAAGATGCCAAAAGACAGTACCGGAGCAAGCTCGAGTCCCAGGTGAGCAAAACGGACCCCCGTTGACTATGGCAAGGTCTACAAGACATAACGGGCTACAAGATGAAGGCATGTAAAATAGCCGGCTCCTATGCACCCCTCCCTGATGAGCTCAATGCATTCTATGCATGCTTTGAGCAAGAGGTCAGTGAGAGCACGCCCTCCACCCCAGAAGCCTCGGATGAACTTGTATCTGAGATCACCACTGCAGACGTCAGAGCAGCCTTCTCGAAGGTCAACCCATGGAAAGACACTGGCCCGGATGGGCACTCAGGTCTTGCACGGATCAGCTGGCGGGGGTATTCGCGGACATCTTCAACATCTCTTTACAACAATCTGAGGTCCCTTTCTGCTTCAAGAAGACGACCATCATCCCTGTACCAAAAAAAGGTCAAGCAGCGTGCCTTAATGACTATCGTTCAGTGGCTCTGACGTCCATCATTATGAAGTGCTTTGAAAGGTTAGCCATGGCACGAATCAACTCCAGTCTCCCGGATTGCTTTGATCCACTACAGTTCGCCTATCGCTGCAACAGGTCCACAGCAGACGCCATCTCCATGGCCCTGCACTCAACCCTGGAACACCTAGATAACAAACACACATATGTCAGACTCCTATTCATTGACTCCAGCTCAGCCTTCAACACCATCGTTCCTACGAATCTCATTTCCAAACTCTGTGGCCTTGGCCTCGGCTCCTTCCTCTGCGACTGGATCCTGAACTTTCTAACCCACAGGCCACAATCAGTAAGGATAGACAACAACACCTCCTCCACGATCATCCTCAACACCAGTGCCCCACAAGGCTGTGTCCTCAGCCCCCTACTATACTCCTTATACATCTATGACTGTGTGGCCAAATTCCCCTTCAACTCGATTTTCAAATTTGCTGATGACGCACAGTAGCGGGTCGAATCTCAAACAATGACGAGACAGAGTACAGGAATGAGATAGACAATTTGGTGATCTGGTGCGACGACAATAATCTCTCCCTCAATATCAACAAAACAAAAGAGATTGTCATCGACTTCAGGAAGCGTAGTGGAGAACATGCCCCTGTCTACATCAATGGGAACGAAGTACAAAGGGTCGAGAGCTTCAAGGTTTTAGGTGTCCAGATCACCAACAGCCTGTCCTAGTCCCCCCATGCCGACAATATAGTTAAGAAAGTCCATCGTCGATATATAACGCACAATTGGGTAATCCTGAAACGACTGTATTAGTTAACCGTTGAAATGTGGCTGGGGCGTTTTTCATGCCAAATGGCATAACTTTGAATTGGTATATACCATCTGGAGTCACAAAAGCTGAAATCTCCTTCTCCCTTTCAGATAAAAGGTACCTGCCAGTAACCTTTCAGTAAATCCAATCTGGAAATAAAAGCGGGCTGTCCCACTTTCTCAAGGCAATCCTCCAAACATGGGATAGGATAAGAGTCCATTCTTGTAACTGCATTAACCTTTCTATAGTCCACACACAACTGTTGGGTACCATCTGGTTTAGGTACCATCACTTTGGGTGAGCTCCATTGGCTACAACCCACTTCAATTATGCCATTTTTAAGCATACTCTCAATCTCTTTGTTAACCTGTGCCAATTTTAAAGGGTTAAGTCGATATGGCTGTTGTTTGATTGGAACAGCATTTCCCACATCTACATCATGTATAGTCATTTTAGTCCTTCCCAATTTATCTCCACAAACTTGCCCATGTGATATCAATAACTCTTTCAGGTCAGTTTGCTTTTCCTCTGGAAGATAACTCAACAATTTATCCCAATTTTTAAGAACATCCTCATTTTCCAATTTAATTTGAGGTATGTCAAATTCACAGTCATCTGGATTTGGTTCGTCACTTAGAGTTAGAATCATTAAAACCTCCTCCTTTTTCTCTCCTTCCCTTTCAAAGTACCTTTTAAGTATATTCACATGACACACCCGGTGAGTCTTCCTTCTATCTGGTGTTTTTGCCACATAATTCACCTCACTTAATTTCCTTTCAATCTGATACGGTCCACAAAACCTAGCTTTTAAAAGGTTCACTTACCACTGGTAACAACACTAAAACTTTAACTCCACTGGCAAAACTACAAACTTTGGAGTTCTTGTCCGTTACCCGTTTCATCACATTTTGTGCAACTTTCAAATGTTGTCTAGCCAATTCACCTGCTCTATTTAATCATTCCCTAAAATTTGACACATAATCCAAGATTGTAACTTCCGATTTCTCACCCACCAATTTTTGTTTAATCAATTTAAGTGGTCCTCTTACCTCCAGACCAAAAATTAGTTTAAAAGGGCAAATTTGGTTGACTCATTAGGAGCATCCCTAATTGCAAACAGTCCGAATGGAATTCCTTTATCCCAAACCTCTGGATAATCTTGACAATAAGCCCTCAACATTGTCTTTAATGTCTGATGCCACCTTTATAACGCTCCCTGCGATTCAGGATGGTACGCAGTTGATTTAAATTGTTTTATTCCTAAACTATCCACAACTCCTTTGAATAACTTTGAGGTAAAATTTGATCCTTGATCCAATTGAATTTCTGTGGGTAGTCTATATCTAGTAAAGAATTTAAGTAACCCCTCCACAATCTTTTTAGCTGTAATACTACGTACTGGAATGGCCTCTGGAAACCTAGTAGACACATCCATTATAGTCAAAAGATATTGATTCCCACTTTTTGTTTTAGGAAGCGGTCCTACACAATCAATTCGGACCCTTGTAAAAGGTTCCTCAAATGCTGGAAGGGGTATTAAGGGTGCTGGATTTATCACTGCTTGAGGTTTCCCTATCACTTGCATGTGTGACATGATTGACAAAATTTAACTACATCTTTATGTAGTCCAGGTCAATAAAAATGTTTCTGGATTTTAGCTCGAGTTTTCCTTATCCCCAAATTACCTCCCACTGGTACCTCATGTGCCACTCGCAACACCTCCTTTCTATACCCTACTGGCAATACTACTTGATGAACTTCTGCCCACTTTTCATCCGCCTGCATATGTACAGGTCTCCATTTTCTCATCAAGTCATCACTTTTACGGTAATAACACTCTGGTTTACTATCAGATTCCTCTTCCGTATATGCTTTCTGATATATACGTTTTATTTCTACATCTTTCTGTTGTACCTCCGTCAATTTTCCTGAACTAAAAATATCCGCCTCATCCTCCACCTGTTATTGTTCTTTTTCAACCATTTGATCAAAAATCGTTTCTGATAATTGCACTTCAACTTCATCTTCACTCTTTGATTTCTCCTCTTGTCTTAACCTGTGACTTTGCGACCTTGTTACGACACAATCCAGAAAAACCCCAGGATACTCGTCCTTCAACACTTCAGTTGTCTGATTTTCCACTGGCTTATCAATCACAGTAGGCATCACTCCCATCTGCGATCCAGCTATATTATTACCCAAGATAAACTGTATTCCTGGACAAGATAGTTTCTCTATTACTCCTATTACCACTTCACCACTCTTCAATCTTACCTTATATAATGGAATGCTACTCCTCTCACCCTGAATTCCACATATTACCACTTTTTCTGGCAACATTCTTCCCAACTACATAATTCCTCATCTCTTACCATTAACGACTGACTAGCTCCTGTATCTCTGAAAATTGTGACTTCTTTACCTGCTCCTCCTGATACACATGAGTAAACTTTACCCACAAAAGTAAATTGTTTAAAGAGATCTGGCACCTTCTGATCAATCACCTCTTGATCAGGCTGTACAATCTTTTGCACCTCCTTTGCTTCACTTGGGCTTTCCTTCACCACTTTAACAAACCCCACTGTCTTATCCTGTTTTACCACATCAGCCTTCCCAGTACTTTTCTTCAATCACAAACACTGTGACTTTACATGGCCTAGTTTATTACAGTGAAAACATTTGAAACTTTTCATTTCTTTTCCCCCCTCCTGGATCTCATTGTTAATCTGAGGTACACTCTCCTTATTATCGCCCATCAGATCACCTTTACCTTTACCACTTGAGTATTTCTCATGTCCCCAGTTTCTGTCCCTCACCGGCTGAAACTGACGTCGGAAACCAAGCCTTGATTTATGAACCAATTCATAATCATCTGCCATTTCTGCTGCTAATCTTGCCGTTTTAACCCTCTGCTCTTCAACATGAGTTCTCACTACATCAGGAATTGAATTTTTAAACTCCTCCAAAATTATAATTTCTCTGAGAGCTTCATACGTTTGGTCTATTTTCAAAGCCCTTATCCACCTATCAAAATTACTCTGTTTGAGCCTTCCAAACTCCATGTATGTTTGACCAAATTCTTTCCTTAAATTTCTAAACCTTTGTCTGTAGTCTTCAGTCACTAATTCATATGCACCCAAGATGGATTTCTTCACCTCTTCATATATTCCAGATACCTCCTCTGGTAGTGATGCAAATACTTCACTAGCTCTACCTACCAGCTTTGTTTGAATCAGTAGCACCCACATGTCCTGTGGCCATTTCATTTTTTTAGCTACCTTCTCAAATGAAATGAAAAAGGCTTCCACTTCCTTCTCGTCAAACCTTGGCAATGCTTGGACATATTTAAATAGATTCCCACCAAGCCTTCGACTTTGACGCTCTCTCTCACTATCCTCATCACTATCAACCAACTGCACGTTTCCCTTTACGTCTGCCAATTTTAACTGATTGTCATGCTTCAAGGCCATTTTCTGAAGTTCAAACTCTCTCTCTTTATCTTTTTCCCTGATCTGTATCTCCCTTTCTCTTTCTTTTTGTTCTGCTAGGGCTATTCTTTCTTTTCTCATTTCTTCTCGCTCCTTTTCTTTTTCCTCTCTCTCTCTTTCTTTTTCCTCTCTTTCTCTTTCGTATTCAAGCTGCTTTAATTCTTTCTCATGATCCATTTGTTTAATTTGCAACTGAATTTTTGCCATTTCCAATGAAGCAAACTGTATCTCAGGCAACTTTAAATGCTTAACCACAGCCATAATTACCTCATCTATTCGCATTTTGTCAGGTAATGTTAACTGCAATGTTTTTGCCAAATCTAACAGTCTGCTTTTAGTCTCTGTCCGTAAGGTACTGCGTGTGACCGTCTCCCCCCAAAAAAACATGTGAGCCTCTGAAAGAGCCATTGTCTACAACACACTCCCTACTTAAACTAAAATACCACACCTGAAAAGCAACCACAAAATGGTCACTCACTGTCTTTAAGTTCACTAAGCCAATCCAATAGATAGACTTTTATCCCGGACGAGCCCCCAATTGTTATGGGTCCGGGCTTACAGAACGCCAAAGTGTTTCATGGCGTTCAACCGACAATCTGTTAATAGATTGTGGTGTGGGAAGCACACAGCGTACTTTCCAGGTGTGATACAGCAATTATGGACAAATGGTTTTTAAAACAGAACAATGTTTATTCTATGAACTCAAGTTAACCTTTAAAAAACGAACATTGAATGTCTTAACACCCACTACTTCACAGATAACCCCAAAAGACTACACACTAAATAATCCTTCAAACTGTTCCTTTAAACATCCAAAAGACTTCAAACCTTCAAAAATAATAACACATTCGGTTACATTCAATATATTTATACTCTTTGGATTGCAGACATCAACAGACCAGCTCTGTGTTTCTTCCTGCAGCTCTCAGCAAAACCCACAGATACTCCCAGCTGCCTTCTCAAACTGGAACTCAAAAAAGCAGAAGTGAGCTCAGCTCCCCACACCCTCTGACATCACTTCAGTAATATGATCAGCTCCATTTCTTAAAGGGACATTGCTTAAACATCCGTTTCTTAAAGGTACTCTCACATGTCATCTTGCTATGACTGTCACATTATATTCTGCAGTCTCTCCTTGCTTCCCTATTACGGTATGCATTGTTTGTATAGCATGCAAGAAACAATAATTTTCGCTGTATACTAATTGTCATGTGAATGTCTCTTTAAGAAAAGTGTGCTTTATCAAATGGCTGTAGTGATGTAATTGTGTGGGTGGAGCTGGAAGTTCTTTTTGGCTCTGTGTTTAGATTCGCTTTCAGTTGGAGAGCTGTATTCAAAGCAAGCAGATGTGTATTGATCTCTCTCTCTGTAATCTAAAGAATGTCTGCAGATCACTTGATAATTTCAAAGTAGTACCAGTTTCTGTCAGGAATGCAAACCTACTGACTTTGTTAAAAAGTTTTTTTTTTGACTTATGGATGTTGTTTGGAAAGTTATTAAGGGTTATCTATAGAGTATTGTATTTTTTGGGGGGTTATCAGTGTTGGTAGTTGATAAGATGTTTACTGTGGGTTTATAAAATGTTAATTGGATTCATAGAAGAAACATTGTTTTTGTTTAAAAATACTTTTAGTTCTCTGTTGCATCACACCTGTAAAGTGGGCCCTTGTGCTCCCCATAACCAAGATCTATTCAAAGTTGTGGGTGAGGTGAACTCCATAATATACTTTGGTGTTCTCTAAATCCTGGCCCATAATACTAACACATGTGACAATAATAAATCAAATCAAAAATCAAGCACAATGTAAATGTTTCATTGCCACGTGTACCGAGGTACAGTGACAAGTATTGTTCTGTGTACAATCCAGACAGACCATTCCACACATAAAAAAAACAGAGGACATACATAAATACAAAATGTAAATACATCGACACAGGCATCGAGTGAAGCATACAGGAGTGTAGTTCTGTTCAGTAGAGAAGATGTGTGAAGAGATCAGATCAGTCCATAAAAGGGCAGTTTAGGAGTCTGGTAACAGTGGAGAAGAAGCTGTTTTTGAATCTGTTAGTGCGTGTTCTTAGACTTTTCTATCTTCTGCCCATTGGAAGAAGTTGAAAGAGTGAATAAGCCAGGTGGGAGGGGTGTTTTATTATGCTGCCCGCTTTCCCAAGGCAGCAGGTGGTATCGACAGAGTCAATGGATGGCAGGCGGGTTCGCATGATGCTCACGACTCTGTCATTTCTTCTGGTCTTGGGCCGAGCAGTTGTCATACCAGGCTGTGATACAGCCAGATAGGATGCTTTGTATGGTGCAACTGTAAACGTTGGTAAGACTCAACGTGGACATGCCAATTTTTCTTAGTTTCCTGAGAAAGTATAGGCACTCCTGTGCTTTCTTGGTCGTAGGGGCGACATGGGTGGACCAGGTCAGATTGTTGGTGATGTGCACACCTAGGAATTTGAAGCTGTCAACCATCTCCATCTCGGCCACGTTGATGTAGACAGGGGTGTGTACAATACTTTGCTTCCTGAAATCAATGACCAGCTCTTTAGTTTTGCTGACATTGAGGGAGAGATTGTTGTTGTTCTCTAACTCCCTCCTGTTCTCTGACTCAATGTTGCTCAGGATCCGACCCACTACGGTTGACTTGGAAACTTGTAGTGGAGGACCTCATGCAGGTCTGGTTACATGTGACCATCTATCTTTTGATCCTGTTAAATTGAGCCTTAGTGGAGCCATTTGACTTTTCTGCCTGTGTTGTTTCACTTTGGATTGACTTACTTTCACCCATCTATGTTCTGCTAATTTTAACTTCACTGGTGTAAATTTCCTTGCAAGTACTTTGGCTTGTGGTTCATTTGGCTTACAGGATGCTGATAAGCAATCACATATGTTCCTAGTATCTGGGTTGAATCCAACAGTCCATGTATTCAACTATCACAAGCATGACAGGGCCACACAGCGTCTATGTAATATGGTGACAGTGTGTAGTACCCTCAATAACGACACAAGAGTGTAGACTGGTAAATGAAGGCTTTAATAAGCAGACAACTAGTCAGTGACCGAGATGTGAGCTTACTGAGTGCCACCTACAGGGTGTCACCTTATATACGGCTCCCTGGTGGGTTCCAAACCCGGTCTTAAAGGGGCATCACCTACATGGTGTTAAGGGTGCAGTAATCATTCATCACACAGTGTCTCATCTGGTGCTTCAGAACAACTGTTATGATACCACCTCAAGCAACTGGAGCACATGATACAGTCTGTTTTACAGGCATAATAAAAGTGTTCGCAGTGCCACTTCACTTTGCGATCTCCTTGTTTAATGCCTCTACATCTAGTTTAATTTAGTCCAGGATTAACATTAATGTCTCCAGTTAGTAAATAAGAAAAGTAAAGAGAGAGCATAAGTAGATAATGGCAGCTAACATAAACCAAAAGTCCTTGATAGGTATATAAACAGTAAAAGGATGGTCAAAGGAGGTGTGAGGCCAGTTGGGATTTAAAAGTGAATTTATGCATAGGGGCCTAGATTTGGTTATAAATGAGTGCTTTTCATCTGTTTCTACCATGGAAGATGGTGCTGCCAAAGTCGTATTGGAAGGTGAGTTAGTTGAGGCACGAGATGTGCTAAAACTTAATCAAGAGGAGCTATTATATAGGCTGGTTGTACTTAAAGCTGGTGAAGTCACCAGGGCCAGATGAAATGCCAGATGAGAGAGACAAGGGTGAAAACACCCTTAGATTCAGGGGTAGCACCACAGGACTGGAGAATTGCAAATGGTCCACCCTTGCTCCAAATAAAACCCAAAGATAAGCCCAGCAACTACAGGCCAATCATTTTAACATTGTTCATGGAAAAGCTTTTAGAAATATAAATTCAAGACAAAATTAACAGTCACTTGGATAAATGCAGATTAATTAAGGAGAGCCAGTATGGATTTGTCCAGGGCAAATCATGTGTAACTAATTTGCTTGAGTTTTTTGCTGAGGTCGGACCAAAGAGGGTTTTGCCGTTGCTGTGGCATAATGGACTTCCAAAAAGTATTTGATAAACTTCGGGACCCACGCCGACCAACCTTTACGACACGCGGCGTTTGCTTTCCTTTAATGTGAAAGGGAAGCCTGCTCAGTCCTCACAATCTCACTCCAATCAGATTCACAGGAGGAGAGCACATATCAGGTGCCATCTTCATCTTTGTGAGAACGGAAAATTCAACCTCATTAATGTAGCTCATCGTGAAGGGCCATTTCAACAAAATGCTTGTTTTACTCAGCACTGATATTCCTGGGAGATGCTACTCTAAAATGCTGGCAGCCTCATGGGCTTTTGGCATGTTTTTAATGTGCTGTCACAGGTCAGGTACAGCAGCGTAGTCTTTTTATTTGGAGTCAGCTGTAGGTTAATAACTGTCTCTGGGGTCTCAACTTCAAAAGGAATGTTTCACTCACCACTTGCCATTTAAAATGTGAAATTTCTCCTCTCATTTTCCAATACTTCCTGCATATAACACACATGGGCTTTGCATTGGCACAATTGAAAAAAAAAAACATACCTCAAGAAATCATCTTTATACTGTTTTGGTTCTAAGTTTCTTTGGTAAGTTTCTTCTTTGTAGGCTGTTAACCAGAGGCCCTGGAGCTCTGTAGAGGGCTAACAATTCTTCCCCTGAGCATCTCTCTCCAGCAGATTCAGATACGAGATCCTGGCTAGTAGGTACTTGGTCTATTTGTATCTTTGGCCATCTCTTTCTTGTAAGAAAATGATTCATTTTCACAGTCCTCTTGCTTTGCTTGCCAGCAGCTAGAAAATGGAAGAAGCTCTCCTCCGTAATTTGGCACCAAAAGCACATGCATACAAGGGCGATTGGCGTCAAGAATCAATGCGGGGCATGTGACTTGCTCACTGTTGCCGCTTATGGCTGGAAAACTGCATACAGCCTCAATTTGTTCTCATTTAAAAGGTGGCAGTGACTGCCATTCTCAATTGAAATGCCGGTAGCAGCCATTGGGCACTTCTCCTGCAATCAGGACCACTGCGGGAATGCCGCAACCGATCACTCCGGGAACCTCCTGACACCCGCCCAAGACCTGCCCCCGGGCCACGACCTGCACTTTGGAAACAAAATCCTGGGCTGGTGGAATGGGCAGAAAAGTGGCTGATGAAATTTAATGACGAGAAGTGAAAAGTGATTCATTTTGCTGGGAAGAATGGGGAGAGACAATGTAAAATAAAGGGTAAAATTCCCAAGGAGGTGCAGGAGCAGAGTGACTTGGAGGTAAATGTGCAGAGATCATTAAAGATGGTAGAGCAGGTTAACAAAGTCTTTAATAAAGCATTTTTGATCCTAAGCTTTATAACTGGAGGCAAAAGCAAGGAGGGTCTGGGAAACAGGCATAAAACACTGGTTGGCCTCAACTCGAGTATTCTATCCAATTCTGGGCACCACACTTTAGGAAGGCAGCAGAGAGGGTGCAGAAAAGATTCACAGGAACGTTTCCAGAGGTGGGGAACTTCAACTAAGTGGGAAGGTTTCGAGAATCTGCTGTTCACCTGAGAGAAGGAATGATTAAGAGGCTATTTGATTGAGGTGTTCAAAATCATGAGGGGTCTGAGAGATACGGAGGTACTATTTCTGTTGGCTGAGGGGGTCAAGAATCAGGCGTCACCATTATTTCTACCAAAACATCCAGGTTATTAAATTTAAATGAACTGGATCAGATGATAAAAGACTGCAAAGCAGCAGGTGGGATCAGGAGTCTAGCAATCCTGCTGCATCAATTACCACCACAGAGTATTTGGCTTTAAATGCAAACTCAGAAGTGGAATTTAAGGACTCCTTTGTCTATTGCTCGATTTCTTCTGTCCAGTCTGTTTTCAGTTTTGAAAGACAGAATATATCAAGTATTCCATGATACAGAGTATATATTGTTCCTTTGTAAAATGCAGTGAAATAAAGTCTAATCTGTTCGATTTTAAAGAAAATGATATCATTCAGTCACATAAATTTACCATCCAGTATTGCTTATTATGAAACCCACTACCATACCCCCAAACACACACCCATCTAAAACAAAAAATTCCCATGCACCTCATCTGAAAGGGCATCAGTCGGAGTCGGTTTCAAACATGCAATACAGCTCAAATTCAGATTACATCACAAACCACATTTGAATAATTTAACAAATCAACGCTATGATGTGACCACAGTTTAATGCAATCCATCCTGTGTCTTATTCTGTACATGGCTCATTCGTCAATTTTAACTGTAGTTTATAACAATTATCCATTGAGGTATCTCTTTTAATGGCTCCCCCAATGATTCATTAGGTATCTTTTGATATGGGTACTGAGGCACACAAACAAGGAAGGTCCCAATTTTAACCTTGATTTTTGCCACATTTGGCCTGAGTCACATGAGTTGAAATATTATAATTGGCTTCAGCAACCCTGGGCTAGACAGAGGAAAAATAAATGACCCATTCCGGATTGCTATCTGGTGACGCCAGATAAATCAGTGCACGGTACATGTAAATATCCAAGCTGACAGGAACAATCCCAGCTTAGAATCCCCCTTCAAATGAACAGCCTGTAATAATTATTATCTTTGTTCAAGCATAAAGATCGATCAACATGGATAAATTGCTAGAAAGTTGGTGTCTATGAAACTAAACCTCAGCATGGGTCATCTTCTCCAGAAGAAAACAAAGACCAAAAATATCAATTATGAATCTGTGAAATAAACACAGCAAAAAGTGAAGGAAATAAGTAACTTCACAAACGGAACTTCTGAACACTGTCGTGAACATAGGCACTGTACCTCAGTGGTAAGCCTTCAATTGATTGAAATTTATTAATTTGACTGGTTAATAAATAGTTGACTGCACACTAAATACTTGCATAATACAACAATAAAAATGTCAGAAAACAGACATATAGCTCAAGATTTCCAGATGTAACCAAATGCCACAAGTATAATAGAATTAAACATCAGGAGAGAATATATCCTTTTTGTCAATGTCTGTAGATGGAGCACAGCCCTAAATTTTTAATAGATTATTAAAAGAAATATTACATTGTTATACAAGTGAAACATGAAAGATTTTCCATCCACGATAAAAGCCTTCAAACATTTATTTTAATCGTACCTCATTTAAGTAGTGCATCCCCAAAAAATTTCCAATAATATAAAGATTGAATAATCTTTATATTATAAAATAGCATCTAATGTTATGTGGATTAAATATATTTATATATATTTATTTAAAACAAAATAAAAATTTTAGAGTACCCAATTCATTTTTTACAATTAAGGGACAATTTAGCGTGGCCAATCCACCTATCTTGCACATCTTTGGGTTGTGGGGGTGAAAATCACACAAACACGGGGAGAATATGCAAACTCCACACGGACAGTGACCCAGAGCTAGGATCGAACCTGGGACCTCGGCGCCGTGAGGCAGCAATGCTAACCACTGTACCACTGTGCTGCCCCATATATATATTTATAGTGTGGAAGGGGATGATTTAGTTGATCATGTCTGCATTGGTAGACAAATGCCATTCGGTCTGTCGTGATATTGTGTAATGTAAACGTGCTCGGCAGAGCAAGGGTTAATGCGGGACTGGAGAAGAGCCCAGTGTTATGTGCAGAGTCATATGGTAATATACTGAGAATACAGTCGAGAAGGAACACATGGCAAGCAGACAGTCTGCATGGTGAATAGCACCATGCAGGATAATAACTTAAATAGTTAAAGATTACAATTAAAGGGTTCATATTTAAACTTACAAATCTCAAGATCATCTCATTGAGAGATCTAAAGAACTCAGATCTCAGCCTAATCCTACTTTCCACCTTTTGTCCTTGGCCAGATAGGCAACAGCACTTCAAGTACTTTAAGAGCGTTTTGGCCTCCGCCACCCTTAAGGCAGTGAGTGCCAGATCCTCATCATCCTTTAGGTCAAAAAAGTTGCCCTCAAATCCCCTCAAACTCCTACCCTTCTCCTTAAATTTCTGCTCCCTGGTTAATACCCCTTCAATTGGGGGAAGACAGTGGTTTAGTGATAATGTCACTGGACTAATAACTATACATAGAAACATACATCGAAAAGGAGGTGGTGATTTGGCCCTTTGGGCCTGCTCCGCCATTCATTATGATCGTGGCTGATCACCAAATTCAATACCCTGATCCTGCCGTTCTCCCATATCCCTTGATTCCCTTTAGCCCCAAGAGCTGTATCTAATTCCTTCTTGAAATTATACAACGATTTGGTCTCAACTACTTTCTGTGGTCGTGAATTCCACAGATTCACCACTCCCTGGGTGAAGATATTTCTCCTCAGCTCAGTCCTAAAGGTTTATCCCTAATCCTCAAACTATGCCCCCAGTTCTGCACTCCCCCACCATCGGGAACATTCTTTCTGAATCTACCCTGTCTAATTTTGTTCGAATTTTATACTCTCTCACTCTTCTAAACGCCAATGAATATAATCCTAACAGACTTAGTCTCTCCTCATGACAGTCCCACCATCCCAGGAATCAGCCTGATTAACCTTCGCTGCACTCCCTCCACAGCAAGAACATCCTTCCTCAGATAAGGTCACTAAAAATTCATATAATATGGCAGGTGTGACCTCACCAATTGCCGATACAATTGCAGTAAAACTTCTCTATTCCAACTTTTCACAATATACGTTAATGATCTGGAAGGAGGAACTGAAGGCACTGTTGCTAAGTTTGGAGATGATACAAAGATCTGTAGAGAGACAGGTAGTATTGAGGAAGCAAGGGGGCTGCAGAAGGATTTGGACAGGCTAGGAGAGTGGGCAATGAAGTGGCAAATGAAATACAATGTGCAAAAGTGTGAGGTTATACACTTCGGAAGGAGGAATTTAGGTATAGACTATTTTCTAAATGGAGAAATGCTTAGGAAATCAGAAGCACAAAGGGACTTGGGAGTCCTTGTTCATGATTCTCTTAAGGTTAACTTGCAGGTTCAGTTGGCAGTTAAGAAGGCAAATGCAATGTTAGCATTCATGTCAAGAGGGCTAGAATACAAGACCAGGGATGTACTTCTGAGGCTGTACAAGGCTCTGGTCAAACCCCATTTGGAGTATTGTGAGCAGTTTTGGGCCCCGTATCTAAGGAAGGATGTCCTGGCCTTGGAAAGGGTCCAGAGGAG
This sequence comes from Scyliorhinus torazame, assembly GCF_047496885.1. NCBI lineage: Eukaryota > Metazoa > Chordata > Chondrichthyes > Carcharhiniformes > Scyliorhinidae > Scyliorhinus > Scyliorhinus torazame. The sequence goes on from NC_092715.1 coordinate 78,446,898, forward strand.
GTTCACAAGAGTGATCCTTGGAATGAACAGCTTGTCATATGAGGAACGGTTGAGGGCTCTGGGTCGGTACTCGTTGGAGTTAGAAGGACGAGGGGGGATCTTATTGAAACTTACAGGATACTGCCAGGCCTGGATAGAGTGGACGTGGAGAGGATGTCTCCACTTGTAGGAAAAACTGGAACTAGAGGACACCATCTCAGAATAAAGGGACGATCCTTTAAAACAGAGATGAGGAGGAATTTCTTCAGCCCGAGGGTGGTGAATCTGTGGAACACTTTGCCACAGAAGGCTGTGGAGGCCAAATCACTGAGTGTCTTTAAGGCAGAAATAGATAGATTCTTGATTAATAAGGGGATCAGGGGTTATGGGGAGAAGGCAGGAGAATGGGGATGAGAAAATATCAGCCATGATTGAATGACGGAGCAGATTCGATGGGCCAAGTGGCCTAATTCTGCTCCTATGTTTTATGGTCTTATGGAACACAACTTCCCCATTTGCACCAAATCAAACCCTTTCATAATCTTGAAAACCACTATCGGGTCACCCATCAGTCCTGTCTTTCCTCAAGATAGAGTTTCATTCCATACGATTTTTCCTGATAGATATAACCGTTCAGTTCTGATGTCGTTCTAGAAAATATTTAGTGTATTTTTATACATTTATTTCTCTCGTCCAAATCATTAATATATAATGTGAACAGTTGGGGTCCAAGCACAGATCCCTGCTGTACCCCACTGCCAATCAGAAAAAGACCCATTTATTCCAACGCTTTGCCTCCTTTCTGCTAACCAGCATTCTACCCATCTCAAGACATGACCCGCATTCCCATGCGCTTTAACTTTAGTAAACTTTAGATCACATAGTAATCTGCTATGTGAGACCTTGTTGAAAGCCTTCTGAAAGTCTAAATAAACCACTTCCACTGGCTCTCCCTCGTCAACTCTGCTAGTTACATCTTCAGAGAATTCCAGTAAATTTGTCAAGCATGGTTTCCGTTTCGTAAATCCATGCTGACTTTGTCGATTAAACTACTCCTTTCTAAATGCTGTGCTATGAAATGCTTGATAATGGATTCTAAGGGCAGCACGGTGGTGCAGTGGTTATCACTGCTGTCTCAGGGCGTCGAGGTCCTAGGTTCAATCCCAGCTCTGGGTCACTTTCCATGTGGAGTTTGTACATTCTCCCCGTGTTTGCATGAGTTTCGCCCCCAAAACCCAAAAGATGCGCAGGGTAGGTGGATTGACCACGCTAAATTGCCCTTTAATTGGAAAAAATGAATTGGGTACTCTAAATTTATTTTCAAAAAGGTAATGGATTCTAGCAATTTCCCAACTCCTAGGCCCCTGGACTCACTGATCTATAGTTCCCTGTTTTCTCTCTACTTCCCTTTTTGAATAGTGTATTTATATTAGCTACCCTCCAATCTGTAGGAACATTTCCAGAATCCAAAGAATTTTGGAAAATGACCACCAACAGATCTACTATTTCTAGGGCTACTTCCTTAAGTACTCTGGGATGAATATTATCAGGCCCTGGAGATTTATCCACCTTCAATCCCATTAATTTCCCCAAAACCATTTCTCTACTAATATTAATTTTCTTCAGATCCTCTCTAAAACAGTGTTTCTCAGAACATCTGGTACATTATTCATGTCTTCCTTTGTGAAGACAGAGCAAAGTACGAATTTAGTTCCTCAGCCATTTCTTTGTTCCCCGTTATTAATTCCCCCGTTTCTTAATCAATCCCTTGGCCGGCTTTTCCTGAATTTTAAACTGTTCCCAATCCTCGGGTCTGTTGCTTTTTCTTGCTAATTTGTATGCTTCTTCTTTGAATCTAATACCATCTCTAACTTCCCTAATAAGTCATGGTTTGATGACAGTTCCCTTTCCACTCTTGCGCTAAATGGGAATAAGCAACTTTTGGAGTTCAGCTGTTTGTTCTTTGAATACCTGCCATTGTCCTTCCTTTCAGTAATGTCCTTCCTTTCAGTAATGTTTCCCAGTCCATCATAGCTAACTCTGGCCTCATACCATCACAGTTACCTTTATTGAGATTCTGGACCCAGGTCTCAGAATCAACCATCTAACTATCCATCTTGATAACGAATTCTATCATATTATGGTCATTTGTCCCCAAGGATTCTCTCACAACTAGATAGCCAACTAATCCTTTATTATTGCACAATACCCAGACCAAGATGGCCTGTTCCCCTGTTCTTCAATGCATTGGTCCAGAAAACCATCCCAGAAATGCCTTCTCTATTGCACTGTGCATAATTTGACTTACCCAATCTATGTATACCCATAATATCAGATGTTCCTTTATCACATGCATCTCTGATTTCCCGTCTAATGCTATTCCCAACATTACCACGAACGTTTGGTGGTCTGTATACTACCCCTATCAATGTTTTTGCCCAGTAGCGTTTCTTAACTTGGCCCATACAGATTCCACATCATCTAATATCTTTCTTCAATATTGTATCAATATCTTCTTTAATCAACAATGCAACTCCACAACCTTTTCCTTTCTGTCTCTCAGTCCTAAAATTTGAATAGCCCTCGATGTTTAGCTCCTATCCTTGGTCACCTTGGAGCCATGTCTTTGTAATCCCAACTATATCATACCCCTTTATATCTATCTGTGCAACCAATTCATCCATTTTATTTCAAATGCTCTGAGCGTTCAGATAAAAAACCTTAAGGCTAGTTCTTCTAAAGTTCCTTGTCCCATCACTACTATTTTGTACTGTGTCCTCGTCTATTCTGGTCCTCGATTCCTCTGCCTATCACTTTTCTTATTCTCCTTGCTGTCTTTTTCTCTTGTTCTTGATTCCCCCTGCTCCGAATCCTTACATAGGTTCAATCCAGAGGGTCAGGCTATCACTTGGGAGAGATGTGTTCAAATTCCAGCAGGACAACTTGTGGAATTGAAATTCAATTACTTTAATTTTTTAAAAAAAATTTAGGGTACCCAATTCATTCTTTTCCAATTAAGGGGCAATTTAGCGTGGGCAATTCACCTACCATGTACATCTTCAAGTTGTGGGGAGAAACCCACACAAACACGGGGAGAATGTGCAAACTCCACAGACAGTGACCCAGGGCCGGATCGATCCTGGGACCTCAGCGCCATGATAATTACTTTAATTTAACTTTTTTAATAAATTAAGTTACGTCCATTCATTTCATTATTAACAGTGCAATATTTTAATACAATATTAAATCTAGTCGTGCAATAGTCACAAAAAGACTTAGGGCCAGATTATCGTGGAGCAGGCAGCAAGGTCAAGTCAGGAAACCTCCTGACTCAGCATACCAGTCTCCATTAAAAAGGTCCCTGCCAGCCATATTTTCATTCTGGGGAGGTGAGGGTGGAGTAAAACAACCCACCACCATCAGAGGCAGGTGCTAAGTGGCAACAGAGACAGGTGAAGGGCCAGGCCAGAAGGTCCGCCTCCTATTCCTGGGACATTGGACCAGTTTTAACAATAGATTTCAGGACCTTAACTCCTTCCCCACCCACCCCACATGCTACCTCATATTCCCCATGCCTCTCTGTAACCTCCATAGCCATTCATCCATTATCCACTATGGGCAGGAATAGAGCTCCCACTCTAACACACTGAGAAAAAAAACTCTCATTCATAAAATCCATTCAAAAATAATAAATCCCGTCAAGTGGTAAGCCTGTTGTAAAAACAAACATATATTTTACTGAACAGATCAAAGACAAAGTGGGCGGCACGGTGGCACAGTGGTTAGCACTGCTGCCTCACAGCTCCAAGGTCCCATGTTCAATTCCGGCCTCGGGTAACTGTGTGGAGTTTGCACTTTCTCCCCGTGTCTGTGTGGGTTTCCTCCGGGTGGTCCGGTTTCCTCCCACAGGCCAAAGATGTGCAGGTGAGGTGGATTGGCTATTCTAAATTGCCCCTTAGTGTCTTAAAGGTTAGGTGGGGTTACTGAGTTACGGGGCTAGGTGGAGGTGTGGGCTTCAGTCGGGTGCTCTTCCCGAGGGCTGGTGCAGTCTCGATGGGTCAAGTAGCCTCCTTCTGTACTGTAAATTCTATGGTTTCTATATAATTATTTAATAACCATGAAATATTGTCAAAACGTGAACACAGCCCCCTACTGAGATAAATGGTTCCAAAGTGTTTGACATTCAGTTAAGCATTCATAATGGGCTCAGCTGTAATAACAAATCACTCCCAATGCAAGCAATAGCATCTACAGAATCTTAAAAAAACAGATGGCCTTTGTCTTTCTAAGCTACACCAGACATCCTGTCAATCAAAGAAGTCCAGGAGAATAGACAGAATGTAATGCCCTCCCCTCAGGCAAATTTGGAAGTGGAGGCATTGAATCGGGCGTACGGTTGTGGGGTCTGAACCCGTCCACATTTCTGCCCCAATTAAGTCCAGAGCAGGAATACCTATAGATGACCTTCGAGCACTGATGCCAATTGAGGTTTTTAAGTGAAAAATATGCCCATTTAAGAGCCTCATTCTGCCACCACAGGCATTCAACATGAGATAAGCACAGCAGTTGCCGTGTCGGGAACCTGAAAAGCAAATCCTATCATGTTTGCATGCGTGATCCTGGGAGGGTCCTGCCTGATTGAGGGGCCTGGCATCAGATTGGTGGGCTTCCATTGAAGCCACCAACCTGCTCTTTCTTCTGACACCCCCGCACCCCTATAGCCATCAACCCCCTCCTTGCGCTTCCCATGCTCCCTCGCCCACCTGTGACATATCACAGAAATCACAGAATTTACAGTGCAGAAGGAGGCCACTCGGCCCATCGAGTCTTCACCGGCTCCTGGAAAGAGCACTCCACCCAAGCCCACACCTCCACCCCATCCCAACAACCCCACCCAACACTAAGGGCAATTTTGGTCCCAGGAAAGGTCCACCACTGGCCACTCAAGTGACCTTCTTCTGCACTGTTGATTCCATGCAGATTCTATTATCATGGTTTCCTTCAAACTCCATATCTGTGCAGGAATCCATCTGTTCATCATGAGTTCAGTCACTGGTAGTTATCAATTGTTTCACTGCCTTCCCTCACTGCTTCTGCCATCTTGCCTGACGTCGTCAGATAGTTATTTGACAGGTTAAACATTTCCACTTCTTAATAAGTTTAAAAAATTGTCAGAAAATCATTCTTCCCTTTTAGTGCCATCTTCCTGCAACGCCAAAGTCGATATTTTTGTGAGATGCGTACATCTCAACTTTTTCAGCAATCAATGCATTCCAAACTTCCACATTCCATCTCAATATAAATATATTTTTACCTATGTTCAATTAAGTATTAACCACTTCCATTCTTAAAGACAGCTTAATTGCTTTTGACCAAGACTATCTATTATATGCAATGACTTGGGCGATTAAGATCGACTCAACAGACATCTGAATGGTCTGGATATTGTCCAGTTGACGTTTGTGAAACAGTGGCCAGGATTTTACAAGGCATTTCTGTGAAGTTTGGGCAACTCATATCTGCCACTAATAGATGTCTCAACTCCATTTTATATTCTTCAGGATGGGTAATTAATTATCTGCAATCGGAGTTCCATCCCTTTCAACGAGGAGGTCCCGTCCCCAAGGACTGCTAGCCACTCAGAGGATCTGCAGCTCTTCAATTCCAGCAGTGCCACTGGGCAGCAGTTAAATGCAGGAGCTGGAAATATTCAAAGGATCATGGTGAATTCCAAAAATTGGCTTTGCTGACCTTCATGCATGTAGATGATCTATATTTAGTCTGATTCTTCAAGCGTTCCCCAGCAGTCCTGTTGTTTGGCACAGCCCACCAGCTTAGAAGCAAAGATAAGTCTTCACCTAATAATAATAATCTTTACTGTTGTCACGAGTAGGCTTACATTAACATTGCAATGAAGCTACCGTGATACTCCCCTGGTCGCCACACTCCGGCGCGTGTCCGGGTACACGGAGAGAGAATTCAGAATGTCCAATTCATCCAATAAGTACATCTTTCTTTTGGGTATATCGGACTTGTGGGAGGAAACCGGAGCACCTGGAGGTTTCTATTAGCACCTAATTCTATTACTATCTGTCCAGGAGAGAAGTGCCTGTCACACATGTAGATTTTAAGTCAGCAGGATTAATAGCTTTTTGAGTCTAACTTAAGGATATTTGTACAATAATTTTTAATTGATATGGTCATACATAGTTGCTTTGGGACAGAGTAATAACTCGGGAAACCACAAGAGATGATTAAACACCTGTACTTAAGGGAGAAGGGAAATGTGGCAGACTGTAGGCTCACAGATTGCATGGTAGAAGCTTTTCATGTAAATTCAATTCCACAATGGCAGGGTGGGCACACAGACAAGAATTTTAGGTTTGACTTGATTAACATTTTTTTTTATTTTAAGAAAAGCAAGTGTATTGTTACCAGTCAAATCCATTGACTGTAATCTTTGCAAAACAGGCTATTCTTAGATTCATTTTGGATTCGTAAATTCAATGCCCTATTACTGAGAGCGTTCAAACTACAATAAAGGGCCCGATTTTATCTCGTAAAAATATTCCTAAGAGGAAACTAAAAATAACTGGAATATTGAGCTAAAAGGAACGTGGATAGCAGGGAACTGCTCCTGTTTCTGAAATTCAGACTAAAAGTCAACGCTGATGAATTTTCCACAGTTAACCTATGTGTGCTGCTGCATTACACTAAAATGTGTTTCATAAAGAAAAAATAAAATTATTTATCCTATTTTGGCACATCTCTATGGAACTTTGAAAGAAAACATCATTGTAATCAGTTAATAATGGAAGATTAGTAAGTGAGATTTGTTATGCTAACAGCAACTGAACACTACCCTTGCCTTTTTCAATACAGAAAAAAACATGCACATTAAGGGGGAGGAGTCAGTTATACAGCTGCATCTCAGTGCTGGTGCGCTTCCAACTTCCCAATTTGATGCTGCAGACACGAAAAGGATTGGATGAAACAAGAAACACTGCAACAATGTTTGCAAGAGGGATACGTGGATTTGTAAAATTTTCCACCTTCAACATAAAAATTGAGTGTTTTATTTTCCTTATATTAGATCGCAACTGGAGTCCAGATTCAGAATTAACAGCATTGCCCTGAAATATTTAATTGATCATTTAAGGATCATGTCTGGTCCAAATAGATTCATGTTTAAGACATTTTGCAAAGCTAGCAACACATAAATATATTGACAAAGCAAGTTGTTCATTCCACTGGACAAGGCAAATACTTTGTGCTGTGTATTCATGTTTGTTCCTGGTTGGAACAAGAGTCTGATCACGTGACGTATTAATTACATCATCGGCCGTTTGCATGGGCAAACGAGCAGTCTATTCTAACAGCCTGTAGAGTAAACACCTTCCCAATAAAACTCTTGTTTGTTAGTACCTTCTTAGTCTGCAAGTCTATCCTTTAAAAATACCACAAAGAACACTGGACACGAAGGGGTCCGAACCATGTAGGCAGATTCCCAGAGAACTAAAAAAAGAGATAGAAAAACCGTCAATCTGTGCACAGATATCCGAAAATGATTACAGAGCTAAACACTTTGCTACACCAAAGTTGGTGACGGAGGGGTGCCAAATGTCGGTAGCAGCCATAGAAGGAACTGAAATTTAAATGTAGATTTCAGAGGAAACAACATCGAAAAGAATCTCGCCACATGCCCTGCTCGGAAAGATCTGGGACTGGACGAGGAGTCGCAAGTACCCTGCAACAATTGTTTAGAGCCATGGGTGTTCCAAAACTTTTAAGAAAACAGGCAGAGCAACATTCAACCTTCTGTGAAGTCTGGTGCAGCCAGAAAAACAGGCTCAAAAACCTATGATGCAATTGTGGAGATATTGCAGGGCGACTTCTCACCTAAACACTTGGTCATCGTGGAGAGGTTCAGGTCGTAAAGGTAACCAACAAAAAGGTGAATCAATCACACAGTTTGTAGCCCTTTTGAAGAAATTAGCTGAATACTGTGAATTTGGAGATGTCTTGAATTACACCGTAGTGTGAGGGTTACGAAGTGAGGCTATCCAAAAAAGGCTGTTAACATAAAGCAATTAAAACCTAAAGAAGGCTTTAGAAGTAGCAATCTCTACGTAATTAGCAGCTAAGGAAGCTCAATAGTTCAGTTCCAGGACTAGAATCCATAAAATGTCGGCTGAGACACAAACACTAGCACAAGTTCAAAATTGCCACCAATGTGTAAAAACGGCATGCAGCAGCAGACTGCTGGCGCAAAGGTGCAAAATGCAGGAATTGTGGCTAAACAAAACGGTGCGAATCAGTCCGGCATCGCGCCGCCCCAAAGATGCGGAATTCTCCGCATCTTGAGGGGCTAGGCCCGCGCCGGACTGATTTCCACCCCGCCAGCTGGCGGGAAAGGCCTTTGATGCCCCGCCAGCTGGGCCGGAAATGACTTTGACGTGTGGCGCATGTGCGGGAGCGTCAGCGGCCGCTCACGGCATCCCCGCGCATGCACAGTGGAGGGGGTCTCTTCCGCCTCCGCCATAGTGGAGACCATGGCGAAGGCGGAAGGAAAAGAGTGCCCCCACGGCACAGGCCCGCCCGCGGATCGGTGGGCCCCGATCGCGGGCCAGGCCACCCTGGGAGCACCCCCCGGGGCCAGATTGCCCCGCGCCCCCCCCCCCCCCAAGACCCCGGAGCCTGCCCGCGTCACCTTGTCCCGCCGGTAAGAGAGGTGGTTTGATTCTCGCCGGCGGGACAGGCATTCCAGCAGCGGGACTTCGGCCCATCGCGGGCCGGAGAATCGCCGGGGGGGGGCCCGCCAACCGGTGCGGCGCGATTCCCACCCCCGCCGAATATCCGGTGCCGGAGAATTCGGCAACCGGCGGGGGCGGGATTCACGCCAGCCCCCGGCGATTCTCCGACCCGGCGGGGGGTCGGAGAATCCCGCCCCAGGTTCCAAACAAGAGCTATAAAAAGCACGAATCAAGTGTATCAAATGGAAAACCGAATGGAGGATAAAGGATCAACATGATACAAAATCAGCGCGAAAAAGGACCAGAGTCAGTCACAGTCAGTTGACGAACTGTCGTTGAACGTACTGGGTGCAACAAACCGTTACTGGGTCACTCCTCTACTGGACTGATAACCAGTGAAAATGGAGGTGGACACTGGAGCAGCAGTTTCATGGGTACCAGAAACTGCTGACCAAGACAAACTACGACATATTGCCTTAAAGTCCTCAAAAGATAATACCAAAATCCTATACTCGGAAAGTGGTTCCACTGAGTGACCGTATCAATGTAAATGTGCAGCTAATGTCAGACCACAGACTCGTTGCTGCATGTCATTAAAGGTAACCACCCAGCCGTAAATGGGGAGAACCTGGCTGGAGAGGAACAAGCTAAACTGGGCCAAGGTGAATCTCATGTTGGAGTCCGAGGCAGGGCTACCGAAGATTTTAAAGAAACATGCCATTGTCTTTAACGGAGAGCTAGGAAGCATGAAAGAGATCCCAGCCAAGCTAAGGATTAAGGATGAAATCCAAGCAAGATGCTTAAAGGCTAGGTCAGTGCAGTACGCCATCAGATCTCAGGTTGAGGCAAAATTAGAGAGGCTGGTCAAGACGAGGGTCCTTGACGCGATTAATTTAAGTGATTGGGCCATATCGATAGTACTTATGATGAAGAAAGACGTGTGGCGATTTTAAAGGCACTATCAATCTGGTACTGTGTGCAGAACAATACCATTTCCCTTTAATTGCTGATTTATTTGATGGGTTGACTGGAGGCGAGCATATCAGCAAAGTTGAAATTATCTCCAGATAAATGTGAGTCCAGATTCACAGGAATACTTGACAGTCGTGACACACAAAGGGCGATTTAGATATAAAGGACTTCCATTTGGCATCACGTCCACACTTGCGTGATCCAATCTGCCATGGATCAAATTCTAAGGAGACTAGGAGGTGTCCAGATTATATTTTAATGATTGGAAAGAATGAAGAAGAGCATCTCCAAAATTTAGATGTTATACTCCAGAGACTAAAAGATTATAGACTACGAGTACGGAAGGATAAATGCGAATTTTTCAAATCTCCTATTGAATACCTGGGGCATGTCATAGGTGTAAAGGGACTTCAGAAATTGACTTCAAAAGTAAAAGCCATAACAAAGGCACCTGGACCTTAAAACATAAATCAACTTCAATCATTTGGGGCTGATTAAACTGTTATGGGAGGTTTGGGCCTAATCTGGCAACTATTCTCAAGCCTTTACACAACTTATTGCATCAAAACAGGAAATGGAAATGAATTGGATCAGTGGAAGAAGACCTTCGTACAAGCTGAAGAAGCACTACTAAAGTCATAACTCCTGACGCACTTTGATCCAAAGTTACCCTTGCAACTGGCTATTAACACATCACCTTATGGGATGGGAGCAGTGGTTTCTCACACAATGTTCAATGGCAAAGAGAAGCCAATTGCGTTTGCTTCAAGATCCTTAAACAAAGTAGAAGCAAACTATGCAGAGATAGAGAAGGAAGCTCCTGGCATCATTCTCAGAATCAAATGTTTTTACCAATACCTATATGGAAGGAAATTTGCTTGACTAACGGATCACCAATCACTGACAGCGATACTTAGGATGCATACCAGCATTCCATCTCCAGCAGTGAGCCGGATGCAGAAATGGACACTACTGTTGTCAGCACATACATACACGCTAAAATATCGTCATGGGACCACTGACGGACTTTCCAGATTACTTTTACTTAACGAGCCATCAATGAATAGTAGGAGTGGCAATATTTTCTATTTTGAAAAAGTCACCAACACTCCTGTAACCAAAGGACAAGTTAAGATGAATATTCAAAATAATCCACTCTGTCAGAAGTTATGAACATGGTGCTTTGTGGCAAGACCGTGGGAACAAACGCGGAGTTGAAATCACATGTTACCGAAAGACTTGAACTATCCATACAGGCAGGTTGCCTCCTCTGGGGACTCAGGGTCATCATTCTGCCATTGTTAAGGAACCGTGTCCTAAACCAACTTCATGAAGGTCATTGTGGGAAAGTAACGATGAAGGTGATAGCCAGAAACTATAGTTGGTGGCCAGCGCTCAAGAGCAAAATCGAGACGGTGGGCATGTGTTCGGCTTATGCAAATGTTCAAAACCTGCTGCCACGAGTGCCATTGCACCCATGGGAATGGCTAGAAGGGCCATGGCAAAGAGCTCATATCAATTATAGTGGACCATTCGCAGGACAAATATTTTTCATTATCTTAGACAGGCACTCGAAATGGCCTGAAGTCACCATTATGAAGACTACGTCCTCGGAGCGAACAATAGAAAGACTCGGTGAGATGTTTGCAAGATTTAGTTACTTTAAACAACTTGTAAGCGACAAAGGGCCGCAGTTCCTGTCACAAAAATTAACAAACATCTGAAGGAGAGCGGAATCCAACACATCCGATTCAATCCTTACCATCCTGCCACAAATGGGCTGGCTGAAAGGTTAGTTCAGGCAATGAACATTGAAGGTAACTTGTGAGCAAGGATTGTCCAAACGACAAAGCCAATTCCTGATAATACAAAGGAGTACAACACATTTGACAAGCCAAAGTTCTTCGGCATTACTCATACTGAAACATCAGCTATGCAAAGCATTTGATTTGCTGAAGCCGCCTCAGAGAAATTGTTGAGAGGAAACAGCAAAGTCAGGTTTTGGGAAATGAGAACAGGGCTGACTACTATGTTTTTCTGAAAGGTCAGGAAGTATTAAAAGGAATTATACCACCAGTGAAAAGTGGATACCTGCCATCATTTTAGCACAGACTGGACCGGTCTCCTTCATCGTTCAAACTCAGGAGGGCGTAGTGTGGAGAAGATATGCAGATAAATCTTTAGCAACTAGAACAAATTTGCCAGAGTCAGAGTCAACCGAGAATCCCCAACAAACCGTGCCAAGTGAAGACCTAAACATTTCTGTGAATCGGACAACACCAGAAACAACTGTGGAAGACAGTACCCCAGTTGAAGACATTTCAACACCCAGTCTACCTTGAAACACTACGCCTAGTCCGGTTGAGGCAACTCTGGCCGACATCCTAACTAAACCCAAAACACCAGAGGTGGCAGTCAACAAAAAAGCAGACGCTTGAGGTTCACCAGCAACCACACAGAAATCGGTGTCCTCCGAAATGTTAGGAAAGAGTTAATGTTCCCAAGTACTTCAGTTAGAATTGGGGTATTTAATTGTTTAATAGATTGCACTTATTGTTTGATAGATTGCATCAATATATAAAGAGGATAAAGGTGGCACTGCTTTGTTGTGGAGCAAAGGAGATATCAGGAACTTGGGTCCATAAATGAAATCAAAGATGTAGCAGGCAATTTAGCAGTTAAACCGACTGAGTAAAAAAACTGCTAGCATGGAGGCAGAGGGATTACCCACACCTGGCATGAGGTACATTGTCCCATTCAGACTTAAACTCGTCAGTGGGACTATACAGACTGGTCCTGTTCAGCAGGGCTGAGTCACTCGAGATCCATTGTCCTTCTGGACACTACTGGCTGACTAGCTATGAGCTCATTGCAGAGCCTGATGGCCTCTTTGTCTGACAATGGGAGGTTAGTTGCATATAAATAGCGTGGCTCTGTTCTTTTGTATAAACGGGAACAGGTAATCAGACAGCCAAAGATAACGATGATGGGTTCAAGTCTGGAAGCCCCAGGAGATAACCTTTGCTTGAGGGGGTGGGTGGAGTTTAAAGAGAGAGAGAAAAAGCCCTGTTTTAAACAGGTATGGAGAGAAAGCTTTGCTTTGGAAAACAACTGAGAGAGATCATGACAGTTGCCACCAAGGCAAGCTTTGGAAAAGGGTTCTGAAAGAATTTCCCGAACAGAAGAAAAATTGTTTTGTGAATGCAAGTATCGCCTTTGCCGGTTTATGTAAGTGGAATGAGAGCTGTGTAGCCATCTAAGATGGCCACCTGCAAAGGACCATGGGAATGATGGCCAACCCAGGACTCAGACAGATACAGAGCCTATATGTATCTGAAACACAGGTAACCAGACCTGATCGAAACATCCGCTCATTTGCATTTTCCCAGGACAATAGAACTCCAATCAAGCAACCGGTACAGCCACAGACTGATCGGCGCCTCTCCCTTTACTCAGAAAGCCCAACTGCCAAGGTCAATGACCGCTAAGGACCCGCCCAGCCACCAAGGCGCCCGCCCCTTTATTGGCCGAAATCGAAGACAGTGATCAGAGACCTGTCGAACTATTGGATCCAAGGTTAAGGACTGCCCCAAAGAGCACGAAATCCCAGAGGGATAAAAGAGGACACAGCCATGTGCTCTGTCTCTTTTGGATCCGGCCTGTGCCAACCCAATCATAGCAGGAACAGCCAGCAAGTTCAAGACCAACTATCGCTACCTGACGGATGAGCCCAACAGAGCCACTTTCTTCGAACCAGCCAAGTGAAATCCAGATAAAGGCCTTATCCATTTGCACAGTGCCAGTCGCCCTGATGTTATGTCTCGGTTATTGTAGCTGATAAGTGTAGTTTAACTCGTAGTAGATATTGTGTTTGCATGTTGAGATAACTCTTGTGTATGTAAATAAACCATCTTTTAACTAACTAACTGGTTGTGTGGTCATTTGATCGATATAAGGGAAGGCTTGCGGTTCACCAACATTATTGGCGAATTCTGACGGGACTCGATTAGAAGTGACTCTGTCACTCCGAGAGAACCCACAAACTTTAATCCAATTGCGAGAAAGAGAAAGAACCACAACTGCAAGTCCCATATCGACCAAATAACCGAATTTTGGAAGTGTGTACTAACTCGCATGCGAACCTAACAGGAAGAGTAAGATAAACTCGATAGAATTGTGTACAACTATCGAGGGATTGTGAGCCGGAAAATAGCTTAAGCCATACCCGCTGTTCAAATCGCCACCTTATTCCCCTGTCCCAAATTAAAAGTAGAGAAAGATATAAGAGAAGAATTGGCCACTAAAGCAATGGAAAGATTGATGAATCCACAGGAACCCGAGGTCGCAGCGACCAACAGAGCGGAGCAATGCCCCATATGGGAGGAAGAGTTAAGGAAATACTTAAAGGGGAAAGGATGGTCCCTTTGGTTGAATTTTTGCGCTAATGATGAGTCAGGTCCAGGAAAGATCGGACAAACTTGGTGGAAGAACCTAAACGAGGTCCACAAGAAAAATGTAGGGAAAGTCAGAAAGCCGATGGCAATAGTGTCCTGTTTGGCACAGTTGCGAGGCATAGAGGAGGTCGTGAAGACGCTCCGCAGGCAGTTAATTGAGAAGGAAGAAAAGAACGAGGGAAATGGTAACGAAAGCGAGAAGATAATTGAGCAACTCCGGGAACAGTTAGCAGCTAAGGATAAGGAAATGGCCGATGTAAAACGTGCACATCAATTTTGTCGAGTTCACCTTAGTAGCTTCCAGACCGAGTTCGATAAAGTCTACCAAGATATACAGCGCACAGTTCTGGGAAGAGAGGAAACAGAACAACAGGTCGCCCAGCTAACAAGCAAATGCGCAGATTTAAAAGCAGCTTTGAGAGCGCTCCACAACTCCACTAAGGAACAGAGGCAGAGTACCGTTGACCATGCTAAATGCCGACAGAAGATAGAAAAGTTACAGTCGCTACTCTTCGTACAGAATGGCTTCAGGTACACTTTCAGGCAGGATTTAGATGAGGAAGATGCTCCCGATTGGCAAGAGTTAAACGAAAGCGCCCAAAGATACGTAGAGGACACGGGAAATCAAAATCGAGCCCCCCACGCCCCAAATTGAAAAGCACCCGCAGCACCGACTGCACAGGCAGCACACCCCCACTTACAATTCGACCCCCATGAATCCGGTTACCACACAACGTAAGTCATCAGACCAGGATGAGCCTGATATAGTTTACACCACCCCACTATACATAACAACATAAGAACATAAGAACTAGAAGCAGGAGTAGGCCATCTGGCCCCTCGAGCTTGCTCCACCATTCAATGAGATCATGGCTGATCTTTTGTGGACTCAGCTCCACTTTCCGGCCCGAACACCATAACCCTGAATCTCTTTATTCTTCAAAAAACTATCTATCTTTATCTTAAAAACATTTAATGAAGGAGCCTCTACTGCTTCACTGGGCAATGAATTCCATAGATTCACAACCCTTTGGGTGAAGAAGTTCCTCCTAAACTCAGTCCTAAATCTACTTCCCCTTATTTTGAGGCTATGCCCCCTGGTTCTGCTTTCACCCGTCAGTGGAAACAACCTGCCTGCATCTATCCTATCTATTCCCTTCATAATTATATATGTTTCTATAAGATCCCCCCTCATCCTTCTAAATTCCAACGAGTACAGTCCCAGTCTACTCAACCTCTCCTCGTAATCCAACCCCTTCAGCTCTGGGATTAACCTAGTGAATCTCCTCTGCACACCCTCCAGTGCCAGTACGTCCTTTCTCAAGTAAGGAGACCAAAACTGAACACAATACTCCAGGTGTGGCCTCACTAACACCTTATACAATTGCAGCATAACCTCCCTCGTCTTAAACTCCATCCCTCTAGCAATGAAGGACAAAATTCCATTTGCCTTCTTAATCACCTGTTGCACCTGTAAACCAACTTTTTGCGACTCATGCACTAGCACACCCAGATCTCTCTGCACAGCAGCATGTTTTAATATTTTATCATTTAAATAATAATCCCTTTTGCTGTTATTCCTACCAAAATGGATAACCTCACATTTGTCAACATGGTATTCCATCTGCCAGACCCTATCCCATTCACTTAGCCTATCCAAATCCCTCTGCAGACTTCCAGTATCCTCTGCACTTTTTGCTTTACCACTGATCTTAGTGTCGTCTGCAAACTTGGACACATTGCCCTTGGTCCCCAACTCCAAATCATCTATGTAAATTGTGAACAGTTGTGGGCCCATCCCTGAGGGACACCACTAGCTACTGATTGCCAACCAGAGAAACACCCATTAATCCCCACTCTTTGCTTTCTATTAACTAACCAATCCTCTATCCATGCTACTACTTTACCCTTAACGCCATGCATCTTTATCTTATGCAGCAACCTTTTGTGTGGCACCTTGTCAAAGGCTTTCTGGAAATCCAGGTATGCCACATCCATTGGCTCCCCGTTATCTACCGCACTGGTAATGTCCTCAAAAAATTCCACTAAATTAGTTAGGCACGACCTGCCCTTTATGAACCCATGCTGCGTCTGCCCAATGGGACAATTTCCATCCAGATGCCTCGCTATTTCTTCCTTGATGATACATTCCAGCATCTTCCCTACTACCGAAGTTAAGCTCACTGGCCTATAATTACCCGCTTTCTCCCTACCTCCTTTTTTAAACAGTGATGTCACGTTTGCTCATTTCCAATCCGCCGGGACCACCCCAGAGTCTAGTGAATTTTGGTAAATTATCACTAGTGCATTTGCAATTTCCCTAGCCATCTCTTTTAGCACTCTGGGATGCATTCCATCAGGGCCAGGAGACTTGTCTACCTTTAGCCCCATTAGCTTGCCCATCACTACCTCCTTGGTGATAACAGTCCTCTCAAGGTCCTCACCTGTCATAGCCTCATTTCCATCAGTCACTGGCATGTTATTTGTGTCTTCCACTGTGAAGACCGACCCAAAAAACCTGTTCAGTTCCTCATCACCCATTATTAAATCTCCCTTCTCATCCTCTAAAGGACCAATATTTACCTCAGCTACTCTTTTTTTGTTTTATATATTTGCACAAACTTTTACTATCTGTTTTTATATTCTGAGCAAGTTTACTCTCATAATCTATCTTACTCTTCTTTATAGCTTTTTTAGTAGCTTTCTGTTGCCCCCTAAAGATTTCCCAGTCCTCTAGTCTCCCACTAATCTTTGCTACTTTGTATGCTTTTTCCTTTAATTTGATACTCTCCCTTATTTCCTTAGATATCCACGGTCGATTTTCCCTCTTTCTACCGTCCTTCCTTTTTGTTGGTATAAACCTGTGCTGAGCACTGTGAAAAATCGCTTGGAAGGTTCTCCACTGTTCCTCAACTGTTTCACCATAGAGCCTTTGCTCCCAGTCTACCTTAGCTAGTTCTTCTCTCATCCCATTGTAATCTCCTTTGTTGAAGCACAAAACTCTAGTGCTTGATTTTACCTTCTCACCCTCCATCTGTATTTTTAATTCCACCATATTGTGATCGCTCCTTCCGAGAGGATCCCTAACTATGAGATCCTGAATCAATCCCGTCTCATTTCACGGGACCAGATCTAGGACCGCTTGTTCCCTCGTAGGTTCCATTACATACTGTTCTAGGAAACTATCGCGGATACATTCGATAAACTCCTCCTCAAGGCTGCCTTGACCGACCTGGTTAAACCAATCGACGTGTAGATTAAAATCCCCCATGATAACTGTTGTACCATTTCTACATGCATCAGTTATTTCTTTGTTTATTGCCTGTCCCACCATAATGTTACTATTTTGTGGCCTATAGACTACTCCTATCAGTGACTTTTTCGCCTTACTATTCCTGATTTCCACCCAAATGGATTCAACCTTATCCTCCATCGTACCGATGTCATCCCTTACTGTTGCCCGGATGTCATCCTTAAAATAACAGAGCTACACCACCGCCCTTACCATCCACTCTGTCCTTCCGAATAGTTTGATACCCTCGGATATTTAACTCCCAGTCGTGACCATCCTGTAACCTTGTTTCAGTAATGGCTACTAAATCATAGCCATTCACAATGATTTGCGCCATCAACTCATTTACCTTATTCCAAATACTACGAGCTATGTTGGCTTTTTCACCTCTGTTCTGAATCTTAACACCTCGATCAGTAACCTCTCCTAAGTTATATTCCCTCTTAACCTTTCTCCTAATTTTCCTTGCCGTTGAACCCATATCTTCATGTAACAACCTGCCGCGTCGCTTACCATTAATGTTTTCACTTCCCGTTTTATTCCTTTTAGTATTCCTGGTCCTATTCACTGAGCTCCCCTCAGTCACTGTACCTTGTACTGTTGCCCTTTTTGATTTTTGACTATGGCCTCTCTGCCTTACACTTTCCCCCTTACTGCCTTTTGTTTCTGTCCCTGTTTTACTACCTTCCAACTTCCTGCATCAGTTCCCATCCCCCTGCCACATTAGTTTAAACTCTCCCCAACAGCTCTAGCAACCCCCCCCCCCCCCCCCCAGAATATTGTTTCCAGTCCTGCCCAGGTGCAGACCGTCCAGTTTGTACTGGTCCCACCTCCCCCAGAACCGGTTCCAATGCTCCAGGAATTTGAATCCCTCCCTCTTGCACCATCTCTCGAGCCACCCATTTATCCTATCTATCCTTACATTCCTACTCTGACTAGCTCGTGGCACTGGTAGCAATCCTGAGGGCCTACTTTTTAGTTTAACTCCTAACTCCCTGAATTCAGCTTGCAGGACCTCGTCCCGTTTTTTACCTATATTGTTGGTGCCTATGTGCACCACGACAGCTGGCTGTTCACCCTCCCACCCCCAGAATGTCCTGCAGCCGCTCCGAGACATCCTTGACCCTTGCACCAGGGAGGCAACATACCATCCTGGAGACTCGATTGCGTCCGCAGAACCGCCTGTCTATTCCCCCTTACAACTGAGTCCCCTATCACTATAGCCCTGACATTCTTCTTCCTGCCCAGCTGCACAGCAGAGCCAGCCACGGTGCCATGAACCTGGATCCTGCTGCCTTCCCCTGGTGAGCCATCTCCCTCAACAGTATCCAAAGCGGTATATCTGTTTTGCAGGAAGATGACCGCAGAGGACACCTGCACTGCCTTCCTACTCTTGCTCTGTCTTTTGGTCACCCATTTTCTATCTCCCTCAGTACCTTTCACCTGCGGTGTGACCAACTCGCTAAACGTGCTATCCACGACGTCCTCAGCATCGCGGATGCTCCAAAGTGAGTCCATCCGGAGCTCCAGAGCCGTCAAGCGGTCTAACAGGAGCTGCAACTGGACAGACGTCTTGCACGTGAAGGAGCCAGGGACAGTGGACGTGTCCCTGAGCTCCCACATCGCACACGAGGAGCATGACACGGGTCTGAGATCTCCTGCCATCTCTTAACTTTTTGGTTAACTTCAACAATTACAATTTCCCCCCAAAAATAAATGAATAAATAAACAACGAAGAAAAAAATATATATATACACCAATGAAAAGAAAAAGAAAACAGAAACACTACTTACACCAGTCACTTACCAGGGATAAAAAGCACTTCCTCCCCACCCAGCTTTGAATTCCCACCTCGATTCAAACTCCCAAACTCACTCTGCTGTCTCACTCTGGCTGTGTCTTCTCTGGCTCACTGGGAGAACTCACTGGGAGTGAGTTTACAAGTTGCTCTTTTTAAATTGTCCTGAATTGACTCCCCTCCCCCACCTGCTTTTAGATCAAGGTAGATTTAAGTGCCTGACACTTAACTGCCAACCAGTTATGTGAGTGGGTGGGGCAGCCCTTGTTAACCTACACTGCACAATTCTAGCTTAATTTAAATAAATTTAAACTCCTGAAATTTAAAAGGAGCTGCCTTACTGATTTGATTCTGGCTCACTGGGAGAACTAACCCAATGAAGAGAGGCTTGCACGAAAATTAGTCCATTCCAGCACAACGCAGCCCCGCACAGCTTCTTTGAGGAGGTGCGCCAACAAAAAGTTATGTACGGCCTAGATGAGAGAGAGGAAGTAAAGCTAATAGTTATGAGCCTTAGCCAGTCCGTAAGATCAGCTTTGCCAGAACCCCAAAATGTAGCAGAAGGAACCCTACAGGAAATGGAAACAGCCATATTAGATGCCATCGGGTAAAACAAAGAAGATCCAGTCGAGGGTTTAAATCGCTGCAGGCAAAAGAAGGGAGAACATCCGACCCCATTTGCTGGTAGCCTATGGATTCATTTCATGGCAGTCTACGGACAATTGAACCGTGCACATCTAAATGAGGACACCACTAAATGGTCCCACACCTTAGTCTCGCATGCCACAGACGCCGGTCAAAAGGCTTGTGTAAACTACGACCCCACAGACCGCACACACAATGAAGTTTGGGTATTGAAATGACTTTCTAGAGCATTGGAACAAACCCTTCACTGACAGACAGATCAGGACGATATAGAAGCAAACATACACCAGTTAGGATGAGCCAGGACCCAGAATGGATAAACGAGGGTAGACACGAGGGACAGCACCCCAGAGCACAGACACCAGAAGGTTGTTTCAATTGTGGTCACATAGGACATTACGCCCGCGATTGCCGACAAAATCCCCCGAACCAGCACCGATACCAACAATCAAATCCACCACCTAGGAACAATGTTAGGCCCATGCATAATGTTCGCGCCCTTTCAGACGACTTAGCGTTTAATTCCACAGATTGACGTTGTTCAGTCTCCCCAACTTGGGTCTGTGACACACGCTGGGGCAAATCAAGCAGACCAGTAGTTACAGGCACAGTCCGGGGACATACAGTCGATTTTCTTTGGGACACAGGAGGATCCTGCACCACGTTAAACTCCTCCACCATGTTTCAACTGGACAAATGGCCCACCGCAGACACCATCACCCTGAATGGATTCACCGGCCACATATAGCAAGGATATATCACAGCTCCCGTACCCATTCAGATAGGGAACATGAGCACCAGATACCCGGTTGTTTTAGTTGACTTACCCCAAACCACAAAATGGAGGGGGAGTTATGGAATCCCTGTGGGAGGCATATCCACGTGTACTGCTGCTCTTGAAACGTAAATGCGAATTTATACTGGCAGGCCTTGTCTAACGGGATGGACCAAAAGCCATTGCTGATGTCCAGCACATTTTAGGCACTGATTTTATGAGCTCCCATAACCTTTTGTTTGACCCAGCAAACAAATGTGTCTGGCGAATGGCCAAAACAGCTGGCTCCCGCTACGCTCATAGTAGGGGATTATGAAAACAGGATTTTCTCAATAGGGGACTATTGGTTTAATCCGCAAACAATTAGTGCAGACCAGACGATTAGAGAGGTCCTCATAAAACACAAAGCTTTGTTCGCAAAACACAAACACGACTGTGGGAAGATCCCAGGTACAGTAAAGATTTCAGGTCAAAGCCGCAAAAGCAATACGGCTTCCCACAGTAAGCCGAGGGTGAGATTTCGAAGGTTATTAACAGTTTGTTAAACCAAGGAGTTATCCGACCCGTAGCTTCCACAAATAATGCCCCAATTTGGCCCGTAAAAAAGCCCGATTGTTCATGGCAACTAACGATCCGACTACCGAGAACTTAATAAGGTAACCCCTTTAGCAGCCCCCACTGTTGCCACGAGTCCTGAGACCATGTTCAAACAGGGAGTATAGGCAAAATATTTCAGTGCTGAACATCACCAATGGCTTTTGGTCCATCCCGTTAGACAAGGCCTGCCAGTGTAAATTCGCATTTACGTTTCAAGGACAGCAGTACACGTGGACATGCGTCCCACAAGGATTCCATAACTCCCCCTCCATTTTCCACCGACAATTGGCCAACGGACTTTCTAAATTTTCCCGACCCGAATGCCTAATACAATATGTAGACGATCTGCTCTTGCAAAAGGACACAAAAGAGGAACACATAGAGCTCTTATCGAAATTACTAGGCCTACTGCGATCAATCGGATGGAAGGTCAACCCCAAAAAGGCCCAGATTTTAAAGGAAAAGGTTCTTTATTTCGGCACCATCATCACCCACGGGTAGAGAGAAATTGAGCAAAAACGGATCGAGTCCATTGTTAAATTGCCCCTGCCCCAAAATGTCACTGCACTCCGGTCATTCCTAGGTTTGGTAGGATATTGCAGAAATCATAGAGATGGTTTTGCCACTAAAGCAGCCCCACTCTCAGAGCTCCTTAAAAAGAACGCCCCATAGAAATGGCTTCCGCAGCACACAGACGCTATTGATGATTTAAAATGTGCCCTAGGCACAGCCCCCGCTTTATAAGTTCCAGACCCAGACTTGCCCTATGCCATAGAAGTAGCAACCACCAACCGAACCCTATCAGCAGTACTCCTGTAAGAACATGATCACTTAGGACCCGTGAACGGCATTTGCTTGCAGTCTTTTGGGCAGTACAGTACTTTGCGCACATCACAGGCCTCAACCCAGTCACGATCTTGACCGAGCACACCCCTACGCAACTATTACTAGACGGTAGATTAAAGGACGGCTCAGTCAGCCAAATCAGAGCAGCTCGCTGGACACTGCTGTGACAAGGCAGGGAAATTACGGTAAAATGCACCAAGACCCACACATTTCTGGCCGATAATCACCAATATGCAGGGACCCCACATGAGTGCCAGATCATAGCAGCCCAACACCACACAGGACCCTTTATCCCAAAGTCACTGCACCCACGAGCATGCAGTAAGACGCAGAATTCCCAAACCACAGGGGATGCCTTAAAGATCTATGTAGACGGTTCATCCACAATCGAAAACGGAGTTAGAATTACTGGTTGTGGAATTTACGTGGAAGACGTGCAGGGACGTCCACTAGAAGAGATCTCTTTAAAATTTCCCGGCCACCTAGGTTCACAAGCAGCAGAACCCGCAGCCATAGCCTGTGTAATCCAGCACCCGACTCTTTTCCAACTCACGCAGACATACACTCGGACAGCCTGTATGTGTGCAACAGCTTAACAGAATTCCTGCCCCTCTGGGAATCTCGAGGTTTTATTTCAGCCGATGGAAAACCCCTACCCTCTGTCCCATTGTTAAAGCACATTCTCAAGACAGCCTCAGATCGCACATACGGTATCGTTAAAGTAAGAAGCCATCATCGCTCCTCCCCACCCGGAAATGTAAAGGCAGACGCCTTAGCCAAAGCAGGATCACGCCATGGTCACTTCTGGCAGCCACTCGAAAGCGAACTGATACACTCAGTCCAGATTTCCCAGACCAATACTGAGGATCTATCCCAAGCCCAAAAAGCAAACAACACCCTCAAATAAGTTTTAGACGGCACCTTCCCAGTCCCCTATGATAAATGGAAGACGCACTGACTGTACAGGATGGCATAGTTTTTAAAAACGGAATTGATGTGGTCCCCACCCAGGACAGAAACCAGCTCATTTACCAATTTCATGACGAACACGGACATCAGGGGATAGACAATACCATTGCCCATTTAAGGCCTTTGTGTCGGTGGCCCGATTTAAAATGCGATGTAACCCATTATGTCGAGAATTGCCTTATCTGTGCTCAGAACAATCCTGAACGTTACTCAAAAAAAGGACAATTACGTCACACCCGACCTGTGAATGGCCCTTGGACAAATTTGCAAATCGATTACATTGGCCCCCTTCCCCCTTGCAGAAACAGTTTCAAGTGCGTGCTGGTTGTAATCAACACCTTTACTAAATGGGTAGAAGCATTTCCCTCACGGACAAACACAGCAAAGGTCACCGCTAAGATTTTCACCCAACAGATATTCACACGCTGGGGTCTCCCCCGCAGCATTGAGTCAGGCCAAGGCTCCCACTTCACCGGCAGAGTCATGCAAAATGTTTTAACAATTTTTGGGATCAGGCAGAAATTCCATATAGCAGATCACCCCCAATCCAGTGGCATTGTCGAGAGAATGAATCAAACTTTAAAAGCGACCATTAGGAAGATGGTGCAACAGAACAATATCACGTGGGACACAGTCCTCTCATTTGCTCTCATGTTTATTCGGAACACCGTTTCCAGTTCCACAGGTTTCACCCCCCACACTCTCATGACCGGACGGCCCATGAAGGTTATTGAATATTTATTAGGCCTCGATTTGGCAAGCCCTACTGTAACTGTCCTCACCCACGATAAAGCAGTCCAACAGGTTACAGATAACATTCAAGCGGCACAACTTGCTGCAGCTGTCCGATTAGGCGCTAGAAGGAAGCAGGGTAAAGCCTGCTTTGACAAAACCGTCCACCCCGTAGAGTACACAGTCGGTCACCAAGTAATGGTTTCACTTTACAACCCCAGTTCTTTCCTCTCCCACAAATTTGCAGGGCCCTACTCCATTTCCGACAATGTGAGCCCCTCCGTGTACAAGATAACGTACGCCAACAGTAAAAGTGGTTGGTTCCACATCAAGTCTATGGATCGCAATGTAGCCACTCCCACCACATCTCTCTGTCAATAGGAGATGATAACGCCCCGCCCATCGACAACCTAGTCTGACCCCTACGCCAACCCTCCCCCCCAGCCATGCCGGCATTTATCCTTTGTCCACACCCACAGACCCGAACTTGTCTCCGCCCACAGGTACAGACTTTCACCTTGAACTTGACTCCGACGACAGCGAGAGCCTCCCGGATTTGATTACTATCCCTGAACACTGGCGCGATCTCTCTTCCCCCAGTCATCCCTGCCCCCGGAACCACGACTTAGATATCTTTGACTCCTTATATGCCCTCCCCCAGCCACCGCCACAGCCACCGCCCGACCACAGTAACTTGCCCTCCACTCCCACCGCCCCTCCACCTCATGACAAACAAGCCCCTCTTTGGCACCGCGACAACTCTTGCAGACTAGTAAGGCACAACGATTCGGACGATCCGACGGCCCACGCGGCCAAGGCACAGAAATGGCAGACATGAGTCTGGCAACCAGGAGATGGTGATAATTCAGATACTGACTCTCATTTCGCTAATGCTTTCACAACACTGTTTGGTACAGCACCCTAAGGTGTCCAGATTATGAGAAAGAGACACCGCCTAAGTATTAAGGTGTCCAAGTTCTGATGGAGCCTGCCTGCCTTTTTCCTTCTTCGTTTTTCTACTACATGGTTTTAATTCATGTCACCCGACACAAAATTACTCTTCTGATTCAAGGGTACAATACCCGTCAGTTAAAGGCACAAGTTTGTCGAGAAACAGATCACTGTTCTCCCAGTCTGTATGACAAGTTTCCACACGACTACAAACTCTTACCGTCCACCCAGGACACCCAGGTAGGGAGTAACGGCACTGATCCCCACCCTACCTGAGGACCCCAAATGCATCCGGTCAGTTAAGCTCGGGTAGTGGAGTAACGACACCAACCCCCGCCCTACCTGGGGATTCCACCCATTCTTATCCCGCAGCGGCCCACACGCACCTCATGTTCCCGTCACTTCATATGCTCTGGAGAGTTTCTCTACACTCTGCATTGCCTTTGGCAGGCCTTAGTTTCACCTTCTCTACTCTCCCTTTGGTTGTGGTATAAAGAATGTATTTTGCCACGTTCTGTACGTCCACCCCTTCTTTCCTTTACTTTCCGCGACCCCCTAGTCGCTCCCCACCTGCTATTTACACATATGACACAATTGGTTGCTATACACACTGCTACACGCGAACTACCTCTGAACCCTGGGACGAAACTCTATAAAACTGGCCGCCCTGAAATTCGGCTGGTTAAGATAAGCCTCAACCACCACTGGTTGCAAGTAAAGAAAAGACCGGTCTAAGAAATTGTCCGCCCACTCCCTGCATCGACCACAAGCTGGGAGAGTTTCTGTACTTTAAAACTTTGCATTTCTTGTCTCTCCAAAATGGTATTTCAAAAAAAAAAAAAAGAGGGAGTCACACATGGTGACAATCATAACGGGTAATTGGAGTAAGGAGAGAAAGACTAATAAAACGAGATATTAACCAAAGATAATAACAGATACTATGCTTGCACCCCCCGGATTACATGGAAAACAGAAAGCACAGGATGAAGCAAGGACTGCTGACATGCGTTTGGATCATCGCTGGACATCTGCAACTGCGCGCGCAACGGACTGTTTTAACAAACACTACACCAGCCCCGAACACTACAACACAACAGGCCACCACCAGCCCGGACACTAAACCACACATAAAGACAGACATCGAAACCCCCACCTGGTGCGAAAACATTGCCAAATGGAACCCCCTTTCATACATAGTAGAGGTCCTTCTAGTAATTGCAATAATCTGCAGTGTCATTCAGACACTGCAACTCCGTAAATGGCGAGCAAAAGCCTCTCGCTCCCCGATATATACAGTCCGAGCCCCCTTCTTTGGAATTCAACAAAATTAAACTCATGTAACAATCGCTGCTAAAAATAAACCATGTACCTTTTTAACTTTATTAGGATTAAGTAGAAATGTGATGCTGCTGTTTTAAATTTGTACTGTATATAAATTCTTTGATATTCACCAGTAGCATGAGGGTAGCTTAGATAGTGTTAGCTAGAGATCAACTGTGCGGATAAATTAAGTGTTTTATATTGACCTAAATTATAGTATCTGTTAGAGATGAATTAGTTTATGAATGTATTAATGAAATATTAGGTAAATGTCCCAAACCGTAAGATAGAGTAGAGTAGAACCTTGCCTTGACCAAGGGTGACCGGGCCACCAAGGATGAACAGGGATCAATAGTGTGATCCACCATGCTTCGCGTTCAGGATCAGGAGGACGGAATGTAGCCATCTAAAGTGGTCACCTGCAAAGGACCATGGGAATTATGGCCAACGCAGCACTCAGAAAGATACAGAGCTGATGTGTGTCTGAAACACAGGTAACCAGACCTGATCGAAACCCCCGCTCGTTTGCATTTTAATGGTCCATTTTCCCAGGACAATGGAACTCCAATCAAGTAACCGGTACAGCCACAGACTGATCGGCGCCACTCCCTTTACTCAGAAAGCCCAACTGCCAAGGTCAATGACCGCTAAGGACTCGCCCAGCTACCAAGGCACCCACCACTTTATTGGCCGAAATCGAAGAGAGTGATCAGAGCCCTGTCGAACTATCAAGTCCAAGGTTAAGGACAGCCCCAAAGAACGCAAAATCCCAGAGGGATAAAAGAGAGCACAGCCATGTGTTCTGTCTCTTTTGGATCCGGCCTGTGCCAAACCAATTGTAGCAGGAACAGCCAGCCAAGTTCAAGACTAACGGTCGCTACCTGACGGATGAGCCCAGCAGAGACAGAGCCACTTTATTCGAACCAGCCAAGTGAAATCCAGATAAAGGCCTTATCCATTTGCACAGTGCCAGTCGCCCTGAAATTAAGTATAGGTTATTGTATAGGTGTAGTTTAACTCGTAGTAGATATTGTGTTTGCATGTCGAGATAACTCTTGTGTATGTAAATAAACCATCTTTTGAACTAACTAACTGGTTGTGTGGTCATTTGATCGATATAAGGGCAGGCTTGTGGTTCAACAACATTATTATTGGCAACATTATTGGCGAACTCTGACGGGACTCGATTAGAAGTGACTCTGTCACTCCGAGAGAACCCACAAACTTTGAATCCAATTGCGAGAAAGAGAAAGAACCACAATTATTGGAAACACCTGCATGTTCATTTCAAGTGCTGTTTAATGGGAACTAGTGTGTTAAGGTTAAGAAACTACATGTAGTCTAGTATTGTTCGGGTTGACGTTTAAACGTTTAAATATTGTTTTATTTTCTTTTGTTTCAATAAAGTTTGTTTATAAAATAACAAAGCCCCATTTCTTATACTATCACTCCTGGAATGAATCCATCTTTCCGCATCGCATTAAAACTTAAAACAATTGCGGCTCTGGTTCAGAATCTTAGCCACTGTTGAGAGCTGACTAGACACCCGTAACAGAAGTGATTACTCAACACAATAAACTTGGGAGTTGAAGAAGTCAAGACTTGCTTCCTCGTTCTTATTACAGAGTTACCATCAGGGCTTAACGTGAAATATCTAACTTATTGACTGTTATGGTTATTAATTACTCATGTTGTAAATTTTGATTGTTAACGTTATAGTGTTTCATTGCAGGAACCTCTAATGTAAAGGGGAGCAAAGTGTTATGAATTCATGTTTGTTCTTAGTTAGAACAACATCACTTTAAGAGCCCGATCACGTGATGTATTCATGACCTCATTGGCCGTTTACGTGGGCTAACCTGCAGCCTATCCTAACAGCTTGAAGAGAAACACCTTTCCAATAAAGCTCTTGTTTGTTTGTAAGTTTGTAGTCTGCAAGCTTATCCTTTAAAAATACCTTTGGAAAGAAGGGACAAGAGAATGTTCGCAGAGAATATTTTTTTAAATAAGGAAACTGCTGCTTCAATTCCTGCTATTCAATGACGAGAGAGAGAGAGAAAAAGCAGCAGTGGACCCTGAAAGAATATCTAAAATATTCACAGCTTCACAAAAATCTGCATAACTCTGAAATGCTTCAGGATACTAAAAAAGGCATCAATTGTGTGATAGCGCACAATATTCCAGTTATTAGATTAACAAGCTGAATATTTAAACAGACCTCCTAGAACTGAATTAAATTAAGGTATAATTAAAAGCAACCATGCAAGGAAAATTGACAAGGAGCAATGTTTTTCCAGTTGAACTATATCCAAAATTTCTTGGACATACTGCAGATACAATTTCAAAAATGTTCACCATTACATGTTAGCAGAAGAAGAAAATAATACTGGATTTTATTATGCATGTTTGAGTATCCATACAATGTATCACACAAAAGCATAGAATACAACAGCTGCCACATCACTTCCCCACTTGCTGCCAATTATAAAAATCTTAGCAACAAGAAATAAAGAACCAGCATTCTAAAAATGCCCTCCTAGCTACAGCAGCACTACAAAATCGATCCATTGGCCTAAAATTAGACGATGAAACAATAACAGAATGTGTTGAAGCAGCGTACCTTCTGACCAGGTGGAATGAAAGGATCTCTATTATTGCTTATGTGCAGCTAGATTTATGAACCAACTCAGTTCTTCAACCAGCGCTAATAGTGGAGGAAGAGTGGGGATATCCTGAGCAGCATAAGTTTAAAATGTCATTGTAGTGAAACCACTTACTGAAAAACAAACAGTGCCAAGGGTCAAGTGATCATGATATGGGATGAAGCATTTTCAAGCTAAATCCATAATATCATTTTCAAAATGTTTTACTTTGGGGTGTACAAGGTGCTGACTATATTAGAATGATTTTTGCTGTCCTACATATATGGAAAGCAAGAAATAACTTGTATGTAGATTACATCTCTTACTTCTTAAGCTTGCTCCAAGTCACTTCACAGGCAACAAATGACGTCTCAAATGTAGCCATAGTTGTTATTTAGCAATTTGAGTAAGCAGACTCCACAAACAGCAATGACATAGCTGGCCAGTCAGTCAGTGGAGTGTTTTTGCAAGTTTAGGTTGCAGACTGACCACCTCGGAGGAAACAAAAGGAGAGGGGGGAAGGTCATTGGCAAGACAAGAGTCTGGAGGAGGAGGTTGCTGGTGACACTGGATGCTGAGGTGTGGCAGGGGGATGGTGGTGGATACTGGGACAGCTTCCTGATGCATTCCTGCCACTGGGGGAACTTTCCCAGGGATGGGATGGGATGAGAGGTGGCTTGGCTGCCACCTCCATGGACACGGGCAACCAAATTAGAGTCTAACTGGGATTTTGCAGCCTTGTTGCCATTATGCCGATGGTTGATCAGGTCCCATGCCACATATCTCCTTCGAGGCAACCTTCCAATCCAGTAAAGGGATTTCCCCTCCATCCTACTTGACCTACTGGTCTAGATCCCGGTTATGGATTGGCTGATGCACAATCCAGTGAGGGCGCCTCCCAATGAGGGCTCCGTGTTGAGACTTCTTGTGGTCACCAATCTTCCCAAGCAGCCCTCATTTCTCCCTGTGGGGCCACCGAGGCCTCAGTGCTTCCAGCCCTCTAATTAGGCCAGGAGCATCAAGTTCCCACACGCCGTATTTTTTAAAAAATAAGTATATTTATTAGGATTCTACATTTTAGAAAGTTGGGCAAAAAAAATGGGACAGGTAATCAGTATCCAACTCACACCCCCAACCTGTCGGGAAGCCTTCTGTGACACACCAACAAGGAGGAGAGCCAGTCACAAGTCAATAAAGGAGAATGACACCTACCCCAGGGGGGAAAAAGGATCCCCACAAAGTACAGCACCTAGCCCAGCCCAAATCTCCATGCATCCAGGGACCAAACACAGCCTCTCCGGAGCACCTTAAAAGGGGGTGCAATCCTCGGGGACAACAGGATATCAGCCACGGTGCCGGGCCTGGCCTCGTCCAGCATGGTCCAAAAAGAAAACTCAAGAAATTATGTCCCCAGGACCTCCCACACAATCCTAAAGCTCACACCCTGTCGAGCATGCACCCACCCAATCCCACGCAGTGCAATAACCACTCCCACAAGGAGGGAAAGGATAATCGCTCTAACACTAGCCAGGAGGGGGATCTCATTCTGGAAGAAGAACAACCATCAAGGCACCCATCAACCCGTCCTGGGAGGGAGCACGGCCCTCCTCCCCCCGCCACCAGTGAATGCCCACCCACTCCACCTGGCCAGACCAGAACCAGCACCAGCACAATGCTTGCCCAGATGAAGAAAGGAAAAGAGGAACCCCCCCAGAGAGACTCACAGCAACCAACCTCCTATAAAGGATACCCAGGGCCACTCTCATCCCAAATCCTCACCACGAATACCAATTCCACTTCAACCTACTCCAATAACAGACAAGCTTAAATTAAAATCTAAAAGAAAAACTTGAAACAGATTTGTCTAACTCGGACGTGGGGGCTGGGAAACTATCCTCAATCACAGCGTGGACGAACTAACCCTCCCAACCCCAACTTTCTACCTTTATCCCCGCTCCTTCACCACTCACCTTCCTTTTAAATGAGACAGGGGGTGATAACAAAGAATACTCCCTTCCTCCAATCATAAGGATTACAAGATACTATAAAGCATAATTACAATTAGGAGTGAAACTAGGCACAAATCCCATTTCCCATTTGCTAAATCAGGATAACCAACAGTACTGGCTGTCACAGTGATTAGCACTACAGCCTCACAGCGCCAGGGGCCCGGGTTCGATTCCAGCCTTGGGCGACTGTCTGTGTGGAGTTTGCACATTCTCCGTGTCTCCATGGGTTTCCTTCGGGTGCTCTGGATTCCTCCCACAGTCCAAAGGTGGACAGGTTAGGTCAAGTTACGGGGTCACTGGAATAGTGCAGGAAGAGTGAGATCTGGTAGTGTACTCTTTTAGAGGGTCAGTGCAGACTCAATGGACTGATTGGCCTCCTTCTTCTCAGATCGTTTGGAGACTTGGGCGGAGAGATGGCAGATGGAGTTTATTCCGATAAAATGTGAGGTAATGCATTTTGGAAGGTCTAATAAAGACAGGGAATATACAGTGAATGGTAGAACCCTCAAGAGTATTGAAAGTCAGAGAGATCTAGGTGTACAGGTCCACAGGTCACTGAAAGGGGCAACACAGGTGGAGAAGGTAGTCAAGAAGGCATACAGCATGCTTGCCTTCATTGGCTGGGGCATTGTGTATAAGAATTGGCAAGTCATGTTGCAGCTGTATAGAACCTTAGTTAGGCCACACTTGGAGTATAGTGTTGAATTTTGGTCGCCTCACTACCAGAAGGATGTGGAGGCTTTAGAGAGGGTGCAGAAGAGATTTACCTGGATGTTGCCTGGTATGGAGGGCATTAGCTATGAGGAGAGATTGAATAAACTTGGTTCTCACTGGAATGAAGGAGGTTGAGGGCCGACCTGATAGAGGTCTACCAAAATTATGAGGGGCATAGACAGAGTGGATCGTCAGAGGCTTTTTCCCAGGGTGGAGGGGTCAATTACCAGAGGGCATAGGTTTAAGGTGCAAATGGCAAGGTTCAGAGGAGATGTACGAGGCAAGTTTTTTTACACAAGAGGGTAGTGGGTGCCTGGAACTCGTTGCCGGAGGAGGTGGTGGAAGCAGGGACGATCGTGATGTTTAAGGGACATCTTGACAAATACACGAATAGGATGGGAACAGAGGGATACGGAACCCGGAAGTGTAGAAGATTTTAGTTTATTTGGGCAGCATGGTCGGTGCAGGCTTGGAGGGCCGAAGGGTTTGTTCCTGTGCTGTGCTTTTCTTTTCCTTTGTTCTTTGTCCTGGACTGTAGGGATTCAATGGTTCGCCAAAAATGAAATGGGCACGAGGATGAAAGGCAGATTAAAAGATGAGCAGAGCCGGTGTTCGCCAAAATGCAGCCACCCCTGCGTTCACATCACATGTCACAACCCCCCCCCCCCCCCCCCACTCGTTGTGTTTAATAGGACAGCAAGGCAAGAAAACTCACAATTAGGAGGCCTCCCCAGGAACATTGCTCTTCTGGTCTTGTTGCCAGTAAGTGCAAAGCTGTGACCCCAAAGCCCAATCAGAGACTTGAGGAAAACTCGTGGAGCTTGTTATTTAGCACTTGAGAGGAATTAGCATCAAATATGGAAATAGCAATATCTAAACACTTGTGGAAGTTGTAAATAATCCTTTGGTAATAGTAATCTTTATTGTCACAAGTAGGCTTACATTAACACTGCAATGAAGTTACCGTGAAAAGCCCCTAGTTGCCACATTCCAGCGCCTGTTCGGGTACACAGAGGGAGAATTTAGAATATCCAATTCACCTAACAAGCACATCTTTCAGGACTTGTGGGAGGAAACCGGAGCACCCGGAGGAAACCCACGCAGACAC
The DNA here is from genome assembly GCF_047496885.1 of Scyliorhinus torazame. NCBI lineage: Eukaryota > Metazoa > Chordata > Chondrichthyes > Carcharhiniformes > Scyliorhinidae > Scyliorhinus > Scyliorhinus torazame. Next base: position 78,479,454 of record NC_092715.1, read on the forward strand.
AGGGAGAACATGCAGACTACGCACAGACAGTGACCCAAGCGGGAATCAAAGCTGGGACCCTGGCGCTATGAAGCAACAGTGCTACCCAGTATGCTACCATGCCGCCCACATTTCCCTTATGGACAGAGAACATTGCTTTAACATGAATATCTTGCCTGAATTATTCACCTTTTCAACATTATTCACAGAAAAAAAACAGAAAATCCCAACACCAGGCTTTGGGGTTGAAGTAGGATGGCATTTAATTCACTTCTGTATTCCCATTAATCTCTCAAATGCTGGAGTTGATAGATGACCGGTTCGACCAAATAAAAAAGTACTTCATACATTATAAAATCTGAGAGAACGAAACCTTAAGAATGAAAATGATTATGGTCGGCTGACAGCAATTTAAAGGCAAGGTCAGGATTACCAGATCCTTACTTACATCACTTTTCTATTTACTTGATTGCCTGCAGTAGCCAATACTTCAATCAAAATGTTATGTCACCCCATGGTTAAAAATGAAAAGCAATTATAGCATCCCATTAACAAACATCTGTTATTGCCGTTCTAAAACAATGCATGACAATTAGAAGCTTTGAAGTATATGCAAAAATTAATTTCTTTCACATTACAAATGTTGTTCTGGGAAAGAAGGTGCAAAGAGAAATTTTGAAACCTCTGCCGATGCTCAGTTTAAGACCAAAAAATGGCTGCTGTTAGTGGTTTGAAAATCCACAGAGGGCATCACTAAAATCCAGCAAACAACTGTGAAATAGACAATTAACATCACTAGGAATTTGTGAATGCCTACAGTGGGGTCATCAATCTAAGTGCACATATATTGTCCTTTTTTCCGTCTCAAGCATTAGGGCATATTGAAGGTTTGAACAGGGACTGTGAATCCACTGACTCTCCTACTTCACATTTTGATATTAGATGCAGCACCTGAGCTACAGAATGGTTGCATGCACATATGGAATTTGTACCTTGGCCATTGCCCGTATATTCTCAAATCAAATTAGAAATGGATCAAGAATTGCCTAAAACAGTGGATAAATCATGAATATTATCATTAGGTTTTCTCATTTAACATTCAGCACCAGATATCACAGACATTTCAAACAAGATGAAGAATTCCCACAGATTAAAATTCAACAATGTAAGTAAAGTGTCATAGGAACATAAAAACATTACTGGGCAGCACAGTAGCTCAAGTGGATAGCACTGTGGCTTCACAGCGCCAGGGTCCCAGGTTCGATTCCCCGATGGGTCACTGTCTGTACAGAGTCTGCACTTTCTCCCCGTGTGTGCGTGGGTTTCCCCCGGGTGCTCTGGTTTCCTCCCATAGTCCAAAGACGTGCAGGTTAGGTGGATTGGCCATGATAAATTGCCCTTAGTGACCAAAAAGGTTAGATGGGGTTATTGGGTTACGGGGATAGGGTGGAAGTGAGGGCTTAAGTGGGTCGGTGCAGACTCGATGGGCCGAATGGCCTCCTTCTGCCTGTATGTTCTATATTCTCTGTTCTATTATTTATTTGACTCCATTATCTAAACTCACCAAGCCAAACATTCAACATCTTACACTTTCCTAATGTTTTCAATTTCAGCACCCAACTTGATTATTTATTGAAAGCCTCATCACATTTTAGGTCATTCCCCCCCCCCCACACCCCCCGCCCACCCCCTCCCTAAAGGTCTACCTTAAATGTACTTTTAACCAATTTTTTAATTTTTAATTTTTATTTTTTTAAACAAATTTAGAGTGCCCAATTCATTTTTTCCAATTAAGGGGCAATTTAGTGTGGCCAATCCACCTACCCTGCACATCTTTGGGTTGTGGGGGCGAAACCCACGCAAACATGGGGAGAATGTGCAAACTCCACACGGACAGTGACCCAGAGCCAGGATCGAACCTGGGACCTCGGCACCGTGAGGCAGCCGTGCTAACCACTGAGCCACCGTGCTGCCCTACTTTTAACCAATTTAACCCCTGCCCTTGTTCTACTACCCAGAGAAATCAGAAGAGGTTTTCTGATAGTACTACTGAACTCTGCACCACCCAACTGTGGAGCAGACATTTCTCTAATTTTCCCATACAGCTCATGCACTTTATAATTTCTTGATGCTCTTCTCTGCACTCTTTCCAATAAAGTTTGTCTCTGTTGAAACACAAAGATAGAATTGCATAGAGCATTCCAAGTTAAGTCCGATCAATCCATCGCAAAGACTCAGCATCATCTTTGTAAACTTAACCTCAGCTTCTCTGACTATGTGTTAAGCCAACAATGACCATTCAACTCAAATCCTATATTCACCAACACCAACAACTCTTCTCGGGCATAGTCCTCTTTCACTAAAAGGTGTACCTTCAATCTCTCAAGGCCTTCCAACTAGTAAGCCATTTCCAACCAAATTTAACATTCTAAGGCTCTGAAAATATCTTCACCATTCAACTCATCCTTCAAATGTCTTCAATCCGATGTCTATCCTGCCCACAAGACTGATATCATAATGAGTAAAATCACCAACAATAAATGGTACAACTGCTGGGATTGCCAACATTTCTCCCTTCCTGCCTTGCCTTTCTACACTGGAGCTGATCTATCATCTGTTTCTAACGTGGTGCTCTGTGTTAGCGCAGAACAACTGGGAGCATTGCCCCTTCGCAAATATCTCTCTTCTTGACCAAGAACTGCACTGCCATGGCTCCAGTTTTGTCTGTCCCACATCTTCGGCAATTGCACCATGCTCTGAGTATATGTGGTCACTTCTGGTACCCGAAGGCACCAGTGCAGACCCTCTGCAATTCCTCATTCCTCTCAAATCCTGTCATCCAAAGAAAGACTGATAAAATTGATACCAATTACATAGATGGGAAGTTGACAGTGAGCCAATAGGCTTAACTGGATTTCTTTTTGTTACGAAGTAAAAATAATTAAGCCTGGATGACAAATTATGGAGTAGCCAGAAATAAATAAACAGGGTTAGATGTTTCATGATTGAGGCAGTTGATAACATCACCATCTGGACAATGGTTTGCCAACTCTTTATAAGATCCCACTCAATAAAATGTCTGTATAATTTCTGCACAGCCTCCACCAACAACTTTAGTTCAGCCTGTAATTATTCAGCTTTTGGTTCCAAGTACAATGTGCTCAATTGGGAAAGGGTTCCGCACATAGGAAAGTGAGATGCAAAAGTCTTCGTCATTATTCTACACAGGCTGACATCAACAGCTGAGATACAGCACCATTGCTCACCAGGCCTTCAAACAAAGAGATGTAATTTATTACTAATTCTCGTAATGTCACTCCAAATATAGGCCGGGATTCTCTCTTCCGGGGACTAAGTCCCCACGCCGGCGGGAAAACCAGCGCCAACGATCTGGCGTCAATGGGCCCCCAAGGTGAGGAATTCTCACCTGTCTAGGGGGCTAGGTGGACGATGGAGAGGTTGCCGCCTCTCCAGCCGGTGCTGAAGGGACTGCGCGAGTTCGTGCATGCGCGGAATGACCATTGTGATCTTGCGCATGCGCGGACCGGCCGTCGTATTTTGAATCGCTGGAGGGACCACTTTCAACGGCTCCCGACTGGCGCGGCAGCGATCCCGCGGGCGCCCGAGAATCGGCGCCTGAGTATCGGCGTCGGGGCACGATTCTCGCCCCGCGGGATTCTCCGACCCCACGCCGGGTCGGAGAATCCCGACCATCATGTTTGCAAATTTCCACTTAACCAGATGAGAACAATAATCAGTAAAAAAATGAAGCAGAGGCCAAAAATACAGGAAGTTAAGAAAGCAGCTATTTCCTCAGATATTAAAATCAACAGTACTTATACCATCATCGTGAGTAACTTTCCTGAGTGAATCTATTGAGGAACTCAACTGATTTTTCAGCTAATATACATCCAAAATTTTCACCTTATGAAATAGGATTCCATCTTCATCAAGAGAGCAGATAATGGCTTTGGGGCCAATAAGGCAGGGTTTTTAAATTCAGGGTTGTGACCCATGGGTGGGTCACAGGTAGGTGTCGGGAGGGTCGTGGAGGGATCAGTCATGGCGTTCCTGATCATGGGAGAACCACCCAATGGCCACGACCGGCCTTTCAGAATGCCGGCCACAACCAGCTTTTAAGTTGAGAATGCCGGCTGCGAACGGCCTTTAAATGCGTATGCTCGAGTCTTCCCACCAGAAATGGTGGCAGAGAGCAGGTTACGAGCCCAGCATGTACACTGACGTCACACACCCTGTAGGTCCGTGCTTTGGGCACAAAATCACAGAGGAGAGATTCCTCCATTTTGTAGCTGCCAGCAAGCAAGCAACAGGACTGTGTGAAGAAATGTAGATGGATAATTTTGTAATAAGGAAGAGAAGGCGAGAGACACAAACAGGTCAGGATCTCACAATTGAATCTGCTAGAGAGAGCTGCCCAGGAGAGTCCACAGCAGGACAAAGCAGTGCTCGTGTGAACTGTATCCAGAGCCTCTGGTGAAAAACCCATTGAGAAGAAACTGAAATCGGAGACAAATCAGTATAAAGATGATTTCTTGAGGTATGGCATTGTTAATTTTGCCAAAGCAAATCAGGATGCAAAGTCCATGTTTGTTATATGCAGGGAAGTCTTGGCAAATGAAAGCTTAAAGCCTTCAAAACGTCAAAGACATTTCAAGACTAAGCATGGCGAGTTCGAGGACAAACCACTTGGGTTTTTCCAAAGGATAAAGCATGAACTTAAATCGTCAGCTGAAGTCCTTCGCAGAAATGTAACACTGAATGACAAAGCAAGTGAGATCATGAGGACCAAGAAGGCTCAGGAAGGACAAATTGGCACTGGAGCGGGTCCAGCGGAGATTCACATGGATGATCCCAGGAATGGTAGGCCTAACATACGATGAACGTCTGAGGATCCTGGGATTATATTCATTGGAGTTTAGGAGGTTGAGGGGAGATCTAATAGAAACTTACAAGATAATGAATGGCTTAGATAGGGTGGATGTAGGGAAGTTGTTTCCATTAGCAGGGGAGACTAGGACCCGGGGGCACAGCCTTAGAATAAAAGGGAGTCACTTTAGAACAGAGATGAGGAGAAATTTCTTCAGCCAGAGAGTGGTGGGTCTGTGAAATTCATTGCCACAGAGGGCGGTGGAGGCCGGGTCATTGAGTGTCTTTAAGACAGAAGTTGATAAATTCTTGATTTCTCGAGGAATTAAGGGCTATGGAGAGAGCGGGTAAATGGAGTTGAAATCAGCCATGATTGAATGGTGGAGTGGACTCGATGGGCCGAATGGCCTTACTTCCGCTCCTATGTCTTATAAGGCTCAACTGTTGCATTAAAGGTAAGCGAAAATGGTGTGTCACAAAGGTCGGCCGGCGCAGGTCGCGAAGGTCGGCCGGCGCAGGTCGCGAAGGTCGGCCAGCGCAGGTCGGCCTGCTTGAGTCACGATTCTGCGAATGGAATAAATCAAATAATGACATTTTGTTTCCGTGTCAATCCTTTTCGTGGCGAGTTAATTTTGCGGAAACTAGGCATGAATTAGATTTTGGAATAGTCGCTTGCAGACAAGTGAGGAGGAAATCAGTTGACAAATGGTAAATTATTGACAAAATAACCTTCCTCGCCAAGAGGAGTTCTTCTGTTCAGAGAGATTCAAAACTATTTTAATTTCTCCTACTTCTTTTTTTAAAAAATATTTTTATTAAGGTTTTTTAACAACACAATTTTTTCCCCTTACAAACAATAATCTCCCCCCCCCGTAACAAAATAATGCAAATTCTCCCTGAGCAAGATATATACAAGGCAAGATGGTATATTTACATAGCTTTATACACTGGCTCTTGGCCGCGCGTACCGTTTCCCCCCACCCTCCATGCTATCTCCCGCTCGTCCATCCCCTCAGACAGTCTCTCGTTCCCCCCCTCCCCCCCCCCAGGGTTGCTGCTGCTGCTGATCGACCTTCTTCTAACGCTCCGCGAGGTATTCTAGGAACGGTTGCCACCGCCTGTAGAACCCCTGCGCAGACCCTCTCAAAGCAAACTTAATTCTCTCCAATTTTATGAACCCCGCCATGTCATTAATCCAGGCCTCCAGGCTAGGGGGCTTCGCCTCCTTCCACAATAGCAAGACCCTTCGCCAGGCTACTAGGGACGCAAAGGCCAGAATTCCGGCCTCTTTCGCCTCCTGCACTCCCGGCTCATCCACTACTCCAAATATTGCTAGCCCCCAGCTTGGCTTGACTTGGACTTTCACCACCTGGGATATTACTCCCGCCACTCCTCTCCAGAACTCTCCAATGCCGGGCATGACCAAAACATATGGACATGGTTCGCCGGGCTCCCTGAACATCTTTCACATCTATCCTCTACCCCAAAGAACCTACTCAGCCTCGCCCTCGTCAAATGCGCTCTGTGAACCACCTTAAATTGTATCAGACTGAGCCTGGCACACGAGGAAGAGGTATTAACCCTACCCAGGGCGTCGGCCCATAGCCCTTCCTCAATCTCCTCCCCCAGCTCCTCCTCCCATTTACCATTCAGTTCTTCTACTAGCGCTTCCCCCTCTTCTTTCATCTCTTGGTATATTTCCGATACCTTGCCCTCCCCGACCCATACCCCCGAGATCACCCTATCTTGAACATCTTGTGCCGGGAGCAACGGAAATTCCCTCACCTGTCGCCTCACAAAAGCCCTCACCTGCATATATCTAAATGCATTTCCCGGGGGTAACTCAAATTTCTCCTCCAGTGCCCCTAGACTCGCAAATGTCCCGAAAATGAACAGGTCCCCCATTCTTCTTATCCCCGCCCGATGCCAGCCTTGGAACCCCCCGTCCATCTTCCCCGGGACAAACCGGTGGTTACCCCTGATCGGGGACCACACCGATGCTCCCATTGCACCCCTGTGTCTTCTCCACTGGCCCCAGATCTTTAATGTTGCCGCCACCACCGGGCTTGTGGTGTATTTTGTCGGCGAGAGCGGCAGCGGTGCCGTTACCAACGCCCCCAGGCTCGTTCCTTTGCAGGACGCCATCTCCATCCTCTTCCATGCCGCCCCCTCTCCCTCCATAACCCACTTACGGATCATCGCCACATTTGCTGCCCAGTAGTAGCTCCCTAGGTTTGGCAAAGCCAACCCTCCTCGGTCCCTGCTGCGTTCCAAGAACCCTCTCCTAACCCTCGGGGTCTTATTTGCCCACACATACCCCATAATACTCCTACCTACTCTCTTGAAAAAGCCCTTGGTGATCACGATGGGGAGGCACTGAAACACGAACAAAAACCTCGGAAGGACCACCATTTTGACCGACTGCACCCTACCCGCCAACGAGAGCGGGAGCATGTCCCATCTTTTAAAATCCTCCTCCATTTGCTCCACCACCCTCGTCAAATTCAATTTATGTAGGGCCCCCCAACTTCTGACTATCTGGATCCCCAGATACCGAAAACTCCTCTCCGCCCTCCTCAGCGGCAGGTCCCCTATCCCTCTTTCTTGGTCCCCTGCCTGTAATACAAAAAGCTCACTCTTCTCTACATTAAGCTTGTAGCCCGAAAACTCTCCAAACTCCTTCAGAGTCTGCATGACCTCCACCATCCCCTGCATTGGGTCCGCCACGTATAGCAGCAGGTCATCCGCATATAGCGATACCCGATGCTCCTCTCCCCCGCGGACTATCCCCCTCCATTTCTGAGACTCCCTAAGTGATATGGCCAAGGGTTCGATCGCCAATGCAAACAACAGGGGGGACAGGGGGCACCCCCGTCTCGTCCCTCGGTACAGCCGAAAGTACTCTGACCTCTGCCGGTTTGTCACTACGCTCGCCACCGGGGCGCTGTAAAGGAGCTTAACCCATCTAATAAACCCTCCCCCGAACCCAAACCTGCGCAATACCTCCCAGAGGTACTCCCACTCTACTCGGTCAAAGGCTTTTTCCGCGTCCATAGCTGCCACCATCTCCGCCTCTCCCTCCTCCGATGTCATCGTTATCACGTTTAAGAGCCGCCGCCGCACATTGGTATTTAACTGCCTGCCCTTTACAAATCCCGTTTGGTCCTCGTGTATCACCCCCGGGACACAGTCCTCAATCCTAGTGGCCAGTACCTTCGCCAATAGCTTGGCATCCACATTGAGGAGCAAAATCGGCCTGTACGATCCACATTGCAGTGGATCCTTGTCTCGCTTTAGGATCAGGGAGGTTGTCGCCTCCGACATTGTCTGGGACAGGGTTCCCTCCTCTCTTGCCTCGTTGAAGGTCCTCACTAGTAGCGGGGCCAGCAGGTCCACATATTTTCTGTAGAATTCCACCGGGAACCCATCCGGCCCCGGGGCCTTCCCCGCTTGCATGCTCCCCAAACCCTTACTCAACTCCTCCAGCCCAATTGGTGCCCCCAAACCAACCGCCTCCTGCTCCTCTACCCTCGGGAACCCCAGCTGGTCCAGGAATCGCCTCATCCCCCCTTCCCCCCCTGGGGGCTGGGACCTGTACAGCTCTTCATAAAAGTCCTTAAATACCTTATTTATTTTCGTTGCACTTCGTACCGTGGCTCCCCTTCCATCTTTGATTTCCCCTATTTCCCTCGCTGCCGCCCTCTTACGGAGCTGGTGCGCCAGCATCCGACTAGCCTTTTCCCTGTACTCGTAAGTCGCCCCTTGCACCTTCCTCCACTGTGCCTCCGCCTTGCCCGTGGTCAGCAGGTCAAACTCCGTCTGGAGCCGTCGCCTTTCCCCAAGTAATCTTTCCTCCGGGGCCTCTGCGTATCTCCTGTCCACCCGCAAGATCTCCCCCACTAACCTCTCCCTTTCCATTCCCTCTATCTTCTCCCTATGAGCCCTGATGGAGATCAGCTCTCCCCTGATCACCGCCTTCATCGCCTCCCATACCACCCCCACTCGCACCTCCCCGTTGTCGTTGGCCTCCAAGTACCTTTCAATACACCCCCTCACCTTCCCACACACCACCTCATCGGCCAGCAGTCCCACATCCAGCCGCCACAGCGGGCGTTGATCCCTCTCCTCTCCCAGCTCCAGTTCCACCCAGTGCGGGGCATGGTCCGAAACGGCTATGGCCGAATACTCCATCCCCCCCCACTCTCGGGATGAGCGCCCTGCCCAGAACAAAGAAATCTATCCGGGAGTAAGCCTTATGTACGTGGGAGAAAAAAGAAAATTCCCTGGCCTGCGGTCTTGCAAACCTCCATGGGTCCACTCCCCCCATCTGATCCATAAACCCCCTAAGTACCTTGGCCGCCGCCGGCCTCCTTCCCGTCCTTGATCTGGAGCGGTCCAGTGCTGGGTCCAGCACGGTATTGAAGTCCCCTCCCATTATTAGTCCACCTATCTCCAGGTCCGGAATGCGCCCCAACATGCGCTTCATGAATCCAGCATCATCCCAGTTCGGGGCGTATACATTTACCAACACCACCCACGTCCCTTGCAACCTACCGCTCACCATCACATATCTCCCTCCATTATCCGCTACGATAGTCTTGGCCTCAAATGACACATGCTTTCCCACCAGAATTGCCACCCCTCTATTTTTTGCGTCCAATCCCGAGTGAAATACCTGTCCTACCCATCCCTTTCTTAACCTGACCTGGTCCACCACCTTCAGGTGTGTCTCTTGGAGCATTGCCACATCTGCCTTCAGTCCCTTCAAATGCGCGAACACTCGAGCCCGCTTCACCGGCCCATTCAGGCCCCTCACGTTCCACGTTATCAGTCGGATTGGAGGGACTCTCACCCCCCCCGCCGACTATCCATCTCCTTTTCTGGGCCAGTTCCTTGTCCGCGTCTCCCTCACTCTCCAGTCCCCCAGCTGGGGGACCCCCGTCCCAGCCACCTCTTCTGTGTCCCGTTCTCTTTCGCCAAGTGCAGCAGCAACCCTTCCCCCACCCCCCCCCCTTCCCCACCTCCCTCCTCTCCGCCCCACCCCCACCCCGCTAGATCCCCGTCTAGCTTTTTTGCTCCCCCCATATCTCTCCCGTAAGTCAGCTGACACCTGCTGACCCCGGCTTCCCCCGCCATCCCTTTAACCCCCCCGTGTGGGTCTCTCCCAATCAATGTACATTCCTTTGTCCCCTTCCCGCCCTTTTTATTTTTTATTTTTTTGCCGCGCGCGGGAAAAACCCCGCGCTTCCCAAAGCCTGCCCCGCCCCCCATGGCGCTGCTCCTGTCATGGCCTTGTCCCTCTCCCCCAGCCCATATATCCTTTCCTGCGCGTGGTTGACCCCCTATGTACAACAAACATCATACTTCACCCCTCAAACACCCCCCTCCCACACAAACCCTCAATTAGAGTCCAATTTTCCAGCTAATGTAAAGGTCCACGCCGCTTCGGGCGTTTCGAAGTAGTGGTGTTGGCCATTATGTGTAACCCACAGTCGCGCTGGCTGCAGCATTCCAAATTTCACCCCTTTCCGGTGCAGCACCGCTTTGGCCCGGTTGAAACCGCTCTCCGCTTAGCGACCTCCGCGCTCCAGTCCGGGTATATTCTGATCTCCGCATTGTCCCACTTGCTGCTCCGTTCCTTCTTGGCCCATTTCAGGACCCTCTCTCTGTCCGTAAACCGGTGAAATCTCACCACCATCGCCCTTGGCGGCTCTTTTGCATTGGGCTTCCTCGCTAGCACACGGTGCGCCCCATCCAGCTCCAGCAATCTCGGGGGGCCTCCACACCCATCAGCGTCCCGATCATTGTGCCCACATATGCCGCGGCATCGGCCCCCTCCACTCCTTCTGGGAGACCCAGGATCCTCAAATTGTTTTTCCTTGATCTGTTCTCCAGGTCTTCGAGTCTTCCCGCCCACGTCTTGTGCAGTGCCTCGTGCCACTCCACTCTCTCCGCCAGGCCCACGAGCTCGTCGCCGTTCTCACTCACTTTTTCCTGGATCTCCTGAATCTTCACCTCTTGGGCTTTCTGGGTTGCTCCAAGTTTTTCCACCATTGCCAGTATAGGCGCCACCATCTCCTTACGCAGCTCCTCGAAGCAGCACTTGATGAACTCTTTCATCTCCTCTCTGTCCATGGGCGCCGCCATTTTGTTTTTTTCTTCTTTCTTCTCCCGCTGCTCCAGGGCCGCTTTCCTTGCCGTTTCACTGCGGGTCCGGTCCATGCAGGGCTGTAGGGGACTTCCTCCGTTCTTCCCCACGGGTTGTTTTTTTTTTTTTTTTTTTTTTTTAAAAGGTCCATTGGGGCTCCGTTAGTGGGCCCAAAAGTCCGTTTCTGCGGGAGCTGCCGACTCGCGCGGCTTAGCTCCGCATCGCCGCGACCCGGAAGTTTATCCTACTTCTGAGTTTATCGCATTCCACGGTTGGAATGGAGGGAAACTCCATTACCATCTGGACCGTGATGCTGCCAAAAAAGCTCACAGCCAGATCCGAATCCAGCCTTAGTTACTACCTGCTCAATTAAGAATGATTCACAGGTAGCTAGTACATCAGCTTTGTCAGAAGCTATGCCGCCAGCAAGAACTGATACAAGTTGGCTCAAAACCCACGAATATTTGTAAAATATAATGTAACTTTATGATGCACAAGTCACTCGCTTCACTCTGTTACAAAGCAGTTAGATGACTGGCACAGATTGTCTGTACAAGCCAAGACAAATTAGAGAATCAGTGTGAAAAAACAAGAGGATCATATCCCTCTTTAGGGGCTTTGTAAAGCTTATCCATGATAAGCAGTCACAGTGGCTGGATATTGCTCAGTCTTTAAAGAAATAAGGTCGTATAAATCCAGATTGACAGGGAATGCCAAGTGCGTGTTCTCTGGCACATCTCCATTTGACCACATCTCAGGGACTAGAAGATACTAAAACAAATTTAAAATGCCCATTAAGTAAATTAATATTTCACAAATGAAACAAAATTTAAAAAAAACATTTGAGCCTGTTCCCACGACACTGAATTCATTTCTTCCTATCTCAACTCAATTGTTTTTCACCTTGTACAGTCTCTTCCTATCTACATCCATGGCTCTTCTGAAGTCCTATGTCACCTCAACATTTTCCAAATACCCTGACCTGACCGCTTCCTCTTCACTGTGGACGGTCACCTCCATCGTCCAACAATGATCTCAAAGCTCCCTGCTTCTTCCTCAAACGGTGGCCCAGACCGTCCCCATGCACCACCACCGTCCTGCGTCTGCCTGTGCTTGTCCTCACTCTGAATAACTTCCCCTTCAACTGCACTCAAGTTCTCCCTAAAATAGTCGTTGTTATGCGTCCTGCCTGGGTCCTAGTTCTTTTTGTGGGCTTTGTGGGAACATTCAGTGTTTCAGTCCTACTCGGGACCCCGTCCCTCATTGATGACTGATTCAGTGCTGTCTCCTGATCTTGCCATGAACTGGATAATTTCAATGACAATGTTTCCAATTTCCACCCTTCCCTGACCTTCACCTGGTCCATCTCGGACTCCTCCCTTTCTTTCCTCAACCTTTCTCCCTCCATTTCTCGAGATAGGATATTGATTAATGTTTGCCAGAAACCCCAAAACTCCTGTAACTACATTTCCACACACTTTGCGTTCTGTAAGGGCTCTGTTCAATTCTCCCAGTTTCTCGGTCTCTATTGCATTTGTTCTGTTGATGCAATCTTCCACATCAGCACTTCAAACATGCCTTCTTTTTTCTTCAACTGAGGATTCCGACCCAACGCAGCTGACAGGACCTTCCAATGTGCCCAATTCATTTCACACATATCTGCTCTGATCCCTTCCCCTCCCTTCCAGAACCATTCTCCCCGCCTCCCACCCCACCAGCCTTCATATTCTTTTTTTTTTTTAAATCTTTTTATTGGCATTTCCCATATTTATAAACTGTTGTACATATACACATCACATTTTTCTCGCCTGCGCTAATTTCCTTTATTATACAGAGAGGTTTAGTTTGTCCTTCGTTTAACTGACCCTACGTGCCTTTCATTGCCCTCTGGATCAGTCTATGGTTCCTCCCCCTTCCCCGTCTGTGCTTTTCTTTTATTTTCCGGACAGAGTGGAATTATCTCTCGTGGTTTCCCTGCCTTCCTTCCGCCTCCCCCCCCCCCCCCTTTTGGTAACTCAGCTACCTTGGTGTTTTAATAATAAAAAATAAAAAAATCTTATTAGGTTACTCCTCGTTGTTGGCCTCAAACAGGTTTTGGAACAGACCGACAAACTGCCCCCAAGTATCCAGGAAGCCTTCCTCTGACCCTCGGGTGACGTACTTATTCTTCTCCAAGTGGAGAAATTCCGAAAGGCCAGCGAGCCAGTCTGCAGCTGTGGGTGGTGCTGCCGATCGCCAGCCGAGCAGGATTCTCCGGCGTGCGATTAGGGAAGCGAAAGCAAGGGCGTTAGCCCCCTTCCCCATGTGTAACTCTGGATGCTCCGGTACCCTGAAGATTGCCACTATTGGGCATGGCTTCACCCTCACCACCTTGGACATTGCCTCGGAGAAGGCTGTCCAGAACCCAGCAAGTTTGGGACAAGCCCAAAACATGTGGGTGTGGTTGGCCGGGCCCCTCTGGCACCGCTCACATTTGTCCTCCACCTCCGGGAAGAACCTGCTCATTCGGGTTCTGGTCAGGTGCGCTCTGTGCACCACTTTGAGCTGCATTAGGCTTAGCCTTGCACAGGAAATGAAAATGAAATGAAAATCGCTTATTGTCACAAGTAGGCTTCAATGAAGTTACTGCGAAAAGCCCCTAGTCGCCACATTCCGGCGCCTGTTCGTGAAGGCTGTTACGGGAATTGAACCGTGCTGCTGGCCTGCCTTGGTCTGCTTTCAAAGCCAGCGATTTAGCCCTGTGCTAAACACACAAGGAGGAGGTGGAGTTCACCCTGCTCAGTGCTTCGCTCCAGAGTCCCCATCCTACCTCTGTCCCCAGTTCGTCCTCCCATTTTTGTCTGATCTCGTCCAGTGGAGTCCGGGCTCTGTCCAGTAGCTGTCCGTATATTTTCCCACATAGCCCCCCCTTCTCGTTGCTTGTGCCTATCAGGTCCTCTAGTAGTGTGCTTTCTTGGGTCCCAGGGTACCCCACTGTCTCTTTACGGAGGAAGTGTTTTATTTGGAGGTGTCTCATTTCCTGTCCTTTTGCTAGCCTCCACTTCCTCGTCAGTTTGTCCAGTGTCGCCAGTCTGTGCCCTATGTAGAAGTCCCCGACCGTCAATGTGCCCCTGTCCCGCCTCCATCTTTTGAAGGTGGTATCTCGCATGGCTGCGGGCAATCTGTGATTGCTGCAGATGGGGGCCATGGGGGACATTTTAGTTATCCCGAAGTGTTGTCTGAGCTGGGTCCATGTTCTCAGCGTAGCCGCTACCACTGGGCTTGTTGTGTATCTTGTTGAGGGGGATGGGAGTGTTGCTGTAGCCAGGGCCTGGAGGGTCGTTCCTTTACAGGATGCCTCCTCCATTTGTACCCAATCTGTGTCGGGTTCTTGTACCCATCCCCTCACTCTTTCTGCCGTTGCTGCCCAGTGGTAGTTTTGTAGGTTTGGTAAGGCCAAGCCCCCTTTGTTTTTCCTTCTTTGCAGTGTCTGTTTTGGGATTCTCGGGTTCTTACCCCCCCCGCACACACACACAAACGCCATAATTAGACTATCTCCGTTTTGGAAAAAGGCATTGGAGATGAAGATCGGAATGGATCTAAACAGGATCGTCTGCACTCTCCCCGCCAGGGAGAGTGGGAGTGAGCCCCACCTTTGAAGGTCTCTTCTTACTTCCTCCACCAGGCTGGTCAGGTTCCACTTGTGGATCAGTGTCCAGTCTCTGGCTATCTGGATCCCCAGGTAGTGGAATCTGTTCTGGGCTGTTTTGAACGGGAGCTCCTCCAGCTGTCTCCCTCCCCTGTTTGGGTTCACTGGGAATGCCTCGCTTTTGCCCAGGTTAGGTTTGTAGCCCGAGAAGGTTCCAAACTCTTTCAGCATTTGCAGTATTGCCTTCAGTCCCTCCTGTGGCTTCGAGACATAGAGGAGCAGGTCATCTGCATAGAGTGAGACTCTGTGCTCTCTGTCTCCTCTCCGGATTCCCTTCCAGCTTTTCGTGTCCCGCAGGGCTATCGCCAGGGGTTCGATGGCTGGCGCGAACAAGAGTGGGGACAGGGGGCAGCCCGGTCTTGTTCCTCTCTGCAGCTGGAAGTATTTAGAGCTGGTGGTGTTAGTTTGGATGCTCGCTTTGGGAGCATTGTACAGGAGCCTCACCCAGGTGGTGAACCCCACTCCTAGCCCAAACCGTTCCAGTACCTCGAGGAGGTATTTCCATTCGACTCTGTCGAAGGCCTTTTCTGCGTCCAGGGAGACGATCACCTCTGGTGTTCTCTGCCCAGAGGGGGTCATTATTACGTTCAGCAGCCGCCTGATGTTCGCTGTGAGCTGCCTACCCTTGACAAAGCCGGTTTGGTCCTCTGCGACCACCTCTGGTACACAGCCCTCCAGCCTTTTGGCCAGGACCTTTGCGAGTATTTTCGCATCCACGTTCAGCAGTGAAATGGGTCTGTATGATCCGCATTCCGTCAGGTCTTTATCTTTTTTGGGTATCAGTGAAATTGTGGCCTCGCTAGCGTTGGGGGCAGGGTGCCCCTTGCCAGTGAGTCCGCGAACATGTCCCTTAGGTGTGGGGCCAGGGCTGGTGCAAATTTTTTGTGAAGTCCGCCGGGAACCCATCAGGTCTCGGTGCCTTCCCCGCCTGCATGGAGCTGATGCTCCTAGGCATGATTTCTCCTAGGTCTCCTGGTGCTTCCAGCTCCGCCCGTCTGTCTTCCCCCACAACTGGTAGTTCCAGTCCGTCTAGGAACAGTTTCATCCCCGCATCCCCGTTGGGGGGCTCGGAGGTGTACAGTCCCCGGTAGAAGGTATCAAATTCCCGATTGACCTCCTTTGGTTCTTTTACCAGTCTGCCTCTGCTATCCTTTGCCTGCTTCCCTTGTGGCTGCCTGCTTTCTCAGCTGGTGAGCCAATAGGCGGCCAGCCTTGTCTCCGTGTTCGTAGAAGGTCCCCCGTGTCTGACGGAGTTGGTACACTGCTTTCCTAGTGGATAGCAGGTTCAAGTCCATTTGCAGCTTTTTCCTCTCCGCCAACAGCTCTACAGTCGGGGCCTCGGAGTATTTTCTGTCGACTTCCAGATGGAGTCCACCAGCTGTTGCCTGGCCACCCTCTCTTCCCTATCTCTGCTTGCCTTGTAGGCTATGATCTCTCCTCTAATCACGGCCTTCAGTGCCTCCCAGAACGTGGAGGGGGAGACCTCCCCGTTTTGGTTGTTACTCACGTAGTAGCCTAAGGCCCACGATGTTTTCTGACAGAAGGCCTTGTCGGCCAGGAGGTCCGTGTCAAGCCTCCATGTGGGGCGCTGGGTGCGGCCTGTCTCCAACCTCGCATCCCGTTCCAGTGATCCCTGGAAGCACCGATTTCCCCACTGCGATATACGGGTGTATACCTTGTGTACTTGTGAGAAGTATGAAAATTCCTTCTCTCCCGGGTGCAGGAACCTCCATGGGTCCACCGCCCCCATCTGCTCCATAAATTCTCCTAGTTCCCTAGCCATGCCAGTCTTTTTCCCTGGTCTGGGGTTTGATCGGTCGGTCAGTGGGTCCTGTACACAGTTGAAGTCGCCCCCCATGATCAGTCGGTGTGTGTCAAGGTCGGGGATTTCTGCCATGGTCTTCTTTATGAATTCTGTGTCGTCCCAGTTGGGAGCGTACACATTTACCAGTACGACCGGTGCCCCTTCCAGGACACCGCTGACCATGACGTACCGTCCCCCTGGGTCCGTAACTGTCTTGGTTTCCATAAACCTCGTCCTCTTACTAATTAATATTGCTACTCCCCTAGCCCTCGTCCCGTAGTACGAGTGGTATGTCTGTCCCACCCAGCCCTTCCTTACCAGCCGTCGGTCCTTTTGTCCTCCTGTCCGCCTTTTTCACTCTCATTCACCTTGCTTCGCTCCCCACCATTGCATTGAGAGGTGGAACGAGCCCGGGAATGAGTCAGCACAGTCCCGCACAGTGCACCAAACACGCGTGTGCAGTTTGTGATCGCATTGTCTCTGTTTGCGGTCTGCCCGCTGCTCTTTGTTCCGATTCTTCCTTTCTTTTCCATCCCCGTCGCTTTCATGATGGCCGTTGTGGCTGTCCCTCCCCCAGTTTGTTCGCTCTAACTCCGCTGCCGCTGGGGTGATAAAAAACAGCTCCTTCCCCTCAAATGTTACCCAGAGTTTGGCCGGGAATAACATCCCAAATTTCACATTACTTTTGTAGAGTGCTGATTTGGCCCTGTTGAATTCAGCCCTTCTTTTGGCCAGGTCCGCCCCAATGTCCTGGTACACCCTTATGACCTTCCCTTCCCACGTGCTCGCTTTCGTCTGCCGGGCCCACTTTAGGATTTTTTTCTGTCTTGGAACCTGTGCAGCTTAGTCGCTCTGGGCTGCTCACCGACTTTGGGCCTGGGTCGGAGCGACCTGTGCCCCCTGTTGATTTCTGGGGGGTTTGGAAACTTCTCCTTTCCCTCTAGCTTGCCCAGCATTTGGGTGACGTAATGTATTGGGTCTCTGCCCTCCATCCCCTCTGGCAGACCCACTATTTTAACATTCTGCCGTCTGGACCTATTTTCCGGGTCCCCCACTTTCCCTCTTAGGCTCCCCTGGGTCGTTACCAGCCTTTTCACCTCGGTTTCCTGAGTTACCATCCTGTCGCTCTGGTCCGAGGCGGCCCTCTCCAACTCCTGAATAGTTTTCTCCTGCACCTCCACCTTCCTTTCCAGGCCGTTGATGGTTCGCTGCATTTTGTCTGTTGCCTCCGCCAGCATCTCCTTCATCATCGTGTGGAGCTCCGTCCTGAGTGCCTCCCTCATAGCGTTTATCTCCGTTTTTATCTCCTCCTTTATGGCGTTCATTTCCGTTTTCAGCACGCTTCTCCATTCTTCCCCCTGTGCAGGGGGGGGAGGGGGGGGGGGGATGGTCGCCGCGTCCTGTTCCTGCTC
The DNA here is from genome assembly GCF_047496885.1 of Scyliorhinus torazame. Lineage (NCBI taxonomy): Eukaryota > Metazoa > Chordata > Chondrichthyes > Carcharhiniformes > Scyliorhinidae > Scyliorhinus > Scyliorhinus torazame. The sequence goes on from NC_092715.1 coordinate 78,497,372, forward strand.
CGCTCGTCAGCTTTCCCGCTTCCTGATTCGCCTGAACCTCCGCCTCGCCCCGTGGGGTCGTCTGCCTGCGCGGTCGCAGCTCCTGCTTTTTTCCTTCGCCTTCGCTGCTGTTCCTTCTTACATCTCGCCGTCCCCTCAATTTATTATTTGGAGGCATATTTCTGTCTGTGCTTTCCTTTTAAAAACAATTTTTTTTATTATAAAAAGGGATTTATTTTTTTTTCCCCTTTAAAAAAGTTTTTCCTTTTTAAAAAAAATTTGCAGGAGAGGAACAAGGAAGGTTGAATTAAAAAATTCTTATTTTGTTCTTGTGATCCTCTCCGTGCTCCGACATTCAGGCCGTTTCTGAGCGATCCCCACTCCTCCTCCACGTGCAGCTCACCGGGACCAGTCTCTCCTTTCTTTTCTCTCCCTCTCCAGCTCCGTGGATCAGAGCTTTGCCACCTGGGCAGGGCCGAACTCGACCTTGGAATTCCTCGCTAAGGAATTTTTTTTTTTTTGTGGAAAATTCCCCGGGGAAACCCCCCCCAAAAAAACGTGATTTTGTGACTGTGCGGGAGCGTCTTTGCTGCGGCTGCTCTGTTCGCGATCGCCACCGGAAGTCCAGCCTTCATATTCAACAGATCATCCTCCGCCACTTCCACTCGTGCAACTACTAAAGACATCTTCACCTACTCTCCCTTTTCAGCATTTTGTAGTGACTGTTCCCTCTGCAATGCTCCCATTTTGACCTTCTTGTCCATGGCCTACTGCAGTGTTCCAGTGATGCTAAATGCAAGCATCTGTACTCTGTAATCTCCAGCCTTCTGGACTCAATGTTAAATTCAACACTTTAGGTAATAAATCTGCCTCCATCTTGTTCTAAGTATTTTGTTTGATCTTTTTCGTTTTGCTGGGTCAGTCTTCATCTAGTTTCTTTCTTTAGCCCTTCATGTTGCATTCAGATGTTTTTTTATATAGTGTTACAAAGCCATACTTTATATCAGAAATGACTTTATGTACTTATTGGGCTCAAAACCAGTGGTTGAGTTTTACAAGGCCAAATCAGCATTCCAGTGATATTAAACAATAGCTAAGGTGGCCAGACCTTTGCATGACTGTACGTCACAAATTCGAAAGCCATTAAATTGGAGTCAGCCTGTCTAGAAAGATCCCGGAGACAATCACCTTGAAGGACTGTGAATGCATGATCTTTTGACCCACTCATAAAACATCCAAGCAATCACCTTTGTACTGAACTTGATGGGGCCAAGTATTAGATATAACCACTTTGGACAGTGAGCTCTTACTAAGAAAGGAACTCGCCCAGCCATAATCTAGTCATGTAAGCTAGGGTTTCCCAAACTGGGTTCCGCTGACCCGCCTCCAGGGTCTCCACAGAAGCTCGGGGAGCAACATATCAAATATCAGGGCAAAGGAAACTCCTGCGAGAGCAAAGTTTGAAAAGCCACCCAAGAAATGGGCCTGCGAGACAGCAACCGTCAGAAACTGAATGAAAAAAAGCACAGGAGCAAATTGGCCAAGATCAGGAAAGAAAGAGCAGCGACGGAATCGAGGAAAAAAAAATCTAATCGTCAATACAGAGCCGGGATTCGACATGCAGTACGTCATGATAAGATAACTCGTCTAGGCCTCTGATTAAACGGGCCAGAAAGACGGCCACGATCGCTCTTAAAATTGGGAGGCAGGAGCCAATGCACTTGAATGCACAAGGGAAGCCCCAGAAAGGCTCAGCGACCAGTGGTTGAACGCTGCATACAGTGTGATGCACTATCAATTACCACAAAGACGAGAATAGTGGAACAATCGAGGCTTTATTGAGCAAAGATGTTGTGCCTCCTGTAGCTGGAACCAGAATGGCTGCAGCACCGGCAAGCACACACATTTATACGCCGCTACTGGGCGGAGCCAGCAGGCGGGGACTTACCCTTGTACCTCTAATATACGGGCAGTGCCGTAATACATATAATATACTACGAAGGGCCTGTACTGCGCTGTAATGTTCTATTCTATTCTATTCTAGTGGTGACTATCACATTCGCCCCCTGTTTAAAAAAAAAAGAGTCCGGCGGGGGTGATGGAAAACATTACAAGTTCAGTCTGTCGGGGGCCTTGACGCTCCTCCGCGATCGCCTCAGTCCTGGTGGTGATGTGGGCGCCGACTTGGTCACCTGCGACTCTGGGAGCATGTTGTCCTCGTCTTCGTCACCCCTGAGTGGAACCAGTGGGAGGACGGATCCTGCTAGAGTGGGGGCTGCGGTGAGGTTTGCTGGAGGGAGGGTGAGTGGCGCAGTGGTGAATGAGGCAGCCGGCGGGCCGGGGAGGGGTGGGCCGGTGTCAGGTCAGGTGTCGTGGGTGGGGATACCGCGTGTGCCAGGTCCCGGAGGGAGACTGTGTCTTGTTTTCCATCGGGGTGTGCCACGTAGGCGTACTGCGGGTTAGCGTGTAAGAGGTGGATTTTTTCGACCAAGGGTCCGACTTATGAGTCTGCACATGCTTCCGGAGGAGGACAGGTCCAGGAACTGACAGCCATGTTGGGAGCGAGACACCAGAGGTGGACTTCCTGGGGAAGGCAAACACACGTTCGTGGGGGGTCTCATTTGTCGCAGTGCAGAGGAGCGAACAGATGAAGTGGAGCGCATCGGGGAGGACCTCCTGCCAGCGGGAGACCGGGAGATTTTTAGACTGCGGGGCCAGCAGGACGGCCTTCCAGACCGTCCCGTTCTCCCTCTCCACCTGCCCGATTCCCCGGGGTTTGTAGCTGGTCGTCATGCTCAAGGCGATGCCCTTGCTGAGCAGGAACTGACGCAGCTCATCGCTCATGAAAGGGGATCCCTGATCGCTGTGGATGTAGGTGGGGAAACTGAACAGAGTGAAGATGCTGTGCAGGGCTTGATTACCGTGGCAGAAGTCATATCGGGGCATGGGATGGCGAAAGGGAACCGGGAGTACTCATCAATCACGTTCAGAAAGTACGTGTTGCGGTCGGTGGAGGGGAGGGGCCCTTTGAAGTCCACACCGAGGCGTTCAAAGGGGCGGGAGGCCTTCACCAGGTGCGCTCGATCTGGCTGGGAGAAGTGCTGCTTGCACTCTGCGCAGACTTGGCAGTCTCTGGTGACGGTCCTGACCTCCTCAATGGAGTAGGGCAGGTTGCGGGCCTTGATAAAATGGAAGAACCGGGTGACCGCCGGGTGGCAGAGGTCATAGTGGAGAGCCAGGAGTCGGTCCAATTGTGCGTTGACACATGTACCGTGGGATAGGGCATCAGGGGGCTCGTTGAGCTTCCCCGGGCGGTGAGAGGGAGGGGGATCGGACGGTGGGAGGGAGGGGGATCGGGTGGTGGGAGGGAGGGGGATCGGGCTGTGGGGAAGGAGGGGACTGGGCGGTGGGAGGGAGGGTGACAGGGCGGTGGGACAGAGGGGGATCGGGCGGTGGGAGGGAGGGGGAATGGGCGGCGGGAGGGAGGGGGATCGGGCGGTGGGAGGGAGGGGGAGTCGGCGGTGGGAGGGAAGGGGATCGGGCGGTGGGAGGCTGGGGGATCGGGCGGTGGGAGGCTGGGGGATCGGGCGGTGGGAGGCTGGGGGATCGGGCGGTGGGAGGGAGGGGGATCGGCGGTGAGAGGAAGGGGGATCGGGCGGTGGGAGGGAGGAGGATCGGGCACTGGGAGGGAGGGGGATCGGGCGGTGGGAGGGAAGGGGATCGGGCGGTGGGAGGGAGGGGGATCGGGCAGGGGGAGGGAGGGACAGGGCGGTGGGAGGGAGGGGATCGGGTGGTGGATCGGGCGGTGGGAGGGAGGAGGATCGGGCAGTGGGAAGGAAGGGGATCGGGCAGTGGGAGGGAAGGGGATCGGGTGGTGGGAGGAAGGGGGATCGGGCGTTGGGAGAGAGGGGGATCAGGTAGGGGGAGGGAGGGACAGGACGGTGGGAGGGAGGAGGGTCGGGCATTGGGAGGGAGGGGGATCGGGCGGGGGGTGGGAGGGACAGGGCGGAGGGAGGTAGGAAGAACGGGCGGTGGGAGGGAGGGGGATCGGGCGGTGGGAGGGAGGAGGATTGGGCAGTGGGAGGGGAGAGGATCGGGCGTTGGGAGGGAGGCGGATCGGGTGGTGGGAGGGAGGGGTATCGCGCGTTGGGAGAGAGGGGGATCGGGCAGGGGGGAGGGAGGGACAGGGCGGTGGGAGGGAGGAGGATCCGGCATTGGGAGGGAGGGGGATCGAGCGGGGGAGGGAGGGACAGGGCGGAGGGAGGTAGGAAGATCGGGCGGTGGGAGGGAGGGGGATCGGGCAGTGGGAGGGAGGAGGATCGGGCTTTGGGAGGGAGGAGGATCGGGCAGGGGGAGGGAGGAGGATCGGGAGTTGGGAGGGAGGAGGATCAGTTGGTGGGAGGGAGGAGGATCGGGCGTTGGGAGGGAGGGGGATCGGACGGTGGGAGGGAGGGGGATCGGGCGGTGGGAGGGAGGGGGGGAATTCGGGCGGTGGGAGGGAGAGGGGGAATCGGGCGGTGGGAGGGAGGAGGGGATCGGGCGGTGGGAAGGAGGGACAGGGCGGTGGGAGGGAGGGGACAGGGAGGTGGGAGGGAGGAGACAAGGCGGAGGGAGGGAGGGGTGGATTGGGCAGTGGGAGGGAGGGACAGGGCGGTGGGAGGGAGGGGACAGGGCGGAGGGAGGGAGGGGGGGATCGGGCGGTGGGAGGGAGGGGGATCGGGCGGTGGGAGGGAGGGACAGGGCGGTGGGAGGGAGGGACAGGGCGGTGGGAGGGAGGGACAGGGCGGTGGGTGGGAGGGAGGGGAGCGGGCGGTGGGTGGGAGGAGGATCGGGCGGTGGGAGGGAGGAGGATCGGGCGGTGGGAGGGAGGGGGATCGGGCGGTGGGAGGGAGGGACAGGGCGGTGGGAGGGAGGGACGGGGCGGTGGGAGGGAGGGACGGGGCGGTGGGAGGGAGGGACAGGGCGGTGGGAGGGAGGAGGATCGGGCGGTGGGAGGGAGGGGGATCGGGCGGTGGGAGGGCGGAGGATCGGGCGGTGGGAGGGAGGGACAGGGCGGTGGGAGGGAGGAGGATCGGGCGGTGGGAGGGAGGGGGATCGGGCGGTGGGAGGGAGGGGGATCGGGCGGTGGGAGGGAGGGGGATCGGCGGTGAGAGGAAGGGGGATCGGGCGGTGGGAGGGAGGAGGATCGGGCACTGGGAGGGAGGAGGATCGGGCGTTGGGAGGGAGGGGGATCGGGCGTTGGGAGAGAGGGGGATCGGGCAGGGGGAGGGAGGGACAGGGCGGTGGGAGGGAGGAGGATCGGGCGTTGGGAAGGAGGGGGATCAGGCGGTGGGAGGAGGAGGATCGGGCGTTGGGAGAGAGGGGGATCGGGCGGGGGAAGGGAGGGGGATCGGGCGGGGGAAGGGAGGATGATCGGGCTTTGGGAGGGAGGAGGATTGGGCAGGGGAGGAAGGGGGATCGGGCGGTGGGAGGGAGGGGGATCGGGCGGTGGGAGGGAGGAGGATCGGGCGGTGGGAGGGAGGAGGATCGGGCGGTGGGCGGGAGGGGGATCGGGCGGTGGGCGGGAGGGGGATCGGGCGTTGGGAGGGAGGAGGTTCGGGCGTTGGGAGGGAGGAGGATCAGTTGGTGGGAGGGAGGAGGATCGGGCGTTGAGAGGGAGGCGGTTCGGGCGGTCGGAGGGAGGGGGATCGGGCGGTGAGAGGGAGGAGGATCGGGCGTTGGGAGGGAGGGGGATCGGACGGGAGGAGGGAGGGACAGGGTGGTGGGAGGGAGGAGGATCGGGCGGTGGGAGGGGGGGGGGGGAAATCGGGTGGTGGGAGGGAGGGGGGGAAATCGGGCGGTGGGAGGGAGGGACAGGGCGGTGGGAGGGAGGGGACAGGGCGGTGGGAGGGAGGGGGATCGGGCGGTGGGAGGGGGGGACAGGGCGGTGGGAGGGAGGGGACAGGGCAGAGGGAGGGAGTGGGGGATCGGGCGGTGGGAGGGAGGGACAGGGCGGCGGGAGGGAGGGACAGGGCGATGGGAGGGAGGGGGATCGGGCGGTGGGAGGGAGTTGGGGACCGGGCGGTGGGAGGATGGGTCAGGGCGGTGGGAGGGAGGGGACAGGGCGGAGGGAGGGAAAGGACAGGGCGGTGGGAGGGAGGGAGGAGGATCGGGCGGTGGGAGGGAGGGGGATCGGGCGGTGGGAGGGAGGGGGATCGGGCGTCTCCACTGGCCCCAGATCCTTAGTGTTGCCGCCACCACCGGGCTCGTGGTGTACCTTGTCGGCGAGAGCGGCAGCGGTGCAGTCACCAACGCCCCCAGGCTCGTTCCTTTACAGGACGCCATCTCCATCCTCTTCCATGCTGCCCCCTCTCCCTCCATCACCCACTTGCGGATCATCGCCACATTTGCTGCCCAGTAGTAGCTCCCTAGGTTTGGCAGCGCCAACCCTCCTCGGTCCCTACTGCGTTCCAGGAACCCTCTCCTTACCCTCGGGGTCCTATTCGTCCACACAAACCGCATAATACTCCTACCTACTCTCTTGAAAAAGGCCTTAGTGATCACAATGGGAAGGCACTGAAACACAAACAGAAACCTTGGAAGGACCACCATTTTGACCGACTGCACTCTACCCGCTAGCGAGAGCGGTAACATGTCCCATCTTTTGAAGTCCTCCTCCATTTGCTCCACCAACCTCGTCAGATTCAGTTTATGTAGGGCCCCCCAACTCCTGGCTATCTGGATCCCCAGGTACCGAAAGCTCTCTTCCGCCCTCCTCAGCGGTAGATCCGCTATTCCCCTTTCTTGGTCCCCTGCCTGTAGTACAAAAAGGTCACTCTTCCCTACATTGAGCTTATAGCCCGAAAACTCCCCAAACTCCCTTGGAGTCTGCATGACCTTCACCATCCCCTCCATTGGATCCGCCACATACAGCAACAGGTAATCCGCATAAAGCGACACCTGATGCTCTTCTCCCCCTCGGACCACCCCCCTCCATTTCCTAGACTCCCTCAATGACATGGCCAAGGGTTCGATCGCCAATGCAAACAGGGGGGACAGGGGGCACCCCTGCCTCGTCCCTCGGTACAGCCGAAAGTACTCCGACCTCCGCCGGTTCGTCACTACACTCGCCACCGGGGCTCTGTAAAGGAGCTTAACCCAACTGATAAACTCTCTCCCGAACCCAAACCTACGCAGCACCTCCCAGAGGTACTCCCACTCTACTCGGTCAAAGGCCTTCTCCGCGTCCATAGCTGCCACTATCTCCACCTCTCCCTCCTCCGATGGCATCATTATCACGTTTAAGAGCCGCCGCACATTGGTGTTTAATTGCCTGCCCTTTACAAATCCCGTCTGGTCCTCGTGGATCACCCCCAGGACAGTCCTCGATCCTCGTGGCCAGCACTTTTGCCAGCAACTTAGCATCCACATGGAGGAGCGAGATCGGCCTGTACGATCCACATTGCAGTGGGTCCTTGTCCCACTGCAATGCTTTAGGATCAAAGAAATCGTCGCTTCCGACATTGTCGGGGGCAGGGTCCCCTCCTCTCTTGCCTCATTAAAGGTCCTCACTAGTAGCGGGGCCAACAGGTCTACGTACTTCCTGTAGAACTCCACCGGGAACCCGTCCGGTCCCGGGGCCTTCCCCGCCTGCATGCTCCCCAAACACTTGCTCAGCTCCTCCAACCCAATTGGTGCCTCCAAACCAACCACCTCTTGCTCCTCCACCCTCGGGAATCTCAGTTGGTCTAGGAATTGTCTCATCCCCTCTTCCCCCGCTGGGGGCTGGGATCTGTACAGCTCTTCATAAAAGGCCTTGACTACCTCGTTTATTTTCGTCGCACTCTACACCGTGGCGCCCCTTCCATCCTTGACTCCCCCTATTTCCCTCGCTGCCGTCCTCTTACGGAGCTGGTGTGCCAGCATCCGACTAGCCTTTTCCCCATACTCGTAGGTCACCCCCTGCGCCTTCCTCCACTGTGCCTCCGCCTTCCCTGTGGTCAACAGGTCAAACTCCGTCTGGAGCCATCGTCTTTCCCCAAGTAATCTCTCCTCAGGGGCCTCTGCGTATCTCCTGTCCACTCTTAAAATCTCCCCCACTGACCTCTCCCTTTCCATGCCCTCTGTCTTCTCCCTATGCGCCCTGATGGAGATTAGCTCTCCCCTGACCACCACCTTAAACGCCTCCCATACCACCCCCACCCGCACCTCCCCGTTGTCGTTGGCCTCCAAGTACCTTTCGATGCACCCCCTCACCTTCCCACACACCACCTCATCTGCCAGTAGTCCCACATCCAGCCGCCACAGCGGGCGTTGGTCCCTCTCCTCTCCCAGCTCCAGTTCCACCCAGTGCGGGGGGTGATCCGAAACGGCTACGGCCGAATACTCCGTTCCCTCCACCCTCGGGATGAGCACCCTGCCCAGGACAAAGAAGTCTATCCGGGAGAAGGCTTTGCGCACGTGGGAGAAAAAAGAAAATTCCCTGGCCTGCAGCCTAGCAAACCTCCATGGGTCCACTCCCCCCATCTGATCCATAAACCCCCTAAGCACCTTGGCCGCCGCCGGCCTCTTTCCAGCCCCGCCGACTAGCCATCTCCTTTTCTACGCCAGTCCCGTCTCAGCGCCACCCTCACAATCCAGTCCCCCAGCCGGGGGACCCCCGCCCCGACCACCTCTTCTGTGTCCCATTCCCTTTAGGCCAGTGCAGCAGCAACCCTTTTTCTCCCCCCCTTCCCCCCCCCCCTCCCCTCCCCCCGTCTAGCTTTTTTGCTCCCCCCATATCACTCCTGTAAGTCAGCTGACACCTGCTGACCCCGGCTTCCCCCGCCGTCCCATTGACCTCCCCGTGTGGGAGTGTCCCGATCAGTATGCGTTCTTCCATTGCCCTTCCCGCCTTTCTTCCCGAGCGCGGGAAAAACCCCGCGCTTTCCAAGGCCTGCCCCGCCCCCTCTGGCGCAGCGGCCTTGTCTCTCTCCCCCAGCCCATGTAACATTTCCTGCACGTGATTGGCCCCCTATATACAACAACCATCACATATCAAACCTCAAACATCCCCCCCACCCTCACAAACCCTCAGTTTTAGTCCAACTTTTCGGTTTGTATGAAGGTCCACGCCTCTTCAGGCGTTTCGAAGTAATAGTGTTGATCCTTGTGTGTGACCCACAATCGCGCTGGCTGCAGCATTCCGAATCTCACTCCTTTCCGGTGCAACACCGCCTTGGCCCGGTTGAAACCCGCTCTTCGCTTTGCAACCTCCACGCTCCAGTCCGGGTATATTCGGATCTCTGTATTGTCCCACTTACTGCTACTCTCCTTCTTGGCCCATTTCAGGACCCTCTCTCTGTCTGTGAAACGGTGAAATCTCACCACCATCGCCCTTGGCGGCTCATTTGCCTTGGGCCTCCTCGCCAGCACCCGGTGTGCCCCGTCCACCTCCAGCAACCTCGAAGGGGCCTCCGCGCCCATCATCGCCCTGAGCATCGTGCTCGCGTATGCCACAGCATCGGCCCCCTCCACTCCTTCAGGGAGACCCAGGATCCGCGGATACTTTCTCCTCGACCTGTTCTCCAGGTCTTCGAGTCTTCCCGCCCACCTCTTGTGCAGCGCCTCGTTCTGCTCCACTCTCACCGCCAGGCCCACGAGCTCGTCCTCGTTCTGACTGACTCTTTTCTGTACCTCCTGGATCTTAGCTTCGTGGACCTTCTGGGTCATCCCTAGTCCTTCAATTGCCGACAACATAGGTGCCAGCATCTCCTTGCGCAGCTCCTCGAAGCAGCACTGGATGAATTCCTGCAGCTCCGTCCCGCTCTCCGCTTTGTCCCCGGCCGCCGCCATTTTGCTTTTCTTCCCTCGCTTCTCCCGCTGCTCCAATGCCGCTTTTTTGGCCGTTTCACTTCTGGTCCGGTCCATAAAAGTTGAAGGGGGACCTCGCTCTTCCCTTCCCCACGGGTTGTCTTCGAAAAAGATTCCGTTGGGGCTCCTCTAACGAGCCCGAACATCCGTGATAGCGGGAGCTGCCGAATCGTGCGGCTTAGCTCCGCATAGCCGCAACCGGAAGACACACACACTCTACCCTATACTCCTCATCTACCAAGTCCTTCTCTTTGGTGAATACTGAGGCAAAGTATTCATTTAGTATCTCACCCATTTCCTCTGGTTCCACTCATAAATTCCCCCAAATAGCCTTGAATGGACCAACCCTTTCTTTGGTTACCCTCTTACTCTTTACATATGTATAAAACGTCTTAGGATTTTCCTTAGTCCTGTCTGCCAATGACATTTCATGACCCCTTTTAGCCTTCCTAACTCCTACCTTAAGTTCCTTCCTACATTCTTTATATTCTTCAAGAGCTTCATCTGTCCTGAGCCTTTTAGACCTTACAGAGTGGACGGATCGTCGGTAGGAGGAGTGGGCGGAGGGATTTGAGGAGGAGCAGCGGGCGGCGGGACTGGAAGAGGAGTAGGCAAAGGGACTGGAGGAGGAGAGGGCGGAGGGATTAGACGAGGTGTGGATGGCGGGGCTGGATGAGCAGCTGGTGGCAGGTCGGGACGAGGAGCGGGCGGAGGGTCAGGAGGAGGAGTGGGCAGAGGGTCGGTGGGAGAGGCGGCGCAGCAGTTTGCGAGGAGGAGCGGTAGTTGGGACTGGGGAAGGAGCAGGTAGCAGTGTGGGAGGAGGAGCAGGTAGAGGGTCAGATAGAGGAACAGGGGGAGGATCGGGAGGAGGAGCAGACAGAGGGTCGGGAGGAGGAGCGGGCGATAGGTCAGATGGAAGAGTGGGCAGCCTGACTGGAGGATGAGCGGGCGATGGAGCGAATGGATGACAGGCCGGTGGAGTGGAAAACGTGGTGAAGGCCCAGTGGAGGGCAGGGCTAAGGTGAGCTAGCCAATGAGCATGGGGAAGGGCCATGGAAAGGTGTGCAATAGGATGGGGCTATGGGAGGAGACTATGCGAGGACGCAATAGGGGGGAGATTATGTGTATACCATGTAGCAGGCAAATGTAGCAGCATACATTTGTAATTGTGTGCTTCTTCTTTAATGTGTTGTGAGCTGCAACATATTATCCAACACGTCTATGGTACATGCTAAACTGCAAAGGCATTTGGAAACAAATCATTCCAAATATAAAAATATAAACAAAAGTTTGTTGAGGAGGAAGCTTAATTTACTGAAGAGCAGTAAAACCTTGATGCTAGGATCTGTCAAGATCGATAATTTGTTTCCATTTGTCCATGTGATATGGCGTCACTTCGATCAGCATTTATTGCCCATACCTGAGGGCATTTAAGGGTCAACCACATTGTTGTGGATCTGGAGACACAAGTTGCCCAGACCAGGTAAAGGCAATGTCCATCTGTTTCCATAGCTACTTATTCCTGGAACAGGTCACTAATCTGCCACCAGGGACTTACAGCTTGAGGGGGTGCCGCTCCACATCAAAAGTGGCTGACCAGAAATCTCCCTTGCTCTTACCGCCGGCCATTGGCGTGTTCGAAGGATTTGCAAGTTGACACACTCAAATTGTTTGACCGTGTTATGAACGCACCTTCCTTGGCTGTCAATTCCTGAGGTGAGAATCAAGCCCAGAGCTTCTGGCTCAGAGGCATTGGCATTACCCACTGTGCCATAAGACCTCCAAACAGAGGCATCGTACAGAGTATGTTACCAAATTTCACTTCCAACACACGATTGAAGAGTACCAGATACACCCTTGGGCTAAAGATATTAGTACGTGCTTGCTAGATGAGCCTGCTAAATAAATTGCAGTGCTCCATCTTTCGAACAGTATCGCCACCCAATGAATTCATGATCTTGCTGCTGACATCGAGAATCAGCTCCTTTTTCATCTCCAATGTTGTGAGGCATATTCATTGAAGTTAGATAAGTCCACTAATATGTCGGGGCATGCAATATTGCTTGTATTTGCTTCGTCTTTGGTAATGGTACTGAGGAGGACTTGATGAAAAGTGACCCTCTGCAAAGCAACAGCACTGATGAAGAATTATCCACCTGCATCAACAACATCATGGAAAGACATGGAATTCGTTGGGAGAAGTGCGTTGATGTGTGCACTAATGGTGCCAGGGCAACGGTCTGGAAGACACCAGGAATTGTCGCGCAGATCAAAGCTGTAGCACCACAGTGCATGAGCCGTCACGGTGTCCTCCAGAGACATGCACCCGCTGTTAAGAAGATGGATGCATCTGTTAAAAGAATGTGCTAGATAGAGCAGTGCGAATTATCAACAGCATTAAAGCTTGGCCACTGAAATAGAGACGGTTAAAATTTCTGTGCAATGAAATGGGCAGTAAGCACTGCTCCTACATACACAGGTGAGGTGGCTGTCACAAGGCAAAGTGTCTGTGAGACCTTTTGAGCTTCGTCGTGAAGTCTTTGTGTTTTGTATGGATCAGGAATTTCAGTTGTCAGGTACCTCATGGCTTTTGAGACTTGCATTTCTTGCAGATATTTTTACAAAGCTAAATGAAGTGAACCTGTCAAGACAAGGAAAGGATATATTTATCGTCTTCAACGCAAGGCTTAAGAATTCACCGTTGTTGCAGAAATTGTGCTTTTGGACCTTGTGTACAGAAAATAAGCCCATCAACAGTGTTACTACATTGAATGGCTTTCTCTCTGAAGTTAATTCCATCCCCAAGAACAATTTCTTGATTGGCAAGATGGCTTCGTCGTGTGGAGACTCTGCGAGCTCTTTCACACAGATCCTCTTCCTACATTTCTTATAACCGTATTGACCTTTTAAAACTTAATTCTAAAACTAATACTATCTCTAACCTTGCTGCTTCATCCAATGCCTGTCTCTATGTAGTTACATTGTGTATTTATGTATGCCCGATTTTTTTTCTCTCTCATGTATGGAATAATCTGTCTGGACTGTACGCAGAACAAAACTTTTCACTGTACCTCGGTACATGTGACAATAAAACAAATCCAATCCAATCCAATATATTAGAACATAGAACATAGAACAATACAGCGCAGTACAGGCCCTTCGGCCCACGATGTTGCACCGAAACAAAAGCCATCTAACCTACACTATGCCATTATCATCCATATGTTTATCCAATAAACTTTTAAATGCCCTCAATGTTGGCGAGTTCACTACTGTAGCAGGTAGGGCATTCCACGGCCTCACTACTCTTTGCGTAAAGAACCTACCTCTGACCTCTGTCCTATATCTATTACCCCTCAGTTTAAAGTTATGTCCCCTCGTGCCAGCCATATCCATCCGCGGGAAAAGGCTCTCACTGTCCACCCTATCCAACCCCCTGATCATTTTGTATGCCTCTATTAAGTCTCCTCTTAACCTTCTTCTCTCCAACGAAAACAACCTCAAGTCCGTCAGCCTTTCCTCATAAGATTTTCCCTCCATACCAGGCAACATCCTGGTAAATCTCCTCTGCACCCGCTCCAAAGCCTCCACGTCCTTCCTATAATGCGGTGACCAGAACTGTACGCAATACTCCAAATGCGGCCGGACCAGAGTTCTGTACAGCTGCAACATGACCTCCCGACTCCGGAACTCAATCCCTCTACCAATAAAGGCCAACACTCCATAGGCCTTCTTCACAACCCTATCAACCTGGGTGGCAACTTTCAGGGATCTATGTACATGGACACCTAGATCCCTCTGCTCAGCATATATTCTGTGACATTGCATGGCACCTGCGTGGCTTGCACTCTTCTTTGTTGGAATATTTCCTTCCATTGTATGAGCACATTATGTAGGTGTTTTTTTGCACTCATTTGCACTAACAGCCAGGTAGTATCAGTGCACCATGAGAGCCAGATTGACATGACTTCTGACTCCACACTAAACTAAGCTTCAGCGAACTTCCATTGATTAATTTTTGGAGCAACTTAATGCACGACCCTAATGTGGCAAAGAGCTCCTTTCTTTCACCTCAACGTTTTTGTGTGAAAGTGTTTTTTCCCCGATACTCTGCAACAAAAGCAACAAACAGGAGCCGACATCAAATGGACCTGTGAGCAAAGGAGGCAGCATCACTCCTCACATTGAAGACAACTAGAAAGTTAGACTTCAGTACTTCGTCGAATAAAATAATGTTTCATTGGTAACATGTGCATACAAAAAGCCAGAAAAGGCTTGTATACATTTGTTTTTTGTGTTCACACATAGTTCACAACAAATCAACATGATAAGAATGTTTAGGGTTCTTCGATGCCCTTGGGAGGTCACCAGGGGGCTCTGCAGCTCAAGAGGTTTAGGAACCATGGACCTGAAATCAACTAGCTATGACTATGTTTGGGTAACTGATCCAGTGGTGAGAGTGGATCTTGAGATGAGCCAACTAACCCTCTTTTATATTTAACAAACTGCTTTTCTCCAGGTCACTGAACAGAAGCAGCAGAGATGCCAAATAAGTAAGACATTGAGTGGGGTGGGGCACTCTCACTCCCAATCCTTCCTGCAAGGAGTCCTCTTTGCTGTTTGACTGCTGCAAGCAGTGCTTTAAGAACCAACCAGATATAAATTGTCTGTCAACATCTTTAAACTGCATCAATATTGAATCCTGAGGGACCAGCCGAGACATCAACCTACAAGATCGTACATCACGAACTTAAATTGGACTTTAAAAAAAGACTGTTTAAACTATCCTCCCACTTTGCAGCTTACTTGTATGTGCACGTGCATGACTGTGTGCATATGTATGTGCAAACACCTGAGTGCATGTGAGCGTGAAAGTCAGAGCATTTAATTATTTTACTTAGACCAGACGTTGTGTACAATAAACACTATCCTCTTTTCTTTTTAAATATTTACAAGGAAACAAGTGTGTGACTTTTAGAGTCAGAGCCTGTAAATAGCTAAATCCTCTCTGAAACAGCAAGCATATCCTTTTAAAATAAAAACCATTGTGGTGTAATAAGGAGTGGAAAAAGAGGGGACCCATTCTAACCCTCCTCACCTGATCATAGCAGTAGCTATTCCCACCTAATTTGAACACACCCTTTCTTTCTTTACTAAATACATTACCATTCTCTTTGGCAGTTGCATCATTAAACATTGTTATTTAATCTTCCCTGCTCGACTCCACCCTATCACAGACCAGCTCCTTTGTCCTTCAAGCCCCCTCACCCACTGGCTTAAAAAGTCTTGCAGTTCCATCATTCTTCACTTCTGATAAAAGGTCAGCGACCTGAAATGTTCGCTCTCCCCCTCACCACAGATGCTGCCCGATCTGCTGAGTATTTCCAGCATTTTTCGATTCAGTTCAGATTTCCAGAATCCACTTGGTTTCAAATAAAATTAACGTGGCTATTCGACTGTACAATTATTTTCAATGTATTCTTAACTGCAAATTTTTTTCTACAATTTAGCTTTTTTGTATTATTGCCGTTTCCTTTATTTTGGGAGATAAAAAACAGATAACATTTTAACAGATGTTTATCAGCAATGTGGTTGAGTCAGAAATGCCCTCTGAAATGGCCGAGCAAGCCACTCAGTTGTGTCAAACTGCGAGAAAGACAATAAGGAAGGAAACCAGACGGATCACCTGGCATGGATAGAGGCACTGGAAACAACAATGGCAAAATCAGCCCTGTCAACCGTGCAAAGTACTCCTTAGCAACATATAGGGAATTGTGCAAAAGATTGGGAGAGCTGTCCCACAGGCTAGTCAAGCAACAGCCTGAGTTAGTCATACTCTCAGAATCACATCTTACGAATAATATCCCAGGCATGACCATCACCATTCCTGGATGGCAGAGGTGGCGGCGGCACAGTGCCATACAGTCGGGAAGCAATTGCCCTGGAGTCCTCACCAGCAAGTCCAGACCACATGAAGTCTCATGGCATCCGGTCAAACATGTGAGAGCAATCCTCCTGCTGAATACCACATACCCTCCCCCCTCAGTTGATGAATCCTCCATGCTGAACACCACTTGGAGGAAGCACCAAGGGTGGCAATAGCACAGAATGTACTCTGGATGGGAGACTTCAATGTCAATCACAGAGTGTCTCAGTAGTACCACCACAGACCAAGCTGATCGGGTTCTAAAGGACATAGCTGTTAGACTGGGATTGCAGCAGGTAGTGAAGGAACCAACAAAAGGGAAAAACCTACTCAACCTCATCCTTGCCAACCTATCTGCCGGACGTGCATCTGTCCATGACAGTACCAGTAGGTGTGACCACCACATAGTTCTTCTGGAGACATAGTCCCGTCTTAACATTGAGGATACCCTCCACTGTGTTGTGTGGCCCAACCACCCTGCTAATTGAGATAGATTCTAAACAGATCGAACAACTCAAGACTGGGCATCCATGAGGCGCTGTGGGCCATCAGCAGCAGCAGATGGTATTTAACCACAATCTGCAGCCTCATGGCCCAGCATATCCCTCACTCTACCATTACCAGAAAGTCAGGGAATCAACCCTGGTTCAATGAAGAGTGCAGGAGAGCATGCCAGGAGCATCATCAGGCATACCGAAAAATGAGGTGCCAACCTGTTGAAGCTAAACACAGGGCTACTTTTGTACCAAATAACATAAACAGCAAGAGACAGAGCTAAGCAATTCCACAGCCATCAGATCTGGCTTGTAGTGCAGAACAAGACCAGCAGCGCGGGTTCAATTCTCGTACCGGCCTCCCCGAACAGGCGCCTGAAGGTGGCGACTAGGGGCTTTTCACAGTAACTTCATTGAAGCCTACTTGTGACAATAAGCAATTATTATTATATTATTGTTATCATATCTAAGCTCTGTAGTCCTGCCATATCCAGCTGTGAATGGTGGTGGATAATTAAACAAGTCACTGGAGGAGGATGCTCCACATATCCCTATCATCAATGTTGGAGGAGCCCAGCACATCAGTGCAAAAGATAAGGCTGAAGCATCTGCAACAATCCAGTGGAGGGGCATAATGACAACAATCTCTCTCTCAATGTCAGCAAAACTAAGAGTCGGTCATTGACTTCAGGAAGCAAAGTATCCTACACACCCCTGTCTGCATCAATGCCCAGGTGAAAATGGTTGACAGCTTCAAATTCCTAGGTGTACACATCACCAGCAATCTGTCCTGGTCCATCCACATCGACACTACGACCAAGAAAGCACCTATACTTCTCAGGAAACTAAGGAAATTTGGCATGTCCATATTTACTCTGACTAATTTTTTACAGATGCACCATTGTGATATGGTACAAATTAAGTAATGGCATGATGGGAAAACTGGTCAATGGGAAGACTGGTCAAAATGTTTGATACAATGTAAGAAAGGCTGAACTACTCATTCCAGCTCACCAGGCCCATGTAAAGAATGCTCACAGTTCACCAGACCCCTGTAAGAAATGCTGCCCTAACCATTTCAGACTGCAAGACTGATAAGGCCAACTCTGCATAACTTGAAGTCTGAAAAGATCAGCGAAGGTCGAGCCATTCCAAAACACCGGATCTCGGCAACTCCGAATAAACTAACTCATCATAACCCAGGGCCGTAGGAATTAAACAAGATAAGTTCAGGAAGAAATAATTCTATTCCGACCTTTCAATGTTCCCTCCAAGGACAAGATAATGGTATGAGTGGTGTGACCAAAAAGATCTATTCTATGCTTCTGTTTGTATTTCCGATCAAATTCCTGATTATACCGTTGTCACGCAATCTTGATAATGATAATGTATAAATATTGAGCTAATTCTCTGCGAAAGCGCGGAACTTGCGAAAGACTCAGCAGTTTTGTTGACTGCTCTCTGACTTCAAGTTTCAGCTACTACTGCATGCAGTCTTTTCGAAAATAAAGCTTTGTTATTTTTTCTTAACGAGTATGTTGAATCTTTCTACTACAGAAGCGGGAAAATATTGACTTTAGCACCATAGAAAGCATCCTATCTGGCTGCATCATAGCCTGGTATGTCAACTGCTCGGCCCAAGACCGGAAGGGATAGAGCGGGTAAGAGACTTGTTTGTGGAGGGCTGTAGCCATCTGGGATGGCCACGTACAACCAGGAACAGAGAAACTCGCAAAGCCTAGCGGGTAAAATGGACAAAGCAAGATTCAGGGAGGCTCAGAGCCTGAAATGTATATTTGTAAGCAGGAGTCTAGACAGTATCGAAACTCCGACCAATTAGCATTTGGATGGGCCGAGTAGCATTTGATGGCCCATCTTCACCAAGACAAAGGACTGGTACTCGAGCGACCGGTACAGTCCCAGACATTTCGGCGCCGCTCCCTGTTCAAGGGAAGCGTAAACAACTGGGTCAGTGACCGATTGGGACACGCCCAGCCATCCAGACTCCCGCCCATTTATTGGTTAGGATCGAACAGAGTGATCAGGGGTCACCCACTTCGTGGGGTCCAAACTGAAGGACCGCCCGAAAGAGCGCGAAAACCTCCAAGTATAAGAAGAGAGTCCGCCATATGTTCATCCTCTTTTGGACCGGCACCAACCAGCTCCAATCGCAGCAACACCAGAAACAAGTTGAAGTTCAACGCCCGCTACCAGACGGATGAGCCCAGCTGAGCAGCAGTTACTCCTACAGACCCGATAGATCCGGAATCGAACAACGGCCACTGTTTCTCTGACCTAAGCCGGGTGCCTGAATTTAAGTACAGGTTGTCTTAGTCGATAGATGTAGTTAACTAGTAGTGTTTATGTTGCATGACTAATTGTGTGTGTAAATAAAGTACCCTTGACCTTGAACTAACTAACTGGTGTTTGGCTTTTTGATCGATAGCCGGTTGAACCTTGTGGTGGTATCATTTGATACCTGGCGACTCTGAGCATTAGAACATAGATACCAAAAGAAAGAAGGGCAAACCCACTGATAGCCGTAGTTACAGCAGAGCCACAGGAAAAGAAAGGCAACAGTTATTGGCGACATCTGATGGGATTCGACCCAGAAGTGACCGTGTCACTCCAAAAGAACCTACAAAACGGTTGAATTAGAAATCCAAATTGGCAAAGTAAAAGAAACCACAAGCGAAACCAGTATCGATCAAAGCTCCAAAATTCAGAAGTGTGTAATTTGCATGCGTACTAACAGAGGGATATAAAGTAACCTCGATAAACTTTGTTGCGTGAAACCTTTGGGAGTTGCCTAAACCGGAAAATAGCTTGAGCCATACCAGTGTTTGCAACGCCGCTTTATTCCCACTTGTTCCAAATTCCCGGTAGAGACAGAAGTAATTGCAGTGATGGCCATGAAGGCAGTGGAACGCCTTATGCATCCACAAGAGCCCGAGGTCGCAGCGACCAACAGATCAGAACAGTGTCCCATATGGGAAGAAGAGGTTAGGAGATACCTAAAGGGGAAAGGATGGCTCCTATGGTTGGAAATTTTGCTCAAATGAGGAACCAGGTTCTGGCAGCATAGGACAGACTTGGTGGGACAGCCTGACCGAGATTCACAAGAAAAGTTTAAGTAAGGTTCGTAAGCCGATGGCAATCGTGTCCTGCTTGGCACAATTGCGAGGCACAGAGGAGGTCGTGAGGATGCGTCGCAGACAGCTTGAGGAGAAGGAGAGAAGCAGAGAGGGCGACATTAGTGAAAACGAGAGATTAAATGTGCAGCTCCGGGAGCAGCTAGCAGCGAAGGACACGGAGATGGATGATGTCAAGAGGGCACACCAATCTTGTCTCGCCCACCTTAGCAGCTTCCAGATTCAGTATGATAAGGCCTACCAGGACATGTAATGTGCTGTAATGGAAAGAGAAGAAGCAGAGAACCAGGTAGAACAGTTGAGGAAACAATGATTTGAAGGCAGCCCTCCGGGCACTCCACAGTTCCACCATGGAACAGAGGCAGAGTTCGGTGGATCATGCCAAGTGCAGGCAGCAAATTGCAAAATTGCAATCCCTGCTATCTGTTCAGAATGGGTTCAGAGACACCTTTGGCCCACAGCTAGATCAGGAAGACGGCCCCGATTGGCAGGAACTCAGTGAAACGGCCCAACGGTACGTGGGTGAGACTGAGAGTCAAAATAGAGCCCCCAAGGCCCCGAAAAGAAAAGCACCCACACCACAAACTGCACAGGCAGCACCCAACCCAATGAACCCCATCACTACGCAGTGCAGGGTCACCACAGAAGACCAACCCGATTTTGTGTATACAACCCCATTAACCATCACCCAGTTAAGAGATGCCCGCGATAAGATTGAGACTTTCCACCCCACATCAGGCCCACACCACCTTTTCGAACTAGTGAAGCAACAGACCCTCATGTACGGTTTAGATGAGCAGGAAGAGGTAAAGCTCATAGTTATTGCCTTGACCTGTCGTTAGTTCAGCCCTTCCCGACCCACAAAATGTAGGAGGAGGTAGCCTCCAAGTGATGAAAACAGCCATTTTAGACGCCATTGGCTATAACAAAGGAGATCCAGTAGAAGGACTCAACCGGTGCCGACAGAAAAAGGGAGAGCACCCAACAGCGTTTCCTGGACGCCTTTGGATCCACTTTACCGCTGTATGCAGTGAGTTAGCCCGTGCCCGTTTATCAGTAAACGATACGGCCAAATGGATCCGTACCCTAGTATCCCATGTCACAGAGGCAGGACAGAAGGCATGTGCCAGTTACGACCCCTCAGACCCGGCACACAATGAAGTGTGGGTTCTGAAACCCTTATCGAGAGCTTGGGAACAGTCTATACAGAGAAAGACCGAGCAGGAGAGAGTAGATGCCACAATAAACCCAGTAAGGGCACACCAAGACCCCGCATGGGTCAATGAAGGCAGAGGTACAGCGCAGCACCCTAAAGCACAGGAATGTGATGATTACGGACACGGGAACATTACGCACGAGAATGCAATGCCCCCCGAAGCAGCAAAGGAATCAGCACACAAACGCCCCCCCCCCTCCCCCCCCAGAAACAATGCCAGACCTATCCACAGTGTTAGCGCTCGAGCGGATAATTCAGCCATGAACGGCACCGATTGACGGTGTTTGGGCTCCCCAACTTGGGTCTGCGATACACTTTGGGATAAGTCCGGAAGACCGGTAGTTGCAGGCACAGTCCGGGGACACCCCGTAGATTTCCTTTGGGACACAGGAGGGTCCCAACCACGTTTAACACCTGCATCATGTACCAGAGAGAGATATGGCCCACTAGGGACACCATTACCCTTAGTGGCTTTACAGGTCACCTCCAGCAGGGACACATCACAGCCCCTGTGGATGTACGGATTGACAATATTCAAACAAAACACTCGATCGTTTTAGTAGATTTACCCCAGGCAGCAGAACACATCCTAGACATAGATTTCATGAGTACACATAACCTTTCGTTCGACCCAGTTAATAAATGTATTTGGAAAATGGCTAGAGCAGCAGGAGCCCCCCCCCCCCCCCACCCCCCTCCCCCCACCCCACCCCCCCCCACCCCACGCTCACAGTAGGAGATTATGCACACAGAATCAGCTCGGTAGGAGAGTACTGATTTGATCCACAAACCATTACCACAGACAAGACGGTTAGAGAGGTCTTGAAAAGACACAAGACATTGTTTGCCAAGCACAAGCACGACTGCGGCAAAATCCAAGGAGTAGTTAACATTACAGGTCCCGATCCCAAGCCCCAGAAACAATACGGCTTCCCCCTGTAAGCCGAGGGAGAGATAGCTAAGGTAATCCAAAGTTTATTGAACCAAGGAGTGATTCGACCCACAGCATCGACGAACGACTGCCCCAATTTGGCCAGTAAGAAAACCAGATGGTTCATGGCGACTGACCATCGACTATAGAGAATTGAACAAAGTGACCCCCATTAGCAGCCCCCACCGTTGCCACGAGTCCCGAGACCATGTTAAAACAGGGACTCCAGTCAAAACATTTCACGGTATTGGACATCAGCAATGGCTTTTAGTCCATACCACTGGACAAAGCATGCCAGTATAAATTTGAGTTCACTTTCCAGGGACAGCTGTGAACGTGGAAATGCCTTCCACAAGGCTTCCACAACTCCCCCTCCATTTTCCACAGACAATTGGCAAACGGCTTATCTAAATTTTCCCGCCCTGAATGCCTTGTTCGATATGTGGACGACTGGCTCCTACAGACTGACACCAAGGAAGAGCACATTTAGCTTCTTTCGGAATTATTAGGACTACTCACAACAATTGGATGCAAAATTAACCCGAAGAAAGCCCAAATCCTCCAGGAAAAAGTCACATATTTAGGTACGGTCATCACGCATGGCAAGCGTG
Organism: Scyliorhinus torazame; assembly: GCF_047496885.1. NCBI lineage: Eukaryota > Metazoa > Chordata > Chondrichthyes > Carcharhiniformes > Scyliorhinidae > Scyliorhinus > Scyliorhinus torazame. Next base: position 78,519,512 of record NC_092715.1, read on the forward strand.
AAATAGAACAAAGACTCAATTGTAAAATTGCCCTTGCCCCAAAATGTTACAGCACTCCGGGCATTTTTAAGACTGGTTGGATATTGTAGAAACCACATAGATGGTTTCTCCACAAAAGCAGCCCCACTTTCCGAGTTCCTAAAGAAACAGGCCCCATGGAAATGGCTTCCATAGCACATGGATGCCGTGGGTGCATTGAGATGCACCCTGAGCACAGCCCCCGCTTTGCAAGCTCCAGATCCACACTCCCCATACGCGATAGAGGTAGCGACCACCGACCGAACCATTTCGGCCGTACTTCTGCAGGAAAGGCACGGCCGTTTAGGACCCGTAGCCTATGCCTAACGAGTTTTAGATCCAGTAGAACAGGGATTTTCAGCCTGCGAAAAGCACCTGTTAGCAGTTTTCTGGGCGGTACAGTACTTCTCGTACATAACCGGACTCAACCCCATAACCATTTTGACCGAGCACACCCCGACACAGCTTTTATTGGACGGCAGACTAAAAGACGGCACAGTAAGCCAAATTCGAGCAGCGCGATGGACCCTACTCCTACAAGGACGCGACATTACCGTAAAACGGACAAAAACGAACACGTTTCTGGCCGACAATTTGCACTATGCAGGAACCCCACACGAGTGCGGGATCATAGCCCCCAAGCACAGTACAGGCCCCTTTGTTCCCAAGTCGGTACTAAAAACGACAGGCATCCGACCACAGACGACCCAGCCCACAGACAAAGCATTGTGAATTTATGTAGATGGCTCCTCCACAGTCCTTGATGGAAAAAGGATCACAGGATGTGGTATTTATGGAGAGGACGCGCAGAGACACGCTTTAGAAGAAATTGCTTTAAAGTTGCCTGGACACAGGTTCGCAGGCAGCCGAGTTAGCAGCCATTGCTTACATTGTCCAGCAACCCGATTCGTTCCCGACACCAGCAGACATATATTCAGACAGTTTGTACGTCTGCAACAGCCGAACAGAATTCCTACTCCTGTGGGAATCTAGAGGATTTATTTCCGCCGACAGGAAACCTCTACCCTCAGCGCCATTACTCAATCACATCCTCCAAACAGCGAACGGCAGAAAATATGGCATGATTAAAGTAACAAGTCACCTTCGTTCCTCCCCACCCTAGCGAAGACAGGCTCACGACATGGCCACCTTTGGCAACACCCCGAGAGTACCCCAGTAAACACACTTCAGGTCTCACAGACCAACATCCAAGACTTAGCCCAGGCACAGAAGGAAGACGAGACATTGAAGGAAATTTTAAAAGGAAACTTCCCAGCTCCCTACGAAAAGTTTAGGAATTCTTTAACGATCCATGAGGGAATCGTTTTAAAAGATGGCATTTATGTAGTCCCCACCCAGGATAGGAATTAACTCATTTGTAAATTCCATGACGGTCATGGACACCAAGGGATTGAATCCACCCTTGCCCACCTCAGACCTCTCTGCTGGTGGCCTGATTTGAAAACCGACGTATCCCATTACGTTGAAAATTGCTTGATTTGTGCACAGAACAACCCGGATAGATATGCGAAAAAAGCCCAACTACGACACACCCGCCCTGTAAATGGCCCGTGGAGAAACCTTCAGTTACATCATATTGGGCCCCTCTCCCCCCTGCAGAAATGGATACAAATGTGTTGGTGGTAATCAACACGTTTACGAAATGGGTCGAAGCTTTCCCCTCGAGAACAAATACAGCCAAGGCCACGGCAAAGATCCTAACCGAGCAAATTTTTACTAGATGGGGACTCCCCCGTAGTATTGAGTCGGACCAATTTCTTAGGCTGGAGAAGATAAAGTTCTCCCTTAAGGATTCATAGGAGGGGTTCTATATACAGTGGAGACCATTTCTGTCCATTTTTGAGGAACTGTTTGTCACCAGGGTGGGGTTAGGGTTTAAAAGGGGAAAAAGTGAACAAAGTGTATGTTCCATGTTTATCTTGAGGTGTTAGAAGTTGATGTGTATGACCGTGTTTGGAATAAAATATATTTTTTTTTAAAAAGGAAAACAACAAAAAAAAAGCACTCAAGAAGCTATTTGGGACAAAACAGCCCACTTGATTGGCACCCCACCCAACACCTTCAATATCCACTCCATCCACCACTGATGCACAGCGGCAACAGTGTGTACCATTAAGAAAATGCACAGCATCGGGCAGCATGGTAGCATAGTGGTTAGCACTATGGCTTCACAGCGCCAGGGTCCCACCTTCGATTCACGCTTGGGTCACTGTCTGTGCGGAGTCTGCACGTTCTCCCCATGTCTGCGTGGGTTTCCTCTGGGTGCACGGTTTCCTCCCACAGTCCAAAGATGTGCAAGTTAGGCGGATTGGCCATGCTAAATTGCCCTTGGGTTAGATGGGGTTGTTGGGTTAGGGGGATAGGGTGGAGGTGTGGGCTTAGGTAGGGTGCTCTTTCCAAGAGCCGGTGCAGACTCGATGGGCTGAATGGCCTCCTTCTGCACTGTAAATTCTATGATCAACTCAGCAAGGCTCCTTCGACAGCACCTCCCAAACCTACGACCTCTAAGACCTCAAAGGACAGGGGCAGCAGTTGTATGGGAATATTATAAGTTCCCCTTCCAACCACTCACCGTCCCGACTTGGAACTACATTATTGTGCCTTCACTGTCGCTGGTTCAAAATCCTGGAACTCCCTCCCTCACAGCGCTCTATCTACACCACATGGACTGCAATGTTCCAAGAAGGCAGCTCCACTCCACCTTCTCAAGGACAATTAGGGATGGGCAATAAATGTTGGCCTAATCAGTGATGCCCACATCCCACGAATGAATTTTTAAAAAAGTAATCTGGAATGCATGCACTGCAAAGTATAGACAGTGTTAACATAAATAACCACACTTCTGAATTCTAATAATTTAAAAACTTTTAAAAACAATTTCTATTTTTATAGCGTCTTTAGTGTAACAGAACACACCAAGGTGCTTCACAGAACCATATATGAAGTACGATTAGTCATTGAGGCACATACCAATATTAGGGTATGTGACCAAAAGCTGGATCAAAGAGGTAGGTTTTAAGGAGCATCTTAATGGAAGAAAAAATGGTAGCGAGTTGAAGAGGTTTTAGTGATTTAATTCACCGGCTCATGACCTGGGCAGTTGTGGAGCAATTAGAATAGGGAATGCTCAAGAGGACAATATTAGATGGGTGCAGATATATGAGGGTTGTGGGGCTGTAGAACATAAGGCAAGGTAAAGTCGCCATAGTCCCAGATGACCATAGGCTGCTTTCCCCTTGGAGGGGGAGAGCTGACTGGTGGGGATTTAACCTGAGGATCACCACACCTCAGGCGACGAGCAAGGTTGAGAAGGCATGAAGAAAAGGGGTAGCACGGTGACACAGTGGTTATCACTGCTGCCTCACAGGGGCCCGGGTTCAATTCTAGCCTTGGGTGATGTCTGTGTGGAGTTTGTACATTCTCCCCGCGCCTGCGTGGTTTTCCTCCGAGTGCTCCGGTTTCCTCCCACAGTCCAGAGATGAGCAGGTTAGTTGGATTGGCCATGATAAATTTCCCCTTAGTGTCAAGGGATGTGGAAGTTAGGTTACGGGGTAATGGGGCTAGGACGGGATGGAAAATGAAATGAAATGAAAATCGCTTATTGTCACAAGTAGGCTTCAATGAAGTTACTGTGAAAAGCCCCTAGTCACCACATTCCGGCGCCTGTTCGGGGAGGCTGTTACGGGAATTGAACCGTGCTGCTGGCCTGCCTTGGTCTGCTTTCAAAGCCAGCGATTTAGCCCTGTGCTAAACAGCCCCTGGGTGGACTGCTAATTTGAAGGGTGGGTGTACACTCAATGGGCTGAATGGCCTCCTTCTGCACTGTAGGGATTCTATGATAACAGATATAGAGAAGTGGACTTCAGCAGCAAATGGGACAGAATATGTTACTTTAAGTCTCTTCAATGGAGAGTGGCAATCATCAACACCTGGGTAGCAGTTTGCATTTTAAGTGACTTTCCAGAGATATGTCTATGCATCTCCCTGTGTCAGTACAAAACGCACAAGTTATGTGGGCCCCCAGACTTCATCCTGAGTCAAGGTAAATTGTCCTTTCATTCTGTTCTATTAAAAAAATAGGGTGCCCATCTTCCTACAAATTTGCAACCATATTACACTGGTGTAATGTCAGAGGGCAAAGGAGGCTGCCAAGATCACGGCACAGGAGAGGATGTCAAAGACTGCTCCACTTACACCTGCGTTGGGGTAGACTCAGCCAATAGGAGACCAGGAAGCAGATGGGATACTGATTGAGAGGGGAACTGTTGGTGAGAGGTGGAAGCAATTGAGTGGAGTTCCAACTTTCAGAATCCCTTTCAACATCATCCCTCTCATAGACTAGCTGGACTTAACAGTTGCCACTGTGCTGGAGAACACTTTGATGAGGGGTCAGTGAGACCCTGTAAGACAAACGTATCTGTCAATCTCTCTAACGTGGCAGATATGTTGTCACCGGAGTCTGGCAGGTGGAGTTAAAGACATGCATGCAGTCATTTGATTGGAGCAAATAGTTCTCCATGGCACAGGCAACTCTCTCCAAATTGTGGCTGCAATGTGTACCATCTAAAAGATGCACTGCGGGAAGTCACCAAGGCTCCTTAGGGCAGCACTTTCCAAACTCTTTCCAAAAATAAGACATAATCTCAGTAGCCTGTGACATTGCATCCCCCTCATGTTTGAGGTAGATTCCTCCAATATCTCCGCAATCATAGTGCTTTGTCTTTGAAGGCAGTCAGTGCATCACACATTGTGAGCTGCTTCTCAATTTTATTCACCTTTTCCTCATTGGCTCTTGAGATGCAGCATCTGTCTCCAACAGGGCAAAGAATTAGGAGAGAGCCGCCCGTGTCCTTTGCTGGGGACTCTATGCTGTCCGTCACCATTATCTGCATTTCACAACTATCTTCCTTACTGGTCACTGAAATATATCTGAGCTAGTACACGGTCTGCATAATTCTGTGATAATGCACCCTGAGAGTCCCTCTGAGGAATCACTGGCAGCTGCCTCCACACACTTGTGCTGCACACATAAAGGCTCTGTCAAAAAGAGCAGACATAAAAGTTAAGAATAATTATTTTTATTCATTCATGGGATGCAGGCATTGCTGGTGAGACCAGCATGTATTGCCTATCCCTAACTATCCTTCCAACGTTGATTGTGAGCTGCTTTCTTGAACCGCTACAGTCCATGGTTAGGTTCACCTGCAGTGCAGTTAGGGTGGGAGATCAAGGATTTTCACCAGCGACAGTGAAGAAACGGCAATACACTTCCAAGTCAGGATGGCAAATGACTTGGAGAGGAAATTCTAGGTGGGGTGGTGTTCCCACGTGCCTGTTGCCCTTGTCCTTCTAGATGACAGTGGTCGTTTGGAAAGTGCTGCCCGAAGGAGCCTTGGTGACTTCCCGCAGTGCATCTTTTAGATGGTACGCATTGCAGCCACAACTTTTTCTGTGGTGGAGGGTATGAATGTTTGTGGAAGGGGTGACAGTCAGGTGGGTTTCTTTGTTTTGAATAGTGTCAAGCTTCATGAGTGTTGTTGGAGCTGCACTCAGCCAGGTAAGTAGAGAGTATTCCATCAAACTCCTGACTTGTGCCGTGTAGATGGTGGACAGATTTTGGGAGTTAGGAGGAGAGAGTGACTCACCACAGGATTCCTAGCCCCTGACTTGCTGTTGTAGCCACAGTATTTATGTCTATTACAGTTCACTTTCTGGTCAATGGCACTCACAGCATGTTGATAATGGGGCATTCAGCGATGGTAAGGTCATTGAATGTCAAGGGGCGATGGTTAGATATTCTCTTATTGGAGATGGTCATTTACTGGCACTTGCGTGGCGTGAATGATATTTGTCAGCCCAAGCCTGGATATTGTCCAAGTCTTATTGCATTTGGGCATGGACTGTTTCTGAATATGAGGAGTCACAAATGGTGCTAAACACTGTGCAGTCATCTGCAAACTTCCTCACCTCTGACATTATTATGGAAGGTCATTGATGAAGCAGCTGAAGATGGTTGGGCCGAGGACACTACCTTGAGGAACTCTTGCAGTGATATCCTGGAACTGAGATGATTGACCTCCAACCACCACAACCATCTTCCCTTGTGCCAGGTATGACTCCAACCAGTGGAAGGTTTTCCCTGATTGCCACTGACTCCATTTTTTGCTGGGACTCCTGAATGCCACAGTCAGTAAAATGCTACCTTGATGTCGAGGACGGTACCTCTCATCTGTTGCATTCAGCTCTTTTACCCATGCCTGAACCAAGGCTCTAATGAGGTCAGGAGCTGAGTGATCCTGTTGGATCACAAACTGAGCTTCTGTGATCAGGTCACTGCTTAGAAATTGCAAGGCGTGATATCAAGAAACAAATGAACGCACTAGATACTGCAAAATCTATGGACGTAGATAACATCTCAGCCTTAGTACATAGTAACAGAGAAACAGGAGTAGACCATTTGGCATATCAAGCCATTCAAACAGATCATGGCTGATGCTCCAGTACAAGCTGCACATTAGCAACGCTGTCGTAGTACACCTTTAACACTGGCATCTACTCGATGATTTGAAAAATTACCTAAATCCTCCTGTTCACAAAAAGCAATTCAATCTGACCAATAGGTTTCCTCTGATCATCAGAAGTGATGGAAGGAGGACTTCCGGTGGCGGCCATGGAGGAGTGGGTCGCACATTCGATAGCTCCCGCCTGTAACAGACTTTCGGACCTTTTTCCCCACGACTTTTCTCGGATTTTATGGGATAAATCGGTGAACTGTGCTACAGTAAGGAGGATTCCCTCTCTGGTGTATGGAGAATTGGACCAGAAGTGGCCGGGTGAAACGACTCAGTCCTGGTAGTGGGAAGCAAGAGGAGCTGGTACGGCGGGACAGCATGGCGGAGGCCAAGGGCCGAGGAGAGACGGCACAGTGGTCGACGGAGCAGCTGGTGAAGTATTTTGAGGATTGTTTCGCCAAGCTGAAAAAGGATACGCTGGACCCGAACAAGGCTTCGATTGATCAAGTAGTCTTGAATCAGGAGACTCAGGGGAAAGCGATATAGGAGATCGAACAAAAGTTATCCAACCAGGAGGACTATATAACCGTACTGGAGAACAAGGTGGAGGTGTTGGGCGACAGCCAGAAGAGGATGCAGGAGAAGCTGGAGGACCTGAAGAATAGGTCCAGGAGGCAGACCCTCAGAATCGTTGGCCTCCTTGAAGGCAGTGAGGGATCGGATGCGAGGGCATATGTGACAGACATGCTGGAGAAGTTGATGGGGACTGGGGCGTTCCCTCGGCCCCTTGAGGTGGATAGAGCGCACAGAGCCCTCGTGAGGCAGCCCAGGGCGAATGACCCGCCGAGGGCCATGGTGGTACGTTTTCACTGTTTTATGGATAAGGAACACGTTTTGCGGTGGGCCAAGAAAGAACGGAGCAACAAGTGGGAGAACTGAGAGTGGAGTATTTATCAGGACCTGGGAGTGGAGTTGGGCAAGAGACGGGCTGGGTTCAATCGGGCAAAGGCGACCCTCTTCAAGAAGGGGATGGGATGCTGTACCCAGCGCAGCTGTGGGCTAAGCATGAGGAACGGGACTTTGATTTTGAGACGCCGGACGATGTATAGACATTCATTAAAGAAAAGAAGCTGGAGACGATTTAAAGGACACTTAAGCTGCGGAGAAGTTCTGTAGCAGTGGTTCGTAATACTGTACTGGGTTTTTTTAAAGAAAGGAGATTTCATGTCGTTCTGGGTGAAATTATGGGCTGCGGTGATGGTTATAGGTGGCTTGGTCTTGCAGGGATTTGATGTGGGGGGGGGGGGAAAGGGGTCTTGAAGTTAGAGCTATTCTTCAGGAGACTGGGTTTTGTTTTAAGTGACTGTCTCTTCATTGGTTTATGTTAATTTCGTCTTTTTTTGTTTTTTTTGCTGCTGTTTACTTACTGGGGAATGTTATGCTGTTAAAAGGTTTATTTATGTGGGGGGAGAGGTTCGATCAATAGGGAGACAGACTGTTTGGCGCCAGGGACGGGGGTTATCCGGATCAGCATGGTTCAGCTGATTCTCGGAAACGCAGTGGGGGGTGAGCAAGTGTTAAACTGGTACTTGACCTGGGGGATGAGGTTTCTGGTGCTGTTGGGGCGGGGAAAGGGGGGGGGGGGAGGCTGCTTTGCTGACAGGGGAGGAACTATTGTTGGGGAATAAATGGGAGGTCGGGAACGGATGCTGCTCATGGGGGTACTCGGGGAAGTGGTGGACGCGGGCCCGACGCTGGCCTAAAAAGGGTGACGGCTAGTCGGCGGGGGGGGGGGCCACATCTAGGCTGATTACGTGGAACGTGAGAGGACTGAATGGTCCGGTCAAGAGGGCTCGCGTGTTCGCGCATCGAAGGGAACTGAAGGCAGACGTGGCAATGCTACAAGAGACGCATCTTAAGGTCATAGGCCAGATGAAATTGAGGAAGGGATGGGTTAGCCAGGTGTTCCACTCAGGGCTGGACTCAAAGACCAGGGGGATAGCAATTTTGATTGGTAAGCGAGTGCATTTGAGGCAGTGAGAATCGTGTCAGATAAGGGGGGTAGGTACAGAATGGTGAGTGGAAGGTTGGAGGGTGTACGGGTGGTACTCGTGAACATTTATGCTCCGAACTGGGACGACGTGGAATTGATGAGGCGTATGCTAGGTAAGATCCCGGACTTAGAGTCACATAACCTGATCATGGGGGGGGGGGGGGGGGGACATTAACGCGGTCATTGATCCGGAATTGGACTGGTCAATATCCAGGTCAGGGAGGAGGCCGGCTGTGGCAAAGGAATTGAAGGGCTTCACGGTACAGATGGGAGGTATAGACCCATGGAGGTTTACACGGCCGAGGGCGAAGGAGTTTTCTTTTTTTTCTCACATCCATAAGGTTTATTCCCGTATTGACTTTTTTGTTCTGAGCTAATACCGAAGATGGTGGGGACGGAATATTCGGCAATTGCAGTGTCAGATCATACCCCGCATTGGGTGGATTTGCGGGTTAGCGAGGAGAGAGGGCAACATCCGTTATGGAGACTGGATGTGGGGTTGCTAGCGGATGAAGCGGTCTGCGGGCAGGTGAATAAGTCCTTCCAGAACTACCTGGAAACAAATGACACTGGAGAGGTATCTGCAGCGACGGTGTGGGAATCTCTGAAGGCGGTTGTTAGAGGGGAGCTAATTTCGATTCGATCAAAATTCAACCTTATATAATGGAACGCTACTCCTCTCACCTGAATTCCACATATCACCAACTTTTCTGGCAACAAACTACATAATTCCTCATCTCTTACCATTAAAGATTGACAAACCCCTGTATCTCTTAAAATTGTGACTTCTTTACCTGCTCCTCCTGATCCACATGAGTAAACTTTACCCACACAAATAAATTCTTTAAAGACATCTGGCACCTTCTTAACAATTACTTTTTGAACAGGCTGTACAATCGTTTGAACCTCCGTCGCTTCCCTTGGGCCTTCCTTTACCACTCTAACAAACCCCACGGTCTTATCCTGTTTTACCACATCAGCCTTCCCAGTGCTTTTCTTCAACCACCAACACTGTGACTTTACATGGCCTAGTTTATTAGTGCAAACATCTGAAACTTTTAATTTCTTTTCCACCCTCCTGGATTTATTTTTTAATCTGAGGTGTACTCTCTTTATTGTCTCCCTTTAGATCACCTTTACCTTTACCACGTGAGAATTTCTCATGTCCCCAGTTTCTATCCCTCACCGGCTGAAACTGATGTTGGAAACCAATCTTTGATTTTGAACTAATTCATAATCATCTGACATTTCCGCTGCTAATCTCGGTTCTTCCACATGAGTTCTCATTACATCAAGAATTGAATTTTTAAACTCCTCCAAAAGTATAATTTCTCTGAGAGCTTCATACGTTTGGTCTATTTTCAAAGCCCTTTTCCACCAATCAAAATTACTCTGTTTGAGCCTTTCAAACTCCATGTATATTTGACCAAATTCTTTCCTTAAATTTCTAAACCTTTGTCTGTAAGCTTCAGGCAATAGCTCATATGCACTTAAGATGGATTTCTTCACCTCCTCATATGTTCCAGATACCTCCTCCGGTAGTGATGCAAACACTTCACTAGCTCTACCTACCAGCTTTGTTTGAATCAGTAACACCCACATGTCCTGTGGCCATTTCATTTGTTTAGCTACCTTCTCAAATGAAATGAAAAAGGCTTCCACTTCCTTCTCGTCAAACCTTGGCAATGCTTGGACATATTTAAATAGATTCCCACCAAGCCTTCGACTATGACGCTCTTTCTCACTATCCTCATCACTATCATCCAGCTGTACATTTCCCTTTACTTCTGCCAATTTTAACTGATTGTCATGTTTCATGGCCATTTTCTGAAGTTCAAACTCCCTCTTTTTATCTTTTTCCCTGATCTGTATCTTCCTTACTTTTTCTTTTTGTTCTCCTAGGGCTATTCTTTCTTTTCTCCTTTCTTCTCTCTCCTTTTCTTTTTCCCCTCTCTCTCTTTCTCTTTCTCTTTCCTCTCTCTCTCTTTCTTCTCTCTCATTCTCGTATGCCAGGCACTTTTCCATTTGTTTAATTTGCAACTGAATTTTTGCTATTTCCAATGAGTCAAACTCTATCTCAGGCAACTTTAAATGCTTAACCACCACCATAATTACCTCATCTTTTCGCATTTTGTCAGGTAATGGTAACTGCAATGTTCTTGCCAAATCTAACAGTCTGCTTTTCGTCTCTGTCCGTAAGGTATCACATGTCATCGTGTCCACCCCCAAAAACTTCTGGGCCTCTGAAAGAGCCATTGTTCACAACACTCTCCACACTTAAACTAAAATACCACACCGGAAAAGCAACAATCCTTCACGGTCTTTAAGTTCACAAAAGCCAATCCAATAGATAGACTTTTATCCCCCTCGAGCCCCCAATTGTTATGGAGCCGAGTATTCCTGAGCATCAATCAACAGGTTATTGCTGTGTAACTGCATCTTGGTAGCACTGTCAATGATGCCTTCCATCATTTCTTTATAAAAAAATATTTTTATGAAGGTATTTGCAACATTTTTGAGCAAGACCCGGTGCTCCATGCCACCCCCCCCCACCCCACCCCACCCCACCCCCGCCGAACCAGCCCCTGCCAGTTCCTCGAAGCTCTTAATGCCATGGCCAGTGGCTCTATAGATAGAGCAACAATAACAGGGAGAGGGGGCACCCTTGCCTCGTCCCTCGATGTATTTTAAAATACCCCGACCCCAGACGGTTCGTATGCACACTCGCTACAGGCGCCTGATAGAGCAACCGCACCCAGCCAATAAAGCCCTCACCAAACCCAAATCTTCCCAGCACCTCCCACAGGTACTCCCACTCCATCCGATCAAAAGCCTTCTCCGCATTGTTATGTGCGAGGCGTTTTCAGAACCCCAAAATGTATCATGGAGTTCAACCAACCTCTCCCTTTAATGAATTTGTTGCTTTTCCTAGCACACGGCTTTTTCCCTAGGTGTGGGATTACAATTATGGACACGTGGGTTTTTAAACACAAAACACTGTTTATTCCATGAACTCAACTTAACATCTTAAATAAACATTGGATCTCTTAACACCCCTTACTTCAAAGACAACTCAGAAAATATTGCAACAGTAAATAATTCCTTAAACTGTTGCTTCAAACTGCCAAGAGACTTAACACCTTTAAACTGTATCACTTCAGGTTAAAGTATATATATTTTTTCTGTAGAATGGCAGGGACATATTAGCTTGGTTGACTTCAGCTCCAGCACCTTGCTTTCTTCCTGCAGCTCTCTGGACACACACAGACACACACAAACTGCTTTTTCCAACTGGCTTTCTCCCTCCAAGCAACTCACAGCAACCAGAACTTCTCAAGCTGCTGTCTCAAACTGGCTTTCTCCTTTTAATCAGCTCACAGCAAAACAGCCAGGCATTTTAAACTGCTCTCAGCAAAACCAGCCAGGCACTTTTCAGAACTGAAACTTCAAAATGGCTGAACTGAGCTGAGCTCCACCCACTCTATGACATCACTGTTTTCTTAAAGGTACATTGCTTAAACATCCAGTTCATAAAGGCGCTCTCGCATGACACCTCCCCCCCCCAAGAAAAAATAAATAAACCATCAACTTCAAGATGGTTTCATTTTTCACTTTTGCACCATCCACTAAGAAATGTACACAGTAAATATACCTTTTCAGGTTTTTTGAAAAAAACAACACATGCAGACAGGTATAATAATATAGTCCATTTTTCTTTCTTCTTCTTCCTCCAACCGAAATCCTTCTCGATTGACAGTCTCCTTGACCAAAGTCTCTGCACGATCCATCCATTCCTCTACTCCTCAGCATTTCTCTTTAGAATCAGATACTTTAGTTAAATCTGACCAGAGTCTCTTGCAATTCTCCAATACAGAAACATTGGTTACCACAGCTGTCAGGCAATCAAATGCCTGTTGAAAGTCCGCTGTCCATTGCAATTTTTTTAGGTTTCTTTAGCTTGTCCATCAGTGGAGTAATCACGCCACAAAACATTTGCACAACTGTTCGATCAAATTCATTCATGTTAAGAAATCGCATTATTTTCCTTCATCTTGAGGGTGATGGAAACTCCGCAAGGAAAGTGATTCGGACTTCTCCAAATTCACTTTTGGCTAGGTTCATCACCAAACCCGCCTCCTGAAGTCGATCAAAGAACTCCATACAATGTTTTAAATGTTCTTTCCATGTCTGGAAGTTGGAAATAAAAGCAGATTGTCCCATTTTCTCCATGCAATCCTTCAATGGTGGGATTGGATAAGAGTCCTTTCTTGTAACTGCATTCACCTTTCGATAGTCCACACATAACCATTGGGTACCGTCTGGTTTCGGTACCATCACTATGGGTGAGCTCCATTGGCTGCAGCCCACTTCAATTATGCATTCTTCAGCATATTCTCACTCTCTTCTGTTAACCTGTGCCAATTTGAAAGGATTAAGTCTATATGGATGTTGTTTGATAGGAACAGCATTTCCCACATCTACATCATGTATAGCCATTTTAGTACTTCCTAATTTATCTCTACAAACTTGCCCATGTAATATCAATAACTCAGGGCAGTTTGTTTTTCCTCTGGAAGGTAACTTAACAGTTCACCCCAATTTTTAAGAACATCCTCATTTTCCAATTTAATTTGAGGTATGTCAAAATCACAGTGATCTGGATATGGTTTGTCACTTTGAGTTAGAATCATTAAAAATCATCTTTCTGTTGTAACTCCGCCAATTTTCCTGAACAAAAAATATCCACCTCATCCTCCACCTGTTCTTGTTCTTTTTCAACCATCTGATCAAAAATAGTTTCTGATAATTGCACTTCAACTCCAGCTTCACTCTTTGATTTCTCCTCTTGTCTTAACCTGTGACTTTGCGACCTTGTTACTTCACAAACCGGAATAATCCCAGGATATTCGCCCTTCAACACTTCAGTTGACTGATTTTCCAAAGGCTTATCAACCTCAGTAGGCATCACTCCCATCTGCGATTCAGCTATATCATTACCCAAGATAAACTGTATTCCTGGACAAGATAGTTGATCTATTACTCCTGGGTTAGTGACATGGCTGGGTTTCTCAGTCTTGAGAAACTAAAATTTGCCTTAAGAGGGTTAATGTTGGGGATCTCTTGGAAGTGGCAGCCGTTCGTCGACTTTCTCGGGGAAAATTAAAATGTCGGCCAAAGCAGCACTCGGCGCGGGGGGGGGAGGGAGGTGGCGGATAGGTGTTGTTGAGGTGTGTGAAGATTGGGTCGGTGGGGAAATGTTTATTTTACCATGTCAATGTTACTGTTTTTGTTATTGGTAATTGGTATTACTCGTAACACCTTGGTCCAAACATAGACAAAGAAATTGAAGAGATAACAAATAGGTTAGACCAAGGAGAGCCAATGGATGTTATCTATCTTGACTTCCAAAAGGCCTTTGATAAGGTGCCTCACGGGAGACTGCTGAGTAAAATAAGGGCCCATGGTATTCGAGGCAAGGTACTAACAATGGATTGACGATTGGCTGTCAGGCAGAAGGCAGAGAGTTGGGATAAAAGCTTCTTTTTCGGAATGGCAACCGGTGACGAGTGGTGTCCCGCAGGGTTCAGTGTTGGGGCCACAGCTGTTCTCTTTATATATTAACGATCTAGATGACGGGACTGGGGGCATTCTGGCTAAGTTTGCCGATGATACAAAGATAGGTGGAGGGGCAGGTAGTATGGAGGAGGTGGGGAGGCTGCAGAAAGATTTAGACAGTTTAGGTGAGTGGTCCAAGAAATGGCTGATGAAATTCAACATGGGCAAGTGCGAGGTCTTGCACTTTGGAAAAAAGAATAGAGGCATGGACTATTTTCTAAACGGTGACAAAATTCATAATGCTGAAGTGCAAAGGGACTTGGGAGTCCTAGTCCAGGATTCTCTAAAGGTAAACTTGCAGGTTGAGTCCGTAATTAAGAAAGCAAATGCAATGTTGTCATTTATCTCAAGAGGCTTGGAATATAAAAGCAGGGATGTACTTCTGAAGCTTTATAAAGCATTAGTTAGGCCCCATTTAGAATACTGTGAGCAATTTTGGGCCCCACACCTCAGGAAGGACATACTGGCACTGGAGCGAGTCCAGCGGAGATTCACACGGATGATTCCAGGAATGGTGGGCCTAACATACGATGAACGTCTGAGGATCCTGGGATTATATTCATTGGAGCTTAGGAGGTTGAGGGGAGATCTAATAGAAACTTACAAGATGATGAATGGCTTAGATAGGGTGGACGTAGGGAAGTTGTTTCCATTAGCAGGGGAGACTAGGACCCGGATGCACAGCATTAGAATAAAAGGGAGTCACTTTAAAACAGAGATGAGGAGAAATTTCTTCAGCCAGAGAGTGGTGGGTCTGTGGAATTCATTGCCACAGAGGGCGGTGGAGGCCGGGACGTTGAGTGTCTTTAAGACAGAAGTTGATAAATTCTTGATTTCTCGAGGAATTAAGGGCTATGGAGAGAGAGCGGGTAAATGGAGTTGAAATCAGCCATGATTGAATGGTGGAGTGGACTCGATGGGCCGAATAGCCTTACTTCCGCTCCTATGTTTTATGGTCTAATTCAAGAGGCGAGGTAAAAGTGACTGCCTTTGACATCAAGGCAGCATTTAACAGTGTTTGGTATCAAGGCGCCTTTGTAAAATGGAAGTCAAGGATAATCAGATGGGAACACTCCATTGGATGGAGTCTTACCGAGCACTAAGTAAGATGGCCATGATTGCTGGTGGCCAATCATCTCAGCCCCAGGATATTCCTGCACAAGTTCTTCAGGCTGGCTTCATAGACCCAACCTTCTTCAGCTGCTTCATCAATGACCTTCCTTCCATCAGAAGGCCAGAAATGTGGGTGTTCGCTTATTCTTTAGTACCATTCATGACATGTTCCTTTTGCCTGGAGATTACAATTCCTTGCATATAACTATATGTATCCTCCAGCAAGCATAAGCGAGTCACATCATAAACCTGATTGATAATCTTAAATTAGTTGTTCATATAATTCTTAGCACACTTGGAATTGTTCAGTAAGAGCTGCCCAATCACAAAATTACATCTAATGTTGACATTATGTTCTGTCAGCATGGTTGAGTCTGATCAACACTTTGCCTATTGAGAACAGCCAAAGGGGCAACAGTACCCTGTTTCATTCTCCATGGCAATTCCTCGAACAAACAGACTTGCCAACCACTCAACTTATTTTATAATCTATTATGAAGTATTGGTCCCTTTGAAATTTTACATTCATGTGCCTGTCCTGATCAGTGCAAGGCAAAAAACTTCAACAGTATGACTTGAGTGGGACAAGCAGTCAAAGCTTTTTGTCTCGCACTCATCAGGGCAGTTTGCAAGAATACAATAAAGGGAGTAAAGTGAACTCTTGCCAGCCAAGCAGCACTCTCTTCTCATGCAGTATAAATTATTGTTTCCTTTGGGGACTAATGGTCTCTTTTTTCAGCAATACTCAAATTTTGTACGACCAAATGACTATTGGCATGACTCTTTTTCCAGCAGTAAATATTAAAGATAATGCCTTTACTAGAAGACCTGGATAGTGAAGTACATTTACTTTACTATCTGGCACCTCTTTTTAGGGAAGTCACAATGGAGTATGAAGTAACTTCAAAGTTAGGAAAAACATACACTAACTGTCGGAGCCAACTGAGGCTGAATTTCTTTCCTTGCGTTTTTGTGCCATCGCAGAATTGTTTTTAGTGTGCAGTATAAAAGTGGGACTGTAACTTAGAACATTGTTGAGTGACCTCGGAGGCCTCCTCTCGAAAGCTGACTCACACCAATGATAGTCCCCAAGAGGTGCAATATAAATCCAGCTTTGGAAATATTTCAGGAGCTGTACACGTTCGGTGCTTCATGTATCAATTCATTTATGTGACATGTCTATTATTTAGGTCTTTAATTTAATACACGTGTACAACTATTAAAACATAGAGACACCACCAGAATGATTTTAATGTCCTTTTTAAAAAGGAAAATAGACCATACATTAGGAATCTGATTTTTAAAATGTGGAAAGATCTGTAAGGCCATTGTTCAGTTTTTCACCTGCAGAACAGATGGAGAGAACTACAATTAGCTTCTTTTTTATGATTGGGAATGGGTAGAGAAGTATAATTTTTAAAAGCACAGTGGAGCAGCAGGCTGCAACATTATTGTCTAGTGCCACAGAGTGAGAGAGTGCTTCTTTATTGCTGGTTTCCACTTCAACTCTGTGCAAATTGTTCTATTTTTGTTTGAATGAATATTCATATACTCCCCTTCACCATGTTCTATTCCTTTTCAAATGCTGATTATTTCTAATATATTTTATTACCCATCAAGATTCCACACCTGAAATGCTAACATGCCAGCTCTCACCTTACATAATACCGAGTCGACTGTGTTTCCAGCATTTTTGTTCATTTCCAGCATCGCAATATATTATATTTTGTTAATTTATTTGTATATTTCTATCCATGCAGTCCAGCATGTTGTGAATGGGATGGAAACAGAGATCTTCAGACTTCCTCCCATCTCTGAGTCAAGCCTGAACTTGCTATAAAACCAAAACTTTGAACCTCTATATATCATATATACATATATATATATATATATATATAATAAACACAATGTTTATATTTAAAATCCTTAACATTTGGTATTTTGCAATTCTGCTTGAAAATTCAGAGTTCTAGTGTTGTGAGGCTCGCTCAAAAAACAGAGAAAAGGTTATTGAGGACAACAAGGAACAAGTACATCCCCTTTATCCAAGTATCAACCCACAGAACTGCATTTTTATCAGAACCCTTATTTTGAATCGTATAACATTAAGACTATGTGAATCTCGATGGCCAAGTAATGCTTGACACAGACATCAAATCACGTGGAAATCACGTGGACACAATTTCTACTCAGACTTATACACACACATAAAGCAGCACTGTATAGTAGCACATATATGGTAACAGAAGTAGCTTTTCCTGTTTATTACAGTGAAAATAAATTAATACTAACCCGATAGAAATACCAGGTTTACTTATTAAGGATGGTCATCTTCGTTCCTCAAAAAGCAGTCACACTATCAAAGATGCCAAGAAACGGATAAAATTGAATTATTTGACACTTATGTCCCTCGTAAAGAAGAAAGAAATATTTCAAATTTCAGGAATATTCCTCTACTTTGGGCTTCTCAATCCTCCATTTCAACAGGAAGGATTTTTTGACATAATTTCTATCTCCCCACTGGATCAGTTCACGAATGCCAGCACAGGCGCAATAACAGATTGCTGTTGTCAAACAGATTAGATGTAGGGATTACTTCTTGTGGAATACTGAGCCCTCTGCACCCAGATGTATCCCCCCCGCCAAGGCAGGGAAAGATTCCTTTTTTAGACACTTCTTGAAGGGAGAGGAGACAATGCCTGCAGGACTGGATTGGCATGCAAGACAAGAATGCCATTCCATAGAATCATAGAATTTACAGTGCAGAACAAGGCCGTTCGGCTCATCGAGTCCGCACTGGCCCTTTGAAAGAGCACTCTACTGAAGCCCACACCTCCACCCTATCCCTGTAACCCAGTAACCTCACCTAACCTTTTTGAACACTAAGGGCAATTTAGCGTGGCCACTCCACCTAACATGCACGTCTTTGGACTGTGGGAGGAAACTGGAGCACCCGGAGGAAATCCACGCAGACACTGGGAGAACGTGCAGACTCCGCACAGACAGTGACCTAGCGGGGAATCGAACCTGGGACCCTGGAGCTGCGAAGCTTCATTCTGGCTTTCAACGGTGAAATGGTTCAGCTCATCAAGCAGCCTCTAAAATACAAGAACAAATACTTGCAGCACCGCATGCAATTCAGGTGACAATTGCGCAAGTCCAAAAAAAACAGGAGTTGGCATTTGAATTGCATTTGGTACGTGTACCGAGGTGCAGTGAAAAGTATTTTTCCGCGAGCAGCTCAACAGACAGCCAACAGTGTACCAACCAGACATAACATTGATCAAGCCTTGGCCTGCAAAAAACTATTAAAAGGAAGAAACACCAATAAAAAAGAAAGTGAAGAGTCACAAAAATAAAATAACTTTCCTTCTAATTGGAAAAATATCTAACCTTAATCTAACCTCATCATGAATGGTGATCAAAAATGGTTTCCACTGGTGGGTGGTTAACTATTAAGATAATTGCCAAAAGAGACTGAGGGGAGATGAGGTTATATTATATGATCGTCACATGAAGGAATTTAGACACTTCAGTAAATAAACCCCCAAAGGGATGTTCAACACCCGTGGTTACTGCAGACAATGATGGGCAAGAGCCAATGCACAGCTAAGTGGAGATCAGTCACCGGATGCACATGGTTCAAAATTCTTAAAGGGGATAGGATTCTTTTGAATATGTCCTACTATGTTGTTTAAAGGCTGCTGGCTTTACAAAGTATTCAAACATTCACAAGCAACTAATCAAGACAAGCAAAATCAATGGTAACAAGTGGGATTTTCAGGACATCAGCCGTTAAATAAGATTGCCCTACAAACTAAATCTTTGTTTATCCAATAGGGTTAGAATGAACCCTGTGTAATTGAAGGCATGGAAAATATATAAATTGACACCGTAGCAAAGATTACATTCACATTGACGTTTGCCTTATAAAAAAATACTCAACAATGCTCACTTTCCTCATTAGCATTGCATAAATGTAGGATGGACATTCCTGCCAACATATTACTGTATACATTTAATTGATCTGGACAGTATTAAACACCAATAATTATTATTTCTTGGGGAAGGAAGAGCTGGGATTAAGGAAACACCATGGGGAGCTTTTCTTTGGAACCAAAACAAAGTACCACTTCAGCGATGAAAACAGAAACTGCTGAAAGCACTCAGCTGGTCTGTCACCATCTGTGGAGAGAGAAACAGAGTTTGTGTTTCAAGTCCAATATATGACTCTTCATACTGTCTCTCTTGCCTGTTTTCTTGTCCTATCTATGTCAATATGTGAGTGATTATGCTGTTGACGAACATCAGGTCATAAAGATTCCGCTATGATGACCTGTCTGTCTTCAAACTGACTTCACAGGAGATGCCTAGCTTGTCCCCATAAGCCCAAAGCGGTATCAGATGTTCGTGGACATGCTGCATTGAATCAGGTCAACCGCCAATGCTGGTTTTCTAGTTTCTGCTGTGTAGGATCTTTCACCATTTCCTCTTGTAGCTGCTGGCATTTGCATTACACAAAATGTACCAGCTCAGTTGATGGACGTGCATTCTCTTGCAGGTGCAATGTTGCAGGTCGCTTGAAACTGCAAATTTTGTCAAAGCATTCTGGATATTTTGATGTTCAGTCATGAACTGTGGTGATTGGAGTAGTTTCGGAGGTTGATCTTAAATATCAAGTCTGATCCATTCCATTGTCACTAGTGTGAGGTAACAACATGCAGATAGACCTGCGATCGCTGGGCCTTTAGTATTCATGATCGAGAATATCGATCACCCAAGAGGATTGATTTGGATTTGGACTTTTTGTCACGTGTACCAAGGTACAGTGAAAAGTATTGTTCTGTGTACTGTCCAAACAGATCGCTCCATACATGAAAAGCATTGGACATACGATAAATACACAAAGTAAGTACACAGACACAGACATTGGGTGACGCATACAGAGTGTAGGACGACTCTGTAGAGAAAATGCGTGAAGAGATAGTTCAGTCCATAAGAGGATCACTCATGAGTCTGGTAACAGCGGGAAATAAGCTGTTTTTGAATCTGTTACTGCGTGATCTCAGACTTTTGTTTCTCCTGCCCAATGGAAGAGGTTGGAAGAGAGAATAATCTCAGTGGCAGGGGTCTTTGATTACGCTGCCCACGTTCCCAAGGCAGCGGGAGGTGGATGGGAGGCGGGTTTGCGTGATGGGCTGGACTGTGTTTACGAGTCTCTGTAGTTTCTTACGGTCTTGGGCCGAGCAGTTGCCATGCCAGGCTGTGATGCAGCCAGATAGGATGCTTTCTATGGTGCATCTGTAAAAATTGGTCAGAGTCAATGTGGACATCATAGATTATCATAGAATTTACAGTGTAGAAGGAGGCCATTCGGCCCATCGAGTCTGCACTGGCTCTTAGAAAGAGCACCCCACCCAAGGTCAACACCTCCACCCTATCCCCATAACCCAGTAACCCCACCCTACACTAAGGACAATTTTGGACACTAAGGGCAATTTGTCATGGCCAATCCACCTAACCTGCACATCTTTGGACAGTGGGAGGAAACCTGAGCAACCGGAGGAAACCCACGCACACACGGGGAGGATGTGCAGACTCCGCACAGACAGTGACCCAAGCCGGAATCGAACCCGGGACCCTGGAGCTGTGAAGCAATTGTGCTGTCCACAATGCTACCGTGCTGCCCGAATTCCCTTAGTTTTCTGAGGAAGTATAGGCGCTGTTCTGCTTTCTTTGTCGTAGCGGCAACGTGGGTGGACCAAGGCAGCTTGTTGGTGATGTGCACACCTAGGAATTTGAAGCTGTCAACCATCTCCACTTCAGCACCATTGATGCAGACAGGACTGCGTATGATACTTCACTTCCTGAAGTCAATGAACAGCTCCTTAGTTTTGCTGACATTGAGGGAGAGATTGTTGGCGTTACACCACGCCACTAGGTTCTCAATCTCCCTCCTGCACTCTGACTCATCATTGTGTTTGATCCGACCCACTAAGGTCGTGTCATCAGCAAACTTGTTGATCGAGTTAGAGCCAAATTGTGCCACACAGTCATATGTGTGTAGGGAGTAGAGTAGGGGGCTAACTAGGCAGCTTTGTGTGGCCTCGGTATTGAGGAGTATCGTGAGGAGGTGTTGTTGTTTATCTTCACTGATTGTGGGTCAGGAAGTCGAGGATTCAGTTTCAGAGGGAGGAGCCAAGTCCTAGGTTTTGGAGTTTTGATATGAGCTTGGCTGGGATTATGGTATTGAAGGCAGAGATGTAGTCAATGAATAGGAGTCTGATCTAGGAATCTTGTTGAGATGCTCCAGGGACGAGAGTAGGGCCAAGGAGATAGCGTCTGCCATGGACAGGTTGTGGTGGTATGCAAATTACAGTGTACTTGCACCCCAGGACTACGGATCCCACATGTGGAATTAATGAACCGCTGTATGCCAAAAGGTGTTTAATTGCAGGTATCACCATGGTCTTAGATTTCTGTGGATATATGTCTTCTAGAATCTGCAGAGGTAGGATGTTGGCACTTGACCAACAATGAGCAGTTACCAATTTTCTTGGGGCAGATAATTTGAATCCTGGCAAACGCCTGGAATGATCTGACACTATCTAAACCGGTGTTCTCTTCATCTCATTATGCACATTGTCATTTTCTGGTATATTGATCACTCCATGTATGTGCTTTTTACAGGATATCATATGGTTCTTCTAATGCTTGAAGGTACCCGTTGTGAACGGCTTTTTTGAATCATTGCACGACTCTTTGTGGCTGCATCATCAGCCTTTGATCTAGCGCACTGTCACTGCCAATGGTCTTTTCTGCCACATGCTTTGCAGAGTTGCTGGAAAGCTGAGCATTTCCTGCATATATGCAGAAGGCCACATCATCTACGTGGTTTTCTAGGTTTGGAAGTTCCAGTAAGTTCATCAACTATTGACGTTGTACTGAGGGTCTGTAATTAACTTGTGAGAATTGCTTCGTACTTACATCAACATCGAGTAGCTTTTTGACGTTAGGCTTTGGGCTTATCTAGCAGATCTTGCTAGAATGTTTCCATGTGAGTGGATGCGATCATCAAATCTATGATTCCGTCTGCTAGCTCTGCGTCTGAAAAATCACATTAAATACCCTTGTCTGTGCTTTCTCTGACAAAGTGGTCTATGGATTCTGCAGGCTGTTGGCAAAATGACATGAACTCTAGTCAAGGAACACAAAAGTTTCATTGATTCTGAACCAGTCTTCCATCGTAGTCCATGGGCTGGATTCTCCGATTTCTATGTCTGGAGGATCCGTGGAGTTTTAAGAGGGAGAAGTCAGCGTTGCCCCAGCACCAATCCTCCGACCAGTGAGGGATTAGCAGCCAAGCCAGGTAAAACGCCCGGCCTCCATGACAAAAACGGCCGGAGAATTGCCGGGTTCGTGGCAGCGCATGCGCACAGTGACAACCTGTAGCGGTCACGCCGTACAACATGGCACCGACCTTGCATTGACCTGCCAGATAGTGCCCCCCTGGGCACCCCCTAGCCACCCCCTCCACCAGTCCCCCGAGCCCTCACCGAAGCACCCCCCAAACCAGCAGCACAGCTCCCGCCTGACTGTGGCAGCGCTGAACACAGACGGCAGCCTCCACGCGGGTTCCTGACCGCTGAGACCATGAGTCAACCGTGCGGTCGGGAACTCGACCCATCGGGGAAGGCCTTTAGGTAACGTCCTAAGGTCATCCCAACAGCGTGCGCCATGCTCCTCGATGATGCCATTTTGGAGGAGGTGGAGCATGCGAAAACAGGCGCCGCACTTATTCCATCATAAAAAGGGATTCTTCGCCAGATTGCCGATTATGAAATTGGAGTCGGGGAACAAAGAATCCCGCCCCATATCTTTTGGAGATCCTTCAGTTCTTCTGTTATTAATCTTGATATGTTCAGCCCGTGTAGACCTTTGTTCTCAATTGCTAGACAAATCTTTATACATTGCTTGACTGGTTCAGACATATGTGAATCAAGAAACCATAGCTCGGTACACTGATTAAACATTTTGAATTCATATAGGAGATCAATTGCATCCCAATTCAAACTGGGGAAATTTGTGGACATTTTCCTTTCACCTTCTCCCTTGTTATAATCAATTTATTGTTCAGCAACTCCCTAAGTCACCCTTTATAACATTCTTTGTCCTAATGTTTGTGATGGCTTTATTTTTCCGTTTGACTCTCCCTCACTCACCAGCAATTTGGCCCACACGCTCGTCATTCTCCTTTCTCTTTTTTTTATAAATTTAGAGTACCAAATTCATTTTTTTTCCAATTAAGGGGCAATTTGACGTGGCCAATCCACTTACCCTGCACATCTTTGGGTTCTGGGGGTGAAACAAGTACAAGACGGTCCTTCTCAAACTCAACCAACACTTCAACGTCGAGGTCAACGAGAGTTGAGAGAGGTATCTCTTCCAGCAGCGCCTGCAGGGTAAGAATGAGCCCTTTCAATCCTTCCTTACGCATCTCCGTATCCTCGCGCAGTCCTGCGGTTACGACACCACCTCCGATTCCATGATTCGGGACCAGATCGTTTTTGGGGTCACCTCGGGCACCCTACGCCAGCAGCTCTTAAAAATAAAAGGCCTCACCCTAGCCTCCGCAATCGAAGCCTGTGTCCTGCATGAAAACGTGACTAGCCGCTACTCCCAATTTCAGGCGGCCGAATCGGCGCGGCAGGGGTCCTACGCGGCCAGATCGGCAAGGCTGGCGTCCTACGAAGCTGAACGGGTCCAGGCGATCGATTTCCTCCCGGCCCGCGGCCCGGACGAGGGCAGCCATTTTGCGCGCTTTTCGAGCCCTCCCGCGTGCGCGCTAAAAATGACGTCGACACAGAGGGACGTGCTGCGCAGGCGCGCTCGACGCAAGACCAAACTGCGCATGGTGCAACGACCACCATGACATCACAGCGGCGGAAACTGCGGAACCGCACATTTAAAGCGGCAATGTCCCGCAAGAAACCGACAATGCCTCCGCTGTGGCAAGATGGGCCACTACGCTGCCTGCTGTCGAACAGCTCAACCTGCCAATGTTCCCCAATTCCGACAACCTCGCAGGGACGTGCGGACCATTCAGCCTCCTTACTACGAGTCGTACCCAGACGATATCCAGACCAGTGACACAGACGACCGGGACGCCTTCCATGTTACGGTCATTGATGGGAACAGGATGTCTCCAGCCAGGACCCACCAGCCGTTGCAAGTGAACACTGTCAATCCGGGTGATGAATGGTGTGCCACCCTAACGGTCAACCGATCACCGATAACATTCCGTCTGGACACTGGCGCCTCCGCCAACCTCATAGCATGGTCAGCCTTCTACGCCATGAAGGTCAGACCACCAATTCGGCCATCTCGTTGCAAGAAGGTCGACTACAATGGGAACGTTATCCCGGCTATGGGATCCTGCCAGCTCCAGGTGACACACAACACACACACGGCCACACTCTCATTCGAGATAGTCGGATCATCAAAGGACTCCCTGCTAGGCGCACAGGCATGCAAGGTTCTCCACCTCGTGCAACGAGTTCACGTTCTGTCTCCAGAAGGCACATCTGACTTCCCGGATGCAGAATTCAGGGCATAGCTCCAATCGCTCCTCGCCCACAACCAGGAGGCATTCGAGGGCATGGGAACACTGCCATACACCTACAGAATTCGGCTCAAACCGGATGCCACTCCGGTCATTCATTCACGCACCTTGCAGGGTCCCAGCACCACTCAAAGACCGCCTCAAGCAGCAGCTGCAGGATCTCCAGGACCAAGAAGTGCTATCCCAGGTCACGGAGCCCACGCCATGGGTCAGCTCCATGGTGTGTGTTAAGAAGCCCTCCGGCGAGCTCCGGATCTGCATTGATCCAAAAGACCTCAACAACAACATAATGAGCGAACACTACCCCATATCCAAACGGGACGAGATCACGAGCGAAATGGCCTAGGCTAAGATCTTCCCAAAACTGGATGCCTCGAAGGATTTTTGGCAGATCCAACTGGATCAGTCCAGCCGAAAGCTGTGCATGTTCAACACCCCTTTTGGCAGGTTCTCCTATAACAGAATGCCATTTGGCATCATCGCGGCATCCGAGGTCTTTCACAGGATCATGGAACAGATGATGTAGGGCATCGAAGGGGTGCGCGTCTACGTGGACGACGTCATCATCTGATCCACCACACCACAGGAGCACATCAATCGTCTCCAGCGTGTCTTTGCGCGCATACAGGAAAACAGCCTGCGCCTCAACCGAGCCATGTGTTCTTTCGGCCAAACAGAGCTGAAGTTCCTGGGAGACCACATTTCCCGGTCAGGGGTCCGTCCGGATGCAGACAAGGTGAACGCCATTACAGCCATGCCGCAGCCGGCAGACAAGAAAGCAGTGCTACGCTTCCTAGGCATGGTCAACTTCCTAGGGAAGTTCATTCCCAACCTTGCCTCCCACATGACGGCTCTGCGCCACCTCATCAAGAAGTCCACGGAGTTCCAGTGGCTGCCCACACACCAGAAGGAATGGGAGGAGCTCAGAATTAAGCTCACCACAGCTCCGGTATTGGCGTTTTTCAACACATCTCGTGACACTAAAATTTTGACTGATGCCAGCCAGTCCCGCATTGGGGCGGTACTCCTACAGCGGGATGACACTGCGTCATGGGCCCCGGTCGCCTATGCCTCGCGGGCCATGACCCCCACAGAACAGCGCTATGCGCAGATCAAAAAGGAGTGCCTGGGTTTGCTGACCGGAATAGACAAGTTCCATGATTACGTGTGTGGTCTCCCCCGGTTTACCGTTGAGACTGACCATCGCCCCCTGGTCAGCATCATAAATAATAAATAAGAACCTGAATGAGATGACCCCTCGCCTCCAGCGCATCCGACTTAAACTCAGGAGGTATGACTTCCAACTGGTCTACACCCCGGGAAAGGACCTCATCATTGCGGATGCCCCATCCAGAGCAGTGAGCACACCGCCCGATTCGGAGGGGTTCGTCTGTCAGGTCGAAGAGCAGTGGCCTTCACATCTGCCAGCTGACGACTCCAGTCTGGCCCGTATTCGCCGGGAAACTGCGGCTGACCCCCTTCTACAACGGGTGATGCGCCACATGACGGGTGGGTGGCTCAAAGGACAGTGCCCGCAGTTCTACAATGTCCGAGACGACTTGGCCGTCATTGATGGTGTCCTTCTAAAGCTGGACCGGATTGTGATTCCGCACAGCATGCACAAGCTGGTCCTCGACCAACTACACGAAGGCCATCTGGGGATCGAGAAGTGCAGATGGAGGGCCCGAGAGGCGGTATACTGGCCGGGCATCAGTGATGACATTGCCAATATGGTACTCAACTGCCCCACCTGCCAAAGGTTTCAACCGGCGCAGCCTCCTGAGACGCTTCAGCCCCATGAGCTGGTGACGTCCCCCTGGGCGAAGGTGGGTGTGGACCTTTTTCACGCGCTTGGCAGGGACTATGTAATCGTCATTGATTACTTTTCCAACTACTCAGAGGTCATACGCCTGCAGGATTTGATATCGTCCGCTGTCATAAGGGCCTGCAAAGACACCTTCGCTCGTCACGGCATTCCGATTACTGTCATGTCGGACAATGGGCCCTGTTTTGCCAGCCAGGAATGGTTGTCCTTTGCTGCTTCGTATGGCTTCACACAACGTGACGTCCAGCCATCTGCATCCCCAGTCCAATGGAAATGCGGAGAAGGGCGTTCACATCGTCAAGCGGCTCCTCTGCAAGGCTGCTGCTGCCGGATCGGATTTCTGCATAGCCCTGCTGGCCTATCGCTCGGCCCCTCTAGCCACTGGCCTCTCACCAGCCCAGCTATTGATGGGTCGTGCCCTCAGGACCACTGTGCCATCCATTCTGGTACCCACAATCAACCATGCTCCGGTACTACACAGAATGCAACAGCAGCGCGTTCGCCAAAAGATGGCGTATGACACACGGGCAACTGATCTTCCCGCCCTGGCGCCTGGAGACGACGTCCGCATCCACCTACCAGAAGGTGGCTGGTCAGCACCTGCCAAAGTTCTCCGACGCGTGGCTCCCCGCTCGTTCCTGGTTCGCATGCCTGATGGCTCCATTCGTAGGCGCAATCGCCGGGCTCTTCGCCTACTTCCACGCTTGCTACGGGAACTTACACCGACACCGCGCCCTCCTGTTGTTCCTGATAGCGACTTCGTGGAGCTTCCTGCCACCATGCCCCTTCCGTCGTCGCCCGTGGCCAGGCCCATTCCTCAGCCGGTGGATCCAGACCCACCCTTGAGGCAGTCAACCCAAATTCGTCGCCCACCTACTAGACTGGACTTATGAGCCTGTTTGTACATTGAACTCATAATACCACTGTGTTAATATGTTTCAGTTCTTCCTTGGCGTTACAGGAGTTTGTTTTTGTTGTTCAACATTTCCCCGTTCTTTGTTTATGGCACAACCTCGTTGTTATGTCGCACCCGACATTGCCCCTTGTATATAGTTTAGCCCCATGTACATGCTGTAGATATTGCACACACACACATTCAGCTGCACTCAGTACACATCTCTATTTATAACCACATAGGCACATGTTCTTGTACAAAAGGGGGATGTCATGATATTCAGGTAAACATCATAGCACATACATACTGATGGACAGATCGACGGACCAATCAACACACACACCACAGCCAATCACAGGCAAGAGCATACACAGTACAAAACAGGGAACACGACACTTCCTGAGGATTCCAGCAGGAGACAGCTCAGGGCACAGAGCTCATAGCAAGCCACTCAGATATCCACCATGTGCTGAGTGCCACTACAAGATAGTATTAGGAATAGGTCCACAGATTCTAGGGTTATGATCGAACCTCAGTAACCAGTTTACCACTGTAAATAAATGTTAGCAATAAAACTGAGTTGTACCATTTGCAACCGTGTTGGTTCGTCTGCGTAGCAGAGTACCCAACACATCAAAACCCACGCAAGCACGAGGGGAATGTGCAAACTCCACACAGACATTGACATTGACCCAGAGCCGGGATCGAACCTGGGACCTCAGCGCCATGAGGCAGCAGTGCTAACCACTGTGCCACCATGCTGCCCACTCATTCTCCTTTCCTGACTGCTCCAGCCCGCTGCTGGTCCTTGCAACACGCTGTCCTCTGTGCACTGCAATCTTACCGCAAGGGACATGTCTGCTAACCAGCCCTTTACTCGAGCACTGTGCCTTCAAAGTTTTTCTTCGCAGTCACTACATTGCGATTTCAACACTCTTCTACGCTGCAAACCTGTTGCGGTCTAATCAAAATGCCAGGTAGCACGATCTAAGGCTGTTCACTATGTCATGTCTTTACTTAATTTTGCTGCCAGGCTATTTGGCCACCGCTGAGCAACATGCTGTGTTGTTATAACGATATAACGGCACCGATCCCTCATAAACACATTGTTGGTTAATTTGTTTAAATACAGCACATGAGAACAGATAGAAACATGGATAGAAAACTTCAAGACATCAGCAGCAGGGCTGTGTGTGCCATGTTCTGCGCACAGGCCAAAGTGAAACTGAGGCTGGACCACATGACACACTTCCCCTCTTTAATGACATGCTGACACCCCTTAAGGCATTCTACAACAGTAAGGACATAAGATTTCCTTCCCTGAAGGACATTGGTGAACCAGATGACAATCAAAGATAGTTTCATGGTCATCATTATGGAGACTAGTTTCAATTCCAGGTTTTCTTAATTTAATTTAAATTCCACCAACTACCATGTCTCCACAGCATTAGCCTGACCCTGGATTACTAGTCCAGTGACATTACCACATAGTCTCTGAAGAACTCTTCACTGGTTAGTTTTTCCAAAATTAAAATTTTTAACTGTAAAACCTATTTTGCTCAGTTAATAATTTTCAAATATAATGTTCTGGAGAATATACAGATATAAAAATGTCCTACATACTACTGAATCTCATGGCATTAATCACAGTAAGTCAAATGGCATACAGTACTATTTTAGTGAGGACAGAAGCAGCATCCCTCGAAATGCACAAGATATTACTGTGCGACTAAGGTCCTGTGTCCTGAAAGGCCACTAATTTAATTGATTGACCAGAGGATAGTAGCTCACTTTCAAAACTGCAAGGGAGGTCCCAATTTAATTGCTCTTGAAGCTGCGAGTCAGAACCCAGAGTGATCTCCTACTTTTCTTGTTCAGCAAAGTGTGGCTGCAAGGTTAAATTTTAACTTACACAGACTAGACATTCCGAATCTGGTGCTGGAGGAGTTTCCCTGTACAGTCCAGCTGATTGTTTTAATTAGATATTTTTGCAAACATGTCGGAAGAGATTTATATCTGAGTAAATTTGCTGCAGCATTTTTTCTAAGCATCAAGTACGAAGTGTAATGTAGAAAGCGAAAAATGACAAACTAGAAATGCATGCAAATGCACCATTCATTGTATAAAACTGGCATATCTCCTCTGATGTTGCTCACGCTAAGCTGGGTGAAATGGAGAATATATTAACCTGCTGCCAAGATATATTTGTGCCCCTTAAGGTCTCAACATTTAATTTTTGCAATAAATAAAGCCCGGGTGAATTCAAGGTTTAACTACTCAGAAGGCTTTAAGCTACTCTCTGTCTTTGGATTTTTAAATTTTTATTTTATAAAGTGTAGCACACAGGAAATGTGTATTACATATACATTGTATGGACATAATATTGATAATTACTCTTCCATGGCACTGCTCAAAGTTAACATGCTGCTTAAAGATGGGAACTTAAACAATCAGAAAGGAGCACGTGAGGAGACAGGCAACTGCGCCACAGTGAGATGGAGTGTGTGTGAATAGAAAATTAGGTTCATTCGGGAATCGGTGTGTGGGGGCAAGAGGAGTGGTATACAGCGGAATTATTCGAAGTCGGGAACAGGATAAGCTGAGCAGAAACGGACCTGAGTGTAAACCTCAGATTTGAAACTGAGTTTCAAGAAAGAAAATTGAAGACTGACATCACAGGAAGCATGTAAGTCAATTGGTTGGTAAGGATACTGTTAGGGAGCATCTTTAAATCACTGTAAATTAGAAAATCACAGTATTTTTAAAGAAGTGGCTACTTGGATTTGAGTGAGACACATTAATTAAAGAAAGTTAGAACCAATAAGGTAAAGTAAAATAAAATAAACTAACGAAAGGATGTAAAGTTAAGACATGGCAGGGCATCTCGGTCGTGGGTATCCTTTAATATATGTGAAGTCGTGGGCACTACTGGTGACCTAGATGGCCATATGTGCAGGAAGTGCTGCTACCAGCTGCAAAAACACGAGGTCCGGTTTTCGGGTTCGAACGATAACTACAGTCACTGTGGCACTCCACGAAACTGACAGCCATGTGGCGAGCACGCCCAGAAAGGTGGTTACAGCGCAAGTTAGGAACATGGAAACATGGAACATGGATGCTTGCCCGGCAGTCCAGGAGAACCAGGCAGGCACTGCAGGAGTTAGCTGGGGTCCCACTAGATCATTGATTTTCTATTTTGGGTACTGGTGAGGGCATTGGTTCCTCAGAGGAATGCAATCAGAGCCAAGTTTGTGGCATCACGAGCAGCTTGGCTGTACAGGAGGGGAGAAAAAAAGAAAGGAAGAGCAATAATGATCGGGGATTTATTAACTAGCAGAGCAGACTGGCAATTCTGCGGCCGTGGATGTGACTCCAGGATGGTATCCTGGATGGACTCACTGGTGTCAGGGTCAACAAAGTCACAGAGTAGCTGCAGGACTTTCTTCTGAAAGAGGGTGAACAGCCAGAGGTCACGGTCTATGATGGTACCAATGACTTAGATAGGAATGGGATATAGTCCTGCAATCAGAATTTAGGGAGCTAGATAAAACATTAGCAAGCAGAATTTCAAAAGTAGTTTCCCCAGATTACTCCCAGTGTCATGTGCAAATAAGAACACAAATAGGAGGATAAGGCAGATTAATGCATGACTGACAAAATGGTGCAGGAGGGAGGACAGAAGATCCTGGACTGGCTCATTTCCTCTGGTTCCATGCATTGATTCCCTCCCCTGTCCCCGAGTGGCCCAACCCTTTCCCTGGCTACCCTCTTGCTCTATGTGTGAAAAGCCTTGGGATTTTCCTTCGTCCTGTTTGCCAATTACTTTTCGTGACCCCTTTTGGCTTTTCTGACTCCTTGTTTAAGTTCCTTCCCACTTTCCTTATATTCCTCACAGGCTTCGTCTGTTCCCAGCTTTCTAGCCCTTACAAATGCTTCCTTTTTCTTTTGGGCCAGGCTCACAATATCCTTCATTATCCAAGGTATCCAAGGCACGAAGGGCCAAATGGCCTCCTTCTGCACTAACAATTCTGAGATTCTGTGAATCTGAAGCAGATTGTACAATCCTGCTGTTGAAGTATTTTATCACAAATTCAACTTGCATTTATCTGGCACCTGTAAATTAGGAAAACTTCCCACGGTTCCACACAAGAGCATTTGACTCCATCCACATGAAGAAATATTAGGTTAGATGATTTTAAAGAGCATCTTGGTGAAGAACTTAGCGCCTAGGCAGCTGAAGAATGCTGAAACGACTAAAATCAGAGATGCAGAAGAGGCTTCAATTGGAGCCTAGATCTCAGTAGGTTGTACGACTGGAAGAAGAGATTACCGAGGTGGGGGGGGGGGGGGGGGGGGGTGGAGGGGGGGGGGGGGGGGGGGGCAAGACCCATGAAGGGGTTTGAAAACAAAGACTTCAAAATTGAGGCTTTGTCAAATCAGGAAGCCATGTAGGTCAGCAATGGTGATCAGTGAGCGGGACCCATTGCAAGGTAGGGTATGGGCAGCATAGTTTCGGATGAGCTCAGGTTTATGTAGAATGAATGATGGGAAGTTGGTCAGATCATTGGAATATTTAAGTCAGGAAGTAACAAAAGCATGAATGAGGATTTCGGCAACAGATTAACTGAGGCAGGGTGGAGCGTTGTGATGTTACGGAAGTGGAACTAGATGATTTTACTGATGGCACAGATGTGTGGTTAGACATTTATCTGAAGCTATAAAGGCTTGAAAGTCTAATAAGTAAACACTGAACAAATTCACTGAAAGCTTAATTGTTCTGAATGCTGGAGATCAGAACCATAATGCTTTGATTGTGAGATGATCCTGCAAACATTGTGGCTCTGGTATCTTCTGCTTCTATGCTATTTTGAGCATTACAAACGACTATGTTTATTTGTTTACACTATCATTTGAAATAGCACAAATATGCATCAAGTGGGATGTGATATCTCAATTGTGCTGGACATCCAAAGTCTGATGCACAGCAAGTGTGTACATACGTAAAGCTCTTCTAATTTTTACACACCACAGATAATGAATAAACAGAAAATGCACATTTTCAAATCTCAGAAAAGGCACCCAAAGAATCGCCGGAGAACGCATCCCTGTCTCTTTCCATTCCCCTGCAGTCATTTAACGCTCCATGGGGCATTAATTGTCCAAGGTGTGAACTTCCACCCCCATCTGGGGAGGAAGTCCTGCCTTCAAGTGCTATTGGCCAATCCAATTGGCTGGCAGTTCTGTAGCCCCACCAGCGCCAGGTCCAAGCAGTGACTACTGCTGGGACTACAGGTAGTGCAGGAACAAAAGGAGGTTATATATGCCGGACTTCAAGGGTATCAGTGAAGCCTGGTTAGCCAGCCCCAGCAAAGGATCTGGTTTGATAGACCAAATGAAGATGGTGAAAATAGGTTAATGACCTTGAAAGGGGGTGCCTCTTGATGTGTTATGTACACTGGGATAACACAGGCTGCAACTGGATGCAGCTTTAACCAAAAGATACTCCAGACCTTGAAGTTAGTTCAATCTGATTTATTGAACCAGTAGCACAGTTAGCACAGTTCTCTATGAGTTCGACTCTCTGCTAACCTAAGTGTGGTCACTCTGTCTGACTGAACCAGACTAGCTCTTAGCCACATGCTGGAGGTGTGATACTGTACCTACACCCTGACTCACTCTGTAGATGTTCATCAGTGGAAAGAGGCAGACTTTGAGTGCCTCATGCCTTTTATAGTGAGATACCACCCCTAAGTGTCCTACCTGCTCATTGGTCACGTCCTGTTCTCTGTGTTCATTAGCTGCCTGTCTGTATATCATTATCTGCCTGTCTGCATATCATGACACCTCTGACAGAGAACCCCCAAAGCCAGCCCACACAGCAAAAGCTGCCAGATCACCCACTTGGTGTGGGCTTCCCCCTGCCACAAGTAAATTAGAATCAGGGATGGGATGAGGTTCACCACTTAAGGACTTCAATTGACCCACGGTTAAGTTGGTCACCTGACATCTCAACAACCTCCTGTAAAATAGGAGGCAGGTCAGGCCGTGCAAATAGGCAGCATGCAGACCATGCACTACACTTTACGGGCCCATCTGCCTTCAACCCTTTACAGGCGGGCAACCTTAAAATTTCACCCAAGGTGATCTTCACAATGGTTTCCACTTGCAAAAAATCTATTGAAACAGATAGGTTGCTACCCATAAAAGGAACCATACTGTTAATTAAAGCAAAGGAACAAACTAATTTAACCTTTTGTCCAACAACTATATTAGTCTGATCTTTGAACAAGTTATAAGGGGCTGGTTTAGCACAGTGGGCTAAGCAGCTGGCTTGTAATGAAGAACAAGACCAGCAGCGCGGGTTCAATTCCCGTACCGACCTCCCCGAACAGGCGCCGGAATGTGGCAGTAACTTCATTGAAGCCTACTTGTGACAATAAGCGATTATTATTATTAAGTTATGTGAACAAGTTAAATTGCTGAAATGGCCACATCATTCACCTAACCTGTTTCAGCATCAAATCCCAACCTTTTTGATTCTACTGAAAGTAGTGAGACCTCAAGCTAAATCCCAAGGTCACGTGAGGACAAAATACAGCATCAGAAATGTCATAAGGCAGCAGCCTGATCAAGGGGGTAGCCATTTGTCAGGAAAACTATATTTCTTGACGTTACATGGAATTCACTTTCAGGCGAATTCCTGAATTACGCCTTATTCTGCATCATATATTTTTACGTATTTTGCCATAGAAACTATGGCAAAATTCAGCATTTACTATCATTATTCCCTGAAATTGAGAGCAACTTCTAGAGTCTTCACATGGCCAGTTATGTGATAATCCAGAAGCTGCTATCAGAGAAGCTATACTTCCTCATTGGTTGCTGTTGAAGCTTCCAACAAATAGTAATAAAATTGAAATCACTGAAGTGGCAACAACTTACCTTTCCACACTATTGGTACCATTGTAAAAATTGGTAAAACTTTACGCTTGTTGAACGAGATGTTTTAACGGCATACCAAATTCATAATTACTGTTGAGAAACCCTCTGATTTTGAAAGGCTATTTTTTTGTAGGGAGAATGAGGGAAAAAGTCCACATTTCTAAAATATTTTTTAAAGTTTGTTCATGAAATTTCAACTTTTACTTTAATTCCACGAGTATGCCCAAATTCTTTAATAAAATTTTATGGAAAATGGAAAAAAAGTAAAGAATCAGGTCATTTTACTTTCTGACTTGCTGCCTGTGAGAATTCTTCAATATGATTCCCTGCTTGGTGACATGTCAGTTGCTAGCGATGCCCATGATTCAAACCATTGTTTGGAAAGGGAAAACCTATACCACAGAGATTGCCAGGTCTTTGTGTCGTACGTTTCTTTGGAATCAGCAGTGAGCACCGTTGCTTTGCTGCTGACCTTAAAACCCAAGTCATACGAACAGGCAACTTAGGAGCAGAAATAGGGTCATTCATTTAAAGTTTCCATCAAAATTATTTTCTGGGGCGGGATTCTCCGACCCCCCGCCGGGTCGGAGAATCGCCGAGGGGCTGGCATGAATCCCGCCCCCGCCGGTTGCCGAATTCTCTGGCACCAGATATTTGGCGGGGGCGTGAATCGCGCCGCGCCAGTCGGCGAGCCCCCCCCCCCCCCCCCCCCCCCCCCGGCGATTCTCCGGCCTGCAATGGGCCGAAGTCCCACTGCTGGAATGCCTGTCCCGCCGGCAAGGATCAAACCACCTCTCTTCCCGGCGGGACTAGGCGGCGCGGGTGGGCTCCGGGGTCCTGGGGGAGTGCGGGGCGATCTGGCCCCGGGGGTGCCCCCATGATGGCCTGGCCCTCGATTGGGGCCCACTGATCTGTGGGCGGGCCTGTGCCGTGGGGGCACTTTTTTCCTTCCGCCTTCGCCACGGTCTCCACCATGGCCGACGCGGAAGAGACCCCCCCCTGCGCATGCGCGGGGATGACATCAGCAGCCGCCCGGCGAAGTCCTTTCGACCCCGGCTGGCGTGGCGCCAAAGGCCTTTCCCACCGGCTGGCGGCGCGCCATCCACTCCGGCGCAGGGCTAGCCCCTCAAGGTGAGAGCTTGGCCCCTAAAGGTGCGGAGAAATCCGCAGTTTGGGGGCGGCCCGACGCAGGAGTGGTTCACGCCACTCCATCTCGCCGGGACTCCCCGTCCCACCGGGTAGGGGAGAATCCCGCCCCAGGTCTTCAACGCGGTCTATAAAGTGTTAACGATTTAATCCTATTTCTGGAACTCTCAAATTTGTATGCCAAAATCTTTTCTGGGCATTAGGGAGGAAACGGTCTCATTATTTCTACTGCACAGTGCAAGGTCATTTGTCCCAAGAAAGTGGAGCAACTCTTCATTACGTTAAAAAAAATGCCATTGACACAGAGCAAACCTTAACTTTTAGTCGAAAATATTTCTTTGAGGCTGCATTTACTATTGTTTGTTCCAAGTCAGTTCCTGATATATTCATTTATAAACTTGGCAGCATAAAGGCATTTTGGTCCATACAATGTAATTATAACAGTATCTAAAAATATTTACTGCTCTACATATTTAGTTTATCAGTTATTCTCACCTCTTCCTCAGAAAATGACTTTGCTTCATCACACTGAAGAGCTTGAAAGTAAAGGTCCTTCATAACCAAGTTGCTTTTGAAATTTTTAGATCCCAAGTGTATTTTTACCATGTACCCCTCATCGAATTCCTGGGAAGATAAAAACAGCATTGAATGAGAGCCAACTACATTTTTCTGCGGCCAAAGATTTATTTTGCTGTGTTTACACACCCACAGTGGATCACCGATCATTATATTTAGTGTGCTTCAATTTTCTTCAGGGGAATTTGAGGCTCAGTCTTCAGAGAAATTCAATGCTTGTTGCACTAAAAATGTGATATGTTGTACAATTTTAATTAAGTAATATAAATGGCACAGCAAAATGGGAATTCAATTATCAAAAATTGAACCGTAATTTGAATCAGGTGACTTTGAATCAAAAGTAGTTGGATTGAATACACGGGACAATTATTCACCATATACTTCCTCAATCCAATTTAGTCTTGATTTCCTTATTCAGGTAAAATTACAAGTTTCCACCCACTGTAATCTGCCATTTAGCATCAGATGTTATGGTAACAAATTAAAACAGTCAAATAGAATTAAGTTGATTTCAATGTCTTAGGCACAATGGTACAGGTAACCTAAGGTGAGGAAGCTTTGATTATTGACCAAACAAAAGAATGAACAACCAACAATTTTGAGATCGTCTAACGAGCTCACATAAAGCAACGAATATCAATCTGGTGAGAAAGTACAGTTAAAAACAATGCATGAAGATTCAGATCTTGTGTAAACAGACAAGCTTCACACATTGCATCTTAATTGATTCCACTTGTCCTCCTCAGTTTAGCAAACTCAATAACATTTGCCAGGTTTCAGCTTTAGTGTTACACATGGATCAAAGACTTACACAAGTCTCATTAAACACACTAAACCGTCCCCTTATTTCAACTAAATGCAAGATTTCATACTGAAGTAGGTGGAATTTTGGCCAGTGAAGACCAGCAACAGTAACTCTCCAGAACATAGAATTGTCATCAACATGTACTCCATATTGTGGCTGCACCACATATTTTCTATAGAATGTACTGGAACATGTCACCAAAGCATCTTCAGCAGTACTTCTCAAGCCCATGGCCACTACCACCCAGTAGGACAAGGGAA
Organism: Scyliorhinus torazame; assembly: GCF_047496885.1. Lineage (NCBI taxonomy): Eukaryota > Metazoa > Chordata > Chondrichthyes > Carcharhiniformes > Scyliorhinidae > Scyliorhinus > Scyliorhinus torazame. The sequence continues at coordinate 78,556,916 of NC_092715.1, forward strand.
TGAGAACACACCATCCTAACCTGGACACATTTTCTTTTAATTTTAGAGTACCCAATTATTTGTTTTTCCCATTAAGGGGCAATTTAGTGTGGCCAATCCACCTAACATGCACATCTTTGGGTTGTGGGGGTGAAACCCACGCAGACATGGGGGGAATGTGCAAACTCCAGTGACCCAGGGCTGGGATTCGAACATGGATCCTCAGCGCCGCAGTTCCAGTGCAAACCGCTGTGCCACATGCCGCCCGTAACTTGGACACATATCATGTTTCTATTAAAGTCACGGAACTTCCTAACAAAATGTTTGTAGGAATATCTTGACCGTGTGGACTGCAGTAGTTCAAGTAAGCCCACCACTATCTTCTCAAGAATGACCTTGCTAGCAACACTCATATCCTGACAATAAATAGTGAAAGAAATTTCCACATCTGGACTCCCTGTTACAAAAAGTTCACTTCCTCCAAAGTGTGTAACAAATAGGCTATTTATCAGAGCCAATTTGAAAATAAGTGCAAATAGAAATGGTTTACCCAACTTTAACATTATTCGTTTTGTTCAGCCTCTGTCAACCTGTCACATTTTAGTTTGTGAACAAGCAGGGCAACATCAAAGCAGACTGGTCAGAAGAGGTCTCGATAAATTTTAAAACTTTCCCGTTTTTGAATTCTCTTGTGGGTCAGGAAGAACAGGAATGCTTCCTCCCAGCCATCAACTGTTTCTGATCACAGACCCAACCTCTCATGCCTCCCCTTTGCCATCTTAATCACACCCCTACCCCTCCTTGAGGCAACCTAAGACTCCCCCGTAATGTAATTAAAAATATATTGTAGTGCAGGGGACATGTGATGAGTATGTTAGCAAAGTGTGCTTTTAGCAGAAACCTTGTCCAGCGTTGAATGCTGCCATGAATAGTGGCACCATGGGAACCCTCAGTGAGAATAGGGCCTACATTGCTGTGCATCATGGGAGCAACATGACAAAGTCAGACAATTCCAAAGGTTGTTCAGTAGAGAGTTGCAATCAACTTTCTTTAGTCGGCATGATGGCACAGTGGTTAGCACTGCTGCCTCACAGCTCCAGGGACCCGGGTTCCATTCCAGCCTCGGGTGACTATCTGTGTGGAGTTTTCACTTTCTCCCCGTGTCTGCGTGGGTTTCCTTTGGGTGCTCCAGTTTCCTCCCACAGTCCAAAGATGTGCAGGTTAGGTGGATTGGCCATGCTAAATTGTCCTTAGTGTCCAAAGGGTTGGGTGGGATTGCTTGGTTACGGGGAGAGGGTGGAGTGCTCTTTCTGGGGGCTGGTGCGGACTCGATGGGCCAAATGGCCTCCTTCTGCACTGTAAATCTGTTTTTCTTAAAATGGGGCTCTTAGTTCAGAAAATGAGGAAGTTATGGGGAAGGATGAAAAAGGGACAATACTGAAAGTGGAGAAATATACATTTAGATCTTGAATAAGTGAAATATAGTTGATCTCCTTGAAGCCGTACAGCTGATAGATGCAACGTTTCCTACATACCTTTTGCCTCCACTCCCAGCCATCGTTGATTTCATCTGAGTGCTTAATAAACAATTTACAGAACTGCTGAAATTGCTGCTCTCCCAGGCAAATGTTTTCATTTTGGTTAAAGTTATGCGCCATCTGCAAATACCAAAAACAAGAAATTAAACCTATTTTAGTAATTTCACAAACAGCACATACGTTGTCACGTTTTAAACTATCAGAAAAGGCAGGGGGAAGGAATGTGTAAATTTGCTGGAATAGAAACAGAATTTATTTTGCATTCCGAACAATGATTATAAAGTAAAATAAAGGAAACATGGGGAATTGAAGAATTCATCCAATAGAAGGAACACTTGAAATCTTGCATCTCCTTTCAGTTTGCTGTGTTCTTCAGCTCATAGTCATAGAGTCCGACAGCACAGAAAAGGCCATTCGGCCCCTCGCGTCTGCACCTCACAAATGTTTTCCTGCCTCTTTCCCCGTAGCCTTGCACTTTGTTTCTGTTCAAGTAATCATCTAATACCCTCATGAATGCCTTGATTGAATCTGCCTCAATCCTTTTCAGGGGTGGAACAGTTTCGCCCTATCTACTCTGTCCAGCCCTCTCACGAGTTTCAACACCTGTATAATATCTCCTGTTAACCTTCTTCGCTCCAGGGAGAACAGTCCCAAACTCTCCAATCTATTCTCATAACTGAAGTTTCTCATCCCTGGAATCATTCCGATAGAACTCTTCGGCACTCTCTCCAATGTGTTCACATCCTTCCTACAGTGTAGCTCTCAGAAATATACATACTACTCTAGCTGAAGTCTAACTAGGGTCCTATAACTTCCTTTCTCTTGCACTCTATCTTCCTATTAATAAACCCAGAATACTGTCTGTTCTATTAACTGCTCTCTCTACCTATCCTGCCACATTCAATGATCTACGCACATGCAGGTCCCTCTGCTCCTGCACCCTATCACCTCAAACTTCTCCATACTGAAGTTCAGTGCCACCTTTCAGACCACTCCACCAACTTGTCTACGTCCTTTTGAAGGTCTATCTGTCCCTCTCACAGTTTGCAATGCTTCCAAGTTTTGTATCATCTGTACACTTTGAAATTATCCCCTGCACACTAAGATCGAGATCATAGAATTTACAGTGCAGGAGGCCATTCGGCCCATCGAGTCTGCACGTGCTCTTGGAAAGAGTACCCCACTTGAGCCCACACCTTCACCCTATCCCTGTAAACCAGAAACCCCACCTAACCTAAGGGCAATTTAGCATGGCCAATCCACCTAACCTGTACATCTTTGGACTGTGGGAGGAAACCGGAGCACCCGGAGGAAACCTACGCAGACACGGGGAGAACGTGCAGACTCCACACAGACAGTGACTTAAGCCGGGAATCAAACCTGGGATCCTGGAGCTGTGAAGCAACTGTGCTAACCACTGCGCTACCATACTGCCCCTAATTAATATATATCATTAATATATATCAGGAAAAGCAAGGTTCCCAATACCGACCCCTGGGAATACCAACCTCTGCGGAACAACACTACAAACCTTCCTCCAGCCCAAAAAATATCCATTGACCATTACTTTGTTTCCTATTTCTCAGCTGATTTTTTTCCCACATTGTGAATGTCCCCTTTATTTCATGAGCTAGAATTTTTCTCACAAAACCTATTGCGTGGCACTGTATCAAATGGCTTTTGAAAATCTACGTACACCACATCAACAGCATCCATCCCATTAGCCCTCTGCGTCATCTCTTTAAAAAAATTCCAGTAAGTTAGTTAAACATTATTTCCCCTTCATAAATCCATGTTGGCTCTTCCTAATCAACCCACATGTTTCCATGAGACTACTAATTCTATCCCAGATAATTGTTTCTAGCAGTTTCCCCACCACTGTTAAACTGACTGGTCTGTAATGCTGAACTTATCCTTACAACCTTTTTTGAACAAGGGTGTAATGTCTGCAATTCACCAGTGCTCTGGCACCTACCCTGAGTCGAGAGAAGATTGAAAGATTATGGCCAGTGCCCCTACAATTTCCACTCTCACTTCCTTTAATATTGGATGCATTTCATCCAGTTCCGGTGCCTTGTCAACTTTAAGGACCGGCAATCGATTCAACACTTCCTTCTTATCAAATGTTAACCCTTCCAGTGACAGGGTTCCACCTCTATCACCATGGTCTGTTTTGGCAAGAAGAATAAAAAAGCTCACTATATAAATGGTGAGAGATTTCAGAACTCTGACATGCAGAGAGATCATAAAAGGCTGGTATACAGGTAATTGTGAAAGCTAATAGAATTATATCATTTACTGTGAGGGCAATTGACTACAAAAGTAGGGTACTTATACTTCAGTTGCACGGGGCATTAGTGAGGCCACATCTGGAGTATTGTGTACAGTATTGGTCTCCTTATTTAAGGAAACATGTAAATGCGTTAGAAGCAGTTCAGAGAAGGTTTACCAGACTAATACCAGGAATAGACTGGTTGTCTATTGAGGAAAGGTTAAGGAGGTTAGGTTTGTTATGCCCATACTCATCCCCAAGGCTTTTTTTAAACGGGTAAGCAGAAGTATTATGGGATTCGTATGGGCGAATAAGACCCCGAGGGTGAAGAGGGCGTTTTTGGAGAGTAGCAGGGACAGGGGGGGCTGGCGCTGCCGAGTCTATGTGGCTATTATTGGGCAGCTAATGTGGCGATGATCCTTAAGTGGGTAATGGACGGAGATGGGGTGGTGTGGAAGAGTCTAGAGGTGGCGTCTTGCGTGGGTACAAGTCTGGGGGCGCTGGTGACGGCACCGTTGCCGCTTCCGCCGATAAGGTACACCACGAGTCCGGTGGTGGCGGCAACTCTGAAGATCTGGGGGCAGTGGAGGCGACATAGGGTCGAGGTGGGGGCCACGATCTGGTCCCAGATACGAGAGAACCACAGGTTCGTTCCGGGTCGGATGGATGGGGGGTTTCTGAGCTGACATCGGGCTGGGATTAAAAGAATGGGTGACCTATTCATCGAAGGGACTTTTGCGAGCCTAGGAGCGCTAGAGGAGAAATTTGCTTTTAGGTACATGCAAGTGAGGGCGTTTGTGAGACAGCATGGGAGGGAATTTCCGCTGCTCCTGTCATGATAGTCAAACATACATCATAACACATACATAATGATAGACAGACCAACGGACCAATTAGCACACATACCACAACAGCCAATCACAGGCAAGAGCAGACACAGTATAAGACAAGAAACACGACATTTCCTGGGCAGTCCATCTGGAGACAGCACAGGGCCAGGACCTCATAGCAAGACACTCACACAGTCACAACGTGCTGAGTACCAAGTCTGATGTATAAATAGTTAGATGGAATAAAACTGCGTTGTACCAATCGCAACCGTGTTGGTTCGCCTGTACCTCAGAGCACCCAACACCCAGCTCCCAGCACGAAGGATTCAGGACAGGGTGATTTCGGGTGTATGGGTTGGCGAAGGCAAGGTCTCGGCGATCTATCAGGAGCTGCAGGAGGCGGAGGAGGCCTCGGTGGAGGAGTTAAAGGGTAAGTGGGAGGAGGAGCTGGTTGAAGATCTGTGGGCTGATGCCCTGAGTCGGGTTAGTTCTTCCTCCTCCTGCGCCAGGCTCAGCCTAATACAGTTCAAAGTTGTCCATAGGGCGCATATGACAGGGGCGAGGATGAGTAGGTTTTTTGGGGTGGAGGACAGGTGTCTGAGGTGCTCGGGGAACCCAGCAAATCACACCCACATGTTCTGGGCATGCCTGGCGCTGGAGGGGTTCTGGAGGGGCTTTGCGAGGACTATGTCCAAAGTGGTGAACAACCGGGTCAAGCCGAGCTGGGGGATAGCATTACTTGGGGTATTGGACGAGCCGGGAGTGCAGGGGCCAATAGAGGCCGGAGTTCTGGCATTTGCGTCCCTGGTAGCCCGGCGAAGGATCCTGCTATTGTGGAAGGATGCGAAGCCCCCAAGCGTGGAAGCTTGGATTAACGATATGGCAGGGTTCATCAAGTTGGAAAGAATAAAGTTTGCCTTGCGAGGGTCTGTGCAGGGGTTCTCCAGGCGGTGGCAACCGTTCCTAGACTTTCTCGCGGAACGTTAGGTGGAGGTCAACAGCAGCAGCAACCCAGGGAGGGAGGGAGGGGGGGGGGCATTTGGTTTTTCTATTTTGTTTATGTTAGAGTGGGGCGTTTTTCCTTACTGGCATGTTTATTTGTTAAATGGGCGTTATTGTATTTTGTTGGAAATCTCATGTAAACTTTTTTGCTTGTTTTGTGCTTTATTCTTTTTTTTCTGGTTGGAGTGTTTTGTTGAAAATCGTTGAAAATTTGAATAAATACATTTTTTTTTTAAAAAAGGAGGTTAGGTTTGTATCCACTGGAGCTTAGAAAAGTAAGATGTGACTTAATTGAAACTTTTTAAGATTCTGAAGGGTATTGTCAGGGTGGGTGCGGAGAGGATATTTTCTCCTGTTGGAGAATATAGAACTTTGGGTCACTGTTTGAAAATAAAGGGTCGCTCATTTAAGACTGCGATAAGGAGAATCTTTTCCCTCAGAGGGTCATGAGTCTCTGGAAGTCTCTTCCTCAAAAGGCAGCGAAGCAGAGTCTTTGACTGTTTCTCAGACAGAGCTAGTTAGCTTCTTGATTAGTGAGGGGCTGAAAGGTTATCAGTAGGCAGGAACGGGGGGTTGAGGTTACAAGCAGCTCAGCCACGGTCGTATTGAATGGTGGAGCAAGGTCAAGGGGCTGAGTGGCCTACTCCTAATTCATATGTTTGTACAACATCTACCTCCTAGGAAAAGACAGATGCAAAGTATTCAATTAATACCTCAGCCATGCTTCCTGCCTCCATGTGTAAATTACCTTTTAGGTCCCTAATCAACCCTGCTCCTCCTCTTACCACCCTTTTACTCTTTATATGCATATATAAGACTTTGGGATGACCCTTTAGGTTGGCTGCCAGTCTTTTCTCATCATCTCTCTTTGTTTCTCTGATACACATTTTCACCTCCCTTCACCTCCCTTCCGAACCTTTTACATTCCTCTTGGTTCTCAATTGTATGTTCTACCTGGCACCTGTCACAAGCATACTTTTTCTTCTTTAGCTTAATTTGTGTCTCCTTCATCACCCAGGGAGCTCTAAATTTGTCTGCCCGAGAGAGTATACCTTGACTGTGCCCGAACCATTTCTTCTTTGAAGGTAGCCTATTGATCAGCTACAGTTTTTCCCGCCAACCTTTGGATCCAGTCTAACCAGCCCAGCCCCGTATTTGCCCCACTGAAGTCAGCTCTCCCCAGGTAATTATTCTTGCTCCATTGTCCTTTTCTATCATAATCTTAAACCTTACCATACAATGATCACTGTCTCCTAAATGTTCTCCCACTGACAGTTGATCTGTTTATCGCACCTCATTTCCAAGGACCAGGTCTGAACAGTGCATCCTTTCCTGTTGGACTAGACAGGTGAATAAAAAGTTATCCCACTCCCCCCGTACGCTACCACTGTCCCAGTGTACATTTGGATAATGAAAATCCCCCATTATAACTACTCGACAATGTTTACAGCCAAGGTAAACTCATCCAAGAGGTTGGTGTCTCAGGGTTTATTCAGCTGTCAGACTAAATAACCAGGTCATCTGATCAACTGCTACCACACGGCAAATATAAAATCTGATAGGGTAGGGCATAAAAAGATCTGTGCAAGATGACAAGATGACATCACACTAGCACATTCATATTCTGTGCCGCCCCTTGTATGAGTGGACAGGCTGTACTGTCTTTATTAGAATAAAACACTTGTTTCCAACCTGTTAAATCTTTATGGTGCAACAGTCACGATTTTAATGCATTTATACACTTAAGTTGCTTTTAGCATGCGCTCAGACTCGCAGAAGTTCAAGGTTAAACAGACAACCGACAGCGATTGCATTGCTTCGTTATATCTCCTGCACTAACCAAGGAAATGATGCTAAGGTGTGCAAGCATCAACAGTCAACTCAACGGATTGACAGGGAAGGAATTGAGAGCATTTAACACTGCCGGTCACCCCAGGAGTGATTTCTGGCCTTGGCTCAGGAACCAATCTCCCATTTATATCATTATTCCTATGGGAAAATCAGTTCTGACTTATAACGTTTCAACTTACGTGGTGTTACGGCACCCTGGGCAATTGTGCGGTCAATTCCAGCCCCACGTGCCCCAGAGTCACAACACAAGTGAATTAACCAGTAATTCTTATAAAAATCCCCAAAATCTTTGGCCCTTGGCTGCCCAATAATTACAGTCACCAGGTTTGTAGGTTGAAACACAATTACCTATAACAAAATTAATGGTAAAATATGCAGTGAATGCAGCAGAATAACAACAAGCTAACCAACTACCCCCTTTAATTGTCCCACCCTCTACCCACACAAAAGACAGACAAACACAGAGAGGGGAAGGGGTAAAAATAATAAGGATGAAAGTCAAAAGATAAGAGTCTTTGCTTCCAATATTGTTTCTGTAGCAGGCTTTCCTGACAGCATGCTGGCTGATCAAAACCTCTGGATTACAGCTGATGGTGGTCTTTTGTCAGGATGGTGGTCCTTCTGTCAGAGTCAATCATTCAGTCCAGTATCTGCAGGCAGCAGGCCTTCTGGAGAGTCACTTTAGTTTTTAGCAAACTGAGCCTTCAACTCAAAGATTCACATTCAGGCCTATTTCTTTCCTGAGACACTCTGTCTCACATGAAACCTCCAGCTCGAGGTTTGATTTCAAGCATTTTCAGTCTCATGAAAATAACCCCCAGACAAACTGGAGAGCGAATCAGCCCTCACAGTGGCCTTATGAAGAGAGTTTAGCTGGATCTTTAAGGAGTGAACTAGTTGGAATCCTCCATCCAGACTGCAGAACCAGGAGTAAAATGAAACACAAGCCTTGTGACTCTGAAAAACATACCAGTGGGATCACATCCAATCACCACCTGCTTTCGGGAACAACACCGCCTTTTGGGCCCATTCATTGGCCACCAACCAAATCAATTAATCAGATGATGCCAGTTTAAAACAGCAAAGCCTTCTGGGTCTTCCTGTTTAATTTAAAGGGACAGGCCACTTTCCTTAAAGACACATGTCCATTAATCATCCATGAATCAAAAATATCACAGCAAAAATAAGGGAAATGGGAAAATAAGGGAATAAACAGAAACAATCAGGAAGGACCCTTACAGTGGTGTTCAGGAACCAATTGCGTTGCAAATCCGAGGATTGCCTGTACATTAAAACTTGGGAGATGCAGCCTTCAAAGTGGCCCCTCTGTAATAAGGTGCCTCTACTCTGCAGCTCCCCAACTTGAAATCATCACTTTCAGCATTGCCAAAATCAAACATCAACAGACAGAACCTTAAGCACATGACTATTTCAGTAGCAATATTTGCAGCAGTTTGTCTCTTGTGCAACCATTGATTCATCAGCAGGTGCAAATATCCATCTGTTCCAAAAGCATCCTGAAAAAGTAGACATCAAAATTATGTTTCTATCTCTCCGCTCTGTCACAGCATGAAATGGGAAACGTCGTGACCATCAACAACAACTTGGGCATGTCCTCATCCTCCCTCAACCCCACAAAACAAGGACACATTGTGTGACACTGAATTTAGATACAGCCTCCAGAACAACGAGAAATATGCATAATAGGCTATCTGAGAAAAATATAGAATCCATAGAACCATAGAATCCCTAGGGTGCAGAAGCAGGCCATTCTGCCCATCGAGTCTGCACAATCCCTCTGAAAGAGCACCCTACCTAGGCCCGCTCCCGCACCCTATCCCCGTAACCTATCCCCGTAACCTCACCTAACCCACACATTTTAAGGCACTAAGGAGCAATTTACCGTGACCAATCCACCTAACCTGCACATCTTTGGACTGTGGGAGTAAACCCACACAGACACATGGAGAATGTGAGAATTCCACACAGATCGTCACCTGAGGCCAGGATTGAACCCGGGTCCCTGGTGCTGTGAGGCAGCAGTGCTAACCACTGTGCGGCCATGCCGCCCACAGAATCAGTGGAGGAGTAACAATGCTTTGAGGACTAATTTTGTCTCAAATCCAAGATGAAAAAAAACTCCATTCCCTACAGTTTGCCAACCAACAAAGAACCCTTCACCAGAGATAAATCTACATTTCAGCCATAATTTCACACATTGAAAAGATTTGGTAATGACTATGGTTACATTATTTACCAAATACATAGACTCATGATGAATATAGGAATTTCAGCTCTATTGTGTTATGGTTACTTGATACAGTAAGGGTTATAAGCCTAGGCTAGTGTTGTGGGGGTTATGACATGAAGAATGAATAAACCAGAAGTGATTGCCTAGCAACTGGGGCCTTGTAAGGCAGATAAATTTTTAAGTTATAGTTTTAGCTAATTTTATGGCAGTTGAAGAGAGGCAGTAAGAGAGAAGTCAGCTCTCACAGGATCAGTTGGTTTATAAGGCGAAAGAGGGGACATCTCTCTCAGCTTTGCAAGAAGAAAGCCATAATGGTTAAGAAAACAAGTACAGATATCTGAAGTGCAGCTAGCTAAGGAAACTAGAGAAATGAAGAGAAGTTTCCAAGAAATTTGAGCTTGTAGGTACTAGAACAGATCACAGTTCAGTAAAGACAGACAAAGCTGAGAAGGCGGCAGAAACGCCAGAAAGATATCTGAAGTGATTTTCAAGTTTGAGAGATTTTATGACAGCCTGTGACCGTGCACTGAAATAACTGTGGAAATTGGTGGCTGGATCTTGGAGCATGTACAAAAGCGGCTAAGACATAGAAATGCTAAAAGGGGGTGCTGTAAAATCCTGGCCTGGGTTTGATGCTAAAAGTGCAGCAGAAGCTTGGGTTAAAAGAGCAATTTGTAAAACTTAGACTGGATTTCAGAACTCAAACTGATGCAAAAAGAAAAGCATCATTGCGAAAGAAGATTTTAAACCGTGTTTTTGGGAGTAGAGTTTGGAAACACTCATGGAACAATATCTGGGGATCCTGAGGAGAAATCCCGGATATTAAGTTGAGGTCAGAGCAGAGTGTGTGTATTTGACCACAGCCATTTTGTGTGCTTAAAAGGGACATTTTGTGTTAATGATTCCTCGTCAGCTCTCAACAGTGGCTAAGAGACGGGACCAGTTCCAATAACTTTGTTTTCCGTTTTCAGTTTTTAATGCTGCGTGGTAAGATCAATATGTTCCAGGAGTGATAACATAAGAAATAGGGCTTGGTTATTTTATAAACAAACTTTATTAAAACAAAAGAAAAGAAAACAATATTTAAACCTATACTTCAGTTCTAAGCCTAACAGATTACATGCAGTTTCTTAACCTTAGCACATTAGTTCCCATTAAACCACATTGTATATGAAAACGCAGCTCGCGATCTACTTACACAAAAACACAAAGGCACTATGAGCATTTAAAAATACTTTTCTTCTGTTTGTTCAGAGTCTTTTTTCAAAGTCTGCCTCAGTGGCAACTTTCATGACTTCTCTGCTCACTTTCCACAGCCTTCTCGGTGTAACTGTTCAAACAGCATTTCCTGTCTCTCTCTCGCTCTCTGAGCTCCGCCAAGCCCCTCATATAAAGGTTCTCCCCTCTGGTGGCCAGACTTGAATCCATTATCGTTATCTAGGCTGTGTGGTTTCCCACTCCCTTTTCCACAAAAAAAACATAGCTATGCCATTCATATGCAACTAACCTTCCATTGATGGACAAATATTTAATCAGACTCTGTTATTGACTGATAGATGGTCAAACAAGGTTGTCTCGAATGACAATGGATCTTGAATGGATCATCCTGGTTCTATCGGAACATTCGGTGTATTCCCACTTACGAGGTTACGACTGAAAAGGGCAAGGTAACTCAAGCTCTTAGTTTATCCCTCCAACTCTGCTGTTAGCAGTCTTTTCCCTCAGTCTGTTTAACTCCTAAGTTGCCTGCTACATCTTGTACCCCATTTCTGGACTAAAGTTCCTAATATCTCCCTATTATTTTTTCACATTTTTCCAAGGGGCAATTTAGAGTGGCCAATCCACCTCACCGCAATCTTTGGGTTGTGGGGGTGAGACCCACACAGTCACGGGGCGAATGGGTCCACACGAACATGGACCCTGGGCCGGGTTCAAACCTGGGTCCTTGGCGCTGTGAAGTAGCAGTGCTATCCATTGCGCCACCGTGCCACCCTATCTCTCCTATCATGACAACGAGACCATTGCGGCTTAAGATGTACTTTGTAATCCATGTTAATCTTTAAATCTGCGTGTATTTGTTAATATAAAGGGGGAGTAAAGGAGTATTGTAAAATCATCATACTTTTCATGTTGAATAAATATTATTTTCCTGGTGTTAAATCTAATTAGTGATCCTGTGACTCTTCCTCCATGTTTTATTAAAAAAAGTAAAACTTACATTCTTTTGAGCCAGGGTTTCATTCTGGGATCTTCCCGTCCAGTTATATCAACTGGGATCGTAACAACTGTTTGACAGTTAATTCACAAATATTGTGTTTTTTATTGTTAAAATAACTTGACAATATTTTCTGCTTTTGAAAACTTAACTGATACAATTTTAAACTGCCCTTAAAAGTAGCGTCTAGACCATATCAATAATTTAAAAAAAAAATTTTTTCATAGATGGAATTTACAGTGCAGAAGGAGGCCATTCAGCCCATCGAGTCTGCACCGGCTCTTGGAAAGAGCACCCTACCCAAGGTCAACACCTCCACCCTTTTCCCCATAACCCAGTAACCCCGTCCAATACTAAGGGCAATTTTGGACACACAAGGGCAATTTATCATGGCCAATCCACCTGACCTGCACATCTTTGGACTGTGGGAGGAAACCGGAGCACCCGGAGGAAACCCAAATTCTTGGTTGCTGTTTAGTTGCATTTTGCCTCTCTGTCGGTAACTGTTGATTTCAGATTTAGTGATGTACAAAATATCAAATTATCTTTTGGTAATTTTCTCCAAATTTACATGGGTTTATTGGGATCGGACTCATTTATCCCTCTTAGCTTTTAAATTTATTTTTAATAAAATCAACTTCAAACAAGCTTTCAAATTGGAACAAAAAAAGGATTTTCAATAAAGGTCCTCAAGAGTACAGAATTACAATAATGTTTTCCAAGTGTTTTGGGAGGGAATTTGGAGATGGAAGGGTACTAAAAGAGTGGCAAATGTCCAAGTTGGAAAACAATGGCTGGATGAAGATTATTCCTAGAATAGCAGTTGATGGCAGGCACTGAGCATTGCTCATTTGAAACTATAATCCAGCATCTAACATTGTGCGACTGAGTCATCACCTGACCCAGGCACAAGAACTACCCTTAAGCGAAAAGCGCATTCAATTCTATAGCTCCAAAGTGCTCAAGAAAAGCAGCTAAGATTCTCTTATGCAAATTAAACAACACTAGCATGAAAACACACAATGTTGATTTCCACTAATGATCCGTTTACTGCTTGGCATGATGAATAATATTTATGAATGTCTTCTTTTGCAGAATATTTCTAATGTTTACGATTAAACAAGAAATGCAGCGGCGTGCCACAGCAATGATTTCCGAAAGCAATACTGTGCACCGAGGAATGTTGAACGGCTGAATTACTTTGCAATGATGCAGAGGAATATGACTGTTTAACTGTGCATTTTCATTCTTAATGCTATCTCATGTCTATTATCTCGTGCAATGAAAATGTGACTCTCTATGAAGATTGGGGTTCCCAAAGATCATAACAATAAATTGACTAGTGGAAAATGCATCCACAAAAAGTCAGAGAAAGTTATACTCTTGAGGCAAGGACTTTGTGGTGATATGTATGTACACATCAATGTATATAGTTGTCTCTCAGTGCACATAGTTATCAGTATGACCTCCGACCAGCAGGTGGCATTAGAGATCTATCACATGACTCAGGACACTTGGTAGTAAGTCATAGAAGAAGATAGTCGCACTTAGAGTAGCTCCAGGAGAATTAATTGAATTCATTCAGTAGCCATCATCTGTATTATAGTTCATTAGTTATCTTTTCCATGTGTTCGTTAATAAATCATCTTTATAGTTAAACAACTATATCTTCTGTATCCATCATTACAACGGTTATATCACAGAACACAATAGACTTTAAAAAATGTAACAGAATGACGATCAAATTGACTGCTTTAAGTTGCAGCTTCCAATAACAGAACACCTACCAGTATTTCCCAATGTAAGGACAGTGATGCTTTTGAGACACCACAATGGAACAGTGGGCTAAGCAAACTGCTTGCTTAGTTGGGTAATGGCCAATGGCTCGCTTAATGGCCTCCTTCTGCACTCTATTCTATGAGTTGGCTCCATTAATAATATGAAGAAGCCAATATTCAAGATATTAGAAATGGACAATATAGCATTTTAAGGGCTGTCTGCTTAGTTTAGTTGAGAATATGTATTAATAAAGGTGCAGGGTGGTGCAGTGGTTAGCACTGCTGCCTCACAGCGCTGAGGTCCCAGATTCGTTCCCGGCCCTGGGTCACTGTCCGGGTGGAGTTTGCACATTCTCCCCCTGTCTGACTGGGTCTCACCCCCACAACCCAAAGATGTGCAGGCTAGGTGGATTGGCCATGTTAAATTGCTTCTTAATTGGGAAAAAAAAAGGAATTGGGTACTCTAAATTTATATAAAGAAAAATAAAAGAAACAAAGAATATATATTAATTATTTTCTGTGTAAAAGGCAGAACTATTTTTGAAAAGTCATTGTCTCTCAGCTCGATCTGTGGCAACATCCATGCTGGGAGTATCACCGTCATCAGCTCTCCTTGATTTGAGAATAATGTCTGCTGCGTTTCTGTCATGAATCATCATGTGCCTGTTTTTGTCAGCTTATGGATCTGGCTTCAAGAAGGACGGTAGCATTTATTCACTAGCCTTCCCACTGAACCCAGAGGAGGCAGCAATGGCATTGCTGGTTTGATTTTTCTAGTGCTCTTATGTGTCGCTGATACACAGTTCAGGTCCCGCTGCAGTACAGGAGCGCGGTGACAACAACTGTTCTGCACATCACGATTTGACTTGGGGAGGTCTTTTTTGTCAAACATTCGCTGCTGTAATTTGTAGAAGGCTGCGTTGGCGCAACTGTTTTCCTCCTGAGCAGTGAGTGCGGAGAGGAAGTGGAAGGGGAGGGGGTAAACACTGCTAGAAAGAGCGGAGGGAAGGTACTGTCAGAGAATTTCAGGCTGCTAGAGAGAAGATCCAGGAGGGCAGCACGGTGTGCCTGCACAAGTGCATACTGTGCAAACTCAAAGCTCCAACATTGGAAATACAGGAAAAATGGGCATCCCAGCCACAAACAGCCCAGGAAATGGGAAAAACAGCCAAATGATGTGACGATTCCATAAAACCCAGGACAATTGGTCAGCCTGATCGTCATACACAAGTTTAAATTCCCACCAATCTATGCAAGGAACACTCTGATTTTACCATAGGTACTCAAGATCAGAATGACAGAAATCTCTTTTCTGGTTATAATTTCAACTAAACCAGACAAGGATCATCAAGAGTAGGTCAACCATAGGATAATTTCCCATGGGTCATATTAGCAATACGCTCACATTATAGGAAGGGAAATTATTATTCAGTGCTGTCCCAGAACACTCGTCAATAATCCCTGATAGAAATATTTGCATGGAGATAAAAGGAGGACCTGATCAAGCTCATGTTGGGCATTCCACTTACATTAGCATCCAGTCTGGTTGATTGGGCCAGGTACAAGTGGGCTGCCACAGCTCATAGCACATATACCCTCATCTCAAGTCACTGCCTTCAGGACAGCAAGATCATTAAAAAGAAAAGGAAGACTTGTATTTATATAGCACTTCTTATCTCCACCGGACATCTTAAAGTGCTTTTCAGCTAATGAAGTACTTAATCACCGCTGAATGTAGGAAACATGGCAGCTCATTTGCTTATAGCAAACTTCCACAGAGAGCAATATAATCATGGTCAGATCATCTATTTTTCGCGATGTTGATTCAGAGCTAAATATTGGCCAGGACACCGTGGATAATCTCCTTACTCTTCTTCAAAATAGTGACATAGGATCTTTTACATCCATCTGAGCAGGCAAATGAAAGACAGCACCTTCAACAGAGCAGTAGTCCCTCTGTACTGCACTAGAGTGTTGGCCTTCATCTTGGTGTTCAAGCACCGGAGTGGGATTTGAACACTGAACCTTATTCAGAAGCAAGAGTGCTACCAACTAAACCACGGATGACATATCACTCTTCAAAATACCTGCAAAAGTAAAACTCCAAATCTCCTTCTGGACCACATAGTTTTAACAGGAGACGCTCTGTATCAATTGCTTTATTCCTTTTTTAAAAAAAATTTTTATTAACATTTTTCAATTTATAAAATAGAAAAAAATAAACAAATTTACATACATCAACCATAAAAAATAGAACACCCCCTCACAAAACCCAAATCCTCCCCCCACTTCACAACTAACAATGCTGTGAAATAAATAATAAAAGGCTGCAACTCCAATAGAACCTCTCGATTGCTCGTCTCACAGTGTATCTAACTTTCTCAAACTCCATCAGATCTCCCAGCCACACCGAGGTACTGGGTGGAGGTGGAGACCTCCACCCCAGCAGTACTCGACTCCGGGCAATCAGCGAGGCAAAGTCTAGGACATCTGCTCCCGCACCTGTCTGCAGCTCCAATGTGTCTGACAACCCAAATATGGCCACTAAAGTATCGGGCTCCAGCTCAATCTTCAGAATGATGCAAAAGAAGAGACCCCAAAACCCATACGCTTGGGACAAAACTAGAATATAATATAATAATAATCATCTTTATTATTGTCACAAGTAGGCTTACATTAACACTGCAATGAAGTTACTGTGAAAATCCCCGAGTCGCCACACTCTAGCGCCTGTTTGGGTACACAGAGGGAGAATTCAGAATGTCCAATTCACCTAAAAAGCACGACTTTCGGGGCTTATGGGAGGAAACCGGAGCACCCGGAAGAAGCCCACATCGACACTGGGAGAATGTGCAGACTCTGCATGGCTAGTGACCCAAGTGGGAATTGAACCCAGGACCCTGGTGCTGTGAAGCAACAGTGCTAACCATTGTGCTACTAAGGGGCAATTTAGCGAGGCCAATGCACATATATTGCACATCTTTGGGCTGTAGGGGTGAGTCCTGAGCAGACATAGGGCGAATGTGCAAACTCCACATGGCTAGTGACCCAGGACCAGGATCGAACCAGGGTCCTCGGCGCCATAAGACAGCAGTGCTAACCACTGTGCCACCATGCACATGGTTAGCCAGACCCCCTGCACAGCACTGGCACCTGTCCTCCATCACTAAAAAGTAGCGACTCATTCTGGACTTGGTCTGAAAACAACTTTAAGTTGGCCGCGCCAAGGAGAATGATGGGAAAATTGCGAACTTGGAGATATCGGAATGAATTTGAACCTGAGAGCCTAAACGTTTCTGTCAATTCCTTTAGACTGGCAAACTGTCCGTCTCAGAACAAATCGCCCACTCTCTCCAGCCTCTTCCCTTCCCACTCCCTGAAATGGGCATCTTATCTCGCTGGCTCAACAGATGGTTCGCACAAATGGGAGCCAGCTTCGACACTGATCCCAATTTAAAATGTTGTTGCAATTGTTTCTATATCTTCAAAGTGGAAACAACCATTGGTTTTGACAAATACTTTGTCGGTGAGAATGGGAGCAAGGCCGTCACTAATGCCTCCAGCCCCCAGACATGACCTTGATTCTATCTGCACCCATGTAGAATGGGAGCAAGGCCATCACTAATGGCCCCAGCCCCCAGACATGACCCTGATTCTATCTGCACCCACGTAACCCCCGGATCATTACACCAATCCAACATCTTCTCTGTATTAGCAAAATACCAGGTACAGCAATGCCAGGCACCCAACTGTCTATCCCTTTGAAGGACTGCCCTACGAATCCTCAAGGTTTTGCCCGCCCATATAAAGGATGATATCAACTTTTCGATACTTCCAAAAAAAAGATTGAGGAAGGAAAACTAGCAGACACTGGACAATAAGCAAAAATCGTGGCGGGATGTTCCTCTTGATCGACTGGACCCTATCCTCAAGGACAGGGGAAGGTTATCCCACCTTTGCGGGTCGGTCTTAACTCTACTTACCAGGCTAGTATAATTTGGTTTACAAAGTCAGGCCCAATCTTGAGCCACTCGACCCCCAGATACCTAAAACTGGGTCCGGCCAAACAAAATGGAAGCACACCCAAGTTGGCTCCCCTCCCCAGGCAATAGAGACCATTTAGTATTGATAAAATAGAATTCTATACATCAGTTATTTATAGAAATGAACAACCACACTCTGGACATAAAATTGAAGCAAACCAAAAGCTAGTGCTATTCTCACTCAATCATTGCCTATGGATATAATAAGCTATCAGTGGTAGATTCAAACCTCAGTATGGCAAATTGTAAAACTGAATTCAAGAATTCTGATACTTTACAGCGCTAACAGCAGAGAATGAGCGTAGAAGCTGCTGTTTTGTTCTAAACCTCTAACTGGTTCACTAATGTCCTCAGGGAGGGGAACCTACTATCAAAGAACAAAGAAAGGTACAGCACAGGAACAGGCCCTTCAGCCCTCCAAGCCTGCGCCGACCATACTGCCCGTCTAACCTAAAACCTTCTTCACTTCCGGGGTCCGTATCCCTCTAGTCCCACCCTATTCATGAATTTGTCAAGACGCCCCCTTAAACGTCACTATCGCACCTGCTTCCACCACATCCTCCGGCAGCGAGTTCCAGGTATTCATTACTCTGTGTAAATAAACTTTCCTCGCGCATCACATCTAAATTTTGGCCCTTGCACCTAAAACCTATGCCCCCTAATAATTGACTCTTCCACTCTGGGAAAAAACTTCTAGCAACTATGCCCATGCCCCTCATAATTTTGTAGACTTCCATCAGATCACCCCTCAACCTCCGTCATTCCAGTGAGAATAAACCGAGTTTATCCAACCTCGCCTCATAGTTAATTCCCTCCATAGCAGGCAATATCCTGGTAAACCTCTTTTGTACCCTCTCCAAAGCCTCCACATCCTTCTGGACACTATATTCCAAGTGTGGCCTCAGTAAGGTTCTATAAAGCTGCAGCATGATTTGCCAAATTTATACTCAATGCCCTGTCCGACGAAGGCACGCATGCAGTATGCCTTCTTGACTGCCTTCTCCACCTGCGTTACCACTTTCGGTGACCTGTGGAGCTGTACACCCAGATCCCTCGGCCTGTCAATACTCTTTAAGGATTCTGCCATTTACTGTATATTTCCAACCTGTATTAGACCGTCCAAAATGCATTACCTCACATTTGTCCAGTTTAAACTCCATCTGCCATCTGTCCACCCAAGTCTCAAAACCAGGCATTTTAAAAGTGGGGGACGCGACCCGCAGGTGTCAGGAGGGTCGCGGAGCCATCCGTCGTGGCGCTCCCGATTGCGCAAATTCGCGCGCAACAGCCGGCTTTTAACAATGCTGGCTGCAGTGGCCTTCAAAATAACTGCCGCGACCATATAAAAAAAATGTGTGCGCACTGCGCATGCATGCCCTCTCATTGGTCCGCATGCACAGTGCACCTGCATTTTTAAAATATGGACGCGGCCGTCATTTTGAAGGCCGCTCGCAGCCGGCATTGTTAAAAGCCGCTGCTGCGACTGTTGGGCGCAAATTTGCGCAATCGGAAACGCAGGAGAAGATTTTCTTTTAATTCAATGTAATCTTCCTGCCTGAAGGGAGGCATGTCACGCCCCCCCGAACATTGACATCACGTGCTTTGGGCACGATTGCGATTCCTCCATTTTGTCAGCAGCAAACAAGGTAAGAGAAAATGGTGGGTCGCGAAGGTCGGCCGGCGTGGATCCTGAAGGTTGGCCGGTTGGTAAAAATTGGTCCCCGGAATAAAAGTTTGAAAAACATTGCTCAAAACGTTCTAAATCCTGCTGTATCCTCTGGCAGTCCTCATCTCTATCCGCAATTCCACAAACCTTTGTGCCATCTGCAAACTTATTAGTCAGCCCAGTTACATTTTCCTCCAAATTATTTATATATATTACAAACAGCAAAAGTCCCAGCACTGATCCCTGTGGAACATCACTAGTCACAACCCTCCATTCAGAAAAGCACCTTTCCACTGCTACTCTCTGTCTTCTAAGACCGAGCAAGTTCTGTATCCTGCATTGTTTACCCCTACATGATTGCAGTTCCACACTAGAGACGGAATTTTCCCATCCTGCAGGTTTTGTGGCAGGCAGAATTGGGGAATCAAGCAGAGCAAAAAAAAAAAAAAAAAATCGGAATCCGCTGAAGTGAAAACAGTTTACAATTTTTCCAATGGCCAGTCAAGTATTCTGCGACCTAATGATGTAAACGCCATTTTTATTCATTACTGTGATAGCTCTCACGAGGACTACAAGGGATTATGAGTTTCCATGGGAATGGATGGAGGCCTATTCGGCTGGGACTTATTACCAAGCCTTTTCAATACCGGCCCTGACCTGGACTGGGAGTTCCAGTTAGTCCCGGGCTGGGACACTAGTGCTAGATGCTGCAGCTTAACTTTTTAGATAAAATAAATTTGGTTTAACCTTTATCTTCATGTCTCCTTGATTACTACAATTATCTTATGAATGCTCATTAAATCTGCTGCTTAGGAGAATCACGTGCAGCCTTCTTACCTACTGTTGCGCCAGTGGCAAATCCATCAGTCAGAATCACGTTCGTAAAAGGATGGCGTGCAGCGGTTCAACCTCACTTTGCACCCAACTTTGAGGTGAGTGCTACATTCATAGCCTACCTGCTACAGTGCGGTGCCAATCTTGTTGCAATGACATTAGAACACCACACTGCTGGGGGTGCAGTGCATGAGCACTTCAACAAAGGTGGGCTCAAGGAGGAGAGTACGAATGCCGACCACAGTAACAATGGGTCCAGTATTACTGGAGAATAACACAGGGAGCTCTACCTTCACAGCGTCATATTCCAGATATTCCTGTTGAGCACAGGGCTAAATCGCTGGCTTTGAAAGCAGACCAAGGCAGGCCAGCAGCACAGTTCAATTCCCGTAACAGCCTCCCCGAACAGGCACCGGAATGTGGCGTCTAGGGGCTTTGCACAGTAACTTCATTTGAAGCCTACTTGTGACAATAAGCGATTTTCATTTCATCTCATTTCAATATCAGGGACATGGACAATGAAAGCTGGTCTCAAAGTAATAGTGGAGAACCAACATGTTGCACTGTCAAACTACTGGCACAGTTACAAATCGAAAGTCTAAGCGATTCTGAATGGGAGGGGTCTGGAGTACACTGTTGGTCTACGGGGCCCTTTCTGGGGGCACACTGAAGCTTGTTTTGCCACAACATTCAAATGGAGCCAAGGCTGAGGGGAAAGTGATGTTCCTCCTTGAGAAATTAGCTATTGGAACTCATTTTTCGACAGAGATAGATAGGTTCTCGATTAATAAGGGGATCAGGGGTTATGGGGAAAAGGCAAGAGAATGGGGATGAGAAAATATCAGCCATGATTGAATGGCAGAGCAGACCCGATGGGCCGAGTGGCCTAATTCTGCTCCTATGTCTTATGGTCTTAGTCCCGTGAGAGGGTTCTAATGCAATAGAGGAGGGAAAGAAAGGAGGGGCGATGCCAAATGCAGTTTCAGGAGCAGGCTACACCTGAGATCCAGGCTGCAAGGCAGTTAGAAGGGGAAAATATTGTGCAGTTCATTGCAACCCTCAAGCGACTTGCAGAGTTTTGTGAATTTGGCAACACGTTAAACGACAATTAGGCATTGTTTGGTGTGGGGTTTGAAAAATGAAGCCATTCATGGAAGATTATTAAAGGAACAAAGAAGTCTGAAGACTGCATTAGATATTGCTGTTTCCATGGAGTTCATGGCTAAGGAGGCTTCTCAGCTCAGGGCAAGTACGAGGATCCATAAACTGGCTACAGGCCAGAAGACAGAAGAAATCTACCCAGAAACAGGCATATTGCGCTGTGCAAAAATAGGCCATTCACAGGTTGATTGCTGGAGCAATGACAGCTGATATAAAACTTTTGGCAGAACTGGCCACACAGCAAGAGCTTGCTGGAGTAAAATAACTCCTCCAGAGAAGAACACTGAAAAGGAGGTACAGAACTCATTTAAAGGAAGAAACAAAACATGTTCAACTAAGAAAATTCAATGTGGAAGAAAAGAAAAATAACCACAGTGAAGCTGTAGCACTTCAATCTGATGAAGAACTGACGCTGAATGTACTCTCAGTCCAGGGTAGTTCACACCATTTTTTGATCATCAAATAACCTATGGACAACCTATCAAAATGGAGGGGGCTGCCATCTCCCTAATTCCTGAGGCCATCTACGAACGGAAACTTTATTACCTGCCTTTGAGGCCAGCAGATGTGACTTTGAGAACCTATACTGAGGAAATAGTGCCTCTGTAACGTTACATCACATGCAAAGTTGAGCTAAATGAGCAAACTGTAAAGCCACAAATCCATGTGGTCCAAGGAGGTTTTCCAGCTTTCTTTAGGGGCTCTTGACTAGAAAGGATTAAACTGAACTGGAGCGCGGTAAACAGCTTAGTTGATTCAAAGTCAGATTTACAGACCATCATGGAAAAATACAGCAGTGTTTTTGAAGACACACTTGGGGTCCATGAATGGAGTACATGTGTCCCTGAAAATTAAGGAAAATAGCCAGCGAAAACATCTCAAGGCTCGAGCAGTGCCCCATGCCATACGCCCAAATGTTGGATCGGAAATATGGAAACAGGAGTCTTAGAACCCATCACTACTAATGACTGGCCAATCCCTATTGTACCCGTTATGAAGCAGGATGGTACAACTCATATTTGCGGAGATTTTAAAACAACAATCAACTCGGTACTATGTGTGGATCAATATCCTCTACCATTGATTGAAGATTTGTTCGTAGACCCAGCAGGAGGACAGCCGTTCAATAAGATTGACCTGTTGCATGCCTACTTGCAAATGAATATGGTAGTTGAATCTTAACACCTAATCACCATCATCACTCACAAAGGCCTATTCTGCTATAAGAGATTACCTTTTGAAATAACGTCAGCACAAGTTTTATTTCAAATATCAATGGACCAGATCTTTAGTGGCTTATAGGAGATACAGTGTTACCTCGTTCAGTGTTTTTCCAAACATTTTTTCCCGGGACCCACTTTTACCAAGCAGCCAACCTTCGCGACACACGCCAGCCGACTTTCGTGACCCACAGCAGCCTTCCTTCGTGACCCATGCTGCCCAAACTTTGCGGCACACCATTTTCACTTACCTTTAATGCGTGAGAACACCACCCACCAGGTATGCGGTACATACTTGTGTGATTCGGCCAACATTATATACCTCATAAGCTGCAGGAAAGGATGTCCCGAAGCGTGGTACATTGGCGAAACCATGCAGACGCTGCGACAACGGATGAACGGACATCACGCAGCAGTCGCCAGGCAGGAATGTTCCCTTCCAGTCGGGGAACACTTCAGCAGTCAAGGGCATTCAGCCTCTGATCTTCGGGTAAACGTTCTCCAAGGCGGCCTTCAGGACGCACAACAACGCAGAATCTCCGAGCAGAAACTGATAACCAAGTTCCGCAAACATGAGTATGGACTCAACCGGGACCTGGGATTCATGTCTCACTAAATTTAACCCCCCACCATCTGGCCTATGCTTGTGAAATCCTACCAACTGTCCTGGTTTGAGACAATTCACACCTCTTTAATCTGTGATCATCCCTCTCTCCAGTCCCACCATCTGCACCTGTAAAGACTTAATTATGTGCAAAGCCTCGCATTCAAAGTATCATCTTGCATCATTGGCTTTGTCTATGTATGTGTTTGTGTAACCTACCTCTTCACTCACCTGATGAAGGAGCTACCCTCCGAAAGCTAGTGATTCCAAATAAACCTGTTGGACTTTAACCTGGTGTTGTAAGACTTCTTACTGGGCTTAATCAAGGTGGAGGGTCTTAAATTCTGCCCCCTGTGTGGGTCCATTCTAGCTGGACAATACCAAAAATCAGCAGCTCCCCACAAGAAAATACAGCATACGATTAATAATTATTACCTTTTAAACCCTCCCCACTACACAGTTATGTCCTGATATGCTGAGCCTCTCTGCTCTATCCAAACCAAAGCTCTTTGCAAGGTTCAGGTCTGCTCTATCTCCTTCTAACCCACATGCTCAGGACTATTCAACTCAACCACACATTTTGACCCTGCCTCACATGGAACCCGTTCAACCTCTATACTTAATGAAAAACATAGCTTGTCCTGGCCACCTGACCCCAAAGGGTTGGTAATGTAGCAATCAGCCTGCCTGAAATCTCTCCTTAATCAATAACCTCGTGCTAACTTGAACGACTTTCTGCACCAAATCACATCCCCACTCTTCTCCCTGAAAGAAGCAATATTTAAAGCTGGACACAGGCGATCAAAAAGGCAGCAATAATCAGATGACTGGTTGCAGTTGTGCATGGTAATCTCTCAGATGAATGGGATAACACCAATCCTAGTCAGAAAAACATCACTGTCATAAAAAAACACACTTCTGTGAGCATAGTCCAGAGGTTTTTTTTCCCTTAATGGCAGTAATTTGAACCAATGCTCAGAAAAATGTGGGCACTGTTATTTATAACAGTGCTGCTGTGCAAAGGAATAAATTGTGACCCACCAACCCTGATCAAATTCCCAGTGTTGTCCAGTGAATGCAATCAATTGCCTGCAAAGGGACAGCTAATATTGCATCCATTTTTTTGTTATCATTACTTGAAGTCTGCTTTTAAGAGCACTTTCATTTCATAAAAAAGCATTTAAAACTTTAGGTGACAAGTTCCAACACATTGAGGGCTACACTCAAAGAACTGCTCGCAGCAATCTGGTATCTACATTTCTCCTGTGTTCTCATACTGTTTTTCTCCTTTTGCACTTTTGCTGTTTTCTCCTTTTGCACTTTTGCTGTTTTCCTTGTGCCTCTGCCATTGTGAGCAATGGATTGAAATGTTATCGGGGTTAGGTGGGAGAGCTGTAGTTACAATCAGATCAGCCATGATCTTCTTGAATGGCGGAGTACTCTCGAAAGGCCGAGTGGCCCACTCCTGTTCCGAATTCATATATTTATATGTGCACTTTTCCCTTTCTGTTAATGTGCCCTGAGTCTGTTATTCACCCTTCTTACCCTCTTACAGACCAGAGGTTGAAGGTAATAGATGGAGAAGAAAAATCAACCAGAGTCTTTGATTGGTGTTATGATCCCAGTTAATGTTATTGCTGGAGAAGTCAGATGGCAGAATGGAACCTGGCTTGATCGATCATACTTTTTACTAAATCATGGAGGGTATTTACTGAACAGATTGACAGAAATTCACTGTTGACTTTTCAAACAAAAAGATAAAGCATTTAATAAACAAGAAACGTTAACTACATTACACTTGACAACGAAAAAGGTTGGAAAGATATCACGGCGTACACCAAGAAACAATTATTCAACATCATCCTGCAATACTCTTAGAGACCCAACACTCTAGTGAAGAGGTACCACCATTTCCACACCATAGAGCTGTTCTTTTCCAGTAAACAACTGAACATTCACGGGAAGTCTTCCCACAATCGGTATCTCCCTTGAGGTATGCAGTAAACTCTTTTCAATTTCACTATTACTTTACCTTTAGAACAATAAATATGAGTTCTTAAACTCATCTCTTAAGCAGTATGGCATAATTTTCTGCCAGTGCGAGTCTTAAAACTTTCTGTCCTCACGCTGTGGTATATCTAATTAAACTGTTTTTCTTGTCTCTCCTCATCTCCGTGTGGGTTTTTTTTCTGATCCTCTGTTGCTAAGCAACAGCACAGTCCTTTTTTTACTTTTTGTGTTTATTTTAACTTCCTCAAACTTCAAACCACTTGGTAACCCATCTCTTCACTTCAAGAGTCACAAAACCTTATTAAAAATGCATGTTTTCAAATGGCTTCAGACTTGCTGGTTCCATCCCACTAAACTCTAAACTAAAATAAGACCCAGGTTTCAGCTTAACACACAAATAAATCTATAAATTAAACATAAAGCTATATCTAGTTCCTAACGGCCTTATGATGTTGGAGTTAACTTGAATCAGGGTCCTGGAGTATGGTACATTATACAGCTTTGTCTGATGAAAATGTATTTCTAGTGATATATAAAATTCATATAAAGAACTGCTATGGCACATATTCTTGGAGAAACTGGCACGGCAACAGGAAGTTGTGACTGAATGAGATCCAGCTACAACTTCACCAGCTAACCCATAGACATACAAAAATGCGAAGTGCTGGACTAAAATCAGCTTCAGTTTCATCAAGATAATTGGAACTGCTAAACAGACAGATGCTCATCAGACATTTAAAACCCCCTTTGGGGGACTAAATAACCCCTACACCTGTTTGATACGATCTTGAAATGTGTCAAATATTTAAGGGATGAAAAGACTAAAAATGAAATGATATGGTCTGCAACAATGACTGCAAAACAGTGAATCAAATTCCTTTCTGGGAATATACAGACAAGTGTTTTAAAGTCTGGTTCAGCCAAGCAGAATCAGGAGGAGGAGGAGGAGAAAGAAACTTTACAGTCATCTAAAAACATTGCTGGAAGAGAGAAGATCTCTTTTGCTCAGAATCTAAAAGTGTCTCTTCAAAGAAGTGCGGATCTGAAGCAAATCAACTCTAGAATTTTACAGGAAACCAACTATAGCCACAATGTTCAACAATCAGTGCCTCAAAGAAAATTATTTCAACTTTGATTGGACTTAACTTTCTTACTTCTGATATTGGTGTGCCTGAGTGTGCCATCACATCTTTATTATTTTTTCTCGGGCTTAGTAACTAATAAGCTTACACTTTCTTTGACTCAAGAAAATTCGGTTTGATTGGCTCTGTATTAACAAATAAATACATTAAGATTGAAAATGGTATTTATAGGCAAATGAAATTTGAAAACCTTTGTAGCGACCAACTGAGAGGGTTGAATAGAAGGGATGCCAGCTCACACTTTTTCACTTGGTCACGACAAAAGCAATTTAGCTGCTATGTTATTTTCATTTTTTGTTTTTTTTTTGGGGGGGGGGGGGGGGGGGAAAGAGAGGGGTTGATGGCACAAAAGAGGAATATCATTCATTATTTATGGATTTTCAAAAAAGATAGGCATTTAACAATGAGATCAAAGAGAATCATCACAGCACCACTAGCACAATGTTTTATTAAATTGATATATTAAAATGAGAAAACATGACACATGGTTTAAAAGGTCCAATAGTTCACTTTTAAAATGGCGATGTTTTCCGAATTTCTTCCGAAATGAATATCAACAGGTGACATGCCCATTGCCCCCTGTCAATTCCACCTCACAAACAGCTATTACTATTGTGAAAAATCAACCCAAGGTGACTTCACTCACAATTTTACCTCACCTGTAATCAAAACATGTTACAGCGAAGAAACAGTCCATATAGCCAAACACATCTGGGTTGGCATTTTTCTCCTTGTGTTCTTTTCTAGTTAAATCTCTCTCCACAAAGCCTTTACATTGAGGGACCTAGCACTGGCATAGTGGGGGCCTAAGAGCCACCCCTACCATTTCTTCCGAACCGCCCCCCCCCCCCCCTACCCCGCCCAACCAGCAACCCCCTCCTTGTGACCCCGATCTTGACCCTAACTAATCAGGGGTTGTAGGTACAATGATTGTAGGCCTCTGGTGGGCAGCTAACCACCGTTCCCCATGTTGAAGTAAACAGCAGTGAACAACTGCTGGACAACTGGCCAGCAGCTCTCTTAGAGTTTTTAATCCTTAGGAAGGCCTGCCACTGGCTACTGATGCCTGATTGGCACTTAACACAAGCCAGGCCTTCCACAAAGGAGGATGCATTTTCTTGAGAATTGGAAAAAGCTTAGAAATGTAGAACTACAGAGGAAAGGAAAAGGGGAGAAAAGAACAAAAGGGTAGACCTGTGATAGGGTGAAAAACAGGAGAGATTAAATGACAAAAGGGATGGTGGTACAAGTTAAAATGGAACAAGAAACAAAGAAATGTGCTTACAGCTGTTGTAAACACAAACACAGAATCATTACCATCAGCTGCCATCCAAAACAAAAGACAAAATAAAGTCAGAGGTTATGATCTGAAATTGTTGAGTTCAGTGTAGAGTCCAGAAAGCTCTAAAGTGCCAAATTGAAACACGAGGTGCAGCTCTTCAAGATTATGTTGAGCTTAATTGGAACAGTGTAGGAGACCAGAGGACAGAAAGGTCAGAGTGGAAGTGGACTGGAGAATTAAAATGATAGGTAACTGGAAGCTCAGGGTCACACATATGGATTCAACAAAGGTGGTCAGCCAAGCGACCACCCAGTCTGTGCTTAGTCTCCCTAACGGAGAGACTACATGGTGACCAGCAAATACAGCACACTAAATTGAAAGTACAAATATATCAATGTATAATCCAGAAGTCGGGTTTGGGACCATGATATTGAGAAGGAGAGAGGTAAAAGAGCAGGTGTTACATCGCCTGTGCTTCATAGTATCATAGAATTTACAATGCAGAAGGAGGCCATTCGGCCCATCGAGTCTGCACCGGCTCTTAGGAAAGAGCACCCTACCCAAGGTCAACACCGCCACCTTGTCCCCATAACCCAGTAACCCCACCCAACACCAAGGGCAATTTTGGACACTAAGGGCAATTTATCATGGCCAATCCACCTAACCTGCACATCTTTGGACTGTGGGAGGAAACCGGAGCACCCGGAGGAAACCCACGCACACACGGGGAGGATGTGCAGACTCCGCACAGACAGTGACCCAAGCCGGAATCGAACCTGGGACCCTGGAGCTGTGAAGCAATTGTGCTATCCACAAGGCTACCGTGCTGCCCCCTTAATTGACAATATGCTGTAGGAAGGGAGAGAGAAACGGTTAACGTTTTGGAAATACTGGGATGATTGATAATAATAATAATTGCTTATTGTCACAAGTAGGCTTCAATGAAGTTACTGTGAAGAGCCCCTAGTTGCCACATTGCGGCGCCTATTCGGGGAGGCCAGTACGGGAATTGAATCCGCGCTGTTGGCATTGTTCTGCATTGCAAGCCAGCTGTGGTATTATGGTACCTGATAGGCTGGAGCACCATTGGTGGAAACTCTATGCTTTCTATTGGTTAGGATGTACGGTAGCTCTGCCCTGCTAGGCGGGGTATAAGAGCCCGTGCTGCCCCAGCAGCCTTCATTCTGTACCTGAGCTGGTGGGGCAAACATCTAGCTTATTAAAGCCTTCAGTTGGACTACAACCTCGTTTAGTGGTCAGTGATCGTGCATCAATTTAATAAGCTAGTTTTTAAGAAGAAAGGATGGAGCTCCGAATCAAGCCGGAGTGTCTGCAACTCAGCCCCCATGCGGCAAACTCAGCGACAGTCTTGAAGCACTGGCTGGCGTGCTTTAAAGGGTATCTCGGGACGGCCGCAAACACACCCACGGGAGAGCAGAAACTGCAAGTCCTGAACTCAAGGGTGAGCCCGGAGATTTACACCCTCATCGAGGAGGCGGAAGACTTTGATGCAGCAATAGAGCTGCTAAAAGGACACTATATTCGCCCGGTAAACCAGGTCTACGCCCGGCACCTACTTGCAACAAGGCGACAAACCCCTGGGGAATCGCTGGAAGAATTCTACCGTGCACTCCTGATGTTGGGGAGAAGCTGCAGCTGGCCGCAAGTTTCAGCGAGCAAACACACTGAACTCTTAGTCCGGGACACTTTCGTGGCAGGTATGCTATCCTCACAAATCCGCCAGCGACTGTTAGAAAAAGACACTCTGGGTCTCAGGGAGGCACGGGCCCTTGCAGGCTCCATGGACATGGCCTCCAGGAACACCCACGCTTACGTTCCCGACCGCGCGGCAGCCCCCTGGGCAGCATGGAACCCCTCCGTGGCTGACCCCGAGACTTCCCCGATCCCCCCACGGGCCTGCGCTGCAAGGCGGCCTGGCAACCCCGGGGGGCCCCGCTGCTACTTTTGCGGGCAGGCCAAGCACCCCCGCCAGCGCTGCCCGGCCCGTGCATTCACCTGCAAGGGATGCGGCAAAAAGGGCCATTTCGTGGGGGGGGGGGTGTCAGGCCCATGCAGTTGCCGCGGTCTCTGGCGGCAAATGCGGACCGCAACCACAAACCTCTCCACGGTCCCCGAGCGGCCAGCCATCTTCCTATTCCAGGGCCACGTGCAGACCCCGGGCGCCGCCATCTTGTTCCGCGGACGCCACGTTGGAGGGATGGGAGCCGCCATTTTGTGCACCCCCAGCCATGTGCGACCAATGGGAACCGCCATCTTGGATGAACCCCCAGGAGCCCAGCTCGGCTGACCACGCACTGCCCGAAGAGAACACTCAACTGCTGCGATTAGCCTCGGTGACTCTGGATCAGTCCCGGCCTCGAACACTCTCAACTGCTACAACGACCGTATTCATCAACGGGCACGAGACGTCCTGCCCAAACGACTCTGGGAGCACGGAGAGCTTCATGCACCCCGACACGGTAAAGCGCTGTTCTCTCCTCATCCACCCCGTTAATCAAAATATCTCCCGGGCCTCCGGTTCCCACTCAGTGGAGATAAAGAGGTTTTGTGTAGCAAACCTCACAGTCCAGGGAAGGGAGTTCAAAAATTTCCGTCTCTACGTCCTTTCCCACCTCTGTGCGGCTACACTCCGGGGTTTAGACTTCCAGTGTAACCTTCAAAGTCTGAATTTCAAATTCGGCAGCCCTATACCCCCCCCTTACTGTCTGCGGCCTCGCGACCCTTAAGGTCGACCCGCCTTCCCGGTTTGCGAACCTCACACCAGATTGCAAACCCGTCGCCACCAGCAGCAGACGCTACAGTGCCCAGGACCGGATCTTTATTAGGTCAGAGGTCTAAAGGCTGCTGAGGGAAGGGGTCATTGAAGCCAGTAACTGCCCCTGGAGAGCTCAAGTCGTGGTGGTAAAGACCGGGGAGAAGCATAGGATGGTCATCGACTACAGTCAGACCATCAACAGGTTTACGCAGCTGGACGCGTACCCTCTCCCCCGCATTTGGTGTCACCAACGAGGTCTCGGTCTTCCAGCGCGAGATAGACCGAATGGTTGACCGGTAGGGTTTAGGGGCAACATTCCTGTATCTCGATAATGTCACCATCTGCGACCACGACCAGCAGGACCATGACACCAACCTCCGAAAATTCCTCCAGACTGCAAAAATCCTTAACCTTACATACAACAAGGATAAATGCCTGTTTAGCACCGACCGCCTAGCCATCCTCGGCTACGTTGTGCGAAATGGAGTTATAGGCCCCGACCCTGAACGCATGCCTAGCACTTATGGAGTTCTCCCTCCCTCACTGCTCCAAGGCCCTGAAGCGTTCCCTAGCATTTTTCAGCTACTACGCCCAGTGGGCCCCCAACTATGCGGACAAGGCACGGCCCCTGATCCAATCCACAGCTTTTCCCCTATCGATAGAGGCCCGCCAGGCCTTCAGCCGTGTCAATGCAGACATTGCAAAGGCCACGATGCACGCCATCGACGAGTCCCTCCCCTTCCAGGTCGAGGGTGATGTGTCCGACGTAGCTCTGGCTGCCACCCTCAACCAAGCGAGCAGACCGGTGGCCTTCTTCCCTCGTACCCTCCATGCTTCCGAAATCTGCCACTCCTCAGTCGAAAAGGACCACCAGGACCACCAGGCCATAGTAGAAGCTGTGCGACATTGGAGGCATTACCTGGCCGGCAGGAGATTCGCCCTCCTCACGGACCAACGGTCGGTTGCTTTCATGATTGATAATGCACAGCGGGGCAAGATAAACAACGACAAGATCTTGCGGTGGAGGATCGAACTCTCCACCTACAACTACAGATTTTGTATCGTCCCGGGTAGCTAAATGAGCCTCCTGACGCCCTGTCCCGCGGCACATGTACCACCGCACAAGTGGACCGCCTCCGAGCCCTCCACGAGGACCTCTGCCACCCGGGGTCACTCGCTTTCTCAATTTTGTCAAGACCCGCAACCTGCTCTACTCCATCGAGGCGGTCAGAACAGCCACCAGGGACTGCCAAATATGCGCGGAGTGCAAACCGCACTTCTACCGACAAGAGAAAGTGCACCTGATGAAGGCTTCCCGTCCCTTATGAACACCTCAGCATGGACTTCAAAGGCCCCCTCCCCTCCACCGACCGCAACCCGTACTTCCTGAACGTGATTGATGAGTACTCCCGGTTCCCATTCGCCATCCCTTGCCCCGACATGACCGCAACCACCGTCATCAAGGCCATCCATAGCATCTTTGCACTGTTCGGGTTCCCCGCTTACGTACATAGTGATAGGGGGTCCTCTTTTATGAGCGACGAACTATGTCAATTCCTGCTCAGCAAGGGCATCGCCTCGAGCAGGACGGCCAGTTACAACCCCCGGGGTAACGGACAGGTAGAGAGGGAGAACGGAACGGTCTGGAAGACCGTCCTACTGGCCCTACGGTCCAGGAACCTCCCAGTATCACGCTGGCAGGAAGTCCTCCCGGATGCCGTCCACTCCATCCGGTCACTGCTTTGTACGACCACCAACCAGGCACCTCACGAACGTCTCCTTGCCTTCACAGGAAGTCCTCCTCTGGGACCTCGCTCCCGACCTGGCTGGCAGCACCCGGACCCATCCTGCTCCGAAAACACGTGCGGGCGCACAAGTTTTGAGACCCGTTGGTTGAGAGAGTCCATCTGTTCCATGCTAACCCCCAATACGCCTATGTGGCGTACCCCGACAGCTGACAAGATACGGTCTACCTTCGAGACCTGGCGCCCGCCGGAACCCCACGCACACCCCAGCCACCGGTCCCACCCTCCCATCCACCGGGACACCTTACAGGGGGATCGGTCCTTCCGCCGGCGCCGTATAGGCCCCCCCACCCACCGACGCTCAGCGCAGGCGCTCCCTTCCCAGGTCAACCGTTTTCCCCACCATCGGCGTCTAGGGGTGCCGAAACTGCCATGGAGATCGAAGCCACGCTCCCGGAGTCACAGACTCCCGCGCCTCCACCGGAGTCACCACTGAAGCTCCGCAATCACAGAGGACGACCAGGGCCCCCGATCGACTGATTGCTTCATTTTAAATTGTAAACTGTAAACTGTAAATGTAAATCATCAAATGTACATAGCTATCAGAATTGTAAATAGTTACAAAACACTGTACGGAGGTATTGCGGTACATCCATAACTAATTCTACCACGTTGCCATGTTTGTAGTATCAGGCCACCACCCCCGCCGGACTCTTTTTTAACAGCGGGTGAATGTGGTATTATAGGTATTACGGTACCCGATAGGCTGGAGCACCATTGGTGGAAACTGTATGCTTTCTATTGGTTAGGATGTATGGTAGCTCCGCCCTGCTAGGTGGGGTATAAGAGCCCGTGCTACCCCAGCAGCCTTCATTCTGTACCTGAGCGGCTGGGGGAAACATCTAGCTTATTAAAGCCTTCAGTTGGACTACAACCTCGCTTTAGTGGTCATTGATCGTGCATCACCAGCTATTTATCCCACTGTGCTAAACCAGCCTCCGAGGGGTAGAACGGGTGTTGCGGAGACAACAGTCTCTTCAGAATGCTAAAAGGGAACAGAGAGATGTGCTTGGTGGTGGCGGAAATAGCATGGCGTGATGTGTTGAATGTGGAGGTTGGTGAGGTGTAAGGTAAGGACAAGGGGAATCCTTTTGTTCTGGAGGGATTGGGGAAAAAAGGCAAGGGACGTGCTGTTGTGGGGAGTAGAGTGCTCAGTTGTGGAAAAATGAAGGCAAAAAACAGCACCAATATAGTCATCAATATACCAGAAAAAGAGGTTCCAAGTAAAATTAGAACAAGATTCCACATGTTCCCAAAAGGGAAGGCATAGCTGGGACCCATACACAACACATTTTATTCAGTGGAAGTGAGGGGAAAAGAACGAGAAGTTGATCAATACGACAGAAAGTTCAGTCAGGTGGAGGAAGATGATAGTGGATGGGCACTGAGACCATCCTGGTTGGGGATGGAGATGTAAAGGATTTCGACATCCATTGTGAAAAGGAGATGGTTAGGGCCAGAAAACTGGAAACTGTTCAAGTGGTGGAGGATGCCAGAAGAGTGCTTGGGTAAGATGGAAAGGATGTTTCGTCTTGGGGATGAGTCCAGAACTAGGGGGCATGTTTTTAAAATTAGGAGTCATCCTACAGGAAGAGCTGAGGAGAATTTTTTTTCTGTCAGAAGGTTGTGCGACTCTGCTTCAGAAGGCAGTGGAAGCGGGGTCACTGAATATTTTAAAGGTAGAGGTAGATTGATTCCATTATCAAAGGATTTTGGGGGTAGTTGGGAATGTGGAACTCAAACATACAGATCACCCATGACTGTATTTAATGGCGGTACAGGGTCAAGAGGCTGAATGGCCTACTTCTGTTCTTATTTTGTATGTTCATATGTGTTTCTGCACACCATCACTACACGTCACAACATTAATTTTCCACTGTTGTGCCAAGTATACCAATGGGAAGAGTATAACCAGGGAAAGAGTAGGGCACATTAGGGACAAAGGGAGAAATCTGTGGATGGAGCCAGACTCACATTGATGCAACAGTCAAGAAAGCCCAACAACATCTCTACTTCCGATGGAAGCTAAATAAATTTGGCATGTCTGCATCGACTCTCACAAACTTCTACAGATGTGCGATAGAGAGCATCCTATCCGACTGCATCACAGCCTGGTATGGCAACTGCTCGGTCCAAGATCGCAAGAAATTGCAGAATGTGATGAACTCAGCCAAGTGCATCACACAAGCTTGCCACCCCAACATTCATTCTGTCTACACCTCCCGTTGCCTCAGGAAGGCAGACAGCATTATCAGAGACCCCTCCCACCCAGGCATTGCCTTCTTCCAGAGCCTTCCATCAGCCAGAAGGTACAGAAGTCTGGAGACCCGCATATCCAGACATAGAAATAGCTTCTTCCCCACAGCTATAAGACTCCTCACCGACTCCCCCTCAGACTGATCTGTTCCCTGTAAGAACACTATTCACAACGCCCTATGCTGCTCTTGCTCATGTATTTACTTTGCTTGGCCCCTTGTTCCGCACTGTAACCAATCACTGTTGTCGATGTACCATTTGTCAATGTTCTCTGTTGATTATTCTCTTTGTCTACTATGTACATACTGTGTACATTCCCTCAGCCGCAGAAAAATACTTTTCGCTGTACTTCGGTACATGTGACAATAAATCAAATAAATAAATAAATAAATACTTCACATCTGTCTTCACCCAAGAGAATGAGGATGTAGGTCCGGAACTCAGGATGAGAGACGGTGAGGTTCTTGAGCAAATTGACATAGGGAGTGACAAGGTATTGGAGGTATTGACGGGCTTAAAAGTGGACAAACCTCCAGGTCCAGATAAATTGTGTCCCAGGCTGCTGTGGGAGGAGATTACTGAGGCTCTGACTCAAATTGCAGGGGCTCTGGCGACAGGGGGTGCGGGGAGGGGGGGGGGGGGGGGGTGGGGGGGGGGGGGGGGAGGGGGGGGAGGGGGGGCAGAGAATTAGAGAACAGCTATTTCAGAAGGGTTGTAGCCAGGGAACTACAGGCCAGTGAGTCTCACGTCAGTGGTAGGGAAACTATTGGGGAAAGATCTGAAGGAGGGAATCTATCTCCACTTTGAGAGGCATGGTTTGATCAGGGATAGTCATCATGGTTTTTTCAGAGGGAGGCCATGCCTAACAAATTTGATTGGACTTTTTGAGGAGGTGATAAGGTGTTTAGATGAGGGTATAACAGTTGATATAGTTTATGTGGATTTCAGCAAAGCCTTTGACAAGGTCTCACATGAGAAACTTATAAAGAAGGCAATTCTTCTTATAAAGAAGGCAAAAAAGGGAGGAGAAATGTTGGCCCAAACATTGCAAGCTCCAACCAAAATTAAAAATGAATGTATCAGCACTTTCAAAAATAGGCACTTAATGTTTTGTTGTGATTGCCAGCCTTTAGCACACTGGGTACCCCTGCGCTAGGCGGTCAGCAACAACCCGAACGCTTAGAATCATAGAATTTACAGTGCAAAAGGAGGCCATTCGGCCCATCGAGTCTGCACTGGCCCTTGGAAAGAGCACCCCACTTCAGCCCACGCCTCCACCCTATCCCCGTAACCCAGTAGCTTTTAATGTAATAAAACATCCCAAAGCACTTCACAGAGCATTATAAAATAAACTTTGACACTGACCCATACAAGGAGATATCAAGTCAGATAGCCAAACATTTAGTCAAATAATCTTAAAGGAGGAAAGCAAGGGAAAGAGGTGGAGAGGGGTCAGGAGGATATTCCACAATGTAGGGCTTAAGCAATTGAAAGCACAACCACCACTGGTGGAGTGATTAAAGCCAGATATGCTTAAAAGGCCAGAATTCGAGCAGCATGGAAATGTCAAAGGATGTAGGACTGGAGGGGATTATGAAGATATGGAGGGACTAGGCGATCAGATGATTTGAAAACAAGGATAAGAATTTTTAAATCAAAAACAGGCTGATCAGATGGGCTGGTCAGTGGTAAATGAAATTCAATCCGAATAAGTGTGAGGTGATGTACTTGGACAGGACAAAGGCAAGGGAATACATGATAAATGTCAGGACCCTGGGAAGCACCAAGGGTCAGAGGGACCTTGGTGTGCATGTACACCGGTCCCTTAAGGTAGCAGAGCAGGTGGATACAGTGGTTAAGAAGGCATACGGTATACTTGCCTTTATTAGCCGAGCACAGAGTTTAAGGGCAGGGAGGTTATGTTGGAACCGTATAAAACGTTGGTTAGGCCACAGCTGGAACATTGTGTGCAGTTCTGGAATCCACGTTATAGGAGAGATGTGATGTCACTGGAAAGGGTTCAGAGGAGATTTACCTGGCTGTTTCCTGGGCTGGAGAGTTTTAGTTATGAAGAGAGATTAGACAGACTTGGATTGTTTTCCTTGGAGCAGAGGAGATTGAAGGGGGACATGATTGAGATGTATCTTTTCCCCTTGGTGGAGAGATCAATAATCAGGGGGCATAGATTATAACGTAAGGGGCAGGAGGTTCAGAGGGAATGTGAGGGAAAACATTTTTAACCTGAGGGTGGTAGGAGTTTGGAGCTTGCTGCCTGAAAGTGTGGTGGAGGCAGAGACCTATAACATTTAAAAAGTATTCAGATGTGCACTTGCGACCCCAAGCCATACAAGGCTGGGAAACGGGATTAGAATAGTTAGGTGGTTGTTTCTGACCGGCACAGACGCAATTGGCCGAAGGGCTTTTTCTGTGCTGTATAACTCTATGACTCTAAAATGTCGCCTGACTGAGAGCCAATGTAGGTCAAGAGCACAGAGATGATGGGACTTGGTGTGAGTTAAGACAAGGGCAACAATATTTTGGAAGACAAGTTTACAAAGTATCGTACACACTCCTGTCTGCATCAATGGGACCGAGGTGGAGATGGTTGACAGCTTCAAATTCCTAGGTGTGCACATCACCAACAATCTGTCCTGGTCCATCCATGTCGACGCTACCACGAAGAAAGCACAACAGCACCAATACTTTCTTAAGAAACTAAGGAAATTCGGCATGTCCACATTGATTCTTACGAACTTTTACAGATGCACCATCAAAGGCATCCTATCTGACTGCATCACAGCCTGGTATCGCAACTGCTCGGTCCAAGGCTGTAAGAAACTAGAGAGTTATGAACACCGCACAGTCAATCACACAAACCCGTCTCTCATCCACTGACTCTGTCTACACCTCCTGGTGCCTTGGGAAAGCGGGCAGCATAATCAAAGACCCCTCCCACCAGGGTTATTTACTCTTCCAACATCTTCCATCGGGCAGGAGATACAAACGTCTGAGAACACACACAAACAGATTCAAAAACAGTTTCTTCCCCCGTTACCAGATTCCTAAACGGCCCTCTTATGGACTGATCTGATCTCTTCACACATCTTCTCTACTGAGTAGTGCTATACTCCTGTATGCTTCACCCGAAGCATGTGTCTATGTATTTACATTGTGTATTTATGTGTGTCCTATTATATATTTTCTTTTCATGCAAGAATGATCTGTCTGTGCTGTACGCAGAACAATACTTTCCACTGTACCTCGGTACACGTGACAATAAACAAATCCAATCCAATCCAAGAGGGTAGGACATGGCGACCACCCGGTGTGTGTTGGAACAGTTAAGTCTCGAGACAAGAAAGATATAATTAGGGTTTCAGCAGAAGATGAGCTGAGATAAGGGCAAAGATAAGCAATGTTGCAGAAGTGGAAATAGGTGGTCATAGTGATACCAAAGCGGAGGTCAGAAGCTCATCTCAGGGTCAAATGTGACACATATGTTGCAAAGACTGATTTAATCTCAGACTGTTACCAGGGAGAGGGACGGATTTGGTAGGTAGGAAATGTATTTTGGAGCAGGGACTTCAGTCCCTTGCTTCTGTATACCCATAATTAAATTTTAGGACTTTTCTCCTCATCTAGATGTCAGATGGACAGTCTGATAATTAGCAACGGTGGAGGAATCGAGAGAGGTGGTGCTGGTGGTGGGGTCGAGCTGAGTGTCTGATGTTAAAACCAATGCACTATTTTTGAATGATGTCATCGAGGGGAAGCATTTGTTTTATTCATTCATGGGATATAGTTGTTGCTGGCTGGGCCAGTATTTTTTACCCATCCTGAATTTACATTGAGCTGCATGGCCATTTCTGAGGGTATTTAAGAGATTGTTGTGGATTTGGATTCACGTGTAGCCAAGACCAGTTAAGGATGGCAGATTTCCTTCCCTAAAGGACATTAGTGAGCCAGGTTGGTTGTTAACCATGTCTCAATCTCTCCTCAGCCTCCATCTATTGCTGGTCCTCTATCCAACCCGACTGCTCCACTCCCCCACCAACCCAGCAGTATAAATCTCATCCTATTTCCAGTTCTCTCGAGCTCTGACGAAGAGTCAGCCAGACTCAAAACGTTAGCTCGGTTCTCTCTACACAGATGCTGTTTCAGCATTTTCTGTTTTTGTTTTAGGTTTTTAACCACAGTTGACAAGGGTTTTTTTAATTCCAGATTTTTACTGAATTGAAATTTCACCATCTGCAGTGGTGGTATTCAAACCTAGGTCCCCAGAGCATTACCCTGGGTCTCTGGATTACTAATCCAGTGACATTACCACCACGCCACATTGATAGGTCCTTGGGGAAGACCAGTGGTAATGGTGTAGAAGCAGAAAGGGAAGACATTGCAAGTGATACTCTGGCTACAATTAGATGGGTAAGAAAGGAGCCGACTGGGAGCAGTCCCCTCAACTGGACGACAGCAGAGAGGCGCTAGAGGAGGATAGTGTAGTCAACCATGTCAAAGGTCGCAGACAAGTCAAGAGGGTGAGGAGAAAATGTTGATCTTTGTCACAGTCACATAGGAGGTGAGTTCTTTACATACCACTCAGATTGTCAAAAGGTTGAGCTCATTTAGGCACTTCATTCCATTAAGGTTGAGGGAAGTCTTATAGCGCAGCAGTTGGGTCTCTACCTCTGGGCTAGAAGTTCCAGGTTGAAGTCCCATTCCAGGATTTGATGGCATGGGAAGGTGCATTCATAATGTGGCCAAACAGGTTGATTATCAGTCTGTCAATCTTTTCAGTACACCTGATGGCAGGTGGCAAAAGCGGAAGGGTTTCATAGTCAGCCATACTGCAGAAGGTAGTATTTTGACAAGCATAATTATGGTCCAATCCCATGGAGGTCCATGGTCACCAATGCCCTATTAGGATATGGTTCCGGGAGGAGGAGTAGGAGTCCATAAAGCTGAGGGGATTTTCTTGAAGTAGGTTAGTCTTGGGCTGGTTTATGTCAAAGTCAAGGGAAAAGCTTGCCCAATTACTTTGGGGGACACGTGTAATGACCTGTGAAGCTATTAAGCTAAGATGTTGAGCTGGAAATTCCTCACGAAGAATCTTACACTTATTGTGCCACAAAACCATTTGCAGCTGTCAGCCTCTGAATCAGCATCATTCAGCAGAGTTCCTTTCTTTCTTAATTACACAATTATCAAACATAATGGCTATTGTTTAAAGATAAGGAGACTGGAGAGTATTAAAGTAAGAGAACTTTCTGCAAACAAATGCCGACATCAGCTAGGTATTTAAATTTACCTTGACTCCTGAAATAGTGAAAGTCAATCATATTGCCTTTTTACTTTATTAGGTTTCTCAATTCCGAGAAGCTGCATTATTCAAGCAATACTATATTGTGGACATTTTACATTTGCAAGATTAGATGGGTAAGAAAAGAACCGAGTGAGAATAGCCTCCCCAACTGGACGACAGCAGAGAGGTGGTAGAGGAGGATAGTGTAGTCAACCATATTGAGGTTGGAGTCGGCGTTGTTGGCGGATAAGGGATTCCGGGAGAGGATTTCCTCCGCCATTGGGGAGTACATTGATTTTAAGAGGAGAAAGAAGATTTTGCACTCCACATTGTGGGAGGCTTTGAAGACAGTCATGGGGGGGGGGGGGGGGAAGATAATCTTTTATAAGGCACAAAAAGAGAAGAGTAAAAGGCTGGAGAGGCAGAGGTTGGTGGATGCCATCCTGCAGATGGATCGACAGTACCCACTTGCCCCAACATCGGAGTTGTTGGCAAGCAGGACAAAATTGCAGTTGGAATTTGGGCTGCTTTCGACAGTCAGGGTGGTGCGCCAGCTGCAATGCTTATGGGGGGCTTTTTATGAGCATGGGGATAAGGCCAGTCACCTGTTAGTACACCAGCTGAGGCAGCAGGCGACCCCTCGGGAAATTGCACAGGTGAAGGACTCGAGTGGCAGGTTGGTCTCCGTCTCAGGTAAGGTCAATTAGGCCTTTCAAGGCTTTTTACCATAGTCAGAACCCATGGAGGATGGGTTGTGAATGTTGGAATTTTTGGATGGTTTGCCTATCCTGGTTGTAGAATGAGAGAGAAGGGAGGAATTGGAAACCTCGCTGACCCCGGAAGAGGGTTTAATGGAGTCGGATAAGGTGCCGGGTCCAGGCAGATTCCCGATTGAATTTAATAAGAATCTTGCGGGTCAGCTGGTCCCACTGTTGTTAGAGATGCTTAACAATTCAATGTCTCAGGAGATGTTGCCGGCCACATTGCCCCAGGCGTCAATTTCCTTGATTTTTAAGTATAAGGATCCAACAGAGTGTGGGTTGTATCGCCCAATTTCATGATTGAATGCAGATGGGAAGTTGTTTACATAGATAGAATTTACAGTGCAGAAGGAGGCCATTCGGCCCATTGAGTCTGCACCGGCTCTTGGAAAGAGCACCCTACCCAAGGTCAACACCTCCACCCTTTCCCCATAACCCCACCCAACACTAAGGGGAATTTTGGACACTAAGGGCAATTTATCATGGCCAATCCACCTAACCTGCACATCTTTGGACTGTGGGAGGAAACCGCAGCGCCCGAGGAAACCCATGCACACACGGAGAGGGTGGGCAGACTCCGCACAGACAGAGACCCAAGCCGGAATCGAACCTGGGACCCTGGAGCTGTGAAGCAATTGGGCTATGCACAATGCTACCGTGCTGCACGTGGTGCCTTATCTTCCAGGGGTTATGTCGGAGGAACAGACTGGGTTGTTAAGGTTAGGCAGCTATTCAGCCAATATTCAGAGATTGCCTCTTATTATTCTATGCACCTCTTCAGCCCTTGAGCCAAAGGTAATTATTTCATTGTATGCTTAAAAAGCATTTAACAAGGTGGAGTGGGGGTATTTGTTTGAGATCCGTGGTAGGTTTGGTTTGGTTTGGACCTAGATT
Organism: Scyliorhinus torazame; assembly: GCF_047496885.1. Lineage (NCBI taxonomy): Eukaryota > Metazoa > Chordata > Chondrichthyes > Carcharhiniformes > Scyliorhinidae > Scyliorhinus > Scyliorhinus torazame. The sequence goes on from NC_092715.1 coordinate 78,598,385, forward strand.
TATATCTTGGATCCAGCTCTTATATAGAGCCCTCACCATGAGCATTCATACAAATGCCCTGAGCTCAAAATATTTCCAGCTGCAGAGAGGTACGAGGTAGGGGTGTCCATTTTCCCCACTATTGTTTGCCTTGGCAATTGAGTCTCTGGTCATAACATTGAGGTCATCTACAAATGGAGGGGGATGGGGGGATAGAATATTTTTTACACACATGATTTGTTGCCAAATGTGATGGATCCTCTGTCCACTGTAAAGGAGATGAAGCTGCTTAGGGGTTTTGGGTCCTTCTCAGGATATAAATTGAACTTGGGCAAAAACAAATGCTTTCCAGTGAATCTCCCAGGGAGGGGAGCCGATCTGGGGAAGTTGTCTTTTCAACTGGCCAGGTTTAGCTTCTGTTATCCGGAAATCCGGATGGCCCATGATTGGGCCCAGATCCATAAACTAAATTTTGCAGAGCTGGTAGATGTGGTCAAGTCTGACTTGAGGAAGTGGGAAAACCTCCCTCTGTCCCTGGAGAGCAGGGTCCAGTCAGTAAAGATGAATCTCCTCCCAAGATTTCTATTTTTGTTTCAGTGTCTCCCAGTTTTCCTTCCCAAATCTTTCTTTGTGAGAGTCCTTAAAATGATATATTTTATTTGGGCGGGAAAGACCCCATGGATTCACAGGGTGTTTTTGCAGAAAAAAAGACAATCAGGGGGGCCTAGCATTGCCCCATCTGTTGTTTTATCAATGGACGACGAATATTGAAAAGGTGCAGGGGTGGTTATGGAGTCCATGTGGGGGCGAATGGAGAGGTGTGCCTGCAGAGGTGCTAGTTTGAGGGCCACGGTTACGGTTCCTCTTCCGTTTGCCCCTTCGAAGTGCTTCAAGTCCCATGGTGGTGGCCACTTTGAGACAGTTTCGGAAACATTTCAAGCTGGGTGCTAAGTCGTTGTTAGCCCCAATCTGCGGAAGCCATTGTTTTTATCCAGTGGCCTTGGTTGGGACAGTTCAGGGAACATGTTTGTAGAAGGGAAGTTCGCTGGTTTTGAGGAGTGGCTGGGCATGTTCCTGCTTCAGAGAACTAATCTGTTTAGGTATTATGAGGTGCGTAATGTTTTGTGGAAGGAAATTTCTTCCTTCCCCTTGGCACCCTTGCTTTTATTGATGGATAGGGTTCTTTCGGTGGTTGAGCGGGGGGAGGTAAAGATATCGGACATTAATAGTTGGCTTGTGTCGATGGAGCAAGTTGTACTTGGTGAGGTTAAAAGGAAGTGAGAGAAGGAGCTGGGTCAGATTTAGAGGGGGGAGGGTGTGGAGTGGGACTCTACACAGAGTCAACTCCACCTCTCCATGTGCTCAGCTCAGCTTGATTCAGTTCAAGGTGGTGCATAGGGCATGGATGAGTGTTTTTTTTCTGTTACGAGAGGATAGGTGCGAGCGTTGTTCATGGAGCCTGGTGAATCATACGCATATGTTCAGGGCATGGTCTTGTCCTGAACTTGTGATCTTTTGGGTCTCCTTCTTCAGCACCAAATCAGGAATTCTTGGGATGGAGTTGGAGCCTTGCCTTTTGGTGGCTATCTTTGGGGTCTCAGAGTCACTGGAGCTGCAGAGGGGGGGCAAAGATGGATGCTCTTGCCTTGCTAATAACCTTAAGGCCAGTTCTGTTATGGTGGAGGACTCCGGTTCCGCCCAGTGCTTCGTCGTGGTTAAGTGACCTTATGGAGATTTTGCACTCAGAAAAGGTCAAGTTTATCACAAAATAAATAAATAAAATAAATAATCTTTATTGTCACAAGTAGGCTTATATTAGGTTCGACAGAAGGGTTTTAGTTAAGATGGCAGCCTTTTAATTCGGATTTCGGAGAGCTGGTCATTGTCAGATGTTGCAGGGAGCGGGGGAAGGGTTAGGGTTGGATTTGTTTTGGGTTTTGTTTTGGTTGTTTTTATTTGTGAGTGTGGGGGGGCTGAGTCTAGAATTGTATTTGTTGTGTAATATGGTTTTTATGGTGTTATATTGAAAACATTTTCTTCAAACTTATTTTGACTTAATAGGAAATATATATGACATAGACGAAAACGTGGGGGGAATGATAAGTAAGTTTGCAGATAACACCAAGATTGGTAGGATGGTTAACAGTGAAGCAGAGGGTGGTAGATTATAGGAAGCTATAGATGGGTTGGTCAGATGGGCAGAAGTGTCAGATGGTATTTAACCCTGATAAATGTGAGGTGATGCACTTTGGAAGAAGAAATGGGGCATGTAATGAATGGCAGGACACAAGGAAGTTCAGAGGAACAGATGTAACTTCGGTTACTTGTTCACAGGTCCATGAAGGCGGCAGAGCAAGTGAATAGGGTAGTTAAGAAGGCATATTGGGCTTCATCAGTCATGGCATAGAATATAAAAGCAAGGATGTTATGTTGGAGCTATGCGTGTTGGTTCGGGCTGCTGTTGAGTAGAGTCAAGAGTTCTGCTTCTTTCCCAAACACCTTTATTATTCCTTGAACACGCTCCATACAAAAACTCTATCACCACACCAAGTGCCACCTGCAACCCCTTTACATATCAGTGTCAATTATTGGATACTTAACATCAATTTGATATGTAATTGGAATGTCTCTGAACCCATTTCTAACAATGTGGAACGTTGGTTAGGCCACAGCTGGAGTACTGTGCGCAGTTCTGGTCACCTCACTATGGGAAGGAGGTGATTACACTCAAGCAGGTACAGAGGAGATTCACCAGGATGTTGCCTGGGATGGAGCATCTGAGGTGTAAGGAGAAACTGGATAGGCTTAGAGTGTTTTCTTTAGGGCAGAGAAGGCTGAGGGGGGATATGATTGAGGTGTATAAAATTGAGGGGTTTGGACAGGGTAAATAGGAAGCCACTGTTCCACTTGGTTCAGGGGTTAGTCACAAGGGGGCATAGTTTTAGGTTGAGGGGCAGGAGATTCTGAGGGGATTTGATAAAAAGAATTCACTCAGAGGGGAGTGGAACGGGGAATTCACTGCATGGGAAGAGTGGAGGCTGGAAACCTCACAATCGTTAAAAAATGCTTGGATGAGCACTTGAAACACCATCACATTCAAGGATATGGGACAAGTGCTGGTATTTGTGATTAGTGTGAGATTAGAGGTAGTAGAGGTAATCGAGGTAGTTATTGTTGTTGCAGACATGATGGGCCAAAGGACCTTTTGTGCACAGTACAACTCTATGACTCCAATCTAACCTCCTTTCCTTAGCTACTGTCTCCATCCCTCCTCTTGGTACCTGAGGCTGAATCAGTCAGTTTGAAATGAAAATCGCTTATTGTCACAAGTAGGCTTCAAATGAAGTTACTGTGAAAAGTTTGCCACTGTGGTGTCATATTTCATCCCAAGATGAATTCCTGGTCACATATCTCCATAACATCACCCCACTCTACCCCAACTTCAGTTGGGGCTGGAATTTTCATTCATGCCTTTGTTACCTGTAGACTTGGCTATTCTAATGCACGGCTTGCGAGCATCCCACGTCTACCCTCTGTAAACTGGAGGTCATCCAAACTGCTGCCCAATCACCCTCCAACCTGTTCTCACTGACCTATATTGGCTCCTGGTCAGCAATGTTTCAGTTTTAAAATTACCATCCATATTTGTAAGTCTCAATCCTCAAGGCATGGCCTCCTCACCCTTGATTATTTCTCCAATTCCCTCCCAATCCACAAACACCATTGGTGGCCATACCTTCAGCCATCTAGGCTCTAAGCTCTGAAATTCCCCCCTGAAATGCCTTCAACCCTCTTTCCTCCTTTACGCCTTAAAGCCTACCTCTGTGAATAAGCTTTGGCCATGTAAAAATAATAATCTTTATTGTCACAAGTAGGCTTACATTAACACTGCGATGTAGTTACCATGAAATTCCCCTAGTCGCCACATTCTGGCGCCTGTTCGGGTACACGGAGGGAGAATTCAGTATGTCCAAATTACCTAATAGCACGTATTTCGGAACTTGTGGGAGTAAACCGGAGCACCCGGAGGAAACCCACGCGCACACGGGGAGAACGTGCAGACTCCGCACAGACAGTGACCCAAGCCGGGAATCGAACCGGGGACCCTGGTGCTGTGAAGCCATAGTGCTAACCACTATGCTACCGTGCTGCCATATGCCCTCGCGCTACCATATGTGGCTCAGTGTCAAATGACGCTCCTGTAAAACACACTGGGACCTTTTTTTAATGATGTTTTAAGGTATAAATACAGGAAGTGTTGGAAATACTCATCAAGCTTGGAAACGTCTATGGGAAGAGAATCAGACTTACGCTTTCAGGTCTGATATCTTTCATGTGAACTGCAACCAGTCAAGTCGAAAGGAACCTGCACAATATGATATGTGCTTGTTGCATAACGTGTAGAGGGGAACTACCTACCTGCACCTCTACTCAAAACACACTAATTCACTTCCTAAGCACCTGTTGCAGACCATTGATCCACAAGTGGTCCCAATTACTGCTAACCCAATTTCCCTTTTTGCTAAGTACAGTTGCTACCAGGCAGATATGAGTACCAGTGCCCCACCTGTGACGAAGACTGTAGGTCACATATTGTACTCCTCAGACACCTGAGAACTCTGTTTTAATGTGAGAGCAAGTCATCCTCGACTCCGAGGGATTGCCTGAGAAGACTAATGTAAAACATTTTTTTGCTCTCATATGAGAGCATGTAATTATTTCAAAAGTAAATGCAGTCTGACAGATTGAGTGGAATGAATAACTTCCCCGCCTCCACCCCACTTTAAGGGCCAAATATCTTTTGGCATTGCTGATTCAATGATGAACAGGATAGTTTCAATATATTTTCACCGTGTTCACCAGAGAATCAAAAACACTGATACAAAAGCAAAATATTGCAGGTGCTGGAAAAGCAGGCAGCACCTATGAATCATAGAATTTACAGTGCAGAAGGCCATTCGGCCCATCGAGTCTGCACCGGCTCTTGGAAGGAGCACCCTAGTTAAGACCACGCCTTCACCCTATCCCAGTAACCCCAGCTAACTTTTTTGAACACTAAGGGCAATTTATCATGGCCAATCCACCAAACCTGTACATCTTTGGCCTGTGGGAGGAAACCGGAGCACCCGGAAGAAACCCACGCAGACACGGGGAGACTGTGCAGACACCACACAGACAGTGACCCAAGCCAGGAATCGAACGTGGGACCCTGGAGCTGTGAAGCAACTGTGATAACCACTGTGCTACCGTGCCGCCCAAGAGAATCAGAGTTAACATTTCGGGTCAATGGCCATTCATCAGAATTTAAGAAAGATAGAGATGTGAGAGTTTTAAGCCAGTGGAAGGGTGGAGGGATTTGGGGCAGGAAGAGAAGATCTGTGATAAAGTGGAGGAAAGGGGAGATTTCATAACAAAAAATTCTGGTAATGGATATAGTAAAGAAATAAAGGTTATGTCCAAATGAGGTGTGAATTGCTACATAAATACCATCTGAATGTAACATGAAGGGATAAAGCAAGAAGCCAGATGAAGACTGACCCTTTACATAGAATTTACAGTGCAGTAGGAGGCCATTTGGCCCATTGAGTCTGCACCGGCCCTTGGAAAGAGCACCCTACTAAGCCCACACCTCCACCCTATCCCTGTAACCCCAACTAACCTTTTTGGACACCAAGAGCAATTTAGCATGACCAATCCACCTCACCTGCACATCTCTGGACACATCCTTTATTTCTTTACTATGTCCATTACCACAATCTTTGGCTATTGCATCATGAAATCTTTTGCTATTTAATCTCCCCTGGCCTCCACCCTATTACAGACCTTCCCCACTTCTGGGGTGTCTTATTAGGAAAGGTTAAACAGGCTAGGCTTGTATCTGCTGGAGTTTATAATAATAATCTTTATTGTCACAAATAGGCTTACATTAACACTGCAATGAAGTTACTATAAAAAGCCCCTAGTCTCCACATTCCGGAGCCTGTTCGGGTACATGGAGGGGGAATTCAGAGTGTCTAAATGTAAGAGTGTCTGATTAGTAAGTTTGCGGATGACACAAAGATTGGTGGAATTGCGAATAGCGATGAGGACTGTCAGAGGATACAGCAGGATTTAGGTCATCTGGCGATTTGGGCGGAGAGATGGCAGATGGAGTTTAATCCGGACAAATACGAGGTAATGCATTTTGGAAGGTCCAATACAGGTAGGGAATATACAGTGAATGGTAGAACCCTCAAGTGTATTGACTGTCAGAGAGATCTAGGTGTACAGGTCCACAGGTCACTGAAAGGGGCAACACAGGTGGAGAAGGTAGTCAAGAAGGCATACGGCATGCTTGCCTTCATTGACCGGGGCATTGAGTATAAAAATTGGCAAGACATGTTGCAGCTGTATAGAACCTTAGTTAGGCCACACTTGGAGTATAGTGTTCAATTCTGGTCGCCACACTACCAGAAGGATGTGGAGGCTTTAGAGAGGGTGCAGAAGAGATTTGCCAGGATGTTGCTTGGTATGGAGGGCATTAGCTATGAGGAGACGTTGAATAAACCCGGTTTCTTCTCACCGGAACGACGGAGGTTGAGGGGCGACCTGATAGAGGTCTACAGCATTATGAGGGGCATAGACAGGGTGGATAGTCAGAGACTTTTTCCCAGGGTAGAGGGGTCAATTACGAGGGGGCATAGGTTTACGGTGCGAGGGGCAAGGTTTAGAGGAGATGTACGAGGCAAGTTTTTATACACAAGAGGGTAGTGGGTGCCTGGAACTCGCTGCCGGAGGAGGTGGTGGAAGCAGGGAAGATAGTGCCGTTTAAGGGGCATTTTGACAAATACATGAATAGGATGGGAATAGAGGGAGACGGACCCCGGAAGTGTAGAAGATTTTAGTTTAGATGGGCAGCATGGTCGGCACAGGCTTGGAGGGCCGAAGGGCCTGTTCCTGTGATGTACTTTTTTTTGTTCTTTGTTAAATTACCTAACAGCACATCAGAGTAAGGGGTAATTTGATTGAAACATACAAGATCCTGAGGGATCTTGACAGGGTGGACGTGGCGAGGATATTTCCACTTATGGAGGAATCTAGAACTACAGGTCGCCGTCTAAAATAAAGGGCTACCCATTTAAATTGAGGGTATCATAGCCTGCACGGGACTTACGAAGTGGGAATGATTAGCTCCCCGTGAGACTTGCTGCATACAAGCTCCCCCATTAAGGGGAGGGGAACTCTAAACCATGTATCGTTAAACTTCTATATAAATTCGGCCAGTTTGGGTACCAACCGGGAGGGGATATCCGGCTGGGATCCTTCGTGCCGTGTACATAATAGTTATTGTCATAAAACTTCATTTCTTTCTTCAACTCGTGTGGACTCTCTTCATGGTCTACTAAATGGCGACGTGGTGACATTTTTCACTCAGAACATCATGGGTCTTTGGAACGCTCTTCCTGAAAAGGTTGTGGAAGCAGAGTCTTTGAATATTTTTAAGGCAGAAGTAGATAGATTCTTGGTAAGCAAGGGGGTGATAGGTTATCCAGACAAGGCGCGCAGTGGAAGCTTAAGGGGCTGAATGGTGTTCTCCTGCTCTTTGTTTGTTTGTACGTTTGACAAAAATAAGACCATGCTGAAGACCAAGCAACAAGAAGGAAAAGGACTGGATGCCTCCAACTTATTGAGAACCATTGAATTGCTGAAAAATGACAGGGCTGAAATGAAAATCAAGAACCCAGAATGTCAAGAAAAAGTTGAACATTTGCAAGAGGAAGCAGAAGTTCTTACAAAAGACAATGAAGAATCTCCGAAACAACTAGCGGAAGTAAAATTAAAAATGTGAGCTTGAAGGATGGAACAGAGGAATTAAGTTCTGTGAAGGAGAAAGTGTTCAGGGTAGAGAACCAACTTTCACACACAAAAGATGCCATTCACAGTATGGAACAGGAAATCCAATTTTTAAACACCAAATAAGGTAAATTCTACCAAATGGACTGTGGAGATGACGAGTGAATTGAAGAGGCAGTCAGTGACTATGGAAGAAAGACTCCGAAAGGAACTGAATGCCCAGGTGAAGTTGTTAAGCTTGTTTAACGATTTTGCAGATAACTCTGGAATAAAGAAAACTGAACTCCCCAGGGCAGTCGCTGAGCTGACCAAAAAGATGAATAGGCTTGAAAGAGAATTGGAAAATAAGAGAATCACACTTTGGGGTGAAATAGGGAAACAAGTGGAAATGCAGGCTCCATTTTTGAAATGTCAACATCTAGAAAGACCAAGGTGGACTCTCAGAGAAGCTAAAACCCAAGCTCACTCTATGAATTAACAGAGTGTGCATCTGCTCCAGAAGGAATTGGATAAGCAAATGATACCTAACCACAGAAGAAAGATGATTGCTAAACAGAATTTCAACACGAAGGAAAGCAAAAAACTAATCAGATGGAGACACCCAAATCTGTGGAAACACAGAATACTTTGACTTCAAGTCCAATAAAGTTTGCCCAAAGCAACTGAGCCCATCACTCCCACAAATGTGACCAGAGTGAGATCTGGAAGAATTGACAAGTCTACATGCCACCTGAATTTATAAAGTCAGAGACCTGAGGGGGGAGATGGGGTAGAACATAAAGAATAATTTTACTGTACTTATATATTGGGTAAAGTCTTGAGCGAGATGCAGTATAAGAGTGTTCACCAGACCAACAACTAATGTGGCCAGGACAATAGTACTGCCCACAATGTGATGTAGAGAGACTCATGACAGTAGACAGGAAACCGAGTTGTGTAGCGAGAGTTTGCAAGAAGTCAATACCAAAATAACACCAGGAAAGGGTTATACCTTGGAGATAGGTAGATGTGTGTTAAAAATAAACGGTTTGTGTGCAATCACACCAGTCTCCAGACCTCTGAGTGAGACACCAATCAACCTTACAACACAAGGTAACTGCTGTAAACTTTTATGGGTGCTATAAAAAGATGTCAAGGAGAAAAAGAGAGGGTGGAAAAAGAGGGCAGGGAGACAGTGGAGAAGAGCGGGAGGAGTGCATGAGGGAGAGAGAGGGAATGAGCAGGTTGGAAAGAGAGGATAAGTAGATGGCAGAGAATGCACTGGGTGGGGGGGGGTTTGTTGAGAAGGAGCAAGGAAAAGAGGGGACATGAAGGGGAGAGAAGGCAGAAAGGATAGGGGAGAGAGAGACTCACAAAATTCTACAAAGTGATAGTAACGACTCTCACAAGCCCAAAATGATTAGCACTGGCTGATTGCAACTTCAGTGGCACAGTGGTTAGCACTGTTGCCTCACAGCACTAGGGACCCGGGTTCAATTCCTGCCTTGGGTGAATGTGTGCTCCCGTGTCTGCGTGGGTTTCCTCCAGATGCTCCAGTTTCCTCCCACAGTCCAGACATGTACAGGTTAGGTGGATTGGCCATGCTAAATTGTCCCAAGGGTGTTCTGGTTACAGGGATAGAGCAGGTGAGTGGGCCTAGGTAGGGTACACTTTTGGAGGGTTGGTGTAGGCTCAATGGGCTGAATGGCCTCCTTCTGCATTGTGGAGATTCTATGATTTTTGATGATGCTTTCTTGCCAGACTGGCTTTGCAAAGGAAGAATGCAGGGTTGACTGGTCAGGTCCTTCCACAACCAGTAATAAATACCAAAGAAAGAGAGTGGCGGTAGTATTGTACAGGTCCCCGAAAAATAGCCACACTGTAGGAAAAATTTTAAATCAAGAATTAACAAATTTATGTAAAAAGAACATTGCATTAATCATGGCCGATTTTAATTTTCATATAGATTGGGCTAATCAAATTGGAAATGGCAGCCAAGAGAATGAATTCATAGAGTGCATTCGGGATGGTTTCTTGGAGCAATATGTTATGGAGCCAATTAGGTATTTTGGATCTGGCAATGTGTAATGAGGTAGGTTTATTAAATGATCTCAAGGTTAAGAATCCCCAAGGAAGTAGTGATCACAGTGTGATAGAATTTAACATTCAGCTTGAGTGTGAGGCAATTGGGACTGAAATATCAGTGTTAAATTTAAAGAAGGGGAATTATGAAGATATGAGGATGGAATTGGCCAAAGTGGTTGTATAGTTTAGTAGATAACTCCACCAACATATCTCCAGCCCCACCAGAGGTGTAAACACCCTGGACCCTGCTACACGAGCATCAAAGGTGCGTACCGCTCCATTCCCAAACCACACTTTGGCAAATCCGACCACAAGTCGGTATTCCTACTTCCGGCTTACAAACAGCAACTCAAGCGTGCTGAGCCAGTCAAGAAAACCGTGCAGTGCCGGTCCGAGGCATCCGAGGACATCCTCCGCGACTGCTTGGAGTCTGTGGACTGGTCCATATTCAAGGCCGCGGCAGCTAACCTGGACGAGTAAGCAACCACCGTCACAGACTTCATCAGTAAATGTGTCATGGACTATGTACCAAAGAAGACAATACGGGTTTTCCCCAATCGCAAACCCTGGCTCAACCAAAGGGTTCACTCCCTCCAGACGGAGGCATTCAAGTCTGACAACCCGGACCTACATAAGAAATCCAGGTAGGACAGGCGGAATATCTGGGGCTAGAGCATCCCTCCCCCGATGAACTGAACAAGTTATATGCCCCCTTTGAGCAGTCAGCCAATGCATCAGTGCCACCCGCCCCAACAGCCCTGGACACACCCATACCTACTATTACAGCCTCAGAGGTAAGAGCTGCCTTCTTGAAAGTGAATCCGCGGAAAGCGACGGGCCCCAACAGAGCCTGTACAGACCAGCTGGCAAGTGTATTCGCAGACATGTTCAACACCTCACTCCTCCATTCTGAGATCCCCACATCCTTCAAAAAGACCAGCATAATACCAGTACCAAAGAAGAACAAGGTCGCCTGCCTCAACAACTACCGACCGGTGGCCCTGATGTCTGTAACATGAAATGCTTCGAGGGGCTAGTCATGAGACGGATTAACGCCAGCCTCCCAGACGGTCGCAAACCATTGCAGTTCGCCTATCACCGCAACCGGTCCACAGCAGATGCTATCTCCCTGGCTCTACAATCAACACTCGAACATCTCGCCAACAAGGACACCTATGTAAGACTGCTGTTGATAGACTACAGCTCTGCCTTCAACACCATTATCCCAACAAGACTAATAACCAAACTCTGCAACCTTGGACTTGACCCCTCCCTGTGCAGCTGGATCCTTGACTTCCTCACCAACTGACCGCAATCTGTCAGGATAGGTAACAACACCTCCTCCACAATAGTCCTCAACATTGGGGCCCCGCAAGGATGTGTGCTCAGTCCTCTACTGTACTCCCTGTACACACATGACTGTGTGGCAACATTTAACTCCAACTCAATCTATAAGTTTGCAGATGATACGACTGTGGTGGGTCGTATCTCAAACAACGACGAATCAGACTACAGAAGGGAGATAAATCACTTGGTTACATAACATACCGAAAACAACATATCTCTAAATGTCGGAAAGACCAAGGAACTGATCATCGACTTCAGGAAGCGTAGCACGACCACCCCCACCCCCCCACCCCCCCCCCCCCCCCCGGCCCCCGTCTGCATCAATGGCTCCGAAGTGGAAATGGTCGATAGCTTTAGGTTCCTGGGGGTCATCATCACCAACAGTCTCTCCTGGTCCACTCACATTGATGCAACAGTCAAGAAAGCCCAACTATGTCTCTACTTCCTACAGAAGCTAAAGAAATTCGTCATGTCTGCATCGACTCTCACAATCTTCTACAGATGTGCCATAGAGAGTATCCTATCCAGCTGCATCACAGTTTGGTATGGCAACTGCTCGGCCCAAGATTGCAAGAAACTGCAGAGTGTGGTGAACTCAGCCCAACGCATCACACAAGCTTGCAATCACATTTATTCTGTCTACACCTCCTGCTGCCCCAGGAAGGCAGACAGCATTATCAGAGACCCCTCACACCCAGGCTTTTCCTTCTTCCAGACTCTTCCATCAGGCAGAAGATACAGAAGTCTGAAGACCCGCACATCCCAGACATAGGAATAGCTTCTTCCCCACAGCTACTAGACTCCACAACGACTCTCCCTCAGACTGATCTGTTCCCTGTAACACTATTCACCACATCCTATGCTGCTCTTGCTCATGTATTTGCTTTGTTTGGCCCCTTGTTCCGCATTGTAGCCAATCACTGTTTGTCGATGTACCATTTGTCAATGTTCTCTGTCGATTATTCTTTTTTTTGACTAACATGCACGTACTGTGTACGTTCCCTTAGCCGCAGAAAAATACTTTTCACTGTACTTTGGTACATGTGACAATAAATCAAATTAAATCAAAATAAGACAACAGATTAGCAGTGGCAGACATTTAGACAGATAATTCATGAATCACAGCAAAAATACATCCCAATGAGGAGGAAAGACTCTTTAACAACCTACCATGGATAACCAAGCAAGTTAAGAAGGGTATTAAGTTGAAAGCGTAAACATAGAAACTGGCAAAGGTTAATGGTAGGCCACAAGAGTGGGATAGATTCAGAATGCAACAAAGGTGAACTAAAAAATAATCAGGATTGTAAGTCAGTGAGAAACAGAAAAACAGACTTTTTTGTTTAAGTATTGAAAGAAAGAGAGAAGTAAAAGAAAGCAATAGCCCCTTATAGAATGAAACTGGGGAAGTAATTATGAGGAACAAAGAAATGGCAGAGGAGTTAAATAGATATTTTGCATCGGTCTTTACTGTAGAGGATACTACAAGCTTCCTAGAAATACTAAAAGAAATACAGGGGAGAAATTAAACATCATCAGCAAAGAATGAGTGTTAGGTAAACTAATGGGGGTGAAAGGATGCCAGGACCCCTAGACTTGATGGTTTGTATGGCAGAATCTTAAATGAGGTAGCTACAGAGATCGTGGATGTATTGGTAGCCATTTTTCAAAAATCTTGGAACTCTGCCAAAGGATTGCAATACTGCCAATGTGGTACCCTTGTTCAAAAAGGGAAGGATGCAAAATGCAGGAAACTACAGGCCAGTTAGCCTTACTTCAATTATTGAAAAAAATATTAGAATCGATTATTCGATAGAGAATAGCAATGCATTTGGAAAGTCATAATCTGATCAAGTAGAATCAGGATAGTTTCATGAAGAGGAAATCATGTCTGACAAAGTAACTAGAGCTCTTTGAGGAGGTATCAGCCAGGGAGGGGACCCAATCATATCTGAATATTTGGATTTTCAAAAGGTATTTGATAAGGTGCCACATAAAAGGCGACTACGCAAGATAGGAGCTTGTGGTGTTGGAGGTGATAGTCTGGCGTGGATAGAGGATTGGCTAACTAACAGAAAGCAGCGAGCAGCAATAAGGAGTTATTTCTCAGGTTGGAGGGCAGTAACCAATAGAGTGCTACAGTGATAAGTGCTGGGGCCACAGCTCTTCACAATATATATTCATGATTCAAGGGCAGCATGGTAGCATTGTGGATAGCACAATTGCTTCACAGCTCCAGGGTCCCAGGTTCGATTCCGGCTTGGGTCACTGTCTGTGCGGAGTCTGCACATCCTCCCCATGTGTGCGTGGGTTTCCTCCGGGTGCTTCGGTTTCCTCTCACAGTCCAAAGATGTGCGGGTTAGGTGGATTGGCCATTATAAATTGCCATTAGTGTCCAAAATTGCCCTTCGTGTTGGGTGGGGTTACTCTTTCCAAGAGCCGGTGCAGACTCGATGGGCCGAATGGCCTCCTTCTGCACTGTAAATTCTGTAAATTCTATGATTTGGAGGAAGGAACAGAGTGTACTGTGGCCAAATTTGCGGGTGACACAAAGGTAGGAGGGAAGTAAGATTATAAGGAGTCACAGAGGTTTACAGCATGGAAACAGGCCCTTCGGCCCAACTTGTCCATGCCGCCCAGTTTTTACCACTAAGCTAGTCCCAATTGTCCGCATTTGACCCATATCCCTCTGTACCCATCTTACCCATACAACTGTCCCAATGCTTTTTAAAATACAAAATTGTACCCGCCTCTAGCATCTCGTTCCAGACACTCACCAAAAATTGCCCCTCTGGACCCTTTTGTATCTTCCCCCTCTCACCTTAAACCGATGTCCTCTAGCTTTAAACTCCTGTACCTTTGGGAAAAGATGTTGACAATCTACCTTACCTATGCCCAAGGAGGATATAAATAATTTACAAAAGGACTTCCAGTTGGCAACATGTATGAGAGAGGTTGCACTTTTGGTAGCTCCGGCCAGGATCCACATATTTTTAGGCATTTTTGTCCGCTTATTCGGGAGATCTTTGCTAGAAAATGTTCCCAACCAGTACAACAGGTTCCCCCCACACCAAATTCATACCCAAAAGGAAGGTAAAGAAACCAGGAAACCCGGAGTAGATATTCCCTCGACTGATTTGAGGGCCTCGTGAACTCCTCAATGGCCAAGATGGCGACACCAGAGCTGCAACCATCGGCTGTCCGGATTACAGTGGATATGCTCTCTGACGCGCTGGCTAAGGAATTTAATATACAATTTAAGATACACTGGTCTCAGAGAGATTATGTTAGTCGATTGAGAAAGCGTTGGGCTCGGTCCGGGTGGAGCTTGATAAAGTCGTCGGGACAGTGAAAAAATATGGTGAGATTCTGGAAGGTGTTGAGGAGGCGCTCACGAGGCATGATAAGCAGCTTGCGTCATTAGAGGCCGAGATAGCAGTAGTGGCCGATGAAAAATAAAAGGTTGAAGGCGGATGTCGACAACCTGGAAAAGGGGGAAGAGCCTCAGAGTTGAGTGCGTACCCCCCCCCCCTCCCCCCGCCCACCCACCACCACCACCCCCGCCCCGGTACTCAACCGGGCCCATCGGACACTCCGGAAGAAGTCTCGACCAAAATGCGATGATTATTTCGTTCCAGAGTTTTCAGTGAGCCAAGGAGCACTGCGGCATGAAATGGGAATGAAAGCTGATACGGATTTATCAAGTCATGGGGGCAGAGCTGGCGAGGAAGCGGGCTGCTCTCTACAGCAAGGGCGTTTGATTCGGAGTGGTGTACCCGGCTAGGTTGCGGGTCACAGGGAGGCTACGGAATTTTTATTTTGAGACACATGGGCTGGTGCAGGACTTTATTAACAAACAAAGACTGAGGTCCAATTAAACAAAAGGTGCTGTATGGGGGATTTCAAACATAGAGAACATAGAACAGTACAGCACAATACAGGCCTTCAGCCCATGATGTTGTGCTGACCATTTATCCTAATCTAAAGGTCAACATAACCTACACCCCTTCAATTTACTGTGCCTTCCATGTGCCTGTCCAAGAGTTGCTTAAATGTCCCTGATGACTCTGACACCACCCCCTCCGCTGACAGTGCATTTCACGCACCCCCACTCTCTGTGTAAAGAACCGACCTCTAACAACTCCCCTATACCTTCCTCCAATCACCTTAAAATTATGTCCCCTCGTGACAGCAATTTCCGCCTTGGGGAAAAGTCTCTGGATATCCACTCTATCCATGCCTCTCATCACCTTGTACAACTCTATCAAGTCACCTCTCTTCCTTCTTCGCTCCAGCTTTTTGTGAGGGTTGCGAGCTGAAGAGGGTGGTGTGGATATTCTGTTGTTGAAGTTTGTTTTGTGTGTAGGCACGATGGGGAAATTTCTAGGTGGTGTGGTTTATGGGTCCCTTTATCTTTTGAGGAATAGTTGATCTTCGTGCTGAGCAATGTTGTTGTCCTTTTCAATGTCCTGGTGGGAGTTACCTCACAAGCAGTGTAAATTCTGGCGAATGAGAGTGAGGTGGGAGTGGGGGAAGGGTTATCTGGCGGTGGGATTGGCTACCACCTTGGGAAGACCTTTGACCGATACCTTTTTTTTCAGAAAATATCTTATTGAGGCATTTATAATTTTAACACTTTTCAACAATAACATCCAACAGAACTCACAATGAAAATAACCATCACCGCCCCCCACCCCCCCCAAACACAAACCCCAACCAACATGGCTTATAACACACCACCAGCCCTTCCCCTCCCGCCATTGGATTTCCTACCCTCATTCGTCACTTCTATGCCTCCCCTTTCACCCTGCCCCCCAACCACTCTGCTGGCAGTCTAATTTTTCTCGAGGAAGTCGATGAACAGCTGCTACCTCCGGGTGAACTCCTGTAACGAAGCCTGAGAAACCCCGCCATGTCACTAACACAAACCCCCGACTTCAGGGGCTCCGAATCCCTCCATCCCAGCAAAATCCGTCTCCGGGCCACCAGGGAAGCAAAGGCCAAAATGTCAGCCTTTCTCACCCCCGAGGCTCCCGGGTCTTCCGACACTCCAAAGATCACCACCTCTAGACTTGGCACCACCCTCCCTTGCAGGACTTCTGACATGACGTCCGTGAATCCCTGCTAAAAGCCCCTCAGCCTCAGATACGCCCAGAACATGTGAACATGATTCGCAGGACTTCCCCCACATCGCCCACACCTGTCCTCCACCTCCTCGAAGAACCTGTTCATCCGGGCCACAGTCATATGTGCCATGTGGACCACCTTGAATTGGATCAGTCAGGCTGAGCCTGGCACATGACAAGAACGCATTAAGTCTCTGCAGGGCCTCCTCCCATGACCGATACCTTTTAAAGATTTATTTGTTTGTCCAATGGTGGAAGTGACTGATTCCAGAAGGAGGGAGGAGTGAGGAAACACCCAATTCGGCTGGTTACCTGGAACATAAATGTATTGGGTGGCCAAGTGAAGAGGTCAAGAGTTTTTTCTCATCTAAAGAACTTACACGCTGATTATGGTGTTTATGCAGGAGACGCTATTTGCAGGTGAAGGATCAGACCAGACTCCAGAGGGGGTGGGTGAGACACATGTTCCACTCGGCTACGATGGTGGAGCCTGAGATGCAGCAATTTTGATCAATAAGCGAGTGTCCCTATCAGCCACCAGAATTGTGGCGGACCCCAATCGTAAATATGTGATAGTAAGTTGGTCCTTTGCGGATACTTTGGCAGTTTTGGTATATGCAATGCCCCTAACTGGGATGATGTGGCATTTATTAAGGGTTGGTGGCCTCTATCCCTGATTCGGATACAAACCAGTTGGTCTTGGGGGGGCAGGTGGGGACATCAATTGTGTGCTGGAACTCCAGAGGGGGCGTCTGACATAGCAGAGTTTCTAGACGTTGCCCTTCCCGAAAGTAGAGGGGGAGAGTAGGGAGGAATTGGAGGCCCTTTCCCCTTTGCAAATAATATCCCTCCCTTTTTGTACACCTTGATTTACCTCAACAAAACAACTGGTCAAGGGGCTTTTCCACCCACAGACTGCACAATATTAGCCCTCCATAGTCCAGCCTAGTTTTGTTTTTAATAAACAATTTTATTGAGGTATTTTTGGCATATAAAACAATGACATTGTACAGTACTGTACAAAAATAAAAGTAAATAACGCATAGTACAAACCACAACTCCATTCTCGCAAGGACCTGCCTAAACCACTCTACTCTACCCTAGCACCCCACCACCTCCTCTCCCCCCCTGCTGACTGTTAATTCTCCACGAAGATGTCAATGAATGGCTGCCAACTCCGGGCTACCCCGATAGTGAACCTCTCAAGGCGAACTTAACTTTCTCTAGACCGAGAAAGCTCGCCATGTCCGATAGCCATACTTCGGTCTTCGGGGGACTTGAGTCCCTCCATGCCAACAGTATTCGTCGCTGGGCTACCAGGGAAGCAAAGGCCAAGACGTCGGCCTCCTTCTCCTCCTGGACTCCCGGGTCCTCCGACACCCCAAAGATTGCCACCTCAGGAGTCATTACCACCCCAGTTTTCAAAACCCGGGACATGATGTCCGCGAATCCCTGCCAGTACCCCGAGTTTAGGGCACGACCAGAACATGTGCACGTGATTAGCCGGCCCACCGGCACATCTGGCGCACTTGTCCTCCAGCCCGAAGAATTTACTCATCCGGGCCACCGTCATGTGGGCCAGGTGCACGACCTTAAACTGGATCAGACTGAGCCTGGCGCATGTTGCGGTTGTGTTTATTCTGCTCAGAGCTTCTGCCCAAATACCGTCCTCCATCTCCCCCACCCCCCGAGCTCCTCCAACACCCTCATGCTCGGGAAGCTCCCTTCCAGGAACCGATCACCCACCCTCGTAATCCCCGGCCTCCACCACAGTCGATATCCGCCGTCCATGTTCCCCGGGGCAAATCGGTGATTGCCGCTTATTGGGGTCACACCGATGCTCTCATTTCCCCTATATGCCTCCTCCACTGGCCCCAGATCCATAGAGCCGCTACCACTATAGGGCTGGTGGAGTACCGCGCCGACGGGAGCAGCTGAGGTGCCGTAACCAGGGCTGCCAAATTGATGCCCCTGCACGAAGCAGCCTCCATCTGCTCCCAAACCGACCCCAAACCCACCATCCATTTCCTTATCATCACTATGTTGGCCGCCCAGTAGTAGTTGCTAACGTTTGGCAATGCCAGCCCCCGTTCACCTCTGTTCCTTTCGAGCATCACCTTCCTCACCCGCTGGGACTTCCCTGCCCAGACAAATCCCAGGATAATTTTATTCAGCCTCTTAAAGAAGGACCTCGGGATGAAAATGGGGAGATACTGAAATATAAACAAACATCTCGGGAGAATCGTCATCTTAACAGTCTAGTGACAGCGGGAGCGTATCCCAACTCCGAACCTCCTCCCTCACTCGTTCCACCAGTCGGGACAGGTTGAGCTTATGCAACTTGCCCCAGTCCCGTGCCACCTGTATCCCCAAGTATCTGAAGCTTTCTCCTACCAGCCTGAACGGCAACCCCTTCAGCCTACTCTCCTGCCCCCTCGCCTGAATTACGAACAACTCGCTCTTAGCCATGTTCAATTTATATCCTGATACCGTCCATCCCCGCCATTGGGTCCGATACGTATAACAGCAGGTCATCTGTGTATAAAATGACTTTATGTTCCACTCCCCCCCCGGACCAGCCCTTTCCAGTCCCTTGAAGCGCTCAGAGCAATTGGCTCTATGGCCAGCACGAACAGCAGTGGGGGGAGAGGGCAACCCTGTCTTGGCCCGCGGTGCAGTCTGAAGTAATCTGATGTTGTCCTATTCGTCCTTACACTAGCCTCTGGGGCCTGATATAACAGCGTAACCCAGTCAATGAACCCCTCACCGAACCCAAACCGTCCCAGCACCTCCCACAGATAGTCCCACTCGACCCGGTCAAAAGCCTTTTCCGCATCCATAGCTACCACTATCTCTGCCTCCCTGCTCTCCGGGGCATCATAATCACATTAAGCAACCTTCTTAGATTGGCCACCAGTTGCCTACCCTTTACGAACCCGGTTTGGTCCTCCGCAATTACATCCGGTACACAGTCCTCAATTCTAGTCGCCAAGATCTTGGCCAGTAACTTAGCGTCTACGTTGATCAAAGAGATCGGCCTGTAAGACCCACAAGCCTCCGGGTCTTTATCCCGTTTCAGAATAAGCGAAATAGTGGCCTGCGACATCGTCGGGGGGTAGAACCCCTCTGTCTCTTGCCTTGTTAAAAACCCTGACCAGCGCTGGCCCCTCTATCTCGGCAAACTTTTTATAAAATTCCACCGGATACCCATCCGGCCCCGGGGCTTTACCCGACTGCATGACCTTCAGGCCCTCTAATACCTCTTCGATCCTGACCAGGGCCCCCAGTCCATCGACCAACCCCCTACCCACTCTTGGGAAGGTCAGTCCGTCCAGAAATCGCCTCATCCCCTCCGGTCCCCTGGAGGGTTCCGAAGTGTACAGCTTACTATAAAAGTCCCTAAACACCTTGTTCAGCCCTGCCGGGTCCCCCACCAGATTTCCCTCCCCATCCGCTATCCTTCCCATCTCCCTAGCCTCTTCTCTCTTCCTTAGTTGTTGCGTGAGCATTCTGCTGGCCTTCTCTCCATGCTCATATATCGCGCCTTTTGCCTTTCTAAGCTGCTCTACGGCCTTGCCTGTAGTCAGCACCCCGAACTCGGCGTGCAGCCTCTGTCGTTTCCTGAGTAACTCTGGCCTCGGGGAACCCGCGTAGCTCCTGTCCGTCCGTAAAATTTCCTTAACCAGTCGGTCCCTTTCTGCCCTATCTGTCCTGTCCCTATGAGCTCGGATTGAGATCAGCTCCCCTCTTCCCACTGCCTTCAGCGCCTCCCAGAGCACCGCTGCTGAGACTTCTCCGGTATCATTTACCTGCAGGTAATTCTGCATGCATCTCCCGAGTCTCTCATACACCGCCTCGTCCGCTAGCAATTCAACTTCCAGCCTCCATTGTGGGCGCTGAAAGCTATCCTTACAAATCTGTAGATCTACCCAGTGTGGAGCATGGTCCAATATGGCAATTGCCGAATATTCTGTCCCCACCATCCCGGCCAGCAAGTCCCTACTTATGACAAAGAAATCGATTCGGAAATACACCTCGTGAACGTGGGAGTAGTACGAAAACTCCCTCGCCAACGGCCGGCTAAATCTCCACAGATCAGCTCCCCCCATTTGCTCCATGAACCCTCTCAGTTCCTTTGCCATCGCTGGCAACCTGCCCGTTTTTGAATACGACCAATCCAGGCTCGGGTCCAGGACTGTGTTAAAGTCCCCGCCCATGATCAGTTTGCGTGAGTCCAAGACGGGGATCTTCCCACGCAACCTCCTGATAAAATCCACATCGTCCCAATTAGGGGCATACACACCAACCAAGACTACTCTCACCCCTTTGAGCTTACCCCTAACCATAACAAATCTGCCGCCCCCATCCGCAACTGTACCCTCCGCCTCAAATTGAACCCTTTTACTAATCAGGATCGCAACACCCCTTGTCTTAGCCCCGAATGAAAGACTGACTGACCCAGCCCTTCCTTAGCCTAACCTGGTCTGCCACTTTCAGGTGCGTCTCCTGCAGCATGACTACGTCCGCCTTCAGAACCCGCAAATGCGCGAACACACGCGCCCTCTTCACTGGCCAGTTTAGCCCTCTAACATTCTAGGTGATCAGCCTGGTTGGGGGGCACTTCGCCCCCTCCTTTGCCGAACAGCCATCACCTTTCCTTGGCCAGCCCCCCAGCCATTTGTCGCGCATCCTCTGGCCTGCCTCCTGGCCGGCTCCACCCATGACCTCCTCATTGTTGCCATGTCCAATTTCCATCCTCGTCAGCAGATCAAACCCCCCCCCCCCCGCGCAACACTATCCAACCACCTAATCCCTGCTCTAATCTAACTATATGAACACCCCCAACCTGGCTTTCATTGACTAGCCCACCCAGCTAGCCTGGTGGCTCCCAGCTTCGGCACCAGCACGTCTCTCACCCATTGTTCCCTTGCTCCCCTCCCCTCCCCATCCATACCACTTCCCCAAACCAGCTCTGCTTAAACAAAAACTCTGTACCAGTCAGAAACATCCCCAACAATAGTGCAATTTAAATCAAACAAAGAGATAAGAAGTACCAGGCACTCTCAGCCCTTCCCCTCCACACACAGAAAAAGATTCCCCCAAAACCCCCATCATAACCGCACCTTTTTAACTATTTTCTTTTTTATATTTTCCCCCTACCAAAACTCCAACCAAACAAGTAACCCAAAAAGGAAACATTCAAGGAAACCAGGAAAAAGAACAAGAAAAACACATGGCAACCAAAATACATCCACCTAAAAAGGTCGAAAAAATGAAATGAACGGACCCAAACATGCAGGCATCTCTCACAGCGAGAGAGAAACAAAATAGACTTAAAAGTTCTACCATGAGTACAAGAGTCCTCAGCTCAGGGCCAGCCCATGCTTCTTAACAAAGTCCATCACCTCAGGTTCCTCGAAACAGTGGTGCTGGCTCTCATACGTAACCCACAGTCGCGCAGGAAAAAGCAGCCCGAACTTCACCTTGTTCTTATACAAAATCTCCTTCACCTGCCTGTAGCCTCCCCTCCTCCTGACCACCTCAGTACTCAGGTCTTGGTAAACACGCAGGGTGCTATTGTCCCAAGTACAGCTTTGTGCGCTCTTGGCCCATTTCAGAACCCCCTCCTTGTCCAGGTACCTGTGGAACCGGATCACCATCCCTCGTGTGGGACCCCCTCGTCGCGGCTGCCTCACCAGCACTCTGTGTGCCCTGTCCACCACCGGCGGGCATGGGAACATCTCGTTCCCCAACAGCTTCTGAAACATATCCTCCACATACGTGGCAGCATCCAGCCCCTCAGCCCCCTCCGAGAGGCCAATAATTCTTACATTCTGCCGGCGAGATCGGTTGTCCAAGTCCCCAGCCTTTCCAGGAGCATCTTTTGCTGATCCCTCCGAATCTCCACGTCCGCCACCGTTTGAAAGTCGGGCTGCTCATCCACCGCCTTCTCCAGCTTCTGGAGCTTCTCAGCCTGATCGTCCAGCCTTTTTTCCAATCGGCCAATCGACTTCTGGAGCAGCTCCAAATTATCTCGCTTCAGAGCTAAAAAGCATGGCCTATAGCAGCTGCTCCATTGTAGGCTGGGCTGTCGGCGCCTTGCTCTGGACATCAGCCATATTGATCTCTCTCACAGCCTCCACCGTGCCCTTGCTTGACCACTTCTTCTGCTGTTTACGGTCCCTCAGGCTTCTTAAGTCCATACAGGTTCAGCGCCTGTGTACTGTGTATTGCTTTCCAGTTCCGCGCTCTAAAGTGCA
The DNA here is from genome assembly GCF_047496885.1 of Scyliorhinus torazame. Lineage (NCBI taxonomy): Eukaryota > Metazoa > Chordata > Chondrichthyes > Carcharhiniformes > Scyliorhinidae > Scyliorhinus > Scyliorhinus torazame. The sequence goes on from NC_092715.1 coordinate 78,620,994, forward strand.
AAAAAGTCGGGGGAGAAGGTCCAAAAGTCCGACCGAAACGGGAGCCACCAAATGTGCGACCTACTCCCTCATAGTCGCCACCGGAAGTCCATAGTCCAGCCTAGTTGATAGCCAACGTGTAGAACGTGTTTGATAATTATCTGAGGAGCAAATAGAACAATTCGGAAGACCAGAGGCCCAAACCCTACACCTGGTCCACCAGCAATGAAACAGGCTTCTTAATGACCAACCACACGCAGTGAGGAGTAGTCAGAGACCAATCCACATAAATCAATGATATTGTTGTTCACTAGAAATCGGGCGGCATTGTTAAAAAAAACTTGTGTTGTAAGCATAAATGTAGGCACAGCAGGAAGCGGCAAGGCAAAATAAAAAAAACAGCAGCAGCAAGATGAGAAACTGAAAATTGAAGATTCAAGCAAGGATAAATGCACTGGTGTTTTGCAAAACTCAAAATAACCGTTTTTCTGGGATGCCGATAGTAAAGAGATTTTTTTGCTTTGCCTTGAGACCAATGTGTTTAAATAAAATTCCAGTAACAACATGATTGTATCGGTTTCTCTGCCACAGAGACCAAACTTCCAACTGTATCTAATAAACAGGCAAAGGAGTGGTGGGGGTGGGGGGGGTGGGGAGGAAGATATGCTCACTGAGGAATAAAGACTATCCAGGAGAGGGGGGAGAAAATCTAAAAATTACTCCAGAAAACAAATTAGTAAACAATTGGGAACAAACCAAAATCCTTCAAGTGACTGGGAACGTAGAAAGTGACAAATCAACCTACTACAGGTAGTGAAGATTGGAAGCAAAGTAATGTAACATTCAAGAAACAGGGGCATTGAAAAAACTTCATTCACCCGAACGTTGATATAGTACAGATTTACAATCGAGATTTAGAACCTTTTGTAAAAAAAAACCATCAGTTTAAAAACGTCATGCCTTGATCCTTTGTAATTCACTTTTTAAAAAGGAAGATTGAGGAATGCAGACATACGAAGCTGCAATTACATTGCTTGTGCCAAATGCAATTGTAGTTTCTGTTTATATAATCCACAATGCTTAAAAAAAATGTGTACATAACCAAAACAGAAAAAAGTTATGCTAATTGAGAGAATACTGTCAAAAGTCTAACCACAAATATTCCCAATCGCTTGGTCACGTTTTACAAAAAAACATAAGCAGATGACTGTAACAGCTAGATACTGAAATCCACCTTTCGAGGATTGCAGCGTATACTAGAACTTAGAAATCCCGCTCTTAGATTTTTAAAATAAATTTAGAGTGCCTAATCATTTTTTTCCAATTTAGGGGCAATTTAACGTGGCCAATCCACCTAACCTGCGTATCTTTGGGTTGTGGGGGTGAAACCAACGCAGACATGGGGAGAATGTGCAAACTCCACACGAACAGTGACCTAGGACCGGGATTCGAACCCGGGTCCTCAGCGCCGCAGTCCCAATGCGAACCACTGGGCCACATACTGCCCTTTCCGCTTTTAGATTTGATAATGGTCACAAGTACACATTTAGAGAAATTTAGCACTTCACTCAAGCAAATCAGATATTATATGCCATCTACCTCACAGGACTGCCTCCCATGAGAATCACACCATCAGCCTCACTAATATGAATAATGTGGTGCCAATGCTGCCAAATTCTCCCCAGGAGAGGTTCCTCTGCCTGTCTCCATACAGTACAATCACCGACAAGAGCTAAATAGCTGCTGCTGCCAGAACCACTTGCCATCCCTTTAATTCTAGCCATAGGTGGATTGACCTCTGTAAAACTCAGGAATGCATTGGTGACATTACAGCAGCTACACATGCATACTTGTGCTGGTGTTGACAAATGAGTTCTATCAACAAGATAAATTGTTCACAAGGGAAATGAGTCAAATAGAAGACCCCTTTAATTAAAATATTAAACGTAGAAACATTACATTACCTGGGCCTGAGAATTTTAAACGTTTGTATTGACAATTTATTAAATGGTTAATTAGGCATTGAAACAAAAATTTCAGGATGTTAAATTAAACCATTTTGAAGATTTTAGTTTTGAGAAGATTTTAGTTTAGACGGGCAGCATGGTTGGCGCAGGCTTGGAGGGCCAAAGGGCCTGTTCCTGTGCTGTACTTTTCTTTGTTCTTGTTCTTTGGAATGGGGCGTCAGCTTGGCTTTGTTGATAGCTCTCCCCTGAAGGTCATGGGCTCAAGCTCTGCTCAAGGACCCCAACACAAAGTCCAAATTGAGACTTCAAGTGCAATGCTAATATGGAAAGGTGCCATATTTTAATTAAGAATGTAAACCAATGTGCATTTGCTTGTTCAGTTGATTGTAATTAATAATAATAATCTTTGTCAGAAGTAGGCTTACATTAACACCAATGAAGCCACCGTGAAAAGCCCCTAGTCGCCACATTCCGGCGCATGTTCGGATACATGGAGGGAGAACTCAGAATGTTCAATTCACCTAACAGCACGTCTTTCGGCACATCTGGAAGGAAACCGGAGCACCCGGAGGAAACCCACGCAGACACGGGGAGAACGTGCAGACTCTGCACCGACAGTGACCCAAGCCGGGGATCAAACCTAGGACCCTGGCGCTGTGAAGCAACAGTGCTAACCACTGTGCCGCCCAGCTCCCCTACTACGATTCAACAAGATTTTGGAATTCTCCCACGGTTTTAGACATTATTAATTCCAAAACCAACATCAAAAAAACTCAACTGGTCATTCCCATAGCTGTTTGTGGGGCCTTACTGCTGTGTTGCCTTCCATAACAGCAACCACGTTCCATAAGAGCAATTCTAAGTATGTATACGGTATACTGCTACAATTCACTCATGCAACTCTTGCAAAAAATACTTCAATAAAGTTTCTAGGGCAGCAAATAACTATGGAACCACATCCCACCAAATGACACTATGTACAAAGAGAAAACAAAAACTACATATACTGAAAAATATTCACTAAAAAAGATTTCAAACCTCGTGATTCAGATATTTCACCCCAAGTCATAATGTTCATGTCCACTGAAAATCTTCAACGACAGCTGGACTACCAAACGCTTCCCAAACACCAAATTCCACCTTAAACACTGGCTGCCAGAATCTGCAATAGGCCTCTACAGAACAAAGTATTTCCTTGACACTCTTAAATTAATGCACCAACAATCTCCTGGTAACTGCACAGCTTTGCAGTTTGAGCAGAGGATCCCTAGTGCAGAAGGAGGCCATTCAGCCCGTTGAGTCTGCACCCATCCTCTGATGGATGCACCCTACCTAGGTCCACCATCCTCCTCCCTATCCCCATAATCCCACCTAACTTGCACATCTTTGAACACTAAAGGGCAATTTAGTATAAACAATCCAACTAACCTGCACAAGTTTGACTGTGGGAGGAAACCGGAACACCTGGAGGAATCCCAAGCAGAAACAGAGAGAGCGTGCAAACTCCACACAGACAGTCACCCAAGGCTGGAATCGAACCCGGGTCCCTAGAGCTGTGAAGTTGTAGTGCTAGCCAGTGTGCCGCCCACCATGGCATGCAAATTCATCTAGCAGAAGATATTAGATGATTAGCACAGTTGTTTCACAGCACCAGAGTCCCAGATTCGATTGCGGCTTGGGTCACTGTCTGCATGTTCTCCCTGTGTATGCTTGGGTTTCCTCCGGGTGCTCCAGTTTCCTTCCACAAGTCCCGAAAGACATGCTGTTAGATAAATTGGACATTCTGAATTCTCCCTCTGTGTACCCGAACAGGTGTCGGAATGTGGCGACGAGGGGCTTTTCACAATAACTTCATTGCAGTGTTAATGTAAGCCTACTTGTGACAATAAAGATTATTTTTATTATTAGAGATTATAAATTGCATTTTCAGAAATATCTCAACAAATGGCATGGAAATTACAATTCTTGACTACTTTGTCCCTATGATTTAGATACACAGGCATTTTATTGCTAATCAGTTTCCCACCGTCTCCCCCTTTTTTTCAATCAACAATATTCCATGTAGTTTGGAGATTGGGATAACCTAATCAAGACAGCCCAGCTAATTGTTTGACCTAGTGTCTTTGAGGTGCACTTGAGTGAAACACAAGAAAACAACTCTCCAAACAACTATAATGAAAGCAGAAAATGCTGGATAAACTCAGCAGGTCTGGCTGCATCTGTGGAGAGAGAAGCAGAATTAACGTTTCGAGCGTGTATGGCTCTTCTTTAGAGTTAGAGAGGGAGAAATGTGGTGGGTTTTATACTGTTTAAGAGGGGTTGGAGCAGGTGGATTCAAATATTAACACTGTTACTCTCCACAGATGCTGACCTGTTGAGTTTTTCTAGCATTTTGTTTCTATTTCAGATTTCCAGTATTTTGCTTATATTTAAATCTCCAAACAACTTGTTTGCTCCTCCAATTCCTGTCAGATATAAACTACTCTACTTTGTGAAGCAGAGAAAAACATTTTTGAGATGCAACGGCTATTTGAAATCAGGTTTTCCCGAATGGCCACCAAATGTACTAAAGTTGCAGGAACAGGTCAATCTGAATGCAGACAGCCATAATGTATTTATCCGGCGACATGACAGGATCATATTTGCATTTGGGACTTTCATTATCAGTTATGAAGAAAAGCTCAGCAATGGCTACAGTTGCCTGCATTTAGAGTCATGGATTTCTTCACTCTGTTGCAAGCACATTTCTGTTTTATTAAATTTAGAGTACCCAATTCATTTTTCCAATTATGGGGCAATTTAGCGTGGCCAATCCACCAATCTTTGGATTGTGGGGGCAAAACCCACGCAAACACGAGGGGAATGTGCAAACTCCACACGGACAGTGACCCAGAGCCGGGATCGAACCTGGGAACTCGGCGCCGTGAGGCAGCAGGACTAACCCACTGCGCCACTGTGCTGCCCAAGCACATTTCTTCTTAACCAATCACAGGATACTCCTGACTTATGAAAAAATATGTGATCAGGACAACCTAGTATCCCAGCTACAGGAGAAGCTTTGTGCATTCAAGTGGCTCTCATGAAAAGCAAAAAAATACTTAACAGGCAGCACAGTGGTTAGCACTGCTCCCTCACAGCGCAAGGGACCAGAGTTCAATTCCAGCCTTGGGTAACTGTCTGTTTGCTCTTTCTCCCTGTGTCTGTGTGAGTTTCCTCACACCGTCCAACAATGTGGCTAGGTGGATTGGCCATGATAAAATTGCCCCTTAGTGTCCAGATGGGTTACGAGGATAAGGGGGGGGGGGGGAAATAGACCTAGATAGGCTGCTCTTTCAGAGGGTCAGTGCAGACTCAATGGGCCAAATGGCCTCCTTCTGCATTGTAGAGATTCAATGAATAAACTGGGTACTTTTTACTCACAGTCTAAATTTGAATCATCTGAGTGGCAAGAGCAAGTAACTCAATCTTCAAAAGATGCCCCAAGTAAAGAACTATTTTTCAGCATACACTCACAATACATAGCTTTGATTTCCTATGAGACAGAGTATAGATACCCTTACAAAACAGCAGTAATGTTTTTAAATTAAATATTTGCATCATTAACAATCTTTGCCATTTACCAGTAATGAATGTTCCTCCTCCCAAAAAAGTGTGCAAAATGCATTCCTTCAAGTATCTATAAGTAATAAGATAAAAAATTACAAGGGCCAGTTCTGAAACACCTCTCACTTCACAAGTGAGGATGGACAAAAAGAGAATACATACACAAACATTTTTCGGGGGGGGGGGGGGCGCGTTGGGAAGGGTGGTAGTTGATTGGAAGAACATTTTACATGACTCATCTTCATAAACATCAAATCCCAGTGAGTGATTTGAAGCACAAAAGCTATAATTCTGTACAAAAGTACTATTTATCAAGAATAGATAACCCATATTGTATTCCTGAAATGAAGCAGGACAAGCAACCCTTAATGATGAATACAGTGCTTAACCCAGCGAGATACAAAAGATTGGAAGGGGGGGGGGGCAAACCATGACTTTCAGTAATGAAACACTAACGTATAGTAATTAACCCAGGATAATTTAACATCGCCCCCCTCCCTCCCAAGTAGTACGCTGCAACACATACTTGATTTAGGCAGCTTTAACGTGGAACCACCCATCAGTTGAGAATCTCTGGTGAGCTAATTATTTACAACCACATCAGATGCACGCCCCTAACGGCAGCATCTCCAACATTATGTGTGGTTTTTCTTCCGAAAAAAAAATATATGGAGGAATTATTGCTTCTAACTCACGGGGACAAGTTCCCCCCAAAATAAAAAAAACATGGGGCATGGAGCAGTTTGCAACAGAGCAGTTCACATCTCATTGTTCACTCCGTCTGCTTTATTCCCCACCCCCTCTGCTAAAGTGCACAAAATCAATGGTACTCTTTTTATATACACATATATATAAAGGAAGAGTACGTGATAGGAGTCACACACATAAGATGCAGCACATACCCAATATATATGTATTTTTTTTTAAAACAGGCAGTGTGGAGAAAGTTTCTCGAGCAGTGAAGGGCTAAACTTCCGGGGTATGTATCGCTGCAGCGGGGGGAGGCAGCGGGAAGAGTAAATGCTATTCAGCGCAGCCGGTTTCAAGTCGCCCTTGCAGGGGAATTACTGTAGTCTGTGCAGGACTCCCTCTAACTGCACTCAGCCAGCAGGGGAAACGCGCTTTGTAAACACCGGGCCGTGCTGCATTGCCAGCTCCCGCGGCTCGGCGCTACCTTTTGCAAACCCACCCTCTCGCATTGCTTTGCACGGGGCCAGTGGCCGGGGCGGCTTTCCTGGCGCTCCTCGGTGAGCAGGCACGGCTTTCGGTATTATATAATCCCCCACAGGGTTGTAATGGGACACTCCAAAAATTTATTCTTGGGAAGACTGACAGCCGGGGTCAAGAAACAGCTGTTGAAGTTAATGCTTCTCCCTCCCACACTGTCTGACAGCAGTGGCTTGCCACAACAAAGTTGGAAGCCAGAGGCACATTTAAAGATCTGGTGCATCCGTGGTTTCTTGCACATGTAATGCGAAATATTAGTGGGTGTAATGAGCATTTATATATTGGCGTCATTAAAAGAGTGAAGCCAGCCGGAGAGCTCCATATTTGCTTTCTTATCCTGCCCTTCTGCACTAATATATATATTTTTTGGTCAGGCAAGATTTAAAAATGATGCGATTTTTTTAAAAGCAAGGAGGTTTTTGCAAAACCAAAAGTTTTCTTAAGGCGAAAAAGCAAATTAAATTGTGAAAATCGGGTTTATTTATAAATGTACATATGGTTACAATATTTAAAAAGAGCCATTCATTTATTAAAAGTTTTTTTATTTAGGCCCAACACCACCTCATTCTCCCCATCGCCCCCCACCCCCACCTTTCCAATACAAGTGACCAGGAAACCTACTCCCAGACTTAATTTATGTTGAATGATACATGATTTTTTAAAAAAGGGGTAAAATAACGCAGCTGCTGGTTTCCCCACCACCTTTCTGCTCTTTAGGTCTGCCCCTCTAAAAGGCCTATGCAGAATAATTACAGGTCAGGTGGGAGTGACTGCCTTTGACACCAAGGCGGCATTTGAGGTCAAAAGTTGGGATGTTCATTAGTGATTGCACAATGTTCAGCACCATTCACAACTCAGAAGCAACCCATGTCCATATGCATCAAGACATGGAGAGTATCCAGGCGTAGGCATTTGCCCACACTCGTGCCAGGCAATGACCATCTCCCAACAAGATAGAATCTAATTCACAATGTATGTTAATATTAAGAATGTAAATAAGGGAACTAAATATAATATCTGCAGATTTGCAGGTGACACAGCTGGGTGGGAGGGAGAGCCGTGAGGAGGATGCAGAAATGCTTCAGTGTGATTTGGACAAATTGAATGATTGGGCAACTGCATGGCAGGTGCAGTATAATGTGGATAAATGTGAAGTTATTCACTTAAGTAGCAAAAACAGGAAGGTAAATTATTATCTGAATGGCCATAAAATAGGAGTGGGGAATGTGCAATGAGACCTGGATGTCCTTACACACCAGTTACTGAAAGTAAGCATGCAGATACAGCAGGTGGTAAAAAAGGCAAATGGTGTGTTGGCCTTCATAGCGAGAGGATTCGAGTACAGGAACAGTGATGTTTTGCTGCAATTATACAGGGCCTTGGTGAATCTACACCTGGAATATTGTGTACAATTTTGGTCTCCTTATCTGACGATGGATGTTCTTGCTATGGAAGGAGTGCAGTGAAGGTTTATCAGACTGATTCCTGGGATGGCGGGACAGACTATGAGGACAGATTGAGTCGGTTAGGATTATATTTGCTGGAGTTTAGAAGAATGAGGGGGGATCTCATAGAGACCTCTAAAATTCTAATAGGACTAGACAGTAGATGTAGGGAGGATGTTCCCGGTGGCAGGGGAGTCCAGAACCCGGATCACAGTCTGCAGCTGCGGGGTAGCCATTTAGGACTGAGATGAGGCAAAATTTCTTCACCCAGAGAGTGATAAGCCTGTGGAATTTGCTACCACAGGAAGCAGTTAAGGTCAAAATATTGTCTGTTTTCACGAAGGAGTTAGATATAGGTCCTGGGACTAAAGGGATCAAAGGCTATGGGGGAAAGTGGGAACAGGTTATTAAGCTGGATGGTCAGCCATGATCATAACGAATGGAGGGGCAGGCTCGAAGGGCCTATTTTCCATGTTTCCAATCAGCTCCCTTTGACCTTCAATGGCATAAGCATCACTGAATCGCCCACTATCAACATCCTCGGGTTACCACAGACCAGAAACTTCACTGGACTAGCTATATAAAAATACTATGGCTACAAGAGCAGGTCAGAGGCTAGGAATCATGTGGCGAGTACCTCCCCACGTGACCGCCCAAAGCATATCCACCATTTACAAGGCACTAGTCCAGAGTGTAATGGAATACTCTCCTCTTGCCTGAATGAGTGCAAAGCCAACAACACTCAAGAAGCTTGACACAAAGCAACCCACTTGATTGACACCCCATCCAAAAACATTCACTCCTGCCAACACTGATGCACAGTGGCAGCAGTGTGGACCATCTACAAGATGGCGGGTGGCACTGTAGCACAGTGGTTAGCACTGTTGCTTCACAGTGCCAGGGGTCTGGGTTCGATTCCCGGCTTGAGGCACTGTCTGTGCGGAGTCTGCGCGTTCTCCCCATGTCTGTGTGGGTTTCCGCTAGGTGCTCCGGTTTCCTCCCATAGTCCAAAGATGAGCAGGTTAGGTCGATTGGCCATTCTAAATTGCCCTTAATGTCCAAAAGGATCGGTGGAATTACTGGGTTACAGGGACAGGATGGAGGTGTGGGCTTAAGTAGGGTGCTCTTTCCAAGGGCCGGTGCATACTCGGTGGGCCAAATGGCCTCCTTTTACACTGTAAATTAGATGATTCTATAAGATACACTGCAGGAACTAGCCAAGGCTCCTCAGACAGCACTTCCAAACTCATGCCCACTACAACCTAGAAAGACAAGGGCATCAGATGTATGGAGACACCACCACCTGGACGTTCCCCTCCAAGCCACTCATCATATTGACTTGGATATATATCACTCGCTGCTTCAAAATGCTGGAAGTACGAGTAGGCCATCGAATCTGCTCCACCATTTGATAAGATCATGGTTTATATGATATTCACCTCAAATCTGCATCCTGCCTACCCCTGATAACCTATTACCCTCTTTCTTAGCAAGAATCTATCTACCTTTGTCTTAAAACTATTCAAAGATTTTGGTTCCACATGGCATACTCCTCTTATTTTCTATGCTTTTATGTTTAAGAGAGTTCCAAAGACTCAACCATCTGAGTGAATAATTTTGTCTTATCTCCATTTTAAATGGGTGACCCTTTATGTTCAAACAGTGACCTCCAAGTTCGAGATTCTCCCACAAGAGGAAACAACCTCTCCCTATCAAAACACCTTGGCCAGGAGTCTCTGAAATCCCGGCCAAGTGTTGATGCCGGCGTCAAAACCGGCGCGAGCGACGCCGGCGGCAACGGGCCTCCTGGCCCAGGCATTCACCCCTTCCTCGGGGGCTTGAACGGCGCATGTGTGCTGTCCGCTGCTCCGGCGCTGAAAGCAGGCGCGGGTCCGCGCAGGAGCATGGGTTGCTGTCTCTGCGCCGGCCCCCGGGCAACATGGCGGAGCCCTACAGGGGAGGCCCCCCGCAGAATGAGCCCCCCCCCCCCGCCGATCGGTAGCCACCGTGGAGGCCCCCTACGGAGTCGGATCCGCCCGTCCCCCCCACCAAGATGGCCCCCGCAACCAGAACTCCGAGATCCTGCCGGATAGGACCATACGTAACCCACGCCAGCGGGTCTCGGCCGAACTCGGCGTACACTCGGCCCGTCGAGCGTGGAGAATCGCCCCGGCGCCGCTTTCAACAGCCCCCGACTGGCACGGCGGCGACCGCGCAGGCGTGATTGGCGCCGATTCTCTGGTCGCAGTTGTAGGATGCAGAGAATCCTGGCCCTTGTATCGTATGGGCGGGAATCTCCAACCCCCCGCCGGGTCGGAAAATCCCCAGGGGGCGGCGCGATTCCAGCCCCGCTGCCCCGGCATCAGCTGTCGTACTCTCCGGTGCCGTTTTTCAGGCAGGGGCAGGGTTAACGCCACACCGGTCTGGGGCCGTTGGCAGCGGCCCACCCCCCCGGCAATTCTCCGGGCCTCGATGGGCCGAGCGGCCGTCGGTTTTCCGCCAGTCCTGCCGGGGTGGGTTACGCATGGTCCCTGGCCTGCGATCGGGGCCCACCAATCTGCAGCCGGTCCTGTGCCGTGGGGGCACTCCTTCCTTCCGCTCCAGCCCCTGTAGGGCTCCGCCATGGCCGGCGCGGAGAAGGGAACCCCCCACACATGCACCAAAATACACCGGCAGTTCCGTGCATGCACGAGATTATGCCAGCCCTTTGACGCATGTGCAAACTCGCACAGTCCCTTCGGCGCCGGCTGGAGATGCGGCAACCCCTCTGGCATCCACCTAGCCCCCAAGACAGGTGAGAATTCCTCACCTTGGGGACCCATTGATGCCGGAGTCGTTGCCGCCGGTTTTCCCGCCGGCGTGTGGACTTAGTCCCCGGAAAGGAGAATCCCGGCCTATATGTTTCAATCAATTCACCTTTTATTCTTCTAAACTCCAGCAGATATAAACCTAGCCTGTCCAACCTTTTCTCATAAGACAACCTGCCCATTCCAGGTATTAGTCTGGTAACTTTCTTATGTGGTTCGTGTCAGTAGGACACCCAAATTCATCTTCATACCAATACTTACTAGACATTATGTTTTTTTAAATATAATTTTTTCTGTTCTTCTGACCCAAGTGGATAATTTCACATCTCACCACATTATACAATACCTGTCACCACTTGCACAATCATAAAACCTACCTATATCCGTTTGCAGCCTCTTTGTATCCTCTCCATAACTAGCTTGATATCATCAGCAAACCTGCATATATTACACTCCCCTGATCTAAGACATTTATTAGATTGTAAATATCTGAGTCCGAAACATTGATCCTTATTGACCAGCCAACCCATGGGTCCTCCAACCCATAAATGACCCATTTATTCTTACTCTTTGGGCTGAACTTTGCTGTGAACATCAGGAACCTGATATTGGAAATGTTTCTGGATCCCAGCCCTCTATGTTTCAATTATAAGTCCACTGATTTAATTTTATGGGAAACGCCTAAATACTAGGCTTTTCCTCATGTGCCATCTCTGGGGCTTGCTGACCTACATTGGCTCCTGGTTAAACAATACCTTGATTTAAAAAATGTCATCCTTGTTTGCAAATCCTTTTCTATCTCTGTAACCTTCTTTAGTCCTATAACCCTCCAGGATTTTATCGCTCCTCCAATTATTTTTTTTATTCTTTCACGGGTTGCTGTCTAGGCTAGCATTTGTTTTCCATCCCTAATTGCCCTTGAAAAGGTAGTAGCATCCTCCATCTTGACACGTTGCAGTCCATGTGTAGTAGGTACACCTATTGTGCTGTTAGGAAGGATGTTCTAGGATTTTTACCCAGCAATGCTGAATGAACAGGAAAATAGAAAACAAATATGTGGTTTGGAGAGGAACTTGCAGGTAGTGGTGAAGTAGATTATAATCCTTGCCCTTTTTTGGGGACTATTCTGGATCGGACATACTTCTCGGATAATCACTCTCACTTAAGGTTGAAAAAGACAGGTCTCACAGACACTTAAATGGGTCTGAAGAACTGATCTGACTCTTCCCAAAGGGAAGGAAACACCAAAGAATATTATCCTCCACCAGATCATCTTTTTATCAAAATTTAGCCAGATTATGACAACCGAATATTATAAGGGTCTGGGCATCTCTCCTCAACAATGTACCTCTCCACTGCAGGGTGTACAGAAATGGGTTTTCAAGTTTGGAAAAACTCAAAACTATATGAGACAATAGATTTTATAAATGTTAAAGAACCAAACATACGATTCACATTTGATGGTAATCGTAACATTGGCAGTTGTAGGAAAGGTTAGCAAAATCTTGTTTCGATTAGAGAACCCACATCTTATTAATATTACAAATATGTATTTAAGATATCCATCAATATTTAAAATAGTATTTATCTTAAATCTCCGAGTAGAAAGCTCTTGTGTCTGGCAAGTACCTCTATCCCAATTAAGGAAAGAACTATCATCACATTACAACAGCTATGCCTTTACCTTCAGAATGCTGGAATGAATCCAACAATTCTAAAATTTCTACTGTGTAGTTCAATACTTATACCATAAAAGAGCTGAACCAGTAGTAAGCATGTTGGGCACTCGGGCTGGACAACATCTTTTGTTTTTATCAACATCCTTCATTTTAGACAACATCCGTCAAGGAAACTAGATGCTGAAAAGTTCTGACAGTGGTCACATGCTCAATTTAGCAATACCTTGCTGTTTTTCAGGACTGTCTCGTATTCAAGGATATACCATATTCTGTGCCACAGGATGTTGTCCTTGACAACACGATTATGCCCAGGTTGATATATAAACTTCTAAACTTTCTCCAGCAGATCAACTCTGCTTTTAATTTTATATCCTTACCTCATAGGAGAATCACTATTTTTATTTTATAATACCTTATTTATATCTGCATAGAGTATTCCATCACACTCCGGACTTTTTAAAACTTCATTTACGGGATGTGGGCATTGCTGATTAGGCCATCATTTATTGCCTATCCCTAGTTGCCCTTCAGAAGGTGATGGTGAGTTGCCTTCTTGAACTGCTGCAGTGCTTGGGGTGCAGGTACACCCACTGTGCTGGCAGGGAGGGAGTTCCACGATTGTGCCCCAGCATCAATGAAGAAAAGGCAATATAGTTCCAAGTCAGGGTGATGAGTGACTTGGAGGGGACCCTCCAGGTGGTGGGGTTCCCAGGTATCTGCTGCTCTTATCCTTATGGATGGAAGTGGTCGTGGGTTTGGGAGGTGCTGTCTAAGGAACCTTGGTGAGTTACTGCAGTGCATCTTTTAGATGGTACACACAGCTGCCACTGTACGTTGGTGGAGGAGGATTTGAATATTTGTGGAAGAGGGAACAATCAAGCGGACTGCTTTGTCCTGGATGGTGTCGAGTTTGAGTGTTGTTGGAGCTGCACCAATCCAGGCAAATGGAGGGTATTCCATTACACTCCTGACTTCTGCCTTGTAGATGTTGGACAAGCTTTGGGGGTCAGGTGGTGAGTTATGTGCCATAGGATTCCAGCTTTTGACTTGCCCTAGTAGCCACAGTATTAATATGGCTAGTCCAGTTCAGTTTCTGATCAATGGTAACCCCCAGGATGTTGATTGTGGGGATTCAACGATCATAATGCCGTTGAACGTCAAGGAGCGATGGTTACATCCTCACTTATAGGAACCCGCCATCCAGCCTGGCCGGTGCAAACCTGTGGTTAAGGTTATTGCTGTTTAAGTGGCACTTGATAGCACTGTCAACAATGCCTCCCATCCCTTTGCTGATGATCAAGAGGAGAAGATAGGGCAGTAACTGGTTAGGTTGGAGTTTCCCTGATTTCTGTAGCCAGGACATACCTGAGCAATTTTCCACTTTGTCTGGTAGATACCAGTGTTGCAGCTGGATTGGAAATGCTTGGCTAGGTGGGCAGCTAGTTCTGGAGCACAAGTCTTCAGTACTATTCCTGGAATGTTATTAGGGACCAAAACCTTTGCAGTATCCAGTGCCTTCATCTGTTTCTTGATGTCAGATGGAGTGACTTGAATTGACTGAAGGCTGGCATTTGTGATACTGGGGATTTCTTTAGGAGAAAGCCGAGATGGATCATCCAATCTGCACTTTAGGCTGAAGATCATTGTAAGATTCAGCCTTCCCTTTTGCACTGATGTGCTGGTCTTCCTCCATCCATGAGGATGGAACTATTTGGGGAGTCTCCTCTGGTGGTTAATAGTTTAATTGTCCACCCCATTCACGACTGGATGTGGCAGAACTGCTGAGCTTCGATTTGGCTGTGGGATCGCTTAATTCTGTCTATTGCATGTTGCTTCCACTGTAAGTAGTAGCTTCACCAGGTTGACACCTTATTATAGGAATCCCTAATGCTTCATTTGGCTTGCTCACCTGAATTGTTAATTGAACCAACGTTGGTCCCCTGGCTTGATAGTAATGGTAGAGTGGGGACATGCTTGGCTAACAGAGGTTACAGATTGTGGTTGTGCACAAGTTTGCTGCTGCCTATGGCTCACAGCATTTCATGGGTGCTTGGTTTTGAGTCAATGGTTCTGTTCTAAACCCATCCCATTCAGCAAAGCAATAGTGCCATACAACAGGGTGCGGGAATATCCTCAGCATGAGGACAGGACATTGTCTCCACAAGGACTCCTATTAATACTTTCATGGGCAGATGCACCTGCGATAGGTAGATTGGTGAGGACGAGTTGGGACTTGATTTTCCCATCTTGTTGGTTCGCTCACTACCTGCCTTAGGCCCAGGCTGGCAGATATGCCCTTCAGGACCCAGCTAGCTTGGTAAGTCATGTTACCACTGAGCAATACATGCCCCCCCCCCCCCCCCCCCCCTGCCCCCCAGTGTCAATATACTGGCAAACAGAATACTGGCAGTGACAACCATTGCAAAAAGAGGGAAGAATAACCATGAGCTTGAAGGCCCGGTGACCGTGAGCTGGAGCCCAGAGACCACAGCAACAGTGGTCTACCCCTGTTACCGCCTGGTCAGGGTGACTCGGATTTGACTCACTGATTTTATTTGGGAAGTAGATCTAAAAGTTCTGCAAGATCGGGTAATTGTTATTTGAGCTTATTAAATAAAGATTGATTGAACGAATTACAGAAATCTTGTGGGTTTGTGTTCACCAAATAGATCGAGCAGCAGAGCCTTGGTCAACATTAGTGACCCTGGATCATCTCTCAATTAAAGTGGTTGACTTAGTGCCACAATTGAGCCTGAATCCTTAAAATAATTTGGTGAACACGAGAGAGGTGAAAGTTGGCTCTCACGGGGTGTATAAAAAGTGGTCTGTGATCCATAACAGAACACTAATCAAATAAGTGCTCTCCATGTGCCTCGGTAGTGTGTATAACCCAGAGAGGTAGATTATTTGGGTGGATACGGGGAAACTTTATAGTCAGCGCAGAACAGTTTTCTGTTGTTCGCTTGTACATTGGCTTAGAGGGATTGGAACGGGAATTTAGCGAGGACAAACTGTGTTGAGTGTTTAAAGAGTTCAGCTCCCCTTCTGCAATTGCCACAGGGCAAAATTACCGCACCTCAACCCCGATCCCTTCTCGTTTCTAGTGGCTGAGTTTCAGGGTCGGAAAAGATTTTCCAGGCACTTGACAGTAGGCGGCCCATTTTTAAAACTTTGACATTATGTAATTCAAAAGTGAACCATGATGTGACATTTTACAAAAGGACCTCGAACCAAATGGCCTGATTGTAAGAGATTTTTTGAATGAAAACTTGAGGGGCTAGTACCCTCCCGAACTGAATTGTTTGAGGCAGTTGCAGATGAAATAATCAAAACATTCAGCAAAGTATAAAAACCTGTCTCAGTGGATTGCGCAATCACGTCACTGAAAGCAATGCAGAAAACAAATGATGATCTAAGAAAGGAAAATTAAAGTCTGAAAGATAGAATTACAGAATTGGAGAAATAAATGAATTCTGAAATAAAGAAGGGAAAATTAAATGTGATATATTTGGACATTGCATTGTCTAAATCCAGCTCTGCTGATGACATTACTGTGGTAGTATGTATTGGGGGTCATGTGGGACTGGAAGCCCTAATGTCATTGGCTGACAGATCCCGGGTCCTGGTTGGCCGTTGACCTCAAGCTCCGCCCTGAAGGCGGAGTATAAGAAGCCGGAGTCTTCCCCCGCAGGCCAGTTTACTATCGAGCTGCGGGGGAACAGACATGCTTAATAAAGCCTCATCGACTTCACTCTATTCGTCTCATGGAGTCTTTGTGCGCTACAATTTATTAAGCGTGCCTAAAAAGGACTATGGAGCTCAGGATCATTCCGGAATGCCTGAGGATCAGCCCCCACGCAGTGAACGCGGCAGCAGCCTTCAAGCACTGGCAGACTTGCTTCGAGGCCTACCTCAGAACGACCACCGGCCGAGTCTCAGAAGACCAAAAACTGCAGGTCCTGCACTCGAGGGTGAGCACGGAGATTTTCTCCCTCATCGAAGACTCGGACGATTTCCAGATGACGTTCGCAGCACTGAGAAGTCTACGTTCGCCCAGTTAACCAAATCTACGCTCGCTACCAGCTCGCGACGAGACGGCAAGCTCCCGGAGAATCGATGGACGAGTTCTACGCCGCGCTGCTGATTTTGGGACGAGCCTGCAGCTGCCCGTCGGTGAACGCAAACGAACACACGGACATGTTAATGCGCAATGCTTTTGTGGCAGGTATGCAATCCTCCCAAATCCGCCAAAGACTTCTAGAAAAAGTGTCGCTAGGACTCTCAGAGGCACGGGCCTTAGCAGCCTCCCTAGACGTGGCCGCACGTAATACCCGCGCCTACGGCCCCGACCGCGCGGCAACCCATTGGGCCCCGTACGTACCCGTCGCGGCAAACCCCCTACCCCCCCCCCCCCCGGACACCCCACAGGCTTGCGCGGTCCAAACGCCGAGTCGCACCGGGGGCACCCGCTGTTATTTCTGCGGCCAGGCAAAACACCCCCGACAGCGCTGCTCGGCCCGCGCAGCTATCTGCAAAAGCTGCGGGAAAAAGGGCCATTATGCGGTTGTGTGCCGGTCCCGCGAGGTCGCCGCCGTCCCGGGAGCACAGGGAGCCCTGCAAGCAGTTTACGCGCCCCAACCCCCCCAGCACGCCATGTGCGACCCGCAGGCGCAGCCGCTCTGGGTCCCGACCACCGCGGTCCCGGGAGCCCTGCAAGCCACCTACGCTCCCCAACCCCCCTCCCCGCAGCCCATGCATGACCCGCCGCCGGCGCTACCGCTTTGGGTCCCGGCCAACACTCCCCACGGAGAGGAGGGAGTTTTCCGCGTCCCTAACGCCACCCTAACCCCCACCCCGCACCCCACGCCTGACCCGCCGGCGCCACCTACTTGGGCCCCGACCACCGCTGTCCCCGGCGAGGGAGCTCCGCACGGTCCCAGCGCTCGCGGCCCCACGCCTGACCCGCCGGCGCCGCCGACTTGGGCCCCGACCACCGCTGTCCCCGGTGAGGGAGCTCTGCGCGGTCCTAGCGCTCGCGGTACTAGCGCTCCCCAGCCCCCCCAGCACACCATGTGCGACCCGCAGACGCCGATGTGCGACCCGCAGACGCCGCCATTTTGGGTCCCGGCCACCACGAGGGGAGGAGGGGCACTGCCATCTTGGACCGCCCCAGGCCTGTACGACGCATGGGGGCGGCCATTTTGTCCACCCCCGCCGCTATCTTCTGACCCCCCAGACACATGCGATGTATGGGGGCGGCCATTTTGTTCATCCCCGCCGCCATCTTGGACGGCAACAACGGACCCCACTCCACTACTACAACCACGGCTCGCTTCGATTACGCTCGATCAAGCCCGGCCCCGGACACTCCAGACGACGACGACAACGGTACTAATAAACGGCCACGAGACGCCATGCCTAGTCGACTCTGGGAGCACGGAAAGCTTTATACACCCCGACACGGTAAGACGCTGTTCCTTGACCACCTATTCCAGCGCACAAAAGATTTGCCTAGCTGCAGAATCCCACTCCGTACAGATCCGGGGATTCTGCATAGTTACCCTAACAGTGCAGGGGAGGGAGTTCAAAAACTACAAACTAAACGTCCTCCCCAACTCTGTGCCCCCACCTTGCTGGGATTAGATTTCCAATGCAATCTACAGAGTCTTACGTTCAAATTTGGCGGCCCCATACCCCCACTCACTATCTGCGGCCTCGCAACTCTCAAGTTGCAACCCCCGTCCTTGTTTGCGAACCTCACCCCGGATTGCAAACCCGTCGCCACTAGGAGCAGACGGTACAGCGCCCAGGACCGGATCTTCATTCGGTCCGAAGTCCAGCGGCTACTAAAGGAGGGCATAATCCAGGCCAGTAATAGTCCCTGGAGAGCGCAGGTGGTAGTAGTGAAGACAGGGGAGAAACAAAGGATGGTCATTGACTATAGCCAGACCATCAACAGGTACACACAACTAGACGCGTACCCTCTCCCCCGCATATCCGACATGGTCAATCGGATTGCCCAATATAAAGTCTTCTCCACCGTGGACCTCAAGTCCGCCTACCATCAGCTCCCCATCCGCCCAAGTGACCGCAAGTACACAGCCTTCGAGGCAGACGGGCGATTATACCATTTCCTACGGGTCCCTTTTGGCGTCACAAACGGGGTCTCGGTCTTCCAACGGGAGATGGACCGAATGGTTGATCAACATGGGTTGCGGGCCACGTTCCCGTATCTCGACAATGTAACCATCTGCGGCCACGATCAGCAGGACCACGACGCCAACCTCCAAAAATTCCTCCAGACCGCCAAAGCCTTGAACCTCACGTACAACGAGGACAAGTGCGTTTTTAGCACCGACCGGCTAGCCATTCTGGGCTACGTAGTGCGCAATGGGATAATAGGCCCCGACCCCGAACGTATGCGCGCACTCATGGAATTTCCCCTCCCACACTGCCCAAAAGCCCTGAAACGCTGCTTGGGGTTCTTTTCGTACTACGCCCAGTGGGTCCCCCAGTACGCAGACAAGGCCCGCCCCCTAATACAGACCATGACCTTCCCTCTGTCGACAGAGGCTTGCCAGGCCTTCAGCCACATCAAAGCGGATATCGCAAAGGCCACGATGCGCGCCATCGACGAGTCCCTCCCCTTCCAAGTCGAGAGCGACGCCTCCGACGTAGCTCTAGCGGCCACCCTTAACCAAGCGGGCAGACCCGTGGCCTTTTTCTCCCGGACCCTCCACGCCTCAGAAATCCGCCACTCTTCAGTAGAAAAGGAAGCCCAAGCCATAGTGGAAGCTGTGCGACATTGGAGGCATTACCTGGTCGGCAGGAGATTCACTCTCCTCACCGACCAACGGTCGGTAGCCTTCATGTTCGATAGTGCACAGCGGGGCAAAATCAAAAACGACAAAATCTTAAGGTGGAGGATCGAGCTCTCCACCTTCAACTATGAGATTTTGTATCGTCCCGGAAAGCTGAACGAGCCGTCCGATGCCCTATCCCGCGGCACATGTGCCAACGCACAAATTAACCGCCTCCAAACCCTCCACGAGGACCTCTGCCACCCGGGGGTCACTCGGTTTTACCACTTCATCAAGTCCCGCAATCTCCCATACTCTTTAGAGGAGGTCCGTACAGTCACAAGGGACTGCCACATCTGCGCGGAATGCAAGCCGCATTTTTTCAGGCCAGATGGAGCGCACCTGATTAAGGCTTCCCGCCCCTTTGAACGCCTCAGTCTCGATTTCAAAGGGCCCCTCCCCTCCACCGACCGCAACGCATATTTTCTTAATGGAGTGGACGAATACTCCCGCTTCCCTTTTGCCATTCCCTGCTCTGACATGACCGCGGCAACAGTCATTAAAGCCCTGAACAGCATCTTCACACTGTTCGGTTACCCCGCATACGTCCACAGCGACAGGGGGTCCTCTTTCATGAGTGACAAGCTGCGCCAGTTCCTGCTCAGCAAGGGCATAGCCTCAAGCAGGACGACCAGCTACAACACCCGGGGGAACGGGCAAGTAGAAAGGGAGAACGGCACGGTCTGGAAGGCCGTCCTACTGGCCCTACGGTCCAGGGACCTCCCAGTTTCAAGGTGGCAGGAGGTCCTCCCGGACGCTCTCCATTCCATCCGGTCGTTATTATGTACGAGCACTAATCAAACGCCGCATGAGCGTCTCCTTGTCTTCCCTAGGAGGTCCTCCTCTGGAACGTCGCTGCCGACCTGGCTGGCAGCCCCAGGACCCATCCTGCTCCGAAAGCATGTGCGGGCACATAAGGCGGACCCGTTGGTCGAAAGGGTTCACCTCCTCCACGCTAACCCCCAGTACGCCTACGCGGAGTACCCCGTCAGCCGACAGGACACGGTCTCCCTGCGGGATCTGGCGCCCGCCGGCAACACGCACACCCCCCCGACACCATCAACCCAACCCCCCCCTTCCTGCCACCGCCGCACCCCGCAACCGCCCCCTTCCCAGGAGGATCGGTTCCCCTCCCCTCAGCACCGACCAAGAATCAAACCCGAGCTGAAACCGTACGGCTCCTGGAGGCGACAACACTGGTACAAGCACCACCACCACCGCCGGGGCCGAGGCGATCGACACGGACGACCAGACCGCCCGACCGACTCGTGGCGTCGATGTAAAACAAATATGGACTGTTCACAAGAACATTTTGCTTTTCTTCCTATACCCTCTGTAAATAGTTGCAACAGGACGAAATTGTCCAATACTGTATTGCCATGTGAATGTTTTGTCCTCCCAGGACCAGCCCTGTAAACCCTTACCACCATACGAAGCATCACCCCGCCGGGTTCATTTTTGACAAGGGGTGAATGTGGTAGTATGTATTGGGGGTCATGTGGGACTGGAAGCCCTAATGTCATTGGCTGACAGATCCCGGGTCCTGGTTGGCCGTTGACCTCAAGCTCCGCCCTGAAGGCGGAGTATAAGAAGCCGGAGTCTTCCCCCGCAGGCCAGTTTACTATCGAGCTGCGGGGGAACAGACACGCTTAATAAAGCCTCATCGACTTCACTCTATTCGTCACATGGAGTCTTTGTGCGCTACAATTACCAAATGGGGCAGTGCATATTTTAGGATCTGACTTGACTTCCGGTGGTGGCCATGGAGGAGTAGGTCGCATATTTGATAGCTCCCGCCTGTGACCGACCTTTGGACCCTTTTGCCCTGTTTTGTTCCGGATTTTATGGGATAAATCGGTGAAGAGTGAGACAGTAAGGAGAAATCTCTCTCCGGTGTATGAAGAATTGGACTATAAGTGGCTGTGTGAGAAAACAAAGTCCTATAAGGAAGACGCAAGCTAAGCCGGCAACGCGGGAACACAAGGCGGAGAGCAAGGGCCGCGGGGAGACGGCACAGTGGTCGACTGAGCAGCTGGTGGAGTTTTTCGAAGATTGCTTCGCCAAGCTGAAGAAGGACATGCTGGACCCGATTAAGGCTTCGATTGATCAAGTTGTGCAGAATCAAGAGACCCACGGGAGAGCGATCCAGGAGGAGGAGAAAAAGGTGTCCGAGCATGAGGAATACATAACCGTGCTGGAGTCCAAGGTGGAAATGATGAACGACCGCTAGAAAAGAATGCAGGAGAAACTGGAGGACCTGGAGAACAGGTCCAGGAGGCAGAATCTTAGAATTGTCGGCCTCCCTGAAGGCAGTGAGGGATCGGATGAGAGGGCTTATGTGACGGACATGTTGGAGAAGTTGATGGGGGCTGGGGCGTTCCCTCGGCCCCTGCAATTGGACAGAGCGCACAGAGCCATTGCGAGGAAGTCCAGAGCAAACAAACTGCCGAGGGTCATGGTGGAACACTTTCACCGATTCCTGGACAAGGAACACGTTCTGCGGTGGGCCAAGAAGGAATGGAGCAGCAAGTGGGAGAATTGTGAGCTGCGCATTTATCAGAACCTGGGCGCGGATTTGGCCAAGAGGTGAGCTGGGTTTAATCGGGCAAAAACGGCCCTTTTTAAGAAGGGGGTGAAGTTTGGGATGCTGTACCCAGCCCGTCTGTGGTTCACACATGAGGAATGGGACTTCTACTTCGAAACACCAGACGAAGTATGGACTTTTATTAAAGAAAAGAGGCTGGAGGCGAACTAAAAGACTCTGAAGCCTTGGAGAGTACTGTGGTGGCAACTTATTGTGCTGGGCTATGTAAGTATAAGTAGTGTTATGTGTGTAAGGGGCTGCTTGGATGACTAAAGGTAACTTTGTCTTGCAGAGAGCTGGTTAGAGGGGAGATGGTCTTTGGGGCTGGTTCTGTTTTTGGGTGTCTTTTTTTTCTAAAGTGCCTGTTACTTCGCTGTTTTTTCTGATGTTTGTTTACTGGGAAATGTGATGCTTTTAATATGTTTGTCCAAGTGGGGGGGAGGGGAGAGAACAATGGGGAGACAGACTGCTTGGTGCCAGGGGCGGACGCTATCAAGTCAGCATGGGTCAGGTGACTCTCAGAAGCGCAGTGGGGGGCGAGCAGGTGTTAAGCTGGAGCTTGACTTGGGGGTTTAGATTTCTAGTGTTGTTGCTAGGGGGGGAGGGAGAGGGGGGAGCTGCTTTGCTGATAGGGGAGGAACTGTTACTAGGGGACAAATGGGAGGTCGGGAACGGCGAATGCTCGAGGGGGGGCTCGAGGAGGCGGAGGGCGCGAGCTAGAGGCTGGCCTAAAAAGGTTGATGGCGAATTGGATGACTGGGGGGGGGGGATGCGGGAAGCCCCACAACCAGGCTGATCACATGGAACGTCAGAGGGTTGAATGGGCCGGTCAAGAGGGCTCGTGTGTTTGCGCATTGAGGGGGCTGAAGGCAGACGTGGCAATGCTACAAGAGACACACCTAAAGGTTACAGACCAGACGAGATTGAGAAAGGGGTGGGTTGGCCAAGTATTCCATTCAGGGCTGGACTCAAAGACCAGGGGGGTAGTGATCTTGATCAACAAACGAGTGGCATTCGAGGCAGTGAGAATCATGTCAGACAAGGGGGGTAGGTACATAATGGTGAGTGGGAAGCTGGAGGGGGTGCGGGTGGTACTCGTGAACATATATGCTCCGAATTGGGACAATGTGGAATTTATGAGGCGGGTGTTAGGTAAGATCCCAGACTTAGAGTCACATAACCTGATTATGGGAGGAGATTTTAACAGTCATTGATCCGGAATTGGACCAGTCAAAATCCAGGACAGGGAGGAGGCCAGCTGCGGCAAAGGAATTGAAGGGGTCTATGGAACAGATGGGGGGAGTAGACCCATGGAGGTTTGCACGGCCAAGGGCGAAGGAGTTTTCCTTTTTCTCACATGTCCACATGTCTCGCATGTTAAGTAATGGGTTAAGAGACATTGTAATTAGTTGTCTCATTCATGTTAAGTATCCATTAAGTGACACTGATATGTAAAGGGGCTTCAGGTGGCCTCTGGCAGATGATGTATAGTGAGAGTTTTGTGCAAAGGCTGTTGGAAGGAAATAAATGTGTGTTTGTGAAAAAGGAACAGAACTTTAGATTCTTCATATCACAGCAACTAAAATGTCTGACAATTAGTAGCAGAGGATGGTTGCTGTGTAAATGTGAAGGGTTGAAAGATACAACTTTCCAGATCAAACCAAGGAGTGAGTGAGAAAAGAAAGAAAAAAGTGATATATGGCTGAACTGAGGATAAAGATGGCTGGATATGACTATCCTCCCTTATTTTCTGAAAGGGAATCGTGCGACCAATGGAGAAGTGCAGTAGTTATGTGGACTATGGTAACTGCTTTGGGAAAGAGAAAACAAGGTATGGCATTGGCTCTTTCTCTACCTTATGACAAAATCCGAAACAAAGTGCTTTCTGAGCTGGAATTGGAAGTGTTAGACTCAGAAGAAAGTCTGGAGACTTTATTACATTATATGGATAAGATTTATAAGAAAGATGACTTGTTAAGTGCGTATGATGCATGGTCGGATTTTAATAAGTTCCGGAAAATGGAGCATATCTCCATGGAAGACTATATAATGGAATTGGGCAGACTATATAATAAAAGGCTGCAGAAACACAACCTGGAATTTCCACAGTCTGTGTTGGCCTTTAAATTACTTGACTGTGCCAGAGTGAGCAACATGGATAGGCTCCTGGTTTTGACAGGAGTTCAGTTTACTGATAAGGATACCTTATTCGGACAGATGGCAAAAGCTTTACAAAAGTTTCTGGGGAAACATTCGATTCCGATGGCTCTGATGACCCAAATAGGTCAGCCTGCAATAAGGCAGAATATGGCAGATACACTACTAACAGGATGGCGAAATCGCATGGCTCCGAACAGGGCTCAAGACTATAGAAGGAGACCGAGACAAGGAAATTATGAAGACAGAAAGCCAGTTAGAACCTACAATAGGAAGATGAACACCAGAAATGCACGGGGCATAAATAAATCGATGTTTTCGATGTGACTCTCAATACCATTATGCTTTCAACTGTCCAACTCGTTATGATAGAGTGTTTGAAGCGACACATGACACGGAAGAGTCAGAAGAGGAAAAAGATAGTGACCAGAAAGAAGGCATTGTCCTATTGACAAGCAGTTTTACGCCGGTAATGAGGGTGTTGGTTGCAGAATCCTTCAACTGTGCTGTATTGGACAGTGGCTGTGTGTGGAATTGACTGGTTAAAATGTTACCTGGACTCTTTGAATGCTGAAAATCGTAACAAGGTTAAGGAATTTGGAAGTTCCACAAGTTTCAGGTTTGGGGATGATAATACTCTGAAGTCGCTGAAAAGAGTGGTGATCCCTTGCAATATTGCCGGAGTGAATCATTTCATTAGCACGGATGTTGTATCAAGTGAGATACCTTTGCTTCTGAGCAGACCGTCGATGAAGAAAGCTCACATGAAACTGGATATGGAACAGGATAAGGCAACAGTTTTTGGAAAGATGGTGGACTTACAATTTACACAGTCGGGACACTATTGTATTCCATTACTGACAAATAATATTTCAAGTAGAGTGGTTAAGGATGTGTTAATGGCAGTTGAAAATGGGACTTTAGCTGATAAAAAGCTTGTGGTATTAAAACTGCATAGGCAATTTGCACATCTGTCTCCTCGGAGGCTGAAAATGTATTAAAGGATGCAGGGATAAGGGATGACCACTATACTAAACTGATAGAACAGGTTGGTGACCGCTATGAAGTTTGTAGGAAGTACAGAAGGACACCAGTACGACCGATAGTAACCCTACCTTTGGCCAGGGATTTTAACGACATTGTGGCCATGGACCTTAAGATCTGGGATAAAGCAAATAATATATTTATTTAGCATTTTGTAGATTTAGCAACCAGATTTAGCCAATCAACGATTGTACGAAGTAAAGAAAAGAGAATAATTCTGGATCAAATCGTGGAAAAATGGATAGGGACAGGAATGGGTCCTCCGGCAAAATTCCTTACGGACAATGGGGGAGAATTTGCTCATGATGAGTTGAGGGATATGTGTGAAACTATGAATATCAGAGTTAAGAATACGGCTGCAGAAAGCCCATTCAGTAATGGTGTCTGTGAAAGAAATCATGCTGTCATCGATGACATGCTTCGGAAAATTTTGGCAGATCGACCAAATTGCAGGCTAAATTCAGCTTTAGCATGGGCAGTACATGCAAAGAATTCATTGCAGATGGTTGGTGGCTATAGTCCTTATCAAGTAGTGTTTGGTAGAAATCCTAAAATTCCGTCCATTTTGGTTGACCAGCCTCCAGCTTGGGAGGGGACTACAATTAGCTCTGGTTTTGCTGAACATTTAAATGCATTACATCGCAGTAGAAAAGCTTTTTTGGAAGCAGAAGTCTCTGAAAGAATTCGCAGAGCTTTAAGACATAACGTACGGCCATCAGATGCCGTTTTTCAGCAAGTAGGCATGGTACACTATAAGAGAGACAATTCTAATGAATAGAAAGGCCCAGGGATGATCATAGGCATAGATGGCAAAACAATTATTTTGCAACATGGTAATCAAACTGTTAGGGTCCATTCATCAAGGATAATGGGTACAGATTACACATTTTCAAACTTAGAAGATCAGGATTTAAGGGTAGATTCACCTACAGCAGGAAAGGTTACTTTAACGATCTTCTTGGCTCTATTAGCCACAAAGGCATGGGAATGCAAATCTATAGATATAAAAGGTGCCTTTTTGCAGGGGCATCAGCTCCAGAGAGATATTTTTCTCCGTCCTCCTAAAGAAGCAGCTAACACAGAAGGGGTACTCTGGAAGTTGAACAAGTGTGTATATGGATTAAATGATGCATCTAGAGTCTGGTATTTTTCGGTAAGGTCAGTTTTGTTAAAGTTAGGCTGTTGCCAGTTGAAAGCAGATCCTGCAATGTTTTACTGACACTATAAAGGAAATCTTTCTGGCAGTTTTATGATGCATGTCGATGATTTTTTGTGGGGTGGGACTAGTGATTTTGAAACTATTGTAATCTCTGGTTTGAGGAAAGAATTCCGGGTTGGAAGTCAGGCTTCCGGGGCATTTAAATATATTGGACTGGAAATTGGACAGACTAAGTTAGGGGCAACTTTACGTCAGCAATCTTATTTGGAAAGCATCAGCCCAATAGCAATTAGTCGTGGCCGAGTTTCACAAAAAGACGCAATGGTTTCAAAGATAGAAAAAGAGCAACTGCGAAGTTTAATTGGGCAACTGAACTGGTCAGGTGGACAGACTAGATCGGACATGAGTTTTGAGGTCTTAGAGTTGAGTACGAAAATGAATGGTCCCAAAGTGGAAGACATATAAGAGCAAATAAAGCGTTGGCCAAACTAAAAATGCATGAGTGTGTTTTGAAGTTCCCGGTTTTAGGTGACCTTCGGCACTTGAAACTCATAGTTTATAGTGATGCGTCCTACGCAAATTTATGTGATGGGGTTTCAAGCCCAGGAAGTTTTAGAATTTTCCTTTTGGGGAACAATGGTAAATGTTGCCTGCTTGTGTGGGAAACAAAGAAAATAAGGAGAGTGGTAAAAAGCACTTTGGCTGCTGAGACGTTAAGCCTTGTAGAGGCGGTGGATATGGCCTTTTATATAAGTATGATAGTGACAGAAATTTTGGGATTAGGGGATTTGGGTAATATACCTACTGACTGTCACATTGACAATAAATCCCTGTGGGAAAATGTGCACTCTACAAAAAGTGTCAATGAAAAGAGGTTACAGATAGACATCGCAAGTTTGAAGCAGATGTTGGACAGAGGGGAAATAACAAAAATTAAATGGGTCAACAGGAGCTATCAACTGTCAGACTGTTTTACGAAAAGAGGGGCAGCTTCACAGAAACGTTTGGATATTGTTAATGAAGGGCGCTTGTTTCTGTGACTTTTTTTTTTATCGTCCAAACAAAAAAAACAAAGTGGGGGGGGGGGGGGGAATCATGTGTGTGTTTTTGAGTTTCTTGAAATTTTGTTTCCATCTAATTTTTTTTTTCTCCAAGGAAGGGGAGACTGTTAAGTAATGGGTTAAGAGACATTGCAATTAGTTGTCTCATTTATGTTAAGTATCCATTAATTGACACTGATATGTAAAGAGGCTTCAGGTGGCCTCTGGCAGAAGATGTATAGTGAGAGTTTTGTGCAAAGGCTGTTGGAAGGAAATAAATGTGTGTTTGTGAAAAAGGAACAGAATTTTAGACTCTTCATATCACAGCAACTAAAACGTCTAACATCGCATCGACTTTTCTGTTCTGAGCAGGGCACTAATACCGGAGGTGGTGGATACTGAGTACTCGGCAATCGCAGTGTCGGATCATGCCCCGCATTGGGTGGATCTACGGGTTAGTGTGGAGAGAGAGGGCAACGCCCGCTGTGGAGACTGGATGTGGGGTTGCTAGCGGACAAAGCGGTCTGTGGGCGGGTTAACACGTCCATCCAGAACTACCTGGAAACAAATGAAACGGGGGAGGTCTCTGCAGCGACGGTCTGGGAAGCTTTGAAGGCAGTGGTCAGAGGGGAATTAATCTCGATACCAGTCTGGGAGCATTAGTAACGGCACCTCTGCTGTTCTCACCCGATACTCCACAAGTCCGGTGGTAGTAGCGGCTCTAAGGATCTGAGGGCAGTGAAGGAGATATAAGAGAGTGGACCCCGATTTATAACAACCACAGGTTTGTACCGGGTGGGCCAGATGGCGGGTTCCGGAGTTGGCAGAGGGCAGGAATTAGAAGGATGAGGGATCTATTTATAGATGGGAGCTTTCCCAGCTTGAA
Source organism: Scyliorhinus torazame (assembly GCF_047496885.1). Lineage (NCBI taxonomy): Eukaryota > Metazoa > Chordata > Chondrichthyes > Carcharhiniformes > Scyliorhinidae > Scyliorhinus > Scyliorhinus torazame. Next base: position 78,649,431 of record NC_092715.1, read on the forward strand.
AGCTTTGGAGGATAAATTTAAATTGCCAGCAGGGAATGGTTTGAGGTATTTTCAGGTGCACGACTTCCTGAGAAAACAGGTGCCGGCCTTTCCGCTGCTGACGCCAAAAAGGCTCAACTCATGAAGGCCCAAGTCACCTACCTTGGAATAATCAGTGCTATGGGAAAATAGAGATAGACCAACATCGGGTCACGACAATTCTAAAACTGCCCCTTCCAATAGATGTTACACCTCTCAGATCCTTCTTGGGGCTGGTACGTTTTTGCAGAAATCATATTGATGGTTTTGCACCCCTTATCGGACTTCTAAAAAAGCCTGCAGAATGGCAGTGGACGCCAGAGTATACTCAGACGATCCAGGAACGTCAGCAGGCCCTAGCCCAAACTCTGGCATTGGGTGTTCCCGATCCAGAATCACCCTCCGCATTAGAAGTCGCCACCATGAGTCGGGCTATTTCTGTGGTATTGCTGCAGGAATGACACAGCCGACTGGGAAAGAGGGCATAAGCCTCAAGGAAACTATCCTCAGTCGGGAAGGGGTTTTCAGTCTACGAAAGCCATCTCCTGGCGTGTTCTGGTCAGTTCAGTATATCAGTTAGATCGTGGGATTAAACCCCCTCATTATTCTGACTGAGCACACCCCACTCCCACTACTCCTGTTTGGCGGACTTTGAAGAGGCGCTGCGGGCATGTCCTAGTCTCAGGTGGGCATTGCCGAGGCCCACCAAAGAACGTGCTGGTCGCTAGGGGATGGCTCCCAGTCCCATATGGGCAGAGTCGAGGTACTGTAGAGCATGTCCTGGTCACTGGGGGATGCGTCCCTGTCGCAGGTGGGCATTGCCGGGGCGCTCCAGAGCATGTCCCAATGAGGAACATTGCTGAGGGTGTCGACACTGTGTTGCAGACATTGGGGAGCCATCAGGGCTGGCAGAGCCTGATGATGCAGGGGTAGCCAGGGCTCCGTCCAGCTGCCCCTCCATCCCGAGGTGAACCACAGGGCCCTATGGGCATTGACCATGAAGCTGGGGCACTGGGTGCCAACCCGGAGCCACCCTACAGATTGGCGAACGAGGCCACCAGCTCCCCTAAGTTCCACCCCCCCTGACTACGCCATGTGTTGAAGTCAGCAGCCGGAACAGGGTGGCACAACAGGACATGCGCTGCTGCCCAGTGAGTTTGAGCACTCCGGCTCCAGAGCCCCCAGAGGACACAACCAGGGGCATCAAAGGCCATGGGATGCAGTATGTAGCAGGCTGCCTCCACCTCTGATGTGCATCAGTAGACGCAGCGGTAGAGTACAGAAGGCTAAGCAGGTCAAGAATCAATGAGAGGGCACTGAGGGGGAGGGTGTGGGGACTGGGTAATTGGGGTTGGGTGTGTTGTGTGAGGGGAGAAGTGTGGGGAGGGTTCGGCATCATCGGGGGGGTTAGGGTAGTTGGGGAGACACGTTTGTTAAATAATAACAATCGTTGACCTTGACCAATATAACGCCTCTGGCATTTTCTTCTGTAATGCGGGCCAAGCACCTATCCCATACAGCGTCTCCCCGGACAAAGAGGTCCTAGATGCCTCTCCCTCCCACTGGTTCCCCTCCCAGTGCACACATTCAATCTCTGGTCGCAGTAATGTCCCCGGTGCTGGAACCCAGAACTTGGGAGTTCGGATGTTGGCCACTGCATCCGTAGGGTTGCCTCCAGTAGTGTTTAGGCACAGTGCCCAGGCATCACGGTCTGATTGGGATGCTAGGCAATAACTCCCACATGCTACATTGCCCGCTGTTAATAACCTGCCTACTTACCATTGGCTGGGGACTAATGACTATCCCACAATCCTGTGGGAGTATGAGCTTCCCCAATGAGGGGGGTGGAGAAACCACTAGTAAACTCCTAGTATAAATAAAGCTGGCCAGTTTGGAACCAGCAGGAAGGAGTATGTAGCAAGGGAAGTTACTGCTACTGTTATGTATATATGTTATAGTAAATAAATGTTATTAGGACTTCCGGGTGCGGCGATGACCAGCTGAGTCGCACGTTTCGGCAGCTCCCGGTGAAACGGACTTTTGGGCTCTTGATAGGAGCCCCAACGGCAATTTTGACGTCTAAAAACACTGTGCGGTAAACCAGAAGGGAATCCCCCCTGGATACGGATGAAAAAAGGAGGAGAAAGTGGCCGGATTGCAGTGGATCCTTTAGAACAGCGGCAAGGAAGGCAAGCAAAAACCAAGATGGCGTCGGAAGGTGGCAGTTTAACATGGGGCCCTGAACAACAAGAGTTCTTGAAATGCTGTGTGGAAGAGCTCAAAAAGGAAATTAAGAAAGAGCTGTTGGCCCCGATACTACAGGCGATCGAAGGGCTAAAGGAGGAACAAAAGACCCAGGAGCGGGAGCTTCGGGTCGTGAAGGCAAAGGCAGCCGAGAATGAGAAAGACATACAGGGCCTGGTGGTGAAGACGGAGACGCATGAGGCACATCAGAAACAATGTGTGGAAAGGTTGGAGGCACTGGAGAATAACGCAAGGAGGAATAACCTGAGGATTCTTGGTCTTCCTGAAGGTGCGGAGGGAGCGGATGTCAGCGCATATGTGAGCACGATGCTGCACTTGTTAATGGGAGCGGAGGCCCCGGCGGGTCCGTTGGAGGTGGAGGGAGCATACCGAGTGATGGCGCGAGGACCGAGAGCAGGAGAAATTCCCAGAGCCATAGTGGTGAGATTCCTCCGTTTTAAGGATAGAGAAATGGTCCTTAAATGGGCAAAGAAAACTCGGAGCAGTAAATGGGAGAACGCGGTGATCCGCGTTTATCAAGACTGGAGTGCAGAGGTGGCGAGAAGGAGGGCGAGCTTTAATCGGGCCTATGCGGTGCTTCATAAAAAGAAGATAAAATTTGGAATGCTGCAACCGGCAAGACTGTGGGTCACATATCGAGGGAGGCACCACTACTTTGAGACGGCGGATGAAGCGTGGACTTTTATTGTGGAAGAAAAACTGGAATGAGCGGGTTATTAAAAAGAACGTTTGAACAAAGTGGTGGGGCGAATGTGGGGGGCGAAGAGGGGGGTTAAAAAGGGGGGAAAGAGGAGTTTTATGTACTAATCCTGCGATGTGGTAACTTTTCTCTCTTCCACAGGTGGTGATGGGGGGAAGAGGGGTGGTGGAGGAGATGGGGCGTTGGCCATTGGGGGCGGGGCCAAGGCTTGGTTCCCGCGCTATGATAATCATGGCGGGAATAGAGAAGCAGGAAGGAGGGGGCGTCGCACGGTGCGAGCCGAGGTCACGGGGGGAAGCCGAGGTCGGCCAGAGTTTGCTGACTTCTGGGAGCAACATGGGGGGAGTAATTACGCTAGCGGGGGATCTAGCGGGGGGGGTGGGAGGGGGGAATTACTGGGTTGCTGCTGCTGGGGAGAGGGGGGAGCTGGCATGGGAGAGGATGGGCGGGGGGGCACCGCCTGGGGGAGATACAGCTGCGTGGGAACCGGGTGAGGAGCTGGAAAAAGGGGATGGCTAATCGACAAGGGGGGGGGGGTTGGAAGCCCCCCAACCCGGCTGATCACGTGGAACGTGAGAGGGCTGAACGGGCCGATAAAGAGGGCACGGGTACTCGCACACCTTAAGAAACTTAAGGCAGATGTGGTTATGTTACAGGAAACGCACCTGAAACTGATAGACCAGGTTAGGCTACGCAAAGGATGGGTGGGGCAGGTGTTCCATTCGGGGCTAGATGCGAAAAACAGGGGGGTGGCTATATTAGTGGGGAAGCGGGTAATGTTCGAGGCAAAGACTATAGTGGCGGATAACGGGGGCAGATATGTGATGGTGAGTGGCAAACTACAGGGGGAGACGGTGGTTTTGGTAAACGTATATGCCCCGAACTGGGATGATGCCAATTTTATGAGGCGGATGCGAGGACGCATTCCGGACCTAGAGATGGGAAAGCTGATAATGGGGGGAGATTTTAATACGGTGTTGGAACCAGGGCTGGATAGGTCGAAGTCCAGGGCTGGAAGGAGGCCGGCAGCAGCCAAGGTACTTAAAGATTTTATGGAGCAGATGGGAGGTGTAGACCCGTGGAGATTTAGCAGACCTAGGAGTAAGGAGTTCTCGTTTTTCTCCTATGTCCATAAAGTCTACTCGCGAATACACTTTTTTGTGCTGGGAAGGGCGTTGATCCCGAAGGTGAGGGGAACGGAGTATACGGCTATAGCCATTTCGGATCACGCTCCACACTGGGTAGACTTGGAGATAGGGGAGGAAACAGGAGGGCGCCCACCCTGGAGAATGGACATGGGACTAATGGCAGATGAGTGGGTGTGTCTAAGGGTGAGGGGGTGCATTGAAAAGTACTTGGAACTCAATGATAATGGGGAGGTCCAGGTGGGAGTGGTCTGGGAGGCGTTGAAGGCGGTGGTTAGAGGGGAGCTGATATCAATAAGGGCACATAAAGGGAAGCAGGAGAGTAAGGAACGGGAGCGGTTGCTGCAAGAACTTTTGAGGGTGGACAGACAATATGCGGAAGCACTGGAGGAGGGACTGTACAGGGAAAGGCAAAGGCTACATGTAGAATTTGACTTGCTGACTACGGGCACTGCAGAGGCACAATGGAGGAAGGCACAGGGTGTACAGTACGAATATGGGGAGAAGGCGAGCAGGTTGCTGGCACACCAATTGAGGAAACGGGGAGCAGCGAGGGAAATAGGGGGAGTGAGGAATGAGGAAGGAGAGATGGAGCGGGGAGCGGAGAGAGTGAATGGAGTGTTCAAGACATTTTATAAAAAATTATATGAAGCTCAACCCCCGGATGGGAGGGAGAGAATGATGGGCTTCTTGGATCGGCTGGAATTTCCCAAGGTGGAAGAGCAGGAAAGGGTGGGACTGGGAGCACAGATCGAGGTAGAAGAAGTGGTGAAAGGAATTAGGAGCATGCAGGCGGGAAAGGCCCCGGGACCGGATGGATTCCCAGTCGAATTCTATCGAAAATATGTGGACTTGCTCGCCCCGGTATTGACGAGGACCTTTAATGAGGCAAAGGAAAGGGGACAACTGCCCCCAACTATGTCTGAAGCAACGATATCGCTTCTCTTAAAGAAGGAAAAGGACCCGCTACAATGCGGGTCCTATAGACCTATTTCCCTCCTAAATGTAGATGCCAAGATCCTGGCCAAGGTAATGGCAATGAGAATAGAGGAATGTGTCCCGGGGTGGTCCACGAGGACCAAACTGGGTTTGTGAAGGGGAGACAGCTGAACACGAATATACGGAGGCTGTTAGGGGTAATGATGATGGCCCCACCAGAGGGGGAAACGGAGATAGTAGTGGCGATGGATGCCGAGAAAGCATTTGATAGAGTGGAGTGGGATTATTTGTGGGAGGTGTTGAGGAGATTTGGTTTTGGAGAGGGGTATGTTAGATGGGTGCAGCTGTTGTATAGGGCCCCGATGGCGAGCGTGGTCACGAATGGACGGGGATCTGCATATTTTCGGCTCCATAGAGGGACAAGGCAGGGATGCCCTCTGTCCCCATTATTGTTTGCACTGGCGATTGAGCCCCTGGCGATAGCGTTGAGGGGTTCCAAGAAGTGGAGGGGAGTACTTAGAGGAGGAGAAGAGCACCGGGTATCTTTGTATGCGGACGATTTGCTACTATACGTGGCAGACCCGGCGGAGGGGATGCCAGAAATAATGCGGAGACTTGGGGAGTTTGGGGATTTTTCAGGGTATAAATTGAACATGGGAAAAAGTGAGTTGTTTGTGGTGCATCCAGGGGAGCAGAGTAGAGAAATAGAGGACCTACCGTTGAGGAAGGTAACAAGGGACTTTCGTTACCTGGGGATCCAGATAGCCAAGAATTGGGGCACATTGCACAGGTTAAATTTAACGCGGTTGGTGGAACAAATGGAGGAGGATTTCAAGAGATGGGATATGGTATCCCTGTCAATGGCAGGGAGGGTGCAGGCGGTTAAGATGGTGGTCCTCCCGAGATTCCTCTTTGTGTTTCAGTGCCTCCCGGTGGTGATCACGAAGGCTTTTTTAAAAAGGATTGAAAAGAGCATCATGGGTTTTATGTGGGCCGGGAAGACCCCGAGAGTGAGGAAGGGATTCTTACAGCGTAGCAGGGACAGGGGGGGGCTGGCACTACCGAGCCTAAGTGAGTATTATTGGGCCGCTAATATTTCAATGGTGAGTAAGTGGATGGGAGAGGAGGAGGGAGCGGCGTGGAAGAGATTAGAGAGGGCGTCCTGTAGGGGGACTAGCCTGCAGGCTATGGTGACAGCCCCATTGCCATTCTCACCGAGGAACTACACCACAAGCCCGGTGGTGGTGGCTACACTGAAGATTTGGGGACAGTGGAGACGGCATAGGGGAAAGACTGGAGCCTTGGGGGGTCCCCGATAAGAAACAACCATAGGTTTGCCCCGGGGGGAATGGATGGGGGATATGGAATGTGGCAAAGAGCAGGAATAACGCAACTGTAAGATCTGTTTGTGGATGGGAAGTTCGCGAGTCTGGGAGCGCTGACCGAGAAATATGGGTTGCCCCAAGGGAATGCATTCAGATATATGCAACTGAGGGCTTTTGCGAGGCAACAGGTGAGGGAATTCCCGCAGCTCCCGACACAAGAGGTGCAGGACAGAGTGATCTCAAAGACATGGGTGGGGGATGGTAAGGTGTCAGATATATATAGGGAAATGAGGGACGAAGGGGAGACTATGGTAGATGAACTAAAAGGGAAATGGGAAGAAGAGCTGGGGGAGGAGATCGAGGAGGGGCTGTGGGCAGATGCCCGAAGCAGGGTAAACTCGTCGTCCTCGTGTGCCAGGCTAAGCCTGATTCAGTTTAAGGTATTACACAGGGCGCATATGACTGGAGCACCGCTCAGTAAATTTTTGGGGGCGGAGGATAGGTGTGCGAGGTGCTCGAGAAGCCCAGCGAATCATACCCATATGTTTTGGTCATGCCCGGCACTACAGGGGTTTTGGATGGGGGTGACAAAGGTGCTTTCAAAAGTAGTGGGGGTCCGGGTCGAACCAAGCTGGGGGTTGGCTATATTTGGGGTTGCACAAGAGCCGGGAGTGCAGGAGGCGAGAGAGGCCGATGTTTTGGCCTTTGCGTCCCTAGTAGCCCGGCGCAGGATATTGTTAATGTGGAAAGAAGCCAAGCCCCCAGGGGTGGAGACCTGGATAAATGATATGGTAGGGTTTATAAAGCTAGAGTGGATTAAGTTTGTTCTAAGGGGGTCGGCTCAAGGGTTCACCAGGCGGTGGCAACCGTTCGTCGAATACCTCGCAGAAAGATAGATGGAATGGAAAAAAGAAGACAGCAGCAGCAGCCCAGGATCCGGGGGGGGGGGGGGGGGGGGGGGGAGGGGTAGGGGTGGCGGGGGGAGGGGGGGGAGGAGGAACCAGAAGGACTCTCAGGGTTGTTAATATATACTGTATAATATGTATATGTCGTTGCGACAGATAATTATACATTGGACTGTTAAATTATATCTTTGGAGAGTGTTACTTGCGATAAGGCAGTTGCCAATTAGGGTTAGTTTTCATTTTTGTTATTTATTATTTATTCATTTTTTGTTTATAAAATGGGTCATTGTTATTTGTGTTGTTATAATATTGTGTAAAGGATGCACAATGTACTGTGTTGGTTGACCAAAAATTTTCAATAAAATATTTATTAAAAAAAAAAATGTTATTACTTTGTATCCTTAAAACTCGTGCTGGATTCTTCGTGGCCCTTACAAAACTGGCGATGAAGGTTAAAGTGAATAGCTGTCTACACTGCTGAAGCCACCTCCCTGGATTTTTGTTGGATACAGGTTGGAAGTTGTTTTCTATTATACCATGCCTCTGTACGGACGTTTGGATGTTTTTGATGCTGCGCTGGAAAGCTGGAACCAGTACACACAACGGATGCGTTACTATTTCCGGGCAAACAATATCACCGAAAACGAGCGCCAGGTGGTCATATTGCTCACCGTCTGCGGCCCGCAAACATTTGGGGTGATTAGGAGCCTTACGTACCCAGCTGCGCCGGACACCAAAACGTTTGATGAACTTGTGAATATAGTGGGGCAACATTTTAACCCAACCCCGTCCACGATAGTCCAGCGTTACCGGTTTAATACCGCTGATTGGACAGTTGTTAGCGGAGCCAACATTGGCTTTTCAACAGGCCATTCAAATAGTATTGTCCTGAGAGAGCGCAGAGCGAGGAGTACAGGAGCTACAGGGAATGGAAGCGCATGCCTTGGGGCGCAACACCTTCCGTCCGAAAACGTCCCCCCGCACTCCTGCGGTACCTTGGGCGAGGGAACGTCCGGACCGACGCCAGTGGCCGTCGGACATTCCTCCCCGAAGGGAGCCTTCTCCAGAGCCAATGGATGAGGAGCCATGTCCGTGTCAGACTTGTAGGCGCCGACCCCGTCGCGGACGGCGGTCCTGGGGGCGCCAGCGGCGCCGTCGTTCCGACCGAAACTGGGACCAGCCCAGGGGCCGTAACTGGGACCAGCCCAGAGGCCGTACCTTCCATGTGGATGAACCTGCGGCGACTACTCCTGAAGACGTGGAGACGGAGGACGACTGCCTGCAGCTGCATTGTGTGGCAGCTCCCCGTGTGGCCCCCATTAAGGTGACAGTACGGGTCAATGGCCACCCGCTTGAGATGGAGTTGGATACTGGCGCAGTGGTCTCCATGATCGCCCAGAGGACGACCGCATCAAGCAGGGTATACAGACCCTTACATTAACCGACTCATAGGCCAGGTTGGCCACCTACACGGGGGAACCACTGGACATTGCAGGAACTACAATGACCCCTGTTGTCTATGGACGCCAGGAGGGGCGTTTCCCACTTATCGTGGTGCGCGGCCATGGGCCTAGCCTGTTGGGTCGGGACTGGTTGCGCCATTTGCGATTGCAATGGCAGCACATTCTCCAAACAGTTTCTGAAGGGTTGACTGAGGTGCTAGGACGATACCCAGATGTATTCCAGCCTGGTTTGGGGAAAATAAAAGGGGCCGTAGCCCGTATCCAAGTTGAACCAGGAGCCACGCCGCGCTATTTCCGGGCGCGCCCAGTGCCTTACGCCTTGCTCGAGAAGGTAGAAGGGGAGCTCACTCGTTTGGAGAGTTTGGGTATTATCAGGCCCGTCCATTTTGCTGACTGGGCAGCACCAATTGTACCTGTAATGAAGCCAGATGCCACAGTTTGCTTGTGTGGCGACTATAAACTTACAGTGAATACGGTTTCCCGACTCGACCGATATCCAATGCCTCGCATAGAGGATCTCTACACGAAACTTGCAGGTGGACTCTCGTTCACAAAATTAGATATGAGTATTAGATACGCCAAAATTAGATATTCTCGATATTAGATACGCCTACCTGCAGTTGGAGCTGGACCCTGCCTCCCGACCATATGTAACGATTAATACACACCGGGGCCTGTATGAATATACATGGTTGCCCTTTGGAGTATCCTCTGCCTGCGCAATTTTTCAACATGTTATGGAGGGCATTTTGAGAGGTTTACCACGTGTGGCTGTCTACCTAGATGACGTTTTGATTACAGGGACGTCGGAGCAGGAACATTTGGAAAATCTGGAGGCTGTCCTTAGACTCCTTTCGGAGGCTGGAGTCCGTTTACGTCGCACAAAGTGCGTATTTCAGGCAAAGGAAGTGGTCTACCTAGGTTGTCGGGTTGACCGCGAAGGTCTGCACCCCGTCGCAGAGAAGGTGCGTGCAATTCAACATGCCCCCGCCCCGACTGACACTTCGCATCTTCGTTCTTTTCTCGGTCTCGTAAACTATTACGGGAGGTTCCTGCCCAATCTGGCAACTACGCTGGCCCCTTTGCACCTTCTGCTAAAGAAAAATCACACCTGGGTTTGGGGTCAGCCGCAAGAAACCGCTTTCCGGCGGGTAAAGCAACAATTGTCGTTGTCTGGGTTACGAACCCACTATGATCCTGGAAAGCCTTTGCTCGTCACATGTGATGCATCCACGTATGGTATTGGGGCCGTCCTGTCCCACAAGATGGGGAACGGGGCCGAACGACCCATAGCTTTCGCCTCCCGCACATTGACTGCAGCGGAGAAAATGTACGCGCAGATCGAGAAGGAGGGCCTGGCAGTGGTTTTTGCGGTGAAACGCTTCCACCAGTACGCGTACGGCCGCCATTTTACTATCGTGACTGATCATAAGCCCCTGCTGGGACTTTTCAGAGAGGCTAAGCCAATACCGCCCATTGCTTCTGCACGGATCCAGCGCTGGGCTTTGTTGCTTGCTGCATACGAGTATTCTCTGGAGCACAAACCAGGTACGCAGATAGCAAATGCCGACGCACTGAGCCGATTGCCTTTATCAACCGGCCCCATGTCGACCCCCACGACTGGGAATGGCCAGGGCGGCCTTGGGCACGCTTGCATGCAGATTTCGCAGGCCCTTTTCAAGGATCCATGTTCCTTCTACTAATTGACGCCCAGTCCAAATGGCTAGAGGTGCATAAGATGCAGGGGACAACGTCCTGCGCAACAATTGAAAAGATGCGTTTATCGTTTAGTACGCATGGCCTCCCCGAGGTGCTGGTCACGGATAACGGCACTCCATTCACGAGTGAGGAGTTTGCGAGGTTCACGAAGATGAACGGCATCCGCCATATCCGCACTGCCCCTTACCACCCTGCTTCAAATGGGTTGTCAGAGCGCGCAGTGCAGACATTCAAAAGAGGCCTAAAGAAGCAGTCTTCCGGATCAATGGAGACGAGACTGGCTCGTTTTTTGTTTACGTACAGGACCACCCACCATGCAGTGACTGGGGTAGCTCCCGCAGAACTCCTAATGGGCCGGAGACTTCACACCCGCCTTAGTATGGTTTTCCCGGACATTGGCGCAAAAGTACGCCGCACACAAGAACGGCAAGGACAGATATTTTCTCGGCATCGGCCGATTCGGCAGTTTGCGCCCGGTGACCCAGTGTTCATTCGGAATTTTGCTGGTGGTGCCCAATGGGTTCCTGGTGTAATCTTTCGCCAAACGGGCCCTATATCTTACCAAGTGCAAGCCCAGGGTCGTCTCCAGCGAAAACATGTGGACCACGTTCGGTCCAGAAGACCATCCCCTCAAAAGATTCCCCGCCCCCGGAGCTCATTTCTACAGCCGCAGAGACCAGAGACAAGGGAAGGTAGTCCTCACAATCTTCCACTGGTGCCTCACTCGAAGCCTGCGCAGGTCGTTACAGGACCAAATGGAGATAGAGACGCTGACATGACGGAGGCAGCAGACTCTGACTCCGAGATGGAGACACAGGATGCATCAGAGGGGGAATCCTCGGGTCCACGGGCCGTGGATGTACAACAGTTGCGCCGTTCATCACGGAAGCGCCGGTCTCCGTCTTGTTACACGCCGCCTGATCCAGCGCCGCGTGCAAATGGTGTTCGGCCTGCGGCCAAACGAGTCTGACGCCCTCCTTCGCCAGGGTCTTCGGTGGATTCCTTGGACTTTGGGGGGGAGGGATGTTATAACCTGCCTACTTACCATTGGCTGGGGACTAATGACTATCCCACAATCCTGTGGGAGTATGAGCTTCCCCAATGAGGGGGGCGGAGAAACCACTAGTAAACTCCTAGTATAAATAAAGCTGGCCAGTTCAGGAACCAGCAGGAAGGAGTATGTAGCAAGGGAAGTTACTGCTACTGTTATGTATATATGTTATAGTAAATAAATGTTATTACTTTGTATCCTTAAAACTCGTGCTGGATTCTTCGTGGCCCTTACAAAACCCGCCTACCCAAGGCGATCCACTTGAGATGTGTGAAGTGCTCACTTAACTACAATTGGCAAATTCCCTAATAGCAATAGCCTTCAGCCTTGTGGCCAGAGACCTCCGCGGTCAGTGGGAGTTATGGTGGTTGGTTGGGCAGGCAGGCAGGGGTTGGGTGTTGGACCACATGACCCAAGGGGTGACATGGCAGATCTGTGGTTGCTGAGACACCCATCTCTCCCTCCCTTCCCCACCCCCAGCTCAGCCCAGCCTATGGGTGGCCATCCCCTCCTCCCACCGATGGCGGCCCACCTGACTGAGGCCGGTGCCCCCCAGAGGCTCCCCCAATCCCCCTCCGAACACTGGGGCAGCATGCACAGTGCCCCCGGGCTCATTGTCCAGAAGCGAAGGTGACTCCTCATTTCCTTGGGTCGCCACAGCAGACCTTCCACCAGCTTCACCTTTTTAAAAAGGTGTACTAATCGGCGCCCACATGACCACTTGCTCAGGAGGTGGTTAGATCACAGGAGGGCGTTAGAAAGAGGTTGCTTCTGTTAAATGGATGGCGATAGAGCTTAAGTGGTGATTATTGGTTTCTTGCCACGCTCAGACAGGATCCTGATTTCGTGAAGGGGAGTGGGCCGGTTAGATCGCAAACAGATTGGCGCCCAGCGTGGTCCTCCATTTTGGCCTCTCCCGCAATTTAATGGCCTCAGCACACTCTTGCTTAAGTACAATGCAGCCAATAAATCACACCCAGAATGTCCTGAACAGATAGAGGGACCCAAAAATGGGCTAGTCTTAGGAGAAGACAGATGTAACTTTGTAGGATAATATCCAACATGAATTGGTACCTGTAGTATTGAACGTCACAAACTTGCAACTCCCTGCATGGCATTCTGACGGATTAAAACAATTATATTATGACTTGACTGAAGTACTTCTCACATAAGAAATAGGAGAAGATAAAGAACAAACGGAATCTAGGAAAAGGAGAGGAATTGTATAATGAGCCATAGGAGTTTATGAAGCAGGAATGGCGACAGTGAATACTTCAGATTTCCAGGATCCAGATTGCAAACTGAAAACGCTAACCCCAACAGGTTTTGATGAGTATGAATCAGACCAAAAGAATGGTTGTAAAAGGAATAATACAACAAATACTAGTTGAGCAAGGAGCCATGAACATGATACAAAACCATACTAAGTCTATTAAAAGAATAATAGATCCCAGCAAGACGATCGAAGAAAAAGATCAAAATCGGACTATGTATGGTATATATGGAAATTGGATAATAGAGCAGTTATGGGAAAACCTCAGAGAGGTACAGCAAGGAATAGTCCCAGCATGGGTTATCAATGAACTGTTAAGGAATTTACCCAAGCAAAGAAGCCACCCGAAAATACTGACGTGCCAGTTACAAGAACGTAAACGAGTATTCATAGAATTTACAGTGCAGACTGAGGGCATTCAGCCCATCGAGTTTGCACGTGTCCTTGGAAATGGTTCAATAAGGTTTGTACAGGGCCCACTAGTGGAACTATAGGTATGATGCTGGGGATACCCATTATATCGAAGGATCAGAAAGGATGAAGGTATTTAGTGTAGATAATATAGGAAAACCCAGTAAAGAACAGCTTCAAGTACAAATAATATTGTCGGGTATTTTACCATACGAGATAGAGAAGAATGGACAATTGATAAGTTCCAGCCTAGATCGATGCCAAAGGACTAACCGTGTAACAGTGTGCCTGATCCCATATATGACACAGAAAAAGCCTAATGCAGGTTTCATGTGTGGCAAAATTTGGTTCCAATTCCATCTACAGGTTTGCTGACGACACAACCATAATGGGTCAGATCTCGAACAACGCCTAGTCAGAATACAGGAGGGAGATAGAGAACCTAGTGGAGTGGTGCAACAACAACAATCTATCCCTCAATGCCAGCAAAACTAAAGAGCTGGTCATTGACTTCAGGAAACAAAGTACGGTACACACCCCTGTCTGCATCAACGGGGTCGAGGTGGAGATGGTTGACAGCTTCAAATTCCTAGGTGTGCATATCACCAAAAATCTGTCCTGGTCCACTCACGTCGACACTACCACCAAGAAAGGACAACGGTGCCTATACTTCCTCAGGGAACTAAGGAAACTAAGGAAATTTGGCATGTCCTCACTGACTCTTACTAACTTTTACAGATGCACAATAGAAAGCATCCTATCTGGCTGCATCACAGTCTGAATTTGGCAACTGCTCGGCCCAAGACCGCAAGAAACTTCAGAGACTTGTGAACACATCCCAGTCCATCACACAAACCCGCCTCCCATCCATTGACTCCATCTACACCTCCCGCTGCTTTGGAAAGCGGGCAGCATGACCAAAGACCCCTCCTACATCTTCCAACTTCTTCCATCGGGCAGGAGATGCAGAAGTCTGAGAACACACACAAACAGATTCAAAAACAGCTTCTTCCCCGCTGTTGCCAGACTCCTAAATGATCCTCTTATGAACTGACCTGATTAATACTACACTCCTGTATGCTTCACCCGATACCGGTGAATTTACATTGTGTACCTTGTATTGCCCTATTATGTATTTTCTTTTTATTTTATTTTCATGTACTAAATGATCTGTTTGAGCTACTCGCAGAAAAATACTTTTCACTGTATCTCGGTACACATGACAATAAACAAATCCAATCACTCAGAAAGGAACTTAAGTTGCACCTGGAGAATGGAAAATACTAGATTGACAGAATCTTCACCAAGGCAGGATGTATGGGAAATGGAACTTATTGTGTAAACATTAAGGAGGATGAGATTCAACATGACCATAGAGTATGCTACATAGTCTATTCAGTATTTTCTTTCAAACCAGCTAAGATCGGACAAGGAGAATTTGTAGATATCTGTTGAAAAGAAAAGGTTGCCGTAAGTATAACTGAAGAGTTAAAGAATAAACTGGAGTTTTACCATGAGATGTATTTGGCTGATATACCAAAATTGAATGAAAATCTAAAAGAATTCCAACAAAGTTTAGTGAAAGCATTTATGACCCATGTAGAGGTGAAACAAAAGACTGCTAAAGACACAGAAGATTAAGGAGACCACATGGTGGGGAAGTATCCTGAATTGTGGAAATAATGTGCAAATTCATCTATCGATATGTTTGTCCTCTTATGTGGTAATTGTTAATAACTCTGTATAAAGTGCTTGTAACTTTTGCATTGTAACGATGGAGACATCAGGCAGAAATAATGATGGGAAGACAGGGGATAGATCGTTTATTGTAACGGGCTAATTGTAAATTGAAATCGTCGTTATACATACGCCATAATTGTATTCTGATATTACAATAATTGCTACCTTTATTTTTAGATCACTGAGTCACTGAGTGGCTTTGGTATTAATTTGTGATCCAATGTTTTTTTTACAAACAGTGGATCGAAGGTGGACTGCAGCTGGACCGAATTGCATGCTGGTAAAAAGTGGCCAACTCTGAGGGGTTGAGTAGCTCTAATCAAATATGGGCATAAAAAGCTATGTGCTCAACAGACAATGTGTCATCACAGGTTGATTGCAGCTGCATCAGAAGATAACCTAATAACTGAATTAACAAAATTTTGTCTGACGAGACCTGATTAACTCGAACAATGAGATCGTGTCTGCTGAGATGCTAGGATGTGGTGGCTTGCTGCATGCTGGAATGTAGGTACCGAGTCACATACCTCCTTGCGAAATAAGGTATAAATATACAGGTGAACAGAACACTGGCATGAACAACACAGGAACAACCATCGCAAGAAGAGGAAAGAAGAACCCTGAGCTTGAAGCACCGGAGAGCATGAGCTGGAGCCCAGTGACCATATCAACAGTAGTCAACCCCTGTTAGCACTGGGCCCGCCTGACTTGGATTTGACTCACTGTTGTAGTTGGGAAGATAAGTATCACTTATTTGGGAAATAGATCTCACAGGGCTGTAGGATCAGGTAATAGTTATTTAAACTTGCTAAATAAAGGTTAATTGAACAAATTCTGGAAATCTTGTGAGTTTGTGTTCGCCAAATAGATCAAGCCGCAAAGCCTCAGCCAGCAAACCCATTGATGCACGATCAATGACCACTAAAGCGAGGTTGTAGTCCAACTGAAGGCTTTAATAAGCTAGATGTTTCCCCCAGCAGCTCAGGTACAGAATGAAGGCTGCTGGGGCGGCACGGGCTCTTATACCCCGCCTTGCAGGGCGGAACTACCATACAGCTTGACCAATAGGAAACATACAATATCTACCAATGGTGTTCCAGCATTACCAGGTACCCTAATACCTCTACACAGACTACCACATTCACCCCCTGTTAAAAAAGAGTCCGGCGGGGGTGGTGGCCTGATATTACAACATGGTAACGTCGTAGAAATTATATCATGGAGGGACCGTAATACCGCCGTACAGCATTTTGTAACTATTTACAATTCTATTTACTATTGACAATTTATGATTCATAATTAACTATATACTTTAAAATGAAGCAATCAGTCGTTCGGGGGCCCTGGTCATCCTCTGTGATCGTCGAAGCTTCGGTGGTGACTCCGGTGGAGGCTCAGGTGTCTGTGACTCCGGGGCGTGGCCTCGATCTCTGAGCCAGCTTCGACACCCCAAGACAGCGCTGGTGGGGAAAACGGTTGACCTGGGAAGGGAGCGTCTGCGGGTGCGTCGGTGGGTGGGGGGGCCTACACGGGGCCGGCGGAAAGGACCAATCCTCCTGTAAGGTGCACTGGTGGGAGGGAGGGTAGGACTGGTGGCTGGGGTGTGCATGAGGCTCCGGCGGGCGCCAGGTCTCATAGACCGTATCTTATTGGCCGTCAGGGTACGCCACATAGGCGTACTGGGGGTTAGCATGGAGAAGATGGACCCTCTTGACCAACGGGTCTGAATTGTGCGCCCGCACGTGTTTTCGGAGCAGAATGGGTCTGGGAGCTGCCAGCCAGATCGCGAGCGAGGTCCCAGAGGAGGACTTCCTGGGGAAGACAAGGAGACGTTCGTGAGGTGTTTGGTTGGTTGTGGTACAAAGCAGTGACCGGATGGAGTGGAGGGCATCCAGGAATACTTCCTGCCAGCGGGAGACTGGGAGATTCCTGGACCGTAGGGCCAGTAGGACGGTCTTCCAGACCGTTCCGTTCTCCCTCTCTACCTGTCCGTTACCCCAGGGGTTGTAACTGGTCGTCCTGCTCGAGGCAATGCCCTTGCTGAGCAGGCATTGACGCAGTTCATCGCTCATAAAGGAGGACCCCCTATCACTATGTATGTAGGCGGGGAACCCAACCAGTGCAAAGATGCTATGGAGGGCCTTGATGACGGTGGTTGCGGTCATGTCGGGGCAGGGGATGGCGAATGGGAACCGGGAGTACTCGTCAATCACGTTCAGGAAGTATGTGTTGCGGTCGGTGGAGGGGAGGGGGCCTTTGAAATCCATGCTGAGGCATTCAAAGGGACGGGAAGCCTTTATCAGGTGTGCTTTCTCTGGCCGGTAGAAGTGCGGTTTGCACTCCGCGCAGATTTGGCAGTCCCTGGTGGCTGCCCTGACCTCCTCGATGGAGTAGGGCAGGTTGCGGGTCTTGATAAAGTGGAAAAAGCGAGTGACCCCCGGGTGGCAGAGGTCCTCGTGGAGGGCTCGGAGGCGGTCCACTTGTGCTTTGGCACATGTGCCGCGGGACAGGGCATCAGGAGGCTCGTTTAGCTTCCTGGGACAATACAAGATCTCATACCTGTAGGTGGAGAGTTTGATCCTCCACCGCAAGATCTTATCGTTTTTTATCTTGCCCCGCTGTGCATTATCGAACATGAAAGCAACCGACCGTTGGTCAGTGAGGAGAGTGTATCTCCTGCCGGCCAGGTAATGCCTCCAATGTCGCACAGCGATACAAGATCTCGTAGCTGTAGGTGGAGAGTTTGATCCTCCACCGCAAGATCTTATCGTTTTTTATCTTGCCCCGCTGTGCATTATCGAACATGAAAGCAACCGACCGTTGGTCAGTGAGGAGAGTGAATCTCCTGCCGGCCAGGTAATGCCTCCAATGTCGCACAGCTTCTACTATGGCCTGGGCCTCTTTTTTGACTGAGGAGTGGTGGATTTCGGAAGCATGGAGGGTACGTGAGAAGAAGGCCACGGGTCTGCCCGCTTGGTTGAGGGTGGCCGCCAGAGCTACATCAGACGCGTCGCTCTCGACCTGGAAGGGGAGGGACTCGTCGATGGCGTGCATCGTGGCCTTTACAATGTCTGCTTTGATGCGGCTGAAGGCCTGGCGGGCCTCTATCGACAGGGGAAAAGCTGTGGATTGGATCAGGGGATGGGCCTTATCCGCATAGTTGGGGACCCACTGGGCATTGTAAGAGAAAAACTCTAGGCAGCGCTTCAGGGCCTTGGAGCAGTGAGGGAGGGGGAACTCCATAAGGGGGCTCATGCGTTCAGGGTCGGGGCCTATAACTCCATTTCGCACTACGTAGCCGAGAATGGCTAGGCGGTCGGTGCGAAACACGCATTTAACCTTGTCATGTGTAAGGTTAAGGATTTTAGCGGTCTGGAGAAATTTTCGGAGGTTGGTGTCGTGGTCCTGCTGGTCGTGGCCGCAGATGGTGACATTATCGAGATACGGGAATGTTGCCCGTAAACCGTACCGGTCAACCATTCAGTCCATCTCGCGCTGGAAGACCGAGACCCCGTTGGTGACACCGAAGGGAACCCTTAAGAAGTAATAGAGCCGTCCATCTGCCTCAAAGGCAGTGTATATGCGGTCACTAGTGCTGATGGGGAGCTGGTGGTAGGCGGACATAAGATCCACCGCGGAGAAGAACTTGTAATGCGCGATCCTGTTTACCAGGTCGGATATGCGGGGGAGAGGGTACGCGTCCAGCTGCGTAAGCCTGTTGATGGTCTGACTGTAGTTGATGACCATCCTATGCTTCTCTCCGGTCTTTACCACCACTACTTGAGCTCTCCAGGGACTGTTGCTAGTTTTAATGACTCCTTCCCTCAGCAGCCTCTGGACCTCTGACCTAATAAAGATCCAATCCTGGGCACTGTACCGTCTGCTCCTGGTGGCGACAGGTTTGCAATCCGGTGTGAGGTTCGGAAACAGGGAAGGCAGATCGACCTTGAGGGTCGCGAGGCCGCAGACAGTGAGGGGGGTATAGGGCCGCCGAATTTGAAAGTTAGACTTTGGACATTATACTGGAAGTCTAAACCGAGGAGTGCAGCCGCGCAGAGGTGGGGAAGGACGTAGAGCCGGTAATTTTTAAACTCCCTTCCCTGGGCTGTGAGGTTTGCTACACAAAACCCCTTTATCTCTACTGAGTGGAAACCGGAGGCCAGGGAGATTTTTTGATTAACGGGGTGGACGAGGAGAGAACAGCGCCTTACCGTGTCGGGGTGTATGAAGCTCTCCGTGCTCCCAGAGTCGTTTAAGCAGGACGTCTCGTGCCCATTGATTAGTGCTGTTGTTGTAGCAGTTGAGAGTGTTCGAGGCCGGGACTGAACCAGGGTCACCGAGGCTAATCTCAGCAGTTGAGTGTTCTCTTCGGGCGGTGTGCGGTCAGCCGAGCTGTGGTCCTGGGAGTTCATCCAAGATGGCGGTTACCATTGGTTGCACATGGCTGGGGGTGCACAAAATGGCAGCGCCCATCCATCGAATGTGGCGTCCACGGGACAAGATGGCGGCGCCCGGGGGACGCACGTGGCCCTGGAGTAGGAAGATGGCGGCGCCCGCTGGCCGCACGGGGACCGTGGAGAGGTTTGTGGTGGCGGTCCGCATTCGCCGCTGGAGACCGCGGCGACCGCACTGGCCTGGCATACCACCACGAAGTGGCCCTTTTTACCGCATGCCTTGCAGGTGGATGTGCGGGCCTGGCAGCGCTGCCGGGGGTGCTTGGCCTGCCCGCAAAAGTAGCAGCGGGACCCTCCAGGGCTGCCAGGCCGCCTTGCAGCACAAGCTTGTGGGGGGATGGGGGATGTCTCGGGGTCGGCTGCGAAGGGGTTCCAAGCTGCCCAGGGGGCTGCCTCGCGGTCGGGAACGTAAGCGCGGGCGTTTCTGGAGGCCACATCCAGGGAGGCTGCAAGTGCCCTTGCCTCCTTGAGGCCTAGGGTGTCTTTTTCCAGCAATCGCTGGTGGATTTGGGAGGACAGCATACCTGCCACGAAAGCTTCCAGATCAAGAATTCTGTGCGGTCGCTCGCCGAAACTTGCGGGCAGCTGCAGTTTCTCCACAACACCAGGAGTGCACGGTAGAATTCTTCCAGCGATTCCCCAGGGATTTGTCGCCTTGCTGCTAGCAGATATCCGGCATAGACCTGGTTTACCGGGTGAATATGATGTCCTTTTAGCAGCTCTATTGCTGCATTGAAGTCTTCCACATCCTCGATGATGGTGTAAATTTCCAGGCTCACCCTCGAGTGCAGGACTTGCATTTTCTGTTCTCCCGTGGGTGTGTTTTCGGCCGTTCCGAGATATCCTTTAAAACACACCAGCCAGTGCTTGAAGATTGCCACTGAGTTCGCCGTGTGGGGGCTGAGTTGCAGATTCGTAGCTCCATCCTTTTAAATCTAGCTTATTAAATTGATGCACGATCAATGACCACTAAAGCGAGGTTGTAGTCCAACTGAAGGCTTTAATAAGCTGGATGTTTCCCCCAGCAGCTCAGGTACAGAATGAAGGCTGCTGGGGCAGCACGGGCTCTTATACTCTGCCTTGCAGGGCGGAGCTACCATACAGCTTGACCAATAGGAAACACACAATATCTACCAATGGTGTTTCAGCATTACCAGGTACCGTAATACCTCTACACAGACTACCACACCCTTCACCATTGATGACAAATGTTTTATTCTGCAATGGCCCAAAGCTCTGGAATTTCCTTCCTTTTCTCTCATGCTTCAAATGTTCAGACCACGGAAGGTGCAAAAAGCATTTTCATGGAATGCACCTTCACACTCTCTGTGCCTTCTTATCTTACAACTATGCTTATTTTTTTAATGTTATGGCATAGCCCTTTGTGCATCTGTTCCTTCCTTTCTCCCATAATAGTTGTCCATGGTCTCAAGAGTCTCGATCCCATGCTCTTTCCCCTTATTTATTCTACCTCCCTCTCCTGCTTTGACCCCCCTTAAACCCACCTCTTTGGCAAAACCTTCTTAATATATCCTTTACTCTATAATCATCTTTGTCTGATAACTCCTCTGTGAAATGCCTTGGAGCGTTGTTCTACATATATATTTTTGGAATACATCTGGCATTACTTTGAGAGACAGCAGCCTCACCAGTGCCTTTTCTAGTCATGCAGCACACTCCCTGTGAATATGTAATGATACATATGGGAGTAGATTTCCAGGCAGCACCCCAGTCTGTGAATCTCTCAATCCTGCTCCTCTAATCCCACAATATTAAAGATTAAATGATATTCTTGTTTATTGCAACCTTTTCTCTATTGCAATATAGGGGTGACTTTTATTGAATGTAAGACTGCAGACAATGCTTCTCCCCTAATACCCGAGTTGCTATCTGCTCCATGGTAGAAAGCAGTGCAGACAACTGTTCATTTATAAGTGCTCCCATCCAACTAGTGGAAATACCCATACAACTATCCAGTCCTTGTAGGTAGCTTACATAGATTCCAATGTTGCTTGTAAATAATACTGCATAGATAGCAATCTTCTGTTCTCAGTCTGGTTAGAATCCAGGGGCACTGGAGCTGAGCAAGCAACCTTACCGATCCTCTTCATACAATGTGTTTCCTCATCATCTGCACGAGATGCTTCTCCTCATTCATGAATTCTGACTCACCCATTATGACCTCATGTGATGGTGCTTATTAAAGTTGGTGAAAATGACACCGGGTGCTGCAGCTTTCTCAGAGCCATTGACTGTGTGGCATTCTGATCTTCTAGGTTACAAAGATGTATCATGAAACTATTTCCCCCTGCGTCCTATACTATCACAGGTCCTGGGCTGGATTCTCCGACTCTGAGGCTAAGTGCCGGCGCCAACGGAGAATCTGTGGTGCTCCACAATGGGAAAATCGGCGCGCATCCCTCACCGATTCCGGTACCGTTGAGTGACTAGCACTGGCACCGCGGAGAATCGGCGGGTCCCGGGCCGCATAAGCGCAGGGCTAACAAGCTGCAGCCGTGCACGCCTGCGCCCCCGCCGGTTGTGCCCGTAAACATGGCGCTGGCCATGCTGAACCACGTACCCTCCCATCCGGACCCCATAGCCCAGCCCCTGGCCACCCCCCACCACTCCCCCAGCCCTAGCAGAAGCCCCCTAGCCAGCGGCATGGATCCCAGCCGAATGTGACGGCGCTGGACACTGTCCACACTTGCCCGTGCCATCGGGAACTCGGCCCATTGAGGGCAGAGCATCGTGGGTGGGCCGGCTGATGATGCACCAACAGCGTTGCGACTGCGTGTGGTGCATGTCCTGATGATGCTGATTTGGAGGGGGTGGAGCATTGCGAACCTGCCTGCACTGATTCTGACGTCGGAAGACATTCTCCGCCCGATTGCCGAACCCGATTTCGGCGTTGGGCTATGGAGAATCCCGCCCCCTTCCTTTCATTCTTTTTCCCAACTTCCCCCCCTTTGCACTTACTGAAAACCCATCACATTTGTAACTTTCCTCAGTTTTGATGAAGGGTCACATCTGTGAAATGTTAACTCTGCTTCTCTCTTCACAGATGCTGCCAGACCTCCTGAGTATTTCCAGCTTTTGCTATTTGTATTTCAGACTTCCAGCACCTGTGTATTTCACTTTTGTATCTTTAAACTGTCCTGCATTGCAGTATAGTGTGTAACATTTTTTAGGTTTATTAGGTGACTGAACAGGTAGACGAGGGTAGAGCAGTTGATGTGGTGTATATGGATTTCAGCAAAGCGTTTGATAAGGTTCCCCACGGTAGGCTATTGCAAAAAATACGGAGGCTGGGGATTGAGGGTGATTTAGAGATGTGGATCAGAAATTGGCTAGCTGAAAGAAGACAGAGGGTGGTGGTTGATGGGAAATGTTCAGAATGGAGTACAGTCACAAGTGGAGTACCACAAGGATCTGTTCTGGGGCCGTTGCTGTTTGTCATTTTTATCAATGACCGAGAGGAAGGCGCAGAAGGGTGGGTGAGTAAATTTGCAGACGATACTAAAGTCGGTGGTGTTGTCGATAGTGTGGAAGGATGTAGCAGGTTACAGAGGGATATAGATAAGCTGCAGAGCTGGGCTGAGAGGTGGCAAATGGAGTTTAATGTAGAGAAGTGTGAGGTGATTCACTTTGGAAGGAATAACAGGAATGCGGAATATTTGGCTAATGGTAAAGTTCTTGAAAGTGTGGATGAGCAGAGGGATCTAGGTGTCCATGTACATAGATCCCTGAAAGTTGCCACCCAGGTTGATAGGGTTGTGAAGAAGGCCTATGGAGTGTTGGCCTTTATTGGTAGAGGGATTGAGTTCCGGAGTCGGGAGGTCATGTTGCAGCTGTACAGAACTCTGGTCCGGCCGCATTTGGAGTATTGCGTACAGTTCTGGTCACCGCATTATAGGAAGGACGTGGAGGCTTTGGAGCGGGTGCAGAGGAGATTTACCAGGATGTTGCCTGGTATGGAGGGAAAATCTTATGAGGAAAGGCTGACGGACTTGAGGTTGTTTTCGTTGGAGAGAAGAAGGTTAAGAGGAGACTTAATAGAGGCATACAAAATGATCAGGGGGTTGGATAGGGTGGACAGTGAGAGCCTTCTCCCGCGGATGGATATGGCTGGCACGAGGGGACATAACTTTAAACTGAGGGGTAATAGATATAGGACAGAGGTCAGAGGTAGGTTCTTTACGCAAAGAGTAGTGTGGCCGTGGAATGCCCTACCTGCTACAGTAGTGAACTCGCCAACATTGAGGGCATTTAAAAGTTTATTGGATAAACATATGGATGATAATGGCATAGTGTAGGTTAGATGGCTTTTGTTTCGGTGCAACATCGTGGGCCGAAGGGCCTGTACTGCGCTGTATTGTTCTATGTTCTATATGCCAATGTATCAACAAGTAAGTAAGTATAGGGGACAAGGCATAATCTGAGCAAATGCAATGAGCTCTTAGTTTGGGGGAGGCATCGAATTTCATCCTCCCAATCACTCAGTACTGCCAAGTGCACGATGTCCGAAAGGGACAGATGAAGTGGGGCCAAGGACTTAAAATTTCTAGGATTTTCTCTGCACATGGACCATCTTGTCCTGTAAACAGACCAGTAGATTTTTAAAAATAAATTTAGAGTACCCAATTCATTTTTTCTGATTATGGGGCACTTTAGCCTTGCCAATTCACCTACGCTGCACATCTTTTTGGGTTGTGGGGATGAGACCCAGGCACACACGGGGAGAATGTGCAAACTCCACACAGACAGTGACCCGGGGCCAGGATCGAACCCGGTTCCTCGGTGTCGTGACGCAGCAGTGCTAACCAGTGCGCCAGCATGCCGCCACTAACAGATAAGTAGTTTTATTTATTTTTTTAACTTAGAGATCACTTACAATAACATGTGGATGGCCATCAAATGCTAAATCTTATGTGACCCTACACTAGGTTGATAAGTTGGCTTACAGGAAATCCTTGTCTCAAACTCCCTGTGACTCCAGTTTCAGTGAAACATTACTGCTTATATTTGTCTCATCTACTTTTTAAAAATATATTTAGTGTACCCAATTATTTATATTTTCCATTTAAGGGGCAATTTAGCATGGCCAATCCACCAAACCTGCACATCTTTGGATTGTGGGGGTGAAACCCACGCAGACATGGGGAGAATGTGCAAACTCCACACGGACAGTGACCCAGGGCCGTGATTTGAACCCGGGTCCTCAGTGCCTCAGTCCCAGTGCGAACCACTGCGCCACATGCCGCCCCCATCTCACCTTCTAGGATAGCCATCCACGGTAAGAATGAGCGGGCTTTCTTATGAGAAAAGGTTAGACAGACTGGACTTGTTTCTACTAGAGTTTAGAAGAGAGAGGGGTGACTTGATTGAAGTATATAAGATCCTGAATGGTCTTGTCAAAGTGGATGTGGCAAGGATGTTTCCTCTTGTGCGTGAATCCAGAACTAGGGGGCATTGTTTTAAAATTTGGGGTCACCCTTTAGGACAGAGGTGAGGAGAATTTATTTTCCCTCCAAGGGTTGTGCGACTTTGGAACTCTGCCTCAGAAGGCGGTGGAGGTGGCATCACTGAATATTTTTAAGGCAGAGGTAGATAGATTCTTGTTAGGCGAGGGGATCAAAGGTTATCAGGGGTCAGTGAGAATGTAGAATTTGAAACGCAAACAGATCAGGCATGATCGTATTGAATGGTGGAGCAGGCCCCAGGGGCCGAATGACCTACTTCTGCTCCTGTTTCGCATGTTCGTGTGTTCAATGACATCCTGGGCACAGCAAGATCATGCAGGAAAAGCCTCTATGAGCGTTTAGCACAAAATGTCTTACAGGCCAGAAGAATGCACTGCATACTTTGGACAGGCACTTGGCATAGGAAGTACTAGTACAGCCTATTTAACAGCTTTCTTTATGTCACCCCTCTTCTTCATGAGTTGTATTCAGGTCCTCTGAAAGCTGCAAACAGCACTGACTGTCAGGAATCCAAGCTTTCAGAATCCATCTGTTTAGAAAATGTTGCCATTCAACCCCATACAGCATAACCCTCTTTTCCACACTACATGGATAAGGACACCTAGTTCTTCGTCAAAAGATTTCACTGGTCCAACTCTGATAGTTGCCGTTTCACAAGAATATGATGGCACTTGCCTCTGTAAAAATGGAGGAATGTGAATGTTTATGCCGTCAGCCTAAGTGTTGCTCAGCAGTATAATTGATTCCAGTACTTCATTGTTACCTTTCACTATTATTTGCAGTGTAAGCAGAAGATTCTCAGTTTGTGCATGCTGCAAAAACAACAATTTTGAAGTTAATGGGCAAGTAATAGTTCTCTCAAAAACCCTCAGTTGCTCACATACATGGTTTAAACACTAAAGGCACCAATAAATGCACTAGTAGTAATTTTTAAATTATAGTCTGTAACGCTCATGAAATAAAATTTAATATCTGTCAGTGTTTCAGTTCCAGTCTTTCTTTCCTCTCCTGAGTCCTCATTTCTGTCATCCCTTCCCATCTCCACAACATCCCTTCTAAAATTCCAGTACAGCCACCTCCAGTCTGGCTTTTGGCCTGCTCGGAGTCAAGACCTGCTGATAAAAGTCACAAATGGCATCCTTTGCAACTGTGATAATAGTGCATTCTACCTCCTTGTTATCAACGCAGTGTTGTTTGACATGGTATGCCACACTATCCTCCTCCACTTCCTTTCCTCTCGTGGTCAACTCTGTGGTGCTGCCCTTGCATGTTTCCACTGCTATCTGCGCAACTCAGCCAACAAATCTTCAAAAATGACTTAAGATAAAAGAAAATTATTGCGGATGCTGGAATCTGAAACAAAAACAGAAAATACTGGACAAATCACAGCAGGTCTGACAGCATCTGTGGAGAGAAGAGGGAGTTAAAGTTATGAGTCTGGATGACTTTGTCAAAGCTCGAGAGAGCTGGAAATAGGGTCAGATTTATACTGTAGTGGAGGGGCATGGAGTGGTGGGGCTGGATACGGGCCAGCGATAGGTGAAGATTGAGCCAAAAATGGCTTCTCTTCCTGCTTCAACACAGTTTCCTCTGGGGTTCCCAAGACTCCATCTTCCCCCTCCCCCTTTTCTGCATTTACATTATGCTTCTCAGTACTACTATTCA
Organism: Scyliorhinus torazame; assembly: GCF_047496885.1. Classification (NCBI taxonomy): domain Eukaryota; kingdom Metazoa; phylum Chordata; class Chondrichthyes; order Carcharhiniformes; family Scyliorhinidae; genus Scyliorhinus; species Scyliorhinus torazame. The sequence continues at coordinate 78,675,987 of NC_092715.1, forward strand.
CAGCTATGGGACTAGCTTCTGTTTGTATACCATCACTCGATCAGTGATCCAGAGACCCAGAGTAAGATTCTGGGGACCTGGGTTTGAATCCCACCATGGCAAATGGTGGAATTGGAATTCAATTGAAAAAAATCTGGAAATAAAGTCTAATGATGACCATGGAGCCATTGTCAATTGTCATAAAAACCATCTGGTTCACTAATGTCCTTTCGGGAAGGAAATCTACCCTGGCCTGCATCTGGCTCTGAACCCGCAAGCAAGGTGGTTGACTCTTCAATATCCTCTGAAATGGCCTAGTAAGCCACTCAGTTGTATTAAACCGCTAAACTATCTCAGAGGAATGAAACCAAGCGGACCACCTGACATTGACCTCAGGCACCAGAAAGGACAATGACAAACTCAGTTGACCCTGCAAAGTCCTCCTTACTAACACCTGGGGGCTTGTACCAAAATTGGGAGAACTGTCTCACAGATTAATCAAGCAACAGCCTGACATAGGCATACTCACAGAATTATACCTTCCAGATAATGTCCCAGAAACCACCATCACCATCCCTGAGTATGTCCTGTCCCACCAACAGGACAGACCCAACAGAGCTGGTGGCACAGTGGTATACAATTGGGAGAGAGTTGCTTTGGGAGCCCTCAGCATTAACTTCTATCCCATGATGTCACATTACATCAGGTCAAGCATGGGCAAAGAACCTCCTGCTGATTACCAGGTACCACTCAAGGGCTGGCATATCCACCACTCTACCATTACCACCAAGCCAGAGACTCAACCCTGGTTCAATGAAGAGTGCATGAGAGCATGCCCGGAGCAGCACCAGGCATACCAAATAATGAGGTGTCAACTTGGTGAAGCTACACACAAGACTACCTGCATGCTAAACAGCATAAGCAGCAAGAAATATAGAGCTAAGCAATCCCAGGACCAACGGATCAGATCTAAGGTCTGTAGTTCTGCTATATCCAGTCGTGAATGGTGTTGCACAAGTAAACAACTCATGGGGAAAGGAGGATCCACAAATATCCCCGTACAAAATGATGAGGGAGCCCAGCACACCAGTGCAAAAGATAAGGTTGAAGCATTTGCTACAATCTTCAACCAAAAGTGCCAAGTGGATGATCCATCGCGGCTTCCTCTGGATGTCCCCAGCATCATAGATGCCAGCTTTCAGCCAATTTGATTTATTCCACGTGATATCAAGAAATGGCTGAAGGCACTGGATACTGAAAAGGCTATGGGCCCTGACAATATTTCACCAGTAGAACTGAAGACTTCTGCTCCAGTACTTGCTGCACACTGAGCCAAGCTGTTCCAGCCCAGCTACAACACTGGCATCTATCCAGCACTAAGGAAAATTATCCATGTATGTCCTGTTCAAAAAAAGCAGGACAAATCCGACCCGGCCAATTTCCGCCCCATCAGTCTACTGTCGATCATTCCCGAAGTGATGGAAGGAGTCACCAACAGTGCTATTAAGCTCCACTTACTCAACAATAGCCTGCTCACTAACGCTCAGTTTGGATTCCGCCAGGGTCACTCAGCTCCTGACCTCATTACAGCCTTAGTTCAAACATGGACAAAAGAGCTGAACCCCAGAGGTAAGGTGAGAGTGACTGTCCTTGACATCAAGGCCACATTTGACCAAGTATGGCATCAAGGAGCCCTAGCAAAAATTGGTGTCAATGAGAATCTGGGGGGGAAACCCTCTGTTGGTTGGAGTCATACCCGGCACCAAGGAAGATGTTTCAGGTTGTTATTTGTTAATCATCTTAGTTCAGGACATCAGTGCAGGAGTTTTTCAGCATGGTGTCATAGGCCCAACCATCGCCAGATGCTAGCTCAATTACTTTCCTTACATCATAAGGTGAGAAGTGGGGATGTTATCTGATGATTGCACAACACCATGTTCAACACCATTTATGACTCCTCAGATACTGAAGCAAATCAAGTCCAAATGCAGCATGACCTGGACTATACCCAGCTTGGGCTGACAAGTGGCAAGTAACATTCACACCACTCAATTGCCAGGCAATGATCATCTCCAACAAGAGGGAATCTAATCATTGTCCCTTGACATTCAGTGGCATTCCCATTGCTGAATCCCAGGATATCAATATCCTGGATTACCATTAACCAGAAACTGAACTAAAGTAGCCATATAAATACTGTGGCGACAAGAGTAGGTCAGAGAGTAGGAATCCTGTGGTGAGTAACTCGCCTTCTGACTCCCCAAAGCCTGTCCTCAAACTACAAGGAATACTCACCACTTGCTTGGATGCGTTCTGCTCCAACAACACTCAATACGTTTTACACCATCCAGGACAAAGCAGCCCGCTTGATAGGTACCCCTTCCACAAACATTCACCAACAACGCACATTAGCAGCAGTGTGTACCATCTACAGATTGCACTGCAAGAACTCACCTAGGCTCCTAAGGCAGCGTGTTCCAAACTTATAACCACCTAGTGTCTAGAAGGAGAAGAGCAGCAGATACATGGGAACACCACCACCTGGAAGTTCTCCTCCAAGACATTCACCACCTGACTTAGAAATATATCGACGTTTCTTCATTATCGCTGGATGAAAATCCTGGAGCTCCCTCGCTACTAGGACTGTGCGTGTACCTACACCATGGCGCGATTCTCCGACCCCCCCCCGCCGGGTCGGAGAATCGCCGGGGGCTGGCGTGAATCCCGCCGCCACCGTGTCCCGAATAGATGTGGGAAGAATGTTCCAGATGTTGGGGATGTTCAGAACGAGGGGTCTACAGCCTAAGAATTATGGGGGCGATTCTCCGATATGGAGGCCAAGTGTTTGCGCCGTCGTGAACGCCATCACGTTTCACAACGGCGCAAATAGGGCCCGGGCACAACATTCTGGCCCCCACGGAGGGCCAGCACGGCGCTGGAGTGGTTAACGCCGCTCCAGCCTCCTTACGTGGCACCAAATGGGCGCCGCGCCAATCCGCGCATGCACAGTTGGGACGTGCCATCCTGCGTATGCGCGGGGAACTTCTTACGTGCGCCGGCCCTGACCCAACATGGGGTCGGTGTTCAGGGGCCGGCCGTGCCAGAGCGTAGGCCCGGGGGAGAGAGGCCGGTCCGCCGATCAGTGGGCCCCGATCGCGGGCTAGACCCCATCGGAGGCCCCCCCCCGGTGAAGGAGCCCCCCTCCGCCCCCACAGGCCACCACCCGAGTGTTCCCGAAGAGTTCCCACCGGCAGCGACCAAGGGTGAATGGCGCCGGCGGGACTCTGTCGTATCTGGGCGGCCGCTCGGCCCCAAGGGGTAAGCTATTCAGGACTGAGGTGAGGAAGAATTTCTTCTCTTCGAGGGTTGTGAACTTGTGGAATTCTCTACTTCAGAAAGCTGTTGGGGTTAGTTCATTGGATATATTCAAGAGAGAGCTGGATGTGGCCCTTGCGGCTAAAGGGATCAAGGGATATGGAGAGAAAGCCGGAGTGGGAGACTGAATTTGCATGATCAGCCATAATCATATTGAATGGTGGTGCAAGCTCGATGGGCCGAATGGCCTACTCCTGCACCTATTTCTATGTTTCTATGTTTCATTGATAAAATAAAATGTCCTCAACTAAGCATTCAGAAAGCAAAAGCCATTGTTTTCAGGACCTGCCATAATGGTTTCGCCATCACCGGTGACTCCTTCCTGCTTCCAGCTAGTCACAGATTGAAACCAGCTGTGAAAAGCCCAACATCTTGTTTGACTCAGGGCTATGTTTCACACCCCGCTTCCTATCAAAACCAATAAAGTGTATTTCTTGCTTCATTGTTCCTTGATCAAAGACCTGGAATTTCTTACACTAACGTGAAAACACCATTACAGAAAAGGTCCACATCGCCTTCTCACGACAACAAAGGATGAGTAACAAATGCAATATTGTCAGTATTACCTACATCCCAAGAACAAACAAAAAACCTCTGCAACATTACTCACTTCCCTCCCTGAGCCTCACATCTTTCACAATTTCATCAACAGGAGACTAAACCTTTTCAATATTCATCGTGGAAGCATCCTATCATTCATCCTCAATAAATCCCAACTTGCCCAAAGCACTGGTGCATAAATCTTGCTCTAGCTGACGATCATCCACCCTCATTGGTTATATTGGCTTTCTGTCGACTGACCCATAGTGCAATGAGTTGAAAAACCTTGGGCATCATTCTCCGACCCCCCGCCGGGTCGGAGAATGGTCGTTGGCCGCCGTGAATCCCGACCCCGCCCCCGCCGAAGTCTCCGGTACCGGAGATTGGGCGGGGGCGGGAATCGGGCCGCGCCGGTTGGCGGGACCTCCCGCTCAATTCTCCGGCCCGAATGGGCCGAAGTCCCGCCCAGAAATTGCCTGTCCCGCCGGCGTAAATCAAAGCTGGTATTTACCGGCGGGACCAGGCGGCATGGGCGGGCTCCGGGGTCCTGGGGGGGGCGCGGGGTGGCCAGGCCCGCGATCGGGGCCCGCCGATCCGCGGGCGGGCCTGTGCCATGGGGGCACTCTTTCCCTTCCGCCTCCGCCACGGTCTCCACCATGGCGGAGGCGGAAGTAACTCTCCCCACTGCGCATGCGCGGGAAACTGTCGGCGGCCGCTGACGCTCCCGCGCATGCGCCGCATTTCCGCGCCAGCTGGCGGGGCAACAAACGCCATTTCCGCCAGCTGGTGGGGCGGAAATCCCTCCGGCGTCGGCCTAGCCCCTCAATGTTGGGGCTCGGCCCCCAAAGATGCGGAGCATTCCGCACCTTTGGGCCAGCGCGATGCCCGTCTGATTGGAGCTGGATTTGCCGCCAGTCGGCGGACATCGCGCCGTTGGGGGAGAATTTCGCCCCTTGTCCTTATTTCTTGAAGACGTATGGAGTAAACCATTTAGGACTGAGACAAGGAGAAATTTCTTCACCCAGAGAGTGGTGAGCCTGTGGAAATTTCTATCGCAGGAAGCAGTTAAGGCCAAAACTTTGTGGACAGGATTCTTCGTCCCGTCAGACCAGTTTTCTGACCGCCGGCAGCGGGATCTTCTGTCCCGGCAGCCAACCAATAAGGTTTCCCATAGTGGTCACCCCCACTCCGTTGGGAAATCCGTGTGCGTGAGTGCGCTGCCGGTGAAACGGAGGATCCCGCCGACGGAGAATCCCATCCAGTATGTTTTAAAGAAGGAGTTAAATATAATCTTGGGGCTAAAGGGATCAAAGGATATGGGGGGAAAGTGAGTTGGATGATCAGCCATGATTAGAATGAATGGTGGAGCAGGCATGGAGGGTCAAATGACCACCTCCTACTCCTATATTCTTTTTAAAAATAAATTTTGAGTACCCAAATCCTTTTTTTCCAATTAAAGGACAATTTAGTGTGACCAATTTACCTACCCTGCACATCTTTTTGGGTTGGTTCTATCTGTCCAATTCAGATACTTCAACCAGCTCCTTAATCAAAGTTTACCCAGGTGTCTTTATTTATGAAGAGAATAAAGTACGGACACAGATATAATGCAATACACTTTATTAAATATAGTTAACCCGAAAATTACAAGGAACACCCAGGATGTGACTATACTACCCTTGAAGGTGGTTTGGTATGCTGTGGAGCTGATCCCTGAGTCCCTCTGGTTCCTCTTTGCGAAGGTGATTCTCGCTGGCTGTTTCTTCCTTGCTTGCTTCCTTTCTTCCTTCTGGTCTGGTCAAGGTCACCTCACACATCGAGTCTTTGCTTCGAGTCTTCGCTCTCTAGCTGTCCGGAATGCCTATTTTTATCCCCCTGTCGCCACCCACCTCCTTTTCCACCTGCCCTTGGCCTTCAGCCAATGGAGTCTCAGGAGGCAGGGTCTCAGCGCCCAATGGTCTGGTTGATGACCTGTTGACAGGGCACCTGAGCCCTCCCAAGGAGAAGCGATGATTGCTTGATGAGTTATGAGGAACTGTGACAATAGGCCAACGCATCTCAAGTAGGAGCGATAATTACTTGATGGGTTATCAGGGGCTGCTCCAGATATGCCTCGGCATCCTGTCTGAGTTCTGAATATTCGATATTCAGATTCTGCAGGCTTCTTGCTAGAACAGACTGTGGTTTCAATTTAAAGTGCCCAATTCTTTAATTTAGAATATCCAATTTAATGAGCCTTAAAACTAAGCTCTGATTATATTACCACATGTTGTGGGGTGAGACCCACGCACATGGACAGTGGTCCGGGGCCGGGATCGAACCTAGGTCCTCTGTGCCGTGAGACAGCAGTGCTAACCATTGCGCCACCATGCTGCCCTCCTTCTCCTATTTTCTCTGTTTCTCTGCCACCCCACTGTAGATCTGAAATTTCCTGCAACCTTACAGCCTCATGCTGCGACCTTCTTTGCATCTGATCCTTTCTTTGCCTAATCATTTATAGCAAATCCTTTTCTTTACCTCCTCTCGCTAAAGGCCTCTTTCCATCTATTCCTCTCATCTTCAAAAACCTTCTTAAAAATTATCTTATTAATCAAACTTCCAACTATCTCCCGTGGTACTCCCAACATGGCTCAGAGTCTGGGAATGTTACTTTAACACGTGTATAATTATTGATGCTCAAATGGAGAAAGTAGTAGGAATTGCATAATTCAAATAGATAAACTCAAGGCTACTTCAGGAAACTAGCAGTTGTTTTAAAAGGAAGCAAGTGAATGGCTAGAAAATCAGAAATGACAGGCCCACAATTTCCTGACCTGCACTCACTGTGCTCAGCTCTCCTCACTGGTTTTGTGTGTCAAGGTAGTTTTAAAATCCAAGGTAGTACTCCTTTGTTTTATTGCCATATATTTATGGTAGGGATTTCCTACACTACAACAATGGCAACACTCCAAAAGCACTTCATTGGCTGTAATGCACTTTAGGAGTCCTGAGATCATGAACGGCACCATACAAATGCAATTTTACTTTGCCCTTTTCAGCCAATCTTTTAACCATGACACCAGTATAGGGTTTGTCTTGTAATGTTCCTGTCCTTTCTTCCCCCAATTCCATTAGTTTACAGGACCACACATGCTTGGTATTTAAGAGGCACGTTTGCCTTCTCAATGGCAATCGTCAGCTCACTCTCAGGTTGCTTCAGTTGAAGTACAATAGTGAGGCTGGTGAAAAAAAAATAGCATCCTCTTTTTCAGGGAAGAGAACCACCTGGCTTTTTACAGGATGTGTCCACAGAAATATGGTGAAGATTGCAAGCTCTGTGGATTAGGGCATCAATCCAGCCTGCAAATTTCCTCACTGTATCTTTGTGCTCCAGTATGCCACAGCAAACCTTCCAGTCTATGAGAATATGTGCAACATCACTGGTTTTCCTGATAATTCACAACATTTTACACATTTCACAGCCAGAAATGATGGTCATAGTGAAATAAAAATTGCCCATAAAATCCAGTCAACATCAGCAAGTCCAAATGACTTAACCTTTACATTGCATTATTGATGGTGCATATAGCACCAGTCTCACTGTTTCTTGATTGGGTGTTTTAGTTGATTAAGTTATGGTTTCAAAGATCACATATGTTAAAGATCTTGAAAGATATTTTTGTCCAGCTTCTTGCTGAAATGTTACTTTGTATTCTGTACATTAAAAGTATGCATGACTGCTTTATAATATGTTTGACTAAATCATTGGACATGACTTGCAACATTTCAAAAATCTTTAGCTTTACCCATTAGACACATTTCTGCTGATAGATTTAAATGGTTCTAAACCAGGTAACAAACTACATGTTTTGCACTGCTTGATACACCCTTCCCTAGAGGCAGCAAAACTGTTTAATATTTCACACCTTAAACTAATATATATTGTTTAGTAACGTGCATTGTATTCCACATTGAGTGTGTTTTTAAGAGAATGGTTTATTCATGTTTGTGAATTCCTGGGTCACCTTGTGTTATATAAACTCTCCAACCTCCCCTATAGGCTTCTTCATTGAAAATGATCAGATATGCAACACGGTGGCACAGCGGTTAGCACTGCAGCTTCACAGCACCTGAGACCCGGGTTTAATTCTGACCTTGAGTGACTGTCTGTGTGGAGTTTGCACTTTCTCCCTGTGTCTGCGTGGGTTTCCTCCAGGTGTTCTGGTTTGCTCCTGCAGTCCAAAGATGTGCAGGTTAGGTGGGGTTGTGAGGTTATGGGTGCTCTTTCGGAGTGTCAGTCAAACTCGGTGGGTCGAATGGCCTCCTTCTGCACTGTAGGGATTCTATGAATTTTATGGATGCTGTTTGCCTGTCCACCATCTCCAAAGCACAAGCTAAGAATGTGATGGAATACTCTTGCCTTGCCTGATGAGTGTGGCTCCAAAAACACTCAAGAAGCTTGACACCAATCTAGACAAAGCAGCCCACTTGATTGGCACCTTATCCATCACCTCCAACATCCGCTTCCTCCTCCTCTGACGCACAGTGACAGCAGCGTCTACTGTCTACAAGATGCATTGCAGGAACTCACCAAGGCTCCTTCAATAGTATCCTCCAAACACACAAACTCTACCAACTAAAAGGACAAGGGCAGCAGATGCCTGGAAACAGCATCACCTGCAAGCTCTCTACCAAGACACATATCATCCTGACTTCAAACTCACAGTTTGGTTTATCATTATCAATAGGTTAAAATTTTGAAACTCTGTGTCTCCCTAACAGTCCTGGAGATGTACCTACACCACATGACCTGCAACAGTTCAAGAAGATGGCTCAACACCACCTCTCAGAATCACAGAATTCCTACAGTGCAGAAGGAGGCCATTCAGCCCATCAAGTCTCCCTGAAAGAGCACCACAACTGAGGCCCACTCTCCTGCCCTATCCCTGTAACCTCACTTAAATTTTAGACACAAAGGTGCAATATAGCATGGCCAATTCACCTAACCTGCATATCTTTGGACTGTGGGAGGAAACCGGAGAACCTGGAGGAAACTCACGCAGGCACAAGGAGAATGTGCAAACTCCACAGTCACCCAAGGTCAGAATTGTCCTTCTCAATAGTAACTAGGGACAGGTTATAAATGCTCGCCTCGTCAGCAATGTTCACATCCCAAGTCCGAATAAAGAAAGTACAAAATAAAAATACTGCAGTTGCTGAAAACCTGAAATAAAATCAGAAAATGCTGGAAATACTCAGCAGTCAGGCGGCACCTGCAGAGGGAGAAATACAATTAACCTTTCAGGAGAATGACCTTGCATCAAAACTGGGTCATTGACATTAAACATTAATGCTTTCAATTGCTGTCTCCACAGATGTTGCCTGACTTGCTGAGTACATCCAGCATTTTCTGTTTTACTGCAGGATATCACATCTTGTGCTTTTTGAAGTTATGTAGAAGTTATCATCTACCTAGCTGCCTCCTGGCTGGCAGGAAAATCAGATTTACAAATGGAATATCTGTACAGAGCTTTATATCCCAGTTAAAATTTTCAGAACAAGAAGACTAAATTTTGGGTTGTTTTCAATGCAAATGCATTGTTTTACATAAACCTTTTACGGATTCTCGCTTTGGCATGTTTATGAGGGAATCAGGCACTGATATAATTTTGCACTTGTTAAATTGGTGTAAAAATCTTGTAGTCAGAACATCCTACTTCATTTTTACATCTTTGTTGCTGTATGGAGCAACCCACCAAATTTACTAATGCTGTAGGGGTGTAAAGATGTATATATCTCCGTTCAGTAGCTCCACTCCACAGAACACCCCAATGTTGTTCAGCCATTGTTCTCCATACATTAGACACTATCAACATGTGGTTAATTGGGAATCCAATTTCATTTCTGGTCAGTAAATCAAAAATGAGTAATGAGACACTGAGCGTGACTTAATCACCCCGTTGTTCCCAGCACAGACCTGGGTGCTCTGGTTAAATAGCACGATAAGGCCAAAATCATGATCAGCGCCGAGCGCGTGGTTTGCCATCGAACCTTTATTCATTTATTTAGCCTTTTATTCATATACAAGGAGCAAGAGGGTAACTAGAGAAAGGGTTGGCCCACTCAAGGACAAAGGAGGAAAGTTATGCGTGGAGTCAGAGAAAATGAGTGAGATTCTTAATGAGTACTTTGCAACGGTATTCACCGAGGAGAGGGACATGACGGATGTTGAGGTTAGGGATAGATGTTTGATTACTCTAGGTCAAGTCGGCATAAGGAGGGAGAATGTGTTGGGTATTCGAAAAGGCATTAAGGTGGACAAGTCCCCAGGCCCAGATGGGATCTATCCCAGGTTCCTGAGGGAAGTGAGAGAGGAAATAGCTGGGGCTTGAATAGATATCTTTGCAGCATCCTTGAACACGGGTGAGGTACCGGAGCACTGGAGAATTGCTAATGTTGGCCCCTTGTTTAAGAAGGGTAGCAGGGATAATTCAGATAATTATAGACCGATGAGCCTGACATCAATGGTAGGGAAGCTGCTGGAGAAGATACTGAGGGATAGGATCTATTCCCATTTGGAAGAAAATGGGCTTATCAGTGATAGGCAACATGGTTTTGTGCAGGGAAAGTCATGCCTTACCAACTGAATAGAATTCTTTGAGGAAGTGACAAAGTTGATTGATGAGGGAAGGGCTGTAGATGTCATATACATGGACTTCAGTACGGCATTTGATAAGGTTCCCCATGGTAGACTGATGGAGAAAGTGAAGTCTCATGGGATCCAGGATGTACTAGCTAGATGGATAAAGAACTGGCTGGGCAACAGGAGACAGAGAGTAGTAGTGGAAGGGAGTTTCTCAAAATGGAGAACTGTGACCAGTGGTGGTCCACAGGGATCCATGCTGGGACCACTGTTGTTTGTGATATACATAAATGATCTGGAGGAAGGTATAGGTAGTCTGATTAGCAAGTTAGCAGATGACACTAAGATTGGTGGAGTAGCAGATAATGAAGGGGACTGTCAGAGAATACAGCAGAATATAGATAGATTGGAGAGTTGGGCGGAAAAATGGCAGATGGAGTTCAATCCAGGCAAATGGGAAGTGATGCATTTTGGAAGATCCAATTCAAGAGCGAACTATACGGTAAATGAAAAAGCCCTGGGGAAAATTGATGTACAGAGAGATCTGGGTGTTCAGGTCCATTGTACCCTGAAGGTGGCTGCGCAGGTCGATAGAGTGGTCAAGAAGGCATACGGCATGCTTTCCTTCATCGGAAGGGGTATTGAGTACAAGAGTTGGCAGGTCATGTTACAGTTGTATAAGACTTTGGTTTGGCCACATTTGGAATACTGCGTATAGTTCTGGTCACCACAATACCAAAAGGATGTGGATGCTTTGGAGAGGAGGTTCACCAGGATGTTGCCTGGTATGGAGGGTGCTAGCAATGAAGAGAGGTTGAGTAGATTAGGATTATTTTCATTAGAAAGACGGAGGTTGAGGGGGGACCTCATTGAGGTCTACAAAAGCATGAGAGGTATAGACAGGGTGGATAGCAAGAAGCCTTTTCCCAGAGTGGGGGACTCAATTACTAGGGGTCACGAGTTCAAGGTGAGAGGGGAAAAGTTTAAGGGAGATATGCGTGGAAAGTTCTTTACGCAGAGGGTGGTGGGTACCTGGAACGCATTGCTGGCAGAGGTGGTAGAGGCGGGCATGATAGCATCATTTAAGATGTATCTAGACAGATACATGAATGGGCAGGGAGCAGAGGGACACAGATCCTTAGAAAATAGGCAACAGTTTTAGATAGAGGATCTGGATCGGCGCAGACTTGGAGGGCTGAAGGGCCTGTTCCTGTGCTATAACCTTTCTTTGTTCTTTGTTCCTTGAACCAGCCCGCTCCCAATGGCAATTCCAGATCTTGCCCAAATATGGCAAGCATATCATTAACCCCAATTAGCACCAATTTCAATCTCATTAGTGAGATTGAAGTAAAATGTAATCCCCTCCCGGGAATTAACTGGCTCCCCAGTGAGAAATCACGCGGGCGTCGTTTAGTACTCCTTTTTAAAAAGGAAGCTCAAGGGAACAGGAGATCAGGGGGATTGGGCTTGGTCAGGCGGTGGTCGCCCCTTGGCCAGGAGAGGGGTAGTTGAGGGACTTATCATTTGTGAGGCCTTCCAGACAATTGTGCCCAAAATGACCCTTAGAACTTTTCCCGTTAAATCACACCCGCTGTCTATGGGCATGTGATCCAAATATACACATTCTCACTGCAAACAGCAAGATGCACATTATCGTGTTCTGGATGAGGAATGGGTGGGGTGGGGAATGTCTGACACATCTCATACCTATGAGTACAAATTCTCAGCAATTACTCAGATGAAGTCAGAATATCGCTCACAACTGCTGGATCAAAATCTAGAAACTGCACTAGGTAGGGATTCTCCCATCGGGTGGCTAAGTCCCGATGCCGGCGTAAAAACGGGAGTGTTTTACTCTGGCATCAGTGCCCGTTCGGAGACCCAATTCTCCGGGCCACAGTGGGGTAGCACGGCACTGGAGCGGCCCACGCCGTTCCAGTTGCCGATCGCTGCGTCAACAAAGCGCCGCTGGGTCCGCGCATGCGCAGTTGGCCCGGCGCCAAATAGAGCATGCGCCTTCTTCCCCGCGCCGGCCCCGTCGCCATATGGCACAGAGCTACAGGAGCCGGCGCGGACGAAAGGGAGGCCCCCCCCGACAGAGAGGGTGGGCCCCGATTGCGGGCCAGGCCACTACGGAGGCCCCCACATGGGACGGAACCCCTCCCCCCCCCCCACAGGCGCCCCCTGACCCTTCAAGGCCAAGGTCCCACCGGTTCAGAGGATGTTAGAACGGTGCCGGCGGGACTCGGCTTTTTGTTGAAGGCTGCTCGGCCCATCCGGGCCGGAGAGTCGGCGCATACCCCGACCGGCGCCGCGCCAAACACGCCGGCCCCAGTGGTGCCGATTCTCGGCTCTGTGGAGAATCGCGTCCCGACATCGGGGCATCGGGCCGGCGTGGTGCGATTCGCGCGGCCTGCCGGCGATTCTCCGACCCGGCGGGGGGGGGTTGGAGAATTCCGCCCATGAAATAGGAACAGGGGCGAAATTCTCCCGAAACGGCGCGATGTCCGCCGACTGGCGCCCAAAACGGCGCCAATCAGACGGGCATCACGCCGCCCCAAAGGTGCGGAATGCTCCGCATCTTTGGGGGCCGAGTCCCAACATTGAGGGACTAGGCCGATGCCGGAGGAATTTCCGCCCCGCCAGCTGGCGGAAACGGCCTTTGTTGCCCCGCCAGCTGGCGCGGAAATGACATCTCCGGGCGGCACATGCGCTGGAGCGTCAGCGGCCGCTGACAGTTTCCCACGCATGCGCAGTGGAGGGAGTCTCTTCCGCCTCCGCCATGGTGGAGACCGTGGCGGAGGCGGAAGGGAAAGAGTGCCCCCACGGCACAGGCCCGCCCGCGGATCGGTGGGCCCCGATCACGGGCCAGGCCACCGTGGGGGCACCCCCTGGGGCCAGGTCGCCCCGCGATCAGGACCCCGGAGCCCAAGCACACCGCTCAAAAGGTGGTTTAATCCACGCCGGCGGGGCAGGCAATTTATCGGCGGGACTTCGGCCCATCTGGGCCGGAGAATCTAGCGGGGGGGCCCGCCAACCGGCGCGGCGAGATTCCCGCCCCCGCCGAATATCCGGTGCCGGAGACTTCGGCAACCGGCGGGGGCGGGAGAATGTCGCCCCAGGTGTAGGCGACTCAGCCCCTCACGCCTGCTCCACCATTCAACAAGGTAATAGCTGATGTGATTGTAATTTCAATTCCACATTCCTGCCCACCCCGATACCTTTCGCCCCCTTGTTAATCAAGAATTTATGTAACTCTGCCTTAAAAAGACCCTGCTTCCACTGCATTTTGAGGAAGAGAGTTCCAAAGACTCACCACCCTCTGAGAGAAAAAAAACTCCCCTCTCTCTGTGTCAAGTGAATGACCCCTTATTTTTAAACAGTGACCCTAATTCTAGATTCTCCAACAAGAGGAAACATCCTCTCCACATCCACCTCGTCAATACCCCTCAGGATCTAAAAACATTTGATCAAGTCGCCTCTTACTGTTCTAAACTCTAGTGGATACAAACCTAACCTCTCTTGCCTTTCCTCAGAAAGCAACCTGTCCATTCCTGTTATTAATCTAGTGAACCTTCTCTGAATGCTTCTAATGTATTTACATCTTTCCTTAAATGAGGAGACCAATACAGTACACAGTACTCCAGATGTGGTCTCGCCAATGCCCTGTACAACTGAAGCATAACTTCCCTACTTTTGTAGTCTGTTCCTCTCACAATAAATGACTACATTCTATCAGCTTTCCTAATTCTTGCGTTACCTGCAGACTAGCCTTTTGTGATTCATGCACCAAGTCACCCAGGTCCCTCTGCACTTCAGAGCTCTGCAATCTCTCACCACTTAGATAATAAGCTTCTCTTTCATTCTTCCTGCCAAAATGGACAATTTCACATTTGCCCACATTATACTCTATTTGCCAGATATTTGCCCACTCAATTAACCAATCTTTATCCCTTTTTAGCTTCTTAATGTCCTCTTCACACAGGGCTAAATCGCTGGCTTTGAAAGCAGACCGAGGCAGGCCAGCACAACGGTTCAATTCCCGTACCAGCCTCCCCGAACAGGCGCCGGAATGTGGCGACTAGGGGCTTTACACAGTAACTTCATTTGAAGCCTACTTGTGACAATAAGCGATTTTCATTTTCATTTCACAATTGGATTTCGTACCTATCTAAATTGTATATGTTTGTAAAGTAAGCGTACATGTAAGGTATGTTTATTTGTATTGTCTTCCCCTTCGCCATGTAGAATCCACCATAATTTGAGGATTACCAAATCACAATTTATGCCATGATTTTACTGCGGGGCTGTGTGAGGAGGCAGGCTCCAAGACTACCTCAGCTGGAACACAGATTGAATCCCATGCTGTTGGTGTTGTTCTGAACCACACACTTTGCATCTAGCCAATTGAGCCAACCATAACCATTAACCATAACGTGTTTTTAGCAACATTAACCGGTTAGTCATTTCTGTTGGACAACAATGTTTTGGTCTCATGAACACAGCAGTCTTTGAATGTGCCATTAGATTAAGGAAGCCAATTTTACTAAATTCAGGGAACAGGGCTCCATCATTTACACCTTATTAAGCTCCGAGTCTACGACACAAAAGAGATTAACATGCTGTGAACCCAACTGTCAACATAAAGGAGGGGAGGGCAGATCACTATTCCAAAAAAAACCCAAATAAAAGTCATTTTCGAGTTGCTCCTCTGTCCCAGACAGTCTAATACTTTCATGCTTGTGCCATTATTTCTCATTTGGGTCTCCTGGAAATTATTTAAAATGTTCTACACTTTATAGTCAGAATTGCATTTGTTGCTTATGCGCACTCCTGGCTTTACCTTGCCCTTTTTAAGAGCTGTCATTCTTCATATTTTTGAAGAATAAATGGCATCTATTATAAGGGTTCTTCTTTCTCATGTGCTCTATTCATACTTTATGGGTGATGCTGGATGAATAATACCTAAAGGCCAGTAGTATGCATTGAAATTTATGTATTGCACAATCATATTTTTGCTTTAGGTTGTGAGTGCTTTTCTATCTCTCTAATATTTTCAACAATTTGAGTGAAAATTTCTTGGGTGCACTCTGCGTGGTTCTTGTTAACATGCACCTTGATCTGCTCACTGTGTAAAACCATATTCTCTTTTTATACTTCTTGAACTTGTTTCTTCTGATTGGTAAGTGAGACATGTGTCTGGATTTTTCATGCCTTCATGGAAGAGCAGCTTCCAAGTTTCAAACATATGTTAATAAGCACGTAGTGTCATATAGAATTGGTTTACTGGCTCACTATTGCTCAGAATAACATGATGTTCATAATTCCCTGTGCGCTGAGTTCCTGACTTGGACTGTGCCATTGGTAGAACCACCCAGCTAAAGCTGGCCCATCTCCATAGGAAGGAAGAGAAAATTGAAACTATTACCCCAGGTTACTCTCACATGCTCAGAAGCCAGATCCAAAGCAGTACTGGCAAAGATATAATAGTAGGTCATCTGCTTACATTCCCAACTGGGGTTATTGTGCATGGCACAAGTGTGCGTATCAAGCTGCCAAAGTAAACATATTTAAAATATGAATTTAAAATATTTATTGTAGTGATTCATCACTGCATGTAACAAATATTGCCATAAATCACTTTAAATCATAATGTTTAAAGCTCTACGGTACAATTTATTTTTCATTTCAGTCATTTTTATAAAAGCGTGAAAAAAGGGATGAAACTTCACCTAATTCTGAGGACTGAAAAGCTGAATATAATTGTTCTATCCAAAACGGTAGACCTGCTAATCACTTCTCACAGAATATGATGATTTCATCCTGTTGCTCAAAATGCCCAAAAGATGCCTTTAGATTAAAAACTATTCTTCCAAAATCATTTTGTTATATTTTTATGTACAGTAGGAGTTTGTAAAATTAGAGACTTCAAAGCTGCCCCAAACTACACAATTAAAGTAATTTCTAGTTAAGACTTGGCACATTTTGAATAAATTAGCGCATCCAATACTCAGCAAAACGTTATCTTAAAAATTTAGAATGGTAAACTATTCCAGAAAGGTGGGAGAAAGAATAAACAGAATTCAATATTTACTGAATTTCCAGTGACATGCTTCACTTTGCGTGAAATATTCCTTGAAATCAGCCTGGTCAGTTTCTGTTAGTCGCTGTAGTGCCTGAGGCATCGAGAAACAGCCCATGATTTTGGATTAGAAAATAAGTGCAATTTGCAGATTTGCAAGAAGCATCAGGATTCACACATACAGCAACAGTTCACTATGCTTCCCTTTAGGTTGCAAAGGAAGCAACTGTCACTGATTTGATTTCTAAACTATGTGGGCCTGCCAAGTCTTAGCCTTTTCTAGCAAAACTGTCTATTTTTGTGTCAAAGTTTTAACTGTTTTCTGTATGCTCCTCTCTGAAATTGTCCCGCTGCCAGCAGTAAGATTTTATGATCAGAAAGAGTGAGAATAATTACAAATCCAAAACAATCATTATACAAATACAAATCTGCCCCGATTACATTCACTGTTTACGTCTCAGCTGTTTTTCTCTGTACCAGTTACATTGCTGCCAATTACTAAGTACAAACCATTGCTCTGAGTCTTGGTGTTAAAAAAATCTCCCCCTTGGTAAAAGGGTGACAGAGGCAGCTCTCAGTAACTATGCGAGGCAAAAATGTGGCATTTTAGAAAGCCGTTATTGGTAGCAGAGTAATGGAATTCTTTGTTTAAGATAATATTTGCTGAGGCATTTATTTATATCAGTAAAAAAAAGGTCAAAGTGAAAATAGTGCGTGCATTATATTGAGACATTTTTGTATTGCATAGAAAATATATATTTTAATTTTCTCAAAAAGTTGTACCATTGCCTGCCAATGTGCACATATTAAATTAATGTTTTTCAAAGGGAGATGGGGGTACGGTTTTCCATTTTTACAGAAGTCTGGGGCTGTACAAATGCGATCTTTGCAAATCTTTGTAATTAAGATATACACATCAAGGCGCCTTACCTATGCCATTTTAGCAATTTTACCCACTCATGATATTATAAGGAAATGCAACTTTGAATTGTTCCCTTTAGAAATATTTTTTTTAAGTGACCTAATTTTAGCTGACATTTGCGCTGGAGTGGATTTTTGATAAATTCAACTGAGTCAATATGGCAAAGACAAAAAACTAACTAGGAACGGGATCCCCTTCCAAACTGATCAAGTACATTTTCTAGCAAGTGAGCCATGAAGCAGCATTAATGCCATTTGAGGAAATGTCTGCTGACTGGACTATCCCACCCTTCCTGCTGAGGAAGATAGTATGGAGGGAGTGGCCTAAATTAGTGAACAAAAGTAAGGAATGGCTGGAATAAACCAACCAAAAAATGCTTCTACATGTTTGACATTGTAAATTTTAGAACAATACAATATCTCAGATACTAGGAAGCTGACATTCTCTGTTCTGCAAAGCAGTGAATCATTGGATGTGCGGCATCTGTGTTTAGAACAGTGGTGTGTGTGCTGAATTAATTATAAAGCAGTGGAATGAGTGCGCTTTTAGCTGTTATACTTGGCACTGTTTTTTTTTGTTTCCTTGAATGTTAACTCCGGATTTAATTCTGAGAAGTATGACTTGCGTATATTCATAGTTAGAGGAAAATAAGGAATAGATTATAGGTACGAATAAACAATTCTTTTGACTGGTTGAACACTATTGCAAACCCCACAATAAGCAGTTTCCCCAGACTCAAATTCTTTCATTGTTCTTTTTAAGTGCTACTGCTGTGAAGAGTCACACAGCAGCTACAAATAGATCTTTAAAAATGACGTTGAAACAAAATAAATGAATGCACAACTGAACCTTGTGAGAAAAATATACTGAATTAAATCTATTGTTACAACAATTAATGCAATGTTTTACAATGCAAAATTGCCTTTGATTTTGGGTGAAGAACGTGATTGGACCTTTCATCAGGTGTGAGGATTGCAATGCATGGTTCCCCCATGCCGTTCTTTTTGAGGAAGGTCGCGTGCAATCTTCGTGTGGTGTGCTTATCACCATGTTGTGATGTACAGACCAACACGAAGCAAGCTGCTGACTGTCTGCATGAGCAACATGGAGCCTTGTGTGTGTGGTTAGCATGGAACACAACTCACCTGTGTTAAAGGGGAGGTGCACTTTTAAAAAATGTATTCCATAAGACCATAAGACATAGGAGCGGAAGTCAGGCCATTCGGCCCATCGAGTCCACTCCGCCATTCAATCATGGCTGATTTCAACTCCATTTACCCGCTCTCTCTCCATAGCCCTTAATTCCTCGAGAAATCAAGAATTTATCAACTTCTGTCTTAAAGACACTCAACGTCCCGGCCTCCACCGCCCTCTGTGGCAATGAATTCCACAGACCCACCACTCTCTGGCTGAAGAAATTTCTCCTCATCTCTGTTTTAAAGTGACTCCCTTTTATTCTAAGACTGTGCCCCCGGGTCCTAGTCTCCCCTGCTAATGGAAACAACTTCCCTACGTCCACCCTATCTAAGCCATTCATTATCTTGTAAGTTTCTATTAGATCTCCCCTCAACCTCCTAAACTCCAATGAATATAATCCCAGGATCCTCAGACATTCATCGTATGTTAGGCCTACCATTCCTGGGATCATCCGTGTGAATCTCCGCTGGACCCGCTCCAGTGCCAGTATGTCCTTCCTGAGGTGTGGGGCCCAAAATTGCTCACAGTATTCTAAATGGGGCCTAACTAATGCTTTATAAAGCTTCAGAAGTACATCCCTGCTTTTATATTCCAAGCCTCTTGAGATGAATGACAACATTGCATTTGCTTTCTTAATTACGGACTCAACCTGCAAGTTTACCTTTAGAGAATCCTGGACTAGGACTCCCAAGTCCCTTTGCACTTCAGCATTATGAATTTTGTCACCGTTTAGAAAATAGTCCATGCCTCTATTCTTTTTTCCAAAGTGCAAGACCTCGCACTTGCCCACGTTGAATTTCATCAGCCATTTCTTGGACCACTCTCCTAAACTGTCTAAATCTTTCTGCAGCCTCCCCACCTCCTCCATACTACCTGCCCCTCCACCTATCTTTGTATCATCGGCAAACTTAGCCAGAATGCCCCCAGTCCCGTCATCTAGATCGTTAATATATAAAGAGAACAGCTGTGGCCCCAACACTGAACCCTGCGGGACACCACTCGTCACCGGTTGCCATTCCGAAAAAGAAGCTTTTATCCCAACTCTCTGCCTTCTGCCTGACAGCCAATCGTCAATCCATGTTAGTACCTTGCCTCGAATACCATGGGCCATTATTTTACTCAGCAGTCTCCCGTGAGGCACCTTATCAAAGGCCTTTTGGAAGTCAAGATAGATAACATCCATTGGCTCTCCTTGGTCTAACCTATTTGTTATCTCTTCAAAGAACTCTAACAGGTTTGTCAGGCACGACCTCCCCTTACTAAATTCATGCTGACTTGTCCTAATCTGACCCTGCACTTCCAAGAATTTAGAAATCTCATCCTTAACAATGGATTCTAGAATCTTGCCAACAACCGAGGTTAGGCTAATTGGTCTATAATTTTCCATCTTTTTCCTTGTTCCCTTCTTGAACAGGGGGTTACAACAGCGATTTTCCAATCCTCTGGGACTTTCCCGGACTCCAGTGACTTTTGAAAGATCATAACTAACGCCTTCACTATTTCTTCAGCTATCTCCTTTAGAACTCTAGGATGTAGTCCATCTGGGCCCGGAGATTTATCAATTTTTAGACCTCTTAGTTTCTCTAGCACTTTCTCCTTTGTGATGGCTACCATATTCAACTCTGCCCCCTTACTCTCCGGAATTGGTGGGATATTACTCATGTCTTCTACTGTGAAGACTGACGCAAAGTACTTATTTAGTTCCTCAGCTATTTCCTTGTCTCCCATCACAAAATTACCAGCGTCATTTTGGAGCGGCCCAATGTCAACTTTTGCCTCCCGTTTGTTTTCAATGTATTTAAAGAAACTTTTACTATCATTCCTAATGTTACTGGCTAGCCTACCTTCATATTTGATCCTCTCTTTCCTTATTTCTCTCTTTGTTATCCTTTGTTTGTTTTTGTAGCCTTCCCAATCTTCTGACTTCCCACTACTCTTTGCCACATTATAGGCTTTCTCTTTTGCTTTGATGCATTCCCTAACTTCCTTTGTCAGCCATGGCTGCCTAATCCCCCCTCTGATAACCTTTCTTTTCTTTGGGATGAACCTCTGCACTGTGTCCTCAATTACTCCCAGAAACTCCTGCCATTGCTGTTCTACTGTCTTTCCCACTAGGCTCTGCTCCCAGTCGATTTTCGTCAGTTCCTCCCTCATGCCCCTGTAGTTACCTTTATTTAACTGTAACACCTTTACATCTGATTCTACCTTCTTTCTTTCAAATTGGAGATTGAATTCTAACATATTATGATCACTGCCTCCTAAGTGCTCCCTTACTTTAAGATCTTTAATCAAGTCTGGCTCATTACATAACACTAAGTCCAGAATGGCCTGTTCCCTCGTGGGCTCCATCACAAGCTGTTCCAAAAAGCCCTCCTGTAAACATTCAATGAATTCCCTTTCCTTGGGTCCACTGGCAGCATTATTTACCCAGTCCACCTGCATATTGAAGTCCCCCATGATCACTGTGACCTTGCCTTTCTGACATGCACTTTCTATTTCGTGGTGCATTTTGTGCCCCCGGTCCTGACCACTGTTAGGAGGCCTGTACATAACTCCCATTATGGTTTTTTTGCCTTTGTGGTTCCTCAACTCTACCCACACAGACTCAACATCATCTGACCCTATGTCATTTAGTGCTATTGATTTAATTTCATTCCTAATTAACAAGGCAACCCCGCCCCCTCTGCCCACCTCCCTGTCTTTTCGATAGGTTGTGAATCCCTGGATGTTTAAATGCCAGTCCTGAACCCCCTGCAACCATGTCTCTGTGATGCCTACCACATCATACCTGCCAGTCACAATCTGGGCCACAAGCTCATCTACCTTGTTCCGTACACTGCGCGCATTTAAATATAGCACCTTTAATTCTCTATTGACCGTCCCTTTTTGTTTTCTTAGTGTGGTGGACCTTGGTTTACTGAGCCTTTCCATACACTGTGTCATATTTTGTGGGATGGGGACTATCGTAACCTCTCCTGGGTTTTGTCTTTTCGTGCTTTTTTGTATTCCTAAGCAGCTACGCTTCCCACTGATTACTTCACCTCTTGGTTCCCTGACTTTCCCTTCCCCCCCCAATCTTTAGTTTAAAGTCCTATTGACCACCCTATTTATTCTTCTCGCCAGAACACTGGTCCCAGCTCGGTTCAGGTGAAGACCATCCCAACGGTATAGGTCCCCCCTGTCCCAAAACTGATGCCAGTGTCCCATGAAAAGGAACCCCTCTTTCCCACACCACTCTTTCAGCCACGTGTTAACTTCCCTTATTCTTGCCTCCCTATGCCAATTTGCACGTGGCTCGGGCAGTAATCCGGAGATTATGACCCTTGAGGACCTGTTTTTTAATTTGAATCCTAGCTCTTTATAATCTCTAAACAGGTCCTCTTTCCTAGACTTGCCTATGTTGTTGGTACCGACATGGACCACAACAACTGGATCCTCCCCCTCCCTCTCCAGTATCCTTTCAAGCCGGTCAGAGATGTCCCGCACCCTAGCACCGGGCAGGCAACATACCATGCGGGACTCTTTATCCTGCTCACAAAGGATACTATCTATCCCCCTGATAATAGAATCCCCTACAACTACAACTTGCCTATTTACTCCCTCCCCTTGAATGGCCTGCTGAACCATGGTGCCTTGGTCAGCTGACTCATCCTTCCTGCAGCCCTGTTCGCCATCCACACAGGGAGCAAGTGCCTCATACCTGTTGGACAGAGTCAAGGGCTGAGGCTCCTGAGTTCCTGACTGCTGGTTCCCTTTACCTGCCTGACTTGCAGTCACACCCTGCTGTCCCTGGCCACTGGCAGGATTTAAACTACTTACTCTGACAGGTGTGACTGCCTCCTGAAACACAGTGTCCAGGTAAGTCTCCCCCTCCCGGATGTGCCTCAGTGTTTGAAGCTCAGACTCCAGCTCATCAACTCTGAGCCGGAGCTCTTCGAGCAGCCAACACTTACTGCAGATGTGGTCGCTGCAGCTCGCAATGGGATCTGCCAGCTCCCACATCAAGCAGCTCAAGCACATCACCTGACCAGCCATCACTAATTAATTAATTAGTTTAATTTAAGTTTATGAGTTTAGCTGTGTTTTTTTTTAAATTTGGGGCAGATTTGCTATCAACCACTCAGATCACAGCTTCCCTCTGACGTCACTTTTGGGGGAAAAACTGGAAAACAGGAAGTTTCTGTTAGGTTTTTATACTCACAGAGACTGCTCCTCCTCCTCCGAACGGCTCCCGAAATTAGGCCCGAAGAAAGAGAGAGAACAAAACAGTAGGAAAAAAGCACCTTCTCCCACTCTTCACCGAATTACCTCACTGCACCAAATTCTCACTCAGTCTGTATCTCTCTCACTCAGGCTGTGTGTCCTTGACCTGCGCAATGCTTCATATTCATGGGATGTGGGCGTCTCTGGTTGGGCCAGCATTTATTGTCCATCCCTAATTGCCCAAAACTGAGTGGGCTGCGAGTCCATTTCTGAGGGCATTTATGAGTCAACCACATTGCTGTGGATCTGGAGGGTCTAGGGGGCCAGTTTAGCTCAGTGGGCTAGACAGCTGGTTTGTGATTCAGAACAAAGTCAGCAGAGTGGGTTCAATTCCCGTACTGGCTGAGGTTATTCATGAAGGCCCTGACTTCTCAACCTTGGCCCCTCACTTTGGGTGTGGTGGTCCTCAGGTTAAACCACCACCAGTCAGCTCTCCCCTCAAAGGGGACTATGGCAACTTTACCAGATCTGGAGTCACATGTCAGCGAGACCAGGTAAGGGTGCCACAGATAGGATTACAGCAGCTGGTGGACCATCACTGGAAGGTTTTTAGGGGGGGGGGGGGGGGGATAAAGACAGACATTTGTATCTCCTGCCTGATGTAAGAAGTTGGAAGAGTGAATAAGCTGGGTGGGAGGGGTCTTTTATTATGCTGCCCGCTTTCCCAAGGCAGCAGGAGGGGTAGACATAAGGCTGTGTTCATGACTCTCTGTATATTCTTACTGTCTTGGGCCGAGCAGTTGCCATACCAGGCTGTGATGCAGCCAGATAGGATGCTTTCTATGGTGCATCTGTAAAAGTTGATAAGAGTCAATGTGGACATGCTGAATTTCCTTCATTTCCTGAGAAAGTTAGCACTGTTGTGCTTTCTTGGTCGATGTCGGTTGACCAGGAAAGATTTTTGGTGATGTGCACACCTAGGAATTTGAAGTAGTCAACTATCTCCACCTTGGCACCATTAATGCAGACAGGGGTGTGTATTATACTTTGCTTCCTGAAGTCAATGACCAGCTCTTTAGTTTTGCTGACAGTGAGGGAGAGGTTGTTGTCGTTACACCACTTTACTAGGTTCTCTATCTCCCTCCTGTACAGTGACTCATCATTGTTCGAGGTCCAAACCACTACGGTTGTGTTATTAGCAAATTTGTAGATGGAGCTGGAGCCAAATGGTGCCGCACAGTTGTGTGTGTATAGGGAGTATAGTAGGGTAAGTATGCAGCCTTGCGGATCCCGGTATTGAAGACTATTGTGGATCAGGTGTTGTTGTTTATCTTTACTGATTATGGTCTATGGGTCAAGAAGTCGAGGATCCAGTTGCAGAGGGAGGAGTCAAGTCCTAGATTTTGGAGCTTTGGCATCTGCTCTGGACCGGTTGTGGCGGTATGCGAATTGCAATGGATCAAGACATTCTGGGAGTATGGAGTTGATGTGTCTCATGACCAACCTCTCGAAGCACTTCATAATGATTGATGTCAAGTTCACCAGACGGTAGTCGTTGAGGCACATTGCCTGGTTCTTCTTTGGCACTGGTATGATGCTGGTCTTCTTGAAGCAGGTAGGAACCTCAGAACAGAGTAGGGAGAGGTTGAAGATGTCCACGAACACATCTGCCATCTGGTTTGCGTAGGATCTGAGTTCACGACCAGGAACCCCGTCAGGTCCCGTCGTTTTCCAAGGGTACATTTTCAAGAAGAGTGATCTGACTTCGGAAGCTGTGATGGTGGGTATGGGTGTGTTCAAGGCTGCTGAGACAGTTGACAACGGTTTGATGGTTTTGTACTCGAACCAAGCATAAGAATGCATTGAGTTCATCAGGGAAGGGTGCGCAGCTGCAGGAGATTCAACTCGGCTTCGCTTTGTAGCCCGTTATGTTGTTTAAGCCTGACCACGACCGATGAGAGTACGTGATGTTAGTCTGTGACTCTAGCTTAGTCTGATATTGTCTCTTGACATCCCTGATGACTTTGTGGAGGTCGGACTTGGATTTCTTGTATAGGTCAGGGTCGCCGGTCTTGAACATCTCAGATCTGACGTTCAGTAGGGAGTCAATGTCCCGATTAAGCCGTGGTTTCCGTTTGAAGAACGTACATACTACCTTCTTTGGCACGCCGTCTTCTACACACTTGCTGATGAAGTCTGTGACGGTGGTGGCATACTCTTTTAGGTTGGTCGCTGACTTCTTAAATATGGACCAGTCCACTGACTCCAAGCTGTCACGTAGGAGCTCCTCTGTTGCCTCGGCCCAGCACTGCACGACCTTCTTAACCGGATTCTCTCGCTTAAGTTTCTACTTGTATGCCGGGAGGAGGAGCACGGACTTATGGTCCGATTTACTGAAGTGCGTTCGGGGAATGGATCAGTAGGTGCCCTTGATTTTTGTGTAGCAGTGGTCAAGAGTGTTGCCGCTTCTGGTGGGACAGGAGATGTGTTGGTGCACATTTGGCTGTACACTTGATTGGGCAGGTTGAAGTCCCCGGCCACGATGAACAAGGCCTCCGGGTGTTCTGTTTCAATGTTATTTATAGCGGTCCACAATTCGTCAAGCGCCTTCTTCACTTCCGCCTGGGGTGGGATGTAGACCGCTATGACAATGTTTGAAGTGAACTCACGTGGAGGTTAGTACTGGCGACACTTTACAGTCAGGTATTCCAGGTGTGGGGGCAGTAGTTCGCCAGGGTCGCTACATCCGATCACCAGGAGAAGTTGATGAGGAGGCAAACCCCTCCACCCTTCGCTTTGCCCGAAGATGCCGTGCGGTCCATAGGACATAGAACATACAGTGCAGAAGGAAGCCATTCAGCCCATTGAGTCTGCATCGACCCACTTAAGCCCTCACTTCCACCCTATCCCCGTAACCCAGTAACCCATCCTAACCTATTTGGCCACTAAGGGCAATTTATCATGGCCATCTACCTAACCTGTACGTCTTTGGGCTGTGGGAGGAAATTGGAGCACACTGAGGAGCCCACGCAGACATGGGGAGAACGTGCAGACTCCGCACAGACAGTGACCCAGCGGGGAATTGAACATGGGACCCTGGCGCTGTGAAGCCAAGGTGGTAGCCGCTTGTGCTACCATACTGCCCATCTGGTGTATTGAGAAGCCTTCAGGTTGTATGGCAATTCCAGTCAGGCAGGGGTGAGTTCAGCAGTGAGTGATGCCACTGGATCTAATGTCATTGAGAACATTTAGGATGGCAGGATGTTCCTGCCTTATGTACCTTCTTAAATCTCAAGGCCCAAACTTTTTCCAGATAGTAAATAGTTTTAACTTTAACCTTGAGAGATGATCTTCACTTATTGTTTCCTGGGGTTATCATGGACAACCAAGTAGACCTCTGGAAAGGACAAGGATGAATTGATAGCCCAAAGGAATTAACGTATCTGATATACAAGACTCCACCATGAGATGGATGCCCCAAGGACCTAGGCAAATATTACAGGATTGGTCTAATATTAAAAAAATGTTGGGCTCCTGACAGGTTTTCTGTCTGCACCAGGCAGCATCCAGAGGAGGGGGGGGGGGGGAATAAGCCACGCTCCTACAGGAGTTGGGCACATGCCAAAATTTAAAATTCACTTATTGTCTCTCGGAGATCAGGGAGTAAGTCGGCCCTGCAAAATAAATTTAGCAGTTGAAATCTGCAGGAACAAAAATGGATGCCTTGCATTTGATCCACTCTTGGTTGGGGATTGGAATTGAAAGTTAAAAATCCATTGTGGCACTGCTATAGTGTCGTCGTTACTATTGTATACCAGTGTTACTGAGATGATGATGTGTGATAGAATCCTGCCTTATCACTTTATTTGGTGATGCCAGACCAGTTTTTGATCTTGGTAATTGCCAGTTGATGTCTTACACCCGTGATTTCAGTAAAGTTTTGTGCAATAGGAGCGTTTACCAGGAACTCAACTGAATATCTGTGGCTTATGGCAATGTTTTTGGTATTCAGCAATAATTATAACAGAAGGCAGCAACAGAATTAGAAGTGGATTGAGGGTTGCGGCCCTGAGAGTTTGGGGGCAATGGAGGAGACACGTGGGAGCAGAGGGAGCATCGGTCTGGTCTCCAATCTGCAATAATCACCGGTTTGCACCGGGGAGGCTAGATGGAGGGTTCCAGAGATGGCAGAGAGCTGGGATCGAGAGGATGGGAGATATGTTTATAGAGGGGAGCTTTTCCAGACTGAGGGAGTTGGAGGAGAAATTTGAATTGGTGGGAGGGAACGGGTTTAGGTGCCTGCAGGCGCGGGACT
Source organism: Scyliorhinus torazame (assembly GCF_047496885.1). Taxonomy (NCBI): domain Eukaryota; kingdom Metazoa; phylum Chordata; class Chondrichthyes; order Carcharhiniformes; family Scyliorhinidae; genus Scyliorhinus; species Scyliorhinus torazame. Next base: position 78,703,222 of record NC_092715.1, read on the forward strand.
TCCTACGCAGGCAGGTCTCAACCTTCCTGCTCCTACCACCAAGGGGGATACAGGACAGGATAGTTTCCAGAATGCGGGTGGCAGAAGGGAGAGTTTCGGACATTTGTAAGGAACTCATGGAGTCAGAGGAAATGCAGACCGAGGAGCTGAAACACAAATGGGAAGAGGAGTTAGGGGGGGAGATAGAGGACGGTCTCTGTGCGGACGCTTTGAGCAGAGTCGATTCCACTGTCACATGACAGTGGCCCAGATGAGCAGGTTCTTTGGGGTAGAAGATAGGTGCGCAAGGTGTGCGGGAGGACCAGCGAACCATGTTCATATGTTCTGGGCATGTTTGAAGCTTAGGGGAGTTTGGCAGGGGTTTGCGGATGTCATGTCCAAGGTGTTGAAAACAAGGGTGGCGCCGAGTCCAGAGGTGGTGATTTTCGGAGTGCCGGAAGACCCGGAAATCGAGGAGGAGGAAGAGGCAGACGCTCTGGCCTTTGCCTCTCTGGTAGCCCGGAGACGGATATTATTAGCTTGGAGGGACTCAAAGCCCCTGAAGTCGAAGACCTGGTTAACTGACATGGCTAGCTTTCTCTGTCTGGAGAAAATCAAGTTCGCCTTGAGAGGGTCAATGTTAGGGTTGTTCCAGAGGTGGCAGCCGTTTGTCGACTTCTTTAGGGAAAATTAACCGTCAGCAGGAAGGGGTTGGGGTTTAGTTTAGTATAGAGTAGGGTGTTAGAAAAGGTGGGACCTGTGAGGGAGGAAGACGGCTTTTGCACTATGTTTATATTTGTATGTACACTCTTTCTTTTGTTATTGTTATAAAACCATAAATACCTCAATAAAACTTTTAAACTTGCCTCACATCTGCCTGGCATTGTTAAATCATGATATTTTACAAGGTGCCCAAAATTCTAACCTTTTTGTTTTCACTTGTGATAATACAAAGAATTGAATACCAAGATGCTGAGAAGGAGTTTGGGTTTCCTTCAATAATGCCTGTTTATTGTGGCAACTTTTGATCATGAAGCATCAGGCCTGCCTGGACCAAGGATAATTACCACATCTTTACTTTATTCTTAGTTCACTTAGTCAGAGTGGAATTAGATCACAGCAAAAGAGGGAAATTGCTTGTAGCTGAAGAGCTCTTGTCAAATAAATCAAAGAATATATTAAAGAATTTTGGAAAAGGATCCAAGAAATCTGTAAGGCTTTGCTATTTTTGTTGCGGAAACGGTTAGCAATGTTTACTTGGAAGAAGAAAAATGATGTGGAGACATGGCAACAATAGGAAACAAAAACAAAAAATGCTGGACAATCTCAGCAGGTCTGACAGCATCTGTGGAGAGAGAAGGGAGCTAACATTTTGAGTCTGGATGACTCCTTGTCACAGCTAGGGTCAGAATTATACTGTAATGGTGGGGTGCGTGGAGCGGTGGGACTGGATAGGGGGCTAGCAAAAGGTGGAGATTGGCAGGGATGTCGAGGACAGCAGACAAAAAGAATGTAAATGGGGGTGATTAAGACTAAGAAGGCTGCTGATAGTGGTGAGAGACAAGCTGCAAAAAGACACCACAAAGACAATCTGTTAGTTGGGGCCAGCTACCAGGCATAAAACCTACAGGTGTAAAAACTCAAGGGGCGGGATTCTCCATCCAGCGACGCCGGAATCGCGAACTGCGATTGGCGGAGAATCGCACGTGCGGAGAAAATCGTGGCCAGAGCCAGGTGCCCAACAGAATACCATGCTCTGGTGCCGCAACAGCGACGTCAATGTCTTTTATCCGCAGGTACAGTAAACGCCGTTGGCATGTGATCAATGGGTCTGACATGGTATTCTCCAGGGCTGCCGCGATGCTCCACCTCTGCCAGGAAGAATTACCGATGGCGAGTATCTCCTGTAGTTTTACAAATCGGGAAACAGGCGCCGTGGCTGATGAGAGAGAGAGAGAGAGGAGGTAGGATATGCAGAGGCACAACTGTAGGCTGGCTGGGGGTTCCGGGGGGGGGACATCTGCCAGGGCCAGGAGGGAGCAGTGTGGGGTGATGGGGAGTGACTAGGGATTGGGTTGTGGGGTTGGGGTGGCCCTCCAGGCACAGATTGCCATCACCATGGCCTGCAAGGCAGCTATCTTGCTGCGCACTACCCCACTGACCGCCCACAGTGGCCCGTGGTTGTGCCATATGGGTGCCCCCAACCCACCAACCCGCACTTCAGCCCCGACCCGCCACACCACCACCTCGCACCCACAACGAGGCGCCACCCACCAACGGAGCAACACACAGTCCACCCAAGGGGAACGCCCACAGGAAGGCATGTACCACTGGCATGGACGTGTGCCTGTCAGTAGGGATGGATGCCAGGGCCAGAGGTATACCGAAGGGGCCGGGGTGAGGTGCAGAGGACAGAATACAAGGGAGAGTGGCTGGTAGTTGGCGTCAGGAACACAGGAACACAAGAAATAGGAGCAGGAGTAGACAACACGGTCCATCAAGCCTGCTCCACCATTCAATGTGATCATGGCTAATCTTGGGCTTCAATTCCACTTTCGCGCCTGCTCCCCTTGACCCTTGATCCCATGAGAGACCAAAAACCTGACCATCTCAGCCTCAAATGATGGAACATCCACAACATCTAGGGTAGAGAATTCCAAAGACTCACAACACTTTGAGTGAAGACATTTTTCTTCATCTCAGCCCTAAAGGATCGGGACCCTAACACTGATAATGTGGTCCTGTGTTTTACATTCCGCAACCAGCAGAAACATCTACTCATCAAGCTCCTTCAGAATCCTATATGATTAATGAAATCGCCTCTCATTCTTTTAATCTCCAGAGGATATAGACTGTCCTTATTCTTCTTCTCACCACAGCACAACCCCCTGATCCCAGGAACCAATTTGGTGAACCTTTGTTGTACCGCCTCCAGTGGATGTATATTTTTCCTTAAATATAGAAATCAAAACTGACCACAGTATTCCAGATGTGGGGCGAAATTCTCCCGAAACGGCGCGATGTCTGCCGACTGGCGCCCAAAACGGCGCCGATCAGACGGGCATCGCGCCGCCCCAAAGGTGCGGAATGCTCTGCATCTTTGGGGGCCGAGCCCCAACATTGAGGGGCTAGGCCGACGCCGGAGGGATTTCCGCCCCGCCACTGGGGGGTCGGAGAATGACGCCCCTGGTCTCACCAAAACCCTGTACAATTTTAGCAAGAATAATTTATTCCTCTACTCCGATCTCCTTGCAGTAATGGCCAACATACTGTTTGTTTCCCTCATTCCTTGCTTCACCTGCATGCTTACTTTCTGTATTTCTTGTAATAGCACATCCAAGACTCGCTGAACATCAACATTTACAAGTTTCACACCTTTTTAAAAAAAATCTGATTTTCTATTCTTACAACCAAAATGAATAACTTAACACTTCCCCATATTATACACCATCTGCCATCTTGTTGCCCACTGACTTAACCTGTCTATTTCTCTCTGCTGCCTCTCTGTGCCATCCCCACAGCTTACCTTTCCACTTAGCTTTGTATCATCAGCAAACTCTCCGTCTCTTTATCTAAATCATTAATATAGGTTGAAAATTGTTGCGTGCCCAGCACTGATTCTTGTGACGCTCCACTAATCGCAGCCTGCCAACTTGAAAATGCCTTGTTTGTGCCCACTCTCTGCCACCTGTATGTTAACCAACCTTCTATCCATCCCACAACTCCATGAGCCCTTATCTTGCCTATTAACCTTTTGTGTGACACTTTATCAAATGCCTTTTGGAGATCCAGGTGTGCTATATCTACCGGTTCCCCTTGATGTACCCTACAAGTTACATTCTCAAAAACCTCCAATAAATCGGTCAGATAGGATTTCCCTTTTGTAAAGCCTTGTTGACTTGTACTAATCATATTATACTTTTCTAAGTTCCTTTTTAAGATTTCCTTAATAGATTCCAGCATTATCCCAATGGCTAATGTAGGCTAACTGGCCTAAGTGGTGTTACATTTGCTGACGCCCAATCCAGTGGGACCATTCCCAAATCTAATCAATTTTGGAAAATCATAGCTAGCAGCTCCACTATCTCTGTAGCTATCTTTTATAGAACACTGGGTGCAGGCCACCAGGTCCCAGCTATTTGACATATTTTAGTCTCTTAAATTTCTCCAAATACGAATGTTAATTACATCGGTTTCATTACTCGTTTTAGCCCCAGGTTATCCTCTATTTCTGGTATGCAACTTGTTTCTTCTACTTGTGAGTTAAAGACAGGGACAAAATATTTGTTCAATGTCTCTGCCGTTTCCTCATTCCCCACAATAAGTTTTTCCTATCTCTGCTTCTATGGGACCAAAGTTTACTTTAGCTACTCTCTTCCTTATTACACATCTGAGTATTGTTAAAAAAAGAGACATGGAATACTCAAGTTCTGCACTACCAGCTGACTTTTTAATATATACTTGTAAAAGTTCTTACAACCTGTTTTTATATTTCTGTCATGTTTACTCTCATATTTTTCCCTTTTTATCAACTTTTGGCGGCCTTTTGCTGGTTTCTAAAACACTCCTAATCCTCAGATTTACTATTCTTTGCAACATTTTCAGTGCATTCTTTTAATCTAATATTATTCTTAGTTTCCTGAGTGAGCCACAGATAGGTCTTTCTTGATGAGTTTTTATTTTTCGTTGGAGTGTATTTTTGTTGATCGTTTTGAATTTGTTATAACCTGCCTGCTTACCACTGGTTGGGGACGAATGGCAATCCCACAATCCTTAGGGAGTATGAGCTTCCCCAATGAGGGGGGTGGAGAAACCATTAGTAGAGTCCCTGCATAAATAGAGCTGGCCAGTATGGAACTAGCTAGAGAGGAGAGAGCAGCATGGGAGTACTGCTGCTGCTGCTCCTGTTGTATATATATGTAATTGTAAATAAATGTTATTTTTTTCTATTCTACAAACTCGTGCTGGATTCTTCGTGGCCCTCACAAAACTGGCGACGAGGGTTAAAGTGGATAGCTGTCTACGCTGCTGAAGCCACCTCCCTGGATTTTTGTTGGATACAGGTTGGAAGTTATTTTTCCAACCTCATTATGGATGTTTGGATGTCTTTGATGCTGCGCTGGAAAGTTGGAACCAGTACGCACAACGGATGCGTTACTATTTCCGGGCAAACAACATCACCGAGAACGAACGACAGGTGGTCATTTTGCTCACCACCTGCAGCCCGCATACGTTTGGAGTGATAAGGGGCGTCATTCTCCGACCCCCCGCCGGGTTGGAGAATCGCCGGGGGCTGCCGTGAATCCCGCCCCCGCCGGTTGCCGAAGTCTCCGGTACCGGATATTCGGCGGGGGCGGGAATCGGGCCGCGCCGGTTGGCGGGCCCCCCCGCTCGATTCTCCGGCCCGGATGGGCCGAAGTCCCGCCAATAAATTGCCTGTCCCGCCGGCGTAAATTAAAGTACCTATTTACCGGCGGGACAAGGCGGCGTGGACGGGCTCCGGGGTCCTGGGGGGGCGCAGGCCGATCTGACCCTAGGGGGTGCCCCCACGGTGGCCTGGCCCGTGATTGGGGCCCACCTATCCGCGGGCGGGCCTGTGCCGTGGGGGCACTCTTTCCCTTCCGCCTCCGCCATGGTCTCCACCATGGCGGAGGCGGAAGAGACTCTCTCCACTGCGCATGCGCGGGAAACTGTCAGCGGCCGCTGACGCTCCCGCGCATGCGCCGCCCCGACATGTCATTTCCGCGCCAGCTGGCGGGGCAACAAAGGCCGTTTCTGCCAGCTGGCAGGGCGGAAATGCCTCCGGCGCCGGCCTAGCCCCTCAATGTTGGGGCTCGGCCCCCAAAGATGCGGAGCATTCCGCAGCTTTGAGGCGGCGCGATGCCTGTCTGATTGGCGCCGTTTTCGGCGCCAGTCAGCGGACATCGCGCCATTTGGGGAGAATTTCGCCCAAGGAGCCTTACATACCCAGCTGCGCAGGACACCAAGATGTTTGCTGAACTCGGGACTTTAGTGGGACAACATTTTAACCCAACCCCGCCCACGATAGTCCAACATTTCCGGTTTAATACCGCTGTTAGGAGCACTGTGACTATAGTGAGACCTTGTCAGAAATGTTACGCGACCATTTGGTTTGCAGTATTAACAACGCGGCCACTCAGAGAAAGTTGTTAGCCGAGCCAACATTGACTTTTCAACAGGTCATTCAAATAATATTGTCCCGCGAGAGCGCAGAACGGGGAGTGCAGGAGCTACAGGGAATGGAGGTGCATGCCTTGGGGCACAACCCCTTCCATCCAAAAGCATCTCCCCGCACCCCTGCGGTACCTTGGGCGGGGCGGCGTCCGGATCAACGCCAGTGGCCGCTGGACATTCCTCCCCAAAGGGAGCCTTCTCCAGAACTGATGGATGAGGAGCCATGTCAGTGTCGGACTTGTGGGCACCGACCCCATCGCGGACGCCGGTCGTGGGGGCACCAGAGGTGCCATCGTTCCGGCAGAAACTGAGGCCAGCCCAGGGGGTGTGCCTTCCATTTGGATGAACCTGCGGCAACTACTCCCGAGGACGTGGAGACGGAGGATGACTGCCTGCAGCTGCATTGTGTGGCAGCTCCCCGTGTGACCCCCATTAAGGTGACAGTACGGGTCAATGGTCTCCCGTTTGAGATGGAGATGGGCACTGGCACAGTGGTCTCCGTGATCGCCCAGAGGACATTCAACCACATTAGGCAGGGTATACAGACCCTTACATTAACTGATACACAGGCCAGGTTGGTCACCTACATGGGGGAACCATTGGACTTTGCAGGAACTACGATGACCCTGATGCACAATCAATAACCTCAGAAACAAGATTGGAGACAATTGAAGGCTTTAATACGCTAGATGTTTCCCCCAGCAAGGCAGGTACAGAAGAAAGCTGCTGGGGTGGCACGGGCTCTTATACCCTGCCTTGCAGGGCGGAGCAGGGTGGACCTCTGCCACCCCGGGTTCACTCGATTTTTCCACTTCATCAAGACCCGCAACCTGCCCTACTCCATCGAGGAGGTCAGGACAGCCACCAGGAATTGCCAAATCTGCGCGGAGTGCCATCCGCACTTCTATAGGCCAGAGTGACACCGAAGGGAACCCTTAAGAAGTGATAGAGCCGCCCATCTGCCTCGAAGGCAGTATATTTGCGGTCACTAGTACCAATGGGGAGCTGGTGGTAGGCGGACTTGAGATCCACCATGGAGAAGACCTCATAATGCGCGATCCTGTTTACCAGGTCGGATATGCGGGGGAGAGGGTACGCGTCCAGCTGTGTAAACCTGTTGATGGTCTGACTGTAGTCGATGACCATCCTATGCTTTTCCACGGTCTTTACCACCACTACTTGAGCTTTCCAGGGGCTGTTACTGGCTTCAATGACCCCTTCCCTCAGTAGCCTTTGGACCTCTGACCTAATAAAGATCCGGTCCTGGGCATGTACCGTCTGCTCCTAGTGGCGACGGGTTTGCAATCCGGGGTGAGGTTCGCAAACAGGCAAGGCGGGTCGACGTTAAGGGCCGCGATGTCGCAGACAGTAAGGGGAGGTATAGGGCCGCCGAATTTGAAGGTCAGACTTTGAAGGTTACACCGGAAGTCTAAACCCAGGAGTGTAGCCGCGCAGAGGTGGGGAAGGCTGTAGAGGCGGATGTTTTTGAACACCCTTCCCTGGACTGTGAGATTTGCTGCACAAAACCCCTTTATCTCCACTGAGTGTGAACCGGAAGCCAGGGAGATTTTTTGATTAATGGGGTGGATGAGGAGAGAACAGCGCCTTACCGTGTCAGGGTGTATGAAGCTCTCCGTGCTCCCAGGGTTGATTAGGCAGGACGTCTCGTGCCCGTTGAGAGAATACGGTTGTCGTAGCAGTTGAGAGTGTTCGAGGCCGAGACTGATCCAGAGTCACCGATGCTAATCGCAGCAGTTGAGAGTTCTCTTCGGGCAGTGCGTGGTCAGCCGAGCTGGGGTCCTGGGGGTTCATCCAAGATGGCGGCTCCCATTGGTCGCACATGGCTGGGGCTGCACAAAATGGTGGCGCCCATCCCTTCAACGTGGCGTCCGCTGAACAAGATGGCGTCGCCCGGGGTCGGCACGTGGCCCTGGAATATGAAGATGGCGGCGACCGCTGGCCACACGGGGGCCCGTGGAGAAGTTTGTGGTTGAGGTCCGCATTCGCCGCCAGAGACCGCGGCAACCGCCCGGGCCTGGCATACCCCCACGAAATGGCCCTTTTTGCTGCATCCCTTGCAGGTGGATGCGCGGGCCGGGCTGCGTTGGCGGGGGTGCTTGGCCTGCCCGCAAAATTAGCAGCGGGGCCCCTCGGGGTTGCCAGGCTGCCTTACAGCGCAGGCCTGTGGGGGAATGGGGGAAGTCTCGAGGTCAGCCACGGATGGGGTTCCACGCTGCCCAGGGGGCTGACGCGCGGTCGGGAACATAAGCGCGGGCGTTCCTGGAGGCCACGTCCAGGGAGCCTGCAAGGGCCCGTGCCTCCTTGAAACCCAGGGTGTCCTTCTCTAACAGACGCTGGCGGATTCGTGAAGATAGCATACCTGCCACGAAAGCGTCCAGACTAAGGGTTCCGTGTGTTCGCTCGCCGAAACTTGCGGGCAGCTGCAGCTTCTGCCCAACACCAGGAATGCCCGGTAGAATTCCTCCAGCGATTCCCCAGGGGTTTGTCGCCGTGTTACAAGCTGGTGCCGGGCGTAGACCTGGTTTACCGGGCGAAAATAGTGTCCTTTTAGCAGCTCTATTGTTGCATCGAAGTCTTCCGCTTCCTCGATGAGGGTGTAAATCTCCGGGCTCACCCTTGAGTGCAGGACGTGCAGTTTCTGCTCTCCCGTGGATGCGTTTTTGGCCATCTCGAGATACCCTTTAAAGCATGCCAGCAGTGCTTAAAGATTGCCGCTGAGTTCGCCGCGTGGGAGCTAAGTTGCAGACACTCCAGCTTTCCATCCTTTCTTCTTTAAAAAACTAGCTTATTAAATTGATGCACGATCAATGGCCACTAAAGCTAGGTTGTAGTCCAACTGAAGGCTTTAATAAGCTAGATGTTCCCCCCCCCCCCCCCCCCCCCCAGCAGCTCAAGTACAGAATGAAGGCTGCTGGGGCGGCATGGGTTCTTATACCTCGCCTAGCAGGGCGGAGCTATCATACATTCTAACCAATAGAAAGCATACAGTTTCCACCAATGGTGCTTTAGCCTATCAGGTACCATAATACCTATAATACCACACCGTTCTCTGTCTCGTTACATGCCGCCCGACCCAGTGCCTCGTACAAATGGTGTCCGACCTGCGGCAAAACGAGTCCGATGCCCTCCTTTGCCAGGGTCTTCGGTGGACTCCTTGGACTTTGGGGGGGAGGGATGTTATAACCTGCCTGCTTACCACTGGTTGGAGGCTAATGGCAATCCCACAATCCTTAGGAAGTATGAGCTTCCCCAATGAGGGGGGTGGAGAAATCATTAGCAGAGTCCCTGCATAAATAGAGCTGACCAGTATGGAACCAGCTAGAGAGGAGAGAGCAGCAAGGGAGTACTGCTGCTGCTGTTGTATATATGTGTAATTGTAAATAAATGTTATTTCTTTCTATTCTACAAACTCGTGCTGGATTCTTCGTGGCCCTCACAAAAGAATTGTTTCTTTAAATATTTTCTACTGTTCATTTACTACCATACATTTTAGTCTATTTAACGAATCAACCTGAGTAAGTTCTTTCCCTCATATTTATTAGGCTTTGTTTAGGTTTAAGATTCCTGTTAGTCATTTGAGTATGCCACTTTCAAACTTAACAGTAGACCTTTTACAATGCTCATTAATCCTGGCTCTTTTCACAATACTAAATCAAAGATAATTTTATCCCTAGGTGGCTCCACAATTCATTGCTCCAGGAAACTGTCATGAAAACATCCTACAAACTCTTCTTCTAGATGACCCTTGACAATTTGGTTGTCTAGTCTATATGAAGATTAAGGTTTCCACATAATTGTTACATTGGGCGCGATCTACCAGCCGCGTTGCACCCGAAAGGCAGCATTGCCGGTAGATGCCGGGATATCCCACTTTCGGCATCTACCTGGCTTGCCACACCTTGCAAGACATCACAATGTGAATCTCATCCATTGTGGACGGATCACATTTCGGCAAATCTGCATATTAGAATGAAACAGCTAGTCTCACTCTAATTGCACTCCCAAGATCTACCCAAGGCAATTGCATCGAATCCCCTCGCCTTGGAGACCTTGGGCAAGCGCTGTTCAATGTTGGGCTCCACAAACGGGGGACCAGGCGGAACCACACTAGTGGGGGGTTTCCAGGGGATTGGAGGCCCCCAGGTGCTTGCCTTCTAGCAGGGTGGTATCCTTGCACTCAAACACATACACACACACACACTCTCATCCTCACACACAAATATATACTCATCCTCACGCACACACTCAGCCTCATACATATATACACACTCATTCTCACATGAGCATGCATACCTCTCTCTGAGGCCCAGACACCCCTTTCCCGAGGCCATGTCACCTGTAGGCCACACCATAGCCTCTCCTCACTGCCACCCCTACATGCCGCTGCCTCCTCTCACTGCTTATTTTTGCCACTAGCTCCCTCCTCAGGATCATTGCTCACTGTTAGTCACGGGGTTTCCTGTCCAACAATCGCAAGATGGAATAAATCAAATGGGCCAGAGAAACGTCTCTCTGATAACTGGATGCTGATAGGTTGACTAGTCAGCTTATCAACATCCAGTGCTGCAAGAGGCCTTGTTCTGATTGGCCTATTTCACTTGCTGTAATTACTTTTGAAATTGGTCAATTGCTCTTTCCAAACTGGTGTTAGATGGTCACTTGGCAGCCTCCAGCTCCGCAGACCCCCTGGAAGCCCTACCTCTGGGGAACACTCAATCTAAGGGGTGTGACTCTTTCCTGAAACAAATCGTCAAGGTAATCTCCCCCTCCCTGACACCCTGCATGTTGAGAACACAGATTCCAGTTCACAATTCTGAGCCAACGTTGTGCAAGCTGCAGATACTTACTGGAGATATTGTCGTCTGAGATTGTGGTGCAGTCTACAGAGTCCCACATGCTGCAGTCATATAATACCACCATCCTTGATATGTCTGCTTAACCTTATTTATTTAGTCAATTATTTATTAACTTACACAGCTAATGTAACAGAAAGTTACACTCTGCTGGCTTGAAGACAAAGGAGGAAGACTCAACAGCTACTGGTGAGTAGGTAGAAAAAGGAGCACTTCTTTTCACTTCTGTGCCAAATTCCCACGTGAACTAAATTGCCCAACTCCACACTCAATCTATGCTTTACTCAGTTGTTGACTCCTTTCCATGCATCCCCTCACATCCCTAACTTAGTTAAAATGACTGGCAAAAATACAGTTAAGGGACTAACCCTAACCCTAAATAAACACATGAGGGAGAAGGGAATAGAAAAACATGTTAATGGGGTTAAAGATTTGTGTGGAGCATAAATACAAGAGGTGGACTTTTACAGTCCCCCACCAGTGGGTTTGAAAATAGCAGGGCTGGTAAAATGATCGTGGCCTCACCGAAGCTTACCTGCCCATCATACCTGCCTTCAATTTTATGGGGTGTGGAGGAGGTGTCAGGTGGTTCGCCCACCCTTGGTCCTATTGAGGCCCTTAATGGTCAATTAATGGCCATGTAATTGCCTCATCCTGCCCTTGCTTCTATTTTAACTGCAGCAGGGGGTAGCCCAGTAATTTTTATTTATGTCCTGATGCCATATTTTCCTATCAGGGATAGTTCTCCTCATTTGCCATTCTGTCTATCTTTCCGAAATATTGTGTACCAGCTAGGCCTCACCAATATCCCAGACTTTGTTGAAGGCCAGACTCCATTCGCTCCTCTTCTTTGGTGAGTGCCTGGAGAACCCAGCAGTGGTCACCTCTCAAAATTAAACTGTGAGGCCTTCCTAAGGCGGTACTTCCTCTCCAGTGAAGGGGAAAAGTCTCGTCTCCAGCCAATTAAGGCTCCATGGAGCATTAACTGGCTGCAAGGTGGCCAGGTTGTGTTTCCCACCAATTATTCAGGTGGCGAGCTGCAAAATTGGCATCCGAAAAACCCTGGGCTGGATTCTCAGTACCCTCGCGCCAAAATCGCTGCGGGGGCAGAGAATCGACGTTCGCATAAGAAATCGGACTGGCGCTGGGTCACCGATTCTGCGGGCCCCAAAAAGCAGCGTCACCGGAGAGTATGCCGTGCCGCCGGGGGCCATTGCCAGAGGCCCGCTCAGCAATCCTCCGCCCCTGACCGGCCGAAGTCCCGATGGGGTGGAACTAACCTGCTCCAGCCGGTCGGGATACTCGCGCGGTGGCTGTGGACTCAGTCCATGGCCGCCCTGGTCGGGGGGCGGGCGGATCGGAGGCCAGGGGGTGCCTTATAGGTGGCTGGGGAATGATTGTGGGGCAGTTGAGGGTTTGGCGCATGGCCGATCGGGGGGGGGGGGTCTCCTTTGTGGGTGTACCTCCGCGGTCCAAGTCCGCAAGTCCGCCATGCGCATGAGCGGCCTCCGACCAGGAAGTGCGGGGCTCCGTATCTGCAACAAAAGCTGCGAGATTTCTCCGGGTCCCTGCTAGCCCCCTGCAGGGCTGTGAATTCATGTCCCTTTTTCCCTAGATTTTCAGGAGTAAAATCCCACCGTTTTGAAGCCGGTTTGGAGTCATAGTCCCAATAATGGCGAATCCAGCCCCCTGTCCATGAACCTGTTGGGTAAACTAGTCTATTTCTGTGCTGTAAATACTATGTAATGGATCCATAATTTGCACATTTGAATGAGTGACTAGAGTGGGCGTGGAGAGGATGTTTCCACTTGTCGGAAAAACTAGAACCAGAGGGCACAATCTCAGACAAAAGGGACGATCCGTTAAAACAGAGATGAGAAGGAATTTCTTCAGCCAGAGGGTGGTGAATCTGTGGAACTCTTTGCCGCAGAAGGCTGTGGAGGCCAAATCACTGAGTGTCTTCAAGACAGAGATGGATAGGTTCTTGATTAATAAGGGGATCAGGGGTTATGGGGAGAAGGAGAATGGGGATGAGAAAAATATCAGCCATGATTGAATGGCGCAGCAGACTCGATGGCCTAATTCTGCTCCTATGTCTTAAGGTCTTATGATTTTGCTTTGTTCTTCTCCATAACTAGTCCTAACATGGACTTTATAAAAAGGGGTAATGGGAAGTTATGCTGAACTTTTATAAAAGTTTGATTGGACCACAACTAGAGCATTGCATCCAGTTCTGTCATCATACACAGAAAGGATATCCTTGAGAGGGTGCGGAGGAGACTGACCAAAATGATTCCAGGGATGGGAAATCTTTGCTACAAAATTAGGTTGAAGCAGCTGGGCTTGATCTCCTTGGGGCAAAGGAGACTGAGGGCAGATTTGATAAATGTGCACAAAATTATGACAGGTTTAGATAAGTTAGAGAAAGAAATACTGTTTCAATTAGCTGATGGTACAAGGACTAGAAGATACAATTTAGCGTTTTGGGCAAGAGGTGCAGATAGGATGTGAGGAAGAACTTTTTTTGTGCAGCTATTGCAATGAGCTGAAATTCGTTGCCTACGAAGGTGTTGGAAGTGGCAATGTTTGATGATTTCAAAAGGAAATTGAATGGGCACAGGAGGGAAATAAATTTGCTGGATTACGGGGATAGAGCAGCAAAATGGGACTGGCTGGATTGATCAACAGAGAGCCAGCATGGGTTCAATGGACTGAATTGTCTCCTTCATTATTGCAATCATTGTTTCCTAAATGCTCTTGCACTGCAACAACCCTCTTTACCCCACTTCCACTCCCAGAATCAAACCCTACACTGCTTCCTTCTTCTTTGGGCTGGGTACATACTGATGAACCTGTCTACATTTCAGGCATTATTCACCCTCTTTGTCCTTTGCATTGTTATTTTCCATACCTCCAGTTAGATCATTGAAATCGCCCATTATTAATCTAACCAAATACATTGTTGACAGGATTCTCTGTCGGCCGACGCCAGAAATGGGAAAAGTGATTGGGTAGAGAATTGGACGTGAGGCCAAAATCATAGCCGGCGCTGGACACCCGACGGAATGCCATGCTCCAGTGCCTCGACAGCGGCGTCAATGCGTTCTACTCCGCACGTATAGTAAACACTGTCCACATATCATGAGCAGGCCTGAGCCGGTATTCTTCGGGGCCTCCGCAATGCTCCGCCTCCTCTGAGAGGAATCACCAACAGCGGGTTTGACTTGTGGTTTCAAAAATCGGCAAACAAGCAGTGTGGCTGACGAGAGAGAGAGGGGAGGTAAGACATGCAGAGGCACGACCGTGGGCTGCCAGACCTGTCACTGACAGGACTAGCTCCGGGGAAGGGGGGGGCCTCTGCCAAGCCCAGTGGGTGCAGTGGGGTGGGGGTGGGGTGATGGGGGGGGGTAATCAGGGGATGGGCCATGGAGTCAGGGTGACCCCCCCACTGGACAGCAGCATCCAGGCATGGACTGCCATTGCTGCGGCCTGCAAGGCAGCCATCTTGCTGCGCACCCCACTAACTGCCCACCATGACCCGCGGATGTGCAGAGTGACACCGGCTATATGGGTGCCCCCACCCCACGAATTCACATTCCACACCACATCGCACACCTCCCGCACCCACCAACTCCCCCCCCCCCCCCCCCCACACTCCTGTCCCCCTACTCAGCCAGAGTCTTTGACGGCATGCCAGGTGTGGCGGGTCCTCGGATGACAGGCGGTGCCCGTACATGAGAACTTGCGGGTCAGGTCTGCAGTGCAGACCGGGGCCACCGTGTAGCCGGTGGACCTGGTCGGGCACAAGGGTACGCACCATGCTAACTTGTCTGAACTTCACCCCCTGCAGACAATGGCGACTGGAATCCAACCATGAATGGTGGCCTTCGTCCTAACCACCGCAACCCTGGGGGATGCTCAAGGAGGACCATGCCGCAGCGGAGCCTGCCCCAAAGGAACAGGAGCCATCTGGTGAGGATGGTGAGCAGGCCGCCCAACAGGCCGAGGAGAAGGTGGGAAGGAAGCAGCGCATGAGGTCTCATGTGTACCGGCACAGCCTGTCATCTGAGGACCTGCCGCACCTGGCATACCGTCAAAGACTCTGGCTGAGCAGGGGGACAGTGTGACATATCTGCCAGATTATAGCACGCCTGGCACCACGGGGGTATGGGGAAGGACACCCCCTCCCAGTGGCCTTCAAGGTGACGGTCACCCTGAACCTTTACGCAAAGGGGTCGGTCCAGGCACCATGTGGGGACCTGTTTGGGATCTCACAGCCCTTGGTCCACATTTACATCCGTGCCGTAACGGAGAACCTATATGCCTGGTTGGCACAATGTATCGGATTCAAAGTGGATCGGGCCCACCAGGATGCCCGGGCAGCAGGGTTTGCTGTCATCACCAAGATGCCCCTGGTCCAGAGGGTATTCGACCGGATGCATGTCATCCTATGAGTGGGCCTGTTAAGTCTTCACAAACCGAAAAGAGTTCCACACAATGAACATGCAGCTGGTATGTGACCATCAGATGCACATCATGTATGTCTACACCCGATACCCGGGCAGTGCGCACGACGCCTTCATCCTGACACACTTGATGGTTCCTGACCTCTTTGAGGCGCACCCCCGGCTGAGGGGTTGGATCCTGGGTGTCAGGGGTTATCCTCTGCTGTTATGGCTGATGACGCCTATCTGGAAGCCACAGACCGATGCGGTGACCCTCTACAATGAAGCCCATGCAGCGACCAGGGCCATAATTGAACGGTGCTTCGGCATCCTGAAGATGTGATCAGGTGTCTGGACCACTCTGGAAGGGCCCTCTAGTATAGCCTTAGGAGAGCCTCCATGTGATATGGTCCGAATTAAGTAATGGCATGATGGGAAAACTGGTCAATGGGAAGGCTGGTCAAAAGGTTTGATACAATATAAGAAAGACTGAAACTTCCCATTCCAGCTCACCAGGCCCAGGTAAAGAATGCTGCCCTAACCATTTTCAGACTAGTATGTCCGTAGGCCAACTCTGCATAACTTGAAGTCTGAAAAGATCAGCGAAGATCGAGCCATTCCAAAACACCGGACCTCGGCAACTCCTGATAAAACTAACTCGTCATAATCCAGGGCCGTAGGAACTTAAAACAAGATAAGCTCAGGAAGAAACAAGTCTATTCCGACCTTTCAATGTTCCCTCCGAGGACTAAATAATGGTATGGGTGATATGACCAAACATGGTCTAGTCTTTGATTCCCTTTGTATTTCCGATCAAACTCCTGACCATACTGTTGTCACATAATCTTGATAAAGATAATGTATAAATATTGAGCTAATTCCCCGCGAAAGCACGGAACTTGTGAAAGACTCAGCAGTTTTGTTGACTGCTCTCTAACTCCAAGTTTCAGCCATTACTGCATGCAGTTGTTTTTGAAAATAAAACTTGTTATTCTGTCTTAACGAGTGTGTTGTATCTTTCTACTACAGAAGCAGGAAAATATTGACTTTGACATTTTGGTGCTGCGAGCAGGGTTCGAACCTGCACGGGGATACTTGGTGGCACCCAGATTTGAATACAGCAGTGCAAACGCGGCTGGATCGATGTGTTATTTGCATGAAACATAATAATGGTAAAGGCATTAAATGCCCTCCAGGAACCACTCCCTTGCCAGATGGCCCTTTTGCCTGTATACAGCTTGATTTTATCGAATTGCCAAAAGCACAGTGCTATAAATATTGTTTGGTAATAATCGATGTGTTTAGTAAATGGATTGAAGCCTTCCCCACCACTAATTGTACGGCACATACAGTGGTGAAGTTGTTATTAACGGAAGTCATTCCTCGTTTTGGGGTACCCAAAATGGTGAGCTCAGACAATGGACCACATTTTGTAGCTCGGATCAATACTGAATTGTGCGAAGCACTTGTAATTAAACAGCAACTGCACTGCGCGTATCACCCGCAGGCTGCAGGAATTGTGGAAAGAGCCAACGGGACATTAAAAGAAAAATTATCTAAATTAACTGAAGAAACTGGGTTAAATTGGCTAAAAGTATTACCCTTGGCACTGTTTCACATGCGAGTGACTCCCCATTCGCGGACCAGACTGTCAGCTGCAGAGATAGTCTATGGTCGGCCAATGAGGACTCCCTGGGATGCCCATGAAAACCCCCTAGAGGGAGTAGACCTCCATGTGATGGGGGAACAAATGCAGAACTATTTGAAGCAATTAACACTTTCTCTGAAGTTTCTCCACTCACAGGTAAAACAGGCACATCTCCCAGTAACGGCCGTCTCTCGATATCCAGTGATCAAACCCGGAGACCACGTGTTGGTGAAAAACTGGGACAGAAAGAAACAAGGACAACGCTGGAGCGGACTCTTCCTCGTACTGCTGACTACACCAACTTCCGTCAAACTTGAAGGACGTTCAAGTTGGATACATCCATCCGATTGCAAGAAGATAGTCTCCAACCCAGACGAGAACACAGGATGAAGATCCTCATTATAATTTTTGGACTCTCTGGACTATTTAGCCTTAATAGCCACTCATTAGAAAAAAAACAACCTAAACGAGACCTGCCTTCCAATACCTATTTATATATGTCATATCTTTCTGCTGAAAAATTGAACGTAAGCAAGTGTTGGGTTTGTACCCACATCCCCGTCCATTCGAGGGAAGGAATACCTCTCCAATCCCTCCCCTTTCATATCACAGAGCCGGTTGAATGGATTTTACGACAAAATCAAACAGGGAGCAGGGGAGATAGGGGGGATATGGAAATATGGAGATCTGTTGGCTATGACATGACTACATTTTCAGCTTCGTATCAACCTACCTATAATCATGCCTTGACTCCACCCTCCCTCACTGTCCACTCGTATAATGTTCACGATTCCATGTGTTTTAATAAATCAGGGAAAGGAAAGTTAATGGGGCAAAGTAGGTGCAACCTTACAGTTGACTGGCAAGGACTGGTACCAAGCATATTCAACAAGGGCATGTGATTGGTCCAGGGTATGGAATATAACCTCTAACATTTCATGGGGACATACATACCCAATTCCCTGGATGACATCAGCTGATGATTTTACGGCCTATAATGGAACCTATTTCATATGCGGCACTAAAGCATATCCATGGCTCCCCATTGATTGGACAGGATCCTGCTTTTTGGGATATGTTGTACCTCAAATGCGTCACCTACCCACCTTTAAGCACTCCCCCTCGCGAGCAAAAGGGACTATTTCTAAAACGGAACAGTTCTTTATGATGGCCTTTCCCTTGTACGGAACGGGCAAGGCATCCGACGAACTGATCCACATGGCCACAGCATTGGAACAACTGGCGAACGTAACAGCAGCAGAAACCAAGGAAACTGGACAGGCACTGGCTGAGGTCTCAGCTGATCCAGTAGCTGTCCGGACCGTGGCATTACAAAATCGGCTGGCTTTGGATTATCTGTTAGCCTCGCAGGGAGATACGTGCACTATCGTATGGTCAGGAGTGCTGTACTTATAGTCTAGATGGCTCTGAAAATATCACTAACCTGGCCGACCATATTAAGAGACAGGCTGCTCAAATTCAAGAGATTGGCAGTGAATTTCATGATTATAACCCGTCGGGTTGGCGAGGATGGTTGGGTCACGGATTATTTGATTGGATCTTTAAGGCCTTCATTCCACTACTCCTAATTCTACTAGGGATAGGATTGCTTGGTTGCTTGTGTAAATGCATTTTCAAACGAGTCATGAATATACCTATTTAACTAGTTGTCATGATATGACAAAACGAGGGAATGTGATATGGTACGAATTAAGTAATGGCATGATGGGAAAACTAGTCAATGGGAAGACTGGTCAAAAGGTTTGATACAATATAAGAAAGACTGAAACTACTCATTCCAGCTCACCAGGCCCAGGTAAAGAATGCTGCCCTAACCATTTTCAGACTAGTATGGCCGTAGGCCAACTCTGCATAACTTGAAGTCTGAAAAGATCAGCGAAGGTCGAGCCATTCCAAAACACCGGACCTCGGCAACTCCTGATAAACTAACTCGTCATAACCCAGGGCCGTAGGAATTTAAAACAAGATAAGTTCAGGAAGAAACAAGTCTATTCTGGCCTTTCAATGTTCCCTCCGAGGACTAAATAATGGTATGAGTGATATGACCAAACATGGTCTGGTCTATGCTTCCGTTTGTATTTCCGATCAAACTCCTGACCATACTGTTGTCACATAATCTTGATAAAGATAATGTATAAATATTGAGCTAATTCTCCGCGAAAGCACGGAACTTGTGAAAGACTCAGCAGTTTTGTTGACTGCTCCCTGACTTCAAGTTTCAGCCACTACTGCATGCAGTTGTTTTCGAAAATAAAGCTTGTTATTCTGTCTTAACGAGTGTATTGTATCTTTCTACTACAGAAGCGGGAAAATATTGACTTTGACATCACATTGTCAAAGTCCCCTCCGCTCCGCCCCCTCAAAAACAGCATATTCGCTGAGTATGGCGCACGCCGTTGGGTCGACCTCAGGACGTCACCTGAGGCCCTCCGCCGATGCTCTGCCCCCGATGGGCCGAGTCCCCGACGGCGTCGGTCACGTGTCCTCTCAGTGTGTCCAGCACCACCACAGTCGGGGGGGGGGGAATTTCCGCTGGCAGGGGGGCTTCGGCGGGGGCTGGGGGGAGTGGTGGGGGGTGGTCCAGGGGTGGCGAGGTGGGTTTCAGGGGGCTCTATTTGGCAGGCTGGATCTGTGCGCGGCCAGCGGCATGTTGTACAGCGCGGCCGCCACAGGTCGCCGCTGTGCGCATGCGCTGTTATGGACCCAGCCATTCTCCATCCATATCTGCAGGTAAAGCCCCCCACCAGGCGGAGCAAAAGTGCGGGGGCGGTGCCGCCTTTTTGTTCGTTTGACCAAACGCTTCCTCTGGACATAGCCGCAAAATCGGAGAATCCAGCCTTTAGTTTCTGAAACGGAGATTCCCGCCCTCTGTCTTTGAACTGTCCACTATATCACCCCTTCCCAATGCTGTAACTGTACCTTTGATCTGTACTGCCAATCCAACTCCCTTCTTCTTGCCAATCCCTTTCCTTGATGAATACATTGTAACCCAAAATATTAAGTGCCTATTCCTTTCCTTGTTTGGGCCCCCAATTTATGTCATTGTCACCATGTCACTATCTATGGCAATTCATGCCCACAGCTCACCAACCTAATTTGCCAACAAATAGCAGATATATTAGAGTGAGTAAACATAGTTTTGAATCTTGAGTGACTGATTATTGTATTTATGAGAGATAAATATTAATCATCCTTTGTTTCAATGTATCTTCAAAGGATTTGAATGCTGGATCTGAGGCTAACTTTCTCTTGGTCAGTAGTTATTCCGAAGAAAGTAGCCAAATGGTCATTGTGTTTCAATGATCAGGTTTTGTGTTGAGTGTTGTTTTGATATTCTAAGGATAATAAGGATTACTGTGAATTTACTGTTTGTATTTAATACTGTTCATTTGTTGTTTACTGATCAATAAATCTTAGTAATAATTTATAGCTTAAGCCAAGGTCTAACAGAGTATTTATTCTTTCACCTGCCAAAGTCAAGGAAATCACATGGTGTATCCAATAAACTAGAATACAGTAATGAAGGTTCCCTGTTGGTCCCTGGGCTTATCACATCTATCTAAAGATTTGCCAAGCAAAGATACAGTCTAGGTCACATGTAGCATGGGCTTGCTTACAGGAAATATATGTACTGCTGGAGGAAATTATAAGATGCACAAACTCAAAAAAGGTGAGATCATTTTAAACATTGGGAGTGGAAATTTCTATCTGTTTTCGGGTGCCAAGCAAGTGCAACAATGACAAATTTAGCAGAAGACTGCTCCTCTAATCTGTACTTGCATTCGGGCTATTGTTAAATTCATTGCACCCATGTTTTAAACAGCTCAATGGCCAGTGTAAACTTGCATTGGGCCCCCTGCATATGTTAATTGAGCACCTAACACATGTTGAAAGTCCCTGCTCGGATTTTTGTTGCAATGGGTGGAATAAGTTCCCCCCCTTCTTCAGAATTCATCAGCTGCCCATGTAACTGCCAATGAAAGGCACATTTTAAAAAACACACATTAAAAGAAGACCTCCTGTGAAGCTTGGAGGAGCAGAGGAACTCCCCCCCGACTCTGCAGTCATCACACTTGACTCGGTCTGTAGCTGGCTCCAACTTCTTGGAGCTTACATCTGGCCTCTGCCAGTGGGTCAAGTGACTCAACGATCATCAAAGTCAATGCCTGAACGGCCCGTGGAGCCACAACAGATGCTGGCATCTCGCGCATAAAATGCTGATGAGGCCCGAGGCTCAATTGCAGGCCAGTCATGAACCTCCTGTTTGGGACTCTGTGCCAAGTGTGGCCCAGATGAATTTTCG
This sequence comes from Scyliorhinus torazame, assembly GCF_047496885.1. Taxonomy (NCBI): domain Eukaryota; kingdom Metazoa; phylum Chordata; class Chondrichthyes; order Carcharhiniformes; family Scyliorhinidae; genus Scyliorhinus; species Scyliorhinus torazame. The sequence goes on from NC_092715.1 coordinate 78,724,687, forward strand.
GCCCATTCCATTATAATTTGTTACTGCTTCGTGAATAGGAAATATGAGATAATCAAGTGAAAGAAATTTGCATATATACATATGTGCGGCACAGGATCTATGATACAGTGAAAGTAATAGACAAAGGTGCTCGAGGCAATTTCTTTAATCTATTAGATGATCTTCAATCGCATTACACCAAGGGAGTTAAGACTAAATGCAGCTTTCAGGCGAAGCAGGAGTACAAGGTAAGCAATAATTGGACAAGGGCACGTGGATCAAAGATTTTTAATCAAGTATTATAATCTGTGAAATAGAAAAGTTTGGAAATTTCAGAAGACAACACCACAGAGATATCTGTACAGTATAAGTTGTAGCCACCTGAGTTGGCCACTTCCCGACTTAAAATGGAGAACCGCAAAGGCTGAAGGGAAATTCAGCCAACACAGGCAAAAACTAGCAGGTGCAAGTTTACTGTGTATTAGACTCTGCAGAAACCCAGACAGCATCGATACAAGCAGCCATCTGCATAGTAATGTAGCAGCCATCTACATAGTAATGAGCGATCCCCAGAAACAATCGAGACATTTTAAGGTAAACAAGGCCAAGCCAGACTCCTCGGCGCCAGCAGGAGCCAACACAAAAGAGGTTAACGGACACTTAAAGACCGCCCAACGATCAGGGAACAGCTCCAGTATTGGAGAAATCGAACCAAGCGATTGGAACAAAGTCCAATCATTTGAAACCAGGTACGGGGTCTGCCCCGAAGGGTGGGAAGCCCCTGGGGACTATAAAGTAAAGCCCCCAAGTTCAAATCGTCCTTCTTGACAGGGTCACTCAGCAACGCGAAGCAACCCCTGAGAGCAAACTGTCCGGCAGCCTCCAAGAAAGTAAGTCTCAAGTCAATGCTCGCTACGAGATAGGCGCTCCTAGCTATCAGTCCATACCAGCTTTTGAATCCCGCAGACTCAGAACCCGAACGAAAGGCCATTTGTTCCCCTGACCTGGTGGGCCAGTCCAAAGCTAAGTATAGGCCTGTTAGTTATAGAAATAGCCTAGAAAGTAGAGTTTATGCATGAGTAGCGATTTAATGTGTATAATAAATGTGTATTGATTTGAATCTTACTAATTGGTGTGTTGAGTTATTGATCATTACTTGAACTTGAACCTTGTGGCGGTATCATAAAGATACCTGGCGACTCTAGAACAAAGGTTATAAAACAGAGCCAATTAAACCAACCAAAAGTTAGCAACAAAGTTGAGGAACTGCAAAATGGAAACAGAGACTTTGCAGCATCATAGTCGGATTGAGGCCATCATTATGGAAGGAAGAGCTTCCATGCATCATGTAGAGACACCTTTATTCCTGGCCTGAATGGGGATGATAGGTCACATCTCATCCATTACAACAAGCGACCACATTACTGTAAATGACTGGGTTTGATTTTATTCTCACAACTCATAATATAGAACTAGCCTCCAGTCACAGTAATTTGCTGGAGAAATCATTCTGCTATTATCAGGAGAAGTTCCTGCAATTTTGATTATGAGATCTGTTTGCTGCAGTTTGTAGAGATTCTTTTGAAGCAAACTCTGTAAGTAGACTTTGTTTGCTTTATTGTTTTCTGAATAAAATAATTCTTCGGAAGGCACCTGTATCGTGAAGTACCCTCCTTGTTCCCTTCCTGCATCGGCAATTTCTTCTGTGTTTTGTTGTTTGCTGAGTGAATAGATTTTAAAAATTTACTCTTTTGTAGGATGTGAACTCCGATGGCTAGGCCAGCAATCATTGCCCATACCTAATTGCCCTTGAGAAGGCGATGGTGAGCTGCCTTCTTGAACTGCGCAGTACATGTGGTGGAGGAACACCCACAATGGTGCTAGGGAGTTCCTAAGATTTTGACCCAGCGACAATGAAGGAACAATTATATAGTTCCCAGTCAGGATGGGGTGTAACTTGGAGCGATCCCGCAGGTATTGGTATCCCATGCTTCGAATGCCCTTGCCCTGACATGTGCCTTGTAGATGGTGGACAGATTTTAGGAAGTCAAGAGATGAGATACTGGCTGCAGAATTCCCAACCTCTGACCTTCTCTTATAGCCACAGTATTAATGGTCCAGTTCAGTTTCTGGTCAATAGTAACCCCCCATATGTTGATAGTTGGGGATTCAATGTTGGTAATCCCATTGAATGTCAAGGGGAAGTGTTGGAGATGGTCAGTGCCTGGCACTCACTTGGCATGAAAGTTAAAATGCTGCAAAATTTACTGTTCGCTGTCGGTTCTACCATAGTCTTGCCTTGCCTTGCCGCCAACTCATTTGCTAACAGCGTGCAGCTCATTTGTTGTCACAGCAGTGTCAATAAACACCATGGGCAGATTCTAACCACCTTCGAAGATTCTCAGGCACCGGGGCCAAATGTGGGTGGAGGTGGCGGCAAGTACCAACCCTTGCTGATCTTCCTGGATGGTCATTAAGAGGCCACTTTGAGGATCTCTGCCCAATTATGGACAGTGGACAGCCAGCAAACAGACCGCGAGAGGTGGGTAATGCAGATGTAGGAAGGAAACAAGAGCACCTCCAAATTCAGAGATACCTCCAAAGTCAGACAGCACCTCAAGATGGGAGTGCTCTCTGAAGAATTTTTAAAAATCGGGAAAAAGTTTCACCATTACTGCAAAGCATTCATTGTGATGGGGGAGCCCCACCAGAGGAAGGTCTGAGGCTGCAACCCTCTTGAAACCACAACTGAGGTGATGAGCAGGAGTGCAATTAAAGGAGGTGTCATGGTCCCTCCCACTTAGTGCTAGGAAGCAGCTTTCGGCAATCTTTCGGGCTCTGGCCACCGGAGAATACCGATCCATTGTAGGAAATACTCCGGCAGCATGACCATTCTGTACCCACTTGGGCACAATTGCCACTAATTGGCTACCCACCCCTGTCATACTGGTAAATACTGTCATTCTGGACCTGCATCCAGTTACAATCACACGAGATGGGATGCATCAGATGGACAACCTGATGCACAGCTTCCACAAATTCCCCTCTCTCCTGCCTCCAAAGCCATCTCCTCAATGCTGATAAGATTCCACCTTTGGAGTTTACAAAGACAACGAACAACGAAAAGTACAGCACATGAACAGGCCCTTCGGCCCTCCAAGCCTGCACCAAACATGCTGCCCGTCTAAACTAAAATCTTCTGCACTTCCGGGGTACGTATCCATCTATTCCCATCCTAGTCATGTATTTGTCAAGATGCCCCTTAAACGTCACTATCGTCCCAGCTTCCACCACCCCCTCCGACAGCGAGTTTCAGGCACCCATTACCCTCTGTGTAAAAAACTTACCTCGCATGTCTCCTCTAAACTTTGCTCCTCGCACCTTACACAGACAATTTCCAATCAAACATTGGACATAAGAATTTACAAATTTATAAGAATTCATAAAGGTAAAAGTCTTTCATAAATAAATGACAAAGGATTCATAGAAAGGAAATTCACATAGATATGTTAGGTATAGATATGAGTAAAATGAAATAAAAATGAGGAAAAAACCTTTCTAATCATCATTAAATATCTATGTTCTAAGTTCAAAAGAAAGAAATACTCCAGATGCTGGAAATCTGAAGTAAAAACAGGAAATGCTGGAAATACTCAGCAGGTCAGGCAGCAGCTGTGGAGAGAAACAGAGGGCGCGATCTAGGGAGAGGCAAAAATCAAGAACCACGCCGGGCGCCGATCTGTTTGCGAGCTAACTGGCCCGCTCCCGTTGGCGAAATCAGGATTCCACCCTAGAGTGGCAAGAAACCAATAAGCCCAATGTCCATACAATTAACGTGAGCAACCCACGGTCTAACAGCCTCCCAAGATCCTTTTTAAAAAAGATCTTTTTATTCTCCACATTTTCATCAAATAAATAACAAAAGAGAAACAAAAACAAACACGATAACAATTCCTCAGTAACAACAGCCCCCTCAATATACAGACTGATACATCCATTTGTGCATTCCAGGTAAAAAGAACAAAACAGTAAAGCGGTAAACCCAACTCTCCCCACTCCCCCCACCTCCGCCCAATGTTCAATGGCAACCATTTCCTAAATGTGCATAATAAACAGTTCTCATGAATTGTAGAATTCATCCCCCTCAGCTCAAATTTCATCTTCTCAAGGGTCAAGGCTCTTCCAAGTCAAGGTACAGGGTGGAGAAGCTGACCTCCACCCCAACAGGTCCCGCCTCCGGACAATCAGCGAGGCGAAGGTTAAAAGATCTGCTCCCGCACCCACTGCAGCTCGGGCCGGACCAACACCCTGAAAATGGCCTCCAAGTCCACATGTAGTAATAATAATAATAATCGCTTATTGTCACAAGTAGGCTTCAATGAAGTTACTGTGAAAATCCCCCAGTCACCACATTCCGACGCCTGTTTGGGGGGGCCAGTAGGAGAATTGAACCCGCACTGCAGGCATTGTTCTGCATTACAAGCCAGCTGTTTAGCCCACTGTGCTAAACCAGCCCCTGTACTCCCGAGAGTATACGAAAGACCTCCCCCCAATACCTTTCCAGCTTCAGTCAGGACCAAAATATATGTACATGTTTTGTGGGGCCTCTCCCACACCGCTCACAGACATCCTGCACTCCCTCGAAGAGTCGGCTCATCCTCGCCCTCGTGAGGTGTGCCCTATATACGACTGTTATAACCTGCCTACTTACCATTGGCTGGGGACTAATGACAATCCCATAATCCTGTGGGAGTATGAGTTTCCCCAATGAGGGGGGGCGGAGAAACCATTAGTAAACTCCGAGTATAAATAAAGCTGGCCAGTTTAGGAACCAGCAGGAAGTAGTGTGCAGCAAGGGAAGTTGCTGCTGCTGTTATATATATATGTTATTGTGAATAAATGTTATTACTTCGTATCCTTAAAACTCGTGCTGGATCTTCGTGGCCCTCACAAAACTGGCGACGAGGATGGGATTCGAACCCACGCGTGCACAGCACAATGGATTAGCAGGTGTGACCAAAATGAAAATGTTGGCCCGGAGTTATGTCTGGTGGCCAGGCCTCGACACCGACATTGAGAATGTGGCCCAAAACTGCTCCATTTGCCAGGAGCATCAGAAGCTTCCGCCGGCCGCGCCCCTACATCACTGGGAATGGCCAGGGCGGCCTTGGGCACGCTTGCATGCAGATTTCGCAGGCCCTCTTCAAGGATCTATTAATTGACGCCCAGTCTAAATGGCTAGAGGTGCATAAGATGCAGGGGACAACGTCCTGCGCAACAATTGAAAAGATGCGTTTGTCGTTTAGTACGCATGGCCTCCCCGAGGTGCTGGTCACGGATAACAGCACTCCATTCACGAGTGAAGAGCTTGCGAGGTTCATGTAGATGAACGGCATACGCCATATCCGCACAGCCCCTTACCACCCTGCTTCAAAAGGGTTGGCAGAGCGCGCAGTGCAGACATTCAAAAGAGGCCTAAAGAAGCAGTCTTCCGGATCAATGGACACAAGACTGGCTCGCTTTTTGTTTACGTATAGGACCACCCCCCATGCGGTGACTGGGGTAGCTCCCGCAGAACTCCTAATGGGCTGGAGACTTTGCACCCTCCTTAGTATGGTTTTCCCGGACATTGGCGCGAAAGTACGCCGCACACAAGAACGGCAGGGACAGGGATTTTCTCGGCATCGGCCGATTCGGCAGTTTGCGCCCGGTGACCCAGTGTTCGTTCGGAATTTTGCTGGTGGTGCCCAGTGGGGTCCTGGTGTAATCTTTCACCAAACGGGCCCTATATCTTACCAGGTGCAAGCCCAGGGTCGTCTCCAGCGCAAACATGTAGACCATGTTCGGTCCAGAAGACTATCCCCTCAAAAGATTCCCTGCCCCCGGAGCTCATTTCTACAGCCGCAGAGACCACAGACAAGGGAAGGTAGTCCTCACAATCTTCCACTGGTGCCTCACTCGAAGTCTGCGCAGGTCGTTACGGAACCGAATAGAGATAGAGACGCTGACATGACGGAGGCAGCAGACTCTGACTCCGAGATGGAGACACAGGATGCATCAGAGGGGGAATCCTCGGGTCCACGGGCCGTGGATGTACAACCGTTGCGCCGTTCATCACGGAAGCGCCGGTCTCCGTCTCGTTACACGCCGCCTGATCCAGCGCCACGTGCAAATGGTGTCCGGCCTGCGGCCAAACGATTCCGATGCCCTCCTTCGCCAGGGTCTTCGGTTGATTCCTTGGACTTTGGGGGGGAGGGATGTTATAACCTGCCTACTGACCATTGGCTGGGGACTAATGACAATCCCACAATCCTGTGGGAGTATGAGCTTCCCCAATGAGGGGGGTGGAGAAACCATTAGTAAACTCCTAGTATAAATAAAGCTGGCCAGTTCAGGAACCAGCAGGAAGGAGTGTGCAGCAAGGGAAGTTGCTGCTGCTGTTATATATATATGTTATTGTAAATAAATGTTATTACTTTGTATCCTTAAAACTCGTGCTGGATTCTTCGTGGCCCTCACAAAAACGACCTTCAGCTGTATCAGCCCCAACCTCGCGCACGAGGTTGAGACATTCATTCTTCGTAGCACCTCAAACCACAAACCTTCTTCAATTACCTCCCCCAACTCTTCCTCCCACTCCGCCTTATTCCCTTCCATGGGAACCCGTCCTCCTCCAGAATCTTCCCATAAATCGCCAACAACAATACCTTCTCCAATCCCCCTGCCATCAATCCTCTTCCAATAACGAGAGGGCCAGCGGTATCGGGAAGCTCAGAAACTCCTTCCTTGCAAAGTCTTAGAGTTGCAGATATCAAAACCCTTCCCCTTGCTCCAGTCCATACTTTAATAATAATAATAATTGCTTAGTGTCACAAGTAGGCTTCAATGAAGTCACTGTGAAAAGCCCCTAGTCGCCACATTCCGGCGCCTGTTCGGGGAGGTCAGTACGGGAATTGAATCCGCGCTTCTGGCCTTGTTCTACATTACAAGCCAGCTGTTTAGCCCACTGTGCTAAACCAGCCCCTACTCTTTCAACCTTGCAAAACATCCCCCCAGGAACAAGTCTTTTAATACCCTGATCCCCCCTCTCCTCCCATCTCCGAAACTTCCCATCCACCCTCCCTGGCTTAAACCTGTGATTCCCCCTGATTGGCATCACCCCTGACCCAGCCCCCAGCTTAAAGTGCTGCCTCAACTGCCTCCAAATCTTCAATGTTGCTACCACCTTCCAGACTTCCAGAGTACTTGACAGGGACAATCGGAAGTGGCACCCTCAATCCCTACACAGACCTTCCTCCATCCTAACGCACTGGGACCCTCCTCCTCCCCCCCCCCCCCCCCCACACCCCCTACGACCCAATTCCTCACCTGTTCTGCATTTGCCATCCAATAATAGTATAGTAAATTTGGGAAACCCAGCCCCTCACCCCCCGCCTGTCACCTTCTCTGCAGGACCCACTTGACGCAGGCCACCTTTGCCCCCAAATAAACAAGGTGATGAATTTATCCACTTCCTTAGAGAATGCCTTCAGCAAAACGATCGACAGGCACTGAAATAAAACCAAAAATCAGGGCAACACATTCATTTTAATCGCCTGCACCCGACCCATCAATGACAAAGGGAGGTTGTCCCACCTTGCCAAGTCAGTTTTCACCCTCCCCACCAAACGAGCAAAGTTGTACCTACGGAACCCACCCCCCACCCACTCCTCCGCCCCAGTCCCACACCACCTGCACCCCCAAGTACCTGAAGTGGATTGCTGCTCTACAAAATGGTGCCCCCCCCACCCCCTGCCACCACTCCAGGCTGAGACACCACAAAATATCCACTCTTCTACAAATTTAATTTACATCCTAAAAAAGACCCAAATCTTTGGAGAAGTCCCATTATGTTCCCCATCGATGTCCTCGTCTCTGAAACATACAACAATAAGTCGTCCGTGTACAAGCTGCCAGGCCTGCCGGAATTTCTCCATCTGGAGAAGATCAAGTACACCATCCGAGGGTCGGAAGAGGACTTCCATAAAGCATAGGGCAGCACGGCAGCATTGTGGATAGCAAAATTGCTTCACAGCTCCAGGGTCCCAGGTTCGATTCTGGCTTGGGTCACTGTCTGTGCGGAGTCTGCACATCCTCCCCGTGTGTGCGTGGGTTTCCTCCGGGTGCTCCGGTTTCCTCCCACAGTCCAAAGATGTGCCGATTAGGTGGATTGGCCATGATAAATTGCCCTTAGTGTCCAAAATTGCCCTGAGTGTTGGGTGGGGTTACTGGGTTATGGGGATAGGGTGGCGGTGTTGACCTTGGGTAGGGTGCTCTTTCTAAGAGCTGGTGCAGACTCGATGGGCTGAATGGCCTCCTTCTGCACTGTAAATTCTATGATATGATTAAGCATGGGGGCACTTCGTCGACCTGATCCAAGACCTGTTCGAGACCAACAACGACGAGGGAAAGGGGGGAGACAGGGAGGGCAGACAAGAACACACACTGCAAGGAGGTACAAAGGGGGAAGGGGGGAAGATATGAAGAGGAAACCCAGGGGTGCCACAGAGAGAAGCATGGAGGGGGCGGAGGGACAGGGAACACCCCCCCCCCCCCCCCCCCACCCACCCAACTCCCCCGAACCCACAAGGCCTACAACAAAAACCACAGAAAAAAGATCAGGAGCTCAGCAATAGAACACCCAGGGTGGAAGAGGGGGACACCAAGGAGGGGACAGGGTGGGGGCAGAGAGGGAAGAAGATACACGAACAAAGATGTAAGTCAATAAAAACTGTACAAAATGTAAATATCGGACACAAAGTTTCACTCTGTAAAATTGAAAAATGCCAATAAAAAACATTTAAGAAAAAAGATACGCTATGTTCCATCCCCCCCACCGTACTATCCCCTTCCACAGTCACAAACTCCTTAAAGTGATGGCCATTGGCTCTATTGCTAAAGCAAATAGCAGGGGGGACATAGGACAAGCCTGTCTAGTACTCCGGTGCAGAGCAATGTACCCCAAGCTGATATTACTTGTGTGGACACTCGCCATTGGTTCCCTACATAATAGCCGTACCCATTCCGTAAAATCCTGAATCTCTCTAGTCCAGGGGCTGGTTTAGCACAGTGGGCTAAACAGCTGGCTTGTAATGCAGAACAAGGCAAGCAGTGGGTTCAATTCCTGTTCCGGCCTTGCCGAGCAGGCCGGAATGTGGTGACTAGGGGCTTTTCACAGTAACTTCATTGAAGCCTACTTGTGACATTAAGCGATTATTATTAAGTACCTCCACTCAACCAGATCAAATTTCTTTTCCGCATCTAGCGCCGCCACCACCTCCATCTCCTTTCCCTCAGCCGGTGTTATGATCACATTTACTAATCGGATATTCGAAAATAGCTGCCTTCCTTTCACAAACCCTGTCTTCCCCTATCACCTTCGGGAGACATGCCTCCAACCTTGCCATCAGTACCTTCGCAAGTACCTACATTCAGTAATAAAATGGGCCTACACGACCCACACTCCGTCGGGTCCTTGTCTTTCTTTAACAGCAGGGAGATCGAAGAATATCCCAAAGTTTATGGTAACACCCCCTTCCCTATCGCCTCCCCAAACATCCCCACCATCACCGGTGCCAATTTGTCTTTGAACTTCTTGTAATATTCCATTGGGAACCCATCTGGCCTGCCGCCTTCCCTGATTGCATCTTTCCAATTGCCTCCTTTACCTCTTGTTCCCCCACCAACCCCTCCAATCTAGCCCCATCTTCCTCCTCAAGCCTCAGGTACTCCAACCCGTCCAGGAACTCCCTGATTCCTCGTTCCTCTCCCGGTTGCTCTGACCTATACAGCTTTTCATAAAACTCCTCAAACATCCTGGGTTGGATTCTCCCAAAATGGGCCTATGTCCCCATGCCGCCGTAAAATCGCTGGCATTTCACTCTGGGGTTGCCTATTAAAATGATCAGCCAATTCACTCACCTGCAGGGGGCTAGCAGGAACCCAGAGTGATTCACTTCCGGTTTTGAGTCCACACATGCCCCGGTGTCCGATCCCCCCGCCGCCCCCACCAGGGAGGCTGTGGACTGAGTCCGCAGCCATCACGCAAGCTTCCCAAACGGCGATAGGTGGTTAGAACCACGCTATCGGGAATTCGGCCGGTTGGGAGCGGAGGATCGTTGGGCGGGCCTCTGGCAATGGTCCCCCAGCTGCACAGAGTACTCCGTGAACACACCGATTCTCCGGTCCTGGAGAAGCGCCGGACCGGTGTCGTGCCCAATTTCGGTGTGAAATTCGATGCTCCACCCCCGTGCCAAACATGATTTTGGCGCGGGGTGCGGAGAATCCAGCCCCCTATTAATGTGTTCTGGAGCCACCACCAATTTCCTCGTCCTATCCCGCACCTGGACAATCTCCCTCACCGCCGCCTCCCTCCGAATTTGACCTGCCAACATACATTCCGCATACATCCCACCGAATTTGGCCTGCCTTCTCCCAGTATTCATAAACCACTCGTTTCGCCCGCCTCAGTTGAAGCACTGTCTTCCCCGTAGACAAAACTAGCCTGAAGCTCCTTCCTTCTGTCCAGAAGGGCTGGATCTACATCCCCCCCGCATACCTCCTGGCCCCTCCAACATCTCCTCTACCAGACTTTGACACTCCTCCCTCTCCCCTTTATCTACCTTGGCCTTAAATGATATCACCTCCTCCCTCACTACTGCCTTAAGGACCTTCCATATCACCACCTGTGATACTTCCCCTGTACAGGTAACTACTGCGTACTCCTCAATCACTTTCCCGTTCTTCTCACAGATGCTTTCATTCCCTCAATAAACCCGCATCCAATCTCCAAACCGGCCTTCACATCCACCCAGTGACGCGCATGAAATCACTATCGCCGAGTAATCTGACCACTAATCCCAACCAACAATGCCTTCCCTACCACAAAAAAAGTCCAGCCTCGAATATACTTCGTGAACCGGGGAGAAGAACAAGTGCTCACGCTCCCTGAGATGCACAGATCTCCACCAGTCCACCTCCCTCATAAGCCCAGCCAGCGCCTTTGCCCCCCCCACACCAGACTGCGCAAGCGAACGCGACTGCGACCTGTCCATCCTCGGCTTCTGCACCATATTCCAATCCCCTCCCAGTATTAGCTCGTGTGAGTCCAAGTCACCGGCGCCGGAATGTGGCGACTAGGGGCTTTTCACAGTAACTTCATTTGAAGCCTACTTGTGACAATAAGCGATTTTCATTTCATTTCAAGTCCAAATGGCCTCCAACACCTTCCTCACAAATCCTGCGTCATCCCAGTTAGGGCCATACACACTCGCCAGCGCCACCAACTTCCCCTCCAACGCAACCACCTTCTTCATCTGGAACCTCACCCTCTTACCCACCAACACCGAGCCCTACTATCGAACCAAAGAACAAAGAACAAAGAAATGTACAGCACAGGAACAGGCCCTTCGGCCCTCCAAGCCCGTGCCGACCATACTGCCCGACTAAACTACAATCTTCTAAAAGAACAAAGAAAAAATGGAATACTTGGCTCAACCAGCCTTTCCTGAGCCTCACCTGGTCTTTCACCCTCAGGTGGGTCTCTTGTAACATGGCAACATCGGCCTTAAAGCTTTTTAGGTGTGCAAACACCCTCAATCTCTTCACTGTCCCCCCCCCAAACCCCTTATGTTCCATGTTACTATTCTGACTGGAGGTCTCTCAACCCCTCGCCCTTCCTATCCGCCATCCTCGTAACCCCGGGCCCTGCCCAATCGACCTGGCCCATCCCGTCACTGTTGCCATCGAACCCCTCCCCCTGTCCCAGAATCACCTCCTCCATTTCCTCTCGAAAATCCCTCTCCCAGTATCGATCCCCTCCCCACACTTTTCACACCTCCCAGACCCATCGAAGCTTGTTTGACCAGGCTCCATTGACCGCAGCCCCGCCCCCCACCACACTCCCATTCACTGACTAGCCAACTTGAGCTTGCTAATGTGGAGGCCCCTACTCAGTCCCCTCTCCTCCCAATTTCTTCCCCCCATGCCCAGTCCCAAAAAAGAAGAAATTCCCTTCAAATAAACAAACCCAGTACAAACAAACAAACCCTGGAAAACCACCATCACAAAAAGTCCCTACTCCTATCCTATCCAAACAGGCAACTTCACACCCTTTAATCACAAATAACAACATGCATTAGAACTATGTAGAATCTTCCACCCTCCTACTGTCGGTCCAAGACCAAACATCAGTCCTATTTCTCATTTCTGCCCGAGTCCTTCTGCTTTCACAAAAGTCTCCGCTGCCTCCACCGTCTCGAAGTAGAAGTCTTTTGAGTTGTAGGTCACCCTCAACTTCACTGGATACACCAGGCCAAACCATACGCCACTGCTGTACAGTGCCGCCTTCACACGACCGAAGGTCGCCCATCTCCTCGCCAACTCCATCGTTAAGTTCTGGTTTTTATGTATACCAACTTCAGCCCAATGCACCTCCCACTTCGCCCAACACAGAGCCTTCCCCTTCTCATGGTGCCTGTGAAAACAAATTATTACCACCCTTGGCGGATCATTCGTCTTCGGTTTAGGCCTCAACGACCAATGAGGCTGATCCAGTTCATACCAGGAGGGATCTTTCCCCTCCCCAGCAGTACTCAGTCGGCCTCGGGCCCTCCACCCCTTTGGGCAGACCCACAATTCTTTCATTCTGCCGCCCAGATCTATTTTCCAAGTCCTCCACCTTTCTCTAAGACCTTTGTTAGCCTCCACTACGCTTTGCAACTCCTCACCGATCGAGGTGAGCAGATCGCTGTGTTGCGACAAAGCCTCCTTCACCCCATTCAGCTTCTCTCCTTGCTCCCACAACTCGGCCGATGTCTTCAACACTGCCGCCTTCACCGGGGCAATCGCCTCCTCCACCAATAACTTCATTGCCGCCATCATTTCCTTCCTCATCACCTCCATGTGTTCAGTAAATCGTTTTTCAAATTACACAGCCATCACCTTGGTCATCTTTTCTGCCGTGAACGACACGGCCCCACCCAGCGACCCAGCCTCCGCCATCTTTCCTGCTGCTGGGCTGATCCTTTTGTTCGACGGCAAACCTTCACTTGCCTTCTTTTTCCTGGTGGCCTTCTTCTGAGTTTTAGATATCCCCCTTCCTTCCGAATGTCCTCCTGCACCTGTTTGTTTAAAAATTGCTCTTGGGGCCGGGCATTAAGTTCCAAAAAATTGAGTTTCGAGCAAGAGCCACATAGCTGAAGGCTATTGCTAATAGGGAATTAGCAATCATTGTTAAGTGAGCACTTCACACATCCCAAATGGACCCAATGGGTAGGCAGCCATGTAGCATGTGGGGGTTATTGCCTAGCATCCCAATCAGAGCGTGATGCCTGAACACTGTGAGAGGCAACACCACGGATGCAGCAGCCAACACCCAAACACCCAGGAGTTGGACCCCAGCACCAGGGACATTACTATGACCAGAGGGTGGGTGTGTGCATCGGGGAGGGGACCAGTGCCCCGTCCAGGTAACATTACGTGCGGGTATCTTGGGTGCCGGAGGGAGGCGGGAGACATGACCTCCGTGTTCGGGGAGCTGGGACATGGGATTGGTGCACGGCCCGCGTTGCAGTAGAAAGTGCCAGAGGCGTCATGTTGGTTGAGCTCAATGATTTTTATTAATTAACAAATGTGTCCCCAATTGCCCCAATCCCCCAATGGTGCCTCCTCCACTTCCCCACCCCTCCTAGACTCTCACCCACCCCCTCCTCACACATCGCACCCAATCCTCTCTTACCCCCTCACCCCCCAATGCCCTCTCAGTGATCCTCAACCTGCTGAGCCTCCCATGCTCTACTGCTGTGCCTAGGTGTGTATTTCAAGCATTATTATTTTTTTATGCTCTTAATTCATGGTGTCAGAAATGTGATGGGAATAGTATTGGCATTTCACTCTACCCTGCACTATTTAAAATGGGGTCTGGTTGTGGAGAGGCAGAAGGAGAAAAAAAGACTCATGTTTAGATCCTGAAATATCACACGTTCAAAATTATTGACTGATGAAATTCCTTTTATTCAAGTGTATAAAATAAAAAACAATAGTAATATTATGTATTTCTTGTATCAATCAGTCAAGATCCTACTTTAAAGTCTAAGCTAGAAATTTAGAATTAATTTCATTCCTTTAAGGAATGCAGTGTGTTACTGCACCAAATCAAATTCTACAGCAATAACAATGGTGGTGGGGAGGTTCAGGGAGGAAGGGGTGGTTATTAATCACACAATGCTCTGAATTAAGTAATGTTGTTCTTTTCCCCAGTTTTTACATCCTACTAGTAACTAGTACATTCATAAACATAGCAAAGCTCTTTAAAGTGGCATCTTTGAAGAAGCTTAAAGAAGAATTAAATTTTGGAAGCTTAAAAAGTCCTTCAATACTAAAGAGATGAATATCAGCAACAATTATTGGATAGCTGTCAGAGCTTCCTGTAAACAAATGCAGTCATTAAAAAATAATCAAAGATGCTGGCAGATTTGAAGGTTGCCACAATGTTGCAATAGTTTTTATTTCTGTATATCAAAAGCCGCGATTGTCACATGACTCAATCCTGAATTGGCAACAATTTCTCCCCAGTGCATCTTTTCGGTTTCATTCTTTCCTGTAACATCCACAAAATCACACAATCATCAATAGATGATTTAAACATAGCAATTTTCTAAAAACTGCCTGAAACAAGCATTTTTGTTTCAATTGAGCTTTCTACTGTTTAAATGTATTCATCGCAGTTTGTAGTGTATAATACAAAATACATAATATTTTATATAAGAGTAAGTTAAACTGCTAATTTCAGTTCTTCTAATTTCCAATAAGTTGAAGTTACCTTTCTTCCTTCCCATCATTCACTTTCAATTCATGATTGATAAGGCTATGAAACTGAGGCAAACAAAATCATTCTAAGGTAAGACATGGTCCAGTTTCCAGCTTGCTGTGGGAAAAGTATCTTGTGACTTCCTGAACCTGGAAACTTACTTTTCTGGAAATAAGTGGGTACTAAGATTCATCATGTCATACTGTGACACTGTGCAGTAGCACACCAATACAATTAAATTTTGTTTACAGACGCTCCCGATGACTCAATAAGTTGAATCAATATATTGCTAAGCCATACAGACAAGAAACTTTCAGGTTCAGTTCCGCACTCTTGTGTTGTGTTAGCTGGTAGGATGCTCCAATCAAGTTCAGAGAAAATGTGTGAGTGTTTGATAAAATGGAGTGCTATGGAGAGCTTTTGTGGAAAATAATGAAAATCCTGTTTGATAAACTTATTGGTGCTCTTTGAGGATGTAACAATCAGGGTGGATAAAGGGGAACCAGTAGATGTGATGTATTTGAATATCCAAAAGAAATTCAATAAGGTGCCACATGGATGGTTACTGCACAAGACAAGAACATATGGATTGGATTGGATTTGTTTATTGTCACGTGTACCGAGGTACAGTGAAAAGTATTTTTCTGCGAGCAGCTCAACAGATCATTAAATACATGAAAAGGAAATAAAAGAAAATACATAATAGGGCAACACAACATATACAATGTAACTACATAAACACTGGCATTGGATGAAGCATACAGGGTGTAGTGTTAATGAGGTCAGTCCATAAGAGGGTCATTTAGGAGTCTGGTGACAGTGGGGAAGAAGCTGTTTTTGAGTCTGTTCGTGCGTGTTCTCAGACTTCTGTATCTCCTGCCCGATGGAAGAAGTTGGAAGAGTGAATAAGCTGGGTGGGAGGGATCTTTGATTGTGCTGCCCGCTTTCCCCAGGCAGTGGGAGGTGTAGATGGAGTCAATGGATGGGAGGCAGATTTGTGTGATGGACTGGGCAGTGTTCACGACTCTCTGAAGTTTCTTGCGATCCTGGGCCGAGCAGTTGCCATACCAGGCTGTGATGCAGCCCGATAGGATGCTTTCTATGGTGCATCTGTAAAAGTTGGTAAGGGTTAATGTGGACATGCCGAATTTCCTTAGTTTCCTGAGGAAGTATTGGCACTGTTGTGCTTTCTTGGTGGTAGCGTCGACGTGGGTGGACCAGGACAGATTTTTGGAGATGTGCACCCCTAGGAATTTGAAACTGCTAACCATCTCCACCTCGGCCCCGTTGATGCTGACAGGGGTGTGTACAGTACTTTGCTTCCTGAAGTCAATGACCAGCTCTTTAGTTTTGCTGGCATTGAGGGAGAGATTGTTGTCGCTACACCACTCCACGAGGTTCTCTATCTCCCGCCTGTATTCTGACTCGTCGTTATTCGAGATCTGGCCCACTATGGTCGTATCGTCAGCAAACCTGTAGATGGAGTTGGAACCAAGTTTTGCCACGCAGTTGTGTGTGTACAAGGAGTAGAGTAGGGGGCTAAGTACGCAACCTTGCGGGGCCTAGGTGTTGAGGACTATTGTGGAGGAGGTGTTGTTGTTCATTCTTACTGATTGTGGTCTGTTGGTCAGAAAATTGAGGATCCAGTTGCAGAGTGGGGAGCCAAGTCCTAGGTTTTGGAGCTTTGATATGAGCTTGGCTGGGATTATGGTGTTGAAGGCGGAGCTGTAGTCAATAAATAGGAGTCTGATGTAGGAGTCCTTGTTTTCGAGATGCTCAAGGGATGAGTGTAGGGCCATGGAAATGACGTCTGATGTGGACCGGTTGCAGCGGTATGCGAATTACAGTGGATCAAGGCGTTCTGGGAGTATGGAAGTGCTGCGCTTCATGATCAACCTCTCGAAGCACTTCATTACGACTAAAGTCAGGGCCACTGGTCGGTAGTCATTGAGGCACGTTGCCTGGTTCTTCTTTGGTACCGGTATGATGGTGGTCTTCTTGAAGCAGGTGGTGACCTCGGAGTGGAGTAGGGACAGGTTAAAGATGTCCGTGGATACCTCTGCCAGCTGGTCCATGCAGGCTCTGAGTGCATGACCAGGGATCCCGTCCGGGCCTGTCGCTTTCCGAGGGTTCACTTTCATATGGTGTTGGGGGTGACATATTTGCATGGATAGAGGACCAATGAACTAATGAGAAACAGGAAATCAGGATAAATGGGCATTTTCAGGTTGGCAAAATGTAACTAGTGGGGTGCCACCTAGATCAGTATTGGGGCCTCAACTATTTGTGATCTATATTAATGACTCAGATGAAGGAACCTAGTGTATTTTAGCCAAATTTGTTGATGACAGTGTTGCCTTTTTCTTTTCTACTTTGTCTTTTCTGTGGCTCTGTTCCAATTATGGCAATCAGTGAAGTTGCCCTTCTTTCTATGTTATCTATGTCCGAATGCTTAGAGTCGGCAGGTATCGAATGATACCACCACAAGTTTCAACCGGCTAGCGATCAAAGAGCCAAACACCAGTTAGTTAGTTCAAGGTTAAGGGTACTTTATTTGCACACAATTAGTCATGCAATATAAACACTACTAGTTAACTACACCTATCAACTAAGACAACCTGTACTTAACTTCGGGCACTCGGTTTAGGTCAGAAAATAGAGGCCGCTGTTCAATTCTGGATCTCTCGGGTTCGAAGGAGTAACTGCTGCTCAGCTGGGCTCATCCGTCTGGGCGTTGAACTTGGACTCGCTTCTGGTGTTGCTGCAATTGGCGATGGCCGTGACTGGGGTACCAGGGCCAAGAGCCAAGAGAGCGAACATATTGCGAACTCTTCTTCTTATACTCGGGGGATTTTTGCCCTCTTTTGGGTGGTCCTTCGATTTGGGCCTTACTAATTGGGTGATCCCTGATCACTCCGTTCGATTCCTTAACCAATAAGTGGGCGGGGATCTGGATGTCTGGGCGTGTCCCAAGCGGTCATTGACCCCGTTGTTTGCGTTTCCCTTGAACAGGGAGTGGCGCCGAAATGTCTGGGACTGTCCCGGTTGCTTGAGTACAAGTCCTTTGTTTTGGGGAAGGTGGGCCATCAAATGCTAATCGGCCCCATTAAAATGCTAATTGGACGGAGTTTCGATACAGTCTGGATTTCTTGCTTACGAATATGCATTTCAGGCTCTGAGCCTGCCTGAGTCTTGGCTTGTCCATTTACCCGCCAGGCTTTGAGAGTTTCTCTGTACCTAGTTGGAAGTGGCCATCCCAGATGGCTACAACAGAAAGAAAGGTAGGAAAGCAAGTTGTGAGGAGGATACAAAGGATTTGCAAAAGGATCTGGATAAATTAAGTGAGTAAACAAAGATCTGGCAGATGGAGTACAATGTGGAAAAATATGAGGCTGCCCACTTTGGCAGGAAAATTAAAAAAACAGAGTATTGTTTAAATGAATAGTCATCATGTTATAGCAAATAATTAAGAAAGCAAATAATAATAATCTTTACTCGTGTCACAAGTAGGCTTACATTAACACTACAATTAAGTTACTGAATGTTGGCATTTAATTGAAAAGGGTATGGTGTATAAAAGTAGGAAAGTTTTGCTACAACTGTACAGGGCATGGGTGAGACCATATCTCGAGTATTATGTCCAGTTTTGGTCACCTCTGTTAATGAGGGATATGCTTGCATTGGATAAGGTTCAGAAAATATTCACTAGATTGACTCCTAAAGAAGAAAAGTTGAGTAGATTGGGCCATTGTGTAGGGGGTAATATATTAGCATGGATAGAGGGTTGATTAACTCACAGGAAACAGAGAGTCTGGGAAAAATGGGTCATTTTCAGGTTGGCAAGACCCAAGACTCGGGTTGGCAAGCAGAGTATCACAGGGATCAATGCTGGGGCCTCAGTTATTTTAAAACTATTTTAATGACTTGGATGAAAGGACCTAATTTATGCTTGCTAATTTTTTGATGACAGAAAGGTCGATAGAAGTGTCAGTTGTGAAGATGATGTAAGGAGTCTGCAAAGGAATAGGTTAAGTGAATGGGTAAAACATTGGGACATGGAGTATAATGTGGGAAAATATGAACTTGTCCACTTCAGCAAGAAGAATAGAAAAGTAACATATTATTTATATGGACATAGTTTACAGAACTCTGGGAGGGAGCTGGGTGTCCTGGTACATATAAGTTTGTACGCAGGTACACCAACTGTTTAGGAAGGCAAAAGGGAAGTCATCAATTATTGCAAGGGGAATGGAAGATAAAAGTAGGGAGGTTTTGCTATAGTTTACAAGGCATTGGTGAGACTGCATATGCAGTACAGGGTATAGTTATGGGGCTGGATTCTCCCAAAATGGGACTATGTCCCCACACCAGCGTAGAAGCACTGGTGTTTCACTCTCAAGATTCCTTGGGAAAAGGTGAGCCAATTCAGTGACCTGCAGGGGTCTAGCAGGGACCCAAAGTAGTTCACGCAGCTTTAGCTGTGGATACGGGGGCCCGCACTTCCAGTTTTGAGTCCGCGCATGCGACCGGCGACGGCCTCCAGCGGCCGCGCTGAGCACCATGGCAGACTCGGACCGCTGAGGTAGACGAAGAATGTAGGCCCCCCTGATCGGCCACACGCGGAAGATCCGGCTGCCCCAATCTGTCCCCCGGCCGCCTATAAAGTCTGTCCCCCCCATCCCCCGTCCCCCCCCACCGGTGTTCGATCCTCCCGTCCCTCACCAAGGCGGCCACGGACTGAGTCCGCAGCCGCCACCGAGCTTCCCGAACGGCGATAGGTGGTTAGAACCATGCCATAGGGAACTCAGCTGGTCGGGAGCGGAGGATCGCTGGGTGGGCCTCTGGCAATGGCCCCCCCAGGTTGGCGGAGTACTCCACGAACACGTCGATTCTCGGTTCCCGGAGATTCGCCGGACCGGCACCGGGCCCAATTTCGCCGTGAACCTGGATTCTCCGCCCCGCGCCAAATGCGATTTCGCCGAGGGCTGCGGAGGATCCAGTCCGTGATCTTCTTAATTAAGAAAGTATATAATTGCATTAGAAGCAGAGAAGGTTGACTTGACTGATTCTTGGGATGAAGGGTTGTCTTATGAGGAAAGGTGGAAAAGTGGGGCCTGTCACCATCGGTGTTTTGAAGAATGAGAGGTGATCTTATTGAAATATATTAGATCCTGAGGGGACTTGACAGGGGAGATGCTGGAAGGATAATTCCCCATGTGGGAGAGGCTAGAACTAGGGGACGTAGTTTAAAAGGAGTTTCCCAATTTAAGACGGAGGTGAGGGGAACTTTTATCTCTCATTGGGTCGAAGGTCTATAGAACTCTCTTCCCCATTTAAGCTATGGAGCGTGGGTCATTGAATATATTCAAGTCTGAGCTCGATAGATTTTTAATTGAAAAGGGAGTCGAGGATTACAGGGGACAGGCAGGATAGTGGAGTTCGGGCCACATCTGATCAGATATGATCGTACTGACCGGTAGATCAAAGGGCTGAATGGCCTATTCCTGCTCCTATTTCTTATGTTCTTATGACTTATATTGCCTAAATTTTAGGATTCTCATCTCTGTTTTACAAATCTGTCCATGACCTCACTACTTCTCAGGTCTGTAACCTCCCCAAACTCTAAAACCTTCCATGATTCCGGCTCTTCCAATTCTGGCCTCTTGCACATCTCCAATGCTAATTGCTTCACCTTGGGCAGTCGTGCCTGTGACTGCCCAGGACTGCATTGGAATTCCTTCTCTCTCTCCTTTATGACACCTCTTAAAACCGGCCTCTTTGATCCAGCTTTCAGTCATCTGTTCTCATATTTCTTTTTGTAGTTCCATGTCAAATTTTGTTTGATGGTCCTCTGTGACAAGCTTGGAGATGTTTTGCTATGTTTAAGGTGCTATACATGGTTGCTATTGCTTTTGCAATGAAATTCAATGGATTCTGTTCTTGATCACCATCCACCAACACCAGCTCAGTTCATGGGTGTGAATGGTGAACTCTGTTGTAGCTCTTAAGGTGGTGGAGATTGTACTACTGTGTCCGCTATCTCCCTGAATCATCACTCCCTTATGGGACCTCCTGCTTTCAATACAGGAAATGGGTTATTGAAGTCAGCAATTAGCCTTGGATTACTTATGCCAGTCAGTGGGTATATTTAGAATACTTATGGATACCGCTTAACCTTTTTATTATGTTCCTTTCCTTTTTAATTGCTTGCTCTGCTGATCTCCCATTACACTTCCATTCAGATCTTCTCATACAGACCATAGTTTTGAACTTCTATTTTGCCTTTCCTCAACAAGGGCCATCCAACAGGTCTGGTCTTCTGGCAAAGGCATACATACCCTGTCCCAATTATTCTGCTTGCTCATATACGACTTGGATGTTTTCTTATTACTTTATACCATGAATACTTTTCTACTGAGTACCCAATATAGCTTACATTAAAGCAAAAAGTAGGATCTGTGTTGACTAATCCTACTTTTTGCTTTAATGTAAGCTATATTGGGTACTCACTGGGTTACGAGGATAGGGTGGAGGTGTGGGTTTAGGTAGGGTGCTCTTTTGAAGGGTCAGTGCAGACCCGATGGGCCGAATGGCCTCCTTCTGCACTGTAGATTCTATGATTCTCTATGATTCTCTATGATTCTCTATGACTGCAGTTGATTAATAAAATGATTGTTTTCCCATTTCAAGCAAGACCATCTGGTGGGTGCCTCATTTTCTTCTACACTATATCTAGGATTGTGACTTTGTGACTCCCTCTGCACTGTGAAGTAAATCTGAAGTCAATCTTTACCTTGGGACATGGCTGTGGTTGTAAAAAGTTGCAAGATGTCAGCTGGTATAATGGGAAGACAAAGCTCTTTCCAGCACATTTTGACTGCTGTTGTTGGAGATATTTATGCTGATAACTTGACAGCTTTTGTTAAGGCCTGAAAAACATGCATGTAATGATGAAGATGTAAGTGATATTAGAAAATGATACTGTCAAAGAAGAAGCCAATCAGTATCACAAATATAGCTCACATACATAGCATGATTGGGGGAATCTTCTGCTTTATATATACCTGAGGTGCCTTCATTTGCTAAAAATGAATGGTCAAATAACACTGTTGCAGTTAAAAGCAAACATTCTGGTGTCTGTTATTTAATTAGTTATAATAATGTGGCACCCAAGAAATGTTTTAATGGAACAGGATTTGATCTTAGCGTAACATGGCAGCTGCAGCTCTGGGCATTCACACTCAGCTTCCTCTGAAGGGTAGCGTTTATCAGTTTTGGTTGGATGGTCTTGTGCTCAGCTATATTTTTGGGACGAGTGCAATGCCATGAATTTCTCTCGTGCAATCTGTGAAAGTGCAGTATAATACTGCAATCTTGACTCAACACCAACTCTTATGACTGCAGTGTTTTTGTGTGTGGCGGTCCCTGACTGATTGCAACAGCCCCCGCATCCTTACTTTAAAAAAAGGTTGCTCTCCTATACTGCGTTTAATTATTTTCCAATTATTTATTTTAAAAACTGCTAAACCAGGTCATTTTAGTCATTCAAGAATGTAGGGGTAGTACAGGAGGCTGGTAAATTGAATACTGCCTGTGTACGTATTTTTAAATGTGCATGACCTAAACCTCCCTTCTTTTACCTGTGCAATAGTGTAAACGCTACACCTCCTTCCTGTACCATTCCACAAATAGCATTGACCCAGTGCATTATTCAGAGAAACATACATAGAAAATAGAAGCACCAGGAGGCCATTCAGCCCTTCGAGCCTGCTCCACCATTCATTATGATCATGGCTGATCATCGGGTTCAATACCCTGATCCCACCTTCCCCCCATATCCCTTGATCCCTTTGGCCCCAAGAGCTATATATAATTCCTTCTTGAAATTACACAATGTTTTCACCTCAACTACTTTTTTGTGGTAGTGAATTCCACTGACTGTTCCACTGGGGCTGTTTACAGGGCTAAATCGCTGGCTTTGAAAGCAGACCAAGGCAGGCCAGCAGCACGGTTCGATTCCCGTAACAGCCTCCCCGAACAGGCGCCGGAATGTGGCAACTAGGGGCTTTTCACAGTAACTTCATTTGAAGCCTACTTGTGACAATAAGCGATTTTCATTTCATTTCATTTCACAGATTTATCACACTCTGGGTGAAGCCATAGAATCCTTACAGTGCAGAAGGAGGCAATTCGACCAATCAAGTCTACACTAACCTCCCTAGGCCCACTCCCCGGTCCTATTCCTGTAATCTAACCTGCACATCTTTTGGACACTAAGAGGCAATTTTAGCATGGCCAATCCACCTAACCTGCACATCTTTGAACTGTGGGAGGAAACCGGAGCACCCGGAGGAAACCCACGCAGACACGGAAGAAAGTGCAAACTCCACACAGTCACCCAAGGCCGGAATCGAACCTAGGTCCCTGGCGCTGTGAGGCAGAAGTGTGACTGTGCCACCGTGCCACCCCCAGGTGCAAACCCTCCCAGAACACACCTGTATCTTATTGTTTAAGTGTTCCTCTAGTTGGATAAACTAAAAACTGGCAAATGTATCTACCATGGAAATCTGAGGCTTTGGTATTCAGCAAATTTAGAAGGAGTAAAGATAAAAGAGGTCAGTTGGATGGCGGGGTCACGCATAATTAAAACTCAATGAGGGGAAAACCATTGTTTTTGATAAATGTTGGTTAATCTCGACGGTGGCTTTACGTTTCAGTTTGCATCCTGAGCAAATGTCTCGCAGGATATTGGCACTCTGCTCAACCAGAGATTTCTGTAACTCCCTATTCGAAGTTTAAGGCAGACAATAAATAAATAAATGCGCGGCTCAGTGTGGCCAGAAAAAAAGAGAAACGTACACATTTCTGAATTGCAAATTATTTTTGGCGCTGCTATGATAATACTGCATAATCTCATAAACTGGTCTTTTCCCCTTTGCAAAGCGGCCGTTGTCTTGTGCGCATAGACCTCTTCACCGAGCACTGAGCAACATGTTTTTACTGAGACAACAGAAAACGACCTAACCTGTTGGCCGAATGAGTCATGGTACAGCTCAACCAGTGACGCACAGAACAACCCGTAATTTGTGCAGAATTGGTAACCAAGCCAGGAATGAAGCTCCCTGTACAGATCAATAATGATTGTTTTAATCCCAACTCATTTAACGTCATATTTTGTGCATGTGCCTGCTCTTATATATTAGCATTTTAAAAAAAAGTTATCACAACTAGTAATCCCAAGGATATAATCCTTATATAAGGATATAATGGAAATGCTTATTTAAAAGGTTCTATTGTTTTCAGTGGTCCCACTGGGTAATAAAAGAACCAGTGAATATGCTGGGGAAATCTGGGAGGATTTAAAGTAAATAAAAAAGTGTTTTAGGCTGAAGAAACATTTGCAAGTGTGTTTCACTTTCAGGAGAGACACCTGTTTTGATGTGGTTTGGTAATTATTGTACAGGGTTGAGATTTGAATATTTTTTTACCAGCCCACCCTTTCTGAAACTATATATAAAGTATTAATGTCCAAAACGGACAGCAGTGAACTCAGCTCCGCATTCTATGCGTAAACAACAGCCCATTTCGCAGTGGCATGTCACATTTGTCCCGTTTTGAGATATATAGTTTCATTACAACGTAAAGTTAGGATTTTTTTGTCAGCTTTCCAATATAATGCATTTTATAGTTAATGTGTACTAATGCAAAAATACATTAAACCTTCTGATTGTTTTACGATCAGCAGTTTCAAAATATGGGAGAATATGCTTGTAGTAGTAGTTGATGTAACGGAGGGAGTTACTTCCACTCGCTCTAAAACTTCTTTCCTAGTTCGACCTTATTAGAGACGGGCTACTCCGAAAACCCGGAACTACGGATCGTGCTTCTGAGTGAAAAACCGTGTGAATTAGCTCCTGAAGAAGTAATTTGAAACTGCGAAACGTGGTTAAAACTGATAAATATGCTTCCCCTTTTTACAAAAAAAGTACGTGAAAAATTATGGACTTGATCATATGTTAAAATCTTATTGTTGAACAATTACATTGCTATTGCAATAAAATGTAATGCATTAACTGATTTGTAGACTCACAATTCCAACATTTAGGGCATAAATATTTTTCTAATTCTAAATGTGACCAACATTTAGTTAATCTCTTTTACATTTAAATATCTATTCATGTAATTCTGTTTGGAATGCGTGTGTGATTAATTGCTGAAACAATTTCTCGCTTGTAAATGCATCTTCACAGTAAATGGAGAAGCAAGTATAAGGATCAGCAGTATATTTAACTGTTGATAAGCTAATGTAACACAGTATTGTGAACATTTAAAAATGGAAAATTCTCCCACTACAAGGAAATGTGTTATGAAGATGATTTTAAAATATAAACAGTTTTGCAAATGATCAACATTAATATGTATTTACAACTGGTGCCTGCTGTTTTGATAATCATTCGTATGGATTATTATATATAAATATGCTAAAATTGCCGAGGAAAATGGCTGGCAAATGTCAGGTCTATAAGCAACATAGTTCACAGGATAGATAAATGTTGGTTGTTAATTCAGAGAAAAGTAGATTCCCACAGTGCCATTCTCATTTGAACTGACCAGGAATAAGGCAAAATAGCAGTCTACCACTGGAATGCCATAAATTGCACACATGACCACTGAACTCTATTCCTAATTGATTCCAGAACTCAGTGATCTGCTACATGTTAGTGTGAAGAAATAGTGATAGAGCAATCATATAAGCCAATGACCTAATCTGTGAGACTGTCAAAAGTCAAATTAAGAAAGCGTTATAATGCCAGGAGATTTGAGACAGTAAAGTATAATTGATTAAATAAGAGCAAGATAAATAGATGGTATTGCTGACTTGCAGTTACCATTGCATTGAAGAATATAAACAAACTCTACAACAATAATAGCTTGCATTTATATAGCATCTTTTACATAAGAAAAAAAACAACCATGACTCATTCCAAGCATTATCAAGAAATCATAGAATTTACAGTGCAGAAGGAGGCCATTCACCGCACAGAGTCTGCACTGGCCCTTGGAAAGAGCACCCTATCTAAGCCTATACCTCCACAACTCCACCCCACCTACCTTTTTTGGACACTAAGGGCAATTTAGCATAGCCAATCCATCTAACCCACACATCTTTGGACTGTGATAGGAAACCAGAGCACCCTGAGGAAACCCACGCAGACATGGGGAGAATGTGCAGACTCCGCAAAGACAGTGACCCAAGCTGGGAATCGAACCTGGGACCTTGGATCTGTGAAACAACTTTGCTAACCATTGTGCTACCGAATTTCACACTGAACCCCATGAGGAGTTATTAGGTCAGATGACGGAAAGCTTGGTCAAAGAGATAGGTTTTAAGGAGTATTTTAAAGTTGGAAGGAGGGATAGATTGGCGGAGAGATTTATGGAGCAAATTTCAGACATGAGGACCTTCACAGCTGAAGGCGTGGCAGTCAATGATGGAACAGGTAAAATTGGAAATATTCAAAAGGCCAGAATTGATGAAACACAGAGATTTTGGAGGAGTTGTAAAGCTGGAGGAGAAAGGCCAATGTTCCCTCTATTGCCCCTTCACTGTACATGGACCATATGCTGGACCATATGGTAGCCAATTTGACCACAGCACATTCCCACTAACAGAAATGTGCCAATGATCAGCTAATCTGTCTTTGTAATGCTGATTGAAAATAAATATTGGCCGAGGCAATGGAGATAAATCACCTGCTTTTTAAAGAAATAGTGCCATGGTGCCATTACCATCAATCTGAGGACACAGATGGGGTCTCATTGATGTGTCAACCTGAAGAACATAAGAAATAGGAGCTGGAGTAGGTCATTAAGCCTCTTGAGCTCACTCTGCTATTTAATAAGATCCTGTTGCCCTCACCCCCCCCCCCACCCAATTCCCCATCTCCTCAACCCTTGACTCCATGATCAATCAAAAATCTGTCCAACTCAGCCTTGAATATAATCAATGCTCCAGTTTCCATTGCTCTCTGGGGGAGGGAATTCCAAAGATTAATAACCCTCTGAGAAAATAAATTCCTCACCTGTCTTAATTAGGAGATCCATTTTAAAAAAAAATTGTCCCCTAGTTCTAGATTCTCCCATGAAGGGAAACATCCTCTCAGCATCTACTCTGTCAAGCTCCCTGAGAACTTTGTATGTTTCAATAAGATCACCTCTCATTTTACTGAACTCCAGTGAGTATAGGCCCAACTAGCCCTTCAACCCAGAAATCAGCCGATTGAACCTTTTCTGAACTATTTCCAATGAAAGTGTATTCCTTTCTAATTAAGGAGACTGTTCACAGATTAATGGTCCCTTCATCTGATGTTATTAATATAGATTGCAAATAATTGAGGTCCCAGCACTGATTCCCAGGACACTCCACCAGTAACAGTTTGCCAACATGAAAATGACCCATTTATCCTGACTCTCTGTTGCCTGTTAGCCAATCCACCAGCCATGCATATAAACTTTCACTCACCTCAACCTCGCTTCCCCCACCCCTACCACCAACACCATGAGCTCTATCTTGTGTTGTAATCTTTATGTGACATCTTATCAACTGCCTTTTCGAAATCCAAGTACAGTACATCTACTAATTCCCCTTTATCCAGCCTGCGTGTTACATCCTCACAATAATACTCAAATTTGTCAAACACAATTTTCCTTTCATAAAACCACATTAACTCTGCCTGATTGTAATGTGATTTTCTCAATGTACTGATACTATCTACCTCATAATGGATTATTGTATTTTCGCAATGACAAATGTGACCTAGGGCTATGTGGCCTACAGTTTCCTGCTTTCTGTCTCCTTCCTTTCTTGAATAGAGGTTTTACATTTGCGGTTTTTCAATCCCCTGGGACATCTGGGCAGCATGGTAGCACAGTGGTTAGCACAGTTGCTTCAGGGTCCCAGGTTCAATTCCCGGCTTGGGTCACTGTCTGTGTGGAGTCTGCACGTTCTCCCCATGTCTGCGTGGGTTTTCTCCGGGTGCTCCGGTTTCCTCCCACAGTCCAAAGATATGCAGGTTGGGTGGATTGGCCATGCTAAATTGCCCTTAGTGTCCAAAACAAAAGGTTAGGTGGGGTTACTGGGTTAAGGGGCGCTGTCGGCTTGGGTAGGGTGCTCTTTCCAAGGGTCGGTGCACGCTCGATGAGCCGAATGGCCTCCATCTGCACTGTAAGTTCTATGATATTATGATTCTATGATTCTTTCCAGAATCTAGGGGCTGGATTCTCTGATTTGGATACGAGGTGCTGACGCCAGCGTGGGAACAGTGACATTTTACGCCTGAAAAAATGGCGCAAAAGCTGCACCGATCCTCCGTCTGGTGGGGGGATAGCAGGCACGCAGTGTAAAGCCCCCAGCATTACCTGCGGATACTGCCGGAGAATTGCTGTGTCCGTGGCTGTGCACGCGCATGGCGCGACCTGCAGCAGCACCAGCCGCGCGCGAACCCGGCCTGCCAAAAACTGCCCCCCTGTAATCAGCTGACAAACCCCAAATCACCCCCCACCATTGTCCCCAGCCACCACCAAAGCCCCCCTGCCCATGGAACGGCTCCCCCCCTCCCCGACTGTTGCGGCACTGGACTCAGTCCACAGCCGCTACACCGGGTTCACGAAAATAAAAACGCCGTCGGGAACTTGGCCCATCGTGGGCAGAACATCGGGGGAGGGCCTTATGTGACTTCCTGAGGCCGTCCTGATGGCGTGCGGCGTACTCTGCGAGTACACTGTTTTCGAGCGGCCGAAACATTGCGAAAGCAGCGCCGCCCCCAATTGCAGCACAAATGGGGATTCTCCGGCCGATCAACGAATGCAATTTTATTTTGGGGAAGGTTACAATCAATGCATTCACCACCATCTTTGCAGTCACTTTTTTTTACCCCCTAGGGTACAGGTCATCAGGTCCAAGGGGCTTGTCAGCCTTCAGTCTCATTTGTTTTTCCTTGTACTTGTACTTTTCCTCCAGTGATATTGCTTGATTGAATTTTTTTAATTAAATATTTTATTGAAAATTTTTGGTCAACCAACACAGTACATTGTGCATCCTTTACACAATATTATAACAACACAAATAACAATGACCTATTTTATAAACAAAAAATGAATAAATAATAAATAACAAAAATGAAAACTAACCCTAATTGGCAACTGCCTTGTCACAAGTAACACTCTCCAAAAATATAATTTAACAGTCCAATATATAATTATCTGTAGCAACGACCTATACATACTATACAGTATATATTAACAACCCTGAGAGTCCTTCTGGTTCCTCACCCCCCCCCCCCCCCCCCCCCGATCCTGGGCTGCTGCTGCTGCCTTCTTTTTCCCATTCCGTCTATCTTTCTGCGGGTTATTCGACGAACGGTTGCCACCGCCTGGTGAACCCTTGAGCCGACCCCCTTAGGACGAACTTAATCCGCTCTAGCTTTATAAACCCCACCATGTCATTTATCCAGGTCTCCACCCCCGGGGGCTTGGCTTCTTTCCACATTAGCAATATCCTGCGCCGGGCTACTAGGGACGCAAAGGCCAAAACATCAGCCTCTCTCGCCTCCTGCACTCCCGGCTCTTGTGCAACCCCAAATATAGCCAACCCCCAGCTTGGTTCGACCCGGACTCCTACTACTTTTGAAAGCACCTTTGTCACCCCCATCCAAAACCCCTGTAGTGCCGGGCATGACCAAAACATATGGGTATGATTCGCTGGGCTTCTCGAGCACCTCGCACACCTATCCTCCACCCCAAAAAATTTACTGAGCCGTGCTCCAGTCATATGTGCCCTGTGTAATACCTTAAACTGAATCAGGCTTAGCCTGGCACACGAGGACGACGAGTTTACCCTGCTTAGGGCATCTGCCCACAGCCCC
Organism: Scyliorhinus torazame; assembly: GCF_047496885.1. Taxonomy (NCBI): domain Eukaryota; kingdom Metazoa; phylum Chordata; class Chondrichthyes; order Carcharhiniformes; family Scyliorhinidae; genus Scyliorhinus; species Scyliorhinus torazame. The sequence continues at coordinate 78,754,438 of NC_092715.1, forward strand.
TCCTCGATCTCCTCCCCCAGCTCTTCTTCCCATTTCCCTTTTAGTTCATCTACCATAGTCTCCCCTTCGTCCCTCATTTCCCTATATATATCTGACACCTTACCATCCCCCACCCATGTCTTTGAGATCACTCTGTCCTGCACCTCTTGTGTCGGGAGCTGCGGGAATTCCCTCACCTGTTGCCTCGCAAAAGCCCTCAGTTGCATATACCTGAATGCATTCCCTTGGGGCAACCCATATTTCTCGGTCAGCGCTCCCAGACTCGCAAACTTCCCATCCACAAACAGATCTTTCAGTTGCGTTATTCCTGCTCTTTGCCACATTCCATATCCCCCATCCATTCCCCCCGGGGCAAACCTATGGTTGTTTCTTATCGGGGACCCCCCCAAGGCTCCAGTCTTTCCCCTATGCCGTCTCCACTGTCCCCAAATCTTCAGTGTAGCCACTACCACCGGGCTTGTGGTGTAGTTCCTCGGTGAGAACGGCAATGGGGCTGTCACCATAGCCTGTAGGCTAGTCCCCCTACAGGACGCCCTCTCTAATCTCTTCCACGCCGCTCCCTCCTCCTCTCCCATCCACTTACTCACCATTGAAATATTAACGGCCCAATAATACTCACTTAGGCTCGGTAGTGCCAGCCCCCCCCTATCCCTGCTACGCTGTAAGAATCCCTTCCTCACTCTCGGGGTCTTCCCGGCCCACACAAAACCCATGATGCTCTTTTCAATCCTTTTAAAAAAAGCCTTTGTGATCACCACCGGGAGGCACTGAAACACAAAGAGGAATCTCGGGAGGACCACCATCTTAACCGCCTGCACCCTCCCTGCCATTGACAGGGATACCATATCCCATCTCTTGAAATCCTCCTCCATCTGTTCCACCAACCGCGTTAAATTTAACCTATGCAATGTGCCCCAATTCTTAGCTATCTGGATCCCCAGGTAACAAAAGTCCCTTGTTACCTTCCTCAACGGTAGGTCCTCTATTTCTCTACTCTGCTCCCCTGGATGCACCACAAACAACTCACTTTTCCCCATGTTCAATTTATACCCTGAAAAATCCCCAAACTCCCCAAGTATCCGCATTATTTCTGGCATCCCCTCCGCCGGGTCCGCCACGTATAGTAGCAAATCGTCCGCATACAAAGATACCCGGTGCTCTTCTCCTCCCCTAAGTACTCCCCTCCACTTCTTGGAACCCCTCAACGCTATCGCCAGGGGCTCAATCGCCAGTGCAAACAATAATGGGGACAGAGGGCATCCCTGCCTTGTCCCTCTATGGAGCCGAAAATATGCAGATCCCCGTCCATTCGTGACCACGCTCGCCACTGGGGCCCTATACAACAGCTGCACCCATCTAACATACCCCTCTCCAAAACCAAATCTCCTCAACACCTCCCACAAATAATCCCACTCCACTCTATCAAATGCTTTCTCGGCATCCATCGCCACTACTATCTCCGTTTCTCCCTCTGGTGGGGCCATCATCATTACCCCTAACAACCTCCGTATATTCGTGTTCAGCTGTCTCCCCTTCACAAACCCAGTTTGGTCCTCGTGGACCACCCCCGGGACACATTCCTCTATTCTCATTGCCATTACCTTGGCCAGGACCTTGGCATCTACATTTAGGAGGGAAATAGGTCTATAGGACCCGCATTGTAGCGGGTCCTTTTCCTTCTTTAAGAGAAGCGATATCGTTGCTTCAGACATAGTCGGGGGCAGTTGTCCCCTTTCCTTTGCCTCATTAAAGGTCCTCGTCAGTACCGGGGCGAGCAAGTCCACATATTTTCTATAGAATTCGACTGGGAATCCATCCGGTCCCGGGGCCTTTCCCGCCTGCATGCTCCTAATTCCTTTCACCACTTCTTCTACCTCGATCTGTGCTCCCAGTCCCACCCTTTCCTGCTCTTCCACCTTGGGAAATTCCAGCCGATCCAAGAAGCCCATCATTCTCTCCCTCCCATCCGGGGGTTGAGCTTCATATAATTTTTGATAAAATGTCTTGAACACTCCATTCACTCTCTCCGCTCCCCGCTCCATCTCTCCTTCCTCATCCCTCACTCCCCCTATTTCCCTCGCTGCTCCCCTTTTCCTCAATTGGTGTGCCAGCAACCTGCTCGCCTTCTCCCCATATTCGTACTGTACACCCTGTGCCTTCCTCCATTGTGCCTCTGCAGTGCCTGTAGTCAGCAAGTCAAATTCTACATGTAGCCTTTGCCTTTCCCTGTACAGTCCCTCCTCCGGTGCTTCCGCATATTGTCTGTCCACCCTCAAAAGTTCTTGCAGCAACCGCTCCCGTTCCTTACTCTCCTGCTTCCCTTTATGTGCCCTTATTGATATCAGCTCCCCTCTAACCACCGCCTTCAACGCCTCCCAGACCACTCCCACCTGGACCTCCCCATTATCATTGAGTTCCAAGTACTTTTCAATGCACCCCCTCACCCTTAGACACACACCCTCATCTGCCATTAGTCCCATGTCCATTCTCCAGGGTGGGCGCCCTCCTGTTTCCTCCCCTATCTCCAAGTCCACCCAGTGTGGAGCGTGATCCGAAATGGCTATAGCCGTATACTCCGTTTCCCTCACCTTCGGGATCAATGCCCTACCCAGCACAAAAAAGTCTATTCGCGAGTAGACTTTATGGACATAGGAGAAAAACGAGAACTCCTTACTCCTAGGTCTGCTAAATCTCCACGGGTCTACACCTCCCATCTGCTCCATAAAATCTTTAAGTACCTTGGCTGCTGCCGGCCTCCTTCCAGTCCTGGACTTCGACCTATCCAGCCCTGGTTCCAACACCGTATTAAAATCTCCCCCCATTATCAGCTTTCCCATCTCTAGGTCCGGAATGCGTCCTAGCATCCGCCTCATAAAATTGGCATCATCCCAGTTCGGGGCATATACGTTTACCAAAACCACCGTCTCCCCCTGTAGTTTGCCACTCACCATCACGTATCTGCCCCCGTTATCCGCCACTATAGTCTTTGCCTCGAACATTACCCGCTTCCCCACTAATATAGCCACCCCCCTGTTTTTCGCATCTAGCCCCGAATGGAACACCTGCCCCACCCATCCTTTGCGTAGCCTAACCTGGTCTATCAGTTTCAGGTGCGTTTCCTGTAACATAACCACATCTGCCTTAAGTTTCTTAAGGTGTGCGAGTACCCGTGCCCTCTTTATCGGCCCGTTCAGCCCTCTCACGTTCCACGTGATCAGCCGAGTTGGGGGGCTTCCTACCCCCCCCCCTTGTCGATTAGCCATCACCTTTTTCCAGCTCCTCACCCGGTTCCCACGCAGCTGTATCTCCCCCAGGCGGTGCCCCCCCGCCCATCCTCTCCCATACCAGCTCCCCCCTCTCCCCAGCAGCAGCAACCCAGTAATTCCCCCCTCCCACCCCCCCCCGCTAGATCCCCCGCTAGCATAATTACTCCCCCCATGTTGCTCCCAGAAGTCAGCAAACTCTGGCTGACCTCGGCTTCCCCCCGTGACCTCGGCTCGCACCGTGCGACGCCCCCTCCTTCCTGCTTCTCTATTCCCGCCATGATTATCATAGCGCGGGAACCAAGCCCGCGCTTCTCCCTTGGCCCCGCCCCTAATGGCCAACGCCCCATCTCCTCCACCTCCCCTCCTCCCCCCATCACCACCTGTGGGAGAGAGAAAAGTTACCACATCGCAGGATTAGTACATAAAACCCCTCTTTGCCCCCCACATTCGCCCCACCACTTTGTTCGAACGTTCTTTTTAATAACCCGCTCATTCCAGTTTTTCTTCCACAATAAAAGTCCCCGCTTCATCCGCCGTCTCAAAGTAGTGGTGCCTCCCTCGATATGTGACCCACAGTCTTGCCGGTTGCAGCATTCCAAATTTTATCTTCTTTTTATGAAGCACCGCCTTGGCCCGATTAAAGCTCGCCCTCCTTCTCGCCACCTCCGCACTCCAGTCTTGATAAACGCGGATCACCGCGTTCTCCCATTTACTGCTCCGAGTTTTCTTCGCCCATCTAAGGACCATTTCTCTATCCTTAAAACGGAGGAATCTCACCACTATGGCTCTGGGAATTTCTCCTGCTCTCGGTCCTCGCGCCATCACTCGGTATGCTCCCTCCACCTCCAACGGACCCGCCGGGGCCTCCGCTCCCATTAACGAGTGCAGCATCGTGCTCACATATGCCCCGACGTCCGCTCCCTCCACACCTTCAGGAAGACCAAGAATCCTCAGGTTGTTCCTCCTTGCGTTGTTTTCCAGTGCCTCCAACCTTTCCACACATCGTTTCTGATGTGCCTCCTGCGTCTCCGTCTTCACCACCAGGCCCTGTATATCGTCCTCATTCTCGGCTGCCTTTGCCTTCACGACCCGAAGCTCCCGCTCCTGGGTCTTTTGTTCCTCCTTTAGCCCTTCGATCGCCTGTAGTATCGGGGCCAACAGCTCTTTCTTCATTTCCTTTTTGATCTCTTCCACACAGCATTTCAAGAACTCTTGTTGTTCAGGGCCCCATGTTAAACTGCCACCTTCCGACGCCATCTTGGTTTTTGCTTGCCTTCCTTGCCGCTGTTCTAAAGGATCCACTGCAATCTGGCCACTCTCTCCTCCTTTTTCCATCCGTATCCAGGGGGGATTCCCTTCTGGTTTACCGCACAGTGTTTTTAGCCGTCAAAATTGCCGTTGGGGCTCCTATCAAGAGCCCAAAAGTCCGTTTCACAGGGAGCTGCCGAAACGTGCGACTCAGCTGGTCATCGCCGCACCCGGAAGCCCATTTGATTGATTTAAGTTCCTCCATCCATGTTGCCTCTAGATTTTCTACTATTCTTGTTTTTAGATTTCTTATATTTGTTTTTATATTTCTTGCTAGTTTATTCTCACACTCAAATTTCTCCTTGTTATTATTTTTTAGTCATCATTTCCTAGTTTTTAAATTTTCCATCTTCTGGTCTATAACTAACCTTCACAGTATGGGTTTCCCTTTCTTACAATTTGATACCATCTTAAATTCTTTAGTTTGCATGGATAATGTGTTCTTCTTGTAGAGTCTTTCTCAATTCCATATATCCTTGTCAAGAATTGTGAAATATCTCTTTCAATGTATGTTACTCTTCATAGCTTTTAACCTATTTTCCCACTCAATTTTAGCCAACCACTATAATTGCCTTTAATAATAATAATCTTTATTAGTGTCACAAGTAGGCTGACAATCACACTGCAATGAAGTTACTGTGAAAATTCCCTAGTCGCCACACTCAGGCGCCTGTTCGGGTACAGAGGGAGAATTCAGAATGCCCCATTCACCTGAGAAGCACGTCTTTCGGGCTTGTAGGAGCAAACCGGAGCACCCGGAGGAAACCCACGCAGACAAGGGGAGAACATGCAGACTCCCCACAGACAGTGACGCCAAGCCAGGAATCGAACCTGGGCCCCTGGCGCTGTGAAACAACAGTGCTACCACTGTGCTACCAAGTTTAAAACAATAATTTCAGACCCAAATGTTTCACCCTCAAATTCAATGTGAGATTCTATCATGTTTTGATCACTCGGTTGTGATGACATTTGACCTGGAAGCAGTACCACATGGAAAATTTGTAATGTTGTCATAATGTCTGTAGAATTCCTAATTATTTTAAGAACGTTTGAAAAGGACTTTTAAGCATTTGCATTAACTATAATGGTATCACCTGGAATTTTCTTGAATAATAAAAAATAGTGGTCCATGTGACCTGGTGACATGGAAGCAGTACCAATATGAAGGAAGTTGAAACAGAAGCTGCATAGCTAGTAATAAAGGAGCGTTGAATAGACAAAGGACAACTTCAAAGCAGAGGGGCTGGATGGTGCAGACCTAAAGGGACAGCAGACAAAGACAGGACGAGAAGCACACTGATTCTTTTATGAAGAGAAGAACAATCTCACTCTTGGGAAGGGGTCAGTTTTTCTGTTTGGCAGAAAAGGAGTTGATAGCTCTTAAACAATGTGGGAGCTGGCTTAAAAGGTCTAAAACCTGGAAAGCTGTGCAAATAGCTTGGAGATGCTAAAGAGCTGGCCAAATTGTGAACCAGCGTGATATTGGTTGGTCAGTTGAAAAGAAATTCTGGAAAGCTACACCAGCAGGGCTGTAGGGGGAGAAAGAGTTCATAGAAATGTAACTTGCTGGTGATAATTGTATCTGTGAAATTTGGAGCTGAAAGCTGTTATTGGATAGGACACCAGATTTATCCTGCATGAAACAAGAATGACATATTGGGGAACTGTGCAGCTATGTAATGTCATACATGCTGAAAGGGAATGCTTGTGGTTATGAAGACATATCTTTGTTGCATTGACTACTTAAAGTGAGATTTACCTTTTTATTTGAAATATCATTTCCTGTTGATTCATGTTTAGGATGAATCAGAACCAATATAAATTAAAGTAAAAGTTACAAAAAGCAAAATTTTGCTCGTAATTTAGTGATTTGAGAATAGTTCATTACATTTAGTTATTTTGGGTTACACTCCTCCCATGGGGATTCCAACACTTGCCAAGAGGATCCTTTACTATGAGGTGATTAATTAATCCTGTTTCATTACACATTATCAGGTCTAAAATAGCCCATTCATAGAATCATAGGATTTACAGTGCAGAAGGAGACAATTCGACCCATTGAGTCTACATCGGACCCCGAGAGAGCACCCGACCTAAGCACACACGTCCACCCTTTCCCCATAACCCAGCAAGCCCACCTAACGTTTGGACACTATGGGGCAATTTTAGCACCACCAATCCCCCTAACTCGCACATTTTCGGGCTGTGGGAGGAAACTGGAGCTCCCGTAGGAAATCCACGCAGACCCAGGAGAACATGTAGGCTCCACACAGACAGTGATCCAAGCTGGGTATCAAACCCGGGTCGCTGGCCCTTTGAAGCAACTGTGCTACTGTGCTGCCCCAATTCCCTGGATGGTTCCAAATTATATTGTTCTAAGAAACTTCCCCGAATACAATCTGTGAACTTATTTTCCAAGCTACCTTTGCCAATTTGATTCACTCAATTTATGAAGATTAAAATCATCCACGATGATTGTAGTACCTTTATTACTGTAAGGAGCCCTATAGCCTGTTCCCAACGGTGACTGTTGTAAAGTTGTTTGGTGTATCACTGTGACAAATGCAGGATTTTAGATGTAAAGGATTATAAACATTTGGCAATTTAGGGGTTAAAAGCCTGGGTTAGCGTGTGTATGACTGCAGTAGTCATGCTTTAAAAGTAATCTTGTTTTGCAGAAAGCTTTTGGAAGCCAGAGATGAAATTGACCATCATAAAAGCCTGAGATAATGAATTGTTGTTTGACTCACTGGAGTCCCTGGGGAGTTGATGTGTTTTCAGCCTGAGGAGTTAATTTGTTCTAAGCTTGGGGAGTTGATGTTATTGCTGTGTGAAAGTAAGACATTGAGACATTTTGAGAAGCTTTTGAGTTGAGTTCTGATCTGGCTAACACTGAGTCAAAAGTAAGGGGTGGGATTCTCCGAGCCTCTGCACTGAAACCGCGATTGGCGCGGGGGCGGAGAATGGGCATTTATGGCGAAAACCGGCACAACATCGATCCTGCAATTCTCCGGTCCCCGGAGAATCGCCGTGAATCGCGCGTGGGCGGTCTACTCGGCACGAGTAGGGGGCCATTGACACAGGCCTCCCCCCCCCATGATTCACCGATGAAAACTGGCCAAGTTCCCGACGACGTGGTTCTAACCACGTTTTGCCTGTCGGGAACGGCCAGTGGCGGCTGCGGAGTCAGTCCGCGGCCACCTTGGCGGGGGGGGGGGGGAGGTGTCCTTCACTGGAGGGAAGTCTCAGGGACGGCCAGGCTGGCAAATGGGGGCCACCGATCCGCGGGCGCACGCGATTTTGGGGGGCCTATATTTTCAGGGCCGCTCCGTGGTGTGAATTCGCCATGTCGCACGGGGCGGTCACTGAAGGTCGCCGCCATGCGCATGCGCGGACTCCCGACCGGAAGTGCAGGACCCCGTATTGGCAGCCAGAGCTGCGAGGAGTACTCCGGGGCCCTGCTAACCCCCTTCAGGTAGGAGAATCACTTTGGACTTTCTTCAGGAAAGTGCAGAGTGAAATGCCCGCGATATGACGCTGGAGTCGGGACATAGGCCCATTATTGGACAATCCCTCCCAGGGTCTTTTGCTTTCAGAGTACAATAGTTAAAAAAGATTAATAGTATTTAAAGCTATGCAGACTTGACAGAGGACAAGGGGGAAGGTGAAACAAACCAGTTGAAACTGTTTTTTGAAGATATCCAGCCAGAGACTGCTGGGGTTCTAATGGGAGCCAAACCTGTTCTAGAAAACAAGTATTAGGTATAGCTCTCTGGGCTAAAGGGATCATGGGATAAGGGAGAAAAGCAGGATAAGGGTATTGAACTTGATGATCAGCCATGATCATAATGAATGGCCGAATGGCCTCCTCCTGCTTTTTTTCTATGTATGTTTCTACGTATTACACTGTGCCACTGGGATTTAGGATGGATTGAGAGCTGTATGTTTTTCCTTTTGTTGGCAATAGAGATAGTAAGTAAGGGTATTATACTTACTGTATTTAGTCGTGTTGTTTAATGGTCAATTGTAAGCTATGTTTGGCTGTGAGGTTAAAGAGTTTAACATTGTGTTAATAATGAGTTTTGTTATAAAATACCAAATCCTTAGTTCTTCCTGGAACAAAGTATTCTTTCCGCACAGTCTCACAAAATCAACTAAAATATTAAGGTTTTGGTCCAGTATCCTAACCACTGTCGGGTTGGGTCTGGGATCATAATCACTAAGAGGTCTGGAAGCTTGTATGTTTGAATATAATCTTTATTATAACTTATTAAACTCAAAACTTTTAAAACTCACAATGTTTTAAACACCCAGGTATAACCCTGCATCGGTGCTGCCTCCATGCTGGCTTCTTCCAGATTCTACTACACACAGTCTACCATCTACTACACACAGTCTACCACCATGGGTGGTACTGTTCTCCAGTCCCACATTAACCCTAGCTCTACCCAAACACTCTTATACTACACCTCTCCCAAGTCCTTACCCAAATATATTTCCTTTGAATTGTGCTCTCTCTCTCTCTCTCGACAATTCGACCATCCATCTTCTTTGTTTGGCACCATGGGTTTGTACCATTCCTTCTGGAGGCGATATTCAATCTATTCATTCCTCGAGTGGACTTGGATTTTCCTCCACGGGGTCTGCCATGTTCATAGAATCATAGAATTTACAGTGCAGAAGGAGGCCATTCGACCTATCAAGTCCTCACCAGCCTCCGGAAAGAGCACCCCACTTAAGTCCACGCCTCCACCCTATTCCTGTAACCCAACTCACCTAACCTTTTGAACACTAAGGGGCAATTTAGGATGGCCAATCCACCTAATCTGCAATCTTTGAACTGTGGGAGAAAACCGCAGCACCCGGAGGAAACCCACGCAGACACGGGGAGAAAGTACAAACTCCACACAGTCACCCGAAGCTGGAATTGAACGCAGGACCCTGGATCTGTGAGGTAACAATGCGAACTACTGTGCCACCATGCCGCCCAATTCCTCCTAGAAGTTGACGTTTCGTTTGCTTCACAATTTAAGCCAAATATTTGTTTACCTTTTTATTTTCCAATACTTTTTAAAGCTTATGGATCTTTTCATTCAGCTCAACAATTACATGGTGAATTCAGATGTCTTTGTTGCAGGGCTTTCTGTGAAATCCTTATACAAGCTTAAACTTCACTTGGGTAATCAGTTCCTTTCAGAGTCTTTCTTCTATGGTCACCTATTGCTCCCTTGACTAACTCACTAATTGTATCCTGAATCTGTTTCTTTGAAGTTGCTTATCTGCTTTTGAAGTCTGGATTTGCTCTTCCATACTGAGGGCGGGTTTCCCCCGCAATTGGCGGGATGGCCCGACGCCGGCACCAAGAACGGCGCGAACCACTCCGGCATTGGGCCAACTGGAAGTTGCGGAATCCTCCGCACTTCTGGGGGCTAGGCCGGCGGTGGAGGGGTTGGCGCCGTGCCAACTGGTGCCGAAGGGCCGGCGCGAGTTGGCGCATGCGCAGAATCGTCAGTGTGGTTCCGCGCATGTGCAGACCGACTGGCGTGTTGCCTGCGCTTGCGTAGGGGGGGTTCTTCTCCGCGCCGGCCATGGCGGAGCCCTACAGAGGCCGACGTGGAAGGAAGGAGTGCCCCCCACGGCACAGGCCCACCCGCAGATCAGTGGGACCCGATCGTGGGCCAGGCCACCGTGCCCCCCCCCTTTCCAGGGCCAGATCCCCCCCCGAAGACTCACCTAGCCGGCCTACAAGCCAGGTCCCGCCGTGATGGACCATGTCCATTTCACGACGACGGGACTGGCCAGTAAATGAGGGCTGCTCGGCACATTGGGTCCCGGAGAATTGCCGGGGGTAGCCACTGCCAACGGCCCCCGACCGGCGCGGCATAAACACCGCCCCTGCCCGGAAACCAGCGCCGGAGAATACGGCAGCTGGCGTTGGAGCGGCCGGATTCACGCCGCCCCCCTGGGATTCTCCGACCTGGCGAGAGGTCGGAGAATCCCTCCCTGAGTGTCTCATCATTCATGTTCTTCAGATTGGATCGAAGTTCAAGAATGTCAGCAGTTTGTGCTCTAAATTCCACATTCAACCAATTGTTCCGATTTATCAGTAATTCCTTTTCCAATTTCTTTTTTTTTCAATAAACATTTTATTGAGGTATTTTTGGCATAGTAACAACAACAAAATAAATAATACACATGAAACCATAAACATAGTGCAAAAGCCATTTACCTTTCGTACAGGTCCCACCCTTATTGACCCCCTACTCTAATCTAAACAATCCCCCCCCCTCCCCCCCGTCTGCTGACGATTAATTTCCCGCAAAGAAGTCGACGAACGGTTGCCACCTCAGGGTGAACCCTAACAGTGACCCTATCAAGGCGAACTTGATTTTCTCCAAACAGAGAAAGCTAGACATGTCCGATAGCCAGGTCTCCGACTTCAGGGGCTTTGAGTCCCTCCAAGCGAATAGAATCCGTCTCCGGGCTACCAGGGAAGCAAAGGCTAGAACGTCTGCCTCTTTCTCCTCCTGGATTCCCGGGTCTTCTGACACACCGAAAATCGCCACCTCTGGAGCCAGATCCACCCTTGTTTTAATACCGTGGACATGACATCTGCAAACTCCTGCCAAAATCCCCGAAGCTTCGGACATGCCCAGAACATGTGGACATGTTTCGCTGGTCCTCCCGCACATTTTGCACACCTGTCTTCCACCCCAACGAATCTGCTCATCCGGGCCACTGTCATGTGAGCCCGGTGAACAACCTCAAATTGTATCAGGCTGAGCCTGGCACATGTTGCAGACGTGTTGACTCTACTCAACGCATCCGCCCATAGACCATCCTCTATCTCACCTCCCAGCTCCTCCTCCCACTTGCGCTTCAGCTCCTCGGTCTGCGTCTCCTCCGATCCCATAAGCACCTTATAAATGTCTGAGACGCTCCCTTCTCCTACCCACAATCTGGAAACTACCCTGTCCTGAATCCCCCTTAGCGGTAGGAGCGGGAAGTTTGACACCTGTTTACGAAGGAAGTCCCGCACCTACAGATACCTGAATTTGTTTCCCCTCGCCAGCCCAAACTTTTCCTCCAACGCCCTCATACTTGGAAAGCTCCCCTCTATGAACATATCCCCCATTCTCTCAATCCCCGCTCTCCACCATAACCGGAACTCCCCGTCCATACACCCCGGGGCAAACCGGTGATTATCACAGATTGGGGCCCAAACCGATGCTCCCACTGTTCCCACATGCCGCCTCCATTGGCCCCAAACTCTCAGGGCCGCCACCACCACTGGGTTGGTGGAGTACCGTGCCGGCGGGAATGGCAGAGGCGCAGTTACCAATGCCCACAAACTGTTGCCCTTACATGAAGCCGCCTCCATATGCACCCATGCCGACCCCTCCCCCACCACCCACTTCCTGATCATGGCTATATTAGCCGCCCAGTAATAGTTGCTAAAATTTGGCAGCACCAGCCCGCCCTCTCCCCGACTTCGCTCAAGCAATACCTTCCTTACTCGCAGGGTCTTGCCTGCCCAGACGAAGCCCGTGATCATTCTGTTGACCCGCTTAAAAAAGGACCGCGGAATAAAGATGGGGAGACACTGAAATACAAATAGGAATCTCGGGAGGACCGTCATCTTCACCGTTTGCACCCTCCCAACCAGAGACAACGGAAATTCGTCCCATCTCCGAAAATTGTCCTTCATTAGGTCCACCAGCCGGGCCAGATTCAATTTATGCAGCCGGTCTCATTCCCGCGCAACTTGGATGCCTAGGTACCTAAAGCTTCCCTCTACCAACCTAAATGGCAGCTCTCCCAGTCGCCTCTCCTGTCCCCTCGCCTGGACCACAAACATCTCACTCTTTCCCATATTAAGCTTATACCCCGAAAACCGGCCAAATTCCCCTAGAGTCCTCATGATTTCTTCCATCCCCCCTATTGGGTCCAAAACGTACAAAAGCAGGTCATCCGCATAGAGCGAAACCCTGTGCTCCCAGTCAATAAAGGCCCGCCCGAATCAGAACTGTCCCAATATCTCCCACAGATAGTCGATCCGATCAAAAGCCTTTTCTGCATCCATTGCGATCACTACCTCCACCTACCTACCTTCCGGGGGCATCATGATCACATTTAACAGCCTTATTACATTGGCCACCAACTGCCTGCCCTTAACAAACCCCGTCTGGTCCTCCCCAATAACGTCTGGAACACAATCCTTGATCCTGGAGGACAGGGTTTTGGCCAGCAACTTGCCATCTACATTCAACAGGGAGATCGGCCTGTAGGACTCACACAGCTCCGGGTTCTTGTCCCGCTTAAGAATCAGCGAAATCGTTGCCTGTGACATCGTCGGGGGCAACACCCCTCTTTTCCTTGCCTCATTGAACATCCTCAACAACATCGGCCCCAATATCCCTGAGAATGTTTTATAAAACTCCACTGGGTACCCGTCCGGACCCGGGGCCTTACCCGCCTGCATGGTCTTCAAGCCCTCCACTATCTCTTCCAGCCCGATTGTGGCCCCCTGCCCTTCTACCCGCTCTCTGTCCACCTTTGGGAAATTCAGCCCCTCCAAGAAGTGCCTCATCCCTCCGGCCCCGTAGGGGGTTCCGATCTGTACAGCCTGCTGTAGAAATCCCTAAACGCTTTATTTGCCCCATACTGAATCACCAACCAGATTCCCATCTCCATCCTTTACTTTCCCTATCTCCCTAGCTGCCTCCCTCTTCCTAAGCTGCTGTGCAAGCATTCTGCTGGCCTTCTCTCCATGTTCATAGATCGCCTCCCTCGCCTTTCTCAGCTGCTCCACCGCCCTCCCTGTGGTCAGCAAGCTACACTCCACCTGTAACCACCGCCGTTTCCTTAAAAGCCCTGGCTCTGGGGGCTCCGCATAATTCCTATCAATCTGTAGTATCTCCATTGCCAGTCGGTCCATCTCTGCCCTGTCCACCTTCTCCCTATGGGCCCGGATCGAGATCAGCTCCCGCCTGACCACCGCCTTCAGTGCTTCCCACATCACCGCTGCTGAAATTTCACCCGTGTCGTTGACCTGCAGGTAGTTCTGAATGCATTTCCTGAGCCGCTCGCTCACCCCTTCATCCGCCAAAAGTCCCACATCCAACCTCCAGTCCGGGCGCTGGTTCCTGTCTTTACTAACCGGCAGGTCAACCCAGTACGGTGCATAGTCTGAGATTGTGATCGCCGAGTACCCCGTGTCCACCACCCCAGCCAGTAAGGGCCTGCTCAAAATAAAGAAATCAATCCGGGGATGCACTTTATGCACGTGTGAGTAGAAGGAGAACTCCTTCACCCTCGGCTGCCCAAATCTCCATGGATACACCCCCCCCCATCAGCTCCATGAACCCTCTTAGTTCCTTTGCCATTGCTGGCACTCTGCCCGTTTTCGAGCTTGACCGGTCCAAGCCAGGGTCAATAACTGTGTTGAAGTCCCCTCCCATGACCAACCTGTGTGAGTCCAGGTCCGGTATCTTCCCCAGCATCCTCTTTATAAACTCCACATCATCCCAATTTGGCACATACACATTTACCAATACCACCTGCACCCCCTCCAGTTTCCCACTGACAATAACGTACCGACCTCCCACGTCCGAGACTATTCTACCCGCCTCAAACACCTCCCGCTTATTGATCAGGATTGCGGCCCCCCTAGTCTTTGAATCTAGTCCCAAGTGAAAGACCTGACTGACCCAGCCTTTCCTCAGTCTAACCTGGTCTGTTACTCTAAGGTGCGTCTCCTGCAACATTACCACGTCTGCCTTCAGTCCCTAAGATGCGCAAACACACGTGCCCTTCTGACTGGCCCATTTAACCCTCTAACATTCCAGGTGACCAGCCTAGTTCAGGGGCTCATTGCAACCCCCCCCCCCCATCTGTCGATCAGCAATCCCCTTTATTAGGCCTGCCTCCAGCCCGTGCTCCGCACCTCCACCGGTCCAACCCCAGGCAGCCCCCGCCCCCAACCTCCTCTCTGTCCCTCAGCCCAAGTCCCTCCCTCATCAGCAGAACATTCACCCCCTCCCCCCTCTAGTAACAACACCCTGTAACACAACCCCTTTACCAAACCAAACATATGCACACACCCCCACTGCGCTTCCGAAAGCTAGCTTGGTAGCTTGGTGGCCCCCATCCCAGGCACCAGATAGTCTCCCACCTATTGTGTCCCCCCCCCCCACCTCATACAAACAAACTCCAACATCAAACAATCCTCACACAATTGCCCAACAGAAAAACACCAAGATCAAAACAAGCAGACCTCCATCCCCCAGCAGTGCTAATGAAAACCTTAACTCACTCAGCTCTACTGCTGGTTCCAAATCAATGCAAACGGCATCACAAACATCTTCCATGAAACGCAAAACGAGAAACTTTTAACCAAAAAGAAAGAAACAGAAAGAAAAAACAAAAACATGAATGTTGCAGCCAAGTTCAAAAGCTCTCAATCCATCACCAGCCCTTTCTTTTTCGCAAAGTCCAACGCGTCCTCAGGCGACTCAAAGTAGAAGTGCTGATCCTCATGCGTGGCCCAGAGACGGGCTGGGTATAACAGTCCAAACTTCACCTTTTTCTTAAGAAGGATCGACCTGATCTGGTTGAAGCCTGCTCTCCTCCTGGCCACCTCTACACTCAGGCCCTGGTACACCCGCAGGATGCTATTGTCCCATTTGCAGATCCGTGTCTGCTTGGCCCACTGTAGAATGCGCTCCTTATCCGAGAACCTGTGGAATCTCACCACCATTGCCCTGGGGGGATCTCCCATTCGCGGCTTCCTCGTGAGTGTTCGATGAGCCCTATCCACCTCCAAGGGCTGTGAGAATGCCCCATCCCCCAGTAGCTTCACAAACATGTCTGTGATGTATGCCCCAGCGTCCGTTCCTTCGGAACCCTCTGGGAGCCCGACGATTCTTAGGTTCTGCCGGCGGGACCTATTTTCTAGGTCCTCCACCTTTTCCAGGAGTTCTTCCGCTGGTCCCTCAGCAACCCCACCTCCAGCTCCACCGCAGTCTGATGTTCCTCCAACTGAGCCAGCGACTTCGCCACCTTCTGGATCGCCCGATCCTGGGCGTCCAATCTATGCTCCAACCGCTGAATCGACTCTTTTATCGGGTCCTAGCAGTCCCGTTTCTGCGTAGCAAAGCCTTCCTGAATGACTTGCATCAGCTGCTCCATAGACTGCTGGGTCGACAAACCAGAGGTCCGAACCTCCGCCATGTTGTCGGCTACAGCCCAAGCCTTCTCTGTCTTTTTGTTTCTGCCCTTGCGAACACTTCTAGTCCTTCTCTCCATGCACCGAAGTGGGAATTCAGTAAACAATTGCCATTAACATCCGTTTTACAATTCAAGTCCGGTAGGAAAACGGGGGAAAGGTCCAAAAGTCCGACCAGAGCGGGAGCCCCTGTAACCACTTAAAATGGCCAACTCCAGATTGAAAATGGCGAACGGCAAAGGCTGATGGGAAAGTCAGCCAACAGAACAAAAACGAGCAGCTGCAGGTTGGCAGTGTATTTACCTCTGGAAAGGCCAGACAAGATCGATACCAGCAACCATCAGCAGAACAAAACACCAGCCATCGGCATACTAATGAGCAATCCCCGGGAACAATAAGCAACATTTAGACACACAAAGCAAAACCAGACTCTTCGGCGCCAACAGAAGCCTACACAAAAGGAGGTGAACGACCACCTCAAGACCGCCCATCGATCAGGGAACCGCTCCAGCATTGGAGAAAATCGAACCAAGCGATTGGGACAAAGTCCAATCACTTGGGACCAGGTACAGGGTCCGCCCCGAAAGGCGGGAAGCCCCTGGGGACGATAAGAATTGAGCCCCAAGTTCAAATCGCTCTCTTCACTCTTCAGCAGCCGATCGAACCTGTAAGTCTTACTTCAACGCTCGCTACGAGATAGGTGCTCCTAGCTACCAACCTGTACCAACTTCGAATCCCGCAAGCTCCGAACCCGAACAAAAGGCCATTTGTTCCCCTGACCTGGTGGGCCAGTTCCAAGTTAAGTATAGGCCTGTTAGTTGTAGAAGTAGATTAGACGTAGAATTTGTGCATGAGTAGCGATTACTGTGTATAATAAATGTGCTTTGATTTAAATCTTACTAATCGGTGTATTGAATTATTGATCATTACTCGGACTTGAACCACGTGGCGGTATCATAAAGATACCTGGCGACTCAAGAGCAAAGGTGATAAAACAGAGCAATTAAACTAAGGCAAAGTTAGCAACACCACCAAATGTGCGACTTACTCCTTCATAGCCACCACCAGAAGTCCTCCTTTTCCAAATTCAGGCATTTCTTTTACCATACTTAATAGCGACTTCTCATACTCTAAGTTCAACAAGTATTAATTTTTCATTCTCAAACACATCTTCTGTACTTGAAAGTTGGTTCTTTACACTGAATAGTTTCCCCTTATCACAGCCTAATTCCTGTGTGCTTCAGGTTCACATTCTTTAATTTTACTTCTGCAAGATGTTCCTGAGACTCTTTATGTTCCTTTGTGATAACTTTTACCTTCTCTTGCAAGTGCGCAATGTTTTTCTTGATATTTTGAGTTCTTGATTTTAATTTCAGCCATGTCATTTTTAAACAACTCAGTAAATTGGAGGCATTCCGTCCTTTTCCTTCCAGTTCCTTGAACGTCAGCACCAGATGTACATTTTCAAAACTTATTTCTGTCTTTTATTTCTCTGCCAATCGCGAAGCTTTGTACTTGTCCTTAACTTGTTTCAGTTTTGTAATTGTGCGACTCATGGCTTCATTATCATCTCACAGTTTGGAAAATTCTAAGGCCTTCAATGCCTGTTTTCCATTCAATTTGTTCTTCAGCTCTTCAGCCTCTTTCTTGTAACTTTTGGCTTCTTCTTGGAATATTGAACATGGCTGAGTCTTCTCTGCCAACTGAGTCTTTAGTTCGCTCGGAGTGACATTAAATTTGTTTTGCATTTCTTCGCCATTTCCCAGACAATAAAACTTTGACCTGCAGGATCCATATAGCGTGTGACGCTACTTCATCACATTTTCCTTTTCTTTGTGAAACTCAATTGTTTCGTCTTGAGTTTTCTTGTAATTCAACAGAATCTCTTCAACTTTTTTCTGCTGTTCAAAACAATCTTAATTTCTTCTTGCTGCTGAAGAGTTTGAACTCTTTTAGCATTTGATCTTAAAGGACCATTAACTGTTCTTTTAATTATTTATTTCCTTTTTGATTTCTTGCCAACACACATTGTTTTTTAGTGCATTGCTTTGTCACTACTGATCGTTCCAGTGCAGCTTTTTCTGAAATGGTAGTCAACATTTTTTTTAACCCCTCATGTTTTTGCAGGGGCACATATTGATTCTTCAAAGAGTCTTTGAGAGCGGCAATTTCTTTGCGTACATTTTGTGCCTGCTGTTATGCCTGGCAGTACTCCTGATTGACTTTTTCAAACACAGCTTTGATATGAACCTTTTCCAATGGAACAGCTTCATTTTCTTTTTGCAGGTTTTCTTTCTTTTGGATTATCTCAGATAGCTTTCCTTTATTCAAAGCCAGCTGCCCACTTTGCACTGCCACCTGCTGTTGCAGTTTGGGTAAGATGTAAACATTTTCAAAACGCCTTATTTTTAAGCATTTCAGCTGCTTCTCAGCTTCTTCTTTCTTCTGCACTAAATTCTTCAGTGTGTGCACTTCATTGCCCTGACATGGTCTGCAACCATCTTGTGGTTTGTTTTGGTACTGTCCCCCTTGGCCTGGAGTCTCCCATCTCCCTCAGCCTGGAGTCTCCGTGCCCCTTCAGTACTTTATTTGAGGTGTTTAATACTTTTTTTTTGGTTGGCGCTCTCCATAACTTGAGGTTTAAAATATTTATCAAAGGCTTTGACTATTATCACGTGGTCCAGTTGCTTAATTTACTATCCATTGCCATTTTCCATTACAGATGAGTACTTCTTTTTTTCTTCAAGCTGACTCCACAGTAACCATTTTTTTCTTCTTTGTTCTTATTGTGCTTATTGGATTTGGGTGGATTCCTGCTGCATTTTTTTTACACTTATTCTCTCTGCAGGAAAACTTTAAAACACGAACTTTCAAAATCAAATTAACTTTTAAATCAGGGGACTTGTACTGTAAGGCAATTTGGAAGCTCTGAGTTCAGTTTTCAAACTTTTTTTTTTCCCCATTGCGCTCAGCTACATGCTATGTGTTGGTTTTGTACCCTTGCTGCAGCTTTCTTCCAGCTGCATCTGGAATGCTTCTGCTGATCCTGATTGCCTATTTTAATAGGTAACATCATTTTTTTTCTGAATTTCTCACCCTTTTTTGCGATCTGACTAGGTCCTATGACACTGCATTCACTCAGAGTCTTCGTTTCCTCAGCACAATGGATTATTCTTCTGCCTTTCAACCATTTTTATGTTTTGAGCTTTCCTCAGCTTTTCATGATCTGGTTGGGTCCCTTGACTCTGCCTTCAATCAGGTCTGGCAACACATGTCCCAGTGGAGATTTTAAGCTTCCACATCTGCAATGATTTTTTGGGGGCATGATCTCTTATTATGGGTGTAATCTGCACCCGAAAGTCAGTGCACTCCCCGGCACAATGTGGCCGGTAACTGCCGGGAGGCCCCACTCCTGGGATCTAACCGACTCGCCAGACCTTGCGAAATCTAATACAATCTCATGAGATGTCATAATGTGAAGCCCGCCATTGTGGGTGGGATAATTATTTAGGAAATCTGCATATTAGAGCGAGACAGCTAGTCTCACTCTAATATGCAATTCCCTGAGGTAACTAAGGCTCCGGATCTATTCCCTTTGCCTTGGAGACATTGGGTGAGCACCGTTTAGTACTGGTCTCCACAAACGGGGACTAGACGGAACAGTACTTGTGGGGATCTTCCAGCAGATTGGAGGCACACAGGTGCTTGCCCTCTGGGAAGAGTGGTATGCTGGCACTGCCAACCTGGCACTTCCAAGGTGCCCAGGTGGCAATGCCAGTTGGCAGGGGCACTGCCATGATGCCAGGCTGGCACTGCCAAGGTACCAAGTTGGCATTGTCTGCACGGTGGTGATCGGGCTGGGGGTGCCCTGCATGGGTGTGGTGAGGGCTTGGGGACCCCCTTACAGTGAATTAGGGCTTGGGAGGTTCGGGGGTTGTGTCGGGGGATTGAGAGATCGGGACACCATTTTTAAATGGCGTCCTGATTTCTCCCTGCACTGAGGCGTTTCAGCGAGCGGGTTTCCTCGGTGCAGGAAATGGGACTAAGTGCGGTCTTGGCCGCTTGCCACTGAGACTCGGTATCTAACCGGAGCCATGTTAGATAGCCTTCTGTTTCTCGGTATTGCAAGTGCCGGGAAACATGCGTCTAAACGCGCTCGCTATGGCACATAGTTCCCATTTGGTTCAATCGCGTCCTGTGTCTATGAGGTAGGTGCACTTATTGCAGGTCAGACTGCAGTTTTTTTACTTTTCCATGCTTTCTGGAATTCTGGGTCAATCGTTCACTGCCATCATGCTGTAATATTGTTTGGTGTCTCACGAAGGGGGAGCTTGTGTGGTTGGACATAAACTGTTTATTTGTAACTCATAACTATGTATATCTCCAAGATACAGACCTGCATAAGTATTGTCTCCACACTGGCTTATTCCAGACTCTGACACATAGTCTACCATCATGTGACCTACCATCATGTGACTCTCTATATCATACTATGGGTGTACTGTTCTCCAGTCCTACATTAACCCTTACTCTGCACAAAAGCTCTTATACTATATTAAATTTCTGAAAGATTTTGATGTATTGATTCATTCATTTATTTGGTGCCTTTAAGGATTGATTGAATGCACAAAATTATTTAAAACACCCTGTCTGCAAATGGATAGTCAATGTTTCAGATAATGAATAAACTATTGAACTTTGGTGCAATGTCTGCAGAAATTCAGACATTGTTTCTTAAAATGTTTCATGAAATCCATTTTATTCCAGTGCATTTAGTAATGAAAATGTATCAAATACTTAGCAACAGCAAGGTTAATGGCTAGCCGTGAAGCAAGTACCTTATTCTCGTAAGGTGGCGCATTTAGACACTGAATTAATTTTGATGGACATTAGTAAATCTTAAGTAATGACCAATGTTTCATTAATAAATCATTTTCTACATGACAGACATTTATTTGAGTAAATCAAGAAGTGTCATCTGAGAATTAGAAACCAATGAGCATGAATGAGGGATTAGATCATCGATGAGAATTTCCTTTACAATAAGACCTCGTGGCTAAGGATTGTTCCGAATTTATGCTTTCATGAATTTTTGAACCATTGATTTACTTTGTTTGAAGTAATTTTCTTTATACTTTTCTTATGCTTTTTGTTTAACGCTTTTCGTTATGCTCTAACCAGCTTATGTATTATTTTGATCAACGTTTTTGATTCAGTTTTTATGCAAATGTATCAAGGTGAATGATTAGCAAATAAAGTTGTATTTGGACACCTCCAATCAACTAAACTTTTGACTCATATTAGAAGATAGAATAAGAGATCCTGGGCGGGATTCTCCAATCCCGCGGCAGAGTGTCCACGCCGACGTAAACGCCATCGCGTTTTATGATGCCGTGAACAGGCCGCTCCGACGTCTAATTCTGGCCCCAACCGGTTTGCGCCGCTCCAGCTGCAGATCCCGGCGTGAACTGGGCGCCGCAGGATCCGTGCACGCGCAGTTGCCTCCTTCAACGCGCCGGCCCTGACGCAACATGGTGCAGGGCTACAGGGGCCGGCACGTAGGAAAGAAGGCCCCCAGCCACAGAGGACGGCATGCTGATCGGTGGGTCCCGATCGCGGGCCAGGCCACATCGGAGGCCCCCCCCCCACAGGGTCGGATGCCCCCCCCCCCCCACAGGCCGCCACCCGACCCTTACACGCCGGGGTCCCGCCGGCCCAGAGCAGGTTAGAACGGCGCTGGCAGGACTCGGCTCCTTTCGTACGGCTGCTCGGCCCATCCGGAGAATCGCATGCCAGCGTCGTGGCGGCGTGGCCCGTTCGCGGGGATTCTCCGGCCCGGCGCGAGGCTGGGAGAATCCGCTCCCTATACTTTCCGTTGCTATTTCTTATTTCCCCCCATGCTGTTTCTGCATCTTGATCTACCAAGCCAATTGATTTCTGTTACTATACTGACCTCATCCTTAATTAACAGAGATATAAGACCGGATGAGGTAGGAGCAGAAGTAGGACATTCGGCCCATCGAATCAGCTCCACCAATCAATGTGACCATGACTGATCTGAGATGGCAATCTTCAACTCCCCTTTCCCGCCTTATCACCATTACCCTTGATTCTTTTACTGATTAAAAATCAGTCTTATTTGCTGGTGGACTCTTACGTTTGTACACTTTGTCCCTTCCTGATACACTCTGGTTATTATCAGCATATGATTGTATGCTGCCACCTTGTACCCTGCACTATTTGCCTTGTTATTTCACCTTAACTTTCCAAACCTTTCCTCAGTGAACTCTCCTCCAACTATTTAGTTTAAAATCCTCTCTCCAAGTCCTGGTTATATGATTCATCACAACACTAGTTCCAGTGTAGCTCAGTTAAAAACTGTTTCAAGTTACCCCTTTAGCTTTGCAAAAATCCATATAGTCTGTCATAATATGCACCCATGTACATTATGAGGTAAAAACAGGTAGTGACAGACACCCAGGTTAGCCAATCAACATACAGGAAAGAACACAACCAATCACCAGACAAAACACCAGAAGGAGCTTCCAACTATAAAACACACGAGGCATCAGCACTCCGCCACTTTCTACTGGTGGCAACTGTAGTGACAGTCAGGCTGGGAATATCAGTCAGCACCTTCTACATGTGGATCAGAGCTAGCCTGGTCTAGTAAGTTAGAGTTAGTACACTTAGAGTAGTAGAGTGTCAACCCACAACCAGCTGTGTGCATTGTTACAGAAGTTCAATAAATCGTATTGAACCAACGCGTACGTTTGGTGTATGCTTTACCGTTCATCTGCATCCTGTTACTCCAGGGTGAATAACACGACAAGGTCCACATTTAAGACACTGCCCTCATCAACCTATCTTGCCACCATCTGCCACCACCCCAAAAAGTCACTCTAAGTTAGTCAGACATCACCTTCCCTTAAATCCATGCTGACATTCCTTGATTAGAAACAAAGAGACGTAGAAAATAGGAGCAGGAACTGGTAATTCGATATTTCAAGCAAACTCTGCTTTTCAATATGATCATGGTTAATCCTCTATCTCAACGCCATACTCCTGTGCTCAACCGATACCCTTTGATGTCTTTAGAACAGGGTTTTCAAAGTGTGGGTCGCAACACATGGGTGGGCTGCGGGGCAGATGTCGGGAGGGTCACTGAGCGATCGGTCGTGCAGTTCTCGGAATGGTCCCAATCATAGGAGAAGCGTCCAACGGCCGTTATCGGCTTTTACATTGAGAATGGTGGCTGCTGTCACATTTTAAATGAAAAGAAATTAGGCTGTGCGCAGTCTTCCAGCCAAAAGAAACCCTGTAGGTACACTTGACATCAAGCTTCCTCTATGTACATGCATTTGGCCCCAAATCACGGAGCAGAGCTGCTTACATTTTCCAGCTGCTGGCAAGAGGACTGTGAAGATAGATCCATTTCTTAAAAGTAAGAGATGGCCAGAGACTCAAATCGCAGTGTACCAACTAGACAGGATCTTACAGCAAAGTCTGCTGGAGAAAGCTGCTCAGGAAAGTATTGGCAAATGAGAGAAGAAGTTTCAGATTTTGAAAGAAAAGTGGTGTGTGAAAAATTCCTTTTGAGGTTGAGACCCCAGAGTCAGTTATTAACTTATAGCTGACTCCAAATGAAAATACTATGCTGCTGTACCTGACCTGTGATGCCACATTAAAAACACGTGAAAAGCCCATGAGGCTGTCAGCATTCTGGAGTAGCACCTCCCAGGAGTATCAAGTTCTGAGTAAAACAAGCATTTTGTTGTTATTGCCCTTCATGACGACCTACATGTACGAGGTTGGATATTCCGTTCTCACAAAGATGAAGACGGCATAAAAGAATTGGCTGAACTCTGCACCTGATATGCGCATTGCCCTTTCCTGGCATCACTCCTGTAGCCAGGAGAATTGAAATATGAGCATCAGAGCCTTCACAATTTCCTCCCTTACTTCCTTTCACAACCTGGGATATATTTGAGCCAACATGGTGAGTTATCTACTTTCAAAGATGTGAAACCCTTTGATACTTCCTTTTTTACAATGTTTATCCCACATTCATATTTTCTTAACTACAATGTCATAATCAGCCCTTTCTTTTGTGAAACATTTATGAATGCACAATATTCATTAAGGACCTTGCCTACACCCTCAGTCTGCACACATAAGTTACTTTTTTGGTCCCTAATAGGCGTTATATGTTTTTTTGTTACATTTTGCTATTTAAGCGCTTATAAAATGTCTTTGCGTTTTACATGATTTTCCTTGCCAGTATTTTTTCACTCCTTCTCTTTGATTTGCTAATTTCCCTTTTAATTTCACCCCCACAATGTTTGTAATCTTTGATGCTGTATGCAATATTAAGCCCTTGATTTTTTAAAATTTAGAGTGCACAATTTTTTTTTTCCGATTAAGGGGCAATTTAGCGTGGCCATTCCATCTACCCTGCACATCTTTGGGTTGTGGGGGTGAGACCCATGTAGACATGGGGAGAATGTGCAAACTCCACATGGACAGTGACCCGGGGCCTGGATCGAACCTGGGTCCTCGGCACTGGGAGGCGGCAGTGCTAACCGCTGCACCACCGTGCCGCCTAGCCCCTGGTTTCTGACATAAGCATTCCTTTTTTGCCTTAACCTGTATGTGCCTTGTCATCTGCAGAGCTTTGAATTTGGCTGCCTCACCCTTTTTATTTGTGGGAGCATGTTTACCATAAACCCCTTGAATGTTGTCTTTGAATGCCCACTGCTCTGACACTAATTTATCTTCAAGTTGCTGTTTCCCATCCACGTTTGCTAAGTCACTTCTCAGCCTAGTGCAATTGGTCTGCTCCAATTTAGATTTTATTTGCTCCTATTTAATTTTTGTCCTTTTCTATAACTATGCCAAATGTAACTGAGCTTTGATCCCACATTAAAAACCACTTCCACCTATCCACCTTCATTCCTTAAAACTAAATTTTGGAATTACCCCCTCTGGTTGCCATGAATGGACTCAGAACATTGTCTTGAATTCAATTTCTGAATTCCATGCTGTTTGTACCTTTCACACTGACTGTATCCAAGTTAATATAAGGGTGATTGAAATCCCCCCTTATTGTGTTTGAATTTGTCAGAAATCTGTCTAGAACTTTGCTTTTCTATCTCCCTCAGACTATTTGTGTAGTAGCATGCCCCTTGAAGGGGTGAGGTTTCAAAGGGTGACGTGACTCAATTGGCCAGTCAGGTCATAGTGCACAGATCCAGGGGGCTGAGTGTAGGTTTTTCTATCAGAATCAACCCTGGAGCTGTACAAATCAGTAGCACATCCTAGCACTCTGGATATTGTTATTCTGATAGCTTAGAACATAGAACATAGAACATAGAACAATACAGCGCAGTACAGGCCCTTCGGCCCACGATGTTGTACCGAAACAAAAGCCATCTAACCTACACTATACCATTATCATCCATATGTTTATCCAATAAACTTTTAAATGCCCTCAATGTTGGCGAGTTCACTACTGTAGCAGGTAGGGCATTCCACGGCCTCACTACTCTTTGCGTAAAGAACCTACCTCTGACCTCTGTCCTATATCTATTACCCCTCAGTTTAAAGTTATGTCCCCTCGTGCCAGCCATTTCCATCCGCGGGAGAAGGCTCTCACTGTCCACCCTATCCAACCCCCTAATCATTTTGTATGCCTCTATTAAGTCTCCTCTTAACCTTCTTCTCTCCAACGAAAACAACCTCAAGTCCATCAGCCTTTCCTCATAAGATTTTCCCTCCATACCAGGCAACATCCTGGTAAATCTCCTCTGCACCCGCTCCAAAGCCTCCACGTCCTTCCTATAATGCGGTGACCAGAACTGTACGCAATACTCCAAATGCGGCCGTACCAGAGTTCTGTACAGCTGCAACATGACCTCCTGACTCCGGAGCTCAATCCCTCTACCAATAAAGGCCAACACTCCATAGGCCTTCTTCACAACCCTATCAACCTGGGTGGCAACTTTCAGGGATCTATGTACATGGACACCTAGATCCCTCTGCTCATCCACACTTTCAAGAACTTTTCCATTAGCCAAATATTCCACATTCCTGTTATTGCTTCCAAAGTGAATCACCTCACACTTCTCTACATTAAACTCCATTTGCCACCTCTCAGCCCAGCTCTGCAGCTTATCTATATCCCTCTGTAATCTGCTACTTCCTTCCACACTATCGACAACACCACCGACTTTAGTATCGTCTGCAAATTTACTCACCCACCCTTCTGCGCCTTCCTCTAGGTCATTGATAAAAATGACAAACAGCAACGGCCCCAGAACAGATCCTTGTGGTACTCCACTTGTGACTGAACTCCATTCTGAACATTTCCCATCAACCACCACCCTCTGTCTTCTTTCAGCTAGCCAATTTCTGATCCACATCTCTAAATCACCCTCAATCCCCAGCCTCCGTATTTTCTGCAATAGCCTACCGTGGGGAACCTTATCAAACGCTTTGCTGAAATCCATATACACCACATCAACTGCTCTACCCTCGTCTACCTGTTCAGTCACCTTCTCAAAGAACTCGATAATGTTTGTGAGGCATGACATACCCTTCACAAAGCCATGCTGACTATCCCTGATCATATTATTCCTATCTAGATGATTATAAATCTTGTCTCTTATAATCCCCTCCAAGACTTTACCCACTACAGACGTGAGGCTCACCGGTCTATAGTTGCCGGGGTTGTCTCTGCTCCCCTTTTTGAACAAAGGGACCACATTTGCTATCCTCCAGTCCTCTGGCACTATTCCTGTAGCCAATGATGACATAAAAATCAAAGCCAAAGGTCCAGCAATCTCTTCCCTGGCCTCCCAGAGAATCCTAGGATAAATCCCATCAGGTCCCGGGGACTTTTCTATTTTCAGCCTGTCCAGAATTGCCAACACCTCTTCCCTACGTACCTCAATGCCATCTAATCTATTTACCTGGAGCTCAGCATTCTCCTCCACAACATTATCTTTTTCCTGAGCGAATACTGACGAAAAATATTCATTTAGTATCTCGCCTATCTCTTCAGACTCTACACACAACTTCCCATCCCTGTCCTTGACTGGTCCTACTCTTTCCCTAGTCATTCGCTTATTCCTGACATACCTATAGAAAGCTTTTGGGTTTTCCTTGATCCTTCCTGCCAAATACTTCTCATGTCCCCTCCTTGCTCGTCTTAGCTCTCTCTTTAGATCCTTCCTCGCTACCTTGTAACTATCCATCGCCCCAACTGAAACTTCACACCTCATCTTCACATAGGCCTCCTTCTTCCTCTTAACAAGAGATTCCACTTCTTTGGTAAACCACGGTTCCCTCGCTCGGCACCTTCCTCCCTGCCTGACCGGTACATACTTATCAAGAACACGCAGTAGCTGATCCTTGAACAAGCTCCACTTATCCAGTGTGTCCAACACTTGCAGCCTACTTCTCCACCTTATCCCCCGCCAAGTCACGTCTAATGGCATCATAATTTCCCTTCCCCCAGCTATAACTCTTGCCCTGCGGTGTATACTTATCCCTTTCCATCCTTAACGTAAACGTCACCGAATTGTGGTCACTGTCCCCAAAGTGCTCACCTCCCTCCAAATCCAACACCTGGCCTGGTTCATTACCCAAAACCAAATCCAATGTGGCCTCGCCTCTTGTTGGCCTGTCAACAAACTGTGTCAGGAAACCCTCCTGCACACACTGTACAAAAAACGACCCATCTAATGTACTCGAACTATATCTTTTCCAGTCAATATTTGGAAAGTTAAAGTCTCCCATAATAACTACCCTGTTACTTTCGCTCTTATCCAGGATCATCCACGCCATCCTTTCCTCTACATCCCTAGAACTATTTGGAGGCCTATAGAAGACTCCCAACAGTGTGACCTCTCCTTTCATGTTTCTAACCTCAGCCCATACTACCTCGGAAGATGAGTCCCCATCTAGCATCCTCTCCGCCACCGTAATACTGCTCTTGACTAGCAACGCCACACCTCCCCCTCTTTTGCCTCCTTCTCTGAGCTTACTAAAACACCTAAACCCCGGAACCTGCAACATCCATTCCTGTCCCTGCTCTATCCATGTCTCCGAAATGGCCACAACATCGAAGTCCCAGGTACCAACCCATGCTGCCAGTTCCCCTACCTTATTTCGTATACTCCTGGCATTGAAGTAGACACACTTCAAACCACCTACTTGAACACTGGCCCCCTCCTGCGACGTCAAATCTGAGCTCCTGACCTCTATACTCTCATTCTCCCTTACCCTAAAACTACAATCCAGGTTCCCATGCCCCTGCTGCATTAGTTTAAAACCCCCAAAGAGCACTAACAAATCTCCCCCCCAGGATATTTGTGCCCCGCAGGTTCAGATGTAGACCATCCTGTCTGTAGAGGTCCCACCTTCACCAGAAAGAGCCCCAGTTATCCAGAAATCTGAATCCCTCCCGCCTGCACCATCCCTGTAGCCACGTGTTTAATTGCTCTCTCTCCCTATTCCTCATCTCACTATCACGTGGCACGGGCAACAACCCAGAGATAACAACTCTGTTTGTTCTAGTTCTGAGCTTCCTTCCTAGCTCCCTGAAAGCCTGCCTGACATCCTTATCCCCTTTCCTACCTATGTCGTTAGTGCCAATGTGGACCACGACTTGGGGCTGCTCCCCCTCCCCCTTAAGGACCCGGAAAACACGATCCGAGACATCACGTACCCTTGCACCTGGGAGGCAACATACCAAACGTGAGTCTCTCACGCTCCCACAAAATCTCCTATCTGTGCCCCTGACTATCGAGTCCCCAATTACTAATGCTCTGCTCCTCTCCCCCCTTCCCTTCTGAGCAACAGGGACAGACTCCGTGCCAGAGGCCCGTACCCCATGGCTTACCCCTGGTAAGTCGTCCTCCCCACAAGTATCCAAAGCGGTATACTTGTTTCTCAGGGGAACGACCGCAGGGGATCCCTGCACTGACTGTTTTTTCCCAGTCCCTCTTACAGTTACCCACCTATCTCCAATCTTTGGTGGAACTAATTCCCTGAAGCTGCTATCTATGACCCCCTCTGCCTCCCGAATGATCCGAAGTTCTTCCAACTCCAGCTCCAGTTCCCTAACTCGGTCTTGGAGGAGCTGGAGATGGCAGCACTTCCTGCAGGTAAAATCAGCAGGGACACTAATGGCATCCCTCACCTCAAACATCCTGTTTGAGTCAGCTTGTTGTTGTTCAAACCTGGTGGTCACCAATCTGTCATGTGAGAGTACCTTTTAAGAAATGGGGGTTTATTGATTAGCTGTACTGGGTGTACATTTAAGAAATGGGTGTTTATTAGAGAGCTGCAGTGATGTCAGCGAGTGGGTGGAGCTGGGCTGTTCTCTGCTTTACTTTCATTTTTGAGCAGGCTGCTATAGAGTGAGTTTTTAGTTTTGTTTTCAGAGAGAAGAGCTGCAGTGAAGGCCAGCAGATTTACATGGATCTCGCTGCAAACTAAAGAATGTCTCCAAATCAATTGGGTGATTTCAAAGTGCTGACTGCTCTCAATAGTGAATTTAAACCTGATCTTTGTGTTAAAAAGAGTCTTTTGTCTTCCAGATGTTGTTTGGGAATTTATTAAGGGTTATCTATAGAGTACTGTATTCTTTGGGGATTTATTGGTGTTGATAGTTGTTAAGATGTTTACTGTGGGTTTACAAAGTGTTAACTAGTTTCATAAATAGACATCGTTTTAATTGAAAAGTACTGTAAAGCTCTGTTTGCATCACACCTGCAGAGTAAGCCTGTGTGCTCCCCATAACCACAATCTATTAAACGTTGTGGGTCAGGTGAACTCCGTGATACACTTTGGGGTTCCCTAAACCCTGGCCCATCACAAATCACTCAGACATTATATTGGCACTTCTCTTCGAATCGCCATGCAGAAGAGAAAATAGACCTCACGTTCAAATAATCCAAGTCAAGCCAGTTTACAACCAGTGTGTCACCAAAATGTGTCTTTATGGCAAATTAAAGCTGTATGATCCTAACTCTGAAGATTGGGTTCAATATGTTGAATGTCTGCAGTATTTTTTCCAGGCAGATGAAGTAAGGAGAAGAGAAATATCTTACTACTTGCAGCTTGTGGAACCCAAACTAATTGAATCAAAAGTTTGACATTTCCCGACATCTCGATACAAAAACATTCAGAGTTAGTCGGTCTTGTGAAAGGGCATTACCATCTGAAGCCCTCTATAATTATGCAAAGATATAATTCCCCTGGAGAAGCAATATCAGCCTTTGTGCCAGATTAAAGCAAATAGCAGGGCACTGTGAATATGGGCCTGCCCTTGATGACATGTTGAGAGACTATCTAGTGTGTGGGGTGCACAGCACTGTGATGCAGAAGAAACCGTTGGTAGAGTTCAAGATAACTCTGAAGAAACCTGAAGATTGCTCTAGTTATCGAAAGTTCAGAAAAAGGCGCTCTCCAGCTTCAAAGTATGCAGAGTGGCCAAGTCCACCAGGTCTGGAAAACAGCTGCTAGTGGCAGCAATGCCAAGAGTGAGGGCACGGAGTTTAATGAATAGAGAAATACAGAAAGCGAGAGAATGTAAAGATATGAAAGATTCGGTCAGCAGCCCTGGAGTAATGAAGAGTACTATAGATGAGTGGCGGTGTCTCTCTCAGGAGAAGTGCCAATTTAAAGTAGCTGTGTATTTTGTCTGTGGTAGAAAAGGGCACGTAAGGCGCAAGTGCAGGAATAAGCAGGGTTTAACCAATTTGAGCAGGGTCAGTAATCTGGCTCCAGTGCACACCATGGAAGGTAACTCAGGAAGCAGACAAGGCGTCTTTCTATTGAATAATATAAAGGTGGGCAGAGTAACCCCAATTACAGTAGTGTTAATGGCTAGAGGCCGCCCATTCAAGATGGCGGTAGGCACGGGAGCCTCCGACACGGTCGTTGCACAACAAACTTACCGATATCTCCAGGGAGGGGTTCAACCCCTGAGATTAAAGAACACTGTAGCCAAGTTGGCCACATATACAGGTGAGGCTATCAAGATCGTGGGAACAACGACAACCCCTGTGAGTTATAGGCAACAATCTGTCCAGCTACCTTTAATAGTCATTTCAGGCCAGGGATCAAGTTTGATGGGGAGTGATTGGCTCCAAGAGATAATGCTGAACTGCCAGGATTTTTTAAAGATAGATGAAGGAAGCCTGCATGAAGTCCCAAGGAGATACCAAGAGGTATTCCAGGAAGAATTGGGTAAAATCAACAGGGTAAATAAAAGCCAAGATTCTTGTAGGTCCTGAAGATGCACCAAGGTTCTATAGGGCCAGACCTGTACCTTACTCATTGCATGAAACAATGGAGACTGAGTTAAGGTGATTAGAGGATATCATCAAGCCCATACAATTTGCAGAGTGGGCAGCACCCATTGTACCTGTAGTCAAACCTGACAAGACCATTCACATCTGCAGAGACAACAAGTTGGCGGTGAACCAGGCAGCAAAATTAGCAGGTACCCCACCCTCAAACTAGAGGACCTGTATGCAGAGTTGTCTGGGTGTCTAACATACACCTAGTTAGACATCAGTCATGCATACCAACAACTGGAACTGGATGATGTTTCCAGAGAAATTGTCAATATTAATGCGCACAAGGGATTATATCAGTATACACAATTACCATTTCTGGTCTCGTTGGCTTGTGCCATTTTTCAACGTACAATGGAGAGTTTGCTGCAAGATTTATCAAAGAAAGTAATTTACTTTGATAATATGTTGATAATGGAAGCCACGAAGGAGGAGCATTATCCAAACTGGAGGAAGTTTTACAAAGATTCCAAAATGCTGGAGTGTGGTTAACAGGGAGAACTGCACTTTTCAAGTGAATGAGTTGGCTTATGTAGGTTATAGAGTGGACGCATAAGGGTTACAACCAATGGAAGATAAAGTAAGGGTTATTAAGGAAGTACCAGCCCCTTGGGCTAGCACGATGGCGCAGTGGTTAGCACTGCTGTCTCACGGCACAAAGGAACCGGGTTCAATCCCGGCCCCGGGTCACTGTCCATCTGGAGTTTGCACATTCTCCCAGTGTCTGCATGGGTCTCACCCCCATAACCCCAAAGTGTGCAGGGTAGACGGACTGGCCACTCTAAATTGCCCCTTAATTGGAAAAAAAATTGGAGACTTTAAATTTTTTTTTAAAGTACCAGCACCAAGGAATATATCAGAGATAAAGGGCTGGACTTTCCGCCCCGCCGCGCCACATTTCTGCCCCGACCCGCCGGCGGGATTCTCCGTTACGCCGGCCAGTCAATGGGGTTTCCCATTGTGGGGCAGCCCCACGCTGTCGGGAAACCCCTGGGCGCCGGCAAAATGAAGAATCCCGCCGGCGGAGAATCCCGCCCAAAATATTTTCTTGAAATGGTAAATTATTATGGGTGGTTCATCCCCAACTTATCAACAATGATATCACCCCTGCATGTACTATTAAAAAATCTGCCAGAAATGGTATTGAAAAACAATGCAGAAAGAAGCATTCAAGCAAATGAAACAAGCCCTTCAATCAACATGTTTACTGGTCTATTTTGATCCTTCTAAAGAAATAATACTCACTTATGATGTGTCTCCATATGGAGTCGCCACAGTTTGTCACATACAATGAATGAAGGGACAGAAAGACCCGTTTGCTATGTTTCATGGACCCTGACTAATGCGGAGAGGGGGTCTAAACAGCAGCTTTGGTATCAGAATATTTCACCAGTACATTTATGGGAGACACTTCACAGTCATCACGGGCAGCACGGTAGCATTGTGGTTAGCGCAATTGCTTCACAGCTCCAGGGTCCCAGGTTCGATTCCGGCTTGGGTCACTGTCTGTGCGGAGTCTGCACATCCTCCCCGTGTGTGCGTGGGTTTCCTCCGGGTGCTCCGGTTTCCTCCCACAGTCCAAAGATGTGCAGGTTAGGTGGATTGGCCATGCTAAATTGCCCTTAGTGTCCAAAATTGCCCTTAGTGTTGGTTGAGTGGGGTTACTGGGTTATGGGGATAGGGTGGTGTGGGCTTGGGTAGGGTGCTCTTTCCAAGAGCCGGTGCAGACTCGATGGGCCGAATGGCCTCCTTCTGCACTGTAAATTCTATGAAATCACCAATCATAAACCTTTATTTCGGTTTTTCAGGGAAGACCAAGCAATCCCCCAGTTGTGTCTGCGAGGATACAGAGTTGGGCGTTGTTATTGGCTGCTTACGAATACGCTTTCCAACACTGACCAGGGGCACACATTGCCAACACATATGCCTTAAATCATCTTCCGTTAGCAAGATGTACGCTGCCCCATCAGTGCCTCAGGAAATCGTCTTAGCCTTAAATTTTCTGAATGCATTCCCTGTATCTGCACAACAGATAAAGGACTGGACCCAGAGAGATCCGATATTATCAAAAGTCAAGTATATGACCCTACATGGTTGGAGTCATGACAGGACGTCAGAAATGTTTCAACATTATCAAAAAAGGACAGATGAATTTAGTTGGGAGAACGGTATCCTCCTGTGGGGAGCGAGAGTGGTTGTCCCCGTACCTGGAAGAAAACTATTACTTGATGAATTGCACAATGGGTACCCTGGAATGTCAAAGATGAAGATGTTGGCTTGTATTTACCTTTTTTATTATTTTTTTAAAAAACATTTCTATTGGCATTTCCCATATTTAGAAACAGTTGTATATATGCACATCACATTTTTTTCGGTCGCACTAATTTCCTTTATTATACAGAGAGGTTTAGTTTGTCCTTCGTTTAACTGACCCTACGTGCATTTCGTTGCCCTCTGGATCAGTCTATGGTTCCTCCCCTTCCCCGTTGACGCCCCCCCCCCCCTCCCCCCTTGGCTTTGGCTGTGCTTTTATTTCATTTTCCGCACAGAATGGAAAAAAAAGGGGGGTAACCCCCCCCCCCCCCCTCATCTCTGGTGGTTTCCCCACCTTCCTTCCGCCTCCCCCCCCTCCCCTCCCGGGTTGAGAAGTCTTTTGGTACCTCGTCCAACTTGGTGTTTTAAAAAAATTCTTATTAGGTTACTCCTCGTTGCTGGCCTCGAACAGGTTTTGGAACAGACCGACAAACTGCCCCCAAGTATCCAGGAAGCCTTCCTCTGACCCTCGGATGGCGTACTTAATCTTCTCCAGGTGGAGAAATTCTGAAAGGTCAGCGAGCCAGTCCGCAACTGTGGGTGGTGCTGCCGATCGCCAACCGAACCGGATTCTCCGGCGTGCGATTAGGGAAGTGGAAGCGAGAGCGTAGGCCCCCTTCCTCATGTGTAACTCTGGCTGCTCCGATACCTCGAAAATTGCCACTATTGGGCATGGCTTCACCCTCACCCCCACAACCTTGGACATTGCCTCGGAGAAGGCTGTCCAGAACCCAGCAAGCTTGGGGCAAGGCCAAAACATGTGGGTGTGGTTGGCCGGGCCCCTCTGGCACCGCTCACATTTGTCCTCCACCTCCGGGAAGAACCTGCTCATTCGGGTTCTGGTCAGGTGCGCTCTGTGCACCACTTTGAGCTGCATTAGGCTTAGCCTTGCACAGGAGGAGGTGGAGTTCACCCTGCTCAGTGCTTCGCTCCAGAGTCCCCATCCTACCTCTGTCCCCAGTTCGTCCTCCCATTTTTGTCTGGTCTCGTCCAGTGGAGTCCGAGCTCTGTCCAATAGCTGTCCATATATTTTCCCACACAGCCCCCTATTCCCGCTGCTTGTGCCTATCAGGTCCTCTAGTAGTGTGCTTTCTTGGGCCCCAGGGTACCCCACTGTCTCTTTACGGAGGAAGTGTTTTATTTGGAGGTGTCTCATTTCCTGTCCTTTTGCTAGCCTCCACTTCCTCGTCAGTTCGTCCAGTGTCGCCAGTCTGTGCCCAACGTAGAAGTCCCCGACCGTCAATGTGCCCCCGTCCCGCCTCCATCTTTTGAAGGTGGTATCCAGCATGGCTGGGGAAATCTGTGGTTGCTGCATATGGGAGCCATGGGGGACATTTTGGCTATCCTGAAGTGTTGTCTCATCTGGATCAACATTCTCAGCATGGCTGCGACCACTGGGCTCGTTGTGTACCTTGTTGAGGAGGATGGGAGTGCTGCTATAGCCAGGGCCTGGAGGGTTGTTCCTTTACAGGATGCCTCCTCCATTTGTACCCAATCTTTGCCGGGTTCTTGTACCCATCCCCTCACTCTTTCTGCCGTTGCTGCCCAGTGGTAGTTTTGTAGGTTTGGTAAGGCCAAGCCCCCTGTGTTTTTCCTTCTTTGCAGTGTCTGTTTGGGAATTCTCGGGTTCTTACCCCCCCCCCACCCAAACGCCATGATTAGACTGTCTACATTTTGGAAAAAGGCCTTGGGGATGAAGATCGGAATGGATCTAAACTGGAAGAGGAACCTTGGCAGTACGTTCATCTTGATCATCTGCACTCTCCCCGCCAGAGAGAGTGGGAGTGAGCCCCACCTTTGAAGGTCTCTTCTTACTTCCTCCACCAGGCTGGTCAGGTTCCACTTGTGGATCTGTGTCCAGTCTCTGGCTATCTGGAGCCCCAGGTAGCGGAATTTGTTCTGGGCTGTTTTGAATGGGAGCCCCTCCAGCTCTCTCCCTCCCCCGTTTGGGTTCACTGGGAATGCCTCACTTTTGCCCAGGTTAGGTTTGTAGCCCAAGAAGGTTCCAAACTCTTTCAGAATTTGCAGTATTGCCTTCAGTCCCTCCTGTGGCTTTGAGACCTAGAGGAGCAGGTCATCTGCATAGAGTGAGACTCTGTGTTCTCTGTCTCCTCTCCGGATTCCCTTCCAGCTTTTCGCGTCCCGCACGGCTATCGGCAGAAGTTCAATCGCTAGCGCGAACAAGAGTGGGGACAGGGAGCAGCACTGTCTTGTTCCTCTCTGCAGCTGGAAGTATTCAGAGCTGGTGATGTTAGTTTGGACGCTCGCTTTGGGAGCGTTGTACAGGAGCCTCACCCAGGCGGTGAACCCCGCTCCTCGCCCAAACCGTTTCAGTACCTCGAGGAGGTATTTCCGTTTGACTCTGTCAAAGGCCTTTTCTGTGTCCAGGGAGACAATCACCTCTGGTGTTCTCTCCCCAGAGGGGGTGGCTTGTATTTACGTTTGATGGCCCGGGATAGACACCTATATCGAAAGAATGGGAAAACAGTGCATCCAATGCCAACTGCAACAGAAATGACCAACTGCAGCCCCAGTGCACCCTTGGAAATGGCCAGGTCGGCTTTCAGTGCACATTCATGTCGACTACGCAGGCCCATTTATGGGTATAATGTTCCTGCTGTTAGTGGAAACACTTCAAAGTGGTTAGACATTTATGAGATGAAGTCCACAACTGCCTAGGTTACAGTGGAGGAGATACCTCACTGCTTTGCTCCCCACTGTCTGCCAGGGGTACTATTTTCAGACAATGGGACAGCATTTGCCAGTGCTGAGTTCCAGTACTTCTTCATGTCACCATATGGGATTGAATACATATGTACCATCCTTGATGGACTTGCTGTACAGATCTTTAAGGCAGCCCTGAAAAAACAACCACCAGCATCATGGAGACAAAATTAGTGAGTTACCTCATTACTTAGATAACCATGTCACAGAAGAAAGCTGGTTAGCAGACAGAACATAGAACATAGAACATTACAGCACAGTATAGGCCCTTCAGCCCTCGATGTTGTGCTGACCTGTGAAACCACTCTAAAGCCCATGTACACTATTCCCTTATCATCCATATGTCTATCCAATCTCCTCCCTAGCTTCCCAGAGAATCCTAGGATAAATCCCATCCGGCCCAGGGGACTTATCTATTTTCACACTTTCCAGAATTGCTAACACCTCCTCCTTATGAATCTCAAGCTCTTCTAGTCTAGTATCCTGAATCTCAGTATTCTCTTCGACAACATTATCTTTTTCCTGTGTGAATACTGACGAAAAATATTCATTTAGCACCTCTCCTATCTCCTCGGACTCCACGCACAACTTCCCGCTACTGTCCTTGACTGGCCCTACTCTTACCCTAGTCATTCTTTTATTCCTGACATATCTATAGAAAGCTTTAGGGTTATCCTTGATCCTATCTGCCAAAGACTTCTCATGTCCCCTCCTGGCTCTTCTTAGCTCTCTCTTTAGGTCCTTCCTAGCTAATTTGTAACTCTCGAGCACCCTAACTGAACCTTCATGTCTCATCTTTACATAAGTCCCCTTCTTCCTCTTGACAAGTGCTTCGACTGCTTTAGTAAACCACGGTTCCCTTGCTCGACCACTTCCTCCCTGCCTGACAGGTACATACTTATCAAGGACACGCAGTAGCTGTTCCTTGAACAAGCTCCACATTTCCATTGTGCCCATCCCCTGCAGTTTTCCTCTCCATCCGATGCATCCTACGTCTTGCCTCATCGCATCATAATTGCCATTCCCCCAGATATAACTCTTGCCCTGCCTATATATACCTATTCCTTTCCATCACTAAAGTAAACGTAATCAAATTGTGGTCACTATCACCAAAGTGCTCACCTACCTCCAAATCGAACGCCTGTTCACATTATTTTTAATGATTTGGACGAGGGAACTAAATATATTGGGCTGAATTCTCCGCTAGCGGGATGCTCCATTTTGCCGGCAGCATGGGGGTTTCCCGACGGTATGGGGCTGCCCACAATGGGAAATCCCGTTGACCAGCCGGCGAAACGGAACATCCTGTCGGCATGCTGAACCAGAAATCTGGCGCAACGGGACGGAGAATCCAGCCTCTTATCTCCAAACTTGCAAATGATACAAAGTTGGGTAGGAAGGTGAGCTGTGAGGAGGATGCAGAGATACTTCACTGGAATTTGGACAGGCTACGTGAATGGGCATATGCATGGCAGATGCAGTATAATGTGGATAAATATGAGGTTATCCACTTCGGTGGCAAAAATAAGAAGGCAGATTATTATTTGAGTGGGTATAAATTGAGAGAGGTGGATACTCAACGAGAACTTGGTGTCCTCATGCATCAGTCGCTGAAGGTAAATGTGCCGGTAGTAAAGAAGACAAATGGCAGGTTGGCCTTCATAGCGAGAGGATTTGAGTATAGGCACATGGATGATTCATTGCAAAGGTATAGGGCATTTGTGAGGCCACACCTGGAACATTGTGTGCAGTTTTGGTGTCCTTATCTGAGGAAGGATGTTCTTGCTATGGAGGTAGTGCAGCGAAAGTTTCAGGCTGATTCCTGGGATGACGGGACTGTCATATGAGGAGAGACTAAATTGGTTTGGAATATATTAATTGGAGTTTAGAAGAGTGAGAGGGGGATCTCATAGAAACTTTGAAAATTCTAACAAGATTAGACAGGGTAGATTCAGGAAGAATGTTCCCGAAAGTGGGAATGTTCAGAACTAGGGGTCATAGTTTGAGGATAAGGGGTAAACCTTTTTGGACTGAGGTGAAGAAAAATGTCTTCACCCAGAGAGTGGTAAATCTGGAATTCACTACCACAGAAAGTAATTGAAGCCAAAATGTTGTGTAATTTCAAGAAGGAATCAGATCTTGGGGCTAAAGGGATAATAATAATAATCTTTATTATTATCACAAGTAGGCTGACATTAATACTGCAATGAAGTTACTGTGAAAATCCCCGAGTCACCACACTCCGGCGTCTGTTCGGGTACACTGAGGGAGAATTTTGAATATCCAATTCATCGAACAAGCACGTCTTTGGGGACTTGTGGGTGGAAACTGGAGCACCCGGAGGAAACCCACGCAGACACGGGGAGAACTTGCAGACTTCGTTTAGACAGTGACCCAAGCTGGGAATTCAATGTGGGACCCTGGCACTGTGAAGCAACAGTGCTAACAACTGTACTGCCGTGCCACCCAATCAAGGGATATTAGGGAAGGCGGGATCAGGGTAATCAGCCTTGATCATAATGAATGGCGGAGCAGACCTGAAGGGCCAAATGGCCTATCCTGCTTCCATTTTCTACGTATGTTTCTATGTATGACCATTGGAGTAACTCCTGATGGGTTGTCGATTAAGAACCAGGTTGGACCTGATGTTTCCAAATTTGACGGGGAGGGTGGAGTCAAGGCAAAGTGTTCAGAAGAAGAGTCATGATAAATAAAGGGGTGTGTGGACATTTGAACTAGATGATCCTGTGTTTGTCAACAATTCTGGAACTGGACAGAATTGGGTCCCAGGTACTGTGGTGGCTAGTCCAAGGAAACAGAAGAGCGCCTATGTGACAGCTTGGAATCCGTGGACTGGTCCATGTTTAAGAACTCAGCGACCAACCTAAACGAGTATGCCACCACCGTCACAGACTTTATCAGCAAATGTGTAGAAGGCTGCGTGCCAAACATGTTAGTACGTACATTCCCCAACCGGAAACCATGGCTTAATCAGGAGATTGACTCCATACTGAAGGCCAGGTCTGAGGCGTTTAAGACAGGCGACCTTGACCGACCGATACTAGAAATCCAGGTACGACCTCTGCAAAGTCATCAGGGATGCCAAGAGACAATATCAGTCTAAGCTAGAGTCACAGACTAGTGTCACGGACTCTCGTCGGTTATGGCAAGGCTTAAACAACATAACGGACTACAAAGCGAAGCGGAGTAGAATCTCCGGCAGCAGCGCACCCCTCTCCAATGAACTCAATGCATTCTATGCTCGGTTCGAGCAGGAAACCATCAAACCTTTGTCAACTGCCCCAGCAGCCTTGGACACACCCATGCCCACCGTCACAGCTTTCAAAGTCAGATCGGCCTTTTTGAAAGTGAACTCTCAGAAAGAAACAGGTTCTGACAGGGTCCCTGGTCATGTACTCAGATCCTGACAGATGTTTTCGCGGACATCTTCAACCTTTCCTCACTGCGTTCCGAGGTCCCCACTTGGGGGGCCTTGACATCGATCATTATGAAGTGCTTCGAGAGGTTGGTCATGAGACACATCAACTCCATACTCCCAGAATGCCTAGATCCACTGCAATTCATATACCGCTGCAACCGGTCACAGCAGATGCCATCTCCCTGGTCCTACACTCATCCCTGGGGCATCTCAACAACAAAGACTTCTACGTCAGACTCCTACTCATTGACTACAGCTTTGCTTTCAACACCATAATTCCAGCCAATCTCATATCAAAGTTCTAAAACCTAGGACTTGACTCCTTACTCTGCAACTGGATCCTTGACTTTCTGACCCATAGACCACAAACAGTAAGGTTAAACAACAAACCTGCTCCATGAATAGTCCTCAATACCGCACCTCTAAGGCTGCGTACTTAGCCTCCTACTGTACTCCCTATACATACACGACTGTGTGGCAAAATCTGGCTCCAACTCCATCTGCAAGTCTGCTGATGACACGACCGTAGTGGGCTGGATGTCGAACAATAATGAGTCAGAATACAGGAGGGAGATAGAGAACCTAGTCGAGTGATGTAATGACAACAATATCTCCCTCAATGTCAGCAAAGCTAAAGAGCTGGTCATTGACTTCAGGAAGCAAAGTATTGTACACTCCCCAGTCTGCATCAATGGAGCCGAGGTGGAGATGGTTGACAGGTTCAAATTCCTAGGTGTGCACATCACAAACAATCTGTCCTGGTCCACTCACGTCAATGCTATGGCCAAGAAAGAACAATAGTGCCTATATTTCCTCAGGAAACTAAGGAAATTCAGCATGTCCACATTGACTCTGACAAACTTTTACAGATGCATCATAGAAAGCAACCTATCTGGCTGCATCACAGCCTGGTGTGGCAACTGATCGGCCGAAGTCTGGAAGAAATTATATAGAGTCGTGAAAACAGCCCAGTCCATCATACAAACCTGCCTCCCATCCATTGACTCTATCTACACCTCCTGCTGCCTTGGGAAAGCGGGCAGCAAAATCAAAGACCCCTCCCAACTGGTTTATTCACTCTTGCAACTTCTTCCATCGGGCAGGGGACACTAAAGTCTGAAAACACGTACTAACAGATTCAAAAACAGCTTCTGCCCCACTGTTACCAGACTCCTAATCGACCCCCTTATGGACTGATCTGATCTCTTCATACATCTTCTCTACTGAATAGTGCTACACTCCTGTATGCTTCACCCAATGCCTGTGTTTATGTATTTACATTGTGTATTCATGTTTGCCCTATGTATTTTTTCAATGATCTGTCTGAACTGTACGCAGAACAATACTTTTCATGTACCTCGGTACACGTGACAATAAACAAATCCAATCCAACAGGCCTGGTATCATTAGAGTTAGAGGTAAGGGACAAAATCCAAAAAAAGCATGTGATCATTTGAGGAAACAGGAGTCACTGAGAACCAGTGGGCCAACCGCTCATATTTTACCTACCAGTAATGTCGCTGTTAGTCAAGGAACTAAGAGGCAAGTCTGCCTGAAGTAGGGCCAAGTACGGTTCTAATAGGAACTGAAGAAGTCAGGAGCTCTGTTGCACCCTTGCAAGAAGAATGTCAGGTTTCTGAGAAACCAACTGAGATGACTTCCACTGTTGAGACCCAACCTGTTGAACTGTGTCACTCCCAGGGGAAGAGGAAGTCTCCAGGTGGAATGAGTTTATAATTAACTGTGTTATAATATTTATCATTGACGTTGCCTTGTAAATAGTTTAACATTTTATAGTATATTGTCGTAAAGGACTTAAAAGGGGAGGGGTGTAGCAGCAGGCCCCCTGCCATGTAATTTAAATTTTACCAATAGTAATTGATGGGTGAGTGGGGCATGGTGTAGCAGAGTTTTGAATGACCTCAAATTTTTGGCAGGTGGAACTAGGGAGGTTGACCAGAAGTCTGTTGGAATAGTCAAGTCTAGAAATAACAAAGGTATGCGTGAGGGTTTCAGCAGATAAAAGTGGTGCAAGGGCAGACTCGCGTGCACTGCTTGGAAGTTCATATGCAGTGTTAGCTTGGATATGTGGTAGGAAGCTCATCTCAGATGCAGCTGTACCATATAAGACATAAGAAATAGGAGCAGGAGTAGGCCATCTGGCCCCTCGAGCCCGCTCCGCCATTCAATGAGATCATGGCTGATCTTTTGTGGACTCAGCTCCACTTTCCGGCCCGAACACCATAACCCTTAATCCCTTTATTCTTCAAAAAACTATCTGTCTTTATCTTAAAAACATTTAATGAAGGAGCCTCTACTGCTTCACTGGGCAAGGAATTCCATAGATTCACAACCCTTTGGGTGAAGAAGTTCCTCCTAAACTCAGTCCTAAATCTACTTCCCCTTATTTTGAGGCTATGCCCCCTAGTTCTGTGTTCACCCGCCAGTGGAAACAACCTGCCCGCATCTATCCTATCTATTCCCTTCATAATTTTATATGTTTCTAAAAGATCCCCCTCATCCTTCTAAATTCCAACGAGTACAGTCCCAGTCTGCTCAACCTCTCCTCGTAATCCAACCCCTTCAGCTCTGGGATTAACCTAGTGAATCTCTTCTGCACACCCTCCAGTGCCAGTACGTCCTTTCTCAAATAAGGAGACCAAAACTGAACACAATACTCCAGGTGTGGCCTCACTAACATGTTATACAATTGCAGCATAACCTCCCTAGTCTTAAACGTCATCCCTTTAGTAATGAAGGACAAAATTCCATTTGCCTTCTTAATCACCTGTAAACCAACTTTTTGCGACTCATGCACTAGCACACCCAGGTCTCTCTGCACAGCAGCATGTTTTAATATTTTAGCATTTAAATAATAATCCCTTTTGCTGTTATTTCTACCA
The DNA here is from genome assembly GCF_047496885.1 of Scyliorhinus torazame. NCBI lineage: Eukaryota > Metazoa > Chordata > Chondrichthyes > Carcharhiniformes > Scyliorhinidae > Scyliorhinus > Scyliorhinus torazame. Next base: position 78,796,986 of record NC_092715.1, read on the forward strand.
AAATGGATAACCTCACATTTGTCAACATTGTATTCCATCTGCCAGACCCTAGCCCATTCACTTAGCCTATCCAAATCCCTCTGCAGACTTCTGGTATCCTCTGCACTTTTTGCTTTACCACTCATCTTAGTGTTGTCTGCAAACTTGGACACATTGCCCTTGGTCCCCAACTCCAAATCATCTATGTAAATTGTGAACAATTGTGGGCCCAACACTGATCCCTGAGGGACACCACTAGCTACTGATTGCCAACCAAAGAAACACCCATTAATCCCCACTCTTTGCTTTCTATGAATTAACCAATCCTCTATCCATGCTACTACTTTACCCTTAATGCCATGCATCTTTAGCTTATGCAGCAACCTTTTGTGTGGCACCTTGTCAAAGGCTTTCTGGAAATCCAGATATACCACATCCATTGGCTCCCCGTTATCTACCACACTGGTACTGTCCTCAAAAAATTCCACTAAATTAGTTAGACACGACCTGCCCTTTATGAACCCATGCTGTGTCTGCCAAATGGGACAATTTCCATCCAGATGCCTCGCTATTTCTTCCTTGATGATAGATTCCAGCATCTTCCCTACTACTGAAGTTAAGCTCACTGGCCTATAATTACCCGCTTTCTGCCTACCTCCTTTTCTAAACAGTGGTGTCACGTTTGCTAATTTCCAATCTGCCGGGACCACCCCAGAGTCTAGTGAATTTTGGTAAATTATCACTAGTGCATTTGCAATTTCCCTAGCCATCTCTTTTAGCACTCTGGGATGCATTCCATCAGGGCCAGGAGACTTGTCTACCTTTAGCCGCATTAGCTTGCCCATCACTACCTCCTTAGTGATAACAATCCTCTCAAGGTCCTCACCTGTCATAGCCTCATTTGTATCAGCCACTGGCATGTTATTTGTGTCCTCCACTGTGAAGACCGACCCAAAAATCCTGCTCAGTTCCTCAGCCATTTCCTCATCTCCCATTATTAAATCTCCCTTCTCATCCTCTAAAGGACCAATATTTACCTTAGCCACTCTTTTTTGTTTTATATATTTGTAGAAACTTTTACGATCTGTTTTTATATTCTGAGCAAGTTTACTCTCATAATCTATCTGACTCTTCTTTATAGGTTTTTTAGTAGCTTTCTGTTGCCCCCTAAAGGTTTCCCAGTACTCTAGTCTCCCACTAATCTTTGCCACTTTGCATGCTTTTTCCTTCAATTTGATACTGTCCCTTATTTCCTTAGATATCCACGGTTGATTTTCCCTCTTTCTACCGTCCTTCCTTTTTGTTAGTATAAACCTTTGCTGAGCACTGTGAAAAAATCGCTTGGAAGGTTCTCCACTGTTCCTCAACTGTTTCACCATAAAGTCTTTGCTCCCAGTCTACCTTAGCTAGTTCTTCTCTCATTCCATTGTAATCTCCTTTGTTTAAGCACAAAACACTAGTGTTTGATTTTACCTTCTCACCCTTCATCTGTATTTTAAATTCCACCATATTGTGATCGCTCCTTCCGAGAGGATCCCTAACTATGAGGTCATGAATCAATCCTGTCTCATTACACAGGACCAGATCTAGGACCGCTTGTTCCCTCGTATGTTCCATTACATACTGTTTTGGAAACTATCACGGATACATTCTATAAACTCCTCCTCAACGCTGCCTTGACCGACCTGGTTAAACCAATCGACATGTAGGTTAAAATCCCCCAGGATAACTGCTGTACCATTTCTACAGGCATCCGTTATTTCTTTGTTTATTGCCTGCCCCACCATAATGTTACTATTTGATGGCCCAGACTACTCCTATCAGTGACTTTTTCGCCTTACTATTCCTGATTTCCACCCAAATGGATTCAACGTTATCCTCCATAGCACCAATGTCATCCCTTACTATTGCCCGGGTGTCATCCTTAAATAACCATCCTTTAACCATGTTTCAGTAATGGCCACTAAACCATAGTCATTCACAATGATTTGCGCCATCAACTCATTTACCTTATTCCGAATACTACGAGCATTCAGGTAAAGTACACTTATGTTGGCTTTTTTACCTCGGTTTTGGATCTTAACACCTTGATCAGTAACCTCTCCTAAGTTATATTTCCTCTGAACATTTCTCCTAGTTTTCCTTGTCATTGAACCCATATCTTCATGTAACAACCTGCCGCGTCGCTTACCATTAATGTTTTTACTTCCCGTTTTATTCCTTTTAGTATTACTGGTCCTATTCACTGATCACCCCTCAGTCACTGTACCTTGTACTGTCGCCCTTTTTGATTTTTGACTATGGCTTCTCTGCATTACACTTTCCCCCTTACTGCCTTTTGTTTCTGTCCCTGTTTTACTACCTTCCAACTTCCTGCATCGGTTCCCATCCCCCTGCCACATTAGTTTAAATCCAATGATCCACAGGAAGCACATCTGGGTCAAGTATCCGTATTTTGAAAAGCATCAGTTCAGAGTTAATGAGCTAGAAGCTGAGCTTTGGACACTGCAATGCACTAAGGAGGAGAAGTTACCTGGACACTCTGTTCCAGGGGCAGTTCCACCCAATGTAGCCAGTTAAAATGGCTAACTCACGATTTAGAATGGCTGACCCCGATTTTAAATGGCGAACGGAAAAGGCTGATGGGAAAATCAGCCAACAGGACTAAAACAAGCAGCTACAGGTAAACTGTGTATTCACCTCTGGGAAAGCCAGACAAGATTGATACCTGTAGCCATCAGCACAACAAAACACTAGCCATCTGAATATTAATGAGCAATCCCCGGGAACAATGTGCAACAATTTTGACACACAACCCAGACTCTTCGGCGCCAACAGAAGCCTACACAAAGCGAGGTGAACGACCACCTCAAGACCACCCATCGATCAAGGAATCGCTCCAGCATTGGAGAATATCGAACCAAGTGATTGGGACAAAGTCCAATCACTTGGAACCAGGTACGCCCCGAAAGGCGGGAAGCCCCTGGGGACTATAAGAATAGAGTCCAAGTTCAAATCGGCCCTTCTGCCACCCTTCCGCACCCTTCTGCTAGCCTTCTGCACTCTTCAACAGCCGCTCAAATCTTAAGTCTTACTTCAACGCTCGCTACGAGATAGGCGCTCCTAGCTATCAATCTGTACTTTGAATCCCGCAGGCTCTGAACCCGAACGAAAGGCCATTCGTTTCCTGACCTGATCTGACCTGGTGGGCCATTTCCAAGTTAAGTATTGGCCTGTTAGTTGTAGGAAGTAGCTTAGACGTAGAATTTATTGATTACTGTATATAATAAATGTGCGTTGATTTAACTCTTACTAAGCGGTGTGTTGGATTATTGATCATTACTCGGACTTGAACCACGTGGTGGTATCAGAAAGATACCTGGCGACTCAAGAGCAAAGGTGATAGAACAGAGAAATTAAACTCAGGCTAAAGTTAGCAACAGCGCCCTTAAGCTAGGGCCATCTGATTTTGTCCATGGTCAGGGACAAGAGGGTGTGACACCCATTGGCTCTGGCAAGGTTTGAGGTTCCTGCAGTTTGTATGGTCAAAAGCGGGGCCTGCAGCGAGGATGAGTGATCTGACCATGGCTCAGGGAGCCATTTAAATCGGGGGAGCCAGGGAGTAAGTAGGAGTGTAGCGATAATAGGAAACAATATAGTCAGAAGGAGAGACATATTCTCTGCAGCTGAGAGCGTGAGTCCAGATGGCTGTGTTGCCTGCCTGGTGTCAGGGTTCAGGACATCTACTCAGCGTTGGAGAGGAATTTATAATGGACCTGTTGTCATGGCCCACTTGGATACCAACACCATAAATAGGACTAGGAAAAAGGTTTTGCTTGGGGATTATGAGCAGCTAGGGACTAAATTGAAAGGTCGATCAACACAAGTAATAATCACTGGATTGCTGCCTGATCCATAAGGGAATTGCGATAGGGTAAAGAAGATTAGAGAGTTGAATGTGTGGCTCAAAGACGAGAGAGGGAGAAATATGTTGAACTAATGGAGCACTGGCACCAGTAGTGGGCAAAGTAGAAGCTGTACCATTAACCAAAAGAGAAAATGCTGGAAAATCTCAGCAGGCCTGGCAGCATCTGTAGGGAGAGAAAAGAGCTAACATTTCAAGTCCAGATGACCCTTTGTCAAGACTGACAAAGGATCATCTGGACTCAAAACGTTAGCTCTTTTCTCTAACTACAGATGCTGCCAGACCTGCTGAGATTTTCCAGCATTTTCCCTTTTGGTATCTTTTGTAAGGGCCACGAAGAATCCAGCACGAGTTTTAAGGATACAAAGTAATAACATTTATTTACTATAACATATATACATAACAGTAGCAGTAACTTCCCTTGCTACATACTCCTTCCTGGTGGTTCCTGAACTGGCCAGCTTTATTTATACTAGGAGTTTACTAATGGTTTCTCCACCCCCCTCATTGGGGAAGCTCATACTCCCACAGGATTGTGGGATAGTCATTAGTCCCCAGCCAATGGTAAGTAGGCAGGTTATAACATCCCTCCCCCCCAAAGTCCAAGGAATCCACCGAAGACCCTGGCGAAGGAGGGCGTCGGACTCGTTTGGCCGCAGGCCGGACACCATTTGCACGCGGCGCTGGATCAGGCGGCGTGTAACGAGACGGAGACCGGCTCTTCCGTGATGAACGGCACGGCTGTACATCCACGGCCCGTGGACCCGAGGATTCCCCCTCTGATGCATCCTGTGTCTCCATCTCGGAGTCAGAGTCTGCTGCCTCCGTCATGTCAGCGTCTCTATCTCCATTCGGTCCCGTAACGACCTGCGCAGGCTTCGAGTGAGGCACCAGTGGAAGATTGTGAGGACTACCTTCCCTTGTCTCTGGTCTCTGCGGCTGTTGAAATGAGCTCCGGGGGCGGGGAATCTTTTGAGGGGATGGTCTTCTGGACCGAACGTGGTCTACATGTTTTCGCTGGAGACGACCCTGGGCTTGCACTTGGTAAGATATAGGACCCGTTTGGCGAAAAATTACACCAGGAACCCATTGGGCACCACCAGCAAAATTCCGAACGAACACTGGGTCACCGGGCGCAAACTGCCGAATCGGCCGATGCCGAGAAAATCCCTGTCCCTGCCGTTCTTGTGTACGGCGTACTTTTGCGCCAATGTCCGGGAGAACCATACTAAGGCGGGTGCGAAGTCTCCGGCCCATTAGGAATTCTGCGGGAGCTACCCCAGTCACTGCATGGGGGGTGGTCCTGTACGTAAACAAAAAGCGAGCCAGTCTCGTGTCCATTGACCCGGAAGACTGCTTCTTTAGGCCTCTTTTGAATGTCTGCACTGCGTGCTCTGCCATCCCATTTGAAGCCGGGTGGTAAGGGGCAGTGCGGATATGGTGTACGCCGTTCATCTTCGTGAACCTCGCAAACTCCTAACTCGTGAATGGAGTGCCGTTATCCGTGACCAGCACCTGGGCGAGGCCATGCGTACTAAACGATAAACGCATCTTTTCAATTGTTGCGCAGGACGTTGTCCCCTGCATCTTATGCACCTCTAGCCATTTGGACTGGGCGCCAATTAGTAGAAGGAACATGGATCCTTGAAAAGGGCCTGCGAAATCTGCATGCAAGCGTGCCCAAGGCCGCCCTGGCCTTTTTCCGGTACAATCACACGCGTTCCCCACAAGAGGATGCCGTCTTCCACGCTGAATTCTGACAGCTTGGAGGAAAATGCCCGCAACTCGCCTGGGAGCTGTCTATGCTGCCCACCATACAGGATTATGTGCCGAACCTTTGACAGGACTGGCTCCGTCTGGGTCCACGCACGGATCTGTGATGCCGTGACAGGCAAGGTGTCCATAAAATTTAGGGTTGCAACCACCTCACCGGTCGTGGGGGTCGACATGGGGCCGGTCGAGAAAGGCAATCGGCTCAGTGCGTCGGCATTTGCTATCTGCGTACCTTGTTTGTGCTCCAGAGAATACTCGTATGCAGCAAGCACCAAAGCCCAGCGCTGGATCCGTGCAGAAGCAATGGGCGGTATTGGCGTATCCTCTCTGAAAAGTCCCAGCAGGGGCTTATGATCAGTCACGATAGTAAAATGGCGGCCGTACACATACTGGTGGAAGCGTTTCACCGCAAAAACCACTGCCAGGCCCTCCTTCTCGATCTGCGCGTACTTTTTCTCCGCTGCAGTCAATGTGCGGGAGGCGAAAGCTATCGGTCGTTCGGCCCCGTTCTCCATCTTGTGGGACAGGACGGCCCCAATACCATACGGGGATGCATCACATGTGACGAGCAAAGGCTTTCCAGGATCATAGTGGGTTAGTAACCCAGACGACGACAATTGTTGCTTTACCTGCCGGAAAGCGGTTTCTTGCGGCTGACCCCAAACCCAGGTGTGATTTTTCTTTCGCAGAAGGTGCAAAGGGGCCATCGTAGTTGCCAGATTGGGGAGGAACTTCCCGTAATAGTTTACGAGACCGAGAAAAGAACGAAGATGCGAAGTGTCAGTCGGGGCGGGGGCATGTTGAATTGCACGCACCTTCTCTACGATGGGGTGCAGACCTTCGCGGTCCACCCGATAACCTAGGTAGACTACTTCCTTTGCCTGAAATACGCACTTTGTGCGACGTAAACGGACTCCAGCCTCCGAAAGGCGTCGAAGGACAGCCTCCAGATTTTCCAAATGTTCCTGCTCCAAAGTCCCTGTAATCAAAACGTCATCTAGGTAGACAGCCACACGTGGTAAACCTCTCAAAATGCCCACCATAACACGTTGAAAAATTGTGCAGGCAGAGGATACTCCAAAGGGCAACCGTGTATATTCATACAGGCCCCGGTGCGTATTAATCGTTACATATGGTCGGGAGGCAGGGTCCAGCTCCAACTGCCAGTCGGCGTGACTCATATCTAATTTTGTGAACGAGAGTCCACCTGCAAGTTTCGCGTAGAGATCCTCTATGCGAGGCATTGGATATCGGTCGAGTCGGGAAACCGTATTCACTGTAAGTTTATAGTCGCCACACAAGCGAACTGTGGCATCTGGCTTCATTACAGGTACAATTGGTGCTGCCCAGTCAGCAAAACGGACGGGCCTGATAATACCCAAACTCTCCAAACGAGTGAGCTCCCCTTCTACCTTCTCGAGCAAGGCGTAAGGCACTGGGCGTGCCCGGAAATAGCGCGGCGTGGCTCCTGGTTCAACTTGGATACGGGCTACGGCGCTTTTATTTTCCCCAAACCAGGCTGGAATCCATCTGGGTATCGTCCTAGCACCTCAGTCAACCCTTCAGAAACGGTTTGGAGGATGTGCTGCCATTGCAACTGCAAATGGCGCAACCAGTCCCGACTCAACAGGCTGGGCCCATGGCCGCGCACCACAATAAGTGGGAAACGCCCCTCCTGGTGTCCATAGACAACAGGGGTCATTGTAGTTCCTGCAATGTCCAGTGGTTCCCCCGTGTAGGTGGCCAACCTGGCCAGTGAGTCGGTTAATGTAAGGGTCTGTATACCCTGCTTGATGCGGTCGAATGTCCTCTGGGCGATCACGGAGACCGCTGCGCCAGTGTCCAACTCCATCTCCAGCGGGTGGCCATTGACCCGTACTGTCACCTTAATGGGGGCCACAGGGGGAGCTGCCACACAGTGCAGCTGCAGGCAGTCGTCCTCCGTCTCCACGCCCTCAGGAGTAGTCGCCGCAGGTTCATCCACATGGAAGGTACGGCCTCTGGGCTGGTCCCAGTTACGGCCCCTGGGCTGGTCCCAGTTTTGGTCGGAACGACGGCGGCTCTGGCGCCCCCAGGACCGCCGTCCGCGACGGGGTCGGCGCCTACAAGTCTGACACGGACATGGCTCCTCATCCATTGGCTCTGGAGAAGGCTCCCTTCGGGGAGGAATGTCCGACAGCCACTGGCGTCGGTCCGGACGTTGCCTCGCCCAACGTACAGCAGGAGTGCAGGGGGACGTTTTCGGACGGAAGGGGTTAGCCCCAAGGCATGCACTTCCATTCCCTGTAGCTCCTGCACTCCTCGCTCTGCGCTCTCTTGGGACAATATTATTTGAATGGCCTGTTGAAAAGTCAATGTTGGCTCCGCTAACAACTTTCTCTGGGTGGCCGCATTGTTAATACCGCAAACCAAACGGTCGCGTAACATTTCTGACAAGGTCTCACCATAGTCACAGTACTCCACAATCCTGCGTTGCCTGGATAGAAAATCGGCAAGGGATTCTCCAGGGGTCCTCTCAGCGGTATTAAACCGGTAACGCTGGACTATCGTGGACGGGGTTGGGTTAAAATGTTGCCCCACTATATTCACAAGTTCATCAAACGTCTTGGTGTCCGGCGCAGCTGGGTACGTAAGGCTCCTAATCACCCCAAACGTATGCGGGCCGCAGGCGGTGAGCAATATGACCACCTGGCGCTCGTTTTTGGTGATATTGTTTGCCCGGAAATAGTAACACATCCGTTGTGTGTACTGGTTCCAGCTTTCCAGCGCAGCATCAAAAACATCCAAACGTCCGTACAGAGGCATGGTATAATAGAAAGCAACTTCCAACCTGTATCCAACAAAAATCCAGGGAGGTGGCTTCAGCAGTGTAGACAGCTATTCACTTTTCACGGATGGAAATGGCTGGCACGAGGGGACATAACTTTAAACTGAGGGGTAATAGATATAGGACAGAGGTCAGAGGTAGGTTCTTTACGCAAAGAGTAGTGAGCCTGTGGAATGCCCTACCTGCTACAGTAGTGAACTCGCCAACATTGAGGGCATTTAAAAGTTTATTGGATAAACATATGGATGATAATGGTATAGTGTAGGTTAGATGGCTTTTGTTTCGGTGCAACATCGTGGGCCGAAGGGCCTGTACTGCGCTGTATTGTTCTATGTTCTATGTTCTATGTAACCTTCGTCGCCAGTTTTATAAGGGCCACGAAGAATCCAGCACGAGTTTTAAGTATACAAAGTGATAACATTTATTTACTATAACATATATACATAACAGTAGCAGTAACTTCACTTGCTACATACTCCTTCCTGCTGGTTCCTGAACTGGCCAGTTTTATTTATACTAGGAGTTTACTAGTGGTTTCTCCGCCCCACTCATTGGGGAAGCTCATACTCTCACAGGATTGTGGGATAGTCATTAGTCCCCAGCCAATGGTAAGTAGGCAGGTTATAACAGTATCAGATTCCAGCATCTGCAGTAATTTGCTTTTAATTAGCTGTACCATTAAAGATGGCCTTCACCTGAACTGTGCTGGGACCAGTGTTCTTGTGAGTCTTGTAACTAGGGTGGTAGAGAGGGCTTTAAAATAAATAGTGGAGGGAAGGAATCACATGAGGGGAGGTGTGGCAAATGAAAGAGAATGGCCAAGGCAATAGAGCAATGTAGTGACGAATAATGATGTGGGGAGATGCCGACGTTAGACTGGGGTGGGCTCAGTAAGAAGTCACTCACCTGATGAAGGAGCTGTGCTCCGAAAGCTAGTGATTCGAAACTAACCTGTTGGACTGTAACCTGGTGATGTAAGACATTTTTACTGTGACGGATAATGACAACTAATGGCAGGATAGGACAGAGCATGCACACTAGATTGCACCGGCAGAGAAGGCCAGAGTTTGCAAAATTTAAAGGCTCTGCATCTGAATGCTACAGCATTTTAAGCAAAATGGATGAATTAATAGAACAAATAGAAATAAATATGTGTGACCTGCTAGCAATTTCAGAGATGTGGTTGAAAGGTGACCAAGACTGGGACCTAAATATTCAAGGGTGTGGCATTTTGCAAGGACAGGAAGTCAGCAAAGCATGGTTGGTTAGCCCTGTTAATTAAGGGTACATGAGTATGGTGAGAGATCACCACGGTTCAGAAGATTAGGATAGAGTTTGGATAGGGATAAGAAATAACAAAGGTAATAAATGGCCTGTTGGCATAGTTTATAGACCCCCTAACAGTAGCTACTCTGTAGGACAGAGTATACAGGAATAAATAATGGGGACTTGTAAGAAAGGTACTATAATAATCATGAGTTATTTTAATCTTCATGCAGACTAAATGAATTAGATTATCAATGGTCGCCTGGTAGATAAGTTAATAACGGGTATTCAGGGAAGATTCTTAGAGCAATACATTCTAGTGCCAACCAGAGAGGAGTCTATTTCAGACCTGGTAATGTGCAATGAAAAAAAATTAATTGATGGAAGACCAGTAGCAAATGATCCTCCAGGCATCAATGATCATAACATGATGGAATTTCACATTCAGTTTGAGGGTGACAACCGTAGGTCTAAGACGATCTTAAACTTAAATAAAAGCTAAGGGTAAGAAAGCAGAGTTGGTTAAAGTGAACTGGAAAAATAGGTTAAAAGGTAGGACAATAGAGGAGATGACCCAGACATTCAGGGAGCTAATTTTCACACCTCTCAGCAAAAAGAGATTGCATTAAGAAAGACTCTCTGAGAAGGATTCGCCACTGTAGCTAACTAAGGAAGTTAAGGGTACTTTAAATCAGAAAAAAAGCATACAATACTGTGGAGATTAATGGTAGGTAAGAATGTTGGATAGATTTTAGAAACCAGCAAACAATGACTTTTATTTTGGTCAAAGTTTTATCATTGTACAATATGACATGTGTAGATATGAAACAAGATGCAAAGTTTATTTGTAACATATGTAATAAACTATTTATTGGACAGTTATGATATTAAGTTCTTGTCAAGAAAATGGAAGACCTTTGTGAAGAAACCTTCACTGCTGTGAAGCTTCCTTTCTTTTCTGGGGGAAGGTGTGATGAACCCGAAAGAAAAAACTTACCTTTAAATTGGAGGCTGGAAACTACAATTCTCAGTAGGCTTCGTGGTTTCTGCACATGCACTGGCTGTGGAATAACGGCACATGCTCAGTGGTTTTGTTCCATTTTCGGGACTCCTGCCCATGTGTCAGTTGAAAAATGGCTGCATATGTGGTGTTCATCAATTTCATGCATACACAGGCTAGAGAATGACCGCGTATACTTTGTGGATTTTCTTGTCTTCAGGTTGGGAAATGGCCCTATGCACTTTTGATTTTTGAATCTTTTCATATCGGAAACTTACTCTGCACACAAGTAGTCCTGTGTTGTAGCTTCACCAGGTTGAACCTCATTTTCCGGTATGCCTGGTGTTGAGCCAGGGTTGTTTCCCTGAGTAGGAATATGCCAGGCCATGAGGTTGCAGATTGTGGCTGAATACAATTCTGCTGTTGCTGACAGCCCACGGTGACTTATGGATGCCCAGTCTTGAGTTGCTAGATCTTTTTGAAGTCTATCCCAGTTAGCACAGTGGTAGCGCTACGCAACACAATGGAGAGTACCTTCAATGTGAAGATGGGACTTAATCTCTACAAGGACTGTGCGGTGGTCACTTCTACCAATACTGTCATGGACAGATGCGCCTGCAGCAGGCAGGTTGGTGAGGATGAGGTCAAGTATGTTGGTTCCCTCACCACCTGCTGCAGTTCCAGTCTAGCAACTCTGTCCTTTAAGACTCAGCCAGCTCGGTCTGTGGTGGTACTACTGAGTCACTCTTGGTGATGGACATTGAAGTCCCCACACAGAGCATATACTATGTCCTCACTACACTCAGTGCTTCCTCCAAGTGGTGTTCAATATGTAGGAGTACTGATTCATCAGCTGATGGTGGACAGTACGTGGTAATCAGCAGAAGGTTTCCTTGCTCATGTTTAACCTGAAGCTATGAGACTGCATGGGGTCCAGAGTCGACATTGAGAACTCCCAAGGCAACTCCCTCCTGACTGTATACCACTGTGCCGCCACCTCTACTGGGTCTGTTGTGCCAGTGAGATAGGACATACCCAGGAATGGTGATAGTGGTGTCTGGGACATTGTCTGTAAGGTATGACTTTGTGAATAAGACTATGTCTGGCTGTTTCATGACTAGTCTGTGAGACAGCTCGCCCAACTTTGGCACAAGCTGCCAGATATTAGTAAGGAAGACTTTGCAGGATTGACAGGGCTGTTTGCCGTTGTCGTTTCGGGTGCCTGGGGTCAATGCCGGGTGGTCTGTCTGGTTTCATTCCTTTTTTTGTGTTTTTGTAGGGGTTGAATACAACTGAGTGGCTTGCTAGGTCAGTTCAGAGGCATTTACGAGTCAACCACATTGGTGTGGGTCTGAAGTCACATGTCGGCCAGACAGACCAGGTAAGGATGGTAGATTTCCTTCCCTAACGGACATTAGTGAACCAGATGGGTTTTTATCAACAATGGTTTCGTGGTCATGATTAGACTTTTAATTCCAGATATTTCACTGAGTTTAAATTCTATGACCTGCCATAGTGGGATTCAAACCCGCGTCTCCCAGATCATTACCCTGGGTCCCCGGATTACTAGTCCAGCGACAAAACGACTACCCCACCTCCTCCCCACAACCTAATTGAATGGTGGAGTAACTTCAAGGGGTCAAATTGCCAAACTCTGCTCCTAATTCTTATGTCAAATGTAACACAAAGTTTGCAGATAGGTGAGCTTGGCTTCAGACAGTTGCCAAGGGGAGATATGGAGTTGGTGACAAAGCAACAGAGTATGTGACCGGGACTGAAGACAATTGTTTCCATCTTCTTAATATTTAGATGGAGAAAATGTTTATGCTCATCTAGTTCTGGAGGTCAGGCAAGCGGTCTGATATTTTGAGATAGGGTCAGCATTTTGGTAAGAAATAGAAGTGTGCTATCAGAGTCAACAGAGTGGGAGTGGAAGGAGAAGCCATTGCGGATGGTTTTCTGGCTCCATTAGATAGTTAAGAAGGGAACTGGTCTTGTGCAATCCCACCCAGGTCGATAATGGTGGAAAAACATTGGAGGACGATAGTGTGGTCAACCATGTTAAAAGTTGCAAATAGTTTATGAAGGAGAAATGGTTTGTCCTTAACACAATCACATGGGATGCCATTTGTGATTTTAGTAAGGGTTGTTTTGGCTCCACGGCGGGTCGAAAACTGATCAGAAGGAGCCAAAAATGAAGATCCATGAAATCTGGGCGAAAGACGGAAAGCGAAGCGGAGAGGATTAGGGATGGAGTTCAAGAGCCTCAGGCCTAGGCAGCACCAATGCAGGAAGGAAAGTTGTATTGTCAGAAGCTTAGCAGGAACAGAGACATGTGCAAATTCAGGATTTTGCATAACAGAACGTGCTAAGGTTACCATAGTACCCATACAAATGACCAAATATTACAGAATCAACACTACTGGACTACAATGGGTGGGACTGACTGAGCAACCCGCCGCATTTTTCGGTGGCGGAGGCGGCCCGCCAGTGGGATTTTCTGGTCCCGCCATCGTCAACGGGATTTCCGGTTGAATGCACCCCTTGTCACCAGGAAACCCGAGGCAGAGGTGCGCCATCGGTGCGACCGGAATATCCAGCCGGCCTGAACAGCCAGTAAATTCCACCCAATGTGTCTTGTGAAGGGTGCATGGTCACTTCAAAAGACATTTACAATTGAAATAGAGGATTTTTTATGTTTACAGCAGCAATCATGTAGCACCTTTCACATAGTAAATGTCCCAATGAACTTCAGAGGAGCCTTTTGAAACAAAATTTGATGCCAAGTAACATAATGAGAAAATAGGCAGCTTTAAAGGATGATCTTAAAATAGGAAAGCAAGTTGGCGAGGCAGAAAGGTAGGAGCGAATTCCAGAACTTGGGATCTTGGCGGCTTAAGGCAGACCACCAATGCTGGGATGATTCAAATTGGGGAGCCCAGAATTGGAGGGGTGTAAACATCTTGGACCATTGTTAGGCTGGAGAACATTACAAAGATAGGGACATGCCAGTCCCTATAGGAATTTTAAAATGAAAACATTGCTTACTGGGAGCCAAAGTTAGTTTACGAGCATAGGGGTAATGGGTGAACAGGGCTTGGTGCGGGATTGGATACAGAGGTGGGAGAGTTTTGCGTGATCTGAGGCTTATGGAGGGTGGAAGATGCGAATGCGACCAGGAATGCACTAGAAATAGTTGAGTCCAGAACTAACAAGGGAATAGATGAGGGTTACAGTAGTATAGCTGAGGGCTGTAGCAGGAGGGCCAAAGGACAGGAAAGGGATTGGACGAGGCAATGGAGGTGGAGATAATTGGTGTTGGCAATGGTGGGGACAGATGATTAAAAGTTAATCTGGGGGTCAGATACAATACCAAGATTGTGAACAATATGGTTCAGCTTCAGATAGTTGCCAGGGAAAAAAGATGGATTCTATAGCTAGGGATCAGAATTTTCAGTGTCTGCTTGGAATTAATTTAAAGTTGAAGATAGCAGTGAAATGGTGTGAATTTATCTTCAATATGCTCTATCTACAGTAGCACAATTTAAATAAAAGTAGAGAGACTTGCATTTATATAGTCCCTTTCAATGACCATCGGGTGTCTCATAGCACTTTACAGCAATGAAATAGTTTTGAAGTGAAGTCACTTTTATACTGTAGGAAGCAAGGCAGCCAGTTTGTACACATTAAAACACTATTATAATAAATCACACAATGGCATCCTGGTACTGAAAATAGAAGAATTATTATTTCCCATCTGAATAGGATTAAACTCAGTAGTTAATCTATCATTCATATATCCATGCTATAGCTTGGATGAGTTTGGCCAACTCTCAGTGAAGTGTCATGCAAAATAAAGGGGGATAATGTTAGCTTTGTGTGGTAGTGTAAAACAGATGATAATGATTCAGTAGCCCATTAACACTTCTCTCCTAATTTTTATTTCCGTTGACTTCAATGAAAATACAAGTCAGGACAGTTATTAAGTAGACAGTTGATTTGCTATCATCTGTTTTATATTATGGCACAAAGTCAGAATTATTCCCAATGTGTGCTATCACAAAAGATAAAGCTGAGTTTACATTGTCTGTTCCTCTTTACAAGAATTTTTAATGATCCTATATGGAGGTTAGAGTCGTGACTTCCGAAGCAAATCAGTGAAAGGAAGGCTCCCGAACAAGGCGAGGACAATGGAAGTGCTTCAAAGACACGCTGAAGGCTTATCTCGGGAAATGCAACATTGACGTCAACACCTCTGAGACCCTGGGCGGGATTCTCCATTGCCCGACACCGATATCATCATCGGCGATTGAGCGGAGAATCAACTCCGCTGCCCTAATTGGGGCCGGCGCCAGTTTGAAGCCGGTCGGCCATGTTCCGCCCCCTCGGAAATGATGTTATAGCGCCGCAGGGCACGCGCCATTGCAACGGTGTTGCCGCAACATCAGCAGTCCCTCCTGCAATGCTCCACCCCCGATGGCCCGTGTTCCCGACAGCGCGGGATACGTGTGGTCTCAGCGGTCGGGAACCCAGCATTGCGGCTGAGGACTGTGCCCAGCGCCGCCACACACGGCCGGGATCTGCGTCACTGGCCGGGAGGGGGAGCTTCTGTGAATACTGGGGGGACTGGTGGATGTGGCCAGGGGGTGGCCTGTGGGTCGGGAATGACGGGTTGGGTCTGTGCATGGCCAGCGCCATGTTGTGACGCACGACTGCTGCAGGTCGTCAACCTTGCCCATGCGTGGCCAAGGGCCCGGCGCTGCTGCTAGCCTCTCACTGGTCCCGGAATCTGTCAGGGGTTGGCGCCGATTTTATGGTCGGAAAACACTCGCGAATTCTCTGTTCGTGCCAGCACCTAGCCGCTGAAATGGAGAATCCAGCTCCCTTAGAGAACAGAGAACATTCGGCCCATCAAGTCTGCACCGACCCACTTAAGCCCTCACTTCCACCCTATCCCTGTAACCCAATAACCCCTCCCAACCTTTTCTTATTTTGGTCACTAAGGGCAATTTATCATGGCCAATCCACCTAACCTGCACGTTTTTGGACTGTGGGAGGAAATCGGAGCACCCGGAGGAAACCCATGCAGACACGGGAAGAACATGCAGACTCCGCACAGACAGTGACCCAGCAGGGAATCGAACCTGGGACTGTGGCGCTGTGAAGCCACAGTGCTAGCCACTTGTGCTACCGTGCTGCCCCTTACTCAGAAGAGACTGACTTGGAGGAATCTCCTAACTGAAGGGACATAATTCTTCGAGGTCACACAACGGCAAGAGGAGGCCTGGAAAGAAGGCTGAGAAAGGAATACCAGCGATCGAGCGAACAAGGACTGATCCCTGCTTCCTGCAGTGTTCAAGCACAGTGCCTAAGCATCATGGTCTGATTGGGATTCCCGGCAATAGCTTCCACATGCTACATAGCCCGCCCACCCACAGGAATCCACTTGGGAGCTGTGAAGTGCTGATTTAACTATGATTGCCAGTTCCCTATTAGCAATATTCTTCAGCTACTCAACTGAAGAGGCCTCCACGATCAGTGGGTGTTATGGGTGGTCGGTGGGGCAGACAGACAGGGGCTGAGGTTTACCTCGTAATGGGTACATGATCTAAAGGGTGGCATGTTGGTCCCGCGGGTGCTGAGACACCCCCTTCCTCCTGCCCAAGGGCAACCCCCCCCCAATGCCACACCACGTCACAATCCTGATTTCGCCAACGGGAGTGGGCCGGGTAGGTCGCAAACCGATCAGCACCTAGCATGGTCCTCGATTTTGGCCTCTCCGGCGATCTAACGGCTGCGTTCCGCACTTGCTCAAGTGCCCATTAAGTCGTGCCCTAAATTGAAAATGATATTAAAATAGAGGTTCTGCAAATGCATCATACAAGATGATACTTTTCTAGTACTCAGCCACACCCTTTACCCTCGGAAGATGAAGGGTCCCGACAGGATCCCTGGCCATACATTCAGAGCCTGCGCGGACCAGCTGGCAGATGTGTTCGCGGACATCTTTAACCTGCCCCTACTCCGCTCCGAGGTCCCCACCTGCTTCAAGAAGACCACCATCATACCGGTACCAAAGAAGAACCAGGCAACGTGCCTCAATGACTACCGACCAGTGGCCCTGACTTTAGTCGTAATGAAGTGCTTCGAGAGGTCGGCCATGAAGCGCATCACCTCCATACTCCCAGAATGCCTTGATCCACTGCATTTCGCATACCGCCGCAACCGGTCCAC
The DNA here is from genome assembly GCF_047496885.1 of Scyliorhinus torazame. Classification (NCBI taxonomy): domain Eukaryota; kingdom Metazoa; phylum Chordata; class Chondrichthyes; order Carcharhiniformes; family Scyliorhinidae; genus Scyliorhinus; species Scyliorhinus torazame. The sequence continues at coordinate 78,813,990 of NC_092715.1, forward strand.
AGCAGACTCCATCTCCCTGGCCCTACACTCATCCCCAGAGCATCTTGACAACAAGGACTCCTACATCAGATTCCTATTTATTGACTACAGCTCCGTCTTCAACACCATAATCCCAGCCAAGCTCATATCAAAGCTCCAAAACCTAGGACTTGGCTCCTCACCCAGCAACTGGATCCTCGACTTTCTGACCCACAGACCACAATCAGTAAGGATAAACAACAACACCTCCTCCACAATAGTCCTCAATACCGGGGCCCCGCAAGACTGCGTACTTAGCCCCCTACTATATTCCCTGTACACACACAACTGCGTGGCAAAATTTGGTTCCAACTCCATCGACAAGTTTGCTTACGCCCATAGTGGGCTGGATCTCGAATAACGAGTCAGAGTACAGGAGGGAAATTGAGAACCTAGTGGAGTGGTGCAGCGACAACAATCCATCCCTCAATGCCAGCAAACCTAAAGAGCTGGTCATTGACTACAGAAAGCAAAGTACTGTACACACCCCTGTCCGCATCAATGGGGCCGAGGTGGAGCTGGTTAGCAGTTTCAAATTCCGAGGGGTACACATCTCCAAAAATCTGTCCTGGTCCACCCACGTCGACGCTACCAACTAGAAAGCACAACAGCGCCTATATTCCCTCAGGAAACTAAGGAAATTCAGCATGTCCACATTAAACTCTTAACAACTTTTACAGATGCACCATATTAAGCATTCTATCTGGCTGCATCACAGCCTGGTATGGCAACTGCTTGGCCCAAGAAACTTCAGAGAGCCGTGAACACAGCCCAGTTCATCACATAAACCTGCCTTCCATCCATTGACTCCATATACCTGGGGAAAGCGGGCAGCATAATCAAAGACCCCTCCGACCCGGCGTACTCACTCTTCCAACTTCTTCCATCGGGCAGGAGATACAAAAGTCTGAGAACACACACGAACAGACTCAAAAACAGCATCTTCCCCGCTATTACCAGACTCCTAAAGGACTGACCTCATTAACACTATACCCTTGTATGCTTCACCCAATGCCGGTGTTATGTAGTTACATTGTGTACCATGTGTTGCCCTATTATGTATTTTCTTTTATTTCTTTTTCTTTTCATGTACTTAATGATCTGTTGATCTGCTCGCAGAAAAATACTTTTCACTGTACCTTGGTACACATGGCAATAAATAAATCCAAATCCAAATCCTTACAAGCTCAGAGAAGCATTGGGATTTTACTGGACTCTGCAGATACAAAATTGGTGTGTTACACCAACATGCATAACACAGGTAACAATATCATCAACAACAGCCATAATACAGAAAGTATTGTTTCCATTTTAGTCAATGGAGTTCTGGGGCGAGATTCTCCGACCCCCCGCCGTGTCGGAGAATCGCCGCGGCCTGGCGTGAATCCCGCCCCCGCCGGTTGCTGAATTCTCCGGCACCGGAGATTCGGCAGGGGCGGGAATCGCGCCGCGCCGGTTGGCGGGCCCCCCCCCTGCGATTCTCCGGTCCACCCGCTGCTAGAAGTCCCGCTGCTAGAATGCCTGTCCCGCCGGCGTGGATTAAACCACCTCTCTTACCGGTGGGACAAGGTGGCGCGGGCGGGCTCCGGGGTCCTGGGGGGGCGCGGGGCGATCTGGCCCCGGGGGGTGCCCCGCGGTGGCCTGGCCCGCGATCGGGGCCCACCGATCCGCGGGCGGGCCTGTGCCGAGGGGGCACTCTTTTCCTTCCGCCTTCGCCGCGGTCTCCACCATGGCGGAGGCAGAAGAGACTCCCTCCACAGCGCATGCGCGGGGATGCCGTGAGCGGCCGCTACCGCTCTTGCGCATGCGCCGCCCGGCAATGTCATTTCCGCGCCAGCTGGCGGGGCACTTCTGCCAGCTGGCGGGGCGGAAATCAGTCTGGCACGGGCCTAGCCCCTCAAGGTTACGACTCGGCCGGTCAAGGGGCGGAGGATTCCGCACCTTTGGGGCGGCGCAATGCCGGACTGCTTTGCGCCGTTTCTGGCACCGGTCGGCGGACATCGTGCCGATACCGGAGAATTTCGCCCCAATTGTCTGTTTTAATTCACAAGCGGTTTGCCTTTTAAAAACAGCTTTACTGCACACTGAATATATGTTAACAAAATTAGGATTAAAAATTATGGAGGATTCTTTAGTGCCTGTTCATGAATATAGAAGATGAGATTTTCCATCCAACCTCAGTGTGTTTTAAAGAATAATTCACTTCTAAATAAAAATTCAGCAGTTTATTTTCCTCTGATACGACCCTTTGCCATGTCACTCTTGCCTTTTCTCGAGAAATCAATCTGACAATGTTGCGATGTTTCTGAGACAATTAAGTGACAAACCTCCAATGTGAGGTTCTCTCCGTTCCTCTTGGATTTTCTGCTCTCAGGGTAAATGCGCCTTTTGTATTTGTAGCTGTTTCTGGATTATCAGCTTTAACAGTGATTGGATTATTTTCCTGAGAACAGAGGAGGCTCAAGTGTGATCTACTTGAGGTGTATAAAATTGTGAGGGGCCTGGATAGGATAGACAGGAAAGACTTGTTACCCCTAGCTGAAGGGCCATTTACCTGGGGGCTGGATTCTCTGCCCCGCCGCGCCACATTTCTGCATCACCCCACCGGTGGGATGCTCCGTTAAGCCGGTTGGTCAATGGGGTTTCCTCATTGTGGGGCAGCCCCACGCCGTCGGGAAACCCCCGGGCTGCCGGCAAAAGAATCCACCTCCAGGTGTTTGGAAGAAGGATCGGAGGGGGGGGGACATGAGGAAAAAAAAGGTGGGGGGGGGGACATGAGGAAAACGTGTAAGAGACACCCCCCCCCCGCCCCCCCCGCGCATGTGCGGGGATGGCGTCAGCAGATGCTGATGCTCCCGCGCATGTGCGGACTTCCGCCAACCGCCAAAGTCCTTTTGGCCCCGGCTGGCATGGCGCCAAAGGCCTTCCACGCCAGCCGGTGGAGCGGAAACCACTCTGGCGCGGGCCTAGCCCCTCACGGTGAGTGCTTGGCCCCTAAAGGTGCTGTCAGCGCACCTTTGGGACGGCCCGATGCTGGAGTGGTTCATGCCACTCCATCCCGCCGGGACCCCCTGCCCCGCCGGGTAGGGGAGAATCCCGGCCAATGTCTTTCCCTTCTGCTCAAGCTGGGAGATGAAGCATGATTAAGTGGGGAGTGCCAAGAATAACACCAGATCCACCTTAGAAGAGGCATCAATCCTGTGAAGCTAACACTAGCCTACCAACATGTTAAACACCAAAATCAGCAGGCTATTAGCTGTGGTAAGTGCAATAAATCAGAACGAAACTCAGTTACCTTAGTTCAGAACAGTAATGTGTACTGACGAGCAATGGCATCTCCAACAGCATCTCCAACAGCATCCCCATTTCAGCTATGCTGGATCCATACATTTGCAGCGAAAAGTGGCAAGTGGAGAATCCCCTCAGCCTCCGAATCTATCTTATTACAGATGCCAGTGACCAAGCCAATTTTGTCCCAACATGTAACATTATGAAGCATCTAAGTGGACTGGGAATAGGTTCCAACAACATTCCAGCTATGGTGTGCGGAGTCTGAATGTTCTCCCCATGTCTGCGTGGGTTTCCTCCGGGTGCTCCGGTTTCCTCCCACGTCCCGAAAGACATGCTTTTAGGTAATTTGGACATTCTGAATTCTCCCTCTGTGTATCCGAACAGGCGCCGGAATGTGGCAACTGAGCTCATTTCACAGTAACTTCATTGCAGTATTCATGTAAGCCGTCTTGTGACAAAAAGATTATTATTATTAATGATGGAACACCTCATAAAAGTATTAGTGTACATACAATATTAATCTTTATTAGTGTCACAAGTTGGCTGACATTAACACAGTAATGAAGTTACTGTGAAAATACCCCAGTCGCCACACTATGGTGCCTGTTCAGGTACAAAGAGGGAGAATTCAGAATGTCCAATTCACCTAACAAGCACGTCTTTCGGGACTTGCGGGAAGAAACCGGAGCACCTGGAGGAACCCACTTAGACACGGAGAGAACATACAGACTCTGTACAGACAGTGACCCAAGTCGGGAATTGAACCCAGGATCCTGGCACTGTGAAGCAACAGTGCTAACCAATGTGCTACCATGCAACATTGCAGGTAGGCACCAGGGGTTCACATCAGAATAATAAATTGTAGGCTTTTCTGTGAGCCAGTAAAACCACAATGCTCTTTAAAATGTTTGTGTGCATTACAACATGGAAAGAGTGCTGGGCCATTTAGCACTTCAAGCCAGTTCTGCCATTCGGTCAAATCATGGCTGAACTGTATCTCATTTATCAACCTCACTCCATTTTTTATATCCTTACCTAACAGAAATCTATTAATCTCTGGCTTGAAAATTTCAGTTGTTCCAGTGTCCATGGCCATTTGAGGAGAGAGTTCCAGATTTCTGCTACACTTTGCTGAAAACATATTTATCATATTTACTCCTAAATGGACTGGCTCCATTTCGTATTCCCACTTGTTTTAGATATCCCCACTGTTCCTCTCTATTTGCTCAGCCAAATATAATTTTAAAGACCTCAAATAGATCATCCCTCAGTCTTCTAAATTTAAGGGAATACAAATGAAAATTATGCAATTTGCAGAGGTTGGTTGACTGGACGGCTGGTTCATGATGCGCAGTTTCAATTCTCCTACTGGCTAAAGTTAACCATGAACGTCCCACCTTTTGAATATTCCTCCCTGTCTGAGGTGTGGTGACCCTCAGGTTAAATCACCACCAATCAGCTCTCTCTCAAAGGGGAGAGTAGCTTATGGTCCTCTGGGATTGTAGCAACATTTACATTTATGCAACTTGTCTCTGATTATCAATCTTGTGAATCTTCACTGTATCTTCTCCAAGACCAATATGCAGCTTTTCTGAGGTTCAACCTGGGATCCAATGAAGGCAATGTACAACTGAAGCAAGAATCTCAAGAAACTGCAGTGTCCATCCAAATGTTAAACTATCAGCTCCGTGGTTACTTAGTTTCTTCTTCCTCCGCCTTTCTAAATAATAGTAACATTTGAAATTTTCCAATTCACTATTCCTGAATCTTGAAAACAATGACAACATTAATTGCAATTTTCTCATTGATTTATGTTAATATCTTGGATAGACACATCAGTTTCTTGAGAGTTGCTTATCTGAAATGTTATCTTCAACATTACCATTTGTAAAAAAAAAAATGTTAAACCAACGGACTTCTTCCTCTTGCCTTTTATTCAGGTTCACTTGATATTTTGTCCTCTTTCTCTGTCCTGAAAACAGATACAAAATACTTGTTTAAAAAATTTGCCATTTCCCTACTGTGTATTATAGTTTTACCTGTACCTGACATCAATGGTTCTATATTGGCTTTTTCCTATTTCTTTTTTTTAATATAGTTAGATATTTTTTACAGTTTGCTTTGATACCACTTTCAAGTTTTTTAGTGTTGTCTTTTTATAGCTCGCCCAGTTTGCTGGATTTTAGCTTTTACTTGCATTTGTGTAAGCCTTGTCTTTTAGCTTGATACTGTGCAGAGTGTTCTGCTGTAGCTGGTGATCTAGCAATGTTAGGTGACATGAATATCAATCTTGGTATTTAGCAGATGCTGTTCAGGGTGGAAGGACTGGGACATATGTTAGACATGACTGTTAATTGCAGGAGAGCACGGATTGTTCAGTTGAAGTTCTCTTCAATGAGCTGCTGCCGAACAACTATGGCTGCAGGCAAATGTTGGATCCCTCCTGTTTCGCTGCCATTTCCTATGTCATCAGCATTATCTGCCTCATTGTGCTTAACGCACATCCAAAGATGGCTCCATGTGTTGTCCCTGTTGCAGAGCCAAGTTTGTAACAAACCACAGTGATATGAAGCAGAGGACGTAATTTTGCCATTCTTTTGGCAAAGGGTTACCCTGGGTGGAAAAAGTGGACAGTCGCCCTTTGGAGGGTTTTCCAGTCATATTTTAAACTGATAGACAAAAGAAATTTAAAGTGCAGGTCCCACGACATCATGTTGACGAGGTGGGCTCAATCAGAGCCTGCCCTGGCAGCAACGTAGCTTTTTAATAGATCGAGGAAAAGAATAAAAATTGAATGACGCACACTCACCGCAAGCATCCACCCCCCCCTCCCCCCCCGCCGCCACAGCACTCCGCCCACAGAGCCCCACCCTCTGCCACCACAACGGAGCGCCCCTACATGGAAACAGAAACCCCTCCATGCAATCCCTCCCACACCCCCTCCCCCATGCCATGGAACACACCATGGGTACTGCACCAAATATGTCAATTTAACATGGGGGGGGAGATAAATCAGACATAAAGGCCTGATAATTGTGGGTGGCACGGTAGCACAGTTGTTAGCACTGTTGCTTCACAACACCAGGGACCCAGGTTCGATTCCCGGCTTGGATCACTGTCTGTGCAGAGTTTGCACTTTTTCCCCGTGTCTGCATGTATTTCCTCCGGGTGCTCCGGTTTCCTCCCACAAGTCCCGAAAGATGTGCTTGTTAGGTAAATTGGACATTCTGAGTTCTACCTCAGTGCACCCGAACAGGCCGGAGTGTGGCTACTAGAGGATTTTCACAGTAACTTCATTGCAATGTTAATGTAAGCAGACTTGTGACAATAATAAAGATTATTATTATATTTAAATGTATGCAAGTGGTGATCCCAACTTTTAAAGTTGATACTCCATTACGTCACTGGGGGGTAGGGGGGGACGGGGGTGGGGACGGGGACGACGACAATCGATTGGGGAAATCCCGCTGACGTAAAAGGCGTTGGGACTCATAGGAAATTCTCTTTCCCATCGCCATTCAGTGCACCCCCCACCCCCCCCTCAACCTCCCCACATAGTTTCTGTATTTCAGCAAACCAACAGACCTATCCAGGTAATTAAAAAGCAAAATACTGCAGATGTTGGAAGTCTGAAATATAAACTGAAAATGCTGTCAATACTCAACCCGTTAGGCAGCATCTGTGAGCTGACAGTCATCACCGACCTGAAACGTTGGACAGAATTCTCCCATCCTGCCTGTGATGTGTTTGGTGGTGGGCAGGAGTGGAGAATCCAGTGGGAGCTGTAAAGTTGCAAACGGTCTGAAGTTCAACCCGGGGCATGGTGCGAGGGGGGTGGGAGGTGCTGATGAAGACAAGGGGGTCAATGTGGAAGGAGAATAGTGCAAGGGCAGGGGGTGGTTGGCAGGCAGAGGTGGAAGGAGGTAGATGAGGATGATGAATAATGGAAGCAAATAGAGAAGACTAAGGGGAGGGAAGCTGAACCCCGGCAAAGCTGCACGCAAAGTTTGCAAACAAGGGGAGTCAAAGGGATACCATATTGTTCACTGGGAGGTGATGCATGAAGACTCCAGATGCAAAGACAAAGAACAAAGAATATTACAGCACAGGAACAGGCCATTCAGCCCACCAAGCCTGCACCGATCCAGATTCCTTATTTAGACCTACTACTTATTGCCCAAGTGATCTGTATTCCTCCATTCCCCGTCTGTTCATGTGTCTATCAAGATATATCTTAACAGTAACATGCCCCAGTCGATAAAGGCAAGCCATATACCTTCTTGCACAACTTATCTACCTGTATTGCCACTTTCATGAAACTATGAACCTGAACGCCCAGATCCCTCTGTGTCAATGCTCCTAAGGGTTCTGCCATTTACTATATAATTCACACCTAAATTTGATCTTCCAAAATGCATCACCTCGCATTTGTCCGGATTGAACTCCATCTGCCATTTCTCTGCCCAACTCTCCAATCTATCTAAATTCTGCTGTATTCTCTGACAGTCCCCTTCACTATCTGCAACTCCATTCATGTTAGTGTCAACTGCAAACTTGCTAATCAGACCATCTACATTTTCCTCCAGATGATTTATATATATATTACAAACAACAGTGGTCTGAGCACTGATCCCTGTGGCACAACCTCTAGTTACCGATCTCCATCCTGAAAAAGTCCCTTCCACTGCTACTCTCTGCCTTCTGTTGCCAAACCAATTCTTTATCCATCTAGCCAGCACACCCCAAATCCCATGCAACTTTAATTTTTGTTCGAGTCTGCTATGAGGGACCTTGTCAAACGCCTTATTAAAGTCCATGTAGACAGCATCCACAGCCTTTCCCTCATTAATTAATTTTGTCACCTCCTCAAAAAACTCTGTCAAGTTGGTAAGACATGATCTTCCCCGCACAAAACCATATTGCCTATCACTAATAAGTCCATTCGCTTCCAAATGTGAATGAATCCTGTCCCTCAGTATCTTCTCCAACAGCTTCCACATCACTTACATCACGCTCACCAGCCTATAATTATCTGGATTATGCCAGCTCCCTTCTTAAACAAAGGGACAATATTGGTTATTCTCCAGTCCTCTTGAACCTCGCCTGTGGTCAAAGACGATGCAAAGATATCTGTTAAGGCTCCAGCTGTTTGCTCTCTTGCCTCCCACAGTAACTAGGGGTATACCCCATCTGGCCCAGAAGACTTGACTATCATAATGCATTTTAAGATATCTGACACTTCCTCCTTCATTATTATGACATGTCCTAGTGTATTCACACATGCATCTCTAACCTCAACATCCGTAAAGTCCCTCTCCTTGGTGAGTACCAATGCAACGTACTCATTAAGGATCTCATCCACTTCCTCTGACTCCATGCATAACTTCCCTCCTTTGTCCTTGAGTGGGCCTACTCTTTCGTAGCTATACTCTTGCTCCTTATATATGTACAAAAGGCCTCGGGATTTTCCCTGACCCTGCTACACCTAGACCTTCAAACCCACTCGCAGATGATGGCCGGGTGAATCAGCTGCTGGCTCACCAGGTGACTCGGAGGGGAACTTGCCTGTGCATAGTCAATGAGGTTCCAACACGAAGGATGTGGCACGGGATCCCACCGTTCTGGGCAGGTACTGCCGAATCCACCCACCACCGCACTTCGAATCTGTGGAGAGAAACAGAATTGCTCAGCAGAATTCGCCATTTCTGAGACTAACTGTTTTTATTTATGTCCATGTAATTGATTAATTTCAGGGCTTCTGTGATGAAAATTCTAGTTGACCTTTGAATTATTGCCCAAACCATTCCGGTCTCCGGATTGTCAGAAACTTTGGACATATCTGCTAAGTTACCCACGAAATGCTGGACAGAAAAAAAACTCGTCTAACTCCTGGATGACTCCGGAATTAGACCCCACGATCACTCACACTGAACCCTTTATTACCCTTATGACCACCCCCCCCCCCACTACCACCCTGAACACCCCAACTATACCCGACCACTTGATTTACCTCCGATCTCTGACCATCCTACCTCATCCTTACCCTAACGAATATACCCCTGACTACTCCCTTCGACTAACCATGATCTGAACTGACCAGGAAAGCTCCATAGATCTCCTCACTACCACCCACCAGGTGGCTACCCAATCCAACATGAAAGCCCCTGACCGAATATCTCTCCTGACTACTCCCCCGATCTTCCTACCCACTCACCTACCGACGCTGCCCAACTGCCATCTCACCACCCTATCCAACTATCCAATTGTGTCACCCACGCTACCTACTTACCTACATACCTCACCCATTCACTCATACATCCACACATCCATTCACTAATATTCACACTGGACATTTAAACTTACCATAGGACAGCTAGTGCCAGGGTCTCCGACAGACTCTGCCGTGCTCTTGGAAGGACTCTATGCTACGTATTTCTGGTAAATCCAGCTAAGGAAACGAGCAGCCTTAAGGTGGGAGAAAGTTTGAGTGGCGGATCCAGGCATATGTGCAGCAAAATTATGTCACAAAGCATGGTTTCCTAAGTAGTACTATAAACCAAGCACGCAGAGGATAGTATTTGGTCATCAAGCACGCAGAGGATAGTATTTGGTCATCAAGCACTCAACCCTTGACTTGTTGTGCAGGGACAAATAATGGGAGGTAGGCAAGGATGGATGATTGACATACTAATAAAGCATCTTGACGAGTCCCAGAAAAATAAGTACAGATATGCTCCTTGTCATCGCACACCTGTAATGGAATGGAAATCCTTGTGCTTCATGAAGATGGTGTACGCAAGGTAATATGGATGAAGTCAGTGATCCTTAGACCCGAGGAACTCGTGGAAATCTTGTAATGAGTGTGAGCTACTGAGCGTTATTTTTTAAATGGGAAAAATGATGAACATGTTTGCTCTGGCAAACGAGAAGAACTGTTGCGAATCTTCACTTCAACAGGCAATGTTGCACAATTGCCTATAGGTTTGCTTGAAGGATGTGGTACAACTCTCTCTGTCACCATGGAGAATCAGAGCCTCATTATACATTTTCCTGAGAGAACTGCAGGATTATCATTCTGGGCTGATAATCTTTTTTGAGAAAGGCAAGGATTCCTCCAAGCATACCTTCACCTACTTCTTTTACTGTTTACTGCTGTTCTGTTTGCTGTTCGTTCTTTTCTTTCTTGTTTTCCTTCTCCCAAAGTAGGATTCCCAGAAGAACCCCATAAACAAATGACAATACCAGAAACTTCTTAAGAAATCATAACCTACAATACTGACTCAAAAGCATTTCCCAATCCTTAAAGATCAAAACCTCACAATGTACTGCATGAAAATTCTCACCACTCAGTATGGCTCAAGCTGCAAACAGCTGAGTGTCATTTTAAATAGTGTTTGAAATGGCTATCTCAGGATTAGTACTGCCCATGGTCAGGGAGCTGGGACAGGAACTGGCATTAATAAGATATTAAAAGTTGGGAAGTGAAGTGTTTCAGAACAATGTTACCTGATTCTTATTTGAATAGTTTTGAGGGTCCTGCCTGTTGGCTTCACACAGCTGTGGTCGCTAGGAATTATATCCCCTGGAAAATCAATGATAACCAAAAACAACTGACAATATTTTATCCGCTACCTCTATTTTTGCAGCACAGAGGGAGCAGTAAAGAGACAAATGCCGCACCCAATATTGTGGAAAATAAAGTAGCTTGTGTCAGAATAGAGCCTCACTTAGCTGAAGTGCCAAGCGAAACTTTTTTTAAAAGTTTACTCAATTAACATTTTTTCATTTGTTTCTAGGGGGTTGGTTTGCGGATTGAAGGAGCTGGGGGTGAAATATGGGTTGGGGCAGGGGGAAATGTTTAGGTATATGCAGGTCCGAGATTTTTCTAAGAAGGAGATACAGAGCTTTAGGTGGCGCCGACCTCCACACTGTTGGAGGAGGTGCTGACGGCAGGGGGAATGGTGAAGGGGGTGGTGTTGCCGATTTATGGGGCGATTCAGGGAGAAGAGAAGGCATTGCTGGAGGAGATTGAGGCAAAGTGGGAGGAAGAGTTGGGAGAGAGCATGGAGGAGGGGGTGCTCCGGATGGTAAATGCCTCAGCTTTGTGCGCGAGGGGGCAGCATGGTGGCGCAGTGTGTTAGACCTGCTGCCTCATGGCGCCGAGGTCCCAGGTTCGATCCCAGCTCTGGGTCACTGTCGGTGTGGAGTTTGCACATTCTCCCCGTATTTGCATGGGTTTCACCCCCACAACCCAAAGATGTGCACGGTAGGTGGATTGAACATGCTAAATTGCCCCTTAATTGGAAAAAAATGAATTGGGTACTCTAAATTTATTTTTTAAAACTTTGTGTGCGAGGTTGGGGCTGATACAGCTGAAGGTGGTATATAGGTGCGCCTCACAAAGGTTAGGATGAGCGGCTCTTTGAGGGGGGTAGAGGATGTTTGTGAACGTTGAGGGGGGGGGTGCCCACAAACCATGTTCATATCTTTTGGTCCTGTGCAAGGCTGGAGGGGTATTAGAGGGAGATGTTCAGGGTAATTTCGAAGGTGGTACATGTGCGGCTTGAGCCGGGTCTTGTGGAGGCCATATTTGGGGTGTCGGCTCAGCCGGGGTTGGAAGCGGGTGCGGAGGCAGATGTTTTAGCCTTTGCCTTGCTGATCGCCAAAGGCGGATCCTGTTGGGTGGCGGTCAGTTTCTCCACCCTGTGCTCTGGTGTGGTGGGGGGATCTATTGGAGTTTTTAACACTCGAGAAGGTGAAGTTTGAGTTGAGGGGAAGGATGGAAGGTTTCTACAATTCATGGGCTTTGTTTATTATGCACTTTCAAGAATTTGATGACATCGAACATGGAGGGGGGGGGGTGTTGGTGGTGGTGGGGGGGGGGGGGGTTGTTGGACTGTGTTTGTTGTTGGTGACTACCTATGGGTGGATGGTGGATTCCTGAATCCTTTTCTTTGATGTTTGTATTTAACATGTTGTGGAATGTTTGGGGGTTGGTGGGAGGGAGGAATTGTTGGCCAGGGGATTGACATTGTATTTGTTCCCATTGATTGTTTGTTGGTGGGTGTACATTTGAATGAAAATGTGAAAAAGGAGGAGAATATAAATATCTATGAAATGAAAATGAAAATCGCTTATTGTCACAAGTAGGCTTCAAATGAAGTTATTGTGAAAAGCCCCTAGTTGCCACATTCCGGCGCCTGTTCAGGGAGGCTGGTACGCGAATTGAACCGTGCTGCTGGCCTGCCTTGGTCTGCTTTCAAAGCCAGCGATTTAGCCCAGTGTGCTAAACCAGCACATATTTTTAACAATTAACATTTTCTCAATCCCTGCAGGTGAATTAATTTCCTGTCTACTCTGCAAACTTCAAACTGTTTGAGGAACAGTTAGGACTTCAGGATCTCTGAAGGATCCAATTATTGTTTCAACCAAATTCAAGAAAACAGGATTGATGGGATATGCCTACCATATCATGGAAGCACAGGGAAACCCACCAAGTTTCTTTTCTCCCAGATTTTATTCAGTACCAATGTTGACCCTAGCATGTATGGACTGGCATCATTGATAATGGCAATTGCTCTGGTGTAATATTATGCAATGGTGTTTGTTAGTTTTGTAATATGTCAGCAGAAAGGTCAGATATTTTGAGTTATTGAAAGAAAGTTCTTACCTAAGTGTTTGCCAGTTTCTATTTAACTCTTATGAACTTTGCCTAAATCTCTCTGAGCAAATGTGTCTGATAGCTTTTCCAACTGGCCTGTAGCATCTTGTTAAAAAATTTCAATTTTTTTTTTTCATCAGTAAACTCTTTTCTCTTTATAAATTTAGAGTACCCAATTCATTTTTTCCACTTAAGGGGCAATTTAGCATGGCCTAACCACCCACCCTGCACATCTTTGGGTTGTGGGGATGAAACCCACGCAAACAAGGGGAGAATGTACAAACTACACACGGACAGTGACCCAGAGCCAAGATCGAACCTGGGGCCTCGGCGACGTGAAGCAGCAGTGCTAACCACTGCACCACCATGCTGCCCTATTAGTAAACTCTTTTACAGTATCTGCTCACCTTAAAAGCATCTTTTATCCCTAGAATAGACTGTTCTTCTGGTTGCATAGCTACAGCAACACATACTTGTATTTTCTGAAAGAGAATTGATCTTTTTGGTGTAGCGAAATGGGTATCCTCTGGGGTTGGACAGTTGTGTGTTTTCAGATTGAAATGGAGCTATTATTTGGAATATGGATGAAAAAAATGTGTATAATCATATAACAATAAAAAATTATGACCCAAAAATTGAGAAAGGGGTTGCCTTATACATAAGACACAGCATCCCAAAACAGCAAGAATTGTGAAATAATGAATATGCTTAACAGCCTGCATAGCAATAAATGTGGAACAAATTTTATGTGGGGTAAATTTTATGAATTAGAGCTCTCGTTGTGGAATATTGTTTGATAGGTGGCAGATTAGATTATCAGGAGCCAAAGTTAATGTGCCAGTGCAAATCCTCCCTATTTACTAGTTATTAATTTTAATGATCACAATGTCAGGAAGGCTGCATATATTGGGTATACCACCCATGCACCCGATTATCTGATCTGCTCTGTTTAGTAAGTTTCTGAAATGAAAACACTGATTCATGAAATTTACCCCATATTTTTCTTAAACAGGAATAGAGAATTTAACCTGTGTACATTAAATAATTGTCCATTGTTTTATGGAAGGGATGTCATATTTATAAACTGCTGAACTGAATTAAATTGGTGTGGATGACATTCACTCCATTTTGTTGCTAATGAAGAATTTTATACAATACTAATACTTTGTTCATATAGTATGAATTGTTGTACTTCAGATTCATACTAGTTCAATGACTGGTGAAACCAGCAGTAATTATAAATTTAATAATTAAATGGAAATTCTAGTATGCCAGTAACTATTAGAAATTATATCCACCTATTCTTATATCCTGGTTAACTTGTTCCTCTTCATCCATATTTTTTGTTTGCTTATACGTGATACAGGGTCAGGCACACTGAAAAAAAAAGTAGATCTATTACTTGAATCTAAGCATTTCTCCCCAGCAGCGAGGGAATTTGGACATTATCAGAAATGGAATGGTAAATGAAGAGGTCTTGCATATAGTGCCTCCATGACCATTATACATCTCTGGCATTGAAATACTTTTAAAGTGTACTCACTGTTGTAATGTAGGAGATGTGGCAGCCATTTTGTGCACATCAAGATTCTATAAGCAGCAATATGATAATGACAGAATAATCTTTTATGATGTTGATAAAAGATTGGCCAGGACACTGGGATAACTCTCCGGCTCTCCTTTGAAATAGTGCCACTGGAATGTCAGTCTATATTTTTGCACTCAGATTCTGGTGTGTGACTTGAACCCACAACCTTCTTACTTGACAGTAAGGATGTTACTAACTGAGCCATGGCTGCACTTAGGTTGTCGTTTTCAGGTAAATCTAAAATATATCATAATATTCTTCAAAGAAGAATAGGAAATTTTCCTGATCTTGATGCCAACAAGAAAAGATGAACTGATAATTCCTATCTGTGTTGTTTATTGGACCTTGGGAACTTAAAAAAAAATAAAAAAAATTTATTCAAATTTTCACAAAATATCAACAACAAAATACAGAAGGAAAAGAACAACCCCCCCCCCCCATATACATAAATAATAAATTAACAGCCTTCATCAACACAAAGGCCAAAATACACACCCACTCAAGAAAAAACAAACCAACGCCCCCCCCCCCCCCCCCCCCCCCAGGTTGCTGCTGCTGCTGACCATCTTCTAACATTCTGCCAGGAAGTCTAGGAATGGTTGCCACTGCCTGAAGAACCCTTGTACCGAACCCCATAAGGCAAATTTCACCCTCTCCAATATAATAAACCCTGCCATATTGCTGATCCAGGATTCCACGTTTGGGGGCCTCGCATCCTTCCACTGAAGAAGAATCCTTCGCCGGGCTACCAAGGACGCAAAGGCCAGAATACCGGCCTCTTTCACCTCCTGCACTCCCGGCTCCTGTGCCACCCCAAATATTGCGAGCCCCCAGCCCGGCTTGACCCTGGAACCTACCACCCTCAACACCGTCCTCGCTCCACCCTTCCAAACGTCCTCCAGCGCTGGGCAAGCCCAGAACATGTGGGTGTGATTTGCTGGGCTCCCTAAGCTCCTAACACACCTATCCTCGCACCCAAAGAACCGGCTTATCCATGCCCCGGTCATGTGAGCCCTATGCAGCACCTTAAATTGTATGAGGCTGAGCCTCGCGCAAGAGGAGGAAGAGTTCACCCTCCCCAGGGCATCCGCCCACGTCCCCTCGCCAATCTCCTCACCCAACTCCTCCTCTCACTTACCCTTTAGCTCTTCCACCGAGGCCTCCTCCTCCTCCTGCATCACCTGATACGTTGCCGAAATCCTTCCCTCTCCAACCCACACCACTGACAGCACCCTGTCCTGGACCCCGCATGGCGGCAACAGTGGGAACTCCACTACCTGCCGTCGAACAGACACCCTTACCTGCATATATCTGAAGGTGTTTCCTGGGGGAGCCCAAACTTCTCCTCTAGCTCACCCAGGCTCGCGAACTTCCCATCCACAAACAGGTCCCCCATCCTTCTAATACCTACCCTGTGCCAGCTCAGAAACCCTCCGACCATCCTC
This sequence comes from Scyliorhinus torazame, assembly GCF_047496885.1. Taxonomy (NCBI): domain Eukaryota; kingdom Metazoa; phylum Chordata; class Chondrichthyes; order Carcharhiniformes; family Scyliorhinidae; genus Scyliorhinus; species Scyliorhinus torazame. Next base: position 78,829,993 of record NC_092715.1, read on the forward strand.
CCCGGGACAAACCGGTGGTTCCCCCGAATCGGGGACCACACCGAGGCCCCCACCTCCCCCTGTGACATCTCCATTGACCCCAGATTTTGAGGGTAGCTGCCACCACCGGGCCCGTGGTGTACCTCGTTGGAGGAAGCGGCAGCGGCGCCATCACCAGCGCCTCCAGGCTCGTGCCCACACAGGACGCCATCTCCAGCCTCTTCCATGCCGCCTCATCCCCCTCCATCACCCATTTACGCACCATCGCCACATTGGCGGCCCAATAATACCCACAGAGGTTAGGCAGCACCAACCCCCCCCCCATCCCTGCACCGCTCCAGAAACACCCTTTTCACCCTCGGGGTCTTCTGCGCCCACACAAACCCCATAACGCGCCCGTTAACCCGCCTGAAGAAGGCCCTAGGGATCAGGATGGGGAGGCATTGGAACAGGAACAAAAACTTCGGGAGCACCGTCATTTTAACTGACTGCACTCTACCCGCCAGAGAGAGTGGCAGCACGTCCCACCTCTTAAACTCCTCCTCCATCTGCTCCACCAGCCTAGTGAAGTTAAGCTTATGTATGGTCCCCCAGCTCCTAGCCACCTGGACCCCCAGGTACCTGAAACTCCTCTCCGCGCTTTTTAGCGGGAGCTCACCAATCACCCTCTCCTGGTCCCGGGTGCACTATGAACAACTCGCTCTTCCCCATATTAAGCTTGTACCCTAACTCCCTAAGGATCCTCTTCACCACCGGCATTCCCCCCGGACCTTGGGAACTTTAAGTATAAATTTGGAACAGATAACAGGAGAAACTTATTTACACAACGTTGTGAGGCTATGAAATACCCAAATTAAATTAGTAATTGAAGTGGAGACCATACTAACTTTTAAGAGTGGGTTAGAAAGATGGCTTAAGGTGAATAAAGACGTATGGGGAAAGGGCAGGCACATGGAATTAGAACTGCTGCTTGGATGGAAGGTATATATATATATATATATATATATATAAACATATATAAACATATCCTGGTTGTGTCGCATGACCTGCACCATATTGTAATTGCTCTGTAAAATTAGTGCTGTATTTTTCAACAGGGATTGTGCTTGTTAGTTGATTGGGTGTGCAGCACTTTGAGGGATTATGAGTTCTGTGACAAGATGCAACTCAAATATGATTCTTCCATTTTGTTTCTAAATTTAACTTTGGCATCATGGGTATAGTATCCTAGTGGCTATGGAAATTCCAGCATTGCCAATTGCAAAATTGAATTCAATAAATCTAGTAAGAGAAAGATTGACTGTGGAAACTGATTCATTGATGTCACCCAAGAAAGGAATCTACCATCCCGCATGAGAATCCTGTTCCGCACTGTTCAAGAAAACAAAGTCTAGGCAATAAATACTGCCTGACGAGTCTATTTGCATTTGGGCTATTATTCAATAGTATCACGAATCCCAGGTTAGTTACATAGTGGAAGAAAGGAAAAATTGCAGAATATGTTATAATAATCCTTATTGTCACAAGTAGGCTTACATTAACACTGCATTGAAGTTACTGTGAAAACCTCTAGTCGCCACATCCTGGCACCTGTCCGGGTACACAGAGGGAGAATTCAGAATGACCAAATGACCTAACAGCACGTCTTTCAGGACTGTGGGAGGAAACCGGAGCACCCGGAGGAAACTCACGCAGACACGGGGAGAACGTGCAGACTCCACACAGACAGTGACACATGCCGGAATCGAACGTTAGATCTTGGAGCTATGAAGCAACAGTAATATTTCTGTCTCCTATTGAGTTTAACCAAGAAGCAACTATGAAATTGCAATGGAGAGATATTTCTGACCAATCAAAATGGATCTATGTGGGTTCGTAACGCGGGGGTGGGGGTGGGGGGTGGGGAAGCAAAGCCGTAAGTAAATGTAACACTTTTATTGATGATTTCCGCTCCTCTGATTATTACAGTGAAGTTCGCAGGATGATCCTCAGGGTTGGTTAACTCTATTGGGTGAATTTGGTATGCTTTCAATCGGGCTACTAAATGAAACATGGACAAACAAGGGCTGACATATTCTAGCCAAGGCTTCTCAAAATGGACACTGCGAGCATTTCTGAACGGTGATCTATAAAAAGTTTATAAATCAGATGCAAGTTTGGATGATAACACAAGCTCTTTCGATGGCGGTGCTTTTTCTTTTTTGCCTCCCTTACCCCATGCAACCCCTCAAGTGGCGAAGTTGTCTTTCGGGCCACTGCGACCAAACTCCCGAATCAGTGGAAAAATAAAATTTTGTTTTTGGGTGGCAGACCAAGGGTGCAACAAATTGTCTAACTCAACAGCTAACCTTGCTGCCCTGTGCTTGCAATGGTTAAAATTTGATCACATTGAGGGATGATCATGGGCAACAATTTATTTTTTGTTTAATTCATACGGTCGAATAAACTCACTGGGATTGTGCATCAATTTGCTGGCTGTTGTTTTTGTGAGGTGTGTGTATGTGTTGCTTCATAATCCAGTCCAGGTTTTCCGTTGCGCCTTCTGCAGGGGAGTCGGAGACTTTCACCAGAACAGCCGGGCCCTTTTTTTTGAAAAAAAATCCGAACTTCAACGGTTTCAAACTCCCCCGAAGAGAAGCAGCCGCTCGCCCGGCCAAGCGGGCCTGCCCGTCAGGCGGTTGCCATGGCGAAGGGGCGGCCCCGGCCCTGGCGCCAGCCAATGGCGGCGGGCCGTCGTTTTGTCGCTATGGTGACGGGGTTGTTCCCGGGACCTGATGGCTTGACAGGTGCGTGACAATCCAGCTCTTCAAGCATGTACGCCAAAGGCAAGAGTAACACTGTACCTTCTGACAGCCAAGCCAGGGAAAAGTAAGTTTACCTCAGCCCTCACGGGCAAACCGACCTCGGATTCAACTCCGGCGGGTCCGGAATGGTATAGTGAGATGTCAAACTCGGGACTGTAGGCTCTGTGGGCAAACATTTAAGTTTAATCCTGACACTCTCTCAGTTAAGACTCCAGGACAAGAAGTAGCTGCTTGTCTCTTGGTGTTGGAACATTGAGTACAGGGTGCTGCTTTGTGTGTGTGCATGTGTGTGTGTGTGTGTGTGAGGGGGGGTTGTTGACAGTGGAAATGCTTAGGAGGGAAGGAAAAAGTAACCCACGTTGGTGGAGAAAGCAGTCCTATAAGTTGTACCGGTTTCCTTGAGGGGGCTTAGCGTTGGTGCTCTGTCACTTTGTGTGTTGGGTTATTTACACTTTTCTTTTTGGAAGTGGTGGACGAGGGAGAGCCGCAGAACTGTTGAGGTGCAGAGTGAACTTAGCCCAAGAATGGTCAAGACCTGGGAGAAGGTGTGTGTGTGTGGGGCGGGGGGGGGGGGGGGGCACAAAAAGGTTTGAGGGGAGGCGTTAAAAGCAGTCAATGCTTTATTTGACATCACAGTCGCATCTTGTGCTGAAAACATACATTAGTTACAGTTCTGGAAGTTCGCACGTCGTTGTGCTGTAGATGGAAAACACAGATGAGCGACTTGAGCAATGATAACGGAGGGGAAAGTTTGTGAACTGTTATACTTCAATATAAATATGTTCTTCAATATTATCATTGTGCTGGAGTTAGGGCACAACTAGCTGTTACTGCTCTCTACTAGATCGTCCTGTGCAAGATGCTGTTCAGTGAACTGGAAAAGTCATGTTGGTAATGCGACGAGTAATAAAACAAACACATACAAGTAACACATTTCGCTTTACCTCATTCCGCTTATTTAGCGTTAGTGGATCTGCATTTGTTTTCGCGAAGGCAAAGCCATCCAATGTCTTGAAGTTCTTGGAATCGGGGTTTTCCTTGGTTTTAATCATATGTTTCAGAATTTTAAAAATGTGTTTTTATTTGTTGCCAAACAATACTCGTATTCTGAGCGAATGAGCAGCCAAGTCTTTAAGTTGTATTGAACTGAGGCTATTCTGGTGCAATGTTACACCACGCTGTTTTCGGGGAACCATGGAAGAAGAAAACAAGTGAATATAATCTGCCATCTGTAACTTTTTAATTAAAATAAATAATAGCCATTTACTTTGAATCACTCATTAAAATTGCATTTAGCTGTATATTGGTATTGGGTTGAAGCAAGAACAGATCTGTAATGTTATTGTTTTCTACTTATGTACTAAGTGCAAAGCAATCCAATGAAACGAGTCTTAAAATAGCGGTGCTTGTAATTACGAACAACACAACTTTGCACAAAGTGCTAATGTCATTTATTACACGCTTATTTAAGACGATTGTTGCATTTTCTTATAAGGTCGGCAGAAGTTTTGTTTGTGGTTTACTTATCCACTGAAGTGTGACGTGTTTAAAGTTGTAGTAGTCGTGCCGCTTGTAAGAAGCATGTCGAAGTCTAACCCCAATTTTGGCTTGCAGCACTGAGAGTACACTGAGGACTGTCTGCAATCTCGGTATTTTGTTTGTTCAAATTAAAAACGTACCAGACAGAAAAACAATCTAATAAATAAAAAGTTGGTAATGTCAGTAAATGCAAAACTTCAAAAAATTGCATTCAAATTTCTAAAGTGCTGCTTTCCAAATAAAAGCTTATATCAATTGTTCGCTGAATTGTTGTTATGTGTAGTTCCAGTGTTTGTTTACATTAATTGTGAAATGCAAGTGTTGTAAATGAAAAAAGTGTTTTTAAAGTTTGTTTTTATTTATCAATATATGTGGCTTTTTGATACTGACAATTATATAAGCCTCAAAGAAAAATACTAGCATATGTTAAATTTATTGAATATTGATATTTTTGATCCACAATGGAAACCTGTGATATACACAAGATGGTTTTCTAATGAGATGATCATATCTCATTCACAAGTAGTTGTCAACTTACCAGCTATGTCACTTGTAAGGAAAAAAATCATGCAGACCTTTATTAGATATCATTTTCATAAGTTTTATGTTTAGCCAAATTATGCACTTTGTAATTGGCTAAAATATTACTTCACACATTTTTAATAGCAGAAATGGAAAAGAAGCATAAATTCAAGGTGGTGCCAAAACACAACATTGAACTTAAAAATCATTTCATGTTTGTAAACATTAACATTTTTACATTTGTAAACTGAGATGATGTTTACATTTGATTTGCAAGACTGGGTGCCAGTCATGGAGATGATGACGCAGTTATGCCAACAAAATGCTGATTTTTAGAACAGTGACATCATGGAACACATAACCTCCTAGTCTAGTAATGAGAGCACCATCAGTTGACTAAGCAATTACTCTGTCATGGAGCCTAAACCAAGAACATCTACAACACTCAGTATCTTTCACTGTGCTTGTATGCATTAGCTGAACAATATATCTCATTGATACAATATATTGGAATTAGCAGCTAAAATTGTAGTTCCACATCATTCACACTTTTCATTGTACAGATATAACCTAAAGGAAATGACACACGAAAACCTTTCCTTGCAAATTTAGTGTGCAATTATGTATTAATAACATAAGAAAAATAGAGTATGCTTCTTTGGAAATACATTTTAAATTATGTAGAGACTTATCTGTGCACCAAAATAAAAGGCACTCCTAAAGTTAATAGAGACCCCCAAATGCAGAAAAGGTAGATATTGGTCCATAAAGGATTCTTAATTAACAGTTTAATCACAAGTACTGATTGGAGGAAGCCTGGGTGCAGCCATTTTCTGTGGATTTCTCTACAATGGTAATATTTTAACCTCAAATGTAGTGATATTGAATTAGAATCGCTGCTGGTAGACATGCATTTATGTTAAGTTCTGGGCAGTTGAATCTGTCCTGTGACTGAAAGGTTAGGAGCCCTGTGGCACAGTAACATGGCATTGGACTGGACAGGAATTTAATTACACAATTATTAATATTTGACTGGAATTTTACACTTTCTTGATTGTTCATTGGAATGGTAGTTCTGAGAAACATTTTTTAGTAGTACTTGAGTAGATTGAAGACTATGAAGCAGCATATGAATGGTACCTGCCTGTGTTTGCAATGGTTCTGCTCCAGTTACATTACTTGGGAATTCTGTGCAAGAGGTTAGAAATTACTTTTAGTCATGTTGATGGACAAACACTGTGCATGACTATCTAACATTCTTCTGTCCAATATTTTAACAGCGATAAAAGCCCATTCAAAATAGCTGTCAGAGAAATTTCATGCAAATTAGTTAGACTTTCATCTGGCAATCACCAGCAGAGTTCCAGGCTAAAGAATGTTCTCCACATTTCTCTAAACAGCCATATGAAGCAATAATAAAGGGATTACTGAGAAATATAAGTAAAAGTAGCGATTTCTTTATAAAACTGCTCTTCATAAAACTCGAGTATTGTTTGGCCATTGAAGGGAATGAAGTTTTCTATTTAAGTGTGTAATATGAATTGGTTTGTAAACTTTGCATGGAAAATGAATGGGGAATGGTTTGGTAAAATAAAACATGGATTAACTAGGGTGCTTACAGGATCTGTAATGTATGTACAGCATCTGTATTTTTAAAAACACTGGGACAGTTACTGTTACCTAAACCCACTGGGTATGAAATTTTAATCTGTTGCTCACTAGCTACAGAGGCCGATTGCCCTCCTGGGAGTGTACTTTGTGCCACCACCTTCTTTGTGACATGGCTGGTGTGGTGCACCAGCTTGAGGAGGGTCCTTGTGTGCATGTACTCTCTGTGTACCCTTGCCTGGAGCGTAGGAGGCTTAGGGGTGATCTTATAGAGGTCTATAAAATAATGAGGGGCATAGATAAGATAGATAGTCAACATCTTTTCCCAAAGGTAGAGGAGTCTAGAACTAGAGGGCATGGGTTTAAGGTGAGAGGGGAGAGCACAGAGGGTGGTGAACATCTGGAATGAGCTGCCAGAGGCAGTGTAGAGGCGGGTACAGTTCTTTCCTTTAAAAAACAGTTAGACAGTGACATGGGCTGGGCGGGTATAGAGGGCTATGGGCCAAATGTGGGCAAGTGGGACTAGCTTAATGATAGAAACTGGGTGGCATGGACAAGCTGGGTCAAGGGGCCTGTTTCCATGCTATAAACATCTATGACTCTATGACTTTAACTCATTCAATCATGACATTGTACAGTCATACTGTCCGGTAAGAAGCCCAGATGCTACGTTTGGACCACAGAGGTTCATTTGGCAAAAGTACATGTTACTCCCTAAAGTACAAGCATTCAGCTGGGTGGGAACTAACACTCACATTATCTAAAGAGCCAGGCACCCAACTTGTAGTTAAGTTGACTTTGAAGAACTTCTGTGTTTGCACAGTGTCTGAAAGTATTCTGGGCTGTTTTGGAGGAGCTGTGGTGAGTTCCAGGCTTTGAGAGAGGATCTTGCTCCACCCTTACAGGGAGGGCTCAGGAGAAGGAGGGCTCAGGAGAAGGAGGCCTGTCGACACAAAGATAATAACGGATTTGGGGGCTGTCGCATGATAGGCAGATGGAGCAGAGATTGTGTCATGGCCTTGGCTACTTTGCAGCAGGACTCCTCCATGCTCATGACAATGACAGGAGCCTGTCTGAGAGGCCACGCAATGCACTCAGCACCATGGTGTGCATGCTCATCCGCGCTCTCTTGCATGCTGCCCCATCAAAGTCCTCATTTGAGTTACCTGTCAGCATTACAGAGGTTTACAGCACAGGAAAGACCCTTCAACCCATCGCATCTGCGTGGGTCAGAATAACTACCTAACTATTCTAATCTCATTTTCTAGTACTTGACCCATGGCCTTGTATGCCTTGGCATCACAAGTGCACATATAAATACTTCTTAAATATTATGGTGTCTCTGCGTCCACCACCCTTTCAGGCAGTGAGTTCCAGGCTCCCACCAACCTCTGGGTGAAAAAGTATTTCCTCAGAACCCCTCTAAACCTCCTGCCCCTTACGTTAAATCTATGCCCCCTGGCATTGATCCCTCCACCAAGGGGAAACGTTTCTTGTCTAATCCATCCATGCCCCTCAATTTTATACATCTCAATCATGTCTCCCCTCAGTCTCCTCTGCCCCAAGGAAAACAACCCCAGTCTATCCAATCTCTCTTCATAGCTACAACTCTCCAGCCCAGGCAACATCCTGGTAAGTCTCCTCTGTACCCTTTCAAGTGCTATCACATCCCTCCGATAATGTGGATTCCAGAAGGGCACACAATACTCTAGTTATGGCTTAACCAACGTTTTATAAAGTTCCAGCATAACCTCCCTGTCTCAGAACTCGTCTGCAATCTTACCCTCCTGTGAGCTGACACATGAACCATCCACTATCGCTGGCCTGGCTGCAGCATGCATGCCTGGTGACTCACTGTACAAAACACTGCACAAATCTGTGAAGATTAGTGGTAGGTCAGAGATTTCAAGAATCTGCAAAGAATGACTAAAAAGATAATAAAGAAGGGTATGAGAGAAGCTAGCTAGTAATGTGAAAATAGATGGTAGGAGTTTCTACAAGTATTTAAATAGGAAAAGAGTAACTGAATCAGTGTTGGTCCTCTAGAGCGTGAGCCTAGGGAATTGATATTGGAAAACAAGGAAATGGTGGAGGCGTAGGACAGGTATTTTGTATTCTTCTTCACTGTACAAGACTTGGAAAACTTGCCCAAAATACTTGATAATCAAGAGGTGATAGGAAGGGATGAACTTAAAATGATCACCAGAGAAGAGGTGCTAAGAAATCTATTAGAACTGAAGGCTGACAAGTCCACAGGAACAGATGACCTGCATCCTAGGGTCCTAAAAGAAGTGTTGACATAGATAATTGATGCATTAATTATAATGTGTCAAACTATTTCGTGATTTACCAAGCAACTCGTTGTGTGTTTTTCGGCGGAAGAGGCGGCCCGCCAGCGGGGATTACTGGTCCCGACATTGTAAATGGGATTTCCCATCGAATGCACCCCTCATCACCGGGAAACGCGAGGTGGGGGTGCGCTGTCAGTGGGACCGGAATATCCCGCCAGCATGAACAGCCGATAAATTCCACCCTTAGATTCTAGAAAGCTCCCAACAATTAGAAAATAACAAATGTAACACTTTTATGCAAGAAAAGAGGAAAGCAGAAAAACAGGAAACTATAGATGGTTAATCTAACACCTGTCATAGGGAAGTGCTGGAATCCATTATTAAGGTTGTAGCAGGATACTTAGAAAATCACAATGTGGTCAAGTGGAGCTGACATGGCTTTATGTCAGGGAAATTGTGTTTACTTAATCTATTAGTGCTTTTTTGATTAAAATAACATTCAAAGTGAATAAAGGGGAACCAGTAGATGTGGTGTGCTTAGATTTCCAAAATGCATTTTATAAGGTACCACATCAAAGGTAATTGGTGCACGGGAGAACATATATTAGAACATATATAAAAGATTGGTTAGCCAACAGGAAGCAGAGAGTAGGTATAAATGGGACTTTTTCAGATTGGCAAGCTGTAACTAGTGGAATGCCGCAGGGATTAGTGCTGGGCCCTTAACTCTTTACAAACTATATCAATGACGAGGGTGAAGATGTAAGGCAGTTATATTTGCTGATGACACCAATATAGGTAAGAAAGTACATTTGCAAGAGGAGGTACAAGAGTCTGCAAAGGGATGTAGAGAGTTTAAGTGATTGGGCAAACATTTGACAGATGGAATATAATGTGGGTAAATGTGAACTTCTTTACTTGGCAGGAAGAATAAAAAAACTATTATTTAAATGGAGAAAGAGTGTAGAATCCGGTGGTGCAGAGGGATCTGGATAGCCTGGTAAATGATTGACGTAAAGCTGGTATTTAGGTGCAGCAAGTGATGAGGAAGGCAAATGTGATGTTCACATTCATTGCAAGAGGAATGGAATATAAAAGTCGGGAAGTTTTACTGTTGCTTACACTGAGCACTGGTGAGACTGCATCTGGAGTACTGTGCAATAAGTATCTTATTTGAAAAGATATAATTGTGTTAGAAGCAATTTAGAGAAGGTTAACAACATCCCTAGGATAAAGGGCTTATCCTATGAAGAATCATAGATTATCATAGAATTCACAGTGCAGAAGGAGGCCATTCGGCCCATCGAGTCCCCACCGGCTCTTGGAAAGAGCACCCCACCCAAGGTCAACACCTCCACCCCCATCTCCATAACCCAGTAACCCCACCCAACACTAAGGGCAATTTTGGACACTAAGGGCAATTTATCATGGCCAATCCACCTAACCTGCACATCTTTGGACTGTGGGAGGAAACCGGAGCACCCGGAGGAAACCCACGTACACACGGGGAGGATGTGCAGACTCCGCACAGACAGTGACCCAAGCCGGAATCGAACCTGGGACCCTGGAGCTGTGAAGCAATAGTGCTATCCACAATGCTACCGTGCTGCCCCAATGGTTGAACAGGTTGAGCCTATACCTATTGGAATTTAGAAGAATGAGAGATGATGTTATTGAAACGTACAGGATCTTGAGAGGACTTGATAGGGTGAATACCCGGAGGATGTTTCCTCTTGTGGGGAGACTAAAACTAGGTGACATAGTTTAGTCATAAGACAGAGATGAGGAGAATTTTGTTCTGAGGGTAGTTGGTGTGTCGTGGAGGCTGGTCCTCTCCATTTATTCAGGGCTGAGTTAGATAGATTTTTGATAGACAAGGGAGTCAAAGGTTATGGGACCAGAAAGGAAGATGGAGCTGAGACCACAAATAGATCAGCAATGATCATATTGAATGGCAGAGTCGGCTTAAAGGGCCAAATTTCCTACCTACTCCTAATTCCTATGTTCCTGTGACTCATTAAGTACTAGCCCCTCAGTGCTATTATCTGAGTTGGTGGCTGTGAGAGTCAGATCGAACGATGGAGTCTCTTCATCAGTCCTGTTCTCTGTCTTTCTACTGTGGCTTTGGTGGCTGGGCAGGTCACAAGTGTCGGGTGCATGTAAACAAACAATCCAGAAGGGGAAGATTGGGGTGGGAGAAGAAAGTTGGAGTGGAAAGCAAGGTCCTTGATGAGATTGTCAGCAACTTGATCATTCTGCCCAATAGCGACAAGAGTGTGAGCTGGGAATTGGGAAGGGGCATAAGGCTAGAAATGTACAATTATCCTTAATGTTCTCAGTGATGTGGAATGGCAAAGGCTGTGCTCCAGCTAGCCTTATGACACAGAGAACCATCTGCTGTGCAAGTGCTAGGAGACCCAGGTGTTTTTGTCCATTCCTAGCTCTGCTCTCTCCAATTGTAGGCCACCTTGGGAAGAGGAAGTTTGGAATACTAGTACTGCTTGTGTTGCACTGTGTGTGTGATGTTTTTGCCATAGCAGAACAGCTGAAAGCATATGGAGGTGATTGTGAGGCAGGCAGCATGAATCCTGAGTGATAGGGACTGGTGCTGGGTGAGTGAAGGGATGTGTTGCATGGAGAAAAGTAAGAGGGTGTAGAAGATGTCATGTGAAGATGCATTCACTGACCTTGAGTTCATTAAGCTTCTTAGAGCTCAGCTGCAGAATCTGGAATTGATTTCTCTACCACCTGCTCCCAATGCCTTTTTAGTGTTGTTATTGAGAGACCCCTGGCTCCCAAAGAACCATGTTGTTTCTCCTGCTGTTCACTTTCTCCATTAAGGCCTTCAGTACTGCATTCATGTCCCTGGAACCCTCTCAATGCACTGAAATTCTATTCTCCTTACTTGGAATTGTAGCAGTATTATCCAACAATGACCTCCTGTAATTCAGTTCAGCTCTCCTTTCTTTAAGAGGGACAGGATGCCTTTAAGAACATTAATGCATATTCCTTGGTTCCCTGCTAAATGCAGCGGCATCCAACAGAATGATGGATGTTAGGCCCTATGTTACATTTAGGTAAGTGAGGTTGGCAGCATCAAATCTCCGTGCTGTCTACATCCACCAGAATTGGTGTTGGCAGATGGTGAATAATGACCCCGTGCTCAAAGATTGGTGTAATGTAATTAGTAGCCCTCCTGTGCCAGAGAAGTTAGATATGAGGTACCAAGCTTGATGTCAATGTAAAATACCACAGCGGCATTAGGTAATTAATGGTGCAGGATAGGGACCTTGTAAGTGATGATACAGTGGAACTCTGTTGCAGTGGTTATTGACTTTGATAATGTATACGATGATTTAGGTTCTTGGGTGGATCAAGGTTGCTGTTTATTTTATTAATGCGCTTGGTACAGTACGTGATCCTACTTTGTGTAGCCCTCCTAGAAGTTTTAGTAAACTAAAAATAATTAAAGGCAATTTATTCCAAAGTGCACAATTTAGTGGATTGTACCCTTGTTTCTCCTGATGGTGGCTGATATTAATTATGTTGCTCACAATGTACAAATCCAAATGTAACACTGGAAAAAATACATTTTCATACCTTTCGGAGGTGAGTGTTTCAAAAAATGTCAGTTGATTATTTTCTGTGGTTTCTGTTCAGCAAATTGGAAATGAGGGTGACATGTTTAGATAAGTCCTATTGGCTATCTGAGATTTGTGCAAGACAAGAGGCCCTGTCATATACTTATGTTGAGTATACTAGCGTTGCGCATTTTACATTTGGGCTCTACAGCAGATGGGTTTTGATTAAATATTTATAATATTGGTTAGCAAGTTCCTTCTGCCTGCATAACATTGCTGGCCTCCACCCTTACCTCAGTCTATTTTCTACCATTGTTCACATCCATGCCATTTGTCACCTTCAGACTTGAATATCCCAATGCTGTCTTGGCCAGTCTCCCATCATTCATCCTTCATAATCTTCAGCTCATCCAAAACCTGACTACCTATATCATTATCACTTACCAAGTCATCACTCAACTACACTTGCCTGCCCTAACCCACATTTTTGATTGCTGTCTCCTCCATCCCTGACCCACCCAAATGTTCAGTTTAATGTGTTTAAATCCCTTCCCCACCATCGGCTCTCTGTTCCTCTGACACTCGGCCCTCTTACCTGCCATTCCAAAGAACAAAAAAGAACAAAGAAATGTACAGCACAGGAACAGGCCCTTCGGCCCTCCAAGCCCGTGCCGACCATGCTGCCCGACGAAACTACAATCTTGTACACTTCCTGGGTCCGTATCCCTCTATTCCCATCCTATTCATGTATTTGTCAAGATGCCCCTTAAATGTCACTATCGTCCCTGCTTCCACCACCTCCTCCGGTAGCGAGTTCCAGGCACCTACTACCCTCTGCGTAAAAAACTTGCCTCGTACATCTACTCTAAACCTTGCCCCTCTCACCTTAAACCTATGCCCCCTAGTAATTGACCCCTCTACCCTGGGGAAAAGCCTCTGACTATCCACTCTGTCTATGCCCCTCATAATTTTGTATACCTCTATCAGGTCTCCCCTCAACCTCCTTCGTCCCAGTGAGAACAAACCGAGTTTATTCAATCTCTCCTCATAGCTAATGCCCTCCATACCAGGCAACATTCTGGTAAATCTCTTCTGCACCCTCTCTAAAGCCTCCACATCCTTCTGGTAGTGTGGCGACCAGAATTGAACACTATACTCCAAGTGTGGCCTAACTAAGGTTCTATACAGCTGCAACATGACTTGCCAATTCTTATACTCAATGCCCCGGCCAATGAAGGCAAGCATGCCGTATGCCTTCTTGACTACCTTCTCCACCTGTGTTGCCCCTTTCAATGACCTGTGGACCTGTACTCCTAGATCTCTTTGACTTTCAATACTCTTGAGGGTTCTACCATTCACTGTATATTCCCTACCTGCATTAGACCTTCCAAAATGCATTACCTCACATTTGTCCGGATTAAACTCCATCTGCCATCTCTCCGCCCAAGTCTCCAAACAATCTAAATCCTGCTGTATCCGCTGACAGTCCTCATCGCTATCCGCAATTCCACCAACCTTTGTGTCGTCTGCAAACTTACTAATCAGACCAGTTACATTTTCCTCCAAATCATTTCTATATACTACAAAGAGCAAAGGTCCCAGCACTGATCCCTGTGGAACACCACTGGTCACAGCCCTCCAATGAGAAAAGCATCCTTCCATTGCTACTCTCTGCCTTCTATGGCCTAGCCAGTTCTGTATCCACCTTGCCAGCTCACCCCTGATTCCGTGTGACTTCACCTTTTGTACTAGTCTACCATGAGGGACCTTGTCAAAGGCCTTACTGAAGTCCATATAGACAACATCCACTGCCCTACCTGCATCAATCATCTTCGTGACCTCCTCGAAAAACTCTATCAAGTTAGTGAGACATGACCTCCCCTTCACAAAACCGTGCTGCCTCTCACTAATACGTCCATTTGCTTCCAAATGGGAGTAGATCCTGTCTCGAAGAATTCTCTCCGGTAATTTCCCTACCACTGAAGTAAGGCTCACCGGCCTGTAGTTCCCGGGATTATCCTTGCTACCCTTCTTAAACAGAGGAACAACATTGGCTATTCTCCAGTCCTCCGGGACATCCCCTGAAGACAGCAAGGATCCAAAGATTTCTGTCAAGGCCTCAGCAATTTCCTCTCTAGCCCCCTTCAGTATTCTGGGGTAGATCCCATCAGGCCCCGGGGACTTATCTACCTTAATATTTTTTAAGACACCCAACACCTCGTCTTTTTGGATCTCAATGTGACCCAGGCTATCTACACACCCTTCTCCAGACTCACCATCCACCAATTTCTTCTCTTTGGTGAATACTGATGCAAAGTATTCATTTAGTACCTCGCCCATTTCCTCTGGCTCCACACATAGATTCCCTTGCCTATCCTTCAGTGGGCCAACCCTTTCCCTGGCTACCCTCTTGCTTTTTATGTACGTGTAAAAAGCCTTGGGATTTTCCTTAACCCTATTTGCCAATGACTTTTCGTGACCCCTTCTAGCCGTCCTGACTCCTTGCTTAAGTTCCTTCCTACTTTCCTTATATTCCACGCAGGCTTCGTCTGTTCCCAGCCTTTTAGCCCTGACAAATGCCTCCTTTTTCTTTTTGACGAGGCCTACAATATCTCTCGTCATCCAAGGTTCCCGAGAATTGCCGTATTTATCCTTCTTCCTCACAGAAACATGCCGGTCCTGAATTCCTTTCAACTGCCACTTGAAAGCCTCCCACATGTCAGATGTTGATTTGCCCTCAAACATCCGCCCCCAATCTATGTTCTTCAGTTCCCGCCTAATATTGTTATAATTAGCCTTCCCCCAATTTATCACATTCATCCTAGGACCACTCTTATCCTTGTCCACCAGTACTTTAAAACTTACTGAATTGTGGTCACTGTTACCGAAATGCTCCCCTACTGAAACATCTACCACCTGGCCGGGCTCATTCCCCAATACCAGGTTCAGTACCGCCCCTTCCCTAGTTGGACTGTCTACATATTGTTTTAAGAAGCCCTCCTGGATGCTCCTTACAAACTCCGCCCCGTCTAAGCCCCTGGCACTAAGTGAGTCCCAGTCAATATTGGGGAAGATGAAGTCTCCCATCACCACAACCCTGTTGTTTTTACTCTTTTCCAAAATCTGTCTACCTATCTGCTCCTCTATCTCCCGCTGGCTGTTGGGAGGCCTGTAGTAAACCCCCAACATTGTGACTGCACCCTTCTTATTCCTGATCTCTACCCATATAGCCTCACTGCCCTCTGAGGTGTCCTCTCGCAGTACAGCTGTGATATTCTCCCGAACCAGTAGCGCAACTCCGCCTCCCCTTTTACATCCCCCTCTATCCCGCCTGAAACATCTAAATCCTGGAATGTTTAGCTGCCAATCCTGCCCTTCCCTCAACCAGGTCTCTGTAATGGCAACAACATCATAGTTCCAAGTACTAATCCAAGCTCTAAGTTCATCTGCCTTACCCGTAATACTTCTTGCATTAAAACATATGCACTTCAGGCCACCAGACCCGCTGTGTTCAGCAACTTCTCCCTGTCTGCTCTGCCTCAGAGCCACACTGTCCCTATTCCCTAATTCTCCCTCAATGCTCTCACCTTCTGACCTATTGCTCCCGTGCCCACCCCCTGCCATACTAGTTTAAACCCTCCCGTGTGACACTAGCAAACCTCGCGGCCAGGATATTTATGCCTCTCCGGTTTAGATGCAACCCGTCCTTCTTATATAGGTCACACCTGCCCCGGAAGAGCTCCCAGTGGTCCAGATAATGGAAACCCTCCCTCCTACACCAGCTGTTTAGCCACGTGTTTAGCTGCTCTATCTTCCTATTTCTAGCCTCACTGGCACGTGGCACAGGGAGTAATCCCGAGATTACAACCCTCGAGGTCCTGTCTTTTAACTTTCTGCCTAGCTCCCTGAACTCCTGCTGCAGGGCCTCATGCCCCTTCCTGCCTATGTCGTTAGTACCAATATGTACAACGACCTCTGCCTGTTTGCCCTCCCCCTTCAGGATGCCCTCTACTCGTTCGGAGACATCCTGGACCCTGGCACCAGGGAGGCAACATACCATCCTGGAGTCTCTTTCACGTCCACAGAAGCGCCTATCTGTGCCCCGACTATAGAGTCCCCTATTACTATTACTCTTCTGCGCTTTGACCCTCTCTTCTGAACATCAGAGCCAGCCGTGGTGCCACTGCTCTGGCTACTGCTGTTTTCCCCTGATAGGCTATCCCCCCCGACAGTATCCAAAGGGGTATATCTGTTCGAGAGGGGGACAACCACAGGGGATTCCTGCACTGACTGCCTGCCCTTTCTGGTGGTCACCCATTTCTCTGCCTGCACCTTGGGTGTGACCACATTTACATAACTGCGATCTATGACGCTTTCCGCCACCTGCATTCTCCTAAGTGCATCCAATTGCTGCTCCAACCGAACCATGCGGTCTGTGAGAAGCTCCAGTTGGGTGCACTTTCTGCAGATCAAGCCATCCGGGACGCTGGAAGCCTCCCGGACCTGCCACATTGCACAGTCAGAGCACAGCACCCCTCTAACTGACATTGCGTCAATTAATTAAAATTAAAATTTTTTTTTTTTTTTTTTTGAACATTTTTTTTTAAATTTCAAAGTTACTGTTAACTGTCTGTTTCCTAGCACTAGATTTCTAATAGAAATGCGAAAGCTAAATATAGTACTCTCCGATCTCTGGCTTAGATATCCCTCTAAATTATAATTAAGTAATTATGTTTAATTAGTTACCAATGCTCAATTTTTTTTAATTTAGTGTAGAATCCCAACCAGCCACTCAGGCCACAGCTTTTCTGTGATGTCACTTCAGTTTCCCCCCGACACACACACAATTTGAAAAAGGTACAACAGTAAAAATGAGTTTACACCACTTTCTACAGCTGCCTAGTCCATACACTTTGGAAATCTCTCCTTAAATTTCTTTCAAATTTCCATCAATTATTCTCTGAGACCCTCCTTAAAATCCAGTTCTTTGAACAAACTTTTGATGGTGTCCTTGGTTCAGCATCCGTTTTTGTCAGATTACTTTTTGTGTGAAGCCTCTTGGGGATGCTTTTTCTACATTAAAGGTGCTTTTTATAAATTAAACTTAGAAATTTGTTCAGGCACAATATGAATACTGGAAACCCAGCATGTTTAGGCGATAACCAAAGGTTCAATTAACATTTTTTTTTTTAAATTTAGGTTTGTGTGTTTTAATGTGTTTCAAAACACTTCGCAAATTGAGATTTCCATTGTGCGTACAAGATGGTATCAAATCCTTACCTGTAACTTCAAGTAATCTACCGTGTCCAGCAAACGTGGTCTACAATCGATTGATAAGTGGCTTGAAGAATCCACCATTGAGTGATGCAAGAGGGAATTAAGTCTGTCTAGTTTATAGGGCTACATAGAAACTGCTTAGGTGATTTTCTTTTGTAATGTGGAGGAATAAATTTCAAATAAGTTTCCTAAAACTGAGGAAATGTAACTGTCTTTTACAATTGTTTTTTAAAATGCTTAATTTGCATCAATGTTTTACTTAAAATCAGTTGATTTTGTGATTCTTGGGAAAGATGATTTGGTTTGATTTCACCGTATTGTCTCTCAGAAACACGTGCCTCTTCAGTATGGTGTTCTACACAATAATAGTAATATATAACTAGCAGATTAATTTAGTTTATATAAACTGTCTTTGAAAGTAAACAAACATCAGTTCACAGCATTTTGACATTTAACAGTTGCATAATACTGTATTATGCCACTAATTGTTAAACATTTTGCGTAGAGATACCAATTCAGTTATATTTCTCCATATGCTTGGTCTTGGAGGTCTAAGGAGGTCAAGATCTATCCAGCATGGTTTTAAACTCTAGATTGCTACTTAGCTTTGCTTTAGTATTTTTTTCTCTGCTGTCAATTCCATCTCTAACAGGTGACTGGTTCTACTGTTGAACCCAGAAATTGAATTGTAGAAAATTCTTTGGGACTAAATACCAATCATGTATTTAAATTTGATATCTAGTTTACAATAATTATATCAAATTTATTTGTAGAATAGAAAATAGTGCAGTACTGAATGTAGGAAATAAATGTTATTTAATAACTGAGGAAACGATAGAAAATTGAGCTTAAAGTCTGCAATTTGTTTTCTTGCATTTGAGTATTCCCGTAGCCTTTTAATTCTTTGAAAATGGAACCAGATACAGAATTCGTAATATGAAATAAGTGTCCTGCAAAATTCTTGAAGTATTTGTTTTAGGTTCTACACGTGATTACTCTTGAAATGGCATTACATCCATCCTTCAGGGACCCAAAGGTTGGAGAATCCACTTCTTTGCTCCTGGAGATAGTTTTGGCTGTTTTTATGACAATGTTATAACATCATTTTGTCCTTTTCATAGAATCCTTACAGTACAGACGGAGGCCATTCGGCCCATCAAGTCTGCGCCGACTCTCTGGAATAGCACTCCACCCAAGCCCACTCCTCTGCCCTATCCCAATCACCTCTTAACCTAACCTACAAACCTTTGGACACGAGGCAATTTCGCATGATTAATCCACCTAACCTGCACATCTTTGGACTGTGGCAAGAAACCGGAGCATCCGGAGAAAACCCACAGAGGGAGAATGTGCAAACTCCACATAGAAAGTCACCCAAGGCTGTAATCTAACCCGGGTCTCTGGCGCTGTGAGGCAGCAGCGCTAACCACTGTGCCAAACTGTTGCGCTAGATATTATCTCATTGGTGAAAGTGTAATTAAAAAAAAATTGTTTTGATTGCTATTTCATACTTTACAAAATGAGGACATATTGCTTCCAAGATAGAATCCATGATGCATGTGCACAATTCTGATGCAAGTCACACCCGATGCTATCTTGGGTAGGGCATGGTTTGAGCACAGGTAGTGTGCAGTAAGTATGTAGAGTAGGCAGATTGGGATGTCATTCAGCATTTGACATCAGCACCACAATTTAGATAAAGCCATCCCTTAACCTTGCATAACAGAACATACGTTCAGTAGCAGGAAGGGCCCTAACAGTGCTATTTAAAGGGATCATTAACTACTTTCTGGTTAGTTCTCTAGTTGATTTCTACTGGTTATTGCTACGTTTCTAGAAGAGTTTGGTGGTTTGTAGTATTATTTAGAGTTGCTGAGTTTACAGGGAGTAGTGTGGAGGTGCTAAAGAGCTCGGTCCTGACTTCAAGAATTCTGTTCAGACCACTGTCTCTAGATGCTGGTACAGTAGGTTGTATTCCTCCTCGGTTTCCAGCAGGACAGAAATTAGAAATTAGAACATTCAGTGCAGAAGGAGGCCATTCGGCCCATCGAGTCTGCACCGACCCACCTAAGCCCTCACTTCCACCCTATCCCCGTAACCCCTCCTATCCTTTTTGGGCACTAAGGGCAATTTAGCATGGCCAATCCACCTAAACTGCACATGTTTGGACTGTGGGAGGAAACCGGAGCACCCGGAGGAAACCCATGCAGACAAGGGGAGAACGTGCAGACTCCGCACAGACAGTGACCCAGTGGAGAATCAAACCTGGGACCCTGGTGCTGTGAAGCCACAGTGCTATCCACTTGTGCTACCGTGCTGCCCTTGTGCTACCGTGCAGGGAGAAAGAGCAGCGGCAGCACTGAGGAGGATAAGCTGCTCGAAGATGGAGGAGGGGTGCGTGGGTGGATGAGCTCCTGCAGGAGATCATAGTCACCCAAGATAGTTGGTCAGCAATACTTGAACCTTGACCTCAGTGAGGCACAGTGTATCCACTATCTCCACTTGTGTAAGGGGGCGCTTACTGAAATTTGCTACTTGTTGCATCCAAATATGCAGCTTCAGGATGGGGCAATGAGGACATTGACTGTAAAGGTGACCATGAACTTTTATACATCAGGCTCATTCCACACAAGATCTCACAGTTCGGTTTCAGCTCACAGGAAAATCATTGAGGCCCTGTATGCAGCGAGAGCTGAATAGATTTCATTTTGTCTTGCCAGAGAGAAGCTGGTAGACGGAGGATGCGGCTTTGTGCATTTTTCAGACTTTCCCATGGTGCGGGATGCCATTGACTGCATCGATGTCACATGTGTCGCATGTAAATTCTGAGATGTATCATAACCGGAAGGAACCTCACTGTCAATATCTTATCAATTACATTGATAAACTTCAATGGCAATCACATTGCTAAATGACAATTTTATTGATGTGGCGATGCCAGCGTTGGACTGGGGTGAGCACAGTAAGAAGTCTTACAACACCAGGTTAAAGTCCAACAGGTTTGTTTAGAATCACTAGCTTTCGGAGCACAGCTCCTTCACCTGATTCACCTGACTCACCTGAAGAAGGAGCTGTGCTCCGAAGCTAGTGATTCGAAACAAACCTGTTGGACTTTAACCTGGTGTTGTAAGACAATTTTATTGTTGCGGCAATTACAATATTGAACAGGTGATGGGTATTTGTACACCTATAAACATCCATTCCCTTCTGTGTCCATTGGTCACTGCGGGGACAGGTGTCTTTTATTGACGCCTTTAATCATATTTTGGTTTGATGTTTTCAGTTTCCTTTATGATTTGTTTTTGTTTGATGCAGTATCCTTTTAAGGGGCAGCTCTTTTCATTTATCTCTTAATTTATTTGATTTAGTTTAATTGGTTGTTCATGTTGCTCAAAAGAATCATAGAATTAAAGAACTTACAGTGCAGAAGAAGGCCATTCGGCCCATCGAGTCTGCACTGGCCCTTGGAAAAGCATCCCACCTAAGCCCACACCTCCACCCTATCCCCGCAACCCCACCTAACCTTTTTGGAGAGTGGCCAATCCGCCGAACCTGCATATCTTTCGACTGTGGGAGGAAACCGGAGTACCCGGAGGAAACCTACGCAGACATAGGGAGAACGTGCAG
This sequence comes from Scyliorhinus torazame, assembly GCF_047496885.1. Taxonomy (NCBI): domain Eukaryota; kingdom Metazoa; phylum Chordata; class Chondrichthyes; order Carcharhiniformes; family Scyliorhinidae; genus Scyliorhinus; species Scyliorhinus torazame. The sequence continues at coordinate 78,851,221 of NC_092715.1, forward strand.
ACTCCGCACAGACAATGACCCAAGCCGGGAATTGAACCTGGGACCCTGGAGCTGTGAAGCTACGATCCTAACCACTGTGCTACCTTGCTGCCCTATTGTATTGACATCCATTCTACATTTGCGACCGGGTGTTCCTGGAGAGGAAGCATGTGGTGTCTGCTGCACCATTGAGGCCTTTCATCACAGGTGGGCACCCCCGGGACTGGGGTGGTTTATTTACCCCTTTAATCACATTTTGGTTTCATGTTTTAAGTTTAATCTCCTTTTGTTTTGCTGTTTTGCAATTTCTTTGCGGGTTGATTTTGTTTGATGTCGTATTCCTTTAAGGGGCTGCCTTTTATTTTGTCCCTTAATTTGTTAATTTAGTTTAATTGGTTGTCCAAAATAGGATAAACATCCAATGGGGTGATTGAGGGGGTCGTCCAGCCAGGCTGTCTGCCCCTCTTCCGCTGCCACGATCACGGCCAGGTATCCATGGAGAAGGAGCACATGGTGTCCGCCGGCACCATTGAGACCTTCCGTGTCGGGGGGGGGATGGGGTGCTTTATTAACCCCCAGGAGCACATTTTGATTTGATGTTGATAAGTTTCCTTTCTGATTCTGTTTTTTGTTGTGGCTCCTCTTTAAGGGGCTGCTCCTTGAATTTTTTTATTTGATCTTTTGTTAATTTGTCCCCTTTAATTGTTCATTTGTTTTACTCAATAGAATATAAATATCCATTCGGGCGACCATGAGGGTTGTCTGGCCCGACTGTCAGCCCCTCTTTCATTGCCGGATGTTCCTGCAGAGGGAACATGCAGAGTCCATTGGCACAAGCCATTTCCCGGTGGGCATCGTGAGGTCCGAGGTGTTTTATTGATCCACTTTGTCACATTTGATTTGATGTTTTTAAGTTTCCTTTGTGATTTGTTTTTGTTTGCTGCAGTGTTCCTTTTAAGGGGCTGTCCTTTTAATTAATTCTTCAGTTTGTTGATTAAGTTTATTTGTTTAGCCCAAAGTAATATTCATTTTGGCGATCTGAAAGGGGTTTCCCCCCCTGACTGCCCGCACCTCTTCCATGGTGATGTTCGGGGCTGGGTAGCCTTAGAGAGGGAGCCTGCGGTGTCCGCTGGCATGATTGAGGTCTCCTGTGCCCGGTGGGCATGGCGGGGGCTGGGTTGCTTTATTGACCCCCTCAATCACATTTCGGTTTAACCTTCCTTTCCGATACTGTCTTATGTTGCAGTTTCCCTTAAAGGGGCTGTCCCTTTAATTTGACCTTTTGTTAATTTGACTCATTTTTGTTAATTGATTAAAAAAATAGTATTAACATCCACTGCCTCAATGTTCAGCTGTGACCATTTTTGTGAAAGGGAAATCATGTTTAGCCAATTCTTTGGAGTTATTTGAAGGATTAACTTGCACTTTTGATAAAGGGGAACCTGTACTGTACTTGAAATTCTAGAAGGCTTTTGATATCAAAGGTTATTGTGAAGTTCATGGTATAGGGAGTAACACATTAGCATGGATTGGTAAGCTAATAGAAAATAGAGTAGGAAGAAATGGGTCATTTTCTGATTGGCAGGATGTGATGAGTGGAGACCTGCAGGAGTCAGTGCTGGGCCCTCACCTTTTTTACAATTTATGTCAATGACTTAGATGAGGAGAGCAAAGGCATCGTAGCTAAGTTTGCAGATGACACAAAGATGGGTAGGGAATGTTGTGAAAAGGATGTACGGAGGTTGCAGACTGATATAGATAGGTTGAGTGAGTGGGCACAAAATTTGGCAAATGGAGTCTCATGTAGGAAAATGTGAAGTTGTTCACTTTGGCAGGGAGAATAAAAAAGGAGAGTATTACTTAATTGGAGAGAGGCTGCATAATTCTGAGCTGACGAGGGATCCAGGTGTTCTAGTGCATGAATTGCGAAAGTATGTAAGTAAGTAATTAAGAAGGCTAATGGAATGCTATGCTTTATTACGAAAGGAATTGAACATAAAAGTAAGGATGTCACGCTTCAGTTACACAGGGCATTGGTAATACCAGGGACATGATTTAACGGGAAAAAAGGTGTCCCGTTTTGGGCGCATTTAGCCTGCAGGCACTGAGAATGACCACACTATCAAACATGACTTTTTTTCTGGCCTCGGCGAGGAATGCCCCACCGAGGCTGCACTTACCTTCATCTCGCCAGTACAGGAAGAGATCAGGCGCCATTTTTAAATGTCACCCCGATCTCTCAACCCCCCCACCACGTCTCTGGAACACTCAACGGCCTAGATTCCCTATTAGGGTGTCCTCAAACCCCCATCTCACCCCACCTCATAAGAGCAGGGTATGGGCAACCTGCCACCTGGGCACCTTGGCACTGCCAACCTGGCAGTGCTACCTGGGCACCCTGGCAGTGCCTGGGTTCCCGAGTGTCAGTGTGCCCAGCTGGCAGTGCCAAAGTGACAGGCTGGCAATGCCAAGATGCCTGGGTGGCAATGGGAGTCCCAGGTTACCATCCTCCCCAGAGCCTGACCACCTTGACAAGGTGGACATGGAAAAGATGTTTCCTCTTGTGGGTGAGCCCAGAACCAGGGGACATTGGTTTAAAATTAGGGGCCACCCTTTTAGGATACAGAGGAGGAGAATTTTCCTCTGTTTAGAGTGCGACTTTGGAATTCTCTGCCTCAGATGGTGGAGGCGGGGATCATTGAATATCTTTAAGGCGTTGGTAGATACATTCTTGTTGGGCAAGAGAACCAAAGGTATCGGGTGGATGAAAATGTGGAATTTGAAACACAAGCAGATCAGCTCTGATCTTATTGAATGGTGGAATGGCATTTCATCATGCTGGCCATTGCTCCGTATCCTGACAGCAACTTGATTCCTTAATTCTGTGCCAGTATGCTGTACCACCTGCATTTTAGCTACTATGACGCACCGGAAAATGGCTCGTAGGTGCCACTAATCATCTGGTTCATGACTGTGCTGCACAAACCACATACATATAAGCAAAGGCCTGTTGCCAGCAGAAATGTGATCATTTCAAACAGACAATTGGGATGCTTAATGTTTCTGCCATGGCCGACTCTGGAGAAGCCCTGCAGTATTCGGCAGAAGACGCGTGCTGATCTGGTGCATACTGCACAACCTAATATTGAGGGCACAGTCCTTGCCATCAGTTTATGATGAAAAGCTGATGAGGCAAATAACATATCTACTTTCTGGCCAGGGTGTCTATGATCAGTATATAAGATTGCGCTACCAATGAACACAGGCTCAATTACCTATTCACCAATAGTCTCACACCTTACCTTCCCTCTGTTTTCAATCATCACAGCATATGTTTGGCTGCACTTAAAGAAAATTGCCAAAGATGTGCAGGTGAGGTGGATTGGCATGCTCAGTTGCCCCTTAGTGTCCAAAGGTTAGGTTGTGTTTCGGGGTAATGGGGATTGGGGGTGAGGGGGGGGGGGGGGGGGCGGCAGGATGTTCTTTCGGAAGGTCAGTGCAGTCTGGATGGGCCGAATGGATTCTATGTGCAGCAAGAGCATTGGTGGAATAGCAGTGATGGTAGCAAGGTAGCATAATGGTTAGCACTGCTGCTTCACAGCGCCAGGGACCCTTGTTAACTACTGGCCTTGGGATATTGTCTGTGTTGAGTTTGCACTTTCTCCCCGGTGTCTGCATGTGTTTCCACCGGGTGCTCCGGTTTCCTCCCCCAGTCCAAAGATGTGCAGGTTTGGTGGATTGGCCATGATAAAAATTGTCCCTTAGTGTCCAGGGATGTACAAGTTAGGTGGGGTTACGGGGTTAGGGCAGGGGAGTGGCCTCTTTCTTTCAGATATGGACAGATTGCATATTTGTGATTCCGTTGTCTTGACCGATCAGGTGGCGTTTCTCAGTACGCACCTGGAGGAATGTCACTAATGGTCGTGATAAGATGTGCTTTGCACAACTTAGCCCTGCAGAGAGGGACCTGGTAGAGGGAGATTTCATGGAGAGAGTCCTGTCCTCAGATTATGACTGATGAAGAAGAGGGTAAGCCATGCTTCTCAGATGTGCTTGCCGATCCATGGGAGGGTCCGGATGGCAGAGAGACAAGAGATGCTTCAATCATGGGAAGGTTCTATTAATGACATGCTTGCAAAACACCAATACCTTCTTGCCCCTCTGATGAACACAAGGGTTGAGTCTGCTAATGGCTTTGGACAGTCAACAATTAATGCCATGAAGAGGGACCCACAAGAACACAAACCACCTTAATGTCATTAAGTCCACCTGAATCAAAACCGTCACATCACTTAGATAAATAGAGTCTTGATCAGGAAGGGACTCAAGGGTTACGATGAAAGAGCGAGAAAGTGGACGTGAGGAATGACGATCAGATCAGCCATAATCCTGTTGACTGGCGGAGCAGGCTCGAGATGCCCAATGGCCTACTCCTGCTCCTATTTCTTATGGTCTTGTAACGTATCAGCGCAGCTGAGCATCATGTTCAAAGAACACTCAATAGCATGTGATTGTGGATTAATGCTATTTACTTATGAAAATCACCTATGTGCGACTAATGAGGTGCTTTCTTAAATCTTTTCTGGATGCTATAGTGTGGTACTCTACGCCCGCTCACTGTCAACTGTGTAGGAGACAGGTTGCTGACCTGAATACCGCAATGTCTGTGATGACTTTGGCATGTGCCCTCTGGCCACCTGAGGCCGTGAGAACTCTGGCGCATTGGGAGTCCCCTGAACATAGGCAGGTGCCTCACCTATCACAGCGACACTTGGAGCAATGGAAGAGAGACTGTCCCTTGAGATGCTCTGCAATGCTGATAGCAGGAGCTTTTGCATTGCCGTGAGGTCCTTTTGGCCCTTCCTGCTTTCCTGAGAATAACCAGGACAGGATGTGATTCCAAGCTCCTTGTCCTCCCCTTGCCCTGGCTCTCTGCCATGAGCTCAGAGACGAAGTGATGGAGTGCAGGTCAGCAAGCATATCCCATCAGCGAGTTTTTGAGGTTGACCCTCCAAAATAGTCACCAGCCTCTCAATGGTGACGGTCATGCATTCTGTAGAGTGGGTGCTCGCAGTGCCGACATCACAGACTACATAGGCTCCTTCACTGTCTGTGACAGTGCATGCAACCCCTCAGGAATCTCTGCTGCATCTCCACGCACCTTCGCCTTATGTCAGCATCTGCTTCCTTTAATGAATGACTACAGAGGCTCCGCATCTCAAGAGGCCTCAGCATCATGATCTCCTCCGCATTCCTGTAAGCAAGAGGCCCATCACTGGAGCCTATCCATTGGTGAAGATGAGTTTGGAAGAAGCTCCATCTTGGTTTTTGACAGCTGGTCTTGCGACTGGTGTGCTGCCATCAGTGTGTGGATCTTTTACAGCTGGATGGCTCATTCCCACCAAGGTGCATGGATCTGTTCTGGTGCTGAATGTGGAGCAAGGATGTGATGCTGCAGCCTCTGAGGCTCAGTCAGTCTCCTTGGAGGTTAGCGAGGGTCCCTCAAGGCTTGTGGCTGCCACTGTTGATATTTGTTCTGTGGGGGGAAACAAAAACAAGGAGAATGAAGGGTGTCATCAATATTTGAGGTGAGTTCCTCAGAACATGCACTGACATCATTAGGAGATTATTGGACCAGTGTTTGAATCTTAGACTCTTTCACATTCAGTCAGACCATCCTCCCCACATTGTGCAAGCCTCCACAGAGCATTAGCACTATGGCTTCACAGCACCAGGGTCCCAGGTTCGATTCCTGGCTTGGGTCGCTGTCTGTGCGCAGTCTGCACATATTCCCCGTGTCTGTGGGTTTCTTCCGGGTGCTCCGGTTTTCTCCCATAAGTCCCGAAAGACATGTTATTAGGTAATTTGGACTTTCTGAATTCTCACTCTGTGGACCCCAACAGGCACCTGAATGTTGTGACTAGGGGCTTTTCACAATAACTTCATTGAAGCGTTAATGTAAGCCTACTTGTGACAATAAAGATTATTATTATTACAATACCACCACCCCAATTTCTAAGACAGTTGACATTTGCCCCCACTTGCACTGCCCTCTTCTCCCAAACCACCACCCCATCCTCAAAGCACAGTTTTCAGGAGAGAGCTGTAAGCCCTTGGAATCTCAGTGCCCTGGAAACTTCTTCCAAGCTCTCCTTTACCAATGGATTGGCTCCAATGATGGGCCTCTTCCTCCAGAACCACTTCTTCTTGCAGTGAATGGATGGCCAGTTTGAGATGTTCACCTCTGATTCTGGCCCTTTCCCTCTCATTGTGCATCCCCTTCTCCTGGAAATGAAAAACAACACTGTAATGACCATGCTGTGCTGAATTATACCTTCAAATGTGTTGCCAGCATGTACTTTTTTGTCAATGTTTCTTAATGTTCCTTGCCAGCATACAGGTGCTACAGTACCATCGTCTAACATCTTCCCCGCCCTGCCAAACTCCTGTTGCCATGCAGAATGGCATGTCTGTGTCCCTAATAATTTGGGCGGCATGGTGGCACAGTGGTTCGCACTGCTGCCTCACCGTGCCAGGGACCCGGGTTCAATTCCGGCCTCGGGTGACTGTGTGGAGTTTGCACGTTCTCTTTGTGTCTGCGTGGGTGTCCTCCGGGAGATCCGGTTTCCTCCCACAGTCCAAAGATGTGCAGGTTAGGTGGATTGGCCATGTTAAATTGGCCCTTAGTGTCCAAAGATATGTAGGTTAGGTTATTGATATTAGGGCTGGGGAATGACCTTGGCTGGACTGCTCTTTCGGAGCACTCCACCATTAGTACAGACTCAATGCGCCAAATGGCCTCCTTCTGCACTGTAGGGATTCTATGATTCTACACTTAAGCAACACAAGTTTCAAGTCGTTTCACCATCACACCCATCCATCTATGTCTATCTCTGAAATGGTTAGACTCTCAGTGCAGATCTCAAAAGGTCACTGGGACCTTTCTGACACTGCAGCCTTGTTCTCTGGATGACGCCATGATTGTTGAACATCACTGCAACCTTCATCCAGACTGGTTGTGTGTGGCTGGAGGGGGTTTCCTCTTCCCATTTTCTGGCATGAGGACATCCTGCCTGTCATACACAGCTGGGAGTCATTTTCAGTCTGAGGAGCTGTCCTGGCTCTTGACCCCTCATCAACTGGTGGCTTCTTTCTCTCCTCCATCTGTGGAGGGACAGAGAGATAAATGTTTGAATTTGGGTCGTTCCCGAGACACTTGCTATTCATAAGGAGAATGGATCAGCTGCATTCGAATGCCCTTTCCTCTGTGGCAAGAGTCCTAGATTATTCACTACTAGCCAAAAGTCAACCTACATATAAAACTAAGTTCTTATCTGCTGCGATTCTTCAAAGGATTTAAAAAACCTTTCTGCAAAAAGCTTCAGCCTCCGAATTATGGTTTATGTTGCAATTCTGAATTCTCCCTCTGTGTACCCAAACAGGCGCCGGAGTGTGGTGACTAGGGGCTTTTTGCAGTAACTTCATTACGGTGTTAGTGTCAGCCTACTTGTGACAATAAAGATTATTGTTATTATGTGCCACAGTTCCTTGCCAGGGTGACTGACTGACTTCTGGTTTATGCCTCTTCTGCCCCTTGCATTGCCAATTGGATTGGCTACCCACGATTTCCTATTGCCGCTGGTCAATATTCCACCGGATGCTTGCAATTTGGACAAAAGATATATTGTTCGGTGGGGGTGGGAGTCGGCAATCTGCCCATTTCTGCGTTGGACTCTTGTCCACTGGCGAGCAATGTAAAATTCACCCCTATATGGGTGCTCGGGCTACGCTGTTTGCATATTCTGCAATGGCTACCTGTTCTCTTTGCCCTCTGAGCTTGTGTGAAAGGCCTTGTGGATAGAGGCCATTTTTCCTCCTGTCTTTTAGCTTTAATGCCAGCATTGCTGCGTTTAAAAATGTTCGAGCAGTCTCTCTGGCCTCTTTCACCATTAGTCTTCGTACAGGTCTGCCTCTCTTTGGCAGCCGCTTCTAACACCTGCTGCAGCCAGAGCTTGCATCCTGTTCTGAGAGATTCAGGCTGTCTTTACATAGTGGATACTAGAATTAAGTGGTGCTAGTCTCGTACAAAATGAGAGTCCCTTGATGAGAATGTGCAGCCACTCAGCAGCGCATTTAGCTTTGGGCTGCATGCTATCATCACTTATGTGAGCAGGCAGCAGGTAGCATGTGTACTGTCTGCATAGGAGGCAATTCATAGAATTTACAGTGCAGAAGGAGGCCATTTGGCCCATCGAGTCTGCACCGGCTCTTGGAAAGAGCACCCTACCCAAGGTCAACACCTCCACCCTATCCCCAGAACCCAGTAACCCCACCCAATACTAAGGGCAATTTTGGACACTAAGGGCAATTTATCATGGCCAATCCACCTAACCTGCACATCTTTGGACTGTGGGAGGAAACCGGAGCACCCGGAGGAAACCCATGCACACACGGGGAGGATGTGCAGACTCCGCACAGACAGTGACCCAAGCCGGAATCGAACCTGGGACCCTGGAGCTGTGAAGCAATTGTGCTATCCACAATGCTACCGTGCTGCCCAATGGGCCTGGGTTAATCAAGCATTGTGATCACCCTGCCTGTTTTTGGGGACTATCAGTTTTTTTCCCCCCTGATTACTTCTGTTCCACTGTTTGACCTTGGAATTACTTATTTCCCAATCATCCCATAGAATTTAGCTAGTTTTGAAAATTGACTGTGAACTTCCAGTTGTAAGACAGATGTTGAATACAAATGAAGCCCACAATCGCCAACCAAATTTTTTTTCTTGTTAGATCTACACGACATTACTGGATTTACCAGAGCATATAAAGTCAGGGTGTGGTAGTATGTATTGGGGGTCATGTGGGACTGGAAGCCCTAATGTCATTGGCTGACAGATCCCGGGTCCTGGTTGGCCGTTGACCTCAAGCTCCGCCCTGAAGGCGGAGTATAAGAAGCCGGAGTCTTCCCCCGCAGGCCAGTTTACTATCGAGCTGCGGGGGAACAGACACGCTTAATAAAGCCTCATCGACTTCACTCTATTCGTCTCATGGAGTCTTTGTGCGCTACACAGGGCAAAAATATTCTGTATTCCCTGGGCTTAAAATGATGCTACTTCTCCAGAATCCCTAAACATTAGAGTTTTACCCCATGGCTGTTCTAACATCTGTGACTAATTCCCATGTGGAGGAATCCATCAGGAGTATAGAAAATCCATTGATTGCATCACATAGAGTCAAGAGTCACCAGGAGCATGTCAGAGAATCTTTCATAGCTGTTTGAATATCCTGTGGTTTATGTTCACACAAGCAGCACACACGTGCCATGCACACACACACTTGGCAGTATTGCCATTTGGCACAATTTTATTTTTGAAACACTCTACTATTAAGTTATGTGTCCTCCAGTAATGTTATGAAGTTGTACTTTCTGCAATTCCGTGAGTTTGATAAAACTGATGAGAATGTTGTAGATGAACTGAAACAGCAAATGAATATAGTCTGATCGTCAAATATGTAATAATCTAATGCTAATATTTCATATTAACCTTTTGTTGGTGAGATGGTGAGCAGTGGCAAAGTCACTGGAGTAATAACTTGGCTGCCCAGGTTAATGCTTTGGGGACGTGGGTTCAAATCCCACTTCGGCAGCTGGTGGAATTTAAATTCAATTAATAAATTTGGAAAATAAAGCTCGTCTCATTAATGGTGACCATTACGTTGCCAATTGTGAGTAAATGTATCCCTAGAGGTTTTGTCACATGATAATGTCTGACACATCCATCCTTGTGCCTTCCACCACCAATTATAAAATAATACAACTCATTATCCCCCCCCCCCTCCACACACACACACACATTTTCAATATTTGTATATCTGGTAAAGCAAGCTTTAAATAATTTAGGACGGGATTCTCCCATGCCGCGTCTTATGGGAGAATCGCCGTCCGCGCCATTTTTTCCCGTGGCGCCAGTCCGATGCCGCGATTCTCTGAGGAGCAGAGAATCTGCGCCGGCGAGTTCGGCACTCGTCGGTCACGGGCTGCTATCTGTGGCCGGGCCGCCGATTCTCCGGCCTTGATGGGCCGAGCGACTGCGCGGAAACGGCAGAGTCCCGCCGGCGCCGTTCACACCTGCTCACAGCCGGCGAGAACTCTGTGCGTAGGGTCGGGGGGCGGCCTGTGGGGTGGGGAAAAGCGCTCCTTCACCGGGGGGGGGGGGCCTCCGATGGGGTCTGGCCCGCGATCGGGGCCCACCGATCGGCGGGCCAGCCTCTCCAGCCCCAGCCCTATTTTATTACGCGGCCGGCCCCTGAACCCCCACGCCATGTTGCGTCGAGGCCGGCGCGTTGAAGAATTCCCCCGCGCATTTGCGGGTTGGCGCGGCCCAACTGCGCATGCGTGGGTTGGCGCGGTGGCCAGTTGGCGCCGGGAAGGGAGGCTGGAGCAGCATGAACCGCTCCAGCGCCATGCTGGCCCCTGTGGGGTCCAGAATCGGTAGTGCCCGCGCCCGTTTCACGCCGTCGTGAAACGCGACAGCGTTCACGATGGCGCGAACACTCTGTCGCCATTATGGAGAATTCCGCCCTTATTTTTTAATTACTTTTTTGATGTCCCTGTGATCTTTCTGCAGGATTGCACACATCAGTGTCCTGGAAATTGATCTTCAATTTCAGGAGGTTCATGGCCAATCCGGGATGGATGGCAATGGCAACTATCATCGATTGTCATAAAACCCATCTGGTTCACTAATGTTCTTTAGGGAAGAAAATTCCTTACCTGGTTTGGCTAACATGTGACTCCAGATCTGCAGCAATGTGGTTGATTCTTAGCTGCCCTCCGAAATGACCTAGTAAGCCACTTAATTCAAGGGCAATTAGGGATGGGCAACAGATGCTAGCCTTTTCAGCAACATCCGCATCTCATAAAAGATTAAAGAAAAAAGCCCCTGCAATATATAGAGAAGCCATGAATTACAGACTGGGGTGTTTGACTTTCTTCTACAGAAGGTAATTTTGAATACACTCGTGTTACCGAAATAGTAAAATTGAATTGAGTTTTCTGAAGACTCTGTCGGTGAAATTTAATGACTGTCTGGGTTCCTAGCTTCTGTATTTCCCACAGCAACCTTTCCTGCAGGGAGGATGCCCTGCCTTCGAGAAGGAGAGAATCCCCTCAACTAGTCTGCAGACATGCCCACGAGGGATTGCATGGCGGTTTTCCCATTTGGCATAGCCCCTGCATGACAATAGGATGAGGCCCTCAAGTAGCTACTAAAGGGCTTCAGTTAGCCTTGGGCTACAAGGCTGTCCTCACCCCTCCCTGCTCCAGTCTTACAGACTTATTCAGGGGTAGTTGGGAAGGCAATGGGCTTTAGACCTTCCCACCTAATTATATAGCCTTCCTGCTACCCATTAAACTTTACCAATTAAGTTTAAAATATGTATCAATCTTCCTTTCATACCATTGAACTTTTAAATATTCTTGAGATGTGGACAATACTGACAAGGTTGCTTTTTACTTCCCCAAATTATCCATCCCTAAGTATCTTTGAGAAGATGATGGTGAGCCATCATCTTCAACTGCTGCAGTCCATGTGGAGGTACACCAGTGGTGTTGGGGAGAAATTTGAAGGATTTTCAGCTAATGACTAAGAAAGAACAATGATACATTTCCAAGTGTGACTTTTTTTATTCATTCATGGGATGTTGGCATCACTGGCTTATTGCCCAGACAGAAGTCTGAAAACCGTCACATCCAGACATAGGAACAGCTTCTTCCCACAGCTGCTGGACTCCTCAATGGCTCTCCCTCGGACTGATCTGCTCTCTGTAAGAACACGATTCACGACGCCCTATGCTGCTCTTGCTCACGTATTTGCTTTGTTTGGCCCTTGTTCCGCATAGTAACCAATCACTATTTGTCGATGTACTTTGTTGATTATTCTTTTTGCCTACTGTGTATGTACTGTATATGTTCCCTTGACCGCAGAAAAATACTTTTCAGTGTACTTTGGTCTGTGTTACAATCAATCAATCAATCTTCCCTAATTGCCCTTCAGAAGGTGGAGTGAGCCACCTTCTTAAACCATTGCCGTCCATGTATTGTAGGAAGGGAGTTCCAAGATTTTGACCTCATGACTGTGAAGGAACTACAATATCGTTCCAAGTCAAGATGGTATATTGCTGGGAGGGGAACTTGTTCCTGTGCAACTCCTGCCCTTGTCCTTCTAGGTGGTTGATGCCCCGGGTTTAGAAAGTGTTATTGAAGGAATCTTGATAAGTAGCTGCACTGCATCTTGTAGATAGTACACACTGCTGCCACTGTGTACCAGTGGAGGAAATTAATGTTTGAGGTGGTGGATGGGGTGCCAATCAAGTGAACTACATTGTTTTAGTTTATGTCAAGTTTCTTGAGTGTTGTTGGAGCTGCCCTCATCCTGGCAAGTGGGAGGTTCACCACAGAATTCACAGATTTTGATCTACTCTTATTGTTACATTATTTATGGTCACCTCCTTCAGTGATAGCAATGTCTTTAATTGTTAAGAGGAGATGGCTCTCTTGCGGAGATGTGCCTCATACACATGAGGAATTCCTCAGCAATGTCTTGGGGCTGAGATTATTGGCCCCCAACAACTACAACCATAGTTTGTGTTGGGTGTGTCTCCTATCAGTGGGAAGTTTCTCCCTGACTTCAATTTTACTGGGCTCCTTAATCAAGCTTGTTTAAATGCTACCATGGTGTCAAGAGCGTTCACTTATATTTTACTTCTGAAATTCAGCTCTATTGCCCATATTTTGATCAAGGCTGAGAACTGAAGCCGAATGGTTCTGATGGAATCAAAACAAGCATAAGAAGTATATTGTTGAGCAAATGCTGTGTGCTAGGACTGTCGATGACACCTTCCAACACTTTACTGATGAGAGTAAATTGATGGGGGTGGAAATTGGATGTATTGGATCTGCCCTGCATTTTGTGGACAGGTCATGCCTCATAGAATCGTACGAGTCCGAATGGCACAAAAGAAGGCTATTCGGTCCATCAAATCCATGATACTTTATCAGTTAGATGCCAGCACTTTAGCTTTACTGGAATAGATTGGCTAACATTGCAGCTGATTCTGAACCCAGGGTTTCAGCATTACATCTGTGATTGGGGCCCATAGCCTTTGCTGTATCTATTGCACTCATCTGTTTATTTGATGTCACGTGTCAAATTTTCTGAAGACTGGCGTTAATGATGCTGTAGAGATTTAGGAAGCTCTGGACGATGCTGATATGGATCATTCACTTAGCATTCCTGGCTGAAGATGGTTGCAAATGCTTCAGCTTTCTCTTTTGCACTGAGATTCTGTGCTTCCACATTATTGGGGATGGGAATATTTGTGGTGACTCTCTGGAGCCTCGTCCACTGGTGGGCATTTTCAGGGTTTTGCATTCATCGGTGCTGCAGACGAGGGTGAAGGCGGATGTCCTATTCTTTGTATCATTGATAGCCCAAAGATGAGTTCTGCTGGGGTGAAGATCTTCTAGTCAGCCTAGGGCCTCGGCCTGGTTGGGTGACCCATTAGAGTTCTCATACCAGTGCCAAAGAAGAACCAGAACATGCCTCAATGACTACCGTCTGGTGGCCTTGACGTCGATCATTATGAAGTGCTTCGAGTGGTTGGTCATGAGACACATCAACTCCATACTCCCAGAATGCCTAGATCCACTACAATTCGCATACCGCCACATCCAGTCCACAGCAGATGCCACCTCCCTGGCACTACACTCATCAATGGAGCATCTCGACATCAAGGACTCCCACGTCAGACTCCTACTCATTGTCTACAGCTCTGCCTTCAACACCATAATCCCAGCCAAGCTCATATCAAAGCTTCAAAACCTAGGATTTGGCTCCTCCCTCTGCAACTGTATCCTCGACTTCCTGACCCATAGATCACAATCAGTAAGGATACACAACAACACCTCCTCCACCCATCCACGATAGTCCTCAATACCGGGGCCCCGCAAGGCTACATACTTAGCCCCCTACTATACTCCCTATACTATATGGCTCCAACTCCATCTCGTGGGTTGGATCTCAAACAACGATGAGTCAGAGTACAGGAGGGAGATAGAGAACCTAGTGGAGTGGTGTAACAACAAAAATCTCACCCTCAATGTCAGCAAAACTAAAGAGCTGGTCATTGACTTTAGGAAGCAAATTATTGTACACACTCCTGTCTGCATCAATGGGGCCGAGGTGGAGATGGTTGACAGCTTCAAATTCCTTGGTGTGCACATCATCAACAGTCTGTCCTGGTCCACCCACGTTGATGTTACGACCAAAAAAGTGCAACAGCGCCTATACTTTCTCAGGAAACTAAGGAAATATGGCATTTCCTCATTGAGTCTTCACAATTTTTACAGGTGCACCATAGCAAGCATCCTATCTGGCTTCATCCCAGCCTGGTGGCAACTGCTTGGCCCAAGACCGTAAGAAACTACAGAGAGTCACAAACACAGCCCAGTCCATCTCATGAGCCTGCCATCCCATCCATTGACTTTGTCTATACCTCCCGCTGCTGTGGGAAAGTGGGCAGCATAATCAACGACCCTCCCACCCAGGGTATTCACTTTTCCAACCTTTTCCATCGGGCAGGAGATAGAAAAGTCTGAGAACACACACGAACAAGTTCAAAAACGGCTTCTTCCCCACTGTTACCAGACTTACCAGAGTCCTGAATGACCCTCATATGGGCTGATCTGAGCTCTTCAAATATCTTCTCTACTGAGTAGTACTGCACTCCTGTATGTTTCATCCGATGCCTGTGTCTATTTATTTACATTGTGTATCTATGTATGCCCTGTTTTTTTCATGTATGGAATGATCTGTCTGGATTGTACGTAGAACAATAGAATCATAAAATTTACAGTGCAGAAGGAGGCCATTCGGCCCATCGAGTCTGCACCAGCCCTTGGAAAGAGCACCCTACATAAGCCTACACCCTATCCCCGTAACCCAATAAGCCCACCTAACTCTTTGGACACTCAGGGAAATTCAACATGGCCAATCCACCTAACCTGCACTTCTTTGGTCCGTGGGTGGAAACCGGAGCACCCGGAGGAAACACACGCAGACACGGGGAGAATAGCAAACTCATCACAGACAGTGACGCAGGCCGGGAATCGAACCTGGGACCCTGGAGCTGTGAAGCCACAGTGCTAACCGCTGTGCTACCGTGCCACCCATGGTGTGCGTTCGTGTCCCAGGTGTGAAGACATGGGATGCGAATCTCCAGCCTCGTTGCACACTCACTCGAGCGAATAGTGGGAGAGGCCGAAAACGAGAACCACGCCAGGCGCCAAATAGTTTGCAATGCAAGCAGCCCACTCCTGTAGTCGAAATCAGGATCACGTCATAGCGTGGTGAGAAACCAATTATCACCACTTAAGCCCTATTTCCACACAATTAATAGCGTGAAAGCATATCCAACGGCCTCTCGTGATTCATTGGCCTCCCCAACACGTGCTCACGCTGGCGCCGATTAGAATCCTTTTGAAAAACGTGAACCTAGCGGAAGTGCTTCTGCGGGGAGCAGAGGAGGTCAGTAGTCATCTTTGTTCACAGGCAAAGAGCCCGGGGGCTCTGGGCTTTCCACCCCAGTGCTCAGCGGGGTTGGGGGACCCTCGGCTGGGTGGGGGGGGGGGGGGGGGCGGCACCCTCTGGAGGTGTGGGCCACCATGGGAGGGGGAGAGGAAGGGAAGTCGCTGGATGGGCAACTGCGCACAACACCACCATGCCAACCCGTGGATCATGTGTACCCGTCCCGGGGCAACCCTAGCCCCTGCCCGCCTGCCCCACCGACCATCCATAACCCCAACGACTGTTGAGACCTCTGACTATGTGGCTGAAGGCTATTGCTATTAGGGAATTAGGAATCATGGTTAAGTGAGCACTTCACACAACCCAAGTGGATTCCCTTGGGTGGGCGGGCCATGCACATACAGTTCATTGCCTAGCATCCCAATCACAGCTTGATGCATGGAACTGTGCTTGAACACTGCAGGAATCAACACCACACACGCAGTAGCCAACATCCAAACACCCAGAAGATGGATCACAGCTCCAGGGACTTGTGCATGGCTGGAGGGTGGGTGAGTGCTACGAGGAGGTGGAGATGCCTCCTTTGGAGATGCCAAGGATTTGGAGGTTGGCCCGCATAGCGGAAGAAAGTGACAGAGGCATCATACTGGTTGTGCTCAAGGGTTTTTAATGTGTCACAGGTGTCATACAATTCCCCACTCCTGATGGTGCTGCCCTCCTCCCCACCACCCCCCTCACCCCTACCTACCCCCACCCTCTCACCCCTCCCCGGTGCCCTCAGTGATCCTCAATTTTCTTGGCCTTCCTCGCTCTACCGCTACATCCAGGTGCCTTCCCAGGATGCACATTTGAAGTGGAGACAGCCACCTGCTTACCTTGTCCCATGGCCCCTGCCAGGCGTTCTCTGGGGGCTCTGAGGCTGGAGAGTCCTGGCACAATTGCCGACGGCACAAGCACAGCTATGCAGCCCTGTCCTGTGTGCTGACCTCAAGATGCGGTCTCATCAGAGTGGTGGAACCTGGGAGCTGGTGGCCACCGTCGACACTCCGTGGGATGGGTCCGGGTTGGCACCAGCACCCCCTCCTCCCAGTCGGTGCCCATAGGCCCTGGGGTTCACCTTGGGACGGAGGGGCAGCTGGTTCGAGATAACCATCGCCTGGCTCCGCCAGCCCTGGCGGCTCCCGATGTCTGCACCATGACGATGCTCGGTGATGCTCCTCAGTGATTGGGACACGCTCTGCAGTGCCTCGGCAATGCCCACCTGCTCCACAGCACCGTGGCCATTCCCAGCTGAGAGCGGAACATGTCCTGCAGCACCTCATCAAGGTCAGCCTGGCACTGGGTAACATCCCCCAGCGAGTTGGACA
The DNA here is from genome assembly GCF_047496885.1 of Scyliorhinus torazame. NCBI lineage: Eukaryota > Metazoa > Chordata > Chondrichthyes > Carcharhiniformes > Scyliorhinidae > Scyliorhinus > Scyliorhinus torazame. Next base: position 78,868,156 of record NC_092715.1, read on the forward strand.
TTCTATCGTGACCCTCAGCCATGTTCAAGGCGTGATGCCTTGGACACCTTCACTAATGGTGCCGACGTCGTGCACCAGTCTTTCCACTGACATCGCCACCCGAGCAGTGTTGCCCTCAGTGCCACGCATTACTGCTGACATCTCCTTCGCCCGCTGCCTCTGGGACTCCTCCAATGGATTATGGACCTGCTGGAGTGTCACTGAAATCTCCCTCTATATGTCCTGACTACACCCTAACGTCTCCATCAGCTTCGGGTAACCCTGTACCAGAGGCTCAGCATCAGGCTGGGACTCAGCTGGCACTGGAATGCAGCAGACTGACTGCTGTCTCACCTGGGGGTTCCTGCCTCCACCTGATGTGCATCGTGATCCTCACCAGATTGTGCTACCACACTTAGAAATTTTTCTGGAGAATCGTGCCCATGACTTCATTTTCGCAAGGACTGTGTGGTGTTTACTGCTGTTATACTCCAGAATGCAAGGTGGTGTAAGACCGATCTAGAAATAATGTTCAAGAACTTTTACAAGCATTGCTTTACAGAGAGACATACATGTACACCCTCACTGATCAACTACATTTTCAGTTTTTCGTATAGGAGCGAAAGTAAATCCCTAGTTCATGCCCATCACCTGCAGACAATTAAATACCATTAATAGATTATCTTCTCTGTGTACATAAAAACATTTTATTTAATCAACTATCAAAACATTTTTTTTTGGGGTGGGGTGGGGGGTGGGGGAGGAGGAGGGGGCGGGGGGGGTGGGGCGGGGGTACACCCGGAGGGGCACCCCTCAAGCAAAATTTCCAGGAAGACATGTTCAGAGATTACAGTGCGAACCATAGAGCAAGAGGACACTAAATGTAGGATAGTCCTAGGCACAAGAAAATAGCCAATTCTACTGTGACATTGATGAGGCGTTAAGAAAACAAAATCTGTATTTGTAGGATGAAAAGCCCAGGTATCCCATTTCCCCACGCCGAGGCCAACTCCCCAAAGTCCGAAAAAGCCATTGTGACAAACTCCAGGGAGAAATTCGGCGGGCCACATTCATTCATTATTGAGACAGTTTCTCCGTGTAAAATCACATACCGTCCTCCCTTATCCTTAATGCAATTCTCCATCTTGAAGGGGAAATTCTGGTTGACCAAAACTGCCACACCCCTGCTGCATGGCGATAAAGAAACTGAAATTACCTGCCTCACCCATTCCCGCCTCAACTTTGAGTGCTCCTTGTCATCCAAGTGAGTCTCCTGTGAAGAGCAATGTCCACTTTTTCCTTCATAAGAAAATACATTTTTTTTCCTTTTGATAGGCTGATGAATTCCCCATACATTCCAAGAGCAAAGAATTAAAATTAGTCACTGCCAATATCAAAAAATGAATTACATAGGATTTCTGCACCACATTCAGCTGTGCGCCACATTTGGTTGTGCATTATAACACCCCACCCCCATCTCAGACAACACCAGAGGCACCAAAATATCCTTAACATGTTCTTCTCTCAGATAAAAGACTTGTCTGTATTAATGTAGGTTTTTTTTTCTTTTTTTTACATTTAGTGTACCCAATTATTTTTTTCCAATTAAGGGGCAATTTAGCATGGCCAATCCACCTAACCTACACATCTTTGGGTGGTGGGGGGTGAAACCCACGCAGACATGGGGAGCATGTGCGAACTCCGCACAGACAGTGACCCGGGGCCAGGATCGAACCTGGGTCCTCAGCGGCGTAGGGAGCAGTGCTAACCACTGTGCCTCAGTGCCGCCCCTTATGCAGGTTATAGTTAACCAAATACAAACCTGATAACAAAAATACAAAAGAATCATGACCACAATAGTTCTGAGGGACATTCCTCAGCAGAAGTGAGGACCCGCATGGCTAACCCGATGGCATACTGTCATTACCATCAGGAGACAACCTCCTCAACTGTGCAACATGGTGGCACAGTGGTTAACACTGCTGCCTCACAGCGCCAAGGATGTGGGTTCAACTCTGGCCTGTGTGGAGTTTGCACTTTCTCCCCGTGACTGCGTGGGTTTCCTCCAGGTGCTCCGGTTTCCTCCCACAGCCCATAAATGTGCAGGTTAGGTGGAGTGGCCATGATAAAATTACCCCTTAGTGTCCAAAGAGGCACAGGTTTGGTGGGGTTACGGGGATAGGGTGCGGGAGTCGGCCTGAGTAGGGTTCTCTTTCAGAGGGTCGGTGCAGACTCGATGGGCCGAATGACCTTCTTCTGCACTGTAGGGATTCCATGATTTTAACAAGGAGGAGAAGAATAAAGTCAACAAGGGAATGGAAGACAAATGCCCGTCGCGCATTTTGAATCCAGCCATGAAGAACTGCTCCCTTCACCCACCTCCTGGCAATGGTGCCATTCTGTTCTGACATGATTAAAGAGAGGATATATATATAGTAAGAAAAAACAATGGATAATTAGTACGTGACATAGCTACTATAAATAATAAATGTCCCTGTAACACTTAAGGACAAGAAAATTTTCATTACACCTCCCATTAAGCAGGATATATGACAATGAAATCAGACAAACAACATGACGGAGAAAGTTCAGATTTCAAGTTTTCTGAGCTGCTGTTTATCAGTCCAACTCCTTGCCCTCTATGAACTTAATGAAGGCCAAGGCACGAGTTGGATCATCAAAAGATTTTTTAAAAAAAATTTTGAGTCCCCAATTTTTTTTTTCCAATTGAGGGGCAATTTAGCATTGGCCAATCCACCTACCCTGCACACTTTAGGTTGTGAGACCCCCACAAGGTGCAAGGGGCAAAATTTAAAGGAGATGTACAGGGCAATATTTTTACACAGAGGGTGATGGGAGCCTGGAATTCACTGACGGGGGAGTTGGTGGAAGCAGATATGATAGTGACTTTTAAGGGGCGTCTTGACAACTACATGAATAGGATGGGAATAGAGGGTTATGGTCTCTGGAGGGTAGTTTTTTTTAGTTCAGACAGGCATGGCGGTGCAGGCTTGGAGGGCCGAGGGCCTGTTCCTATGCTGTCATTTTCTTTGTTCTTTGTTGTTGACACGGGGAGAATGTGCAAACTCCATATGGACAGTGACCCGGGGCTGGGATCGAACCTGGGTCCACGGTGCCGTGAGGCAGCAGTGCTAACCACTGCGCCACCGCGTTGTCTTATCATGAAACGACTTAATGGAGTCGTAAGATATCATTTTCAGGGTTACAGGATAATGCATGACATAATTCATTCCTGGTGCCTTGAGTTGCCTTAGAACTTCATTGAAGCCTTAATTCTTCAGCCGCATCATTGCACCAAAGTCCTGGAAAAAGGAGATCCCCGCCCCTTCGTGAAGCTAGGTCCCACCATGCCTCGCTGACTCCAGGACCCTCTGCGATCTTTAAAATTGTGGAAGTGAATGATTGTAGGCCGGGACGTTGATGGTCCTTTGGCCTCAAAGACAGCATATGATGCACCCTTTCCAATTTGAAGCGCTCAGCCTTTGACAAATGTTGAATTCTTTACCGGTCAGTCTGGCCTCAATAAAACTCGAGATGGATTTGTCGGCATAGTATTATTTATTTTTAACCAACTTGCAAGTCTGAATCGCTTCTCAGGGGCACAGAACACAGAACCAGTCTCCTGGACCCCTTGGAAACGAATGAAGAAGGAGACAAAGGGATCTTTGCAAATACATTCAAATGGCATCAAGTTTCACATACACGATTCCCATAGGTCATCCTATACCCCTCCTGACCTGGCCATACATCCTAATTGGCTCACTTCTCATTCCTTAACCCTGGCCTCTTGTTACCCAGCATCCTAGTCTCCTCCTCTACCAGACGTCCCGCCCCCTTCCTTGCCATGCTTTCTGAAATCCTTTGTCTATGAACTCACTAGAATTAAACCGGCCTACATCTACATTACTGTAACTAATATATTTAAACTAACTATTTTATGTCACATTCGTCACCTTTACATTCAGCTTTAGAAAATGTGGCAGCCAGTTCTCAAAGAATTTAACAGGACCCTTACCCTCCATTCCCTTAGGGAGGACGACGACCAGGAAATTCTTTCTTTGGCCTTGGTTCTCCAAATCTTCCAGGATTGCTGACATGCCACAGAGTTGGTTTCTAAGGATTGAACATGAGTTTCAGCTGAGGAAGCAACATTTTTGACATTCAGGATGCTTCCTCTTAATATTATTCTGCAGCTCGACCTCAAGAGCACTCCAATTTTGTGTCAGCAAGTTGAGTTGCTGGTCTATTCCTCGGATAATGTTTGCAGTCATACGTTTCAGTGCCTCAAAGTGTGCCAGGTCGAGAGACTGCTCGAGGATCAAGGTGCCATATCGAAAAGGCGGCTCCAACCCCACCGATTCCAACTGTCTCCTTTTATCGCCAAATTTCTTTGTGTTTTTCAGCATTTTCTCTCCAATGCTTATCCAAAAGTCTTCCAGGGACATCCTATAAATTATTAACTCACGGATTAGGTGAACATGTGCCAGTCAAACAAGATAAAAGATGGATTACAAAGCGAGTGGCGCTAGAGCCTACGAAAAAGCTGCCATTCCCATGCCCGCATCACGTTTCCCCCCCCACCCGAATACATATTTATTCCGATTTAACTTTCTTAATTTTTTTATCTGCCCTTAAAGTATTCTCTATTTTAGGGTTTTAATCATAGTACGTACCCCAACATGTCAGAACTAACATTTAGTCTTGTCAGGTTGCACAAGCAATTCAACTAACTAATTCCTGTGGCTCTTTAGATATAAAATCATCTTTCTCCAATGTGCTTGTGCAGTTAATCAGGAAGGGAGTAACACTCTCCAAATGGGGTTTCTGATTTAAAGTTATTCTGCACCTACTTTGCTTAATATCTAAACCAATATATTCAAAAGTCCCACAAGTCTGAGTGCCAGTTTCAAATTCAGTCCTAATCTTAATAATGACAAACTTATCAAATTTCGTAGTGTCGCCCCATAAGAAATCATCAACGTGCACCATGAAGATGACTTTGATATCAGTAAAACATTGCGCAATCTGTTTTTAGTGCAATGCAACCTATTTTCAGCAAACCAAATCTCATTAAAAAATACCATACCCTGGAGGCATCATTCAGGCCACAAACACATTTGTTTAGTTTCCATAGTTTTCCTTCTGTACTGGTTGTCTCTTTGGGTGGTTTTAGAAACAATTCTTTCTGAAAGGTATCATGCTGCAGAAATGTTGCTTTTCAGTTGATGAATGTGTGGCCAAAAGAGCTAAAATATCTTTAATATTACTTTTGCATCTGCATCACCCAATTGTTCTTCAAACACTGAGCAACTAGCCTTACTTTGGCCTTATAAGTCCCATCTACAAGGACCTTTACAGCACAAATGCACTTTTGTGGCAAAACTTAGCCTCTTATTTGGTACCTCAGAATAATTTCTAAACTCTCCAACTGTTTAACTCTATCTTAAGCCTTTCTTGATTGGCATGTCTTTTAACTTACCAGGGCCTTTTTATCCTCTCTTTTATAGGGCAGAATTTTCTCAAAATCTGTCAGAGTGTCAGGCTCTGACTGAAAACCGTTGTGTATCTGTCTAGAAACACAGCCGAGTTTTCAGACCAGATTTTCTGGCACTTAGTGCACAGAAAATCTAGAGGTGTGGTTTGTGCTGTCATTCTGGCGGGGCATGATAGGACTGGCTCCCCAGAGATCGGGGTGCCACCTTTAAATGGCACCCCACCACCACACAAGTATTGGGGAGGCAGCCCTCCAACACTACAGCAGTATCGCAGTCATTCACCCACTTCATAGGCATCGCTCGCCCCCCTTCACAGGCATCGCCCTCCCCCAGTGCATAGAGGTGTGCCTTAAGGATTAATGCTGGGTCTCAGCTATGGGTCATGAGGGTAGAAAAGCAGAATACGTTTAAAAAGATGTGAAACTTTGTAACTGTTGATGTTCAATGAGACTTGGTGTGCATATGCAAGGAACACAGGACGTAGGTGCAGCAAGCAATTAGGAAGGCAAATGGCCTTCATTATAATGGGATTGGAGTACAAGAATAAAGAAGTCTTCCAACAATTGTGCAGGGTTTTGATGCGACTATGTCTGGAATACTGTGTGTAGTTTTTGTCTCCACATTTAAGAAAGGGTACACTCGCATGGGAGGCAGTACAGCAAGGAATCATTAATTTGTCCTTGGAATGAGGTGATTGTCCTATGATGAGAGGCTGATATCCTCTGGCATTTAGAAGAATGAGAAGCGATTATGTTTATGTCTCTGAAATTCTGAAGGGGCTTGATAGAATAGATGCTCAGAGATTGTTTCTGCTGGCCGGGGAATCTAAGACATGGGGCCAGTCTCGGGATGAGGCATTGATCATTTCGGACCGAGATGAGGTGAAATGACTTCATTCAATGGGTTGTGAACCTTTGGAATTCTGTACCTCAAAAAACATTGTGGATGAATGCATGTAAGGCTGGAATAGAGGGAATTTTGGTGTCTCAGAATAATTAAGGGATATGAGGTGCGGGGGGGGGGGGGGGGGGGAAATGGAGTGAAGCCCAAGATTAGCCATAATTGTATTGATTGGTGGAGCTAAATGGTCTACATCTGCTCTTATTTCTGTTTTCTTGTGAACTCATCATTGGTAAATTCTTTTCCGTTGTCTATCAGAAGCTTCAATAGTGTCTCAAGTCTGTTTTTATCCATTCCTTTATAATTTTTGAAAATAATAGCCCTTCTGTCCTTACTATAAGAAAGGCTAAATCTGGCCAGCAGATTTAGAGTCTGGAATGAAAATATTTCAGATCTTGTCCCATACCCTCATCACTATCCAACTATCCCTCTGAGGAAATTATTTCTGATCTTACTTCTTGTAAGAAGTGATGATGCCAAAGCCATACCTGCTTTTCTCTTTGGTATGAACATAACCAATGGCCACGTATCCATTTCCTCCTGCCACTGGTCATGTGGTTGAGACTCAAAATACCGGAGGTTAATTTTAATAAAGGCGAGAGGAGTCAGATGAGTAACATAAAGAAGATGTTTATTTATAATATGTACTATTTACACAGGGGCCTGGTTAGACTTCACCAGGTCCTCTCTCTGTCTTTCAGTTCCTATCTGACCGACCTTATATACTCATGGTAAGCCCTATGGTTAGCAGGGGAGCTCTTAGTCCTCGAGCCACATGGGGAAAACAATCAAGCCAGCCCCATGTGCTCTGCACCGTGCAGGTTATCACAGTAATCCTTTCCCAACAATATACATTCTGCCAATTTGCTTTCTGCCATTTTCCACAGTGACCACTCGGATTTTAATTTTCTGTCTGAAAATGTATTTTCTTAGTTTTCAACCTTCATTTTTAGTTAGCCATCCTCTGCTACCATGTTGTATTCCAGAAAGCCAGATGGTAAAGTCTAGAACGAGAGCAAATCATTGAACACTTCTATAGAAGCATTTATTTGTAGAATACACACAACAAATACGTGCCTCCGAATCAACTACCACAACTTCAGGCTGTTCCTTTTATATAAAGGCACAAGTGAATCCCTAGTTATTGTTCACCACCTGCAAACAATTAATATTGTCTCTTGTCAATACTATTATAATAACTCATAAGGAATCTGTCATGAACAAAGGTGAATTTGTTTAAATATTTACAATTACATGCTTAGTACAGCATCTCACTCCCTGTGCAAACCTTGCTGGGAGGATAGATCTGATCAGACCCTCAATTTGGCCTGCTTCTATCCTCTACCTTAAATAGCCCCAGGTGGTTGGTCTATGCCCTATACCTAGGGAGCTCTATTCCATGAGCACTTCTGCGTTGCTTAGCCCGCAGCAGCGCATCCACTTGCAGTGGAGTGTAACTGGTTGCTGCATGCTTCTTTCTGACTGACCGCTGAAAGGGAACCATTGGGGCGTTGGTGCCGGCCACACTGTCTTCTGCCGGCACGGATACCTCCATGTCCATATTGGAAGCCGAGTTGTAGTACTCTTGCTAGGCTGGGCGTGACAACCCGGATGGCCATGCCCTCAACCCAATGGCCGACTCACGCTTTGGCGACAGCAGTACTACCATCGGTGGAATGTCACGACAGGCGACTTCATGCCTGGTTAAATGGGCCACATGCTTCTTAAGGGACTTGGACCCTATACGAGACTGGACCAGTCCCCGGCATGGAACGTTTGCCCCGACGTCTGGGAACTGTGGTGATTCTTCTGCGACTTCTGATGCTGCTCGACAGTTGCCCCAGGATTTGGAGGAGTAAGACTCAACCAAGTCCAGAGTTGTCTTGCCATCAAGAGTTCAGCTGGAGCAATCCCGATGGTCACATGTGACATTGTACATTAATTGAATAGGAAGCGTGCCAACTGAGTGCCTATAGACCCGGTTGGGAGCTTTTTCAAACCTCGTTTCAAAGTTTGGACTGCCAGTCCATTAGAGGAAGGTGATATGGCACAGTACGATTGTGCCGAATGCCATTGCGCCGCATAAAAATGGCAAACTCCTCACTGGTGAAAGGAGTTTCATTGTCCGTAACCAGCACCTCCGGAAGTCCGTAGGTACAAAAATATCCTCTGGGCTTCTCAATAGTAGCTCCAGCTCTGGACATTGTGGAAGACATCCTGAAAACTTCCAGCCACTTGGAGTGGGCGCGCACAATTATTAAAAACATGGAGCCCATGAATGATAGTTCCCCTCCAAGTCACTCACCACCCTGACTTGGAAAAGATTGCAATTCCTTCTCTCACTGGGGCAAAATCCTGGAACTCCCTCCCTAACAGCACTGTGGGTGTACCTACATCTCAAGGACTGCAGCCGAACAAGAAGGCAACTAACCACCACCTTCTGAAGGACAACTGGAGATGGGCAATAAATGCTGGCTGAACCAGCGTCGCCCACATCCCGTAAATGAATTAAAAAAACTTTCAATCCTCCAATTGTGGTACAGGAAACCAATCCCTCTTGGTGACTACATTCACTTTCCTGTAGTCCACACAAAGTATGTGTTCCATTGGGCTTCGGCACCATTATGATAGGTGAATGCCAATCACAAAAGGTAAAGTCACCATAGTTCCAGGTGACCATAGGCTGCCTTCCCCTTTGAGGGGGAGAGCTGACTGGTGGTGATTTAACCTGAGGATCACCACACCTCAGGTCAGAGGAAAGGTTGAGAAGACAGGTCTTCATGAATAACCTCGGGTGGTATGGGAATTGAACCCCTGCTGCTGGCCTTGCTTTTGCATCACGAACCATCTGTTCAGCCAACTGAACTAAACTGGCCCCCAAAGGTTTGAACTCCGAGCCAGCCAGGAGTTGAACCTGGAATCTCCTGATCCGTCGTCGGACGCATTATCCATTGCGCCATTGGCCCATCTCCCTCCAATCACTGGAACTCAATTCAATAATGTAATTTTGGGGAATATATTCATTTTCCTTCTGTACTTGTGATAACTTTGCTGGATTTAACCTATATGAATTTTGCTTTTGTGGAACTGTTCCCCCACAAATCTACATCATGCATTCCCATCTACATTCTACCTAATGTATTCCCATATATACATTTATAAGATTGCAGTAACTCTTCCAGTTCATCTCAGCTCTTATCTGAAAGATAATTCAACCAGTTGTTTCAACTTCCCAGTACTTCCTCATTACCCAAATTAACCAGAGAAAATTCACTCTCAGAATGTAACCGTTCCTCTTCTTTTTTGTGAGCCCCACTTAACTGCCAACGTAAGGGCAGTTAAGTGGGGCTCACCTCGGATGGGAAGGCTGTCTATGTGCCTTCCTACCATGGACTTAATCTGTGCTGAAGTGGAAAAATGGCAGGGGCACAACCTGCCTGCTCCAGCCTGATTCAATGACCCCCGCCATCAAACTTACCATAGGTAAGACATTAAATTCCGCTCTACATGCTCACTTTCTGTATGTTGCAAAGTTAAAGTTCTCTTTAAAATATTTTACATATCTGATTTCTATTTCTGAGTTTGTTATTTGTTGGTCAATAGATTGTGAAGTAATCTGTCTAATTGTTTTAGAGTGGAAGATCTTGAGATTTAAGAAACAATGGGCGCAAATTAACGGGGACAGAATCAGAGTTCGCTTTTGGGCGCGTTTAGTGGGGTGTTTCTCGGCTGCTGCAGTGCTGAGAAACACCCTGCTATTCAATGGCACTTTGCCTTTCCTTTTGGCCTCGGTGGGGAACGCCCTTTTGAGGCAGCACTTAATAATTTCCAGCACTGGCGAGCTCCCAGGGTCCTTGACCCCTCCCCCCATCCCTCACCTCACCCCACCTCTGAAGGCTAAGGCACCCCGGGCCCGACCTCCAGCATGGGCACCTTGGCACTGCCAGGCTGGCACCATGGCAGTTCCCATGAGCCCGACCACCCAGGTGTCCCCTGTGGCTTGGGAGACCCCCTCCCCCTCCCCCCGTGGTGCTGTTATGACTCGTCCACTATCTGTACTAAATGACCCCCGATCACGGCCTTGCTGGGGAGACCGTTAGTTCCCGGGCCCCAGGAGAATACCAAGATGGGCGTGACGAGGCTGGCAAATCCCGCCCCACATATTGAATAGAATTTTTTTCAAAAATATGTTTATTAAAAAATTCTCATATTAAACGAAACAATGAAACAGAAATACACATTGGAAGAAAGAAACAATAAAGCAAAAGCACATGTTAACTGTAACACAAAAAATAAACTTAACCCCCTAACAGCTCACAGTGATTAACTCCTTAAAAAAGGAAATGAATGGTTGCCATCTTAGGTAGAATCCACTGATCTCCTGATAGTGTACTTGACCTTTCCCAAATGTAGAAAGCACATGAGGTCACCCAACCAAGCCAAGGGACTGTGCAGAGTAGGAGATATCCACCCAAGTAGAATTCGCCTCTAGGGTAACAACGAGGCAAAGGCAAGGACATCCGCCTTCACCCCAGACTGAGGCACCAGCGAATCCAACATCCCGATAGTGGGGCGGGATTCTCCGACCCCCCGCCGGGTCGGAGAATCGCCGGGGGCTGGCTTGAATCACGCCCCCGCCGGTTGCTGAATTCTCCGGCACCGGATATTCAGTGGGGGGAATTGCGCCGCGCCGGTTGGCGCAACCCCCGGCGATTCTCCAGCCCGTGAAGGGCCGAAGTCCCGCTGCTGGAATGCCTGTCCCGCCGGCGAGAATCAAACCACTTCTCACCGGCGGGACAAGGCGGTGCGGGCGGGCTCCGGGGTCCTGGGGGGGCCTCGGGGCGATCTGGCACCGGGGGGTGCCACCACGGTGGCCTGGCCCGTGATCCGGGCCGACCGATCCGCGGGCGGGCCTGTGCCGTGGGGGCATTCTTTTCCTTCCGCCTTTGCCATGGTCTCCACTATGGCGGAGGCGGAAGAGACCCCCTCCACTGCGCAGGCGCGGGGTGCCATGAGCGGCCGCTGACGCTCCCGCGCATGCGCCGCATGGCAAAGTCATTTCCGCGCCAACTGGCGGGGCACCAAAAGCCTTTCCCGCCAGCTGGCGGGGCGGAAATCAGTCCGGCGCGGGCCTAGCCCCTCAAGGTGAGGGCTCGACCCCTCAAGATGCGGAGAATTCCGCACCTTTGGGGCGGCGCGATGCCGGACTGATTCGCGCCGTTTTTGGCGCCGGTCGGCGGACATCGCGCAGATTGCGGAGAATCCCGCACGTGGCCACCAGCAGACATGGGTCCAATTCTGCATGGAGTATCTCTAACATAGTGTTAAAGAAAGAGATCCAGCAGCTTATCAACTTGGGACAGGACCAGAACATATGTGTATGGTTAGCCAGCCCTTGTGAGCAGCACTCACACTTATACTCAACCCGGAGTAGAATCTGCTCATCCTAGCTCTGATCAGGTGCGTCCTGTGCAAAACCTTGAATTGAACCAAACTCTCAGACGAGCACATAAAGACATGGAATTGACCGTGTGAAGGGCCTCACTCAATATCTCACCATTAAGAATGGGACACAATTCACCCTCCCATTTCATTCTCACTTCGCTGAACAGAGCAGACTCTGTTGGAAGGATATGGCCATAAATAGTCCGAAATGATTCCCCTGTCAGGCCTAGAATGGACAAAATCTTCTTTGACAGTGAAGAGAGTGGCACCAAAGAAAAGGAGGGGAAAGCTTTGCGGGAAAAATCACAAATTTAAAAATACCTGAAAAGTCTGGAACCAGGCAGTTGGAATTTCTCAGCCAACTCCTTAAAGCTCGCAAACTTCCCCTCCATGAATAGGTCCCCAAACCTTTCCAGACCCTTCCCCTCCCAAGACTTAAAAGTCGAGTCCAAACCAGCTGTTAGGAAAAGGTGGTTATTGCAAATGGGGACTAGCGAAGACAGGGCAAGGAGCTTGGAATGTTGCCTAAACTGCTTCCAAGTGGTGATCACCACTGTACCTATTGCACGAAGACTAGAAGTACTGCAGGAGCTTGCTTCCATTTGTCCTCATTATGGAATTGGGATTGCTAAATCACAACAATATCTTTGGAATATTGGCTGCCCAATTGTAAGACAATAAATTAGGTATGGCCAGGCCCCCCAATTATCTGTCTCTTTGGAGCAAAACCCCACTCAAATAAAGGAGGGCATCACTTTGTTGACTTTAACAAAAAAGGACTTGGGGATAAAAATGGGGCGACACTGAAAGAGAAATACAAATCTTGGGAGCGCGTTCATTTTATTAGTCTGAAACCTACCCGCCAAGGATAGGGGAGGTTATCCCACCTCTGTAAGTCTCTTTTGATACTGTCAATCAGATTAGAATAATTTCATTTATGAAGTGAGGCCCTGTTCTAGTTTTGGCAAAGCGAAAAGCTAACATCCCTAGTTAGGCTCTCCTCCCAGGGGAGTTGACCGGGCATCATTCACTCTTTTTCAAGTTCAACTTGTACCCAGAAAAGGAACCAAAAATACTAAGCAGCTTCATTATCTTGTCCATGGAGGGTACTGGGTCCGTAATATAGAGAAGTAGGTTGTCCACCTAAAAGGACACCGATGCTCCACCTCCCCGATTTATTTCCCCTTCACTTAACAAAGCACCTCTACACTGTAACGAGAGGCTCTATTGCTAAAGCAAACAGCAGCGGTGACAGTGGGTATCCCTGTCATCTGCTCCTATTCAACTCAACAAAAAATAACAAGTTCAGGACATTCGTACCGACACTTGCAATGCCAAAAGTTAGCAACAATACTCGCCTTATACAGTAGCTGATAAGAAATAAATTTGTGGCCACAACAGAGCCTCCCAGACTCTCAAATAGATACTCCCACTATACTCTATCAAATGCCTTTTCGGCATCCAGGGAAATAATCACCTCTGGTTCGGGCACTGAGGAGAAAAGGACAACATTTAGCAGGCAATGTATATTGACAGACAATTGTTGATCCTTCACGAAGCCTGTCCGATCCTCTGAGATTACAATTGGGAGACAGGACTCCAGCCGAAGCGGCAACACCTTGGCAAGTAACTTGCATTCAACAGTGATTTAGGTTGATCCGAACCACACTTTGTTGGGTCTTTGTCCTTCTTAAGAATCAAAGAAGGATCAAAGAATCAAGGAATATAAAAGCAGGGATGTACTTCTGAAGCTTTATAAAGCATTAGTTAGGCCCCATTTAAAATACTGTGAGCAATTTTGGGCCCCACACCTCAGGAAGGACATACTGGCACTGGAGCGGGTCCAGCGGAGATTCACACGGATGATCCCAGGAATGGTAGGCCTAACATACGATGAACGTCTGAGGATCCTAGGATTATATTCATTGGAGTTTAGGAGGTTGAGGGGAGATCTGATAGAAACTTACAAGATAATGAATGGCTTAGATAGGGTGGATGTAGGGAAGTTGTTTCCATTAACAGGGGAGACTAGGACCCGGGGGCACAGCCTTAGAATAAAAGGGAGTCACTTTAGAACAGAGATGAGGAGAAATTTCTTCAGCCAGAGAGTGGTGGGTCTGTGGAATTCATTGCCACAGAGGGCGGTGGAGGCCAGGACGTTGAGTGTCTTTAAGACAGAAGTTGATAAATTCTTGATTTCTCGAGGAATTAAGGGCTATGGAGAGAGAGCGGGTAAATGGAGTTGAAATCAGCCATGATTGAATGGTGGAGTGGACTCGATGGGCCGAATGGCCTTATTTCCACTCCTATGTCTTATGGTCTTATATTGACTCTGTTTTGTAAAATTTTATATAGTCCTCTATGGCAGTGGACATGCACTCACACAATTTCTTATCTGCTAATAGTATTGTGTCTAACCTCCATGGCAGACGTTGAGTAGGGCCAGATTCTAGCGCTAGATCAACAAACTGCATCTGAAATAACAATTGCTATTTACTCAGCCACCACCACTGAAGGGGAGTACCACAAGGAGATACCACAAAAAAATCAAATCGCGAATACACATAATGAACATGCGAAAAAAAATCTTTATCACCTGGGTGTAAGAAAGCCAAGAATCTATGCCCTCTATCTGCCCCATAAAAGACAACAAAGCGCTGGTCACCCCGGCTGGAGTAAGAGATATGGGCTTATAACGATCCAATCTAGGACGAGGGCGCAGTTCATGTCCCCACCCAAAATGAGCTGATGCGAGTATTGTTGCTAACTTTTGGTTGGTTCAATTGGCTCTGTTTTATAACCTTTGCTCTAGAGTCGCCAGGTATCTTTATGATACCGCCGCGAGGTTCAAGTTCGAGTAATGATCAATAACTCAATACACCAATTAGTAAGATTCAAATCAAAGCACATTTATTATACACAGTGAATCGCTACTCATGCATAAACTCTACTTTCTAAGCTATTTCTATCACTAACAGGCCAATACTTAGCTTCGGACCGGCCCACCAGGTCAGGGGAACAAATGGCCTTTCGTTCGGATTCTGAGTCTGCGGGTTTCAAAAGCTGGTATGGACTGGTAGCTAGGAGAGCCTATCTCGTAGCGAGCGTTGACTTGAGACTTACGTTCTTTGGAGGCAGCTGGACAGGTCACTGTCAAGGGTTGGTTCGTGTTGCTGAGTGACCCTGTCAAGAAGGACGATTTGAACTTGGGGGTTTTACTTTATAGTCCCCAGGGGCTTCCCACCTATCGGGGCGGACTCCGTACCTGGTTTCAAGTGATTGGACTTCGTTCTGATCGCTTGGTTCGATTTCTCCAATACTGGAGCTGTTCCCTGATCGTTGGGCGGTCTTTAAGTGTCCGTTAACCTCTTTTGTGTTGGCTCCTGCTGGCGCCGAGGAGTCTGGCTTGGCCTTGTTTACCTCAAATGTTTTGATTGTTTCCGGGGATCGCTCATTACTATGTAGATGGCTGCTACATTACTATGCAGTTGGCTGCTTGTATCGATGCTGTCTGGGCTTTTGCAGAGTCTAATACACAGTACACTTGCACCTGCTAGTTTTTGCCTGTGTTAGCTGAATTTCCCTTCAGCCTTTGCTGTTCTCCATTTTAAGTCGGGAAGTGGCCAACTCAGGTGGCTACAGTATAAATCGGGGAGGGAGGCCAGCAGGGTATTAATAAAATTCGTATCGTCCCAGTTCAGGGTGTAAATATTAACCTTAACCACTGGGATGTCCACCAGAGAACCACAGACAATAACGTGTCTGCTGTTGAGATCGGCCAAAGTCTTCGAGGCAGAAAACGGAACCCTTTTAATTAATTGATATCGCTGCACCCCTGGCCCTATCATCGAAATACGAATGAAAGACCTGTCCTACCCAACCCTTTCACAACCTGCTTTTGTCACTGACCCGCAAGTAGGACCACAACTTTTCACAATATACATTAATGATCTGTAAGACGGAACTGAAGGCACCGTTGCTAAGTTTGCAGATGATAGTTGGGCAGCACGGTAGCATTGTGGATAGCACAATTGCTTCACAGCTCCAGGGTCCCAGGTTCGATTCCGGCTTGGGTCACTGTCTGTGCGGAGTCTGCACGTTCTCCCCGTGTGTGCGTGGGTTTCCTCCGGGTGCTCCGGTTTCCTCCCACAGTCCAAAGATGTGCAGGTTAGGTGGATTGGCCATGATAAATTGACCTTAGTGTCCAAAATTGCCCTTAGTGTTGGGTGGGGTTACTGGGTTATGGGGCTAGGGTGGAGGTGTTGACCTTGGGTAGGGTGCTCTTTCCAAGAGCCGGTGCAGACTCGATGGGCCGAATGGCCTCCTTCTGCACTGTAAATTCTCTGATAATCTATGATACAAAGATCTGTAGAGGGACAGGTAGTATTGAGAAAGCAGGCGGGTTGCAGAAGAACTTGGACAGGCTAGGAGTGTGGGCAAAGAAGTGGCATATGGAGTACAATGCGGGAAAGTGTGAGGTTATGCACTTTGGAAGGAGAAATGGAGGCATAGACTATTTTCTAAATGGGGAGATGCTTAGGAAATCAGAAGCACAAAGGGACGTGGGAGTTCTTGAATTCAAGACCAGGGATGTACTTCTAAGGCTATATAAGGCTCTGGTCAGACCCCATTTGGAGTATTGTGAGCAGTTTTGGGCCCCATATCTAAGGGAAGATGTGCTTGCCTTGGAAAGGGTCCAGAGCAGGTTCACAAGAATGATCCCTGGAATGAAGAGCTTGTCGTATGAGGAATGGTTGAGGACTCTGGGTCTGTACTCGTTGGAGTTTAGAAGGATGAGGGGGGGATCTTATTGAAACTTACAGGATACTACGAGGCCGGATAGAGTGGACGTGGAGAGGATGTTTCCACTTGTAGGAAAAGCTAGAACCAGAGGACACAATGTTAGACTAAAGGGACGATCCTTTAAAACAGAGATGAGGAGGAATTTCTTCAGCCAGAGGGTGGCGAATCTGTGGAACTCTTTGCCGCAGAAGGCTGTGGAGGCTACATCACTGAGTGTCTTTAAGACAGAGATAGATAGGTTCTTGATTAATAAGGGGATCAGGGGTTATGGCGAGAAGGCAGGAGAATGGGGACGAGAAAAATATCAGCCATGATTGAATGATGGAGCAGACTCGATGGGCCGAGTGGCCTAATTCTGCTCCTATGTGTTATAGTCTTCCAAAACCAGCACATCGAAGTTTAGACTCTTATGGTGAGCAAATGCTCTCAATCTTTTCACTGGGCCATTCAAACCCTTAACTTTCCAGGTGACAAGCGAATTGGGGGTCTCCCCCCCCCCCATCCCCCCCCCCCCATCCCCCCCCCCCCTCCCCCCCCCCCCTCCTCTCCCCCTCAATCCGGAGTCAGCTATTTCCACAAAGGGAGATTACCCAAAGGATACTGAAAAGGTACAGCAAACAGACCCGCCCAAGATGGCCACCCAACCAAATCAAAAGACTGGACAAAGAGAAATCAGTAGACACCATCAGCAAATTACCCCCACCTCCCTGCCCTCACGTCAATGTCCTGCTCTTGAATGCAACCACACCCAAATACAAATAGAGGCAAGGCAAACACAAACTACTAAAGTCTACTTCTAACAAATCTAAACAAAACAATAATCCTAAATTCATTATCTAAAAAACGACTTTAATGAATTGTAACCAACCCTTCAAAACTGCTCCCGTTAGCTAACTCTTAGGTTAGTAGGGAGGCTACTAACTGCAAATAAGAAATAGGTTACAGACAACAATATACCAAAACCCCGTAAACCTTGTGCTCCGAAAGGGAGCTATATACCATAACAAACAGAGCCCCACATCGAGCTAAAGCCCAAATCTAAACAAGAACTATAAAAATTCAACTACAACAAGAAGGAGAAAATACATGAACAAACATGAAACCTCAACTGTGCAACAAATAAACATGCCCATCAACAGAACCTAAAACTCACTTACACTATGCTGAACTTGTGTTTGTTGACGAAAGAGTCCACCTTTCCCGGTGTGTTGAAGAAATAGTCTTTTTCCTTAAAAGTTACTCAAGGCCGAGCAGGGTAGACCAAACCTAACCGGACTCCACTTTTATACAGGGTGACCTTGACTCTATTGAATGCAGCTCTCTTCTTCGCTAGCTCCATACCCATGTCTTGAAAAGATCTGGTGGCATGGCCTTCCCACCTAAAGTCACAGTGTTCCTTCCCCCATCTTCGAACCCTCTCTCCTTGAAGCTGTGGGACTTCACTGTCACCGCACGCGGTGAACCCTCAGGACGAGGTCTCGGCCGGAGTGTAGGATGGGTGCGGTCCAACTCAGGAGGGGATGTGAATCCACCATCTTACCGAACGTATCTGTGAAGTACTCTGTGGGCATTGGGTCTTTCATCCTCTCCGGCAGCCCCACAATTTGAATATTTTGCCTCCTGCACTTATTCTTTAGGTGATTCATCTTGGCTTTCAACGATTTGTTTGCTTCCACCATCAAAGATAGCTCCAATTCCAGCGAGGCAGTCTCACGACTGTGACTCAAAGGGCCACTTCCATATCTTTGATCGTGGCTCTATGGGCTTCCACGGTTTCATTAGTTTTCCCAATTGCCGCTCGAATGGGGCCCAAGGCCTCTTCCATTGATTTCTGGAGGTCCTCCAACACAAAGCTACTTGACCGTTAATGAGTGGCCAGAGCACCAGCAACTGACTGCCATTTTACCTGTCGATGAGCTCCGAGAGACCTCAGACTCTGTCGACGAACTTCTGCTTTGCACCTTCTTTCCCCTGACGTTTTTGGGCATCTCAGTCATACAAGATCCTTAATACAATAACTATGTGGGTTTTCAAGAGTAAACAAGCCATGTTACTGAGGGGCAAAAAGTACAGCAGTCCAGCGGGAGCCATCTCGTTCCCATCTTCCCCCTACATCTTGAATATATATTAATAGATTTTTGGATACAAAGTGAATCAAGATGTAAGAGAAATTTTGCAGGTTGGTGGATTTGAGTAGAAGAACAACTATCATTGTATTGAATGGTGGAATATGCTCGAAGGACTAAATAGCCTGCTCCTTTTCTACCTTTTATGTTCTTGTGTCACTTATTATGTTGCTTTCTAGTCCTAAAGCAATCCATAACTTTGTGCAGGCAGTGATTCGCATTTACTGCCGCAGCATATTCCAAACCTGTGACCTCTACCACCCAGAAGAACAAGGGCAGCAGATATGCACTGGATTGCCACCATGACCATATTCCTCTCCAAGCCCTACATCATCCTGACTCTAATTCCATTGCTGTTCTTTCACTAACACTTAACACCAGATCCACTGCTTCTCCCTTATCTATTCTGCTAATTCATTCCTGAAAAAACTCTTTAACAGGTTTGTCAAACATGATTTCTCTTTCATGAATCTATGTTGACTGTGCCCAATCCTACCATTATTTTTTATGTGTCCAGTTGACAGATTTTTATCACAGATTCTAGTGTTTTCCCTACTAATGGTGCCAATCTAAGAGGTGTGCAGTTCATTGTTTTCTCTCCCACCTTTCTTAAATTGTGGCATTACATTTGCTACCTTCGAATCTGCAAGATCTGTTCCGGAATCTATAGAATTGTGGAAGATGACAACCAATGCACCCATTATCTCCATAACCACTTCTTTCAACATTCTGGGATGTAGATCACCAGGTCTAGGATATTTATCAACTTTTAGTCCCATTAATTTTTCCAGTACTTTTTCCAGTACTACCTTTTTTACTAATACTAACTTATTTCAGGTTCTCAATCTCACAAGTCCCTTGGTTCTCTAGTTTTCCAGGGAGGTTTTTATATCTCCCTCTGTGCAGATTCAAAGGCTGGAATTTTCTGGCCGTTCACGCCGGCGGGATCTTTTGGTCCCGCTGAAAGCACATCCCTACCATAGATTTCTCAGTGACGACGGGTGCATTCAACGGGAAATTCAGCTGACAACAGCGAGACCAGAAGATCCCACCACCGGCCAAAGGCAGATTGTGGCGGATTGTGTGGAAAATCCACTGCAAAGCATTTGTTGAGCTTCTCTGCCACTTCCTTATTCTCCAATATAAATTCTGCTGTCTCTGCCAGTAATGGGCCCATATTTGTCTTTGTAAATCTTTTCCTTTTTATGTACCTATAAAAGCTCTTGAAGGCCTTACAGTACAGTGGTAGCGTTCCTACCTCTGGGCCAAACCTCTGGGATAATGTCCCCTTCAGGGTATTCAAGTGCATTCATAACGTGGCCAAACACGTTGATTAATAACATGCAAAACCTTCTAATTTAGATGGTAAGAGCATGAGAGTTTCTTGGCCAGTCAGTCATATTTCAGAAAGCAATGGCAGACCATTGCAATACTTTAGCAAACATAATCATGGACCAATCCAATGGAAATCAACATAGTTGTCAACTCCCTCTTAGGGCGTGTTCCCTGGAAGAGGAGGAGTATTGATCTAATACTTTACAGACTGCTGTTTCTTGCTAGTTTATTTTCAAATTCTACTTTCATTCCTGATTAGCATCTTGGTTCTTCTTTGTTTAATTCTAAAATACTCCCAATCCTCATACAATCCTTAACTTTTTTGTTAGCTATGGTTGGATCACTTTTCCAGCTGGGGTTTTGTGTTTTGAAGGAATTTAAGTTTGTTGTATGATTGTTAGGTATTTATTTTAGGATATTTCTTACATGAGTGTTCATGTACTGTTAGGCTCTTAAGTGAATCTGGCTCATTACTGAATCTAATATGACCTGCCCTCTTGTTTGTACTCAGACATATTGGGCGGGATTTAAGTAAATGGGAATAAGTCCCATAGCTGGTGAGTTTAGCCAAGTGTTTCCCGGTGGTCGCAGCTATAAAACGGCACCCAGGTTAGATAAGGGCCTCAGCGGGAAACGTGCAGCCGAGACCACACATATCCCCTTTTTGTGCACTGAGGAACTCCGCTGGCTGGAACTCCTCAGTGTAGCGAAAGATCAGGGCGCCATTTATAAATGGTGTCCAGATCTCTGAGATCCCCGAAGCGATGCAGGGCACCCCGGCCCGACTCCCACTGCGCAAAAAATTCCAGCTTGGCAGTGCCAACCTGCCACCCTGGAAGTGCCCCTTCCAGCTGGCACTGCCATCTGGGCACCTTGGCAGTGCCAGGATGGCACCCTGTTGGCACTGCCATGGTGCCAGGCTGGCAGTGCCACAGTACCAAGGTGGCATTTTCCCCGCGCCAATGGTTTGGGTCTGGGGGTGCCCTGCCCTTATGATGTGGGTTATGGGCGCCTCGAGGATGCCCCAAAAGGTATGTTGTGGGGGGGGGGGGGGGGGGGGGGGGAGCGCCTGGGTGTTGTGTTGCAGGATCGAGTGCGGCCTCGACTGGCATTCTCTTCCAAGATCCGAAAAAATAACATTCCTGTTCGTTAGTGGGGTTGTGAGCACCGGAAAATTCCTCACTAAACCCGCCCACAATGGGACTCTTTTTTACCAGTTAAGTCGCACCCTAAGTTTTTTGTTCGCATACCTACTTGCACTATCATGAAAACACTGGGCAAAATTTCAAATATTTACTGTCTCAAGCTTCCACAAACTACTACAGGTGCTGCAGGCAAAAAGTAGCATCCCCTTCGTCATTCACACCAAATTTCCACTCTCACCAAATTCCTAACTTTACACTGTTTACAATCCATTCTACTTATGACCACTAGTGAAATGAAATGCTGCACAGGAGGCTGGGGGCAGTATAATCAGGTGGGAATGTGCAGGGTGAAGAACAAACTGCCTTTCTGACCGATGGTTCGAGAATGGTTTCTCATGTGGAGGTCAATTGAGGACCTTGAGTGGCCTCATTCTGTTGTTACTAGTGTTCTATCAGCTGTGGGCAGAGGTCATGCCATGTGGGCAACCTAGCAGCTAAATGCTGATGGGTATGGCTGTGACCAGGTGGGGGAGGTCCCTCCTAATTGGATACCCCATGTCTAGAGAAGAGGCCCATTGGCAGTAAGGGCTTCTCACACTTGAAGACCCCAAACTGCCTTTTAAATTGACCTTCCTCCCACCCCCCTCAGCGGGGTCTGCATGACTAGCCCTGGTGAACGAGCCTTGCTTACCTTCACTGCAGACTCCGGTAGTGATCTAGTGCAGTCTGGGCTTACTGCAGTACTGCAAGTGGCCTCCGCTCCCAGTGGTACTCCTGATGCCAATCAGTTTGGCAATTACTTAGACCGGGCTCTATGGTAAGGCTATTGTGCGGTTGCCACTGGATCTCCCATTAAAATTCACCACCTGTAATAGCAGATACTATTTTTATGCACCTTTTCAATCATGTCCAAGGTGGTGGCATGGTTGCACACTGCTACATCACAATGCCAGGGATTTGGGTTAAATTCCAGCCTTGGGTCACTGTCTGTGTGGAGTTTGTATGTTCTCCCTGTGTCTGTGTGGGTTTCCTCCAGGTGCTCCGGTTTCCTCCCACAGTTCAAAGATGTGCAGGTGGATTGACTGTGCAAAATTGCCCATTAGTGTCCAAAGGGTTAGGTGGGGTTGTTGGGTTACAGGGATGGGGTGGAGGCTTGGGCCTCTACAAGTGCTCACCCAGATTCCGAAGCCCAGTAATTACCCCTTATTCAGGAAATCACTTGGAATGACTGTTAATTGTCAGAGAGGCAGTTTCTGTCAACTGAAAATGAAATGAAATGAAAATCGCTTATTGTCACAAGTAGGCTTCAAATGAAGTTACTGTGAAAAGCCCCTAGTCGCCACATTCCGGCGCCTGTTCGGGGAGGCTGTTACAGGAATCAAACCGTGCTGCTGGCCTGCCTTGGTCTGCTTTTAAAGCCAGCGATTTAGCCCTGTGCTAAACAGCCCTGTTGACGAACTTGCAGTTTTTTCAAAGTCCTAAGTGATAAAGATAAACATTAAATTAAATTTGAGACTAACTCACCCACTACTTTCCGAGTATTCCATCCCCCACCACACTCCCGACCTTACAATCTATCTTCAATGCTATCAGTTTATGACAACACTGTGAAACCAGTCATGGTGGTATAAAGCAACTTATTTTTATTGAAAATATTTTTACTGAAGTTTCATTTTATAAAACACAATTTACAAACACTGAACTTTAAAGAGAGAAAAATACCCCAGCCAGAAACCCTCCCCAACCCACTGACTGGTACCAATTCCTAAAGATAAAAGACAAAGGTTGCCACCTCCACCTGGCCTGGGTCCAGGACCCACCCAAGACAACCATCAACCCTTCCCCGAGGACAAGATACTTAAAACCCCTTAGTCCCAGTCAGATCCCCAACCCCCCTGCCCCCCATTTCCCTCAAAAGAGCTTTCCAGAAAAAAGACTCCTTTCCTCTTCTCCCCCCCCCCGCCCCCTCTCCCCCCTCCTGCACCCCAAACAAATAAGCTAGGCTCACTGAATCTTGCTCAGGCAGGTCCAACAGGTAGCAACTGCTCCCCCCTCCCCCACCTCGCTCCGTTCACTAGTTAAAACCTTACAGCTAGCTACGGTAACCGTCCACCCAGGGTGTATGCCCACAAAGAAAAATAAAGCCTCCAAGCCTATATCGGTTATGGATGAGTAACCAAAGCGCTTACAATACTTAAATTCCACCAGGGGGCCATATATTCCCCATTCCGTTGCCCTGACCACTATCCTCCCCCAACAACCGTAGCGCCCTCAATCCCAAACGTCGAATAGATACTACCCACAACCCCTCCCAAACCAACCCCTCCCCACTGTCTCTATTAAATCCATTCAATCAAGTCCAAGTCCATGTTCCTTGACAAAAGCTTCTGCCTCCGCCGATGTATTGGAAAAATGAAATTTCTGCCGAAAAGCCTTGCTGGGTACACCTCTCCAAACCTACTGCACTCCTGAATAGCGCTGATTTTGCTTTATTAAAAGCTGCATGCCGCTTCGCCAACTCCGCTCCGACATCTTGGTATATCCTGATGATGCTTTGTTCCTGCCTCGAGTCCTGATTCACTTTGGCCCATTGCAGAACCCGCTACTTCTTCTGGAAGCTGTGGAATCCAAAAATCACCGTCCACAGCGGCTCATTCGCCCGAGGCTGATGGGCCTGAACCACCTCTGGAGGGGACAATCACCTGTCTCTGCCCAAAAGCTTGGCAAACATCTGAGAAAAGTACTCAGTCGCCTTCGGGCCTGCACACCCTCAGGTAATCCCATGATTCTGAAGTTCCATCTCCTCGACTGGTTCGCCACGTCATTCACCTTTTCCCTCAGAGACTTGTTCCTCTCCTCTCAGCTTCCAATGATATTATTCAATTCCAATGCCGCTAAAAGGCCGCCTCCACACTCTTCAGCACCTGTCCATGCTTCTTCAGTCTCCAAGGTCTTTTCCAGCTTCTGCCGAATCGGCCCAAGGACCTCCTCAATTGACCGCTTAAGGGTTTCCATCATCACTCTGCCCTGCACCTCAAAATGCTTCGCAAACTGTTTTTCAAACTCCTGCGCTATCACCTCAGTCAGCGTTTACACATAATATGAGCAGTCACACCCAAGGCTTGGTCTCCCACCTTCCCTCCTGCTGAGCTTTGTGGGCTTCCTGGCTCTGTCAAAGGATTGTCCTCTGTAATCTTCTTGCCACCAACTTTCTTCTTAGATTTTGACATATTTTCAATGCCAAATTCCTTATCTCATACGATGGGCCGGTATTGGTGACCAAAATCCCTGGGAACCGTGTTTAAAAAGTCCAACAAACATAAACCATAGTTTATGTACTTCTTGTCGCTCTCCATGTGGGTGCTTCGGTACACTGTCGTGCAGTTGGGTGATGTGACATACTAAATATGTATACTTATACACTACAATATAGTTCCTAAATCATTTTGGACTACTTTGCTGCCTTGCGTGCCACCGTCTCCCACTAGTCGCCACCGGAAATCCGCAACTAATTTTTAGACAACTTAACATTTTACTGTTTGGTTTGGTTGTCCACATGAATCATTTCAACTTGTGGCCTGGCAAACATAAGGGGACATCAGTTATAGTAGTCCAAAATGATTTAGGAACTATATTGTAGTGTATAAGTATACATATTTAGTATGTCACATCACCCAACTGCACGACAGTGTACCGAAGCACCCACATGGAGAGCGACAAGAAGTACAGTTAATTAAAGATCTCGTTATTGGGCCTAAATGTGTGATTATTTCAGATTTCTGGGAACCACAGTACAAAACAGGTGGCAGCAGGTGTTTGTGAATAAAATCCAAACATTAGAAACATAACAAATGCTGAATTAAATGCAGAAAGAAAACCTGAATTAATGCCAGGAAGAGAAAAAAACCTTTGAGTGAATCATGCAAAAACAAAATGGCTGCCTCTGCAGCTCCAATTCAGGATAAGGTGCAGATTGACATTCATTGGCTTTCCAAAAGGCACTGGTGAAGAGGAACGGTCAGTTACATTTGTTTGTGGACAGGAGAGAATGTTTTAGATCTGGGAGATAAAACTTTTGAGAACTTTATCACAGGTTCGCAGCCGAAGTCAAACCAATGATATGATTTTCAGAGCCCGAGGCAGGAATCAGGTGAACCTGTTGAAAATAGAGATTGAGAAATGTAGCCAGTAAGTGTGAATTCAAGGAAACCGATAAAAGGCTATGGATCTGCCCATCTGGGACACCGCATACCCTTAGGTACGAAAAGCTCTGTTCAATAAGACTTGAACTGATAATATTGCAGCATGTGGACACTGCCAGGTAACATGAAGCCATGAGTAGAGAGTTGAAGATGCTGGGTGCCATTTAGCAGCTGTGTTGCGCCCGGTGCAGGTCCGGGCATATGGGTCAAATAGTGGGAGAGGCAAAAATTGGGATCCGTGCCAGGCACGAGTCGGTTTGCGATCTAACCAGCCTGTTTTCGGTGGCGGGTTCTAGATCCCGCGAGATACCAATTAAGACCAATCTCCATCTCATTAGTAAGACAGAAGTCCAATCTAACGGCCTCCTGGGGACTATCCGGCTCCCCAGCGATTGGTCACGGGGGCACTGTTTAGCACTCCTATTTAAAAATGGGGGAGCTGAGTAGCCATTTCCATTTCCCGGCATGCAGACCGGGGCACTGGAGCTGCTGCCGCAGTGCTCGGGGGGAGATGAGGGACCCCTCGGGGGAGGGGGGATGGGGGTGTGTTGTGCGGGCCTGATTGGGAGGGGGTGCTGGCGTCATAGGTCAGGGGTTGTCTCTGGACTGGGGGTGAGGGCCTAGGCATTTGCAGGGCCAACCGTCAATATTGTATGTACTCATAGCACGGGCTGCCTGTTGGTCCCACCAAACACCTCCAGGACAGAGCACTGTTCTTGGTTCTATGCTGATGGTCATTTTAACTTCCTTTGGCTGTGAGCAGCCTGTGTCTGCACAGTTCAATGTTACTGCTAATAAGGGATTGTATTGTTAGTTGTGAGAGCACTTCACAGCTCTCAAATAGATTCTCGTGGAAATATGTGCCATGTCTCATGCCTTGAGGCACTAAGTGCCGTTAAATACGGCCACGATCTCGCTGATGAGGCAGTCGGGAAACACTTAAGAAACTACCCAAAATGACACTGAACTTATTCCATTAAATTGCGCCCAATGCCTTAATACACTGTTCTTCAAAATCAGGGGCGCGACCTGCAGGTGGGTCGCAGGCGGGTGTCGGGAAGGTAGCGGAGCCGTTGTCCGCGGCGCTCCTGATCGCGCAAATCCCCACGCAGCAGCCGGCTTTTCATAACGCCGGCTGCAAGCGGCCGCGAACATGTTAAAAAGAAATTCAGCCGCATTGCGCATGCGCGCACGATGATCGGCGCACATGCGCAAATGCGTATGCGCGCCGATCACCAGGCACACATGCGCAGTGCGGCCGCTATTTTTTTAAACGGTTGCAGCTTTTTGTTTTACAAGTTCTGCAGTGGTTTTTATTCATTTATTTTATTCATTTAATTTTTATTTTTTTCATTTAATTTATTCTTTTTTTTTTACAAGTTCGGGGAGGGGTTTTATTTGATAAAATTTGACAGGAAAAAAATTCAGAACTTTGGACAGATGGAGTCTCCATACTTTCCAACACCAGAAAGAAGGCTTCACCTTCATCCAACAGGTTCCATTGGAGGAGCATGTACGAGGGCCAAAGGGACCCAAAACCATTTCCTCCATTTTTGTCAGCAGCAAACAAGGTAAGAGAAGATGGTGGGTCGCACAGGTCGGCTGGCGTGGGTCGCGAAGGTCGGCCGGCGTGGGTCGCGAAGGTCAGCCAGGTTGGGTCCTGAAAGTTGACCGGTTGGTAAAAATGGGTCCCCGGAAAAACAGTTTGAAGAACACTGCCTCAATAAGCTTCAGCAACATAGCTAAATGAACTCTTGACATTAGACTACATTCATTTTTAAATTTTAACATTTTGGAAGCTCTCCTCACACTTATCTGCCTATAAACACTGCACCATGTAATTTGGATGGCTGTATTCAGCTATCGTTCAACGGCAAGTTGTTGAATATTTCACAAGTACTTTTCCAGTGTGTTGAACATTTCTGGAATGATGAAAATCTGTTATTTTGAATTCTTCATAAATCAATGTGACAGAGCCTCAAAATTATTGGGTGACAGTGTGTTTGCTTAACTATATTTTATGATTGTTATGACAAATGCTGACTTCTTCAGTGCTATAGTCATTCTATTTTGGGTTAATTTATAATTTTTCCTTTTG
This sequence comes from Scyliorhinus torazame, assembly GCF_047496885.1. NCBI lineage: Eukaryota > Metazoa > Chordata > Chondrichthyes > Carcharhiniformes > Scyliorhinidae > Scyliorhinus > Scyliorhinus torazame. The sequence goes on from NC_092715.1 coordinate 78,895,705, forward strand.
ATCTTTTTTTCACCAGCTGAGTTTTAATGTTTTGCACTACTATGTGATTGGTTATGTCTTTTAAGAACCAAGTTTGAAAAGACCCTCTTCAAATATACTTTGTAAGATTGTACCAGAACTTCCCACCTTGGTAGATAGCCCCCACATCATTTCTGTTCTGCTTTAAAATAATAAGCATTTTCCTTGAAAAGAATTGGCTGTTGGTTAATGAAGTAAGGATGATGCTCGTTTGCAGCAGTTTGCCATGCAAAGCCCCATAGGAGAATCTTCTTAAGGTGTTTTAGTATTTGTAGGTGAAGGGCGGAAGAGATGTCTGTGAGGTAACTTAACAGTGATACCGGCTAAGTTTGCTTAAATACTGTGGAATAAATATTTGCTTGGTTTGATAAATATTTGCTTCCAGAACTGCGGAAATCAATGCAAGATTTTCTTTCTGTTGAGAGTGTCAAAATATTATCCAGCTGTATTGCATTAATAGATTGAGCACATTGCACCAGTAATATGAAAAATGGATTTGTATCTGCGTCACTAAAAAAAATACTTTAATGGAGATAACATTGATCTAAGAAGCGCTGTTAAATTTCTTCATCACCTCCAGCACTCGCCCATCAGCAATTCCCTGCTTCCTAACTCTGCCCGTGTGCACAAAATTCAAAATGTTGCCCCCATCTCTGCACCACATACATATTCCCCGCTGTTTTGTTCTCGATTTCGAAAAAATTGAATGATCGGTGGAGATTTTGTGTAACTGGAAATGGCTAAGTAACTTTTAGCTGATACTTCTCTCTGCTTGTTTTCAGGAGTTGGGAGACTGGGGTTTGGAGGACGGAAGTCCTGGGACTTGGAAAGGAAGGAAGAAAATAATTTATCTCACTGGACTAAAAGTTAGATTGATCCTATTTTTGGGCACGGAGTTGTGATACTCGGTCAGTCTGTACCCACTCCCATTGAGGCAGGCGGCATTCAAACTTTGTACTTCCTGTTCATTTAAATGATTGCAGGATTGTCGTGTTCAGCCAAGAACGACCTGCACTGGCTGGTTGAATGCTCAATGGAGCAAAGCAGTGTGAATGGTTACCACTTGTCCCAGTTAGCTTGCTTCTCTTTTTGCAAACTGCCCCCTGTAAAGCAGTGCTGCGCTAATTAGAAGGAAGCGACTGCTGATTACCAGTGGTGCAAATGGATATAAAGAGGACAGCCAAGAGGCAGGGCTTGTGGAATTTCAGATATAGCACTGGAGGCCTTAAGTCCAGGAGATTGAGAGGAGGAGGGAAGTGCCGTGCTAGGTACACTGGTCTGACACTGGCTACAACTGGATGCAGTTTAGATCAGAAAGATACTCCAGACCTTGAAGTTAGTTCAATCAGGTTTATTGAACTAATAGCACAGTTAGCACAGTTCTCTGTGAGTTCGACTCTCTGCTAACTTAAGTGTAGTTACTCTGTCTGACTGAACCAGACTAGCTCTTAGCCACGTGGTGGAGTTGTGAGATTGTAACAACACCCTTGACTGACTCGCTAGATGTTCATCAGTGGAAAGAGGCGGAGTGTGAGTGCCTCGTGTCTTTTATAATCAGATCCCACCCCTGAGTGTCTTGCCTGCTTATTGGTCATGTCCTGTTCTCTGTGTCCATTCGCTGCTTGTCTGTATATCATTATGTGTGTGTCTGCATATCATGACATCATCCCTTTTTTAATGTTTGGATGACATATGTGAGTGTATTTACAAGAATAGGCCAATATTAACATATATACATGCAGTGGATGTGAACATATGTACATGTGAAAACAGCTGTCTAATGCGAGAACACAGAACAAAGCAAACAGAACAAATGTTCATAAGCCCAGTCTCTGTGGCTTGCGTCTGATCCTGGTCGACCGCCGGAGAGGTGGTGGTGGGGACGACAGTGCCTTGATGGGCGGGATTGAAGCCTGACTGGTGGCCTCGTGAGTCGAGGTATCAGGAGGTGGCAAAACAATAGAAGGAAACGGAGAAGAATGTGGTTGCGGGCAGGTAACTTTGCGCAGTGCCCGTCTGTTTCATCGCACAACAGAACCATCAGCCAGACGCACAACATACGAGCGAGGGGCAGCGTGTCGAACAACGACAGCTGGAGCTGACGACCCTCCATTAGGGATCTTAACCCGAACAGTGTCTGACGGGATAACACGGGCAAATCGGTGGCATGAGCATCATAGCCCTGTTTTTCCGGTCTCGGAGTTGCTGCACCTTCTGCAGCACCGGGAGGTGATCCAGGTTGGGCACGTGTATGGCTGGAAGTGTCGTTCGCAGATCCCTGTTCATCAGCAGTTGAGCCGGCGACATTCCAGTGGACAGTGGGGTTGCCCTGTACGCAAGCAGCGCAAGGTGAATGTCAGACGCAGAATCCGCGGCCTTGCAGATGAGCTGCTTCACTATGTGCATGCCTTTCTCAACTTTTAAGTTTGACTGCGGATAGTGTGGGCTGGAAGTGACGTGTTTGAACTGATAAGACTGGGCAAACAGAGACCATTCATGGCTGCTGAAGCACGGGCCATTGTCACTCATGACAGTGAGTGGGATACCATGCCTGGAGAATGTCTCCTTCTAGGCCTTGATGACGGTCCGAGATGTGAGGTCTGAGAGCTTCACGACTTCAGGGTAATTGGAAAAGTAATCAGTGATTAACATGTAATCATGACCATTTGCATGAAAGAGGTCGATGCCAGCCTTGGACCACGGAGAGGTTTCGATTTCATGCTGCTGAAGCGTCTCCTTACTCTGCGCTGGCTGGAAGCGTTGACAGGTCGCACAGTTAAGGACCATGTTCGCGATGTCCTGGCTGATCCCGGGCCAGTAGACAGCCTGCCTCACTCTGTGTCTGCACTTTTCTACACCCAGGTGGCCCTCATGGATTTGATGGAGCACCAAGCTCTGGAGACTATGTGGAATTACAATCCGGTCCAGTTTGAGGAGGATACCATCAACCACCGTCAGGTCGTCCTTTACATTGAAAAATTGAGGGCTCTTTTTGCTCTTTTTGCCAGACATTGGCTAGGTGTTGCATAACACGCTGCAAGAGGAGGTCTTTGGCTGTCTCCTCACGGATACAAATCACCTTCTCATCAGATGCCGGGAGGGTGCTAGCACACAGCTGCACCTGTGACTCAACCTGTGACTCAATTTGCCGGATGACGTTCAGTGGTTCACTAGGCATGGTGATGGAGCGGGACAGTGTATCGGAAATGATAAGACCATAAGACCATAAGACATAGGAGCGGAAGTAAGGCCATTCGGCCCATCGAGTCCACTCCACCATTCAATCATGGCTGATTTCAACTCCATTTACCCGCTCTCTCTCCATAGCCCTTAATTCCTCGAGAAATCAAGAATTTATCAACTTCTGTCTTAAAGACACTCAACGTCCCGGCCTCCACCGCCCTCTGTGGCAATGAACTCCACAGACCCACCACTCTCTGGCTGAAGAAATTTCTCCTCATCTCTGTTCGAAAGTGGCTCCCTTTTATTCTAAGGCTGTGCCCCCGGGTCCTAGTCTCCCCTGCTAATGGAAACAACTTCCCTACGTCCACCCTATCTAAGCCATTCATTATCTTGTAAGTTTCTATTAGATCTCCCCTCAACCTCTTAAACTCCAATGAATACAATCCCAGGATCCTCAGACGTTCATCTTATGTTAGGCCTACCATTCCTGGAATCATCCGTGTGAATCTCCGCTGGACCCGCTCCAGTGCCAGTATGTCCTTCCTGAGGTGTGGGGCCCAAAATTGCTCACAGTATTCTAAATGGGGCCTAACTAATGCTTTATAAAGCTTCAGAAATACATCCCTGCTTTTATATTCCAAGCCTCTTGAGATAAATGACAACATTGCATTTGCTTTCTTAATTACGGACTCAACCTGCAAGTTTACCTTTAGAGAATCCTGGACTAGGACTCCCAAGTCCCTTTGCACTTCAGCATTATGAATTTTGTCACTGTTTAGAAAATAGTCCATGCCTCTATTCTTTTTTCCAAAGTGCAAGACCTCGCACTTGCCCACGTTGAATTTCATCAGCCATTTCTTGGACCACTCTCCTAAACTGTCTAAATCTTTCTGCAGCCTCCCCACCTCCTCCATACTACCTGCCCCTCCACCTACCTTTGTATCATCGGCAAACTTAGCCAGAATGATGAGCTTCTTGCCAGGCGTGTAGACCAGGTCAAAGTTGTACCTTCTGAGTTTGAGGAGGATGCGCTGCAACCGAGGCGTCATGTCATTAAGGTCCTTGTGGATAATGTGGACAAGGGGCCCGTGATCCGTCTCGACTGTGAATGTCGGCAGGCCGTAGACGTAGTCGTGAAACTTGAGAATGCCAGTGAGAAGGCCCAGGCATTCCTTCTCGATTTGTGCATACCTTCGTTCGGTGGGCGTCATTGCCCTTGATGCGTCGGCAACCGGTGCCCAGGATGAAGTGTAATCTCATTGCAGCAGGACTGCACCGATGCCATCCTGGCTTGCATCTGTCAAAATTTTTGTTTCCCTGTCTGGGTCGAAAAATGCCAATACGGGTGCAGTGGTGAGCTTGGCTTTCAGCTCCAACCACTCTGCCTGATGGGCCGCCTTCCACTCGAAGGCAGTGGACTTCTTCACTAGGTTTCGTAGGGCTGTGGTGTGTGAGGCCATGTTTGGAATGAACTTGCCCAGAAAATTGACCATGCCCAGGAAGCGCAATACCGCCTTCTTGTCTTCCGGGACCTTCATGGCTGCGATGGCCTTGATCTTGTCTGTGTCGGGGCACACGCCTTGCTGAGAGATCTGGTCTCCTAGGAACTTGAGTGTTGACATGCCAAAGCAACATTTGGCCCTGTTCAGTTACAGGCCATTGGCGTGGACACGGTGGAAAACTTGCTGGAGATGGGAAACATGCTCCTCAGGGGTCGTGGACCATATGATGACATCATCCACGTACACACTAACCCCTTCGATGCCCTCCATCATTGCTCCATGATGCGATGAAATATCTCCGATGCCAAGACGATGCCGAACAGCATACGGTTATAGCAGTACCTGCCAAATGATATGTTGAAGGTGTAGAGCCGTCTGCTGGACTCATCCAGCTGGATTTGCCAGAATCCATGTGATGCATCTAACTTCGTGAAAAACTGTGCATGTGCCATCTCACTGGTGAGTTCCTCCCACTTCGGGGTGGGGTAGTGTTCACGCATTATATTCTAGTTGAGATCCTTGGGATCAATGCAGATGCGCAGGTCTCCAGAGGATTTTTTAACCACCACCATCTAGCTGACCCAGTCAGTCGGTTCCGTTACCCTAGAAATGATCCCCTGCTGCTGCAGCTCCTTGAGCTGTTCCTTCAGGCGCTCCTTCAGCGGATCGGGGACCCGGCATGGTGCATGGACCACTGGCTTGGCATCAGGTCGCAGTAGGATCTTGTACCGATATGGCAAAGTGCCCATCCCGTCAAACACATCTGGATACTGAGCGAGGATGTCGTTAATGCCAGCTTGAAGATCCATGTTGGAGGGTGTCGTTGAATAAACCCGCTGCACCAAGTTTAGCTTTTTGCAGGCATGCGCGCCCAGTAGGGATGCCCTGTCCGGCTTGACAATTTCAAACCTTAGCCATGCATGGGTACTCCGGTTGGAGACGAGTAGATGGAAGGACCCCAGTGCCGTAATGGCATTACCGTTATAGTCCAGGAGCTGGCAAGCTGCCGGAGGACCTTGGGGGGTTTCTTGATGCGTTTGAAGTCTGTCTGAGAGGAGGTTGGCAGAAGCACCTCTGTCCAGTTTGAACTGCATGGAGCAGCGGTTGACCTGCATCACCGCACGCCATTCATCCTCCGAATCCACAGCGAGGATGGACTGAATGCGAGATGAGTTAGGTGTGGTATGTTCACGTGTGGTAATGATGCCCACTCGGTAGGCGGACTCCAGGCACTCGTCCTCTGGATCCGTTGTACTGCCAGGATCAGAATCCTGTAATAGCCGTTGCACATTCTGGACGCGCAGTCGTCGGAATTCGGAGCGCTGGCCTCTGACTGGTGGTGCAGACATGCACAAGGCTGCATAGTGTCCAGGCTTCCTGCAGTTTAATCATCGCCTGCCTATTGCAGGGCAGTGTCCCTTTAAGTGGGCGTTGCCACAGTTCTGGCACGTCATGTCGTCGGCGTCGTGATGCGGTGTACGTCATCGCACATGCGCAGTGCGGTTGGCAGATGTCTGCACCTGCGCAGTGTGGGTGTCAGCCGCTTCGTTATCCCGCTTGCATCGCGCATGCGTGGAGCTCCGGGAAAAGCGCGCGAGATGGCCGCTGTCTTCAATGCTGAGGCGCTGCATCCGGGAGATGGCCTGCACACTCACTGCCTCGTGGGAGGCAAGTTTCTCATTTTCAGCCGATTTGTATTGGGAATACCGATTTTGTGCGTGCTCATGCACTGTACATGTTTCAATCGCGACTGGCAGGGTCATATGCTTGATTTTTAAGAGCTGTTCTCAGAGGATCAGAGTGAACTCCAAACACGATTTGGTCTCTGATCATGGAGTCAGCAATATCACCAAAGTTGCAGGACAGCGCTAGCCGGCGGAGGCTAGTTAAGAAGGCATTGAAAGATTCATCTTTACCTTGAAGACGTTTGAATATGTAGCGCTTGAAGATTTCATTGGTGTCCACTTCACAGGGACTATCGAACTTGTCCAGGATGGTCTGAAACTTTGTCTTGTCCTAGCCTTCGGTGAAGTTAAACGAGTTGAAGAGTTCGATGGCTTGATCACCTGCTGTTGGGAGGAGAAGCGCAATCTTTCTTGCATCAGACGCACCCTCGAGGTCTGAGGCTTCGATGTACAGCAGAAACCTTTGCTTGAATATCCGCCAGTGGGCACTGAGATTGCCGGAGGTCCTGAGCTGGTGAGGAGCCTGAATCTTCTCCATGGTGCCAGGATACATTTGCTGGTCGTTACGGAACAGACTGAGGTAAGCCACCTTAAATTAGTAGTCTCCTGGTATCATGTCATGTTAGGTACACTGGTAAAACACTGGCTGCAACTGGATGCAACTTAGATCAGAAAGATACTCCAGACCTTGAAGTTAGTTCAATCAGGTTTATTGAACTAATAGCACAGTTAGCACAGTTCTCTGTGAGTTCGACTCTCTGCTAACTTAAGTGTAGTTACTCTGTCTGACTGAACCAGACTAGCTCTTAGCCACGTGGTGGAGTTGTGAGATTGTAACAACACCCTTGACAGACTCTTTAGATGTTCATCAGTGGAAAGAGGCAGAGTGTGAGTGTCTCGTGTCTTTTATAGTCAGATCCCACCCCTGAGTGTCCTGCCTGCTTATTGGTCATGTCCTGTTCTCTGTGTCCATTAACTGCTTGTATATCATTATGTGTGTCTGCATATCATGACTGGAAGCTCTGTTTCTGCTGAGCACCAGGAAGTCCTCGGAGCTTTTGGCCAAAGGGGTAAATCCCAAAGTCTAACCCGAGAAGTACTGCAATTACTTTGCGTGGGCGGTTAAGGTCAGTGAATTTATCTTCACTTGATATCTCCAACCTACCACACCACCAACTTCTCACACTGCTCAAAGCACTGCATCCCCATCACTCACCCATCAGCAACCCTAAGCAGCCACGTCAGTCATGCTTCCGAGTAAGAAGGTTGTGGTCTCAAGTCCCATTCGAGATTTGAACACAACAATGTAGGCTGATCATTCCAGTGGAATACTGAGAAAGGTTTGAGGGGCCACCTATTACAAGAGTAAATTAAAGCCCCATCAGCTCTTAAGATAGATTTGAAGAGCAGGGGAGTTATTCTGGGCATTCCAGAAAACGGTTATCTCTCCATCAACAACACAAAAACAGCTTATATGGTCCTTACTACATTGTTTTTTGTGGGAACTTGCTGTGCTCAATTTGGCATTTATTACATTACAACAGGATTTGCACTTTAAAAGTAATTCATTGGCTAAACATACTTTGAGATGTCCTGAAGTTGTGAAAGATGCCTTATAAATACAAGTCTTTTTTGTTGTTGTTCTTGTTGGCCAGGACTCCAGCCTAACATTCAGATGATTCACCTCATCCTCACATACTTACCAATGATGCCATCCTCACATCCACCTCTTATTCTTTCCATATATCTCCAGCTATTCAACAGGCACATCACCACCCACACACAGTGCTACACACTTATTGACATTCTTCCATGCCTCTTGCAGGACAAGATGGCTCATAATTACAGAGAGAAGAGCAGAATTGGAGGCAGATGGGCATGCCTGCATTACATAGGCCTGCTGGAGGAGACTGTGCTCAGCATTCTGGCTATCATAGAGGCAGTTGCATCCACTGAACACATTCAGGACGATGGAATGTTCCTGTCTTATGACGCTTGTCAAATGCCACCTTATTTTAATCCTGCTCTCTGGCCTAAAGTGCACGCTGCAGATAGCATGATAGTGGAACTCTTGCATTTCAGCCTACCCCCTCTCCTCCCCACTCCTTCATAGCAGTGGCTGACAGGAGACTGCTGGTTAGTGTACGTATCGAGGTAATTGATGTGTTGGGACACTTGCCAGACAGGTTGTTGCCAAGAAGCATGGGGGAGCCTGAATCCAGCATTACACAGGGCTTGGAACTTATCCTTTTCAGAGTAAAAGTGGCGGCCAACTCTATGGGAGCACTTGCGGACTCAGCTGTGATGCAGCAACTGAGACTAAACCAGACTATTTGCAATGTTGGTGTCACGTTTGACCTCAAGATGAGCTTCTGACTACATGTTCACAGCATCATCACAACCAACTGATTCCACCTTCGTATCAGTTTAAGTTTTAGGTATGTCTGGTGTTGCTCCTGGTATGCCCTCCTGCACTCTTCATTGAACCAAGGTTGATCCCCTGGCTTTTGATGGTAATGCTAGAGTGGGAAATATGCCGGGCAATGAGGTTACAGATTGTGGCTAAGTACAATTCTGCTGCTGATGGCGTACAGTGTCTCATGGTTGCTAAGTCTTGAGTTTCTAGATCTGTTTGAAGTCTATCCCATTTAGCATGGTGGTAGTGCCACACAACACAATGTATGGTATGCCCAATGTGACGATGGGACTTTATCTCCACAAGGACGTGCGGTGGTCACTCCTTCCGATACTGTCATTGACAGATGCATCTGTAGAAGGCAGGTTGGTGAGGTTGAGGTCAAGTATGTTTTCTCTCTTGTTGGTTCTCTCACCACTGCTGCAGTCTTGGTCTACAGCTATGTCCTTTAGGACCCGGCCAGCTCGGTCTGTGGTGGTACTACCAAGCCACTCTAGGTGATGGACATTGAAATCCCCCACCCAGAGTATATTCTGCACCCTTTCCATCCTTGCTGCTTCCTCCAAGTATTGTTTAACGTGGAGGCGTACTGGTTCATCAACTGAGGAGGGATGGTATATGGTAATCAGCAGGAGGTTTCCATACCCGTGTTTGACCTGGTGCCATGAGACTTCATGGAGTGCACAGCTGATGTTGAGGACTCACAGGACAACTTGTATACCACTGTGCCTCTACCTCTGCTGGGCGTGTCCTGCAAGTGAGACAGGAAATATCCAGGAATAGTAATGGGGTTGCCTGAACATTATCTGCAATTAATGATTCAGTGAGTATGACTGTCAGGCTGCTGCGTGAGTTTGCTTATTATCGAGAGTAGACTGATGGGTCAGTAATTTACCAGGTTGGGTTTGTGCTGCTCTTTGTGTACAGGATATACCTGGGCAGTGTTATGCATCAGAGAATACATTTCTGCTGGTTGTGCGTTATGCAATGGGTAATGACGCCAGCAGAGTGTTGCGCGGGCTTTGGATAAATCTTGATTGTATGAGCAACACCCTTAATAAACCTCTCATCACGTTTTACAAGAACAGAAAGTGTGGGCACCTCCATAGCTTTTCTCTTTGCGGTAGCAAAGAAATATAACAGAAGAGAAAATTGGCGACGAGGATTTGGACCAGAAAAACCTGGCGACGAGGATTGCGTCAAAAAATATCCCTGGAAAGAAGATTTAATTGACTAACTGGGACAGCATCGGGTACAACAGAAGATTCTTGGGGCCGGGCTTAAACATACAAATGTCGGGTGAAGCACTGCTACCGATGCAGAAGGTTGAAATACATTTTTGACTCAACTGTGAGTAAGAAGACCGACAGTAAGGGAAGACTTGCCTGCACTGAAGTGACTGGGGTGTGTGCTGCAGGGGCCACATGTGGCGAAGCTACACTGGTTGCGGGGAATTGGGATTTTGAAGTCTGCCGATTCTTCACGGGCCACCACTCAGGCGAGAAAGTAGAAATAAAGTCAGGCAAAGGGGGGAAAAAAATCCAGGTTGCTTGTTCAAGCGATGATTTGTGCCATACTTTCCAACACAATCAGAAGGGAGGAAGTGTAGACCCTCAGAGCTGGGATCCATAAATGGCTTAACAAGCGGGCACCAGGGACATATTTGATGAAGATTATAAAACAGGGAATTCATATGAAGAAAAATAGCAATTGTTTGTATGGGGTATGGATGAGTGACATGGCAGAGTTACTGCACCTAGAGGCATGGAAAAGGGGTTCTTCTCGGGATGGAGGCCATTCACCGAATCCTTTTAAGAGTGGTCAAACATCAGCGTCGGATGCCGGGGGTGGATATGGGGGGTTTGTTTTTCTTCTTTTTGGGGATTGTTATTAAAATCAAAAAGGGGGAGGCAGAAGGAGTGGGCTAGGAAGAGGAGACGTGGGGGGGGGGGGAGGGAGGGGTATTAGGATGAATTTACTGTTTGATGAGTATTGGTGTTGCTATTTTTCTCTTTCATGTATATATTTCTAAAATGCCTCTTAAAAATATTTTTTTTTAAAACACAATTCAACAATCTAGTCCTGTATCCCAATTAGTAGATGAAGCTCAAATTCACTTGAAAGTCAACACAATTGAGCTATAGCAAGAGTTAAAGCAAGGTGTTTTGTCAATGCAAGGTGCTCAACAATGTTTTGGGGATAGCCAAAACCTGAGGGTCATGAAATTAAAATGGAAGTGGAAATGGATGCAGCAGTACTGTTAATACCAGAGCCAATTTATCATCAAAAATTGAAGCATCTGCCTTAAAAACCGTCAAATGTGGGACTTACGGTGACGGCGGGCGGGAGGCGGCCGCACAATGGAGGGCTCCCGTTCGGGAACGGCATTTTCGGGGCTTTAAGCCCGGTCCCAGGGTCCGCGGAGGCGACAGAAGCAGGGAGAAGGCACGGAGAAGGCACAGTGAAGACACAGGAGGAAAAAAAGAACAAAGAAAAATGTTGAGGGTGAGCAAGAAAACGGCCGAAAAAAACCCAGCTGAAGGTCCGTCGGGGAGTGGAAAGGTCACCGCAGTGTCACCAAGGAAAATGGAGGCTGGAGCACCAGGGAAGGCCGCACTGCTTACGGCTGAAGAAATAACTAAGGTGATGGCTGCGGAATTTGAAAAGCAGTTGGCGCAGATTGTGAAATGCATGGAGAGTGTGAGGAAGGAGATGAGGGAGGTTTTGAGTGTGCTGGTGGAGGAGGCGGTTTCCCCGGCGAGGACGGAGGTGGCGAGCGCAGTGGCGGAGGTGCGAGAGCAAGGGGAGGCGCTGAAGGAAGTGGAGGAGACGTTATTGCAGCACGGTGATCAACTTGCCTCGATGGGGAAAGAGATGCGGAAGGTGATGGATACTAACAAGGATCTGCGAGGAAAAATAGACGACCTAGAAAACAGATCCAGGCGACAGAATTTGAGGATTGTGGGGCTGCCTGAAGGAGTTGAAGGACCGAAGCCGACTGAGTATTTTGCCGCGATGCTGGCAAAACTATTGGGGGAGGGGGAGAATCCCTCCCGATATGAACTGGATCGGGTTCATCGGTCGTGGAGACCTGTACCAAAGGCGAGTGAGCCGCCAAGGGCAGTGACTCTGTGCTTCCGTAGGTACAGTGTGAAGGAGAAGGTCCTGAGCTGGGCCAAGCAGAAGCGGGTGGTGCAGTGGGCTGGAGCTGATATACGTGTATACCAGGACTTTATGGTGGAGCTGGCAAGGAGGCGGGCTGCCTTCAACCGGGTGAAGAGGGCACTGTACATTAGCAAGGTGCGGTGCGGCATTGTATATCCAGCGAAGCTGAGGGTGACGTACAAGCTCAGGGACTTTTATTTTGGAACGGCGGAAGCAGCGGAGGAATTTGCGAAAGCAGAAGGACTGTGGCAGAACTGACAAATTAAGGAATGGCCATGTGCCGATGTAACCTCATGACTGTATTTTCTTCTTTTTTGTATCACTGCGCGCGGGTGTAGAGACTAAAGGAGCCAATGTGGTATATATTTGGACAAGGGAAGGGACGGGACTTGCACTCGAAATGAGGGTTCTTTGGGGTGTAGGTGAATATGCGGGGTTTGTGTGCTAAAAGGGGATTTTTGGGCTTTCCTAGGGCCGGGCAAGTGGGAAAGGGACCCAGGCGGGGGGCCTCCACGCTGGCCAGTTTAAGCCGGCCAGTGAACGGGAGTGAGGTGGGGGGTGGGGCTGCGGCCATCGGAGCCTGGCAGAACAGGGTCCGAGTGGTCTAGCCGGGGTGGAAAGTTGGGGGGAAGGAACCGAGGTTAGGAGGAGGAGTTTTACAAGAGGCAGTGGGCGGGAGGAGCTGGAGACCTGGGGGGGTGGGGGGCGGGGGGGGGGGGAGCTGTGTAAGATTAAGGGTGACTACGGGTAATCCCTCATTCCTTTTTGTCATTTGTTTATGTAAACATACGGGTTGAGGTTTGGGGGTTGGTGGGTAGATGGGATCGTTGTTATTATGGGGGCTGACATATCTTGCTGATTATTGTTTATTGTTGATGGATGTAAATGTGGGAGAAAATGTGAAAAAGGAGGAGAATAAATTTTAAAAAAAAAAACCCGTCAAACGTGATCCGAAGGACATACACTGAAGAGGCTGTACCGTTAAAAGGATGCATTATGGTGAAAATTGAAGGAAATGGACAGATGGCAAAATTGCCTCATCGAGTTGTGGAAACTTTCATACTCTGTTTGGCAGAGCATGGTTGGCTAAGATTAGGCTTAATTCGGAAACATGAATCAATTTGTGGATTCAAAGAGCAATTTCTGAAGACATATGAGACAATGTCCAAAGATTCACTAGCCTCTGCCTGGAGTTGAGGTACACCGGAAAATCAAGCCACACAGCACATCCAAACATCTTAATGCTAGAACAGTACCATATGCCATTGGGTGTAAAGTTGAAGAAGAACTAGAAAGATTAGTACGAACAGGAGCCATTGAACTTGTTAGTAAAAGTGATTGGGCAACATCAATCGTTCCTGTATTAAAACGGGATGGCTCAGTGAGAATTTGTGGAGATTGAAAAACTACTATTATTCCAGCTTGTGTGCAGATCATTATCCATTGCCGCTGATTGAAGACTTGTTTGCTGAACTTTCTGGAGGACAGAAATTCAGTAAAATTGATCTTTGCCAGGCATATCTGCAGATGAATGTGGCTGCCAAATCACAGCCACTACTTGCCATTAGAATCGTAAAATCACTACAGTGCAGAAGGAGGCTATTTGGCCCAACTTTGCACCAACCCTCTGAAAGAGTTCTTTACTTAGGCCTACTCCCCTACCCTATCCCTGTAACCCCACCTAACCTTTAAACAATAAGAGGCAATTTAGCATGGCCAATCCACCTAACATGCACATCTTTAAACTGTGGGTGAAAACCGGAGCACCCGGAAGAAACCCACGCAGACACGGGGAGAATGTACAAATGCTACACAGGCAGTCACCCAAGGTCGGAATCGAACCAGGTCTCTGACACTGTGAGACAGCAGTGCTGACCATTGTGCCATTGTGCAACTCCCCACCCAGTGTGCCTCAGTGCTGTTTCGTTAGAGACTTCATTTTGGAATAACACCTGCGCCTGCTCTTCTTCAATGATCCATGGTTCAAAACTTAAGTGGGTTAAATGGAGTGCTATGTTACTTAGATGACATACTCATCATTGGTTCAAGTGAACAGGAACACTTTGAGAATTTGGAAGCTACCCTGACATGGTTAAAGCGCTATCCCCCAAGAGTTAAAAAAAGGAAAAGTATGACTTTTTCAAGTCTTCCATTAATTATCTTGGGTCACATTATTGACAAAGATGGTTTACATAAAGAACCAAAATAAATGTCAGCAATCTTAGCAGCACCATGCTCTCAAGATTTGACACAATTAAGGTTGTTTTTAAGATTGTTCAATTATTATGGTAAATTTGTGCTGAACGTAGCAACAGGATTGAAGCCTTTCCACAAGTTGCTATTTGACACATATGGCAGAAGAATATATGGCAGAAGAATGTGAAAATGCATACAACAAAGTGAATGAAGTTTTACGGAAGTCAGAGCTGTTGGTTCATTGTAATCCCATGATGAAGTTGTAACTTGCTTATGATGCCTCACCCAGGATTGGTGCAGTTGTCTCGCATTTTATGCCTTCAAGAGAGGAATGATCGATAGCATTTGCTTTAAGCACTCTTACATCTGGCCCTTGGTTTCTCTGCCCATCACTTTTCTTATTTACCTTTCTGTCTTTTTTTTTGTCTTTGTTTCCTCCTCCTCTGACTCCTTGCATAGGTTCCCAACCCCCTGCCATTTTAGTTTAACCCCTTCCCAACCACTCTAGCAAATACTCTCCTCCGGAAATCGCCCCGGTCCTGCCAGGTGTCCCTCTTATAGTTTGTATTGATCCCCCAGAACCGGTACCAATGCCCCAGGAATCTGAAACCCTTTCCTTCACATCTTCTCTTCAGCCACGTATTCATCTGAAATAGTCATCCTGCTATTTCTACTATGACTAGCACGTGGCACTGGTAGTAATCCTGTGATCACAACCTTTGAGATCCGACTTCTCAACTTTCTTCCTAACTCCCTGTATTTTGCTTTCAGGACATCCCTTTTTTTTAACCTATATTGTTGGTACCGATGTGAACCACGACCACTGGCTGTTCATCCACCCCCTTCAGGATGCCCTGAGGCATCCTTGTCCTTGGCACCAGGGAGGCAACATACAATCCTGGAGTCTTGTTTGCGGCCATAGAAACACCTATCTCCCCTTACAATCAAAGCCCCTGTAACTATTGCATTCCCACACTTTTTTACTCCTCCCTCTGCAGCAGATCCAACCAAGGTGCAATGGATTTAGCTGTTTCTGCTTTCCCCTGAGAGGTCATTCCTCTCAACATTATCCAAAGTCGGATATCTGTTTTGCAGGGGAATGGCCACAGGAGATTCTTGGACTGCCTGCCTCGCTCTTTTGCTCTGCCTGGTGGTCACTGTAATAAGTCCACAGAGGCAGAAGTCCCGTCATCAGAATTCCTTTTATTTACCAACCCAACAGCTAAACAACCATGACCATTCAGTCTGCTGTCTACACCGGGAGTGCAGAGGATCTGACACTCCCTGTTATATACACAGAAAGGGGTTCCCTGATTGGGCCACTAATCAGGGAACTCGTATTCTAATTGGCCAATCTCAAAGGCGTGGCCAAAGTCATTACACCCCTCCCCCCAAAGTCCGAGGAGCCCCCTGGTTCTCGTGACTCATGGGTCTCCTGATTCGTTTTTGTGATGGGTCTGGCTCCTCCACTTCGGCCTCCGACGTAGGGGGGGTATAACGACCAGGCGCCCATCTTTTCCGATGTGAGCGCCTGAGGGGCGGTTCGCCCCTTTCCTCCGGCGGCATGGGTAGAGCTGCGGCATCATCCACTGTGTCCATATCCGAGTCCGATATCCTTACCAGTGGTGTCGGAAGGGCATGAATAGTTTGTTGGGGAGGACTCTCCACGGTCCTGGTATGCTGATCTGAGTCAGCTCCAGAGGAGGAAATGAATCTGAGGCTCGCACTTGGTCCAGGTGTTTCTTTATTACAATTTTTCCCACATGTGTCTCATACGACACAGGTCCTGGCCTGGCCTTGACTGTTCCTGCTACACATGTGGGGCCATTGGCATAATTTCTGACCCATACATTCACACCCGTGTTGAACTGGCTTTCTCGGCGAGTGTTGTCGTGGCCCCTGCATTGGGCCTCTTGGTGTCGCTCTATTCTGCCACCTAAATTCGGGAATTGTAGACTCAGCCGGGTTCAGAGTCGTCTGCCCATGAGTAGCTCCGCCGGTGCTATTCCCGTTGTGTGTGGGGTTGTTCTGTAGTCAAATAGCCAGTGCGACAGTTTGGTGTCCAATGATGCTGCTGACTGTTTCTTCAACCTAACATTTAAGGTCTGGACGGCTCTCTCCGCCAAACCATTCGATGCCGGGTGGTATAGTGCCACCCTTATGTGCCGAATGCCATTCGACTTCATAAATTTTGTGAAGTCCTGGCTGGTGAAAACCGATCCATTATCCGAGACTAACACCTCTGGGATACCATGAGTTGCGAACGAGGTGTGGAGTTTTTCAATGGTAGTTGTTGAATTTGCAGAGTTCATTTTGTAGACGTCCAGCCACTTGGAATGGGCGTCTACTATTATAAAAAACATTGAACCCATAAATGGGACCGCAAAATCGACATGAAGTCGCGGCCATGGTCTACCTGGCCATTCACATGGGTGCAGCTGGGCTGTCGGTGGCACATTCTGCCCTTGTTGGCATTCTTGGCACCGACCTACCAATGCCGCTAAGTCTGTCCAGGCCCAGCCACCAGACACAGCTTCTGGCCAGCATCTTCATTTTTGAGACTCCAGGGTGCCCATGACGTGGTTCAGCCAGTATGGCTCGACGGCCTTGACTTGGAACTATTATTCGAGCCTCCCATAGCAGGATCCCATCTTCCACGGTGATCTGCTCCCTTCTGCTCCAGTAAGGGTGGAATTCCGCCTGGACCGGTCTTTCCATCTTCCCAGTTAGCACAATGTGTTTTCTTTTTGATAAAACCGGGTCCCTTTGGGTCCATAAACGAATGTTTTGTGCGGCCACTGGAAGGGTGTCCAGGAAATGTAATGTCATTACCGTTTCCTCTATTTTGGGTACTAATGGCGGGGCGTCCGGTAATGGCAGCCTGCTTAGTGAGTCGGCGTTTGCCACCCGGGTTCCTGTCTGATGCCCCAGTTGATGCTGGTACGCCGCCAGTAGTAGGTCCCAACATTGGATCCAGGCCAAAGCTATTGGTGGTATTGCTTTGTCTTCTTTCAACAAACCCAGCAATGGCTTGTGGTCTGTAATTATAGTGAATTTCCGCCCATACAAGCACTGGTGAAATTTCTTCACCACAAAGATCACAGCCAGTCCTTCCTTTCGATTTGGGCGTACTTTCGTTCTGCTGCTGCCAGCGTCCTGGAAGCAAACACTATAGGTCATTCCTGTCCGTTTTGCCCTCTGTGTGCCAAAACTGCATCAACACCATATGGAGACGCGTCGCACGTGAGCACCAACTCTTTCCTGGGGTCATAGTGTGCCAAGACGTTCTCTGAGGAAAGCTGTGCTTTTATCTTCTTGAAAGCCCTGGCTTGGCAGGCGGACCACTCCCAGGCTTGTCCCTTTTTTAGTAATTGGTATAGGGGATCCAAGATGGAATCTCTGTTCTGTATGAACTTTCCATAATATGTCACCAGTCCTAAAAAAGACCTTAACTCCTGGATTGTGGTGAGGGTGGGGGCATCTTTAATTATCCTCACCTGATCCTCCAAAGGGAGTAGCTCTGATTTTTCCACCTTGTACCCCAGATAGGTTGCTTGAGGTGCTAGGAAAACACATTTCTCCCTCTTTAGGCGCACACCTGCTGCTGAAAACCTCCTAAGGACGTCCTCCAGGTTTTTCAGGTGTTCTGCCTTTGTTTTTCCTGTAATGAGGACGTCGTCCAGGTAAATCGCGACTTGTGGTAGCCCTTGCAATATATTCTCCATTGTCCTCTGGAATATCGCACAAGCGGACGATACCCCGAAGGGTAATCTTGTACACTGAAAAAGGCCCTTCAGGGTGTTTATCGTTGAGAATTTTTGGGACCCTTCGTCCAGCTTCAGCTGTAGATATGCGTGGCTCATATCCAGCTTTGAGAATAGGAGTCCTCAAGCCAGCTTTGCATACAAATCCTCAATCCGGGGAATTGGGTATTTGTCCAGTTGTGAGTAGCGATTAATTGTTTGTTTGAAATCTCCACAAAGGCGGACCTAGCCACGGATGCCGCCACTCTGCAAACTGGACCGGTTTTATTATTCCTTCACGCTGTAATCGTTTTATTTCCATATTGACTTTCTGCCTTAATGCGAAGGATACTGGTCGGGCCTTGTATAATTTTGGGACTGCCTCTGGATTTACATGCAATGTCACCGTTGCTCTCTTTATTGTTCCGAGACCTTCTCGGAAAACCTCTGGGTATTTGCACAGGAGATCGCTCAGGGGGCCATTTTCCCGCTGGAAAATATTTACCCAATCCAACTGTATCTCTTTTAGCCAATTTCATCCCAGTAAGCTTGGCCCCACACCTTTCACGACCATTAAAGGCAGCCTAACCAGTTGCTCTCCATAAGCCACAGTTACATGCGTTGTGCCCAACACTCGCAGTGGTTCCCCTGTGTATGTCCTCAGTTTTGCTGAGATCCTGGTTAGGAATAAGGGTTGGAGTCCAGTGCGAATTTTATTGAATACTGTTTCCCCTATCACTGATACAGCTGCCCCAGTGTCGACTTCCATCAGTGTGGGACGTCCATTCAACCTTATGGATAATTTAATGAGTTTTGATTTCACCATCGTTACACAATTTAGTTGTTCCTCGTCGGAGGTAGGTGGGGCTTCTAGGGTATGTATTCTCCTGTACCCCGGCCTACGTGACCTTCTCCAAGATGACGGTTTTGGGCTTCTATTCCTCCTTTCTGGCTCCGATCTCTGGCAACAATTACAATATTTTGCCGGGCGAAAGGTTGCTGGGGCTGCCATCTGTCTGGACCTAATTTCCCTTTGCTTCGGAGGGCTTCTGCGAGTGGGCCTGGTTAACTTAGTATCCGAGTCATTCCTGAGGGTGACTATGCAGTTGCCTATCCCCCAGCGGTCGTCCCTTAACTCAGTTTCACTGGTATGGGCGTCTACCTCCATCGGAGTACCCTGTAACTCATGCGCTCAGCTTGCCGCTTTTTCTAAGGAAAAGGCCAGCTGCAATGCTTGTTTGCAATCCAGCTCGGCCTCTGCTAACAGATGTTTCTGTATTGCTAAATTATTTATTCCACATACCAAACGGTCTCGGAGCATCTCATTTAGAGTCAGGCCAAATTCGCAATCCTCTGCTAATCGCCTTAATCTTGTTAAAAAGTTTCTAACTGACTCCCCAGTGTCTCGGAATGCTGAGTAAAACCGGTACCTTCGCAGGATCAGAGGTGGCTTAGGGTCATAGCACTCTTTTACTAAGTCCGTCAATTCCTGGAAGGTTTTCGTGTCCGGTGCCTCCAGAAAAGTGAGACTGCGGATAATGGCAAAGGCTGCTGGCCCACACGCGGTCAGCAGAATGACACATTGCTTTTCATGCGGAATTATATTATTTGCTCCAAAGAAGCACTCCATCCGCTGGACATATTGGGCCCAGTCTTCCACTGCAGGGTCAAAAGAGTCCAACTTTCCGAATAAAGGCATTCTGCCTGTCAGTGGCTTACCCTCAATATGCAGCTGCTGACTTGCAGGTTTCTTCGGGTCGTTCCTTTTTCCCCGTCAGTCCACGGAGGCAGAAGTCCCGTCACCAGAATTCCTTTTAGTTACAAACCCAACAGCTAAACAACCATGACCATTCAGTCTGCTGTTTACACCGGGAGTGCAGAGGATCTGACATTCCCTGTTATAGACACAGATAGGGGTTCCCGGATTGGGCCACTGATCAGGGAACTCGTATTCTAATGGGCCAATCTCAAAGGCCTGGCCTACGTCATTCCAGTCACCCATTCCCTTCCTGCCTGTGGGGTCTGAGCCTGTGGTGTGACCATCTCTCCCTGCGTGCTATCCACATTTAATGCAATGTGTTCGTTGAATTGCAAACAGTATTGATTTATGTACCGTCGTCCAGACATGATTGGCAGGTTGTGATTTTTAAGTTTGAAAGATAATTGCTGTTTTGTGAAAAATCTCTAAAGAAGTTTACAATCAGATTAAGTACGTTTTGTTGTGGACCTGAATTGATTGCAAAAAGCTACAAAAGTAAAAAAAGGTTTAAAATAACCAAGTGTTTATGACTAGCGAGCATCAGCTGTAAGTCTGCCTGAGAAAGCAGTTTAGGGCAAGTACTCACCAACTAAACAACGTATTTATTGAAAGAAGATGGTAGTCCAACCGAAGAAGCTGTATAGGGAAAGTGCTCATTAACCAGTTTAAGATATCCAAGTTTGCTGACAGTGCAGTTAGGTGAGAAAGCAAGCTGCAAGGACATAAAAACATTGCAAAAAGATAGACAGCTTTAGAGAGGTGGCTGGTGGAATATGAGCAGGGAAGTATGAAGTCATCCACTTCGGTAGAAATTTTTTTTTTTTCAAACAGTGAGGGATAGAAAAATGTTGGTAGTCCGGGAGGCCTGGTTATCCTTGTACACAAATCATAGAAAGTTAACTTGCAGGTACAGAAAGCAATAATGTAAAACTTTTTATTTCTAAGGATGGCCCTGCCCCATCAGGCGGAGATCTTGTGGGAGAAGAGACACATGGTCAGTGGGAGAGAAAGATCATTTTGTCTGACATGGACAACTCACTTGAAGCAGGTCATCTGAGTGAAGGGGCAGTGGATCCTCAGCTCTGCGGCGCAGGCCAACCTCGCTGTTGGTGATTGCTCTCTCCTCGGCCAACCCTGCGATCTCCAGGGCCCGTTCCTTATAGGGAGTGACGGATCTGATGATTGGATCTCCGCCACCGATCTGGGGACTTTCATTCATTTTATGGGCTAACTTCTGCGGGAACAGAGAAAGGGCATTGTGAGCCATGCGCTTGGTGCATCGGGCGGGGGTGGGGGGGTAGGATCCTATGGCAGATGGCATGTGTGGGCACCGCACCTGAACATGGAGGGGTTGTGCTGGTGGGTGCCAGGGCATGCTGGGGCACAAGCGGCGGTGATCGGGTTTGGGGAGTTGAGAGGTGCTAACCACTGACCTCTTGGGGTGGGGGCAAAATACATTGCCTCCCCATCGATTCTTTCAGCAGATCAAGGAAAAAAAATTCTTCAACATAAATCAGGACATCACCAATGTCCCTCACCTCCGCTTGAAGTCAAGTAGGTCCTTTTGGAATCATGCACACAACCTCAGGCTATGTATTTTCCACCCTGAAGTGCTTGGGAAAATAAATGACCGTGAATGAAGAGTGGCACGGTGGCACAGCGGTTAGCACTGCTGCCTCGCAGCGCCAGGGACTAAGGTGCAATTCTGGCCTTGGGTGACTGTCTATGTGGAGTCTGTACGTTCTCCCCGTGTCTGCGTCGGTGCAGACTCAGTGGGCCGAATGGCCTCCTTCTGCACTGTAGGGATTCTATGGACAAACGCCTCATGAAAGACAGAAGGTCCCTGGTTTTCACCTCTCATGAAGCTCATGGGCATCCCCAAACCACATCCTTACAAACCATGGATGCAGATCACTGATGCACAAACAGAAAATTAAAATCTTTCCTGTGTGTGACTGGCAGCATCCAGAACAGACCATGTAACGCAGAACAACTCAGAACCCAACTTATAAATACGAAGCGGGTCTTACAGCGATACACATCACCACTCCCCTCATGTTAGGTTTTATGAATGCGTAATGAACCATATTTAGTTAATAGCCGAACATTTTGTGTGTAGACATTTATTGAAGAGCGATAATCTTTGAGTTTAATGTGTTGTTTGAAAGG
Organism: Scyliorhinus torazame; assembly: GCF_047496885.1. Classification (NCBI taxonomy): domain Eukaryota; kingdom Metazoa; phylum Chordata; class Chondrichthyes; order Carcharhiniformes; family Scyliorhinidae; genus Scyliorhinus; species Scyliorhinus torazame. Next base: position 78,917,541 of record NC_092715.1, read on the forward strand.
GAGAAATGAGAAAAGGCTACAAATTTCTTTTAGATTTCGGGAATGCCGCCTTCAGAGGGACGAGACAGCGACAGTCCACGTTAAACTGTATAAATTGTTTTGGGGAAAAATGGCAGCTATCACTTTGAAATTTTCAAAAACATTTAGCATAATGCAAAACCACATTATAGGGGGCAAGAGTTCATTCACCCTGCAAAGGTAAATAGCTAACTAAAGAGATACGGGGCAGAATAAACTGAAAAGAACAAAGCATTCAAAAATGCATATAATAACACAGATCCTAGCATATGGGAAAGATGCAAAGATCAGCAAAGGGTAACAAAGCAGAAATGCAAAAAGGGGAGTATGAATATAAACTTTCAAGTGATCTCTGCAAGTTGTAAACTGCTTATGTGACTGTGTGGCAACCCAAAATTACTCTTGTCATTCACAAGTTATCTAAGATACTGAGCATGGGTGGCTGGGCAACACAATTTTTGTGAGGGTATATTTTATAAGAACATTTCTGATTGGATGGTTAGCAAGGTAAAGTACAATTGTAGAAAACTATTTAAAATGATTGAATTATGAAGTACCAGTACAGATGAGTATGTTCAAGAGAGATGTGGACAGAATTTAAAGGCAAAAAATAAGTGTGTAGCTCTTCATATTTGATACTAGAAATTCTGTTCACTGCAGGTCACTCTCGTTATGGATGAAATAGAAAATTCATGGTTCTTTAAAAAAAAATTATGTAAGTAGTTTCGAGTCATGCCATCCAGTAGGAGAGTAAATAAATTAATGTGTTCTTGTCAAGTTCAATTTAATAGTTTGGATAATTTATACCCCTACGTTATTTTCCGGACCTTCTGAACATGCTCCATAAGCAGATTTTGTTTCATGTGATCTGGCAACTGTAGGTTTTCAGTGACCTGCCTTTGCAGGGTTTTATGACTCCAAGTTTAAACATTTGGCCTTCTTACCATAATCTGTTTACTAGGTTAAATATGTTTAAACCACCTAGACACTGCTTTTCAAAATGCTGAAATATTAACTACAGACTAAAGCAATAAATTGACAATGAATTTGCATTTGACATTGGCTAAGTAACAGTTGGAATGCAATGTAGTCTTTCCATGATGGGAAGTAAATGGGAAGGGCACTGAAAAGATTCCTAGGGAATGAGAGGTCCTAATTTTGGCTCAAACATATGAATACTTTCTCTGGAACAGGGACACTATGGGATGTCTAATAGAACTTTTCAAACTTATAAAAAGATTTGAAAATGAAAGGTTCTCTCGTTTAGCAAACAATAGGAAGGACATAGACTGAGGCTTAATTCTAAATAAGAGGAGGGAATCAGAAGTTTCTTTCCCAATTAGAGCATGGAATGTTGATGATTGAAACAAACTTTAACTGTACAAGTACTTAACAAGAAAAGAGTGGTAATCAGGTTGCAGTTGATTGCTCCAATTTTGAAGCATTACCACTGGCTGAATGGTCTACTGCTGTAATATAACTTCTATGATACCGAGTTTAGATGCACCTTTTTCTTTCTAGTGCCATGGGAAGTCTGGAAAGGCTGTGGCTGATTTTGAACCATATTGTCACATATTGCATTTTTAGCAGTGCAAATTCAGTTTTCAGCTAACATAATTTTCCAAGATGAGGAACGTATTTGTCCACCATTTGAGGGATTGTATTATTTTCTCTGAACACAATCAGTAGTAATACTGAGGTAAAGACTGAATTTCATTGTTCATGACTTTCGACTTTTGTTAAAATTCTTCCAGAGTAGATTTCGCCAAGAGAGATCTGCTCATTAAATATCCTTCCAGCCTGGTTCAATAATCTCTGCACCCTTGAAGAGTCTGCTTTCCTGAGATAACAGTGGCAGGTGAGACATCTAAAAAGACGAGCATTCTCAACTACACCGGTGTAGAAGAGTTTCAGAATTGTAGGATTTGTGCAAAAATATTTTAACTTTGAGATAGTATAATCGTGTATGACCCTTGGCCACGACATCTGTGAACATTGTTCCCTTTAGTTCATCTGATCATCTACTTTACACCTAGATATTTATGTTAGTAACTATTTCAATTCCACATCTTGAATCTTCACAGGTACAATATCATTAACTGGCTTTTTCTGAAAGTCTATAGCAAGTTTTTTTGTATTTTGTTCAGTTTAAAATAATTGCTATTGCACCATTTTATGAACTTCTCCACCCAATTTATAGTTGGCTTCATTAGTTTTGATGAGACCCACAAGTACCGTATCATCAGCAAACTTCAATCTTGTTATATCATCATACTCCAATTGGCAATCACTTGTCTAGAGGATGCAAAAGTAAAGGTGACAGTATGTAAACTTGAGGAAACCCAGTGTTCGTTAACATGCTAAATCCCAGAAATTAACATCCGTAGCTCCTGTTTTAAAGGAAATCATTGATCTAAAGTAGGATTGACAGCAAGGCATTTTGATTTGTTTCAATAAGCTTGAATGGTTGCTTGGTATTAAAAACTGAAGAGAAATCAACAAAGGTAGTGTGAGCATAGGTGCCTAATTTATCAATATGCTGTTGAATCAGATGGACAAGATCAGGACGGCGGTGTCCACTGACTTATTAGGTTGATAAGTAAACTGTAACTGATCAGTATGTGGAACAAGAGGACCTAGAAATGCCTTGACACAACATGCTTGAAATACTTCATGACTATCGGTGTAAAAGCAACTGGTCAGTAATCATTCAGCTCAGCAAGCTGTAACTTTTTGGTAACCGAGATGACGATGGCTGATTTCCAACAGCAAAGAACAAAATGCCAAACAATTTCTGAAAGACCAGAGAGAAAGGAACTGCCAACTGATGAACACATTTCTTAAGAATTTTTCTGCTGATCTGAGCTGGGCCACATGCTTTCTGTCATTCAGTCGCTAGAATTGTTTCTCTACCTCCCATTTGGTGATAGTAACACCAGATCCTTCTAGTTCACAAAGTGAAACCTGCTGCAGAATCGCATGTACTTTAAATTTGACATCTAACAAATTGGCTAAAAAAATCCATTCATTCATTCGCATCATCACGAGCATTATCTGTGGACAAAAAAAGGGATAAGTTATCCTTTTGATATTTTATGCATACACCTCTGGGATTACTTGTCCAAAAGCAGTTATGTAGTTTATCTCTTTATGCATCTTTTGCATTCTGTATTTCCTTTCTCACCTTAATTTTTAGTTGGTGTTGATTCCTTGCACTAAATGCAATTAAACAGGGGCTGTTTAGCACAGGGCTAAATCGCTGGCTTTGAAAGCAGACCAAGGCAGGCCAGCAGCACGGTTCGATTCCCGTAACAGCCTCCCCGAACAGGCGCCGGAATGTGGCGACTAGGGGCTTTACACAGAAACTTCGTTTGAAGCCTTCTTGTGACAATAAGCGATTTTCATTTCATTTCATTTCATGTGTCTTTCCTTCATTATTGCTTTTGAGGATTTTTGTAATCCAAGGTTTCCCATTTGGATAGATCTTAAATAAGCTATATTGGACATGAAGCTGATCACAGATGATATATAATTATTTATGGTATCTGTGTTCTTATTTATGTCTTCATCTTCCGTAAATTATCCCAAATCATGTTAGCAAAACAAATTTGCATCTTGAATACCCATGTTATCCAAACTTCAACCATTTTCCTGCTGGGTTTTTCAGTTTTTTTTGTTGATATTTAAGGAGGAGATGTCCAACATTATGATCTGAATCTTCAATCCCTGATCGAATCAAAGACTTTTAAGAGTAAAAAATGGAGCAAAAACCATTTATCCAATATCTTCTCTCGAGTTGGTTTGTCAACACACACAGTGAAATTACAGAGTGTCCCTCAAAATTAAGTCACAGTGTTCGATATTGCCAGCACTAACAGTCAGAAACTTGGGAATTTATAATGGGGAACAAAGAAATGGTTGACCAACTAAATACATACTTTGGTTCTATCTACGCAAAGAAGGACACAAATGACATACCAGAAATGTTGGGGAAGACGGAGTTAGGTGAGAAGGAGGAACTGAAGGAGATCAGTATTGGTAGAGAAATAGTATTGCGGAAATTGATGGGATTGTAGGCTGCTAAATCCACAGGCATGACAATCTACATCGCAGAGTACTTACGGAATTGGCTCCAGAAATAGTGGATGCATTGGTGGTCATCTTCCAAGTGTCTACAGACTCTGGAGCAGTTCCTACATATTAGAGAGTAGCTGATGTAACCTCACTATTTAGAAAATGAGGTAGAGAGAAAATAGGGAATTATAGACCAGTAAGCCTGATGTCTGTAGTGGGGAAAATTCTAGAATACATTATCAAGGATTTTATAGCAGAGCACTTGGAAAATAGTGGCAGGATCTGACAGAGTCAGCATGGATTGATGAAGGAGAAATCATGCTTGACATATCTATTGGAATTCTTTGAGGATGTAAGTAGTAGATTGGTTAAGGGGAGCAAGTGGGTGTGGTATATTTGAACTTTCAGAAGGCTTTTGACAAAGTCCCGCATAAGAGATTAGCGTGTAAAATTAAAGCGCATGGGAGGGCGGCACGGTAGCACTGTGGTTAGCACTGTTGTTCACAGCGGCAGAGAGCCGAGTTCCATGTCCAACTTGGGTCACTGTCTGTGGGGTGTTGCACGTTCTCCCCGTGTCTGCGTGGGCTTCCTCCGGGTTCTCCGCTTTCCTCCCACAAGTCCCAAAAGACGTGCTTGTTAGGTGAATTGGACATTTTGAATTCTTCCTCAGTGTACCCGAGCAGATGCCATAGTGTAGTTACAAGGGGATTTTCACAGTAACGTCATTGTAGTAATGTAAGCCTACTTGTAACACGAATAAAGATTATTATTCGGGGTAGTGTATTGAGATGGATAGATAACTGGTTGGCAGACAGGAAGCAGTGAGTAGCAAGTATTTTTCCATTGTGTACCTTGTGTTTCCCTATTATGTATTTTCTTTTCATGTACCAAATGATCCGTTTGAGCTGCACGCTGAAAAATACTTTTCACTGTACCTCGGTACAGGTGACAATAAACAAATCCAATCCAATGAATAGTGGGCTATAAGGACCGGTGCTGGGACTCCAGCTATTCACAATATATATTAATGACTTTGATGAGGGAGCAAAATGTAATATCTTCAAACTTTCAGATGACTCAAAGCTGGGTGGGAGGGTGAGCTGTGAGGAGGATGCAGAGATGCTTCAGTGTGATTTAGACAAGTTGAGTGAGTTGGCAAATGAATGTCAGTATAATTTGGATAAATGTGAGGTTATCTACTTTCGTAGCAAAACAGGAAGGCAGATTGCTATCTGGATGGCCATAAATTAGGAGTGGGTAATGTGCAACAAGACCTGGGTGTCCTCGTACAACAGTCTCTGAAAGTAAGCATGCAGGTGCAGCAGGCGGTAAAGAAGGCACAAGGAATGTTGGCTTTCATAGCGAGAGGATTTGACTACAGAAGCAGGGATGTCTTGCTGCAGTTATTCAGGGCCTTGGTGAGGCCACACCTGGAAAATTGTGTGCTGTGTTGCTCTCCTTATCTGAGTAAGGATGTTCTTGCTATAGAGGGAGTATAGCAAAGGTTTACCAGATTGATTCTTGGGACGGCAGGACTGACGTTTGAGGAGAGATTGAGTTGGTTAGGATTGTATTCGTTGTAATGAAGAAGAATGAGGGGGTATCTCATAGAAACCTATAAAATTCTAACAGGGCTAGACGGGGCAGATGCGAGAAGGATGTTCCCGATGGTGGGCATGTCCAGAACCAGGGGTCACAGTCTGAGGTTAAGAAGTATACCATTTAGGATTGAGATGAGGAGAAATGTCTTCACACAGAGAGGGGTACAGAAAGCAGTTGAGGCCAAAACACTGTATATCATAAAGAATCAGTTAGATATAGCACTTGGAGTGAAGGGGATCAAAGGATTTGGAGGGGAAGGTGGGATCATGCTATTGAGTTGGATGTTCAGCCATGATCATAATGAATGGCAGAGCAAGCTCGAAGGGACGAAAGGCCTCCTCTTATTTTCTATGTTTCTATGAAGTTCAGCTGTCTTCTTCTGCCCACTTACATATTTATCCTACTAATTTTACACCTTGTAATTCTGCTGCTCCTCCTAATTTGATATCATCAGCAGGTTTGATAATTTGCATTGAGTTTCTGAATAGAGATCATTTTACAAAATATAAACACTCATGGCTCCATCATCGAGCCCTGAGGTGGCCTATTCATGTGTACCCCTTACAACCCACCCAAACAGGTATAATTCCGGTCCAGAACACTCATAATTTATTTTTTTATTTCCAGGACCTACCCTGAATCTCCACAGCTTTGAGTTTAATGATAATCTTCCTCAAAACAGTTTGGAAATCACATGATAGGGCATATCAAAATCCATTTTTGTCATCACTTCCTTAATGGGGTCAAAGAGTAATTATTTTTTCTGGTATATATATCTGTTTTTAATATTTAAAAAAATCCTGGTATGACATACCAGGTGGTGTGTCTGCAAAGACTTCAATTAAGATGTTGTAAAAGTGAGATATTCATTCATTCAAACCATGTACTTATTTACAAAGAGATGCCGAATGAAACTTTGTTGTGATTGCTGGAGATTCCCTGGAGAGTTGATAAATTGAAACATTGTGCGCGATCTAATAAAAAACAAAGTCCGTTCTGAGTGGGATTACTGGGGTCCCCGAAAGCCCCAACTCAGCTATAAGGGGGTCATCGAGCCCCTCCAAGGTGTGGCCTCACCCAGCCCCTCACAATGGCATGGCCCGATCCCAGCCTGGGCACCCAGTGCCAGGGTGGCACCCAGGTGACATTGCCAACATGGTACTGTCGGGGTGCCATGTAAATGGGTGGCACCAACAGTGCCAGGGTGCCACCCTTCCTGGGGGTCGACCGCCTGGGGCCTCCCGATCGCCTGGGAGACAACTCCCCTCCCGAGGTACCGTTTCGCCTGGCCCCGTTTGTGGGAACCACCTCTGAACGGCACCCGGCTGGGATCTCCTCAAAGAGGTCATTACATGCCGGGTGGCCGTTAGATGCGGTACTAGTATGGCTAAGTGGGTTCTTAAACTCACCTAGCCGTGCGAGATCGCGACGGCCGCTGGGAATACCGGGGGAGGCCTCTCTCGGGATCTGCTGGCTGCATCGTGTTCCGGCGGGGCGTGGCTGGTAGATCACACTCTTTGTGTTTCAACTTAGTTAAGCAGGTCATGGAACCTGAGTGGGATAAAAAGTATGTAATTCACTGGAGGAGCCAGGTTGTCTGTAGTTTTGCAGTTTGATATAATTTTGGCAGTTTGCTAAGAGTTTTTAAGTTGAGCAGCAGTTTTTGCCAAATGCTGTTAGGTTGAGCAGGCGTCTGAAAAATACTGAAGGATTTGCCAGCTGCCCCTGACTGGGTCTCTCTTTCCAAGCAGTCTTTCGAAGAAATGCAAGTGACTTTTGATCTGTAATGGGCTTTAGAGAAGGTATAAGGTAGTTAACGGGCTTCCCTTTTTCTTTGGAACTGTTAATTGCAGAGCTCTTTTTCTGTGATGTTAATTTGGTTAATACTGTGTTAATAATAAAGTTTGTTTCCATCTAAAATATCCCTATTTGTCAGTGGAATCACTCCTGGGGCGAAGTATCCTTTCCTCACAGTTTTACAAATTGAAAAATTGTTTGGGGTTTCTCGTCCGATTTCCTAATATAAATTGGGTTTGGTCCAGTACTGCAACAATGGAAATAAGTGTCATGGGTTTATAATTGGCCATTCATTCTTTTTGAATAGTACACCACATTTGCCAGTTTCTTGTACCTCTCCACTGTTTATTGACTCTCTTGTGTTCTGCAGAAATGTCTTCATTGGTTTCCCACCACACTGATATAAGTACTATCTATTTCTGGGATTTACTTGTTTTGAGGCCAATTCATTTGAGATTTGAGATTTCCAAGTTGTGTACATTGAAGTTATTGCACACCATCTAACCAAAAACAGAGCCCGTTCTGGCTGGATTAGAGGGTACATTCCTCGTGCTACAAGTGTCGGGACCGACCCCGCTATCTAACGGCACCTTTTTTCCACATTACCTGTACTGATGAGCTCTGCACTATCAGGCTGGCAGTATCAAGGTAGCCAGGTGGCATAATAATCTTTACTAGTGTCACAAGTAGTCGTACATTATCACTGCAATGAAGTTACTGTGAAAATCCCGCCACATACCAGCGCCTGTTCGGGTACACAGAGGGAGAATTCAGAATGACCCATTCATCTAACAGCACGTCTTTCGGGACTTGTGGGAAGAAACCGAAGCACCCGGAGGAAACCCACGCAGACACGTGGAGAACGTGTAGACTCTGCACAAATAGTGACCCAAGCCGGGAGTCGAACCTGGGACCCTGGCGCTGTGAAACAACAGTGCTCACCACTGTGCTACGATGCTGCCCTTTGCCTGTGCTGTGGATTGGGCCCGGGAGTGCCCTGCCCTTGTGAGCTCGTCAGTGCAGAAAACAGATGAAGTGTGGCCTCGGCAGGGCGTTCCTTGCCGAGGCCCAGAAATGAAGCAAAGTCCCATTTAATAGCGGGGTCATTCTTGGTGCTGCAAGCACCGAGAAACACCCGGCTAAACGCGCTCGACATGGGACTCTGTTTCATTTCCATTAAATCACGCCCAATAAATGATTTGAGAAACAGAGAGATTTAGATTTGTGGATCTTGGGCTGCAGGTAGAAAGGGAAATTGGAATTCAGAGATTCATGCATGGGGTATTGAATGCCAAAGCAAATAAGTAAAGTTGAAAGTTTGTTTAAAAAATCAGTTACAGTATTGTTTAATAATTCTGGGTGCATCATTACAGGAAGGACGTCAGGGTCATAAAATGATAGTCACTCAAATAACACCTGGAATGACAGGTTTTAATTATGAAGAAGTGTTTGCAAAATTGGGTCATTAACTGGAATTGATGAGGACTAAAGGACAACTTCATAGTTGTTTTCTAAATGATAATAGTTGTTGAATAAATAGGAAAAGAATGTTTCCACTGGTTGTGAAACTGACAACAGGTATATGGTGTCTTTCACGACCACCAAATCTCCCATTGGATTTTACAGACAGTGGAGTACTTTTGATGTGCAGTTGTGATAGAGAAACGTGGCTGCCAATTGGCACACAGAAGGCTCTCACCAACACCAATGTGATAATGACCAGATAATTTTTTTTAGTGGAAAGGTTTAGAGATGAACATTGGGCAGCACACGAGGGAGAACTTTCTTTATCTTTGTGCCATGGCATCTCTGCCCACCTGAGAGGACTACCTTGGTTTAACATCTCATGTGAAACATGGTTTGCCAGTGCAGCACCCAGTGCATCAGCCTTGATTGTTCTGCTGAAGTCCTGGAATTGGATGTATTCAGTTATTACTAAAAGTACAAAGGAGGAAATAAGTAATTTTTCTCGTGTAGAGGGTTAGTAGAACATAAGGGCCTAGACTTGCGATGCTGGAACCCCGAATCATGATCGGGTGGAGAATCAAAAAATTGAGTCTTCCCCCGGCGCCGATTCGGACACCATGCTCTGATCCCTCACTGGCTGCGAAATTGATGATTGTGCCCCACACCGATTGATCTATGCAAAACCGTCATTTGCATGGATTTCAATATCATTTGCAGCTTAGTCACTTCATGAACCACTTTTCCGCATTTCTCCGCCCCTGGTGGACAGACGTCTCATGGGTGCAAATTAGTACAAGTATTTACAAACTGGGTACCATGGCTGCGGAGTGGGAGCGGAAGGCTAATAAAACACTGAAAAACTCCCAAATACTGTTGGGCTTGCTGGGGGCAGGCTTCCCAGGCAGGGTGGCAACTTGTGCCAAGTCTGAAGACTCGGGCGTCCCCTTAGAATGGGGATGGCCTGGCTCAAACCACCAGTGCTGCAGTATATCTTTTAAATGCAACCCTTTGGTGCTACTTGCAGTCTCCTGGCTGCTTCACTCTGCTAAGTACTGCCTGTGTTCTTTGAATGCTCAGAGACCCTCTAGTCATCTAACCCACCCAGGCACTTGTCTGGACACTCTCATACCCCAGCTGTTTCATCAAGGGGATGGCCGAGGGGGCCAGACTCAATCAGGGACCCATCAGGTGTTGGCACTCCTCAGGAGTGTTGCTGCTCTGCAGAGAAGGCAGGTGATAAGCAGAGCTCAACCCAACCAAAGGAGACCTGCACGGTGGTATTTAGAACCCTCCCTGGTTCTCTGCCCCTCTCAGAGCTGAGGGCTCACCAATGACTCAGGATCACCAGTTGTCTCCTCCTAATGAGGCTGGCAGCGCTGACTGCCTCTGTCATCACCTACCTTGCAGTGTTCAGGAGGGCAGGCTTGATTCTGCGGCGCACCCTGGAGAAGAGGGTCTCTTCCACTCCTCATTGGCATGGACTCCCGAACCTGGAGGGAAAGTCTTCTCTGAACCATCGACGTGGCTGCAGTTAGAGTGTGGTAAGTGGAATGTTTAAAAACATCTCCAGCTTTCAGGCTCTTTAGTGCTAACTCCAGCCCCAACAGTTACGTCACCCTCCCGTCGTTACGTTGGGAATTGCACTCAATTCGCGCTGACTGAGTGTTAGCCCATTGCAAGTCCAGACTGACTTACCGAATAGAACACCCAAACGGAAGAATGAATTGCACGCTATTCAGCCCTGGCTGCAACACAATTCTACAACCGCATCGATCTGGGCACACCTGGTGAATCACAGGGGAGGCCAAAATCGGGCTTAGCGCCGGTGTGATCTGGATCATGCATTTGCTGGGTGTGATCCAGATAATCATATTTAAATGAGCCAATAGGTTATTCACTCTCGGGGTCTCGGAGGCTATTGGAGCCCCCGGGTGTCAGGAACAGGGCAGGGAAGTACCCTGGCATTCTCCCGGCACCCGGGAATCCTGGCAGTGCCAACCGCACACTTGAAAGGGGGTGGGTAGGTGGCAGGCCCTGAATGGCAGGTGGCCCTCAGTGACCCCATAGTGGGCTGCCCTTAATGGCATTGCCCGTGGGGAGGGGAGGGGGGGGGGGGGGTTCCAGTGGGTCCCACTTAGAGATTGAGGCACCCTTTCAAAATGCCAGTCTGGTCTCTGAGGAGCCAGTCTCGCCGGCCAGTTCAGCTCCCCACTGCTGAAAAATTTTGAAGCGTGGACTAGACGGTGATGAAACACCCAATCGGCCAAAAAAAATGACATGTGGCCGAATACTGGTCTCGATCTCACCCAAAAACTGGCGGGAAACACTCTGCCAAACTCGCCCAAGAATACACGTATGCCGGAATTCCTCGGTGCGCTGCCATTGGGATTGTCTTTTCCTGCTGGCAGCGTACCCTTGTCCAGGGATTTCCCGGCAGCGTAGGGTGACTTCAATGGGTAATCCCATTGACTAGCGGCGGGAAGAAAGAACTCCACAGCCAGCTAACAGAGCGCCGCCAAAATCACATACTAGGGGACCAGAGAATCCAGCCCGGAGTAATTCTTTGGGCAAATTGCGCCTTTTGTCTTCCAAACAGAGAATTCCAGCAAAGGTGTTTTTCTACAAGGTCAAATTGAATTGGAGGTTATCACATTATTTGAAAAAAAATTAGATAAGAATTTGGAAAAGGAAAATATGAAAAGATGCAGATAAAGGACCGGGAATTAGGATTGGTGCGGATGCCTGCAACTTGTATGTAACAATGCACTGAACTGCCTTTTTCTGCAGTGCATTTTTTTGTGGTTATTAAAGGTTTTAAAAAATTTTCATTCATTCAAGTGAGGTGGGTTTTGCAAGCTCTGCCAGAATTAGACAATGTATAATAATAATAATCTTCATTAGTGTCACAAGAAGGCTTACATTAGCATTGCAATGAAGTTACTGTGAAAAGCCCCTAGTCGCCACATTCCGGCACCTGTTCCTGAATTTCCCTTGAGAAAGAGGTGGTGAGCTGCCTTGAACCACTGCAGTACAAGTAGTGTAGGAACATCCGTAGTGCTGATGGGGAGGCAGTGCCAGGGGTTTTACCCAGTGACAGTGAAGGAACGGCGGCGATATGTTTCCAAGTCTGGGTTGTGAGTGACTTGGCGAGGAATTCCAGGTGGTGGTATTCCCATGTATCTGCTGCCCTTGTCTTCCTAGATGGCAGTGGTTGTGGGTTTGGAAGGTTTGGTGAGTTGCTGCAATGTATCTTGTAGATCAGTGTTCTTCAAACTTTTTTCCAGGGACCCATTTTTACCAATCGGCCAATCTTCGGAACCCAACCCGGCCGACCTTCGGGTCCCAACCCGGCCGATCTTCGGGACCCACGCCGGCCGACCTTCGGGACCCAACCCGGCCGACCTTCGGGACCCACGCCGGCCGTCCTTCGCGACCCACGCCGGCCGACCTGAGCGACCCACCATTTTCTCTTGTTTGCTGCTGATGAAAATGGAGGAAATGGTTTTGGGTCCCTTTGGCCCTCGTACACGCTCCTCCAATGGAACCTGTTGGATGAAGGTGAAGCCTTCCGGTGTCGGAAAGTATGGAGCCTTCATCTGTCCAAAGTCCTGCATTTTTTTCCGTAAAATTTTATTAAATAAACCCTCCCCCCCGAACTTGTAAAAAAAAAATAAAATGAATAAAATAAATGAATAAAATGAATAAACCTCCCCTGAACTTGTTAAAAAAAAAATGAATAAAATAAATGAAAAAAAAAAAAAAATGAATAAACCCCCTCCCGAACTTGAAAAACAAAAGGCTGTGACTGTTAAAAAAAATAGAGGCCGCACTGTGCATGCGCGCCGATGATTGTGCATGCATGTGCAATGCGGCCAAATTTTTTTTACATGTTCGCGGCCATTTTAAAGGCCGCTTGCAGCCGGCGTTATTAAAAGCCGGCTGCTGCACGGGGATTTGCGCGATCGGGAGCTCCGCGAAGGACGGCTCCGCGACCCTCCCGACACCCGCCCGTGACCCACCTGGGGTCGCGCCCCCGAGTTTGAAGAACACTTGTAGATGGTACACACTGCTGCTATGCACGTTAGTGGTGGAAGGAGTGAATGTTTGTGGAAGAGGTGCCAATCAAGTGGGCTGCTTTGTCCTGGATGGTGTCAAGCTTCTTGATTGTTGTTGGAGCTGCACACATCCAGGCAAGTGGAGTATATTCCATCACATTCCAGCCTTGTGCCTTGTAGATTGTGGACAGGTTCTGACCTACTCCTGCAGCCACAGTATTTCCATGGCTAGTCCAGTTCAGTTTCTGGTCAATGGTAACCCCCAAGATACTGATAGTTGGGGTTTCAGTGATAAAAATGCCATTGAATGTCAAGGGTCAGTGGTTAGATTCTCTCTTGTAGGAGATGGTCACTGCCTGGCGCTTGTGTGATGCAAATGTTACTTTCCACTTGCCAGCCCAATGTGGATATTGTCCGGGTTTTGCAGCATTTGGACATGGACTGCTTCAGCATCTGAGGAGTCATGAATGGTGCTGAGCATCGTGCGATCATCAACGAACATCCCCACTTCTGACCTTATGATGGAAGGAAGGTCATTGATGAAGCAGCTGAAGATGGTTGGGTCTGGTACACTAACCTGAGAAAGTGATTTCTTGGAGCTGAGATGATTGACCTCCAACAACCACAATCCCTTTGTGCCAGGTATGACTCCTACCAGTGGAGAGTTTTCATCCTGATTTCTATTTTGACTCTAGTTTTGCTAGGGCTCCTTGATGTCATACTCCGTCATCTGCAGCCTTGATGTCAAGGGCAGTTCCTCAACTCACCCTAGAGTTTAGCTCCTTTGTTCATGTTTGAACCAAGGCTGCAATGAGGTCAGGAGCTGAGTGGGCCTGGTGTAATCGAAACTAGCATCAGTGAGCAGGTCATTGCTGAGCAAGTGCTGCTTGATGGCACTGTAGATGAATCCTTCCACAACCTTACTGGTGATCGAGACTGGACCGAAGGGATGGTAATTGGCTGGGTCGGATTTGTCCTGTTTTTCGTGTACAGGGCACACCTGGACAATTTTCCTCATTGCTGGGCGGCTGCTGGTGTTGTAGCTGTACTGGAACAGCTTGGCTAGGAGCTCAGCAAACTCTAGAGCAGTATTAATCTTCAGTACTATTGCTGGAATATTGTCAGGGTCCATAACCTTTGTAGTATCTAGTGCCTTCAGCCATTTCTTGATACCATGTAAGTTAAATTGAATTGGCTGACGATTTCCATCTGTGATGCTGGAGACCTCTAAGTAGGTCAAGATGGATCATCCACTCGGCACCTCTGGCCAAAGGTTGCAAATGCTTCATTCAGCCTTATCTTTTGCACTGAGGTGCTGGGCTCCTCCACCATTAAGGATGGGAATATTCGAGGAACCTCCTCCTCCAGTGAGTTGTTTAATTGTCCATTACCATTGACGACTGGATGAGGCAGATCTGATCTGTTGGTTGTGGAATCGCTTAGCTCTCTATTACTTTCTGCTTATGCTGTTTGCTTAAGGTGATCAAATAAAACTCATGCCTCATTTTCCTTTTTCAGTATCCAATCCTCGCCTCCTAATTTGGTTTTGTATAAAGGAGTGGAAACCTTTCCAGAGGATATTGGCTTATCTATTTTTCAGATTGTTTTTCTACTGTAATGTATGAGCTCGACAAACACTCAGCCCTTCTCGTGTTGTACAGATGTATAAATCTATTACATGATTAAATTTATCTTTAAAATTGGTAAAAGAGATCGTGAATCTTGTGAAAATTGATTTAAGATGTTTCACTTGTTTTTGTTTGCACGTCAAAATAAATTAAATCTTTCAAATTAATGTAACAATGATCCAAGGACAAAATGTAATGCAATTATCACAATATTTAAACTAATCTTGGACTTTTGTAATGAACAGTAATCAGAAATATTTGGGTGTTCTAGATATAGGGGTGGCACGGTCTCACAGTGTTTAGCACTGTTGCCTCACAGCGCCAGGGAGCCGGGTTCGATTCCTGGCTTGGGTCACTGTCTGTGTGGAGTCTACACGTTCTCCTCGTGTCTGCGGGGCTTCCTCCAGGCGCTCCAGTTTCCTCCCACAAGTCCCGAAAGACTTGCGTGTAAGGTGAATTGGACATTCTGAATTCTCCTTCAGTGTACCTGAACAGGTGCCGGAATATGGCGACTAGGGGCTTTTCACAGTAACTTCATTGCAATGTTAATGTAAGCCTTCTTGTGACGCTAATGAAGATTATTATTATTATACATTGTCTAATTATGACTGTTTAAAGAAAGGTAATATGTTACAAAAACTATATTTAACTTGTTATGCTCAAAGGTGCACATGCACAGTTCTACATTTCGCAAGCTTCGGGCCAATTGAGGTCCAGCATGCCTGTGCATAATGAGAGAGAAAATGGTGCAAAAGTCAGGGTCAAGCGATCGGGTGGGAAGTGCCTTTGCTGGCAAGAGCCCAGGCCAGGGATGTGGAGAGGGGACACAGACAGGTTCAATTAAAAAGAGGGGAGCAGAGAAACAGGTGCCAAACAGGAAAAGGGCGGCAGCTAGCAGTGTCTAAGTAAAGAAAGCAGCCAAAGGTTGTTGGCTCTGTGCTGGGGAAATGTACTCTGGAGCAGTAGTGTTCTTGGTGTAGCCAAAGAGCTGATGTTATGCTTGTGATTTTGTGCTTGAGTATAGACTCGGGAATCCAGGGGAACGGAATCTCAGGAGACCAGTTTGAAACTCTGTGAGGTGGGTTCTTGTTGAAGCTGTCTGAGTGGGACCAACTTTTGGAGAAAAATTCAAGGCGAGATGTTTGGACGTGAAGATTGGAAACCTCCGTGAGAGAGACAGAGTTACAGTGAGTTTGGTTGACTCACATTGTGACTAACATCTGGATAGGTTATTGAGAAATCCATTGAATTTGTTTTGGTCACATCTCAATTACTGTGCAGTGTGGTGTGTCGACCACTTTTTAATTCACATGTGCCTCATACTTATCCTGAATGTTAGAGTGTAAGATAGATTATGCAAATTGTTTTATCTTTCTGTCCATGTAAAATAAAGTTTAATTTTGCGTGTTCAAAACCCATGGAACCTTGAGGCTTTATTCAATTAGCAAGTGTCTTCAATCTCAAATTTTGTCTACTTTCAACAAAACGTTATCAGTTGCAAACTGATAACAACTTGGGGGTCTGGCCAAGAATCACAGCAAGCACCATGAGAATATATGTAAGGAGATGCTACATGTGTCATAGAAGTTGTTGATTACTGTATTGTGATTCATTCTTTAGCAAAATTAAAATTCAATTTTCCATGAAGTTTAATACATGACAAAGTATTGATGCTTTGAAAGGTATTAAAATAGTCAGCTTTACAATAGGAAAGCTGTTTCTTTATAGATATGAATGTCAGCTCACAGAATCCCTATGGTGCAGAAGGAGACCACTCAGCCCATCAAGTCTGCACCGAGCCACCAAAAGAGCTCCATACCCAGGCCCATCCCCGTCCTATCCTCGTAACTCCACCTCTTTTTAGACACTAATGAGAATTTAGTATGGCCAATCCACCTAACCTTCACATCTTTGGACTGTGGGAGGAAAACGGAGCACCCGGAGGAAACACACGCAGACACGGAGAGAATGTGCAAACTCCACTCAGACAGTCATCCTCGGTCGGAATTGAACCCAGGTCCCTGGAACTGTGATGCTGCAGTGCGTGCCACTGTGTTGGCCACTTCTAACTGGGTGCCCACTCCTAAGTTCACTTCTAAGATATGCATACATTCAAATCATAACAATTGAACTCTTGAGAGATTGTGCCTGAGATATTACATTCTTTTATTGCAAAAGATAATCAGCACTGTCTTTTCTTTTGGAAGGGATTGAATTGATAGCAACCGTTACCTTGCTCAGTATACAATTTGTCCAAGAAACCTATGCAAGCCGTTGAAACTGGGTGGTCAAAGATTACTTGTGCAAGATTTATCAGCATATCATGTTTGATAACAGTGATTTTCATGGTGACCATAAACCTTGCTGTGATTTAACATTGCAGTATTTATTGATGTTTTGTCAAGTTTATGTAGCTGTTCTCTGAATACAGTTATAGCAATATGCTTCGACCCATTTCAGAAATAAACCTATGCTGTTTACAAACCTAAATGTAAGAATTGGTTTAACTCAATCCATTAATATTTGATGTTTGACTTTAGTGTCAGCTTGGTTTAAAAATTGGCTTAAGGACATAAAACAGTGAGTCGTGATAAATGGTTGCTTTTCAGACTGGAGGATGGTGGGCAAGATTCAGTGCTGTGTAACTTCAGTTACGTGGGTAGATTGGAGAAGTTGGGACTCTTTTCCTTGGAGAAGAGAAGGCTGGGAGGAGTTTTTATGGAGATATCCAAAATCATGAGGGGTCCGAACACCTTCTGCGGATTCTCTGCACCCCGACGCCGAAATCGCGGCCGGCGTAGGGGCGGAGAATCCATTTCCCCGCATGGAATCGGGACCGGTGCCGGTTCCCTAATTCTGCGGGCCCCAAAAAACGGCGTACACAGATCTAATATGGTCCAGCCGGTCGTGATACACGCGTGACGGCTGCAGACTCAGTCCGCGGCCGCCCTGGTCAGGGGCGGACCGAATGGAGGGTGGGGGGCTTATACTCGGCCGGGCAATGTTTGTGCGGACCGTCAGGGTTGGGCGCCCGGCCGATTGGGGGGTTTATTTTCAGGGTCCAGCTCCGTGGTCCGAGTCCGCCATGGAGCACGGAGCGGCCGCTAGCAGCCGCCGCCGCATGCATGCGCAGCCTCCGACCTGGAGTGCGGGGGCCCGTTTCTGCAGCAAAAGCTGCTAGATCTATGCCGGGTGCCTGCTAGCCCCCTGCAGGGCTAGGAATATGTGATCCTTTCATTCCAGTTTTTCTGGTGTGAAAGTCCACAGTTCTGATGCCTGGGTGGGGACATAGTCCCAATAACGGAGAATCCAGCCCCTATTTAGGCAAAAACTGTTCCCACCGGTGTAAGGACTGAGAATGAGGGGGTACAAATTTAAAGTAATTGGCAAAAGAAGCAAAAGGCAACATGAGGAAAACTTATTTTCAAACAGTGCGCGTGGTGAAGTTCAGGAATGCATTGGCTGAGAGTCTGGTGGAGGCAGGTTCAATCATGCATTCAAAAGACTGTACAAGGTAACTGAAAGAAGGTGGAAATAGTACTAGGTAAATTGATCATTCTGAGAACTGGTGGGGACACAATGGGGCAAATGGCTGCTACCTGTGTTGTCACAATTTTGTGATTTTGATGCATATAACTGTATCGGATGTTGGGGATACAGAGTAAAATTTCAAAATTTGCCAATGTTACCAAACTCAGAGGCATGGCAGACAGTGAGGGTCGACTGTAACAGGACATAGATAGGCCAGAAGAAGTGACAGACAAGTGGAAGATGGAATTTAATACAGGGAAATATGAAATAATGCATTTTGGCAGAAGGGGCAGGGAGAAGCAATATAATCCTGATCTCATAGTTCTAAAGAGTGTGCAGGAACAGGGTGACCGGGGTTTTTTATATATATATATACATATATATATATAGAGAGAGAGATATATTTGACAGGGGCAGTTCATATTTGAGTGTGTCATGATCAGGTGAGGAGGGGTTGATTGGATCCCATCTTTTCCCACTCCTTATTTGACCGCAACGGGATTTCTTGTAAAAGATATGCTTGTCAATTCAATGAATGTTTAACTGTTATGTGCTGTGACCATAAAAGACACAGTTAAAGGTTTCGTTGAGTTTTTAAAAAGGAAGAGAACAGTATTGATTCTACTTAACCTGGTCTACGAAAAATAATAAAAATGTTCCAACTTTCAAAGACACACGCACAGATACATATATGCACACTCAAAGTTCACAGACACAAAATAGATTACAGAGTGGGAGTATAAATTAAACAATTTAAAGTCCAGTAAAGTTAAAAGATACACGGTTGTTGGATGTTGGTGACTTGGCTGACTTCAGGCTGAACTCAGTCATCCTGGGTTTGGCTTCAAGGTGGTTTAAAGATGTAGACAGGCGGTTTATCTGTTCTTTTGAAGGTAGCAGTTGCTGGGTTGCTTTTATTAAAAATCTCTGTCTGCAGCACATAGAGAGACAAAATAAAAGCAGACGGGGTTTGAAACCTTCAAGTTGTAGCGAGAAAGAGAGAGAGAGAGAGACCCACACAGGGTTGTGGATTCTTCACTGACCCATTTGCTTGTACTGGTCTGCAGAGAAAACAGGTGCTTAAGCACATAAAGGTTTAGCTGGTTTGTCACATGGCCATCTTAATTGCCCAGTGACACAACTATGGTCATAGCTGGTGGGTTACAGTTGCTGGCTCACATGATTAGATTACATCTTTGCAACCTCCTTTCAGAACCAGAGTCCCATAATGTTTTCTCTCCACCCTGTTGAGCACCGACATGATTGTCTGGATGCTTTGCTAATGGGATATGGGATGGCCCCGATACATACTCCTTCAAGGGAATTATTTTTGGTGAGGCTTTGCAGCCAGGTTGTCTCCATTTCATAGATATGGAGATGCCGGTGTTGGACTGGGGTGAGCACAGTAAGAAGTCTTACAACACCAGGTTAAAGTCCAACAGGTTTGTTTCGAATCACTACCGTTGAGGGTTTTTCTGCCCTCCAAGCCTGCGCCAACCACGCTGCCCGTCTAATCTAAAACCTTCTCCACTTCCTGGGTCTGTATCCCTCTATTTCTAACCTGGTTAAGTATTTGTGAAGACGACCTTAAACTTCACTATCGTACCTGCTTCCACCACCACCTCCGGCAGCGAGTTCCAGGCACACACAACCCTCTGTAAAACAATTCCCTTGCACATCTTCTCTAAACTTTGCCCCTCGCACCTTAAAGCTGTGTCCCCATGTAATTGATTCTTCCACCCTGGGAAAAAGCTTCTGACTATCCACTCTGTCATGCCCCTCATAATTTTGTAGACTTCTATCAGGTTGCCCCTTACCTCCGTCGTTCCAGTGAGAACAAACCAAGTTTATCCAACCTTTTCTCATAGCTAATGCCCTCCATACCAGGCAACATCCTGGTACACCTATTCTGTACCCTCTCCAAAGCCTGTGCATCTACTGGTAATGTGGCAACCAGAATTGAGCACTATATTCTAAGTGTGGCCGAACTAAGGTTCTATACAGCTGCAGCATGACTTGCTAATGTCTATACTCAATGCCACGGCTGATGAAGACAAGCATGCAGGATGTCTTCTTGACTTCCTTCTCCACCTGCTATGCTCTTTCAGTAACCTGTGGACCAGTACTCCCAGATCCCTCTGCCTGTCAATACTCTTAAGGTTTCTGCCATTTACTGTATGTTTTCCGCTTGTATTAGACCTTCCAAAACGCATTACCTCACATTTGTCGGGTTTAAACTCCATCTCTCCGGCCAAGTCTCCAACTGATCTATATCCTGCTTATCCTCCGACAGTCCTCATCACTATCCGCAAATTCCACCAACCTTTGTGTCGTCTGCAAACTTACTAAACAGACCAGTTACTTTTTCCTTCAAATCATTTATATATACTACAAACAGCAAAGGTCCCAGCACTGATTCCTGCAGAACACCACTAGTCACAGCCCTCCATTCAGAAAAGCACACTGTCTTCTATGACTGAGCCAGTTCTGTATCCATCTTGCCAGCTTACCTCTAACCCCGTGTGACACCATCTTCTGCACGGTCTGTCAAAGGCCTTACTGAAGTCCATATAGACAACATCCACTGCCCTACCTTCATGAATCAACTTTGTCACTTCTCGAAAAGCTCGGTCAAGTTAGCGAGTCACGCCCTCTCCTTCACAAAACCATGCTGCCTCTCACTAATGTGTCCTTCCAAATGGGAGTAAATCCTGTCTCGAAGAATCCTTTCCAATAATTTCCTCACTGTGGACGTAAGGCTCACCAGCCTATAATTTCCTGGATGATCCTTGCTGCCCGTTTAAAAAAATAAATTTAGAGTACCCAATTCATTTTTCCAATTAAGGGGCAATTTAGCGTGGCCAATCCGCCTACCCTGCACGTCTTTGGGTTGTGGGGGTGAAACCCAAGCAAACACGGGGAGAATGTGCAAACTCCACACGGACAGTGACCCAGAGCCAGATCGAACCTGGGACCTCGGCACCGTGAGGCTGCAGCGCTAACCACTGCGCCGCTGTGCTGCCCTTTGCTGCCCTTCTTAAACAGAGATACATTTGCTCTTCTCCAGCCCTCTGGGATCTCACCTGTAGCCAGTGAGGATACAAAGATTTCTGTCAAGCCCCCAGCGATTTCCTCCCTTGCCTCCCTCAGTATTTCGGGGTAGATCCCATCTGGCCCTGGGGACTTAATCACCTTAATGTTAGTCTGGACACCCAACACTTCCTCCTTTTTTTATCTCACTTATCTGCACACCCTTCCCCAGATCTATCATCCAATAAGTCCGTCTCTTTTGTGAATACTGCAAAGTGCTCATTTAGTATCATGTCCATTTCCTCTCATTACAAGATTGTTCAAGAAAAAGGATAAACACACATCTATCTTTAAATATTCACATATCAATCTTATACTACTATAGCTTTGCTCTGCTTTAATTTGAGTTTCCCATAACATCTTTAGATGAGGGACAATTATAATTAAATCTCTTTTGGTGCTGGGGTCTGGCTTAAGAAAGGCTATGTTTCAGAAGCCTGATGCCTTCTGCCCTTATTGTATTCTAAACCCTTGTCGGGTGTCATCCATGGGTTTTTGGTTTTCACTACTATCTGCTGGAAGTGCTCTGGGTACTTTAGTGGCAACAAACATACCGGGCTGGATTCTCCATCGGTGGGATCCTCCGTTTTGCTGGCAGCGCACTCACGCCCGTGGATTTTCCGACGGCTTGGGGGTGTCCAAAATGGGAAATCCCATTGGCTGGCTCCTGGGACGGAGGATCCCGCTGCATGAGGAGGCGTGCCACACCAGAAAACGGGTGAGGCGGGGTGTGGAAACCCGCCTAATATCTTTTGTGAGATTTGAGCTCATTGGAAGCTTAAATTCAGTGTTTGGGTTTTTCAGATCAATTTCAAAGGCTGCTGTGGAGGGATCCTCCGAGCTCTCAGGCTTGTGCTATGAAAACTTTTGTTCCTGCACCATTGTGTTGCCTGTAAAATTCCGTGCGCTTTAGTTGCTCTGTGCAATGTTCTCTGTATGCACGGATGACAAGGTGTTTGCAGTTGAAGTGACTAGAGAATATATGGCTTTCTAAATGAACAAAACTTTATTAATTAACTAAAACACTAAAGGGTTTCTATGATGTAAGATTACAGCTGGATATTATGGCTAAATACAAACAACTATGGTGAACTCTTAATAATTACTGTTGACTCAGGAGCTGCTCGATATGCAACTGTACTCTATGCTTGTTGTCCAGATTTTGTCTCTGTGTGCTGTCCAGGAGATTACCTCCTATCTACATGCGGCCTGTCTTCCAGTGACCTACTCCTGTCACCACGCCACCTGTGGTCGGAGTCTATGCATACGGCACCTATCATAGAATCATATAATTTACAGTGCAGAAGGAGGCTATGCGGCCCATCGAGTCTGCACCCGCCCTTGGAAAGAGCATCCTGCCTAAGCCCACACCCCCACCCTATCCCAGGAACCCAACCCAACCTTTCTGGACACTAACGGCAATTTAGCATGGCCAATCCACCTAACCTGCACATTTTTGGACTGTGGGAGGAAACCGGAGCAACTGGAGGAAACCTACGCAAACATGGGGAGCAAGTGCAAACTCCACACAGACAGTGACCCAAGCCGGGAATCGAACAAAGAACAAAGAAAAGTACAGCACAGGAACAGGCTCTTCGGCCCTCCAAGCCTGCGCTGACCATACTGCCCGTCTAAACTAAAATCTTCTACACTTCCGGGGTCTGTATCCCTCTATTCCCATCCTATTCATGTATTTGTCAAGATGCCTCTTAAATGTCACTATCGTCCCTGCTTCCACCACCTCCTCCGACAGCGAGTTCCAGGCACCCACTACCCTCTGTGTAAAAAACTTGCCTCGTACCTCTCCTCTAACCTTGCCCCTCGCACCTTAAACCTATGCCCCCTAGTAGTTGACCCCTTTACCCTGGGAAAAAGTCTCTGACTATCCACTCTGACTATGCCCCTCATAATTTTGTAGACCTCTATCATGTCGCCCCTCAACTTCCTTTGTTTGAGCGAGAACAAACCGAGTTTATTCAACCTCTCCTCATAGCTAATGCCCTCCCTACAGGACAACATCCTGGCAAATCTCTTCTGCACCCTCTCTAAAGCCTCCATATCCTTCTGGTAGTGTGGCGACCAGAATTGAACACTATACTCCAAGTGTGGCCTAACTAAGGTTCTATGCAGCTGCAACATGACTTGCCAATTTTTATACCAATGCCCCGGCCAATGAAGGCAGGCATGACGTATGCCTTCTTGACTATCTTCTCCACCTGTATTGCCCCTTTCAGTGACCTGTGGACCTGTACTCCTAGATCTCTTTGACTGTCAATACTCTTGAGGGTTCTACCTTTCACTGTATATTCCCTATCTGTATTAGACCTTCCAAAATGCATTACCTCACATTTGTCCGGATTAAACTCCATCTGTCCGCCCAAGTCTCCAAATGATCTAAATCCTGCTGTGTCCTCTGACAGTCCTCATCGCTGTCTGCAATTCCACCAACCTTTGTGTCGTCCGCAAACTTACTAATCAGACCAGTTACATTTTCCTCCAAATCATTTATATATACTACGAACAGCAAAGGTCCCAGCACTGAGCCCTGCGGAACACCGCTAGTCACAGCCCTCCAATCAGAAAAGCACCCTTCCATTGCTACTCTCTGCGTTCTATGACCTAACCAGTTCTGTATCCATCTTGCCAGCTCACCTCTGATCCCGTGTGACTTCACCTTTTGTGCCTGGGACCCTGGAGTTGCGAAGCAACTGTGCTAACCACTATGCTACCGTGCCCCCCTCCCAAGTACGGAGGAGGTCCGACCTGCCCGTCCCCCCCAAAACCGGGACTCCTCTTTACTTACATTTCGGTTATTAAATTATACATAAGTGATATTCTATATATCATTACACTGTGTTCACAACCCAGGGGTTTAATAGTTCTGCTTCTGGTACATTGATGAATCATAGTTCAAGGGTGATAATGAGTGAAAAATTGTTGTGCACTTTTAGTGCTTTCTGAATCTGAATTGCTGGGTTTAGTTAGAGTTGAATTTAGAACCCAAACATTTTGTTATCTAGTGGGTAATTCCACACTGATTTCACATGTATTTCCCTTGTTTTTTGCATAAATATTGTTTGTATTAGGGTATATTCCCTTCCCTTTTTCCTTTACCTGGGGAATTGGTTTGCTTCCACCCTATCCCATGTTCTTTGGGCCACTGAAGAAAGCAGGTAGCTGTCCAGCATCCGCTGAACTCACGTGTGGCACTACAACTTTGTGAGGTATCCTCTCACTTTCTGTTGGCATGTCCAGAAACTATCAGGGTCCCTATTTAAATCTTGGGCCTGGGTTTCTGCTAACTACTCCTGCTGCATTCCCTTCAACCTTTGCTGTTTTTGTTGCAGCTTCCTTTTGCCCTTTTCTGGAGCCTTTAAACTCTGTGGACTCTGTCCTGGCCTCTTTAAAATCTGTTGGATTTCCTTTTGCCTCCTTAGTCTGTACTGACTCTCCACAACCTGTGGGATGTTTGGAACTCCCTTATCCATCTGTCTGTAACAGTGCAGAATTTTGCTTGTTCCCCTCAGTCTTCCCAGTCTCTATGGACTGCGCTGGACTATTTGGGGATGCAACCTTCCAACTGGCTACGCTGTGATCGAATAAAAGGTCCACGCCCTGCATGGGCAAGCATGGAATTACTCCTACTATTACTAGTCCCGTAACTACCCCACTGCAGATAGATCTTTATTAAAGGAATCTCTACACGTTCTCCAGTAAGTCACCAGTGTGTGGGTGAACGTACTCATATTCACTCTGCTTCCCATTGGAAAATTTCCCCTTTTCAGCATGAAAAACTTTATTTCTGAGAGCATTCATCTGAGTTTTTGTTTTTTTAGGAAACCTTTAAATACAAAATCTGGATCATTATTCTGGCTCTCCATTACATTTGAACATGTGCTTATAATAATAATAATCTTTATTGATGCCACAAGTGGCTTACATTAACACTGCAATAAAGTTATTGTGAAAATCCCCCAGTCGCCACACTCCGGCGCCTGTTTGGATACACTGAGGGAGAATTCAGAATGTCCAATTCACCTAACAAGCACTCCTTTCGGGACTTGTGGGAGGAAAATGGATCACCCGGAGGAAACACACGCAGTCCCGGGGAGAACGTACAGACTCTGCGCAGACAGTGACCCAAGCCAGAAATTGAATCAGGGACCCTGGCGCTGTGAAGCAACAGTGCTGATCAATGTGCTACCTACCGTGCCCCTTATGACCTTCATGACACTGTCTTGACTGCAGCTGGGGGTCCTTTGGCATGCCAACAATTTTCCCTCGGGTGTCCAGGCTTCCACATTGAAAACAAACTGGGCAGGCTCCTAATGGTTTGTCAGCTTGGTTCTTTGATTTAAAAGTTGGGGACCGCCCCGTTTTTGCTGCCCTTTTCTCTCAAGCCTCTCTCAGCTTTGTTTATATTTTTACTCTATCCGGACCAGTATTCTGGCCCTCCGCTATATTCCACTGCATCCCTTCTATTTCTCCCTAGCCTGCAAATATCTGGTCACAGCTTACTTTGAGTTTGGGAGTCTCTGTGTTAATTCATAATTCATAGAATCACATCTTGAGGTTTTTACAGGTGGGGTCTACCTTGAGCACCCTTATCCATTGGTTAAAGAAGGTTGCTTAACTTGTAAGTTTTCTCGGGCCATTTTTGGAAAGTTCAACATATTTGGAGGTATGCTTCAGGTATCTGCTGAGGCATATACGTGTCTGATGGCATTTTTGATCATGTCATAGTCTGACGAACTCTTGTCGAACAATAGGGAATATACATCATGGACTTTTCCTTTGAACCTGCTTTGCAGTAGAAGGATCCAGGCCTCTGTTGGTCATTTTAGCTGCTTTGCAAGGTTTTCAAATGAGACAAAAATGCTTTTAAATCCTCCTCATCAACTCCTCATCAAACTTTTGTATCATTTGTCAGTTCTTTAAGAACCTAATTGCTTAAAGTATTTAACCTTTGCGCACACACATACACACTGACACAAACACACACACTGGCAGGCACACACACACCCATTCGTAATTCAGACACACAAATAGATTACAGAGTGGGAGGATGTGGTAGTATGTATTGGGGGTCATGTGGGACTGGAAGCCCTAATGTCATTGGCTGACAGATCCCGGGTCCTGGTTGGCCGTTGACCTCAAGCTCCGCCCTGAAGGCGGAGTATAAGAAGCCGGAGTCTTCCCCCGCAGGCCAGTTTACTATCGAGCTGCGGGGGAACAGACACGCTTAATAAAGCCTCATCGACTTCACTCTATTTGTCTCACGGAGTCTTTGTGCGCTACAATTTATTAAGCGTGCCTAAAAAGGACTATGGAGTTCAAGATCATTCCGGAATGCCTGAGGATCAGCCCCCACGCAGTGAACGCGGCAGCAGCCTTCAAGCACTGGCAGACTTGCTTCGAGGCCTACCTCAGAACGACCACCGGCCGAGTCTCAGAAGACCAAAAACTGCAGGTCCTGCACTCGAGGGTGAGCACGGAGATTTTCTCCCTCATCGAAGACTCGGACGATTTCCAGACGGCCTTCGCATCACTGAAAAGTCTCTACGTTCGCCCAGTTAACCAAATCTACGCTCGCTACCAGCTCGCGACGAGACGGCAAGCTCCCGGAGAATCGATGGACGAGTTCTACGCCGCGCTGCTGATTTTGGGACGAGCCTGCAGCTGCCCGTCTGTAAACGCAAACGAACACACGGACATGTTAATGCGCGACGCTTTTGTGGCAGGTATGCAATCCTCCCAAATCCGCCAAAGACTTCTAGAAAAAGAGTCGCTAGGACTCTCAGAGGCACGGGCCCTAGGAGCCTCCCTAGACGTGGCCACGCGTAATACCCGCGCCTACGGCCCCGACCGCGCGGCAACCCATTGGGTCCCGTACGTACCCGTCGCGCCAAACCCCCTGAAGGCGGAGTATAAGAAGCCGGAGTCTTCCCCCGCAGGCCAGTTTACTATCGAGCTGCGGGGGAACAGACACGCTTAATAAAGCCTCATCGACTTCACTCTATTCGTCTCACGGAGTCTTTGTGCGCTACAATTTATTAAGCGTGTCTGTTCCCCCGCAGCTCGATAGTGCACAGCGGGGCAAAATAAAAAACGACAAAATCTTAAGGTGGAGGATCGAGCTCTCCACCTTCAACTATGAGATTTTGTGTTGTCCCGGAAAGCTGAACGAGCCGTCCGATGCCCTATCCCGCGGCACATGTGCTAACGCACAAATTAACCGCCTCCAAACCCTCCACGAGGACCTCTGCCACCCGGGGGTCACTCGGTTTTACCACTTCATCAAGTCCCGCAATCTCCCATACTCTTTAGAGGAGGTCCGTACAGTCACAAGGGACTGCCACATCTGCGCGGAATGCAAGCCGCATTTTTTCAGGCCAGATGGAGCGCACCTGATTAAGGCTTCCCGCCCCTTTGAACGCCTCAGTCTCGATTTCAAAGGGCCCCTCCCCTCCACCGACCGCAACGCATATTTCCTTAATGTAGTGGACGAATACTCCCGCTTCCCTTTTGCCATTCCCTGTTCTGACATGACCGCGGCCACAGTCATTAAAGCCCTGAACAGCATCTTCACACTGTTCGGTTACCCCGCATACGTCCACAGCGACAGGGGGTCCTCTTTCATGAGTGACGAGCTGCACCAGTTCCTGCTCAGCAAGGGCATAGCCTCAAGCAGGATGACCAGCTACAACCCCCGGGGGAACGGGCAAGTAGAAAGGGAGAACGGCACGGTCTGGAAGGCCATCCTACTGGCCCTACGGTCCAGGGACCTCCCAGTTTCACGGTGGCAGAGGTCCTCCCGGACGCTCTCCATTCCATCCGGTCGTTATTATGTACGAGCACTAATCAAACGCCTCATGAGCGTCTCCTTGTCTTCCCTAGGAGGTCCTCCTCTGGAACGTCGCTGCCGACCTGGCTGGCGGCCCCAGGACCCATCCTGCTCCGAAAGCATGTGCGGGCACATAAGGTGGACCCATTGGTCGAAAGGGTTCACCTCCTCCACGCGAACCCCCAGTACGCCTACGTGGAGTACCCCGACGGCCGACAGGACACGGTCTCCCTACGGGATCTGGCGCCCGCCGGCAACACGCACACCCCCCCCGACACCATCACCCCAACCCCCCCCCTTCCTACCACCGCCGCACCCCGCGACCGCCCCCTTCCCAGGAGGATCGGTCCCCTCCCCTCAGCACCGACCAAGAATCAAGCCCGAGCTGAAACCGTACGGCTCCTGGAGGCGACAACACTGGTACAAGCACCACCACCACCGCCGGGGACGAGGCGATCGACACGGACGACCAGACCGCCCGACCGACTCGTGGCGTCGATGTAAAACAAATATGGCCTGTTCACAAGAACATTTTGCTTTTCTTCCTATACCCTCTGTATATAGTTGCAACAGGACGAAATTGTCCAATACTGTATTGCCATGTGAATGTTTTGTCCTCCCAGGACCAGCCCTGTAAACCCTTACCACCATACGAAGCATCACCCCGCCGGGTTCATTTTTGACAAGGGGTGAATGTGGTAGTATGTATTGGGGGTCATGTGGGATTGGAAGCCCTAATGTCATTGGCTGACAGATCCCGGGTCCTGGTTGGCTGTTGACCTCAAGCTCCGCCCTGAAGGCGGAGTATAAGAAGCCGGAGTCTTCCCCCGCAGGCCAGTTTACTATCGAGCTGCGGGGGAACAGACACGCTTAATAAAGCCTCATCGACTTCACTCTATTCGTCTCACGGAGTCTTTGTGCGCTACAGAGGATAGATTAAGCACTTTAATAAAGTCCAGAAAAGTTAAATGATACATGGCATTTGATGATTGGTCACTTGTCTGGCTTCAGGCTGAACTCTATGGTCCCTCAGGTTTCGCATTGAGGCAGGGTTTAAAGATGCAGATGGACAATTTATCTGTTCTTCTGAAGTTGGAGATTGCTGTTGAGCTTTATTTCAAAATCTCTGGCCGTGGCACACAGAGTAAAAAAAAAGCAGACAGGGTTTGAAACTTGCAAGTTGTATGGAGAGAGAGAGTAACTTACTCAGCGATCTTGCTTCAGCAGCATCCCATTTGCTTGTGCTTATCTGCAGAGAAAACAGTTGCTTGTGATTTCCAGCCAGGAAATCACGAAAATCATTTTTATAAAGGATGACTTCATAACAAGAGATTTGTGAGTAAAATATATTGGATCTTGGGATTTAGAAATAGAGTATTGAGTACATAAGCAAGGAAGTTGTGCTGACCCTTTATAAAGCTCGGGCTGTGTCACAGTTAGAATATTGTGTCCAGTTCTGGTCACCACAATTCAGGAAGGATGTCCTTGAAAAGGTGAAGAGGAGATTTCCTAGAGTGGTTCGAGGGGTGAGAGACTTTAGCTACAAAGTTTTGTTGGAGAAGCTGGATTTTGTCTCCTCGGATCAATGGACATTGAGTGGAGATTTAATAGAAGCGGACAAGAATATGACGGGTTGAAATCTGGTAGACAACAAAATAGCTAATGACACAAGGACAATTGGGTGCAGATATGTGGTATTGGACAAGAGATGCAGGGGGAATGTGAGGAAGAACATTTTACGCAACAGTAATGACCTGGACCTTGATGCTTACAAGCTTAATGTAAGTGGATATTATCAATGAGTTCAAAAGAACAATTTGCTGGGCATTTGAGGGGAGTAAATTTGCAGGGCTACGGAGACAAGAGCAAAGAACAAAGATAATTAAATAGGCCCTTCGGCTGTCAAAGCCTGCACCGAACATGCTGCCGTCTGAACTAAAACCCCCTATACCCTTCCGCCGACCATATCTTTCTATTCCCAACCTATTCATGTATTTGACAAGATGCCCCTTAAAAGTCACTATTGTATCCGATTCCACCACCTCTCCCAGCAGCTCGAGGCTCTCACCACCCTCTGTGTAAAAAAATCGCAATGCCACGGCCGATGAAGACAAGCATGCCGTATGCCTTCTTGACTACCTTCTCCACCTGCGTTGCCACTTTCAGTAACCTGTGTACCTGTACATGCTGATCCCTCTGCCTATCAATACTCTTAAGAGTTCTGGCATTTACTGTATATTTCCCATCTCTATTAGATCTTCCAAAATGCATTACCTCACATTTGTTTGGATTAAACTCCATCTGCCATCTCTTTACCCAAGTCTCCAACCGTTCTATATCCTGATGTATCCTCTGATGCTCCTCATTGCTATCTGCAATTCCACCAACCTTTGTGTCGTCCGCAAACTTACTAATCAAACCAGTTACATTTTCCTCCAGATCATTTATTTATATTAGAAGCAAACAGCAAAGGTCCCAACACTGATGACTAAAGAACGGCACTAGTCGCAGCCCTCCATTCAGAAACTCATCTTCCACTGCTACCCTCTGTCTTCTGTGACCGAGCCAGTTCTGTATCCATCTGGAGTGGGAGGAATGGACAGACTGGATTTCTCTACAGAGAGCTGGCATGGATCTGATGGGTCGAAGAGCTTCTTTTGGTGCTGTGATTACTCTATGTCTCAACTCTCAACTAATGGGATAAAGGCTTCTCCAGCAGTTAAAATTGAAGTTAATTTGGGAGTTTGCAGCAAGTTCTACTGCACAGAAATAATTGCAAGAGTGAAGAAATGGGTGTCTGCTTGAGGCTACTGTGAAGAAGAAGCTCTACCTTGCATCTAACCTATGTTATGCTGTATGGTACTGATCCTCAGGTCAGAATTGTTCATTGCCGGAATTTAGTAGCATTGAGTGAACCGACGGCAGGGTCGGAAGTGCATAGGACTTCCGCTTCTAGGCAGGATGACTGGACATGTGCAACCATGCAACAGACAGCTAATTAGATATTCATGAATGAGATACCTGGTCAATGCCAGCTCTACCCCACTTTGACCCATTTGTTTTCATCCCATTTCATTTCAACTGTCTCGTAGCATTTCTTTCTTTCTTGTCTTTCTTAATATATATTTAACGCCCCCCCCCCAATCTTATCCACCTTTCCTCACCTCTTCTCCCCTTTGCTTCCCCCTTCCCCTCCCCCCACATCTCCACCTGTCACAGTTTAGCCTCTGATATTAGTTTCTCTGCTGTTTGGCCTCTCATATATTTTGTTCTCTCTGGGGATTGCCATTAGCACTCTTTTCCCTTGGTTTTTGTGGCTATTAGCACCCCGTTTCCCTGGGTTTCTGTGGCTATGACTCATCTTTCATTTTCATTCCACAGTATAAATATTCCCCACATTCTCTGATTAAGCTTTGACAAAGAGTCATTGGACTCAAAATGTTAGCCCTTTTCTCTCCCTACGGATGCTGCCAGACCTGCTGAGATTTTCCAGCATTTTCTCTTTCGTGCCTGGTCAATTGTTTGCCGTGGACGGCTGGAAGACAAGCAAGTTGATGACCCACCCCCGTTACCTCATGTGGTTGAATGTTCCTGCACCATATTTAAAGGTACCCAGACTGCTAATTAATTTCAGCAATCCAGCAGCATCAGCCTAGCTGTGTGAGTGAATGCCTTGAGATTACAGCTGCTGCTAGAATCTTCTGATCATTCCCCCACCCCCAGACAATTGCAATTGCTGCTTCCACCTGCTCAACTTGTCCCCACAGATAACTAGAAATGCAACTACCACCTGCTATTCTGGAGTGATATCTCAGACTAGACACTGCGTAGTCCTACAGGTTCTCCTCTCTCGGAATGGCAAGAAGGCCTGTTTCCCAGGGATGGCAGCAGCAGGCTCTTCTTCCTCACCTCTGAACCTTTGACCAATGGGGAGCCCTATACTTTGCATCTGACACACTCTGGTCTCCACCCACTCCATCATGAACATTTTCATCCTTAAACTGTGCTTGAGACCCCTTGTTTTGATAAAGCTATGTCCCTGGTTTTTCTCACATTGACCCTGGAACTTGAAACCATCATCCTCAGTCATCTTTGATCTTCCCTCCGTCAACCTCAACTCTCAGTCAATTTCCCTGCCTTTCTACCCTAAATCCCAATGTATCTGCGCCTCTTTCACATGAATATTTATGATGAAAAGTTTGTATGATTGATGGCTCTTTGCAAATCCCTTTATCTGTGACTTTTGGCATGCATGCACCTCTTCTCGATTTGATCCATATGGTTAGCATCGTACTTACACTTGAGATTCTGGGCATTTAAATAGCTTGTAACTATGTATTTATTTAATTGAAGATGACATTTCTTGTTACATAAGCACCATGGAAATTTAACGGTGCCTTGCCTTTCAATCACTAAGTCCTCTTCTCAGACAGGCTGCATGTCCAAAATCCAAATGTCATGATATTCAGATAAACATCATGGTGCGAACACACATACACACTGGTGGACAGATCAACGGACCAATCAACACACACACAACATTACAGCCAATCACAAGCAAGGGCACACGCACTATAAAATGGGGAACACCACAGTTCCCGCTCATTCCAGCAGGAGACAGCTCAGTGCACAGAGCTCACAGCAAGCCACTCAGACATTCACCATGTGCTGAGTGCCTCTCCAAGATAGTGTTAGGGCTGGGTCCACAGGTTAAAGGGTAATGAACGAACCACAGTAACAAGTTTACAGATGTTGTTATTGATAGTAATAAAACAGAGTTGTACCATCTGCAACCGTGTTGGTTCGTCTGTGTAGCAGAGCACCCAACGCACCAAAATAGATAACAGTTATAGGATTTCCTCACACTTTAGCTTAATTAAACATGACCATTTCAGTGGTCAGATTTGAGGTGAAATTTATTTGTCTATTGATCTTCTGTTTTGTGAAGTGTTTCTGGGTTTGCATTGAGTTTTTAACCAATAAAGATCATAATTTATGAATGAACACTTCTGTTGGAATCTATGAAGTTATTTAACTCCGTTCTGTTATGAAAGGGGCGAGGCACCAAAAGCTAAAACGTTTGCTTTTAAAACTAGTGACAAATATAAAATATTAGATAGTCTTGTAGCTCCTCTCATAGAATTTTGAATTCAGAGTGTATGGGAACGATCTAACAAAAAAAAGAGGAGTCCATTCTAGGCGGGATTAGCGGGGTTGTCCCCGGCGCTACACTCTTTTTTTGTTTTAGCGACCTGGTGGGGAACGCTCACCGGAGCCTCTCAGCATTATTTCCTGCACTGAGGAACTCTGGTGAGTGGAGTTCCTCAGTGCAAGAAGAGATGGGACCCCGTTTTTAAATAGCATTTCGATCTCTCGACCTTCCCCCGCCCCGCCATGCGACTCCCAGAGTCCCAAATGCCTGACTCACCTATAAGGGGGTCATCGGCCCCCCTTCTGCCCATATTGGCACTGCCAGTCTGGCACCTTGGCAGTGCCCCAGGCAGCTTGGCAATGCCAGACTGGCACCTAAGTGGCACCGCCAGGGTGCTCAGGTGGCACTACCAAGATGACAGCCTGGCAGTGCCAAGATGCCCAGGTGGCACCAGCAGTGCCCAGGTGTCATCCTGCCCGGAAGCCTCCGATCGCCCGGAAACATCCCCCCCCAGGTACCGTTCCACAGGGCCCAGTATTGAACAGCGTCCGGCTGGGGCCTCCTCAGCGAGGCTGGTAGATCATGGGTGGCCGTTCGACCCAGCGGCAGCACGGCTAAGTTGGTTCTAAAACTCACTTAACTGTGTGAGACTGGGCCCACCCATTGTGGGCAGGACCCAGATCACAAAGTCCTGCGAGAGCTGGATAGATCTCATGGGGCGTAAGAGCCATCAGGAATTCCAGGGGAGGTCTTTCCTGGGATCATCCGGCCGCATCTCGTCCTGGTTCCGGCAGGACATGGCCGCTAGATCGCGCCGAACATCTATTTTGCAAACTGTTCAATCAGTTGTGAAACTCCCAAATGATCATCAAACAATTTGCAAAACATTGTGCCCAGAATCTGATTCAAACTCATGCTTCATCTTGGGAACCAGATAGGCAAGAAGGTAAAAATATAAAAGTCCTCTGGATACTAGGGAAAATATATTTAACTTCTTAAAAATCAAATATTGTGTGATCATCAAAGAAATGCACAATGTCGTTTTGGGAAATTTTTAAAATCTGACTAGAGATAAATGATATCAATGTTTCCCAACAATGAACACATGATTAGACATGAAATACACATATTCAGAATCAAATTCATTTTTGTCCTCATGAACAGCTGCTGTCAATGTGGTGGTGAAGGTACTCCCAAAATATATTAAGGTTGTGAGTTCCAGAATTTTGAACCAGTAACGGAACATCAATATATGTCATGATGATGTGTGACTTGGAGGTGATGGTCGTCTCATGCATCTGTTACCCTAGTCTTCTGGTTAGTGGTGGCTATGAATTTGGGTGGGGCTGCTAAAAAAGTTTTGAGTTGCTGCAATGCATCCTCTAAATAGTACACACTACATCCATCAATGGTGAAGGGAATAGATGTTTTAGCTAGTGGATCAGGTACTGATTAAACTGACTGCTTTGCCTTCAATAGTATTAAGCTTCTTAAGTGTGATTGGAGCTGCACTCATCCAGGCAAACTCAGAGTATTATATTTGACTCCTGACTTGTGCTTGTGGTTAGAACATAGAACATAGTATAGAGGTTTTTAGGTGTAAGGCAATGAGCCACTCACTGTAGAATACTGAGGTCAGGGCTTATGCAGAATCAAGGAGACTGGGGACATTTCAAAATTTCCAAAATAATGGGTGCTACCTGGATCCAGAAGTCCCACCCATCATTTCCAATAGATCCTAATTTTGCTTGGGGGGTGGGAGGGTCAGGGAATTCGGTGGGATGTGAGTCTCACCGTGTGAGAAACTCTGCTGAGTTCAAACAGACTTGGCTTTTCCACAATGTGGGAGTTACAGATTTTTAGAGGTCATAAATGCTCTTTAAGGGCAGACTTGTGGGGGTCTCCACGGGGATCGAGGGCAGATGAGGTTGTAGGATTGTCAAGTTATTTAAATTGCCAGTGTTACAATCCCAGTTGATGTTATAACTGGATAGGAAGATCCAAGAATGGAACACCTGCTCAAAAGGCCATGGACGGGATTCTCCAATCCTGCGGCCAAGTTCTGACGCCGGCGTGAAAAGTGGCGCGAGCCACTCCGGCGTCAACGGGCCTCACCTGGCAGCTATCCACCCCTTCCCAGGGGGCTAATACAGCGCCAGAGTGGTCTTCGCAGCTCCGGCGCCCGAAAGACAGCGCCCCGTGGCCGCCGCGAGTCCGCGCATGCACGCTGCGGCCACCGCGAGTCCGCGCATGCGCGCCACGGCTAGCATGAGTTCGTGCATGCGTGCCACGGCCGGTGCGAGTTCGTGCATGTGCGTGGGTTCCTGTCTCCGCACCGGCCCCCGGGCAATATGGCTGAGCCCTTCAGGGCCCTGGCGCGGAGGAGGAACCAGCCCGCCTGCCGATCGGTAGGCCCCGATTGTGGGCCAGGCCACCGTGGAGGCCCCCCCCCCGGGGTCGGAACCCCCGCCCCCCACCAGGACGGCCCCCGCAGACAGAACTTCGAGGTTCCGCCGGGTGGGACCAAATGTAACTCACGCCGGCGGGCACTCGACTCGTCGAGGCCCGGAGAATCGCCGGCAGGGGACGCTTTCAATGGCCCCCGACCGGCGTGGTGGCAATCCCGCAGGCACCCGAAAATTCGCCACCGGAGAATGGTCGAGCCGGTGTCGGGGCACCGTGGCGCAATTCTCGCGCCCCCCTGGGGATTCTCTGACCCGGTGGGTCGGAGAATCCCAGTCCATGACGTTTACTTTTTTAAAGTAAAACTTGGAGGAACCGAGTCACCGGACTTCTAATTAGTTTTAACAACAAGAAAAAAACATTTATTAAGCATAAAAACATTGGATTATAATACAATACACCTTTACTTCTCCTTTAGTTTAACAATTAAGCATAAAAACATTGGATTATAATACAATACACCTTCACTTCTCCTTTAGTTTAACAATTACACACAGGTTTTAGGATTAACAGGTATTACAAATAACATCTTAAACTACAATATTCGGATTAACACACAAGCCCTTTTAAAGCACACAAGATGATGGTGGTCAAATACACACTGCATCACTTTAGATTTGCCATTTGCGAAAAGGAAGTTGAATGACTTGAGGAAGTTTTGTTTGAATTGTGATAAATGAGTAAATAAGTACTAAATTATCACCTGGCTCTTAATTTTGGCAATGTATTGACTAGACTGTTTGTGATTTTAACAACTAGCTGCCTCATGAAAGTAACTTGGACTGGGAACGTCGATGAGAGACTAGCACACAGACCATCAGTGCCAAACGTTTGGTCACTCACCTCCCTTCTGACCAGATTTGGCCCACAACAATTCTGCCCATTACCATCTGATCTGCATCTTCCGAGATAATGTACTGAAAACCTGGTCTGAGACTTGAACCTTCTGACTGCTTTCACTGAACCAATCTGATAATAAGAATTATATAGTGGCCTTCCTTCAAGTTTGCTGCCACAATTCTGAATCCCGAGTCATTTTCGACGATGGTGGTTTGTCATTGGATCGGCTGCCCATCACTTCTTACTGGGTAGCCAATTGAGGTCACGTACTGATAATTACAGGGCCTGTTAAGGGCATTCCCAAACCTACTGGGATTTTCTGTTAGCAAAGTGGACAACTTTTTTAAACATTAAGTAAAACTTAACTTGACCGTTTCCCCCTCTCCGTCTTCAGATCAGCAACTCCCACCTCAGCCGTTGAGCACCTGGATCCCATCCACTGTCCCTGATGGGACAGCGAGCCCACTGCCTGGTTTTAGTTGGCTGCAGCTTTGAAAATCCCAGTGGATGTGCCTGAAGATTGCTGTGCAGGATCGAGACCTGGAACAAGCCCCCATATCAAAGTTTGCCGAGAAATATGGAAAGGAGTAGAGGGACGTCATGTAGAATTGACTTGGTTTCAGCAGGGGCAAGATTAGAAAATAAATATTCTTTGTTCTAAAATTTCCAGATATAGAGAGGGAACTAAATGGATAGAAAGTTACCAGTAGTAATTAGAGATTCATTAACAAACAAAGGAAATAAAAGATGGAATTTAATGTCCTCCTCCAATGTGAGTCTAGAGGCGGAGGAGCATTGAATTAGCCTAGAGGTGTGGGGTTGGGAACCCACCACGTTATCGCCTTTGCTAGGATGGGAAGGCTCACAGACAACTTTCTTGCCCTGATACCAATTAAGGCCCTTTAATGATTAATTAATGTCCACTTAAGGGCCTCATCCTGCTGCTGCTATATTTAACCAGCGGTGGGCAGGAAAATCCAAAAAACCAACCCTGTCAGGTTTGCTTGTGGATTCCCGGGGTGGGTTCTTTGTTCAAAGGCACAATGCTTTATCGCGGGGTCAAAACGGCCACCCACTGACCTTTTTTCCAAACCCCTGACCTCCCCAGCTAGTGACCACTCTCCCACCCACCCTCCCGTGTCAGGAAATAAGAGCTGCTGGCCAATCAGATTTAAATTCTCCACGGTCCTTGATCCCAGGGAAGACCTGGGTCAGTTCACTTAATGACATTTTATATGGCAGGCCTCCCCCAAAGGAGGTTACCTTGGACTCTTGACAGCTCTCTAGCCTTGATTAAATTCTCCCCCAAAATCATTTTAATTTGTGGTCAAAGCAGGCAATGTCTATTTGGGTAGAATTAAGACTGAATGTGTTACAGATAACAAGTGGTTAAAAATATAAAAAATTAGATTTAGTGGCATATTATGGCAGTAAAAATTGGGAATTTTATAACTATCTTGAGGTGGACTGCAATAAGACAAATCTTGGGTGATCAAAATATGGGATATTTTTCGAATTCAATCAGGACTGTTCCTTAATATGTATGTTGCACATGTATGTCTGATTCTGGTAGTGGAGTAGGACAAGTAAATGACCTTATAGTAATTCACTTGGGGAATGGAGACCTTAATCTAATTAGGTTCATATTAACAACAGATATGAAACAAAAGGGGAATCAAAGATTAGGATATTGGAGTGGAAATCAGCTAATTTTAGTTAGATGAAAGGGGATCAAGACTAGATTAATTATTTGCAGCAGCGGCAGATCAAACAGTGAATCATAGAATTCTGACAGTGTAAAAGGAGACTATTTGGCCTGTCAAGTCTGCACTGACCCTTCAAAAGACCACCCTACTTAGGGCCAATCTCCTGCCCTAACCCTATGAAAATACTTAATATGGGGAAAGCACAACCAGTCAGACTGTTGCTGAGATAGACCATTACTGAAGATAATTATTCAAAAGACACTGTACAAATAATTAAAATGTTAATGTGACAAAAGCTATGGCAGATGTCCTAATGGTGGTACACTTGCTAGTCAGAAACTTGTAACTCTTTTCCTGGTCTTGCCTAATGTTTTTGTGCAATATGAAAGAGGTATAGCATTGTCAGAGATACTGGCCTGGATGTGATCGGGCGGAAATTCAGGTACCTGACTG
The DNA here is from genome assembly GCF_047496885.1 of Scyliorhinus torazame. NCBI lineage: Eukaryota > Metazoa > Chordata > Chondrichthyes > Carcharhiniformes > Scyliorhinidae > Scyliorhinus > Scyliorhinus torazame. The sequence goes on from NC_092715.1 coordinate 78,956,261, forward strand.
AAATCAAGGCTCGCGCTGGGTGCCGAACCGACTGTTATGCTCCAACCCCCTGCTGGTGCCAGGGTCAAGGTACACACCCATGTGCCAGCGGGGGGATGCTAATTGGTGCAAATAGGTCCAAATGACCATTTGCATCCACCTAGCAGGCCTGGAACCAGAGGCTCCGGGCCCTAGCGATTCTCCGGTCTTCTGGGCCAGGACTCACGTGGGCGGGATTCACAAGTATTACCAAACCTGTACCTGATACGGTAGACCTCACTGTGGGCCAAGGGGGTAACCCCTTAAGGGGTTGCCCCAAAGTTCACCTGAGTGCCACCTCACAATGCATGACCTGCCCACACCTCCTCTACCAGATCCCCCATCATTGCCCTTCTGAGAGACCCCCTAAAACGGGAGACCCCCCCCCCCCAAGACCCCCTGGATAGGGAAACCCTCGAGACCCCTTGTAAAGGGGACCCCCCCTGAGGCCCTCTGGATAGGGGAACCCTCCCAGAGACCCCATGAATAGGGGACCCCCTTAGACATCCCTGACCTAAAGAGACCCCCACAGAGACCCCTTGAATAGTGGGAACCCCCCCTCCCCAGAGACCCCCTAACTAAACGGACCGCTGCAGTGACCTAAGTAATAGAATTCCCCCACAGATCCCTCAGAAAAGTGACCCCTCTCTGGAAGCTAGAGAACAGTCCAGGCAGGGGCAGTGAAAAAGACTACTGTTGTAACACTCACCTGGGCATACACCAGTTGGCTCAGACAGAGGAAGCACCACGTGTCCATTCCTGGAAAGTCAAAAACAGAGACCAGGGTGGCACTGCCAGGATGCCCAGGTGGCACCAGCAGCAGGGCACACCTATGTAGCTCAGAGCCACCGATCCCCTGGAAGACCCACACAAGTCTGGTCCCAGTTTGAGGTATCTAAGGCAAAGGAGATGAATCCCAAAACCTCAGGTACCTCGAGGATCTTCACATTAAAGTGAGGCCAGCTGTCCCGCTGTAATATGCAGATTTGCCCAAAGGTGATCCTGCCAACAATGGGCGGGATTTACGTGGATGTCGTGAGGCGTTGCGAGCCGGGTAGATCTCAGGAGGGGGGTCTCCCGGCTTTCATCGGCTACGCTGCGCCATGGTGAACTGCTTTTTTGGGCTCAGCATGGCTGAAGGATCACATCCATAGTCTCCCAAATGGATAATCCTGGCCACCATCTTTAGGGTGAGATGTTAAACCAAATTCCAGTTTCCTTCTAATATTCTGTGATTTTGTAGAAAACTATACCCAAAATGGCCAACATTAATTTCTTTATTAAAAATAGGTTAACTAATCATATAACTCATTGCTGCTTATATAATCTTGCTTTACACAATTTGGATACCAAATTTGTCTACAGAACAACAGTAATTATGCCAAATATAATTTGGCTGTGAAATGCAAAGATGAGAAAGGAGCTCTTTCTTAAAAAAAGGTCACCAGATCCATTTGACATGCATCTCACCCTATTGTAGTAGTTTAGTGAAGACATAGCAATAATTTTAACTCGCTATGTTGTTCCAAATGTTGACCAAAATGCTAATTATGTTCAAGAAAGATGAAACTGACTAGCCAGAAAATTTTAGGTGATTTAATAGTTCTTCAATTGTAGATAATCCTTAACACAGGATAGACGTTAATGGACAGTTACAAAGGCATAATCAAGATCAGTCAACATAAATTTGTAAAGGACGAGTTTTGTTTCTCAAATTCAGTTGCTTTTTTTTAAGAAATCACCAGTTTATAAGACAAAGGGATTCAATGGATGCTGTGTGGATGTGGTTTTCAGAAGGTATTTGATAAAGTGATAAGACTTGCTGAAAAACTAAAAGGACAGTAATTAAATGAATAGTTGGAGAAAAAGTAAAGATTTGTGGTAAATAAACCACTTTAGTTGGTAGCTTGCTGTTATTAGTGTGCCCCAAATATCTATACTTGGACCTTGTAGTTATGTTTCCATTTGTATAATTGATTTATGTAAAAGCAAAAGCTAAATGAAATTGAAATTGGATGATACCAATTTGTGGCATGCTGTAAAATATGTCAGGAAGATTACTTGAGGACAACGGTAGTTTAGTGGAGTGCTGCCGTTAAGACAAGGAGATGGCCTTAACAGGGTGAGAGTAGGACTTCCGCATCTTGGTCAGCAAATCCCGCCTCTGAGGGCTTCCAGCCAAGCTGTTTGGCTGGCAGCTGCATAGTCCCAGCAGTGCCCGAATGGAGCCATGGCTGCTGCTGGGACTGATAGGGAGACCCTGGGAGAAGGGTGGGGAGAGTGTCCGGGGGATGGGTGGGGAGAGTGTCCGTGGATGGGTGTGGAGAGTGTCTGAGAGATGGGTGGGGAGAGTGCCTGAGAGATGGGTGGGGAGAGTGTCCGTGGATGGGTGGGGAGAATGTCTGAGGGATGGGTGGGGAGAGTGTCCAGGGATGAATGGGGAAATATTCCGGGGAAGGTGGGGGGGGCAGTGTCCAGGAAAGGGGTGGGTGAATGTTCGGAAAGGGGGGGAGGGGAGAATGTTTGGGAAATGGTAGGGAGCGGAATGTGGTGGAGAATGGTGGGAGCAGTGGGATGTGAGGGAGAATGTTAAGAAAAAGGGGAGGATAGAATGTGGGAGATAGTGTCTTAGAGGGTGAGAACTCATTAAAGCTGCTTTGATCCTTACCCATGTATCTCATAACATTAAGATCCCAGTAATGTTTGGAGGTGCCGTTCATTCTGTGGCTGGCAGAGAGGGCAGTCAACTTGCAAATTGAAACCTCCAGCTTCCCGGGTGCCAGGTGAATGGTCATGGTTGACAAGGGATCGTGCACTTATTCTTTTGATGCTGCCAAGACAATGGTCTCTCTGTCGCGTCTGAAAGGTAGTGGAAACAATTGGAAACGGTTCTGCATTCTTCTCACCCTCGCTCACATCAGCTTGATCAAAGAGCAATGTTTCCATATGTATTCATGTATAAATGGGAGGAACACACATCTCTGGTCTTCGAGGATGTCCGTTACCTGTAAGGGATGGGGTAAGGCCAAGAGAAGGGCTTACCACTTGCCTGGTGACTTTGAAATAGAAACAAACCTGTAAAGCACATACTCACTTAATGGATCACTTCAATTTCTTCACACGTCCACCAGGTGCCAATGATGCAGGTTGCAGGCAACCCTGTCTTGGGAATGGCTCTCATCCAGATGAGATGAAGAAGGGACCCTTGCCATTTAGTACAGGACCAGGAAGCGCAAGGGTCTGTGCAGCAAGAGGCAGCGGGACCTCTATAAAGTCAAGAGGCTGATGAACATGGACCACTGCAATGGCGAACATTGACCTGACCGTGGGTGTATTGCCGGTGGTCTTCTTACGTAGAAATAAGCGAAAGGCAATGCCAAAGGTGCCCTTGTATGTCCTGGGATGTGGTTGCTTTAATCTGTGAGCTTCTCCAGTATGAACTGTGTCTGCAAGGACTCTGGAGGAATAGTGCAAAGTACCAAGTCTGCAATGAGTGAATGTGTATCTGGGTGCCCTTTAAATATTGAGCCAGGACCTTTGATGCCATGGGGTAACCGTCACATGATTTGCTGAGCTGCTCACTGATGCATTATCAATCAACTGTAATGTGGAAGATTGGACGTGTTCACCTGTCCCACTGTCCTGTGGGTATACACTGCCTTTTCCACCCTCTACTGGACTTAGTCTCCAGAATGGAAAATTCCACCCGCTGTCTTCAAAGAGGCTGGAGATTAGCTATTAAATTCATGAGATCATTTCTGTAAACCATAATTGTAATGGTTAGCTTTTGCTAAGTGAGCCATGAGCTTTTCTGAATTTGATTGTTCCTCTGCAATTTTGTCTGCAATCCAGTGCTTTACTTTTAAATGGCCATCAATTTAAGGTTAATGGCAAAAGAACACGAGGGAACATGAGGAAAAGCTTTTTTACACAGTGAGTTATAAGGACCTGCCTGAGACGGTGGTGGAGGCAGATTTCAACAAGGAACTGGATAAACAACAGAAAAAAGAAATGCAGGGCTCTGGGGAAAAGGCATGGGAGTGGGTCTACCCGAATATCTCTTAAAGAGCGTTGGCACTGACATAGTGGGCCATATGCCCTCCTTCTACACTGGTAACCATTCTATGATTCTATAAAGCATTGTTAAATTGAGTTTATTTCAGTTGGGAATATAACAAAACAGATCTACATCTCCTGTTCCATCCTTTCTCACCTTTGGCTGGTTCAGGATTTCTCAGAGTGTCTGGCATTTCAACTGTGAACTCTTTTGATTGTTCCCTGTCACCCGTCCCTTGTCTGAACTTGTCAAATCGGGAAAAAGTTGCAGCGGTGCTCGGAATAATTTCATTTCAACTTGAGTATTCCATTCAGTATCCTATAAAAGATGGAACATTGTTCATGTTTCCTTATTGAACTGGGCTAATAACTGCTAGTTACTACATCCTCAGCTGTTCGAATTGTGTAGCTGGGATAAGAGGTATATGACCGCTTCAGGGAATTTTAGATGCAATACTTTCAAATCTACACCAAGTTAAGATTAAGGCTGGGATTCTTCGTTGTGAGTCTGCCCCGTTACCGTTACTAGCGAGGATGGAGGATTTGGTGTGCCGTTTGCTGACGGCAGGAATCTCTGCTCCCACAACTGTCCATGGGAATTCCAATTGAAGCTACCCTACGCCATCTGGAAACCCCAAAGATGTGCTGGGAACTGCCTTTCGATGTTCATGGGTAATGTTTGTGGGGCAATTGCCTGGAGGTGCAAACTTCCACTGGGCAATGCTCTACACTGGGAACCATCCAAAAAATTAGATTTAAATTGCAAACTTTGTTCCTACCCAGAAAACGTTAGAAGAATTAAAATCTTTTTTAATATCTGGGTAACTATTGCACATACTCACAATGAACCCTGAAGGAATTCCTCCCCACAAAACCCTCGGGACTCCCCAACCTCCCAAGGGGCTCCCCCTCTCCCCCAATGGACACCTCAACCCCCGGCATCCTAGGGGTCTCCATTCACCCCCCCGACGACAGCCCTTCCCCCACGCGGGATTCCCCCCCCACCCCCATGGGAACCCTTTCTCCCACCACTCTGTGGCTCCGCATGACCCTAACCTTCTGAGGCCTGACCTGAAAACACTGCCCCGCAACCCCCATTCACATCCCGCCCCACTGCCCCAGAGGCCTTACCTAACACCACTCCCGCATGGTACTGGACAAGACCTGACAAACCCACCCCACAAGCCCCGACCCAAACCTGCCAAATCTTACGGCTTACCTCAAACGCTTAACCATCCTGGCCTGTCAAGGACCTTTAAACTTCACCAGACCTTTAAATTACTTACTTTATGGCAACCAGTGTCATGAAAAGGTGTGTGGCTTCCTTACCTTTGACAGGGCTGCCCACCAACACTCGGCCCCGGGAACAAATGAATTGCTCTGATTTCACCTGGCCTGAGTTTGAAGGTTGGACTAGACTGGATTTTGGGACAGACACTAGGACTGCCAGTCTGAGGAATTTCAGGCCCAGTGGGGATAAACTCCCCTACTATTATTCGAAATGTGATGCCATGGGATCTTTCTGAAAGAGCAGGCAGGGATTCAGTTTTTCACCTCATCAGAAAGATGGCATGTGGAGCGGCAGGGCGGCGCAGTGGTTAGCACTGCTGCCTCATGGCACTGAGGACCTGGATTCGCTCCCAGCACCCGTTCACTATCCGTGTGGAGTTTGCACATTCTCCCCAAAGCCCAAAGATGTGCAGGATAGGTGGATTGGCCATGCTAAATTGCCCCTTAATTGGAAAAAAAGAATTGAGTACTTTAAAAATAAAAAAATAAATAAAGATGGCATGTCTGATAGCACAGTGCACCCTTATTGCGACACAGGAATGTCAGCCTAGGGTTTGTGCTCAAGTCCAGCAGGCGAGTCACACAAATTCCAGACTCAAGAGGTGGAAGTTCTACTGTGAGCCACAGCTGACCATCGTACTTTGCATGACATGCTAAAAAACAAAGCTCTATTTAGGTGGATATAAAGTTCTTCTGGCACTTTGCAAAGCGAGGCAGGAATTCGTGGTACCCTGACCAATCTGCCTCAACCAATACCACCAAAAACAAAATCAGAAAATACAGGAAAATCTCAGCAGGTCTGACAGCATCTGGAGAGAGAACGGATCAGACGTTTTGAGTCTGGATGACTCTTTGTCAAAACTAGAGAGAACTGGAAATGGGGTCATATTTACACTGTTGTGGATTGGATTTTGTTTATTGTCAGGTGTACCGAAGTACAGTGAAAAGTATTTTTCTGCGAGCAGCTCAACAGATCATTAAGTACATGGAAAGAAAAGGGAACAAAAGAAAATACATAATAGGGCAACACAACATATACAATGTAACTACATAAGCACTGACATCGGATGAAGCATACAGGGTGTAGTGTTAATGAGGTCAGTCCATAAGAGGGTCATTTAGGAGTCTGGTAACAGCGGGGAAGAAGCTGTTTTTGAGTCTGTTCGTGCGTGTTCTCGGACTTCTGTATCTCCTGCCTGATGGAAGAAGTTGTAAGAGTGAGTAAGCCCTGGGTAGGAGGGTCTTTGATTATGCTGCCCACTTTCCCCAGGCAGCGGGACGTGTAAATGGAGTCAATGGATGGGAGGCAGGTTCGTGTGATGGACTGTGCGGTGTTCACGACTCTGAAGTTTCTTGCAGTCCTGGGCCGAGCAATTGCCATACCAGGCTGTGATGCAGCCAGATAGGATGCTTTCTATGGTGCACCTGTAAAAGGTGGTAAGGGTTATTGTGGACATGCCGAATTTCCTTCGTTTCCTGAGGAAGTATAGGTGCTGTTGTGCTTTCTTGGTGGTAGCGTCGACATGGGTGGACCAGGACAGATTTTTGGAGATGTGCACCCCTAGGAATTTGAAACTGCTAACCATTTCCACCTCGGCCCCGTTGATGCTGACAGGCGTGTGTACAATACTTTGCTTCCTGAAGTCAATGACCAGCTCTTTAGTTTTGCTGGCATTGAGGGAGAGATTGTTGTCGCTACACCACTCCACTAGGTTCTCTATCTCCCGCCTGTATTCTGACTCGTCGTCATTTGAGATCTGGCCCACTATGGTCGTATCGTCAGCAAACTTGTAGATGGAGTTGGAACCAAATTTTGCCACGCAGTCGTGTGTGTACAGGGAGTAGAGTAGGGGGCTAAGTATGCAGCCTTGCGGGGCCCCGGTGTTGAGGACTATTGTGGAGGAGGTGTTGTTGTTCATTCTTACTGATTGTGGTCTGTTGGTCAAAAAATCGAGGATCCAGTTGCAGAATGGGGAGCCAAGTCCTAGGTTTTGGATATGAGCTTCGCTGGGATTATGGTGTTGAAGGCGGATCTGTAGTCAATAAATAGGAGTCTGATGTAGGAGTCCTTGTTGTTGAGATGCTCTAGGGATGAGTGTAGGGCCAGGAAAATGGCATCTGCTGTGGACCGGTTGCGACGGTATGCGAATTGCAGTGGATCAAGGTGTTCTGGGAGTATGGAGGTGATGCGCTTCATGACAAAGCTCTCGAAGCACTTCATAACGACTGAAGTCAGGGCCACTGACAGTAGTCATTGAGGCATGTTGCCTGGTTCTTCTTTGGCACCGGTATAATGGTGGTCTTCTTGAAGCAGGTGGGGACCTTGGAGTGGAGTAGGGACAGGTTAAAGATATCCGCGAATACTTCTGCCAGCAGGTCCGCGCAGGCTCTGAATGCACGACCAGGGATCTCGTCTGGGCCCGTCGCCTTCCGAGGGTTCACTTTCAGGAAGGCCGATCTGACCTCGGAAGCTGTGATGGTGGGTATGGGTGAGTTATGGGCTGCTGGGGACATGAAAATAAAAAAAAACATAATAGGGCAACACAAGGTACACAGTGTAAATACTTAGAAATCGGTATTGGGTGAAGCATACAGGAGTGTTGTATTAATCAGATCAGTCCATAAGAGGGTCGTTTAAGAGTCTGGTAACAGCGGTGAAGAAGCTGTTTTTGAGTCCGTTCGTGTGTGTTCTCAGAGTTTTGCATCTCCTGCCCCATCCACTGGATGGGGGGCCAGCAATAGGTGGAGATTGACAAAGATGTCGTGGACAGAAAGACAAAAGGAATGTAAATGGAGTTATTCAGGCTGAGCAGAGTTGCTGATAGTGATACATAAAGAGATTAGAATGCGTTAATGGAAGAACAAAGGTGAGCAGTGTGCCAAAGGGCAACTAGGAACAGGGAACAGATTGCCCAAGTGGAGTGGGGGGAGGGGGAACAATGGTGAGGGAGGAATAGATCTATGGAAGAAGTGAAAATAAATTGATAGAAATAAAAATGTGGTGAAGGTGGAGGAGAGTGTTCACAGTCTGAATTTAATGAACTCAATGTTAAGTCTGGAAGGCTGCAACGTGCCTAATCGGAAGATGAGGTGCTGTTCCTTCAGTTTGAGCTGGGCTTCACTGGAACATTGCAGCAGGCCAAGGATGGACATGTGGATGTGAGAGCAGGACGGTGAGTTAAAATGGCAAGCGACAGGAAGGTCTGGGTCCTGCTTGTGGACAGACTGGAGGTGTTCTGCAAATCGGTCAGCCAGTCTGTGTTTACTCTCTCCAGTGTAGAGTAGACCAGGCTGAAGGAGGTGCACATGAAGCGCTGCCTCACTTGAAAAGAGTGTTTAGGCCGTGGGATGGTGAGCAGGGAGGAGGTAAAGGGGCAGGTCGATGTTACACCTCAAATAGATTGGTTATTTATCATATTTGTTGTTTGTGGAACTTACATGCGAAATGGTACATTTTTCCTACAAAACAACAACTTCAATACTGTGAACTTGAAATTGGATTCAGTTTGTTTATTGTCACGTGTACCGAGGTACAGTGAAAAGTATTGTTCTGCATACAGTCCAGGTAGATCATTCCGTACATGAAAAGAAAATACATAGGACAAACATAAAATAGACAATGTAAGTACATAGACACAGGCATCGGGTGAAGCATACAGGAGTGTAGTATTAATCAGTAGAGAAGATGTGTGAAGTAAATCAGTTCAGTCCATACGAGGGTCGTTTAGGAGTCTGGTAACAGCGGGGAAGAAGCTGTTTTTGAGTCTGTTAGTGCGTATTCTCAGACTGTTGTATCTCCTGCCCGATGGAAGAAGTTGGAAGAGTGAATAAGCCGTGTGGGAGGGGTCATGATTTTGCTGCCTGCTTTCCCAAGGTGTAGACGGTGGATTGGAGGTGGGTTTGTGTGATGAACTGGGCAGTGTTCACGACTCTGCAGTTTCTTAATGTGTTACAGGTTACTGGCGAATATTATCCTTCAAGAAAAATCGCTTCAAAATAACTCATAAGACCATAAGACATAGGAGCAGAATTGGGCCACTCGGCCCATCGAGTCTGCTCCGCCATTCAATCATGGCTGATATTTTCTCATCCCCATTCTCCTGCCTTCTCCCCATAACCCCTGATCCCCTTATTAATCAAGAACCTATCGATCTCTGTCTTAAAGACACTCAATGATTTGGCCTCTACAACCTTCTGTGGCAAAGAGTTCCACAGATTCACCACCCTCTGGCTGAACAAATTCCTCCTCATCTCTGTTTTAAAGGATCGCCCCTTTAGTCTGAGATGGTGTCCTCTGGTTCTAGTTTTTCCTACAAGTGGAAACACCCTCTCCACGTCCACTCTCTCCAGGCCTTGTAGTATCCTGTAAGTTTCAATAAGATCCCCCCTCATCCTTCTAAACTCCAACGAGTACAGACCCAGAGTCATCAACCGTTCCCCATACAACAAGTTCTTCATTCCAGGGATCATTCTTGTGAACCTCCTCTGGACCCTTTAAGGCCAGCACATCCTTCCTTAGATACGGGGCCCAAAATTGCTCACAATACTCCAAATGGGGTCTGACCAAAGTGCAGCCTCAGAAGTACCTCCCTGGTCTTGTATTCTAGCCCTCTTGACATGAATGCTAACATTGCATTTGCCTTCTTAACCGCCGACTGAACCTGCATGTTAACCTTAAGAGAATCGTGACTAAGGACTCCCAAGTCCCTTTGTGCTTCTGATTTGTTAAGCATTTCCTCATTTAGAAAATAGTCTATGCCTAAATTCTTCCTTCCAGAGTGCATATCCTCACACCTTTCCACATTGTATTTCATTTGCATTTGCCCACTCTCCTAGCTGGGCCAAATCCTTCTGCAGCCCCATTGCTTCCTCAATTACTACCTGTCCCTCTATAGATCTTTGTATCATCTGCAAACTTAGCATCAGTGCCTTCAGTTCCTTCTTCCAGATCATTAATGTATATTGTGAAAGGTTGTGGGCCCAGCACAGACCCCTGAGGCACACCATTAGTCACGGGCTGCCATCCTGAAAAAGACCCCTTTATCCCACTCTCTGCCAGTCAGCCAATCCTCTATCTATGCCAGGATCTTACCCCTAATACCATGGGCTTTTAACTTATTTAACAATCTCCTATGCGGCCTTATCAAAGGCCTTCTGGAAATTTAAATAATCACATCCACTGGTTCTCCTTTGTCTAACTTCCTTGTTACCTCCTCAAAGAACTCTAACAGATTTGTCAGACACGACCTCCCTTTGACAAAGCCGTGCTGACTCAGTCCTATTTTACCATGCACTTCCAAGTACTTTGCGATCTTATCTTTAATAACAGACTCTAAAATCTTACCAATGACCGAAGTCAGGCTAACCGGCTTATAATTTCCCATCTTCTGCCTCCCTCCATTCTGAAACAGTGGTGTTACATGAGCCACTTTCCAGTCCTCGGGGACCCTGCCTCCAGTGATTCCTGAATGATCATCACCAATGCCTTCACAATTTCCTCAGCTATCTCTTTTAGGACCTTGGGGTGTAGTCCATCCGGTCCAGGTGACTTATCCACCTTCAGACCTTTCAGTTTCCCCAGAACCTTCTCCTTAGTAATGGTCACTGCACTCACCTCTGCCCCCTGGTTCTCCTGGAGCTCTGGCATCCCACTGGTGTCTTCCACCGTGAAGACTGATGCAAAGTAACTATTCAGTTCGTCTGCCATTTCTTTGTTCCCTATTATTACTTCTCCAGCCACTTTTTCCAGTGGTCCAATGTCTATTTTTGTCTCTCTCTTACCTTTTATATATTGAAAAAACTCTTCCTATCTTCCTTTATATTACTAGCTAGCTTGCACTCTTACTTCATCTTCTCCCCCCTTATTGCTTTTTTAGTTGTCCTTTGCTCGCTTTTAAAGGCTTCCCAATCCTCTGGTTTCCCACTAATCCTCGCAACTTTGTATGCTTTTTCTTTAGCTTTTATGCTGTCCTTGACATCCCTCATTAGCCATGGATGCCTTGTCCTCCCCTTAGCATGTTTCCTCCTCCTTGGGATGAATTTCTGTTGTGCCTCCCGAATAACCCCACAAAACACCTGCCATTGCTGTTCCACTGCCTTCCCTGCTAGGCTCCTTTTCCAATCAACTCTGGCCAGCTCCTCCCTCATGTCTTTGTAGTTACCCTTATTTAATTGTAATACCGTTACATCTGATTGCAGCTTCGCCCTCTCAAACTGTAGGGTGAATTCTATCATATTGTGGTCACTGCTCCCTAAGGGTTCCTTCACCTTAAGTTCCCTAATTAAATCTGCCTCATCACACATCACCAAATCCAGAATTGCCTCTTCACCAGCTGCTCCGAAAACCCATCTCTTAGACATTCCATAAATTCCTTTTCTTGGGTACACTACCAACCTGATTTTCCCATTCCACCTGCATATTGGGGCTGGTTTAGCACAGGGCTAAATCGCTGGCTTTGAAAGCAGACCAAGGCAGGCCAGCAACACGGTTCAATTTCTGTACCAGCCTCCCCGAACAGGTGCCGGAATGTGGCGACTAGGGGCTTTTCACAGTAACTTCATTGAAGCCTACTTGTGACAATAAGCGATTTTCATATTGAAGTCCCCCATGATTATTGTAATATTGCCTCTTTTACATGCCTTTTCTATCTCCTGATTTATTTTCTGCCCCACATCCTGTCTATACTGCTCTGGGGCTTGTACACAACTCCCATCAGGGTCTTTTTACCTTTCCGATTCCTCAACTCGACCCACAGAGATTCTATGCCTTCTGATCCGACATCGTTTCTTGCTGTCGATTTAACTTCATTCCTTACTAACAATGCAACCCCGCCCCCTTTGCCCATCTGCCTGTCCTTTCGATAGGACATATATCCTTGGATATTTAGATCCCAGCCCTGATCCCCTTGCAGCCACGTTTCTGTGATGCCCACAGCATCTTACCGGCCAATTTCAATTAGATTATTCGGTTATTTTTCAGTTGTCGATTTGCACAAGTTGGCTATCACATTTCCCATGTTACAACAATATTTATCCTTCTTTGTTAGCTGAATAGAACTTTTGGATGCTATAATAGAACTTTGGGATCCCCTGAGGTCATGGAAGGCACTGCATAAATGCATATTTGTTCTGTTTCTTTCATGGGGTCAGGTTTGAACTGCATAGGGCAGGATTCTCCATTTGGGAGACTATGGGGGCGATTCTCCGAGCCCCGCGCCGGGCCGGAGAATCGCGCAACCACGCCACGATGCCCCGATGCCGGTGCGCGATTCTCTGAGGTGCGGAGAATCGGCGCCATTTGTGCCGGCGCATTTGGCGCGGCGCTGGCCGCGGGCCACTGGAATCGGCGGGGCGGCCGATTCTCCGGGCCGGATGGGCCGAGCGGCCGCGCCGATACGACAGAGTCCCGCGGGCGCCATTCACCACTGTTCGCTGCCGGCGGGAAATCTACACGAACGGTCGGGGGGCGGCCTGTGGTGGGGGGAGGGGTCTCCGTTCCCGGGGGGGGCCTCCGATGGGGTCTGGCCCGCGATTGGGGCCTACTGATCGGCGGGCCGGCCTCTCCCCCCGGGCCTACATTCTGGCGCGGCTGGCCCCTGAACACCGACGCCCATGTTGAGTCGGGGCCGGCGCGCTAAAGAAGCCCCCGCGCATGCGCGGGTTGGTGGGGCGCTCACTTGGCGCCGCGAAAGGAGGCTGGAGTGGCATGAACCGCTCCAACGCCGTGCTGGCCCCCTTTGGGGGCTAGAATCGGTTGTACCCGCGCCCGGTTCGCGCCGTCGTGAAATGCGACGGCGTTCACGACGGCGCAAACACTTGGGCTCCATATTGGAGAATCGCGCCCTAAATGTTGACGCCGGGACTGAGTTGCGTGTCGTTTTTGTTCCCTTTGGGGGTGCTATTCGGTAAGATAGTTAGGTCATGCGAATGTGCCAGCACTCTTCTGGTGCGAATTTAAAGCAAAACATAAAATGAGTCAGTATATTTTCACGACCCTCCTGATTATAACATGGACACACACTTGTCCCATCCACCAATTGAAATTGTAGAGTTTGAGTAACACTTGCTCCTTTCTCTGCAGTGTAACTGTGGCCACAGAGTTCTGGATATATGTTTGCCCTCCAGATCATGCCCTCCTCTCGTAAAAATAGAAAATGCTGCAAAGCACTTCACAGGCCAAGGAAACAGTTAATGGTTCAGGTCGACCTTTCATTGGAACTGCCCCAAAAGATTTACCAGCCTGAGATTTGAAACAAGAGTGAGAATATTCGAGGTATTGTTTTACTGGGAGCCATTGTAAATCAGTAAGAGCAGAGATGATGGGTAAACAGGACTTGGTGCAAGCAAGGCATGGATGAAACTTTCAGCAGCAGGTGAGGTGCGATGGAGTTGGACAATGTTGCGGGGTTGGAAAGAGGCAATCTTAATAATGGCTCAGGCATGTGTTCGGAAGATCATGTCAGGGTCAAATTTGACACCAAGGTTTCAAACAATCTGGTTCAACCTCGCACACTTCCATGGAGAGGCATTGATTTGTTGGCTTAAAAACAAACTTGGTGGTGGGGAACAGAATTCGTGAATTAGTTGGAGGAGTGGAGGAAATTTCTGCCTATCCAATACTGGATGTCAGACAAGCAGCCTCACTTAATTTAGAAATAGTGTGCCGAATAGGAACAAACTCTGGATACCTTCCAGTGCAGAAGACCTATTTCATTTTCACATCAGGGGCGAGATGGTTCACACCCCTCAGACCATTCCTCTGGCACATTACTGGGTTTCCAGATGCCTTTGTCAGTTTTTACATGCTCTCCCGCCCCTCTGCTATTCTTCTGTGACCTTTGACACCTTCTGGATCCATTTTGTTTCTTAATTTGCCCAGAGGTCTTCAAGGCAGCATTTTGACCGAGTGTGGCATCAAGGTGGCGGAGCAAAAAAGTAATTGGGAATTGGAGGGGCGGGGGTGATCTCTCCACTAGTTGGAGACAGAAATGCCAGGCTCAAAAGAAGATGGAGAGAATCATCTCAGGCCCAGGACACCCTAGATCATCAATTTGCTACTTTCCTCCATTATAATGTCAGAAGTGGGGATGTTTGCTGATGATTGAACAATGTTCAGCACTGCTTGTGACTCCTCAGTGTCCATATGCAGCAAGATCGTGACACATTTTAAGCTTGAGCTGATAAGTGACAAATAGCATTTGCACCATACAAATGACAGACAATAACCATTTCCAGCAAGAGAGCATCTTACCATCGGCCCTTGACATTCAATGGCATTACCATTGCTCTATCCCCCACTATCAACATCCTGGGCTTTATCATTGACCAGAAACTGAACTGGACTTGGCAGCACGGTGGCACAGTGGTTAGCACTGCTGCCTCACAGCACCAGAGATCCGGGTTCGATTTCGACTTCGGGTGATTGTGTGGCGTTTGCACATTCTTTCCGTGTCTGCATGGGTTTCCTCCCACAGTCCAAAGGTGTACAGGTTAGGTGGATTGGCTGTGCTAAATTGCCCCTAGGTGAGGTTATGGGGATAGGGTGGGGGATTGAGCCTAGGTGGGGTGCTCTTTCAGAGGGCCAGTGCATACTCGATGGGCTGAGTGGCCACCTTTTGCACTGTATTCTTCAAAATAAATACTGTGGCTAAAAGAGCAGGACAAATATTTGCTTCCTCCACACTGAATTACAGTGGCAGCAATGTGTACCATATGCAAGATGCACTGCAGCAACACACCAAAGTTCCTTCAACAGTACTGTCTAAACCTGTGACCTCTACCACCTAGACGAACACGATCAGCAGGTGCGTGGGAATGCCAACACTGCATGTTCCCTTCCATGCCACACACAATATTTTGATTTGGAACTGTTTAGTAATTTCTTCACTATCGCTGGGTCAAAGTCCTGGAACTTCCTAACAGCAATGTGAGTGTACCTACACACGGACTGCAGCGGTCCAGAAAGGCGATGCACTACCTTCTCGAGGACAATTAGTGATGGGAAATAAATACTGGTCTTCCCAACAATGCCCACATCCCATAAAAGAATGAAAAGAAATGATCTCCAATTTTTGCCTTCCAACAAAGTAGGTGAGAAATCTGAAGCCTCAGGGAAAGGGAAACTCTGTGCAGAAGAATGTTGTTGGAATTATTGAAAGACAGGAAAGCGAAATTTATCATCTGAGTTAAAGTTTTCGGAATTTTACAAAGATTTTTATTTGTTTCTTTCAGGGAAATGGACAACTAAAGTATCTTTTTTGAGTGATTTATATGATTACGTTTGAAGTGACTGCTGGTTGTTCATTGTTTGATTTTAATGAAAAGGTTTTTACAATATTTTTAATGGATTGGTGTTTAATTGACTTAAATGTTCCATTCACTTAAAAGCATTTGCCATTCTTTGTACCATACAGTTAATCTTCTTCAGTGTTGCAATTGTTGACCGACAGGCGAACATTAAATGCAAAGCTTGCTAGTACATAGATAAATAGATGAAAAGGGGAGGACTCTTACCCTCTGACATTCTGGGTTCAGAGGAGGGACATTTGCAACTCCCGATATCCAGCCCCAGGTAAAGAACTTAACCTTTCCCGATAGTATGTAGTACTCTTGTCAGGATATGATTGTCATTGATTTGATGTTTCACCTTCTCATAGTTTCTTCCAATATCTTTAGCAGCGTTAAGAACTCAGCTATGTATTTTAATGTTGCCATTCTTTTATTTTCACAGTAACTTCATTGCAGTGTAATGTAAGCTTACTTGTGACAATAAAGATTATTATTATAATAGAACAAAATAAACCTTGAACTGCGGCCTTGGTTTGGATGTTGAGCTCACTTTTATTAACTGGCAATGGAGCATTTATAATGGACAACAGGGAAATGGCAGTGAATCTACGCAATTATTATTTTGTGTATGTCTTCACAGAGAGATATATAGAAATTCTCCCAGAAATATTAGGGGACCAAGGACTAGTGGAAATGAGGAACTGAAATAAATTAGTGTGAGTAAAGGGGTAGTATTCAAAAAATGAATTTGATTAAAGGTTGATAAATCTCCTGGAATGGATGAATTGCATCCCAGAGTGTTGAAGGAGGTGACTAAAGAGATTGTGGATGCATTGGTGGCTATTTTTTAAAACTATAGATTCCAGAAAGGTTTCTGAAGACAGGCAAGTAGCAAATATCACCCCAACATTTAAGATGGGAGGGAGAGAGAAAACAGAATTAAGACTTTCTAATTTTATGCCAGTAGGATGGAAAATGTTAGAATCTATTCAATGTCATAACTGGACACTTGAAAAATAATGAAATGATTGAGAGAGTCAACATGGGTTTATGAAAGGGAAATCATGTTTGACAAACCTGCTGGAGTTTGTTGAGGCTGTTACTTGTAGCACGATGTGGTGTATTTCAATTTTCAGAAGACTTTTGATTAAGTCCCACACAGGGGGCGAAATTCTCCGTTATCGGCGGAAAGACCGCCGATCGGCGCAAAAAACGGCGCAAATCCCACTTGCGTCACGTCAGAAAAATGGGTCGATAGTCTCCGGCCCGAAATGGGCTAGCAGCGACGTAACGGGATCCGCGCTTGCGCAGTGGTTCACGCCGTGCAGCGTCATACGTGCTGCACGGCGTGACGGCTCATAAGGCCGCGCTGCTCCCCCCCACCCGACCGGAACACCCGACCGGAACACCCGACTGGATGGCTGGCCGTCGCTCAGCCCCGAGGTTCGAGTCACGCGATGTGGAGGCGCTCCTGGACGCGGTGGAGCAGAGGAGGGACGCCCTGGATCCCGGGCACGGCCGCAGAGTTGCCCCACGCCACAGCCGGCGTCTGTGGAGGGAAGTGGCAGAGGCCGTCACCGCTGTGGCCCTGACACCACGGACAGGCACCCAGTGCCACAAGAAGGTGAACGACCTCGTCAGAGCAGGCAGGGTGAGCCTCCCCCATATTCCCCCCCTCCCCCATATCCCCCCTCCCCCATATCCCCAAGTGAATCCAGCCCTAACCTTAACCTCTGCAATGCACGCGCAACCGATGGCGTGCATTCATATACCTGCCTAACCCTGTTGCCTTTTACCCCTGCCACCCCCCCCCGCCCCCCACAGGAGAAGCGCGCACACAACAATAGGGAGCATGTGAGGACTGGAGGAGGGCCCGCTGATGAGAGGCCACTGACCGTACACGAGGAAAGGGCCCTGGAACTGGCTGGCGGACCTGAGGACCGGGAGGTTGCTGATGCAGAGGTCGGGGGCCCACCAGCAAGTGAGCCACCGACAGCCCGTCCCCATATCCCCCCTCCCCTATATCCCCCTCCCCCGTATCACCTGATCACTGCCTGATGTCTAACCATGCATGCTTCATTGTGTATCGCAGGACCAAACGTCCAGGCACCCATCCCCGCAGATGCAGACCGCCCGCAGGATGCCCCTCGGAGACCACAGGAGACGGAGAGACCCGCACCCTCCAGCATGCGACGCCCGCAGGATGCCCCTCGGAGACCACGGGAGACGGAGTGACCCGGACCCTCCAGCATGCGACGCCCGCAGGATGCCCCTCGCACACCACGGGAGACGGAGAGACCCGGACCAACAGGGAGACGACACCCCCGTCACGTGCGGGAGCGACCACCCAGCGATGAGGGGGGCAGCCACAGGCCCTCGTCACATCCGAGCCAGGACACCACTACCCAGGACACCACTACCCAGGACACCACTACCCAGGACACCACTACCCAGGACACCCCTACCCGGGACAGCACTACCCGGGACAGCACTACCCAGGAAGACGAAATACCGGACAGTGACTCAGAGTGGATGGGTGGAGACGAACCCCCACCCCAAAGTGCCATGGACTCAGAGTGGGACGAAGAGCACGACACAACGCCACTGCTGTCACCAACACCTTCCACCATCGCAGAAACACTCACCACGGTTGGGCACTTTAGTGATGAGGCGTCTGGTACACTCACTGGTGCGCACAACACAGCCGTCCCGGTACAGCAGGTGGAGGTAGGAGCAGCAGAGGGACCGGGCGGTCGGAGGGCAGCCCAGGCCAAGCGAACATCTGCCGCCCAGATGGATCCCGGGTTCCTGCAGTTACCACACCCACACATAGATCCGATGCAACCACCGACCCAGAGACGAGCGAAGAGGGTGACGGGCGGCTTGCGGTCGCAGGTGGAGGAGTCCACCCGCGTCCAGGAGCTGGGAGTGGTCCCGGTCATGCGTGCCACCCAGGCTGACACCGCACGGGTGGCGTCCGCGGTGGAGGCAATGGTTGCGACGGTGTCAGACATGGGGAACGGTTTGCGAGGCCTGGGGCCTTCCGTGCAGGCGGCGTCTGTGGCCCAGGAAATGGCTGCCCTCTCACAGGAGGCCATGAGCCAGTGCCAGCGCCAGATGGCAGAGGCGCTCAACGCCATAGCCCAGTCTTTGCAGGCCATGGCCCAGTCTCAGCAGGCCATCGCTGAGGGCATCGGCGCCAGTGGCCATGTGCGAGCCGGCGTCGCACTGTCACAGATAGGGTTTGCCAACACCCTGGGCTCCATGGCTGCAAACCTGCAGACCCCTGTCGATACCAGCACGGGCCTCCAGGACTGGCAGCGCCAGATGTCGGGGGGGCGTCGGATGGCCAGTCCGTTCGCATCCCCCACCCATGTAGAGGCCTGGGGGCCATCGGGCACCCCGAGGGAGGAGGAGGTGGTGTGGTCCGTCCCGGCTCCCTCTGTAGGGGAGGTCCCGGTACACCGCGACACCTCGGACTCCCCCCCTTCCGTCCCAGGTGCATCGGGTGGGCAACGGGCAGGACAGGCTGGCAGCTCGCCATCCCAGTCACCCGTGCCGCAGCCTGGCCCATCTAGGCCAGGACGCCCCAGGAAACGTCCGCCAAAGGGATCCAGTGTCAGAGGGCAGGAATCACAGGAGTCCACCTCCAGTTCTGCTGTACCGTCTGGGGAACCACGTAGACGTAGTCAAAGGGCCCGTAAGGCCAAACAATTAGACACTGAGTAAGTTGGCACGGGTGCAGGGCACAGATGAGTTTTAGGGGCTCGGGCACGTGCATGAACGCCTTTCGTTATTAAAGTCAATGTTACACCTACCGAAGCTGCCTTTGTGCTCTGTCCAAAGTGTGCGGGCGTGTCATTTACGTTGAGCGCAAGTGTGTGTGTGAGGGGTGGTCTTACCTCAGCCCCAGGTGAGTCTGCCCCCTTCCCCCTGGGCTGCCATCAACATCCCCCGGGCAGAGGACGGGACCGTGCGCTGCAGTGTCACAGCCGCATGCAGGGATGGTCCGGGTGGATGGTGGTACTGTGGCCATGGGTCAGACATAGTCCAACGATGTAGAGCCAGGAGCTCATCGCAGGGCGGGTTGTCATCATCCTCCATGGCCTGCGATAGACACGCGTCCACCCGCAACTGTGTGAGCCCGGCCCGTTGTGCCGCAGGTGGATCGGCAATGGGGGGGGTGGTGGTGTGCATGCGGGTGGGGTGGGTGGGGTTGGGGAGGGGGGTGAGGGTGCTGGGTGGGTGGATGGGTGGGGGGTGTGGGTGGTCGGCTGTTGCCATGGTGTGCGGTCTGTGGCCATACTACCCAATTCCCACGCCCATCTAGTCAGTGAAGCGGGCGTCTATCAGTCTGTCCCGTGCCCGCTGGGCCAGCCGGTAACGGTGGACAGCCACCCGCCTGTGTCTACCCCGCCTGCCCTGACCATTGCCCCCATCCCCCTCATCTGGGGAGGACTGTGCCTCTTCCTGCTGCTCCTCCACTCCGCCCTCCTCTGCCTGCGGCACATCGCCCCTCTGCTGGGCTATGTTGTGCAGGACGCAGCACACCACAATGATGCGGCCGACCCTATCTGACCGATACTGGAGGGCCCCCCCAGAGAGGTCCAGGCACCTGAAACGCATCTTCAGCACGCCACTGCACCTCTCGATCACTCCCCTTGTCGCTACATGGGCATCATTGTAGCGGTTCTCCGCCTCATTGCGTGGCCTCCGTATAGGCGTCATCAGCCACGATCGCAATGGGTAGCCCCTGTCGCCCAGCAACCAGCCCCTCAGCCGGGGATGGCGTCCCTCGTACATGCCGGGGATGGATGACCGCGACAACACGAATGAGTCGTGTACACTGCCTGGGTAACGGGCGCAGACGTGCAGGATCATCATGCGGTGGTCGCAGACCACCTGTACGTTCATCGAATAGGTCCCCTTCCTATTAGTGAACACGGCCCTGTTATCTGCAGGTGGCCGCACGGCGACGTGCATCCCATCGATCGCGCCCTGGACCATGGGGAACCCGGCCACGGCAGAGAAGCCCACTGCCCGGGCATCTTGGCTGGGCCGGTCCACGGGGAAGCGGATGTAGTGGTGCGCCATGGCATAAAGGGCATCTGTCACTGCCCGGATGCACCGGTGCACCGATGTCTGCGATATGCCGGACAGGTCCCCACTCGGTGCCTGGAATGACCCCGTTGCTTAAAGGTTCAGGGCCACCGTAACCTTGACGGACACGGGGAGAGGGTGTCCCCCGCCAGTGCCACGCGGTGACAGGTGTGCCAGCAGGTGGCAGATGTGTGCCACGGTTTCCCGGCTCATCCGGAGTCTCCTCCTGCATTCCCGGTCCGTGAGGTCCTGGTATGACTGCCGGGGCCGGTACACACGGGGCGCCCTCGGGTGCCTCCGTTGCCGTGGGGCCGCGACGTCCTCCTCCCCCTCCTCGTCCTGTCGGTCAGGTGTCCCTCCAGCCTGGGCGGCTGCCACCTGCCCCTCTGCGGCAGCCTGCGCCGCCTCTCTGGCACGCTCCTCCTCCTCCTCCTCATCCAAGGCAACATAGACATGAGCGGCTGCCACCACGGCGGCCAACATCGCTGGATGATCTGAAAACATGACGGCCTGGTGGGGGGGAGGGGAACGAAGACATGTCATCATTGTCCATATCCCCTCCTCCCCCCAGCTAGGTGGCATGGACCGCATGGGTCCAACTGTTGGAGGCTGGCACCTGGCCAGGTGGACCAACTCACTTGCCCTCCCATCACCCTCCTCGGCACGGACCCCCCCCCCCCAACCTCCACCCCGGCACGGACCCCCCCCCCAACCTCCACCCCAGCACGGACCCCCACCAACCCCCAACCTCCACCCCAGCACGGACCCCCCCCAACCCCCAACCTCCACCCCGGCACGGACCCCCACCCCCAACCTCCACCCCGGCACGGACCCCCTCCCCAACTTCCACCCCAGCACGGACCCCCCCCAACCCCCAACCTCCACCCCGGCACGGACCCCCCCCCCAACCTCCACCCCGGCACGGACCCCCTCCCCAACCTCCACCCCGGCACGGACCCCCTCCCCAACCTCCACCCCAGCACGGACCCCCCCCAACCTCCACCCCAGCACGGACCCCCCCCAACCTCCACCCCGGCACGGACCCCCTCCCCAACCTCCACCCCGGCACGGACCCCCCCCCCCCAACCTCCATCCCGGCACGGACCCCCTCCCCAACCTCCACCCCAGCACGGACCCCCTCCGCAACCTCCACCCCAGCACGGCCCCCCCCCAACCCCCAACCTCCACCCCAGCACGGACCCCCCCAACCCTCAACCTCCACCCCGGCACGGACTCCCTCCTCAACCTCCACCCCGGCACGGACCCCCTCCCCAACCTCCACCCCGGCACGGATCCCCTCCCCAACCTCCACCCCAGCACAGACCCCCCCCAACCTCCACCCCAGCACGGACCCCCCCCCAACCCCCACCCCGGCACGGACCCCCCCCCCCCCCCCCCCAACCTCCACCCCGGCACGGACCCCCTCCTGGCACTCCCCCGGAGCCCAGCCTACTCTAACCACCCGCCCCCCGCCGCACACACACACACACACAAGCCGAGACACACCTCTCCTCACGCAATCAGTCTGCGGCCACGCCATTTCCTGCCCAGAGCCAACCCCCCAGGCCGTCACTCACCTCCACACTGGTCGGCGTGAGCCTGGAGCACCGGGTCACGCCGATGAAAAGGAGGTTTGATTCACGTCGACGTGAACGGTCATCACGTCGACGGGACTTCGGCCCATCCGGAAGGGAGAATATCGGCAGGCCGAAAATCGGCTGCCTTGCGCAGACCCGTGACATTCTCCGCGGCAGCGGCGCCATTAACGCCCCGCCGACTTTTCTCCCTTCGGAGACTTCGGCGGGGGCGGGGGCAGGATTCACGGCGGCCAACGGGCATTCTCCGACCCTCTGGGGGTTGGAGAATGACGCCCAGGATGTTCGTGAACAAAATTAAAGCAGATTGGATTGGTGGTAATACACCAGTGTCAATGGGAATTGGTAAACCGACAGAAAACAGAGCAGGAATAAATGGGTCATTCTCAGGATGGCAGTCTGTTACTAGTGGGACATCACACGGACCAGTGCTTGGGCCATAGCTATTCACAACTTCTAGAAATGATTTGAATGTGGGAACTAAATGTAATATTTCCATATTTGCTAATGACACAACACTAGGTGGGAATCTGAGTTGTGAGGAGGATGCAAGGAGACAAGGGAATTTGGACGGGCTAAATGAATGGGCAATAACAAGGCAGATGCAATATTATAAATAAGTGTGAAGTTATCCAATTTGTGAGAATAAAACAGAAAGGCAGAGTTTCTTAAATGGGGAAAGGTTGAGCAGTGTTAATGTCCAAAGGGACCTGGGTGTTCTTGTTCATGAATCACTAAAAGCAAACATGCAGGTGCATGGATTACTCAGGTCCCACACGGCGGGACCTGGAAGGTATGTCTGCGGGAGCCGTCCTGGAGGGGGGTGCGGGGGGATCCGACCCCGGGGGGGGAGAGGGGGGGGCCACGGTGGCCTGGCCCGCGATCGGGGGCTACCGATCAGCAGGCGGGCTGGTTCCGTGGGGGCCTATGTTCCTCCGCACCAGGCCCCTGTGGGGCTCTGCCATATTGCCTGGGGGCCGGCGCGGAGAAGGAAACCCACACGCATGCGCGGAATCACGCCGGCTGTTTCGCGCATCGCGTAACCATGCCGGCCATTCCACGCATGCGCAGAATCACGCCTGCCGTTCCGCGCATGCGCGGAATCACCCCGGCCGTTCCACGCATGCGCAGAATCACGCCGGCCGTTCCGCGCATGCGCGGAATCATGCCGGCCATTCCATGCATGCGCAGAATCACGCCGGCCGTTCCACGCATGCGCAGAATCACGCCGGCCGTTCCACGCATGCGCAGAATCACGGCCGCACATGCGCGAACTCGCGCCGGCTGTTCCACGCCGGCTGGAGCTGCGGCGACCACTCCGGCGCTGACCTAGCCCCCTAGGAAGGGGAGCATTCCTGATTATCATGGACCGTTGATGACGGAGTGGTTGGCGCCGCTTTTCACGCCGGCATGGGGACATAGCCCCATTATTGGAGAATGCCGCCCTGGGTCTGAATTCCTTTGAGTTTCAAATAATGAGGACTGACCTCATTGAAACTGACAAAATTCCTGCAGGCTTGACAGGATCGATAAAGGTAGGATATTTCCCCTGACTGCTGAATCTAAACCAGGGGTCCTAATCTGAGATAAGAGGTAGACCATTTAAGACTGAGATGAGGAGGAATATCTTCACTCAAAGGGTGGTGAACCTTTGGAATTCACTCGTCCAGTGGGTTGTGGAAGCTCAATCATTTAATATGTTCATGACAGAAATCCATAGATATCTGGATATTAATGACATCAAGGGATATGGGAATACTGGGGAAAAATGGTGGAAGAGGTAGACGATCAGCCATGATCTGTTTGAATGAGGGATACGTTTCATGGGGTGAATGCCCGACTCCTAATTTCTAAGAGTGTTCTGCCAAATAGAGTGCTGGCAGCTCAGCAGCTTTAGACATACCACCACTACATGATGGCATGTGTAGAGTTTGTATCATGAGGGACAGAGCACATCACTGTTGAGGTACCTTCAAAGCCAAGGTCTGGCCTTGCTGATCAAGGAGGCTGGGCCCTGGGAGGGTGCGGGGCAGTTAAAGGAATGTTACCTTGGGTGCAGGGGTGGCCATTAGTGCGTGTGGGTTCCTCCAGTGGTGATGGACCACTCATTAAGGTGGACCCCTGGGAACCCACTGGCATTCTCCCCATTTGGTGGCAGGTCCTCCTGATGTGAGCAAATTGCTTGAAGATCCTTATTTGGGCTGTAACTAAGGTTACCACTGCTGGCATTACATCATGAGCTTTGCCTGATGTCTTCCCCTGCTGTATTTCCAGCCATCGTGCCTCCCAGCCAGCTTCCAAGGGGGTGGGAAAATTCAGCCTCTCCTTTATGTTAAAGAAGATAAATATAAGAATTTCAGGAAGGCCTGGAGAAACTTTGAAGTAAAAAGTGACCAGGAACCTTTAAAATCTGTATATTTACAAAACATATGACTAGAAGTAATGAAACATATATACAGCCTTTATGCATGGATGGTTGAATTACATTTTAGGCTGCAAGTTGCAGTATAATAGCTGATAAACTTTGTTGTAATTTTCTTTTGAAAAACATTTTATTGAAGATGGTTTTTCAAATGTAAACATAACTGAGAAATACACAAGCCAACCGCAGCAACAGGAAACAAACCCCTCCCTCCCGACACGCTCTTCAGCAAACACCCCCACACACCCCGCTGCCAACAGACCCCCCCCTCCCCTGATGACTTAATACTCCTTAAAGAAGTTGATGAACAGCTTCCACCTCGAGGTGAACCCCTCCCCTGCTCCTTGAAGGGCGAACTTGATCTTTTCCAAATGCAGGAACTCTGCCAAATCGTTCACCCATATCCCTGCCTTTGGTGGCTCCGAGTCCTGTCAGCACACCAAAATCCGTCTCCAGGATATCAGGGAGGCAAAGGCCAACACGTCGGCCTCTCTCCCCACCTGCACCCCTGGATTCTCTGACACTCTAAATATTGCCACCCCCGGACTCGGGCTATGTCTACCCCCAATATCTTTGACATTACGTTGAAAATTCTTTCCAAAACACCCTCAACCTCAGACACGCCCAAAACATATACACACGATTCGCCGGTCCCCCTGCACACTGCCAGCGCCTATCCTCCACCCCTGGAAAGAACCAACTCATCCTGGACACCGTCAAATGGGCTCTGTGCACCACCTCAAATTGGACAAGGTCTGGTCTTGTGCAGGAATAGGATGCATTCACCGCGGAGCTTCATTCCATATTCCGTCCCCACCCAACTCCTCCTCCCACTTGCGCCTAACACCCTCCCCAGAGGGCTACCTCTCTTCATCAACTCCCCATACATGTCCGTAACCCACCCCTCCCCTATTTCATCCTTGGACAGAAGTTTATCCTGCAACAACGGGGGCGGCAGCATCGGAAACGACAGCACTTCCTTCCTCACAAAGTCCCTAACCTGCAGATACCTGAACCCATTTCCCTTTGGTTACTGGTACGTCCCCTCCAGATCCTCCAGGCCTGAAAACTTCCCTCCCACAAACAAAACTCTAAAATATTCTATCTCCATCTGCTTTCATACCGGAACCTCGCATCCAACCTCGCCACACGACCTATGGTTATCCAAATCGGCGCCTACAGAGACATGCCTTCCAATCCAAAGTGCTGCAAACCCTGCTTCAAAACCCTCAGTGCTCATACCATTACCGGGCTCGTGAAGAACCTGACCAGCGAGAACGGAAGGAACGCCAAACAGTGCCTTAAAGCTGGTTCCCGGGCATGAAGCTGCGTTCATCCACCCCCAAAACGACCACTCCTCCACCGCCCATTTCCTAACCATTGCAATATTAGCTGCCCAGTGGTAGTTCAACAAGCTCGGAAATACTACCACCACCCCCTGTCAATCCCTCTCCAAAAACACCTTCCTAACCTGTAGCGCTTTTCCTGTCCACTTAAACCTTAGGATCGTCCCATTATTAACCTTCCTAAAAAAGGACATGGGCACAAAAACGGGATGTTCTGAAACACAAACAGAAAATTCAGCAACGCCGTCATCTTTGCCGTCTGGACCTGCCCCGCCAATGACAATGGCAACACATCCCACCTCTTTAGGTCCGCCTTCATTCTTTCCACCAGCCGCACCAAGTTCAACTTATGCAGTTGGGCCCAACTCCGTGTCACCTGAATCCCCAGGTGGTGAAAGCTCGTCCCCACCAACCAAAGCGGCAGTTCCCCGACCTCCTCTCTTGTCCCCATGCACTAATTGGGAATACCTCGCTTTTCCCCATATTAAGCTTGTACCCTGGAAAACGGTCAAACTTCCCCAAAATTCCATAATCTTATAAAAGCTCCCGACCGAATCCAAGATTGATTGATTGATTTGATTTGATTTATTGTCACATGTACCGAAGTACAGTGAAAAGTATTTTTCTGCGGCTGAGGGAACGTACCCAGTACGTACATAGTAGACACAAGAATAATCAACAGAGAACATTGACAAATGGTACATCGACAAACAGTGATTGGTTACAGTGCAGAACAAGAGGCCAAACAAAGCAAATACATGAGCAAGAGCAGCATAGGGCGCCGTGAATAGTGTTCTTACAGGGAACAGATCAGTCCGAGGGGGAATCGTTGAGTCTTGCAGCTGGGGGGAAGAAGCTGTTCCTATGTCTGGATGTGCGAGTCTTCAGACTTCTGTACCTTCTGCCTGATATACAGCAGAAGATCATCATAATATTAAGCAAACCCCATACATTCACCGACAACTGCTGCCCCTTCACAAACCCTGTTTGGTCCTCACCTATCACCCCGACATACAATCCTCTATCCGTGTCGCCAACACCTTTGCCAAAACCTTTGCATCTACATTCAACAGTGAGACTGTCCGGTCTGATCCACACTGCTTCGGGTCCTTGTCCTTCTTTACAATGAGTGATGCCGAAGTCTGAGACAGAGTGGGGAGAAGCTCACCATCGACTCATTATTCATCTCCACTAGCAGGGGCGACAGCTCCAACCCAAACTTCTTATAGAACTCGACTGGCAACCCATCCAGACCTGGGACCTTCCCTTCCTGCATTGACCCCACACACTCCATTACCTCCCTCAGCCCAATCAGGGCCCCCAGTCCCTGCACCTTCACCTCCTCAACCCTCGGGAACTCCAACCCACCTAAAAATTGCCTCACCCCTTCACCCACACCAGAGGCTCCGAATCATACAATCTCCATTAAAAGGCCTCAAAACCCCATTCATCCCCCTCCGGCTCCAATTACTCCCTGTCCCTGTTGTCTCTCACCCACCCAATTTCCCTTGCTGCCATCTGCTTCCTCAACTGGTGTGCACCCATCCTTCAACGATTATTACACACGTGCCAGAATTTAATGACTTAACAGTGGCATTCTTGCTCCCTCTTATCACAGAACTGGAGCATCGCATGAATTGAATTCATGATGCAAAAATGTGTTTTTAAAAATAAAATATCTTTACATTAAAACTTTCATAATACATAGCACCATCACCAAATAAAATTGACGGATGCCTATTGCATTTTCTGTAAAGGGCATTTCAGGAAGTTTCTTTCTCAATCGTAATGTACCATCACTAATATGTGGAACTATCTGAATCCATTCTCTATGTTGATGCTGGTTTTCCTTAGAATGTATTCGCCGTGTTTCAAATGTTGTAATCTCCTGACTGTTTTCCCTTATAACCTTAACTTTACACTCAGTTTGCTCCATTATAAAAAGCAGCTTTGTAGATTAATTTGTTGCGGATGGACACTAATTGCATCAAAATTGAAAACAAACATTGAAATTTAACATTAAAAAATTGTAATTTCTGTTCATTTTTGATGCAAATTGTGTCCATTAGCTCAGAAGGATTTCTATGTTTAAGATATTAAACTTTAAAAAAACTAATGGCAATGTTGTCTCACTGATTGTTGTTATATTTTGTTCAAAAAAATCTTAATTTTCTTTAGTGCCGTTATACCAACATAATACCATGACTGAGATGGCTGGAACATGCCATAAATGGTTGTGTGAATTGTTTTGACTTGAAGCTTTTATTTCTTCAAAATTGTAAAAGCACTGAATCAATTTATGTTTACATTTCAGGTTAGCACTGTATGTATATGAATATCTACTCCATGTAGGAGCACAAAAATCAGCACAAACATTTTTATCAGAGGTGAGCCGTCCTTCAAACGTATGTACTTATGGCTTTGTTTTGTTATAAATTTTCAATCTTGTGGACTTTCAGATTCTACCTCCTGTAATAAACCGGTTAAAATATGTCTTAAATAGGACTTCTATTCTGTATACATTATAAATCACATAATGTGCATGTTATTTATATTTGTGAAAGTATGTATGAATAATTTAAAAACCTTATGGGTTGAGGTAGACATTAGCAGGATTCCTAATATCCTAGTTTCAAATAGGAGATGGCTCTGAATTTTGATTATTTCATATAGAACTTCCTCCCTAAATCACTCACCTGATGAAGGAGCAACGCTCCGAAAGCTAGTAATTCCAAACAAACCTGTTGGACTTTAACCCGTTGTTGTAAGACTTCTTCCTGTGCCCACCCCAGTCCAACGCCGGCATCTCCACATCATCCCTAAATCAATGCAGGGGCCTCGCACTGCGTGATATGTTGCAAACTGTGAATTGTATACACAGAGGTAATCTGAAACTGGGGATTTGAATTTGCATCTAGTTACTTGTGGAGCCACTTTTAAACTGGAATCAGGAACACAAGGGCACAAGAAGCAGGAGTAGGCCACCAGGCCCTTCAAGCCTGCCCGCCATTTAATACAATCATGGCTTATCTATGCCGGCCTCAACCCCTTCTCTGTGCATTTCCCCATAGCCCTCGATGCCTTGATCTGCCAAATATTTATCCACCTTCACTTTAAACACTTCTAATGATCCAGCCTCCACCACCCTCCGGGGCAGAGAATTCCAGAGACTCACCACCCTCTGTGAGAGGAAATTTCTAAACACCCAGTTTTAAATGACCGGCACTGTATCCTGTAGCTATGTCCCCTTTTTCGAGACTCTCCCACTAGTGAAAACATATCACCATCAACCCTGTCAAGTCCCCTCAGGACCGTATATGTTTGAATACGGTCATCCCTCACTCTTCTAAACTCCGAGGGATACAGACTCAGACTATTTAGTCCCTCTTGAAAGGACAACCCTCTCATCCCAGGAATTAGCCTGGTGAATCTCATTTGAACTGCCTCCAATGTTACCAAATCCTTTTTTAGGTAAGGGGAGCAAAACTGTATGCAATAATTCAGGTGAGACCTCACCAACATGCTGTGCATTTTCAACAAAACCACCCTATTTTTAAACTCTAACCCCTTGGCAATAAAGGCCAAAATGCAGTTTGCTTTCTTTTTTAAAAGTTTAGAGTTCTCAATTTTTTTTTCCAATTAAGGGGTAATTTAGCGTGGCCAATCCACCTGTAATAATAATAATAATCTTTATTATTGTCACAAGTAGGCTTACATTAACACTGCAATGAGGTTACTGTGAAAATCCCCAAGTCACCACACTCCGGCACCTGTTTGTGTACACAGAGGGAGAATTCAGAATGCCCCATTCACCTAACAAGCACGTGTTTCGGGACCCTGAACATCTTTGGGTTGTGTGAGGTGAGACACACGCAGTCATGGGGAGAATTTGCAAAATCCACAAGGACAGTGACCTGGGGCCGGGATTGAACCCAGATGCTCAGCGCCGTGAGGCAGCAGTGCTACCAGAGGCCACCAAACTACTTGTTGGACCTGACTGTTAGTGTTTTGTGATTCATGAACTAGAACACCAAGATCCATGCACTAGAACACCAAGATCCTCCTGTTCTTCACTCACCTGAAGTTTCACCCTATTTAGATAATAATGTGCCTTTTGATTCCTCCTACCGAAGTGCATGACTTCACACTTCCCCACATTAAACTCTATTTGCCAGGTTTTCGCCCAGTCACCCACGATACCTATATCCCATTGCAGAATCACAATATCCTCATCACAACATGACCTTCCACTTATTTTGGTATCATCAGCAAATTTGGAAATCTCACATTCTGTTCCTTCCTCTAGGTCATTAATGTAAGTCAGTAGTCAAAAATTGCAGGCCAAGAGCTGATTCCAGCGGCACTCCACTAGTTACATCTGTCCAATCAGAAAAAGACCCATTTATTCAAACTCTCTATTTTCAATGTGACAGCTAATTTTCATTCTATGCTAACACACTTCCTCCAATTCCATGGGCTTTTACTTCATGCACCAGCCTCTTATTCAGCACCTTGTCAAATGCCTTTTGGAAATCTAAATGCACTACATCTACAGGTTTCCCTCTATTTACTTTCCCTGTTGCATCCTCAAAGAATTTGAGTAAATTTGTCAGACATGATTTACCTTTCATGAAACCATATTGATGAGGTTTGATTATATTCAGCTTTCCTAAATGATTAGTTATTTCTTCTGTGATTATTGACTCCAACATCTTTCCAGTAATAGATGTTAAATTAATAAACTAGTAGATGTTAAACTAACTGGCCTATAATTCCCTGCCTTCTGCTTTTCCCCCTCTTTGAACAAGGGAGTCATAGTGACTCTTTTCCCATCTTCCGGTATCTTCCCAGATTTTAACGAGTTCCGAAAAATTTCAACCAAAGGATCCCCCATCTCTGCAGCCACTTCCATTAAATCTGAGCGCGCAGTTCATCGGTCCTGGTGACTTGTCCACCTTCAGCCACTTGAGTTTCTCCCATACACTATCCCTTGTGATTGGGATTTTTGTAATTCTGCCATGATATTTGAAATTGGCTCATTTGATATCTTAGGAATATTCGCACTGCCAGCCACGGTGAAGACTGATGCAAAAAAATTATTTAGCATATCCGTCATTTCTTTGTTTGCTGTTATTAATTCACCAGCCTCGTTCAGTAGAGGTCCCATATTATCCTTATTTATAATCCCATAGAAAGTCTTACTGTTTGCAAGTTTTCTCTCAAAATTCATTTTCTCCCTTGTTATGAACTTCTTAATCTTTTGCTGCTGGATCCTAAAAACCTCCCAGTCCTATGGTCTACCACTATCCACTGCCACTTTGTGTATCCTGCTTTTCTTTTTTTTTAATATATTTTATTCAACATTTTTGGCAAACCATAACAGTACATTGTGTATCTTTTACACAGTAATATAACAATATCAATAACAATGGCCAGTTTTTTAAACAAGAAATAAATAATATATAAACAACATCAAAATTAAAAAACAAAACTAAATGGCAACTGCCTTGTCCCAAATACATACTCTCCAAAAATACAATTCAGCAGTCCAGTATACAATTACCTATAACAACAACCTATACATATTATACTTATACACTAACATCCCTGAGAGTCCTTCTGGTTCCTCCCCCGCACCCCCCCCCCCCCCCCCCCCCGCCCCGGGTTGCTGCTGCTGTCTTCTTCTTTTCCATTCCCTCTATCTTTCTGTGAGGTATTCGACGAACGGTTGCCACCGCCTGGTGAACCCTTGAGCCGATCCCCTTAGGACTAACTTAATCCGTTCCAGCTTTATAAACCCTGCCATGTCATTTATCCAGGTCTCCACACCCGGGGGCTTGGCTTCCTTCCACATCAACAGTATCCTGCGCCGGGCTACTAGGGACGCAAAGGCCAAAACATCAGCCTCTTTTGCCTCCTGCACTCCCGGCTCTTCTGCAACCCCGAATATAGCCAACCCCCAGCTTGGTTCGACCTGGACCCCCACCACCTTCGAAAGCACCTTTGTCAACCCCACCCAAAACCTCTGTAGTGCCGGACATGACCAGAACATGTGGGTGTGATTCGCTGGGCTTCTCGAGCATCTCGCACACCTATCCTCTACTCCAAAAAATTTACTGAGCCGTGCTCCAGTCATATGCGCCCTGTGTAACACCTTAAATTGTATCAGGCTTAGCCTGGCACACGAGGACGATGAGTTTACCCTACTTAGGGCATCAGCCCCTCCTCAATCTCCTCCCCCAGCTCTTCTTCCCATTTCCCTTTCAGCTCATCTACCATAATCTCCCCCTCGTCCCTCATTTCCCTATATATGTCTGATACCTTACCGTCCCCCACCCATGACTTTGAGATCACTCTGTCCTGCACCTCCTGCGTCGGGAGCTGCGGGAATTCCCTCACCTGTTGCCTCGCAAAAGTCCTCAGTTGCATATACCGGAATGCATTCCCTTGGGGCAACCCATATTTTTCGGTCAGCGCTCCCAGACTGGCGAACGTCCCATCTACAAACAGATCTCTCAATTGTGTTACTCCTGCTCTTTGCCATGTTCCAAATCCCCCATCCATTCTCCCCGGAGCAAACCTATGGTTATTTCTTATCGGGGACCACACCGAGGCTCCCGTCTTTCCCCTATGCCGTCTCCACTGCCCCCAAATCTTCAGAGTAGCCACCACCACCGGGCTTGTGGTGTATTTCTTCGGTGAGAACGGCAACGGCGCCGTCACCATAGCTTGTAGGCTAGTCCCCCTGCAGGACGCCCTCTCCAATCTCTTCCACGCCGCTCCCTCCTCTTCTCCCATCCACTTACATACCATTGAGATATTGGCGGCCCAATAATACTCACTTAGGCTCGGTAGTGCCAGCACCCCCCTATCCCTACTACGCTGCAAAAATCCCTTCCTCACTCTCGGGGTCTTCCCGGCCCACACAAAACTCATGATACTCTTCTCAATCCTTTTGAAAAAAGCCTTCGTGATCACCACCGGGAGGCACTGAAACACAAAGAGGAATCTCGGGAGGACCACCATTTTAACTGCCTGCACCCTCCCTGCCAGTGACAGGGATACCATGTCCCATCTCTTGAAGTCCTCCTCCATCTGTTCCACCAATCGCGTTAAATTTAACCTATGCAATGTACCCCAATTCTTGGCTACCTGGATCCCCAAGTAGCGAAAGTCCCTTGTTACCTTCCTCAGCGGTGAGTCCTCTATTTCTCTGCTCTGCTCCCCTGGATGCACCACAAATAACTCACTTTTCCCCCTGTTCAGTTTATATCCTGAAAATTCTCCAAACTCCCCAAGTATCCGCATTATCTCTGGCATCCCCTCCGCCGGGTCCGCCACATACAACAACAAATCGTCCGCATACAGAGATACCCGGTGTTCTTCTCCCCTGAGTACTCCCCTCCACTTCCTGGAACCTCTCAATGCTATTGCCAGGGGCTCAATCGCCAGTGCAAACAATAATGGGGACAGAGGACATCCCTGCCTCGTCCCTCTATGGAGCCGAAAATACGCAGACCCCCGTCCATTCGTGACCACGCTTGCCATCGGGGCCCTATACAGCAGCTGTACCCATCTAATATACTCATCTCCAAAGCCAAATCTCCTCAACACCTCCCACAAATAATCCCACTCCACTCTATCAAATGTTTTCTCGGCATCCATCGCCACCACTATCTCCGCTTCCCCCTCTGGTGGGGGCATCATCATTACCCCTAGCAGCCTCCGTATATTCGTATTCAGCTGTCTCCCCTTCACAAACCCAGTTTGGTCCTCATGGACCACCCCCGGGACACAATGCTCTATCCTCATTGCCATTACCTTGGCCAGAATCTTAGCGTCTACGTTCAGGAGGGAAATAGGCCTATAGGACCCGCATTGCAGCGGGTCTTTTTCCTTCTTTAGGAGAAGCGATATCATTGCCTCTGACATAGTCGGGGGCAGCTGTCCCCTTTCCCTCGCCTCATTAAAGGTTCTCATCAGTAGCGGGGCGAGCAAGTCCACATATTTTCTGTAAAATTCAACTGGGAATCCATCCGGTCCCGGGGCCTTCCCTGCCTGCATGCTCCTAATTCCTTTCACTACTTCCTCCATTTCGATCTGTGCTCCCAGTCCCACCCTCTCCTGCTCCTCCACCTTAGGAAATTCCAGCTGGTCCAGAAAACACATAATTCTCTCCTTCCCATCCGGGGGCTGAGCTTCATATAATCTTTCATAGAATGCCTTGAACACTCCATTCACTCTCTCCGCTCCCTGCTCCATCTCTCCCTCCTCATCCCTCACTCCCCCTATTTCCCTCGCTGCTCCCCTTTTCCTCAATTGGTGGGCCAGCAACCTGCTCGCCTTCTCCCCATATTCGTACTGTACACCCTGTGCCTTCCTCCACTGTGCCTCTGCAGTACCCGTTGTCAGCAAATCAAATTCTACGTGTAGCCTTTGCCTTT
The DNA here is from genome assembly GCF_047496885.1 of Scyliorhinus torazame. Classification (NCBI taxonomy): domain Eukaryota; kingdom Metazoa; phylum Chordata; class Chondrichthyes; order Carcharhiniformes; family Scyliorhinidae; genus Scyliorhinus; species Scyliorhinus torazame. The sequence goes on from NC_092715.1 coordinate 78,990,819, forward strand.
CCCTGTACAGTCCCACCTCCGGTGCCTGCGCATATTGCCTGTCCACCCTCAGAAGTTCTTGTAGCAACCGCTCCCGTTCCCTACTCTCCTGCTTTCCTTTATGTGCCCTGATTGATATCAGCTCCCCTCTAACCACTGCCTTCAGCGCCTCCCAGACCACTCCCACCTGGACCTCCCCATTATCATTGAGTTCCAAGTACTTTTCAATACACCCCCTCACCCTTAGACACACACCCTCATCCGCCATTAGTCCCATGTCCATTCTCCAGGGTGGACGCCGTTCTTTTTCCTCCCCTATCTCCAAGTCCACCCAGTGTGGAGCGTGATCCGAAATAGCTATAGCCGTATACTCCGTCCCCCTCACCTTCGGGATCAGCGCCCTTCCCAAAACAAAAAAGTCTATTCGCGAATAAACTTTGTGGACATAGGAGAAAAACGAAAACTCCTTACTCCTAGGTCTGCTAAATCTCCATGGGTCTACTCCTCCCATCTGCTCCTTAAAGCTTTAAGCACCTTGGCTGCTGCCGGCCTCCTTCCAGTCCTGGACCTCGATCTGTCCAGCCCTGGTTCCAGTACCGTGTTAAAATCTCCACCCATTACCAACTTCCCCACCTCTAGGTCCGGGATACGTCCTAACATGCGCCTCATAAAGTTGGCATCATCCCAGTTCGGGGCATATACGTTCACTAAGACCACCGCCTCCCCCTGTAATTTGCCACTCACCATCACGTATCTGCCCCCACTATCCGCCACTATGGTCTTTGCCTCAAACATTACCCGCTTCCCCACTAGTATAGCCACCCCCCTGTTTTTCGCATCTAGCCCCGAATGAAACACCTGCCCCACCCATCCTTTGCGTAGTCTAACCTGGTCTATCAGTTTCAAATGCGTCTCCTGTAACATAACCACATCTGCCTTAAGTTTCTTAAGGTGTGCGAGTACCCATGCCCTCTTTATTGGCCCGTTCAGCCCTCTCACATTCCACGTGATCAGCCGGGTTGGGGGGCTCTTTACCCCCCCTTGTCGATTAGCCATCCCCTTTTATCCAGCTCCTCACCCGGTTCCCACGCAGCTGTGTCCCCCCCAGGCGGTGCCCTCCCGCCCCGCCCACCCCACCCCATACCAGCTCCCCCTTCTCCCCAGCAGCAGCAACCCAGTAAATCCCCCCTCCCACCCCCCCGCTAGATCCCCCACTAGCGTAGTTACACCCCCCATGTTGCTCCCAGAAGTCAGCAAACTCTGGCCGACTTCGGCTTCCCCCGTGACCTCGGCTTGCACCGTGCGACGCCCCCTCCTTCCTGCTTCCCTATTCCTGCCATGATTATCATAGCGCGGGAACAAAGCCCGCGCTTCCCTTTAGGCCCCGCCCCCAATGGCCAACGCCCCCAGCTCCTCCACCTCCCTTCCTCCCTCCCCCACAACCTGTGGAAGAGAGAAAAGTTACCGGGTCGCAGTATTAACAACATAAAAATCATCTCTCCCCCCTTTTTTCCCCCCTCTTCGCCCCCCATATTCGCCCCACCACTTTGTCTCAAACGTTCTTTTTTAATAACCCACTTATTTAAATTTCTCTTCAACAATAAATGTCCATGCCTCATCCGCCGTTTCAAAGCAGTGGTGCTTCCCTTGATATGTGACCCACAGTCTTGCCGGCTGCAGCATTCCAAATTTAATCTTCTTTTTATGAAGCACCGCCTTGGCCCGATTAAAGCTCGCCATACCTTCTCGCCACCTCCGCACTCCAGTCTTGATATACGCGGATCACCGCGTTCTTGCATCTACTGCTCCGAGTTTTCTTTGCCCATCTGAGGACCATCTCTCTGTCCTTAAAACGGAGGAATCTCACCACGATGGCTCTGGGAATTTCTCCTGCTCTCGGTCCTCGCGCCATCACTCGGTATGCTCCCTCCACCTCCAACGGACCCGTCGGGGCCTCCGCTCCCATTAACGAGTGCAGCATCGTGCTCACATATGCCCTGACGTCCGCCCCTTCTGCACCTTCATGAAGACCAAGAATCCTTAAATTCTTCCTCCTCGCATTATTCTCCAGCACCTCCAGCCTTTCCACACATCGTTTATGGTGTGCCTCGTGCATCTCCGTCTTCACCACCAGGCCCTGTATATCGTCCTCGTTCTCGGCAGCCTTTGCCTTCACGACCCGAAGCTCCCGCTCCTGGGTCTTTTGCTCATCTTTTAGCCCTTCAATCGCCTGTAATATCGGGGCCAACAGCTCCTTCCTCATCTCCTTTTTAAGCTCTTCCGCGCAACGTTTCAAAAACTCTTGTTGTTCAGGGCCCCATATTAAACTGCCACCTTCCGACGCCATCTTGGTTTTTGCTTGCCTTCCTTGCCGCTGCTCTAAAGGATCCACCGCAATCCGGCCACTTTCCTCTCCTTTTTCCCTCCGTATCCAGGGGGGATTCCCTTCTGGTTTACCGCACAGTGCTTTTAGCCGTTAAAATTGCCGTTGGGGCTCTTATTAAGAGCCCAAAAGTCCGTTCCACCGGGAGCTGCCGAAACGTGCGACTTAGCTGGTCATCACCGCACCCGGAAGTCTGTATCCTGCTTTTCAATTTAACATTATCCTTGACCTCTTTTTTAATCATGGATTTTGCCTCTTTCTTGTGGTGGTGGATGTTTAAATTCTGAAACAAATTAGGGCTGCATGTGGCGCAGTGGTTAGCACTGGGACTGCGGTGCTGAGGACCCGGGTTTGAATCCTGGCCCATGGTCACTGTCCGTGTGGAGTTTGCACATTCTCCCCATGTCTGCGTGGGTTTCACCCCCACAACCCAAAGATGTGCTGGTTAGGTGGATTGGCCATGCTAAATGGCCCCTTAATTGGAAAAGAAAAAAATAATTGGCTACTCTATAAATTTTTTTTTTTTAAATTCTGAAGCAAATTGAAGTACACAAATACGTACTGATTACATGGTACATTACAATGAAGACAAATCATAAATTTATAACAAATCTAGATTCACATCTAACATGTCCGTGTGGTATAAAATCAAATTTTGAAGTTCGTGAGTGGCTAGATATATTTTGGACATTATTTTAATTATTCTTTTTCTATTTTCCAATTATCTCTAATTCGGCCTCGTAAGCACTCCATTGCTCCACCAACTGGTGATCACGCTTTCAATTGCCTTGGACTAAAGCTCTTGAATTCTCTCTCTGCCTCTCCAGGCTGCTTTCATTCTTTAAGACACTCCTCAAAAATTACCCTTTTTGACCAAGCTTTTGATCATCTGACCTAATGGCTCCTGGTGTGGCTTGGCATCAAACTTTGGGCAGAATTCGCGCCCCCCCCCCCCCCCCCCCCCCAACTTCCCACTGACGGGAAGGGGCGGACACCCCCACTTTGTTTCTAATTCTCCTGTGAAGTAACTTGGGAAGTTGAATTGCATTACAAAGCGTGATGTGTAAATACAAGTTGTTGTTGTAAACATACAGTATACCTGTCAGTACATCGGTGTGATCTGAATTTATATTTTAGATACGATGGGAGAAAAACATTACATTAGGAGAACCACCAGGATTCTTACATTCGTGGTGGTGGTAAGTTTATTTTAATAATAAATTAATATATCTAATATGTTCCTTCCAGTACTTTGAAATGAAGTTTAGAGCTCAATATTATTAAATGATTTTAACATGTATTGTGATTTTCAGAAAATTATCCTCATGCGCCAAATGTCTTGTTGCGATGTTAAAAATGCCCCAAATAAAAACAAAGTGCTGGAACTACTAAGCAGGTCTGGCAGTATCTGGGGAGATGGAAACCGAGTTAACGTTTTGAGTCGAATATGACTCTTCTTCAGATGCTGCCAGACTTGCTGAGTATTTCCAGCACTTTCTGTTTCTATTTCAGATTTCCAGCATATTTTGCTTTTATATTAAAAATGCCCATCTGTTTTCACGCTTTAAATACATGATGCAAATGTAGTATTCCACTTTGTGTGGATTCTTGATACAACTTGTGCATGCATTGTCAACTGAGTTGTTTGCATATGTTGGCAACATACTTGTTTTGATAATGGTGTATATCAGACAGATATTTACACTGTAATAACAGCTGCCTGCAATATAGAGCTTTCTCAATTGTACAATGTGGATTTTATTTCAAAGATGTTTAAATGCATAATTCAGTTGATTCATGTCCAGGTTTTAATTTTTTTATTCATGGTTTTAGAAATTAATATTATAATGTTTATTTAAAAATCAAAACCCAGTTTTAATTGCATAAACAGTTATTACCACCTTGAGGACAAGACAGACAGCAGAACATGAGACTGATATGAAATGGTCATGACTTTAAATATATATAAAAAAAGGCACATTTAACATTTCAGTTTTAAATTGATTATATGCACGCTTCACGTTTATGGCAACATAAAATCAGATTCTTTTACCGTTGGGACATGGTATGGGACCTAGCCATTTCAGAAGGAATGGAAGGTATCTCACCGTGTGTTGGCATCAAAGATTCCAAATGAAATGTGTGTGAGCAGTTGCTGTTCATGGTTTGATGCACATTGGTCACAATTGGCAACCTCATTCGGGCCACAAGGATGACTGGGGTGAAAAAGGTAAAATGTACTGGTAGAAATTGAATGGTCTTCTAAAGCTGAGAATAATGTATATTGAAATAGAAAGAGATTTATTTTACAATAGTACTTGGCTTTGAAGCCCCTGCTACACATAGTGGATGACAAACGTGTAAACTAATGTAACTCCCATCACTGACACCTCTCTTGTTCAAGTCAGTAGCATTCTTAAAATATAAGTTTTAATATAAATGACTGCAATGTTATTAAATAGCATTTGACTTTCAGTATCATATTTAGCCAAAAATATTAGTGAAAATATGTAACCTTTAATTATTTGTGATAATAGTTAGCAACTTAAGTGCACAAGGGAGAGATGTAATTAAATGACGGTTTGAAACCAGGAAAACCTATATTCACGAGACTGCTTGCTTTCGAGCTGCTAGCTGGAAATCATATAAATCATTATCATTCCTCCCCTCCCCTCTCATCAGTATAGTCTGGATTCTGATGTATCCAGCACAAACAGAGGTTGGATTTAATCAGTTGTTGGAGGTCACTGAATGTGGTTGTTTTGTTCAGCCTGATTGCACTCACAGTGAGAAATACAGGCAGATTCTTTTTGCCACTCCTGGCAGTTTTTTTTTTTTTCCTGACAGTGGGACTTAATGTTTGCTTGTACTCCTTAACATAAATGAAAAAAGGTTTTAAAATAGAGGGTAGTGCTTTCCAATTTAAGAAGTAACAACTTCACATTTTGAGTTAACTCATTGAATAAGTACCAAGGCCGCGAAATTAGACCTGCCCGGAAAATGGTCGTAAGTACCATGGGGTGCGATTCTCCGCACCCGCGCCGGTTGGGAGAATCGCCTGGGTCGCCAAATTTTCCCGCGACGCCGGTCCAACGCCCTCCCGCGATTCACGGAAGCGGCCAGATCGGCACAATCGTGTTTTGCGCAGCGCGGTACAGTGAATCGCCCGAGACAGCCAGAATGGCGATTCACCGGTACCCCCGCGATTCTCTGGCCCGGATGGGCCGAGCGGCCTGCCCAAAACGGCGGGTTTCCCCCGGCGCCGTCCACACCTGGTGGCTGCCGGCGGGAACAGCGTGGGAACGCTGGGGGGTAGCGGCCTGCGGGGGGGGGGGGGGGGTGGCGGCGAGGGGGCATCCTGCACCGGGGGGGGGCCTCAAATGGGGCCTGGCCCGCCATCAGTGCCCACCGATCGTTGGGCCGGCCTCTCTGAAGGAGGACCTCCTTTCTTCCGCACCCCCGCAAGATCCGTCAGACATCTTCTTGCGGGGCGGACTGGGGGAGGATGGCAACCACGCATGCGCGGATTGGTGCCGGCCAGCCCGCGCATGCGCGGGTGACGCCAGTTATGCGGCGCCGGCTGCGTCATGTATGCGGCGCCGTCTTTACGTGGCGCCAAGGCCTGGCGTGTGTAAATGACGCGGCGCCGCTCCTAGCCCATTATCGGGCCCTGAATCGGTCGGGATGGGGCCGTTTTGCGCCGTCGTGAACCTCGACTGCGTTCACGACGGCGCGAACACTCTGCCTCCATTTCGGAGAATCCCGCCCCATGATGTCTCATAATTATAGCAACTTTGTGTTGATTTGCATGATAGCTGTGTGCTATCAATGCTAGCTGTGCTGCTGAATGGCTGGATGACTCAGCAGGGGGCCTAGGTTTATAGAATGCTGACACTACTTAAACCCAGCCCATATGCTTAAAGCTGGCCTGCACCTCTTACAGGGGAAGTGCCTTCTGGTTGGCTTGGGTGCTGGAACTGGCTGCAGAAGAGAGTGTGAGCAAGAAGAACACTGCTGGGCACAACAGGCTGGAGAGCAGTCTCAAAGGTTCTTTGAGGCTGTGCCAAAGGAGGGAGGGGACCACTTGCCAGAAGGGAAAACCAGTAACACTCGGGAATTATTGTCCTGTGGACTCGAAACAGGAACCTCATTTTTCTCTTCCGCAGATGCTGCCAGACCTGCTGAGTTTTTGCAGCATTTTCTATTTTTATTTCAGATTTCCAGCATCCAGAGTATTTTGCTTTTATTTTGGAAATGACTGATCCTGGTTTGAATAAGAGTTCTATTTTAAGGTTTATAAGACCAGTTAAGACCAGTAGCAATCATTTCCCGAGTGTTACAGGTACAGCAGTTATCATGGGGGAATTTAATCTACATGTCGATTGGTTTAACCACGTCGGTCAAGGCAGCCTTGAGGAGGAGTTTATAGAATGTATTCGCGATAGTTTCCTAGAACAGTATGGAATGGAACCTACGAGGGAACAAGCGGTCCTAGATCTGGTCCTGTGTACTGAGACAGGATTGATTCAGGATCTCATAGTTAGGGATCCTCTCGGAAGGAGCGATCACAATATGGTGGAATTTAAAATGCAGATGGAGGGTGAGAAGGTAAAATCAAGCACTAGTGTTTTGTGCTTAAACAAAGGAGATTACAATGGGATGAGAGAAGAACTAGCTAAGGTAGACTGGGAGCAAAGACTTTATGGTGAAACAGTTGAGGAACAGTGGAAAACCTTCCAAGCGATTTTTCACAGTGCTCAACAAAGGTTTATACCAACAAAAAGGAAGGACGGTAGAAAGAGGGAAAATCGACCGTGGATATCTAAGGAAATAAGGGAGAGTATCAAATTGAAGGAAAAAGCATACAAAGTAGCAAAGATTAGTGGGAGACTAGAGGACTGGAAAATCTTTAGGGGGCAACAGAAAGCTACTAAAAAAGCTATAAAGAAGAGTAAGATAGATTATGAGAGTAAACTTGCTCAGAATATAAAAACAGATATTAAAAGTTTGTACAAATATATAAAACAAAAAAGAGTGGCTAAGGTAAATATTGGTCCTTTAGAGGATGAGAAGGGAGATTTAATAATGGGAGATGAGGAAATGGCTGAGGAGCTGAACAGGTTTTTTGGGTCGGTCTTCACAGTGGAAGACACAAATAACATGCCAGTGACTGATGGAAATGAGGCTATGACAGGTGAGGACCTTGAGAGGATTGTTATCACCAAGGAGGTAGTGATAGGCAAGCTAATGGGGCTAAAGGTAGACAAGTCTCATGGCCCTGATGGAATGCATCCCAGAGTGCTAAAAGAGATGGCTAGGGAAATTGCAAATGCACTAGTGCTAATTTACCAAAATTCACTAGACTCTGGGGTGGTCCCGGCAGATTGGAAATTAGCAAACGTGACACCACTGTTTTAAAAAGGAGGTAGGCAGAAAGCGGGTAATTATAGGCCAGTGAGCTTAACTTCGGTAGTAAGGAAGATGCTGGAATCTATCATCAAGGAAGAAATAGTGAGGCATCTGGATGGAAATTGTCCCATTGGGCAGACGCAGCATGGGCAGGTCGTGCCTAACTAATTTAGTGGAATTTTTTGAGGACATTACCAGTGCGGTAGATAACGGGGAGCCAATGGATGTGGTATATCTGGATTTCCAGAAAGCCTTTGACAAGGTGCCACACAAAAGGTTGCTGCATAAGATAAAGATGCATGGCATTAAGGGGAAAGTAGTAGCATGGATAGAGGATTGGTTAATTAATAGAAAGCAAAGAGTGGGGATTAATGGGTGTTTCTCTGGTGGGCAATCAGTAGCTAGTGGTGTCCCTCAGGGATCAGTGTTGGGCCCACAACTGTTCACAATTTACATAGATGATTTGGAGTTGGGGACCAAGGGCAATGTGTCCAAGTTTGCAGACGACACTAAGATAAGTGGTAAAGCAAAAAGTGCAGAGGATACTGGAAGTCTGCAGAGGGATTTGGATAGGCTAAGTGAATGGGCTAGGGTCTGGCAGATGGAATACAATGTTGACAAATGTGAGGTTATCCATTTTGGTAGGAATAACAGCAAAAGGGATTATTATTTAAATGATAAAATATTAAAACATGCTGCTGTGCAGAGAGACCTGGGTGTGCTAGTGCATGAGTCGCAAAACGTTGGTTTACAGGTGCAACAGGTGATTAAGAAGGCAAATGGAATTTTGTCCTTTATTGCTAGAGGGATGGAGTTTAAGACTAGGGAGGTTATGCTGCAATTGTATAAGGTGTTAGTGAGGCCACACCTGGAGTATTGTGTTCAGTTTTGGTCTCCTTACTTGAGAAAGGACGTACTGGCACTGGAGGGTGTGCAGAGGAGATTCACTAGGTTAATCCCAGAGCTGAAGGGGTTGGATTACGAGGAGAGGTTGAGTAGACTGGGATTGTACTCGTTGGAATTTAGAAGGATGAGGGGGGATCTTATAGAAACATATAAAATTATGAAGGGAATAGATAGGATAGATGCGGGCAGGTTGTTTCCACTGGCGGGTGAAAGCAGATCTAGGGGGCATAGCCTCAAAATAAGGGGAAGTAGATTTAGGACTGAGTTTAGGAGGAACTTTTTCACCCAAAGGGTTGTGAATCTATGGAATTCCTTGCCCAGTGAAGCAGTAGAGGCTCCTTCATTAAATGTTTTTAAGATAAAGATAGATAGTTTTTTGAAGAATAAAGGGATTAAGGGTTATGGTGTTCAGGCCGGAAAGTGGAGCTGAGTCCACAAAAGATCAGCCATGATCTCATTGAATGGTGGAGCAGGCTCGAGGGGCCAAATGGCCTACTCCTGCTTCTAGTTTTTATGTTCTTATGTTCTTCTGTTACTGTTTTTTCCTTTGTGGAAGCAGATAGCCATGGTACTCAGAACCAGGAGTCAGTCCTGAGATCCTGAATGCAGTGGAACAAAGTATTTCAGTGACCTCACATGAGTACAGTAAGTTGTCACCTAAATTTATGGTGGTGTTCCTAAAAATCAGAACCTTGAGTGAAACAACTTTAAGTGAATCATGGGTTCCCATGGGAATCAATGCTAAAGCCAGAGTTGGGTTCCTTCAGGCATTTCTTGCCCATAAAAATAAAAGTGCAAGTTGAAATACTGTATTGTACGTCTGCAGAAGCGTGCATCCCTAACTAGAATGACTTGTAAAATAAATCAATCACTAGATCTAACATAAATACTTTATAGATTGAAATTAGATAACACTAAGTCACTCAAACAAGCCATCACAGAATCACTGAAAATAGGGTGTAGAAGAGGCCCTTCGGCCCATCGATTCTGCACTGACACACAAAACATACCTGACCTACCTACCTACCCATTTGCCAGCACTTGGCCCATAGCCTTGAATGTTGTGACGTGCCAAGGCTTTGGCCAACTCTCAGTCCGAGGCTGCAGCTTGGTCCTCTTCCTGGCAGTCTGCAAGAGGCCAAGTCCTTTGCCCGGGCTGTGGGTGGAGGGGTGTGTAGGGGTGGGGGGCACTGTTACAGCCTGAGAGGGGGGGCGCTGGTTGGAGCTAGGCTCCCCCCCCCCCCTCTCTCTCTCCCCCCCCCCCCCCCCCCCCCCCCCCCCCCCCCACCTCAGATTACTCACACCACTTCCATCCCTGCCCTGCGCTTCTGCTCCTGGATCTCGGACCTCGCTCTTTTCCCTCAGTCACAGCCTTTGGTGACAAGTGCAACTCTGGCATCAAAGCATGGCGCAGGACCAGAGTGCAGAGCTCGTAATGGTGAATGCAAATTGAAAAACGGACCCTAAACAATAAATATGTGAACAAAATTATATGAAGCGGGGAGACTCCAAGTGAGGACTTACTGCAGTGAATGTATCTCCAAATGCCATATCCCACCAATTGCACAACTCACCTCATGCACTATTCAATGCACCACACAATTACGATTCACCTGTCAACAATCTCTAATAATCATGATTTTGACATAATATTCATATTTTTTTAGTGGCACCTGTACCAAAGGAATCCTTCAATCCTTGTAAAGCTGCGTGTGCTCACTCCATCTGCTCCTCTCTGGCAAGAGAGAATCAAATGTGTTTGGTTGTTTGAATACAGAAGTTGCTGACTTCCCTTATGCAGCAGTGTATGGCAGACTGAGGAGATGATGCAAATACTACCTGCACATGCCTGGAAGTTGCCAGAAGCATAAACATTCATGACAGTGTTGACATTCAGAGCCACTAACAATGTGTTCCATGTCCTGCTGTAAGGCTGCAGCAAGTGGCAGAGTTCTGGAGCATAATACCATGCCTGTGTCCCAGCACACCCTGGTACCCACCAACTCAACCCACCCATGCCAGCAGCGGTTCCACACATGTCGTCTGCCATAGACCGTGCCCAATGCATAAGGTGTGAGGCTCATGATGCCCCCTCTTTGTCTCTGCAGGAGAGGTTGGCATAAAATAGGCAGTGGGGACTCTGATGTCCAGCACCCCTCCGCCTGCCTGGGCCCTGGAGATCGCAGGGCTGACCGAGGATAGAGCAGACACTGCACCACAGAGGTGAGGCTCCATCCACTGCCCCTTCGCCCAGATGACGTGTCTCAAATAAGTTGTGTATGTCGGACAGAATGATCCTTCCCTCTCACTGACCACATGTCCTTTCTCTGGCAGGATCTCCATTGGATGGGGCAGGGCCATTCAGGGTGCACCCCCCCCCCCCCCCCCCCCGCAAAAGCCATCACCTCGGAGGAGAGCTCCAATGATGCCACCACCATTGATGCACCACATCTGTTACCTCCACCCTCCATCAATGCTGAGACACCCACCTCGGTGGGCTGCACTACTGGACAGGCTTCTGGGAGCACAATCTGATGAGCACCACACAGTTGCTGATGCACTTCAGGCGGAGGCAGGAAATCCAAGGGCGTCAGCAGTCAGAGATCTGCTGGAACCCAGGATGCAGCTGTGTCCCAGTCAGATGCCGAGCCTCTAGGCAAGGTTATTCAGGAGCTGATGCAGACTCTAGGACACGCCTGTTAGATACAGGAGGGGATGTCAGCGATACTCCGTCGAGTGCATAGCCAATTGGAGGAGTCCCAAAGGCTACGGGTGTAGGAGATGGAGATGGCAGTGCATGGCACCGAGGCCAACACTGGAGGCCGCAGGTGAAAACCTGGAGCACAACGTCAGCGACACGAGTGTTGGTGTCCAAGACTTAGCTCAATCGGTGACGGCATGGCTGAGGGCCTTGCCAGCATGTCCCTGTCACTAGGGCACGTGTCCCCGGCACAGGTGGGCATTGCTGAGACACTGCTGAGCGTGGCTCATGCACTGAGGAGCATCGCTGAGGGTGCCGACACCGTGGTGCACACAGTGGAGAGGCGCCACTACTGGCAAGGCCAGATGGTGCAGGGGCCTCTGGAGCTTACTCCAACTGCCATTCCACCATATGGAGTCCCTAGGGCCCCGGATCACCGTCCAGGAGGAGGGAGCACTGGAGGCAAACCCGGGGCCTTCCACCAGGGAGACGACGGTGGTCTCCAGCTCCTCCCAGTCCCCTGCCCAGCTACCCCCCATACCCCAACGCGTCTCGGGGTCAGCAGTAGAACAGGGTGGCACGGCGACGCCAGTGTCACTGGTGTGCTGGCTGGCGCCCTCTGGCCCCAGGCCTTCCAGAGGACGCCCGCCAGGAGTATCAAAGGCCACAGCGCACAAAAAGCAGCAGGCTGCCTCCACCTGTGCACCCTGGGGATCTAATTAGATGTAGCAGCGGAGCATGGATGCTTAAGAAGATTGAGGATCACTGAGTGGGTACTGGGGGGAGGAGGGGGAGAACCAATGCTAGCTTGGGACAGTTAGAGTTTTGTAAGAGCACAACTAAAGCGTTGTACACCTGATACATATGAAGCCTCTGTCAATTATTCCGCACTGCACGCTGGCCTGCACCTCACGCCTTGTTGCCCCCTGGATACAGTGGTCCTAGATAAGGAGCCTCCAGTGCACACCACGTGCAGATGATAGGTATGCATGCGCTGTCAGCAGAAAGTCAGGAGTCAGACTGTGATATAGATTGAGGAGTGCCAGAGTTTACCTCACAGCGAGCTATCACCTCCCCCTCTGTCTTGAATAAAGACTTGCGGACACAGGCCCATTACCCTGGAGTGAGGCTACACAGATCTTGGGAGGGTGGAATTGGGTAGTGGGGGGGGTGGGGGGCAAATGGGGGAAGGAATTGATCGGGGAACAGGTGGGGACTGGAGGGGCAAGGGTGATTTGGGGGTTAGGGGGTGAGATGATGGACAAAGTCTCATCCCATAAGAAGTACACACGTGTATGATTCAGAAGTTGTGGTCGCACACAAGTTGAACATTCAGGGAGTGGAATCCCTTCCTGTTAATGAAGGGCGCTCCCTGATGCCCCGGTCCGCGACATGCGTGCCATCAATTACCACATGGACCTGGGGCATCCTGGCAATGGTTGAGAATCTCTCTGCCCGGGCATCTGTATGGGCTTGGTCCAGCCCGTAGCTTATATAGACAGCTGCTCGGGCTTATAGGGCATCTTTGACCACCTGATGCACTTGTGGGCTGTAGGTTGTGATATGCCGCACAAGTCACCGCTCGAGCCCGGGAATGAATCGGTGGGATAAAAGTTCATAGCTGAGGCACCGGGAGCAGGTATCCTTCTCCTCCACGGGGTGCCAAGTCTGTAAGTACATGGCACAGGTGCCTCACTGTCCCCTTCGTGAGACGGAGCCTCCTGCGGCACATGCTGTCCAACATCTTCTCAAACAACCAACAACGCTCGTACATCATGCACCTTCACTGCCCCCCCCCTCTGGGTCTCTACTGGCCTGATGGGCGGCCAAGTCTGCAGAGTGTGCGGTGACCCCTGCACATGGGGTCCGTCGATGCTGCTGCCGCCTTCTCCGGTGTCTAGCCACCTAGGCTGCCACCAGCACCGCAAGAGCTGAAACTGCGGGTCGACAATACCATCTATATTGTTGTACCTATAAGGAATTGGAGAAGGTGAGAGACTGACAATCAGCTATGGCTTCCACCCCGGGACCCTCAAAGCCCTAAGCCTTCCCCACCCTTATGTGCCCCACCTTCTCGCATAGGACCATCCAGCAAGTCAGTTTTGCTGGGGGATCACTGCCCTGGACCTGCACCCCCAGCCACTGCCAGGGCACTTAGACCTCGGACCCCTGCCGAGAACGTTAGGGGGACCGAGCTCAGGTACCCTCCCATGGTTCACAAACTTGCCTTCTGGTCACAAGGATATTCCCAGTGCAGAAGCTCAGCTCTTCCGTCTTTGATTGTTGACTGATGCCTCTGTGTTGCTGATTCTTCCAGGATGCAGGCAGAGTGTTGAGGCCTCACAGTTGTCTGAGATGTGGCACGTGCACCCAAGAGAATCCACTTGAGAGCTGTGAAGTGCTCACAGAACTAACATTGCAAATTCCCTATTAGCAATAGCCTTCACATGTGCAGCCAGAGGCTGTTCACAGTCAGAGGGAGATTGTACCATATTACCACGGTCAGGGCTATGGCCTTGAGGTGTTCGGTGGGACCTAGGCAGCAGCTGTAGTTGCCCCTGTTATGAGTATACACAATCTGAGGGATGGTCTGTAGGACCCACGGACGCTGAGTCCCTCACTCCCCCGACCCAGGGACAAACCCCCACCGATGGTCACAGTCTCCTCCCTTCCGAGCACTGGGGCAGCAACTCCTGTGCGCCTGGGCTGCATGCCAGATTTCGAGAATGGCTACTCACCTCCTCCACCGATCCCCACAGCAGCTATTGCACTAGGTTCACGATTTTAAATAGATGTGCTAAAAGTCACACACGTGAACTCCCACAGGAGAACCGGTTAGATCCTGTGAGGCCGTTAGATAGGGCGTCCATCGTGTTAATGAGATGGACATTGCCCTCAATTGGTGTTAATTGATACTTGGCCACGTCTGGGTGGGACCTGGAACCCGCTAACGGGAGCGGGCCGGTTAGATTGGAAACCAATTGGCGCCTGGCGTGGATCCCAATTTCGGCCACTCCTGTGATCCGTTTAAAAAAAATAAATTTATAGTACCCAATTCATTTTTTCCAATTAAGGGGCAATTTAGCGTGACCAATCCACCTAGCCTGCACATCTTTGGGTTGTGGGGGCGAAACCCACGCAAACACGGGGAGAATGTGCAAACTCCGCACTGTCAGTGACCCAGAGCCAGGATCGAACCTGGGACCTCGCGTCGTGAGGCTGCAGGGCTAACCCACTGTGCCACCGTGCTGCCCCCACTCCTGTGATCTAACTGGCTCGCATAGATCCACACCAGGTGCAACACAGCACAGATTGTGCTCACTGTTTGTCAGTGAATTAGCATTGCTCCATGAAGAAACTGAATGGATATGACTTAAGCTCAGAGACCTTCTCCAAGTCCTCCTCCTCTCTTTTCCCATAGCTCATTTGTTACTTGCTCATTCAATAGCTGTCATGCTGTTGTGTAAAGGGATATACACTACTGTACTCATACCTGGGAGAAAGTGGTCCGTGGAGAACCCTTTAAGTCAGTACAAAGTTCTTTACCATGTACCACCCTATTCCCTGTCAACATTAGCAACTTTTAACAACTCTGGAAGCCAGAAAATGCTTCCGGAATTTAAAGAAAAGAGATCCAGTGGAAATAATTCAGCAACTGAACTGAAATTAGTTTTTACTCCCTTTAAATCGCACCGGTTGGGAATCCTTCCTCCTGCTGAGCAATTGTTTCAACTGTGGGAGGTTAAGGGAGCATTAGCTGAAATACTGAGCTCCAAGGTGACTGTGCTGACTTCAAATCAACCATTCCACATACTTCCAACAGATAGTCCCTGCACAAGCTCCGATGCCTTAATCAAAATGGCATACGCTAGGGCTAACACCAGATGTTTTGTGTATCGAGGGTGTCATTTTGGAGGAAATGCTGGACCCATGGTGACAGAAAACTTGGCTACGTAATTGAATTTGCAGCCCATGATTGTAACTTACAGCCAGTACTAAGGATGCTATTGAATGGCTGCTTGCCTGAACATGGACACAAAATTGTGAGGGACTAACAAAAGCAAAAATAATTGGAATGGTTTAACTGGGTCCTAATCATCATCCTATAGAAGGCTGTTTCTCATTTCTACTCCGTTAATATCTATGCGAAGAACTGCAGAAATGAATTGTAGTACTATCTGTTCTTTTTTAAAAAATATATTTTATTAAAGTTTTTCGATCAAACAAAAATTTCCCATTTTACGACTTTGTAATAATATATAAATTGATCGTTTAAAAAAAATAATAATATGCTAACTAACGGCAACTGCCAACAACAAAATAAGAAACAACAGAAATAATAACTAAAATAGTAACTTTGTGAAATCAAATATAAATAACTAATATATAAACACACACATAAAACCCCTGAAGACCCAAATGAGCCCTCCCCCCCTCCCCCCTGGGTTGCTGCTGCTGCCTTTCCTATTTTCCCTTATCGCTCTGCGAGATAGTCGAGGAACGGTTGCCACCGCCCGGTGAACCCCTGAGCCGAACCTCTCAATGCATTTTTATCCTTTCCAGTTTTATAAACCCTGCCATGTCGTTGATCCAGGCCTCCACACCCGGGGGCTTAGCTTCTTTCCACATAAGTAGAATCCTTCGCCGGGCTACTAGGGACGCAAAGGCCAACACGTCGGCCTCTCTCGCCTCCTGCACTCACGGCTCATCTGCAACCCCAAATATAGCCAACCCCCAGCTTGGTTTGACCCGGACCCCCACCACCTTCGAGATCACTTTTGCCACACCCACCCAGAACCCATGCAATACTGGACATGACCAAAACATGTGGGTGTGGTTCGCCGGGCTTCCCGCGCATCTCCCGCACCTATCTTCCACTCCAAAAAACCTACTCAGCCTTGCTCCCGTCATATGCGCCCTGTGTAGAACCTTGAATTGTATCAGGCTGAGCCTGGCACACGAGGACGAAGAGTTTACCCTACTTAGGGCATCTGCCCACAGCCCCTCTTCAATCTCTTCCCCCAGCTCCTCCTCCCATTTTCCCTTCAGCTCCTCTACCATCATCTCCCCCTCGTCTCTCATTTCCCTATATATATCTGACACCCTACCATCACCCACCCATGCCCCTGAAATCACTCTGTCCTGGATCTCTTGTGCCGGGAGCTGCGGAAATTCCCTCACCTGTTGCCTCACAAATGCTCTCACTTGCATGTAGCGAAATGCATTCCCAGGTGGCAACCCATATTTTTCTGTCAGTGCTCCCAGACTCGCGAACGTCCCGCCTAAGAACAAGTCCTGCAATTTCGCAATTCCTGCTCGCTGCCAAGATTTAAATCCCCCATCTATCCTTCCCGGGACGAACCTATGGTTGTTCCTTATCGGGGACCACACTGAGGCACCCGTCACTCCCTTATGTCGCCTCCACTGCCCCCAAATTTTCAGAGTTGCCACCACCACTGGGTTTGTGGTGTATTTTTTCGGGGAGAACGGTAACGGGGCCGTCGCCAGTGCTTTTAAGCTAGTTCCCCTACAGGACGCCATCTCCAGTCTTTTCCACGCCGCTCCTTCCCCTTCCCTCATCCACTTGCATATCATTGTCTTGTTGGCGGCCCAATAATAATCACTTAGACTCGGCAGTGCCAGTCCCCCTCTGTCCCTACTGCGTTGCAGGAACCCCCTCTTTACTCTTGGGGTCTTTCCAGCCCACACAAAGCTCATAATACTCTTGTCCACCTTCTTGAAAAAGGCTTTTGTAATCAGTACAGGGAGGCACTGGAACACAAAAAGAAACCTCGGAAGGACCACCATTTTAACCGCCTGCACCCTGCCCGCCAATGACAGGGGCACCATGTCCCACCTCCTAAAGTCCTCTTCCATCTGCTCTACCAGTCGTGCCAAGTTAAGCTTATGCAAGGTTCCCCAGTTCCTGGCCACCTGGATCCCTAAATACCGGAAATCTCTTCTTACCCTCCTCAATGGTAAATCGTCTATTCCCCTGCCCTGTTCCCCGGGGTGCATCACAAACAGTTCACACTTTCCCATATCCAATTTATATCCTGAAAATTCTCCAAACTCCCTGAGTGTCTGCATTATCTCAGGCATCCCCTCCACTGGGTCCGTGACATACAACAACAAATCATCCGCGTATAATGACACCCGATGCTCTTCTCCTCCTCTAAGTACCCCCCTCCACTTCCTAGAGCCCCTCAGCGCTATGGCCAATGGCTCAATTGCCAACGCAAACAGTAACGGGGACAGGGGACATCCCTGTCTTGTACCCCTATATAGTCGGAAGTGGTCAGATCGTTGCCTATTTGTAATCACACTTGCCACCGGGGCCCTGGACAGGAGCTGAACCCATCCAATGAACCCCTCTCCAAATCCAAATCTCCTCAGTACTTCCCACAGATAGTCCCACTCCACTCTATCAAATGCTTTCTCTGCATCCATCGCCACCACTATCTCCTCCTCCCCCTCCGGTGGGGGCATCATCATCACCCCCAACAGCCTCCGTATGTTAGCATTCAATTGCCTCCCTTTAACAAACCCCGTTTGATCATCATGCACCACCCCAGGGACACAGTCCTCTATCCTAGTCGCCATCACCTTGGCCAAAAGCTTGGCATCTACGTTCAAGAGGGAGATAGGCCTGTATGACCCGCACTGCAGCGGGTCTTTGTCTCTTTTCAGGATCAGCGATATCGTCGCCTCCGACATCATCGGGGGTAGTGTCCCCCTTTCCCTAGCCTCATTAAAGGTTCTCGTCAGAAGTGGGGCCAGCAGGTCCATGCATTTCCTATAGAACACCACCGGGAACCCATCCGGTCCCGGGGCCTTCCCTGCCTGCATGTTCTCAATTCCTTTTACCACCTCCTCCACCTCAATCTGTGCTCCCAGTCCTGTCATCTGTTCCTCAACCTTCGGGAACTCCAGCTGGTCTAGGAAACGCATCATTCCCTCTTTCCCTTCCGGGGGTTGAGCCTTATATAGCCTCTCGTAAAATACCTTAAACACCCCGTTCACCCTCTCCGCTCCCCGTTCCATCTTTCCCTCCTCGTCTCTAACCCCTCCGATCTCTCTCGCCGCCCCCCTCTTCCTAAGTTGTTGGGCCAGCAGCCGGCTCGCCTTCTCTCCATATTCATACTGCACTCCCTGTGCCTTCCTCCATTGTGCCTCCGCCTTACCCGTGGTCAACAAGTCAAAGTCCGTGTGCAATCTCCGTCTTTCCCTGTATAGCCCTTCATCTGGGGCCTCCACATATTGCCTATCCACCCTCAAAATCTCCCCCAACAACCTCTCCCTTTCTTTACCCTCTTGTTTCCCCTTATGGGCCCTTATGGAGATCAGCTCCCCTCTAACCACTGCATTCAGCGCCTCCCAGACCACTCCCACCTGAACCTCTCCGTCATCATTGATCTCTAGGTACCTTTCAATACATCCCCTCACCCTTACACATACCCCCTCGTCCGCCAACAGTCCCATATCTAATCTCCAGAGTGGGCGCTGCTCCTTTTCCTCTCCTACTTCCAGATCTACCCAATGTGGGGCATGATCTGAAATGGCTATAGCCGAATACTCCGTTCCTGCCACCTTCGGGATCAGCGCCCTTCCCAGGACAAAGAAGTCTATCCGGGAGTACACTTTGTGGACATGGGAGAAGAAGGAAAACTCTTTACTCCTTGGTCTAGTAAATCTCCAGGGATCCACTCGTCCCATCTGCTCCATAAAGCCCTTAAGCACCTTGGCCGCTGCCGGCCTCCTCCCGGTCCTAGATCTGGACCAGTCCAGCCCTGGGTCCAGCACCGTGTTGAAGTCCCCCCCCCCCATTACCAACTCTTCCATCTCCAGGTCCGGGATGCGCCCCAACATACGCTTCATAAAGTTCGCATCATCCCAGTTCGGGGCATATACGTTCACCAGCACCACCGCCTCACCTTGCAATCTGCCACTCACCATCACGTATCTACCCCCACTGTCCACCACTGTAGTCTTCGCCTCAAACAATACCCGTTTCCCCACCAGTATTGCCACCCCTCTATTTTTCACATCCAAGCCAGAGTGGAATACCTGTCCCACCCATCCTTTTCTTAATCTGACCTGATCCGCCAGTTTCAGGTGCGTCTCCTGAAGCATGACCACGTCTGCCTTTAGCTTCTTTAGGTGCGCAAATACCCTTGCCCTCTTAATCGGCCCATTCAACCCTCTCGTGTTCCACGTGATCAACCGGGGTGGGGGGCTCTTTACCTCCCCCCCCCCCCCTCGTCGACTAGCCATCCCCTTTTTTAGACCAGCTCCTCACCCGGTTCCCACGCACCCGCTTATCCCCCGGACGGTGCCCCCCTTAGCAGCAGCAACCCAGTTAACCCCCCCCCCCTCTAGATCCCTCTCTAGCTTAGTTGCTCCCCCCATATTGCTTCCGGAAGTCAGCAAACTCTGGCTGACCTCGGCTTCCCCGTTTATCCTTAGCCTCCCATTATGTGAGGCCCCCTCCTTCCTGCCCCCTTTTCCCGGCACAATTTCCATAGGTCGGGAACAAAGCCCGCGCTTCCCTCTCGGCCCCGCCCCTGATGGCGCAGCTCCCTCTCTCCTTCCCCCTCCCTTTCCCCACCGGCGCCCACATTTCTTTGTGTCCCCCCCCTTCGAGGGGAAAGAAAGTGTTCCCCCATCTGATTCACAGTCCCTTGCCACCACCTCGCTACTTCATTTCAAACACTCTTTCTCAAATCTAGTCCAACTTCCCCTCTTCAATAAGTGTCCACGCCTCCTCTGCAGTCTCGAAGTAGTGGTGTTTACCCTGGTGTGTAACCCACAGTCCTGCCGGCTGCAACATTCCGAATTTCACTTTCCTCTTGTGGAGCACCGCCTTGGCCCGATTGAAACTCGCCCTCCTTCTCGCCACCTCCACACTCCAATCCTGATACACGCGGATCACCGCGTTCTCCCACCTGATGCTCTGTGTCTTTTTCGCCCATCTCAGGACCATCTCCCTGTCCTTGTAGCGGTGGAACCTCACCACTATTGCTCGAGGTATTTCTCCTGCCTTTGGTCTTCTCACGAGGACTCGGTACGCTCCCTCCACTTCCAGGGGGCCCGTCGGGGCCTCAGCTCCCATTCAGGTATGGAGCATCGTGCTCACATACGCCCCAACATCCGCTCCCTCTGCCCCTTCGGGAAGACCCAAGATTCTTAAGTTCTTCCTCCTCGAGCTATTTTCCAGGGCTTCCAGTCTCTCCATACACCTCTTATGCAGTGCCTCGTGCGTCTCCGTCTTCACCACCAAGCCCTGTATCTCGTCCTCGTTTTCGGCAGCTTTTGCCTTCACTCCACGGAGCTCCATCTCTTGGGTCTTCTGCGCCTCCTTTAACCCCTCAATCGCCTGCAGCATCGGCGCCAGCACCTCCTTCTTGATCTCCTCCACACATCGCTGGAGGAACTCCTGCTGTTCCAGGCCCCATACCAACTGGCCACCCTCCGCCGCCATCTTGCTTCTCACTTCCCTTCTTTGCCGCTGCTCCAGAGGATCCTTCAAAATCTGGCCACTATTATCTCTTCTATCCATTCACATCCGGGGGGACTCCCTTCTATGTCGCCTCACAGTGGGTTTAGCCTTCGAAAATTGCCGTTGGGGCTCCCGATAAGAGCCCAAAAGTCCGTTAAAATGGGAGGTGCCGAAACGTGCGACTTAGCTGGTCATCGCCGCACCCGTAAGTACAGTACTATCTGTTCTGACTGACATCTGAGATGGCCTTGAGTTGATATGTCCGAATTTGAACTTGGAACCTGGCCTCTGTAAAGTGTACACTGTAGGCCAACAGTGGAACTAACTGTGTGAAGTGTGTTATAAGTTGTGGATGCTTTTATTCTGGTACTAGACTTTAAATTGAAGCCATACATTTTGTTTCCTCTGCATGTCATTGATATTTTTTGGTAAGAAAACCAGATTTTTTTTTGAAACAAGACACCACAGCTAGTGCTCTGTGATATCTTCTGCTCACAGTTTACCTAATGACCTCAGATCAACTCATTACTTATCATCCAAAAATAATGTCAAGGATGATTTCAACAATGCCAGGAGAAAAGGCTCCTTTATACAAACTGAAATCCCGTGCCAAGAATATTAGAAAATAAAGAGACAACCGTCTCTATCACTAGAGAAAAGTATGAGCATCTGTGAATTGGAAAACTGCAAATGTAACACCTCTATTCAAGAAAGCAGGAGACAGAAAGCAGGAAACTGTAAGGCAGTTATGAGCCAGTTTTACAGCCTGCTATGAAACTAGCTCATAAAGTATTGCTTGAAAAATTTGCTTACTCCCCCAAAATTGGACACGGAGTCTTTGATACAGAATTAATCTGCGCATGTTGCTTCTGATAGCAGTAACATGTAAATGTTCTGTTGATTCCTCATGATTGCATTGTACAGTTAGTTCTAAGTGTGCTTTTGAATGACTGCATGCCCGAGCATGGGGTGCAAAATCATGAGGGGCTAAGATCAATTAAGGTTAATTAAGGTTAATCTGCCTGCACTTCCTAAAGGGGATTCTGCATAGAACAGGTGTTGAAGTAGTTTTACACCTGATTCTGACATGGGAAAGACACAAGAATGGCTCAATGTGACCGACTACAGGCTTCCAGATTTCCAAGGCTGCACTGGAAACCTTGGTACAAAAGGCAGTGAGGAGGAGGAATGTTACTTATTTGCATTAAAAATGAAACTATTACTGAGACATGGGATCGTATTTGGTGCAGATGACGGTACAGTCACACGGCTGCTGTAGAGCCGATGAGAACCCTGGGTCTCCTCTTTTATGGAAGGCTTGCTGTATTAAGTGCCACACAGGTAATTAATGGGTCAGCGGTGGCCAAAGATCCCGGAAGTTGAAGTCCTATCTGCTGAGATCAGTTGGTCAATTAGAGGCAAGCAGCTTTACTGACTGCCAGTGCCACCAAGGAGATGGTGGCTGTTGCTGATACTGCACCCACCTGAGGTCCAGTTGCCCACCCAGACCGCAGCTAAGTGATGGCAAGAGGGGATCATGGCAGGGGGGGTTCTGGTCATGGGATGGGTCGCAGTGGGCTCCACAATTCCTGATGCCAGGTCCCGTGTCAGCACTCCGTGTCTTTGAGCGAGGGATCTTCTGGGAGCTCAAAAGCAATCCTTCATGGGTACGTTTGTCATGGTCCCCGCTTGACGAGCCTCTGACTGCCACAGGGTTAATATCGATAGCTGGATGAGGCCCTTTTGAGCTTTAATTGCTTACTTAGGACCTTTGGTGACAATGGGGTGGGAAGGCTATCCATGGACCTTCACACCATTGACTTAATCGGGGTGGAGACAGGAAGGCGGCACCTGAATCCACCCTGCCTGATTAAATACACCATATTCACCATAGGGGAGAACATTAAATTCTGTCCATTTTTGTAGTGACCAAAGATGAGAACTGAATATTCAAGAGTGTTTGAAATTTTGGAAGGTTGGATGGAAGGAAAGGAGTTGGGCTAGCTCAGTTTATAAAGGATGAGTTCAGTACAACAGTGAGAAATATCTTGGCTTGGAGATCTGGATGTAGAATCAGTTTTAAAAAAGGGAAGACCTCACTGATGAGAGCAATTTATGGGACCTCTAACAGAAATTACACTGTCAGACAGAGCATACCAGGAAATAATGGGGTTTTTGTAAGAAAAGAACTGCAATCAATTGGGTGAATTTAAACATCATATAGATTGGACAAATCATATTGGCAAAGATAGCTTTGAGGATAGGTTTATAGCACATACTCGGGGCAGTATCATGGAACAATACATTCAGAAACCAACCAGGGAAGAGGCTCTTTTAGACTTGGTGATGTTCAATGAAACAGGATTGATCAACAATCTCAGAGTAAAGGATCCTTTAATAGTGACCACAATATGATACAATTTCACATTCAGTTTGAGGGTGAAAAAACTGGGTCTGAAACTGGTGCCTTAAACTTAAGTAGAGGCAACTACATTGTTATGAAGACAGCATTGGCTTCAGTGGATTGGGAAAATAGGTTGAAGTGTAAAATAGTAGACGAGAATTAGTAGACATTTAAGGAGACAGTTCTCGCTCAAGAAATATATTTTCATTAAGAAAGAAACTATGAGAAGGATCAACCATCTGTGGCTAACTAAGGAAGTTAGGTAGTGTATCCAATTGAAAGAAAAGGAATACCATGCTGTGAAAATTAGGCGTCGGCCAGAAAATTAGGAAAATTGTAGAAGCCAGCAAAGGATGACTTAAAAAATAATAAAGATGGAGAAATTCAAATAAGAAGGTAAGCCAGCGACAAATTTTTAAAAAAACAGACAAGCTTCTACAAGTATATAAAAAGGAAGAGAGTAGCTAAAATGAACATTGGTTCCAGAGAGGATGAGACTGAATTAATAATGGGGAGCAAGAAAATGGCAGAGACTTTGAACACGTATTTTGTATATTCTTGTATCTTTAATGCTGGATGACAGAAAAATAATCCCAAGAATATTATAAAATAAAGAGACAATAGTCTCTATCACTAGCGAAAAGTATGAGCATCTGTGAAATGGAAAAATGCGCAGGTAGGGGGCGATTCTCCGAGCCCTGCGCTGGGCCGGAGAATCGCCGCAACCGTGCCACGATGCCCCGCTGCCGGCGTGCGATTCTCCGAGGCACGGAGAATCGGCGGCATTTGCGCTGGCGCGTTTGGCGCGGCGCGGGCCGCCGATTCTCCGGCCCGAGCGGCCGCACCGATACGACAGAGTCCCGCCGGCGTTATTAACCCCTGGTCGCTGCCGGCGGAAACTCTGCGCGAACGGTCGGGGGGCGGCCTGTGGGGTGGGGGGGGCCTTCGATGGGGTCTGGCCCGCGATCGGGGCCCACCGATCGGCGGGCCAGCCTCTCCCCCCCCCGCCCCGGGCCTACTTTCTGGCGCGCCGGCCCCTGAACACCGATGCCATCTTGAGTCGGGGCTGACGCGCTAAAGAAGTCACCCGCGCATGCACAGGTTGGCGTGGCCCAACTGCGCATGCGCGGGTTGGCACGGCGCCCATTTGGCACTGCGAAAGGAGGCTGGAGCGGCGTGAACCGCTCCAGCACCATGCTGGCCCCCATGGTCGTACCAGGGCCCGGTTCGCACCGTCGTGAAACGCGACGGCGTTCACGACGGTGCGAACACTTGGGCTCCATTTTGGAGAATCGCCCCCCCTAACACCTCTATTGAAGAAAGGAGCAGACCAAGAGCAGGAAATAATAGGCAGTTAGCCAATGTCTGCCAAAATTAGAAAACAAAGGAA
This sequence comes from Scyliorhinus torazame, assembly GCF_047496885.1. NCBI lineage: Eukaryota > Metazoa > Chordata > Chondrichthyes > Carcharhiniformes > Scyliorhinidae > Scyliorhinus > Scyliorhinus torazame. The sequence continues at coordinate 79,015,490 of NC_092715.1, forward strand.
CCCGTTATTTATTTATTTTTAAATGTAGAGGATTTTTTATGTTATATAGAACAACGGTAGACGTGAACGTACAGCGAAAACAAAAATACATATACATCTTTCGTTATTTACAATGGTTGCAGCTTCTTGTTTTCTGTTCTCCAGCTGGTGCTTATTTTCAGACAGGTCCCCAACCTTCCTCTCCCCCTTTTCTTCCTGACCCCCTCTCCCCTTCTCGTCATTTGGCATGCCCTCTTCCCTCTTCAGCTCTTGTATCTTGCTCCTGTTTGGTTGGCGTGACCCTGTGTATTTTGTTGTCTGCTGAGCCTGGTTGGGCTCCTTGTTTCTTTGTTCCCCCCCCCTTTCATTTGTGTTCGTTGTTGCGTCGTGGCTTTCAACTCCCTCTGACTTTCTGACTGTTGACTGCAACAGGTTTTGGAACAACTAGGTGAATGGCCCCCATGGTTTGTGGAAGCCTTCTTCTGACCCTGGATGGCAAATTTAGTTTTCTCAATCTGGAGAATCTCCGATAGATCAGACGGCCAATCTGCAGCTTTGGGTAGTGTTGCTGATCGCCAGCTGAGAAGAATTCTCCGGCGGGCGATTAGGGAGGCAAAGGCAAAGGCGTTGGCCCTCCTCCCCCGTGAAGGGATCTGACTGTTCAGAGACCCTGAAGACTGCCACTCTCGGGCAAGGCTCCACCCTTATCCTCACCACCTTGGACATTGCCTCAAAGAAGGCTATCCAGAACCTGACAAGTCTGGGGCAAGATCAGAACATGTGGGCGTAGTTGGCTGGGCCTCCTTGGCACCGTTCGCATTTGTCCTCCAGGAAGAACCTGCTTATTCAGGTTCGGGTTAAATAAGTTCTGTGTACCACTTTCAGTTGCATTAGGCTTAGCCTTTCACAAGTGGAGGTGGAGTTGCCCCGGTGCAGTGCTTCACTCCAGAATCCCCACCCTATTTCAAACCTCCAGCCCTCCTCCCATTTTTACCTTGCCTCGTCCAGTTGCGTGTGTGCCCTTCCCAGTAATTGTCATATGGGTCGTCGCAGTTCCCTCTCCCTAAGATGACCGCGTCTAGTAAGTCCTCTAACAACGATTGTTGCGGTGGTCGTGGGTATGTCCTTATTTCCCTACGTAAGAAGTTTTTGACCTGCATATATCATTTCCCTGTCAGCTGGAATGTCTCTGTTAGTTCCTCAGGTGTTGTGAACATATAGAACATACAGTGCAGAAGGAGGCCCTTCGGCCCATCGAGTCTGCATCGACCCACTTAAGCCCTCACTTCCACCCTATCCCCGTAACCCAATAATCCCTCCTAACCTTTTTTTGGACACTAATGGCAATTTAGTATGGCCAATTCACCTGACCTGCACGTCCTTGGACTGTGGGAGGAAACCAGAGCACCCGGAGGAAACCCACGCAGACACAGGGAGAATGTGCAGACTCCGCACAGACAGTGACCCAGCAGGGAATCGAACCTGGGACCCTGGCGCTGTGAAGCCACAGTGCTATCCACTTGAAATGAAAATGAAAATCGCTTATTGTCACAAGTAGGCTTCAAATGAAGTTACTGTGAAAAACCCCTAGTCGCCACATTCCGGCGCCTGTTCGGGGAGGCTGGTACTTCTGCTAACGTGCTGCCCATGTCAGTCTATTGTCTGTGTGGAAGTACCTAATTGTCAGCATCCCACTGTCCTGTCTCCACCTTTTGAAGGTTGCGTCTATTTTAGTGGGCGCAAACCTGTGGTTATTGCAGATGGGGGCATTAATGGACATTTTGGTTAATCCAAAGTGTTGTCGCAATTGGTTCCATGACATGAGAGTAGCTATCATTACTGGGCTTGTTGAGTGTTTGTTGGATTGGGATGGGAGCGCAGCCCGTGGCTAGGGCCCAAAGGGAGGTCCCCATGCAGGAGCCTTCCTCTATTTGCACCCACTCAGCTACTGGCTCTTGTATCAACCCCTTTATCCCCTCCGCAGTTGCTCCTCAGTGGTAATATTGCAGGTTTGGGAGTGCTAGTTCCCCTATGGCTCTCGTTCTCTGCAGCACCTTTTTGGGGATCCAAGGGTCCCCCCCCCCCCCCCAAACACACACACACATATACACACACATACACACACACACACAGATACACAGACATACACACCATGATCAGCTTTTCTAATAAGTTGAAGAAGACCTTGGGGATGAAGATCGGTATTGATCAGAACAGGAGAGGAGCCTAGGCAGTACGTTCATCTTGATCGCCTGTACTCTCCCAACCAGGTAGAGAGTCCCACCTCTGCAGGTCAGTTTTTACTTCCTCCACCAGACTGGTCAGGTTCCATTTTTGGATCCGTGACTAGTCATGGGCGATTTGGATCCTAAGGTAGCGGAATTTGTGTTGGGAGTTTAAATCGCAGCCCCTCCAACTCTGCCCCTCCCCTTTGCAGGTTCACCGAGTGATCTCACTTTTGGCCAGGTTGAGTTTGTAGCCTGAGAAGGCTCCAAGTTCTTTCAAGAGTGCCACGATTCCTTCCATGCTGCTTTATGGGTCTGAGATGTAGAGGAGCAGGTCATCCGTGTGCATCGAGACTCTGTGCTCTCTGTCCCTTCTCCAGATCCCCTTCCTGGGCAGCACGGTAGCACAAGTGGATAGCACTGTGGCTTCACAGCTCCAGGGTCCCAGATTCGATTCCTCGCTGGGTCACTGTCTGTGCGGAGTCTGCACGTTCTCCCCGTGTCTGCGTGGGTTTCCTCCGGGTGCTCCGGTTTCCTCCCACAGTCCAAAGACGTGCAGGTTATGTGGATTGGCCATGATAAATTGCCCTTAGTGTCCAAAAAAGGTTAGGAGAGGTTATTGGGTTTCGGGGATAGGGTGGAAATGAGGGCTTAAGTGGGTCGGTGCAGACTCGATGGGCCGGGTGGCCTCCTTCTGCACTGTATGTTCTATGTTCCAATTCATTGCCGCCCTGAGCGTGATCACTAGTGGATCGATCACTGGGCAAACAGCAGTGGGGACATCGGGCATCCCTGCCTTGTGCCTCTGTGCAGCTGGAAGTACTTAGACATGGTAATATTTGTCCATACGCTCGCTGTGGGAGCACTGTACAGGAGTTTCACCCAGGCGGTGAACCCTGCTCCAAGCCCGAACCGCACCAGTACCTCTATGAGGCACTTCCATTCAACTGTGTTGAAGGCCTTTTCTGCTTCCAGGAAGATGATCATATCAGGTGTTCTCCTCCCCGGATTGGGTCATTATCACTTTCAGCAGGTGCCTGATGTTTGATGTTAGCTGTCTACTCTTGACAAAGTCCGTTTGGTCTTCTGCTGCCACCTCTGGTACGCAGTCCTCCAGTCTCCTGGCTAGGATCTTGGCCAGTATATTCATGTCCATGTTTAGCAAAGAGATGGGTTTGTAGGACCCGCATTCTGTTGAGTCTTTGTCTCTCTTGGGTATTAGCACGATTGGGCCTTGTGCTAGCGTAGGCAGCAGGGTGTCTTCGCGAGTGAGTCTGTGAACATATCCCGCAAGTTTGGGGTCAGTGCCGTCGCAAATGTTTCGTAGAAGTCTGCCGGGTATCCGTCTGCTCCCAGCGCCTTCCCCGCCTACATGGAATTAATACTCTCCATAACTTCTCCCAGTTCTAATGGTGCTTCCAGCCCCCGTTTTCTATCTTCCCCAACAACCGGCATGTCCAGTCATCGAGGAACTGTTTTATTCCAAAGTCACTTGCTGGGGGCTAGGAAGTGTCCAGTCCCCGGGAGAAGGTCTTGAATGCCTCGTTGACCTTTTCCTGCTCCGCTACTAGTTTGCCTCTGCTGTTTCTGACCTGAACTATTTCCCTCGTGGCTTCCTGTTTTCTCAGCTGGTGAGCCAGCAGGCGGCTGGCTTTGTCTCCGTGCTTGTACAGAGTCCCCCATGCCTGCGGAATTGGTGCACTGCTTTCCTCGTGGAGAGCAGGTCAAAGTCCTTGCAGCTTTTTATCTTTCCGCCAGGAGCTCTACGGTCAGGGCCTCGGTGTACTGCCGGTCTACTTCCAATATGGCATCGACTAGCTGTTGCCTAGCCACTCACTCTTCCCTATATCTACATGCCTTGTAGGCAATAATTTAACCCCTGATCACAGACTTCAGTGCTTCCCAGAACGTGGAGGGTGAGACCGCCCCATTCTGGTTATTAGTAATATACTAGTTAAGGCCTGTGATATTTTCTTGCAGAATGCCTTATCGGCCAGGAGGGCCGTGTCCAACCTCCATGGGAGGGGGGTGGCATTGAGCAGAGTCCATCTCCAACCTCACATCGATATAATGTGGAGCATGGTCGGAGATTACGATTTCCTTCTCCCCCGAGTGGGTGAACCGCCATGGGTCCACTGCCCCCATCTGCTCCATGAATATGCCCAATTCTTTCACCATGTCGCAGGTCTTCCCTGTTTTGTGGTTCAGCCTGTCTGTCCGTGGGTCCTGTACACAGTTTAAGTGCCCCCCCTTGTTGATAAGGTGGTATGACGACATCCCGAGATTTCTACCATGGTCTTCTTTAGAAAGTCCGTGTCATTCCAGTTTGGAGCGTACACATTCACCAGAAACACTGAAGCCCTGTCCAGGGCACCGCTGACTGTGACTTACCGTTCCCCTGGGTTCAGAACCGTTCTCATTGCAGTAAACATCGTCCCGTTATTTAACAGTATGGCTACCTATCCCGTAGCAGGAATGGTAGGTCTGTCCCACCCAGCCCTTCCTTACCTGCATTCGGTCCTTCTCCCTCAGATGCATCTGATTGATTGATTGATATTTATTGTCACATGTACCGAAGTACAGTGAAAAGTATTTTCTGCGGTCAAGGGAATGTACACAGTACATACACAGTAGACAAAAGAATAATCGACAGAGTACATTGTCAGTGGTGCATCAACAAATAGTGATGGGTTACAGTGCGAAACAAGGCCAAACAAGAGCAGCATAGGGTATTGTGTTCTTACAGGGAACAGATAAGTCCAAGGGAGAGTCGTTGAGTCTAGTAATTGTGGGGAAGAAGCTGTTCCTATGTCTGGATGTGCAGGTCTTCAGACTTCTGTATCTTCTGCCTGATGGAAGGATCTGGAAGAGGGCAAAACCTGGGTGTGAGGGGTCTCTGACAATGCTGTCTGCATTTTTGAGGCAGCGGGAGGCGTAGACAGAATCAATGGGAGGGTGGCAAGTTTGTGTGATGCGTTGGGCTGAGTTCACCACACTCTGCAGTTTCTTACAATCTTGGGCTGAGCAGTTGCCATACCAGGCTATGATGCAGCCGAATAGGATGTTCTCTATCGCACATCTGTAGAAGATTGTGAGAGTCGATGCAGACATGCTGAATTTAATTAGCTTCCGTCGGAAGTAGAGACGTTGTTGGGCTTTCTTGACTGTTGCATCAACGTGAGTGGACCAGGGCAGACTGTTGGTGATGGTGACCCCCAGAAACTTTAAGCTATCGACCATCTCTACTTCAGAGCCATTGATGTGGGGGGGCGTTGTGCTACGCTTCCTGAAGTCGATGATCAGTTCCTTGGTCTTTCCAGCATTTTGAGAGAGGTTGTTTTCGGTACACCATGGAACCAAGTGATCTATCTCCCTTCTGTAGCCTGATTCGGTGTTGTTTGAGATACGACCCACCACAGTCATATCAACTGCAAACTTATAGATTGAATTGGAGTTGAATCTCGCCACACAGTCGTGTGTGTACAGGGAGTACAGTAGAGGACGAGCACACATCCTTGCGGGGCCCCAGTGTCGAGGACTGTTGTGGAGGAGGTGTTGTTACCTATCCTGACAGATTGTGGTCTGTTGAAAATGAAAATCGCTTATTGTCACGAGTAGGCTTCAAACAAGTTACTGTGAAAAGCCTCTAGTCGCCACATTCCGGCGCCTGTTCGGGGAGGAAGTCAAGGATTCAGCTTCACAGGGAGGGGCCAAGTCCAAGGTTGCAGAGTTTGTTTATTAGTCTTGTTGGGATAATGGTGTTGAAGGCGGAGCTGCAGTGTATGAACAGCAGTCTGACATAGGTGTCCTTGTTGTTGAGATGTTCGAGAGTTGATTGTAGGGCCAGAGAGATAGCATCTGATGTGGATCGGTTGCCGCGGAAGGCGAACTGCAATGGATCGAGACCATCTGGGAGGCTGGCGTTGATCCATCTCATGACTCGCCTCTCGAAGCATTTCGTCATAACAGACGTCAGGGCCACCGGTCGATAGTCATTGAGGCATGCTACCTTGTTTTTCTTTGGTACTGGTACTATGGTGGTCTTCTTGAAGCAGGTAGAGACCTCGGAGCGGAGAAGTGAGGTGTTGAAGATATCTGCGAATACACTCGCCAGCTGGTCAGCGCAGGTTCTGAGTGCTCGCCCAGAGACTCCGTCGGGGCCCGTCGCTTTCCGCGTGTTTAATTTCAAGAAGGCAGCTCTTACCTCTGAGGCTGTAAGAGTAGGTATGGGTGTGTCCAGGCCTGTTGTGGCGGGTGGCGCTGATGTATTGGCTGACTGTTCAAAGCGGGCATAGAACTTGTTCAGTTGATTGCAGAGGGATGCTCCAGCCACAGAGATTCCGCCTGGCCTCGCTTTGTAGCCTGTGATCTCATGTAAGCCCTGCCATAGACATCTTGGTTTTGTGTCGTTGGCCTGGAAGAAATACTTCTTGAAGAAAGACTATGTCGGCTGTCATACTTTTCAGGTGGGCGAATACTCTGGATTTTTTCACTGGGCCGTTAAGTAGCCTGGCGTTCCAGGGGACTATCCCAATGTTTTCTTTTGACCCCCCTCCCCCCCGCCATCCTGCAGGATCAACCATACTTACCTGGTGGATGCTCCTCAGCACTCCAGGGTTTCCCTTTGCTACGAGGCCGTGAGGGGGTGGGGGGGGGGGGGGGGGGGGGGGGGGGGGTCCCTGTGCGGCGGGTCGGTCCTTCTATCTCTGGCAAGGCCTGTGTTTCATCGCCTCGTGCATCTGTTTCTACACAGCCTCTGGAGTGGCTGTTGTTTGGCATCTCCTTTCCCGTTGGTGTTTGTTGAGGTGCGGGGATACTTTTTTTCCTGTATTAGCAGGTTATAGAATCATAGAATTTACAATGCAGGAGGAGGCCATTCAGCCCATTGCGTCTAAACCGGCCCTTGCAAAGTGCACTCTACCTAAGCCCACACCTCCACCCTATCCCCATAACCCAGTAACCCCACCCAACCTTTTTGACACTGAGGGCAAATTTAGCATGGCCAATTCACCTAACCTGCACATCTATGGACTGTGGGACGAAACCGGAGCACCCGGAGGAAACCCATGCAGACACGGGGAGAACGTGCAGACTCCGCACAGACAGTGACCTAAGCCGGGAATCGAACCTGGGACTCTGGAGCTGTGAAGCAACTATGCTAACCACTGTGCTACCTTGCTACTGGCTTATTTCGGGTGAAAGAGCCTATTTTTGGCTGCGTAGGAGGAGAACAACCTCCTGTGTGACTATTCAGCATATCCCCGTCACCGGATGTCAAGGAACCCGTTATTAAGGAAATAGTAGTAGGGTCTGTATAAAATCACAATATAATCGAACAGAGTCAACATTGTTTTATGAAAGGTAAATCATGTGTTTAAATTTATTAGAGTTCTTCAAGGATGTAACAAGGAGGGTGGGTAAATGGGGACCAGTGGATGTAAGGCATTCAATATGGTGGCACATAAAAGGCTACTACACAAGATGGTGTTGGGGTGATATATTAACATGGATAAAGGATTGGCTAACTCAGAGGAAATGGAGAGTCATGATAAATATGTCATTTTTGAGTTGACCAACTGCAAATAATGCAATGCTACAGGGATCAGTGACAGGGCATCAACTACTTACAATCTCCATCATGACTTGGATAAAAAGGCCGCGAGTATTGCAGCCAACTTTGCTAACAATACGAAGGTGAAATTCTCCCATGTTGGCAGATTCAATGGCGGGTGGGGGGAGCAGGAGGCCCAAAAATTGGTTTTGTCCTGGTGTGAATTTCCCATGGGACTTCTGCTTGTGCCTGCCATGGAAAATCATGGAACATGCTGAAGGCTGGTGTGAAACCGCTGATGATGTGCAAATGAAGGCCCAACCACCCACATAATAATAATCTTTATTGTCACAAGTAGGCTTACATTGCAATGAAGTTACTGTGAAAAGCCCCTAGTCGCCACATTCTGGCGTCCGTTCGGGTACACAAAGAGAGAATTCAGAATGTCCAAATTACGGAACAGCACATCTTTCGGGACTTGTGGGAGAAAACTGGAGGACCCGGAGGAAACCCACGCAGACACAGGGAGAACGTGCAGACTCTGCACAGACTGTGACCCAAACCGGGAATCGAACCTGGGACCCTGGCGTTGTGAAGCAATGGTACTAACCACTGTGCTACCATGACGCCCCACACTTGATTCACTGCAGCACCAGTGGGAAAATACACCTGTGTGAAAGACGTCTGGAACCACGTGGAATGCAGATGTTGGGATTCACATGAATAATGCCTGGGGCTGCCTCTGGAGTTCTGAATGGAGGTCAGCAAACATGTCCAGATGACACAGCAGTGCACTGGAGGAAGCATCTACAGGTGGACCTTCCAGATTGAGTGTCTTGGAAGGGGGTCCATTCTCCAGCCCCTGAATTTCCCCAGAGATCCTTCTTCATTTTCAGGAGGTCTGCCTTTTTTCTTCAATTGTGAGTCAGTGATGCTGGGTGCCTTTTCAGTATGGCACCCGGATAGGATGGTAGAATGTGCGCCATCAAGACAGCCCCGCCACGGAATATGGCACAAAAAAATCAGGTTACACAATTAACAAGGTTGGGGCTGGAAGATTTGGCATGTTTTCTGCCGCCCTCCGCAGAGGGAAACACTCCACATTGCTGTCCCCGCCACACGACTTAGAACCCGGATGGGAGAAACCTTCCTGGAGATAAGTAGGAAAGCCAAGTTGTGAGCAGGATACAAACTGTCTGCAAAAGGAGATAGCCAGGTTAAGTGAGCCGTAAAAAATTGGCAGATGGTACAGAAAATATGAGGCTGTCCAGTTTGATAGAAAGAATGGAATAGCAGAATATTAGTTAAATTGACCGAAACTGAGGGCAGCACAGTGGCTCAGTGGTTAGCACTGCATCCTCACGACACCGAGGTCCCAGGTTCGCTCCAGCTCTGGGTCACTGTCCGTGTGGAGTTTGCAAATTCTCCCCGTGTTTACGTGGGTTTCGCCCCCACAACCCAAAAGATGTGCAGGGTTGGTAGTTTGGCCACGCTAAATTGCCCCTTAATTGGAAAAAAAATTAATTGGGTACTCTAAAAAAAAAATTAAATTGACCGAGACTGCAGAATGCTGCAGCACAGATATATCTGGGTGTCTATGTACATGAATCATAAAAATTTAGCATGAAGGTACAGTAAGTAGTTAGGAAGTTTTCAGAAAACAAAGATAGTTTTAAGGGATTTATATTTCTATTGGTAAACATTTGAAATAATGTATAGTTTTATGTTTAATTTAATGTTTTTGTGCATGGAAGGGTAAAACCTATAGTTAGATTCATGCTTGCATGTATGGGAGTTGGATAAGCTCCAACTGTGTTTTAATTGTGCTTAGAGAGGGATATGGCATGAAGAATAAATAAAAGACATAAGGATGTGAATGTTGCTAAGCAACTGAGACCTTGTGAGGTAGAGAAGCTTTTAAATTTTATTTAAGGTAATATGATAGCAGTTGGAGATAGGTAGTGAGAGAGAAGACAGCTCTACTAGAAGCAGTTGGTTCAGAAAGCTAGAGAGGGCACATCAGCTTTGCTAGAAGAAAAGCCATATCATGGAGTAATGGTTAAGAAAACAGATGCCGGAAATCTAATGTCTAGCTCGTTAAGTATCCAAGATGTCTGGAGTTAAGTGAACAAAGACGAAGGTATGGTTCAGAAGGGTGGCACAGTGGTTAGCACTGTTGCCTCACAGCACTAGGAACCCGAGTTCTATTCCAGCCTAGGGTGACTGTCTGTGTGGAGTTTGCACCTTCTCCCCATGTCTGCGTGGGTTGTTCCATGGGGGCACTTCTTCCTTCTGCGCCTGGCCCCTGTAGGGCTCCGCCATACATGCGCGGGAATACGTCGGCCGGTCCGCGCATGCTCGGAATCACGCCGGCCGTTCCGCGCATGCGCGAACTTGCGGCGTCCCTTTGGCGCCGGCGGGAGCCCCATAGAAAGGTGAGAATTCCTCACCTTGGGGGGCCATTGACGCCGGAGTCGTTGGTGCTGGTTTCCCCGCCGGCATGGGGACTTAGTCCCCAGAAGGGAGGATCCCGGCCCAAAATCCTGACTGGCCTCTTATGGACTGAACTGATCTCTCTAGTCATCTTCTCTACCGTTGTCGCACTATACTCCTTATGCTTTACCTGATGTCTATGTCTTTTTATTTACGTTGTGTATTTATCTTTTTTTAAATAAATTTAAAGTACCCAATTCTTTTTTTCCCAATTCAGGGGCAATTTAGCATGGCCAATCCATCTACCCTGCACATCTTTGGGTTGTGAGGGGGAGAGCCACACAGACATGGGGAGAATGTGCAAATTCCACACGGACAATGATCCCGGACCAGGGGCGAAATTCTCCTACCCGCTCCGCCACATTTCTGCCCCGACCGGCCGGCGGGAGTCTCCGTAACACCGGCCGGTCAATGGGGTTTCCCATTGTGCGGCAGCCCCACACCGTCGGGAAACCCCCGGGCGCCGGCAAAACGGAGACTCCCGCCGGCGGAGAATGACGCCCCAGGATCGAACTAGGGTCCTCAGCGCCGTGAGGCAGCAGTGCTAACCACTGCGCTACCGTGCCACCTGCAGAGTTGCGTATTTATCAAATGTCCTATGTTTTTCATGTGTGGAATAATCTGCCTGGACTGAAGGCAGAACACTTTTCACTGTATCTTGATTCACATGGCAATAAATCTAAATCTATTTTCTGGTGTGATGTTAAAGATATTTTAATACTATGTTAGTAATAAGGTTTATTTCAATATATCATATCCCTATTTTGTTGTGAAATCACTCCTGAAGTGAGGTATCCTCACAGTCTTATAAAATTAAAATAAAATATTGGGGTTTCTGTCCAATATCCTAGTCACTGTTGGGGTCTGGTCTGGGATCGCAATAGGTAACGAGGAAGTTAGACAAAAGAGAGCCAGTGGATATGATCTATTTGGCCTTTGAGAAGGGGCCCCATACAGGAGGCTGCAAAATAAGATAAGAGCCCATGGTGTTAAGGGCAAGGTATGGGCATGGATAGAGGATTGGTTGACTGGCAGAAGTGGGTTAAAGGGGCCTTTTAAGGATGGCAGCTGGTGACTAGTGGTGTTCACAGGGGTCAGTGTTGGGACCACAACATTTTATAATTAATACATACATTAATGACCTGGAAGAAGGAACTGAGGGCATTGTTGCCACGTTTACAGATGACATAGATATGTAGAGGGACAGGTAGTGTTGAGTGGGGTGGCTGCAGAAGGACTTGGACAGGCTAGTAGAAGGCTAGTAGAAGCCTTGGGCAAAGAAGTGGCAGATGGAATACAATGTGGAAAAATATGAGGTTATGCACTTTAATAGGAAGAATAGTGGTATAGACTATTTTCCAAATGGGGAAAGGCTTCAGAAATCTGAAGCACAAAGGGTCTTAGACGTCCTGGTTCAGGATTCCCTTAAGATTCACAGGCAAGTTCAGTTGGCAGTTAGGAAGGCAAATGCAATGCTAGCATTCAGTTCAAAAGGGCTAGAATACAAGAGCAGGGATGTACTGCTGAGGCTGTATAAGGCCCTGGTCAGACGCCATTTGGAACATTGCGAGCAGTTTTGGTCCCGTATCGAAGGATGGATTTTTGTTTTGCATCCCAATAACCTCCAAAAACTCCTGCCATTGCTGTTCCACTTCTTTCCCTTCCAGGCTTCCTTCCAATAAACTCTGGCCAGCTCCTCCCTCATGTCTTTGTAGGCTCCTTTACTCAATTGTAATACCATTACATCTGATCCCAGCTTCTTCCTCTCAAACTGCAGGGTAAGTTCTATCATATTATGGTCACTGCCCCCTAAGGGTTCCTTCACCTTACCTTCCCTAATCAAGTCTACCTCAGTACTGTAGCCACCTGAGTTGGCCACTTCCCGACTTAAAATGGAGAACCGCAAAGGCTGAAGGGAAATTCAGCCAACACAGGCAAAGACTAACAAATACAGAAATCATGTATATTGGAACCTGCAAAACAACCAGACAGCACTAAAACCAGCAGCCATCTGCATAGTAATGTAGCAGCCATTTACATAGTAATGTGCGATTCCCAGGCACAATGGCAACAGTTAAGGAAAACAAAGCCAAGCCAGACTCCTCGGCACCAGCAGAAGTCAAGACAAAGGAAGGCCAACGGACACTTAGGACCGCCCAGCGATCAGGGAACCGCTCCAGCATTGGAGAAATTAATCCAAGTGATCGGAAAGTAGTCCAATCACTTGGAACCAGGTACGGGGTCCACCCCAAAAGGCGGGAAGCCCCTGGGGACTATAAAGTAAAGCCCCCAAGTTCAAATCGTCCTTCTTTGGCAGGGTCACTCAGCAACTTGAACCAACCCTTGAGAGTGAACGGCCCAAACTGCCTCCAAGCAAGTAAGTCTCAAGTCAACGCTCGCTACGAGATAGGCGCTCCTAGCTACCAGTCCATACCAGCTTTGAATCCCGCAGACTCAGGACCTGAACGAAAGGCCATTTGTTCCCCTGACCTGGTGGGCCAGTCCGAAGCTAGGTATAGGCCTGTTAGTGATAGAAATAGCCTAGAAAGTAGAGTTTATGCATGAGTAGCGATTTACTGTGTATAATAAATGTGTTTTAATTTGAATCTTACTAATTGGTGTGTTGAGTTATTGATCATTACATGAACTTGAACCTCGTGGCGGTATAAAGATACCTGGCGACTCTAGAGCAAAGGTTATAAAACAGAGCCAATTGAACCAACCAAAAGTTAGCAACAGTACACACCACCAAACCCAGAATTGCCTGTTCTCTTATTGACTCTACCACAAGCTGCTCCAAAAACATCTCGTAGACATTCCACAAATTCCTTTTATTGTGATCTGCTACCAACCTGCATATTGAAGTCCCCCCATGATTATTGTAATATTGCCTTTCCTATATGCTTTTTCTATCTCCTGATTTATTTTGTGACCCACATCCTGACAATTGCTAACATCCTGACAATTGCTAGGTGGCCTGTACATAACCCCCATCAGGGTCTTTTTTCCTTTGCGATTCCTCAACTCTACCCACACAGATTCTATGCATTCTTTCTTGCTATGGATTTAATTTAATTTCTTACTGACAAGGCAACTCTGCCCCCCTGTGCCCATCTGCTTGTCCTTTTGACAGGACACATATTCTTGGATATTTAGACCCCGGTCCCTATCCCCTTGCAGCCACGTCTCTGTAATTCCCGCAACATCATATCTGCCAATTTTAATGTGCGAAGCTCATTTACCTTGTTTCATATACAACATCCTCTGTCCTGCATTGATCGTCCCCCTTCAAATAGTTGTCCCCTTATCTGCTGTGCCTGAAGTTAGATTTCTGCAGCTTGCCATACTCTCTGTTCTATTACTTGTTCTGGAAACTTGACTGACCTCGTCTGAGCGCCTTCCCCCCCCCCCCTTTAACTAGTTTAATGTCCTCGTCATTAACCTGCTCTCCTACCCTCTCCTTCAACTTTGATTTTCCAATTTCCCATACAAGGGGCAGCACGGTAGCATTGTGGATAGCACAATTGCTTCACAGCTCCAGGGTCCCAGGTTCGATTCCGGTTTGGGTCACTGTCTGTGCGGAGTCTGCACATCCTCCCCGTGTGTGCGTGGGTTTCCTCCGGGTGCTCCAGTTTCCTCCCACAGTCCAAAGATGTGCAGGTTAGGTGGATTGGCTATGATAAATTGCCCTTAGTGTCCAAAATTGCCCTTCGTGTTGGGTGGGGTTACTGGGTTATGGGGATAGGGTGGAGGTGTTGACCTTGGGTAGGATGCCCTTTCCAAGAGCCGGTGCAGAATCGATGGGCAGAATGGCCTCCTTCTGCACTGTAAATTCTATGATAATTGAAACCTCCATTATTCTCACCACATGACAGTATGCCATGTCTGGCAGAAAATCTTAACAGCTTAAATTTCTCGACGATACCTGCAGAGCCTGGGAACAGATACAGGAGAAGATGGTAAACTTTTAGAAATCTGGCAAGATAAGATCAACCACAACAGTACTATGTTGACATATATATAAATTGTGGCACATCAACATTTTGCCTATGCCAACCAATTTGTTACGATCCTTGTCAAGATTGCTAACTTTTAAAAGATACTTGAATTTTCAATAAGGGACGGAAGAATCACATGACAAGATTTCAAGTTTTAATATCTTTACTGTAACAGACAAGGTAAAAGTAACTTGTCTAGATGCAAATCACTCAGCAATTTATAATGTAAACAACAGGAAAAAAAAACCCCGATTTAACTTCTAAATTGACTGAAAATCCCCCTCCACGGTCATGCTTTACTCTGTTAGACTGGTTGGACCACCTGGCTCCCGCGGCGAAAATGACCGGGTCCCTGACCGCACATGCGGATAGCGACAATCTGCAGCGGTTGCGCCGTACAACATGGGCTGACCCGACCCACCATCCGAGTCTCAACAAACCATCCCCTGGCCACACTCTGGCCACCCGCCACCAGTCCCCCCAGTCCTCGCCAGTGGCACGGATCCCGGCTGAGTGTGGCGGCGCTGGACACAGTCTGCAGCCGCCACATCGGGTTCCCGACTGTTGAGACCACACATGTCCCGCGTGGTCGAGAACTCGACCCATCGGGGCGGAACATTGCAGGAGGGCCTACTGATGAGGTGCCAACAGTGCACGGCGACGCCATTTCAGAAGGGGCAGAGCATGGCTGACGGGCGTAAAACCGGCTCCAACCCTGATTCGGGCGTCGGAGTTGATTCTCCGCCTGATCGCCGATTATGGCATAGGCAGCGGAGAATCCCGCCCTATGTTCTCCCACTGGAGATGAATTGTTCCTGTTTTGGGCTGGCGCTGAGAGCGGCGCCCAGAAGTCATTCAGTGTCCCTTTTCATGCAAATTTGTGCACAGTGGGGATCGTAACGGAATCCTGCTATCGGGCCTCTATTTTCAGCAGGCAGCCGGATTGTGAGGTCCAGCGGTTGGCAGCCCTCCCGCAATGCAAATCCTGCCCACCTCCGACAAGTAGAGGCATCATCCACTCCCCCCCAACCCATACCACGGGAATTGCTGGGTCACCCCCCACCACAGAATGCATGCATGAGGGTGACCCATGAGGGACCCAGGGAGATCTGTTGGGGGTATCTGATGGGCATCTCTCGTGGGGGGCTGGTGTGAGCAGGATTTGAGGGGTTTCATAAAAGATGGTGTCCATTTATATCTCACTTTAAGGAATTAATCTCAATCAGCATCTAAAATAGGAGGGGGTAGTTAGTTAATGAATTAATTGTTTTCAGGTTGAGGAAAAGGGGGTAGGGGGCCCTCTAATGGACTTGAGGGGAACCTACCTTAAATACTTATCCCCTTAAACCATGTTGATGTCCACTTCATCAGGGCCACACTGGGAAATGTTTGTGCCAATTAACGCCCAGGTGAATCCCAATCCAGAGGGCCGGAGAATCACGGAAGCATGGAGCCCGTTAATATGGGTCATTTTAACCTTATTGGCATTCTTTTACTGGCGCGGGGAGCCAGTGGGGGACCGGAACATTGGAAATGGGCACCGATTCCGTTGTTTCTACCCCGAGGCTGAATTCTCCTCCGAATCTGGCAGAGAATCCAAGCCTTGATCTAGGTGTACAAAATTATGAGGGACATTGATAGGGTAATAGTAAGAAACATTTCCCCTCAGTAGAAGAGCCAATAATCAGGGTGTAGATTTAAGATAAGGGGCAGGAGGTTTAAAGGGGATGTGAGTAAAAACTTTTTCACTCAGAGGGTGGTGGGAATCTGGAACTCTCTGCCTGAAAGGGTGGTAGCGATGGAAACCCTCACAACATTTAAGAAGCATTTAGATGAGCACTTGAAATGCAGTACCATACAAGGTTACGGATCAAGTGCTGGAAAATGGGATTAGAATAGCCAGGTGCTTGATGGCCAGTGCAGACATGGTGGGCTGTAGAGCCTATTTTTGCAATCTAAAGCTCTATGATTATGACCCTATCTATGACTATGAATGTCCCCTAATTGGATACTCCATTCTCCAGGAATCATCTGAAAGCTATTCTCAGCTCCCGATGGCTTGCTTCCTTTTTCCTTTTCCAGTCAGGTAACTTTCCCGAACTGACCTTCGTTGTGAGGGTTACCCTGGAGATCCTTCAATCTGGCAGTTCCTAGGCCATTTAAATCCTCTCAAATTTGGCCTCTGGGGCTATAATCGGGGTTTTGGACTTGCCGGAGCTCCAGGCAGGGGCAAATGTCTTATCCTTTGCCTCGCTAGCGGCGAGGAGGCAGATCCTATTGGGTTGGAGATCAGTTTCTCCACCCCGTGCCTCAATATGGCTGGGTGATTTGATGAAGTTTCAATGTCTAGAGAAGGTTAAAGTTAGTTCAAGAGGGAATGGTGAGGGGTTTCATAAAAGATGGTGTCCGTTTATATCTCACTTTAAGGAATTAATCTCAATCAGCAGCTAAAATGTGAGGGGGTAGTTAGTTAATGAATTAATTGTTTTCAGGTTGAGGAAAGGATTGTTAAATATGTCTAATGTACTTTATTTAAGAACATTTTTGAAAAAGCTAATGAAAATAGTTATTTAAAAAATGAAATATTCGGCATGCATTAAATGTATTTAATCTTATTCATGGGGTCATGGTTAGTGAACAACCTGATTCCAATTTTGCAGCCTGCTGAGATCTCATGGAGGAGGGCCGCTCATGTGGCCCATTCAGTCACCTAGGTTTCCTATCACTGATCGAGGGGTTATCATTTATAAGTTATGCTGGAGTACTATTATGATATGCAAAAATATTGGGCACAATTCAACAAAAAAAAGTTAAAGTGCTGTATCTGGCGCATTTGGTAGGGTGTTTCTCGGTAGCTGCAATGCCAAGGATAACCAAGGATTCAACGGCATTTTACCTTTTTTTTGGCCTTGGGAGATTTCTTCCCATCAAGGCCACACTTAAGCAGCCATCCTGCACTCGCGAGCTGTGCTCGCTAGCAGGGTCAGCTCCTTGTAGATCGGTGTGCCAATTTGGAAGGCTGTCCCGAACTTTGGATCCCCCTTTCAGCTCCGCCCTGGCTTTCAGAACCCCCCCCCCCAACTCCTCAACCTTCTCTGTGATCCTCAAACCCCCCTTCACTACCGCTCTTATGGGCAAGGCACACCCAGCCCGACCCCTCGCATTGCCAGCCTGGCACCCTGGCTGTGCCCCTGCCAGATAGGCTGTGCCACCCAGACTGACAATACTACGTTTCCAGGCTGGCAGTGCCAGGGGAGTGCCATGGTGCCACCCAGTCCTCTCCCCGACCACCTGGGGGCCTCTAATCGCCTGCGAGACTCCCCTGAGGTGCCATTACGCCTTGTTCACGTTTGAATGGCACCCGGTTGAGGTCTCACAGGCGCGGCAGTTGAAACTGGGCACCGGGTGAATCTGGCAAATGCATATTTAGATGAGCGTAATAATTCATTAAGATATGAGTTCTAGATCTCATCCAGCGAGAGGGAAAACCAAATTGTGCTGGGCCTCGCACGTCCGGTAACTCTCATGAGGTGTTTCGCCCGGCGCAATAGACGATTTTGGCTTCTCCCGGGATTCAACTGTCACATCTTGTTCTCCTAAGTACAGGAGGGAAAATGCCTCTGTGCTGCCATTGATTATGAATTACCTAGCGAGCAGCAGCAGCTTCTATTTTTTTACCACAGGGGATGTATAGTACTACGTGGAAATTTTAAATTTGATATTTGAATGTCAGGAACCATGGGTCCTGAGGGTCGGAGAATAGCCGTTGGCCGCCGTGAATCCCGCACCCGCCAGTTGCCGAAGTCTCCGAAGGGAGAAAAGTCGGCGGGGCGTTAATGGCGCCGCTGTCGTCGGAGAATGGCACGGGTCTGCGCAAGGCAGCCGATTTTCGGCCTGCCGATTTTCTCCCTTCCGGATGGGCCGAAGTCCTGTCGACGCGATGACCGTTCACGTCGACGAAATCAAACCTCCTTTTCATCGGCGTGACCCTGTGCTCCAGGTTCACGCCGACCAGCGTGGAGGTGAGTGACGGCCTGGGGGGTTGGCTCTGGGCAGGCGATGGCGTGGCCGCAGTCTGAATGTGTGAGGAGAGGTGTCTCTCGGGTTGTGTATGTGCGCGGCGGGGGGGGGGTGGTTAGAGTGGGCTGGGCTCCGGGGGAGTGCCGGGAGGGGGGTCCGTGCCGGGGAGGAGGTTGGGGGGGTCCGTGCCGGGGAGGAGGTTGGGGGGGTCCGTGCCGGGGAGGAGGTTGTGGGGAGTCCGTGCCGGGGAGGGGGATGGGGGGTCCGTGCCGGGGAGGAGGTTGGGGTCCGTGCCGGGGAGGAGGTTGGGGGGGGGGTCTGTGCCGGGGAGGAGGTTGGGGGGGGTCCGTGCCGGGGAGGAGGTTGGGGGGGGGTCCGTGCCGGCGAGGGGGCTGGGGGGTCCGTGCCGGGGAGGAGGTTGGGGTCCGTGCCGGGGAGGAGGTTGGGGGGGGTCCGTGCCGGG
The DNA here is from genome assembly GCF_047496885.1 of Scyliorhinus torazame. Lineage (NCBI taxonomy): Eukaryota > Metazoa > Chordata > Chondrichthyes > Carcharhiniformes > Scyliorhinidae > Scyliorhinus > Scyliorhinus torazame. Next base: position 79,034,219 of record NC_092715.1, read on the forward strand.
GAGGGGGATGGGGGGTCCGTGCCGGGGAGGAGGTTGGGGTCCGTGCTGGGGAGGAGGTTGGGGGCGTCCGTGCCGGGGAGGAGATTGGGGGGTGTCCGTGCCGGGGAGGAGGTTGGGGGGGGTCCGTGCCGGGGAGGGGGATGGGGGGTCCGTGCCGGGGAGGAGGTTGGGGGGGGTCCGTGCCGGGGAGGGGGATGGGGTCCGTGCCGGGGAGGAGGTTGGGGGGGGGGGGTCCGTGCCGGGGAGGAGGTTGGGGTCCGTGCCAGGGAGGAGGTTGGGGGGGGGTCCGTGCCGGGGAGGAGGTTGGGGGGGGGGGGGTCCGTGCTGGGGAGGAGGTTGGGGGGGGGTCCGTGCCGGGGAGGGGGATGGGGGGTCCGTGCCGGGGAGGAGGTTGGGGTCCGTGCCGGGGAGGAGGTTGGGGAGGGGGGGTCCATGCCGGGGAGGGGGATGGGGGGTCCGTGCCGGGGAGGAGGTTGGGGTCCGTGCCGGGGAGGAGGTTGGGGGGGTCCGTGCCGGGGAGGAGATTGGGGGGGGGTCCGTGCCGGGGAGGAGGTTGGGGGGGGGTCCGTGCCGGGGAGGAGGTTGGGGGGTCCGTGCCGGGGAGGAGATTGGGGGCTGCCGTGCCGGGGAGGCGGTTGGGGGGGGGTCCGTGCCGGGTAGGGGGATTGGGGGGTCCGTGCCGGGGAGGAGGTTGGGGGTTCCGTGCTGGGGAGGAGGTTGGGGTCCGTGCCGGGGAGGAGGTTGGGGGGGTCCGTGCCGGGGAGGAGGTTGGGGGGGTCCGTGCCGGGGAGGAGGTTGGGGGGGGGTCCGTGCCGGGGAGGGGGATGGGGTGTCCGTGCCGGGGAGGAGGTTGGGGTCCGTGCCGGGGAGGAGGTTGGGGGGGTCCGTGCCGGGGAGGAGGTTGGGGGGGGTCTGTGCCGGGGAGGAGGTTGGGGTCCGTGCCAGGGAGGAGGTTGGGGGGTCCGTGCCGGGGAGGAGGTTGGGGGGGGTCCGTGCCGGGGAGGAGGTTGGGGGGGGGTCCGTGCTGGGGAGGGGCATGGGGGCTCCGTGCCGGGGAGGAGGTTGGGGTCCGTGCCGGGGAGGAGGTTGGGGGGGGTCCGTGCCGGGGAGGAGGTTGGGGGGGGTCCGTGCCGGGGAGGGGGATGGGGGGTCCGTGCCGGGGAGGGGGATGCGAGGGCAAGTGAGTTGGTCCACCTGGCCAGGTGCCAGCCTCCAACAGTTGGACCCATGCGGTCCATGCCACCTGACTGGGCGGAGGAGGGGATATGGGCAATGATGACATGTCGTCATTCCCCTCCACCCCACCAGGCCGTCATGTTTTCCGATCATCCAGCGATGTTGGCCACCGTGGCGGCAGCCGCTAATGTCTATGTTGACCTGGATGAGGAGGAGGAGGAGGAGCGTGCCAGAGAGGCGGCGCAGGCTGCCGCAGAGGGACAGGCGGCAGCCGCCCAGGCTGGAGGGACACCTGACCGACAGGACGAGGAGGGGGAGGAGGACGTCGCGGCCCCACGGCAACGGAGGCACCCGAGGGCGCCCCGTGTGTACCGGCCCCGGCAGTCATAACAGGACCTCACGGACCGGGAATGCAGGAGGAGACTCCGGATGAGGCGGGAAACCGTGGCACACATCTGCCACCTGCTGGCACACCTGTCACGGCATGGCACTGGCGGGGGACACCCTCTCCCCGTGTCCGTCAAGGTTACGGTGGCCCTGAACTTTTATGCAACGGGGTCATTCCAGGCACCGAGTGGGGACCTGTCCGGCATATCGCAGACATCGGTGCATCCGGGCAGTGACAGATGCCCTATATGCCATGGCGCACCGCTACATCCGCTTCCCCGTGGACCGGGCCAGCCAAGATGCCCGGGCCGTGGGCTTCTCTGCCGTGGCCGTGTTCCCCATGGTCCAGGGCGCGATCGATGGGATGCACGTCGCCGTGCGGCCACCTGCAGATAACAGTTCACCAATAGGAAGGGGACCTATTCGATGAACATACAGGTGGTCTGCGACCACCGCATGATGATCCTGCACGTCTGCGCCCGTTACCCAGGCAGTGTATATGACTCATATGTGTTGTCGCGGTGTTCCATCCCCGGCATGTACGAGGGACGCCATCCCCTGCTGAGGGGCTGGTTGCTGGGCGACAGGGGCTACCCATTGCGATCGTGGCTGATGACGCCTATACGGAGGCCACGCAATGAGGCGGAGAACCGCTACAATGATGCCCATGTAGCGACAAGGGGAGTGATAGAGAGGTGCTTTGGCGTGCTGAAGATGCGTTTCAGGTGCCTGGACCTCTCTGGGGGCGCCCTCCAGTATCGGTCAGATAGGGTCGGCCGCATCATTGTGGTGTGCTGCGTCCTGCACAACATAGCCCAGCAGAGGGGCGATGTGCCGCAGGCAGAGGAGGGCGGAGTGGAGGAGCAGCATGAAGAGGCGCAGTCCTCCCCAGATGAGGGGGATTGGGGTAATGGTCAGGGCAGATGGGGTAGACACAGGCGGGTGTCTGTCCACCGTTACAGACTGATAGCCGCCCGCTTCACTGACTAGATAGGCGTGGGAATCGGGTAGTATGGCCACAGACCGCACACCATGGCAACAGCCGACCACCCACACCCCCCACCCATCCACCCACCCAGCACCCTCACCCCCCCCTCCCCAACCCCACCCACCCCACCCGCATGCACACCACCCCCCCATTGCCGATCCACCTGCGGCACAACGGGCCGGGCTCACACAGTTGCGGGTGGACGCGTGTCTATTGCAGGCCATGGAGGATGATGACAACCCGCCCTGCGGTGAGCTCCTGGCTCCACATCGTTGGACTATGTCTGACCCATGGCCACAGTACCACCATCCACCCGGACCATCCCTGCATGCGGCTGTGACACTGCAGCGCACGGTCCCGTCCTCTGCCCGGGGGGATGTTGATGGCGGCCCAGGGGGAACGGGGCAGACTCACCTGGGGCTGAGGTAAGACCACCCCTCACACACACACTTGCGCTCAACGTACATGACACCCCCGCACACTTTGGACAGAGCACAAAGGCAGCTTCTGTAGGTGTAACATTGACTTTAATAACCAAAGAGTTCATGCACGTGCCCTAGCCCCTAAAACTCATCTGTGCCCTGCACCCATGCCAACTTACTCAGTGTCTAATTGTTTGGCCTTACGGGCCCTTTGACTACGTCTACGTGGTTCCTCAGACGGTACAGCAGAACTGGAGGTGGACTCCTGTGATTCCTGCCCTCTGACACTGGATCCCTTTGGCGGCCGTTTCCTGGGGCGTCCTGGCCTAGATGGGCCAGGCTGCAGCCCGGGCGACTGGGATGGCGAGCTGCCAGCCTGTCCTGCCCATTGCCCACCCGATGCACCTAGGACGGAAGGGGGGGAGTCCGAGGTGTCGCGGTGTTCCGGGACCTCCCCTACAGGGGGAGCCGGGACGGACCACACCACCTCCTCCTCCCTCGGGGTGCCCGATGGCCCCCAGGCCTCTACATGGGTGGGGGATGCGAACGGACTGGCCATCCGACGCCCCCCCGACATCTGGCGCTGCCAGTCCTGGAGGCCCGTGCTGGTATCGACAGGGGTCTGCAGGTTTGCAGCCATGGAGCCCAGGGGGTTGGCAAACCCTGTCTGTGACAGTGCGACGCCGGCTCGCACATGGCCACTGGCGCTGATGCCCTCAGCGATGGCCTGCAGAGACTGGGCCATGGCCTGCAGAGACTGGGCCATGGCCTGCTGAGACTGGGCTATGGCCTGCTGAGACTGGGCTATGGTGTTGAGCGCCTCTGCCATCTGGCGCTGGCACTGGCTCATGGCCTCCTGTGAGAGGGCAGCCATGTCCTGGGCCACAGACGCCGCCTGCACGGAAAGCCCCAGGCCTCGCAAACCGTTCCCCATGTCTGACACCGTCGCACCCATTGCCTCCACCGCGGACGCCACCCGTGCGGTGTCGGCCTGGGTGGCACGTATGACCGGCACCACTTCCAGCTCCTGGACGCGGGTGGACTCCTCCACCTGCGACTGCAGCCGCTGCAAGCCGGCCGTCACCCTCTTCGCTCGTCTCCGGGTCGGTGGTTGCATCGGATCCATGTGTGGGTGTGGTAACTCCAGGAACCCGGGATCCATCTGGGCGGCAGATGTTCGCTTGGGCTGGGCTGCCCTCCGACCGCCCGGCCCCTCTGCTGCTCCTACCTCCACCTGCTGTACCGGGACGGCTGTGTTGTGCGCACCAGTGAGTGTACCAGACGCCTCATCACTAAAGTGCCCAACCGAGGTGAGTGTTTCTGCGATGGTGGAGGGTGTTGGTGACAGCAGTGGCGTTGTGTCATGCTCTTCGTCCCACTCTGAGTCCATGGCACTTTGGGGTGGGGGTTCGTCTCCACCCATCCACTCGGAGTCACTGTCCGGTATTTCGTCTTCCTGGGTAGTGCTGTCCCGGGTAGGGGTGTCCTGGGCAGTGCTGTCCCGGGTAGTGGTGTCCTGGGTAGTGGTGTCCTGGGTAGTGGTGTCCTGGGTAGTGGTGTCCTTGCTCGGATGTGACGGGGGCCTGTGGCTGCCCCCCTCGTCGCTGGATGGTCGCTCCCGCACGTGACGGGGGTGTCGTCTCCCTGTTGCTCCAGGTCTCTCCGTCTCCCGTGGTGTGCGAGGGGCATCCTGCGGGCGTCGCATGCTGGAGGGTCCGGGTCTCTCTGTCTCCCGTAGCCTCCGAGGGGCATCCTGCGGGCGTCGCATGCTGGAGGGTCCGGGTCTCTCTGTCTCCCGTGGCCTCCGAGGGGCATCCTGCGGGCGTTGCATGCTGGAGGGTCCGGGTCTCTCCGTCTCCCGTGGCCTCCAAGGGGCATCCTGCGGGCGGTCTGCATCTGCGGGGATGGGTGCCTGGACGTATGGTCCTGCGATACACAATGAAGCATGCATGGTTAGACACGCAGGCAGTGATCAGGTGATATGGAGGAGGGGGATATAGGAGAGGGGGGTTATGGGGACGGGGGATATGGGGACGGGCTGTCGGTGGCTCACTTGCTAGTACGCCCCCGACCTCTGCATCAGCAACCTCCCGGTCGTCAGGTCCGCCAGCCAGTTCCAGGGCCCTTTCCTCGTGTTCGGTCAGTGGCCTCTCATCAGCGGGACCTCCTCCAGTCCTCACATGCTCCCTATTGTTGTGTGCGCGCTTCTCCTGTGGGGGGGGGGGGTGTTGGTGGCAGGGGTAAAAGGCAACACTGTTAGGCAGGTATATGAATGCACGCCATCGGTTGCGCGTGCATTGCAGAGGTTAAGGTTAGGGCTGGATTCACTTGTGGATATGGGGGATATGGGGGAGGGGGGGATATGGGGGAGGGGGATATGGAGGAGGGGGATATGGGGGGATATGGGGAGGGGGATATGGGGAGGGGGGATATGGGGGAGGGGCGATATGGGGAGGGGCGATATGGGGGATATGGGGAGGGGCATATGGTGAGGGATGATATGGGGGATATGGGGGAGGGGGGATATGGGGGGTGGGGGATATGGGGTAGGGGGGATATGGGGAGGGGGGATATGGGTGAGGGGGGATATGGGAGAATATGGGGGATATGGGGAGGGAGATATGGGGGAGGGGGGATATGGGGGATATGGGGGAGGGGGGATATGGGGGAGGGGGGATATGGGGGATATAGGGAATATGGGGAGGGGGGATATGGGGGATATGGAGACGGGGGATAGGGGGGGAGGGGGGATATGGGGAGGGGGATATGGGGGAGGGGATATGGGGGTGGGGGAATATGGGGGAGGCTCACCCTGCCTGCTCTGACGAGGTCGTTCACCTTCTTGTGGCACTGGGTGCCTGTCCGTGGTGTCAGGGCCACAGCGGTGACGGCCTCTGCCACTTCCCTCCACAGACGCCAGCTGTGGCGTGGGGCAACTCTGCGGCCGTGCCCGGGATACAGGGCGTCCCTCCTCAGCTCCACTGCATCCAGGAGCGCCTCCACATCCCGTGACTGGAACCTCGGGGCTGAGCGGCGGCCAGCCATCCAGTCGGGTGTTCCGGTCGGGTGGGGGGGGGAGCAGCGCGGCCTTATGAGCCGTCACGCCGTGCAGCGCATATGACGTGCACGGCGTGAACCACGTGCGCAAGCGCGGATCCCATCACGTCGATGCTAGCCCATTTCGGGCCGGAGACTTTCGACCCATTTTTCCGACATGACGCAAGTTGGATTTGCGCCGATCGGCGGACTTTGCGCCGATAACGGAGAATTTTGCCCCATTTCCCTCCTTTGGAGGAAATGTAAATTTTTGACAAGTTGTATTTTCTAGTAGTTTGTAGTCCACATGGGCATTTTCACAGTAACTTCATTGCAGTGTTAATGTAAGCCTCCTTATGACACTAATAAAGATTATTATTATATTTTTCCTATTTAAAAAGGAAGCATTTATTGAATTTTGTGATTTTGTGAATGAACTTTAAAAAAAAATCTGACACTTTTTTTCTCTCCAATAAATTGTTTCAGTCAGATCTGTAGGTAGTAAATTTTGAGTTATTGAGTTGCGCAAATTCCTTCCAAATATCTACTATCTCAACTTGTGATGAATTCCTGGGTGGAGGCGGGTGAGGTGGGAGTTTTTTGGGAGAAGGATTTACTACTTGTTTCTGTAGTAAATATTCTGTTATGAAATAACGGGTAAGCTTGGTCGGGAGTCCAGAGACAGATCATGGATTGGGTTGACTTGTGAACGGTGGGCAGGAAGGTGTCATGGAGATAGTGTAGGTTGGTTGGCTGAGATATAAGAGGAACTGAGGACGTAGGTTTGCAGTCAGAAAGTTTGTGAGGGTGGGGATAAGCGCCATGGGTCTGATCACCGGGAACATTAACAACATAACTTAGGGTGCCAAGAAAAAGCATTTCTGCTCCTCCTGACAAACATGCAACGCTGGAAAGACACATAATTGTTACATCCAGCAGCACTTGCCTCTGTTCAACTGCTGGGTTCCCTGGCTGGCCAGTTTTAAAGCTGGAACAGAAATAGAATCTGATGCCTGCATCCTCATTGAAATATTTAAGTGAAGGAGTTGCCTCCTAAGAATGGATTGGCTGGCCGCCACCTCAGTCCTACCTCTGCTAAAACCATAGGTAAGAGGGTTCGGGCTGGGATGGGTTTGGCTTTGAGAGTTCTTACACTTCAGCTTTCAAACAAAGTCAAATCCAGTTGTTTTGAATATTAACAGTACCTCTGTCTCCTCCTTCAGTTTTCCCAGTTCATTTTGGAACTCTTCCCACCCTGTTCCTCTCCAACCCAACCCAGTTGAAGCTGGTATTGGATCTTCAGTCTCCCAATTCAAACTGGTTCCATTGTTCCTCTCCCCAAGTTCAAGCTGGTTGTCTTTTATTTTTTCGCTTGCTCCAACTAACTCTCTTAATTTAAGTGGCAATGTTTGGTCCTCTTTCTTCAAGTTTAGCTTGGCTCTTGCCCTTTCCATCTGTTGACACGGCATTCTCCTTCCTTTCTCCACCATTCCTGGTTTCTTCTCTGTTTCCCCATCCCCTGTAAAGGCATTTTCAGCTTTTTTTCTCTTCCCTCCCAAAGCTTTCCTCCCTCTGCAAAACCAGTGTCCCGCTTTCCCGTACTCACCTCCCTGCCCACTATATTTATCCCTCCCCATTATAATAATAATAATCTTTATTAGTGTCACAAGCAGGCTTACATTAACACTGCAATGAAGTTACTGTGAAAAGCCCCTAGTCGCCACACTTCGGCACCAGTTTGGGTACACGGAGGGAGAATTCACAATGTTCAATTCACCTAACAAGCACATCTTTTCGGGACTTGTGAGAGGAAACCAGAGCACCCGGAGGAAAACCATGCAGACACGGGGAGAACGTGCAGACTCTGCACAGACATTGACCCAAGCAAGGAATTGAACCCGGGCACCTGGCGCTGTGAAGCAATAGTGCTAACCACCTTGCTACCATGCCACCTTGTCTTTATATTGCCCTGTCTTTTTATTTCACCTTTTCTGTGCATTCACCCTCCTGAGAAGTACTTTAGCAAAGTAGACATTTTAATACCATTTTTCTGTTATGTTACAAATAACATTTTTGATAATTTGTTCAACATTGTGGTTAACTCTGATATCAACATTACGACTTGAAGTTGAATTAATTATATTTTCCTTGTCTGACAATAATCATTGGTGTAGGGTAGAAACAGAGGGCACAATCTAATGGAAAGGTTTCTAAGAGTCATTTAAGGCGGGTTTGGCTGGGAATTTCTCCCTGGCTCTGACGGCGAGTTCCCCTTCGCTATCTAACCACACTTCGTCAAATCTGTAGGTCCTGGCGAGTTTCTCGCCGGGTTACCCCAGACATCGAAGCCGGAATTTACCGTCTGTTCACGCAGGTGGGATCCTCCAGTCTGACGACGGCACCCCCCACCTCGGGTTTCCCGGCAATGAGGGGTGCATTCAACGGGAAATCCTGTTGACAATGTCGAGACCAGAAGATCACGCTGACGGGCTGCTTCTGCCGCCAAAAAACATGCAGCGAGCGGGCTGTGCATACAATCCCACCCAGAATTATTTTCATCACTGAGGGGCTGAACACGCTGGCCAGACTGGTTCCTCAGAGATCGGGCCACCATTTTGAAAGGGTGCACCAATCTCTAAGTGAGTTTGAAGCTCCCCACACCCCCACCCACGGGCACTGTTATCCCCCACGCACATCAACATTACCCCCCCCCCCCCAAGTGAGAACACCCCACTGTGGGGTCGCTGAGGGCCCCCCTTTCCAGGCCTTCCTATGCACCCTTTCGTCGTTTCCCCCCCTTCACACTCCACAACCTTCCGGAGGCCCTTCCATTCCCACTCTTCCCTCCCCCCCACCACCTGTCACATCCCTCATCCCTCCTTTCATGGGCATGGCCAGACCACAGGCCCTGGTCCTTAACACCCGTGCCACCCTGGCACTGATGTCCTGGACGTGTCCCTACCAGCCTGGCTGTGCCACCAGGGCAATTTGGCAGTGCCAGGGTGCAGTGCCAAGGTGCCTGGGTGTCAAAGGGAGAGCCTGGGTGCCACCCTTCCCTGTCACTGACCACCCAGGCATCTCCAATGGCCTGGGAGACTGCCCAGGTGCCGTGACGCCTGGTCCAAGTTTGTGTGGACCGGTACTAATCGGCACCCCGTGACCTCTCATTGGGGAGCCGGTTAGGCCATTAGATCGGGCTTCCATCTTGCCGATGAAATGGAGATTACCCTCAATTGGCCTCAATTAGCTTTGTGCCGCGTCTATGCGGGATCTGGATCCCACCAACGGTGAAATGAAATGAAAATGAAATGAAAATCGCTTATTGTCACAAGTTGGCTTCAAATGAAGTTACTGTGAAAAGCCCCCTAGTCGCCACATTCTGGTGTCTGTTTGGGGAGGCTGGTACTGGAATTGAACCGTGCTGCTGGTCTGCGTTGGTCTGCTTTAAAAGCCAGCTCTTTAGCCCTGTGCTAAACGAGCCCCAAAATTAAAATATTTTTTATTTTCATTTTCAAATAATAAAATTAACTGTACTTTTGAGATGGTAGCTGGTCACTAAATTAAGAACCAACTGGATGGACCTCAGCAACATGCTAGCACAGATAATAGCAGAAATATTTCACAATTTGTTGGAAAAAATAGTTGTTCTGAAGGATAGAAAATGTGATGCCATATGTAAAAGGCATGTTGAGAATAGTTAGCTAGGGACCAGTTTAGTTTCATATTGGTGCTAAGGAGAATTTTACAAAGGATTGCCAAGGAGATAGGAGTGGAACATTTAAATGTTCCAATTGGTAAAGCTTAACATTCTGCCTTGCTCAAAGGCAGGCCCTTTGGCTCATTGTCTGCTGGTACATCATCCTGAGTCACTCCCTTGGCAATATTTCTTACTGGTTTGCCTTTCATTCTCCGGGTCAGAGTGAGGAGCTGGAATTGAACACATGTCGTTGGCGTTATTCTGAATCACACACTAGCCATTTTGCCAACTGAGCTATGGAGGTAGAGAAAGTCAGGGTGGGAAAGTCAGAGTGTGATTACATATTTTGCTTCATCTCAATTGTATTTCACTTTTCAGTAAACTTGATTTAAAAGATCACATTATTGCCAATCATTTGGGAAATACTGCCTATAATTCTGAGATTGTATGGGCACTGAAGTATGTGGTAGATTTGAACTGATGGCAGTATCCTATTTATGGAAAATATCATTTGTGTCACCCCTGCATATTATCAGTGTGAAATGGCTCACCCAATCCGTTGTTCAAATTTGTGATATACTTTGCCTTTCTCGAGAAATTTGAGGCCAGGCACAATTAGTTTATCAAATCAAGCAATATGTTCCTCCCGCTCTTCATAATAAGGCAGAGCACAGGACTTACTCAACCGGCCTGCACTTACGAAATGGCACAGTAGCACAGTGGGGCAGCACGGGAGCACAGTGGTTAGCACTGTTACTTCACAGCCCCATGGACCAGGGTTTGATTCCCAGCTTGGGTCACTGTCTGTGGGGAGTCTGCGTAGGTTTCCTCTGGTTTCCTTCCACAAGACTCGAAAGGCGTGCTTGTTAGGTGAATTGGACATTCTGAATTTTCCTGCTGAACCCTCAATAAATGGATTAATGATCTTATACCGATAATTTATTGTACTAAGCAGTGACTACACTTCAGCAGTACTGTTTGACTTCAAAAATTCTTTGGGATGTCCAGATATGCACTATATAAATGCAAGCCATTCTTGATACTAGCGTCAAGAAATAAAGATTCAACTAATTTCTTTCTCATTGTCGCAGAGTTTTGAAAAATGTAGGAGCACTGGTGTTTAATGCAGTCGATATAGCAAAACTTTAATTTGCATTAAAAATCAGGGAAACAAATGTACATTTTGCTTGCATTTCATATTTTACTTACCTCTATAACATATTTCCTTGTGTCCATATTACTTTCTTTTAGTCCCAAGAGAAGCACAATCTAGCCCCTGGATATCTATTTGGTTCACTGTCACTTCTTGGTTTACTGTATGCTATGGCAAATTGATAAGGAAGGTGACCTCCCCATCATCACTCTCCTCATTTTAAAAGATAATCGTGATGTGAATGACCACCTTATACACTCGTAGAAACTGGATTGAAAATCATATTAGAATCCATCTTCTCCAATGGATCATGCAAGATTGTACTCGGGGACTGGTTTAGCACAGTGGGCTAAACAGCTGGCTTGTAATGCAGAGCAAGGCAGCAGCGCGGGTTCAATTCCCGTACCGGCCTCCCCGAACAGGCGGTGGAATGTGGCGACTAGGGGCTTTTCACAGTAACTCTATTGAAGCCTACTTGTGACAATAAGCTATTATTATTATTATTGTAGTGCTCTGTCACCCTTTACAAGGGCAAATAAGCATTCTATCCTGCAGTACAAAGTCAGTATGTTACATCAGCATCTGAATTACAGGTAATGATGGGGGAAATCTTACAACCTTAGTTTTTAACGGAAGCTCGGGCCAGTGGTGGGTCCAGTCTCCACTGATCCATGAGGGCCTCCCGTTTGCATGATCTTGACAGAGGCCGCCTTTGGGAACTCTGTTCAATTAAGAATGGCAATGGACCATGTCCCACACTGGGTGGAACTGCAGGCCAGTAAGGAGAGCTTCCAACGCCCGTGTGGTAGTCACCACTGTTTGTATAATACGAGTATTAGAGATAATACGGTAAGGCTCCTGTACTACAGGTACGGGGGTAGATCCCTGCCTGCTGGCTCCGCCCAGTAGGCGGAGTATAAATGTGTGTGCTCACCGAGCTGCTGCCATTTCGGTAGCAGCTGCAGGAGGCAACACATCTCTGCTTAATAAAGCCTTGATTACTCTCTACTCTCGTCTCGTTGTAATTGAACGTGCACCAGCCCGCAGTGGCGACTGGACGTGGGCTTGTTGGTGGACGAGGCGGTGTGCGAGAGAGTAGGGAAGTGCATGCGGGACTACCTGCAGGTCAACGACACAGGGGAAGTCTCAGCAGCAGTGGTCTGGGAGGCGCTGAAGGCAGTGGTGAGAGTGGAGTTGATTTCAATCCGAGCTCATAGGGACAGGATGGACAGGGCAGAGGCGGACCGACTGATCAAGGAAATCCGACGGGTAGACAGGAGGTATGCGGTGACCCCAGGGGCGGAACTGTTGAGGGAGCATCGGAGGCTGCAGGCTGAGTTTGGGATACTGTCCACGGGCAAGGCAGTGGAGCAGCTTAGAAAGGCGAGGGGGACGCTGTATGAATATGGAGAGAAGGCCAGCAGAATGCTGGCACAGCAGTTGAGGAAGAGGGAGGCGGCCAGGGGAATAGATAAGGTGGTCGACGGAGATGGGAACCTGGTAGGGGACTCGGCTGGGCTAAACAGGGCGTTTAGGGACTTTTATAGCGGACTCTATCGCTCGGAACCCTCCACAGGGCCCGAGGAAATGAAACGCTTTCTATACGGGTTGACTTTCCCAAGGGTGGGTACATAGAACATAGAACATAGAATAGTATAGCACAGAACAGGCCCTTCGGCCCTCGATGTTGTGCCGAGCATTGTCCGAAACCAAGATCAAGCTATCCCACTCCCTGCCATTCTTGTGTGCTCCATGTGCCTCTCCAATATCCGCTTGAAATTTCCTAAAGTGTCCGATTCCACTATCGCAGCAGGCAGTCCATTCTACACTCTAACCACTCTCTGAGTAAAGAAGCTACCTTGGATGGCAGATAGAATTTAATACAGAGAGGTGCGAGCTGATTTTCATTTTGACAAAGGCTAGGGCTAGGAGGGAGCTGGTGGGCGAGTTGGGGGCTCCGATTAGGGCCAAAGAAATATCTGAGGGCTTGAAGGTGATGCAGTTGGGTAAAGCTCCGGGGCCAGATGGGTTCCGGTGGAATTTTACAAGAAATATTCGGGGAAATTAGGGTTGCTGGTTAAGGTTTTTAATGAGGCGAGGGATAGAGGGGTGCTGCCCCCGACGATGTCACAGGCCACCATCTCGTTAATATTGAAGTGGGACAAGAACCCGGAGCTATGGGGGTCCTGTAGGCGGATCCCGTTGCTTAATGTGGACGCTGTAGCGCACAATGACTTACGAGAGAGACGAGAAGTGATGAAGTCGATTCAGGCTTTATTAAGCGAGACTGTCCCCAGCAGCTCAGCAACAGAATGAAGCTGCGGGGAGAAGCTCAGGTTCTTATACTCCACCTTCAGGGTGGAGCCAGGAGTCGGCAGCCAACCAGGACCCGGGATCTGTCAGCCAATAGCATCACGGCTTCACAGTCCCACATGACCCCTAATACATACCACCACATTCACCCCTTGTTAAAAAGGAACCCGGCGGGGTGGTGGTTCGTATGGTGGTAGGGGTTTACAAGGCAGGCCCTGGAAGGAAAATTTCGGACATGTTACTACAGTTTTAGCCCTACACTGGGCTATGTAGAAGTTTGTGAAAACTATTTACAATATTAGCAAAAACATTTTTTTTTGTTACAACAACATTCTTGGTGTCACGCGGATTCCACGAGTCGAGCGGGCGGTCTGGTCTTCCTCATCGATCGCCTCAGCCCCGGTGGTGGTGCAGGTGCTTGTTCAGGCGTTGTCGTCTCCGGGAGCGTTTCGGTGTTTGTTCCTGTTTTACTCCTGGGCGGGCACGGGAGGAGGACCGATCCCCCCGGGAAGGGGGCGGTCACGGGGTGCGCCGGTGGCAGGGAGGGGATGATCGGTGTCGGGGGGGGGGGGGTGTGTGTGTTGCCGGCGGGCGCCAGGTCCCGCAGGGAGATCGTGTCCTGTCGGCCGTCGGGGTACGCCCCGTAGGCGTACTGCAAGTTCGCGTGGAGAAGGTGAACCCTCTCGACCAACGGGTCCGATTTGTGTGCCCGCACATGTTTCTGGAGCAAGATGGGTCCTGGGGCCGCCAGCCAGGTCGGCAGCGACGTTCCGGAGGAGGACTTCCTGGGGAAGACGAGGCGCTCATGAGGCGTTTGGTTAGTGGTGGTACACAGCAGCGACCGGATGGAGTGGAGAGCGTCCGGGAGGACCTCCTGCCACCGGGAAACTGGGAGATCCCTGGACCGTAGGGCCAGTAGGACGGTCTTCCAGACCGTGCCGTTCTCCCTCTCTACTTGCCCGTTCCCCCGGGGGTTGTAGCTGGTCGTCCTGCTCGAGGCTATGCCCTTGCTGAGCAGGAACTGGCGCAGATCGTCACTCATGAAGGAGGACCCCCTGTCGCTATGGATATACGCGGGGCAACCGAACAGTGTGAATATAGTGCCAAGGGCTTTAATGACTGTGGCCGCTGTCATGTCGGGGCAGGGGATGGCGAAGGGGAAACGAGAGTACTCGTCCACCACGTTCAGGAAGTATGCGTTGCGGTCAGTGGAGGGGAGGGGCCCTTTGAAATCCAAACTGAGGCGTTCAAAGGGGCGGGAAGCCTTGATCAGGTGCACTCTATCCGGCCTGAAAAAGTGCGGTTTGCACTCTGCGCAGATGTGGCAGTTCCTGGTGACTGTACGGACCTCCTCCACAGAGTAGGGGAGGTTGCGGGACTTTACGAAATGGTAGAATCGAGTGACCCCCAGGTGGCAGAGGACCTCGTGGAGGGCTTGGAGACGGTCTATTTGTGCGTTGGCACATGTGCCGCGGGATAGGGCATCGGACGGCTCGTTCAGCTTTCCGGGACGGTACAAGATCTCATAGTTGAAGGTGGAGAGTTCGATCCTCCACCTTAAGATCTTGTCATTTTTAATTTTGCCTCGCTGTGCATTATCGAACATGAAGGCTACCGACCGTTGGTCGGTGAGGAGCGTGAATCTCCTGCCGGCCAGGTAATGCCTCCAATGTCGCACAGCTTCCACTATGGCTTGGGCTTCCTTTTCCACTGAGGAGTGGCGGATTTTTGAGGCGTGGAGGGTCCGGCAGAAAAAGGCCACGAGTCTGCCCGCTTGGTTAAGGGTGGCCGCCAGAGCTACGTCGGATGCGTCGCTCTCGACCTGGAAGGGGAGGGACTCGTCGATGGCGCGCATCGTGGCCTTTGCGATATCCGCTTTGATGCGGCTGAAGGCCTGGCGAGCCTCTGTCGACAGGGGGAAGGTAGTGGACTGTATTAGCGGGTGGGCCTTGTCTGCATACTGGGGGACCCACTGGGCGTAATATGAAAAGAAACCCAGGCAACGTTTCAGGGCTTTGGAGCAGTGGGGGAGGGGAAATTCCATAAGGGGGCGCATGCGTTCGGGGTCGGGGCCTATTATCCAATTGCGCACTACGTATCCCAGGATGGCCAACCGGTTTGTGCTAAAAACGCACTTTTCCTCGTTGTATGTGAGGTTCAGGGCGTTAGCGGTCTGGAGGAACTTTTGGAGGTTGGCGTCGTGGTCCTGCTGATCGTGGCCGCAGATGGTTACGTTGTCGAGATACGGGAACGTGGCCTGCAACCCGTGCTGGTCAACCATTCGGTCCATCTCCCGTTGGAAGACCGAGACCCCGTTTGTGACACCAAATGGGACCCTTAGGAAGTGGTATAGACACCCGTCTGCCTCGAAGGCGGTGTACTTGCGGTCACCTGGGCGGATGGGGAGCTGGTGGTAGGCGGACTTGAGGTCCATGGTGGAGAAGACCTTATACTGGGCAATCCGATTGACCATGTCGGAAATGCGGGGGAGAGGGTACGCATCTAGCTGCGTGTACCTGTTGATGGTCTGACTATAGTCTACGACCATCCTTTGCTTCTCCCCGGCCTTTACTACTACCACCTGGGCTCTCCAGGGACTATTGCTGGCCTGGATTATGCCTTCCTTCAGCAACCGCTGGACTTCAGACCGAATAAATATCCGGTCCTGGGCGCTGTACCATCTGCTCCTAGTGGCGACGGGTTTGCAATCCGGGGTGAGGTTTGCAAACAAGGACGGCGGTTCAACCTTGAGAGTTACGAGGCCGCAGATAGTGAGTGGGGGTATTGGGCCGCTGAATTGGAATGTTAGGCTCTGCAGGTTACACTGGAAATCTAATCCCAGTAATGTGGGCGCGCAGAGTTGGGGAAGGACGTAGAGCCTGTAGTTCTTAAACTCTCTCCCTTGCACTGTTAGGTTCGCGATGCAGAACCCTTTGATCTCTACGGAGTGGGATCCTGCAGCTCGGGAAATCTTTTGCGTGCTTGGATGGATGGTCAGAAAACAGCGTCTTACCGTGTCTGGGTGAATAAAACTTTCAGTGCTCCCGGAGTCGATCAGGCATGGCGTCTCGTATCCGTTGACCAGCACCGTTGTTGTCGTCGTCTGGAGCATCCGGGGCCGCGATTGATCCAGTGTCACCGAAGCCAGTCGTGGTAGTAGTGTCGCGGCGTCTTCTTCGGACCCTGAGGAGCCGTCGATGCTGGGGTCCTTTGTTGTCAACCAAGGTAGTGGCGTCCATGAATCGCACGTGGCCGGGGGTGGACAAAATAGCCGCCCCCATAGATCGCACGTGGCTGGGTGGTCACAAGATGGCGGCGCCCATCCTCCCCTCGTGGTGCCCGGGATCCAAAATGGCGGCACCCGCGGGTCGCACATGGGGCGCTGGGGGGGTTGGGGAGCGTTTGGGATGTGCTGGGCTCGTTCTTCTCCGGGGATTGCGGCGACTCCCCGGGACCAGCACACTGCCGCGTAATGGCCCTTCTTGCCGCAGCTTTTACAGATAGCTGCGCGTGCCGGGCAGCGCTGCCGGGGGTGTTTCGCTTGTCCGCAGAAATAGCAGCGGGCCCCCCCGGGATGGTCTGGCGCTTTAACCGCGCATGCTTGCGAGGGGGGTGGGGGGGGGGGGTTTGTCGCGACGGGGGTCCACGGAGCCCAAGGGGCTGCCGCGCGGTCGGGGCCGTAGGCGCGGGCGTTTTGCGAGGCCACATCTAGGGAAGCTGCAAGGGCCCGTGCCTCTGAGAGTCCTAGCGACTCTCTTTCTAAAAGTCTTTGGCGGATTTGGGGAGAGTTCATACCTGCCACAAATGCATCGCGAATTAGCATGTCCGTGTGTTCGATCGCGTTCACCGGCGGGCAGCTGCAGCCCCGTCCCAAAATTAGCAGCGCGGCGTAGAATTCTTCTAGCGATTCTCCGGGACTTTGCCGTCTCGTCGCGAGTTGGTGGCGCGCGTAGACCTGGTTAACGGGCCGAACGTAGATGCCCTTCAGCAATGCGAGCGCCGTCGGGAAATCCTCTGTGTCTTCTATGAGAGGGTAAATTTCCAGGCTTACCCTCGAATGCAGGACCTGCATTTTCTGGTCTTCTGTGATCCGGCCGGGGGCCGTTCGGAGGTAGCCTTCAAAGCATGCTTGCCAGTGTTTAAATACTGCTGCCGAGTTCGCTGCGTGGGGGCTGATCCGCAGGCATTCCGGGGCGATCCGGAGCTCCATAGTCTTTTAAGCTCGCTTAATAAATTGTAGCGCACAATGACTTACGAGAGAGACGAGAAGTGATGAAGTTGATTCAGGCTTTATTAAGCGAGACTTGTCCCCAGCAGCTCAGCAACGTAATGAAGCTGCGGGGAGAAGCTCGGGTTCTTATACTCCGCCTTCAGGGCGGAGCCAGGAGTCGGCAGCCAACCAGGACCCGGGATCTGTCAGCCAATAGCATCACGGCTTCACAGTCCCACATGACCCCTAATACATACCACCACAGACGCTAGGTTGTTGGCCAAGGTGTTGGCCTCCAGGATTGAAGATTGTGTGCCGGAGGTGATTATGGAAGACCAATCCGGATTTGTCAAGGATAGGCAGTTGGTAGCCAATATAAGAAGGCTGCTTAATGTGATTATGATGCCCCCGGAGAGAAGTGAAGTTGAGGTAGTTGTGGCCATGGCTGCGCAGAAGGCGTTTGACCGGGTAGAGTGGGACTAACTATGGGAGGGGCTTGGCCGTCTTGGGTTTGGTAGGGGCTTCATCAACTGGGTCGGGCTGTTGTACCAGGCCCCAGAAGCCAGTGTAAGGACGAATAAGACGACCTCGGCCTATTTTAGGCTGCACCGGGGGACAAGACAGGGATGTCACCTCTCCCCACTGCTGTTTGCGTTAGTCATAGAGCCGCTGGCAATTGCTCTGAGAGCTTCTAGGGGCTGGAAAGGGCTGGTTGGGGGGTGGGGGGGGGGGGGGGGGGGGGGTTGGAGCATCGGGTATCGCTGTATGCGGATGACTTACTCCTAAATGTAGCAGATCCAGAGGCAGGGATGAGGGAGATTATGGCGATTCTGGGGGAATTCGACTGGTTTTCGGGATACAAATTGAATATGACGAAGAGTGAGATGTTTGTAGTCCAGGCAAGAGGTCAGGAGGGCCAGCTGGAGGAGTTACCGTTCAGGTTAGTGGGAGACAATTTCAGATATCTGGGGATACAAGTGGTGCGCGACTGGGGCCGGTTACACAATTTGAACTTGTCCCGGCTGGTTGAGCAGATGAGGGGCGAGTTTTGGAGATGGGATGCGCTCCCGCTGTCACTGGCGGGGAGGGTGCAGTCAGTTAAGATGACGATATTGCCGAGATTTTTATTTGTGTTCCAATGCCTCCCGATTTTCATCCCGCTGTCCTTTTTTAAGAGGATGAACAAAATTATTTTGGGCTTTGTTTGGGCGGGTAAGTCCCCACGGGTGAAAAAAGTGATGCTCGAGAGGAATCGGGGGGGGGAGGGGGAGCTGGCCCTGCCAAATTTTTGTAATTATTACTGGGCGGCCAATATTGCGATAATAAGGAAGTGGGTAGTGGGGACAGGGGCGACCTGGGAGCGGATGGAGGCAGCCTCATGCAGGGGCACCAGCTTGGGGGCGCTGATAACGGCACTGTTGCCGTTCCCGCTGGCGAGATATTCTACCAGCCCCGTGGTTGTGGCGGCCCTGAGGATCTGGGGTCAGTGGAGGAGGTACGTTGGTGCAGTGGGTGCATCAGTTTGGTCCCCAATATGTGACAACTATCGGTTCGTTCTGGAAGCCTAGATGGTGGATTTCAGGTATGGCAAAGGGCGGGAATTGAGAGGATGGGGGACCTGTTTCTGGAAGGGAGCTTCCCCACCTTGAGGGCGCTGGAGGAGAAGTTTGGGTTGGCAGCAGGGAATGATTTTAGATATCTTCAGGTGCGGGACTTTCTGCGCAGGCAGGTACCATCCTTCCCGCTCCTGCTACTAAGAGGGATTCAAGATAGGGTAGTGTCTAGGGGATGGGTGGGGGAGGGGAGCGTCTCGGACATCTACAAAGAATTAATGGGGGCGGAGGAGACGCATATAGAAGAGCTGAAGCGTAAGTGGGATGAGGAACTGGGGGGTGAGATGGAAGACGGCCTATGGGTGGAGGCGCTGAGCAGGGTCAACGCGACCGCCACATGCGCAAGGCTCAGCTTGATCCAGTTTAAGGTGGTGCACCGGGCGCACATGACAGCGGCCCAGATGAGTAAATATTTTGGGGTGGAAGACAAGTGTGTCAGGTGTGCGGGTGGACCAGCAAACCATGTCCACATGTTCTGGGCCTGCCCAAAGATTAAGGGATATTGGCAGGGCTTCGCGGATGTCATGTCCAGGGTATTGAAGACAAAGGTGGAAATGAGTAAAAGGGTAGCGATCTTTGGGGTGTTGAAAGACCCGGGTGTCCAGTAGGAGAGAGAGGCGGATGTTCTGGCCTTTTCCTCCTTGATAGTCAGGCGACGGATATTACTGGCTTGGAAGGAGTCTAGGCCTCCGACGTCAGAGGCCTGGTTAACCGACATGGCGAGCTTTCTCGGCCTGGAAAAGATCAAGTTTATCTTGCGAGGGTGGGTGTCAGGGTTCGCCCGGAGGTGGCAACCATTCATTGACTTATTTGCGGAGAATTAATCGTCGGTGGGGGTGGGGGGGGTTTAGCATAGAGTCGGGGATTAAATAGGCAGGCCTTGGAGGGACGGATGTCTGCGGTTGCTTTTTGATTACTGTTCTTTGTACTCTATTGATTTTGTGCTGTGGTTGTTATGCCAAAAATACCTCATTAAAAATTGTTTGTTCAAAAAAAAAGAATGGCAATGGACTGGCAGGAGGACCAATGGGAAAGCCTAAAGCTATGGATGGCACAGCAGATGTAAGAAGGAACATGCAAGGGCGTTCCAAAATAGAGGCACCCTCTGAATACATCAATTTAAAAACAAAGAACAAAGAAATGTACAGCACAGGAACAGGCCCTTCGGCCCTCCAAGCCTATACCGACCATGCTGCCTGTCTAAACTAAAATCTTCTACACTTCCGGGGTCCGTATCCCTCTATTGCCATCCTATTCATGTATTTGTCAAGACGCCCCTGAAAGATCACTATCGTCCCTGCTACCACCACACCCTCCGGCAGTGAGTTCCCGGCATCCACTACCCTCTGTGTATAACACTTGTCTCGTACATCTCCTCTAAACCTTGCCCCTTGCATCTTAAACCTAGTAATTGACCCCTCTACCCTGGGAAAAAGCCTCTGACTATCCACTCTGCCTATGCCCCTCATAATTTTGTAGACCTCTATCAAGTCGACCCTCAACCTCCAACGTTCCAGTGAGAACAAACCAAGTTTATTCAACCTCTCCTCATAGCTAATGCCCTCCCTACCAGACAACATCCTGGTAAATCTCTTCTGAACCCTCTCCAAAGCCTCCACATCCTTCTGGTAGTGTGGTGACCAGAATGGAACACTATACTCCAAGTGTGGCCTAACTAACGTTCTATACAGCTGCAACATGACTTGCCAATTTTTATACTCAATGCCCCGGCCAATGAAGGCAAGCATTCCGTATACCTTGTTGACTACCTTCTCCACCTGTGTTGCCAATTTCGGTGACCTGTGGACCTGTACACCTAAATCTCTCTGACTGTCAATACTCTTGAGGGTTTTACCATTCACTGTATATTCCCTACCTGTATTAGACCTTCCAAAATGCATTACCTCACATTTGTCTGGATTAAACTCCACCTGCCATCTCTCTGCCCAAGTCTCCAAATGATCTAAATCCTGCTGTATCCTCTGACAGACCTCATTGCTATCCGCAATTCCACCAACCTTTGTGTCGTCCGCAAACTTACTAATCAGACCAGTTACATATTCCTCCAAATCATTTATATATACTACGAACAGCAAAGGTCCCAGCACTGATCCCTGCGGAACACCACTAGTCACAGCCCTCCAATCAGAAAAGTGCCCGTCCATTGCTACTCTCTGCGTTCTATGACCTAGCCAGTTCTGTATCCATCTTGCCAGCTCACCTCTGATCCCGTGTGACTTCACCTTTTGTACCAGTCTGCCATGAGGGACCTTGTCAAAGGTTTAAGAAACTGGTCACAACTGCCAGACCAATGCTATGGAGGGAAACTCCTTCAAGGGTTGGCCTGCTGCTATGGTTGTGGCCCTCTGTCATCCCCCACATTGTGTGGGGAAAGGAGAGGGATTTGAAGCGGGCCATTCTGGCTTGCTGTAGGGAGGCCACCTCCAGGTATCTTTCAGGCTTCTTCCCCAGCCAGGAAGGCCTATCGTCTGTTGTTAAAATCCTGGTAGCATGTATCCAATTATTTGTTGTTTATTCGTTGATGGGGTATGAGTGCCATTGGAAAGGCTATCATTTATTACCCATGCGTAATTGCCCCTGTGGAGATGGTGGTGTGTTGCTTTCTTGAACATTTGCAGTCCATTAGTGGACTTATAATTGTTCATCATTAGCTACCCGCCACACTGCCGGGCATGTAGCCGATGCTGGTATCACCCTGCCTCCAGCAAAATTACAATAGAGGCACAAAGCACAAAAGCTTCAAGTAGCCCCGCCCGGTCTGCCCGACCACAGTGCCCCCAGCCCTGAACGAAGCCCACCCTGCCTGCGGATCGGCCTTCCCCGACTGTGGCGTCGCCGGACTGAGTCTACAGCCGCCACGCTAAGCTGACAACGAGTGAGACCATGAAGTCCCACGCCATCGGGAACTCGGCCAGTCGGGGATGGAGCATCGCGGGGCGGACATCTTGCAATGGCCTCAGGCCGTGGATATGTGGCACAGCGTACTCTTGGACGGTGGAAACCCGCGCTGACACGGGGAGAACGTGCAGACTCCGCACAAACAGTGACCCAGCCGGGAACTGAACCTGGGGCCCTGGAGCTGTGAAACAACTGTGCTAACCATGCTACCGTGCTGATACAATCCTTTGCTATGTAACTCTTGCTTATTCTGGAGAAAGCCATCTTATAATGTTTCAGTTTTTATCCACAAAGCAATAGTACTTCTGCCTTCTGAGACATAGATGTGTCCCTGTCTTGATGTTCTGTCCCAAACATCTGCTCCTGGTTAACTGCACCTTTTGTATTAGTCACTATTTCTGGACTATTGGGCTTGAGTTTCACATTCTTGACTTCATGAGAGTTGTACATCTAATTGGCACACATGCATGTCCCTAGCTAGAATGACTATACAGTTTTAACTTCTGAAACCTTTTTTGGGTGACACAGTGGTTAGCACTGCTGCCTCACAGCTCCAGGGTCCCAGATCAATTCTGACCAGTGACTGTGTGGAGTTATCACTTTCTCCTCGTGTCTGTGTGGGTTTCCCCCGGGTGCTCCAGTTTCCTCCCACAGTCGAAAGATGTGCAGGTTGGGTGGATTGGCCATGATAAATTGCCCCTTAGTGTCTAAAAGGTTAGGTGGGGTTACTTAGTTATGGGGATATGGTGGAGGTGTGGTATTAAGTTGGGTGCCCTTTCCAAGGGCCAGTGCAGACTTGATGGGCCGAAAAGCCTCCTTCTGCACTACAAATTCTATGATTCTTTCACTTTCTCAGAGATTAACTTTCATATTTCGCAAAGATGCCCTTCTACATATGTTAGACAAAGTAATATTAGAACTAGAAATAAACTAAGGACTGAAAATTACAAACTGTGTACTGGAGACTGCATTTGAATGTCAGGGCAACTCAGGATGTAGCCTTGATAAGATCACAGACATCCCCGGAACAAATATTAGAATAATGTGAGCTTGCCAAGCTCTTCTCCCGAAAATTTGGGGAACTGATTCTCAAGTTAGGAGGCCAGCCTGACAGATACTACAACTTGACATAATCATTATCATAGAATGATACCAATCAGCCAACATTGCAGAAAGGTCCATCAGTATCCTTGGTTATGTATATTCCAGAAATAGTGGATTCACACAAGTAGGACAAAGTGGCATACAGTCAAGTGGGATTCCTCAACATTGATTCTAGGCCTCATGATGTTTCGTGGCTAAATTACCCAATATATGATCTCCCTCCTCCATTGCTCATCTTTGACCATAATCTGGAGGTCCTGTTCACAGCAGCTGGCTTCCTCTATGACAGCCTGGCATAAGAATGAACAAAGCACGTGGGCAAGTAAGGATTCCAGCTTTGTTAATCGCCACACATGAACTCGGTTACTGGCTGATGTTGATGGGGGAATGCAGGATGGCCTGGCATATATTCCTGGTATGTCAACATGCATGTTGCATTCCTGACAAGGTCCTGCTGGCCTGTCCCCTCTGAGCCACACTGGTCTGCGATTACATTGTGCTGCTGTGAGGGTCAGTAAGGCACAGTTGAATGCCCACACCCTGATAGATAGGTGGTGAATGGATAGGTGGAAGGGCAAACTTTTGCATTAGGTGTCTAACTAACATCAGCCCCTGAGACATTGTACTAATTTGAGTTGATTAAGAGTGTTCGGGCATCTTGAAGCAGCCATGATGCAGCTATCCCCATGGCTGGTTCCTGTGAAACTTTGTTTGTCATAAGTTAGTACTGTGTGCACCTTCACAACACAGGGACAATGTGCAGCATTGATGTCTATATTGTCTGATGTAAGGCCATCTCTTCCAGGGTCAATAGCTAGTTGGACACTATTACAGTTAGTATTACCTAATTTTTAGTAAGATATCTCTTCCACAATCCAGCAGCAAACCATTAACTTGCTGTCTCAGAGCAGCAATTGTTTACAGGGAGATCCTTCATACTACGCATGCCACATGCAGGGCCCAATTTCGCATCCAATCTGCAGGCCTGACTGTATCCCGCACCTGCATCCCTGGAGTACAGATTGCACCAATCGGAGGCCTTTCTATTGAGGTGGGAGCAGAGTCAGTAAATTGCCTGACTCAAGGCACTGCCACAGTACTAAAACCCCAGACCAGTGGGAAACCTGTGTGACACTGGCAATATTTTCTTGTGCTGGGATAATCTCTGACCATTGATGTTAATTGGCTCCTCATTACCATTGCATGGATTGCTGCTATCAGATTCACCCTGGGAAAAGAAGGCGGAGTTGGGAGCCCATCAGCAAACTGTCCAAATGCATTTTTGCTTAAATTTCATTGCTCCTCTGACTCCATTTCTGTCTTCAGGCCTTGGAAAAATTACCCTTTTAATTTCATATCCAAAAATGAAAATCTATTTCACAATAGTTGCCTGTTCTTTCCTTTGCTTGATGTCTAAATACTCAAGAAAAATTTGTGGCAAAACTTGATGTTGAGCAGAAAATTAATGCTACCAATGAAAAGTGCAAACTCCAATAACAGACAGGGATGAAAGAGTTAAGTAAGAAATTTGCATATTTTAGGAGAATAAAGCTGCAAAGATGTTACAAGTCTCTAATAACCATGAGGTGACATACTTCTGTGAACGCCGTTTGAATAAACAAATATAAGTTAAGAGTGGTGGAATCTTCGGCGAAAGTGCCAAAAGATTGACCGTGTGTCTGTTGCTCCTTTGAGCATTGTGTCAAAACAGCATAAAAGATGCAACCACAAATTTTTAATGACAAGTTTAAGTTGTGCAGTGCGAGTGATGTGCATGTTTAATGTGTTTTTTCTGATACATTTTGTTCTCATTCTGAAGTTTTTCAACTTGACGGTGAATGTTCGGAACCCTTCACCTATTTCCATGTATGAAGCTGGAACCTGATGGATGGCTGCCTAGGCACCATGACTCAGAACGAAAGTTCTGTAACCTCTACCTGTGACAAACCTTGCTTGAACATCTTGATTCATATCTTCTCTGCTTGTAGAGAGAGAAGGAGTTGGTCTTCTTCACTATGGTGGGCTCGCAGCATTTCATGATCAGTGCTTGTCAAAACTTGCAGTCATGCTGATTTTCAACCACTCGGTCCTGGATTTTCAAGAGTTCTTTGAATTTCTAGGGTTCAAGTGGTTCATTGCTGTTTCAAAATTACTGAACCAGAATATGTTGGAGGATGGGAATGAGCAGCACCCACAATAAGTTAGACATGTCTGTTCAATTTCTAAGAGCTAGTGGGAAATCAAAACAGTGTAGCTGGAATCTTACATTCCCCCAGGGGCAGTGATGGTGTGGGTGGAGGAGGTAAAATTGGGTGCTTTTACATTGGCGACATGACTGTCCTCACGCAGATATTTTACCCAGGTTGAGTGAGGGGTTGGGGGGCCCACTTGCCTTTGGGCGAATTGAGGCCCTTAATTGGCTGATTACCATGGTGGGGTATCTTACAACAAACCAATCCTATGTGTCATTAAAGTTGTTTTGTTTTGATTTTGGTAGCTCTTTAGAAACTATCAATAGGATACTTTTGACCCCCCCCCCCTCCCATTCAAATGGTTTGTCAGTAAACCCATGCAAATAAAATTGATTTTAATGGTCTTAAACTGATTATTTAGAGATAAATATGAATGGATTGTGTGAATTTTTCATTCTCTCAAAAGAAGGATGAAATTACATGGAATATTATTAACAAAAGTTTATTTCTTGCAGTGTATTTTGGGACCTTTACTGTGCGGCGCCTGAAAGAAGAGAAACTTGTGAACATTCAAGTGAAGCAAAAGCCTTTCACGATTATGTAAGTTGTAGATCAAATCTTCAGTGACAATGTCCATTTTCATATCAGGAGTCTAAAGTTTAGTGGTTTGAACCTATTGCCTCGCACAACTGTGATCGAGTTCAAATCTTAGTTTTAGCAAAGTTGTCAGAGGCAAGCTTCTGCCTGGAAAGTATTCTGGTCAAAATGGGTTTGTTAGCTCACTGGAGGTCTCAAGTGAACTGTAAAAGGGTTCTGAGTTGTAATTATAATTTGAGATGTGTTACAGAAGCAAAAACTGATTGTAAAAACTGATGAAAATAAGCTGTTTTTAAGTTTCCTGACTTTCTTCACCCTCTGATTTGAAACCTTAATCACCTTGCCGCATTGTAGCCTCTCGTACTGATTTCTTTGTAACTGGTGCAATTTTGCTTTTTGTGAGCAAGTACCTTTCAGTTAATTCAAAGTTTTTGATTATTAAGCTGTGCCTTGAATGCTATACTGAAAATGTGTCATTTAAAAACAGTTGTTGGGTTTAATTGATCCTGGTGATTTACTGAAAAATAAAATGCAGATAGGGAAATATATTTGCTTGACATAGTGCCGCATCCTTTTGGTACACCATCAATATTAATTGTGTACCTTTGCTGTACACTAAATTGTCTGAATTTTACAATATTTTTGTTTTTAAAAAAGGCAACATGATGACTTTAGGGGACTTGGTGTTGGGTAGGGCTAACACAGTTGTGTCAGTTACTGAGTTCAGTGTGGAGGTGTGTTTATCTCTATTCATGTTATGAGTATTCAAAACAGTAGTTAGCATTTTTTATTGTGATGTCAGTAATGTTCAAGAATTAAACAATATGGGAAATATAGAACTTGTAGAAGTAAAATTCGGAGTATTTTTGTTTAGTTGTAATTTCAAATAAACCAGAAGATTTGTTAACTAAAATTTGAATCTTCAACCAAGGAATCATTGATAAGGTTAGGTATTTTCACCTCTTTTGTAAGATGTGTGCAATACAGAATTTAATATTGATTCAAGGTTTGCATTTATGCTGTCTCCTGTAATGCAGAAATTGCTTCAGATAGCTGTGGGTGATACTCGTTTCGTCATTCAAGTTTGTTTACATCGTACAAGGATTAGGTGAATGTATTATTTCATAAATGTGATAAAATATTTCAAATACTGTTTTTGCTTTTAGTTAGCCAAGCAAACTGAAATCTTGTTCAGTCATACAGAGTTGTTCAACGTAGTATAAATTTTCAATATTGTCTTTTGGTTCACTTTTTTTATCCCTTTTTCTGGGGGTGCTTATGCTTGCTGTTAGAACACCAGACTATCTTTTCTCAAATTTGATCGTCTACCAATGCTGCAAATTTGTTAGGTTGCTGTAGGTGCTTGAGTACCTTGTAGTAGTATTTCAGTGCCATGAATGTTCATAATCAGAACTTTAAAGTGTTGCTCTGCATTGCCCAATTGTTGCAGTAGAATATTGTTGCAGTAGAATATGTTCGATAAGTGTGTTCATTTTTCTATTTCTCTTATATACAGTATTCATTTTAACTTTGGAATCAAGGATATTTTGTTTTGGAAGTTCAAAATTAAACATTGAGATAATATCCAAATTTTTCATTTTGATTATTGTACAAATGCATCTTTTGTGTTCTCTGATTTTTCTAGTCATTTTTGTTTTGTGCAGCGCTTTTAAAGTCTCTAATGGGCAGTATGAAATTTGGCTTCTGATTGGTTTGTTGTGGTGCTGGGAAGTTCTACATTCTGTGTTTGAAAATAAGTTTAAAAAGTTGCTGCCAGTTTGGTTGTGTGTTTTCCATTTTCCTTCACTCTCGATTATGGTTTTATAAAATGGCTTTCAGAAATAATCCAGCACAAATCATTGATTTTCTTTCATGCTGTAACACATGTTATTATCATAGGATCGTGAGCTCAAAATAAGTTGGTGGTATATCTTCTCTTCAAACCATTGGACAATTCTTGACTTCCCTCTTGGTCTTTGTTCAATATTTTGACCAGCAGACCTTTCCACGCTGCCATTATTCTTAACTTCCCTCCATTCCAGAGGGCATTTGAGAGTCAACTACATTGCTGTGGGTTTGGAGTCACATGTAGGACAGAACAGGTAAGGATAGCAGATTTCCTTCCCTAAAGGACATTGGTGAACCAGATGGGTTTTTACAACAGTCAGGTGAACCAGATGGGTTTTTACAACAATCGGCTGTGCTTTCATGGTCATCATTAGTTTTAATTCAAATCTTATTGAGTTCAAATTTCACCATCTGCCGTAGTGAGATTTGAACCAGGTCCTCGGATCTCACCCTGGGTCTCTGGATTACTGGTCCAGTGACAATACCACTACGCCAAGGCCTCCTCTTCCCTTTTGTTGTCTCCAGACTTGTGTTCTCTTCTACTCCTGATCTAATGACCTTTTATGACAGACAATCAAATTTATGACCCTCTAACTAGAAGTGACCCTTTGTTCCTGACTCTCCAACTAGAGAAACCGTTCTGTCCCTAGTTACTCCATCTAAACTCGTCAGAATGGCAAAAAAACGCCGCTAGATTTTTTCCTCGCGTTTTAAAATTACCAGCCTGATATATCTTGATTTGTTATCATCTCAAATTTCATACTAATTCTCTGAACCTATATCATCCTCATCAGTCTAGTACGTTGCACTTATGCAGTTGTATTCCAAAATCCATAGATTTTATCCAGTCAATTGGAGTCTCATACTCTAATTGTTCCAAATGTGCAAGGAAATCCACCCATGTGGCTTGAGCATAATAGATGAAAACAAGCCTCACATGGGGGAACTTTTTTATTTGTTTAATGCACGGCTTCTATATCTTCCATATATATTTGGGAGTTATTTATCTATTAAAATAGGTAATGTTCACATTAGGTAATGCAATATTTTTTGCATTTGAAGTACCCACAGTGCCACCAGGGCAGCACGGTAGCACAGTGGTTAGCATTGTGGCTTCACAGCGCCAGGGTCCCAGGTTCGATTCCCTGCTGGGTCACTGTCGGTGCGGAGTCTGCACGTTCTCCCCGTGGGTTTCCTCCGGGTGCTCCGGTTTCCTCCCACTGTCCAAAGACGTGCAGGTTAGGTGGATAGGACATGCTAAATTGCCCTTAGTGTCCAAAAAGGTTAGGAGTGGTTATTGGGTTAAGGGGATAGGGTTGAAGTGAGGGCTTAAGTGGGTCGGTGCAGACTCCGTCTGCACTGTATGTTCTATGTTCTATCAATCAGTCACTCCCAGTCAGCTAAAGACTAAAACTCCCTCTATTTTGCCACAATCTCTGATTGGGCAGCACGGTAGCATTGTGGTTAGCACAATTGCTTCACAGCTCCAGGGTCCCAGGTGCAATGCCCGGCTTGGGTCACTGTCTGTGCGGAGTCTGCACATTCTCCCCGTGTGTGCATGGGTTTCCTCCGGGTGCTCCGGTTTCCTCCCACAGTCCAAAGATGTGCAGGTTAGGTGGATTGGCCATGCTAAATTGTCCTTCGTGTCAAAATTGCCCTTAGTGTTCGGTGGGGTTACTGGGTTATGGGGATCGGGTGGAGGTGTAGACCTTGGGTGGGGTGCTCTTTCCAGGAGCCGGTGCAGACTCGATGGGCCGAATGGCCTCCTTCTGCACTGTAAATTCTATAATATAATAACACAGAAAGCTGAGCAAATGTGATATTTTCATGTTTCATATACTAGCTTCTTTTATGGTCTTTCTGAGATATGGATTTCTTGGTCAACAGCAAAGCAACAGCTTCTCCGCTGACTTTGAAGGAAGCTGCCCATAGAGGTTAGAAATCTCTGTAGTGTATATTTCTCCTTTCCCGACTTTCATTTGAATTTGACACTAAGTTGAGGGGATCTTTCGGCATCCAGCAACAGTGATGTCATCATGTCAGTCTGAAAATGCAGGTTCCCTTCAATTCAGTGATTTCTATTTGTTTGCTATCTGTGGGGACTTCAACAGCACACCCTATGGATAAGAGTAGAATCACTGACGGCAGCTTCTACATCTCTGTGATTACCTGCTTTATGAACTCCGGAGGTTGTTGTCAATTTCAGAGAAGTAACAACGACCGTCAATGCTTTTCACTGTCACTGGTATTAGAAACCTCAGGCCATTGCCAGTTTAATTACAAATTGAAGGGCAAATGTATGCCTGTGGTCAACATAAATGAGGCAGAAACTGCACAAATTCATTCCATGTAAGGGCATTTACAGTGCTGAATAAAATACATGTGTATTCTAACTACTGAACCAAACATGGCAGTTGCATGCAACCGTTGCATGGTAAAGATTTTTGATGGTTATATATTATGCTTAGGAAACCTGTAATCTGGACACATTCTATTTTTCCAATAATTACTGGGATTATCCAAAGACTATGAGGAATTATAATGGGATAGCAAGTTCGGTTTCCATATGTGAATAGCTTTGTGAATGCTTAGACATTTTGAATAATGTACCTCTCCGTTCATTTGGTTGCTTACCAGAACACCAGTATATGAAACTACTTTCTGAAAGTTCAATGCACTGTGAAGCCTGGTTCAGCGCCCTCAGCAATTTTACACGTTTATGGTAATATTCACAAAAAGTATATTTGAATATGTCTGGGAAATTTGTAATTCCTGCAAAAATATTTATTTGCATTAGATGTCTATGTGGCCTCCATCTCTCTGATCATTTGCCAAGTATTATGTATCTATATAAAATAAATAAATAATGTTAGCGATTTTAATGAGCGGAATGCTAAAACTTCAAATGGTATACGGATATCATAATTATTTCCATTACTTTTGCTTGGCAAATAAAGTTTGCCTTAGAACAAAGTCGAGTCATTTGTTACATGTTATTACTTGTTGAAAGGGAAACAGAAGGGAAACAGCATTTGAGAAAATTCTCAATGGATAACTGATATATTTTGAATAAAAATACAACAATATTTGTTTGTTTAGACTTTCGTTGTCCAGTCATGAAGGTTCAAGCACATTAATTGTGCATTTTGTTCCATTTAAAGTAGATAATGCATCTAATTATATGTTACAGTGTAAGGGCCCTTCCTGATGATTGCCTTATTTCCCCTTTCTTTATTTTTGCTGTTATCATTTTGATCCATGGATGCGTAATGGACATATATCTTTAAGTCAAGCAGCAGAGAGAAGGAGGAATTCAAGAAGTATATGGTGCTGCTAGCTTTGGACAGCAAGACACACACTTTTCAGCATCCAGGAGATGGGGTGGGACTCAGTTTAATTGGTTGGCTGATGGCCAATGAATTGGCCGAAAGGCCTGGTGGTGATTGGGTTCTTCTCGAGTGAATTGATTTTCAGAGACCCCAGGGAAGCAGAGTTGAGACCTGAAAACAGAGGACAACGACCGTTTCTCTCTCTCCTCTCTCTCTCTGAATGAGGGCATCTACAGTGAAACAATTACGGGCGGCAAACAAAGACCTGGATCTGAAAGCAAGAGAACCATCTGAAACCATCTATTTTCCCTTTCACTTATTATTTTCACCCATCTCCTCTCCTCTATGTTTGTCTATCTTGGGTGTAGAATGTTGAGGCAAGTTAAAGTGGGGGATTAGGAATTAGATAACCGTTAACCAGTTGTATTTGCTGCATATTTCATTATAGCCCTTGTTATAAATCAAAAGTAGTGTTTAAATTTACAAACCTGGTGACTGTAATTACTGTCACCCAAAGGCGAAAGATTTTGGGTATTTTTCAAATAATTATTTGTTAATTCAATTGTGCTGCAAATGCAGGTCAAGGGGGCTGGAGTTGACCGTGCTCTAGCCAAGGGTGTCTTAATATTAGACTTAAAATGATTTTCATGTCCCAGTTTGCAAGATTTCCTTGCATTAATGATCAACCCGCAGAGAATAGTATATCATGCAATGCATTGGGATACACCTTAGAATGAACACTAATCCAGCTCAGTTAATAGATTCCAAAACACAAATAAAACTTTTTTTTGTAAGTGAACCGAAATAGAAATTCCGGTACAGTTTGTTTTTAAAAAAATATATTTGTTAGTGTTTTTACACAGATTTTATTTTATCAATTTTAACAGTTTCTGGGATGTTAGTCATCATAAATTGTAAACTTACGGTTCCACCCTGTTGTGTATCAACAGTGAATTTAACAAGAATTATGTGAAATGTATTATTTTTAAATGTACATGTGCTGTTATTACAGCATCAAGGAGTGGCCAAATTGAACCGAGAACCCATAGTAAAATGCATCAGATGAGAGCACTTCAAAAATGCCGATCAATTAACTGAAAATTAATTCTCAAGGCAAGGTGACTGATGGTGAGACAGCCTTGATTCCCCTGGTTTTTACAGGTTCGCCTTGATAGATTTCAGTGACCACCGCCAGGTTTGCTGGTTGCCGATCGCATTACTTCCAGTATTGATTGGTGTCCCTTTATCATGGTCAGTCCAAATGATACAACCAAGGTGGTCGGGAACGGACTAATGGATTTATCAGTTCGAAATTGGTCTTCTGTTTTTCTGTTGTTGCTCCATCTGGTAAAGATGCAGCTGCATAGACTCTTTATTGCCCTCCCCAGCTCAACAAGCTCTTTCATCTGCCATTGATCTGGAGGAGATCAGCTCAAAGGATGGCATTTTACAAATTGGCACATTTTAAGGATGTTGGGAATGGTGGGTGGGCTTGTAAAATGCAGTGCATGGTCTGCCCATCACTTACCTGCCTGCGCCCCAACATTCAGGAAATCCTGACTTAAGTTAATAGACAGCCGACACCGATGTCAGGCTTTCCAATGACCCTCTCATGGAGGAATTTAGATTCAGATCTCCAGAGCAAAATATATTTGGTAATGTCAATGGACTAGTAATCCAGACGCCCATGCAAATTGTCTGGGTGCATGTGTTCGAATCCCACCAAGATAGCTGGTGGAATTAAAATTTGTTTATAAATCTTGAATATAAAGCCACTCTCAGTAATCATCAATAGTTGTGAAAACAATCTGGTTCACTAATCTTTCAGGGGAGAAAATCTGCCATCCTTAAGTGTAACTCTAGATCCACAGCAATATGGGTGATTCCTAATTGCCCTAAGAAATGGCTCAGCAAGCCACTCAGTTCAAAGGAATTGAGGGTGAGTAACAGATGCTATGTCCTTGCAAAACGATGCCCTCGACCTCTTCCATACTTAATTTGTGTCTCGCCAAGTGACTTCAGGCCTCATTACAGCCTTGGTCCAAACAAAATAGTTGAAATCCCAGGGTGGGATGAGATTGATCTTCCTTAACGTCAAGGCAGCATGCAACAGAGTGTGGTAAATTTGAAGTCAGTGGGCTCGGGTTATATCTAAAGCAATGGAAATAATTATGGTTTTTGGAGGTCAATTATTTCCTTTTTCTGGAATTTCTCAGAGCTGCGACACCAATGACCTTTCCTCCACCATAATGCCAGAGTGGGATGTTCATTTATGATTGCACAATGTTCAGTATCATTCGGTTTCGAGCGGCAGGAGATTTAGAGGGGATTTGAGGAAAGGCTTTTTCACCCAGAGGGTGGTGGAAATCTGGAACTCTCTGCCTGAAAGGGTGGTAGAGGCAGGAACCCTCACAACATTTAAGAATCATTTAGATGAACATTTGGAAAGTCATGGCATACAAGGCTACGGACCGAGTGCTGGAAAATGGGATTAGAATAGATAGGCCGGTGCAGACAGGATTGGCCGAAGGGCCTCTTTTTATGCTGTAAAACTCTGCAACTTCATGACAACTCTTCAGATAATTAAGCAGTCTGTGCCCGTATGCAGCAAGACCTGGAAAACATTCCTGCTTGGACAGATATGTAGCAATTAACATTCACGGTGGCACAATGGTTAGCACTGCTGCCTCACAGCTCCAGGGACTCGGGTTCAATTATGGCCTCGGGTGACTGTCTGTGTGAAGTTTGCACTTTCTCCCCTGTGTGCGTGGGTTTCCTCCGGATGCTTCGGTTTCCTCTCACAGTCCAAAGATGTGCAAGTTAGGTGGATTGATCAAGCTAAATTGTCCTTTAATGTCCAAAAGGTTAGGTGGGGTTACTGGGTTATGGGGATAGGGTGGAGGCGTGGGCGTAAGTAGGGTGCTCTTTCCAATGGCCAATGCAGACTTGATAGGCCGAATGGCCTCCTTCTGAACTGTAGGGATTCTATGACTCACAAACACCAGGCACTGACCATCTCCACCAAGAGAGAAAAAGCGCCACCCCATGACATTTAGCTACTATTGCAGAAACTCGCACCATTAACATCACCGTTCTGGTCATCATTGACCAAAAATGTAACTGTAGCAACCACATCAATAATGTGGCTACAATAGCAGGTCAGAAGCTGGGAATCCTATGACGAATAGCTCCCTTCCCTAATCCCCATTGCCCATCCAGCATCTACAAGGCACACATGAGAAGTGTGATGGAATGCTCTTCACTTGCTTGGATGAGTGCAGCTCCCAATAACATTCAAGAATTTTGATACCAGCCAGGGCAAAGCAGCCCGCTTGATCGATACCCTGTCCACTGTCTTAAACATTCACTTTCCCCACCACTATAGCTCTGTGGTATCAGGGTGAACCATCTCTAAGATGACACATACCAATACCCCGTCAGCATCATTTTCTAAATCTACAACCTCTACCACACAGAAGAACAAGGGCAGCAGATGCATGGGAACACTACCATCTGTATGTTCCCCTCCAAGTCACACACCATCCTGACTTGGAGCTACTTCACTGTCACTAGGTCATTATCCTGGAACTGCCTACCTGCCTGCACCACATGGACTGCAGAAGTTCAAGAGGCAGTTCATCATCACCAGCTCAAGCGCAATTAAGTTTGGGAAGTAAATGTTGGCCTTGCCAGTGATGCCCACATTCTATGAATGAATAAAAATTCCAGCCCTTCTCTCATAGGGGCTGGTTTAGCACAGTGGGCTATACAGGTGGCTCGTTATGCAGAACAAGGCCAGCAGCACGGGTTCAGTTCCTGGACCAGCCTCCCCGAACAGGTGCCGTAATGTGGCGACTAGGGGCTTTTCACAGTACTTCATTGAAGCCTACTTGTGACAATAAAAGATTACTATTACTAGGGTACAGCACTTTTTCCAATAAGGAGTAATTAACCATTTCATATTTTGAATTTTCTATCTGCAGGTATTTATTTGCTTTCAGTTAATGATTTCCCATCATTTACTAATTTTTGTAGCTTTTAGTTTACTGTTTCTGTGCTTTTGGGGCAATAATTTCCCCTATTGAACTTAGTTTCTAAATGTTACATTCAACTTTTTTATTAATCATTTCCCCTTTCGGACTTGGTCCTGCATGGATTTGTTTGGTCTTTGGTTAATATAGCTGAAAAGAGAGATGTTGTTGAAACTTTTTGTCTTGCATTCATTAGGACAAACATGAAAATGCCAAATTTTCACATGATCCTGATAATTTATGCTACATGTGAACAGGATGGTGATTGATTAGCAGGTCAACTCTGATTAGCTGAGGCAGTGCCATAGAGAAAGCAACAAGGAAACTGTAGGTTCCCAAGTTCTCGTGTAATTCATGAAAGGCACACGGCTTGAACATATTTCTTTTGTGCGCAGAAAACAGGTCCCTGAATATGAATGCGTATCGCTTCGAGCAAGTGTATATTATGAACTTGACTAATTATCTTAAATTGTTAGTTAGTTTAGCTACTGGTGGAACCAGGATTGTTCAGAAAGTGCTACCCAATTGCAGAATCACATGTAAGAGTAATTGGTTTTAGGTTTTGCAAGCTCGGACTAGTTCAGTACACGCTGTACTCTGCCTATTTCAAAGAACCGAAGGAACATGCTGTTGATTCAATCAGTTGTTGGGACATACAACCTACATACTTGGCATTGCACTGATAATGCATGCTCAATTGTGAGGTAGGCAGAACAAAGGCAGCATCCTAGCAAAAATACCACTCATGTAGCTATTTCATAGTAGCAGTGTGATAGATTGCTTAACCTTTCGTTCAAGTTTGAGATCTAGAGATGTTGATCGGTGTCATCTTCTTTTGATGCTCCTTTTCCCATCCCAATTTGTATTTTGGACAAGAGTTCTTCTAAGATTTGAGTGACCAACCCTGAGACAAACAGATCTTATTATCTTATTGAAACATCAGCATTATATATTTAGTGTTATGTGTCTGTGTGATTGATTCAGTTTTTTTAATGGATTACAGCAGTATCAAATTCTATTTTATATTAACAGTGTATATTTCCTGACGTATTTTTAGCTGTTTGTTGACACTGCATTCGATAACAGCAAAGACTATCAATACACCAGGAGGATTGTGTTCACAACTGGCATGAGAATAGTTATACATCTCTGTAAATCAATATCATGCATTTATATAAATTAGTTTACTAATTGTATAGCCAGTAAGCTGGATTCTCCGCAGTCCTACGCCGAAATCGTGGCTGGCGCCGGGGCGAAGAATGCAGTTTGATGCCATAATTGGGCCCAGCGCCGATTCGGCGATTCTCTCGGCGCCGAAAATCGGCGTCACTGCGGAGTATGGCGCTCTGCCGGGGGGCCATTGCCAGAGGCCCGCTCAGCAATCCTCCGCTTTCGACCGGCCGGGTTCCCGGCGGTGTGGAACTAACCACCTATTGCCAGGATGCTTGCGTGGCGCCTGCGGACTCAGTCTGTGGTCACCCTGGTTGGGACGGGCGGAACGGCGCAGCCGATCGGGGGGGGGAGGGGGGTCTCTTTCTTCGATCTGGCTCCATGGTCCGAGTCTGCCATGGAGCACGGCGCGGCCGCTGGAGGCCGCCGGCATGCCCAAGTGTGGCCTCTGACCCGGAAGTGCGGGGGCCCGTATCTGCAGCAAAAGCTGCGAGATTCACTCCGTGTTCCTGCTAGCCCCCTGCAGGGCTATGAATTTGTTTAACTTTTTTGCAGGAATTTCAGCAGTAAAACTCCATCGTTTTCACGCCGGCGTGGGGACATAGTCTCAATAATGGAGAATCCAGCCCAGTGTGTTTAAAATAAAATCTTGCAGCTGTATACTTACTACCTTTCGCAACCTCAAAACATTCCAAATCACTTTACAGTTAATGAAGTGCATTTGGAGTTTACTGTTGCAATTGTCACTGTTACATTGTAGGAAATACAACAAACAACTTGGGCACAGAAAGTATCCACAAACGGCGACTTGATGATGAGCAAACCATCTTTTAGCCACTCAATGAGGGATAAATATTTCAGATGACATTGGGGAGAATCCCCTGTTCCCCTTGGGTGTGATTCAACGGACAAAAGTTAAAGTCCGCTTTTGGGCATGTTAGGTGGGGTGTTTCTCCGTGGCTGCAGCGCCGAGATTCGCCTGCTATTCATTGGCACTTTGCCCATTTTTTGGTGTAGGAGAGTTTCTCCCTACCAAGGGCACACTTTAGTTGATTTCCTGGGAACAGAACAGCTCCTTGCAGATCGGGGCACCATTTTGAACAGCAGTCCCAATCTCGACACGACACCCCCGTTGTTATTGAGCATATGGCTAAGAATGCATTGAGTACGACAAGACTGAACATTTCAACATTTCTGCAAATTCAGCATCTTTAAGCAAGGTAGCAGACAAGAAAGTATTTATGAAACATACTCCATTCAATAAATAGAAAATCGAGATAAACTGTGTGCAGGGGTGATATTTCCCCTGGCTGGGAAGTCTAGAACAAGGGGTCACAGTCTTAGGTTGCTGGGTAGGCTATTTAATACTGAAGTGAGGAGAAATTTCTTCACTCAGAGAATGGTGAACATGTAGATTTCTCTACCACAGAAGGCTTTGGAGGCCAAGTCACTGAATATACTTCAGAAAGAAATAGATTTGT
This sequence comes from Scyliorhinus torazame, assembly GCF_047496885.1. Lineage (NCBI taxonomy): Eukaryota > Metazoa > Chordata > Chondrichthyes > Carcharhiniformes > Scyliorhinidae > Scyliorhinus > Scyliorhinus torazame. The sequence continues at coordinate 79,071,885 of NC_092715.1, forward strand.
CGACTCTAAAAGCCTCAAGGACTATGGGGAGAGAGTGGGGAGTGTGAGGTTGAGACAGAAGATCAGCCATCATCTTATTGAATGGCAGACCTGTTCCGATTTTCTATTTCAAAGAAAAGTACAAATTCAGCGTGGTCCTTGGGAAAATTGATCAACTTAGTGCAGATTTTGGTCAGTTACAGTCTTACGTTCAAGTCTTCGATATCACCTGTAAAATTGATACTGAAGCTGCTGTTAAATTATTAGCAGATGTTCTAAATTGGCTTCAGCCAATGACCCTTCACCCATCAGACACCAAATTACAAGGTCTAGGCAGCATAGACCTCCCAATTAAGGACCGGATTATTGATCCTCTTTGCTATAACGGGCAATAAATCACTGATTCTCTCTTTGTCACAATCAATGCAGCTCATTATTGGGTGGCGATTTTGGCATACCTCTCGGAATCCTAGAACAAACAGATTATGCAGACCATTTGAATGACTCACTGTCTTTCATGCAGCAATCTTCGACCTTTAAGGTGGGATGGAATTGGGCCTGCCGACTCTGGAGGCAAGCTGAGGCCAAAACTAAGGGAGGGGGAGGCTGGTAGGCTGGTGTTATGATCCCTGTTGGTGTTGTAACAGAATGGGAAGATAGCTGAATGGAACTCTGGCTCAAAAGATTGTAACTTTTAAAAATAAAATGTGGAGGAACATTGGCACTAATTAGTTTTGACAAAAAAAAATTTATTTAACATGAAAAGTTAGATTATTATATAATACTCATTTACTCCCCCCACTTAGTTTAATCAATACATGCAGATTTAAAGATTACCATAGATTACAGAGTACATCTTAAGTCTATGAAGAAAAACAGTCCCTTTTAAGTAGACAAGATTGTGGTCAATACACACACTCCGCTCTGAACCCAAGTTAGTATCTGTGGACTTCGCCTCAGAATCCCTCCAGGTGATGGTCATATGAGAGTCCCCAAACTCCACTCTCAAAAATATGCTTTAAAATCATTTCTCATAATAGTGCTTTTCCTTAGCAGTTTCCATTACGAAATCCAGACATGGGGCTCGATTCTCCGACCCCCCACCGGGTCGGAGAATCGCCGGGGGCTGGCGTGAATCCTGCCCCCGCCGTGTCCCGAATTCTCTGCCACCAGAGATTCGGCGGGGGCAGGAATCGCCCCGCGCCGGTCGGTGAGCCCACCCCTGCCGATTCTCCGGCCAGCGATGGGCCGAAGTCCCGCCGCTGTCAACCCTCTCCTGCCGGCGTGGATTAAACCACCTACCTTACCAGCGGGTCAAGGCGGTGGGGGCAGGCTCCGGGGTCCTGGGGGGCGCGCGGGGCGATCTGGCCCCGTGGGGTACCCCCATGGTGGCCTGGCCCGCGATCGGGGCCCACCAATCCGCGGGCGGGCCTGTGCCGTGGGGGCACTCTTTTTCTTCCGCCTTCGCCATGGTCTTCACTGTGGCGGAGGTGGAAGAGACCCCCTCCCCAGTGCATGCGCGGGGGTGACGTCAGCAGCCGCTGACGCTCCCGCGCATGCGTCGACCGGCGAAGACCTTTCGGTGCCGGCTGGCGTGGCACCAAAGGCCTTTCCCGCCAGCCGGCGGAGTGGAAACCACTCCGGCGCCGGCCTAGCCCCTCAAGGGGAGGGCTTGGCCCCTAAAGGTGCGGAGACCTCCGCACCTTTGGGGCGGCCCGATGCTGGAGTGGTTCCCTTCACTCCATTACGCCGGAACCCCCCACCCCGCCGGGTCGGGGAGAATCCCGCCCCAGGATTTCTAAATGACGTTTTAAGCAACGGTTCTATTCCACTTTTAACAGCGACTCCAGTGTATGAATTGATACCAACCCCTCTTAGGATTTCCTTTGTCTTAACTGCTTTTAAAAACTCTGCGATCCAGCCACCAATTTCTATAGTTATTTCAACTCGTGTTCTACAGGCTGTCATATAATCTAACAACCCTGAAAATTAATTCAGGTATCTTTCTGTTGTCTCAGCGTTATTCTCAGCTCTGTCTGTCTTTACTGAACTGTACTCTGTTCTAGAACCTGTAACTTCAGACTTCTTGGAAATTTCTTTTCATTTCTCTAGTTTCCTTAACTAGCTGCTCTTCAGATCTCTACACTTATTTTCTTAGCCATTACTCCATCTTATGGCTTTTCTTCTAGCAAGATATTGCCTGTCGAGGGGACCCTGCCCCCGACAATGTCGGAGGCGACAATTTCCTTGATTCTGAAGCGAGACAATGACCCACTGCAATGTGGATCGTACAGGCCGATTTCGCTCCTTAATGTGGACGCTAAGCTATTGGCAAAAGTGCTGGCCACGAGGATTGAGAACTGTGTCCCGGGGGTGATTCATGAGGACCAGATGGGATTTGTAAAGGGCAGGCAGTTAAATACGAATGTGCGGTGGCTCTTAAACGTGATAATGATGCCATCGGAGGAGGGAGAGGTAGAGATAGTGGCAGCCATGGATGCGGAAAAGGCCTTTGACCGAGTAGAGTGGGAGTACCTCTGGGAGGTGTTGCGTAGGTTTGGGTTCGGGGGAGGGTTTATTAGCTGGGTTAAGCTCCTTTACAGCGCCCCGGTGGCAAGTGTGGTGACGAACCGGCGGAGGTCGGAGTACTTTCGGCTGTACCGAGGAACGAGGCAGGGGTGCCCTCTGTCCCCCCTGTTGTTTGCATTGGCGATCGAACCCTTGGCCATATCACTGAGGGAGTCTAATAAATGGAGGGCGGTGGTCCGCGGGGGAGAAGCGCATCGGGTGTCGCTATACGCGGACGACCTGCTGCTGTACGTGGCGGACCCAATGGAGGGGATGGTGGAGGTCATGCAGACTTTGAGGGAGTTTGGGGAGTTCTCGGGCTATAAGCTCAATGTAGGGAAGAGCGAGCTTTTTGTACTACAGGCAGGGGACCAAGAAAGAGGGATAGGGGACCTACCGCTGAGGAGGGCGGAGGGGAGTTTTCGGTATCTAGGGATCCAGATAGCCAGGAGCTGGGGGGCCCTACACAAATTGAATCTGACGAGGTTGGTGGACCAAATGGAGGTGGACTTCAAAAGATGGGACATGTTGCCGCTCTCGTTGGCGGGTAGAGTGCAGTCGGTCAAAATGGTGGTCCTTCCGAGGTTTTTGTTTGTGTTCCAGTGCCTCCCCATCGTGATTACCAAGGGCTTTTTCAAGAGAGTAGGTAGGAGTATTATGGGGTTTGTGTGGGCGAACAAGACCCCGAGGGTAAGGAGAGGGTTCCTGGAACGCAGTCGGGACCGAGGAGGGCTGGCGCTGCCAAACCTAGGGAGCTACTACTGGGCAGCAAACGTGGCGATGATCCGTAAGTGGGTTATGGAGGGAGAGGGGGCGGCATGGAAGAGGATGGAGATGGCGTCCTGCAAAGGAACGAGCTTGGGGGCGCTGGTGACGGCACCGCTGCCGCTCTCGCCATCAAAGTACACCACGAGCCCGGTGGTGGCGGCAACGTTAAGGATCTGGGGCCAGTGGAGACGGCATAGGGGTGCAGTGGGAGGCTCGGTGTGGTCCCCGATCAGAGGTAACCACCGGTTTGTCCCGGGGAAGATGGACGGGGGGGGGTTCCAGGGCTGGCATCGGGCGGGGATTAGAAGAATGGGGGACCTGTTCATCGATGGGACATTTGCGAGCCTAGGGGCACTGGAGGAGAAGTTTGAGCTACCCCCGGGAAATGCATTCAGATATATGCAGGTGAGTGCTTTTGTGAGGCGACAGGTCAGGGAATTCCCGCTGCTCCGACACAAATTCAAGACAGGGTGATCTCAGGTGTATGGGTCGGGGAGGGCAAGGTTTCGGCAATACACCAAGAGATGAAAGAAGAGGGGGAAGCGCTAGCAGAAGAGTTGAAGCGTAAATGGGAGGAGGAGCTGGGGGAGGAGATCGAGGAAGGTTTGTGGGCTGACGCCCTGGGTAGGGTTAATTCCTCCTCCTCATGTGCCAGGCTCAGCCTGATACAATTTAAGGTGGTTCACAGAGCGCACCTGACGGGGGCAAGGTTGAGTAGGTTCTTTGGGGTAGAGGACAGATGCGGAAGATGTTCAGGGAGCCCGGCGAACCATGTCCACATGTTCTGGACATGTCTGGCACTGGAGGGGTTCTGGAGAGGAGTGGCAGGAGCAATATCTCAGGTGGTGAAAGTCCGGGTCAAGCCAAGCTGGGGGCTAGCAATATTTGGAGTAATGGACGAGCCGGGAGTGCAGGAGGCGAAAGAGGCCGGCATTCTGGCCTTTGCGTCCCTGGTAGCCTGGCGAAGGATCTTGCTAATGTGGAAGGAGGCGAAGCCCCCTAGCGTGGAGGCCTGGACAAACGACATGGCTGGATTCATAAAGTTGGAGAAGATTAAGTTTGCTTTAAGGGGGTCTGCACAGGGGATCTACAGGCGGTGGCAACCGTTCCGAGATTACCTCGCGGAGCGTTAGAGGAAGGTCGGTCAGCAGCAGCAACCCTGGAGGGGGGGGGAACGAGAGATTGTTTGAGGGGACGGATGAGCGGGGGATAACATGGAGGGTGGGGGAAACTGGCGCGAACGGGCGAGAGCCAGTATATAAAGCTATGTAAATATATCATTTTACCATGTATATATCTTGCTCAGGGCGATTTTGTGTTTTTTTGTTACGGGGGGTGGGGGGGGGGGGGGGGCTTATTGTTTGTAAGGGGAAAAAATTGTTTTGTTAAAAAACTTTAATAAATATATTTAAAAAAAAAGATATTCCCTGTCTAACGTACTAAACAACTAGGGCGAGATTCTCCGACCCCCCGCCGGGTCGGAGAATCGCCGAGGGCTGGCGTGAATCCCGCCCCCGCCGGTTGCCGAAGTCTCCGGCACCTGAGATTCGGCGGGGGCGGGTATCGCGCCGCGACAGTTGGCGGGCCCCCCCCCCGCTCGATTCTCCGGCCCGGACCGAAGTCCCGCCGCTAAAATGCCTGTCCCGCCGGCGTAAATTAAACCACCTACCTTACCGGCGGGACAAGGCGGCGCGGGCGGGCTCCGGGCTCCTGGGGGGGGGGGGCGCGGGGCGATCTGGCCCCGGGGGGTGCCCCCACGGTGGCCTGGCCGAAGATCGGGGCCCACTGATCCGTGGGTGGGCCTGTGCCGTGTGGGCACTCTTTCCCTTCCGTCTCCGCCACGGTCTCCACCATGGTGGAGGCGGAAGAGACTCCCTCCACTGCGCATGCGTCGCCCGGAGATGTCATTTCCGCGCCAGCTGGCGGGGCACCAAAGGCCGTTTCCGCCAGCTGGCGGGGCAGAAATTCGTCCGGCGCCGACCTAGCCCCTTAAGGTTGGGGCTCGGCCCCCAAAGATGCGGCGCATTCCGCACCTTTGGGGCGGTGCGATGCCCGTCTGATTTGCGCCGTATTGGGCACCAGTCGGCGGACATCGCGCCGTTTCCGGAGAATTTCGCCCCTGCTTCTTGTAGAACTGTGAGACCTGCCTTCTCTCTCACTACCTGGGCGCGATTCTCCGATGCCACGCCATTTGGGAGAATCGCCTGGGGCGCCATTTTTTCACGCAACGCCGGTCCGACGCCCTCCCGCGATTCACCCAAGCGCGAGATCGGCACTATTGAGTTCTGCGCGGCGCAGTCCGGTGAATCGCCCGAGACACCCAAAAGGGCGATTCTCTGCTATCCCCACTATTCTCCGGCCTGGATGGGCCAAGCGGCCTGCCCAATACGACGGGTTCCCACCGGCGCCGTCCACACCTGGTCGCTGCCGGCGGGAACAGCGCGGGTACGCTGGGGGGACGGCCTGTGTGTGTGGGGGGGGGGAAGGGGGGTTCCTGCACTGGGGGGGCCTCAAATGGGGTCTGGCCCGCGATCAGTGCCCACCGACCGGCGGGCTAGCCTCTCTGAAGGAGGACCTCCTTTCCTCCGCGCCCCGCAAGTACCATCCGATATCTTCTTGTGGGGTGGCCTCGGGGAGGACGGCAACCATGCATGCGGCGTTGGCGCCGGCTGGCACCGGCCAACCCGCATATGCGTGGGTGACGCCAGTTCCGCCAGTTACGTGGCGCCGGCCGCGTCATTTACGCGGCGCTGCTTTTACGCGGCGCTAATGCCCGGCACGCGCTGACAACGCTGCTTTCGCGACACACCCCCGAGTTTCTCGCGGCCCCGATCCTAGCCCATTTTCGGGCCCTGGATCGGTCGAGATCGGGGCCGTTTCGCGCCCTCGTGAACCTTGACGGCGTTCACGACGGCGTGGGCACTTAGTCGCGGGAGTGGAGAATCGCGCCCCCTGTCTCCAACTACAATCAAATCAGCTAAATTATAACTTAAAAGCTTCTCTACCTTCCCTAGTTGCTAAGGAATGCTCAGATGTTTAGCACTCTATAAGTATAATAAAAACACAGTTGGAACTTAACCAACTCCCATACATATGAACAACTTGGTCCAGCATGAATCTCGCGACTGGGTTTAGCCTTTCAGGCACAGAAACATTAAATTAAACCAAATTAAAACTATACCTTACTTATAATGTTTACCAATACAAATATACCTTTGTTTTTTGAACACTAGAAGACCCATCATCATTAACTAGCAATCAACCCATTTGTAATTAAGACTGTTAGGCCCTCAAATCCTTCCTTCTCATTCCCCCTCCATCCCTCATGCCTCCCAATGCCCTTTCCATGTCCCCTCATTTCCCCCAGGCTCCATCCATGCGCCGTCATATCCCCCAGACCTCTTTCATGCCTTCCACACATCCTCCATACCCATCCTTCCAGTATCTACTATATACAGAGTCAGTGAGCCATTGGCAAGTGCCATGCCTTTGAAATGCTCCTGAAACTGACACAATAAGCAAAGGTGCTTTGAAATTCTCTTTCGTAGAACAATTGTGCATTTTACAACCTCTTAAAAGCTGTTCGTCAGTCAGAGCCATTCATAGTATCAATGAGAAAAAGATTTTTCCCACTCAACACCTCATTACCTTGTGTAAATGAACACACAGGCATTGAGAAAACTGAGGCCAAGCAGGGAATGGTATGGTGCAGTCAGCAATCTGTCTGTCACTGCAACTAATATGAAGCTGCTGAAATCTGGGAGCTAATTGCAATTTTAAAAATCCTGTTTTTCATTGCTTTAAATCAAAATTTTCACATAATGGACTAATAACATCCAAAATAATAATTTCAAATCGAGGTGTTGGAGTCTTTGTTAGAAATGCTTGACTATTTTAATTTTGATGGTGATTTTTATCAATATAATGCTAATGTGGTCACTAATCAACCTTGACTCCTGGTCAAGCAATGTCTTGATTTTCAAATTCTCATCATTGTTTTTAAATCTGGCCATGGCATCACGCTTCCCTATCTCTGTAATGTCCTCCAGCCACACAAGCCTCCAAGATACCTGTGCTCCTCTAATTCTAGCCTTTTGTACAACCCAATTTTAATTGCGCCTTCAGTTGCCCATGACCTAAGCTTCCTATGCCTCTGTGCCTCCACCTCACTTTCCTCTTTTAAGACGCTGATTAAAACCCCTCTCTTTGACCAGCTTTTGGGCATCTTCTCTAATATCTCCTTATGTAGTTTGGTGTCATATTTTAGTTTATTATGTTTAAGGCGCCACATTTTGTTTTTTTTGCCCATCCTTTGCATCAGTCCTTGCCCATGATCTGCCAATTTGCCTTCAGTGCAACTTATAACATTGAGATCGCATTAGGTAAAGTGACACCTGACGTCCTTTGTAACTGTGACCTTGCTTTTTTGTCTCTCTCTAACCGATCCTTCCAGCGTCTTTCATGCCATTTACCACATCATCTTCTTACAATATTTCTCCTTTGCAGACTGTGGTACTACTCTCTCATGGTTTCATTCCAATCTGTCACATCATGGTCATTACATTGCTTTCAATTCTATGTGCTCAAACACCTCTGATATGTCAAGAGCTCCATCCGTGACCTCCACCCCTTCCTTTCTAAGCTGTCTCGAAGTTCATCGTCTGATTTTATAGCGTCAATTTCCACCTATTACTAATGACATCTCAGGTCTACTTTGCTGTCTCTTCCACAATCTAAAGGCTGTTACTAGGCATTGCAGCCGTCAGTCCAACAGTGACACCTGCCTGAGCAATGTGTTGTTCAGTTTAATGACAGAAATAACAACTGCATTCATCACCTATAAGGTGTTATATCCCTGTGGTATTGACACCAAACCCCACCCTATCTTCCCTCTCTGGCCAAAACTGGTAAATGGAGCCTTGATTCCAAACTGAGCTTTTTTACCACATTTGTTCCCTTACTGGAGGCGCAGAGTGAAAGGCCAAACTGGTTTATTTTAAACTGAACAGAAAGCCGATATCGCGACACACAGAACAAATTTCTCAGCCCAGGACGGCCGGGAACTGCCAGTCCGGGTCTGGGAGCACATTTATAGGTCCCGCTAACTAGCCCCAGCTGGGTGGGCCTTCATCCACTCACCTCTTATTCTACGAAGCCCACGGGGAGATCAATCAGCGATCTCCCGTGGTTCTCGTGAGGGGTTTCACAATTACCTGACACTGGTTTCTTTCATGTCTTTCCCAACCTTCAACCAAATCTGGGGCGAAATTCTCCCGAAACGGCGTGATGTCCGCCGACTGGCGCCTAAAACGGCGCCAATTAGACGGGCATCGCGCCGCCCGAAAGGTGCGGAATGCTCCGCATCTTTGGGGGCCGAGCCCCAACATTGAGGGGCTAGGCCGACGCCGGAGGAATTTCCGCCCCGCCAGCTGGCGGAAACGGCCTTTGTTGCCCCGCCAGCTGGCGCGGAAATGACATCTCGGGGCGGCTCATGCGCGGGAGCGTCAGCGGCCGCTGACAGTTTCCCACGCATGCGCAGTGGAGGGAGTCTCTTCTGCCTCCGCCATGGTGGAGACCGTGGCGGAGGCGGAAGGGAAAGAGTGCCCCCACGGCACAGGCCCACCCGCGGATCGGTGGGCCCCGATCGCGGGCCAGGCCACCGTGGGGGCACCCCCTGGGGCCAGATCGCCCTGCGCCCCCCCAGGACCCCGGAGCCCGCCCACGCCGCCTTGTCCCGCCGTTCAAAAGGTGGTTTAATCCACGCCGGCGGGACAGGCAATTTATCGGCGGGACTTCGGCCCATCCGGGCCTGAGAATCCAGCGGGGGGGGGGGGGGGGGGGGGGGGGCCGCCAACCGGCGCAGCCCGATTCCCGCCCCCGCCGCCGAATATCCGGTGCCGGAGACTTCGGCAACCGACGGGGGCGGGATTCACGCCAGCCCCCGGCGATTCTCCGACCCGGCGGGGGGTCGGAGAATGACGCCCCCTGGTTCCACACATTTCCCTGACAGTAAGGCTCCATCTTCCACAAATTGCATCTCTTACAGCCCCATTGTTTTTTCCTCCCTGTGCACCACTGGCTTTCATGCCCCCAGTAAATTAACTTCAAGATCCTATCCATGTTTGTAAATCCCTCCTTATCCTCCTGCTAGTCTACCTAAGGAATAATTTCCAGTCATGCTGTCCACTTTTTTGATTGCAATTTCACAGTGCATTTGCTCCAATTTTCGTAGATGCTGTTGTGGCTGCTCTTTTAGCCACTGCTTGACTTAGATCACTTTGGAGGCCAGCCTCCCTCACTGCTTTGAAAATATTTCTCAGAGGTATTTATTTCAACTACATCTTGGATGCCAATCTTTTCTTTTCTTCTTTCCTCATGAATAACATCAACTGCACAATGTAAACCAGTCTAGTGGCATCTTTTTATGAGCATCATGAATGAATGTCGCTTATTGTCACAAGTGGGCTTCAATGAAGTTACTGTGAAAGCCTCTAGTCGCCACATTCCGGTGCCTGTTCAGGGAGGCTGGCACAGGAATTGAACCGTGCTGCTGGCCTGCCTTGGTCTGCTTTCAAAGCCAGCGATTTAGCCCTGTGCTAAACAAGCCTCTCTCTCCTATATGTAACTTTTCTGTTAGGAGGCTGTAGCCAAAGTTTTGTCAGGTGGATAACTGACATGGCAGCTGCATCATTATTGTGAAACGTATTTGATGAACCTAAACATTCAGAAAGGAAATGTTTTTGGCAGAATGTGTTGAACCATTTTTGTGGCATTTGGTGAGGTCATCCATTTTGACAGCTGAAAATTGGACACTTAATAATTTACAAAGAAAAAAGCCACAGATTACAGACACAAAAAATATTGTTATAAGACAGATTGTATTGGTCAAGATAATATTTTTGCTGTTGTCAGTATGTGTCCATATGTATTGGACAACTTTGCTAAAGTTTCCTGCACTTCATTCATTGGCAACATTATTTCTGCCCACATTACACACACATAGCTAAATATGCAGCTGCTCTTCTTAATTGCTAAAGGCAAACATAATCCATAATCTGCAAGGCTTTTCTTGGACTCACTGCCGGTCTGAAGTTTGGGTCCTTTTATTTTTCATACTCATATGTGAAGCAACTTTAAAGAGCTACTGAGAGACTTTTAAGAGTTAAATATAACAGAAGATATTATTTACAAGTAGGCTTACGTTAACACTGCAATGAAGTTACTGTGAACATCCCCTAGTTGCCACACTCCGGCGCCTGTTCGAGTACCTTGAGGGAGAATTCATAATGTCCAATTCACCTAACAAGCACATCTTTCGGGATTTGTGGGAGGAAACCGGAGTACCTAGAGGAAACCCACAGGGAGAACGTGCCGACTCCGCAAAGACAGTGACCCAAGCGGGAATCAAACCGGGGGTCCCTGGCGCTGTGAAGCATCACTGCTAACCATTGTGCTACCTTGCCGACCACACAGCTAATCACAAGGGGCGAAATTCTCCCGCCCCCGCCGGTTGGCGAAGTCTCCGGCACCAGATATTCGGCGGGGGCGGGAATCGCGCAGTGCCGGTTGGCGGGCCCCCCCGCTCGATTCTCCGGCCCGAATGGGCCGAAGTCCCGCCGCTAAAATGCCTGTTCCGCCGGCGTAAATTAAATCACCTACCTTACCGGCGGGACAAGGCGGCGCGGGCTGGCTCCGGGATCCTGGGGGGGGCGCGGGGCGATCTGGCCCCGGAGGGTGCCCCCACGGTGGCCTGGCCCGCGATCGGGGCTCACCGATCCGCGGGCGGGCCTGTGCCGTGGGGGCACTCTTTCCCTTCCGTCTCCGCCACGGTCTCCACCATGGCGGAGGCGGAAGAGACTCCCTCCACTGCGCATGCGCGTGAATGCCGTCAGCGGCCGCTAACGCTCCCGCGCATGCGCCGCCTGGAGATGTCATTTCCGCACCAGCTGGCGGAGCACCAAAGGCCTTTTCCGCCAGCTGGCGGGGCGGAAATTCATCCGATGCGGGCCTAGCCCCTTAAGGTTGGGGCTCGGCCCCCCAAGATGCGGAGCATTCCGCACCTTTGGAGTGGCGCGATGCCCGACTGATTTGCGCCATTTTGGGCGCCAGTCGGTGGACATCGCGCCGATACCGGAGAAATTCACCCTATGTCTCATATTTGCACAACACTCAATATGTTGTTCCTTGGACGAAAGATGGGATAGAATCCCAACAATGCAGATTCTATTTGGCCCATCGGGTCTGTACCGACCCCCTGAAAGAGGACCCTACCTAGGCTCACTCCTCCGCCCTATCCCCATAACCCACATCGACCTTTAGACACTAAGGGAAAATTTGGCATGGTCAATCCACCTAACCTACACATCAGACTGTGAGGGGTTTGCATGGGTTTCCTCCAGGTGTTCCGGTTTCCTTCCACAGTCCAAAGATGTACAGGTTAGGTGTATTGGCCAAGATAAAATTGCTGTTAGTGTCCAGGGATGTGCAGGTTAGATGGGGTAACGGGGATAAGGCAGGGGAGTGTGCCTAAGTAGGATGCTCCTTCAGAGAGTCGGTGCAGACATGATGGGCTGAATGGCCTTCTTCAGCACTGTTGGGATTTTACGGTTCCATGAAACCGGAGCACCCGGAGGAAACCACATAGACATGGGGAGAACGTGCAAACTCCACACAGTTGTCACCCAAGGCTGGAATTGAACCACTGCTAGCCATTGTACCACCATGCTGCCAAATCTTCCTGCTCCATTCCCACCCGTCACCATGATCGTCCCAATCTTTTGGCTGAGCCACTGCATCCCCCACAGTGGGTCCCACCATGGTGGGACAGGAAGATCCTGACCATGGTTCCTTACAAAAAACACCAAGGGCACAATTGAGCTACCTCATTGCGACAGGCATTGATCCGGCATGATGGATGAATCACACAAGAACTCTAAATCGGGTACCGTGCCAGGCTGATCACAAGTCACCCAACTTTCTCCACCTGCCTCGCTGGGTGAGATCCAGATCTGCATATTTAAATGAGCCTAATGGTCATGCCTGTGAGTCCTCACACAAACATGGTCTACACAAACATGGACCAGGTATAACGGCACCTCGGGATAACTCGCAGGCCATTAGAGACCTCAGGGCAGTTGGGAACAGGGCAAGGGATATCCTGGCACTCCCCCGGCACTTGCAAGATGCCTGGGTGGCACTGCCAGGATGCCAGGTTGGCACCGCCTGGTGCTGGGCCCGGGGGCGGCTTTCCAATTGGTGGGGGGTTTCTAGAGACCTCAGGACGTTTGGGGGGTGAGGTGCCAGAATGCCTGAAAGGGGGACTGTGGGGGGGGGGATGGGATGGCCGGGAAGGGGGGGGGGGGGGTGGAGAGATCTGCCAACAGCAGGAAATCTCTTTAATTGCCGCCTCGGCAGAGAAAAACTCCCTAAGGCCTTTGGATAGCGGGGTGATTCAATAGGTGGATTGACCATGCCAAATTTTCCCTTAGTGTCTAAAGGTCGATGTGGGTTATGGGGATAGGGCGGCGGAGTGGGCCTAGGTAGGGTCCTCTTTCAGAGGGTCGGTACAGACCCGATGGGCCAAATAGAATCTGCATTGTTGGGATTCTATCCCATCTTTCGTCCAAGGAACAACATATTGAGTGTTGTGCAAATATGAGACATGGGGTGAAATTCTCCGGTATCGGCGCGATGTCCGCCGACTGGCACCCAAAATGGCGCAAATCAGTCGGGCATCGCGCCACCCCAAAGGTGCGGAATGCTCCGCATCTTGGGGGGCCGAGCCCCAACCTTAAGGGGCTAGGCCCGCATCGGATGAATTTCCGCCCCGCCAGCTGGCGGAAAAGGCCTTTGGTGCTCCGCCAGCTGGTGCGGAAATGACATCTCCAGGCGGCGCATGCGCGGGAGCGTTAGCGGCCGCTGACGGCATTCACGCGCATGCGCAGTGGAGGGAGTCTCTTCCGCCTCCGCCATGGTGGAGACCGTGGCGAAGGCGGAAGGGAAAGAGTGCCCCCACGGCACAGGCCTGCCCGCGGATCGGTGGGCCCCGATCAGGGGCCAGGCCACCATGGGGGCGCCTCCCGGGGCCAGATCGCCTCGCGCCCCCCACCAGGACCCCGGAGCCCGCCTGCGCCGCCTTGTCCCGCTGGTAAGGTAGGTGGTTTAATCTACGCCGGCGGGACAGGCATTTTAGCGGCGGGTGATGGGCCGAAGAATCGCGGGGGGGGTGGTGGGGGGCCCGCCAACCGGCGCGGCGCGATTCCCGCCCCCGCCGAATATCCGGTGCCGGAGAATTCGGCAACCGGCGGGGGCATGATTCACGCCTGCCCCCGGCGATTCTCCGACCCGGCGGGGGTCGGAGAATCTCGCCCGTGATTTGTAACTTGTGAACAGGCTGACCCAGGTAACTCTCAATCTGCAGCACGTGTACAATCAAGATGATACTCCCCAGTTTCACATCACAAATTCTGCTTTACAATATATTCATTTCAGCAATTTAAAATTCTGTTCAGCGCAACTCAAGCTTTCACATGTTCTGATGAAGAGTCATATTGGAGGGGACGTCCTGGGAGGGGGGGGGGCGGAAAGGGGGGACTGCCTGGGAGGGTGGATGAGCAAGAGATAACATGAAGGGTTGGGGAAACTGGCACGTACGGGTGAGGGCCAGTGTACAAAGCTGTGTAAATATATCATTTTGCCATGTATATATCTTGCTCTGCGCCATTTCTCGTTTTTTTTGTTACGGGGTGGGGGGGGGTTATTGTTTGTAAGGGAGAAAAATTGTGTTAACAAACTTTAATAAATATATCCTTAAAAAAAAATGAATTTTTGTAATAAATTTGTTTGCAGCCACATTAATTAACTGCACCAAGCTGCTATTCTTAAAAAATGAAAGAATAATTTTTAAAGCAACATTTTTCTTCACAAAAAATTACGATCAAAACACTGCCCAGTTGAACTCATTTGCATTTACTAATTTGCAAAGGAATTCATGCAAACTTGATCCTGAAACACTTCCTAAAATTTCTCACTGCCTGTGCCCAAATCAGAAATTCTTGAAAAAGCTATATTTAATGTGGGATGGTGTGGTGTCTTCAAATTGTATTTCCCTATTGATGCTATTGATTCTCCCTCATGATGCCCTTTCCTTGAAATATTTTTGGTATTTCATAAAGGCGAGATTGTGTGGTATAATTGTGTGTTTTTTGGTATGCAAATAAGTATTTGCTTTCTGATTTTCATTTTCCCTCCCAGCATTTACGCACAACTGTGCAACTTCCCACAGTAGGATACATCCAAAAGTTAGTCTGGATTATTTTAATGAGACATATGTATTAGTGTTTCTGCTTAATCTGGAGACAATTGTCCGTATTCAATGAGGTAATTAGTTTACTCTCCTGCCATCAAATCTGCTGTCAACAATACAAGGTAATATCATTGTATTTTTACCTGATTGAATAACGTTATGGAAAAACTTTGAAGGAAACTGAATCGTGATATGCAGATATTAGACTTATTGTAACCATCTGTTTAAGAGTCAGAAGCTCAACAGCTTGAACTACCAGGCTTCTAAACAGAGCTTTAACACCCATCTGCTCTTCTTTATACCATTTGATTTTTTGTTTATAAAATTATTCGCTGTTTTATTCCCAAAAAGCACACTTATGGTGCTTGCCACGATTGATCCTATTTTGGTAAAGCACAGGGAGCGTGTACAAGAAGTGCATTGTGTAGACAAATTATGACATCAATGAGTATCACTGATTTGATGCCACTGTGACCTAAACAATGCAGCTAATGATCCCTCTTAATCTTGCACAGCTCAAATATGTCCCAGCTACAAATTATAGGACAAATCGAATCCAGACAATTAACATCCCATCCGTGTATTCTCAATTATCAACAAAGTGATAGAAGGTGTTGTTCACAACTCCGTCAACACCAATAACATGGTCATTTGGTTTACACCAGGACCACTCAGCTCGAGACATCATTACAGCCTTGGTCCAACATTGACAAATGAGCTAGATTCCAGAGGTGAGAAGAGCATCACTACCATAAAGGCAGCAATCGATGAGCTCGAACAAAATTGCGTCAATCCTAGAAAAAGGAAGACAGTGTATGGTTGTTGGAGGTCACTCATGTCAGCCCGGGCCACAGAAATTCCTGTGGACTGTACCCTATGCCAAACCACCTTCTGCTATTCAAAGACCTTCTCTCCAACATTAGGTCAGTAGTGGGGACATTTCCTGATGATCGCACAGCATTTGCAATTCCTCAGGTAATAAAGAAGTCCATAACCGCATGCAGCAAGCGCTGGTCAAGATGTAAGACATTGCCCTCACACCTGCCATAATCTCAGATTCAACGTCCAACTTGGCTTCCTCTTTGATCCTCAGCTGAGTTTTTTATTTCATGGGCTAAATTTTCAATCAAGGTCAGGACCAACTCGGAGACAGATGGGCAACAAGCTGCAGGCAGCCAATTATCAACAAAGTAATTTAATTAAAGATCTTAATTAGTCATGCTCCCACCCCAACTGGGATTTCCAGTCCAGACCAACGTGGTGGAGTCAGGGCAGAAAAGGGGTGGGTGGTCCTGACTGTTCCCATGCAGGCCCTCCCACCACCAAACTTGTAATGGCTGCTGGGCCACTGCTATGGTCACTGGCCATCCCCTGGAGGTGTTGCCCTTCCAGGATCATGCTCAGACAGCCACGATTGTTTTAAAACAAAACTTAACTGGCCTCCTTCATTTTCTCCATCTTCAGATTGGCAGCTTCCACCTTGGCTGGTGGGCTACTGATTTGTGAATACTGGAGAGCCCCTTGTTGGTCCTCCAATGTCAGGAGCCTGCTCGCCATCATTGATTGAATGGTAAGCTTGCTTCCTGGCCTTCATATTGGATTTCCATTTCAAAATAATGATGGACGAGTCTGTAACATGCCATGCGGAGTTGGCACCTGGAACTAGCCACCATGTCGAGTTTTGATCCCTGGATGAAAGTTCAGCCCGTGACACAAGTGTCACAGACAAGGCCGGTGCTTATTGCCAATCCCTAGTTACCCTGATTGAGTGACATGGTGGAAAATCTCAGAGGGTATTTGAGTATACCACATTGGGGATGAGGCCCTACCTCAGTTGCATCTGAAATTTGCATCTATTCGTTTGGTACCTCTGAACTTGCCCTGACAACTCCAACACTGCCAAGGGTGTATCATTACCTCACTCACTTGGACACATGCAACATACTTTCATCACTGAGTATTGACACTGGATTTCCTCACGAATATTAGTGTGGATACACCATTACTATAAGGAGTACAGAAATCAAAGGGAAAGTATTAAAATTGCCACCTCATGACAATTAGGGACATGAAGCTAACATGACCTTGCTGGTGTCACTGAAATCCTGAGAAGAAATAAAAATGAATAAATAATGTTTTAAAATCACGACAGGTTGTGATAGGATGACGAGAGAAGATTTTTTTCCATTGGTTGGAAAGTCAGAAATAATAAGCTATTTTGAATTGATCACTACAGGGCGAGGGCAGAGGTTCATTCTCTGAGAATTATTAACACAAGGAATGTCCTGTCATACGACCTGTCAGCATGGTATCACAGTTCCAGGGTCCCAGGTTCGATTCCCATCTTGTGTCACTGTCTGTGCGGAGGTTGCACGTTCTCCCCGTGTCTGCATGGGTTTCCTCCGGGTGCTCCGGTTTCCTCCCACAGTCCAAAGATGTGCAGGTTAGGTGGATTGGCCATGCTAAATTGTCCTTAGTGTCCAAAAAAAGGTTAGCTGGGGTTACTGGGTTACGGGGATAGGTTGGAGGTGTGGGCTGAAGTGGGGTGCTCTTTCCAGACTTGATGGGCTGAATGGCCTCCTTCTGCACTGTAAATTCTCTGATAACATAATCAAGGCAACAGAGCTTCGCGTTTTTCAAGGGAAGAGTAGATAAACATTTGAAGCACAGGAAGGTTAGGAGAGCAGGACAGTACTAGCTCTTATAGAATTGATATGATTTTGACTGCTTGAAAAATTGAAAATGTTAGTCAGTGGGTATCACAAGCAATAACTACTTGCATTTACATGGAATAAAAACAGAAATTGTTGGAAATATTCAGCAGGCCAGGCAACCTGTTTGGATCCATACATGTTGTCTGATCATCTGAGTAATTTTAGCATTTTCTGTCTTTCGAATCAGTTGTCCAGTAACTGTGGTATTTTGCTTTTTCATTTATACAGGGCGTGATCTACCAGCTGAATCCCGTCCGAATGGAGGCACGACCTGGTCCGTTGATGCCAGGAGAGGCCTGCCCTGGGTTTCCCGACAGCCAGTACATCTCGTGAGATCGAGGGCATGATCTAACCAAATTGGAAAAGAGTCCCTTGACAAGTGCGTTTAGCCAGATGTTTCCTGGCGCTCGAAGCGGGAAGAAACATCATGCTATCTATCGGGACTCTATTTCAATTCGGGGCCTCAGCGGGGAATGCCCTGCTGAGGCTCCACTTAGTCCTGTTCCCTGAAATGAGCTGCATTTGCCAGAACTCCTCAGTGCAGGGGGAGATCGGGATGCCATTTCAAAATGGCGCCCAATCTCTTGACCTCTCTCAATGCGACCCCTGAACCCTCCAAAATCCCAACTTTGGATTTTGTTTATTGTCACATGTACCTAGGTACAGTGAAATGTATTTTTCCGCGAGCAGCTCAACAGATCATTAAGTACATGAAAATAAAAGGAAATAAAATAAAGTACATAATAGGGCAACACAAGTTCACAACACTGGCATCGGGTGAAGCATACAGGGGTGTAGTGTTAATGAGGTCAGTACATAAGGGGGTCGTTTAGGAGTCTGGTAACAGCGGGGAAGAAGCTGTTTTGAGTCTGTTCGTGCGTGTTCTCAGACTTTTGTATCTCCTGCCCGATGGAAGAAGTTGGAAGAGTGTGTAAGCCGGGTGGGAGCTGGATCACCTACAAGGGGCTCCTCGGGGCCCCCCCCACAGCCCACCTCACATGTGCAGGACACCCCTAGGCTCGATTGCTGGCATGGGAAAAATGTCAGCTGGCAGCCTGGCAATGCCCCTGTTGGCTGACAGTGCCACATGGGCAGTGCCAAGCTGCCACCCAATTGGCATTGGCAGGGTGCCAGGCTGGCAATGCTCGGGTGCCATGCTGGCAGTGCCAAGGTGGCAGTGCTACAGTGCCACCCTCCCCAGAGGGAAAGCACCTGGGGGCCTCCGATTCCCTGGTAGACCACCGCAAGTGCCATTCTGTCTGGTCCCCGTCTGGAGCTTACGGGACTCTGGCCCCTTTTGGGTAGATTGCTCCTTAAGTGTGGGCTAGCCTGGAGGGAAACTCTCCAAGGCCCGAAAAAGTGAACTCGCCAACAGAGCTGGGGAGAAACTCCCAGCCAAACCCCCCTTAAACGTTTCCGTTAGATTGCACCCATAATGTCTTGAACATAGTAAGGCGCTTCAGAGGAGCATAGGCTGCTCCGCCAACCTGATTGGTGGTGATCGAACCTGAGGGTTACCACACCTCAGGCGAGGGGTAAGGTTGAGAAGGTGTGGCCTTCACAAACAACCTCAGCTGATAAGGGAATTGAACCCCCGCTGTTGGTGTCGCTCCTCATCATGAACCAGCCGTCCAACCAACTGAGCTAACTGACCTACATTCAACAGAGCATTACAGTAATAAACAAAAATTCATACCAAACAGCTTAAGGAAATATGAGGACAAGAGACCTAAAATTTAATCACAGGTAAATTTTAAGGAGTGGCTTAAAGGAAGCGAGAGTGGTATAGCGTGCAAAATTGTCAATATAATAAATAATTGTTTTAAATTTGTGAAGTACTGTCATTAACATTGTTCTTGGCCTGTAAATAGCTAGGGAATGTTTTTTAGCTGAGGTAAGTTAACAAAGGCATCTGAGGAGATTTGCCACATTGTTTTCACTTAGAACTGATTTTTTTTCCTACATTATCTGGTAGAAAGTCATTACTTGTATAGCCCCAGGAAATGTGTTAGTTTATACTGCAGAATGTGTCCTTAGAGGGACACATCAGAGAGATTTACATCCCAGTGACCACATCTGAAGGAACAAAATCTCATTGGGGCTTATTTACATTGTATATAACCATTGAGCACTTAGGGAAAAATTTGATTAGTGTAAAACAAATAAATGCTTTAAAGAAAATCACAGATGGGACAAAGAATTGTAATCAGTATTTCAATAAGTAGTTAAAATTATCTTGCAGGATATCAACATCACTTTAAAGCAAAGGTCTGACACTATGTTTTTAGAATCCACTGATTTTAAGTGTCAAGGAAGTTAAAGGAATAAGTGTCAGTTAGGTGCTTGTAGTGTACTTGGACTTCCAAAATCATTTGATAAAGTGCCACATCAAAGATTACTTCACCAAATGAGAGCTCATGGGTAGGGGGTAACATTAGCATGGATAAAGGATAAAGGATTGATTTGCTTACAGAAAGCAGAGAGCAGACATCAATTGGTATTTTTAGGGATCTGTACTGGAGTCTTAACTATTGAGATTTAGATTTATTGTCACGTGTACCGAGGTCCAGTGAAAAGTATTGTCCTGCGTACAGTCCAGGCAGATCATTCCATACATGAAAAACATGGGGCATACGATCAATACACAATGTAAATACATAGATATCGGGTGAAGAATACGGAACTCCAGATGCTTAGAGAGATCAGTTCAGTCCATAAGAGGGCCATTCAGGTATCTGGTAACAGCGGGGAAGAAGCTGTTTTTGAACCTGTTCGTCCGTGCTCTCAGACTTTTGTATCTGCTGCCCAATGGAAGAGGTTAGAAGAGAGAATAACCCGGGTGGGACGGGTCTTTAATTATGCTGCCCACTTTCCCAAGTCAGTGGGAGGTTTAGAGGTGATGCAGCCAGATAGGATGCTTTCTAGGGTGCATCTGTAAAAATTGGTAAGAGTCAATGTGGAAATGCCGAATTTCCTTAGTTTCCTGAAGAAATATAAGCACTGTTGTGCTTTCTTGGTCGTAGCATTCGATGTGGGTGGACCAGGACAGATTGTTGGTGATGTGTACACCTAGATATTTGAATCTGTCAACCATCTCCACCACAGTACCATTGATGCAGACAGGGGTGAGTAAGAGACTTTGCTTCCTAAAGTCGATGACCAGCTCTTTAGGTTTGTTGACATTGAGGGAGAAATTGTTGTTGTTGCACCATGCCACTACTTTATCTCCCTCCTGCACTCTGACCTATCATTGTTTGAGATCCGACCCAATATGTTCGTGTCACCAGCAAACCTGTAGATGGAGTTGGAGCCAAATTTTGCCACACAGTGGTGTGTGTATAAGGAGTATAGTAGGGGGCTATGTACGCAGCCTTGCGGGGTCCCAGTATTGAGGCCAATCATGGAGGAGGTGTTGTTGTTTATCCTTACTGATTGTGGTCTAAGGGTCAGGAAGTCAAGGATCCAGTTGCAGAGGAGCCAAGTCCATAAGACCTAGGAGCAGAATTAGGCCACTTGACCCATCGAGTCTGCTCCGCCATTCAATCATGGCTGATATTTTCTCATCCCCATTCTCCTGCCTTCCCCCCATAACCCCTGATCCCCTTATTAATCAAGAACCTATCTATCTCTGTCTTAAAGACACTCAGTGATTTGGCCTCCACAGCCTTCTGCGGCAAAGAGTTCCACAGATTCACCACACTCTGACTGAAGAAATTCCTCCTCATATTTGTTTTAAAGGATCGTCCCTTTAGTCTGAGATGATGTCCTCTGATTCTAGTGGAACTGTAATCAACGAATAGGAGTCTGATGTAGGAGTCCTTGTTGTCAAGATGCTCCAGTGATGAGTGTAGGGCCAGGGAGATAGCACCTGTTGTGGCCTGGTTGTGGCGGTATGCGAATTGCAGTGTACAATTTACATCAATGATTTGGATAAAGGGACCAAATTTGCCGATGCCACCAAGATAGGTAGGAAAGTGAAAGCCAAAATATTTTTTCATGGAGCTCATGGCATCAAGTGGGGGAGTTAGGTGATGGGGGCTAGTTATGTTGGGCTCAGGAGATGGAGGATGGGCCAGTGAGGAACATTGGGGGTTGAGGAAGGAGTTAGGAGCGGGGACGGGTGGGGTTGTTTCCCAAGGGTTAGACTTGGAATTTCCGTCCACCATTTTGTGGGTAACTATCATGGGGAGGCAGTGGTATTATTGCTGGACTAGTAATCCAGAGACCCAGAGTCATGCTCTGGGGGCCTGGGTTCAAATGCCCCCATGCAGATGGTGAAATTTTAATTCAATTTAAAAAAAACCTGGAACTAAAGTCTAAAACAGGTGACTATGAAACCATTGTCGATTGTCGAAAAACTCATCTGGTTCACTAATGTCCTTTAGGGAAGGAAATCTGCCGTCTTTACCTGGTCTGGCCTACATGTGACTCCAGACCCTCAGCAATGATGACTCTTAAATTACCTCGGGGATGGGCAGTCCAGCCAGCGATGCCCACATCCCATGAATGCATTTTTAAAAAGTAACTCGGAACCATCCAAAGTTTCCGTGACTTTTTCAAAGGGAGCAGGGGAATTGCTTATTGGAAAGTTCAGACTTCCCACGCTATTCCCATGGAGTCAGTGCATGGGTCTTTTCAGGGGTCCTGTAGCCAATCTTGAAGGATACATCTGGTTTCCAATTATCCAAATAAAGAATTTTTTTGTTTTTGTTTAATATTTCTTTATTCTCCTCCTTTTTCACATTTTCTCCCAAATTTACACCCACCAACAATAAACAATAATCAGTCACAAATATGTCAATCCCCATATCAATAACAACGATCCCATCCTCCCACCAAACCCCAAACAGTAGCCCACATGTTCACATAAACAAATAACGAAAAGGAATCAAGAATCACCCATAGTCACCATCAACACACACCGCCCCCCTCCCTCCAACCCTCCCACCCACCCCTCCCAACTAATGTTCAATGTTATCCAGTTCTTGAAAGTGCATAATGAATAATGCCCATGAATTGTAGAACCCCTCCATCCTTCCCCTCAGTTCAAACTTAACCTTCTCAAGAGCCAAGAATTCCAACAAGTCCCCCCTGCCACGCCAGGGCACAGAATGGAAAGGCTGCCCTGCATCCCATCAGGATCCACCTTCGAGCGATCAACGAGGCGAAGGCTACAACATCTGCCTCTCTGCACCCGTTTCCAACCCTGGCTGGTCCGACACCCCGAATATGGCCACCCGGGGGCCCGGGTCCAGTCTCACGTGTACCACTTTAGAAATTACCCTAAAAACCTCCTTCCTGTATTCCTTTAGCTTTGGACAGGACCAAAACATATGAACGTGATTAGCAACCCCAACCCCCCCCCCCTCCCCCCCGCCCCCGCAACGTTCACACACATCTTCTACCCCTTCAAAGAATCGGCTCATCCTTGCCCTCGTGAGGTGTGCTCTGTATACCACCTTCAGGTGTATCAGCCCCAACCTCGCGCATGAGGTGGAGGCATTCACTCTCGGGAGCACCTCACACCAGAACCCCTCCTCCATATCCTCTGCCAACGCTTCCTCCCACTTTGCTTTGATCCACTCCAGTGGTGCCTTCTCCTCTTCCAAAATAGCTCTGTATACCGCTGACACTACCCCCTTCTCCAGTCCCCCTGACGTCAGCACGTTCTCCAGCAATGTGGAGGCCAGTTCCTCTGGGAAGTTCTATATCTCCTTTCTGGCAAAATCTCGAACCTGCATGTATCTAAACATTTCCCCCTGCTTCAGCCCATACTTTGCTTCCAGCTCCTTCAATCCTGCAAACTGACCCCTAAGAAACAAGTCTTTCAGTGTCTTAATCCCCTTCGCCTCCCATTTCCGAAAATTTCCATCCCACCTCCCTGGCGCAAATCTGTGGTTCCCCCGAATTGGCATTTCCTTTGACCCTGCCCCCAACCCGAAGTGTTGGCGAAACTGCCTCCAAATTCTCAGTGAAGCTATTATTACCGGACTCCCTGAGTACTTCCCCGGGGCTATCGGGAGCGGCGCTGTTGCGAGTGCTTTCAATCCTGACCCCCTGCACAAACTCTCCTCCATTCTGACCCACTGGCAATCAACTCCTCTGACCCAGCCCGCACCTTCTCCACATTCGTCGCCCATAAGTAATACATCAGGTTCGGAAGACCCAAACCCCCTGCCTGCCTTCCCCTCTGTAGTAGTACCTTTCTAACTCTGGCCACCTTCCCTCCCCATATGAACAACGTAATCCTTTCCTCAATCTCTCTGAAAAAACCCTTTGGCAGGAAAATCGGCAGGCTTTGCAAAGTAAACAGAAATCGTGACAACACGTTCATTTTAACCCCCTGTATAGAGGGAGACTGTCCCACCTTGCCAGATCAGCTTTCACTCTCCCCACCAAACTAGAAATGTTGCACCTGCGGAGCCCCCCCCACTCCCGGGCAACCTGCACCCCCAGGTACCTTATGTGAGTCCCTGCCCTACGGAAAGGCAGCCCCCCCCGCCCCTGGCCGAGACACCACAAAATACTCACTCTTGTCGAGATTTAGTTTTATATACCGAGAAAGACCCAAACACTCAAAGTAGCTCCAATATTCCCCCTCTCGACACACTCGGTTCCGACACGTATAACAGCAAGTCATCGGCATACAAGGACACCCTATTCTCTATTCTCCCCCGCACTATTCCTTTCCATACCCTCGAACTTCTTAATGCGATGGCCAATGGCTCAATCGCAAGTGCAAACAGCAGGGGGGACATAGGACATTACTGCCTAGTCCCACAGCGGAGAGAAAAGTATCTCGAGCCGATGTTGTTTGTGCGGACACTCGCTCTCGGCTCCTTATATAGTAGCTTTACTCAGTTCACAAATCTTGGTCCAATCCCAAACCGCTCTAGAACTGCCATCAAGTACCCCCATTCTACCCGGTCGAACGCCTTCTCAGCGTCCAATGCCACAACCACCTCTGTTTCCTTCCCCTCTGCCGGTGCCATAACGACGTTCAATACTCTTCTAATGTTTGAAAAGAGCTTCCTCCCTCTCACGAACCCCATCTGATCTTCACCTATCACTTTGGGAGGCACTCCTCCAGCCTACCCGCCAGTACCTTCGGCAATACTTTTGCGCCCACATTCAGAAGTGATATGGGCCTATACGACCCACACTCCGTCGGATCCTTATCTTTCTTTAGCAACAGGGAAATCGATGCCTGCCCCAAAGTTTGTGGCAACACCCCCTTCCCTACTACCTCTTCAAACATCCCCACCATCAGGGGTGCCAGCTTACCCTTGAATTTTTTATAATATTCCACCGGAAACCCATCCGGCCCTGCCACCTTCCCCGACTGCATCCTCCCAATCGCATCCTTTATCTCCTGTTCCACTTTCGCTCCTTCTAATGTAGCCCTGTCCCCCTCCCCTAACCTGGGGTACTCCAACCCATCTAGAAATTCCTGCATCTCACCGTCTCCCCCAGGTGGCTCTGACCTGTACAACCTCTCATAAAATTCCTCAAAAACCTTGTTAATCAGATCCGGAGCCACCACCAACTTCCCTGCCCTATCCTTCACCTGCACAATTTCCCTTGTCGCTGCTTGCCTCCGGAGCTGACCTGCAAACACATTATCTCCTTATCTGCCTTATCTCCATGTTCGTAAACTGCACCCCTTGCTCGTCTCAGTTGGCGCACCGCCTTCCTGGTAGATAGTCGGTCAAAGCTCGTCTGTAGTTCCTTCCTCTTTTCCAGCTTTGCTGGGTCCCTATCCTCTGCATAACTCCTATCTACCTCCAACATCTCATCTATTACCCTCTACCGCTCCAACCTCTCCTCTTTGTCCACCCTGGCCTTAACCAAAATCACCACCGCCTTTAGAGCCTCCCAGACGACCGCCTTCGACACCTCATCCGGACAGTTGAAACCTCCATACTCCTTAATTACCTTTTCAATTTTGTCACAGAATACTTGGTCCCCCAAAAGTCCCACATCGAATTTCCACCCCGGCCTCTGCGCTACCCCCTTCTCCAGCACCATATCCACCCAATGCGGAGCATGATCTGACATTGCAATTGCCGAGTATTCCGACCCTTTAACCCCAGCCAGCAAAGCCTTTCCCACCACGAAAAAGTCGATCCACGAATATACCTTCTGGACTGCTGAGAAAAACGAGTACTCCCACTCCCTCGGGTGCAGAACCCTCCAAGGGTCCACCCGTCCCATTTCCACCATCAGCCCAGCTAACGCCTTCGTCCCCCCCTGATGGGACCAGCAAGCGCGGCCGTGACCTGTTCAACATTGGCTCCTGCACCAAGTTCCAGTCCCCTCCCACTATCAGTTTGTGTGTGTCCAAGTCGGGGATGGCCCCAAACACCTGCTTTGCGAATCCCACATCATCCCAATTGGGGCCGGATACACTTAACAGCGCAACTAACCTCCCCTCCAGCGCCCCTGTCACAATCACATGTCTACCCCCCTGATCTGCCACCACCTTCTCCATCTGGAAGCGTACTCTTTTGCTGACCTTTACTGCTACCCCTCGAGCCCTTCCGTCAAGTCCAGAGTGAAACACCTGACTAACCCAGCCCTTTTTAAGTCTCATTTGGTCTTTCACCCTCAAGTGAGTCTCCTGCAGCATTGCTACATCGGCGTTCAAACTTTTAAGATGCGCAAGCACCCTTGAGCTCTTGACCGGAGCTCCTAACCCCCTCACATTCCACGTGACTATCCTGACTGGGGGTCTCTCACCACCCCCCCCCACCCATCTTATCCACCATCATCGTACCACCGGACCCTGCCCCATGAGCCTGACCTGCCCCTATCCTTTATTAACATCGAACCCCTTCCTCCCCTCCCAAACCCCCCCCCCCCCCCCCACACACACATTTCCTCTTGAAAAAACATCTCCCAGCATCAATCCCTCCCCCCCCTCGCTCGCCTTGTAGGCCCATCAAAACCTGCTAAACAGGCTCCAATGTCCGCAGCCTTTCTCTCACCTCACCTCCGTTCACTAGCCGACTTTAGTTAGCTAACGCGGGTGGCTCCCCCTGCCAAGATATACCGTCCCCTCCCACCAGTCCCAGAGAAAGAAAAAACAACAATCAAACCCATGCAATTCACTAAAATAAGATATAACCGTCGAAACACAGAATGCCAATCAACCCAACCAATAACTTGAACTCTGTAACAATGTGAAGAGAAGTAAATTATAATACACGTCAGTAAAAAGAAAGTTATGACATTTATACATTTTCCAGCTCCCCAATCACAGTCTCTCTTCCAGCTCTGGTCTTCACGTCTGTCCCAAGCCTTCCGCCCTCACGAAAGCCTCAGCCGCCTCCGCTGTCTCGAAATACAAGTCTGGCATCATACGTCACCCTCAGCTTCGCCGGGTATACCATGCCAAATCGCACCCCCTTTTTGTTGTGTGCCGCCTTCACTCGCCCGAACGCCGCTCGTCTTTTTGCCAACTCCACCTTCAAGTCCTGATAGATCCGAACCCCAGCACCATCCCACTGCCCCTCGCGCTTCTGCTTCGCCCAGCTTAACACCTTCTCCTTCATGCAGTACTTATGGAAGCAGATAATTACTGCTCTTGGCGGCTCATTCACCTTGGCCTTCGGCCTTAATGACCGATAAGCTCGGTCCAGCTCGCACCGGGAGGAGTTTTCACCCTCCCCATCAGCTCCGCCAACTTCTTAGTGAAGTACTCTGTTGGCCTTGGGCCCTCTGTCCCTTCGGGCAAGCCCACAATTCTCAGATTGTGCCGTCTCAAGCGGTTCTCCAAGTCCTCGAGCTTTGCTCGGAGTCCTCTGTTGACCTCCACCACTCTCCGCAGCTCGTCCCCCATCGAGGTGAGCTGGTCGCTGTGCTGCGACACGGCCTCCTCCACTTCCTTCATCTTCTCACCCTGCTCTCTCACCTCGGCCGATGTCTTTGTCACAGCTACCCTCACCGGGGCGATTGCCTTCTCCACCAATGATTTCAATGCAACCGCCGTCTCCTTCCTCAAAGCCTCCATATGCCTCGCAAACAGCTTTTCCAGCTCCACCGCCATCACCTCGGTCATCTTTTCCACCGTAAGTAGTGCGGCCCCACTATGCGGTCCGGCATCCGCCATCTTGTCAGCGCTTTTGCTTGTCCTCTCATTCAACGGCGAACCCGGGTTTTCTTCCTTCTTCCTAGCTACTTTTCGCATCCTCTAATGACTTATTATTTTTTCTTTCTTTCTTCAATCTGAAAATAAATAAATTATTATTTTTAAAAGAATTTTTCCAAAAATTCCAAAATCAAAAAATCTCTTCCGCTGGGGACCGGACTTCAAACTCCTCAAAGATCCATTTTCAGTGGGAGCCATCCAATGTGCTCTAGTTCCCCTCTACATCGCGTTCTGGACTCAGGCCTGCCACCTCGATTGCCTCGCCTCTCCAAATAAAGAAATATAAGCAGGTTAAATGAGTGGACAGAAATTTGGCAGATGGCAGGAGTATAATGTGGGGAAATGTGAACTTGTCCAATTTGGTCAGAAGAATAGAAAAGCAGCATCCTATTTAAATGGAAAGAGATGACAGTACACAGTGGAGAGAGTGTTCTGGTTGCTTGGTACATAAATCACAAAAAAGTTAGTGAGAAGGTACAGCTAGTGATTTGGAAGGCAAATGGAATGTTGTTGTTTATTGCAAGGGGAATAGAGTATAAAAGTAGGAAAGTTTTATTGCAGCTGTACAGGGAGAGCCTTGATGAAACCAAATCTGGAGCACTGTGTATAGTTTTGATTTATTTGAAAAAGGATATATTTGTGCTCAAAGCGGTACAGAGAAAGTTCATTTGACTCATTCTCGGGTTCAAGGGCTTATCTTATGAAGGAAGGTTGGACAGGCTTGGCCTATACCCAGTGGGATGGGTCTGGCTTGGCACCCAGCGCCCCTTCCTCCCACTCAGTGCCCATAGGACCCCAGGGTTCACCTTGGGATGGAGGGGCAGTTGGTTCGAGCCCTCTGTCTGCCCCTGCATCATCTGGCTCGGCCAGTCCTGGCCTGTACCATCGTGCCGAAGTCCTCAGCGATGTTCCTCAGTGATTGGGCCATGCACTGCAGCGCCTCAACCATGCCCAACTGCGACTGGGACAAGCTCCGGAGCGCCCCAGCCATGCTCAGCTGAGAGCAGGACATGTCCCGCAGAACCTCATCAAGGTTGGCCTGGTGCTCAGTGACATCCTGCTGAGACCCTCAGCAATGGCCGTCACCGACTGCGCAACGGAGGTATATCTATTATTTTTAAAATATAAATTTCGAGTTTTTTCCAATTAAGGGGCAATTTAGCGTGCCAATCCACCTACCCTGCACATTTTTGGGTTGTGGGGCGAAACCCATGCAAACATGGGGGGGGAGAATGTGCAAACTCCACACGGACAGTGACCCAGAGCCGGGATCGAACCTGGGACCTCGGCGCCATGAGACTGCAGGGCTAACCCACTGCGCCACCGTGCTGTCCTTCGCAGGTATATCTATAAATGAGATGTCAACCTGGTGAAGCTACAACACAGGACTACTTTCATGCCAAACAGCAGAAGCAGCCTGCAAAAGACAGAATTAAGCAGTCTCATAACAAATGGATTAAATCTAAGTTCTCTAGTTGTGACTGGTGGTGGGAAATTAAACAATTAATCGGAAGAGGAGGCCCCACAAATATCCTCATCCTCACTGATGAGGGAGTCCAGCAAGTCAGTGCAAAAGATAAGGCTGAAGTATTTTCAATAATCTTCAGCCAGAAGTGCCAAGTGGATGATCCACCTCAGGCTCCTTGTGAGGTTTCCCAGGATCGTAGATTTCATACTTCAGCCAGTTTGATTCACTCCACTTCCATATCAAGGAATACTGAAAACTCTAGATATTACAAAGAGTATGGGCCCTGACAATATTCCTTCCAGCAATAGTACTGAAGACTTGTGCTCCAGAACTAGCAGCACAATCAAGTCCGCTCAGAATATTTTTCACTGAGATCTCCTCTCATTCTTCTAAACTCCAGAAGATATAAGTCAATTTCCTCAAGCACTCATCATAAGGCAGCATGCTCATCTCGGGGGCCAATCTAATGAACCTCCACTGTACTGTACAGAGTAAGTATATTCCTCATGAAATATGGAGATTGCCATGCTAACGTTTGTGTTCCTTGTATGAGCACAACCTTGTCTCTCTGAAAATGAAAAGGCATGAAACTTGTAAACGTTTTTATTCTTGTGACCAAAGTGAATATCCTCACACTTACCCACACCATTCTTCATCTGCTACCTTGCCGTGTGTGGTGCTCTTTGTGATTCTTGTTCTCAGGATGGATGTTGTAGTGTTCACAAAGACCACAGAAGCTAAGTTCACTAACAAAGCTAACATTTATTTACAGTACTTATTAAAGCTCGACCACTTACTATAGTAAACAATAATCTAGTAATCTACAATCGACACTCAACTAACTCTACACTCTATCTATAACTGTAGTCTAATCTTTCTCACTACTCCTATGCTCTCCTCTCCAGCCTTCTCCCAGAAGTATTCTGAACCATAATGTCACACCATGCACTCACTTTATCTGTCTATAAGCAGCCTCTTTATGTCCTCCTCACGGTTTACACTTCCACCTAGCTTTCTATCGTCAGCAAGCTTAGATACATTACTTTTTTTTATTTGTTCATGGGCCATGGGCATCGCAGGCCAACATTTATTGCCATCCCTTTGAGGGTCTGGAGTCACATATAGGCCAGATCAGGTAAGGATGGCAGACTCCTTTTCCTAAATGACATTAGTGAGCCAGATGGGTTTTTACGACAATTGACAATGGTCATCACTGGACTTTTAATTCCAGATATTTTTTATTGAATTCAAATTTCACCAACTGCAGTTGCGGGATTTGAACCTGGGACCCCAGAGCAGTACTCTGGATTACTAGTCCAGTGACAATACCACTACACCACCACCTCCTCGCTGCAGTACGCTGTCTCTTTTTCTTAATTATTAATAACGCTGAGGCCCTGGCACTGATCATTGTGGCACTCCAGTAGCCAAAGCTTGAGAATTTGAAAATGCCCCGTTTATCCCTACTCTCTGCTTCTCGTTCATTAACCCATGCGCTACCCATGCTAATATATCACCCCCAGGTCCATGGCACCGTGAGGCAGCAGTGCTAACCACTAATTAAAGTTCAACTGTAAATTTCTACATTTCATGTAATTGTGTTTCTTAACTCCCTTGAATGTGCATATTTCTATTATAATTTCTTCACTGCCTTTGACCTATTGCCCAGTTTCACACATGTTTGGATTTTTTTGGTTAATGTGACAATGGAACAGGAATTCAACTCTCAGCCACTCATTTTATTAGTGTAAAATTGACTTAAGACTATATAATTTTATACTGTGATATGCTTGAATTATGCCGAATGCCAAATTGACTTAACAGACTTTGAGTTGTTCAGGACACTTTCTTAAAACAGAAGGTGCCTAATATATGCAAATTGAAGTCTTGTACCCGATCAAGGACCCTTCTATAAAATTGAACTTTGGGAGCACTCCAACAAACTCACAAATCCTTGGCGGCAACAATCAGGATGGAGGCTAGGCTAACGCTATTTAAAAGGATCCTCAGCTGTGTTTTGTTATGATTGGTTGGTTGTGTAAAATTGCTTGTGGACTTGTAGTTTTTTTTTCCAAAATACCAGGCTTCCCCAGTGTGCGGTGCATGATTAATCACCTGCACTCACAAAGACTCCATATCAGGCGCTTGAAGCAGATACAACACAACATGTGACTGTTGCCCATTTATAACACTGTAGGTATCATATGTATTAGAAAGAAGAAAAATAAAGCCAGTAATTTCCTGTTAATTTTTTTGCCTCTATCATCTGGATACTCACTAAGGGCAGGAAATTCTGGAACAAAATGTGGTGGGGTAGTTCTGCCTCCGGCCGCATTTTCCAGGAGAGGGCAATGTCTGATTCTGGCAACTAGCGTGTCTGTGGCAGGCTGCCAATTAAGGTTGCTGAGTGCCTAATTATTGGCACCACATGGTGATTTTGCCAGTGTCCTGTGTGCACACTGTGTCCACAACCCAGCTATTGAGAAGAGGCAGCTACATTACAACTGAAGGAGATCTAAATGTTTCTGACAGAAAATGACAAGACTGCTGTCTTCCCATGCAATTCCTGATGGTGGATAGCTTTGATAATCACAGCTGATCCCCTGATACTGATGGCAGCTCAAGTGCTTCCCTGTTCTTCTGCTTGCGCCTTACCAGCACTCCCACTGGCCCCACAGTGAAGGCTGTCGGCCTCTGCTGCATTGGGCTGCCCCTGTGTGCAGCTCCAACCTCCTTCCCACCATCCCTAATTGAATTGCAATCTTGAAGATGACCTACTAATTGGTGGTTTGTGTCAAGTTCAGCCAGAATTTGCACTGCTGTCTTGAGTAGATTCACAAGATCCCGTGGCAAAATTCAACCCATGGTACACTGGGTTCATATGAGTAAATGCTCATTTACCTCGGGCGGAATCTTCCATTCGAGGCAAAAGTCTCACCTGCTGACTGGAGAGCTAGTGAGAGTCCTCTGTTGCCCCTTCTTTGGAAGGCCTGCCGGATGGTATGCCAGGCAAGTTCCTGGAAGTGGAAGTAGAAGTCCCACATGCCACGAGCTGCTGGTTAATCAGAGTCAATAAGCTTCTGTAATCGCCAGAACGGAGGAGGCTGTGGCTACTGTAAGAGCAGCCCCAGGACCAGGAGAAAGGTAAGTATTTGGGTTTTGGGGCGATGGGATAGGGGGGTATTTCCTGGGGTAGGGATCAGGGCAAGAGGAGGGGGATGAGTGTCACTGAATTCCTACATAAACTCCTGGGGGTGACGACTGACCAGAATCTTAACTGGATCAGCATATAAATACAGAGGCTGCAAGAGCAGGTAGTGGCACCTAGTAACTCGCCTGCTGACTCCCTGACTCCTCCATCTATAAGGTTCAAGTCAGGAGAATTATGGAATACCATCTTGCCTGGATGAGTGCAGCCTCAGCAACACTCAAGAAGCTCAACACCATTCAAGTCAAAGCAGCCTGTTTGATTGACACCCCATCCACCAGTGGCAGAAGTGACAATAGTGCGTACCATCTACAAGGTGCACCACAGCAACCCACCAAGCCTCCTACGACAGCAACTTCCAAAACTGCAACCTCTACCACTTACAAGAACAAAGGACAGCAGCTGCATGGGAATACCATCATCTGCAAGTTCCCCTCCAAGCCACACACCATCCTGACTTGGAATTATGTTGCCATTCCTTCTAGGCATCAATATGCTGGAGCTCCCTTCCTAACAGCACTGTAGGTGTACCTACAGCATCTGGACTGAAGCTCAGCACCTCCTTCTCAAGGACAATTAGGAACGGAGAGAAACAAATATAGGCCTTGCGAGCAATACCAATATAAAAGCTCAGGAGGCCTGAGAAGATAAATTAAACAGCATTTAATAAGTCAACATAAAGTAAAGGCCGAAACATGGCTTACATTTCAACGGTCCCTGTTGGGACTACCGGAAGAGTGGGACCCAGTCCTGGCCGGCTTTTTAGGGCAAATTTACGAGCCCCAGCTGGGTGCGTCTCCGGCCACTCGGGGCGGAGCTTGTATTCCACAAGGCCCAAGGGGAGATGAATTGAGGTGTCCCCGTGGGTCTCGTGAGGGTTATTATAGCCAATATACCATGAAATAATAATAAAAGCACTTGCATAATTTCTCCGATATATCTTTGTGACTTCAATATTATAAAATAATATTTTGATTGCAGTTGGTCAGTTTTGTTTTGGTCAGATTTAGGCTGCATTTACACCAAATTGGGGGGAGGGAGT
Source organism: Scyliorhinus torazame (assembly GCF_047496885.1). Taxonomy (NCBI): domain Eukaryota; kingdom Metazoa; phylum Chordata; class Chondrichthyes; order Carcharhiniformes; family Scyliorhinidae; genus Scyliorhinus; species Scyliorhinus torazame. Next base: position 79,105,087 of record NC_092715.1, read on the forward strand.
TAGTCAATATCGAGGAGAAGTACAGAAAATTAACGGAAGTAATTAATAAGCTTGCAGAATGAGCATATAATTGAGAAATGAATTTCAGCACAGAGAATTGTGAGGGATAAAATCAGAAGGTCACATATTACTTGGGAAATATGAATTTAAATGGAGTTGAAAAGTAAAGGTACAAAAACAGAAATCACCAGAAGTTGCAACACAGGTTAATAAGACCATTAAAAGAAAACAAACACGGGTTTATTTCCAAAGGGAGAGAATTGAAGAGTAGAGAAATTTTGTAACATGTACACTTCTGGTTGCCATATTATAAAAAGGGTATTCAGAAGAAGATTAATGAGAAGAACATGCAAAACAAATTTGCAAGGAAGAAACCAGAAATGCAAGACTTTAGTGATCAGTTTGGGTCTCTTTTCAATTGAAAAGGGGAGGCTGAGAGGTGATCTGATAGAGGTCTTTAAAATTATGCAAGTTTTTGGTAGAAAGAACAGAGTGTTTCCACCTGCGGGGAAGAACAAAACAAGAGGCCATTAATATAAGATAGTCACCAAGAAATCAAATAGGTAATTCGGGAAAAACTTTTTCACCCAGAGTGGTGTCAATGTGGAACGTGCTACCGCCACAGTGAATGGTGGAGGCAAAGGGAATAGATGCATTTAAGGGGAGGCTGGATAAGCAAATGAAAGAGAAGGAAATAGAAGGCTATGCTGATCGAGTTAGATGAACAAGATGGGAGGAGGCTCAAGTGGAACATAAACAGGGACTGATCGTCCTGTTTTTGTGCCATCTTTTCATATGTTTTATGTAATCCTATGGAAAATTGATATGAAGAAAACAGTTTTGCACAGACAATACAATTGGAATATAATACATTCTCTACTAACATTTCAAAGTCTGGGAGGTAACTTTCATTAATCATTGTGATTGCCTTAAATGAGAATTAATCTTTATTCCTTCTTAGAACCCTGGTAGGTAAAGTTACAAAAAGTCCTCTTCTCAGCAGCCAAGCTGATTTTTTCTGCTGCAGGTACAAGATTCTGCAATGTGGTGAAGTCAAAATTGTACTCCACAAAGTATCCAGAGGGCCCTGTGCCAGCTCACACCTAGTGTGGCAACCATTTTGCTTATTTATTAATAAAATTGACATTTTTGTTAAAATCATTATTTTTGGATGTCCTGATTGTCTTTCATGTAACTTATAAGTACATAACAAAAATGTGCTGCTGCAATAGCTGAATATTTGTTGAACAATTGAGGATGTATCATGCAACAGGCCCTAATAAAGTATGTGTTTGCAGCGAGAATGTGACCCTTTACATAGGAAATGGTGTTAAATTATTAAAAACTAAAAATTGAAGACGTTGGAAATATGAAAAAAACAGGAAGGCTAGATATCATAGGAAGTATCAAAAAGTAGGTTAACGTTATCTATCAGGCGTTCTAACCTACTGTGTATTTCCTGTATTTTCTATTCTATTTCAAATAAATAGTCTTTCTTGTAATTTCAGCTACCTATTCATGATGTTTGTGAACTCCTTACTATTTGTACAATATGTACTGGAAAAGTGATTAAACATGGAAGCATTGTCCTGTACTCCATTCAAAAAGAGTCCTTTTGTGGGATCACAAAATCTAGACAAATACGTAAGGTGCTCATTTGCTCCTTTTGAGTTCCCAGTTTGAATTCAATTTGATTATCAATAGGCATATTATATTGCAATTCAGAAGAGTTGGAAATATGCTCATCATAAATATGAGGCTGGATTCTCCGCTGTCGGGATTCTCTATTGTGCCGGCAGCCCAGGGATTTCCTGACGGTGTGGGGTTGCCCACAATGGGAAACCCCATTGGCCGGCTGGAGAGACAGAGAATCCTGGGGGTGTGCCGCACCAGAAATCTGGACGGTGGGACGGAGAATCCCTATTTGCATCTCAAATCAGTTGATAATACCATTTAGAATTCTGTCTTTCTCAAGTGCAAGGCCTTATTACAACAATATAATGGATGATCTTGCCAGACGTTTCAGATCATCGACATGGATACCACCATTAGACGTGTGAATCCCACCCACAAGGTACACGGTACATACGCATGCGACTCGGCCAACGCTGTCTACCTCATACACTGCAGGAAAGGATGTCCCGAGGCGTGGTACATTGGCGAGATCATGCTGACGCTGCGACAACGGATGAACGGACATTGCGAGACAATCGCCAGGCAGGAATGTTCCTTTCCAGTCGGGGAACACTTCAGCAGTCAAGGGCATTCAGCCTCTGATCTTCGGGTAAGCGTTCTCCAAGGCGGCCTTCAGGACGCTCGACAACGCAGAATCGCCGAGTGGAAACTTATAGCCAAGTTCTGCACATATGAGTACGGCCTCAACCGGGACCTTGGATTCATGTCGCATTATATTCATCCCCCACCATCCAGCGTGGGCTTGCAAAATCCTACCAACTGTCCTGGCTTGAGACAATTCACACCTCTTTAATTTGTGATTATCCCTCTCTCCAGTCGCTCTGTCTGGACCTGTAAAGACTTAATTACCTGCAACGACTCACATTCAAAGTATCGTCTTGCATCACTGACTTTGTCGATATGTGTTTCTGGAATCCACTTCTTCATTCACCTGAGGAAGGAACTGCGTTCCGAAAGCTAGTGATTCAAAACAAACCTGTTGGACTTTAATCTGGTGTTACGAATTCTCACTGTGTCCACCCCAGTCCAACGCCGGCATCTCCACATCTTGATATTAATGGCAGCAGTAGCAATGGAAATGTTTTTTTATTCTTCATGGGACGTGGCGTCACTGGCTGGGCCAGCATTAATTGCCGATTCCTAATTACCCTTGAGATGGCAGTTAAGAATCAACCACATTGCTGTGGGTCTGGAGTCACATGTAGGCCAGACATGGTGACAGATTTCCTTCCCTAAGGACATGAGTTTTTCTGACAATCGGCAATGGTTCATGGTCATCATTCGACTTTTAATTCCAGACTTTTATTCAATTCAAATTTCACCATCTGCAGTGGCTGGATTTGAACATGAGTCCCCAGAGCATGATGCTGGGTTGCTGGTTTACTAGTCCAGTGACGATACCACTATGTCACTGCCTCCCCTTAAATGGTTGCAGCATGATAAATGATTGCAGAATGCAGATACTTTGTTTGTTGCATAGACTGGAATTATATCTGTACTGCCCTTTTGCATTTGTCATGTTTCCCCCACCGATGCACCTTCTGGCTTTGCCAGTTTCAAGTATCTTTGGGCAGCCCCAGTTCCTTCCACTGCTGAAACTGCAATTATGAACAAGAATCAATAAGACCTATTTGCATCTCATATCAGTTCATAAGGAAACAGGTCTTGCACCTTTTTACTCTCAAAAATAATTTCATTTGTACTGGAGGAAATTAACACATGCTATATTAAAGCAGAAGATTTTGTAACTCAATGATTATTTGGTAAATACAGTAGATTATAAAGCAGAGCTGATTAAATCACTGAGGTTATCGTTTTATGCTTGATACATACCATAAGGAATATTTGTAAGGCTGTTGCTCATGTTCTCACAGTTATACTTCTACGAACATTTGAATGTTCTTAAAATATAGCAGACTGGCCAATATGCCGATACGTTTTGTAGAGAGTTAACCACCAAATAGTGCAAATTTGTCATATTGGGGCACATAACCATTCGATAATATCTATGCCAGGTTATTTCCATTTTTTTGATGTGGGGTTTAAGAACAAGATGAGTTAGTTTTCCTTCACTTTCATTTCTATTTTCACATGCTATTTCATCTCTGATTCTTATTTGTATTTGGTTCCTTCTGATTAGTTGGCTGAATTCGATTTGTGAGAATGGACATCTTGGAGTCCATGTTTATAACAATTGTTCATACATTAAATTAAAGCACATGCCTGCAGATGTGATGCAAGATCAATAACCTCAGAAACGAGATTGGAGACAATTGAAGGCTTTAATGCGCTAGATGTTTCCCCCAGCAGCGCAGGTACAGAAGAAAGCTGCTGGGGTGGCACGTGCTCTTATACCCCACCTTGTAGGGCGGAACTAACATACAAGCTTATCCAATGGGAACAAGTACATTCTCCACCAATGGTATTCCTGCATTACTAGGTACCGCAATCCTCCTAACACAGACTACCACATTCACCCCCTGTTAAAAAAGAGTGCGGCGGGGGTGATGGCTTCGTATTACAACGTGGTAAAAGTGGTAGAAGTTACAGTTATGAAGGTACCGTAATGCCTCCGTACAGCGTTTTGCCTCATTACAACTCTTAACTATTTACAACAGTAATGTACATTTCAAAAGGAAGCAATTAGTCGATCGGGGGCCCTGGTCGTCCTCTGCAATCGTCGTAGCTTTGGTGGTGATGTCGGTGGAGGTTCGGGCGTCTGTGACTCCAGGGGCATGGTTTTGGCTTCTGTGGCAGCTTCATCACCCCTAGACGTGGCTGGTGGAAGGGCCGACTGACCTGGGAAGGGGGCGGCTGTGGGGTGCGCCTGTGGGCAGGGCCTAGACGGGGCCAGTGGAAGAACCGATTCACCTGGGAAGGGGGCGGCTGTGGGGTGTGCCGGTGGGAGGGTGGGACTGGTGGCGGGGGTGTGTGTGGGGATCCAGCGGGCGCCAGGTCCTGTAGGGAGACTGTATCCTGTCGGCCGCCGGGGTACGCCACGTAGGCGTACTGAGGGTTAGCGTGGAGGAGATGGACCCTCTCGACCAATGGGTCTGATTTGTGCGCCCGCACGTGTTTTCGGAGCAGGACGGGTCCGGGAGCTTCCAGCCAGGTCGGGAGCGAGGTCCCAGAGGAGGACTTCCTGGGGAAGACAAGGAGACGTTCGTGAGGTGTTTGGTTGGTCGTGGTACACAGCAGTGACCGGATGGAATGGAGGGCATCCGGGAGGGCCAGTAGGACGGTCTTTCAGACCGTTCCGTTCTCCCTCTCTACCTGTCCATTTCCCCGGGGGTTGTAACTGGTCGTCCTGCTCGAGGCAATGCATTTGCTGAGCAGGAATTGACGCAGTTCGTCGCTCATAAAGGAGGACCCCCTATCACTGTGTATGTAGGCGGGGGAACCGAACAGCGTAAAGATACTATGGAGGGTTTTTATGACGGTGGTTGCGGTCATGTTGGGGCAGGGGATGGCGAATGGGAACCGGGAGTACTCTCGTCAATCACGTTCAGGAAGTACGTGTTGCGGTCGGTGGAGGGGAGGGGACCTTTGAAATCCATACTGAGGCGTTTAAAGGGACGGGAAGCCTTTATCAGGAGCGCTTTCTCTGGCCTGTAGAAGTGCGGCTTGCACTCCGCGCAGATTTGGCAATTCCTGGTGGCTGTCCTGACCTCCTCGATGGAGTAGGGCAGGTTGCAGGTCTTGATGAAGTGGAAAAATCAAGTGACCCCCGGGTGGCAGAGGTCCTCGTGGAGGGCTCGGAGGTGGTCCACTTGTGCGTTGGCACATGTGCCGCGGGATAGGGCATCAGGAGGCTCGTTTAGCTTCCTGGGACGATACAAGATCTCATAGTTGTGGGTGGAGAGTTCGATCCTCCACCGTAAGATCTTGTCGTTTGTTATCTTGCCTCGTTGTGCATTATCGAACATGGAAGCAACTGACCGTGGGTCAGTGAGGAGAGTGAATCTCCTGCCGGCCAGGTAATGCCTCCAATGTAGCACAGCTTCTACTATGGCCTGGGCCTCCTTTTCGACTGAGGAATGGCGGATTTCGGAGGCGTGGAGGGTGCGTGAGAAGAAGGCCACGGGTCTGCCCGCTTGGTTGAGGGTGGCCACCAGAGCTACGTCGGACGCATCGCTCTCAACCTGGAAGGGGAGGGACTCGTCGATGGCATGCATCGTGGCCTTTGCAATGTCTGCTTTGATGCGGCTGAAGGCCTGGCGGGCCTCTATCGACAGGGGAAAAACTGTGGATTGGATCAGTTGACGGGCCTTGTCCGCATAGTTGGGGGGACACTGGGCATAGTAGGAAAAAAAACCTAGGCAGCGCTTCAGGGCCTTGGTGCAGTGCAGGAGGGGGAACTCCATAAGGGGGCGCATGCGTTCAGGGTCGGGGCCTATCACTCCATTACACACTACGTAGCCAAGGATGGCTAGGCGTTTGGTGCTGAACACGCATTTATCCTGTTATACGTTAGGTTAAGGATTTTTGCGGTTTGGAGGAATTTTCGGAGGTTGGTGTGGTGGTCCTGCTGGTCATGGCCGCAGATGGTGACATTATCGAGGTACGGGAATGTGGCCCGTAAACTGTACCGGTCAACCATTCGGTCCATCTCTCGTTGGAAGACCGAGACACCGTTAGTGACACCGAAGGGAACCTTTAAGAAGTGGTAGAACCGCTCATCTGCTTCGAAGGCAGTGTATTTGCGGATGGGGAGCTGGTGGTAGGCGGACCTAAGATCCACCGTGGAGAAGACCTTGTAATGCGCGATCCTGTTGACCAGGTCGGATATGCGGGGGAGAGGCTACGCGCGAGCTGCGTAAACCTGTTGATGGTCTGATTGTAGTCGATGACCATCCTATGCTTCTCCCCGGTCTTTACAACCACTACTTAAGCTCTCCAGGGGCTGTTGCTAGTCTCAATGACACCTTCCATCAGTAACTGTTGGACCTCTGACCTAATAAAGATCCGGTCCTGGGCACTATACCGTTTGCTCCTGGTGGCGACAGGTTTGCAATCTGGGGTGAGGTTCGCAAACACGGAAGGCGGATCGACCTTGAGGGTCACGAGGCTGCAGACAGGTGGGGTATAGGGCCGCCGAATTTGAAAGTTAGACTTTGGAGGTTGCACTGAAAATCCAACTCTAGGAGTGTGGCCGCGCAGAGGTGGGAAGGACGTAGAGTCGGTAGTTTTTGAACTCCCTTGGACTGTGAGGTTAGCTACACAAAACCCTTTGATCTCTACGAGTGAGATCCGGAGGCCAGGGAGATTTTTTGATTAATGGGGTGGACAGGGAGAGAACAGCGTCTTACCGTATCGGGGTGTATGAAGCTCTCCGTGCTCCCAGAGTCGATTAGGCAGGACGTTTCATACCCATTGATAAGCACCGTCGTCGTAGCAGTTGATAGTGTTCAGGGCCGAGACTGGTCCAGGGTCACCGAGGCTACTCGTGGCAGCAGTTGAATGTTTTCTTCGGGCGGTGTGTGGTCAGCTGAGCTGGGGTACTGGGAGTCCATCCAAGATGGCGGCGCCCATTGGTCGCACATGGCTGTGGGTGCACAAAATGGCGGCTCCCATCCATCGCACGTGGCGTCCGCGGGACAAGATGGCGGCGCCCGGAGGCTGCACGTGGCCCTGAAGGAGGAAGATGGCGACGCCCACCAGCCGCACGGGGACCGTGGAGAGAATTGTGGTGGTGGTCCGTATTCGCCGCCGGAGACCGCAGCAACCGCCCGGGCCTGGCATATCGCCACGAAGTGGCCCTTTTTACCGCATCCCTTGCAGGTGGGTGCACGGGCCGGACAGCACTGTCGGGGGTGCTTGGCTTGCCCGCAAAAATAGCAGCGGGGCCCCCCCCGGGGTTGCCAGGCCGTCTTGTGGGGCGATGGGAGATGCCTCGGCGTCGGCCGGGGGGGCGGTTCAACTCTGCCCAGGGGGCTGCCGCGCGGTCGGGGATGTAAGCGCGGGCGTTTCGGGAGGCCACATCCAGGGAGCCGGCAAGGGCCCATGCCTCCTTGAGGCCTAGTGTCTCTTTCTCCAGAAATCGCTGGCGGATTTGGGAGGACAGCATACCTGCAACAAAAGCGTCCTGGATCAAAAGTTCTGTGGAGTCGCTCGCCGAAACTTGTGGGCAGCTGCTGTTTTTCCCCAACACCAGGAGCGCAGGGTAGAATTCTTCCAGCGATTCCCCAGGGATTTGTCGCCTCATCGCTAGCAGATGTCGGGCATAGACCTGGTTTACCGGGCGAATATAATGTCCTTTCAGCAGCTCCATTGCTGCATCAAAATCGCCCACATCCTCGATGAGGGTGTAGATTTCTGGGCTCACCCTCGAGTGCAGGACTTGGAGTTTCTGTTCTACCGTGGGTGTGTTTTCGGCCGTTCCGAGATATCCGTTGATACACGCCAGCCAGTGCTTGAAGGATGCCGCTGAGTTTGCCGCGTGGGGGCTGAGTTGCAGACACTCCGTCTTGATTTGGAGCTTCATTCTTTTAAATCTAGCGTATTAAATTGATGCACAATCAATAACCTCAGAAACGAGATTGGAGACAATTGAAGGCTTTAATAGGCTAGATGTTTCCCCCAGCAGCGCAGGTACAGAAGAAAGCTGCTGGGGCGGCACGGGCTCTTATACCCTGCCTTGCAGGGCGGAGCTAACATATAAGCTTATCCAATGGGAACAAGTACATTCTCCACCAATGGTATTGCGGCATTACTAGGTACCGTAATCCTCCTAGCACAGACTACCACAAGATGTATGTTTCAAAAATAAAATATCAAAGATGAATCTCATGCTAATACTCAGATTTAGTTTCTCTAATTGAATCGTCTTTCCATGAATGTGATATTGGTATTACTGCTTTTTACATTATGACCGTGGATTTTTGAATGAAATTAAATATTTACATGAATTAGAAATACCTGGAGCGAAAACGGCACCAATCAGACGGGCATCGCGCCGGCCCAAAGGTGCAGAATGCTCCGCATCTTTGGCGGCCTAGCCCTAACATTGAGGGGCTAGGCCGACGCCGGAGGGATTTCCGCCCCGCCAGCTGGCGGAAATGGTGTTTGTTGCCCCGCCAGCTGGCGCGGAAATGCGGCGCATGCGCGGGAACGCCAGCGGCCGCTGTCAGTTTCCCGGCGCATGCGTGGGAGCATCAGCGGCCGTTGTCAGTTTACCGCGCATGCGCAGTGGGGAGAGTCTCTTCCGCCTCCGCCATGGTGGAGGCCGTGGCGGAGGCGGAAGGGAAAGAGTGCCCCCACGGCACAGGCCCGCCCGCGGATCGGTGGGCCCCGATCGCGGGCCAGGCCACCGTGGGGGCACCCCCGGGGTCAGATCGCCCCGCGCCCCCCCAGGACCCCGGAGCCTGCCCACGCCGCCTGGTCCCACCGGTAAATACCAGGTTTGATTTACGCCGGCGGGACAGGCAATTTCTGGGCGGGACTTAGGCCCATCTGGGCCGGAGAATTGAGCGGGGGGTCCCGCCAACCGGCGCGGCCCGATTCCCACCCCCGCCCAATCTCCGGTACCGGAGACTTCGGCGGGGGCGGGATTCACGGCGGCCAACGGCCATTCTCCGACCCGGCGGGGGGTCGGAGAATGACGCCCCTGATGCTTGAGTTAAAGAGTAGAGTTGCACTGTGTTAGTGTTTGTGTCCAAGTGTCCAACTACAATGCAGTAATGCAAGCAATACCTATATCTCTATTGCATAGTCAGGTTCCATGATCACAGCAATTTATTATTATTTAATGATAACGTTTAACTGCAACTTGAACAAATTATTCTCTTTTAGCCATCAGCCTAAGCAAAATTTGAAATAGTGACTGTTATTGTTGACTCAATGGATTGGAAGATTTTAGTTTGTCAGTTTTGGTTTGGCTGGCAATTAACTGCTTTGCAGCAAACCGCTCAGCTTAAAGCATTGTTACTTTTCTCGAACATATACTTAAATCATGAAACCGGAATATCTGTGAAATGTATGCCTTCTATTTGTTGGCAAAATTTTCGAGTGTCCATGAGAAGTTTTAAAGTTTTACTCCTGAGCCTGAAGGATTGAAGCTGAGCATTTGTTTTTAACACTTTCAACCACTCGAACTTGGCTGTTTTAAGAGCAGTTTTGTTCCGGGGTTTCATGGGAGCTGCTTCTGATGGTATGTTTACTGCAGTAGGAGAAATATGTGAGCTGAAACAGCTGTTGCAAGAGTACTAGCCAAAGGTTCTCGGGACTTGGTATAACTTGTTACACATGACAGGCGCACTCCGTTTCATATCTATCTTTGCAGGTGTCATAATATTTTATATTTGTTTTTGTTTCCTCCCATAAGTTGACTGAATTTGATTTGTCAAAATGGACATCTTGGAAGCCATTCTATATAATTTATACATGAAGCTACAACCCAAATTGTTGTCCCCGGGTCAGGTTTGCCAACTCGGGAGATTTCCCAGCTCAACAAACCCAACCTTTACAAATATCCATCAGCAGGTTAGATTTTTGGGTCAGTGAAGGCTGGCCGAAACAAGAGCCAGGGTGGGCAAGCCCAGAGCAAATGCACAGGCTGTCAGGTGCAGAGGGGGGCTGGGAGCATAGAACATAGAAAATACAGCACAGAACAGGCCCTTCGGCCCACGATGCTGTGCCGAACTTTTGTCCTAGATTAAGAACAAATTAATCTACACCCCATCATTCTACCGTAATCCATGTACCTATCCAATAGCCGCTTGAAGATCCCTAATGTTTCCGACTCAACTACTTCCACAGGCAGTGCATTCCACGCCCCCACTACTCTCTGGGTAAAGAACCTATCCTACACCCCATCATTCTACCATAATCCATGTACCTATCCAATAGCCGCTTGAAGATCCCTAATGTTTCCGACTCAACTACTTCCACAGGCAGTGCATTCCACGCCCCCACTACTCTCTGGGTAAAGAACCTATCTCTGATATCCCCCCTATATCTTCCACCATTCACCTTAAATTTATGTCCCCTTGTAATGGTTTGTTCTACCCGGGGAAAAAGTCTCTGACTGTCTACTCTATCTGTTCCCCTGGTCGTCTTATAAACCTCTATCAAGTCTCCCCTCATCCTTCTCCGCACTAACGAGAAAAGGCCCAGCTTAGGGAAATAGGAAATATTAAGCAAAAAAAAAAGACCACTGTCCATCTAGTTTGATGGAGAGGTGGGATACTCCTTTAGATATATGATTGTTGTAGGCATGAATGGGTGTGAAAAGTGTATAAACTCATTAACTGTCAGGCTTATTGGAACTGTCTTAAGCAACCAAATGAATCGCCAAAGACAACGGTCAGGCTGTCAAGGCATTTAAAACTCCTGACAAAATGTCCAGAATGTTAAAAAAAATAATTACTTGTTATTTCACTCTGTTGACATAAGGCTGAGAGAGCTGTCACTACTGGATTATGCTACATGACTGAGTTCACTACCTTGCATTATCAGAGTAAGATGCCTGACATTTCAAAGTTTGATTGACAGTTCCAAGTGCTGACAGACTCTGAAGTGGAACTATGAATTCCATTGCTAGTTTTTATATGGGATTATGCACTTGAATTAAAAGTTTTTTCTTATAAAGGAGTATGTAATTCAAGGAATGTTAATGTAGTCAATGGATTTTTATGAAGAAAAGTATTTTATTATAATAAATTCTGCAATAGACACTTAGAACTATGTTATTATTTAGTATCCACTTGGCTCCTGAGATCTGTCTATGGTGGATACTGGGTGAGTTGGCATGGTATGTGGAAGGGTGAAGCATGTTGGATGGGAGGCATAGTTTGACACAAATTGGCATGAGGCTACAAAAGGCCATGAATGGACAGAGGCATGGGGAGTGAGGGGTGAGGGTTATTAACCTTGCTCCCAGAGAACTCCCACCACCACGGAATGAAAACCCCAACTTCTGGGGCATGTTCTCCCGGGTCAGGTCTGTAAGCAGAAAAATGTCAGTGCTCTGCTGGGAGTGAAAATTCAGCCCAGTGTCTTCTTGTGCTTCTGGTGACCAACAGACAAGGCCTGCCTCTGTGCCCCAGCACAGTGTTTGAATTTTAAAAAAATGTTCCTCCAGTCTTCCCCCACCTCTCACACACTCCCTCTGTCCCATCCACGCCAATCTGGACAACCCGGTAGCACAGTGGTTAGCACGGTTGCTTCTCAGCTCCAGGGTCCCAGGTTCGATTCCTGCCTTGGGTCACTGTCTGTGTGGAGTCTGCACGTTCTCCCCTTGTCTGCGTGGGTTTCCTCCGTGTCCTCCGGTTTCCTCCCACGGTCCAAAGATGTGTAGGTTAGGTGGATTGGCCATGGGAAATTGCCCTTAGTGTCCAAAAAGGTGGGGTGGGGTTGCTGGGTTATGGGGATAGGGTGGAGGTGTCGGCTTGGGTAGGGTGCTCTTTCCAAGGGCCAGTGCAGACTCAGTGGGCCAAATGGCCTCCTTCAGCACTGTAAATTCTATGATTCAATGAACCCATGCCCCTATCACTCCCCATGCCGCCATGACAATCTATGGTTCCCAAATGGCCTATGCCAACTTAGTGCCCCTCTACCCATCCCCCTGGACCCCATACCGTCAATATCACATGAGTATCCCTATAACCAACCCAAATTTACCCATACCCCTAGACCAGCTCATACCAATCCATGCCTCCCACCCACCACCCTTTGCCCTTATCCACTCCATGTTAACTCACCGAGTATCCTTGGACAGTCCCTTGACAGCTTTTACACTTCCTGGATAGCTTTGAAAGGTTTGACAGCTTTGATATATTCTGCAAAGTTTAGGCAGGTTTGACAGCTGGACAGTGCCTTGGCAACTGGACAATTCCCTGACAGTTTTACAATTCCATTGATGGTGTGTGTGAAAAGTGCATAATTGTGTTCACTTTTAACAATCCCAAAATGTGCCTTACCTCCTCCAAAGGGTGCATTACCTCTCCCAAAGGGTGCATTACCCCTCCAAAAGGTGTCCCATGACCTATCCAAAGAGGTACCGTACCTCTCCAAAGGAGTATTCCGGGTATCCAAACAGATCCACCAACTTTAGACCTCCTCTTAACTGTTCTATTCTGCTCGATCCAAATTGCACACCCTGTTCTTCCAAAATGCCACTGCAGTGGATGCAGCTGATGATTTAATTCGCCATCGGCCTCCGTGAATAATGAATGCACGAACCCTGGCCTGGCTCCTGTCCCGCCCCCGCGAAGGAGGCAGGACTTAGACATTTTGGCCATAACTGGGATTTCCGCCGTGTTGGAGAGGCTCACTGGGCCGACATACCGACAAATGTGTTGGAAAAATAAAGCATCAGAGATTGATCTTAGACAAACGCTTACATTTAATTGCCCTAATATCATTGAATAGTCTTTTCATGCCAATTTAAGTGTTCAAACCATAAACTGGAAAAGAGGTGGATATCACATATATTACCATCTAATTTAGTTATTAGGATTTAATTTGAACCTTTGGAGGAGTGGAGGATGTGTGGGCTTTAGAGAGTTGCAGAAAAGATGTTTAAAGAATGATTCCAGGCATAGGAAATTTTAGCAATGCGGATAGATTGGAGAAGCTGGGTTGTTTTCATCGGAGGAGAGAAAGTTGAGAAGAGATTTATTAGAAGTTATCAAAATTGAAGGGCAGCACGGTGGCGCAGTGGTTAGCATTGCTGTCTCACGGCGCCGAGGTCCCAGGTTCGATCCCGGCTCTGGGTCACTGTCCGTGTGGAGTTTGCACATTCTCCCCGTGTTTGCGTGGGTTTCACCCCCACAACCCAAAGATGTGCAGGCTAGGTGGATTGGCCATGCTAAATTGCCCCTGAATTGGAAAAAATGAATTGGGTACTCTAAATTTATATTAAAAAAAATAAGTTATCAAAATTGTGACAGTCGCAACGTAGAGAGAATCTGCTCCCATTGACGTAAGGGTGGAGAACCAGAGGACACCGATTTAAGGTGGTTATAGAATAGGATAGAACATTACAGCCCAGTACTGGCCCTTCGGCCCTCGATGTTGCGCCGACCTGTGAAACCAATCTAAAACCCATCTACACTATTCCATTATCATCCATATGTTTATCCAATGACCATTTAAATGCCCTTAATGTTGGCTAGTCCACTACTGTTGCAGGCAGGGCATTCCACGCCCTTACTACTCTCTGAGTAAAGAACCGACCTCTGACATCTGTCCTATATCTATCTCCCCTCAATTTAAAGCTATGTCCCCTCGTGATAGCTATCACCATCCGACGAAAAAGGCTCTCACTGTCCACCCTATCTAATCCTCTGATCATCTTGTATGCCTCTATTAAGTCACCTCTTAACCTTCTCTCTAACGAAAACGGCCTCAAGTCCCTCAGCCTTTCCTCATAAGATCTTCCGTCCATACCGGGCAACATCCTGGTAAATCTCCTCTGCACCCTTTCCAATGCTTCCACATCCTTCCTATAAGCGGCGATCAGAACTGCACGCAATACTCCAAATGCGGCCGCACCAGAGTTTTGTACAGCTGCAACATGTTGGCAGAAGAATGGAGCAAGTGGTTAGGATCTGGAATTATATTATTAAGATTGTGGTGGAAGCAGATTCAGTCATTGCTTTCAAAGGAGAATTGGATAAGCACCTGCAGATACATGGACATGACTGGCCAAATTACCTCTTTCTCTGCCGTAACCATCCAGTGTTCTCTCATACAATTCTGTGACAACCTTTTTGTTACAGCCATGGCCAGCCAATATCCTATTTTCAATTGGCTTATATTTTCCAGTGGAATTCAGGACCAAAAAGGGTATATATTTCTTTCCGGTTATTTAAACCCATGGTGAATGTTGTACATTTGGTGCAGAGGTGATTTTAAAACAAAACTATGAATTTGTTTCTCATTAAAGTGAGGATGGTTGTTCTGGAGAACAGAACATTTTCCTTTGTCAACATGAGGTATTTGCTGGAGGATTGAAAATTCCCATTACTCTGCCCAACCATTTGCACTCAGCCTAAATCTAAGAAAAGCAGATGGATATTTTCTATTTCCGATTTCCTGCACAATCTATCCTGCGGCGTTGGAGTGACATTGCACATTGGTAAGGGAACTAGGAAGCAGTTTTGTGCTTCACCAGGTTTAAACCTGGTGCAGCCACAACACAGGTCTCCTTCTCTGGCCACGGGGGTAGTGTCACGAGGACTGGAGAACAGCTAATTTTGTTCTACTTTTCAAGAAGAGCAGTAGAGATAAACCAGGGAATTACAGACTGGTGAGTCTCACGTCAGAGGTAGGGAAACTATTGGAGAAAGGTCTGAAGGAGAGAATTAATCTCCACTTCGAAAGGCATGGGTTGAATAGGGATAGTCATCATGGCTTTGACAAGGTCCTACATGAGAGACTGATTGAGAAGGATATGGGACATGCAATTCCGGAAACTTGTTGAGATGGATCCGAAACTGGCTTAGTTATAGGGCACAAAGGGTGGTGGGGGAAGGCTTTGTTTGAGGAACTGGAGGCCGGTGTCCAGTTGTGTACCAGAGGTATCAGTGCTGAGTCCCTTATTGTTTGTTATATATAGAAATAATATGGACGAGAATGTGGGGGAATGACAAATAAGTTTGCAGATGACACCAAAATTGGTAGGGTGGTTAACATTGAAAAAGAGGGTGTTAGGTTACAGGAAGATATAAATGGGTTGGTCAGATGGGCAGGGCAGTGGCAGATGGTATTTTACCCTGATTAGTGTGAGGTGATGCACTTTGGAAGAAGGAACAGGTTAAGGGAGTATATATTGAATAGCAAGACATTAGGAAGCTCAGAGGAACAGATGGTTCTTGGGGTAATTGTTCACAGCGGCAGAGCAGACGAATAGGGTAGTTAAGAACACATATGGGACACTTGCCTTCATCAATTGTGGCACAGAATATTAGAGGAAGGAGGTTATGTTGGAACTGTACAGAATGTTGCTTAGGCCACAAGTGGAGTACTGTGTGCAGTTCTGGTCACATTATTATAGGAAGGAGGTGATTACACAGGATGAGGTACAGAGGAGATTCACCAGGATGTTGCCCAGGATGGAGCCTCTGAGCTATAAGGAGAGACTGGATAGGCTTGGATTATTTTCTTTAAAGCAGAGAAGGCCGAGGGGCGATATGATTGAGGTGTATGAGATTATAAGGGGTTTGGACAGGGAAAATAGGAAGCAGTTATTCCCTCTGGTTGGTGGAGTCAATCACAAGGTGGCATAGTTTTCGGGTGAGGGGTGGGAGATTCGGAGGGGATTTGAGAAAAATAAAATTCACTCGGAGGATAGTGAAGACTGGAATGCACTGCCTGGAAGATAATGAAGATCTGGAATGCACTGCCTGGAAGGTAATGAAGATCTGGAATGCACTGCCTGGAAGGTAGTGAAGATCTGGAATGCACTGCCTGGAAGGTAGCGAAGGCTGGAATGCACTGCCTGGAAGATAGTGAAGATCTGGAATGCACTGCCTGGAAGGTAGTGAAGGCTAGAATGCACTGCCTGGAAGATAGTGAAGATCTGGAATGCATTGCCTGGAAGGTAGTGAAGGCTGGATTACACTGCCTGGAAGGTAGTGAAGATCTGGAATGCACTGCCTGGAAGGTAGTGAAGGCTGGAATGCACTGCCTGGAAGGTAGTGAAGATCTGGAATGCACTGCCTGGAAGGTAGTGAAGGCTGGAATACACTGCCTGGAAGGTAGTGAAGAACTGGAATGCACTGCCTGGAAGGTACTGAAGATCTGGAAGGCACTGCCTGGAAGGTAGTGAAGGCTGGAATGCACTGCCTGGAAGGTAGTGAAGATCTGGAAGGCACTGCCTGGAAGGTAGTGAAGGCTGGAATACACTGCCTGGAAGGTAGTGAAGAACTGGAATGCACTGCCTGGAAGGTAGTGAAGATCTGGAAGGCACTGCCTGGAAGGTCGTGAAGGCTGGAATACACTGCCTGGAAGGTAGTGAAGAACTGGAATGCACTGCCTGGAAGGTAGTGAAGATCTGGAAGGCACTGCCTGGAAGGTAGTGAAGGCTGGAATGCACTGCTTGGAAGGTAGTGAAGAACTGGAATGCACTGCCTGGAAGGTAGTGAAGGCTGGAATGCACTGCCTGGAAGGTAGTGAAGGCTGGAATGCACTGCCTGGAAGGTAGCGGAGGCTGGAATGCACTGCCTTGAAGGTAGTGAAGATCTGGAATGCACTGCCTGGAAGGTAATGAAAATCTGGAATGCACTGCCTGGAAGGTAGTGGAGGCTGGAATGCACTGCCTGGAAGGTAGTGGAGGCTGGAATGCACTGCCTTGAAGGTAGTGAAGATCTGGAATGCACTGCCTTGAAGGTAGTGAAGATCTGGAATGCACTAAGGTAGTGGAGATCTGGAATGCACTGCCTGGAAGGTAGTGGAGATTGGAAACTTCACAATCTTAAAGCATTTGGATGAGCACTTGAAACATCATCACATTCAAGGATATGGGACAAGTGCTGGTAAGTGTGATTCGCCCAAGATTAGGGGTAGTTATTGTCGGTGCAGAGTCGATGGGCCGTAGGGCCTTTTCTGTGCTGTACGACTCTGTGACTCTATGAATTAAATGCCAAAGAGTGGAAGCAGCATGCTACATCCCACAACCAATTGATCAGATCAAAGCTCTGCAGTCCTGCCACATCCAGTTGTGAATGGTGGTGAACAGTTAAATAACTGACTGGAGGATGAGGTTCAGCAAATATTCTCATCTTCAATGATATGGAAGTCAAGCACATCAGTGCAAAAAACAAGGCTGAAGAATTTTCCATAAGTGGTTTTTGGATGATCCAACTCAACCTCCTCCTGAGGTCCCAGCCATTATAGGTGCCAGACTTCAGCCAATTCGATTCACTCCATGTGACATCAAAAAGCAGCATAAGACACCGGATACCACAAAGGCTATGGGCCCCAACAACATTCCAACAGAAATACTAAAGACTTATTCTCCAGAACTAGCCGCATCCTGATACCAGAACCCCGTGATCTTAGGACACGACCAGAACATGTGCACATGATTCGCCGGCCCCCTTCCACAATGCTCACACTCATCCCCCACTCCCAAAAACAACCCTCTCATCCTAGACTTTGTCAAGTGGCCCTATCATAGAATTTACAGTGCAGAAGGAGGCCATTCGGCCCATCGAGTCTGCACCGGCTCTTGGAAAGAGCACCCTACCCAAGGTCAACACCGCCACCCTATCCCCATAACCCAGTAACCCCACCCAACACTAAGGGCAATTTTGGACACTAAGGGTAATTTATCATGGCCAATCCACATAACCTGCACATCTTTGGACTGTGGGAGGAAACCGGAGCACCCGGAGGAAACGCACGCACACACGGGGAGGATGTGCAGACTCCGCACAGACAGTGACCCAAGCTGGAATCGAACCTGGGACCCTGGAGCTGTGAAGCAATTGTGCTATCCACAAGGCTACCGTGCTGCCCTAATGCATAGACCTTCAATGGTATCATCCCGAATCTCGCACATGAAGTTGTCGCATTTACCCACACCCCATCCTCCAATTCCAACCACAACTCCTCCTCCCACTTGACCATAAACCCCTCCATCAACACTAGGTCCTCTGTCATAATCCTACCATTAATCCCGGAGTACTCCCCTCCTCCATCCCTGCCAGGGACAGAACCGTCTCCAAAATGAGGACGGCGACACCACAGGGAATGTCGGAAAGATCTTGGGCGGGATTCTCCGACCCCCCACCGGGCCGGACAATTGCCGGGGTGCGACGTGAATCCCGCCCCGACGCTGGCTGCCGGATTCTCCGGCGCCGGTTTTCCGGCGTGGGCGGGAATCACGCCGTGCCGGTTGGGGGGCTGTTGGCAGCGGCTCTCTCCGGTGATTCTCCGGCCCGCGATGGGCCAAGTGGCCGCCCGTTTTCGGCCAGGCCCGCCGACGTAAATTAGACTAGGTCCTTACCAGCGGGACCTGCGAAGTCCCCGGGGGGCCCCCACACAGTGGCCTGGCCCGCGATCGGGGCCCACCGATCTGCGGGCGGGCCTGTGCCTTGGGGGCACTCTTTCCCTCCACGGCGGCCGGTGTGATGGTCCGCCATGGCCGGCGTGGAGAAGAAACCCTCTGTGCATGCACTGGGATGACGCCAGCACACGCTGGCGCTCCCGCGCATGCGCCAACTCGCGCCGGCCGGTGGAGGCCCTTCGGCGCCGGCTGGAGCGGCGCCAACCCTGCCTGCGCCGGCCTAGCCTTTGAAGGTGCAGAGGATTCCGCATCTTCTGGGCGTCCCGACGTGTCCATGTGTGTGGGGGATGACATTGCCCATGGGTGGGGGGTGCTCACTTCCAGATCGGGGCACCCTTTGAAATTGGCTCCCCAGTGCTAAAAGAAATTCTAAGGGCACGATTCACCGATCGCGGGACGAAGTGTCCGCGTCGTCGTGAACGCCGTCGCGATTCACGACGGCGCGAAACAGGCGCGGGCAATAGGGATTCTTGGCCCCACAGGGGGCCAGCACGGTGCTGGAGCGGTTCAAGCCGCTCCAGCCTTACAAAACAGGCGTGGACTGGGGGCGGCGCCAACCCGGTTGCGGCGATTATCCGGCCCGGTGTGGGGCTGGGAGAATCCCGTCCTAAATATGGGCTAAACCGGTGAGAAATTCCCCATGGCCCAAAAAAGTGACTCATGTCATTGAATAGCGGTGCGGAATCCGGCAGCAGTGCAAGCGGGAAACTCCCTTAAAAGCTAATGGGCTGGATTCTCCGCAGCCACGCGGCAAAATCGTGTTTGGCACGGGGGCGGAGAATCAATGTTTATGATGGAATCAGACCCGGTGCCATTCCGGCGATTCTCCGGGCCCCGAATAACCGCGCATCCGCGATTTACGCTGCGCGGCTGGGGGGCCATGGCCAGAGGCCTGCCCAGCGATACTCCGCTTCCAGCAGGCTGAGTACCCGACGGCGTGGTTCTAACCACGCATGGCCGGTCGTGAACCTCACGTGGCGGTCGCGGACTCTGGTGGGGGGGCGGGGGATCGGGCACCGGGGGGGGTCCGAAGGTCAGCGATCGGACCGTTCCGATGAAGGAGCGCCCGGCCGATTGGGGGGGCCTCGTTTGTTGGTGTTGGTCCACGGTCCAAGTCTGCCATGGCATTCGGCGCGACCGCTGGAGGCCACCGCTGTGTGCATGCGCGGTCTTGGAACCGGAAGTGCGGGGTCTCGTTCGTGCAGCGAAAGCTACGTGAAGCACTCCGGGTCCCTGTCAGCCCTTTCACGGTAAGTGAATTGTTATTTATTTTTTGCAGGAAACTGGGGAGTGCAATGCCAGTGTTTTTACGTCTGCGTGGGGACATGGCTCAATTTTCGGAGAATCCAGCCCTATATCTCAGTTGCTGGGTCGAAATCCTGGAACTCCCTTCCTAATATCACTGTGAATGTACCTCACTACCTGTTGCTGGCGCCAGTGGGAAAGCTGGCTTTGAGCAGTGCGCACTCACCAGAGACCCAGGACCATCATGGAACCCTATACTAAAAGTGTATGAAGCTGGAATGGGGTTCGGAGGAGTCTGGAGGAGGGAGGGGATTTGGAGGAAAGAGCAGGGGGTGACTTTGAGGGTTCCATCTGTAAAATGTGCAGTCCCTTGATTGGACACAATGTTGCTGACTTTACAGGGAAGTCTTTGTAGGATGCGGTAAAGCTGTGCAGCCTGAATTTAATCCCTGAGCGTCCACTGAATTGCAGTGGGCTCAGGGATACCGGGGCGGGATTCTCTCACCCCGGGGCCGGGCCGGAGAATCGCCAAAAAAGCTGAGTCCCGCCGCCGCCGTTCACACCTGCTCTTACCCGGCGGGACCTCAGTGTGGATGCATCCACGGCGGCCTGGTGGGGGAAGAGGGGGGTCCGACCCCGGGGGGGCCCCTCCGCTGTGGCCTGGCCCGCGATCGGGGCCTACCGATCGGCGGGCCCGCCTCTCAGGCTGGGGGCCTCTTTTGTTCCACGCCGGCCCCTGTAGCCGTACGCCATGTTGCGTCGGGGCCGGCGCGGAGAAGGGAGCCACCGCGCTTGCGCACGTTGGAGCCGGTCCCACTGCGCATGCGCAGACTTGCGGCGCCCATCTGACGGCGGGGATCTGCAGCTGGAGCCTCGTGGGTCGCTCCAGTGCCGTGCTGGCCCCCTGTAGGGGTCCGAATTTTTGCTCCTGAGGGCATGTTGACGCCGTCGAGAAATGTGACGGCGTTTACGATGGCGTGAACACTTAGCCTTAGGATCACAGAATCCCGTCCAAGGTATCCTCAATGATCCTAATTGATGGTCAGCAATCCCACGTCAGCCCTTACGTCCTCCGACTTAATCAGGGGAGATTGTGCTGCCACAAGGAGACTGATGCGAGGCCTCTCCCAGGGTTACGTGGAATCGGCCATCATGTTTCTTAATGTCACGTGCTGAATTGTTCCTCTCAATGAAGCAGCAATCAGAAGAAATCAACCAGCAGCCCTTCAAGCGACTCTAAATAGTGCTGGTCGGGGATTTTGTTTACCTGTTGTTAAATGGATGTTCTCTTGTGCAATGTTCAGAGGCTATTATCTGGAGAGTTGTTCCAAAATGACAGAGCTGGCATCAAATCCGCATTTTGCTGATTGACTTCATGGCCTGCCTTCATTGCATATTTCTGGCAGTTGTTCACGACCCATAGGAGCATGGTATCCAGTGCAATTTACTCTAAACATGTGTAAGCATGATGTTTGCCATTTTGGAGCACTAAAGGCATTCATACTCCCAAACATTTGGATGCAGAATCCGTGATGGGTTTCAAAGGGAATTGGCAATTATTAATTTTTTTAAAAGGTTGGGGCAGGCATGGTAATGAGACAAATGGATAGTTTTTTACAGAGGTGATGGAGACATGATGGATGGAATGGACTGTCCTGTAAAATTCTGTCATTTGTTGTACAGAATTGGTGCAAAGTGGTTGATGCATGATCAATCACTACTGAAGCGAGATTGTAGTCCAATTGAAGGCTTTAATGAAAAGTAGTTACCCCAGCAGCTCCGGTACAGAATGACTGCTGTGGGTGAAACACAGACTCTTATGCTCCACCTGCTGGGTGGAACCAGTAGGCAGGTTCTACCACTCATACTACAGTATAAGGTACATCTCACCTAGGTACAGCGATACCTCTAATATAGCCTACCACATTGGTTTTACTGCTTGAAAACTTACAAAGTAGAAATCAAGAAATCAAATGTAAAGAATGATCTTCCATTCATTTAACCTCACAGTGTTCCAATGTAATGCTTTATGTTTGAAATGCAGACATTGTTTATTTTGAGACAAAATTAACAATCAATCAGTTCCAACATCGCCGCGCAAACAGTAATGAGATGAATTAACCAGTTTCTCTGGTGTTGGTTGCTGCATGATAGTTCGCTGGAAAACCTCTTTGATGCATCATGGGAAATTGCACAGCCTTGTGACTCACCTCTCCAGTTATAACCCTTTGTGCGCGATCTACAGTCTGTTCACGCCGGCGGGATATTCCGGTCCCACTCCGGCGCAAAGGTTTCCCTCGGGGGTGCAATCATCGGGATTCACCAACCAAAACTGAACATTTTGTAAGATGCAATCGGACCAGAACACTACATCGGTTTGGTTGCAATATTCTGACTTGTGACTATTTTGGCTATGCTATTCAACGTCTTTGTCTTTGTTGATTGCTGCTGAGCATTGATTGGACATGTTCACTCAATAATGGGAGTATCAATGTGAAGCAAAACTAAACCAATGCTGCAATTGTAGTGCAACTGCTTCCTCTAAAAACATGCCTTGGGAAACAGTCCTTCTGTCTCAGGGGTTTTATTATTTTTCAGTCCTTTAATTGTATTTTTATTCTGCTTCACTAATTTAATCTTGGAATGCACAAACAGTTTTTGATGCTGGATGATATATTGTTAGTATCTGTGCTGCCCTTAAAGGGACAATCACCACATATCCTTTATAGTTGAATAATATATTTTATATTATAATAGATTGAACAATATAACACATCTCAAAAATCAGATAGTGGTAGGCAAGTACGGTTTAGTGTGACAGAAAGTAAGTCTTCTTGCATTTATATAGAGTTTCCAATGCTTTTCAGGTAATGAAGTACTGCGTGTTTGCTGATACTACTGTCTGCATTTATGGAGTCAGCATTTGGGTTGTGCATTTTAGCCTTAGGAATGACACTTTCAAATTGAAATTAAACCTGTATTTCAATTCTTTCACAGAAAAGTGGGCTAGGATTTTAGGACCTCCCACTTTGTGGGATGTTACAGTTCCGGAGTTGGGATGGCATACTGTATTGCTGTAAAATCCTGGCCATGGAATTGGTATCCGAATAATCAGGAAAAAGAAGAAAAGGCTTCTCAATTGCTCTCAGTGATATGAGAATTGTGGGAATGAAATCACATAAATTTGGACATTTAGGACTTAAATTGAGATGGACATGAGGGAGAGTGGGAGAAAGTGCTGAAAAGGTGACTGAGAGCACTTAGGATTAGAAATAGAAAGAAAGCAAGCCGAGACGTGAAAGAACAGAAAATATTTACTGTTAAGAATGATTCCTGATATTTTGGTCAGTGTATTTTGTTTAAATAAATACTGGAATTGTTGCTTGTTTTTAATTCGGTAAATTTAAAAAAATTGGTTTATTAAATCTATATGTTCCATCTTGGTGTGAATTCATTAACTTTTAATTAGACAATGAATTTAATTATAAAGTTAATTATTTAATCGGTTAAGTTATTAGGCTGTACTAAGGATTATTTAATACCGATATACTGAGAATAAAATGTGTATAACCTGAAGGATTATTGAATATAGCGGCCGTAGCAAATGATTGAGTATGTTTACCATTTAGTATCAGTTTGATAGGATGGCACCCGGTTTATATTTAATATCACTGAACCATAAAGTCATGTACCATCTGTAGCCACAGAATGAAGCTCATAAGCACACAAATAGACATTGGGAAGTGCAATGAACATTCTGCACAATATATTGTACACCTAATGGAAAATATTAGTTTTGTAAGATGTGATATAATCTTAAAATTATGAGGAGTTGCTCTATCACAATGTATGGTGCAGTGTTTGTAGAGAAAAGTACCTGAAATTTAATTCATAATAAAAGGTAATTTACTTCCAGTGAAATCAGGGTGAAGTCGAATGAGCTTTAACTGTAATATGAATACTAGATTACATGACATTCAGATCATTGTATTTCTTATTATATGTATGATACCTTATTTAACATATTATGGCATGTTTGAATTTCTCTGTTTTGCACCAGCTATTACAGGCATGCAAGAAAACTTATCACAGGGAAATTAATAATTCTCATCGTTATTATAGCTTCATCTAAAAATTATTTGCAGTTTATACCTGGAAAAATGTCTGTGTACATTATTTTAATTCTGTAATCTTTTCTCAAAAAGAATCTTGAGATGGTTATAGTATTCGTGACCTGGTCGTTAATCACAATATGTTCTTAACTTTGTTGTACTTTCTTAATAATGCAGCTACTCGTTGTGCGTGGTATATGGTGGATTTTATGTTTCAGTCAGCAAGTTTCTGACATATACAGGAACCCATCAGTACGTTGAGAGTCTCCAATTTCGGCTATTGAAAAATCCATGCAGGCAGAGTTCCTGTTCGATGAATGGTTGGAGGTTCCTAAACCTTGATTCTAACAAATTATTATGTGGGATTACTTCCCACATTATTAAGCCCAGCGAACTAAGAAACAAATTTGCTAGAATGAAGGTTTAGGAACCTCCAAATATACACTGTTGCACTACTGGAGACTAGCCCACACCATTGATAGGCTTCCCAGTGATGACTCTCCAGGATTCTTCTGGAGTCTCTAGGAATGAAAGATTAATTTCCTGAACGTTAAAGCAATCAATGATAAAAATCATTAGAGTATTACAAAATTCGTGCTTTAAAACATTTTGTTTAAAGAATTTAGTGTATTTATTAAAATATTGGAAATTGGGGAGAAAAGTTGTTTAATTGACCAAGATATTTGGAGGCAGGGGATCATAGGATGAAACCTCCAGGGATACATCCAGTCAGAGTTTGCTTCCTGCTGTTGATCTGGCCATGAGTATTCTGAATTTTGGTTAACTGGTTACCAAATCTATTTTAAGTCAACTGGAAGGAATCCTTGCTCTCCCTAACTTCACCTCTCAGGTCCCATTAATGGTCTTGTGTAGCAGGTCAACTGTCAAGCATCCCGGAGTTTATGGATCTTCCTGATTCATGGAATTGATTCTAAATCTGCCACTGAATGTTAGCTTGGTTCCAGTCTTCTGCTGCCATGCTTGCCATTTTGAAGCCATCTCACCCCAAAGGGATATCACAAGGGACATCACAATGGTGAACTGCATTGCCCAATGAAAAGTATCTTTGTTTTTCTTGTTGAGCTGGGCTGAATCTATCACATGCTGATTTAACAAAAGCCTTTCTCCTGGCAGACTGATAATGGCCCTAATAAATGTCAGATATTGGTGCTTTGATCTTTATTGGCGCTTTGATCTTTTTTGATGATTTTTGATGACTATGCTTTCTCAACACTATTTAAACTTTTTCAGTCACAAGGCTGGGTGGAAGTTGTAACTTATCTATCAATTCCAATGTTTAATATCATGATTACCTGAAGATTATTGAGTTTCTAAAAAATAACTCTGTGACTCATTTCCTTCGCTTTCACACATTCAACCTTTTGTTTGTAAACTTTTGACAGAATCATATTCACCTAATTGTGAATAAATGTGACCTTCCCAGTATTACCCACCTCACAAGAACAAATACCAAAACATGATTTGACATTGTACTTATTGGAATTCTCCCAGTCAGCTGCTTGTTTGACCGTATGGCCTGAATATTCAGGATGGCGAGCGCTCAGCGTCCGTCATACAGAGAGTCAGTAGGGAATGTGTCCCCACTGACGGTAACAGACTCACTGCCATTTTACACTCAAATGAGCATTGATTGGACTTCCGCCGCACTTGGATCTCGCGAGGTGTTGCGAGCTGGTTATTTCCTGGGAGCGTGATCTCCCGGCTTCTATTGGCCACGCTATGCCGCGGTGAGCTGCTTTTCGGGCGCAACGTGGCCATAGAATCGCACCCGAATCATCGAATGAGACAGTCCAAAAAGGAATGCTTTCAACCCATCTCGCATGTGTGGCTCTTTGAAAGAGCTATCCATTGGTTTTGTAACCCCACTCTTTTCATATAGATCTGCAAATTGTTCCCCTTTGAAAGTGATGATTGAATCTGCTTCCACCACCCTGTCAGGCACCAGATCATAGCAAGTAACCTGTTTTTAAAATTTTTATCTGTGTTACATCTGGCTAATTACCTTAAACCTGTGTAGCCATCTGGGATGGCCACTTACAAAGGGAAACATGGCGACTTGCAAAGAATCACGGGAAATATGGCCAATGCAGGATCCACATGAATTCAGAGCTTAAGTGTATATTTGCCACCAGATAACCAGACAATATCGAAACCCCCAGCCGATTTGCATTCTAATGGCCCATTTCCCCAGAACAAAAGACTTGTACTCAGGTATCAGATACAGATCCAGACTCATCGGCGCCACTTCCTTCACCCAGGAAGCCCAAACAGCCAAGGTCAATGACCGCTCAGGACACGGCCAACCATCAAGGCACCCGCCCCTTTATTGGCTAAAATCGAAGGCAGTAATCGAAGCCTGCTGAATTATTGGGTCCAAAGCTAAGGACTGCCCAAAAGAGCGCGAAACCCCCGAAGGATAAAAAGAGACACTACCATGTGTTCGGTCTCTTTTGGCCCCGGCGCACCGGCACTCTCTTGGCCCCGGCTTGTGCCCAAAACCAATTGCAGCACCACGACCAGAAGAAAGTTCAAGACCAACGATCGCTACTAAACGGATGAGCCCAGCAGAAATGAAGTCACTTCTCCAGACCCAGCCACGCAAGATCTGAACTTCAGGCACCACTGCATAAAGCTGGGTGCCTGAAGTTAAGTACAGGTTGTTGTAGTGTTAGGTGTAATTTAGCTTGTAGTGTTTTATGTTGCATGTCAAAGTAATTCTTGTGTAAATAAACTATCATTGAACTTGAACTAACTAACTGGTTGTTGGGACTTTGATCGATATCCGGCTAAACCTTGTGGTGGTATCATCTGATAACTGGCGACTCTGAAAGCAATACCATCATTAATAACTGTCATATTAGTATCCAGTTAAAAAGAGCAAGATTATTGGCGTCTCCGGTGCAGAATTGGCAACACCTGTCTCCTCTGATTACTAACCCGTCTGCTACTGAAAACAGTTCCTCCTTAGTATTGCATTACGACCCATTATGACTTTGTAAATCTCTCTCAAATCTCCCCTCAACTATGTCTCCTTGTTGCCATTTTTTGGGAAAACTCTGCCCATATTATTTAGAAGAATGATACAGGATTTTAAGATATTGTGGCATTTTTAAATAGGCTATTATAATTTATTTTCTCCCCATTGTATCACTTTTGTCAGTTGCCTTCACATATGTAGGTACATCGGGTGGGTCGAAACAATTTGTAGTAAGAAAACTGGTGTTAAATTTTGAAACGTATTTGGAAGATGGCGGGCGTGATTCTCCGATCACGGGACAGAGTGTCCGCGCCGTCGAGAACGGCGTCACGTTCCACGACGGCGCGAAACGGGCACTAGAGATTCTGGCCCCCGCCAGCACGGCGCTGGAGCGGTTCACGCATTTGGGCAGCGCCAATCCGTGAATGCGCGGGGGACTTCTTCAAGGCGCTGGCCGCGACGCAACATGGCGTGGGGGTTCAGGGGCCGGCCGCGTAATAGAATAGGGTCGGGGCTGGAGAGGCCGGCCAGCTGATCGGTGGGCCCCGATCGCGGGCTAGATCCCATCGGAGGCCCTCCCCGGTGAAGGAGCGCCTCTCCCCCCCCCCCACACAGGCCGCTCCCCGACCCTGCGCACAGAGTTCCCGCCGGCTGTGAGCAGGTGTGGACGGCGCCGGCGGGACTCTGCCGTTTCCTCATGGCTGCTCGGCCCATCAAGGCGGAGAATCGGCGGCCTGGCTCCTCGGAGAATCGCCTGCCAGTGTCGGACCGGCGCCGTGGGAAAAAATAGCGCGAACTGCGATTCTCCCATATGGCGTGGCATGGGAGAATCACGCCCGGCATTTTCTAAAGTCATCTTAAAATTTGTATCATAGAAACATAGGAACAGGAGGAGATCATTCGGCCCTTCGAGCCTGCTCCGCCATTCATTTTGATCATGGCTGATCAAGTTCAATACCTTGAACCCGTCTTCCCTCCCCCTCCCTTGATTCCTTTAGCCCAAGAGCTATATCTAATTCCTTCTTGAAATTACACAATGTTTTGTCCTCAGTTACTTTTTGTCGCAGCAAATTCTACAGATTCACCCCTCTCCGGGTGAAGAAATTCCTTCTCATCTCAGTCCTAAAAGGTTTACCCCTTATCCTCAAACTATGACTCCTAGTTCTGGGCTCCAACACCATTGGGAATATTCTTTTTGAATCGACCCTGTCTAATCCTGTATAATTTTGTAAGTTTCTATGAGATCCCTTCTCACCGTTCTGAACTCCAATGAATATAATCCTAACCCATTTAGCCTCTCCTCATATGACAATCCCGCCATCCCGGGAATCAGCCTGGTAAACCTTTGCTACACTTCCTCCACAGCAAGAACGTCCATCCCCAGGTAAGGATACCAAAACTGCACGCAGTACTCCAGGTGTGGTCTCACCAATGCCCGATACAATTGCAAACGGAGTAAAAGTAAGAACGTAGTTTTATTTACAAACATATATTTACCCTTTGGGCAGGCCCCCAACGGGTAACTCTCTGGTTGGTGTCTTACTGGAAAACTTTATATACTCTGGGTAATTGAGATATACTGCCCCTGGTGGGGAGCTCGCATTCCACAAGGAGCATGTGGGAAGCCAAGCATTCCCACCCTCTATGCCCCGTGACATTCACTGTCAGTGTCCTTTATTTCTTTTTGACATTTATTTATGCTCAAAGCGAAAAAAATACATTAGGAGTCTTAAGTTTAAATTGTTGTTTTTTTCAGATATAGACCATGGCAGCCAGAGGATTATAAGAGCTTTCTGCTGATTTAGTTTTATTTTCTTTGATGAACAAAGGCTAGGATTCTGTTGGGACTTGGGCATCTTGCCTACCTGTTGGCGAACCAGCGGGGAACCCACTGTAAGTTCCATGGGGATGGCTCAACGGAACCACTTCCCCTGCAGGCGCTTAAGTGCGCCACCATCGCACCTCCCTACAATTGAGGTCCCTGGTGGTATATGTCCAACCCGCTGAGAGCTGCTGGCCATTAAGAGGCCAAAGAGAGCTTCTGGCGGCAATGCCCACCAGGATCATTGTAGGACCCCCAGACTAAAGGTGAGTGAGGACAGAGCTTAAGGGGTGAGGGTCGTGGGAGTGACGGAAGGGCAGGAGTGTGGTTTTCTGCAGGCAAATCTGTGGGTTAATGCTGGGTTCATTGATTAGGCACAGAGGCCAACATGGTTTTCTGAGAGAGTGGGAAAACCATTGGGCCGCTCTTTTAATCCCTGAGCCACCATTGAATTGGGGTGGGTTATGAGATTGAGGGCCCGATTTAACTAAAAGGGAACAAAGTCTCTTAGCGAGCGCATTTAGCCCTGTGTTTCTGGCGCTCCCAGAGCCAAAGAAACACATGGCTATAAACACCACGTGAGTTAGGTAAGGGGCTTCAGCGGGGAACGCGCTGCCGCGGCCCGTTTTGTGCACTGAGGAGCTCCACTCGCCAGAATTCATCAGTGCAGCGAGAGATCAGGATACCATTTTTAAATGGCGTCCAGGTCTCCGAGGCCCCAGATGCGACCCCTGACCCCACCCCCAGCCCCAAAGTACTATCGGAGGGTTCCCACCCGCAACCCCCCCCAAAACCTGCGCAGGGCACCTTTGGCCCAAATTCCAACGCACAAAAAAATGTGGGCTTGACACATTGGCAGTGTCGACATGGCACTGCCACCTGGGCATCTTGGTGGTACCAGGCTGGCAGTGCCAGGATGCATGAATGGCACCAGCAGTGCCAGGGAACCACCCTGTCCAAAGGGTATGCACCTAGGGGCCTCCGATCCCCTGGCTCATCCAAGGTCTCCAAGGCGAAGGAGATTGATCCCACAGCTCGGGTAACTCGGGAATGTGCACATTAAAGTGAGACTAGCTCTAAAATGCAAATTTGCTAAAACGTGATCATGGGTGACAGCCTGGCACTGCCAAGGTGCCCAGGTGGCACTGCCAGCTGGGGAGCGACTAGGAGGTGGGCCATGGTGTCCTGATGGCCGGGCATGGACCACAATCGGAACCTGCAAGGCAGCCATGTGGCTGTTCATGCCACTGACTTCCCACTGGGAACTTAGTGCCACGGGCCATATGGGTACCCCCAGGCCACCCCTCCTATGTACCCTTCTGGCCTCAGCCGACTCATCAACAGGTTGGGCGTGCTCCAGTACAACCAGTGCCATCATCCTGGCTGGGATGAGGGTCGGCATACATTGGAATTGTGCAGGTTCTACATGGTGCTGGTGCTAGCCCATTAACAAAACCTGAATCGCTCTGGGACTGGCGCTACTTTTGTCCATACAGAATACTTGCGATTCAGCCCCGGCGTCAGCACTTAGGCCGGGATTCTCCCACAATTGGCGGGCCGGCCCGACGCTGGTGCTAAGAGCGGCACGAACCATTCCGGCGTTGGGCTGCCCGGAAGTTGAGGAATCCTCCGCACTTCCGGGGGCTAGGCCGGTGCCGGTGGGGTTGGTGCCGCGCCAACCGGTGCCGAAGGGCCGCCGTGGGCCGGTGCGAGTTGGTGCATGCGCAGGACCACCGGCGTGTTCTGGCGCATGCGCAGGGGGTTTCTTCTCTGCGCTGGCTATGGTGGAACCCTACAGAGGCCGGTGTGTAGGGAAAGAGTGCCCCCATGGCCCAGGCCCGCCCGCAGATCGGTGGACCCCGATCGTGGGTCAGGCCACCGTGCGGGCTCCCCCCCCCCCCCCCACCCCCTCGAGGACTCCGCTAGCCGCCCTCCAAGCCAGGTCCCGCCAGGATGAACCATGTCCATTTCATGCCGGTGGGACTGGCCGAAAACGGGCCGCCGTTCGGCCCATCGGGGCCTGGAGAATTGCCGGGAGGGCCGCTGCCAACGGCCCCAGACTGGCGCGGCGTGATCCCGGCCCGAAAACTGGCGCCAGAGTATTTGGCAGCCAGCGTCCGAGCGGCGGGGCGGGATTCACGCCGCCCCCCGACGATTCTCCGACCCAGCGGGGGGTCGGAGAATCCTGCCTTTAGTCTCTCAAACGGAGAATTTTCCCCTATAGCAATTGAGTTGAATGTGGGTAAGTCAGAAGCTATCCACTTTGGCTCTGAGAAACACAAATCATTTTGCATTCTTAATAGCGAAAGGAGCAGCAAAGGCATTAATGTGTTTATGTATACCAATCATGAAAAGCTAGTGCATTTGCTGGCTCGCAGCATTTTGGCTTTTGTCTTGAAGGAGTTGGAATACAAAACTATGGAAGTGATGCTTTTGCTGTACAGAGCCGTAGTCCAATTCCATCTGGAATATTGTATTCAGCCTTGGGCAACAAACGGCAGGAAGGATGAAAGCAAAATGCTGCAGATTTTGGAAATCTGAAATAAAAACAGAAAATACTGGAAAACCTCAACAGGTCTGACAGCATCTGTGGTGAGGGAAACAGAGTTAACATGTCAAGTCCTTATGACTCTCCTACAGAACTGAAGACGGATAGAAATGTGATTAATTATATAGTTGGAGACACGGATGGAGGAGGTGAGGCAGATCAGAAGGTCTAAAAGTAGGTTTGCTTACTTGACCTATCGGGACTCAGCATGACAGATAACTAAGAACTTTGAACTTATTTATTCAGCTTATATTCTACAGAGCACTGCTGCTAATTATTTTTATAACCACCAGCTAAAACATACAGTTTATACTTTAGGGCTTCACGGTAGCACAGTGGTTAGCATTGTTGCTTCACAGCACCAGAGTCCCAGGTTCGATTCCCGGCTTGGGTCACTATCTGTGCAGAGTCTGCATGTTCTCCCCGTGTCTGCGTGGGTTTCCTCCGGGTGCTCAGGCTTCCTCCCACAAGTCCTGAAAGACATGCTGTTAGGTAATTTGGACATTCTGAATTCTCCCTCCGTGTACCCGAACAGGCGCCGGAATATGGCGACTAGGGGCTTTTCACAGTAACTTCATTGCAGTGTTAATGTAAGCCTACTTGTGACAATAAAGATTATTATTATTATTATAAAGCTGATGACATAAGGAATCAATGGATATCTAATGGCTGAAAAACTGATACATGATTAAACTTTTTCATGATACCATGCAAGAAAATGAGTTATTTATGCACAATAACACTTTTTCATTGTTCAATGGACATGGCTGCCCTATTGACAAGGTCAGTAATAGTCAATTACAAAAATAATTGCCTGATAAAGCCTTAATTATTATTTATGGTGTATGTAAACATAGAAATTTGAACCAAAATGTCAGTTGGTATTTGTGTAACAAAATAAATTGGGTAATAATGTTCCTTTGGAATAACACTGAAGTCTTTTGAATGAGTAGGACTATTTTATAGCTGAGGCCAATTATTTTTTTAATTTGTCAAAACATTTGAGTCAAATGTAAAACTGGAATAAACCAGAATGTATTCCTTTAAATAGAAATAAATTATTTGATGACTTAGTAGGTGAATGTTGTATATTGCTGAACTACATAGACGAGGACAGTTTTATACTTGATCCTTAATCTGTGTTGAATTAGCCAATTTCAGTGGGGTGTCATGATTTCTGGTGGTTTCTTGCTGTTAGCTATTATCCAGTTCACTTGTGTGTAAGCTAAATGAGAACAGAATTGGATTTAGTTCTGCTGCCTCTACATTGCTGGTTATCATCTTTTTTTTGGTTGTAGAATTCCTTTTCAAATGGAATAGTTTAAAAAATAATTTAGAGTACCCAATTCACCTTTTCCAATGAAGGGGCAATTTCGCGTGGCCAGTCCACCTAGCCTGCTCATCTTTGGGTTGTGGGGGCAAAAACCATGCAAACACGGGGAGAATGTGCAAACTCCACACGGACAGTGACCCAGAGCTGGGATCGAACCTGGGACATCGGCGCCGTGAGGCAGCAGTGCTAACCACTGCACCACTTTGCTTCCCTCAAATGGAATAATAGTGAGCACAAACCAAGACCCATTCCCCGATCTAATTGATATATTATATAATGCCCATAAATTAAAAGGCAGATATTTTTTAACGATGCTTTAAGAAATGCGCCTGCAGACAGGTATAAGAACAACTTATATTTATGTGGCATCTAAAACATATTTAAACATCCCAAGATGTTTCACAGCAGA
The DNA here is from genome assembly GCF_047496885.1 of Scyliorhinus torazame. Classification (NCBI taxonomy): domain Eukaryota; kingdom Metazoa; phylum Chordata; class Chondrichthyes; order Carcharhiniformes; family Scyliorhinidae; genus Scyliorhinus; species Scyliorhinus torazame. Next base: position 79,138,263 of record NC_092715.1, read on the forward strand.
ATTATAAAACAAAAAATGACATCGAGCCACATAAGAAGATATTAGGTCGGATGACTAAAAGTTTTGTTGAAAAAATAGGTTTTGAAACCTGTCTTAACGGAGGAAAGTGAGGTAGAGATAGAGAGGTATTGCGAGAATATTCCTGATCTTGGGACGAGGAAACTGAAGGTGTGGCCACCCATGGTGGAATGATAAAAATCAGGGATGTTCAATGGGCTAGAATTAGAGGAGCACAGATATTGCAGAGGTGTGTGGGACGAGAAAAGACTGTCTAGGGAATAGAGTATGGGGCACCAGGGCTAACAATGCAGGAGCAGGAGGAAAGATGTTGTAAATGACTCTCTGATTCTGATTAGATAGATAAGAATGGAATGAGGTGAGAGCTGTATCACCCAGGTGAACTGCAATGGGGAAGTATTGGAGGAAGATTGTGGGGTCAACTGTGCCAAAAGCGACAGACAGGTCGAGAAGGTCAAGGAGGAAAAGTTTATTTTGCCACAGTCACATAGAATGCCATTTGTAACTTTGATGAGAGCTGTTTTGGTACCATGGTGGGCGGAAACATGATTGGAGGCATTCAAATATGGACAGTAAGAAGTCTTACAACACCAGGTTAAAGTCCAACAGGTTTGTTTCGATGTCACTAGCTTTCGGAGCGCTGCTCCTTCCTCAGGTGAATGAAGAGGTATGTTCCAGAAACACATATATAGACAAATTCAAAGATGCCAAACAATGCTTGGAATTGTAAGACTGGTATTGTAAGACTTCTTACCATGCTCACCCCAGTCCAACGCCGGCATCTCCACTTCAAATATGGAGTTCTAGGAAAGTTGGGCATTGATTTGGGAGGTGACTGAGCAGTCTCATTCGATAGCACTGTCAATAACTTCTTTCATCACTTTGCTGTTGATTGAGAGTAGCCTAATAGGGTGGTGATTGACTGGTCTGGATATATCCTACTTTTTTGTGGACAGAACATACTTGGGCAACTTTCCACAGGTGTTACAGCAGTCCTGGAACAACTTGGCTGGTGCATGGCTATTTACGGAGCACAAGCCTTCAGTAGTACAGCCCGAACAGTGTTGGAGCCCATAGCCTTTGCATCCAGTTTGTTCAGCTGCTTCTAGACATGACATAAAGTGAATGGAGTTGACTGAAGACTGGTGTCTGTGAAAATGGGGACCTCGGGAGGAGGCCAAGTTGGCTCATCCCATCAGCTCTTCTGCCTGATGATGGTTACAAATGCTTCAGCCTTATCTTTTGCACTGATGTGTTGGGCTCTTCCACTATTGTGGATAGGGATATTTGTGGAGCCTCCACCTTCAGATTGTTGTTTAATTGTCCACCACCAAAAATGACTGGATGTGGCAAGACAGCAAAGTTTTGATCCGATCTGTTGGTTGTGGGATTGTCTAGCTCTATTGCATGCTGCTTCTGCTGTTTTCCGTGATTGTAGTCCTGTGCTATAGCTTCACCAGGTCACTTTCTCATGTTTATGTATGCCTGATTCTGCTCTTGACCTACTCTCCTTTTTGAACCATGGATCGACCCTGCCTTAATGATAATGTTAACATAACGGATATGCTGGACCATCAGGTTTCACATTGCAGTTGAATACAATTCTGTTGCTGCCATTAGCACATTCTCATGTCTTAAAGTGCCACTATTAGCACCCTTGTTAGCCTTGAGTACCCCCATTTACATTCCCTTTGGCTTTCTGTCCATGACATTTTTGTCAATCTCCACCTATCGCTGCCCTCTATCCAGCCCCCTGCTCCAGCCCCCCTCCCTCCCACAACAATATAAATCTGACCTTATTTCCAGTTATCTACAGCTTTGACAAGGAGTCATCCAGACTCAATGTTAGCTCCCTTCTCTCTCCAGAGTAGCTGTCAAACCTGCTGAGATTGTCCAGTATTTTTTGTTTTTGTTGCTCGATCATTAAAACAGATGGAGGCAAATCTCTTAATTGTTTATTTCCCTGATAGTTTCTCTGCAAAGAAATTATAACAGTTTTATTTATTTTGTATATTACGTCTTCATGCTGCTTTATCCTTGTTTCGACTGCCTTCCCTTAAGCTAATATGAGAATAAGGAAGAAAATATAGGAACACTGGTATAAAATTTATTTTACAGAAGACTGCTAGTCTTGGAGAGGTACTGATTGCATGAAGTATAACAAAACATTTGCTGTGGAACAGAATTTTTGAAGTGGTATCCTAACTTGTCTGGAGATGGGGAGACCCATAATGTTTTGAGCTGTCCAAAGAAAGACTCCTCGTCCATAATGAAACACTATTAAGATTAAAAATAAATACCTTCCTGATGCTCGACACAGTAGAACAGTGGTTAGCACTGTAGCTTCACAGGTCCAGGGTCCCAGGTTGGATTCCCGGCTTGGGACACTGTCTGCACGTTCTCCGCGTGTCTGCGGGGTTTCCTGCGGGTGCCCCGGTTTCTTCCTACAAAGATGTGCAGGTTAGGTGGATTGACCATGCTAAATTTCCCTTAGTGTCCAAAAAGGTTAGGTTGTGTTACTGGGTTACGGGGATAGGGTGAAGGTGTGGGCTTAAGTAGGGTGCTCTCTCCAAGGGCCGGTGCAGACCCGATGGGCCGAATAGCCTCCTTCTCTGTAAATTCTGTATGTATGTTCTCTTCTAGCTCATTTCTGCTTTTATAAAAAATATTTTTATTCTCCTTTTTCACATTTTCTCCCAAATTTACACCCACCAACAACAAACAATAGGCAGTAACGAATACAATGTCAATCCCAATATCACCAACAGCAATCCCATCTACCCACCAAACCCCCAAACAGCAGCCTGCATGTGAACATAAACAAATAACAAAAAGGAATCAGGAACACCCAAAGTCAACATTAACAAATGCAGTTCTCCTCCCCCCCAACCCTCTCAACTCCACCCCCCCCCCCCCCCCCGCCCCCACCACTAATGTTCGATGTTATCCAATTCTTGAAAGTGCATAATGAATAACGCCCATGAATTGTGGAACCCCTCCATCCTTCCTCTCAGTTCAAACTTAACCTTTTCAAGAGTTCAGAATTCCAACAGGTCCCCGCCACACCAGGGTGGAGAGGTTGCTCTCCATCCCAACAGGAGCAGCCTTCGGACGATCAACGAGGTGAAGGCTACATCTGCCTCCGCACCCATTTGCAACCCTGGCTAGTCCGACACCCCAAATATGGCCTCTCGAGGGCCCGGGTCCAGTTTCACGTGCACCACTTTAGAGATTACTCTAAAAACCTCCTTCCAGTTATCCTCCAGCTTTGGAGATGACCAAAACATATGAACATGCCTCAAAGAGCCGGCTCATCCTCGCCCTCGTGAGGTGTGCTCTGTGTACCACCTTCAGCTGTATCAGCCCCAACCTCGAGCACGAGGTGGAGGCATTCAGTCTCCGGAGCACCTCACACCAGAACCCCTCCTCCATTCCCTCTCCCAACTCTTCCTCCCACTTTGCTTTAATCCCTTTCAGTGGTGCCTTCTCCTCTTCCAAAATAGCCCCATAAACCGCCGATTCTGCCTCCTTCTCCAGTCCCCCTGTTATCAGCACCTCCTCCAGCAATGTGGAGGCCGACTCCACTGGGAAGCGCTGTATCTCCTTTCTGGCAAAATCACAAACCTGCATGTATCTAAACATTCCCCCCTGCTCCAGCCCATACTTCGCTCCCAGCTTCTTCAATCCTGCAAACCAACCCCCAAGAAACAAATCTTTCAGTGTCTTAATCCCCTTCTCCTCCCATCTCCGAAAATTCCCATCCCACTTTCCTGGCTCAAACCTGTGGTTCCCCTGAATCGACATTTCCCTTGACCCTGCCCCCACCCCGAAGTGTTGGCGAAACTGCCTTCAAATTCTCAAGGAAGCTATTATTACCGGACTCCCTGAGTATTTCCCCGGGGCCATCGGGAGCGGTGCTGTTGCTAGCGCCTTCAATCCCAACCCCGTACACAACCTCCATTCTGACCCACTGGGAATCAACCCCTCTGACCCATCTCCGCACCTTTTCCACATTTGCCGCCCAGTAGTAATACATCAGGTTCGGAAGACCCAAATCCCTTCCTGCCTTCCCCTCTGTAGCAGCAACTTTTTAACTCTGGCCACCTTCCCTCCCCATATGAACGAGGTAATCATTCCTTCAATCTCTCTACAAAAGTGCCTTTGGCAGGAAAATCGGCAGGCATTGGAAAATAAACAGAAATCGCGGCAACACGTTCATTTTAACCGCCTGTATCCAACTCGCCAGTGACAGAGGGAGACCACCCCACCTTGCCAGATCAGCTTTCACTCTCCCCACCAAACTAGAACTGTTATACCTACAGAGCCGCCCCCCGCCCCAATCCCAAGAAACCTGCACCCCCAGGTATCTAAAGTGAGTCCCCGCCCTACGGAATGGCAGCCTCCCCATCCCTGCCCCCACCCCCGGCCGAGACACCACAAAATATTCATTCTTGTCTAGATTTAATTTGTACCCCGAGAAAGTCCTGAACACCCGAAGCAGCTCCAATATTCCCCCTATTGACACACTGGGTTCCGACATGTATAACAAGTTTTTTGTGTTTTTAAGGGCCTAACGGGTGTTTAATCTTTTCTTTTCTTTTCCCTTTAAATCTCTTTGTGAATTCAGATCAGAAGGCTAGAGCAGTTGCATGCTCCTCCTGTGGGATGTGGGTGGTGAAGGATACCACCGGTGTCCCCGCTGACTACACCTGCGGGAAGTGCACCCACCTCCTGCTCCTCAGAGACTGCGTTAGGGAACTGGAGCTGGAGCTGGATGAACTTCGGATCATCCGGGAGGCAGAGGGGGTGACAGAGAAGAGTTACAGGGAAGTAGCCACACCCAAGGTACAGGACAAGAGTAGCTGGATTACAGTCAGAGGAAGGAAACGAACGGGCAGACAGTGCAGGGATCCCTCGTGGCCGTTCCCCTTCAAAACAAGTATACCGTTTTGGATGCTGTTGGGGGGGATGACCTACCGGGGGAAGGACCTAGTGGCCAGGCCTGTGGCACTGAGCCTGGCTCTGTGGTTCAGAAGGGAAGGGGGGAGAATAGAAAAGCAAAAGTGAGAGGAGACTCAATGGTGAGAGGAATGGATAGGAGATTCTGTGGTCGCGAATGAGACTCACTCCCGGAAGGTATGTTGCCTCCCGGGTGTCAGGGCCAGGGATGTCTCGGATCGTGTCTGCAGGATCCTTAATGGGGAGGGGGAGCAACCAGAAGTCGTGGTGCACATAGGCACCAACGACATAGCTAAGAAAATGAATGAGGATCTAAAAAGTGATTTTAGGGAGTTAAGTTGGAAGCTAAAGAGCAGGACAAGCAGAGTAATGATCTCAGAATTGCTACCGGTGCCACGTGCAAGTGAGGCAAGGAACAGAGAGCGAGTGCAGCTGAACACGTGGCTACAGGGCTGGTGCAGGAGGGAAGGCTTCAGATATATGGATCATTGGGATATCTTGTGGGGAAGGTGGGACCTGTACATTAAGGACTGATTACACCTAAATTGAAGGGGCACCAATATCCTGGGTGGGAGGTTTGCTAGAGCCCTTCGGGAGGGATTAAACTAGTTCGGCAGGGGGATGGGAACCAGAGCAATGGATCAGAGGATAGGGTAACTGTTGAACAGGCAGAAATAGTATGCAGAAAGTCTGTGAGAAAGGATAGACAGTTGATAGGGCAAAGTTGCACTCAGTGGAATGGGTTAAAGTGTGTCTGTTTCAATGCAAGGAGTGTCAGGAATAAGGGAGATGAACTTAGAGCATGGATCAGTACCTGGAACTACGATGTAGTGGCCTTTACGGAGACATGGATTTCACAGGGGCAGGAATGGTTGTTAGATGTTCCGGGGTTTAGATGTTTTCAGAAAAATAGGGAGGGAGGTAAAAGAGTGGCACTGTTAATTAGGGAGTGCACCACAGCTGCAGAAAAGGAGGAAGTTGAGGAGGGTGGGCGTCATTCTCCGACCCCCCGCCGGGTCGGAGAATGGCCGTAGGCCGCCGTGAATCCCGCCCCCGCCGAAGTCTCCGGTACCGGAGATTGGGCGGGGGCGGGAATTGGGCCGCGTCGGTTGGCGGGACCCCCCGCTGGATCCTCCGGCCTGGATGGGCCGAAGTCCCGCCCAGAAATTGCCTGTCCCGCCGGCGTAAATCAAACCTGGTATTTACCGGGGGGACCAGGCGGCGTGGGCGGGCTCCGGGGTCCTGGGGGGGGGGGGCGCGGGGCGATCTGACCCCGGGGGGTACCCCCACGGTGGCCTGGCCCGCGATCGGGGCCCATCGATCCGCGGGCGGGCCTGTGCCGTGGGGGCACTCTTTCCCTTCCGCCTCCGCCATGGCCTCCACCATGGCGGATGCGGAAGAGACTCTCCCCACTGCGCATGCGTGGGAAACTGACAGCGGCTGCTGACGCTCCCGCGCATGCGCCGGGAAACTGACAGCGGCCGCTGACGCTCCCGCGCATGCGCCGCATTTCCGCGCCAGCTGGCGGGGAAACAAACGCCATTTCCGCCAGCTGGCGGGGCGGAAATCCCTCTGGCGTCGGCCTAGCCCCTCAATGTTGGGGCTAGGCCGCCAAAGATGCGGAGCATTCCGCACCTTTGGGCCGGCGCGATGCCCGTCTGATTGGCGCTGTCTTTGGCGCCAGTCGGCGGACATCCCGCCGTTGGGGGAGAATTTCGCCCGGTTTGTCTACTGAGTCAGTATGTGTGGAAGTCAGAAACAAGAAAGGAGCAGTCACTTTATTGGGATTTTTCTACAGATCCCCCAATAGCAGCCAAGAGATAGAGGAACAGATTGGGTGGCAGATCTTGGAAAAGTGAAGAAGTAACAGAGTTGTTGTCATTGGTGACTTCAACTTCCCTAATATTGACTGGAACCTCCTTAGTGCAAATGGTTTGGATGGAGCAGATTTTGTCAAGTGTGTACAGGAAGGATTCCTGACTCAATATGTAGATAGGCCGACTAGGGGGGGAGGCCATATTGGACTTGGTGCTCGGCAACGAACCAGGCCAGGTGTCAGATGTCTCGGTGGGAGAGCATTTCGGTGACAATGACCACAATTCCTTGATCTTTACCATAGTCATGGAGAGGGATAGGAACACACAGTATGGGAAGGTATTTAATTGGGGGAGGGGAAATTATACTGCTATTAGACAGAATCTGAGGAGCATAAAGTGGGAGCAATTGTTCTTGGGGAAATGCACAACAGTAATGTGGGGGTTGTTTAAGGAGCACTTTCTGCGAGTGCTGGATAGCTTTGTCCCACTGAGACGAGGAAGGAATGGTAAGGTGAAGGAGCCTTGGATGACAAGAGAAGTGGAGCTTCCAGTCAAGAGGAAGAAGGAAGCTTAAGTAAGGTTGAGGAAGCAAGGATCTGACTCGGCTCTAGAGGGTTACAAGGTAGCCAGGAGGAACTCAAAAATGGACTGAGGAGAGTTAGAAGGGGACATGAAAAAGCCCTTGTGGGAAGAATTAGGGAAAACCCCAAGGCACTCTACACTTATGTGAGAAATAAGAGGATGATCAGAGTGAGAGTAGGGCCGATCAGGGATAGTGGAGGGAACTTGTGTCTAGAGTCTGAGGAGATGGGTGAGGCCCTAAATGAATATTTTTCTTCAGTATTCAGTAGAGAGAGGGACCTTGTTGCTCATGAGTACAGTGTGAAACAGGTTAATAGACTCGAACAGGTTGATATTAAGAAGGAGGATGTGCTGGAAATGTTGAAAAGCATCAGGATAGATAGGTCCCCTGGGCCTGATGGGATGTACCCAAGGTTACTATGGGAAGCGAGGGGGGAGATTGCTGTGCTGTTGGCGATGACCTTTGCGTCCTCACTTTCCACTGGAGTAGTACTGGATGATTGGAGGGAGGCGAATGTTGTTCTCCTGTTCAAGAAAGGGAATAGGGAAATCCCTGGGAATTACAGACCCATCAGTCTTACGTCTGGTGAGCAAAATATTGGAAAGGATTCTGAGAGATAGGATTTATGATTATTTAGAAAAACATAGTTTGATTAAAGATAGTCAGCATGGCTTTGTGAGGGGCAGGTCTTGCCTCACAAACCTCATTGAATTCTTTGAGGATGTGAACTGGATACATTGATGAAGGTCGGGCAGTGGATGTGGTGTATATGGATTTCAGTAAGGCAGTTGATAAGGTTCCCCATGGTAGGCTCATTCAGAAAGTTAGGGGGCATGGGATACAGGGAAATTTGGCTATCTGGATACAGAATTGGCTCACCAAAAGAAGACAGCAAGTGGTAGTGGATGGAAAGTATTCCGCCTGGAGGTCGGTGACCAGTGGTGTCCCGCAAGGATCTGTTCTGGGACCTCTGCTCTTTGTGTTTTTTATAAATGACTTGGATGAGGAAGTGGAAGGGTGGGTTAGTAAGTTTGCTGATGACGCGAAGGTTGGTGGAGTTGTAGATGGTGTTTGAGGGCTGTTGCAGGTTACAACAGGACATTGACAGGATGCAGAGCTGGGCTGAGAAGTGGCAGATGGAGTTCAACTTTGATAAATGTGAAGTGATTCATTTTGGAAGGTCGAATTTGAATGCTGAATACAGGGTTAAAGGCAGGATTCTTGGAAGTGTGGAGGAACAGAGGGATCTTGGGGTCCATTTACATAAATCCCTCAAAGTTGTCATCCAGGTTGATAGGGTTGTTAAGAAGGCATATGGTGTGTTGGCTTTCATTAACAGGGGGATTGAGTTTAAGAGCCGCGAGGTTTTGCTGCAGCTTTATAAAACCCTAGTTAGACCACACTTGGAATATTATGTCCAGTTCTGGTCGCCTCATTATACGAAGGATGTGGATGCTTTGGAGAGGATACAGAGGAGATTTACCAGGATGCTGCCTGGACTGAAGGGCATATGTTATGAAGAAAGGCTGAGGGAGCTGGGCTTTTCTCACTGAAGCAAAGAAGGCAGAGAGGTGACTTGATAGAGGACTACAAGGTGATGAGAGGCATGGATCGAGTGAATAGCCAGAGACTTTTCCCCAGGGTGGAAATGGCTGTCACGAGCGGACATAATTTTGAAGTGACTGGAGGAAGGTTTACGGGAGATGTCAGAAGTAGGCTCGTTACACAGAGAGTGGTGGGTGTGTGGAATGCATTGCCAGCAGAGGTGGTGGAGTCAGAGTCATTAGGGACGTTTAAGCGACTCTTAGACAGGCACATGGACAGCAGTAAATTGAAGGGGTGTAGGTTAGGTTGATCTTAGATTAGGATAAATGGTCGGCACAACATCGTGGCCTGTACTGTGCTGTACTGTTCTATGTTCTATCTTTGTTCTAAGTCATCGGCACATAAGGCCACCCTATGCGCTGCTACCACCACCCCCCCCCCCCCCCCCCCCCGGTTCCAGAACTATGTTCAACTCCCTCCTAATGTTCAAAAAGAGCTGCCTCCCTCTCACAAACCCCATCTGATCTTCGCCTATCACCTTGAGGAGGCATTTCTCCAGCCTACCTGCCAGTACCTTTGCCAATATCGTTGTGTCCATGTTTAAAAGTAAGAAGTCTTACAACACCGGGTTAAAGTCCAACAGGTTTGTTTCAAAGACTAGCTTTCAGAGCACTGCTCCTCCCTCAGGTGAATGAAGAGGTCTTCATGGTCCGAAAGCTAGTTTTTGAAACAAACCTGTTGGACTTTAACCTGGTGTCGTAAGACTTCTTACTTTGCTCACCCCAGTCCAACGCCTGCATCTCCACATCATGTTTAAAAGTGATATGTGCCTATACGACCCACACTCCGTCAGATCCTTATCTTTTTTAAGCAACAGTGAAATCGATGCCTACCCCAACATTTCTGGTAACACCCCCTTCCCTATCGCCTCTTCAAACATCCCCACCATCAGGGGTGCCAGCTTATCCTTGAATTTTTTAGAATGTTCCACTGGAAACCCTTCCGGCCCTGCCACCTTACCCGACTGCATCCTCCCAATTGCATCTTTTGTCTCCTGCTCCGCTAATGCTCCTTCTAATGTAGCCCTGTCCCCTTCCCCTAACCTCGGGTACTCCAGCCCATCTAGAAATTTCTGCATCTCCCGGCCTCCCCCAGGTGGCTCTGACCTATCTTCTGCTTTTAACCAGTTTTCACTGGCAGGTTTGGCACTGTATACAGCTGCCACGATCTGGAGTAAAGTCCCGTTGTGCTCTTAATTGTGTCATAAAACCCTTCACATCTAAATATTAATAAGGCCCCTGACAGTGCCAAACACCTGGCTGTTAAAATGGCAGTAGTAGTAAGAATGCCATTTTAACCAAAACTGCCCGCCTGTGGTAACAATGGCTTTTACATATCTGACCATCTGGGGGATGTACATGGGGCGAGATTCTCTGATTCTGAGGCTAAGTGTTGACGCCGTCGGAAACACCATTGCGTTTCTCGAGGGCGTCAACACGGCCTCAGGATCAGCAATTCTGGCCCCTACAGGGGGCCAGCACGGCACTGGAGCGGCCCACGCTGCTCCAGCTGCTGATCCTGAGGTGAACTGGGCACCGCGGGGTCCGTGCATGAGCAGTGGGGCTGGCACCAACCCGCGCATACGCAGTGACACCGGCACCAACGTGCGCATGCGCGGTGTCTCCCTTCTCCGCACCGGCCCTGGCGCAGGGCTACAGGGGCCGGCGTGGAAGAAAGGAGGCCCCCAGCCAGAGAGGCCGGCCAAGGATCGGTGGGCCCCGATCCCGGGCCAGGCCACATTGAAGGCCCCCCCGGGGTAGGACCACCCCCCCCACCCTCTCCACAGGCCGCCCCCGACCTTTCCACGCCAAGTTCCCGCCGGCTGAGAGCAGGTGTTAACGACGCCGGCGAGACTCGGGTTTTTGACACGGCCGTTCGACCCATCCCGGGAGCAGTCCCCGGCCGGCGCCAATGACGCCGGGGCGGCATGGCGCGATTCGAGCCGGTCGCAGAGATTCTCGGGGCCCAGTCCTGGGCTGAGCGAATCCCGCCCATTATGTTCAAGGACCGCTTGTATTGAGACAACCTATATGCTTAAAACAATCTTAATTTTCTTGTTTATCTTTTTTTATACATAGTGGCGGGGATGTGGATAACGCTGACAAAGCAACATTATTGCTCATATCCAGTTCTCTGAGAAAATAATGGTGTGTTTTGAACCACTGCAACCCTGAAAGGGATTCTATGGGAAATAGCTGACCAGCTTTTATTCTATTTGTTCTTGGGAAGTGACTGTAATGACAAGACCATCATTTATTGCTCATCCCTAGTTGCCCTTGAGGGGTGGCGATGAACTAGCCTCTTGACCCACTATGGTGACATTACACCCACATTGAAGTGAGGGAAGGAGTTCCTGATTTTTGACTCGTGGTAATGAAGGAACAGCGATATATTTCCATGTGAGGATGGTGTTTAGCTTGGAGAGGAACCCATGCATCTGCTGCCCTTTTCCTTTTAGGTGGCAAAGACTTTCAGTTTGAAAGATGCTGGAGACAGAACTTTGACGAATTGCTGCAGTGAATCATGTTGATGGGACTCACTGTTTCTAGAGTGTCAGGATGACAGAGGGCGTGGATGTTTAGCATAATGAATGTGGTATTGTTCAAGCAGTCTCCTTTGACTTGGTGGTGTCGGCTTTCATGAGTGCTGTTGGAGTTCCGGACATATAAACAAGTGAAGAATATTCCTTTCTGACTTGTGCCTTGTATATGGTGGACCAATTTTGCAGGGTCAGGGTATGTGTGACTTGCTGCAGAATTCCCAGCTTTGAACTGCTCTTGTATTCACAGTATTCATTTGGCTGGAACAATTATATTTTTGGTAAACGATAATCCCTAGAATGTTGATGATGGGGTTTGAGCAATAATAATGCCATTGGGTCAGATATGCTTCTCTAATGCAATGATGTTCTGAGGCTGTGATGACTGGTTTCCAAAGACCTTGACCATCTTGTTTTGTTTTCAGTTTTTTATTTTGCTTTGATCATTATTGAAGAGGAGGTATTCTGGACTGACTCCATTGAATGGAATCAGCTGTGTCCTTAACTCGTAACATAGTTTATTGAATTGGGCAGCTCCAGGCTGGTTGTCAAGCCAAGATTGCAGCTTTCATCACAGTGATGGAGCCACAGGGATGTTGGCTGAAATTGCACACTATTAGCCTTGCCAGGGTAGAACTCTTTTTTCCCCCCAGTGCCATTGTCTCGACCTTGTTTCCAATGCAGTTAACCAACCATCACTTGTTAAATCAAGATTGTTGGAGCATATACTAGACATTGAGAGAAACCTGGCTTGACTTTTGGTAATCCAGAATAATTTCTCCAAATTGTCGTTGCGTTTCCATTGAACAGTACAGTCAATGTGTCAGTTATTTGTATTTGTTTACACCTGCCAGATTAAAATAAACTCTGTCTACTTGCCTCTTCCAAATGAAAGGTGTTGTACAAACTTGCTTTGTCTGACAGTTTGTTGTATATATGGAACATTCTTTGTTCCAGTTCTACTTGGGTCTCCTCCCTCACCTCTTTTCTTACAGGATATAAGAAATTGGAGCAGGAATAGACCATTCAGCCCCTCAAGTCTGTTCCACCATTCAAGAAGATTATGGCTGATTTTCTGCTTCAGTTACATTTTCCCATGCTATTTCCATATCTCATGTTTCCTTTTGTGTCCAAAAATCTATCACTCTCTAAATTTGAATATATTCAATCAGTAAGCATCTGGAGTGGCAAATTTCAATTGTTCACAATCCGTTGAGTGATTACATTTCTCCTTATTTCCGTACTCAGTGGCCAGGGTCTTATTTTTAATTCTCAAGATGGGTTGGAAAAATTCTAGCTCGGTCCACCGCCTCGGAAGATATAACCAGGAAAGACGGTATTTTCATTCTGGGAGTGGGGGCATGTCCAGGCTGCAGGCTGCAATTATGGGGGGCATGGTAGCACAGTGATTAGCACAATTGCTTCACAGCTCCAGGGTCCCAGGTTCGATTCCTGGCTTGGGTCACTGTCTGTGTGGAGTTTCCCGCGTCTGTGTGGGTTTATTCCGGGTGCTCCAGTTTCCTCACACAGTACAAAGATGTGCAGTTTAGGTGGATTGGCCACGCTAAATGGCCTTTAGTGTCCAAAAAAGGTTGGATGGGGTTACCGGGTTACGGGGATTGGATGCGGTCTGGGCTTATGTAGGGTGCTCTTTCCAAGGGCCAGTGCATACTCGATGATTCTATGATTCTATGAATTGGGTGAGCCAACCCAATAAAAAGTTTGGAGGCTGCCACAGGGATGTTGATGGCAACGCAGGCTGTTTAGAAGCACCGCTTCGGTGCGGTGCGATTTTGGCCCAGTTATAATCAAATCGTAAGGCCCTTTAACTCTCACTCACCCTTATTCCCACATGCCCCATTCATGCCGCCTCATGCCCCAACCCATTCTCCTGACCTCTCATGCCCACCGTACAATGGCATACCCAGAAATCCATTTGACTGTTGAAACAGCTGAGCCCGAAGAGAAACATTGCTCGATTGACAACTCTGGTTCTTTGATCTCTTCTGTCAATTACGCAATATTTATTTACACAAGATTTCACCTGCTTGCAGTTTCTGCCCTTGATACTTCAAAGAGTTTGGATGAGTTTTGTTTTAAGAAAATGGATAGTTATCAATGAATAACTTTTTTAAGAAACTTTTTTTTACACACTATTGTCAGTATAGGTTGGTCTGTACAGTGTATAGTGGGTGAATGGGCCTGGAAGTGTCCTGAGTTTGGGATAGGGGAAATCAGAGGCCTTGGGGTGTGGATGGGGGCGTATTGTGGCATTGAAGGTATTAGGGGCCATAGTGGGTGGGTGGCTGGTGGAGCATTCATTGAGGTAGGATGCAGGTGGAGGACCTTTCAAACGCACCTTCAAAAGTTTCCCTCAAGCAGATTATAGTTCACCTCTGAGGTGCCATGAACCAGAACTCTTTGAAAAGCTGGCCCAATTACATGAAAATTACAGAAGACTAGGACATTCTTATCCCCGCAGTAGAGCTGGCCTGTTTGGGAGTGCAGGGTGCAGGCTTGCAACTCAAACCACCTCACACTTTTAAAAGGCTCCTTTGATAATCAGAAACCTTGGGAAGGCGAGTCAGGATTCCCATAATCAGGTTCCGGCTGCCAATTCTACAAGTCCATGAAGTCTTCTGACTCCATGACTGCTATTTATAGACTCCACAGTGAGGGAAAATATCTTTCAAGTATCTACACTGACAAATACCTTAAAAAGTTTATACATTTCAATGAAATTACGTATGTCCTCTCTTCTGCCTCCACATATATCACAGGCATTCCTTTTTGTCTCCAGGCTTTTAAATGCATTTTACTGTAATTAGTGTGCTAAAATAGCACGGATACCCCGACATGCGATTTGTGTGAACAAGATGACCCTCCTGCACCTTGTGCCATAATGGGGTCAACACAGTCATACCTGCCTTAGGTACGCATTGAATCTAACCCCATATAATCCCAGACTGACCAGGATGAGCTGGCTACAGTCTGTTATGTTCTGTGTTGTGGCCATGGTAAAGATGCACACAGAACATATTCTTTGATTAGTAAGATAGTTTATTAACAAAATGAAAATGTGGAACGATGACTAATGAACTATGATACAAAATGGTAATGAGTAAGTGAATTCTCCTTGAGCTAATTCTAACGCGACTGTCCTCTAGTGCAACTTACTACCCACTGCCGGATCTCTGGAGTCACATGGTGATTAAATCTACCGCCATAAAATGCTCAGGCAGTGCATTCCACATCCTAATCACTTACTGCATGAAGAAGTTTCTCCTTACATCACCATTGCTTCTTTTGCCAATAATTTCTGTTGTCATTTCCTCTCTCCAGCTTCCACATATATCACAGGCGTTCTTTTTAGTCTCCCGGCTTTTAAATGCGTTTTTACTGTAATTAGTGTGCTAAAATAGCACGGAAACCCCGACATGCGATTTGTGTGAACAGAGCATGCAACAGCATGTCTTCTTAACCAAACAGCATGTCCTCCTTTCTGGTCACTCCGTGGCATAAGAAAGCAAGAACCAAGAATTAGGACACGTTCGCCCACTCGAGCTTCCTCACCATTCAAAAGATCATGCCATTCTTATTGTGACTTTAACTCCGCTTTCCCACTTGCCTCCCTTAATCCGTGACCTCGTTGTCAAATAAAAAATCTGTCCAATGCAGCTTGGAATATATTCAATGACCAAGCCTCCACTCCTTGCTGGAGAAGGAAACTCCAAACAAGAATTGCCATTTGAGCAAAGAAATTCTTCCTCAACTCTATCTTAAATGGGAAACTCCTTCATTTGGAAATATGTCCCTATTTCTAGATTCACCCATGAAGAAAAATATCCTCTCAGCATCTACTCTGTTAAACCCCCTCAGAATTCCACATGTTTCACTCAGTTCATTCTTCTAAACTCCATGGACTATCGGCCCAGCCTGCCCAACCTTTCCTCATAAGACACCTGCTTCATCCCAGGAGTCAGCCTAGTGGACCCTCTCTGAACCCCTTCAATGTAAGTTTGCCCCTCCTTAAATAAGGTGACCAAAACTGTACATAGCACTCTAGATATGGTCTCACCAATGCCCTATACAGTTGTAGCAAGATCTTCCTACTTTTATATTCCACCCTCTTGGAATAAATGCTAATATTGCATTTGCCTTTCTAACTGCTTGCTCTACCTGCATGCTGTCTTTTTGTGATTCATGTACAAGGAGAGCCAGATTCCCCTACACCACAGATTTCGCCAGAGTCTCGCCATCTAAATAATATTCTGCTTTTCTATTCTTTGTGCCAAGCATACCTCATATTTCCCACATTATACTTCATCTGCTAAATTTTTGACTATTCACTTACCTGTCAATGGGTGGCATTCTCCGTCCGCTTTCGCCCAGGAACTGGAGAATCCTGCCCGAGTTCAATGGAGTTCTCCATTGTACACGGCTCACCTGTGGCATTCTTGCGGTGGGCGGGGAAGGAGAATCGAGCCCTATATCTATTTGCAGACTCTTTGCAACCTCCTCCCAACTTGCTTTCCTACGATCTTGAAATTGTGAACAAATGTGGCCACAAGTTCATCCCTTCATCCAAATATAGATTGTAAATAGCTGAGGCCCCAGCACTGATCCTTATGGCAAGTCCACTAGTCACAGTTTGCCAACCTTAAGATAACCCATTTATTCCAATTCTGTTTCCTGTTAGTTAGCCAGTCCTCTGTCCATGATAATATGTTCTTATCTTCTGTAAAGTTTATGTGACCCCTAATCGAATTATTTTGGAAATCCAAATACAGTGCATTTACTGATTTCCTTTTATCCACCTCACTTGTTACATCCTCAAGAACTCTAATAAATTTGTGAAACATGATTTTCTTTTCACAAAACCATGTTGACTCTGCCTGATTGTATTGTAATTTTCTGAATGTCTTTTTAATACGTCTTTAATATTGGATTCTAGCAATTTCCCAAAGACAGACTTTATACTAACTAGCAGTTTCCTGCTTTCTGTCTCTCTTCTTTCTTGAACAGAAGTGTTACATTTGTGGTTTTCCATCTGGTTGGACCTTCCAGAATCCAAGGCATTTTAGAAGGTTACAACCAATGTGGACACTATCTCTGCAACCACTTCTTTTAAGATCCTAAGATAGGCAGGCTGGGGAACTTTTCTGCTTTAATTTCCATTAGTATGCTCATTACTTTTTCTCTGGTGATAGTGATTGTTTTATGCTCCTCCCTTCCTTTTGCCTTTGATTTTCTAGTATTCTTGGGATGCTTTTGTGTCTTCCACTTTGAAGATGGATACAAAATTCTTGTTCAAAGTCTATGCCATGTCCTCATTAACCAATATTGAATTTCTCAGTCCACCCTCTAAGGGACCAATGCTCATTTTATCTATTTTACTCTTTATACACTTGTAGAAGCTTATATTGTCACTTTTTGTATTTCTTGCTAGTTTGCTCTTATCCTCCAGTTTCTCCTTCCTTAGTTTTTAGGTCATCCTTTGCCAGAGGGGGAAAGCGGCAGCAATGTTTATCCCCACAGCCCCTCCAATAGCCAGGGCCTGCATGGTCCCAGCACATGAATAATTTTCTTCCGGGCCCTACGATTGTGCCCTCTCTGTCTTGCAGGTTCAGCAATGGCCACCTCTATTAGGGGTACTTCTGAGGTTACAGAGATACTATCCTCTGCTTGGATATCTTGGAGAGATAGACAACAGTCTTCTTGTAATTTTGGTCCTTGATACTTGACTCCATCATCAAAAAGCTGTCTCTCTGTAAATATTGGAGTCACCAACTCTGACAAACAGTCATCCAGACTCGGAACGTTAGCTCCCTTCTCTCTCCACACATGCTGTCAGACCTGCTGTGATTGTCTAGTATTTTCTGATTTTGTTGGAGTCAACATGTTTGGCTTCTGACAATTGACACTGTAAATTATCATAGTAATATTAATGGTATATACAAAAGATCTTGGGCGGGATTCTCCGCCGGCGGGATGCTCCGTTTTGCCGGCAGCTGGGGGTTTCCTGATGGCGTGGGCTGCCCTACAATGGGAAACCCCATTGACTGGCCGGCATAACGGAGCATCCCGCTGGTGAGGTGAGGCAGAAGTGTGGCGCGGCGGGGCAGGGCATCCCACTGCTTATTTTGTGGTGCTAAAGCATGTTTGGTTTTCATTTAATACTTTTTATTGTTGGCCAAGCTGTTGTGAGATAAGCTATTCTCAATGCAAATGTTGTTTTCTACTGTAAAACTGGCAAGAGTTTTTAAAGTAATACTACAACGATGTAATCATAACTTCTTGATATTTCTGTCTGGTGGGAAAGGAGCATAATTGGAATCTGTATCACGTTCTGTCTGTTAGATTGCAACTTTAACATCTCAGCGGCACTTGAGGAATAAATACCTCCTGTTTCTTTGATCACCAGTTCCTAGTCTATCAAATGGCGGCTGATATATATATCAGCCTGCTTGTAATATTTTTAAGAGGAAGAGGTGAACATCGGTAGATGTTTCTTCAGTTACTCGTAGATTACCTTCTTTGGATTTCTGAATTTGTTTGACTTTTTAATGGACCTTGAATGTTGCACTTATGTGAACCCCTTTGGTAATACATTATTAAAGTTCTTGAAAATATCTTTTTACTCCTGTTCCTACAAGCTACAAATGGCCTCTGTTTTGATACTCACCTTTATGTCTAAATAGTCAGGTTTCCAGAAACTATTGTGATGTTATACTGTAATGATGTGGAGATGCCGGCATTGGACTGGGGTGGGCATAGTAAGAGGTCTTACAAACACCAGGTTATAGCCTAACAGGTTTGTTTTGAATCACTAGCTTTTGGAGCTTACCTGATGAAGGAACTGTGCTCTGAAAGCTAGTGACTCGAAACAAACCTGTTTGACTTTAACCTGGTGTTGTAAGGCTTCTTATTATACTGTAATGACACACGACCATGCAGGTACCTACTTTATAGATCTTAGCCATGGTCGAGACTTTCCCGGATATCGGCCAAAGCCGATGTTGGGCGGGAAAAGTGGTGTTGAAGCAGCGAATGGAATTGGCGACCCTATAGTCAGAGACTTAGAAAAAAAAGCATCAAGGGACAGGGACCATGGCGTATCGTCGGCCTCTAATTCACCTGCTCCTCCAGCAACTTCAATTTGCAAGGATCTGGGTGTCATTTTGAAAGTCACTTAACACAGCGACCAAACCAGTTAACCCTGGAACCACCCTGGACACCGTCTGGCACTGCCCATGCACTACCTGGGCACCCCGACAATGCTTGGGCACAACCTGGGCGCTCCAACAATGCCCAGTAATCCCCTGGGTAGTGCCAGGCAGTACCTGGGCAATGCCAGAGTACTACCGGCAGTACCCAGGGATGACTCTCTTCCCCTCTGAGCGCTGCAATCATTTAGGCTCCCCAGGATATCCGCCCGCTAGGTGCATGCTTTCGGAGAACAAAGGCGTGCTTAATGCCATTCTGCTGACGAATGTGATATAAAATAGTTACTTTAGAGATATTAGTTAATGTAATGTAGAAATAAGCCACTTTGATTCTGGCAAGTAGAGACAAAGGATTTTAGACCGCATGGAAAAAAGCAGGAAGAGGTGTGTCTATGAGAGTGATGCTGAATTGATAGGGGCCGGAGAAAGGATTGGAAGTGAGCCAATCAGAATAGATCAAACAAGTCAGGAGGGACATAGGATGACCTATGGGTGTCGAGTATGTGAAACTTGATGCCATTTGAATGTATCAGTACTGATCTCTTTGTCTGGGACATTCACTTAGTTCCCGGGGCTGCAGAGAGCAACATGTTATCTGTATCACTGTGGACTAGGTAGCTTGCAAGCTGAATAAAATAACTAATGTTATACCTGCAAATCCATCTCGACTTTTATTGAGGCCAGACTGACGGATAAAGAAATTTGGGATTCAACACTGCCATCACACTGCCGCGGATGAATTCTTTGACGGGTCTGATTATTCCGGTGTAGGGATATGATAGTTGCATGGTAATGTATTCAAATGATGCTTCAGAAGTAATATCGGGAAGCGGCCCTCATACCGGCAGTGGGAGGGGTCAATCGCTGACGATTGTTTACGCTGACGTAAAAGGTTTGCACTTATCACGATATTTTCTGCTCCTGTTGCTGAACTCACTAGAATGGAAATTCCCAGCTATAGAATCATAAATCTTTGCAATACAGAAGAAAGTAATTCAACTTGTGCCTGTACTTTTTCTCTGATAAATCTATCCATTTAGAGCATATTCTGAATATTATTTTTATTTCCCCATAACCTTTAATATGTTGCTTTTTCTAATATTTTTGGAGACCATCGATTCTACTTCCACGACTGTTGGAGCATTCCATGTCCTCACAACCCTCTAAAACCTTTTAATAATCTCTTGTATTATTCTTTTGGTGATAATAAATTTAGTGCTTCTGGTTACTGACTTACTGATGAATGGAACTAGTTTTGATTTAGTTACCTTCCCAAAACTAATAATAACTTTGAATATATCCGCTTAATCTTTCATGTGAAGGCAATGGTTCTGCCCATCGGCTGGAATGTTAGGAGTGTGCCCATCTTGGCTGGTCCAGGAAGTCACGACCAGCTTGTTTGGAATCCTGGCTTTTGTCCCATGTGGGTGGACCGCCTCCCAGAGTTGTAAGCAGTTCTCCAGTCTCAGGAGCGTCGCTGGAAATGGTGGTCTCGCCTGGGACTGCAGTCATACACGAATTAGGAACCATGGGTCGGAGGCTGAACTGGAAGGTCAAAGGGACAGCTCCGCAGAAGCCAGCCCAGCAGGCCCGAGAGAGGGAGAATGGTGGGGACAGCAATTGGGAGGTATGGGGAGATGTTGAACTCGGGGTGCTCCTTTCTGCTGGAGAGCCACTGTGTTGGACACAGATTGCTTGAATAGGAGCCAATCTCCATCACGTTCAACTCACAGCCAGATTGCCGGAGTTTAACTGATATCATGGGCACTACCACCACCACCCTCACTCTCCCATGGCATTGGAAGAAGGCCCTTAAGGGGCCATTAATTTGCTGCTTACTTGACCCAAAGTGGGCAGGCTGCCCGACTATGATCCTTCCGCTGGTGAAATACCAGCAGAGGTGAGTAGACAATGGGCACGGTGCCCCCTGTCATTCCACCTGAGCTTACACACACCCTGCTTGCCAGCCCACTCCTGGGTTGAGGGATTCATAAACTTCCAGCCTTTGTAACTGTACCCTAACCTGTAATTTGTGCAATTGCTTCTTTATTTATATTCTCTATTATATAATCACTCCATTTATCCTTTCACTTTTAAATATGGTATATAATATTCAAGCAGGAGGAGATTGAAGCAGTAAGCGCACTGAACTCTGACCTTCTAACTCCTTTTTACCTCCAATATTTTCAGAACCCTTCTCTCATGCTCTTCATATTTTCCAGACAGCATCAAATTCTAAATTCAACTCACCTTTTGGAGTTGAGTGGATTGTTTATATGGCTGTTTTGGATTTTCGCTGTTATCTGCTGGGTTATTGCTCTCATCTACTTAATGTGATTTGCCAGGAATGACCAGTGTCTAAATATTCTGATGCCTTCACATTATTTAATAAGTATATTTTGTCGTGGTGGATCCATAGTTTTAATTGACTCAGCAAGTCAGTTAGAGTTCTTTTATTCTACAACTGTATTGTTCATACTTCTACATGAGTACCATATGGTCTGCAAAATTCATTTGCATCATTTTAATAAGGAGAAAAAGTTAAATAGAATCTGTTTATTGTCTTGATCTTAATCTTAAAGACACTCTGCTCTTGATCTTAAAGACACTCGGGAAAATTGCCGCAGGGATTGCTACATGCGATTAACCCACGTCCATTAATTGAAATTTAGGCATCATGTCAGCTTCATGCAACCTGATAATGATTTCTGCATGCATCCAGTGTTAACTGTATCTTTCATTGGCTGGGCGCAACAGCAAGGATCCCAAAATCGTAACGTCCTAGCATAATTTAAAGCTAGCCTGTGCTGCTTAACGTTAGTATGCACTGCTTAAAGGCAATTTCTATTGTGGCTGGAGTAGGTGCTGGGAGTTATGTATGCATCTTAGGTTTAATGGGGGATCTGCATGTTATGTGGTATTGTGCGCAAGAGTGCTAGTATCAGGACAGGCGATAAGGGTCAGTTTTCCAGAGAGTGAGGTTGCACTTGCGTTCTGTTGCAGAAAGCTCATCTGAGGACTTTTGGAGTAGAGTACAGAAGAAGGCTGATGGGTATGCACAGCAGAATGTTTTGTGCATTGGGAAGACGGAGTAAAAGCCGACAATCAATGTCAGAGAGGATGGAGGAGTCCAACACCATCTTGGGCTTTGCGCTGAACTTGGAGCCCATCCTTTCCAGCATTGTGGTCAACTCTGTTCATACACTGTGCACACAGCATGATGCAGCTTCTGTCCACTGGTAGTGCAAGGTCAATTGCAGCATAAGTAACAGCCACTCAATGTCTGAGTGCTGCAAAGGAAGCTCAGACTGCTGTCATCATGACTGAATTCCAGTGTGCAGAGGGGTTTGCAGGATGTTGGAGCAGTCTGTCCTACAGTACATTACTCGGGTTGCTAAAGTACTGCCCCAAGCTGTTTTAATACAGGGCTAAAGAGATGGCTTTTAAAGTAGACCAAGGCAGACCAGCACCACGGTTCAATTCCCGTACCAGCCTCCCCGAACAGGTGCCGGAATGTGGCGACTAGGGGCTTTTCACAGTAACTTCATTTGAAGCCTACTTGTGACAATAAGCGATTTTCATTTCATTTCATTCATTTCAAAGGAGTGGCAGTGGCTCCTATGGAATATGGACTCCCGTTCTTCTCTCAGGGTGACAGCGTTTTTCCTCCCACTCTGACACTTTGTCTGTGCTTTTGATGTTGCCTACCCAGCCAACCCAGGCTGCTGATGTCGAGTTGGCGCAGTCTTGGTTTGGCCTTCTGGGGACAACAGAGCTGCTTGGCGTCATCCTGCAACGGCCAAATGTGGTCTCCAACACTGAAAGTCAGGTGTCTCTCACCAGTTGTGGCACAACTATTACGATAGTACTCGGAACACTAGAACAGACACATGTAAGACAATAACATGGTTGATGTGCGATGCCTGCAAAACATGCGTGCAATCAGTGGCACTGTGCACCACTGGGAAGCTGTAATCCTGGTAGCTGTGTGTTCACTCTGCGTGCTGGTTTCTGGGAAGAGAGAATTAAATGCAGTTAGCTCTTTTTAAATAAGGTGGAGGTTGATCCTTCTGCTGCTAAAGATGAATTTGGCTGTACATGGCCGAGAGAGGCCTTGGGCTGGAGTGTTCAGCTCCAAAATGGCAGTGCTGGCATTTCGATCTATGTTGAATGCTGATTGACACCACAATCTTCCTGCTCTGCATTCTTCTGGCAGATGTTATATTCACTCTACTAATACCGACATATGACATCTATGACCCTTCATGACAGAAGTGTGCACAAATCCAACAGGCGCCATTTTGGTTCCTGAATGGTCTACCGGAGTGCACAAGCAACAGACACTACTGAGCTGAACCTTGCCACTGCCACCTTTACACCAACCTTCTGCATCACTGCTAGATGAAAGTATGAAGTTGGATGGGAGACCTCAACATTGACTCTGGATCCCATGAAGTCTCATGGCTTCACATTAAACATGGACAAGGACACCTTCTGCTGATTACCATGTACTGGCCACCATCAGCTAATGAATCAGCACCCCTCCATGTTGAACACACTTGCAGGAAGCACGGAGGGTGGCAAGGGCACAGAATATGCTCTGGATGGGGGACTTCAATGTACATCACCAAGAGTGGCTCGGTAGTACCACCACAGACTGAGCTGGCTGGGTTCTAAAGGGCATAGCTGCTAGACTGGGACTGCAGTATATGGTGAGGGAACCAACAAGAGGGAAAAACATACTTGACCTCATCCTCACCAATCTGCCTGCTGTAGATGCATCTCTCCATGACAGTATCAATAGAAGTGACCACCGCACAGTCCTTGTGCAGACAAAGTTCCGTCTTCACATTGAGGATACCCTCCATCGTGTTGTGTGGCACGACTACTGTGCTAAATTGGATAGACTTTGAATAGATCTAACAACTCAAGACTGGGCATCCATGAGGCGCTGTGGGCCATCAGCAGCAGCAGAATTGCATTCAACCGCAACCTGCAGCCTCATATCCCCTACTATATCATTATCACCAAGCCAGGGAATCAACCCTGGTTCAATGAAGAGTGCAGGAGAGCATGCCAGGAGCAGCATCAGGCATACCGAAAAATGAGGTGTCAACCTGGTGAAGCTACTACATAGGACTGCTTGTGTGCCAATCAGCATAAGCAGCAAGTAATAGTCAGAGCTAAGCGATTCCACAATGAACACATCAGATCTAAGCTCTGCAGTCCTGCCAAATTCAGCCGTGAATGGTAGTGGACAATTAAACAACACACTGGAGAAGCAGGCTCCACAAATATCCCATCCTCAATGATGGAGGAGCCCAGCACATATGTGCAAAAGACAAGGCTGAGGCATTCACAACAATCTTAAGCCAGAAGTGCTGAGTGGATGAGCCATCTGTCTCCTCCGGAGGTCCCCAGCATCACAGATGTCGATCTTCAGTCAATACGATTCATTTTTAAAAATATATTTTTTATTCTCTTTTTTCACATTTTCTCTCAAATTTACACCCAACAATAAACAATAATCAGTAACGAATCAGATGTCAATCCCCATATCAATATAACGATCTCATCCTCCCACCAAACCCCAAACATTGGCCCGCATGTTAACATAAACTAATGACAAAAAGGAACCAGGAATAACCCATAATCACCATTAACACATACATTCCCTCTCTCCCAACCCGCCCAACCCCTTAATGTTCGATGTGATCCAATTCTTGAAAGTGCATAATGAATAACGCCCATGAATTGTAGAACCCCTCCATCCTTCCCCTCAGTTCAAATTTGACTTTTCACCCGTTAAGAATTCCAGTAGGTCCCCACGCCACGCAAGGGCACAGGGTGGAGAGGATGATCTGCACCCTAATGGGATCCGCCTTCGGGCGATCAACGAGGCGAAGGCTACAACATCTGCCTCCACACCCGTTTCCAACCCCGGCTGGTCCGACATCCGGAATATGGCCTTTCGAGGGCCCGGGTCCAGTTTCACGTGCACCACTTTAGAAATTACCCTAAACACCTCCTTCCAGTAATCCTCCAGCTTTGGACAGGACCAAAACATATGAACGTGGTTTGCACCCCCCTGCCCCCCCCCCCCCCTCCCCCCCGCAACGTTCACACACATCTTCTACGCCCTCAAAGAGCCAGCTCATCCTCGCCCTTGTAAGGTGTGCTCTATACACCATCTTCAGCTGTATCAGCCCCAACCTCGCACATGAGGTGGAAGCGTTCACCCTCCGGAGCACCTCACACCAGAACCCCTCCTCCATATCCTCTCCCAACTCTTCCTCCCACTTTGCCTTGATTCCTTCCAGCGGCGCCTTCTCCTCCTCCAAAATAGCCCCATAAACCCCCTTCTCCAGTTCCCCTGCCATCAGCACCTCCGCCAGCAATGTGGAAGCCGGCTCTACTGGGAAGCTCTGCATCTCCTTTCTGGCAAAGACTCGAACCTGCATGTATCTAAATATTTCCCTCTGCTCCAGGCCATACTTCGCTCTCAGATCCTTCAGTCCCGCAAAACGACCCCCAAGAAATAAATCTTTTAGTGTCCTAATTCCTTTCTCCTCCCATCTCCGAAAATTTCCATCCCACTTCCCTGGCTCAAATCGATGGTTCCCCCGAATTGGCATTCCCCTTGACCCTGCCCCCAACCAGAAGTGCTGTTGAAAGTGCCTCCAAATTCTCAACGAAGCTATTACTACCGGACTCCCTGAGTATCTCCCCGGGGCCCTCGGGAGCGGCGCTGTTGCTAGTGCCTTCAATCCCGACCCTCTACCCAAACTCTCCTCCATTCTGTCCCATTGGGAGTCAAACCCTCTGACCCAGCTCCGCACCTTCTCCATATTCGCTGCCCAATAATAATACATCAGGTTCAGAAGACCCAAACCCCCTGCCTGCCTTCCTCTCTGTAGTAGCACCTTTTAAATTCTGGCCACCTTCCCGCCCCATATGAACGAGATAATCATCCCTTCAATCTTTCTAAAAAATGCCTTTGGCAGGAAAATCGGCAGGCATTGAAAAATAAACAGGAATCGCGGCAGCACATTCATTTTAACCGCCTGTACCCGACCCGCCAATGATAGAGGGAGACCATCCCACCTTGCCAGATCAGCTTTCACCCTCCCCACCAAACTAGAAATGTTGTACCTACGGAACCCCCGCCTAATCTTGAGCAACCTTCACCCCCAGGTATCTAAAGTGAGTCCCTGCCTTACGGAATGGCAGCCCCCCCACCCCTGCCCCCACCCCTGGCCGAGACACTAGTGCTAACCATTGTGCTACGTGCCGTCCATTACAGCTTTGGTTCAAAGATAGACAAAAGAGCTGAATGCCTGAGGTGAGGTGAGAGTGACTGCCCTTGACATCAAGGCAGCATTTCATGAAGTATGGCATCAAGGAGCCCTAGCTAAACTGGAGTAAATGGGAATCAGGGGTAAAACTCTCCGCTGGTTGGAGTCATATATGGCACAAAGGAAGATTATTGTGGTGGTTGGAGGTAAATCATCTCAACTCCAGGACATCACTGCAGGAGTTCCTCAGGGTAGTGTCCAAGGCCCAACTATCTTCAACTGCTTCATCAATGACCTCCCTTCCATCATTAGGTCAGAAATGAGGATGTTTGTGGATGACTGCACAATGTTCAGCACCATTCGCGATTCCTCAGATAATGAAACAGTCCATATCCAAATGCAGCAAGACCTGGACAACATCCAGGCTTGGGCTGACATGTGGCAAGTTACATTCGCGCCACACAAGTTCCAGGCAATGGCCATCTCCTACAAGAGAGGATCTAACCATCGCCCCATGACATTCAATGGCATTACCATCGCTGAATCCCCCACAATCAACATCCTGGGGGTTACCATTGGTCAGAAACTGAACTTGACTAGCCATATTAATACTGTGGCTACCAGGACAGGCCAATGGCTAGGAATCCTTTGGCGAGTAACTCACCTCCTGCCCCCCCAAAGCCTGTCCACCATCTACTAGGTACAAGTCAGGTGTGATGGAATACTCTCCACTTCTCTGGATGAGTGCAGCTCCAACAACACTCAAGAAGCTCGACACCATCCAGGACAAAGCAGCCCGCTTGATTACTCCCTTTTCCACATATATTCAAACCCTCCACCACTGACGGCCAGTGGCAGCCACGTGTACCATCTACAAGATGCACTGCAGTCACCAAGGTTCCTTAGACAGCATCTTCAAAACCCACAAGCGCTACCATCTAGAAGGACAAGAGCAGCAGATACCTGGGAACCTAACCACCTGTAGGCGGAAGACCGCGCATGCGTGGGAGCGTCAGCGGCTGCTGTCGTCATCCCCGTGCATGCTCAATGGGGGTGTCACTTCTGCATCGGCCATCACGGAGGCTATGGCCTAAGCGGAAGGAAAAGAGTGCCCCCACGGCACAGGCCCGCCCGTGGATCGGTGTGCCCCGATCGCTGCCCAGTCCACCGTGGGGGCACCCCCCGGGGCCAGAGCGCCCCGCGCCTGCCCCAGGACCCCGGAGCCCGCCTATGCCGCCAGTCCTGCCGGTAAGGTAGGTGGTTTGATTCACGCCGGCGGGACTGGCATGACAGCAGCAGGACTTCGGCCCACCGCGGGCCGGAGAATCGCCAGGGGGGGCCGGCCGACCGGCGCGGCACGATTCCCGCTGTTGCTAACTTTGCCTTAGTTTAATTGCTCTGTTTTATCACCTTTGCTCTTGAGTCGCCAGGTATCCTTATGATACCGCCACGCGGTTCAAGTCCGAGTAATGATCAATAATCCAATACACCGATTAGTAAGATTTAAATCAAAGCACATTTATTATACGCAGTAATCACTACTCATGCATAAATTCTACGTCTAAGCTACTCCTATAACTAACAGGCCTATACTTAACTTGGAACTGGCCCACCAGGTCAGGGAAACAAATGGTCTTTTGTTCGGGTTCTGAGCCTGCGGGATTCAAAGTTGGTACAGATTGATAGCTAGGAGCGCCTATCTCGTAGCGAGCGTTGAAGTAAGACTTACAGGTTCGGTCGGCTGCTGAAGAGTGACGAGAGCTGGAAGCGAGCCGAAGAAGAAGAGAAGAGCGCAACTTGAACTTGGGGCTCAATTCTTATCGTCCCCAGGGGCTTCCCGCCTTTCGGGGCGGACCCTGTACCTGGTCCCAAGTGATTGGACTTTGTCCTAATCACTTGGTACGATTTTCTCCAATGCTGGAGCGGTTCCCTGATCGATGGGCGGGTCTTGAGGTGGTCGTTCACCTCCTTTTGTGTAGGCTTCTGCTGGCGCCGAAGAGTCTGGTTTTGCTTTGTGTGTCTAAATGTTGCTTATTGTTCCCGGGGATTGCTCATTAGTATGCAGATGGCTGGTGTTTTGTTATGCTGATGGTTGCTGGTGTCAAACTTGTCTGGCCTTTCCAGAGGTAAATACACAGTCAACCTGCAGCTGCTCATTTGTGTCCTGTTGGCTGACTTTCCCATCAGCCTTTGCCATTCGCCATTTTAAATCGGGAGTTGGCCATTTTAAGTGGCTACACCGCCCCCGCCGAATTTTCGGCGCCGGAGAATTCGGCGGCCGGCGGGGGCGGGATTCACGCTGCCCCCCCCAGCGATTCTCCGACCCGGTGGGAGGTCGGAGAATCCCGCCCCTTGTGTCAGCACAGCTTTGGAGTGCTTTGTAACAATGGCAAATTGCACACACAAATTCAAATCAACTACATATGAATGGGGCAGAAAGCTAAAGCAACCAGAAGAGTCTCCAACTTTTTATGTTATGCCTACATTTTTGATGTACTCTGAGGACAGGAGGTCGAGAAGCATCTACATCTGATTCAAACACAAAATTTGAATATATATAATTTCATTTCACCAGCACAAAATGACTATGCATTTGATAGCATTCAATGATCATATGATGCAAAATTTTAAATATGTATAATTTAAAAGATTAAGATCAAGACCGCACAATTGCAGTAGTGTTTAAGACTTAAAGCATGGACCAAATTTCCCTTTTATTTAGTGAGGTTTACACTTGCACCACTGTCTTAAGGATTTAAAAATAGGTTTCTGCTACTTTGCTTTTAAGAGCAAATATATTTTTAAGTACTACTTGAAGTTGATCTTACAATACCTGTTTTAATTTAAATGTAATTTTTGTTAAGAGCTGCAGTTGTAAAATAACACATTGGTTTGTTGTTCATTAATTAAGATGGCTTACATTATTATAGTTAGAAATTTGGAGCTTTGATCATGTGCTTGTTTTTTCATGATATGAAATTACCAAACATTAACTTGAAAACATACATATTGTTAACCAATTTTACAGCCATAAAGAGCAGACTTTACAAATCTGAAGCTTTGATCATTATGTTGTCAAGTCCCAGAAAGGGAATCTAGACTGAATATTCTGCTACAACAATGCCATGATGCCTGATGGACAGTAGCAGGGAAAACAGTGTAATTCCACCCTCTTAAAGCCATTTTCTTTGGATAAGATCAATGTGGGGGTGGGGTGACAAGTACAAAATAATTTCTAGCTTGGGGATAAACACTGAGGAAGAGAATAGGTTTCAGAGATTTTTTATATACCAGAAACCACTAATATTTTTTCTGAAGCACTTCAGGTTAAAGTACAGATTTCCTTTGTTTTTTATAAAGCAATCCATTGGAGAACATTTGCGGGATTTTGTTGAAATTTTCTTGGACAAAAATAGTGTTTTATTTGAGTACTTTCTGTTTTATGAGATCAACTTGAATGAGTATAGTTTGCTGTTCTGTGATTATCTATTGATTTTGTTTGTCCATTTGCTTAAAAGTAATTTTTATTTTTTTTACTCTAGTGTTTATTTTCACTGTGGAACAAGTGACAAACATGTATAGATGTCTAAAAATGATGAGAAATTCAAATTAATTTTACAGTTCTGTTCTTTACGCATAGCTGATCACTCCCTGCCTCTTTGCAGCTGCCATCTCCAGACCAGGGGAGTGAGGGGATGAATGACGTCATTTATAGTCCCCAAGCACCCTAGTTTTACATATGCACGATGGAGTTGCCATAGTGATATGGCCCAGATCTACCAGGTGACCAGAGATTCAGGCTGCTTATTATATGCACATTTTCTCCTGCGTATTATTAGTCTAGAGAGGGGGAAAAAAATTGTTGAACTTGAGTCATAGCGTGATTCACACTAGCGATGGCTGATTCAGAGTATGAAATGAGTAAATGGTGTAGTGCATCTAAAACCAGATACAGTGCATCTGTTTGGAAGCAGAATATTCAGATGTTAGAAATTTTAAGAGAATTAATGTTATAAAAATTATATTGTGCTTTGAGAATTATGCAGTGTTCCAATTAGTTGTAATTAAAACAATGAAGCTTGAAGAAAAATTATGATTTTGAAATTCAACTATGCCACACCCGTTTTTCAGGTGCAAATGGCTGATTAAGTGCCCAATATAATGTGAAGGAAGTATATTCTTAATGGGACCGAACGTGCATCACTCACCATGTTGGATATGTTTCTTGAACGCACACTATAACTTATTAAAACAATAAGTTTGGAAGCAAAAACAGGAAGGCAGATTTCTACTTGAATGGTTGTAAATTGGGAGAGTGTTCAGCGGGACCTGGGTGTCCTTGTGCACCAGTCGCTGAAGGTAAGCATGCACATGCAGGAGGAGGTAAAGAAGACTAATGGTATGTTGGCCTTCGTTGCAAGCGGTTTCAAGTGTAGAAGCAGGGATGTCTTGCTACAATTTTACAGGGCCTTGGTGAGGCCACATCTGGAGTATTGTGTACAGTTTTGGTCTCCTTCTCTGAGGAAGGATGTTCTTGCTCTCGAGGTAGTGCAGCAAAGGTTTACCAGACTGATTCCAGGGATGGCGGGACTGTCATATGAGGAGAGATTGACTAAGTTGGGCTTGTTCTCGCTGGAGTTGAGAAGAATGAGGGGGGGATCTCATAGAGACTTTTAAAATTTTAATGGGATTAGACAGGGTTGATGCAGGGAAGATGTTACCAATGATAGGTGTGTCCAGAACCAGGGGTCACAGTCTGAGGATTCAGCATAAACCATTTTGGACAGATATAAGGAGACGTTTCTTCACCCAAAGAGTGGTGAGCCTGTGGAATTCATTACCACAGGAAGTAGTTGATGTTAAGACATTGAATATATTCAAGATGCGGCTAGATATAGCACTTGGGGAGAATGGGATCAAAGGCTATGGGGAGAAAGCAGGATTAGGCTATTGAGTTAGATGATCAGCCACGATCGTGATGAATGGCGAAGCAGGCTCGAAGGGCCAAAAGGCCTCCTCCTGCTCCTATCTTCTATGTATCTATGTAATGCCTGAACATAAGAACATAAGAACTAGGAACAGGAATAAGCCATCTGGCCCCTTGAGCCTGCTCCGCCATTTAATGAGATCATGGCTGATCTTTGTGGACTCAGCTCCACTCTCCGGCCCGTACACCATATCCCCGAATCCCTTTATTCTTTAGAAAGGTATCTATCTTTTTCTTAAAAACATTTAAAGAAGGAGCCTCAACTGCTTCACTGGGCAAGGAATTCCAGAGATTCACAACCCTTTGGGTGAAGAAGTTCCTCCTACACTCCGTCCTAAATCTACTTCCCCTTATTTTGAGGCTATGCCCCCAAGTTCTGCTTTCCCCGACCAGTGGAAACAACCTGCCCGCATCTATCCTATCTATTCCCTTCATAATTTTATATGTCTTAATAAGATCCCCCCCGCATCCTTCTAAACTCCAATGAGTACAGTCCCAGTCTACTCAACCTCTCGTCATAATCTAATCCCCTCAACTCTGGGATCAACCTAGTGAATCTCCTCTGCACTCCCTCCAGTGCCAATATGTCCTTTCTCAGGTAAGGAGACCAAAACTGAACACAATACTCCAGATGCGGCCTCACCAACACCCTATACAATTGCAGCATAACCTCACTAGTCTTGAACTCCATCCCTCTAGCAATGAAAGACAAAACTCGATTAGCCTTCTTAATCACCTGTTGCACCTGCACACCAACTTTTTGCGACTCGTGCACCAGCACACCCAGGTCCCTCTGCACAGCAGCATGTTTTAACATCTTACCGTTTAAATAATAATCCATTCTGCTGTTATTCCTCCCAAAAAGGATAGCCTCACACTTGGCAACATTGAATTCCATCTGCCAGACCCTACCCATTCACCTAACCTATCCAAATCCTTCTGCAGACTTCCGGTATCCTCTGCACTTTTTGCTTTACCACTCATCTTAGTGTCGTCTGCAAACTTTGACACGTTGCACTTGGTCCCCAACTCCAAATCGTCTGTGTAAATTGTGAACAACTGCGGGCCCAACACTGATCCTTGAGGGAGCCCACTAGTTACAGGTTGCCAACCAGAGAAACACCCATTTATCCCCACTCTCTGCTTTCTGTTAGTTAACCAATCCTCTACCCATGCTACCACTTTACCCTCAATGCCATGCATCTTTAGTTTATGCAGCAACCTTTTGTGTGGCACCTTGTCAAAAGCTTTCTGAAAATCCAGATACACCACATCCATTGGCTCCCCGTTATCTACTGCACTGGTAACGTCCTCAAATAATTCTACCAAATTAGTCAGACACGACCTACCCTTTGTGAACCCATGCTGCGTCTGCCCAATGGGACAATTTCCCTCCAGGTGCCCCGCTATTTCCTCCTTAATGATAGATTCCAGCATTTTTCCTACAACCGAAGTTAAGCTTACCGGCCTATAATTACCCGCTTTCTGCCGACTTCCTTTTTTAAACAGTGGTGTCACGTTTGCTACTTTCCAATCCTCTGGGACCACCCCAGAGTCTAGTGAATTTTGATAAATTATCACTAGTGCGTTTACAATTTCCCTAGCCATCTCTTTTAACACTCTGGGATGCATCCCATCAGGGCCAGGAGACTTGTCTACCTTTAACCCCATTAGCTTGCCCAATACTGCCTCCTTCGTGATTACAATCATCTCAAGGTCCTCACCTATCATATCTTTATTTCCATCAGTCACTGGCATGTTATTTCTGTCCTCCACTGTGAAGACTGACCCAAAAAACCTGTTCAGCTCCTCAGCCATTTCCCCGTCTCCTATTATTAAATCTCCCTTCTCATCTTCGAAAGGACCAATATTTACCTTAGCCACTCTTTTTTGTTTTATATATTTGTAGAAGCTTTTACTATCTGCTTTTATGTTCTGAGCCAGTTTACTTTCATAGTCTACCTTACTCTTCTTTATAGCTTTTTTAGTAGCTTTCTGTTGTCCCCTAAAGACTTCCCAGTCCTCTAGTCTCCCACTAATTTTTGCCACTTTGAACTATTCACAATGAATTCCTACACTTGTTAGAACCGGTTTGTGATTTTGCATTCCCCAAACTCAACTTGCTATTTGTAAAATACGCTTAGCAATTCATGGTACTAATGGATAGTCTTCATCAAGACTATTTAAATGAATCTTGCAGTATTTAAAGGTTATTTGCTGCTTTGTCATTTCAGGCTGCTGACTAGCTTCTATGCATTTTTGGTCTTCAATCTGAATCTAAGACTTCATTCTGATGGCCGCAAAGAAGTATAGCACTGCTCTTGCCTACCTTCACAAAAGTTGTGTTTCATGTAAGAATGTGTTCTGAGGCAGCCTTTGGAGTTGGAGGAGGAGGAGCAGCAAGGCAAAGGGAGGGCAGGAACAGCTATGACCAGAAGAAAGAAGCGGGCCTATGCAGAAGGCCCTATTCCATACGACCATAAGACATAGGAGCGGAAGTAAGGCCATTCGGCCCATCGAGTCCACTCCGCCATTCAATCATGGCTGATTTCAACTCCATTTACCCGCTCTCTCTCCATAGCCCTTAATTCCTCGAGAAATCAAGAATTTATCAACTTCTGTCTTAAAGACACTCAACGTTCCGGCCTCCACCGCCCTCTGTGGCAATGAATTCCACAGACCCACCACTCTCTGGCTGAAGAAATTTCTCCTCATCTCTGTTCTAAAGTGACTCCCTTTTATTCTAAGGCTGTGCCCCCGGGTCCTAGTCTCCCCTGCTAATGGAAACAACTTCCCTACATCCACCCTATCTAAGCCATTCATTATCTTGTAAGTTTCTATTAGATCTCCCCTCAACCTCCTAAACTCCAATGAATATAATCCCAGGATCCTCAGACGTTCATCGTATGTTAGGCCTACCATTCCTGGGATCATCCGTGTGAATCTCCGCTGGACCCGCTCCAGTGCCAGTATGTCCTTCCTGAGGTGTGGGGCCCAAAATTGCTCACAGTATTCTAAATGGGGCCTAACTAATGCTTTATAAAGCTTCAGAAGTACATCCCTGCTTTTATATTCCAAGCCTCTTGAGATGAATGACAACATTGCATTTGCTTTCTGAATTACCGACTCAACCTGCAAGTTTACCTTTAGAGAATCCTGGACTAGGACTCCCAAGTCCCTTTGCACTTCAGCATTATGAATTTTGTCACCGTTTACAAAATAGTCCATGCCTCTATTCTTTTTTCCAAAGTGCAAGACCTCGCACTTGCCCACGTTGAATTTCATCAGCCATTTCTTGGACCACTCTCCTAAACTGTCTAAATCTTTCTGCAGCCTCCCCACCTCCTCCATACTACCTGCCCCTCTACCTATCTTTGTATCATCGGCAAACCTAGCCAGAATACCCCCAATCCCGTCATCTAGATCGTTAATATATAAAGAGAACAGCTGTGGCCCCAACACTGAACCCTGCGGGACACCACTCGTCACCGGTTGCCATTCCGAAAAAGAACCTTTTATCCCAACTCTCTGCCTTCTGCCTGACAGCCAATCGTCAATCCATGTTAGTACCTTGCCTCGAATACCATGGGCCCTTATTTTACTCAGCAGTCTCCCGTGAGGCACCTTATCAAAGGCCTTTTGGAAGTCAAGATAGATAACATCCATTGGCTCTCCTTGGTCTAACCTATTTGTTATCTCTTCAAAGAACTCTAACAGGTTTGTCAGGCACGACCTCCCCTTACTAAATCCATGCTGACTTGTCCTAATCTGACCCTGCACTTCCAAGAATTTAGAAATCTCATCCTTAACAATGGATTCTAGAATCGTGCCAACAACCGAGGTTAGGCTAATTGGCCTATAATTTTCCATCTTTTTCCTTGTTCCCTTCTTGAACAGGGGGGTTACAACAGCGATTTTCCAATCCTCTGGGACTTTCCTGGACTCCAGTGACTTTTGAAAGATCATAACTAACGCCTCCACTATTTCTTCAGCTATCTCCTTTAGAACTCTAGGATGTAGTCCATCTGGGCCCGGAGATGTATCAATTTTTAGACCTCTTAGTTTCCCTAGCACTTTCTCCTTTGTGATGGCTACCATATTCAACTCTGCCCCCGACTCTCCGGAATTGGTGGGATATTACTCATGGCTTCTACTGTGAAGACTGACGCAAAGTACTTATTTAGTTCCTCAGCTATTTCCTTGTCTCCCTTGTCTATTTCCTTGTACTCACTGTGAGTATTCAGGGAGCACTCTGCCAGATGAACCTCTCAGAGGAACAATATATGAAGTGCATTTGTTTAATAAAGGAGGTTGTAACTGAGCTATGTAACTTACTACTGGCATAATTTGAGCTTTCCAGCAGGGCATGGGCAGCACTGCCTATGGCTCTCAAGTCTGTCATTATCCTTAATTTATATTCCACTGGCTCCTTCAGACTGCAGCTAACCCTCAGTGACATCTCACAGTTTGTATTCCATTGCAGGGTGGTCACTGAAACTCTATAATCCAGGAGGAACAGCTAACTATCTTCTCCCATGATAGAAAAACACGAAGTGCTGGAAATACTCTAGCTATCAGTTTACAGGTATGCTATTGAAAGAGAAGGACTATCTGTTTCAAACATGACTAATGACTTCCATCAGGAACCTGGGGACAAATGCAGGCCTGGCTGAAAATGAGAAGCATGCTACCACCTAAAACATCATTGGGCAAACAATTGCCCTGTTCAAACGACATCTCTCCTGTCTAGATTGTTTGGGGGGTGGTTTTCAGTGCATCCCTGAATTTTTATCAAAATTTGTGGTATTGCTCCATAACTTTGCCATCATGAGGGATCAATCCTTGCCATCACATTGGATGCACCAAATGCAACAGGAATCATTGAATAGTTGCAGTACGAAAGGAGGCCATTTGCTTATTCTGTCACTGCTGATTCTCTGCTAGAGAGTATGCATACTCCACCTTTTCTAGAGCCCTGCAAAGTTTTTCTCTTAAGATAATTATCCATTTCTCTTTTGAAAGTCCCAACTGAATTTGCATCTATCACACTCCCAGACAGTGCATTCCAGATTATAATCATTTGCTGCGTAAATAGGTTTTTCCTAATTTGACCTTTGGTTCTTTGATCATTCACCTTAAATCAGTGCTCTCTGGTACCTGAATCCCTCTGCCAATGGGAGCAGTTCCTCTCCTCTATCCACAAGGCCCTTAAATATTATTTCCCTCAAGTGACTCTCCAACCTGCGTTGGAAATTGTTCATTTACTCCCCTTCTGACACCTCTGTAGGCAGCGAGTTCCAGGTCATTACCACTCACTGTGTGGAAAATCTTCCTCACATGTCCTGGTTGTCATCCTTTTTTCTTATTCTGTATTTTGCATATGCCTTGCTTGTTAAGGATGAAGTTAAGAGGAATGAAAAATAAGAGCATGTTAAATTGTATGTAAACCAATGAACAGAGCATGATTACCAAACTCTGTGAATTGTCGGAAGGAGTTAGAAATGAAGAAATAGATAAAGTAGGGATAACAGGAAAGATGGCCGCTGACCCACAATTTTGCATGTGACGATGAATTTAGAAAAGATAGACAAGGTTGAAAGGGTAATAGGGTAGCTGTTTTAAGCAGATGCAGCATAATGACAATAGCATGAACACGTAACTAACAATCAGATAGAAGCAGGCTCCGTACAGATTGAAATAAAGAAGAGATGGATTGTTTACTCTTTTCAGACTGTACCACAAAATAATGGAGATGAAGGGTGAGAGAGAAATATGTATGTTAATCTATTAAATGGGTAATGAATGCAGAATCATAGGGATTAAACTGGCATGAAGATAGAGTGAAAGGGGGGAGGTCTTTGTAGTTTTTGCGTGTCGAACACCCTTTCTTACCCAAAATGTGAAAAAGCACAAGGGGGCTGTGCACACTCCTCGACCAAGTGATGGAGAATGAACCATAGCGGATAATAGAAGTGAATGTGGAATAATGTTCAGGGAGTAGTGATCACAGTATAATAAGATTGAAGGTATTGATTGAGAAAGAGCTTTGATGAATATAAGAAATGATCATACTTTAGAGATTTTACTTTTGCAGTAATACTACTAAAACCTAGGTTAAAATGCTTACAGACAGTCTGTCTGCTAGAGCTGTGGTTAAAAGTGAGGTAATCTGTGATTTTTGCAGGGGAAGTGTTTTGCTAATAGATATTAAAAGCCATTTTACCTGTCTGCAGATAGAGAGCTAATGTAATGCTGTTACAGTTTGAGACTGGTTAAACAAATCAAGGCACATCTTTTAACAAGAGATAAAAGAATGGTGTGTGTTTTGAGTGCAGTTGGTGTAGCTAATGGGAGGAGCCAGGCCTGTCTGGTCAAAGGAGTTCCTTCCAGGGCTCTAAGGTGAGCAGAAGGTTTTCAGCTTGGTCCTAAAAAAAGGTTTCTCTCTCCAAGGACTCTGCACCAAGATAAGCAAGTGAAACCTGGTTGTTGACTTTATACATAAGTGGCATTTGAAATATATGGGTTGCTTAATTAGAATGTAGAGGCAAGTTTCAGGAAGCAATTAAGATGTTGTACCTATTAACTGTAAAGCAGTTTCTTTGTTGTTAATGTGCTGAATTCTGCGTTAAAATTAAATTTTGCCTTGATATAAAAACTGTCTACTGAAAACTGTTATCATTCCTGTGGTGCAGTATAATTTCCTCAGTCTCACCAAATACAATTCTAATCCGGGATCTTAACCAAAATTGGGGTTCTGGGCTGGACCCAAAAC
The DNA here is from genome assembly GCF_047496885.1 of Scyliorhinus torazame. NCBI lineage: Eukaryota > Metazoa > Chordata > Chondrichthyes > Carcharhiniformes > Scyliorhinidae > Scyliorhinus > Scyliorhinus torazame. The sequence goes on from NC_092715.1 coordinate 79,176,064, forward strand.
CGAGAGAGGTAGTACAAAGACCAAAGTAGAAGATTGAATAAAAGCCAATATGAGGGGATAAGAATGGAACGAAAGGATGTAAACTGGAGAAAAATATTGACAAAGAGGTAGAACAACAGAATGCTGTAAAAGGAGGGAGCAATACATTTCAAGAGAAATATATTTCACGATGAAACAAGAACAAACTAAGAATGAGAAACCATGGATGAATAAGAAGGTGAGGATAACATTTAATCTCACAGTATAGTGGTGGAATGGCATATTTTGGAGCGAGGACCAAGTGTGAAATGGGGGATTTATTCATTGTACTAATGATAATTAAGATTATTGTGACAGACTATTCAGTGCGTATTTTTGATCAATCAACCTTTTTCCTCTTTTGTTTCCCCATCACTGCCAGTGAGAGATAGAGGAGCAGATAGGTAGAGAGATTTTGGATAGGTGCAAAAGTAACAGGGTTGTTGTGGTAGGGGATTTACTTTTCCCTATATTGACTGGGACTCACTTAGTGCTAGGGACTTGGATGGGGCAGAGTTTGTAAGGTGTATCCAGGAAGGCTCCTTGATGCAATATGTAGATAGTCCAACTGGGGAAGGGGCAGTACTGGATCTGGTATTAGGGAATGAGCCTGGACAGGTGGTTGAGGTTTCAGTAGGGAAGCCTTTTGGGAGTAGTGACCACAATTCCATAAGTTTTAGGGTACTTTTGGATAGGGATGTGGGTAACCCTCAGGTTAAGGTGCTAAACTGGGGAAAGGCAAATTATGATAACATTAGGCAGGAATTGAAGAATTTGGATTGGGTGCGGCTGTTGGAGGGTAAATCAACATCAGACATGTGAGAGTCTTTCAAGCGACAGTTGATTCGAGTTCAGGAAAGTCAAGTTCCTGAGAGAACGAAGGATAAGTATGGGAAGTTGAGGGAGCCTTGGATAACGAGGGATATTGTGAACCTCGTCAAAAAGAAAAAGGAGGCTTTTGTACGGTCTAGGTGGGTGGGGACAGTCAAAACCCTTGAGGAGTACTTAGAAAGTAGGAAGGTACTTAAGCGGGAAATTAGGAAGGCTAGGAGGGGTCATGAAAAGTCCTTGGCAAGTAGGATTAAGGTGAATCCCAAAGCTTTTTATTCATATGTAAAAAGGAAGAGGGTGACCAGGGAAAGGATTGGACCACTTAAGGACGGTGGGGGGCATGAAGATAGAGTGAAAGGGGAGAGGTCTTTGTAGTTTTTGTGTGTCGAAGACCCTTTCTTACCCAAAATGTGAAAAAGCACAACAGGGGAGTTGAGCCAGAGGAAATGGGCACGGTCGAAATGAGTACTTTGCATCAGTGTTCACCAAAGTAAAGGACTTTGTGTAAGATGATTCTTGTGTAGGGAGTGTGGATAATCTGGGTCACGTTGACATCAAAAAGGAGAAGGTATGGGTGTTTTAAAAGACATTAAGGTAGATAAGCCTCCTGAGCCTGATGGGATTTATCCCAGAATACTGAGGGAAGCAAGGGAGGACATTGCTGGGGCCTTGACTAACATCTTTGTATCCTCATTGGCTACAGATGGGGGGGCGAGATTCTCCGACCCCCCGCCGGATCGGAGAATCGCCGGGAGCTGGCGTGAATCCCGCCTCCGGCAGTTGCCGAATTCTCCGGCACCGGCCCGGATGGGCTGAGGTCCCGCTGCTAAAATGCCTGTCCCGCCGGCGTAGATTAAACCACCTACCTTACCGGCGGGACAAGGCGGCGCGGGCGGGCTCCGGGGTCCTGGGGGGCACGGGGCAATCTGGCCCTGGGGGGTGCTCCCTCCACTGCGCATGCACGGGAATGCCGTCAGCGGCCGCTAACGCTCCCGCGCATGCGCCGCCCGGAGATGTCATTTCCGCGCCAGCTGGCGGGGCACCAAAGGCCTTTTCCGCCAGCTGGCGGGGTGGAAATTAGTCTGGTGCGGGCCTAGCCCCTTAAGGTTGGGGCTCGGTCCCCCAAGATGCGGAGGATTCCGCACCTTTGGGGCGGCGCGATGCCCGACTGATTTGCGCCATTTTGGGCGCCAGTCGGCGGACATCGCGCCGATACCGGAGAATTTCGCCCGAGGTTTCAGAGGACTGCAGAATAGCTCATGTGGTACCACTGTTTAAGAAATATAGCAGGAATAATCCAGGAAACTATAGGCCGGTGAGCCTCTTGTCGGTAATAGGTAAATTATTGGGGAAAATTCTCAGTGACAGGATTTATACCCTTTTGGAAACAAATGGACTCATTTGCTATAGACAGCATGGTTTTGTGAAGGGGAGGTCATGCCTCACTAACTTGATCAAGTGTTCTGAGGAGGTAACAAAGATGATTGATGAGGGGAGGGTGGTTCATGTTGTTTACATAGACTTCAGTAAAGCCTTTGACAAGGTGCCTGATGGCAGAAAGGTGAAGTCACACAGGATCAGAATTGAGGTGGCAAGATGGATACAGAACTGGCTCGGTCACAGGAGGCAGAGGGTAGCAGTAGATGGGTGTTTTTCTGAATGCAAGGTTGTGAGTATTCCTCAGGTATCAGTGCTGGGGCCTCTGTTGTTTGCCGTAGACAGAAACGATTTGGAGAAAAATGTAGCTGGTCTAATTAGTAAGTTTGCAGATGACACCAAGATTGCTGGAGGGGCAGATAGTGTTGAGGATTGTCAGAGGATACAGCAGTACATAGATAGGTTGGAGACTTGGGCAGAGAAATGGCAAATGGAGTTTAATCCAGACAAATGGGAGCTGGTGCATTTTGGTAGGTCTAACATAGAGGGGAAATATACAGCCTATGGCAAAACTCTTAGGAATGTAGAAAGTCAGAGAGATCTGGGCATATAGGTCCACAGATCTTTGAAAGTGGCAACACAAGTGGACAAGGTAGTCAAGAAAGCATACGGAATGCTTGCCTTCATTGGATGGGGCATTGAATATAAAAACTAGCAAGTCATGCTATAATTGTACAGAAACTTTGTAAGGCCGCACTTGGAATATTGCGCACAATTCTGGTCACCATACTACCAGAAGGATGTGGACGCTTGGAGAGGGTGCAGAGGAAGTTTACCAGGATGTTGCCTAGTCTGGAGGGGGTTAGCTAGGCGGAGAGGCTGAATAGACTCGGGCTGTTTTCATTAGAACGACAGAGATTGAGGGGTGACCTGATAGAGGTCCATAAGATTATGAGAGGCATGGATACAGTCGATGGGCAGGCACTCTTTCCCAGGGTGGAGGGGTCAGTCACTAGGGGGCATATGTAGGTCCGTGGGGCAAAGTTTAGAGGAGATGTGCGAGGCAGGTATTTTTACACAGAGGGTGGGGAGTGCCTGGAACGCGCTGCCAGGGGAGGTTGTGGAAGCAGATACATTAATGGCATTCAAAAGACATCTCGATAAATACATGGATAGGAAGGGTATAGAAAAATACGGCACTAGGAAGTGCTGAGGGTTTTGGCCAAGGGTGGTATCATGACCGGTACAGGCTTGGAGGGCCAAAGGTGCTGTATTGTTCTTTGTTCCTGTGCTGTATTGTTCTTTGTTCTATCACCGCATGATTGGAAGGGAGATTTAGGATCTGGTGCTGGAATCTATCTATGACTATTCATTTGGCAATTCATAACTTAAAAACTATTTTATCATGTCTTCTAGTAGCCATGTTGCCTCTTGTCCACTGTAATAAAATATATTATGGATAGCTATAGAATAATATCACAACCAGCTCAATTTACAGCCTAATCCTCTGGAAATGGTTGTTTGAGATAATGAAAACCCGCCCAGTGAGATTTTGTTTTAAGAATCTGTATTATTACTGCTCTAAATGTAAGATAATTTCTATTAAGGCATGAGAAAATTGCTTTGTAATGCAATAGAACCTAAGTGTTCACAAACGTTGACTGAATGTGACTAATTGAAAACTTTATAATGCACTGGTTATAGGGGATTCCGTTGTCAGGAGTATAAACTGACATTTCTGCAACTGCCAGCCTGATTCCACATGGCCTGTTGTCGCCCTGCTGCAGGGTAATCAGCATCACTGAGAACATGCACAACATTCTGTGGGGAGACTGGGAGCAGCCAAGATTCATGGCCTATGTGGGAATCAGTGACATAGCACCTGAACCTCTTCAAGAACACTGCACTCCTCTATTCTGTCCTCTTGCACATCCTTAATTTTCATCACTGCACTATTGGTGTCCATTCCTTTAGCTGCCTAGGAGCAAAGCTCTGGAATTTTCCCCTTTATCTCTTTGCCCATCTTTACTCCTTTAAAACATTTCTGAAAGCCTACCTCTGTTCTAATATGTACTTATACGGTCCACTGCCAAATAATTTTTGATTATCCTCCTGTAAAGCACCTTGGGACCTTTTAATGTGTCAGGGCACTATGTAAACGTAAGTCATTGTTGTTATCGGAAAATATTCTGCAGTCAGAGTTTCAGAAGCGAGCGAGAAAGTGGAAAAAAAGGAACTTAATTGCAGTAATCTCTGGGTTATTTCCAGCGCCATGTGTCAGTGACTAAAGGATTAGTAGGATAAAAGAAATTGTGTGTGAATGCAGAAGTGATGCAGGAGGGTCAGCTTCAGCTTCCTAGACTATTGGAACTGATCTGGGTATGAACCTGTTTACAAATAACTTCTTCAGCAGTGACCAGCGTCTTCACAGAAAGTTTCATGCTGTGAGGGTCAGCATTTAAACTAATTTGGCAGGGGCTGGTTTGGTACTTGGATTAAACAGCGATGGGAAGAAACGGTGCAAAGGTGATTGGGAGAAACAACATCACAAGACTAGTGACTAGGAGTGATTGATGGACGCAAATGTGATCTGTTCTGAGACGGATTTCAAGTGTATATGTGTAAATGCATGTCGCATGTTAAATAAGGCTGGTGAGCTCTGAGCCGAAGTCGCGACGTGGCTCTGTCATTGAAAAGATTAAAGGCTGAGTTGGGTAGACTTTTGGTCAACAAATCTGAGCAGCATTCAGATCAGTCATGATCTTATTGAATGGTGGAACAGGCTCAAAGAGCCTGCTCCACCTTATGGTGTTATGGTCATATGGGGCGAGAATGTAATGGCAATAACACATACCCAGATCAAAGAACAGAAGGATTGGGAGCTTGATATTCCTAGGTACAAAGCATCTGAAAATATAAGGAAGAAAGAAAAGGGAAGGGCTGACAGCATTGTTCCAGTAAGCTATTACAGCACTGGAAAGGTATGATGTAGTTGAGAGTCAAGGACAGAATCTGCTTGGTTAGAATTTAGGAACAATGGCTCGTGGATCTGCACTTAGCCTACCAAATAGTGAGAAGTAGATAGAAGAGGAATTACAGAACGATGCAAGAACTAATAGAGAAGCAATTGTGATGGACTTTGATTAGGCAACAATAAAAAGGCAGGAATTCCTGAAATGTGCACATACACTTTCTTCATCACTATGTTTCTGGCCTGATGATGGATCCAGTTCTGAGGAATGCAGTGGGAGAAGTTGAGCATGCTTCAGTTGGAGGAGCATTTGGGAGACAGTGTTCATAAACTTTATAAGGTTTAAAATAGTGACACAAAAGAACAAGGACCAATCAAATGTAAAAATGCCTCATAGGAGGAGAACACATTTTAATGAGTTTTAAAGGGTTCTGACACAGGTGGGTTGGAATCAATAATTGGTAGGCAAAGCAGTAATTGAATAAAAGGAAGCCATCAAAACAGAGATAGTTTGGGTACAGACTAGACGCAATACCAGAAGTGGAAAGAAAGCATCCAAATCTGGAACTCTATCGATGACTAATAATGTAGAGATTAAAATAAGACCGATAAAGGAGGCTTATGATAAATGCAATATTCATATTATAGTAGAGAACAACGGTGAATACAAAAATGTAATTGATTATCTGAGAAAAGGGAATAAGATAGATAAAGAGAGATTATATGGGAAAAGATTAGTGGCTAACATCAAAGGGAACCCAAAAAGTATTTGAGATAGATGGTGGGAATTTATTGTAAAGTCATTGGGCTGGATTCTCCGCTTCACCGGCAAAGCACTCATGTCTGCGGATTTCCAGACAGCATGGGGTGCCCACAATGGAAAACGCCATTGGCCGGCTGCTGGGATGGAGAATCCCGCTGCGGGGCAGGGGCATGCGGCATCCGAAAATGGTGTGGCGGGATGGAGAGTCCCGCCCATTATTTGTGATGATGATATAAATAAAACAAGTAATTATAATTAATTACATGATTATGGACAACCATTAATATTAAGCATAAAATAAAAGGATTGCGCATTTGTGATCTTTTCAGCATTGCAAAATACAGGCCTCCTTAATTTACAGGATAGAATTGAAAATATACTGCACTGAATTCTGCATAGATGCAGAGATTGTATGCTGACAGGTTAAGTTAATTCAATTCCCAATCATTAACATATCATTTATGAGTTTTGTAAACATATAAATAGTGAAAAGGTATTTATAGCAAGCCTGGGTCCACTTGGGGATCAAAAAGGAGTTATCATGGGAAGGCAGAGGACATTGTTGAAGTACTAAATAAGTAATTGACATCTGTCATCACTGGAGAAAGGTATGGTGCAATGGAGCAGTAAAGGTTGGTCAGTTGGGCCAGTTGACACCTGGGAGTCAGAGAGGTGGTGGACCTGCAAGGGAGGAGCCTGGAGTGGGAAGAGTGTAATTCGGGACTGAGGCTCGAATCTTGTACCTTAGGAGTCAGAGATGCACACCAATCAGCCTCTGGGAACCGCCTGCACTGAGTTCAGAAGGAGAGTGCAAAAACAAGATAAAGATAGCTAGTTTTTTGAAGAATAAAGGGATTAAGGGTTATGGTGTTCGGGCCGGAAAGTGGAGCTGAGTCCACAAAAGATCAGCCATGATCTCATTGAATGGTGGAGCAGGCTCGAGGGGCCAGATGGCCTACTCCTGCTCCTAGTTCTTATGTAAAAGGAAGTCTTGATATTGGATAGGAAATTGTGTATAACTAACTTGCTTGAGTTTTTTGATGAAGTAACGGAGAGGGTAGACGAGGGTAATGTGGTAGATGAGGGTGATGTGTTTGATGAGGTGTACCTGGACTTCCAAAAGGTATTTGCTGAATTAGCAGGTTTGTCAGCAAAGCTAAAGCTCATGAAATAAAAGGAACAATAAGAAGATGGTTGAGTTATAGGAAACAGAGATTAGTGGTGAATGATTGTATTTCACTGGAGGAAGATTTGTTCTGGATCTCCGAGGGGTCAGTGTTAGGACCCCTACTCTTCTTGATGTATACGAATGACTTCGGCCCGGATTTTCCCTATTGAATCAGATGGCGGGAATAAAGAAAATGCGTGGCTAGCCGGACTTGCCTTGGGAGAAACACCCAAAAAGTGGGATCTCAGACCGGGGGTATTGGAGTGCCGTCTCTTACCCGCTCCCCACCCCCTGATGCAGATTGGAAACAGCCACAGGGACTGCCAAATGCTTTGGCGGGCTGTTTAAAGGTCTGCTTCAGTTTTGCAGAACTTCGATTCAGTTGTTTTATGCCTTCTAGCCCTCACCCCTCCCACTCCATCAATTCCCCACCCACTCCTCATGGCCTATCTCTGCTAATTTATGAAACCGATACCCCCAATGCCCTCTCTTCACTCCATGAAAGCTCATCCAAAATATTTAAATTCCTTCATGTCCTTAATTGTTTATAAAAGCAAACAGACTTGTATTCGGATCCCCACATCAAAGACAGCTAATCTTTTAATAACATAGTTAAGCTGTCAATGAAACTGTGAAGTTATGATCCCCTATTGAGATAATCATCTGTGTGGAAAGCAGCCAAGCATTAATAATTATACAATGATAACCCTCGGGGTAATGTCAACAAAAACTATTGGAATTGCAATACCAGACTTTTTTCAACTCCCACTGACACAGGTAGCCTTTTTTTTAATTTTCAAAGGACTGGTAATTTAAACAACTTAACAGCTGTTTTAATAATATGCAAATAAATGCAAATGAATTTCGCATCACCTGCTAGCGGGATGACTGTCCCGCCAATAACCAGACATTGGGAGAATTGTAAAGTAATTTTACGCCGGCAGATTTCCAACTCATGGATTTCTCCAAGCATGCCCGCCACCAAACTTGCCGCAAGGACAGGTTGAGAGAATTCTGCCCATTGTTTCCATTGGTGGAAAGAGTGAGAACCTATTTAAGATAACTGGCAAAAGAAGCAATGGTTACATGAGGAAAATATTTTTTACACTGTCTGAGAGCATCGGGAAGGCAGATTAAATCCTGGTTTTCAAAAGGGAATTGGAACATTACCTGAAGAGGAATAATTTACAGGGCAATGGGGAAAAGGCTGGGGATTTACACAAGGTGAACCACAGAGAGATGCCACTGACATGATTCTATATGGGAAGAATTTGTTGCTCTCCTCAGGCCTGGTTATTCACACTAATATTTGGTTGTTCAAACCCATTTTTTCATTCCAACATAACAGGAAATTTGGATGTAAGTAGACGCCAGCAAAATGGACACATAGATTAGCATAACTTCAGGTGTAACTTCCCATTTATGTCTCCATAGAAAATTCAATTTCCCATATTGTATCACATAGTATGCAGTTTAAATATGTGTCTATTTTCTTCCAGATTACAGAATTTAAAAAAAACCTGCACCTGGGATGTAAAAGAAGCAGTCTCTAGTTGTGACAAAAGTGTGGCTACTGTGCCACAAATACTGCATCACAGTAAAAATTTCAATCAGACTTACAGCCAAAATATTTCTATTATGTACAATAGATATTAAAGGCTCAATTGGAACAACTCACTTGATAAATACTGTTGCATCCGTTACTGTCACAAAACAATGTTTAGTTGTTTAACATGCAAAGTGCTAATCCTCTCAACCTACCACATTACATAGCATTCAAAACTGTTGATTAACAGAGACCACTAGAGAAACAATACTATAACCCCCCAGTTGATTCCAAGCCATCCTTCATAATGTATTTCTGAATCTGGAAGAAATGTGATTTATAAAACCGTACCTCATTACTTCAACTACCTTGAAACAACAAAGAGATTGTTTTTTTAATTCATTTATGGGAGTGGGCGTCTCTGATTCGGCCAGCATATATTTCCCACCGCTAGTTGCCCTTCAGAAGGTGGTGGTGAGTGACCTTCTTGAATCGCTGCAGTCCCACTGTGCTGTTAGGGAGGGAATTCCAGGATGTTGCCCCAGCGACAGTGAAGGAAAGGGGATATATTTCCAAGTCAGGGTGGTGAATGACTTGGAGGGGAACCTCCAGGTGGTGGGGTTCCCAGGTATTTGCTGCTCTTGTCCTTCTAGATGATAGTGGTGGTGGGTTTGGAAGGTGTTGTCTAAGGAATGTTGGTGAGTTACTGCCGTGCATCTTGTAGATTGTACTGATGACAAACATGCAATGGTTGGTGTCTCAAGGAAAGTGCAGCTGAAAAGTAGAATTCAATTTTTAAGTTAAATCTGCGATAGGAATAAATACTTTTCATACCTTCTACAAAATGTTATCAATGAACACAATTGGTCATTTGGCAGCACAGAACTTGAATATTGCTTGGGTTACTGTCTGTGCGGGGTGTGCACAATCTCCCCATGTCTGCTTGGGTTTGCTCCGTGTGCTCTGGTTTCCTCCCACAGTCTAAAGATGTGCAGGTTAGGTGGATTGGCCATGAAAAATTGCCCATAGGGGCTTTTCACAGTAACTTCATTGCAGTGTTAATGTAAGCCTACTTGTGACAATAAAAGATTATTATTATTATTAATAATGTCCAAAATGGTTAAGTGTGGTTACTGGGTTACGGGGATAGGGTGGAGGTGTGGGCTTAAGTAGGGTGCTCTTTCCAAGGGCTTGTGCAGACTCGATGGGCCGAATGGCCTCTTTCCGCACTGTAAATTCTATGTAAGTAACAATCTCAGAGGAAATAACAACTTTATACTGCATGAGAAGAGGGAGCTGATTGGTTGGCAAGTGGACTAATTGGTGGAGGTATTGCCATGGAGAAGGTGGCTGACAGTTAACTGCGAAGCATTGTTTGAAATTTAAATCAGGCAGTTTGACTGATTGATTAAGTCCCTGTGGAATGAACCAGTGAATGGCTACTACTTATTTCATTCAGCTGAAAAGGTGCAATGTGTGTACATGTTATTTCTGTCTGCAAAGAACAGGGCCCTGTGTATTAATGTGTGTAGCTTCCAGGGCATGCAGGTATACCACACTGCGAGCCTGACTGTCAATCTTTAATTGGCTGTCAGTGTAACTTTTAGCATGTTGAGGATTATTTAGCAAATGTCCAATCGCGAAACCACATCTAGGGCGAAATTCTCCGGAAACGGCGCGATGTCCGCCGACTGGCGCCCAAAACGGCGCCAATCAGACGGGCATCGCGCCGCCCCAAAGGTGCGGAATGCTCCGCATCTTTGGGGGCCGAGCCCCAACATTGAGGGGCTAGCCCGACGCCGGAGGAAGTTCCGCCCCGCCAGCTGGCGGAAAAGGCCTTTGGTGCCCCGCCAGCTGGCGCGGAAATGACATCCCCGGGCAGCGCATGCGCAGGAGCGTTAGCGGCCGCTGACAGTTTCCCACGCATGTGCAGTGGAGGGAGTCTCTTCCGCCTCCGCCATGGTGGAGACCGTGGCGGAGGCGGAAGGGAAAGAGTGTCCCCACGGCACAGGCCCGCCCGCGGGTCGGTGGGCCCCGATCGCGGGCCAGGCCACTGTGGCGGCACCCCCCGGGGCCAGATCACCCCGCGCACCCCCAGGACCCCGGAGCCCGCCCATGCCGCCTTGTCCCGCCGGTAAGGTAGGTGATTTAATTTACGCCGGCGGGACAGGCAATTTATCGGCGGGACTTCGGCCCATCCGGGCCGGAGAATCGAGCGGGGGGGCCTGCCAACCGGCGCGGCGCGATTCCTGCCCCCACCGAATCTCCGGTGCCGGAGACTTCGGCAACCGGCGGGGGCGGGATTCACGCCAGCCCCCGGCGATTCTCCGACCCGGCGGGGGGTCAGAGAATGTTGCCCCTAATGTTAGACACCGTGTTTTGCATTTGCAAGCATGGGCTAGTTGGGTATAGTCTACATTTTGCCCATTGCGAATACCGCTGCGGCATGCTGCTCGCTACAATCTGCCAGTCTTTGGGATGTACGGTTTACATACCTAGCATCACAGCGGCACTGAAATTCATGTACCACATTACTCATTTGTGTGATAGGCATAATGGTTTATTTGGTTTGACGACAGCATCCTAGGCAAATACCACTTGTGTTGTTACTGCATAGTAGCAGCATAAAACAGCTAGCTTCATCGGTTGTGCAAAGTTTTGAGATGCCTTGCCCTTTCAGGGTAATCTGAGGTAGACTGTGCTGTTTGATATGATTCTTGGCACTGGAAGACAACACATCATCCTGGAGTCACATCCAAGACCACAGAAATACCTGTCTATTCATCAAACTATCAAATCTCCCAACACAGTTGCTTTTCCAGTCTTCTTTCACCCATCCTGTGCTGCTGAGTCACCTGTGGTGCCATGGACTTGGTTCTTGCTGCACTCCCCTGAGGAAGCACCGGCCTCACCAGTATCTATAATGGAAAACTCGTTAGCAAGCAAGATTGACTCAGTGGACTCTAACACTGCTTTCTTGGTTCTTCTGGACTGTCTAGCGGTCGCCCATTCCCTCTCTGTCTGCACGTTCCTAACCTGTGGTGTGACAACCTCTCACTGTGTTAGAGTCTATGAACACCATGGGCGGGATTCTCCGACCCCCAGCCGGTGGAGGGGGTGAGGGTGAATGCCGGGGAGGGTGAGTGCCGGTGGGGGGGGGAGGGGGGGGGAGAGTGTGAGTGCTGGGGAGTGGGGTGAGTGTGCCGGGGAGGGGGGGGAGGGTGAGTGCCGGGTGGGGGGAGAGAGTGAGTGCCGGGGGGGGGGAGGGAGGGTGAGTGCCGGGGAGGGGGGGGAGTGCTGGGGAGGGTGCGTGCCGGGGAGGGGGGGTGGGGTTAGGGTGAGTGCCGGGGAGGGTGCATGCCGGGGAGGGGGGCTGAGGGTCAGTGCCGGGGAAGGGGGATGAGGGTGAGTGCCGGGGATGGGGGGGTGAGGGTCAGTGCCGGGGAGGGGGTGTGAGGGTGAGTGCCGGTAATGGGGGGGGGGGGGGGGTGAGGGTGAGTGCCGGGGAAGGGGGGGGAGGCTGAGTGCCGGGGATGGGGGGTAAGGGTGAGTGCCGGATGAGCCGGGAAACCGTCGCCCATATTTGCCATCCCATAGCACACCTGGCACCGCGTGGGAAGAGAGTGGACACCCTCTCCCTGTGGCAGTCAAGGTTACGGTGGCCTGAGGTTTTATGCCACGGGGTCATTCCAGGTGTCGTGTGGGGACCTGTCTGGCATCTCGCGGTCATCGGTGCACCGGTGCATCCGTGCAGGGATGGACGCCTTGTATGCCATTGCGGACCGCTATATTCAGCTCCGCGTGGACCGGGCCAGTCAGGGTGCCCGGGCAGCGAGCTTCGCTGCTGTGGCCAGGATGCCCATGGTCCAGGGGGCGATCGATGTTACCAGCCACCAGCTGATAACAGGGCCGTGTTCACTAATAGGAAGAGGACCTACTCCATGAACGTGCAGGTGGTCTGTGACCGCCGCATGAGGATCCTGCGCGTCTGCGCCCGGTGCCTGAGCAGTGTACATGATTAGTTCGTATTGGCGCAGTCGTTCGTCCCGCAATGGCCAAGGGATGCCATCTCCGGCTGAGGGGCTGGTTTCTGGGCGACAAGGGTTACCCATTGCGGTCGTGGCTGATGACGCCTATACGGAGGCCACAGAATGACGCGGAGAACCGCTATAACGATGCCCATGCAGCGACCAGGTGTGTGATAGAGAGGTGCTTTGGGCTACTGAAGATGCGATTCAGGTGCCTGGACAGCTCTGTAGGGGCCCTCCAGCACCCGTCGGATAGGGCGGCCGCATCGTTGTGGTCTGCTGCGTCCTGCACAACATAGCCCAGCAGAGGGGCGATGTGCTGGAGGCAGAGGAGAGGGAGGGGGAGGAGTAGAGCGACGAAGCGTATGCCTCCCCAGATGAGGAGGATGGATGCAATGTCCAGGGCAGACGGGCAGGGCATGGACGGGCGGCTGCCCACAGTTACCGGCGGGGCCAGCGGGCACGGGACGGGTTGATAGCCGCCTGGTTCACAGACTAGGCGGGGGGGGGGGTGAATCGCCGGGTATGGGCACAGTATGGCACCAGCCTACCTTCCTCACCCCACCCACCCCACCACCAACCACCCTTACCCCACCCACCCACCACCAATGACCCTCACCCCACCACCAACCACCCTCACCCCACCCACCCACCACCCTCACCCCACCACCAACCACCCTCACCCCACCCACCAACCACCCTCACCCAGCACCAACCACCCTCACCCTACCCACCAACCACCCTCACCCCACCACCAACTACCCTCACCCCACCCACCAACCACCCTCACCCCACCCACCCACCATCAACCACCCTCACCCCACCACCAACTACCCTCACTCCACCACCAACCACCCTCACCCCACCACCAACCACCCTCACCCCACCACCAACCACCCTTACCCCACCCGCCCACCACCAACCACCCTCACCCCACCACCTACCACCCTCACCCAACCACCTTCACCCCACCACCAACCACCCTCACCCCACTCACCAACCACCAACCACCCTCACCCAACCACCCTCACCCCACCACCAACCACCCTCACCCCACCACCAACCACCCTCACCCCACCACCAACCACCCTCACCCCACCCACCCACCACCAACCACCCTCACCCCACCCACATACCACCCTCACCCCACCACCAACCACCCTCACCCCACCCACCCACCACCCTTACCCCACCCACCACCCTTACCCCACCCACCAACCACCCCTTACCCCACCCACCAACCACCCTCACCCCACCCACCCTCACCCCACACACCCTCACCCCACCCACCAACCACCCTCACCCCACCCACCAACCACCCTCACCCCACCCATCAACCACCCTCACCCCACCACCCACCACCCTCACCCCATCCACCCACCACCCTTACCCCACCCACCACCCTTACCTCACCCACCAACCACCCTCACCCCACCCACCCTCACCCCACCCACCAACCACCCTCACCCCACCCACCAATCACCCTTACCCCACCCACCCACCACCAATGGCCCTCACCCCACCCACCACCAACCACCGTCACCCCACCACCAACCACCCTTACCCCACCCACCCACCACCAACCACCCTCACTTCACCCGCATGCACACCACCGCTCCATTGCACAATTACCTGCGGCACAACGGGCAGGGCTCACACGGTCGCCGATGGAAGCAAGCCTATTGCATGCCATGGAGGATGATGACAACCCGCTCCAGGCTTTATATCATTAGACAATGTCTGACCCATGGCCATGGTACCACACTCCACCTGGGCCGTCCCTGCATGCGGCCTGGACAATGCAGCGCACGGTCCCGTAGTCTGCCCGGGAGATGGCGAGGGTGGGGGGGGGACACTCTCCAGACGCCGACATCCTATCACCCCTCACAGGCACACTGGCACTCACCTCACACTATACCCCCGCACGCATCGGACAGAGCACAGAGGCAGCTTCTGTAGGTGTGAAAGTGATTTTAATTACAAGCAGTCCATACATGTGCCCTAGCCCCTATAACTAGTCTGTGCCCTGCACCCGCGTCAACTTGCTCAGTGTCTAATTTGTTGGCCTTACGGGCCCTATGACTACATCTAGCTGCTTCCCCAGACGGTACAGCAGAACTGGAAGTGGACTCCTGTGATTCCTGCCCTCTGACTAGGGACCCCTTAGGCGGCCGTTTCCGGGCCGTGGCTCGGGCGACTGGGATGGCGTGGTGCCAGCCTGTTCTGCCCATTGCCCACCAGATGCACCCGGGAGGGATGGGGGGGGGGGGGGCGAGTCTAAGGTGTTGCGGTGTTTCGGGACCTCCCCTACAGGGGGACACGGAACGGGCCCCAGCACCTCCTCCTCCCTCGCGGTGCCCGATGACCCCCTGGGCCTCTCCATGCGTCGGGGGTGCAAACGGATCCTGCCAGTCCTGGAGGCCCACCCTGGTATCGACAAGGGTCTGAAAGTTTGCAGCCATGGAGCTCAGGGAGTTGGCCATCCCTGTCTGTGTCTGGGCGATGCCGGCCAGCATCTGGACAAAGGCGCCTATGCCCTCAGCGGTGGCCTGCTGAGACTGGGCCATGTCCTGCTGAGACTGGCCCACGGCCTGCTGGGACTAGCCCATGGCCTGCAGAGACTGGCCCACGTCCTGCTGGGACTGGCCCATGGCCTGCTGGGATTGGGCCATGGTGTTGAGCGCCTCTGCGATCCGATGCTGGCTCTGGCTCATGGCTTCCTGTGAGAGGGCAGCCATGTCCTCGGCCACAGGCGCCGCCCGCACAGACAGCCCCAGGCCCTGCATACTTCTCCCCATGTCTGACACCGTTGCCCACATTGCCTCCACCGCGGATGCCGCCCGTGTGCACCACTCCCTGCTCCTGCATGGGGGTGGACTCCTCCACCTGCGTCTGCAGCTGCCGCAAGCCGGCGGTCACCCCCTTCGATCGTCACTTGGTCCGTGACTGAATCGGGTCTATGGGTGGGTGTGGTAACTCCAGGAACCCGGGACCCACCCACCTGGCTGCTCCTGCCTCCACATGCTGTACCGGGACGGCAGTGTTATGCGCAACAGTTAGTGTCCTGTGCTGTACATTTCTTTGTTCTTTGTTCTTTGTTCTTGTACCAGAGGCTTCATCGCTAAAGTGCCCAGCCGAGGTGAGTGTCTCTGCGGTAGTGGAGGGTGTAGGAGGTAGCAGTGGCGTCTTGTCATGCTCCTCATCCCACCCGAAGTCCGGGGTCCCCTGGGGTGGTGTTTCCTGTCCATCTGTCCCCTGTGTGTGGGTGTCCTGTGTGTCAGTGTCCTGTGTGTGGGTGTCCTGTGTATCGGTGTCCTGTGTGTCGGTGTCCTGTGTATCGGTGTCCTGTGTGTCGGTGTCCTGTGTATCGGTGTCCTATGTGTCGGTGTCCTGTGTGTGGGTGTCCTGTGTGTCAGTGTCCTGTGTGTGGGTGTCCTGTGTGTGGGTGTCCTGGGTGGGTGTGGCCTGTATGTGGGTCTCCTGGGTAGTTGTGTCATGTGTGTCAGTGTCCCGGGTCGACTGGGACGGGGGCCTGTTGCTGTGACTGCCCTCCTCGTCGCTGGATGTGGCCCGCCGGCGTCGCCGCACTGGCACAGGGCGGGGACGTATGTCTGGCTCTCCGGGTCTGTCCCTGTCTTGTGGGCGGCCTGGCACAGGGTGGGGGCGTCGTATGCCTGGCTCTCCGGGTCTGTCCCTGTCTCGTGGGCGGCCTGGCACAGGGTGTGGGCGTCATATGCCTGCCGCTCCGGGTCTGTCCCTGTCTCGTGGGCGGCCTGGCACAGGGTTGGGGCATGGTATGCCTGACGGGCCAGGTCTGTCCCTGTCTCGTAGGCGGCCTGGCAAAGGGTGGGGGCGTCGTATGCCTGACGGGCCAGGTCTGTCCCTGTCTCGTGGACGGCTTGGCACAGGGTGGGGGCGTCGTATGTCTGACGGGCCAGGTCTGTCCCTGCCTCGTGGGCGGCCTGGCACGGGGGCGGTCAGCATCCGCAGGGACGGGTGGGTCGACGTGTGGTCCTGCAAAACACAATACAGCATGCATGGTTAGACACAGAGGGGGATGGGGATGGGAGGAGGGGGAAAAGAGGGTATGGGGGAAGGTGGGATGGGGGAAAGGGGGGAAGGTGGGATGGGGAAATGGGGGAAGGGGGAAGGTGGGATGGGGAAGGGGGTAGGAGGGAAGGTGGGATAGGGGAAAGGGGGAATGGGGAAGTGGGTGCGGGGGGGAAGAGCATATGGGGCGGGGGAAGGTGGGATGGGGAAAGGGGGGAATGGGGAAGGTGGGATAGGGGAAGGGGGAATGGGGAAGGGGGAAAGGGGGGAAGGAGGTATGGGGAAAGGTGGGATGGGGAAAGAGGGGAATGGGGAAGGGGGGAAGGTGTAATGGGGAAGGGGGTATGGGGGAAGGGGGAAGGTGGGATGGGGAAAAGGGGGGAAGGTGGGATGGGGAGGGGGGGAAGGTGGGATGGGGAAAGGGGGGAAGGTGGGATGGGGAAAGGGGGGCAGGCAGTTGGGGGTCTCACTTGGTGGTGCGCCCCTGAACTCTGCATCCGCAACCTCCCGGTCCTCGAGTCCGCCTGCAAGGTCCAGGGCCCTCTCTTCGTGAACGGTGAGGGGGCGCAATTCAGGTGGTCCCCCACTGGTCCTCTCACGCTCCCGGTTGTTATGTGTGCGCTTCTCCTGCCGGCGGGGGGAGGGGGGGGAGGTGGAAGGGATGAAGGGTAACAATGTTAGGCAGAATTATACATGAGGACCAGCTGTTGTGTGTAGGCATAGGTTCACACCCCATCCTGCCAATGCAGCCTGCATGGGTGGGTGCAGCCATGTCGGTTTCAGGTATGGCTGTCCCGCCCATCGTGGGGGGGGTAGTGGGTACGCACCCTGGCTGCCCTGACTAGGTCATTGACCTTCTTGTGGCACTGGATGCCTGTCCTGGCTGTTACGGCCACGGCGCTGAAGGCCTCTGCCACCTCCCTCCACAGGTGCCGGCTGAGCTGTGGTGTGACCCGGCGGCTGTGTATGGGGTACAGGGCCTCCCTCCTCTGCTCCACTGCATCCAGGAGCGCCTCAATGTCGCGCTCCTGGAACCTTGGAGCTGCGCGGTGGGCGGCCATTTTGCCGGGGGGGGGAGGGGTCTTTTGTGGTGCAACAGCGCGCGCGTCAGTGACGGCTGACGCCAGCGCGAATGGCATCACGCCGCTACTCGCCCCTTCCGGGCCGGAGGATTTTCGATGTTCCGGTTGGCCTGACGCCGGAGTGGTTTGCGCCGTTTTTGACGCCGGCGTTGTGCCGTCGCACCGATCGCGGAGAATCCCGCCCCATGTCAACATCATTACCCTCATCAACCTTCTTCGTATCCTCATCAAAAAATTCAAGAATGTGAGTTAAACATGATTTGCACTTCACAACTCCATGTTGGTTTTCCTTAATTAACCTGCGTTTTACCAATGGACCTTTAATTTTATCCTACATTATTTTTACACAAAATTTTACACAAGGGTGTAATGTTGCAATCCTCCAGTCTTCTGGCACCACCAGATTGGTTAAGGCAGATTGGAAAATGATGGCTACTGCCTCTGCAATTTCCACTCTCACTTCCCTTGGTATCCTTGGTCTTACTATCAAAATGAATCATTCACACTTCTTGACACTAAATTTTATCTGTCACTTGTCATCTCATTCCACCAGCCGCCTTTATTCTTTCTTTAAGTATGAAAATTAAAGCTTCAACTTACATTTGTGCACATTTGTCACAGTGGCATTGATCTTACACTTGTGTGGTATATCAGGGCAAGGAATTTTACAATGGCAGGGTGGATTCAGTAGAGATTGCAACACCGCTGATACTGGCTGCCTTCCAGCCATTTAATGCTCCAAGAAACATTAATTGCATAGAGATAGGACTTATACTCCTCAGGCACAAGGAAGTCCTGCCTCTCTAGTCCCAACAGATTCAGAAGCTGCAGTGAACAGGATTGGGACTATAAGCAGTCCCCATAACCTCAATCCTGGGAATCTCGGACCAGGTAAGTTTGAAGGTTTGAAGGTTTCAGGGCGGGTAGTGGAGGTGAAGCCCTGAAGGTGGGGGGGGATGTGCTATTAATGGTGGGGGGGCTAGGGAGCACCCGGGACAGGGGGTGGGGAGAGCAGGGCGGTGATGAGGAGGACATGAGATGTTGGAAGGAGCCACTATATCCGATCCCTTTCCACCCAACGCCTGAGCAGGATGACTTTCTAGACCCCCCCCCCACCCCCCCCCCCCCCACCCCCCGCCTCGCCCCTGAATTCCTCCTGCCAATATGAAAATTGAGGCCCAGAAGAAAACAGTGCTCAAGTGGCCATTAATTGGCCATTCAAGGGTCTCAACTGGGGCAAAGGTGGGTGAGCTAGCCGAGGGCTCGCTCATCTCACCGTAAAATTGTGGAGAACCTGCCAGCGGGGGAACATAAAATGCTGTCGCACAAATCAATTTGTGCAACTCTCTATGTTCTAAGGTTTATGCCTTACAAGCATCTCTGGATGCAAATGCACAGAAGTTCTACCCGTTATTGTAAATCATTCTTGAGGGAGAGTGGTGTATCCTCTTTATGAGTTTCCTTCTATTGTGCTGATTTAATAGTGTGAAATTTACGAGTGTTAAGCTACTTGTTCTGTTCACATATACGCATTTGTTAAAGCTCCCTTGGAATTAGGGAACAACAGCAGGATGTGTGCGCCCTGCTGGATTTTAAATAAATTACCAATAATTATAAACTTGAGTTACGTGTTTTGATATCTTCTTACTATTGCTTTTAATATTGTTACAAACCAATAGTTTGGAAGTGATTTAATAATGCTCATTCAAAATCTTAAATGCAGTGCTAAATGTGAATGTGAAAATATTGGGCTGTGTTAAAGTTGTGAAGAAAAGCATCTGAGGAAAGCTGCGTTGGAAAATGAAAAATGTAATTTTATTTCTCAAACTTAATTCATATCACAGATAATGTAGAAATACTCAGTATGGGTGGATCATGAAAAAACATCGAAGAATTTCAATTCAGTACAATAGTGTACATTGCGTATTTTACATTTTCATTTCATTCCATTCATCATTACAATGTTTATCAGTGAATTAAATTAGAAACATTTCACAAATACAAAATCACAGGTTTTCATTTTTGTATTTATCTTTCTGTTGTATCTCAGATATTAATAATTAATAATATAAATGGCTGGGACTGATTTCTTTTGGCCCATATGTGTCTCAAGCCTGCCAATTTCTGCTTTTCCTTATTTTTGTGAGGGCCACAAAGAATCCAGCACGAGTTTCAAGGATACAAAGAAATAACATTTATTTACAATAACATATATATACAACAGCAGCAGCAACTTCGCTTGCTGCTTACTCCTTCCTGCTGTTTCCAAACTGGCCAGCTTTATTTATACCGGGAGTCTGCTAATGATTTCTACGTCCCCCAAATTGGGGAAGCTCATACTCCCACAGGATTGTGGGATTGTCATTAGTCCCCAGCCAATGGTAAGTAGGCAGGTTATAACATCCCTCCCCCCCCCCAAAGTCCAAGGAATCCACCAAAGACCCTGGCGAAGGAGGGCGTCGGACTCTTTTTGCCACAGGCCAGACACCATTTGCACGAGGCGCTGGATCGGGCGGCGTGTAACAAGACGGAGACCGGCGCTTCCACGATGAACGGCGTAACGGTTGTATATCCACGACCAGTGGGCCCGAGGATTCCCCCTCTGATGCGTCCTGTGTCTCCATCTCGGAGTCAGAGTCTGCTGCCTCTGTCATCTCGGCGTCTCTATCTCCACAGGGTTCTGTAATGACCTGTGCAGGCTTTGAGTGAGGCACCAGAGGAAGATTGTGAGGACTACTTTCCATTGTCTCTGGTCTCTATGGCTGTAGAAATGAGCTCTGGCGGCGGGGAATCTTTGGAACGGATAGTCTTCTGGACCGAAAGTGGTCTACATGTTTGCGCTGGAGATGACCCTGGGCTTGCACCTGGTAAGATATAGGGCCCGTTTGGCGAAAGATTACGCCAGGGGCCCACTGGGCACCACCAGCAAAATTGCGAACGAACACTGGGTCACCGGGCACAAACTGCTGAATCAGCCGATGGCGAGAAAAACCCTGTCCCTGCTGTTCTTGTGTGCGGCGTACTTTTGCGCCAATATCCGGGAAAACCATGCTAAGGCGGGTGCGAAGTCTCTGGCCCATTACGAGTTCTGCGGGAGCTACCCCAGTCACCGCATGGGGGGTGGTACCTTATGAAAACAAAAAGCGAGCCAGTCTCGTGTCCATTGACCCGGAAGACTGCTTCTTTAGGCTTCGTTTGAATGTCTGCACTGCGTGCTCTGCCAACCCATTTGAAGTTGGGTGGTAAGGGGCAGTGCGGATATGGCATATGCCGTTCATCTTCATGAACCTCGCAAACTCCTCACTGGTGAATGGAGTGCCGTTATCCGTGACCAGCACCTCGGGGAGGCCATGCATACTGAAAGACAAACGCATCTTCTCAATTGTTGCGCAGGACGTTGTGCATAGCATCTTATGCACCTCTAGCCAATTAGACTGGGCGTCGATCAATAAAAGGAACAGAGATCCTTGAAAAGGGCCGGCGAAATCCACATGCAAGCGTGCCCAAGGCCGCCCTGGCCATTCCCAGTGATGTAGGGGCGCGGCCGGCGGAAGCTTCTGATGCTCCTGACAAATGGAGCAGCTTTGGGCCACCTTCTCAATGTCGGTGTCGAGGCCTGGCCACCAGACATAACTCCGGGCCAACATTTTCATTTTGGTCACACCTGGGTGCCCATTGTGCAAGTCTGTTAGTATCAGCTCCTGCCCTTTTTCCAGGACAATCACACGCGTCCCCCACAAGAGGATGCCATCTTCCACGCTGAATTCTGACAGCTTGGAGGAAAATGCCCGCAACTCGCCTGGGAGCTGTCTATGCTGCCCACCAAACAGGACTATGACAGGACTTTGACAGGACTGGCTCCGTCTGGGTCCACTGACGGATCTGTGATGCCGTGACAGGCAAGGTGTCCATAAAATTTAGGGTTGCAACCACCTCACCGGTCGTGGGGGTCGACAGGGGGCCGGTCGATAAAGGCAATCGGCTCAGTGCGTCGGCATTTGCTATCTGCGTACCTGGTTTGTGCTCCAGAGAATACTTGTATGCAGTGAGCAACAAAGCCCAGCGCTGGATCCGTGCAGAAGCAATGGGCGGTATTGGCTTATCCTCTCTGAAAAGTCCCAGCAGAGGCTTATGATCAGTCACGATAGTGAAGTGGCGGCCATACATGTACTGGTGGAAACGTTTCACCGCAAAGATTACTGCCAGGCCCTCCTTCTCGATCTGCGCGCTGTTTTTTTCCGCTGCAATCATTGTGCGGGAGGCGAAAGCTATCAGCCGCTCGGCCTCGTTCTCCATCTTGTGGGACAGGACGGCCCCAATACCATACGGGGATGCATCACATGTGACGAGCAAAGGCTTTCCAGGATCATAGTGGGTTAGTAACCCAGATGACGACAATTGTTGTTTTACCTGCCGGAAAGCGGTTTCTTGCGGCTGACCCCAAACCCAGGTGTGATCTTTCTTTAGCAGAAGGTGCAATGGGGCCAGCGTAGTTTCCAGATTGGGGAGGAACTTCCCGTAATAGTTTCCGAGGCCGAGAAAAGAACGAAGATGCGAAGTGTCAGTCGGGGCGGGGGCCTGTTGAATCACGTGCACCTTCTCTGCGATGGGGTGCAAACCTCCGCGGTCCACCCGATAACCCCGGTAGACTACTTCCTTCGCCTGAAAGACACACTTTGTGCGACGTAAACGGACTCCAGCCTCTGAAAAGCATCTAAGGACAGCCTTGAGACTTTCCAAATGTTCCTGTTCTGATGTCCCTGTGATCAAACGTCATCTAAGTAGACAGCGACACGCGGTAAACCTCTCAAAATGCCCTCCATAACACGTTGAAAAATACGCAGGCAGCGGATACTCCAAAGGGCAAACGTGTATATTCATACAGGCCCCGGTGTGTATTAATCGTTACATATGGGCGGGAGGCAGGGTCCAGCTCCAACTGTAGGTAGGCGTGGCTCATATCTAATTTTGTGAACGAGAGTCCGCCTGCAAACTTCGTGTAGAGATCCTCTATGCGAGGCATTGGATATTGGTCGAGTCGGGAAGCCGTATTCACTGTAAGTTTGTAGTCGCCGCACAAGCGAACTGTGGCATCTGGCTTCATTACAGGTACAATTGGTGCTGCCCAGTCAGCGAAACAGACGGGCCTGATAATACCCAAAGTCTCCAAACGAGTGAGCTCCCCTTCTACCTTCTCGAGCAAGGCGTAAGGCACCGGGCGCGCCCTGAAATAGCGCAGCGTGGCTCCTGGTTCGACTTGGATACGGGCTACGGCCCCTTTTATTTTCCCCAAACCGGGCTGGAATACATCTGGGTATCGTCCTAGCACCTCAGTCAACCCTCCAGAAACTGTTTGGAGGATGTGCTGCCACTGCAACAGCAAATCGCGCAACCAGTCCCGACCCAACAGGCTGGTCCCATGGCCGCGCACCACGATAAGTGGGAAACGCCCCTCCTGGTGTCCATAAACAACAGGGGTCATCATCGTTCCTACAATGTCCAATGGTTCTCCCGTATAGGTGGCCAACCTGGCCTGTGTGTCGGTTAATGTAAGGGTCTGTATACCCTGCTTGATGCGGTCGAATGTCCTCTGGGTGATCACGGAGACCGCTGCACCAGTGTCCAACTCCATCTCGAGCTGGTGACCATTGACCCGTACTGTCACCTTAATGGGGGCCACACGGGGAGCTGCCACACAATGCAGCTGCAGGCAGTCATCCTCCGTCTCCACGTCCTCGGGAGTAGTCGCCGCAGGTTCATCCACATGGAAGGTACAGCCCCTGGGCTGGTCCCAGTTTCGGTCGGAACGACGGCGCCTCTGGGACCCCCAGGACCGGCGACGGGGTCAGCGCCTACAAGTCTGACACGGACATCGATTGGTTCTGAAGAAGGCTCCCTTCGGGGAGGAATGTCTGACGGCCACTCGCGTCGATCCGGACGTCGCCTCGCCCAAGGTACCGCAGGAGTGCGGGGGGAACGGAAGGGGTTGCGCCCCAAGGCATGCACCTCCATTCCCTGTAGCTCCTGCACTGCTCGTTCTGCACTCTCTCTGGACAATACTATTTGAATGGCCTGTTGAAAAGTTAATGTTGGCTCGGCTAACAACTTTCTCTGGGTGGCCGCATTGTTAATACCGCAAAACAAACGGTCGCGTAACATTTCTGACAAGGTCTCACCATAGTCACAGTACTCCGCAATCCTGCGTAGCCTGGATAGAAAGTCGGCAAGGGATTCTCCTGGGGTCCTCTCAGCGGTATTAAACCGGCAACGTTGGACTATCGTGGACGGGGTTGGGTTCAAATGTTGCCCCACTAAATTCACAAGTTCATCAAACGTTTTGGTGTCCGGCGCAGCTGGGTAAGGCTTCTAATCACCCCAAACGTATGCGGGCCGCAGGCGGTGAGCAATATGACCACCTGGCGCTCGTTTTCGGTGATATTGTTTGTCCGGAAATAGTAACGCATCCGTTGTGCGTACTAGTTCCAGCTTTCCAGCGTAGCATTAGAAACATCCAAACGTCCGTACAGAGGCATGGTGTAATAGAAAACAACTTCCAACCTGTATCCAACAAAAATCCAGGGAGGTGGCTTCAGCAGTGTAGACAGTTATTCCCTTTAACCCTCCTCGCCAGTTTTATGAGGGTACAGCAGCAACTTCACTTGCTGCTTACTCCTTCCTGCTGGTTCCAAACTGGCCAGCTTTATTTATACAGGGAGTCTGCTAATGATTTCTCTGCCCCCCTCATTGGGGAAGCTCGTACTCCCACAGGATTGTGGGATTGTCATTAGTCCCCGGCCAATGGTAAGCAGGCAGGTTATAACACTTATGGAGTACTTGTAAAATTATGGGAGAGGCTGAAGTGTGAAAGGAACTTGAAATGATGGAAACAAGGAAATTTTCTCCTGGGTTAGAAATTTGTCATGTTTAATATGTGGTCTAATTATGCTGCTGCCGGCACATTTAGAATAAATCAATTTCAGTTGCATTGACAATGGACGTGATTTAGCATGCCCGTTCGCTAAGGGTGCAAATCCCGTAATGGCTGCTAAATCTCGCGAGAGGTCAAAAACGGGATTTGCGCCGGCGCGATTTTGGAACGCCATTCGCCCAGGCTCTTCCCGATGACATGATCAGGTTCACGCCCAGGAAGGGAGGCAGGTTGCAAAAACTCGGGAGAGGCTGTCCAGGAGTTTTAAGTGTAGAGGCATCACAGTAATGAGACTTTGGAATGATGCAGCCTGAGTAAGAAGGGTGCCGAATAGCTTTGCTTCTCCCTGAAGCAAAAAGCAATTGTGTCCTCTAACATTCCTGAGATTCATGCTTGTCAAACTAATTGGCCATCAAGAGTTAACCCTTAACAATGTCAGCTGCCCACAAAGTCAAGGAACTACTCAAAATAGTTCAAAGTCAAGGAATTGGCGAATACCCAGGGTCCAAGGCTAAATGCTTGGGTGCACAGGGTCGCGAGGCTCTGGGCTTGCTTATGTGATGGACCCCAACGTCTGCCAGTGAAGATTCATTGGCCCGCAAGGCGGACATCACCGTTGAGTTGACCCTGCCTATTAGGATTGTGTGAACATATAACCCTCCTGTCAGAACCCCAAGTGTTACAGAAAATAAGGGGGATTGATTGATTGATTGATTGATTGTCACATGTATCGAAGTATAGTGAAAAATAGTTTTCTGCGGCCAAGGGACCTTACACAGTACGTACATCGTAGACAAAAAGAATAATCAGCAGAGTACACTGAGAAATAGTACATCGAAATAGTGATTGGTTACAGTGTGGAACAAGGACCAAAGCAAATACATGAGCAAGTGCTGCAAAGGGCGTCATGAATAGTGTTCTTACAGGGAACAGATCAGTCCGAGGGAGCGTCGTTGAGGAGTCTAGTAGCTGTGGGGAAGAAGCTGTTCCTATGTCTGGGATGTGCTGGTCTTCAGACTTCTGTATCTTCTGCCTGATGGAAGGGTCTGGAAGGGGGCAAAGCCTGGGTGGGAGGGGTCTCTGATAATGCTGTCTGCCTTCCTGAGGCAGCGGGAAGTCTAGACAGAATCAATGGGATTCTCTGCAGTTTCTTGCGATCTTGGGCCGAGCAGTTGTCATACCAGGCTGTGATGCAGCTGGATAGGATGCTCTCTATCGCACATCTGTAGACGTTTGTGAGGGTTGATGCAGCCATGCCGAATTTCTTTAACTTCCGTAGGACGTTTTGTGGTGGTGACCCCCAGGAACTTAGAACTATCGACTGTCTCCACTTCGGAGTTATTGATGTAGACGGGGGGTGGGGGTGGGGGTGAGGGGGGATGGGTTGTCGTGCTACGCTTCCTGAAGTCGATGATCAGTTCCTTAGTCTTGCCGACATTTAGAGAGAGGTGAGGGCATAGGCTGGGGTCTGTCATGCATTGGGAATGGGAGGGTATCTCAGTTGTGAGTGAGCGGTAGCCGCCACCTAATGTCTGGGATTGGTTGTCCATGAGGCCAGTGGGTCAGGAGAAGTACTGATGATATCCTCTCTCTCACTGTCTCTGAATCTCCTGCAGGCAACTGATCGATATTGGTATGGAACCAGTGGAGCTGGCTATTCTACTTCTTGCCGTGCTGTTAGAGCCCAGACTCCAGCAGCAATGTCTGGCAGCACCCAGGGAAGATCCAGAAGCAGGATACCAGAGGGCTCCAGGGCAGGCTCAGGGGCTGGAGGCCACACCAGCAGGAGACTGAGGATATATAGTTTCCTTTATGGGCTTTGGCAGCACAGCTGGTCTGCTGCAGGTGCAGGGGGTGATTGACTGCACTAATGTCACTCTTGGTGCACCATGGCATCAGGGAGTTCACTTCATAAACAGGAAGGGGCTCCACTCCCTCAATGTGCAGCTGGTGTGTGACCACTAGATGTGATTCATGCATGTGTGTGCACATTTTCCAGGCAGCATGAATGACAGGTACATCCTCGGGCAATCGCAGATCGCTTGCATTTTCAAGAATGCATTTTCAAGAATCCCCCCAGGCTGCAGGGATGTCTTGTAGTGGACAAGAAGGGATATCCCTAAGGTCCTAGTTGATGATGGAGAACAGAGACCAGAGCAGAGGTCCGACACAACAAAGCTCACAGTGCCACCCGATCTGTGATGGAGCAGTGCATCATCCTCCTGAAGGTCTGGTGGGGCCCTCCAATACAGCCCCCAGAGGATCTCCCACATTGTGAGGGTCTGCTGTGCCCTACATAAAGAGGCTGTGCAGCGGGGCGATGACCTTCATGAGGACCAGCGTGTTGTCAAACAGCAAACCCCCCACCATCATGACCCCTCTGCGGCTGGAGATGAAGGTTGCAGAAAACTTACTTATCAGGGTTCTGGGGCTGGGGCGTATTGAGTACCTGCTGTCCAGTCAGTGCATGAGAATGATAATTACTCGCAATGAGGAATAGCCTGTGAAGTTACTCAGCGATTGCTTATGTCTGACTCCTGTTTTTCTGCTGCCCCAGGCTTTCACTGTAGCGCCACCCTTGCAGTGTTGGCCTGGGGGCCATGCATCGGCAGCAACATCTCCTGTGACAGAAGGCTTTGTGACCCCTCCATTCGACTTTGCAGCTGCAGGGATTTTGCTGACAACCTCTCCTGCTATTTCTGGTTCTACCTTTGCGCCTCTAGCAGCTGAGGGATGAATGTGTCCAGAGATATGGCACCTTGCTGGGGCACAACTGAGTCCAGGGATCCAGCAGACCTCCGACTGTCCAATCCTGGGACGTTCCTGCCTGCATCTGAAGCTGTGTGGTGCTCAACAGATAATGACCCAGAAGCCTACCTGCTAAGTTCGCACACCTTGTGGTGGATGGTACGGGTGATAGCTGTGACACTTCATCCGTGTGCTCCTCCGAGATCTCCTCTGAGGTAGTGTCGTGTGTGGGTGGTGTGATACTGCTGTTAGACGGACTAGGCTGTTCGGTTGATGGTCCTGCAAGATAAGTGACCAGGTCTTTGAGCTTGGCCAATTGGATTTAGAGTTCACTGATTAGTGGCCCAATCAAGGAACCTCGTCTTTGTATATAACAGGGAGTGTCAAATCTCCTGCACTCCACCGGCAAGCTGAATGCACCTGGTCGTAGTGTTGTTGGTTTTGTTAATGAAAGGAGTTCTGGTGAAGGGACTTTTTCTCCTGTGGACTTATTACAGCAAGGGACATGGTTTAATACGTGTCCTGGTCAAGCGTTTCGACAGCACAGAACTCACTTGAAACTGATCATCTGGATGAGCGTGCAGTGGCTCCTCACTTTTCTCTCACAGACCCACCTGGCTCTCAGCGAAGGTCTGCTCCTGCTCCTCCCCCTGCAAGCTCCAAGGCCCTGTCCTCATACAGTGTCAGGATTCTCAGCTCGGGCATCTCACCACCCATTTTTCACGCTTGCGGTGGTAGTGGGCCCGCTTCTCCTGTAGGAATGGACGGGGATAATGTGAGCTTGCTGACTGGTGGGTCAGTAGTCAATGGCACCTGGCATGTGTGGGCACTGTGCATGAGCAGCGAGGGGTTCTGATGAGGTGTGCCCGAGGGGGGGTTTGAGAATGCTGGCAGGAGGTCCGGTGCAGGGGCCCTGCGAGGTGGTGGCATGTGGGATCAAGGTGACATTCCAGGAGGTGTTATGGAAGAGTAGAGTGTAGAGAGGAGACAGGGAGCACTTACCCTGGCTGATTGGAGTAGTTCATTCATCTTTTTTCTGCATTGCACACCCGTCCTCTCGGTTAGGCTGCTGACACTGACCAGTGCTGCCACCGTCTCCAGGTGGGATACGTCAGCTTGCCGGAGGGCCCCTTGCCATTTCCAAGGGTATAATGTTGCCCGCCTCTCCTCCACAGCATCCAGCAAACAGCTGAGGGTCACCTCCGTAAATGAAGGAGCCGTGGTTTCCTCGCTGGCATCCTTCTGGCCTGAATGAGAGCAAGTGTTGTGGAGCCGTTTAAAGGCAGCACCCTGGATTGGTCAGATGACTTTGGCGGTGAACGAACTGGGCACTTCATGTCTCAAGCGTTTTTCATGTCGGGATTAAGAAAATCCTTCCAAATGCCTGAAAATTGCGGTCCAGATCGCGCCGGGGAATTGCACTGATTTTCCTGCTGAAAATTACACTTTGTCATTTCTTTGGAAAATTCCAGCCAATGTTGTATTACCCTTATGGATCCTAGAAATTCTGAGTGTTTGCTTGTGTACTTATAGGCACATGAGTACCTCATAAATGCACCAGATACTGTACATGTTCCTGTGCATTTGGACAGATCATTCTTAAATGCGCCAAATATATTTAATTGTCAAAACCTGACTGCATTTAGGTCTAGCAAATGCCTGGAACACCATTTAAGAAGTTGAGACTCTCATGGGTAACTCATTATATGGAAGATCCATATAATGAATCAGTATGAATCATGGTGTCATGATATAAATTATATACTGAAGATTTGTGGCAGTTGTGGTATTTTGACAGATCTGACAAAATGCTATTGCACAGCCACACTATTTTGAATGTTTAGCGAGAGTGATAATTCAAAAGGGAGTATTATATGTAAAGTCACCCTCTTTTTCACACTGACCAAGTTCTGCTTTCCCTTTCTAAGAAATAGTAGGGCATAAAAATGAAAACAAAATGGGACAGCTGGAGATAATTTATATGCAGACACAGTGGCTGGAATTTAACGCCAAGATGGAATTTTGCTTGGATCGTGCAATTGTGGCTTCCGAGCCTCTTGGGGCCTTCCTTCTAAGCTGCCAACCAAACAGAGGGCAGCAACTCCTCAGTCCCAGCGGCGTCTGCAGGAACAGTGGCCTGTTTGGACGGCAATGGGCCACGAACCAGGAACTTTGCTGGAAGCCCATACCTAAGGTGGGTGGACTCACTGGGGCATTCTAAAGGCCGGTTGTGGGAGGGGGGAGTTGGAAATTTCAGAAATCAGAGGCAACCCTTGCCACTGTGGTGGGGAAGGGGGGTGCTTTGTGGTACACATGGTGCCCAAACAGGAGGAGATCACCCCTGCACTTGATGGTAGGATGCCAGGTTAAAATGCTAGTGGTGACAAGGAGGCCCTTATGTTTTAATTAATTGGCCATTTAATGGCCTCAATTGTCCCAAGGGTGGACCACCTGCCTGCCACCTATCCCACTGCTGGTTAAATAGCAGCAGAGATAATTAAACGATGGGCATGGCATTCCCATCCACTTTTACACCACGCCCCCTGTCTCTACTGCCAACCCATGCCTGGGGACTGTAAAATTCCAACCAATGTGTTGACACAGTGTGATGTACTGCCGACGGGTAGAATCAGTGCTTCTCACAAAGCTTTCTTCAATGTTTGTTACACTGCTGAGAGGGAACACTGAGCAGATGCAGCGCACATCTGCGGGGGAGGAAAAATCAAAGAGAGAGTCCACCTGCCTCACTGTAATAGAAAAACCAAGAGTGCTGTTTGCCTGACGTCAGTTCCAACCTGCTTATGCACTTTTTGTTAAAATTGTGTGCTTCAGGTACGCCCTGTAAAATTGGAGGAAAGAAAATAGAAGGAAAGACCAGACTGGCTAAGAGCCTGTTATGGTTGCAATTATTGCTGGGAATGCATTTTTTTTTATGTTGTAAAGTTAAAATTGAATTTTATTGCATTTGAAATTTTGCTTTCCTAAAGACTGGCCTACATGCAACCAGTGAAGACGACTGCCGCATTGGTGAAACCACAGGGGTACTTTCATCTTATGGCTTTGTTTGTACATGAGCTGCTAATTTTTTTCAGTGAATTAACAGCTTTGCTGAATTACTTGCGGGCATCTATGTTCTGTGGGCTTGTTGACAAATTCGTTGAGCAGCAACATCTCCCACTTTCAGAATGCCAGTTTAATTTTGTTCACCAGCAAAGTAATTTGATGTTTGACCATGTAAAAAGGCTAGCACCGCTGAATTTGATTTCCTGTATCAGAGTGTGCTGTTGCAGGTCAGGCTGTAAATTGTTTACTTGTCAGGAGGTACCAGCTGTGTAAATGGGGGTGGCATATGTTAAATGAGTCTTTAAAATCTAATTGCCATTGTACAATAAATTTTGCAACTGCTATAAAGTCTTTAAAAATAGTAATCAATAAAATTCCACTTCTACCCATTTAAGGCATTGTTTTAGAATACTTTGACACAATGACAGAACAAAAACTTCAACATTTTATATAACTATTCAGGAGCAGCAGTGCACAATATAACACAGTCAATTACTGAGGTGCTAACTGTACCTCCACTTTAAAAAAAATCTCATCAGCCCCTGCTGTGTGAAGGTATTCTCCATCATGTTTTATATTTTACATTACAGTTACCGGCTTGCTTCACAGAAAAGCATATCATTTAAAGCCGAAGGATTCAGTTTGTGTCAATGGGATGTAAATTCAGCATTGATGAAGGGCATGACATGGAACTGATAAATGTTCCAGGAGAGATGGTGTATTGTCAGCATTGACAGAACATGAGATATGAAATCACTGTTGCTGGATTTTCTGCCCGTTGTTGAATAACTTAGTTTACGGGTGGAATTTAACTGGAAAAACCTATGTCTGGTTTTGCGCGCAATGGCAGGGTGTTCAGCGCTGAGAAACATCTTGCTATTTAATGGCACCTTGCCCTTTTTCTTTGGCCTCCTGGAGTTTTCCTCCGCCGATGCCGCACTTAAGCTCGCCAGCAGGAAAGGCTACTCGCAGTTCAGGGCGCCATTTTATCTGTTGCCCCGATCTTCCCCCCCCCCCACACCATCTTTTCAGCCACCACACCCCTCTCCCCCAATTTTGGGGAGGCCCCTGGGAACGTCCCCTCCACCTGGTAAAGCCCGCTGGGTCCAATCTCCGGCAGTGCCAACCTGGCATTGGCACAGTGCCACCCTGGCAGTGCCACAGCCAGCTTGGCAATGCTCCATGGGCATCCCGGCAGTGCCAGGCTGGCACTTTCAGGCTGCCCAGGTGGTACTGCTATGTTGTCAAAGGGGGATTGTGCCAGGGTGCCATCCTGCCCTGTCCCCAACCACCATGGGGGTCTCTAATGGCCTGGGAGACCCCCCCCCCCCCTCAGATGCCATTACAATTGGGCCATGTTTGGGGAAGCCAGTACTAAATGGTGCCCTGGCAAGGTCTTTCTGGAAAGGCCGTTAGTTCTCGGGCGTCACAAGAATCCCGAAAAGCCATATTTAAATTAGCTGCACGGCTCATTTAAATATGCTCATCTGTATCACGCCCAGTGAGGGCGAGATTCAGATCGCAACATCTCATGGGAACTCCGTTCAATCTGCCAAGATTTTTCGAACGTCGCCAATCTCATGAGAGACCTCTTGTGAGATTCAGTGGTCTCATCCCGATCTCAGGAGCAACAAGGTCGTTAAATCGCGCCCTACATCTTTGTTTGCTGTATTTCCATTCTTGCTCCCCCTGGCCTTAAAGTTGTTGGAGTGCTTCAGAATAGTTTATCGTTTTTTTTCTTGTCCTGTCGTGACTATTTTTTGGTTGCTTCCTTGGTTGGCAGATTTCACAAAGTACTTTCAGTTTCAGAGTTAGTTAGGTAGGGAGTTCCAGAATGTTGTCCCAGCAATGATGAAAGGATAGTAATATATTTCCACTCCAGGCTGCTGTGAGTCGGCACGGTAGCATAATGGTTAGCACAGTTGCTTCACAGCTTCAAGGTCCCAGGTTTGATTCCCAGCTTGGTGTGGAGTCTGCACGTACTCCCCGTGTATGCATGGGTTTCCTCCGGGTGCTCCGGTTTCCTCCCACAGTCCAAAGATGTGCAGGTTAGGTGGATTGGCCATGGTAAATTGCCCTTAGTGTCCGAAAAAGGTTGGGTGAGGTTACTGGGTTACGGGGATAGGGTGGATGTGTGGGGTTAGGTAGCGTGCTCTTTCTAAGGGCCAGTGCAGACTCGATGGGACGAATGGCCTCCTTTTGCACTGTAAATTCTATGATTCTATGAGACTTGGATGGGAACTTGGAGGTAATGGTGTTCTTATTTATCTGCTACCCTTGTCCTTCTTGGTGGAGGTCACAGGTTTAAGAAGTGCTGCCAAAGAGGCCTCGATGAGTTACTGCAGTGCATTCTCTGGATGGTACACATTGCAGCTACTGTGCACCGGTGATGAAGATGGGCATTGGGGCCCCGATCAAATGGACTGCTTTATCCTCTATGGTATTACCTGCCTGGTAATTCAAAGCTAGATAATGACTTCATTCTTGGCTATCGGACAAGTCAGTTATTATAGCATAGTCAAGGAGATGCAATGATATCTCAAATGAAAACAGTATTTTCTGCAGTTCAGTAGTGATGTTCTAGTTCTTGCCCTGAGACAGTGACTTTGGCATGTGTTCTTGGACCGAAAGCATCTTGTTAGTGCAGTTGACTGTCAATTGTGGCAAGGGCAGAGATATTGCTTTAGGCTTTAAAAGTTGCTCCAAATAGCACCATAGTCTGAAGGTTTATGCTGAAGCAAGAATCTTTGATCTTAGAGTTGTTACTGATTTGACTCAATTTCAGATGCTCATCAACACCTTTGTGCCAATTCGCAGAGTGAGCTAGAAGTTATGCCTAGTGATACAGCACAGAAACCGGCCATATGGCCCAACATCCATGCCAGAGTGCATATGCTGCACATTGAACTCCCTCCCACACTTCTTCTTGTTACCCTGTCACATCACTGGTATAGATATGACAGAGTGGAACCCCTGCCATCTTCACCCACGTTGGAAGTCCCATTCCAAATTCCAGAGAGTATCTACAAATATGTGGGCGGGATTCTTCGGCCTCGTCCGCCTGGTAAGCGAAAATCCCCGCCCGAGATCAATTAATCTTTACATGGTCCGTGTCCCTTCTCAAGGCAGGCGCGGCTGAATAATCCAGCCCTATATCTATAATAAATATCTTTGCTTGAGCCAATCAGATCCATCCTTCTGAGGTAAAGCAGAATTATCAGAACCATTCTGACGTGGTAATGGAACTATTCTGATGTAACCAGGATCTGAAATTTTTCAGTGTCATAAGAAGGCTTATGTTTCTGCAGCCCCAGAAATTTGGGGTCTTTGCCTCTTATGATAGGGGAGAATGTTGCATCCTTATTCTGGCAGTCATTCAGGATCTACCATTCAGGATTTAATTAGGCACATATGTCGCGATTTAATGGAAATGTCGAGTGGGTTTAGCCGGGTGATTTCCGGGCGCCGGCAGCACCAAGAACGACCCAGCTATTAAACGGGACTCTACTTCATTTTGGGGCCTCAGTGTGGAACGCCCTGCCGAGGCCACACTTAGGTCCCAATTCCTGCACTAACAAGTTCCGGTCGCCAGTGCAGCAAGAGATCTGGTGCCCCAATCTCTAGACCCCCCCCCCCCAAGGCAGGGCTTGCGAGGAATTTATTGGGCCGCCCGAGAGTGACGTCCTGCAGCTGGGCCCCACCTACCCCACAACAGAATTCAGCCTCTCCCATAATGCAATTGAGCTCTCCCCCCCCCCCCTCCCCCTCTAGGATTCCCTCCCCCTCCACATATGGGGGTGACCCCCCACCAGAGACCCCATAATTAAAGAGATCCCCTAATTGAAGAGACCCCGCCCAGAGACCCCCTAATTAAAAGGACCCCAGAAGAGAGACCCTGCTAGAGTGCAGTGCAGACAGAGGCAGTGAAAAAGATAACTGCTTTAAAACTCACCTGTGCAATACGTCTGTTGGCTCAAGCACAGGAAGCAGCATCTGTCAATTCCTGGAAAGAGATAAGCAATTAGCTGGGTTTAAACCCCCTCAGACCTTTAATTTAAAAACCATTCATTCATTTCTCTGTAATATTGATTTTACTAGGTTGTGATTGACAGCTTCCACACACCCCCTGTCTGCATTGTTTCATTCATCTCCTGTCACGCTTGAGTGACTTTGAAGTCGTCAGCTGGGAAACTATCCCCAATGTTTATAAACATCAAGCATTGATTGACAACCCCTGGACCACATCCAGGAGAGATAACGGCTGGGATTCTCCAAGCCCGCGCCGGCTCGGAGATTCGGAGATGGCGCTGAGACAGCCCGCGACGCCAGGACGCGATTCTCCACTTGGCTTCCAGACAGAGGTTTCTCTTCTGGGGGGCTTCCTGCCATAGATATCTCTTTTGGGGGGGTCTCCAGACAGGGATATCTCTTCTGTGGCGGGGGAGGGGGGTCTCTGGTGGGGGTCTCTTTAATTAGGGGGTCTCAGGTGGGTGGGATTATGGTGTGGGGATGGGCAGGTCTTGCATTGTGGGTGCAGGATGGCTCTCCAATGGACTCTGGGGGCAACTCCCTTAAAGAGTTACTCTCTTGGCCCACCCGAGGGCCACCGCGTCAGGTACACGTTTATGAAGACCTGCAGCAATTCACTCCCACGTTATTCCCGTGATTTGGAAAATCACGCAGGCTTGGAGAATATCATGCCCAGCCTGTTTATAGGATGCAAATGGGTCATAATGACCCATTTGCTTCCTCCCGCTGGCGCGGGGCACTGATCCTGGGCGGGATTCTCCGAAATGGAGGCAGAGTGTTCGCGCCGTCGTGAACGCCGTCGAGGTTCACGCCGATGCGAAACGGCCCCTATCCCGACCGATTCAGGGCCCGATAATGGGCTAGGAGCAGCGCCGCGTCATTTACGTGCGCCAGGCCTTGGCGCCGCGTATTTTACGTGCGTCAGGCCTTGGCGCATGCGTGGTTGCCGTCCTCTCCGAGTCCGCCCCGCAAGAAGATGTCAGACGGATCTTGCGGGGCTGCGGAAGAAAGGAGGTCCTCCTTCAGAGAGGATGGCCCAATGATCGGTGGGCACCGATCGGGGGCCACACCCCATTTCAGGCCCCCCCCCCCCGGTGCAGGATTCCCCCCCCCCCCCCCCGCATGCCGCCCCACCAGCGTTCCCGCGCTGTTCATGCCGGCAGCGACCAGGTGTGGACGGCGCCAGGGGGAACCCGCCGTTTTGGGCTGGCCGCTCGGCCCATCTGGGCCTGAGAATAGCAGGGGTGCCGGAGAATCGCCATTTTGGGTGTCTCGGGCGATTCTCCGGCCTGCACCGCACAGAACTCGACGGGGCCATTCTCGCCACTTGGGAGAATCGCGGGAGGGCGTCGGACCGGCGTCGTGGGAAACTTTGGCGACCCAGGCGATTCTCCCAACCGGCGCGGGAGCGGAGAATCGCGCTCCCTGTTTTCTGCCCGATGCTGGATTCCCCACCGGTAGCGGAGTTCCCGATACGCCAGATAATCCAGCCCGAATATCATGAAATTACACCGTGGGACACTAACAGACAAATATTTAATTGGACTCTCTGTGAAATTCCTTTCTCTTCTATTTTAGTTAAGATGTTAATCAATTTATTTTTAAGTGTGTTAACTGGTCATTTTATATTCCCTTTATGTCTATTCACTGAACATATTTTACTTTCTAATTTCTAAAATTGAAGTTTGTTCAGAATCTTTTTTTAAGCACAAAAATGTCAATTATCACTTTCTTTCTCAGTCCATTGCCCAAACCTCAAATCCCTGAAAGGTTAAATTCATTGCATATAAACATTATGACAAACGTTTCTTAAATATTTCTTTTCCTATTCATTTTCTGCCCTTTCCAATACTTCTATTTTTCAGTTTTCTTCTTTTATTTTGCCTTTGCTCTTTTTAATGAGCAGAGGCTGATCAGCTCTTCATAATTTCAATCTGGATTCTCAATTGTTCCCCAAATTTAAATTTGATCGAAGAGAAATGGGAGCATATATCATATTGTGACATCGCCGAGTGATAAACTAATCATTGATTTAATGTAGTATGGTATATCACCAATTATGCATCATATTATCCCACTGAAACTCCAGTGTTTAAACTGATGTAACTGTTAACGCAGATAAGTGTAGTAATGTCTTAAAAAGAATGTGCAAATTTAAGTTTTAAAAATGGCATCAACTTAAAAACTGTTAGCGAAATAAAATATGAGCACAAGCATCTTGTGCAAGATTCTTGTGCAAAGCCATATGCCATAGGGATTGCAAGCTACTTGACCAGTTACCATGGCAATGGTTTCTTTCTCATTGTTGTGAAATGAGGCAAGGCATGATTGGCAGGAACTGGCTTGTTCACTTTTGATTATGCAGGTTTTCATCCATCCTTTCAGTGAATAAGTAAGCGAGTACTGCAAGGAACAGCCTGACATTAAATTATTTGAAATAACCCTTTCAGAGTTTAAAGTTAAACATCATATTGTTTGGCTTAAGTAAAAAAAATGCTCTTAAACACAGTTCATACAACTGCACCTTCAAACGTTGCATTGTTTAATTGGAGAATATATTTAAATAGTTGCAGTTGTTTGTTTCATTTGTAGGGGCTGCTTTGCTGAGGGAAAATCTCTTGCAATTTAATTGAATATAGTATGCAATACTCTATTAAAAAAAACTTGAGTAACTTGGAGTTGAACTTACTATTAAGGTCAGATAGAGCAAATAATCAATGAATTGGAAAGTGCAAGGTAGTGCTGTATTTTTGCTGCAACTTGTATAAATGCTATGGACGGATTTTCATCCTCGAAGCGGAAATCAGGGGCGAAATTCTCCGTTATCGGCGGAAAGTCCGCCAATCGGCGCAAAAAACGGCGCAAATCCGACTTGCGTCAGTTCGGAAAAATGGGTCGATAGTCTCCGGCCCGAAATGGGCTAGCAGCGACGTAACGGGATCCGCGCTTGCGCAGTGGTTCACGCCGTGCAGCGTCATACGCGCTGCACGGCGTGACGGCTCATAAGGCCGCGTGCTCCCCCCCACCCGACCGGAACACCTGACCGCAACACCCGACTGGATGGCTGGCCGTCGCTCAGCCCTGAGGTTCGAGTCACGCGATGTGGAGGCGCTCCTGGACGCGGTGGAGCAGAGGAGGGATGCCCTGTATCCCGGGCACGGCCGCAGAGTTGCCCCACGCCACAGCCGGCGTCTGTGGAGGGAAGTGGCAGAGGCCGTCACTGCTGTGGCCCTGACACTACGGACAGGCACCCAGTGCCACAAGAAGGTGAACGACCTCGTCAGAGCAGGCAGGGTGAGCCTCCCATATCCCCCATATTCCCCCCTCCCCCATATCCCCCCCTCCCCCATATCCCCCCTCCCCCATATCCCCCCTCCCCCATATCCCCCCTCCCCCATATCCCCCTTTTCCCCCCTCCCCCATATCCCCCATATCCCCCCTCCCCATATCCCCCCTCCCCATATCCCCCATATCCCCCCTCCCCCATATCCCCCCTCCCCCATATCCCCCTCCCCCATATCCCCCTCCTCCCCTATATCCCCCATATCCCCCCTCCCCCATATCCCCCTCCCCCATAGCCCCCCTCCCCATATCCCCCCTCCATATCCCCCTCCCCCATATCCCCCCTCCCCCACATCCCCCCTCCCCCATATCCCCCATATCCCCCCTCCCCCATATCCCCCTCCCCATATCCCCCTCCCCCATATCCCCCATATCCCCCCTCCCCCATATCCCCCCTCCCCATATCCCGCCTCCCCCATATCCCCCACTCCCCCATATCCCCCCTCCCCATATCCCCCCTCCCCCATATCCCCCCTCCCCCATATCCCCCCTCCCCATATCCCCCATAACCCCCTCCTCCATATCCCCCTCCCCCATATCCCCCCTCCCCCATATCCCCCCTCCCCATATCCCCCCTCCCCCATATCCCCATATCCCCCCCTCCCCATATCCCCCATATCCCCCCATCCCCCATATCCCCCCTCCCTCATATCCCCCCTCCCCCATATCCCCCCTCCCCATATCCCCCCTCCCCCATATCCCCCATATCCCCCCTCCCCCATATCCCCCATACCCCCCCCTCCCCCATATCCCCCCTCCCCCATATCACCCCTCCCCATATCCCCCCTCCCCCATATCACCCCTCCCCATATCCCCCCTCCCCCATATCCCCCATATCCCCAAGTGAATCCAGCCCTAACCTTAACCTCTGCAATGCACGCGCAACCGATGGCGTGCATTCATATACCTGCCTAACACTGTTGCCTTTTACCCCTGCCCCCCCCCCCCACAGGAGAAGCGCGCACACAACAATAGGGAGCATGTGAGGACTGGAGGAGGGCCCGCTGATGAGAGGCCACTGACCGTACACGAGGAAAGGGCCCTGGAACTGGCTGGCGGACCTGAGGACCAGGAGGTTGCTGATGCAGAGGTCGGGGGCGTACTAGCGAGTGAGCCACCGACAGCACGTCCCCATATCCCCCCTCCCCTATATCCCCCTCCCCCGTATCACCTGATCACTGCCTGATGTCTAACCATGCATGCTTCATTGTGTATCGCAGGACCAAACGTCCAGGCACCCATCCCCGCAGATGCAGACCGCCCGCAGGATGCCCCTCGGAGACCACAGGAGACGGAGAGACCCGCACCCTCCAGCATGCGACGCCCGCAGGATGCCCCTCGGAGACCACAGGAGACGGAGAGACCCGGACCCTCCAGCATGCGACGCCCGCAGGATGCCCCTCGCACACCACGGGAGACGGAGAGACCCGGACCCTCCAGCATGCGACGCCCGCAGGATGCCCCTCGCACACCACGGGAGACGGAGAGACCTGGAGCAACAGGGAGACGACACCCCCGTCACGTGCGGGAGCGATCACCCAGCGACGAGGGGGGCAGCCACAGGCTCCCGTCACATCCGAGCCAGGACACCACTACCCAGGACACCACTACCCAGGACACCACGACCCAGGACACCACTACCCAAGACACCACTACCCAGGACACCACTACCCAGGACACCCCTACCCGGGACAGCACTACCCAGGACACCCCTACCCGGGACAGCACTACCCAGGAAGACGAAATACCGGACAGTGACTCAGAGTGGATGGGTGGAGACGAACCCCCACTCCAAAGTGCCATGGACTCAGAGTGGGACAAAGAGCACGACACAACGCCACTGCTGTCACCAACATCCTCCACCATCGCAGAAACACTCACCACGGTTGGGCACTTTACTGATGAGGCGTCTGGTACACTCACTGGTGCGCACAACACAGCCGTCCCGGTACAGCAGGTGGAGGTAGGAGCAGCAGAGGGACCGGGCGGTCGGAGGGCAGCCCAGCCCAAGCGAACATCTGCCGCCCAGATGGATCCCGGGTTCCTGCAGTTACCACACCCACACATAGATCCGATGCAACCACCGACCCGGAGACGAGCGAAGAGGGTGACGGGCGGCTTGCGGCGGCTGCGGTTGCAGGTGGAGGAGTCCACCCGCGTCCAGGAGCTGGGAGTGGTGCCGGTCATGTGTGCCACCCAGGCTGACACCGCAGTGGAGGCAATGGAGGTTGGGGGTTGGGGGGGGGGGGGGTCCGTGCCGGGGTGGAGGTTGGGGGTCCGTGCTGGGGTGGAGGCAATGGGTGCGACGGTGTCAGACATGGGGAACGGTTTGCGAGGCCTGGGGCCTTCCGTGCAGGCAGCGTCTGTGGCCCAGGAAATGGCTGCCCTCTCACAGGAGGCCATGAGCCAGTGCCAGCGCCAGATGGCAGAGGCGCTCAACGCCATAGCCCAGTCTCTGCAGGCCATGGCCCAGTCTCAGCAGGCCATGGCCCAGTCTCTGCAGGCCATCGCTGAGGGCATCGGCGCCAGTGGCCATGTGCGAGCCGGCGTCGCACTGTCACAGACAGGGTTTGCCAACCCCCTGGGCTCCATGGCTGCAAACCTGCAGACCCCTGTCGATACCAGCACGTGCCTCCAGGACTGGCAGCGCCAGATGTCGGGGGGGCGTCGGATGGCCAGTCCGTTCGCATCCCCCACACATGTAGAGGCCTGGGGGCCATCGGGCCACCCCGAGGGAGGAGAAGGTGGTGTGGTCCGTCCCGGCTCCCTCTGTAGGGGAGGTCCCGGTACACCGTGACACCTCAGACTCCCCCCCTTCCGTCCCAGGTGCATCGGGTGGGCAACGGGCAGGACAGGCTGGCAGCTCGCCATCCCAGTCGCCCGGGCCGCAGCCTGGCCCATCTAGGCCAGGACGCCCCAGGAAACGGCCGCCAAAGGTATCCAGTGTCAGAGGGCAGGAATCACAGGAGTCCACCTCCAGTTCTGCTGTACCCTCTGGGGAACCACGTAGACGTAGTCAAAGGGCCCGTAAGGCCAAACAATTAGACACTGAGTAAGTTGGCACGGGTGCAGGGCACAGATGAGTTTTAGGGGCTAGGGCACTGCATGAACTCCTTTGGTTATTAAAGTCAATGTTACACCTACCGAAGCTGCCTTTGTGCTCTGTCCAAAGTGTGCAGGGGTGTCATGTACGTTGAGTGCAAGTGTGTGTGTGAGGGGTGGTCTTACCTCAGCCCCAGGTGAGTCTGTCCCCTTCCCCCTGGGCCGCCATCAACATCCCCCGGGCAGAGGACGGGACCGTGCGCTGCAGTGTCACAGCCGCATGCAGGGATGGTCCGGGTGGATGGTGGTACTGTGGCCATGGGTCAGACATAGTCCAACGATGTAGAGCCAGGAGCTCATCGCAGGGCGGGTTGTCATCATCCTCCATGGCCTGCGATAGACACGCGTCCACCCGCAACTGTGTGAGCCCGGCCCGTTGTGCCGCAGGTGGATCGGCAATGGTGGGGGGGGGCGGTGGTGTGCATGTGGGTGGGGTTGGGGAGGGGGGTGAGGGTGCTGGGTGGGTGGATGGGTGGGGGGTGTGGGTGGTCGGCTGTTGCCATGGTGTGCGGTCTGTGGCCATACTACCCGATTCCCACGCCCATCTAGTCAGTGAAGCGGGCGTCTATCAGTCTGTCCCGTGCCCGCTGGGCCAGCCGGTAACGGTAGACAGCCACCCGCCTGTGTCTACCCCGTCTGCCCTGACCATTGCCCCCACCCCCCTCATCTGGGGAGGACTGGGCCTCTTCCTGCTGCTCCTCCACTCCGCCCTCCTCTGCCTGCAGCACATTGCCCCTCTGCTGGGCTATGTTGTGCAGGACGCAGCACACCACAATGATGCGGCCGACCCTATCTGACCGATACTGGAGGGCGCCCCCTGAGAGGTCCAGGCACCTGAAACGCATCTTCAGCACACCAAAGCACCTCTCGATCACTGCCCTTGTCGCTACATGGGCATCATTGTAGCGGTTCTCCTCCTTATTGCGTGGCCTCCGTACAGGCGTCATCAGCCACAATCGCAATGGGTAGCCCCTGTCGCCCAGCAACCAGCCCCTCAGCCGGGGATGGCGTCCCTCGTACATGCTGGGGATGGATGACCGCGACAACACGAATGAGTCGTGTACACTGCCTGGGTGACGGGCGCAGACGTGCAGGATCATCATGCGGTGGTCGCAGACCACCTGTACGTTCATCGGATAGGTCCCCTTCCTATTAGCGAACACGGCCCTGTTATCTGCAGGTGGCCGCATGGCGACGTGCATCCCATCGATTGCGCCCTGGACCATGGGGAACCCGACAAAGGCAGAGAAGCCCACGGCCCGGGCATCTTGGCTGGCCCGGTCCACGGGGAAGCGGATGTAGCGGTGCGCCATGGCATATAGGGCATCTGTCACTGCCCGGATGCACCGGTGCACCGATGTCTGCGATATGCCGGACAGGTCCCCACTCGGTGCCTGGAATGACCCCGTTGCATAAAAGTTCAGGGCCACCGTAACCTTGACGGACACGGGGAGAGGGTGTCCCCCGCCAGTGCCACGCCGTGACAGGTGTGCCAGCAGGTGGCAGATGTGTGCCACGGTTTCCCGGCTCATCCGGAGTCTCCTCCTGCATTCCCGGTCCGTGAGGTCCTGGTATGACTGCCGGGGCCGGTACACACGGGGCGCCCTCGGGTGCCTCCGTTGCCGTGGGGCCGCGACGTCCTCCTCCCCCTCCTCGTCCTGTCGGTCAGGTGTCCCTCCAGCCTGGGCGGCTGCCGCCTGCCCCTCTGCGGCAGCCTGCGCCGCCTCTCTGGCACGCTCCTCCTCCTCCTCATCCAGGGCAACATAGACATGAGCGGCTGCCACCACGGCGGCCAACATCGCTGGATGATCTGAAAACAGGACGGCCTGGTGGGGGGGAGGGGAACGACGACATGTCATCATTGCCCATATCCCCTCCTCCCCCCAGCCAGGTGGCATGGACCGCATGGGTCCAACTGTTGGAGGCTGGCACCTGGCCAGGTGGACCAACTCACTTGCCCTCCCATCCCCCTCCTCGTCACAGACCCCCCCCCAACCTCCACCCCGGCACGGACCCCCCCCCCCCCCAACCTCCACCCCGGCACGGCACGGCCCCCCCCCAACCTCCACCCCAGCACGGACCCCCAACCTCCACCCCGGCACGGACCCCCCCCCCAACCCCCAACCTCCACCCCGGCACGGCACGGACGCCTCCCCCAACCTCCACCCCAGCACGGACCCCCCCCCCAACCCCCAACCTCCACCCCGGCACGGACCCCCCCCAACCTCCACCCCAGCACGGACCCCCCCCCCCCCAACCGCCACCCCGGCACGGACCCCCCCCAACCTCCACCCCAGCACGGACCCACCCCCAACCTCCACCCCGGCACGGACCCCCCCCCCAACGCCCAACCTCCACCCCGGCACGGCACGGACACCCCCCAACCTCCACCCCAGCACGGACCCCCTCCAACCTCCACCCCGGCACGGACCCCCCCCCCCCAACCTCCACCCCAGCACGGACCCAACCCCCAACCTCCACCCCAGCACGGAACCCCCTCCAACCTCCACCCCGGCACGGACCCCCCCAACCTCCACCCCAGCACGGAC
This sequence comes from Scyliorhinus torazame, assembly GCF_047496885.1. NCBI lineage: Eukaryota > Metazoa > Chordata > Chondrichthyes > Carcharhiniformes > Scyliorhinidae > Scyliorhinus > Scyliorhinus torazame. Next base: position 79,219,659 of record NC_092715.1, read on the forward strand.
CCCCCCCCAACCCCCAACCTCCACGCCCAGCACGGACCCCCCCCCAACCTCCACCCCGGCACGGCACGGACCCCCCCAACCTCCACCCCAGCACGGACCCCCCCCCAACCTCCACCCCAGCACGGACCCCCCCCAACCTCCACCCCGGCACGGACCCCCCCCAGCCTCCACCCCAGCACGGACCAACCCCAACCCCCAACCTCCACCCCGGCACGGACCCCCCCCAACCTCCACCCCAGCACGGATCCCCCCCAAACGCCACCCCGGCACGGCACGGACCCCCCCAACCTCCACCCCAGCACGGACCACCCCCCCCCCAACCCCCAACCTCCACCCCAGCACGGACCCCCCCCCAACCCCCAACCTCCACCCCGGCACGGCACGGACCCCCCCCAACCTCCACCCCAGCACGGACCCCCCCCAACCTCCACCCCGGCATGGACCCCCCCCCAACCTCCACCCCAGCACGGACCCCCCCCCAACCCCCAACCTCCACCCCGGCACGGACCCCCCCCAACCTCCACCCCAACACGGACCCCCCCCCTCCCCCAACCTCCACCCCGGCACGGACCCCCCCAACCTCCACCCCAGCACGGACCCCCCCCCCCAACCTCCACCCCGGCACGGACCCCCCCAACCTCCACCCCAGCACGGACCCCCCCCCCCAACCTCCACCCCGGCACGGACCCCCCCCAACCTCCACCCCAACACGGACCCCCCCCTCCCCCAACCTCCACCCCGGCACGGACCCCCCCAACCTCCACCCCAGCACGGACCCCCCCCCCCAACCTCCACCCCGGCACGGACCCCCCCCAACCTCCACCCCAGCACGGACCCTCCCCGAACCTCCACCCCGGCACGGCACGGAGCCCCCCCAACCTCCACCCCAGCACGGACCCCCCCCCCAAACCTCCATCCCGGCACGGACCCCCCCCAACCTCCACTCCAGCACGGACCCGCCCCCCAACCCCCAACCTCCACCCCAGCACGGACCCCCCCCCCAACCTCCACCCCGGCACGGACCCCCCCCCAACCTCCACCCCAGCACGGACCCCCCCCCAACCCCCAACCTCCACCCCAGCACGGACCCCCCCCCCAACCTCCACCCCGGCACGGACCCCCTCCCGGCACTTCCCCCGGAGCCCAGCCTACACTAACTACCCCCCCCCGCCGCACACACACACACACAACCCGAGACACACCTCTCCTCACGCACTCAGACTGCGGCCACGCCATTGCCTGCCCAGAGCCAACCCCCCAGGCCGTCACTCACCTCCACGCTGGTCGGCGTGAGCCTGGAGCACCGGGTCACGCCGATGAAAAGGAGGTTTGATTCACGTCGACGTGAACGGTCATCACGTCGACGGGACTTCGGCCCATCCGGAAGGGAGAATATCGGCAGGCCGAAAATCGGCTGCCTTGCGCAGACCCGTGACATTCTCCGCGGCAGCGGCGCCATTAACGCCCCGCCGACTTTTCTCCCTTCGGAGACTTCGGCAACCGGCGGGGGCGGGATTCACAGCGGTCAACGGCCATTCTCCGACCCTCTGGGGGGTCGGAGAATGACGCCCCAGAAGTCATGATCCTGCTGATGTGTTGGGTGTTCTGGATCACAAACAGGTCACCAACACTTGAAGTGGTACAACTCTATTTTATCATCAGGTTAACTATATTAACATATACTTGAACTGTGGGTAAATGCAATACCAGCTTTAACTGTTGACCCTTGCCTAGTCCTAACCAGGTGATGCACTCAGCACATGGTGAATGTCTGTGTTGCAGGCTGTGAGCTCTGTGCTCCGAGCTGGCTGCTACTAGAATGAGCGGGAACTCTCCTTTCCCCTGTCTTTATAGTGCGTGTGCTCTCACTGGTGATTGGCTGCGGTGTTTTGTATGATGATTGGTCCCACTGCATGTCCATCAGTGTGTGTGTGTGTGTCTGCACCATAATATACTGGTGTATATTATGACACCTGCCTCTTGCCTAACAGTGCCCGCCTTTGCTCTTTTTATATCGAGATAGTGGGGAAGAGCTGGAGGTAGGGCCGCTGCTGCTAGAAGCAGGCAAGAGGCAGGAACAGTAGCGGGTGAATGCTGACAACAACTGGTTAGAAGGCCCACCTCGGTTCACTGGGATATCGGTCCAGTTCTGTAAATGAGCATTAGGCTTCCTAGTCCTTATCCCTTACGCCATTCATACTCCTTCCCTCACCCACCCCGTGTGCCCCTGCCACATTCCATCACATCTCCCATGCCTCCTCATATCAGCCCGATGCCATCTCCATTTCATACCCTGCATGATCCCTCCATACCTCCACATATTTCCCACACCCCTCCATATCTCTTCATGTCTTCCATGCTTCCTTTATACCCTCTCATACCCCACCATTTCTTCTCCACACCTGTCATTGACCCCCTCATGCCACAACATGGCACCTTCATAAGCCCATGGGCCTTCCCTAACCCCATGTTTCTTCTATGCCCACTCATCCATGCTCACTCCACACAGATCCTATGAACTCTATAATAATGCTGGGGTGTCTTGTAAATGCTCATAAATCTGTCAAAATAAACAAAGCCATTAAAAACATTTCTAACATTTTAATCCTATTAGATGCCCATAAAATTGTCAATCAAACAAAGCACAAAGTTTCCTTCACAGCTGTGTAAACAACCCTTCCTGAACTAAATCCATTAGTGAGGCTTGAGGCACAGCCAAACTTTCATAGTGATATTCTATTACACAACTGAATAAACAAACCCTCTAAATCCCAGTTCAACAAAATCTTTGGTGCATTAACAAATGACCATCTGTTCATTTGTTCAAAGGCTGATCAAAGGAAGTCAGGCATCCATTCACCGACTTCAAAGACTGAAATGGTTGGTCTATGAAAGCACCAGGTCTCAATGTTGTTGAATGTAGAATAACACTTTATCTACTTAGTAAAGTTTTCTAATGCATCTGAACACTTTCGCAATGCAGGTCAATTTAATAATAACTTATCTTTTAAGAACAAAGCCCTATAATTAATCACAATTAAAAACATATTTAACTTATGACATAAGGATTGACAACAACTTTTGAACTTACCTATCAAGAGGTTACCAACTCTAAACAAAGCCACCTATGGTTCACAATTCCTCTAAGGTGCCACAAATCACGGGCAAAATTATCCGGAAACGGCGCGATGTCCGCCGACTGGCACCCAAAACGGCGCAAGTCAGTCGGGCATCGCGCCGCCCCAAAGGTGCAGAATGCTCCGCATCTTTGGGGGTCGAGCCCCAACCTTAAGGGGCTAGGCCCACGCCGGACGAATTTCCGCCCCGCCAGCTGGCGGAAAAGGCCTTTGGTGCCCCGCCAGCTGGCGCGGAAATGACATCTCCGGGCGGCGCATGCGCGGGAGCTTTAGCGGCCGCTGACGGCATTCCCGCGCATGCGCAGTGGAGGGAGTCTCTTCCGCCTCCGCCATGGTGGAGACCGTGGCGGAGGCAGAAGGGAAAGAGTGCCCCCACGGCACAGGCCCGCCCGCGGATCGGTGGGCCCCGATCGCGGGCCAGGCCACCGTGGGGGCACCCGCGGGGCCAGATCGTCCCGCGCCCCCCCCAGGACCCCGGAGCCCTCCCGCGCCGCCTTGTCCCGCCGGTAAGGTAGGTGGTTTGATCTACGCCGGCGGGACAGGCATTTTAGCGGCGGGACTTCGGCCCATCCGGGCCGGAGAATCGCGGGGGGGGGGGGGGGCGGCGCCAACCGGCGCGGCGCAATTCCCGCCCCTGCCGAATATCCGGTGCCGGAGAATTCGGCAACCGGCGGGGGCGGGATTCACGCCAGCCCCCGACGATTCTCCGACCCGGCGGGGGGTCGGAGAATCTCGCTCCACATCTCTCACTAAAATGAGCTCAATTCCTTGGAGGCGGTGGAGTAGTTGAATTATGATGACTGGACTAGTAATCCAGACACCTAGGTAATGCTCTGGGGACCCAGGTTTGAATCCCACCACAACAGATGATGAAATTTGAATTCAATACTAAATCTGGAATTAAAAATTTAATGATCACCATGAAATCATTGTCGATTGTCTTAAAAACTCATCTGGTTCGTTAATGCCCTTTAGGTAAGGAAATCTGCTGTTCTTACCTGGTCTGGCCTGCATATGACTCCAGATCTACAGCAAAATGCCATTCAGTTCAAGGGCAATTAGGGACGGGCAACAAATGCTGGCCTTGCCTGCGACACCTGCAATGGCCACATCCCATGACAGAATAAAGAAAAAAAAGATGAGGGCGGGATTCTCTGACCCCCAGCTGGGTCGGAGAATTGCCGGCGGGCGGTATGAATCCCGCCCCGCCGCTCCGACGCCGGCTGCCAAATTCTCTGGTGCCGGTTTTCGGGCGGGGATTGCACCGCGCCGGTCGGGGGCTGTTGGCAGCGGCCCCCCGGCAATTCTCTGGGCCCCGATGGGCCGAGCGCCCGCCGGCGTGGATTGGACGTGGTCCATCTGGGTGGAACCTGGCTTGGCGGGCGGCTAGCGGGATCCTCGGGGAGGGGGGCAAGGGGTGATCCGGCCCCGGGGGGAGCCCCCACAAACGCCTGGCCCGTGATCAGGGCCCACCGATCTGCGGGCGGGCCTGTGCCATGGGGGCACTCTTTTCCTCCGCGCCAGCCCCTGTAAGGCTCCGCCATGGCCAGCGCGGAAAAGAAACCACCTGCGCATGCACAGGAAACATACCAGCGGTTCTGCACATGCGCCAGAACACGCAGACGGTCCTGCGCATGTGCCAACTCACGCCGGCCGGCGCCGGATGACGTGGCGCCAACCCCTCCAGCGCCGGCCTAGCCCCGGGAGTGCGGAGGATTCCGCAATTTCCGCGCGGCTCGGCGCCGGAGTAGTTCACGCCACTCTTTGGCGCCGATACGGGCCGCCCCGCCAATTGCAGGAGAATCCCAGCCGAGGAGTCTAAAATGCCCACGCCCACAATAGAGTAGGCATGGGCAGTATTTCTGTATGCAGGCTTATCCAGGGCCATAAAAAACCCTCACAGTGTAATGGGATAGGAATCACAGAATCATGTTTCATTTTTAAAACCTCCCACTCCTCTGTTCCTGCACAGGTAGAACCATGAAACTCCAATCCTTTGTGTTTCAAAATAACTGGGGCATCTTCTATAGTTGTTTGTGATCCTTATGCATGCATTTTTCCCCTGAATGAACACCACAGTAACTACAGATGAAATTTACTAAACCTGAATTCCTGTTATGACAAATTCTAAATACCTCAAAGGTATGCGTTAGTTTGCAATTTAGGCTTTCTGCAGTGTTTTACAAGAAGCAGGACCCATCCTTGTAAGATCAGTGGCCGGAATCTTGTTGATGCATCAGGGGTCTAGCCAGCCAGCTGGAGAGCCAGTGAGAGACTGGCGCTGCCTCTTTTTGGGAAGCTCCACCAAACCACAAGCTAATCAGGCAGTCATGAGGCCAGCGGTGGCTTTCCCCTAGAACCAAATTCCAGGGATGGAGGTCTTCCCTACTGAGAGCTGCAGGCCAATCAGAAGTCAGAAGTTCTTGTGCCACAGGGGAGGCTGTGGTTGCTGCAGGAGCAACACCTTGGAGTCCCAGGATGGCGAGTGACCTAGGCCACTGGTAAGTAATGTGGTGGGATTGTGTTACAGAAGATTGCTAAATGGTTTCTGATAACGGGAACCCTCACGGTCTTTTAGAGGTCAGGGTATGTTAACTTTCTAACCAAAGTTTACTGTATTTTGGAGACTTGAGGAAAAATAAAAAACAAATAAAGCCAGTTGCAGTGAGAAATAATATGATAATTACTGTGTCCTGGTCAAGGTTATGGAGATATGGGACTCGTAAATAGTAACGGTCAGTGAAATTTTAATAACACTGTTAATTGTGAAATTGGAAAGATGTCTAGGAATGAAGTTGAATGTTATATACCATTCTTTCTGGTTAATGCCATTGCCCTCATGAGTTAACCTGAAAATTAGTTGGGTTGTTTCCTCACTGTAAAGACGAAGAAATACTGGCCCACAGACTCGAAGACAATTGGGTCTTAAAAATATAAAGCAAATTTTTCATCTGCTATGAGAGCAACTAGCAAACAAACATCCTTTGATAATGTTTCAACTACTAATGCAACAGATTTGGTCATCTACAACTTTCAGCTGCGATGACTGTTCTTGGAAAACAAAACTATTAGAAAATAATTTTGTTGAGAGCATTTTTACCATTGGAAAAGCACTTTGTTTAATGAAAGGTTGAGGCCCTAATTATCCTTAATCCATAATTAGATATCATGGAATGAACTGTATGCATAACTTATTTTTTTTCAAATGCAGATGCCAAAAAGTTTGAAATTTGAACAGTTAAAACAGTGCTGTCATTTGTTGGATAAAATGCACTACCTACTTGAGGTGTAATTGTATTGTGAGCTGAAGGTGGTAATGATTCCAGTTGTCCTTTTCCTCCGTAATGAATTATGTCTCCCACTATTAACTGAAACAGAAATTCAAAAGAAAAAGCTTGTATAGTTATTATTCATTTTGCAAATCATTGTGGAAACTTACCACGGAATCTTTACAATGCCAAGTAGAAGCATAAATTAAGTTCAAATTTACTGGGCTGTGGATGGTTTACATGAACCGTGTCTTTCTTTATTTTTTTTCTCTTGCCATTTGTGAAAAACATGTGAGATGGCTACTGAACAGCAGCTTGTACAATTTCAGATTTCTCTTTCTGTTTGCAAATGTGGTCTGAGAGGACTAGTTTGGCACTGATCCAGGCATGCCTCAGACTGCTATTAAAGGCACTGGAAGTTTCCCTCTCAATAATTTAAAAGTTGCTTTATCATGCACAGTAATGTTTGGTGGGATTTATCAGGTCTTGTAGCATCGGGCTTATTGGTTTTGGCTATGAGTAGGTAGGCAGCTTTTTTTTGGCTTTGGACATGAGCTACAGCAAAGTAGAAGTTTGGCTTTTGTCTGTTTTACTTGTTTGATCATCAGTAATGATTAGGATCTGCAAAGCAAGGGAAATGACTACAATCTTTGTCCAACCCACCTTCCTCCTGCTCCCCACCACAGGCAAGAAGAAAAAATACTGCGGAATTATAAAAATTGCCTGAAGTCCTTTGGAAGAAAAGTGGCTGAATGCAGGAAGTTAACCCTTACAGTTTAGCATTTCATTTGTATTATACATTTCAATGTATCAACATTATCTGCTTATTTTGTGTTCCCAATTCACCATAATTTCTACAAAGTAGTCCTTCCACATTTGAAACGGAGGATAATGGACACCTTGACATGCATCTTGCATATTTTTGAATGGTTTGGAAAAGCTATATTTCATAATTCATAATTATGCGACAAAAAAGTTTACAAAGACCATAATCGGCTTTAGCATTATCCATTTTTTGGGTCTTTTTGGGGGCATGTTGTAGAGATGGTAATTCAGGGAGACTGAAAAATTCCTAATCAATGTGTTTGTCTGTGTTTATCGTTTTTGCCATCTGTGTTTTTTTGGAACTGTTTGAGGATGTGATAAATGGATGATACCATAACGCCACAAAATTGTGAATACCATGTATCCTAACCTCATTGCAGAAAGTCTTTGTTGGAAAATAAATTCAAGGCCAATTTTATTTTACCATTTGTGTCCATGGTATTGGGATATTTATTGAAGTATAAACCTCACATAAGTGCACAACATGCATGGCTCCTGTGTACCATGCCACTATTTACTGTGAGTTTTAAAATAAATTAGGAATCATATTGGGTAAAGATGAGTTGTATCTTCCATGGACATCCTGAATTAGAACTTGGGCATCCTCCACACATCTGGGGTCCCATAAGATAGCCAGTTAGATCATTGTTAATTTAAAACATCTATACTGTATCCCAAAGGACTTCATTCTGTGGAAACTGCATCCACTTCTTGTTTCAATAACTAGTGCTGAAGTTCTCTTCTGAATTTTTATTTTGCACTTTATAAATGTATTCAACAAAATAACATTGTCATTCATTTGAATTTACACACTTTGTTCATTTCCAAAAGGATTGAAAAAAATTTTTTTTTAAGGATTTTAAATGTATTTGTTCCAAATCAGTCAGATGATACAAAAATGGTGATGTATGACACTCAATATATGAAACGAACCTGGGGTGGTACATACGTTGTGAACGGGATGCTGTTGCTTTTTCTCCTGAAAAGATAAAGGAGAGCTGCATTGTAAACAGTACAATACTGTTCAGAAAGAATAGAATGATCACTCCAAAGTTTGAAACTGAAAAATTCTATTCTCCACAGCTGGTAACCAGAAAGTGAAGTGCTATTATAATTTAAGGAATTTCCATGTGTAAAGAGCAATGAGCAAATACTGCAGTTCCTTAAAACTTTGGAAGTAATCTGCAAGAAGAATAAATTACTTAATTACAGCAGCTTGGCTTTTTCCTTTACAGACTCTGGCTAACATTGCATATTTCATCTCCCTGAATTAATGGGATCCTGAGCTATTCAGGAAGTGTTCTAATGACAATGGCAAGGGGAATGCATCAACTTCCTTCCTAAGAAATGTATTTTTTTTACTTCCTGCATAGTTGTAGACATGAACTTACATCCAGCTGTAAAAACGATCCTGCTTTCATAACTGAAACAAGAAGATACTTCAACATCAATGTATATACACACATATTTATAAAATTCACATATTTATAAAATAACTTAATAGCCACTTTTAAAATTTCTGGTTGCTAAAATGGACAAAGCATAAATCACATTTTTTTTGTAAAATGCATGTTGTAAGCAAAAGTAAGCTGAATGGATCACTATGGAAATTAATGCTTTCAACACCTTCACAGATGGACAAGGAAGGGTATGGGTACATTCACAACAATGCAACACCTATTGAATGCATAAAAAATAAAAGGCTGCTGAAAGGAATTACCTACCCGATCAGCCATTTATACTAAAAGCTTACAAAAACTTTGGGGCAATACTGCCAAGGCTTTGGACAATCCACAAAGCTTGATTATCTTACATTTGGACTTAATAGAAATGTTTTAGTTCAAAAGCTTCTCCGTTCATATTAACAAACTGTCATCTTTGATGATAAATGGGACACTTGGAAGCTTTTTTTAAAAAACGCACCATTGCTTGAAATATATACGATGAACAGAACAAGCTTAATTTTTCTTCTTCAGGGGGCAACACGGTGGCAAAGTGGTTAGCACAGTTGCCTCACGGCGCCGAGGTCCCAGGATCGATCCTGGCTCTCGGTCACTATCTGTGTGGAGTTTGCACATTCTCCCTGTGTTTGCATGGGTTTCCCAAAGCTGTGCAGGCTGGCACTGCTAAATGAAATGAAATTGCCCCTTATTTGGAAATAATGAATTGGGTACTCTAAATTTTTTTTTAAAATTTTCTTCTTCAGATAGGGTTCATGGACAATGGACAAAATAAACAATTTCCTCATCAGACAACCCTGATGTTAAAAGTGCATGCATAGTTAAAGAAGGCAAGTGCTGCTCTGTTCTTTGCCAATATATTTTATTGTGTTAAGTGTAACTACTCTTCTTGAAACTTGGAATTTGAAGTAATGGTTTTAGATATCATTTTTCAAAAGTAGCTGTATTTTGTGAGGGCCACGAAGAATCCAGCACGGGTTTGTAGAGTCAAACAGAAAGTAACTTTATTCACAACAATATGTACACAGTACCAGCAGTTCACTGCTGGTTCCCTCTATAGCTGGTACCACACTGACCAGCTCTATTTATACAGCTGCACTGTTAATGACTGCCCCACCCCCTCCTCATTGCGGAAGCTCATATTTCCCAAGGAACATGGGGTAACCAATTGTCCCCAGCAAATAGGATCTGGGCAGCTTACAACACTTACATCACATTTATTTGAGAAGCATTTGTTTGCATAGTCATTTAACTCCACAAATGATTTTAGTTACTGGGTGAGGTTATATATTTTTTTACATGCTGAGTGTTTTTATGGTGCTTTGTAGCTAAAATACTTGTACTCCAAGTGTAAGAGTCCTTCCTGTTTATTTTCTTTCTTCCCATTTATTTTATTTTTATTGTTCATGGACCCATAACCGGGATGTGCCTTTAAGTAGAAGACTCAAAGTACAACGGTCTGCTTACCAGGATACTGTGTTTCCAGGTTTTGTATTTTGGAGAGAAGAAGACAGACTCCTCGGCACCGAGTGGATATTAGGAATCAGGTTGTGGAAGGAGTTGGTTCGATTGGTTAAATGGCACTGGGTGCGTTGACCAGGGACAGTGTTCGATCCAACAATGGTCAGTGATTGGCTCCTACATGATGCTTTCTGAGACAACTGGGCAGAAGTGTTTAGACCTTGGAAGTGAAAGGATGCTCTCACCCTCTCTTGCTTGCTGAAGTGAAAGACCTGCTTTATTGTTCTGAAAGCAGTGAGTGCCTGGCACATCCTTTACTGTGAACCTGAAATGATGCTGAGTCTGCAGAGCAAATAGATAATCTTGTCAGTAAGAACCATCTCAAGCCTAGTAGGACGAAGTGCCAAAATTAACTTGAGAAGAGGTTGAAATTCTCCAGCCGTTGCGATAAATTTTTTCTACCGGCATCGCATCCCGGCCCTCAGGATTCCCGGCAGCATGGGTGGCTTCAGTGAAAATCCATTGACAAGCGGCGAGAGTATAGAATCCAGCCACCAGTGATTGGGGTGCCGCCGAGAAACACGTGACTGCGGAATCAAGCCCGTTGTCTGGAAGTCATCCCAGTGCATAAGAGATCCTTATCCTTTTATTTTTATTTATATTTTCTTTCCCTTTCCACCACCCTTCCCCCTCTGTGTTTGTCTGTGTGTGTAGAGAGTGGAGCAAGTTAGAAAGGGGGAGTTGGGACAAGGGTAGTAGACAGTCAGTCACATTTTGTGTCTGCTTAATTAGAATACTGTACATAATAAAAGGTTACTTGCGTTTTAAAGCTACAAACCTGGTGACTTTAGGGTGACACAGTGGCTAGCACTGCTACCTCCCAGCGCCAGAAAACCAGTTCAATTTGATCTTGGATACTGCCTGTGTGGAGTTTGCATTTTCTCCTCTTGTCTGTGTGGGTTTCCTCTGGGTGATCCGGTTTCCTCCCACATTCCAAAGATGTGCAGGTGGATTGGCTATGCTAAATTGCCCCGAGGTGGGGTTAGAGGGATAGGGTGGGGGTTTGGGCCTAGGTAGTGTCCTCTTTCAGTGGGTCTGTGCTGATGTGATGGGCCGAATGGCCTGCTGCACTGTAGGGATACTATGGTTCTATTGGGTCCAACAAAGGACCTCGGGTATTTAAAATAAAATCTAATGTCACCTGTGTTGCGACACCGGGTCAAGTGGGGCTGGAATTGACCATGCACTAGGGTGTCGTGACACCAAGGTTTAGCCAAACTAAATCAGTGTCCCTAAAGAATTCTAAATTACATCTCTGTGAATGCATCTTGGGGCATTTTAACATGTTGTATAAAGGCAAGTTGCTGTTGAATAATTAATTTTGAAAAGTTAACTTGTACCTTGGAAAATGTTATTTGATTGTAGAATGACAGCTAATGTTAACAATTGTTGCTTTATTTGCCCTTCATGGTGACTGACAAATGTACCCTTTTGCTACCATGCAGTTACACACTGAGATAAATAAAACTGTGTTTCTCGGGTCTTAGAATTTATAACGTTCAATAATGAGTTTGTGAATATATTCAGAATATTAGTCCTAAACAATATTTATTTTAAACTGTTTTATTCAGTTGTTTGGTGAGAACTTATTACAATATTTTTGTTTTCACAAGAGTAAATGTGATGGACAAAGTCACGATTATGAGGCATTGAGCATAATTTCAAAATATCGGTTGCTCCAGCTAATAATTATTCGTATGTAATTTGTTCCCATTTGCTACAAAAGATAATAATAATAATGCCAACCTTTTATTGTCACAAGTATGAAGTTACGGTGAAAAGCTCCTAGTCGACACATTCCGGCGCCTGTTCGGGTAAGCTGGTACGGGAATTGAACCCGCGCTGCTGGCTTTGTTCTGAATTACAAACCAGCTGTCTAGCCCACTGAGCTAAACCAGCCCTTAAATTGTATAAACCTACTGTTAGGGCAGAAAATGTGCATGCTTGCTATGTTGCAGTTCATGGCTACTAACTTATTACTACGGCAGCAAAAATTTGTACTTATATTGCACTTCCAACGGCAACTAGAAGTGTGGTACCAAAGATAAAGCGATTAAAATTGGGAATGCCCAAGAGGCCGAAATTGGTGGCACAATGACACCGTTGTTTGCACTGCTGCCTCACACTGCCAGGGACCTGGGTTTAATTCCAGCTTGCGATGACTGTGTGAAGTTTGCACGTTCTTCCTGTGGGTGGTTTTCCTCCAGGTGCTTCGGTTTCCTCCCACAGTTCAAAGATGTGCAGGTTAGGTGGATTGGTCATGCTAAATTGCCCCTTTGTGTCCAAAGATGTGCAGATTAGGTGGGCTTGTGGGGACAGGGTGGGGGAGTGGTCCTTGCTCTTTCAGAAGATCATACTGACTTGATGGGCTGAATGGCACTGTAGGGATTCCATGGAATTAGATGAGCGTAGATATAAGAACATAAGAATGAGGAACAGGAGTAGGCCATCTGGCCCTTCGAGCCTGCTCCGCCATTTAATGAGATCATGGCTGATCTTTGTGGACTCAGCTCCACTCTCCGGCCCGTACACCATATCCCCGAATCCCTTTATTCTTTAGAAAGGCATCTATCTTTTTCTTAAAAACGTTTAAAGAAGGAGCCTCAACTGCTTCACTGGGCAAGGAATTCCAGAGATTCACAACCCTTTGGGTGAAGAAGTTCCTCCTACACTCCGTCCTAAATCTACCTCCCCTTATTTTGAGGCTATGCCCCCTAGTTCTGCTTTCCCCGACCAGTGGAAACAACCTGCCCGCATCTATCCTATCTATTCCCTTCATAATTTTATATGTCTCAATAAGATCCCCCCGCATCCTATCTCAGAATGAGGGTTGTGGGCTGGAGGAGATTACAGAAATAGGGAGGGCAAGGCCATGGAGCGATTGGAAAAGGAGGTACAGATTGTTTGACCAGGAGCCAGTGTATATCAGCAAGCACAGGGATGATAGATAAATGGGTCATGGTGTGAGTTTAGACATGGGCAGCAGAGATTTAGATGCCCTCAAGATCATGGAGAGTAGACTATGTGAGACCAACCAGGACTGCATCAGAATAGCAATGTCTAGAGGTAACAAAAGCATAAATGAGGGTTTTAGCAGTAGATGAGCTGAAACAGGTGAAATCAGGCAATGTTATGGGGTTGGAAATGAGCAATCTTAGTGATGGTGTGAAGAGGAAGTTAAAAGCTCATCTTGTTCATTGTGGTGTTATCAGGTATTACGGTACCTGAGAGGCTGAAGTACCATTGGTTTTACCATCGGCTGTAGAGTATGGTAGCTCCGCCCCGATAGGCGGGGTATAAGAACTCGTACCGTCCCAGCAGTCCTCATTCTGTACCTGAGCTGCTGGGGAATACTTCTAGCTTATTAAAGCCTTCAGTTGTACTACTACCTCGCTTTAGTAGTTATTGATCGTGCATCAATTTAATAAGCTAGATTTAAGTAGAAAGGATGGACCTCCGAATCAAGCCGGAGTGTCTGCAACTCAGTCCCCACCCGGCGAACTCTGCGGCGATCTTTAAGCACTGGCTGGCGTGCTTTAAAGGCTACCTGGATACGGCTGAAGGCACACCCTCGGGGGAGCAGAAACTGCACGTCCTGCACTCAAGGGTAAGCCCAGAGATCTACACCCTCATCGAGGAGGCGGAAGACTTTGATGCAGCAATCGAACTTTTAAAAGGACACTATATTCGCCCAGTAAACCAGGTCTACGCTCGTCACCTGCTTGCAACAAGACGACAAACCCCGGGGAATCGTTGGAGGAATTCTACCGCGCGCTACTGGTGCTGGGCAGAAGCTGTGGCTGCCCGCAGGTTTCGGCGAGCGAGCACACAGAACTCCTAGACCGGGACGCCTTTGTAGCAGGTATGAGTTCTTCACTAATCCGCCAGCGTCTTTTAGAAAAGGACACCCTGGGACTTAGGGAGGCACGGGCCCTTGCAGGGTCCATGGACGTGGCCTCCAGGAACGCACGAGCCTACGTGCCCGACCGCGCGGCGGCCCCCTGGCCGGCGTGGAATCCCAGCGGCCGACCCAGAGACCTTCCCCGTTTCCCCGCAGGCCTGCGCAGTAAAGCGGCCTGCCAACCCCGATGGGCCCCGCTGTTTCTTTGGTGGGCAGGCAAAGCACCCCCGCCAGCGCTGCTCGGTCCGCACATCCATCTGCAAGGGATGCGGCAAAAAGGGCCATTTCGTGGGGGTCTGCCAGGCACGAGCGGTGGCCGCAGTCTCCAGCGGCGACTCCGGACCGCCACAGCGAACTTCTCCACGGGCCTCATGCAGCCCAGCGTTCGCTGCCACCACCATATCCAAGGGCCACGTGCGGACCCCGGGCGCCGCCATCTTGTCCCTCGCGCACCACGCTGGAAGGATGGGCGCCGCCATTTTGTGCACCCCTGGCCACCATGTGCGACCAATGGGAGGCGCCATCTTGGATGGGGCCCCAAGCCCCCAACTCGGCCGACCACGCACTGCCTGAACAAAATCCACAACTACTGCGTCTGGCCTCGGTGACTCTGGACCAAACTCGACCTCGAACACTCTCAACAGCAACAACGACTGTCTTCATCAACGGCCACGAGATGTCCTGCCTGATCGACTCTGGGAGCACAGAGGGCTTTATACACCCCAATACGGTAAGGCGCTGTTCCCTCCTTATCCACCCTGTTAATCAAAGAATCTCACTGGCCTCCGGTTCCCACTCAGTGGAGATAAAGGGGTTCTGTCTAGCAAACCTCACAGTCCAGGGAAGAGAATTCAAAAATTTCCGCCTCTATGTCTTTCCCCACCCCTGCGCAGCTACACTCCTGGGTTTAGACTTTCCGAGTAACCTGCAAAGTCTGACCTTCCAGTTCGGCGGCCCTATTCCACCCCCCCCCCTTACTGTCTGTGGCCTCGCGACCCTTAAGGTCGACCTGCCTTCCCTGTTTGCGAACCTCACCCCGGATTGCAAACCCGTCGCCACCAGGAGCAGACAGTACACGCCCAGGACCGGATCTTTATTAGGTCAGAGGTCCAAAGGCTGCTGAGGGAAGGGGCCATTGAAGCCAGTAACAGCCCCTGGAGAGCTCAAGTAGTGGTGGTAAAGACCGGGGACAAGCATAGGATGGTCATCAACAGCTTTACGCAGCTGGACGTGTATTCTCTCACCCACATATCTGACCTGGTAAACAGAATCGCGCATTATACGGTCTTCTCCACGGTGGATCTCAAGTCCGCCTACCACCAGCTCCCCGTCCGCACAAGTGACCGCAAATACACTGTTTTCGAAGCAGACGGGCGGCTCTATCACTTCTTAAGGGTTCCCTTCGGTGTCACTAATGGGGGTCTCGGTCTTCCAGCGCGAGATGGACCGAATGGTCGACCGGTACGGTTTACGGGCAACGTTCCCGTATCTCGATAATGTCACCATCTGCGGCCGCGACCAGCAGGACCACGACAACAACCTCCGAAAATTTCTCCAGACCGCTAAAATCCTTAACCTAACATACAATAAGGATAAATGCGTGTTTAGCACCGACCGCCTCGCCATCTCGGCTACGTAGTGCGAATTGGAGTTATAGGCCCCGACCCTGAACGCATGCGCCCCCTTATGGAGTCCCCCTCCCTCTCTGCCCAAGGCCCTGAAGCGCTGCCGAGGGTTTTTCAGTTACGACGCCCAGTGAGTCCCCAACTATGCAGACAAAGCCCGTCCCCTGATCCAATCCACAACTTTCCCCGTGTCGATAGAGGCCCGCCAGGCCTTCAGCCGCATCAAAGCAGATATTGCAAAGGCCACAATGCATGCCATCGACGAGTCCCTCCCCTTCCAGGTCGAGAGCGATGCGTCCGACGTAGCTCTGTCGGCCACCCTCAACCAAGCAGACAGACCCGTGGCCTTCTTTTCCCGTACCCTCCATGCTTCCGAAATTCGCCACACCTCAGTCGAGAAGGAGGCCCAGGCCATAGTAGAAGCTGTGTGACATTGGAGGCATTACCTGGCCGGCAGGAGATTCACTCTCCTCACTGACCACCGGTCAGTGGCGTTCATGTTCAATAATGCACAGCGGGGCAAGATTAAAAACGACAAGATCTTGAGGTGGAGGATCGAACTCTCCACCTACAACTACGAGATCTTGTACCGTCCCGGGAAGCTAAATGAGCCTCCTGACGCCCTGTCCCACGGCACGTGCCACCGCACAAGTGGACCACCTCCGAGCCCTCCATGAGGACCTCTGTCACCCGGGGGTCACTCGCTTTTTCCATTTCGTTAAGACCCGCATCCTGCCCTACTCCATCGAGGAGGTCAGGACGACCACCAGGGACTGCCAAATCTGCGTGGAGTGCAAACCGCACTTCTACCGGCCAGAGAGGGCCCATCTGATTAAGGCTTCCCGTCCCTTTGAACGCCTCAGCATGGACTTCAAAGGCCCCCTCCCCTCCACCGACCGCAACACGTATTTCCTGAACGTGATTGACGAGTACTCCCGGTTCCCATTTGCCATCCACTGCCCCGACATGACTGCAACCACCGTCATCAAGGCCCTCCGGGGTATCTTTTACACTGTTCGGTTTCCCCGCGTACATACACCGTGATAGGGGGTCCTCCTTTATGAGCGCCGAACTGCGTCAATTCCTGCTCAGCTAGGGCATCGCCTCGAGCAGGACGACCAGTTACAACCCCCGGGGAAACGAACAGGTGGAGAGGGAGAACGGAACGGTCTGGAAGACCGTTCTACTGGCCGTACGGTCCAGGAACATCCCAGTCTCCCGCTGGCAAGAAGTCCTCCCGGAGGCCCTCCACTCCATCCGGTCACTGCTTTGTACGACCACCAATCAGACACACTGCACAATCACCCCCTCAAAAATTATGTTCCGAAATCAAAAGAATTCTAAAATCCGACACACACTTGGTCCCAAGCATTTCGGATAAGGGATGCGCAACCTGTACTGGATTCACCCAACCAGAGAGTGAGGAGCTGGTACAATAGATGTTTAGCAGTTTGGAAACAATGTACACGGAGAATTACTTTGATTTCTTGGAAGCTGTAACCAGTTTTTGTTAAAAGTGAAACTTTTGCCCAATTTTCAAGCGGTCGTGGTTCCTTTTTTGATGTATTAGTACTACAACTTTGATGATCACATGGTAAATTTATATAATGCAGAATACAGCAAAATTTAGGCAGAGTTGCTTCACTGACTTTCTAAACTTCTGTTATGATATAGAGTTAAGATAATGCTCCGCATTGGGTGGAGAAGGGGGCAGCGCAGAGGCCGGGGTGGAAATTGAATGTGGGGCTGTTGGGGAACCAAGTGTTCTGTGAGAAAATTGAAAAGCTAATTAAGGAATATGTAGGATTCAACTGTATGGGTGAGGTGTCGAAGGCAGTTGTCTGGGAGGCTCTGACGGTGGTGATGGTAGATAGGAGTTATACAGAAGATGGGGACCCAGCGAAGCTGGAAAAGAGGAAGGAAAGACAGGCGAGCTTCGACCGACTGTCTACCAGGAAGGCGGTGCGCCAACTGAGACGAGCAAGGGGTGCAGTTTATGAACATGGAGATAAGGCAGGTCTGCTCCGGAGGGAAGCAGCGGCAAGGGAAATTGTGCAGATGAGGGATAGGGCAGGGAAGTTGGAGGTGGCTCCGGAGCTGATTAACAAGGTTTTTGTGGAATTTTATGAGAGGTTGTACAGGTCAGAGCCACCTGGGGGAGACCGTGAGATGCAGGAATTTCTAGATGGGTTGGAGTACCTGAGGCTAGGGGAGGGGAACAGGGCTACATTAGAAGGAGCAATCGTGGAGCAGGAGATAAAGGATGCGATTGAGAGGATGCAGTCTGGGAAGGTGGCAGGACCGGATGGGTTTCCGGTGGAAAAATATAAAAATTCAAGAATAAGCTGGCACCCCTGATGGTGGGGATGTTTGAAGAGGCATAGGGAAGGGGGTGTTGCCACAAACCTTGGGGCAGGCATCGATTTCACGGTTGCTAAAAAAAAGATAAGGATCCGATGGAGTGTGGGTCGTATAGGCAGATATCACTTCTGAATGTGGATGCAAAAGTATTGGCGAAGGTATTGGCTGGTAGGCTGGAGGAGTGCCTCCCGAAGGTGATAGGTGAAGATCAGACGGAGTTCGTGAGAGGGAGGCAGCTTTTTTCGAACATTAGAGTTTTGAACGTCGTTATGGCACCGGCAGAAGGGAAGGAAACAGAGGTGGTTGTGGCATTGGACACCGAGAAGGCGTTTGACCGGGTAGAATGGGGGTACTTGATGGCAGTTCTGGAGCAGTTTGGGATTGGACCAAGATTTGTGAACTGGGTAAAGCTACTATATAAGGAGCCGAAGGCGAGTGTCCGCACAAACAACATCAGCTCGAGATACTTTTCTCCCACCGTCGGACAATGCAGGATGTCCTCTGTCCCCCCTGCTGTTTGCACTTGCGATTGAGCCGTTGGCCATTGCATTAAGAACTTCGGGAGCATGGAAAGGAATAGTGCGGGGGGGCGGGGGGATAGAGCATAGGGTGTCCTTATATGCCGACGACTTTCTGTTATATGTGTCGGAACCGAGTGTATCGATAGGGGGAATATTGGAGCTATTGCGGGTATTTGGGTCTTTCTCGGGGTACAAGCTGAACCTTGACAAGAGTGAGTATTTTGTGGTGTCTCGGCCGGGGGTGGGGGCAGGGGTGGGAGGGCTGCCATTCCGTAGGACAGGGACTCACTTTAGGTATCTGGGGGTGCAGATTGCCCGGGAGTGGGGGAGGCTTCGCAGGTACAACATCTCTAGTTTGGTGGGGAGAGTGAAAGCCGATCTGGCAAGGTGGGATGGTCTCCCTCTGTCACTGGCGGGTCGGGTACAGGCGGTTAAAATGAATGTGTTGCCGCGATTCCTGTTTATTTTTCAATGCCTACCGATTTTCCTGCCAAAGGCTTTTTTCAGGGAGATTGAGGGAAGGATTACCTCGTTCATATGGGGAGGGAAGGTGGCCAGAGTGAGAAAGGTGCTGCTACAGAGGGGAAGGCAGGCAGGGGGTTTGGGTCTTCCGAACCTGTTGTACTACTACTGGGCGGCGAATGTGGAGAAGGTGCGGAGCTGGGTCAGAGGGGTTGATTCCAATTGGGTCAGAATGGAGGAGAGCGCTGCTCCCGATAGCTCTGGAGAAATATTCAGGGAGTCCGGTCATAATAGCTTCATTGAAAATCTGGAGGCAGTTTCGCCAACACTTCGGGTTGGGGGCAGGGTCAAGGGAAATGCCGATTTGGGGGAACCACAGATTTGGGCCAGGGATGTGGGATGGAAATTTCCAGAAATGGGAAGAGAAGGGGATTAAGACGCTAAAAGATTTGTTTATTAGGGGTCGGTTTGCAGGATTGAAGGAGCTGGAAGCGAAGTATGGGCTGGAGCCGGGAGAAATGTTTAGATACATGCTGGAGATTTTGCCAGAAAGGAGATACAGAGCTTCCCGGAGGAACCGGCCTCCACATTGCTGGAGGAGGTGCTGACGACAAGGGGACTGGAGAATTATCATAGAATTATCATAGAATTTACAGTGCAGAAGGAGGCCATTCGGCCCATCGGGTCTGCACCGGCTCTTGGAAAGAGCACCCTACCCAAGGTCTACACCTCCACCCTATCCCCATAACCCAGTAACCCCACCCAACACTAAGGGCAATTTTGGACACTAAGGGCAATTTATCATGGCCAATCCACCTAACCTGCACATACTTGGACTGTGGGAGGAAACCGGAGCACCCGGAGGAAACCCACGCACACACGGGGAGGATGTGCAGACTCCACACAGACAGTGACCCAAGCTGGAATCGAACCTGGGACCCTGGAGCTGTGAAGCAATTGTGCTATCCACAATGCTACCGTGCTGCCCGTTAGTGGGTGTACGGAGCAATTTTGGAAGAGGATAAGGCACCACTGGAAGGGATCAAAGTAAAGTGGGAGGAACAGTTGGGAGAGGTCATAGAGGAGGGGGTTTGGTGTGAGGTGCTCCGGAGAGTGAATGCCTCCACCTCGTGCGCGAGGTTGGGGCTGATACACCTGAAGGTGGTATACAGAGCACACCTCGTGAGGGCGAGGATGAGCCAATTCTTTGAAGGAGTAGAAGATGTGTGTTAATGTTGGGGGGGGGGGGGAGGGGGGGGGGTGGCGGCTGGTAACCATGTTCATATGTTTTGGCCCTGTCCAAAGCTAGAGGATTACTGGAAGGAGGTTTTTAGGGTATTTCCAAGGTGGTGCATGTGAAACTGGACCCGGGTCCCCGGGAGGCCATATTCGGGGTGTCGGACCAGCCAGGGTTGGAAACAGGTGCGGAGGCAGATATCGTAGCCTTCGCCTCATTGATCGCCCGAAGGCGGATCCTGTTGGGATGGAGAGCAACCTCTCCACCCAGTGCCCTGGCGTGGCGGGGGGACCTGTTGGAATTCTTCACTCTTGAGAAGGTTAAGTTCGAACTGAGGGGAAGGACGGAGGGGTTCTACAAGTCATGGGCATTATTCATTATGCACTTTCAAGAACTGGATAACTTTGAACATTAGTTGGGGGGGGGGTGAGTGGGAGGGTTGGGGGGGAGGGGGGCTGTGTGTATTAAGGGTGACGATGGGTAATCCCCGATTCCTTTTTGTCATTTGTTTATGTAAACATGCAGGCCAATGTTTGGGGGTTGGTGGGAGGATAGGAGAGTTGTTATTGGTATGGGATTGACATATTTGTTGCTGATTATTGTTTATTGTTGGTGGGTGTAAATTTGGGAGAAAATGTGAAAAAGGAGGAGAATAAAAATATATATTTTGTTAAATGATATGGAGTTAAAGCCAGAATTCTACTTTCTTCAAAAATTATTTCAAGCATGAGAATGGGTAATGTAGAAGGGATAAAAAAGTCAGAGACTGATGCCCATTAACTCATTACTTTAATACAATAAACTTATGTCTGTTACGAGGAGAATGGTATCGTTTACGGTCAGAAATTTTTCCAATTGAATTTAATTGGAATATTGAAAATAATTTTTTTAAGGGAAACCAATGGATGGAAATTTTAACATTGAAAGCACTGCCAGATTTCAAGCAGCCATAGAAAGAGAAATAAACGGATGGAAAGAAAGATTAGATTATGAGAAAGATTAAAAAAGAGATAGAGAAGCAAACTAAGGAAAAATGGTCCTGGGTATTCATCAGCGAGGTGGGTAGTGGGAGTCAAGAAAGATCGCAGCTTAGCCCACCTGCCTCATGAGAAAGTAAGATCTTCATTGCCAGGGGTGGACGCAGACTGCCAATGCGCATCTAGGAAAGAACACACACGGACTGCTGGGTGTGGCGGCGGTCTGTTTTAAAGGCCCAGCTGTTGCGGTGGGATTCATCCTAGTTAAAATAAAAACTGGCCCTCCAACCCTCATCCTCACATCTCCTCATCCACCACCACTGCCATGTCAGGCTAAGCCCTTATTCACCCCCATGGCCTTTCATACCCCTCCATACCAAAATATAGTCTCTCAGGCCCCCCATCAAGCGATGTCCCCTATCTATCCTGAATGGCCACTCATGCCCCTATCCCAAACTATGGCTGTCCATCCACCTATGATGGCTCCTCGTGCCTTCTAAACCAAACTACTGAACTGCCAAGCACATTGACCCACCAAACATTGTTCAGAACCAATGAATCCGAGAGTCACAATAGGATGTGTAAAGAAAAGCTTTAATAAAAGAGTCACTCATTTATTACTTCCCACTATGTTAAAAAAAGTCCTTTCACTATAGGACAACAAAGGTATTAATCATCTGAACCTTTGAAGAATTAATAACAGAAACTGCAGGAAATTGAAACCTTTCAACATTGTGTAAATAAACACTGTACAATTGACAGCAGAGGTCAAAGAGCCGGAGTTGTCAACTAAGTAATTGTTTTGCCTGGGGTTCAGGTGTTTCATCAGAAAAATGAACATTTGGGCTCTCAGCCAAGACTCATAGGCTGGATTCTCCGATCGGTGACACCAAAATCTCGTTCAGCAATCGGCCGGAGAATTCATTTTTACACCGTAATCGCGGTGCGGCACCATTTTTCCGATGCTCCGCCCCCTCAAAAATGGCGTACTCGAGGACGTCACATGCCGTCGGGACAGCCTCAGGACAACACCTGAGGCCCTCGCCGATGCTCCGTTCCCGATGGCATGCAGCATGTGTCCTCAGACTTTTTGGGGACCTCGCGTGGCAGCTGCAGACTATGTCCAGCGCCGCCACAGTCGGGGAGGGGAGCCATTCCACTGGCAGGGGGGGCTCCAGAAGGGGCTTGGGGGGACTGGTAGGAGGTTGCAATGGGGTTACAGGGGGCAGCTTTTGGCAGGCTGGGTCCGCGCAGGGACAGCGCCAAGTTGTACTGCACGGCTGCCGCAGGCACGCTACCGTGCACATGCGCGGCCACGTATCTGGCCATTCTGCATCCATATCAGAAGGTAAAGCTGGAGGCTTAAGTGACGCGGTTGCTAGCCACCCACCGGATGGAGCATCGATGCGGGGGCGTCGACGACATTTTGGTTGTAAGACCAGACGGATCCTGCGGACATAGCCGCAGAATCAGAGAATCCAGCCCATTTTGTATGCTTTTTCCAGATGCTTTTCCCTCACAAAATCTAAACTAGGAATAAGCCCATCATGTGGTGAGCGATGAAGTTAGTATTTCCTCTGCGTGAATTGCAAGCTAACAACTGGCTAACATCTCCTTTGGTGCTCTTAATCCACTTGGAACTAATCTACATCACAGCAAAAGTGCAACTGCCTCTGCCTATTTCCCAACTTTAACTATCCTGCCAATATACACACTGAAAAATTGAACAAAAGACTTCTCTATGGCATTGTGACATAATGGAGAGGCAGTGGTGTAGTTGTATTGTCACTGGACTAGTAATCCAGGTAATTCTCTGGGGACCTGCATTTGAATCCCCCCCACAGCAGATGGTGAAATTTTAATTCAATACAAAACTGGAATTAAAGTCCAATGTTGATCATGAAACCATTGTCGATTGTTGTAAAAACCCGTCTGGTTCATTAAAAAATCAACATGGCCCCCAGCGTTTTAATTGCTAATTGCCTTAGGTTTGTTTGCTATTTAACTTAATTGAAAAGTTCTAATTCCGAAACCAAAAGTTACGATCCGAAAATGAAAAATTACATTCGAAAACATATGAATTATGAACTAGATTTTCCAAACAATCTTCTGTTAATTCATCATAAACTTGGTCAAGCGTGACTTTCATTTACTAATCTGTGTTGCCGATCTTTAATTTACTCAAACCTCTCCAAGTGCCTGTTGATTTTGTCTCCAATTATTGTTTCTAAAACATAAGTCACCACTGACGATAACCTCACTGACCTGTAATTACTAGGAATATCCTTGCATCCTTTCTTGAACAAGGGTGACACCATTCTCTAATCCACTGGTGCCTCCACTGTATCCAGAGAAACTTGGTGGTAATCTCCATTCTATCTTCCTTTAACAATCTCAGTTGCAAGCCATTTGGATCAGGTGACTTATCCATGTTAAGCATGGCCAGCCTTTCCACTACAATTTTCACCCGAGCCATTACCGCTATCATCTCCACTTCGACTGAAATTTTGTCAGCATTCTCTTTCTTGATAAATACAGATACAAAGTACTCATTAAGTATTCTGACTTAGTCTGCACCTCTAAGCATATATCACCCTCATTGTCTCTAACCCCACCTCCTACTGTCTGCTGTTAGTAGAAGATTTTTGAGTTCCTTTTTATGTTGACTCTCATTCCATTCTCGTGTTCTCTCATTGCCAGCCTTATTTTCTCTTCACTTCCCTCACATTTGCCGTGGTTCTCACTTGGAGAATTCACCTGACATGCATCATACACCCTCTCTTTTTGTTTCATCATATTCTCTATCTTTTTCGTCATCCAAGGAGTCATGGATTAGGTTTCCCTCATCTGAAACATCATGTCCGCTTCCAATTTTGAAATTTAGATTGTTCTTTTCCATTGATAATCCAAACCTGATGATACACTGATAATTATTAACCGAGTATTCCCCCATAGCCACTTGGTCCACTTGGCCCTTTCAGCCAGGGTGATTCAATCCATTGACCTCTGAAACACTCTGAAACACTCTTGTCTGACCACCTATTAGCCTATTATGGAGTCTGATGGACTCTGGTTTGTCCTGCTATAAAGTTAGCACCTGTGTCTGAAATTCTGTTACATATTCAGAACATGGGGCGAAATTCTCCGGAAACGGCACGATGTCCACCGACTGGCGCCCAAAATGGTGCAAATCAGTCGGGCATCGCGCCGCCCCAAAGGTGCGGAATGCTCCGCATCTTTGGGGGCCGAGCCCCAACCTTAAGAGGCTAGGCCAGCGCCGGACGAATTTCCGCCCCGCCAGGGCGGCGCATGCGCGGGAGCGTCAGCGGCCGCTGACGGCATTCCTGCGCATGCGCAGTGGAGGGAGTCTCTTCCGCCTTCGCCATGGTGGAGACCGTGGCGGAGGCGGAAGGGAAAGAGTGCCCCCACGGCACAGGCCCGCCCGGGGATCGGTGGGCCCCGATTGCGGGCCAGGCCACCGTGGGGGCACCCCCCCGGGGCCAGATCGCCCCGCGCCCCCCCCAGGACCCCGGAGCCCGCCCGTGCCGCCTTGTCCAGCCGGTAAGGTAGGTGGTTTAATCTGCGCCGTTGTTGATTGGCTAACCTGGGTGTCTGTCACTGCCTGTTTTTACCTCATGATGTGCATGGGTGCATATTATGACAATTATATCCCGACATGGCAGTCAAATTATCAGACCTACAATTGGTATGGAAGTTAAGTGTAACTAATCGCAAATACTTTAAAAGGGCAACAGCTAAATCTGAATGAGTTAACCCTTTCCACAAAAGGCAGAGCCATTAGGTCCCGATTGTCATTGTGTTGTGATAAAGCAATCTTGGAAGTCTTGAAGCTGCTAGAGTCGTGATTCACCTGTATTTAAAACAAAAGCACAAAGGGACACCCAGTTTGGGGTCAAATGAATTAATTTGGTTGAGATGTATCTGTCAATTTAAAAGAAAATTAAGATCCATAATCTCCGCTGAAAGAAAATTCCCAATCAGCAAACTTGATGTGCAATGAACTTAAAGAAAATAGTAAAATCTCTGGCAGTTGGGAAAAATAAGAACAAAAGTTTTCAAATATAGTTACTTCACTGCCCTGTACAAAAGAGGAAGCAGAGTACATGGGCTCCTCAAACAAAGAACATAGAACATTACAGCGCAGTACAGGCCCTTCGGCCCTCGATGTTGCGCCGACCTGTGAAACCACTCTAAAGCCCATCTACCCTATTCCCTTATCATCCATATGTCTATCCAATGACCATTTGAATGCCCTTAGTGTTGGTGAGTCCACTACTGTTGCAGGCAGGGCATTCCACGCCCTTACTACTCTCTTGAGTAAAGAACCTACCTCTGACATCTGTCCTATATCTATCGTCCCTCAATTTAAAGCTATGTCCCCTCGTGCTAGACATCACCATCCGAGGACAAAGGCTCTCACTGTCCACCCTATCCAATCCTCTGATCACACTGGGCAGAATTCTCTGAACCTGAGGCTAAGTGTAAACGCCGTCGCGTTTCTGGACAGCAACAACATGGTCTCAGGAGCAGCGATTCTGACCCCTACAGGGGGCCAGCACGGCACTGGAGCGACCCACGCTGCTCTAGCTGCCGATTCCCGCTGTCAGATGGGCGCCATGGGTCTGGGCAAGCGCAGTGGGACCGGCGCCAATGCACGCATGTGCAGTGGCTCCCTTCTCTGCACATGCCCCGACGCAACATGGCGTAGGGCTACAGGGGCCGGCGCGGCCCAAAAGAGGCCCCCAGCCCGAGAGGCCGGCCTGCTGATCGGTAGGCCACGAGTGGGGGTCCCCCGTGGGGTCGGACCCCCCCGCCCCCAACCAGGCCGCCCTCGGATGCATCCACGCCACGGTTCCACCGGGTAAGAGCAGGTGTGAACGGCGCCGGTGGGACTTGGCATTTTTTGCAGTTGATAGGAGCAGCGCGATTCCTCTGGCATCGGAAGCATCCGCCGGCGCCAAAGAAGTAGGCTCCCCCTCGACCGCGCGCGCCCGCTGATCAATGGCCCCCAATTGCGGGCCTGGCCTTGTGGAGGCCCCCCCCCCCCCGCAGTGATGGGTCCCCCCCCCCCACCAGGACGGCCACCGCAGCCGCGACTCTGAGGTCCCAACGGGTGGAACCATACGTGAACCACGCCAGTGGGAACTCGGCCGGTCGTCCGCGGAGAATCGCCACGGGGGCCTCTTTCAACGGCCCCCGACCGGCGCTGCATCGACTGCGCGCGCAACTTGCGACGATTCTCCGGTCACCGGGCAACTTCGGGAAGGCATCGGACCCGATTGCCCCATTCTCCATCCCCGTGCCGGGCGCGATTGCGGCTGGGGGCTAGGAGAAACCCAGCCGTTAACTTTCATTCAATCCCAACAAACTGAAAATAAAAATAACATTTTCAAAGAAAAGAAAGGAAATGGATGAAGACAGTAGCTTTCATTCTTTTTTCTTCGAAAACTGGAATTAAAACTCAAAGAAAAAGGGAAATTCTCTAGCAAATATATATGCACAGTAGATTTAACACTCTACTGCAGCCACAGGGGCTTTTCTATTTTCCATTGCCCCAGAATCATCACTCTCCATCTCGAACAATTGTCTTAACAACTGATCTCATCATTTTATCATAGCTTATACTGCTGCTCATGCAACCTAATTCAAAATACAACTACACACATACATTAAACAAGCAACTTTGAAATAACTAACAAAATGAGACCACAGAGGGTTAACTCAATGACACAGGCACTAGAAACAGACAAGGAAAAATCACACACGCAACCACACCAACAGCAACTAAACAAACAAGTTTTTTTTTCAGCTGCAAGCAGCTCTGAATGAGTTGATTAAAGTCTGCAGATATCTTTTAACCTTATATTCAATCAAACCAATCATTTCCCCAACTTACTTCAAATATACATTCAGAATATAGTAATTCAAACTCTTTTGCAAATTGTTAATTTTAGCTTTTCCAAACTCAAAAGCCATGGGAGGGTTTCTCCGATCGCCGACGCCGAAATCGCGTTCCGGTGATCGTCTGGAGAATCCATTTTTATGCCGGAATTAGGGGCGGTGCTGTTTTCCCGATGCCCCGCCCCCTCAAAAACGGCATACTGGAGGAGTACGTCCCACGCCGTCGGGACGGCTGCAGGACGTCACCCGAGGCCCTCCCCTGATGCTCCGTCCCTGATGGGCCGAGTCCCCGATGGCCTGGGGCGCATGTCCTCTCATTTTATGGGGGTCTCGTGTAGCAGCTGGAGCTCGTGTCCAGCGCTGCCCTGGGGAGGGGAGGGGGGAGGAGCTGTTCCGCTGGGGGGACTAATGGGGTGGGGAGGTCCGGGGGGTGGCGAGGCTGGTTAAAGCGGTCAGTTTTTGGCAGGCCGGGTCCGTGCATGGCTGGCGCCATGTTGCGCGGCCACCACAGGCCGCCGCCGTGCGCATGCGCGCCCACGGACCCGCCAATTCTGCATCCGTATCAGCAGGTAAAGCCGGGGGTTTTACGTGACGCGGCTGCTAGCCCCCCCACCGTGCGGAGCATTGGTCGTAACATTTCGGTTGTAAGACCAGGCAGATCCTGCGGACATAGCCGCAGAATTGGAGAATCCAGCCCCATATCTCCCCGATCTATGGGCGTCATTCTCCGCCGGCGGGAGTCTCCGTTTTGCCGGCACCGGGGGGTTTCCCGACAGCGTGGGGCTGCCCCACAATGGGAAACCCCATTGACCGGCCGGTGTTACGGAGACTCCCGCCGGCCGGTCGGCGCAGAAATATGGTGGGTAGGAGAATTTCGCCCCAGATCTCTGTTGATTTTAATGATCTCCAGATCCCCAAAACCGCATACCCCTTTGGATCGAGACTGGATACTGGAGACGCTCCAGACTGGAGACTCTAACCACTTTTTTTAACACTTTGAACATTAAGGTGCTCCCTGTGCACCGATTTCCACACTGACTTCTCATAAAACTAAGACTCATGGGCGAGGTTCTCCGACCCCCCGCCGGGTTGGAGAATCGCCGGCGGCTGGCATGAATCCTGCCCCCGCCGGTTGCCAAATTCTCCGGCACCGGATATTCGGCGGGGGCGGGAATCGCGCCGTGCCGGTTGGCGGAACCCCCCCCCACCGCAATTCTCCAGCCCGGATGTGCCGAAGTCCCGCCGCGAAAATGCCTGTCCCTCCGGCGTAGATTAAACCACCTACCTTCCCGGCGGGACAAGGCAGCGCGGGCGGGCTCCGGGTCCTGGGGGGGGGCGTGGGGCGATCTGGCCCCGGGGTGTGCCCCCACGGTGGCCTGGCCCACGATCGGGGCCCACCGATCCACGGGCGGGCCTGTGCCGTGGGGGCACTCTTTCCCTTCTGCCTTCGCCACGGTCTCCACCATGGCGGAGGCGGAAGAGGCTCCCTCCACTGGGCATGCGCGGGAATGCCGTCAGCGGCCGCTGACGCTCCCGCGCATGCGCCGCCCGGAGATGTTATTTCCGCGCCAGCTGGCGGGGCACCAAAGGCCTTTTCTGCCAGCTGGCGGGGTGGAAATTCGTCCGGCTCCGGCCTAGCCCCTTAAGTTTAGGGCTCGGCCCCCCAAGATGCGGAGCATTTCGCACCTTTGGGGCAGCGCGATGCCCGACTGATTTGCGCCATTCGGCGGACATCGCGCCGATACCGGATAATTTTGCCCCATGTCTTTCTTTTTTGCGGGGGGATAATCCCTGACTCTCTCGTCCCAATTTCCACACTCACTTCTAAAAACTCAGAGTAGCACTCGGTCCAACTAGAGTGTTATTGGAGCTGCACTCTCCCAGGCGGGTGCAGAGTGCAGTGCTTCACACTTCTGACTTGTGCCTTGGAGATAGCAGACAACCTTTGGGAAACAGGGAGGCGGGTTTCTCACCACAGAATGCCCAGCCTTTCCCCTGCTCTTGAAACCACAGTATTTATGTGGCTGAAACAGTTCAGTTTCTGGTCAGTGGTAAGCCCCAGAATGTTGTTTGTGGGAGATTTAATGAGGACAACACCAGTAAATGTCAGGGGAGTTTGTTAGATTTCGTTGGAAATGTTTATTGTTTTTGACTCTTAAGCTATTAGCCAATTGTCAACCCTTGTCTGAATGTTGTCCTGTTCTTGCTGTATGTGATCGTGGGCTGCTGCATTATTTGAGCAGTTTCAAATACTGTGCAATCATTAGAAAGCATCCTCACTCTGTCTTTATGATAGAGGGAAGGTCTTTGATGAGACAGCAGAGCAAGCTTGAACCGAAGACAAAACCTTGAAGAACTCCTGCAGCAATGTTCTCGGGTTGAATTAGAACTTATCCATTCGAGCGGCAATTTGTTGTTTGTTACATTGGCCCCCATTTTCCAATTTTTTTGGCAGTGTTGTTTTGGGTGGGAAAAACAGAGGGCAGCCCGCTGGCTGGCTTGACGGTCTTTCCTGCCGAATTTCCAAACACATTCATAAAAATATTGGAAGGGGTGGGTCCCACGATGTCAAACAGTCACCGCATGGAACTCCTCCCTCCCAACAGAACTACTCCCCTCACAGAACAGCCCTCCCACCCACACCTAAACACTGCTCCGACATGACCTTCTCCCCTCTGGAGGCTGTACTAACCTATGCTGCTCCACCAGGTCTGTTCACCAAGTGCACGTTGTGTAGGACCTGACATGATTAGTTCACGCCGACGTGAATGCATAATTCACCATGGGGCGTGGGCTATCAGGCCTAAAGGTCTGATAACGAAATTCAAGTTATTGTAAATAAAAGATTATTCCCCCGCTTCCCGCTACCAGCAGCGAGAATTGCGATTGGGCGGATAATAGCATGCAAGTGAAAAAGCACGATATGCGCCCGTGCTGATTCCAACCCTGATTCCGATGCCATGCTCCAGTCCTCCACTGGAGGTTCTAGCAGGCTTGTGCCCTGCTCTGGTTAGCCCGTGTGAAACCCTCATTTGCATGTGTTTACATCTCATTAGCGGGTTGGACAATTCATGCTCCACCTCTCCAAGATGCTCCACCCCTCTCAGGCAAAAGTAACCCGGGTGTGAATTGCTGCAAGCATTTGCAAGTGGGGACTGGGTGCCATGGCTGTTGAGGGGGAGCAAGTGGATAGCAAAACTCTCAAAAATTGTCGAGCTTGCTGGGGATGGCTGCCTGGGCCAGGAGGAGTAGTGGGTAACGGCTTGGTGCCAAGTCCGTGCACTCGGGGTGTCCCTTTCAGGATCGGGATGACCCTTTCAGTATCGGGATGACCTGGTTCAGACCGCTATTGCTGCAGTATGTGAATTAAACGCACCTCCTTGGTGCTACTTATCAGCTCCTGGCTGCTCATACTGCTGACTGCTCTGTGTCTTGTAAATATTCAGAGAGTTTCTGGTTATGTGGGAGCCCACCCATCCTGCCCCTCTGGACCCCTCATACTCCAGCAGCATCATCAAGGGGATGGGTGTGGCCATGCTCACTCAATGACCCACCAGGTGTTGGCACTCGGTGTATTCCTCAGAAGTGCAGCCCCACTGCAGAGGAAGCAGGGTATTATTTTTATTTTATTCGTTCATGGGACGTGGGTTCACAGGCTGTGCCAGCATTTATTGCCCATCCCTGAATGCCCATGAGGGGGTAGTTTAGTGTCAACCACATTGCTATGGGTCTGGAGTCACATATAGGCCAGACCAGATAAGGACGGCAGATTTCTTTCCCGAAATAACATTAGTGAACCAGATGGGCTGTTACGACAATCAACAATTTTTTCATGGTCATCACTACACTTTTGATTTCAGATTTTTTCAAATTCGAATTTCACCGTCTGCCGTGGCTGGATTTGAACCTGTGATCCCAGAGTACTCTGGGTCTCTGCATCACCAGTCTAGTGACAGTACTACTAACCGTTTTCTGGTGCGGCACGCCCCTGCCGGCAGCAGGATCTTCCGTCCCATCAGTTAGCCAATACGGTTTCCCATTGTGGGCACCCTCACGCTGTGGAGAAATCCGCGAGCATGAGTGCTCTTTTGGCAAAACGTAGGATCTCGTCGATGGAGAATCTAGCCCATTGACCCGTAGAAAGCAAGTACTTTGGAACAACCCTTAAATAGCATTTCCTTTCAATAGGAGATTGCATTCAACTATTTAATTTTCAAAATACAAAATAAACTTTGGCAGTGAGATGGCGTAGTACGTTCAAGCAGCCATGCACAGTAGCATACAATGTAGGATGTAGGCTCAGTAATCTCTGCTCTTCATTCCCAACCTGTTTGAAGCATTGAACTGAAGGAAGGATAATAATTGTCCCTGGGCCATTCATTTTTGGGGCTGGCTCAAGTGCATTGTTGATGGCCTGCGAGTTTGTCATCCTTTTACTGACTTGGAGCTTGGCCCAATGAGATTTAAAAAATAGAGGGTAAATAAATGATACAGGAATCTCTGGATATCTTTTGGCAATTTCTGTGTTTCAATAAGGAGCAGAAGTAGGACATTTCTCCCAGCGAGTCTGCTCCACCATTTAATGATATCATGATTGATCTGATAACCCTCAACTCCACATTCCCATTTTATCCCCATACCCTTGATTCCCTTACTGATTAAAAATCTGTCTCTCTCAGCCTGGAATATACTTAACAACCCAGCCTCCACAGCCCTCTGGGGGAAAGAAGTCCATAGGTTCACCACCCTCTGAGAGAAGCAATTCCTCTCTATCTCTTACTTAAATGGGTGACTCTTCCTCTGAAATTATGCCCTCTGATCCTAGACTCTCCCTCAAGGGGAAACAACCTCTCAGCATCTAACCTGTCAAGTCCCCTGAGAATCCTATATGTCTCAATAAGGTCGCCTCTCTTTCTTCTAAACTCCAGTGAGTACAGGCCAACCTACTCAACCTTTCCTCGTTAGAAAATCCCTCCATACCCGGGATCAACCTTGTGAACTTTCTCTGGGCTCCTCCTATGCCAGTATATCTTTTCTTCGATAAGAGGATCAAAACTGTTCACAGTATTCCAGGTGTGGCCTGCTATGTTCCCAGTTGATGTTATATCTGGAAAAGAAGATCCCAGAATGGAACCCTAGCTCAAAAGACCAAAACTTTTACTTTTTTTAGATAAACACGGAAGAATAAAATCACAGGACTACTAATTAATTTTAACAACAAGAAGAAAATATAAAACATGAAAAAATTGGATTATGATACAATATTCCTTTTCTCCTCCTTAGTTTGACGAATGCACACAGATTTTAAGATTAACATGGATTACAAAGTATATTTTAAGCTACAGTGGGCTCATTAATAAAGTCCCTTTAAGCACACACACTGGCTGTGATCAAATAAACATACTCCGCAATGAACCCAAGTTAGTGTCTGTGAATTTCTCTTCAGAATCCCCCCAGATGATTGTCACATGAGAGTTTCCATACTCCATTCCCCAAAGCATGCTTTAAAATCTTTCACACTAATACTGTCCATGAGCGGTTTGCATTCCAAAATCGAGTCCAATTTTTAAACAAAACTTTGGCTACACTTTTTAGACCATAAGACACAGGAGCAGAATTAAGCCACTCGGCCCTTCGAGTCTGCTCCGCCATTCAATCATGGCTGTTATTTTTCTCATCCCCATTCTCCTGCCTTCTCCCAATAATCCCTGATCCCCTTATTAATCAAGAACCTATCTATCTCTGTCTTAAAGACACTCAGTGATTTGGCCTCCACAGCCTTCCGCGGCAAAGAGTTCCACAGCTTTGCCACCCTCTGGCTGAAGAAATTCCTCCTCATCTCTGTTTTAAAGGATCATCCCTTTAGGCTGAGATTGTGTCCTCTAGTTCTAGTTGTTCTACTTTGACAATGAATCCAGTATCCAGATTGTATACCTCCCTCTTTGTCTTGACTGTTGTACAAACTGTTCACAATTGCTTTAACTATCGATTCCCATATTCTATTAAGATAGCATCAAACGTTTGATTTACCTCTGAAGTCTGCTTTCCCACTTCAGCAATTGTCAATTTAACTCCGAACACTTTGTTTACTTTTCCCCTTGAATTCTCCTGAACAATACCTCGGTCTCTATTCTCTTAACTTCAGTCTTAAACATTCTTCATGTCCCAATTCTCTGGTTATCTGGACTGTATCTGGTTCTTTAGGAAGCCTGGCTCTTTGCAGCTCCTTTGCCCTGTCCAGCCTTTCTTCTGGCAGAGTTGAAAGATGTTTACTCGCTCGTGTTCTGTCTCCCAACTGCAAACAAATTCAACTAAAAACTAAAACTTAAAAGCCTTCCTACCTTAAAAGGCCCCCAGTTGTTAAGCAACCACTGCTAGTTCAGCCAACCTATTGACTCTTTACAGCAGATTTGTGAGATCGGTCCAATCTCTCAGGTGCGGGACCTGTCAGAGGGATTAGCTCCCACCCCTCTCAGTTGCAGTGCGGGCCTTGGTGTGCCGTGGAAGGGCACAGAAAAGCCGATTCAGTTCAAAATAATTTGCAAGTGCCCTGTAGAATCTGATTTATATTCCATCTTCCAAGTTTTTGTCCACTCACTTAACCTGTCTATATCCCTTTGTAGGGTATTTGTCTCACCCACACCACTTGACTTCCCACCTATTTTTGTGTCATCTACATTCTGCATTCACTTCCCTCATCGAAGTCATTAATATACATGAAAATAACTGCCAATAATATTGTGCAATTAGTTTATCTCGCTATTTTAAAAAATAGGTAGTACATACATGGAAACTCAGAGGAAGGCGGGTTGTTGCACCCTGTCTGGAAATAAGAATAAAAAATCATTGGAGACCATGAGCCAGCCTACTGTTTTGGAGGTGGAAAGTTCAAGGATTGAAGGTTATGATGGTGTCTGGACTTAATAAAATGGGATGGAGCTCAGGAATCAAAATAAGTATTTTTTTTAATATTTAAAGTTTAGGACACACAACAAAGCTGTACTGCTGATTTGGCAAAAGTTCTTCACAAAAATAATTGGAAGACTGTCCATTTTTGCTGCTGCAACTTTTGAAAGGAAAAGAGATAAGTTGCAGACTCAAAAAAAATAGTTTAAAAAAATAGTTAATCACGGAGGTCAGATATTGCGGTGGAAGGAGTTGGAGATTGTGGGGTTTGGTGGAGCCAGAGATCAGGGGAGTTGGACTATGAGAAACCAGAGATTTCCGGGGCTTGCTGGAGTTGGGGGCTGAGTGGAGCTGGTAATCAGAGATTTGGGGTTGGGAAATCAAGATCATGGGTGGGGATGCGTGAGAGTTAGAGATTAGAGCTATTCGACCTCTTGAGCCTGCTCTGCCATTCATTAAGATCATGGCTGCTCTGTGGCCTTAATTCAGCTTTCCTTCCCCCACCCCAACTAACCCTCTACTCCCTGTAGATCAAAATTCCATCTAAATCAGCCTTAAATAAATTCAATGACAAAAAACCTCCACTGCTCTTTGGTGTAGAGAATTCCAAAGATTAATGCCCATCTGAAAGAAGAAATTCCTTGTCAGCTCCATCTTAAATGGGTAACCTCTTGTTTTGAATCTATACCCCCCTGCTTCTAGATTCCTCCACCAGAACAAACATCCTCTCAACATCTACCCTGTAAAGCTCCCTCAGAATCTTATGTGTTTCATTCTTCTAATCTTCAATGAATAGAGGCCTATACCTGCTCAACCTTTCCTCATAAGACAACTAGCAGGATTCTCCGTTTGGGAGACTGTGTTCTCCTGCTGGAGTAGAATCGCTCCTGGTTTGTCCTAGTGCAAGGAAGTGTGCTCAGGACCGATTCACTCTCCCTTGCCATGCTAATTTGTGTTTGGTGCAGAGATGTTTATACATTTCTAGCTATAATTGACAAGTTGTCACCACATCAAAAGCAGTTAAATGCTTTTCACACTGAGAAAAAGAGGAAGGGAAAGAACTTAGCTCATAGATGTTTATAAACATTGTGGTTAGCTTCACAGAAGGGTACTTGAGATACATTCAAGCATGAAAGTAAATGAAAATACACAATCCAGATGCCTCGCTGTCTGGAATCTATTACCCTGTCAATTACAGCATACTAAAAGCTATTTCTCTTTGAAAGTAAATAGAAGCCTCACAGACCAAAGGATCTGAGGTGGTTTAACGCCTTGTGTGCTTTGGCTTTCTATGAAGTGACAGCTGGTGCTTTCTACATTTTTGTCTGAGGCAGAAAGTATAAGGGACAGATAAGTGAAGGGGCAGTGATTTTTCACAGTTTCTGCCTGGAATGCACTTTAGCTTCCAGTCAGGGGTGATTGATGGTGGTGGCGCGGTGGTCTCTGATATGGTGGGGGGTGTCTTTGATGGAGGATCTCTGATATGGAGGGGTTCTGATGGGGTGGTCTCTGATATTCGGGGGGTGTCTCTGATATTGGAGGGGTCCCTGATATTGGCGGGGGGGGGGGTCCGATGGTATTCTCTGATATGGGGGTTTCTCATGGGGGTTGTTGGGGGCTGGGTGTGTAGGGTGGGCAGGATATGCGTTGTGGGGGTAGGGGGCCCTCTAATTGACTTTGGGGGAACCTATGTTACATACATCCCCCTTGACCCACCGTGAAGTTCACCACGTCAGGGTGACACTTAAAAATATTTGCACCAATCCATGTCTGCGTAAATCCTGGCCGTGAGAGCCTGAGCATCACGGAAGCCGAACCAACAATCCCGTTTTTTTGACCAACGCGCGATTCTCCCCCGCAGTAAGAACCACATTACCGGCAGCGAGTGGCGGAGAATCTATTCCAACCTCGTCAGCCCAGGAATCAACCTAGCGAACCTTCTCTGAACTGTCTCGAATGCAAGTATATCCACCCTTAAGTAAAGAGATCAATCTCTACCCAGTACCCAAGGTGTGGTCTCACCAATGCCCTGCACAGCTGTGGATTGTGATGTGACATGGTCTCTCTGAACGATGTTCATTGCCATTCCCTTTCAAGGCCATACTCTAAAAACATATTTTATGTACTAATAGAATAACTTTAAATAACTATAGAAATTATATGGCATGAAATCCAGTGAAAAAAGACCATGGGCTGGATTTTTGTGGTGTGGTGGTGATCTGTGCACAACAGGACCCCATAAACAGTTATCTGATAAATGATTTGATAATCTGTTTTTGAGGATGTTGCTTGAAGTATAAATGTTGGCCAATATATCAGGAGATCAGCCCTGCTTCAATAGTGCCATCGGATAACCTTTTACATTCACATTAGTTCCTTAGGTTCACCTTTCATCTGAAAGACAGCACCTCCGTCTGTACTCTACTGAGTATCAGCTCAGTGTATGTGCTTAAATCTCAAGAATACTGCTTTGATACAAGGACAATTAAATTGCTTAGTTTCCACGAGCCACTTACTGAGACTTCAGAGTTGGACTTGTCACATGCACCGTATTTTTATCACACCTCCTTGGGAGGTTTTAAAACCCTGGAGTGAAAACTAAACTTGAGGATCCTTCTGTTCTTTGTCTTATGGTTTTGTAAAGCATGTATCACCAAATACCTAAACTGATTTCAGATATAAACTTTTACTTAAGAACTTTAATTTCCTCCCTCGCTTCAAAACTGTTCAGTGACATCCATTCTCCTTACAGAAATACAGTACAGTAAAGCCATCATGATTCTTGACCGTTGAACTATAGGGAAATCGAGAGTTATGGGGAACTAGCAGGAAAGTAGAGTTGAGGCGAAGTTGAGATCAGCCACAATCTTATTGAATGGTGGAGGAGGCTTTTATTTCTTCTGTTCTGCTTTTCCGACTGCCATCAGTTTAAACAAACCATTGGTCGCAATTTACATGAAGCGCTTAAATTACGTTACAGCACAATCATATATCGATCTGAACAGACTTTGCTCACTTTTAGATATCCTGATGGCGTAGTGCTCAGATGTTTGAAGGTTTTCAGACCAGTGATTTAAACTAGAATGATATGGATCAGACTGTATTTCCACTTTCCCCAGAGATTGTGTATGCTTTAATGGTCCTCTACTCGGTTGTAATTTAACCTTCAGTATCTCAGCTTAGATATGTTTTGAACAGGCTATTACATCAACATGTCTCAACATGTACCAATGACTGCGTGTCTGGGATACTGAGATATAAATGCCAATGCAGCAGTGCTGGATTTCTGCTTCATAATCACTTTGTCTTCTTACTCCGCGGCTGCACGAGCAGAGTTTTGCAACCACCAGATTTCTGTTATATGTTTCTCATTGACAACATTTGTCACAGTTGATGCCAGATTGATTTATTATTTTAAATTTGAGATCGATAGATTTTTGTAAACCCAAGGAATGAGAGACATCAGGCAAAGGTAGGAGATACAGGGCGCAGTCTACCTGAATGGGGACAAAGTCCGACGGCACGCCAGATTAACCGCGTGTTTCTCGGCATTCAGAGGTGTCCAACATCCATCCGGGTAGATTGGGGGCCTCAGCGTGGAACTCCCCAGTGAGGCCGCACTTAGCCCCGTTTTCTGCACTGAGGAGCTCCGCTTCCTGGAACTCCTCAGTGCAGTGAGAGACCGGGACTCCATTTTCAAATGGTGTCCCGATCTCTCGAGCCCACAACGCAATCGGCAACCTCCCCCAAGCCCCAATTGACCATAGGGGGGTCCCCGAGCCACCCCACACCCATGCAGGGCACACCCCAGCCCAATCAGTGCAACACAGAAGATGTCAGCTTGGCAGTGCCAGCTTGGTACCCTGGCTGTGCCAGGCTCGCACCAGCAGTGCCAGGGTACCACTCTGACAAGAGGGCACGCATTGAGGGGCCTCCAATCCCCCTGGATACACCCATGATGGCCGTTCTGTTTGGTCCCCATTTGTAGAAACCAGCACTGAACAGCGCTCACACGAGGGGCGGGATTCTCCCGCAATTGGCGGGATGGCCCGAAGCTGGCGCCAAGAATGGTGCAAACCACTCCGGCGTCGGGCCAACCGGAAGTTGCGGAATCCTCCGGCGCCGGAGGGGTTGGCAGCGAGGGGCCGGCGCAAGTTGGCGCATGCGCAAAACCGCCGACGTGGTTCCGCGCATGCGCAGACTGGCCTGCGGGTTCCGCCGCATGCGCAGGGAGGTTCTTCTCCGCGCTGGCCATGGAGGAGCCCTACAGAGGCTGGCGCGGTAGGAAGGAGTGCCCCCATGGCACAGGCCCGCCCGCAGTTCGGTGGGCCCCGATCGCAGGCCAGGCAATCGTGGCCCCCCTCCCCCCGAGCACTCCACTAGACGGCCTACCAGCCAGGTCCCGCCGTGTGGGGCCATGTCCATTTCACGCCGGCGGGACTGGCCAGGAACCGACGGCCGCTCGGCCCATTGGGGCCCAGAGAATTGCCGCGGGGGGGCGCTGCCAACGGCCCCTGACCGGCGTGGCGTAAACCCCACCCCCATCCGAAAACCGGCGCTGGAGAATACGGCAGCCAGCGTCGGAACGGCGGGGCGGGATTCACGCCTCCCCCAGGGGATTCTCCGACCAGGCGGGGGGGTCGGAGAAGCCTGCTCCAACTCTATCTAGAGGTTTACTGACGACACGACCGTAGTGGGTCGGACCTCAAACAACGATGGGTCAGGATGCAGGAGGGAGATAGAGAATCTAGTGGAGTGGTGTAACAACAACAATTTCTCCATGAATGTCAGCAAAACTTAAGAGGTGGTAATTGACTTTAGGAAGCAAAGTATCGTACACAGCCCCATGTGCATCAACGGGACCGAGTTGGAGATGGTTGACAACTT
Organism: Scyliorhinus torazame; assembly: GCF_047496885.1. Taxonomy (NCBI): domain Eukaryota; kingdom Metazoa; phylum Chordata; class Chondrichthyes; order Carcharhiniformes; family Scyliorhinidae; genus Scyliorhinus; species Scyliorhinus torazame. The sequence continues at coordinate 79,258,670 of NC_092715.1, forward strand.
CAATTTCCTAGGTGTGCACATCACCAACAATCTGTCCTGGTCCACCCATGTCAGCGCTCCGACCACGAAAGCATAACAGCGGCTATACTTTCTCAGGAAACTAAGGAAATTCGGCATGTCCATATTGACTCTTACCAATTTTTACAGATGCAACATAGAAAATAGATAGGCTGCATCACAGCCTGGTATGGCAACTGCTCATCCCAAGACCGTAAGAAACTACAGAGAGTCGTGCACCGCCCAGTCCATCACACAAACCCGCCTCCCATCCATTAACTCTGTCTAGACTTACTGCTACCTTGGGAAAGTGGACAGTTTGGTTTATTCACTCTTTCAACTTCTTCCACCAGGTAGGAGATACAAAAGTCTGAGAACACGCACTAACAGATTCAAAAACAGCTTCTTCCCCACTAAACAATCCTCTTGTGGACTGATCTGATCCCTTCACATATCTTCCCTACTGAGTGGTACTACACTTCTGTGTACTTCTCCCAATGCCTATGTCTATGTACTTTCATTGTGAATTTTATGTACATGGGGCTGGATGCTCCGTCCTGCCGCGCTGCATTTCTGCCTCACCACGCCGGCGGGATGCTCCGTTACGCCGGCCAGTCAATGGGGTTTCCCATTGTGGGGCAGCTCGACGCCGTCGGGAAACCCCTGGGCGCCGGCAAAACGGAGCATCCCGCCAGCAGAGAATCCTGCCAAATATGTATTTTATGTACATTGTGTATTTTATGTTTGCCCTATGTATTTTCTTTTTATGTACAAATGATCTATCTGAGCTGCATGCAGAACAATACTTTTCACTGTATCTTGGTACACTTGACAATAAACAATACCAATCCAATCCCGGAATCTACTAGTCGCGTTGCGCTGCGCTGCTTTTCGGGTGCATTATGACCGGCAGATCCCGCGCATGGAGTAAGACTGCAGATCAACCATGAGATGCACCAAGTAGATAATGGGGACTTTAATCATCTGAATATAGATTGGGGTAATCATCTGTAAAGCCAAAGAAGGTGAAGTGTTCAGAAGTATGTTCAAGATAATTTTCTTGATCACTCTGATTCCAGCTCAATGAGAAAGGAGGCAATGCTAGATTTGCTTCTGAGATAGGAGGTGGCTCAAGTGAATCAAGCATCAATTACAGGGCAGCATGGTAGCACAGTGGGTAGCACTGTTGCTTCACAGCTCCAGGGTCCCAGGTTCGATTCCTGGCTTGGGTCATTGTCCGTGCGGAGTCTACATGTTCTCCCCATGAGTTTGCGTGGGTTTCCTCCGGGTGCTCCGGTTTCCTCCCACAAGTCCCGAAAGACATGATGTTAGGTAATTTGGACATTCTGAATTCTCCCTCTGTGTAACCGAACAGGCGGCGGAATGTGGCGACTAGGGGCTTTTCATAGTAACTTCATTGCGGTGTTAATGTAAGCCCACTTGTGACAATAAGGATTATTATTACATTACAATCAGCGAACGTTTAGCGAACACTGGTTAGGATATGGTTCAGGCTAACCTTGGAAAAGGACAACGGGGAAATCTAAAGTAAAACCACTATATTGGAGGAACGCCAGTTTCAGTGGGGTGAGAACAGATTTGCCCAGATAATTTTAAAGTATAAATTAGCCGGCAAAACTATAACCGAACAATGGCTGTCTTTAAAAAAGGGAGATATTTTGGGTAGAATCGAGGTACTTACCCACAAAGAAGAAAGGTAGGGCAAACAAAGCCAGAGCTCCTTGCATGATGAAAGAAATAGGGAGTAAGATGAAGATGAAGAAGGATTATGACAGGCGTAATGATAGAATTGAGTACCAAGCTGAATATAGAAACTTCAGAGGAGAAGTGAAAAAAAAATGAGAGGCAAAGAGGGAGTAAGAGAAGAGACAATAAGGGGGATCTAAAAGTCGTTATAAGCATATAAATAGTAAATACATAGTAAGAGGTGTGATGGGCCAAAAAGGGATCTGAATATGAAGGCAGTAGGCATTGTTGGTGTGCTAAATCAGTACTTTGCATCTGTCTTTAGCAAGCAAGAAGATATTCCCTAGAACCAGTGCAGAAGGAGGCCATTCGGCCCATCGAGTCTGCAACAACGTTCTGCAAGACTCTACCTAGTCCCACTGTCCCGCCCTACCCCCGTAATCCCATCAAACCTGCACATCTTTGTACACTAAGGGGCAATTTAGCATAGCCAATCCACCTAACCTATACATCTTTGGACTGTAGGAGGAAGTTGGAGCACCCAGAGGAAACCCATGCATTATCCAAGTCAAAATGAAAGAGGAAGTAGCTAAAACAATGGATTGGATTTAAAAATAATAAAGAGGTATCAGAAAGGCTGGCCGTACTTCATGCGGATAAGTTACCAGAACTGAATGGGATGCTGAGTGAATTAATGGAAATAGCAGAAGTGCTGGCCATAGCCTTCTAGCTCTACTTCAAGGGCCGGTACTGGATTGGAGAATTGTAAACATTAGATCTTTGTTTAAAAAAGAGGTGTTGGGATGAACTCAGCAACTACAGTTTTATCTTGGTGGTTGGAAAGCTTTAAGAGATGATAAAAAATAAAATTAACAGTTATTTGGACATGGGCATATTAATAAAGGAAAATCAGCATGGACTTTTTTAAAAGACAAATTGTGGTTAAGTAACTGATTGGCCAGCAGCTCTCAGGTTGATGGGGTGTGGAGATTTCCACCCCAGGATCTTTGATCCCAGGGAAGGCACGCCACTGGCCACTGATTAGCTCTTAATACGGCAGGCCTTCCCCATAGGGGGTAACATGGCTTTTTTATCAGCTCCCCAGTGGGAGGACAAGACCGCCATCATGTGGATTAATTGTTTATATTTCCCCTGTGGTTAAGGGTGGCACTTGGTGCAGTGGTTAGCACTGCTGCCTCATGATGGCGAGGAACCAGGTTCAATCCCGGCCCTGGGTCACTGGCCATGTGGAGTTTGCACATTCTCCCTCTGTCTATGTGGGTCTCACCCTACAACCCAAAGGTGTGCAGGATAGGTGGATTGGCCACACTAAATTGCTCCTTAATTGAAAAACATTTTTAAAAGTGTCTCCCATGTGGTTTTGTATTTTATTTTATTGACAGTCCAACTATTTGTTGAACCTTTGAAACAGTGGAGCAGTGAACCCCAAGCCTCACTCATGGTGTCAGCTCAGCAGGGGTTGTTGAAACAGGATGACTTTTGACTTCCGGGTGTGGCGATGACCAGCTGAGTCGCACGTTTCGGCAGCTCCCTGTGAAACGGACTTTTGGGCTCTTGATAGGAGCCCCAACGGCAATTTTGACGGCTAAAAACACTGTGCGGTAAACCAGAAGGGAATCCCCCCTGGATACGGATGGAAAAAGGAGGAGAGAGTGGCCAGATTGCAGTGGATCCTTTAGAACAGCGGCAAGGAAGGCAAGCAAAAACCAAGATGGCGTCGGAAGGTGGCAGTTTAACATGGGGCCCTGAACAACAAGAGTTCTTGAAATGCTGTGTGGAAGAGATCAAAAAGGAAATGAAGAAAGAGCTGTTGGCCCCGATACTACAGGCGATCGAAGGGCTAAAGGAGGAACAAAAGACCCAGGAGCGGGAGCTTCGGGTCGTGAAGGCAAAGGCAGCCGAGAATGAGGACGATATACAGGGCCTGGTGGTGAAGACGGAGACGCAGGAGGCACATCAGAAACGATGTGTGGAAAGGTTGGAGGCACTGGAAAACAACGCAAGGAGGAACAACCTGAGGATTCTTGGTCTTCCTGAAGGTGTGGAGGGAGCGGACGTCGGGGCATATGTGAGCACGATGCTGCACTCGTTAATGGGAGCGGAGGCCCCGGCGGGTCCGTTGGAGGTGGAGGGAGCATACCGAGTGATGGCGCGAGGACCGAGAGCAGGAGAAATTCCCAGAGCCATAGTGGTGAGATTCCTCCGTTTTAAGGATAGAGAAATGGTCCTTAGATGGGCGAAGAAAACTCGGAGCAGTAAATGGGAGAACGCGGTGATCCGCGTTTATCAAGACTGGAGTGCGGAGGTGGCGAGAAGGAGGGCGAGCTTTAATCGGGCCAAGGCGGTGCTTCATAAAAAGAAGATAAAATTTGGAATGCTGCAACCGGCAAGACTGTGGGTCACATATCGAGGGAGGCACCACTACTTTGAGACGGCGGATGAAGCGTGGACTTTTATTGTGGAAGAAAAACTGGAATGAGCGGGTTATTAAAAAGAACGTTCGAACAAAGTGGTGGGGCGAATGTGGGGGGCAAAGAGGGGTTTTATGTACTAATCCTGCGATGTGGTAACTTTTCTCTCTCCCACAGGTGGTGATGGGGGGAGGAGGGGAGGTGGAGGAGATGGGGCGTTGGCCATTGGGGGCGGGGCCAAGGGAGAAGCGCGGGCTTGGTTCCCGCGCTATGATAATCATGGCGGGAATAGAGAAGCAGGAAGGAGGGGGCGTCGCACGGTGCGAGCCGAGGTCACGGGGGGAAGCCGAGGTCAGCCAGAGTTTGCTGACTTCTGGGAGCAACATGGGGGGAGTAATTACGCTAGCGGGGGATCTAGCGGGGGGGGTGGGAGGGGGGAATTACTGGGTTGCTGCTGCTGGGGAGAGGGGGGAGCTGGTATGGGAGAGGATGTGCGGGGGGGCACCGCCTGGGGGAGATACAGCTGCGTGGGAACCGGGTGAGGAGCTGGAAAAAGGTGATGGCTAATCGACAAGAGGGGTGGGGGGTAGGAAGCCCCCCAACCCGGCTGATCACGTGGAACGTGAGAGGGCTGAACGGGCCGATAAAGAGGGCACGGGTACTCGCACACCTTAAGAAACTTAAGGCAGATGTGGTTATGTTACAGGAAACGCACCTGAAACTGATAGACCAGGTTAGGCTACGCAAAGGATGGGTGGGGCAGGTGTTCCATTCGGGGCTAGATGCGAAAAACAGGGGGGTGGCTATATTAGTGGGGAAGCGGGTAATGTTCGAGGCAAAGACTATAGTGGCGGATAACGGGGGCAGATACGTGATGGTGAGTGGCAAACTACAGGGGGAGACGGTGGTTTTGGTAAACGTATATGCCCCGAACTGGGATGATGCCAATTTTATGAGGCGGATGCTAGGACGCATTCCGGACCTAGAGATGGGAAAGCTGATAATGGGGGGAGATTTTAATACGGTGTTGGAACCAGGGCTGGATAGGTCGAAGTCCAGGACTGGAAGGAGGCCGGCAGCAGCCAAGGTACTTAAAGATTTTATGGAGCAGATGGGAGGTGTAGACCCGTGGAGATTTAGCAGACCTAGGAGTAAGGAGTTCTCGTTTTTCTCCTATGTCCATAAAGTCTACTCGCGAATAGACTTTTTTGTGCTGGGTAGGGCATTGATCCCGAAGGTGAGGGGAACGGAGTATACGGCTATAGCCATTTCGGATCACGCTCCACACTGGGTGGACTTGGAGATAGGGGAGGAAACAGGAGGGCGCCCACCCTGGAGAATGGACATGGGACTAATGGCAGATGAGGGTGTGTGTCTAAGGGTGAGGGGGTGCATTGAAAAGTACTTGGAACTCAATGATAATGGGGAGGTCCAGGTGGGAGTGGTCTGGGAGGCGTTGAAGGCGGTGGTTAGAGGGGAGCTGATATCAATAAGGGCACATAAAGGGAAACAGGAGAGTAAGGAACGGGAGCGGTTGCTGCAAGAACTTTTGAGGGTGGACAGACAATATGCGGAAGCACCGGAGGAGGGACTGTACAGGGAAAGGCAAAGGCTACATGTAGAATTTGACTTGCTGACTACAGGCACTGCAGAGGCACAATGGAGGAAGGCACAGGGTGTACAGTACGAATATGGGGAGAAGGCGAGCAGGTTGCTGGCACACCAATTGAGGAAAAGGGGAGAAGCGAGGGAAATAGAGGGAGTGAGGGATGAGGAAGGAGAGATGGAGCGGGGAGCGGAGAGAGTGAATGGAGTGTTCAAGACATTTTATAAAAAATTATATGAAGCGCAACCCCCGGATGGGAGGGAGAGAATGATGGGCTTTTTGGATCGGCTGGAATTTCCCAAGGTGGAAGAGCAGGAAAGGGTGGGACTGGGAGCACAGATCGAGGTAGAAGAAGTGGTGAAAGGAATTAGGAGCATGCAGGCGGGAAAGGCCCCGGGACCGGATGGATTCCCAGTCGAATTCTATAGAAAATATGTGGACTTGCTCGCCCCGGTACTGACGAGGACCTTTAATGAGGCAAAGGAAAGGGGACAACTGCCCCCGACTATGTCTGAAGCAACGATATCGCTTCTCTTAAAGGAAAAGGACCCGCTACAATGCGGGTCCTATAGACCTATTTCCCTCCTAAATGTAGATGCCAAGGTCCTGGCCAAGGTAATGGCAATGAGAATAGAGGAATGTGTCCCGGGGGTGGTCCACGAGGACCAAACTGGGTTTGTGAAGGGGAGACAGCTGAACACGAATATACGGAGGTTGTTAGGGGTAATGATGATGGCCCCACCAGAGGGAGAAACGGAGATAGTAGTGGCGATGGATGCCGAGAAAGCATTTGATAGAGTGGAGTGGGATTATTTGTGGGAGGTGTTGAGGAGATTTGGTTTTGGAGAGGGGTATGTTAGATGGGTGCAGCTGTTGTATAGGGCCCCAGTGGCGAGCGTGGTCACGAATGGACGGGGATCTGCATATTTTCGGCTCCATAGAGGGACAAGGCAGGGATGCCCTCTGTCCCCATTATTGTTTGCACTGGCGATTGAGCCCCTGGCGATAGCGTTGAGGGGTTCCAAGAAGTGGAGGGGAGTACTTAGGGGAGGAGAAGAGCACCGGGTATCTTTGTATGCGGACGATTTGCTACTATACGTGGCGGACCCGGCGGAGGGGATGCCAGAAATAATGCGGATACTTGGGGAGTTTGGGGATTTTTCAGGGTATAAATTGAACATGGGGAAGAGTGAGTTGTTTGTGGTGCATCCAGGGGAGCAGAGTAGAGAAATAGAGGACCTACCGTTGAGGAAGGTAACAAGGGACTTTCGTTACCTGGGGATCCAGATAGCTAAGAATTGGGGCACATTGCATAGGTTAAATTTAACGCGGTTGGTGGAACAGATGGAGGAGGATTTCAAGAGATGGGATATGGTATCCCTCTCAATGGCAGGGAGGGTGCAGGCGGTTAAGATGGTGGTCCTCCCGAGATTCCTCTTTGTGTTTCAGTGCCTCCCGGTGGTGATCACGAAGGCTTTTTTTAAAAGGATTAAAAAGAGCATCATGGGTTTTGTGTGGGCCGGGAAGACCCCGAGAGTGAGGAAGGGATTCTTACAGCGTAGCAGGGATAGGGGGGGGCTGGCACTACCGAGCCTAAGTGAGTATTATTGGGCCGCTAATATTTCAATGGTGAGTAAGTGGATGGGAGAGGAGGAGGGAGCGGCGTGGAAGAGATTAGAGAGGGCGTCCTGTAGGGGGACTAGCCTACAGGCTATGGTGACAGCCCCATTGCCGTTCTCACCGAGGAACTACACCACAAGCCCGGTGGTGGTGGCTACACTGAAGATTTGGGGACAGTGGAAACGGCATAGGGGAAAGACTGGAGCCTTGGGGGGGTCCCCGATAAGAAACAACCATAGGTTTGCCCCGGGGGGAATGGATGGGGGATATGGAATGTGGCAAAGAGCAGGAATAACGCAACTGAAAGATCTGTTTGTGGATGGGAAGTTCGCGAGTCTGGGAGCGCTGACCGAGAAATATGGGTTGCCCAAAGGGAATGCATTCAGGTATATGCAACTGAGGGCTTTTGCGAGGCAACAGGTGAGGGAATTCCCGCAGCTCCCGACACAAGAGGTGCAGGACAGAGTGATCTCAAAGACATGGGTGGGGGATGGTAAGTGTCATGATATTCAAACACACACATCATGATGGACACACCAACAGGCAAATCAGAGCACACAACACCACAACCAATCACAGACAAGAACACCAACCACATAAAAAGCACGAGCACGACACCTGGTGGTCAGTAGGTCTGGGGACAAAGAAACAAGAAAGAGCTGTTAAAACATCACAAGCAGGGAACCCCCACGTGCAGGGTGCAAAGACAAAACTGTACATAGTAAGTTTAAATAAAATAGCGTTGTACCATATACAACCGTGTTGGCTCATCTGTGTGTCAGAACACCCAACACCACATGGTACAGGAGTGGATCGATACCTGCCTACTAACCTGCCATTCTGGACATGGACCACACCGACGGACCGCAGCCGATGCAAGTCGCGGGGAACCTAGGCACCAATTGGAAGCTCTACAGGCAGCGATTTGACCTGTACATCCGTGCCACCGAAAAACAGAGTGCCTCGGATGACACGAAGATTGCAATGCTCCTCTTCTACGCAGGTCAGCACGCCACCAACGTCTTCAACTCACTGGTGTTCGAAGAAGGCGAAAACCAATCCAAATATGACACGGTCATCCTCAAGCTGGACCAGCATTTTCAAGTTGAAGTAAATGAAAGTTTTGAAAGATACCTCTTTCAGCAACGCCTGCAAGGTAAGGAGGAGCTTTTTCAACCCTTCTTGACGCACCTCCGGATTCTAGCGCAGTCCTGCGGTTACGGCACCATCACAGAGTCCATGATCAGGGACCAGATTGTTTTTGGCGTTGCCTCTAGTGGCCTACGCCAGCAGCTTCTTAAAATAAAAAGCCTCACCTTAGCGTCTGCTGTGGAAGCCTGTGTCCTCCACGAAAATGCTACCTGCCGTTTTGCCCAATTTCAGGCGTCCGAGTTGGCACGGAGGGGGTCCCCAGCCGTCGAATCGGCAAGCCAGGCCGCCCACGACGTCGAACGCATCCAGGCCGTCGATCACTTCCCGACCCACGGCCCGGACGACAGCGGCCGCTTCCCGCGCTTTTCGCGGTCTCCCGCGCAGGTGCGCGCCAAAAATAACGGCCACAACGAGAGACGCACTGCGCAGGCGCGCCCACCGCAAGATCGCACTGCGCATGCGCAGTGGCGCAACGAACGCCGTGACGTCATGACGTGCGGCAATTGTGGCGCTCTACATTTAAAAGGGCAATGTCCTGCAAAAAACCGACAGTGCCTCAGATGTGGCAAGATGGGCCACTACGCAGCCCACTGTCGTTCGGCTCAACCCATGGATCCGGCGCATCCTCGACAATCTCGCAGACAAGTCAGGACCGTCCAGCCCACACATCAAGACTTCCAGCTAAGTGATGCAGATGACCAGGATGCCTTCCGCGTTTCCGTCATCAATGTCAACAAGGTCAATGCCATCAATCCAGCCGATGAGTGGTGTGCAACCCTTACGGTCAACCGATCGCGCGTCGCCTTCCGTCTGGACACCGGCGCATCCGCCAACCTGATTGCATGTTCTGCAGTCCAGGCCATGAAGGTCAAACCACCCATCACGCCATCCCGGCTCAAGTTGGTTGACTATAACGGGAACGTCATCCCGTCCATAGGATCTTGCCAGCTACAGGTGACCCACAAGATGTACACGGCCACACTCCCCTTCGAAGTTGTCGGCTCATCAAAGGACTCGTTACTGGGCGCACAGGCGTGTAAGGTCCTTCACCTGGTACAGCGCATTATGTCTCTCTCTCCAGATGAGATATCCGACTTCCCGGATGCTGAGTTCCACACAAATCTCCATTCCCTCCTTGCTCACAACCAGGAGGTTTTTGAAGGCATGGGGACATTGCCATACACGTACAAGATTCGACTCAGACCGGACGCCATCCCTGTCGTTCACGCACCTCGCAGGGTACCTGCGCCTCAAGGCACAACTGCAGATTCTTCAGGACCAAGGGGTCCTATCCAGGGTCACGGAGCCCACGCCATGGGTCAGCTCCATGGTCTGTGTAAAGAAGCCCTCTGGCGAGCTCCGTATATGTATAGATCCTAAAGATCTGAATAACAACATCATGCGGGAACACTATCCCATCCCAAAACGAGAGGACCTCACCAGCGAGATGGCGCGAGCCAAAATATTCACCAAATTGGATGCGTCCAAAGGATTCTGGCAGATCCAACTGGACCCGGCCAGCCGAAGACTATGCACATTCAACACCCCTTTTGGCAGATTCTGCTACAACCGGATGCCATTCGGCATCATTTCAGCATCTGAAGTTTTCCACCGCATTATGGAGCAGATGATGGAAGGCATCGAAGGGGTACGTGTATATGTGGACGATATCATCATTTGGTCCACCACTCCGCAGGAGCACATGCATCGTCTACGACGTGTCTTCACCCGCATACGACAAAATGGCCTGCGTCTCAACCGTGCGAAGTGTGCCTTCGGCCAGACGGAGCTGAAATTCCTCGGGGACCACATCTCAAGGTCAGGAGTCCGTCCCGATGCAGACAAGGTTAGCGCCATCGCAGCCATGCCACGGCCGGCTGACAAGAAGGCTGTCTTAAGATTCCTGGGCATGGTCAACTTCCTTGGGAAGTTTATTCCCAACCTGGCTTCTCATACAACAAATATGCGCCATCTCGTAAAAAAATCGACAGAATTCAACTGGCACCAATCGCATCAGCGGGAATGGGAGGAGCTCAAGCACAAACTGGTCACGGCACCAGTGCTGGCCTTCTTTGACACGACTCGCCCTACAAAGATCTCAACAGACGCCAGCCAATCTGGTATTGGAGCGGTACTCCTGCAAAAAGACAGCACGTCGTCATGGGCCCCGGTTGCATATGCCTCACGAGCCATGACCCCTACCGAACAGCGCTACGCGCAAATCGAAAAAGAATGCCTGGGCTTGTTAACTGGACTGGACAAGTTCCACGACTATGTGTATGGCCTGTCCCGATTTACGGTCGAAACTGACCACCGCCCCCTGGTCAACATCATTAACAAAGACCTGAACGACATGACTCCTCGCCTCCAGCGCATCTTACTTAAACTCAGGAGGTACGATTTCGAACTGATCTACACTCCGGGGAAGGAGCTCATCGTGGCGGACACTCTTTCCCGAGCAGTGAGCACACCACCAGATGCGGAGGGGTTCGTGCGTCAAATTGAGGCACACGTAACTCTGACAGCAGCAAATCTGCCAGCTGATGATCCTAGTCTGGCCCACATACGTGCAGAGACGGCGACTGACCCCCTTCTGCAGCGAGTGATGCGCCACATGACGGAAGGGTGGCTCAAAGGGCAGTGCCCCCAGTTTTATAATGTGCGAGATGATCTTACCAACATAGACGGGGTCCTTATGAAATCACACAGGATCGTTATTCCGCACAGCGTGCGCCAGATGATTCTTCATCAACTACACGAAGGCCACTTGGGCGTCGAAAAATGCAGACGAAGGGCCCGGGAGGCGGTATATTGGCCGGGTATTAATGAAGACATAGCCAACATGGTGCTCAACTGCACAACCTGTCAGAGGTTTCAGCCGGCGCAACCTCCGGAAACACTTCTACCACACGAGATGGTGACGTCCCCCTGGGCGAAGGTGGGTGTTGACCTATTTCACGCGCTCGGCAGAGATTACATCGTTATCATAGACTACTTCTCAAACTACCCAGAAGTCATGCCTCTCCATGATCTGACGTCGTCCGCAGTCATTGGGGCCTGCAAGGAAACATTTGCTCGCTGTGGCATTCCAAGGACTGTCATGAAGACAATGGACCCTGTTTCGCCAGCCGTGAATGGTCGTCCTTTGCCGCAGCATATGGTTTCACTCATGTGACATCCAGCCCTCTGCATCCACAATCGAACGGGAAGGCTGAAAAGGGTGTCCAAATCGCCAAGCGGCTCCTGTGCAAGGCGGCTGCTGCCGGATCGGACTTTAACCTTGCCTTGCTGGCCTATCGATCGGCCCCGCTATCCACGGGTCTCTCGCCTGCGCAGCTACTAATGGGTCGCTCCCTCAGGACGACGGTACCTTCCATCCTGGCACCAACAACAGACCATGAGGCGGTTCTTCGGAACATGCAACTGCAGCGTGATCGCCAGAAAAGTCGGTACGACACACGAGCGACGGACCTGCCCCCCCTGTCCTCCGGAGACAAAGTACGCGTCCATCAACCGTATGGTGGCTGGTCAGCACCGGCCGAAGTCCTCCGACAAGTGGCTCCCCGCTCGTTCCTGGTTCGCATGCCGGATGGTTCCGTGCGTCGCCGCTTTCGGCGCGCCCTTCGCCGACTTCCACGCTCACAGCCACACAGTACGCACACGCCAGATCCTCAACAGGCTTCCGAGGATGACTTTGTGGAGCTGCCGCACATCACGCCCTTTCCATCGCCACCCATGGCCATGCCTGCACAGCAGCCGGTGGTTCTTGATCCACCCTTGAGGCGATCAACCCGAACTCGTCGCAAGCCCATTAGACTGGACTTATAATACCGTTCATATGTTTAACAAGTTGCACAATTTTACATGATAACCTGTTGTTGTTTATCGTTCCAGATGTCGTCTGACTGGACAACTGTTCAAGTTTTTTTTTCCTTCTTCTCTCGCTCGCATTTATGTTATGTTATGGTACAACTTGGTTCATGTGACGCACCCGACATCGCCCCATGTACATAGTTCCGTCATATGCACATGCTGCACACGACACACACACACTCTTAGATGCACTCACGACACGATCATGTTTATTACCACGTAGGCACATATCTTTGTAAAAAGGGGGATGTCATGATATTCAAACACACACATAATGATGGACACACCAACAGGCAAATCAGAGCACACAACACCACAACCAATCACAGACAAGAACACCAACCACATAAAAAGCACGAGCACGACACCTGGTGGTCAGTAGGTCTGGGGACAAAGAAACAAGAAAGAGCTGTTAAAACATCACAAGCAGGGAACCCCCACGTGCAGGGTGCAAAGACAAAACTGTACATAGTAAGTTTAAATAAAATAGCGTTGTACCATATACAACCGTGTTGGCTCATCTGTGTGTCAGAACACCCAACACCACAGTAAGGTGTCAGATATATATAGGGAAATGAGGGACGAAGGGGAGACTATGGTAGATGAACTAAAAGGGAAATGGGAAGAAGAGCTGGGGGAGGAGATTGAGGAGGGGCTGTGGGCAGATGCCCTAAGCAGGGTAAACTCGTCGTCCTCGTGTGCCAGGCTAAGCCTGATTCAGTTTAAGGTATTACACAGGGCACATATGACTGGAGCACGGCTCAGTAAATTTTTTGGGGTGGAGGATAGGTGTGCGAGGTGCTCGGGAAGCCCAGCGAATCATACCCATATATTTTGGTCATGCCCGGCACTACAGGGGTTTTGGATGGGGGTGACAAAGGTGCTTTCAAAAGTAGTAGGAGTCCGGGTCGAACCAAGCTGGGGGTTGGCTATATTTGGGGTTGCACAAGAGCCGGGAGTGCAGGAGGCGAGAGAGGCCGATGTTTTGGCCTTTGCGTCCCTAGTAGCCCGGCGCAGGATATTGCTAATGTGGAAAGAAGCCAAGCCCCCGGGGGTGGAGACCTGGATAAATGACATGGCGGGGTTTATAAAGCTAGAGCGGATTAAGTTCGTCCTAAGGGGGTCGGCTCAAGGGTTCACCAGGCGGTGACAACCGTTCGTCGAATACCTCGCAGAAAGATAGACGGAATGGGAAAAAGAAGGTAGCAGCAGCAGCCCAGGATCGGGGGGTGGTGGGAGGGTGGGGGGGGGGGTGGGAGGAGGAACCAGAAGGACTCTCAGGGTTGTTAATATATACTGTATAGTATGTATAGGTCGTTGCTACAGATAATTATATATTGGACTGTTAAATTATATTTTTGGAGAGTGTTACTTGTGACAAGGCAGTTGCCAATTAGGGCTAGTTTTCATTTTTGTTATTTATTATTTATTCATTTTTTGTTTATAAAATAGGTCATTGTTATTTGTGTTGTTATAATATTGTGTAAAGGATGCACAATGTACTGTGTTGGTTGACCAAAAATTTTCAATAAAATATTTAATAAAAAGAACAAAGAACAAAGAACAAAGAAATGTACAGCACAGGAACAGGCCCTTCGGCCCTCCAAGCCCGTGCCGACCATACTGCCCGACTAAACTACAATCTTCTACACTTCCTGGGTCCGTATCCTTCTATTCCCATCCTATTCATATATTTGTCAAGATGCCCCTTAAATGTCCCTATCGTCCCTGCCTCCACTACCTCCTCCGGTAGTGAGTTCCAGGCACCCACTACCCTCTGCGTAAAAAACTTGCCTCGTACATCTACTCTAAACTTTGCCCCTCTCACCTTAAACCTATGCCCCCTAGTAATTGACCCCTCTACCCTGGGGAAAAGCCTCTGACTATCCACTCTGTCTATGCCCCTCATAATTTTGTATACCTCTATCAGGTCGCCCCTCAACCTCCTTCGTTCCAGTGAGAACAAACCGAGTTTATTCAATCGCTCCTCATAGCTTATGCCCTCCATACCAGGCAACATTCTGGTAAATCTCTTCTGCACCCTCTCTAAAGCCTCCACATCCTTCTGGTAGTGTGGCGACCAGAATTGAACACTATACTCCAAGTGTGGCCTAACTAAGGTTCTATACAGCTGCAACATGACTTGCCAATTCTTATACTCAATGCCCCGGCCAATGAAGGCAAGCATGCCGTATGCCTTCTTGACTACCTTCTCCACCTGTGTAGCCCCTTTCAGTGATCTGTGGACCTGTACTCCTAGATCTCTTTGACTTTCAATACTCTTGAGGGTTCTACCATTCACTGTATATTCCCTACCTGCATTAGCCCTTCCAAAATGCATTACCTCACATTTGTCCAGGTTAAACTCCATCTGCCATCTCTCCGCCCAAGTCTCCAGACAATCTAAATCCTGCTGTATCCTCAGACAGTCCTCATCGCTATCCGCAATTCCACCAACCTTTGTGTCGTCTGCAAACTTACTAATCAGACCAGTTACATTTTCCTCCAAATCATTTATATATACTACAAAGAGCAAAGGTCCCAGCACTGATCCCTGTGGAACACCACTGGTCACAGCCCTCCAATTAGAAAAGCATCCCTCCATTGCTACCCTCTGCCTTCTATGGCCTAGCCAGTTCTGTATCCACCTTGCCAGTTCACCCCTGATCCCGTGTGACTTCACCTTTTGTACTAGTCTACCATGAGGGACCTTGTCAAAGGCCTTACTGAAGTCCATTTGGACAACATCTACTGCCCTACCTGCATCAATCATCTTAGTGACCTCCTCGAAAAACTCTATCAAGTTAGTGAGACACGACCTCCCCTTCACAAAACCGTGCTGCCTCTCACTAATACTCACAAAACCGTGCTGCCTCTCACTAATACTAAAAAAAAGAAACAGGATGACTTTGTTTTCATTCACATAAAAAAGATAACAGGATTATGCTTTTGAGGAGGTTTTGAACGGAGTGGTTTATTTTTACAGTTTGTAATAACATAAGATCATTTTTTTTTCAAATGGATTTTGAATGGCTATGTTTAATTGATAGTTTGATGAGCACCAAAGAGGATTACGCGTTGTTAAGGAGGTTTTTTGAATGTCTGTCTATTTATCTTGACAGTATCATAAGCATCTCAAAGACTTCACAATGTTCTTATTGGGTTCTTGAGTTCTGTCCATAGTGGATACTGGGTGAGTGGAAATTGGGGGCATTGGGAGGATATAGATGGATATGAGGGGACATGAGGAGTGTTCGGGTAGATACATAGTGAGGGCTGGGGTGCTTAGTACTCATGTACAAAACTGGGCCAATGTCCTAGTGAATGGAGATGAGCCTGTTAACTTGCCTGCCTCAGGATCTATCTGGTTTTGATTTTGCCTCCACTTTGCTGTATTTCCACCAGTCCAATACGTGAAGAGCATGGTGTGAGGGCCACGAAGAATCCAGCACGAGTTTCAAGGAGACAAAGAAATAACATTTATTTACAATAACATATATATACACAACAGCAGCAACCTCACTTGCTGCTTACTCCTTCCTGCTGGTTCCAAACTGGCCAGCTTTATTTATACAGGGAGTCTGCTAATGATTTCTCCACCCCCCTCATTGGGGAATCTCATACTCCCACAGGAATATGGGATTGTCATTAGTCCCTAGCCAATGGTAAGTAGGCAGGTTATAACATCCCTCCCCCACAAAGTCCAAGGAATCCACCGAAGACCCTGGCGAAAGAGGGCGTCGGACTCGCTTTGCTGCAGGCCGGACACCATTTGCATGAGGCGCTGGATCGGGCGGCGTGTAACGAGATGGAGACCGGCGCTTCCGTAATGAATGGCTTAACGGTTGTACATTCACGGCACGTGGGCCCAAGGATTCCCCCTCTGATGCGTCCTGTGTCTCCATCTCGGAGTCAGAGTCTGCTGCCTCTGTCATCTCGGCGTCTCTATCTCCGCGCGGTTCTGTAACGACCTGCGCAGGCTTTGAGTGAGGCACCAGAGGAAGATTGTGAGGAATACTTTCCATTGTCTCTGGTCTCTGCGGCTGTAGAAATGAGCTCCGGGGGCGGGGAATCTTTGGAAGGGATAGTCTTCTGGACCGAACGTGGTCTACATGTTTGTGCTGGAGACGACCCTGGGCTTGCACCTGGTAAGATATAGGGCCCGTTTGGCGAAAGATTACGCCAGTTACCCACTGGGCACCACCAGCAAAATTGCGAACGAACACTGGGTCACCGGGCGCAAACTGCCGAATCGGCCGATGCCGAGAAAAACCCTGTCCCTGCCGTTCTTGTGTGCGGCATACCTTTGCGCCAATGTCCGGGAAAACCATACTAAGGCGGGTGCGAAGTCTCCGGCCCATTAGGAGTTCTGCGGGAGCTACCCCAGTCACCGCATGGGGGGTGGTCCTATACGAAAACAAAAAGCGAGCCAGTCTCGTGTCCATTGACCCGGAAGACTGCTTCTTTAGGCCTCGTTTGAATGTCTGCACTGCGCGCTCCGCCAACCCATTTGAAGCCGGGTGATAAGGGGCAGTGCGGATATGGCGTATGCCGTTCATCTTCATGAACCTCGCAAACTCCTCACTGGTGAATGGAGTGCCGTTATCCGTGACCAGCACCTCGGGGAGGCCACGTGTACTAAAAGACAAACGCATCTTCTCAATTGTTGCGCAGGACGTTGTGCCTAGCATCTTATGCACCTCTAGCCATTTAGACTGGGCGTCGATTAATAAAAGGAACATGGATCCTTGAAAAGGGTCGGTGAAATCCGCATGCAAGCGTGCCCAAGGCCGCCCTGGCCATTCCCAGTGATGTAGGTCCGCGGCCGGCGGAAGCTTCTGATGCTCCTGACAAATGGAGCAGTTTTGGGCCACCTTCTCAATGTCGGCGTCGAGGCCTGGCCACCAAACATAACTCCGTATTTTGGTCACACCTGGATGCCCATTGTGCAAGTCTCTTAGTATCAGCTCCTGTCCTTTTTCCGGGACAATCACATGCATCCCCCACAAGAGGATGCCGTCTTCCACGCTGAATTCTGACAGCTTGGAGGAAAATGCCCGCAACTCGCCTGGGAGCTGTCTATGCTGCCCACCATACAGGACTATGTGTCGAACCTTTGACAGGACTGGCTCTGTCTGGGTCCACTGACGGATCTGTGATGCCGTGACAGGCAAGGTGTCCATAAAATTTAGGGTTGCAACCACCTCACCGGTCGTGGGGGTCGACATGGGGCCGGTTGATAAAGGCAATCGGCTCAGTGCGTCGGCATTCGCTACCTGCGTTCCTGGTTTGTGCTCCAGAGAATACTCGTATGCAGCGAGCAACAAAGCCCAGCGCTGGATCCGTGCAGAAGCAATGGGCGGTATTGGCTTATCCTCTCTGAAAAGTCCCAGCAGAGGCTTATGATCAGTCACGATAGTGAAGTGGCGGCCATACACGTACTGGTGGAAACGTTTTACCGCAAAGACCACTGCCAGGCCCTCCTTCTCGATCTGCGCGTACTTCTTTTTCGCTGCAGTCAATGTGCGGGAGGCGAAAGCTATCGGCCGCTCGGCCTTGTTCTCCACCTTGTGGGACAGGACGGCCCCATACCATACGGGGGTGCATCACTTGTGACGAGCAAAGGCTTTCCAGGATCATAGTGGGTTAGTAACCCAGACGACGACAATTGTTGTTTTATCCGCCGTAAAGCGGTTTCTTGTGGCTGACCCCAAACCCAGGTGTGATTTTTCTTTAGCAGAAGATGCAACGGGGCCAGCGTAGTTGCCAGATTGGGGAGTGTTGCTAACTTTATCCTTGGTTCAATTGCTCTGTTTTATTACCTTTGCTCTCGAGTCGCCTGGTACCTTTATGATACCACCACGAGGTTCAAGTCCGAGTAATGATCAATAACCCAGTACACCGAATAGTAAGATTCAAATCAAAGCACATTTATTATACACAGTAATCGCTACTCATGCACAAATTCTACGTCTAAGCTACTTCTATAACTAACAGGCCTATACTTAACTTCGGACTGGCCCACCAGGTCTGGGGAACAAACGGCCTTTCGTTCGGGTTCTGAGTCTGCGGGATTCGAAGTTGGTACGGATTGGTAGCTAGGAGCGCCTATCTCATAGCGAGCGTTGAATTAAGACTTACTTCTTTCGGTGGTCACTGCACCGGTCACGGTCAATGTTGGTTTGTGTTGCTGGGTGACCCGGGCAGGACGCAGAGGTGAAGAGAGTGATTTGAACTTGGGGCTTATCTCTTATAGTCCCCAGGGGTTCCCGCCTTTCAGGACGCACCCTGTACCTGGTCCCAAGTGATTGGACCTTGTCCCAATCGCTTGGTTCGATTTTCTCCAATACTGGAGCGGTTCCCTGATCGATGGGCGGTCTTGAGGTGCTCGTTCACCTCCTTTGTGTTGGCTCATGCTGGCGCCGAGGAGTCTGGCTTTGCTTTGTGTGTCGAAAATGTTACTTATAGTTCCCGGGGATTGCTCATCAGTAAGCAGATGGCTGTTACTTTGTTATGCTGATTGTCGCTGGTATCGATGTTGTCTGGCCTTTTCAGAGGTAAATACACAGCAAACCTGCAGCTGCTGGTTTCTGTCTATGTTGGCTGACTTTCCCATCAGCCTTTGCCGTTCGCCATTTTCAATCGGGAGTTGGCCAATTTAGGTGGCTACAGGAGGAACTTCCCGTAATAGTTTGCGAGGCCGAGAAAAGAACGAAGATGCAAAGTGTCAGTCGGGGCGGGGGCCTGTTGAATCGTGCGACGGGGTGTAAACCTTCGCGGTCCACCCGATAATCCAGGTAGACCACTTCCTTCACCTGAAAGGGCTGACTTTCCCATCAGCCTTTGCCGTTCGCCATTTTAAATCGGGAGTTGGCCAATTTAGGTGGCTACACACCCTCCTTGTGTTCCGAACGCGAAGCGTGAAGGATCACATAACTACGTAGCTTTCCATTCCCTGACCTGGGGAGCACTTCTTTCATGGCCTCGACACTGACCATAACTATGCAAAAAAATTTTAACTGACAATTCTAAGGGGCGCTATGTGAAACAGGGACATGTATTACAAAACAAAAAATTGGGAACCTCTAACTATCCTTAATACACTACTCTCACTCAAACATTTCATCACTCTAACTTCCTCAACCATACAAACAAAATCATAGCAGTCTATACACATTTTTCCTGGCTTGGCAGTCAAGCTCAGGATCATACAATTGCTCATGAACATTGCTTTACATTTCTTTATTTACAATAAAACCGCAAATGAATGCCCTTTATTATAGATCGTGAGGGTCGGGGGTCTGGTCGTATCCGAAAACAGGGGATCTGATCCTATATACCGGGGTGCGAGCGCGGTAGGTTCTCCTTCTCCATTTTCTTAGACGCATAGTCTGCACGATGCAGCAGAGTATCGCCAATACCAGCAAGGATTTTATTACGTAGGACAGGGAGTAGCAGGTTATAAACTTGCCACACAAAGATGGTGTGGTGTCGCTGGTGACTGGGCTCTGGGTACTGTGGGGAAGTGAAACATTAACGGCTGGGGGGCATGAGGTCATGGGGTTCACGTTCGCGCGCAACCAAATGTGCATTGTGATGATGAACCATGCGAAGGAAGTCCTCATGGTGCTTCTTCTTTCCCTTCTCTTCTCTTCTCTTCCCTTCTCTTCTCCGGTCCTGGAGCTTCTGGAGTTCTGTGGAATCAAGCAGTGTGTCTGTAACTATCTTGGTTTAACATCTCGTACGATAGTCTGTCTGTCCTTTAGTGCCATTACTCCCTTTATAATTGGTCACTATGTGTGACTCCCTCATTTTTTTCCCCCCAAACCGAATTTTAGGACAAGACACACTTACAAATAATGAACCAGTGCGAGCCATCTCGCAGACTGTGCGGTTTACCATCCAAATGTTTCAGGATGTAACTAGCATGTGGTTGGCAACCTAAGGGTTACCTGAAACAAAACAAAACTTTTTGAACTAAAACTTTCCAAAATGAGGTGCGTATGGGCCGCGACGGGTAAGACTTGGATGGAGTCCCCGGGTCGGACGGAAACCAATGCCGTGTCTCCCCTACCCGAGCGTAGTTGACCAGAGGGGGGTTCCCAGGCAGGGACCTAAGCCGTTTCTCCACTGCCTGAGCAACCAACAAGAAATGTAGTCATCATGGGGGGCTGCCGTAGTGGTTCTTCCCTCGAACCAGAAGGGCCGTTACGAACGGGCGTGTGGTATCTGTCGACAGACGAGTTCCGCTGAACTGGCGTCTGGGACCTTAACAAGTCTCTGCAGACAAACTAGTTCCTCTGAACTAGCGTCTGACTAATAGCAAGTCTCTGTGGACAAGTCCTCAGAGGTTTCGGCCGAAAGGGCATGGGGCCGTGGAAAAAATGTTTTCCTGTCTGACATACAACATTTAACAAAACGCTACAAACAACATAAAACATGCTGCAGGTTCCATCAGAAAGGACACCGTTTCTCCCAAGCGGTTCCCTTAAAACATCATCTGGACACCTCAGTTATCGGTTGCGAACAGGGTCGCAAAGGGGTTCTCATTCTGGGAGTCAGACTCAAGGTTGTCATCTTCTCCCGGGTGCCAAACTCTTGAATGTTTTAAGGTTGATAGGGCTGCATGGTGTGACTTGGGGTCGCTCTCGTCGTTTCGGACGAGTCTGTATGAGTTATCTCTGTGCCAATAGGTGGTGTCTAGTTGTGTGGGGACGGAATCGGGGTCGTCATGGTAGGTCGGTGGTTGGTGGTGGGGTTTGTTTAGGAAAGTGATCATGAAGGGATCACTCGAATCGTAGTCGGATTCGCTGGGTGTGGGTCCTGTTGCATGGGGATAGTCGGGAGGCGTGCTGTGGCTATCGTCCGAGTCACAGTCGCTGTCTCTGCTGCTGCAGTCTGTGGGCGTTCCGGGGCGGAGCGTATATTATGGGGGTGGACCATAAGACCATAAGACATAGGAGCGGAAGTAAGGCCATTCGGCCCATCGAGTCCACTCCACCATTCAATCATGGCTGATTTCAACTCCATTTACCCGCTCTCTCTCCATAGCCCTTAATTCCTCGAGAAATCAAGAATTTATCAACTTCTGTCTTAAAGACACTCAACGTCCCGGCCTCCACCGCCCTCTGTGGCAATGAATTCCACAGACCCACCACTCTCTGGCTGAAGAAATTTCTCCTCATCTCTGTTCTAAAGTGACTCCCTTTTATTCTAAGGCTGTGCCCCCGGGTCCTAGTCTTCCCTGCTAATGGAAACAACTTCCCTACATCCACCCTATCTAAGCCATTCATTATCTTGTAAGTTTCTATTAGATCTCCCCTCAACCTCCTAAACTCCAATGAATATAATCCCAGGATACCCAGACGTTCATTGTATGTTAGGCCTACCATTCCTGGGATCATCCATGTGAATCTCCGCTGGACCCGCTCCAGTGCCAGTATGTCCTTCCTGAGGTGTGGGGCCCAAAATTGCTCACAGTATTCTAAATGGGGCCTAACTAATCCTTTATAAAGCTTCAGAAGTACATCACTGCTTTTATATTCCAAGCCTCTTGAGATGAATGACAACATTGCATCTGCTTTCTTAATTGCGGACTTAACCTACAAGTTTACCTTTAGAGAATCCTGGACTAGGACTCCCAAGTCCCTTTGCACTTCAGCATTATGAATTTTGTCACCGTTTAGAAAATAGTCCATGCCTCTATTCTTTTTTCCAAAGTGCAAGACCTCGCACTTGCCCACGTTGAATTTCATCAGCCATTTCTTGGACCACTCTCCTAAACTGTCTAAATCTTTCTGCAGCCTCCCCACCTCCTCCGTACTACCTGCCCCTCTACCTATCTTTGTATCATCGGCAAACTTAGCCAGAATACCCCCAGTCCCGTCATCTAGATCGTTAATATATAAAGAGAACAGCTGTGGCCCCAACACTGAACCCTGCGGAACACCACTCGTCACCGGTTCCCATTCCGAAAAAGAACCTTTTATCCCAACTCTCTGCCTTCTGCCTGACAGCCAATCGTCAATCCATGTTAGTACCTTGCCTCGAATACCATGGGCCCTTATTTTACTCAGCAGTCTCCCGTGAGGCACCTTATCAAAGGCCTTTTGGAAGTCAAGATAGATAACATCCATTGGCTCTCCTTGGTCTAACCTATTTGTTATCTCTTCAAAGAACTCTAACAGGTTTGTCAGGCACGACCTCCCCTTACTAAATCCATGCTGACTTGTCCTAATCTGACCCTGCACTTCGAAGAATTTAGAAATCTCATCCTTAACAATGGATTCTAGAATCTTGCCAACAACCGAGGTTAGGCTAATTGGCCTATAATTTTCCATCTTTTTCCTTGTTCCCTTCTTGAACAGGGGGGTTACAACAGTGATTTTCTAATCCTCTGGGACTTTCCCTGACTCCAGTGACTTTTGAAAGATCATAACTAACGCCTCCACTATTTCTTCAGCTCTCTCCTTTAGAACTCTAGGATGTATCCCATCTGGGCCCGGAGATTTGTCAATTTTTAGACCTCTTAGTTTCTCTAGCACTTTCTCCTTTGTGATGGCTACCATATTCAACTCTGCCCCCTGAGTCTCCGGAATTGGTGGGATATTACTCATGTCTTCTACTGTGAAGACTGACGCAAAGTACTTATTTAGTTCCTCAGCTATTTCCTTGTCTCCCATCACAAAATTACCAGCGTCATTTTGGAGCGGCCCAATGTCAACTTTTGCCTCCCATTTGTTTTTAATGTATTTAAAGAAACTTTTACTATCATTCCTAATGTTACTGGCTAGCCTACCTTCATATTTGATCCTCTCTTTCCTTATTTCTCTCTTTGTTATCCTCTGTTTGTTTTTGTAGCCTTCCCAATCTTCTGACTTCCCACTACTCTTTGCCACATTATAGGCTTTCTCTTTTGCTTTGATGCATTCCCTAACTTCCTTTGTCAGCCATAGCTGCCTAATCCCCCCTCTGATAACCTTTCTTTTCTTTGGGATGAACCTCTGTACAGTGTCCTCAATTACTCCCAGAAACTCCTGCCATTGCTGTTCTACTGTCTTTCCCACTAGGCTCCGCTCCCAGTCGATTTTCTTCAGTTCTTCCCTCATGCCCCTGTAGTTACCTTTATTTAACTGTAACACCTTTACATCTGATTCTACCTTCTTTCTTTCAAATTGGAGATTGAATTCTACCATATTATGATCACTGCCTCCTAAGTGCTCCCTTACTTTAAGATCTTTAATCAAGTCTGGCTCATTACATAACACTAAGTCCAGAATGGCCTGTTCCCTCGTGGGCTCCATCACAAGCTGTTCCAAAAAGCCCTCCTGTAAACATTCAATGAATTCCCTTTCCTTGGGTCCACTGGCAGCATTATTTACCCAGTCCACCTGCATATTGAAGTCCCCCATGATCACTGTGACCTTGCCTTTCTGACATGCACTTTCTATTTCATGGTGCATTTTGTGCCCCCGGTCCTGACCACTGTTAGGAGGCCTTTTCATAACTCCCATTATGGTTTTTTTGCCTTTGTGGTTCCTCAACTCTACCCACACAGACTCCACATCATCTGACCCTATGTCATTTAGTGCTATTGATTTAATTTCATTCCGAATTAACAAGGCAACCCCGCCCCCTCTGCCCACCTCCCTGTCTTTTCGATAGGTTGTGAATCCCTGGATGTTTAAATGCCAGTCCTGAACCCCCTGCAACCATGTCTCTGTGATGCCTACCACATCATACCTGCCAGTCACAATCTGGGCCACAAGCTCATCTACCTTGTTCCGTACACTGTGCGCATTTAGATATAGCACCTTTAATTCTCTATTGACCGTCCCTTTTTGTTTTCTTAGTGTGGTGGACCTTGGTTTACTGAGCCTTTCCATACACTGTGTCATATTTTGTGCAGTACGAAATCTTACACCACCAGGTTAAAGTCCAACAGGTTTGTTTCGATGTCACTAGCTTTCGGAGCGCTGCTCCTTCCTCAGGTGAATGAGGAATGGCCTGTTCCCTCGTGGGCTCCATCACAAGCTGTTCCAAAAAGCCCTCCTGTAAACATTCAATGAATTCCCTTTCCTTGGGTCCACTGGCAGCATTATTTACCCAGTCCACCTGCATATTGAAGTCCCCCATGATCTTCACCTGAGGAAGGAGCAGCGCTCCGAAAGCTAGTGACATCGAAACAAACCTGTTGGACTTTAACCTGGTGTTGTAAGTCTTCGTACTGTGCTCACCCCAGTCCAACGCCGGCATCTCCACATCATATTTTGTGGGATGGGGACTATCGTAACCTCTCCTGAGTTTTGTCTTTTCGTGCTATTTTGTATTCCTAAGCAGCTACGCTTCCCACTGATTACTTCACCTCTTGGTTCCCTGACTTTCCCTTCCCCCCCAATCTTTAGTTTAAAGTCCTATTGACCACCCTATTTATTCTTTTCGCCAGAACGCTGGTCCCAGCTCGGTTCAGGTGGAGACCATCCCAACGGTATAGGTCCCCCCTGTCCCAAAACTGATGCCAGTGTCCCATGAAAAGGAACCCCTCTTTCCCACACCACTCTTTCAGCCACGTGTTAACTTCCCTTATTCTTGCCTCCCTGTGCCAATTTGCACGTGGCTCGGGCAGTAATCCGGAGATTATGACCCTTGAGGACCTGTTTTTTAATTTGAATCCTAGCTCTTTATAATCTCTAAACAGGTCCTCTTTCCTAGACTTGCCTCTGTTGTTGGTACCGACATGGACCACAACAACTGGATCCTCCCCCTCCCTCTCCAGTATCCTTTCAAGCCGGTCAGAGATGTCCCGCACCCTAGCACCGGGCAGGCAACATACCATGCGGGACTCTTTATCCTGCTCACAAAAGATACTATCTATCCCCCTGATAATAGAATCCCCTACAACTACAACTTGCCTATTTACTCCCTCCCCTTGAATGGCCTGCTGAACCATGGTGCCTTGGCCAGCTGACTCATCCTTCCTGCAGTCCTGTTCGCCATCCACACAGGGAGCAAGTGCCTCATACCTGTTGGACAGAGTCAAGGGCTGAGGCTCCTGAGTTCCTGACTGCTGGTTCCCTTTACCTGCCTGACTTGCAGTCACACCCTGCTGTCCCTGGCCACTAGCAGGATTTAAACTACTTACTCTGACAGGTGTCACTGCCTCCTGAAACACAATGTCCAGGTAAGTCTCCCCCTCCCGGATGTGCCTCAGTGTTTGAAGCTCAGACTCCAGCTCATCAACTCTGAGCCGGAGCTCTTCGAGCAGCCAACACTTGCTGCAGATGTGGTCGCTGCAGCTCGCAATGGGATCTGCCAGCTCGCACATCAAGCAGCTCAAGCACATCACCTGACCAGCCATCACTAATTAATTAATTAGTTTAATTTAAGTTTACGAGTTTAGCTGTGTTTTTTTTTACAGGAGTCGAGGTCGAGTCCGTGGCTGGGCTGGACGTGTTGGGGGATGGTAGGGTAACGTTGGCTGTGGGCGGAGTGTGGTGTGCTGCGTCGAACATGACGTGGTGTGAGTGGTTAGACTGTGTTCCATATGCCTTCAGCTGGTTGATATGGAACCACGCAGTCTTACCGTTGGGATACTTTATCTGATATACAGAAGGGCTTACTTTGTCCGCAATGGAGTACGGACCTGAGTACTTTGGTGACAGGAATGTGCTGGGGTTGTATACGGAGAGCATGACTTGCTGTCCTACACTGTACTCAGTCGCATGCACTGTCTTGTCGAAACAAGCCTTGCTCTGTTTCTTCCTTGTGCCCAATTTCACTGCAGCTGCTAGCGGAGCCGTTTTAACATTATTCACTAATTGCTCTACTGCTTTCTCGTGTGTGAGGGCCGTCACTTCGGGGCTGGTCAAGTCTAAACCTAATACAAATGCTGTGCCTTTCATGGGGCGTCCGGTCAGGAGGGTGTGTGGGGTGTAACCTGTGGAAGTTGAAATTGTATTACGCAAAAACATCAGCGCAAAAGGGAGGACTGAGTCCCAAGTGGTGTTGTTTTGCTGGACCATTTTTCTGAGGGTGGATTTTAGGGTCCGATTCATGCCCTCCACGATACCACTCGACTGTGGGTGGTATGCTATGTGGAATTTTTTGGTGATGCCAAATATCGTCAGGACGTTCTGCATGACACGTCCCGTAAAATGGGAACCTTGGTCTGATTCAATGCTGCGGGGGTGTCCCCATCTTGTAAAGATGTGGTGGGTCAAAATCTTGGCTGTGGTTTTTGCAGTGTTTGTTCTGGCTGGGAATGCTTCCACCCGTTTCGTAAACATGTCTATCACCACGAGTACATATTTATAACCATTCCTGCAAGGGGGCAATGGTCCTATAAAATCAATCTGGAGGTTAGTCCAGGGGCCATTAACGGGTCGGGTGTGGCTAAGCTCAGCCTTTGTGGCATCTCTGTCCGGATTATTCTGGGCGCAGATAAGACAATTCTCAATGTAGTGATTTACATCCTCCTTTAAATTCGGCCACCAACAAAGCTGCTTGAGGTGGGCTGTAGTGGGATCGATTCCCTGATGTCCATGACCGTCATGGAATAAACAAATCAGTTGATTCCTGTCCTGTTCAGGAACCACATAAAGCGTGTCTTTTAACACCACACCGTCATGTGTGGTCAGAGCATTTTTAAATCTCTCGTGGGGTGCTGGATATTTTCCTTTTACAATCTCCCTGAGATTGCTGTCCTGCTTCTGGGCCTCCACTAGCTCCTCGATCTTTGTCTGCGAGACCTGAACTGTACTCACTGGCGTGCTTTCGGGGGGTTTCCAAAAATTCCCATGTCTGGAACCTGCCTTAGCCAGTGCGTCGGCTTTTACATTTCCAGGGGGGGGAGGAACGATGGTGGCTGCGGACTTTGATGATCCCAAAAGTCCTGTTCTGGGCTTTTTCTAAAATATGACGGAGCAATGGGGCTGAGGGGAGGGGTTTTCCGTCTGCGGAAACAAATCCTCTTGCTTCCCACAGGGGCAGAAATTCCGTAAGGCTGTTACAGACATAGAGGCTGTCCGAGTATATGTCTGCTGGGCTGGGGAAGGAATCTGGGTGCTCAACTATATATGCAATGGCCACAAGCTCTGCTGCCTGCGCGCCTAAGTGTCCTGGTAGTTTCAACGATATCTCCTCGAGGCCGCGCCCCTGTGCGTCCTCGACATAGATCCCGCAACCTGTTATGCGCTTCCCATCCAAGACTGTGGAAGACCCATCCACATAAATCTTTATGGGCTCACACGTGTCCGTGTGCGGGGGGCTCTGAGTTGAATTACCTATCTTTCTGGGGGGTGTTTTAGCGATAAAGGGGCCAGTGTTTTGATGTGGAGAGATAATTTCACATTCATGGGGGGGTTCCGGGTTAGTTGGCGGCTAAAAGGTGTGTGTCTTTGTCCTTTTCACAGTGATGTCCCTTCCCTGCAAAAGAAGGGTCCATCTGGCTGCTCTTATTTGGCTTACTGTACCGTCCTTGAGTCATCCGTCCAGTAAAAGTTGGGTGGGGGTGTGTTCGGTCAGAATTGTGATGGGGTTCAGTCCGGTAATATATGAAAAGTACTGGACTGCCCAGAAAACTGCGAGCAGGTGCCTCTCACAGGCTGAAAATCCCTGCTCCACAGCATTTAAAAGTCGGGAGGCGTAAGCTACGGGTCTTAACTGGTCATGCCGTTCCTGGAGGAGCACGGCTGAAAGGGTGCGGTCTGTGGTTGCTACCTCTATGGCGTAAGGGGAAAGCGGGTCTGGAACTTGTAATGCTGGGGCTGCTATGAGTGCCTGTTTTAAAGAGTCCACAGCATCTGTATGCTGCGGAAGCCATTCCCAGGGGGCTCCTTTCTTTAGGAGGTCTGAGAGGGGTGCTGCCTTGCTGGCAAAACCGTCAATGTGGTTTCGGCAGTAGCCAACCAGTCCTAAAAATGACCGGAGGGCTGAAACGTTCTGGGGAAGGGGCAATTTAGCGATCGAGTCAATCGTTTTATGCTCGATCTTGCGTTTCCCGTGCGTGATAATTGTTCCCAAATATACCAATTTTTCTTCCAGAATCTGGGCCTTTTTGGGATTGACTTTAGAACCAATTGAATGTAATAGTTCCAGGAGTTCGGACAGAAGCTCAATGTGCTCTTCCTTGGTGTCTGTCTGCAGTAGTAGGTCGTCGACATACTGTACCAGACATTCGGGGCGAGAAGATTTTGCTAATCCATTTGCCAGCTGTCGGTGGAAAATGGAGGGGGAGTTGTGCAATCCTTGTGGCAGGCATGTCCACGTGTACTGCTGTACTTTAAAGGCGAAGGCAAATTTGTACTGGCACGCCTTTGCCAATGGAATGGACCAGAATCCATTACTTTTTTTTATTAAATATTTTATTGAAAATTTTTGGTCAACCAACACAGTACATTGTGCATCCTTTACACAATATTATAACAACACAAATAACAATGACCTATTTTATAAACAAAAAATGAATAAATAATAAATAACAAAAATGAAAACTAGCCCTAATTGGCAACTGCCTTGTCACAAGTAACACTCTCCAAAAATATAATTTAACAGTCCAATATATAATTATCTGTAGCAACGACCTATACATACTATACAGTATATATTAACAACCCTGAGAGTCCTTCTGGTTCCTCCTCCCCCCCCCCCCACCCCTCCCCCCCCACCCCTCCCCCCCCCCCGATCCTGGGCTGCTGCTGCTGCCTTCTTTTTCCCATTCCGTCTATCTTTCTGCGAGGTATTCGACGAACGGTTGCCACCGCCTGGTGAACCCTTGAGCCGACCCCCTTAGGACGAACTTAATCCGCTCTAGCTTTATAAACCCCGCCATGTCATTTATCCAGGTCTCCACCCCCGGGGGCTTGGCTTCTTTCCACATTAGCAATATCCTGCGCCGGGCTACTAGGGACGCAAAGGCCAAAACATCGGCCTCTCTCGCCTCCTGCACTCCCGGCTCTTGTGCAACCCCAAATATAGCCAACCCCCAGCTTGGTTCGACCCGGACTCCTACTACTTTTGAAAGCACCTTTGTCACCCCCATCCAAAACCCCTGTAGTGCCGGGCATGACCAAAACATATGGGTATGATTCGCTGGGCTTCCCGAGCACCTCGCACACCTATCCTCCACCCCACAAAATTTACTGAGCCGTGCTCCAGTCATATGTGCCCTGTGTAATACCTTAAACTGAATCAGGCTTAGCCTGGCACACGAGGACGACGAGTTTACCCTGCTTAGGGCATCTGCCCACAGCCCCTCCTCGATCTCCTCCCCCAGCTCTTCTTCCCATTTCCCTTTTAGTTCATCTACCATAGTCTCCCCTTCGTCCCTCATTTCCCTATATATATCTGACACCTTACCATCCCCCACCCATGTCTTTGAGATCAC
The DNA here is from genome assembly GCF_047496885.1 of Scyliorhinus torazame. Lineage (NCBI taxonomy): Eukaryota > Metazoa > Chordata > Chondrichthyes > Carcharhiniformes > Scyliorhinidae > Scyliorhinus > Scyliorhinus torazame. The sequence goes on from NC_092715.1 coordinate 79,288,440, forward strand.
TCTGTCCTGCACCTCTTGTGTCGGGAGCTGCGGGAATTCCCTCACCTGTTGCCTCGCAAAAGCCCTCAGTTGCATATACCTGAATGCATTCCCTTGGGGCAACCCATATTTCTCGGTCAGCGCTCCCAGACTCGCGAACTTCCCATCCACAAACAGATCTTTCAGTTGCGTTATTCCTGCTCTTTGCCACATTCCATATCCCCCATCCATTCCCCCCGGGGCAAACCTATGGTTGTTTCTTATCGGGGACCCCCCCAAGGCTCCAGTCTTTCCCCTATGTCGTCTCCACTGTCCCCAAATCTTCAGTGTAGCCACCACCACCGGGCTTGTGGTGTAGTTCCTCGGTGAGAACGGCAATGGGGCTGTCACCATAGCCTGTAGGCTAGTCCCCCTACAGGACGCCCTCTCTAATCTCTTCCACGCCGCTCCCTCCTCCTCTCCCATCCACTTACTCACCATTGAAATATTAGCGGCCCAATAATACTCACTTAGGCTCGGTAGTGCCAGCCCCCCCCACCCCTGCTACGCTGTAAGAATCCCTTCCTCACTCTCGGGGTCTTCCCGGCCCACACAAAACCCATGATGCTCTTTTCAATCCTTTTTAAAAAAGCCTTCGTGATCACCACCGGGAGGCACTGAAACACAAAGAGGAATCTCGGGAGGACCACCATCTTAACCGCCTGCACCCTCCCTGCCATTGACAGGGATACCATATCCCATCTCTTGAAATCCTCCTCCATCTGTTCCACCAACCGCGTTAAATTTAACCTATGCAATGTGCCCCAATTCTTAGCTATCTGGATCCCCAGGTAACGAAAGTCCCTTGTTACCTTCCTCAACGGTAGGTCCTCTATTTCTCTACTCTGCTCCCCTGGATGCACCACAAACAACTCACTCTTCCCCATGTTCAATTTATACCCTGAAAAATCCCCAAACTCCCCAAGTATCCGCATTATTTCTGGCATCCCCTCCGCCGGGTCCGCCACGTATAGTAGCAAATCGTCCGCATACAAAGATACCCGGTGCTCTTCTCCTCCCCTAAGTACTCCCCTCCACTTCTTGGAACCCCTCAACGCTATCGCCAGGGGCTCAATCGCCAGTGCAAACAATAATGGGGACAGAGGGCATCCCTGCCTTGTCCCTCTATGGAGCCGAAAATATGCAGATCCCCGTCCATTCGTGACCACGCTCGCCACTGGGGCCCTATACAACAGCTGCACCCATCTAACATACCCCTCTCCAAAACCAAATCTCCTCAACACCTCCCACAAATAATCCCACTCCACTCTATCAAATGCTTTCTCGGCATCCATCGCCACTACTATCTCCGTTTCTCCCTCTGGTGGGGCCATCATCATTACCCCTAACAACCTCCGTATATTCGTGTTCAGCTGTCTCCCCTTCACAAACCCAGTTTGGTCCTCGTGGACCACCCCCGGGACACATTCCTCTATTCTCATTGCCATTACCTTGGCCAGGACCTTGGCATCTACATTTAGGAGGGAAATAGGTCTATAGGACCCGCATTGTAGCGGGTCCTTTTCCTTTAAGAGAAGCGATATCGTTGCTTCAGACATAGTCGGGGGCAGTTGTCCCCTTTCCTTTGCCTCATTAAAGGTCCTCGTCAGTACCGGGGCGAGCAAGTCCACATATTTTCTATAGAATTCGACTGGGAATCCATCCGGTCCCGGGGCCTTTCCCGCCTGCATGCTCCTAATTCCTTTCACCACTTCTTCTACCTCGATCTGTGCTCCCAGTCCCACCCTTTCCTGCTCTTCCACCTTGGGAAATTCCAGCCGATCCAAAAAGCCCATCATTCTCTCCCTCCCATCCGGGGGTTGCGCTTCATATAATTTTTTATAAAATGTCTTGAACACTCCATTCACTCTCTCCGCTCCCCGCTCCATCTCTCCTTCCTCATCCCTCACTCCCTCTATTTCCCTCGCTTCTCCCCTTTTCCTCAATTGGTGTGCCAGCAACCTGCTCGCCTTCTCCCCATATTCGTACTGTACACCCTGTGCCTTCCTCCATTGTGCCTCTGCAGTGCCTGTAGTCAGCAAGTCAAATTCTACATGTAGCCTTTGCCTTTCCCTGTACAGTCCCTCCTCCGGTGCTTCCGCATATTGTCTGTCCACCCTCAAAAGTTCTTGCAGCAACCGCTCCCGTTCCTTACTCTCCTGCTTCCCTTTATGTGCCCTTATTGATATCAGCTCCCCTCTAACCACCGCCTTCAACGCCTCCCAGACCACTCCCACCTGGACCTCCCCATTATCATTGAGTTCCAAGTACTTTTCAATGCACCCCCTCACCCTTAGACACACACCCTCATCTGCCATTAGTCCCATGTCCATTCTCCAGGGTGGGCGCCCTCCTGTTTCCTCCCCTATCTCCAAGTCCACCCAGTGTGGAGCGTGATCCGAAATGGCTATAGCCGTATACTCCGTTCCCCTCACCTTCGGGATCAATGCCCTACCCAGCACAAAAAAGTCTATTCGCGAGTAGACTTTATGGACATAGGAGAAAAACGAGAACTCCTTACTCCTAGGTCTGCTAAATCTCCACGGGTCTACACCTCCCATCTGCTCCATAAAATCTTTAAGTACCTTGGCTGCTGCCGGCCTCCTTCCAGTCCTGGACTTCGACCTATCCAGCCCTGGTTCCAACACCGTATTAAAATCTCCCCCCATTATCAGCTTTCCCATCTCTAGGTCCGGAATGCGTCCTAGCATCCGCCTCATAAAATTGGCATCATCCCAGTTCGGGGCATATACGTTTACCAAAACCACCGTCTCCCCCTGTAGTTTGCCACTCACCATCACGTATCTGCCCCCGTTATCCGCCACTATAGTCTTTGCCTCGAACATTACCCGCTTCCCCACTAATATAGCCACCCCCCTGTTTTTCGCATCTAGCCCCGAATGGAACACCTGCCCCACCCATCCTTTGCGTAGCCTAACCTGGTCTATCAGTTTCAGGTGCGTTTCCTGTAACATAACCACATCTGCCTTAAGTTTCTTAAGGTGTGCGAGTACCCGTGCCCTCTTTATCGGCCCGTTCAGCCCTCTCACGTTCCACGTGATCAGCCGAGTTGGGGGGCTTCCTACCCCCCCCCCCTTGTCGATTAGCCATCACCTTTTTCCAGCTCCTCACCCGGTTCCCACGCAGCTGTATCTCCCCCAGGCGGTGCCCCCCCGCCCATCCTCTCCCATACCAGCTCCCCCCTCTCCCTAGCAGCAGCAACCCAGTAATTCCCCCCTCCCACCCCCCCCCCCGCTAGATCCCCCGCTAGCGTAATTACTCCCCCCATGTTGCTCCCAGAAGTCAGCAAACTCTGGCTGACCTCGGCTTCCCCCCGTGACCTCGGCTCGCACCGTGCGACGCCCCCTCCTTCCTGCTTCTCTATTCCCGCCATGATTATCATAGCGCGGGAACCAAGCCCGCGCTTCTCCCTTGGCCCCGCCCCCAATGGCCAACGCCCCATCTCCTCCACCTCCCCTCCTCCCCCCATCACCACCTGTGGGAGAGAGAAAAGTTACCACATCGCAGGATTAGTACATAAAACCCCTCTTTGCCCCCCACATTCGCCCCACCACTTTGTTCGAACGTTCTTTTTAATAACCCGCTCATTCCAGTTTTTCTTCCACAATAAAAGTCCACGCTTCATCCGCCGTCTCAAAGTAGTGGTGCCTCCCTCGATATGTGACCCACAGTCTTGCCGGTTGCAGCATTCCAAATTTTATCTTCTTTTTATGAAGCACCGCCTTGGCCCGATTAAAGCTCGCCCTCCTTCTCGCCACCTCCGCACTCCAGTCTTGATAAACGCGGATCACCGCGTTCTCCCATTTACTGCTCCGAGTTTTCTTCGGGGCTCTATCCTTAAAACGGAGGAATCTCACCACTATGGCTCTGGGAATTTCTCCTGCTCTCGGTCCTCGCGCCATCACTCGGTATGCTCCCTCCACCTCCAACGGACCCGCCGGGGCCTCCGCTCCCATTAACGAGTGCAGCATCGTGCTCACATATGCCCCGACGTCTGCTCCCTCCACACCTTCAGGAAGACCAAGAATCCTCAGGTTGTTCCTCCTTGCGTTGTTTTCCAGTGCCTCCAACCTTTCCACACATCGTTTCTGATGTGCCTCCTGCGTCTCCGTCTTCACCACCAGGCCCTGTATATCGTCCTCATTCTCGGCTGCCTTTGCCTTCACGACCCGAAGCTCCCGCTCCTGGGTCTTTTGTTCCTCCTTTAGCCCTTCGATCGCCTGCAGTATCGGGGCCAACAGCTCTTTCTTCATTTCCTTTTTGATCTCTTCCACACAGCATTTCAAGAACTCTTGTTGTTCAGGGCCCCATGTTAAACTGCCACCTTCCGACGCCATCTTGGTTTTTGCTTGCCTTCCTTGCCGCTGTTCTAAAGGATCCACTGCAATCTGGCCACTCTCTCCTCCTTTTTCCATCCGTATCCAGGGGGGATTCCCTTCTGGTTTACCGCACAGTGTTTTTAGCCGTCAAAATTGCCGTTGGGGCTCCTATCAAGAGCCCAAAAGTCCGTTTCACAGGGAGCTGCCGAAACGTGCGACTCAGCTGGTCATCGCCGCACCCGGAAGTCCCAGAATCCATTACTGATGGTCCAAAACCGTGAAGTAGCGGGAATTGAGTCCCTGCTTGAGCATGGTCTCGGGACTTGTTGCTACGGTGGGGGCTGCTGCGGGGGTGACTTTGTTGAGTTCCCGATAGTCAATGGTCAGTCGCCATGATCCATCGGGCTTTCTCACTGGCCAAATCGGGGCATTATTAGTGGAGGCTACTGATCTAAATACGCCCTGCTCTAATAAGCTCTCAATTACTTTTTAGATTTCTCCCTCTGCCTCTAGGGGAAATCCGTACTGTTTGGGGGTCGAGGGTCAGGTCCTGTTATTTGTACGGAGCCAGTCATCCATCCACAGTCGTGCTTGTGGGTCGCGAATGCTGCCCTGTTCTTTTGCAGAACTGCCCTAACCTGCTTGTCCGTACTAAGCGTGGTCGGGTTGAACCAAAATTTGCCTACGCCGCTAATTTTGTTCATGTATTCGCCTATGTTGAGCGTTGCGGGGGCTCTTGCGGATTTCGCCATCTTCCAGACACACTGGTTGACTGGATCGAATGAAAGGTGGTGGGAATTGATGAAATCAATTCCCAGAATGTGTTCTGCTGTGTGGGGCAGGTCTCCTAAAACCACGGGTGTTTGGTGGTGATGGTTCCGAGTTGAATGGGTACAGGGGCTGTGATGTGTCCCTGCTGTGAGTGGCCTGTAAAGCCGCTGAGGGTGATTGTGGCTGTAGTGGGCCACGTGTCCTTTTGAAATAGGGTGGAGGAATTTATGGTGGTGCGGGACCCTCCTGTGTCCCAGAGAAATTCGATAGGCTGTCCCCGAATTTTCGCTGCAACGACCGGTCCTCCGGACCTATCCCAAAGGGTGTCGCAGACCCAACTGGGGGAGCCCGTACACCGTCAGTCCGTTCCGGTCAAGTCTGTCTGATCCGAATGGGCGCTAACTCTATGTATGGGCTCTGTCTTTTTCTTAATCAGAGTGCCTGTCTGTTGGGCTCTCTGTGGCTTTTTCGGGGCATTGCACTCTTTCGCGAAATGTCCCAACTGTCCACAGTTGTAACAGTCCTATGACTTGGGTGGGGGGCTGTTCTTTCCCTCATTTACCCATGAGGGGTTCTGGTGTGTTTTTACTGCCTGCATGTCTGCGGCGGCCTGCTTTTCCTCGCTATTTTTAACGGTGGGCTTGCTCTGAACCGATTGCTCCCAAATGCGGGACAATCTTTTCACTACCCACTTCTCTTTATGGGCCTCCTCTGAGGGATCATAACTCGTACAGGCTTTCTGCCCTGTATCTGTGGCATGGGAGATAAGGGTGTGGGTCCATTTGGCCATGTTGTCTGGGGACAAATGGGCACGGTCTACGTCTCCAAAGACTGCTACGAAGTGAATCCAAGGCGTCCAGCGAACGCTGTGGGGTGCTCAGATTTCTTATGCCTGCATTTATTGAGGCCCTCTACGGGGTCACCCCGGTTATATCCGATCGCATCCAGGATTGCGGTATGCATTTCTGCAAGTGTGCCTCCTCCTACGTTCTGTGGGTCGGGAAGGGCTGCTGCTACCGACGGATCTAAACTTAAAACCATGAGCTTTACATGCTCTGTCTCATCCAGGCCGTACATGTTCGCCTGATGTTTAACTGTGGCAAAGAACTGGTGGGGGTCTGAGGCAGGGAGGAACGGTGTGATCTTCTCGCACGCGTCCTGTAATTGGGTCACTGTTAAGGGGGTGGAATATAGATATTCCGCATCGTCCGATGAGGCTGTGCGGTGGGTGGTTACAGGGTTCATTGGAACTTGTACTATCTGCTGTGTGGGGGGTTGGGGTGCTTTTCTCTTTTGGGGCTTTCCCTGCGCACATGTTCCCTGAACATATCTCTGCGCTGTTTCGTGTAACTCTTCCCAATCAGGGCCGTCTTCCTGGTCTAACTTTTCTACAAAGGTGTCCTGAAAACCTTTTTGAACAGAAAGCAGCGATTGCAGCTCTGCAATCTGCTTCCGGCACTTTGCGTGATCTAAGGTGCTTTGTCTCTGTTCTGTGGTGGCAACATGGAGTGCTCTTAATGCTGCCTTGAGATCATTACACTGTTTCTGTAATGTCTCTACCTGTTTTTCTGTCTCTTCTCTTACCACGACTGCACGTTGCGTGTCCTGATAGGCCTTTTCATATTGCAACTGGAAACTGCTTAAATGCGCCAGACAAGACTGGTGACCCTGTTTGGCATCAGCCACCTCTCCATCTTTTGCTGCCAATTTCCTCCTTAATTCTAAATTCTCTTTTTCAACTTCGCTTACATCGACTTTACTCATCCGATGAATGCCCTCAACTTCTTTGCGGAGCGTCTTGACGACCTCCTCTGTGCCTCACAATTGTGCCAAACAGGACACGATTGCCATCGGCTTGCGAGCTTTTCCCAAGCTCTTTTCGTGTGTCTCGCTCAGGTTCTCCCACCAAGTATGGTACTTCCAGGACCTGATTCCTCATTATCGCAGAAATCATTCCACAGGGGCCATCCTTTGCCCTTGAGATATTTCCGGATTTCCTCCTCCCAAATGGGACACTGTCCCACTCTACTGCTGCTGGTCACTGCGACCGCAAATTCCTCAGGGTTCATGAGGCGCTGCATTGCCTGCATTGCCATCTTTCCTATCCGACTGTTTCTTCTAAATTTGGAACAGGGGGCTAAGGCGATGTTGTAAATGCGGGTACGGCTTTCGCTACTTTCCGAAAATACAGACTTCCGACAGTTTTGACGCAACAAAAATCTATCAGTTTTACCTTATAGCCCTGTTAGTTACGCATGCAGACACACACTTCCGAATTATGGGTATTGATCAGAACTGCTTGAACACTTGTGGTTTTCTGTTTCAAATTGGGTTTCTAATTCAAATTTCTTGGGTTCTCCTGGAGTGGTTTTCCACTTCTAGATCGGGTCCCACCAGAGTCGCCAAATCATGTTGCTAACTTTCTCCTTGGTTCAATTGCTCTGTTTTATTACCTTTGCTCTCGAGTCGCCAGGTACCTTTATGATGCCACCACGAGGTTCAAGTCCGAGTAATGATCAATAACCCAGTACACCGATTAGTAAGATTCAAATCAAAGCACATTTATTATACACAGTAATCGCTACGCATGCACAAATTCTACGTCTAAGCTACTTCTATAACTAACAGGCTTATACTTAACTTCGGACTGGCCCACCAGGTCTGGGGAACAAACGGCCTTTCGTTCGGGTTCTGAGTCTGCGGGATTCGAAGTTGGTACGGATTGGTAGCTAGGAGCGCCTATCTCATAGCGAGCGTTGAATTAAGACTTACTTCTTTCGGTGGTCACTGCACCGGTCACGGTCAATGTTGGTTTGTGTTGCTGGGTGACCCGGGCAGGACGCAGAGGTGAAGAGAGTGATTTGAACTTGGGGCTTATCTCTTATAGTCCCCAGGGGTTCCCACCTTTCAGGACGCACCCTGTACCTGGTCCCAAGTGATTGGACCTTGTCCCAATCGCTTGGTTCGATTTTCTCCAATACTGGAGCGGTTCCCTGATCGATGGGCGGTCTTGAGGTGCTCGTTCACCTCCTTTGTGTTGGCTCCTGCTGGCGCCGAGGAGTCTGGCTTTGCTTTGTGTGTCGAAAATGTTACTTATAGTTCCCGGGGATTGCTCATCAGTAAGCAGATGGCTGTTACTTTGTTATGCTGATTGTCGCTGGTATCGATGTTGTCTGGCCTTTTCAGAGGTAAATACACAGCAAACCTGCAGCTGCTGGTTTCTGTCTATGTTGGCTGACTTTCCCATCAGCCTTTGCCATTCGCCATTTTAAATCGGGAGTTGGCCAATTTAGGTGGCTACAGGAGGAACTTCCCGTAATAGTTTGTGAGGCCGAGAAAAGAACGAAGATGCAAAGTGTCTGTTGGGCGGGGGCCTGTTGAATCGTGCGCACCTTCTCTGTGACGGGGTGTAAACCTTCGCGGTCCACCCGATAACCCAGGTAAACTACTTCCTTCACCTGAAAGACGCACTTTGTGCGACGTAAACGGACTCCAGCCTCCGAAAGGCGTCTAAGGACAGCCTCCAGATTTTCCAATTGTTCCTGCTCTGACGTCCCTGTGATCAAAACGTCAGCTAAGTAGACAGCGACACGCGGTAAACCTCTCAAAATGCCCTCCATAACACGTTGAAAAATAGCGCAGGCAGAGGATACTCCAAAGGGCAAACGTGTATATTCATGCAGGCACCGGTGTGTATTAATCATTACAAATGGTCGGGAGGCAGGGTCCAGCTCCAACTGTAGGTAGGCGTGACTCATATCTAATTTTGTGAACGAGTGTCCACCTGGAAGCTTTGCATAGAGATCCTGTATGCGAGGCATTGGATATCGGTCGAGTCGGGAAGCCGTATTCACTGTAAGTTTATAGTCGCCGCACAAGCGAACTGTGGCATCTGGCTTCATTATAGGTACAATTGGTGCTGCCCAGTCAGCAAAACGGACGGGCCTGATAATACCCAAAGTTTCCAAATGAGTGAGCTCCCCTTCTACCTTCTCGAGCAAGGCGTAAGGCACCGGGCGCGCCCGGAAATAGCGCGGCGTGGCTCCTTGTTCGACTTGGATACAGGCTACGGCCCCTTTTATTTTCCCCAAACCGGGCTGGAATACATCTGGGTATCGTCCTAGCACCTCAGTCAACCCTCCAGAACCTGTTTGGAGGATGTGCTGCCACTGCAAGCGCAAATGGCGCAACCAGTCCCGACCCAACAGGCTGGTCCCATGGCCGCGCACCACGATAAGTGGTAAACGCCCCTCCTGGCGTCCATAAACAACAGGGGTCATTGTAGTTCCTGCAATGTCCAATGGTTCCCCCAAGTAGGTGGCCAACCTGGCCTGTGTGTCGGTTAATGTAAGGATCTGTATAAGACCATAAGACATAGGAGTTGAAGTAAGGCCATTCGGCCCATCGAGTCCACTCCACCATTCAATCATGGCTGATTTCAACTCCATTTACCCGCTCTCTCTCCATAGCCCTTAATTCCTCGAGAAATCAAGAATTTATCAACTTCTGTCTTAAAGACACTCAACGTCCCGGCCTCCACCGCCCTCTGTGGCAATGAATTCCACAGACCCACCACTCTCTGGCTGAAGAAATTTCTCCTCATCTCTGTTCTAAAGTGACTCCCTTTTATTCTAAGGCTGTGCCCCCGGGTCCTAGTCTCCCCTGTTAATGGAAACAACTTCCCTACATCCACCCTATCTAAGCCATTCATTATCTTGTAAGTTTCTATTAGATCTCCCCTCAACCTCCTAAACTCCAATGAATATAATCCCAGGATCCTCAGACGTTCATCGTATGTTAGGCCTACCATTCCTGGGATCATCCGTGTGAATCTCCGCTGGACCCGCTCCAGTGCCAGTATGTTCTTCCTGAGGTGTGGGGCCCAAAATTGCTCACAGTATTCTAAATGGGGCCTAACTAATGCTTTATAAAGCTTCAGAAGTACATCCCTGCTTTTATATTCCAAGCCTCTTGAGATGAATGACAACATTGCATTTGCTTTCTTAATTACGGACTCAACCTGCAAGTTTACCTTCAGAGAATCCTGGACTAGGACTCCCAAGTCCCTTTGCACTTCAGCATTATGAATTTTGTCACCGTTTAGAAAATAGTCCACGCCTCTATTTTTTCCAAAGTGCAAGACCTCGCACTTGCCCACGTTGAATTTCATCAGCCATTTCTTGGACCACTCTCCTAAACTGTCTAAATCTTTCTGAAGCCTCCCCACCTCCTCCATACTACCTGCCCCTCCACCTATCTTTGTATCATCGGCTAACTTAGCCAGAATGCCCTCAGTCCTGTCATCTAGATCGTTAATATATAAAGAGAACAGCTGTGGCCCCAACACTGAACCCTGCGGCTCACCACTCGTCACCGGTTGCCATTCCGTATACCCTGCTTGATGCGGTCGAATGTCCTCTGGGCGATCACGGAGACCGCTGCGCCAGTGTCCAACTCCATCTCGAGCGGGTGACCATTGACCCGTACTGTCACCTTACTGGGGGCCACACGGGGAGCTGCCACACAATGCAGCTGCAGGCAGTCGTCCTCCGTCTCCACGTCCTCAGGAGTAGTCGCCGTAGGTTCATCCACATGGAAGGTACGGCCCCTGAGCTGGTCCCAGTTTCCGTCGGAACGACGGTGCCTCTGGATCCCCCAGGACCGGCGTCCGCGACGGGGTCGGCGCCTACAAGTCTGACACGAACATGGCTCCTCATCCATTGCTTCTGGAGAAGGCTCCCTTCGGGGAGGAATGTCCGACGGCCACTGACGTCGATCCGGACGTCGTCTCGCCCAAGGTACCGCAGGAGTGGTTTCGGATGGAAGGGGTTGCGCCCCAAGGCATGCACTCCCATTCCCTGTATCTCCTGCACTCCTCGTTCTGCGCTCTCTCGGGACAATACTATTTGAAAGGCCTGTTGAAAAGTCAATGTTAGCTGAGCTAACAACTTTCTCTGGGTGGCCGCATTGTTAATACTGCAAACCAAACGGTCGCGTAACATTTCTGACAAGGTCTCACCATAGTCACAGTACTCCTCAATCCTGCGTAGCCTAGATAGAAAGTCGGCAAGGGATTCTCCTGGGGTCCTCTCAGCAGTATTAAACCGGTAATGTTGGACTATCGTGGACGGGGTTGGATTAAAATGCTACCCCACTAAATTCACAAGTTCATCAAACGTTTTGGTGTCTGGCGCAGCTGGGGACGTAAAGCTCCTAATCACCCCAAACGTGTGCGGGCCGCAGGCGGTGAGCAATATGACCACCTGGCACTCGTTTTCGGTGACATTGTTTGCCCGGAAATAGTAATGCATCCGTTGTGCATACTGGTTCCAGCTTTCCAGCGCAGCATCAAAAACATCCAAACGTCCGTACAGAGGCATGGTGTAATAGAAAACAACTTCCAACCTGTATCCAACAAAAATCCAGGGAGGTGGCTTCAGCAGTGTAGACAGCTATTCACTTTAACCCTCGTCGCCAGTTTTGTGAGGGCCACAAAGAATCCAGCACGAGTTTCAAGGATACAAAGAAATAGCATTTATTTACAATAACATATATATACACGATGTGGAGATGCCGGCGTTGGACTGGGGTGAGCACAGTACGAAGTCTTACAACACCAGGTTAAAGTCCAACAGGTTTGTTTCGATGTCACTAGCTTTCGGAGCGCTGCTCCTTCCTCAGGTGAATGAAGAGGTATGTTCCAGAAACATATATATAGACAAATTCAAAGATGCCAAACAATGCTTGGAATGCGACCATTAGCAGGTGATTAAATCTTTACAGATCCAAAGATGGGGTAACCCCAGGTTAAAGAGGTGTGAATTGTGTCAAGCCAGGACAGTTGGTAGGATTTCGCAGGCCAGATGGTGGGGGATGAATGTAATGCGACATGATTCTGAATGGACCTGGGATTCATGTTGCATTCCATTCATCCCCCACCATCTGGCCTGCAAAATCCTACCAACTGTCCTGTCTTGACACAATTCACACCTCTTTAACCTGGGGTTACCCCATCTCTGGATCTGTAAAGACTTGATCACCTGCTAATGGTCGCATTCCAAGCATTGTTTGGCATCTTTGAATTTGTCTATATATATATGTTTCTGGAACATACCTCTTCATTCACCTGAGGAAGGAGCAGCGCTCCGAAAGCTAGTGACATCGAAACAAACCTGTTGGACTTTAACCTGGTGTTGTAAGACTTCGTACTATACACACAACAGCAGCAGCAGCAGCAGCAGCAGCAGCAGCAGCAGCAGCAGCAGCAGCAGCAGCAGCAGCAGCAGCAGCAGCAGCAGCAGCAGCAGCAGCAGCAGCAGCAGCAGCAATCTCGCTTGCCGCTTACTACTTCCTGTTGGTTCCAAACTGGCCAGCTTTATTTATACAGGGAGTCTGCTGATGATTTCTCCACCCCCCTCATTGGGGAAGCTTATACTCCCACAGGATTGTGGGATTGTCATTAGCCCCCAGCCAATGGTAAGCAGGTAGGTTATAACACAAGGGCAGTTACTGCTGGGCAGGAAGTGGGTTCCCGATGTCAGGAAATGGCCCAGCTTCTGATCCTCACCTTGAAGATGAAACTCCAGGCCTAAGAACCAGTTTGTGTGCTCGGTTGATAAAAATTTCAAGTTTGATACAAGTCGAAATGGAGTGCCTGAATAGCTATCCATAAGCTAAACTCATTCTGAATTATATGGCTGCCTCCATGGCTTCTTCAGCTTGGATTGCAACTTTGGCGTTCTTTTTTTGTTCTCCATGCACTGCCTGTCGTTATGTGTAGCCTTCTGCAAGCAATTATAAAAGCACACATGTTAGAAAGAGGAATGAAAGAGAAGGTGCATGCCACAGAAGTGCCCAGGCCAACAGCCAACCTTTTTTTAAAGACTGTGCATGATTCTTTGTGTTGGTGTATTTGGTGCTTGTCCTTGGCACATTTACTTGGCACAAGTTAATGCTGTGATACAACAACATATGATGTCCAGGAACAACATGAAGTATGCCTTTGTATAGTGCAAGGTTAATGCATCAGGTTTGGAGTTTACTGCAGGAAAGTTAAATTGTAAGCAAACATTGTAAAATTAAGCACACTTAATCTTGCCAACTTTGTGTAGCCTAGCCAACTTCTTTTTAAAAAATAGTCACAACAACTTGTGTTAATAGATTTATAATAATAATAATTTAATAATAATTTAAAGATTTGTATATGGGAACCTCCATTAAAGACAATACATAAATGCAAGTTGCTTTTCCACTACTCTTCTAAGAAGTAGAAATATGTAAGAACAGCTGTGCAATTGTGGCCACTCTGGTTAAAATTCCTCCAGACACTTTTTAGCGTACTAGTTAATACAATTGTTTAAAAATATGTGTAAGTTGTCAATCTGTTTCAAAACTAAAGGCTTTTAATTAGTGGACGACTCATGGAGCTTACAACAACGGTTGGTGTAGGAAACTTCAGTTGTCATGCTGCACCAATTAAAAAGTTCTTGTGGGAGGGACTTCATTGGGAGAACCTGCATCTGAGGCTTGAGGTTTTACTCCCGAGTCGAGGAAATTCCCAACTCCACAAACAAAGCTCAGGAGAAAGTGTCCCAGTGTCAATTGTGTAAAATGTTAGATAGATGTAAAGATCTATCCAACGGTTAGGTATGGTGGTTGACGGAAAAATAACATTTCTAATGGTGTATTGTCAGTTGCCATGCATAGTAAGGAATGGTTTGCGTTTAATTATGGAGCATGTCAAAGCAGTAAACATATCCAAACTTAATTTTGTCAATGTTTTCTACTACGTGGTACCTCATAGGTTCGTCATGCTTCGCTCTTTCTTCACTCACTACCTTGCACTGTAAAATATCTCCTCGGATTTGATGTGAGGCAGAGGAATTTTTACTGCTTCTGGGCATTTACCAGCTCCATAATTAATGATTGTTGTAAGAAAAGTTGAGAGAGGCCTAAACTGACTTTCCCTTGAGATTTCTTTCCCTTCTCTCTTCCTGTACCTGACCCCCCCACCCCGTACCCCCAGCCCGTCCCCCCAGCCCGTCCCCCCAGCCCGTCCCCCCAGCCAATTCCTGTAGCCAGCATCTCCTTGGTGGTTTGATTGTGATTAGTATTTAATGCTCAGCTGAATTGTGAACCACCATGATTATAGGAGCCACCAACATGAGCACTGTATTGGTTCAGGGAGAAAAGCCACCACCATCGTAGTGATAGACAATAAATGTGGTCTTGCCAATGCTATGGCTGTCTTTCTTATATAACCAATTCCACATTATGCCAGCAGCAAAGTCTCAAATGCTAACTTTGTGGTTGTTCAGTACTCTTGGTATCCATATGTATATGTAGAAAGCTTTAATAAGCTTTAGAGAATCCATCTAAAATTGCCTTCTCTTCCTAATCTATATGCCACACATTGGTGACATTATTTACAAATATTAGGTCAGGTTTTACCCGTATACTGATGCGCAGCTATATTGCTTCACTGTTTATTTTGATCTTTTAATTACCCCTGTACTATAAAACTGTCTGGCCCAGATTTTATTCCCAAGTCACGTCTATAGATTCAGGACTTTTCCCAGGTTCCAATGTGCCCAGAAGTTGGGATTTTCATTTCATGGTGGGAGGTGAAGTGGTGGTGGACTAGATTTCAAGTTGGGCCTGTTGTCCTGGAACAACTGCTGAGCCTGCCAGACGCAGAGGTAAGCTGAACAGAAGGGCCTTGGTGCACCGGCACTATGTGAGAGATTGAAAAACAACAGCCCCTATTGCCCTCGTGCCTCACCCTTGGCATACACTCTCCATTTCCCTTCCATGCCAACCCATGACAGCTCATTCTCCAGTACCCACCCCATACCCTCCATGTTACGTTTACCCTTGTACCCAACCCCGACAGCCCCTCATTCCCCAGTACCAACCCATGCCTCAACCTCATTTCAATCGCTCTTTATAACTCCTATACCAACTTATGCCAACCCAAGGCCCCCACCCACCACTCTTTTCCCTTACCCCCTCCATGCCAACTCACCGACCATCCACCCTGGATAAATCTCAGAAACCATGCTGACATAAAATAACACATCCATTGATGATCCCAGCATTTAAAAACACTGACAAAAGAAAATATTCAAATACATGGAAACTCCTTCAACTCTTATGAGACCAAACATTTCACTTCAATACTTAATTTATTTAAAAAATGAACATCTCCACTCTATAACCACTTGGATCTGTCAGTCATTGAATTTACAGTGCAGGTGGTCATTCGGACCATCGAGTCTGCCCTGGCCCTTGGAAAGAGCGCCCTACTTAAGCCCACGCCTCCACCCTATCCCTGTGACCCAGTAACCTCACCTAACATTTTGGACTCTTAAGAGGCAATTTGGCATGTCCAATCCACCTAACCTGCACATCTTTGGACTGTGGGAGGAAACCGGAGCATCCGGAGGAAACCCATGCAGACGCAGGGAGAAAGTGCAAACTCCACACAGACAGTCATCCAAGGCCGGAATTGAACCCGAGTCCCTGGAGCTGTGTGACAGCAGTGCTAAACACTGTGCTGCCGTGCAGTCACTTAATAGGCACCCCACTGTGATAGCGTTAAGTTGTAAAAACAGTCATGCAAAATAAAACTTATAATGACTACCTTCAAGCTTATGTCAACAGACAGAGGTACATAGCCAGCATTGATTTTTTTCAAGCCTGGAGAGGTAAATTCCCTGACAGCTACAACAATTCGAATGAGCTTGCTGTTCTTTGACAGCTCAAGCAATGATATGACAGCTTGACAGTTCCTTGACAGCACTGACAATGCTTTGACAGAACTGACAGTTCTTTGAAATTTTGACACTTCTTTGACAGCATTGCACCTTTAAAAACTCAGGGATAGCTATTCACTAATTCATTCCCCATGATAAAGCTTTGACAAATCTAGAATTGACCTGTCTGGTTTGAATTTGAACAAAAGCTAGAAGCAATGACTCTGCCAATCAGAGTTCACTTTGCCTACCAATCAGAGTTCACTTGCCAACTAATGAGAATTCTCTTACCAACCAATCAGCAATCTCTTCTCATGCAGTATAAATTGTTGTTCCCTTACTGTTGGTAATCTTGAGATCTGTCCGGATGAGTGCAAGATGAAAAACTTAGACAGCATGTTTCTTTTCTCAGCAATGGCCACAATAAGTGTTTGTTCGGGAAGGAGAGATTATAGGTGCTGAAGCAGTGGTGAATACATTTGGCAGTAGTGTATTGGTTTTGTCTTGACATGGAGGAAGAATTTTTAAAGGATTTCTCTGATAGTAATTTGGAAAATTGGTTTCAATGAATTAGAATGGAATATTGATATGGCATTTGGGCCGGGAGTGCCATTCGCAGGTGTTGGGGACGGTTTCTGGGAGGGGGGAGTGCATGGAGACCCCATCATAGTGAGCTGGGGGTTGGAGGGCGTCGGGGATCGGGGTTCATGCTTGCGGCTCCAGAGATCGGGAATCTCGATCTCTTGCTACACTGAGGAGTTCCGGTGAGCGGAGCTCCTCAGTGCAGAAAACGGGGCTATGTGCGGCTACAGCCATGCATTTCCCACTGAGGCCCCCTATATAACTGGGGGCGGGTTAAATAGCAGGGTGTTTCTCGGCACTGCGCCACCGGGAAACACGCAGCTAAACGTGCTCACTATTGGACTTTGTTCCCATTTAGTTAAATCGGCCCATTGTTATTCACCAGCAGGAATTTAAATTCTGGCTACGGCTTGCAGGCTTAATCCTCATTTTCTGTTGATTTGATGTATTGGTACAGGGCTGTCAAAATGCTCTGGTTGCAATTTTGGTATTGGTGAAGCAGTAGTCCAGTGCTGTTTTGCCTCTTGATGAATGAAACATAAGAACAAGAATAGGCCATTCAGCCCCTCGAGCCTGTCCTGCCATTCAATGAGATCATGTGATCTGTGACCTAACTCATATACCTGACTTTGGCTCATATCCTTTAAAATCTTTGCTTAACAAATATCTATCTATCTCAGATTTTAAAATAACAACTGATCTAGCTTCAACTGCTGTTTGTGGGAGAGAGATCCACACCTCTATACTCCTTGTGTGAAGAAGTGCTCCCAAACATCTCTCCTGAATGTACTGGCCCTAATTTTTAGACTAGAATGGGAGGCAGCTACAGTGCCATTTGGCTGCATAAAGGTATACAAATACTAAAGTCGCCTTATGTTCCGAGGCAGCAGTGAAGAAAAATCGAAGGTCTTCCAGAAGGAAAACTTCCTCCGGGTGCTCCGGTTTCCTCCCACAGTCCAAAGATGTGCG
Source organism: Scyliorhinus torazame (assembly GCF_047496885.1). NCBI lineage: Eukaryota > Metazoa > Chordata > Chondrichthyes > Carcharhiniformes > Scyliorhinidae > Scyliorhinus > Scyliorhinus torazame. The sequence continues at coordinate 79,305,874 of NC_092715.1, forward strand.
GGTTAGGTGAATTGGCCAATGATAAATTGCCCTTAATGTCCAAATTGCCCTTGGTGTTGGGTGGAGGTGTTGAGTTTGGGTAGGGTGCTCTTTCCAAGAGCTGGTGCAGACTCGGGGGGCCGAATGGCCTCCTTCTGCACTGTAAATTCAATGATAATCTGTGATTAATCTAGGACAAAGGTTCGGCACAACATCGTGGGCCGAAGGGCCTGTTCTGTGCTGTATTTTCTATGTTCTATGTTCCTCGGATGTGTATGTGGTACCAGTTGACTGGAGGATTGCAAATATGACACCTGTGTTTAAAAAGGGGTAAAGGAATAAACCTGGCAAATACAGGCCAGTAAACCGATTGGCGGTGGGAAAATCTTTAGAGATCATAATTTGGGACACAATTAATTGACATTTAGAAAAGAATGGGCTAATAAATGGGAAAGTCAGCATGGGTTTGTCAAAGGCAATTTGTGTTTGACTAACTTGATGAGCTTAGTTTGGTTGATGAAGGTGTATGGACCTTCAAAACTTGTTTATACAGTACCACATAATAGATATGTTTGCAAAACTAAAACCCATGGAATTAAGGGGACAGTGGCGGTGTGGCTACAAAATAAGAGCCTGGGACATTTTCTTACTTTAAAGGCATTCTATAAATATTTGTTGTGACTGACAGAGAGGCAAAAATTAGAGAGTAGCGGTGAACAGTTGTTGCTCCTGGTTTTTCTCAGTGTTTGATACAGCAGGACATAGATAGGTTGGAGACTTGGGCAGAGAAATGGCAAATGGAGTTTAATCGAGACAAATGTGAGGTAATGCATTTTGGTAGGGAAATATACTGTAAATGGCAAAACTCTTAGGAATATAGAAAGTCAGAGAGATCTGGGTGTGCAGGTCCACAGATCTTTGAAGGTGGCAATACAAGTGGACAAGGTAGTCAAGAAAGCATACGGAATGCTTGCCTTCATTGGACTGGGCATCGAGTATAAAAACTGGCAAGTCATGCTATAATTGTATAGAACCTTTGTAAAGCCGTACTTGGAATATTGCGCATAATTCTGGTCGCCATACTACCAGAAGGATGTGGAGGCTTTGGAGAGGGTGCAGAAGAGGTTTACCAGGATGTTGCCTGGTCTAGAGTGTGATAGCTATGTGGAGAGGCTGAATAGACTCAGACTGTTTTCATTAGAAAGACGGAGGTTGAGGGGTGACCTGATAGAGGTCTACAAGATTATGAGGGGCATGGATAGAGTGGACTGGAATCTAATGTTTGTGTTGAGGCCCAGGTGGCAGGGTTGTACCTGAGCCATCATCCGCATGGACTGGTGGTGGGACCTCTTCACCTGAAATCTTGCCATTTAGAACCAATTAACAGCCAACAGGTGGGGGAACCAGCCAATTAGGCTGGCAGAAAGGAGGCACTGCTTACAAATTACTGGGAAGGTGCAATTTTCGAAGGGCATTCTTTCAGGTAGGTTACAGATATAAGGTCCATCAAAAGGGGTAATGCTGAAGGCAGTGTCCCTGGAGGTGTTTGTGCAGGTTGTGAGGGAACTGACAGGAGGAAGAGTCCAGTAAGCCTCATGAAGGCTCAGGCACTCAAAAGTACTCGAGCCACAGCCGTCTCATACAATGGAGCAAATTAGCAGCAGTACATCAATTTCAGGCATAGGGAGAGCATCATGTAGAAGCAGCCACAAGCAAATGCATAGATGTACTGACTAGGACTTGGAGTTTCAAGGAGTGATGACTCTTTGTTCAATGCAGCAGTCTTACATGCATGATGAGAATTAAAGGTTTTGTCATTGACAGTTTAACAACTAGCTCTGCACCTGACCAGATGTGGATGCAATTAGCTGGATATTGTGTAAAGTCTCTTCTGTACCCGTGTTGACTGAAGGTGTTAGCATGTTGTGATGGCACAGCAAGTGAGATGTTATGGGTGTTTGATGAAAGGAGAACAAAGTCGTCTTGGGGAGAGAACTTCATCTTTTAGTGGCCTGTTGTACCGTAACCCAAGAGACGCATGAGCCGAGGAGAGAGTCGCGAGCCTCCCTGGCATACATGTTACAGCCTGCTGACCAGATCCATGAAATAGCACTTCCATTAGCTGCCAGTTATTGAGATGCCTCAAGCTTATCTTCCTCTGAAGAGGTGGTGACTCACTCATTGTGCTCCTCTTGCTCCAGCACTATTTCACTCTGGAATGCTATGTTGTGCATAGCATAGTAGATGGTAATGATGCTGGATGCGCTTGCGGGGCATATTGCAGGGCTCCTCAAAGATTTATAGAGGCACTAACCTTATCTTCAAAAGGCCAATGACCTGCTCTACAGTGGCTTTCGTAGTGACATAGCAATAGCTGTATGTACCCTCTGTTTGTTTATTGAAGTTGAGCACAGATGTCAGCAGCCATATCCTCCATAGATTGTCTTCAATTTGTTCATGGGATATGACCATTTCAGGATAGGCCATCATTTGTTTCATGTCTAATTGTCTTTGAGAACGGTTGTTCCCTGGGTGCAACCGCAAAAGCATTCAGGTGACCAGAGGAGCTGAGGTACACGGGACTGTCTAAGGATGAATGCATTGTGGCATCTTCCCAGAATCCTTGCGGACCACATCTGGCATTTGTGGACGACTTGAATATTGAGTAAATGGAACCCTTTCCTGTTCACAAAGGCACCTGGCTGCTCTGAGGGAACCTTGATGGCTTTGTGAATAAATTTGATCGCCCCCTGCACCTGACGGAATCCAGCCTTGGCCCTGAAGCCAACTGCCTTCTGGTCCTAACCTACCTAATCAATGGTAAACCTGACGTATTGGCCAGCCCAATAGTATATGGCATACATCACCTCCTTTATGCTGCGCTGTGCACTGACTCAGAAATTCCACATATATCTCCAGAAGGTCTCTTGGACGAAGCCCAGGTAAAAAGGTTGAGCACCACCATCACCTTCACTGTCCAAAGATTTTGCAAAGGCCCCAACTCCTGCTCCTTCATTCTGCACCTGCCTGGAGAGATAAGCCTTCAGGCACATTGATATTCAGATATCTCTAAGAAGCTGAGCCTCTGATGGTGTACCGTTTAAGCTGGATAGCACTTTCTGTGACCATATTGCGCTCTTTCCCCTCTGCAACCTTCTTATCTTTGCCTCATTGTTTCCTCAAGTCACAAACTTTCTGGCTGTTACAAAGCCCCTCCATGTGGCTGAATCCTCACTGGAGGAATCAAACTCTGATTCAAAATTCAGACCTCGTTGGCAAACAAACCTACACGGAGATGAGCACCTAGTCCTGCCTTCAGTCACTGCAGTGGGCCTGCAGATGGCCTTCAATCAGGCCATCAGGCCTCCCTGCGGTGACTCCAAACATTTTTGCTCTCACTTCTTTGCCACACGCCCTGCCTGCTTCAATATGCAGCTGTCGGCAATGTGTCGCCAGCCACCACTGGCCTGCTGATGAAAAAATGAGCTACTAACACGTCATGTAACATAATAAGAACATAAGCGAAGAGCAGGCAATTCCGCACCTCGAGCCTGCTCTGCGATTCATCTTGATCTCATCTAGACCTCATCTCTACCTTCCGGCCCGCTCCCCTTAACTTTGATCCTGCTACTCATTAAAAATCCATCTATCTCCATTTTAAACGTTTTAGTGTTTCGGCATTCACTGCATTCTGGGATAGAGAATTAACCCTTTGAGTAAAGGAATTCCGCCACATTTCAGTTTTAAATCTGCCATCCCGTAGCCTAAAACTATGGCCTCTTGTTCTAGACTGTTCAACAAGGGGAAACCTCCACTCTATTTCTGTCAATCTCCTTTAGCATCTTATATACCTCAATTAGATCTCCTCTCATTCTTCTAAACCCCAGCGAGTATCGGCCTAAACTGTTCAATCTCTCTTTATAAGTCAAGTCCATGGAATCAATTGAATGAATCTCTGTATCCCTTGCAAAATCCAAAATCACATGGAAATATCGCTGTCAATTAGTTGATCAGCAGCCTTAATTAGCACTTGTTGTGCCGTTCACTGTATGGCTGATGAGTCTGGCCGCCACCATCTGAGATATTTGTCTAGAAACAGGAGGTCATCAGGCATCCATCCTGATGCAGCATTTCACCAGCTACCTGCCATGCCCCACTCCGCATCAGCTTACAATCCTGCTCCTGCAGGTTGTTAAAATTATGCCGCTTGATTTTAACTTGCTCTAAAAGATATCGACCTGGATTCGCTGCCCCACGACGCTGGCAACGTGAATTGCGATCGGGCGGAGAATTGGGAGTTCAGATGCCTGGACCGCTCTGGTGGGGTTCTCCAATATAGCCGTAGGAGGCTCTCACACATCATGGTTGCCTGCTGCGTCCTGCACAACATTGTGCAGCAGAGGGAGGGACATGTTGGAGAAGGAAGAAGAATGCCAGGCCTCATCTGTTGGGATTGATGGCCAGGACGACCAGGGCATGGAACCAGCAGGCACAGCAAGCCGCCGAATGTGTGCGCCAGGTCCACCGCACACGGGACAACCTTGTGCCTTATGTTTGAGAGTTTGCCGACTAGGGGGCCTGGCCACCGACATCTCCGCCACCCTGTCCACCTCTCCATATCCGCCCCCCCCCAATGCTCCGAGGATCCTACCAGCATTACTGTTGGGTGTTGGCCTTGGGTTGGTAGTCTCAGCGGGTCTTGCCCACGGGATAGAGGGTAATGAAGATTATCTGTGAGATGAGCTCTACTGCTCCTCATCGTTTGACAAAGTTAACTCCTGCCTTTGGGATTGTCTCCCCAGTTCAAACCTGCATGTGTGTTGGTCATTCCATCTCACAGGCCCATATATCCTCTGGGGGTTTGGGGGTGAGGTTGGTGGTAATGGGGATGGTGAGTGTTGATGGGTCATTCATTAAACTGTCCTACATGGCGCCATCAAACTTCTGGCCCTGTTCTCTGCGCTTCTGAGTGTGACCCCAGGTGGAATTTCCTGGGGCCTTGGCCCATGCCATCCTCCAACACTCACACCCGATAACATCAACTTCCACTCCCCCACCCTATCCCTCGCACCCTTCAGACAGATGATTGAGGCAGGCCGCAAATTTGGTGCAAAGGTGTTCAATTGTGACTACTTACAGTATTGTGTCCTGACCCCTACCTCTAACCGATATGCTGCATCTATAGAACATAGAACATAGAACATTACAGCTCAGTACAGGCCCTTCGGCCCTCCATGTTGCGCCGACCTGTGAAACCACTCTAAAGCTCATCTACACTATTCCCTTATCGTCCATATGTCTATCCAATGACCATTTGAATGCCCTTAGTGTTGGTGAGTCCACCACTGCTGCAGGCAGAGCATTCAACGTCCTTACTACTCTCTGAGTTAGGAACCGACCTCTGACATCTGTACTATATCTATCTCCCCTCAATTTAAAGCTATGTCCCCTCGTGCTAGACATCACCATCCGAGGAAAAAGGCTCTCACTGTCCACCCTATCCAATCCTCTGATCATCTTGTATGCCTCAATTAAGTCACCTATTAGCCTTCTTGTCTCTAACGAAAACAGCCTGAAGTCCCTCAGCCTTTCCTCATAAGATCTTCCCTCCATACCAGGCAACATTCTGGTAAATCTCCTCTGCACCCTTTCCAATGCTTCCACATCCTTCCTATAATGCGGCGACCAGAATTGCACGCAATACTCCAAATGCGGCCGCACCAGAGTTTTGTACAGCTGCAACATGACCTCATGGCTCCGAAACTCAATCCCTCTACCAATAAAAGCTAACACACCGTACGCCATCTTAACAACCCTTGCAACCTTCAGGGATTCATGTACATGGACACTGAGATCTCTCTGCTCATCCACACTGCCAAGAATCTTACCATTAGCCCAGTACTCTGTCTTCCTGTTATTCCTTCCAAAATGAATCACCTCACACTTTTCTGCATTAAACTTCATTTGCCACCTCTCAGCCCAGCGCTGCAGCTTATCTATGTTCCTCTGTAACTTGTAACGTCCTTCCGCACTGTCCACAACTCCACCGACTTTAATGTCATCTGCAAATTTACTCATCCATCCTTCTATGCCCTCCTCCAGGTCATTTATAAAATGACAAACAGTAGTGGCCCCAAAACAGATCCTTGTGGTACACCACTAGTAACTGGACTCCAGTCTGAACATTTCCCATCAACCACCACCCTTTGTCTTCTTCCAGCTAGCCAATTTCTGATCCAAACTGCTAAATCACCCTGAATCCCATGCGTTCGTATTTTCTGCAGTAGCCGACCGTGGGGAACCTTATCAAACGCTTTACTGAAATCCATATACTCCATATCAACTGCTTTACCCTCATCCACCTGTTTGGTCGCCTTCTCAAAGAACTCAATAAGGCTTGTGAGGCACGACCTACCCTTCACAAAAGCGTGTTGACTATCTCTAATCAAATTATTCCTTTTCAGATGATTATACATCCCATCTCTAATAAACCTTTCCAAGATTTTGCCCACAACAGACGTAAGGCTCACTGGTCTATAGTTACCGGGGTTGTCGCTACTCCCCTTCTTGAACAAGGGGACAACATTTGCTATCCTCCAGTCTTCTGGCACTATTCCTGTAGACAAAGATGACTTAAAGATCAAAGCCAAAGGCTCAGCAATCTCCTCCCTAGCTTCCCAGAGAATCCTAGGATAAATCCCATCCGGCCCAGGGGACTTATCTATTTCACACTTTCCAGAATTGCTAACACCTCCTCCTTATGAACCTCAAGCCCTTCTAGTCTAGTAGCCTGAATCTCAGTATTCTCCTCGACAATATTGTCTTTTTTCTGTGTGAATACTGATGAAAAATATTCATTTAGCATCTCTCATATCTCCTCGGACTCCATGCACAACTTCCCACTACTGTCCTTGACTGGCCCTCTGTGCCAACTTAACTGTTGTCTAACTTTCTGAACTTATGTGGCCGACCGTTCCTTTTGTGTGTTACCCCAGGCAGTACATCAGACATGTAGGCGGCCAGCTATGTATTTCGTCCTCTCACCTGAGATGCTTTTGGCAGCCACCCCCTGGAGGACCTGGACCTGGATGGGCCCGGCTGACTTTGGGGTGTCACAGGTGATGAGGTGCCACCCTGTTCTGTTCGTTGCCCATCAGGTGCGCCAGTGTCAGATGGGAAGGGGGCAGCGTGGGGGGGGGGGGGGGGGGGAGAGGGGGGGAGAGAGATGTGCCGAAGCACTTTGGTTTTCCAGCACCTCCCCAGCAGGTGGAACTGGCACTGGCCCCATCACTTAGTCCTCCTTCGGGTTGCTTGATGACGCTATGGGCTAGAGTGAGCTCCGGAGACTCCACCGTCACCTGGTGCTGTGAGTCCTGGAGGCCTGCTCTTGTCTCAACCATGGTCTCGATGCCCTTAGCCGTAGAGCACAGATACTGGGACGCATCATAGAATTTACAGTGCAGAAGGAGGCCATTCGGCCTATCGAGTCTGCACCAGCTCTTGGAAAGAACACCCTACCCAAGGTCAACACCTCCACCCTATCCCCATAACCCAGTAACCCCACCCAACACTAAGGGCAATTTCGGACACTAAGGGCAATTTATCATGGCCAATCCACCTAACCTGCACATCTTTGGACTGTGGGAGGAAACCGGAGCACCCAGAGGAAACTCACGCACACAGGGGGAGGATGTGCAGACTCCGCACAGACAGTGACCCAAGCTGGAATCGAACCTGGGACCCTGGAGCTGTAAAGCAATTACATAGAACATAGAACACACAGTGCAGAAGGAGGCCATTCGGCCCATCGAGTCCCCACCGGCTCTTGGAAAGAGCACCCCACCCAAGGTCAACACCTCCACCCCCATCTCCATAACCCAGTAACCCCACCCAACACTAAGGGCAATTTTGGACACTAAGGGCAATTTATCATGGCCAATCCACCTAACCTGCACATCTTTGGCCTGTGGGAGGAAACCGGGGCACCCGGAGGAAACCACGCACACACGGGGAGGATGTGCAGACTCCGCACAGGCAGTGACTCAAGCCGGAACCGAACCTGGGACCCTGGAGCTGTGACGCAATTGTGCTATCCACAATGCTACCGTGCTGCCCTCAGTGAGTGTGACATCCCTCAGTGAGTGTGACATGTCCCTTTCCACCTCAGTTGTGTCCATCTGTGACTAGCCCAGGTTAGTCAGCACCCAGCCAATGCTCTGGATGTCCTCAGCCTTTACCCTTTGTGACAGGGCCAAGCTCTTGAGTTCCACAGCAATGTCCATGTGAGCCTGGTACATGGCTGCCTGTGATGGGCTCCCCTGTCCTGAGCTTCAACCATCAATCGCAAAATGTGCGTCTGGACGGCTTGACCCATGGCTGTGACCTTCTCACCCAAAGCTTCCACTGCGGACGTCACCCATTCGGTGTTGGCCTGATTGTCGGCATGATATCCTGCATCTGAAGGTGGTTGGACTCCTCCAACTGCACCTGCAGGTGCTGGAAGGTAGCTGGCACCCCATCCTGTAGACCCTGGCTCTTCATCTGCTGCTCCACCATTGATGGTATCATTCTTTCCAGAAGCACAATACATGTCTGGACTAGAGATAAATCCTGGGACTGGGCAGCTCTCAGACTGCCCACTTCTCAGGAGTTCCTACCTCCACCTGACATGCGCACCAGAGAGCGTTCCAGGAGCCACTTCACTAATATGCCCCACCGAGGTCATAGTCTCTGGGATGGTGGAGGATGCAGATGAATGCAGTGCCAAAAGTTCAGTGTTGTCCCTGGACATCCTCCGGGGCATGCTGTGGTTGTGGCCGGGGTCAATGGAGCCCAGACAGGCTGGCCTCGTCCGATGGTGATCCTGCAAGTCAAAGACCAGACACATGGTGAGATCTCGGGAAGGACTGGTGTGGAGGAGAGGGGTGACTCACTTGCTATAGGGACATCACTATGTATTAGAGGCTCACTTAGTTGTCCCATGCCAACCTCCTTCTGGGAGATAGCCCTCTCCTCCACCTCCCCAGCTAGCTCCATCACGCTCTGCTTGGCTGCTGTGAGAACTCTTAAGTTCCGGGGGTTCCCCTACGGTCTTCTTCCACTCGTGGAAATTCTGGGCCATCTTGTCATGAGGGAAAGATGATGGACATTGTGAAACGCTTGGACTGAGTTACATGGAGGTGTCTAGCTGGTGGCCTGTGTGGGCAAGGGGACAACACAGGTGTTGGGTTTGGTGCAGGGTGGGAAATAAGGGGGATGCAGGCAGATGGGTATTGATTGGTCTCTAGGGGAATTGGGGGGTTATGAGGAGTGAAGGACGGTAGTGAGACCAGGGTCACAAAGGTGGTGAATCCCCCTAGCTGGCCGAAGGAGGCCGTCATTCTTCTTTCGGCACTACCTGCCAGTCTGCCTGGATAGGCCCACGGCGCTCCGCCTCTGCCACATCCATCAGGCCCTGTTGACATCGGCAGGCGGTAACCTCCTGCTCACCTTAAAGAATAGGGTGTCCTGCCTCTCCTCCACCTTATCCAGCATCCGATCGAGCTTCGCATCGGTGAACCGGGGGGTCTGCTCTCCTCGGTCATCTTCTTGGCTGGAATGAGTGTGTGTGGGGAGTGGAGTGCTGATAAGCAGCTCCAGCGCGTCACGCTCTCCAGAGCCTAATCCAGCCCCAGCAAATCCGATGGATGTGCGAAAGAGAATTGCACTAGATTCACATGGGCAGAGTGCTGGCCCATTTGCATATCCTGAATTGCTGAGGAACTACCGCCCCCAAAGGGAATGCGAAACACACACAATTCAGCCCCAGGGTCAAAACTTCGGGCTGGATTTTTCCACCCCACCCACTGCAAGAACACCATGGGTGAGACGAAAAACCCATTGACCTTGGGCAGGAATCTTCAGTCACCGGGCAAATGCGGCCGGAGAATCCCACCCTTAGTCTCTCAGTTGGAGAATTCCGCTCATAGTCTACATCTTGGAGCAGCAACGATGCTGGGTGCATTTCCTCTGCACACAAAGATTCACCCAACCCAATGCACAAAACGGGGGTGCCTCTCCGAGCCCCGCGCCGGGCCGGCGAATCGGCGCGCCACGACGCCGGTACGCTATTCTCCGATCGCCTACCGATCGGGGCCTACCGATTGGCGGGCCGGCCTCTTCCCCCCCCCCCCCCCCGGCCTCCTTTCCTGCAGGGCGGCCCCTGAACACCGACGCCATGTTGAGTCTGGGCCAGCGTGCTGAAGAAGTCCCCCGCGCATGGGCAGGTTGGCGCGGCACCCATTTGGCGCCGGGAAGGGAGGCTGGAGCGGCGTGAACCGCTCCAGCGCCATTCTGGCCCTCTGTGGGGGACAGAATCGGTCGTCCCCGTGCCCGTTTCACGACGGCGCAAACACTTCGTCTCCATTTTGGAGAATCGCCCCCAACGATTCTCCCAACCCAATTCTGCAGTCTTTCAATCCCGCTGTTGAAGAATTCTGTTGGAGCTAAGTAGAGACGGGGAAGAGAAAATATGCCCCCTTTTATGGTGCTCGGTGTGCTATAAAGGGCAGTCTTTTAATGAATGTTAGTAAATGGATGGGTTAGTGCATGGATAGGTCGGTAGATGGGTGAAAGGGGTAACTGGGTGACTAGGTGAGTGGGTAGCTGGGGAGATAGGTGTGGGTAGTCAGCTCGGGTGATCAGAGGGTGGTCGGCTTGGGGGTTGTCGGGCCTGGTGTGGGGAGTAGACAGGTGGACAGGGAGTAGTCAGGTCAGGAGTAGTTTTGTGTGGGGGGCGTTAGGGGCTCAAGTGGTAGTCAGGTGCTTGTATTGGTATTTGGGTCTGGTTGGGGGGTTAGTTGGGGTTGGAGGTCAGGATGGATGGATGGGGAGTCTGGTATGTGGAGCAGTTGGATGATGGGAGGTCATGGGGGTGGGGGTAGGCTTTTGAGATACCCAGGTGTTAGACCAGATATTGACATCACTTACAGAAATTTAACATTTTCTCTTGAAGGTTATCATGAATTGTTCTCCCCAATTTCAATGTGGAACCGAGTTTCATTTGAAGTCTGTCGCAGGATTGTCTAAATTGAATGAGACCTAGGAGTATCGAAGTAAAAAAATGGAGCCATTTTGTTTCTCTGCCATGCTTGTGACATGAACCTTGTAACTAATTTGCAGTGTTTATAAAGTGGTGCATCTTTGCAGTAGTTTGTGAGGGTCAAAGTTTCCAAGCTCTTCGTCATCAAACAGTAGTTCAACGTAGTCACATTGATGCTTCATTTAAGAGTAAATTGTTTGCATGACTTGTCATCAGTGCATGACTTGTCATCAGTGCATAACGTGACAACCAAAAATAGTTAAATGACCTCATATATGACCTTGGCTAGTTCTCATATCCGTCCTGTGCAACAGCAGAAGATTTTCTTAAACAAGTTACTTCAGTTCAGAAAATAATCAAGGCGAACTTTAAAAAAATATATTTTTTTAATTTAAGTTTTGCAAAGTTTTTCATAATAAATAGTAATAATCCTAACACAGCAAAATAGAGTGAACATTAACATAGTGCAAAAAGAGAATATACAATAGCAATTGACTAGACGTGACCCCATGCGCCTCAGTCTTCCCACACCCTCCCAACGGAGCACTCACCCCCACTCCCCTACGGGTCGCTGCTGCTGCTGACGTTTTAATTTTCCCTGAGAAGCCATCGGACGGTATTATGCCCCCGTTCAGCAGCAGCAGCTCTGTACACTTGGCAAAATTATTTGCACACATAAGTAGGCATCTGTTCGTGGTGTTGTCGTCCCTTGCTTCTCCCAGACGGAGTTCGCTGCCGTTGTCGTCTCGTTCCGCTTCTACGCAGCCCCCCCCCCCCCCCCCCCCCCCCCCCCCTGTGGCTCGCCTTTCCTTCCTCTTAGATTTAGCTGTCGCCCCCCCCCCCCTCCCGGTCTATCTCTCCCTCTCATGCTTTGGCTACTCTCCCATGTTTCTTGGCTACCTGGCTATTCTTCTGCTTGTTTGTTGGCCACAGACAGGTCTCTGAACAATTGGGAGAATGGCTCCCATGTTCTGTGGAAGCCGTCGTCTGACCCTCGGATGGCGAATTTGATTTTCTCCATTTGGAGAGATTATGAGAGGTCGGACAGCCAGTCTGCAGCTTTGGGTGGTGCTGCTGACCGCCAGCCGAACAGGATTCTGCGGCGGGCGATCAGGGAGGCAAAGGCAAGGGCGTTCACCCGCCTCCCCAGGAATAGATCTGGCTGATCTGAAACCCTGAAGACCGCCACTTTCGGGCATGGCTCCACCCTCACCCCAACACCTTGGACATTGCCTCTAAGAAGGCTGTCCAGTACGCCACAAGTCTGGGGCAGGACCAGAACATGTGGGCGTGGTTGGCTGGGCCTCCTTGGCACCGCTCACATCTGTCCTCCACCTCCGGGAAGAACCTACTCATACGAGTTCTTGTTAAGTGGGCTCTATGTACCACTTTTAGTTGCGTCAGGCTGAGCCTTGCGCACGTGGAGGTGGAGTTGACCCTATGCAATGCTTCGCTCCAGAGTCCCCACCCTATTTCGATCCCCAGGTCCTCCTCCCACTTCATTCTCGTTGCGTCCAGTACGGTGTCGGCCCCTTCTACCAGTCGGTCATACATGTCACTACAGTTTCCTTTATCTAGTATGCTTGTGTCCAGTAACTCTTCCAGTAGTGTCTGTCGTGGTGGTTATGGGTATGTCCCTGTCTCCTTTCGTAGGAAGTTTTTTAGTTGCAGGTACCTTAGGTCGTTCCCCTGGCTAGCTGGAATTTCTCTGTCAGTTCGCCCAGTGTTGCGATCCTGCCGTCCGTGTATAGGTCCCTGACTGTCAGTGTCCTTCTGTCCTGTCCCCACCTTTTGAAGGTGGTGTCAGTCAGTGCTGGTGTGAACCTATGGTCATTGCAGATGGGAGCTTTACCCGACATTCTGGTCAGGCCAAATTGTTGCCGTAGTTGGTTCCAGGACTGGAGGGTGGCTATTACCACCGGGTTACTGGAGTGTTTTTTGGGTGGGGATGGGAGCGCCACCGTGGCGAGGGCCCGGAGGGAGGTCCCCATGCAGGAGGCCTCTTCCACGCACGCCCACTCGGCTTCTGGCTCCTTGATCCATCCCCTTACTCGCTCGGCCGTCGCCGCCCAGTGGTAGAATTGTAGGTTTGGGAGGGCATGCCCCCCCCGGATTTTGTTTTTTGTAAGACCTTCTTTGGGATCCTAGCATTCCTCCCCCCCCTGCATATGAACGCCATGATTAGTTTGTCTAGTGCTTTGAGAAAGGCCTTGGGGATGTAGATTGGGATGGATCTGAATAGGAAGAGGTACCTGGGCAGCACGTTCATTTTGATCGTCTGGACTCTCCCCGCGAGGGACAGTGGGAGTGTGTTCCATCTTTGCAGGTCCTTTTTTACTTCCTCTGTCAGACTGGTAAAGTTCCATTTGTGGATCCCTTTCCAGTCATGGGCTATTTGGATCCCCAGGTAGTGGAATTTGAGTCGGGCTTGTTTAAATGGCAGTCCCGTTAGGGCTGCCCCACCTACTTGTGGGTGTACCGGGAAGATCTCGCTTTTGCTCATGTTGAGTTTGTAGCTCGAGAAGGCGCCAAACTCTTTCAGCAGCGCGATGATTCCGTCCATGCTGCTCTGTGGATCCGAGATGTAGAGGAGCAGGTCATCTGCATAGAGTGAGACTCTGTGCTCTCTGCCGCCCCTTTGGATCCCCCTCCAGCTTTTTGCTGCTCTGAGCGCGATTGCTAGTGGTTCGATCGCTGGAGCGAACAGCAGCGGGGACAGTGGGCATCCTTGTCTGGTGCACCTGTGCAGCTGGAAGTATCGGGAGTTGGTATTGTTGGTCCGTACGTTCGCCATGGGAGCGTTGTATAGGAGCTTTACCCAGGAGGTGAACCCTGTTCCAAGCCGGAACCGCTCCAGTACCTCTATGAGGTGTTTCCATTCGACTCTGTCGAAGGCCTTTTCTGCACCTCGGGAGACGATCACCTCTGGTGTTCTCTCCCAGGAGAGGGTCATTATCACATTCAGCAGGCGCCTGATGTTTGAGGTAAGCTGTCTACCTTTGACAAAGCCCGCTGGTCCTCTGCGACCACCTCAGGTTCACAGATTTTGGCCAGTATTTTGGCGTCTGCATTCAGCAGTGAGATGGGTCTGTATGACCCACATTCCGTTGGGTCTTTGCCTTTCTTAGGTATCAGCGAGATTGAGGCCTGTGCTAACGTGGGCGGCAGTGTGCCCCTCGCTAGCGAGTCTGTGAACATCTCCCGCAGGTGCAGGGCCAGTGCTGTCGCAAATATTTTGTAGAAGTCCTCCGGGAACCCGTCGGGTCCCGGTGCCTTCCCCAACTGCATGGAGCTAATGCTGTCCATGATCTCTCCCAGTGCTAGTGGTGCTTCCAAACCCCGTTTTTTGCCCTCCCCCACGACTGGAATGTCCAGTCCATCAAGGAACCGTTTCATCCCAGACTCCCCCATTGGGGGCTCTGAGGTGTACAGCCCTTGGTAGAATGCCTTAAAGGTTTTGTTGCTCATTTCTGGTTCTGTTTCTAGCGTGCCTCTGGTATCCCTGATTTGTGCAATTTCTCTGGTGGCTGCCTGCTTTCTCAGCTGGTGTGCCAACAGGCGGCTGGCTTTGTCTCCGTGTTCGTATAGGGTCCCACTTGCCTGGCGCAGTTGGTGCACTGCTTTCCTGGAGGAGAGCAGGTCAAAGTTCCTTTGTAGCTCTTTCCTCTCCGCCAGGAGCTCTACGGTCGGGGTCTCGGAGTATTTACGGTCTACCTCCAGTATGGAGTCGACCAGCTGCTGCCTCGTCACCCTTTCCTCCCTATCTCTTTGCGCTTTGAAAGCAATGATTTCCCCTCTTAGTACGGCCTTTAGTGCTTCCCAGAACTTGGAGGGTGAGACCTCCCCGTTCTGGTTGTTCTCTGTGTACTCTGCAATGGCCCGTGATAACCTTTCATTGACGGCCTTGTCCGCTAGTAGGGCGACGTCCAACCTCCATGTGGGGCGTTGGGCCCTGCCCGTCTCCAGCCTCACGTCCATGTAGTGTGGAGCGTGGTCTGATATCACAATTGCGGAGTATTCCACCTGGTCTATCCCCGGAAGCACCGTTTTCCCTACCACAAAGAAGTCAATTCTGGTGTATACGTTGTGTACTGGGGAGAAGAAGGAGAATTCCTTCTCCCCGGGTGGGCAAACCTCCAGGGGTCCACCGCTCCCATCTGCTCCATAAAGTGACCGAGTTCCCTTGCCATGCTTGAGGTTTTCCCCGTTTTGGGGTTTCATCTGTCTGTCTTTGGGTCCTGTACACAGTTGAAGTCCCCCCCCCATGATTAGTCGATGCGTCGCTATGTCAGGGATTTCTGCCATGGTCTTCTTGATGAAGCTCGTGTTGTCCCAGTTGGGTGCGTACACGTTAACTAGTACTACAGGTGCCCCATCCAGGGCCCCGCTGACCATGATATACCGTCTCCCTGGGTCCGTAGCCGTCTTTGTCGCCCTAAACATCGTCCTCTTGCCGATCAATATCGCCACCCCCCCTGGCCCTTGTTCCACAGCAGGAATGGTAGGTTTGTCCCACCCAGCCCTTTCTTACCCGCAGTCTGTCCTGCTCTCTCAGGTGTGTCTCTTGGAGGAAGACTATGTCGGCCCTCATATTTCTTAGGTGGGTGAGGACTTTGGATCTCTTCACTGGGCCGTTGAGTCCCCTTACGTTCCAGGTGACTATCCTGGTGGGGGGCTTCTGCCCCCTCGCTCCTGTGGGATTAACCATACTTACCTGGTGGACGCGCCCCTGCCCTCCGGGGTTTCCCTTTGTTAGGGGGCCGTCCAGGATGGCCGCTGTCATTGCTCTCTCCATGCGGTCAGGTCCCTGCGCTCCAGGGTTTCCCTTTGTCCCGCGGGCACCTGACATGGCCGCCCACTGTGCGTCCACCATGCGGGTAGTCCCCTGCACTCTGGGGTCTCCCTTCGCCCAGAGACCGTACTGGGTGGGTGCTTGCAGCGATTCCTTGTTTCGAGCCCTTGGTTGTGACACTTTGTAGCCCAATTCCTTTTCTAGCCGTGTTTGTCCCTCCTTCCCTGTGTCTCCTTCCCTGTGCCCCCCCCCCCTCCCGGTTACTCCCCTTTCCCCCTCTCCCTTGTACCCCTCCTTTGTCCCTCTTTCCCCTGTTCCTGTCCCAGCTTGCTCTCCCGTCTCTGTTGAATGGTCCCCCCACCTCCAGCCTGGCGCCTTCCCCCCTGTTGGGGGCGCGCTGCGGCCCTGCTTCGTTGCATGCCCCCGGCGCTAGCTTTCCCGCTAGTACGGTGGCCCCCCTCTCGGGAGTTACTGTCTCGCTTCTCCCCTGCCCGGCCTCTACGGTTTTCTGCCCGCTCTTCCCCTATCCTACCCTGCACACCTCTTGCTTGCTCTCCCTTCTCCGCTACTCTCGTTTCCTCGTGCTGGGGCCTGGCCTCCCACCTGAAGCGGTCCCTCGGGCAGTGGTCTGTTCTTAGTTCAGGGTGCGCTCGCCGTGGCGGGGGGGGGTGCCTGGCGTTGCCTCACCCCTCCCCTCCCCCCCCTCGGCATGTTGTTGCCCCCTGCCAGGGGCCCCTCATTTCTACCTTCGCTGGTGGTTTTCCAGCCTGTGTTCCTCGACAAACTTGTTTGCTTCAGCAGGGGCTGTAAAGAAGTATTCTCTTTCTTGGTATGTGACCCAGAGTTTCGCTGGGTACAGCATACCAAAACGCACGTTGCTCTTGTGAAGAGCTGCTTTCGCTCTATTAAACTCGGCCCGTCTCCTGGCTAGGTCTGCCCCAATGTCCTCGTAAATTCTAATGGCATGTCCTTCCCATTTGCAGGTTCTGTTTTTCCTGGCCCAGCGTAGGATTGTTTCCCTATCTTGGTACCGGTGCAGTTTAGCTATAACTGCTATCGGGTGTTCCCCTGCTTTGGGCTTCGGGCGCAGCAACCGGTGTGCTCTGTCCATTTCTGGTGGGCTGGGAAAGGTTTTCTTCCCCACTAAGTTGCCCAGCATCTCGGCCACGTATGCCGTGGGGTTTCTACCCCCAATCCCCTCTGGTAAGCCCACTATCCTGACATTTTGCCTCCTCGAGCGGTTTTCCTGGTCGTCCACTCTGCCCTTCAGGCTCCCTGTGTTGTGCCCAGTCTCGCCACCTCCCTCTCCAGGGCCGTGATCCAGTCGCTCACGTCAGTCTCTGCTTTCTCCAGCTCCTTGATGGTCGCCTCTTGGGCTTCCAGTTTCTTCCCTTGGGCGTCCAATTTCTCCTCTGCTCTGCCCAGGGCCTGCTGCACCTCCGCCAGGGCCTTGGCCATTGCTGCCTGCACTGCGGCCTCTATGTCTGCCCTAGCCTCTGCCTTGTTTACCTGCTGATGTTCCCTCAGCGCATCGGCAAAGGCTGCCTTCCAGTTCCAACCTGGCCCCGGGGGAGACTGCACCTGTCTGCCCAGCTCTTTTTGATGCTGCGATACTTCCGTTCTGCCGCTTTGCTCTCTGATTGGTGTGGTGGTATGTATTAGGGGTAATACGGTACACCACGTGTCGACAGGCTATTGGTGGAGGGTTGCCAGGTCCTGATAGGATCTGCCACCTACTGGACTCCACCCAGAAATGCCGGTATAAGAACCTAGTTTTTCCCTCCATTTCCCTCAGCAGTTGCATTCTGTAACTACGCTGCTGGGGATAAAGTTCTGCTTAATAAAGCCTTCAATTGACATTACCTCAACCTGCCTCGCGTCATATTGACGGTGCTACAATTGGCTCGTCTGAACTAGCTCGCCCATTGCCCCGTCTGCCTTTGGTGCCCCTTCTCCCTCTGCTTTGGTTCCCTTCTGGCATTTTTCCCCCCCTCCCCCCCCCCCCCCCGTCTTATTTATTTATTTATTTTCTCCCCCTTCCCTTTTTCTTCTCCCCTCCCTTCTCTCCTTCACCACTTTATTTTTCCCTCTTTTATAAAATTTTTCTCAGGTGAACTTATTTTGGGTGAGAAGAAGAAAAGTGCAAACAGATTTTTTTTTTTAAGGTTTAAAAGTTTTCTTTTCAGAGTTTTGTTTTTGCAAAAGTTCTTTTTTCCTTCCTTTTCCCTCACTCACCCAGGTCGAGAGAGAGAGAGAGTGGCTTCTGGTCCAGAGTCCCTCTTTGTTCCTGCCCCGTGGTGGTCGCCGCCGGGGGTGGGGGGGGTGGAAATCGGTCGGACGATCCCCGCTTCGTTCCCCGCTGCTGTCCCCGCTGCTCAGTCCGGGCCGCCGCTCGTCGCACCCTGCGCTCTCCTGCTGGGGGGTGGGGGGGGGTCGGTCGGTCGCTCCTCCGTTCCTTCCTCCCTGCAGGTTTTTGCTGCGACCGCTCCGCTCACGAACGCCCCTCAAGGCGAACTTAACCTTTTCTAGACTGAGAAAGCTCACCATGTCTGGTAGCCATACTTCGGTCTTCGGGTGCCTTGAGTCCCTCCATGCCAACAGTATTCGTCGCCGGGCTACCAGGGAAGCAAAGGCCAAGACGTCGGCCTCCTTCTCCTCCTGGACACCCGGGTCCTCCAACACCCCAAAGATTGTCACCTCAGGGCTCATTACCACCCCAGTTTTCAAAACCTGGGACATGATGTCTGCGAATCCCTGCCAGTACCCCCTGAGTTTAGGGCACGACCAGAACATGTGCACGTGATTAGCCGGCCCACACTTGTCCTCCAGCTCGAAGAATTTACTCATCCGTGCCACCGTCATGTGGGCCCGGTGCACGACCTTAAACTGGATCAGACTGAGCCTGGCGCATGTTGCGGTCGAGTTTACTCTGCTCAGAACTTCTGCCCAAATACCGTCCTCCATCTCCCCCCCTGAGCTCCTCTTCCCACTTAAGCTTCAGGTCCTCAGTCTGTGTATCCTCTGCTCCCATTAGGTCTTTGTAAATATCTGAGACTCTACCCTCACCTACCTCTCCCCGAGAAACTACCCTGTCCTGCCTCCCCTTTGGCGGGAGGCGTGGGAAGGACGGCACCAGCCTCCGCACGAAATCCCGCACCTGCAAGTATCTAAAGTCATTCCCTCCCGCCAGCCCAAACGTCTCCTCCAACGCCCTCATGCTCAGGAAGCTCCCTTCCAAGAACAGATCACCCACCCTCGCAATCCCCGGCCTCCACCACAGTCGATACCCACCGTCCATGTTCCCCGGGGCAAATCGGTGATTGCCGCAGATTGGGGTCCACACCGATGCTCTCACTTCCCCTATATGCCTCCACTGGCCCCAGATCCGAAGAGCCGTTGCCACTATAGGGCTGGTGGAGTACCGCGCCGGCGGGAGCGACAGAGGTGCCGTAACCAGGGCTGCCAAATTGATGCCCCTGCACGAAGCAGCCTCCATCTGCTCCCAAACCGACCCCAAACCCACCATCCATTTCCTTATCATCGCTATGTTGGCCGCCCAGTAGTAGTTGCTGACGTTTGACAATGCCAGCCCCCGTTCCCCTCTGTTCCTTTCGAGCATCACCTTCCTCACCCGCTGGGACTTGCCCGCCCAGACGAATCCCAGGATAATTTTATTCAGCCTCTTAAAGAAGGACCTCGGGATGAAAATGGGGAGACACTGAAATATGAACAAGAATCTCAGGAGAATCGTCACCTTAACAGTCTGCACCCTCCCTGCTAGTGACAGCGAGAGCGCATCCCAAGTCTGAACCTCGTTCCACCAGTCGGGACAGGTTGAGCTTATGCAACTTGCCCCAGTCCCGTGCCACCTATATCCCCAAGTATCTGAAGCTTTCTCCTACCAGCCTGAACGGCAACCCCTTCAGCCTACTCTCCTGCCCCCTCGCCTGAATTACGAGCAACTCGCTCTTAGCACCGTTCAATTTATATCCTGAAAATCGGCCAAATTCCCTCAGGGTTTCCATATCGTCCATCCCCCATTGGGTCCGATATGTATAACAGCAGGTCATCCGCGTATAACGAGACTTTATGTTCCACTCCCCCCAGGACCAGCCCTTTCCAGTCCCTTGAAGCTCTCAGAGCAATTGCAAGGGGCTCTATGGCCAGCGCGAACAGCAGTGGGGAGAGAGGGCAACCCTGTCTTGTCCCATGCTGCAGTCTGAAATAATCTGATGTCGCCCTGTTCGTCCTTCCACTAGCCTCTGGGGCCTGATATAACAGTCTAACCAAGTCAATGAACCCTCCCCGAACCAAACCGTCCCAGCACCTCCCACAGATAGTCCCACTTGACCCGGTCAAAAGCCTTTTCCGCATCCATAGCTACCACTACCTCTGCCTCCCTGCTCTCCGGGGCATCATAATCACATTAAGCAGCCTTCTTAGATTGGCCACCAGTTGCCTACCTTTTACGAACCCGGTTTGGTCCTCCGCAATTACGTTCGGTACACAGTCCTCAATTCTAGTCGCCAAGATCTTGGCCAGTAATTTAGCGTCTATGTTGATCAAAGAGATCGGCCTGTAAGACCCACAAGCCTCCGGGTCTTTATCCTGTTTCAGAATAAGCGAAATAGTGGCCTGCGGCATCGTCGGGGGTAGAACCCCTCTGTCTCTTGCCTCGTTAAAAACCCTGACCAGAGGGCAGCACTGTGGTGCAGTGGTAGAACTGCAGTCTCACGGCGCCGAGGTCCCAGGTTCGATCCCGGCTCTGGGTCACTGTCCGTGTGGAGTTTGCACATTCTCCCCGTGTCTGCGTGGGTTTCACCCCCACAACCCAAAGATGTGCAAGGCAGGTAGATTGAACATGCTAAATTGCCCCCTTAATTGGAAAACATGAATTGGGTACTCTAAATTGAAATAAATAAATAACCCTGACCAGCACCGGCCCCACTATCTCGGCAAACTTTTTATAAAATTCCACCGGATACCCATCCGGCCCTGGGGCTTTACCCGATTGCATGACCTTCAGGCCCCCAATACCTCTTCGATCCTGACCAGGGCCCCCAGTTCGTCTACCACCCCCCTACCCACTCTTGGGAAGGTCAGTCCGTCCAGGAATCGCCTCATCCCCTCCGGTCCCCTGGAGGGTTCCGAAGTGTACAGCTTACTATAAAAGTCCCTAAACACCTTGTTCAGCCCTGCCGGGTCCCCCACCAGATTTCCCTCCCCATCCGCTATCCTTCCCATCTCCCTAGCCTCTTCTCTCTTCCTTAGTTGTTGCGTGAGCATTCTGCTGGCCTTCTCTCCATGCTCATATATCGCACCTTTTGCCTTTCTAAGCTGCTCTACGGCCTTGCCTGCAGTCAGCACCCCAAACTCAGCCTGCAGCCTCTGTCGTTTCCTGAGTAACTCTGGCCTCGGGGACGCCGCGTAGCTCCTGTCCATCCGTAAAATTTCCTTAACCAGTCGGTCCCTTTCTGCCCTATCTGTCCTGTCCCTATGAGCTCGGATTGAGATCAGCTCCCCTCTCACCACTGCCTTCAGTGCCTCCCAGAACACTGCTGCTGAGACTTCTTCAGTATCGTTCACCTGCAGGTAATTCTGCATGCATCTCCTGAGTCTCTCACACACCGCCTAGTCCGCTAGCAATTCAACTTCCAGCCTCCATTGTGGGCGCTGAAAGCTATCCTTACATATCTGTAGATCTACCCAGTGCGTAGCATGGTCCGATATGGCAATTGCCAAATATTCTGCCCCCACCATCCCGGCCAGCAAGTCCCTGCTCATGACAAAGAAATCAATTCGGGAATACACCTTGTGTACGTGGGAGTAGTACGAAAACGTCCTCGCCGACGGCCGGCTAATTCTCCACAGATCAGCTCCCCCCATTTGCTCCATGAACCCTCTCAGTTCCTTTGCCATCGCTGGCAACCTGCCCGTTTTTGAATACGACCAATCCAGGCTCGGGTCCAGGACTGTGTTAAAGTCCCCACCCATGATCAGATTGCACGAGTCCAAGTCGGGGATCTTCCCTAGCAGCCTCCTGATAAAATCCACATCATCCCAATTAGGGGCATACACACTAACCAAGACTACTCTCACCCCTTCGAGCTTACCCCTAACCATAACAAATCTGCCGCCCCCATCTGCAACTGTACCGTCCGCCTCAAATTGAACCCTTTTATTAATCAGGATCGAAACCCCCCTAGTCTTAGTGTCGAGCCCCGAATGAAAGACCTGACTAACCCAGCCCTTCCTGAGCCTAACCTGGGTCGTCATTCTCCGACCCCCCGCCGGATCGGAGAATGGCTGTTGGCCGCCGTGAATCCCGCCCCCGCCGAAGTCTCCGGTACCGGAGATTGGGCGGGGGCGGGAATCGGGCCGTGCCGGTTGGCGGGACCTCCCGCTCAATTCTCCGGCCCGGATGGGCCGAAGTCCCGCCCAGAAATTGCCTGTCCCGCCGGCGTAAATCAAAGCTGGTATTTACCGGCGGGACCAGGTGGCGTGGGGCGATCTGGCCCCGGGGGGTGCGCCCACGGTGGCCTGGCCCGCGATCGGGGCCCACCGATCCGCGGGCGGGCCTGTGCCGTGGGGGCACTCTTTCCCTTCCGCCTCCGCCACGGCCTCCACCATGGCGGAGGCGGAACAGACTCTCCCCACTGCGCATGCGCAGGAAACTGTCGGCGGCATTTCCGCGCCAGCTGGCGGGGCACCAAACGCCATTTCCGCCAGCTGGCGGGGCGGAAATCCCTCCGCCGTCGGCCTAGCCCCTCAATGTTGGGGCTCGGCCCCCAAAGATGCGGAACATTCCGCACCTTTGGGCCGGCGCGATGCCCGTCTGATTGGCGCCGTTTTTGGCGCCAGTCGGCGGACATCGCGCCGTTGGGGGAGAATTTCGCCCCTGGTCTGCCACTTTCAGGTGCGTCTCCTGCAGCATGACTACGACTGCCTTCAGAACCCACAAATGCACGAACACACGCGCCCTCTTCACTGGTCCGTTTAGCCCTCTAACATTCCAGGTGATCAGCCTGGTTGGGGGGCACTTCGCCGCCCCCCCCCCTTTGCCGATCAGCCATCCGCTTTCCTTGGCCAGCCCCCCAGCCATGTGTCGCGCATCCTCTGGCCCACCTCCTGGCCGGCACCATCCATGACCTCCCCACTGTTGCCATGTCCAATTTCCATCCTCGTCAGCAGATCAACCCCCCCCCCCCCCCCCCCCAGTAACACCATCCTGCCACCTAACCCCTGCTTTAATCTAACTCTATGAACACCCCCCACCTGGCTTCCGTCGACTAGCCTACCCAGCTAGCCTGGTGGCTCCCAGCTTCGGTGCCAGCGCGTCTCTCACACATTGTTCCCTTGCTCCCCTCCCCCTGGCCCATCCATACCACTTCCCCAAACCAGTCCTGCTTAAACAAATACTCTATACAAGTCAGAAACATCCCCAACAATAGATCAATCTAGATCAAACAAACAGAGATAAGAAGTACCAGGCACTCTCAGCCCTTCCCCTCCACACACAGAAAAAGATTGCAAAACATTCCCCCCAAACCCCCATCATAACCGCACCTTTTTAACTATTTTCTTTTTTACATTTTCCCCCTACCAAAACTCCAACCAAACAAGTAACCCAAAAAGGAAACATTCAAGGAAACCACGAAAAAGAACAAGAAAAACACATGGCAACCAAAATACATCCACCTAAAAAGGTCGAAAAAACGAAAAGAACGGACCCAAACATGCAGGCATCTCTCACAGCGAGAGAGAAACAAAATAGACTTAAAAGTTCTACCATGAGTCCAAGAGTCCTCAGCTCAGGGCCAGCCCTTGCTTCTTAACAAAGCCCGTCGCCTCCTCCGTTTCCTCGAAACAGTGGTGCTGACTCTCATATGTAACCCACATCCGCACCGGAAAAAGCAGCCCGAATTTCACCTTGTTCTTATACATAATCTCCTTCACCTGGCTGTAGCCTCCCCTCCTCCTGACCACCTCAGTACTCAGGTCTTGGTAAACACGCAGGGTGCTATTGTCCCAAGTACAGCTTTGTGTTCTCTTGGCCCATTGCAGACCCCGCTCCTTGTCCAGGTACCTGTGGAAATGGACCACCATCGCTCGTGCGGGACCCACCTCACCTGCACGCTGTGTGCCCTGTCCACCACCGGCGGGCGAGGGAACACCTTGTTCCCTAACAGCTTCTGAAACATACCCTCCACATACGCGGCAGCACCAGCCCCTCAGCCCCTTCCGGGAGGCTAACGATTCTTACATTCTGCCGATGAGATCTTGGGCGAAATTCTCCTTAACCGGCGTGATGTCCGCCGACTGGCGCCCAAAACGGCGCAAATCAGAAGGGCATCGCGCCGCCCCAAAGTTGCGGAATGCTCCGCATTTTTGGGGGCCGAGCCCCAACCTTAAGGGGCTAGGTCGGCGCCGGACGAATTTCCGCCCCGCCAGCTGGCGGAAAAGGCCTTTGGTGCCCCGCCAGCTGGCGCAGAAATGACATCTCCGGGCGGCGCATGCGTGGGAGCGTCAGCGGCCGCTGACGGCATTCCCGCGCATGCGCAGTGGAGGGAGTCTCTTCCGTCTCCGCCATGGTGGAGACGGTGGCGGAGGCGGAAGGGAAAGAGTGCCCCCACGGCACAGGCCCGCCCGCGGATCGGTGGGCCCCGATCGCGGACCAGGCCACCGTGGGGGCACCCCCCGGGGCCAGATCGCCCCGCGCCCCCCCCCCCAGGACCCCGGAGCCTGCCCGCGCTGCCTTGTCCCGCCGGTAAGGTAGGTGGTTTAATCTACGCCGGCGGGACAGGCATTTTAGCGGCGGGACTTCGGCCCATCCGGGCCGGAGAATCACGCGGGGGCGGCCCGCCAACTGGCGCGGCGCGATTCCCGCCCCCGCAGAATCTCCGGTGCCGGAGACTTCGGCAACCCCGCCGGGTCGGAGAATCTCGCCCCTGTTGTCCAGGTCCTCCAGCCTTTCCCGGAGCATTTTTTGCTGATCCCTCAACCTCCAAATCTCCACGTCCGTCACCGTTTGAAAATCAGCCTGCTCTTCCACCGTCTTCTCCAGCTTCTGGAGCTTCTCAGCCTGATCATTCAGCCTTTTTTCCAATCGGTCCATCGACTTCTGGAGCGGTTCCATGTTATCGCGCTTCAGAGCTAAAAAGCCCTCCTGCATGGCCTGTAGCAGCTGCTCCATTGTAGGCTGGGTTGTCGGCACCTTGCTCTGGACATCGGCCATATTGGTCTCTCTCACAGCCTCCACCGTGCCCTTGCTTGACCACTTCTTCTGCTGTTTATGGTCCCTCCGGCTTCTTAAGTTCATACAACTCTGTATGGGTTCAGTGCCTGAGTACTATTGCTTTCCAGTTCCGCGCTCAAAAGCACAAAAATGGCGGGGGAACAGGTCCAAAAGTCCAACCGAAACGGGAGCCACCAAATGTGCGACCTACTCCCTCATAGCCGCCACCGGAAGTCCCCCATATGCCTTCTTAACTACGCTATTCACCTGCTCTGCCGCCTTCAGGGATCTGTGAACAAGTACCCCAAGAAGATCCACCTGTTCCTCAGAGCTTCCGAGTGTCCTGCCATTCATTACATACACCCTTGCCCTATTTCTTCTTCCAAAGTGTATCACCTCATACTTATCAGGGTTAAATACCATCTGCCACTGCTCTGCCCATCTGACTCACACATCTTCCTATAACCTAAGACTCTCTTCCTGTAACCTACGACCCTCACTGTTAACCACCCTTCCAATCTTGGTGTCTTCTGCAAACCTACTTATCATTCCCCCCATGTCCCATTTATATCATTTTTATATATATATATATATAACAAACAGTAAGGGACCCAGCACTGATTCCTGTGGTACGCCGCTGGAGACTGGCCTCCGGTTATTCAAACAGCCTTCTACACTAGCCTTTGTGTCCTATTACTAAGCCAATTTCGGATCCATCTCGGCAAGTTTCCTTAAATTCCATGTACTTAAACCTTTTCAATCAGTCTCCCATGTTGGACCTTTTCAAAGACTATTCTAAAATCCATATAAACTACATGATCCACACTCGGTCACGTTATCAGAAAATTCCATCAAATTTGTTTGGCATGACCTCTCTCTGATAAAGCCATGCTGACTATCCCTAATCAACCCATGCCTTTCCAAGGACAGATTAATTATCTCCTACAGAATTTTCTCCAATAGTTTACCTCCCACTGACGTGAGTCTCACCGGTCTGTATTTCCCTGGTTTATCTCTACCACCCTTCTTGAAAAGTGGAACAACATAAGCTGTTCTCCAGTCCTCTGGCACTTCCCTCGTAGCCAGAGAGGAATTAAAAACTTGCGTCAGAGCCCTGCAATTTCCTGTCTCGCCTCCCACAGCAACCTGGGATGCAATTCATCCAGGCCTGGGGATTTGTCTATTATTAAGCCTGTCAATGGTTACAATCCTACCAACAGCATTCGCAAACCTTTTTTTAAAAAAATGTTTTAAATTAACGTTTCAGTATTTTATGCAAAATGTAACCTCACTTCCTATGTCAAACTTCTCAAGGTCCTCACAGTCCCCTTTCCTGAATTCTGTACATACATCCTCCTTCCCTTGAGTGAAAACTGATGAGAGAAGTATTCATTTAACATCCTAGCAATGTCTTCTGGTTTCACACACAGGTTGCCCCCTTGGTCCCTAATGGGACCTACACATTGAACACTTGTCCAACTTTGTTCTCCAGAACCAGATTCAGCACCACTCCATCTCTTGTTGGGCCTTCTACATATTGATGCAAAAAACTTCCCTGAATACATTTCAAGAAATCCCTTTACACTATGACTATCCCAATTTATGTTGGGGAAGTTGAAATCCCCTGGTATAATTACTTGATTATTATTCTTATACACATCAGTAAATTGTCTACATGTCTGCTCCTTTCGCACTGACTCTTTGGGGCCAATAATACACTCCCAGTAATATGGCTGCCCCCTTTCTATTTCTACGTTCTACCCATAAAGCCTCTTGAAGACCCTTCCAAGATATCATCTCTCCTCATTGCAGTAACTGAATCCTTAATTAATAGTTCAACACCTCTGTCCCTTTTTACACCCTCCTCTGTCTCGCCAAAGATCCTAGACCCCAGAATGTTAAATTGCCTGCCCTTCCCTTAACCATGTCTCAATGTGGTAACAATTTCACAATTACATCTGTCAATCCACGCCCTTAACTCATCAGTCTTACCTATTATACTCCTAGCATCAGAGTAAAGACTATCCAGCCTTGTCATACTCTCTTGACATTCAGCATACCTAAGGTCACTCTACTTGCTACCTTTACATGTCTCCATTTTACTGATACTCTGTGACCCCTCTCCCTGCCAAACTAGTTTAAACCCCTACCAACAGCATGAGCAAACCTTTTTAAAAATATATTTTCTTAACGTTTTAGCATTTTAGACAATTTTTTAAAAAAAACAATCACCAAAAAAGATTCTTCAGTCCAAGATACAAGAACACCCCTCTACTTACCAATACCTTCCCCTCTCTTGTTTATACCCTCCTTTATTCCCCTCTGTCAGCTAATAGTGACTACCTAACTCTCTGAAATACAATATAAACAGGCCGCCATCTTTGATAAAACCCTTCAATTGGCCCCCTCACAGTGTATTTGACTTCTTGAGGTGTACAAACTCCATTCAGTCCCCTAGCCATGCCAAAGCATATGGCCCAACACTGTCCGCCTCCCCGCCACCAAGGAGGCAAAGGCAAAAACATCTGCCCCCACACCGTCCATAGCTCTGGCACATCCAAAACTCCAAATATAGCCACAAAAGGACAGGGCTCCAGCTCAATATTTAGGATCACTGACATGATGCTAAAAAGGACCTTCAAAAACCCACCAGCTTTGAACCCGGCGAAAACATGTATGAACGGATGATCGTATGAGAAGAGTTGAGTTTGGTGGCAGGGGTAAAGGCTAAATGGGTGGAGGTATTGTGGCCAATACTAGAGGAGGAGGCAAAAACTGGAGGAGGATGTATAGCGTGAGGCACTGGCGTGGTGCATAGGCCCTCTCGAATAGCGTGCACGCCTATCCTCTACTCCTCATAAAACCGACTCAAACCAGCCTTAGTGAGGTGTGCTCGAAACACGACCTTTAGCTGGATCAGTCTCCCACATGATGACGTGGCATTCACCCTCCGCAGTGCCTCACGCTATACCTCCTCCTCCAGTTTTTGCCTCCTCCTCTAATATTGGCCACAATACCTCCACCCATTTAGCCTTTACCCTGCCACCAAACTCAACTCTTCTCCTATGATCATCCGTTCATACATGCCAGATGTACTGCCCTCCTCTGACCCCGAACAGGAGAGAATCCTCTCCATAAGGATGGCGCGGCACCACTGGAAAACCCGAGAACATCCTCTTCACAAAGCTCCCTACTTGGAGGTACCTAAACCCATACCCACGACATAAACCCAAACTGCTCCAATACCGCAAAGCCCCCACTCAATCTCGGTGAACGCCTTTTCCGCATCCAATGATACAATTATATTCGAGTCCAGCCCAGCCACATAGCATCACAACTGCCTCACATTGGAAGACAACTTCCGGCCCTTCACAAACCCATCTGGTCTTCCCTGACTGTCTCCGGAAGGTAAGGTCTTAATGTTAACACCTTGGCCAATAATTTGGCATCTACATTTAACAGGGATATCAGGCGATACGACCCAAACTCTGTGGGGTCCTTATTCTTTTTCAGGATATGAGAGATAGATGCCTGCCCCAGCAACTCTGGGAGGGCGCCCTGTGTCAAAGAGTCCTGAAACATTCCTAGCAGCAACAGACCTAACTGATCTGAAAACCTCTTATAAAATGTCATTGGTAACCCATCCAGTCCCGGTGCCTTCCCTGCCTGCATGTGCCTCAACACTATCTGAATCACCTCCAAACCCAGTGGCGCCTCCAGATCCTCCTGCAATTCCTCCCCCACCTTGGGAAACTCCAAACCTCCCAGGAACTCTGCCATTCCCCGTTCGTCATCCGGCAGCTCCGACCTATACAACCTCTCATAAAATGCCTTAAACACACCATTCACCTCAGGGCGGAGGCCAGTCTACCCTCCAAATCCCTAATCCGAACAATCTCTGTGGCCGCCTCCTGCCGCCTTAGTTGGTGAGCCAAGAGACGATTGGCCTTCTCCCCATACTCATACACCACCCCTTTCACCCACCTCAGTTGGTGCACCGGCCTGTCAGTTGACATCAGGTCAAACTGCATTTGCAGTTTTTTCCTGCACGTCAAGAGCTCTGGGTTCCGGTCTCTCACGGATTTAGGATCCTCCCCCAGAATCTCATTACCAGTTTCTGTCGCTCTTCCCTTGCATCCCCAACCACATGTGCCTTTTACGCCATGCCGTCTCCTCTGATCACTGCCTTCAGCGCCCCCCCAACAAAGTCGAGGGAGAGACCATCCCGTTATCGTTATGCTCTACATCCTCCCATATGGCCCTCAATCCTCACACACAGCCCCAAGTCCGACAGCAGCCCTACGTCGTAATTGTCACCCCTAATCAATCCTCAAATACATCTTGTGTACCAAGGAAAAAAATGAGACTGACTTTCTCCCCAGGGTGTGACTTTCTCCCAGGATGTGACTTTCTCCCCAGGATGTGACTTTCTCCCCAGGGTGTGACTTTCTCCCCAGGATGTGACTTTCTCCCCAGGATGCGTAAACCACTCCGATCTGCGCCCGCCCCCCTCCAGTCTCCTCCATAAATGCAAACCATACCTTCACCATCCCAACCGGGACCAACAACTTAGGCCTTCCATCTTCGGGTGCAACACACACTTTAGATCACCCCCAAAATCAATTTGTGAGTGTCCAGATCCGGTACTGTAACCAGCAACCGCCTCATAAATGATACATCATCCCAGTTTGGAATGTACACGTTCACTAGGACCACCGACTTCCCCTCGAATGCACCTGCAACCATCATGCACTGGCCCCCCTGTGACCTTCTCCACCGGAACCGGAATCTCTTATTGACTAAACTCAGCCCCCCCCCCTCCGGCCCTACTATCAAAGCCCAAGTGAAACACGTGGCTCATCTAGCTAGGCTTTCCAGACCCTAGTCTGGTTCCGTATTCGCAAATGGGTCTCTTGTAAAAACACCACGTCAGCTCCCAGACTCTGTGCAAAAACCCTCGCCCTCTTCACAGGTTCTCCCAGACCGCGCATGTTTTGGGTGATTAACCTTGTCAGGGGCCTCTCACCCACCCCTCAGCCTCAAGTCAGCCAATACCACTGTGATGCATCATATCATCATCACAAGTTCCCAGGCCCCAGGCCCACCTAAGATGGCCACCTGCCCCACCCAACAGGTGAGACAAAAATAATCCCCTGGCCACTGTTAGCAGCCTCCCCCTCCCCCCCTATACCTCCTCCTTCTCCCCCCAAAGCTGGCAGCCTGCCTCCTCAACTGACCTCCACCCCCCCCACGCCCAAACAAACATTCTAGATTCATCGATAATAATATCAATAATATAATAATCTTTATTATTGTCACATGTAGGCTTGTGCAATGAAGTTACTGTGAAAATCCCCTAGTCACCACACTCCGGCGCCTGTTTTGGATATATTGAGCAAGAATTCAGAATGTCCAAATTACCTAACAGCACATCTTTCGGGGCTTGTGGGAGGAAACCTGAACGCCCGGAGGAAACCCAAGCAGACACAGGGAGAATGTGCAGACTCCGCACAGGCAGTGACCCAAGCCGGAAATCGAACCTGGGACCCTGGCGACAGTGCTGACCACTGTGCTACACTGGCCCAATATGTATCAGCCCCTCCCCCCCACCCCACTCCCATTCACTAGCCTACCCCTTAATGCTAGCAAGGTGCCCCCCCCCTCCAGGTCCTGCCCAGAAATGACCACAGAAGGCTAACAAGACCACCCCCCTTGTCAAAATCCAGCATCCTTACTACACTGCTCTTCCCCTTCAATTACCATATATCCACCCACTTTACCATCCCCCATGACCCTGACCTCAAGAAACAAAAACCCTATCAACCGCCAAGAAAAAGAGGAACAAAGACATAATGCAATGGATTGCAATATTTACAACCCACCCAACCTGACTTTCACATACACAATCCCACCAACCCTCCTCAATCCAGTCCCAGTCCTTTATACTTGATGAAGGCCTCTGCCTGCTCCGGCGTGTCAAAGTAGCGATCCTTCAAGTCCATCATGACTCTCATTCTTACAGGGTACACCACCCTGAACCACACATCCTTGTTATACAGTTTCACCTTATTAAAGGCCGCCCGGTGCTTCGCCAGCTCGGTGCTAATGTCCTGATAAATGCGCGCGTGTGCCTGTCCCAGCCAATGTGCCAATTCTTTTACGCCTACTCCAGGACCCGCTCCTTCCTCTGAAAACTGTGAAAGCGGACGATAACCGCCCGTGGTGGGTCATTCAGCCGTGGTTTCTGCCACAGTGCCCGATGAGCCCTGTCCAATTCCGGAGGGGAGAACACTTCACTCTAAAACCCTCTCCCCTACACCAACTCTCGCGACACGCATTCATCTGCCCTATTTTCCTATTTCTATTTTCCATTTTCCCATGATGGAAGCGCAGAAGTTAGCCCAGGGAGCACAGTACAAGGTTGAAGTAGCTGCTCAGCTAGTGAATACTGTTTGTTATAAGTCCTTGATGTCAGTGTTTTGGAAACCCAACATTTACAGAGACCATTCAGCCATTGTGTCCCACGCAAGAGAATTAATTGCACCTGACTGCATTGAATTCAGAAATTCTCAAATTTGGAGAGTAGGTTTCTTCAAGCTGGAATTGGATTCTGCCCCATTTTAAAAACAATAATACATTTTACCCCCTTCACCTGCTGCAAACCCACGATACTTGTGAGTTGAGATTTGATGGTGCTGTTAAGAAGCCTTGGCAAATTGCAGGATATCCCTTATATGGTACACACTTGCAACTCTGCTCCAATAGCAGAGGGAGTGAATGATTATGATGGTGGAAAGGGTGCTGATCAAATGACTGTTTTTTCTGAGATGGTATTGAGTTTCTTGAGTGTTATTGGAGCTTCACTCATCCAGGCAAGTGGAGAATATTTCAGCACATTCTTGACTTGTGGTTTGTAGATTGTGGAAAGGCTTTGGGGAGTCAATTGGGGAAACATAATCTGACCTGCTCTTGTAGCCACAGTATTTAAATGGCTAGTTCAGTGAAGTTTCTGGTCAATGGTAACCTAGGATGTTGAAGGTGGGAGTTTAAGTAATGCTAATGGATGCCAAGGGAGATGATTAGATTCTCTCTTGTTCAAGATGGTCATTGCCTGGCATTTGTGTGGTGTGAATGTTACTTGCCACTTCTCAGCCAAGTCAGAATGTTGCACATGGGACAGACTTCTTCAACATATGTGGAGTTGCAAATGGTACTGAATACTGTGCAGTCATAGTGAGCATCCTCACTTCTGACTTGTGGGAAGGAAGGTAATTGATGTAGCAGCTGAAGATGATTGGACCTCCTGCACTGAGGAACTTGTGCAGTGATGCCCTGGGGTGGAGATTATTGACCTCCAATAATCACAACCCTTGTACTAGGAGATTCCCATTGACTTCAGTTGTGCTAGGGGTCCTTGATGCCACAACTCAGTAAAATGCAGCCTTGATGTCAGGCACGGTCACTAACACTCAACTCTTGAATTCAATTTTTTGCCCCTGTTTGGACAAAGGCTGTGTGTGATGAGGTCTGGAGCCGAGTAGCCCTGGTGAAGCCCAAACTGAGCAGGTTTTGTGAAATATGTGTTGCTTAATAGCACTGTTGATGACATCTTCCATCATTTTGCTGACGATTGAGAGTAGACTGATTGGGGCAGCAATTGACCAGATTAGATTTGTCCTGCTTTTTGTGGACAGGACATACCAGGGCAATTTTCCACATCGCTGGATAGGTGCTAGTGTGCTAGTGTTATGGCTCCACTGGAACAGCTTGACCAAGGGTGCAGCTAGTTCATAGAATTTATCATAGAATTTACAGTGCAGAAGGAGGCCATTTGTCCCATCGAGTCCGCACCGGCTTTTGGAAAGAGCACCCCACCCAAGGTCAACACCTCTACCCTATCCCCATAACCCAGTAACCCCACCCAACACTAAGGGCACTAGTTCTGGAGCATAAGACTTCAGCACTACAGCCAGAATATAAATTACAACAACATTACTTAGTTTGATTGTATGAAGAAAATTACTATTCCACTTTGTCATTTCTCTTGCAAGATTAGGTTCACCTCATTTAGCTGGGTCTTTTGGGTCTTTTGAAAATGGAAACTGTGCAAAGTGTGTTGTAAAAACCCTTCCTCATGCCTTAAATATTTTGTCAGTGTTATGTTTTGTGTTTTGCAGGGATTCAAAATAATCAATCTTTAGACATATATTGAAGCTGAGATGAAATGTATTTCTTGTTAATCTCCATGTGCTGTGGAATGATGCTTTGGAACACTGACTATTTCAGTATTGGATGATCTGGTATTCTGGATATACATTATACGGATAACAGTATAGTTCCAAACTCTTCTCAAATAATGTAACACAAAATGGTCACAATTATCCATCAATCTAATTTAACAATACAATAGGTTTCCGTTTCTGGGAGAAAACGCACTGCAGTTTTGACAAGCGTATAATCACTTCAACATAAGGAATGAAGTAAAATGCTTCAGATTTGAATAATACGCCATAGTATAAATATTTATGTGGCTTTCATTAGCTACACAAGTACAGTTGTTTCAGTTATCTTCCTGGTTTATTATTCAAATGCATGATGAGCAATGAATGTCAAAAGTAAATAGCTGGGCATCTTTGTTTCAAGGCCCATGATCATACCGATCACCACTACTGACCAAGTTAACCAAGCCCTAAAAGCCATAGCTGTAGAATCCAACAGAAGAGACATAGGAATGCACGGTAGGGTAGAAGTGGTTTATTTAGGTATACACAAAATTGCAAAGCAAACAACTCCCGACCTGCACCCAGGTGGGGCATCCAGGTGGGGGTTTAGATACTGAGAGGTTCCCTTGGGTTGCACAGTGGTTATCACTGCTGCCTCACAGTGCCAGGGACCCGGGTTTGATTCCAAGCTCGGGTGACTGTGTGGAGTTTGCACTTTCCCCCGCGTATCTCCATGGGTTTTCTCTGGATGCTCCGGTTTCCTCCCACAGTCCAAAGATGTGCAAGTTAGGTGGATTGGCTATGCTAAATTGGCCCTAGGTTGGGTTACAGGAACAGTGTGGGGTTTCGGCCAAGGCAGGGTGCTCTTCAGAGGGCTGGTGCGGATCCGATGGGCCGAATGGCCTCCTTCTGCACTGTAGGGATTCTATGATTCCCCCTTGTTAAGGTGAACCCTGCCTCCAATTCAAATAGTCGATCACTTCTGGCATTGCAGGGATTCAAATATCCCTACTTGTGGTTTTCAAGTAATTTCGCTTTCAAGGCCAGAGGATAATTAGATCGGGAGATACTGATACTAAATCACTCATTATGTCTGGTGCATACTGCTGTATGGTGGAGAATGCAACAGTATCAGCTTCTGCACCGTAGGAAGAACACAAGTATGTACTTTATCAGCCAGAAAATGAGACTCATGGGAAGAGGGTATTTGTTTTTATTCATTCATGGGGTGAGGGCATAGCTGGCTAGGTCAACATTTATTGCCCATCCCTAATCGCCTAATTATTTTTAAGGTTGTGCATTCTGTCCCCTTTATATTTTGTGCTTACGGTCATGGAGGGATATATGTTAGATATATGATAAATATATGATGGAAATATATAGTAGGTGAGGTGAGAGTAATTGCCCTTGACATCAAGGTAGCATTTGACCAAGTATGGCATCAAGGAGCTCTAGCTAAACTGGAGTCAATGGGAATCAGGGGGAAAACTCTCCGCTGGTTGGGAGTCATATCTGGCACAAATGAAGATGGTGGTGATTGGCGGTCAATCATCACGGCTCCAAAGCATCACTTCAGGAGTTCCTCGGGGTAGTGTCCTAGGTCCAACCATCGTCAGCTGCTTCATCAATGACCTCCCTTTCATCATAAGGTCAGAAGTAGGATGTTTGCGGATGACTGCACAATGTTCAGCACCATTCGCGACTCATCAGATAATGAAGCAGTCCATGTCAAAATGCAGCAAGACCTGGACGATATCCAGGCTTGGTCTGACAAGCGGCAAGTTACATTTGCGCCATACCAGGTCCAGGCAATGATCATCTCCTACAAGAGAGGGCCTAATCATCACCTCTTGACATTCAATGGCAATACCATCGCTGAATCCCCCACAATCAATATCCTGGGGATTACCATTGATCAGAAACTGAACTGCACGAGCCATATTAATACTGTGGTTACCAGGGTAGGTCAAAGGCTAGGAATCTTTAAAAAAAAAAAAATTTAGAGTACCCAACTGTTTTGTTTCCAATTAAGGGGCAATTTTGTGTGGCCACTCTACCTACCATGCACATCTTTAGGTTGTGGGGGTGAGATCCATGCAGGAACGGGGAGAATGTGCAAACTCCACACAGATAGTGACCCGGGGCTGGGATCAAACCTATGTCCTCGGTACCATAAGGCAGCAGTGCTAACCACTGCGCCATCGTGCCGTCCTCAAAGGCTACGATTCTTTCGGCGAGGAATTCACCTCCTGACCCCCACCCCCCAAAGCCTGTCCACCATCTACAAGACACAAGTCAGGAGTGAAATGGAATACTCTCCACTTGCCTGGATTAGTACAGCTCCTAGAACACTCAAGAAGCTCGACATCATCCAGGACAAAACAGCCCGCTTGATTTTTTCCCCTTCCACAAACCAAAGAACAGTGGTAGCTGTGTGTACCATCTACAAGATGCACTGCAGTAACTCACCAAGGTTCCTAGACAGCACCTTCCAAACCCACGACCACTACCATCTAGAAGGACAAGAGCAGCAGATACCTGGGTACCCCCACCTGGAGGTTCCTCTCCAAGCCACTCACCACCCTGACTTGGAAATATATTGCCACTCCTTCACAGTCAGTGGGGCAAAATCCTGGAACTCCCTCCCTAACAGCACAATGGGTGTACCTACACCTCAGGGACCGCAGCGTTTCAAGCAGACAACTCACCACCACATTCTGAAGGGCAACGAGGGATGGGCAATAAATGCTGGCCGAACCAGCGACGCCCACATCCCGTAAATTAATTTTTTTAAAAGATCACCTGTGTAAATTGTCCTGCTGTAATTACATTTCCGCTTGATTAAAAATGCTGAGCAGGGTGTCACGTGGTGTGAGCGAGGGAGCGGCTGCGCTTTCACGAATTCCGGCTCTGCTCATGTTTCAATCGTTGTTTTTATCCTTGTGCCCACCTCTTTTATGTCTCTTTTCGGTTTACCTGGCTTTCATTATGTACCGAGAATTGTTGGTCAATATTTCAGCATTTTTGAGTCGAGACAAGATGCTTTAATTCTTGTTGATTCGTGGCTGCTGGATTGCGATGCGGTGGGGCCTTGTGTTTGCTAGCACAGCTGCCCTGACGATACAGTGTACACCACTGGTTGGCGGTTGCGAGCGATGAAGGTTAACCGTTTGATAGTCTTGGCTCTGCCAGGTGCAGAATGTTAGAATCCAATTTCAGGAGTTGTGAGGCATCTTTATGGAGGCGGTGGTGGCTCACGAGAGGGTTTGTAGCAGAGATGACAGTGTCTCTGGTGGAAGCCTGCCTCCAAATGGTTGAGTTCCTGTTGCACGGCCTGCCGTCCATCCTGAGGAATTCGGTGAGGGCGAAGGGGAGCCCGTGAGGAATCGAGTCATGTCTAGTGTCTCCGGTGAGGTGGTAGAGATGTTCCCAGTTGGGTTTGAGAGCTGGATGTCATGTCTTGGGAATCCCGATCTGGAGGCCCGGCAGGCAGCTTGGATTTGATGGAGCACATTTCATGTCTTGTCTTCGAGACCTGGGGTTGGGTTGGCCTTCCAGCCCCTGGTTCTGTGTGGTCCTGTCGAGAGGGGTTGGAGTGATCTGATCTGGAAGGGCCGCCCTCTCCTGCTGGAACCTAGGTAGTTGATTGTCTGGGCTCGGTCGATTCAACATGTTGGAATATAGAAAATAGGTGCCCTTCAAGCTGCACCACCATTCAACATGGCTGATCATGCAATTTCTGTATCACACTCCCGTTTTCTCTCCATACGCCTTGGTCCCGCTAGCCGCAAGGGCCACGTTCAATTCCCTCTTGAACATATCCAACAAACTGGCAACAACAGTTTTCTGTGGTACAGAATTCCACATGTTCACAACTCTCTGAGATAAGAGGTTCTTCTTCATCTCAATTTTGAATGGCTTACCCCTTATTCTTAGGCTGTGACCCCTAGTTCTCGATGTCCCAATATCGGGAACATTCTTCCCGCATCTAGCCTGTCCAGTCCCATCAGGATTTTATGTTTCAATGAGATCCCCTCTCATTCTTCAAATCCACTCGCTATGAAGGCCGGCATGCCATTAGCTTTCCTCACTGCCTTCTGTACCCGCATGCCAACCTTCAGCGTCTGTTCCACCATGACACCCAGGTCTCGTTGCACTTTCTCTTTTCCTAAATTGTCACTATTCAAATAATAACCTGCCTTCCTGTTATTGCCACCAAAGTGGATAACGTCACATGTACCCACATTTTATTGCATTTGCCAAGTATTTGCCCACTCAGCCAGCCTGTCCAAGTCACCCTGCAGCCTCTTTGCATCCTCCTCAATGCCACCCAGTTTAGTGTTGTCTACAAATTTGAAGATATTGCAAGCAATTCCTTCGTCCAAATCATTAATGTATATTGTGAACAGATAGGGTCCCAGCTCTGAACCCTGCAGTACCCCACTAGTCACTGCCTGCCACTTTGAAAAGGTCCCGTTTATTCCCACTCCCTGTTTCCTGTCTGCTGACCAGTTTTCTATCCTCGTCAATACATTACGACCAATACCATGAGCTTGAATTTTGCTCACTAATCTCTTGTGTGGGACCTTATCAAAATAAATTAGTGAGGTTTATGCTTCATTTGTTGAAATCCATGGAAGATTCTACTCTCGTTTTCAGATCCTGCGTTATCCTGGATGTCTACTTTCATTGTGCACCAGTGGAGGGGTCTTTATCCTGAAGACTGCCTCATTTATCAGTTGTTATCCTGGACTTTATTTCCTGATAATCATATTGTTGCCTGTTAACGTTGTCAGTTCATTCATTTGCAGGGAAGTAAGTATTTCAGGTGTGATGTCCAACACCGTGGGTTATCCTGATCTAATAAGGTTGTATCATGTTAGGCTGAATATTGAGTTCGAGATTTGAGCACAGCTGCTTTATCCTAATATATCTTTGGGGGGAGGATGAGTGGAGCCGGAGCAGTGGGGAGGAGTGGAGGGTGTGGGCGGTAAAATTAGATTAGTCCTCGCTACGTTTGAGGAAGCTCCCACATATTTAGAGTTCTTTTTAATTTTGGGCAACACCTTTTTCTTGTTCAGGCCCAGGCAGCAGTCTGTGTATCCTAACCCTAACCCTAATCCATTGGGGACTGGGGTTTGTTGGACTTCCCTTTGGGGGGAGTCAGTCATTTCTCCTGATCTGGTCTCCTTCTTTA
Organism: Scyliorhinus torazame; assembly: GCF_047496885.1. Classification (NCBI taxonomy): domain Eukaryota; kingdom Metazoa; phylum Chordata; class Chondrichthyes; order Carcharhiniformes; family Scyliorhinidae; genus Scyliorhinus; species Scyliorhinus torazame. The sequence continues at coordinate 79,344,379 of NC_092715.1, forward strand.
ACCTCTGTGGGAGGTATTGTGAGTGAGGCCAGTCTAAATATTCTTTATCTAATGTGGGTGGTATGTTTGGTGGAGTGGTCCCTCCCAAGAGGGTTTCTTTTATCTCTTCTCCTGTTGGAGCGTGAGATGTTGTTGGAGTGTGTGTTGGATGATTTGGTGGGGGGAGGAAAAATGTCCAGTATGGGACTGAACAGGCTTGGATTTGGAGGGGTGTATGGATAGGGGTGTCAAGGCAGTCCTTGGAGCCAATTCCACAATCTTTTTTTCTTTGTGATGGCACTGGGCTAGGCCAGACTCTGCAACGGGATTAGGTCCACATCCGGAGAGGTGAAGGCTGAGGAAGAGTCCAAAAGTTGTGTCATGTAATTATCCGTACTCTTTTAGTCTTGGGAGTTTTGAAGGGGCCCACTAGGCTGTTGGATCTCATCTAGTAGTGATAGTTTAGGAGGTGGTTGTGCATTCAAAGGGTTAGTTCTGACAGTTCTTCTTCTTCACACTTCCTTTGACTCCGGGAGACGTTGGGGGCATTGCTTCTACTTCTCCATTAGTATTGGTGCGTGTGAGGGCTGGTTGAGGTGTTAATGGATGGTGGGCCTAGGTGACATGGACGCTCAGTTACAGATGTATGTTTGCCTTTGGGTGGTCTAATTATTTCAACTGGTCTTGATTTGGGTGGGTGAGGGGCGGAGTAGGTGGTTCAACCCTCCCTTCCAGGGCACACCCCAGTTTGGGGGTCACTCTGACGACCATCCCATCCTAGAGTGGGGTTCCCCCTTGTTCTGCAATTGGGACCAGTTTTTTTTCCCTTGGCCCCGCAATATCCTGTTGACCAGTTGAGGGTGGTGCAGGTGCTGGTGGTCTAGGGCTGGGAGATGGGATTATGGAAGTTCGGATTCTTGCCCTTGGTTCTTGTTCTTGCTCTCTTTTTTACTTCTTCTATGGGAGACCTTAGGCTGAGTATTAAGATTTGGTTGTGCCTGATCTTCTCTTTGTCTTGTTTTTTATCATTTTGCTACCGAGAGAAGGTGGGAAGGCTGCCTGTTCCGTGGATCTGGAGAAGAGTTTACATTGCGCTGTAAGAGTTAGCTGACTCCTCATAGCACTGAGATTCTCGGAATATTGTTTTCCTCTTCTGTCATATTGTTTTGTAGCTATGGGTGAGATGTAGGTCTATAATGTTGCCTGTATCCTGTTGGGTGCCGACAGATCATTTATCCGTGGATGGGACATGCTGGGGATTCTGTTCCTGAATTATTTGGTCTTATTTGTTCCCAATTATGTAATGACTATTGTTGTGTGCTGTATCTGTTGTACATTGACACCTATAGCTATCTTGCTGCTGCTTTCATTTATTGTTTGTTGCGGACGTTTGTTAAAAAATTGAAAATCCTAATAAATATAGTTTGTTTTAAATTTCTGACGATGTGAAAAATGAAGGAAAGGGAGGGATGGAGGACGAGAAGAAGGGACAATGTGTAGTAAAGGAGGAAATTAATGGAAGGGGAGTGTGACGGACAGGAGAAGAAAGAGGAAGTAGTAGAATTGAGTGTTAGGATGGATGAAGGGAATGTGCAGGGGTTGAGAAGGTAGTTCAGTTAAGAGCCTGAGGTTGGAATCATTTTTGATATTCCTTCTGTCTCCTTCCCTGGCTCATCCATAAAATCCCCACCATCCCCAACACCCCATTCATTTTACCTCTCTTCTCACCTCCTTCTTCAATCCTCCTCTTCCTACCTTGCTCTATCCTATTAGCCCTTCCTTCTCCATCTGCCTATGCACATGAAGGGTGAGGGTCACCCAGCGGCTGACATACTGTATAATAGGAAGAGTGGGGATAAGTTAGTGAGGGTCACAGAATATTGAGTGGATTGATTAGCAGTTACATGGGAGAGAACGGTGGGGGCTGAAAGGCCACTGACTTATTGAGGCCAGTGTCTCATTTAAATCCAACCAGTCAGCTGCAAACTCTGATTGGACATAGAATCATAGAATTTACAGTGCAGAAGGAGACCATTCGGCCCATCGAGTCTGAACTGACCCTTGGAAAGAGCACCCTACTTAAGCCCATGCCTCCACCCTATTCCCCTAACCCAGTAACCCCACCTAACCTTTTGAACATAAGGGGCAATTTAGCATGACCAATCCACCTAAGCTGCACATCTTTGGACTGTGGGAAGAAACTGGAGCACTTGGAGGAAACCCACGCAGACACGGAGAGAAAGTGCAAACTCTACACAGTTACCTGATGCCGGAATTGAACCCGGGTCCCTGGAGCTGTGAGGCAGCAGTGCTAACCACTGTGCCACCATGCTGCCAACATATGATGCACCTCACTGGTTTTGGGCAACAGAAATGTCAACTGGCTGGGTGCCAGCAACAGTTAGGTTTGTGCTTGAGGAGGAAGGTGATGCATGAGGCCAAGGGAGGGTGAACCCAGGCCCACAGCAACCTTCATAATTATTTTGGAGCTCGAAGGAGAAAACCTATTTGGCCTATAGCAATAAACACAAAACATCTAAAGGACATTATTACCCCTTTCCCATCAGTGGACAGGTTTCCTCAAAATTCAGCTGAATACTTGGGAACAGAGAGAAGGAGTCCATCTATGTGTTGCAAATACAACCTAGAACTATTGCTTCAGATAAAGCTGCAAAGAATTGATTGTGAACCTTTAGAGATTGATGCACTTCTTTCATCACAGAACCATTCCCTGTGGCATATGTTTTTATTTAACATAAGATCTCTGGGCACAAGGGCCCATGTACAAATCATTTTTAGAAAGAGGACAAAATTTACTGAATTAAAATTTGCATTTTAACAAAACAGAACTTGTGTATCTGGGAGACAGGTGACAATGTTCAGATTTCTTACTGGTTGCAGCTTTGATTTTATGTCTTATAACATTTATTAAATTGAGGAGTGAAAAAGATTGGTGTCGGGGTGAGAGAAAGAAAAAACTGAAGTCAGAGAGGCAGCATCAGAGAGATTGTGTGACTTTTTCCATTTAATGCTCCTTCAGTTTTACAAAAAATCCCACATACTTCAATGGCAACAAACCATTACTACCCGTTGACAGAAACGGTCAATGCTAATTTTGTACATCCATAAGACAAATATTTTAATTTCCAACCAGTAGGTGTGTGTGTGCATGAGAGACAGAAAAATACAGAAGTAGTAAACAGGTAGTTTCTTTGTTGTTCTAATTCAATTAAGAGAAAAATAAATGACAGCTTGTATTTATATAGCACCTTTAACATAGTAAATATCCCAGAGTGAATAAGAGGCGCGTAATCATACAAACAAAATTGACACCTGCCACAGATGGACAGATGACCAAATGCTTGGAGTGTCTTAAAGGAAGGCAGAGAGATGGAAAGGTTTAGGGAGCAAATTTCAGATCTTAGGGTCTAGACTGCTGAAGGCATGGGTGCCAATGGTGGATGAAGGAATTTAATGGTAATCAAGAGGCTTGGATTGGCTGAATGCAAAGTTCTTGAGGATTAGCAGGGCTGGCAGAGATCACAATGATCGAGAAGTGTGAACATATTTTAGCGCAATGGTGAGAATTTAAAGGCATTGATGGATTATGAATTAATTTATTTCAGCATGCACAGTGGAGAAGGTGGATGATCAGTAATTGGTGCGAGTTTGGAAACAAGCAGCATGTTGAATTTTGAAAGCAAGAAAAGCCTCTTTGGGCGAATTGTATGGAGAAGTATTGGGTAGGATGGGAAGTGGAGGAAGGGCATTGGTTGAGTGTGTGATACCTCTGGCCTCCATCCAACTAAATAGAGGGTTAAGGTGAGGTGAATAGTGGAGAAAGGGAAGGGATTAAATGGGTAGTTCAAAGTAGAACCATAGGGGTAATGGTAGAAGGGAGATGGAGTGTTAAGAAACAGATGTGTCATGGTATGTAAAGCAGTGGGATGGTAATGGAAGCTGTTCAACAATGCAGTTTGTCTTAAACAAATGCCTCAAGTATAGCTAGCTCCATAGGGCGGCATGTGGCATAGTGGTTAGCACTGGGACTAAGGCGCTGATGACCTGGGTTCGAATCCCAGCCCTGGGTCACTGTCCATGTGGAGTTTGAACATTCTCCCCGTGTCTGAATGGGTTTCACCCCTACAACCCAAAGATGTGTAGGTTAGGTGGATTGGCCACGCTAAATTGCCCCTTAATTGGAAAAAAAAATAATTGGGTACTCTAAATTTATTTTTTAAAAGTATAGCTAGCTCCTTTCCCCACAACACTAAAGCATAGCACCTCACGCTCAAAAGGAAAGAGAGAGAAGCAGCAAAAAACATGTATCGAAACAAAAAGTAGAGTTGATTCAAGAAATATAGCAGAAAAAATGGGTGACACAGGCAAGGTAGAAATAATCACATGATGATTTCAGATAAGAGAGAAACTAGGTTTTCTGGTCAAATAATTGGCTGGGCGCCAAAGCATTTCGAAAAAGATTATTTTCAAGATTCTTGAATGAAAAACAGTGAGCAGATTTTTTTTCGTTTGACATGAGTCCTGCTTTCATACATAGAAACATAGGGCGCAATTTAACCAAATGGGAACTATGTCTCATAGTGAATGCATTTAGCCGCGGTTTTCCAGTGCTCATAGTACCGAGAAACACAACGCTATCTAACATGACACCGGTTAGATACGGGGCCTCAGCAGGGAACGCACGACTGAGGGTGCATTTAGTCCCATTTGCTTCACTGAGGAACCCCGTTCGCTGAAACTCCTCAGTGCAGGGAGACATCAAGACTCCATTTTTAAATGGTGACCGAATCTCTCGAGACCCTGATGCGAACCCCTCACACCCCCAAGCCCGTACTCACTGTCAGGGGTCCCTGTGCTCCTCCTCACTCCCATCACTTGCAAAGAGCACCCCAGGCCCGATCAACGCCACACAAAAAATTCCAGCTTTGCACCTTGGCAGTGCCAGCCAGGCACCTTGTCAGTATTCCTGACAGCTGGCAGTGCCACCTGGGAACCTTGGCCGTGCCAGGATGACACCCAAATGACACTGCCAGGGTGGAGGCTGCTCAGAAGGTATGCGCCTGGGAGCCTCCAATCCCCTCGGAGGTCCCCACAAGTGCTGTTCCATCTCGTCCCCGTTTGTGGATACCAGCACTGAATGGCGCCTGAGTGAGGTCTCCAAGGCGAAGAGGATAGAGCCCAACGCCTTGGTTACCTCAGGGAACTGTATATTTAAGTGACACTAGCTGTCTCGCTCTAAAATGCAGATCGAGGGCAGCACGGTGGCGCAGCGGTTAGCATTGCTGCCTCACGGCGTCGAGGTCCCAGGTTCGATCCCGGCTCTGGGTCACTGTCCATGTGGAGTTTGCACATTCTCCCCGTGTTTGCGTGGGTTTCGCCCCCACAACCCAAAGATGTGCAGGCTAGGTGGATTGGCCACTCTAAATTGCCCCTTAGTTGGAAAAAATGTACTCTAAATTTTTTTAAAAATAAAAATAAAATGCAGATCGGCCAAAAGGTGATCCTGCCCAAAATACGTGGGTTTCATATCGCGGAGTCTCACAAGATCGCATTTGATCTCGCGAGGCGTGGCGAGTTGGGTAGACCCTGGGAGCACAGTCTCCTGTCATTTACCGGCCACGTTGCACTGCGGCACACTGCTTTTTGGTCACACGTGGCTGGTAGATCGTGCCCATTCATAGAAAATAGAAGCAGGAGGAGGCCTTTCGGCCCTTCGAGCTTGCTCCGCCACTCATTATGATCATGGCTGATCGTCAAGTTCAAAATACTTATCCACCCTTCCCCCCCCATATCCCTTAATCCCTTTAGCCCCAAGAGCTACATCTAACTACTTCTTGAAATTGCGTTTTAGTCTCAAATACTTTCTATAGTAGTGAATTCCACAGATTCACCACTCTCTGGGTGAAGAAATGTATCCTCATCTCAGTCCTAAAAGGTTTACCCCGTAACCTCAAAATATGACCCCTAATTCTGGACAACCATCGGGAACATTCTTTCTGAATCTACTCTGTCTAATCCTGTAGAATTTTGTAAGTTTCTATGAGATCCCCTCTCACTCTTCTAAACGCCAATGAATATAATCCTAACCTACTTAGCCTTTCCTCATATGACAGCTCTGCCATCCCAGGATTCAGCCTGGTAAACCTCGGCTGCACTTCCTCCATAACAAGAATATCCTTCCTCAGATAAGGACACCAAAACTGCACACAATACTCTAGGTATGGTCTCACAAATGTCCTATACAATTGCAGTAAAACATCACTATTCCTAGACTAAAATCCTCTTGCTATAAAGGCCAACATACCATTTTCCTTCTTTACTGCCTGTTGTACCTGCATGCTTACTTTCAATGACTGATGCATGGAGCCACCAAGTTCTCACTGAGTATCCACCTCTCTCAATTTACACCCATTCAAATAATAATCTGCCTTCCTATTTTTGCTACCGAAGTAGATAACTTCACATTTATCCACATTTTACTGCATCTGTCATGCATGTGCCCACTCATTCAGCCTGTCCAAATCCCGCTGAAGCATCTCTGCAATGAAGTAGGCCACAAATTTTAGTGTAAGTGCTGGACCTTTGACAGAGATGGTGGAAGGGCTGTGGTTATATTTTCTTAGGGCGCGATCAAACGGCCTCGTCCCGTCGTGAGATCTTATCGAGGTCTCGCAAGACGTCGCGATCTGGATCTCGCCCTCACAGGGCGTGATTTAGATTTACATATTTAAATGAGCAGTTAGGCTCACTTAGATATGTCGGCGCCGGATTCTCCCAAGCCTGGGATCAACCACTCGCATCTTGGAGACCTCCCCATGGTGCCGTCTAGCACTGGTTCACACAAACATAGACCAAGTGTAACGGCACCTGGAGGGGGGGGGGGGGGGGATCTCCCAGGCCATTGGAGGCCGGTGGTCATGTTCTGAGCAGGGTGGTACCCTGGCACACCTGCCACCTGGGAACCATGGGCACTGCCAGCCTGGCACCTTGGCACTGCCAGGGTGCCCGGGTGGCACTGACATGAAAAAAATGACTGAAAAATATTTTTGTTCAGAAAGAAAGACAACTGAGGGTGGATTGCATGTAGCAATTTAAGCTGGTAAAAGTTTTGGAAGCAGATTCAGAATAACTCTTCAAATGAAACAATGAGAGCATAAAAAGGGGACATTGGTGCAAAGTATTTCAAAATAATGCTTGGAGATTTTTCACGTGAAATATGATCGATAGCAGAGTAGATTTCTGGGTAGAGATGTGAAGGATAAAACAGTGGATTTCTTTGATAAGTAGTTGGATACAATGGCTGATAGAGTTGGATGGGTGGATAGACTGGGACTGTAGTTATTTCTTGCAGGGTGAGCTGGGATGGGTGCCGTTGCCTTTCTTATCTGCACATACTTGTGATCTTGAACGATGCTTGAAATACCATCCTTACGTCTGAAAAAAAAATTGCACATGCAGTTGCCTTTGTAATTAAACATTTTTAAGTTACTTAAAACATGTTAGAGTACAAAATTGATTGTAATTATGACACCTGTATGATGAACTTCTTTTCCTCCTTGCTATTTATTCAATCTATCATCTCATAAGTTGCAAAGTCATTTATCATTTCCACCATAACTTAGAACAGATCACAGTTTGTTATGATGTGCTTCTTTTATTGTATTCATCAAATAAGTAGCACTTTAATTTTAAGAGTGAATTTTATAAATCAGCTCCCCATAATGCCATCTGGTCTCGGCAGTGATGTCAATTCCATGAAATTATTTTTTACATAAAGGTGATAACATTTTCAAAAATTGAGTCGCTAGAGGAAGTGCCAGTCAGCGAGCATAGAAAGAGCCCTAATCCAAACCAGAAGAGAGTTAGTCTGTTATCAGCAGGCACAGAAAAGCAGCTCAGCTACACCAGACCTAAATACTGTGAACAGGATGGTGAACTGTGAAAGCTTCTTGCATGCTTCTTGCATAAATAGACCCAAAGCAAAGAAATTGCAATAGTCAGGAAAACGGATGGCAAATGCTCCTCTGATTCTGTGATGATCAACTAAGATTTTGCAGACTTCTACGATGCCTTATATGCCTCAGAATCCTGGGCCCCTTGACAGGAATCAGATCAATGCCTAGATAACTCCCCATGTCACCCCCGCATCATTAGCACAATTGCTTCACAGCTCCAGGGTCCCAGGTTCGATTCCTGGCTTGGGTCACTGTCTGTGTGGAGTCTGCACATTCTCTCCGTGTGTGCGCGGGTTTCCTTCGGGTGCTCCGGTTTCCTCCCACAGTCCAAAGATGTGCGGGTTAGGTGGATTGGCCATGCTAAATTGTCCTTAGTGTCCAAAATTGCCCTTAGTGTTGGGTGAGGTTACTGGGTAATGGGGGTAGGTGGGGTTACTGGGTAATGGGGATAGGGTGGAGGTGTGGGCTTGGGTAGGGTGCTCTTTCTAAGAGCCAGTGCAGACTCGATGGGCCGAATGGCCTCCTTCTGCACTGTAAATTCCATGATTCTATGATTTCAGTGCGACTGATTCAAAGTTTATGGATTCCCCAATCTTTCTAGAGAAGGCCCACTTGGAGATAAAAGATTTGTAATCTAGGAGATCCTGAGACCTGTTCACCACAAAGATTTATGAAGTTTGTCTTCTGAGGATTTCCTAATGCCTCAATGAATTTGCCCATCAGTAGCTGAGTCACACGCTCCTCCCCTGTACCCCGCCTCTAAACCCGCTGAGGTGACCGTAAAATTCAGGCCAATGAATATACTGTTAGTCCTTGGTTCCTTTCTTTGTTTTCCCATTAGTTCAACTCATCAAAAAGTAGTTCATTGCAATATCAATCAATGTGCACAGCTTTATGTTTCTCTGTTACATTTCATTTGCTCTCTGCCTGCCCAATTACAAAATTGATCTAAACCAATCTATAAGTTTTCCAATCATTGTCTCCATTGCTCTGTCTCATTCGATGTTGTCAGCAATTGTTAAAAGTTTACATTTAAGTTTGGAATCCAGGATTATTCCTATACACGAGGAACATCGGGATTTAAGCACTGCTTTGTTCAGGACACCACTCGATGTCAGTCCCCAACTCATTCATTCCCACCCTCAAATTTTCCTTCCCTCCAGTTTACCATTTTCTGTTACTTCTCAGCTGGATTGCTACCTCTTAACATTTGAGTTAGATACCTATTAAATGTGATTTTTGTCAAACATTTCCTCCATGTCCAAACAAAGTATATGATCAGGAATTCTGTTTGTGTTGGCTATTAACCTAAAAGGCTACGGATCCTGCATGGTCTGGAAATTGGGATTCGGCTGAATGGCTATTTGTTGGCCAGCATGAACACAGTAGACCGAATGGCCTCTTTTCATGCTGTATACTTCTATGATTCAAGTTTGAAGAGGTCTGTTGTGAAGGATCCTTGTCTTCAAAATCAATTATAGATATCTCTCAGTAATTTATCATTGCATAGGAATACCATGCTCACCTTCCTGCTGGTTAAATACTGACAGATGAATATACTCTCTTCTGCTTCTGGGAATCATAGTCAGCACTTTTAGGACACAAATATGCATATTGACTGCACTAATAGATTGATATTAAGTCTAAAACTAAACTTCTGAAACAGTGAGGGCACAATACCTCCTAACCTTTTCGACATTATCATATTCTGTACAATTATTTCTACAGGAATGCAGTCTTCCATCATTAAATGTGTCCATCCTGAAACTGAAGCTCCCCCCCCCCCCCGCCATTTACACTATTATTGACTTCTCCCCCAAAAAACAATTGATTGAATTGAATGCATGGTGACATCTACCTTCAAAGCCAGGAACTTGCTGAAAATATTTTGTGGCCTGTCAGTCCTATTTCCTATCTGCCAGAACAGTGAACTTTCAGACGCTTGAGCCTCAAATAGTTTCATACTTTGGCAAGAGAAAAGTATTATTAAAATGTGACCACTTGGAACACACAGGACAGTATTTTGGCTTTTAAGAGGTGGTGAACTCTGAAAAAGACATATTCAGTTACCTCCAAATCTGGGAATACCTCAGGAATTTTGGTTTGACAGAAGAAACTACAACTTGCCATTACGCATTACTTCTACGTACAGCAAGATCATAGAATCCCTATAGTGCAGAAGGAGGCCATTCAGCCCATTAAGTCTACACCTACCTTTTGAATGAGCACTCTACCCATGTAGGAGGATACCTTCACGATAACATACCAGACTTACTGAATGTTACACTGGCTCTTCACCTCACACATACCCAAATCTTCCACTCCAGTAGTTGTATTGCACAATTGGAGATGTTATTTTGTGACTATGGTAGATAGTGCGGTATCTGGTAAAATGCTCAGATGTGCAAACTTATTAAATGATTTAGGTCGCACTAATCATTAGCAAAACCAGTCATTCATAGTAAAGAAGATTGGCCTGTTTGTCAAATAAGCAGCTCGATTTTTAAATATAGATATGATTTTGATATGTCTGTGTAAACACTTGCTACACATAGAAGTTATATTTAGATTTGTTTTTGTCATAAGTTTAATTGATTCAGAGTATGTGTTATTTTATTCTTTACACTTAGGAAGTATGCCAATTCCTTGTTACAGGATGTAATGTCACAGGAGTTGCCTTTCTTTTCAGAGTGCAGCCGCAGCTCCCAGTCCAGTACTAGGAAACATTCCCCCAGGAGACGGAATGCCAGTAGGCCCGGTACCACCGGGATTCTTTCAGGTAATAAGAGACTTAAGCAATAGGAAAAGGCTTTTCTTATGACTAAGTTATTTCCAAAATAAGAATAAGAGACCTGTGTGGAATCCCTCTAAATTATCACTGAAAAATATTTTCCATTTGAAGCAGATGCTTGACGCTGAAACACCTAGGGTTACATGCATAAAGTTGGGTGGGTTTTTATAAGGTTTAAATTAAACCACTGTTGTAACCCACACGGGAACCATGGGACTGAGTCGATTAGGCTCCCGTGAGTCTCGTGGTATATGAGCTTCCCCTGAGGGACGGAGCCCCCTTATCAGCAGGAGAGTAAACCAGAGTACTTAAGCCCAGCCCGAGTGTGAGTAGGGTTGTAGTTTCACCCGGGTCCTGTGTACATAGTCTTTCCGTATCTCTGTAAATAAACCTTTCGTTCCCAATGCACTGTGTGGCTGCTTTTGTGAACTCAATAACCACAAACACATTGAATTGTACATCTCAGTTTTCTAATAATCATTCTAATATATATGTATTTTTGTTTCTAAAGGAACAATATCTCCTAAATTGGGAATGTTATTAGTAGAATTTCTGATGCTACTACAGTAAACAAAAATGTCTCTTCAAACCAAAGTCCGACTGTGCTAACCGTGTTAGTGTTGCCATTTTGCAAATATACTGACTAGATTACAAACAGACGTTCCTGCCCATTTGTAACTGAACCTGGCTTCATGGGCAGTAGAGTGATGGACATCATTTCCCTGTCACTCTGAGCTGGACAGAAAAAAATAGAGTTTAATTCATCAACTATTCACATGCAAAATTAAAAATTAATTCCAAAACAATAAATTCTCAGCTTATTGAAGACACGTTAAGCTTGCATCTTCAAAAAAATACAAGAAACTGTCTTGTAAAGTTACTGTCGCTGAACCATGCTGACCAGCAAGCTTCCAGCTTTGATCTCTGGTATATGCTGACTGAGTTGAGCTTTACCAGGGTAACACTACAGGTTAGAGCATTACCATTGAATTAAGTAGGAAAGATCAGCTGTGGTTGCCACTCCTCGTTAGTGTATAGTGACCTATACTGGTAATGCACCAGAATGTTCTGGGGAAGCCCACTGTCCCAGGATAACTCCAACATTATGCTGCAGGGTTGGCCTCTGGAAAAAGGAAAGTCTGAAGATACGGGCCGTGGGGGGGTCACCTGCTTTTCATGTTCCACAAAAAATAATTTGAACTTGGCTTTGACTTTGTCTATATATATGTTTCTGGAACATACCTCTTCATTCACCTGATGAAGGAGCAGTGCTCCGAAAGCTAGTGATTTGAAACAAACCTGTTGGACTTTAACCTGGTGTTTAAGACTTCTTACTGTGCTCACCCCAGTCCAACACCGGCATCCTCACATTCTTCAGTGGCAGAGAGATGCCATGTGCCGTGGTCGGTAGATCCTTATTGTGGGTTCTTTTTCAGGATTTTGTTATGCTCTTTGGGTTTCACTATTTATTTTCTGTCTGGTTTATTTGCTGTCCAGTTCTGTGGCAACCTAGTTTATTTCTCTGGGAAACAATCCATTGAATGCTTTTTCTATTCAACTAAAACTGGCAGGATCCATGCCAATCATTCATACTAATCTAGCAATGCTCAATTTTTCCAATTTAATCTGTAAGAAAAAAAGGGGAAATAGGAGTTTTTCACATTTTTGTTGCTCGAAATGAAAAAGGAAAGAAAGGAAAATTACACTGTATCACTAACAATAAATTTTGTTCAGGCTTGATGTATTAGTTAAATTCAAAATATGCAGAATTTGACAGAAGGCCTGTTTTTATTTTTGACCCTTCTTTAGATTGTATTCATTGCAGGCCAGGATGACTTGCACTGAATAAAATTCCCCCTGGGTTTATACTAAGAGCTATCCGAGTCAGATCGTACACCAGAAGATGCTAAATTATCTACCTACGCATGCGCAGAGTCTTGACTTCCAGCTAATACAAGCAGGAGGTTCTTATTCAACACAGTCATGCAAAAGGTCTTGCTTCATAGCCCCAGACATCTTCAAAGGGAAAAGACCTGAGATTTTGCGATGGTATGGAGGTGAAAATAGATACATTCTTACTATTTATACTTACACGGTTGCTACCGTTCAGTAGGTTTGTAAAACAAAGACAAATTGGGCATATATTGTACCTATGACTGATCTATTTCACATCCCCCATCTTCAGATCCTCACATCAGCTGAATATTCTCAAAGCACAAGTGTTTACCAATGCACCTCAGATTGTTTTTATGTTCTTGTATTTAGTAATTTATAGAATAATAAGTACTCTTTGTAACTGAATAAGGACTTGGATTTTTCATTGCAGATTTTCAATGTAGTTTTGCTATTAAAAAAATCATTTCAAAATAGGTTAATATTTACATTCACTGCTTAATGTAGTAAAATTTAGAACGTGTTTGTATCTGGCTCCTTGTTAGGTTAGTGGAGTGTTATTGCCTCCTAGTGGAAGGTGATCTTCCATTGAGTATACAGACAGAAACTAATAGAGTAGCTAGTAGGATTGTGATATTCAGCTCAATACATTTACTTCTTTCCATCAAGTCAAAAAACATATTTTCAAATAACGTAAATGGCCTTTTTCCTTCCTTCATGTTGTTCAGATAACCAAATATTAAGCATGCTATAATCAAGATTTAATTCAATATATTTAACATTCTTAATTAACATTTATATTTTGGTGAGCTCCCTGACCATAAGTGTTATGAGGAGATATGTTTGCTTTACATACGGGACACAACAGACCTGTGTACACATATTTTTGCAAGTACTTGCTTGCAGTTGTTTAGTTTGCTATGTACTCTTGAATACTTTTTGAATAGGGCTGGTAATTATCTTGCTCACAACAGTGCAGGATTCCCTCCCGTTGTTCAGGTCCCTTGTACGAGGTATCATTTTCCAGCTAAGAAGGTGGGTTGGAAACCACCTACAAAGCACAATTTCAAAATTTGTGCATTCCACAAAACTTGGAAGTATTGTGACTTATGAGAAGGATAACAATAAAATTATAGAGGACAGAGACAGGTTGGTGGAATGGGCAGACAAGGGGCCGAAGAAATTTAACACGGAGAAATATGCAGGAAGAATGAGGAGAAGTATTATAAAATAAAGCATACAATTCTAGAGGGGATGCAGGAGCAAAGGGACTTAAGGGTATATGTACACAAATCACTGAATGAGGAAGGACAGCTTAATAAAGCATATGGGATCCTGGGCTTTATTAATAGGGACACAGAGTACAAAAGCAAGGAAGTTATGATAAGCCTGTATAAAACACTGGTTTGGCCTCATCTGGAGTATTGTGTCCACTTCTTAAATTGTACCCGTTGACGGGAGGATTGAGGACCAGAGGACACCAACTTAGCATCACTGGCAAAAGAAGAACGGCGACATGAGGAAAAATCTTTTTACGCAGTGAATAATTAGTATCTGAAAGGCAATGCCTGAGATTGAGCTGAAGGCAGATTCAATCCAGGCTTACAAAAGAGAATTGGATAATAACCTAAATAGAGAAACAATTTGCAGGGTGGCGGGTAAAAAGCAGGGGTGTGAGACAAGGTGAATAGCTTTTTCAGAGAGTTAGCATGGACATGGCAGGCTGAATGGCCTCCTCTGTTATAACCATTCTATGATTCTAAGCAAGAAGTTGATTGAGAGTAAAAGAGAATAATTTAGCCTTTCATTACCCCCTCGTTATCTTTAAGAAAATGCTAAACTTTGATTTGACTCTTTCCTGATGGTGCAGGAGGGATATAGAATTTTTCATTTTAATAAATATTAGATTATTAAAATGAATATATTACTATTCTCTGATGAAGAATATTGGAACATCAGCATGTTGCTGTATGCATGATGCATTAGAACCTTGTGTAACATACCCATTTCACAAATGCCCAACAATAACCATCATATGTGTCCCTATTTGAATTCAGTGAACAAACACCTATTTCTATTCAGTTTCACTAAATTAACAACCTATTTCCAATGCGATATGAGTGGTATTATCATGCAAGTTGGAAAATATATGCTGCAATGTTGATTAAAATATTCCATGAAAGAGGGCGAAAGTGAACTGGCTACAAAGGCAATCTTACACTTTTATACTGTGACTACAAGAATAAGCATGGGCTTCCAGGTGTTAGGTGATTGATAGCATCAACCCCAAGTAACTGGGTACCATTTAAATGACAGGCCTATGGGTGAGCAAGGAAATTGTAACTGCTAGCTTAGTATATCGGTATTATGAAAGGAACTGAAAAGGAGGAATGGGAGATGTCCTAGCTAGAATAAATTGTATGATTGCCAGCAACCTTAGGCACTAAGAAATACTTTCAACCCTGCATTGAATGAATGTTCGGATATAATGAATATTTAGCATGCCAAACTGGTGTTCATTATATGTGGGGTTGACAGTACTTTGAATGTGTGAAACAGCAGAATTATTAAATTATGCAATAGCAATTGTGATCCGCAGCGGTATGCAGTTTAATATAATGTATTTAAATGAGCAGACATATACTTCGACCTTACCATTTACTTTTTTCCCCATTAAGGAATATTTTTATTCCCATCATTTGTTTCCCCAAAGCTATGCATCATTATATGACTGAGGGCCGGTTTGTACCCCTCTTCCTAATTTCTATGTGTAGCTTGGGGAATCAAGTGTAGTTGATTTGGGTGGCTCACCCTTGTGATGTGCAACTTGCTATGTGGGAAATCATAGCTATGAGACCATGTCCCTATTATTCATCATTCACAACTCTGCAAATAAACTACATGTAATTATGTAACAATTTAATTCAATTGAGAATAATTTTAGAGCAGCACACCCTCAATTCCTGTTGATCCTGCGCTAAACTGAGGTTATTTCAATTTAGTTGTGTTGTCAAGAAAATCAGTGCACCTATAGGGTTTGTCACTCGTTGTTCCTGAAATAGAGTCAAGCTTGCCTGGTGGAAAAGGAGGAGACAATTAGCAGTCAGTGTGCATCAGGGTGGATTTTTTTTCTTCTCCAAAGAAGAGAAGAAAGAATAAGAAATGGTTGTGATTTGTATTACAACTATGATAATCATTGGCTTAGTATTTATATCAACTTGAGTGGAATTAAATTGGAAATATACAATACGCAAATTTAGTGTGAAAGATCCTGACTTCAAAGTCTCCCATGAAAGATAAAGAATAGCTCCATGCCACTCGTGAGCTATTTTAATGTCATCTTGGTATTTAATCTTGTTTTCTAAATAATTTTATTGCACGGTGAGGGATTTTAAAATTGTTTCAGTGGGAGATTATGCTTCATAAACTGGAAAACATTTGGAAATAAATGTAGGTATCTTATAGCCAGCAGTGAGAAGTGATGCAATGTCATCAAATTTATATTCATCATATCTCATTGTTTGGTCGAACATGGTTTGTACACAACACTTGTACGGTACATCTTTATTTTATCGCAATTTATTTCAGGAATTTAATGATTTGGTTTCAGCTCAGTGGCACATTTTTACCACAGTTTAGGAAAGTAGGAACACATATTGGCAGAGCTATTAGCTGTTCACTCTAATGAAACTTGACTGCTGAAGAATGAAAAGATTTTAAAAGTGTATAACCAATTTTCAATTTGAAAAACTCTTGACGTAGCTGGTTTTGTTCTGTTAATAGTTATGCTGCTGGCTAATTTATGTTTGCAATTATCTCTAGGGGCCACCAGGTTCACAGCCCTCGCCACATGCACAGCCTCCACCACACAACCCCAGCAATCCCATGATGGGACCTCACAGCCAGGTAGGAAGTCGCAAGTAGCTAATCAGCACAAACAAACCAAGGTTGTTTGAGTTACCAGTTCTGATAGCACCTATACTTGTTCTTATGGCTTGTTAATTTATCACTTCCAGCAGTGTTATGATTTGGCTCTTAAAGTTTTTCTTTTCCTTTGCTACACTGATTTATGTTCATTGATCTGCATGTTTATTACAGCGTGGTAAGAAATCTTGACTTTTCTCACTTACCAGATCTATGTATTTCCCGCATAACATCATAAATATTATTCCAGGTCAGATTAGCAGCTGCATTGTTTTAAGTATGTCTGGTCCCTACTCTTCTATCAGATCAATCAGTTGATTGATTGACTGATTGAGTTATTGTCACATGTACTGAAGTACAGTGAAAAGTATTTTTCTGCTGCCAAGGGAAAGTACACAGCGCGTACACAGCAGACAAAAAGAATAATCAACAAAGTACATCGACAAATAAGTAATTGGTTACAGTGCGGAACAAGGGCCAAACAAAGCAAATACGACAGGTATTGGTTCATTGTTCAATGTAACTTTCTAATAATTATTACACTTAGAATTAGCAACTCATGTATCTAGCTTTAAAATAACCTGTCAAACATTGAATTTTGGTGAGAATTAATGCTAGAATACTATATATTTTCATAAGTAGCAACTAGTTAAAGTCCAACCAAAGATTGGTATTTCACAGCAACAAACATTGCATATCAAAGTGTGCACAAAAAACCTTGTACTCAATCGCCAGCTATCGGATATTCACTGAAGATTAAACTTGTGCCACTAATAAGCCCTGTTTAACAGGTTACTGCTGAAAAGCCAAAGAAATTAACACCATGTCGGTTTTCAAATGTATGTGCATTTATTTAATTGAGAATAAAACACCGGCAACTGGTTTTATTTGCCTTCCCAACTTACCCAGTTTGTCACTGATTCTGAGAAAACAGTTGGCAGTCGTTTATTCGGTCTGAGTTCAATAATATTTGGTACTTGAAACTAATCTTGGATGATCCCAGAGTGCTGATGGCAACTGGAAATGGAAATTGGTTTGTTTGAGGGTGTGCTGCGCTAAAAAGCATTTTATCGATATTTTTGAAAGGTCAACTTTAAAATAAGTTTTAAAAAGTAGGTTGTGATTTTATGTTTGTAAATAGTAGTTCAATTTTAAAATTTAACAGATTAAAAAAATGCATTTCTAAAATGCATTTTAAACTGCTATTTTAGAGTTGAATGTACATTCAATATGGAGCTGGCCATTTTAATTTCGAATTTTTAACATAGCATATTTTCTTGTGTCTAATTATTTTAAATTGCGACTCCATATGTAGAATGTAATTTCAGGAATACTTTACTTATCTATTTGACTCAGTTGCAGGTAATTATCCATAGGTGAATTTTCAACTACTGTACATTATCTATTACAGAATGCCTATTATTCTAGGCAACTACATTTTTAATTAATGAAAACTTAAAAACGTTGTACAAAAAGCATGTGTATTTTTTGTCAGTTGTCAATTAGTTATATTCACATAGAGAAGGTGAGCAGCCTAATTAGTTTCCTTTTAAAACTAAATGTTCCTTTAGAAAATAATTTTGTTAACACTAGATGTCACTTCTAATTACTTGTCTTAAAAGATATCAGAAACCTGCAGAGTTGTGTGATACAGTACAATGAAGCAAACTGCTATAGTATATGATTGAGTATTTAGAACAGACAAATTCTAAATATTTTAAATATAAAAAAATATGATTTACACTTTTGACCCTCTTGCTTGACATCACTTTTATGGTCTAGATTCTCGTGTAGGAATTTGTGTGAGCTCAGAATGGGAATGATCAGTATTAACTAGCATCCTGAGGTTCATCAAGCTTGTTGATGTGATCGTTCCTTGTGATTTTTACAATAATTGAGAGGTACAAAAAGACAAAGATGTGTGTCCAGGTAACGAATATAGAAGGCTGATATTGTACCAAACAGTGACTACAATTATTGCAATGAAGCGTTAGTCTTGCCATCCGGTGAACAATATAATTTAGCCAGGAATATATTTGCATATTTACTTGGGGTGGGATTTTCCAGTCATTCCCCAGGGTGGGATCTTCTGGTCCCGCAAGCCTCTCCACCGTGAGCTTCCCTAGCATGCTAGGGTGCAAACAATGAAGTGAAAGTAGAACGTAAAATGGAATTAGTAACTTCATAGAATCATAGAATTTACAGTGCAGAAGGAGGCCATTCGGCCCATCGAGTCTGCACCGGCTCTTGGAAAGAGCACCCGACCCAAGGTCCACACCTCCACCCTATACCCATAACCCAGTAACCCCACCCAACACTAAGGGCAATTTTGGACACTAAGGGCAATTTATCATGGCCAATCCACCTAACCCGCACATCTTTGGACTGTGGGAGGAACCCGGAGCACCCGGAGGAAACCCACGCACACACGGGGAGGATGTGCAGACTCCGCACAGACAGTGACCCAAGCCGGAATCGAACCTGGGACCCTGGAGCTGTGAAGCATTTGTGCTATCCACAATGCTACCGTGCTACCTTTAAAATAAGTATGGTGCTGACGTTGAATGGGGGGGCACGGTAGCAGAGTGGTTAGCACTGTTGCTTCACAGTGCCAGGGTCCCTAGTTCGATTCAGGTCTTGGGTCACTGTGCGGAGTCTGCACGTTCTCCCCGTGTCTGCGTGGGTTTCCTCCATGTGCTCCAGTTTCCTCCCACAAGTCCCGAAAGACATGCTTGTTAGGTGAATTGGACATTCTAAATTCTCCCTCAGTGTACCCGAACAGGCGCCGGAATGTGGCGACTAGGGGATTTTCACAACAACTTTATTGCAGTGTTAATGTAAGCCTACTTGTGACAATAATAAAGATTATTATTATATGATTATTATTATTACAACTGTTGACAGCTGCCTCAAAACATGCCGGAGGAGGGGTGGGGATGTTGGAAAATCTCGCCTATGATATTTAAATTGTAGTTGTTGTTGTGAACAACATTTAAGGTACAACTATTTACAAACCAACTGAATTGCCTTTGATTTTGAATGTTGACTTGTTTTTTGCTGTACAGTTTAAATGTGCAGATAACTGTTGGGTTTTGTACATTTTCAATTTGTACAGATTTATTTGCTGTTTAAATCACAAACTGTTGAAGCTGAGAGTGTTAGACACTATGAACCACATTTGGCTTATTGATTTAACAATTAAGATGCTTCCTTCTTTTCACTGTGAGTGTCCTCGTCACCCCCATAATGATTAATGTTGAGATTCCCTGGTTGAATATGCTTCCATTTTGTGGGAGAAATGGAGGTCGGGTGGCACAGTGGTAAGGCAGCTCTGCCTCTCAGCCAGATACTCTGGTTCAAGGCTTACCCCAAGACTTAATGGCCAGGAAAGGTGCACTCATAACATGGGCAAGTATGAACCTTCAAATCCATCCAACACACACCATTGGCAGGTGGTAACAGTGGGAGAGATTCGAGTTAAAAATGCGATGGAGCCTCTCCAAAAGCTTCAGACTGCCACATGCATGTAAACATGCATGTTGCCACAGCAACCTGACCTCCCTGACAGATCTGTAACATATTGCCATTTGTGTGAGAAGCAGAAAACGAGCTGGATCAGTGATCATTTAGAGGATGAATGCAGTTAAGTGGATGTTGAAGATCCATGATCTAGTAGCCCCTTTCCCTCCTGAAGGTGATTTTTTTGAAGGCAAGACCCAGTGAAAGTAGAACGTAAAATGGAATTAGTAACTTTAAAATAAGTATGGTGCTGAAGTTGAATTATTTTTATTTTAAAGCACATTTTTCCATTATTTGCCTGTTGCAGCCTTTCATGTCACCTCGTTATCCAGGAGGCCCCAGGCCGCCCCTCAGAATACCAAACCAGGTAAAATTTAATTTCTACTGCATGATATTAAAAAGCCTCCTTCATATTTATGTTGCATCATATGAAATGTTATACTCCATGCGGTTTGCCATATCGTCACAGACATTTGTTCTGTTGAAATATCTATTATTATTTTTAAACTTTTTGTTATGCGCTACTATTGCAGAAAATGAACTAAAAACAGAACACATTATACACTGGGGACAAATAAAATAGGGAAAGTGCCCACCTCATCACCTTCCCATCCACCTCGGAGCTCACCCCGAAAATGTGGGGGGGTGGATGTGTACCAAAATCAGCAGCCTGCCTGCCATATTCAAATAATTAATTAGGGACCAATTTAACTTGTTAAAAAGCCAATTGACCCTGAAAATACGCTGCACAGACCATGAAATAGTTGGTGTGGGCAGTGGGGCAGGAGTGGGAAGTCTGTTTTTTTGAAAATGATTTTAAAGTTTTTCAAGCGCGGTAAGGAAGGCGGGGTACTATCTTCGTGGTGGCGGCGGCCAGGGGATGTATCTTTGGCACTTCGTGGGGGGGTGGGGGGAGCACCTTAAGACAGCACCTCCCCACCAGGGTGGAAGTTTGATGCGGGACTGTTGGGGGACCAAGGGTTCTGTGACAAAATTGAAAAAGTAATCGAGGAATATGTAGGTTTTAACTGCACGGGTGAGGTGTCAAAGGCGGTTGTCTGGGAGGCTTTAAAGGCAGTGGTGAGGGGTGAGGTGATCTCGTTCAAGGCGAGGCTAGAAAAAGAGGAGAGGTTGGAACGTCAGAGAGTAATAGATGAGATGCTGGAGGTAGACAGGAGATATGCAGATGATAGGGACCCAGCGCAGTTGGAAAAGAGGAAGGTACTCCAGGCGAGCTTTGACCGACTATCTACCAGGAAAGTGGTACGCCAATTGAGGCGAGTAAGGGGGCAGTTTACGAGCATGGAGAGAAGGCCGTACGTTGGCAGGTCAGCTCCGTAGGGAGGCTGCGGCAAGGGAAATTGTCCAGGTGCGGGACAGGGCAGGGAATTTGGGGGTAGCTCCAGATCAGATTAACGAGGTCTTTAAGGAATTCTATGAGAGATTGTACAGGTCAGAGCCACCTGGGGGAGGCAGGGAGATGCAGGAATTTCTAGATGGGCTGGAGTACCCGAGGTTAGGGGAGGTGGACAGGGCTACATTAGAGGGGACGATAATGGAGCAGGATATAAAAGATGAGATTGGAAGGATGCAGTCGGGGAAGGTAGCAGGGCCGGATGGGTTTCCAGTGGAATATTATAAAAAATTCAAAAATAAACTGGTACCGCTGATGGTGGGGATGTTTGAGGAGACAATAGGGAAGGGGGTGTTACCACAAACTTTGGGGCAGGCATCAATTTCCCTGCTACTTAAGAAAGATAAGGATCTGACGGAGTGCGGGTCGTATAGGCCCATATCGCTTTTAAACGTGGACGCAAAGATATTGGCGAAGGTACTGGCAGGTAGGCTAGAGGAGTGCCTCCAGATGGTGATAGGTGACGATCAGACGGGGTTTGTGAGAGGGAGGCAGCTCTTTTTGAACATTCGGAGGGTATTGAACGTGGTTATGATACCGGCTGAGGGGAAGAAAACAGAGGTGGTTGTGGCATTGGACGGCGAGAAAGCGTTTGACCGGGTAGAATGTGGGTGCTTGATGGCAGTTCTGGAGCGGTTTGGAATTGGACCCAGATTTGTGGACTGGATTAAGCTACTATATAAGGAGCCACGGGCCAGTGTCTGCACAAATAACATCAGCTCGAGATACTTTTCTCTCCATCGTGGGACTAGGCAGGGATGTTCTATGTCCCCCCCTGCTGTTTGCACTCGCGATTGACCCATTGACCATCGCATTAAGAAGTTAGTGGATATGGAAAGGGATAGTGCGGAGGGGGGATAGAGCATAGGGTGTCCTTATATGCCGATGACTTGTTATTATACATGTCAGAACCAAGTGTGTCAATAGGGGGAATACTGGAGCTGCTTCGGGTACAAATTAAATCTAGACAAGAGTGAATATTTTGTGGTGTCTCGGCCAGGGGTGGGGAGGCTGCCATTCCGTAAGGCAGGGACTCACTTTAGATACCTGGGGGTGCAGGTTGCCCGAGATTGGGGGGGCTCTGTGGGTACAACATTTCTAGTTTGGTGGGGAGGGTGAAAGCTGATCTGGCAAGGTGGGATGGTCTCCCTCTATCATTGGCGGGTCGGGTACAGGTGGTTAAAATGAGTGTGCTGCCGCGATTCCTGTTTATTTTTCAATGCCTGCCGATTTTCCTGTCAGGCATTTTTCAGAGAGATTGAAGGGATGATTACCTCGTTCATATGGGGAGGGAAGGTGGCCAGAATTAAAATGGTGCTACTACAGAGGGGAAGGCAGGCAGGGGGTTTGGATCTTCCGAACCTGATGTATTATTACTGGGTGGCGAATGTGGAGAAGGTACGGAGCTGGATCAGAGGGGTTGACTCCCAATGGGTCAGAATGGAGGAGTGTTTGGATAGGGGGTCGGGATTGAA
Organism: Scyliorhinus torazame; assembly: GCF_047496885.1. Classification (NCBI taxonomy): domain Eukaryota; kingdom Metazoa; phylum Chordata; class Chondrichthyes; order Carcharhiniformes; family Scyliorhinidae; genus Scyliorhinus; species Scyliorhinus torazame. The sequence continues at coordinate 79,367,350 of NC_092715.1, forward strand.
GGCGCTAGCGAGAGCGCCGCTCCCAATGGCACCGGGGAGATATTCAGGGAGTCCGGTAGTAATAGCTTTGTTGAGAATTTGGAGGCAGTTTCAACAGCACTTCGGGTTGGGGGCAGGTTCAAGGAAAATGCCGATTCGGGGGAACCATAGATTTGAGCCAGGGAAGTGGGATGGAAATTTTCGGAGATGGGAGGAGAAAGGAATTAGGACACTAAAACATTTATTTCTTGGGGATCGTTTTGCGGGATTGAATGTCCTGGGAGCGAAGTATGGGCTGGAGCAGGGGGAAATATTTAGATATACACCAGTATATCATGGTGCAGACACACACTGATGGACACACAGTGGGACCAATCAGCATACACAACACCGCAGCCAATCACCAGTGAGAGCCCAAGCACTATAAAACAGGGGACAGGAGAGTTCCCGCTCATTCTAGTAGCAGCCAGCTCGGAGCACAGAGCTCACAGCCTGCAACACAGACATTAAACATGTGCTGACTGCATCACCTGGTTAGGACTAGGCAAGGGTCAACAGTTAAAGCTGGTATTGCATTTACCCACAGTTCAAGTATTAATATAGTTAACCTTATAATAAAATAGAGTTGCACCACTTCCAGTGTTGGTGACCTGTTTGTGATCCAGAACACCCAACACATCAGATAGGTACATGGATTACGGTAGAATGATGTGGTGTAGATTAATTTGATCTTAATCTAGGACAAAGGTTCGGCACAACATTGTGGGCCGAAGGGCCTGTTCTGTGCTGTATATTCTGTGTGTTATACATGCAGGTTCAAGACTTTGCCAGAAAGAAGATACAGAGCTTCCCAGTAGAGCCGGCTTCCACATTGCTGGAGGAGCTGCTGACGACAGGGGGACTGGAGAAGGGGGTAGTATCGGCGGTTTACGGGGCTATTTTGGAGGAGGAGAAGGTGCCGCTAGAAGGGATCAAGGCAAAGTGGGAGGAAGAGTTGGGAGAGGGTATGGAGGAGGGGTTCTGGTGTGAGGTGCTCCGGAGGGTGAACGCCTCCACCTCGTGTGCGAGGTTGAGCTGAAGGTGGTGTATAGAGCGCACCTTACCAGGGCGAGGATGAGCCGGCTCTTTGAGGGGGTAGAAGATGTGTGTGAACGTTGCAGGCGGGCCCCGCAAACCACTTTCATATGTTTTGGTCCTGTCCAAAGCTGGAGGATTACTGGAAGGAGGTGTTTATGGTAATCTCTAAAGTAGTCCTAATCTCTAAAGTACCAGACGGATGTAGAGGCTTTGGAGAGGGTGCAGAAGAGATTTACCAGAATGTTGCCTGGTATGGAGGGCATTAGCTATGAGGAGCGGTTGAATAAACTCGGTTTGTTCTCACTGGAACGACGGGGGTTGAGGGGCGACCTGATAGAGGTCTACAAAATTATGAGGGGCATAGACAGAGTGGATAGTCAGAGGCTTTTCCCCAGGGTAGAGGGATCAATTACTAGGGGGCGTAGGTTTAAGGTGCGAGGGGCAAGGTTTAGAGTAGATGTTCGAGGCAAGTTTTTTACACAGAGGGTAGTGGGTGCCTGGAACTCGCTACCGGAGGAGGTGGTGGAAGCAGGGACGATAGTGACATTTAAGGGGCATCTTGACAAATACATGAATAGGATGGGAATAGAGGGATACGGACCCAGGAAGTGTAGAAGATTGTAGTTTAGTCGGGCAGCATGGTCGGCACGGGCTTGGAGGGCCGAAGGGCCTGTGCCTGTGCTGTACTTTTCTTTGTTCTTTGTTCTAGTGCACGTGAAACTGGACCCGGGCCCTCGGGAGGCCATATTCGGAGTGCCGGACCAGCCGGGGTTGGGAACGGGCGCGGAGGCAGATATTGTAGCCTTCGCCTCGTTAATCGCCGGAAGGCGGATCCTGTTAGGGTGCAACCTCTCCACCCTGTGCCCTGGCGAGGCTGGGGGACCTGCTGGAATTTTTAACGCTTGAAAAGGCCAAACTTGAACTGAGGGGAAGGTGGAGGGGTTCTACAATTCATGGGCGTTATTCATTATGCACTTTCGTAAATTGGATCACATCGAACATGAGGGGGGTTGGGGGCTGGGAGAGTTGGGGGGGAGGGGGACTGTATGTGTTAATGGTGACTGTGGGTGATTCCTGATTCCTTTTTGTAATTTGTTTATGTTAACATGCGGGCCAATGTCTGGGGTTTGGTGGGAGGATGGGATCGATGTTATTGATATGGGGATTGACATTACATTTGTTCCTGATTATTGTTTATTTGGGTGTAGATTTGGGAGAAAATGTGAAAAAGGAGAAGAATAAAAAATATTTTTAAAAAAGACAATATCTTCCCTTTCTTCCTACCCACCTGCTGTATAAAACACACCACATCCGATCCCCTGCCCCCCTCCCTCCCTGAGCTGACCAAGCCTTCCCCACCCAAGACCCTGGACCTCTGGACTCATCTGGCTCCAGGAGCCGTGGGCTGCCTTCTTGGCCTTGTTTGGAATCCTGGCATTGCCCACTATTGCTTCCTTTCCGCTGCCAAGACAAGTGGAGCTGCTGATCCATCAGTGAGGTGTGGAAGTCCTTCACTGCCCCAATTTAGCCTGCCCGCAGTGGGGTATGGCTGTGGGATGGGCTGGCATGAAGCGGATCAGCTCCACGCCACCTTTTTTTCCAGAGGCGGGGTGTGAGTGGGTGGCAAGCCATCTGTCGCCTTGTAATACTCTGCCTGTAGCTTGATGCTTTCAATAGTCATTTCTGTTTGCGGCTGCGGCTAAATCAACAGTCGTGGGCGAGATTCAGCCACCGGGTGAATCCCGCAAGAGCCGGGCTCCAGGCCGATCACGAGTCACCCGACATACTCTGCCCCGCGTGGTCTGGATCACTCCCTTGCTGGAGGTGATCCAGATCAGCATATTTGAATGAATCATTAGGCTCATTTAAATAACTGGGCGCCGCTTCGACCCGGTGCCCGGGAGTCAACGGCCGCGCCTGCGAGACCTCAACTGGATGCCGTTTAGCTCTGGTTTCCACAAATATGGACCAGGTATGACAGCACCTCAGGAGGTCTCAAAGGCCATTAGAGACCACCGACCGGGTGGTCAGGGAGAGGGGTGGGTGGTATCCTGGCTCTCTCCCGGCACCCAGGCACCTTGGCACTGCCAGCCTATCACTTTGGCAGGCGCACCACCAGGGCACACCAGGCACTGCCAGGGTACCAGGCTGTCAGTGCCAAGGGACCCAGGTGCCAGGTTGGCACTGCCTGGAATCGAGCCCGGTGGGGTCTTGCCCATCAGAGAGTGGGGTTTCAGGGGCCACTAAAAGGTTGGAGGTGAAGCGGTGGTGTCTAGAAAGTAGGAGGGGGGTGTAGAGTTTGGGGCAGCCGGTCAAAATGGCTGCCCGATCTGTGAGGATCCGGTCACCAGTGCAGGAAATCACTTAAGTGTGGCCTCGGCAGGGAGAAACTCTGAGATCCAAAAAACTAGCAAAGTGCTGATGAATAGCAGGCTGAATCTCAGCGCTTTCAGCCACGAAGAAACACCCCGCCAAATGCACCCAAAAACGGACTTTGTTTCATGTCCACTGAATTGCGCCCTTTTTTGTAATATTTTCCCTTCTTTGGGGCAGTGAACAAAGAAATATTTTACAAGTAGATGCACTAAATAGATTATTACTGATTTCTTAAAATGAATTACTGCAATGATCATTGTTGTGTCTTTGTAAAGTAAAGTCGCCATTGTCTCAGGTGACCATAGATAGGCTCCTTGCCCCTTTGAGGGGGAGAGCTGACTGGTCGTGACTTAACCTGAGCATCACCATGCCTCCGGGTCGGGGCAAGGTTGAGAAGGCAAAGATGAGAAGGCAGGCCTTCATGAATAACCACAACGATATGGGAATTGAACCCGCGCTACTGGTCTTGCTCTGCATCACAAACCAGCTGGCCAGCTGAGTGAGCTAAACCACTGGAGAACTTTGTGGAATTGCAAGTGTTGTATCTGGTATGTTGCTAGAAACATGTTCACGCAAAATGAAATGAACTTTGTTCCTTGGAAGCTCTCAATGCATGCTTCAAGGACTAGACAAACCTTTTGGCAGAACAATTTGTGGATGGTGGTGAGGTGTTGATTTTATATGTTGAACTCCACACATCTTTAAGCAGTCTTCAAACTCTTGGGCTGTAAACTCTGGCCCATTGTCGCTCACAAAATGCTCTGGTTTTCTGAATCTCACCAAATTTCTCAATGGTTCTTCCGAAGTGGTTGATTTTATTACGACCACCTCAGGCCATTTTTAAACATTTTTTTAGAGTACCCAATTCATATTTTCCAATTAAGGGGCAATTTAGCGTGGCCAATCCACCTACCCTGCACATCTTTTGGGTTGTGGGGGCGACACCCACACAAACACGGGAAGAATGTGCAAACTCCACACGTACAGTGGCCCAGAGCCGGGATCGTGGCGCCGCGAGGCAGCTGTGCTAACCACTGTGCCATCGTGCTGACCTCACCTCAGGCCATTTTGAATGTGCGTCTACAACAACCATGAACATGTGCCCCGCAAATGGACCAGCGAAATCAAGATGCAGACATTGCCACTCCCATGGATGCAATGGAGATAACGGCAGTGCATTATTTACCCGCGCACATATCTGGGCATCAATTTCTGGGCACAAAAACCCTCAGCACTTCCTATGCCATATCCCTCTATAACCATCCTAGCCATCTATTTGTTGAGATGCCTTTTGAATGCCTCTAATGTATCTGCTTCCACTGCCTCCCCTGGCAGCGGGTTCCAGGCACTCACCACCCACTATGTAAAAAACCTGCCTCACACATCTCTAAACTTTGCCCCATGGACCTTAAACCTATGCCCCCTAGTGACTGACCCTCTGCCTGGGAAACAGTGCTTGCCCATCCACTCTATCCATGCCCCACATAATCTTGTAGACCTCTATCAGGTCGCCCCTCAGCCTCCGTCTTTCTAATGAAAACTGTCCGAGTCTATTCAGCTTCTCCACATAGCTAACACCCTCCAGACCAGGCAACAGCCTAGTAAACCTCCTCCGCACCCTCTCCAAAGCCTCCACATTCTTCTGGTGATGCGGCCTTACCAGCGTTCTATACAACTGTAGCATGATTTGCCAGTTTTTATACTCGATGCCCCGTCCAGTGAAGGCAAGCATTCCACATGCTTTCTTGACTACCTTGTCCACTTGCGTTGCCACTTTCGCCACTTTCAAAGATCTGTGGACCTGCATGCCCAGATCTCACTGAATTTCTATATTCCTAAGTTTTGCCATTTACTATATATTTCCCCTCTATGTTACACGTACCAAAATTTAAAATCATAGAAAGTATCGTATCTGACTGCATCACAGCCTCGCATGGCAACTGCTCGACCCAAGATCGCACAAAACTTCAGAGAGTGGTGAACACAGCTCAGTCCATCACACAAACCTGCCTCCCATCCATTGACTCGATCTACACCTCCCACTGCCTGGGGAAAGCGGGCAGCATAATCAAAGACCCCTCCCACCTGGCTTACTCATTCTTCCAACTTCTTCCATCGGGCAGGAGATACAAAAGTCTGAGAACACGCACAATCAGATTCAAAAACAGCTTCTTCCCCGCTGTTACCAGACTCCTAAATGACCCTCTTATGGACTGACCTGATTAATACTACACTCCTGTATGCTTCACCCGATGCCAGTGTCTATGTGTTTACATTGTGTACCTTGTGTTGCCCTATTATGCATTTTTTTTTCATGCATTAAATGATCTGTTTGAGCTGCTCACAGAAAAACACTTTTCACTGGACCTCAGTACACGTGACAATAAACAAATCCAATCCAATCCAATTTAACAAGGAAGTATACTATGGAAGGTCTTATACGGGAAGTTCCAAAGATCTGTCCATAGCTCTCTGAAGGCAGAAGGGCAGATTAATAGGGTGGTGAAAAAGGCATATGGAACACCTGCTTTTATCAATCTGGGCATAGATTACAAAAGCAGGGAGGTCATGATGGAGCTGTATAGAACTTTGGTGAGGCCACAGCTGGAGTACTGTGTGCAATTCTGGTCGACACATTATAGGAAGGATGTAATTGCACTGGAGGGATTGGATTGGATTGGATTTGTTTATTGTCACGTGTACCGAGGTACAGTGAAAAGTATTTTTCTGCGAGCAGCTCAACACATCATTAAGTACATGGGAAGATAAGGGAATAAAAGAAAATACATAATAGGGCAACACAAGGTATACAATGTAACTACGTAACACCGGCATCGGATGAAGCATACAGGGTGTTGTGTTAATGAGGTCAGTCCATAAGAGGGTCATTTCGGAGTCTGGTAACAGCGGGGAAGAAACTGTTTTTGAGAGCACAGAGAGGATTTAACAGAATGTTGCCTGGGATGGAACATTTAAGTTATGAAGATAGGTTGGATAGGCTTGTGTTGTTTTACTTGGAGCAAAGAAGACTGAGGAGTGACCTGATCAAGGTATACAAGATTATGAGGGGCATGGACAGGGTGAATAGGGAGCATCTGTTCCCCTTCGTTGAAGGGTCAGTTGCAAGGGCACACAAGTTCAAAGTGAGGGCTGGGAGGTTTAGGGGGGATTTGAGAAAAAATGTTTTACCCAGAGTGGTGACAGTTTGGAATGCACTGCCTGGGAGGGTGGTAGAGGCGGGTTGCCTCACATCCTTTATAAAGTACACTCCATAACATTCAAGGTTATGAGCCAAGTGCTGGCAAGTGGGATTAGGTGGGCAGGTCAGGGCCTTTCCTGTGTCAGTGCAGACTCGATGGGCCGAATGGCCTCTTCTGCACCGTAGGATTTTGTGATTCTGAGGCTGAAACGTTTTCTGTCCATGCTGTAGACGATGTCCATTCCACTGGGAAGCTTGCTCTTCACAAGGTGAAGGATTGTGGCGATGAAGATAGAGAAAAGAGTAGGGTGATGACACATCTCTGCTTGAGTCCAGTCTTGACCTCGAAGGTTTCTGTCTTATTTCCATCAGTGAGGACTATTGCTGCCATCTTGATGTGATGGAGTCAGAGGATGTCGACGAATTTCTCTGGACAGCTGGCATATCCCAATTGACTGAGCCAAAAGCCTTGGTCAGATCGATAAAGGCCGTGTAGAGTGGTTGGTGTTGCCCCTGGCATTTCTGTTGAAGTTGCCAAGAAGAAAACAACACTGACATCACTTGTGGAGATACAGTATGTGGATGACATCACCATGTCCACTCCTTCAAAAGAGAATCTTCAAGCCATGCTTGACATCTTTGTGGAAACATGCCAAAGAACCAGTCTTAGCCTCAACCTCAAAAAGCCTGAAGTCCTTTACTAACCCACCCCAGGGCAAGATATCTGGGGAGCCACCTTTTCTCTAAGGATGACATTGATGCAGAGATCCAACATAATAATCTTTACTATTGTCACAAGTAGGCTTACATTAACACTGCAATGAAGTTACTGTGAAAATCCCCTAGCCGTCATGCTGGCACCTGTTCGGGTACACAGAGGGGGAATTCAGAATGTCCAAATTACCTAACAAGCACAAGTCTTTCGGGACATATGGGAGGAAACCGGAGCACCCGGAGGAAACCCATGCAGACTCCACGCAGACAGTGACCCAAGCCGGGAATCGAACCTGGGACCCTGGCGCTGTGAAACAACAGTATCTGATCTGTGAGCACCTCCTTCGGACACATAAGGACAAGAGTCTTTGATGATCGCAACATCCGTGCTGACACCAAGATCCTCATGTACAAGGTGGTCATCCTACCAACTCTTCTATACGGGTCAAAAACTTGGAATACATGGAGATGCAACCTGAACGAACTGGTGAGGTACTAGTAAAAAGAATACCATGGTGCGCTTGGATCGGGCTTATCAGCCCGTAATATCGTACTTCTGCACTGTAAATTCTATGAATTATCAGCTATGAAAGAACCCACAGAATCCATGACCAGTAACACGGAGTAGGACAATCATTCCTGATGATTGATCGCCAAAGACGATAATAGCTTCCATCTGTTTAGGTGCTTTGTGCCCTTACTGTCAGTTACATGTACCAGATATTGTATGGATGTCTGAAAGACATCACATTTATCTTTCCTTACACAGAGCCCAGACATCTGAAGGAATTTCCGTATGGCTCCTCAGTGTCATAAGTGTTTTTTTTTTCATTAGTGTTGGTTTTCAGTATATCATCTCGGTAACACTGTAGCCCCAGTAAGCCACTAAGAATCTGGTCCATTGACCGTTGAAATAAAGCTGGCGCTGACGCTATTCTAAAAGTTAATCTCATTGCTGAATAGGGCTTTGTGAGTGATGGTGGTGAGCAGGTGTTGAGATTCAGATGCCACATTAATTTGCAGGTAGGCCTGTGATAGGCCAAGCTTGCTGACTTTCTGTCCTCCTGTTAAGCCTGCGAACAAATCCTCAATCAAGGGTAGCGGGTATTGATCCACGCATAGACCCGGATTGATTATTGTCTTAAAATTTCCGCAGATACGAATTGTACAATCCTGCTTCATGACAGGTACAGTAGGTGTTGCCCATCATGAGTAGTGATGGGTTCTTAGATTCCTGTTTTCACAAGTCTCAGTAGTTCAGATTCAAAATTTGGACGTACAGCAGAGGGTACTGCTCTAGCCTCGAGATATTTTGGCTGGCTATTTTCCTTAATCTTCAAGGAACTTGTACTTGTTTGACCCCAGTGTGGCTTCAAAAACCTTGCTGTATTTTCCATGATGATCTGGAAGTCCGACTTTGAATCAACTGAGCTGTTGACAGCGTTCCAATTCATGTTAATCCTTTCCAGCCAAGAGTGGCCAAAGAGAGCTGCAAACTTCCTCGGACAACATGGAGTGGTAGCTCTGCAGTTTGTGCAATTAGCTCAACCTTGTCTGTGATATAACATTTCAGAGGTCATGTCTTTTCAGTGTAGCTCCTCAAGATCACATATGCTGGTTTCATAGGCAAGTGATTAAGTTTCCGTTTGTAGATTGTCTCAGAGGTTAGGGAGAAGTCAGCCCCGTATCGACCTCCATTTTGATAGGTTGTTCATTCAGGGGCTGTTTAGCACAGGGCTAATTCGCTGGCTTTGAAAGCAGACCAAGGCAGGCCAGCAGCACGGTTCGATTCCCGGAACAGCCTCCCCAAACAGGCGCCGGAATGTGGCGACTAGGGGCTTTTCACAGTAACTTCATTTGAAGCCTACTTGTGACAATAAGCGATTTTCATTTTTTCATTCATTTCATTTTTTTTTCATTCAGTTTTGGCACTACCCAAAAACGGTGTGACTCACCCCGGACTGAGAGTATATTCAGCTTCAATTCTTCATCAGAATTAAGTGCTAAAGATTCACTTTGGTTATTTTTTTTCTTCCACATTGTGAATTTTCTTAGTTGAATTTGTTTTGTTACTTCCTTGAAATGAGTTCTGTGACTTGCTTTTAGCATTCTTCACTGGAGAAATTATTTTACTCCTACAAGCTTTTGCTGTGTGGCCAGTTCTACTCCAATTTTTACATTGGCTGCAGCAACCAGCCTGTGAATGACCTGTTTTTGCACAGTGATGGCACGCCTGTGGCTGGGTAGTCCTCTTCTCGGTGGCAGCCAGTTTATGGATCCTTGCGCTTGCTCCCAGCTGGGATTGCTCCATTGAAACGGCAATATCTAATGAAGTCTTCAGACTGAGATATCGTTTCTCCTAATGGCCTCATTTTTCACATCACAGACCAAACAATCTCTAATTGTTTCATCTAATGAGTCGCCAAATTCAAAAAAACTCTGCAAGCCGCTTAAGGGTTATGATGAACTGCGCAGTATTTTCCCTTTCTAACCGATTCCTTCAACGAAATCGAAACCTCGCCGCAATAATTAACGACTTTGGTGCATTATGGTCTTCTAATATCTTAACCAATTCTTTATACATCTTATCCCCAGGTTTCTTGGGCTGAACCAAGTTCCTTAACAAATTAAAAGTTTTGCTTCCGATTGTATTTAGGAATACAGAGATTTTAATCCTGTCCGAAATTTTATTGGCTAGGATATAATAATGGAATCTTTCTGTTTATGATTTCCAGTTTGCTGAGTCTTCATCAAATGTGCCCATCGCGCCACAAGTTTGAGCCACTCTTCATGGTATCGAAATGCTCTCCCAACGTCCCTTAAATTAATAGTCTAGTTAAATAAAGTTGAATTACCAATTTGTATCACTTTTCAATGTAAGAATCTTTTGTTCTCTGCCCCACTCTACTACCTACACGTGGGGAACTCTGCAGCCTGAACTCCTTGAATTAAAAAAAAAAATTTCAATAGAATTTGCAGGAGCAGAAGGAGGCCATTCAGCCCATCGAGTCTGCACTGACCCTTGGAAAGAGCACCCCACTTAAGCCCACACTTCCAACCTATCCCAGTAACCCCACCTAACATTTTCTTTTGGAAACTAAGGTCAATTTAGCCTGCCCAATCCACCTAACCTACACATCTTTGGACTGTGGGAGGAAACCGGAGCACCCGGGGGAAACCGACGCACACACGGGGAGAACGTTGGCAGTTTAAAATTGGTACGGGCCTGACCTTCGAATTTTTTGCCCCAAAAACCTTACCGGTGCCGATGCCATGTGTGAATACTCATCTTCTGTTATTCTGCTTCAACATCGAACTTCAAACTTTGACTTTTTCTCTTTCTTCTGAAATTTATTTTTGTGATCCGTTACTCATTACCATTTTTCTTTTTGTAACTGTTGTATCTTTGTACTCGCTGTATAAAAGAAGAAGATTGCATGTGGGTTAAATTGCTGAGATTATTGGCAGGGGGCATTTAATCAGGTGGGAGGGGGGCACATTGTGTATGCACTACCTTCCTGCCTCCACCCTGAGTAACACCCGACTGAAGGCCTGTGGACAAACTTCCTGCCTTATTGCCAATTGAGGTCCTTAACTGTGCAATTAATGCCCACTTAAAGGCCTCATCACACCACCATTGGTATTAAAAAAATGGTGGATGGGGGACTTGCCCTGTAAGGTGAACGACAAACCCTGGTGTGTTTGTTTGCGGGCTCTGGAATGGGGTGGGGTTCCCTTATTCAAATGCATTTGATGCCTAATCAAGGGATCTGGCATTGGAAAAGTGGAGGTGGGGGGCCTACTGAAAGCCACGCTATGCTCTTTCTGCTGATCCCCACTTCTTCAATCCCCTTCCTGAGAACCCCTTCCCACCATCACTCATCTGTACCTTGATCGTTAGAACCGAGGCCTTGGGTGGGTGCAGTACCAGCAGAAGCCACTGCCTCTCCACTGGCGCTACTGAGTACAAAAGAGCTCCTGCCTCTGTTCGAAGAAGGATTTGAATCACATTGGATTTTAAACGTTATCTCTGGCCAGAATTTTCACGCCTCCCCCCTGCCCCGCCGTGGCAGCTCACCATTGGCTATCAATGGGATATTCCGGTCCCATCAAAGTCAGCCCCGTGTTCACAGCTCGCCCATCCTGCCACTGAGGAACCCATGGTTGGGTTTGACTTTGATGGGACCAGACGTTTCCGTCTGCGGACAGTGCCGGAAAATCCCACCCTCTTTTTCTGTCTCCACAGATGCAGCCAGACCAGCTGAGTTTTTCCAGCATTTTCTGTTTTCATTATGGCCTCAGGATTGGTTGACAGCACTTGACCCTGGGGTCCTTGACAGTCTGCATACGTTTCTGCCCATTGTGTGCAATATTTCTCAATAATCACCTGGGAGAACCTTAATTTAATAATCAGCATAATTTAATGTTACAGAAGAGATGAAGAGAGAGAGGAACACGCAAGTTGTGGTACCAAGATGGTGGCCCTTGCTGCCAGGGGTTGCCTTCCATAGGCCACAGGGTGCCCAACACTGAATCACATAGGCAACATTGGGAGAAATTACTAAAAGCTTGGCCAAGGAGATAGGTTTCAATGAGTGTCATAAAGGAGGAAGAGCGGATGACAGGCTTAGGGACAGAATTTCTAAAACTTGCGGCCTTAGGCAGCTGAAGGTGTGGCTGCCAATGGTGCAGTGATTAATGGTGCACAAGAGGTTAGGATTGGAGGAGCACGATATCTCGGAGGGCTGCAGCACTGGAGGAGATTACAGAAATAGGTAGGCATGAGGCCATGGAGGGATTTGAAAGCAGGGTTTGAGAATTTTAAAATTGAGGTGTTGTTGAACTGGGAGTCGATGTAGTTCCGCAAGCTCAGGGATGATGGACAAAGAAGATCTGGTTCAAATTATGACACGGCAGCAAGGCTTTTGATGACCAAATTTATGGAAGTAGAGATTTACCACTAGTAACTTGGAATACTAATGTCGAGAGATTTTAAAAAGGGCATGGTTGAGGATTTCAGCAGCAAATGAACAGAGGAAGGAGCAGAGTTGAGCAATGCCACAGAGGTGGAAATAGATGGCCCTCATGATGGTGCGGATATGTGGTCAGAAGTTCATCTTGAGATCTGTTTCAGCCTCAGGTAGTTGCCAAGTTGAGGGATGGCATTGGTGGCTAGGGAAGCATTTTAAGGCAGGGACTGCCGACTCCACTCAGCTAAAATTTGCCACAGATTTTGAGAACACAACATTGAGACCAACTGGGGATCCCGGCCTAAGGGCAGAGTCAGTTTCCAAATTGGCCATAATTAGATGGCACTGGCTCATGTCAGAGGGCCACCAGTTCTGAAGCCTCAGCAGCCCCATCAAGAGTGGTGGGCCCAGCTGAGGGCTTAACATGGAGCTGGCTACACTGGCCTGCACAACAGCGAACAAATAAATAGGATCCAGGCTGGTAGATGCATTGGAATGAAAGGGAACCCTTCCACTGGATTGGTCTTCGCGTTTGTTTTGGAATGCTGCCAACTCTTTGTGGCTTGGAGTGTCTGGCTCCGCTAGGCCCTGAGCGTCCAATGAGCTGACGGTCTCCGTGCATGGTGGGGGCCTCTCAACCACTGATATAATGTTAGTGATGTTGCAAAATCACCCTAAGTGGGGCGTTAGCCATGTAAATTGGCTGCCCACTTGCCAGGCCAGGCAGCTGGTCTGCTTCCCAAGCTAATAATGATAATAATCTTTATTAGTGTCACAAATAAGCGTACATTAACACTGCAATGAAGTTACTGTGAAAATCTGGTCGCCACACTCCAGCGCCTGTTCGAGTACACTGAGGGAGATTTCAGAATGTCCAATTCACCTAACAAGCACATCTTTCGGGGCTTGTGGCAGGAAACCGGAGCACCTGGAGGAAAGCCACGCAGACACAGGGAGATTGTGCAGACTCTACACAGACAGTGACCCAAGCTGGGAATCGAACCTGGGACCCTGGCGCTGTGAAGCAATAGTGCTAACCACAGTGCTACTGTGCCACCCACATGAAACTTCCTGGGCAGCGGGAATACCTCTGCTTTCCCCTATTTTCCCAGCCCCATTGATTCCAAGCCTTGTCAGCATGGGGATGGAGGTGTGGGGTCGGGGGCGGGGGTGTTGCAGGGGTCAGGAAAATACAGCCCAAGGGATTCCCAATTTCAGTTGGGGGAAATTTTTGCTCCTCTAATGCTGGATGTCTCACAAGCAGTCTGATATTTCAAAAACAGAAGAGATCAAGAACATAATAAAGCAATTCATTCTAACTACAGCAGTTAATTTTGAATCCAGTTTCCATCCTGTTAATAGATATGGGACACAAAGTACTGGCCTATGAAAGGGAATAACAAAAACATCTGTGCAAATGTTTTTATTACTTTTCAACTAAGTGATTACAAACAGGCAGTGTAAATTCTTTGCACTACTGTAATTGCTATCGGAATATATTCCTTTTGTGTTGGACCTTCATTTAAAAACACAAACACTCGGCAAAAGCTTTTGCCAATCCATAACATTTTAGAATAGTGGGGGATAATTCCAACATAGCGACTGGCTGGGAAACCTTTGGAGTAGATGGAACACCAGTTCTACACCCAAGCGGGAGATAAAACCAGCATTGCACTCCGTGGAGGGTGTCAGTTTCCCAACCAGTGAGTTATGTTCAAATTCCCCCCCCCCCCCATGTTTGCTTAATGTACAGAAACTAGTGCTGCAAAATTAATAACACTAAAAACACCAACATTACATATTCTGATGGGGGCATAAAGAAACTGAGCTGAAATGTATTAAGTCTAAAGATGTGCAGGTTATGTGGATTGGCCATGATAAATTGCCGCTTAATGTCCAAGGATGTGTAGGTTAGGATAAGGGGTTTGGGGGTTGGGGGGAGAAGAATGGGTCCAGGTGGGGTGCTGTTTCGGAGGGTCGGTGCAGACTCCATGGGTTGAATGGCCTGCACTGTTGGGATCCTATAATCATATGATTTCAAATGAAAAATAGTGTGCAGGTTCTGCTCACCAAACTATGAGGTGATCCCCTAAATCAGATCAATTTGCAAGGAATTTAGAAAATGAAAGAATAACCTGTTAATATATTGTCATTTTACAGATTATGTTTAATCAACCACAGATGCAGATGAAAGAGAATTGTTTTGGAAAACCAATGGAATTCAAAACTAAACATTCTTTATTAATCACATATCTTTATCCTTAACTGCTTGATGATAATGTTGGTGGTCCAGAGACTGAAAAGCGTAAAGTTTGTGACTAGAACATTTTTATTAACGAATCTTACCAGGTACACAAGTAATGGATTTATCATATTGCGATAAATACAAGAAGCTTTCTCCTCATGTTAATAGTTTTTCTATATTGCTACTGAAATTAATTGAGAGCAGTCTGAAAGTGTATTTTAGTTACACTATTTTAGCTACACTATATTTTAATTAACGAACTCATTTTTCAGTACTTGAACAATCAATAATAATTATTGTGAAGGTTAAACTGAAAACAGGAAAAACAATGCAATGCGGTGGTGCATTACTACACACCAGTAGAGAGTGTTGCAATTTGGATTTCTGCCCGCAATTTTCCACATGCTGAATTATTTGGAGGCTAAATTGGGTAGTCCCCAAAAAGGATGTGGGAATCAAGATGGGTGCCATTTTCATGGAACCTGCACATTGTAATGCATAGTGAATGCAGCCAGTGCTATCTGTGCTTTACTTTGGCTACACCATCAGCTGTAACCCAATATTGTTTTTTGCCAGCATTACTTAAAGCTACTCTGCACTAGTCTGCATCTCCTGTGACAGCCCGATGTACTAATATATTGGGAATAGAATGGATCAACAAACAATAATGTCTGACCATGGTTTTCTGAACTGCACTGGCGGTCTTGGGGGTGGAAGCGGAACAGAGGAGTGATGTCCTGTATTCACAGGGGCAGGAGGCTCTCTTGACACACAATAATTATGCAGGTCAGTGCTTGGATTTGCGCCCTGAGCAATCGGATGCAGTGTTGCAAGCAGTTTAATAAGTTCACATAAGTGGTCAAGATCAGCGAAGACAGCCTCAGCCACTGCTCATTTCACCACACCCCCATCACTCATCTGTCAACAATCTCTATTAATCAGGACTCATACCTGAAATTCATATGCTCAACCTCACTCTCACACAATTAACCCTGCTGCAAGCCTCACAAGTTGCATATACCGCCAGCTGTTCAACCATCGCAGTCACATCACACAAACATACTGCATGACGTTCACTAACACATTTTCCTTTCTCTTGCAGGATTAAGTTGGCACAACCCTGATACAGCAGGAACTCTCCAGAGGTAGAGAGGTACACCTGCACGTTCTAACACCCATGGAGGAGGAGATGCTGTCCCACATGGGAAGCAACTTGCTGAGGCAGTTGGACAGCTGAATCCATTGAAGATGAAAGTATCCTAAAACTTAATCCTCATTCTCACATTCAACTTTCCCTCATCCCACATTTTCTTCTAATTTACAAGCTGCAGATGGTTAAAGCATCTCTTAATTCCCTTCAACACAGCCTTACACGTGTTCCATTTTTCTTTCAGATAATCTAAGAAGTGCAACCTAGCCAGGCAGTGGAGGAAGACAAAGAAGATAGGAATGATGAAGACACACAATCATTTGATTTTGCACTCGCACTCACCAGCTCATACGCTGAAAATGCGCATATTTTAGAGGATAGCACGGAGGTGGGATCTGCGCATCATGGGACTCCGGGTACAAGCACATAGCAGCCAGAGTAGAGACTAAGGTGGTCCCAGGTCACCAGAGGGTGAGTGCATACACAAGATTATCTGCAGGGGACTAAGATGAGTAGTTTGCTGGCCCAGGCATTAGGTAGCCTGCCCGGAGGTCTGAATTCAATGCCAAGGAACATGGTGAAGTCTGTCCCCAGCTTGACATAGGGCTTTGCCTTGAAACTCATTTTTTCCAACATGGTGGCCAACTCCATGAACACACTTAAAGACCCATCCATTGTGCAACAAATGATGGCTGATGCCTTCAAAAGTACCATAGGAAGCTTCCATCAAATGTCTGAGTGCTGCAGGGGGTCCCAGATTATTACCATGCAAGTTTGGCTCTATGCCATTCAAGCTCAAACTGCTGCCAATCTGGCTGTGGATATCAACGTTCAAAAAGGCTGCAAAGTCTCACATCAGGCCAGCAACCTGTCCACTGACCGGTTACTGGGCTACTGAGACAAGGTCCCAGGGAGAGCTGATAGTTTTCTGGATGGCAGAATCCATGCCCCCCACTGCCACTGTGCCAGTGTTCCTGGTGTTGCCTGTAAACGAACCAGCATAGACAGCTCTCTGGCATGCCGAGATGGCACAGTCTGACGCTGGGCCCACAGGGCCAAGGGCTGCTTGAGGAAATCCTGCAAGGCCATCTGCAGTTTTTTCTATTGAAAGTCAGAAGTCTTCCATCGGGCATGTTGCAGCTAGAGGGTACCACTCTATCTGCAACACTAGGCCTGACAAAGACAGGCACCAAGGGAAAGCACAAGATTGAACACTTGATTGTGTCTGTAATATTGTTGGATAAAGTTGAGAAGGAATTTTTCTTTGTGGTGTCAATACTTCAGGATTCTAACCAAGAGGACACTGTAATAGTAAGGATGGTGAGGTGGGAATTGTGGAGCAACGGTGATCTGGAGTCTTTCAGAGGTCAACCAGGGTCTTATGAGATGCTCATGGAAAACTCATCTGGAAGAATAATGTCCTGGATGCTTCCTTATTCTCCTCTTTTTGCTCTTCCTCGTGAAGTGATCACCAAAGCCCTGGTCATAAGGACAAGACTGTGGAGGACACAGAAAACTGTCACAAATGAGGAGGCATTGAGTATGGAATTCTCCCCCGAGATGGTCATACAGTGAGACTATTACTTCAGAGTACAGATGATTTGGTCCCAAACCTTTCTAGTTGCAGCAGCATTGTAAATGTGCTGTCCGCATGTGATTGAGTGGTGGAGGGGAATCATCAGCCATGCATATCAGTGGCTAATATTTGTCACTGAGCAGCCGCCCTATGGTCCAAAGTGGTGACTCGGAGGTGGCTGGAACGGCTGACTAGCGCCGGATAAAAGCATCCTGGCAGGATAATAGGACTCCACTAACATAATGGTTTCTGCACCTGCACACCAGCTGCATGTTCAGGGATTCAGGGATCTGAGACCCTTTACAGTCGAGATGTGATGGCCATGCAACCACATACATGCAGGCTTCCCTTCACTATGGGGAAGCCTGCTATCCTGCCATGTGCCTTCTACTCCTGCTTCCCATTGCTTAGACAATGAAGCCACCTGTGACATATCAAACTTCAGTGACATCCCGCACACAATGGTAGGCGGTGACCTGGAATATGGCACGATTGCTGGCTTCAGCCTGGGAACATACACTGGTATAGAAATTGAAGGCTGTAATGATGGTAACTGGCAGCATTGTCCTCACCTTGCACTGTGTCCAATTTAAGGAGGTGGCTCAGTTCTGTGACCATCTCGGTAAAAAATAGCTGCGGTAGACTGTTCCTGGCTGCAACTCAGGCAAGAAGAGTGTTCTCTGAAGATTCAAGTATGTTATGAAAGCTGCACTCATCCTCCTTGCTCTGGGAACAGCGTCTTTCTGTTGCTTCTGATCCAGCTCCTTGCCATATTGCAGCCCAAAAGAAACTGCATTAATGGCCTTCATGACTGGGTGCATGTACTTAGAGGTCTTTCAAAACCACAACCCGCCTTCCAAAGGTTCAGCACCACTCCCTTTTCAGTGAAAGAGCTTCAGTTAATTCCTTCATCAACTGTAATAACTCTGAAGCAGCACAAAATACAGTGAAAGCACCTCATCTGAAAAGTTAATAGTAATGCCTTTAAATCTACACGATGCACTGCAGTAATTCACCAAGGTTCCTTCGACAGTACCTTCCAAACCGATGACTGCTACCGTCTAGAAGGACAAGATCAGCAGATAGCTGGGAATTCCACCGCCTGGAGTATCCCCTCCAATTCACTCACCACGTTGACTTGGAAATATATTGGGCAAAATCCTGGAAGTCCCTCCCTTCCTATGAGTGTACCTACAACTCAAGGATTGCAGTGGTTCACAAAGGCAGCTCACCACCATCTTCTGAAGGGCAATTAGGGATGGGCAATAAATGCTGGGAAACCAGCAATGCCCACATCCTGTAAATGAATTTTAAAAGAAGTAATGCTGGTGAGGGTCGGGGGGGTGTGGGCGTGGTCCCTCAAATAGGACTGGTGAGGACCAAAATGACAAATCAGGAACCAAATCAGCAATGAGACTGACTGAAGCCACCTTCTGTCCCCTCTCTGCATTCTTCTGGCACACACGTGGGACACCTGCACCTGTTCCCTTCAAAACATGGGCCAGAGGTTTAGTCACCCCCCGCCACCTGTGGTTTCTGGGAGAGAGGGAGGAATGTAAAATAGAATGGATGGGAGTCCCTCCAGGATCCCACCCTCCCCAACTCTGGTGTGATTTTACGGTGGAGCGGATAGGGACTCGGATGGAAAGCCTGCACATTACCCGGTTAAGACCTTTAAGTGGCCACTTAATGGCCAGTCAGGGCTTTTTCCTGCCCGGCCCCAATTTTTAGGTTTGCGAACACCCGATAACTGAGAGTGGGAAACAGAAAAAGTTTTCACCCTTGATCTCGGCAGAATGTGGGGTGCCTCAATCAGAAAACCCCTTCAGACTCGGGCTGCCCTTCCCTCAGGGACCAGAGAGCTCTGCCCTCCCTATCCTCCAGCCTACCCACTGACAGCAAGATGACCTCCCTCATAACCTCCCAGAGCATGAAATAGCAAGGAGCCTATCTAAAGTCAGCACGGCTGCGATACCTACCGTTACTCCGGATGATGGACACCTAAAAAATTTAGGCCATCGTAAACGGCACGAGCTGCATCAGAGGTTGTCAATTTTTCATCACCCATCTCCTGTAGGGTTGACACCAGCGGAGTGAAATTTTGTGGCCTTTTATTCCTGACCTACAGACTTTGGGAATTTGTTTTTAAAGTAGCATTTCTGAAAATGTAGTTATATTCCTCTGTTGTCCATCCTCTTCATATCCCTAGTGCACGCAATGGTAATTCTTTGTGTAGATAGGCTGTATATTAAGACTTTTTGATCCTTTTCTGCCATTGTCAGTTTGTGGTTTTTTTTCCTTTTTGATTCTTATAAATTGTCTCTATTGAGCATCCTAATTAGGTTCCAAAAATTATCAAAGAAAACTCGATGTACGTTATGATAACTCTTTGCTTCCAGAATATTGGGTTTGTGCATTAGCCTATGTTCCTAGTTCGAAGATTTACCCGATGGGAGTGTAGGCTGAGATGAGACAACAACACAGTAGAATTTCTGAATCTACTCTCATATCTTGTAATACATGTATAGCGAACAGTTATATATAATATATAATTAATCTAAAAGTCAAAATTTTGGTATATTAAGATTTTGATTGAACGAGTATCACATCATAGAATAGAAATAAATACATTTTTAGCTGAGTGCATTTGCTCTTTTTCTTTTCTATCGCCAACAGTCACTTGGAGGAGTTCCAGGAACACAACCATTGCTGCCCAGTGGGATAGATCCAACACGGCAGCAAGGTAAGTACCTTTCTCAATTCCAAAATATACTTCATATTTCTTGACAGTGGTTTAACAAAATGCCTCAAGAATTGAAGGCCTATGATTTTAATTGATTTTAATATACAGATGCTTTTTTTTCATGAAATCACTCCCAGTGCAGATTCTTCCACTGCAGGATTGGTGACTAGGGTGTACAGAGGATGGCGTGGCTGATTCTCCGACCTGCTCGGAAATTGCTTAAAACTTTGCACTGTGAACAAAAGACCCCAGATTTTCACCATGGAAGAGGGAATCAGGAGTCATGAATTTTTCCAATGTCCTGATCCTGCCTACATCCTGGCAGGACTGGCCAATGGGATATTCATCAATGGGAGACAGGGATGGCCCAGAGCCCGGCCTGCTGACCCTCAGGATGATGCTGAAGTGGTCAGTTAAAAACATATCTCCTGTTCAATGAGACAGCGACCCAGTTCTCCCATCTGTGCATATCCCTCATCCTCTCTTCACCCTCATTTCACCCTCCTCACTCAGTAATCAGTATCTAGTTCATAAACAGAACTCTTGAACCCTACAATAACATTTGGAAGCCTTTGAAAAGCCAATAAATCTGTCAAAATAGCCAAAAATGACTTGAATGCACACTCAAAAAACAATATTCTCTTCGAAGTTCATAAACCTGTCAAAATAAACAAGCTGACACTGTAAAGGACAGTTGTGTAAACAATTCCCGCAGTGCAGAATCCAATTATCAATTTGAAAAGAAGCCAAGCCACCAAACTGACATTCCCCAGCACAAAGCTTAAGCCCTGCAGTACAGAATCCATTCATCCCTGTGAAAACAGCCTGAATCTCAGACATATGTCAAAGTTTTCAGACAGCCAAACAGATGGCTGGGCTATTCTTTAAAATATGAATGAAAGCTCCGACATCTGTCAACGACGTGAAACAGCAAAACTTATAGCTAAGCTCTTCGTTAAAGGATGAATGAAAAAGTTACAGCAATTAGCCATTGATCTCCCACAGGGCTATGCTTTATAGTGTACAATTCAGAATAATACTTAATCCAGCGGATGCTCTATTCTGATACATCTGAAGACTTTTCCATGTATGCAATCCTGTGCTTTCACTTGAACGTTTGCCAGTGCTAGAAATAACAACCTCACAAACACATTATTCAATAGTCACTTACTTTTTTCAATCATAGCTCTGTCACAGTTCACTTTAGTAAATACAGATATAACGCAGGCTGCAGAATTTCATGATGAACTGTAAAGGGGGAAACACCATTTTAGTCACCTTTTCTACTCTTTCCTCCTTCAATCCATGGTTCACACCACAACTCACCGGGTGTGATTTAGAAAGGCTCAATTAGAATTTCAGAAATGTTGAAATGTCCATTTCTAGCATGGTGTTGGCAATTTCAAATCATAGAGTTCCGACACCAACCCAATTCCAGCACTGGAAATAATCAAAGAACAAAGAAAAGTACAGCACAGGAACAGGCCCTTCGGCCCTCCAAGCCTACGCCGACCATTCTGCCCGTCTAAACTAAAATCTTCTACACTTCCGGGGTCCGTATCCCTCTATTCCCATCCAATCGAAGATGGATATCGGGGACAGGACGTTTTGTTTCCACACTCAGTTTTTTCTTCCAAATGGCTCCATGCAGCCCCAATTAAGGAGCACAAAATTGTCATAATATACACCAGTATATCATGGTACAGATACACACACACTGATGGACACACAGCGGGACCAATCAACACACACACCGCAGCCAATCACCAGTTAGCGCACACGCACTATAAAGACAGGGGGCATCAGAGTTCCCACTCATTCGAGCTGCAGCCTCCTAGCAGGCACAGCCTGCAGCACAGATCCTCACCATGTGCTGAGTGCATAGACTGGTTGGGACAAGGCAAAGGTCTTTAGTTAAAGCTAGTATCGTGTTAACCCACAGTGAGAGTATGTTAAACTGTTATTGGCTCAATAAAAGTGTTGCACTATTTTAAGTGTTGATGGCCTGTATGTGTTCCACGGATCCAGAGCGCCCAACACATCAAAAATGAGGCCCAAAGTCTTCAAAAATCTACCCTCTTACGGACAAGACAGTATTAGAAATGTCAACCATACAGTATGGAGAGATTATTCACAGTATTTACTAAAAGTGTACTCTGTACTTTGTAAGATGCATAACAAATTGCATCTTTGAGCTGAATATAACGCCTCTCAATTTGGTTAAGATGGCATATACCATTTTCTTCCTCTTCCTACCTGTGCCTTCCTCCAATTCAAAGTTGTGGAGGTGTCAAGTACAACTAGTTTTATAATTGTATAAAGCCAATACAAGCACCACAAAACTTGACTTTGATGACACTATATTGAAGTGCAAGATTTTGCATATTAACAAAATTAGCTCTGTTTGATTTTACTCTTGGTTAATATAAATGCATTTGTGTATGTCATAATTGTTGCATTTAAAATGTAATATACTATTCTTTTGAGAGGGAACTTTAGTGGTCTGCTACTGATTTTATTGCTGCATAACATACGTTCTAATTTATGAAATCCGTAAATCAACTGAAATGTGCTACCCTTCCATTGTCCTTTATGATGATCTGAAGAGATTGGTAAGCCACGGGAGAGTTAATTCACATTTGTGATATTTTGCCAATCAGGACATCCAACCATGGGTGGACCGATGCAGCGAATGACTCCTCCAAGGGGTATGGTCCCCCCCTTAGGACCACAGGTAATTTATTTTATTTGCAGATACTAAGGAAATTTGTGTACTAATAAGCCAGATATGCAATATTTTTATTTGTAATTGACTAAATTGCACATAACAAATCCTGCCTGGCATGCAATCCATTTGTTTGATATAGATGTGAAGCTTTTAAGTTTCCACTGAACTTTCAGTATTATTCATGTTAAAAACACAGGCCACTGTCCTAGAATTTTACTAGAGAAATCATTAACCTACTTTCCTTTCTTTCCCCCTTCCTCTCTGGTTTTTCTTTTCTTTATGGTAGTCTGACCCTTGGTTATCATTGCAGAGTTACGGAGGAGGAATGAGACCCCCGCTGAATGCTTTAGGTGGTCCAGGCATGCCTGGAATGAACATGTAAGTAAAGTCACAGACACCTCTTGCATGTAGCCTTTCACAGAGAAACTAGAAATTAAAACATGGATATAAATAAGCTCAAACTAAAGAAGGCCATTGTTTCATTTGAGTCCATTTGTACCTTAAACTATATTAAATAATTGTATTGCTTGTTTCGTATTGAAGTTGCTGCGGGTGTCGCTGTCACTGTTACAGAAATGGTAACTTGAGGCAGATTAAGACTGGAATTTTTCTCTGATTTAGATGTTTTTATAAATTCAGTAGCCTGATTAAATGCTGATTGGAATTCATCCTCAATGGAATATTGTAATGTATGGTAATTCAATGCAGACGTTGTAATGTATGGTAATTCTATTCAGTAACAAATAGTTCAAGATTTGCAACAGATCCCTGGGTTAAATTTACTTTGTAAATAAACCAAATATGTACATATGCTATACTATACACATTTTATTTATTAAAATCATAAATTCAACTTTCCATTTTCAATTGCTGGACATACATTTTAGTAATTGCACTTGTTGCAATAAAGTTGAAATCTTGGCTATTATATTTGTAATCCATATTTCTTTTATTAATTTCACATCCTATCACTGGGAATATGTAACTCTATCATAACTATTTCTTCTGTGGTCAAATGACAGAAAGTGCTCATCACCCTCAGCAGGTTGAAACCCAACAAATGGCCAGGCAACTTTCCATTTGGATGTAATATGTATCAAAAAACCAGCTAAGATCACATGAATCTCCAAAGATACGTGGTTCATAGTTTTCTCTGACTATAGAGGAATGAAGTGTATACTAAAGGGCTGGCGCTTGAAACATATTCATGAAATTATAATGACCAAAAACAGATACATTAAATTAGAAAAAAGTTAACAGCCAACAGCTTTCAAGGAGTCAATTTTGGAGCAACTTGTACTGTCAAGCAACTATAATAAGTACATTGATTTAGTGTAATGCTAATTTGTGCTTTGATGTTTGTCTCCTTTTGAAGAGTGCTGAAACATAGTTATATTGCTGTGTGTTGTGAAATTAGTTGCAGCAATTTACTGAGAGACATGTGTAGGGATTTAGGGTTTTGAGGTATAAAACCCTTCTAATTAAAAATTCAAAGGTCTGAATTCTTAATTTTTAACTCTAGGGTCCTCAGTTACATTTGATCTACGAGGTACGAATAACCAGTATTTATGAATCAAGTAAAATTTGTGAAGCAAAGGTTTTGCAAAAATTTAATTAGACCATAAGACCACAAGATACAGGAGCAGAATTAGGCCATTCTGCCTATCGAGTCTGCTCCGCCATTCAATCATGGCTGATATCTTTCTGATCCCCATTCTTTTGCCTTCTCCCCATAACCCCTAATCCCCTTATTAATTAAGAACCTACCAATCTCTTTCTTAAAGACACTCAGTGATTTGGCCTTCACCACCCTCTGGCTGAAGGAAGTCCTCCTCATCAGTGTTAAAGGATTGTCCCTTCAGTCTGAGGCTGTGCCCTCGGGTTCTAATCTCTTACTAGTGGAAACATCCTCTCCACGTCCACTCCATCTAGGCCTCTCAGTATCCTGTATGTTTCAATAAGATCCCCCTTTATCCTTCTAAACTCCAACAAATACAGACCAGAGTCCTCAACGGCTCCTCATATGATAAGTTCTTCATTCCAGGGATCATTCTTGTGAACCTCCTCTGCATCCTTTCCAAGGCCAGTGCATCCTTCCTTAGATACGGGGCCCAAAACTGCTCACAATACAATCGGTGAAGACAACATTCTCATCTCTCAAGATCCCAGGAGCTCCCGAGCATTGCCAACACAGACGATGTCTTTCTCTTCTCCGTCTTTGAATTGATGTTGAACTGTGTCCCAAGACTCATACCACAGAAGCCATTGTAACACTGCCAACGAAGAATATGATATTGCAACTTTTAGCCACCAATCTCATATTCCGGGATCCCTTATTTGAAAATAGTCCAAATTCACCTCTTTCAGTGGCTTAGGATACGAGTCATTTCATGATACCCCAACTCTACAAACCATGCTTTGAGTCGTAAACTGACTCACAGCTCTATCTATTACTTCCTTGGGCCCTTAGGTTTACATTACATTGCAAACAAATAATAAATTTCCTCGAGATGCAGAACAGTTACCAACAAAGTTACATCCTGCTGTCAATAACACACCATAATATCAGAAAAGATAGAAAGGTTTTCCCTTAATCCAGATGTCCTACCCTAGAAATATAGTTAATGAATTAAATCACTGCATGGCTGTTTAAAAATAAGGCACGAGATCTTCCGGCTGTTCACGCCGGCGGGATCTCACGGTCTTGCTGATGGTGTACCCCCGCTATGGGTTTTCTGGTGGCATAGTATGGAGTCAAGGGGAAATCCCATTGACAGTGGTGGGACTAGAAGATCCTGCTGTTGACCAATGGCGGGCCACCTCCTGCCACCGAGAACATAATGTGGAGAGGCCAGAGAATCTCGCCTACGGTATCTTTCTAAAGTTCAAACTACTTTTAGCCATTTCTTCCAACTTTTGTTGGATAATCTTTTTAATGCAGCTTTTCACTTACATTACATAAATATTGACACAAAAGCACTCCACATATGATTAATGTCACAAATGTAGGTATATTTTCTAAGTTAACGCTACCAGTAGGAACTCTGCTCCAATGACCAAGTCATGGCACACTACCTGTAAATTTTCATCCTTTAAAATTAATTGGTGGCATACCCACAATTTCTTTGTGTTACTGGGAGTCAAAGTACCTGGTTAGCAACGTGAAATCAGAATATCAGCCTTACTTATCTTGATAGTTTATATGTGGTGTGAGCACAAACTATCCATTTTTTTTGTAGTTTTGTGCTAGTTCAACTACTTTGAATATTGTTATGAAAACCAAACTTACCTGGGTGTTGAGAACAGAGGTCAGGAATGTCAACTCTCAATGGACCGTGGAGCTTTTGCACATGCACAGACTGGGAGTGGGCTGCACGTGCGCAGATATACATTTTCATGCTCTGTGGGCTCAGCTCGCATGTGCAAGAAAGAAAATATCGTGAAAACTCTGGTTGGATGACCAGAAGTGGAATGCCATTGAGCAAAGTCGAGGGGAGTGAACAGGGATAGTTCCCAGTTCAGTTAAAAAGAAAGGAGCACAGAACAAGGCTCCAAATAGGAAAAAGAGTGTGGGTAGCAGACATTAAGTGCAGAGAGCTCAAGGATGGTTCTGGTAATTGAAGAGAACTCAGAAGTGCCCTGAAGGTCCAAGAAAACAGCCAAAGTTTGGTGATTCCATGCTGCGGGCTATTGGGTCAAAGATACTACAGGGGCTGTTTAGCACAGGGCTAAATCGCTGGCTTTGAAAGCAGACCAAGGCAGGCCAGCAGCACGGTTCAATTCCCGTAACAGCCTCCCCGAACAGGCGCCGGAATGTGGCGACTAGGGGCTTTTCACAGTAACTTCATTGAAGCCTACTTGTGACAATAAGCGATTTTCATTTCATTTCTTTTAGAGCAGTAGTGTTCTGCTTGGCACGGCCAAAGAGCTGAAGTTATGTTTGTGAGTTGGTGTTTGAGCATTGAGTGTATATTCAGGAATCCAGGGGAGAGAATCTTGGGAGACTAGATTGAAACCTGTGAGGTAGGCCATTGTGGATGCCGTCTGAGTTGGAGCAACATTTCAAGAGAATTCCTCAGTTAAATCTTCGAAGATGAAGACTGGAATCCCTCATGAGAGAAGCAGAGTTTCAGTGAGATTAGTTGACTGTGTTGGTGTCTCGGTAGGTTGCTGAGAAATCACACTGGTTTTTATGTGACCACAGTTTGCATGTTGATTGAATGTTGGAATATAAGATGGAGCGGCACAGTTGCACAGTGGTTAGCACTGTTGCTTCACAGCGCCAGGGACCTGGGTTCGAATCCCGGCTTGGGTCACTGTCTGTGCGGAGTCTGCATGTTCTCCCCGTGTCTGCGTGGAATTCCTCCGGATGCTCGGTTTCCACCCACAAGTCCAGAAAGATGTGCCTGATAGGTGAATTGGGCATTCTGAATTTTCCCTCAGTGTACCCGAAGAGGCGCCTGAGTGTGACGACTAGGGTATTTTCAAGTAATCTCATTGCAGAGATAATGTAAGCCTACTTGTGACACTAATAAAGATTATTATTGTAAAAAAAAATGTTGACCTGCCCTGATGAACCCTTGGCTGGCAAAGATTTTGCTAAGTTCATCTTTTATATTTTCTCACTATGGAGTGTAAGTATATGACCGCATGACAAACTAATGGCAAAATTAATGAGCTCAGTCTAAGATGTGAGGGAAATGAACACCTTGACGTTCCATTGATGAATGCCATGACTCTTGGGGCTGGTTTAGCACAGTGGGCTAAACAGCTGGCTTGTAATGCAGAACAAGGCCAGCAGCGTGGGTTCAATTCCCATACCGGCCTCCCCGAACAGGCGGCGGAATGTGGCGACTAGGGGATTTTCACAGTAACTTCATTGAAGCCTACTTGTGGCAGTAAGCGATTATTGAAAATAAAATTTGTAATCCGGAAATAGTATCCAGGGTGACAAGAAGATGTAATTCAACAAGACACATGTTGGCTAAATGTACAGTGAAACACAGTTTATGGGGTAGAAAAGAGCATTTTATGTGTGTACTTGAACCTGGGTGAAACATGGAGACCCTTAAGAAGTGTTACAACTCAATTTTAACAGGGAAAGAGGTAAGTGGGACTGTAGAAGTATCTGAAGGGGTTGTGGAAGTCCCTCTACTAGAAATAATGGGCACGATTATCCGGCCTCGTTACGCCCTCGCTCAAGCGAAACAAGGCCAGTGAATAGCAGGAGAGGCCAAAACCAAAAACCACGGCAGACGCCAAACAGTTTGCGATGCAACCAGCCCGCTCCCGTAGGCGAAATCGGGATCTTGGCGTAGCGAGGCGAGAAGCCAATTACCACCACTTAAGCCCTGTTTCCATACAATTAACGGGAGCCAACCCATATCCAACGGCCTCTCGTCATTCAGCAGCCTCCCCAGCATGTGGTCACACTGTCGTCAATTAGTACTTTTTAAAAACATGAACCTGACGGATGGTCTTCTGTGGGGAGCTGAGGAGGTCAGCCGTCCTTGCTCACAGGCAAAGAGCCCGGGAGCGCTGGGCCTGCGACCCCAGTGCTCGGCACGGGTGGGAGACTCTTGGTTGGATATGGGGGAATCCTCTGCTGGGGATGGGGAACCCTACACACAGGTGGGCTGCCATAGGAGGGTGGAGGGGAGGTGCTCGGGGGGCATCCAGGGGAAAACCACTCGTGGTGCCACCATGCAGTCCCTGGAACATGTGTACCCATTCCGAGGGACACCTTGTCCCTGCCCATTTGCTCCACCGATCACCCATAACCCCACTGACTGCCGAGGCCTCTGGCTGTGCAGCTGAAGGCTTTGGTAATTGGGAATTGGCAGTCGTGGTTAAGTGAAAATTTCACACAACCCAAGTGGATTCCCGTGGGTGGGCAGGAATGTAGCATGTGGGTGTCATTGCTTAGTATCCCAATCACACCTTGATGCCTGGACACTGTGTCTGAACACTGCGGGAGGCAATACCAGACGCAGCAGCCAACATCCGAACACCCAGTGGATAGGACACAGCTCAGCTCCGGGGGCAGGTCCACGGCTGGAGGGTGGGTGAGTGCCATGGGGAGGGGAGATGCCTGGAGAGATGGACCAAGGGTTCAGAGGTTGGCCTGCTCCCCCCCCCACCCACCGCCCCGGGTGCCCTCACCGATGTTCAATGAGCTTGGCCCTACTAGCTCAACCACTATGTCTAGGTGTAACGGCAGGATGGACATCTCGGGTGGAGGTGGCCTTCGATGCACATGGCAGGCGTCCTCTGGGGCTGGAGGGCCCCAGCTCACTTGTCGATGGCACATGCACAGCCTTGCCGTGTATTGGCTGTCAGGGATGGAACTCGGGGGAACTGGTGACCACCATTGCCACTCCATGGGACGGGTCCGAGTTGGCACCCAGCCTCCCGTTCGGTGCCCATAGGACCCTGGGATTCACCTTGCGACGGAGGGGCAGCTGTTTCAAGCCACGACTGCCCCTGCATTATCTGGCTCAGCCAGCCCATGATCTGCACCATCGTGTCGACACCCTCGGCGATGTTCCTCAGTTACTGGGGCATGCTCTGCAGCGCCCCGGCAATGCCCACCTGCGACTGGTATAAGCTCCGCAGCGCATTGGCCATTCCCATATGAGAGTGGGACATGTCAAGGTCAGCCTGGTACTGGGTCAGGTCCGCCATAGAGTCTGACAGTCCGCCGAGACCCTCAGCCATGGCCGTCACCAACTGCACGACGCCTTGGACACCTTTACTAATGGTGCCGACGTCATGCACCAGGCTCCCAACTGCGGTCGCCATCTTAGCAATGTTGGCCTCGGTGCCATGGTGACATCTCGTGCGCCCATAGCCTACGGAAAGTCTCCAAGCGGCTATGAACATGCTGGAATGTCGCTGACATCTCCCTTTGAATGTCACGGCCACTCCATAACGTCCTCATCAGCTCCGGGATAGCCTCTTTCACAGGCTTAGCATCTGGCTGGGACCCAGCTGATCTCTGACTATGGTCTCGCCTGGCGGTTCCTGTCTCTACCTTATGTTCATTAGCAGTAGTGTGTGCTCACCAGATTATGCCACTGAAACCTGACCGCTAACATTTCCCACCGAGTGATGCGTATCTGCACTGGTGGAGGGTGGGAATGACAGCTGTGATGCTACAACCGTGTCTTCCTCGGAGCTCTCCTCCGAGGTGTTCTGCTGGGAGGCAGAAGAGGAGGCCATCTGGGATGGGCTGGCGCTATCAGCTGGAGGTCCTGCAGAAGAATGGACATGTGGTCGGTGGGAAGGATTGGTCAGTCAGTAAGGTAGTAACAACTCATGTTGACATATCCTCTGGGTGGGGCCCTGTGGTTCTGCACCAGCGTCCGCCAACCTCCGTTGGGGTTGGTGACCGCTTTGTCCTCGGCCACCCCTGTCACCTCCAGGGCACGCTCCCCGAAGGTGGACGCCCCCCTATGTCCGGCATGCCACTGCTGGTCTGGGCCCTCTCCCGACGGTTGTGGGAGAGCTTTTCCAGAGGAGACACAGAGAGGGCAGCGTTAGCCACATGGGTGGTTCACAGTGGTGGTTCACAGTGGTGGGAGGGAATGTGAAGGAAGGTTTGGGGGGATTTGAGGGAGATGGTGTGGTGTGAAGAAAAGGTTGGGGGGTTGAAGGGAGAGAGGGAGTGGAGGGAGGGTTGGGGTCGCATGGAGAGTTGGGGGTGGATACTTGTGCGGGGATGCTCAGGCCGGGTGGAGGGCATTGGTGTCTACTCAGTTATGCTGCCCAGTGTAGGTCGTTGACCTTCATTTGACACTGGAAGCCTGTCCTCCTGGTCACACTCCCGACGCTCACAGCTGCTGCCACCTCATCACAGGCAGTACCGGCTGACCCTTCCAGGATCCTCTGAGGAACAGGACATCCCTCCTGGCCTCCACTGCGTCCAGCAGCCACCCAGAATCTGCGTCCCCGAATCTTGGGGTCGGTGTCCTGGGTGCCATCTTTTATTTAAATATCTACCAATGCTGGTTCACTGTTTGACTTGCCATGTTTTCATCCATTAATCTTTGTGTTTCCATGGTTGTATGTGAAAACACCCATATAAGAATCTAGGCTGTAGACATTGTGCTTATACGGTTTGAGAACTGCTTACTTAAATGGCACCTGAGAGGATGACAATAAGATGTATAAAAAGTGATTGCATTTGCATCAGGCAGAGGATTACTGCGAAGGCCGTTGTTGCCAGTGAGACAGTAACGTTTTATTTCTCAGTAGCATGGATTGCTTGTTGGTAGAGTGCCAAAGACTGTTTAGTTATTTGAATTAAAACTCCATCTGTCACTTTATTACAGGGGTCCTGGAGGCGGTCGACCATGGCCAAATCCATCTAATGCCAACTCAGTAAGTATGCCTTCATGCTTGTGTGACCCTCACACAGCAAGGAATACACCTGTAGCCTCTGTGCATTTAAGTACACAGGCTGAAATATTATTCCGCGTATTATAAAAACATTCCTTTCTTTCACAATGATAATAATTGTTCTACCATTTAAAAATAAACAGCCTCTCTCGGCAAGTAAGCTCGCAATGTGGTACAACAATGAATGGAATCTTATTTATGCATTTTCTTTCCATTTTGAAATTCAATTCTTTCTTTTTTTTATTTCCAGTGTTCTTTGGTTCCTGGAAACTTAATACTGATTTGCTGCTTTTAAATTTCACACTATTTTCTATAAAATTATGAACATTTTACATTGTAAAATTTTAAACAATTCCCTCATTATGTGCATTCAAAGTATTTGGGTAAAATAGCATACCTTCAATGCTGCAAGTTTGTCATAACACGTGAGTGTTTCTCAACGTAATTAGTTTAATTGTACTGAGCAAGATGCAAGGTGACCATTGATGACTTTGCAAAAGGTTGCACACATGATTGGATGTAAAAATGCTGGCTTTGGGTTACGGTATAACATTGAATCCCGTTGCTAAAGAATGAATTTCCGTTTTTAATCATATGACCAGACCTAAAAAAAATGATGGTGTGAATTTTACGGGAGGATCCGATTGCCTGTGCTCCCCTGACGTAAAGTTGGTCAACACTTTGCCTCCGTTAAATTGGGCTGTCCCACAGTGATATGCTGGGGGCAGCCTCAATTAGTTATTTAAAAAAAAATTTTTTTTAATGATAAACTTAGAGTTTATGCATTTTTTCCAATTAAGAGGCAATTTAGTGTGGCCAATCCACCTAGCCTGCATATCTTTGGGTTGTGGGGACGAAACCCACGCAAACACAGGGAAAATGCGCAAACTCCACGCAGACAGTGACCCAGAGCCGGGATCGAACCTGGGACCTCGGCGCCATGAGGCAGCAGGGCTAACCCACCACCGTGCTGCCCTAGCCTCAATTAGTTATGAGTTTGGTTTCCACCCCTCAGGGTCAGGAAGCCCTAGCCTGCCGAGCTGCTGGCCAATCTTTTTGGCTGGCAACTCTATAGTTCCAGCAGCGCGAGAAGAGAACAGTGGCCACTCTGCTGGGTCTACAACCAGTCCTAAAGAAGAAGTGAAGATTGATTGGTGGTCGTTTTAGTGATGTCAGGGGCAACGATAAAGGGGGTACCATCTTGGGGGGGGGGGTGCTCTCCACCCCTCCCCCTCTCCCGCGGGGGAAGGCAGTGGTCTAGTCACTCACTTTATTTTATGTGCCTCCTCCCACCTTCAATTACTTTGGCAGGGAGTTAAAGCTCACCTTTTATGAGGTTTAGAATGCACTAACAGCACGGGCTTGATTCCCATTCTGGTTGTTGTAAACTTGGGACCTGTTTCCTTGCCCTGCCCTGGACGGTGGATGCAATGACAAACTGGCCACTGGCAAAAACTGCCAAGGAAATGGCAGGTTGGTAACTCATTTTCAACCTTTTTCTCTTGTGCTGCTTTAATAATTGCAGAATGTACAGCTTTACATCAGAATTTTTGTGTCTAAACAGCATCATTATCATCAGTGATGCTCCAAATGAGCTGAGGCCTAACAATCAAAGTCTATTAACAGACATAAATTTGTACAACATTTCAGTTTGCCTCCTTGAATAATGCTAATCATGGTTAAAACGTATTTGTAATTAAAACCCACAGAGAGAGAGACCAAAGAATCCATGCAGTTTATTTGTGACCAGTCATGTATCAGTAAAGCAATGTCAATCTTTGTCCCAGAATTACTTGTTCACAATTTTGTCCTGATTTCAGCTTTAACTGTCAAATTGGAAAGGGAGAAAAAGTGAACTGACAGCTATTTTTTGTTGCAGATACCATATTCATCAGCATCGCCTGGCAATTATGTGGTGAGTGGCATTTTACTGTTCTTTGTAGGTTGTGCTGCTGTGTTCCAAATGTGGAAATAGTTAGCCAGATGTTAACAGCAGTGCCAAGTGTTTTGGCTGAAAACTGAACATCTGATTTCTGTGTTTGGTTGTTTTGTCTGGCATTCATAGTGCATATGTTGATGTTCATTAGTAAATCGGTAATCAGTCTGGTCAAAATTGCTCTGAGAACTGTTATGCATCAGCATATGGTGCCGTGGCAAACCGTCTTCGATAATAAGCAAGAAAAGATAACACATTGCTGGCAACAGGCGTTTACATGTTTAAATTTGAGTGACATCAAAAATGCTTAAATAGAAGGATAGAAGATTTTCTAAAAAATAGTTTGTACTTGTTTTAAGTGCAAGTTGTCAGTAAACAGTTCAATATTCAGATTCAACATAAAAATTAATGCCATGTGGTGGAGGAAGCTCCGAAGCACAATGCCATTAATTTGAACTTGAGGATTGCTTTGCGGTAGGACACCTGTCTTGTGGCAAAAGCTTTGTCAATTCTATGATGGTGTCCTGGGCTAGAAATGTAGCATTCGGTGCACTAGTGTAATAAGATTTCTAAACTGATCCACTCAAATTATGCCCCTGATAATTAGTTAAAAAGAGAAAAACAGTAGTTTTTTTGTGCAAACTGCGGATGGGCGCTATTTAATGGCCGCATAGTGCTCAATTTGCTATCTATCCGGTCTGCCTAATTGCCAAATTTAGGATCCCGCCGCAATAAACCAACGATAACCACATAAGGCCAATCTCCATACAATTAACAGGAGCCACCCCCTATCTAAAGGCCTCTCCAGCAAGTGGTCATGTGGGTGCCGATTAGTCCTTCTTAAAAAGGTGCAGCTGATGTTCAACGGAGCGGCTGCACGTGGAGGAGCTCTCATCGGGGATCGCAATTTTGTTCCTTTTTTTTTACTTCGAACTTGCGCTCAAGACCCATACCTTTGTTGGTCTAAGCCCCCCACGGCACGGAAATGCTGAATATGTGTTGGGCCGGACACTAAGAGAAGAAAGAAACAACTTTAAAGTCGGAGTGCATAAAGAGCAAGGTCTTTGGGGCTCAAGGGAAGGGCACCAAACCAGTTTAAAACCGGTAATAAACCCTGCGGGAGTGTGAGGCGGCTGGAGTGGAGGGGGCCAAGTCCGAAACACGAGGCAGTCAAGGCGGCGGGCCGGAGTTCGGAATGCGAATCGGCAGGACTGAGGTCAGTGCTTGAAGCAACTGGAGCGGCGGGGCTGGGCCTAGAACACGAGGCAGCCGAAACTGCGGAGTTGGGTCCGGAGCACGAGGCAGTTGGAGCGGCGGGGCTGGGTCCAGAGCATGTGGCAGCCGAGCTGGCGGGCTTGAGCCCAGAACATGAGGCAGCCGAAGGCGGCGTGTCGAGGGGTCGGCGCACGTTGGGTGGTTCCTGCTTGAGGCGTATATGTGTTTCTTTCTTTTGGGGAATTTTTAGTGCTCAGTCCTGGGGGCAATCTATGAATCATTAAGAAGCTGTAAAGAAGGCGAAAGATGTCCAAAAGCCAAAGAAAAACAGAAGCGAGAAAGGGAGAGAGAGAGCTCGCTGTCGAGTGTGAGGACCAGCCCGGGGGCTGACAATATGGCAGAGGCCGGGCTGCTTACGGCAGAGAAGATGGCTGAGGTGGTGTCTTTAAAGCTCGAAAAGCAGTTCGCAAAGCATATGGAGGTGACGAGAAAGGAGATGGCGGTGGCACTGAAGGAGTTGGTGGAGGAGGCAATTGCCCCGGTGAAGGTAGCTGTTGGAAAGTCGTCGGCTGAGGTGAGGGAGCAGAGCTAGAAGATGAAGGCTTTCCAAGGGCCGGTGCAGACTTGATGGGCCGAATGGCCTCCTTCTGCTCTGTAAATTCTATGAAGGCAGTGGAGGAGGCCATGTCGCAGAACAACGATCAGCTCACCTCGATGGGGGATGAATTGCAGAGGGTGGTCAAGGCCAATAGGGGGCTGCGAGCAAAGCTGGAGGATATGGAGATCCGATCAAGACAACAAAATGTGAGGATTGTGGGCCTGCCCAAGGGGATGAAGGGCCCGAGGCCGACAGAGTACTTTGCCAGGATGTTGGCAGAACTGATGGAGGAGGGAGAAGAACCCTCTTGGTATGAACTGAATAGAGCTCATCGGTTGCTGAGGCCTAAGCCTAAGTTAAATGAGCCGCCAAGGGCAGTGATTATCTGTTTTCACAGATATCACATGAAGGAGAAGGTATTGAACTGGGCAAAACAGAAGCGGGCGGTACAGTGGGCTAGTGCCAAGGTTCGTATTTATCAGGACTTGTCGGCGGAACTGGCAAAGCGGCAAGTGGCTTTCAGTCGAGTGAAGGTGGCATTGTATGACAGTGGAGTGCGGTTTGGAATGGTGTATCCTGCAAAGCTAAAGGTGACCTACAACTCCAGAAACCTTTATTTTGAGGCAGTGGAGGCGGCGGAGGCATGTATGAAATCAGAAGGGGCAGAAGTAAAGAGCGGGAGAATGTATATATGTAGCTTTTAATAATGTACTTTTTTCATGCTGTTATAGAGGTTAAAGTTTTTTGTTGCTGTTCTTTGTAACTTTGAATAATATTCGTACTTCATGCTCCTTTAGAGGTTAAAGTTTTTTTTTTTGTGTTGCTGTTCTTTGTAGCGATGTTTCTGTAGGAAAAGTATATGTTTAATTGTTTTTCCTGGGACTGGGCGGGAGGGGGGGAAAGGCTTGAGCAGGGCCCCCCGCACTAGCTAACTTAAGTCGGCTAGTGAACGAAGGTGTTGTGAGGGGAGGGACTGTGGACATTGGAGCCTGGTGACCAGGTTTCAATGGGCCTAAGAGGTGAGAAAAAGGGGTGGGAACGGATCGATACTGGGTGGGGTTTCTTCGAGAAGGAGTGTATGGGGGGTTCTGGGAGGGGGGGATGGGGTTCGATGTCAATAATGGATATGGACGGGTCAGGCTCAGTGGGTAGGGCCCAAATTTATGATGATGGTGGATAAGCAGGGAGAGGGTGGGGGAGACCCCTGTTAGGATAGTTATGTGGAACGTGAGGGGGTTGGGAGGCCCAGTGAAGAGGTTGAGGGTGTTTGTGATGCACGATCAATTACACAAGGACTTGAGTTGGGTACAACTGAGGCTTTATTGCTCTAAGATGTGTGGCCTCCCACAGCAGCTGGCGAAATGGCTGCAGCATGGAGGACACACATATTTATCCTCCGCCTACTGGGCAGAGCCAGCAGGCAGGGATTACCAACGTACCTGAAGTACAGGTCCTACCAGACACCACCTAATAGAGGTACAACAGTGGTTTGCCACATTCACCCCCTGTTAAAATTGAGTCCGGCGGGGGCAGTGGAGAACTATATACAACATATGGTTTTCTTTTTACATTTACATTTACAATTTTTGATAGAGAGGAAAAAAAATGTCTTTTGAAGTCCAGTGGACCAGTTAGAGGTTTAACCGGTCCGGGGCCTTGCTGTGCCGCTGGGAGCGACGTAGTGGTGGCGGCAATGCCGATGCTGGTCTGATGTCCGGAGCCTCCGGGAGCACGCCAAAATCTTCTTCATCCTCGAGCGTATGCAGGGGAAGGACGGATGGTCCCGGGGGGGGTTGCTGCTGGGAGCGCCGGGGGAGGGTGTGTGTGTGTGACCTGCTGGTGCCAGGTCCCTGAGGGAGACAGTATCCTGGCGGCCGTCGGGGTACGCCACGTAGGCATACTGAGGGTGTGCATGGAGCAATTGCACCCTTTCCACTAACGGGTCCGCCTTGTGGAGTCGGACATGCCTACGGAGCAGGACGGGTCCTGGAGCTGCGTGCCAAGTTGGGAGCGACACCCCGGATGTGAACTTCCTGGGGAAGGCAAAAAGACATTCATGAGGTGTGTTGTTAGTGGCGGTGCACAGTAGTGACCGAATGGAGTGGAGCGCATCAGGGAGGACATCCTGCCAGCGGGAGGCCGGGAGGTTCCTGGACCGTAGGGCCAGTTGGACAGCCCTCCATACTGTCCCATTCTCCCTCTCTACCTGTCCGTTTCCCCGGGGGTTGTAGCTTGTCGTTCTGCTGGAGGCGATACCCCTGCTGAACAGGAACTGACGAGGATCCCCTGTCACTGTGGATGTAGGCGGGGAAACCGAACAGAGCGAAGATTGTGTTGAGGGCTTGATGACGGTGGCAGACGTCATGTCGGGGCATGGGATGGCGAAGGGGAATCTGGTGTACTCATCGACCACACTGAGAAAATACGTGTTACGGTCGGTGGAGGGGAGGGGCCCTTTGAAACCCACACTGAGGCGCTCAAAGGGGCAGGAGGTCTTCACCAGGCGCGCACGGTCCAGCCGGTAGAAGTGCGGCTTGCACTCCGCACTGACCTGGCAGTCCTTGGTTATTGTCCATACTTCCTCGACGGAGTAGGGCAGGTTGCGGCCTTTATGAAATGGTACAACTGTGTGACTCCGGGGTGACAAAGACTGTCGTGCAGGATCTGGAGTCGGTCTACCTGTGCGCTGGCACATGTACCTCGGGATAGGGCGTCTGGGGGCTCGTGGAGCTTGCCGGGGCGATACAAAATCTCGTAATTGTGGGTGGAGAGCTCGATTCTCCACCTCAAGATCTTATCATTCTTGATCTTGCCCCGCTGTGTGTTATTGAACATGAAGGCTACCGACCGTTGGTCAGTGAGGAGAGTGAATCTCCTGCCGGCCAGGTAATGCCTCCAATGCCGTACAGCCTCAACGATAGCTTGGGCCTCTTTTTCGACGGATGAGTGCCGAATTTCTGAGGCATGAAGTGTGCGGGAAAAGAATGTCACGGGCATGCCTGCCTGATTGAACGTGGCGGCTAGAGCGACATCTTATGCGTCGCTCTCTACTTGAAAGGGCAGTGTCTCGTCTACTGCGTGCATGCCGGCCTTGGCAATATCGGCTCTGATACAGGCGAAGGCCTGTTGTGCCTCGGCCGTCAGGGGAACGGGGGTGGACTGTATGAGTGGGCGGGACTTGTCCGCATAGTTTGGGACCCACTGAGCGTAATACGAAAAGAACCCCAGGCAGCGTTTGAGGGCCTTGGGCCAGTGGGGGAGGGGGAGCTCCATGAGGGGGCGCATGCGGTCGGGATCGAGCCCTAGAACTCCGTTCTGAACCACATAGCCGAGGATGGATAAGTGGGTTGTGCTAAACACGCACTTCTCCTTGTTGTAAGTGAGGTTTAGGAGAGTGGCAGTGTGGAGAAATTTGGCAAGATTGGCGTCATGTTCCTGCTGATCATGGCTGCTGATGGGGACGTTGTCTAGGTACGGAAAGGTGGCCTGCAAATCGTACCGGTCGCCCATTCGGTCCATCTCCCTTTGGAAGACCGAGACCCCGTTGGTGACACCGAAGAGAACCCTGAGGAAGTGATAGAGGCGGCCGTCTGCCTCGAAGGCAGTGTATGGACGGTCCGACTTACGAATGGGGAGCAGGTGGTAGGCGGATTTGAGGTCTACAGTTGAGAAGACCCGGTACTGTGCAATCTGATTGACCATATCAGATATGCGTGGGAGGGGGTACGCGTCGAGCTACGTGTACCGATTGATGGTCTGGCTGTAGTCCACGACCATTCTGTGTTTCTCCCCAGTTTTAACTACTACCACTTGTGCTCTCCAGGGTCTGTAGCTGGCCTCGATGATGCCTTCCCGATACGGAGGTCCATCTTTTGAAAATCTTAGTGCAATAAATTGATGCACGATCAATTGCACAAAGACTTTTGTAGGGTACAACTGAGGCTTTATTGCTCTAAGATGTGTGGCCTCCCACAGCAGCTGGCGAAATGGCTGCAGCATGGAGGACACACATATTTATACTCCGCCTACTGGGCAGAGCCATCAGGCAGGGACTACCAACGTACCTGTAGTACAGGTCCTACCATTCATCACCTAATAGAGGTGCAACAGTGGTTTACCACATTGGTTTCTTCAAGAGGGAGTGTATGGGGGGTCAATAATGGATATGGACGGGTCAGGCTCAGTGGGTAGGGCCCGAATTAATGATAATGGTGGATAAGCAAGGGGAGGGTGGGGGAGACCCCTGTTAGGATAGTTATGTGGAACGTGAGGGAGTTGGGAGGCCCAGTGAAGAGGTTGAGGATGTTTGCGTACTTGAAAAGTTAGAAAGCGGATGTGGCGATGCTGCAGGAGACTCCCTTGAGGGTGAAGGATCAGGTGAGGCTTAGAAAGGGCTGGGTTAGCCAGATGTTTCACTCTGGTTTTGATAGTAGGGCATAGGAGGTTGCGGTCCTGGTGAATAAAAGAGTGAGGCTCCAAATGGAGAACGTTGTGGCAGATCAAGGAGATAGGTATGTAATAGTGACAGAGGCATTGAAGGGAGGCTGGTAAGCATGTATGGTCCCAATTGGGATGATGCAGGGTTTGTAAAGGAGGTGTCTGGGGCCATCCCCAACTTGGATTCAAGGGTATCCTTGTACGCAGATGACTTGCTACTATATGTGTCAGAATTGAGTGTGCCGATGGGTGGTGTACTAGAGCTGCTTCAAGTGTTTGGGTCTTTTTTGGGGTATAAACTAAATTTAGATAGAAGTGAATATTTTGTGATGTCCCAGCCAGGGGTGGGAGCAGGGGTGGGGGTTGCCATTCCATAGGGCGGTAACCCATTTTAGATACCTGGGGGTGCAGGTGGCACGGGATTGTGGGGCAGCTCCGTAGATATAACATTACTGGTCTGGTGGGAAGGTTGAAAGTGGATTTGGCAAGGTAGGATTGTCTTCTTCTGTCGCTGGCAGGTTAGCTGAAGGCAAGTAAGATGAATATATTGCCAAGGTTTTTGTTCATTATTCAATGCTTGCCGATCTTTTTATCAAAAGAATTTTTTTAAGAAGTAGAGAAGATGATTACCCTGTTCATTGGGGGGGGGGGGGGGGAGGTGGCTAAGATTAAGAAGGTGCTGTTGCAGAGAGGATGGCAGTCAGGAGGGTTGGGTCTCCCAAATCTATTGTATTATTACTGGGCGGCGAATGCTGAGAAGGTGGGGGGCTGGGTTAGAGGGGGGGACTCCCAGTGGGTTAGATTGGAGGAGAGTCTGTGTAGGAGGTCGGGGTTGAGGACGTTGGCAAGAGCACCACTCCCCATGGCCCCGGAAAAATACTCGGAGTCTGGTGGTAGTGGCGACGCTGAAGATCTGGAAGCACTTTAGGTTATGGCCGGGGTCAAGGGAAATGCTGATTCAAAGGCGTCATCGGAGGAACATGTGGCCACCTCCGAGGAGTAGGATGAGGATGAGGAGGTGCCGGACCAGCAAGGGCTGGAGGACGAGCCCGAGGAGGACCAGCCAGTGCATGGAGGACAGGCGGCAGCGGCAAGTGCCTGGCAAGCCCAGAGGGCAAGGGAGGACCTCATCCTCGCCTGCTGCATATAGAACGTGGTCTTCTCTGTCATTCCGCCCCTCCCCACCAATTCCCCTTCCTCCTCTCCACCCGCCACCCAACCCTGTCCCACCCTCGCAGGGTCTCTGTAACTGCACTGCAGGGTGATGGGAGTGTGTCGACGCCGTCAGCGTGTCATTGTCGAGGGCAGGGGTAATGATAACTTGCAGAGAGCTCAGCGCTGGTGCTCTCAATCTATGTAATATTCTGACCCCTGCTCGTCTGCTGAGTGCCCGTTCTGACCCACCACTCTGTGTTGGAGGGGTGCAGAAGGGGAAGAGGCATTCAGGACCTCCATGTCCATGTAGCTGGGGCATGGGATTGGTGCTCAGCTAATTGATCGAGGCCAACATTTTTAATGCTGTACTCATGTGTCCCCAACTGCCCCAATCCCCTGATGGTGCTGCCCCACGCACCCAACCTCTCCCCCTACCCCCTTTCCCCCCCCCCCCAACGCACCCTCACTCCCTTATCCCCTTCCCCTCTACCCCCCTCCCCCAGTGCCCCCGCAGTGATCCTCGAACTGCCTAGCCACCCATGCTTTACCGCTGTGCCTAGGTGTGTCCCTAGAATGCACATCAGAGGTGGAGGCAGCAAGCTGCCTACCATGTCCCATGGCTTTCGATGCTGTGGGGGACCAGAGGGCCACGGTGCACTTGCTGTACCACCCTGTTCCGAGTGCTGACTCTGAGACGTGCCGTTGTCAGAGGGTGGGTGGCTCTCGGGGGATTTGGTGGGCACCCCGTGTCATCTGGCTCTGCCAGCCCTGGCGGCTCCCCACGGTCTGCAGCACAGTGTTGACACGCTCACTGATTGGGAAATGCTCTGCAGCACCCCAGCAATGCCCATCTGTGACTGGGACAAGCAGCGCAGTGCTTCGCTATGCCCACCTGAGACTGGATCAAGCAGCGCAGTGCTTCGCTATGCCTACCTGAGACTGGATCAAGCAGCGCAGTGCTTTGCTATGCCTACCTGAGACTGGATCAAGCAGCGCAGTGCCTCACTCTGCCCACCTGAAACTGGGACATGTCCCACAGCACATCGGCTGTGCCCATATGAGACTGGGACAAGCCCCACAGCGCCTCATCAAGGTCCTCCTGGTTCCGGGTCATGACCCCCAGCGACTGGGAAATGCTGTTGAGGAACTCAGCCATGTCCACCACCGACTGAGCTACGCCTTGTACACCTCCACTCATGCTGCTGACATTTTGCACCAGGCTCTCCATTGCGATCGCAATGCTAGCAGTGTTGGCCTCGGTGCCACGCATTGCCAGCGCCATCTCTTGCACCCACAGAAATCCAAAACTAATCCCACTGCCCACTTCCCCACTGTCTCCCCATCGCCCTGCATCTTTGTCTGCATCAAATATTTAGAAGATTTTATCTTAAAAGATGCAGTGATCGCCTTTCAGCCACTTCCTGCAACAAATCGTCTCATGCCCCAACGACCCAAATTTTAAAAAACCTTTTCTATACTCCCTTTCACGGCCACAAGATGTCCCAAAGTACTTCAAAGCTAATGAAGTACTGTACTTTGGAAGAGTAGTCACTGTTGTAATGTAGCCAATTTGTGCTCAGCAAATTACCACAAACAGCAGTGTAACAATGACCAGATGATCTGTCTTTGTGATATTGATTGAGTGACAAACATTGGATAAACAGGGATAACACCCCTCATCATCTTTGCAATAGTGCAAAAGGATGTTTTATATCACCTGAGAGGGCATATGGGGCCTTGGCTATACGTCATAGGTTGAAGGCACCTACCAAAATGCAGCACTCCCTCATTAATGTACTGGTGTTAGCATTGATTTTCATTCGCCAGCTCTGCAGCAAGTCCAACGTCTAAAGATTTCCTAGATTCATTGTATTTTTGAAAAATGCATAATGAGGCTTGGCTGAGAGCGCAGAATTCTGTCAGACGTTTGAAACACCTGTGAACCCCAGAGAAAACATTGTTTCATTGACAGTTTTAGCTTAGAGATGCTGTCAATTGTGCAATTTTTATTTACACGGTATAAAGAGGTTTCACGTGCTTGTAGTTTCTGCTAACGATACTTTAAATGGTCAGGATGATTGCGCTGTAGAAAAATAAGTTTTTTTTTAAGAAAGTGGGAAGTTATCAATGAATGAAAAATAAAGAAAGGTTTTTTTATGCATCCTATTGTCACTTTAGGGTTCATTGGCTCTATACAGTGTGTGGTGGGTGAATGAGTTCAGAAATTCCGCGCAGAATCACAGAATTGTGAATGTGCAGAACGAGGTCATGTGGCCCATTGTTTCTGCACTGGGTCGACAAATGAACATTGTGACTTAGTGCCATTCCCCTGCCCTTTCCCCATACCACTGCACTTTGTTTCTATTCAAGTATATAATGTCCTCTTAATGCACCGATTGAACCACACTTCAGGGCAGTGCATTCCAGACCCAAATAATTCATTGTGCGAAATAGTGGGCGGGATTCTCTGACCCTGAAGCTAAGTGTTGACGCCGTCGGAAACGCCGTCGCGTTTCCCGACGGCGTCAACACGGCCCCAGGCTCAGCTATTCTGGCCCCAACAGGGGGCCAGGAGGGTGCTGGAGCGGTTCACGCTGCTCCAGCTGCTGATCCGGCCTTGGAATGGGCGCCGGGGGATGCGCGCATGTGCAGTAGGTCCAGCGCGGAATCACGCATGCGCAGTCCCACCGGCGCGATTTCCGCACATGTGCGGTGTCTCCCCTGTCCGTGCCGGCCCCACCCAACATTGCGCAGGAGTACAGGGGCCGGCGCGGAGTAAAGGAGGCCGGGAGACAGTGAGGCAGGCCCGCCGATCAGTGGGTCCCGATCGCGGGCCAGGCCACATCGGAGGCCACCCCACGGAACCGAACCCCCCCCCGCCCCCCCCCCCCCTCCCATAGGCTGCCCCCGGACCCCCCTTCAACGCTGACCTCCCGCCGACTCAGAGCAGGTTAGAATGGCGCCGACGGGACTGGGTTTTTTCTTTACGGCCGCTCGGCCCATCCGGGCTGGAGAATCGGGCCGGCCCCATAGAGCGGCCACCGAGGCGCCGCGCCGACCATGCCGGCCCCAATAGCGGCAAGCGGAGAATCGCGTTGGGGCGGCGTGGTGCGATTCACGCAGCCCGCCGCCGGATCTCCGACCCGGCGCATGGGTCGGAGAATCCCACCCAGTACTTTCTTGCATCAGATTTGCTTCTTTTGCAAACCACTTAAAATCTGTGCCCTCTCATTGTTTGTCTTTTTACAAGTAGGAACAGTTTCTCCCTAATCTACTCTGTCCTCTCATGATTTTTAACATCTCTATTCAATCTCTTCTTAGCCTTCTCTCCAAGGAGAATGGTCCCTGCAACTCCAACCTATCCTCAATCACCATTGTTGTCACAAGGACACTGGTGCTGTT
The DNA here is from genome assembly GCF_047496885.1 of Scyliorhinus torazame. NCBI lineage: Eukaryota > Metazoa > Chordata > Chondrichthyes > Carcharhiniformes > Scyliorhinidae > Scyliorhinus > Scyliorhinus torazame. Next base: position 79,411,250 of record NC_092715.1, read on the forward strand.
GATTTCCTTATTTCTCCTTTCTTTATTTTTTGCCATTATCATTTTGATCCATGTAAGCTTAATGGACATAAATCTTGCAGCGGAGAGAATGAGGAATTCAAAAAGTTGCAACACAGTATATGGTGCTCTTTACGAGCAGCTGAGAGCAGGCTTTGTGGCACATGAGAGTTGGGTGGGACTCTAGTTGATTGGTTGGCTGGTGGTCAATGAATTGGGCAAAAGACTATAGGTTGGAGTCTCTCGCCCCACCCGCTGCAAGAACGCCACGGGTGAGCCGCGTACAATGGAGATCTCCATTGACCTGGGGTGGACGCGGTCAGACAGTCCTGCCCTATATTGCTTCAGGTAACAGGTGGTGTTTGGACCCTGCCTGAGTGGGATGATTTCCAGGGCCCTAAGTAAATCAGAGTTGGTTTCCTGGACTCTAGGGGGAAAGGACCTGCTCGCTTTCTTGTGTTTTTTCCAGAAATGCTGCTATATTTCTGAAACCACAGAGACCTGAATGAATCTACAATGAAAACCATTACAGTCTGGAAAGCAAAATCTCAACCTGAAAGCCTGGTTTTGAAGGAAAGTGTGCTAGAAACAATCATCTGAAACCAAGACTATTTTTTACTTTTACTTATTATTGTCACACCCTCTTCCCCTTGTGTGTGTTTGTGTGTAGAGGTTGGAGGCAAGTTAAAGTGGAGGATTAGGAATTAGATAATAGTTAACCAGTTGTATTTGATGCATATTTCATTATAGCTCTTATTATAGATAAAAAGTAATCGTGTTTAACTTTACAAACCTGGTGACTGTAATTATTGAGCCGATAAGGGCCAAAGACTTATGGGGCTGGATTCTCCGTTCGCTGACGCCGAAATTGTGTTCGGTGACCAGCCAAGTATCTACGTTTCTGACCAAATTTAGGAGTACGCCACGCCACGTATCGACGGCCTCCGGACACTGCCTGAGGCCCTCCCCCCCCATGCTCCACCCCCGACCGGTCGAGTTCCCGATGGCGTGGGTCTCTCATGGTCTCACATGTCAGGAAGTTGGCATGGCGGCTGCGGGCTCAGTCCAACGCCGCCACAATCAGGGGAGGGCCGATCCGCGGGCAGGGTGGGGACATTATTCTCGGCTGGAGGCACTGTAGGGGTTGGACCGGAGCGCACGAGCCGGCCAAAAGGGGAGCTCTGTTTCGCGGGCCGGGTCCGCAGGGGCGGCCTCCGCCATATAGCACACGCAGCCGCCGCCGTGTGCATGCGCGGCCATGGACCCGGCAATTCTCCATGGTGTATAGGCAGCTATAGCCAGGTACTCTACGCTGCCATCCTGCTAGCCACCAGCAAAACGGGGACTCGGTGGCCGTTTTGCGCCATTTCTTCTGGCGTAATGTTGAGTCTGGAGAAGGGTGTGTAGATAGCCTGGGTCACATTGAGATACAAAAAGATGAGTTGTTGGGCGTCTTGAAAAATATTAAGGTAGATAAGTCCCCAGGGCCTGATGGGATCTACCCCAGAATACTGAAGGAGGCTAGAGAGGAAAGTGCTGAGGCCTTGACAGAAATCTTTGGATCCTCACTGTCTTCAGGTGATGTCCAGGAGGACTGGAGAATAGCCAATGTTGTTCCTCTGTTTAAGAAGGGTAGCAAGGATAATCCAGGGAACTACAGGCCAGTGAGCCTTACGTCAGTGGTTGGGAAATTACTGGAGAGAACTCTTCGAGACAGGATCTACTCCCATTTGGAAGCAAATGGGCGTATTAGTGAGAGGCAGCATGGCTTTGTGAAGGGGAGGTCGTGTCTCACTAACTTGATAGAGTTTTTCGAAGAGGTCACAAAGATGATTGATGCAGGTAGGGCAGTGGATGTTGTTTATATGGACTTCAGTAAGTCCTTTGACAAGGTCCCTCATGGTAGACTAGTAGAAAAAGTGAAGTCACACGGGATCAGGTGTGAGCTGGCAAGGTGGATACAGAACTTGTTAGGTCATAGAAGGCAGAGAGTAGCAATGGAAGGATGCTTTTCTAATTGGAGGGCTGTGACTGGTGGTGTTCCGCAGGGATCAATGCTGGGATCTTTGCTGTTGGTAGTATATATAAATGATTTGGAGGAAAATGTAACTGGTCTAATTAGTAAGTTTGCAGATGACACAAAGGTTGGTGGAATTGCGGATAGTGATGAGGACTGTCAAAGGATACAGCAGGATTTAGATTGTTTGGAGACTTGGGCAGAGAGATGACAGATGGAGTTTAATCCGGACAAATGTGAGGTAATGCATTTTGGAAGGTCTAATGCAGGTAGGGAATATACAGTGAATGGTAGAACCCTCAAGAGTATTGAAAGTCAGAGAGATCTAGGTGTACAGGTCCACAGGTCACTGAAAGGGGCAACACAGGTGGAGAAGGTAGTCAAGAAGGCATGCGGCATGCTTGCCTTCATTGGCCGGGGCATTGAGTATAAAAATTGGCAAGTCATGTTGCACCTGTATAGAACCTTAGTTAGGCCACACTTGGAGTATAGTGTTCAATTTTGGTCGCCACACTACCAGAAGGATGTGGAGGCTTTAGAGAGGGTGCAGAAGAGATTTACCAAAATGTTGCCTGGTATGGAGGGCAATAGCTATGAGGAGCGGTTGAATAAACTCGGTTTGTTCTCACTGGAACAACGGAGGTTGAGGGGCGACCTGACAGGGTGGATAGTCAGAGGCTTTTCCTCAGGGTAGAGGGGTCAATTACTAGGGGGCATAGGTTTAAGGTGCGAGGGGCAAGGTTTAGAGTAGATGTACGAGGCACGTTTTTTACACAGAGAGGAAGGAGTGGGTGCCTGGAACACGCTACCGGAGGAGGTGGTGGAAGCAGGGACGATAGTGACATTTAAGGGGCATCTTGACAAATACATGAATAGGATGGGAATAGAGGGATACGGACCCAGGAAGTGTAGAAGATTGTAGTTTAGTCGGGCAGCATGGTCGGCACGGGCTTGAAGGGCCGAAGGGCCTGTTCCTGGGCTGTACTTTTCTTTGTTCTTTCCGCGGTGTGGGACATAGCCCCAGAATCGGAGAATCCAGCCCCAGGTATTTTTCTAAGAATTATTGGTTAATTAAATTGTGTTGGACTGTGGGTCAAGGGGGGCTGGAATTGACCACGCCCTAACCAGGGTGTCTTAACAGTGGTTATTGTTACCATGAAGAAAAAGTAGCAAATATCATGCATTTATTGATTTCCCTACACTTGTGAAATCCAGACAATAATGTTACTTCAAGGCTGAGCTTTTAACAGAAATTCCATTCATAAGGGCTACATACCAATAAGTTCTGAGAGATAGAATTCTTTGTCATTCATTCTTTCAAAATTTGTAACAAAGGTTTTGTATAGCAGTTTTACTACTACATCCATTTCAACCTGGGACAGCCATTTATTCTCATGGATAGTGAGAGAGAGGAAGAAGTGGGTCAGTCAAGGATTATTTAATTCACACCATGGAAACTACAACTTCACCGCAACATTTTATGATGGCAAAGATGACATATAACATATTTTTAGGATGCAGGACACAGCCAGAGACAGTCTACCTCACAGTGCTCCCTTGCCTGGGAAATACAAGGGATTATCAATGCAGCCCATTTCCCAGCAAAACTCATTTCAGATACAACTGCTTAGTGTGAGGAATGTTTACTTACTTAGAATCCCTACAGTACAGAAGGAGGTCATTCAGCCCATCGAGTCTGCACCGATCTCTGAAAGCACACTCCACCCAAGCCCACTCCCGCACCCTATCCCCATAACCCCACCTAAACTGCACATATTTAGACACTAAGAGGCAATTTTATCATGGCCAATCCACCTAACCTGCGCAACTTTGGACTGTGGGACGAAACCAGAGCACCCGAAAGAAACCCACACAGACACAGGGAGAAGGTGCAAACTCCGCACAGAGATTGACTCAAGGCCAGAATCGAACCCGAGGCAGAGGGGCTGAACCAGGCATTTTCCTGTCTCCCGCTACCAACCTCAAGTATGAAAATCAAGCCCAGCCCCTCTGTTTCCAAGAGCCAGAAGCAACAGAAAAAGGTTTTGGGTTTTAACCAAGAGTCAATGACATTGACGTCTGTGGTTTAAAGCAAGATGCTAAAAGAGCAGACAATCTGTTTTTGCTATCCAAAATTGGCTGGCGAAAAAGGCATCACATAAACACGTGAGTCAACCCGCAAAAGGCAGAGAGCCTTAGTTAAGTAAGTGTAATCTGCATTGAGCATTGCCCTGCTTGTTCCGTCCTTGTCTGAAGTAAAGCAATAAACAATTAGTACCTAGCCCAGATTCACTAAGTGTGCGTTAATTCACCTTTGAAAAGATCGAGATGCCTATTTGAAAGATATAGAGCTCAATTCAACTAATTGGGAACAAAGTCCCATAGCGAGCGCATTTAGCCGTGTGTTTCGTGGCACTTGCAGCACCGAGAAACACATGGCTATACAACGTAAGTCGCGTTTGATAGGGGGCCAATGCGGGGAATACGCGGCAGAGGCTGCACATAACCCCGTTTTGTACATTGGGGACCTCTGCTCTCCCCCAATCCCCGAGATCCCTGGAGACCCCCCTTCCTAGCCTGAAAACTCACTATGGGAAGATTTCCCCCCTCCAACCCCCAAGCAGGGCACCACCGTCCCAATCGCACGCTCGCAAAAAATGTCAGCTTGGCACTACCAACCTGCCCAAGTGGCATCAGCAGTACCAGGACACAACACCGCACAAAGGACATGGACCACGAGTGCCATTCCATCTGTTTACAGTGATTTAAGTTTGTTCAACTTCAAATCAATTTAATTATTTTAAACAAGTTGAAACCTTTTTTGGCAGGTGGATTTAAACAATTTCTAATTGCACAGCTTAGATTCCACTTGGAGTATATTGAAGTGGTTTAGCCAGATGTGCCTCATAAAATGCTTCAGGACCAAAGTTGTAATCCTCAGGTGAAACATTAATACTGTCTCCTCCATTGCTCACTGCAGATTTTGTGGCTGAATGTGACACTTTCAGAGTTGATTGTATAAAAATGCAATAACAAAAAATAGAGAGCAAAAACATTTTATGTTGAAAGAAAGAAAATGGGGGCCAAAATCAACAACTTGTCACTCAGTCGCAGGCATCAATGTGTTGTAAACTCTGCAAGTCTGTGTTTCTTGAAACTTAAAGCTTTCACCATACAGAAAAAGTCAGAAGGAATAGCTCCCTGCTTTCATTAAAAAAAGGAAAGCTTACATTTACAAAATGTATTTCACATTTGTCCAATGATGTCCCAAATCACTTTTCAAATCTTGTAATGTAAATATTGTGAGTACATTTTAAGGACAGAAAATGTTATAGTATCAATTAAGTTAATAATGTTATGGTAATGTTCCTGTTGGCCATGTGTTGATCGATTCCCTGCCTGTTCAGTTGTTTTATCAATTGTGGTATTATCAGGTACTACAGTACCTGAGAGGCTGAAGTGCCATTGGTTAAACCTAGGGGTTTTACCATTGGCTGTAAAATATGGTAGCTCTGCCCCGATAGGCGGGGTATAAGAACCCATGCCATCCCAGCAGCCCTCATTCTGTACCTGAGCTGCTGGGGAATACTTCTAGCCTTCAGTTGTACTACAACCTCATTTAAGTAGTTATTGATCGTGCATCAATTTCATAAGCTAGATTTAAGTAGAAAGGATGGACCTCCGAATCAAGCCGGAGTGTCTGCAACTCAGTCCCCACGCGACAAACTCAGCGGCGATCTTTAAGCACTGGCTGGCGTGTTTTAAAGGCTACCTGGAGACGGCTGAAGGCACACCCTCAGGGGAGCAGAAACTGCACGTCCTGCACTCAAGGGTAAGCCCCGAGATCTACACACTCATCTAGGAGGTGGAAGACTTTGATGTAGCAATCAAACATTTAAAAGGACACTATATTTGCCCAGTAAAGCGGGTCTATGCTCGTCACCTGCTTGCAACAAGACGACAAACCCCCGGGGAATCGTTGGAGGAATTCTACCGCGCGCTACAGATGCTGGGCAGAAGCTGTGGCTGCCCGCAAGTTTCGGCGAGCGAGCACACGGAACTTCTAGTCCGGGACGCCTTTGTAGCAGGTATGAGTTCTTCACCAATCCGCCAGTGTCTTTTAGAAAAAGACACCCAGGGACTTAGGGAGGCACAGGTCCTTGCAGGGTCCATGGACGTGGCCTCCAGGAACACACAAGCCTACGTGCCCGACCGCGCAGGGGCCCCCTGGGCAGCGTGGAATCCCGCAGCGGCCGACCCAGAGACCTTCCCCGTTTCCCCGCAGGCCTGCGCTGTAAGACGGCCTGCCAACCCCGATAGGCCCCACTGTTTCTTTTGTGGGCAGGAAAAGCACCCCCGCCAGCGCTGCCCGGCCCGCACATTCATCTGCAAGGGATGCAGCAAAAAGGGCCATTTCGTGAGGGTCTGCCAGGCACGAGCGGTGGCCGCGGTCTCCAGCGGCGACTCTGGACCGCCACAGCGAACTTCTCCACGGGCCCCTTGCGGCCAGTGGTCGCCGCCACACCCATATCCAATGGCCACGTGCGGACCCCGGGCGCCGCCATCTTGTCCTTCGGACACCACGCTGGAAGGATGGGTGCCGCCATTTTGTGCATCCCTGGCCACCATGTGCGACCAATGGGAGACGCCATCTTGGATGGGGCCCGAGGACCCCAGCTCGGCCGACCACACACTGCCTGAACAAAATCCACAACTACTGCGTCTGGCCTCGGTGACTCTGGACCAAACACGACCTCGAACACTCTCAACAGCAACGACGACTGTCTTCATCAACGGCCACGAGACGTCCTGCCTGATCGACTCTGGGAGCACAGAGAGCTTTATACACCCCGATACGGTAAGGCGCGATCTTCTGGCCACCACGCCGGAAAAGCAGCTCGCAGAGGCGCAGCGTGGCCGGTGAAAGCCGGGAGGCCCCGCTCCCGGGATCTACCCAGCTCACAACACCTCACGAGATTCAACACAATCTCGCGAGACATTGCAAGGAGAATCCTGCCAATAATGGGTGGGATTAGGTTTTTACAAATCTGCATATTAGAGCATATTACTGTGGCTGCCCGCAAGTTTCCCTCCTTATCCACCCTGTTAATCAAAGAATCTCACTGGCCTCCGGTTCCCACTCAGTGGAGATAAAGGGGTTCTGCCTAGCAACCCTCACAGTCCAGGGAAGAGAATTCAAAAATTTCCGCCTCTATGTACTTCCCCAGCTCTGCGCGGCTACACCCCTGGGTTTAGACTTTCAGTGTAATCTGCAAAGTCTGACCTTCCAATTCAGCGGCCCTATACCCCCCCTTACTGTCTGCGGCTTCGCGACCCTTAAGGTCGACCCGCCTTCCCTGTTTGCGAACCTCACCCCGGATTGCAAACCCGTCGCCACCAGGAGCAGACGGTACATGCCCAGGACCGGATCTTTATTAGGTCAGAGGTCCAAAGGCTACTGAGAGAAGGGGACATTAAAGCCAGTAACAGCCCCTGGAGAGCTCAAATAGTGGTGGTAAAGACCGGGGAGAAGCATAGGATGGTCATCGACTACAGTCAGACCATCAACGGGTTTACGCAGCTGGATGCGTACCCTCTCCCCCGCATATCTGACTTGGTAAACAGGATCGTGCATTATAAGGTCTTCTCCACGGTGGATCTCAAATCCGCCCACCACCAGCTCCCCATCCGCACTAGTGACCGCAAATACACTGCTTTCTGTGAACAAAATTCCTGAGCGAACGCATTCAGCTGTGTGTTTCCCGGCATTTGTAGTGCCGAGAAACACATGGCTGTTCGACGCGACACGCTTTGAATAAGGGGCCTAAACAGGGAATGTGGGGCCCTGTTTTTTACAAAGCGGAGCTCCTCTCACCGGAACTCCCCGTTGTGCCGCGAGATCAGGACACTATTTTTAAATGGCTTCCCAATCCCCGAGGCCCACAAAAAAAATCCCCGACGCCCCCCCAGCCTGAACGCAACATGGGAGGGTACCCCAGCCACCCACAACATCCATACTAGGCAACCCCGGCCCGATCACACATGAGGAAAAATGCCAGTTTGACAGTGCCAATTTGGCAGTGCCCCTGTCAGCACCATTTGGGCACCTTGGCAATGCCAGGCTGGTGGCACTGCCAGGGTGCCAGGCTGGCACTTCCAGGGAACCACCATACCCACAAAAGGGCATGCAGCTGGGGGCCTCCGATCCTCTAGTCCACATTTGTGGGGATCAGTACCAAACATTGCTCACCCACGATCCCCAAGGCAAAAGGATGGAATCCCAAAGCATCAGGTACCTTGAGAATCTGCACATTAGAGTAATATGCTCTAATATGCAGATTTGCAAAAACCTGATCCCACCCATTATTGGCAGGATTCTCCTTGCAATGCCTCGCGAGATTGTGTTGAATCTCGTGAGGTGTTGTGAGCTGGGTAGATCCCGGGAGCGGGGCCTCCCGGCTTTCACCGGCCACGCTGCGCCTCTGCGAGCTGCTTTTCCGGCGTGGTGGCCAGAAGATCGCGCCCTATGTCTCAAATTGGGAGAATTCCACCCACTCTGTGTGCCCACACATGCAGTTGCAGTGCCTGTAAGGACAGTTTTCTTTTCCAACTGAGTTTGATATAAAAGTAAATTTAAAATGTACAAGGAGTGCAGCCTCTGCAGTTGTGGCATCAGCAATTACAGCCATCAGGCAGGTATAATATTCTGTGATTGAATAATGTGGTTCAGACTAAAATGATAGTGTTGCTGGAAAACAGTTTTTTAACAGTGTCAAAAAAAATTGCATTTATACAGTTACAAGAAAATAACATAACCAAGGAGCTTCAGTAATGTCACAAACCAAGCTTAAATGATTGATGAATGTTGGAACTCCAAGATTAAATTGGCATTGATGTTTCCTGGTGTCATATATTTATTCTTTCACAGGGTGCCATTAGCTTGGTCAACATTTATTGCCCATCCCCAATTGTCCTTGAGAGGGTGGTGTTGAGCCACCTTCTTGAACTGCTGCAGTCCATGTGATGTCGGTACATGTTCACCTATCACGATCAAGGACAAAGGGCAAATGCATCTATTATGACACTGAACTTGATTGTATGCTATTTCAATGTTTTTTCCTCTCTAGTTCAGTACTTATACACTTTTACATGTTAGACCGAACCTTCAACTGTTGCAAACTTCAAAATTAAAAATCTCATCACAAAACTCATGGTTGACAATTTTGTGCGATACTGAGGGAATGCTGCATTGTCTGATGTCCCTTTGGCACTGTTTGAAGAAAAGCAGAGGAGTTCTCCCAGTGCCTGCGCCACTGCTTACTTCTGAAGTAGCGTCACTCAAATCAGATTACTGAGTCTTTACATTATTGCAATTTGTGAGACTTGGTTGTGCACAAATTAGCCACCATGTTTCCGAAATTACAACAGTGACTACACTTCAAATGTACTTCATTGGCTGTAAAGCACTTTGGGATGTCATGACACGATAAGTGTGATATAAATCATGCTATTTTTAAATAAGCAAGTATTATCAAGATATAAGTATTTGGCATTAATCAGATCAGTAATTCGGATTGGTTAAAAGGTCATTTTTTTTGGACAACATTTTGCTCTGATCTTGGAGCAATTCATTCTTAGTAAAGTGCAGTTTCATAAGCACAGATGATTTCTGGTCCAGGCTCAAGTGACCATTTATCATACGCATGCCTAGACAGTGAATGTTGCTAGGCTATTGAACTGTAGGAATAATCATAGATCAGCTTGATCCTGACATTCACTTGCAGGGGTCACTGGATAATAATTAGGAGAGGGACCATTGCTAATTTCTCCCTCTTGCCCAGCATGGAGGTACTGAGACCAGCAGAAGCATCTGGCTGTGTAGATTCAGATGTATCGTAGCCAGTCTTTTCTACATTTGAAAACAAGTGAACCAGTGCTGTGAAGCACAGATTAGCTGATTTTATTTTAGACATGGCTGTAAACACAAAGAAGTTCATGGTTCTACTTAATTAGCAGATTATATCTAACACATTTCAGATGAGTATTGTGTGTACTAAATTCCTGATGACTATTGTTTTGCAGGGACCCCCTGGTGGTGGAGGGCCTCCAGGAACTCCCATCATGCCTAGCCCAGGAGGTAGAAAGCATTACCTTGTTCTTCTGTTTCATTTTGTCATTCTAGAATATTGCAGAATTTGATGAGTAATGAATGTGTATTTGTTGTTGCCTTGAGGAATTTGACAGCAAATACAGAATCAAAAGTGTTTGGATCTTATATACAAGTTATTAAATTACCTGATTACAAGGAATCAATGGGAAGTAGGCATCTATCATTTGCCTTATTTTCAAAAGCTGCAAGGTTGCAGGATGTTGTGAACCTTTTGAACAAACCTAATTTATTTTAACTTGAACTAGTGCCAGTAAGAAGTAAATGTTCATTTTGGTTGAAATATTAGGGTTAATTTTGTGCTCAGGTACTCATAGCAAGGAGCACTGGTTGGAGAACCAGGACAACTATGTTTTAGCTCCCATGTCTGGCCCATACTTGCTGCTGACTCCCAAAGACTCTCCCAAAGTCACTTACTTAGCTAGTTGCAGGCAGCTATTCTTTAATGCTGAAATTCCCCTCCCACACACCGGCCACCTGTCACTTTGCACAAGTTTTGGTCAAGAAGTTGACCTGCAGCATGCAGATAGGTCTTGCTTGTTAAAATCATGCAGGCGACACAACAGAGGTTGTGGAAGGAATGAGTCAAATTGCCCACCTCCATTACACAAATCCTCTCTTCCTTGTGTACAACACATCCATTATCATATGACAAGAGAAAAGATAGATTAGCATTTTGAGTATAATCTAATGAATGGGGAAGGGAGTCATTAGTTAACATGAAAAAAATCGCATATACACTAACCACTAACACAAAAGAAACAATTACTGGTTTAATAATCACTTAGTGATTCTTTGTGACAGTAATTTTTAAAACCTTTGCAATAACAGAAAAGCTTATTATATTGGTGGTAGTATTGTATTTACGCCACCTCAAAGCATGAACGTCATTCAGCCAACGGTAACCTCAATGTAAACCTGCCGCATTCATCATACCTATTGTGTCATTTTAATTTTGTTTATAAGATTGGCCAGACTCCTCAGGTACACGGCCTGGGATTCACGTATCGCACCTAACACCCCCCCCCCCCCCCACTCTCATCCAGGTAAATTTGGAGCCTTGATCGAAATGCTTTGGATTTTTACACTACTTTAATGGCTCCAGCCAGGAGGTCCAGTGTTAATGAAATAACAATCGAGATGTAGGCAGCCCTGTGGTATTCTATCTACACTTGTAAGTGTTTAGAGGAAAGTCCATCTGCTGCTAATGAAGTTTGGCAAGTGATCCAGGTTTTTCCAAATCCCTTTAATGAAGGTTGGACTTAAACCAAATTTGTGTGGTGTGAGTGGGAACACCTCCGTTTAATCTGGTCAAAAACATTTTCTAATTCTCAGTGATAGTTACAGTGTCTATTGTGTTTCTCCCACCCACAACTTTCCATTTTTCTCGCCAATGGAATCCTTGTATAGTTTGATAGGGGAATGGGGGACGGGGGGGTGGTCTCTTTCCCTTCTCCTAACATACAGAAGTAACCAGCCGCCACTTATTGTTTCCACCGCAGTCTTAATTGAGGTTGCATTGACATGGAGGATCTTACACCTGACCCTACTCCTGTGTATTTTGTGTTTCAATATGCTGCACTGCTGAGCATGCACTATATTGATAGGTATTGAATGCTCAGAATTATTATGCAAAGAATTAATCAACAATATACATGTACGTAGCTGACACTAAATACACCTGTAACTACAGGGTTTTTTCAGAATCAAACCAATAGGGGTATAAGCTGAAATTTTCCAGCTGTCTCTGTCAGCAGGATCTTCCGGTATCACCGACGGTGACCCTCCGTGGGTTCCCTGGCAGCGGAGGCTGCAAACAAGGGAAAATCCCATTGACAGACACGGGACTGGAAGATCCCTTTGCCAACCAAGGCGGGCCACCTCTACCGTCGCAAAACACACCACAGACGGCACATGGAAAATCCCGCCCATAGAATAGATTTCTATAATACATTGAAAGATGTACTTGAAGTCCATCATAATAATTTGACAATTTGTGAATCAATAAGTTGAGATCACTGATAGATTTAAAGATGTGTACAAATTTATGTTGAGTGCTTTCACTTTGAAAGAGTCATAAGAGTTTTTCAGCAATGAAGAGGCCCTTCAGCCACAGTGTGTACGTGTGGCCATCAAGCACCTATTTACACTCATCCCATTTTCCAGCACTTGGCCCATGGCCTTGTATGCTATGGCATTTCATGTGCTCATCTAAATACTTCATAAATGCTGTGAGGGTTCCCGCCTCTGCCATCCCTTCAGATTCCCACCACCCTCTGGGTGAAAAAGTTTTTCCATACATCTCCTTGTACCTTAAATCTAAGCCCCATGGTTATTGACCCTCTGCTAAGGGGAACATTTTCTTCCTACCCACCATATCTTTGCCCTCATAATTTTATACACCTTAAAAACAGGTCTCCCCTCAGCCTTCCCTACTCCAAGGAAAACAACCCCAAACTATCTAGTCTCTCTTGATAGCTGAAAAGCACCAGCTTAGGAACATGCTGGTGAATCTCCACTGCACGCTCTCTTGTGCAATCACTTCCTTCCAATAGTGTGGCGACCAGAACTGTACATCATAATAATAATAATCTTTATTGTCACAAGTAGGCTTACATTAACACTGCAATGAAGTTACTGTGAAAAGCCCCTAGTCGCCACACTCTAATATCAGAGTTTTATACAGCTCCATCATAACCTCCCTGCTCATATATTCTATGCCTCAGTTAATAAAGACAAATATCACCAGCTGACGTTTCGGCACCTCCCGTTGGAACGGACTTTTGGGCTCTTGATAGGAGCCCCAACGGCAATTTAAACGGTCAAAATCACTGTGCGGTAAACTAGAAGGGAATCCCCCCGGATACACATGGAAAAAGGAGAGGATAGCGGCCGGATTGCAGAAGATCCTCTGGAGCAGCGGCAAGGAAGGGAAGCTCGAAGCAAGATGGCGTCGGAAGGTGGCTGTTTGTTATGGGGCCCGGAGCAACAAGAGTTCCTGCAGCGCTGTGTGGAAGAGCTGAAGAAGGAGTTGAAGAAGGAGGTGTTGGCCCCGATATTACAGGTGATTGAAGGGCTAAAGGAGGAGCAGAGGACCCAGGAGCTGGAGCTTTGGGTCGTGAAGGCAAAGACTGCTGAAAACGAAGATGAAATACAGGGCCTGGTGGTGAAGACAGAGACGCACGAGGCACAGCACAAAAGGTGTGTGGAGAGGTTGGAAACACTGGAGAATAATTAAAGGAGGAAGAATTTAAGAGTCCTGGGTTTTCCCGAAGGCGCAGAGGGGGCGGATGTCGGGGCATATGTAACCACGATGCTTCACTCGCTAATGGGATCGGAGGCCCCGACGGGCCCCTTGGAGGTGGAGGGAGCCTATCGAGTTCTGCCGCAAAGACCAAAGTCTGGAGAAATACCTCGAGCTATAGTGGTGAGGTTTCTCCGCTACAACGACAGAGAGACGGTCCTCAGATGGGCGAAGAAAACTCGGAGCTGTAGGTGGGAGAACGCGGTGATCTGCGTATACCAGGATTGGAGTGCGGAGGTGGCGAGAAGGAGGGCAAGTTTCAATCGGGCTAAGGCGGTGCTTCACAAAAAGAAGGTTCAATTTGGAATGTTGCAACCGGCGAGACTGTGGGTCACACACCAAGGGAAGCACCACTACTTTGAGACGGCAGAAGAGGCGTGGACATTCATTGTGGACGAGAAGCTGGAATAGTCTGGCGAGAGAAAGAGCTTCTGGGATAAAGTGGTGGGGTGATTATGTGGGGCGAGGAAGGGGAAGGGGGGGGGATGATTTTTCAATTTGTTAATTCTTCGACCCTGTACCTTTTCTCTCTTCCCCTCGTTGGGGGGGTGAGGGGGGAGTATGAGGAACTGTGGGCGCCGGTGGGAAGGAAAGGGGAAGGAGAAGGGAAATGCGCCATTAGGGGCGGGGCCGAGTGGGAAACGCGGGCTTTGCTCCCGCGTTAGGGTAATTGTGGCGGGAACAGGGACGCAGGAAGGAGGGGGCCTCGCACAGTGAGGGGCCGAGGGCAAAGGGGGAAGCCGAGGTCAGCCAGAGTTCGCTGACTTCTGGGAGCAACATGGGGGGTGCAACTACGCTAGAGGGGGATCTAGGCCGCTGAATCGCACATGATCTTTGTCCTATTGATAATAACCACCAGTAAAAATGCCCTGCATCTAAGAATTCAAAGGGCCATTAAGTAAAAAAAGGAAAATATATTTAATGGAAGCAAAATAAGAGTGGAATGGAAAGAACTAAAATAATCTGAGTAGCCTAATAACATCGGATGGGAAAAGCAATCAGGACATCAGGAAGCGCAGAAAATTTACAAAGCAGATATTGCACAGAACAAGTGACGACGTTTTGAGGAAAGCAGGCACATGAGAAGAAATTTTGCACATGATCACTTAGAGACAGCTATGGGTAGAATTCTCCATTTGGGAGACTAAGTGCTCCTGCCGGAGTAGAATTGCTCCTGGTCTACGCCGGCGCTAGGAGTGGAGTCCGGTATGCGATCCCCCTTTTCCATGCACATTTATGCATTGCAGGGAGCTCTCGAGATTCCATTATAATTCCGGTATCAGGCTGCCATTTTGAGCGGGTGGTCCAATACCAAGTTCCAGGGGCAGGTCCGGTTCCCCCACAATTCAACTCCTGCCCCCTCCACTGAAAAGTAGGGCCATCCTTCCCCCCCCCCCCCCATGACCCTATGAATAACAGGTCACCCCCCCCCCCCCCCCCACACACACACACAGCACGCACCCATGAAGGTGACCCGACCCCCATCAGAGACCCATTTATTTGAATATTCACATTACCAAGAAAATGCTATTCCTTTCTCTTCACCTTTTAGAAATTTACCATCAACTAAAATTAAGAGAGACCTAAAATAGCGAAAAGCACAGAATTGCATATATTAACTTTTACCCAACTTAATACCTTTCAGGTGCTGTAGGTTTTAGGTAAATTATTTAAAATAGCTGAAATCTAACGGTTTTACTTAATTGGTTGTGTGCAGATCAAAGATGATTCTTATGCAATTGTATCAGTGATGCTTCATGGAAGTCACCCGATTGCCCATTTTAATTGCTAAACTATGACGGAAATTTTGAAGCTTCCCACCCAACAGAAGCCGAGGTGGTAAAATTCCAAATATCATGTGGCACGACATATCCATGTATGTCAGCTCCTGCTTATTTTCAGCCAACACTACATTCCCAAGGAAACATTGGTGGGTCTCAACCCTCTCCCCTGGGCTTACCTTTCTTTTTCTGGCTGGCTGACTGATATTGTGGTGGCATGGAGCTGGCAATCTGTCCTGCGCTGCCTGCTGGCCATATGCTGATGAGGCCTGATGTGACTTTACCTGAAATCTTTACCTTTGAAATTGGTAAGTACAGGCTAAGCATTTATGGAACTGCTCAAAATGGTCAGTGCTCAATATGTTTGAGCAGTGCATTTGTAATTGACTGCTTTGTAATGCTAAATGATTAGCATCACTTACCCAATCGATTCTTCAAATTGGGATCATCCTGAATATCGTATACAACAATCCCTGAATATTGTTTATTTACTTCATATTGTATGCAGAATAGTGCTTCAAATGCTACTTCAAATTATGAGAGAGTTCTTACAGTATACAGTCACTGCCATGGCTGTTGAGCTATATTCTTTATTTCCTTAAGGTGTCTTTTTGTTA
The DNA here is from genome assembly GCF_047496885.1 of Scyliorhinus torazame. Taxonomy (NCBI): domain Eukaryota; kingdom Metazoa; phylum Chordata; class Chondrichthyes; order Carcharhiniformes; family Scyliorhinidae; genus Scyliorhinus; species Scyliorhinus torazame. The sequence continues at coordinate 79,427,133 of NC_092715.1, forward strand.
CATTGTACAAACAATGGTTTCATAATAGTTTTCTAGTCTTTTTTTTAATGTTCCCTATATAGCCAGTACGCACCATCTTGGTTCCTTCCTTTTATTTTACATTTATGCAGGCTGAATTTTATCTGCCACTCATGTCTCCGTTTCTTAAAAGATGCAAAACATTTTGGATATGCTTTCACTGTTCTTCATCCTTTGCCTCTATTTTTGATTTATAAAAATTCCTTGTATTGAAGCTCCTTGACTCCACTTGGTACTCTGGCAGGATGGAAGGAAGTCCCTGGAATGTTTTTCTTTTATATGTTTAGTAACAACAACAAGTTGTATTTATATGGCGCCTATAATGTAATAAAACATTCCAAGGTCCTTCACAAGAGCTTTACTGAACATAATTTGACACCCACCAACATATGGAGGTATTAGGGCAAATGACCAAAAGATTGGCCAAAAAGACCAATCTTACGAAATGCATTATCAAGGAAATAAAGGCAGAGAGATTAAGAAATTTATGGTGGTAGTTTCAGATCTCAGGGCCTTGGCATCTGATGGCATGGCCACCAATGGTGGACATGATTGAAATTGGGGAGGCTCAGGAGAGCAGAATTAGATTAACACAGTTATCTCAGAGAGTTGTTGGATTGGAGGAGATTACAGTGGTAGAGAGGTCAAGCCCAAGGAGGTTAGAACATAGGATGCCAACTAGAAGTCCATTGGAATAGTCAAATCTAGAATTTACAAAGGTATGGATGAGGGATCCAGCAGCATATGCGCATCTGCTCATCTTGTTATTCCTTTGAGGCAGACATTGTAGAATTGTATACCACCAATATAAACATCCTGTGATATCCTTGAAAGATTGCAACAAGAGCTTTAACCTATTGTATCTCTGGTTATTTCAGATTCAACAAACTCCAGTGACAATATGTACACAATGATGAATGCTGTGCCCCCTGGGGCCAGCAGGTCTAATGTAAGTGAAGCAAGCATTAATTTCAAGTTAATTTTAATACAAATTTTCCAATTCAATACACCATAAAGGTGTGAAGTACAAACCTGTGCTCAAGATCCTAAATATTAGTGGCGACTTTTCTCTTCAGTTCTATTCAGGTTTACACTGCATTTCGACCAGCCAGTATCCCATGTGCAAATTGCACACAATTAAACTTAACAATTTGCAATTCAAGGTGCAAACTCTAATCATTGTAGGGGTGACATCACCTGCATACGACATAAATATTATGGGCTGGATTCTCTGTTTTTGTTGAGGCCAACGGAGAATCCATGCACTTTCACGCAGAAAAATCAGTGGCTCACCTGCACCAATTTTGCTATTTTTAAGGGGCTAGCACCGGCACCACGTGGAACACAATCGATTCCAATTAAAAACGTGGCGGGATTCGTCAGGTCCGTGATTGACACTAAGGAGGCTGACAAGCTGCAGCTGCACATACACATTACACTCCTCACACACACTTATTCCAGCCAAAAAGATGGCACTGGTTGTGCTGGAATGCGCCCATACAGCTGTCAACAAATTATGACGATGTTGGACACCTTCCGCACCCCCTATCTCCCTCAACAGCCAAAACACAATTTTCACAATTTTTAAAAGCACAAGTGAACCACGCCGTCGGGAACTCGGCCCATCGGGAATGGAGAATCGCAGAGGCCCTGTAGAGTACCAGGTCAGGCCCACTAAAGATATGAAAATCGTATCTACTGTACATGAGGAGTGAAACGCGTTGACGCCGTTTTTGAGGTGATCGAGAATTGCGATTTGGCATCAAATCGACACCTGCCGCGATTTTGGCATAGGAAGCTATTCTCCACCCAATCACATTTCCCAATTTCGCCGTCGGCTAACGGAGTATCCCGCCCTATGTACCTCAAATTATAGGGTGGGGTCAATTAAAGGCGTGTGTCATAAGAAGGGCAAGAATTCACAAGAATCTGGAAAGCGTTGGAAATCTGAAGCACTAAAAGGCATCAGGAACCGTTGTCAAGGCTGAATAGGCATGGGATTAAGAAACGACAGGCCATTATGAAAGCAAAGGGACCCATTGGTGCCGGCATGAATTTGTAGACAAATATTAGAGCCTGGCACCCCCCATCCTGTACCTGGTGAAGTTGAGATTGTGCTGCCTCAGATGCTTGCAAGGAGGGCTTTCCTTTGTGGCACCACAGAACCAATCCACAGGTCAACACAGCAGCATACCTGCAAGAAGGTACAGCCAGGTTTCAGTCCACTGCTGCCCATTCACGGAGGCAAACTCCATGCTGCATGGTTAAAAACTAATGTCCTCGTAGAAGATGGCAGAACTCAGAATATTTCCCTCTTCTGCTCCAGATTCTCAGAAGGTAGGTTACTATCTCAGTCATTTCCGGTTTTGTTTCTATGCTTGTGATGCTTCTGAAAGATTTATAATAGTCAGTCAGGTATTTACATCTCATTGTGATGCCACTGGGAACCATGATGCAACTATCATCAGAAACAATATTTGTCAAACTGAAGTTGACCCCATTCTCTTCCAATTTTGTTTGCCAGGATTACACTTGATGGCATCATAGCACGTAAAGCACGACTAAAACCAGCTTAAACAGAATGATTATTTCAAAAAAGAGAGGGCTATGGACAGGAATGCAAGATTTTCATGTGGCTGCTTCTGTCATTGACTACTCATGTTTCATGTGGCACGTTGGCACAGTGGTTAGCACAGCTGTCTCACAGCACCAGGGACCTGAGTTCGATTCCGACCTCAGGTGACTGTGTGGAGTTTGTATGTTCTCCCCATATGAATGGGCTTTCTCCGGGTGCTCCGGTTTCCTCCCACAATCCAAAAATGTTTGGGTTGGGTGGATGGGCCATGCTAAATTGCCTTTAAGTGCCCAAACGTTGGGTGGGATTACAGGGATAAGGTGGGGGATTGGGCTCAGGTAGGATGGTCTTTCAAAGGGTCGGTGCAGACCCAATAGGCCGAATGGCCTCCTTCTGTACAGTAGGGATTCTTTGTACCAAATGAATTGTGAAATTCCTTTAATGCAGCTAATAAGGAAGTTGAAGCAATAGAACAGCATGTAAATATGCTTTGTTGTATATGTAGAAAGTCCCATTGACAAAAGTTACATTCAGATTGTGCTTTTTATTTTTAGTTTCCAATGGGTCCTGGCTCAGATGGTCCAATAGGGGCAATGGGTGGAATGGAACCACATCACATGAACGGATCATTAGGTAAAGAGAAAATGAATAAAGCATAATGAATTTTTACTCACTTTGCCATATTAGTTATTCTGCTCTATTTCTCCAAATTGGTAGCTTTTTAACTCTCTTGTGAACCTCATGATCATTATGAATGCACTTCAGAAACTTCCTGATGTGTATACAACAATACCAGAGAGGCTTGATTCCAATCCACACAAACAACCTTAAGTTGGCATATCTAATTCAGTATTAATGTGATACACCAACGTGAGGCAGCTGCTCACTGATTATAATCAACCCTCAGGTGAGTAAGATTTCCTAATGTCACTTTACCCCTTGGTGAATTTTGTTTACTCTGAGTATGAGAATAAGAAAATGAATTACGAAAACTGCTCAATTTAAGCATTTACAAGTGATCCTATTAGGTGTTACTTTTTCTCCTGACACTTAACCAAATGTATTTTACCTTGGTAGTCATTGTATTTACTAATCATTTGTTTGTGGTAGGAATAACATTACTGAGAGTAAAAGAATAGAGAAATTCTTTCTTGCAACCTCTTGGGCTCAGCTGCATGTTGTCGATCGATGACAGAATACTTGGTTAATCTTGGTTACTCTGGGCTGGTTTAGCTCAATGGGCTAGACAGCTGGTTTGTGATGCAGAACAAGGCCAGCAGCGCGGGTTCAATTCTGGTACCAGCTGAGAATTCTGAATTCTCCCTGTGTACCCGAACAGGCGCCGGAATGTGGCGACTAGGGACTTTTCACAGTAACTTCATTGCAGTGTTAATGTAAGTCTACTTGTGACAATAAAAAGATTATTATTATCTTTCTGAATTCTGCTATTTTTCTGCTCTGTCTCAGTTGTGATAACATTGTTATTCATATTGAATTGAATTTTGACCACAAAAAAGTTATTTTTCATCTTTGAGATCAGCATGCTATCCAATACAGTACATCCGGATTACCAATGCATCTTTCAATATATCTCCGAAAACTAAAGCAAGTTATTAAGAGTAGATTGAATCATGGTGCAAAATCCTTCATGGAACAGCAATGTCTTTAATCAAGAACTGAATGCACAGCACCATTCAACACTGCATTGCCTTTGTTTCTAATTCCCTTTTCATCTTTATTTTTTTCCTGATTACAATTGAAGGGTAAGTATGGGCCAGCTGAATGTTCGCTTTCAGGTACCAACTTTTGCAAGTTCAAATTTCTGACCTATTACTTTGACTCCACTGCCTTAGTTGGATAAAGTTTTATTTTATCAACCAGGCAGCTGGAAATGAGACATTCCATTTGGAGAAGAAACTGGTCAGAAATATTTGCATTCCTTGAATTTGTCTTGCTGATTGTTGAGTCATATTGAATGCAGTTGCACTGAAGTAAACAGCTCTAAGTAATAGGTTCTGCCTGTAGATCTGGTAGATGCCACTTCTAGGGGTAAACATTTGAAATTCAATTGGAGTGCAGGTAAATTGAAATGTAGTGCAAAGGATTTTTTGAATTATACAGGGCGCAATCCAATGGCACGCTGCGCCCGAAAAGCAACTCGCCGCGCGCAACATGGCCAATAGAAGCCAGAAGACCCCCGCTCCCGGAATTTACCCTGCTCGCAACGCCTCGCGAGATCTACTGCGATCTCGCAAGATGTTTGCGATGTAAATTGTGGGCAGGATCACTTTTTAGCAAATCTGCATATTAGAGCGAGACAGCTAGTCTCACTTTAATATACAGTTTTTCGAGGTACCCCATTTGCTTCCGAGCCCTCAGGCAAGTGCCGATCAGTGCTGGTCTCCACAAATGGGGACCATCGGAACGGCACTTGTGGGGGTCTCCCAGGGGTTCGGAGGCCCCCAAGTGCATGCCCTTTGGGCAGTGTGGTACCCTGGCACTTCTGGTGCCACCCAGGCACCCTGACTTTGCCAGCTTGGCACCGCACCCTAGCATGTGAGCCTGGCATCCAGACAGTGCCACCTGGGTGCCAACCAGGTCCACCATTCAGAATTAGATCATGACTAATCTGTACCTCAATTCCTTTTACAGGCCTGAGTTTTATGTGACAAAAGCCCCAAAACAGTGAGAGACCTATAGTACATCTATGAACTATACTGCACTACTTTGTATAATAATTGAACATATATATGTGGAGGCTGGTTTAGCTCAGTTGTCTGGACAGCTAGACCAATTCCTATACCAGCTGAGGTTGTTCATGTAGGCCTGCCTTCTCAACCTTGCCCATCTCCTGAGGTGTGGTCACCCCCCAGTTAAATCACCGGCAGTCAGCTCTCCCCCTCAAAGGGGAAAGCAGCCTATGGTCATCTGGGACTATGGTGACTTTACTTACTTTTACTTTTTTATTATTATTATCATTATTATTGGGCAGCATGGTAGCACAGTGGGTAGCACTGTCGCTTCACAGCTCCAGGGTCCCAGGTTCGATTCCCATTTGGGTCGCTGTCTGTGCGGAGTATGCACGTTCTCCCCGTGTCTGCGTGGGTTTCCTCTGGGTGCTCCGGTTTCCTCCCTCAAGTCCCGAAAGACATGCTGTTAGGTCATTTGGACATTCTGAATTCTCCCTCTGTGTACCCGAACAGGTGCCGGAATGTGGCGACTGGGGGATTTTCACAGTAACTTCATTGCAGTGTTAATGTAAGCCAACTTGTGACAATAAAGATTATTATTATATTATTATTAATGTGCACATTTGGATATTGGTGAACTCATTCTCCCAAGTGAGAGTCAGTCATCAAGGACAGTGGAAAAGGGAAAAGAGCATTGCTGCGATTTTGTACTAAAAATCATGGCAAAACTGGCAGAGTTTACACAATTACTTCTCTGAATCTGACAAAACTTCTGGAATTCACAGATGCAGTTAAATATGGAAATCCAGAAGTTGCTGCCAGTGATTCTGGGTACGGTCAAATCGAATGGGAACAGAGTCCCATAATGAGTGCATTTAGCCAAGTATTTCCAGGCGCTCGCAATGCCGACAACCACCCCACTATCTACCAGGACTGTAGTTCTATTTGAGGCCTCAGCGGGGAATGCCCCACCAAGGCTGCACTTAGTCCCGTTTCCTGCACTGAGGAGCTCCGCTCTCTGGAATTCCTCAATGCAGTCGACTCCCCAACGTGACCCACCCCAAAGCCCCAACTCATCTGTAAGGGGGTCCTCGGGTCCCACTGCAACCGTGCAGATATTCCCAGGGCTGATCCCCGTCGCGGCAAAAATGCCAGCTTGGCACTTCCAGCCTGACACTGCCATTGCCAGCTGGCGGTGCCAAGGTGCCATCAGTAGTACCAGGGTGTCATTCTGTTCAAAGAGCAAGCACCTGAGGCCTCCAATCTCCTGGGAGACCCCCACGAGTGCTGTTCCATCTGGTCCCCATTTGTGGAGGTCTTCAAGGCGAAGGGGTTAGACCCCAACGCCTCGGGTAGATAATGGGAGAGCATATTAGAGTCAGTCTAGCTGTCTCACTCTAATTTGCAGGTTTGGAAAATAGTGATTCCGCCCACAATGGCGGGATTCAGACCATGACGTCTTGCGAGATCGCATTAGATCTCACGATGCATGGTGAGCCGGGTGGATCCTTTCAGGCGCAACGCCCCAATGTCTTCCTTTAGGTACACTATTGAAGCTCACTCGGACTACAATCAAATAAAAATTACTGAAGTAACAGGAGCCTGCCTTTTTAAACTACTAGCCTTGCTGTAAAAACCCTTGAAAAGGTTGCTGAGCATCTTTCATCCTGGAAACTTGATTTCATATTTGTAGAATATCAAATTTCTCCATTACAATTAGAAAACAATTAGATAGTTCATAGAATCATAGAATTTACAGTGCAGATGGAGGCCATTCAGCCCATCGAGTCTGCACCGGTCCTTTGAAAGAGCATCCTACTTAAGCCCACACCTCCACCCTATTCCAGTAGCCCCACCGAACCTTTTCTGGACATTAAGGGCAATTTAGCATGGCCAATCAGCTGTGAAGCAACAGTGCTAACCACCGTGTTACCGTGCCGCCCTGGTATTTACTTTCTTAAAGCTTGCTTATTTAACCTTCTTTCCATATTAAACCAATACGTATGTCTCAATCATTTATTTAATTCGCTATAAAGTTTTTAATTAAACGTGATAGATATCAGTGCATTCACTTCTTGGTTTGTTGTCTGTGGGAATACGTCAGCGTGTTTGGCTGCTGACCATGGTTAATGACATTGTTGTTGCTGGACACCTAGAGACCTCCTTGACTTGGTCCTGGATTTACATTTAGATTGGGAAAAGCGATATCTATGTTGCAGAATTTGCGAGATCTTTGCGGGCAACTTTCTTCGAGCTCTGCAGTGAGCGTGCTCAACTGGCCTCTGACTACAAGTTCTGGACCAATCCGAATTTAACACTACAAATTATTTACAGGATACGATGTGAGAATGTTCAATTTCTAGTGACATACGGTTTGTAAAGTTGAAGCATGAGTCTTGCATATGATATTAAGGACAACCTGGAAATGTGAATCCCATCTCTTTAAGGTAGTTTCTGCGTGTAAAGCGCAATCTAATTTTTATTAAACACTTGTGGTCTTGAAAGTGTAAGGAAACCTGAAGTTAAATCACATATTTGTTTTTTGCAAACCAATGTCATTTATTAGGCCAGTGGCTCTGAAACATAATTACCCGAATCGTGTTGCAAAGATGTACTCTGATTAACTTACCTCAATCCTTCCTGTGCATCTAACAGTTTTACCTGACTGAAAGATCTCCATCAAGTGCTGCAGGGAAGTAATAGAGCTCAGATGGATGAAACAAAAACTAATTATGATGTTTGTCTTTTAATTTCAGGCTCTGGAGACATGGATGGCATTTCCAAGGTAAACATCATTTTTAATAAGCATGCTATTTTTAGCTTTTAACTTAGAAGTATACATTAAGTATACATAAGAAAATCTTTTGTTACAATCTGAGTGAATTTTTAGGGCTTGAGATTTTAAGATTCAACTCTTATAAATACCATTTGTATCCGACACCAATGTTAATGACTGATTTAATTTAAAATAGTGAAACCAGTTGCATTATTAGAATGAAATAAATATTTAAACTGGAGTTTAGTTTGATAAATTTTCCTCCAAATTTTATTATGAAAAATTTGGTTTATTTTCCTTTCCAGATTGCCATTAATGTATGCAGATATTTTCACTTTGATTTCAAATTGTTTATCAGGTTTGTCAGGAGGTCTTGTGACTCAGTAGGTTGTTCCCCTGCTTCTGAGCCAGAAACTCTGGGTGCAAGTCCCACTCCAGGATGTGTTGGGCGTGGAAGGAGGGTTCATGCTGTGGTTCAACAGGTGTATGATCAGATTTCTAATACTTCCCCATTATTCCCCAAAGTGAGGGGGGGAAAGTGTGTGAAGATATGAAACAAAATTCATTGAGTAAATGAACTATGCAAATCCAGGGCCCAAGATTCAATCCCAAGTCTGGTTTGCATTAGGTTGGTGTACTTCAGTTTGCTTCTAATAACTGCCTTTTAGGTTAGGCAGTTATTTTTAAAATTTTCATTTTGTAGTATTATCGAACTAAAACTTGAGGACATGATTCAGTGGACAGAACCTAAAGTTCGCTGAACGTTGCATTTAATGCGGTGTTTCTCGGTGGCTACAGTGCCAAGAAACATCCCACTGTCCAACGGCACTTTGCCGGACCTTTTGGTCTTGGGGAGATTCTCTCTGCCAAGACCGGGCTTTTCGGGATTTCCTGCTGGCAAGCTGATCTCGCCAGCAATAAAGGCTCCTCGCAGATCAGGAAGCCATTTTGTCCAGCAACCCCAATCTTCTCCCCACCCCCCTTCAGGCCTTGCCCCGCTTTATTGAGTCCCCCGCCCCCACCCCAGCCCCAAAAACCTTGGGGTGGCCCCTGGAAACTTCCCCCCACTCCCTCAAAGTGGCAATGCGCTCCCGGACCCAACACCTGACAATGATCCCCAACCCACCACAATGTTCAACACACTATGGGAGGGGACCCTGGCCACCCCCCCCCCCCACCCCCACCCCAGCACCCACACAGGACACCCCCCGCCAGATCACCATCACATACAAAAAACCAGTTTGGCACTGCCAACTTGGGAGGCTGGCAGTGACCCTGCCAGCTGACTGCCAGCTGGGCACCTTGACAGTGCCAGGCTGGCAGTCAGGTGCCAGGGTGTCTGGGTGGCACAGGCAATTCCAGGGTATCACCCTACCCAAAGGGTATAAATCTAGGGGCCTCCAATTCTCTGGAAGACCCCCACAGTGCCGTTCTGTCTGGTCCCTTTTTATGGAGACCAGCACTGAACAGCACTCGCCCAAAGGTCTCCGAGGCAAAGAAGATAAATTCCAAGCCTTGGGTACCTTGGGACCAGCTGTCTTGCTTTAATATGCAGAATTGCATAAAGGGGGGCGGGATTCACATCACAACATCTCATAAGAATGTATTAAATCTTGCGAGGCGTTGCAAGCTGGGCCAGGGTTTAGAGAACCCCAAAGTATATCATGGAGTTCATCTGACCCACAACTTTTAATAGATAGTGGTATGGGGAGCACACGGCCCACTCTACAAGTGTGGTACAGCAGAAATGGAAAAGTACTTTTTAAAGCAAAACAATGTTTATTCTATTAACTCAAGTTAACCTTTTTAAACCATACAGTGAACATCATAGCAACCATCAATTCAAATACAACCCCCAAAGAATACAACACTAAGTAATCTTTTACGCTTTCCTTTTACCATCCATAAGACTTTAAAAAAAACCGTTGAAACACAAAGATCAGGTTTAAATTCACGATTGAGAGCAGTTATTAGTTTTAAACCACGAAAGGATCAATTTACAGTCTTTAGATTGCCGAGACAGAGACTCATACACTTTCTGGCTGTGACTGCAGCTAACCAGCTCTGAAAACGAAACTAAAACACACCCTGCAGCAAACAGCCTAAAACAAAAGTAAAAAGCTGACAGACAGCCCAGCTTCACCCACACTCTGACATCACTGATAAACACCCATTTCTTAAAGGTATTCTCACATGACACCTCCCTCCAAGAAAAATAAAATAAACAATCAAATTCAAGATGTTTTCAATTTTCACCTTTTCACTATCCTTAAGAAATGCACACAGTAAATATACTTTTTCGTTTTAGGAAGTGGCCCTACGCAATCAATTAGGACCCTTGTAAAAGGTTCCTCGAATGCTGGAATGGGTATTAAGGGCGCTGGTTTTATCACTGCTTGGGGTTTCCCTATCACTTGACATGTGTGACATGATTGACAAAATTTAACTACATCTTTATGTAGTCCAGGCCAATAAAAGTATTTCTGGATTTTAACTTGAGTTTTCCTTATTCCCAAATGACCTCCCACTGGTACCTCATGAGCAACTCGCAACACCTCCTTTCTATACCCTACCGGCAATACTACTTGATGAACTTCTGCCCATATTTCATCCTCCTGCATATGTAAAGGTCTCCATTTTCTCATCAAGACATTACTTTTATGGTAATAACACTCTTGATATACACTCAGATTTCTCTTCCATGTATGATTTCTGATACATCCGTTTTATTTCTATATCTTTCTGTTGTAACTCTGCCAATTTTCCTGAACTAAAAATATCCGCCTCATTCTCCACCTGTTCTTGTTCTTTTTCAACCATCTGATCAAAAATCGTTTCTGATAATTGCACTTCAACTTCATCTTCAACTTTGATTTCTCCTCTTGTCTTAACCTGTGACTTTGTGACAATCTGGAAAAATCCCAGGATACTTGACCTTCAATACTTCAGTTGTCGGATTTTCCACTGGGAGGGTTTAAACTAGTCTGGCAGGGGGGTGGGCACGGGAGCAATAGGTCAGAAGGTGAGAGCATTGAGGGAGAACTAGGGAATAGGGACAGTGTGGCTCTGAGGCAGAGCAGACAGGGAGAAGTTGCTGAACACAGCGGGTCTGTTGGCCTGAAGTGCATATGTTTTAATGCAAGAAGTATTACGGGTAAGGCAGATGAACGTAGAGCTTGGATTAGTACTTGGAACCATGATGTTGTTGCCATTACAGAGACCTGGTTGAGGGAAGGGCAGGATTGGCAGCTAAACGTTCCAGGATTTAGATGTTTCAGGTGGGATAGAGGGGGATGTAAAAGGGGTGGCGGAGTTGCGCTACTGGTTAGGGAGAATATCACAGCTGTACTACGGGAGGACACCTCAGAGGGCAGTGAGACTATATGGGTAGAGATCAGGAATAAGAAGGGTGCAGTCACAATGTTGGGGGTTTACTACAGGCCTCCCAACAGCCAGCAGGAGATAGAGGAGCAGATAGGTAGACTGATTTTGGAAAAGAATAAAAACAACAGGGTTATGGTGATGGGAGACTTCAACTTCCCCAATATTGACTGGGACTCACTTAGTGCCAGGGGCGTAGACGGGGCAGAGTTTGTAAGGAGCATCCAGGAGGGCTTCTCAAAACAATATGTAGACAGTCCAACGAGGGAAGGGGCGGTACTGGACCTGGTATTGGGGAATGAGCCCTGCCAGGTGGTAGAAGTTTCAGTAGGGGAGAATTTCGGGAACAGTGACCACAATTCAATAAGTTTTAAAGTGCTGGTGGACAAGGATAAGAGTGGTCCTAGGATGAATGTGCGAAATTGGGGGAAGGCTAATTATAACAATATTAGGTGGGAACTGAAGAACCTAGATTGGGGGCGGATGTTTGAGGGTAAATCAACATCTGACATGTGGAAAGTAGGAAGGAACTTAAGCAAGGAGTCAGGAGGGCTAGAAGGGGCCACGAAAAGTCATTGGCAAATAGGGTTAAGGAAAATCCCATGGCTTTTTACACGTACATAAAAAGCAAGAGGGTAGCCAAGGAAAGGGTTGGCCCACTGAAGGATAGGCAAGGGAATCTATGTGTGGAGCCAGAGGAAATGGGCGAGGTACTAAATGAATACCAAAGAGAAGGAATTGGTGGATGTTGAGTCTGGAGAAGGGTGTGTAGATAGCCTGGGTCATATTGAGATCCAAAAAGACGAGGTGTTGGGCGTCTTAAAAAATATTAAGGTAGATAAGCCCCCAGGGCCTGATGGGATCTACCCCAGAATACTGAAGGAGGCTGGAGAGGAAATTGCTGAGGCCTTGACAGAAATCTTTGGATCCTCACTGTCTTCAGGTGATGTTCAGGAGGACTGGAGAATAGCCAATGTTGTTCCTCTGTTTAAGAATGGTAGCAAGGATAATCCAGGGAACTACAGGCCGGTGAGCCTCACTTCAGTGGTAGGGAAATTACTGGAGGGAATTCTTCGAGACAGGATCTACTCCCATTTGTAAGCAAATGGACGTATTAGTGAGAGGCAGCATGGTTTTGTGAAGGGGAGGTCGTGTCTCACTAACTTGATAAGAGTTTTTTGAGGAGGTCACAAAGATGATTGATGCAGGTAGGGCAGTGAATGTTGTCTATATGGACATCAGTAAGGCCTTTGACAAGGTCCCTCATGGTAGACTAGTACAAAAGGTGAAGTCACACGGGATCAGGGGTGAGCTGGCAAGGTGGATACAGAACTGGCTAGGTCATAGAAGGCAGAGAGTAGCAATGGAAGGATGCTTTTCTAATTGGAGGTCTGTGACCAGTGGTGTTCCGCAGGGGTCAGTGCTGGGACCTTTGCTGTGTGTAGTATATATAAATGATTTGGAGGAAAATGTAACTGGTCTGATTAGTAAGTTTGCAGACGACACAAAGGTTGGTGGAATTGCGGATAGCGATGAGGACTGTCAGAGGATACAGCAGGATTTAGATTGTTTGGCGACCTGGGCGGAGAGATGGCAGATGGAGTTTAATCCGGACAAATGTGAGGTAATGCATTTTGGAAGGTCTGATGCAGGTAGGGAATATACAGTGAATGGTAGAACCCTCAAGAGTATTGAAAGTCAGAGAGATCTAGGAGTACAGGTCCACACGTCACTGCAAGGGGCAACACAGGTGGAGAAGGTAGTCAAGAAGGCATATGGCATGCTTGCCTTCATTGGCCAGGGCATTGAATATAAGAATTGGCAAGTCATGTTGCAGCTGTATAGAACCTTAATTAGGCCACACTTGGAGTATAGTGTTCAATTCTGGTTGCCACACTACCAGAAGGATGTGGATGCTTTCGAGAGGGTGCAGAAGAGATTTACCAGAATGTTGCCTGGTATGGAGGGCATTAGCTATGAGGAGTGGTTGAATAAACTCGGTTTGTTCTCACTGGAACGACGGAGGTTGAGGGGCGACCTGATAGAGGTCTACAAAATTATGAGGAGCAGAGACAGAGTGGATAGTCAGAGGCTTTTCCCCAGGGTAGAGGGGTCAATTACTAGGGGGCATAGGTTTAAGGTGAGAGGGGCAAGGTTTAGAGTAAATGTACGAGGCAAGTTTTTTACGCAGAGGGTAGTGGGTGCCTGGAACTCGCTACCGGAGGAGGTGGTGGAAGCAGGGACGATAGTGACATTTAAGGGGCATCTTGACAAATACATGAATAGGATGGGAATAGAGGGATACGGACCCAGGAAGTGTAGAAGATTGTAGTTTAGTCGGGCAGCATGGTCGGCACGGGCTTGGAGGGCCGAAGGGCCTGTTCCTGTGCTGTACATTTCTTTGTTCTTTGTTCTTATCAACCACAGTAAGCATCACTCCCACCTGCGATCCAGTTATATCATTACCCAAGATAAACTGTATTCCTGGACAAGATATTTTCTCCATTACTCCTACTACCAATTCACGACTCTTCACTGGACTTTGCAAACTTACCTTATATAATGGAACACTACTCCTCTCACCCTGAATTCCACAGATTACCACCTTTTCTGGCAACATCCTTCCCAAACTACATAACTCTTCATCTCTTACCATTAAAGATTGACTAGCTCCCGTATCTCTTAAAATTGTGACTTCTTTACCTGCTCCTCCTGATACACATAAGTAAACCTTACCCACTCAAGTAAATTCTTTAAAGATATCTGGCACCTTCTTTATCAATCACCTCTTGATCAGGCTGTACAATCTTTTGCACCTCCTTCACTTCGCTTGGGCTTTCCTTTACCACTTTAACACACCCCACTGTCATACCCTGTTTTACCACATCAGCCTTCCCAGTGCTTTTCTTCAACCACCAACACTGTGACTTTACATGGCCTAGTTTATTACAGTGAAAACATTTGAAACTTTTCATGTCTCTTCCATCCTCCTGGATTTCTTTTTTAATCTGAGGCACACTCTCCTAATTATCTCCCATCAGATCACCTTTACCATTTGAGTATTTCTCATGTCCCCAGTTTCTATCCCTCACAGGCTGAAACTGATTTCGGAAACCAAGCTTTGATTTATGAACTAATTCATAATCATCTGCCATTTCTGCTGCTAATCTCGCAGTTTTAACTCTCTGCTCTTCCACATGAGTTCTCACTACATCAGGATGTGAATTTTTAAACTCCTCCCAAAGTATAATTTCTCTGAGAGATTCATATGTTTGGGCTATTTTCAAAGCCCCTATCCACCTATCAAAAGTACTCCGTTTGAGCCTTTCAAACTCATGCATGTTTGACCAAATTCTTTCCTTAAATTTCTAAACCTTTGCCTGTAGGCTTCAGGCATTAGTTCATATGCACCTCAGATGGATTTTTTTCAGCTCCTCATACGTCCCAGATACTTCCTCCGGTAGTGATGCAAACACTTCACTTGCCCTACCTACCAGCTTTGTTTGAATCAGTAATAACCACATGTCCTGTGGCCATTTCATTTGTTTAACTGCCTTCTCAAATGAAATGAAAAAGGCTTCCACCTCCTTCTCATCAAACCTTGGCAATGCTTGGACATATTTAAATAGATCCCCACCAAGCCTTCAACTATGACGCTCTTTCTCACTATCCTCATCACTATCCTCCAACTGTACGTTTCCCTTTACGTATGCCAATTTGAACTGACTGTCATGTTTCATAGCCATTTTCTGAAGTTCAAACTCTCTCTTTTTCCCTTTCCTCTCTATCTATTTCCTTTTGTTCTGCTAGGGCTTTTCTTTCTTAGTTTCTTTCTTCTGTCACCTTTTCTTTTTCCCCGATCTGTATTTCCCTCTCTCTTTCTTTTTCTCTCATTGCACAATCAAACTGCTTTAATTCTTTTTCATGTTCAAGTTGCTTAATCTGCAACTGGATCTTCGCCATTTCTAATGAGTCAGACTGTATCTCAGGCAACTTTAATGCTTAGCCACCGCCATAATTACATAATCTTTTCCCATTTTGTCAGGTAATGTTAACTGCAATGTTTTTGCCAAATCTAAAAGTCTGTTTTTAGTTTCTGTCCCTAAGGTACTGCGTGTGACCACCTCCACCCCCAAAAACTTCAGAGCCTCTGAAAGAGCCATTGTCCACAACACACTCCCTATTAAAACTAAAATACCACACCTGAAAAGCAACCACAATATGCTCACCCATCACTGTCTTTAAGTTCACTAAGCCAATCCAATAGATACATTTTTATCCCCCCCGAGCCCCCAATTTGTTATGGGCCAGGGATTAGAGAACCCCAAAGTGTATCACGCAGTTCACCTGACCCACAACTTTTAATAGATTGTGGTATGAGAAGCACACGGCCCACTCTACAGATGTTGTATTGGAAAATGGAAAAGTATTTTTTAAAGCAATACAATGTTTATTAACTCAAGTTCACCTTTTTGAAACATACAGTGAACATCTTAGCAACCATCAATTCAAATACATCCCTGGATCTACTGTCATGTGAGAGTACCTTTAAGAAATGGGTGTTTATCAGTGATGTCAGAGTGTGGTGGAGCTGGGCTGCCTGTCAGCTTTTTACTTTTGTTTTAGGCTGTTTGCTGCAGGGTATGTTTTAGTTTCAGCAGCCCCCCTTCCCCACCCCATCAAGGACCCCTGCCTGAACGTTGAAGAGCAGTCCAGGCAGTAGGGTCAAAAATCACTGCATTTTTCGCATGCTCTTTTTTAACATCTGCTGCCCCAGACAGAAGTGTTTAAAGCAGCAGCTGTTACAAGTTTCAGAGGATTCCTTTAAAGACCAGTACACTTAGAAGATTTTGACAGCCTTTGAAATGCAAATCATACATTCAATTTCACATAGCAATGCATTCCATTAGTCAGTGATTGATAGTTTTATTATTCCAGCTTGGTGGTTTATTGATCTTTCTCTTCACGCTTGAATGCATTTCCATTACCCTGCTTTGATGCTGACCGCAATGTTTATAAACACTCTTGTTATGATTGACAGCCCCTCACCACATCATAAGCAGCCAAGTGCTTCCTGCTGTGAAAAAGAAGTCAAAGCAGGGCTAGAGGGGTTTGGTCGGGCAGGAGTAGTAAGATGTGCATTGTGGGAAGCAGGGGGCCTTCTGATGGACTTTGGAGGGCACCTCCATTATGCTCTGACTCCATTGACCCAGGAACCACCCCATCAAGGCACACTTGAAAATCCCAACTGAAAAGCTTGGAGCCTCACAGGCACTGGAGAGTTCCAGACAATTAATCGGATGCAAATGAGTACAAATGCTCCATTTACATCTTCGCGAAGGCGTAGAGCATGTAGTTCACTGCCACCGCTGGTGGGTGATCAGAGCATCGGAATGGAATCGGCACTGTTTTTAGGCCGACACTCGATTCTTTGCCGGATCGGTGAGCCCACTACCTGTGGCGGGTAGCAGAGAACCCACCAGAGTAAGGGAAGGGAACGGGGCGGGATTCTCTCAGCCCGGGGCTGGGCCGGAGAATCCCCCCGACCGGCGCAAATCGCATAGCGGAGAATTGGCACCGTTGGCACCAGCGTGGTTGGCTCGAGGCCCGCCAGCACCGTTCACACCTGCTCTCAGAAGGTGGGACCTCAGAGTGGAAGGGTCCGCGCCAGCCTGTTGGGGGGGGACGGGGAGAGGGCGCGGTCCGCCCGCCGGGGGGGGGGGGGGGGGGGGGGGAGAGGGGCCTCCGATATAGCCTGGTCCGCGATTGGGGTCCCCCGATCGGCGGGCTGGCCTCTCTGGCTGGTGGCCTCCTGCGCCATGTTGCGTCGGGGCCAGTGCGTTGAAGGGAGACACTGCGCATGCGCGTGTTGGCGCTGGTGCCACTGCGCATGCGCGGACCCCACGGCGCCCAGTTCATGGCAGGATCAGTAGCTGGTGCAGCGTGAGTCGCTCCAGTGCTGTGCTGGCCCCCTGTAGGGGCAAGAATTGCTGATCCTGAGGCCATGTTGACGCCGTCGAGAAACGCGACGGCATTTCCGACGGCGTCAACACTTAGCCTCAGGATCACAGAAACCCACCATGGGTTTTCAGTTTACTTCCATCACTGTCCATAAGAATGATAATTCCAAATTTTGCAAATTTGCATTGTTTTTGCATGCATAAATAAATAAATACATATAAAAGAGGACTCAAACAACATAAATTAGAATACAGTAACTATCCAAATAGTTGAAAAGGACACAGTGCATTGTTACCATGTAAAAGTGTATATGTACACCCAGTTATTCAGAAAATGTGCCCATAATTTCATTTGCATTTCAGAAACAAATTGAGACCTGCAGTTTAATTTGCCTTTAATTGTTGGAAGGCGTTTTTCATGTGAAAATAGTTTTATAAGTACATATGTTCTGGTTTCAAGTGGGAATAGCCACGGGTAAAATATGCTAGACTTCTGTTAAATATACGTATTCTAAGAATGTGTAGCAGAATTTATTATTAGTTTATTAACAAGCCTCTTTGCATTGTAATGTGATTAAAGCTTGCAATCAGATTGATGAATGTTCATTTATTTGTGTCTGCCCATAGAATTCTCCCAGTAACATAAGTATGAGTAATCCGCCTGGCACTCCACGTGATGATGGAGAGATGGGTGGGAACTTCCTGAATCCCTTTCAGAGTGACAGCGTAAGTATTATTTTTTTAATGGTCAATGCATCACTCGGCACATGAGATCCATTACTTGGATAAAGTATATGGGGAGCATATGCAGTTATGGTTCATCTCGAAGTTTCTTTTGAATCCTGCAGATACCTGCTGCATTCCTTTTTGCTGATTGGTAGCCATCAATTTTCCATATTGTGTTTACATTCAAACATGGTTAAGAAACAGAAATTTATCTTGAAAATGTCTTTTTTTGGTTACCCAACTAGTCTATAATGAATCCTCTTCCATCGTGAGACTTGGGGCACGATTCTCCCAAAAAATGTCGAAATTAATTTTGGCGGGTTTTTCAGGGAGTTTCCCACTGGCTCTGCTGGCGAGTTCCTCATCACTATTCAACGACACTTAGTCACTTTTTGGGGCCCTGGGGAGTTTCTCACCAGTTTAGCCACACTTAGAATTTTTTTTTAGCACTGGGGAGCTAAAAGTGAGGACACCCAATTATGGGATCCCTGGGGGTCCTTCCTCTTCAGCCCCCCCCAGCCTCCTTACAGCACCCTCTTCCTTCTAGAACCCACACCCATCACCCACCCAACCTTCCAGAGGCCCATATGTACCTGCCCTGAACTCCCTCACCCTTCAAAACCTCCCATAATCCTCATTCCATGGGCATGGCCCCCCTCACCCGCTGGCCCTTGGCCATCGGGGCACTCAGGCATCCTTGCACTGCCACCATGGCAGCCAGGCAGTCCTCCTGCTGACTTGGCAGTACCATCCGGGCATCTTGACAGCACCATGGTGACAGTGCCAAGGTATCAGCTGGGCAGTGCCATGGTGCCTACGTTCCTGGGGGAGGGCCAGGGAGCCACCCTGACCTCCTGGGGTCTCCGGTGACCCGGGAGATCCCCCGGGTGCCGTTCCACAAATGTGGACCAGCGCTGATCGGTGCCCGGCTGCAGCCGCCCTGGAGAGGCCGAAGAATTGAGGGAGGCCGGTGGATCCCCCGCAGGTAGGTCGTAAGTAGGTTTACGATCTACTTCCACGTGCGACATCTGGTCCCGCCTATTTGGGCCGGGCTTCTGACTCCGACGTCTCGCGGTACTTCGGAGAATCCTGGGAGGCGCGGAGCCTGCCTGGAGTGACTCACCAAGGTTGTTTAGACAGCACCTTCCAAATCCACAACCGCTACCATCTCGAAGAACAACAGTAGCAAATACCTGGGAATCCCACCACCTGGAGGTTTCTTTCTATTCACTCATCACCCTGACTTGGAAATATATCGCCGCTCCTTCACTTTCGCTGCGGCAACATCCTGGAACTCCCGCCTAATAACACAGTGGGTGTACCTACACCTCAAGGGCTGCTGCTGTTCAAGAAGGCAACTCACCACCACCTTCTGAAGGGCAACTAGGGATGGGCAATAAATACTGGCTTAACCAACCACGCCCACATCCCGTAAATGGAGTTTTAAAAGAAATCATAGTCCCCATGGTAACTGTATCAATAACTATTGCTGAGCTGAATCCATGAATGGGGTTTGGAGCTCAGGAAAGCATTCATAATGGGAATTCCATTGCATAATTGTATAAATAAAGCCTCCAGAGCTGAATAAATTAAAATCGTAATAGTTTGAGAGCCATTTGTTCCACTGTTGCAAAGACTCAATGGAAAGACCCAACCGATGGCTGGGCTTTCAGTGAAACAAGGTAAACATCTGTTCATCTATTTCAAAGGCTCAACAGATGGCTGGACATCTGGGCTGGGATTCTCCCCTACCCAGCGGGGCGGAGGGTCCCGGCAGGATGGAATGGCGGGAACCACTCCGGCGTCACGCCGCCCCAAATGTGCGGATTTCTCCGCACCTTTAGGGGCCAAGCCCTCACCGTGAGGGGCTAGGCGCGCGCCGGAGTGGTTTCGCTCCACCGGCTGGCGTGGAAGGCCTTTGACGCCACGCCAGCCGGGGCCGAAAAGACTTCACCAGTCGGCGGCAGTCCGCGCATGCGCAGGAGCGTCAGCGGCTGTTGACGTCATCCCCGCGCATGCGCAGGGAGGTTGTCTCTTACCCGTCGGCCATGGTGAAGGCTGTGGCCGAGGTGGAGGGAAAAGAGTGCCCCCACGGCACAGGCCCGCCTGCGGATCGGTGGGCCAGATTGCCCTGCGTCTCCCCCCCCCCCCCCCCCCCCCCCCAGGACCCCGGAGCCCGCCCGCGCCGCCTAGTCCCGCCGGTAAGAGAGATGGTTTGATTCTCGCCGGAGGGACAGGCATGACGGCAGCGGGACTTCGGCCCATCGTGGACAGGAGAATCGCCGGGGGGAGCCCGCCGACTGGCGCGATTCCCGCCCCCACCGAATATCCGGTGCCGGAGAATTCGGCAACCGGCGGGGGCGGGATTCACACCAGCCCCCGCCGATTCTCCGACCCGGCGGGGGGGTCGGAGAATCCCGCCCATGGTGAGAAAAAAAGATTAAATCATAGAGACAATTGGCACTTTAAAATCTGAATCTCAATATAGTTGTTTCCAAAAGGACACTTTATCCACTGGATAAAATATGCTCATACATCTGAACACTTCCACAATGCTGGTCGATTTAAGATTCACTTCCTTGTTCTAAATATTAACCTATCATCAATCAGTTTAAAAACATACGGCGGAATTCTCTGCCCCCCGTCGGGTCGGAGAATTGCCGAGCGATGGCATGGTCAGCGCGGCGCCGGTCAGGGTATGCTCCGAACCTCCTGCACAGGCCGGCGCACCGATTCTCCTGTCCGGATAGGCCGAGCGACCGTCAACCAAAAGCTGAGTCCTGCCGGCGGCGTTCTAACATCCTCTGAGCCGGTGGGACCTCAGCGTTGAAGGGCCTGTGGGCGGCCTGTGGGGGGGGGGGGGGGGGGGTCCGACCCCTGGGGGGGGCCTCCATAGTGGCCTTGCCCGCGATCGGGGCCCACCAATCGGCGGGCCGGCCTCTCTGTCGGGGGGCCTCCTTTCCTCCGCGCCGGCTCCTGTTGCCCTGCGCCATTTGGTATTGGGGTCGGCGCGGGGAAGAAGTCAACTGCGCATCCGCTAGTTGCCGCCGGCCCAACTGCAGGTTCACGCCGGGATCGGCAGCTGGAGCGGCGTGGGCGCCGACGCCGGTGTAAAACACTCCCGTTTTTACGCCGGCGCCAGCACTTAGCCGCCCGATGGAAGAATCGCGGCCATAATCTTTTTTTAAAATAAATTTAGAGTACCCAATTTTTTTTTTCTAATGAAGGGAAAATTTAGTATGGCCAATTCACCAACCATGCACATTTTTGGGTTGTGGGGGTGAGACCCACACAGACACAGAATGTGCAAACTCCGCAGGGACAGTGACCTGGGGCCGGGATCGAACCTGGGTCCTCTGTGCTGTGAGGCAGCAGTGCTAACCACTGCGCCACCGTGACGCCCTGTTATAAACATAGTCAACGTATCATGCAACACTACTTTATGAAATGTGAAGTTGTGAACTACTTTTGAACTTTCCTTTCAAAACGTTTCCGACTCCAGACTAGGCATCCCCATGGTTCAGATCTCCTCTGAGGGGTGGTGGACAACATTGGCTACTAAAATGGGCCCAACGCCATGGAAATAACTGGGGGTCTAAAATTCCCATCCTCTGACATGGAGTAGACAAGAGTGGGATTGCTGTGTGCAGGCTCACTACTTGCACTTTTGTCCTGCACCCTTAACAATCCTACATGATGGGAATGGGGGCCTTGGAATCAGATTCTACCCATCATTTTAAGTTTTTGTTACCATCAAGGACGGAGGCAAGGACATCCAGCCACTTCTTTAGTATTTGTGGTGAACTAGTAAGGCAATAGAAGAGATCCTTCTGACCAAATAGTTTACAATGTATCTTTAAGTTAAACCTCTGCTGCCAAACTGTAGTGAAATAGAGAACATGACAATGTATAGAAGCAGAATGTACTCTGGAAAGGTAGCACTTGCCACAGTGTTGTCTGTATATTATTGATGCACTCCATACCTTGAGGTAATGACTACAAAAATCAATATTGGTTTACCAAGCGGAGAGGAAAGTTTAATCCTCTCATTGTGGGTCTGATTTAAGTTTAGCTACCAGAGGTGAATGAATTGTAGCTGGGATTCTCTGTTCCAGATTTTGTGTCCCCTCCAGCGGAGAATCGGGACTGCGTCCTGCTGGTGCTAGGAGTGGCTTTGGTGTTGGATTCTTATGGCTTGACTATGTAAAAGTATAGATAGAGCAGAACATGCCAGTTTCCCTGCAGTGACTGGGGTCCGGCTGCCATTTTGAATGGATAGCCCGATCCCAGCATCCAGTGACAGGCCCCATCCCACTCACAATGTTGCCCCCCTCCCGCCCCGCGTGCCGACAAGGGGAAGACCCCCAACCCCTTGTCAAGGCCTCCCCACCACGGGAATAATGGTCAACCCCACCCCCCACATCACGCATTCATGAGGGTGACCTGAACCCCGACCCAACTCCCTGAGCTTACATCAGTCACTCCCTCCAGTCCCTGCCCCTAGCATTCCAAACAGTGCACTGCCCCCTGGCACCATGGGAGACACCCTGGCAGAGACTCCCTCGCCTAGTGCAATGGACCTTCGCCTACTGCAGTGGGGTCAAGGGGGTCAGCCCATTGCCCAGGTGCCCCTCTGCTGCTGCTAGACTGCAGAGGCAGGCCCCCCCCCCCCAAGGGTCCTGGGGGTTGGGTAGGCTCAGGCTGTGGGTAAGGGGTTGACTCCGGAATTCTTCCCTGGGATGGGGGTCCTTTGTCTGGACTGCCCCTTCCAGGACTGGGCAACCTAAAGACCACTCTTGGCATCGTGATCTCAGGCAGCCCCCTGTCAAAGATCTTCACCCTGACCCGACCTGTTTAAATTCTAAAGTGACCTTCTCACTCTGAACTGCTCTGCCTGACAGCTGATGGCAGACCAGACAGTTCTGGTCTGCTCACCTGCTGGCATCTATGGCAGAGCAGACTTGAGGGGCCAATTGCCCTATTCCTGTTCCATTGGTCTTTGTATTTATCAGTGCATTATGGCTGCAGTATGTACAGGAACTTATCAAAATATCTTTAACCTTTCAACCAGCAAGCAGAACAAGGTTAGCAATGTTGTGGGATCAGCATTACTTCTAAGATGCCCTTTAAATCACATGTCATTTTCGTTTGACCATATAGAATTATTTCTTACTCCATCATCGATGAATCAAAATCCTACAATTCCCTATCGAGCGCCAATGTGGCCCGGTGTTAGTTTGAATGCAATTTGAGCCATTGTGGTCAGGAGTCAACGCAATTTGAACTTTAAAAGAAATTCAATAGATTAAAGTCTACATGGGGCACAACTTGGATGGAATGAACCATAGGATCTTTGAGGAAAAGAGAATCTTCAGAAATGCTGGGAGCAGCTGATGACAAATATTATTAGCTCAATCTTTAAAAAAGCAAGATATGAACATGAAAATGCGGATCAGTTACTTTAATAACTGGATTGTGGAAATACTTGCGAGTACAAAAGTAAGTGGTAAATATGATGATTGGTCTCTATCAGGGCTGTGGAGCAGGGCGGTAAGGGGTACCCACTGAGGACCTGACTAATAATGTCAGTACGGAGACCGAGGCGGAGACCCAGTACAACGAGGCCCATGTGGCCACTCAGGCTGTGATTGAGCGGTGCATCGGACTGCTCAAAATGCAGTTACGATGCCTCGTCTGCTCTGGTGGTGCCCTGCAGTACACCTCCCAGAGGATCACCTGCCTTGTGGTGGTCTGCTATGTTATTCGCAACCTTGAACAGCAGCGAGGCGAAGAGATGGAGGTTGGCGATGAGGAACATGTGGCCACCGAGGAGGAGGAGAATGAGCAGGAGGAGGACAAGGGTGATGAGGCGGCGCTAGACCAGCAGGGGCTGGAGGATTAGCCCGGGGAGGAACCGGAGGACCAGCTGGAGGCTGCAGGACAGGCAGCAGCGGCAAAGGTCTGGCAAGCTCGGAGGGCCAGAGAAGCCCTCGATTCATTTAGTACGTGGCCTGATCTGTCATCGCTACCTTACCCACTCCCTACCACCATCTCCCACCCTCCCAGAATCTGTGCCACATCACTCAAGGGTGCTGGGACTGTGTCGGCACCGTCAGCAGATCACTGTCGATGGCAAGGGGGTGATGATAACCTGCAGAGAGCTGAGCGCCAGTGCTCCTCAATCTATGCCATAACCTGACCCCTGCCTGTCTGCTGAGTGTTCGCTCACATCCATCACCTGCACGCGGTGTGCCGGGAGGGGGCTTCCTGGAGAGATGAGCCAAGGGTTCGGAGGTCAGTCCGCATTGCGGAAGAAAGTGACAGAGGCATCATACTGCTTGTGCACAAGGATGTTTACTGTGTTTAACAATTCCCCACCACCCTGATGGTGCCACCCCCCCTTCCCCTACTGCCACCCCCCTCTGCCCCAGTGCCCTCAGTGTTCCTCGATGTGCTTTTCCTTCCTAGTTCTACTGCTACGTCTAGACATCTCCCCAGGATGCACATCAGAGCTGGAAACAGCCAGCTGCTGACCTCGCCCCGTGCCCTGGAGGGTATCCTCTGGGGCCGGAGGGCCCCGGCGCACTTGTTGATGGCACATGCACAGCCGTGTCACCCTGTCCCGTGTGCTGACTGTGAGACACGCCCTCATCAGAGGGGTGGGACTCGGGGGAGCTGGTGGCCATCGTTGCCACTTCATGGGACCGGTCCGGGTTGCCACCCAGTGGTCCCTCCTCCCAGTACACGGTGCCCATAGGGCCCTGGGGTTCACCTTGGGACAGAGGGGGTGCTGGTTCGAGCCCCAGCTGCCCCTGCATCATCTGGCTCTGCCAGCCCTGGCGGCTTCCCGATGCCTGCACCATTCCCCAATGACCGGGCCATGCTCTGCAGAGCCTCGGCAATGCCAACCTTGTACTGGGACAAGCTCCGCAGCGCCTCAGCCATTCCCATCTAAGAGCGGGACATGTCCTGCAGAACCTCATCAAAGTCAGCCTGGTACTGGGTCACATCCCCAGTGAGGCGGATATTCTGTCGAGACCCTCAGCCATTGACGTCACCGACTGCGTAGGACACCTTCACCTGGCTCTCCACTCCAGTCGCCACCCTCGAAGCGTTGGCCTCGGTGCCATGCATTGCCGGCGACATCTCCTGCTCCTCCAATTGGCCATGGATCTGCTGGGGTGTTGCTGACATCTCTCTTTGAATGTCCTGACCACTCCCCTATCATCTCCATCAGCTCCGGAAATATCTCTTCCATAGGCTGAGCATCCGGGAATATCTCTCCCATAGGCTGAGCATCTGACTGGGACCCAGCTGGGTTTCGGGATCCAGCAGCCCTCCGACTGCTGTCTCTCCTGGGCGTTCCTACCTCCACCTGATGTGCATCAGCAGTTGTGTGGTGCTCACCAGATTGTGCCCCAGAAGCCTGATCACTGGCATTTCCCACCGAGGTGCGTGTATCTGCGCTGGTGGAGGGTGGGGATGACACCTGGCTGGAGGACCTGTGGGAGAGTAGGTCAGTCAGTAAGGCAATAACAACTCACATTTGACAGATCGTCTGGGTGGGGCCCAGTGGTTCCTCACCTTTGCAGTGTCTGCCAGTCTCCGTGTTTGGGCCCGTTCCTCGAAGGAGATGAGGATTCTTAAGTATGGCACCCCACTGTGAGTCTGGACCTCTCCCGATGATTGTAGGAGAGCTTTTCCTGAGGAGACACAGAGAGCGTATCGTTAACCACATGCTTGGTTCACAGTTGTGGGAGGGGTCTGCGAGAGAAGGGTTGTGGGGATTGAAGGGGGAGGGGGGTAAAGGGAGGGCTGGGGGGTCGCATGGAGAGTTTGGAAAGGGGGATGTTCACGTGGGGCCGGAAAGGTCTCGGGGAGGGGAGTGGGGGTCGGTGGGGACGTTGATGTCTATTCACTCGTGCTGCTTAGTGTAGGTCATTGACCTTTTACCGGCACTGGAGGTCAGTTCTCTTGGTCACACTTCCAGAGCTCTCAGCTGCTGCCACCTCGTCCCAGGCAGCACTGATGCCCTGTGGCCGACCCTCCCGGACCCTCGGGGGAACAGGATATCCCTCCTGGCCTGCACTGCTTATAGAGCCTCCCCAGGTCAGCATCCCCGAATCTTGGGTCCGGTCTTCTCGGCGCCATTATTGCGAGCAGGCTGGGGTTGGCTGAGCAAGTGCTGCTTAAACACTGCTCGACCTTATTAGTGGGGGGCTGGCGAGCGCGGTGCTAGCGATCGGCTGGCGAATCTCCATTTGTGGTGAGAAGCCCGTGCGGCCTTGTTAAGTGGACCAATCAACGTTGAATAGCATTGATGGCCTCGCACCGGGAAACTCATGGCTGTTCCCGTTCGCTACCACACTCCGAAATCTTTCCGGAGAATTGCGTCCAAAATGGCAGGTTCTGACTGAAAACTGCTGTGTTTCTCCCCAGCGAAACAAACAGGTTTTCTCTCCAGATCTCCTGACACTTTGTCAAATAACTGCAGGGAGGCCTGGTCTCATAGAGCCGGCAAGCCCAACTCTACAGATATCAGGGCGCCATTGTTAAAGGGCATGAACCTGATTACGTTTCCGGCTCTATCTGAGATCTCTCTGCTGCAAATCCCGTTATGGCTCTGTCCCGAGAATTCGCGGCCATAACGGGGTTTGTGCTTGTGGCGAATGGGCCAGGAAAATCGCACCCCTATGAGGCACAGAAAGTTGATATGTAGATATGGAAATATCAAGGAATTTAGGAAGACAAATGCTGTTTCCTTTATTGCTAGAGTGGTGGTGTATAAGAGCAAACAGGTTTTGTTGTAGTTATGTAGGTCTTGGATAGACCACATATGGAATACTGTGTAAAGCTTTGGTCACCTTGCCTAAGGAAGAACAGACTTGCCTTGGATAAGCTGCAACAAACATTCACTAGATTAATCCTTGTGACGAGAGAATTGTCCTATGCGGGGCTGAATTTTCAGTGGGGGCACAAAAAATAGAGTTGTAAATAGCACAGGCGCCCGCCTCATCACTATCCCACCCATCCCTGAGCTCACTCCATATTGTAACAGATGATTATGGGTCAATTACTGACCACACCGTAAAACGTTTTGCATGATCAGTTGGGTGGGAATGGGTAGGCTGATCTTTTAAATAATGAGTGGGATTTTCCTCCCCTTCCACGGCGTGTTCTGCAGCGGCTGAGAGCGACTCACCAGTGGTCAGCAGCGGGATATCATCATTGTCAATGGAGTTTCCTGTTGAACACACCCTTCAACGCCACAAAACCTGCATAAGGGTATGCCATCGGCGGGACTGTAAGATCCCACCAGCGTGAATGGCTAGAAGAAGCCGCCCAAATCCGCACCCCCCCCCCCCCCCCCGCCATCGCATTCCGCAATATCCAGCCCGGAGTGGATGTTGAAAGAGTGTTTCCCCTGGCTGGAGATTCGAGAA
This sequence comes from Scyliorhinus torazame, assembly GCF_047496885.1. NCBI lineage: Eukaryota > Metazoa > Chordata > Chondrichthyes > Carcharhiniformes > Scyliorhinidae > Scyliorhinus > Scyliorhinus torazame. The sequence goes on from NC_092715.1 coordinate 79,454,702, forward strand.
CTCAGGGTCATAATCTCAAGGAAAAAAATCAGTCATTTAAGACTCAGATGAGGAGAGATGTATTCACTCTGAGAGTTGTGAATCTTTGGAATTCTCTATCACAGGGGTCTGTGGATGCCCTGTTGTTTAGAATATTCAGGATGGAGATCAATACATTTTTTAGGTACTAACGAAATCGAGGGCTATGGGGATAGGTTGGGAAAATGCAGTTGACGTAGGAGATCATGATCTTATCGATGGTGGGATAGGCTTAAGGGGTGTATGGCCTTTCCCTGGTCATATTTCTTATGTTGACAGTGGTCATCTAAAGATCCTTGAAGCTGTATGAAATATTCAGTGTGGATTTAGAACCAATAGGTCATGCCTGGTTCATCAGCTGAATTCTTCTGATCGGGCCACTGTACTAAAGGATGAGAGCATTGCTTATAATTCCCAGAAGACATTTTTTTAAAGTTTCACACAGAACGTTTTGGAATGAGGATATCCAAGCTGATAAATTTGGACATCCACTCCGGGCTGGATATTGCGGAATGCGATGGCGGGGGGGGTGCGGATTTGGGCGGCATCTTCTAGTTTTGGTCTCCTTACCTGAGAAAGGACATATTGGCACTGGAGGGTGTGCAGAGGAGATTCACTAGGTTGATCCCAGAGTTGAGGGGATTAGATTATGACGAGAGGTTGAGTAGACTGGGACTGTACTCATCGGAGTTTAGAAGGATGCGGGGGGATCTTATTGAAACATATAAAATTATGAAGGGAATAGATAGGATAGATGCGGGCAGGTTGTTTCCACTGGTCGGGGAAAGCAGAACTAGGGGGCATAGCCTCAAAATAAGGGGAAGTAGATTTAGGACGGAGTGTAGGAGGAACTTCTTCACCCAAAGGGTTGTGAATCTCTGGAATTCCTTGCCCAGTGAAGCAGTTGAGGCTCCTTCTTTAAATGTTTTTAAGAAAAAGATAGATACCTTTCTAAAGAATAAAGGGATTCGGGGATATGGTGTACGGGCCGGAGAGTGGAGCTGAGTCCACAAAGATCAGCCATGATATCATTGAATGGCGGAGCAGGCTCGAGGGGCCAGATGGCCTACTCCTGCTCCTAGTTCTTATGTTAAATGGGAAGGGACTTCTGCAATGCAGTGTAGGTTCCTTGTTATAAGAAATGTTCTCACAGCTCAGTTTGTTTTCATTACAGCAAAAAGAATGAGAAAGATATCAGTGTATAAGATGCTGGTCAGCGTAGATATAAATGCAGCAGAATATTTGTGTCAGATCATTGAAATGAAAATGAAAATCGCTTATTGTCACAAGTAGGCTTCAAATGAAGTTACTGTGAAAAGCCCCTGGTCGCCACATTCCGGCGCCTGTTCGGGGAGGCTGGTACGGGAATTGAACCGTGCTGCTGGCCTGCCTTGGTTTGCTTTCAAAGCCAGCGATTTAGCCCTGTGCTAAACAGCCCCTTGTATGTGCACCGAATCAGAGTACCTGGATTTTAAAATTATCAAGCCACAATTAACCAGCTTAAAGCAAGAATGGAGTGAGTAAAGTCATTTTCCCCACTTCAAGGGGCAAAGTGGCTCTTGTACTGCTAAGGCTCGGTAATAACATTAGAATCCCTATAGTGCAGAAGGAGGCTATTTGGCCCATTACGCCTGCACCGACCCTCTGAAAGAGCACCTTACCCAGGCCCACTTCCCAGTCCTATCCTATCCCCGTAACTCCACCTAACAACACAGCTTTGGACTCTGGGAGGAGACCGAAGCACTCAAAGTAACCACGCAGACAACGGGAGAAAGTGCAAACTCCACTCAGACAGTCACCAAAGGCAAACCATAAATTAATCAGTTTAAAGCAAGAATGGACAGTGCATGGTCATTTTCTCCACTTTGCAAGATTAATTACTCCATGACTCATATTACATATTAAGGGTTTGAGTAAATTATAATAGCGGTATCTCTGTTGGAGAGGAAGGTGAACATCCTGGGCTAACCACTCCCCAAAATAAGTTTGAATGGACGGCAAGTGTAAGCTTAACTTTCTAATTGAAGCCATTTGAAAAGCTGACTAAATATTGTAATTCTCTATTTAAAAATGGGCCTTGGGGCTGCACGGTGGCGCAGTGGTTAGCATTGCTGCCTCATGGCGGCGAGGTCCCTGGTTCGATCCTGGCTCTGGGTCACAGTCCGTGTGGAGTTTGCACATTCTCCCCGTGTTTGCGCGGGTTTCGCCCCCACAACCCAAAAGATGTGCAGGGCAGGTGGATTGACCATGCTAAATTGCCCCTTAGTTGGAAAAAATGAATTGGTAACGCTAAATTTATTAAAAAAAGAAAAAAAATGGGCCTAAGGTGCAACACCTTAATAAAATACACTTTAATTGCATAAATCGTAGCAACTTCTGTAGCATTATGATGGACTTCAACTTTTAAAATGTCTTTTATTACAAAAATGTATCAAAACAGGTTACAGTGAATAAACCTACCGGGAACCATACTTTCCAACAATCAACTATACAGTCTGCACAGATTTGTCCCCTTTTTCACCCCCCCCCCCCCCCCCCCCCCTTGCGACGAACAGCTCCTCAAACACGGTCACAAACATCCTACACCTTTTCTCAAACCCTCCTGCTTAACTCATACTTTATCTTCTGTAACCACAGGAAGTCGTACAGATCACCCAACCAAGCCGCTACCCCCGCTGCCGATGTCGACCGCCACTCCAGCAAAATTTGCCGCGTGCAATCAGAGAGGCGAAGGCCACGACATCGGTCTTCCTCCTCTCCATGAGCTCCAGCTTCTGTGAAACCCCAAAAATTGCCACCAAAGGATCCGGGTCCACCTCCTCCTCCACTATCCTGGCTAAGTAAGAAGTCTTACAACACCAGGTTAAAGTCCAACAGGTTTGTTTCGATATCACTAGCTTTCGGAGCGCTGCTCCTTCCTCAGGTGAATGAAGAGGTATGTTCCAGAAACATATATATAGACAGATTCAAAGATGCCAGACAATGCTTGGAATGCGGGAACATTCCTGCCTGGTGATTGTCGCGCGATGTCCGTTCATTCGTTGTCGCAGCGTCTGCATTGTCTCGCCAATGTACCACGCTTCGGGACATCCTTTCCGCAGGACAACGAATGAACGGACATCGCGCGACAATCACCAGGCAGGAATGTTCCCTTCCAGTCGGGGAACACTTCAGCAGTCAAGGGCATTCAGCCTCTGATCTCCGGGTAAGCGTTCTCCAAGTCGGCCATCAGGACGCGCGACAACGCAGAATTGCCGAGCAGAAACTTATAGCCAAGTTCTGCACACATGAGTGCGGCCTCAACCGGGACCTGGGATTCATGTCACATTACATTCATCCCCCACCATCTGGCCTGCGAAATCCTACCAACTGTCCTGGCTTGGTACAATTCACACCTCTTTAACCTGGGGTTACCTCATCTCTGGATCTGTAAAGATTTAATCACCTGCTAATGCTCGCATTCCAAGCATTGTCTGGCATCTTTGAATCTATATATATGTTTCTGGAACATACCTCTTCATTCACCTGAGGAAGGAGCAGCGCTCCGAAAGCCAGTGATATCGAAACAAACCTGTTGGACTTTAACCTGGTGTTGTAAGACTTCTTACTGTGCTCACCCCAGTCCAACGCCGGCATCTCCATATCCTGGCTAAGACTGCAAATACTCCCGCCCAGAATCTTATTAATTTTTTGCAACGCCAAAACATGTGCAAGCGATTCGCTGGCCCCCGCCCACACCTCTCACTCTCATCTGCTACCCCTGAAAGAACCCACTCATTCTCACCCGAGTCTTATGCACCCCATGGACCACCTTAAACTATATCAGGCTCATTCTTGTACAAGAGGAGGTCCCGTTTACCCTACGCAGTGCCTCACTCCATACTCCCCAATTGATCTCCCCTTCCAACTCCGCTTCCCATTTCTCCTTGATCTTCACCACCCGCTCGCCTCCCTGCTCCCCCAACCACTTGTATATATCCCCAATTCGTCCTTCCCCTTGCACATCTGGAAGCAGCAGTCTCTCCAGCAGGGTGTATCCCGGCAACCTAGGGAACCTCCTCCAGACCTTTTGCACAAAGTCCCTAACCTGCAGATACCTGAACTTATTCCCCCTCGGCAGCTCTACCCTCTCCTTTAGCTCTTCCAGACTGGCGAATCCTTCCTCCAAATATAGATCCCTCACCTTGACCAGCCCCACTTCCCTCCAACTCCTCCACCCCCCCCCCCCCCTCCCCCCGCGCTCAAATCCATGATTCTCACACAGCGGCGTTAGCACTGACGTCCCTTCCACCCTAAAATGCCTCCTCAACTGATTCCATATCTTCACTGTGTACTGCACCACCGGGCTCCCTAAATACCTACTTGGTGCCATTGGCAACGCTGCCGCCACCATAGCCCTCAAACTAGACCCCGACTTCAACTTTTTAATGCAAAAATATGATCCCATCATTAATTAATGCGAGTACATAAAATTTTAGATTTCTCCATTTTGTGCTCTCTCAGTAACCAGATGGTGCCCTCTACTGTTTCTACATTGGCATAACTGTTTCATGAAGTAAATGATAAATTTCCTTCATTTAAAAAAATGCAAATGATTTAAACACCAATGACATCAATCAGGTGTCAGGAAGGTGGCCAGGAGAAGTTTTTGTTTTTCTATTCTATGTTTGCTGAAAGGAAAACATTTGAAACATTGGCTAATGTAAAAAGAAATAAACCAAATTGTGATTTAAAATGATCCAGATAATTGCGGTCTTGTGGGTGCAGTGGCTAGAGTCTCTTCCTCTGAGCCAGCAGCTCGAGCTTCGAGTACCACCCCAGGTCTTGATCTCCAAGAATGGTGTTTTCTTAATACAGCCAAACAGGTTGAAAGTGGAGGCCTGAGGAAGAGTTTGTATCCAGAAGTTTTACCAAATGATCAACGTGCAAACCCTTCCATGTGACAGATAGTAAGAGCGATTCCTCACCAACCATGTGATAGAAATAATGTTGAAGCCTCCACTGTCACAACCGATGGCTCCAAACAAGTGGATGTTACCACAGCAACTCGGACTTGCAAAGTGAACTGTAACACACCACCAAATAAGTTGTGGAAATAATTTGTTGGTTGATTGAAACTGAATCCTAAAGTTGAAGATTTCTTGCATTCTTTTTTGGTTTCTGAGTGAAATTTAAATCTGCATTGCATGCTGTGTGACCATTAATCAATTTCACCACTTGCCAATGTATTTTCTTTGGCCCATTTTTTCTATTGTACCGGAACTTGTTTCTTTTCTCATGTTTGCAGGAAGTAGCTTTCTATCTGCATTTTCAAAATTTTGGATTTGTCCTTCTATTTACATATGTAATGATTCACAAATAGACAGTATTTTCCTGTAAACCTTTTACACTTGTTAAGTTAAGTATTATGGACGGAATTTGTGTGGTGTCTTCAAGCCCATAATCAAGATTTTGTTTGTGTGATGTATATATTTCCTTACACTTCGAGTGATTTTCCCTGATTTAAAATAAATTCCAGCAGCAAGCTTTTTGGTGATTTTAAGAGTAAAGATGATTATTTATTATCACACACTTGCCCTGGATGTTTAAAATGTGACACCTCAATCACTCGACCCAATCACACTATCACACATGCAAAGGTTAGATACCCAGATGAAGTTAAAGCAAGAATTATGAAAATGGAATTTAACTCAGCCTCTGTGCCATTGAAGGCAGGATATCTTTGATAAATTGATACTTTGGTTGGAGTGAAGGTCTTTTAGTAACAAGAGGTTCTCATGAAGATGCAAAACCTCTTGTAAACGAATAGCCAGGAGATTGGTTTTCAGGTGGACTTGGAAGCTGGAACAAGTATTATACTTCAGCTGCATTAGAAACTTTCAACTATGATGGCTCAGTGGTTTCCGGTGTTTTGCTGCCAGATTTGTTTTGTTCTAGTTGTTGTGTACTGCAGTCATGTTAATACTGAACACACTTGGGGTCCAGATCACCATGAAACAATGACAGTTGTCAATGCTCATTCACTTTTACCTCTGTCAGAACTTGGGCTCAAACATTCCCCATTGTTCAATAGGACACTCAGGCCATCATTTGTTATATTGACCAATGGAAGAAAAGCTATTCATGTCAATAACTGATCATACATCCTGCAGGTAGTCTCTGTTACGATGTACTTAGACATTAGGCTCTTTTAAAATATGAATATACCAGATATGTAAATTGTCGAATGGGGAAAGGTTAGACAGACTGCACTTGTTTCCACTGGAGTTTCGGAGAGTGAGAGGTGGCTTGATTGATGTCTATAAGATCCTGAACAGCATTGACAAGGCGGACGTGGAAACGATGTTTCCTCTTGTCGGTGAGTCCAGAATTAGTGGGCACAGTTTTAAAATTGGGGTCACCCTTACAGGACAGAGATGAGCAGAATATTTTCTCTCAGACGGTTGTGTGACTTTGGAACTTTATAGAATATAGATCATACAGTGCAGAAGTAGACCATTCGGCCCATCGAGTCAGCACCGACCCACTTCAGCCCTCACTTCCACCCTATCCCAGTAACCCATCCTAATCTTTTTGGTCACTCAAGGCAATTTATCATGGCCAATCCACCTAACCTGCACGTCTTTGGACTGTGGGAGGAAACCGGAGCACCCGGAGGAAATCCACGCAGTCACGGGAGAACGTGCAGACTCCGCACAGACAGTGACCCAGCGGGGAATCGAACCTGGGACCCTGGCACTGTGAAGCCACAGTGCTATCTACTTGTGCTACCGTGCTGCCTCAAAAGACAGTGGAAGTGGGGGGCACTGAATATTTTTAGGGCGGAGGTAGATAGATTTGTATTAGGCAAGGGAATCAAAGGTTATCGGGGGTAGATGGGAATGTGGAACTTGAAACACAAACAGATGAGCCATGATTTTATTAAATGGCAGATTAGGCTCAAGAAGCCAGATGCCTACTTCTGCTCCTATTTTGTACGTTTGTAAGCTTGAATTGTGCCCTGATGGAATATGGAAATACATTATAAGAAATGAAATATATTTGGGGCTAGAATTTAGCGTGCTGTAGTTTTGGGACACGGGGATTGTGATTTGCAACCTGCCTGCGCCAGTTGAAATTGAGGTGGGACATCATTTTTGTCTACTCACCTCATTTGACTGATAGTAGTGTTGGCTTGAGTGGCTCCAGTGCTGTTCCAGTCCCGCTTCTTTGCTCCCCATTCTTTGCCTGCATTCTCTGCATACAGAAGGGTGCCTGGCAGTGTTATTTGCTGGTCAGGATTAAAAGCAGGCAGAATCGTAAAGGGAAGCTGCACAAAAATATTTCCACCACACAAAGGGACCACCCAGGCCGGACAGCAGAGCTTCCCCAGCCAAGTGGAAATGGGATCCAGTGCATGCGGGGTGGTCAAGATTCTGAGATTGCAGTCTGGTCAGGGCCCTACTATCATCCCATCCCTCTTTTGCTTTCCACTGGTCAGGTTCCGAGTCCAGCTGAGAACCCCCATGAGTCTGATGGGAAAGCAATTGAGGCAATTAGAAAGACAATTGGGAGCTTTTTTAACCATGAATTTCGCCCTTTCCCAACAGTAGATGGATTCCATGCTGTATCCGCACCTCACCAGGCTTGAGAAGGTGAGTGCACAGTGTGAACTCATTGTAGACTGAAATTGACCTGATGTGAATTGAACAAAGGGTACACAGTGAAAGGGCTGTACTGACAGGCAAAAATCACTGGATTCATTGGGAACAGTAAGTTTGTGCAAGTTCTATCAAGTGCTTTAGATTCCACTGAGGGTAATCCTACTTTATTGCCTGTAGTATACGGTATGTTCTGCAGTTGGTTGTACTTCCATAGAGAAGATGCAGCATCCTCTCAGTTTAGCAGCAATGACAGGAGCAGCAACTCCAGCAGTAGCTGCTTTTTCCACAGCCGCATTGCAGCTGCATGGAACAGAAAGGTTTGGACCTGGGCTGCACCTTGAGATGGAAAAATCCTCAGCACAAGATCTATAGGCCAGAGTCAGCTTCCTTGACCTCTCTGAACAGTAGTGTCTCAGAAGGTTCAGGCTCTTTTGGAAAAAGACCTTTGTCCTTGTGTAACAGGTAGTCACCCATTGCCCATGACTATTAAGGTGACCATAGCCCTAAATCCCCAAATAATTTGTTTTCAAGTGTAGTTGTCGAGGTTCAAAGTGACCTTGCCATTGCTCAAACTCTTGTGGAACACTCGATGTCTGAATCATGGCAGGTGAGATGGAGAGATGGAACAGATAGTGGGGAGAGCTGAAACTGGCTCTGTCCGTGAGAGAGGCCAAAGCAGCTCCAACCTCTTCAGGCGCACAGGTTTCAGTGGAGGAAGTCAAGACTAGGAAAAGGTTCCCAATGTTTCTTCCATTAACCCAGCAGAGGAAGGAAGAAGTATTCTTTCATGGACATTCTACTTATTGTTAAGAACCCCACTGATGTTAAATGTGAGGATATCCCAAACCCCAGAAGGGCAACCTGGAACACCGGTTCTTAGTGGTGGATATATTCAGTGGGGCCGGTTTAGCTCAGTTGGCTGGACAGCTAGCTTGTGATGCAGAGCAAGGCCAACAGTGCAGGTTCAATTCCCGTACTGGTTGAAGTTATTAATGAAGGCCCAGCCTTCTCAACCTTGCCCCCCGTATAGGTGTGGTGATCCTCAGGTTAAATCACCACCATCTCTCCCAACTCAAAGGGGAAAGCAGTCTATGGTCATCTGAGACTGTGTTGAATATACTTACTTACTTTATCTTCAATGTGGTATACTGTGAGAAAAAATATGCAAACCAGGGAGAAATAGTCCAGTTCTTTCCCTTTGATGTTACCCACCCTGCAGATCCGACTTTTAGCATGTAAGTGCCAATTCCCTTATCTCTCTACTTTGAAGTCACCTCTTCTACGCCACATTGTTCTTCGTAACTATATAGGTAAACACTTGCTTTTCGCACTGATATGCTAATTCGTAAATCCAAACACCCTTCAGACAACAACCCTTATCAATTCCCCTTTTTATTTTATTTTATCCCAATTTTATTTTTAAAACTTAATTGCACCCAATTCCTAACAGTATGTATTGGAAGAAAATGTGGCTGAAGACCATATTGAATATGCATAGATGGTCATGGTATCCAGGCCTTGTTGAGAAGGAGCAGGCAGCTTTCTAACTGGTGCATCTGCTCGGAAAAGTCTACAGAAATTCCGGGAGAGGTGTTGATGTCCAAACAAGCCCACAATTGACCTTTGAAGGCCTGCAAAAGTGATTGGGGGCAGTGGTAATCAGCTGCACCAGAGGTTCTATGGGTATAAACAGTCCGAAGGTGAGTAGTTAGTATCAGTATCCCTTAAGCTTGTGGAGTTGTTTGACCAAATCGTTCTCCTGAATCCCTCTTTCAAACAAGGGCAAAATCACTCAGCTGAAGTAGCGAGGGATGAAGAATTCCAGATGAAACTGAGGAGACATAATCACGACAAGACCCAACTGTCCTTCAATGTATTTGATCACATTATCAAGATCATGGGAACAGACAGGATTACAAAGACCAGGAAGAGGCTACCATTAGAGAGGTTACTGTCAGAACTATGCACTTCCAACATGAGTGGTATTTTAGACTAACAGGATGCTGCCATCAGGCCAAAAATATGCTCTGTCTACCACACAAATGAATAATGTGGCAAAAGGAACTGGAGATGATTTGCAACATTTTTGAATTAAACATAAGCAAGGGGGAAATGGTTCCCTGATGCATTCTACATGGCAACTCCTTGACCAATCAGTGCTGACTTGCCAACCAATCAACACCCTTTTCTAATGCAGTATAAATTGTGGCTCCCTTTGAAATTTGGCATTCTTGCATCTGTCCTGATGATCATTACTCAGCAATTATCTGCCCAGTTTGGGTTCCACCAGGGCCACTGGATTCCAGATGTCATTATAGCCTTGACAGAGAAATGGACGCGAGCTAAAGGCTAGAGAAGTGAGAGTGGCTTGATGTTAAAGCAGCATTCAACTCAACTTAGGTTAGGGAGAAAATTCTCCTCTGGCTGGAGTCAAACCTGACACAAAGAACAATGTTTTATGTGGTTTTGGACAGCCATTAGAGTGCCAATCCATGTTACTGAAGGAGTTCCTCAGAATAAAAAAGCAGCAACACCAAATCCGGTTGTTCCGTCATTGTTGCTGGGTTAAGATCCTGGAATTCCCTATTTAATCCTATGGTAAGAGGACCAGGGCGGCACGATGACACAGTGGTTAGCACTGCTGCCTCATGGCACCGGGGACCCGGGTTTGATCCTGGCCCAAGGTCACTGTCCGTGTGGAGTTTGCACATTCTTCCCATGTCTGTGTTGGTCTCACCCCCACATCCCAAAGATGTGCAGGGTAGTTGGATTGGCCACGTTAAATTGCCCCTTAATTGGGGAAAAAATTTTTTAATTAAAGAGGACCAAGAGCTAAGGACTGCAGCTTTTTAAAGAAAAAGGCCTACCACTGCCGTTACAGGGAAATTAAGAGAATATATACAGTCGTGCCAGTGTTGTCTGCATGCCAAGAGCGAGTTTTATAAGAAACAGTTTTTGGTTCTGTTTTTGACAGAAATACATTTGTGGAAATGGTGCCAGTGTAATTTGTAAATATACATGCTTGAGTATTGATTTCAAAATAAATATCTTCAAAGTCTTTAACTACGCAGCAGCAAATAGTTAAGAATGCCATTGTGAGGTATGTTTAGAACAGTGTAACCTGTCACCTTTCAATTTTGTTTTCCAAAATTTATGTTAATCATGAGTCCATATCTTATGAAAAACTGTTACATATGGGAGCTGTCTAGTCAAACTAATACTGATTACAGTCAATGGCATAAAAGGTTTTGAGTTAGAATACTTAAACCTTCAAGTTGGGTATGATAGCAGATTTGAGTCCCGTTCTATGCCCGAAAGTTCAGTTCATTTATAATCAACATTTACATATAGAATTGGTTTCTTCCTTATGAAAAAGTGCAGTAAAGGTAAAGTTATATTATTACATCTAATACAAGAATTGTGAATTGATGTATGGTAATGTTAATTTTGTGATTCAACCATATTTTTGTGAAAAATTGGCTATTTGAATACCCATATAAAGTGTTACATCCTGTAGAATCAGTTTGATTGAGCTGATCTTACCAAGCTTATTTCATATGTTCACAAAGAAGATGGATACGATTTTACGGCTCCGTCACATCCAACTTGGTGTTGGGACAAGGCCGTTGAATCTTGCGAGAGGCCTCTCATGAGATTTGTCTACTCAGAACGCCTCGCAAGATGTAACGGAGTCTCGTGAGATGTCGCAATCTGGCGTGATCCAGATCTGCATATTTAAATAAGCCATTTGGCTCATTTAATTATGTGTTCGTGGGATTTTCTCGGTGCGGGGACCTAACTGCCATGCCTGCAAGGCCTCTCCAGGGCACCGTTTAGTACTGGTCCACATAAACACGGATGTGGCATAATGCACCTGGGGGTGTGGGGGGGTATCTCCCAGGTCGGGGGGGGTTGGGATAGGGGGTGTCTCCCAGGCCATTAGAGACCCCCGGAGGTTTAGAGAGGATGTGAGTGGAACCTTTTTCACCCAGAGGGTAGTGGGAATCTGGAACTCGCTGCCTGAAAGGGTGGTGGAGGCTAAGACCCTCATAACATTTAAGAAGTATTTAGATGTGCACTTCCGATCCCAGGGCATATAAGGCTATGGGCCAAGTGCTGGAAAATGGGATTAGAGTGATTCGGTGGTTGTTTTTGACTGGCGCAGATGCGATGAGCCGAAGGACCTTTTCTGTGCTGTATGATTCTATGACTGAAGAGAAATTCACACAATTGGCTTTGTTTCCATCAGAAATAAGATGACAGAAGTCATTAGTCAGATATTTATGGATGAAAGAGGCTCCTACAATGTGGATAATAATTTGGCTAGTCTTTACAAAGACAGATTTAATAATCTTCAAGGAAATTCATTTATTCAAATTAGAAAAATAAATAGCAATTTTTAGCACCTTTCACACAGACAAGATGCCCCAAAGTGGTTTACAGACAAATAATTGTCTTTGAAGTGCAGTTACTGTGAATTCACACATCGCAGGGTCCTGCATTCAGCAATTAGATAAATGACTAACTAATCTTTTTGTTGTGAATGTTGGCCTTGACATTAGGAACATGCCACTGCTCTTCTTTGAATAATGCAATGGGACCTTTTACATCTCCTGGAACAGGTACACAGGGCATTTAATATCTGATCCAAAAGATGGCACCTCCAAGAGTACAGACATTCCACACTCCTTATCTAAAATGTCAGATAAGTTTATGTTTTTGAGTTTCTGGAATGGGTTTTGAAACCACAGTGTTCAGACTTGGGCACAGGCATAACACATGCCCAGATGCACCTGGGCGCGCACGCACACTCCCTACCTCCCTACTTTAGAATTATGGAACAGGTGGCAACAAAAAAGATTGATTACTGAACTGAAACATCTGTCTAGAGTATTTCATTGTGTCTCAAGTGTGTTCAATCCAGAACCATCTGACCTCGGAGACGAGTGCAACCACTCAGCCAAGCATGAAACCATAGAAAGGACTTACTTGTGAAATGGATCACTTCAATTTTTCAGTGATTAATTGTCAACTTGTTGTATGAATTATTAATAATTGATCAAACATTCAAATTAATTTGATCGATATATAAGTGAATTAGCCGATATCGGTATGCTTCATTACTGTGCACACATGGGGCGGGATTCTCCCCTACCCGACGGGGCGGGGGGTTCCGGCGTAATGGAGTGGTGGGAACCACTCCGGCGCATGCCACCCCAATTCCGCACCTTTAGGGGCCAAGCCCTTACCTTGACGGACTAGGCCTGCGCCGGAGTGGTTTCCGCTCCGCCGGCTGGCAGGAAAGGCCTTTGGCACCACGCCAGCCGGCGCCGAAAGGTCTTCGCCGGGCGACGCATGCGCGGGAGCATCAGCGGCCGCTCACGGCATCCCCACGCATCCCCATGGCGAATGCGGAAGAAAATGAGTGCCCCCACGGCACAGGCTCGCCCGCGGATCGGTGGACCCCGATCGCGGGCCAGGCCACCGTGGGGGAATCCCCCGGGGCCAGATCGCCCCGCCCCCCCCCCCCCCCCCCCAGGACCCCGGGGCCCGCCCGCGCCACCTGCTTCCGCCGTTCAAAAGATGGTTGAATCCCCGCTGGCGGGAGAGGGTTGACAGCGGCGGGACTTCGGCCCATCGCGGGCTGGAGAATCGCCGGCGCGATTCCCGCCCCGCCGATTCTCTGGTGGCAGAGAATTCGGGGCACGGCGGGGGCGGGATTCACGCCAGCCCCCAGCGATTCTCCGACCCGGCGGGGGGTCGGAGAATCACTCCCCTGATCCTTTAGTTATGCTACCACATTTGCAAGGATGGGAAGTGATTTTAATGTGCAATGTGACAGTATAGTTGGGATTTGCTTCCAAACCTTACAGCCAAGTGAGAGTCAAGGGAGTAAGACCAGCTCCATCTCACACTACTTTGATTTTGCATCAGCTATAGTAAATCTCTAAACCAATGTGAACTTGTGGGCTGGATTTTATCAGTCCTCTCTGTAAATGGGCTGGGAGGTGGGAGGCCTCATCAACCGTTGATCAAAGGCACTGGGAGGAGAGCCTGATGTCTTCCTAAAACCATTGTTGTGGTGTGGCCACCCACGGACCAGAGGTAGATGGTCAGTTCAAATAATTAATGGACCATTTAAGTGCCAGTTCCACCCCTAAAGGCATTTTACGAGTGTCAGAATAAGCCTCCTTTTGGTGACTGCCAGGTCAACCCTGACAGCTCTTAGCAGGTTCCTGAGGTTGGAGTTGGGGTGGGGCTTCTAGAATGGTGATTCCACTGCCCAAAAGGTGACTGCTGCTTGTGTTCTGAAGCTACTGCTGGAAGGTTCTGCTATCTGATCATTGGGACCTGTCTGCCTGCTCCCAGCACATCAAATAAAAGAGCCTTCCTGGCCTCTGAGGATGGCGCAAAATGTTGGAGTCCTTTTCTTTCTCCATGGGTAGCCCTATCAAGCTGCTGGCCCTCTGATTTGGCTCTTGAGAGGCAGGCTGTCATTATTAAATAGACGGTGGTCCCAGAAGCGGCCTCTTAATTGGTTGCCGCTAGTAATCTCCCTCATGGCGACTCGTGGCCCCTCTCCATGGGCTTGCAATTTGCTTGCAGTCCCAGGACAACTTTGCATTTGAGAAAATTCTGGCCTCTATTTCAAAAGTACTTCGGCAGTCTATCAGATTCCTGGGAATTTCTAAAACTTTAAAATTAGTATTATAAATGTTAAGAAAAGACATGGTAAAATCAGCTGCCTGCATTGAAGCGCATGAACAAAGTTCTATTTTTCAATGTAATTGAATGGTCATTTTGTACAAGGGTCTTGGAATATCAGAACACAGATTCTGTTCCATATTGGACTGACCAAAAATAATCCTTGGCTTTCTAGTTATATTTTCATGCCAATGCATTATGGTTTGTTTAGCATAGCATTTAAACATTTAGGAAACATTTTGGGGGCATTCAGTTAGTAATGCCAAGACGATTGTATGGCTGATGGACAGTTTTTCTTAATTTTTGCCTTTTTCTGGTTTCTCCACTTTTCAATCACAGATCCATTGGTGCAGGTTCCCACAAGTACCTCTTGCAAATGGGCCTTCATCATCTGTGATTATTATTGGCTGCCTGTTCAACAATATAAGAGCTTCATAGCTGAGGTTGACTGTGTCCTCACTCAAAATCCACACACATTTATAGCAGAACTTGTGAATATCATGAAAGATTAGAAATCATGACTGATGTTACTTCCATGTGTGAAACTTTACAGTGTTCAACACCTGGAATTATGGATGTCTTGGATTGAGGAATAAAGCTATTATTTACATACATAGACATAGAACATACAGTGCAGAAGGAGGCCATTCGGCCATCGAGTCTGCGCCGACCCACTTAAGCCCTCACTTCCACCCTACCCCCATAACCCAGTAACCCTCCTAACCTTTTTTGGTCACTAAGGGCAATTTATCATGGCCAATCCCTCTAACCCGCACGTCTTTGGACTGTGGGAGGAAACCGGAGCACCCGGAGGAAGCTCACGCAGACACGGGGAGAACGTGCAGACTCCGCACAGACAGTGACCCAGCAGGGAATCGAACCTGGGATCCTGGCGCTGTGAAGCCACAGTGCTAATCACTTGTGCTACCGTGGTGAATTCATGTGGCATCATAATCCATGACAGCAATACCTAAATAGTTTATAGATGATATTTTCCTGAGATTAAATTAAACATTTATATTAATCCTTTCTCATTGAACAGATCTATTATTTCTGAAACAATGCAAGACATTTCAAGTTTTTGCTAAAGTCCTGTTGATTGAATGTGTGGTTAACTGTAATTTCACTGCAAACTAACAGGATCACATGGTTCATAAGATTTCATAATGGAACCACCTTGCAGTTCTAATCCTTAATACAATGAAACAAAGTGCCTTGAATATAGTTGCTACATCTTAGTATTGATAATCTGACCATGAGGTTGCACTGTTGAAAGGAAGTTAATCCATTCAAGACTTATTTTAGAGTCATTTGTTCATTAGCACTACTCAACAATCTTTGTTTATAAGTTTAAATTGTTCTGATAGTTAAAAGGCCCCCAACGTATGTGGGCACTTTTTAATTGTTTCAAGCCTTTCTGTTTGTCAGCATTCTCTATCTCCCGCTGTTTTTCTAAGCCTTCTTGCGACTTGCGTTCTTTTGTGTGATTTGATTTAAAGTATTCAGAAACATTCTGGGTTGGATTCTTCACTGGGGGGGGGATTCTCCGTGCGCTGGCAATGCACCCGCACCTGCAGGTTTCCCGGCAGCATGGGGTGATCACAATGGGAAATCCCATTGACAGGTAGCGGGAACGGAGAATTGCGCTACCGGTGAGGGCGCGTTGCCCAGGAAAGCGGGACTGACGGACAGGAGAATCCCACCTCCTGTCTTTTAAAAACAATATTCAAAAGTTTGGGCAAAGTAAATTTGTTAAATTAGATTTTCAAATATTAAACTATTCAGTGTAAAGAGATTATGCTTAAGGGTTCAAATACTCAGGGGACACAAATTTAGAAAAGAAAAGTAATAAAAAAGGGGCTTCAGAAATAGCTGCTTTATTCAAAGAGTAACAGTTGTAAAGTTAAGTCGACAGTGTAAGTGGATGTGTTTCCTGAGGAAGAAGCGGTTGAAAAATCTGAGAAAGTTAATAATTGAAGATTGATTTTTCTAACAAGTGCTTTAAAAGGAACAGTGGTATATGTTCAGGTTAGTATGGTGGATGACTTGGAGGGGAACTCAAAGTTGATAGGATTCCAATAATATTTCTGCTCCTGTCCTTCTCAGTGGTAGTGGTCACCTGGCTGAAAAGAGCTATCATAGTAGGTTTAGTGAGTTGCCACAGTTGCCTGTGGGGAAGGAGGTGGATATTGGCAGACTTCTGTTGAAACATTGTAAAAGCTTCAGTTTAAGCGTCATGCAACCCAGACCAAAATGGAGATGGGGGAAACCTTGAATCATAAGCAGCACTCAGAATCCTGGGGCGGGATTTTCCGACCCCCCGCTGGGTCGGAGAATCGCCGGGGGTTGGCGTGAATTCCGCCCCCGCCGTCCTCTGAATTCTCCGGCCCCCCAAAAATTGCCCCGGCGTGAATCGCACCGCCCGCCTCGGAGAATGGCGGGGACCGGCGTGACTCAATGGGCCCCGGGGCCGTCCGAATTCTCTGGCCCGCGATGGCCCGAAGTCCCGCCCGTTTTTTGCCAGTCCCGCCGGCATAAATTGGAGGAGGTCCTTACCGGCGGGACCTGACGGCGCGGGCGGCCTCCGGGGTTCTCGGGGGGGCGCGGGGGGATCTGGCCCCGTGTGGTGCCCCCACGGTGGCCTGGCCTGCGATCAGGGCCCACCAGTCCACGGGCGGGCCTGTGCCATGGGGGCACTCTATTCCTCCGCATCGGCCACTGTGGCCCTCCGCGATGGCTGATGCGAAGATGAACCCTCCCGTGCATGCGCCGGGATGACGCCAGCAGACACTGGCACTCCTGCGCATGCGCCAACTCGCGCCGGCCGGCCCTTCGGCGCCGGTTGGCGTGGCGCCAAGCCCCTTCCCCGCCGGCCGGCAGGGTGCAAACCACTCCAGGGCGAGCCTAGCCCCTGAAGGTGCGGAGGATTCCGCACCTTTGGGGCGACCCGACGCGGAGTGGTTCACGTCACGTCGTCACGCTGGAGTTGCCCGCCCCACCGATTACGGCAGAATCCCGCCCCATATATCAAGCAAATGCCGTCATAATGCTCAAGGCAGCTGTGTTAGGCCCATCAGGCCCCTCATTCCAGGTATTGTTGCGTACCTGTTTATAGCCCTAATAGCTGCACCTAGTGGGAGAATTGGAGTACTGTAGACTTGAAATCATAACCCTTTTTCCTGGGCTATTGGAAAATATTCTAAATCGTGCTTATATATTGATTAGAATGTAATAAGCAGAATTGATTTGTAAAGATGTTTATATTCATAGTATGTTGACATTATTTCCATATATCTGTGAATAAAATTTGATGCTTAAGTTACATTCACATGCTGTTTTCTTTGTTCTTCACAGTATTCACCAAGCATGACAATGAGTGTGTGATCTTGCATCCATCCTCTTGATCAAGACCAGAATGGTTTGCCCTCTTAAAAGATTAAATAAGTACATCCAAGAGAAGAATGAAATATTTTACAAAGGTCTACAGGAAACAGAGGTTTTGATTCTAGCAAAGACCCTGTTGTTTCTTCTGTAAATGACAATAGTGTCTCATTGTGTACTGAAAGCGGGTCCAAAATATTCTTTTTAAGTTTACAAAACCTCAGAGACTGAACAATTCAACCATTTAAATGTAGGAGATGCCTCACCTAGGCGTCACACAGTAACTTACATGACCTCCCACAGTTTAATAAGACATGGTGTGCTTGATTCAGCTGTTTGAAAGAATACAATCAGAACATGGCTTAATGTGTGTCTTCTTTTTTTCTGTATCCCTTCCAAATTCATTTTTTAGTCTAAATATCTCAAGTTATGTTACTTGAAATTTTGTATTGCATAAACAGGCTCTGAATAATACCTCTTTTTATGCTTTATAAGACATCATTGCTGGTTAGCAGAACAAATATACTAGCAAACACCATAGGATAAGATAAACATGGAAGGGAAAAAGAAAAGCAAATGAATATCTTGCACTTAACATTGTGTTCAGTAAGTGTTATTCATTGAATTAGAACTACATTAATTGTCCTGTGTCATAGGAGAGAGCCTGTCTTTTAATCTTGAGTGTGGTGGTGGATTCAGGTCCTAACTACAGTTCTGGCATATCAGTGTTGAACGCTACATGGAATATGCATATGATCACTGATAATAGCCAATAAGTGCTATTGTAATTGCAGCTCAGAAATTGCAGAATTTTCTTTTTATTTCTTTTTTTTTTCCCTTTACCCTGATGACAGTAAAATGTGTTGAGAAGTAGTGATCTGGGCATGCGATTAGAAACATTTGAGGTAAATTGTAGAACCTGTGTGATCATGGTCCACCACTAACAGAAGATGGCCAATCTTCCTCATTTAATGTCGCCCCATAAAGATCTGCATTTAGCCATTACCTCTTTTTAAAAAATAATTGAAAATGAAACTATCTTTTGTAAATTTTCATGTATTCCTTATTCTTCCTTCTGTGCAAAATGATATATTGTAAATGTACATTATGTGTAGATTGTAACAAACTGCAGTTTTTGTTTTGTTTGGTTTTTGATTTGTATGTGTATGAAATTGAGGGTTCTCAAAGTTACTGCAGTTAGGGCCTTTTCCTATGGGAATGTTTTCTGGACTGAGAGTGGAATCAGTGTAAAATTTTTGTACAAACTAGATTTTTCAGTTCTCAGACCACATAAAAGGAAGATGGGAATTACAAAAATTTTCCCACATGGAATAATGATTTTAAAATACATTTTAATTATACATGTTGAAGAATTATACAATCATGCTGTAAAAGATTGAGGTTAATTCACTCAGTGCAGTTGACCTGATACAATTTCTATTGGAGGCTAATAAATTTAAGAATAGAAGGTGTTTTTTTAACTTTTCAGAGACTTCGACGTGGGAATTAGTGATAATGATTGCACAATACAACATCGGAGGAAGTTTTTGCAACTGATCAATGTATTTGTGACATATGGTTATGCGTTAAAATTATAGCAGTGGATCCCTCTTAAAGTGTATTGAGAAGCGAAGCAATCGGTGAACCCTCGGTGAAATAACAAAATAGGAAAATTGTATGTGTAATCCTTTCTATGGTTCCTCATTTGAAAAGGCCCTAACAGATATGAAATTTCTGTACGACAATTTGATCATTATAACCTTTTGCTTGCATGAAATGATATGTATAAGTGAAACAAAAAAGGCATCGCCACACCCCAAAAAAATAACTAATATAGTCAGTCAGACCTTTTTTCTTGTATTATCATTTGAAGATGATTTATATGTTAACCAGAAACGTAATGCCAGTACCAAGTCAAATGCATAGTAATCACATACAATTTTGAATTTCAGTCTGAATACAATGCCTATTGTCAAGGTGGTTAGAGGTAGCTTTCCTTTAGTGACAGTTTGCTGAAATATGATGACATTTTTGTGACTTTTGTGAAGTTATGCCAGTATATGGCATATTTAATGTTGTGATTTAGAGCATTCTGGTTCTGGGAAGAACTGGCCTGTTCTCACCAAATGATCTGAGCATGCAAGTAAAATTGTTGTACAAGTCACGGCTTGTGCTAAAGAAAGACATTTTAAACTTTCAGACTTTTTTTTAAACTGAACCAGGCCAAATTGCTATTATCTCTGTAAGCTTCATTGGATTCCTGACTACATTAAAACTTAGTTATATTTTGTCTTGTTTTAGAATTCTGGAGAGATGTTCCTTAGAACTGAGATGGACAGTGTTACTCCTCCAAGCGGTTCATCTAGCCTTGTTATATTAAACTGTTTAAATGCAAAAAGTATCGCAGCATTTGCGCATTAAGCATTTGGGTTACATATTGATAGCAGATAAATGGTTTATATTTTCATAAGCCACTGCCCACCACCAACAACCTGAAAGAAAATGTGCTTTCTTGCTTTGTTGTTTATTGTCTCCATTTTATAAACTATTTATAACTCATTAAAGTTCATTTGATTTTCTTGCTGAGAAATGAGGTATATCAAAATTATTCTTAAAGCAACAGGGGTGATATTTAAAATTTGAATAAATCTGGCCGGGATGGTCACGGTATTTCTCTCAGCGTGAGATCTGAACCATGCATGATCAAGCCTCATTTCAATAATATTGCTGAACCTCCAACACTGAACAGCCAGGTTGGGAAAAGGTGGGACATCTGCAGCTGCTCTGTGGAACCAAGCCAAACGTTAAGGGGGTTGTGGTGGGAAATTGCAGGAGTCCTGCAATGAACAGGAAGAGTTTTGAAAATGTCAAAGCTTATAGTTCCAATCAAAATGTGCACACTGTTGACTAGACTTGTATTGGGATCCTAAATGTGGTGTAGGACCCCTGGTTTTCATACAATGTAAGTATAATCTGCCACTTGTTCCGGGAAAGACACTGCTCACCTGTCTCCCAGATTGCTCCAAAATTGCAGTCAGCCGATTGTCAATGGGAATGGGAGAATTAGGGCTGCACCATGATTTATATTCCACTACCACCCTGTTTCCACCAAAAACATAGACATAAATCACCCAAATGGTTTTTGATGTTTTACACACAGGGGTAATTTGTTTCGAGGGTCTATATTTTAACTGCATTAATTATTTGTATATGCATGGTCTCTCCCTTCGGTTCATATAAGCACTGAATATTATGAGATAGCACTGTTCATTTTTCTAAACTGGAGTACAGTTTAGTCCAATATATCATTGTATCACACTTGTTAGGTCAATAAATTTAATAAACTGCGTTTCCAATCTCTCAGTCCCTCTTCTGGCTTCAGACCATTGGCTTAACATCCACCAAACAATTGAACATTTTTAGCAGCCAATTTTTTAGTATATGAACTTTTAATTTGTCCAAATTGTTTGACTGTAGGGATATTTTGGTTAATTAAAAATGTACTGTGATGAATAGTGATTCCAACATCTGAAATTATAGTGTTAATTTTTTTAATCCATATCAATATGAGTTATATTGGACACAAAACGTTAACTCTGTTTCTCACTCCACAGATGCTGCAAGACCGGCTGAGTTTTTCCAGCACTTCCTATTTTTATTTCAGATCTCCAGCATCTGCAGCATTTTGCTTTTATCCGAAGTTATAGTTCACATTTGATTGGTGTCTTTGAGATCACATACTGAGATTAGTTGCTATGTTACAATTGTGCAAGTAGAACCATAGTACAGCACAGACTATTTCCGATTAGTGGATTTGTTCAAGTCAGTGAAGTTCAAAAGGCTAACTTGTAAACCATATAAGTTAGTTGTGAAAATTAATTTTGTGACAATTTTACCTTGTGTTTTGCTATGATTTCTATAATATTGCCTTTACTTTGTGCCTCTCATTGAGAAATGGTTGTCTGAGAGGAAATCCCACCTCGAATGGGAAATTCCCATCAGCATCACTCTTGGGATCTAATTGGCCACACACACTTTTGGAATTAGAAAATCCAGTGATCTTTCACCATTTGCCACTATTTTTCCAACATTTGCACAAGAGATTATTAAAGGCAAATATAAATAAATTTAAGTCTGCGATGGATAGGTAGCTGCAATAACAGAGTGGTAATTGTTCCAAAAGTCGTTCTGATGTGTATGTAAAATAATGTAGTTTGTGTAAGAAACTTTGTCTTGACTATGGTTTATACTGTAAAATACTGTTGTAAAGCGCAAATTGATTCCATTGTAGCAAGTGTATTTCTGTAGTTATTGTTAGTATGTCACCGAATTAGCCAATTCTTTATTATTTTGGGTTTTTTTGTATTTGATTTTTGCCTTGTCGAGCATGCTTAACAATTTCTGGAATCTCTGATGTGGATTGTATTAACAATTTCAGCCAACTAAACAGAAACTGCCAGAAAACACTAAATTCAGCTCTTCTAATTGAAATATCAGTTTGCCCTGAATATCTATGGTTTTTTTTAACGGAGCACTTGAGTATATTTTCTTCTAACTTCAAAATGACAAATTCTAGGTAAAACATTCATAAAGATACATGTCACTATAGAATCCAGTGATATATGTTGCATCTCATTTATAGGCACATGATATAAATTGCACTTACATAAAAACTGCAAAGTTTAACAAATTGTGTTCCAAACTATTAATTTACAGAAGGAGGTACTGTATCAAATAAATGCTTATGGGCCTTTTTTGTTTTGATCTACTATGCTTTCTCCCAAGTATCAAAAAATTGCACATCCATTTTTACGTAGTCTAAACATTTTATGAAATTCATACACTTACAGAAATTAAGTGTATTGGAAATTTTTTTTTAAACTTATTTTGAGCGATCTACACTTTAAAACTTAACTGAATTTCTTGAAAGAAAACATTGATGAATTACTCTAAAAACTATTGCTTAATAATGTTTTTTTAATCTAAATTTAGCTGAGTTGGGCCAAAGAGCGGCCATACTATGTTTTTCAGACAACTTGATTTTTTTTTAAGTACAGTTCCTTCCGAATCAAATTGACTGTACCATTAATGCTGAACTTGGGTAGTTAGACTCATTCTGGAAAACAGGTAATCTGACTTTTATTCTCATGCATACAAAATGTTACATATATTTTAACCAGTTAAATTTGTTTTGCCAGATAGGCCTAAAGAAGTTAACCCTTTGCCCTAAATTATTTGTACAGTAATTGGAAAAGTCACAGTATTTGTATTACATTTCTATTTGGTCTCTACTGGGCTGAAGAAACTGCTGAAAGGAATTGTTCCTGCGAGTGCAGGATTAGAATGAAATTCCAGGAGGTAGAAATTCATGATTTCTAGTCATTGTACCAGAAGCTGTCACAGATCTCTATACCAGTGACATTGCCACAACTATATTACACGCCCAAGAAAAGAAAAAGTGCTCTTTCACTTTGTTCTTCAAATCAATTTGACGTAATAAGCAGTCACCAAATAGTCTGAATTCCAATTTGTTTCTTCCATTAAGAATAAAATCGAAACATGTCTTACTTTTCAGTGAATTTAAACAATACATATTACAAATTCCAATCTTTATTATGTGTGGTCCATGAGTATTTGAAAGAATCAATTTATCAGTTCAGGTTCCATATAAAATTGAGAAATAATATGACTTTAGGTTTTTAGGGCAAATTTAATTTATGCAGATAGCTTATAGAAGTTGCTGTATAAAATTTGAAGCATATCTTGATGGCTGCCCAGCACTGCACAACATTGCATGAACTATGTGTAAAATGAATTTCCTTATCCCAATGTTTTACATTTTTGTATTTGTTCCTGCAGGCACAACAGTATTGTATTTAATAGTTTTACCTTCACTTTTCTTTGTGTTCCTGAATACTAATTAGCGTTGTGTCTTGGTTTATTGTTCAGCACATTATGTATTACACCATTTGTATGTTCTTTAAATTGTAAAGTTTCTTAGATTGAAAAAAATGCTCATTAAACTGTTACAACAAATATATAATTGGCTTTGTTCCTTTATTTAAATATGAAATGTATGGCAAGCTTCTTCTGAGTAGATATTTCACTATTAGTTAAAGACTTGGAATTGTTTTAAAGATATGCATATCCAAGTGAATCAGCAGCCTGAGGGTGATAACTTGTGGGCCAAATTCTTTGCAGTTTAGTGTCTGCACAATTTTGTTGTGTGTTTAGAATTTTTAAAGAAAAGATAAATCTGTAAATAACCGTTGCAAATGACCTAATTTCTTCTTCATACATAAGCTTGTAAAAACAGTGTGAACTTGGGTATTTTTTTTACTAGTTCACGTCATTTAAACAGACTAGGACTTTGTAACCTAAGTAGATAATACATATTGCAAAAGAAACAACATTTTAAGGCAAAGTAAAAAGGAAAAAAATGAAAACCATGAAATCAGTTTTAGCTTAAAATTCAATCTGAAAGCTGCTGCCCAGAAAGTACTCACTGAGCTACTTTAATCACAGGCGGACCTTGTATATAATGTTATCAGTGCAATCTCCACAATTAGTTCATCTGGGGCCGAATCTTACGTGGAGTCGCAATCACTGTTGGATTGTCACTGTGCTCCTATTTTTTACCCGAAGATGGAGTTCCATATTTCTGGCCCAGCCTTGCAAACCAAACCAAATAAATGTTCTGAATCCTTACTTGTAGTGCAGGATGATCGAGGGAAGTCAAGCCTTTTTACAGTGCTAGCTGCTATATTCTGATAAGTAAAGAGTTTAAAGCTCCCAAAGTCACTTTTGAGAACCTACGGAGTGACGGTAAGTGTGTGTGGTAGGTATGTGGGTGAGGGGATAGGGTCATGCAGTAGTAAGGCGTTCAGGGCTGAAAGGTTTAATGTGTGAGACTGGAGAAACTACCGCCTACATGATGTGAGAGTCACATGACTAAGTCCAGACGTAGTAAGCAAAGCTCATGGCTTTGACTAAATAAAAGCAAATTACTGTGGATGCTGGAATCTGAAACAAAAACAGAAAACACTGGACAATCTCAGCAGGTCTGACAGCATCGGTCGAGACAAAAGGGAGCTAATGTTTCGAGTCTGAATGACTCTTTGTCAAAGCTTTAAGTAATCCTATAGTCTTGAATTCATCCAGCTATTGTTCAGACATACCTAGGTCTCCGCAGTTGTTCCTTAGCCAGTGACAACCAACATACAACAGGTGGCATGAAGTGGATGAGCAGGTAGGTTGGGTCAGATGTTAGCGGCTAGTCGGGTTCAGGAGGGTTGTTGGGTTGAAAGGTTAGTTGGGTAGTTTGAGGGTTCAGTGGGGAGACGGGGGGGGGGGTGGGTAGTCTGATCGAGAAGGTACTTTGGAGGGTCAGGGCTGGTTGGAGGGCCAGGGAAAGTCAGGTGGGGGAGTCTGGGGGGGGGGGGGGGGGGCGAGTCAGAGATATAGTTACCCAGGAGTTAGAACTTTTAAAAAATCCTCCTAACCTTTCCTGGGTAACTATTCTAGTTATCATCCAAAGTCTTTGTCTCTAATTCAATGTTTCGGAAGTTCCAGATGCAGGAGAATTGCCCACTGGAAGTCCAAACTTCCTGGACAATTCCTACATGGTCAATGCATCAGGACTTCGAGGGGGCCACCAATGCATTTTGATGGGGAGAGGCGGGTTACAGATTACGATCATCGGGAAATCGGACGTTCTAGGTGTTTTTTGCGTTATCAATTACCAGCAAACAGTGTTTTTATATTATCTTACATCAGTGAGTATTTCTACTAGATGGTAGCAGAAATAAAATAATCAAGAACAATGCCTGGACTTTGTGGTCAATGGTGAAGAAATGGTGCTCATCTTTTAGTATGCTGATGGCTGTCCACAGAGATTTTGCAGGCTAATGAACATCGACTTGCTGTTGTTGGGTGTTTGATCCAGTGCTGTGACATTTATGGGGTGTGTGAGCACGATTTGCAAGACTATACAACCAAACAAACTGAAGAATCTTCACTGAGACACATGGGGAAGTTTGGGTGTGTGCAGAAAATTACATTCACTAAAAGTGACATTGGATAAGGATCCTAGAATCATTTCTCCCTCTTTCGAGTTTCACCATGATAGGGTTGACGGCGAGCGGGCCACCCTCAAGCAGCTATTGAGTAAGTAATTAAAATATTCGAAATAGATCATTAAACACTATTTTAGCCATCATTTCAGCGTTTTATCAGTCAGGGTACATGTTTCCTGAACTGTCAACAACATGCCAGGATGATCAAGGCAAGTGCACAGCATAAAGAGGTTTGTCAGCAAAACTGACAAACTGGAAGGCTTTTACCAATGAAACTGGCTCCAACCATGGCCAGGTGAGAGACTGCTGTTCATAATAGTTAACTCAGTGCTTTCATTGCTTGATAGATAATTGTCAACTTTTTGGAAGGCACTTTATCCATTTAGCATGTCACTCATCATCAACTGCACTTGCTTGCCATCAGCCTTTACCAAGGCATCGGAGCAGTTTATGCAGCTGAACCTCACATCTCTGATGAGGGGTGAGAGGAGAAGCAACACCACTGCCAATAACGCCAACTCCAGCATGGGCTACACCAGCAGCACCAGCTACATTCTCATTCACTGTATGCCCCTCCCAAGGCAAAAGAGATGGACACCCAATATACCAGCTGCAAGGAGATGAGACCACCCCTCTTCCCCCGCCCCAGGACAGAATCTACAGACAGAGGACCATCTCTCAACATGTTAAGAGCATCAGTTCCACAGAAGTTTCAGGCTCTCATGGCAAGTCATTGCTGCCATCTAAAACCTGCTGGAACAAGACCTCCTCACAGGATGCCAACCACCTAGTCGTCAGGTCACCACAAGGTTTGTGTGCTCTACTACTACAAGCAGATGAAGGAGGCAGGTGTGAATGTTTATGGCTTGGATGAGGAGCAGGGAAGAAAAATATTTGTGGAGGGGAATATGAGGGTGGAGGTGACATGCCTGGAGAGAGCAGATTGATTGCAGCTACAGGCTGTGTTCTGAGGACTGTTGTTCAGGAGAATGCTGTGAATGTCCGAGTGTGAGGCTCGGAAACTGAAAGAGTTACCATATATCGTACCATATTTATCCTGTAAGGATCCTTCCTGTTTATTCCTTTATTTCCTCTTTCCATTGTTTTATCGTTATCATTTATGATCCATGAGTGATTAATGGACATGTATCTTTAAGTAAAGCAGCAGAGTGAATGTTACAGGAGACAAGAGCTGACTTGGCACGAGAGAGAGAAATGGACTGGGACTTGGTTTGATTGATTGGCTAGGGGCCAATGAATTCGCCGGCCAGGCTGTACTCTGCCTGATAACAGGTGGTGATTGGATCATTTCCAAGTAGAATGCTTTTAAGAGTTCCAAGGAGTTTCAGTTCGACTCCTAGACACCGGAAGGCAAGGATCTGCTTTTCTTCTCCCTCTCCAGGAAAGCTGTGAGTCCTGTATCCAAGAGGCTGCAGAGAACCTGGATGAATGAATCTACTGGAAAACCATTACAGGCTGCAGGCAAAGACCAAGAATCTCTCTCTCACCAGATTGGCTGTGAATGCTGTATTTCTAAAACTATAAAGGCCTGAATGAAGCTGCAGTAAAAACCTTGAACTGAGAGGAAGGTTTGAAGAGGAGCAGGGTACTAGAAACACCCATCTGAAACAAAGACTATTTTCCTCTTTTGCTTGCTTTTTTTTAACCCTTCCACTCTTATGTTTGCCTGTCTTGTGTGTATGTGTAGAGGGTAGGGCAAGCTAAAGCCAGGAATTAGTTAATAGTTAATCAGTTGTACATGCTGCACATTTCATTATAGTTCTCGCTATCATCATAGATTATAGAATTTACAGTGCAGAAGGAGGCCATTCGGCCCATCCAATCTGCACCGGCCCTTGCAAAGAGCACCCTACTGAATCCCACGTATTTACCCTTTCCCCATAACCAAGTAACCCCCACTTAACATTTGTTGGACACTAAGGGCAATTTAGCATGACCAATCCACCTAACCCGCACATCTTTGGACTGTGGGCGGAAACCGGAGC
Organism: Scyliorhinus torazame; assembly: GCF_047496885.1. Taxonomy (NCBI): domain Eukaryota; kingdom Metazoa; phylum Chordata; class Chondrichthyes; order Carcharhiniformes; family Scyliorhinidae; genus Scyliorhinus; species Scyliorhinus torazame. The sequence continues at coordinate 79,482,530 of NC_092715.1, forward strand.
AGCCGGAGGAAACCCACGCAGGCACGGGGAGAACGTGCAGACTCCACACAGACAGTGACTCAGCCGGGAATCGAACGTGGGACCCTGGAGCTGTGAAGCAACTGTGCTAACCCCTATGCTACCATGCTGTCCACCCAATAAACAGTAACTGTGTTTAAACTTACAAACCTGGTATCTGTAATTATTGGAGAGTTAAGGACCAAAGACTTTGGTTATTTTTCTAAGAATTATTGGTAAATTCACTTGCTTTGTGACTCCGGGCCGAGTGGGGCTGGAATTGACTGTGCACTACCTCAGTGCGCTGTAACAATTTAATATGATAGAATTCTTTATCAAGATGGACAGTGCGTTGTTAATTCTGAGACCAGGGTCCTGAATCTAAAGCAAACTACGATGGTGTGAGGTGCGAGTTGGAAATGATGGATTGGGGAACATTATTTAAAGGGATGACGGTGGACAGGCAAAGGCAAACATTCAAAGGATGAACTGCAAAAACAAAACAAGACAGGTGGCCAAACCATGGCTTAGAAGAAAAATTAGAGATGGCATTAGATCTAAGGAAGAGGCATACAAATTGGCCAGAAAAAACAATAGACATGAGGATTGGGGACATTTAGAAGTCAGCAAAGGAGGGCAAAGGGATTGATTAAGAAGAGCAAATTGGAGTATGAGAGCAAGCTTGCAGGGAACATAAAAACTGACTGTAAAAGCTTCTTTAGGTATGTGACGATAAAAGGATTTGTGAAACAGGCATTGATAATGATGAACAAAGAAATGGCTGACCAACTAAATACATACTTTGGTTCTGTATTCACAAAGAAGGATACAAATAATGTACCAGAAATGTTGGTAAACACCGGGTTTAGTGAGAGGGAGGAATTGAAGGAAATCAGTATTAGGGAAATGACTGGATTGAATGCCAATAAGTCCCCTGAGCCTAATAATCTAAATCCCAGAGTATTGAAGGAAGGACCCTAGAAATAGTGGGTGCATTGATGGTCACCTTCCATGATACTATAGACTCTGGAACAGTTCCTATGGATCGGAGGGTAGCTAATGTAACGCCCACTATTTAAAAAGGGAGGGAGAGGGAAAACAGCAAATTATAGACCAGTAAACCTGAAGTCGGCAGTGAGGAAAATGCTAGAGTCCATTATAAAAGATTTAATAGCAGAGCATTTGGAAAACAGTGTCAGGATCAGACGAGTCAGCAAGGATTTACGAAAGGTGAATCATGCTTAACAAATCCACTGAAATTCTTGAAGATGTAACTAGTAGAGTTGATGAGGGGAGGCCAAAGGGTGTGGTTTATTTGAAGGCTTCCAACAAGGTCCCACATAAGAGATTAGCGTGTAAAATTAAAGCCTATCAGATTGGGGGTAGTGTATTGAGATGAATAGAAAACTGGATGGCAGACAGGAAATAAAGTAAGAATAAATGGGTCTTTTTCCAAGTGGCAGGAGGTGACAAGTGGGGTAGTGTAGGGATCAGTGATACTAAGGGAACTAAATGTAATGGATGGGATTCTGCGTTTCAAAGACTAAGGGCTGGATTCTCCAATTTTGAGGCTATGTCCAGAGCATGTGTCTAGTCTTACAACCAGAAAGTCGGTGCCGCCCCCGCACCGATGCCGGGAGGGTGGGGGCTAGCAGCCGCGCCACGTAAAAGCCCCAGCTTTAGCTGCAGATACGGACAGAATTGCTGGGTTCGTGGCCGCGCACGGTAGAGACCTGCGGCGGTCGCGCCGTACAACATGGCACCAGCCACACGCTGATCCTGCCTGCCAGGTAGTGCCCCCTGCCACCCCAGGAGCACCCCCCCCCACTAATCCCCCCAGCCCCCACCAAAGCCCCCCCACCCCCAGCCAGCGGAATGGCTGCCCCCCTGACTGGCGGCTCTGGACACAGTCCGCAGCCGGCACGCAAGGTCCCCGAAAACTGAGACCACATGAGCCCCACGCTATCGGGAAGTCAGCCCATCAGGAGCATCGAGGAGAGGCTTCAGGTGATGGCCTGAGGCCGTCCCAACAGCGTGTGCCGTACTCAGCGATGACGCCGTTTTTGAGAGAGCGGAGAATCCGAGAAACAGCACCACCCCCGATTCTGCCGTCGAAACATTCTCCGGCCAATCGCCAAATGCAATTTCGGCATCGGCAATCAGAGAATCCAGGCCTAAGTGTTGACGCTGGGATGAAATTGGTGGACGCCTACAACAGCAAAATTGGTGCCGGTCCCGGAGCAATTCCGGAACCGTTAATGGGCCAGCATCGGTGCCACGGGGAACATGAGCGATTGCAATGAAAAACGGTGTCTGATTCGCCAAGGTGAGAGTTGTCATTCGAGAGGCTGACAGGCTGCCGCCGCATATTTGCACTCCACTCCCCACATACACTCATTCCTGGTTGCACTGGAGCACGCCCATCCCGTTGATGGGTTGCCTGAGGCCAGAGGTTCCCTCGGGCAGGTGGCCTGGGGGGGAACATCCAAACGACCCATGGGACTCAGTTCGCAGTCAGCGGTGTGCACAGCCACATGGCTGCCTTACAGGTCGTGGCAATGGTGCTGCATGCCCGTCCATCCCGACCCCACAGCCACCCGCCACCACTCCCCATGGCCCTGACAGAAGTCTTTCGGCCAGTGGCACAACTGTCTGCACACTGTGGCGATGTTGGACACTTTTCGCACCCCTCGCTCTCCCTCAGCAGCCACGGCGCCTGTTTCTTGATTCTTAAAACCACAAGTGAAACTCGCCGTCAGTAATTCCTCCTGGCGGAGGTGGAGCATCGCGGGAGCCTGGAGGATGCCAGGTCAAGCCCGTTAATGGTATGCCAACGGCATTTACTGTATGTGTGGAGTAGAATGCATTGATGCCGTTGTCGCACCAGAGCATGGCATTCTGTCAAGACGCCTGTGAGGAAGGATGTTCTTTCTCCAGAAGGAGTGCAGCGAAGGTTTATCAGACTGATTCCTGGGATGGGGGGACTGACGTTTGAGGGGCGGATGAGTCAGTTAAAATTATATTTGCCGGAGTTTTGAAGAATGAAGGGGTCTCATAGAAGCCTATAAAATTCTAACGGGACTAGACAAGGTAGATGCGGGTAGGTTGCACCTGATGGTGGGGGAGTCCAGAACCAGGGGTCAGTCTTTAGGATACGGAGTAAACCATTAAGGACTGAGATGAGGAGAAATTCCTTCACACACAGAGTGGTGAGCCTGTGGGATTCTCTACCACAGGAAGCAGTTAAGGCCAAAATATTGTCTAGTCGGCACGATTCACTTTTCCTGCTGGCAGTGCACCCCCGCCCATGGGTTTCCCAGCAGCATGCGGTGGCTTCAAAGGGCAATCCTATTGATAAGCAGCGGGAAGATGTAATCCCGCTGCCAGCGAATGGCGCTCCACCAAGAAACATCCGGCTGGGGACTGGAGAACCCCGTCCTGTATGTTTTCAAGAAGGAGTTAAATATGACACTTGGGGTGAAGGGGATCAAAGGATACGGGGGGAAAGCAGGAGCTGATTACTGAATTGGATGATCAGCCATGATCATAATGAATGGCAGAGCAGTCTCAAAGGGCCAAATGACTTATTCCTGCTCCTGTTTCCTCTGTTTCTATACTCGTGAAAAAGTCAAAATTCTGGGACTAATTTTTAAGGGGAAATGTTAGGGGGTCAACTTTTAAACGGGTATTGTTTTTGAGGGGTTTACTTTCAACTGAAAGATAATGGGAGAAGCCATTGCTGTGACATACAGAAACACCCAAACAGCACTCTCATCATCTTGGTACGTATCTATGAACAGTAGCGCTTCACTGCTTCTGATGCTCACTTCCTCAGTCACTTCCATCCACACCTGTTTGGTTGGAGAGGCTGACCTCTTCCTCCCATCCTTGGCAGAGCTTACCTCACTGCAGACCTTCAGATCCTGCAGCAGCACCTCCAGGTAAATGAGAAATCTAGGGAGAATGCAGCCTTCCAAGGCCCTCTCCATCCCTGTGGTTGCTGCAACTTCAAAAGGCCCAAATGCTGGTGATTCATTCTAACCCATGTTGTGGACACGTTAATTTGAAAGCCTTCCTTTGATAGATCCAGTGCACTGCCCATCCATCCTCCCTGCTTGGACAGGGAACCGGGTGTGTGATGCTAATACCATGGTTCAAGTCTCAGCAAGTCTACTCCAGCTGCCAACAGGAATAAATGGCCCCACTATTTACCAGGGACTAGATTGAGAAGATTCCACCCACTGAGTCTAAACCAGGAATATCAAATAGGTTGGAAAAGAAAAACAGAATTAAGAAATTGACAAAAGAGACAGAGTAAAACAAACAAATTTTACTCCTTCAACACTAATGAAATTCCAAAGGAATGAGACACCACAATTTCAAAATGACATTTTTATGGTCAGTGAAGTTTTGCAGTATCTATTGCTGATTACACAAGAACACAAGGAGTAGACCAAACAGCCTATCAGGCCTCCTCTGCCATACAGTACGATCATGGCTGATTTTGGTCTTCAATTCCATTTTCCCACCTGCTCTCCATGACCCTGACCATGACAGGCTGCAAAGCAAGGCCAGGCAGAATATCTGGGGCTGGAGCATCGTTCTCCGATGAACTAAATAAGTTCTACGCCTGCTTTGAGCAATCAACCAATCCATCAGTGCCACCCCCCCCCCCCCCCCCAACAGCCCAGGACACACCCATACCCACTATTACAGCCTCAGAGGTAAGAGCTGCCTTCTTGAAAGTGAATCTGCGGAAAGCGACGGGCCCCGGGCAGGGGTCTCTGGGCGAGCACTCAGACCCTGCACAGACCAGCTGGCGAGTTTATTCGCAGATACCTTCACCACCTCACTCCACTGCTCTGAGGTCTCCACCTCCTTCAAGAAGACCACCATAATACCAGTACCAAAGAAGAACAAGATAGCCTGCCTCAACGACTAGCGACCAGTGGCCCTGACGTTATCATGAAATGCTTTGAGCGGCTAGTCATGTGACGGATCAACGCCAGCCTCCCAGCCAGTCTCAATCCATTGCAGTTCACCTATCACCGCAACTGGTCCACAGCAGATGCTATCTCCCTGGCTCTACAAACAACACTCGAACACCTCGACAACAAGGACACCTATGTGAGACTGCTGTTCATAGACTACAGCTCCACCTTCAACACTATTATCCCGACAAGACTTATAACCAAAGTTTCACTTATAACCAGAGTCCTTGACTTCCTCACCAACAGACTGCAATCTGTCAGGAAAGGGACAGATATAGTCCACAATAGTCCTCAATACGGGGCCCCGCAAGGATGTGTGCTCAGTCCTCTACTGTACTCCCTAAACACACACGAGACAAGATTGTGGCAAGATTTAACTCCAACTCAATCTATAGGTTTGCGGATGATATGACTGTGGTGGATGGTATCTCAAACAACGACGAATCAGACTACAGAAGGGTGATGAATCACTTAGTTGCATGGTGTACAACCTTTCTCTGAATATCGGAAAAACCAAGGAACTGATCATCGACTTCAGGAAGTGTAGCACGACATATACCCCCATCTGCATCAATGGCTCCGAAGTGGAGGTGGTTGATAGCTTTAGGTTCCTGGGGGTCACCATCACCAACAGTCTGTCTTGGTCCACTCACGTTGATGCAACAGTCAAGAAAGCCCAACAATGTCTCTACTTCCTACAGAAGCTAAAGAAATTTGGCATGTCTGCATCGACCCTCACAAACATCTACAGATGTGCCACAGAGAGCATCCTATCCGGCTGCATCACAGTTTGGTATGGCAACTGCTCAGCCCAAGATCGAACAAAACTGCAGTCTGGTGAGCTCAGCACACTTCACACAAGCTTGCCACCCTCCCATTGATTCTGTATACACCTCCCACTGCCTCAGGAAGGCAGACAGCATTGTCAGAGACCCCTCCCAGAAAGGTTTTGCCCTCTTCCAGACCATCAGGCAGAAGGTACAGAAGTCTGAAAACACTCATATCCAGACATAGGAACAGCTTCTTCCCCACAGCTACTAGACTCCACAACGACTCCCCCTCGGACTGATCTGTTCCCTGTATGAAACGCTATTCACGACGTCCTATGCTGCTCTTGCTCATGTATTTGCTTTGTTTGGCCCCTTGTTCCACACTGTAACCTATCTGTTTGTCAATGTACCATTTGTTAATGTGCTCCGTCAATTATTCTTTTTTGTCTATTGTGTACGTTCCCTTGGCCGCAGAAAAATACTTTTCACTGTACTTTGGTACATGTGACAATAAAACAAATCAAAATCAAATTTCCTGAGAGACCAAAAATCTGTCTATTCTTTAACAAGGGCTCGGGGAGTCCATACTGAGTAAAATAAAGAAACAATTTTATTTACACACAATATTTACACTGCCCGGTAGATCCCAACTGCATTCCTGTTCTGGCCAGTACCTTAGTGGTTGACCTTTTAAAACAGAGGTTAATAGAGATTCCCCGCTAGGCAGGATTCATGGACTTCCATGATAGCAAAACTGGCAGCGAACCTCAACCAATTCAGCGACTGTGGAGGGGCTAGCACCGGCTCCACATGAAACACAATCGATCCCAATGATAAACGGTGCGAGATTCACTGGTCCATGATTGATACTCAGGAGGTGGACAAGCTGCAGCCACACATACACAATCCCCATATACACCATCCCAGCCAACAAGAAGGCACTGGTTGTGCTGGAGCCCATTCAGTTGATGGGTTGACTGGGGCCAGAGGGCACCTCGGGGGTGCTCTGAGGGGGACCCATATAACACCCAGATGACCTGCGGCCCTGCAGATCGTGGCAATGGTGTCCGTGCCCGTCCACTCCGACCCTACAGCCCACCTCCTGGCTACCCCCCCCATGGCCCTGTCAGAAGCCCCCCTCCCCACCCCCCCCCCCGCCCCCCCCGGGAAGCGACACATCTGTCTGCAAACTATGGCGATGTTGGACACATTCCGTACCCCCTCTCGCTCTCTGTCATCAGCCACGACTCCGGTTTCACGATTTTCAAAAGCACAAGTGAACCTTGCTGGCGGGAATTAGGCCCATCGGAGGCGGAGAATCGCGGAGGCCCCGGAGGGAGAATACAGGGTCGGGCCCGCTATTGATATGCAAACGGTGTTTACTGTATGTGCGTTCTGGAACACATTGACGCCGCTGTCGAGGCGACGGAGAATTACGATTTGGCGTGAAATCAGCGCCTGCTGCGATTTCGGCGTCGGAACCAAATCTTTGCCAATCACATTCCGCGATTCCGGCATCGGCCAACGTATTATCCCACCCACAGTTTCCCTGTACAACTATGCATGTGCCTACTCTGCAGGAGGAAGTCTGATTTACTCCGTAGCAATGGTGAGCGCAGACAGTCCCAGGATCAATTCCTCACCCACAACAGCAGAGGGGAAACTTTTCAGTTTCCTGAGCTCCTTGACACCCTCTGGCTCCAATGCGCCAGGGCAACGCTTGGTCAACCTCGCCACCCGGAGGATTTCCTGATGTAATCGTCAGAGCACCATGATGGGGGGTGGAGGGCAAGGGTTGAATCAGGCTTCCACCAGCATGGGGTGGGTAACGCACCACGGCCAGCAGCGGGGCAGTGGAGAGTGACAATGGGTCTGCGGCCTGGCGATGCTCGATTCTCCGCCTGATTGGGATTCCTGATTGCAACGGCGGGGAATGGGGAGTCCCGGCCAATGTGTCTGCAATGATAATTTTGATGTGTCATGGAACTGATGGATGATGGGAAATTTTGATTAATAGTTAGTCACAACCAAGAAATCATTTCTGCGAATGCTGAAGAGATCAGTTGCAATTCTGGTCCATGAGCATACAGGTAATTTTGTGATGTTGATAACGATTTTCTGTGAAGACTGAATATGTAGGGTGCGATCTACCCGAGCAGGAACAGAGTCTCATGGCATGATTAGCCGGGTGTTTCCCAGCGCCAAGAAACACCACGCTATCAAACGGCCATTCGGGTAGATCGGGGGCCCCAACAGAGACCGAGAGCTACTGTAATGGAGAGGTGGTGTGCATGCGGTGGTGTGGGAGCTAAGGGTGTTGGGTGGTGGGGAAGGTGCACCTCATGGGTGTTGTGGGAGGTGGGGGTGGTGGGTGGTGAGGTGGTGCAGTACAGTCGTGTCAGTGCCCCTGCTCAGCGAACCTCCACCCCCCAGTTGGTGAAACATGCGGCGATCAACGCATCCCGTGCTCGCTGGCCCTGCCGGTGGCATCGTGCAGCCCCCCGGCCATATCCAGCCCCCATGTCCCATCGATTGCCCCCCCCTCCCCATCCTCCTCATCTGGAAAGGCGTGCCCTTCCTCGTGCTCCTCCTGCCCCTCTGCCTCCCCTTCCTCCTCCTCCAGCACATCGCCCCTCTGCTAGGTTATATTATGGAGGACGCAGCAGACCACAACGATGCAGCCGACCCTCTCCGACGGTTACTGGAGGGCCCCTCCAGAGCGGCCCAGGCACCTTGTGCATCTTCAGCAGTCCAAAGCACCTCTCGATCACACTCCTGGTAGCACAATGGGAATCGTTGAAACGGGTCTCCGCATCGGTCTGCGGCCTCCGTATAGGCGTCATCAGCCACAACCGTAACGGGTAAACCCTGTCGCCCAGCAACCAGCCCCTCTGCCGGGGATGAACGATTGGGCCAGGATAAACGAGTCATGCACACTGCCCGGATACCGGGCGCAGACGTGCAGATCCTCATCTGGTGGTTTCAGACCACCTACACTTTCATGGAATAGGAGCCCTTCCAGTTCATGAATACGGTCCTGTTGTCCGCTGATGGCCACATGGCGACGTGCACCCCATCAATCACTCCCTGTGCCATGGGTATCCTGGCCACGGCAGCGAAGCCCTCTGCCCGGGCATCCTGGTGGGCGCGGCCCACAGAGAACTGGATGTAGCGCTCCACGATGTCATACAGGGCGTCCGTCACTGCACGGATACACCTGTGTACCGATGCCTGGGAGATGCCGGACAGGTCCCCACTCGGCGACTGGAACGACCCCGTGGCGTAAATATTCAGGGCCACCGTCACCTTGACGGCCACAGGCAGAGGGTGTCCTCCCCCAGTCCCACGCGGTGCCAGGTATGCCATCAGGTGGCAGATATGGGCGACAGTTTCCCGGCTCATCCGGAGTCTCCTCCTTCATGCCCTGTCCGGGAGGTCCTGGAAGGACATGCGGCGCCGGTAGACACGCGGCCTCATCGGGCGCCTCTGGCGACGTGGAACCACCACCTCCTTCCCCCTCCTCCTCATCCTCATCGGTATACATAGATACATAGAAGATAGGAGCAGGAGGAGGCCTTTTGGCCCGTCGAGCCAGCTCCGCCATTCATCACGATCATGGCTGATCATCCAACTCAATAGCCTAATCCTGCTTTCTTCCCATAGCCTTTGATCCCATTCTCCCCAAGTGCTATATCCAGCCGCCTCTTGAATATATTCAAAGTTTTAGCATCAACTACTTCCTGTGGTAATGAATTCCACAGGCTCACCATTCTTTGTGTGAAGAAATGTCTCCTTATATCTGCCCGAAATGGTTTACACTGAATCCTCAGACTGTGACCCCTGGTTCTGGTCACACCCACCATTGGTAACATCTTCCCTGCATCTACCCTGTCTAGTCCTGTTAGAATTTTACAAGTCTCTATGAGATCCCCCCTCATTCTTCTGAACTCCAGCGAGAACAATCCCAACTTAGTCAATCTCTCCTCACATGACAGTCCCGCCATCCCTGGAATCAGTCTGGTAAACCTTCGCTGCACTCCCTCGAGAGCAAGAACATCCTTCCTCAGAGAAGGAGACCAAAACTGCACACAATACTCCAAGTGTGGCCTCACCAAGGCCCTGTACAATTGCAGCAACACATCCCTGCTTCTATACTCAAAACCTCTTGCAGTGAATGCCAACATACCATTAGCCTTCTTTACCGCCTGCTGCACCTGCATGCTTAACTTCAGCGACTAGTGCACAAGGACACCCACACTCCACTCTCCAATTTACAACCATTCAGGTACTAATCTGCGTTCCTATTTTTGCTTCCAAAATGAATAACCTCACACTTATCCAAATTATACTGCATCTGCTATTGGTTTGCCCACTCACCAAACCTGTCCAGATCCTGCTGTAGGATCCCTGCCTCCTCGTCACAATTCACCCTCCCACCTAATTTGGTATCATCTGCAAACTTTGGGATGTTACATTTTGTCCCCTCATCCAAATCATTAATATATATTGTGAATAGCTGGGGTCCCAACACCGATCCCTGCGTTACCCCACTGGTTACTGCCTGCCAATTTGAAAAGGACCCATTAATCCCTACCTTTTGTTTCCTCTCTACCAACCGGTTTACTATCCACCTCAATACATTTCCCCCAATCCCATGTGCTTTAATTTTGCACAACAACCTCTTATGCGGGACTTTGTCAAACACCTTCTGAAAGTCCAAATATATCACATCGACTGGCTCCCCCTTGTCGACTGTACTGGTTACCTCTTCAAAGAATTCCAACGGATTTGTCAAGCATGATTTTCCCTTCATAAATCCATGCTGACTCTGACTGATCCTGCCACTGCTTTCTAAATGTTCCGCTATAAAGCCCTTGATAATGGATTCAAGCATTTTCCCCACTTCCGATGTTAGGTTTACTGGTCTATAATTCCCTGCTTTCTCTCTACCTCCCTTTTTGAATATTGGAGTGACGAGAATTACCCTCCAATCTGCAGGGACAGTTCCAGTCTATAGAATCCCGGAAGATGACCACCAATGCATCCACTATTCCCAGAGCCACCTCTTTAAGCACTCTGGGATGCAGATTCTCAGGCCCTGGGGATTTATCCGCCTTCAATCCCATCAGTTTTCCCAACACCATGGGCGGGATTCTCCGCGAACCGGTGGGGCGGGCAACTCCGGCGCGAAGAAGTGGCGTGAACCACTCCCGTGTCGGGCCGCCCCGAAGATGCAGAGTCCACCGCACCTTCAGGGGCTAGGCCAGCGCTGGAGTGGTGTGTGCCCCACCGGCCGGCGCAGAAGGGTCTCCGCCGGCCAGCCGAGTTGGCGCATGCGTGGGAGCGCCAGCGTGTGCTGGCGTCATCGCAGCACATGCGCAGGGGGGCTTCATCTCTGCGTCGGCCATCGCGGAGGACCACAGCAGCCGACGCGGAGGAATAGAGTGCCCCACGTCACAGGTCCGCCTGCGGATCAGTGGGCCCTGATCGTGGGCCAGGTCACCGTGGGAGCACCTCCTGGGGCCAGAACCCCCTGCGCCCTCCCCGAGGACCCCGGAGGCTGCCCGCGCAGCCAGGTACCGCTGGTAAGTACCTACTCTAATTTACGCCGGCGGGACCGGCCGGAAACTGGCGGCCACTTGGCCCATCACTGGCCGGAGAATCGCCGGGGGGGGGGGGGGGGGCACTGCCAGCAGCCGCCGACCAGCACGGCGCAATTCCCACCCCCGCCAAATACCCGGCGCCGGAGAATTCGGCAGCCGGCGGGGCGGGATTCACGCCCCATTTCTCTACTAATGTTGATCTCCCTCAGTTCTTCCCTCTCACTAAACCTTTCATTCTCCAACATTTCTGGGATCTGATTTGTGTCCTTATTTGTGAAGACAGAACCAAAGTATGTATTTAATTGCTCAGCCATTTCTTTGTCCCTTATTATGCATTCCCCTGTTTCTGTCTGCAGTGGGCCTATATTTCTCTTTGCCAATCTCTTTCTCTTTACGTATCTGTAGAAACACTTAGCGTCAGCCTTTATGTTACCTGCAAGCTTCCTTTCGTACTGTATTTTCCCCTTCTTAATCAATCCCTTTGTCCTTCTTTGCTGAATTCTAAACTGCTCCCAATCCTCAGACCTATTATTTTTCTTGGCCAATCTGTATGCTTCTTCCTTGGATCGGATACTATTTCTAATTTCCTTTGTAAGCCATGGATTGGCCCTCTTACCCCCTTTGCTTTTGTGCCAGACAGGAATGAACAGTTGCTGTAGTTCCCACATGCGTTCCTTGAATGTTTGCCATTGTCTATCCACTGTCATCCCTTTAAGTAACTCTCCCCAATCTATCAAGGCCAACTCACGCCTCATATCCTCATAGCTCCCTTTATTAAGATACAGCACCCCAGTCTCCGAATTAACTACTTCACTCTCCGTCTTGATAAAACATTCCATCATGTTATGGTCGCTCATCCCCAAGGGGTCTCATACAGCCAGATTGGCAATAATTCCCTTCTCATTACACAGTACCCAGTCTAAGATGGCCTGCTCTCTAGTTGGTTCCTCCACATATTGGTCAAGAAAACTATTCCGTATACACTCCAGGAATTCCTCCTCTACGGCATTGTGGCTAATTTGATTTGCCCAATCTATGTGAAGATTAAAATCATCCTTGATCACCGATATTCCCTTATTACTACATGCATCACTAATTTCTTGTTTAATGCCATTCCCAACCTCACCAGTGCAGTTTGGGGGTCTATATATGACACCCACTAATGTTTTTTGTCCCTTGATATTTCTCAACTCTACCCATACTTATTCCACATTGTCAGAGCAAATATCATTTCTCACTATTGTGTTAATTTCCTCTTTAACCAGCAGTGCCACGCCACCACCTTTTCTTTTATGCCTGTCCTTCCGAAATATTGAGAACCCTGGGACATTCAGTTCCCATCCCTGTTCACCCTGCAGCCATGTCTCCATAATCCCAATTATATCATACCTATTTGTATCTCTCTGCACGATTAGTTAATCCACTTTATTGCAAATGCTCCGTGCATTAAGGCACAGAGCCTTTAAGTTTGTCTATTTCACAATGCTTGTCTTGCTCCCAATATTTTTCTCTGCTGCCCTGTTTGAATTTTGTCCTTGGTTTCTCCACCTATCACTTTTCTTATTCACTTTTCTACCTTTTGCTTTTGTCCTTGCTACCCCTTTCTCTGACTCCTTGCGTAGATTCCCACCCCCCTGGTATTTTAGTTTAAACCCTCCCCAACCACTCTAGCAAATAGCAGTATCCTCATCCAGTGTTTCGCGCTCGTCGTGGTCCTCCTTCTCCTCCTCCTCCTGCCTCCAGCCTGAGCGGTTGCCACCTGGCCCTCTGCAGCCCATCGCTCTGCTGCAGCCTCCGCCGCCTCTGAGTCACCTGCGCTGACACTGCCACAGGGCTGCATGCAGGGCAGCGGCCCCCGCCACGGCGGCCAACATCGCTGGCTGATGCCCAAACATTATGATCTGCAGGGGGGGGGGGGGGGGAAGAGACAACAGGTTTAACCATGGCGCATGACCCCCTCCACAACCAGGTGCCATGGGCTACATGGCCGTCCTGGTTGGCAACTTACACCCCGGCCAGACATACCCCCCACCCCTGCCTGCACCCTTGGTGCCCCGACTCCTGTTGCCCGTCCCTCCTGCTAGCGCCACCATTGAATGGCACTGCCCTCACTGGGGGCTGCCGTGGGTGCGGCCCTGGACCTACCCGCGGGTGGGTGCCGCCGGCTGGGAGTGTCGCCTCCTGGGGGGTCTGGCACCCATCTGCACGGCCGGGAGGCCTGCACTCAACAAGTGCCCTGGGTCGGTGCCCATCAGCCTGGGCGCCATAATGGTGTCTGTGGCTTTGGCACCGCCCTGCCATGGTGGGCCTTTCCCGGCCGGCGGGGCTGTCCTCCCTACGCCCCACCCCAAAGCTGGAGGGCCTCCCGCCCGCTCGCCCCCGTGACCCCCATCCCGTCTCGCCAGCCCTAGGTGCCCCCCCACGCCGACCCCTACCTCCTGCTGCCGCATCGTCAGCCAGCACGTCTGGCTGACGATTTTTAAAACCACATTAGAACCGCGCCGATGTGACCTCGGGTCGCAGTACCGCTGGGAACCCGGAGAATCGCTCAGCGGACCACCTCAGGTGATTCTCCAGGCCCCGCTGCGCATTTCACGACCACGCCGTTTTCGTTTGTTTGAAGAATTGTGAAATGGCGTCGGACCGGCGTCGCGCGACTTTCCGTCGTGAGCGGTGATTAACCGAACCAGCGCGGGCTCGGAGAATCCCGCCCAGGGTCTTCAATAATTGTTGCAGTACAGAATTGTTGAATGTTTCTCAGTGCATTTATGAGGTCAATTTGTAAGACGTTTTTATGTGAGATGTCTTCTATTTCAGTATCGATGCAATCTACTTGCCAATCTAAGAAAATATCTGCAGTTTTAGATGAGTTGAGTAAACGACCTTAGTGCCAGCTGTGACCATGGGACTTCTAGTTTCTAGCGTATGTCACAGTCATAGCCTTGTATCTTGATGAGAAATTGCTGTAATGTGGATGGTGCATTAGTTGAAGATTTATGCGCAAGCATCTTCAGTGGTTTGTGATCAGTTTCTACAAGAAACATTTTTCCAAAGGATTGGAAAGATTTTATTCCAAAAACCAAGGCGAATGCTTCCCGTTCAATATTTGAATAGTTGGCTTGAATAGTGTTTTTGGAGGCAAAAACAAGTTTCCCCTTTTTGTAGGATACGTACTACAAGGTCTTTTTGTGACGTATCAACGTTGGTGTAGTTTCCTTGCTGGGCCCTAGAATTCAGGTTTGATGGTCCTTGGGTCAATGACTTCCTTGAGTCAATTGAACATGTGTTGATGATCCTCCTTCCAGAAGTTCTCAATGAGTCAAAACATTCGGTGCAAAATTCAGCATGTATGGTGAAAGAAAATTAAATAAACGTAAGCAATGTTGAAGATCATTTTTATCTTACAGGCTAGGCAATGTGCTAGTGTCCTCCAGTTTGCTAGGATCAGGACAGATGCCAGTGTCTAAATATACTGACCCGAAAATGTTGCTCTGCTGTATGTCAGTGCTGTATTTTTGACTATTGAACACAAGTCCCTCTCGACATGCTCTCCCATTAGGAGGTGAACTTTTAACTATGCTCTTGTTTTGTTTGATGTTATCGGCTATGCAAATACATCCTGGAATTTCACACATGATATACCCCATGTGCTTGTAAGATTTTAGGCTTTCAAAGTGTAAAATCCTTATGAATAGGATCTCTAAGTTCTGAATTCTTAATTTCTATCACTAGAGTCCTCAGTTGTGCTTGACCTAAAAAGATACGAATAACATTTTTTTCCCCCAATTAAGGGGCAATTTAATGTGACCAATTCACCGAACCTGCACATCTTTGTGTTGTGAAGGTGAGACCCACGCAGACACGAGAAAAATGTGCAAACTCCACATGGACAGTGACCCGGGGCCGGGATCGAACCCGGGTCCTCAGCGCCGTAAGGCAGCAGTGCTAAACACTGCACCACTGTGCCGCCCCCACAAGATACAAATGACTAGTATTTATGAACCATGTAGAATTTATTGAGCAAGATAGTACATGTACTTAACTAAAAACAGTGAAGACTTCATGGAAGATTCTCATCCCTCGAGTTCCTACGATTCCTTGAGAGTTGCCAAGCACAGGTGATATCTTCCCCTTTTTCTGTCTCTGAGGTGATGTTGAACTGTGTCTTAGAAGAGTTATACCACAGAAGCCATGGTGTCACTGTACCAAGAAGTATCTCAATTTTCCAACTTTTATTCCCACTTCTCATTGCTCCAGAAACCCTTATTTGGAAATTCACCTCTTCCTTAGGATTCACACCTTAGGATGTGAGTCATCTGTCAACATCCCACCTCTGCCCCATGTGCATGCCCCAGCCGGTGGCGGGATTCTCCATCTCACCAGCCGGCCAATGGATTTCCCATTTTGGGCATCCCCACACCGTTGGGAAATCACCAGGCATGGGTGCGTTACTCGCGCAACGGAGAATCCCGACAGCGCAGAATCCAGCCCAAGCTTTCGCTGTCTTCCATTGCAAAGAAATTTCCTTTGGCGCAGTGGCAATGTTAATGACACTTCCTACCATAATGCCAAAACAGAAAAACAGGTTTTCCCCGATACAGATGTTCTGCCCTGCAAATATAGTTAGTCAATTAAATCAATGCATCGGATTTGTTTAAAGATAAA
The DNA here is from genome assembly GCF_047496885.1 of Scyliorhinus torazame. Lineage (NCBI taxonomy): Eukaryota > Metazoa > Chordata > Chondrichthyes > Carcharhiniformes > Scyliorhinidae > Scyliorhinus > Scyliorhinus torazame. The sequence goes on from NC_092715.1 coordinate 79,498,556, forward strand.
GTTATCCTAAGTTACTCTACCTTCTAATCATTGCTTCAAAGCTAATAGGACTCTTAATTGTCCACAATCAAGACAACATAGAACTGCTGAACCTGGACAATGTAAAAACATTAATCCATTCAGTGTAGTTTCTCACTAACAGTTGCCATCCAGTAAAGTATCCCAAACTGAACTTTTTGAAAAGTGGTTAAAAATAAGATCCACATATGTTATGCCAGACCAGCAATGAACCTAAAAATGAGAAGTATTATCAAAATCTTACATGTTGTTGGAAAAGACCATGGCTTGTGGAAAATCTGAATGGTAATCATTCGAAATAGTGGGCTGGATTCTCTGTTTCAGGGACTATGCCCCATGCCTTTGTGAAAACTGTGGTCTTATACGCCAGAAAAACTGGCGTCAAAAGACCACAGATTCACAGCCTTGCAGAAGGCTAACAGGCAGCTGTCGTGGAGCTCGCAGCTCTAATTACTGATACAGCCTTCCGCACTTCCGGGTCAGTGCTGTGCTCCATGGCGGACTCAGACCGCGGAAATAGTGCCCCTGATCGGACGTGCGCCCGACCCGGACCGCCCACACAATAATAAAAGCCCAGTGTCGAATGAGGCCCACCCTGCCCTCCGATCGGCCCGCCCCTGACTGTGGCGGCCACGGACTGAGTCCGCAGGCACCTCGCAAGTGTCCCGAACGGCAGGACCAGATTAGATACACGCCATCGGGAATTTGGCTGGTCGCAGGCGGAGAATAGTGGGGCGGGCCTCTGGCAATGGCCTCAGGTGGTGGATACTTAGTACGCCGCTTTCGGGTGGCGGAGAATTGCCGAACTGGCACCAGCCCCGATTTCATGCGGGAAACTGGATTCTCCGCCCCGTCACCAAACAGATTTTGCCGTTGGGGTGCGGAGAATCCAGCCCAGTATCTCCTAAATGGAGTGTGGAATGTTGTGTTCTGGGCGAGGGTGTTTTCAGAACCCCAAAATGTATCATGGAGTTCAACCAACCTCCCCCTTTAATGCTATTGTTGCTTTTCCGAGCACATGGCTTGTCCCCTAGGTGTGGGATTACAATTATGGACACGTGGGTTTTTAAACACAAAACAATGTTTATTCCATGAACTCAACTTAACCTCTTTTTTTAAAAAAATATATTTTATTCAAAATTTTCAAAATTTTGTGGCCAAACGTAACAGTATATAGTTTTTCTTTTGAACAACAACAAAGCAATATAAATAACCGTGGCCAATTTTAAACAAATAAATGAATAATATATAAACAAAAACAAAAACAAAACCAAGTGGCAACTGCCTTGTCAAAAATAGTTACTCTCCAAAGATACAATCCAACAATCCAATATACATTACCTATAACAAGTGTCGATACATATACAATGACATCACTGAGAGTCCGTCCGGTTCCTCCCGCCCCCCCCTCCCCCCTGGGTTGCTGCTGTTGTCTTCTACTTTTCCATTCCCCCTATCTTTCTGTGAGGTAGTTGACGAACGGTTGCCACCGCCTGGTGAACCCTTGAGCCGAACCTCTTAATACGAACTTGATCCGTTCTAACTTTATAAACCCTGCCATGTCGTTTATCCAGGTCTCCACACCCGGGGGTTTGGCTTCCTTCCACATTAACAATATCCTGCGCCGGGCTACTAGGGACGCGAAGGCCAAAACATCAGCCTCTCTCGCCTCCTGCACTCCCGGCTCTTCTGCAACCCTGAATATAGCCAACCCCCAGCTTGGTTCGACCCGGACTCCCACCACCTTCAAAAGCACCTTTGCCACCCCCACCCAGAACCCCTGTAGTGCCGGGCATGACCAGAACATGTGGGTGTGATTCGCTGGGCTTCTCGAGCATCTCCCACACCTATCCTCTACCCCAAAAAATCTACTGAGCCGTGCTCCAGTCAAATGCGCCCTGTGTAGAACCTTGAATTGTATCAGGCTTAGCCTGGCACACGGGAACGATGAGTTTACCCTACGTAGGGAGTCAGCACATAGCCCCTCCTCAATCTCCTCCCCCAGCTCTTCTTCCCATTTCCCTTTCAGCTCATCTACCATGATCTCCCCCTCGTCCCTCATTTCCCTATATATGTCCGACACCTTACCATCCCCCACCCATGTCTCTGAGATCACTCTATCCTGCACCTCCTGCGTCGGGAGCTGCGGAAATTCCCTCACCTGTTGCCTCGCGAAAGCCCTCAGTTGCATATACCGAAATGCATTCCCTTGGGGCAACCCATATTTTTCCGTCAGCGCACCCAGACTCGCAAACGTCCCATCCACGAACAGATCTCTCAATTGTACTACCCCAGCTCTTTGCCATGCTCCAAACCCCCATCCATTCTCCCCGGAACAAACCTATGGTTATTTCTTATCGGGGACCGCACCGATGCTCCCGTCTTTCCCCTATGCCGTCTCGACTGCCCCCAAATTTTCAATGTAGCCACCACCACCGGGCTTGTGGTGTATTTCTTCGGTGAGAACGGCAACGGTGCCGTCACCATTGCTTGTAGGCTAGTCCCCCTGCAGGACGCCCTCGCCAATCTCTTCCACGCCGCTCCCTCCCCTCCTCCCATCCACTTACACACCATTGAAACATTGGCGGCCCAGTAATAGTCGTTTAGGCTCGGTAGTGCCAACCCCCCCCCCCTGTCCCTGCTACACAGCAAAAATCCCCTCCTCACTCTCGGGGTCTTCCCAGCCCACACAAAACTCATAATACTCTTCTCGATTCTCTTGAAAAAAGCCTTCGTGACCACCACCGGGAGGCACTGAAACACAAAAAGGAATCTCGGGAGGACCACCATTTTAACCGCCTGCACCCTACCTGCCAGTGACAGGGACGCCATGTCCCATCTCTTAAAGTCCTCCTCCATCTGTTCCACCAACCGCGTTAAATTAAGCCTGTGTAATGTACCCCAATTCTTGGCTATCTGGATCCCCAAGTACCGGAAGTCCCTTGTTACCTTCCTCAACGGTAAATCCTCTATTTCCCTGCTCTGCTCCCCTGGATGCACCACGAACAACTCACTTTTCCCCATGTTCAATTTATACCCTGAAAAATCCCCAAACTCCCCAAGTATCCGCATTATCTCTGGGATCCCCTCCGCCGGGTCCGCCACATACAACAACAAATCATCCGAACACAGAGATACCCGGTGTTCTTCTCCTCCCCTGAGTACTCCCCTCCACTTCCTGGAACCCCTCAATGCTATGGCCAGGGGCTCAATCGCCAGTGCAAACAATAACGGGATCAGAGGACATCCCTGCCTCGTCCCTCTATGGAGCCGAAAATAATCAGACCCCCGTCCATTCGTGACCACGCTCGCCATCGGGGCCCTATACAGCAACTTTACCCATCTGATATACCCATCTCCAAAGCCAAATCTCCTCAGCACCTCCCACAAATAATCCCACTCCACTCTATCAAATGCTTTCTCGGCATCCATCGCCACCACTATCTCCGCTTCCCCCTCTGGTGGGGGCATCATCATTACCCCTAGCAGCCTCCGTATATTTGTGTTCAGCTGTCTCCCCTTCACAAACCCAGTTTGGTCCCCATGAACCACCCCCGGGACACAATCCTCTATCCTCGTTGCCATTACCTTGGCCAGAATCTTAGCATCCACATTCAGGAGGGAAATGGGCCTATAGGACCCGCATTGGAAAGTAGCAAACGTGACACCACTGTTTAAAAAAGGAGGTCGGCAGAAAGCGGGTAATTATAGACCGGTAAGCTTAACTTCGGTTGTAGGGAAATTGCTGGAATCTATCATTAAGGAGGAAATAGCGGGGCACCTGGAGGGAAATTGTCCCATTGGGCAGATGCAGCATGGGTTCATAAAGGGTAGGTCGTGTCTGACTAATTTGGTAGAATTTTTTGAGGACGTTACCAGTGCAGTAGATAACGGGGAGCCAATGGATGTGGTATTTCTGGATTTCCAGAAAGCTTTTGACAAGGTGCCACACAAAAGGTTGCTGCATAAACTAAAGATGCGTGGCATTGAGGGTAAAGTGGTAGCATGGGTAGAGGATTGGTTAACTAACAGAAAGCAGAGAGTGGGGATAAATGGGTGTTTCTCTGGTTGGCAACCTGTAACTAGTGGGGTCCCTCAAGGATCAGTGTTGGGCCCGCAGTTGTTCACAATTTACATAGATGATTTGGAGTTGGGGACCAAGTGCAATGTGGCAAAGTTTGCAGACGACACTAAGATGAGTGGTAAAGCAAAAAGTGCAGAGGATACCAGAAGTCTTGCTAGAGGGATGGAGTTCAAGACTAGGGAGGTTATCCTGCAATTGTATAAGGTGTTGGTGAGGCCACATCTGGAGTATTGTGTTCAGTTTTGGTTTCCTTACCTGAGAAAGGACATATTGGCAGTTCAGGGAGTGCAGAGGAGATTCACTAGGTTGATCCCAGAGTTGAGGGGATTAGATTATGACGAGAGGTTGAGTAGACTGGGACTGTACTCATTGGAGTTTAGAAGGATGCGGGGGGATCTTATTGAAACATAAAATTATGAAGGGAATAGATAGGATAGATGCGGGCAGGTTGTTTCCACTGGTCGGGGAAAGCAGAACTAGGGGGTATAGCCTCAAAATAAGGGGACATAGATTTAGGACTGAGTTTAGGAGGAACTTCTTCACCCAAAGGGTTGTGAATCTCTGGAATTCCTTGCCCAGTGAAGCAGTTGAGGCTCCTTCTTTAAACGTTTTTAAGAAAAAGATAGATACCTTTCTAAAGAATAAAGGGATTCGGGGATATGGTGTATGGGCCGGAGAGTGGAGCTGAGTCCACAAAGATCAGCCATGATCTCATTGAATGGCGGAGCAGGCTCGACGGGCCAGATGGCCTACTCCTGTTCCTAGTTCTTATGTTCTTATGTAAATGATCCAGAGATAGTCTTTCATGGCAGAGATCACAGCAGATCCAGTTCACTGCAAAACACAGACACTCACCCAAGCTCTTTTCAAACTGAAACTAAAAAACTACAAAATGGCTGATCTAAAGCCCAACTCCACCCACACTCTGACATCACATAAACATCCATTTCTTAAAGGCACTCTCACATGACAGTTGTTAGGTCCTGAGAAGTGTTTTCCAAATGTACAGACCAGTATTCATTTTTAACGTGCCATTTGGAGACAAATTTGGTGTTTGCAAATTGGTGTTGAAAGAACAAACAAAGAATAAAGAAAAGTACAGCACAGGAACAGGCCCTTCAGCCCTCCAAGCCCGTGCGACCATGCTGCCCGACTAAACTACAATCTTCTACACTTCCTGGGTCCGTATCCCACTATTCCCATCCTATTCATGTATTTGTCAAGATGCCCCTTAAATGTCACTATCGTCCCTGCCTCCACCACCTCCTCCGGTAGCGAGTTCCAGGCACCTACTACCCTCTGTGTAAAAAACTTGCCTCGTACATCTACACTAAACCTTGCCCCTCGCACCTTAAACCTATGCCCCCTAGTAATTGACCCCTCTACCCTGGGGAAAAGCCTCTGACTATCCACTTTGTCTATGCCCCTCATAATTTTGTAGACCTCTATCAGGTCGCCCCTCAACCTCCGTTGTTCCAGTGAGAACAAACCGAGTTTATTCAACCGCTCCTCATAGCTAATGCCTTCCATACCAAGCAACATTCTGGTAAATCTCTTCTGCACTCTCTCTGAAGCCTCCACATCCTTCTGCTAGTGTGGCGACCAGAATTGAACACTATACTCCAAGTGTGGCCTAACTAAGGTTCTATACAGCTGCAACATGACTTGCCAATTCTTATACTCAATGCCCCGGCCAATGAAGGCAAGCATGCCGTATGCCTTCTTGACTACCTTCTCCACCTGTGTTGCCCCTTTCAGTGACCTGTGGTCCTGTACAGCTAGATCTCTCTGGCTTTCAATACTCTTGAGGGTTCTACCATTCACTGTATATTCCCTACCTGCATTCGAACAAAGAACAAAGAAATGTACAGCAGAGGAACAGGCCCTTCGGCCCTCCAAGCCCGTGCCGACCATGCTGCCCGACTAAAGTACAATCTTCTACACTTCCTGGGTCCGTATCCCTCTATTCCCATCCTATTCATGTATTTGTCAAGATGCCCCTTAAATGTCACTATCGTCCCTGCTTCCACCACCTCCTCCGGTAGCGAGTTCCAGGCACCCACTGCCCTCTGTGTAAAAAAACTTGCCTCGTACATCTACTCTAAACCTTGCCCCTGTCACCTTGAACCTATGCCCCCTAGTAATTGACCCCTCTACCCTGGGGAAAAGCCTCTGACTATCCACTCTGTCTATGCCCCTCATAAGTTTGTAGACCTCTATCAGGTTGCCCCTCAACCTCCGTCGTTCCAGTGAGAACAAACCGAGTTTATTCAACCGCTCCTCATAGCTAATGCCCTCCATACCAGGCAACATTCTGGTAAATCTCTTCTGCACCCTCTCTAAAGCCTCCACATCCTCTGGTAGTGTGGCGACCAGAATTGAACACTATACTCCAAGTGTGGCCTAACTAAGGTTCTATACAGGTGCAACATGACTTGCCAATACTTATACTCAATGCCCCGGCCAATGAAGGCAAGCATGCCGTATGCCTTCTTGACTACCTTCTCCTCCTGTGTTGCCCCTTTCAGTGACCTGTGGATCTGTACTCCTAGATCTCTCTGACTTTCAATACTCTTGAGGGTTCTACCATTCACTGTATATTCCCTACCTGCATTCCCTACCTAAATGCATTACCTCACACTTGTCCGGATTAAACTCCATCTGCCATCTCTCCGCCCAAGTGTCCAAACAATCTAAATCCTGCTGTATCCTCTGACAGCCCTCATCGCTATCCACAATTCCACCAACCTTTGTGTCGTCTGCAAACTTACTAATCAGACCAGTTACATTTTCCTCCAAATCATTTATATATACTACAAACAGCAAAGATCCCTGCACTGATCCCTGCGGAACACCAGTAGTCACAGCCCTCCAATTAGAAAAGCATCCTTCCATTACTACTCTCTGCCTTCGATGACCTAGCCAGTTCTGTATCCACCTTGCCAGCTCACCCCTGATCCCATGTGACTTCACCTTTTGTACTAGTCTACCATGAGGGACCTTGTCAAAGGCCTTACTGAAGTCCATATAGACAACATCCACTGTCCTACCTGCATCAATCATCTTTGTGACCTCCTCGAAAAACTCTATCAAGTTAGTGAGACACGACCTCCCCTTCACAAAACCATGCTGCCTCTCACTAATATGTCTATTTGCTTCCAAATGGGAGCAGATCCTGTCTCGAAGAATTCTCTCCAGTAATTTCCCTACCACTGACGTAAGGCTCACCGACCTGTAGTTCCTTGGATTATCCTTGCTACCCTTCTTAAACAGAGGAACAACATTGGCTATTCTCCAGTCCTCCGGGACATCACCTGAAGACAGTGAGGGACCAAAGATTTCTGTCAAGGCCTCAGCAATTTCCTCTCTAGCCTCCTTCAGTATTCTGGGGTAGATCCCATCAGGCCCTGGGGACTTACCTACCTTAATATTTTTCAAGACGCCCAACAACTCGTCTTTTTGGATCTCAATGTGACCCAGGCTATCTGCACATCCTTCTCCAGACTCAACATCTACCAATTCCTTCTCTTTGGTGAATACTGATGCAAAGTATTCATTTAGTACCTCGCCCATTTCCTTTGGCTCCACACATAGATTCCCTTGCCTATCCTTCAGTGGGCCAAACCTTTCCCTGGCTACCCACTTGCTTTTTATGTACGTGTAAAAAGCCTTGGGATTTTCCTTAACCCTATTTGCCAATGACTTTCCTTATATTTCACACAGGCTTCGTCTGTTCCCAGCCTTTTAGCCCTGAAAAATGCCTCCTTTATCTTTTTGACGAGGCCTACAATATCTCTCGTTATCCAAGGTTCCCGAAAATTGCCGTAGTTATCCTTCTTCTTCACAGGAACATGCCGGTCCTGAATTCCTTTCAACTGACACTTGAATTACTCTCAAACATCTGCCCCCAATCTAGGTTCTTCAGTTCCCGCCTAATATTGTTATAATTAGCCTTCCCCCAATTTAGCACATTCACCCTAGGACCACTCTTATCCTTGTCCACCAGCACTTTAAAACTTACTGAATTGTGGTCACTGTTCCGGAAATGCTCCCCTACTGAAACCTCTACCACCTGGCCGGGCTCATTCCCCAATACCAGGTCCAGTACAGCCCCTTCCCTAGTTGGACTGTCTACATATTGTTTTAAGAAGCCCTCCTGGATGCTCCTTACAAACTCTGCCCTGCCTGAGCCCCCGGCACTAAGTGAGTCCCAGTCAATATTGGGGAAGTTGAAGTCTCCCATCACCACAACCCTGTTGTTTTTACTCTTTTCCAAAATCTGTCTACCTATCTGCCCCTCTATCTCCCGCTGGCTGTTGGGAGGCCTGTAGTAAACCCGCAATATTGTGACTGCACCCTTCTTATTCCCGATCTCTACCCATATAGCCTCACTGCCCTCTGAGGTGTCCTCCCGCAGTACAGCTGTGATATTCTCCCTAACCAGTAGCGCAACTCCACAACCCCTTTTACATCCCCCTCTATCACGCCAGAAACATCTAAATCCTGGAACGTTCAGCTGCCAATCCTGCCCTTCCCTCAACCAGGTCTCTGTAATGGCAACAACATCATAGTCCCAAGTACTAATCCAAGCTCTAAGTTCATCTGCCTTACCCGTAATACTTCTTGCATTGAAACATATGCACTTCAGGCCACCAGACCCGCTGTGTTCAGCAACTTCACCCTATTGCTCCCGTGCCCACCCCCCTACCTTACTAGTTTAAACCCTCCCGTGTGACACTAGCAAACCTCGCGGCCAGGATATTTATGCCTCTCCAGTTTAGATGCAACCTGTCCTTCTTATATAGGTCACACCTGCCCCGGAAGAGCTCCCAGTGGTCCAGATAACGGAAACCCTCCCTCCTGCAGCAGCTGTTTAGCCACGTGTTTAGCTGCTCTATCTTCCTATTTCTAGCTTCACTGGCACGTGGCACAGGGAGTAATCCCGAGATTACAACCCTAGAAGTCCTGGCTTTTAACTTTCTGCCTAGCTCCCTGAACACCTGCTGCAGGACCTCATGCTCCTTCCTGCCTATGTCGTTAGTACCAATATGTACAACGACCTCTGCCTGTTTGCCCTCCCCCTTTAGGATGCCCTCTACCCGTTCGGAGACATCCTGGACCCTGGTACCAGGGAGGCAACATACCATCCTGGAGTCTCTTTCACGTCCACAGAAGCGCCTATTTGTGCCCCTGACTATAGAGTCCCCTATGACTATTGCTCTTCTGCGCTTTGACCCTCCCTTCTGAACATCAGAGCCAGCCGTGGTGCCACTGCTCTGGCTGCTGCTGTTTTCCCCTGATAGGCTATCCCCCCCGACAGTATCCAAAGGTATCTGTTCGAGAGGGGGACAACCACAGGGGATTCCTGCACTGTCTGCCTGCCCTTTCTGGTGGTCACCCATTTCTTTGCCTGCACCTTGGGTGTGACCACATTTATATAACTGCTATCTATGACGCTTTCCGTCACCTGCATGCTCCTAAGTGCATGCATTAGTTCCTCAAGTATATGAATTTTGTGACAGCATTATTTCAGTGCTGTATTCAGATGCCTGGGGTCTAAATAACTCATATGGAACCATGCTTTTTGACAATACATGTGTTGGAGCTACACCAATCAGTGTTGTGCTGGACTTTACAAGTAATGCCATCTCCTCCCATCTTACCTCGTTCTACTTTCCGCTTACTCTGGATATTGATGCTACACTTACACAGGGAATAGCATCTGCACATACATGTAATCTTGCATCACCTTTGAAACTTCCAATCCTGTCAAGCCTATCCTGGTATAACAATATCAGGTCTTCGCCATTGTCTTGCCAAGGCTATTAATGGTAACTGTAATGAATGATGAGGATGACTGAAGCATAAACACACATGATTTCAACTATATTGTATGATATATATTTGGTGCAGTAAGTGTTAAAAGCTTGGGTTAGTGTGTGTATGACTGCTGTAGATGTCTTAAAATAACCCTGGTTTGAAAGGCTTTTTGGGATCCAGGAGTGCAATTAAAGCACCGTAAAAACCTGGGCTAATTGATTGTTGTTTGGATTAAGAGGAGTATTCAATTAGAGACCTTTGTGTTCAATTAGTAAAATGTTGTAAATAATGGGAGGAGCTTGATTACCAAGAAGTTTAGCAGAAAAGCAGAGATTGGTTAGTTGGAAGCTGGAAGTCAAGCCATGAAGACAGTTTCGGAAGACTTCAGCTGTGGATCCTGCATTGTACTGACTGAATTCAGATCCATCTCCTGAAACAGTTTCAAAGAACATCTCTTAAACAAGTATACCTGGATTTGGTTACGGTATTTAAAAGTGGATTGAGATGTGATATGGTTCCTTTGTTTGAATGGAAGTAAAGAAAGCAGTTAAGGGTTATTGTGTAACTGTATTGATTAGCATTGTTGAAGGGGTCATTATAGGTTATTTTTCTTGAGTGATGTTAAAGATATTTTAAGACTGTGTTAGTAATAAAGTTTATTTTAATACACCATGTCGCTATTTGGCGTAAGATCGCTCTGGCATCAAGGTATTTTTTCCTCACAGTCTTACAAAATTAAAATAAAACATTGGGGTTTCTGTCCAGTATCCTAACCACTGTTGGGGTCTGGTCCGGGATCATAATAGAATCTATATCAGGAGCTGGATTCTCCGTTTTGGAGACTAAGTCCCCACCCCAGCTTGAAAGTGGTAGTGTTTTACGGCAGGAAAACTGGCGCAAAACGACCACCAATTCCCCGTTTTGCTGGGCTCCAGCTGCCGATACGTCCCGAAGAATTGCCGGTTCCGCGGCCTCACATGCGCATGGCAGCAGCCTGCAGCGGCTGTGCAGTGCAACATGGCAGCGGCCGCTCGCGGACCAGGCCCGCAAAATAGCCCCCCCCTTCAGCCTGCTCGCGCACCCTGGAGCACCCCACCACAGTATCCCCAACCCTGAATAATGTCACCCCTGCCCGCGGATCGGCCCTCCCCTGCCTGTTGCGGTGCTGGACTGAGTCCGCGGCCGCCACGCCGAGTCCCCGACGGATGGGACCACACGCGAACCACGCTGCTGGGAACCCAGCCGGTCGGATGCGGAGCATCGGGAGGGTGGGCCTCAGTGAATGTCGAGTACGCCGCTTTGGAGGGGGCAGAGCATCGAAAAAGTGCCGCCCCCCCTGATTTGATCGGGAACTCGGAATCTCCGGCCGTTCGCAGAACGTGATTATGGTGTTGCTGACCGGAGAATCCAGCCCTCTGTGTATGGAATGCCTGTTCACCGTGTGGGACGATACCCTGGTCATCCATCATCCAAGTCTGGCTGGTTGTTTTGAGGATTTACTGATGGTGATATTTGATTCCCTTTGTTTTCTGGAACACTGTATCTGTCTTGAATCTGACAATGTCACGTCATGTTGTTGAGTCTTATTTTGTTGCTTTGACTTCCTGAAGTGGTGCTTCCAGAGTTATTTAAAATTCATTTACGGGATGTGGGTGTAGGCTAGCAACCACCCTAGGTGCCCTTCATAAGGTGGTGATGAGCTGCTTTCTTCAACCGCTGAAGTCCCTGAGGTGTAGGTACACCCACAGTGCTGTTAGGGAGGGAGTTCCAGGATTTTGCCTCAGAGCCAGAAAAGGAACAGCGATATATTTCCAAGTCAGGGTGCTGAGTGACTGAGAGGAGAACCTCCAGGTGGTGGGGTTCCCAGGTATCTGCTGCTCTTGTCCTTCTCGATGGTAGTGGTTTGGAAGGTGCTGTCTCAGGAACCTTGGTGAGTTACTCCATTGTTCGTCAGTGGTGGAGGGTTTGAATGTTTGTGGAAGAGGCAGCAATCAAGCGTTCTGCTTTGTCCTGGATGGTATTGAGATTCTTGAGTGTTGTTGGAGCTGCACTCATCCAGGCAAGTGGAGAGTATAATAATAACAATCGCTTATTGTCACAAGTAGGCTTCAATGAAGTTACTGTGAAAAGCTCCTAGTCGCCACATTCCGGCGCCTGTTCAAGGAGGCCGGTATGGGAATTGAACACGCGCTGCAGGCATTGTTCTGCATTACAAGCCAGCTGTTTAGCCCACTGTACTAAACCAGCCCTATTAAACTCCTGACTTGTGGCTTGTAGGTGATGGAGCGGCTTTGGGGAGTCAGAAGGTGAGTTACTCGCCGTAGGATTCCTAGACTTTGACCTGCCCTGTATTACGGGTCAGGGTTTGGAGAAGCCCAAAGTGTATCATGGAGTTCACCTGACCCACAACTTTTAATAGATTGTGGTAATGGGGAGCACAAGGGCCCACTCTACAGGTGTGATGCAGCAGAGGTCTAAAGTACTTTTAAAACAAAACATTGTTTATTCTATGAATCCAGTTAACATTTTATAAATACACAGGAAACATCTTAGCAACTATCAACTCAAATCCCCCCAAAGAATACAGTACTCTATAAGTAACCCTTAATCTTTTCGAGCAGCATCCATAAGACAAATACCCTCTTTAACAAAGATAGCAGAATTAACTTCTCTACTGAGAGCAGTTATCACTTTTAAATTAGCAAGTGATCTGAAGACATTCTTTTCATGCTGAGAGAGATCAAAATTACACCTTGTTTGGCTAGATGCAGCTCCAACTCTGAAAACGAAACTAAACACACATTGTAGCTGCCAGTTCAAAAACGGAAGTAAAAGCAGACAGCCAGCCCAGCTCCACTCACACTGACATCAGCGCAGTGATTTGATAAACATCCCTTTCTTAAATGTACTCTCACATGACACCTGGTAGCCATAGTATTAATATGGCTAGTCCAGTTCAGTTTCTGATCAATGGTAACCCCCAAGATGTTGATTGTGGGGGATTCAGTGATGGTAATACCATCGAATGCCATTGGGCAGAACAGTAGCACAGTGGTTAGCACAGTTGCTTCACAGCTCTAGTGTCCCAGGTTCGATTCCTGCCTTGTGTCACTGTCTGTGCGAAGTTTGCACGTTCTCCCGTGTCTGCGTGAGTTTCCTCCTCGTGCTCCGGTTTCCTCCCACAGTCCAAAGATGTGCAGGTTTGGTGGATTGGTCATGCTAAATTGCCCTTAATGTCCAAAAAGGTTAATTGGGGTTACTGGGTTACGGGGATAGGGTGGAGGTGTGGGCTTGAGTAGGGTGCTCTTCCCAAGAGCCGGTGCAGACTCGATGGCTCGAATGGCCTCCTTCTGCACTGTAAATTCTATGGTTCTATGAATGTCAAGGGGTGATGGTTAGATCCTCACTTGTAGGAGATGGTGAGTGTCTGGCAATTGTGTGGGGCGAATGTAACTTGCCACTTTTCAGCCCAAGCCTGGACATTGTCCAAGTCTTGCTCCATTTGGACATTGATGGCTTAATTACATGAGAAGTTGCGAATGATGCGGAACGTTGTGCAGTCATCTGCGATATCCCCACTTCTGACCTTATTGATGAAGCAGCTGAAGATGGTTGGGCCAAGGACACTACCTTGAGGAACTCCTGCAATGTTGTTCTGGAGCTGAGATGATTGACCTCCAACCAGCACAACCATCTTCCTTTGTGCCAGGTATGACTCCAACCAGCGGAGAGTTTTCCCCCTGATTCCCATTGACTCCAGTTTAACTCGAGCCCCTGGATGTCATATTCAGTCAAATGCTGCCTTAGTTCAAAGGTCTTTAGTGCCACATGCTTTGCATATGTCATGGAAAGTTGGATAACATATGGATGCATGTATGAGACTACATTGTCTGCCTGGCTTACCAGGTTTGTTTGAATTGGCTGTTGAGCCTGCAAACTCTGTTTACTCAAGGATTGCTTCTGACTTGCATCTGTATTTCTGCAAATGTTTCCAAGTTGTAAACCTTTCTGTTGGCGTAAAAGATACTTTTGATGAGTTTCATGATACACTCAGTCAGTCCTGCCTCTGCAAAGTCACCATCACACGTCTTATCTCTGCAGTGGCGCTAAAACCGATCTATCATCTCGTTGAGTTGCTGTCTGAAAGACATAAATTCAAGATTGTGTATGTGAAAATTAAGCTGATCTCTTCCAGTGTAGGCTATATTTTGCTTGGATCTTTGAGGTCATGTTCCTGATGTGTTCAGCTTGTGTAGATCTTCATTTCCTATGGCTATTTTGACTTTGATGGTTTATTTGTCTTGTTCAGAGACAGCCAGGTGCTGAAACAATGGGTGTGAATCTGTGGGCGCGTTGGTCTCTCACCTGAGCGCAACGCGGCTGGAGAATGCCGGGAAAGCCCTTCAGCGAGCCTCTTGACAGCCTCCGCACCTCCTGCGATTCTCCGACGCATCGCGAGACGTCGGATTCAGAAATCCGCCCCAAATGGGCGTGACCGAATGACGCTTGCGGACGAAGGTCGTAAACATACTTGCGGCCTACCTGCGCAGGATCCAACGGCTTCCTTCGAATCACTGGCTTCCCCAGGGAGGCTGCAGTCAGGCGCCGATCAGTACTGGTCCACACAAATGTGATCCAGGTAGAATGGCCCCCGGGGGGGGGGGTGTCCGGGGGTCGCCCAGGTCACCAGAGTCCCTGGGGGTGGTCAGGGTAAGTGCAGGGTGGCTCCCTGGCCTTGCAGCACTGCTACTCTGGCATTGCTAAGGTGCCCAGATGGCACTGCCAAGCTGGCAGGAACACTGTCAGGGTGGCAGTGCAAGGGTGCCCAAGAGCCAGGATGTCACTTCCAAGGGGCAAGGGGACCCATACCCATGAAATGAGAGTGGCAGTTGAAGGGCGGGGAGTGCAGGGCAGGTAAGTAGAGGCCTCCGGGAAGCTGTGGATGTGACGGGTGGGGTTCCTGGAAGAGAGCAGGTGTTGTAAGGGATATAGGGGGGGGCCTGAAGAGGGGGACCCCATAGCGGGGTGTCCTCATTTGGTGGGTGTCGGATAATGCCCATGTGTGTGGGGGTGACATTGCCCATGGGTAGGGGGGTGGAGTCCCACAAGCTCACTTAGAGATCGGGGCACCCTTTCAAAATACTCCCAAGTGCTTAAAAAATTCTAAGTGTGGACTAAACCGGTGAGAAACCCCCCCAGGGCCCAGAAATGGCGTTGGGGGCGATTCTCCGAGCCCAGTGCCGGGCCGGAGAATGAACGCAACTGCGCCATGACACCCCGACGCCGGCATGCGATTCTCCGAGGTGCGGAGAATCGGCGCCAATTGCGCCACCGATTCTCCGGCCCGGATGGGCCGAGTGGCCGCGCGGATACGACAGAGTCCCACCGGCATTGTTCACCCCTGGTCGCTGCTGGCGGGAACTCTGCATGAAGAGTCGGGGGGGGCGGCCTGTGGGGCGGGAAAAGCGACCCTTCACCTGGGGGGGCCTCCGATGGGGTCTGGCCCGCGATCGGGGCCTACCAATCGGCGGGCCGGCCCCCCCCCCGGGCCTACTTTGTTGCGCGGCCGGCCCCTGAACACCGACACCATTTTGAGTCGGGGCCGGCGCGCTGAAGAAGTCCCCCACGCATGCGCAGGTTGGCGCGGCGCCCATTTGGCACCGGGAAGGGAGGCTGGAGCGGCGTGAACCGCTCCAGCGCTGTGCTGGCCCCCTGTGGGGGACAGAATTGGTCATACCCGGACCCGTTTCGCGCCGTCGTGAAACCCGACGGCGTTCACGACGGCGCGAACACTTGGTCTCCATTTTGGAGAATCGCCCCCTAAGTGCCATTGAATAGCGGTGGGGAACTCGCCAGCAGAGCCGGCGGGAAACTCCCTGAAAAAACCACCACAAATGTACTTAAAAATTGAGGGGGAGAATCAGGCCCAGTATCTCAGCATCCACCCTGTCAGGTCCCCTCAGGATCTTGTATATTTCAATAAGGTTACCTCCATTCTTCTCAATTCCAACAGACACAAAGATACAAAACAGGAGCACATTTAGGCCACGTTCCAAAACAGCAACATAGCCTGTCCTGTCATTGCTACTTACGTTATTTAGTTAATTTAATTTCATGACTTTCTTATTAATTTAGGATAATTCCTAAGTATACTACAATTTATTGTGCTTATTAAATGCTAGTACTACTGACAACTAAAAGTTATATGTTTCTTCACTACATATAGATGTGTTTTAGGTATTTATTTTAATTTTAAATTTAAGTTCTTTTTATTTGAAGGTCTACCTCAACTGACTATTAGCACACTGGTGTTAAAATAAGCACTTCGCGACCAACCAACTTAGTATCAACTTACAAAAGTACAGTTCCTATACTATTTTAGACCTTAGGAGTCGAATAAACTTTAAACACTTATTTGATACACACCAGGTGCTCACTGAATAGCTAGCTTCTTCTCCAATCAATCAAATTGTTTCTTTGCTGTAATGTCACTACTTGTTTTTGCACTCTCCTTCTGAACTCAATGCAGGCGGTTCCCAGTGGCTGATTGGTGTGCATCTCTGACTCCTAAGGTACAAGATTCGAGCCTCAGTCCTGAATTACACTCTTCCCACTCTGGGCTCCTCCCTTGCAGGTCCACCACCTCTCTGACTCCCAGGTGTCAACTGGCCCAACTGACCAACCTTTCCTCATAAAATAACCTTTTCGTTCAGGAATCCGTTGAGTGTACCTTCTCTGAACAGATCACAATGCAGTTATATCCTTTCTTAAATAAGGAGACCAAATCTGTACACAGTATTCCAGATGTGCTCTCACAAACAACTGTTCGCAAATCATCCCTGCTTTCATATTCCATTCCCTTGAAATAAATGACAACATATCACTTTCTTTCCTAATCACTTGCTGTACCTGCATACTAACTTTCTGTAATTCATGTACCAAGACACCTAGATCCCTGTGTACTGCAGAGTTCTCGAATCTCGCTCCATTTAAGTAACATACCGCTCTTCTATTCTTCCTGCCGAAGTGGACAACCTTACATTTTCGGACATTGTACTCCATCTGCCCACAAGAAACACTAAGTAACCTCATCGAAGTGGAACATGTTCCAAGACATGATCCAAATGTGACACTCCTCAAGACAACCAGAACTGTGAGAACATACAATGACCTCAATTCAATTTCATAGGAACCAAGTTTGGGCATATCGGTATATGTCACCTCAGAGATCCATTAGTTTATCACTTGGTATAATTGTACATTTAAAAACATGTATTTTTCACTCTCCTTCTGAACGCAGCATAGGTCGGTTCCGAGTGGCTGACTGGTGTGCCAGGGTAGGTGTATAGGCCTTGAGCTTTGGTCCTGAATTGTACTCTCCCGCTCTAAGCTACTCCTTTGCAGGTCCGCCGCCACTACCGGTCACAGTTTTCTTTTTATGTAGTGTAAATTGTTCTAATTATTTAAATTAGGAAAAGGGGTGTTGTCGTATTCTTTTTAAGGGGCATATCGAAAGCCGCTGTGCACCACTAGACTGGATGCGGTGTATATACTCATGTAATCAATCATCAGGCAGAAGATTGGAGCAATCTCAGAGACGGCGAAATTCTCCGTTATCGGCGCAAAGTCCACCGACCGGTGGCAAAAAGGGCGCAAATCCCACCTGCATCACGCCGCCCCAAACGTCGCAAAGTCTCCGGCCCGGAATGGGCTAGCAGCGACGTGACGCTATCCGCGCTGGCTCACATGGTTCACGCCGTGCGGCGTCATACACGCCGCACGGCGTGACGGCTCATTAAGGATGCGCTGCTCCCCCCACCCGACCAGAACACTCGACCGGATGGCCGCCTGCCGCTCAGCCCCGAGGTTCCAGTCTCGTGACATTGAGGCGCTCCTGGACGCAGTGGAGCAGAGGAGGGAGGCCCTGTATCCCGGGCACGGCCGCAGAGTTGCCCCACGCCACAGCCGGAGTCTGTGGAGGGAGGTGGCAGAGGCCGTCACCGCTGTGGCCCTTACACCACGGACAGGCACCCAGTGCCACAAGAAGGTGAACGACCTCGTCAGAGCAGCCAGGGTGAGCCTCCCCCCCCTGCCCGATATCCATATCCCGCATATCCCCCCTCCCCCATATCCCCCCTCCCCCATATCCCCCATATCCCCCCTCCCCATATCCCCCTCCCCATATCCCCCCTCCCCCATATCCCCCCTCCCCAATATCCCCCTCCCCATATCCCCCTCCCCCATATCCCCCTCCCCCATATCCCCCTCCCCCATATCCCGCCTCCCCCATATCCCGCCTCCCCCATATCCCCCTCCCCATATCCCCCCTCCCCATATCCCCCCTCCCCATATCCCCCCTCCCCATATCCCCCCTCCCCATATCCCCCCTCCCCATATCCCCCATATCCCCCCTCCCCATATCCCCCCTCCCCATATCCCCCCTCCCCCATATCCCCCCTCCCCCATATCCCCCCTCCCCCATATCCCCCCTCCCACATATCCCCCTTCCCCCATTTCCCCAAGTGAATCCAGCCCTAACCTTAACCTCTGCAATACACGCGCAACCGATGGCGTGCATTCATATACCTGTCTAACACTGTTGCCTTTTACCCCTGCCACCACCCCCCACAGGAGAAGCACGCACACAACACCAGGGAGCATGTGAGGACTGGAGGAGGCCCAGCTGATGAGAGGCCACTGACCGAACATGAGGGAAGGGCCCTGGAACTGGCTGGCGGACCTGAGGACCGGGAGGTTGCTAATGCAGAGGTCAGGGGCCCACCAGCAAGTGAGCCACCGACAGCCCGTCCCCATATCCCCCCCCATCTCCATATCTCCCCTCCCCCATATCCTCCCTCCCCCATATCACCTGATCACTGCCTGCGTGTCTAACGATGCATGCTTCATTGTGTATTGCAGGTGCAAACGTCGAGGCACCCATCCCCGCAGATGCCGACCGCCCGCATGATGCCCCTTGGAGACCACGGGGGACGGAGAGACCCGGACCCTCTGGCATGCGACGCCCGCAGGATGCCCCTTGGAGACCACTGGAGATGGAGAGACCCGGACCCTCTGGCATGCGATGCCCGCAGGATGCCCCTTGGAGACCACTGGAGATGGAGAGACCTGGAGCAACAGGGAGACGACGCCCCCGTCTCGTGTGGGTGCGACGACGCAGGCGTGTGCCACCCAGCGACGAGAGGGGCAGCCACAGGCCCCCGTCACAGCCGAGCCACGAAACCACTACCCAGGACACCACTACCCAGGACACCACTACCCAGGACACCCCTACCTAGGACACCACTACCCAGGAAACTGAAATACAGGACAGTGACACAGATTGGATGGGTGGAGACGAACTGCCACCCCAAAGTGCCATGGACTCAGAGTGGGACGATGCGCACGACACAACGCCACTGCTGTCACCAACACCCTCCACCATCGCAGAGACGCTCACCTCGGTTGGGCACTTTAGTGATGAGGCGTCTGGTACACTCACTGGTGTGCACAACACAGCCGTCCCGGTACAGCAGGTGGAGGTAGGAGCAGCAGAGGGGCCGGGCGTTCGGAGGGCAGCCCAGCCCAAGCGAACATCTGCTGCCCAGATGGATCCCGGGTTCCTGGAGTTACCACACCCATCCATAGATCCAATGCAACCACCGAACCGGAGGCGAGCCAAGAGGGGGACGGCCGGCTTGCGGCGGCTGCAGTCGCAGGTGGAGGAGTCCACCCGCGTCCAGGAGCTGGGAGTGGTGCCGGTCATGCGTGCCACCCAGGCCGACACCGCACAGGTGGCGTCCGCGGTGGAGGCAATGGGTGCGACGGTGTCAGACATGGGGAACGGTTTGCGAGGCATGGGGCTTTCCGTGCAGGCGGCGTCTGTGGCCCAGGACATGGCTGCCCTCTCACAGGAGGCCATGAGCCAGCGCCAGCGGCAGATGGCAGAGGCACTCAACGCCATGGCCCAGTCTCAACAGTCCATAGCCCAGTCTCTGCAGTCCATGGCCCAGTCTCTGCAGGCCATGGCCCAGTCTCTACAGGCCATGGCCCAGTCTCAGCAGGCCATGGCCCAGTCTCAGCAGGCCATAGCCCAGTCTCAGCAGGCCATAGCCCAGTCTCAGCAGGCCATGGCCCAGTCTCTACAGGCCATCGCTGAGGGCATCGACGCCAGTGGCCATGTGCGAGCTGGCTTTGCACTGTCACAGACAGGGTTTGCCAACCCCCTGAGCTCATGGCTGCAAACATGCAGACCCCTGTCGATACCAGCACGGGCCTCCAGGACTGGCAGCGCCAGATGTCGGGGGGGCGTCGGATGGCCAGTCCGTTCGCATCCCCCACCCAGGTAGAGGCCTGGGGGCCATCGGGCACCCCGAGGGAGGAGGAGGTGCTGTGGTCTGTCCCGGGTCCCCCTGTAGGGGAGGTCCCGGAACACCGCGACACCTCGGACTCCCCCCGTTCCGTCCCAGGTGCATCGGGTGGGCAACGGGCAGGACAGGCTGGCAGCTCGCCATCCCAGGCGCCCGGGCCGCAGCCTGGCCTATCTAGGCCAGGACGCCCCAGGAAACGGCCGCCAAAGGGATCCGGTGTCAGAGGGCAGGAATCACAGGAGTCCACCTCCAGTTCTGCTGTACCGTCTGGGGAACCACGTAGACGTAGTCATAGGGTCCGTAAGGCCAAACAATTAGACACTGAGTAAGTTGGCACGGGTGCAGGGCACAGATGAGATTTAGGGGCTAGGGCACGTGCATGAACATCCTTTCGTTATTAAAGTCAATGTTACACCTACAGAACCTGCCTTTGTGCTCTGTCCAAAGCATGTGGGGGTGTCATGTACGTTGAGCGCAAGTGTGTGTGTGAGGGGTGGTCTTACCTCAGCCCCAGGTGAGTCTGCCCCCTTCCCCCTGGACCGCCATCAACATCCCCCCAGGCAGAGGACGGGACCGTGCGCTGCAGTGTCACAGCCGCATGCAGGGATGGTCCGGGTGGATGGTGGTACTGTGGCCATGGGTCAGACATAGTCCAACGATGTGGAGCCAGGAGCTCACTGCAGGGCGGGTTGTCATCATCCTCCATGGCCTGCAATAGACACACGTCCACCGGCAACTGTGTGAGCCCGGCCGTTGTGCCGCAGGTGGATCAGCAATGGGGGGGTGGGGTGCATGCGGGTGGGGTGGGTGGGGTTGGGGAGGGGGTGAGGGTGCTGGTGGGTGGATGGGTGGGGGATGTGAGTGGTCGGCTGTTGCCATGGTGTGTGGTCTGTGGCCATACTACCCGATTCCCACGCCCATCTAGTCAGTGAAGCGGGCGGCTATCAGCCTGTACCGCGCCCGCTGGACCCAGCCGGTAACGGTGGACAGCCACCCGCCCGTGTCTAACCCGTCTGCCCTGAGCATTGCCCCCATCACCCTCATCTGGGGAGGACTGCGCCTCTTCCTGCTGCTCCTCCACTCCGCCCTCCTCTGCCTGCGGCACATCGCCTCTCTGCTGGGCTATATTGTGCAGGACGCAGCACACCACAATGATGCGGCCGACCCTATCTGACCGATACTGGAGGGCACCCCCAGAGAGGTCCAGGCACCTGAAACGCATCTTCAGCACGCCAAAGTACCTCTCTATCACTCCCCTTGTCGCTGCATGGGCATCATTGTAGCGGTTCTCCGCCTCATTGTGTGGCCTCCGTATAGGCGTCATCAGCCACGATCGCAATGGGTAGCCCCTGTCGCCCAGCAACCAGCCCCTCAGCCGGGAATGGCGTCCCTCGTACATGCCGGTGATGTATGACCGCGACAACACGTATGAGTCGTGTACACTGCCCGGGTAACGGGCGCAGACATGCAGGATCATCATGCGGTGGTCGCAGATCACCTGTATGTTCATCGAATAGGTCCCCTTCCTATTGGTGAACACGGCCCTGTTATCTGCAGGTGGCCGTACTGCGACGTGCATCCCATCAATCGCGCCCTGGACCATGGGGAACCCGGCCACGGCAGAGAAACCCACGGCCCGGGCATCTTGGCTGGCCCGGTCCACAGGGAGGCGGATGTAGCGGTGCGCCATGGCATATAGGGCGTCTGTCACTGCCCGGATGCACCGGTGCACCGATGTCTGCGATATGCCGGACAGGTCCCCACTCGGTGCCTGGAATGACCCCGTTGCATAAAAGTTCAGGGCCACCGTAACCTTGACGGACACGGGGAGAGGGTGTCCCCCGCCAGTGCCACGCGGTGACAGGTGCGCCAGCAGGTGGCAGATGTGTGCCACGGTTTCCCGGCTCATCCGGAGTCTCCTCCTGCATTCTCGGTCCGTGAGGTCCTGGTATGACTGCCGGGGCCGATACACACGGGGCGCCCTCGGGTGCCTCCGTTGCCGTGGGGCCGTGATGTCCTCCTCCCCCTCCTTGTCCTGTCGGTCAGGTGTCCCTCCAGCCTGGTCGGCTGCCGCCTGCCCCTCTGCGGCAGCCTGCGCCGCCTCTCTGGCACGCTCCTCCTCCTCATCCAGGGCAACATGGACATTAGCGGCTGCTGCCACGGCGGCCAACATCGCTGGCTGATCGGAAAACATGACGGCCTGGGGGGGGTTGGGGAACGACGGCATGTCATCATTGCCCATACCCCCTCCTCCCCCCAGCCAGGTGGCATGGACCGCATGGGTCCGACTGTTGGAGGCTGGCACCTGGCCAGGTGGACCAACTCACTTGCCCCCCCCCCGACGTCCCTCCCCGGCACAGACCCCGTCCCCCCATCCCCCTCCCCGGCACGGACCCCGTCCCCCCATCCCCCTCCCCGGCACGGACCCCATACCCTCCCCGGCACGGACCCCATCCCCCTCCCCGGCACGGACCCCATCCTCCCCCCCGGCACGGACCTCATCCCCCTCCCCGGCACTCACCCCCCCTCCCGGCACTCCCCCGGAGCCCAGCCCACTCTAACCACCCCCCCCCCCACCCCCCGCCGCACACACACACACACAAAACCCTACACACACCTCTTCCCCACACATTCAGACTGCGGCCACACCATCGTCTCTCAAGCGGCCAACCCCCCAGGCCGTCACCCACCTCCACGCTGGTCGGCATAAACCTTGAGCACTGGTTGACGCCGATTGAAAGGTGGTTTGATTTACGCCGACGTGACCCGTCATCACGTCGGTGGGACTTCGGCCCATCCGGACGGGAGGATATCGGCAGCCCCAAAATCCATTGCCTTGCGCCCACCCGTGCCATTCTCCGATGTGTGCAGCGCCATTGACGCCCCGCCGACTTTTCTCCCTTCGGAGATTTCGGCGGGTGGCAGGGGCAGAATTCACGGCGGCCAACGGCCATTCTCCGACCCGCTGGGGGGGTCGGAGAATCTCGCCCCAGGCTCCCAGATATTGCATATAATTCGCATCTCATTGTGTTATCAGCCCTCTTCGTGTGGTTCATATGTTTTGTAAGGTAGAAAACATACTGGCATGTTGTAAGGTGTGATAACCTGACTACAAAATGGTAGTCAAAATGCGTTAATCTTGAAGTTAAAGTTAACGTTCTTTAATATATAAAAATAACAAAGTTTATAATACAGTATGGACTCAAACCGTGAGCATCTAGTTAAACATCGAAATAACAGCAACAGAATGGAATTATAATAATCTTTATTAGTGTCACAAAAGACTTACATGAACACTGCAATGAAGTTACTGTGAAAAGCCCCTAGTCGCCACATTCCGGCACCTGTTCGGGTACACAGAGGGAGAATTCAGAATGTTCAAATTACCTAACAGCACGTCTTTCGGGACTTGTGGGAGGAAACCAGAGCATCCGGAGGAAACCCATGCAGACACGGGGAGAACATGCAGATTCCGCACAGACAGAATTTGGACTAATGACAGTTAAATACAAATATACACAGGTAACAACAACAACTAATGATGTCCCAGCACTTACTGATGACATCAGCAATGGATTTGAATAAGAAGATGCATAATAATAACACTCTATAATACTACTCCCTTAAATTGTAATCCCTTTTAAAGACAGAATTACAATGAAACTAATGTCTCAATTATATGTCAGTCTTTCAGGAGCTTTGCGACTATGCTGTGCTCTTCACAGTACCACTGGTGACTGTCAACTCTAGTGATGCAGGAATAGGTTGAGCAACTGTGCATGAGTATCCCTTCCCTGAAGTTATATCCACTTAAAGTCCTGGTAAAACAGGAAACACTTCTTGAAATTTCACAGCCGGATTTCCTTCTATTGTGTAACCTGGAACATTTGCTGTCCTTGAGTCATGGCTTGGATGAATATGATCTTGGTTCCTGCAAACAACTCTTCCATTGTTCAATTTCACTGCCAAAATGACTGGACTTTGGTGAAGAATAACTCCAGGTAGCCAGCGCTGGTTACTGCCAAAATTCCTGATATATATACAATCATTTGAG
Source organism: Scyliorhinus torazame (assembly GCF_047496885.1). Classification (NCBI taxonomy): domain Eukaryota; kingdom Metazoa; phylum Chordata; class Chondrichthyes; order Carcharhiniformes; family Scyliorhinidae; genus Scyliorhinus; species Scyliorhinus torazame. The sequence goes on from NC_092715.1 coordinate 79,522,899, forward strand.
TTAAAACATCTCTCCTTAGCATGATAATCATGCCTCATCGTCTGCTTTTTTTGTCTCCTTGCCACTTTTGCTTTGGCGTCTGGATGTAGCAGATCCAGGTGAGACTTTGGTCTTCTATCCATCAATAATTCAAGCTGGTGATAATCTCATAGTTGTCTGTGGTGTGATACGATATTGAAATAAGAACCGAGAGAGCTTGATCCCTAAGTATAGTTAGGGGAGCACGGTAGCATTGTGGACAGCACAATTGCTTCACAGCGCCAGGGTCCCAGGTTCGATTCTGGCTTGGGTCTCTGTCTGTGCGGAGTCTGCACATCCTCCCCGTGTGTGCGTAGGTTTCCTCCGGGTGCTCCGGTTTCCTCCCACAGTCCAAAGATGTGCAGGTTAGGTGGATTGGCCATGGTAAATTGCCCTTAGTGTCCAAAATTGCCCTTAGTGTTGGGTGGGGTTTACTGGGTTATGGGGATAGGGTGGAGGTGTTGACCTTGGGAAGGGTGCTCTTTCCAAGAGCCGGAGAAGACTCGATGGGCCGAATGGCCTCCTTCTGCACTGTAAATTCTATGAAAAACAAGTATCACCTGCCACCCTCTTCAATTCTTCCTTCAATGTCTGAACAGCTCACTCTGCCGAACCATTTGAAGCTGGATGAAAAGGCTCGGTATGCAAATGGCATATTCCTTTGCACAAACTCTTGGAACAACTCGCTCATAAATGTTGGACCATTATGTAGCATGGTGGCACAGTGGTTAACACTGCTGCCTCACAGCGCCAGGGACTCAGGTTCCATTCCAGCCTTGGGTGACTGTTTATGTGGAGTTTGCACTCCACATGTATGTGTGGGTTTCCTCCGGGTGCCCCGGTTTCAAAGAACAAAGAACAAACAACAGCACAGGAACAGGCCCTTCAGCCCTCCAAGCCCGTGCCGACCGTGCTGCCCATCTAAACTAAAATCTTCTACACTTCCTGGGTCCATATCTCTCTATTCCCATCCTATTCATGTATTTGCCAAGATGCCCCTTAAATGTCACTATCGTCCCTGCTTCCATCACCTCCTCCGTCAGCAAGTTACAGCCACCCACTACCCTCTGTGTAAAAAACGTACCTCGTACATCTCTTAACCTTGCCCCACGCACCTTAAACCTATGCCCCCTAGTAATTGACCCCTCTACCCTGGGGAAAAGCCTCTGACTATCCACTCTGTCTATGCCCCTCATAATTTTGTAGACCTCTATCAGATCACCCCTCAACCTCCTTCGTTCCAGTGTGAACAAACCGAGTTTATTCAACCGCTCCTCATAGCTAATGCCCTCCATACCAGGCAACATCCTGGTAAATCTCTTCTGCACCTTCTCTAAAGCCTCCACATCCTTCTGGTAGTGTGGCGACCAGAATTAAACACTATACTCCAAGTGTGGCCTAACTAAGGTTCTGTGCAGCTGCAACATGACTTGCCAATTCTCAATGCCCCGGCCAATGAAGGCAAGCAGGCCGTATGCCTTCTTGACTACCTTCTCCACCTATGTTGCCCCTTTCAGTGACCTGTGTACCTGTACACCTAGATCTCTCTGACTTTCAATACTCTTGAAGGTTCTACCATTCACTGTATATTCCCTACCTGCATTAGACCTTCCAAAATGCATTACCTCACATTTGTCTGGATTAAACTCAATCTGCCATCTCTCCTCCCAAATCTTCAAATGATCTAAATCCTGCTATATCCTCTGACAGTCCTCATCGCTATCCGTAATTCCACCAACCTTTGTGTCATCTGCAAACTTACTAATCAGACCAGTTACTTTTGCCGCCAAATCATTTATATAGACGACAAACAGCAAAGGTCCCTGCACTGATCCCTGCGGAACGCCACTAGTCACAGCCCTCCAATTAGAAAAGCACCCTTCTATTGCTACTCTCTGCCTTCTATGACCTAGCCAGTTCTGTATCCACCTTGCCAGCTCACCCCTGATCCCGTGTGACTTCACCTTTTGTACCAGTCTACCATGAGGGGCCTTGTCAAAGGCCTTACTGAAGTCCATATAGACAACATCCACTGTCCTACCTGCATCAATCATCTTTGTGACCTCCTCGAAAAACTCTATCAAGTTAGTGAGACACGACCTCCCCCGACCTCCCCTTCACAAAACCATGCTGCCTCTCTCTAATACGTCCATTTGCTTCCAAATGGGAGTAGATCCTGTCTCGAAGAATTCTCTCCAGTAATTGCCCTACCACTGACGTAAGGCTCACCGACCTGTAGTTCCCTGGATTATCCTTGCTACCCTTCTTAAACAGAGGAACAACATTGGCTATTCTCCAGTCCTCCGGGACATCACCTGAAGACAGTGAGGATCCAAAGATTTCTGTCAAGGCCTCAGCAATTTCCTCTCTAGCCTCCTTCAGTATTCTGGGGTAGATCCCATCCGGCCCTGGGGACTTATCTACCTTAATATTTTTCAAGACATCCAACACCTCGTCTTTTTGGATCTCAATGTGACCCAGGCTATCTACACACCCTTCTCCAGACTCAACATCCACCAATTCCTTCTCTTTGGTGAATACTGATGCAAAGTATTCATTTAGTACCTCGCCTATTTCCTCTGGCTCCACTCATAGATTCCCTTGCCTATCCTTCAGTGGGCCAAACCTTTCCCTGGCTACCCTCTTGCTTTTTACATATGTTTAAAAAGCCTTGGGATTTTCCTTAACCCTATTTGCCAATGACTTTTCGTGACCTCTTCTAGCCCTCCTGACTCCTTGCTTAAGTTCCTTCCTACTTTCCTTATATTCCACACAGGCTTCGTCTGTTCCCAGCCTTCTAGCCCTGACAAATGCCTCCTCGGATGGTGATGTCTAGCACGAGGGGACATAGCTTTAAATTGAGGGGAGATAGATATAAGACAGATGTCAGAGGTAGGTTCTTTACTCAGAGAGCAGTAAGGGCGTGGAATGCCCTGCCTGCAACAGTAGTGGACTCACCAACACTAAGGACATTCAAATGGTCATTGGATAGACATATGGACGATAAGGGAATAGTGTTGATGGGCTTTAGAGTGGTTTCACAGGTCGGCGCAACATCGAGGGCCGAAGGGCCTGTACTGCGCTGTAATGTTCTATGTTCTATGTTTTTCTTTTTGATGAGGTCTACAATAGCCTCCCACAGTCCAAAGATGTGCATTGGCCATGCTAAATTGCCCCTTAGTGTCCAACAGTTAGGTGCGGTTACTGGGTTACAGGGATGGGTTGGGGGTGTGGGCCTGGCTGGGGTGCTGTTTTGGAGGATCGGTGCAGACGTGATGGGCTGAATGGCCTCCTTCTGCATTGTAGGGATTATCAGAAATATGAGAATCCATAATATGGTAAGCCAAGAGTTGCAAAGACTTGGCTTAGCTTCAATATGGTACTGGGAGCTATAATGCTATTCATGATATATACTTCTAACCACTTGAATGTGCATGCACAATAACTAAAAGCATGTGGTGCATGAAAGGACCTGAAATTCCCGACATGAATTCTCGACTAAACATGATCAGGCCATTCCCAAGGATGTAATGGTGCTAGTGGTTCCATCTTCTGGTTAGATTGCCATGCAGAACAGGATTTCACTTTGTGCTCCAAATCCTGGTCCATATTAGACCACCAAATGTACAACCTGGCTAGACTCTTCATTTGAGAGGCAGCTGGATGAGCCTCATGATTTTCATTCATTACTTGCGAACAACCAGGAGGTGGAAGAACCACTCTCGATCCCTACAGTATGCAACCACCCTGCACAGTTAACTCATCTCTGTGCCACACATAAGGCTCCAACCCACCATCTTCTATGATAGAAACATAGCAACACGCAACAGAAACCTTTTAACTTGTGACAGAATAGGATCTATTTCCATTCGCTGCTTAATTTATTTGGCACTCACTGATGATTGTGCAAGTCTCTCTCGTAAGTAAATCGTCTCTGGAGGGGTTGGGTTGGCAAGTCCAGTGAAGGGAGACGACTTAACCCGTCCACATTAGCATTGTCCTTCTCTGCCCTTTCCATGATAGTTTATCAAACCTACAGATGACCTGAGCTCGGCCACATTCCTGAGCTCCGGAGCTTCCTTAATCGCTCAAACTTTCCCTTCCACGGGAGATAAGCCTTGTGCAATGACTCTGTGGCCTAGATACTCCACACTCAGTGCCTGAAAAATACACTTGCTCTGCTTCACAGTCGCACCTCTGAAAACCTTTCTAAAACTTGATCGTGGTTGCTGAGCTCCTCCTCCTCAGTCTCACCAAAATTTAAATGGCATCTAAGTAGACTGCAACATGAGGAATGCCATGTAACAGGTTGTCAATTTTCCTTTGGAAGATTTTCAGACTTGAGGATATGCCAAAAGCCAAATGATTATACTTGAACAACGCTTTATGCATGTTGATGATCATGTACTGCTTTGAATCTTCCTCTGCAAGAGTTTTAGATAGGCCTGGCTCATATCCAGTTTTGAAAATGCCTTGCCTCTTGCAAGGGTTGAAAACAGAACTTCAACCCTTGGCAATGGATAAATGTCCAGCTTGGAACCCTGATTAATGGTAAGTTTGTAATCCTCACATATGCGGACAGTACCATCACTTTTAAGAACAGGAACAATTGGAGCTGCCCAACGTGAAAACTGAAAGTGCTCGATGAATCCTATCCTTTGCAGCCACTCCAATTCCTCCTCAACTTTGCCTTTCATAGTATAGGGCACTCTTCTCCGTTTGAAAAAATGAGGAGTGGTCTGAGCATCTACGAACAATTTAACTGTAGTGCCCTGCAATATACCTACTTGTCTTCAAAAACCTCAGGATATTTCTGAATGACATAGAACCTTGTATAGAACCTTGGTAAGGCCGAACTTGGAATATTGTGAAATATTCTGGTCGCCACACTACCAGAAGGATGTAGAGGCTTTGAAGAGGGTGCAGAGGAGGATTACCAGGATGTTGCCTGGTCTGGAGGATGTTAGCTATGTGGAGAGGCTGAAGAGACTCGGACTGTTTTCATTAGAAAGACAGAGGCTGAGGGATGACCTGATAGAGGTCTACAAGATTATGAGGGGCATGGATAAAATGGATGGGCAGGCACTCTTTCCGAGTGTGGAGGGGTCAGTCACCAGGGGCACAGGTTTAAGGTCTGTGTGGCAAAGTTTAGAAGAGATGAGCGAGGCATGTCTTTTACGCAGAGGGTGGTGAGTGCCTGGAACGCGTTGCCAGGGGAGATTGTGGAAACAGATACATTAATGGTGTTCAAAAGGCATCCTGACAAACACATGGATAGGATGGGTATAGAGGGAAACGGCACAAGGAAGTGCTGAGGGTTTTGGCAAAGGTTGGTATCATGACCGGTACAGGATTGGAGGGCTGAAGGGCCTGTTCCTGTGCTGTATTGTTCTTTGTTCTTTGACATCCTCTGTCCCTATGTTGTGCTTCATCTCACCCCAATTCAACTGAATTTTCACACGCAAGTAGAGTAGGCCCATTCACTTTTGCCACCTGGAGCTGTGCTCTTGCTTCTTGGCTGTTGTATGCAATATCTAGTTCTAACACTCCAAGCAATGGTATAGTCTTGCCGATCAGCAGACAAAGGTTGATTCCTGACTGAGTAAGGGCTGTGCTTAGAGTCCCAAATTTTCCTGAAGGTCTCCTCTCTGATTATGGAAGCAGAGGTTCCTGTGTCCACCTCCACCTTGATTTTCTGCCCATCAACCTCCATTGTAGTATAAATAGGCACTGCACGCCCATCATTGCCTGATCTGAGCTTTCCAAGCAATGCGCCATCGACTGAGGCTTCCTTGCATTTGAAGCTCCCTGCTCTGCTTTCAACTTCTCTTCGCACCCCAACACTTTTTTGCTCAATGCCCCTTCTTGTTGCACCGATGACAAACAGCATCCATAAACTTATAATGAATCGCACACTTATAGCGTGACCCTCCACACCTAAAACACTCCACTACCTTCACCTTTTTACTTGCAGCTTCTTTTTCGACTTGATGCAGTGCACCTGCCTGCATGCCACCAATGGCCTTCTGAATATCATTTGTATTATTGGTAGCCATTTCCATGTCCTGGGAAATTTCTAGTGCTTTTTCAATGTAATTGCGGCTTCTCCCAGCAAATGCCGCTGAATGCTATCCTCGTTAATGCCACAAACTAGTCTGTCCCGAAGCATATCTTCCAAAACTGCCCCAAATTCCTATGTTTGAGAGCTGGTGCAATTCAGCAACAAAGTTGGTTCAGACTGTCCCAATTTCTGAAAATGATTATGGAATTTGAAACGTTGTACAATTACTGAGGGCTGAGGACTGTGGTGATTCTGAATGAGTACAACTAAATCCGCAAATGAAATGTCCCCTGCTTTCTGTGTGTAGCTAAATTTCTGGCTAGGTTCTTCACCCCACACGCACTCAGTAGAATTGAATGCTTTCTAGCCTCGTCTGTGATCCCATTTTCGAAGAAGAAGTTTTCCAACCTTTCCACATATTCATTCCAGTTCTCATTCTATTCCACAAACTCACTGATAGACCCAAACATAGCCATGGTACTGCTCACTTGTCTTGCATCAGTAAACTTAGCAAAACCTTGCATTGAGCGTGCTGAAACTCAAATGTTTTTATTCTCGGCGCCGTAAAGATACATCTTGACCACAAAAAGGTAGTCGAAATGTGTTCATCTTAAAGTTAAAATTAATATTCTTTAATATTTAAAAATAACAATGTTTAAAATACAGTCTGGACTCAAAGACGGAACAGTTAGTTTGACATCGAAATAACAGTAACAGAATAGAATTAGAACTAATGGCACTTAAATATGATCATAAACAGGTAACAACAACTAATGACATTACAGCACTTACTGATAACATCAGCAAGGGGTTTAAAAAGAAGTTGCATAATAATAACACTATATAACATAAGGAAAATAATTCTAATAACGACACTTGGAAAACATGTTGCTGATAGTAGTATACCATTTGAAAATACCATGCCATGTGAATATGTAGTTGCAAAACATTGATATGAGAGAAACATTGGATCATTATGTCTTAACCTGAACTGTTTGATTGGCAGTAGAGTTCTGTGCAATCTTTCATTGCAGAGTACTTCAAACCTACAGTACATTCTACCATCTAAGGACAGCATATTGCAGCTTGTTAGCTACTTTTATTTAGTGTTGACTTCAGGAAATTGGATTTGTTGACAAGGATATCTATGAAACAGTGATAGTACATTCTTCAATTACATGCACTACATTAGTTGGGAAATGATCTAACAGGCATTTCAATTTCTAGCTGTGTTCTTGTGTTATCTGCCAGTCACTGTTCATTTGTTCTAGGCTTTCTTCATTTACACTTTTCCATGAACCACCCACACTACTCGATTCATGATGAATCTCAGTAAAGCACTTCATCAAGGTTCACAGTCACTGAACATAGAAAAATATGTGCCAGGAGTTGCTTCACTTTGATAGTTCCCTTTGATTTGTTCCATGCACGCACCCCGTGATCTGTCACACAACTATCTTTCTGCATTACTGGATTTCCTGTTACTTACAAAGGAGCTTCTCACGATGTTTATTTTTCTTGTGTTGTAATGCACATTATTCTGTTTGCATCTAAAGTTTTATTTTCCAATAACCATCCTATGAGTTTCCTCGTGCCTGCTCCAAGTAACGGGACAAATTCTAGAACAAAAGGTAATGGTAGTCTTTATGCACAGTTAGAATTTCTATCTTTATGCTAATTAAAATTGTGACTAGCTGCTACTTCATTAAGCTATATTCCATTCGGAATAGGATGTCTGACTGATTATCATCATTTTGCTCATACTGCCTGGCTCAAAGCTCCTGAAGTTGTCCAGTTCAGTACCTGATTTTGCTTCTTACTAGGCAGCCGAGAGAGCATCTCAGGTGTGGGCCACCTGAATGCTCTAATGAAATAATGCTATGGTGGAACTGCCTCCTGAGGGATCTAATATGGCACAAAAACTCCCAGAAGCTCAATGGTACACATTAATGATATTATATATGTGATGAGCTTTTAGGTTTTAATCAGGCACTTGCCTCTTGCAGACTGAGCCCAAGGCTGCTTGCTCATGCAATCACTTCAAAGCCTAGTTCAGTGGAACCTCTTAAAGCTTGCCTAATTGTTTTTTTTAAGATGTCAGAGTGTATTATTTCACTATTTCTCCCCAATAATTAGCAGATGCTACACATTTGAAACATTGGATACTATCCTTGATGATCCATGAGTGAAACTTGACAGTTCTGGTCTGGCTATAATGCAATCTTGCCATAATGCAATGTATGAAACTCCACTGTACCAAAATGCATTTTAACAATCTGAGTATAATTAGTGTTGTTTCGTGCCACAGATATTGCAATGAGCTTTTCCATGAACACCCATGTAACATTTTCAAAATATAAGCTGCAAAAATTCTTTCCACAAATAAAGGGTAACTAGATATATTTCTAACTGGTGTGGTGGGACAGTGGGTGAGTGTTCCTGCCTCTGAGGCACAATCTCCTGGTTTGACTCCCACTCTAGGTCTTGATGGCACGGAAACTCTGTTCATAATGTGGCCAAACAGGTTGATTATCAGGTTGAAATCCTTCCAATATACCAATAGTAGGGGGAAGAGTGGGAGAGACTCCTTGTCAGCCATGTCTCATGCAGAATTGCATCCCTCATATAGCCTCTTGCAACCTGTTCCAAGAAAACCTAGCCATGGAAACTGACATAAAGCACGTGTTCTATCTGCCTTATCTGCCACTCGGCATGGGAGAGAATAAAGGAAGGAAAATACATTTATATAATTTCATGAGCTGTCCTTCAATTCAAAGTCGTGAATTTCTGCCTTGTGTATTCATGCTGTGAATTTTATAAATTTGAGAGGCAGAACTTTGGGCACATGGACAAGGTGTCCATCATGGCAGTGGGATCAAGGATCCAGGATTCGCTTCCTCTTCTTTCCACCTCTGCCATCGCTCTGCCTCATCATTAAGACATTGAGCCTCAATGCGTGATGTAGCTTAATGGACAAGTGGACAACCTGTTGTCATTCTGACCGATTGATAGCAAGCTCTAGCCAGTCAGTAAGGTGAATGCGACTTCACTTCAAGTACTGTTGAGTGTCTTCAAAGCATTTGTTTTGGCCAGGCATGCACAGTGGTCAGTTCATCAAAATTAATTTTGCTGGGGTTTTACTTGGATGCTTTGGACCTGGCTTCAAGTAGGACATTAGAGTTTGACGGTCCTCCTATTGGACCTGGAGGGGTTAGTGGAGACATTGCTGATGGACTTTCGCGAGCACTCTGGGTCGTTAATGCGTCCAAAGATGTGCAGGTTAAGTAGATGTTAAACTGCGCCTTAGTTTCCAAAGATGTGTAAATTAGGTGGGGTTAATCTGGTGTTGGATCTTCTTGTCAATGGTGACCTTTTGAGAGAGGAGATGCTAATATATGTGGAGTGCTCAATATATCCCAGACTGTCTTCTTCAAAATATACTGAAGGTGGAATATTTGGTTGACCAGGTGTGGGTTGATATATAGGTTTCGTTTTGGCAATGTTCAAGGACAAACCAAGTTTCTTGTATGAAGAATTGAAGAGGTCAAGAGTGGCTTGCAAATCTGGTGCAGAGTGGGCCACAAACTGTAGATCACGTATGTCTACAGTGATCAGTTTAATTTTGACACAAAGGCAACCAAGTTTGAGTTTTCCATCTGGGTGGTATTTCATATTGACACTAGAGGACAGTCGATCTTTGATGAGGTGATAAGCCATTCTCAGGTAGATTACAGATAGTATGGAGGCTATCACAGTCTTCCTTGACCCCAGTCTGGATTTGGAAAGTGGCTGTTTCAGATCTCCTACTCAAGACATATCATCATGAAGTAATTGCTGGATTGTGATGACGTTTCTTGAACATCTAAATTGTTGGAGCACTATCCTCAGAGTGTCATGACTTAGAACCAAATTGTTTGGTCAAGTCAATGAACACAATCAAGAGTTCCTGGTGTTCTCAAAATGTTTTTTGGATTCTTAAAATTATTTCACAGTATGTGGGCATCACTTGCTCTGCCAGCATTCATTGCTTATGAGCCACCTTCTTGAACTGCTGCAGTCCATGTAGGTTTTGATACACCCAGAATGCTGTTCGGAACGGAGTCCAGGATTTTGATAAAACACCAATGAAGGAACAGTGATATAGTTCCAAGTCAGGATGGTGTGTGACTGAGAGGGAAAGTTGCAGGTGGTGTCCTTCAAGATAGGAGAGGTCACGGGTTTGGAAAGTGCTGTTGAAGGAGCCTAGGTTTTTTCTGCAGTGCATAGATAATACACACTACCGCCACAGTGCATTAGTGACGGAGGGAGTGAATGTTTGGTGGATGGAGGTGGTGGATGGGGTAAATGTTGAAGGTGGAGGTGGGGTGCCAATTAAGTGGGCTGCATCCTGCATGGTGTTAAGCTTCTTGAATGTTGTCGGAACTATACTCATCCAGGCAAGTATTCCTTAACTTGTGCCTTGCAGATAAATGGTGGACTGTCTGGCAACCGTGCTGGAGGTGCCGAAGGAAGACCTGCAGCCACACTCTGTTTCTGGGAGGATTTCATCAGCCACTAGAAGCAGGCAATTGAGGAGGACATATGTCAGCAGCTTTCCAGCTATGGACAAGAGGATGGTTTCCACAGAATGATTTGTATCTTTCCTGAAGATAGCTACAATAGTTACATTCCTGGTACATTTACAGGGGTTGCCTCCCCCAGAACCTGACTGATTTTTAAAAAGGCCACCCATTATCAATAAGATGCTGTAGGAGCAGGTGGCCTTTACAAGCTGAGGATTGGGCTTCCCCTCCTCAGTGGAAGGAAGTACGAAGTACGATCTTCGGGAGCTGTCATGGACACAAGAGACTGGGCCTTTTGGGCACCCTGGGTGGGGGATGGACGGGGGGGGGGGGGGGGGGGGGGTGGGGGGGGGGTGGAGAAGGGGGGTATGAGACAAGCACTGTTTGGTGGAGGTGTAATGTGGAGACCAGGTGGGGAGGCACATCGTGGGGTACTATCCTAGGGGGGTACCCTGAATGCACATGGGGAACTCCCCGAAGGATGGACCCTCCACCCTTCTATCCCACCTTTTCACCAACCTGGGTGAACAATTGGCCCAGTCACACCCACCTCCTCCTGTCCAGCGTATGATGGAGGTGGAAGCAGAATGAGGGCCTTATGTGGGCAATAATTGGTCACTGAAGAACTTATTAGACCTAAGGACTGGTGGGTTAGCGGTGTCTTACCCACCCGCTGTATTATGAGGACTAGGTTGAGGGTGGGCGAGAAGAGGGTGGGCTATGCACTTAACATAATTTACAGGCCCCCCCTCATTGAAAACATGCCCGGCAGGTTCCATACTATTTCCTCCCAAAAAGATAAATGCATTGTGTCTGATGTGAGCTGGGACTCAGTCTGTGTTGTTTTTCATTTGTTTGATTACAGAGAAACATACAGTGAAAATAGAAGCAGGAGGAGGCCATTTGTCCCTTCGAACCATTCATTATGATCATGACTGATCATCAAGTTCAATACCATAATCCTGCCTTCCCCCTCCCCCCCCATATCCCTTGACCCTAGCCCCAAGAGCTTTATCCAATATCTGATTGTTTGATGTAGTTCTCCCATTGATGGTAGTTGATAGAAACCTACTTTTCCTTTAGGTAATAAAGGTTTAAGGGAAGAAATGATTTAGTGACCTTGGATGGGATTCTCCAACCCCCCGCTGGGTCGGAGAATCGCCAGGGGGCGGTGTGAATCTCGCCCCCGCCAGCTGCCAAATTCTCCGGCGCCGGGGATTTGGTGGGGGCTGGCAGCGCCCCCCCCGCGATTCTCCGGCCCGCGATGGGCCGAGCGGTCGCCCGTTTTCGGCCGGTCCCGCTGGCATGAATCGGCTGGTTGCCGAATTCTCCGGCACCGGATAAATGGTGGGGGTGGGAATCGTGCCGTGCTGGTAGGCGCCCCCCTTCCCCGACAATTCTCCGGCCCACGATGGGCCGAAGTCCCGCTGCTGTCATGCCTGTCCTGCCGACAAGAATCAAACCACCTCTCTTATCAGCGGGACTAGGCGGCGCGGGCGGACTCCGGGGTCCTGGGGGGGAGGAGCACGCGGGGCGATCTGGCCCTGGGGGGTGCCCCCACGGTGGCCTGGCCCGCAAACGGGGCCCACCGATCCGCGGGCAGGCCTGTGCCTTGGAGGCATTCTTTTCCCTCCACCTCAGCCACTGCCTCTGCTATGGCCGACGCATAAGAGACACACACCCCTCCGCATGCGCGGGGATGATGTCAGCGGCCGCTGACGCTCCCGCGCATGCGCAGACTTCCGCTGTACGGCGAAGTCCTTTCGGCCCCGGCTGGCATGGCGCCAAAGGCCTTCCACGCCAGCCGGTGGAGCGGAAACCACTCCGACACGGGCCTAGCCCCTCACGGTGAGTGCTTGGCCCCTAATGTTGCGGAGAAATCCGCACCTTTTGGGCGCCCGATGCCGGGGTGGTTCACGCCACTCCATCCCACCGGGACCCCCCACCCCGCCGAGTAGGGAAGAATCCCGGTCCTGATAAGGAAGTCAGTTTTCAAACTGACTATCCACGTTGCAGAATAGACTCATTGTTATCATTACTGGGCAAACATCCCAGTTCTAGAAAACGTGGTGGGAAACTGGTGGTTCAATCACTCCATATTATGGAAACATAGAGAAATTCTCCCATGCCACATTATCTCTTAAAACTTGATAGACAGATATTTTAGTCAATTAGATGAATTATTATTATTTTAACCCAATCACAGTCAGAAAGGGGACAGAGCCTCAAAAGATAATGATTTCCTGAAGAGACCGGGAGAAAATGTTTGCTCTCCATCTCTGAATTCATCTTTAACCTAACCTTTGAAACCTATTCTCACTTTGCTTTGCAAACAGCTATTTCCTTTTGTTTCATTTTTGTATTGTGCATTTTGATCTGAAGAAATTACCATGAACTGAATTGTATTTTGAATTCAACGTGACCATCTGCATTTGCGTTGGACAAACAACTTTCTAGATTCTGTATTTGCATAAAATTTGACTTGATCGGTAGACTTTAAAACTGACATAAATAAAGCTATACTTGACTTCACCCAAGAAGCTCAGTCTTGTGTTCTGTAGACTAATATATAGTGCGGCGACACATAAATATATTAACAAAGTACAGATCCATCAGTAGTCAACCCATGGATTCTACACATGGTACTGGGGGATAGCCTGGAGTGCATCAGCTGCCGCTGTGGATTCAGCTTTGAGGAGTTGTTCAAAATGCCCTTTATATTGTTGATGGATGGCATGGTCATCCTGAAGAGGAGAAACACCACCGTGCGAATTAAGAGGATTTGACCTTGGTCTGTAGATGGCCCTGCTGGCTTCAACAAAGCTTTATATTCCATGATAATCAGCATATTGTTGGATTTTTTATACTTTCTCTGTCCACCAAATGTTCCTTATCTTCCAGAATTGTTTTTGCTAGTCTACCTCAAGCTGTTCGATTTCTGCTTTTTGACTTGGGAATTTGGGTTGTTCTGCAAGGAAATGAAGGGTGCTTGGTTTTGTTCCAGCAGGTCACATATTTGAGCTTCATTTTTCTCAAAACAATCCAGGTGGCAATGATGCTCAAACCCAATGGTCTCGACACAGAGTTCAGTGAGCAGACTTTATTTGGTTCCGCTGTTCTGGAATTGAGTTGAATGTGTGATGTTTTTCAAGATTGAGCTGTTTTTGGGATTGCTCTCTGCGGTTAGCTGTTTTAAGAGTCAGATATTAATCTTCTTACTCTTGGACCCTTGGGCCTGCGATGCCTTGGTGCTGGGCGGATCTTGATCACTAATTTAACTAGCAGGCATCATTCCTCTACATGAGTCGAGTGCTGCCGATATCACTTGGACCTTTGACCCAAATAGTGACATAATCCTGGAGATTCCAATGATTTGATCGGGGATACCCCCATGAGGTTTTGATTTTGTCCCTCTGGGGAAGCTGGTGTTAATTATAATGAGGCATTGCTGAGCACACTATGTTAGCAGGCAGCTGCCTTTTGCATAGGCTTTTCCAATTGCATTTTTTCCAATGACTCCATTCCGTACGGAGTCACAGCCAGGCCTGGCATTCCCAAGCAGAATGATTTTTTTCTTCTTTTGGGATGGCTGTGAGGATTTCATCAACGTTGGAACATAATTTTCCTTAACATCTTCATTGGAGTTTATAGCAGACCATTTGCGCTGATGACAGTGGCACATTAATTATGGCTGAGCTGAGGTGAAGTGTCACAAGTCTTTCATTGACATGATGTGTGAGTTCTGGATGTGCATCTAAGATCCTAGTCCGGATTGCAAAACCAACTCCATGGATCAGAGGATCACCGTCAATCTTTCCATTCCAGTAGAAGGCGTATCCCCCGGCTTATTCCTTCAGCTACCCCTCCCCAGGAAGGTGGGCCTTATTGAGGGCTGTAATGTCAATTTGGAGACTGGATATCTCATCTGACAAGATTGTAGTTCTTCTTTCTGAACAGTCATTCATGAGATTACCCATGAGTGTTCTAACAGTTCAAGTTACAAAATTAATATTTTTCTTTTCATGACCACCAAGATTGTGATCCCACTGGTTGTGGTCCCCAGCTAAGAGAACGTGGGACAGTTTATTTATTAAGTACCTTTTCTCGCTCCCTCCTCTTTTGGGATGGGCCGACAGTATCCTGATGAGGAATAGTCGGTCACAGATGCTGCTGCCCAAGGACCCCTCTGTATCAGCCCGTGTCCAAGAACCTTCATGCATCTGCCAAAGTGCAGATTTTTGATTAGGGACTCGCAGATTCACAACCTGTCCCCATTTCCAATTCTCTGAATAACAGGTAAGCTCTTTCTTTCTTTTTCTTTTCTTATCTAGAGGGGATAGCAGGGAAGTTAGTGCAATGTTCCTCCCGCAGAATGTTTGAGGTGAGGGACGCCGTCAGTGTCCCTGCTGACTTCATCTGTGGGAAGTGCTTGATAAGTATGTACCTGTCAGGCAGGGAGGAAGTGGTCGAGCAAGGGAACCGTGGTTTACTAAGGCAGTCGAAACACTTGTCAAGAGGAAGAAGGAGGCTTATGTAAAGATGAGACATGAAGGTTCAGTTAGGGTGCTCGAGAGTTACAAGTTAGCTAGGAAGGACCTAAAGAGAGAGCTAAGAAGTGCCAGGAGGGGACATGAGAAGTCTTTGGCAGGTAGGATCAAGGATAACTCTAAAGCTTTCTATAATATGGCAGGAATAAAAGGATGACTAGGGTAAGAGTAGGGCCAGTCAAGGACAGTAGTGGGAAGTTGTGCGTGGAGTCTGAGGAGATAGGAGAGGTGCTAAATGTATATATTTCATCAGCATTCATACAGGGAAAAGACAATGTTGTCGAGGAGAATACTGAGATTCAGGCTACTAGACTAGAAGGGCTTGAAGTTCATAAGGAGGAGTGGTTAGCAATTCTGGAAAGTGTGAAAATAGATAAGTCCCCTGGGCTGGATGGGATTTTCCTAGGGTTCTCTGGGAAGCTAGGGAGGAGATTGCTGAGCCTTTGGCTTTGATCTTTAAGTCATCTTTGGCTACAGGAATAGTGCCAGAAGACTGGAGGATAGCTAATGTTGTCCCTTGTTCAAGAAGGGGAGTAGAGACAACCCCGGTAACTATAGACCAGAGAGTCTTACTTCAGTTGTGGGCAAAATCTTGGAAAGGTTTAAAAGAGATAGGATGTATAATCATCTGGAAAGGAGTAATTTGATTAGAGATAGTCAACACGGTTTTGTGAAGGGTAGGGCGTGTCTCACAAACCTTATTGAGTTCTTTGAGAAGGTGACCAAACAGGTGGGTGAGGGTAAAGCAGTTGATGTGGTGTATATGGATTTCAGTAAAGCGTTTGATAAGGTTCCCCATGGTAGGCTACTGCAGAAAATACGGAGGCATGGGATTCAGGGTGATTTAGCAGTTTGGATGAGAAATTGGCTAGCTGGAAGAAGACAAAGGGTGGTGGTTGATGGGAAATGTTCAGACTGGAGTCCAGTTACTAGTGGTGTACCACAAGGATCTGTTTTGGGGCCACTGCTGTTTGTCATTTTTATAAATGACCTGGAGGAGGGCGTAGAAGGATGAATGAGTAAATTTGCAGATGACGCTAAAGTCAGTGGAGTTGTAGACAGTGCGGAAGGATATTACAAGTTACAGAGGGATATAGATAAGCTGCAGTGCTGGGCTGAGAGGTGGCAAATGGAGTTTAGTGCAGAAAAGTGTGAGGTGATTCATTTTGGAAGGAATAACAGGAAGACAGAGTACTGGGCTAATGGTAAGATTCTTGGTAGTGTGGATGAGCAGAGATCTCGGTGACCATGTACATAAATCCCTGAAAGTTCCACCCAGGTTGAAAGGGTTGTTAAGAAGGCGTACGGTGTGTTAGCTATTATTGGTAGAGGGATTGAGTTTCGGAGCCATGAGGTCATGTTGCAGCTGTACAAAACTCTGGTGCGGCCGCATTTGGAGTATTGTGTGCAATTCTGGTCGCCGCATTATAGGAAGGATGTGGAAGCATTGGAAAGGGAGCAGAGGAGATTTACCAGAATGTTGCCTGGTATGGGGGGAAGATCTTATGAGGAAAGGCTGAGGGACTTGAGGCTGTTTTCGTTAGAGAGAAGAAGGTTAAGAGGTGACTTAATTGAGGCATACAAGATGATCAGAGGATTAAATAGGGTGGACAGTGAGAGCCTTTTTCCTCGGATGGTGATGTCTAGCACGAGGGGACATAGCTTTAAATTGAGGGGAGATAGATATAGGACAGATGTCAGAGGTAGGTTCTTTACTCAGACAGTAGTAAGGGCGTGGAATGCCCTGCCTGCATCAGTAGTGGACTCGCCAACACTAAGGGCATTCAAATGGTCATTGGATAGACATATGGACGATAAGGGAATAGTGTAGATGGGCGTTAGAGTGGTTTCACAGGTCGGTGCAAAAGCGAGGGCCGAAGGGCCTGTACTGCGCTGTAATGTTCTATGTTCTATGTTCCATCTCCCCAGGATTGGGTAGATGGATGCTGGTAAAGTCCTGGCTGGTAAAGAATGACATTGGGGCAGTATCAATGTTCACACAATTTCGTCAAATTGGTCGTCAGATTTCAGTGACATGTCGAATCACCATGACTGGGATCATCTTGCTGCTGTGATGATCTTCTGCCTTTGTGGCTTGTGAGACGCATACTGGATTCTCCTACTCACACGGGTACCACCGGCCCCCTCGATTCTTAGGCCTCCCCAGGGAGGTTGTAGCCGGGCGTCAATCAGTGTTAGTCCACACAAAAGTGGACCAGGCAGAACAGCACCCGGGGGCTCTCCCGGGCCATGGGAGACCCTCGGTGGTCAGGGTCAGTGCAGGATGGCCTCCTGGCCCTGCCCTGGAACATGGGCCAGGGTGCCCGGATGGCACTCCCAAGCCAGCAGGAGCACTACCTGGGTGGCATGGTGGCAGTGCAAGGGTGCCTGAGTGCCAGATTGGCACTGCCAAGAGCCAGGGGGTGTGGTGGGGCCATGCCCATAAAATGAGGGTGGAGGAGCCTTTGAAGGGTGTGGGAGTGCAGGGCAGGTAAGTAACTCTGGGAGTTGGAGGGGTGATGAGTGGGGGTCCTGGAAGGGAGGGGTGCTGTTAGGGAGTTTGGAGGGAGCTGAAGACGGGGTCCCCATAGCACGGTGTCCTCACTTGGGGGGTATGGGGTCATGTCCATGTGTGTGGGGGTGATATTATCCCTTGGTGGGGGGACAAGCTCACTCAGAGATTGGGGCACCCTTTCAAAATGGCGGCCCGAATTCTGAGTTCAGCTCCCTTGTGCTAAAAAACATTCTAAGGGTGGGATTCTCTGGCGAGCGGAGAATCCCGCCCGAGGTCAATGGAGTTCTCCATTGTACACAGCTCGCCCGTGGCGTTCTTGCGGCGGGCGGGGGTGGAGGAATCCAGCCCTAAGTGTGGGCTAAACCGGTGAGAAACTCCCCATGGCCCAAAAAAGTATCATTGGAATCGCAGTGGAGAAACCGCTGGCAGAGCCAGTGGGAAACTCCCTGAAAAAGCCACCACAAATTAACTTAGAAGTTTGGGGGGAGAATTACACCCATGAATGATGACTGTGAGGGCTTTTGAAAGGAATTGCTGCAGTTTGGTCCTATCAACACTGGAGGAAGGATTCTGAATTAATCTGGCTCCACTTCTGGAGGAAAGGCACGACTGTTACTATTGATGGAAGGAAACTATCATCTCTGTGAGGGACCAGGAAGGAAACTATTAATGCCAAAGACTAGGACGGAAACTTTAACTAATGAACCAAAAGAGAATTGACTCCCTGTTGTCACAGAACGTCAGGAATAAATCACTTGTGAGGAACCAGGAGGAAATACCCCATCAGCTCAGTAAACCATAAAGGAAGTTCCTATTGCCTTCAGCAATTCAGGAAAGTAGCTATCTCTATCATAAGGTAACCTGTTATCAGTATTGCAAAAGAATAAAGAGGGAAGTCACTTTTCGTGATAAATTGTCAGGTGGAAAGCTATTATTGTATCAGTGAGGGACCATTGAGTTTTTGTTACTTCTTCAAGATGATAGTGTACCAAAATAAAACATTTTTGTCTGTGTTTATTTATCAATTGGATTCTTTCTTGTTGGACACAATATACACAGGACGAATTTTGGTTTCTGCTGACTGTTTCTTTAAGGTGCAGGAATATATATATATATAATAGTCAAACAAGCCAGGCAATTAATGTGCTTCTGAGGTCTCATTCTTGTCAAATAGTAAGGAGATTGGAACTTCTCGTGATTTTGTGTAAGAGCTAGTCACACGAAAGGTGCCTCCCACTAGGATCCTTGTTTTTCGATCCCTTTTGCCCATTTTTCAAGGTTTTTATGTGTTTAAACCCAGCGGTCCGAAATGGTTGAACGTTAGTCGACGGAGCTATGTCGAAAATCTAATCGAGAAAGCCCACTTGAAAGAAACCCCAGGCTGGTAGCCCGACGAGGGAATCTGAGGGAGAGAAGATGGCTGAGGCGACTGCGCCCATCACGGTAGACATGCTAGCTGTGGTGATGGCGCAGGAGTTAGAGAAGTTTGGGAAGCAAATGGACAGACAGTTTGATTGGCAAGGAAAAGAGTCAAAAGGAGTCTTTCCGTGCCACTATTGAGGAGGCATTGGGCCTGATCCGAGAGCAGCTGTGCAAGACTTCGAAAGCTGTGAAGGAGCAAGGCGAGATGTTGAAGGGCATGGAGGAGGCTTTGTCGTAGCATGAAAGGCAGCTGACTTCACTGGAAGCAGAGATATTGCTCGTGGCAGAGAGCAACAAGGGCCTGATGGCAAAAGTTGAGGAGATTAAATCTCAGGACAGTGAGTTTGCTGGAGGGTTCAAGGCCAACCGAGTACTTCTCGGAGATGGGAGGCCGGGGGGGGGGGGGGGGGGGGGGCGAGATTAAGTGTTCGCCCCTCCACAGTTGGTTCGGGCTCAAGCCGTTGCTGAATGAACTACCACAGGCAGTGATTATTCACTGTCATAGCTTTCAGAGGAATGAGTCAAGAAGAACTGCAATATTGACTGGGACGGGCACACAGTGCGGATCGAACAAGACATTGAGGCTGAACTGGCAAAGAGGTCTGTAGCCTTCAATACAACAAAGGAGTGCGATTTGGGTTGATGTATTCAGCGAGATTGAGAGTCACGATGGGCACTGAATACCATGAGCGGGATTCTCTGGCCCGCCACACCCGTTTTCTGGTGTGGCACGCCTGCGCCGGCAGCGGGACCTCCGAACCATCAGCCGGCCAATGGGATTTCCCAATGTGGGCACCCCCACGCCGTCAGGACATCCGCAGGCGTGAGTGCACTGATAGCGAAATGGAGATGATCATCTGTTATCTGTGAGAGGCCCGGAGCCAGTTATGGGTGACATAATGGACGGGATCCATTAGCTGATGCCGATTTGACGCCAAATCGCTATTCTCAGTCACCTCGACAGCGACGTCAATGTGGTCCGGAATGCACGGACAGTAAACACTGTTTGCATGTCATGAGCAGCCCCGACCTAGTATTCTCTGGGGCCTCTGCGATTCTCTGCCTCCGATGGGCCGAGTTCCTGACGTCCACTTGTGCTTTTAAAAGTTGTGAAACCGGTGTTATGGCTGCTGAGGGAGAGAGAGGGGTACATCGCCATTGTTTGCTGACAGTTGTGCCGCTGGCCAGGGTGGTTCTTCCAGGGCCGGTGGGGGGGGGGGGGGCAGGAGGTGGGCTATGGCTTGGAGTGGATGGGCACGGAACACCATTGCCTGAGCCGGCAAGGCAGCCATGCAGCTGCACACGCTGCTGACTGCCCACGGTGACCATAGTGCAAAGGGCCGTATAGGTGTCGCTCCTGGCCATCCCCCTAGGTGCTCTGTGGCCCCAGCTGACCTACCAGCTGCATGGGCGCGTTCCAGCACAACCCGTGCCATCTTGTTGACTGGGATGAGTGTGTGGGATCCAGTTCAAGGTCGCATTTAAAGCGCACTTTGCTAAAGCCAGAATGAGTCATTTCTTTGTAGGGGTTAAGGATAGGTGTGATAGGGTTCAAGCTAATCACAGCAGATGTTCTGATTCTGTTCCAAGCTTGTGGGGTTTTGGGTCTCTTTTTTAGCACCATGTCGGCGATCCTGAACATTCAGCTGGAACCCTGTCCTTTAGCCGCTAGATTTGGGGTTTTTGACTCACTGGATCTGCGGATGGGTGCAAGGGCAGATGTCCTTGCCTCCACCTCATTGGTTGCTTGGAGGCGGGTGCTGTTCAATTGGAGGCTGTCGATATCACCTCGCGCCTCGGTGTGACTAGGGAACTTAATGAAGCTTTTGCACCCCGAGAAGGTCAACTATACTGCGAAGGGGTCGATTGAAGTTTTCTACCAGAGATAGCCACCGTTTACATTGTATTTCAAGGAATTGCCCACTGTTAGCTGCTGGAAGGAGGTAGAGGGGTGGGAGGAAGCAAATGGGGGGGTGGTGCGGAAGGCCTGTTTCGTGAAAGGGGGGGTTGCGTAGATTAGATTGTTGTTTTCTTCTTTTAGTTTACTGTAGTTGTTTGTAGTTTTTTTGTATAAAATGACAATTAAACAACTCACTGGAGGAGGAGGCTCCACAAATACCAATGATGGGGAAGCTCAGTGGATGATCCATTTTGGGATCATCAGTAGACCCCAGCATCACAGATGTCAGTCTTAAAACAATTTGATTCACTCTACGTGCTATCAAGAAACAGTTGAAGGCACTGCATACTGCAAAGGCTATGGGCCCTGACGATATTCTGGCAATAGTACTGAAGCCTTGTGCTCCAGAATTGCCATGTTCCGATCAAAGCTGTTCCAGTACAGCTACAACACTGGCATCTACCCAGCAATGTGGAAAATTGTCCAGATATGTCCTGTACTCAAAAAGCAGGACAACTCCAATTAATTACCAGTCTACTCTCGATCATCAGTACAGTGATGGAAGGAGTCATCAACAGTGCAATCAAGTGGCATTTGCATAGCAAAAACCCATTAACTGTCGCTCAGTTTGAGTTCTGCCAAGGTCACTCAGCTCCTGACCTCATTTCAGCCTGGGTTCAAACATGGAACCATAGAATTTACAATGCAGAAGGAGGCCATTCAGCCCATCGAGTCTGCACCGGCCCTTGGAAAGAACACCTACTTAAGCCTACACCTCCACTCTATCCCCGTAACCCAGTAACTCCACCTAACCTTTCGGACACTGAGGGCAATTTATCATGGCCAATCCACCTAACTGCACATCTTTGGACAGTGGGAGGAAACCTGAGCACCCGGAGGAAACCCACACAGACACTGAGAGAAAGTGCAACTCGACATAGACAGTAACCTAAGGCCGGAATTGGACTTGGAGCTGTGAGGCAGCAGTGCTAGCCACTGTGCCGCCCCTACGATGAACTCCAGAGGTGAGATGAGATATCAAGGCTGCATTTGACTGAATATGGCATCAAGGAGCCTTGGCAAAATTGGAGTCAATGGGGAAAACTCTCTGCTGGTTGGAGTCATGCCTAGCATAAAGGAAATGGTTGTGGTTGTTGAAGATCAATCATCTCAGTTCCAGAACATCACTGCAGGAGTTCCTCAGGGGTGCATTCTCGGCTCAACCATCGTCAGCTGCTTCGTCAATGACCTCCCTTCCATCATAAGGTCAGAAGTGGGGATGTTCACTGATGATTGCATGTTCCGTGCCATTCGTGACTCCTCAGATATTGATGCAGTCCATGTTCAAATATAGCAAGACCTGGGGTGCAATTCACCCAAAACATTTCAAAGTGTCATTTTGGGCCGGTTTGCTGGCTGCAATGGTGAGGTTGCAGCCTGTATTCACCTGCACTTAGGTTCAAAACTGAGCCCCCGCATGAATCTTCACCATGCCTTGTTCCCTCGCTGTCGGATTCGCCTGACTCGTGCCTTAGCTGCTCACCGCTGACAAAAGGAGGCTGTTTTTAAAAGCTCCCTCAACACTCACTCCAGGATGGCAGCACAGAGACCTGCTACTTACTTTGGGGATGCCGACCAAGCCTTTGGATGCCGTGGATAAGAGGTGGGTCCTCCTATTCCCCCAAGGGTGTCGGAGAACTGCAGCAAGGTCAGCAATGCCATCCGTATGGCAGCGGCAGCTGCAGTGAGTACGGGCAGCGTGACCAGGACAACCACTGTCCAATGTCAGAAGAAGACAAACTTCCTCCATAAAGCTGTAACGGTAAGTTACAACCTCTCTCCTGGCTAGAGTCCTGCCTGCCACTTCCCAATTTCCCTAAACCACTTCCCCAATCCACTGGCTGACAACTTGTATCCTCGTAACATCTGATCTTCAAGCTTGTTCCTCAGAACCCACTTGGCACCCTCCAGCACAACTCCTTCATTTCCAGATGCGGTGCCCACACTTGCCACCTGCTATTGACCCCCATGACCCATCAAGTGTGTGGCTCACAATGTCCTCTCTTTGTTCCTGCAGGAGAAGATAGCTCATAATAAGAGGGAATAGGTCAAGACGGGGAGAGACGTCCCAGAGATCCAAGTCCTCACCCCCAATGAGGAACGGGCCCTGGAGATCATGGGGTTGGACGAGGAGAGAGCAGTAACTGACAGGGAGGTTGGCCTGCGCAAGAGAGGTGAGGAGTTACTGTCCCTTCATCCAAATGACCTGTCTCAAGTGAGTTGTTGATGTCCCACAAAATTATCCTTCCCTCTCACTGCCCACATGGCGATTGCCTTGCAGGATCACCACCTGATGATACCAGGCCATCCGGAGTCGTACTCCAACCCCTCCAACCCAAGAGAACACCTCGAAGGACAACTCCGAGGAGAACACCGGCGATACGTCACAGCGATTTCCAACAGTGCAGAGACACTCGGTGGGCACTATCTGGTGAGTACCACACAGTTGCTAATGTACATCAAGTAGAGGCAGGAACATCCAAGGGAGGCAGCGGTCGGAGGTCTGCTAGATCCCAGGACTCAGCTGGGTCCCAGCCAGATGTAGAGCCCCTGGGCAAATTTCTTCCAGAGCTGTTGCAGATCATAGGACACAGCCGAGACATTCAGGAGATGTCAGCGACATTCCAGTGACTGCAAGGCTGATTAAAGAAGTCCCAAAGTCTTCAGGTGCAGGAGATGGTACTTGCAGTGCATGGCACCCAGGTCAATACTGCTAGGTTGGCGACCGCAGTGGAGAACCTGGAGCATGACGTCCACGGCTTGAGTGGTCCTCAGAGAGAGCTGACTGGTGGTGATTTAGCACGAGGATCACAACACCTCAAGTGAGGGACAAGGTTGAGAAGGCGGGCCTTTATGAATAACCTCAGTCGGTAAGAGAATTGAACCCGCACTGTTGGCCTTGCTCTGTACACAAACCAGCTGCCCAGCCAACGGGGCTAAACCAGATGGTTAGAAATACTGTGGCTACAAGAGCAGGTTAAAGGCTAGAAATTCTGACTCCTCAAAGCCTGTCGACAATCTAGGAGGCACAAGTCAGGATTGTTGTGATGGAATATTCTCCCCTTGCCTGTATGAGTGCATCTTTAATAACACTCAAGAAGCTTGACAGAATCCGGGAAAGGCAACCCATTTGATTGGCATCCCTTCCAGAAATATTCACTCCCTCCTCCACCGATGCACAGTAGCAGCCGTGAGTACCATCTGCAAGATGCACTTCCAAGCCACATACCATTCTGACTTGGGAAATATTATATCACCGTTCCTTCACTGTTGTTGGGTCAAAATCCTGGAACATCCTCCCTCACAGCACTGTGGGTGTACCTACACCACATGGACTGCAGCGGATCAAGATGACTGCTGCTCACCACCTTCTCAAAGGCAATTAGGGATGAGCAATAAATGTTGGCCTAGCCAGCGAAGCCCACCACTTTGAATGAATAAAAATAAATAACAAACACTCACCTGAGCTCCTAACAACTCACACAGCCAATGCTCCAGCCCCCTTTTATCCCACCCTTGGATGAAAAAAGTGTAAAAATGGGTTGGCCACCTGCTCTTTTTGCCCATGCTGCATCCTAAAAACTGTAGGGCAATGTAAAATTCTAGTTGATTGCCCTTTTAATTGCATTAACTAGCTGATTAATTGTTGGCAGGCACATTTCTGACTCTTGCATACACTGACCGACCAAAGCATCATGCAAATGCACAATGCTGTCAGGACATGTGCCCCATGTCTTTGTTGTTTTAAGGACAGAGGGAAACACCTGGCTCCCTTATTTCTTCTTGCAATATCCTCCCCTCTTAAAAAGGGTGAATAATACTGGGGGCAAATCTACAGGCACCCACATTTTCTTCATGCCTCAGCAACGTGGCAATTCTTCTAACACAACACAGTCGACAGAATTGTAGGCTATGGAACCATGAGAACATTGAAGTTGTGCCTCCTCCTGTCCCCAGAGGACCCAGCCAGTGTTCCTAAATGATACCATGAGGTCATCCATTTTTAATGAAAGAGTTTGCACACCTGTCTTCATTATGCATGCTTGGTTGAGCGCCCACAGTCATGAAAGGCTTATGTCAGCGGGAGAGGTTCTGTTTTGACAGCTGGAGAAAATTTGCTTGATTGACATCCTTATGGGGTTATAATAACTTGTTCTTGCTGTGGTTTGGGGTTTCTTTTGTCAATATCTTGATGTTTATTTTCACAAAGTGTTTGTACCTTCTATTATTGATACTTTAAAGGTCTGTCTGTTAGAGAGTTGTAGGAAGAGCATTGTAGGAAGTTGTACAAAGAAGAGTTGTAAATGGGTGTTTCTAATGAGCAGTTTTAAACATGCTATTAGAACATAGAACATAGAACATTACAATGCAGTACAGGCCCTTCGGCCCTCGATGTTGCGCCGACCTGTGAAACCACTCTAAAGCCCATCTACACTATTCCCTTATTGTCCATATGTCTATCCAATGACCATTTGAATGCCCTTAGTGTTGGCGAGTCCACTACTGTTGCAGGCAGGGCATTCCACGCCCTTACTACTCTCTGAGTAAAGAACCTACCTCTGACATCTGTCTTATATCTATCTCCCCTCAATTTAAAGCTATGTCCCCTCGTGCTAGACATCACCATCCGAGGAAAAAGGGTCTCACTGTCCACCCTATCCAATCCTCTGATCATCTTGTATGCCTCAATTAAGTCACCTCTTAACCTTCTTCTCTCTAATGAAAACAGCCTCAAGTCCCTCAGCCTTTCCTCATAAGATCTTCCCTCCATACCAGGCAACATTCTGGTAAATCTCCTCTGCACCCTTTCCAATGCTTCCACATCCTTCCTATAATGCGGCGACCAGAATTGTACGCAATACTCCAAATGCGGCCGCACCAGAGTGTTGTATAGCTGCAACATGACCTCATGGCTCCGAAACTCAATCCCTCTACCAATAAAAGCTAACACACTGTACGCCTTCTTAACAACCCTCTCAACCTGGGTGGCAACTTTCAGGGATCTATGTACATGGACACCGAGATGGCAGCACGGTAGCATTGTGGATAGCACAATTGCTTCACAGCTCCAGGGTCCCAGGTTCGATTCCGGCTTGGGTCACTGTCTGTGCGGAGTCTGCACACCCTCCCCGTGTGTGTGTGGGTTTCCTCCGGGTGCTCCGGTTTCTTCCCACAGTTCAAAGATGTGCAGGTTAGGTGGATTGGCCATAATAAATTTCCCTTAGTGTCCAAAATTGCCCTTAGTGTTGGGTGGGGTAACTGGGTTATGGGGATAGGGTGGAGGTGTTGACCTTGGGTAGGGTGCTCTTTCCAAGAGCCGGTGCAAACTCGATGGGCCGAATGGCCTCCTTCTGCACTGTAAATTCTATGAAATTCTATCTCTCTGCTCATCCACACTGCCAAGAATCTTACCATTAGCCCAGTACTCAGTCTGCCTGTTATTCCTTCCAAAATGAATCACCTCACACCTTTCTGCATTAAACTCCATTTGCCACCTCTCAGCCCAGCGCTGCAGCTTATCTATGTCCCTCTGTAACTTGTAACATCCTTCCGCACTGTCCACAACTCCACCGACTTTAGTGTCATCTGCAAATTTACTCACCTATCCTTCTACGCCCTCCTCCAGGTCATTTATAAAAATGACAAACAGCAGTGGCCCCAAAACAGATCCTTGTGGTACACCACTAGTAACTGGACTCCAGTCTGAACATTTCCCATCAACCATCACCCTTTGTCTTCTTCCAGCTAGCCAATTTCTGATCCAAACTGCTAAATCACCCTGAATCCCATGCCTCCGTATTTTCTGCAGTAGCTTACCGTGGGGAACCTTATCAAACGCTTTACTAAAATCCATATACACCACATCAACTGCTTTACCCTCATCCACCTGTTTGGTCAGGTATTGGTACTATACGGGCAGCAGCACAGTAGCACAAGTGATTAGCACTGTGGCTTCACAGCGCCAGGATCCCAGGTTCGATTCCCTGCTGGGTCACTGTCTGTGTGGAGTCTGCATGTTCTCCTCATGTCTGTGTGGGTTTCCTCCGGTGCTCCGGTTTCCTCCCACAGTCCAAAGATGTGCAGGTTAGGTAGATTGGCCATGATAAATTGCCCTTAGTGACCAAAAAAGGTTAGGAGGGGTTAGGAGGTTACCGGGATAGGGTGGGTGAGGGCTTAAGTGGGTCGGTGCAGACTCAAAGGGCCGAATGGCCTCCTTCTGCACATTATGCTCTATGTTCTATATGGCTCACTATATACATAGTGTACACTGGGTAAATGGATATGTAAGGGCCATGAGTTGACATGGAGGGTATCAGGAGCCATGGGGTGGTGGATGGCAGTGCAGGAGTTGGCATGATGGTGTTAGGGGGGCATGACGGTGGGTGGGGAGCATGAGTAGGAATGGAGAGGGCCTGGATAAAAATCTTTTGAACTTGCCTCCCAAAAGGTTCCTTAACCTAGAGTACACTTCACCACTCCTCTCAGGGGTCGTGAGACACAAGTCATGGAGAGGTTGGCCCAACGCCATGAAAATTGGAAAGAGTTTGGAAGAGTCTATCCTTGAAATGGAGCTGTAAGGTCAGGAGCTCAGAGCGCGGGGTCACTACCCGCATCCTTATCCCATGCCAGCGGAAATTGGGGACAGCAGGAATGGGGCAAGTCTCCCAGAATTGGGTCCCACCCTCCATTTTTAAATGGCTCCGGAAAAACCCAAGGCAAAAGATTGAGAAACCCCAAAAGTAAAAGTAAGAAACATTCTTTTGATGACAATGACGATGCTAAGTAATAACTAATGAGAGATAATGCCAAACTACATCATTATGTAAATCCATATAAAATTAGAACATTATTAATATTAAACAAATACCAATAACATCTGGTTATATACCAATGATATTAAGGTGAGATTCAGAATCTATTTAGGCCTTAGACTCAGTACAGTGAACAAAATATTGTTCTCCTGGGTTTTCTCTTTTTCTTTCTGTACCAATTTTTGCTAAATAAATATATAAAATAATATGTAGCCAGGGCAGGTGGGATGGAGTTAAGATACAGATCAGCCATGGTCTCATTCAATGGCAGGACATCTCACAAAGGTTAATAAGGCGCTTTTAGTCGAGATTTTAATAAAAGGGAACAAAGTCACATAGCGAGCACATTTAGCCGCGTACTTCTCAGGCTCACAGCGCCAAGAAACACAAGGCTATAAAACGGTACTCGCAATTGATGGGGGGCCTCAGTGGGGAATGCTCAGCCAAGCTGCGCACAGCCCCGTTTTGTGCACTGAGGAGCTCCGCTCGCAGGAACTCCTCAGTGTAGTGGGAAATCGAGAGCCATATTTAAATGTCGTCCGGATCTCCAAGGCCTCCGACATGACCCTATGGGAGGATCCTCGGGACCCCCCCCCCCGACCCCTCCCCCGACCCCCCCCCCCACCAAAGTGGCACTGCCAAGGTGCCAGGTTGGTACAACCAGGGTGCCAGGCTGGCAGTGCCAGGGTGCCTGGGTGGCACCAGTAGTGCCAGGTTATCACGCTGCCCAAAGGAAATGCACCTGGGGCCTCCGATCCCCTGGGAGACCCCCCCATTCCGACTGGTCCCCGTTTGTGGAGAGTTTGTGGCACCCGCTCGAGGTCTCTCAGGCGAAGAGGATTGATCCCACACCTCAGGTAACTCGGGAATCTGCACATTAAAGTGAGGATGGCTGTCTCACTCTAATAAGTAGATTTGCTAAAAGGTGATCCTGCCATCAATGGGTGGGATTTATATGGCAAAGTCTCTGGAGATCGCGTTAGATCTTACGAGGCATTGTGAGCCAGGTAGATCCCTGGAGCGGAGTCTCCCAGCTTCCATCAGCCACCTGTTTTTCAGGCACAGCTTGGCCATAAAATCGCTCCCAACATCTATGATCTGCAATTTCTTTGTAGTGAATTATTGTCACTTAGCAGTTATTTGCCTTGATTCAGATTGTGTCCTTTGACACTCCATATTAACTGCAAAAATATTTGTTATTTTTGTGTGTATCTCAAGAACAGACACTCAAATGTTGTAGAAATAAGACAGCCTAGAACTATCATAACATTCAAACAGGTTATATTGTTATCTTGTAAATATCCATCAAGATTCACTGTACTAAGGTGGGACGTACGGAATGGTCAGTGGGGTGGAATACAAACAGTAAGAAAAAGAACACAATGACCCTATGCAGGGCAGAAGGAAGCAGGAAATTGCTCTTCTCTTCAAAGAGAACCCCTGGAGATTCCCCTTTGACCCTCTCTTATGTCTCATCCAGTGCTCCGTGAAAGAGCTGATTAAGAACTGAGTGTTAGTGTGTATATTCTCTTTGATTTTAAAACAGTTAAGCTAATGTTATTAAATGTCACACTTGAAAAGAACATCCAGAGTACAGGCTGGCAGCATGCATCTTCAATGAAAAACTTTTAAATAATTTAATGTAGCAAATGATAAGTAGAAATTGTTTCATTTAATTTACAACTGTAAACAGAAATTACACATACAAATGTAAGCAATTTGATGAAAATAAACGCAAATGTTATTTATTCGTATAAATGCAATAGACTGGCAATTAATTAATACTGAGAACTACTGTAGGCATAAAGTGTGTAGTGATATTTGGTAGTTATTTCAAACAAAATCACTTAAGGCCACAGAAAGTATTCTGAACTTTGGTCGTCTTTTATTCAAAGCCTTGCGCAGAACATTAAAATCATCACCCTGTTGATACAGAAGCATCTAAGAAGAATGATTATAGTATCCATTGATTTCTATTCTATCAGTATTACAGGTAAATCCATTATAACATATTCTCATTGCAAATAAATTATTTCTGTGCACTGTATGAACACAGTAGAGAAGCAATACTGAGTTAAAACATATATTACCATGTCCCAGCTTGATTCTCACGTTTATCACACTTATTCCAAAAACTTTTTGAAACTCTGTTAACTTCCTAGACCGTCATAATTTTAATCTAACTTTCTTGTTACTGAAGTTTTATGGCTACGTCTATTTATGAAGTAACTTCCGGCTGTGTTTTCTTTTGCTGAATGCCAATTTCAACATTCAGTTGGGTCCAAGCCTCTGCAAATTACTGGACTAGGTATATGTTACTTTGTAAATGTTGCTGAACTGAAAATTGTCACTTCATGGCGATCAAATTAGTGCAGCTTTCAGCTTCATTCACAGTTCGGAAATGCATAAAAGATTTATTTAGGTGTGTTGACTTTATAAAAGTTAGTACTTTCACAGTGGTATTAGATTGGGAATCCCAGGTTATTGGTGTGTTGATGCTGAAGGGTCCTGTTCCACTTTCCATGGAATGTAATGTAAGGTTATCTACATATTCCAGACAGGTATTTGTCTTTGTCATTAATGTTCCTGGCTTGGCGAAGAAGAATAGCAGATTTTCACTGCGTTACCTTGTTATAGTCTCCATAGGCCCCACAACTGCGCAATTTAAAAAAAAAATGTTTCTAAGTTCCTCTGTTTATTATAGCTAAGTTTCTGGACTCCAAGTAATTGCACTGCATTTGATAGTAGTCATGGAATCAGTTTTATACATTTGAAGGGAAAAACTTGCTAGAAATGAGCAGAAGGCCCAAAAAAACTCAACCCTTATACAGATCTTTGAACCATTACCCAAACCAAAAAGGTTAATCCAAGTTTTGCCCAGCATCTGTTTTGAGTTTTGGGGGTGTAAGTCAAATGGGTGTAGAAGAAAATATGAGTTAAGTTTGGTTTAAAGTACAAGAATTTGTGTTCATTGTACTTTTAGCATCTTTAATGTAACTGACTGTTTAAGATAGAATACAGATTTTCGAGTCCATGCTCTTTGATTTTTATGTACTAAATTTCTTTTGATTTTACTCGGAGTGGACTCCCCGTGTCCTTATTAAAGAAAGATTTATGCAAAGAGGACAAATTCAAAAGAGAACAGTCTGAATATACCAAACCTTCTCATTCATTTGCTTACCAGCATTCCTAGCCCTTCCCTTCGCACCAGCATTACAGTCTCTTAAACAGTTTTCACCCTCTATAAGGTACAACCTCACTGTTACTCTTGCTGAGACCATCTGTAGATTCATTGGTGCAATACTACTATACTTTTCAATATTTCTGCTACCCTTCTATTCAAATATCATTAGGAAGTCATAAACATTCCTTTCTGGAATGGACATATATATGTTTATACTTGCAAATGTAAAATGAGTTTGACACACGTTCTTCGGAGAGACTAGGTTGAGGTGGATCATTAAGCTTAATGACCTTCTCCAGCCGATGGAACCAGTTGTGATTGAACCACCTGAATCATTTGACTACTCATTTGGAGATGTCTTGATCTTTCACCCCATTGCTTGCAACACTGGACCACCTTAGAGGCAATTTTAATCTAAACAATTTGGCAGGAAATGGATTCAAGTTAGGCATCCGTTTTACACCCTACCCAATTTTATACTCCATTATATGCCCTTTTCTGGCCTCGTAGTTTTAGACTAATATTGCACCCATGAAGTTGGAGAGTGCTTTCACAATACTGAATGGGTTTACAGTGCTGTTATAACCTGCCTACTTACCATTGGCTGGGGACTAATGACAATCCCACAATCCTGTGAGAGTATGAGCTTCCCCAATGAGGGGGGTGGAGAAACCATTAGTAAACTCCTAGTATAAATAAAGCTGGCCAGTTCAGGAACCAGCAGGAAGAAGTGTGCAGCAAGGGAAGTTGCTGCTGCTGTTATATATATATATATGTTATTGTAAATAAATGTAATTACTTTGTATCCTTAAAACTCGTGCTGGATTCGTCGTGGCCCTCACAAAACTGGTGACAAAGGTTAAAGTGAATAGCTGTCTACACTGCTGAAGCCACCTCCCTGGATTTTTGTTGTCTACAGATTGGAAGTTGTTTTCTATTATACCATACCTCTGTACGGACGTTTGGATGTTTTTGGTGCTGCGCTGGAAAGCTGGAACCAGTACACACAACAGATGCGTTACTATTTCCGGGCAAACAATATCACCGAAAACGAGCGGCAGGTGGTCATATTGCTCACCGCCTGCGGCCCGCATACGTTTGGGGTGATTAGGAGCCTTACGTACCCAGCTGCGCCAGACACCAAAACATTTGGTGAACTTGTGAATATAGTGGGGCAACATTTTAACCCAACCCCGTCCACGATAGTCCAGCGTTACCGGTTTAATACCGCTGAGAGGACCCCTGGAGAATCCCTTGCTGATTTTCTATCCAGGCTACGCAGGATTGCGGAATACTGTGACGATGGTGAGACCTTGTCAGAAATGTTACGTAAACTTTTGGTTTGCGGTATTAACAATGCGGCCACCCAGAGAAAGTTCCTGAGCCAACATTGACTTTTCAACAGGCCATTCAAATAGTATTGTCCCGAGAGAGCGCAGAACGAGGAGTGCAGGAGCTACAGGGAATGGAAGTGCATGCCTTGGGGTGCAACCCCTTCCGTCCGAAAACGTCCCCCCGCACTCCTGCGGTACCTTGGGCGAGGCAACGTTTGGACCGACGCCAGTGGCCGTCGGACATTCCTCCCCGAAGGGAGCCTTCTCCAGAAACAATGGATGAGGAGCCATGTCCGTGTCAGACTTGTAGGCGCTGACCCCGTCGCGGACAGCGGTCCTGGGGGCGCCAGAGGCGCCGTCGTTCCGACCGAAACTGGGACCAGCCCAGGGGCCGTAACTGGGACCAGCCCAGGGGCCGTACCTTCCATGTGGATGAACCTGCGGCGACTATTCCTGAGGACGTGGAGACGGAGGACGACTGCCTGCAGCTGCATTGTGTGACAGCTTCCCGTGTGGCCCCCATTAAGGTGACAGTACGGGTCAATGGCCACCCGCTTGAGATGGAGTTGGACACTGGCGCAGCGGTCTCCGTGATCGCTCAGAGGACATTCGACCGCATCAAGCAGGGTATACAGACCCTTACATTAACCAACTCACAGGCCAGGTTGGCCACCTACATGGGGGAACCACTGGACATTGCAGGAACTACAATGACCCCTGTTGTTTATGGACGCCAGGAGGGGCGTTTCCCACTTATCATGGGCCCAGTCTGTTGGGTCGGGACTGGTTGCGCCATTTGCGGTTGCAATGGCAGCACATCCTCCAAACAGTTTCTGAAGGGTTGACTGAGGTGCTAGGACGATACCCAGATGTATTCCAGCCTGATTTGGGGAAAATAAAAGGGGCCGTAGCCCGCATCCAAGTCGAACCAGGAGCCACGCTGCGCTATTTCCGGGCGCGCCCGGTGCCTTACGCCTTGCTCAAGAAGGTAGAAGGGGAGCTCACTCGTTTGGAGAGTTTGGGTATTATCAGGCCCGTCCGTTTTGCTGACTGGGCAGCACCAATTGTACCTGTAATGAAGCCAGATGCCACAGTTCGCTTGTGTGGAGACTATAAACTTACAGTGAATACGGCTTCCCGACTCGACCGATATCCAATGCCTCGCATAGAGGATCTCTACGCGAAGCTTGCAGGTGGACTCTCGTTCACAAAATTAGATATGAGTCACGCCTACCTGCAGTTGGAGCTGGACCCTGCCTCCCGACCATATGTAACAATTAACACACTGGGGCCTGTATGAATATACATGGTTGCCCTTTGGAGTATCCTCTGCCTGCGCAATTTTTCAACGTGTTATGGAGGGCATTTTTAGAGGTTTACCACGTGTTGCTGTCTACTTAGATGACGTTTTGATTACAGGGACGTTGGAGCAGGAACATTTGGAAAATCTGGAGGCTGTCCTTAGACGTCTTTCGGAGGCTGGAGTCCGTTTACGTCGCACAAAGTGCGTATTTCAGGCAAAGGAAGTAGTCTACCTAGGTTATTGGGTGGACCGCGAAGGTTTGCACCCCGTCGCAGAGAAGGTGCGTGCAATTCAACATGCCCCCGCCCCGACTGACACTTCGCATCTTCGTTCTTTTCTCGGTCTCGTAAACTATTACGGGAAGTTTCTCCCCAATCTGGCAACTACGCTGGCCCCTTTGCACCTTCTGCTACAGAAAAATCACACCTGGGTTTGGGGTCAGCCGCAAGAAACCGCTTTCCGGCGGGTAAAACAACAATTGTCGTCGTCTGGGTTAGTAACCCACTATGATCCTGGAAAGCCTTTGCTCGTCACATGTGATGCATCCCCGTATGGTATTGGGGCCGTCCTGTCCTACAAGGTGGAGAACGGGGCAGAGCGACCGATAGCTTTCGCCTCCCGCACATTGACTGCAGCGGAGAAAAAGTACGCGCAGATCGAGAAGGAGGGCCTGGCAGTGGTTTTTGCGGTGAAACGCTTCCACCAGTACGTGTATGGCCGCCATTTCACTATCGTGACTGATCATAAGCCTCTGCTGGGACTTTTCAGAGAGGATAAGCCAATACCGCCCATTGCTTCCGCACGGATCCAGCGCTGGGCTTTGTTGCTTGCTGCATACAAGTATTCTCTGGAGCACAAACCAGGTACGCAGATAGCAAATGCCGACTCACTGAGCCGATTGCCTTTATCGACCGGCCCCATGTCGACCCCCTCGACCGGTGAGGTGGTCGCAACCCTAAATTTTATGGACACCTTGCCTGTCACGGCATCACAGATCCGTGAGTGGACCCAGACGGAGCCAGTCCTGTCAAAGGTTCGGCACATAGTCCTGTATGGTGGGCAGCATAGACAGCTCCCAGGCGAGTTGCGGGCATTTTCCTCCAAGCTGTCAGAATTCAGCGTGGAAGACGGCATCCTCTTGTGGGGAACGCGTGTGATTGTCCCGGAAAAAGGCCAGGAGCTGACACTAACAGACTTGCACAATGGGCATCCAGGTGTGACCAAAATGAAAATGTTGGCCCGGAGTTATGTCTGGTGGCCAGGCCTCGACAACGACATTGAGAAGGTGGCCCAAAACTGCTCCATTTGCCAGGAGCATCAGAAGCTTCTGCCGGCTGCGCCCCTACATCACTGGGAATGGCCAGGGCGGCCTTGGGCACGCATGCATGCAGATTTCGCAGGCCCTTTTCAAGGATCCATGTTCCTTCTATTAATTGACGCCCAGTCTAAATTGCTAGAGGTGCATAAGATGCAGGGGACAACGTCCTGCGCAACAATTGAAAAGATGCGTTTGTCGTTTAGTACGCATGGCCTCCCCGAGGTGCTGGTCACGGATAACGGCACTCCATTCACGAGTTAGGAGTTTGCGAGGTTCACGAAGATGAATGGCATACGCCATATCCGCACTGCCCCTTACCACCCGGCTTCAACTGGGTTGGCAGAGCGCGCAGTGCAGACATTCAAAAGAGGCCTAAAGAAGCAGTCTTCCGGATCAATGGACACGAGACTGGCTCGCTTTTTGTTTACGTATAGGACCACCCCCCATGTGGTGACTGGGGTAGCTCCCGCAGCACTCCTAATGGGCCGGAGACTTCGCACCCGCCTTAGTATGGTTTTCCAAGACATTGGCGCAAAAGTACGTCGCACACAAGAACGGCAGGGACAGGGATTTTCTCGGCATCGGCCGATTCGGCAGTTTGCGCCTGGTGACCCAGTGTTGGTTCGGAATTTTGCTGGTGGTGCCCAATGGGTTCCTGGTGTAATTTTCCGCCAAACGGGCCCTATATCTTACTAGGTGCAAGCCTAGGGTCGTCTCCAGCGCAAACATGTAGACCACGTTCGGTCCAGAAGACTATCCCCTCAAAAGATTCCCCGCCCCCGGAGCTCATTTCTACAGCCGCAGAGACCAGAGACAAGGGAAGGCAGTCCTCACAATCTTCCACTGGAGCCTCACTCGAAGCCTGCGCAGGTCGTTACGGAACCGAATGGAGATAGAGACGCTGACATGACGGAGGCAGCAGACTCTGACTCCGAGATGGAAACACAGGATGCATCAGAGGAGGAATCCTCGGGTCCACGGGCCGTGGATGTACAGCCGTTGCGCCGTTCATCACGGAAGCGCCGGTCTCTGTCTCGTTACACGCCGCCTGATCCAGCGCCGCGTGCAAATGGTGCCCGGCCTGCGGCCAAACGAGTCCGACGCCCTCCTTCGCCAGGGTCTTCGGTGGATTCCTTGGACTTTGTGGGGGAGGGATGTTATAACCTGCCTACTTACCATTGGCTGGGGACTAATGACAATCCCATAATCCTGTGGGAGTATGAGCTTCCCCAATGAGGGGGGCGGAGAAACCATTAGTAAACTCCTGGTATAAATAAAGCTGGCCAGTTCAGGAACCAGCAGGAAGGAGTGTGCAGCAAGGGAAGTTGCTGCTGCTGTTATATATATATATATATATGTTATTGTAAATAAATGTTATTACTTTGTATCCTTAAAACTCGTGCTGGATTCTTCGTGACCCTCACAAAAAGTGCCCTAAATTAATTACAAATTGTACTATTGATTTTTTTTCAAATCAATCAATATATTACTGTTTCAATGTTCGTGCCATTGCCTTAATTGTTATAAATATTTCTACAGGATATCCTGGACAGATTTGATCACTTGTTAATAATTGAGTTATGCCTATGGGTTTCGTACAGACATAACAATGAGGAAACAATAGACTAGCATCCAAATTAAAGTGACACATCTGTTGGCTCTTCTAATTCCTTATTTGTCTGCTGTTGTCATTTCATAATAGTCTCATCTTGCACTTGAGATTTCTGTGTGCATATGGTGATTGTACGTTACCAAGCAAGAAATGGAGTAAGATTGTACCACGTTGTGAATAAGTTAAGCCATGAAGAGAAAATTGCATTCTGAATATGATTCATTCCGACATGTGTGGTCCTAGTTCCTAGCTTTATCATAGGAAGTGCAACCTTAAAGGAGAAATGAGTAACTAAACTACATAAGTTGCATCCCCATGTCTTGTTTTTAGCTACAAAAGTGAAAAATAAAATATGTAGCAAATATATACATGCCCAAAGTCAAAATAAGAGACTGCTATAAGTAAAAGCTAAGGTGACTGATTGACCATGTTAAAAGACAAATAACAAAAATATTTTTATGAAGTAAAGGCATATAATATGCAACAAAACATTGATGGGCACTTGAAAGAGCTAAAAGATACACTAAAGCTGCCTTTGAATTAGCTAAAATGTTAATGGAAAAAATGTTGTGGACCACAATGGTAGCAGTGTGAAAATAAATATTGCTGACAAGAGAGATGAGCTGCTGAAGCTTTGATCTTGCACTCACTAGTTGGAATTTTCTGAATGTATTTGCCATAGTTGTAAATGGTGATGCCAGTGGCAAATCTCGCAATACCCTGAAATGACAATCTCGTTGGCGAGATCGTGTTTTCAGATTTCCCCTGCCCCTCGCTGGTGATGTAACGAGGTTCCCACCCAAAATGGTCGGTGTAATCATCCAGGAGCATGAGCAGGAAGGCTAACGTAATTTATTTAAAGTACCAAAGTAAAGCCACTACCATGGCATACAGCAATAGAGTCCCAACCCGGGACTACCGACACTGCCGATCTAGGTTAGGATTGGCATTTTAAGGGCTCAGTTAACCAATTCTATGGTTCTACGGTTAATGGGTCCCAGCTGGGTGGGCCTCTGCCTGCTACCAGGGAATCTCGTACTCCATGAGCCCCATGGGAAGACCTATTAGTGATACCCTATGGTCCTTTTGGGGGTTATCACATCCTTCCACCCCTCCCACCCCCCAAGTCTGAATGTTCTCCCTTGCTCTCATGACGATGGGGCCTCCTTTACTTCTTTACATATGGTCATGTGTCTATCGTCAGTGAGGTCAGGGTCGGGGGTGGAGGGAGGGGGACGACGACACAGGATGGGGGGGGGGGCAGCACGTATAGCACATAGGGGATCGTCTCTTCTGCAATGAGCGTCAAAGGACTGCTGCTGGGTCTCTTTCTCAATGCTGACCTCGCGCTGGGATTCTGTCACTTCTACTTCCATTTCGGAGCCCAAGTCATCATAATCTTGCTGACTGACTCTCGGGCCCTGCCTGTAAGCTGATATGAAGGATGTTGAGGGTGCCATTTCTTGGTTAAAAGACCCTGTATGGTCTCCGGCTGTCATGCTTTTTCTGTTGGGCCTCTTGCTTCATCTCTATCTTCCCGCTTCAGTTGGGGAAGTAAGGGTGGCATGGTGGCACGGTGATTAGCACTGCTGCCTCACAGTGCCAGGGACCTGGATTCAATTCCTGTCTGAGGTGCCTGTGTGGCGTTTTCACTTTCTCTCCGTGTCTGCGTGTGTTTCTTCCGGGTGCTCCCATTTCCTCCCACAGTCCAAAGATGTGCAGGTTAGGTGGATTGGCCATGATAAATTGCCTCTTCGTGTCCAGGGATGTGTAGGTTAGGTGGGATTACAGGGATAGGGCGGGGAAGTGGGTCTCGGTGCTCTTTCAGAGGGTTGATGCAGACTCGATGGGCCGAATGACCTCCTTGTTTGCGGCATGGTAGCACAATGGTTAGCATTCTTGCTTCACAGCGGCAGGGTCCCAGGTTCAATTCCCGGCTCGGGTCACTGGCTGTGCGTAGTCTGGACGTTCTCCTCGTGTCTGTGTGGGTTTCCTCCCACAAGTCCCGAAAGACGTGCTGTTAGGTAACTTAGACATTCTGAATTCTCCCTCTGTGTACCCAAACGGGGTGCTTTTCACAGTAACTGCATTGGAGTGAAAGCCTACTTGTGACAATAAAGATAATTGAAAACAATAATTCTGCTCAGTAGGAATTCTGGTGTGGACATTAAGGGGAGTATGGTCCTGAAACGGCGACCCATTAATAGTTCTGCTGGAACAACTCCTGTTATGGTGTGTAACATGATCAGATAATTAAAGAGGAACTGTGCTCGTTTCGTCTTGAATGAGCCGGTGGTT
Source organism: Scyliorhinus torazame (assembly GCF_047496885.1). Classification (NCBI taxonomy): domain Eukaryota; kingdom Metazoa; phylum Chordata; class Chondrichthyes; order Carcharhiniformes; family Scyliorhinidae; genus Scyliorhinus; species Scyliorhinus torazame. Next base: position 79,561,845 of record NC_092715.1, read on the forward strand.
TGCTTTTTCAAGTTACTTTTAAATGTTTGGACCGCCCATTCGGCTCGGCCGTTTGATGATGGGAGATATGGTGCCATACGATGTGCTTCACTCCATTAGACTTCAAAACATCTGGAATTCCCTTCTGGTGAACAGGGTCCCGTTGTCTGTTATTTGGACTTATTCTGTGGGTGGTAATTGAGTGTCAGAGTCTCTCATTTAGAAGTAGTGGAGGCCATTCGATGCACAACCCCTCCACCAACCCCCCCACCCCCCACCCAGTGATGGACAAAGTCATTATGACTCTAAATTTCATGGACACCTGCCGATATCAGCCATAAAGATCCAAATTTTGCCCCAAAGGACCCTACACTGGCAAAGCTATGCCATGTTGTCCTAAGTGGCAGAGTACCAGGAACAAGTACACCCCATAGAGGACTTAAAACCCATACTCACAAAACACCAGGAACTAAGTGTGGGGAGCCCGAGTGACCATCCCACATCCAGGTCAGTGTCCTGTACTACAGGAGTTATATAGTGGCCTGCCACTCAGACGTCTCAAAAATGAAGATGCTTCCAAGGAGCTATGTTTGGTGGCCTGGACTCAACACGTACATTGAGAACATGGTGAGCCCATCCTGCCAAGAGAATCGGAAGCTCCCAGCATCAGTCTCGCTGCAGGAGACCCTGGACATGAGTGCATGCAGATTTCATCGGACTGTTCATGGGATCTATGTTTCTAATCTTAATTGACCCCCATCCCATGTCAATATGAGTGGTCTTGAGGGGTCAGAATGAGCCAGCATGTTAGATGACAATAGTTGCTTCTTCATCCTCACAAAAGCTTCATCCTGTTGTGTTTGCCATGACCATTTCTGATTTTTTTTTAACAGTGTGTGCAGGGTTGCCAGCGAGGTAGCTAGATTAGGTATAGATTTCCCGTAATAATTTATGAGACCTAGGAATGATTTTAGTTCAGTTATGTCCTTGGTGTTAGAACTCCCTTTATGGCCTTCACCTTATCTTCTATGGGTCCTTGTCGACATGATACCTGAGGTATGTTACTTTGCTTGCCTGAAGCATACATTTCTCTCTTTTAAGATGGAGAATCACCGTAAGACTTCCTCCAAATTTCCCAGGTGTTCCTTCTTGGTGGATCCTGAGATCATCCAGGTATATTGCTACCCTGGACAATCCTCTGATCATCCGGATATATTACGACCCTGGACAATCCTTGATGTTGAAGGATGTTTTCCAACACCCTCTAGGAAAGTTGCACACGCCGATGATATTCCGAAAGATATATGAATATGTAATATAATGCCTTGTGTGTATTTATAATTAAATATTTTCTAGATACTGCATAAGATCCAAAGACATAGAAGCAGAATTAGGCCATTCAGTCCATCGGGCCTGCTCCACCATTCAACCATGGCTGATATGTTTCCCATCCCCTTTCTCCTGCCTTCCTGACTTCTCCCCATAACCCCTGATCACACAAGCTCTAGCTGAGGTATGTATGGTTCATAGTTAGTTTTGTGAATATGTGGTACCAGACCGTTTTGCATGTAGGTCCTCGAAATGTGGCATGTGGTACTGGTCTAGGCAGAGGCTATGTTGATGGTCATGTTGTAGTCACCGCAAAGGACCGACTTGGCAAGCTTCAATACTGGGACCACTGACATAGCCCATTCTGTGAATTGGACCAGGCGTAGGATGCCTAGGCCCTTTGGTATCTTCAATTCGGTCTCTACTTTGGTGAGTAGGGTGTAGATTTTCACCCCAGCACATTTACTATATATGAGTCTCCTTTCTGGAATACCTGAGGATACTTCCCTATGACTTTGGATAAGTTGCTGTTGCTAATCCAGGTGGATTTTATGAAGCCAGTCTCTTCCTAGAAGGCTGGGCCCTGGTCCTTGTACTACTATTAAGGGGAGCTGGTCCGTCTGCTGCCCATGTGTAACTGGGGCCACGGTGGTTCCTACGATGTGTAATGAATCACCAGTGTGTGGCCAACCTGGCCCTCGTTTCTCACAGGCACAGGGGAAAAATGCCCACGTGGAGTCGCCTGAAAGCCTGAACCGCTGTAATGGAGGGGGCAGCTCCTGTGTCGACTTCCATGTCCTGGGGTGACCATTGACCTGGAGTTTGATCTGGATTGGGGGCACGTTGGGGGCAGCAATGCAATTCAATTAGCTCTTCCTGTTCTGGTTAGTTGATTTGTAAAGCCTGAAGTGGGTTTGTCTTCCAGCCCCAGGCCTGCCCATGACCACGGGTGTGGCAACTCTGCGATTGCTCTTTATAGTCCTCTAGGGAGATTTCCCACATGTTTCTGGTGTCTCGTGGCTATCAACCTCATATATTGAACCTGATTGTTGACTTGGTGGTGGGTGAGTCACATGTGTACCGTCCATGGGGAAATCGGTTCTCCTATATAGGGTCCCCCGGAGCTGATGACATTGTAATCCATACCATCCTGGAGTTCCTGGGCCCCTTTTGCAGCATTTTCGCAAGACAGTGCCAGTTTTATGACTCTTCTAATGTCTAGGGTAGGTTTTCCTCGCAGTTTCCTTTGGGTTGCGACATTATTTATCCCATTTATCCTGAATCATCTCTCAGAGGGACGGTTCATACTGTTATGACACCCTGGGCTGCTGCACAGTCAATTCCAGCCCCACTTGACCCAGAGTTACAACACAAGTGAATTAACCAATAATTCTTAGAAAAATACACAAAGTCTTTGGCCCTTGGCTGCCCAATAATTACAGTCACAAGGTTTGTAAATGTAAACACAATTATTGTTTATTTATAACACGAACTATCAAAAAATATGCAGCAAATACAACTGTTTAACAATAATCTAATCCCTAATTCCCCACTTTCATTTGTCCCCATCCTCTACACACACACACACACACACACACACACGAGTCAGACAAACACAGAGTGGTAGAAAAAGGGGAAAATGAATCTTTGTTTCAGATGGTGGTTTCCAGCACCTTGCTCTTCTTCAAACTTGCTTTCCGTTTGGGGTTTTATTGTAGGTTCATTCAGGCCTCTGTAGTTTCAGAAATTCAGCACTTCCAGCCTTTCAGGAGACAGAATGGAAGATTATTGTCTTTGTTTGCAGCCTGTGATGGTTTCCCTGTAAATTCATTCATTCCGGCTCTCTGCAGCTTCAGGAATGCAGCTTTTGTGGAGAAAACATGGAGGATCTGGTGTGCCCCCCCCCCCCCCCCCCCCCCGTCCCCCCCGGATCCCGCAAGCAACTCCAACAGGGTTTGCTTTTTGGCCTTCTTGGGTAGCGACTGACCTGCCTCCTGCTGGTTGAATACCTGTGGCAGTGGGATGCGGCCCTTAAATGGGTATTAATTACTGACTTCCGGGCCTTAATTGGCAGTGTGGCAGAAAGGCTGCCAACGAGTCTTTCTGCCCCAGACGTAATCGGGATAGAGGTGGAATGGCAGCAGGCACCCCACCCGACAGGAATAAATATCCCCCCATCTCCAAACTCTCCTCAGGAGAGGGCATTAAATTATGCTCATTGTGACTATAACATGCGGGATCTATTTATCATCGGCTCAGTGATGTGGGATATATTTTCTATTTATGTGGTTGAGATGCTGTACAAAAGAATATCAGCTCAAATATCACCAATCCAGTTTGTCCTGCTCGTTGATAGCATCTGTCCTGCTAGCTTGAGTGTACAATAAGTCCAGTTTACAGTGTGCATGTACAAGCTGCCACTGAGACAAGTGTGAGCCACATAGTACCAGCTGTGAATCTTGTGCAGCCAGTCATGTCATCATTTATCTCAATCCTATATCTGACCATTTAATCTGCTTTTATTCTCAGCCCCTGCCAGGCATACTTAAGCTACAACTATGTCGCAGCTCTGACAGTGTTGGGTTGTAAATGTGGATAGGAAATGGCTCACACACAAGGAAAGGTACATCATAAAAAGATATTTCAAAACAAAAAAAATCAATTGCATTTTTAAAATTATTTTATTACTTCCCTATCTTTGTGGGCGATAGTCTGGCAGATATTGAAGGAATGGCTACATTGAGGAGAAGCAGCATATCCTTATCTGCCAGAATCCCTATCTGTTACTTCCAGAGCGACATGATGACTTTTGCTGGCTTTTGCTTGCTGCATACTAACAGACCTCTTTTGCAGCATTTGTACGTGCCCATGATGTACACCTTGCAATATCTCATCAGTCAGGTATCCGTAAGTGTTCATTCTTATGTTCTAAATTATCATTCGAAAATTGTCATGGTCTGCAGAGCACTTTTTTTGGAATAAAGAATGTATGGATAAATGTACTTGATAGATTTTGGATTTTTGTATCCATATGTTATTCTAATCTGTCGGGTCAAGATTACAGTTTAGGGATGAGAAGCACAGATCCAAACTAAACAGCATTTAATTCAAGTAATCAAGTTAAAACAAGGTGCAGAATCTAAAGCTACTCCCTGGAGCTGGAAGCAAGTCGGGTGGGGGAACCTAATTGTGGAAGAGGTGAAAAGCCAGCTTCCTCATGTGGGAATTAAAGGTGAGGATTAAGTCAGCAGCAGGTTGGAGGCGGATTGGGGTTTGTGAGAGCAAGTGGCAGGAACCTATTGGTGAAGCATTACCTATTGGGCATGCATACTCATTCAAACAAATGGTTGCCAAATTAAGTGGTACCATTGATTAATTCGGCAATAACAAGAAATGGTTATTTCAGATCCATGACTGGTTCAAGGTGGCGTGCATCAGGGGAGGTCGTCTTCGTGGTGTATTTGGACCGAATAGAAGCAAACTTTCTTCTTTGGGGAGCTTTGTTGAACTAGGGAAGGAGAGGAGGTTGAGCTGCCATTTTTATTTGTTTATGGTATGTGGGCATCACTGGATACGCCCACGGTGCTGTTCCAGGATTTTAACCCAGTAACAGTGAAGGAACGATGATATAATATTTCCCAAGTCAGAATGTATGTGGCTTGGAGGTGAATTTCCAGATGGTGGTGTTTGCATGTATCTGCTGCCCTTGTTCATCTAGATGGTAGTGGTCATGGGTTTGGAAGGTGCTGTCTAAGGAGCCTTGGTGAATTCCTGCTGTGCCTTTTCATCAGTGGTGGGGGAGTGAATGTTTGTTATTGCGGTACCAACCAAGTTAGCTGCTTTGTCCTGGATGGTGTAAAGCTTCTTGAGTGTTGTTGAAGCTGCACTCATCGAGGCAAGGGGAGAGTATTCCATGACACTCCTGACGTGTGCCTTGTAGTTGGTGGACAGACTTTGGGGAGTCAGGAGGTGAGTAATTCAGCACAGCATTTCTACCCTCTGACTTGCTCTTGTAGCCACAGCATTTATATGGCTCGTCCAGTTCAGTTTCTGGTCAATGATAACCCCCAGGATTTTGATAGAGGGGGGATTCAGTGATGGTAATACCATTTCATGTCAAGAGGCAATGGTTAGATTCTCTTTTGTTGGAGACGGCCATTGCCTGGCAGTTGTGTGACATGAATGTTACTTGCCACTTGTCAGCTCAAACCTGGATATTGTCTAGGTCTTGCTGCATTTGGACATGGATTGCTTCAGTATCCGAAGAGTCACGAATGGTGCTGAACATTGTGCAATCATCAGCGAGCATTGCCACTTCTAACTTGCGATTGAAGGAAACTCACTGATGAAGCAGCAGAAATGATAGGGCCGAGGACATGAAGGACCTCCTGCAATGATGTTCTGGAACTGAGGTGATTGACATCCAACTACAACAATGTACCTTTGTGCCAGGTATGACACCACCGTTACATTGAGTTTGGGCGACGGCTATCCTGGAAGGTTGGGGCGTGGCTGTCTGTGTCTGTGGAAGGAGGGTGACTTGAGGCGGGCCTATGAAGGATCACGGGGAAAAAGAGGGAGGGAGCTGGATGACACTGCGAAGATAAATCTCCACAGATGGGAGAGCAAGCATGATGGGGGGAAATCAAGAGTGACTGAGAGCAGGTCAATGGTGAGTTTGGAGAGTTAAGGGTAACTGGGGCTAGATCAAGGGTGATGGAGGGAGGGTCGTGGATGATGGGTGGCAGGTCAAGAGTCATGGGGGACAGTCAAAGGTAGCAGACAGTTGAACAAAGGTGATGGTGGTGCTATGGGGCTGGTTTAGCACACTGGGCTAAAACACTGGCTTTTAAAGCAGACCAAGCAGGCCAGCAGCACGGTTCAATTCCCGTACCAGCCTCCCTGAACAGGTGCCGGAATGTGGCGACTAGGGGCTTTTCACAGTAACTTCATTGAAGCCTACTTGTGACAATAAGCAATTTTCATTCATTTCATTTTCATTTCATTTCAAGGGTCATTGAAAACAGAGCAAGGGTAGTGGAATCAGGGATGAGGGTGATGGAAGGAAAATCAAAAGGAAGAGTGCAGGGTGATGGCTTGCAGGTCTGGTGTCATAGTGAAAGTGTCCAAGGACATAGCTGCGACTGCTGGAAGAGGTGGCCAGAGACTGGGTTGAGGAGGAAGTTGGCCACAGTGGGGTGTGGTGGATGCACAGCAGTGGGCTCCCCTTTGACACAGTTATCAAATCAGGTGGAGGGTCATCTAGACTGTGCTGACCAGATCTTTGCCAGCTTTCTGTCCGCAGTTCACTTCAAGCAGCAAAGATTGGTCTCATGGATTCTTTACAAATGTCACTATAATTTAGTCCAAAATGTCACTATAATTTAATCTTACGAGATGGAAGCTAGAAACGTTGCAGCCTGATGATTTCTTTTTGGTTCATTAACGAAAACAGAGTTTGGACGTTTCTGGATATGAATTTTACTCCTTGCAACAGTAGGTTTCTGGTTTTGCTCTGGTTGAAGTGGTATTTGAGCCCTTGAAACAGAGATATGACTTGGTTCTGCAAATCTGTAGGATAAAGGATAGCTCCACTTCTCTGCCTGTTAGTGAACAAAGGCAGGTTTCTTCCTTTGCTGGGGGTGGAGGGGGATCTCTTCCCTTTGAGTCTCTATGTCTTCCAAACCGTCTGACAGTAGGCTGCCCTCAAGGTGTGTGTTAATGAATGTTTCTTATCATAAGCTTGTTTCTGTCAGGTGACCATACTATCGGTGTACACATTGTCCACACAATCGATCCTTGACAAGGTTGGCATTGACATGCAATGGGGTTCGAATCTCAGCCATTTGCATTTCTTTGTGATCACATTTTTTTTTCATCAGACCAATTTTATGGAGTTTCATTCTTAATAATAATAATAATAATAATCTTTATTAGTGTCACAAGAAGGCTTACATGCACACTGCAATGAAGTTACTGTGAAAGTCCCCTAGTCGCCATACTCCAGCACCTGTTTGAGGACACTGTGGAAAAATTCAGAACATCCAATTCAACTAACAAGCACGTTTTTTGGGACTTGTGGGAGGAAACTAGAGCACCCGGAGGAAGCCACGTAGGGGAGAATGTGCGGACACTCATAGTTAGTGATCCTCCTCGGAAGGAGCGATCACAATATGGTGGAATTTAAAATACAGATGGAGAGTGAGAAGGTAAAATCAAACACTAGTGTTTTCATGCTTAAACAAAGGAGTTTACAATGGGATGAGAGAAGGGCTAGCTAAGGTAGACTGGGAGCAACTGTTTATGGTGAAACAGTTGAGGAACAGTGGAGAACCTTCCAACCGATGTTTCACAGTGCTCAGTAAACGTTTATTCCAACAAAAAAGAAGGATGGTAGAAAAAGGGAAAATCGACCGTGGCTATCTAAGGAAATAAGGGAGAGTATCAAATTGAAGGAAAAAGCATACAAAGTGGCAAAGATTGGTGGGAGACGAGAGGATTGGGAAAACTTTAAGGGGCAACAGAAAGCTACTAAAAAAGCTATAAAGAAGAGTAAGATGAAAGTAAACTTGCTCAGAATATAAAAACAGATAGTAAAAGTTTCTACAAATATATAAAGCAAAAAAGAGTGGCTAAGGTAAATATTGGTCCTTTAGAGGATGAGAAGGGAGATTTAATAATGGGAGATGAGGAAATGGCTGAGGAACTGAACAGGTTTTTTGGGTCGGTCTTCGCAGTGGAAGACACAAATAACATGCCAGTGACTGATGGACATGAGGCTATGTATGACAGGTGAGGACCTTGAGATGATTGTTATCACTAAGGAGGTAATGATGGGCAAGCTAATGGGGCTAAGGGTAGACAAGTCTCCTGGCCCTGATGGCATGCATCCCAGGGTACTAAAAGAGATGGCTAGGGAAATTGCAAATGCACTCGTGATAATTTACCCAAATTCACTAGACTCTGGGGTGGTCCCGACGGATTGGAAATTAACAAACGTGACACCACTGTTTAAAAAAGGAGGTAGGGAGAAAGCGGGTAATTATAGGGCAGTGAGCTTAACTTCGGTAGTAGGAATCTATCATCAAGGAAGAAATAGCGAGGCATCTGGACAGAAATTGTCCCATTGGACAGACGCAGCATGGGTTCATAAAGGGTAGGGCATGCCTAACTAATTTAGTGGAATTTTTTGAGGACATTACCAGTGTGATAGACAACGGGGAGCCAATGGATATGGTATATCTGGATTTCCAGAAAGCATTTGGCAAGGTTCCACACAAAAGGTTGCTGCATAAGATAAAGATGCATGGCGTTAAGGATAAAGTAGTAGCATGGATAGAGGATTGGTTAATTAATAGAAAGCAAAGAGTGGGGATTAATGGATGTTTCTTTGGTTGGCAATCAGTAGCTAGTGGTGTCCCTCGGGGATCAGTGTTGGGTCCACAATTGTTCACAATTCACATAGATGATTTGGAGTTGGGGACTAAGTGGAATGTGTCCACGTTTACAGACGACACTAAGATGAGTGGTAAAGCAAAACGTGCAGAGGATATTGGAAGTCTGCAGAGGGATTTGGATAGTTTAAGTGAATGGGCTTGGGTCTGGCAGATGGAATACAATGTTGACAAATGTGAGGTTATCCATTTTGGTAGGAATAGCAGCAAAAGGGATTATTATTTAAATGATAAAATATTAAAACATGCTGCTGTTTTAATATTTTGTGCAAGAGTCACAAAAAGTTGGTTTGCAGGTGATTAAGAAGGCAAATGGAGTTTTGTCCTTCATTGCTAGAGGGATGGATTTTAAGACGAGGGAGGTTATGCTGCAACTGTATAAGGTGTTAGTGAGGCTAGACCTGGAGTATTGTGTTCTGTTTTGGTCTCCTTACCTGAGAAAGGACGTACTGGCACTGGAGGGTGTGCAGAGGAGGTTCACTAGGTTAATCCCAGAGTTGATGGGGTTGGATTATGAGGAGAGGTTGAGTAGACAGGGACTGTCCTCGTTGGAATTTAGAAGGATGTGAGGGGATCTTATAGAAACATATAAAATTATGAAGGGAATAGATAGGATAGATGTGGGTAGGTTGTTTCCACTGACGGGTGAAAGCAGAACTAGGGGGCATAGTCTCAAAGTAAGGGGAAGTAGATTTAGGACTGAGTTTAGGAGGAACTTCTTCACCCAAAGGGTTGTGAATCTATGGAATTCCTTGCCCAGAGAAGCAGTTGAGGCTCCTTCATTAAATGTTTTCAAGATAAAGATAGATCGTTTTTTGAAGAATAAAGGGATTAAGGGTTATGGTGTTCGGGCCGGAAAATGGAGCGGAATCCACAAAAGATCAGCCATGATCTCATTGAATGGCAGAGCAGGCTCGAAGGACCAGATGGCCTACTCCTGCTCCTAGTTCTTATGTTCTTATATTTTTATTACTCTGCACAGACAGTGACCTAAGCCGGGAATTGAACCCGAGTCCCTGGCGCTGTGAAGCAACAGTGCTACTGTGCCACCTATTACATCCACTATGCTTATCAGTTTTTTGTGGACAATAGTAGGTGATAATTCCATAGGAAAGAAGATCTGATGCATTTTAAATGCTTCTTCAATGGAATGTCCCAAAAATGTCATTTATAGTGTCATGATCTCCATATTAACATATCATGGTGCAATCACACACACACACTGATGGACAGGTAGCTGGACCAACCAACACACACACAACATCGCAGCCAATCACCAGTGAGAAAACAGGGAACACCACAGTTCCCACTCATTCTACCAGGAGATAGCTCAGAGCACAGAGCTCACAGCGTGCCACTCAGACATACACCATGTGCTGAGTGCCTCACTAAGATAGTGCTAGGGTTGGGTCCACAGGTTAACTGGTGAAGTACGAACCACAGCCAGAAGTTAATAGTTATTAATGTACAGAATAATAAAACAGAGTTGTACCATCTACAACCGTGTTGGTTCGTTTGTGCATCGGAACACCCAACACGACATGATACCAGGTCTGGAAACTCACCAGCGACTGTGAGACCTACCTGCACCTCTTCAGAGATCCGCCATCCTGCGCCATGGACACCATCAGCCCGCCACAGCCGCTCCAAATCGCTGGAAATCTCGGCGTCAACTGGAAGCTGTTTAAACAGCGCTTCCAGCTCTTCCTAGAAGCCACAGACAGGGAGAATGCATTGGACACCAGGAAGATCGCCCCCCTCCTCTCCACGGCGGGGCAACACGCCATCCACATCTACAACTCCCTGGCATTCGCGGAAGGTGAGGACAAGACGACGTAGAAGACGGTCTTTCTAAAATTTGAGGAACACTTCAGCGTGGAAATTAATGAGAGCTTCAAGAGGTACCTTTTCCAGCAGCGCCTGCAGGGTAAGGATGAGCCTTTTCAATCTTATTTGACACACCTCCATATCCTCGCGCAGTCCTGTGGCTATGAGGCCACCTCCGACTCCATGATTCGGGATCAGATAGTTTTTGGGGTCACCTCGGACACCCTTTGCCAGCAGTACCTCAAAATAAACCCTAGCCACCGCCATCGAAACCTGCGTCCTCCACGAAAATGCGACCAGCTGGTACTCCCAATTCCAGGCGGCCGAATCGGCACGGCAGGGGTCCTATGAGGCCAAGCGGGTCCAGTCGATCGAGTTCCTCCCGGCCCGCGGCCCGGACGAGGGCGGCCATTTTGCGCGCTTTCCGAGGCCTCCCGCGCTTGTACGTGCCAAAAGAGGGGACGTCGACGCAGAGGGACGTGATGCGCAGGCACGCTCAACGCAGGACCGCACCGCGCGGGCGCAGTGGCGCAACAAATGCAATGACGTCACGACGTGCGGCAAATGTGGATCCGCACAGTTAAAGCGGCAATGTCCAGCCAAAACGCGATAATGCCTCCGCTGTGGCAGGATGGGCCACTACGCTGCCTGCTGTCGAGCAGCTCAACCTGCCAACTCTCTGCAATTCCGCCAGCCTCGCAGGGACGTGCGGGCCATTCAGCTCCCATACACCGAGTCATACCCTGACGACGTGCAGACCGGTGATACCGACGACCGGGAACCCTTCCGCGTTGCGGTAATAGGCAGCAACCGGATGTCCCCAGGTAGGACCCACCAGCCGATGCCTGTGCACAGCATTAATCCAGGCGATGAATGGTGTGCCACCCTAACGGTCAACCCGAATTCGCCGCCCACCTAATAGACTGGACTTATGAGCCTATTTGCACATTGGACTCACTGAATTGTTGTGCAATACTGTTAACGTGTTTCTTTCTTGTCGTTCCAGGAGTTCTCTTTCTATATTTGATGATTGCATTTGTTTTGTTCGAGTTACAACCTCGTTGCTCCGTTGCACCTGACACCTTCCTATGTTTATAGTTTAACCTTATGTACATATTTAAATATTGCACACACATACTCAGATGCACTCAGTACACACCAATATTTATTACCATGTAGGCACATACGTATCCTTGTGAAAAGGGGGGATGTCATGATATCCATATTAACATATCATGGTGCAATCGCACACACACACACTGATGGACAGGTAGACGGACCAACCAACACACGCACAACATCACAGCCAATCACCAGTGAGAGCACACGCACTATAAAACAGGGAACACCACAGTTCCCGCTGATTCTACCAGGAGATAGCTCAGAGCACAGAGCTCACAGCGTGCCACTCAGACATACACCATGTGCTGAGTGCCTCACTAAGATAGTGCTAGGGTTGGGTCCACAGGTTAGCTGGTGAAGTACGAACCACAGCCAGAAGTTAATATTTATTATTGTACAGAATAATAAAACAGAGTTGTACCATCTACAACCGTGTTGGTTCGTTTGTGCATCGGAACACCCAACATGACATATAGTATAATATCCTGTCCAGACAAGAAGGCTACTTCAAGTGTTGGGCAATTTCATGTACAGGCAAGAGTTGGAGGTTATCTGACCACTTCTGACTCTGTTTTGCCACAACATAGATTGCCAATTCTCCATGTTGTGTTGAAGAAAAATAAAAGTGTTCATTTGTCACACATTCATGGGTGTGACAATTCATATATCTGAAGGCTGGCAGTAGAAAGATTACCACAAAATCAATCAGATTGCCATAAAAATCCAAATGGTTCATTAATATCCTTCCAGGGAAAAAAACCTAGCACAGCTACTTGGTCTGACCCCAATCCCAAATTAAATGATTGACTCCTAACCTCCTCTGAAGTGGTCCAGAATGGTACATACTTGCAGGACCAATGCAACAAAGTAAAACAGAACAGTAATAGTAATGTTGGGAAGATCTATTGGCATTGACTATAACCATGGTTCTCCCAATTCTGTCACCCTTCCAGCCCACTATTCTCTGAGATTTCCCCAATCCTACAACTCTGGTCTTTTGTATATGCTTGATTTCCATTGTCCATCATTGCAGGCCCTTCCTTCAGCTGGCTACACCTTAAGCTCTGAAATTACTTTGTAAATCTCTGCCTTTCCTCCTTTTAAGATGCTTCTTAAAAACTAATTTGTTGGCGAACTTCATGCATCATCTGTTTTGACCATTCTTCCTCTGTCTCAGTGCCAAATTATGTCTGATAACGCTCCTATGGATCACCTTATGTTTTTTACGATATTAAAGGTGCTTCTTTGATGCAAGTTGTTTTCCTTTTGACGATGCTGGGAATCATTGTCCAATTGATTCAGCAATGTTTTCCTCACCAACAACTGGGTGCTGGTGTCCAGATTGAGGTAACTAACCGACAGATCAGGCTTGACATAGTGATATTTACAAACATATCTACTGACCAACATGCACTGTCATCATCACTGGGTATGTCCTGTCATGTCCCACAGGATAAATCTACTAATGATTAGTCCATAGTGGTATAGAATGAAGTGAGCTTGGCCCTGGGGATCTTCAACATTCTTTGTAGATTCATGACGATTCATAGTTCAGGTCAATTAAATCAGTAAAACTTGCCACTGATCACCTTCAGATCTTTTCAGGTTCATAATCAGTGTACCTCACGGGCAGCACGTAGTGCAGTGGTTAGCACTGGGACTGCGGCGCTGAGGACCCAAGTTTGAATCCCGGCTCTGGGTCACTGTCCGCGTGGAGTTTTCACATTCTCCCAGTGTTTGCGTGGGTTTCACCCCCACAATCCAAAGATGTGCAGGTTAGGTGGATTGGCCACGCTAAATTGCCCCTTAATTGGAAAAAAAAATTATATTCTAAATGTATATATATATATACATGGGGAGGGGGTCCGTGCTGGGGTGGAGGTGGGGGAGGGGGTCCGTGCTGGGGTGGAGGTTGGGGAGGGGGTCCGTGCTGGGGTGGAGGTTGGGGAGGGGGTCCGTGCTGGGGTGGAGGTTGGGGGTTGGGGGGGGTCCGTGCTGGGGTGGAGGTTGGGGAGGGGGTCCGTGCCGAGGAGGGTGATGGAAGGGCAAATGAGTTGGTCCACCTGGCCAGGTGCCAGCCTCCAACAGTTGGACCCATGCGGTCCATGCCACCTGGCTGGGGGGAGGAGGGGATATGGGCAATGATGACATGTCGTTGTTCCCCTCCCCCCCACCAGGCCGTCATGTTTTCAGATCATCCAGCGATGTTGGCCGCCGTGGTGGCATCCGCTCATGTCTATGTTGCCCTGGATGAGGAGGAGGAGCGTGCCAGAGAGGCGGCGCAGGCTGCCGCAGAGGGGCAGGCGGCAGCCGCCCAGGCTGGAGGGACACCTGACCGACAGGACGAGGAGGGGGAGGAGGGCGTCGCGGCCCCACGGCAACGGAGGCACCCGAGGGCGCCCCGTGTGTACCGGCCCCGGCAGTCATACCAGGGCCTCACGGACCGGGAATGCAGGAGGAGACTCCGGATGAGCCGGGAAACCGTGGCACACATCTGCCACCTGCTGGCACACCTGTCACCGCGTGGCACTGGCGGGGGACACCCTCTCCCCGTGTCCGTCAAGGTTACGGTGGCCCTGAACTTTTATGCAACGGGGTCATTCCAGGCACCGAGTGGGGACCTGTCCGGCATATCGCAGACATCGGTGCACCGGTGCATCCGGGCAGTGACAGATGCCCTTTATGCCATGGCGCACCGCTACATCCGCTTCCCCGTGGACCGGGCCAGCCAAGATGCCCGGGCCGTGGGCTTCTCTGCCGTGGCCGGGTTCCCCATGGTCCAGGGCGCGATCGATGGGATGCACGTCGCCGTGCGGCCACCTGCAGATAACAGGGCCGTGTTCACTAATAGGAAGGGGACCTATTCGATGAACGGACAGGTGGTCTGCGACCACCGCATGATGATCCTGCACGTCTGCGCCCGTCACCCAGGCAGTGTACACGACTCATTCGTGTTGTCGCGGTCATCCATCCCCGGCATGTACGAGGGACGCCATCCCCGGCTGAGGGGCTGGTTGCTGGGCGACAGGGGCTACCCATTGCGATCGTGGCTGATGACGCCTATACGGAGGCCACGCAATGAGGCGGAGAACCGCTACAATGATGCCCATGTAGCGACAAGGGGAGTGATCGAGAGGTGCTTTGGCGTGCTGAAGATGCGTTTCAGGTGCCTGGACCTCTCTGGGGGCGCCCTCCAGTGTCGGTCAGATAGGGTCGGCCGCATCATTGTGGTGTGCTGCGCCCTGCACAACATAGCCCAGCAGAGGGGCGATGTGCCGCAGGCAGAGGAGGGCGGAGTGGAGGAGCAGCAGGAAGAGGCCCAGTCCTCCCCAGATGAGGGGGATGGGGGCAATGGTCAGGGCAGACGGGGGAGACACAGGCGGGTGGCTGTCCACCGTTACCGGCTGGCCCAGCGGACACGGGACAGACTGATAGACGCCCGCTTCACTGACTAGATGGGCGTGGGAATCGGGTAGTATGGCCACAGACCGCACACCATGGCAACAGCCGACCACCCACACACCCCCACCCATCCACCCACCCAGCAACCTCACTCCCCTCCCCAACCCCACCCACCCCACCCGCATGCACACCATCACCACCCCCATTGCCGATCCACCGGCGGCACAACAGGCCGGGCTCACACAGTTGCGGGTGGACGCGTGTCTATCGCAGGCCATGGAGGATGATGACAACCCGACCTGCGATGAGCTCCTGGCTCTACATCGTTGGACTATGTCTGACCCATGGCCACAGTACCACCATCCACCCGGACAATCCCTGCATGCGGCTGTGACACTGCAGTGCATGGTCCCGTCCTCTGCCCGGGGGATGTTGATGGCGGCCCAGGGGGAAGGGGGCAGACTCACCTGGGGCTGAGGTAAGACCACCCCTCACACACACACTTGCGCTCAACGCACATGACACGCCCGCACACTTTGGACAGAGCACAAAGGCAGCTTCTGTAGGTGTAACATTGACTTTAATAACCAAAGGAGTTCATGCACGTGCCCTAGCCCCTAAAACTCATCTGTGCCCTGCACCCGTGCCAACTTACTGGATCCCTTTGGCGGCCGTTTCCTGGGGCGTCCTGGCCTAGATGGGCCAGGCTGCGGCCCGGGCGACTGGGATGGCGAGCTGCCAGCCTGTCCTGCCCGTTGCCCACCCGATGCACCTGGGACGGAAGGGGGGGAGTCCGAGGTGTCGCAGTGTACCGGGACCTCCCCTACAGAGGGAGCCGGGACGGACCACACCACCTCCTCCTCCCTCAGGGTGCCCGATGGCCCCCAGGCCTCTACATGGGTGGGGGATGCGAACGGACTGGCCATCCGACGCCCCCCCGACATCTAGCGCTGCCAGTCCTGGAGGCCCGTGCTGGTATCGACAGGGGTCTGCAGGTTTGCAGCCATGGAGCCCAGGGTGTTGGCCAACCCTGTCTGTGACAGTGCGACGCCGGCTCGCACATGGCCACTGGCGCCGATGCCCTCAGCGATGGCCTGCTGAGACTGGGCCATGGCCTGCAGAGACTGGGCCATGGCCTGCTGAGACTGGGCCATGGCCTGCAGAGACTGGGCTATGGCGTTGAGCGCCTCTGCCATCTGGCGCTGGCACTGGCTCATGGCCTCCTGTGAGAGGGCAGCCATTATCTGGGCCAAAGACGCCGCCTGCACGGAAGGCCCCAGGCCTCGCAAACCGTTCCCCATGTCTGACACCATCGCAACCATTGCCTCCACCCGTGCGGTGTCAGCCTGGGTGGCACGCATGACCGGGACCACTCCCAGCTCCTGGACGCGGGTGGACTCCTCCACCTGCGACCGCAGCCGCCGCAAGCTGCCCGTCACCCTCTTCGCTCGTCTCCGGGTCAGTGGTTGCATCGGATCTATGTGTGGGTGTGGTAACTGCAGGATCCATCTGGGCGGCAGATGTTCGCTTGGCCTGGGCTGCCCTCCGACCGCCCGGTCCCTCTGCTGCTCCTACCTCCACCTGCTGTACAGGGACGGCTGTGTTGTGCGCACCAGTGAGTGTACCAGACGCCTCATCACTAAAGTGCCCAACCGTGGTGAGTGTTTCTGCGATGGTGGAGGGTGTTGGTGACAGCAGTGGCGTTGTGTCGTGCTCTTCGTCCCACTCTGACTCCATGGCACTTTGGGGTGGGGGTTCGTCTCCACCCATCCACTCTGAGTCACTGTCCGGTATTTTGTCTTCCCGGGTAGGGGTGTCCTGGGTAGTGCTGTCCCGGGTAGGGGTGTCCTGGGTAGTGCTGTCCCGGGTAGGGGTGTCCTGGGTAGTGGTGTCCTGGGTAGTGGTGTCCTGGGTAGTGGTGTCCTGGCTCGGATGTGACGGGGGCCTGTGGCTGCCCCCCTCATCGCTGGGTGGTCGCTCCCGCACGTGACGGGGGTGTCGTCTCCCTGTTGCTCCAGGTCTCTCCGTCTCCCGTGGTGTGCGAGGGGCATCCTGCGGGCGTCGCATGCTGGAGGGTCCGGGTCTCTCCATCTCCCGTGGTCTCCGAGGGGCATCCTGCGGGCGTCGCATGCTGGAGGGTCCGGGTCTCTCCGTCTCCCGTGGTGTGCGAGGGGCATCCTGCGGGCGTCGCATGCTGGAGGGTCCGGGTCTCTCCGTCTCCCGTGGTCTCCGAGGGGCATCCTGCGGGCGTCGCATGCTGGAGGGTCCGGGTCTCTCCGTCTCCCGTGGTCTCCGAGGGGCATCCTGCGGGCGGTGTGCATCTGCGGGGATGGGTGCCTGGACGTTTGGTCCTGCGATACACAATGAAGCATGCATGGTTAGACATCAGGCAGTGATCAGGTGATACGGGGGAGGGGGATATAGGGGAGGGGGGATATAGGGACGGGCTGTCAGTGGCTCACTTGCTGGTGGGCCCCCGACCTCTGCATCAGCAACCTCCCGGTCCTCAGGTCCGCCAGCCAGTTCCAGGGCCCTTTCCTCGTGTACGGTCAGTGGCCTCTCATCAGCGGGCCCTCCTCCAGTCCTCACATGCTCCCTATTGTTGTGTGCGCGCTTCTCCTGTTGGGGGGGGGCGGTGGCAGGGGTAATAGGCAACAGTGTTAGGCAGGTATATGAATGCACGCCATCGGTTGCGCGTGCATTGCAGAGGTTAAGGTTAGGGCTGGATTCACTTGGGGATATGGGGGCTATGGGGGAGGGGGGATGTGGGGGATATGGGGGAGGGGGGATATGGGGGATATGGGGGAGGGGGGATATGGGGGATATGGGGGAGGGGGGATATGGGGGCTATGGGGGAGGGGGGCTATGGGGGATATGGGGGATATGGGGGAGGGGGGATATGGGGGATATGGGGGAGGGGGGATATGGGGGAGGGGGGATATGGGGGAGGGGGGATATGGGGGATCTGGGGGATATGGGGGATCTGGGGGGGATATGGGGGAGGGGGGATATGGGGGAGGGGGGATATGGGGGAGGGGGGATATGGGGGAGGGGGGATATGGGGGATATGGGGGATATGGGGGGATATGGGGGAGGGGGGATATGGGGAGGGAGGATATGGGGGATATGGGGGATATGGGGGAGGGGGGATATGGGGGAGGGGGGATATGGGGGAGGGGGGATATGGGGGATATGGGGGAGGGGGGATATGGGGAGGGGGAATATGGGGGATATGGGGGAGGGGGGATATGGGGGAGGGGGATATGGGGGATATGGGGGAGTTGGGATATGGGGGATATGGGGGAGGGGGATATGGGGGAGGGGGGATATGGGGGATATGGGGAGGGGGGATATGGGGGAGGGGGGATATAGGGGATATGGGGGATATGGGGGAGGGGGGATATGGGGGATATGGGGGCGGGGGGATATGGGGGAGGCTCACCCTGCCTGCTCTGACGAGGTCGTTCACCTTCTTGTGGCACTGGGTGCCTGTCCGTAGTGTCAGGGCCACAGCGGTGACGGCCTCTGCCACTTCCCTCCACAGACGCCGGCTGTGGCGTGGGGCAACTCTGCGGCCGTGCCCGGGATACAGGGCGTCCGTCCTCTGCTCCACCGCGTCCAGGAGCGCCTCCACATCGCGTGACTCGAACCTCGGGGCTGAGCGACGGCCAGCCATCCAGTCGGGTGTTGCGGTCGGGTGTTGCGGTCGGGTGGGGGGGAGCTGCGCGGCCTTATGAGCCGTCACGCCGTGCAGCGCGTATGACGCTGCATGGCCTGAACCACGTGCGCAAGCGCAGATCCCGTTACGTCGCTGCTAGCCCATTTCGGGCCGGAGACTATCGTCCCATTTTTATGACGTGACGCAAGTGGGATTTGCGCCGTTTTTTGCGCCGATCGGCGGACTGTCCGCCGATAACGGAGAATTTCGCCCCATAACTCAGATTCCTGCCACAATAGAAATCCTCTCAGAGATAGCAGCATTACTTGAGAATCATATGCACTTTCCATTTTGTTGGGACGAGAATGGGGACATTGCGCATTATGTGTATGTTATGGAGGCAGCTAGCCATTTAAATTATCATCTGCCTCCACTCTCATTGGAGCTCGGTAGCCTGGAGAGCAGAACCAAAAATGTGTAAAGTAGATCTGGTAAGAGCAAGTCTGAACTTGGTGTATTTCTTTGGCTAGCCAGGAGAGGCTTTGGAGAGTTCGGGTACCTTGTGGAATATGCTTTAAAATTGTATTCACGCCCCCAGAAGTGGCACAAAACAAACTCCCTTAGCCCAAGCGAGAAGGAAGGTGGGGCTCCAGGAATCGAGGGCAATTTTTGTTGCCACTCCTGGCTTCATAGAGTCCCTACAATGCAGACAGAGGCCATTCAGCCCATCAGATCTGCATCGACCCTTCGAAAGAGCACCGACCTAGGCCCACATCTCCACCTTATCCCCGCCTAATCTTCTGAACATTTTTTGAAAAAAAATGTTTTTATTCTCCATTTTCACATTTTCCTTCAAAATTTACACCCCACCCACAGACAGTAAACGGCAACAAATACAAAATCAATCCCCTTAACAATAACAACGATCCCATCCTCCCACCACCCCAAACAATGGCCCACCTGTCAATATATGCATCCAATAAACCAAACCCTCCCACGGTGGAAACAAAATACAAAGGAGAAAAATAAAAAGGAGTCTGGGACCGCCCATGGTCACCATTGACCTATAGAGTCCACTCCCCCTCTCCCCCCCCACACTCAACGCCATCCAACCTCTGAAAGAGTACCGTACATGATACCCAAGAGTTGTAAACATCCCCCCCCCCCTCTCCAACTCCTCCCGTCCACTTGTAAAACTCCTCCCCAACCTCGGTTCCTTCCCCCCAACTTTCCACCCCGGCGAGACCACTCGGACCCTGTTCTGTCAGGCTCTGATGGCCGCAGCCCCTCCCCCCACCTCACTCCCATTCACTGGCCGGCTTAAACCGGCCTGCGTGCAGGTCCCCGCCCGGGTCCCTTTCCCACTTGCCCGGCCCTAGGAAAGCCGAAAGATCCCCTTTTAGCACACAAACCCCGCATATCCACCGACACGCCAAAGAGCCCTCATTTCGAGTGAACGTCCCATCACCTCCCTGGTCCAAATATATACAACATTGGCTCCTTTAGTCCATACACCTGCACACAGTGAAACAATAAAGAAGAAAATACAGTCAGGAGGTTACATCGGCACATGGCCATTTTTCAGTTCTGCCACAGTCCTTCTGCCTTCGCAAACTCCTCCGCTGCTTCCGCCGTTCCAAAATAAAAGTCCTTGAGCTTGTAAGTCACCCTCAGCTTCGCTGGATATACAATGCCGCACTGCACCTTGCTAATGTACAGTGCCCTCTTCACCCGGTTGAAGGCAGCCCGCCTCCTCGCCAGCTCCACCGTAAAGTCCTGGTATACACGTATACCAGCTCCAGCCCACTGCACCACCTGCCTCTGCTTGGCCCAGCTCAGGACCTTCTCCTTCACGCTGTACCTACGGAAGCACAGAGTCACTGCCCTTGGTGGCTCACTCGCCTTTGGTACAGGCCTCCACGACCGATGAGCCCTATCCAGTTCATATCGAGAGGGATCCTCCCCCTCCCCCAATAGTTTTGCCAGCATCGCGGCAAAATACTCAGTCGGCCTCGGTCCTTCAACTCCTTCGGGCAGGCCCACAATCCTCAAATTCTGTCGCCTGGGTCTGTTTTCCAGGTCTTCCATTCTTCCTCGCAGATCCTTGTTAATCTCCATCACCTTCCGCATCTCCTTCCCCATCGAGGTAAGTTGATCCCCGTGCTGCAATAATGTCTCCTCCACTTCCTTCAGCGCCTCTCCTTGCTCCCGCACCTCCGCCACTGCGCTTGCCACCGCCGTCGTCACCGGTGAAATCACCTACTCCACCAGCACACTCAAAACCTCCCTCATCTCCTTCCTCATTGTCTCCATATATTTTGTAAACTGCCTTTCGAATTCTGCAGCCATCACCTTAGTTATTTCTTCAGCCGTAAGCAATGCGGCCTCCCATGGTGCTCCAGCCTCCATTTTCCTTGGTGACCCCGCGGTGACCTTTCCACTCCCGGACGGATCTTCAGCTGTTTTCTATACGGCCGTTTTTTTGCTCTCCTTCGACATTTTCCTTTACTGTGCCTTCACTCTGCCTCCTCTGTGCCTTCTCCCTGCTTTTGCCGCCTCCGTGGACCCTGGGACCAGGCTTAAAACCCCGAAAATGCCGTTCCCAAACTGGAGCCTTCCATTGTGCGGCAGCCTCCCGCCCGCCGTCACCGGAAGTCCAATCTTTTGAACATTAAGGATTATTTTAACATGGCCAATCAACCTAACCTGCACAACTTTGGACTGTAGGAGGAAACCGGAGCACCAGGAGGAAACCCACTCAGACACGTGGAGAACATGCAAACTCTACACGGACAGTCAC
Source organism: Scyliorhinus torazame (assembly GCF_047496885.1). Classification (NCBI taxonomy): domain Eukaryota; kingdom Metazoa; phylum Chordata; class Chondrichthyes; order Carcharhiniformes; family Scyliorhinidae; genus Scyliorhinus; species Scyliorhinus torazame. The sequence goes on from NC_092715.1 coordinate 79,583,416, forward strand.
CCGAGGTCAGAATCAAACCTGGGTCCTTGGCACTGTGAGGCAGCAATGCTAACCACTGTGCCACCATGATCCCCAGGTGATAGGAAGACCTTTATGCTAGAGAAGAGCTCCATAGCTCTTCGAGCAAAGCAAGATAGAAGATGGACATGGCGCCTTCACTCATAGTGGCCATAGAAGTCAGTCACCATGAGCAGACACAATCCAGAGGAAGGAAAGAAGGTCAGGAGGAAGAATATGCTCCATGAAGGAAGAGGAGACGAGGCAGGATAACCATGTATTATCCAGTGGGTAGGATGGACAGACCTAAGACATCATACCTCAATGTGATGGAGAACCAGTGCCTAGGGCAACTGAGACTAAGACGTGAGGTGGTGACAAACATATGTCACCTAGATCCGCAGCAACCTGAACCACAATCCATCGACCCTCATGCCTGCCAGTGGTGACCGTCACTCCAATGTCTAAGCCTCGGTCTTTTCCAGGGATCATTAGGAGACCAGTCTGGTATATCCCAGTCAGCACATACAGCTGCATTAAGGGCGTAACTCATGCCCTATTTGCTTGCGTGGGGATTATATAAATTTCTCAATGGATTTGGCTTCTCTGATGCAGAGAGCCATGGCCTTTGCCCAATTAATAAACTTCCCTCAGATACAGAATGTTATTAGTTGCACCCATGGTGCCATAAAAGCCCCAATTCAGCATGTGGACATCTTTGTCAACCAGAAATCCTTTGTAGTTTGTGACCACAACAAGGTCTTCCTTTATGTGAGTTCAAGTTTCCCTGGCAGCTGCCACGACTCCTTCATACTAAGCAAATCCCAATTCTCTTTGCTATTTGGGAGTCCACAAATGGAGGCAGAGTGCGACTGCAACAGCAGCCATGGTGTCACCAGGAGTGCCATTGAGCAGGCAATTGGCATTTTAAAGGTGTATTTCAGGTGCTTTGATTGCTCACGGATAGCTATGCAATGTGCCCCAGCAAGGGTATCAAGAATAGTTCTGATGTGCTGGGACACACAATTTGATGAGGAAGGTGATGATGAGGAGAAAGACCCTGTCCATTTGGAAGATTCCAAAATGGAGGAAGAAGAGGAGGCCACTAATGACAGGACAAATGGGAGACATGGCCATGTAACGAGTGTTGACTCTGCGCAGGAGGGGATCATCGCCAGACGTTTCTTGTCCAAAATAGATTCACATAAGTTCCCATGTTAATATTGATAGGGTTGAATGCTGCACAGCCTTAAGAAAAAAAAAATATTTTCTCCGTAGTGAAGATGTCCCACACAAGGGGATGTTGCACCACTGCAACACTGGTTGGAAAAAAATAAGGAAATTTTGAGCAACCAAAACATCACAACTAAAGTATTGTCGGCCTTCAACAACGGTAAAACTCTTTACAAAATTATTAATTGCAGCCATTCACAACCCCAAACTCTCCACCTCCAACAATTTGGGAAATAACCATAGTTCAATGGAAAGATTAGAAAACACCAATGCCCCTCAAAATGAGTCCCAAACTAATGAAGTAACCTGTATGCTAAATGGCATGTCATGAAATCCATTAATTCTGTGTCTCTGTGTGATATGTAAGCTTGTCGTCCGTGGAGATTTCAACATTTAAGGTACATCATGTTCCACTGCTTGTAACATTTGTTCCTACCTGGTGAAAAGAGCAAAACCCTCTTGGAGTGTTGTGTTAGATCATTAGAACAGTTGAAGGAACAGTGAACGGCAGTGAACAGTCAGCTTGCAAGTAACCCAGGAAAGGGACAAAGGCAAAAGGGATAGAATCAAGTCCCAGTTAAATTAAAACAAAGGAACAGAGAAACATACATACTCCAATTAAAGAAATAACTCTGGGGGATAGACTTTAAGTGAATTGAACTCGAGAGAAGTCCTAAAGATCCAAAAAGGCATCCGAAGGTTGGTGATTCAGTGCTGTGCGCCGTTGGAGGGAAGTACCCCCTGGGAGCTGTGATGTTCTACTTTGCACAGCCGAAGAGCTAATATTGTGCTTGTGAGCTAATGTCTGAGAGTACTCCGGAATGTAGGGTAATGAAATCTTGGAAGGCAAAATTAAAACCCTGAATTTTGGGGCCATTGTTGAAGCTATTTCAGTGAGATCAACTTTTGAAGAGAATTCCACAATGAGATCTTCAAACATGAAGATTGACAAGCCCCAAGATAGAGGCAAAGTTTCAGTGGGTTTTCTGGACTCACAATGTGATTAATATCTGGGTGGGTTGTTGCGAAATCCATGGAATCTGGTTTGGTCACACCTCTCAGTCATTGTGCAGTGCGGTGTGTTCAATCACAGTGTGCCTTTTAATTCACATTGTCAATTGCCACCCCAAGCATGGCCCTGTCACAAGTGCAATCTCAACTTGGAGTCCCCAGTCCTTCAGAAAGTGAACAGGTTCTTGTTATGTTCTCATGATGGTAGACCAGCGGAAACCTCCTGGGAGTTTCACTCCCTATGACTGTGTAGGAGGTAATTGTAAACTCCTTACATGCTTAAGTGTACATAATTGTAATAAAATAATTGGGTGCTGTATTTTGTGTCATGAAAACATGTCAGGGAATTCCAAGAAATTAGAATAGTTTCTGCTGGCAATGGACAATTGCCTCTGGTTATATCTCTGGTGATATATTTTAAACTAAGGGAATATGATTAAAAAAGGGGCAGAGTGACTGTTCGAAATGAAATAATGCATTTGATATGCAAATGAACACATCAAAACTACAAACAGATGTTTACCCAAGGCAAAAACAGAAAAATACTGGACAATCTCAGCAGGTCTGATAGCATCTGTGGAGAGAGAAGGGCAGCACGGTAGCATAGTGGTTAGCACAATTGCTTCACAGCTCCAGGGTCCCAGGTTTGATTCCGGTTTGGGTCACTGTCTGTGCGGAGTCTGCACATCCTCCCCGTGTGTGCGTGGGTTTCCTCTGGGTGCTCCGGTTTCCTCCCACAGTCCAAAGATGTGCAGGTTAGGTGGATTGGCCATGATAAATTGCCCTTAGTGTCCAAAATTGCCCTTAGTGTTGGGTGGGGTTACTGGGTTATGGGGATAGGGTGGGGGTGTTGACCTTGGGTAGGGTGCTCTTTCCAAGAGCCGGTGGGGTCTCGATGGGCCGAATGGCCTCCTTCTGCACTGTAAATTCTATGATAATTTTGTCAGAAACAAAGAGTCATCCAGACTCGAAATGTTAACTCCCTTCTCTCGCCACAGATGCTGTCAGATCTGCTGAGATTGTCCAATATTTTCTGTTTTTGTTTCAGATTCCAGCATCTGCGGTAATTTGCTTTTGACTAAGGCAATGGGTACAGAATATGAATAGAACAGTACAGCACAGAACAGGCCCTTCGGCCCTCGATGTTGTGCCGAGCATTGTCCGAAACCAAGATCAAGAATACCTATTTTAAAGAGAAAAACAATATACTGCATGGGAAGGAGGCAGCCCCCACCCGTTCACACACCACCTCATCCGCCAGCAACACATCCAGCCTCCACTGGAGGTGCTGCCACCCCCCCTCAGGCCACCCGTGAATCCACCCAGTGAAGCACGTGGTCAGATAGCATATTCGCCGACTACACATAGGTTTAAATAGGTTGTTAAGGATTCAAAGAAATATATGCAAAGTGTCAGAGGGAACATAGATGAAGTGACTTTACTTTTCATTAAACTCTAAAAGCTAAAATAAAGAGATGAAGGTAATTAATGATATTAATAATAATTTTTATTGTCACAAGCAGGCTTACATTAACACTTTAATGAAGTTACTGTGAAAAGCCTCTAGTCGCCACATTCCGCCGCCTGTGCAGGTACACGGAGGGAGAATTCAGAATGTCCAAATTACCTAACTGCACGTCTTTCGGGACTTGTTGGAGGAAACCAGACCACCCAGAGGAAACCCACGCAGACACAGGGAGAACAGGAAGACTCCGCACAGACCGTGACGCAAGTTGGGAATCAAACCTGTGATGCACGATCAATTACACAAAGACGAGAGCAGGATGTAATCGAGGCTTTATTACACTGAGATGTGTGGCCTCCTACAGTAGCTGACAAAATGGCTGCTGTACTGGGAGCACACATACTTATACTCCGCCTACTGGGCGGAACCAGCAGGCAGGGATCTACCCCCGCACCTGTAGTGCAGGGGCCTTACCGTAAAGCACCTATATCAACATCCTATATATACAATATATACATCAGTGGTGACTACCACATTCACCCCCTGTTAAAAAAAATGAGTCCGGCGGGGGTGGTGGAGAAACATATACAGAAGGTTGTGTTTTAAAAGTACAGATAATATTACAAATTCAGGCGGTCCGGTGCCTTGATCTGGCGTTGAGAGCGCCGCAGTGCTGGTGGCGACTCCGGCGGCAGCTTGGTCTTCGGTGACTCCGGGAGCGTGTCGGAATCCTCTTCATCCCTGGGGGTGAGCAAGGGGAAGACGGATTGTCCCGGAGCGGCGGCTGCGGTGGGTTGCTCCGGGAGAGGGAGGGTGGCGCCGGAGCAGGGGGGCGTGTGTGTGTGGAACCAGCTGGTGCCAGGTCTCTGAGGGAGACTGTGTCTTGGCGGCCATCGGGGTACGCTATGTAGGCGTACTGCGGGTTGACGTGAAGTAGCTGTACCTTCCCAACCAACGGGTCCGCCTTGTGGAGTCGAACGTGTCTACAGAGGAGAACGGGTCCTGGGGCTGCCAGCCATGTCAGGAGCGAAACCCAGGACGTGGACTTCCTAGGGAAGGCAAAGAGCCGTTCATGGGGGTTTCATTAGGCGCGGTGCACAGGAGCGACCAAATGGGGTGAAGTGCGTCGGGGAGGATCTCCTGCCAGCGGGAGGCCGGGAGATTTCTGGACCGTAGGGCCAGCTGGACGGCCCTCCAGACCATCCCATTCTCCCTCTCCACCTGCTCGTTTCCCCTGGGGTTGTAGCTGGTCGTCCTGCTCGAGGCAATGCCCCTGTTGAGAGGTACTGGCGCAGCTCATCGCTCATGAATGAGGGTCCCCGGTCACTGTGGACGTTGGCGGGGAAGCCGAACAGAGCGAAGATGGTGTTGAGGGCTTTGATGACGGTGGCAGACGTCATGTCGGGGGAAGGGAGGGCGAAGGGGAATCGGGAATATTCATCGACCCCACTGAGAAAGTACGTGTTGCAGTCAGTGAAGGGGAGGGGCCCTTTGAAGTCCACCTTGAGGCGATCAAAGGGACGGGTGGCCTTCATCAGGCGCGTACGGTCTGGCTGATAGAAGTGCGGTTTACACTCCGCGCAGACCTGGCAGTCTCTGGTGATCGCCCTGACTTCCTCGATGGAGTAGGGCAGGTTGCGGGACTTGATGAAATGGTAAAAACGTGTGACCCCTGGGGACAGAGGTTGTCGTGCATGGTCCGGAGTCGGTCCACTTGTGCGCTGGCACATGTACCTCGGGATAGGGCATCAGGGGGCTCATTGATCTTACCGGGGCGATACAAAATCTCGTAATTGTAGGTGGAGAGCTCGATCCTCCACCTCAAGATTTTATCGCTTTTGATCTTGCCCTGCTGTGCGTTATTAAACATGACGGCAACCGACCGTTGGTCAGTGAGGAGAGTGAATCTCCTGCCGGCCAGGTAATGCCTCCAATGCCGCACAGCTTCAACGATGGCTTGGGCCTCTTTTTCGATGGAGTGCCGAATTTCGGAGGCATGGAGGGTGCGGGAAAAGAATGTCACGGGCCTGCCTGCCTGGTTAAGGGTGGCGGCCAGAGCGACATCTAATGCATCGCTCTCGACTTGGAAGGGGAGCGTCTTGTCGAACACGTACATCGCGGCCTTGGAGATGTCGGCCTTGATACGGTTAAAGGCCTGGTGAGCCTCGGCCGTCAGAGGAAAAACAGTGGATTGAATGAGTGGGCAGGCCTTGTCCGCATAGTTTGGGACCCACTGGGCGTAATACGAAAAGAACCCCAGGCAATGTTTGAGGGCCTTGGGGCAGTGGGGGAGGGGGAGTTCCATGAGGGGGCGCATGCGATCGGGGTCGGGCCCCAGAACTCCGTTCTGGACCACATTGCGAAGGATGGCTTAGCGGTTTGTGCTGAACACGCACTTCTCCTTGTTATACGTGAGGTTGCGGAGAGTGGCGGTGTGGAGAAATTTGGCAAGATTGGCATCATGGTCCTGCTGGTCGTGGCCGCAGCTGGTGATGTTATCCAGGTATGGGAAAGTGGCCCGCAGCCCGTACCGGTCAAACATTCGGTCCATCTCCCGTTGGAAGACCAAGACCCTGTTGGTGACGCCAAAGAAAGTGGTAAAGGCGGCCGTCTGCCTCGAACGCAGTGTATGGGCGGTCCGCCTTGCGGATGGGGAGCTGGTGGTAGGCCGATTTCTGGTCTACTGTCGGGAAGACCCGGTACTGTGCAATTTGATTGACCATATCAGATATGAGTGGGAGGGGGTACGCGTCGAGCTGCATGTACCGATTGATGGTCTGACTGTAGTCAACGACCATCCTGCTTTTCTCCCCAGTTTTGACCACTACCACTTGGGCTCTCCAAGGGCAGTTGTTGGCCTCGATGATGCCTTCCCGAAGCAGCCGCTGGACTTCAGACCTGATGAAGGTCCTGTCCTGGGCGCTGTACCGTCTGCTCCTGGTGGCGACGGGTTTGCAATCCGGGGTTAGGTTTGCAAAAAGGGAAGGTGGGAAGGTGGTTCGAACTGGGTCGTGAGGCCGCACACAGTAAGGGGTGGTAGGGGCCTGCCAAATTTCAGGGTTAGGCTCTGGAGGTTGCACTGGAATTCCAGGCCGAGTAGCAAGGCAGCGCAGAGGTTGGGGAGGATGTAGAGTTGGAAGCCGCTGAACTCCACGCCCTGGACAGTGAGAGTGGCGATGCAGTACCCCCGGATCGCCACGGAGTGGGACCCGGAGGCCAGGGAGATTCTCTGGTTAGTGGGCTGTACTGCGAGGGAGCAGCACCTTACCGCATTGGGGTGAATGAAGCTCTCAGTGCTCCCGAAGTCCAGCAGGCAGGAGATCTCGTGCCCGTTGACCTTCACTTTAGTTGAAGCAGTCGTGAGGTTGTGGTCGAGACTGGTCAATCGTGACCGAGGCGAGACGTGGCAGGTCGTTGGCGGTTGCAGGCTATGAGCGGCCGGATGAGGTGCTCGACGGGCATGGGTCCTGAGTCGGGTAAGATGGCGGCGCCCACGGGCCGCACGTGTTGTGGGGGAAGCAAGATGGTGGCGCCCATTGGTCCTGGGAGGAACAAGATGGTGGTGCCCACGGGCCGCACGTGTTGCGAATCGGACAAGATGGCAGCATCCACTGGCCGCACGTGGTCCTAGGTGGGGAAGGTGGCGGCGCCCACTGGCTGCACGTGGGCGGTGCCGGGACAATAGCGGCGATTGAGCGGGCCTGGCACACTGCAGCTAAATGCCCCTTCTTGCCACAGGCCTTGCAGAGGGTGCTCCGCATCGGGCAGCGCTGTCGGGGGTGTTTTGACTGCCCACAGAAGTAACATTTGGGCCCCCCGGGGTTGGTTGGCTGCCGCGCGGCACAGGCGTCGGATTGGCTGAGGGCGGTCATTGATGGGGTCCACGATGGGGCGGCCGTCTGCAGAGTCCAGATGCACAGGGAGGTGGGCCGCGCAGTCGGGGGCATAGGCCTGAATGTTGCGTGATGCGACCGAAAGTGAAAGCGCTAGTTTTTTAGGTCGCTGCGAGGTCGAGCGTGGCCCCTTCTAAGAGGCGCTGGCAGATGTAGTCAGACCTTATGCCCGTAACAACTGCGTGTCTCATTAGCAAATTCGAGTGTTCCGTGGCCTAAACGGCCTGACAGTCACAGTCTCTAACTAGGGGGAGCAGGGCGCGCCAGAAATCTTCCACCGACTCACTGGGAAGTTGACGCTGCGTGGAGAGTGTGTTAGTCCGCTGAGCGTAGTTTTCCTTCAGTAGCGCCATGGCCTCTGCGTAGGTCGGCGCGTCCTGGACAAGTGGAAAGACGTTGGAGCTCAGCCGCGTGTAAAGGATCTGGAGCTTCTGTGCTTCTGGAATTTCGTCTGGCGCAGACCCGATGTACGCTTCAAAACAGGCTAGCCAATGTTCAAAGTCCTTTTTGGCGTTGTCCGCTTGCGGATGCAGATGCAGGCGATCCGGCTTGATGCGGAGGTCCATCTTCTGAAAAACTCAGTGTAATATATTGATGCACGATCAATTACACAAAGACGAGAGTAGGATGTAATCGAGGCTTTATTACACTGAGATGTGTGGCCTCCTACAGCAGCTGACGAAATGGCTGCTGTATTGGGAGCACACATATTTATACTCCGCCTACTGGGCGGAACCAGCAGGCAGGGATCTACCCCCGTACCTGTAGTACATGGGCCTTACCGTAAAGCACCTATATCAACATCCTATATATACAATATATACATCAGTGGTGACTACCACAATCTGGTACCCTGACGCTGTGAAGCAACAGTGCTAACCACTGTGCTACCGTGCAGGTAAGTCTGGGAGAGTGCAATTCGAAAGAAATTAAGCTGGAGATCAATGGAAAAAATGTATTTCAGGAGATTCTGAGACCTATCCAGGAAGCTGTCGATTATATCTGTCAACAGCAGGAATAGTTGTTTGGCTACTAGCAAGCAGTGTAAGAATTAAGCCTGATTTGAAAAGCAAGCTGCTGGTTTACCTCAGAGGCAATCCCAACAGATGCAAATGCACTGTGTGGTAAAAGTTAGTGGATGTTTATAGATCTTAAAATCTATAAGGTGTTGTAGAACAGATTGGCGAGAGATAGTTAAGGTAGTTGAGCTAACATTGTTTGGAACTGTTTAATGTTTTGATACTGTGAACACCATTGTCTTAGCTAAGTGTTCTTCTGGTTTACATTACTGTTTTGTTCTGCCATTTCCTAATAAACATTTATTTTATTAAATCATCACAGTCGAGGACATGATTTTCGGGATTTCAAACCTCTTCTCATACACAGCTGAGGGTAGTTGTTTGAAGCCTCCCTTCTGGGATTTGAAAAACTTGACAATTACCATCAGCCTTAACACTTGGCAGACATGCGAGTGCAACCATATCTGTCAATACTATTTATGCTTGTGGCTACCTCCTGTCATGCTGCCTGAGTGGCTTCACATGGTGACCATCATTAAGAAAATGAACCTCAATCCTTTCTTTCACAAAGTCACAATTGCTCCACCAGACACCCAACTGCTAGTCAGGCTAGATTTGGATTCTTTGCCTTTAGATGTATCAATTTTTGTATCATTTGTATCTCGGATCGATGCAGAGATGACAATAGAACTTCCAATCCCACAGGAAGGATCGGAGGTCTAGGGAGGGAAGTTGGAGACCTAGTGAATGGGGGGGGGGGGGGGATCAGAGGCCTTGGGTGGTGAGGGATAGGGAAGCGTGGGAATTGGAAGGATATGATTTGGAGGCAGGTTCATGTTGGTGGGGAGGTTCGGGAGTCTTTGGTGACTCGGGGAGAAGGTAATGGGGGAGCTCAATTGTCGTGGCTTCTCAGGCACCTAGATCCATAAAGTAGATGTGAAGGGGTTTACCTCCTAAATTCACCAACTCCTTGCATAAGTGAATCTGCCAGGTTACTTTGCCCTCGATGATAGTTAAAGTTGAAAATGTGCATAATAATGAAGCTCGCAGCATCACCATCATATTTAACATTCCAACCAGCCTCAGTTCAACTGCAGATGGGTGACTTGGAGATGAGTGTTGGTAGGGAAATAGATTTTTGAGACTTTAAACCCCAACTTGACACAAGCTGACCATTCGTTAATATTAAAATGTATTTGAGCTATAGAAACCTTACAGCAGTCAGAAAGAGGAGACCACTATGCTATCACTGCAGCCAGAATTGTAACTGCAATTCAGAGATGAAATGACATGAGGGAAAAGTTGAATTTTTGCACAGTTAGTCGGGTATTTTTAATTGTTTGGCGGAGCTTTTTAAAATTCTTTCGTGGGATATGGGCATTGCTGCTAAGGCCTACAGAGATTGAACTGCCCTAATTATCCTTGAATAGAGTAGCTTGCTAGGCCATTTCAGAGAGCATTTAAGAGTCAGCCAAATTATGGTGGGTCTCTTGTCACATGTAGGCCAGGTCAGGTAAAGATGGCAGATTTTCTTCCCTATGAAATGAAATGAAAATCACTTATTGTCACAAGTAGGCTTCAATGAAGTTACTGTGAAAAGCCCCTAGTCGCCACATTCCGGCACCTGTTCAGGGAGGCTGGTATGGGAATTGAACCGTGCTGCTGGCCTGCCTTGGTCTGCTTTAAAAGCCAGCTCTTTAGTCCTGTGCCAAACCAATTTACAATGCAGAAGGAGGCCATTCAGCCTATCGCGTCTGCACCGGCCCTTGGAAAGAGCTTAAGCCCACACCTCCACCCTATCCCCTTAACCCAGTAACCCCACCCCAGGGCAATTTAGCATAGCCAGTGCACCTATTTGGACCGTGGGAGGGAACCGGAGCACCCAGAGGAAACCCACGCAGACACTGGGAGAATGTGCAGACACCGCACAGATAGTGACCCAAGATGGGAATCAAACCCAGGTTCCGGCGCTATGAAGCAACAGTGCTAACCACTGTGCTACCATGCCACCCTAAAAGGGCATTAGTGAAACAGATGGGACTTTACAACATTTGATCATCGTTTCATGGTTACCATTACTGAAGCTAGCTTTCAATTCCCCTCTGCCCCACCCAAGCTTTGCTAAATAGGGACAATGTAATAACATGAATAAAGCTTGCAATTTGTAGGGTCCAGTTTTGTGGTATAAAATTTTGTATAACCCATTAAGATGAGTTGCCAGATTAATCATGCTGTCATAAAATAATCAGGTGGGATAATAAGTGAAGAGTTCAGTTCTTAAACTTTTAACCTGTGTTTTCATTACTGAGGATCAGAACCTTTATCGACAAACAGTACGACATTTTATCAGCAAAAGTAGCAATGAATGCACTGATGTCAGCAATCTAGGCTTTCCAACCTCGCATTGACCTCGGCCCCTGGCACTGCTGGGACAAGCACTATCTGTAAGTACTGCATTAAGTCTGAAAAACACTCTCACAAGTTGGGAACCAAGCCAGAAGCACTGCAGAACAGAAACCTGCCATTATTTAGATTTGTACCTGTTCATCATTGATGCATGAAATAAAGCAAATATTATTACGTTGCACTAATCTATTCACAAAGCTTTTGGCAATTTTATATTTTTCGAGATATGAATTTCTGATGCTGGAAGAAAAAAATCCCTCTGGTATGCAACAAAACTATATAGCAGACGTGTGTTCTATGGTTTAACTCTGGCAGGTTTCTTTGTTCATAATTGATACGATTTGGAAAGTGCCCTCAATCCCATTTTAAAAGGTAGAGTGTGTCACAATGCTCTACTATAAAAAGGAGAATTGCTATAATTAGGAGAATTGTAATGTTTCTCTATATAATGCTGCCAAGAAATATTTTGAAAAAAAATGATTTGTTTCCTTCCAAAGTGCCTAGGGAATGAGAGGGATTTAAGCATGGGGTTACGACCAGTCCCATGTGAGGTTCCCCAAAAGATGTTGTTCTGGGCGAGACCCCTGGCTCTGTGTCTTTATTCAATCCACTGGGTAGTATCAAGATTTAATCTAACCATTTTTCCCTTGGATACTTTTTCCAGACCTAATAGTTATGTTTAAAAAGGAGCCAACTTCATCAGGTTTTCTTGAGCTATTGTAGAGTAATTTTATGAACTACTAAAAAGGTAAGAAGAAATAGTAAAACACATGCATCTCCATTCATATGGATTGGAAGTAAGAATTGAGTCTGATAGTACATAAATATAAATGAAAGATTATACGGAGCAATCCTTGATTTGTGAGGAGTAGATGATGATGCGTGCGGATTTACAAATTGATTCCCAACTTCTGCTGCAGGTGAATACTTGATTCTTCGATTCAGGTGTTCTGTAGTTTCCAATTATTTTTTTCATCTCTGATTCTTTTTACTGACTGGTTGACTTCCACAGTCAGAGGGAGAGTTTTTGGATTTTCCTGCAAAAGATGGCTATTTCCTTTTTGCAGAGGCACTGCTTCTGGTATTGTATCACATCACCTTCAGTGTGGAAAATTTCCAGCTGCCTTTCCTCACAGCGTGCACACACAGGCAGACCAGCAGGACAGGCAGGCAGGCCGGCCCTGGCCAGCTCCCTCAGTTAGCTTTTAACCCCCTCTTTGTACATTCCAACTGAAAACCTGGAATGCACTAGTCCAATTCGGCAATTACACCCTCCTTTATCTTTACTAGAGATAGAAATCGGTCTTTGGATGCTCTTTCGAGTTACTTTTTCTGGACACAAAAATGGTCCCATTGTCCCTTAGAGAAACTCTCTTCAGTTATTCCTGTCAGTGGCAAACTGAACATTCTCGACCATCCTTGCGTTTGTGTACATTTTAAAATATAAAACTCAGGTCTTTTTAAAGTCCAATATTTCCCTGTATATATTCCATGGTTTATTTCTCCATCGTCATAAATGTAAGGAAAATTTGATGAACCACTAACAAGAGTGTACTGGGCAGTCACTGTGTGTAGTAACAGCAAGGTACTCAATCACTTCATACAAGCACAATTGGATTTCTATGGCCACTGTTATAATATGGGTTCTTTAGATATCTCAATGATGAGATCTTGAGACTTTTATATTTAAACATGTGTCGCTTCTTGTTAGTCTTTAACTATTCTCAGATCACAAATATTGTTATGCATGGTGCTGTCTCCATGCAGGTAGGCTGCTCATTTACAAAGGTTCTCTCTAGAATGTTTCTTACAATGAGAGTCTACACATCATACCATGAGCGGTGCTATTCTCCAGTCCCACATTAACCCTTGCTTTGCTGAGAACCTTCACATTACAATGGCATGCACGCAATAACACAATAATCCGCCCCTTTTTATCTCCAAAGAAAACTTTCCTTTCCTACAGAGTATTACAATGACATCTTCACTTGCTATCCCTGCTCCACCATCTCCAGTCTCCAACTTTATCAATTCAGATGGTCTTGAGTCTCGACAGTTCTTCCACATCTCGCTCTGTCATGTGTGGAGGAATGAAAATGAAATGAAAATCGCTTATTGTCGCAAGTAGGCTTCAAATGAAGTTACTGTGAAAAGCCCCTAGTCGCCACATTCTGGTGCCATTGGAACGGGAATTGAACCATGCTGCTGGCCTGCCTTGGTCTGCTTTCAAAGCCAGCGATTTAGCCCTGTACTAAACTAGCCCCTAAAAGAATGGTAGCAGTACTCTATGTTTCTGGTACTTGGCTATCTCCATTTGATTTATTCTTTGTTCCTTCGAGTTGAATTTCCCTTTGTTAACAACTCACCTGCTTTTTTTGAACATTGTGAGTTTGTCCTGTTCCTACCAAGGCAAATGTGCTCTCCATTTATTCCTAGAGTGGGATCGGACTTTCTTTGCCTGTGCTGTTTGCCATGGTCTTGCTGGAGCTATATATTTTTCAAATGGAACCTTCATTTCCACTTGTCATACAATTTTAGCTAAACATTTGTTGGCTGTTTAATTTTCAAAACGATGTGAATCTTTTCATTCAGCTCAATGGTTCTCAGGACATCTGAGACATCCAAATAACATGCGTGCAAATGTGTCTATTGTCCACTAGGAAAAGTGAGGTGTTTGCATCTAAACCTCTTACAGAGAACACACTAAAGAAGACTGCTGTCGTTACACATGAAACAATCTGGGCACAATCATAGAATTTACAGTGAAGAAGGAGGCCTTTCGGCCCATCGAGTCTGCACAGGCTCTTGGAAAGAGCACCTACTTAAGCCCACGCCTCAACCCTATCCCTGTAACCCAGTAACCCCACCTAACCTTTTTGGACACTCAGGGCAATTTAGCTTGGCCAATCCACCTAACCTGCACATCTTTGGACTGTGGGAGGAAATAGGAGCACCCAGAGGAAACCCACGCAGACACAGGGAGAATGTGCAAACGCCACCCAATCACCCAAGGTCGGAATTCAAACCTGGGTCCCTGTGAGGCAACAGTGCTAACCACTGTGCCACCGTGCCACATTTCATTCAAACTACTACTGCCAATCTGATTGTTCCAGTTTATATGTAGATTGAACTCAACCATGATTATTGCCATCCCTTTATCACAAGCAATCAATATTTCTTCTTGGACACTTTGTCCTACATTGTGGGTGCTGTTTGGGGACCACTCTCACTCATGACTTATTTCCACTACTATTCCTCATTTCTATCCAAACCGATTCGATATCCTGATTTCCTGAACCAAGGTCACCTCTAACTATTGCAATAATAACATCTTTTTTTATTTAAAATTTTTTTAATTCTCCTCCATTTTCACATTTTCTCCCACATTTACATCCATCAACAATAAACAATAATCAGCAAGATATGTCAGTCCCCATAATAACAACAACGATCCCATCTACCCACCAACCCCCAAACCTCAACCCGCATGTTTACATAAACAAATGACAAAAATAAATCAGGGATTACCCGTAGTCACCCTTAATCTTACACAGCTCCCCCCCCCCCCCCCCCCCCCCCCCCCACCCCAGGTCTCCAGCTCCTCCCGTCCGCTGCCTCTTGTAAAACTCCTCCCCCTACCCTCGGTTCCTTCCCCCCCAATTTTCCACCCCGGCTAGACCACTCGGACCCTGTTCTGCCAGGCTCCGATGGCCGCAGCCCCTCCCCCCACCTCACTCCCGTTCACTGGCCGGCACACACCGGCCAGCGTGGAGGCCCCCGCCCGGGTCCCTTTCCCACTTGCCCGGCCCTAGGAAAGCCCAAAGATCCCCTTTTAGCATACAAATCCCACCTATCCACCTACACCCCAAAGAACTCTCATTTTGAGTGAAAGTCCCGTCCCTTCCCTTGTCCAAATATATACCACCTTGGCTCCTTTAATCTCTACACCCGCGCGCAGCGATACAAAAAAGAAGAAAATACAGTCATGAGGTTACATCGGCACATGGCAATTCCTCAATTTGTCAGTTCTGCCACAGTCCTTTTGCTTTCGCAAACTCCTCCGCTGCTTCCGCCGTTCCAAAATAAAAGTCCCTGAGCTTGTGAGTCACCCTCAGCTTCGCTGGATATACAATGCCGCACCGCACCTTGCTAATGTACAGTGCCCTCTTCACCCGGTTGAAGGCAGCCCACCTCCTTGCCAGCTCCACCGTAAAGTCCTGGTATACACGTATACCAGCTCCAGCCCACTGCACCACCCGCTTCTGCTTGGCCCAGCTCAGGAGCTTCTCCTTCACCCTGTACCTACGGAAGCACAGAGTCACTGCCCTTGGCGGCTCACTCGCCTTTGGTACAGGCCTCCACGACCGATGAACCCAATCCAGTTCATATCGGGAGGGGTCCTCCCCCTCCCCCAGTAGTTTTGCCAGCATCGCGGCAAAATACTCAGTCAGCTTCGGTCCTTCAACTCCTTCGGGCAGACCCACAATCCTCAAGTTCTGTCGCCTGGATCTATTTTCCAGGTCTTCCATTTTTCCTCGCAGATCCTTGTTAGTATCCATCACCTTCCACATCTCTTTCCCCATCGAGGCAAGTAGATCACCGTGCTGCAATAACGTCTCCTTCACTTCCTTCAGCACCTCCCCTTGCTCTCGCACCTCCGCCACTGCGCTCGCCACCTCCGTCCTCACCGGGGAAGCCGCCTCCTCCACCAGCACACTCAAGACCTCCCTCATCTCCTTCCTCACCGTCTCCATGCATTTCGCAATCTGCGCCAACTGCTTTTCAAATTCCGCAGCCATTACCTTGGTTATTTCTTCAGCCGTAAGCAGTGAGGCCTTCCCTGGTGCTCCAGCCTCCATTTTTCCTGGTGACCCCGCGGTGACCTTTCCACTCCCCGACGGACCTCCAGCTGTTTTTTTTCCGGCCGCTTTTTTGCTCACCCTCGACATTTTTCTTTGGTTTTTTTTTCCCTCCTGTGTCTTCTCAGTGCATCCTCCGTGCCTTCTCCCTTCTTCTGCCGCCTCCGCGGACTCTGGGACCGGGCTTAAAGCCCCGAAATTGCCGTTCCCGAGCGGGGGCTCCGCCTCCCGCCCGCCGTCACCGGATGTCCGCAATAATAACATCTTGATCAACAGTGCCACTCCTCCACCTTTACCTAGCCTACTACTGTTCTTGAATGTCATCCACCCCATAATATTCAATCCTTGTCATCCTGCAGCCATGTCTCTGTAATGGCTATCAGATCATATTTATTTACTTCAACGTGTGTTATCAGTTTGTTTACTTTGTTATGAATGTTCCGTACATTCATAGCCAAAGCCTTTAGTTTTGTCATTTTGTTATCTTAGTAACATCTAGCCTTGATTGTTGGTGCAATCTTAGGCGTTTTCCTTTCCCCACTTCCTGCCATTCACAGCCCTCATTTTCCATATTATTATTTTCCTCTCTTATTTTGTTCCTAGTTTTTGATATACCAGTTCTTTCTACATTTGATCCCTTGCTCGCTCCGTTTAGTTGAAAGAACTCTCTACTTCCCTACTTATATGGTTTGCAAAAACATTGGTCCCAGCATGGTTCAGTTGTAGACCATCCCAACGGTACAAGACCCACTTTTCCTGGCACTGGTGCCAATGCCCCACAAACTGGAACCCACTTCTTCCACTCCAGTCTTTGAGCCACATATTTATCTCTCTAATTTCATGTATCGTATTCCAATTGCACATGGCTCAGGTCATAATCTAGAGATTGCAAACTTTGAGGCTCTGCTCTTAAATTTAGTGCCTAGATCTTCAAACTCTATGCAGAACCTCTTTCCTAGTTCAACCTATGTTGTTGGTGTCTATATGAACCATGATAAATGGATCTTAACTTCCCCACTCAAGTTCCTCTCCAGCCCTGAGCAGATTTCCTGAGCTCTGGCACCGGACATGCAACACAGCCATCTGTGCTCATGTTCTTTGTTGCAGAGAATACTGTCAACCCCCTTCACCATACTGTCCCCTACACTTTTTTTGCTCCCCCCACTTAAATAGCTTCCTGTACCACTGTGCCATGGCCAGTTTGGTCATCCAACCTCCAACCCCCACTCTCATCCAAACAAATGGGGAGAAACTCAAACCTGTTGTACAATTTCAGAGGCTGACATTCCTGCACTCCTGCCCTTTGGGTCCCTTACCTGCCTCACTTTCATCCTCTTGTCCGTGACCGTCACCAAATCAGAAGACCCTATCCTAAATAGTGTGACTGCCTCCTGGTACAAAGCATCCAGGTGGCTTTCCCCATCACTATGTGTCGCAGAATCTGCAAGTCAGCCTCGAGCTTAATGACTCTGAAGTTCCTCAAACTGCAAATGATGCGTTGGCCCTGGATCACAATGGCATCCAGGAGTTCCCGAATGCTGCAACCATGACACATTACCTGTCCTGACATCCTTAATGTGTTTTAATTAATTGCTTAAATATATTATTCACTTATTTATGTGGCTTTTTAAAAGGTGTTTTATTAGCTTTACCGCAAATATATATGCTATTTTAAACCATAGGAATAGAATAATCTTAACCAGTTAGCAGATACTTGCCAAATGGCTAGCTTCTTTCCATATAGCAGGGGAGGAATCAATTCCAAGTTCGCAGGTTTGCACTCAATGTCCTCAGCTGCACTCTGCCTTTATTTACTGCAGGCAGGAAACTGCTAAGATTGGAAAAAAATTATTGTTTCTAAAACTCAACTGTTCCCACAACTAGGGAATTTGCCACCAAAAGAGCATTATAGTATATGTACATTGGATGATTCTGCACATATCTCCCCCAATACCATAATGAATGGCCTGGAATTATGTTTCACAGCTGCACTGTGAACACTGCAACAAGTCCCAGTGAGAAGCAACAGCTTTACCGGGACATCTGGTCAGAAATGAAAGCACTATAATGAGTATTTGCAAAACTAGGGACACTATAGTGAAACTCAATAAACAGCATATGGCAGAGAGCTACAACGAGACTTGAGAGTAAGACTGAGTGCTGGATCCTACTCTGTGGTCCCACACAAGGTGGGTTGAACCAGCAGTAGGAAATAAAACACTATTTGGTACATAGAACTACATTGAAATACACAAATGTTACAAGTTGGAAGCAAGTCATTCAGCTCAACCAGTCAGTGTAGGTGTTTAGCTTCTACACAAACTAGTTTTAATCATATTACCCAGGGCGCAGCCCCCCCCAACTCTTCTTTATCCACCTATCCAATCTAATGTTGAATGTTGACATAGATTTTGGCTTAATTACTCAGCCTGATATCATAAGCTCCAGCCCTCTTAATGTTGCAGCTTAAATTGCAACCCTCTTTCCCTGCTAGGACGACTGATGACTTATCCTTCGCCACAAACACATACAAATGCCAGTAAGGAGGAGTTGGAGTTGAATTCATGACCTTTCCCCTCCCGTGCGTTCCCATTGCTGCCAGTCTGGGTGTTCCACTTACTGCCACAGGGCTCTATTAGTTGGTGCTGCAGCTGGGTCAGTTTTTCTGGATGTTAGGGAAGTTGCTTTATGGGAGGCATCAACTCCCACATCCACATCAGGTAGAGCTACAGTGGTACAGCCTGGTTTGTCTTTACGGGTTGTTTTAAATGCAGTATGTGGCCCTGTCAGGTCTCTTCGCTGTTCTTCCTTTAGGTGGGCGAATATGGCGTCTAACCTCACTAGAATTTCTCTGTTGGTTAGTCGGATAATAGGGGGTTCAATGTGGGCTTTATCTATGTCTCCCTGCAATTCATTCTCACTGTTCCTCTCGTCCTCTCTTGTTTTGGGAATGGGTTTTCCCCAAAGCTGTTCCATGCCTTCTGGAACACTACTTTCAGCTCCTGTTGCTCTTCGGCTAAGTGAGGCCTCACTATTTCTTGGTCTATTTTGGAGCTTCCCTGGTTCCCATTTAAATCTGCCATGAAACTGTCGGCTAACCCAATCAATGGCTCATTAGCTTATCTTACCCCTTTGGTTTGGGAAGGGGTGTTTGCTTAACTTGTTTTGAGTCCCCAGAAACACTTGTCCCCAAGTATACAGCTCCTGCTGCACTCCCTTGTGGCCCTTCAACTCATTCCTGTTTTAACGTTTTGCCTTCCCTCAAGCTCTTTGGTGGGGCACGGCCCTCACTGTCTCTTTTCCTGCTCTGGCACTTCTCTGATCCATGTTTAATTCTAGGAAGAAGGCATCAGCTATGCGAAGTTTCCACTTCATTCTTTTGGTCTGTTTTAAATCCTACTGGTCCTTCCTAGACCTCTTTTAAGTAAACTGGCCGAAATTAGGACTGGTTAAAATCAAGCAGCTCTCTCTTAGTTGCCTCAATTGTTATAGGTTGTAGTTCATCCTTCGGGCCTCTAAACAGTCTCCAGCTCCCTCAGCTCTTTGCAGCTCTTTGCAGCTGGCCCCTTTACTTTCACTAGCTCACACTTTACTGCCAGTCAAATTGTTCCCAAGGAGGAAACTGATCTTTATTACTAGTAGCTTGGGGACAATTCCTATTGTTACAAGACCTGAGACTAGATCACAGTGTAGGTGGACCCCATGGAGGGGGACAGACATGCATCCTTTTCCCACTCCATTGATCAGTGCCTGGGCTTTTGGAGTGGACTCGAGAGTAAGCTTATGTTTTCCTCCAGCCTTATGGACTGAATGGCCCTTGTGACCCAGAGCAGTGCAGCAAACTTGTTCATATCCTGGGATGGGTATGGGGACACTGTTCCTGGAAGCTCTCAAAAGCTGTCTGGTTGTTTGTATGGCTGAGCCACGCTCTGAGGGGGGCTACTTTCTGCGCTGAGGGACCCTGCCTGCTCTGCTGCACTACCCATTGGAATGTGCTTCTGGGCACTACTCTTAAGGAGCCCGATAAGAACACGGGCTTCCGTTTCAACCTCCAGAACCTCATTTGTACATTCCTTTCTGGGTGGAGTGGCCTTTCCTATCTATGTCACCTTGCTTATCTTTCCACTGGTCACGGGGATGTTTGGAAAGGGTCTGCTTGAGTTTCCAGGCCTATGAGGTGGCAGCTGTCTGCTGTAATGGCTGCATGCCTGGCAGTGAGGATTCTCTGCCTCTCCAAATGCATCCATCAGTTGGAGGGTCAACAGTTTTTAAATTCCTCCAGCAATATCGATTTGCATATTCCCTTACAGGTGCACTGTTTTAAAGAGTGGACCCACTGATCGAACACGATTTGCTTCAACTGTTCACACTCTATGTCGGCCTGTATGGATTTCTTCGGAGTTTTCTGGAGTTGCTGGCAATATGCCTCTGGGGCTAACTCCTAGGTACTAAGGATGGCTGCCTTGTTACTTTCTTGAAAATGGTAAAAATGGATTCCACTTCACTCTTTTCAAATCTGGGAATTAATCTAGCATAGTTAAGGGCCTCGGATATTGGTCCCAGATTACGGGACATGAGGCTGTTATCGAATGGAGAGAGATTTTCCCTCACAGCTTCCAGCTGCCTGGTATCTCTCTCTCTTCCTTTGAGCTGCTAGCACCATTTCCAATTTTCAGAGCTGGAGTTCTTCTCTCTTCCTTTCTCTCTTTATCCCTCTCCTGAATGTGTCTATCTCTCTCTCTTTCCCTTTACCGAGTTTATCTTTCTCTCTCTCTCTTTCTCCTTTATCTCTCTCATTATCTCTCCTGAAACTGTAGCACCATTCTGAGCTTTTCCAGCTAGAATTTGGCTTGGGGAAAGGGTTTGGAGTTAGGATTGAAGCCCTCATCTACCTGCTCTGGCTGATACAGAAGGTCCAAATTCTTGGCCAGCAACTCTATCAGTTCACTTCTTTTCATCTTAAAATATATCTCCCTAGCTACAGCTTTCATTTGTTCTGTGCTTAGAGATGCTAATATTTCACTGTGTCAGTCTCCTTGCTTTACTCACATCTGCGTATCAAACATTGCCATTCACTTCCCAGCTTTGACAAAGGGTCACCTGGACTCGAAACATCAGCTCTTTTCTCCCCTTACAGATGCTGCCAGATCTGCTGAGATTTTCCAGCATTTTCTCTTTTGGTTATTGCTTAGTGTAAAACGAAGGGAATTTCATAGAATTTACAGTGCAGAAGGAGGCCATTCGGTCCATCGAGTCTGCACCAGCCCTTGAAAAGAGCACCCTACCCAAGACCACACCTCCACCCTATTCCCGTAACCCAGTAACCCCACCCCACTTTTTGGACAGTAAGGGCAATTTAGTATGGCCAATCCACCTAACCTGCATCTTTGGACTGTGGGAGGAAACCGGAGCACCCGGAGGAAACCCACGCAGACACAGGGAGAACGTGCAGACTCCACACAGACAGTGACCCAAGCTGGGAATCAAACCTGGGACCCTGGAGCTGTGAAGCAACTGTGCTAACCACTATGCTATTGTGTTGCCCAATTCAATTTGTGTTTTGAAAGTTGACCTAGCCACTGTATTTTCCTTCTTGTCTTCCAGATTGGTACTTTATATCAGATTTGACTCATGTCTTACATTTGGACTGTTCAAATTGTCTTGGTCAGATTTTCTTGTTCAATCAACTTTTGGTTAACTTGTAATGGGTCCATTCTGGACCTGATCTCCCAACTTCTGTTATGGACAAGAGAGACACTTCCTCTTACCATTTGTCAGTAAGCAGGAAGTGTTTTGAATTATTCTTAAACTCTGCTGTGGTGTGTTTTGACAAACTCTCGATTTGGTGATCCACTTTACCAATAACTCGCAGTAAGCTTGCATTACGTTTGACTCAGAAATGTTAACATTTCACACTCAAAACCCAAGGAGGAGTGTACACAACTTCACACTCCATGCACACACAGAGTAAGGGGAAATAGAAAAAAAGAGTTGTACAACTATGGATGGTAATAGTACAAGAACCAGAGAAATGAATATGAGTTCCAATGTTCAGGAAGTCAAAGTCCAGAGGGTGTTTCCTTCATGGTGGAATTCAATCAATCCCAATTAGTTTCTGGTTGAAGACAATAACACTAAAATCCCTGAAATGAATAGCACTGAAACACAATGGGCTTTCTGTGCTTAGACCTCTTGACAGGCATTGACCAGAGACTTTTAAAAATCAAGCAGACTTCAAGGAGTTGAGAGATGGTATTCAGCTGCTTGCTCAGCTGGGCTACTGGAGTCCTTTCCACTTGATGTTAAACCAGCAGACTGCCTGTGAGGCCAAAGAGGGTAAGGTTGAAACTGTCCAAAAGGCCAAAAGCTTGGGTCAGGTGACATGGCCTATTAATGGTTAATTGCAGCTCAACAATTAGTTTCTGTGCTTCTGGTCATATTTCTATTGCCCCCCTTAGGAGATAAATAAGATGGTTATTACCATAGAACTATCTGGCTGCATCACAGCCTGGTATGGCAACTGCTCGGCCCAAGACTGTACAAAACTACAGAGTCGTGAACACAGCCCAGTCCATCACGCGGACCCACCTCCCATCCATTGACTCTGTCTACACCTCCCGCTGCCTTGGGAAAGCAGGCAGCATAATCAAAGACCCCTCCCACCCTGCATATGCACTCTTCCAACTTCTTCCATCGGGCAGGAGATATAAAAGTCTGAGAACCCGCACTAACAGAACAAAAAACAGCTTCTTCCCCATCTGTTACCAGATGCCTAATTGACCCTCTTATGGACAGATCTTATCTCTTCACACATCTTCTCTACTGAGTAGTACTGCACTCCTCTATGCTTCACCCGATGCCTGTGTCTATGTATTTACATTGTGTATTTATGTATGCCCTATGTTTTTTTTCATGTATGGAATGATCTGTCTGGACTGCATGCAGAACAATACTTTTCACTGTACCTCTGTACCTGTGACAATAAACAATTCCAATCCAATCTTCCAATACACGTTTTTCTTTCTTTTTTTAATAGTTCAAGTTGGGGAGCCAGTTCCTCCGTCTTTCGTTGAATACAAGAGATCTGTACAATGAGGTGTGAGATTCCACAGCCTGAGAGAGGAATTATTTTGTTCTTATAACTGCTGTGGGTAGCGCCCAGAACAAAGAGCCAATCACATGGTCATATGTCTTTTTGCAGCCATTTTCTTTGTTCAGCAAAATAAAGTTTTGGATTTCTTTTCATGTCATGTTGACCTAACAATATCTAATATCTTCTGATTCAGGGAAATGTGTCAACATCGAAGCAAGTCACGGGGGCAGGCAGAAGTCCAGTCCTGTTTCCCCAACGAAAAATTACGAAGGTAAAAACTGCAATAAACAAGAGTAATGAGAAGTCAATAAAGTGAGAGTGGTATGTTATGGCTGTAAACAAGGGAATATTTGAGATGATGTAGTGTGAAATGAGGGAATGATGTAAAGTTAAGTAACATGCAAGTAAAGAATGCTGTAAAAAAATCATATAAAGGCCAACAGAGCAAACGAACAAAGCCAGATTGTAAATTCATCCAATATGTTTCATGGGTGCTGAATGTTCCCTTGATATCTTACTCAAATGGTCATATGACATGTGTGGATCAATATTGGTGTCACACAACGTTACACGATTTTTTCCTTTGTTTTGGAAAGGTTTGATAGCCACATGCTGTGCACTGAAATGGTCGGTCAATACAAACCA
Organism: Scyliorhinus torazame; assembly: GCF_047496885.1. NCBI lineage: Eukaryota > Metazoa > Chordata > Chondrichthyes > Carcharhiniformes > Scyliorhinidae > Scyliorhinus > Scyliorhinus torazame. The sequence continues at coordinate 79,607,037 of NC_092715.1, forward strand.
TGTGCTTTGATAAACTGCAGTCTTTGCTAGTTTGTTATCAAGTGAACTTTTTAAAATATAGATTTTGAGTACTCAATTCTTTCTTTTCCCCAATTAAGGGGCAACTTTACATAGCCAATCCACCTACCCTGCACACCTTTTGGGGTTGTGGGGGTGAGAGACCCACGCAGACATGGGGAAAGTGTGCAAACTCCACGCAGACAGTGATCCGGGGCCAGGATCGAAACCAGGTCCTCGGTGCCGTGAGGCAGCAATGCTAACCACTGTGCCACCATGCTGCCCTTGTTATCAACTGAACTTGATGCCAAATGCCACATGATGTTGGAATGTAAATGACTCACTCTGAACCTGCCAGAATATTTTAGTGGCGAAAAGAAAATGAATATTTGAAGCCAGAAGTGTTGCTTCCTAAAGGAATGTATCCATATTTGTGGTCTGTTTTAAATATGTATGCGACCATCAATTCACTCGAAGACACGTGGAGAAGTAAATCGTGGTTTTAATCAGCTTAGAATTGAGCCTGCCTGTGACCGGTACAACACTGAAGGCGGCCCCGCAGGTCAGCAGCTCTAATACTTCCTGTAAAGGGGGTGGAGCCATGGCCGGAGCCCGTACGTACCCCGACATATCCTCTGTGGGTGAAGCCACACAATGGCCCATAGGTAGAGCCCACGGGGTTAATAACATAACACAGTGCACTGGTGAATTATCAGTAATTATACATTCACCACATTCGCCCCCTGTTTAAAAATGAAGTCCGGCAGGGGTGACGGGCTCATAGATTCAGTCGGTCTGGTGCCCGGATCGTACGTTGCGACCGCCGAAGCACTGGTGTTACAGCCGCTTCGGGTGGCTGTGGAAGTGGGTCCGGAGCAGGCACAGGCGTGGGCTCCGGGAACGGCTCTTCCGGAGCTTCATTCCTGTGGACCGGTGCGGCGGGTGGGAGGGAGCGCAGGAACCATATAGGGGGGGCGCTGAACATGGGAGGTTGGACGGGACATAGTGTGGGGGATGCAGTAGTGGGAGTGGGGTTGGAGCCTGTGGGCGCCATGTCCCAGAGGGAGACGGTATCTTGCCGGCCATCAGGGTGTTCGACGTATGCATAGTGTGGGTTGGAGTGCAGGAGCTGGACCCTCTCTACCAGGGGGTCGGTCTTATGGCTCCGAACATGTTTTCGGAGGAGGACTGGACCCGGTGACATCAGCCAGGGTGGAAGCGAGGCCCCTGAGGTAGCTCCCCTAGGGAAAACAAACAAACGGTCATGAGGAGTCTGGTTTGTGGCCGTGCAAAGGAGGGACCTGATAGAGTGGAGCGCATCGGGGAGGACCTCCTGCCAGTGAGAAACTGGGAGATTCCTGGACCGCAGGGTCAGCAGGCCGGTCTTCCAGACTGTCGCGTTCTCCCCCTCCACCTGCCTGTTTCCCCTGGGGTTATAACTGGTAGTCCTGCTTGAGGCGATGCCCTTACTGAGCAGGTACTGACGCAGTTCGTCACTCATGAACGACGAGCCCCTGTTGCTGTGGACATAACTGGGGAAACCAAACAGGGTAAAGACACTATGCAGGGCTTTAATGACAGTGGGGGTGGTCATATCAGGGCAGGGGATGGCAAACGGGAAGCGGGAGAACTCATCTATGATGTTAAGGAAGTATATGTTGCGGTTATTGGAGGGGAGGGCTCCTTTGAAATCGATACTGAGGCGTTCAAAGGGCCGGGAGGCCTTTACCAGGTGGGCCTTATCCGGTTGATAGAAGTGCGGTTTACACTCCGCACAGATGTGGCAGTCTCTGGTAATAGCTCTGACCTCCTCGGTGGAGTACGGCAGGTTGCGGGCCTTGATGTAATGGGCGAGCCGGGTGACCCCCGGGTGGCAGAGGTCATCGTGGATAGCCCGTAGTCGGTCATCTTGCACGCTGGCGCATGTGCCAAGGGACAGGGCATCTGGGGTCTCGTTGAGCTTCCCAGGACGATATACGGAGCGAAATTCTCCAGAAATGGCACAATGTCCACCGACTGGCGCCCAAAACGGCGCAAATCAGACGGGCATCGCGCCGCCCCAAAGGTGCGGAATGCTCCCCATCTGTGGGGGCCGAGCCCCAACATTGAGGGGCTAGGACGGCGCCGGACGAATTTCCGCCCCGCCAGCTGGCGGAAAAGGCCTTTGGTGCCCCGCCAGCTGGCGCGGAAATGACATCTCCGGGCGGCGCATGCGCGGGAGCGTCAGCGGCCGCTGACAGCTTCCCACGCATGCGCAGTGGAGGGAGTCTCTTCTGCCTCCGCCATGGTGGAGACCGTGGCGGAGGCGGAAGGGAAAGAGTGCCCCCACGGCACAGGCCCGCCCGTGGATCGGTGGGCCCCGATCGTGGGCCAGGCCACCGTGGGGGCACCCCCCGGGGCCAGATCGCCCCGCGCCCCCCCAGGACCCTGGAGCCCGCCCGCGCCGCCTTTTCCCGCCGGGAAGGTAGGTGGCTTAATTTACGCCGGCGGGACAGGCATTTTTGCGGCGGGACTTCGGCCCAACCGGGCCGGAGAATCGAGCGGGGGGCCCGCCAACTGGCGCGGCGCGATTCCCGCCCCCGCCGAGTCTCTGGTGCCGGAGACTTCGGCAATGGCGGGAGCGGAATTCACGCCAGCCCCCGGCGATTCTCCGACCCGGCGGGGGGTCGGAGAATTTTGCCCACTATATTGTAGTTATAGGTGGAGAGTTCGATTCTCCACCTTACGATCTTATCATTCTTGATCTTGCCCCGCTGCATATTGTCAAACATGAAGGCAACCAATCGTTGGTCGGTGACGAGGGTAAACCTCCTACCAGCGAGGTAGTGCCTCCAGTGCCGCATGGCTTCCATGATGGCTTGGGCTTCTTTTTCGACCGAGGAGTGTCGAATTTCGGAGGTGGTGAGGGTGCATGAAAAAAACGCTACCGGTCTGCCTGCTTGGTTGAGCGTGGCGGTGAGAGCGACCTCTGAGGCGTCGCTCTCCACCTGGAAGGGGACAGACTCGTCCACTGCGCGCATCGCAGCTTTGGCAATGTCCGCCTTGATGCAGTTGAAGGCCTGGCAGGCCTCGGCTGCCAGTGGAAAGAGAGTGGCCTTAAATAGTGGGCGGGCTTTGTCCGCATACTGGGGGACCCACTGGGCGTAATAGGAGAAAAATCCAAGGCACCTCTTCAGGGCCTTGGGACAGTGAGGGAGAGGGAGTTGTAGGAGGGGGCACATACGGTCAGGGTCGGGCCCTAGGACCCCGTTTTCCACGACGTAGCCGAGGATGGCTAGCCTGGTTGTGCGGAAAACGCATTTCTCCTTGTTGTAGGTGAGGTTGAGTTTTTGGGCGGTTTGGAGAAATCAGTGGAGGTTGGCGTCGTGGTCCTGCTGATCATGGCCGCAGATGGTGACATTGTCCAAGTACGGAAACGTGGCCCGCAGCCCGTACTGGTCCACCATTCGGTCCATCGCTCGTAGGAACACCTAAACCCCGTTTGTGACGCCAAAGGGGACCCGGAGGAAATGGAAAAGGCGGCCGTCTGCCTCAAACGCCATGTAGTGGCGGTCCTCCGGGCGGATTGGGAGCTGGTGGTATGCAGACTTCAGATCCACCGTGGAGAACACACGGTAGTGCGCGATCTGATTGACCATGTCTGCAATGTGGGGAAGGGGGTACGCATCGAGTTGCGTAAACCGGTTAATGGTCTGGCTGTAATCACCCACCATCCGGAACCTTTCCCCGGTCTTGACGACCACCACCTGAGCTCTCCAGGGGCTATTGCTGGCCTCTATGACCCCCTCCCGCAAGAGACGTTGGACCTCGGACCTAATGAACGTCCTGTCCTGCATGCTATACCGCCTGCTTCTGGTGGCTACTGGTTTGCAATCGGCGGTGAGGTTTGCGAAGAGGGGGAGAGGGTCGATTTTTTGGGTCGTGAGGCTGCATATGGTGAGCAGAGGCAGGGGCCCCCCGAACTTAAGAGTTAGGCTCCTGAGGTTGCACTGGAAGTTGAGTCCCAAAAGGAGTGGAGCGCAGAGGTCTGGGACCACATATAGTTGAAAATTAGCGTACTCAGTGCCTTGTATCGCTAGGGTTGCAGTAGTGCACCCTTGGATTTGCACCGACTGCGACCCAGAGGTGAGGGATGTGGTTTGTTGCGTCGGGAATATTGGGAGCGAGCAGCGTCTTACCATGTCCCGGAGTCAAAAAGGCAAGGTGTCTCGTACCCGTTAACCCAGACGGCCATCATGGAGCTCCGGAGGTGCTTAGGTCGCGACTAGTCCAGGGTGACCGCGCTGAGGTGTGGGTAGCCGGCGGCCTGATCGGAGGTGCTGGGGAGGCCCCGCGATGGCTGTCCGTGTAGGACGTAGGCGTCGAGCGGCGTAGCAGATGGCGGCCAAGATGGCGGTCCCCATGGATCGCACGTGGCCGGCCGCGTGGGGGAAGACGGCCAAGATGGCGGCCCCCATGAGTCGCACGTGTTGTGTGGAGGCGGAGGCGGCAGACACGCTGCCACCTTGCGGGGTCTGCGGGCCTGTGAGTCTGTGGATCGGGTCTGTGAGTTCGAGTTCTTAGACCTGGTCAGGCAGACCTTGGCGAAGTCTCCTTTTTGCCCGCAGCTGCTGCAGTTCGCGTTGCGGGCCGGGCAGTGTAGTCGGGGGTGTTGGGACTGGCCGCAAAAGTAGCAGAGTAGCCCCCCATGATGGGCGGGTGGCCGCGCGGCACAGGCCTGGGGTAGTCTTGGGTCGGGGGCCCACGAGCAGGTCGCGTGATCGGCCGGGAACGCAGTAAGGCTCTGAAAAGCGGCCTCCAGAGAGGTAGCCAGTTTTACCGTGTCGTCCAGGTCCTGGGCCCCTTTTTCGAGCAGACGCTGTCTCACATAGTTCGATCAGACCCCCACCACGTAAACGCCTCGGACGGCGAGCTCCATGTGCTGAGTGGCCGTAATGGCCTGGTAGTTACAGTTGCGCGCGAGGGCTTTGAGGTCGCGTAGGTAATCATCTAGCGACTCCCCGGGGCACTGGCGGCGAGTGGTGAAGACGTGTCGCGCGTATACCTCGTTCACAGGCCGCACATAGAGGCGTTCGAGTAGTGCGAGGGCCTCTGTATAGGAAGAGGCTTCGTCGAGCTGGACAGAAAAGCGATGGCTCACCCGTGCGTGGAGGGGGCTCAGCTTCTGTTCGTCAGTGACGGATGGCGTAGACGACGCGGCGAGATAGGCCTTGAAGCATCGAAGCCAATGTGAAAGAATGTCTTTCGCCTCCGCGGCCTGTGGATCGAGTTCCAGTAGGTCAGGTTTGAGGGCTGATTCCATAGTAGTATTTTAAGCTGATTAAATTGATGCGACCATCAATTCACTCGAAGACACGTGGAGAAGTAAACCGTGGTTTTAATCAGCTTAGAACTGAGCCTGCCTGTGACCGGTACAACACTGAAGGTGGCCCCGCAGGTCAGCAGCTCTTATACTTCCTGTAAAGGGGGTGGAGCCATGGGCGGAGCCCGTACATGCCCCAACATATCCCCTGTGGGTGAAGCCACACAATGGCCCATAGGTAGAGCCCACAGGGTTAATAACATAACACAGTGCACTGGTGAATTCTCAGTAATTATACATTCACCACAGTGACTGTCGCTTTTTCTGATTGTATCAGTTGAAAAGTTGATTTAAAACAAGAAATTCAAATGTGCAGTTGTGGAATTTAGCTAGCGTACGTTTATCTGCATCCAATATTCAAAATGTGTTCACATTGAAACTAAATGTGGCAGATAGTCTTAGCAGCAATCAGAAAAGTTTTTAAAGAAAATTCTATGATTGCATCATAGTCATGATAAGATGTCAGATGGGGAACTGATTTACCTCGTCGAGACTTTTGGAAATACTGGATGGTCTTCAGTTTGAGACAAGTGAAGACAATATTGACGTGTTCCCTCAGGAAATTCACTCTTGGCAGTAAGTCGTAGAGATCTGTTGACAGTATTTGAGGAGTTGGCTGGCATTGTAGATTAAGAAAGGTTGGTGGCTCTGAGCACTCATAGAACACAGAACATAGAACATACAGTGCAGAAAGAGGCCATTCGGCCATCGAAGCTTCACCGACACACTTAAGCCCTCACTTCCACTCCTATCAGAAATATGTCGATGAAGGAAATAGTGACAGCGGTAAGTAAAATAAAAGTGGTTTCTGGAATAATTGCACTTTATAATGTAAATTAATATTCTAGTCAGCATAAAAGTTCAGTTCTATTAGGTATCAATCTATTGAGCTTTTACTGATAGTAATATGTACTCAATGATACTAGACAGCTCTATTTCAAAGCTTAATTTATAGTTTCTGTACAATAAACTACAATATAATTCATTGCAGCAGTACATACTCATGGTAGTGGAGGTTACATGTGTCAACCTTGAAGCAGTGACTTAATCACACAATCTATGCAACTATTTCAGTGCAGTACTGAGGAGTGCTGCACAGTCGTAGATGCTGATATTCAGTTGAGATGGTCTTAATCTGTCCTCTCAAGTGATGTAGGGGAGTAGGGGAGTCTAAAACTAGAGGGCATAGGTTTAAGGTGAGAGGGGAGAGATTCAGAAGGGCCCAGAGGGGCAATTTCTTCACTCAGAGGGTAGTGAGTGTCTGGAATGGGCTGCCAGAGGTAGTAGTAGAGGCGGGTACAATTGTGTCTTTTAAAAAGCATTTAGATAGTTACATGGGTAAGATGGGTATAGAGGGTTATGGGCCAAGTGCGGGCAACTGGGACTAGCTTAACGGTAAAAACTGGGCGGCATAGACTGGTTGGGCCGAAGGGTCTGTTTCCATGCTGTAAACTTCTATGATTCTATGATGTGAAAGATCCGATGGCACTGTTTGCATTTATGCCTCAATAAGCATCTGTTAATGTATCTCATTGCCCCCGGGTCATTGTCTGTGTGGAGTTTGCACATCCTCTCCATGTCTCAACCCCACAGCCCAAAGATATGCAAGGTAGGTGGATTGGCCATGCTAAATTGTCCCTTAATTGGAATTTAAAAAAAATATTTCATTGCTATTTTTGGGACCTTACTATGTGCAAATTGGCGGCCATGATTCCCCACATTCCAAAAGTGACTCTTGCCTTGATATTAACTCGCCTATAGCATGCAAAAGAAGGTTGAGATAGTAGGACTTAAACATTAAAAAGCATGAAACATGACACCAATTTGATGCTTATCGGATTTTAAAAATTTGTTCATTTAATATGGGTGTTGCTGACTGGGCCAGCATTTATTGCCCATCCCTGAGGGTATTGAGTGGCATGGTAGCACAGTGGTTAGCACTGTTCCTTCACAGCGCCAGGGTCCCGGGTTCGATTCCCGGCTTGGGTCACTGTCTGTGCAGAGTCTGCATGTTCTCCCCGTGTGTGCGTGGGTTTCCTCCGGGTGCTTCGGTTTCCTCCCACAAGTCCCGAGAGACATGTTTGTTAGGTGAATTAGACATTCTGAGTTCTCCCACAGTGTACCCGAACAGGTGCCGTAGTGTGGCAACTAGGGGATTTTCACAGAAACTTCAATGCAGTATTAATGTGAGTCTACATGTGACACTAATAAAGATTATTATTATTATTTCCGAGTCAATCACATTACTGTGGGTGTGGAGTCACATGAAGGCCAGACCAGGTAAGGACAACAGATCTCCTTCCCTAAAGGACATTAGTGAACCAGATGGGCTTTTACGACAATTGACAATGGTTTCATGGTTACTTTTAGACTTTTAGTTCTAGTTTTTTATTGAATTAAAATTTCACCATCTGCCATGGCGGTATTCGAACTCGGGTGCCTAGAGCATAACTCTGGATTACTAGTCCAGCGACATAATGTACTATCATTTTACATAGCAACACTGGCAAATGTTTCATCTTGGAGGGCAGGAAACCTTGTTAAAATATCTAAGTCTGGCTCTCACAGTTCGATTGGAAGCCTGATGCAAATTTCACGACTGACGAATGGGGTTCAAGGATTCAGGAAATCCGGCAGGGAAATGGTGGCAGGAACGGCCAGCTATAGATGTTAAGTGCCAGAGCAATCCTTGTGGGCTGGGAAGAGCTGGAGTGCCGTCTTGTATATTAAGGAAGCCTTTGACCTCCATTCTTCCAATAACAACCCTTCATTAGCCCATGCCACATCACCAACCCCACTACTATTACCTGATGACCTCAAGGCTGACTGCACTCTCCAAAACTTAATCAGTTGTCTTCCCCCTCCCAATTGCCAGGAACCATGGTTAGAGGTCAGGTGAGGAATGGAAATGATGAAGAGAATCTGCCTTTAAATTCATTAGGACCTCCAGATGCTCGGTCTTAGTGGGTTAATTGATCACATTGGGCCTCCTGCACTCTCCCAGGCTTCCTGGAAATATTGGGGATCCTATATTTACAAGAACATTTTCGGTTGTGAAATGGGGATGTCCTGCAAATGTGAAAGGCACAAAATAAATGTAAGTGTTTTCTTAAAAAGGCACGGGGGGATAAGCATTAAATTCACAAATGTACAATTTTCAATTAGACATATTCACCTACTGATTTATTAGACCTTCAGAAGCTGTGGTAACATTTAATAATTGTTGTTTCTTTATTTTTAAATTTTATTTTGCTGCTCATTTAAATGTAACTTTTTGATATTTTGTCCCAATTATTGATTTATTGAGTCAAATATATAATAGATTTAAGATAATGTGGAATGGGGCTGGTTTAGCACAGGGCTAAATAGCTGGCTTTTAAAGCAGACCAAGGCAGGTCAGCAGCACGGTTCAATTCTCGTACCAGGCTCCCCGAACAGGCGCCGGAATATGGCGACTAGGGGCTTTTCACAGTAACTTCATTTGAAGCCTACTTGTGACAATAAGCGATTTTCATTTCATTTTCATGGTAACCATCCCTTACATCCGGAAGATTCATGAACTATGCTGTGTAGAGTTTTCAGTATTTATGAAAATAATGAATGAACTTGCATTTATGAAACATAATGAATGATGTTTCATGACATCAGCAAAGCACTAAATGCATAAAACAATTACAGTCATAGAGTCATAGATGTCTACAGCACAGAAAAGGCCCTTCAGCCCATCGTCTCTGTGCTGGTCAGAAACAATGAAATAAGTATTCTAATCTCATTTTCGAAATTTGACCTTGTCTGCCTTGGCATCGCATGAAGGTCTCTGCCTCCACCGCCCTTTCAGGCAGCAAGTTCCAGACTCCCACCACCCTCTGGGTGAAAAAATGTTTCCTCACATCTCCTCTAACTCTGCCCCTTACATTAAATCTATCCCTCCCCCTCCCCAAAGGTCATTGATCCCTCCACCAAGGGGAAATGTTTCTTCCAGTCTATTCTATCTATGCCTCTCATAATTTTATACATCTCAACCATGCACCGTCTCCCCCCCCCCCCCCTCACCTCAGTCTTCTCTGCTCCAAGAAAAACAACCCAGTCTATCCAATCTCTCTCCATAACTAAAACCCTCTAACCCAGGTAACATCCTGGTAAACCTTCTCTGCATCTTTTCCAGTGCTCTCACATCCCTCCGATTAATATGGATTCCAGAACTCCACACAATGCTCTTGCTGTGGTCCAACCTGCTTTTAATCAACCAAACTAACCAACCAAATGAAGTACCTTTGAAATGTAGTTACTGTGTAATATAGGAAACATAGCATAACAAGGCCCGCAACGAGCAATGAAATAAATAACTAGGTCATCTGTTAAAGTTTTTGCTTGAGGAATCAATGTTGGCCAGGAAACCAGAAAAATTCCCGTGGTCCTCTTTGAATTGCACAATGGAATATTTTACATCTGCATGAAAAGGCAGGTAGGACTTTGGTATCATCCAAAAGGTGACACTTCCAACAGCACAGCACTCCTTCAGTTCTGCACATAAATGCCAACCTTGGTTATGTACTCAGGGGACTAGGGTTTGAACCCATGTAGTTTGACTCCGAGGCAAGAGTGCTAACAGTGAGCCAAGGCTTTATGGCAGAAGCTACTAGATAGATTGCAATGGCCCTTTGATGCACGATCAATGACCACTAACGCGAGGTTGTAGTCAAACTGAAGGCTTTAATAAACTAGATGTTTCCCCCAGCAGCTCAGGTACAGAATGAAGGCTGCTGGGGTGACACGGGTTCTTATACCCCGCCTAGCAGGGCGGAGCTAACATGCATTCCAACCAATAGAAAGCATACAGTTTCAACCAATGGTGCTTTAGCCTATCAGGTACCGTAATACCTATAATACCACATTCACCCCCCTGTTAAAAAGGAGACCAGCGGGGGTGGTGGCCTGAAACTACAAAACATGGCAACGTGATATAATTAGTTATAGAGATACCGTAATGCCTCTGTACAGTGTTTAGTAACTATTTACAATTCTGATATCTATGTACATTTGATGGTTTATATTTACAGTTTACAATTAAAATGGAGCAATTAGATTACAGTTTACAGTCTACCATTTAAAATGAAGCAATCAGTTGATTGGGGGCCCTGGTCGTCCTCTGTGATTGTCGGAGCTTCGGTGGTGGCTCCAGTGGAGGCTCGGGCGTCTGTGACTCTGGGAGCGTGGCTTCGATCTCCATGGCAGCTTCGGCACCCCTAGACGGCGCTGGTGGGGAAAACGGTTGACCTGGGAAGGGAGCGCCTGCGGGGGGCGTCGGTGGGTGGCGGAGCCTAGACGGGGCCGGCAGTAGGACCGATCCTCCTGTAAGGTGCTGCGGTGAAGGGGAAGATGGGACTGGTGGCTGGGATGTGCGTGGGGTTCCGGCGGGTGCCAGGACCCGTGGGGAGACCGTATCTTGTCGGCCGTCGGGGTACGCCATGGCGTACTGGGGGTTAGCATGGAGCAGATGGACCCTCTTGACCAACGGGTCCGAATTGTGCGCCCGCACGTGTTTTCAGAGCAGAATGGGTCCGGGTGCTGCCAGCCAGGTCAGGAGCGAGGTCCCAGAGGACGACTTCCTAGGGAACACAAGGAGACGTTCGTGAGGTGTCTGATTGGTGGTCGTACAAAACAGTGACAGGATGGAGTGGAGGGCATCCGGGAGGACTTCCTGCCAGCGGAGACTGGGAGGTTCCTGGACCGTAGGGCCAGTAGGACGGTCTTCCAGACTGTTCCGTTCTTCTAGACCATTCCGTTCTCCCTCTCTACCTGTCCGTTACCCCGGGGGTTGTAATGGTCGTCCTGCTCGAGGCGATGCCCTTGCTGAGCAGGAATTGACGCAGTTCGTTGCTCATAAAGGAGGACCCCCTATTACTGTGTATGTAAGCGGGGAACCCGAACAGTGTAAAGATACCCTGGAGGGCCTTGATGATGGTGGTTGTGGTCATGTCGGGGCAGGGGATGGCGAATGGGAACTGGGAGTACTCGTCAATCACGTTCAGGAAGTACGTGTTGCGGCCGATGGAGGGGAGGGGGCCTTTGAAGTCCATGCTGAGGCATTCAAAGGGACGGGAAGCCTATATCAGGTGCGCTTTCTCTGGTCGGTAGAAGTGCAGTTTGCACTCCGCGCAGATTTGGCAGTCCCTGGCGGGTGTCCTGACCTCGATGGAGTAGGGCAGGTTGCGGGTCTTGACAAAATGGAAAAGGCGAGTGATCCCTGGGTGGCAGAGGTCCTCGTTGAGGGCTCGGAGGCGGTCCACTTGTGCGGTGGCACATGTGCCGCGGGACAGGGCGTGAGGAGGCTTGTTCAGCTTCCCCGGACGGTACAAGATCTCTTAATTGTAGGTGGATAGTTCGATCCTCCACCGCAAGATCTTGTCCTTTTTTATCTTGCCCCGCTGTGCATTATCAAACATGAAGGCAACCGACCGTTGGTCCGTGAGGAGAGTGAATCTCCTGCCGGCCAGGTAATGCCTCCAATGTCGCACAGCTTCTACTATGGCTTGGGCCTCCTTTTCGACTGAGGAGTGGCGGATTTTGGAAGCATGGAGGGTACGAGAGAAGAAGACCATGGGTCGGCCTGCTTGGTTGAGGGTGGCCACCAGAGCTACGTCGGATGCATCGCTCTCGACCTGGAAGGGGAGGGACTCGTTGATGGCGTGCATCGTGGTCTTTGCAATGTCTGCCTTGATGCGGCTGAAGGCCTGGCGGTCCTCTATCGACAGGGGAAAAGTTGTGGATTGGATCAGGGGACGGGCCTTGTCCGCGTTGTTGGGGACCCACTGGGCGTAGTAGCTAAAAAATCCTAGGCAACGTTTCAGGGCCTTGGAGCAGTGAGGGAGGGGGGAACACCATAAGGGGGCACATGCATTCAGGGTCGGAGCCTATAACTCCATTTCGCATTACGTAACCGAGGGTGGCTAGGCGGTCGGTGCTAAACATGCATTTATCCTTGTTGTATGTAAGGTTAAGGATTTTTGCGGTCTGGAGATATTTTCGGAGGTTGGTGTCGTGGTCCTGCTGGTCGTGGCTGCAGATGGTGACATTATCGAGATACGGGAATGTTGCCCGTAAACCGTACCAGTCAACCATTCAGTCCATCTCGCGCTGGAAGACCGAGACCCCGTTGGTGACACCGAAGGGAACCCTTAAGAAGTGATAGAGCCGCCCGTCTCTCTCGCAGGCAGTGTATTTGCGGTCACTAGTACGGATGGGGAGCTGGTGGTAGGCGGACTTGAGATCCACCGTGGAGAAGATCTTATAATGCGCGATCCTGTTTACCAGGTCAGATATGCGGGGGAGAGGGTACGCGTCCAGCTGCGTAAACCTGTTGATGATCTGACTGTAGTCGATGACCATCCTATGCTTCTCCCTGGCCTTTACCACCACGACTTGAGCTCTCCAGCGGCTGTTACTGGCTTCAATGACCCCTTCCCTCAGTAGCCTTTGGATCTCTGACCTAATAAAGATCCGGTCCTGGGCATGTACCGTCTGCTCCTGGTGGCGACGGGTTTGCAATCCGGGGTGAGGTTCGCAAACAGGCAAGGCGGGCCGACCTTAAGGGTCGCGAGGCCGCAGACAGTAAGGGGAAGTATAGGGCCGCCGAATTTGAAATTCAGACTTTGAAGGTTACACTGGAAGTCTAAACCCAGGAGTGTAGCCGCACAGAGGTGGGGAAGGACGTAGTGACGGAAATTTTTGAACTCCCTTCCCTGGACTGTGAGGTTTGTTACACAAAACCCCTTTATCTCCACTGAGTGTGAACCGGCGGCCAGAGAGATTTTTTGATTAATGGGGTGGATGAGGAGAGCGCCTTACCGTGTCAGGGTGTATGAAGCTCTCTGTGCTCCCAGAGTCGATTAGGCAGGATGTCTCGTGCCCGTTGATGAATACGGTCGTCGTAGCAGTTGAGAGTGTTCGAGGCCGAGACTGATCCAGAGTCACCGAGACTAATCGCAGAGGGTGAGAGTTCTCTTCGGGCAGTGCGTGGTCAGCCGAGCTGGGGTCCTGGGGGTTCATCCAAGATGGCGGCTCCCATTGGTCGCACATGGCTGGGGGTGCACAAAATGGCGGCTCCCATCCCTCCAACGTGGCGTCCGCGGAACAAGATGGCAGCGTCCGGGGTCCGCACATGGCCCTGGTATAGGAAGATACGGCGACCGCTGGCCGCACGTGGCCCGTGGAGAAGTTTGTGGTTGCGGTCCGCATTCGCCGCCGGAGACCACGGCAACCGCACGGGCCTGACATACCCCCACGAAATGGCCCTTTTTGCCGCATCCCTTGCGGGTGGATGCGTGGGCCAGGCAGCGCTGGCGGGGGTGCTTGGCCTGCCCGCAAAAGTAGCAGCGGGGCCCCCCGGGGTTGCCAGGCCGCCTTGCATCGCAGGCCTGTGGGGGAATGGGGGAAGTCTCGGGGTCGGCCGCGGAGGGGTTCCACGCTGCCCAGGGGGCTGCCGCGCGGTCAGGAACGTAAGCGCGGGCATATCTGGAGGCCACGTCCGCTGCAGCTTCTTCCCAACACCAGGAGTGCACGGTAGAATTCCTCCAGCGATTCCCCAGGGGTTTGTCGCCTTGTTGCAAGCAGGTGCCGGGCGCAGACCTGGTTTACCGGGCGAATATAGTGTCCTTTTAGCAGCTCTATTGCTGCATTGAAGTCTTCCGCTTCCTTGATGAGGGTGTAAATCTCCGGGCTCACCCTTGAGTGCAGGACTTGCAGCTTCTGCTCTCCCGTGGGTGCGTTTTTGGCCGTCCCAAGATACCATTTAAAGCACTCCAGCCAGTGCTTAAAGATTGTCACTGAGTTCGCCGCGTGGGGGCTAAGTTGCAGACACTCCGGCTTGATTCGGAGCTCCATCCTTTCTTCTTCAAAATCTAGCTTATTAAATTGATGCACGATCAATGACCACCAAAGCGAGGTTGTAGTCCAACTGAAGGCTTTAATAAGCTAGATGTTTCCCCCAGCAGCTCAGGTACAGAATGAAGGCTGCTGTGGCGGCACGGGTTCTTATACCCCGCCTAGCAGGGCAGAGCTATCATACATTCTAACCAATAGAAAGCATACAGTTTCCACCAATGGGGCTTTAGCCTATCAGGTACCGTAATACCTATAATACCACACCATTTTAAGCCCTGCAGATTCCTATGATCTGTGCAGCAATTACAGTTGAATATCTACTTCGCAACGTGCACACTGCAGAATAATTGTAACCATTTGTTTTTCATTCTTATTTATTTTTAATTACTGAGCCAATCATACTATAGTTTTTCACTCAGAGATGGATGAGGGCAGTATATGTTTTCTCCCACAAACATTTCCTCCCCACCCTCCAGCAAAATCCTGATCTGAAATCAGCTTCTGATTCCAACAGGTTACGACCACTTTACTTGGTTATCAACAGGCACGAGCCTGTGCCCTTAAGTCTGTGGACTGCTACAAGTTCAACTTGCTTTTCCCTTTATTTCATATTATTCAGAGAGGAATGTTGAGGGACATATGACGACAACTAAATGGAATTTAATGAAAAATGCCTGTCCCGTAAAGCTGGACAGCAGACTGATGAACTGTTATGAAGTTATATGGATGGTGTGCTGTTATTCCACATGCTGCTTTTATTTGCAGCCCAGCTTAGCAGTGTAGAACAAATCATTTTGCTTCACCATACAACTAGAATTCATGTTTAAAACAAAACTGCACAGGTCAACATTCTGGGAAATTGATGTTTTCCATTTTTACATTTTTGCCCAATAGTGCAGTAACATAAATTATAAAACATACTACTACAGACAGAGGATATGACAATTTTAAGAAATAATGGTGGGCAAACAGAGGTCAAGATGAGTTGTCCACAGATTGGAACAGTTTAAGTACCTGGGAAGCATCCTGTCACAAGGTGGTTAAGCTGCCACAGCTAGGATAGCAATGGTAAAGAATGCACTCTCCGAGCAGAACAAAGAACAAAGAAAAGTACAGCACAGGAACAGGCCCTTCAGCCCCCAAAGCCTGTCCCGACCATGCTGCCTGTCTAAACTAAAATCTTCTGCACTTCCGGGGTCCATATCCCTCTATTCCCATCCTATTCATGTATTTGCCAAGATGTCCCTTAAACATCACTATCGTCCCTGCTTCCACCACCTCCTCCGGCAGCGAGTTCCAGGCACCCACTACCCTCTGTGTAAAAAACTTGCCTCGTACATCTCCTCTAAACCTTGCCCCTTGCACCTTAAACCTATGCCCCCTAGTAATTGACCCCTCTACCCTGGGGAAAAGCCTCTGACTATCCACTCTGTCTGTGCCCCTCATAATTTTGTAGACCTCTATCAGGTCGCCCCTCAACCTCCGTTGTTCCAGTGAGAACGAACGGAGTTTATTCAACCTACCCTCATAGCTAATGCCCTCCATACCTTGGTAAATCTCTTCTGCACCCTCTCTAAAGCGTCCACATCCTTCTGGGTGTGGCGACCAGAATTGAACACTATAAAAAGAATTGCTCAGTACAGGAATGAGTGGAATTCTTTTTTCAAAATAAATTTAGTGTACCCAATTATTTTTTTTCCAATTAAGGGGCAAGTTTAGAATCACCAATCCACCTAACCTCAATATCTTTGGGTTGTGGGAGTGAAACTCTCGCAGACACAGGGAGAATGTGCAAACTCCACACAGACAGTGACCCACGGCCGGGGTCGAACCCGGGTCCTCAGCGCTGTAGACAACAATGCTAGTCACTGGGCCACCGTGCCGCCGTAGGAAAGACTGTAATTCTAAAGAAAATAATTATCAAGACAATTATTTAGAAAAGCAGGTATCCAAAGACTCTAAAGTTGTGAAATGCTGTTCCGAGGAAGGATGCCACAGGTCAGTTGGAGAAACACAAGAACAATGAGAAGCTCGCAGGATGGCAGAGGAGGAAGAATTATCATGAATGTCATCAAGAAAAGGCAACTTTTTGAATTTATTCTTTCACAGGATGTGGGTGTGGCTGGCTAGGCTAGCGTTTGTTGCCCATTCCTAAATTGCCCTTGAGGTGGTGGTGATGATTCATCTTCTTGAACCGCTGCAGTCCATGTGGTGTCGATACACCCACAGTGCTATTAGGAAGGGAGTTCCAGGATTTTGACCCAGCGACAGTGAAGGAATCACAATACATTTCCGAAGCAGAATGGTGTGTGATTTGGAGGGGTACTTGCAAGTGGTGGTCTTCCCATGCAACTGCAACCCTTGTCCTTCTAGCTGGTAGAATTTGCGGGTTTGGAAATTGTTGTCAAAGGAGCCTTGTACATTGTACACACTGCTTCCAGTGTCCGTTGGTGTTGGAGAGAGTGAATGTTTATGGTGGTGAATTGGGTGCTAATCAAGTGGGCTGCTTTGTCCTGGATGATGTCGAGCTTTTTGAGTGTTGTTGGAGTTGCACTCATCAAGTCAAGTGGAGAGTATCCCATCACATTCCTCACTTGTTTTTTTAAAATAAATTTAGAGTACCCAATTCATTTTTTCCAATTAAGGGGCAATTTAGTGTGGCCAAACCACCTATCCTGCACATCCTTGGGTTGTGGGGGCGAAACCCACGCAAACATTTGGAGAATGTGCAAACTCCAGACGGACAGTGACCCAGAGTCGGGATCGAACCTGGGGCCTCGGCGTCGTGAGGCAGCAGGGCTAACCCACAGTGCCACCGTGCTGTCCTACATTCCTCATTTGTGCCTTGGAGATGGTGGACAGGCTTTGGGGAGCCAGGAATTGAGTTACTCACTGGAGAATTCTTAGACTCTGACCAGCTTTCATAGCTACAGTATTTTCATGGCTTGTCCAGTTCAGTTTTTGGTCATTGGTAACAGCCTAGATGTTGACAGTGGGGGATTCAGCAATGGTAATGTCAATGAATGTTAAGGGGAGATGGTTGGGTACTCACTTGTTGGAGATGGCCATTGCCTGACACTTGTCTGGTACAAATGCTACTTACCACTTACCAGCCCAAACCTGAATATTTCGCCAGGTCCTGCTGCATATGTATACGCCTGCTTCAGTATTTGACGACTTACAAATAGTGCTGAAATTGGTGCGATCATCAGTGAACATTCCCACTTCTGATGTTATGATGGAAGGAAGCTCATTGATGAAGCAGCTCATGATGGTTGGGCCTAGGACAAGATTGGATTGACCATATTCTAAGGCATGAGAACTTGCTAAAGGAGGTGATTGAAGGAAGATTAGGGGGATGTAGACCAAGAGGGAGAAAGAGACAGATGACGTTAACCAACTTGAAATTAAAAACGAGAGGCTTCTACGAGCAACTGAAGAGAAGAGTGCAAGACTGTGCAGTGTGGCGAAATGAACCCTTAGGCAGACCACTACTACTACTCTACACAGAATTAAATATTGTTAAAAAGCGAAGCCATTTACCTTTCCATGTCACACCGAGCCTGTTCAAAGTCTCTCCATTAATGTTCGGGGGACTGGCCAGGAATCAGGAGGAAGATCTTTTATGTGTTGCATTTTACAAATAATTAGGTTTGCCACTCAAATAATTAATTTTTCAATTCTGACTTGCTAGCTGCCTTACTATAACCAGATAACATCAGAATTTTATTACAATTCTGAATCAGAAGAACAAATATCATCTTCGTGGTCCAGAGACTGGGAAAAACAGGACCATAGGCCATTGCAGTTTTTATAGTGAGTTTGCAAACTAAAATCTAACATATCATAGCAAATCACAATATTTCAGAAACAACTGATACACTGTCAGAAATGTTTTTAAATAATTGAAATATTTTGCTTTTATCACACAGAGGAAGCATTAAACATTCACATTCTAATTCAGGACTGTGCATTTTAGAATTACACATAATTTAACATCTGCTGGAAAGGAATACTATATTTATCATAAACCAATAAATGTTGTTGATAACTCTACAGCTCAGAAAGGTGATAATTAACTGCATTGAAAAACAAAAATGGCGACCAACTGCAGCTAATTATCACTCAACAATCTGTCATTTGCCACACATTTCAAAATACATTGAAAAGCTACCATATAGGATAAAATATAGCATCGATACATCAAATATCTTCTAGGCTAGGAGTGCCCTATTTATATTCCTGAAGAACCCAGACAATCTTAGTGGATTTACAACTCAGTCCTATTCACACTTTGTTTTAGATTTGCCTGTTTGAAACTTGTGGTCCTGCAATTTTGAAAAATAAGTTTGTTTTTAGCACTTCTGCCTCATTGGTGGATAAATCCAACAACCAAATTCAAAGATTTATTGGTAGGACATCAGCAACTTGAGATATGTTCAAATTAATGGGAATGCAGACTTAAACCTTGCAATGTTTCAGGTAAATCTGTCTTTGGGCTTTGAAATGTAACCAGTCTGCTTTAAGCCTCTGGCTTTCCATAGTCATGTGACTATGCCATGAGACTTCCTTTGGAGGCAGACATCTTAAGCTCAGTTCAATAAAAGCTCTCACAGAAACAGACATTGAAGAGTTCAATAAAATCTCTTGCTTAATACACACTGAAGAATGTCATCTGTCCTTTTACAAGCAACATGGTGTACAGAAGAGAAGAATATATAGATTTTAACCCTGGAAATGATACAGACAAGACTCTGACAATCCAGGAACACAAAAAGGTTCAAATCTTCAAAAGAAGAGTGGCTAAAAAGAACAAAGGCAAACAGACAGAGGCTGCACGGCTGAGAGTGAGACAACTCAGAAAGGCACACAGAAAAATACAAATCTGCAAAATAAAAAGCTGCTGAAGAAAGGACAAAGAAAAGCACACATAGGCTGCAAGTGAAATTACCCGCAATAGAGAAAAGGACAAAAGAATCACACACAGGGTGCAAGTGAAATTATTGGCTGTTGAGAGAAAGGACAAAGGAAGCGCAGATAAAGGTTGCAAGTAAATTACTGAGTGAGTTAAAATGGCTGTAGTAAATTTTCCAATCCCAGCTCCATTCCAATTGAAAAATGATGCATGGCAAAACTGGCAGTTTTTCCATGCCAAAATTATGAGATTGCAACAGACCTAGTTAGCAAGCCTAAACCAATAAGAGTAGCCTCATTCCTAACACTGCTGGGGAGGGGTTGCTACAAAGTCAATCTAATGAATGAGCAAATAAAAAAGACAACTGTGATTTTGAAAACTTTGAATGCACATGTTGAATCCCAGGTGAATGTTACAAATGAACATTCAAGTTCAGAGTGAAAATGAGACCATTGATCAACACTGACACAGCTAACAGAATCAGGTGAATTTTGATAGCTAAAAGATGATCTGATTAAAGAGAGGCATTAGAGACCACTTAGTGAGAACAAATCTACTGAAAGATGAGAAACTGATACAAAAGAAAGCAAGACATTTGTTGAAATGCAGAAGCAGTGAAACAACAGCTAGAGCAAATGTATGGCCGAGCAGACAAGGAGATACATTATACTGGGGACAGTCCAATCCAAAAGAGCTGAGCAATCTCTGACAAAGGGCAGGATGCAAATAATGTGGAGGATAGAATGCACAAGAAAAGAAGGAGGAAAGCAGTGTTTAACTGCAAGAAACAAAGTAATTTCACACTGAAGTGCTGGGCCTGGAAAAAGGTAAATAAGCCAACACAGATGGCCACTGGAAAGATTTCAGCAGACGAGTCTGATGAAGAACTGTGCATGATACAACAGGTTGCCTCTGTCAAGTTGATAGAAAACAAATGCTTTGTGACTGCAGAAGTCAAGTATCAAGTGAAGAGGAAGAGTCAGATAAACACTGGTGTGTCACAATACATAATGACCGTCACAGATCTATGTGAAGTGGCTCAATAAGGCAATCCAAAAATGAAGTCCTTGAAAGTAAGATTGATGGCACAAGAAACATACTAAGATCACAAATTACAGCCTGACAGCCCAATGCAATGGCAAGAAGGAAGATCTCGAATTCCAGCTGGAGCAAGTCGAAAGCATAGCTGGTAGCCCTTCATGTGCCAACAGAGAAAAGGCAACAAAAGGGCAGCACGAGAGCACAGCGGTTAACACAGTTACTTCACAGCTCCAGGGTCCCAATTTCGATTCCCGACTTGGGTCACTGCCTGTGCCTGCACGTTCTCCCCGTGTCTGCGTGGGTTTCGTCCAGTTGCTCCAGTTTCCTCCCACAGTCCAAAGATGTGCAGGTTAGGTGGATTGGCCATGCTAAATTGCCCTGAGTGCCCAAAAAGGTTAGGTGGGGTTACTGGGTTATGGGGATAGGGTGGAGGCATGGGCTGAAATAGGGTGCTCTTTCTAAGGGCCAGTGCCGACGCGATGGGCCAAATGGCCTCCTTCGGCACTGTAAATGTTATGGTTCTATGAAAGACCCCAGAAAATGGGCAGAAAAAGACTGGAGAGAGAGGGAAACTAAAGGCTCCAGAGAGATGGAGTCAGAATATCCCAGATGGAGAGACATAACTTTCAAGTAAAGCACAAGATGGTTGGCGACCATGCCAGTTAAATGAAATGCACGAGCTGAAGGCAAATGTTCTGCAGGAAAGGTGTGATAACCCTTATGGAGGTCACTGCATCTGGACTATCAGATTCCCCATGACCTCCACTGAAAAAGAGCTTCCCTGGTAATGGGAGCAGGGCTTTCCCTTAACAGGGGATTAGATCACGAGTGTAAAAACCCTGACCTGGATGCAGTTCGAGGACAGGGAGCCCCTTCGGGGAGTGGAGATTCTTGTATACCGTAAATTAACCTAGCCTTTGTTTTCTACCTGCTTGGACCATGCGTGCTACTTGAGCAGGTTCTACAAACATTTTCACATTAGAGTTGAACTGGAAGAGTTGAAGGGCAAGAATCCAGCTTAGTCTATATCTTTGAAAATACACAATAAACTGAAGTCTTCAATGAAGCAAGCTGGGTGAGACTTGACCAAAAAAATATTAGGGACAACATAAAGGTGCCAGGAGGAAAGAATGACCCACAGTTCCACAGTTGACAACTCAAAGTGAGAGTTGAAAAAACTCAATCAGATATACATCAGCAACTTTAGGTATAAACACTCAACCAGTGAATCTGCTCCTTCATTGTAATCAGGCAGTCAGGGAGAAGGGATCTCACCAGCTGTGCTGAGTACAGAACTACCATAAATTGAAGAGGTCAATGAGTTCTCAACAGCTGCAATGGAACAACAACAGTCACCAAGGCAACAAGAGCCATGCGATCGACACGCACCAAGCAAGGAACATCACCCAGGCATACAACCAATGTTGATGCGCACATGGACCATTGTGGTGAATGTAGGAAATTGTTGTATATTAGATTTTATATCTTGTTATAATAATGTTGTTAAATACTCTGGGCTAAAATACATACCGACTGTATGTCTACTAAAACTGTGATCAAAGGGTCGCAAAGGTGAGGTAATAATTGATGTTAACTATTGACTTATTCATAAATAGATGTCTAATGGAACATTATTTATGTTTAGGAGGTTTCCTGGGGTGTAGATAATTTATGAGGAATTGTGTTTAGTCCTAGGTAAACAGATCATGGGACATTTTAGCTGGAGGGACTGGAGAATGCCTTATGCTTAGGATCTAGATGATGTTATTCATGGCCTGGTCTCTCTGTAGCTTTGCAGTCTACTATCGGATTTAAAGTTGAACAGAAGTGTCTGATAATATAGGAGGATTTTTAAGTTGTTCCTGAAAGGGTCTCTCTCCAAAGGTCTGCATAGAGAAGCAAATAACCCTGATTGTTAACTTGATTTATAAGTGGCCTTTGAACTGTATCAGGTTACTTAATTGGAATATACCCTGCCAGGTGTAGATAGTGAGTTAAAGTTCCCCCCCCCCCTTTTATTTAACAACTGCTTTAACTGTTAATTGTAAAGCTATTTATTTGTTGTTAATTTTGTGTTTAAATTAAAATTTGTTTTACCGTGCAATATACCGATTGGTCAGCATTGTCACTCCTGTGGTTTAGTAGTCTTCCCTCACAGTCTTATAAATTGAAAATTGTTGGAATCCGTGTGCAGTCCTAATACCATTAAGTGACTGAATAATAGAACAAAAAGATGTTAATGCCGGAGAATTGGGGTTCATAGTGAGAAACCTGGGCAATTTGTGTACCTGAACAGGTGCCGGAGTGTGGCGACTAGGGGATTTTCACAATAACTTCATTGCAGTGTTAATGTAAGCCTACTTATGACACGAATAAAGATAAATATTATTATAATTCAGAGTCACATAGAATCATCATGCGTGCAAATGTGTCTATTGTCCACTCGGAAAGTGAGGTGTTTGCATCTAAACCTATTACAGAGAACACAGTGCTGTCCTTACACATGAAAAAAATCTGAGCACAATGGGAGTGGGAGGTGGCTGTTTTTGGAATCAGACCTGGTTATGCTGATTGTTCTGATGTCTGACATAACTGCTCTGTTCATTCCCTTGTTCCAGCTGTAATATTGAAAGACTGAAAGCAGGACCAGAAGACTTGCCATGGCCCTAATATTCACTTGGTCTGACTTTTGTGAGTCTTTTGCTGGAGTTACAAAGTGAGATAAGGAGAACTTGCATATCTGTAACATTGCCTGACCCCACCCCACCTCTGCAGTGAAACCCTCATCCATGCCTTTGGTAGCTCTGGACTTGGCAATTCCAATGCACTCCTTGGCAACCTCCCATCTTCCACCCTCCATATAATTAAGATAATCCAAAGCTGCGGTGCCCACAGCTTAATTTTGTTTTATTCACTCATGGGACGTGGGTGTCGCTGGCTGTGCCAGCATTTATTGCCCATCCCTAATTGCCCTTGAGGGAGCAGTTAAGAGTCAACCACATTACTGTGGGTCTGGAGTCACATCTAGGCCAGATCAGGTAAGGATGGTACATTTTGTGAGGACATTAGTGAACCAGATCAGTTTTTACAACAATCGACAATGGTTTCATGGTCATCATTAGACTTCTAATTACAGATTTTTTATTGAATTCAAATTTCACCATCAGCAGCAGAGGGGATTCGAACCTGGATCCCGAGAGCATTACCCTGGGTTACTAGTCCAGTGTTAATACCACTGTTCCACTGACTCCCCTCGCGAGTCTACACTCACTCATCATGCTTGCTCTATGTTAGCTTGTGTGAAAATGACTCTAAATTAGAAGCACAATTTTGAAATGTGCGGTCAACTCCAGTTTGGGGTGTACATAGAAGTGCACTGTGACAAATATAGACAGCAATTAATAAACTTGCAGTTTGGGTGTGTAATTGGCAATTTGAATTTAATACAGATAAATTGAAGTTGTGGATTTTAGTAAGAGCAAAAAGGAAGTCACATACTCATTGGAAAATAAGGCCCAGATTTTCCTCCCCAGAGGAAAAAACAAAATAAGCCCTCCATCCCTTATCTCCCCACACCTATACACACCCATGCAAACGTATTCCAGCCCATACCCCTCCATAGTGCCTCATACCTCCTATGCCAGCCAACCCATGATCTACACACACCCTTTTGGTCCCTCATACCTCCTACACCAACCCATGTCTCTACATACCTCCATGCCCCTCTATCCACTCCCATGCCAGCTTAATGTCAATTTATGCCAACGTATGCACCCATACCCATCACCCTTTCCCATTGCCCCTTCATGACAACTCTCCTAGTATCCTTGGACAGTTTCTTGACAACTTTGACAGATGCTGGGCAGCTTTGGCAGTTGGGCAGTTCCACTGAGTTTGTGTGTAAATAATGCATAATCATGTTCACTCTTTTTTTTTTAATAAACATTTTATTTTATTTTTGGTATCGTAACAACAAAATAAACAATGTATATGAAACTATAGAAATAGTGTAAAAGCCGTCTCCCTTCCTTACAGGTCCCACCTTTATTAACCCCCTACTCTAAGCTAAACTAACGCCCCCGCACCCCCCCTCCTTCTGCTGACGATTAATTTTCCGCGAAGAAGTCGACGAACGGTTGCCACCTCCGGGCGAACCCTAACAGTGACACTCTTAAGGCGAACTTGATTTTCTCCAAACAGAGAAAGCTAGCCATGTCCGATAGCCAGGTCTCCGACTTCGGGGGCTCTGCGTCCCTCCAAGCTAATAGTATCCGTCTCCGGGCTACCAGGGAAGCAAAGGCTAGAACGTCTGCCTCTTTCTTCTCCTGGGGTCTTCCGACAACCTGAAAATCGCCACCTCCGGACTCAGTGCCACCCTTGTTTTTAACACCGTGGACATGACATCTGCAAAGCCCTGCCAAAATCCCCTAAGCTTCGGACATGTCCAGAACATGTGGACATGGTTCGCTGGTTCTCCCGCACATTTTGCACACCTGTCTTCCACCCCAAAGAATCTGCTCATCCAGGCCACTGTCATGTGAGCCCGATGAACGACCTTGATTTGTATCAGGCTGAGCCTGGCACATGTTGCGGAAGCATTAACTCTACTCAATGCGTCCACCCATAGACCATCCTCTATCTCTCCTCCCAGCTTCTGCTCCGACTTGCGCTTCAGCTCCTTTGGTCTGCGTCTGCTCTGACCCCGTAAGTTCCTTGTAAATGTCCGAGACGCTCCCTTCTCCTACCCACCCTCTGGCAACTACTCTGTTCTGAATCCCCCTTAGCGGTAGGAGCGGGAAGGTTGACACCTGTTTACATAGGAAGTCCTGCAACTGCAGATACCTGAATTTGTTTCCCCTCGCCAACCCAAACTTCTCCTCCAGCGCCCTCATACTCGGAAAGCCCCCCTCTAGAAACATATCCCCCATCCTCTCAATCCCTGCTCTCCGCCATATCCGGAACCCCCCCATCCATACTTCCCGGGGCAAACCGATGATTATTACAGATTGGGGACCAGACCGATGCTCCCTCTGCTCCCACATGTCTCCTCCATTGCCCCCAGACTCTCAGGGCCGCCACCACCACGGGGCTGGTGGAATATCGTGCCAGCGGGAACGGCAGAGGCGCAGTTACCAACGCCCCCAGACTGGTGCCCTTGCATGAAGCTGCCTCCATACGCTCCCATGCTGGACCCCTCCCCCACCACCCACTTCCTGATCATGGCTATATTAGCCGCCCAGTAATAGTTGCTTAAATTTGTTAGCACCAGCCCGCCCTCTCCCTGACTCTGCTCAAGCATTACCTTCCTTACTCGTGGGGTCTTGCCCGCCCAAACGAGGCCAGTGATCACTTTGTTGACCCGTTTAAAAAAGGACCGCGGAATAAAGATGGTGAGACACCGAAATACAAACAGGAATCTTGGGATAACTGACATCTTCACCCTCTGCACCCTCCCAGCCAGTGACAACGGAAGCGTGGCCCATCTCCGAAAATCGTCCTTCATTTGGTCTATTAGTCGGGCCAGAAAGATTTATGCAGCCGATCCCATTCCCGCGCCACTTGAATGCCTAGGTACCTAAAACTTCTCCCCACTAATCTAAACAGCAGCTTCCCCAATCGCCTCTCCAGTCCCCTCGCCTGGACAGCAAACATCTCACTTTTCCCCATATTTAGCTTATACCCCGAAAACCGGCCAAATTCCCCTAGAATCCTCATGATTTCTTCCATCCCCTCTATTGGATCCGATACATACAGAAGAAGATCGTCTGCATAGAGCAAGACTCTATGCTCCCCCCACCCCCCCCACCCCGACCAGCCCCTTCCAGCCCCTTGAGGCTCTCAGAGCAATTGCCAATGGCTCTATAGCTAGCACGTACAACAGTGGGGACAGGGGGCATCCCTGTCTTGTCCCCTGGTGCAGCCTAAAATAGTCCGATGTTGTCCTATTCGTCCGTATGCTTGCCACAGGCGCCTGATACAGCAACCTGACCCAGTCAATAAAGCCCCGCCCAAATCCAAACCGTCCCAGTACCTCCCACAGATAATCCCATTCTACCCGATCAAAAGCCTTTTCTGCATCCATTGAGATCACTACCTCCACCTCCCTACCTAATCGTGGCCTGTGACATTGTCGGGGGCAGCACCCCTCTTTCCCTTGCCTCATTGAACATCCTCAACAACACCGGCCCCAATATCCCCGAGAACGTTTTATAAAACTCTACTGGGTACCCGTCCGGCTCTGGGGCTTTACCCGACTGCATGGCCTTCAGACCCTCCACTATCTCTTCCAACCCGATTGGGGCCCCCAGCCCTTCTACCAGCTCCCCGACCACCTTTGGGAAATTCAGCCCCTCCAAGAAGTGCCTCATCCCCTCCGGCCCCATTGGGGGTTCCAACCTGTACAGCCTACTGTAGAAATCCCTAAACGCCTTATTCACCCCTGCTGAATCACCAACCAGGTTCATCTCTGTCATTTACTTTCCCCATCTCCCTGGCTGCCTCCCTCTCTCTGAGCTGCTGTGCAAACATTCTGCTGGCCTTCGCTCCATGCTCATAGATTGCCCCCCTCGCCTTTCTCAGCTGCTCCACCGCCCTCCCTTTGGTTAACAAGCCGAACTCCACCTGTAGCCTCTGCCGTTCCCTTAAAAGCCCTGTCTTTGGGGTCTCCGCATACCTCCTATCGATCTGTAGTGTCTCCTTTATCAGTCGGTCTGTCTCTGCTCTGTCCACCTTCTCCCTATGGGCCCCTATTGAGATCAGCTCCCCTCTGACCACCGCCTTCAGTGCTTCCCAGACCACCGCTGCTGAAATTTCCCCCGTGTTGTTGACCTGCAGGTAGTTCTGAATACATTTCCCCAGCCGCTCGCAAAACCCTTCGTCAGCCAAAAGTCCCACATCTAACCTCCAGTGCGGGCTCTGGTTACTGTCTTTACTAACCGGCAGGTCAACCCGGTGTGGAGCATGGTCTGAGATTGTGATCGCCGAGTACCCCGTGTCCACCACCCCAGTCAGCAAGGCTCTGCTCAAAATGAAGAAATCAATCCGGGAGTACACTTTATGCACGTGTGAGTAGAAGGAGAACGCTTTCACCCTCAGCTGCCCAAACCTCCATGGATCCACCCCCCCCTCCCCATCTGCTCCATGAACCCTTTTAGTTCTTTTGCCATTGCTGGCACCCTGCCCATTTTCGAGCTTGACCGGTCCAAGCCAGGGTCAATAACTGTGTTGAAGTCCCCTCCCATGACCAACCTGTGCGAGACGAGGTCTGGTATCTTCCCCAGCATCCTCTTTATAAACTCCACATCATCCCAATTTTGCACATACACATTTACTAATACCACCTGCACCCCCTCTAGCTTCCCACTGACCATAATGTACCGACCTCCCACGTCCGAGACTATTCTACCCGCCTCAAACACCACCCGCTTATTGATCAGGATCGCGACCCCTCTAGTCTTTGAATCTAGTCCCGAGTGAAAGACCTGACTGACCCAGCCTTTCCTCAACCTAATCTGGTCAGTTACTCTAAGGTGCGTCTCCTGCAACATTACCACATCTGCCTTCAGTCCCCTAAGATGCGCGAATACACGTGCCCTCTTGACGGCCCATTTAACCCTCGAACATTCCAGGTGATCAGCCTAGTTGGGGGGGGGCTCATTGCCCCCCACCTTCACCGATCAGCCATCCCCTTTTAAGGACCCGCCTCCAGCCCATGCTCTGCGCCTCCACCGGTCCATCCCCAACCGCCTCTCTATCACGTTCACTCTTTTTAAAAAAAAAATATTTTTATTAAGGTTTTTTAACAACACAATTTTTCCCCATTACAAACAATAACCCCCCACCCCCGTAACAAAATAACGCAAAATCACCCTGAGCAAGATATATACATGGCAAGCTGGTATATTTACATAGCTTTATACACTGGCTCTTGGCCGCACGTACCGTTTCTTCCCACCCTCCATGCCATCTCCCGCTCGTTCATCCCCTCAAACAATCTCTCGTTCCCCCCCCCCCGCCCCCAGGGTTGCTGCTGCTGCTGACCGACCTTCCTCTAACGCTCCGCGAGGTATTCTAGGAACGGTTGCCACCGCCTGTAGAACCCCTGTGCAGACCCTCTCAAAGCAAACTTAATTCTCTCCAATTTTATGAACCCCGCCATGTCGTTAATCCAGGCCTCCAGGCTAGGGGGCTTCGCCTCCTTCCACAATAGCAAGACCCTTCGCCGGGCTACTAGGGACGCAAAGGACAGAATTCCGGCCTCTTTCGCCTCCTGCACTCCCGGCTCATCCACTACTACAAATATTGCTAGACCCCAGCTTGGCTTGACACGGACTTTCACCACCTGGGATATTACTCCCGCCACACCTCTCCAGAACCCATCCAATGCCGGGCATGACCAAAACATATGGACATTGTTCGCCGGGCTCCCTGAACATCTTTCACATCTATCCTCTACCCCAAAGAACCTACTCAGCCTCGCCCTCGTCAAATGCGCTCTGTGAACCACCTTAAATTGTATCAGGCTGAGTCTGGCACACGAGGAGGAGGAATTAACCCTACCCAGGGCGTCAGCCCACAGACCTTCCTCAATCTCCTCCCCCAGCTCCTCCTCCCATTTACCTTTCAATTCTTCCACTAGCGCTTCCCCTTCTTCTTTCATCTCTTGGTATATTTCCGACACCTTACCCTCCCCGACCCATACCCCCGAGATCACCCTATCTTGAACTTCTTGTGCCGGGAGCAACGGAAATTCCCTCACCTGTCGCCTCACAAAAGCCCTCACCTGCATATATCTAAATGCATTTCCTGGGGGTAACTCAAATTTCTCCTCCAGTGCCCCTAGGCTTGCAAACGTCCCGTCGATGAACAGGTCCCCCATTCTTCCAATCCCCGCCCGATGCCAGCCTTGGAACCCCCCGTCCATCTTCCCCGGGACAAACCGGTGGTTACCCCTGATCGGGGACCACACCGATGCTCCCATTGCACCCCTGTGCCTTCTCCACTGGCCCCAGATCCTTAGTGTTGCCGCCACCGCCGGGCTTGTGGTGTATTTTGTCGGCGAGAGCGGCAGCAGTGCCGTTACCAACGCCCCCAGGCTCGTTCCTTTACAGGACGCCATCTCCATCCTCTTCCATGATGCCGCCCCCTCTCCCTCCATGACCCACTTGCGGATCATCGCCATGTTTGCTGCCCAGTAGTAACTCCCTAGGTTTGGCAAAGCCAACCCTCCTCGGTCCCTATTGCGTTCCAAGAACCCTCTCCTAACCCTCAGGGTCTTATTTGCCCACACATACCCCATAATACTCCTACCTACTCTCTTGAAAAAGCCCTTGGTGATCACGATGGGGAGGCACTGAAACACGAACAAAAACCTCGGAAGGACCACCATTTTGACCGACTGCACCCTACCCGCCAGCGACAGCGGGAGCATGTCCCACCTTTTAAAATCCTCCTCCATTTGCTCCACCACCCTCGTCAAATTCAGTTTATGTAGGGCCCCCCAACTTCTGGCTATCTGGTTCCCCAGATACCGAAAACTCCTCTCCGCCCTCCTCAGCGGTAGGTCCCCTATCCCTCTTTCTTGGTCCCCTGCCTGTAATACAAAAAGCTCACTCTTCCCTACATTAAGCTTGTAGCCCGAGAACTCCCCAAACTCCTTCAGAGTCTGCATGACCTCCACCATCCCCTGCATTGGGTCCGCCACGTATAGCAGCAGGTCATCCGCTTATAGCGATGTCCGATGCTCCTCTCCCCCGCGGACTATCCCTCTCCATTTATTAGACTCTCTAAGTGATATGGCCAAGGGTTCGATCGCCAATGTAAACAGGGGGGACAGGGGGCACCCCTGCCTCGTCCCTCGGTACAGCCGAAAGTACTCCGACCTCTGCCGGTTCGTCACTACACTTGCCACCGGGGCGCTGTAAAGGAGCTTAACCCATCTAATAAACCCTCCCCCGAACCCAAAGCTGCACAATACCTCCCAGAGGTACTCCCACTCTACTCGGTCAAAGGCTTTTTCCGCGTCCATAGCTGCCACTATCTCCGCCTCTCCCTCCTCCGATGTCATCGTTATCACGTTTAAGAGCCGCCGCACATTGGTATTTAACTGCCTGCCCTTTACGAATCCCGTTTGGTCCTCGTGAATCACCCCCGGGACACAGTCCTCAACCCTAGTGGCCAGAACTTTTGCCAATAGCTTAGCATCCACATTGAGGAGCGAAATCAGCCTGTACGATCCACATTGCATTGGATCCTTGTCTCGCTTTAGAATCAAGGAGATTGTCGCCTCCGACATGGGGCGGGTTCCCTCCTCTCTTGCCTCGTTAAAGGTCCTCACTAGTAGCGGGGCCAGCAGGTCCACATATTTTCTATAGAACTCCACCGGGAACCCATCCGGCCCCGGGGCCTTCCCCGCCTGCATGCTCCCCAAACCCTTACTCAACTCCTCCAACCCAATTGGTGCCCCCAAACCAACCGCCTCCTGCTCCTCCACCCTCGGGAACCCCAGCTGGTCCAGGAATCGCCTCATCCCCCCTTCCCCCCCCCTGGGGGCTGGGATTTGTACAGCTCTTCATAGAAGGCCTTGAATACCTTATTTATTTTCGTTGCACTTTGAACCGTGGCTTCCCTTCCATCTTTGATTCCCCCTATTTCCATCGTTGCCGCCCTCTTACGGAGCTGGTGCGCCAGCATCCGACTAGCCTTTTCCCCGTACTCGTAGGTCGCCCCCTGCACCTTCCTCCACTGTGCCTCCGCCTTGCCCGTGTTCAGCAGGTCAAACTCCGCCTGGGGCCGTTGCCTTTCCCCAAATAATCTTTCCTCCGGGGCCTCTGCGTATCTCCTGTCCACTCGCAAGATCTCCCCCACTAACCTCTCCCTTTCCATTCCCTCTATCTTCTCCCTATGAGCCCTGATGGAGATCAGCTCTCCCCTGATCACCGCCTTCAACGCCTCCCATACCACCCCCACTCGCACCTCCCCGTTGTCATTGGCCTCCAAGTACCTTTCAATACACCCCCTTACCTTCCCACACACCACCTCATCAGCCAGCAGTCCCACATCCAGCCACCACAGCGGGCGTTGGTCCCTCTCCTCTCCCAGCTCCAGTTCAGGGGCATGGTCCGAAACGGTTATGGCCGAATACTCCGTCCCCTCCACTCTCGGGATGAGCGCCCTGCCCAGAACAAAGAAATCTATCCGGGAGTAAGCCTTATGTACGTGGGAGCAAAAAGAAAATTCCCTGGCCTGCGGTCTTGCAAACCTCCATGGGTCCACTCCCCCCATCTGATCCGTAAAGCCCCTGAGCACCTTGGCCACCGCCGGCCTCCTTCCTGTCCTTGATCTGGAGCGGTCCAGTGCTGGGTCCAGCACTGTATTGAAGTCCCCTCCCATTATCAGTCCTCCTACCTCCAGGTCCGGAATGCGCCCCAACATGCGCTTCATAAATCCAGCATCATCCCAGTTCGGGGCGTATACATTTATCAACACCACCCACGTCCCTTGCAACCTACCACTCACCATCACATATCTCCCTCCATTATCCGCTACGATAGTCTTGGCCTCAAATGACACATGCTTTCCCACCAGGATTGCCACCCCTCTATTTTTTGCGTCCAATCCCGAGTGAAATACCTGTCCTACCCATCCCTTTCTTAACCTGACCTGGTCCGCCACCTTCAGGTGTGTCTCTTGGAGCATTGCCACATCTGCCTTCAGTCCCTTCAAGTGCGCGAACACTCGAGCCGGCTTCACCGGCCCATTCAGGCCCCTCACGTTCCACGTTATCAGCCGGATTGGAGGGACTCTCACCCCCCCCCCCCCGCCGACTAGCCATCTCCTTTTCTGGGCCAGTCCCTTGTCCACGTCTCCCTCACTCTCCAGTACCCCAACCGGGGGACCCCCGTCCCAGCCACCTCTTCTGTGTCCCGTTCTCTTTCGGCCAGTGCAGCAGCAACCCTTTTCCCCCCCTTCCCCCCATCCCTCCTCTCCCCCCCTTCCCCCCTCCCCCCCCCGCTAGATCCCCGTCTAGCTTTTTTGCTCCCCCCATATCCCTCCCATAAGTCAGCTGACCCCGGCTTCCCCCGCCATCCCTTTGACTCCCCTGTGTGGGAATCTCCCGATCAATGTACATTCCTTCGTTCCCCTTCCCGCCTTTCTTGCCGTGGGCGGGAAAGAAAACCCCGCGCTTTCCAAAACCTGCCCCGCCCCCCATGGCGCAGCTCCTGTCATGGCCTTGTCCTTCTCTCCCAGCCCATATAGCATTTCCTGCGCGTGGTTGACCCCCTATGTACAACAACCATCATACTTCAACTCTCAAACACCCCCCTCCCAAACAAACCCTCAATTAGAGTCCAACTTTTCAGTAAGTATAAAGGTCCATGCCTCTTCGGGCGTTTCGAAGTAGTGGTGTTGGCCATTATGTGTAACCCACAGTCGCGCTGGCTGCAACATTCCAAATTTCACCCCTTTCCGATGCAGCACCGCTTTGGCCCGGTTGAAACCCGCTCTCCGCTTAGCGACCTCCGCGCTCCAGTCCGGGTATATTCTGATCTCCGCATTGTCCCACTTGCTGGTCCGTTCCTTCTTGGCCCATTTGAGGACCCTCTCTCTGTCCGTAAACCGGTGAAATCTCACCACCATCGCCCTTGGCGGCTCATTTGCCTTGGGCTTCCTCGCTAGCACTCGGTGCGCCCCATCCAGCTCCAGCAATCCTGGGGGGGCCTCCGCACCCATCAGCGTCCCGATCATTGTGCCCGCATATGCCGCGGCATCGGCCCCCTCCACTCCTTCTGGGAGACCCAGGATCCTCAAATTGTTTCTCCTCGACCTGTTCTCCAGGTCTTCGAGTCTTCCCGCCCACGTCTTGTGCAGCGCCTCGTGCCGCTCCACTCTCTCCGCCAGGCCCACGAGCTCATCGACGTTCTCACTCACTTTTTCCTGGATCTCCTGGATCTTCACCTCTTGGGCTTTCTGGGTTGCTCCAAGTCCTTCAATTATTGCCAGCATAGGCGCCACCATCTCCTTGCGCATCTCCTCGAAGCAGCACTTGATGAATTCCTGCATCTCCTCTTTGTCCGTGGGCACCGCCATTTTGCTTTTTTTCCCTTTCTTCTCCCGCTGCTCCAGGGCCGCTTTTTTCGCCGTTTCGCTTCGGGGCCGATCCATGCTGGTTAGTAGGGAACCTTTCTCCTTCCTTCCCCACGGGTTGGTTATATAAAAAGTGCCGTTGGGGCTCCGTTAGTGGGCCCAAAAGTCCGTCTTCGCGGGAGCTGCCGAATCACGCGTCTTAGCCCCGCATCGCCGCAACCCGGAAGTCCATCACGTTCACTCTTAACAATCCCAAATGGTACCTATCCTCTCACAAAGCATGCATCACCATTCTCACAGGTTGCCTTCCCTTTCCCAAACAGTTTCTGGTACCCTACACAAAGTGTACCTTGACTATCCAAATGAATCAACCAAGTTCAGTTCTTTTCTTAGCTGTTCTAATCTGCACTCTCCAGATTTTACACTCCTGGCCTCCCAAAATTCCCCCGACAGTGGAGGAAGCTGGTGATTTCAGCAGCCAGCTGCCCCTGTGTGAATGCTAGCCCTCCTCCACTCTCGCCCCCGCGAGGATGGGAAATGCTGGAATCAAGGCTGGGTCTTAGATATTTCGACCATTCCTGGGGTTTCTGGCTTTCCGTTGTGGCGCAAATCTGGACCTTATTGTCTAAATATGAAAATGAGACAGAGGAGAAGGAGGATCTGAAGGTAGAGATACAAAAATCACTAAAAGTAATGGCACAGGTTAATAAGGCCTGGAAAAAGCAAACAAGACACTAGGATAGTGTCTTATAGAGCGGGCATTGTCAAACTCGGGGGCGCGGTCACGGGCGGATGTCGGGAGGGTCGCTTCCGATCGCGCTAGTCTGCGCACAACAGCCGGCTGTTAATAATGCCGGCTGCAATCGACCTTCAAAATGGCCACGATCATGTAAGACAATTGCGGCTGCACTGCGCATGCATGCCCGATCATCGGCGCGCATGCGCAAAACTATGCACATGCGCGCCGATAATCGGGCACGCATGCACAGTGCGGCCGCTTTTTAAAAAACCGTCGCAGCTTTTGTTTTACAAGTTCGGGGGGTGGGGGTTATTCAGTTTATTCATTTACTTTATTCATTTAATTTTTATTTCTTTCATTTATTTAATACATTTTTTTTTACAAGTTCGGGGGAGAAGGTTTATTTGATAAAATCTTACAGGAAAAAAATGCAGAACTTTGGACAGATTGAGACTCCATACTTTCCGACACCGGAAGGCTTCACCTTCATCCAACAGGTTCCATTGGAGGAGCGTGTACGAGGGCCAAAGGGACCCAAAACCTTTCCTCCATTTTTATCAGCAGCAAACAAGGTAAGAGAAAATGGTGGGTCGCTCAGGTCGGCCGGCGTGGGTCGTGAAGGACGGCCGGCGTGGGTCCCGAAGGCTGGCGGTGCATAAAAATGGGTCCCTGGAAAAAAGTTTGAAGAACACTGTTATAGAGGGATAGAATTGGAAAGCAGAAATGTTATGCTAAACCTGTTTAGAACCCTTGTTAGGTCATACTAGGATTACTGTGAACAGTTCCGGTCTCCATCTAATAAAAAGGTTGCAGCAGCACTGAAAAAATACACTAAATATTTTCTAGAACGACATCAGAACTGAACGGTTATATCTATCAGGAAAAATCGTATGGAGTGAAACTCTATCTTGAGGAAAGACAGGACTGATGGGTGACCCGATAGTGGTTTTCAAGATTATGAAAGGGTTTGATTTGGTGCAAATGGGGAAGTTGTATTCCATAAGACCATAAAACATAGGAGCAGAATTAGGCCACTTGGCCCATGGAATCTGCTCCGTCATTCAATCATGGCTGATATTTTCTCATCCCCATTCTCCTGCCTTCTCCCCAAAGCCCCTGATCCCCTTATTAATCAAGAACCTATCTATTTCTGTCTTAAAGACACTCAGTGATTTGGCCTCCACAGCCTTCTGCGGCAAAGAGTTCCACAGATTCAGCACCCTCTAGCTGAAGAAATTCCTCCTCATCTCTGTTTTAAAGGATCGTCCCTTTAATCTGTGATGGTGTCCTCTGGTTCTAGTTTTTCCTACAAGTGGAAACATCCTCTCCACATCCACTCTATCCAGGCTTCGCAGTATCTTGTACGTTTCAATAAGATACCCTCTCATCCTTCTAAACTCCAACGAGTACAGACCCAGAGTCCTCAAACGTTCCTCATACGACAAGTTCTTCATTCCTTGATCATTCTTGTGAACCTCCTCTGGACCCTTTCCAAGGCCAGCACATCCTTCCTTAGATTTGGGCACAAAACTGCTCACAATACTCCAAATGGGGTCTGACCAGAGCCTTATACAGCCTCAGAAGTACATCTGAGATAGATAGGTCTTTTATTTAGCCCTCTTGACATGAATGCTAACATTGCATTTGTCTTCTTAACTGCCGACTGAACCTGCACATTAACCTTAAGAGAATCGTGAACAAGGACTCCCAAGTCCCTTTGTGCTTCTGCTTTCCGAAGCATTTCCCCATTTAGAAAATAGTCTATGCCTAGATTCCTCCTCCCAAAGTGCATAACCTCACACTTTGTATTTCGTTTGCCACTTCATTGCCCACTCTCCCAGCTTGTCCAAGTCCTTCTGCAGCCCCCTTGCTTCCTCAATATTACCTGTCCCTCTACAGATCTTTGTATCATCTGCAAACTTAGCAACAGTGCCTTCAGTACCTTCTTCCAGATCATTAATGTATATTGTAAAATGTTGTGGTCCCAGCACAGACCCCTGAGGCACACCACTAGTCACCGGCTGCCATCCTGAAAAAGACCCCTTTATCCCCACTCTTTGCCTTCTGCCAGTCAGCCAATCCTCTATTCATGCCAGGATCTTACCCTGAACACCATGAGCTCTTAACTTATTTAACAGTCTCCTATGCGGCATCTTGTCAAAGGCCTTCTGGAAATCTAAATAAATCACGTCCACTGGTTCTCCTTTGTCTAACTTGCTTGTTACCTCCTCAAAGAACTCTAACGGATTTGTCAGACACAACCTCCCTTTGACAAAGCTGTGCTGACTCAGTCCTATTTTACCATGCACTTCCAAGTGCTTCGCGATCCATCTTTAATAACAGACTCTAAAATCTTACCAATGACCGAAGTCAGGCTAACCGGCCTATAATTTCCCGTCTTCTGCCTCCCTCCCTTCTGAAACAGTGGTGTTACATTCGCCACCTTCCAGTCCTCTGGGACCCTTCCAGTCCTCTGGGACCCTTCCTGCCTCCAGTGATTCCTGAAAGATCATCACTAATGCCTCCACAATTTCCTCAGCTATCTCTTTTAGGATCCTGGGGTGTAGTCCATCCGGTCCAGATGACTTATCCACCTTCAGACCTTTCAGTTTCCCCAGAACCTTCTCCTTAGTAATGGTCACTGCACTCACCTCTGCCCCCTGGTTCTCCTGGAGCTCTGGCATCCCACTGGTGTCTTCCGCCGTGAAGACTGATGTAAAGTAACTATTTAGTTCATCTGCCATTTCTTTGTTTCCTATTATTACTTCTCCAGCCACATTT
Organism: Scyliorhinus torazame; assembly: GCF_047496885.1. Taxonomy (NCBI): domain Eukaryota; kingdom Metazoa; phylum Chordata; class Chondrichthyes; order Carcharhiniformes; family Scyliorhinidae; genus Scyliorhinus; species Scyliorhinus torazame. Next base: position 79,643,841 of record NC_092715.1, read on the forward strand.
TCTCGTGGTCCAATGTCTATTTTTTGCCACTCTCTTACCTTTTATATATTGAAAAAATCTCTTCCTATCTTCCTTTATATTACTAGCTAGCTTGCACTCGTACTTCATCTTCTCTCCCCTTATTGCTTTTTTAGTTGACCTCTGCTCGCTTTTAAAGGCTTCCCAATCCTCTGGTTTCCCACTAATCCTCGCCACTTTGTATGCTTTTTTTTTTAACCTTTATGCTGTCCTTGACATCCCTCGTCAGCCATGGATGCCTTGTCCTCCCCTTAGCATCCTTGGGATGAATTTCTGTTGTGCCTCTCTAATAACTCCCAAAAACTCCTGCCATTGCTGTTCCACTGTCTTCCCTGCTAGGCTCCTTCTCCAATCAACTCTGGCCAGCTCCTCCCTCATGTCTTTGTAGTTACCCTTATTTAATTGTAATACCGTTACATCTGATTGCAGCTTCTCCCTCTCAAACTGCAGGGTAAATTCTATCATATTGGGGTCACTGCTCCCTAAGGGTTCCTTCACCTTAAGTTCCCTCATCAAGTCTGCCTCATTACACATCACCAAATCCAGAATTGCCTGTTCCCTAATAGGCTCTGTCACAAGCTGCTCCAATAAACCATCTCTTAGACATTCCAGAAATTCCATTTCTTGGGATACACTACCAACCTGATTTTCCCAGTCCGCCAGCATATTGAAGTCCCCCATGATTATTGTAATATTGCCTTTTTTACATGCCTTTTCTATCTCCTGATTTATTTTCTGCCCCACATCCTGACTACTGCCTGTACATAACTCCCATCAGGGTCTTTTTACCTTTGCGATTCCTCAACTCTACCCACAGAGATTCTATGCCTTCTGATCCTATATCGCTTTGTCTATTTATCTGATCTTTCTATCGATTTAACTTCATTCCTTACTAACAATGCAACCCCGCCCCCTTTGCCCAACTGCCTGTCCTTTCGATAGGACATATATCCTTGGATATTTAGATCCCAGCCCTGATCCCCTTGCAGCCACATCTCTGTGATGCCCACAACATCATACCGGCCAATTTCAATGTGCGCAACATGCTCATTTACCTTGTTCCGTATACTGCGCGAATTTAGGTACAGCACCCTCAATCCTGCATTGGCCACCTCCCTTTTCACACTCTCCTCAGTCACTGTACCCTGTACTGTGGCCCTTTTTGATTTTTGACAATGGCTTCTCTTCCTTACACTTTCCCCCTTACTGCTTTTTGTTTCTGGCTCGGTTTTACTTCCCCCCGACTTCTTATGTCGGATCCTATCCCCCTGCCACATTAGTTTAAACCCTCCCCAACAGCTCCAGCAAACACCCCCCCTAGGACATCGGTTCCAGTCCTGCCCAGGTGCAGATCGTCCGGTTTGTACTGGTCCCACTTCCCCCAGAACCGGTTCAAATGCCGCAGAAATTTGAATCCCTCCCTCTTGTGCCATCTCCCTCTTGTGCTATCTCTCGAGCCACACATTCATCCTATCTATCCTGACATTCCTAACTAGCTCGTGGCACTGGTAGCAATCCTGAGATTACTACCTTTGAGGTCCTACTTTTTAGTTTAACTCCTAACTTTAAGAATTCAGCTTGTAGGACCTCATCCCGTTTTTTACCTACATCGTTGGTGCCTATGTGTACCACGACAGCTGGTTGTTCACCCCCCCCCCCCCCCCCCCCCCCAACCTCCTCTCCAGAATGTCCTGCAGCTGCTCCGAGACATCCTTGACCCTTTCACCAGGGAGGCAACATACCATCCTGGAGTCTCGATTGCATCCGCAGAACTGCCTGTCAATTCCCCTTATGATTGAGTAACCTATCACTATAGCCCTGCCATTCTTCTTCCTGCCCTCCTACGCAGCAGAGCCAGCCACATTGCCATGAACTTGGCTGCTGCTGCTTTCCCCTGGTGAGCCATCTCCCTCAACAGTATTCAAAGCGGTGTATCTGTTTTGCAGGGAGATGACTGCAGGGGACACCTGCACTGCCTTCCTATTCTTGCTCTGTCTTTTGGTCACCCATTTTCTATCTCCCTCAGTAACTTTCACCTGTGGTGTGACCAACTCGCTAAACGTGCTATCCACGACATCCTCAGCATCGCAGATGCTCCAAAGTGAGTCCATCCACAGCTCCAGAGTCGTCAAGCGGTCTAACAGGAGCTGCAACTGGACACATGTCTTGCACGTGAAGGAGCCAGGGACAGTGGTCGTGTCCCTGAGCTCCCACATCGCACACGAGGAGCATGACAGGGGTCTGGGATCTCCTGCCATGTCTTAAACCTTAGGTTAACTTGTACAACTACAATTCCAAAAAACAAAAGCAAAAATAAATAAATAAATAAATAGACAAATGAAAAGCAAAACTACTGACCAGTCACTTACCAAGGATAAAAAGCACCTCCTCCCAACCCAGTTTTGAATTTCCACGAAGCTTCAAATTCCCAAACTCATTCTTCGCTGTGCCTCTCTCCGGCTGTGTCTTCTCTTCACTTGTGGGAGTGACCAGAATCCGGCGCCACAAATATAAGATAGTCCCAAATAAAACCAATAAAGAATTCAGGAGAAACATCTTTACCCAGAAAATATTTAGAATGTGGGCCTTCCTTAAATGTTTGAACGGGAAGCCAGATAAACAGATGGGAAAGAAATGGAAGGGTATGTCCATGTTGTTACAAGGGTGGGAGAAGGCACATGCACTGATATGGAATTGTTGGGCCAAATGAACAGTTCCCATGTTGTAAATGACATGTCACCATATAATACCATGCAATTTTTAAGTGTCCGTTAGGCAACCACTGCCCAGAATTAAGAGTTCTGAAACATATTTGTTGTGGAGCCAGGAAGAGTGGAAGCACTCCACAGTTTATCGATCACTCACCACCATTCCCTGGATTTGTAATAAAATCTTAAATTTGACCTGTAACTTCCTGGGAGTGGTAATCAGTGGTGGATTGCCACTCGTCACAACTTACCCACATTTGAATTCCAAGGTGCCGATCTCGCCCAACCTTCCTGATTCAGGCCGGGTGAGACAGAAGAAGCAGAGCAGGTCAGTAGCTCCAGCAGTAAAATGCGAAAGGAGAAGAGTAAAGGAGCACGAGCTGCCGTAAAGTATCTGCGTTTAGAGGGACCATTGAAAAGGAGAAATAAGTGGTAGTTTCTGGACATCAGGGAATTCGGTAGTGAGTGGGGGTGGTGGTCTGGTGTTCTGAACATGGGAGGAATTCCGGGTCATGAGTGTGTGTCAGGTTGAGTTGGGTGGGAGTGTCAGGTATGTTTGGGTTTTGGTGGAGGTGTTGGGATGGGGGTTGGGTCAAGGGAGGGTTGGGTTGTAGGGGGTGTGTTGTTTCATGGGGGGGGTCAGTTTAAATAGGGGAGGTTTTGGGTCTGGACATGGTGGGATGGGCAGGGGGGTTGGGTCAGGTCCGGACATGGGTGGGGGGTGGGTTCAGGCCAGAGGTTGGGGGAGTGAGCAGGCCCAGTCAGGTCAGGTAACAGGTGAGATGGGGAGCGGGGAGTGGGAATCCTGTGCGGTTGGGGAATACCGTAGAAGTTGGGGTGCTTGGTTGGCGGGAGGTGGAGGGTGGTCGAGGGTGTGGGTAGTCCTCTGGGGTTCCGGGATTTGTGGGAGGTGTACTGTGTGGGGCTCAGTCTCGGTGCTCAAACAGTTACTCTGGAGTTAGAAGTGTTTTGTTTCCAACTATTTCAGGGTAACTCTGAGGGTAAAGCTGGAAGAACCCTCTGAAGTTAGTGAAATAAATCACTTTTTGCTAGTTCCCAGCCCAGCACAATTATCCAATCCGAGTTAGCCTTCTGGCCAATTGCCGGGTAAGCCTTCATGTGGGAACTTCCAAGAAGGATTCCCAAGTGCATCTTTGAGGTACCTCCCCCCCCTGCCCCCCCCCCCCCCCCCCCCCCCGCAAATCTGATGCTGGGGATCTAGAAGGTTATGGCCTAAAATGTTGGAAATACTCAGCACCTGTGGAGAAAGGAGGGTAAGGGTAACAATTTTTGTCTGTAAAGCCTTTGGATATTTTGAGCACAGTGGCACAGTGGTTAGCATTGCTGCCTCACAGCAACCAGGATGGGTTGTTTGTTTGTTTATTGTCATGTGTACCAAGGTATAGTGAAAAGTATTTTTCTGCGAGCAGCTCAACAGATCATTAAGTACATGAAAAGAAAAGGGAATAAAAGAAAATACATAATAGGGCAACACAAGATACACAATGTAATTACATAAGCACCGGCATCACCTGTCCGATGGAAGAAGTTGGAATGGGGAATGGAACCCTGCAACCCAGTAACCCCACCTAACCTTTTGGACACTAAGGGGCAATTTGGTCTGGTCAATCCTAACCTGCATATCTTTGGACTGTGGGAGAAAACCGGAGCACCCGGAGGAAACCTAGGCAGGCACGGGAAGAACGTACAAACTCCACACAGACAGTGACCCAAGGCTGGAATGGAACCTGCTGTGAGGTAGCAGTGTTAGCCACTGTGCCACTGAGCCGCCAAGCAGGATAAGGTAGCAGAAGTTCAGGGTTGTGAAAAACAAATTTTGTCTGGAGGTTATGAAGCATTTCTTTGCACATAAAGTGATCCATAACTAGAATGCCCTGTCAGGAATGGTAATTGAGGCCAAGACTTGTGAGAAACAGAGAGATGCTATAACTTGAAATCAATTGGGATAAATTCAATCAAACTGATCTTGTATGTCAGTTAAATACTTGGGAATAAGAGAACTGTAGGGTCTTTTCTTGAGGTATTCCTTTAATCAGCCTCTTCATAGGTAAAGACAAAGTGCCACATAATCAGTACAGATTTCAAACCTCCCGACTATGAAGTCCTCCTTAGCTGAAAAGGGGAAAGTTTTGAAAGTATTTTGATTATGATCGAACTAGCATGTTTTTAATATATTAAATGATATAACTCAGTACATTTTGAGATAGCTAATAAAATTCAATATCACACAAAGTTGACAAGGGCATTATTTTGCAAGATCAAAATTGGCGAAATTGCATCAGGGCTTCAAAGATCTGCAGAGTTGTTGACTCATATACACCTCAGCTTCTCTTCCATCCATTGATGTGTCACACCTGCTTACGTTTCTGCGCATAAAATGTTGTGAGAGCTGACAGTGTGTTGGGAGACCTACAGATAACGTTTGAGAAACTTCATTGCTGAAATTATGCCAATGTTTTGGCTTGATACAGAATGTTAAGGTACAGCTGCAATAGTCCTGGTGTTCATGGCTCCAGTGCAGTTATCTGGCAAAAGTATCTGGCAAATGTTGTAACTGTTTAATGCTAAAAATGACATTTGGGCTAGCTGTACTGTTCTGATCTGAAGCAGGTCAACTGATTCCAGTCTACTTTTCCATAGGATGAGTAAATATTATCATTTGCCGAAGTTAACTACAACACCACCACTATGTAGAGACCTTGTAAAAGATCAAACATGTGAGTGATAAGTAAATTAGATGTTCTTGAGAATTGCTACTCTACTGAAAATGTGAATATCTCCATCTTATAATAATAATTGTTTATTGTCACAAGTAGGCTTCAATGAAGTTACTGTGAAAAACCCCTAGTTGCCACATTCCGGTGCCTGTTCGGGGAGGCTGGTACGAGAATTGAACCCGCGCCGCTGGCCATTATAAGCCAGCTGTTTAGCCCACTGTGCTAAACCAGCCTTCAGTGTGTATCAGGATAGATCAGGTGTAATTACCAAGCCAATGAGTTGAAAATTTGTAAGTGGAAAGAGTTTGCAATTCTGATATGGGTGGTTGGCAATCCCAGTCAAATCAAACAGATGCTTTGGATTTCTCTACAGTGAACTCATGACTTTTGCCTTCGTTCAATTAGCCATCATTGTGAGCAGGTCTTCACAATGCTTCAAAGATATTTGTGTTAAGCATTGAGAAATGTTCTTGAAAAATAAAGTTATTTTAACTCATTCATTGGCATAAGAACTTTTATTAAATGTTGCACAATAACAACCATTTAATACTGTGCAATTTCTAACGTCAAACTTCAATATTCTGACAGTAGATAAGATATTTTATCAATATATATCGAACGTTTTCAGCGTTACCAATTAATGTAATCAAGTTGCTACAATGAAAGATCTTTGTTCAGGTGCTGTCAATGGCATTGGTGGGGGAATAGCTTCTCAAGTTTGTAAATTGATTAGGCTACTTAGTACATTAAAAAAAGCCATTTATTTGACTGGGCCCATTCAGACTGAGTTAGCTTAACATCTCTTCCAAAAATGCTGAGACAGGGTTCCATACTTGTCATTCAAGAGCTGTCAGACAGAGGAAACCACACCATGGATCGACCTCGCCATTCACGGCAGCAGCAACATGGAAGTGAACAATTACCTCAGTAAGATAGCCTTTGTCAAAAAGATGTGGTTAAGAACAGATGAGATCAACAAATATGTAGGCTCGTTAACTCTGGAAGCTCCTTCCACAGAGAGGCCACAAATAGCCTGCAGCACTCACCTAAGTACAATGTTCATTGAATATCAATTCAAACTTGAAATCTGTCAAACAATTCTCGTTAGTAAACTGGTATTTCACATTTATTACAATCAATCTCCATGAATGATATAATGTAAAGGATGCTTCAAAGTAGAAAACTTGAACTGATTAACGTCCATTAATCCAACCTATTAAATAGATATAGTTTTCATAAATTAAGTGATGTATCTTTAGAATAATTTGGCAATGATGCCAATTCTAGGGAATCATATTTGTAAATAATTCATTCTGAGAGATTCGATTGTATATCAGTGGGATTGAAGGTACATTTTCACTGCAATTGCTTTGAGCTAACATCTGGGTTCTTCAGTCTCTCGCCATTACAGACATGCCAGATTTTGCTTTATTTTGCGCGTTAATTTTAGATACTCAAGGCACAGCTACATTTGGTAGTCACAAGCCAAATGACAGAATAGCATTTTTGTTTTAGTTCTAGATGGTAATGCTTCATCCTAATTCATGCAATACCATTGCAGCATTTTTTTAATTTTACAAACCAAGCAAATCACTTGCTACTGTGGCAACACACATTTAAATGTGAAAGACAACAGGCCTGATCTAGTTAATATTTATAGTTTAGCAAATGTTCACATTATCCATGGCAACAGGGAAATCGATCTAGTAATATCTCTTGGATATTTGAAACCAATGAGAAAGAACATGGTTTGTTCTTTGTTTCACATTATAAATATGTAAAACTATTTGGTTGATTGCTTTAATAGCTACCAGTGGTGTTATGGTATAGGAATGCTGGATCTTAAGATTCCAAGTTGTGCTGAAGGTAAATACATTTTCATTTTAAAATTTTATATTTCTTCTTCCCCTGTGCAGCATCATTTGAATTGATTTTGATACGCTACCCTTTCCACTGAGATAGAACACTGTGCATAAAGCACCAGCTGGATCAAGTCATGGTTTTTTGAATTGAGAATCTTGGCAGATCCACCAAGCCACATAAATTTAGTGTTTTCGCTAGATACCACAATATAAGAATAATCATGCACCTATATCCATGACAATCCCTTTCACTAACATGTACAAGTGACTATCAAAAACACTCATATTATAAAGTGACATCTCCTTCCCCGATGTTGTTTTGTTATTAATTTATTTTTGCACTGTGCGTTATGCCACCAAGAATATGAATATTTAATGCCACACATATCTCAGAACAATTATTTCCAATCTTTGTAGAAAAGCCTCTGACCGATTCTGCATATATGTCGAGGAAAGTTGGACTTGCAGTCATTTATGAATACGCAAAGAACTTTGGAACCAAAATTTCTATTATTTACATCACTGAGCCAATATTGCTTTTATTGTGCTAATAAACTGTTAACAAATCATAGGAATGCACCACTGCTTTCTAGGAATGCCATTTCATTGGGCAAGAGGATTAGAGGCCTGCAATTGTAATGCTTACATTTTTTTCCCTAACAGCTAATAATCAGTATTATTGCCCAAACGTTCTTCGTCCAGCTGTCAAATTGTGTGTTAAATAGTTCAAAGGAGATTGAGAAAGTCCCAAATTACTTACGTTTCTGAATGTGCTCAGCTGCATGGCATTAACGCTGCCTTTCCTCCTAATGAACAGTTAAAGTAGACCTTCCAAGCATCTTGAAACAGCCGTAACATACATATTGTCAATAATGATGAAATGAATATGGTGTAATGGGACTGGTCCTTGAGGAAGCCAAGTGGAGAGAGGAGTACAGGACTGAGAAAATGAGGGAAAGAAATTAAAACACAACATACTATTATAGTGATCGAACCTAACAGTGAAGTGAAACTGCCCAGTAAACAATACATTGTCTCTGACAATGAGGTATTCAGTACCTTTAGATAATAAACAATATAATGCATTGGTGATGATTTCATCAATGTGAATAACTACAATGAAAAATGAGACAACTGTGCCATGAAAGTGCAGAATGTAATATGATAGTATTGCATGCTGTATAATTGTACAAGCTGATTATGCTAATAATCCAATATCATCAGATTAACATTGTGGACAAACCCATAGTTCCTGCAGCCTGTGGTTTGATTTGGGTAGGGATCCTCTATCAGTATATGGCTGGTGATGTGATCAAGCTGCCTTTCTGCCTGGCTCATTCCTGGGCTATCGAAGTATGGTCCATTTTACCCAATTTTTCATGCTTCTCTCACTCTCTGAGGCCTTTTACATCTCCTCTGGACCCATATTTTACTTGTGCACTGTCCTATTATCACCTCCTTTTGTCTGTATGTCAATATCACTTTTGTCATTTAATCCAACAGAAACTTTTACATTCTGCTTTCTCTCTGCCTTTTCTTCTTGGCTCTACACTTGTTTAAAAGATGTTCATCCCAGATATCTTCCCATCCAGATGACAGTGAAGATTTCAGGCTGATGATGTATGTTTCTCTCTTCAACTATGGTGCCAAACCTGCTGAGTGTTTCCACCATTTTCTGTTTTTATTTCTGACCATGATAGCATTTGTAAGCACATTCAGTGAGTTGGTCATACCGTAGATAAAGAGTACTGAGAGAGATAGGAAATGGGTGACCAACAGGCAGAGAAAGAGCAGGAAGGCAGTGCAGGGTCCCCTGCGGTTATCTCCCTCCAAAACAGGTATATCGTTTTGGATACGGTTAAGGGAGATGGCTCACCAGGGGAAGGCAGCAGTAGCCAGGTTCATGGCATCGTGGCTGGCTCTGCTGCGCAGGAGGGCAGGAAAACGAATGGTAGAGCTGTAGTGTTAGGGGATCCGATTGTAAGGGGAGTAGACAGCCGTGTTTGCAGACGCAAATGAGACTCCAGGAAGGTATATGGCCTCCCGGGTGCAAGGGTCCTGGATGTCTGAGCGGCTGCAGGACATTCTAAAGGAGGGGTGGGGGAAGGGGGGGGGGGGGGGGGGGGGGGGGGGGACAGCCAGCTGCCATGTGCATATAGGCACCAACGATATAGGAAAAAGTCGAGATGAGGTCCAACATGTTGAATTTAGGGAGTTAGGAGCTAAACTAAAAAGTAGGACGTCAAAGGTAATAATTCCTATTCTGCCTAGCAGAGTCACGTGCTAGTCAGAGTAGGAATGCCAGGATAGACAGGATGAATGCGTGGCTTGAGAGGTGGTGCAGGAGGGAGGGATTCAGATTTTTGGGACATTGGAATCAGTTCTCGGAGAGGTGGGACCATTACAAATCGGACGGTCTACACCTGGGCAGGACTGAAACCAATGTCCTAGGGGGATTATTTGCTTGCACTCTTGGGGAGGTTTTAAACTAATATGTCAGGGTGAGGGGATCCTATGTAAGGTGTCAGAGAAAGAGGAAGCAAGGACAAAAACAAAAGATAGAAAAGGGAATAAGAAAAGTGATAGGTGAAGAAACCAAGGGCAACATTCAAACATGGCAAAAGAGAACAATTTTGGGAGCAAGACAAACAATGTGAAAAAGACAAACTTAAAGGCTCTGTGCCTTAATGCACAGAGCATTTGCAATAAAGTGGATGAACTAATCGCACAGATAGATATAAATGCATACGATATAATTTGGATTACGGAGACATGGCTGCAGGGTGACCAGCGATGGGAACTGAATGTCCCAGAGTATTCAATATTTAGGAAGGACAAACATAAAAGAAAAGGTGGTGGAGTGGCAATGCTGGTTAAAGAGGAAATTAACACAATAGTGAGAAAGGATATTAGCACTGACAATGTGGAGTCTGTATGGGTAGAGTTGAGAAATACCAAGGGGAAAAAAACATCAGTGGGTGTCATATATAGACCCCCCAACTGCAGTGCTGATGTTGGGAATGGCATTAAACAAGAAATTAGAGATGCATGTAATAAGGGAATATCGGTGATCATGGGTGATTTTAATTTGCACATAGATTGGGCAAATCAAATTGGGCAAATCAAATTAACCACAATGCCGTAGATGAGGAATTCCTGGAGTGCATATGGGACGGTTTTATTGACCAATATGTGGAGGAACCAATTAGAGAGCAGGCCATCTTAAACTGTGTATGAGAAGGTAATCATTGCCAATCTGGCTGTGCAAAACCCCTTGGGGATGAGCGTCCATAACATGTTAGAATTTTTTATCAAGGTAGAGAGTGAATTAATTGAGTCGGAAACTAGTGTGCTGAATCTTAATAAAGGAAACTATGAAGATATGAGGCGTGAGTTGGTCTTGATAGATTGGAGAGAGTTACTTAAAAGGGCTAACAGTGGATAGGCAATGGCAAACATTCAAGGACGCATGGGGAACTGCAGCAACTGTTCTTTCCTGTCTGGCATAAAAGCAAAATCCATGGCTTACAAAGGAAATTAGAACTAATATCCGATCCAAGGAAGAAGCATACAGATTGGCCAAGAAAAATAATAAGTCTGAGGATTAGGAGCAGTTTAGAATTCAGCAAAGGAGCACCAAGGTACTGATTAAGAGGGGGGGGGGGGGGAATAGAATACAAAAGTAAGCTTGCAGGGAACATAAAGACTGACACTAAGAGTTTCTATATATATATGTGAAGAGAAAGAGATTGGTAAAGAGAAATGTAGGCTCCCTACAGACAGAAACAGGGGAATGTATAATAAGGGACAATGAAATGGCTGAGCAATTAAATACATACTTTGGTTCACTCTCACAAAAGAGGACACAAATCAGAAACCAGAAATGTTGGAGAATGAAAGGTTTAGTGAGAGGGAAGAACTGAGGGAGATCAATATTAGTAGAGAAATGGTGCTGATCCCCAGGGCCTGATAATCTGCATCCTAGGGTGCTTAAGGAGGTGGCTCTGGAAATAGTGGATGCATTGGTGGGCATCTTCCGGGATTCTATAGACTCTGGAACTGTCCCTGCAGATTGGAGGTTGGCTAATTTCACTCCAATATTCAAAAAGGGAGGTAGAGAGAAAACAGGGAATTATAGGCCAGTAAGCCTATCATCGGTAGTGGGGAAAATTCTTGAATCCATTGCCAAGGACTTTATAGCGGAACATTTAGAAAGCAGTGCCAGGATCAGACAGAGTCAGCATGGATTTATGAAGAGAAAATTATGCTTGCCAGTCGATGTGCTATATTTGGCCTTTCAGAAGGCATTTGACAAAGTCCCGCATAAGAGATTATTGTGCAAGATTAGAGCTCACGGAATTGGGGGAAGTGATTTGAGGTGGATAGAAAACCGATTGGCAGAGAGGAAACAAAGAGTACGGATTCATGGGTCCTTTTCAAATTGGCAGGCAGTAACTAGTAGGGTGCCACAGGGAATCGGTGCTGGGACCCCAGCTATTCACAATATATTTGATTTGGATGAGGGATCAAAATATAACATCACAAAGTTTGCAGACGATATCAAGTTGGGTGGGAGGGTGAACTGTGACAAGGATGCAGAGATCCTACAGCATGATCTGGACAGGTTGGTGAGTGGGCAAATAAATGGCAGATGCAGTATAATTTGGATAAGTGTGAGGTTATTCACTTTGGAAGCAAAACAGGAAGGCAGATTACTACCTGAACGGTTGTAAATTGGGAGAGGGGAGTGTCCTTGTGCACCAGTCGCTGAAGGTAAGCATGCAGGTGCAGCAGGCAGTAAAGAAGGCTATGTTGGCCTTCATTGCGAGAGGTTTTGAGTACAGGAGCAGGGATGTGTTGTTGGGCCTGGGTGAGGCCACACCTAGAATATTGTGTGCAGTTTTGGTCTCCTTTTCTGAGGAAGGATGTTCTTGCTTTCAAGGGAATGCAGCAAAGGTTTACCAGACTGATTCCAGGGATGGCGAGACTGTCATGTGAGGAGAGATTGACTAGGTTAGGATTGTTCGCGCTGGAGTTCAGAAGGATGAGGGAGGATCTCATAGAGACTTATAAAAGTCTAACAGCACTAGACAGGGTAGATACAGGGAAGATGTGCCCGATGGTGGGTGGGTCCAGAACCAGGGGTCACAGTCTGAGGATTCAGGGTAAACCATTTTGGACAGAGATGAGGAGACTTTTCTTCACCCAAAGAGTGGTGAGCCTGTGGATTTCATTACCACAGGAAGTAGTTAATGCTAAATCACAGAATTCACAGTGCAGGAGGCCATTCGACCCATCGAGTCTGCACCAGCTCTCGGAAAGAGCACCCCACTTAAGCCCACACCTCCAGCCTATCCTCATAAACCAGTAACCCCACCTAACCCAAGGCCAAGTGATCATGGACAATCCACCTAACCTGCACATCTTTGGACTGCAGGAAGAAACCGGAGCACCCAGAGGAAACCCACGCAGACACGGGGAGAACATGCAGACTCCGCAGGCAGTGACCCAAGCCGGGAATCGAACCTGGGACCCTAGAGCTGTGAAGCAACTGTGCTAACCACTGTGCTACTGTGCCCCCCAAAACATTGAATATATTCAAGAGGTGGCTAGATATAGCACTTGGGGAGAATGGGATCAAAGGCTATGGGGAGAAAGCAGGATTAGGCTATTGAGTTGGATGATCAGCCATGATCGTGATAAATGGCGGAGCAGGCTTTAAGGGTCAAAACATCTCCTCCTGCTCCTTTCTTCTATGTATCCATGTAAGACTCTTGACTAATCCACGTTTCCACCATGAGAATGTCCTCCATTGTAGTGTAGCACTACTACTGGGCTGCACTGGGACTAATGAGAGATCTCGCAGCCCAGAACTGAACATCGATGAGACATTGTGGGCATTAGCAGCACAACTGTATACCACCAAATCACATCCCAGAGAAACACAGATACAGGAGCAGCCCATCTAGTCACTCAAATCTGTTTTGCCAGTCCATGACATCATGGCCGATATGTGGCCTAACTCCATAACCTATCTTTAATCCATATTCTTTAATTCCTTTGAGTGACAAAACATTATCAATCTCAGATTTAAAATTAACAATTGATTTGGAATAAATTGTCACCTGCAGAAGAGAATTGCAAACTGCTACCATTCTGTGCTCTGTGTTTCCGAATTTCATTCCTGATAGGTCTGGCTCGAATTCTTAAGACTGTGCCCACTAGCCCCAAAATCAGATAAAAGTTTCTCAGTTTTTCTCTATCCACACTAGCTGTTTCCCTTAATACCTTGAAAACTACAATCATATCACTCTTTACTTCCTAGATTTCAGAGAACCCTGGTTTGTGTAATCTTGTAATCAAACTATTGGAGTCCATGCATCATTCTGCTGAATCTACCATCCCTCCAAGGCCATATATACTTTCTAAGGTGTGGTGCCGTGTACAACGCTGTACTCTAGGTGCTGTCTATCTAGGGCTCTATTTCTTGAAGTATGACTTCTATCCCTTTGTATTTGATTCCTCTAGATATAAATTGCAGCATTCCTTTGATATTTTGATTATTTTAATGATATTTGTGTCTGAATCCACAAGCCTCTTTGGACTAATAATGATTCTAACTTTTCATAATTAAGAAAGTACTTTGTTCTACCCATTTTTGGAATACCTCTTGTAATTTTTTTACAATGCCATTTATCTTTATGTCATCATCAATTCATTCCAGACAATTTCTCAACCAGGTCAATAATATGCCCTCCATGCTATTAGTTTTAACCACTGAGGTGTCCCAGTACCAATTTCTTACTCGACCACAAGAAGCTTAACTTGGGTGAGATATATCAGCATTGTAGCTATGTGGACAGAGCAGCTAGGAACTCTGTCTGCAAGTGATGCACCACATAACCCCTAAACACGCTTCACTTTCTACAGGAGCGCAATGAGATACACATTTCACTTGAAAGCTGACACCATCCAGAAGAGAGCTTCTGATTAACATTGCTGCCACTGGATTCGATGTCTACCCCATAATCACCAGCATACCGGTAATAATTTAAACCACTCAAAACAGTGGGCTTAGGTTGGTTGGGATATTAAAATGTAAAAAATCTGAATCCTGACCCCCAATCCACCTCCAGCTCTCTCACTTGTTTTTAACAGAGGTGGTTCAGGAGGTGGGAACTGGCTTGCTTGGAGGAAGCAGGTTGGAAATTCAAATATTTGAATAAGGCTTCATGCCTCATATTTAACCTTGGCTGGCCAAGTTTTCCAGGTCTCAAGAAACCTAATGTCTAGAGACAAGATCTGCCACAACCTGCTGGTTTCAATATACCTGCTTCAACAACCTCCTCCACGAGGTTTCCAACCTCCTCGACTCTTACGTCTGATCATTACCACTCCCCGACCGGTTTCGCCTTTTCCGACCATGACTCCACTTCCCTTCCTTCGACATTTCCAGTCTCCTCCAACCACCTACCCCAATCTGTCTCTGATCTCCTATGACTCTGACCTTTACCACCTGCTCTCATTCGACTCTTCTGACCCTTGGCCTTTCTGGTAGTGCCTGGCTCCATACCATGAGCACCCACTTGCCTTAGATTCCAACCATGTTCAACACTTGGTAAAGTCCTTATTCTTACAGGTTTTCTGTCTTCAAATCAGCAGCCCCATTCACAAGTCATCAAGGTAAATTCGACATCAACTCCTTGCTTTAGGACCTCATCACCCTGAAAACCTTAACAGCAGCAAGATAGTTTGAAAATTTCCCTCAGATCATGTACATTCTGAATTGGACGTACATTGCCATATACGGGGAAATTCCGTCCCCAGTAATATCATGAAGCAATGTTGGAGACCACTGTCTCCTCTCAAAGCAACTGGACATGAGCAACATTTATAGCCTTGCCAATGTCGCCATTTCTGAGAGTTAATTCAAAGAAAATCTTTTAACTTCTGAAACTGAAGCATCAAACTCAGGCCAGGTCTGTGGTCGAACAGGTTATTAGCAAAGTACAGACATGCAAGCAGCAAAGATTGTTGAACATCAAAAGCAAGAAAACTGGATTTAATGTAATCCCTCTTACAACTGTTCTGGAGCAGCTTCCTTGGTAAGATAGACTTTGAAGTGACCTCCTTGAAGTTTTCAAGATTTTGAAACTAATTGACACAACTGATTCAACAAATTGTTTACAGTGAGCAAATAAATCAACTACAAGGCAGACACAGCCAGGTAGAATGCAGCTAGAATTGGGCAGTCAAATGTTGCCAAGCCAAGTAAAATTTGTTTCTGAGGTGCTGGGGTTCATGAATTGCAGCATAAACCTGGCTCAGTTGAGGTTGATCTATCAAATATAAAGCTAATCGCTTTCGGTGACAGCTTGATGTATGAATAACTCAATCATGAGTGAAGCTGAATAATTTGTGCATGCTGTACAGTCCTGTAGGCTAATGGGGGGGGGGGGGGGGGGGGGGGGGTGCGGGGCGGGTAGGACAAAAGAGGGAGTTTGCTCTGCGAATTGCGGGGGGGTGGGGGGGGGCACCCTGCGATCAGCAAGGGGCAGCCCCGGAAGAGCAAGCCTTTGAAGACCTTATTGTTTTTAAAATCAGGCTGCACGCTCCTTGATAACAAGCTTAAGTGACCATTGATTACCTTTTTGAATATGGTGGACATGCTGCCAATTTTGGAGCCCCCACTCCCCACCAAATTATAAGGGTCAGTCCCTCAGTGGGAAGGAAGGCGTTGGCACATGCCCTATTTTTCATACACTCCCTGCCCAAACCTACCTGCTGGGGGCATGTAAAATTCCACCCAAGGTTTGGAATATACACATGGAATTAAGGTCACTGAAATATCATAAACAAACTTCATTTTTTTTTCAATTACAAACTTAGATTTTTTTTTCCTAATTGAGAAATTTGAATGACAAATATAAATGTAGTTTTTCAGGGCCAAAAATGTTGTTCTGCAGGAATTATGATTTGGAGCGACATCAAAAAAAAGTACATCTTATTCAACCAGGTGTAACCTTTTGGAGGGGAGGGGGGTGGGGGAGTGTGGTTTACAGTGAGGTTAGACCATTAAAGTTTGACTTAGAACATTAATGAACATGGAAGTTCGCATTAGTTCAAGTGACTTGTGAAGGTCTCTGTCATGATATTCATATAAACATATCATGGTGCAAACACACACACACTGATGGACAGATCAACTGACCAATCAACACACACGCAACATCACAGCCCATCACCAGTGAGAGCACACGCACTATAAAACAGGGAACACCACAGTTCCCGCTCATTCTACCAGGAGATAGCTCAGAGCACAGAGCTCACAGCGTGCCACTCAGACATACACCATGTGCTGAGTGCCTCTCTAAGATAGTGCTAGGGCTGGGTCCACAGGTTAACTGGTAAAGTACGAACCACAGCCAGAAGTATACAGTAGATGTTATAAAGAATAATAAAACAGAGTTGTACCATCTACAACCGTGTTGGTTCGTTTGTATAGCGGAACACCCAACACGACATAGTACCAGGATTGGAACCCAGCAACTGTGAGACCTACCTGCACATCTTCAGCGGTCCGCCATCCTGCACCATAGAACATAAGAACGAGGAGCAGGAGTAGGCCATCTGGCCCCTCAAGCCTGCTCCACCATTCAATGAGATCATGGCTGATCTTTTGTGGACTCAGCTCCACTTTCCGGCCCGAACACCATAACCCTTAATCCCTTTATTCTTCAAAAAACTATCTATCTTTATCTTAAAAACATTTAATGAAGGAGCCTCTACTGCTTCACTGGGCAAGGAATTCCATAGATTCACAACCCTTTGGGTGAAGAAGTTCCTCCTAAACTCAGTCCTAAATCTACTTCCCCTTATTTTGAGGCTATGCCCCCTAGTTCTGCTTTCACCCACCAGTGGAAACAACCTGCCTGCATCTATCCTATCCATTCCCTTCATAATCTTATATGTTTCTATAAGATTCCCCCTCATCCTTCTAAATTCCAACGAGTACAGTCCCAGTCTACTCAACCTCTCCTCGTAATCCAACCCCTTCAGCTCTGGGATTAACCTAGTGAATCTCCTCTGCACACCCTCCAGTGCCAGTACGTCCTTTCTCAAGTAAGGAGACCAAAACTGAACACAATACTCCAGGTGTGGCCTCACTAACACCTTATACAATTGCAGCATAACCTCCCTAGCCTTAAACTTCATCCCTCTAGCAATGAAGGACAAAATTCCATTTGCCTTCTTAATCACCTGTTGCACTTGTAAACCAACTTTTTGCGACTCATGCACTAGCACCCCCAGGTCTCTCTGCACAGCAGCATGTTTTAATATTTGATCATTTAAATAATAATCTCTTTTGCTGTTATTCCTACCAAAATGGATAACCTCACATTTGTCAACATTGTATTCTATCTGCCAGACTCTAGCCCATTCACTCAGCCTATACAAATCCCTCTGCAGGCTTCCAGTATCCTCTGCACTTTTTGCTTTACCACTTATCTTAGTGCCGTCTGCAAACTTGGACACATTGCCCTCGGTTCCCAACTCCAAATCATCTATGTAAATTGTGAACAGTTGTGGGCCCAACACTGATCCCTGAGGGACACCACTAGCTACTGATTGCCAAACAGAGAAACACCCATTAATCCCCACCCTTTGCTTTCTATTAATTAACCAATCCTCTATCCATGCTACTACCTTCCCCTTAATGCCATGCATCTTTATCTTATGCAGCAACCTTTTGTGTGGCACCATGGACACCACCAGCCCGCCGCAGCCGCTCCAAATCGCTGTGAACCTCAGCGTCAACTGGAAGCTGTTTAAACAGTGCTTCCAGCTCTTCCTAGAAGCCACAGACAGGGAGAATGCATCCGACACCAGGAAGATCGCCCTCCTCCTCTCCACGGCAGGGCCACACGCCATTCACATCTACAACTCCCTGGCATTCGTGGACGGTGAGGACAATACGAAGTACAAGATGGTCCTTCTAAAACTTGAGCTACACTTCAGCGTCAAAGTGAATGAGAGCTTTGAGAGGTACCTCTTCCAGCAGCGCCTGCAGGATAAGGATGAGCCTTTTCAATTTTTTTTGACACACCTCCGTATCCTCGCGCAATCCTGCGGCTATGAGGCCACCTCCGATTCCATGATTCGGGACCAGATAGTTTTTGGGGTCTCCTCGGGCATCCTACGCCAGCAGCTCCTCAAAATAAAGAGCCTCACCCTAGCCACCGTCATCGAAACCTGCGTCCGCCACGAAAACACGACCAGCTGGTACTCCCAATTCCAGGCGGCCGAATCGGCACGGCACGGATCCCACGAGGCCGAGCGGGTCAACTCCATCGAATTCCTCCCGGCCCGCGGCCTGGACGAGGGCAGCCATTTTGCGCGCTTTCTGCGGCCTCCCGCGCTTGTACACGCCAAAAGAGACGTTGACGCAGGCGCGCTCTATGCAGGACCGAACTGCGCATGCGCGGTGGCGCAACGAACGCCATGACGTCACGACGTGCGGCAACTGTGGATCGGCACATTTAAAGCGGCAATGCCCAGCGAAAAATCGACAATGCCTCCGCTGTGGCAAGATGTGCCACTACGCTGCCTGCTGTCAAGCAGCTCAACCTGCCAACGCTCCCCAATTCCGCCAGCCTCGCAGGGACGTGCGGGCCATTCAGCCTCCATACATTCTTCCATACTAGTGAAGAAGACTACGGAGTTCCAGTGGCTGCCCGCACACCAGAAGGAATGGGAGGAGCTCAAGATCAAGCTCACCACAGCCCCGGTATTGGCGTTCTTCGACACTACTCGAGATACAAAGATCTCGACTGATGCCGGTCAGTCCGGCATTGGGGCGGTACTCCTGCAACGGGACGACAATGCATCATGGGCCCCGGTCGCCTATGCCTCGTGGGCCATGACCCCCACAGAACAGCGCTATGCGCAGATTGAGAAGGAGTGCCTAGGTTTGTTAACCGGCATAGATAAATGCAACAACTATGTGTATGGTCTCCCTCAGTTCACCGTGGAAACCGACCACCGCCCCCTGGTCGGCATCATACAAAAGGACCTTAATGAGATGACCCCTCGCCTCCAGCGCATTCTGCTCAAGCTCCGGAGGTACGACTTCCAACTGGTCTACACCCCTGGTAAGGACCTCATCGTCGCGGATGCCCTGTCCAGAGCAGTGAGCACACCGCCCGAATCGGGGGGGGTTCGTCTGTCAGGTCGAAGCGCATGTGGCCTTCACATCAGCCACTCTGCCAGTTAATGATGCCAGTCTGGCCCGTATTCGCCGGGAGACGGCTGACCCCCTTCTACAACGTGTGATGTACCACATGACGGAAGGGTGGCTCAAAGGACAGTGCCCACAATTCTACAATTCTTGGCAGTCATTGACGGTGCCCTCCTAATGTTGGACCTGATTGTGATTCCACACAGCATGCGCAGGCTGGTCCTCGAACAATTACACGAAGGCCATCTTGGGGTTGAGAAGTGCAGGCGGAGGGCCCGAGAAGCTGTGTACTGGCCGGGCATCAGCGACGACATCGCCAACATGGTGCTCAACTGCCCCACCTGCCAAAGGTTTCAGCCGGCGCAACCCCCTGAGACGTTTCAGCCCCATGAGTTGGTGACATCCCCCTGGGCGAAGGTGGGTGTGGTCCTTTTTCATGCACTCGGCAGGGACTACGTCATCATAATTGACTATTTTTCAAATTATCCGGAGGTCATACGCCTGCACGATTTGACATCATCAGCTGCAATCAGAGCATGCAAGGAAACCTTCGCTTGCCATGGCATTCCGCTTACCGTCATGTCGGACAGTGGGCCCTGTTTTGCGAGCCAAGAATGGTCTTCTTTTGCCGCTTCGTATGGCTTCACACACGGGACGTCCAGCCCTCTGCATCCCCAGTCAAATGGCAAGACGGAAAAGGGCGTCCATATCGTGAAGTGGCTCCTCTGCAAGGTTGCTGATGCCGGAACTGATTTCTGTTTAGCCCCACTGTCCACAGGCCTCTCACCAGCCCAGCTGTTGATGGGTCGTGCCCTCAGGACCACTGTACCGTCCATTCATGTTCCTAAACCCGACCAAGCTCCAGTACCGCAAAGGATGCGACAGCAGCGTGCTCAGCAGAAGGTGGCACATGACACTCGGGCAACTGATCTTCCTGCCCTGGTGCGTGGAGACAACGTCCGCATACCTACCAGAGGGTGGCTGGTCGGCAACTGCCGAAGTTCTCCGCCGTGTGGCTCCCCGCTCGTTCCTGGTTCGCATGCCTGATGGCTCCATTCGCCGGGCCCTTCGGCTGCTTCCGCGCTCGCTACATGATCATGCACCGGTGCCACGCCCTCCTGTTGCCCCTGATGTCGACTTCATGGAGCTTCCAGCCACTATGCCTATTCCTCTTTCGCCCGTGGCCAGGCCCATTCCTCAGCCGGTGGATCCTGGCCCACCCTTGAGGCGGTCAACCCGAATTTGTCACCCACCTACTAGGCTGGACCTATGAGCCTGTTTGCACATTGGACTCACTGAATTGTTATACAAAAATGTTAATGTGTTTCTCTTTTTGTCGTTCCAGTTCTCTTTCGATGTTTGATGATTGCACTAGTTTTGTTTATCGTATAACCTCGTTGCTATGTTGCACCTGACACCTTCCTATGTATATAGTTTAGCCTCATATACAGGTTGTAGATATTGCACACACATATTCAGCTGCACTCAGTACACACCAATATTTATTACCATATAGGCACATATTCTTGTGAAAAGGGGGGATGTCATGATATTCATATAAACATATCATGGTGCAAACACACACACACACTGATGGACCAATCAACACACACGCAACATCACAGCCAATCACCAGTGAGAGCACACGCAATATAAAACAGGGAACACCACAGTTCCCGCTCATTCCAGCAGGAGATAGCTCAGAGCAAAGAGCTCACAGCGTGCCACTCAGACATACACCATGTGCTGAGTGCCTCACTAAGATAGTGCTAGGGCTGGGTCCACAGGTTAACTGGTAAAGTACAAACCACAGCCAGAAGTATACACTAGATGTTATCAGGAATAATAAAACAGAGTTGTACCATCAACAACCGTGTTGGTTCGTTTGTATAGCGGAACACCCACACGATAAGTCTCCCAAGAGCAAACCTCGGGAGGAGCAGGGAAACACTAACAGCAACTTCAGGAAATAAGCATGTGCAGTCACCAGATGTTGCTATCATTGAATGCCGTCACTGCAACTGCAAAAAGTCACGCTCACATTTTCCAGTCTGAATCTTTCTATGTGCAATCTTAATATCCAAATACATTTAACTTTCAGTAAATCCAAATGCAGCATGTTAATTATGCTATCAATCATCGCTCCTAACAGCCTTTCCCCTCCGTTTACATCTGCTCAAGAAGTCTTGGTGCTCCTTATGGCTGGGATGGAGCGAGATCGGTCAAGGTGAAATTCAAAATGAGCATCAGTAATCTGGTTATTGGTGAGTAGGTGCTGCTTGAAAAACACTGTTGGTAACTCCTGCCACCATCTGACTGAGGAGACTGATTCAAAATTGGCTGGTGAGGTAATTGACCAGGTTGGATTTGTGAAAAGTAAATACAATTAAAGAGAAAGGAATTGAGACTGATGATAAAGTGTTGATTACAGCAAATTAATATCAAATTTGTACTAACAAACCCCAAGAGTTGCCTCGCAATCTAGATTGCTACCAACAGTCATGTCTTGATGATTTGGTGGATTGGTCTCTTTTTATCCCCCTGCTTCCCTGATCTTGCAAACTGCTTCCCTGATCTTGTGAATACATTGTCCCCAGGCTGGGGTACCTTTTCATAGGGTCCTATTGTTGCTGCAATCATTCATTTGTGAAGAGCAAACCTGCGATCATTCTGATCTGCAAGTCTCAGGTATTTATATAGTAACTAGCTGAGCACTGCTAAATCTGTCATTGTTGCTGTTAGCCTTGGCCAGTCATAGCTCTCCAGGGAATTTGGCCCATATTGCAGGCCGACACTTCAGTGTAGCACTGAGCGAGTGATGTACTGTTGGAGATTCCAGCTTTCCAATGAGATGTTAAACAAGGGCACTGCCTGTCCTCTTGGATGGAAATAAAAGACCCCATGGCACTACTTGAAGAACATCAGAGGTACTTCTGGCACGTTGCCCAGTCTATATCACTCGACCAGCATCACTTAAACAGATTATCTGTTCATGTACAGCATTGCTGCATGTGCTGCCTCACTGTTTTGCAAATATTATGCTGTTCCTTACAACAATGACTACAAATATGAAACTTTTCTTTCATATACTACTGTGTTTGATGGGCCATGGTGCCTGCTGTTGGGGCTACTCTGTATGATATTACTGATTTTAATCTGATCTTAAAAAAATAAACACATATAATGTGGAGGAGAGTGAAGCCAAATTTAAACATGGAACAACCTCTTTGCTCCTTCCCTATATAAATTGGAAAGAGAATACAATCTCCTCCAGGCCTACATCACTCCGAAAACTGTGATTCTCCAACTCTTGCTTCCCATGCATCCACTATACTCTTACGTCCCGCTGTTGGCTGCCATGTCTTTAGACATTTGGGCTCTGGAATTCACCCCCCCCCCCCCCACTTCTCCATCTCCTTTTAAAGCCCTCCTTAAAATTTTGACCAAGCAATTGGCTTGGTGCCAATTTTTGTCCAATTCTCCTAAGAAGCACATTTTCCAACATTAAAGCCACTATATAAATGCACATTGTCATTGTTGTAAAGCACAATGTTCAATTTTCTATTTGAAACTTTACACTAAATGATATGGACTAAATGTAATCCCAGTGCAACCTCATAGAACCATTTATTTGAATTCGGTACAATAACACAGTTTTAAAGTTGTATTCAACCAGGATTTGGCACACAATAGCTCCATCTGCTGGCATTAAATAGACTTTTCGCATGCTTCCCATTCAAACATAACATCCAGATTTTTTAATTTAAAAAAATATTCTTTTGTCGGATGACTTGCTGGACGCCCCTACAGGCAGATCAATGAAATTCTAATTTCAACGGTCTGTTTAAAAATTGACAATCTTAGGAACTCTCTGTTTTGCTTTATGAGTATTGGAAGTCACTGGGATTTCTTCGTAATCAGCACTCATTCCTTTTGTCCATCGGCCAACAGTTAAACCGCAATTTCCTAAAGATTGAGAAACAGCAGAGTTTAAAACACAATAGACTGCATCAATTAAAAGAAAAGTCAAATATTTAAATGATTGCAGAAAGTAACGAATGGAAGCAAGCCATCCTTGATCCCGAGGGGCTGCCTAAGAGGAAGACATTGTGTGTGTTAACAAGGGGTAGTTTACAGAATAAAGTATACGGATTCAGTACAATCCTTTGTGCAGGATCTACGGTATTCGGAATAGAGAATGGTGGAAATGCAAGTTTTTTAAAGTTTACTGGAATAAAATATTTTAGTCTGCCCTGGTAGGGTATGATGAAAAAATGAAATGAAATGAAAATCGCTTATTGTCACAAGTAGGCTTCAAATGAAGTTACTGTGAAAAGCCCCTAGTCGCCACATTCCGGCGCCTGTCCAGGGAGGCTAGTACGGGAATTGAACCATGCTGCTGGCCTGCCTTGGTCTGCTTTAAAAGCCAGCGATTTAGCCCTGTGCTAAACCAGCCCGATTTACATCATAACACTTTAGAACTGAAACCACCTGAGATATATTGCCTACTAACCTTTTTGTATGAACGTCATGATCATTATTTTAATAAATTTATCACTTATATAGTCATTGTTAAATAATTTAATTACTTATATAACATAATGCAATTGGAATTCTTTAGATAATCCTGTCTGTTCATCTCCTACGGGGTCCGTCAATAAGACTTATTTTAATGCCATTGCAGCAATTATCCAAAATAACCACAGCACTGAGCATTGGGACTTGGAGTTCTAATACATTAGGATACCAAATGTTGGGATGCTAGCTCAATCCTTCGTGTTGCACCTTACAATTCCATCCATGTTGATGTGGAAAAGCCCAGAGGGAATTCCAGTTGGGAAAACATGAGGTTTTCCTCCAGACCGTCTCTCGCACTTCTCAGCACAGATATCTAAACAATTAATAGAGGCAAAGAGGCATTGCTTTCTTGTCTTTTTGACACCAATCAACGGGCAGCTAGAGGAGACTAAGGGGGAAAGAGAGAGACTTCATACCCACAAATAAAAGTAAGTGAAACAATGCAACCTTACAAAAACAAAATACTGCCGATACTGGAAGCAAAGTTCCGATCAAAGATCATACAGTTGAACATTAACTCTGTTTTCCTTTCACTGATGCTGCTTGAGCTGGTGAATATTTCCAGCATTTTCTGTTTGTGTTTATAATGCAGCGCTACTTGTGCTATCACTGCAGTGCTGTGTAGAACAGCTAATATTTTTGCAGAATAGAATCTTTCTCATACTCTTGTTCCTGGGTTCTATACGTGTTTGTATCTACAATGTTGTTAGAATAATTAATACTGGATGAAGCAGGCTGATCCAACAGTGCACGACCCTGACCCTCAGCTGAGTTTAAACCACTTTAGAAGCCAGTCATTATATATGTAATATATGTATATAATTAAATCTTAAATTCCTCATGAATAATTCAAGTGGTTCACAAAAATTGTGCAAACTGCTTGTAAGATACTAAACAAAAAGACTGTGATGCACGATTGACCAGAAACTTAAGTGGATAATCCATTCAAATACTGTGGCTACAAGAGCAGATCAGAGGCTGCAGTGAGCAATTCACCTCCCCAAAGCCTGTCCACAATCTACAAGACACGGGTCAGGAGTGTGATGGAATAGTTTCCACTTGCCTGAATGAGTACAGCTCCAAAAACACTCAAGAAGCTTGACACCATCCAGTACAAAGCAGCCCATCTTGCACTGTGACTGCAAGCAATTTCTAGAGTTTAGGTCCTGGGATTCCAGGACTGGGTGGATTTTTGATGGTATTCGGGTGGGGAGGGTAGGTGAGGCGTGGCCAGGGATCTGGGCTGAGGTGGGGAGAGGAGGATCCCCGTGTCCAAGGCCAGAACCCAGTTCATTTTCACGCTTTGCCCCACTGTACTTGCGCACTAACTATTGCGATTCAGGTAGTAGAACAGCCAGATTCCTCTGCAATTTCTCACCAATTAGAAAATATGCTTCTTTTTTATTCTTTCTGCCAAAATGGGCAATTTCACATTTCCTCACATTATACTCCATTTTCCTGACATCTGTCCACTCACATACCCTATTTATATCCATTTGTAGCCTCCTTCTTTCCTCTTTGCAACTTCCTTTCCTATCAGCAAATTTAGTAACAATGTCTTTGGCCCCTTCATCCGAGTCGTTCATATATATTGTAAACAGTTAAGTCCGGTTTAGTGAAGTCTGGCCCGTTTAGCTCAGTTGGCTGGACAGCTGGTTTGTGATGCAGACCGAGGCCAACAGTGCGGGTTCAATCCCAGTACTGGCCGAGGATATTCATGAAGGCCCGCCTTCTCAACCTTGCCCCTCACCGGAGGTGTAATCTTCAGATTAAATCACCACCAGTCAGCTCTCCCTATCAAAGGGGAAAGCAGCCTATGATCATCTGGGTCTATGGTGACTTTGTTTCACTTTAAAAAGTTAAGTGGGAGATCTGTATGGAGCCAACCTTTTGCTGGATATTGTGAATTTTTCATCCTTGCCTTTTGACATTTTGTGGGCCATTTTTAGCTTTCCAGGGCAAATTATCTGTTGCCCCAAACCTAAATGACACTGAAGCTCATTCACTCAAGCCTTACACTAATATCTATAAAACAACTTGTGATAATACTCTGAAAAGATACATCTTCTTCATTGTGCATAATATGTAGAAATAAGAATGTATGAAACAACTACAATTACCTTCATGAGCTAGGCTACAAGGGTAATTTTCTGACATGTGCTCTTTGCAGGGAAACCTCACCCACCTAGAAGCTACATTGGAAATTTAGGAAAACACTATTCACAGAACCCCTATTTAAATGGTCAGAAAATCATTTGCTCCTCTGGCCTCAATTTCTGATGTACATTCTGAGAGGAAATGAGGAGCTTTATCCATTACACTCATTCTTGGCGAGTTGGCCCTACCGTGGGGTTATCAAATACTGAGAGTGTACGGCGACCATACTTATACAAAGTATAAAAATAGAATTACTTTACATTATCTGACTATAACTGTTTTGGGTTCCAAGTTGAAGACATCAATGCCACTTTCATTCTTTCCCCTCTTTTCAAAGTGGACATTTATTCTATTCACAACAGTAACTAATGGCTCAAGAATGTTATACATAGTCAGGTACTAAACAGAAAACTATATGTACAATCATACATTTAAAGAAATTGTGTCTTGGTGCTGTAATTTAACAATTATAGTTGGTCAGTTCTCCAGAATCTATCAAAAATTCAGAATAAAATAGAAACATTCAGTAGGTCGGATGCATCGTAGAGAATAACAGAGTTAATGTTTTAGGTGGATGATCTTTCATCAGAATTGGGAAAAATACAATCTGAAACGTTGCCTCTGTTTCTCTTGACATGGATGCCTCTTGGCCTGCTGAGTATTTCCAGCATTTTCTCGTTTTATTTCAATTTCCAGCCTCCAAAATATTTTGCTTCTGCTTCACAATTTATACATTGGGCTTACGCTCTTGTAGATTTTCTAGGCCACAGAATTTCTAAACACCAAATGTAATTCATGCAGTGTCATACTTACTCATGTTCTGATGGTCCGGGCAGTCCTTCTGAAAGTGTTCCACTGAGCCACACAGCTTGCAACAGCGACCTGTAAAACAGCACCATTTAATAAAGGAATTCTCAAGGGTAGCTGGATAGCTTTTGAATTTTCAAAATATGAATATGTTTTACATAGATTAACAACTACACATTTTAATTTTGCATATTTGTAATTTAGAGAACCAGAGCAGAATTGCAAAATTATAACACTATTATTTCAATCGATAAAAATTGTAGATTTTAAAAGTCATCAATTATGCTTTTCTGCCAAATAAATCTGGGAAAGGTGGAAGTGGGATGAAAAACTAGGTCACACCATAATTCCCCTTCAATTTGTCAAGTCAAACCATTTTGTGGCACCAATTTTAGTGGCCTATCAGAAAATATATCCCTATTTGGGCATGGGCTGCTTCATTATCTGAGTCATGAATGGTGCTGAACACTGTGGACAATCAGTGAACAATCCCACTTCTGACTGTATGATGGGAGGAAGGTAATTGGTGGAGTAGCTGAAAATGGTTGGGCCTAGGACACTACCCCGAGGAACACTGCAGTGATGTCCTGGGACAGAGATGATTGATCTCCAACCACCACAGTCATCTTCCTTTGTGCTAGGTATATGCTAATCAGTGGGGTGGAGGGGGCGGCCAGGGTAAGTTGCAGAAGGTCTCCTTGCACGTTTTACCTGATGTCATAAGACGTCATGGGGTTCAAAGTCAATGTAGAGGACTCCAAAGGCAACCCTCCCGCCCCCCCCCAACCCACTATATACCTCTGCTGGACGGTCCTGCAAGTGGGACAGGACGTATCCAGGGATGGTGATGATGGTGCCTGGGACATTGTCTGTAAGGTACGATTCTGTTAATATGAATATGTCAGACTGTGCTTGACTAGTCTGTGAGACAGCTCTCCCAATTCTGGCACATAAGGAAGACTTTGCAGGATCGACAGGGCAGGGTGTGCCCCTATCATTTCTGGTGCCTGGATTGATGCCAGGTGGTCCCTCTGGTTTCATTCCTTTTTATAAACTTCATAAAGTTTTGATATAACTGAGTGGCTTTCTGGGCCACATCTGTGTGGGTCTGGAATCACATCCAGGTGATGGCGGCAGATTCCCTTTCCTGAAGGACATTAGTGAACCAGATGGGTTTTTACGACAACCGTTTTGTGGTCATTAGTCTTTTATTGTATTCATTGATTTTTATTGAATTTGAATTCCACCACCTGCCATGATTTAAACCTGGGTCCCCAGTGCATTATCCTGAATCTGTAGATTGCTGGGTGAGCAACAATACAACTATTCCATTGCCTCCCCTGCTATTGTTCTTTCTGCACATCTTTCTTGCTTCATTCTTTATTGGTTCAAATTATATTTCATACTGAAGTATCGATAAACTGTTACAATGTCAAAGCAAAGCACTGATTGGTATTACTATAGTCCTAACTATAATTTCTGGCACCACAGACTTAAAGCTAGATTTAACTAATCAAAGACCCCTTCCACCCGTCTTACTCACTCTTCCAACTTCTTCCATCGGGCAGGAGATACAGAAGTCTGAGAACACGCAAGAACAGACTCAAAAACAGCTTCTTCCCCACCTTCACCAGACTCCTGCACGACCCTCTTATTGACGGACCTCATTAACACTACACCCCTGTATGTTTCACCCGATGCCGGTGTTATCTAGTTACATTGTGTACCTTGTGTTGCCTTATTATGTATTTTCTTTTATTTCCTCTTCTTTTCATGTACTTAATGATCTGTTGAGCTGCTCACAGAAAAATACTTTTCATTGTATCTTGGTACACGTGACAATAAACAAATCCAATCCAATCTACATTCATAGTTTAACAGCATCGCAACCATAGTTTAATGTGTCATGCGCTGCTGAGCTTTATTTACTTGGAAGATCCCAGATTTGATCCTTGATCTATGCCAGGTAAGCTGATCATACTTACAATAGTTCTAACTGGTTACAGGGTTTCTGGGTTGGAGACGGAGAAATGGAAAATCAATCAGATGGGGCTCTGGTTCTTTGACGACCATGTCAGTATCACGAGGACGGGATGGCGGTTCACAGTGGAGGACCTTAACTAATATATCGGGCACAGAGGTGAAACAAGATAGTAGGCTACTTGGAAGGGAAAATAAACTTTAGATGCACAGATAAAGAGGTAGTGGGAAGGTTGAAAGGGATCAAATAAGACAAGGCAGTTAAAAAAAAATCAGGATATGGAAAAGCTTTGGCTAAGAGTAGAGACTAGAAAAATCGGTGCTCATTTCAACAGAGGAAATTGGGTAAGAGAAGACTGAACAATGAACTTCAAAGTTTGAGATGTTTCGAACTGGATATTATATTTTACGCATGTTTCAATGTCTCCAAAGGCAGAACAAGGAAGAGAATGCAAACTATTGTATTTCACAATAAAGTGAACATGCAGAGCTGGTGTTAAAAATCCTTAAATATCAAAGATAATACATACATACAATTTACAATGCAGGAGGAGGCCATTCGGCCTATCGAGTCTGCACTGGCCCTTGGAAAGAGCACCCTACTTAAGCCCATGTCTGCACTCTATCCCCGTAACCCCATCTAAACTTGTTGGACACTCAGGGCAATTTAGCATGGTCAATCCACCTAAACTGCACATCTTTGGACTGTGGGAGGAAATCAGAGCACCCGGAGGAAACCCATGCAGACGCAGGGAGAACGTGCAGACTCCACACAGACAGGGACCCTGGAGCTGTGAAGCAACTGTGCTAATCGCTGTGCTACCCACTAATATGTGTTAGGATAGGTGACCAAAAGCTTAATGAAAGAAATAGATTTTAAGGAGCATATTAATGGAGAAGTGGTAAAGAAGGACTTAATTAATTCAGTCAATACAGACTTGTCTCCACATAATAATATAAACAAAGGACACTCAACATTATTGCACATTGGTGTGTGATTTTACTCAACTAAAACAAAATAGTTTCTAATTATTCTCCAGCATTTTAACCTCTGCTTCAGCAAAAATCTTTGCTGCTTTCTGTTTAACAAACACGGCTGCTATTGTAGCATTACTGTTTCAAAAAGCCTCACTGTTGATGTCTATCTTTTGTGGTTTATCTTTGCTGTTCACAGCCAGAAAGGGGAAGGCCCACTTTTTGCCCCGGACCAGCGACTTTCCAACAGAACACGAGAGTCAAATATTGATTACCAAGGTAGGCTAACACACTTCCATTATCCAGTCCATGGGGAAACATGATCAAAACTTGTGCATTAGCATCTTACCCAGCTACTGCCTGGACCTTTTGGAAAAAAAATTCTGAGAATACACAATGCTTTAAAATGCACCATTTAAAAATATCTCTTCTCACAAATCTTTGAGGAATAACGGCCAAACAATCCAGAAAAATGACAGCTGTACTTCCTTTTCAGAACTTTGGCATTAGCCAAAGAGACCACAATCGTCTTTTCCAGTCCAATGCATTCACTGGTTCACCTGTCTAGGTGCACACATGAAGAATAACCCTTGGCTCCAGTACTGGAGGGGTGCTGCAGACCCCAAAGAACTATATCCCAGAAATTGTCAACATCTTGGGAAGAGGCAAAGATAATTGGAGAAAAAGGTACTTAATTAGAGCACAAAAAAGTTTGAAGCAGAGTGTGAGGTTATTTGTCCTATGATATCTATATATCTCTACTTGAAGCTTATTTATTCCTGTCATCAAGTTTTGAGTAAAACCCACTGATGCCATTGTTTATTGTGTTGACCTCGATTCCTATTTCTTTTTGCAGTAATAAACTCAACACAATTTTCAAGATATATGTTATTTTAAAATTATAAACCATGAATGCTTTTTATTTGAGCATTGGTCTCAACCCTGTCTACAAGCAAGAAAGATGAACTTTATAGTGAGGAGGTAAAGTTGATAAAGGAAATGAAGCATTTGCATTAAAGGATGATTTATCACAGCTCAAATATCTGGATTGTTCAAATCAGGTATCTTATCTATTCAACACAGATCAATCAGGGTTTTCTTTGTGCAGCCTTGGCAAGCTCCTTTGAACCATACATAAAACAGAATGGAATTTACATTCTAAAATCTGACCTATTCAAATCCACTTATAGTGAAACTGCATCGATAAAGAGAAAAACATGAACCTGCCAATTCATAGTATAGCACCATGTGACTAAACAGAAAAGCACTCCGGTTACAAAATTACTTCCTGCTTATTCTGAAATAAGCAGTAATCTTCCATTGTTGAGTCCATAAGGGGCAGTGGAATGGATCGTATGGATCAATGCAAATCAGTGCCCAATCACGAAGTACCTAATCTGATTATGTGGAATGACTGAGTCCCTTAGGCAGACTCTTTTTAAAAAGTGTTCATTCCAGTTCACCAACAAGTAGTCAATCTTAGAATTGTATGGGCAGATTTACATAACGATGAAAAGCTCAAAAAATAGAGCCCCTTTGAAACAATTTCTTTGAAACTGTGGGAAAAATAAGGAATGTCAAATACAGCAGAAGTATATAAAATTGCCATGTCACCATCTCGTCAACTTTAACATTATGGCCATCAACTGCCTCTTAACAATATATATTTTTATTTAAATAAGGGTATACATAACATGTATACAAACAAACAATCAATCAATAACAAAATAAACAAAATACGATCCTCCTAATTTGAGATTATTTTCTCTTATTTCCATTAAACCTTTCCCTTTATCCCTCCCCCTTATCTCATCTGCCCTACCCCATCCCTTTACCGCTGGCAACAAAGAGATCTGTAAATAGAGACTGTACTCATTTCTGTAATTTTATAATTTTAGATGACTTACTGGAAAACAAAGCAGATAAAATGTTTGAACTATGTAACTTTAAATCAGAAGACACACTGGTGTAAAGGCACAAGTTGATATCGTCAGAACAGGAAATTCTGTTTAACCTTGCATGTCGAATGAGCTGAGGGTGTCAAATCTGGGGGGACTTGATGGCGTAGTGGTAATGTCACTGGACTAGTAATCCAGAGACCCAGGATAATGCTCTGGGGACCCAGGTTCAAATCCTACCATGGCAGATGGTGAAAATTTGGAAATAAAAGTCTAATGACCTGAAACCATTGTCGATTGTGGTAAAAACCCATCTGGCCCTTTAGCAAAAGAAATCTGCCATCCTTTCCTGGTTTGACCTACATATGACTCCTGACCCACAGCAATGTGGTTGACTCTTAGATGCCCACCAAAATGGCCTAGCAGGGCAATTAGGGAAAGGCAACAAATTTTGGCCCATCTAGCGATGCCCATTTCCCATCCTGTATTTATATATATATATATATACATATATATATATATATAATATATATAATTCTACATGTTAAGCATTCATATAAAAGTAGTGGCATTTATATACATGATATCTTTTTATAATACATGTGGTAGTAGAAACTGACATAACCTTTTCTAAGTATTTAGTAATAGGAGATGCAGGGCTTCACCTCTCTGAAGTTTTACCTAAGAGAATTACAGCACTTTAAAATAATTAATATTGCTGCATGTAACTTACAAAAATGCATGAAGTGGGAATGAAGGATTGTTTTAAAGTATTTTGAACTTTATTGGACCTCAAGATGCAAACTCAGAGCTCAGCGAAGTGGAGTTGGGGATCGCTGGGACTAATCAGGTAGGCCCTGGTGAGGGAGTTGTCACTCACAAGGGCAGGGTGGGGGATCCAGTGTGGATGCCCATGTCTTGGTGATCCCTCCATGGGCCACAGGGTACCTGATCAAGGGGCAAGCTCTATCCTTGCAACCATCACCCCATATCTAACCAGCCTTTCCTCACCAAATTACTTGTACATGTCGTTGGTTTCCAAGTCCCTTCCTCTCCTTCCAGCAGTTCCATGTTTGAATCCCTTCAGTCTAATTTCTATCTCTGCACCGCACTGAAATTGTCTTTCTCAAAGGCATAAATGACAAGCAATGTGACTGTGGCCATGGTAAACTATTCCTCCTCATCTTCACAGATTATCATAGAATTTACAGTGCAGGAGGCGGCCATTCGGCCCATCGGGTCTGCACCGCCTCTTGGAAAGAGCACCCGACAAAAAGGTATTTTCCAACCTGTTGACTGCCTTTGATACATTTGATGACAGCAAGTTTCCTCTAAAGCTTTCCTTTCCACCTTCCAACTGGGTGGGATTACCTTCACATGATTCCATTCCTATCAACTCCATCCTAGTCAGAGAATCACCTACAAAGACTTCTCTTCCCACTCCTACACCAAAACAATTGGAGTCCCCAAGAATCTATCCTTGGCTCAAATAAAAGCAAATTACTGTGGATGCTGGAATCTGAAACCAAAGAGAAAATGTTGGAATATCTCAGGTCTGTCAGCATCTGTAGGGAGAGAAAAGAGCTAACGTTTTGACTCCAGATGACCCTTTGTCAAAGCTATAAGACAGAGAAAGTGGGAAATATTTATACTGTGGAGTGAGAATGAAAGATGAGTCATAGCCACAGAAACCCAGGGGAACAGGGTGCTAATAGCCACAGAAACCACAGGGAAAGAATGCTAATGGCAGTCCCCAGTGAGAACAAAAGGTGTGAAAGGCCAAACAGCAGAGAAACTAACATCAGAAGGTGCGACAGATGTAGATGTGGGGGGAGAGGAAGGGGGAAGAAAAGGGGAGAAAGGGTAAGGAAAGGTGGATAAGATGGGGGAGGGGGTTAAATATATATAAAGAAAGAAAGAAATGGTAAAAGACAGTTAAAATGAAATGGGATGAAAACAAATGGGTTGAGGTGGGGTAGAGTTGATCATCTGAAGTTGTTGAATTCGATGTTGAGACCAGAAGGCTGTAGCGTGCCTAACCGGAAGATGAGATGTTGTTCCTCCAGTTTGCATTGAGCTTCACTGGAACGTTGCAGCAGGCCAAGGACAGACATGTGGGCATGGGAGCAGGGTCTTGTGTTAAAATGGCAAGCAACAGGAAGGTCAGGGTCCTGAATGCGCACAGACTGAAGGTGCTCAACAAACCGATCGCCCAGTCTGCATTTGGTATCTCTGATATAGAGACCACATTGGGAGCAGCGAACGCAATAGTCCAGATTGAAAGAGGTGCAAGTGAAACGCTGCTAAACCTGGAATGAGTGTTTTGGGCGGGTGTTACACGTTCTGCGATTGCATGGGAAGGTGCAATGGGTGATGGGAGTGGTGTTGGGTATGGTGGAGGAGTGCACTAGATTATCTTGGAGGGAACGGTCTCAGAGGAATGAAGGGAAGAGGTGTTTGGTGGTGACATCACATTGGAGTTGGCGAAAATGCCAGAGGATTATGCTTTGCATACAGAGAGAGGCTGGCGGGGTGAAATGTGAGAATGAGGGGGGCTCTATCCTTGTTCTGGGAATGCGGGGAGGGGTCGAGGGTAGTGGTGCGGGGGATGGACCGCACACTGTTGAGGGCCCTATCAACAACTGTAGGTGGGAAATCACGGTTGAGGAAGAAGGAACACATTTTCAAAACACCATTTTGGAAAGTGTCATCATCGGAGCAAATGCGACGGAGGCTAAGGAGCTGAGAGAAAGGGATGGAGTCCTTACAGGGTGTAGGGTGCGAAGAGCTGTAGGCCTGATAGTTGTGGGAGTCGGTGGGCTTGTAGTGGATATTAGTAGATAATCTATTGCTGGAAATGGAGACAGAAAGATCAAGGAAGGGAAGGAAAGTGTCTGAGATGGACCAGGTGAAAGTGATGAAGGGGTGGAAACTGGAAGAGAAGTTGATGCATTTTTCTAGGTCCGGACGAGAGCATGAAGTGGCACCAAAATAGTCATCAATGTACCGGTAAAGGAGTTGTGGGAGGGTACCCGAGTAGGCCCGGAACAAGGAATGTTCCACATACTCCATAAAAAGGCAAGCACAGTTGCATCCTTGCAGGTACCCATTGCTACACCTTTGATTTAGAGAAATTGGGATGTGTTAAAAGAGAAGTTGTTGAGTGATAGAATGAGTTCATCCAGGTGGAGGAGAGTGGTGGTGGATGGGAATTGTCCAAGCCTCCTTTCGAGAAAGTAGCGAAGAGCTCTCAGGTCATCCTGGTGTGGGACGGAGGTGTAAAGAGATGGAGATGTATCCTTGGCTCACTCCTGCTTCTCATCTACATGTTGCCCCTCCACAACACTACGAGAAATCAAACTTCAGGTTCCATATATACTCTGACAACACCAGATCAATCACACCAGCGCCTCTCATGATCCCTTTACTGCCTCTGTTTTGTCATACTGCTTTTCTGATATCCAAAACTGGTAAGCATAAATATGTTCCAGTTAAATATTGGAATGACCAAAGACAGAGGGTGGGATTTTTCGGCCTCACCCAGCTAATAGCCAATTCACACCGATGGAAGCAGAATCAATCAGAGTTTAAAAAGTGAGTAAATATTTGTTGATGGATTGAGCAGAGGAACAGGAGTAAGTGGATAGTGTCGGCACAAAAATGGTAAGAACATAAGAACTAGGAGCAGGCGTAGGCCATCTGGCCCCTCGAGCCTGCTCCACCATTCAATAAGATCATGGCTGATCTTTTTGTGGACCTACTTGCTCACCATAACCCGTAATTCCTTGACTGTTCAAAAATCTATCTATCTTTGCGTTAAAAACATTCAACGAGGTAGCCTCAACTACTTCACTGGGCAGGGAATTTCACAGATTCATATCCCTTTGGGTGAAGAACTTCCTCCTCAACTCAGTCCTAAATCTGCTCCCCCTTATTTTGAGGCCATGCCCCCAGTTCTAATTTCACCCACCAGTGGAAACAACCTTCCTGCTGGTATCTTATCTATTCCCTTCATAATTTTATATGTATCTAGAAGATTTCACCTCATTCTTCTAAATTCCAATGAGTATCGTCCCAGTCTACTCAGATGGTTGAATAGTTTCCTCCTGTGCTGTAAAATCCTAGTGCTATGGCATTATTTTCTGTTTGTTCACCTTACTGAATATTTTGGCAACATTTTCCTCAAGTCCCATTTTTGCTTGACATTGTCAAGTCATGACAAGCAGGAGGGCATAATAAGAAAGCAGCTGTGAAGATGTGTAGCTTTGTGTCAGATCTACAGAAAGAGAGAGATCTCTGTTATAAATACGAAGTTGTAATGTTAATGCCAGTCTATTTGCTGTTAAGTTCCTGCACTGCAGTGGAGCCTCAGATTGTTGTTTTCACTGAGAATGTCGCAGTTACTGTTAAGTGTGAAAATTGATTATACAATCAGTGAGTCCTCTCTCTCTCTCTGCCAGCTGCTCTCCCCTTTCTGGCTCCATCTCTTATTCTCCCCTTTTTTGGCTCCCATCGGCCAGACACTAATTGTGTCGTTGCACAGAGGCAGCGGGGGACAGTACAATCGACTCACATATTAAAATAACATTTCCCGCTTTCTCGAGAGTTGTCACTGGCCAGGCACTGCAGCGATTGAGAAATCTGATTTTAATAAGTGCGCTGATTGTTTTACACTCTGTCAACACTTCATCGATACCAACTGGTGAATGGGAAACCAGCCTAGAAAGGCCAGGAATGCCAGATCAAACCATCAGTAGGTTTGTGCATCCAGAATGACCTACCAGTAACATGCATCATAATGAATCAATTATAAAGGAAGCCCTCATTCCAGAAACAGTGATCTAAATTTGCCATCTTAATGGCATACCTATATGCCATTTGCAAGATAAAACTGCATTTTAAGAGTTTCACAAGGCCTGCTCTGAGAAGAAATGTTGCATGCTGCATGTGTCTATAACAAAAAAAAAATTTCAAGTTGAACATTAAATCTCTGCTAGTAAATGCATTTAAAAAATATTACAAGATACGTATAAACATTGTGTAGTTCAAAGTTCTGAATGTTTACAGGCAGAAATTTATAGAGATTAATGATGCAATTTATAAATGAAATAAACAAGTTGACAAGTAGAACAATATGATCCTGGAGGCCATTTGTTGCGTTTTCTCTTTGACCAGTGGCCCTGGACAGGTCTACTTTGCATATTTCTGGATCGACACCTTGGCAGAGCTGGAATTCAGTGCTGTTTCCAAGCTTAAATTTAATGTAAGTATCAAAACGTTTGTCCTTCTCTCTTTCTGTGTTGGGGGGGAGGGGGGGGGGGTGCCTAACATTTACTTGGCAACTGTCCAGAGAGGCACATTTGGAATCAGGAATCAGTGTCAGATTTTAAAGGCACAGTTATGCTCCAATTCTCTTTATGGTGCAGTGTGTTCCAGCATTCCTGAGTGGCCCTTGAGGCAGACACTGATTGAAATTACTAGTCTTGATAAAGAGTTAGTGAATATCCACATGATAGAGCAAGAAGCATGCATAAGCATGGGGATGCATTCTAAAAGTATGGCCCATTTCATGGAGAGAGAGGAAGGTTAAAAATATTTGCTTTGTCCGAACCTCCATTTAACAATTACTGAAGCATGCAACAAAACAAGAATTTACATTAAAACATCATTCTTACAATGTAAACTGAACAACAGATGCAGTGTAACATAAATAGCAGTTTTAAAATAAACATTCATACCATCCGCATATAGTCCCTTTGGGTTATCTGGGCAAGACCTTGAGAGATGTCCCGTTTCACCACAAATGAAACATTTGGCAAATGGAAATTCCCCTGTAAAATTGAAACAATGGTATTTTATCAGAACCTTTGAGAAATGATTTCAGAAATGTGTGAATACAAAGGAATATGGTAGTTAAATGAGCTAGCAATCTGTTAATTTACCTCTGGG
This sequence comes from Scyliorhinus torazame, assembly GCF_047496885.1. NCBI lineage: Eukaryota > Metazoa > Chordata > Chondrichthyes > Carcharhiniformes > Scyliorhinidae > Scyliorhinus > Scyliorhinus torazame. The sequence goes on from NC_092715.1 coordinate 79,681,749, forward strand.
CTTGAATACTGCATTGGTTAATATGAAAGTCTCTCTCTATTAAATGTTAGACACGTGAAGATGGTTTCAACTTCTTTCTTATGGATCATATGGGCCAGCAGTGCAACACTTCCCACAAACTGGCTCACTCTCATGTAGAGAAGCCATGGGTTGGCTGAGCTGATTAAAAACTGTCACACTTCTGAAGTTGAGAATATTCTGCTGAGGTTTGGGATTAAGACAAATTGATTAGATTAGGTAAAGAGTTTATTTTGCATTTGGATGTACTGTACCAAGCTGGGAGTATTTGATGCAAACATTGGAACCCACAGAAATAGAAAGAAGTGTTTCATTCTTCAACATTGACATTGCTCAGCTTGATAAACACAAAATTAAAATAGAAAATAAACATTCTGTATATTTATGGAACTGAAAGAAGCAGAAATGATTTTAAATCAATTTTGGTGCATTTAGTTTTGAAAACGAATAGTACTACTTGCCCTTTCTGATCCCACCTCCCTGTACCCGGTCCATAGTCCTGTAGTTTACAGCACTTAAGGTACTTTTAAAAAAGTGTTTAGGGTCTCTGCCTCCGCCATCAACTCGGGTAGTGAATTCCCACTACCGTCTGCATGTCCCCTCCACACCGTCTGCCGCTCATCTCAAATCAATGTCCCCCTAGTTCTAGAATTCTTCATTGAGGGAAACAATTTTATCCTGTCCATTCTATCTCTTCCCCTCATAATTTTGGACACCTCAATTAAGTCAACCTATCCAATGTCTCCGCATAGCTACACTTTTCTAGCCCTGGCAACATTCTTGTAAACCTCCTCTGCACTCCCTCTAGAGCAATTACTTCCTTCCTGTAATGTGGTGACCAGACCTGCACACAATACACCAGTTGTGGCCTCACCAGTGTTTATTACAATTTCAATATTATATTCTTACTTTTATATTCTATACCTCTGCCAATGAAGGAGAGCATTCCATATGCTTTCTTAACAATCTTGTCTATTTGAACTGCTGCCTTTAGGGACCTGCGTTCTTGTATGGCACAATCTCTCATTTCATCTACCCCTCTTAGTATATTCCCATTTCTTGTGTACTCCCTAAAACTGTTTGACCTCTCTAAATGTATGACCTCACACTTCTCGGAGTTAAATTTCATCTGCCACTTTATCACTTGCTCCTCCAACCCAATTATATCATTTTGGAGATTTATAGCTATTCTCTACACTAACACTCAGCCAATCTTTCTGTCCTCTGCAAATTTCCCAATCACGCTCCCCCACGTTCACATCCGAACAGTAAGGGTACCAATATTGAGCCCTATGGAACACCACTTGAAACAACTTTCCAATTGAAAGGGTAGCCATCAACCCTTTGTTTCCTGCTACTAAGCCAACTTTTTAATCCAGTTTACCATATTGCCCTGTATCCCATGGCTTTTGCTTTCTTGACCAATCTGCCATCTGGTACGTTGTCAAATGCCTTACTAAAATCCATGTACACCACATCCACTGCACTATCTTTATCAACCTTTCTTGTCACTTCCTCAAAGAATTCAATCAAATTTGTGAGGCAAGACCTTCCTTTAACAAATCCATGCTGACTATCCCTGACTAGTCCATGCCTTTCTATGTGACAGTTAATCCTATCTCTTAGGATTGATTCTACTAATTTGCCCACCACTGATGGAAGACTAGCTTGGCCTATAATTGTCTGGCATTTTCTTCGATCCCTTTTTAAACAATGGAACCATATTTGCATTTCTCCAATCCTCCGGTACCTCCCCTGTTGGCATGTGCTTACAGAGGGTGTATTCACCTAACATCCGCAATCAACAATTGAAGAAATTATCACAGTTCTATTTAGTTTTGATTTGTACATCCCAAGGTAGAGAATGGAACACATTTACTTCTTGCCTGTGGGATTACGTACTCCCAAATCATTCATACCAGAATCAGGAGCAATAAACTGCTCTGTCTGCATTACCCTGACAATATTCAAAAACACAAAGTCAGCAAAGCACCTCCTACGGCACCAGAATAGCATTTTATTTCACTCACTTCCTAACTTCACAGCTTAGTTACTAATTAGTGCCAATGAGACACTTTCTGCCAATTTGTTTTCCAGTTCAGCTTTGCACTGTTCTTCACAAAGATTCAAGATTATCAATAATCTTAAACCTTTTCAATTGCACAGCTGACATTAATGCTCACTTGATAATAAAAGCCTGTAGCTAACTATCCAACCCACAATGCCATGAGTAATTTCAATCTACATATAAATTGGACAAATCAGATTGGCAAAGGTAGCCTGGAAAAGATGTTCATTGATGTATTCGGGACAGTTTTTTAGAGCAGCCTGCTTTAACAACGACCAGAGAGCATGATATACTAGATCTGGTAATGTGCAAAGAGACAGAATTAGTCAATGACCTTCATAGTGAAGGCACCTCACTGAGTAGCAGTAATCATAATACCACTAAATTTCACATTCAGTTTGAGGGGGAAGAATGGATCTCATACCTGCGTTTTAAACTTAAAAGATAATTATCAGGACATGAAGACAGAGCAAGCTAAAATGAATGGGAAATTAGTTTAAGGAATAGGTCAGTAGAGATGCCGTGGCAGACATCAAAGGAAATCATTTAAAAAGTTAAAGGTAGTAGCAAATTGAAAGAAAATGGGTACAATTCTGCAAAGATTGCTGACAGATAAGAAGATTGGACAGAATAAAAAGGAATGACTGATAGAATAATAAGGAGGGAGAATTAGAGTATGAGTGAAAGCTCTGTGGAATTATAAAAACAGTAAGAGTTACTGTAGGTGCCTAAAAAGGCAAAGAGTAACTAAAGTGACCATTGCCCCTCCAGTTAGTCTGGGAAATCACTAATTGAAAATAAGGAAATGGCAGACAAAGTGAACAGGTATTTGGTATCTGTCTTCACTGTAGAAATAACATCACAGAAGTAAGTGTGAATCAGGAGTTAAAGGGAGGAAGGAACCTAAAGTAATTACAATCGCCAGGAAGAAACGTATTAGAACTAGAAGTTAACAAGTCCCCAGATCCAGATGGACTTCATCCTAGGGTCTGAAAAGAACTGGCTGCTGAAATAGTAGTTATGGTGGTTTTAATTTTCCAAAACTCTCTAGATTGAGGTCCCATCAGATCAAAAAACAGTGAATATAACTCCCCTATTCGAGAAAGGAGGAGGAGGATAGAAAGCAGGGAACCAAGGCCAGTTAGCTTAAGATGTGCCAAGTGAAGTGCCACAGCGATCAATGCTGGGGCGTCAACTATTTACAATTTATATTAATTAAGTCTGAAAACAGTGCGAGAGGTGAGAAGCCCATTTTAAATCAGTGCGAGAAGTGAGAGCAGTGTGACTTTGAAAGCTGTGTGAGAGGCAAGTGCAGCGGGAGATTGAAAACACTGCAAAAGGGTAAATCAGTGGGAGATTGAAAACAGTCCGAGAGGCTAGAGCAGTGGAAGATTGAAAACAACCCGAGAGGCTGGAGCATTGGGAGATTAAAATCAGCCCGAGAAGCTGGAGCAGTGAGAGATTAAAATCAGCCCGAGAGGCTGGAGGAGTGAGAGGTTGAAATCAGCCCGAGAGGCTGGAACAGTGAGAGATTGAAATCAGCCCGAGAGGCTGGAGCAGTGAGAGATTGAAATCAGCCTGAGAGGCTGGAACAGTGAGAGATTAAAATCAGCCCGAGAGGCTGGAGGAGTGAGAGTTGAAATCAGCCCGAGAGGCTGGAGCAGTGAGAGATTGAAATCAGCCCGAGAGGCTGGAGCAGTGAGAGATTGAAATCAGCCCGAGAGGCTGGAGCAGTGAGAGATTGAAATCAGCCCGAGAGGCTGGAGCAGTAGAAGACTGAAAACAACCCGAGGGGCCAAAGGAGTAAGAGATTGAAAACAACCCGAGAAGCTAGAGCAGTGGGAGATTGAAAACAACCCGAGAGGCTAGCGCAGTGAGAGATTGAAAACATCTTGAGAGGAGAGATTCCATTTTAAAACAGCATGTGAGAGAGAGGTATGAGCAATAATCAAAGTGTAAGGTCCCAGCGAACAAGGTAAATCTTTCATTTATTAAGAATTGTAAGGTTTACTGGTAATGTTAAGGTTTCCTAGCTTGCAGTAGTAAAGGTTATTAGGAGCAGTAGGATGTATTAATTATAAATTAATGTCGGAAAAATGAATTAGTTAACAAACAGATAAAAAAGATGGAGGGCAGTAATGCTGCAACTTCAAAATGTGGCAGTTCCTGAATGCCAGTGTGATCCAGGGCAAACACATCTGCAGTAAGTATCATCAACTTGAGGAGCTTCGGCTTCGTGCCACTGAGCTGGAGGCAGAGTTGCAGAAACTGTGATGCATCAAGGTAGGGGAAAGTTTCCTATACACTTTATTCTAGGAGAAGGCGACACAACTTGAGAGTTGGTCAATGGTCCGGGCCAGGAGGGAGTGTCTGCGTGTCAGGCAGGTATGGGGAGCCAGCATGTAGTGATGGAGGAGCCTCAGCCCCTGGCTTTAACTAACATGTATGAGATACTTTCTGCCTGTGTGGATGAGGAGGACTACTAAGTGGATCAGTTGACTCACCATGGTGAAGGGTGCCAAGAGGCAAGAGCGATGAGGAATATGGTAGTGGCAGGAGGCAGTTGGTTAGGGACAGATACTGTTCTCTGCAATTGCAACAAGTAGTGTTGCTAGCCTAGGTTAAGGTCATCTCCTCACAGCTGGAGTGGGACTGGGAGGGGAGGATGCAGTTATGTTATAATCTTTATTGTCACAAGTAGGTTTACATTAACACTGCAGTTAAGTTACTGTGAAACGCCCCAAGTCGCCACATTCCGGCTGTTCGGGTACACAGCGGATAATTCAATGTCCAAATGACCTAACAAGCAGGTCTTTCAAGACTTGTGGGAGGAAACCGGAGCACCCGGAGGAAACCCACGCAGACACAGGGAGAACGTGAAGACTCCACACAGACAGTGACCCAAGCTGGGAATTGAACCTGAGAGCCTGGTGCTGTGAAGCAACAGTGCTAACCACTGTACTACCGTGTAGTTGTCGTGGTTCATGTGGGATCCAATGACATAGATAGAACCAGGAATTATGTTATGTTAAGAATTTGTGGAATTAGGCTCCAAATTAAAATACAGAACATCAAAGGAAGCTTCTCTGGATTGCTACCCGAGCCATGGTCCAATTGGCATGGTATGAAATAGATTAAAGAACTAAATACATGGCTCAAAGAGTGCTTTGGGAAGAAGGGGTTTCGATTCAGGGGGCACGGACATCAGTACTCAGAGAAGAATGACTGGGATGGGTCCCAATTGAACCAGGCTGGGACGAATTTCCTGGGCAATTTTAAAATAGGGACATGGACAGGATTATAAACTAATAGGGATGGACGGTAGGGAAGGATTCAAGTGAAGGGAGAATTAAAATCCAAAGAGAAAGGTTGAAGTATAGTGATATAAGTAAAGACAAGCAGAGTGGGACAGAGTTGAACAAAAATTGTACATCAGTCAATAAGGTAATTGAAGAGGATAGAAGTAAAACAAATTAAATTCTTTATCTGAATGCGCAAACCATCTGCAATAAGATCGAGGAATTAGTGATATAAATATATATAATGATTCAGATCTAATCGCCATTATAGAAACATGGTTACAAAATGATCAAGGTTGGGAAATAAATATTTTGGGGTACATAATATTTCTGAAAGACAGACATAATGGCAGAGGAATAGCTCTTATAGTAAAGGATGACATTAGGACATTAAAAAAGATTGGCCTCTGAAGATCATGCGGTAGAATCAGTAGGGTGGAATTAAGGAAAAGCAGGAATCAGAAAAAACTGGTGGGAGTAATTTGTAGGCCTTCAACTGTGGTTTTAGTGTTGGGCAGATCATTAAATTATTGGAACATGTAACAAATGAAATATAATAATTAGGGGGACTATAATCTTCATATAGGCTGGGACAATTAAATTGACATGAATGGTTTATAAGAGAAGTTTGCAGAATGGTTACTTGATGGTTTTTAGGAGCAATATGTAGTGGAATGACTAAGGATAAAGCTATCTTAGATCTAGTATAGTGTAATGAAGCAGAGTTAATTAATAATATCATAGTAAAAGATCCACTCGGAAATAGTGACCATAATACCATGACAATTCCATGTTACATTTGAAAATGACATATTCCAATCACAGATATAAATCCCAAATTCAAACAAAGCCAATTACATGGCTATGAGGGGAGAATTTGCTACAGTCAATTGGGTAAATAGACTAAAAAGTACAGAGGTAAAGACCAATGGAAACCATTTAAAGAAACTATTAAAATATTCAACAAAAATACATTCCACTGGTGAACAAAAACTCATCAAGAAGAGCTCGTCTGTGGATCACTCATGGCGTTAAGGACAGTATTAGGTTAAAAGATTACAATGCGACAAAAAACAGTAGCAAGTTTGAGGATTGGGAGTGTTTAGAGAACAGCACAGGACCACCAAAAGGTTTTTTAAAAGGAAAAAATAGAAAATGAAAGTAAATTAGCCAGAAATATAAAAACATTGCAAGATCTTTTCAAAATATATAAAAAGGAAGAGAGTAGCTATAGTATACATTGGTCTCTTAGAAGCAGAGACAGGAAAAATTATGGGGACTGAGGAAATGATGGGAGGCATGGACAAAAACATTTGTTCAGTATTCACAGTAGAAGACGCACAAGACACAAGATAAATTGCCCATAGTGTCCAAAAAGGTGAGATGGGGTTACTGGGATAGGATGGAAGCATGGGCTTGGGTGCTCTTTCCAAGATCCAGTGCCGACTCGATGGGCCGAATGGCCTCTTTCTGCAGTGTAAATTCTATGATTCTGTGACCCATACCAGAAATAGACAATAAACTATCCTGCTCCCCATTCAATAAGAACGTTCTACACCTGCTCATAATTTTTATGTTTTTATGTCTCAGGTTCAATAACCATTCTCTTTTGAACTAAGCTGATTTCATCTTGTACAGAATTTGGATTCCACAATTGATCTGACATATCCATTAGCGTTCCAGCTCCTGATCTCTATTTACTGGAGCCAGCTGAATCTGCATGCCAACACTGGATGAGGTCAAGTTTGGTTTGGCAGTTTCTTCATGGTCACTGCATAGGATTGCAGCATTCAATGCATAAGCTTATAGGTAAAAGGTAACTGCTGAGGTATAATACGGAATAGTGACTGGTACCCAGGGAGCCATACTCAAGTATGAGTCAGTGCTTCCAGGAGCAGGGAGGAGAAAAAGTGATGAAGGAAAAGCTATTCAACAGTTATTTTCAATCTTCCAGCAGTACCAAATAGTTTTTTCATGGGTATTCAGTATGCTGTCTACATTTAGATAATGGTTCAAAATAATCAAAGACATTTCTAAATGATATTGATCACCACAAAGGTTAATATACAATACTTGGCCCTGCAAGGACAAGAACAGGGACAATATAGTATACAGTAGAAACCATTTAATCAGGGCACCTTACTGGAAACAGATTCAGCTGGATTCAGTGATTGCCCACTTGTCAGAAGCTGCACAAACATGTCTGTTTGTGATTTCCTTAGCCTACCAGCACTTCATTCAGTCATATGACTCAACTGTTCCATTGGAAAATGAACAAAGTTTTTGCATGACCACTGAACTGTCAACTGATGAAACAGCAGTTGTCCTGTTTAACTAGATAACAGAACTTGGTTATTCTGTTAAAGCAGCTTACCAGAACCCCAGAAACAATTCCAGAAATTGGTTCTGAAAGGGTTGACTATTTAAAGTGGATGTATCCACTCACATGTAAGGTTTAATGCTCAGTTTTACCTAAAGCAGGGTCAACTTTTGCTCTGCATTTCTGGATCTCGTGTTCTGTGGAGCCACATCGGTAACAGATACCACTTCCCATTTCTTCTTCATCTCTATCCATTTCAGGACACTGTTCCATTCTATGTCCTGCTTTTCTGCAGTGAAAACATATCTTTGCAAGGTGAGGGGGAAAACAAAAATATTAGGACTTTTCATTCAACTACGCACATACAATTATTGACCCACTTAGCACTGAATGTTTTATGCAACTCAAAAGAAGCATAACTGCCCACATCTCCCACTTATAGACTATAGAGCAGTAAGTAATTCTTACACCATCGTCACAATTCAATTGGTTTAGGATTATATTCGCTGGAGTTCAGAAGAATGAGGGGGGGGGGATCTCATTGAAACCTTTAAAATTCCAACAGGACTAGACAGGATAGATGTAGGAAGGATATTCCCAATGGTGGGTGTGTCCAGAACCAGGGGTCACAGTCTGAGGTAGACGGGGTAGACCATTTGGGACAGAGATGAGCAGAAATTCCTTCACCCAGAGAGTGGTCGGCCTGTGGAATTCGTTACCACAGGAAGTAGTTGAGGTCGAAACATTCTATGCTTTCAAGAAGCAGTTAGATATAGCACTTAGGGTGAGGGGGATCAAAGATACGGGGAGAAAGCGAGATTAGGCTATTGAGTTGGATGATCAGCCATGATCAGAATGAATGGTGGAGCACGTTCAAAGGACCAAATGGGCTCCTCCTGCTCCTATTTTCTACGTTTCTCTAGAAAAGAGCTGAAGCTTGATTAGTCTCTCCAAGTACTTATGATCTCAGTTACTAACTTCAGAACATGGGGGAAAAAAAGGGAATGCGACTCCTTTAGCACAATTAAGGGAGTAAAAGACAAAAATTTTTTCAGAATTGAATTATTTTCCTCCATGTCAATCATAACACCTCTGATCCGCAGCTGCATAGGGAGAACATCAGTGTAAAACATTGGGCCAGAATTTTCTCAAAGAGGTAATGGTGTCTGAAAGAAGCACAGTTTTATCAATTGTTCAACTCAGCCAACAATTTGCAGTGAGGAAAAGACACCCATGAATTGCAAATTTGCTAGCCGGCTTTTGCCACTCCACTGCCGTTAGCTTTTAGAAAATTACATCTTACACTTAACCTCCACGTGATTTTTATGATGTTGCCGTATTTATACTAATTGCCCAACCTCCCCACAGAAAGTTAAGCTTAGTAATCATCTGTATATGTAACTTTTAACAATATGAGAATAGTTGATGACCACCAAAAATCCTTTCTTACACAGGAAGTAAATTATTACAAGTGTGAAGTCTCATTCCTACAGTTTGTAAATTGTTGCAAATTTTAAAAATGTCAATTAAAAGAAAAATCTCACTTTTCATTTTTTATCTCTTTAATCTCTCAATCCAAACATGCTTTCCCTTTCTTCTTGTACCTGCTATAACATTGGATTCACCCATTCTCATTCAAATTACTCCTCAGTTCTTGTTTATTTCTCAATCCTTCAATTTTAATCAAGGAAATATTCTGTTTACCCTATTGTTCAAGATCCCAAATGCCCTGTTGTCCTCACTGCCTTGTGATCAGCTCGCAATTTGAGCTATTTCGTGGGGAAAGTTGTTTAAAATTTAACAAATCTAACGTGACATGTTATGAAATGCCCGATATAAGCAAAATCGCGAGCAATAACTATCTAAGATCAAATCAGTGGATTGTTACATAGGCAGACAGAATTATAACATGATGTGATAACTGAAATTAAGAGTTAGACTGATTTCTTTAATTCAATGTAAAGAAGCTGCTTAACTGAGTATTGATACAATAATCTTTATTAATGTCACAAGTAGGCTTACATTAATAATGCAATTAAGTTACTGTGAAAATCCCCTAGTCGCCACACTCCGGCGCCTGTTCGGGTACACTGAGGGAGAATTATAATGCCCAATTCACCTAACATACACATCTTTCGGGACTTGTGGGAGGAAACCCATGCAGACACGGGGAGAATGTCCAGACTCCGCACAGACAGTGACGCAAGCCGGGAACCGAACCTGGGTCCCCGGCACTGTGAAGCAACAGTGCTAACCACTGTGCGAAAAAGGGAAAAATATGTCGAACTGTACGGATTGTGATATGTTTTTGAAGTGATTGTGTGTATTTTGTATACTTTGGTTTGGAATAAAAATACTTTATAAAAACTGAGTATTGATACTTTTGTTATAACAATGAATGTGGAGCCATCCTGAAGGTCAGATAGTAGGGGTAGGAAAATTGTATACAAAGCAGCAATTTGTAAGGAGGATTCAGATTTGAAGGATTTGATCAAGCTAAATACTGAGCTCAGCACTGTAACACGTTTGAGTCGCCAGCCATAAGGTATGATTCTAAATACTGCATTTTAAGTGCATTTCTTCTTGCACTGAATGCTTAATTAAACTATGAACACTTGGCCTCAATGCTTCAAGAACCTTGTAGGTTTGAGCAACAGAGAAGACATTTAACCGTAAATAAAACCGATCTAAAACAAGATGACAAAATATAAAATTTATGAAGATCTATAGTTCAACAGTTTAAATTGGCATAATATTCGGAGACCATATCCTGCATTTAAACTGAATTTATATCAGCAACAACAATTTGTATTTAAGCAGTGCCAAGGTGCTGAACAGGAGTGTGATCAAAGAAACTTGTCACCAGGTCAAGATATTAGGGCTGATGATCAGATTATTGGGTTCAAATCATTTGTTTCTTGAGAGGTCTAACCAAGATGTTATTACAGACTCCAAGAATTTCACACACACAACTGTTAAAAAACGAATAACCTAAATTATTAAGATGAGAAGTCATGAACTATTAAGCTTGCTTACTGCTTCTCGGTGCATTCAGTACCCTTTTCTGATTCCTTTTGAAACCTAAACTATCAATTTTCAACACATTATACACTTTAGAGGACACATCATCATAGATCGTTTCTCTCTGCGTTACTGACTGATAACGATATTGTATTTGCAATTCATCATGAGTTTCTGATCTCAGTTTGAGAACCTAAAGTGTTGTTAAGTGGGCTCAATATAACACCTTGATAACTGCAGATCTTCTGCATTATTCAGCCCATTGAATATTTATGTTTTGCATCCAAATAAGTGTTCCTGGTTTAAGATTTGACATGTAGGAACATGGGGACAGGGGAAAGCCATTCAGCTTGTCTAGCCTACTCACCATTCAAAAGATCATGGCTGATTGGACACTTCAATTTTTTTTACCCACACTATCCCCATAACTCTTTACATAGATGTGGAGATGGTGGCGTTGGACTGGGGTGAGCACAGGAAGAAGCCATACAACACCTGGTTATAGTCCAACAGTTTGTTTCTAATCACTAGCTTTCGGAGCACTGCTCCTTCCTCAGGATTCACCCGAGGAAGGAGCAGTGCTCCGAAAGCTAGTGATTTGAAACAAACTTGTTGGACTTTGACCTGGTGTTTTAAGACTTCTTACTGTTCTTTACATAGAGTCAGAGTTTATGGCACAGAAAGAGGCCCTTCAGCCCATCATTTATGAGTGGCCATCAAGCATCTATCCAGCCTAATCCCATTTACCTGCACTTGGTCCATAGCGTTGTATGCTATGGTGTTTCAAGTGTTCATCTAAATGCTTCTTAAATGTTGTTTGTGTCCCCGGCTCTACCACCCTTTCAGGCAGTGAGTTTCAGATTCTCACCAACCTCTGGGTGAAAATGTTTCTCCTCAAATCCCCTCTTAAATCTCCCGCCCCTTACCTTAACTGCCTGGTTATTCACCCCTCCACTAAGGGGAAAAGGTTCTTCCTATCTACCCTATGTCCCTCATAATTTTGTACACCTCGATCAGGTCCTTTTCTGCTCCAAGGAAAACAATTCTAGTCCGAGCAGCCTTTCTTCATAGCTGATCTATGAATAACTCACCAACCATCCCAAGACAGCTCCTTCCAAAGCCACGACCGCTACCGTCTAGGACAAGGGCAACAAACACATGGGAATACCACTACCTGGAAGTTCCCCTCCAAGCCACTCACCCTCCTGACTTGGAAATATAACATTGCTCCTTCACTGTTGCTGGGTCAAATTCTGAAACTCCCTCCCTAGCAGCACTGTGGGTGTATTTACACCACATGGACTGCAATGGTTCAAGAAGGCAGCTCACCACCACCTTCTCAAAAGATAATTAGTGATGAGCAATAAATGCTGGCCGAGCCAGCGACGCCCACATTCCAAGAGAAGAACAAAGAGAACAGTACAAAGAATAATACAGCACAGGAACAGGCCCTTCAGCTCTCCAAGCCTGCGCCGATCACGTATCCTATCTAGACCAACCACAAGTATCCTTCTATACCCAGTCTGTTCATGTGCCTATCCAGGTAAGTCTTAAAGGTCGCTAACATATCTGCCTCAACCACCTCACTTGGCAGTGCATTCCAGGCTACCACCACCCTCTGTGTAAAAAACTTCCCTCGCACATCTCCACTAAACCTATCCACCCCCCCCCCCCCCCCCCCCCGCCGCCCCCCTCCTCAGCTTGAACCTTTGCCCCCTTGTAATTGTCATTTCTGCCCTGGGAAAAAGCATCTAACTGTTCACCCTATCTATACCCCTAATAATTTTATAAACTTCTATCAGGTCGCCCCCTCAGCCTCCGTCTCTCTAGGGAGAACAATCCCAGTTTATTCAATCTCTCCTCATAACTAATACCCTCCATACCAGGCAACATCCTGGTAAACTTTTTCTGTACTCTTTCCAAAGCCTCCATGTCCTTCTGGTGGTGCGGTGACCAGAATTGGACACAGTATTCCAAATGTGGCCTAACCAACATTCTATATAATTGTAACATCATTTTCGAGCTTTTATACGCAATACCCCGTCCGATGAAGGCAAGCATGCCATATGCTTTCTTCATCAGCTGTACTGCCATTTTTAAGGATCTGTGGACCTGCACGTCCAGATCTCTCTGTGTGTCTATGCTCCTGATGGTTCTGCCATGTATTTTATAGCTCCCACCTGGTTTGGATCTACCAAAATGCATCAACAAACAAAGAACAAAGAACAAAGAAATGTACAGCACAGGAACAGGCCCTTCGGCCCTCCAAGCCCGTGCCGACCATACTGCCCGACTAAACTACAATCTTCTACACTTCCTGGGTCCGTATCCTTCTATTCCCATCCTATTCATATATTTGTCAAGATGCCCCTTAAATGTCCCTATCGTCCCTGCCTCCACTACCTCCTCCGGTAGTGAGTTCCAGGCACCCACTACCCTCTGCGTAAAAAACTTGCCTCGTACATCTACTCTAAACTTTGCCCCTCTCACCTTAAACCTATGCCCCCTAGTAATTGACCCCTCTACCCTGGGGAAAAGCCTCTGATTATCCACTCTGTCTATGCCCCTCATAATTTTGTATACCTCTATCAGGTCGCCCCTCAACCTCCTTCGTTCCAGTGAGAACAAACCGAGTTTATTCAATCGCTCCTCATAGCTTATGCCCTCCATACCAGGCAACATTCTGGTAAATCTCTTCTGCACCCTCTCTAAAGCCTCCACATCCTTCTGGTAGTGTGGCGACCAGAATTGAACACTATACTCCAAGTGTGGCCTAACTAAGGTTCTATACAGCTGCAACATGACTTGCCAATTCTTATACTCAATGCCCCGGCCAATGAAGGCAAGCATGCCGTATGCCTTCTTGACTACCTTCTCCACCTGTGTAGCCCCTTTCAGTGATCTGTGGACCTGTACTCCTAGATCTCTTTGACTTTCAATACTCTTGAGGGTTCTACCATTCACTGTATATTCCCTACCTGCATTAGCCCTTCCAAAATGCATTACCTCACATTTGTCCAGGTTAAACTCCATCTGCCATCTCTCCGCCCAAGTCTCCAGACAATCTAAATCCTGCTGTATCCTCAGACAGTCCTCATCGCTATCCGCAATTCCACCAACCTTTGTGTCGTCTGCAAACTTACTAATCAGACCAGTTACATTTTCCTCCAAATCATTTATATATACTACAAAGAGCAAAGGTCCCAGCACTGATCCCTGTGGAACACCACTGGTCACAGCCCTCCAATTAGAAAAGCATCCCTCCATTGCTACCCTCTGCCTTCTATGGCCTAGCCAGTTCTGTATCCACCTTGCCAGTTCACCCCTGATCCCGTGTGACTTCACCTTTTGTACTAGTCTACCATGAGGGACCTTGTCAAAGGCCTTACTGAAGTCCATATAGACAACATCTACTGCCCTACCTGCATCAATCATCTTAGTGACCTCCTCGAAAAACTCGATCAAGTTAGTGAGACACGACCTCCCCTTCACAAAACCGTGCTGCCTCTCACTAATACGTCCATTTGCTTCCAAATGGGAGTAGATCCTGTCTCGAAGAATTCTCTCCAGTAATTTCCCTACCACTGAAGTAAGGCTCACCGGCCTGTAGTTCCCGGGATTATCCCTGCCACCCTTCTTAAACAGAGGAACAACATTGGCTATTCTCCAGTCCTCCGGGACATCCCCTGAAGACAGCGAGGATCCAAAGATTTCTGTCAAGGCCTCAGCAATTTCCTCTCCAGCCTCCTTCAGTATTCTGGGGTAGATCCCATCCGGCCCTGGGGACTTATCTACCTTAATATTTTTTAAGACACCCAACACCTCGTCTTTTTGGATCACAATGTGACCCAGGCTATCTACACCCCCTTCTCCAGACTCAACATCTACCAATTCCTTCTCTTTGGTGAATACTGATGCAAAGTATTCATTTAGTACCTCGCCCATTTCCTCTGGCTCAACACATAGATTCCCTTGCCTATCCTTCAGTGGGCCAACCCTTTCCCTGGCTACCCTCTTGCTTTTTATGTAAGTGTAAAAAGCCTTGGGATTTTCCTTAACCCTATTTGCCAATGACTTTTCATGACCCCTTCTAGCCCTCCTGACTCCCTGCTTAAGTTCCTTCCTACTTTCCTTATATGCCACACAGGCTTCGTCTGTTCCCAGCCTTTTAGCCCTGACAAATGCCTCCTTTTTCTTTTTGACGAGGCCTACAATATCATTCGTCATCCAAGGTTCCCGAAAATTGCCGTATTTGTCTTTCTTCCTCACAGGAACATGCCTGTCCTGTATTCCTATCAACTGACACTTGAAAGCCTCCCACATGTCAGATGTTGATTTGCCCTCAAACATCCGCCCCCAATCTATGCTCTTCAGTTCCCGCCTAATATTGTTATAATTAGCCTTCCCCCAATTTAGCACATTCATCCTCGGACCACTCTTATCCTTGTCCACCAGTACTTTAAAACTTACTGAATTGTGGTCACTGTTACCGAAATGCTCCCCTACTGAAACATCTACCACCTGGCCGGGCTCATTCCCCAATACCAGGTCCAGTACCGCCTCTTCCCTAGTTGGACTGTTTACATATTGTTTTAAGAAGCCCTCCTGGATGCTCCTTACAAACTCTGCCCCGTCTAAGCCCCTGGCACTAAGTGAGTCCCAGTCAATATTGGGGAAGTTGAAGTCTCCCATCACCACAACCCTGTTGTTTTTACTCTTTTCCAAAATCTGTCTACCTATCTGCTCCTCTATCTCCCGCTGGCTGTTGGGAGGCCTGTAGTATACCCCCAACATTGTGACTGCACCCTTCTTATTCCTGATCTCTACCCATATAGCCTCACTGCCCTCTGAGGTGTCCTCTCGCTGTATAGCTGTGATACTCTCCTGAACAAGTAGCGCAACTCCGCCTCCCCTTTTACATCCCCCTCTATCCCGCCTGAAACATCTAAATCCTGGAACGTTTAGCTGCCAATCCTGCCCTTCCCTCAACCAGGTCTCTGTAATGGCAACAACATCATAGTTCCAAGTACTAATCCAAGCTCTAAGTTCATCTGCCTTACCCGTAATGCTCCTTGCATTAAAACATATGCACTTCAGGCCACCAGACCCGCTGTGTTCAGCAACTTCTCCCCGTCTGCTCTGCCTCAGAGCCACACTGTCCATATTCCCTAGTTCTCCCTCAACGCTCTCACCTTCTGACCTATTGCTCCCGTGCCCACCCCCCTCGCATTTGTCCGGGTTAATTTCCATCTGTCATTTCTCTGCCCAATTTTGCAGCCTATCTATATCCTGTTGTATTCTCTGACAATCTTCATCACTATCCTGCAATCTTAGTATCATCCGCAAACTTGCTAATCAGACTTGCTACATTTTCTTCCAAGTCATTTATATATATTACAAAGAGCAGAGGTCCTAGAACTGATCCCTGCGGAACACCACTAGTTACAGACCTCCATTCGGAAAAACACTCTTCCACTGCTACCCTCGGTCTTCTATGGCCAAGCCAGTTCTGAATCCATCCAGCTAGTTCACCCCTGACCCCATGTGATCCAATCTTTTGCACCAGCCTGCCATGAGGGACCTTATAAAATGCTTTACTAAAGTCCATGTAGACAACATTCACAGCCCTTCCCTCGTCAATCATTTTTGTCACCTCCTCAAAATATTCAATCAAATTAGTGAGACATGACCTCCCTCGTACAAAACCATGCTGTCTGCCGCTAATAAGACCATTCACTTCCACACGTGCATAGATCCTATCTCTGAGAATCTTTCCCAACAATTTCACTATCACCGATGTCAAGCTCACTGGCCTATAATTACCCGGATTATCCTTGCAACACTTCTTAAATAACGGTACAACATTGGCTCCCCTCCAATCCTCTGGGATCTCACCTGTGGCCAATGAGGACATAAAGATTTCTGTCAGAAGCCCAGCGATTTCATCTCTTGCCTCCCTCAGTAATCTGGGATAGATGCCATCTGGCCCTGGGAATTTGTCTACTGTAATGTTTTTTAACACACCTAACACTTCCTCCCTCATAATAACGACCTGTTCTAAAGTGTTTACAGATCCCTCTGAGACAGCACCAATGAACATGTCCCTCTCCTTTGTGAATACCGATGCAAAATTCTCATTAAGGACCTCACCTACTTCCTCTGGTTCTATACATAATTTGCCTCCTCTGTCCTGGAGTGGGACAACGCTTTCTCTAGTTACCCTGTTTCTAACATACGTATAAAATGCCTTGGGATTCTCCTTAATCCTGACTGCCAAGGACATTTTGTGACCCTTTGCCCTCCTAACTCCCTGCTTGAGCTCTTTTCTATTTTCCTTGTATTCCTCAAGTGCGTTATCTATTTTTAGTTGCCTGTACTTCACATATGTATCTTTTTTCTTTTTGACAATATTCTCAATTTCCCTACAGCACAGGAACAGACTCTTTGACTCTCCAAACCTGCACCGAACATGTTGCCTGCCTAAACTAAAACCTTCTGCACTTCCGGGGTCCGTATCCCTCCAATCCCATCCTATTCATGTATTCATCAAGATACCTCTTAAACGCCGCTGTCGTATCTGCTTCTACCACCTCCCCCAGCAGCGCGTTTCAGGCACCCACCATCCTCTGTGTAAAAAAGCTTGCCTCGTACATGTCGTCTAAACTTTACCCCTCGCACCTTAAACCTATGTCTCCTCGTAATTGACTTTTCCACCCTGGGAAAAAGCACCTGACTATCCACTCTGTCCATGCCACTCATTCCTTGAATGAATAAAAAAATACACAGTTGTTACAATTACAACTAGCAAATTAGTCTTGCCTATGTGAGGACTTCCATTGGACAAAGGACAGCTGAAAAGGCAAGGTTAAACTATATTTTTGGCTTGTCACAATTCTCTACTTTAAATAGAGTCTGGATAAAGATTTGCAGAAATCTGTATATTACAATCTCTAAGGCTATTTCAAGAAGAATGAACTACATTTGAAACTTACCATGGCATTTTTCTTTTGTATTTGCCTCTTCAACCTCCTCTGCTCGCGTCTCTGGTCTTTCTTCAGAGCTAGTGCTTCATCAATTTTTTGACTCTCCACTGACACCACTGTACCTTTATGGAGCACCTGGCCTGTTTCTTTCAGGTAATCCATGAAACCATTTACATCTTCACTCTTATACTCTTCTTTCTTGTGGTACCATTCGCTCTCTTTACGTTTAAATATTTCCGGTCCCTTGCAATATCTGGTTGGCTGATTTTTAACCTGACTGTTTTTTAGTTTTGTCCTGTTTGGGCCATTATTACCATTCTGTTTCATCTGATTCCATGGCGTAGGTTCCAGGAGCTTCCTTTTGTGGACGTTGTTAGCACGAGCCCAACGTGTCATTGTATTCTTTCTGTAACAATGCAAAGTTAGCGAATGTGTAATGAAAATAAGATGCATAAAGCTTTAGCACAACACTTACACAGTGATAAAAACAGAATTTGACTTATTCAGTCATAATAAAAGGTCTTGACTATGGGTGTCTGGTAAAATGAACATCTGAAGAGGTTTGTCCTCATCAAATTCTAGTCGCAAATTTTTCTGGCAATACCTGGAGATATCTGGCAATCCAGAAGTGACAGAACATCTGTAGGGTCAGGTGTTCCTTTGCCCCTATGATTCTTTCATTTGAAGATGCTGTCTAGGCTCAGGGACTTACAGGTAGAGATAAGAAAGAAAGGAGGAAGTCACTTGTGGGAGAATTTTATAGGTCCCCGAAAAGTAACTAGAATATAGATCGAGATATAAAAGAAGAAATATTGGGGCTTCTGAAAAAGTGCAGCAAAAATCACGACGATTTTAATGTACATATAGATTGGACAGATCAGATTGGCAAAGGTAGCCCAGAAGAGGAGTTCATAGTGTGTTTTTGGGACAGATTCTTAGAAAAGCACATGCTGGGGCCAACCAGAAAGTAGGCCATTCTGGACTGTTAATGGGCAACGAGATTAATTACTGATCTCATAGTACAGGTGCCCCTAAGTTGTAGTGATTATAATATGATTGAATTCTGTATCCAGTTTGAGGGAAAGAAGAGTGGTTTCAATACTTGTCTTTTAAACATAAATAAGGGCAATTATGAGGGTATGAAGACAAAGCTGTCTCAAGTGAACTGAGAAATTAGGTTAAGGGATGGATCAGGCAAGATGCAGTGGTAGACATTTACAACCATATAAAATAGTAGAAGGCTATTCGGTCCTTCAAGCCTGCTCCTCCATTCATTATGATCATGGTTGATCATCCAACTCAGTAACCTGTTCCCACTTTCCCCCAGGAAATATATAAAGAAATATTTCATAAAACTCAGCAAAGCTACATGCCAGTGAGAAAGACCCTAGGAGAAGCACACACCATCCATGGT
This sequence comes from Scyliorhinus torazame, assembly GCF_047496885.1. NCBI lineage: Eukaryota > Metazoa > Chordata > Chondrichthyes > Carcharhiniformes > Scyliorhinidae > Scyliorhinus > Scyliorhinus torazame. The sequence goes on from NC_092715.1 coordinate 79,700,872, forward strand.
TAACAAAAGATATCAAAGATAGTATCAAATTGAAAGAAAATGCATACAATTCCACAAAGATTAGTGGCAGGTAAGAAGGTGTTCTGGTACATGAATTACAAAAGGTTAGTATGCAGGTACAGGAAGGCAAATGGAATGTTGTTACTTATTGCAAGTGGAATGGAATATAAAAGTAAGGATGATTTGCTAGTGGCACAGGGCACTGGTGAGACCACATCCAGAGACCCGTGTACAGTTCTGATCTCTTGTTCAAGAAAGGACATAATTGTATCCAATGCAGTTCAGAGATTCCTGCGATGAGGTGGGTTATCTTAGGTCAGACAGGTTGTCCTGTATCCACCGGAGCTTAAAAGAATGAGAGATGGTCTTATCATAGAATCCCTACAGTGCAGCAGAAGGTCATGTGACCCATCTAGTCTGTGCCAACCCTTTGAAGAACCACCCTACCAAGGCCCAATCTCCCACCTTATCCTTGTAACCCACCTAACCTTCAGATCCTTAAGGGCAATTTAGCATGGCTAATCCACCTAACCTGCTCTTCTTTGGACTATGGGAGGAAACCGGAGCACCTGGAGGAAACCCACTTATCTAAACAAAAAAGTTCCTGAGGAGAGTTGACAGTGAGAGTAGAACTACATAGATTACACAGAACATACAGTGCAGAAGGAGGTCATTTGGCCCATCGAGTCTGCACCGACCCACTTAGCACTCACTTCCACCCTATCCCCGTAACCCAATAACCCCACCTAACACTTTTGAACACTAAGGGCAATTTAGCATGTCCAATCCACCTAACGGGTACGTCTTTGGACTGAGAGAGGAAACCGGAGCACCCAGTAGAAACCCACGCAGACACGGGGAGAACGTGCAGACTCCACACAGACATTGACCCAGCGGGGAATCGAACCTGGAACCCTGGCGCTGTGAAGCCACAGTGCTAACCACTGCGCTACTGTGCTCCCTAAACCAGGGCGACATAGTTTAAAAATAAGGGGATTCTCTTTAAAGACGGTGATGAGAAGAATATTTTTTCTCTCAAAGAGGGTCATGAGTCTTTGGAATTCTCTTTCCCAGAGAGGGGTGGAGGCAGTGTCATTGAATATTTTTAAGGCAGAGGTAGATAGATTATTGATTAACAATTAATATTTGGCAGGAAGGATCAAGGAAAACCCAAAAGCTTTCTATAGGTATGTCAGGAATAAGCGAATGACTAGGGAAAGAGTAGGACCAGTCAAGGACAGGGATGGGAAATTGTGTGTGGAGTCTGAAGAGATAGGCAAGATACTAAATGAATATTTTTCGTCAGTATTCACTCAGGAAAAAGATAATGTTGTGGAGGAGAATGCTGAGCCCCAGGCTAATAGAATAGATGGCATTGAGGTACGTAGGGAAGAGGTGTTGGCAATTCTGGACAGGCTGAAAATAGATAAGTCCCGGGACCCGATGGGATTTATCCTAGGATTCTCTGGGAGGCCAGGGAAGAGATTGGCTTTGATTTTTATGTCATCATTGGCTACAGGAATAGTGCCAGAGGACTGGAGGACAGCAAATGTGGTCCCTTTGTTCAAAAAGGGGAGCAGAGACAACCCCGGCAACTATAGACCGGTGAGCCTCACGTCTGTAGTGGGTAAAGTCTTGGAGGGGATTATAAGAGACAAGATTTATAATCATCTAGATAGGAATAATATGATCAGGGATAGTCAGCATGGCTTTGTGAAGGGTAGGTCATGCCTCACAAACCTTATTGAGTTCTTTGAGAAGGTGACTGAACAGGTAGACGAGGGTAGAGCAGTTGATGTGGTGTACATGGATTTCAGCAAAGCGTTTGATAAGGTTCCCCACGGTAGGCTATTGCAAAAAATACGGAGGCTGGGGATTGAGGGTGATTTAGAGATGTGGATCAGAAATTGGCTAGCTGAAAGAAGACAGAGGGTGGTGGTTGATGGGAAATGTTCAGAATGGAGTACAGTCACAAGTGGAGTACCACAAGGATCTGTTCTGGGGCCGTTGCTGTTTGTCATTTTTATCAATGACCTAGAGGAAGGCGCAGAAGGGTGGGTGAGTAAATTTGCAGACGATACTAAAGTCGGTGGTGTTGTCGATAGTGTGGAAGGATGTAGCAGGTTACAGAGGGATATAGATAAGCTGCAGAGCTGGGCTGAGAGGTGGCAAATGGAGTTTAATGTAGAGAAGTGTGAGGTGATTCACTTTGGAAGGAATAACAGGAATTCGGAATATTTGGCTAATGGTAAAGTTCTTGAAAGTGTGGATGAGCAGAGGGATCTAGGTGTCCATGTACATAGATCCCTGAAAGTTGCCACCCAGGTTGATAGGGTTGTGAAGAAGGCCTATGGAGTGTTGGCCTTTATTGGTAGAGGGATTGAGTTCCGGAGTCGGGAGGTCATGTTGCAGCTGTACAGAACTCTGGTACGGCCGCATTTGGAGTATTGCGTACAGTTCTGGTCACCGCATTATAGGAAGGACGTGGAGGCTTTGGAGCGGGTGCAGAGGAGATTTACCAGGATGTTGCCTGGTATGGAGGGAAAATCTTATGAGGAAAGGCTGATGGACTTGAGGTTGTTTTCGTTGGAGAGAAGAAGGTTAAGAGGAGACTTAATAGAGGCATACAAAATGATCAGGGGGTTGGATAGGGTGGACAGTGAGAGCCTTCTCCCGCGGATGGATATGGCTGGCACGAGGGGACATAACTTTAAACTGAGGGGTAATAGATATAGGACAGAGGTCAGAGGTAGGTTCTTTACGCAAAGAGTAGTGAGGCCGTGGAATGCCCTACCTGCTACAGTAGTGAACTCGCCAACATTGAGGGCATTTAAAAGTTTATTAGATAAACATATGGATGATAATGGCATAGTGTAGGTTAGATGGCTTTTGTTTCGGTGCAACATCGTGGGCCGAAGGGCCTGTACTGCGCTGTATTGTTCTATGTTCTATGTTCTAAGGGAGTCAGAGGTTATCGGAGTCAGGCAAGATAGTGGTGTTGAGGCCTCAATCAGATCAGCCAGGATCCTATTGATTGGCATAGCAAACCCGAGGGGTCGAATGGCCTACTCCTGCTCCTAATTAGCATGTTCGCCATATTTATTCACACCCATGAATCATTGATTTTAGAAAAGCAGAGAAATGAACTATCACTCCATACTGGCCTAAATTATTTTACAAGTACAAATTATTGTTACCATGCCCCCATCATTGGGTCTTTCTATGAGAGACATAGAAAATAGAAGGAGGAGGCCACTCGGTCGTTTGAGCTTGCTCCGCCATTCATTATCATGGCTGATCATCAAGTTCAATACCCTGATCCCACCTTCCCCCCCATATCCCTTCAGCCCTTTAGCCCCAACAGCTATATCAAAGTCCTTCTTGAAATTACACAATGTTTCGGCCTCAACTACTTTATGTGGCAGCAAATTCCACAGATCCACCACTCTCAGGGTGCAGAAATTCTCCTCACCTCAGTCCGAGAATGTTTAGCCCTTATCCTCAATCTATGACCACTACTTCTGGACTCCCCCACCGTCAGGAACATTCTTTCTGATTCTACCCTGTCTAATCCTCTTAGAATTTTATAAGTTTCTATGAGATCCCTCTCACACTTCTAAACTCCAATGAGTATAATCCTAACCAACTTAGTCTCTCTTCATATGACAGTCCCACCATCCCAGGAATCAGCCTGATGAACCTTCGCTGCACTCCTGCCATAGCAAGAACATCCTTCCTCAGATAAGGACACCAAAACTGCACACAATACCCCAGATGTGGCCTCACCAATACCCTATACAATAGCAGTAAAGCATCTCTATTCCTATACTCAAACCTCTTGCTACGAAGACCAACATAGCATTTGCCTTCTGTACCTGCGCGCTTACTTTCAGCAACTGATGCATGAGGACGCCAAGGTCCCACTGAGTACAAATTTAGTTCTTCAGCAATTTCTTTGTTCCCTGTTATGAATTCTCCCATTTCTGACTGTAAGGGGCCTACATTAGTTTTTAATTAATCTTTTTATCTTTACAGACCTCTATAAACTTATAGTCAGTTTTTAAGGTTCCCGCTAGTTTACTTTCAAATTGTATTTTTCCCTTCATAATCAATCCCTTGGTCTGCCTTTGCTGAATTTTTTACTGTTCACAATCCTCAGGCTATTGCTTTTTCTGGCTAATTAGTATGCCTCGTCTTTGAATCTAATACTATCTCTAATTCCCTGGTAAGCCATGGATTGGCCACAGGTCCCTTTCGACTCTTATGCCAAATAGGAATAAACCAACAACTACTGCAGCCTGTTGGTCAGGGACAAGACATTTCCGTTCCATTTAGAAAACATAAAGCTCTCCAGATTTGAGAACTGAGAACTTAAGTAAACAGGAGTAGAAATTTCATAAAGTGGAAGGGAATTGGATTAATTGGAAAGTTCTTTCAAAGTGCTGGCAAAAGCACAATAGCGTAAATGTCATCCTACCCATAGTCCAAAGAAGTGCAGGTTAGGTGGATTGATCATGCTACATTGCCCCTCAATGTCCAAAACGTTAGGAGGGGTTATGGAGAGAGGGTGCAGACGTTGGCTTGAGTAGGGTGCTCTTTCCAAGGGCCGGTGCAGACTCGATGGGCTGAATGGCCTCCTTCTGCACTATAAATTCCAAGATAATAATAACCTTTATTGTCACAAGTAGGCTTACATTAACATTGCAATAAAGTTACTGTGAAAAGCCCTTAGTTGCCACATTCCGGCGCCTGTTCAGGTAGGGAGAATACAGAATGACCAAATTATCTAACAGCACGTCTTTCGGGATTTGTGGGAGGAAACCAAGAGACCTGGAGGAAACCCACGCAGACATAGGAAGAACGTGCAGACTCCGCACAGATAGTGACCCAAGCCGCGAGTCGAACTTGGGTCCCTGGCACTGAGAAGCAACATTGCTAACCACTGTGCCACCCATGTATCCACTGTATATGTACTATGCACTATATCTATGATACAGTACATGACAACTGCATGTGTCAACCTCGAAAACAGGTTCTCAAAACCGATCTTGGATATGACAAAGATACTGAAAGTACAAGACGACAACGCTGACAAACCTGTGTCAGGCTCTCAGTAATGTCTAATATTCCTTCATTCCTGCTTGGGAAAAGTGTGACAAATGTTATGGAAATATTTTCCAAATTTCCTGGCTTACTCTTGTGTTCTTGAGGCATGAGCCACTCATTGCAAAAGTATCCAGCTCTGTTCTTGTAGCCAAAGTATTGATACAGTTGTGCTGGTTAAACTAGTCAGCGGAGGGTAGCACGGTGGCGCAGTGGGTTAGCCCTGCTGCCTAATGGCGCTGAGGTCCCAGGTTCGATCCCGGCTCTGGGTCACTGCCCGTGTGGAGTTTGCACATTCTCCCCGTGTTTGGGTGGGTTTTGCCGCCACAACCCAAAGATGTGCAGGGTAGGTGGATTGGCCACGCTAAATTGCCCCTTAGTTGGAAAAAATGAATTGGGTACTCTAAATTATATTTTAAACTAGTCAGCGGTGATCCCCAAGATGTGAATGGCTGCAGTAGATGGTGATCCCATAGCAGCCGCGGGGGGAGGAGCTTTGAGGCGGTCATTCCTCTGGCTGCAATGTTACCCGCCCTGTCAGTCCAAGCCGGCAGGATGCTGAGGGCTGCTCCTGCCTGGAGGAGTTAGAAAGTTGAGGGATTGTCAGTGAACAGCCCCAACCTGAGTTCAACACCAGAGTAGCGTCCCGGGAGTGGATCAGGAGGCGACTTCTCCTCTCCTTCCGGGGGGAGGGGGGCGCGCAGAGCGATCGCGGTCCAGACCCGACCCAAATTCTAATGGCGAATTTTCATTTCCTGAATACTGAGCCGGCATCTTACCTCAACTCTGCAGCCTGCTCCTCGCCTCCGGTGCCGCGTTAAAACTGATCCGTCCGCCGCACAGAGCAGCAGGAACGTTCCGCCCCTGACAGTGCCCACACCCAGAGATATTCATTAACTGTCCATGTAATTGAGTGTAAATCACTGACTGTGTCAGGAACAGGGCATAAACTGAGAGAAAATCACTGACTGTATCAGGAACAGGGCATAAACTGAGAGAAAATCACTGACTGTATCAGGAACAGGGAATAAACTGAGAGAAAATCACTGACTGTATCAGGAACAGGGCATAAACTGAGAGAAAATCACTGACTGTATCAGGAACAGGGCATAAACTGAGAGAAAATCACTGACTGTATCAGGAACAGGGAATAAACTGAGAGAAAATCACTGACTGTATCAGGAACAGGGAATAAACTGAGAGAAAATCACTGACTGTATCAGGAACAGGGAATAAACTGAGAGAAAATCACTGACTGTATCAGGAACAGGGCATAAACTGAGAGAAAATCACTGACTGTATCAGGAACAGGGAATAAACTGAGAGAAAATCACTGACTGTATCAGGAACAGGGCATAAACTGAGAGAAAATCACTGACTGTATCAGGAACAGGGCATAAACTGAGAGAAAATCACTGACTGTATCAGGAACAGGGCATAAACTGAGAGAAAATCACTGACTGTATCAGGAACAGGGAATAAACTGAGAGAAAATCACTGACTGTATCAGGAACATGGAATAAACTGAGAGAAAATCACTGACTGTATCAGGAACAGGGCATAAACTGAGAGAAAATCACTGACTGTATCAGGAACAGGGAATAAACTGAGAGAAAATCACTGACTGTATCAGGAACAGGGCATAAACTGAGAGAAAATCACTGACTGTATCAGGAACAGGGAATAAACTGAGAGAAAATCACTGACTGTATCAGGAACAGGGCATAAACTGAGAGAAAATCACTGACTGTATCAGGAACAGGGCATAAACTGAGAGAAAATCACTGACTGTATCAGGAACAGGGAATAAACTGAGAGAAAATCACTGACTGTATCAGGAACAGGGAATAAACTGAGAGAAAATCACTGACTGTATCAGGATCAGGGAATAAACTGAGAGAAAATCACTGACTGTATCAGGAACAGGGCATAAACTGAGAGAAAATCACTGACTGTATCAGGAACAGGGAATAAACTGAGAGAAAATCACTGACTGTATCAGGAACAGGGCATAAACTGAGAGAAAATCACTGACTGTATCAGGAACAGGGCATAAACTGAGAGAAAATCACTGACTGTATCAGGAACAGGGCATAAACTGAGAGAAAATCACTGACTGTATCAGGAACAGGGAATAAACTGAGAGAAAATCACTGACTGTATCAGGAACATGGAATAAACTGAGAGAAAATCACTGACTGTATCAGGAACAGGGCATAAACTGAGAGAAAATCACTGACTGTATCAGGAACAGGGCATAAACTGAGAGAAAATCACTGACTGTATCAGGAACAGGGAATAAACTGAGAGAAAATCACTGACTGTATCAGGAACAGGGCATAAACTGAGAGAAAATCACTGACTGTATCAGGAACAGGGCATAAACTGAGAGAAAATCACTGACTGTATCAGGAACAGGGCATAAACTGAGAGAAAATCACTGACTGTATCAGGAACAGGGAATAAACTGAGAGAAAATCACTGACTGTATCAGGAACAGGGCATAAACTGAGAGAAAATCACTGACTGTATCAGGAACAGGGCATAAACTGAGAGAAAATCACTGACTGTATCAGGAACAGGGCATAAACTGAGAGAAAATCACTGACTGTATCAGGAACAGGGAATAAACTGAGAGAAAATCACTGACTGTATCAGGAACAGGGCATAATCTGAGAGAAAATCACTGACTGTATCAGGAACAGGGAATAAACTGAGAGAAAATCACTGACTGTATCAGGAACATGGAATAAACTGAGAGAAAATCACTGACTGTATCAGGAACAGGGCATAAACTGAGAGAAAATCACTGACTGTATCAGGAACAGGGCATAAACTGAGAGAAAATCACTGACTGTATCAGGAACAGGGAATAAACTGAGAGAAAATCACTGACTGTATCAGGAACAGGGCATAAACTGAGAGAAAATCACTGACTGTATCAGGAACAGGGCATAAACTGAGAGAAAATCACTGACTGTATCAGGAACAGGGCATAAACTGAGAGAAAATCACTGACTGTATCAGGAACAGGGAATAAACTGAGAGAAAATCACTGACTGTATCAGGAACAGGGCATAAACTGAGAGAAAATCACTGACTGTATCAGGAACAGGGCATAAACTGAGAGAAAATCACTGACTGTATCAGGAACAGGGCATAAACTGAGAGAAAATCACTGACTGTATCAGGAACAGGGAATAAACTGAGAGAAAATCACTGACTGTATCAGGAACAGGGCATAAACTGAGAGAAAATCACTGACTGTATCAGGAACAGGGAATAAACTGAGAGAAAATCACTGACTGTATCAGGAACAGGGAATAAACTGAGAGAAAATCACTGACTGTATCAGGAACAGGGAATAAACTGAGAGAAAATCACTGACTGTATCAGGAACAGGGCATAAACTGAGAGAAAATCACTGACTGTATCAGGAACAGGGAATAAACTGAGAGAAAATCACTGACTGTATCAGGAACAGGGCATAAACTGAGAGAAAATCACTGACTGTATCAGGAACAGGGCATAAACTGAGAGAAAATCACTGACTGTATCAGGAACAGGGCATAAACTGAGAGAAAATCACTGACTGTATCAGGAACAGGGAATAAACTGAGAGAAAATCACTGACTGTATCAGGAACAGGGAATAAACTGAGAGAAAATCACTGACTGTATCAGGAACAGGGCATAAACTGAGAGAAAATCACTGACTGTATCAGGAACAGGGCATAAACTGAGAGAAAATCACTGACTGTATCAGGAACAGGGAATAAACTGAGAGAAAATCACTGACTGTATCAGGAACAGGGAATAATGTGAGAGAAAATCACTGACTGTATCAGGAACAAGGCATAAACTGAGAGAAAATCACTGACTGTATCAGGAACAGGGAATAAACTGAGAAAATCACTGACTGTATCAGGAATGTAATGATATGTATATATGTAGACAAGTAATGGTTTAATTATTACATCTCAGTCTAACACAACCACTAGAGGGCACCACTAGTTCCCACTATAAATATAAGAACTCAGGGGGTCTTGGATATTATTCTTTTCTAGACAGTAGAGTGTAAGAGAGATAGTCACAGCATAGTTATGATTAAATGGAAGCAGCACTTGTAGTTTAAATTAGTTATTACTTAAATATAGACTACTTGATTACTAGTTATAGTTCTGTGGAGTGTGCAAACTCAATATTAATCAATCGTTATTCAATAAAGCAGTTTTGCTTCAAATTAGTTTGGTGGTTTATTTATAATCACACCATCAGACCATTCTGGATTACGAAGCAAAGAGTAACGATATTTTACCAAAGAGTAGTATAGCATGGTACCAGGTGATTGGCTACAGAAACTAGCTAGCATAATTTAGTAAGATTAGAAAAAAGAAGAAACTAAGAAGCTATTCGACATGTGAAGCACCAACCTGAACCTGCATCCAGGATCGATGGATAAAGCTCAAGTTCCTCGACATCCAAAGATCACCGGTAACCTAAATGTAAACTGGTGTTTGTTCAAGCAGCAATTCCAAATTTATTTAGAGGCTTCCGATTTCAATAATGCTACCGATGCTTGTAAAATTGCTCTGCTACTAACTATGGCTTATAATCTCATGTCATTGAGATCTATAATTCTTTCCAATACAAGGCAGATCAAGACAAAATAGGGGCTGGTTTAGCACAGTGGGCTAAATAGCTGGCTTGTAATGCAGAACAATGCCAGCAGCGCGGGTTCAATTCCCGTACCAGCCTCACCAAACAGGTGTCAGGATGTGGCGACGAGGGTTTTTTCGCAGTAACTTCATTGAAGCCTACTTGTGACAATAAGCGATTATTATTATTATTTTAAAGTTTGATATAATTCTTGCAAAATTTGATAACCATCGTAAAATCCAAACTCATGAAACATTTGAGCGTTTTATTTTTAACAAGAGACTGCAAAACAGGGGTGGATCAATTAATTGTTATATTACTGATCTGAGACTGCTAGCACAATCCTGTAACTTCTCTGCACTGTATGATTCCATGATTAGAGACCAAATAGTCTTTGGCATAAATGATGAAAAGCTCAGAGAAAGATTACTTAGGGATTAAAAGGATCTAACTCTAGAAATCATGATTGAAATGTGTCATGTTCATCAGCAAACGAAAAGTCAATACCAAGAGTATTATCTCCGTGATAAGGGTGCAAACATTTACCACGAGGTAGAGTGTGTTATGGCAGTGTTGCAGATGAAGAAGATGCACGTTTCGGATGGCAGCCTTCTTGCGCATGTTCATTCTAACCCTGCACATGCGCCCTTCATCAAAAGATACGAGACGGATGAAAGCCGATCTGCGCATGCGAGAAGAAGTGTCGTGCGTGACGATGTCAACGTCATGAGGTGTTCAAGGTGTGGAACCTCCCACTTTCAAAAAAAATGCCCTGCCAGAGGAAAAGAATGCTCACAATGTGGCAAATTCAACAATTTTCCTGCTCAGTGCAGATCCACACTCACATTTAAATCTGCAAAAGCCAATTCCAGACAGATTAATATACGAAGTGTTGAATCTAAAGAAAAGTATAGAATTTTTCAACAGATACAGATGTTTACTCCTTGGAAAACACTGGGCGGGATTCTCCGATGGTGAGTCAGAGTGTCCGCGCCGTCGTGAACGCCGTCCCGTTTCATGACGGCGCAAACGTGCCGCCGGCAGCATCGATTCAGGCCCGAAAAGGGTCCAACAGTGGGGCCGCGAGAAAGCGGTGGGCATGGCGCCAGAGCGGCGCCATCATCGTACGATGCCCGGATGACGAGGCGCCGCATCATTTTATGTGAGCGATCCGCGCACAGACCCCGACACAGAGAGATGGCTGCGTCCCGCCGTGCCGCTCCCAGGTCCCGGGACAATGACCTGGAGACAGTGCTTGACGCAGTGGAAGAGCGGAGGGCGATCCTGTGCCCAAGACGTGGCCACGGGCACACGGCCAGCACAGTCAGGCGCAGCTGGCGTCATGTGGACGTCGCCATTAGTGATGTGGGGCACACCCCACGCTCGGAAGAGCAGTGCTGCAAGAAGCTCCACGACCTCACGAGGGCAGCCAGGGTAAGTACCCTGAAAGTTCCCCCGGGCCACACCCCACCCCTCCCTCCCACTCCACCTCGTGCCGCGTGCACCCCCCTGCCCACACAGGAGGGGGAGGGCACCACATACCACACGAACCACATGGGCACCACACTGCCTTTGCGAGCTGCCATGGCGTGGTGCCCAGTGATGCACTATCAATTACCACAAAGACAAGAGTAGTGGAATAATTGGGGCTTTATGAGCAAAGATGTTGTGCCTGCTGTAGCTGGAACCAGAATGGCTGCAGCACAGGAGAGCACACATATTTATATGCCGCCTGCTGGGCGGAGCCAACAGGCAGGGATTTACCCTTGTACCTCTAATATACGGGCAGTGCCGTAATACATGTAATATACTACTGGTGGTGACTACCACATTCACCCCGTGTTAAAAAAGAGATTCCGGCGGGGGTGGTGGAAAATATTACATGTTAAGTTTGTTGGGGGTCTTGACTCTCCTCTGTGATCGTCTCAGTCCTGGTGGCGCTGACTTGGTCACCTGCGACTCCGGGAGCATGTTGTCCTCGTCTTCGTCACCCCTGAGTGGAACCAGTGGGAGGACGGATCCTGCTGGGGTGGGGGCTGCGGTGAGGTTCACTGGAGGGAGGATGAGTGGCGCGGGGGTGAAAGAGGCAACCGGGGGAGGGGGGCGGTGTCAGGTCGGGGGTCGTGGGTGGGGATCCAGCGGGTTCCAGGTCCCGGAGGGAGACTGTGTCCTGGCGTCCGACGGGGTGTGCCACGTAGGCGTACTGCGGGTTTGCATGTAAGAGGTGGACTTTTTCGACCAAGGGGTCCGACTTATGGGTCCGCACATGCTTCTGAAGGAGGACGGGTCCAGGAACTGCCAGCCATGTTGGGTGCGAGACCCCGGAGGTGGACTTCCTGGGGAAGGCAAACACCCGTTCGTGAGGGGTCTCGTTAGTCGCGGTGCAGAGGAGCGATTGGATGGAGTGGAGCGCATCGGGGAGGACCTCCTGCCAGCGGGAGACTGGGAGATTTTTAGACCGCAGGGCCAGCAGGACGGCCTTCCAGACCGTCCCGTTCTCCCTCTCCACCTGCCCCTTTCCCCGGGGGTTGTAGCTGGTCGTCCTGCTCGAGGTGATGCCCTTGCTGAGCAGGAACTGACGCAGCTCATCGCTCTTAAAAGAGGACCCTGATCGCTGTGGATGTAGGTGGGGAAACCAAACAGAGTGAAGATGCTGTGCAGGGCTTGATTACCGTGGCAGAAGTCATATTGGGGCATGGGATGGCGAAAGGGAACCGGGAGTACTCGTCAATCACGTTCAGAAAGTACGTGTTGCGGTCGGTGGAGGGGAAGGGCCCTTTGAAGTCCATGCTGAGGCGTTCAAAAGGGCAGTTGAAGGCCTGGTGGGCCTCAGCCGCCAGGGGGAAAACTGTGGACTGAATGAGTGGGTGGGCCTTGTCTGCATAATTAGGGACCCACTGAGCGTAATAGGGGAAAACCCCCAGGCATCGTTTCAGGGCCTTGGGGCAATGGGGGAGTGGGGGTTCCATGACGGGGCGCATGCTGCCGGAGTCGGGCACTAGGACGCCATTTTCCGTGACATAGCCAAGGATGGTTAAGTGGTTGGTGTGGAACACGCATTTCTCCTTATTGTATGTGAGGTTTGATGCACTATCAATTACGACAAGATGAGAGTAGAGTGTAATCGAGGCTTTATTACGCAGAGTTGTGTAGCCTCCCGCAGCTGCTGCCGAAATGGCTGTAACTCGGAGAGCCCACACATTTATACTCCGCCTACTGGGCGGAGCCAGTAGGCAGGGATCTACCACCATACCTGTAGTACAGGGGCCTTACCGTATGTGGTAAACCACTGTTGCACCTATATTAGATGATGTAAGGTAGGACCTGTACTACAGATTCGCTGGTAGTTCCTGCCTGCTGGCTCCGCCCAGTAGGCGGAGTATAAATATGCGTGTCCTCCATTCAGTAGCCATTTCGCCAGCTGCTGTAGGAGGCCACACACCTTAGAGCAATGAAGTTGTATCCAACTCTAGTCTTTGTTCAATTGATTGTGACTCAATTTATTGTTCTAAGATTTTCTAAAAGTTGGACGTCCGTATCAAGCCAGATTGCCTGCAGCTGGATCCGCAATCAAGCGCCGCCAAAAAGGACTTTAATCACTGGCTAGTTTGCTTCGAGGCAGATATCAACTCAGCGACCACCCCTGTTCCGGAGGCTCAGAAGATACAGATCCTGTACTCAAGGTTGAGCTCCAACGTGTTTCCACTAATCCAGGATGCCCCGAACTACGCCGATGCCACGGCGCTTCTCAAAGAAAACTACGCACAGAAGACGAATCTTCTGTGTAAACTTTTCCTTTGATCTTGCCCCGCTTTGTGTAGCCGCACGTGCTTGCGGAGGAGAACGGGTCCTGGAGCTGCCAGCTACATTGGAAGGCGAAGGGATTAGGGCCCGCCAGAAGTCTTCTATGGTCTCACCAGGGAGTTGAGAGCGAGTGGCGAGTACGTGCCTGTACTACAGGTTCGCTGGTAGTCCTTGCCTGCTGGCTCCGCCCAGTAGGCGGAGTATAAATATGCGTGTCCTCCATTCAGCAGCCATTCCATGAGGGGGCGCATGCAGTTCGGGTCGGGCCCTAGGACTCCATTTTCCACGACATAGCCAAGGATGGCTCAGCGGTTGGTGTGGAACATGCATTTCTCCTTATTGTATGTGAGGTTTGATGCACTATCAATTACGACAAGACGAGAGTAGAGTGTAATCGAGGCTTTATTACGCAGAGATGTGTAGCCTCCTGCAGCTGCTGCCGAAATGGCTGCAGCTCGGAGAGCCCACACATTTATACTCCGCCTACTGGGCGGAACCAGCAGGCAGGGATCTACTCCTATACCTGTAGTACAGGGGCCTTACCGTATGTGGTAAACCACTGTTGCACCTATATTAGGTGATGTAAGGTAAGACCTGTAATACAGATTCGCCGGTCGTCCCTGCCTGCTGGCTCCGCCTAGTAGGCGGAGTATAAATATGCTTGTCCTCCATTCCGCAGCCATTTCGCCAGCTGCTGTGGGAGGCCACACATCTTAGAGCAATAAAGCCTCAGTTGTATCCAACTCTACTCTTTGTTCAATTGATCGTGCCACACCGTAATACCCCTCGTATGCGGTATATACAATACAACAGTGGTGACTACCACATTCACCCCCTGTTAAAAAAAGAGTCCAGCGGGGGGGGGGGGGGGTGGAAAACTATTTACATTCAGGTGTTTAACATTTTAAGGAAAAGTTTACAAATTCAGATGATCGGGGGCCTTGATCCGTCGTTGCGAGTGCCGCAGTTCTGGTGGCGATTCCGGCGTCGGTTCGGTCGTCGGTGACTCCGGGAGCGTGTCGACCTCATCTTCATCCCCGGGTGGGACCAAGGGGAGGACGGATCGTCCTGGAGTGGGGGCTGTAGTGGGGTGGGCTGGGGGGAGGGAGGGTGCGCCGGGACAGAGGGAGGGTGGTGTGTGGACCCAGCTGGCGCCAGGTCCCTGAGGGAGACTGTGTCTTGGCGGCTGTCGGGCTACACTACGTAGGCGTACTGCGGGTTCGCGTGGAGTAGCTGCACCTTCTCAACCAACGGGTCCGCTTTGTGTAGCCGCACGTGCTTGCGGAGGAGAGCGGGTCCTGGAGCTGCCAGCTACGTTGGAAGGCGAAGGCAAAGAGACATTCATGGGCAGTTTCGTTAGTCGCAGTGCAAAGGAGCGACAGAATGGAGTGAAGGGCGTCGGGGAGGATTTCCTGCCAGCCGGGAGATTTCTGGACCGTAGGGCCAGATGGACGGCCTTCCAGACCGTCCCATTCTCCTGCTGCCCCTGCCCATTTCCCCGGGGGTTGTAGTTGGTCGTCCTGCTCGAGGCAATGCCCCTGTTGAGCAGGTACTGGCGCAGCTCATCGCTCATAAATGAGGATCCCCAGTCGCTGTGGACGTAGGCGGGGAAACCAAACAGAGTGAAGATGGTGTTGAGGGCTTTGATGACGGTGGCAGACGTCATATCGGGGCATGGGATGGCGAAGGGGATACTTGAATATTCGTCGGCCACATTAAGAAAGTACGTGTTTTGGTCGGTGAAGGGGAGGGGCCCTTTGAAGTCCACGCTGAGGCGTTCAAAGGGGCGGGAGGCCTTCGCCAGTTGCGCTCGGTCTGGCCGGTAGAAGTGCGGTTTACACTCCGCGCAGACCTGCCAGTCTCTGGTGATCGCCCTGACTTCCTCGATGGAGTAGGGCAGATTGCGGGCCTTTATGAAGTGATAAAAGCAGGTGACCCCTGGGTGACAGAGATCGTCGTGCAGGGTCCGGAGTCGGTCCACTTGTGCGCTGGCACAAGTACCTCGGGATAGGGCGTCGGGGGGCTCGTTGAGCTTACCGGGGCGATACAAAATCTCGTAATTGTAGGTGGAGAGCTCGATCCTCCACCTCAAGATCTTATCATTTTTGATCTTACCCCGCTATGTGGTTGTTGAACATGAAGGCAACAGACCGTTGGTCAGTGAGGAGAGTGCCTCCAATGCCGCACAGCTTCAACGATAGCTTGGGCCTCCTTTTCGACGGAGGAGTGCCGAATTTTGGAGGCATGGAGGGTGCGGGAAAAGAATGCCACGGGTGTGCCTGCCTGGTTGAGGGTGGCGGCCAGAGCGACGTCTGATGCATCGCTCTGGACTTGGAAGGGGAGCGTCTCGTCGACCGCATGCATCGCGGCCTTGGCGATGTCGGCCTTGATACGGTTGAAGGCCTGGTGAGCCTCGGCCGTCAGTGGGAAAACGGTGGAGTGGATGAGTGGGCGGGCCTTGTCCGCATAGTTAGGGACCCACTGGGCGTAGTACGAGAAGAAGCCCAGGCATCATTTGAGGGCCTTGGGCCAGTGGGCCATTGTAAACCGCACTTCTACCGGCCAGACCGAGCGCAACTGGCGAAGGCCTCCCGCCCCTTTGAACGTCTCAGCGTGGACTTCAAAGGGCCATTCAAGGGGAGGGAGTAAATAGGCAAATTGTAGTTGTAGGGGATTCTATTATCAGGGGGATAGATAGTATCCTTTGTGAGCAGGATAAAGAGTCCCGCATGGTATGTTCCCTACCCGTTGCTAGGGTGCGGGACATCTCTGACCGGCTTGAAAGGATACTGGAGAGGGAGGGGGGGGATCCAGTTGATGTGGTCCATGTCGATACCAACAACATAGGCAAGTCTAGAAAAGAGGACCTGTTTAGAGATTATAAAGAGCTTGGATTCAAATGAAAAAACAGGTCCTCAAGGGTCATAATCTCCGGATTACTGCCCGAGCCACGTGCAAATTGGCATAGGGAGGCACGAATAAGGGAAGTTAACACATGGCTGAAAGAGTGGTGTGGGAAAGAGGGGTTCCTTTTCATGGGACACTGGCATCAGTTTTGGGACAGGGGGACCTATACCGTTGGGATGGTCTCCACCTGAACCAAGCTGGGACCAGTGTTCTGGCGAAAAGAGTAAATAGGGTGGTCAATAGGACTTTAAACTAGAGATTGGGGGGGAAGGGAAAGTCAGGGAACCAAGAGGTGAAGTAATCAGTGGGAAGCGTAGCTGCTTAGGAATACAAAAAAGCACGAAAAGACAGAATTCAGGAGAGGTTACGATAGTCCCTATCTCACAAAATTTGACACAGTGTATGGAAAGGCTCAGTATACCAAGGTCCAGCACACTAAGAAAACAAAAAGGGACGGTCAATAGAGAATTAAAGGTGCTATATTTAAATGCGCGCAGTGTACGGAACAAGGTAGATGAGCTTGTGGCCCAGATTGTGACTGGCAGGTATGATGTGGTAGGCATCACAGAGACATGGTTGCAGGGGGTTCAGGACTGGCATTTAAACATCCAGGGATTCACAACCTATTGAAAAGACAGAGAGGTGGGCAGAGGGGGCGGGGTTGCCTTGTTAATTAGGAATGAAATTAAATCAATAGCACTAAACGACATAGGGTCAGATGATGTGGAGTCTGTGTGTGTAGAGTTGAGGAACCACAAAGGCAAAAAAACCATAATGGGAGTTATGTACAGGCCTCCTAACAGTGGTCAGGACCGGGGGCACAAAATGCACCACGAAATAGAAAGTGCATGTCAGAAAGGCAAGGTCACAGTGATCAAGGGGACTTCAATATGCAGGTGGACTGGGTAAATACTGCTGCCAGTGGACCCAAGGAAAGGGAATTCATTGAATGTTTACAGGAGGGCTTTTTGGAACAGCTTGTGATGGAGTCCACGAGGGAACAAGCCATTCTGGACTTTGTGTTATGTAATGAGCCAGACTTGATTAAAGATCTTAAAGTAAGGGAGCACTTAGGCGGCAGTGATCATAATATGGTCGAATTCAATCTCCAATTTGAAAGAAAGAAGGTAGAATCAGATGTAAAGGTGTTACAGTTAAATAAAGGTAACTACAGGGGCATGAGGGAGGAACTGACGAAAATCAACTGGGAGCAGAGCCTAGTGGGAAAGACAGTAGAACAGCAATGGCAGGAGTTTCTGGGAGTAATTGAGGACACAGTACAGAGGTTCATCCCAAAGAAAAGAAAGGTTATCAGAGGGGGGATTAGGCAGCCATGGCTGACAAAGGAAGTTAGAGAATGCATCAAAGCAAAAGAGAAAGCCTATAATGTGGCAAAGAGTAGTGGGAAGTCAGAAGATTGGGAAGACTACAAAAACAAACAGAGGATAACAAAGAGAGAAATAAGGAAAGAGAGGATCAAATTTGAAGGTAGGCTAGCCAGTAACATTAGGAACGATAGTAAAAGTTTCTTTAAGTACATTAAAAACAAACCGGAGGCAAAAGTTGATATTGGGCCGCTCCAAAATGACGCTGGTAATTTTGTGATGGGAGACAAGGAAATAGCTGAGGAACTGAATAAGTACTTTGCGTCAGTCTTCACAGTAGAAGACATGAGTAATATCCCAACAATTCCGGAGAGTCAGGGGGCAGAGTTGAATATGGTAGCCATCACGAAGGAGAAAGTGCTAGAGAAACTAAGAGGTCTAAAAATTGATAAATCCCCGGGCCCAGATGGGCTACATCCTAGAGTTCTAAAGGAGATAGCTGAAGAAATGGTGGAGGCGTTAGTTATGATCTTTCAAAAGTCACTGGAGTCAGGGAAAGTCCCAGAGGATTGGAAAATCGCTGTTGTAACCCCCCTGTTCAAGGAGGGAACAAGGAAAAAGATGGAAAATGATAGGCCAATTAGCCTAACCTCGGTTGTTGGCAAGATTCTAGAATCCATTGTTAAGGATGAGATTTCTAAATTCTTGGAAGTGCAGGGTCGGATTAGGACAAGTGAGCATGGATTTAGTAAGGGGAGGTCGTGCCTGACAAACCTGTTAGAGTTCTTTGAAGAGATAACAAATAGGTTAGACCAAGGAGAGCCAATGGATGTTATCTATCTTGACTTCCAAAAGGCCTTTGATGAGGTGCCTCATGGGAGACTGCTGAGTAAAATAAGGGCCCATGGTATTCGAGGCAAGGTACTAACATGGATTGACGATTGGCTGTCAGGCAGAAGGCAGAGAGTTGGGATAAAAGGTTCTTTTTCGGAATGGCAACCGGTGACGAGTGGTGTCCCGCAGGGTTCAGTGTTGGGGCCACAGCTGTTCTCTTTATATATTAACGATCTAGATGACGGGACTGGGGGCATTCTGGCTAAGTTTGCCGATGATACAAAGATAGGTGGAGGGGCAGGTAGTATGGAGGAGGTGGGGAGGCTGCAGAAAGATTTAGACAGTTTAGGAGAGTGGTCCAAGAAATGGCTGATGAAATTCAACGTGGGCAAGTGCGAGGTCTTGCACTTTGGAAAAAAGAATAGAGGCATGGACTATTTTCTAAACGGTGACAAAATTCATAATGCTAAGTGCAAAGGGACTTGGGAGTCCCAGTCCAGGATTCTCTAAAGGTAAACTTGCAGGTTGAGTCCGTAATTAAGAAAGCAAATGCAATGTTGGCATTCATCTCAAGAGGCTTGGAATATAAAAGCAGGGATGTACTTCTGAAGCTTTATAAAGCATTAGTTAGGCCCCATTTAGAATACTGTGAGCAATTTTGGGCCCCACACCTCAGGAAGGACATACTGGCACTGGAGCGGGTCCAGCGGAGATTTACACGGATGATCCCAGGAATGGTAAGCCTAACATACGATGAACGTCTGAGGATCCTGGGATTATATTCATTGGAGTTTAGGAGGTTGAGGGGAGATCTAATAGAAACTTACAAGATAATGAATGGCTTAGATAGGGTAGACGTAGGGAAGTTGTTTCCATTAGCAGGGGAGACTAGGACCCGGGGGCACAGCCTTAGAATAAAAGGGAGTCACTTTAGAACAGAGATGAGGAGAAATATCTTCAGCCAGAGAGTGGTGGGTCTGTGGAATTCATTGCCACAGAGGGCGGTGGAGGCCGGGACGTTGAGTGTCCTTGAGACAGAAGTTGATAAATTCTTGATTTCTCGAGGAATTAAGGGCTATGGAGAGAGCGGGTAAATGGAGTTGAAATCAGCCATGATTGAATGGTGGAGTGGACTCGATGGGCCGAATGGCCTTTCTTCCACTCCTATGTCTTATGGTCTTATGGTCTTAAGACTTACAGTTTCGACCAGCTGCTGAAGAGTGAAGAGCTGGAGAAGCGGTGATGAAGAGCTGAAGAAAAAAACACGATTTGAACTTGGGGCTCAATTCGTATAGTCCCCAGGGGCTTCCCGCCTTTCAGGGCGGACCCTGTACCTGGTCCCAAGTGATTGGATTTTGTCCCAATCACTTGGTTCGATTTTCTCCAATGCTGGAGCGGTTCCCTGATTGATGGGCAGTCTTGAGGTGGTCGTTCACCTCCTTTTGTGTAGGCTTCTGCTGGCGCCGAAGAGTCTGGTTTTTCTCTGTGTGTCTAAATGTTGCTTATTGCTCCCGGGGATTGCTCATTAGTATGCAGATGGCTGGTGATTTGTTATGCTGATGGTAGCTGGTATCGATCTTGTCTGGCCTTTCCAGAGGTAAATACACAGCCAACCTGCAGGTGCTCATTTCTGTCCTGTTAGCTGACTTTCCCATCAGCCTTTGCCGTTCGCCATTTTGAATCGGGAGGGAGTTGGCCATTTTAAGTGGCTACACACCCTCCTTGTGATCCTAACGTGAAGCATGAAGGATCACATAACTAGGTTGCTTTCCATTCCCTGACCTGGGGGGGGGGGGGGGGGTGGCACTCCTTTTATGGCCTCGGCACTGACCATAACTATGCAAAAACATTTTAGCTAACAATTCTAAGGGCGCTATGTCAAACAAGGACATGCATTCCAAAACAATAAACTGGGAACCTCTAACTATTCTTAATACACTACACTCACTTAAACATTTCATTGTCCTAACTTCCTCAACCATACAACAAAATCATATCATTTTATACACAGTTTTCCTGGCTTGGCAGTCAAGCTCAGGATCGTACGATTTGCTCATGAACAGTTCTTTACATTTCTTTATTTACAATAAAACGCAAATGAATGCTCTTTATTATAGATCGCGGGGGTTGGGGGTCTGGTCGTATCTGAATATAGGGGACCTGATTCTATATACCGGGGTTCGAGCGCGGTTGGCTCTCCTTCTCCATTTCCTTAGACGCATAGTCTGCACGATGCAGCAGAGTATCGCTAATACCAGTAAGGTTTCTATTACATAGGACAGGGAGTACCAGGTTATAAACCTGGCACACCAAGATGAAGTGGTGTCGCTGGTGACTGGGCTCTGGGTACTGCGGGGAAGTGAAACATTAACGGCTGGGGGGGCTTGAAGTCATGGGGTTCGCATTCACTCGCAACCAAATGTCCATTATCATGAGGGTGATCCATGTGAAGGAAGTCCTCATGGCTCTTCTCTTTTCTTTCTTTTTTTTCTCTTCTCCGGTCCTGGAGCTTCAGGAGTTCTGTGGAAACAAGTATAGTGTCTGTAACTATCTTTGTTTAATATCTCATACGATAGTCTGTCTGTCCTTTAGTGCCAATTACTCCCTTTATAATTGGTCACTATGTGTGACTCCCTCATTTTTTTTCAAAAATCGAATTTTAGGACAAGACACACTTTCAAATAATGAACCAGTGCGAGCCGTCTCGCAGACTGCGCAATTTACCATCCAAATGGTTCAGGATGTAAATAGCATGTGGTTGGCAACCTAAGGGTTACCTGAAACAAAACAAAACCTTTTGAACTAAAATTGCCAAAATGAGGTGCGTATGGGCCGCGACGGGTAAGAGTTGAATGGAGTCCCTGGGTAGGAGGGCTACCAATGCCATGTCTCTCCTACCCGAGCATAGTTGACCAGAGTGGGGGGGGCGTTCCCAGGCAGGGCGGGTTCCATGCCGTTTCTCCACTGCCTGAGCAACCGACAAGAACGGGCAAGAAATATAGTCATCGTGGTGGGGCTGCTGTAGTGGTTCTTTCCTTCGAACCAGAAGGGCAGTTACAAACAGGCGTCTGGTATCTTAACAAGTCTCTGCAGACAAGTCCTCAGAGGTTTCGGCCGAAAAAGCGTGGGGCCGTGAAAATATTTTTCCTGTCGGACATACAACATTTAACAAACTTACAAACAACATAAAACATTCTGCAGGTTCCATCAGATAGGACACCACTTCTCCCAAGTGGTTCCTTTTAAAACATCAGCTGGACACCTCAGTTCTCGGTTGCGAACAGGGTCGCAAAAGGGTTCTCGGTTTGGGAGTCAGACCCAAGGTCGCCATCTTCTCCCGGGTGCCAAACTCTTGAGTGTATCAGGGCTGAAAGGGCTGCGTGGTGTGAGGTGGGGTCGCTCTCATCGTTGCGGATGAGTCGGAACGAGTTATCTCGGTGCCAATAGTTGGTGTCTAGCTGTGTGGGGACAGAATTGGGGTCGTCAGTGTAGTTCGGTGGTCGGTGGTGGGGTTTGTTCAGGAAAGTGATCATGAAGGGATCACTTGGATCGTAGTCAGAATCGCTGGGTGTGAGGCCTGTTGCATGGGGATAGTAGGGAGGCGTGCTGTGGCTATCGTCCGAGTCACAGTCGCTGTCTCTGCTGCTGCAGTCTGTGGGCATTCTGGGGTGGAGTGTATATTTAGGGGGTGGAGTCGAGGTCGAGTCCGTGGCTGGGCTGGACGTGTTGGGGGATGGTAGGGTTACGTTGGCTGTGGGCGGGGCGTGGTGTGCTGCGTCGAGCATGACGTGCTGTGCGTGGTTCGACTGTGTTCCATAAACCTTCAACTGGTTAATATGAAACTACGCAGTCTTACCATTGGGGTACCTTATTTTATACACGGATGGGCTTACTTTATCCGCAATGGAGTACGGACCCGAGTAGTTTGGTGACAGGAATGTGCTGGGGTTATATACGGAGAGCATAACTTGCTGTCCTATACTGTACTCAGTCGCATGCACTGCCTTGTCGAAACAAGCCTTGCTCTGTTTCTTTCTGGTGGCCAATTTTACTGCGGCTGCCAGCTGAGCCGTTTTAACATTTTCAACTAATTGCTACACTGCTTTCTCGTGTGTGAGGGCCGTCACTTCGGGGCTGGTCAAATCTAGACCTAATAAATATTCTGTGCCTTTCATGGGGCGTCCGGTCATGAGGGTGTGTGGGGTGTAACCTGTGGAAGTAGAAATTGTATTACGCAAAAACATCAGCGCAAAAGGGAGGACTGAGTCCCAAGTGGTGTTGTTCTGCTGGACCATTTTTCTGAGGGTGGATTTTAGGGTCCGATTCATGCGCTCCACGATACCATTCGACTGTGGGTGGTATGCTATATGCAATTTTTGGGTGATGCCAAATATTGTGACGACGTTCTGCATGACACGTCCCGTAAAATGGGAACCTTGGTCTGATTCAATGCTGCGGGGGAGTCCCCATCTTGTAAAGATGTGGTGGGTCAAAATCTTGGCTGTGGTTTTTGCAGTGTTTGTGCGGGCTGGGAATGCTTCCACCCATTTTGTAAATGTCAATTACCACAAGTACATATTTATAGCCATTCCTGCAAGGGGGAAATGGTCCTATAAAATCGATCTGGAGGTTAATCCAGGGGCCAATAACGGGTCGGGTGTGGCTGAGTTGAGCCTTTTTGGCATATCTGTCCGGATTATACTGGGCACAGATAAGACAATTCTCGATGTAATGGTTTACATCTTCCTTTAAATTCGGCCACCAACAAAGCTGCTTGAGATGGGCTGTAGTGGGATTGATTCCCTGATGTCCATGACCGTCATGGAACAGACAAATCAGTTGATTCCTGTTCGGTTCAGGAACCACATAAAGGGTGTCTTTTAACACCACACCGTCATGTGTGGTCAGTGCATTTTTGAACCTCTCATAGGGAGCTGGATATTTTCCTTTTACAATCTCCCTGAGATTGCTGTCCTGCGTCTGGGCCTCCACTAGATCCTCGATCTTTGTCTGTGAGACCTGAACTGCATTCACTGGTGCGCTTTCGGGGAGTGTCCAAAGGTGTCCATGCCTGGAACCTGCTTTAGCCAGTGCGTCGGCTTTTACATTTCCGGGGGGGAGGAACGATGGTGACTGTGGACTTTGATTATCCCAAAAGT
The DNA here is from genome assembly GCF_047496885.1 of Scyliorhinus torazame. NCBI lineage: Eukaryota > Metazoa > Chordata > Chondrichthyes > Carcharhiniformes > Scyliorhinidae > Scyliorhinus > Scyliorhinus torazame. The sequence continues at coordinate 79,724,662 of NC_092715.1, forward strand.
CCTGTTTTGGGCTCTCTCTAAAATATGACGGAGCAATGGGGCTGAGGGGAGGGGTTTTCCGTCTGCGGAAACAAATCCTCTTGCTTTCCACAGGGACAGAAATTCCGTGAGGCTGTTGCAGACATAGAGGCTGTCCGAGTATATGTCTGCTGGGCTGGGGAAGGAATCTGGGTGTTCCACTATATATGCGATGGCGGAGAGCTCTGCTGCCTGCGCGCCTAAGTGGCCTGGAAGTTTTAACGATATTTCCTCGAGGGTGCGTCCCTGCGCGTCCTCGACATAGATACCTCAACCTGTTATGCGCTTCCCATCCAAGTCTGTGGAAGGTCCATCCACATAGATCTTTATGGGCGCACACATGTCTGTGTGCTGGGGGCTCTGGGTTGAACTACCTATCTTTCTGGGGGGTGTTTTAGCAATAAAGGGGCCTGTGTTGTGGTGTGGAGAGATAATTTCGCATTCAAGGGGGGTTCCGGGGTACTGTAAGATGTCGGCTAAATAGGTGTGTGTCTTTGTCCTTTTAACAGTGATGTCCCGTCCCTGCAAGAGAAGGGTCCATCTCGCTGCTCGAATCTGACTAACTGTACCGTCCTTGAGTCGTCCGTCCAGTAAAAGTTGGGTGGGGGTGTGTTCGGTGAGAATTGTGATGGAGTTCAGTCCGGTAATGTACGAAAAATACTGCACTGCCCAAAATACTGCGAGCAGGTGCCTCTCACAGGCTGAAAATCCCTGCTCCACAGCATCTAAAAGTCTGGAGGCATAAGCTACGGGCCTTAACTGGTCATGCCGTTCCTGGAGGAGCACGGCTGAAAGGGTGCGGTCTGTGGTCGCTACCTCTATGGCGTAAGGGGAAAGCGGGTCTGGAACTTATAGTGCGGGGGCTGCAATGAGTGCCTGTTTTAAAGAGTCCACAGCATCCGTATGCTGCGGAAGCCACTCCCAGGGGGCTCCTTTCTTTAGGAGGTCTGATAGGGGTGCTGCCTTGCTGGCGAAACCGTCAATGTGGTTTCGGCAGTAGCCGACCAGTCCCAAAAATGACCGGGGGGCTGAAACGTTCTGCGGAAGGGGCAATTTAGCAATTGAGTCAATCCTTTTATGCTCGATCTCGCGTTTACCATGTGTGATAATTGTTCCCAAATATATCACTTTATCTTCCAAAATCTGGGCCTTTTTGGGGTTGCCTTTACAACCGATTGAGTGTAAGAGTTCCAGGGGTTCGGACAGAAGCTCAATGTGCTCTTCCTTGGTGTCTGTCTGCAGTAGTAGGTCGTCTACATACTGTACCAGACATTCGGGGCGAGAGAATATGGTGAAACCATTTGCCAGCTGTCGGTGGAAAATGGAGGGAGAGTTGTGGAATCCTTGTGGCAGTTATGTCCACGTGTACTGCTGTGCTTTAAAGGTGAAGGCAAATCTGTACTGGCACGCCTTTGCCAATGGAATGGACCAGAATCCATTACTGATGTCCAAAACCATAAAGAATCGGGAATGGAGTCCCTGCTTGGGCATGGTCTTGGGACTTGTTGCTACTGTGGGGGCTGCTGCGGGGGTCATTTTGTTGAGTTCCCGGTAATCGATGGTCAGTCGCCATGATCCATCGGGCTTTCTCATTGGCCAAATCGGGGCATTATTAGTGGAGGCTACTGATCTAAGTACGCCCTGCTCTAATAAGCTTTCTATTACCTTTGAGATTTCTCCCTCTGCCTCTTGGGGAAATCCATACTGTTTTTGGGGTCTAGTGTCAGGTCCTGTTATTTGTACGGAGCCAGTCATCCGTCCACAGTCGTGCTTGTGGGTCCCGAATGCTGCCCTGTTCTTTTGCAGAACTGCCCTAACCTGCTTGTCCGTACTAAGCGTGGTCTGGTTGAACCAAAATTCGCCTACTGCGCTAATTTTGTTCGCGTACTCTCCTATGTTGAGCGTTGCGGGGGCTCTTGCGGATTTTGCCATCTTCCAGACACACTGGTTGACTGGATCGAGTGAAAGATTACTGGAATTCATGAAATCGATTCCCAGAATGTGTTCTGCTGTGTGGGGCAGGTCAACTAAAACTACAGGGTGCTTGGTGGTGATGGTGCCGATTTGAATGAGTACAGGGGCTGTGATGTGTCCCTGCTGTGAGTGGTCTGTAAAGCTGCTGAGGGTGATAGTGGCTGTAGTGGGCCACGTGTCTTTTTGAAACAGGGTGAAGGAATTTATTGTGGTGCGGGACCCTCCTGTGTCCCAGAGAAATTCGATGGGCTGTCCCCGAATTTTCGCTGCAACGACCGGTCGTCCGGACCTATCCCAAAGGGTGTCGCAGACCCAACTGAGGGAGCCCGTACACCGTCACTCCGTTCCGGTCAAGTCCATCTGATCTGAACGGGCGCTAACGCTATGAATGGGCTCTGTCTTTTTCTTACTCAGAGTGCCCGTCTGCTGGGCTCTCTGTAGCTTTTTAGGGGCATTGCACTCTCTGGCGAAGTGCCCCAACTGTCCGCAGTTGTAACACTCCTGTGACTTGGTGGGGGGCTGTTCTTTCCCTCATTCACCCATGCGGGGTTGTGGTGTGTTGTTTTTACTGCCTGCATATCTGCGGCGGTCTGCTTTTCCTAGGTATTCTTGACTGTGGGTTTGCTTTGTATCGATTGCTCCCAAGCGTGGGACAATCTTTTCACTACCCACTTCTCGTTATGGGCCTCCTCTGAGGGATCATAACTCGCGCAAGCTTTCTGTCATGTTTCTGTGGCATGGGAGATAAGGGTGCGGGTCCATTTGGCCATGTTGTCTGGGGATAAATGGGCGCGGTCTAAGTCTCCAAAGACTGCTGCAAAGTGGATCCACAGGCGTCCAGCAAACGCTGTGGGGTGCTCGGATTTGTTTTGCCTACATTTGTTGAGGCCATCTACGGGGTCACCCCGGTTATACCCGATTGCATCCAGGATCGCGGTATGCATTTCTGCAAGGGTGCCTCCTCCTACATTCTGTGGGTCGGGAAGGGCTGCTGCTTCTGAAGGGTCTAAACTTAAAACGGTGAGCTTTACATGCTCTCGCTCATCCAGGCCGTACATGGTCACCTGATGCTTAACTGTGGCAAAGAAATGATGGGGTTCTGAGGTGGGGAGGAACGGTGTAATCTTGTCGCACGCGTCCCGTAATGGGGTCACTGTTAAGGGGGTGGAGTATAGAAATTCCGCATCGTCCGATGTGGCTGTGCGGTGGGTGGTTACTGGGTTGATTGGAGCTTGAACTATCTGCTGTGTGGGGGGTTGGGGCGCTTTTCTCTTTTGTGGTTTTCTCTGCGCACATGTTCCCTGAACATATCTCTGCGCTGTTTCGTTCAATTCTTCCCAATCAGGGCCGTCTTCCTGATCTAATCTTTCTCCAAAGGTTTCCTGAAAACCTTTTTGAACAGAAAGCAGCGATTGCAGCTCTGCAATCTTCTTCCGGCACTTTGCGTGGTCTAATGTGCTTTGTCTTTGTTCTGTGGTGGCAGCATGGAGTGCTCTTAATGCTGCCTTGAGGTCACTACACTGTTTTTGTAATGCCTCTACCTGTTTTTCCATTCCTTCTCGTACCAGGACTGCACGTTGCGTGTCCTGATAGGCCTTTTCGTATTGAGACTGGAAGCTGCTTAAGTGCACCAGACAAGACTGGTGTGCCCTTTTGGCATCCTCCACCTCTCCATCTTTTGCTGCTTACTTTCTTCTCAATTCCAAATTCTCCTTTTCTACCTCGCTTACATCGGCCTTACTCATTCGATGTATGCCCTCAACTTCTTTCCGGAGCATCCTAACGACCTCCTCTGTGCCTCGCAATTGTGCCAAGCAGGACACGATTGCCATTGGCTTGCGAGCTTTCCCTCAGCTCTTTTTGTGGATCTCGTTCAGGTTCTCCCACCAAGTATGTCCAATACTCCCGGGACCTGATTCCTCGTTGTCACAGAATTCATTCCAAAGGGGCCATCCTTTCTCTTTGAGAAATTTCCTGATCTCTTCCTCCCAAATGGGACATTCTCCCACTCTACTGCTGCTGGTCGCTGCGACTGCAAATTCCTCTGGGTTCATTAGGCGCTGCATTGCCTGCATTGCCATCTTTCCTATCCGAATGCTGCACTTCAAATTTTGGGACAGGGATATTAATCCGAATGCTGCTCTTCAAATTTGGGACAGGGGTATTAAGGCGGTGCTGTAAATAGGGGTACGACTTTCGCTACTTTCCGATATACAAACTTCCGACAGTTTTATCACAACAAAAAATCTATCAGTTTTACCTTATCGCCCTGTTAGTTACGCATGCATACACACACTTCCGAATTATGAGTATTGATCAGAACTGCTTGAACACTTGTGGTTTTCCGTTTCAAATTGGATCTCTAATTCAAATTCTGGGTTCTCTCAGAGTGGTTTTCCACTTCTAGATCGGGTCCCGTTAGGATGTCGCCAAATAATGTTGCTAACTTTGCCTTAGTTTAATTGCTCTGTTTTATCACCTTTGCTCTTGAGTCGCCAGGTATCCTTATGATACCGCCGCGTGGTTCAAGTCCGAGTAATGATCAATAATCCAACACACCGATTAGTAAGATTTAAATCAAAGCACATTTATTATACACAGTAATCACAACTCATGCACAAATTCTATGTTTAAGCTACTTCCACAACTAACAGGCCTATACTTAACTTGGAACTGGCCCACCAGGTCAGGGAAACAAATGACCTTGCGTTCGGGTTCTGAGCTTGCGGGATTCGTAATTGGTACAGATTGATAGCTAGGAGCGCCTATCTCGTAGCAAGCATTGAAGTAAGACTTACAGTTTCGACCAGCTGCGGAAGAGTGAAGAGCTGGAGAAGCGGTGGTGAAGAGCTGAAGAAAAAACGCGATTTGAACTTGGGGCTCAATTCTTATAGTTCCCAGGGGCTTCCCGCCTTTCGGGGCGGACCCTGTACCTGGTCCCAAGTGATTGGACTTTGTCCCAATCACTTGGTTCGATTTTCTCCAATGCTGGAGCGGTTCCCTGATCGATGGGCGGTCTTGAGGTGCTCGTTCACCTGCTTTTGTGTAGGCTTCTGCTGGCGCCGAAGAGTCTGGTTTTGCTTTGTGTGTCTAAGTGTTGCTTATTGTTCCCGGGGATTGCTCATTAGTATGCAGATGGCTGGTATTTTGTTATGCTGATGGTTGCTGGTATCGATCTTGTCTGGCCTTTCCAGAGGTAAATACACAGCCAACCTGCAGCTGCTCGTTTTTGTCCTGTTGGCTGACTTTCCCGTCAGCCTTTGCCGTTCGCCATTTTGAATCGGGAGTTGGCCATTTTAAGTGGTTACAAGGCTGGCTGTGGTCAGACAGACTCCACTTTGGACCTAAGTGAATTATGTGGATTTCTCCTCAAAAGCCCCCCCCCCCCCACATGATTCGTATACTGTGAGCCACCTTGCCTCACTGAACTCCAGCTTCCACATGAGCGATTTCAAATTCCGCTTTCAAAAATTCACACTTTCAAATCTTCTTTTAAACCAATGTTTTCCCTCAGCTGTTTCCATCAATGTTTTGCTTCCAGGTTTTTCACCTTCCCTTTCAGGATTCCTTTTGTCTTGACAGTTATGCAAACTCTTCACAATTGCTTTAATTATTGATTCCCAGACTATATTAAGATGGCACCAAACATTTGATTTACCTCTGAGGTCTGCTTTTCCACTTTAAATTTGGTTACTTCAGCTGTCTCTTCAATCCAGAATACTTTATCTGCTATTCCCTTGAATTCTCCTGAACAGTACCTTGTTCAACTTCTTGGTCTACATTCCCTTAACTTCAGTCTAAGACATTCTTTCTGTCCCAATTCGCTGGTTGTCTGGACTTTATCTGGTTATTTGGGGAGTCTGCCTTTTTGCAGCCCTCTTCTCCAGTCCAGCATTTCTTCTGGCAGAGCTGAGAAATGTTCACTCCCCAGCGTCCTATCTTCAACTGCAAATGAATTCCGCTAAAATAAAACTAAAGAAACTTCCTACCTTATAGGTGCTGTGGTTGCTCAGCAATGACTTTATACTTCTGCAAGGTAGTTTACTTTACATGCCATAACCCTCTCTAAGTACAATAGAAGCACAGTTTGAACTGAGCAAACCCCTGCACATAGAAAAACCTTTGTCTAGCATGAATCTAACTATAGGTTTATCCTTCCCTACACAGAAACACAAAATTAAACTCACTTAAAACTATGCAAATATTAATCGATAGCTGCTTGAATCAACTAGCTGCAGACATCTCTGTTTCAGCACTATGTTTTAGGGTTCTTTGTCAGGAAAACAAAGGTTTAAAGCTTTAAAGGATTTGTATCTGTATTGTGCACATTGTTGACCTCAGCAACAGTCATTAGAGTCTTAAAAAAATTATATCTTTATTCTCCTTTTTCACATTTTCATCCAAATGTACACCCACCAACAAACAATCAATGGTAACAGATACAATGTCAATCCACTGGCCAACAATCCTTCATCCCACCAACCCCCAAACAACCCAACATTTTAAATACAAGCATCAAAGAAAAGAGTCTGGAATCCAGCCATACATAGTCACCAACAATATACACAGGCCAACCCCCCCCCCCCCCCCACCCCCCACCCCCACCCCCACCCCCCGCCAATGTTCGATGTCACCCAATTCTTGAAAGTGCATAATAAACAAAGTCCATGAATTGTAGAACCCTTCCATCCTTCCCCTCAACTCAAACTTCACTTTCTCAAGTTTTAAAAATTCCAACAGATCCCCCCGCCACGCCAGGGCACAGGATGGAGAAGCTGACCTCTGTCCCAAAGGACCTGCCTTTGGGTGATCAGCGAGGTGAAGGCTAAAACATCTACTTCCGCACCCGTTTCCAACCCTGGCCAATCTGATACCCCGAATATGGCTTCCAGGGGACTCGGTTCAAACTTCATGTGAACCACCTTTGGGATTATCCCCCCAATACTCCTCCAGCTTTGGACAGGAGCAAAACATATGAACGTGATTTGTGGCCCCCCCACCCTCCACAAACATCCTGTAACCCCTTAAAGAGTCAGCTCACCTTAGCCTTTGTGAAGTGCGCCCTATACGCCACCTTCAGCTGTCATCTCACATCATGACGCATGTGACATCATACATAGGAAGCGTTTGCGCATCGCTGTTCCTGTACCAATGGCCGTTTCATGATTGCGCATGCGTGGCGTCTCGCGCATGCGCAAACAGACCTTCCCGTTCTATGCGCTTCTCGCGCAACTGCGCAAGTGCAGTCCCTTTAGAAAGATGGCTACCGATCAAAATTGTTCTCTGCTCCGGGATCTCGACCTCGTGGTGAGTACTGGCGCTTCTCTTACCTTTTCTTGCTGGTTGGAGTGTGTTTTCCTCACAGAATTTGTCGAATTTGTCCAGGACTGCCTGGAAGTCGCTCCTGTTTTGCCCTTTGGAGAACTTGAATTTTTAAAAGATTTCTTCTGGTCTGGCACCGGCGATGGTGAGCAGAAGCTCTGTCTTTTCAGAATCGGCCCCATCTTGTAGGTCGGCTGCTACCAGAAAAATTTCAAACATTTACCAGAATGTCCGCCAGTTTTCGCGGAGATCGCCATGGCACTGGAGCTGCTGCGGAACCCTGATCTCGAACATCTTGCCTGGGTGCCGTTGCTGGTTGTCACTGTACGCTGAGGTATGGCTATGTGGATTGAAACAGTTCACTGCTGGTACCATAATTTGTTATGCTCTAGGTGTAACATAAGCGGCTTTCTTATGGTGCACTTGACAAAGGAAGGTTCAGACGTGGAGATAACATCAACACGTTTATTAAACTATTTACACTTCTATTACTTGGGTTTGACACTTCTGCTAATCCTACTATAGCTACCCAGACTGACTAACCAGTTGCTGCAATCCACGTGGTGGGAGTGATATTGAATCAACCCTGTGTCTCTACTCACTGACTGTCTCCACTGGAAAGACGCAGATCATGTGTGTGGTGTCCTTTATATATGGGTTGGTGTAATGCCCTCCTGTGGTCGTGTCACCTCTGTGTGTATCGTGAATGTCCATTGCTCGTGTCCTATCTAACTGATCTATTGGTTGAGTGTGTGTGTGTGATGTCTCTGGTGCTCTCTCTAGTATCTAGCTAGCCTACATGTATTTACATTGATGCACATCACCACACTAGTGGATAGAACGAATGAAGTGGTGAAATCTAATGGAATGAAAATTAATGTAAAAAGAGGCAGGTTAGGGAGATTTGGTGAAATAATAGCCCATAACATTCTGACTCCCCAGCACGGATTTGGGGGGTACCCCAAAAATGCACTGGGGAATCCCTTTTGAATGTTCCCAAGTCAGGGTTTATGCAACAATTGTCCAGAAGTTCTAACTTCCTCTGGACCATTGCGCTGCGCTGGAACCATCCAAAAAGGCAATTTAAATCACTAGGAAGAAATAAATTACCTCTAACTTCAGCATAACAATTTTAAATGCCCAGACGGAGCCCCATATGTCTCATCACCAGTCCCCCCCCTATCCCGCCGCTCCCGATGGCAGTGAAATACTCAGGGAGCCTGGTAGTAGCGACTTTGAAAATCTGGAGGCAGTTGCACCAGCACTTTAGGCTGGGTGCGGGATCAAGGGAAATGCCGATTCAGGGGAATCATAGATTTGAGCTGGGGAAGTGGGATGGGAGTTTTCAGAGATGGGAGGAGAAGGGAGTCAGGACACTAAAGTATTTGTTTCTGGGGGGCCTTTTTGCAGGACTGGAGGAGCTGGGAGCAAAGTATGGGTTGGAGCAGGGAGAGATATTTAGAGATATGCATATCCGAGATTTCGCTATGAAGGAGATACAGAGCTTTCCGGTGGCGCCGGCCCCCACACTGTTGGAGGAGGTGCTGACGAGAGGGGAAGTGGAGAGGGGGGTGGTATCGCCGATTTATGGGGCGATTCTGGGAGAAGAGAAGACCCCACTGGAGAGGATTAGGACAAAATGGGAGGGAGAGTTGGGAGAGGCCACAGCGAGCTCGTGGACAGACTCTACGATAGAAGAAATGCAAGACTCCAGGCGCAGTCCTTGCACACACAAGATGTGACTCCAGTGTCACAAGCCTCCGCGGCGAGCTCGTGGACAGCTTCCACGATAGAAGCAATGCAAGACTCCGACGCGCAGTCCTTGCAGGAACAAGACCATGTGGGTCTAGCAACCTCCTCTGACCAACTAGCGGCAGACGATGCAAGTCTGCCATGCTCAAGTACGCAGCAAGAAGACTATGACAGTCTACCACGCTCCAGTGCACAGCAGGACGACCATGACGGTCTATCATGCTACAGTGAAGAACAAAGTGACGATGAAGGTCCAAGCCCAAATGAAGGACAACAGCAAGACAATGACAGTCCACCCACATTGTTTGCGCCACCAGATGAAGACTCTGACAATTTACCCAACCCAAGGGCACAACAAGCAGCTACTGAGGCTCTACCCATGGTATGTGAGACGACTGACGACAGCATCCACTTCCCATGCAAGATGTGCAAAGTGACAGACCTCAGCTAGTGTGTACAGAGGCACTCGACGATCACTGTGAGACCACTGGTGACTCCGGTGACACCACGATACTTCCACCCTCATTCGCTCGAGCCTCTCCACAAGTCAATGCATTCCTGCATGTTCCGACTCCAACCGTGCAGCTTCAAGAACTCTCAGCTGATTCCAGTGAACATGCTAATACTCCGGACGGGGAGCATCAATAAACCAACACTGACTCAGTTAAAACAGACCAGACTCCAGATGGGGAGCAACCAAACGCCGACTCTGATTCACGTAAGCCGGACTTTACTCCAGACAGGGAGTGCCACAACCTCAGTGATGGCACGCTCAGGGTGACAGCAGATGCCACAACTGACAGGTGATGGATCACTTAACAATTACACTGAGTCAGTAATAACAAGCAGCGGCAACAGTCCAAGAGGAATACACCAATATTCACCACAGCTATATCCACACATTTTTTCCACACCAGCAGTGCAGCCAATGACAGCTCATGCTGGATAAACCCAGTATTCAGGCATGCAGCAGCCAGCAGTGTATGCAGCATATTCTCAAACAGGCCAGCACTACGGATTGCCCACTAATGAAATCAAGACTGAAGGAGGACTACCGCAAGCGCAATCTGCACTACAGACTGGATGCCTTAGTTACAGCCCAGGATTTGTTGCACCCGAGCCTGGCCAGACGGCATATTCCTATCAGATGAAAGGTTCTAGTTTCACACCATCACCATTATGCAAGCAGCAATTCTGTTTCCAATTCGACAAGCTTCAACGGTTCTCAGCAGGATCACACTTCCTGCACAGCACGTGGCCAGAACCAGTATGTGCAGTCTTATCCAACTTCAACCTATGGCACATCCATGACCTCGAATGATGCTGTTGATGGTACCTCTTCAACGTCAACACCTTATCAGCTACAAGATGCCACCTGACAGCATCATCACAAACATCGGAAAGAAAGGGACTCCAAATCAGACAGCAAAGTGATTTGACCACTCCTTGGTTCCTGTGGCACAGGGACATTGATGGCGTTCATAACCAAGAAAGACATTTGACCATGATGATTGATGGTTTTTGGACTCACACAAATGATTTGGACTTATTGTTTAATCACTGTTCCCATGACTTGTATATACCTTAACCTATCTATCTGTTTTTTGTTCAATTTTCTTAAAGTGTACAGAAAATATGTAACATATAAAAAAGTGGGGATGTGGTGATGTGCATCAATGTAAATACATGTAGGCTAGCTAGACACTAGAGGGAGCACCAGAGACATCACACACACACACACACACTCAACCAATAGATCAGTTAGATAGGACACGATCAATGGACAATTACGATACACACAGAGGTGACACGACCACAGGAGGGCATTACACCAATCCATATATAAAGAACACCACACACATGATCTGCCTCTTTCCAGTGGAGACAGTCAGTGAGTAGAGACACAGGGTTGATTCAATATCACTCCCACCACGTGTATTGCAGCAACTGGTTAGTCAGTCTGGGTAGCTATAGTAGGATTAGCAGTAGTGTCGAACCCGAGTAATAGAAGTGTAAATAGTTTAATAAACGTGTTGAAGTTATCTCCACGTCTGAACCTTCCTTTGTCAAGTGCACCACAAGGAAGCCACTTATGTTACACCTAGAACATAACAAATCAACTAGTACTTGTAGAACCTAGGCTGTGCTGGCCACAAGGGCCTGGTCATGGAAAATATCATTACAATCTCACCAATTGACTTCCTACTTTGACAACTTGCTGTACTTCATCTAGTTCTTTATTTTATGATGACTTCCATAGATGTCAAAGAGCAATGGTGACAGTGGACAACCTTTTATCTCCTATGTCAGTGTGTACACCAGGCTCAGTTTCACCAAATACTGTCTTGATGTAGCAGTTTGTACCACATGCAGAGCTACAATCATTTATCTCTCCAGTCAACTCTGATCACCCCCAGCATGCTCAACATGTTTCCAGTTCACCCGGTCAAAAGATTTTTTTCATAATCCACAAAGCAGGTGTGCATTTCTTCTTTGTATTCTATATTTCTTTTGCTTAACATCGAGGGCCGAAGGGCCTGAACTGCGCTGTAATGTTCTATGTTCTATGTTAGCACTCACATCACTGCCAGAGCCTCTCTATTCCACACCCTTTCTGAAACCAAATTGGTCAGAGTTGTTGTGGACAGGACTGTATAATCAGTCCTACATTGCTTTTGCTGGAATCTTTAACATGGATGTATGTGTAATCAAAGTTATAGTGTGGTGTTCTTCATATTCCATGGTATTAGCCGTTTTCTCCATTGGGACCATTGGTGCTCCTGATCATTCTCCCTTGGTGTACATCTCCTTACACTCCTATTCTCCAAGTCGGTTTATCATTTCAGCAGGAATTCTTCACATTCACCTGCTTTTCCTGATTTCAGTTCTTTTATAGCTCTAAATATTTTGCACTCCAAAGATCTGGGGCGAAATTTTCCCGAAACGGCGTGATGCCCGCCGACTGGCGCCCAAAACGGCGCCAATCAGACGGGCATCGCGCCGCCCCAAAGGTGCGGAATGCTCCGCATCTTTGGGGGCCGAGCCCCAACATTGAGGGGCTAGGCCGACGCCGGAGGAATTTCCGCCCCGCCAGCTGGCGGAAACGGCCTTTGTTGCCCCGCCAGCTGGCGCGGAAATGACATCCCCGGGCGGTGCATGCGTGGGAGCGTCAGCGGCCGCTGACAGTTTCCCACGCATGCGCAGTGGAGGGAGTCTCGTCTGCCTCCGCCATGGTGGAGACCGTGGCGGAGGCAGAAGGGAAAAAGTGCCCCACGGCACAGGCCCGCCCGCGGATCGGTGGGCCCCGATTGCGGGCCAGGCCACCGTGTGGGCACCCCCCGGGGCCAGATCGCCCCGCGCCCCCCCCAGGACCCCGGAGCCCGCCCACGCCGCTTTGTCCCACCGTTCAAAAGGTGGTTTAATCCACGCCGGTGGGACAGGCAATTTATCGGCGGGACTTCGGCCCATCCGGGCTGGAGAATCGAGCGGGTGGCCCGCCAACTGGCGCGGCCCAATTCCCGCCCCCGCCGAATATCCGGTGCCGGAGACTTCGGCAACCGGCGGGGGCGGGATTCACGGCAGCCCCCGGCGATTCTCCAACCCGGCGGGGGGGTCGGAGAATGACGCCCCACATGTCTTTAAACACCCTGAGAAATGTTTCTGGAACAGGGAATAAACAGGGAGCAAATCACTGGCTGTCCCGGGAGCAGGAAAACGTAGCACACAAACAAAGTGTTGGGAGAAAACCGGAATCATGAGATAACAGTAACATTAATTAACGGGCAACTCATTTACTTAAACTCGGCCTATAGATTCTACAATAATCCCACCCTTGACAAAAAAAAATCTTGTGTGGATAAACTGGAGGTTCTTTTTGTTGGTTCATTGCAGTGACCTTCCATTCAACTGTTCATGGAGCTGCAGTTTGAAAAACAGAGAAAACAACAGCTTAGCCCAACCCAGTTCCCTGACTGAAGGATTCAGTACAGTGCCAAGGGAGAAGAAGAATTAGGGAATAATAGAATCCAAAATTAGATTTTTGAGATCTGCATTGTTGACATTCTAGTGATTTATTTTATTAAAGTGACAGAGAAATGTTACTTTTCTAGATCCCTAAACAGGCCATCTAATACAGAAAATACAGGTAGCTAATCTTTAGGCAGGGGCTGACTCATACTTTTAACCTAATCGGCATTGTGTAGAGAATAGCAAAAGACAGCATTAATGGAGAGAGCCTTTTCCCATTTACGCATATCCACAGCTCCATCTACAGGTTCTTCTTTTTGCAGGCTCAGTTTCTCACCCACAGTTGAATCTGTTTGGACATTGATTTAACTTCTCAAGAAATATTATGCTGGAGTCAGCAGCCAGCTTGCATCAGGAAAATGGTTAGAGTAGTTTTGCGGTTGGACTAACAGCCTAAAGATGGGAAGTTTAAATCACCCCCATCACAATTTGCAAAATTGTATTCAATAAATAATGGCAATTTGTTGACTGGTGACAAAAAAGCTACAAAAGAAATGCTCCAGCAAAAACCCGGTCTCATTCCGAGTTATGATTCTAAATGTTTACTACTGCGGTAAGAAGTGGCCTGAGAGACACAGTTCTCAATAAAACAATTAACCATGACCTTTTCAGAGCAATAGAAATAAAAGATTCAGATTTTTGCCAGAATTCATTATCAAGTGGTAATGGAAAAGTACTACCATTGGGTATTTCGAAAAAAATATAAAGGAAGGGTTTTACGGCGGGCAGGATTGGAAGCAGGAGCAGAAAATCCCGCATAAGGCCCAAAATGCAATTTACACCGGTGGAATTCCCCATTGCGATTGTTGCCACCCCACCCCCCTGCCAATGATGTGGTGAGAATCCCGATGTTCAATGTCGGGAAGCCCATTAGATCACATTAACATCTGATTATCAGGCCTCTGTGCCTGATAAATGCTCCCCCCCTTCCAATTACATTCACGTTGGTGTGGGCACATGATGTTGAAACATGACAGTTCTCCCACGGCATGCACCAGGCGAGCACAATCCACCAGAAGAGTTCAGGTGAATGCATCGCTCTGGGGCAAGAGAGTCACGCCCGGGCACTGCCCTGGCACGGCCCCAATATGGACTGGGCACGGCCCCCTGGCCGAGCCAGGGGACAGTGTCAGGAGGCAGTGCTCTGGGGCATTGCCAGGGGCCCAGTGCCTGGGCAATGCCTAGACTGGGGGGCATGTGGTCTATGGGGGGGGGGGGAGGTTGTTCTATGTTGGGGGGTCTTGCGTGGGGTAGTGTTCCATGATGGGGGGTGTTCCATTGGGGGAGTGCAGGTATTGGGTGGGATGTTCCGAGGGATCGTGGTTTGTGGGGGGAGGATGTTGCGGGGGGAGGGGGGGAGCTTGTTAAAGTAGGGGGTCGGGGTGGAGTTTGGGTGGTAGGAATGTTCTCTTTTAATTTTTTTGTACTAGGCATCCTTTAGAAACGCTGTCCTGATCTTTTAAAACTTAAGTTGCTAGTGGGGTGGACTCACCAGCGTCACATTGTCGGAGTGCCCCTTTGTTTATTTTGGCAATGAGCCAAACAATGCTGTGGAGAAAGATGCCCTTGGAGCCGATGGCTTTAATGTTGGGTTTCTTGCCCGTTGTGCCACCCTGCCAAAGAAATGGGCAAATGTCACCCAAAAAATCATGACACCACCATTTCTACCTCTCCATTACCTCACACCTACTTAATGCCGCAGGGAAGCACAGTAGCACAATGGTTAGCACAGTTGCTTCACAGCTCCAGGGTCCCAGGTTCGATTCCCAGCTTGGGTCACTGGCTGTGCAGAGTCTGCACCTTCTCCCCATGTCCAAAGATGTGCAGGCCATGCTCAATTGCCCTTAGTGTCCAAAAAGGTTAGGCGGGGTTACTGGGTTACGGGGATGTTGGATGTGTGGGCTTAAATGGGGTGCTCTTTCCAAGGGCCGGTGCAGAACTGATGGGCCGAATGGTCTCCTTCTGCACTGTAAATTCTATGATTCTATGCACCCATGCTATCAGGCCACTTTCTCAATGCCCTATTCAACCCCAAGCTAAGCTTCGAAATCCATAGTCTTTCGTTACAAAATGCCTACTTCCAACTCCATACATTGCCTATTTCCCCTCTTAACCCACCCTGCACCAAAACTTTTATTAATTCCTTTTTTAAAATTAATTGAATGTTGGCAGGGACAGCATTGATTTCCCATCCCTAATTGACCTTGAGAAGATTGTGATGAGCCACACTCTTGAACCACCCATTCATGATGTTATACAATGAGTGGCTTGCTATGTTATTTCAGAGGGAAATTAAGGGTCGCATATAGACCAGATTTGGTAAGGATGGCAGATTTCCTCCTCTAAGTGGCATTTGTGAACCAACTAGGCAGTAGTTTCATTGTCATCATTACTTCTACAAGCTTTTTATTTCAGATTTATTTAATGAATTCAATTTACATCTTCCAGCTGCT
This sequence comes from Scyliorhinus torazame, assembly GCF_047496885.1. Classification (NCBI taxonomy): domain Eukaryota; kingdom Metazoa; phylum Chordata; class Chondrichthyes; order Carcharhiniformes; family Scyliorhinidae; genus Scyliorhinus; species Scyliorhinus torazame. The sequence goes on from NC_092715.1 coordinate 79,740,207, forward strand.
GGGATTTGAAATAATGTCTGCAGCATTAGTCAGGCTGCTGGATTATGGGTCCAGTAACATGTCGGCTCTGTTACAGTAATCATCAAGTCCTTCAATTACCTCCATGTTTTAAAAATGAACCTGTATAAATTAATAGAAGTTGTAAAAAAGTTTGTTTCAATTTGGAGGGTTCTTATTTGTATATTTATGATAAAGAATGTGTTGAAACATTTTCCTTTGTGATGGAGCAATTGTTGTAACCCATATTCTTCCGCACACAGGAAATCTTTCTGAAAGAGATGCAGAGGTATTAGTGGATTTGTCTGCTTTTCATAAATATTAATGGAGCCAAAATGATTAGTAAAACTACCTTCTCAACAAATTTATTTCTCATTCAGCAATCAGTTCCAGTGCATCACTTGGCTCTGTTAAACTAGTAATAAGTATTGGCTAATGCATAGGTAATAGAAAAGAAACCAAAGTAATTTCGGAGATTACATACAATGAGGTCTCCTTGTGTGTCATAGTTGCAGGGATAGCACGAGTGTTTGTGTTGTATGCTTCACGGGGCATAATTAAGATGAATAAAATGGAACATGATACACAGAGCTACAACATGAGGGGCGAGATTCTCCGACCCCCCGCCGGGTCGGAGAATCGCTGGGGGCTGGCGTGAATCCCGCCCCTGCCGGTTGCTGAAGTCTCCAGGCACTCGAGATTCGGCGGGGGCGGGAATCGCGCCGCGCCGGTTGGCGGGCCCCCCCGCGCGATTCTCCGGCCCGGATGGGCCGAAGTCCCGCCGCTAAAATGCCTGTCCCGCCGGCGTAAATTAAACCACCTACCTTACCGGCGGGACAAGGCGGCGCGGGCGGGCCCCGGGGTCCTGGGGGGGGCGCGGGGCGATCTGGCCCCGGGGGGTGTCCGCACGGTGACCTGGCCCGCGATCGGGGCCCACCGATCCGCGGGCGGGCCTGTGCCGTGGGGGCACTCTTTCCCTTCCGCCTCCGCCACGGTCTCCACCATGGCGGAGGCAGGAGAGACTCTCTCCACTGCGCATGCGCGGGAATGCCGTCAGCGGCCGCTGACGCTCCCGCGCATGCGCCGCCCGGAGATGTCATTTCCGCGCCAGCTGGCGGGGCACCAAAGGCCTTTTCCGCCAGCTGGCGGGGCGGAAATGTGTCCGGCCCGACCTAGCCCCTCAAGGTTGGGGCTCGGCCCCCAAAGATGCGGAGCATTCCGCACCTTTGGGGCGGCGCGATGCCCGTCTGATTTGCGCCGTTTTGGGCGCCAGTCGGTGGACATCGCGCCGTTTCCGGAGAATTTCGCCCCAGATATGTATTTCCACCAAACAGGCATATTTGGTAAATGACAGCCAACAAAGGCAGAAATGTTTTACGGTCTAGTTTTTGAGTAACAATAATGCCATACTTGTGATGCCTGTGTTGCTTTTATAGTTCTACAACTTGTGTTTTCACTTTATTGCCTGGTTTTAATAAAGAAAATTAAAAGCACAAAATAGCTGCTGATATTCCATGCGAAAGCCTCTCATTTCTATGAAGACCCCACCAGGTGATGATCCTGTTAATCCCAAATCAGGATTACATGTTAATACCTCAGACCTGTTTTCTCCCAGATGTAATTTGTTACTCTGGCGAGCGACAGAATTGGGATGAAGTTTGTTTGCTTAATGACATAAACATAAAGAATCTTTTAAAATTTTCAAATTGATGATCATCTGCAGAATAGAAAGAGAAACAATGCTAATGTTTCTCATTAGAACGGAGAAGGATGAGGGGCGACTTGATAGAGGTTTATAAGATGATCAGGGGAATAGATAGAGTAGACAGTCAGAGACTTTTTCCCCGGGTGGAACAAACCATTACAAGGGGACATAAATTTAAGGTGAAAGGTGGAAGATATAGGAGGGATATCAGAGGTAGGTTCTTTACCCAGAGAGTAGTGGGGGCATGGAATGCACTGCCTGTGGAAGTAGTTGAGTTGGAAACATTAGGGACCTTCAAGCAGCTATTGGATAGGTACATGGATTACGGTAAAATGATATAGTGTAGATTTATTTGTTCTTAAGGGCAGTACGGTAGCATTGTGGATAGCACAATTGCTTCACAGCTCCAGGGTCCCAGGTTCGATTCCGGCTTGGGTCACTGTCTGTGCGGAGTCTGCACGTCCTCCCCGTGTCTGCGTGGCTTTCCTCCGGGTGCTCCGGTTTCCTCCCACAGTCCAAAGATGTGCAGGTTAGGTGAATTGGCCAATGGTAAATTGCCCTTAATGTCCAAAATTGCCCTTGGTGTTGGGTGGAGGTGTTGAGTTTGGGTAGGGTGCTCTTTCCAAGAGCCGGTGCAGACTCAAAGGGCCGAATGGCCTCCTTCTGCACTGTAAATTCAATGATAATCTATGATTAATCTAGGACAAAGGTTCGGCACAACATCGTGGGCCGAAGAGCCTGTTCTGTGCTGTATTTTCTATGTTCTATGTTCTATGTTCTAATGCTTCCACAGCAGTGAAACACATGGGGCGGGATTCTCCGAGCCTGCGCCGAGCCGGAGAATCCCCAGGGGGGGCCTCGCGAACCCCGCCACGCCGCCCCGGTGCGGCAATGCGATTCTCCAGAGAGCGGAGAATTGGCGCCATTGGCGCCGGAGCGGTCGGCACGGCGCTGGTCGGGGGCCGCTCTGCGCGCCCCCCCCCCCCGGCGATTCTCAACCCGGGGTGGGCTGAGCGGCTGTACAAAAAAACCCGAGTCCCGCCGGCGGCGTTCTAACCTGGTCTTAACCGGTGGGACCTCGGCGTGAATGGATATGGGGCGGCCTGGTGGGGAGGGAGGGGGGGTCTGACCCCAGGGGCGTACCAATCGGTAGGGTGGCCTCTCGGGCTGAGGGTCTCCTTTGTTCTGCCCCTGTAGCCCTACGCCATGTTGCTTCGGGGCCGGCGCGGAGAAGGGAGCCACTGCGCATGCGGAGCAATCGCGTCGGGCCCACTGCACATGCGCAAACCCACGGCACCCATCTGCCGCCGGGATCGGCAGCTGGAGTGGCGTGGGTCGCTCCAGTGCCGTGCTGGCCCCCTGTCAGAATTGCTGCTCCTGAGGCCATGTTGACACCATCGGGAAATGCGATGGTGTTTACGATGGCGTCAACACATACAAAATAGGAGCATTAGTTAGCAATTCGGCTCTTCGACCCTGCTCCGACATTCAATAAGATCATGGATGATCTGTTTGTGTTGAGTTCCACATTCCCCACCTACCCCTGATAACTTACTATTTTCTTGCGCACTAAGCATCTATCTACTTCTGCCTTAAAATTATTAAGTGACCCCGCCTCCACCTCCTTCTGAGGCAGAGAGTTCCAAAGTCTCTGAGGGACAAAAATTCTCAGATTCAGTAGATTCAGACATTTTCAACTATTGGACAAACAGTATTGACAACAACAATTTGTACATATATCGTACTTTTAATGTAACAAAAACACCACAAAGTGCTCCACAGGAGTGTTGCAGGGCAGAACTTGACACCAACCCAATAAGGAGATATTAAGGCACATGACAGAAAGTTTGGGCAAAGAGGTAGTGTTTAAGGAGTATGTTGAAGCAGGAAAGAGGCAGAGAATTTAGAGCCTTGGCAAATGAAGAAACAGACACTAATGGTGGGTGGCAGGGTGGCTCAGTGGTTAGCACTGCTGTTTCACAGCACCAGGGACCTGGGTTCAATTCTGACCTTGGGTGACTGTCTGTTTGGAGTTTGCATATTCTCCCCGTGTCTGCATGGATTTCCTCTGGGTGCTCTGTTTCCTCCGACAGTCCATAGATGTGCAGGTTAGGTGGATTGACCATGCAAAAACTGTCCCTTAGTGTCCAAAAGATGTGCAAATTAGGTGGGGGTACAGGGATATGGAGGGGAAGGGGGCCTGGGTAAGATGCTCTTTTGGAAGGTCGGTGCAGACTCGATGGGCCAAATGTAGGGATTCAATGATCTATGGTGGAACAAACAAAATTGGAGATTCTCAAGAGGCCAGAATTAAAGGAGTGCAGATGTGACAATAGTTTGTGCAGCTAAAACAATTTCAGAAATAGGGAGGGGCAAGACCACGGAGAAATTGGAAAACAATGATGAAAATTTTAAAATTCAGTCATTGCTTAACCAAAGCCAATGTAGGTCGGCAAACACAGGATTGACTGGTGAATGGGACCTGCTGCAAGGAAGGACACAGGCAGCAGAAGTTTGGATGACCTCAAGTGTATGGAGGGTGGTACTGGAGTGCACTGGTATAGCCAAGTTTAGAAGTAATGGATGAAGGTTTCAACAGTAGACACACGCTCAACACAAGATCAAACAGTAAACCAAGACTGAGAACAGTCTGGTTCAGCCTCTGATCATTGCCAGGGAGAAGGATTGAAGACAATGGGGGGGGGGATTTTCCGGTCGTTCTCACCTGCGGGATCATCTGGTCCTGCAATGGCGAATCCCCTGGCAACATTTGGATATGCCACTGCATTAAGTATGGTTGTTGATCACCACCTTAACACCTCAGAATCTTTAACCCTCCTCCCAGTGGCATGGCACTTCTCCCCGGGACACAGTTGTTCTCACTGGCCCTCAATGCCAGCCAGATGATTAGACCCTCTCAGTGCGAATATTTCATTCACAGTGATAGGACTCAGGTATGATTCAGTGAACCCTAGACTCTCACCCCTAATCCACTCCCGAGAGCAGAGGGAGAAAGGAATGTAGGCTGCATATTACTCAGACATCAACCGGGTAGTCAGCATTCTGGTAGCAGGTAGACAATAGTAAGATATAAGCAGTAGATGAAGAGCACCACAGACCATTCCTCACTGTGAGTTGTCATCATCCTCCTGCATTGACTGGGAAGTAGGCACTCAAGGACTCCCCAGCCCCAGTACCCTGATGTTCGGCATCTCGGTTAACTTAATTCCCTGATTGCAGATGGCCCAAGATGTCCTGGGGGGTCACGCCTTCAGACAGCGAGCTAGTCCTCCTCCGTGAAGTAGGAGGTGATAAAAGTGTCTCTAGCCCTCCTGCCCATGCACACCCGTGCCCCCGCCTACCCATCATTCTCTGGATCCTCTTCCTTGATGCCCTCCTCCTCATCTGAGGACACATGCTGTCCCTCGAGGTCATGCACGGGAAGCTCATAGCCCCGCTGCAGAGCCACGTTGTGGAGGGCACAACAGACTACGACAATCCGGGAGTTCCTCTGGGGGCTGTATTGTAAGGCCCCATCGGACCTGTTAAGGCAGCGGAGACGCATCTTCAACAGGCCGATGCATTGCTCGATGACAGTTCGTTTTGCACTGTGAGTCTCATTGTACCAGGCCACCACTGCGGTCTGTGTCCTCCGCACTGGCATCATCAGCCATGACCTGAGGGGATATCCCTTCTCCTCAAGGAGCCATCTCTAAAGCGTGGGGTGTTCCTCGAAGATTCCAGGAATCTGCGACTGTCTGAGGATGTAGCTGTCGTGCACGCTCCTTGGCATGAAACGCATCTGGTGGTCACACATGAGCTGGACATTGGACAGCAACACCTTCTGGTTGATGCAGAAGACTCATGGTTCCACGGGGTGTGGAGAGTTACATGGGCACAGTCAATTGCCCCTTGGAGGATGATGATCATCAGCTATGTGCCCAAAGCCCATAGCCATCTTGTCCTTGTTAGGAAAAAGTTAATTTTACCGCATTACTTAAGTTGGAATTGAGGTTTTAATTGTTTAATAGACTACATTTATTGCTTAATAGACTGCACATATAAAGGGGATACTGATGGTACTGTTACGTTGTGGAGAAGTGTTTACTAAACACAATAAACTTGGAGTCGAAGAAGTCGAGACCTGCTTTCTAGATCTTATTATAGAGTTACCATTGTAGCGTAACAGTCCTGCCCAGCCTTGTCCAAATCAAAATGTAGGTAGTCCGGAGCCCGAGCATACAGTATATCCATCTCCTCATGAATGCACTTATGGGAGGATGCCTGTGATATTCCATGGAGCTCTGGAAGCATCCAATTGTGTAGAGGTTTAGGGCTTCTCAGACACTACGTGGCACCAATCCGCAAGTATGTGGATCAGGTGTCGCACTGTCTCTCTCACAACGGCACATTTTGTCCGACAGCTCCATGAAGAACACGCGAGTCTTGGAGACCCTTGGTCTCCTTCGGTGCCTTCATGCCCCCTGCATAGTAGGTACAGCCTGTGAGCCTGCCCTGTGACCCCCTGGCCTTGTTCTGCTGAGTCTTCCGTCAGTGCTGTTGCATGTTTCTCCTGGTGTCTATGCTCCTCCAGCACAATTATTTGTAAGATGGCTAGCTCTACTGGCTTCATTCGATATCGATTGGATTCCTGTAAGGAATGAGAAAAAGAGCTGCTGACCATAATAACCTCTCCTGACTCGCTGGCCTTCCGAACCTGGAAGCAGCCAGTCCCAGACCTTAGACGGCAGCGACCGCTCACTCACAGCTCAGAAACCCTCCAACTCCAGAAGAGGACTGGTCGGCCTCTGCCCTCACCCACTTTGACTCGCCTCCCATATGGTTCTCCCCTCCCTTAGGCTCACTGCCACTGGGGATTCTGATAGGAGGGTTATATGATCGCTCATCCCAAATGGCCAGGGTCCACTGGATGGTTATGGTCACCTTGGGGGCTAATGGACCCTGACCGTGAGGAATTGGGGTCCTGGCAGAGAAGCAACCCCATTGCCTCTTGATCCCATTCCACCCAGCTTTGAGCCCTGAAAACTGAAGATTCATCCCATTCCTTGACTTTGAAACTTTGGAGTGCTGGCATTGTTAAGGTTTAACTCTTGATGGCCAATTAGTGAAGAACTGTCTCCTTATATCTGTCCAAAATGGTTTACCCTGAATCCTCAGACTGTGACCCCTGGTGCGTCATTCTCCGACCCCCAGCGGGTCAGAGAATGGCCGTTGGCCGCCGTGAATCCCGCCCCCGCCGGTTGCCGAAGTCTCCGAAGGGAGAAAAGTCGGCGTGGCGTTAATGGCGCCGCTGACGTCAGAGAATGGCACGGGTCTGCGCAAGGCAGCCGATTTTCGGCCTGCCGATATTCTCCCTTCCGGATGGGCCGAAGTCCCGTCGACATGATGACCGTTCACGTCGACGTAAATCAAACCTCCTTTTCATCGGCGTGAACCTGTGCTCCAGGTGGAGGTGAGTGACGGCCTGGGGGGTTGGCCGCTGGGCAGGCGATGGCGTGGCCGCAGTCTGAATGTGTGAGGAGAGGTGTGTCTCGGGTTGTGTGTGTGTATGTGCGACGGGGGGGGGGGGTTAGAGTGGGATGGGCTCCGGGGGAGTGCCGGGAGGGGAGTCCGTGCCGGGGAGGGGGATGGGGGGTCCGTGCCGGGGAGGGAGATGGGGGGGTCCGTGCCGGGGAGGAGGATGGGGGGGGTCCGTGCCGGGGAGGAAGTTGGGGTCCGTGCCGGGGAGGGGGTTGGGGGGTCCGTGCCGGGGAGGGGGATGGGGGGGACCATGCTGGGGAGGAGGATGGGGGGGGGGGTCTGTGCCGGGGAGGAGGTTGGGGTCCGTGCCGGGGAGGGGGATGGGGGGTCCGTGCCGGGGAGGGGGATGGGGGGTCCGTGCCAGGGAGGGGGATGGGGGGTCCGTGCCGGGGAGGAGGATGGGGGGGGGGGGTCCGTGCCGGGGAGGAGGTTGGGGTCCGTGCCGGGGAGGGGGGTGGGGGGTCCGTGCCGTGGAGGAGGATGGGGGGGGCATGCCGGGGAGGAGGTTGGGGTCCGTGCCGGGGAGGGGGTTGGGGGGGTCCATGCCGGGAGGGGGATGGGGGGTCCGTGCCGGGGAGGGGGATGGGGGGGTCCGTGCCGGGGAGGAGGATGGGGGGGTCTGTGCCGGGGAGGGGGATGGGGGGGGGTCCGTGCCGGGGAGGGGGATGGGGGGGGTCCATGCCGGGGAGGGGGATGGGGGGTCCGTGCCGGGGAGGGGGATGGGGGGGGGGTCCGTGCCGGGGTGGGGGATGGGCGGGTCCGTGCTGGGGAGGGGGATGGGGGTGTCCGTGCCGGGGAGGGGGATGGGGGGGGCCATGCCGGGGAGGAGGTTGGGGTCCGTGCCGGGGAGGGGGATGGGGGGGTCCATGCCGGGGAGGGGGATGGGGGGTCCGTGCCGGGGAGGGGGATGGGGGGGGGTCCGTGCCGGGGAGGGTGATGGGGGGGTCCGTGCCGGGGAGGGGGATGGGGGGGTCCGTGCCGGGGAGGGGGATGGGGGGGTCCGTGCCGGGGAGGGGGTTGGGGGGGGGGTCCATGCCGGGGAGGTGGATGGGGGGTCCGTGCCGGGGAGGGGGATGGGGGGGGGTTCCGTGCCGGGGAGGGGGATGGGGGGGTCCGTGCTGGGGAGAGGGATGGGGGGTCCGTGCCGGGGAGGGGGATGGGGGAGGGTCCGTGCCGGGGAGGGGGATGGGGGGGTCCGTGCCGGGGAGGGGGGGTGCGAGGGCAAGTGAGTTGGTCCACCTGGTCAGGTGCCAGCCTCCAACAGTTGGACCCATGCGGTCCATGCCACCTGGCTGGGGGGAAGGAGGGGATATGGGCAATGATGACATGTCGTCGTACCCCCACCCCCCCACCAGGCCGTCATGTTTTCCGATCATCCAGCGATGTTGGCCGCCGTGGTGGCAGTCGCTAATGTCCATGTTGCCCTGGATGAGGAGGAGGAGGAGGAGCGTGCCAGAGAGGCGGCGCAGGCTGCCGCAGAGGGGCAGGTGGCAGCCGCCCAGGCTGGAGGGACACCTGACCGACAGGACGGGGAGGGGGAGGAGGACGTCGCGGCGCCACGGCAACGGTGCACCCGAGCAGTGTGTACCGGCCCCGGCAGTCATACCAGGACCTCACGGACCGGGAATGCAGGAGGAGACTCCGGATGAGCCGGGAAACCGGGTCACACATCTGCCACCTGCTGGCACACCTGTCACCGCGTGGCACTGGCGGGGGACACCCTCTCCCCGTGTCCGTCAAGGTTACGGTGGCACTGAACTTTTATGCAACGGGGTCATTCCAGGCACCGAGTGGGGACCTGTCCGGCATATCGCAGACATCTGTGCACCGGTGCATCCGGGCAGTGACAGACGCCCTATATGCCATGGCGCACCGCTACATCCGCTTCCCTGTGGACTGGGCCAGCCAAGATGCCCGGGCCGTGGGCTTCTCTGCCGTTGCCGGGTTCCCCATGGTCCAGGGCACGATTGATGGGATGCACGTCGCCGTGCGGCCACCTGCAGATAACAGGGCCGTGTTCACCAATAGGAAGGGGACCTATTCGATGAACGTACAGGTGGTCTGCGACCACCGCATGATGATCCTGCAAGTCTGCGCCCGTTACCCAGGCAGTGTACACGACTCATACGTGTTGTCGCGGTCATCCATCCCCAGCATGTACGAGGGACGCCATCCTCGGCTGAGGGGCTGGTTGCTGGGCGACAAGGGCTACCCATTGCGATCGTGGCTGATGACGCCTATACGGAGGCCACGCAATGAGGCGGAGAACCGCTACAATGATGCCCATGTAGCGACAAGGGGAGTGATAGAGAGGTGCTTTGGCATGCTGAAGATGCGTTTCAGGTGCCTGGACCTCTCTGGGGGCGCCCTCCAGTATGGGTCAGATAGGGTCGGCCGCATCATTGTGGTGTGCTGCGTCCTGCACAACATAGCCCAGCAGAGGGGCTATGTGCCGCAGGCAGAGGAGGGCGGAGTGGAGGAGCAGCAGGAAGAGGCCTAGTCCTCCCCAGATGAGGGGGCAATGGTCAGGGCAGACGGGGTAGACACAGGCGGGTGGCTGTCCACCGTTACCGGCTTGCCCAGCGGGCACGGGACAGACTGACAGCCGCCCGCTTCACTGACTAGATGGGCGTGGGAATAGGGTAGTATGGCCACAGACCGCACACCATGGCAACAGCCGACCACCCACACCCCCCACCCATCCACCCACCCAGCACCCTCACCCCCCTCCCCAACCCCACCCACTCCACCCGCATGCACACCACCCCCCCGATCCACCTGCGGCACAACGGGCCGGGCTCACACAGTTGCGGGTGGACGCGTGTCTATTGCAGGCCATGGAGGATGATGACAACCCGCCCTGCGGTGAGCTCCTGGCTCCACATCGTTGGACTATGTCTGACCCATGACCACAGTACAACCATCCACCCGGACCATCCCTGCATGCGGCTGTGACACTGCAGCGCACGGTCCCGTCCTCTGCCCGGGGATGATGATGGCGGCCCAGGGGGAATGGGGCAGACTCACCTGGGGCTGAGGTAAGACCACCCCTCACACACACACTTGCGCTCAACGTACATGACACCCCCGCACGCTTTGGACAGAGCACAAAGGCAGCTTCTGTAGGTGTAACATTGACTTTAATAACCAAAGGAGTTCATGCACGTGCCCTAGCCCCAAAAACTCATCTGTGCCCTGCACCCGTGCCAACTTACTCAGTGTCTAATTGTTTGGCCTTACGGGCCCTTTGACTACGTCTACGTGGTTCCCCAGACGGTACAGCAGAACTGGAGGTGGACTCCTGTGATTCCTGCCCTCTGACACTGGATCCCTTTGGCGGCCGTTTCCTGGGGCGTCCTGGCCTAGATGGGCCAGGCTGCGGCCCGGGCGACTGGGATGGCGAGCTGCCAGCCTGTGCTGCCTGTTGCCCACCCGATGCACCTGGGACGGAAGGGGGGGAGTCCGAGGTGTCGCGGTGTTCCGGGACCTCCCCTACAGGGGGACCCGGGACGGACCACACCACCTCCTCCTCCCTCGGGGTGCCCAGGGGGTTGGCAAACCCTGTCTGTGACAGTGCGACGCCGGCTCGCACATGGCCACTGGTGCCGATGCCCTCAGCGATGGCCTGCAGAGACTGGGCCATGGCCTGCTGAGACTGGGCCATGGCCTGCTGAGACTGGGCTATGGTGTTGAGCGCCTCTGCCATCTGGCGCTGGCACTGGCTCATGGCCTCCTGTGAGAGGGCAGCCATGTCCTGGGCCACAGACGCCGCCTGCACGGAAAGCCCCAGGCCTCGCAAACCGTTCCCCATGTCTGACACCGTCGCACCCATTGCCTCCACCGCGGACGCCACCCGTGCGGTGTCGGCCTGGGTGGCATGCATGACCGGCACCACTTCCAGCTCCTGGACGCGGGTGGACTCCTCCACTTGCGACTGCAGCCGCCGCAAGCTGGCCGTCACCCTCTTCGCTCGTCTCCGGGTCGGTGGTTGCATCGGATCTATGTGTGGGTGTGGTAACTCCAGGAACCCGGGATCCATCTGGGCGGCAGATGTTCGCTTGGGCTGGGCTGCCCTCCGACCGCCCAGCCCCTCTGCTGCTCCTACCTCCACCTGCTGTACCGGGACGGCTGTGTTGTGCGCACCAGTGAGTGTACCAGACGCCTCATCACTAAAGTGCCCAACCGAGGTGAGTGTTTCTGCGATGGTGGAGCATGTTGGTGACAGCAGTGGCGTTGTGTCGTGCTCTTCGTCCCACTCTGAGTCCATGGCACTTTGGGGTGGGGGTTCGTCTCTACCCATCCACTCTGAGTCACTGTCCGGTATTTTGTCTTCCTGGGTAGTGCTGTCCCGGGTAGGGGTATCCTGGGCAGTGCTGTCCCGGGTAGTGGTGTCCTGGGTAGTGGTGTCCTGGGTAGTGGTGTCCTGGGTAGTGGTGTCCTGGCTCGGATGTGACGGGTGCCTGTGGCTGCCCCCCTCGTCGCTGGGTGGTCGCTCCCGCACGTGACGGGGGTGTCGTCTCCCTGTTGCTCCAGGTCTCTCCGTCTCCCGTGGTGTGCGAGGGGCATCCTGCGGGCGTCGCATGCTGGAGGGTCCGGGTCTCTCTGTCTCCCGTGGCCTCCGAGGGGCATCCTGCGGGCGGTCTGCATCTGCGGGGATGGGTGCCTGGACGTTTGGTCCTGCGATACACAATGAAGCATGCATGGTTAGACACGCAGGCAGTGATCAGGTGATATGGGGAGGGGGGTATGGGGGAGGGGGGATATGGGGACGGGCTGTCGGTGGTTCACTTGCTAGTACGCCCCCGACCTCTGCATCAGCAACCTCCCGGTCGTCAGGTCCGCCAGCCAGTTCCAGGGCCCTTTCCTCGTGTTCGGACAGTGGCCTCTCATCAGCGGGGCCTCCTCCAGTCCTCACATGCTCCCTATTGTTGTGTGCGCGCTTCTCCTGTGGAGGGGGGCGGTGGGTGGGGGTGGTGGCAGGGGTAAAAGGCAACACTATTAGGCAGGTATATGAATGCACGCCATTGGTTGCGCGTGCATTGCAGAGGTTAAGGTTAGGGCTGGATTCACTTGGGGATATGGGGGATCTTGGGGAGGGGGGGATATGGGGGAAGGGGGATATGGGGGAGGGGGGATATGGGGGAGGGGGTGATATGGGGGATATGGGGGAGGGGGGCTATGGGGAGGGGGGATATGGGGGAGGGGGGATATGGTGGAGGGGGGATATGGGGGAGGGGGATATGGGGGAGGGGGGACATGGGGAGGGGGGATATGGGGAGGGGGATATGGGGGATATGGGGGAGGGGGGTATGGGGGAGGGGGGATATGGGGGAGGGGGGATAGGGGGTAGGGGGATAGGGGGGGTATGGGGAGGGGGATATGGGGAGGGGGGATATGGGGGAGGGGGGATATGGGGGAGGGGGGATATGGGGGAGAGGGGATATGGGGGAGAGGGGATATGGGGGAGGGGGGATATGGGGGTGGGGGGATATGGGGGGGATATGGGGGAGGGGGGATATGGGGGAGGGGGGGATATGGGGGATATGGGGGAGGGGGGGATATGGGGAGGGGGGATATGGGGGAGGGGGGATATGGGGGAGGGGGAATATGCGGGATATGGGGGAGGGGGGATATGGGGGAGGGGGAATATGGGGGAGGGGGGATAATGGGGGAGGGGGGATATGGGGAGGCTCACCCTGCCTGCTCTGATGAGGTCGTTCACCTTCTTGTGGCACTGGGTGCCTGTCCGTGGTGTCAGGGCCACAGCGGTGACGGCCTCTGCCATTTCTCTCCACAGACGCCGGCTGTGGCGTGGGGCAACTCTGCGGCCGTGCCCGGGATACAGGGCCTCCCTCCTCTGCTCCACTGCGTCTTTCGGGCCGGAGACTTTCGACCCATTTTTCCGACGTGACGCAAGTCGGATTTGCGCCGTTTTTGCGCCGATCAGCGGACTTTGCGCCGATAACGGAGAATTTCTCCCCTGGTTCTGGACACACCCATCATTGGTAACATCTTCCCTGCATCTACCCTGTCTAGTCCCGTTAAAATTTTATAAGTCTCTGAGATCCCTCCTCATTCTTCTGAACTCCAGCGAGAACAATGCCAACCTAGTCAATCACTTCTCATATGACAGTCCCACCATCCCTGGAATCAGTCTGGTAAACCTTTGCTGCACTCCCTCGAGAGCAAGAACATCCTTTCTCAGAGAATGAGACCAAAACTGCACACAATACCCCAGGTGTGTCCTCACCAAGGCCCTATCTAATTGCAGCAACACATCCCTGCTTCTATACGCGAAACCTCTCGCAATGAAGACCAACATACCATTAGCCTTCTTTACCGCCTGCTGCACCTGCATGCTTACCTTCAGCGACTTGTGCACAAGGATACCCAGGTCCCGCTGCACATTCCCCTCTCCCAATTTACAACCATTATGGTAGTAATCTGCCTTCCTGTTTTTGCTTCCAAAGTGAATAACCTCACACTTATCCAAATTAAACTGCATCTGCCATTAATATGCTCACTCGTCCAACCTATCCAAATCATGCTGTACGATCCCTGCATCTTCGTCACAGTTCACCCTCGCACCCAACTTTGTCTGCAAACTTTGAGATATTACATTTTGTTCCCTCATCCAAATCATTAATATATATTGTGAATAGCTGCGGTCCCAGCAACGATTCCTGTGGTACCCCACTAGTTACTGCCTGCCAATTTGAAAAGGACCCATTAATCCCGACTCTTTGTTTCCTCTCGGCCAACCAGTTTTCTATCCACCTCAATACATTTCCCCCAATCCCATGCGCTTTAATTTTGCATAATAATCTCTTATGCGGACTTTGTCCAATGCCTTCTGAAAGTCCAAACATACCACATTGACTGGCTCTCCCTTGTCTACTGTACTGGTTACATCTTCAAAGAATTCCAACAGATTTGGATATTCGGCGGGGGTGGGAATCGCGCCGCGCCGGTTGGCGGGCCCCCCCCCCCCCGGCGATTCTCCGGCCCGCGATGGGCCGAAGTCCCGCTGCTGGAATGCCTGTCCCGCCGGCGAGAATCAAACCACCTCTCTTACTGGCGGGACAAGATGGCGCGGGCGGGCTCCAGGGTCCTGGGGGCACGCGGGGTGATCTGGCCCCGGGGGGTGCCCCCACAGTGGCCTGGCCCGCGATCGGGGCCCACCGATCCGCGGGCGGGCCTGTGCCGTGGGGGCACTCTTTTCCTTCCGCCTTCGCCATGGTCTCCACTATGGCGGAGGCGGAAGAGACCCCCTCCACTGCGCATGCGCGGGGATGCCGTGAGCGGCCGCTGACACTTCCGCGCATGCGCCGCACGGCAAAGTCATTTCCGCGCCAGCTGGCGGTGTGGCAATCAGTCCGGCGCGGGCCTATCCCCTCAAGGTGAGGGCTCGGCCCCTCAAGATGCGGAGAATTCCGCACCTTTGGGGCGGCGCGATGCCGGACTGATTCGCGCCGTTTTTGGCGCCGGTCGGCAGACATCGCGCCGATTGCGGAGAATCCCGCCCAGTATGTCAGAACAAGTCAGTGAGTCCAATACGAAAAGGTTCATAAATTAAGTCTCTCAGGTGGGCGACGAATTCGGGTTGACCGTCAGGGTGGCACAGCACTCGTTGTCCGGATCAATGCTGTGCACTGACAGCGGCTGGTGCTTTCAACTCGGGGACAGCTTGTTCTTGTTGATGACAGCAACGCGGAAGGGCTCCCTATCCTCAGTGTCACTGGTCTGTGTGATGTCGGGATCGGACTCGGTGAATGTGGGTTGAATTGCCCGAACGTTTCTGCGAGGCTGGTTAAACGGGTACGAGTTGGCAGGCTGAGCTGCTCGACAGCAGGCAGCATAGTGGCTCAACCTGCCACAGCATAGGCATTGTCGCGCTTTGGCAGGACATTGCCGCTTTAAATGGGCGGAGCCACAGTTACCGCACGTCATGACGTCAGTGCGTTTGTTGCGCCACTGCGCATGTGCGGTGCGGTCTTGCGTAGGCCTGAGCATCACGTTCCTCTGCGTCAGCGTCCCCTCTTTTGGCGCGTACAAGTGTGGGAGGCCTCGGAAAGCGCTCGAAATGGCTGGCCTCCTCCAGGCTGCGGCCCAGGAGGTACTCGATCGTCTGGACCCGCGCCGTGCCGTTTTGGCCGCCTGGATGTGTGAGTACCGGCTGGTGGCGTTCTCATGCAGGACACAGGTCTCGACGGCAGTCGCCAGGGTGTGTTGCTTGACCCGAAGGATCTGCTGGCGCAGGGTGTCCGACATGACTCCGAAAACTATCTGGTCGCGTATCATGGAGTCAGAGGTGGCCCCATAGCTTCAGGACTGCGCGAGGATGCGGAGGTGTGTTAAATAAGACTGGAAAGGTTCGTCCTTACCCTGCAGGCGCTGCTGGAACAGGTACCTTTCGAAGCTCCCGTTTACTTCAACGCTGAAGTGTTCGTTGAACTTCAGAAACACCGTCTTATATTTGGTTTTGTCCTCGCCGTCCGCAAATGTAAGGGAGTTAAAGATGTGGATGGCGTGTTGCCCCGCCGTGGAGAGAAGAAGGGCAATCTTCCTGGTGTCCGATGCATTCTCCCTGTCTGTGGCCTCGAGGAAGAGCTGGAAGCGCTGCTTGAACAGTTTCCAATTGACCCCGAGACTGCCAGCGACTCGGAGCGGCAGCGGCGGGTCGATGCTCTCCATGGTGCAGGACGGCGGACCGCCGATACGTTGCAGGTAGGTCTCACAGGCGCTGGTTTGCGTCAACTTCTGGTATCATGTCGTGTTGGGTGTTCTGATGTACAAACGATCCAATACGGCTGGAGATGGTGTCACTCAATTTTATTAACTACTCATTTGTAACAGCACACTGCTAACTTGGGTACGTGCATTACCAGCTAATCTGTGGACCCTGTCCTATCACTATCTGGGTGAGGCACTCAGCACATGGTGAATGTCTGAGTGGCAGGCTCTGAGCTCGGTGTTCTGAGCTGGCTGCTGCTGGAATGAGCGGGAACTGTAGTGTCCCCTGTTTTTATAGTGCCTGTGCTCTCACTGGTGATTGGCTGTGATGTTGTGTGTGTGTTGGTTGGTCCTACTGCATGTCCATCAGAGTGTGTGTGATTGCACCATGATACGCTGATCTAAATATCATGACACCCCCAACCCACCCCCACCCCTGCCCTGCACACTCCTCCTCCGCCCCTGGAATTGGCCAGCGGGTTCTGTTCCTTTGGACTCCAATGTGCTCAGTGGCGACAGTGCTGCTCACCTCCTTCCTCCCTCTTGGAGATCTTGGCACCTGGTTCCCATTTTAAAAAAGGTGTAGTAATTCAAGCTGGCATGACGTCCTGCATGGAAGATTTGATGAGGGCTGAAGATGCCATGCTAATGGATTCGAATTAATGTTAATCAGATCCCCACCCTTCCTGGGTGAGAAACTGATTGCGTCATCGGAGAGGATCCGGAATGATCGCGTTCTGAAATCTTGCCGGTGTAAATCCTGTTTTTGGCCTTTTGCGATATTTAGCGCCTATTCCGGAATTTGTGCTCTCAGCTAATGGGCCCACTAAATTGTGCTCTGTGTTTTTGAATGATGTCATCAAGGGGAAGCTTGTAGATGCAAAACAGGAGAGGGCCAAGGATAGATCGTTGGGGATACCAGAGGTCAAAGTGCAGGTGTGGGATGAGGAGCCATTCTCGGTGATTATTTGGCTATGGTTAGATAATGTATTGGTTACAAGAAGAATGGAACTAGGTGAGTGAAGTTCCACCCTTTTGAATGAGACTGGTGTGTTCAACCTTTCAAATGATAAGGTGGATTGTTTATCTTTGTCAGTCTTATAGGATGCCATTTGTGACTTTTATAAGAGCTGTTTGGGCACTATGGCAGCGGTGTAAAGCTGATTTTAAAGATTCAAACATGAAGTTACAGGAAAGATGGGTGTGGTACTGAAGTAGTATAAATAATGCCACAGTAATTGTTGATGTTGTGACAATTTTGAAATGTACTGCCCAAAAAATCAAAGTCTGGGGAGGAGAGAAATGCAGCACAATTTGGATGTTAAGACTTTAATTTTGAATGGAACCTGCATCCGTTGGTCCCCACATTAAAAAAATTCTTGCTGAAAAGTGTGCACACTCTGGGTCATGCTTTGATCTACTCCTGCGGGATCACTTAGGATGCTAGGGTGTTCCTGTCGTAATTCAGGAATTCCAAGCCATTTTCCTACTTGATAGGCCCAATGGAACTCAACAGTACTGAAGGTCTCACCATAAAGAGAATATGTTGCTCAGACATTCCATGAATAGATATGGGCGCCATTGTGGCACAGTGATTAGCACTGTTGCCTTACAGTGTCAGGGACCCAGGTTCAATTCCAGCCTTGGGTGACTGTCTGTGTGGAGTTTGCATGTTCTCCCCATGTCTGTGTTTCCTCCAGGTGCTCCA
Source organism: Scyliorhinus torazame (assembly GCF_047496885.1). NCBI lineage: Eukaryota > Metazoa > Chordata > Chondrichthyes > Carcharhiniformes > Scyliorhinidae > Scyliorhinus > Scyliorhinus torazame. The sequence continues at coordinate 79,757,891 of NC_092715.1, forward strand.
GTTTCCCCCCCACAGTCCAAAGATGTGAAGGTTAGATGGGATTACAGGAATTGGCTGCAGGAGTGGGTCTGGGTGGTGTGCTCTTTCAGAGGGTCAGTGCAGACTTAATGGGCCAATGGCCTCTGTCTGCACTGTAGGGATTCTATGGATAACGATTTTGAAAAACCTCTGATTTTGATGTGTTCTTCTGGTCACTTTATTTTTTCATAGAATTTACAGTGCAGAAGGAGGCCATTCGGCCCATCGAGTCTGCACCGGCTCTTGGAAAGAGCACCCTACCCAAGGTCAACACCTTCACCCTATCCCCATAACCCAGTAACCCCACCCAACACTAAGGTCAATTTTGGACACTAAGGGCAAGTTATTATGGCCAATCCACCTAACCTGCACATCTTTGGACTGTGGGAGGAAACCGGAGCACCCGGAGGAAACCCACGCACACACGGGGAGGATGTGCAGACTCCGCACAGACAGTGACCCAAGCCGGAATCGAACCTGGGACCCTGGAGCTGTGAAGCAATTGTGCTATCCACAATGCTACCGTGCTGCCCCATTAAGTAATGATGGGCATAATATCAAGATTTGCCAATTCTTTGGATTTCTGAAAGCTTCTGTTTGGCTGTTAACAAGCGTTAAAGGTCAGTTAGGCACAGCAGGAGGTACTTATGGTTTTAATTCTTAGGATAGTGGATTCAAGCCTGATTTCAGCACTCAGGTGTGTAATTTAGGCTGTCACTTCACTGCAGCTTTGTCAGATGTACCATCTTTCTGATGAGATAATCCATTGAGATGCTTTCTATCTGTACTTTCAGATGCAAAAGAGCCAATGTTCCTATTCAAAGTAAAGCAGTGTATTTTCCTGGTATATCACAGCCAATATTTGGCCATCAATATTGATCAGAGATAAACTGATCATTTTATTTCTTTCAAAACGAATACTACTGATGCAGAAAACCTGAAATACCAACAGAAAGTACTGGAAATACTCGGCAGCTCAGATTAACTTCTGTGGAGAGAAACAGTTTAAATGAAACAGAGTAAACAGTTCAGATGAAATGTCATAAACCTGAAACATTGGGGGCAGCAAGTTTTACAACCCCGTCACGGCAGGGGTTGGGGGGGGGGAATGGAAAATGTGACGAGTTGCTCATTGGCAGGTCGGAAAATCCCGCATGCCATGATATTTAGATCAGCATATCATGGTGCAATCACACACACACTGATGGACATGCAGTAGGACCAACCAACACACACACAACATCGCAGCCAATCACCAGTGAGAGCACACGCACTATAAAAACAGGGGACAGTACAGTTCCCGCTCATTCCAGCAGCAGCCAGCTCAGAGCACCGAGCTCAGAGCCTGCCACTCAGACATTCACCATGTGCTGAGTGCCTCACCCAGATAGTAATAGGACAGGGTCCACAGGTTAGCTGGTAATGCACGTACCCAAATTAGCAGTGTGCTGTTACAGTTGAGTAGTTAATAAAATTGAGTTACACCATCTCCAGCCGTGTTGGATCGTTTGTACATCAGAACACCCAACACGACACCGCAGATGAGAGGGGGATTGTGAAATCCCGCCCATTCATTCTGTTTCTCTCTCCACAGATACTGTCTGACCTGCTGAGTATTTCCAGCATTTTCTGGTTTCTTTTAATCTACATTACTGATTTCAGCTCCTTGCAGTGTGCACTTTGACTGTTGCATTTACTATGTGATTAACAGTGATTGCATTTAAAATAAAGTAATTGGATATAAAATGCGTCCCAATGTCCTAAAGGTATGAAAGCTGTTTTAATTCATGTTGTTTCTTTCTTAGTGTGAATGCTGAAGTGTGCTCCTTTCCCTGATGTGATTAGCTTTCCAGTGTAAAGATGGAGGTAGAGGGCTGAATTTTCACTCCTGGGTCAGAAACGCAGTCAGGAAAATTACCCACTCCACAAATCTGACTTGGGAGAAAGTGTCCTGGATGTTCACATTTTCATCCCAGGAGGACTGCTGTTGACTAGAGTCCAGCCCGTTGCCCCTGGAATGGGTTTGGAGGCAGGCACATGGGCTGCTGGTGCTGTGAAAGGCTCATTTTCCATGGTCTGGGACTTGTAAAGAAAAATTATAAAACAAAAACAGCCCTCTATCCCTCACCCCTCACACCCCATCATCTGTCGGATACTCCCCACGCCCACCCCTGCATTCTCCCCATGCCCCATCCATGTTAACCAATGCCACCTTATGCTCCCATACGTCTCCATGATCTCCATTTGCTCCATGCTAACCTATGCCCCTCTACCCGCCATGACATTTTATTTCCCCATGCCAACATAATGCCAATCCATGTCAACCCATGGCCCCACCCAACAACCTTTGCTTTTTGATTTGATTTGATTTGATTTATTATCACATGTACCGAATCACAGTATTTTTCTGTGGCCGAGGAATGTACACAGTACGTACATAGTAGCCGCAAGAATAATCAACAGAGAACATTGACAAATGGTACATCGACAAAACAGTGATTGGTTACAGTGCGGAACAAGGGACCAAACAAAGCAACTACATGAGCAAGGGCAGCACAGGACGTCATGAATTGTGTTCTTATAGCGAACAGATCAGTCCGAGGGGGAGTGGTTAAGGAGTCTTGTAGCTGTGGGGAAGAAGCTGTTCCTATGTCTGGATGTGCGAGTATTCAGACTTCTGTACCTTCTGCCTGATGGAAGGGTCTGGAAGAAGGCAATGCCTGAGACAGCGAGAGGCGTATACAGAATGAATGTGGGGGTGGCAAGTTTGGGTGATGTGTTGGGCTGAGTTCACCACACTCTGCAGTTTCTCGCGATCTTGGACCGAGCAGTTGCCATACCAGACTGTGATGCAGCCAGATAGGATGCTCTCTATCACACATCTGTAGAGGTTTGTGGGAGTCAAGACATGCCAAATTTCTTTAGCTTCCGTAGGAAGTAGAGAACCTCCAAGCCAATTGACACAGTATCCACCATAGGCAGACCTAAGGAGACATGCTGTGATGCAATAAAATAAAGTTCTATGTGTCTATTGCAGACTTTACATTTTTTTAAAAAGAACACCCATTCAACACATGTAAATTCCTTCAACTACTTAATCCTTTATAGTAGTAAACATTTCATTCAAGTAATTAAACCCATATGAAAACACACATTTGTATTTGTATAGGGGCAGCACGGTAGCCTTGTGGATAGCACAATTGCTTCACAGCTCCAGGGTCCCAGGTTCGATTCCAGCTTGGGTCACTGTCTGTGCGGAGTCTGCACATCCTCCCTGTGTGTGCGTGGGTTTCCTCCGGGTGCTCCGGTTTCCTCCCACAGTCCAAAGATGTGCAGGTTAGGTGGATTGGCCGTGATAAATTGCCCTTAGTGTCCAAAATTGCCCTTAGTGTTGGGTGGGGTTGCTGGGTTATGGGGATAGGGTGGCGGTGTTGACCTTGGGTAGGGTGCTCTTTCCAAGAGCCGGTGCAGACTCGATGGGCCGAATGGCCTCCTTCTGCACTGTAAATTCTATGAAAAAAAAATAAAAAATTTCTATTCTTAGCCTACATCAAATATTTTATAACCACTTGGAGCTGTCAATCAAATTGTGAACTGACAGGCACCCCATTGTGATAATGATAGGTTATGGAATCAATTAAGCAGCACTAGTGCTATAATGATAACCCTCAAGATTTTGTCATCTGAGTTACATTGCAAGAACTGACTATTTTAAAGTGCAAACTGTTTTTATAACAAAGGGATTGGAGATTTAAATGCCTTGAAAGCATAACACATCCACATAAGTTATGCAATGAATTAAGCCGAATTTCCGTCATGAACACAAGTTGTTACTTTACATACCAGTTCGAAAAAATAATTATTAAGATTTATTAAGTTTTTCTTGTGTTGTTTTTCTTTTCTTTTAATGTTCATATGCTATTAGTTCATCACCTGTGCAATGAAAACATCTGGTCTAGAAATTATTGTCATACAGACCACTCCTGCCAATTGTAGAATTGATTAACCACATTTTTTACAAATGCAGAGAATAAATAGCTCAGAAGCATGAAGTCCCAAGTGACACATTGTTTACATATCAACAGTGAATGCAGTTAAAACTCATTTTTTGTGTATGGGACATTCTGAAAAATGTGGTAAGATACCAAATGCAGGTTATGTGTTGGGAAATATATTTTAGAATAGCATGAAAATTAGTTGAAAAAAATGTTTTACTTTAGTAAAATGCTCAGTTTAAAATTTTAGAAAACGATATATCCAGGGTTTAGATTGATGTAAATTTAATTTCAAATTGAAATTTAATACTGAGCAACAGAGGTTGCATAGTACAGGAAAACATTGGGTTTAGGAAATGGCAGCAATGGGTACACTTAGCAAAAGCACATGTGTATGGAGTAGGCTGGATTGTTAGTCTATCAAGTAAGATTGTTTCAGATATCTCTTCATTATGACTTTGATTCAAATAGTACAGTTCACGTTTTAATCCTTTTTTTCAGCTACTGCACTTACAAGGTAAACTCCTTTGGTTTACTACATGAATAGATGTTGAAATATTCAGTAAAACCAGAATCATCACATTACGTGCTGCCACATGGTTTACATTGTTCGATATAGCACAACTGAATCTGTTGAAATGAAATGAAATTAAAATCACTTATTGTCACAAGTAGACTTCAAATGAAGTTACTATGAAAAACCCCTAGTCGCCACATTCCAGCGCCTGTTCGGGGAGGCTGGTACGGGAATTGAACCGTGCTGCTGGCTTGCCTTGGTCTGCTTTCAAAGCCAGCGGTTTAGCCCTGTGCTAAAACAGCCTCTTGATTCTGTTGTTTCAAGAACGTGGCCATGACTTTCTGGGTCCATTAACATTGAGCACAAATTTCGCTATGGCCGCTAACTCTCGTGAGAGGGCCATAACAGGATTTGCGGCAACGAGATCTCAGTTTGAGATCTTCCTCAACCCCCGCTAGTGAGGGTGTGAACCTGAATACCATGAATTCAAATTAATATAAATACTCATAAATGGCTTAACGGAGTTACTTCTGGAGCCCGCAGCTTTTCTGCCCTGTTGACCTGACATAATGCCGACGGGAATCGCTAATAGTTTCCAAACACGGAACCTGTTGTGATTACCATGTGGGGGACTTGGAGGTGAGTATAGGCCCCGGGTGGTGAGGGAAATGGCTGAACAGTGCCCTGACACAGCCCGACACCCAGGCAGTATAAACCGGGAACTGCCAGCAGCGGGGCCAAGGGCGTGGCCTCTATAGAAAACTAGAATGGGTTCACATTACGTGGAGATGCTGGTGATGATGAGGGAGAAGGATGCCCAAATGTGGACGATGGTGGAATGGGTGGGGATGATTTCCCGATACCTGTGGGGTGGTGGGGGTTGATCTGAACAGAGAGTGCTAGTGGTGGTGGTGGGAGTGAGGTTGACCACTGTGTTGCAGGTTTGGAGATGTTCCCCTTGTCTGTCAGGGTACCCAATGTCCAGGGGCTGTGGGAGGACGGTTGAGGGGGCCTTGAAGTGCATTTTGAGATTGAGGCGCCCTTTAAAAAGGATGCCCGATTCACTACATGGCTCGATAAAGCCCTGCCGGAATGATGATGCAAAACACCCCCTCCTGCTTTTTTTTTAAACAAAGTGTCAGAAGATCTTGAGTGCGCAGTGCTTAACATGGATTCAATCCCGGCCCTGGTCACTGGCCACATGGAGCTTGCTCATTCTCCCCGTGTTTGTGTGGGTCTCACCCCCACAACCGAATGATATGCAGGGTAGGTGGATTGGCCATGCTAAATTGCTCCTTAATTGAAAAAAAAGAATCAGGTACTTTAAATTTTAAAAAAGAGTGAAGACCTGTCTCTATTTCTATGGAGAAACACGCTGGTTTTCAGTGAGAACCTGAAATGTTGCCATTTGTCAGGAAATCTTGGGGCGCAATTCTCCCATCGGGAGTCTAAGTGCCGACGCCGGAGTGAAAACCGGAGTGTTTCAGATGTCAGATGGATCTTGCGGGGCGGCGGAGGAAAGGAGATCCTCCTTCAGAGAGGCCGGCCCGCCGATCACTGGGCACCGATCGCGGGCCAGAACCCATTTGAGGTCCCCCCCGGTGCAGGAACCCCCCTCCCCCTCCCCACAGGCTGCTCCCCCAGCGTTCCCACGCTGTTCCCGCCAGCAGCGACCAGGTGTGGCCGGCGCCGGCGGGAACCAGTCGTATTGGACAGGCCGGTCGGCCAATCCAGGCCGGAGAATCGCCGCTTGCCCATTGCAAACGTGATTCTCGCCACGCCGGTTTGGGGGGGGGGTGGGAGAATCGCGTGCGGGCGTCGGGGCGGCGTGGCGGGACACGCGCGGTGCCCTGGCGATTCTCCCACCCGGCGTGGGGGGGGGGGGTAGAATTCCGCCCTCCGTCCCTCATGAAATATAACGGGGGCAAAATTTGGCTTAAAGTATTGGGTATATCATGCTACAACTGTAGAGAAGATGCGTAGAAAGATCAGTTCAGTCCATTACATCCAAAATGGCATCCTCCATGCGCACGCACACGTCTGCTGCAAAATGTAATGCTGAGTTGACATCAGTGCTGCCATTCTGGAGCTTCATGTTCCAGGCAGAGGTCCCAATGTTGTTACTTACCAGCACTAATTAAAACTAACCCGCACCTCTTAAAGGGAGGTTTGACTATGGCTGCTGAGATACTGACATCATTTGGAATTGTGCAACAAACAACAATGTCTGCCCATGGTCAAGAGCTTGCACCATGTTTTTCTGACACTGCACTGGAAGCCTTGGTAGAAGACACAATAAGAGGAGACATTTTGGGCGGGATTCTCCCGCACTTGGCGCGATGGCCCGACGCCGGTGCCAAGAACGGCGCAACCCACTCCGGCGTCGGGCCGCCCGGATGTTGCGGAATCCTCCGCACTTCCGGTGGCTAGGCCGGCAGCGGAGGGATTGGTGCCACGGCAACCGGCGCCGAAGGGCCGTCGTGGTCCCGCGCATGTGCAGAACCGCCGGCGTGTTCTTGCACAGCAGGGGGTTTCTTCTCCGCGCCGGCCATGGCTGAGCCCTACAGAGGCCGAGGGCGGAGGAAAAGAGTGCCCCCACGGCACAGGCCCGCCCGCAGATCGGTGGGCCCCGATTGTGGGCCAGGCCACCGTGGGGCCCCCCCCGGGGCTGGATCCTCCCGCGCTCCCCCGACGACCCTGCGAGATGGCCGACAAACCAAGTCCCGCCGTGATGGACCATGTCCATTTCACACTGGCGGGACTGGACGAAAACGGGCGGCTGCTCAGCCCATCGGGCACGGAGAATTGCCAGGGGGGGCCGCTGCCAATGGCCCCCGACTGGCGTGGCTTGAACCCCGCCCCCGCCCGAAAACTGGCGCCAGAGAATACGGCAGACGGTGTCAGAGCAGCGGGGCCGGATTCATGCCGCCCCCTGGGGATTCTCTGACCTGGCGGCGGCTGGAGAATCCCGCCCATTATATATTATATATTCTCAGCAAGGTAGGAAGCCATCCAAACAGGTGATGCAAAGGCAATGGAAGCAGATAACCACGGCGGTCAATGCCAGGAGTTTAACCCCAGAAAACTGGAATACAGAACCAAACGTGAAACAAGAGGAGATTAATGAAGCAGCTCCATTAGGATGCTTATTATCAGTCCTGCCACGTAATCTCTGTAACACATTAGATGAAGCTGAACTGGCAGATGATTGTTAGGTTGTAACTTGATTCCCCTACAAATGATTACAGAGTGTCACCACATCAATCACCAACCTCTTGCAAAGAATAGCTGGTGGAAATTTCTATTTCCTTTAACTGTAGTGATGAAGCAGGTATGAATAAAAAAGCATTTTCACTGCGTTATGTTCTACTTTTCCAGTACAGCAAGAGAACACTAGGATTTCATCACCCAGGTGAACTCACGGTGTTCATAGAAAGAAAAATATCATAAAGTTATGAAGACTGTTTGTCCTCTGAAACAGAAATTATGAAAATAACTTTGTACTCATGTCTGATCAAAGAAAAAAACTTTCACTCGCGAAGTAAATTTCTGTACCTGGAGATACATATACATGCAAATAAACGCATTTTATGCTCTGTAAGAAGTAAGACAGTGTGAATGTTGAAAACAATCAGTGTCTTGTTAATAACGAAAACCATAACCTATCAAAGAAGCTTGGAGATTTCTGGAGTTTTCTTAAATCATTTCCTATTGCTCTGGTGCAGAGTTCCCCCTTGCTTGCTGCTGCACTCTGAGGCTGCTGGCTGCTACTCCTCTTGCTCTGGATGGGTTTAGCAGCTGTCCTCTGTGTGACTCTGGCATTGAGGACCCTGCCACGTTAGAAGACCTGCTGAGTCGCAGGAGTAGCTGCTGCCACCATGACAATTGATGACGGTATCGTCAATGGTGAATTGCCAGAGGAGAAGCTGCCCCCATCAGAAGTCCCTGAGAGGTGCTTCCAGATGGCAGCAGCTGTTGCTCATCCTCCCTCATGTGAACTAATTGGTCCTTCCTGCCTTCCCAGAGGTCCCAGGAGCTGGCTCAGTGTTCAGGTTCCCAGTGTCCCTATTTCCCTGACTCTGCCCCAGGGAGCTCAGAGTCAAGGCAATGGTGTGCAGGTTGGAGTGCATACTGGCGATTGCATCTGCAATGTTGTGGGGTTGCCCCTCCAGGACAGTCACCAGGCTGTCCACGCAGGAAGCTTGGTGCTGTGAAGAATGGGCGATTGCAATTCACCGGCTCAGGAAACACAGAAAAAAGGGTGTTGCTAGGTTCTGTGTTGTGGCCGTGGTAAAGATGCACACAGAACACCTAGATGTTTGACTTGTAATGATAGTTTATTAACAAAATGAACATATGGAAAGATAACTAATAAAAAATAATACAAACGGTAACGAATAAGTGTATTCTCTTGGAACTACTTCTAATACGACTGTCCTCTAGTACGACTTACTCCCAACTCCTGGATCTCTGGAGTCACATGGTGGATCTCTATCGCTACCTGCTGGTTGGAGGTTGCATAGATAACTGCATACATTAACAGATAACCAGATACATTACTGTGCATATGCACATCACCACTGGTGTTACTTGCCATTTGAAAGCATTCAATGGTCATGATGCTCAGCACTATTAGAAGCATGTGCATTATGAAAAATGACACATCGAAACCATTAAACAACACTTGCAGCAACATCACAAGGTTTCCACCGGGAAATCTCCCTGCCTTTGAGGCTAGAAATGACACATTTACCATTCGTGAATGCATGCCAAGCATCAATGCTGCTTCCACTTCCCCTTTCCTCCTATGTGTCCCATAAGGGGTTGGTGTGTGTCAGTGCCATAGTTACCCAGAAGCTAGAAAAGATTTTAATTCTTCCATTGTTTTCTGGATAACTATCACTGTAAGAATGTTAGAAGCATCCGAAGTTTGCAATTTAATCAAATTTTAGAATGGTTCCCAGTGCAGGGTAATTGAGTCGGACATTTGAACTTCCCAGGCAACTCTTGTGCAATCCTTATCTGGGAACTTTGGGATACCTCCAGATACACCCCCAGAGTGCGGACATTCCCGGCCGATATGAAACTATGGTACATTTTATTAATTATTTTTTACCTTTTAAAAATTAAACGCTTATATATTGGGCCTACACTTTGACATGCCTGATTCCAAATCAGGGTAAATGGATTGGCTTCCAGCTATCTGCTGCATTCCTTTGGAGGTTGGCTCCATCACTGCAAAGATTAGTTCAGGTAAAAACAATTCTGGTTAACATTTTGCAGGGAGTTTGATGGTGAACTGCCAGTGTTCACCGTCATTAGCCTTTTGAATCTGATTACAACTTCAGGATCGAGCGGCAATCTTGAAATTGCTGTCTGTCATTCAGTGCCCTGCCACAAGATATGCTGTGGACCCAACCTTGCCGTCCCAGAACCAGCAATCCATGAAATAAATGATGTGGTGTGAAAATCCCCCTTTTACTCTCTCATCACTGTTAAATACCCCATAAACAGTTACACCTTGCTCGTATTATCGCACAGTGGTTAGCACATTGCTTCACAGCGCCAGGTTCCCAGGTTCGATTCATGCCTGGGTCACTGTCTGTGCGGAGTCTGCACGTTCTCCCCGTGTCTGCGTGGGTTTCCTCTGGGTGCTCCGGTTTCCTCCCATAAGTCCCAAAAGACTCCCTTGTTAGGTGAATTGTACATTCTGAATTATCCTTCTGTGTACACGAACAGGCGCCGGAGTGTGGCGACTGGGGGCTTTTCACAGTAACTTCATTGCAGTATTAATGCAAGCCTCCTTGTGACAATAATAAAGATTATTATTATACTATTGCTAAACAACAATTCTGGCTCTGACAAAATCACAGAATTGTTGTTACAATGCAGTAGGACATCAATTGGCCCATCCTCACGTCTGCCCCAGTTCTCCGAATGACCTTTCCTCAGTGTCCTCCCAGTAACCCAGCATATTCTCCAGATAACGATCCTCTTCTCTCTTCTTCTTTGGCAGATGATCACTCGCTAATGAATATGATTGTCCACCTAAGAAATTCCATGTTACTGGTCATGGGTTCTTGCATGGCTGATGAGCCCAAACTGAGAGCCGCATCTTCGGCCGTACACTTGGTAGGTGTTTTCAGGAGGTGGGATCGGTTCTTGGACTTAGATTTCTGGTCATCCTTTCTCAGGTTCCTTTTCTGGGCCTCCACTTGCTGTCAGATGTCTTTGAAGAATTGTGTCCCTTCAATCAGGACGTTCTTCCAAGTATTTCTCTTCTGAGCAAGGGTCTACCAGGCCTTAACTTCTAGATAACTATCCAATTTATTTTTGAATGCCTGGATTGAACCTGCCTCTGTCAAACTCTTGGGCAGTGCATTCCACACCTGAATCACTGGCTATGTGGAAAAGTATTTTCTCATGTCACTTTTTCTTCTTTTACCAATTACTTTAAACTGCTTGTAATGTTCTTGTTGGGTGGCCTGATTTATATTACAAGAACTCTTGTAGCTAAAGCTATAAATGATTTATAAACATTAACTGTGGGTAAACTATATACAAACAAACAGATGAATAACAATAAGATCAAGCACAATCAACCTCTTTCCAGCTTCCTCCAGCCAGTCTGAGGGGTCACCTGACTCTAACATTCACTTATATACTAATGAGACTCCTAGTGGTCAGTCGGTGAATTACAACACAACCATGATATCACTACATTGGTGCTTGATCTTTTCAGGAGTGAGAATGTTTTTTTCCAATCTATCATCTCCAGATGCCTCATGATTTTGAATACTGTTATGGACCAGGGCTTAGAAACTCCAAAGTATCTTATGAAGTCCACCTGACCTACAACCTTTATGTTGAATTTGGCTAGATGAGCACAAGAGCCTTCCCTTCAGGTTTGAGTCATCAGTCTTTCTAGACACTTTAATCAAAACAAGCTTTATTTTAAGAACTTAGTTAACTTATATATATAAACACACAGCAAGAATTTTTATCAATTACGAACATAAAGACACCCCACAGCTACAGTAATCTATGTATAACACTTACTGAATTCTCCCTTAACTGTTCCAATTCAAAAACAAAATCCCATAAACCAAAAAACCCTTTTCAAGGGTGTGGCCCAGCACTCTGCATTCTCACTTGAATGAGGCTGGCTTTCACTGAGATTCTGAACCCGTCTCACCAGCAGGTTTAAACCCTTCCGGAAAGCAAACTATATATTTTAATTACCAAAGCAGGTAGCTATAATCAATGGTTTTTTTACTGGAACAACTCTTTAAAATGAAAACATAGAAAGACAGCGAAAAAACCCCACTTCTTTCTCCCTCTGAGTCCACAGCAGTCCAACTGAAAATAAAATTGAAAAACCTCACAGCCACAGCTCAGTTCCACCCACAAAATGACATCACTGAAGCCACATCTGCAGTAAGTGTTGGTTGCTCGAAGAGCTACGTCTCAGAGTTGATGAGCTGGAGTCTGAGCTTCAAACACTGAGGCACATCCGGGAGGGGGAGACTTACCTGGACACTGTGTTTCAGGAGGCAGTCACACCTGTCAGAGTAAGTAGTTTAAATCCTGCCAGTGGCCAGGGACAGCAGGGTGTGACTGCAAGTCAGGAAGGTAAAGGGAACCAGCAGTCAGGAACTCAGGAGCCTCAGCCCTTGACCCTGTCCAACAGGTATGAGGCACTTGCTCCCTGTATGGATGGCGAACAGGGCTGCAGGAAGGATGAGTCAGCTGACCAAGGCACCATGGTTCAGCAGGCCATTCAAGGGGAGGGAGTAAATAGGCAAGTTGTAGTTGTAGGGGATTCTATTATCAGGGGGATAGATAGTATCCTTTGTGAGCAGGATAAAGAGTCCCGCATGGTTTGTTGCCTGCCCGTTGCTAGGGTGCGGGACATCCCTGACCGGCTTGAAAGGATACTGGAGAGGGAGGGGGAGGATCCAGTTGTTGTGGTCCATGTCGGTACCAACAACATAGGCAAGTCTAGAAAAGAGGACCTGTTTAGAGATTATAAAGAGCTTGGATTCAAATTAAAAAACAGGTCCTCAAGGGTCATAATCTCCGGATTACTGCCCGAGCCACGTGCAAATTGGCATAGGGAGGCAAGAAGAAGGGAAGTTAACACGTGGCTGAAAGAGTGGTGTGGGAAAGAGGGGTTCCTTTTCATGGGACACTGGCATCAGTTTTGGGACAGGGGGGACCTATACCGTTGGGATGGTCTCCACCTGAACCGAGCTGGGACCAGTGTTCTGGCGAAAAGAGTAAATAGGGTGGTCAATAGGACTTTAAACTAGAGATTGGGGGGGAAGGGAAAGTCAGGGAACCAAGAGGTGAAGTAATCAGTGGGAAGCGTAGCTGCTTAGGAATACAAAAAAGCACGAAAAGACAGAACTCAGGAGAGGTTACGATAGTCCCCATCTCACAAAATATGACACAGTGTATGGAAAGGCTCAGTAAACCAAGGTCCAGCACACTAAGAAAACAAAAAGGGACGGTCAATAGAGAATTAAAGGTGCTATATTTAAATGCGTGCAGTGTACGGAACAAGGTAGATGAGCTTGTGGCCCAGATTGTGACTGGCAGGTATGATGTGGTAGGCATCACAGAGACGTGGTTGCAGGGGGTTCAGGACTGGCATTTAAACATCCAGGGATTCACAACCTATCGAAAAGACAGAGAGGTGGGCAGAGGGGGCGGGGTTGCCTTGTTAATTAGGAATGAAATTAAATCAATAGCACTAAACGACATGGGGTCAGATGATGTGGAGTCTGTGTGGGTAGAGTTGAGGAACCACAAAGGCAAAAAACCCATAATGGGAGTTATGTACAGGCCTCCTAACAGTGATCAGGACCGGGGGCACAAAATGCACCATGAAATAGAAAGTGCATGTCAGAAAGGCAAGGTCACACTGATCATGGGGGACTTCAATATGCAGGTGGACTGGGTAAATGGAATGGAATTCATTAAATGTTTACAGGAGGGCTTTTTGGAACAGCTTGTGATGGAGCCCACGAGGGGACAGGCCATTCTGGACTTCGTGTTATGTAATGAGCCAGGCTTGATTCAAGATCTTAAAGTAAGGGAACACTTAGGAGGCAGTGACCATAATATGGTAGAATTCAATCTCCAATTTGAAAGAAAGAAGGTAGAATCAGATGTAAAGGTGTTACAATTAAATAAAGGTAACTACAGGGGCATGAGGGAGGAACTGACGAAAATCGACTGGGAGCAGAGCCTAGTGGGAAAGACAGTAGAACAGCAATGGCAGGAGTTTCTGGGAGTAATTGAGGACACAGTACAGAGGTTCATCCCAAAGAAAAGAAAGGTTATCAGAGGGGGGATTAGGCAGCCATGGCTGACAAAGGAAGTTAGGGAATGCATCAAAGCAAAAGAGAAAGCTTATAATGTGGCAAAGAGTAGTGGGAAGTCAGAAGATTGGGAAGGCTACAAAAACAAACAGAGGATAACAAAGAGAGAAATAAGGAAAGAGAGGATCAATTATGAAGGTAGGCTAGCCAGTAACATTAGGAATGATAGTAAAAGTTTCTTTAAATACATTAAAAACAAACGGGAGGCAAAAGTAGACATTGGGCCCCTCCAAAATGACGCTGGTAATCTAGTGATGGGAGACAAGGAAATAGCTGAGGAACTGAATAAGTACTTTGCGTCAGTCTTCACAGTAGAAGACATGAGTAATATCCCAACAATTCAGGAGAGTCAGGGGGCAGAGTTGAATACGGTAGCCATCACAAAGAAGAAAGTGCTAGAGAAACTAAGAGGTCTAAAATTTGATAAATCTCCGGGCCCAGATGGGCTGCATCCTAGAGTTCTAAAGGAGATAGCTGAAGAAATAGTGGAGGCGTTAGTTATGATCTTTCAAAAGTCACTGGAGTCAGGGAAAGTCCCAGAGGATTGGAAAATCGCTGTTGTAACCCCCTTGTTCAAGAAGGGAACAAGGAAAAAGATGGAAAATTATAGGCCAATTAACCTAACCTCGGTTGTTGGCAAGATTCTAGAATCCATCGTTAAGGATGAGATTTCTAAATTCTTGGAAGTGCAGGGTCGGATTAGGACAAGTGAGCATGGATTTAGTAAGGGGAGGTCGTGCCTGACAAACCTGTTAGAGTTCTTTGAAGAGATAACAAATAGGTTAGACCAAGGAGAGCCAATGGATGTTATCTATCTTGACTTCCAAAAGGCCTTTGATAAGGTGCCTCACGGGAGACTGCTGAGTAAAATAAGGGCCCATGGTATTCGAGGCAAGGTACTAACATGGATTGACGATTGGCTGTCAGGCAGAAGGCAGAGAGTTGGGATAAAAGGTTTTTTTTCGGAATGGCAACCGGTGACGAGTGGTGTCCCGCAGGGTTCAGTGTTGGGGCCACAGCTGTTCTCTTTATATGTTAACGATCTAGATGACGGGACTGGGGGAATTCTGGCTAAGTTTGCCGATGATACAAAGATAGGTGGAGGGGCAGGTAGTATGGAGGAGGTGGGGAGGCTGCAGAAAGATTTAGACAGTTTAGGAGAGTGGTCCAAGAAATGGCTGATGAAATTCAACGTGGGCAAGTGCGAGGTCTTGCACTTTGGAAAAAAGAATAGAGGCATGGACTATTTTCTAAACGGTGACAAAATTCATAATGCTGAAGTGCAAAGGGACTTGGGAGTCCTAGTCCAGGTTTCTCTAAAGGTAAACTTGCAGGTTGAGTCCGTAATTAAGAAAGCAAATGCAATGTTGTCATTTATCTCAAGAGGCTTGGAACATAAAAGCAGGGATGTACTTCTGAAGCTTTATAAAGCATTAGTTAGGCCCCATTTAGAATACTGTGAGCAATTTTGGGCCCCACACCTCAGGAAGGACATACTGGCACTGGAGCGGGTCCAGCGGAGATTCACACGGATGATCCAAGGAATGGTAGGCCTAACATACGATAAACGTCTGAGGATCCTGGGATTATATTCATTGGAGATTAGGAGGTTGAGGGGAGATCTAATAGAAACTTACAAGATAATGAATGGCTTAGATATGGTGGACGTAGGGAAGTTGTTTCCATTAGCAGGGGAGACTAGGACCCGGGGGCACAGCCTTAGAATAAAAGGGAGTCACTTTAGAACAGAGATGAGGAGAAATTTCTTCAGCCAGAGAATGGTGGGTCTGTGGAATTCATTGCCACAGAGGGCGGTGGAGGCCGGGACGTTGAGTGTCTTTAAGGCAGAAGTTGATAAATTCTTGATTTCTCGAGGAATTAAGGGCTATGGAGAGAGAGCAGGTAAATGGAGTTGAAATCAGCCATGATTGAATGGTGGAATGGACTCGATGGGCCGAATGGCCTTTCTTCCACTCCTATGTCTTATGGTCTTATGGGCTTATGTGATAAGACAAAAATCTTTCTTAAAGGGACACTCCCATGACAATACCTTCATCAAACCTCCTCTCAGCATTCTCTTTGAAGAAAACAGTCCGAGCTTCTCCCAACTATCTTCATAGCTGAAGTTATTCACTGCTGGATTCATTCTCATGAACCTTCTCTACACTTTCTCCAGTCTCTCCATCTTTCCTAAAGTGTGGCAGCTAGAACTAGACACTGAGACGGAACTAGTGTCTTGTACTTCAACATACCTCTTTGCTCTTTACTCTGCGCCCCTATTAATAAAGTCTAGGATACTATATGCTCATTAACTGCTCTCTCAATCTGTCCTACCACCTTCAATGACTTGTACACATATACACCCAGGCCCCTCTGCTCTTGCACCCACTTGAGGTTTGCATCCTTTATTTTATATTGTCTCTCCATGTTCATCCTCCCAAATTAATAACTTTACATTTCACCAGATTGAACTTCATCTGCCACTTATATGTCTATTCCACCAATTTGTCTATGTCCTACAGTGCCCTTGTCACAGTTCACAATACTTTTGAGTTTTATATCATCTGCAAATGTTGAAATTGTGCACCAAGGTCAAGGGCATTAAGAAATGTCAGGAAAAGCAAGAGTCCCAACACAGACCCCTGGAGAGGCCCTTGTTCCAGCCCAAAAAACTTCCATTAACCTCTGCTCTGTTTCTTGCCACTCAGCCAATTACATATCCATGTTGTTACTGTCCCTTTTATTCTATGAGTTTTAACTTTGCTCAAAATCTGTTGTGAGGCACTGCATCAAATGTAATTTGGAAGTTCATGTACAAACATCAACAACATCAATTACCCATCTCAACTCTCTTTGCGTCTTCAAGAAAATGCATGCTGGCTTTCCTTAATTAACCCACATTTGTCCATGTGACTTTTAATTTTATCCTAAATTATTGTTTCAAGACGTTTCTCTACCACCAAAGTTAAACTGACTGACCAGTAGTGTCTGGGTTTATCGTGACGCCCTATCTTGAACAAGGGTGTAACATTTTAAATTCATAGATCACAGAATGTACAGTGCAGAAGGAATTCTCCAGTCCTCTGGCTTGAGTCTAAGGAAGATTGGACAATTACGGTCAATGCCTCTGCATTTTCCACTCTCACTTCCCTCAGTATCTTTGGCTGCACCCATCCGGTTTCTGGTGCCTTATCAACTTTAAGCCGATCCAATAACACCTCCTTATTGATTTTAAACCCGACTAGTATATTAACTACCTCCTATTTCACTGTGGTCTGGTTGGCATTTTCTTCCTGGGTAAAGAGAGATCAAAGTATTCATTTAATATCTCAGTTATACCCTCTGTCTCCATATATAAACCCCCTTTAGGTCCCTAATTAGCTCCTGTTCCTTTTACCACTGCTGTGTCCGCAGATTTGATGTTAGGAGGCATGCAGCTGACAAACTAAAGGACCTTTATTAATGACATGTGTTCACCAGGCTGCTTCTTTACTCTGCACAGTTACCCGGGCTAGTAATCAGAGATGTCACTTCCGGTGATGTCATGCCATCCTGCATATATCATTATATGGTCAACGGAAATGCCGATTCGGGGGAACCGCAGATTTGAGCCAGGGAAGTGGGATGGAAGTTTTCAGATATGGGAGGAGAAGGGGATTAAGACACTAAAAGATTTGTTTCTTAGGGGTCGGTTTGCAGGATTGAAGGAGCTGGAAGCGAAGTATGGGCTGGAGCAAGAGGAAATGTTTAGATACATGCAGGTTCGAGATTCGCCAGTAAGGAGATACAGAGCTTCCCGGTGGAGCACCAGTCCCGCTGTTGTCAGCAGCATCTCCCTGTCTGCTCTTCCTCAGAGCCATACTGGCCCTATTCCCTGGTTCTCCATCAATTGTTTCACCTTCTGACTTATTGCTCCGGTACCTACCCCCCTGCCATACTAGTTTAAACCCTCCCCACACAGTTTGAAAAGGTATTATAAAATCACTTACCTTCCCAGAATGCTCTCTGGTTCTCTCCCTGCAGATTAACAGTTACAAGCCAGAAGAAAGAAAACAAAACAGTAGGGAAAAAGCACCTTTTCCTACTCTGCACCAAATTACCTCACTGCATCAAATTACCAAGCTCCAATTCCCACTCTGGATGTGTCTCTCTCACTCAGGATGTGTCTCCTTCACCTGCGCAACACATCGAACATTCGTTGGGGGGTTGGTTGGGAGGGTTGGGGGAGGGGGACTGTGTGTGTTAATGGTGACTATGGCTGATTCCTGCTTCCTTTTTGTCATTTGTTTATGTGAACATGCGGGCTAATGTTTGGGGTTTGGTGGATGGATGGGATCGTTGTTATTGATATGGGGATTGACATATTTATTACTGATTATTGTTTATTGTTGGTGGGTGTAAATTTGGGAGAAAATGTGAAAATGGAGGAGAATAGAAATATTTTTTTTTTTAAATAGCATTATATGGTGCTCAGAACAGCTTCAATGCTGCTGCTCAGAAATCAATATACATACCTAACAACCACCGTTTATATTTTTATGCTTACAGGATATTTGGGGATTCTCTTTTATGTTAGCTGCCAATCTCTTTTCAATCTCTCCCTTTGCTTAGTTGGATTTTCACATCTCCTCTGAACTTTCTCTGTTCAGCCTTGTCCTCCATTGTATTATCTACTTGACATCTGTCTTAAGCACACTTTTTCTTCCTCATCTTAATCACTATCTTTTTTGTCATCCAGGAAGCTCTATATATGTTTGCCCAACTTTTCACTTTCGAGGGAATGCACCTTGACTGTGCTCAAGCTATTTATTATCTGAAGATATCCCATTGATCAGCTACTATTATTCCTGCCAATCTTTGACTCCAATATATTACTCCATCCTTACCCCATTGAGATTCGTTTGCCCCCATTCATTATTCTTACTCTGAATTGTTTTTGTCCTTTTCCATTGCCAACCTAAACCTTATGATACAATGGTAATTCTTCCCGAAATGTTTTCCTCCGGACTCTTGAAGTCATTTTATATCTGTGGAGTGTTGTTAAATGATTAATTTTCAAACAAAGTTTTAAAAAAATATTATTTTTTAAAAACTGTTTTTTCAGAATATTTCAGCTTCTACATTCACCTTATCTCATGTTTCCAATCTTTATTTTTCTATTGGCAATATCTTTAAAATGTGATTCGAAGACTCATGCTTTTCATTTCCTGGTTAACTGCCTGTGAGAATTCTTTCATGTGATTGGCAATTTATTTTTGGGATTTCTTTTTCCAATTAAGGGGGAATTTATCGTGGCCAATCTACCTACCCTGCACATCGTTGGGTTGTGG
This sequence comes from Scyliorhinus torazame, assembly GCF_047496885.1. NCBI lineage: Eukaryota > Metazoa > Chordata > Chondrichthyes > Carcharhiniformes > Scyliorhinidae > Scyliorhinus > Scyliorhinus torazame. The sequence continues at coordinate 79,777,137 of NC_092715.1, forward strand.
GGGTGAGACCCATGCAGACACAGGAGCGTGAGCAAATTCCACACGGACAGTGAACCGGGGCCGGAATCGAACCCAGGTCCTCGCCGCCGTGAGGCAGCAGTGCTAACCACTGTGTCACCGTGCCATCATGTGGTTGGCAATTTAATGACATTATTGCAGTTCCATGCTTGGAATCCCCATAAAAGAATTTAGCAATTTACTGCACAATGAGAGGAGGTTCAGCTCTTACCACAGATATCATCAGATCTTTCAGCGAGGCTTTCTTCGAGGTCAGCAGTGGGCACCCTTCCTTTGCTGATGACACAAAATCCAGACTGTTATTTACAATAAGACTCGACTGGAATGATTTCCTGTCTATATGTATTTTGTAGTCATGAATTGGAGTGGGGTGGGATTAATTAATTGAGTTCCACATTTTGTGCTGGAGTGAATCAAGAGAATTTATGACAGACCATTGGATTGTGAAATTCTTACCTTTTTCCGAAGTTATTATATGCCTGTGCTTATCACTTGGATATTATGAATGGGATCCCAAATGTAGAAACTACTGTACCTGTAATTATCCAGTATATTGAATATCTTGAATTTCAAAACATCCTACCAATAGAAAACTATTTCCATCGATAATAGCTTTTATGTGTTGCTAACATACAGAGGTTTCCTCACATTAGACTATTCTGGGATCAGCAGTTTCTGTCAAATGCTTCGGAGTTTCAAGCCGGGGGTTGCAAGTTTGACAACCTGCTTGAAATAACCTCTGAAATTGTTGTTGCCAAGCTGCTAGATGGAACATTCACTAATGGCAGAGTTGTCTCTCATTAGGGAGAAAAACCTGCCAGGAGCAGCCAGCTCCTGTTGAAGCTTTCTAACTGCAGGTCAAAAAGTAAAACTGGCGCTGAAGAAGCCCATGGCTCAGATTACCCTCACTTCCTAGCAGTTGAAAGCAGCAATGTGGGGGAAAGTTGCAATATTAGAGAATTTAATTATTTTTGAAGCTCTATAGTTATATGCCTCATAAGAATCGTTCTCTTGAAATAATAATCATTAATCAGTACTTTTAACACATCCCCCAGGAAAAGAACTGAATGCTCACTTGACATCACCATTAATGAAAGTTATGCCTGTATGATGCTATGTTGCTTTTGTACTTCTAGACTTGTTACTTGACTCAGTGTGACATCTGCTATGAGTCCATCAAAATCTAGTTGTCAAATTACCTATATTGCCGACAATCAGATGGCAGATATCCCCCTCGTAGACTTGCCTCCGGTAGACTTCAAATGAGAATCCGTAATTTGCAGTTTTTAGGCTTTGACAAAGATTCACGTTGTCTCGTGCATTAATGAATTATTTATGAATTTTTTGCGAGCTGATAACTTCTACTCTTTAGCATTGGCGGTCACGACACCTAAGCTGCTGCTGACATCTTCTGAATTGTATTCAATTTTAACTGGAATTTATAACATGACTGGCGCATGCAATGCAACCATGGTGTTAGGCCACTGACCTTTTGGATTACGCTGCCACCATGGCGACTGCCACCTCAGCGGGCAATTGATTTAGGTGGTTGAAACATCTGCTAGGTTCAGGCAGGAGGCTACTTGTAATATCCAAATTGAGTGTAATGTATATTGAACCCTGCAATTTCAAGGTAGAAATGGCCTTGCACATCAGCCCATGCCACCCGGCATAGAGCAGCAGGGTGGCAGACTCCCGCTGAGACATACATGACATCTTGACGTGGCGGTGAACCTGTAAGAACGGGATGGGTGCAAGAGATGTAAGGGAAAGGGTAGGGGAGGGTGGAGGGGCTGCTGGGGCTGTATGAGCAGGGGAGGGGGTTGACACCACAGGTGTTAGAATAATAGAATCAGAGAATTTATGGTGCAGAGTGAGGCCATTCAGCCCACCGAGTCTGCACCGGCCCTTGGAAAGAGCACACTACTTAAGCCCACGCCTCCACCCCATCCCAGTAACACTACCGAACCTTTTTTTGGACACTAAGAGCAATTTTAGCATGGCCAATCCACTTAACCTGCACACTTTTGGACTGTGGGTGGAAACCGGAAACCCGGAGTAAACCCATGCAGACACAGGGAGAACATGCAGACTCCGCACAGACAGTGACCCAAGGCGGGAATCAAACCTGGGACCCTGGAGCTGTGAAGCAATTGTGCTAACCACTGTGCTACCATGCTGCAGAGCGGGGAATGGGATGGGGGCGGAGGGAGGGTGGGGGGTTGTGATTGCTGCCATATCTCTCAAACTCAATTACCATGCCATATATTTGTGATAAAAAATGTTTGGGGCTGGACACATGTGCTGAAAGTGAACCCGTGGAAAACGATGGGTCCCGACAGAGTCCCTGAGCGAGCACTCAGATCCTGCACTGACCAGCTGGCGAGTGTATTCGCAGACACCTTCAACATCTCACTTCTCTGCTCTGAGGTTCCCTCCTCCTTCAAGAGGACCAGCACAATACCACACCAAAGAAGAAGAAGGTAGCGTGTCTCAACGACTACCGACCAGTGGCCCTGATGTCTGTTATCATGAAATGCTTCAAGTCGCTAGTCATGAGACGGATCAACGCCAGCCACCCAGACCGTCTCGATCCATTGCAGTTTGCCTATCGCTGCAACCAGTCCACAGCAGATGCTATTTCCCTGGCCCTAGAATCAACACTTGAACACCTCGACAACAAGCACACCTACGTCAAATGCTGTTCATAGACTACAGCTCTGCCTTCAACACCATTATTCCGACAAGACTAATAACCAAACTCTGTAATCTTGGACTTGACCCCTCTCTGGTACTGCTGGATCATTGACTTCCTCACCAACAGACTGCAATATGTCAGGGTATGTAACCGCACCTCCTCCACAAACGTCCTCAACACCGGAGTCCCGCAAGGATGTGTGCTCAGTCCTCTAATGAACTCCCTATACACACACGACTACTTGGCAAGATTTAACTCCAATTTGATCTATATGTTTGTGGATGACACGATTATGGTGGATCGTCTCTCAAACAATGATGAATCAAACTACAGAAGGGAGATAGATCACTTGGTTGCATGGTGTACCAGATACAACCTCTCTCTAAATGTCAGCAAGACCAAGGAACTGATCATCGACTTCAGGAAGTGTAACACGCTCCCCCCCCCCCCCCCCACCCCCCGCTCTGCATCTCAATGTCTCCAAAGTGGAGATGGTCAATAGCGTTAAGTTTCTGGGGGTAACCATCACCAATAATCTGTCCTGGTCCACTCACGTTGATGCAATGGTCAAGAAAGCCCAACAAAGTCTCTACTTCCTACGGAAGCTAAAGAAATTCGGCAAGCCTGCATCGACTCTCACAAACTTCTACAGATGTGCCATAGAGAGCATCCTATTCGACTGCATCTGCATCACAGCTTGATATGGTGACTGCTCAGCCCAAGATCGCAAAAAACTGCAGAATGTGGTGAACTCAGCCCAATGCATCACCCAAGCTTGATTCTGTCTACACCATCCCGCTGCCTCAGGAAGGCAGACAGCATTATCAGAGACCCCTCCCACCTAGGCGTTTTCCTTTTCCAGACCCTTCCATCAGGCAGAAGATACAGAAGACTAAAGGCCCACACATTCAGACGTAGGAACAGCTTCTTTCCCACAGCTACTAGACTCCTCAACGCGACTCTCTCTCGGACAGATCTGTTCCCTGTAAGAACACTATTCACGATGCTCTATTCTGCTCTTGCTCATGTATTTGCTTTGTTTGTCCCTTGTTCTGCACTGTAACCAATCACTGTTTATTGATGTACTTTGGCATTTATTCTTTTTGTCTACTGTGTACATTCCCTTGGCCGCAGAAAAATAATTTTCACTGTACTTCGGTACATGTGACAATAAATCAGTTAATCAATCAATTAAACATGTCCTATGAAGGCCTAGCCTGAGATGAGGGAAATAGTCCAGATTATAGGACAGTTGGTTACCCCAGAACAGCCTAATCAGCAGCAGTCCTTTAAGAGATCGCAGGAGATCAGTCAAAGAAACAGCCCAGGAAATGTTGGGCGCAATTTTACACTTCCCCACCATTCGGTTTGAAGGCAGGGGCCATGTAAAATTCATTGGATATCCTTCTCGCCTCTTACCCCGCCCTTACCTGAACTGTCTGAAATCCTATAGGGGGACGAGGGAGGCGTTGAACATATTGGGCGTCATTCTCCGACCCCCCGCCGGGTCGGAGAATGGCCGTTGGCCGCCGTGAATCCCGCCCCCGCCGAAGTCTCCGCTCCCGGAGATTGGGCGGGGGCGGGAATCCAGCCGCGCCGGTTGGCGGGACCCTCCGCTGGATTCTCCGGCCCGGATGGGCCGAAGTCCCGCCCAGGAATTGCCTGTCCCGCCGACGTAAATCAAACCTGGTATTTACCGGCGGGGCCAGGCAGCGTGGGCGGGCTCCGGGGTCCTGGGGGGGGGCGCGGGGCGATCTGACCCCGGGGGGTGCCCCCACGGTGGCCTGGCCCGCGATCGGGGCCCACCGATCCGCGGGCGGGCCTGTGCCGTGGGGGCACTCTTTCCCTTCCGCCTCCGCTACGGCCTCCACCATGGCGGAGGCGGAAGAGACTCTCCCCACTGCGCATGCGCGGGAAACTTTCGGCGGCCGCTGACGCTCCCGCGCATGCGCGGGGAAACTGACAGCGGCCGCTGACGCTCCCGCGCATGCGCCGCATTTCCGCGCCAGCTGGCGGGGCAACAAACGCCATTTCCGCCAGCTGGCGGGGTGGAAATCCCTCCGGCGTCGGCCTAGCCCCTCAATGTTGGGGCTAGGCCGCCAAAGATGCGGAGACTTCCGCACCTTTTTGCCGGCGCGATGCCCGTCTGATTTGCGCCGGCTTTGGCGCCAGTCGGCGGGCATCCCGCCGTTGGGGGAGAATTTCGCCCATTGAGGCTAAAAGTGGCCATTTAGAAGATAGACGTTAAGATAAGGAAGAAAAAGTGCGCTTCTGACAGGTGTCAGGTCGGATGGGGAACCAAGCTGAATACAAAAGGTTCAGAGGAGAAGGCACATTAGAGAAGCGAAGAGGGATTATGAGAAAAGACTGATAGCCGACAGAAAGAAATCCTAAAGCCTTCTTTCGGCATATAAATAGGAAAAAGTGTGGTAAAAGGAGGAGTAGGGCTGATTAGGGACCTAAAAGGGAGATTTACACATGGAGGCTAAGGGTGTGGTTGAAGTGTTAAATGAATACTGAGCATCCGTCTTTACCAAGAAAGCTGTCCGTGGTGGCAGAGGAGGAAACTCTGTCGCGAGAAGAGTTCAAAATTCATTAGGAGCAGGTATTGGAGAATCTGTCAATACTTAAAGTTGACAAGGCACCGGAATTGGCTGAGATACCACCAAAGACAGTGAAAGAAATGAGAGTGGACTTTTTGCAAAGATTCACCCCTTTCAGGCATAAACCTTACTGGAGTGCCTGGCTTTCTTGGGCAGCAGTACAGCCTGGATGTTGGGAAGGACAAGTAATATTGAAGACAGGTAGTATTGAGGTAGCAGAGGGACAGATAGTATTGAGGAAGCGGACAGCCTCAGAGAGTGGGCAAAGAAGTCGCAGATAGAATACAATGTGGAAAAGTATGAGGTTTAGAAGGAAGTATGGGGGCATAGACTATTTTCTAAATGGGGAAATGCTGAGGAAATCAGGGGCTGAATTCTCCAATAATGAGGCTATGTCCCCATGCCAGCGTAAAAACACTGGCGTTTCACTCTGGACTTTCCTTAAGAAAGTCCTGAGTGATTCTCCCATCTACAGGGAGCTTGCAGGGCCCCGGAGTGGTTCTCGCAGCTCTGGCTGCGGATACGGGGCCCGGCACTTCCGGTCGGGAGTCTGCGCATGCACATGGCGGCGGCCTGCAACGGGACATGGCGGACTTGGAAAGTAGGCCCCCTCCCCGAGATCGGGTGTGCCTGCAGGACGGTGGCGCCGATCGTTCCCCTGGCTGTCCATGAGGCCCCCCCCCCCGGTGGACGATCCCCCCCGCGGCCCACCAGGGACGTTCCCGACGGTCGAGAGATGGTTAGAACCACACCATCAGGAACTCGGCCAGTTTTGGGCAGAGAATCGTGGGGGTCCTCTGTCAATGGCCCCTTACCCGCGCTGTATAGTTTGCGCGCGAGAGACTCGCGAGTGAATCGCAAGAGTGGCGCCAGTCCGAATTCCGGTTTGATGACCATTCTCTGCCCCGCACGCCGAACGCGATTTCTGCGCGGAAGCTCGGAGAATTCAGCCCCAGATGCGCAAAGGCACTTAGGAGTCTGAGTTCAAGATTCTCTTAAGGTTAATGTGCAGGTTCAATCGGCAGTTAGGAAGGCAAATGCAATGTTAGCATACAAGTTGAGAGGGCTAGAATACAAGTGAAGGGATGTACTGCTGAAACTGTATAAGGCTCTGGTCAGACCCCATTAAAAGCACTGTGAGCAAGTTTGGGTTCCGATATGCTGGCCTTGGAAAGGGTCCAGAGGAGGTTCACAAGGATGATCCCTAGAATGAAGAGCTTGTCATATGAGGAGCGGTTGAGGACTCTGGGTTTGAATTCATTGGAGTTTAGAAGGATGAGGGGGCATCTTATGGAAACTTACAGGATACTGCAAGGCCTGGATAGAGTACCTGGAGAGGATATTTCCATGAGTAGGAAAAACAAGAACCAGAGGACACCATTTCAGACTGAATGGACAATCCTTTAAAACAGAGATGAGGAGGAATTTCTTCAGCCAGAAGGTGGTGAATCTGTAGAACTCTTTGCTGTAGAAGGCTGTGGAGGCCAAATCACTGAGTGTCTTTAAGACAGAGATAGATAGGTTCTTCATTAATAAGGGGATCAGGGGTTATGGCAAGCAGGCAGGAGAATGGGGATGAGAAAAATATCCACCATGATGGAATTGCGGAGCAGACTCTATGGGCTGAGTGGCCTAATTCTGCTCCTCTGTCTTATGGACCCCGTCCTGGGCAATGGGGACCCCTCCCAGCAGCTTGTTGAGATCTTCGTCATTGTAGATGGTGAGCTGTAGTTGGCAGGGATGATAAAGATCTTCTTGTTGTCCCGGCTGCCTTGCTGGCCAGCTTGAGGATCCCGGCAGTCAGCTACTCCAACATGGCAGCCAGGTAGACGGAGGCCCCGGTGCACATCTGCTCAGCATTGTGGAATTGTAGTGCAACTGGCTATAATCTTGCAGTCTTCCCAGGGGAGGTTTTGAAAGCATTACGCCCTTGTTCAAAAAAGGTTGTAAAGATAAGCCAAACAGATACATACCAGTCAGTTTAACATCGGTAGTGGGAAGCTTCTAGAAACAATTTTTTGGGATTGAATTTATTGTTATAGAAACATGGAAAAATGTGGGTTGACTAGGAAGAACTAACATGTATTTCTTAAGGGAAGTTCATGTTTAACTAACTTGCTGGAGTACTTGAAGTAGGTAACAGAGTGGATTGGTGAGGGTAATGCTGTTGATGTGGTGTACATGGACCTACACAAGGAATTTGATACAATGCCGCACAACAGACTTGTGAGAAAAATTCTAGCTTGTGGAATAAAAGGGACAGTAACGCCATGGATATAAAATTGGCTGAGTATTTGGAAGCATAAAAACATGGAAATAGAAGCACGAGGAGGTCATTCGGCCCTTCGAGCCTGCAATGCCATTTATTCTGATCATGGTTGATCATGAACTTCAATACCCTGATCCCACTTTTCCCCATGTCCCTTGATCCCTTTAGCCCCAACAGCTCCATCTAATTCCTTCTTGAAATTACACAATGTTTTGGCTTCAAATACTTTCTGTGGTGGTGAATGCCACAGATTCACCACTCTCTGGGTGAAGAAATTTCTCCTCACCTCAGTCCTGAAAGGTTTACCCCTTATCCTCAAGCTATAACCCCTAGTTCTGGACTCCCCAACCATCGGGAACATTCCTTCTGAATCTACCCTGTCTAATCCTGTTGAAATTTTGCAAGTTTCTATGAAATCCCCTCTCACTCTTCTAAACGCCAATTAATATAATCCTAACCGATTTAGTCCCTCCTCATATGACAGTCCCACCATCCCAGGAATTAGCCTGGTAATCCGTTGCTGCACTACCTCCATAGCAAGAATATGCTTCCTCAGATAAGGACACTAAAACTTCACACAATACTGCAGGTGTGGTCTCACCAACACCCTATACAATTGCAGTAAGACATCTCTATTCCTATACTCAAACCTCTTGCTTTGAAGGCCAACATACCATTTGCCTTCTTTACTGTCTGTTTTCCCTGCGTGCTTACTTTCAGGGACTGATGCACAAGGACACCAAGTTCTCACTGAGTATCCACCTCTCTCAATTTACACCCATTGAAATAATAATCTGCCATCCTATTTTTGCAACCGAAGCGATAACCGCACATTTATCCACAATTTACTGCATTTGCCATACATGTGCCCACTCACTTAGCCTGCCCAAATCCCTCTGAAGCATCTCTGCATCCTCCTCATAGCTCTCCCTCCCACCCAACTTTGTATCAACTGCAAATTTGGAGATGAGGGGCGGGATTCTCCCCTACCCTGCGGGGCGGGCCGTACCGGCGCCGAGGAGTGGCATGAACTACTCCGGCGTCGGGCCGCCTGGAAGGTGCGGAATCCTCTGCACCTTCAGGGGCTAGGGCGGCACCGGTGGGGTTGGTGCCACACCAGCTGGCGCGGAAGGGCTTGGTGCCACGCCAACCGGCGGCGAAGGGCCTCCGCTGGCCGGCGCGAGTTGGCGCATGCGCGGCAGCACCAGCGTGTGCTGGCGTCTCCCAGCGCATGCTCAGGGGGTTTCTTCTCCCCGCCGGCCATGGTGGAGGTTGGCAACAACCGGCGCAGAGGGAAAGAGTGCCCCCACGGCACAGGCCTGCCAGCGGATCAGTGCGCCCGATCGCGGGCCAGACCACCGTGGGGGCACCCACCGGGGCCAGATCCCCCCCGCGCCCCCCCGAGGACTCTGCAGGCCACCCATAGAGCCAGGTCTCACCAGTCCAGACCTGGTTTGATTTACGCCGGCGGGACCGGCCGCTCGGCCCATCGCGGGCCAGAGAATCGCCGGGGGGCCGCTGCTAGTGGCCACCCACCGCCACAGCATGATTCCCGACCCCGCCAAAGCCCCAGCGCCGGAGGATTCGGCAGCCGGTGTCGGGGCGGGATTCACGCCGCTCCCCGGCGATTCTCCAACCCAGCGGGGGTTCGGAGAATCCCGCCCAATACCTTTAGTTCCTCATCCAAATTATTAATATATAAAATGAACAGTTGGTTCCTAGCACAGATCCCTGCGGTTCCCTACTAGCTGTTGTGTTTGGTCTTCAATACCTTGCAAAGGAATCCACCAAACACCTAAACTTGTCCAAACCAAGATCTTTATTGAATCACATGTGGTAAGTTAGTGATCAGTTACAGAGCAAGTTAGCATGGAGTTTCTTTGTACTCCTCTGGAACTGCACCTAGCACGACTGTTCACCTGCATGTCTTAATACCATCTCCTACAACCATTTGCTGATGGCCGGATGTTTTTGCACTTATTTGGGAGTTCCTGGTCACATGATCACACTCTTGAGACCACACGGAATGTCTGCACCGCCACCTACAGGTTGGAGGTCGCACACCCTCCATCTATGATATTACTTACAGGCATATCACCACCACTATTCACTGCCTGCCAATCAGAAAAAAAGCCATATTCCAATTTTTTGCTTCCTGTCGGCTAACCAGCTTTTTATCCATCTCATGATACTACCCGAAATCCCATGCGCTTTAACTTTACAAATTAAACAGCGATTAATGGTTATTGGATGTTTTTCAGGCTGGAGGAAGGGAGGAAGGTTTGTAGTGGGGTTCCCCAGGGAACCCAAATAATTGTCAGTATTGGGAACATAGCTTTTTCTCACCATAAAATCATAGAATCCCTACAGTGCAGAAGGAGACCATTTGGCCCAATGAGTCTGCACTGACCCACTCCACCCTTTACTTGTAATCCCGTAATTTAACCTACACATCCCTGGACACTAAGAGGCAATTTATCAATGCTAATCCACCTAACCTGCACATCTTTGAACTGTGGGAGGAAACTGGAGCACAGAAATATGGAGAGAACGTACAAACTCCACACAGTCACCTAAGGTTTGAATTGAACCCGGGTCCCTCGCGCTGTGAGGCAGTAGTGCTAACCAGTGTGCCACTGTGCCACCCTTGATCTAGATCTTGGTGTGTAGGGGGCAGTTTCGAAGTTTGTGGATGATACAAGCCTTAGAAGCATTGTAAACTGTGAGGAGGGCAGTTGTCATGTGAGAGTACCTTTAAGAAATGGATGTTTAAGCAATGCACCTTTAAGAAATGGAGCTGATCATATTACTGAAGTGATGTCAGAGGGTGGGGGGAGCTAAGCTCACTTCTGCTTTTTTGAGTTTCAGTTTGAGAAGGCAGCTGGGAGTGTCTGTGTGTTTTGCTGTGAGCTGCAGGAAGAAACACAAGGCTGGTCTGTTGATGTCTGCAATCCAAAGACTATAAATACATGTAACCTAATGTCTGTTTTTGAAGGTTTGAAGTCTTTTGGATGTTTAAAGGAACAGTTTGAAGGATTATTTAGTGTTGTAGTCTTTTGAGGTTATCTTTGAAGTAATGGGTGTTAAGATATTCAATGTTTGTTTTTAAAAGGTTAAATTGAGTTCATAGAATAAACATTGTTTTGTTTTAAAAACCATTTGTCCATTTCTGCTGTATCACACCTGGAGAGTACACCGTGTGCTTCCCACACCACAATCTATTAAAAGTTGTGGGTCGGTTAAACTCCATGAAACACTTTGGGGTTCTGTAAACCCGGACCCATAACAATCGGGGGCTCAAGGGGGATAAAAGTCCATTGATTGTATTGGCTTAACGAACTTAAAGTCAGTGAGGGGTGAGCATATTGTGGTTGCTTTTCAAGTGTGGTATTTTAGTTTAAGTGGGGAGTGTGTTGTGGACAATGGCTCTTTCAGAGGCTCAGGCGTTTTTGGGGGTGGAAACTGTAACACACAATACCTTACGGACAGAGACTAAAAGCAGGCTGTTAGATTTGGCAAAAGCATTGCAGGTAACATTGCCTGGCAAAATGCGAAAAGATGAGGGACTTACCGCGGTAGATGAGCATTTAAATTTGCCTGAGATACATTCTGACTCATTAGAAATGGCAAAGCTCCAGTTGCAGATTAAGCAATTTGAACATGAAAAATAATTAAAGCAGCTTGAATATGCAATGAGAGAAAAAGAAAAGGAGAGAGAAGAAAGAAACAAAGAAAGAGATAGAGATAGAGAGGAAAAAGAAAAGGAGAGAGGAGGAAGAAACAAAGAAAGAGATAGAGAGGAAAGGGAAAAAGAGAGAGAGTTTGAACTTCATAAAATGGCTATGAAACATGAAAATCAGTTAAAATTGGCAGACGCAAAGGGAAACATAGTCAGATCAGATTTATGGGGATAGTGAGAGAGTGTCATAGTCGAAGACGTGGTGGGGGTCTATTTAAATATGTCCAAGCATTGCCAAGGTTTTACGAGAAGGAGGTAGGAGCCTTTTTCATTTCAATTGAGAAGGTAGCTAAACAAATGAAATGGCCACAGGACATGTGGGTGTTACTGATTCAAACAAAGCTGGTAGGTAGAGCTAGTGAAGTGTTTGCATCACTACCGGAGGAGGTATCTAGAACGTACGAGGAGGTGAAGAAATCCATCTTAGGTGCATATGAGCTAGTGCCTGAAGCTTACTGACAAAGGTTTAGAAATTTAAGGAAAGAATTTGGTCAAACATACATGGAGTTTGAATGGCTCAAACAGAGTAATTTTGATAGGTGGATAAGGGCTTTGAAAATAGACCAAACCTATGAAGCTCTCAGAGAAATTATACTTTTGGAGGAGTTTAAAAATTCAATTCCTGATGTAGTGAGAACTCATGTGGAAGAGCAGAGGGTTAAAACTGCGAGATTAGCAGCAGAAGTGGCAGATGATTATGAATTAGTTCATAAATCAAGGCTTGGTTTCCGACATCAGTTTCAGCCGGTGAGGGATAGAAACTGGGGACATGAGAAATACTCAGGTGGTAAAGGTGATCTGATGGGAGACAATAAAGAGAGTGTACCTCAGATTAAAAAAGAAATCCAGGAGGGTGGAAGAGAAATGAAAAGTATCAAATGTTTTCACTGTAATAAACTAGGCCATGTAAAGTCGCAGTGTTGGTGGTTGAAGAAAAGCACTGGGAAGGCTGATGTGGTAAAACAGGATAAGATAGTGGGGTTTGTTAGAGTGGTAAAGGAAAGCCAATGGAAGCGAAGGGGGTGTAAATGATTGTACAGCCTGTTCAAGAAGTAATTGTTAAGAAGGTGCCAGATGTCTTTAAAGAATTTACTTGTGTGGGTAAAGTTTACTCATGTGTATCAGGAGGAGCAGGTAAAGAAGTCACAATTTTAAGAGATATAGGGGCTAGTCAATCTTTAATGGTAAGAGATGACGAATTATGTAGTTTGAGAAGAATGTTGCCAGAAAAGGTGGTGATATGTGGAATTCAGGGCGAGAGGAGTAGCGTTCTATTTTTAAGGTAAGGTTGGAAAGTCCAGTGAAGAGTGGTGAAGTGGTAGTAGGAGTAATAGAGAAATTAGCAGGCCAGCAGCACGGTTCAATTCCCATACCAGCCTCCCCGAACAGGCGCCGGAATGTGGCGACTAGGGGCTTTTCACAGTAACTTCATTGAAGCCTACTTGTGACAATAAGCGATTTTCATTCATTTCATTTTCATCTTGTCCAGGAATACAGTTTATCTTGGGTAATGATATAGCTGGATCGCAGGTGGGAGTGATGCCTACTGTGGTTGAAAAGCCAGTGGAAAATCAGTCAACTGTAGTGTTGAAGGACGAATATACTGGAATTTTTCCGGATTGTGTAGTAACGTCGCAAAGTCACAGGTTAAGACAAGAGGAGAAATCAAAGAGCGAAGATGAAGTTGAAGTGCAATTATCAGAAACGATTTTTGATCAGATGGTTGAAAAAGAACAAGAACAGGTGGAGGATGAGGCGGATATTTTTAATTCAGGAAGATTGGCGGAGTTACAACAGAAAGATGTAGAAATAAAATGGATATATCAGAAAGCATATACGGAAGAGGAATCTGAGAGTATACCAGAGTGTTATTACCGTAAAAATGATGTCTTGATGAGAAAATGGAGACCTGTACATGTGCAGGCGGATGAAAAGTCGGCAGAAGTTCATCAAGTCGTATTGCCGGTAGGGTATAGAAAGGAGGTGTTGCGAGTTGCACATGAGGTACCAGTGGGAGGTCATTTGGGGATAAGGAAAACTCAAGCCAAAATCCAGGAACGTTTTTATTGGCCTGGACTACATAAAGATGTAGTTAAATTTTGTCAATCATGTCACACATGTCAAGTGATAGGGAAACCTCAAGCAGTGATAAAACCAGCGCCCTTAATACCCATTCCAGCATTTGAGGAACCTTTTACAAGGGTCCTAATCGATTGTGTAGGACCGCTTCCTAAAACAAAAAGTGGGAATCAATATCTTTTGACTGTAATGGATGTGTCTACTCGGTTTCCAGAGGCCATTCCAGTACATACTATTACAGCTAAAAGGATTGTGGAGGAGTTACTTAAATTCTTTACTAGATATGGACTACCCACAGGAATTCAATTGGAACAAGGAACGAATTTTACTTCAAAGTTATTCAAAGTAGTTATGGATAGTTTAGGAATAAAAGAATTTAAATCAACTGCATACCATCCAGAGTCGCAGGGACGTTAGAAAGGTGGCATCAGACATTAAAGACAATGTTGAGGGTGTGTTGTCAAGATTATCCAGAGGATTGGGATAAAGGAATCCCATTTGTATTGTTTGCAATTAGGGATGCACCTAATGAGTCTATCAAATTTAGTCCTTTGAACTAATTTTTGGTCATGAGGTAAGAGGACCACTTAAATTGATTCAAGAAAAATTGGTGGGCGAGAAATCGGAAATTACACTATTGGATTACGTGTCAAATTTTAGGGAACGATTAAATAGAGCAGGTGAATTGGCTAGACAACATTTGAAAGTTGCACAAAATGTGATGAAACGGGTAGCGGACAAGAAATCCAAAGTTCGTAGTTTTGCCAGTGGGGATAAAGTTTTAGTGTTGTTACCAGTTGTAGGGGAGCCTTTAAAAGCTAGGTTTTGTGGACCATATCAGATTGAAAGGAAATTAAGTGAGGTGAATTATGTGGTAAAAACACCATGATATCACATGGGCATGTTTGTAGAGATAAATTGGGAAGTACTAAAATGACTATACATGATGTAGATGTGGAAAATGCTGTTCCTATCAAACAACATCCCTATAGACTTAATCCTTTAAAATTGGCACAGGTTAACAGAGAGATTGAGAATATGCTTAAAAATGGCATAATTGAAGTGGGTTACAGCCAATGGAGCTCACCCATAGTGATGGTACCTAAACCAGACAGTACCCAACGGTTGTGTGTGGACTATAGATAGGTGAATGCAGTTACAAGACCGGACTCTTATCCTGTCCCACCATTGAAGGATTGCATTGAGAAATTGGGACAATATGCTTTTACTTCCAACTCCCAGACATGGAAAGAACATTTAAAACATCATATGGAGTTCTTTGATCGACTTCAGGAGGCGGGTTTGGTGATGAACTTAGCCGAAAGTGAATTTGGAGAAGCCCGAATCACTTTCCTTGCGGAGTTTCCAATACCCTCAAGACGAAGGGAAATAATGCGATTTCTTAGCATGAGTGGATTTGATTGAACAGCTGTGCAAAGGTTTTGTGGCGTGATTACTCCACTGATTACTCTACTTCAAAGTTATTCAAAGTAGTTATGGATAGCTTAGGAATAAAACAATTTAAATCAACTGCATACCATCCAGAATCGCAGGGAGCGTTAGAAAGGTGGCATCAGACATTAAAGACAATGTTGAGGGTGAGTTGTCAAGATTATCCAGAGGATTGGGATAAAGGAATCCCATTCATATTGTTTGCAATTAGGGATGCACCTAATGAGTCTACCAAATTTAATCCTTTTGAACTAAGTTTTGGTCATGAGGTAAGAGGACCACTTAAATTGATTAAGGAAAAATTGGTGGGTGAGAAATCAAAAATTACACTATTAGATTACGTGTCAAATTTTAGGGAACGATTAAATAGAGCAGGTGAATTGGCTAGACAACATTTGAAAGTTGCACAAAATGTGATGAAACGGGTAGCGGACAAGAAATCCAAAGTTTGTAGTTTTGCCAGTGGGGATAAAGTTTTAGTGTTGTTACCAGTTGTAGGGGATCCTTTAAAAGCTAGGTTTTGTGGACCGTATCAGATTGAAAGGAAATTAAGTGAGGTGAATTATGTGGTAAAAACACCAGATAGAAGGAAGACTCACCGAGTGTGTCATGTGAATATGCTTAAAAGGTACTCTGAAAGGGAAGGAGAGAAAAAGGAGGTTTTACTGATTCTAACTCAAAGTGACGAACCAAATCCAGATGACTGTGAATTTGACAACCTCAAATTAAATTGGAAAATGAGGATACTCTTAAAAATTGGGATGAATTGTTAAGTTACCTTCCAGAGGAAAAACGAACTGACCTGAAAGAGTTATTGTTATCACATGGGCAAGTTTGTGTGTGGACTATAGATAGGTGAATGCAGTTACAAGAACGGACTCTTATCCTATCCCACGTTTGGAGGATTGCATTGAGGAAGTGGGACAATCCGCTTTTCTTTCCAAATTGGATTTACTTAAAGGTACCTTTATCCAAAAGGGCGAAGGAGATTTCAGCTTTTGTGACTCCAGATGGTATATACCAATTCAAAGTTATGCCATTTCAACCACATTTCAACGGTTAACTAATACAGTCGTTTGAGGATTACCCAATTGTGCGGTATATATCGAAGATCTGGTAGTTTTCAGCCAGACATGGAAAGAACATTTAAAACATCTTCTGGAGTTATACGACCGACTTCAGGAGGCGGATTTGGTGATAAACCTAGCCAAAAGTGAATTTGGAAAAGCCCAAATCACTTTCCTTGAGGAGTTTCCGATACCCTCAAGACTCAAGACGAATGAGTGGATTTGATCGAACCTTTGTGCAATAGATTTGTAGCGTGGTTGCTCCACTGATGGACTTGCTGATGAAACGTCAAAAATTTCAATGGACAGCGGACTTATAACAGGCATTTGACTGCCTGAAAGCTGTGGTCGCAGATGACTCTGTGATCAGATTGAACTGAAGTATCTTACTTTAATGAGAAAGGCGTAGAGGAATGGATGGATCGTGCAGAGACTTTCTTGTTCAAAGAGACTGACAATCGAGAATGATTTTGGTTGGAGGAAGAAGAACGAAAAATAAAAAATGGACTATATTATTATACCTGTTTGCGTGTGTTTTTTTTGAACCAGTCAAGTGTTTTTACTGTGTGCATTTCTTAATTGATGGTGCAAAGGTGAAAAATGAAACCATCTTGAAGTTGATGGGGTTTTTTTTCTTGGGGGGAGGTGTCATGTGAGAGTACCTTTAAAAAATGGATGTTTAAGCAATGCACCTTTAAGAAATGGAGCTGATCATATTACTGAAGTGATGTCAGAGGGTGGGGGGAGCTAAGCTCACTTCTGCTTTTTTGAGTTTCAGTTTGAGAAGGCAGCTGGGAGTGTCTGTGTGTTTTGCTGTGAGCTGCAGGAAGAAACACAGAGCTGGTCTGTTGATGTCTGCAATCCAAAGACTATAAATATATTGAATGTAACCTAATGTCTGTTTTTGAAGGTTTGAAGTCTTTTGGATGTTTAAAGGAACAGTTTGAAAGATTATTTAGTGTTGTAGTCTTTTGGGGTTATCTTTGCAGTAATGGGTGTTAAGATATTCAATGTTTGTTTTTAAAAGGTTAACTTGAGTTCATAGACAAGTTGAGGACATAGACAAGTTGGTGGAGTGGGCAGAGAGATGGAAGATGATGTACAATACAGAAAACTGTGAAGTGATTCATTTGATAGGAAGAACATAGAGAGACAATATCAAAAAAAGGGTACAACTCTAAAGTGTGCGCAGGAGCAGAAGGACCTGGATAGATATGTGTCGAAGTCATTGAAAGTGGCAGAACAAGTGGAGAGCAGTTAATAAAGCATACAGTATCCTAATTTTATTAATAGGAGCATTTAAAAAAATAAATTTACAGTACCCAATTCATTTTTGTTTCATTGAAATTACGGGGCAATTTAGAATGGCCAATGCACCTACCCTGCATATCTTTGGGTTATGGGGTGAGACCCACGCAGATACGGGGAGAATGTGCAAACTCCACACGCACAGTGACCCGGGGCTGGGGTCGAACCCAGGTCCTTGGCGCCATAAGGCAGCAGTGCTAACAATAGGACCATAGTGCACAAGAGCAAAAAGGTTGTTGTTGAACTTAGGCTATGATGTTGTATGGTACGGTTCTAGCTTTGAGGTCAGGTGTGCTGCCTGGCTTGATTTTTAGGTGTATGTGAACTCCAGTCATCGAGCCTAGTGAATCTTTGAACATGTTCTCATACTTCTTCAGAAGTTGTTGCAAGTTTCTCTTTGAATCCACTAATTGATTGACTGTTTCCCAGTTAAGCCTAATCTTAGCCAATCATGCTTTGTCAAATCGAGCAGGAAAGTTTCCATGGACAACGTGGAGAGGAAACGTTGCAGTCTGCCCATTTGCTTTTACTTTCACCATAGTGCATCCTTTTAATAGTACAACCTCTTCAGTGTACATCCTAAGGATCACATTTGATGGTTTTAAAGGCAGATGCTTCAGTTTTTGATGATAACTTGTCTCAGATATTAGCGATACTGCTGCGCCTGTATCCACATCCATTTTAACCTCTTGATCTTCAAGTTTTGGATATGCCCCAAATCGTTGTTTATTGCCCTGCATTGGCAAGACACCTAGCTTTAGCGCTTGCTGTAGCTCAGTTCCTCAATTTTTTGAATGGTCTTGAACTTCATTCACTAATTTGTAGACTTTCTTTTTAAATTTAGTGTACCCAATTCATTTTTTCCAATTAAGGGGCCAATCCACCTACCCTGCACATCTTTGGGTTGTGGGGGCAAAACCCACGCAGACACGGGGAGAAAGTGCAAACTCCACACAGACAGTGACCCAGAGCCGGGATCGAACCTGGGACCTCGGCGCCGTGAAGCAACAGGGCTATCCCACCGTAATTGTTTACTTGTAATGCTCTTGCACTTTCTTGGTGTAGAAGACATGTTTTGAACACAACATGCTTTGGCAATGTGGCCCTTCTTAACGCAGTTCTTGCAGGTATTTGATTTACTCCAACATTTCCTCGCTGAGTGTCCAACCTGTCAAGAATGGTGACATGATTGCACCTTTGCAGCCTTGTTCCTTGAGGTATCCATTTTGGGTATCTTCACTCCAACCCCTATCTGCGAAGCTTCTCTCATTGCAAGCTATTGGATGTGACAACTCCCTCAGCAGCTTTCAGAGTTAAATCACTAACAGCAAGCAGCTTCTTCTGAATGGCTTCACTGCATAATCCACAAACCAGCCTGTCTCGAAGAGCATCATCAAGTGTTGCACCAAATTCACAACATCTCGCTAATCTTCTTAAAGACACCTTCTTCCTGACTACGGCAGTGGATTTGGAACATTTCTGCAATCAATAACAGTTTAGAAGAGAAATGTCCCTCTAACATTTTCATTCACTAAAGGATTGTTGCATATTTTTTCTGGGTGAACAGATTCTAAAGCAGCATAAATGTTTTACGGCCAACTGAGCTAAGAAATGTTGCGAACTTTAGGTCCTCCAGTGTCTCTCCGATTAGTTATTGAAAACATTTGGAATCTTTCTTTATATGAATTCCACGTTTCATAATCCTCATCAAACGTCTCCATGGCCCCTGTTTTTCCTGCCATTTTTGCATCCCAGCTCCGAGGGTCTACACTTCATCCTTCAGACTATTGGAAAGTATGGCACAAATAATCCCTTGAACAAGCAGTTAGGAAATCTTTTGCTTCTTTTGC
The DNA here is from genome assembly GCF_047496885.1 of Scyliorhinus torazame. NCBI lineage: Eukaryota > Metazoa > Chordata > Chondrichthyes > Carcharhiniformes > Scyliorhinidae > Scyliorhinus > Scyliorhinus torazame. The sequence goes on from NC_092715.1 coordinate 79,796,220, forward strand.
CTGAATATTTTGACTTTTCTCTCAAGCAGCGGCCTATGCAGAGTCGGCAGACTTTAAAATCCCTGTTCCCTGCAGCCCGTGGAGCTTTATTCCGTGTGTGGTCCCGGCAAACCAGACCACAGTCACTTCAACGCAAGCAAATCTTCCCTGACTGTCGGTCTTCTTACTCATTTTGGTAAGCCTTCCCATCAGCGGCAGTGCTCTGCTTGATGTGGGTGGGTGTGCGCGTGCATGCAAGTCCGGTCCTGATAATCTTCCATTATAATTTATTTTTCCTGCCTCAATCCTGATTGCCAGTTTTCTCTCCTGTTATATTTCTTTGTTGCAAAGAGAAAAGGTATGGAGATGCCCACACTCTGGATTCTTGTAAAACACAATGAGGGGTTTATTAAGGATGATGCTTATACAATCAAGGCGGTGAACTGTCAAAAGCCCATGCAAACACATTGCTGACGTCACTGCACATCCTGTGACGCAGAGCCAGCAAGGATCTATTCCCAGATACATACATGGGGTCCTTTGTTTCAGTTGTGGAAACAACATCACAATGAATATTTTGTCTGGACCAAGACAGGAACCAGGCTATAGGAGACTAAGAGTTTTTAAGCAATGGTTATCCAAACAGAGTCTCTGGGAAATATGCTTTTATATTTTTGATAAGAGGCCAAGACTGCAGGGTTTTGCACTGCAGCCATCAAGAAGAGTCGGGAATGGTCCACCTGATACATGGATCGAGAGCTCCAACCCAAAGGACCAACTTTGCGGGGAGCTTTAAGTATCAGCCAACTCTGAGGGATAGTGCGGCTTGTTGTGTTAGGTACACTGGTATAACACTGGCTGCAACTGGATGCAGCTTGGATCGAAAAGACACTCCAGGCCTTGAAGTTAGTTCAATCAGGTTTATTGTACTAATAGCACAGTTAGCACAGTTCTCTGTGAGTTCGACTCTCTGCTAACTCAAGTGTGGTTACTCTGTCTGACTGAACCCGACTAGCTCTAAGCCACGTGGTGGAGGTGTGAGATTGACTGACTCTCTCGATGTTCATCAGTGGGAAGAGGCAGAGTGTGAGTGCCTCGTGTCTTTTATAGTCAGATCCCACCCCTGAGTATCCTGCCTGCTTATTGGTCATGTCCTATTCTCTGTGTCCATTAGCTGCTTGTCTATGCCTGCCTGTATATCATTATGTGTGTGTCTGCATATCATGACATGGCTGAGATTTAAAAATAGGATTTATTTTTTACCCTTAAACTGAGGGGGTTTGAGTTGAGGCTTGGATGGAAACATGGGGTTTTGCCTGTGGTTTTTCATGAAGGCTGGTATTAAGTTGTGGTTTTGAGTGTTAAGCGGTGTCTTTACACCAGTTTAGAGCTCTTATATTTGGGCATAGGATTGTTTTTTTTGTTAATAAACATGTTTATGGTTGAGCCGAAAAGCTCGTGTCCATGCAAGTTTGTCCTTTATAAAATCCTAAAGTTAGGAACTGGCAGTAAGGTGCACCTCTTACACCTGACATTGATTTACTATATTTACTGTTCAAATCCTTACATGTTTGAAAGAATGTTGCAGCTGCCCTGAAAGCCATAGCAAGTTTATGTCTTCCTAATAAAATGAAAAAACAAAATTCTACTTGAATGCAGTGTGGTGATACACCACTGTACCTCCCTACCATTGTACATAGTATATAATAATTGTGCGTAACGTGGCCCTGTAGTACTGTGTATTGTACTGTAACTCTGCAGAGGTTCGGTCACTGGTAGGTAACCCGACCTGGCCACGGAGAGCTCCGCCTTAGCCACTCCCCCGGGAGTCAGTATAAGAACCTCTTCTGGGACAGGCCCCATTCTGTCTGGGGTCGTCTGTGTCGGGTAAGCCTCCCATGTAGTATATTAAAGCCTGAGTTAAAGTCTCACATGTCTTTGTGGTTCTTGACGCTTAGCGCATCAATTTAATATACTACAGTTATAATGGAGGCTGCTCTGAAACCCGACAAGCTCTCGCTCGACCCCCACGCTCCACGCGCGGATCACCTTTTCAACTGCTGGCTCCGGTGTTTCGAGGCCTACCTGGAAGCATCCTCCGCCTTCGCCAAAACGGACGCTGACCGAATCAACCTCCTGTGCTCACGGCTCGACTACGGGCTTTTCGACCTCATCACGGGAACAACGACCTACGCCGATGCCATCGTGAAGCTCAAAAGCCGGTATGCACGAACTGTTAATTCTATTTACGCCCGCCACCACCTCGCCTCCCGGCACCAGCAGTCGGGTGAACTCCTAGCCGTGTTCGTTCGGGACGTCCGTGCCCTCACGCTCACCTGCAACGCGCCAGCAGTCTCCGCTGAGCAGAACACTGAGGCCCTGGCGCTTGATGCCTTTGTAGCTGGCATCGCTTCCGTCCCGATTCGCCAACTCCTTCTGGCACAAACTACCCTGACTCTGGACACGGCAGTCACTATGGCAGAGGCCCAACAGGCAGCCTACGACAATAATGCGTCCTACACGCCTGCACGAACTTCCTATGCTCCTGTCCACACTCCCTACGTGGCCGCTACCGCCCTGCCGCCCGCCCAGAAACAACCCCTGCAAGTCACGGCCCACCCAGCCACTCCAGCAGTAAAAATGCCTGGGCCCCAGTGTTACTTTTGTGGCCAGGCAAAACACCCCAGGAAACGCTGCCCTGCTAGAGATGCTACCTGTTCAGCCTGTGGCAAGAAAGGCCACTTTGCAAACGTCTGCCGCTCCACTGCTGCCTCGGGGTCCAACGCTATCCCTAACCCTAACCCTATCCCTAACCCTAGCCCTAAATCTAACCCTAAACCTAACCCCAACCGCAACCCCCAACCCCCCCGCGGTCTGCTACTCCGGGGTGCCGCCGTCCTCCGTTCCCGGCTCGATATTCGACATGTGCGACGCAAGGGCGCCGCCATCTTTGATCATCCCCGGCCCGGCTCACTTCACTCCCGGTTCGCCGATCGTCACTTCCGGTTCGCCGATCGTCACTTCCGGTTCGCCGATCTTCGCTTCCGGTCCGTCGCCGATCGTCGCTTCCGGTCCGTCGCCGATCGTCGCTTCCGGGTCCGCCCCGCCACCGAATTGTGTCACTTCCGGTCCACCGCCGATCGTCACTTCCGGTCCTGCGCACTGGACCGAAATGCTGCAAACAAAGGAGATGCAGCCACCAACAGCAACCTGGCCTCCAGCAGCAGCCTACGACGCCTGGGCGCTGCCACCTTCTCCCACAGGCCGCTCCTCGGATCCGGCACCCTTCTCCAACAGCTCCACCATCGCATCCATCGTCCTCGACCAGGACCGACCGCATCAGCTCGCCAGATCCACCATGGAGGTTCAGGTAAATTGTTTCACTGTCACCTGCCTCTTCGACAGCGGCAGCACGGAGAGCTTCCTCCACCCGGACACCGTGCGCCACTGCTCCCTCAAGGTACTACCCACGCGCAGGCATATTTTCATGGCCTCCAACTCCCAGTCGGCCGAGGTTTCGGGCTACTGCGTCGTCACCTTCTCAGTGAACGGCGTGGTGTTCCAGGATTTCAAATTCATGGTTCTCCCTCACCTCTGCGCCCCCGCGCTCCTCGGCCTGGACTTCCAATGCCACCTGCGCAGCCTCACCTTGCGTTTTAACGGCCCCCTCCCCCCCCTCACGGTCTCCAATCCCCAGTTCTTCCCTGATTCCCCCCCGGGTCCCACCTGTAGTCTCTCCACGCTCAGGATCCCCCCCCCCTTCATTGTTTGCTAATCTCACCCCCGACTGCAAGCCCGTGGCTACTAAAAGTCGGCGTTACAGTTTCGGGGACCGCCAATTCATTCGAGCGGAGATTAAGCGCCTTCTCTCGGAAAATATCATTGCTCCCAGCACCAGCCCCTGGCGAGCCCAAGTGGTGGTAGTCAAGTCTGGTGAGAAACACCGCATGGTCATTGACTACAGTCAGACCATCAACCAGTACACGCTGCTTGATGCGTATCCCCTGCCCCGCATATCTGACATGGTCAACCAGATTGCACAGTACCGGGTGTTCTCCACCATAGACTTGAAATCCGCCTACCACCAGCTCCCTATCCGCCCGAAGGACCATAACTTCACGGCCTTCGAGGCGGACGGCCGCCTCTACCACTTCCTTAGGGTACCCTTTGGCGTCACCAATGGAGTCTCAGTCTTCCAACGGCAGATGGACCGAATGGTGGACGAGAACAGACTGCGGGCTACCTTCCCGTATCTGGACAACGTCACCATCTGCGGCCACAACCAGCAGGACCATGACATCAACCTCACGAAATTCCTCCAAACTGCCAAACGCCTCAATCTCACGTACAACGAGGCAAAATGTGTTTTCGGCACCACCCGCCTCGCCATACTCGGCTACGTGGTGGAGAACGGTGTCCTCGGCCCCGATCCCGACCGTCTGCGCCCCCCTTCTCGAACTCCCTATTCCCACCTGCCCCAAAGAACTGAGGCGATGCCTCGGACTCTTTGCCTACTATGCCCAGTGGGTGCCCGAGTACGCTGACAAGGCCCGACCCCTCCTCCGTTCCCCCTCATTCCCCCTCCCGCCCGAGGCCTGCCAGGCCTTCCACCTCCTAAAAACTACTATCGCCAGAGCCGCCATGCATGCGGTAGACGAGTCTGCACCATTCCAAGTCGAGAGCAATGCCTCCGACTTTGCCCTGGGTGCCACCCTCAACCAGGCGGGCAGGCCCATCGCCTTCTTTTCCCGCACACTCCAAGGCCCCGAGATCAGCCACTCCTCTGTTGAGAAGGAGGCACAAGCCATAGTGGAAGCCGTCCGGCACTGGAGGCACTACCTGGCCGGAAAACCATTTACCCTCGTTACTGACCAACGATCAGTTGCGTTCATGTTCGACAACAAACAACGAGGTAAAATCAAAAACGATAAGATATTACGGTGGAGGATCGAACTCTCCACCTACAATTATACTATCTTATACCGGCCAGGTAAGCTCAATGATCCTCCTGATGCCCTGTCCCGTAGTACTTGTGCCAACACACAGGATGACCGGCTGCGGGCACTACATAATGACCTCTGTCACCCGGGCGTCAGGCGGCTCTACCACTACATCAAGGGCCACAACCTACCCTTCTCAGTCGAGGAGGTCAAGGCCATGACTAGGGACTGCCAAGTCTGTGCGGAGTGCAAGCCGCAATTCTACAAGCCAGACAAGGCGCACCTAATCAAGGCCACCCGCCCCTTTGAACGTCTCAGCATTGACTTCAAAGGGACCCTCCCCACCCACAACCGCAACACGTACTTCCTCAACGTCATCGACGAGTACTCGCGGTTCCCCTTCACCATTCCCTGCCCCGACACGACCTCCGCCACCGTCATCAAAGCGTTGCACGACCTCTTCATGCTGTTCGGTTATCCCAATTACGTTCACAGTGACCGGGGCTCCTCCTTCATGAGCGAGGAGCTGCGTCGGTACCTGCTCACCAGGGGCGTTGCCTCGAGCAGGACGACCAGCTACAACCCCCGGGGGAACGGACAGGTGGAGAGGGAGAACGCGACTGTTTGGAAGGCCGTGCTGCTAGCCCTCAAGTCCAAAGGCCTACCAGTCTCCCGTTGGCAGGAGGCCCTCCCGGCCGCACTCCACTCCATCCGGTCTCTTTTGTGTACTGCAACGAATGCTACCCCTCATGAGCGGATGTTTCTCTTCTCCAGGAGATCAGCATCCGTGACATTGCTTCCATCCTGGCTCCTGTCCCTGGGAGACGTCCTGCTCTGCAAGCACGTGCGGACCTCTAAGGCGGAGCCCCTGGTGGAGAGAGTCCATCTCCTCCACGCCAACCCACAGTACGCGTACATAGCGTACCCCGACGGGCGTGAGGAGACCATCTCCATCAAGGACCTGGCCCCCTCTGGGGCCCCTGCCGCCCCCGCCCCGCAGCCTCCACCCCACTCCCTCTCTGCTCCCGTCGATCCCTCGGTCTGTTACTACTCCGTGCCAGCCGCTGTCATCCCGCAGTTTCGCCTCGAGCCAGCCGAAGCGGTGGGGGAAGTCATGCCGCCTCGCGATCCAGCACCACCGACCGCACGGATACCACCGGACACTACCTCAGCGCCGCAGCTCCGACGTTCAAAGAGATCGACCAAACCCATCGTTCGTCTCGACCTTTGACGACACGGAACCTCCTGATGGACTCTGTTCACTGCTCCAAATTTTCACCCCGGACTTCCTTCTAAACAAGGGGTGAATGTGGTGATACACCACTGTACCCCCCTACCATTGTACATTGTATATAATAGTTGTGCGTAATGTGGCCCTGTAATACTGTGTATTGTACTGTAACTCTGCAGAGGTTCGGTCACTGGTAGGTAACCCGACCTGGCCACGGAGAGCTCCGCCTTAGCCACTCCCCCGGGAGTCAGTATAAGAACCTCTTCTGGGACAGGCCCCATTCTGTCTGGGGTCGTCTGTGTCGGGTAAGCCTCCCATGTAGTATATTAAAGCCTGAGTTAAAGTCTCACATGTCTTTGTGGTCCTTGACGCTTAGCGCATCATGCAGATTATGCACAAACTGTCAGTCTGGCAAATTTAGTGATGATTATCATTTCCCATTCAAAATAAATGTTTGTTCTGCTCCATTTTGCATTTGTGGCAGTTATTTGGTTCGACCTACTGGTATTGACACTGTGTGTGGTTACTGTTTAATAAGCCCTGGCTGGGATTCCATGCAGTGCTGGCTTCAATAAAACAAGTCTGTGAGAAAGCTAAATATTTAACCAAACTGAACAGGTTGATGTGATGTGTGTAATATGTGGGTGAAGAGAGTTAGTGTGCACGCTGCTTTTGTGTGCTAGTTTACTGCTTCTTTTCATATTGGCTAAATGGAATGCAAACAAAATGAGCCCAAAGAGCAAGTCTCTCCTTGGCACTAGTTTGAAATTAGAATTGGACCACTGGCAACGACCAACCCTGCTGGAGATTATACAATTGAAAGTCATGAAATACTGACCCCAGCTCCCCCCCACACCAACACCTGGCCCAATGCCTTTTGGAATGAAGCCTTGCCTGGGCAACTGGAGAAAGTAATATATGACTCTTTCCATTGCAGATGTCCCTTCCAAACACCTACAGAGTTTGCTTTCCTGGAAGACAAAGGTGGCACTGACAGCAGGCCTGAAAGTGATGGGCAGGTGAGCAAATAGTCCCTCTCCATTATCACCACACTTGCTATTAAGTTTAACATCTGAATGATCATGCTTCGGCATAGTGTTTCAGATCAAAAATGTCCACTCCCATTATGGAAGAACTTTTCTCTTTCTCATGCAGGCCTGCATTTATATGCAGCATCATGACAATGCCTCGTGGGGAAACCACCAGTGAATCCATTAATACAGATGTTGCACATGTCCAGTTCCCGCATGGGGACCATCCAATTCATACAAGGGATACCTCCCGGAGATGAGTTCCAAGAATGGGATTGGGAGAAAAGATTTGACGGAAGTTTGAAACATTCAGCAAGCAGAAGCACATCTAGTTTTAATGTCCCATCGGGCTCTGGCAGCAACACAAATTCCCACCCCCGTATCATCAGATACTTGAATGAATTTCTGATCTTTCAGAACCATGGCCAAGTGAAGGCTGAACTTGTAGCAGTGCCCAATTCCAGACTGTGGTCAATATTGCAAAGCCCCATCAAGCTCAAGATGTCTGGTCCATGCACTATTCCCAAGCAATATCCTGGCAAACCTCTCCTCCAAGAGCAGAGCATCTAGAGCAGATGGGAGGAGGTCATTGCCCCGAAAGGCATACATGAATCAGTCTGGCTGTCAAGTGCGCATACATTGACAAGTAACCATAAAGCAAGTACGTTTTATTTTGTAATTCTCAGACGTTAGGTGGTCAAGTAAAGCTTCAGTTCTGAAACCAAGTGTTTTATTCAAAGACTGGTTTGATTCTACTGGGCATGCGTTACCATCCATGGTTCATGACACAGAACCATCAGAAGAATGAAGTGGTAATGTCTGAGATGGAGTTGAATTGGGTCTTTAACAGCTGTTGCACAAATGATAGGCGACCACCCATCAGGAGCATGACAGTAGAGGTACTCGCTGACATTGCAGGGAGTGAATTCTCCTTCAATAATTGAAACAAATCCATATTGTTTATGTAAACATTAGTTTTATTGTTTTTTAAATTAATGACTGCTCATTAATGTAAATTTATTTTCTTGAATTAATAAATGGATTCATTTTTTTTAGAATTAATCTGATTGGTCAGAAAAATATAGCAGGAAAACAAAACATAATTCATCGCTTTTGCTCAAAGTCCCAAATGAGGGAAAATTTTAATTTGCCCGAATTGCTTACAAACAGGTAACCAGTATTGATGGCATTTTCTTAGTCTTCTCGCTCTCACAGACTTTGAAAATTTGGTGCAGACTTTATATTTTCTCAAAAGTCATACGTATTCTAGTGCAATCGATGTGGGGACCCTTGCAATGTCTCAAGCCCTAAAAAGCTGCAATAACTTGTGAATATTTTTGAGTGTTTTTAATGAATCCTGTACAGTAGGAATACTTTCAAGTGTTTCAATGATCTGTGACCGAGAACTCATTATAAAGGAACCTTTTTTTTCCACATGAATGGATACTTGTTCCAAATTGCACCATTTGAAGTCAGATCAGCATTGAATGTTTACGAACTTTTATAAAATACTGAAGAATTTCAGATTTATTTCAGGTATGGACCAGCGTGTGCAAATTGGCATCCATAAACAGATGTGAATAGCTCCACTACCTTATGGACACCTTGGCGGAGTTGAATGCGAGTAAATACTGACAAAGAAATCTGGGCCCAAAGGTGAACTGATGTCTAAATGTTATCTTTCCAGTAACCCCTGCAACCAAGCCAAACAGAATGCTTTGCAATTTTAAGGATTCAACCGGGAAGGTCAAGAGGCGATCCTGATGTTTGAGCAATCCACGATCTCCAGAAAGTTTTCCCAGGCGTGTGCCCTGGAAAGGACACTCCAGTTTTACTGCACAGATTAACGCAATGTGGCAGATAGCAGTTATGAGTAATGAACTCAACTGAATTGGCATCGACAATGGCGACGATGGGATTGGGATGTCACTGATGGTAGAAATGACCATAGTGTCCCAGTGGTCAGCCACCGGTCACCTTGAGTCAGGTAGGCCCATGACTGATAAGATGCTGACCCACCACGGCCCATCTCCTTCAATGAGTGTTTGGAGCTCAGGGCCTCTTAGGGACATGTGGACGGAATCCATCACACCAGGCAAAGAAAAAGAAATAAATAAATCTGCAGTTGCTAAGCTGGAATGCCAGAACTCACAGACAACATGCAACTGGTTGATAATGTGCGCCAGGGAGCTGTGATCAGAATGAAACTTGATGGACTGTGTAATATAAGAGGTTAATACCTATGCCGCTAATTTACATTATCAGTGGTGTCACTCATTTGCCTCTGAAACTCAGATACTTCTGGAAGGAGCCTTGTGCTTATTTATCCCTGTAAATAGTTATATATCGGAAATACATGTTTGGAAGTTTCTGGATGTCTTTTTCCAGTAGTTTTTGTTGAACACCCTGGCATCTGTGATAGCATGCTCCTTTAAGTGGGCCAGTTCTCAGAAGGTCATGTGATCCGTAGGCCGAATCAGGCCGGAGAGCATATGTTTTGGGACTGAGTGCGGACTTTATTGTTAGTTGGGAGTCGTGGAGCACAGTACCTTTTAATAATAATAATAATCGCTTATTGCCACAAGTCGGCTTCAATGAAGTTACTGTGAAAAGCCCCTGGTCGCCACATTCCGGTGCCTGTTCAGGGAGGCCGGTACTGCTGCCTTGTTCTGCATTGCAAGCCAGCTGTTTAGCCCACTGTGCTAAACCAGCCCCATACTTATCTCACTTTCCCTGTAAAGAGTTATTTGCCTTAATAAACCATTTATTTGTTAACCTACTTGGTGATTAGCCAGCCTTTCAAGATAATACATTTGGTGACAAGGATCAGTTGGAGTGCCTTCCTGCGACAGAAATTGGGAGATCAGACCTTGTGTGGAAGTCATTTCTTTTGAGCAAACTCGTTCAGCAGTATGAGTGTCAAAATGTCCCTATTTCTTTAAGGCCAATGAAATTGGGGGTGCGGAGGGTGGGGAGGAAGAAGAGCAGCAGGTAATCCTATTAACATCCTGCAGGAGTCTGACTTCTCCAGATGCCCCTCTCAAAATTTTGAGGAACTTGTGGAATTAGTCAAGGCGCATTATTACCTGAAGCCCTTGGTGATAATGCAATGAATCAAATTTAAGACTAGAGCACAAAGGGAGACAATAACAGCATTCACTGAGCATTGTGAGTCTGGGACTGCACTCAGCAACATGTTGAGAGCCAGGCTAGTCTGTGGTGTGAACAACATGGCCATGCAAAATAAATTGTTAGCAGAGGGAGAGATTACCTTGAAGGCATTAGAAGTCACCCAGGCTGTGGAAAGTGCTGAAAAGGAGGGTGGGAGCGGGGGTTGTAGGTGGGATGAAACTGCACAGTGTGCAAGTAGGCAAGGCCCACCAAGTTTGGCGGGGAGCTGCTGGTAGTTATGGTGCTGGGAACGAAGGTGCAGAAAGTAATGAGCAAAGAGGCTTGGAGCAAAAGAGAGCAGAGATATATGGAATTTGGTACACAGACCAGGAGCTGTGAAGAATATTACCAGTGTGGGGAGGGGGGAAGATGACCCCTGGAGGAGATGTAAATTCCGGGAAGTTACCTGTTGTTTCTGTAATAGGAGGGGACACATTAGGAGGAAGTGCATGACTAGGCAGAGCCTACAGCGGGCCAAAACAGAACTCTAACTCTTGTGCAGTGTTGAGAACCCTGAAAACGGATCTGAAGTATACAGTTTAAACAACATTAAGGTGGGCAAGACGGTCCCAATTACAATTGTGTTAATTACAATGGTCAACAGTCAGCTCCTTAGAATGGAAGTGGACACGTGGGCCTCCGCTCCAGTTGTAGTTGAGCAAATGTATCATTCTTTATATAGAGTGATCCAGCCTCTGAAATTAAGAAGCACGACGGCCAGGCTAGCCACACATACTGCGGACGCTTTAAGGATCCTGGGGACAACCACAAACACATGTGAGCTACTGGCACCAGTCAGCTCAACAGCCTCTAATGGTAGTGGGGGACCAATCTGATGGGCCGCGATTAGCTTCAACAAATTAGATTAGATTAAATTGACTACAAATCATCAAAATTAATGAACAAGACTTTCATGACATCTGAAAACAATACCAGGAGATTTTCTAAGACAGGTTAGGCAAGATACAGGACCTGAAAGCAAAGATTTAGGTGGATCATGAGACCACACACAAGTTTTACAGAGTTTGAAATGAAAAAAAAAAGAAATGAAAATTGCTTATTGTCACAAGTAGGCTTCAAATGAAGTTACTGTGAAAAGCCCCTAGTTGCCACATTCCAGCGCCTGTTCGGGGAGACTGACACGGGAATTGAACCGTGCTGCTGGCCTGCCTTGGTCTGCTTTAAAAGCCAGCTCTTTATCCCTGTGCTAAACCAGCCCCATGCTAAATCAGTTCGACCTGTCCTCAATGCCTTGCATGAGAAGATTGTGTCTGAACTCAAACAGCCAGAAGAATTGGGCATCAAACCTGTCCAATTTATGGAATGGCCGGCTCCCAGCGTGCCAGGGGTTAAGTCAGATGGAACCATTAGGACATGTTGAATGAAATGAAAATCACTTATTATCACATATAGGCTTCAAATGAAGTTACTGCAAAAAGCCCCTAGTCGCCACATTCCGGCGCCTGTTCGGGGAGGCTGGTACAGGAATTGAACTGTGCTGCTGACCTGCCTTGATCTGCTTTAAAAGCCAGCGATTTAGCCCAGTGAGCTAAACCAGCCCCTACAAATTAATCGTGAATCAGGTGGCAAAATTGGACCGATACCCAATAACAAGAATGGAAGATATATGTGCTAATTAGCAAGAGGTTTTAACTTGATATGAGCCATGCTTACCAGTAAATAAAATTAGACGAGGGCCGTAATTCTCCGGTCACCGGGATTCACTTTTCCAGCTGGCAGCGGGTTTCGTGGTAGCGTGGGGTGGTACAATGGGAAAGCCCATTGACAAGTGGTGGGAAGATCAAATCCCGCTACCAGTGAATGGCCTGTGACCGAGAAAATTGTGGCTGGACGACCGAAGAATTCCCCCCCGAGGCTTCTAGAGAATTTGTTACCAACAAAGGTCGATACCAATATACCCTGCGGAGGCTCATTGGAGTGTGCAATTTTCCAGAGGATGATGAAAGCTTCCCACAGGAAGTACCCAATGTGGTTGTCTGTCTAGACGATGTACTGATGACACGAGCATCCGAAGAGGAGCACCAGGCAAATCTCCAAGTTTAAAAAGATTTAAGAAGGCCGGAGTGAGGCTGGAAAGGTAAAAAATATACGTTCCCATCTTAGGAAGTGACGTACGTAGGGTTTAGGGTAAATATCAAAGGGCTGCATGCTGTGGAGGAAAAATAAAAGTAATTAAGGAAGCAACAGCCCCAAAAATACACCAGAATTGAAGTTCTTTTTGGGAATGATGAATCATTATGACAGATTTGTCCTAATCTTTCTACAATGTTGCCAATGTGTAGCCCTGGCCCATGCCTACTGGGAAATATGGCCAAGTTAAACACTATAGCCTGATGGTATTTGTAAAGGGTCCAGCAAAGTGAAGACACTAGCAAAGCCTGATGTATCAGTACAAACAGCATGAACAGTGGGGGGTCTGCAGTGAAGAACAAGATTGGGAGAGCTGTCTCACAGACTAGTTAAGCAACAGCCTGACATAGTCATACTCTCAGAATCATACCTTACAGACACCACCATCACTATTCCTGGGTATGTCCTGTCTCACCGGCAGGACAGACCCAGCAGAGGTGGCGGCACAGTCGGGAGGGAGTTGCCCTGGGAGCCCTGAACATCAACTCTGGACCCCATTAAGTCTCATGGCTTCAGGTTAAACATGGGTAAGGAAACCTCCTGCTGATTACCACGTACCGTCCACCATCAGCTGATGAATCAGTACTCCTCCATGTTGAACACCATTTGGAGGAAGCACTGAGGGTGGCAAGGGCGCAGAATATGCTCTGGGTGGGAGACTTCAATGTCCATCACCAAGAGCGGCTCGGTTGTACCACCACAGACCAAGCTGGCAGGGTCTTAAAGGATATAGCTGCTATACTGGGACTGCGGCAGGTGGTGAAGGAATTAACAAGAGGGACAAACATACTTTACCTCACCCTCACCAATCTGCCTGCTGCAGGTGCATCTGTCCATGACATTATCGATAGAAGTGATCACCGCACAGTCCTTGTGGAGACAAAGTCCCATCATCACATTGAGGATACCCTCCATCGTGTTGTCTGGTACTACCACTGTGCTAAATTGGATAGACTTTGAACAGATCTAGCAACTCAAGACTGGGCATCCATGAGACACTGTGGTCCATCAGCAGCAACAGAATTGTGTTCAACCACAATCTGCAACCTCATGGCCCAGCATATCCCCACTCTACCATTACCACCAAGCCAGGGGAGCAACCCTAGTTCAATGAAGAGTGTAGGAGAGAATGCCAGGAACAACACCAGGCATACCGAAAAATGACGTGTCAACCTGATGAAGCTACAACACATGACTACTGTGCTAAACAGCATAAGCAGCAAATAATAGACAGAGCTAAGCAATTCCACAACTAACACATCAGATCTAAGCTTTGCAGTCCTGCCACACCCAGTTGTGAATGGTGGTGGACAATTAAACAACTCACTGGAGGAGGAGGCTCTATAAATATCCCCATCCTCAATAATGGATGAGCCCAGCACATATGTGCAAAAGACAAGACTGAGGCATTCGCAACAATCTTCTGTGCTGAATGGATGATCCATCTTGGTCTGCTCCGGAGGTCCCTAGCATCACAGATGTCAGTCTTCAGCCAATACGATTCACTCCACGTGATGTCTAGAAACAGCTGAAGGCACTGGATACTGCAAAGACTATGGGTCCTGATAATATTCCGGCAATAGTACTGAAGACTTGTGCTCCAGAACTTGCCTTATCCCTAGCCAAGCTGTTTCAGTACAGCTGCAACACTGGCATCTACCCGGCAATGTGGGAAATTTCCCAGGTGTGTCCTGTACACAAGAGACAGGACAAATCCAACCGAACCAATTACCACCCTATCAGTCTACTCTCCATCATCAGCAAGGTGATGGAAGGAATCATCAACAATGCTATCAGGCGGCACTTCCTTGGCAATAACGTGCTCATGGGCGCTCAGTTTGGGTTCCGCCAGGGTCACTTGGCTCCTGACCTCATTACAGCCTTGGTTCAAGCATGGACAAAAGAGCACAATGTCATAGATGAGGTGAGAGTGACTGCCCTTGAAATCAAGGCAGCATTTGACCGAGTATGGCATCAAGGAGCCCTAGCAAAATTGGAGGCAATGGGGATCAGGGGGAAAACTCTCCACTGGTTGGAGTCATACCTGCCACAAAGGAAGATAGTTGTGGTGATTGGAGGTCAATCATCTCAGCTCCAGGACATCACTGCAGGAATTCCTCAGGGTAATGTCCTAGGCCCAACCATCTTCAGTTGCTTCATCAATGACCTGCCTTCCATCATAAGGTCAGAAGTGGGGATGTTTGTGGATGACTGCACAATGGTCAGCACCATTTGCGCTACCTCAGATAATGAAGCAGCCCATGTCCAAATGCAGCAAGGCCTGGACAATATCCAGGCTTGGGCTGACAAGTGGCAAGTTACATTCACACCACAAAGGTGCCAGGCAATGTCCATCTCCAATAAGAGAGAATCAAACCATCACTCCTTGACCTTAAATGGCATTACCATTGCTGAATCCCCCACAATCAATATCCTGGGGGTTACCATTGATCAGAAACTGAACTGGACTAGCCACATTAATACTGTGGCTACTTGGGCAGGTCAAAGAGCAGGATTTCCTACGGCGAGTAACTCACCTCCTGGCCCCCCAAGCCTGTCCACCATCTATAAGGCAGAAGTCAGGAATGCAATGGAATAATTTCCACTTACATGGATGAGTGTAACTCCAACTCTCAAGAAGCTTGACACCATCCATGACAAAGCAGCCGCTTGATTGCTCCCCCTTCCACAAACATTCAAATCCTCCACCACCGACAAACAGTGGCAGCCTTGTGTACCATCTACAAGATGCACTGCAGTAACTCGCTAAGGTTCCTTAGACAGCACGTTCCAAACGCACAACCATCTAGAAGAACAAGAGCAGCAGATACCTGGAAACCCCACCATCCTGACTTGGAAATACATCGCCGTTCCTTCACATGTCGCTGGAACAAAATCCTGGAACTTCCTCCTGTAGCCAGTTAAAATGGCTAACTCCCGATTTAGAATGGCTAACTCCCGATTTAAAATGGCGAACGGCAAAGGCTGATGGGAAAGTCAGCCAACAGGACACAAACGAGCAGCTGCAGGTTGAGTATGTATCTACCTCTGGAACGGCCAGACAAGGTCGATACCGGCAACCATCAACATAACAAAACACCAGCCATCTGCATATTAATGAGCAATCCCCGGGAACAATGAGCAACATTTAGAAACATAAAGCCAAACCAGACTCTTTGGCGGCAGCAGAAGTCTACACAAAGGGAGGTGAACGACCACCTCAGGACCGCCCATCGATCAGGGAACCGCTCCAGCATTGGAGAAAATCGAACCAAGTGATTCGGACAAAGTCCAATCACTTGGAACCAGGTACAGGGTCCGCCCCGAAAGGCGGGAAGCCCCTGGGGACTATAAGAATCAAGCCCAAGTTCAAATCGCCCCTCTGCTTCTCTGCTTGACCGGGTCACTCAGCAACGCGAACCAACCCTTGACAGTGACCGGTCCAGCCATCACTGATATCTAGTAAGTCTTACTTCAACGCTCGCTACGAGATAGGCGCTCCTAGCTACCAATCTGTACCAACTTCGAATCCCGCAGGCCCAGAACCCGAACAAAAGGCCATTCGTTTCCCTGACCTGGTGGGCCAGTTCCAAGTTAAGTATTGGCTTGTTAGTCGTAGAAGTAGCTTAGACGTAGAATTTATACATGAGTAGTGATTGCTGTGTATAATAAATGTGCTTTGATTTAAATCTTACTAAGCGGTGTATTGGATTATTGATCATTACTCGGACTTGAACCACGTGGCGGTATCATAAAGATACCTGGCGACTCAAGAGCAAAGGTGATAAAACAGAGCAATGAAACTAAGGCAAAAGCTAGCAACACTTCCTAACAGCACAGTGGGTGTACCTGCACCTGAAGGACTGCAGCGTTTTAAGAAGGCAACTCACACCCACCTTCTGAAGGGCAACAGACATGGGCAATAAATGCTGGCCCGACCAGCGATGCCCACATCCCATTAATTAATTTTAAAAATACATTTGCAGCCAGGGAGTGAGCACAGGAGCTGATTGGACAATGGCTGTTGCTATGCTTTGGATAGACAGTGATTAAACTCAGACCTCTTTGTCCTTCTTCACAGCTCTATCCACTTGAGTGGCAACTTTCAAAGATGTATGAACATAGACCCCAAGATGCCCTCTGCTGTTTGTGATTTTCATTAATGACTTGGATGAGGGAGTTGAAGGGTGGGTCAGTAAATTTGCAGATGATACGAAGATTGGTGGAGTTGTGGATAGTAAGGAGGGCTGTTGTCGGCTGCAAAGAGACATAGATAGGATGCAGAGCTGGGCTGAGAAGTGGCAGATGGAGTTTAACCCTGAAAAGTGTGAGGTTGTCCATTTTGGAAGGACAAATATGAATGCGGAATATAGGATTAACGGTAGAGTTGTTGGCAATGTGGAGGAGCAGAGAGATCTTGGGGTCTATGTTCATACATCTTTGAAAGTTGCCACTCAAGTGGATAGAGCTGTGAAGAAGGCCTATGGTGTGCTCGCGTTCATTAACAGAGGGATTGAATTTAAGAGCCGTGAGGTGATGATGCAGCTGTACAAAACTTTGGTAAGGCCACATTTGGAGTACTGTGTACAGTTCTGGTCGCCTCATTTTAGGAAGGATGTGGAAGCTCTGGAAAAGGTGCAAAGAAGATTTACCAGGATGTTGCCTGGAATGGAGAGTAGGTCTTACGAGGAAAGGTTGAGGGTGCTAGGCCTTTTCTCATTAGAGCGGAGAAGGATGAGGGGCGACTTGATAGAGGTTTATAAGATGATCAGGGGAATAGATAGAGTAGACAGTCAGAGACTTTTTCCCCGGGTGGAACACACCATTACAAGGGGACATAAATTTAAGGTGAAAGGTGGAAGATATAGGAGGGATATCAGAGGTAGGTTCTTTACCCAGAGAGTAGTGGGGGCATGGAATGCACTGCCTGTGGAAGTAGTTGAGTCGGAAACATTAGGGACCTTCAAGCAGCTATTGGATAGGTACATGGATGACGGTAAAATGATATAGTGTAGATTTATTTGTTCTTAAGGGCAGCACGGTAGCATTGTGGATAGCGCAATTGCTTCACAGCTCCATGGTCCCAGGTTCGATTCCGGCTTGGGTCATTGTCTGTGCGGAGTCTGCACGTCCTCCCCGTGTCTGCGTGGGTTTCCTCCGGGTGCTCCGGTTTCCTCCCACAGTCCAAAGATGTGCGGGTTAGGTGAATTGGCCAATGATAAATTGCCCTTAATGTCCAAATTGCCCTTGGTGTTGGGTGGAGGTGTTGAGTTTGGGTATGGTGCTCTTTCCAAGAGCCGGTGCAGACTCAAAGGGCCGAATGGCCTCTTTCTGCACTGTAAATTCAATGATAATCTATGATTAATCTAGGACAAAGGTTCGGCACAATATCGTGGGCCGAAGGGCCTGTTCTGTGCTGTATTTTCTATGTTATGTTCTATGTTCTTTGTGTTTGCTCCTGAGAAGAAATATGACCCCTGAGTGAGTCACGGCTCTTGGAACATTCGTGACTCAAGGACAGTGATTAATTAGAGCTGCCTTAAAGGCACATAACCGGAAGCATGCGATCAGTGCTCCTGAAATCTGTATTCAAAGGAGAGGCAAAGAGATTTAATCAGCAAAACCTCAAGGAACAACTTCGCAGAAGGAAGAAGCCGCAAGCCTCCAGCTTTAAGAAGGAGTCTGACAGATCATGTTTTGAATCGAAAAAGACCCCATGTTATCTCGAGTCAAATGGTCCTCCACGGCTGGCATCCATGACAACAAGTCTGAGAAGTTACGACCGTTTCAGATAAGATGAGTTTAAGTTGTGCAGATGGCGTATTATTATGGGGAGCAAGGGTGGTTACCCCGAGGTAGATCCCAGTAATAATCCAGGGGGAAGTGAGGAGATTATCTGCATGGACGCACCTTTGAATTGAGAGACAACCCTGCCCTGAAGTTACCTCACACCTGGACTGCAACAATGAAAGTTTTTCATTCAAAGTAGAAATGCTGCCCTCTTCTTAGATTTAGATTTAGATTTAAATTTAGATTTATTGTCACGTGAACCGAGGTACAGTGAAAAGTATTGTTCTGCGTATAGTCCAGGCAAATCGCTCCATACATAAATACATAGAACATACTCTAAATGCAAAATGTAAATACATAAACTAAGGTGCAGCAAACGGAATATTGTGCTACAACTATAGAGAAGATGCGTAGAGAGATCAGTTTAGTTCATAAGAGGGCCATTCAGGAATCTGGTAACAGCGGCAAAGAAGTTGGTTTTGAATCTGTTAGTACGTGTTCTCAAACGTTTGTATCTCCTGCTCAATGAAGAGGTTGAAAGAGAGAATAGCCTGGGTGGGAGGGGTCTTTGGTTATGCTGCCCGTTTTCCCAAGGCAGGTGTAGACAGAATCAATGGATGGGAGATGGGTTCACATGATGGACTGGGCTGTGTTCATGACTCTTTGTAGTTTCTTATGGTGTTGGGCCGAGCAGTTGCAGTACCAAGCTGTGATGCAGCAACATCTTATCAACATCCACCTTAATGCCCACCCTGTAAAAAACACAACAGTTCCATGACTCAGCTGAACAGGCACTCTCTGGCATTCTCACATAGAGTGAATCATAAAAATGGGACATACTTCGAGACACCATCTGCACTCTCAATACATGGGAAGCAAGATGGAAAAATGCTGTCGAGTTCCAGGCTAGTACCACTGTGATGGAACCCATCACTGAAGCCAAACAATTCATTCTCATTCATTCTAAGAGAAATAGGAGTGAGCAAACGATAAATAGCCACTCAATGTAAAGTTCACCAAGTTGCTAGGTGGGACACCAATGACTACGGTTTACAACTCGGCCCAAGAATACAGTTGTCCTTCAAGACGGGGAATTATAAGGCATGTACGAAGGTATCAAAAAGACAATAGGTCCATCAGCAATGAAAATGGCTCCATTCAAAATCAAGGTAGGGGAGGGCATCACCACCTACAACTCAAAGATGCTGGGCTAAACTTTGTGCTCAGGACAATTCCAAGATGCAAGTGAGGTCCAGGCCTGGGCCCTGGCCTAGACCCCATTATACTTCCTGCTACAGTGTTGTTCTAGGCAACATTATAAAGAGGATTAGTTGGGCCTCGTACAAAATAAGTTTCTGGTGTGGGGCTGGCTGGCCAGTGATTGACTCTCTGCTGTTGCTTTCCTTGCCTCCCCGCACTCCCTTTCCTTTTTTAGTGGGTGCCAAAATGTTCTCAACAAAGCCTGTTTCTAGTGTATAATTTATGTGATGCTGTTCTGACCCCACAAAAGGTGCCAGGAGCAGAGGGCATGTTCGAGGATTATTGGCTCGAATGCATAAATAACATACCATAAAACACAGCCCGCTAGGATATATGCCTCTGTTGCTTACACCATTTATTAATATCCCCGCTCAATATTATGTTGTGTGAGAATATGAACAATAGTCAAGGCATGTTCTAAGATGCATCTTCATATGCTCAGAACTGTCTAAAACAATCCAGCAGAGGGCACCAGCTGCCTGCTTTTCTCTGAGATGCCCAGTCCATTACAACAATGGCTGCAGTTATTAATGCTTAAAAACCACCAGAGAACTGAACTCACACAAAGAGATAGAACTAAAGTTATCTGTACAACTGGAATGATTATTCAATTGCATATGATCATTTATGCTTCCTCGGAATTATTTTCCATTTTGCTTTTGCAGTGTTTAGCTGGCACTTTGAATTTATAGGCCAAGAATATGAGGATGTAGACAGACCGTTAAATAAAGATGTCAAATCAACAAAGGGAAAGGTTATGTTCATGTGTAAAGTGTGCCTTTTGCCACTTGTGATGAAATTTAAAACATTTGAAATATTAGCCTGGATCTTGCAGTTACTGGCAAAGCAAGGGCTGACTTTGAAAAAACCTGCTCACAGACATCTGTCGATTTCTGCGGTGGGAAATCCCCCCTTTCTCTACAACAGTTCAAATCTTATGCCGAATCAAGGTGGGGGGGGGGGGTGCAGTGTACAGGTGTCTTGGTGTACAGTAGCTGGGCAAGTTGAATTATTCATACACAGAAAAGCAGGAAGTTAAAAGCACTTCAAATCCTTCGCTTTTCAGTCAAAGTTTCAGGAAACAAAACAAACGTGTTTCTTTTTTTTCATTTGCTCAAGGGATGTGGGCTTCGTTTTCAGGACCAGCAATTACTACCCATGCCTAATTGTCCTTGATGGTGGTGAACTGCCTGCTTAGGACGGCACGTTAGCACAGTGGTTAGCACTATTGCTTCACAGCGCCCGGCACCTGGGTTCGATTCCCGGCTTGGGTCACTGTCTGTGCGGAGTCTGCACAATGTCTGTGTGGGTTTCCTCCAGGTGCTCCAGTTTCCTCCCATCAGTCCCAAAAGACGTGCTTGTTAGATGAATTGGACATTCTGAATTCTCCCTCTGTGTACCCGAACAGGCGCCGGAGTGTGGCGACTAGGGGATTTTCACAGTAACTTCATTGCAGTGTTAATGTAAGCCTACTTGTGACACTAATAAAGATTATTATTGGACCGCTGCAGTCCATGTCTTAAGAAGCTAAAATAGAGACAAATTTCTTCGGAAGAAAAATTAAACATGATTTTAAAAATATGTGGGGCAGAATTTTATGTTTACGGTTCGGGTGTGCACCCACGCCGGAAACCCGTAAAATCGCACAAGAAGACACTGGACGTGTTCCCTGACATCATTGTCCCCGTGTACGGCATTTCAGTCGGTGGACAAACGCGAGAGTCAGAAGTGCTCCCGGCAACAATCAGGAGGCCAATTTAAATAAATTAGATAACAATTGACTGGGATTTCGCATTGTTTGTGCTTGATTGGTCAGGTGGCCTTTAGGTTAAAGCTGCAACCTCAGCCCAGGACAGGATGAAAGGTCAGGGCTAAAATAAAATTAACAAATGTGCCTGGGGACTGAGCTCTGTGTAGGATTGTGCCGCCTGGACATTCATGGCATAATATGAACACTGATATTTATTATTCACAGGTCTGCGGCTCCCTGAGACAGCTGCGCAGAAGCTGCCCCCCCTGAGGGAGCACATTGGAAGTGTCAAGCCGCACCCACCCTTCTCTCAGCGCCTGCTCTCCCCGGCACAACTCAGCCTTTCACAGAGCGTGTTTCATGCTGGATGGCTGTCAATTGGCCAGCTGGTTTAAAATTGTGCTGTGGGGTCGACCGCAGCCGGGAACATGTTTATTGCCCACTGAGAGTGTGCGTCCGATGGTGAAAAATTCAGGCCATGGAGCTTTTAATCATTGTCGAGAAATCTGACATTCCAAAAACATAAAATGAGCTTTTCATGGCCAGTAGGGGTGTTTAACAGGAATTGCAAAGTTAGTTTAAAACCCAGCTGCACCTCAATGTGGTCGTTTCCAGGGTTTCTACAGCAAGATCAACATTGTTGGAGTGATCGGAAAGGAAACTGCACTTTGTGAGAACCTCTACAATGCTGGAGTGGAATATTAATAATCTTCATTAGTGTCACATGTCTGCTAACATTAACACTGCAATGAAGTTACTGAGAAAAACCCCTAGTCGCCACACTCCGGTGCCTGTTTGGGTACACTGAGGGAGTGTAGCGCACAATGACTTACGAGTAGAGATGAAGTCGATGAGGCTTTATTAAGCGTGACTTGTTCCCAGCAGTTCAGCAATAGAATGGAGCTGCGGGGAGAAGCACGGGTTCTTATACTCCGCCTTCAGGGCAGAGCCAGGGGTCAACAGCCAACCAGGACCCGGAATCTGTCAGCCAATAGCATCACGGCTTCACAGTCCCACATGACCCCTAATACATACCACCACATTCACCCCTTGTTAAAAATGAACCCGGCGGGGTGGTGGTTTGCATGGTGGTAGGGGTTTACAAGGCTGGTCCTGGGAGGAAAATTTTGGGCATGTTGTTACAATTTTAGCCCTACACTGGGCTATGTACAAGGTTTGTGAACTATTTACAATATTCGTAAGAGAAAAGAACATTTTCGTTACAGTCCCAACAAGATGTCACACCGATGCCACGAGTCGAGCGGGCGGTCTGGTCTTCCTCGTCGATCGCCTCAGCCCCGGTGGTGGTGCAGGTGCTTGTTCCCGTGTTGTCGTCTCTGGGAGCGTTTCGTTGTTTGTTTCTGTTTCACTCCTGGTCGGACACGGGAGGAGGACCGATCCTCCCGGGAAGGGGGCGGTCGCGGGGTGCGCTGGTGGCAGGGAGGGGATGATTGGTGTCGGGGGGGTGTGTGTGTTGCCGGCGGGCGCCAGGTCTCGCAGGGAGACCGTGTCCTGTCGGCTGTCGGGGTACGCCACGTAGGCGTACTGCGGGTTCGCGTGGAGGAGGTGAACCTTCTCGGCCAACGGGTCCGACTTGTGCGCCCGCACATGTTTTCGGAGCAAGATCGGTCCTGGGGCCGCCAGCCAGGTCGGCAGCGACGTTCCGGAGGAGGACTTCCTGGGGAAGACAAGGAGGCGCTCATGAGGCGTTTGGTTAGTGGTGGTACACAGCAGCGACCGGATGGAGTGGAGAGCGTCTGGGAGGACCTCCTGCCACCGGGAAACTGGGAGATCCATGGACCGTAGGGCCAGTAGGACGGTTTTCCAGACCGTGCCGTTCTCCCTCTCTACTTGCCCGTTGCCCCAGGGGTTGTAGCTGGTCGTCCTGCTCGAGGCTATACCCTTGCTGAGCAGGAACTGACGCAGCTCGTCACTCATGAAGGAGGACCCCCTGTCGCTATGGATATATGCTGGGCAACCGAACAGTGTGAATATGGTGCCAAGGGCTTTAATGACTGTGGCCGCTGTCATGTCGGGGCAGGGGATGGCGAAGGGGAAACGGGAGTACTCGTCCACCACGTTCAGGAAGTATGTGTTGCAGTCGGTGGAGGGGAGGGGCCCTTTGAAATCCAAACTGAGGCGTTCAAAGGGGCGGGAAGCCTTGATCAGGTGCGCTCTATCCGGCCTGAAAAAGTGCGGTTTGCACTCTGCGCAGATGTGGTAGTTCCTGGTGACTGTACGGACCTCCCACACAGAGTAGGGGAGGTTGCGGGACTTTATAAAATGGTAGAACCGAGTGACCCCCGGGTGGCAGAGGTCCTCGTGGAGGGCTTGGAGACGGTCTATTTGTGCGTTGGCACATGTGCCGCGGGATAGGGCATCGGACGGCTCGTTCAGTTTTCCGGGACGGTACAAGATCTCGTAGTTGAAGGTGGAGAGCTCGATCCTCCACCTTAAGATCTTGTCATTTTTAATTTTGCCCCGCTGTGCATTATCGAACATGAAGGCTACCGACCGTTGGTCAATGAGGAGAGTGAATCTCCTGCCGGCCAGGTAATGCCTCCAGTGTCGCACGGCTTCCACTATGGCTTGGACTTCCTTTTCCACTGAGGACTGGCGGATTTCTGAGGCGTGGAGGGTTCGGGAGAAAAAGGCCACGGGTCTGCCCGCTTGGTTAAGGGTGGCCGCCAGAGCTACGTCGGATGTGTCGCTCTCGACCTGGAAGGGGAGGGACTCGTCGATGGCACGCATCGTGGCCTTTGCGATATCCGCTTTGATGCGGCTGAAGGCCTGGCGAGCCTCTGTCGACAAGGGGAAGGTAGTGGTCTGTATTAGCGGGCGGGCCTTGTCTGCATACTGGGGGACCCACTGGGCGTAATATGAAAAGAACCCCAGGCAACGTTTCAAGGCTTTGGAGCAGTGGGGGAGGGGAAATTCCATAAGGGGGCGCATGCGTTCGGGGTCGGGGCCTATTATCCCATTGCGCACTACGTATCCCAGGATGGCCAGCCAGTTTGTGCTAAAAACTCACTTTTCCTCGTTGTATGTGAGGTTCAAGGCGTTTGCGGTCTGGAGGAATTTTTGGAGGTTGGCGTCGTGGTCCTGCTGATCGTGGCCGCAGATGGTTACGTTGTCGAGATACGGGAACATGGCCTGCAACCCGTGTTGGTCAACCATTCGGTCCATCTCCCGTTGGAAGACCGAGACCCCGTTCGTGACACCAAATGGGACCCTTAGGAAGTGGTATAGACGCCCGTCTGCCTCGAAGGCTGTGTACTTGCGGTCACCTGGGCGGATGGGGAGCTGGTGGTAGGCGGACTTGAGGTCCACGGTGGAGAAAACCTTATATTGGGCGATCCGATTTACCATGTCGGATATGCGGGGGAGAGGGTACGCATCCAGCTGTGTGTACCTGTTGATGGTCTGGCTATAGTCTATGACCATCCTTTGCTTCTCCCCGGTCTTTACTACTACCACATGTGCTCTCCAGGGACTATTGCTGGCCTGGATTATGCCTTCCTTCAGCAACCGCTGGACCTCAGACCGAATAAATATCCGGTCCTGGGCGCTGTACCGTCTGCTCCTCGTGGCGACGGGTTTGCAATCCGGGGTGAGGTTTGCAAACAAGGACGGCGGTTCAACTTTGAGAGTTGCGAGGCCGCAGATAGTGAGTGGGGGTATTGGGCCGCCGAATTGAAATGTTAGGCTCTGCAGGTTGCACTGGAAATCTAATCCCAGTAATGTGGGCGCGCAGAGTTGGGGAAGGACGTAGAGCCTGTAGTTTTTAAACTCCCTCCCTTGCACCGTTAGGTTCGCGATGCAGAACCCTTTGATCTCTACGGAGTGGGATTCTGCAGCTAGGGAAATCTTTTGCGTACTTGGATGGATGGTCAAAAAACAGCGTCTTACCGTGTCGGGGTGGAGGAAACTCCCGGAGTCGATCAGGCATGGTGTCTCATGTCCGTTGATCAGCACCGTTGTTGGCGTCGTCTGGAGCGTCCGGGGCCGTGATTGATCTAGCGTCACCGAGGCCAGTCGTGGTCGTAGTGTCTCAGCGTCTTCTTCGGACCCCGTGGAGCCGTCGATGTTGGTGTCCTTTGTTGTCATCCAAGATGGCGGCGTCCATGAATCCCACGCGGCCGGGGGTGGACAAAATGGCCACCCCCATGGATCGCACGCGGTTGGGGGTGGACAAAATGGCCACCCCCATGCATCGCACGTGACTGGGGAGTCACAAGATGGTGGCGCCCATCCTCCCCTCCTGGTGGCCGGGACCCAAAATGGCGGCGCCCGCGGGTCGCACATGGGGCGCTGGGGGGGGGGGTTGGGGAGCGTTTGGGATGCGCTGGGCTCGTTCTTCTCCGGGGCTCGCGGCGACCCCCCGGGACCGGCACACAGCCGCGAAATGGCCCTTTTTGCCGCAGCTCTTGCAAATAGCTGCGCGGGCCGGGCAGCGCTGCCGGGGGTGTTTCGCTTGCCCGCAGAAATAGCAGCGGGCCCCCCCGGGATGATCCGGCGCTTTAACCGCGCAAGCCTGTGAGGGAGGGGGGGGGTTTGACGCGACGGGGGTCCACGGAGCCCAAGGGGCTGCCGCGCGGTCGGGGCCGTAGGCACGGGCGTTTTGCGAGGCCACATCTAGGGAGGCTGCAAGGGCCCGTGCCTCTGAGAGTCCTAGCGACTCTTTTTCTAAAAGTCTTTGGCGGATTTGGGGAGAGTTCATACCTGCCACAAATGCATCGCAAATTAACATGTCCGTGTGTTCAGTCGCGTTTACCGGCGGGCAGCTGCAGCCCCGTCCCAAAATTAGCAGCGCGGCGTAGAACTCCTCTAACGATTATCCGGGACTTTGCCGTCTCGTTGCGAGTTGGTAGCGTGCGTAGACTTGGTTCACGGGGCGAACGTAGATGCTCTTCAGTGCTGCGAGCGCCGTCGGGAAATCCTCTGCGTCTTCTATGAGAGGGTAAATTTCCGGGCTTACCCTTGAGTGCAGAACCTGCTGTTTCTGGTCTTCTGTGATCCGGCCGGGGACCGTTCGGAGGTAGCCTTCGAAACAAGCTTGCCAGTGTTTAAAGACTGCTGCTGAGTTCACTGCGTGGGGGCTGATCCGCAGGCATTCCGGGGCGATCCGGAGCTCCATAGTCCTTTAAGCATGCTTAATAAATTGTAGCGCACAATGACTTACGAGAGAGACGAGTAGAGATGAAGTCGATGAGGCTTTATTAAGCGTGACTTGTTCCCAGCAGTTCAGCAACAGAATGGAGCTGCGGGGAGAAGCACGGGTTCTTCTACTCCGCCTTCAGGGCGGAGCCAGGGGTCAACAGCCAACCAGGACCCGGGATCTGTCAGCCAATAGCATCACGGCTTCACAGTCCCACATGACCCCTAATACATACCACCACAGGGAGTATGTTCAATTCACCTATAAGAGTTGGCATTGATCCTGACTCTGCCTCATCCTTGATTTTGGTTTTCATCATGCGCCAGTAAAGAAGTCCTGAGGACTGACTTGCATTTGTGCATCTCGGTTATTATCCAGGACTTTGCTGTTGTTAATTGTGTTTCTCTTCATTTGGCTCTGAAGATGGTGTTCAATATTGTCGCCTTCCTTAATTCTAATTACGTTTTGCTCTAGAGTCGCCAGGTATCTCTTGATACCGCCACAAGGTTCAAAACCGAATACTGATCAAAGACTCGATACACCAGTTATTAAGTTCAAACTCAATGCTCATTTATTTACACACAGTCAAATACACTCACGCATAAAACTCTACAAACTAAACTATCACTACTGCTAAAGCCTATACTTAGCTTCGGGCGCCCACTCAGTCAGAGGAACAATGGCCGTTGTTCGGTTCTGAGGCTGCTGGGGTTGAACTGGTATGGAATAACAGCCAAGAGCGTCTGTCTGGTAGAGTGCGTTGACCTTGGACTTATTTGTTCTGATGCAGCTTTGGCAGGTCTCTCCTTGGTGAGAGCCGGAGCCAAGAGAGTGATTCTCTCTTGGAGGTTCCTTCTTATACCCAAAGGGGGCTTTGCGCGCTTTTGGGTGGGCCTTGAACTTGGCCCCAATTAATTGGGACATTTCTCAATCGTTCCTATCGATTTCCTCCAATAAAGGCGTGGGTGCCCTGATGGCTGTGCGTGTCCTAGGTGGCCGTTGGCCTGCTTTGTTCTGGTCTCCTCTGGTGCCGGGGTGTCTGCCTTGGTATCGTTTACTTAAATGTTACTCTTTTGTCCCCGGGGATGGCTGTTACTGGTATGGTTTTGCTGTTACTGGTATGGTAATGGTTTTGCAGTTTCGGTCTTGTCTGGGAGCTGCGGCCCCAATCAACAGACAAACCCTGCACCTGCTTGCTTTCTCAGTATTGTCCATTTTCCCTGCAATCTTTGCAAAGTGTCCATTTTGTAATCGGGAAGTAGCCATCCCAGATGGCTACACTCCCTCCTTGTGATCCTCAACGGGAAGCGTGAAGGATCACATTACTGCATCGTCTTCGTTCTCTGACCAAGCGGGGCACCCATAAGCTCTACACTGCCCTATCCTATGAAACATGATTTTTACCTAAAATCATTTTACTTACAGACATCAGTACAAAACTCTGCGGAGCACTACGACATTCAGGCATGCATTACAAAATAAAAAAACTGGAACCTCTAACTATCGTACATAAACTATCCTCACTCAAATTATCAACAATAATTCTACAACATTTTAAATGTACAAATGGCAGCAATACATGTTTCTCTAGCTTTGCAGTCAGGCACAGAGGTTTACATTTCTTTATTGAACAAAACACACATAAAGAGAAGTGGATGCACTTTAATTCACTCAAGGGGTTGGGGGGTTTGGTGAAGTCCGAAAATAGGGGACCTAAACGTGTATACCGGGGTGCGAGAGCGGGAGGCTCTCCTTCGCCATTTTCTGAGTCTAAGTGTCTGCACGATACTGCAGAGTATCGCCAGTACTAAGAGTGATTCTACTATGTACGATAGTGAATACCAGGTTATGAACTTGTCACACCAGGTCGGGGTGTCGTTAACTATCTCGGGGTTAACTATCTCGGGGTTAACTATCTTGGGGTTAACTATCTCGGGGTACGGTGTACGGTAGGGGTGGGAATCATTCACGGCCTGTGTGGTAGGTGTCAGGGGGGTAGAGTCCGCGCGCAACTGAAGGGAACCCGCTAAGATCCAGGTGAACATGAAGGTTGTCTTCATCTTTTCCATCTTTCTGTCTTCTTTTTCTTCCTCTGGGGTTCCTGAGGTTCCGGAGTTCTATGGACACAAGCATAATATCTGTTATTAGCTTGCTTAAGATCTCGTATGTCTGCCTGTCTGTCCTTTGTTGCCAATTACCCATTATGATTGGTCACCTAATGTGACTCCCTCATTTTTTTTTTAAACCAAATATTTGGGACAAGACATCTGAGAAAAATACTGACATAGTGCGAGCTGTCTCGCAGCCTGTGCGATTTACCATCCTAGTGTTTGAGGATGTAAATAGCATACGGAAGCAACCTAAGGGTCGCCAAAAACAAACAAAAGAATTTCGAACTGAAAGTGCCAAAATGGGGAGCGTATGGGCCGCGGCGGGTAAGAAATGGGTGGAATCCCAGGGTAGGACGGTGACCAGTGACGTATGTGCTCTACCCGTGCGTAGCTGACCAGAGGGGGTGGGGTCCTCAGGCAGGACGGGGACCAGTGCCGTTTCTCCACTGCCTAAGCGACCGGCAAGGACGTGTAAGAATGTGGTCGTCGTGGGGCTGCCTCTCGTGATCGAATCAGGAGAGTAGCTATGAGTGGTGTCTGCTGACAAACTAGCTCCTCTGAACGGTAGTTCCTCTGAACGGTTGTCTGTGGACAAACTTGTTCCATTAACAGTCATTGTGCGTCAAAAGGGTGGTGGCGTGGGGCCATGAAAAACTTTCAAATTTACAAATAACAAACATGTACATTAAACAAACAAACATACAACAAACATGGTGCAGGTTCCGTTAGAAAGGACACCGTATCTCTCCATCGGTTCTTTTTTTCCATCATCTGGACATCTCAGTGCTCAGTAGCGAACAGGGTCGCAAAGGGATTCGTTTGGTGGGAGTCAGACTCTAGGTCATCATTTTCTCCTGGCTGCCATACTCTTGATTGGAGTATTTTGGCTAAAACTGCTTGGGGTGAATTGGGGTCCATCTCATCATTCTGGATGAGCCTGAACGAATTGTCTCGGTGTCAGAATCGTGTGTTGAGGTTGGAGCTGCTAGGTTGTAATCCGCAATCGTCGGGCGGTGGGTCTGGGTCAGGGGCTTTAATGTATGCGATTTTGAAGGGGTCGCTGGAATCATGCTCAGATTTGCTGGGAGTGGAGCCTGGTGCAGGGGTATAATTATAACGTGGTGTGCTGTGGATGTCGTCATTGCTGTCGCTGTCGCTGTCGCTGCTGGTTGAAGAAACACAACCCAGGTGCTGTTGTTCTGTTGTACCATTTTCCTGCGAGTGGCTTTTAAAGTCCTATTCATCCTCTCTATAATGCCGCTTGACTGGGGGTGGTAGGCTATGTGACATTTTTGCCTGATTCCGAAAATTGTGAGGACTTTTTTCATTACTCATCCTGTAAAATGGGAGCCTTGATCGGACTCTATACTTCGTAGGAGACCCCATCTTGTAAAGATGTGCTGTGTTAGTATTTTAGCTGTTGTCTTGGCCATTTTTGTTCTCAATGGAAAAGCTTCCACCCATTTTGTGAAGGTGTCGATGACCACCAACACATACTTATTAGCATTTCTGCAGGGGGGTAGGAGTCCTGTCATGATATCCAGATCAGCATATCATGGTGCAATCACACACACACTGATGGACAGGCAGTTGGACCAACCAGCACACACATAACATCGCAGCCAATCACCAGTGAGAGCACACGCACTATAAAGTAGAGAGCACCACAGTTCCCGCTCATTCTACCAGGAGATAGCTCAGATCACAGAGCTCACAGCGTGTCACTCAGACATAGACCATGTGCTGAGTGCCTCACTAGGATAGTGATAGGGCTGGGTCCACAGGTTAGCTGGTGAAGCACGTACCCAAGCCAGTAGTTAGTTGTTACCATTGATTAGACAATAAAACAGAGTTGTACCATCTACAGCCGTGTTGGATCATTTGTGCATCAGAACACCCAACACGACATGATACCAGTAGTGGACGCAAACCAGCGACTGTGAGACCTACCTGCACCTTTTTCAGAAATCCGCCATCCTGCTCCATGGAAAACATCAGCCCGCCGCAGCCGCTCCGAATCGCTGGCAATCTCGGCGTAAACTGGAAGCTGTTTAAACAACGCTTCCAGCTCTTCCTCTAAGCCACAGACAGGGAGAATGCATCGGACACCAGGAAGATTGCCCTGCTCCTCTCCACGGCGGGGCAACAGGCCATCCACATCTATAACTCCCTGGCATTCGCTGAAAGCGAGGACAAAACAAAATATAAGACGGTGCTTCTGAAGTTCGATGAACACTTCAGCGTGGAAGTCAATGAGAGCTTCAAGAGGTACCTATTCCAGCAGCGCCTGCATGGTAAGGATGAACCTTTCCAATCTTACTTCATACACCTCCGAAATCCTCGCACAGTCCTGTGGCTATGGGGCCACCTCCGACTCCATGATACGGGATCAGATAGTTTTTGGGGTCATCTTGGACACCCTACACCAGCAGCTCCTTAAACTAAAGCGACTCACCCTAGCGACTGCCATCGAGACCTGCGTCCTCCATGAGAACGCGACCAGCCGGTACTCCCAAATCCAGGCGGCCGAAACGGCATGGCACGGGCCCCACGAGGCGGAGCGGGTCCAGTCGATCGAGTATCTCCGGACGAGGGCGGCCATTTCGCGTGATTTCCGAGGCCTCCCGCGCTTTTACGCCCCAAAAGAGGGGACGTTGATGTAGAGGAACGTGATGCGCAGGCGCGCTCTATGCAGGACCGCACCACGCATGCGCGGTGGCGCAACGAACGCCATGATGTCACGACGTGTGGCAACTGTGGCTCCGCCCACTTAAAGCGGCAATGTCCGGCCAAAGCGCAACAATGCCTACGCTGTGGCAGGATGGGCCACTCTGCTGCCTGCTGTCAAGCAGCTCAACTTGCCAACTCACAACAATTCTGCCAGCCTCGCAGGGATGTGTGGACGATTCAGCCCACCTTCACTGAGTCATATCCAGATAGTATGCAGACCAACGATACCGAAGACAGGGAGCCCTTGTGCGTTGCGGTAATCCACAAGAACCGGATGTCCCGAAGTCGGAACCACCAGCCGCTGCCAGTGCACAGCATTGATCCGGGCGATGAGTGGTGTGCCACCCTAACGGTCAACCCAAATTCGTTGCCCACCTGAGAGACTTGACTTATGAGCCTGTTCGCACATTGGCCTCACTGAATTGTTTTACAGTACTGTTAACGGGTTTTGTTTCTTGTCGTTCATTGTTCCAGAGTTTTCTCTCATCGTTTGTTGATTGCATTTGTTCTGTTATTGGTACAACGTCGTTGTTCTGTTGCACCTGACACCTTCCTCTGTATATAGTTTAGCCTCATGTACATGTTGTAAATATTTCACACACATACTCAGATGCACTCAGTACACATTTCTATTTATTATCATGTAGGCACATATCCTTTGTGAAAAGGGGGATGTCATGATATCCAGATCAGCATATCATGGTGCAATCACACACACACTGATGGACAGGTAGTTGGACCAACCAGCACACACATAACATCGCAGCCAATCACCAGTGAGAGCACACGCACTATAAAACAGGGAACACCACAGTTCCCGCTGATTCTTCCAGGAGATAGCTCAGAGCACAGAGCTCACAGCGTGCCACTCAGACATATACCATGTGCTGAGTGCCTCACTAAGATAGTGACAGGGCTGGGTCCACAGGTTTGCTGGTGAAGCATGTACCCAAGCCAGTAGATAGTTGTTACTGTTGATTAGACAATGAAACAGAGTTGTACCATCTACAGCCGTGTTGGATCATTTGTGCATCAGAACACCAAACACAACAGGTCCTATGTACTCTATCTGCAAATTCATCCAGGGGCCATTAACGGGACGGGTGTGACTAAGCTGAGACTTTCTTGCATGTCTGTCCGGATTGTTCTGGGCACAGATCAAGCAATTTTCAATGTAGTGAGTAACATCGGCTTTTAAATCAGGCCACCAGCAGAGCGGTCTGAGGTGGGCTAGGGTGGGTTCAATGCCTTGGTGTCCATGATTGTCATGGAACTGACAAATAATCTGGTTCCTGTCCTGGCTGGGAACTACATAAATGCCTTCTTTTAAAATCACACCGTCATGTGTGGTGATTGCATTTTTAAACTTGTCGTACAGGGCTGGAAAGGTTCCTTTTAAAACTTCCCTGAGTTTCTCATCTTCCTTCTGGGCCTTTGCTAGATCCTGACTGTTGGCCTGTGAGACCTGAACCGCGTGTACTGGGGTGCTCTCGAGGGGGGGGGGGGGGGGTTCCAAATGTAACCATGTCTGGAACCTGCTTTAATGACTGCAAACTTTAATTATACCGTATTTCCTATCTTTAGCTGTCTCTAGGGTATGTCGGAGTAATGGGGCTGAGGGTAGGGGCTTTCCGTCTGCGGAAATGAATCCTCTAGTTTCCCACAGGGGTAGGAATTCCGTTAAACTATTACAGACATATAATCTGTCCGAATAGATGTCTGCTGGGGTCGGAAACGAGTCGGGGTGGTCGACAATGTAAGCTATGGCTGCCAGTTCTGCTGCCTGCGAGGTTAGATGTCCTGGCAACTTTAGTGAAATCTCATCAAGGGCGTGTCCCTGTGCGTCCTCTACATAAATGCCGCAACCGATGATTCTCTTTCTGTTCAAAACTGTGGCGGAGCCATCCACATACATTTTCAGGGGTGTGCACGTGTCTGTGGGCTGGGGTCTCTGGGGTGTATTACCTGCTTTCCTGGGAGCTGACTTAGGTATAAATGGGCCCGTGTTGTGTTTTGTGGTGATGATCTCACACTCATGTGTGGTACCTACATATTGCAAATTATCGGCTAGGAAAGTGTGGGTCTTGGTTCTTTTAACTGTGATGTCCTGTCCCTGTAAAAGAAGGGTCCAACGGGCTGCGCGGATTTGGCTGACTGCCATCTTTAAGTCGACCGTCTAATAATAGCTTTGTTGGGGTGTGTTCAGTGAGAATGGTGATGGGGTTGAGCCCTGTAATGTAGGCGCAGTACTGTACTGCCCAAAAAGCTGCGAGCAGGTGCCTTTCGCAGGCAGAAAATACTTGCTCGACAGGATCTAACACGCTGAGGCTATGCCACGGGGCGTAATTGGTCATGGTGTTCCTGGAGGAGTACGGCCGAAAGGGTTCGGTCGGTGCTTGCAACTTCAATTGCATACGGGGAAAGTGGATCTGGGACCTGTAATGCGGGGGCTGTGCTGAGGGCTCTTTTTAAAGCATCCACGGCATCCGTGTGCTGTGGAAGCCATTCCCAAGGTGCCTGCTTCTTGAGAAGTTCAGATGTGGCGCTGCTTTTGTGGCGAAACCATCGATATGGTTTCGGCAGTAGCCAACCAGTCCTAAAAATGACCGGAGGGCTGTTACATTATGGGGAAGGGGCAATTTGACGATCGAGTCAATTCTCTTTTGCTCGATCTCGCGTTTACCATGTGTGATTACTGTACCCAAGTAAATCACTTTTTCTTGCAAAATCTGGGCCTTCTTGGGATTGACTTTACATCCAATCTGTTTTAGGAGTACTAGGAGTTCGGGAGAAGAAAAATGTGCTCTCCCTTTGTGTCTGTCTGTAGTAGCAAGTCATCTACATACTGGACCAGATAATCGGGGCGAGAAAATTTTGCTAGTCCATTTGCCAGCTGTCGGTGGAAAATGGAGGGGGAGTTGTGGAAGCCTTGTGGAAGGCACGTCCATGTGTATTGTTGTCCCTGGAATGTAAAGGCGAATTTATATTGGCACGCTTTATCCAATGGAATGGACCAAAAGCCGTTGCTAATGTGCAAAACAGAAAAAAGTTTTGACCGGAGTCCCTGTTTGAGCATGGTCTCGGGACTCGTGGCTACGGTGGGGACTGCTACTGGGGTTACTTTGTTCAGTTCCCGGTAATCAGTCGCCATGATCCATCGGGTTTCCTGATGAGTCAAATCGGTGTGTTGTTCGTGGAGGCTACTGATCTGAGTACGCCTTGATCAAGCAAACTCTCTATTACCTTTGATATTTCTCCCTCAGCCTCTTGGAGAAAACCACACTGCTTTTGGGGTCTGGGGTCGGGACCTGTAATGTTTACCAAGCCAGCTATTTTGTCACAGCTTTCAAATCATTGCACTGTTTCTGCAATTTCTCTACCTGTTGCTCGGTTTCTTGTCTTACCAAGACCACACGTTGCGTGTCCTGGTAGGCCTTATCATACTGGGTCTGAAAACTACTCAAATGGGCGAGACAAAACTGGTGTGCCCTCTTGGCATCATCCATCTCTCTGTCCCTCGCTGCTAACTATTCTCTCAAATCTTTATTCTCTTTCTCAAACTCGCTCACATCTCCCTCGCTATTTCTGTCTCTCTCCTCAATCTCTCGACAGAGCGTCCTGACGACCTCCTCTGTGCCTCGCAATTGTGCCAAGCAGGACACGATTGCCATCGGCTTGCGAGCTTTCCCTAAGCTCTTCTTGTGCATCTCTGACAGGTTCTCCCACCAAGTATGTCCTATACTCCCGAGACCTGTTTCATCATTCGCGCAGAATTCGCTCCAAAGGGGCCATCCCTTCCCTTTGAGGTACTTTCTGATTTCCTCTTCCCATACGGGACACTGTCCTACTCCACTGGTCGCTACGACCTCGAATTCCTGGGGGTTCATAAGGCGTTCCATTGCCTTCATTGCCATTTTCTCTATCTCAGTTCTCTACTGAATTTGGAACAGGGGGTGTTAAAGTGGTGATGTAAACACGGGTATAGCTTACGCTAATTTCCGGCCTACAAAACTCCCGACAGTTTTACGCAACAAAATCTCTCAGGTTTACCTTATGAAATGAAAAATGAAATGAAAATCGCTTATTGTCACAAGTAGGCTTCAAATTAAGTTACTGTGAAAAGCCCCTAGTCACCACAATCCGGCGCCTGTTCAGGGAGGCTTGTAAGGGAATTGAACCTGAGCTGCTGGCCTTGTTCTGCTTTACAAGCCAGCTGTTTAGCCCGTTGTGCTAAACCTGTTAGTACGAATGCATTAACACACTTCTGAATCTTGGAGGTTTGATCAGTATTGTTCTCACATTTGTGGTTTTTCTGTTTCCAATTGGATTCTACTTCAAATTTTAGTTCTCTCGGAGTGACTAGGCCACTTCTAAGTCGAGTCCCGTCAGAGGTCGCCAATAAATGCTGCTAATTGTGTTTTTCTTTATTTGGCTCTGAAGATGGCGGCCAATATGGTCGCCTTCCTTAATTCTAATTACGTTTTGCTCTAGAGTCGCCAGGCATCTCTCGATACTGCCACAAGGTCCAAAACCGAATACTGATCAAAGACTCGATACACCAGTTAGTAAGTTCAAACTCAATGCTCATTTATTTACACACACAGTCAAATATACTCATGCATAAAACTCTACAGACTAAACTATCACTACTGCTAAAAGCCTATACTTAGCTTTGGGCGCCCACTCAGTCAGAGGAACAATGGCCGTTGTTCGGTTCTGAGGCTGCTGGGGTTGAACTGGTATGGAATAACAGCTAAGAGCGTCTGTCTGGTAGAGTGCGTTGACCTTGGACTTATTTGTTCTGATGCAGCTTTGGCAGGTCTCTCCTTGGTGAGAGCCGGAGCCAAAAGAGTGATTCTCTCTTGGAGGTTCCTTCTTATACCCAAAGGGGGCTTTACGCGCTTTTGGGCGGGCCTTGAACATGGCCCCAATTAATTGGGCCATTTCTCAATCGTTCCTATCGATTTCCACCAATAAAGGGGTGGGTGTCCTGATGGCTGGGCGTGTCCTAGGTGGCCGTTGGCCTGCTTTGTTCTGGTCTCCTCTGACGCTGGGGTGTCTGCCTTAGTATCGGTTACTCAAATGTTACTCTTTTGTCCCCGGGGATGGCTCATTCGTATGGTAATGGTTTTGCAGTTTCGGTCTTGTCTGGCAGCTGCGGCCCAATCAACAGACAAACCCTGCACCTGCTTGCTTTCGCAGTATTGTCCATTTTCCCTGCAATCTTTGCAAAGTGTCCATTTTGTAATCGGGAAGTGGCCATCCCAGATGGCTACATTGCTCCCTGGTAATCGTGTTGTTGTCTGCTTGATGTTGTCAATTTTTTCAGTTTACAGGGAAGTGAACATTGTTGCTGTGGTGGACTGCACC
This sequence comes from Scyliorhinus torazame, assembly GCF_047496885.1. NCBI lineage: Eukaryota > Metazoa > Chordata > Chondrichthyes > Carcharhiniformes > Scyliorhinidae > Scyliorhinus > Scyliorhinus torazame. The sequence goes on from NC_092715.1 coordinate 79,832,892, forward strand.
GTTAATTATCCTGACTTAACAAGTTCATATTAACATTAATCATGTTGAGCCGAATTTGGAATGTGGGATTTGTGCACAGCCTTTATCCGAAATGTATTTGAGCCTTATATTGTCTGACAATCCTTATGGTAGAGGGAGTGGGGGGAGCTCTTTGTTGTCTCTCCATGTCTCGCTTAGAAGGAAGATGAGCAGAGCCGGAGTGGGGCAGAGGTTTGGGGTTAGAACATAGAACATAGAACATAGAACTATACAGCGCAGTACAGGCCCTTCGGCCCATAATGTTGCACCGACATGGGAAGTCAAAAAACAAAAGCCATCTAACCTACACTATGCCATTATCATCCATATGCTTATCCAATAAACTTTTAAATGCCCTCAATGTTGGCGAGTTCACTACTGTTGCAGGTAGGGCATTCCACGGCCTCACCACTCTTTGCGTAAAGAACCTACCTCTGACCTCTGTCCTATATCTATTACCCCTCAGTTTAAGGCGATGTCCCCTCGTGCTAGCCATTTCCATTCGCGGGAGAAGGCTCTCACTGTCCGCCCTATCTAACCCCCTGATCATTTTGTATGCCTCTATTAAGTCTCCTCTTAACCTTCTTCTCTCTAACGAAAACAACCTCAAGTCCATCAGCCTTTCCTCATAAGATTTTCCCTCCATACCAGGCAACATCCTGGTAAATCTCCTCTGCACCCGCTCCAAAGCTTCCACGTCCTTCCTATAATGCGGTGACCAGAACTGTACTCAATACTCCAAATGCGGCCGTACCAGAGTTTTGTACAGCTGCAACATGACCTCATGACTCCGGAACTCACTCCCTCTACCAATAAAGGCCAACACTCCATAGGCCTTCTTCACAACCCTATCAACCTGGGTGGCAACTTTCAGGGATCTATGTACATGGACACCTAGATCCCTCTGCTCATCCACACTTCCAAGAACTTTACCATTAGCCGAATATTCCGCATTCCTGTTATTCCTTCCAAAGTGAATCACCTCACACTTCTCTACATTAAACTCCATTTGCCACCTCTCAGCCCAGCTCTGCAGCTTATCTATGTCCCTCTGTAACCTGCTACATACTTCCGCACTGTCGACAACACCACCGACTTATCAAACGCTTTACTGAAATCCATATACACCACATCAACTGTTCTACCCTCGTCTACCTGTTCAGTCACCTTCTCAAAGAACTCGATAAGGTTTGTGAGGCATGACCTACCCTTCACAAAGCCATGCTGACTATCCCTGATCATATTATTCCTATCTAGATGATTATAAATCTTGTCTCTTATAATCCCCTCCAAGACTTTACCCACTACAGACGTGAGGCTCACCGGTCTATAGTTGCCGGGGTTGTCTCCGCTCCCCTTTTTGAACAAAGGGACCACATTTGCTATCCTCCAGTCCTCTGGCACTATTCCTGTATCCAATGATGACATAAAAATCAAAGCCAATGGTCCAGCAATCTCTTCCCTGGCCTCCCAGAGAATCCTAGGATAAATCCCATCAGGTCCCGGTGACTTATCTATTTTCAGCCTGTCTAGAATTGCCAACACCTCTTCCCTACGTACCTCAATGCCATCTAATCTATTTACCTGGAGCTCAGCATTCTCCTCCACAACATTATCTTGTTCCTGAGTGAATACTGACAAAAAATATTCATTTAGTATCTCGCCTATCTCTTCAGACTCCACACACAACTTCCCATCCTTGTCCTTGACTGGCCCTACTCTTACCCTAGTCATTCTTTTATTCCTGACATACCTATAGAAAGCTTTTGGGTTTTCCTTGATCCTACCTGCCAAAAACTTCTCATGTCCCCTCCTTGCTCGTCTTAGCTCTCTCTTTAGATCCTTCCTCTCTACCTTGTAACTATCAAGCGCCCCAACTGAAACTTCACTCCTCATCTTCACATAGGCCTCCTTCTTCCTCTTAACAAGAGATTCCACTTCTTTGGTAAACCACGGTTCCCTCGCTCGATGCCTTCCTCCCTGCCTGACCGGTACGTACTTATCAAGAACACGCAGTAGCTGTTCCTTAAACCAGCTCCACATATCCAGTGTGCCCAACACTTGCAGCCTACTTCTCCAACCTATCCCCCCCAAGTCATGTCTAATGGCATCATAATTGCCCTTCCCCCAGCTATAACTCTTGCCCTGCAGGGTATACTTATCCCTTTCCATCACTAACGTAAACGTCACCGAATTGTGGTCACTGTCCCCAAAGTGCTCACCTACCTCCAAATCTAATACCTGGCCTGGTTCATTACCCAAAACCAAATCCAATGTGGCCTCTCCTCTTGTTGTCCTGTCAACATATTGTGTCAGGAAACCCTCCTGCACACATTGTACAAAAAACGACCCATCTAATGTACTCGAACTATATCTTTTCCAGTCAATATTTGGAAAGTTAAAGTCTCCCATAATAACTATCCTGTTACTTTTGCTCTTATCCAGAATCATCTTCGCCATCCTTTCCTCTACATCCCTAGAACTATTTGGAGGCCTATAGAAAACTCCCAACAGGGTGACCTCTCCTTTCCTGTTTCTAACCTCAGCCCATACTACCTCGGAAGAAGAGTCCCCATCTAGCATCCTCTCCGCCACCGTAATACTGTTTTTGACTCGCAGCGCCACACCTCCCCCTCTTTTGCCTCCTTCTCCGAGTTTACTAAAACACCTAAACCCCGGAACCTGCAACAACCATTCCTGTCCCTGCTCTATCCATGTCTCCGAAATGGCCACAACATCGAAGTCCCAGGTACCAACCCATGCTGCCAGTTCCCCTACCTTATTTCGTATACTCCTGGCATTGAAGTAGACACACTTCAAACCACCTACCTGAACACTGGCCCCCTCCTGCGAAGTCAATTCTGTGCTCCTGACCTCGATACTCTCAATCTCTTGTACCCTAAAACTACAATCCAGGTTCCCATTCCCCTGCTGTATTAGTTTAAACCCCCCCAAAGAGCACTAACAAATCTCCCCCCCAGGATATTTGTGTCCCTCAGGTTCAGATGTAGACCATCCTGTCTGTAGAGGTCCCACCTTCCCCAGAAAGAGCCCCAGTTATCCAGAAATCTGAATCCCTCCAGCCTGCACCATCCCTGTAGCCACGTGTTTAATTGCTCTCTCTCCCTATTCCTCATCTCATTATCACGTGGCACAGGCAACAACCCAGAGATAACAACTCTGTTTGTTCTCGTTCTGAGCTTCCATCCTAGCTCCCTGAAAGCCTGCCTGACATCCTTGTCCCCTTTCCTACCTATGTCGTTAGTGCCAATGTGGACCACGACTTGGGGCTGCTCCCCCTCCCCCTTAAGGACCCGGAAAACACGATCCGAGACTTCACTTACTCTTGCACCTGGGAGGCAACATACCAAACGTGAGTCTCTCTCGCTCCCACAAAATCTCCTATCTGTGCCCCTGACTATCGAGTCCCCAATTACTAATGCTCTGCTCCTCTCCCCCTTCCCTTCTCAGCAACAGGGACAGACTCCGTGCCAGAGGCCCATACCCCATGGCTTACCCCTGGTAAGTTCCCCCCCCCCACAAGTATCCAAAGTGGTATACTTGTTCCTCAGGGGAACGACCGCAGGGAATCCCTGCACTGACTGCTTCTTCCCAGTCCCTCTTACAGTTACCCATCTATCTCCAATCTTTGGTATAACTAATTCCCTGAAGCTGCTATCTATGACCCCCTCTGCCTCCCGAATGATCCGAAGTTCATCCAACTCCAGCTCCAGTTCCCTAACTTGGTCTTGCAGGAGCTGGAGATGGCTGCACTTCCTGCAGGTAAAATCGGCAGGGACACTAACGGCATCCCTCACCTCAAACATCCTGCAGGAGGAACATTGCACTACCTTCCCTGCCATCCCTCTAAGGTAGGGTTAGTTTGTCCTCTCTGTGATAGAGGAAGTTACCCCCCCCGCAGTTAGCGCTAACCTATTTGGGGTTTTTTCTTACATTTTCTTTTCATTTAATAATAAAGCATTCATGCCTTTTCCTTTTTAAGTCCAGGCAGACGGCATGTTATATGATGGTTATCTGCTCTGTCCTGGGCCTGGATTGCATTGTGGTTATCAGTGTAATTCCCCCTTAGCTCTGGGGTCTCTGTTTTTTTAATGGTGTTACTCTGTTCTGTTGACTGTATCCTGTAATGGTGCAGATGGATCTTGTACCCCTAGAGGGAACAGGTTGGGATATTGTCCCCGACTCATCTGGTCTTATTTCTAATGACTTGTGTTATGTGCGTAACCTGTTTTGCATTGATACCTGAGGCTTTTTTTTCTCTTTTTCTTCTGTTTTGATGCAATATTGGTAAAAACGTGAAAATTTCAATAAACATATACTTTAAAAAATAGTATTTATGCCACTCAGTCGATAATTCGTTCTTTTTGAATGGGGAAGATCAGGAGAAGTAAACAGAGTGGTCAGCTTTGAGAAACAGAATTGACACATTCCTGTAAATTGTCACACTAATATTTCAAAAAATGCAATCTTCCCATGTTTAAAATAAATTTAGAGTACCCAATTCATTTTTTTCCAATTAAGGGGCAATTTAGCATGGCCATTCCACCTAACCTACACATCTTTGGTTTGTGAGGATGAAACCCACGCAAAAATGGGGAGAATGTGCTAACTCCACACGGGCAGTGACCCAGGGCCGGGATCGAACCCGGGTCCTCAGCACCGTAGGAAGCAGTGCTAACCACTGCGCCACTGTGCTGCCCCTTAATCTGCCCATGGTTTAGAGCCACTTCAAATCTTCCCTGCTCTGTCATTATTGGAAAATAAAAGAAGCTATTGAAAATAAGTTATGGCATAAGAAGGGTTGAATGTAGAAAACACTCAGCTGTACTGCTCTCATGAAATTGTTGTGATAGCTTCCGAGACGCATGTGTGGCTGGGCTGACGCAATTTAATGTGGCTTCAATTCACTTGCACCAGGCCCAAGAAGAAATTTGGACTTGGTATGAGGAAAAATCTGTCACAACAGGCAAAAGTTTCCAAATGCAGTTACCATATTCACAGGTGGTATTGAAGACCGCACAGCCAAAGCATTAGTAAGTAAAATACAAGAAAGGGGCTAAATTGCATTGCCTATACATAATTTCCCATTCCAACTAAAGCAGTTATATACAGATTCATTAACCTTTGGTCTGTTGATATTTTATACTTGTGCCTTATCAGTTGAGTCGTTTAGCATGACGCCACAGTTTGTTAAATTATGTATGAGTTAATAATGGTTTACTGTATTGTAATAATAAAGCAGCAAAATAAAGGTCTTGAACTTAGTTTTGTTCATGAATGCAGCTATTATTCTCTTCAATACCCTTGAAGTGATTGTTGGTATTGTGAATTTGCCTGTGCCTATGTGGTGCTTCAAATTCTTCCCCCTACTTGATACACTATGTGATATCCACCCCAATGACGAGGTGGCACTTTAACAGGCTGCTTCCCTATCCGTTATCTTGTCTCACCAGCTTTCTTGTTGAGAAATGTTCGTTTGATCAGGTTTTTTTTATTCGTCATGGAACGTGGGCATCGCAGGCTGGGTCAGCATTTATTGCCCATCCCTAATTGCCCTTGAGGAGACAGTTAAGAGTTAACCACGTTGCTGTGGGTCTGAAGTCACATGTAGGCCAGACCAGGTAAGGATGGCAGATTTCCTTCCCTCAAGGACATTAGTGAACCAGTTGGGTTTTTTGCGACAATCGACAATATTTTCATGGTCATCATTAGACTTTTAATTCCAGATTTTTATTGAATTCAAATTTCACCATCTGCAGTGGCGGGATTCGAACCCGGGTCCCCAGAGCATTACCCTGGGTTTCTGGTTTTCTAGTCCAGTGATAATACCACTATGCTACTGCCTCCGCCAAATTGAATTCAGATTGGACGACAAGAGCTGTTTATGGTATTCTTGTCACTCGGTTTTCACTTTTGATTGTTCCCTGCCCTCTTGATGGAGAAGCAGAATCTCTAATTGTAGGGTGGATCAGTGTAAGTACAAGCAATGACTGAATAGAGCAGTCAACCACAGAAATCAGAATGAAGCTGCTAATGCACACAACAAATTTAGCTTAAGTGCACAGTTGACCGTATGCATTTCAGGGGCGAGATTCTCCGACCCCCCAGCGGGCCGGAGAATGGCCGTTGGCCGCCGTGAATTCTGCCCCCGCCGCCCGCCGAAGTCTCCGAAGGGAGAAAAGTCGGCGGGGCGTCAATGGCGCCGCACACATCGGAGAATGGCACGGGTGGGCGCAAGGCAATGGATTTTGGGGCTGCCGATATTCTCCCGTCCGGATGGGCCGAAGTCCCGCCAACGTGATGACGGGTCACGTCGGCGTAAATCAAACCACCTTTCAATCGGCGTCAACCAGTGCTCAAGGTTTACGCCGACCAGCGTGGAGGTGAGTGACGGCCTGGGGGGTTGGCCGCTGGAGAGGCGATGGCGTGGCCGCAGTCTGAATGTGTGTGGGAGAGGTGTGTGTAGGGTTGTGTGTGTGTGTGTGCGGCGGGGGGGGGGGGGTGGTTAGAGTGGGCTGGGCTCCGGGGGAGTGTCGGGAGGGGGGGGTGTGCCGGGAGGGGGGGTGAGTGCCGGAGAGGAGGATGGGGTCCGTGCCGGGGAGGGGGATGGGGTCCGTGCCGGGGAGGAGGATGGGGTCCGTGCCGGGGAGGAGGATGGGGTCCGTGCCGGGGAGGGGGATGGTGTCCGTGCCGGGGAGGAGGATGGGGTCCGTGCCGGGGAGGGGGATGGGGTCTGTGCTGGGGAGGAGGATGGGGTCCGTGCCGGGGAGGGGGATGGGGTCCGTGCCGGGGAGGAGGATGGGGTCCGTGCCGGGGAGGAGGATGGGGTCCGTGCCGGGGAGGAGGATGCGGTCCGTGCCGGGGAGGGGGAGGGGGGGGGTCCGTGCCGGGGAGGGGGATGGGGTCCGTGCCGGGGAGGAGGATGGGGTCCGTGCCGGGGAGGGGGATGGGGTCCGTGCTGGGGAGGAGGATGGGGTCCGTGCCGGGGAGGGGGATGGGGTCCGTGCCGGGGAGGAGGATGGGGTCCGTGCCGGGGAGGAGGATGGGGTCCGTGCCGGGGAGGAGGATGCGGTCCGTGCCGGGAGGGGGATGGGGGGGGGGGGGGTCCGTGCCGGGGAGGGGGATGTGGTCCGTGCCGGGGAGGAGGATGGGGTCCGTGCCGGGGAGGAGGATGGGGTCCGTGCCGGGGAGGAGGATGGTGACCGTGCCGGGGAGGGGGATGGGGTCCGTGCCGGGGAGGGGGATGGGGTCCGTGCCGGGGAGGGGGATGTGATCCGTGCCGGGGAGGAGGATGGTGTCCGTGCCGGGGAGGAGGATGGGGTCCGTGCCGGGGAGGAGGATGGTGACCGTGCCGGGGAGGGGGATGGGGTCCGTGCCGGGGAGGGGGATGGGGTCCGTGCCGGGGAGGAGGATAGGGTCCGTGCCAGGGAGGGGGATGGGGTCCGTGCCGGGGAGGGGGATGGGGTCCGTGCCGGGGAGGGGGATGTGATCCGTGCCGGGGAGGAGGATGGTGTCCGTGCCGGGGAGGGGGATGGGGTCCGTGCCGGGGAGGGGGATGGGGTCCGTGCTGGGGAGGGGGATGGGGTCCGTGCCGGGGAGGAGGATGGGGTCCGTGCCGGGGAGGGGGATGGGGGGGGGGTCCGTGCCGGGGAGGGGGAGGGGGGGACGGGGTCCGTGCCGAGGAGGGACGTGGGGTGGGCGGCAAGTGAGTTGGTCCACCTGGCCAGGTGCCAGCCTCCAACAGTCGGACCCATGCGGTCCATGCCACCTGGCTGGGGGGAGGAGGGGTTATGGGCAATGATGACATGCCATCGTCCCCCCCCCCTCCCCAGGCCGTCATGTTTTCCGATCATCCAGCGATGTTGGCCGCCGTGGCGGCAGCCGCTAATGTCCATGTTGCCCTGGATGAGGAGGAGGAGGAGCGTGCCAGAGAGGCGGTGCAGGCTGCCGCTGAGGGGCAGGCGGCAGCCGACCAGGCTTGAGGAACACCTGACCGACAGGACGAGGAGGGGGAGGAGGATGTCGCGGCCCCACGTCAACGGAGGCACCCGAGGGCACCCCGTGTGTACCGGCCCCGGCAGTCATACCAGGACCTCACGGACCGAGAATGCAGGAGGAGACTCCGGATGAGCCGGGAAACCGTGGCACACATCTGCCACCTGCTGGCGCACCTGTCACCACGTGGCACTGGAGTGGGACACCCTCTCCCCATGTCCGTCAAGGTTACGGTGGCCCTGAACCTTTATGCAACGGGGTCATTCCGGGATATGGGGGAGGGGGATATGGAGGATATGGGGAAGTATGGGGTATATTGGGGAGGGGGGATATGGGGGAGGGGGATATGGGGGATGGGGGGATATGGGGGAGGGGGGATATGGGGGATACGGGGCAGGGGGGATATGGGGAGGGGGATATGGGGAGGGGGGATATGGGGGAGGGGGGATATGGGGATATGGGGGAGGGGGGATATGGGGAGGGGGGATATGGGGAGGGGGATATGGGGGCGGGGGATATGGGGGAGGGGGGATATGGGGAGGGGATATGGGGGATATGGGGGATGGGGGATATGGGGAGGGGGATATGGGGGAGGGGGATATGGGGAGGGGGGATATGGGGGATATGGGGGAGGGGGGATATGGGGAGGGGGGATATGGGGGAGGGGGGATATGGGGGATATGGGGGAGAGGGGATATGGGGGAGGGGGGATATGGGGGAGGGGGGATATGGGGGAGGGGGTATGGGGGATATGGGGAGGGGGGCTATGGTGGAGGGGGGATATGGGGGATATGGGGAGGGGGGATATGGGTGATATGGGGGAGGGGGCATATGGGGGAGGGGGGATATGGGGAGGGGGGATATGGGGGAGGGGGTATATGAGGGAGGGGGGATATAGGGGATATGGGGGAGGCGGGATATGGGTGAAGGGGATATGGGGAGGGGGATATGGAGGATATGGGGGAGGGGGGATATGGGGGATATGGGGGATTTGGGTGAGGGGGGATATGGGGGATATGGGGAGGGGGGATATGGGGGATATGGGGGAGGGGGGATATGGGGGATATGGATATCGGGCAGGGGGGGGGAGGCTCACCCTGGCTGCTCTGACAAGGTCGTACACCTTCTTGTGGCACTGGGTGCCTATCCGTGGTGTCAGGGCCACAGCGGTGACGGCCTCTGCCACCTCCCTCCACAGACGCCGGCTGTGGCGTGGGGCAACTCTGCGGCCGTGCCCGGGATACAGGGCCTCCCTCCTCTACTCCACTGCGCCCAGGAGCGCCTCAATGTCAGGAGACTGGAACCTCGGGGCTGAGCGGCGGGCGGCCATCCAGTCGGGTGTTCTGGTCGGGTGGGGGGAGCAGCGCGTCCTTAATGAGCCGTCATGCCGTGCGGCGTGTATGACGCCGCACGGCGTGAACCACGTGAGCCAGCGCGGATAGCGTCACGTCGCTGCTAGCCCATTCCGGGCCGGAGACTTTGCTACGTTTGGGGCGGCGTGATGCAGGTGGGATTTGCGCCCTTTTTGCCGCCGATCGGCGGACTTTGCGCCGATAACGGAGAATTTCGCCCCAGGTCTCCTTCCATTATCAACCTCACTCTTTGTACAGCACTTATTTTACTGCCATGCACTTGCCACCAATATACTTCCAAGCCTTTGCAAGCAGCATGGTTTGTGCAAATGTGGCCAGAGCATAATTTACCCAAATTGCAAATAAAAACTCCAACCAGTGCTTGGAAATAGTTGATGTTTCTTCGATAATGAAAGGGAACACTTAATTACTCCACATTTTGGAATTTTGTAGCATATGTACTGTCTGCTTTTCTGCCATTGAGCACAGATGAGAAAATACTGTTTGTACTACAGGCTAGCAATTGAATTATTCCGTTGACGAAGTGAGCATGACAGGGCAGGAACTTGGCCAAGTTTGAGGGTAATGTATTGAAATGCAAAATAATGCTAAAAATTAATATAATATTGCCACTAGACTAAAATAAATAATGTGGCTACCAGAGATGTTACATAAAAATGCCCCATATATTTCAGGTACGTATATTTTATTGAAACAAAATAACCTTTGTCTATTGGTGATTTTTACTGTGATTATAACAATATTGTGTATCATGACCTGTATTTCTCCCATTCATATTTAATTATCTTCTTCATTGTACTCTTTTGTAATGATGTAATTAAGTGGAGCCCCACCTATCCTTTCTGATGATACAAGAGAGCTTTTGCTACAATGTAGAGACTAGAGAATTCTTCTGCTGGCCAAGTCAAAATTGCTCCCTCACTCAACACCACCATTGATTGGCCCTCAATTTCCTTCACGGTTGTCCCAGTTCATCATTGTAACTTGATGGAAGAATCGACAGAGCTCTTGCAGAATCAAGCATTTCCAATCACTAATGAAATTCTCCAATTACAGTGATCTATTAAGTTTGCATCTGGAAATTAGTAGAATTTCCTTCTCAGAAATCCAGGGCCACTATCTGGCTTTGTCATGTGAATTGATTATTGTTTGCCTACATAACAAGAGTGATTAAAAAATAAATGCTTTGACTCGGAAGTACATTGAGATGTTCTGCCAGCCTTTTTGTAATTTGTTACCGCATCACCCAGCCTTTTGATCTCTGTTTAATTCTCTTCGGCTAATTGCAAAATGTTCAGCCTTACAAGGAGAATGATGAATGATGAGAGCTTGGAACTGATAGAACATTGTTTTATTGATGTTATTTGAGAGAAAATATGCATTTTATTAAATGTTCCATGCAAATTGCTGCTGTTCTGAGTGGAACTACAGAAAGGTATCATGGACTCACTACAGTGCAGAAGTAGGCCATTTGGTCCATTGAGTCTGCTTCAACCCTCCCAACGGGCACCGTATGTAGGCCCATGCCACCACCCTATTCCCATAACCCAGTAACCTCACCTAACTTTTGGACACTAAGGGGCAATTTAGCATGTTCAATCCACCTAACCCACACCTCTTTGGACTGTGGGAGAAGCACCCGGAGGAAACCCAAGCAGACACAGGAGAATGTGCAAACTCTGCACAGACAGTCACCCAAGGTTGGAATCGAACCTGGGGCGAAATTCTCCGGAAACAGCGCGATGTCCGCTGACTGGCGCCCAAAACGGCGCCAATCAGACGGGCATCGCGCCGCCCCAAAGGTGCGGAATGCTCCGCATCTTTGGGGGCAGAGCCCCAACATTGAGGGGCTAGGTCGGCGCCGGAGGAATTTCCGCCCCGCCAGCTGGCGGAAAAGGCCTTTGGTGCCCCGCCAGCTGGCGCGGAAATGACATCTCCGGGCGGCGCATGCGCGGGAGCAACAGCGGCCGCTGACAGTTTCCCACGCATGCGCAGTGGAGGGAGTCTCTTACACCTCCGCCATGGTGGAGACCGTGGCGGAGGTGGAAGGGAAAGAGTGCCCCCACGGCACAGGCCCGCCCGTGGGTCGGTGGGCCCCGATCGCGGGCCAGGCCACCGTGGGGGCACCCCCGGGGTCAGATTGCCCCGCGCCCCCCCAGGACCCCGGAGCCCGTCCACGCCGCCTTGTCCCGCCGGTAAGGTAGGTGATTTAATTTACGCCGGCGGGACAGGCAATTTATCGGCGGGACTTCGGCCCATCTGGGCCGGAGAATCGAGCGGGGGGGCCCGCCAACCGGCGCGGCGCGATTCCCGCCCCCGCCGAATATCCGGTGCTGGAGACTTCGGCAACCGGCGGGGGCGGGATTCACGCATCAGGGACCAGGGGCAACATTCTTCGACCTTGGGGGGGGGGTCGGAGAATGTCGCCCCTGGTCCCTGATGCTGTGAGGAAGCAGTGCTAACCATTGTGCCACTGTGCCACCCTTGTGCCACTGTGATGACCCGTCAAGCAAGGCCATCTGCAATTTCCTCCACTGAAAGTCAGCAGCCTTCTAGCAGGCATGTTGCAGTCACTGGGAAACATTGTGTATGAGCAGTAAGCCAGGCAAAAGCATCCGCAAGACAGGCACACAAGGAATTCACAAGTGCAATTAGTTTCTTTTGGTGTGCAATGAGGCATGGTTCAACTTACAAATTTGGATTGGAATGTGTAGTTTGTTTTGGCTTTTATTTTTGAATTATGGTTAAGAGAACTATGTGATGGTCAAGGAGAGAGGGAAGGGATTATTGGTGAATGGAGATTGGGTTTGCTCCTTCTCCTCTTGCTTCATTTAAAATAGAGATGAGGAGGGTCATGAATCTGTGGAATTCATTACCCCAGAGTGCGGTGGATGCCGGGCCATTGAGTAAATTTAAGGAGGAGACAGACAGATTTTTAATTAGTAATGAGATGAAGAGTTATGGAGAATAAGCAGGATAGTGGAGTTGAGGCCGATATGAGATCAGCCATGATCGTATTGAATGGCAGAATGGGTTTGAGGGGTTGAATTGCCCACTCCTGCTCCTTATGTTCTTGGGCACGATCGAATAGCCTCGTTGTGTCCCACTCGGTGACGCGACAAGGCCCTTAAACCTAGTGAGAGGTCTCTCACGAGATTTGCGACGCTTGTGATGGCCTCATGAGGTCTAACGAGATCTTTTGAGACGTCACGATCTGAATCTGGGTGTGATCCAAATTTAGAAATATTTGAGCAGTTAGGCTCACTTAAGTATGTCGGCGCCAGATTCGGCGCAGGAGACCCTGCCTTGGCGCTGTTGAAAACTAGTCCACCCGTTCTTCACTGAGGTAAAACAAAAGAGTCCCGTTTCATAGCGGGGTCGTTCTCGGCACTGCATGCACCGAGAAACATCCCGCTTAACGCGCCCACAACTGGACTATTTTTTCTCTGTTAAATCGCGCCCCATTATGTTCTCATGTTTTAATGTTTTCCTTATACTCCTTCTCCTCAACTCCTTGTCACTTAGGTGGCGACAAGGTCTGTTCTCTCATGATGGCAAGGATGTGGAGCATGCAACATACCACAACGAATCTGGAGACCTTCTCAGCCATATATTGCAGCCTCCAGAGCTCTGCAGCCAGTGGTTATGTTGTTTCAGGATACCAATGGTCTGTTTGATCAGATTTCTTGTGGCAGCGTGGCTCCAGTTGTATGCAACCAGCGCACATGTGTGTGTGGGTTGTGCACTGGAGTGCCATCAGTGGATACACCTTGGTTCCAAGTAGCCACTTTTTGCTTTGCTGTCATATTAGAAATTTAGCTGGCACAGGGGACTACAGCAGAATGAAAGCATCATGACAGCTGCCAGGATACCGAGCATTGACCTGCATGTGAGCTGTCTTTGCTCACAAACCAGCTGGAGGCTGAGTTCATGCATATGGCAGAGTTGATATGAGGTGTCTGCAAAGCAATGTGCATAAATTCAATGGCACCCTGCTCCATGGGGAAACATGCAATCTCACAAACCATTGTGCTCGCTCCATCTGCCTCTCTCTGGCAAAAGGCAATGAAATTAATTTACCTATCTTTGAATGAAGAGCATGAAGTTGCCTCCCATATACAGCACTGCTCTGGAAACTGTGAGGTGTTGCTAGTATCTCCAGCATCAGACTAAGGAACTTGACGCATGAAAGCTCATAGCCATGGTCGTCTTCACAGACATTGCCAATGTGGCCCTTGTTCTGTTGTAAAGTTACAGTTGTGGCTGCAACATGTCAGACCATAAGACCACAAGACATAGGAGCAGAATTAGGCTATTCGGCCAATCGAGTCTGCTCCGCCAGGATACCGAGCATTGACTTGCATGGCCTTCTTCCCACAACCCCTGATCCCCTTATTAATATTTCACAGTAACTTCATTGCATTGTTAATGTAAGCCTACTTGTGACAATAAAGATTATTATTATTATCAAGAACCCATCTATCTCTGTCTCAAAGACACTCAGTGATTGGCCTCCACAGCCTTCTGCGGCAATGAGTTGCAAAGATTCACCACCCTTTGGTTGAAGAAACTCCTCATCATCTCTGTTTTAAAGGATTGGCCCTTCAGTCTGAGGCTGTGCCCTTGGGTTCTAGTTTTTCCTACTAGTGGAAAATCCTCTCCACGTCTACTCTATCCAGGCCTTGAAGTTTCCTGTAAGTTTCAATAAGGTCCCCCGCTCTTCTTTCTAAACTCGAACGAGTACGGACCCAGAGTCCTCAACTGCTCCTCATATGTCAAGCTCTTCATTCCAGGGATCATTCTCTGGACCCTTTCCAAGGCCAGCACATCCTTCCTTAGATATGGGGCCCAAAACTGCTCACAATATTCCTAATAGGGTCTGACCAGAGCCTTATACAGGCTCAGAAGTACATCCCTGCACTTCAAATGGAGGCAGATTTCAGTGAGGATCTCCTTAAAGAAATACAAGCATTTCAAACTTGGGTATCACTGATGTTTGGGGATGTAAATTGCTCCTCAAACTCCTTGAAAGTATATTGCCATCTCCCTGAGAGCCCGTCTCCCCTTTCTCCTCTTACTTCGAGATGTTTGTTCTAATCTGCATGGTCTCTGCTAATTCTCTCAGCCATGTTCTATTCCAAGAGAAATGTTTCCTCATGTCCTCATGTCTGGGAAATACTGGTTTGTGCAGGAGCCTTGAAGGCACCGAGAAGTATTTCAGTATCTACCACACCATCAGCTGTAGACCGGAAATACTGCTTAACATTGTGTTGAGTTGAGCAAGGATAAGAGAGAGTGTTAAATTGTGGATGTAGTTCCAAAATGGCAGTGTGGGTATCAAGTCCATGTTGCCTGTTAATTGATGTATGTGTGTATATGTGCGTGTTTGTGGTGTATGTGTGCGTGGTGGTGTGTGTGTGTGTGCGTGCACGTGTGTTTGTGGTGTGTGTGTGTGGCACAACCTATTGATGTAATTTTGCAACTTTGCAAACTCAAAGTGCCCAATAAATGAACGCTACTGAACACAATTTCATCCTGACCGTCTTTTAACATCTGAAACTCATATCTGAACCTAATCCTCACTGGTGAGAAAGTCTTTACTTTCTGTTGGATTTAGGGCCCTATGTAAAATGTTTGGGCCATGTCATTGCAGTTTTTTGCTAGATTGGACCCACAGTTCTAAAATACACTCAGTTTAGCATTACATTAGAAACTGATCAGTTGCCACAACAGTTTCTGGTTTGGGAAATAGAAAAAAACATGCTACATTGGTGCTTTATTTGTCTTGAGAGTGTTTAATGTTTTTGCAGATGCCACCTCTGCAAATGTCTTCTCCGTCAGCTGACACCGGAATCGGGAACCGGGATTGGGCGGAGAGTCGGTTTTAATGCCGAAATCTTGGTGGACGTCGGTTTCATGCCAAATCGCAATTCTCCGGTTCCTCGACGGCGGCGTCAATGCATTCCACTCCACACGAACAGCAAACACCATTGGCAAATCATGAGCGGGCCTGACCCAGTATTCTCCAGGGCCTCCGCGAATCTCCACTTCTGCCAGGGTGACTTCACGACGGCGAGGTTTACTTGTACTTTTAAAAATCAAGAAACAGGTGCCGTGGCTCATAAGGGAAAGAGAGGAGGTAGGACACGGAGAGGTGCAACTGTGGGGTGGATGACGGGTGAAGGCCATGGGACCAGGGTGATCCCCCATGGGTCTGGGGCGTTGTCCAGGCACGGACCACCATTGCCGTGGCCTGCAAAGCAGCCATCTAGCTGTGCACCCCTCTGACCAACCACCTTGGCCCCTGGTTCTGCACAGCGCCACCGGCTGTATGGGTGTCCCCAACTCACCCCCCCCCCCCACCCAACAGGGATGCCCACAGTATCCTCCAGGGGGATGCAGGATGGAGGCCGCGGAGCGTGCCGCTGGAATAGGCAGTGCCAATCCACAGTACCCCTGGCAGCAGGAATGGGATCAAGGGCCAGAAATCCGCATGGTGCC
The DNA here is from genome assembly GCF_047496885.1 of Scyliorhinus torazame. Taxonomy (NCBI): domain Eukaryota; kingdom Metazoa; phylum Chordata; class Chondrichthyes; order Carcharhiniformes; family Scyliorhinidae; genus Scyliorhinus; species Scyliorhinus torazame. The sequence continues at coordinate 79,848,800 of NC_092715.1, forward strand.
GGGCAAGGGGTGTGGGGATGGATGAGAGGGAGGAACATGCGAGGGCAGAGTCTGCAGTGTTACTCGGGGCCACTGTGTCCGGAGGACCAGGTTGAGCACGGGGGTACGCACCATGCTAACATATCGTCCTTTCACCCCTTGCAGATAATGGATATTGGAATACAACCAGCAATGGTGGTCTTCCTTCTGGCTGCTGCAGCCCTGGAGGATGCACTGCGGCTGCACAAGCTGGAGCTGCTCGAGAAGGCGGAAGCTGCAGCAGCGGAGCCTGCCCCAGAGGAACAGGAGGCAGCCGGTGAGGATGGAGAGCTGGCCACCCAACAGGCCGAAGAGGAAGAGGATGAGGGACAAAGGGGGTGCCGCATGAGGCCTCGTGTGAACCAACATGCCTGTCACTCAAGGAGATATTTTTGACAACATCTGACTCCTGCTCACGGTAGCACTTCGCACCATCCTCCGAGGTTATTCCTGCATGAGAGCTGGCCATTCCATCACACGTTGCTTCGGATCCCTGGCGTGGCGGAGGTGAGGGCGGTGGGGGTGGGGTTGGGGTGTGTGTGGTGGGATGGGGGTGGGACACCAGAGTGGTGAGCACTGGCTGAACTGCGGTCCCTGAGCCAAGCCCACTTCGAACGTCTGCCCATTCCCCTCCTCGCCCCCCAACCGGGCAAGCCCAGACCAGCCCACTGCTCACACCCTTCTGACAGAGCATGATGGCAGGTTGTAACATTGTGCACAGGTGTTTAATGTGAAAACAGGTATACAAATATGTCCCCTAGCCCATATCACTACACTGTACCCTGCACCCGTGCTAACTTAACTGTTGTCTAATTTCCTGACATTATGGGCCCAACGCTACATCTAGGTAGATCCCCAGACGGTACGTCAGGAGTGGAGGTGGCTTGCTGTGATTCCCACCCTGTGACCTGGGTACCCTTTGCCGGGTGCCTTCTGGGGCACCGGGTTGGATGGGCCCGGGTGCTGCTTGGGTGTCCCAGGCGGTGTGGTGCTGCCCTGTTCGACCCATTGCCCACCAGATGCGCCAGGAACAAGGGGGGGGGGGAGTCTGAGGTGCTGCAACATTCCGGCACCTCCCCTGTGGGAGTCACCGTCACAGGCCTCATCATCTCCTCATCCCTCGGGGTTCCTGATGGCCCCTGGGCTACTCCATGGGGTGGAGGTGTGAGCGAAGATATCCCCTGAGGCTCCCCCACCACTTGGCGCTATGAGTCCTACGACTGTGCCACCACATTCTGAGTCTGTGCCACATCAGCCAGTGACTGCGCCATCTCCCTCTGGGTCTTGGCCACCTCCCTCTGCATGTGTCACATTGGCCAGGGCCTGGGCAATGCCGTCGACGTTCCCAGCCATTGCCTGCTGTGACTGGGCCACACTCAAGAGTGCCGCTGCAATGTCCAGATGGTTCTGGCAAATGGTTACCTGTGGGAGGGTAGCCCTGTCCTAGGCCTTGGCCACCACCTGCATAGATTGCTCCAGGCCTTGGACATGTTGATCCATATCCAAAACCCTCTCCCCCAAGGCCTCCACCACAGACGTCACCCGTGCAGTGTTGGCCTCGTTGGCATGCCTGTCCAGCACCACCTCCTGCACAGGTTGGACTCCTCCACTTGCACCTGCAGGTGCTGGATGCTCGGCGACAACCGCTCATGTAGTCCCTGGCTCTGCGATTGCATCTCCACGATCGATGGGACTGTCCATTCGAGAAGCCCGAAACTCATCTGGCAGGCAACTAGTCCCTGGGGTCTGCCCACCCTCCGGCCGGCCGTCCCCTCGGGTGTTCCTACCTCCACCTGCTGTACAGGAGCATTTACATGGTGCACACCAGATAGTGTCCCAGGAGCCTTTTCACTTAAGTGCCCAACGAGCTGAGTGTCTCTGGGATGGTGGAGGGTGTTGGTGACAGCTGTGATGGGATATCAGTGTCATCATTGGACTCAAGCTCTGGGGTGGCCTGGCTCTTGGGTTGATGGCTCGCGCCCATGGTCGGCTACTGGGACAGAGATTCCCACTGCCAGTGGCAGCGTGCCACTGCAGAAAGCGGGTGTGATGGGACATTTTCAATATCTCCAATGACAATTCACCACCTGAAGACATCAGACGCCAAGTTTTTAATTTACTTTTTGGGCAAGGGAAATTGATTGGCAGTTGTTAACAATTATCACGCTGTTAAGCATAGTTACAGCATTAATTATTAGACTTCACTTTCGGTGTTGAGTTAAATCGTAAAATAATGTGCAAGTGCAGCAACTTCATTCAACTCAAGGGGAGATGTTTTTGTAAAGCTAACGTGGAATAGTCAAAGGTTTGTGGTGATTCACAGTTCAAGATCAGTTGTTAACGTACTGCTACTTTTTCCAGCAAATTCTGGGCCAATATTCCAAACCTGAGGGGTACTCCATCATAATGCTGTGTGTGGGTCGACAGGTTATTGATTTTAGGTTCAAAGTTTCTTGTGCTTTGATTTTTTACATTATCCAAAGTGAGTAATTGCCTGTGACAATTTCACACCTTCTAAATACAAAAGTCTTCACAAAGATATATGCTCTGTTTTATGTAAGGTTGTTACGAACAAATCGTTTAGATAATGTTTGGCATGGACCTGCATGGGCATGTACGTTTTAATGACATACAAATTCACTTGAGAATTTTTTCAGCAAAGCACGTTAGATTGTGCTGAAGAGCCACAGCCAGGATTTCTTCCTGTATAAAATGTTTTTGGATTGGTATGAACATGTGCGACAGTCCGGCACATAAATTATACTTTCTGTTTGACTGTTAGGTATAAAGGATATTAAAATAACATGGCATTTTACAGCTAGGTATAAGTTATGCTGATGCCACTCACTAATGTTGATTTAGAATCATGTAACACAGCTGTTAGATCTATTGCTACTGTTTCTTAGAAGTGAGCTGAATCAGTTGGGCAGAATCTTCATCTATCAAATCAGAATGTTGTTTTAGAAATCAAATCCGCTTTTTAGTAATGCGAGGCATAACAGGGCTGGTGGTAAATTTGATTTAAATTACCCCATGTAAAGGCAGTTAGGCTTTGCTCCAAGTTCGAAGCCATAGGAGAGCAATATATTAGAGAAAAAGCGAGAGTCTGTGTGGAAGGTTACAGAGGTTGAAATCTCTGGGTACATTTGGAAACATTTTGCACCAACAAATGGAAAAACCAGGTTGAGTTTTGAAGATTGCTGCTGGATCTTGTGCTGGAAAGATGGTATTTGTTGTCACTGAAGATTTTTGTTGTTGCAGCTGTTTTTGTAAGGCAGAGGATTATCTTTTCAAATTTTGTTTCGTACAAACATGAAGGTTAACAAGTAAGTGAGCTGAACTAAAGAAAGCCTTGTCCACACAGAGAAAAGTCTGACTTACAGGGTTTAATTACACAGATTTCATGTCATTGTAAATTGTATGTAGCATCGGTGACATCACATTACTGTTAAAATACAGCTGATATGCTATCAGATATTTATCTTTGTTACTGTATTTGGCACAGTAACCTTTATCTTTGATACCGCTTATTGCTTATAGTAATACAATATTATTTGTTGAACTGTTGCTTATTCTATATTGCCTGGAGTTTAGGGGAATGTGGGTTGATCTCATTGAAACATGTTGTGGTGATATACCGATGGGTTATATCATAGTTGAAAGGTGTGTGACCTCCAACCAGCAGGTGGTGGTACAGACGCATCATGCAGTCTCTAGACTAAGGTTATGTTACCTGTGACTCCGATATAAGGAGAGACACATCCGGCCATCTGGAGAAGAAGATTGAGAGGGTAATAAGACATACATGTGAATGGTGAGTGCTAGGTGCAAGTTCCAGAGGAGTAGTTAGTAGACTCCATGATAACGTGCTCTGTATCAGATTGCTATCTCACCACACGAGACTCAATAAAAGATTCTGGTTTGGACAAGTCCAAGTGTTTGGTGAGTTCCTTCGTGAAGTGCAAATGGCTAAACACAACACATGTCACATTCTTAAGGGGCTTGACAGGGTAGATGCTGAAACGATGTTTTCCCTGGCTGGGAAATCTCAGTTATAAGGGTTCAGTCATTTACGACTGAGGTGAGGAGAAATCTTTTCACTCAAATAGATGTGAATCTTTAGAATCCTTCACCACAGAGAGCTGCTCAGTTGTCGAGTATATTCAAGTCAGAGAACAAAGGTATATGGATACTAAAGAAATCAAGGCATAAGGGGATAGTGAGGGAAGGTGCAGACGAGGAAGAAAATTAGCCATGGTTTATTGAATAGCAAAGTTGGCTCAAAGAATTGAATGACCTATTCCTGCTCTTATACCTTATGTTCTGATGATTACCAAACATTCTGTCATTGGAAACAGTTTATCTCCATGTATTCTTTTGAACCATTTCATAATTTTGAATACATCTATTAAAGCTTCCCTGTTAACCACTCTGGTCTAAGATATTCGATCATACAAATTATGAGCAGGAACAGGTCATTTGCCCCCTTGAGCCTGCTCCACTATTCAGCTTATCTGATTGCAAGCTCAACTCCACAATCCTACTTATCTTTGATAACCTTCTTCCCCACCACCCCCGGTTCCGGAGTCCCATATGGCTGGGATTAGTGGGACACCGCTATCGAATATTTGTTAGTCCTGTTATTTCTTTGGGCCTCAGCGGTCCGCTAAGGCCACACTCAGTTGTATTTCCTGCGCTGAGGAGCTTCTCACCCCAATCTCCCGACCCCCCGCGTGACCACTGGAGCCTCCCAACGCCCCAAATCACCCCCATCCCAAGTGCCGTTCCAACAAATGGGGACCAGTGCTAAATGGCATCTGGCTGGCATCTCCTTGGACAGGCTGGTAGATCCCGGGGGCCAGTTAGATCCAGCGTGGACATAGTTAAGTGAGCTGTTAAGCATATTTAACTATGCAAGCCTGGATTCTGCCCATTGTGGGCGTTATCCAGTTTGCGATGTCTCGCAAGATCAGGTTAGATGTCGCACGGCATAACGACCACCTGAAATCCCAGAAGAGGCCTTTCCCGGGATCTACAGGTCGTGTCCTGCCCCGATTCCGGCAGGTCGCAGCTGATAAATCACACCACTCAACTCAGTCTTAAATGGGAGACCACTTATTTTTATACAGTGACCCCTAGCTCTGAATTCTCCCACAACCTCTCCACATCCACCCTGTCAAGGCCCCTTAGGATCTTATGTATTTCAATCAAGTTGCCTCTTACTCTTCGAAATTCCAGAGTTCAAGCGTAGTCTGCCTAATCGTTCCTCAGAAGACAAATATCCCATTCCAAGTATTAGTTTGGTAAACTTTCTCTGAACTGTTTCCAATGCATTTACATGCTTTCTTAAATAAGGAGACCAGTATTGTACACTGTATTCCAGATGCGGTCCCACTAATGCCCTGTATAACTTACATAACCTCCCTACTTTTGTATTTAATTCCCCGTGCAGTAAACAATAACATTCTATTAGCTTTCCTAATTACCTGCTGTACTTGCAAACTAACCTTCTGCAATTCCTGCACTAAGACTCCCAGATTCCTCTGCGCTTCAGAGCTCTGCATTCTCTCACCTTTTAGATAATATGCTTATTTTTTATTCTTCCTGACAAAATGGTCAATTCTACTTTTTCCCACAGGATACTCCATTTGCCAGATCTTTGCTCGCTCACGTAACCTCCCTATATCCCTTTGTAGCCTCCTTATGTCCTCTTCACAACTTACTTTCCATCCTATCTTTGTGTCCTCAGCAAATTTAGCAACCATACCGTTGGTCCCTTCATCCAAGTCATTTATGCAAATTGTAAACAGTTTGGACCACACAACTGATCCCAGTGGCACACCACTCAATACATCTTGCCAACCAGAAAATAAACCAGTTACGCCTACTCTGTCCCCTTTTGCCAGCCAATCTTCTATCCATGCCAATATATTACCCATTTCACCATGAGCTTTTGTTGCTAACTTTTGGTTGGCTGTTAAATGTTGCTTGTTGTGTTTTTACTTAATTTGCTCTGTTTCTATAACCTTTGCTCTAGAGTCGCCAGGTATCTTTATGATAGCGTCACGAGTTTCAAATTCAAGTGCTGATCAATAACTTAATACACCAGTTAGTAAGTTTAAAATCAAAACACGTTTATTATACACAGTCAATCACTACTCATGCATAAACTCTACTTACTAGACTATCTCTATCACTAAAAGGCCTATACCTAGCTTCGGACTGGCCCACTAGGTCAGGGGAACAAATGGCCTTTCGTTCGATTCTGAGTCTGCAGGTTTCAAAGCTGGTATAGACTGGTAGCTAGGAGCACCTATCTCGTAGCGTGCGTTGACTGGAGACTTACTTGGTTGATGCAGCTGCTAGGCAGGTCATTGTCAAAGGTTGTTTCGAGCTGCTGAGTGACCTGCCAAGAAGAACAAATTGAACTGGGGGACTCTAATTTATAGTCCCCAGGGGCTTCATGCCGTTCGGGGCGGACCCCGTATCTGGTTCCAAGTGATTGGACTACGTTCCGATCACTTGGATTGATTTCTCCAATACTGGAGCCGTTCCCTGATCGCTGGGCAGTTCCTGAGTGTCCGTTGGCTTTCCTTTGTCTTGGCTCCTGCTGGCGCCGAGGAGTCTGGCTTGGCCTTATTCACCTTAAATGATTCCAATTGTTCCCGGGGATCGCTCATTAATATGCGGATGGTTGCTAGTTTCCGTGCTGTCTGGGTTTCTGCAAGTTCTAATACACAGGAAACTTTGCACCTGCTAGTTTTTCCTGGCTTGACTGAATTTCCCTGCATTCTTTGCGGATCTCCATTTTAAGTCAGGAAGTGGCCAACCCAGGTGGCTACACTTTTCTTTTCCACAATGGCCTTTGATGTAACACCTTACCAAATGCACTCTGGAAGTAGAGTGAATCCATTGGTTCTTCTTTATCCACAGCACATGTTACTTCTTCAAACAACTTCAATAAATTAGTTAAACATGATTTCCTCTTCACAAAACCATGTTGATTTTGCCTTATTCCCTAAATTTATCTAATGACAGATGTTAAGCTAACTGGCCTGTAGTTTCCTGCTTTCTGTCACCCTGCCTTTTTGAATAAATGAGTAACCTTTGTGACTTTCTAATTTAATGGATCGTTCCGTGAATCTGGGGAGTTTCAGAAAATTAAAACTAATGCTTGAGCTATCTCACTCGCCACTTCTTTTAAGACCCAAGGATGAATTTCACCAAGACCCAGGGACTTGTCAGCCCGCAGCTCTAAAACAATTTACCCAGTGTCACTTACCTGGTGATTGTAATTTTTTGGAGTTCCTCCCTCTATTTCCTGATTTACCGCTATTTCTGTTACTTGTATCCTCTGTAGTGAAGACTGATGCATAATACCTGTTCAATTAATCTGTCACCTTATTTTTAATTATTAAATCCCCAAATTCTCTTTCTGTAAGATCAACACTATTTTGTTAACACTTTTTATTTTTAAAAATATCCAAATAAACTCTTATTACCCACCTTTATATTTCTAGTCAGCTTTCTTTTGTGTTCTAATTTTTCTCTCCTTATTAATATTTCATTCATTCTTTGCTGTTTTTTATATTCTAGCCAATCTTCACACCTGCCACCCATCCTTGCACAATTATATGCTTTTTCTTTAAGTTTAACAGTATATTTAACTTCTTTAGATAACCACAGATGGTGGATCTCACTTGAAATTTTTTTTTCATGTTGGAATGTATCTATTCTGTGTAATCAAAATAACTCTTTAAATGTCTACCATTGCATCTCTATAGACCCATCCTTTAACCTTATTTGCCAATTCGTTTTAGTTAGCTCTGCTTTCATACCCCAATAATTTCCTTATTCAACTTTAAATTCTAGTCTTAGACCCACTCTTTCTCCCTCGAATTGAATGTAAAATTCAATCATATTTTGATCGCTACTACCTAGTGACACCTTCACTATGAGATCATGAATTACTCCTATTTTGTTGCACAATTTCGTATAGCCTGCTTTCTGGCTGCCTCCAAAAAGTGTGGTTCTAAGAAACTATCCCAAAAACATTCTGAGTTCCTCATCTAGGCTGTCTTTTCCCATCTGATTTTTGCAGTCTATACGTAGATTAAAATCCCCCATGATTATCCCTGTACCTTTCTGACGAGCTCCTATTTTTTCTTCCTTTTAACTCTGTCCTACCTTATGGTTAATGTTAGGGTGTCTGTACACCACTACTACAAGTTACTTCTTGCCTTTATCATTTCTCATCTATAACAAAACCCCTATCCAAACACAACACATGTCCTGCCACTATTACTTAGACTTAATTTAGAATAATTCCTATGTATGCTACAATTTACTGCATTTATTAAATACTAATACAACCTTCCACTTAGAGTTATACATTACTTTATTCCTAATTGGCTTGCCAGTTCCTCACCAGTGCACTAAATAAGAATTTTTTTTAAATAAAGAGCAACTCTTTCCCCGACCAAGCTCCATGCTCACCAGACTTGCATCAGCTCACTCTGCTTGCAATCTGCACTCCATTTGCAAAGCTGCACTCAGGCCTCTACATGAGAATAATCCTAGCTTCTCTAGTCTCTACATATAAGAGAAGTCCCCTCTCCTTCTATTATTCCTGTAAATCTTCTCTATACCCTTTCCAATTCATTGACATATTCCATAAAGTACAGTGCCCAGAATTTGACGTAGTATTCTAGCTGAGGCCTAATCAATGATTTATGAACGTTTCTGCTGTTGTATTATATTACTCTATTTATGAAGTCCAGGATATTGTATGTACTTTTGTTAACTGGCTTATCAACTTATCTCTCTGTAACTATACTCTTTTTAAAATTGCGCCGTTTAGTTTACATTCCCTGCCCTAATTCTTCCCTTTGAAATGCAATGACTGCAAAAAGCGTGATGGATCCACTCAGGCCTATTACCATCCCAGCACTTTACTCTAAATCGTCAGCAAGGCAATGAAAGGTGTTGCCAACAGTAAGATCAAGTGGCACATACTCACCAATTATCTGCTCACTGATGACCAGTTTCAATTCTGCCAGCACCACTTGGCTCCAGACCTCATGACAGCCTTGATCCAAACATGGAAAAAGGAGCTGAAAATTAAAGGGAAGATGAGAGGAACTACCCTTGACAGTTGGGCATTAATGTGGCATCAAAGAGCCCCAGCAAAACTAAATAAACAGGAATTAGGGAAAAAAAACTCCACTGGCTAGAATTATATACCCAGCAAAAAGGAAGATGGGTGTTGGAGGTCAGTCATCTCACGCCCAGGATATTGCTGCAAGAGTTCCTCAGGTCAATGTCCTCGACCCAACTAGTTGCTTCATCAATAACCTTCCCTCCAATATACGGTCAGACATTAGAATGCTTGCTGACGATCATACAGTGTTCAGTATCACTCACAACTCTCAGACACTAAAGCAGTAAGTGCACACATGCAGCACAACCTCAGTAACATATTGGACTCTTATAAAATGGTTGACTTAGTTTGGTATGACTTATTAAGGTTTTTGTAAACTTAGATGCTTCAACAGTAAGTATTTATTAACAGACAGAGAGTGAGGAAGAAAGAGTTAGGTAGCATCATGATCCCTTTATTACACATTCCAGAGGTTCAGTAAATAACAGCTGCAAATACTGCAGGATTGCTGCAAATACTGTATGTGGATGGCACGGTGGCACAATGGTTAGCACTGCTGCCTCACAGTGCCAGGGACCTGGGTTCAATTCCTGCCTTGGGTGACTGTGTGGAGTTTGCACGTTCCCCTCGTGTCTGCGTGGGTTTCCTCTGGGTGCTCCGGTTTCCCCCCACAGTCCAAAGATGTGCAGGATTGGCCATCCTAAATTATCCCTTGGTGTCCAAAGATGTGCGGGTTAGCAGTGTGTTCTTTCAGAGAGTTGATGGCGACTTGATGGGCCGAATGTTCTCCTTCTGTAGGGATTCTATGATTATATTTCTTTCCAGATGACATATTTTATGAATGATAGAGTTGAGGTTGCTTAAAAAGATTTTCAAATCTGTTTTAAAAAATTTTATTTTATTACATCCATGCTATTTGGGAACTTCATGATATTTCCTTCTCTACTATTCCTCTTTAAGAACTGTATAACACCACAAAATTGGATTTAAATGTAATTTCATGCAGTGTTGAATCAGCTAAGAGTGATAGACTGTAAATACAGACATATTTAAAAGAAACACTGGAGGGCTTTTTTATAATCCAATTATTTGCTTCAATTTTGATGTGACACTTAATTTATACTAATTACTTCTTGCTATTTGTGTGAATACTGTTTGACAACTTAATTTACAATCTTATCAATTTAGAATTTCCTTCCTACTTCCCTCATGCAAATAGAGAGGTGGTCATTATCTTTCCTCTCCTCTGATCCCTTACAGCTGAGGAAGCTGATGAAACACATCCTGAGTGATCCATCCAGGAAAATCTGAGTATCAGGCAGAGATTGGACTAGAGTGCGCAACTTTTCACTTATGAGCCAAGCACTCAACTATTTCAATGTCACGGCCACCCAAGGTTTAAAAAACACTGAGTTGTGTGGTTTTATAAAATTGCTATTTTTCTGCCTGTCTGCTGCTTTGGCGGGAGGCAAGGCCAAATTGGCAGTTAAAACGGATAGTAAACGGGGATTTACCTTCGCCTTCATTGTGACAAGAAGAAAATCAGAAAAATTGAATTAGAACATAAGAACATAAGAACTAGGAACAGGAGTAGGCCATCTGGCCCCTCGAGCCTGCTCCGCCATTCAATGAGATCATGGCTGATCTTTGTGGACTCAGCTCCACTCTCCGGCCCGTACACCATGGGCGGGATTCTCCACTCCCACGCCGAAGTGGCCGCGCCGTCGTGAACGCCATCGAGGTTCACGACGGCGTGGAACGGCCCCGGTCCCGACCGATTCAGGCCCTGGCAATGGGTCAGTATCGGGGCCACGTCATCTACACGCGCCAGGCCTTGTCCCCGGAAATTTTGGCGGCCCAGGCGATTCTCCCAACCGGCGTGGGAGTGGAGAATCGGGCCCCATATCCTCAAATCCCTTTATTCTTTAGAAAGGTATCTATCTTTTTCTTAAAAACGTTTAAAGAAGGAGCCTCAACTGCTTCACTGGGCAAGGAATTCCAGAGATTCACAACCCTTTGGGTGAAGAAGTTCCTCCTAAACTCGGTCCTAAATCTACTTCCCCCTATTTTGAGGCTATGCCCCCTAGTTCTGCTTTCCCCGACCAGTGGAAACAACCTGCCCGCATCTATCCAACCTATTCCCTTCATAATTTTATATGTTTCAATAAGATCCCCCTGCATCCTTCTAAACTCCAATGAGTACAGTCCCAGTCTACTCAACCTCTCGCCATAATCTAATCCCCTCAACTCTGGGATCAACTTAGTGAATCTCCTCTGCACTCCCTCCAGTGCCAATATGTCCTTTCTCAGGTAAGGAGACCAAAACTGAACACAATACTCCAGATGCGGCCTCACCAACACCTTGTACAATTGCAGCATAACCTCCCTAGTCTTGAAATCCATCCCTCTAGCAATGAAAGACAAAAAGGAAGAGGAAGAAAAAAATGCTCTCCGCCATTTGGGCCTGGAACCAAGCACTGAAATGGGGATGAAAGTAATCTAATTACATGGTTAATTCAAGCAATTCATTGCTTAAGTTGAAGATTTTTACTTTAGTGTGCCAAACTGAAACTTACATAATTAAAAAAAAAGAAAAAAAATTGTCAGATTTTTGAAAAGTCCCTTTCTGAGGCCCACTCTCTGGGCTGGATATAGCCGTGGGAAACCCCATCATGACCGAAAAATATCACGAGAGGCCAAAAGCTGGATTTGTGCGGGTGAGTTTTCCGTGCGTGATCTTCCCAGGCCCTCCTTGATGATGTGATCAAGTTCAGACCCAGGCACACCTGATTTGCATCAATTTGAATGCAGTATAATGTACTTTGCGGAGTTAAAGTCAAATCTTTAGACATCATTGAATCTTCCCACCCAACAGATGTGATGTCACACGGGCGCAAATTACTATTAACTACTGCTTTTTAAAAACGGGGACCAGGCACCATAAACTTTGAGAGGGATAATGGAGGTGAGCAACACTGTCTCTACTGAGCACCACAGAGTCCAAAGCGGATAGAGCCCACTGGCCAGCTCCAGCTGGAGGGGAGGCAAACGTGTCGGGGGTGCGGGGGATGGGGTTGCGGTTGGTGGGGATCAGGGGCCTCTGGGATGGGGGTCCTGACTGGTGTATGTTGCCCTGAAGCCTGCTGCCTGTGTCATTTAAACATTTCTGAGAGCATTGTATAAGTCTGCAGCCTGTGTAATCCACATTGTTTTGAGGGCACTGTGTCAGTCTGCTGCCTGTGTTGTTAGTAAAGTTTAATGAGCGCTGAATTAGTCCCAGTCCTACACTTTGTCTGGTGGCTACCACTCACTCACATCTCAGGTATTCTTCAATCTCAATCGCTTGACCTGCCCCAGTCAATGCCCTAGCCCCTTTCAGAGTTGCCTCTGGCCTCCCATCTGTTTGTCCCCTCCCTTAATCTCTACATCACTGGGGGTTCTGACAGGAAATTTCAATGGTCACCTATCCCTCATGGGCAGGGTCAACTAGACGGTTCTGTCCACCGTGAGGCTAATGAATCCTTACTGGCAGGCACTGGGGTCCGGCACCAATGCAGACACAATCCCTCTCAATCTCATCACCCAAGCATGTATCCTTGAACGGTGAGTTCTCACCCCTCTTCCTGATTTGTGGGCAGCTAAAATTGTCAAGGGTTAACTCATGGGGGCCAATTAGTATGAGCATTGTGGTGTTGGGTGCTCTGATGCACAGATGAACCAACACAGTTGTATTTGGTACAACTCTATTTTATTTTAACTTCTATATACAGTTCGGTCTGGATACTCTGCACGTTGTGTCTCCCTGAGTGTGTATTGTAACAGGTCTGTCCTTGTCCTGGTCTCCAGCTAATTCTGGCCACCAGGTGTCATGTTTGTCCTTTTATACTGTCCCTGTCCTTGTCTGTGATTGATTGTGGTGTTGTGTGTTCTGATTTGTCTGTTGGTGTGTCTATCGTGACATCCCCCCTTTTTACAAAGGTATGTGCCTACTTGGTTATAAATATAATCGTGTCGTGTGTGCATCTAAGAGTGTGTGTGTGTGTTATTTACAGCATGTGCATACAACGTAACTATATACATGGGGCGATGTCGGGTGCGTCATGCTAATGAGGTTGTACCGTAACAAAACATGAATGCAAAAAAAACTTTGACTAGTGGTCCGTTCAAACGATATCTGGAACAATGAAACAACAACAGGTTATAATACAGCAGTGTTTAACGTTTAAACGTATGAACAGTGTTATAAGTCCAGTCTAATAGGTGTGCGACGATTTCGGGTTGACCGCCTCAAGGGTGGGTCAAGAACCACCGGCTGATGTGCAAGACTGGCCACGGGTGGCGATGGAAGGGGCATGATCCGTGGCAGCTCCACGAAGTCATCCTTGGGAACCAGTGGAGGATCCGGCGTGTGTGCACGGTTCAGTTGCGAGCGTGGAAGGTGGCGCAAGGCTCGCCGATTGCGCCTACGCACCAATCCATCCGCCATGCATACCAGGAACGAGGTGGAGTCTTTTTTCTTTTTATGTTTGTGGTTGTGCCACTGGACGGCATCTTGTACCTGATGGGTCGTTGCCATTGAAGAGGCACCATCACTAACCATCATTAAACTAATGCAGCAGGGGCATGGGAACCTGGATTGTAGTTTTAGGGTAAAGGAGAATGAGAGTATAGAGTTCAGGAGCACAGATTTGACGTCGCAGGAGGGGGCCAGTGTTCAGGTAGGTGGTTTGAAGTGTGTCTACTTCAATGCCAGGAGTATACGAAATAAGGTAGGGGAACTGGCAGCATGGGTTGGTACCTGGGACTTCGATGTTGTGGCCATTTCGGAGACATGGATAGAGCAGGGACAGGAATGGATGTTGCAGGTTCCGGGGTTTAGGTGTTTTAGTAAGCTCAGAGAAGGAGGCAAAAGAGGGGGAGGTGTGGCGCTGCTAGTCAAGAGCAGTATTACGGTGGCGGAGAGGATGCTAGATGGGGACTCATCTTCCGAGGTAGTATGGGCTGAGGTTAGAAACATGAAAGGAGAGGTCACACTGTTGGGAGTCTTCTATAGGCCTCCAAATAGTTCTAGGGATGTAGAGGAAAAGATGGCGAGGATGATCCTGGATAAGAGCGAAAGTAACAGGGTAGTTATTATGGGAGACTTTAACTTTCCAAATATTGACTGGAAAAGATATAGTTCGAGTACATTAGATGGGTCGTTTTTTGTACAGTGTGTGCAGGAGGGTTTCCTGACACAATATGTTGACAGGCCAACAAGAGGCGAGGCCACGTTGGATTTGGTTTTGGGTAATGAACCAGGCCAGGTGTTGGATTTGGAGGTAGGAGAACACTTTGGGGACAGTGACCACAATTCGGTGATGTTTACGTTAATGATGGAAAGGGATAAGTATACACCGCAGGGCAAGAGTTATAGCTGGGGGAAGGGCAATTATGATGCCATTAGACGTGACTTGGGGGGGATAAGGTGGAGAATTAGGCTGGAAGTGTTGAGCACACTGGATAAGTGGAGCTTGTTCAAGGATCAGCTACTGCGTGTTCTTGATAAGTATGTACCGGTCAGGCAGGGAGGAAGGCGTCGAGCGAGGGAACCGTGGTTTACCAAAGAAGTGGAATCTCTTGTTAAGAGGAAGAAGGAGGTCTATGTGAAGATGAGGTGTGAAGTTTCAGTTGGGGCGATGGATAGTTACAAGGTAGCGAGGAAGGATCTAAAGAGAGAGCTAAGACGAGCAAGGAGGGGACATGAGAAGTATTTGGCAGGAAGGATCAAGGAAAACCCAAAAGCTTTCTATAGGTATGTCAGGAATAAGCGAATGACTAGGGAAAGAGTAGGACCAGTCAAGGACAGGGATGGGAAGTTGTGTGTGGAGTCTGAAGAGATAGGCGAGATACTAAATGAATATTTTTCGTCAGTATTCACTCAGGAAAAAGATAATGTTGTGGAGGAGAATGCTGAGACCCAGGCTAATAGAATAGATGGCATTGAGGTACGTAGGGAAGAGGTGTTGGCAATTCTGGACAGGCTGAAAATAGATAAGTCCCCGGGTCCTGATGGGATTTATCCTAGGATTCTCTGGGAGGCCAGGGAAGAGATTGCTGGACCTTTGGTTTTGATTTTTATGTCATCATTGGCTACAGGAATAGTGCCAGAGGACTGGAGGATAGCAAATGTGGTCCCTTTGTTCAAAGAGGGGAGCAGAGACAACCCCGGCAACTATAGACCGGTGAGCCTCACGTCTGTAGTGGGTAAAGTCTTGGAGGGGATTATAAGAGCCAAGATTTATAATCATCTAGATAGGAATAATATGATCAGGGATAGTCAGCATGGCTTTGTGAAGGGTAGGTCATGCCTCACAAACCTTATCGAGTTCTTTGAGAAGGTGACTGAACAGGTAGACGAGGGTAGAGCAGTTGATGTTGTGTATATGGATTTCAGCAAAGCGTTTGATAAGGTTCCCCACGGTAGGCTATTGCAGAAAATACGGAGGCTGGGGATTGAGGGTGATTTAGAGATGTGGATCAGAAATTGGCTAGCTGAAAGAAGACAGAGGGTGGTGGTTGATGGGAAATGTTCAGAATGGAGTTCAGTTACAAGTGGAGTACCACAAGGATCTGTTCTGGGGCCGTTGCTGTTTGTCATTTTTATCAATGACCTAGAGGAAGGCGCAGAAGGGTGGGTGAGTAAATTTGCAGACGATACTAAAGTCGGTGGTGTTGTCGATTGTGTGGAAGGATGTAGCAGGTTACAGAGGGATATAGATAAGCTGCAGAGCTGGGCTGAGAGGTGGCAAATGGAGTTTAATGTAGAGAAGTGTGAGGTGATTCACTTTGGAAGGAATAACAGGAATGCGGAATATTTGGCTAATGGTAAAGTTCTTGGAAATGTGGATGAGCAGAGGGATCTAGGTGTCCATGTACATAGATCCCTGAAAGTTGCCACCCAGGTTGATAGGGTTGTGAAGAAGGCCTATGGAGTGTTGGCCTTTATTGGTAGAGGGATTGAGTTCCGGAGTCAGGAGGTCATGTTGCAGCTGTACAGAACTCTGGTACGGCCGCATTTGGAGTATTGCGTACAGTTCTGGTCACCGCATTATAGGAAGGACGTGGAGGCTTTGGAGCGGGTGCAGAGGAGATTTACCAGGATGTTGCCTGGTATGGAGGGCAAATCTTATGAGGAAAGGCTGATGGACTTGAGGTTGTTTTCGTTGGAGAGAAGAAGGTTAAGAGGAGACTTAATAGAGGCATACAAAATGATCAGGGGGTTGGATAGGGTGGACAGTGAAAGCCTTCTCCCGCGGATGGAAATGGCTGGCACGAAGGGACATAGCTTTAAACTGAGGGGTAATAGATATAGGACAGAGGTGAGAGGTAGGTTCTTTACACAAAGAGTAGTGAGGCCGTGGAATGCCCTACCTGCTACAGTAGTGAACTCGCCAACATTGAGGGCATTTAAAAGTTTATTGGATAAACATATGGATGATAATGGCATAGTGTAGGTTAGATGGCTTTTGTTTCGGTGCAACATCGTGGGCCGAAGGGCCTGTACTGCGCTGTATCGTTCTATGTTCTATGTTCTAATATCATGCAAGGCGATGAATGTGCCAGATGTTGAAGTCGGCCGAGACCGTGCACGCTGGTTCCGGCCACATGCTGTGCTGGAAGGGCGACTCCGCAGAGAAACGTCGAAGCACGTCGCCTTGGAGAGAGAATTGCTGCTCGCATCAACGTCTGGCGATGGCGCGAATTGGTGTATCCGTCTTGGACCGCCGGTGCTGGTCGCCACTGCCGACCCAGTGTGACTGCCACGCGATCCATTCCCTGTCGCCGTGGCATTCGCCGTCACCCTGAGCGTGCCATCACCGAGGCCGCGACACTGCCCGTCCGGAGCAAGGTCTGGCGTACGCGAATCAGAGTCGGCGCATGGCTGCTCCCCATCTGGAGTCCCAACAGGTTCACTGGAGGCAGCCGAGATTCCCTGAAGCTGCACTTCTGGAGTCGGAACATGCAGGAATGCACCGACCAGTGGAGAGGCTCGAGCCATCGAGGGTGGAAGCGGTGCGCCGCCACCGCAGTCGTCAGTGGTCCCACCGTGATCGTCGAGTGCCTCTGTACGCACTAGGCGAGGTCTGTCACCTTGCACCTTTTGAATGGGAAGTGGGATGCTGTCGTCATTCGTCTCACATCCCGTGGATAGATCCTCATTAGCAGCTTGCTGTTCACTAGGGTTGGGTAAATTGTCAGAGTTTTCATCTGGTGGTGCAAACCATGTCGGTGGACTGTCATTGTCTTGCCGTTGTCCTTCATTTGGGCTTTTCTTCTTTGGAATTTTAAATCTTCCCCCAGACATTGCAGAACCTTGTTTATTACCCTCAAATTCTCCCATATGTATGGCCTCGAATGTAGGATCCAATGTTTCTTTCGACATTGTACTATTTTCCAAAGAACATTCCGTTTCAATTTTCTTCTCAGTTACCTCATATGTATCTTTGTCTAATGTACATGCCTTCATAGTCTCTGGGTCTGATTTTGCTGGGACTGGCATAGTCACAGTCTCTCTTTTACTGTTCTCAATTGCCCACATTATACTCCCCAGACATAACTGCTTAATCTCTGGGGTTAGTGTGGTACAATAGATAATCGGGTCGACCTTATCTGCATCTTCATCATTAGTGGAAAGCACACTTGGTTCACTTGAAACTGCTGTGGGTTTTAAGTTCTTTATCTGGCTACTCGATGTCGGTGTCCTCAGGATTCTTGCTCCAATGTTCTGCTCATTTATCAGTGGAGTGTGTTTAGGTTCAATGCAGTTAATGTTCCCCTCAAGGTTTGAAGAGTCATTACTGATTAACTGCTGGTCTCCGAAGTTGGGACTCTGCGGTGTTGTGTTGAAGGGAGACATTTGTCCCTGCTGTAGGTATGATTCAGGTTGTGTTATTTCCATTAACTGAGGATCGATGTCTTGTCCATTTTTTTTTTCGCACTAAAACACTGGCAATTCTCAGTCTGCTCCTTGCAAGTTAAACATACAAGTAATTTCTTTAGCAAATCCTCAGCATCCTTCTGTGACCGTGCAGCATTATTAATCTCTGTTCAGCTATAATGATCCTGAAGGTCAGCGCATAAACCTTTTTCCTTCGGGCTTGGAGGAGGCGATTCCTTTGGCTTGTCTTCAGTTGGGCTTGAACAGTCATCAGCGCTGTGCCCTTCATTGTAGCATGAGAGACCGTCATGGTCATGCTGCTGTGCAGTGGAGCATGGCAGGCTGTTATAGCCTTCTTGCTGTTCACGTGAGCATGGCAGACTTGCATCGTCTGCCGCTGGTTGGTCAGGAGAGGTTGCTAGACCCTCAAGGTCTTGTTCCTGCAAGGACAGCGCATCGGAGTCAAGCGTTTCTTCTATCGTGGAGTCTGTCCACGAGCTCGCTGTGGAGGCTTGTGACTCTGGAGTCACTTCTTGTTCATGCAAGGACTGCGCTCTGGAGTCTTGCATGTCTTCTTTCATAGAGTCGGGAACGCTGAGCGGGACGTGGACCATGCTCTGTGTGGCAGCAGGCCGCTCTCTGTGGGCTTGCACCGCTCCCTGTCTGTTAATTTCAGGCTGCGGCATCATCCTGCACTGATGAGTTGGGACGTCATATCTGCTGGGTTGAAGATCTTCAAATCCGAAAAATGAATCCGCATCTGCGTCGGATTCAATGTGAGGGTCGCCAATGTGCAACACGAAAGGTTCGTCCGAGTCATAGTCGTCTAGGACCATGGAGCTGTCATTGGGCTCGCGAGGTCCAGAAAAAATGTAAAGATCGGTATCAAAGTATTCGAGGTCGGAATCATCGGCTTGTGCGTAGGTAACTGCTTGTTGCAGGGTTCTTCGGAGGTCAAATTCATCTCCTGGGTCAATTTGCGGCAATGTGCTGTCATTCCAGGTGAGGGAAGGTTGTTTTACAGCTTTAACAGATTTTTGTTTTTTTGAGTTGGGACGTTTCCCTTTTAAATTGGTGCGGTCTGGGGCCTCTGACATCCTGACGCTCGGTATGTAGCACGTAGGAAGCGACTGTGCATGCGCAGATCGCTGTTCCTCTACCGATGGCCGTTTTCTTGACTGCGCATGCACAGCGTCTCGCGCATGCGCAAACGAAACTTCCGGTTCTGCGCACTGCTCACGCAACTGTGCTAGCGTGACACCTTTAGCAAGATGGCCGCCGACCTCGACCCAACTCTCTCTGAGGCCCGGGATCTCGGCCTCTGGGAATTCGGCCTCCGGAATCCCGGCCACGAGGTGAGTACTGCCGCTTTTCTTACCTTTACTTGCCGATTGGAGTGCGTTTTCCTCACAGTACTTGGTGAATTTGTCCAGGACTGCCTGGTAATCGTACCTTTGTTGCCTCCTGAAGAACCTGAACTTTGTGAAGATTTCTTTTGCTCTTGCACCGGCGATGGTGAGGAGAAATTCAATTTTTTCATTATCATCCAGGTCTTTGAGTTCAGCTGCCACCAGGAACAATTCAAACGCTTGCCGGAATCGCCGCCAGTTTTCGCGGAGATCGCCGTGGCACTGGAATGGCTGCGGAACCGGGAGCCAATACATCTTGCCTGGGTACGGCTGGGTGTCTCTGTACACTGAGGTATGCCGGCAGGTATCGATCCACTCCTGTACCATGTGGTGTTGGGTGCTCTGATGCACAGATGAACCAACACAGTTGTATTTGGTACAACTCTATTTTATTTTAACTTCTATATACAGTTCGGTCTGGATACTCTGCACGTTGTGTCTCCCTGAGTGTGTAGTGTAACAGGTCTGTCCTTGTCCTGGTCTCCAGCTAATTCTGGCCACCAGGTGTCGTGTTTGTCCTTTTATACTGTCCCTGTCCTTGTCTGTGATTGGCTGTGGTGTTGTGTGTTCTGATTTGTCTGTTGGTGTGTCTATCATGATGTGTGTGTTTGAATATCATGACAAGCATGAGTCTCAAGAATGTGAGAGGGCGCAATTACTTTCTGTATCACAGATAGGCAAGTTTAATAGGCATCCTTCTTACTCAGGCTGCATCATGCCATGATCCCATTGCTGTCAGACCTGTTTCACCGACTTGGATCAATGCTGCGCCTGGGGTTAGGGAGTGCAGGGCTCTTCTGGTTTGGGTGTCACACACAGTGGACAGCAGGGTGCCACAGGACTCATGAAGCCTCCACTCCAATGGACCCAAACTCGACCGGGGGTGGGGTACAAGGTGAAGGAGGGAGGCTGATGAAGATGAGAGGGGCAATATGGAACAAAAGCTTGGGGGGAGGGCAAACACAAGGGGGGCAATATGGGAGGAGGGCTGAGCAAAGGCAGGGGGGTGGAAAGACAAACAGAAGGCGGCAATGTGGAAGGAAGCCTGTGTAAGGGTGGAGAGGGAAAAGGGAGGGGACACAATCACAGGAAAAGGGGCAAGGAGGTGAATGAGAGTGACAGAGGGAAAGCCGAGATGAGGGAAGCTGAACCGACAAAGTTGCATAAAATACTCACAGACAAGGGGGACAAAGGGATACCATATCATTTACTGGAAGGGGATATGTGAAGACTCCAAAAGCAGTCAGTAGAGGCCCAAGTGGGGCACGGGCAACTTGCAGGTAATGGGCTTGGTGGTGGGGAGGTGAGAATGTCCAACGCAACAATGAATGGATCCAGTATTAATGGAGGAGCCAGGAGTTTAACAGGAGATAATTCTACCTGCATATCATAAGGCTCCAAGTAAATCAGAGGCACGTGGACAGTGAGGGAGGGATGGCCGAACCCTGTCCTTTTGTAAAGGTGAAGCACCACCATCTTGAAGTCACAGAACAATAGTGTCATGCAAAGCCGAAAGCAAGGTTGGTTCTGTCTGCATGAGTTGTGAAGCAGTGTGGGAAGAGCATACACTGGGCTATAAGACTCCTTGTTGAGACACACATTCACTTGTTGGTGCCATTACAGTGGTCAAGATCCAGGACATTTACAAAGGACAAAGACCTCATTGCCAAGGAAGATACAGCAAGTGAATCATGTCATTCTTCACTGTTACAGGGA
The DNA here is from genome assembly GCF_047496885.1 of Scyliorhinus torazame. Lineage (NCBI taxonomy): Eukaryota > Metazoa > Chordata > Chondrichthyes > Carcharhiniformes > Scyliorhinidae > Scyliorhinus > Scyliorhinus torazame. Next base: position 79,870,023 of record NC_092715.1, read on the forward strand.
TTCTCTTTTTGACACTTAGGGCAGGTTTCTCGGTCCCGCCGCACCAGGGGCTGGATTCTCCATTTCAGGGACTATGTCCCCACACCGTCGTAAAAACTGTGGCCTTTTATGCCAGAAAAAATGGTGTCAAAAGGCCACGGGTGGGATTCACCGACCCCCCCCCGCCGGGCTGGAGAATCTCCAGGGGGGGCGGTGTGAATCCCGACCCGACGCCGGCTACCAGATTCTCCGGCGCCGGCTTTTCGGCGGGGGCGGGAATCGCGCCAGTCAGGGGCCGTTGGCAGTGGCCCCTCCCGGTGATTCTCCGGCCCACGATGGGCGGAGTGGCCACCCGTTTTTCTGAGGTTCCCACCGGCGTGAATTACACCATGCCTTTACCGTCGGGACCTGGCTCTGCGGGCGGCCTGCGGAGTCCTCAGGGGGGGCGCGGGCAATCTGGCCCCGGGAGGGGGCCCCCACGGTGGCCTGGCCCGCGATTGGGGCCCACCGATCCGCAGGTGGGCCTGTGCCGTGGGGGCACTCTTTCCCTCTGCGCCGGCCGGTATAATGGGCCGCCATGGCCAGCGCGGAGAAGAACCCCCCTGCGCATGCACTGGCATGTCTCCAACACACGCTGGCGCTCCCGCGCATGCGCTGGCCAGCGAAGGCCCTTCGGCGCCGGTTGCCACAGCGTCAAGACCTTTGGCGCCGTCTGGCGTGGCGCCAACCCCGCCGGCGCCGGCCTAGCCCCTGAAGGTGCGGAGGATTCCGCACCTTCCTGGTGGCCCGACGCCGGAGTGTTCACGCCACTTCTCGGTGCCGGTACAGCCCGCCCCGCCAGTTAGGGGAGAATCACACTCCACATATTCATAGCTCTGCAGGGAGCTAGCAGGGACTGGTCGTGAATCTGGCAGCTTTAGCTGCAGATACGGGCCCCCGCGCCTCCGGGTCAGAGGTCACGCATGCCCGACCCGGACCTCCTAAATAGTGCCCCCGTTCCGCTGTGCGCCCGACCCGGACCGCCCGCTCGAAAATACCCCGGTCCCATATGAAGCCCCCCCGAACATCCGATCAGCCCGCCTCTGACCATGGCGGCCGCGGACAGAGTCCGCAGCCACCATACGAGTATCCTCAATGGCTGGGACCATATTATAAATATGCCACCAGGACTTCAGCTGGTCAGGGGTAGAAAATGGCAGGGCGGGCCTCCAGCAATGGCTGCAGGTAGGGGATATGTGGCGCTGCGAACAACCCGAGTGCGCTGTTTCTTGGGGACCGGAGAATCGGGGAACTGGCACCAGTCCCGATTCCACGCGCGGAACTGGATTCTCCGCCCCGGTGCCGGACGCGATTTTGGCGTTGGGGTGCGGAGAATCCAGCCTCAGATTTCCGGTGTGGCACACCAGTATTCTCCATTTAGCCGGCTGGGGTCAATAGGGTTTCCCATTGTGGGCAGCCTCACACCGTCGGGAAACCCCTGCGCTGCCGGCAAAACGGAGCATCCTGACGGCGGAGAATTCAGCCCAGTGTTGACGCCAATGCAGAATTTGTGGACTTTCACAACAGTAAAACTGGCATCATACCTGGACCGATTCTGCTACTATGAAGGGGCTGGCACCGGTGCCACGTGGAACACAATCGATTCTAATGAAAAGCGGTGCGGGATTCGCCGGATCCGTGATTGACACTCGGGAGGCTGACAAGCTGCAGCCGCACATATTCATTTCACTCCCCACACACACTCATCCCAGCCAACAAGGTGGCATTGGTTGTGCTGGAACATGCCCATACAGTTGATGGGGCTCCTGGGGCCAGAGAACACCTTAGGGGGTGGCCTGGGGGGACACCCATACGACCCATGGCCATACGCTCACAGTGCGCTGTTAGCAGTGTCCGCAGCAACATGGCTGCCTTGCCGGCTGCAGCAATAGTGTTCCATGCCCGTCCATCCCGACCCCACAGCCCACCTCCTGGCCACTCCCCTCTACTCCCCCCAGCCCTGGCAGAAGCCCCCCGGCCAGCGGCACAACGATCAGCGAATTATGGCGACGTTGGACACATTCCGTACCCTCTCTCTCCCTCAGCAGCTACCGCGCCAGTTTCGCGATTTTGAAAAGCACAAGTGAACTGAGCCGTCGGGAACTCGGCCCATCGGAGGCGGAGCATCGCGGGGGCCCGGAGAATATCAGGTTAGGCACGCTAATGACATGCTAATGGTGTTTACTGTACGTGCACTCCGGAATGCATTGACGTTGCTGTCGAGGTGATGGAAAATTGCAATTTGCTGTCAAATCGGCACCTGCCTAGATTTTGGCTTCGGTACCTATTCTCCACCCAATTCCCTTTCCCAATTTTGGTGTCAGCCACAGAGAATCCCGCCCCCTAATTCTGCCAATTCAAAGAGTTACTGCAGGATTCTCCATTTCAGAAGCTGAGTGCCGGCTGAAACGGAGAATTCCCTGGCATTTCTACAGTGTGCGGTGCGCAACGCGATGTCGCCATTTCTACAGTGTGCGGTGTGCAACGCGATGTCGCCATTTCTACAGTGTGCGGCGCGCAACGCGATGTCGCCATTTCTACAGTGTGCGGTGCGCAACGCGATGTCGCCATTTCTACAGTGTGCGGTGCGCAACGCGATGTCGCCATTTCTACAGTGTGCGGTGCGCAACGCGATGTCGCCATTTCTACAGTGTGCGGTGCGCAAGGCGATGTCGCCATTTCTACAGTGTGCGGCGCGCAACGCGATGTCGCCATTTCTACAGTGTGCGGTGTGCAACGCGATGTCGCCATTTCTACAGTGTGCGGTGTGCAACGCGATGTCGCCATTTCTACAGTGTGCGGTGCGCAACGCGATGTCGCCATTTCTACAGTGTGCGGTGCGCAACGCGATGTCGCCATTTCTACAGTGTGCGGTGCGCAACGCGATGTCGCCATTTCTACAGTGTGCGGTGTGCAACGCGATGTCGCCATTTCTACAGTGTGCGGTGTGCAACGCGATGTCGCCATTTCTACAGTGTGCGGTGCGCAAGGCGATGTCGCCATTTCTACAGTGTGCGGTGCGCAACGCGATGTCGCCATTTCTACAGTGTGCGGTGCGCAACGCGATGTCGCCATTTCTACAGTGTGCGGCGCGCAACGCGATGTCGCCATTTCTACAGTGTGCGGCGCGCAACGCGATGTCGCCATTTCTACAGTGTGCGGCGCGCAACGCGATGTCGCCATTTCTACAGTGTGCGGCGCGCAACGCGATCTCGCCATTTCTACAGTGTGCGGCGCGCAACGCGATGTCGCCATTTCTACAGTGTGCGGCGCGCAACGTGATGTCGCCATTTCTACAGTGTGCGGCGCGCAACGCGATGTCGCCATTTCTACAGTGTGCGGTGTGCAACGCGATGTCGCCATTTCTACAGTGTGCGGTGCGCAACGCGATGTCGCCATTTCTACAGTGTGCGGTGCGCAAGGCGATGTCGCCATTTCTACAGTGTGCGGTGTGCAACGCGATGTCGCCATTTCTACAGTGTGCGGGGCGCAAGGCGATGTCGCCATTTCTACAGTGTGCGGTGCGCAACGCGATGTCGCCATTTCTGCAGTGTGCGGCGCGCAACGCGATGTCGCCATTTCTACAGTGTGCGGCGCGCAACGCGATGTCGCCATTTCTACAGTGTGCGGTGCGCAACGCGATGTCGCCATTTCTACAGTGTGCGGCGCGCAACGCGATGTCGCCATTTCTACAGTGTGCGGCGCGCAACGCGATGTCGCCATTTCTACAGTGTGCGGTGCGCAACGCGATGTCGCCATTTCTACAGTGTGCGGCGCGCAACGCGATGTCGCCATTTCTACAGTGTGCGGCGCGCAACGCGATGTCGCCATTTCTACAGTGTGCGGCGCGCAACGCGATGTCGCCATTTCTACAGTGTGCGGCGCGCAACGCGATGTCGCCATTTCTACAGTGTGCGGCGCGCAACGCGATGTCGCCATTTCTACAGTGTGCGGCGCGCAACGCGATGTCGCCATTTCTACAGTGTGCGGTGTGCAACGCGATGTCGCCATTTCTACAGTGTGCGGTGCGCAACGCGATGTCGCCATTTCTACAGTGTGCGGTGCGCAAGGCGATGTCGCCATTTCTACAGTGTGCGGTGCGCAAGGCGATGTCGCCATTTCTACAGTGTGCGGTGCGCAACGCGATGTCGCCATTTCTACAGTGTGCGGTGCGCAACGCGATGTCGCCATTTCTACAGTGTGCGGTGCGCAACGCGATGTCGCCATTTCTACAGTGTGCGGTGTGCAACGCGATGTCGCCATTTCTACAGTGTGCGGTGTGCAACGCGATGTCGCCATTTCTACAGTGTGCGGTGCGCAACGCGATGTCGCCATTTCTACAGTGTGCGGTGCGCAACGCGATGTCGCCATTTCTACAGTGTGCGGTGCGCAACGCGATGTCGCCATTTCTACAGTGTGCGGTGTGCAACGCGATGTCGCCATTTCTACAGTGTGCGGTGTGCAACGCGATGTCGCCATTTCTACAGTGTGCGGTGTGCAACGCGATGTCGCCATTTCTACAGTGTGCGGTGCGCAAGGCGATGTCGCCATTTCTACAGTGTGCGGTGCGCAACGCGATGTCGCCATTTCTACAGTGTGCGGTGCGCAACGCGATGTCGCCATTTCTACAGTGTGCGGCGCGCAACGCGATGTCGCCATTTCTACAGTGTGCGGCGCGCAACGCGATGTCGCCATTTCTACAGTGTGCGGCGCGCAACGCGATGTCGCCATTTCTACAGTGTGCGGCGCGCAACGCGATCTCGCCATTTCTACAGTGTGCGGCGCGCAACGCGATCTCGCCATTTCTACAGTGTGCGGCGCGCAACGTGATGTCGCCATTTCTACAGTGTGCGGCGCGCAACGCGATGTCGCCATTTCTACAGTGTGCGGTGTGCAACGCGATGTCGCCATTTCTACAGTGTGCGGTGCGCAACGCGATGTCGCCATTTCTACAGTGTGCGGTGCGCAAGGCGATGTCGCCATTTCTACAGTGTGCGGTGTGCAACGCGATGTCGCCATTTCTACAGTGTGCGGTGCGCAAGGCGATGTCGCCATTTCTACAGTGTGCGGTGCGCAACGCGATGTCGCCATTTCTGCAGTGTGCGGCGCGCAACGCGATGTCGCCATTTCTACAGTGTGCGGCGCGCAACGCGATGTCGCCATTTCTACAGTGTGCGGTGCGCAACGCGATGTCGCCATTTCTACAGTGTGCGGCGCGCAACGCGATGTCGCCATTTCTACAGTGTGCGGCGCGCAACGCGATGTCGCCATTTCTACAGTGTGCGGTGCGCAACGCGATGTCGCCATTTCTACAGTGTGCGGCGCGCAACGCGATGTCGCCATTTCTACAGTGTGCGGCGCGCAACGCGATGTCGCCATTTCTACAGTGTGCGGCGCGCAACGCGATGTCGCCATTTCTACAGTGTGCGGCGCGCAACGCGATGTCGCCATTTCTACAGTGTGCGGCGCGCAACGCGATGTCGCCATTTCTACAGTGTGCGGCGCGCAACGCGATGTCGCCATTTCTACAGTGTGCGGTGTGCAACGCGATGTCGCCATTTCTACAGTGTGCGGTGCGCAACGCGATGTCGCCATTTCTACAGTGTGCGGTGCGCAAGGCGATGTCGCCATTTCTACAGTGTGCGGTGCGCAAGGCGATGTCGCCATTTCTACAGTGTGCGGTGCGCAACGCGATGTCGCCATTTCTACAGTGTGCGGTGCGCAACGCGATGTCGCCATTTCTACAGTGTGCGGTGCGCAACGCGATGTCGCCATTTCTACAGTGTGCGGCGCGCAACGCGATGTCGCCATTTCTACAGTGTGCGGCGCGCAACGCGATGTCGCCATTTCTACAGTGTGCGGCGCGCAACGCGATGTCGCCATTTCTACAGTGTGCGGCGCGCAACGCGATGTCGCCATTTCTACAGTGTGCGGTGCGCAAGGCGATGTCGCCATTTCTACAGTGTGCGGTGCGCAAGGCGATGTCGCCATTTCTACAGTGTGCGGTGCGCAACGCGATGTCGCCATTTCTACAGTGTGCGGTGCGCAACGCGATGTCGCCATTTCTACAGTGTGCGGCGCGCAACGCGATGTCGCCATTTCTACAGTGTGCGGCGCGCAACGCGATGTCGCCATTTCTACAGTGTGCGGCGCGCAACGCGATGTCGCCATTTCTACAGTGTGCGGCGCGCAACGCGATGTCGCCATTTCATCAGTGTGCGGCGCGCAACGTGATGTCGCCATTTCTACAGTGTGCGGCGCGCAACGCGATGTCGCCATTTCTACAGTGTGCGGCGCGCAACGCGATGTCGCCATTTCTACAGTGTGCGGTGTGCAACGCGATGTCGCCATTTCTACAGTGTGCGGTGCGCAAGGCGATGTCGCCATTTCTACAGTGTGCGGTGCGCAACGCGATGCCGCCATTTCTACAGTGTGCGGTGCGCAACGCGATGTCGCCATTTCTACAGTGTGCGGCGCGCAACGCGATGTCGCCATTTCTACAGTGTGCGGCGCGCAACGCGATGTCGCCATTTCTACAGTGTGCGGCGCGCAACGCGATGTCGCCATTTCTACAGTGTGCGGCGCGCAACGTGATGTCGCCATTTCTACAGTGTGCGGCGCGCAACGCGATGTCGCCATTTCTACAGTGTGCGGCGCGCAACGCGATGTCGCCATTTCTACAGTGTGCCGTGTGCAACGCGATGTCGCCATTTCTACAGTGTGCGGTGTGCAACGCGATGTCGCCATTTCTACAGTGTGCGGTGCGCAACGCGATGTCGCCATTTCTACAGTGTGCGGTGCGCAACGCGATGTCGCCATTTCTACAGTGTGCGGTGCGCAACGCGATGTCGCCATTTCTACAGTGTGCGGTGCGCAACGCGATGTCGCCATTTCTACAGTGTGCGGTGCGCAACGCGATGTCGCCATTTCTACAGTGTGCGGTGCGCAACGCGATGTCGCCATTTCTACAGTGTGCGGTGCGCAACGCGATGTCGCCATTTCTACAGTGTGCGGTGCGCAACGCGATGTCGCCATTTCTACAGTGTGCGGTGCGCAACGCGATGTCGCCATTTCTACAGTGTGCGGTGCGCAACGCGATGTCGCCATTTCTACAGTGTGCGGTGCGCAACGCGATGTCGCCATTTCTACAGTGTGCGGTGCGCAACGCGATGTCGCCATTTCTACAGTGTGCGGTGCGCAACGCGATGTCGCCATTTCTACAGTGTGCGGGGCGCAACGCGATGTCGCCATTTCTACAGTGTGCGGTGCGCAACGCGATGTCGCCATTTCTACAGTGTGCGGTGCGCAACGCGATGTCGCCATTTCTACAGTGTGCGGGGCGCAACGCGATGTCGCCATTTCTACAGTGTGCGGTGCGCAACGCGATGTCGCCATTTCTACAGTGTGCGGTGCGCAACACGATGTCGCCATTTCTACAGTGTGCGGTGCGCAAGGCGATGTCGCCATTTCTACAGTGTGCGGTGCGCAACGCGATGTCGCCATTTCTACAGTGTGCGGTGCGCAACGCGATGTCGCCATTTCTACAGTGTGCGGTGCGCAACGCGATGTCGCCATTTCTACAGTGTGCGGCGCGCAACGCGATGTCGCCATTTCTACAGTGTGCGGGGCGCAACGCGATGTCGCCATTTCTACAGTGTGCGGTGTGCAACGCGATGTCGCCATTTCTACAGTGTGCGGTGCGCAACGCGATGTCGCCATTTCTACAGTGTGCGGTGCGCAACGCGATGTCGCCATTTCTACAGTGTGCGGTGCGCAACGCGATGTCGCCATTTCTACAGTGTGCGGTGTGCAACGCGATGTCGCCATTTCTACAGTGTGCGGTGCGCAAGGCGATGTCGCCATTTCTACAGTGTGCGGTGCGCAACGCGATGTCGCCATTTCTACAGTGTGCGGCGCGCAACGCGATGTCGCCATTTCTACAGTGTGCGGCGCGCAACGCGATGTCGCCATTTCTACAGTGTGCGGCGCGCAACGCGATGTCGCCATTTCTACAGTGTGCGGTGCGCAACGCGATGTCGCCATTTCTACAGTGTGCGGTGCGCAACGCGTTGTCGCCATTTCTACAGTGTGCGGTGCGCAACGCGATGTCGCCATTTCTACAGTGTGCGGGGCGCAACGCGATGTCGCCATTTCTACAGTGTGCGGTGTGCAACGCGATGTCGCCATTTCTACAGTGTGCGGTGCGCAACGCGATGTCGCCATTTCTACAGTGTGCGGTGTGCAACGCGATGTCGCCATTTCTGCAGTGTGCGGTGCGCAACGCGATGTCGCCATTTCTACAGTGTGCGGTGTGCAACGCGATGTCGCCATTTCTACAGTGTGCGGGGCGCAACGCGATGTCGCCATTTCTACAGTGTGCGGTGTGCAACGCGATGTCGCCATTTCTACAGTGTGCGGTGCGCAACGCGATTTCGCCATTTCTACAGTGTGCGGTGTGCAACGCGATGTCGCCATTTCTACAGTGTGCGGGGCGCAACGCGATGTCGCCATTTCTACAGTGTGCGGTGTGCAACGCGATGTCGCCATTTCTACAGTGTGCGGGGCGCAACGCGATGTCGCCATTTCTACAGTGTGCGGTGCGCAACGCGATGTCGCCATTTCTACAGTGTGCGGTGCGCAACGCGATGTCGCCATTTCTACAGTGTGCGGGGCACAACGCGATGTCACCATTTCTACAGTGTGCGGTGTGCAACGCGATGTCACCATTTCTACAGTGTGCGGTCCGCAACGCAATGTCACCATTTCTACAGTGTGCGGTGCGCAACGCGATGTCACCATTTCTACAGTGTGCGGGGCGCAACGCGATGTCACCATTTCTACAGTGTGCGGTGTGCAACGCGATGTCGCCATTTCTACAGTGTGCGGTGTGCAACGCGATGTCGCCATTTCTACAGTGTGCGGGGCGCAACGCGATGTCGCCATTTCTACAGTGTGCGGTGCGCAACGCGATGTCGCCATTTCTACAGTGTGCGGGGCGCAACGCGATGTCACCATTTCTACAGTGTGCGGTGCGCAACGCGATGTCACCATTTCTACAGTGTGCGGTGTGCAACGCGATGTCTCCATTTCTACAGTGTGCGGTGCGCAACGCGATGTCGCCATTTCTACAGTGTGCGGGGCGCAACGCGATGTTGCCATTTCTACAGTGTGCGGGGCGCAACGCGATGTCGCCATTTCTACAGTGTGCGGTGCGCAACGCGATGTCGCCATTTCTACAGTGTGCGGTGCGCAACGCGATGTCGCCATTTCTACAGTGTGCGGTGCGCAACGCGATGTCGCCATTTCTACAGTGTGCGGAGCGCAACGCGATGTCGCCATTTCTACAGTGTGCGGTGCGCAACGCGATGTTGCCATTTCTACAGTGTGCGGCGCGCAACGCGATGTCGCCATTTCTACAGTGTGCGGTGTGCAACGCGATGTCGCCATTTCTACAGGGTGCGGCGCGCAACGCGATGTCGCCATTTCTACAGTGTGCGGTGTGCAACGCGATGTCGCCATTTCTACAGTGTGCGGTGCGCAAGGCGATGTCGCCATTTCTACAGTGTGCGGTGCGCAACGCGATGTCGCCATTTCTACAGTGTGCGGTGCGCAACACGATGTCGCCATTTCTACAGTGTGCGGTGCGCAACGCGATGTCGCCATTTCTACAGTGTGCGGTGTGCAACGCGATGTCGCCATTTCTACAGTGTGCGGTGCGCAACGCGATGTCGCCATTTCTACAGTGTGCGGTGCGCAACGCGATGTCGCCATTTCTACAGTATGCGGTGCGCAACGCGATGTCGCCATTTCTACAGTGTGCGGTGCGCAATGCGATGTCGCCATTTCTACAGTGTGCGGTGTGCAACGCGATGTCGCCATTTCTACAGTGTGCGGTGCGCAACGCGATGTCGCCATTTCTACAGTGTGCGGTGCGCAAGGCGATGTCGCCATTTCTACAGTGTGCGGTGCGCAAGGCGATGTCGCCATTTCTACAGTGTGCGGTGTGCAACGCGATGTCGCCATTTCTACAGTGTGCGGTGCGCAACGCGATGTCGCCATTTCTACAGTGTGCGGTGCGCAACGCGATGTCGCCATTTCTACAGTGTGCGGTGCGCAACGCGATGTCGCCATTTCTACAGTGTGCGGTGCGCAACGCGATGTCGCCATTTCTACAGTGTGCGGTGCGCAAGGCGATGTCGCCATTTCTACAGTGTGCGGTGCGCAACGCGATGTCGCCATTTCTACAGTGTGCGGTGCGCAACGCGATGTCGCCATTTCTACAGTGTGCGGTGCGCAACGCGATGTCGCCATTTCTACAGTGTGCGGTGCGCAACGCGATGTCGCCATTTCTACAGTGTGCGGTGCGCAACGCGATGTCGCCATTTCTACAGTGTGCGGTGCGCAACGCGATGTCGCCATTTCTACAGTGTGCGGTGCGCAACGCGATGTCGCCATTTCTACAGTGTGCGGTGCGCAACGCGATGTCGCCATTTCTACAGTGTGCGGTGCGCAACGCGATGTCGCCATTTCTACAGTGTGCGGTGCGCAACGCGATGTCGCCATTTCTACAGTGTGCGGTGCGCAACGCGATGTCGCCATTTCTACAGTGTGCGGTGCGCAACGCGATGTCGCCATTTCTACAGTGTGCGGCGCGCAACGCGATGTCGCCATTTCTACAGTGTGCGGTGTGCAACGCGATGTCGCCATTTCTACAGTGTGCGGTGCGCAACGCGATGTCGCCATTTCTACAGTGTGCGGTGTGCAACGCGATGTCGCCATTTCTACAGTGTGCGGTGCGCAACGCGATGTCGCCATTTCTACAGTGTGCGGTGCGCAACGCGTTGTCGCCATTTCTACAGTGTGCGGTGCGCAACGCGATGTCGCCATTTCTACAGTGTGCGGGGCGCAACGCGATGTCGCCATTTCTACAGTGTGCGGTGTGCAACGCGATGTCGCCATTTCTACAGTGTGCGGTGCGCAACGCGATGTCGCCATTTCTACAGTGTGCGGTGTGCAACGCGATGTCGCCATTTCTACAGTGTGCGGTGCGCAACGCGATGTCGCCATTTCTACAGTGTGCGGTGTGCAACGCGATGTCGCCATTTCTACAGTGTGCGGGGCGCAACGCGATGTCGCCATTTCTACAGTGTGCGGTGTGCAACGCGATGTCGCCATTTCTACAGTGTGCGGTGCGCAACGCGATTTCGCCATTTCTACAGTGTGCGGTGTGCAACGCGATGTCGCCATTTCTACAGTGTGCGGGGCGCAACGCGATGTCGCCATTTCTACAGTGTGCGGTGTGCAACGCGATGTCGCCATTTCTACAGTGTGCGGGGCGCAACGCGATGTCGCCATTTCTACAGTGTGCGGTGTGCAACGCGATGTCGCCATTTCTACAGTGTGCGGTGTGCAACGCGATGTCGCCATTTCTACAGTGTGCGGCACGCAACGCGATGTCGCCATTTCTACAGTGTGCGGTGCGCAACGCGATGTCGCCATTTCTACAGTGTGCGGCGCGCAACGCGATGTCGCCATTTCTACAGTGTGCGGCGCGCAACGCGATGTCGCCATTTCTACAGTGTGCGGTGCGCAACGCGATGTCGCCATTTCTACAGTGTGCGGTGCGCAACGCGATGTCGCCATTTCTACAGTGTGTGGTGCGCAACGCGATGTCGCCATTTCTACAGTGTGCGGCGCGCAACGCGATGTCGCCATTTCTACAGTGTGCGGCGTGCAACGCGATGTCGCCATTTCTACAGTGTGCGGTGTGCAACGCGATGTCGCCATTTCTACAGTGTGCGGTGCGCAACGCGATGTCGCCATTTCTACAGTGTGCGGTGCGCAACGCGATGTCGCCATTTCTACAGTGTGCGGTGCGCAACGCGATGTCGCCATTTCTACAGTGTGCGGTGCGCAACGCGATGTCGCCATTTCTACAGTGTGCGGTGCGCAACGCGATGTCGCCATTTCTACAGTGTGCGGTGTGCGACGCGATGTCACCATTTCTACAGTGTGCGGTGCGCGAGGCGATGTCGCCATTTCTACAGTGTGCGGCGCGCAAGGCGATGTCGCCATTTCTACAGTGTGCGGCGCGCAACGCGATGTTGCCATTTCTACAGTGTGCGGCGCGCAACGCGATGTCGCCATTTCTACAGTGTGCGGCGCGCAACGCGATGTCGCCATTTCTACAGTGTGCGGCGCGCAACGCGATGTCGCCATTTCTACAGTGTGCGGTGTGCAACGCGATGTCGCCATTTCTACAGTGTGCGGTGTGCAACGCGATGTCGCCATTTCTACAGTGTGCGGTGTGCAACGCGATGTCGCCATTTCTACAGTGTGCGGTGCGCAACGCGATGTCGCCATTTCTACAGTGTGCGGTGCGCAACGCGATGTCGCCATTTCTACAGTGTGCGGTGCGCAACGCGATGTCGCCATTTCTACAGTGTGCGGCGCGCAACGCGATGTCGCCATTTCTACAGTGTGCGGTGCGCAACGCGATGTCGTCATTTCTACAGTGTGCGGTGTGCAACGCGATGTCGCCATTTCTACAGTGTGCGGTGCGCAACGCGATGTCGCCATTTCTACAGTGTGCGGCGCGCAACGCGATGTCGCCATTTCTACAGTGTGCGGTGCGCAACGCGATGTCGCCATTTCTACAGTGTGCGGTGCGCAACGCGATGTCGCCATTTCTACAGTGTGCGGTGCGCAAGGCGATGTCACCATTTCTACAGTGTGCGGTGCGCAACGCGATGTCGCCATTTCTACAGTGTGCGGTGCACAACGCGATGTCGCCATTTCTACAGTGTGCGGTGCGCAAGGCGATGTCGCCATTTCTACAGTGTGCGGTGCGCAAGGCGATGTCGCCATTTCTACAGTGTGCGGTGTGCAACGCGATGTCACCATTTCTACAGTGTGCGGTGCGCAACGCGATGTCGCCATTTCTACAGTGTGCGGTGCGCAACGCGATGTCGCCATTTCTACAGTGTGCGGTGCGCAACGCGATGTCGCCATTTCTACAGTGTGCGGTGCGCAACGCGATGTCGCCATTTCTACAGTGTGCGGTGCGCAAGGCGATGTCGCCATTTCTACAGTGTGCGGTGCGCAACGCGATGTCGCCATTTCTACAGTGTGCGGTGCGCAACGCGATGTCGCCATTTCTACAGTGTGCGGTGCGCAACGCGATGTCGCCATTTCTACAGTGTGCGGTGCGCAACGCGATGTCGCCATTTCTACAGTGTGCGGTGCGCAACGCGATGTCGCCATTTCTACAGTGTGCGGTGCGCAACGCGATGTCGCCATTTCTACAGTGTGCGGTGCGCAACGCGATGTCGCCATTTCTACAGTGTGCGGTGCGCAACGCGATGTCGCCATTTCTACAGTGTGCGGTGCGCAACGCGATGTCGCCATTTCTACAGTGTGCGGTGCGCAACGTGATGTCGCCATTTCTACAGTGTGCGGTGCGCAACGCGATGTCGCCATTTCTACAGTGTGCGGCGCGCAACGCGATGTCGCCATTTCTACAGTGTGCGGTGTGCAACGCGATGTCGCCATTTCTACAGTGTGCGGTGCGCAACGCGATGTCGCCATTTCTACAGTGTGCGGTGTGCAACGCGATGTCGCCATTTCTACAGTGTGCGGTGCGCAACGCGATGTCGCCATTTCTACAGTGTGCGGTGCGCAACGCGTTGTCGCCATTTCTACAGTGTGCGGTGCGCAACGCGATGTCGCCATTTCTACAGTGTGCGGGGCGCAACGCGATGTCGCCATTTCTACAGTGTGCGGTGTGCAACGCGATGTCGCCATTTCTACAGTGTGCGGTGCGCAACGCGATGTCGCCATTTCTACAGTGTGCGGTGTGCAACGCGATGTCGCCATTTCTACAGTGTGCGGTGCGCAACGCGATGTCGCCATTTCTACAGTGTGCGGTGTGCAACGCGATGTCGCCATTTCTACAGTGTGCGGGGCGCAACGCGATGTCGCCATTTCTACAGTGTGCGGTGTGCAACGCGATGTCGCCATTTCTACAGTGTGCGGTGCGCAACGCGATTTCGCCATTTCTACAGTGTGCGGTGTGCAACGCGATGTCGCCATTTCTACAGTGTGCGGGGCGCAACGCGATGTCGCCATTTCTACAGTGTGCGGTGTGCAACGCGATGTCGCCATTTCTACAGTGTGCGGGGCGCAACGCGATGTCGCCATTTCTACAGTGTGCGGTGTGCAACGCGATGTCGCCATTTCTACAGTGTGCGGTGTGCAACGCGATGTCGCCATTTCTACAGTGTGCGGCACGCAACGCGATGTCGCCATTTCTACAGTGTGCGGTGCGCAACGCGATGTCGCCATTTCTACAGTGTGCGGCGCGCAACGCGATGTCGCCATTTCTACAGTGTGCGGTGCGCAACGCGATGTCGCCATTTCTACAGTGTGCGGTGCGCAACGCGATGTCGCCATTTCTACAGTGTGCGGTGCGCAACGCGATGTCGCCATTTCTACAGTGTGCGGGGCGCAACGCGATGTCGCCATTTCTACAGTGTGCGGTGTGCAACGCGATGTCGCCATTTCTACAGTGTGCGGGGCGCAACGCGATGTCGCCATTTCTACAGTGTGCGGTGCGCAACGCGATGTCGCCATTTCTACAGTGTGCGGTGCGCAACGCGATGTCGCCATTTCTACAGTGTGCGGTGCGCAACGCGATGTCGCCATTTCTACAGTGTGCGGTGCGCAACGCGATGTCGCCATTTCTACAGTGTGCGGTGCGCAACGCGATGTCGCCATTTCTACAGTGTGCGGTGCGCAACGCGATGTCGCCATTTCTACAGTGTGCGGTGCGCAACGCGTTGTCGCCATTTCTACAGTGTGCGGTGCGCAACGCGATGTCGCCATTTCTACAGTGTGCGGGGCGCAACGCGATGTCGCCATTTCTACAGTGTGCGGTGTGCAACGCGATGTCGCCATTTCTACAGTGTGCGGTGCGCAACGCGATGTCGCCATTTCTACAGTGTGCGGTGTGCAACGCAATGTCGCCATTTCTACAGTGTGCGGTGCGCAACGCGATGTCGCCATTTCTACAGTGTGCGGTGTGCAACGCGATGTCGCCATTTCTACAGTGTGCGGGGCGCAACGCGATGTCGCCATTTCTACAGTGTGCGGCGTGCAACGCGATGTCGCCATTTCTACAGTGTGCGGTGCGCAACGCGATGTCGCCATTTCTACAGTGTGCGGTGTGCAACGCAATGTCGCCATTTCTACAGTGTGCGGGGCGCAACGCGATGTCGCCATTTCTACAGTGTGCGGTGTGCAACGCGATGTCGCCATTTCTACAGTGTGCGGGGCGCAACGCGATGTCGCCATTTCTACAGTGTGCGGTGTGCAACGCGATGTCGCCAGTTCTACAGTGTGCGGTGTGCAACGCGATGTCGCCATTTCTACAGTGTGCGGCACGCAACGCGATGTCGCCATTTCTACAGTGTGCGGTGCGCAACGCGATGTCGCCATTTCTACAGTGTGCGGCGCGCAACGCGATGTCGCCATTTCTACAGTGTGCGGTGCGCAACGCGATGTCGCCATTTCTACAGTGTGCGGTGCGCAACGCGATGTCGCCATTTCTACAGTGTGCGGTGCGCAACGCGATGTCGCCATTTCTACAGTGTGCGGGGCGCAACGCGATGTCGCCATTTCTACAGTGTGCGGTGTGCAACGCGATGTCGCCATTTCTACAGTGTGCGGGGCGCAACGCGATGTCGCCATTTCTACAGTGTGCGGTGCGCAACGCGATGTCGCCATTTCTACAGTGTGCGGGGCGCAACGCGATGTCGCCATTTCTACAGTGTGCGGTGTGCAACGCGATGTCGCCATTTCTACAGTGTGCGGTGCGCAACGCGATGTCGCCATTCCGGAGGGGGCGAAGACTAGAAAACCAGCGTCAAACTGGGTCCGCACCCGATTTGGGCGTCAGAAGGGATTCTCTGCCCGATTGCCGATTACGATATTGACGTCGGGCAATGGAGAATCCCGCCCGAAGTGTTGATGCCGGGACTCAATTGGTGGACTTCTGCAACACCTAAATTAGTGCTGCTCCCGGTGCAATTCATGATCTATTATTAATGGGCTACACTGGCGCCACTTGAAACACGATCGACAGGGTCGGAATTACCACTCGATAGGCTGACAAGCTGCAGCCACATATTAGCTCTCCACTCCCTTCACACACTCATCACAGCCAAGAAGATGACAGCAAGACGAGTGGCACCCTGGTTTACGAAAATCAACCTGGAGACCCTGCTGGATGCCATGGAGGAGAAGCGGGTCACCCTGTTCCCCGGAGTGGGAAGGTGATGCCTCGCTGGTGGGTGGTGTCCAGCTATGGGTCTAGGGGAGGGTGGTTGGTGGGGTGGGAGGAGGGGTGGAATGTGGGATGGTGGTTGTTGGTGTGGAGGGACGGGTGTCATTTTGTGCAACCATGGGCCATGGTGGGTGGTCAGTGGGGTGCACAGCAAGACGACTACCCTGTAGGCCGCGGACACTGCACCGGGTCTGGAGGTTCACCCCAATGCCATGCCCAACGCCAAGGCCCGCCGCTATACCCCCACGCCCCGGCTAGCTCTACCAGCGGCAGTACCCGACAGCCCACGGTCACGCTTCTGGGAACATGTCCTACCCCCTCTCTCTCCCTCAGCAGCCACGGCACCTGTTTTCTGATTTTTAAAACCACAGGTGAAACTTGCCATCGGTAATTCCTCCTGGCGGCGGCAGAGCATCGCTGAGGCCCTGGAGAATACCGGGTCGGGTCCGTTATTGATATGCCAACGGTGTTTACTGTAGGTGTGGAGTAGAACGCATTGCGGCCACTGTGAAGTAGCGCCGGCCGGCCACGGTTTTCGGCTGATGCGTGAATCTCCACCCAATCTCGTTTTGCAACTCTGCCGTCGCAAGACAAAAAATATCGCCCACTTTGTTTTAATCATTTCATTCACACCTTGGGCGAAATTCTCCCGAAACGGCGCAATGTCCGCCAACTGGCGCCCAAAACGGCGCCAATCAGATGGGCATCGCGCCGCCCCAAAGGTGCGGAATGCTCCGCATCTTTGGTGGCCGAGCCCCAACATTGAGGGGCTAGGCCGGTGCCGGAGGAATTTCCGCCCTGCCAGCTGGCGGAAACGACCTTTGTTGCCCCGCCTGCTGGTGCAGAAATGACATCTCCGGGCGGCGCATGCGTCAGCGGCCGCTGACAGTTTCCCACGCATGCGCAGTGGAGGGAGTCTCTTCCGCCTCCGCCATGGTGGAGACCGTGGCGGAGGCGGAAGGGAAAGAGTGCCCCCACGGCACAGGCCCGCCCGCGGATCGGTGGGCCCCGATCGCGGGCCAGGCCACCGTGGGGGCACCCCCCGGGGCCAGATCACCCCCAGGACCCTGGAGCCCGCCCACGCCGCCTTGTCCCGCCGTTCAAAAGGTGGTTTAATCCACGCCGGCGGGACAGGCAATTTATCGGCGGGACTTCGGCCCATTCGGGCCGGAGAATCGAGCGGGGGGGCCCGCCAACCGGCGCGGCCCGATTCCTGCCCCCACCGAATATCCGGTGCCGGAGACTTCGGCAACCGGCGGGGGCGGGATTCACGGCAGCCCCCGGCGATTCTCCAAACCGGCGGGGGGGCGGTGAATGATGCCCCTTATCACCCACCACAGGCTCCACGGGCCGGATTCTCCGTCGGCGGGACCCTCCGCAGATTTCCCGACGGCGTGGGGGTGGCCACAATGGGAAACCCATTGGCCGGCTGCCGGGATGGAGAACCAGCTGTTGGCGGGAGCGTGCCGCACCAGAAAACGGGTGCGGCGGGACGGAGGATCCCACCCCAGATGTTACATCTGTGGAATGGAGTGTTGCTCATCTGTAAGTATGTGCTAGGGATAAGGTTGCATCAGGCACAATCTACATTCCCAAAGCTGTGCAGCCCCACAGGTCCCTCAATCACAGATTCCCTTTCTGCACTCTTTAACCACTGTTGTCTTCAATGCTTTCTTTCATAGAGGATTGCCATAGAAGTGCGAAATGGTCCAGGGCTCCAGGCTGCGTTTCTCAATGTGTTCATTCAATGAGGTGAAGGAGGGAAAGGCTTAGGCGTGCAGACTCCAGCATGAGGCAACTCCTCAGATCATGCCCAATGGGAGCCGAAGCTTAACCAAGAGGCAGAACAGGAGAGACCCAGACGGCAGAGGCAACTCGCCACACTGAGGGTTTATTGTCAAAGAGTCTTCTTCTCACAAATGACTGCGAGGCAGTGTCGGGCACATCAGTGATTGTCCAGGGACCTTGTACAGCACATATGCCACATTCTTTGTGAAGAACGGATGCCACTGAACTCAGAGGCTTCTCCCACCAGTAGCTTTGAAGATGATGGCAGAACGCAATTTCTCTGCCTCTGGGGTCATTCATCTGCTTCCTGCACTGCGTGGCACTTCTGGCGTGGTTCATGGGCGGCGGCCTCCCTGGCCAGAGAGGTGAGGTTGGTGCACTCCCTGGTGCCATCCCTTGGATAGAGGACATGCCTCTGTACCCAGACCCCTCAAATCAAATGAACAGTGGTTGTTGAATCAGGATGCAGACTTCCTCTTGAAGCTGTTAGCCTTTTGCACCTGGGTTCCAGACATCCTGCATGGTCTCGTGATGACAGTTCGGCTGGAGAGTGATATGAGAGTGTTGCACTGGTGCCCCGGATCTTTGAACCCACCAGCTAACGGTGCAGGGATGAATCATCTCCCAACTCCCTAGGTGATTTGGAGAGGTATTCGCTTGTGCATAATTAATGAGGTTCCAAGTGTGGAACCGTGCACAACTTCACGGTATTCCAGCCAGTGGGTACAGCGCTGCTGGATCCGCCCACCACTGCACCTAGACCAAAAAATGGAGAATTTTGCCAATAGACTCATTCTCCAGACTCCTCCATCACTATCCCTGAATTGGAAATATTCCATCAGCAGGACACACCAGCCCTGGAGAGGGAATACTAGTTTTCAACTGAGAGTGGGATAGTGGAGAGAGCAGTCCTGGGAGTTATCAACATTGACCGTTTCCCATAAATCTTATGGCTTCAGCTGTAATTTGGGCAAGAAATCCCACTGCAGGAACGCAATGTTTGAAGTCCTCAAATCTGGGGCGAAATTCTCCCCCAACGGCGCGATGTCCGCCGACTGGCGCCAAACACGGCGCCAATCAGACGGGCATCGCGCCGCCCCAAAGGTGCGGAATGCTCCCTCAATGTAGGGGCTAGGCCGACGCCGGAGGGATTTCCGCCCCGCCAGCTGGCGGAAATGGCGTTTGTTGCCCCGCCTTGCTGGCGCGGAAATGCGGCGCATGCGCAGGAGCGTTTGCGCAGGAGCGTCAGCGGCCGCTGACAGTTTCCCGGCGCATGCGCGGGAGCGTCAGCGGCCGCTGTCAGTTTCCCGCGCATGCGCAGTGGGGAGAGTCTCTTCCGCCTCCGCCATGGTGGAGGCCATAGCGGAGGCGGAAGGGAAAGAGTGCCCCCACGGCACAGGCCCGCCCGCGGATCGGTGGGCCCCGATCGCGGGCCAGGCCACCGTGGGGGCACCCCCCGGGGTCAGATCGCCCCACGCCCCCCCCAGGACCCCGGAGCCCGCCCACGCCGCCTGGTCCCGCCGGTAAATACCAGGTTTGATTTACGCCGGCGGGACAGGCAATTTCTGGGCGGGACTTCGGCCCATCCGGGCCGGAGAATCCTGCGGGGGGTCCCGCCAACCGGCGCGGCCCGATTCCCGCCCCTGCCTAATCTCCGGTACCGGAGACTTCGGCGGGGGAGGTGGCGGGATTCACGGCGGCCTACGGCCATTCTCCGACCCGGCGGGGGGTTGGAGAATGACGCCCCAGATTTTTACCCCACCACAAAACAGCTCTAATCAAAGTTAGAAATAATGTCCTGAGTGTCTGTGAGAAGGGAAACCATCCTGCCTTGCCCTTCTCCAGCCCTAAACCATGGGGCTGGTTTAGCACAGGGCTAAATAGCTGGCTTTTAAAGCAGCCCAAGGCAGGCCAGCAGCACGGTTCAATTCCCGTACCAGCCTCTCCGAACAGGCGCCAGAATGTGGTGCCGAGGGACTTTTTACAGTAACTTCATTTGAAGCCTACTTGTGACAATAAGCAATTTTTATTTCATTTCATTTCATTTCAACCTGTCTGTACCTTTTAAAAAATTTTTTTTAATCTACTCCTTTTTCACATTTTCATCCAAATTTAAACCCACTAACAATCAACAAATACAATGACAAACCCCTGGTCAACAATTCCCTCCTCCCACCAATCCCCAAACAGCCCCCAACATTTTAAATACAAACATCAAAGAAAAGGAATCAGGGGCGAAATTCTCCTCCCCGCCCCGCCACATTTCTGCCCCGACCGGCCGGCGGGAGTCTCCGTAACACCGGCCGGTCAATGGGGTTTCCCATTGTGGGGCAGCCCCACGCCGTCGGGAAACCCCCGGGCGCCGGCAGAACGGAGACTCCCGCCGGTGGAGAATGACGCCCCAGGAATCCACCATCCACCCATACATAGTCATCAACAACATACACAGTCCAAACCAACCCTCCTCAATGTTCAATGTCATCCAATTCTTGAAAGTGCATAATAAACAAAGCCCATGAATTGTAGAAACCTTCCATCCTTCCCCTCAACGCAAACTTCACCTTCTCGAGTGTTAAAAACTCCAACAGATTCTCCCCGCCACGCCAGGGCACAGGATGGAGAGACTGCTTCGGGCGATCAGCGGGCGAAGGCTAAAACATCTGCCTCCGCACTCGCTTCCAACCCCGGCCGAGCCGACACCCCGAATATGGCCTCCAGAAGACCTGGCTCAAGGCTCACATGTGCCACCTTCGAAATTACCCTGAAAACCTCCCACCATTAGCCTCGCAGCTTTGGGCAGGATCAAAACATATGAACGTGGTTTGCGGCCCCCCCCACCCCCGCAACGTTCACGAACATCCTCTACCCCACTCAAAGAGTCGGCTCATCCTCGCCTTTGTGAGGTGTGCCCTATATACCACCGTCAGTTGTATCAGCCCCAACCTTGCGCACAAAGTTGAGGTATTCACCCTCCGGAGCACCTCCCACCACAATCCCTCCTCTATACCCTCTCCCAATTCCTCCTCTCACTTTGCCTTAATCCTCTCCAGCGATACCGTCACTTCTCCCAGAATCGCCCCATAAATCGCCGACACCACGCCCTTCTTCATTCCCCCTGTCGTCAGCACCGCTGCCAACAGTGTGGAGGCCGGCGCCACCGGAAATCCCTGCCGGACTCCCTGAGTATTTCCCCGGGGCCATCGGGAGCGGCGCCCTCAGCCCTGACCCCCTGCATAAACTCTCCTCCATACTGACCCACTGACAGTCCCCCTTCTAACCCAGCTCCTCACCTTCTCCGTGTTTGCTGCCCAGTAATAATATAGTAAATTCGGAAGAACCAACCCCCCTGACTGCCGTCCTCTCTGCAACAACACCTTCCTAACCCTAGCCACCTCCCCCCCCCCACCATATAAACGAGGTAATCATCTTTTCAACCTCCTTGAAAAATGTCTTTGGCAGAAAGATCGGCAGGCACTGAAAAATAAACAAGAATCGTGGCATCACATTCATTTTAATTGCCTGTACCCGACCTGCCAGCGACAGAGGGAGACCATCCCACCTTGTCTGATCTGCTTTCACCCTCCCCACTGTTATAATATCTACTCATGTATATACTGAAGTGCAGACAGGCAGTGATTGACATACAGGACGACCAATAAGCACACAACACAGCGCAGCCAATCACCAGACAGGACACTACCACTATAAAGCCAGAGGGCACTCTGGACCCAGCCACTGAGACAGTCAGAGTCCAGAGCTAGCCAGTGCAAACACCATGCGTTAGCTAGTAAGTCTGGTCAGGCTAATGTAAGGTCTCCAGTCAGTTCAGTATAGTGTCGATCCACAGCTGAACATGTATATCAGTTCTATCGTTGAATAAAACAGTGTTGGATTTTCTCCAGTGTTAGACGTCTGCTTCTAGCTTCCCTGCATCAAGTGCAGTCCACATCGAACCAGTCAGCCTAACACATCATGGTACAGGAGTGATACTGATCTTGACGTTCCTACCTCGAGTGAATCAGCATTGACCAGCAAGCAGCCATCCGGTGAAATGGAAAACATCCAGCCACCTCCCAGCTCCGCATCTCCGGCTACCTCGGCGCCGTCCAGCCTCCTCTCAGCTCCGCATCTCCGGTTACCTCGGCGCCGTCCAGCCTCCTACGCAGCTCCGCATCTCCGGCTACCTCGGCGCCGTCCAGCCTCCTACGCAGCTCCGCATCTCCGGCTACCTCGGCGCCGTCCAGCCTCCTACGCAGCTCCGCATCTCCGGCTACCTCGGCGCCGTCCAGCCTCCTACGCAGCTCCGCATCTCCGGCTACCTCGGCGCCGTCCAGCCTCCTACGCAGCTCCGCATCTCCGGCTACCTCGGCGCCGTCCAGCCTCCTACGCAGCTCCGCATCTCCGGCTACCTCGGCGCCATCCAGCCTCCTACGCAGCTCCGCATCTCCGGCTACCTCGGCGCCGTCCAGCCTCCTACGCAGCTCAGAAAACAGGTGGCCACTCCGCCCATCGTGGGCCGGAGAATCGCCGGGGGGGGGCCACTGCCAACGGCCCCTGACTGGCGCGATTCACGCCCCCGCCGAAAAGCGGGTGGTGTGCTGTCTTCACAGTTAACAAGGCCCGCATTCGTTTCAAACTGGACACCGGCGCATCGGCGAACCTCATCTCAAAATCGACCTTGACACCATCCGCGCCTAACCAAGCATTCTTCCACCGGCCTGCCAGCTCCTTGACTACAATGACAATGCCATAGCTGCCAGTGGCTCATGTCAACTAGGGGTATCCAACAAGGCGATCAAGGCAACAGAGCGTCCCTGCTCGGTGCTCGAGCCTGCAAGCACCTGAACCTGGTTCAGCGAGTCCACACCATGTCATCATCACTGGCGATGGCCTCGCCTGAAGGTAACTTGCAAGCCGACATAGATGACATTATCACGCAGTACCACAGCGTATTCGATGGGATGGGCACGCTCCCGTACTGATATAAAATCCTGCTCAAGCCGAACACCACCCCTGTAATTCATGCACCACACCGGGTACCGGCACCCCTCAAGGATCGTCTGAAGAAGCAATTACAGGACCTCCAAGACCAGGGCATCATATCGAAGGTCACAGAGCCCACAGACTGGGTCAGCTCCATGGTCTGCGTAAAGAAGCCGTTAGGGGAGCTTCGCATTTGCATTGACCCGAAGGATCTAAACCGCAACATCATGCGGGAGCATTACCTAATCCCAAAACGTGAAGAATTGACCAGTGAAATGGCTAATGCTAAATTCTTTACTAAGCTGGATGCCTCCAAGGGATTTTGGCAAATACAGCTGGACGCGTCCAGTCGCAAGCTGTGCACGTTCAACACCCCGTTCGATCGCTACTGTTACAACCGGATGCCCTTTGGTATCATATCTGCCTCCGAAATATTTCACCGCATCATGGAGCAGATGATGGAGGGCATCGAGGTGGTGCGTGTATACGTTGACGACGTAATCATCTGGTCCACAACGCCCCAGGAACACATCGCTCGCCTCAAGCAGGTAGTCCAAAGAATTCATGAACATGGTCTCCAGCTCAACAGGGCCAAGTGTTCATTTGGTCAATCAGATATTAAGTTCCTAGGTGACCACATCTCGCAGCAAGGTGTGCGGCCAGATGCCGACAAGGTCACGGCGATCAACGGCATGAAGACCCCGGAGGACAAGAAGGTGGTCTGCCGCTTCCTAGAGATGGTCAACTTCCTCGGGAAATTCATTCTCAATGTGGCATCCCACACCACGGCCCTCCGCCATCTCGTCAAGAAGTCGACGGAATTCCACTGGCTGCCCACGCATGGAGCGGAATGGCGTGAGCTGAAAGCAAAGCTCACCACAGCCCCGGTTCTAGTGTTCTTCGACCCAGCCAAGGAAACCAAGATATCAACTGATGCAAGCCAGGACGGCATTGGGGCGGTGCTCCTTCAGCGAGATGACTCCTCGTCCTGGGCTCCAATGGCGTATGCCTCCAGGGCCATGCCGCTCACTGAGCTACGGTACGCTCAGATTGAGAAGGAGTGTCTGGGCCTCCTGACAGGGATAGTCAAGTTTCACGACTACGTTTATGGCCTGCCAAAATTCACGGTAGAAATGGACCACAGGCCTCTAGTCCACATAACCCAGAAGGATTTAAATGACGTGACACCTCGGTTACAGCGAATTCTTCTTAAGTTACGCCGCTATGACTTCGAACTTGTCTACACGCCAGGCTAAGAGCTGATCGTTGCAGATGCCCTATCCCGGTCCATTACCACACCGTGTGAACAAAGTGACTTAATCTGCCACATAGAAGCACAAGTGCAATTGTGTCGCACCAACCTTCCGGCCTCTGCCGAACGGGTGGTCCAAATTCGTGAGGAGACAGCCAAGCGTCCTCTGCTGCAGCGTGTGATGCAGCATTTTACCCATGGCTGGCAGAAGGGACAATGTCCCCAATTCTATAACTTAAAAGACGACCTGACGGTGGTGGAGGGAACCCTTTTGAAACTTGACAGGATTGTAATTCCTCAGAGCATGCGGGCTGTGGTGCTGGGCCAACTCCATGAGGGTCACCTTGGGGTCGGAAAATGCCGACGCAGAGCTTGGGAGGCGGTCTATTGGCCGGGCATCAGCCAGGACATTGCCGACACAGTCCTCAACTGCCCTACCTGTCAGAAGCTTCAGCCAGCAGCACAACACAAAGAAACATTGCAGCAGCACGAGATCGTGACCTCTCCGTGGTACAAAGTAAGTGTAGACCTTTTCCACGCCAAGGGGCGTGACTACGTACTCCTGGTCGACTACTTCTCCAGTTACCCAGAGGTGGTGAAACTGTCCGACCTCATGTCGAAGGCAGTAATCAAAGCCTGCCAAGAATCGTTCGCCAGGCATGGGATTCCGCTCACGGTAATGAGCGACAACGGTCCTTGCTTTTACAGCCAGGAATGGTCTGATTTTGCACAGTCCTACAACTTCCGTCATGTTACCTCCTGTCCCCACTACCCGCAGTCAAACGGGAAGGCCGAGAAAGGGGTCCATATTGTAAAGCGTTTGCTGTGCAAAGCTGCAGACTCAGGCTCCGACTTCAACCTGGCACTGCTGGCACACAGGACAACCCCACTGTCCACTGGGTTGTCTCCAGCGCAGATGCTCATGAACCGCACTCTGATGACCACAGTTCCAGCCATCCATGTTCCAGACCTTGACCACCTCACGGTCTTACAAAAAATGCAGCAGTCACGAGCCCAACAAAAAGCCACATACGATGCTCATGCCACGGATCTACCCGAGCTGGCCCCCAATGATCATATTCGTGTCCAGTTGTCTGAGGACGGCTGGTCAGCCACAGCTGTTGTGATCAATCAAGTGGCACCAAGATCATTCCTTGTCCGCATTGCTGATGGCTCCCTGCTACTGCGCAACAGATGGGCACTGCGAAGAGTTCCACGCCCGCTACCTGACCGACGTGCCCCGCCGGCTACGATGCTTCCTCCGGACGTGCCCTACCACGAGGCCACCGATCTACCAGCAGTCCTGCCGGCCCACACGACCACCGCGATGGCAGCGATCCCACTTATCCAAGTGCAGGCAGCTCCTGATCGACCTCTGCGGCGATCGACAAGAATTTGTCGCCCACCACAAAGACTAACTCTATAGACTGAACTCTTGTACATTTTGTGACTTCATCACTTTAACCTCTGCAAATATTGTTTTGTTTGCCATGTATCTGCACTATCGACACCTTCCTATGTATATATGTTCACCTAGACACCTTTTGT
The DNA here is from genome assembly GCF_047496885.1 of Scyliorhinus torazame. Classification (NCBI taxonomy): domain Eukaryota; kingdom Metazoa; phylum Chordata; class Chondrichthyes; order Carcharhiniformes; family Scyliorhinidae; genus Scyliorhinus; species Scyliorhinus torazame. The sequence continues at coordinate 79,895,954 of NC_092715.1, forward strand.
ATATGGTCAGGCACATATAATATACATATGCTCACACACCCTAGTATTTATTTATCTAAAAAAATAAAAAAGGGGGGGAGATGTCATAATATCCACTCATGTATATACTGAAGTGCAGACAGGCAGTGATTGACATACAGGACGACCAATAAGCACACAACACAGTGCAGCCAATCACCAGACAGGACACTACCACTATAAAGCCAGAGGGCACTAGGTTTCCCGCGCTCTCTGGACCCAGCCACTGAGATAGTCAGAGTCCAGAGCTAGCCAGTGCAAACACCATGCGTTAGCTAGTAAGTCTGGTCAGGCTAATGTAAGGTCTCCAGTCAGTTCAGTATAGTGTCGACCCACAGCTGAACATGTATATCAGTTCTATCGTTGAATAAAACAGTCCTGGATTTTCTCCAGGGTTAGACGTCTACTTCTCGCTTCCCTGCATCAAGTGCAGTCCACATCGAACCAGTCAGCCTAACACATCACCCACCAAACTAGTAATGTTATACCTATGGAGCCCCCCCCCAATCCCGTGCCATCTGCGCCCCCAGATATCTGAAGTGAGGCCCCGCCCTACGGAGTGGTAGCCCCCCCACCCCTGCCCCACCCTTGGCCGAGACACCACAAAATATTCACTTTTCTTTAAATTAAGTTTATATCCCAAAAAAGACCCAAATACTCGAAGCAACTCCAATATGCCCCCCATCGACCCACTCGGTTCCGATACATACAACAGCAAGTCGTCCGCATACAAAGATACCCTATGCTCTATTGCCCCCCCGCCACACCCCGCACTATCCTTTTCCACACCTCTGAACTCCTCAACGCGGTGGCCAAAGGCTCAATCTCAAGCACGAATAACAGGGTAAAGCTAATACATAGGGCATGCCTGGTCCCATGGTGCAGAGCAAAATATCCCAAATTCATGTTATTTGTGCAGACACTCGCCCTCGGCTCCCTATACAGCAACCTTACCCAATATACAAATCGTGACCCAATCCCAAATTGCTCCCGAACTGCAATCAAATACCCACTCTACTTGGTCAAACACCTTCTCAGTGTCCAATGCCATAACCACCTCTGTCTCCCTCCCCTCCGCCGGTGCCATAACAGTGAAGCAGTAGAGGCTCCTTCATTAAATGTTTTTAAGATAAAGATAGATAGCTATTTGAAGAATAAAGGGATTAAGGGTTATAGAGTTCGGGCCGGAAAGTGGAGCTGAGTCCACAAAAGATCAGCCATGATCTCATTGAATGGTGGAGCAGGCTCGAGGGGCCAGATGGCCTACTCCTGCTCCTAGTTCTTATGTTCTTATGACCACATTCTATACCCTCCTAATGTTCGAAAAGAGATGCCTTCCCTTCACAAACCCCATCTGATCTTTGCCTATCACCTTCGGGAGGCACTCCTCCAACCTACCTGCCAATACCTCTGCCAACACCTTTGCGTCCACATTCAAAAGTGATATGGGCCTATACGACCCACATTCTGTCAGATCCTTGGACGTCATTCTCCGACCCCCCGCCGGGTTGGAGAATCGCCGGGGGCTGCCGTGGATCCCGCCCCCGCCGGTTGCCGAAGTCTCTGGTACCGGATATTCGGCGGGGGCGGGAATCGGGCCGCGCCGGTTGGCGGGCCCCCCCGCTGGATTCTCCGGCCCGGATGGGCCGAAGTCCCGCCGATAAATTGCCTGTCCCGCCGGCGTGGATTAAACCACCTTTTGAACGGCGAGATAAGGTGGCGTGGGCGGGCTCCGGGGTCCTGGGGGGGGCGAGGGGCGATCTGGCCCCGGGGGGTGCCCCAACGGTGGCCTGGCCGTCGATCGGGGCCCACCGATCCGCGGGCGGGCCTGTGCCGTGGGGGCACTCTTTCCCTTCCGCCTCCGCCACGGTCTCCACCATGGCGGAGGCAGAAGAGACTCCCTCCACTGCGCAAGCGTGGGAAACTGTCAGCGGCCGCTGACGCTCCCGCTCATGCGCCGCCCCGACATGTCATTTCCGCGCCAACTGGCGGGGCAACAAAGGCCGTTTCCGCCAGCTGGCGGGGCAGAAATTCCTCCGGTGTCGGCCTAGCCCCTCAATGTTGGGGCTCGGCCCCCAAAGATGCGGAGCATTCCGCACCTTTGGGGTGGCGCGATGCCCGTCTGATTGGCGCCGTTTTGGGCGCCAGTCGGCGGACATCGCGCCGTTTCGGGAGAATTTCGCCCCTTATCCTTCCTTTTTAAAAAAGGATGTTGGCCGCCGTGAATCCTGCCCCTGCCAGTTGCCGAAGTCTCCGAAGGGAGAAAAGTCGGCGGGGCGTTAATGGCACCGCTGACGTCAGAGAATGGCACGGGTCTGCGCAAGGCAGCCGATTTTGGGCCTGCCGATATTCTCCCTTCCGGATGGGCCGAAGTCCCGTCGACGTGATGACCGTTCACGTCGACGTAAATCAAACCTCCTTTTCATCGGCGTGGGCTCCAGGTTCACGCCGACCAGCGTGGAGGTGAGTGACGGCCTGGGGGGTTGACCGCTGGGCAGGCGATGGCGTGGCCGCAGTCTGAATGTGTGGGGAGAGGTGTGTCTCAGGTTGTGTGTGTGTGTGCGGCGGGGGGGGGGGGGGGGTTAGAGTGGGCTGGGCTCCGGGGGAGTGCCGGGAGGGGGGTCCGTGCCGGGGAGGGGGATGGGGGGGTCCGTGCCGGGGAGGAGGTTGGGGTCCGTGCCGGGGAGGGGGATGGGGGGGGTCCGTGCCGGGGAGGAGGTTGGGGGGTCCGTGGAGGGGGAGTGCGAGGGCAAGTGAGTTGGTCCACCTGGCCAGGTGCCAGCCTCCAACAGTTGGACCCCCAGCGGGTCGGAGAATGACGCCCCTGGAGTGCAGAGAAAAGAAGTTATTATTATCAAACTATCGTATTGTATAATTTAATTAGTTGTATCAACATTTGTTTATTTGTTTTACTGGTGAGTATTAAGTAAAAAGAACTCACAATACTAATTTATATTACTCAATAAATTAGTTTATCTTTACAAGAAGCCTACTGCTCATTTCAACAACTCGGCTGGTTCAAAAGAGTAATTTCTATATTCCACAAAGTAATATAACAACCCAGAACCGGGATCAAACCTGGGACCTCGGCGACGTGAGCCAGCAGTGCTACCCCTTGCGCCACCATGCTGCCCTCGGATCCTTATCCTTCTTGAGCAACAGGGAGATCGATGCCTGCCCCAAAGTTTGTGGCAACATCCCCTTCCCTATTGCTTCCTCAAACACTCCACCATTAGCGGCGTCAACTTATCTTAAGATTTCTTGCAATACTCCACCGGGCACACATCTGGCCCTGCTATCTTCCCCGACTGCATCCTCCCAATCCTATTTTTTATCTCCTGCTCCGCTATCGCCCCATCCAGGAATTCCTACATTCCCCGATCTTCCCCCGGTGGGTCTGACCTATACCACCTCTCATAGAACTCTTCAAACTCTTGAAACACCCTATTAATCTGATCTGGAGCCACCACCAGCTTCCCTGCCCTATCCCGCACCTGAATAATTTTCCTATCAGTATACCTTCTCTCCATATTCGTAAACCACTCCCCTTGCCCGTCTTCCTGTGGACCGCCGGTAAAAACTCGCCTTAGCTCCTTCCTCTTTTCCAACTTTGCTGGATCCCCATTTTCTGCATAACTCCTGTCTACCTCCAACATCTCATCTATTACCCTTTGTCACTCCACCCTCTCCTCCTTATCCCCTTTGCCTTAAATGAGATCACCTCCCCCCACAGTGCCTCCTTTCAAGCTTCCCAAACCACCGCCTGAGATACCTCCCCCATACAATTGAACCCCACATATTCGTTGATTACTTTCCCAATCTTATCACAGAACCCTCGGTCCCCCAACAGCCCAACATCTAATCTCCATCCCACACTGGCCCCCTCTCCAACACCATATCGACCCAATGCGGCGCATGATACGATATCTCAATTGCTAAGTGTTCTGACTCCTTAACCCCTGCCTACAGCGCCTTCCCCACCACAAAAAAGTCAATTCGCAAATAACCCTTGTGGACCGAGGAGAAAAAAGAGTACTCCCGTTCCTCCAGGTGCAGAAACCTCCAAGGGTCAACCCCTCCAATTTTCACCATTCGGCCAGCTAACACCTCCGCGCCTCGTGACGGGACAAGCAAGCGCGGCCGTGACCTATCCAATCCCTGTTCCTGCACCAGTTCCAGTCCCCCCCCCCCACTATCAATTTGTGTGAATCCAAGTCGGGGATGGCCCCACACACCTTTGTCACAAATCCTACATCATCCTAGTTGGGACCATACACACTTACCAGCACCACCAGCCTCCCCTCCAATGCCCCTGTCACTATCACATACCTATCTCCCTGATCTGCAACCACTTTTTCCACCTGGAACTGTACTCTTTTGCTAACCAGATCGCTACCCCCCCCCCCCCCCCCCCCGAGCCCTACCATCAAATCCACAATGAAACACCTGGCTGACCCATCCCTTCCTAAACCTCACCTGGTCCTACACCCTCAAGTGAGTCTCCTACTGCATCGTCACATCAGCCTTCAAACCTTTCCGATGTGCCAGCACCCTTGCTGTCTTGACTAGGCCACCCAACCCCCTCACAGGTGCCTCGTCAGCGGCTTTAATGCATTCTACTCCATATTGTTATGTTCTGAGTTGTGGCCGTGGTAAAGATGCATCCAGAACATCTAGTTCTTGACTGGTAAGGTAGTTTATTAACAAATGAACACGTGGAAAGCTAACTAAAAAAACTATAATACAATGTTAATGATTCGTGAATTCAGTGAATTCTCCTGGAACTACTTGTCGTGTGACTGTCCTCTGATACGGCTTACTACCAACTGCCCGATCTGTGGAGTCACATGGTGGATCACCGTCCCCATCTACTGGTCGGAGGTCATACATCCAACTATGTACATTGCTGTGCTTATGCATATCACCACAACCCCCTTCCTTTGGAAATGTTAATGTTTAACAAATATAACTGTGCTTTACAAAACATGATATGCATAACAATTTCAAACGTGTCCCGTGTACACAGTTTATTATAGGTTCAGTCTTTCAGGTTAATGACAACTTCATGTTGGTCCCCTGAACCTTGACCGAATACGAGATCTTGTTTCATCTTTCGAAAGACTGGTTTTGTGGCTGGTCTTTGAGTCACCAACTCTTTCAGCCTTTTGAAGCAATGCTTCCTACTCCGTGTGTGTTCTTGTATATTGGTCTTATTGCCGATGCTCGAGTCTTCACTGTTGTGGCTGCTACCAGGTCGACCAACTGTGTCCTCGATTCTCCTCTTACCCATCCTTCTCTTTTTTATAATCAGCTCTTTCCTTCCCCTGCGTGCTCCCCTCTAGAGTAGTTACGCTGCATGGGTGATGCAGGAAGACTTGCAAGCTGTACAATATCAGGAAATGTCTCCATTTTGCCAGGGAAAGAAGTGCTATGCAAATTAAATTAGAGTCCAAAATGTTTTGTTGAATTCAGAGGGATTCACTCAATGTCCAGCAAATCATTGCACATTGAACTAATTATATTTACATATAGAATTGATCTTTATGCAGATTTTAAAACTATCTCTCATGGCTTCTCTCTCCACAGATGCTACCTGACTTCCCACTGTTTCCATCATTTACATACTTTTATTTCATATTTCCAGCGTCTGCAGTATGTTGCTTGTGAATTGCAAACAAATGGAAAAATACCATTTGGCCTCCTTGTAGTTTTATATTTGATACTTTGAACCCCAAATAAAAATGAGTACTTAATATTAAAAACTAATTTGTGAATGATGATCCTAATGCCCCATTGCATTTGCTTGGTGACATTTTGTCTTGGTATTATAATCATTATCCATAACACTAGAGGTCACTCTTGTAAAACCTTACTGCTGAATCTTGCGGTAAATGCAATTAACTCAAGGATGCTTTTTTCACAATGGAGCAGCTGTTTCAAAACTTGAGATAATTGAGAATCTCATGTTAAGTGACAGCTATTTGTCTTTGCAATTACACAAGAATGCAGGTTTTAGCAGTGAGATAGATAGAGCGATAGGTTGACAATGTATGAAGTAAGTGGATCGAGGCACATTAGGCTGGTAATATGCTGTCGTCATCCCTCTTTCAGCACCAGAAAAACAGCAGAGTTTTGTTTTTGACGTCATCAAACAAAATCCTTACGAGAGCAAACATATCAGCGATAGAAACATTTATTTTATATTCCCCTTCATTTAACTCATGGAGCTGACAGTTATACTCACAGTTTGTAATCTAGCTAGGCTAAGACTTAAAATACAGAGAATGTGAAAAGTAATCAGAGGGGCAAATAGAAGTGTTGCCGTTTATCTCAAAGCGGCTGGTATACAAGGGGGAGGATGGCCCATTTCAGATGCATAAAGGCAAAGTCACCATAGTCCCTGATGACCATAGGCTGCTCTCTCTTTTGAGGGGGAAAGCTGACTGGTGGTGATTTAACCTGAAGATCACCACACATCAGGCAAGGTTGAGAAGACGGGTTATCATGAATAACCTCAGCTGGTACAGGAATTAAACCCACTCTGCTGGCCTAACACTGTATCACAAAACCAGCTGTCTAGCCAACTGAACTAAACCAGTCCATCTGGGACACTGGCACCACAATTCAGGAAAGATTGGCCTTGGAGGAGATGCAATGCTGATTCACCAGAATGATACCGGGATTTACAAACATATGAATTAATACAGGAGTAAACCATTTGGCTCATTGAACCTACGCCACCACTTGATAAGATCATGGTTGATCTGATTCTTGCCTCAATTCCACTTTCAGCCTCCCTCCGTACCTTTTGACGCCCATGTTAGTGAAGAATCTATCTAACTCTGCCTTAAAAATATTCAATGATGTTGCCCTCACCACTCTCTGAGAAAAATAATTCCACAGACTCATGACACTCAGAGAGAAATCATTTCTTCAAATCTCTTCTTAAATTGGAGGCCTTTTGAATGGAAATCCCCTAGTTCTATTCCCTCCCACGAGGAGAAACATCTTGTCAGCATCCACCCTGTCAAGTCCACTCAGGATCTTATATGTTATAGGGCAGCACGGTAGCATAGTGGTTCGCACAATTGCTTCACAGCTCCAGGGTCCCAGGTTCGATTCCTGGCTTGGGTCACTGTCTGTGCGGAGTCTGCACGTTCTCCCCTGTGTGCGTGGGTTTCCCTCCGGGTGCTCCGGTTTCCTCCCACAGTCCAAAGATGTGCAGGTTAGGTGGATTAACCATGCTAAATTTCCCTTAGTGTCCAAAATTGCCCTTTGTGTTGGGTAGGGTTACTGTGTTATGGGGATAGGGTGGAACTGTGGGCTTGGGTAGGGTGCTCTTTCCAAGAGCCGGTGCAGACTCGATAGGCCGAATGGCCTCCTTCTGCACTGTAAATTCAATGAAATCTATAAATTCTATGAAATCTATGTTTCAATAAGATCACCTCTCACTCTTCTAAAAACCAATGAATGAAGGATCAAGTGTTCCACCTTTCTTCAGAAGACAACCCCTTCATTCCAGGAATAACAAATGTCTTGGACAGCAGCAGCAAAACTGCCCTACTTTGTTATTCCATTCCCCCTGCAATAAACTACAACATTCTATTTGCCTTCCTAATCACTTGTTGTACCGTGATTCATGTACCAGGACACTTCGGTCCACCTGTACCTCAGCGTTCTGAAATCTCTTTACATTTAAATAATATGCTGCTTTTCCATTCTTCCTGACTGAAAAATCCACCAGGGAATCTGCCTGAGTACGTCGCACAGGACACTTCATAGACATTTGGTGATGTGCAGGATTTTAGATATATTAGAACAAAGAACAATACAGCACAGGAACAGGCCCTCCAACCCTGTACCAGTCATGATACTAACTTTGGCCAAAACCTTCATCATTTCCTTGTGCCGCATCCCTCTATACCCAGCCTATACATGTATTTGTCAAGATGCCTTTTGAATGCCATTAATGTATCTTTTATATTATAAACATCCGACAATTTAAGGGTTAAAAATCTGGATTAGAGTGTGTTTGACTGCAGCTGTCATGTTTTTGAAGGAAACTTGTTTTGCAAGACCAGAAAGCTTTTAAGAGCCAGAGGTGAAATTGACCAGAGTAAAATGCTTGGACTACAAGAAATGCTTTCAGACCACAATAAAGTATTTTGCTCTCACATGATAGTTTAAAAAGATTAATAGCATTTAAAGCAGTGAAGACTTGTCTGAAGACAAGGAAGAAGCTGAAACAAATCAGTTGAAACAGCTTTTTGAAGACATCCAGCCAGAGTCTGCAGGGATATAGAATGAATTGAAAGCTATTTGTTTTTTTTTGTTCTTATTTTTGAAATTGGAAATAGAGATAGTAATTAAGGGTATTGTATTGACTGCATTGAGTAGTATTGTTTAAGGGGTAATTGTGACTTATTTTCGAGTGTGATGTTAAAGAGTTTAATATTGTGTTAATAATTTTTAAAAAATTAATCTACCAAATCTCTATTTCTTCTTGCAATCACTCCTGGAGTGATGTATTCTTTCTGCACAGTCTTATAAAATAAACTAAAATATTGGGTTTCAGACCAGTATTCGAGCCACTGTTGGGGTCTTGTCTGGAATTGTATTAATTCTCATGTTAGCTATTGAGATCAATGGGGACAATGATGGACTTCTCAGCCCTGACCAATATTATCGGTGACCTGCTTAATGCAACTGTGTTCCTCAGACTGGGAGATGGGGTTGGTGCCTTCTGCAATCAGCCTGCTGATCTAGAATTAGGAAACCAGGCATATGAGCTACTTGTGAAGTGTCCTCAGAGAACCTTAAAATGTAGATGCAGATAGCCCTGCGAATACAAAGAGGCAAGACTTTTGAGCATCAAAAACATATGCCTAGCATGTGGAGCATCAAATATATAATCAGATATATAATGCCCCAAGATATCCCGGAGAGTTGCACCACAGGAATGTTGCAATAGGGAGCATGGGGTGCATTTTTCAGTGTAAAAATCCCAAAGAATTACGGCACAAGTGAGTTATGCAATTATTCACACTTCACCATCATTTTGTGGGGCTTTTAGATGACTCTATTAATACCTCAGCACGGCTGCGAAAAGTTGATTGTCATCAATCTGCCCAATTGAAGTGTTCAAAATCCTGAGGTGAAAGGAAAGAGTAGATAGAGAGAAACTATTCCCACTGGTGGTTCACAGATGGGTCAAGATCCACAGGACACCAATTTAAGGTGAATGGCAAGAAAAAAGGTGACTTGAGGAAAACCCAATTTACACAACAAGTAGTTAGGATCTGGAATTCACAACTTAAAAGTGTGGTGGAGATAAATTCATAGAATTCCTACAATGCAGAAGGAGGCCAATCGGCCTATTGGGTCTATCTAGACCCACTCACCCGCCCTATCCATATAACCCCACAGATTAACTTTTTAAAAATCCATTTATGGGATGTGGGCGTGGCAGTTTAGGCCAGCATTTATTACCCATCCCTAGTCGCCCTTTAAAAGGCGAGTGACCTTCTTGAACTACTGCAGTCCCTGAGGTGTAGTTATACGTACAGTGCTGTTAGGGAGAGATTTCCAAGATTTTGACCCAGCGACAGTGAAGGAATAGCGATATATTTCCAAGTCAGGGTGGTGAGTGACTTGCAGGGGAATCTGCAGGTGCTGGGTGTCCCAGGTATCTGCTGCTCTTGTCCTTCTAGATGGTTATGGTTGTGGGTTTGGAAGGTGCTGCTTAAGGAATAGTGGCAAGTTCATGCAGTGCAACTTGTAGATGATACACAGGGCTGCCACTGTTCGTTGGTGGTGGAGGGATTGAACCATAGATTCACTACAGTGCAGAAGGAGGCCATTCAGCCCATCAGGTCTGCATCAACCTTCTGAAAGTTAATCCTATCTAGACCCAATCCCCTACTCCATACCCATACTCAAGTAAACCCTCCTAACCTTTTGGACACTATGGGGCAATTTAGCATGGCCAATCCAGCTAACCTGTACATTGTTGGACTCTGGGAGGAAAACGGAGCACCCGAAGGAAACCCATGTTGAAAAGGGAGGAATGTACAAATTCCTCACAGACAGTGACCCAAGGCCAGAATTGAACCTGGGTCCTTGGGGCTGTGAGGCAGCATTGTTAACCACTGTGCCATAGTATTGTCGAAGGGGTAGCAATCAAATGGGCTGCACAGTCCTGGATGTTTTCGGTCCTCTTGATTGTTGTTGGTGCTGCACTCACGCAGGCAAGTGGGGCGTATTCCATTACACCCCTGACTTGTGCTTTGTAGATGGTGGACAGGCTTCGGGGTCAGGAGGTGAGTTTCTCGCTATAGGATTCCTAGCCTTTGACCAGCTCTGATAGCCACAGTATTAATCTGGATAGTCCAGTTCAGTTTCTGATTAATGGCAACCCTCCAGATGTTGATTGTGGTAATGTCATTGAATGTCAAGGGGCGATGGTTAGACCCTTTCTTGTAGGAGATGATCATTGCCTGGCACTTGTGTGGCACGAATGTAACTTGCCACTTGTGAGCCCAGGCCTGGGTATTGTCCAGGTCTTGCTGCATTTGGATATGGATGGCTTCATTGTCTGAGGAATTGTGAATGGTGCTGAACATTGTGCAGTCATCTGCGAGCATCCCACTTTTGACCTCATAATGGAAAGGAGGTCATTGATGAAGCAGCTAAAGATGGTTGGGCCTAGGACACTACCCTGAGGAACTCCTGCAGTAATGTCCTGGAGCTGAGATGATTGACCTTCAACCCCCACAACCATCTTCCTTTGTGCCAAGTATGACTCCAACCAGTGGAGAGTTCTCCCCCGATTCACATTGACTCCAATTTTCCTCCTTGATGCCACATTCGTTCAAATGCTGCCTTGATGTCAAGGTCAGTCACTCTCATATCACCTCTGGCATTTAGCTCTTTTGTCCATGTTTGGCCAACGTTGTAATGAGGTGAGGAGCTGAGTGTCCCTGGCGGAACGCAAACTGAGCGTCCGTGAGCAGGTTATTGCTGAATAAGTGCCGCTTGATAGCACTGTTGATGACTCCTTCCATCACTTTTCTGATGATTGGAGAGTAGATTGATAGGGCAGTAATTGGCTGAGTTGGATTTGTCCTGTTTCTTGTGTACAAGACACACCTGGGAAATTTCCCACATTGCCGGAAAGATGCCAGTGTTGTAGCTGTACTGGAACAGCTTGCTTAGGGGTGCGGCAGTTCTGGAGCATAGTGGTTAGCACTGCTGAAAAACAGCGCCAGGGACCCAGCTTCAATTCCGGCAATGGTTGACTGTCTGTGTGGAGTCTGCACGTCCTTCCCGTGTCTGCGTGCGTTTCCTCCGGATGCTCCGGTTTCCTCCCACAGTCCAAAGATGTGCAGGTTAGGTGGATTGTCCATCCTAAATTGCCCTTAGTATCCAAGAGATTAGGTGGGGTTACTGGGTTACAGGGATAGGGTGGGACACTTGCAGACTTGCAGAGGGTCAGTGCAGACTTGATGGGCCGAATAGCCTCCTTCTGCACTGTAAGGAGTCTATGATTACGCTCACTGAGGCAGATTTGCATCAGTTCTCCAAGGATTGCTTTAATCATTGCTGGAAATAGTCACTTCCATCTTCTGTCTCCATGGTTATTGGGAATGAGCAGGAACCTGGTGGGAGACTAAACTGGCATCCAGCATCTAACCGAGTACTCACCACTATTTGCACGCATCTTTACATAGGATCTCCAGTTTCTTTCCGAGAGGAGCACCCGTTGCTGGGCTGGAGGTCCATTTGGAATTTGGGATGGATGCCAACACAATAATAACTTGGCATGGTTACCCATCACACTTGGACACATTTTTAACTGTGAATGGGGTGGTAACAAAATAAAAATCTTTCTGAAGAAGAGACATCTGAACTCGAAATGCTAACTCTGTTTCTCTCTCCACAGATGCTGCCAGACCTGCTGAGTTTTACCGCATGTTTTGTTTTTATTTCAGATTTCCAGCATCTTCAATATTTTACTTTGATAAAAATCTTCCTTGTTAGCTCATCAGATTTACAGCCAACAATTTGTCTGTGCAGAGCCCTTTATTGTATCTTGTTGTGTGGCTATGTGCTTGCTGTTTGCATATTTTCCAAACATTAGTCTACTCAATATTTTAAATATTTTTGAAGCTCTTAGCCATTTAAAATTTTTAGCCAGTTTCCCGAATGATATATTAGTACAGCTGCGTGGATCTATCCTGTCCGTTATCTTGAAGGCTATTCTTTCAATCTTCCTGGCTTCAATGAATAGCTTCGAGTGATTGTTCTGGGTACAGGAGACATCGATCAAGGTGAATAAGCTGTGCTTCTCGTCGCTGCCACATCAGGAATTCTTTTCTGTCAAGTCACATTTCATATATCTGAGAGCTGAGAAAATTTATTTGGTGAAGTAAATGAAGTTAGCTGCAGGGCCTGATTTTAATGGATTTTAATAAGGCCACAGCTGCACAATGTTATTACTAAATTGTGCCAATTCAATTCAGTAGCACAAAATTCATGTGATATGTAATTATTCTAATGTGTTCGAGAGAGTGTTTCAATGCATACTGACTAGCGTTGGACCTCAGTTTGGAAGTAAATACTGTGATTACATTAATTACTCAGAGACGATGGAATGAATGGAGCCATAGCTTCAAACTAAATTCAATCTTTGCAAGAAAATGTGTCAATTGCCAAGTGCTAAACCAGCAAAGGGTAAAATAAACTGACTATAGGATTTCCATATCATTTTCATCATTTTTATCTCAGAAAGAAAAAGCAAAGTGGTTATATTTCAAACCAACAAATATTTGTGATTACTATTTTATAAAACCAAAGACAATTGAAAGCTAAAGTAATAAGGTTTCTATGTAAATGTAACCAATGCATCGGGATCTGTGGGTTCTCATACATTTCGGGCGCAATTCAGCAACCGGCACTGGGTGAATAGCGGGAGAGGGCAAAACTGAGATCTCTGGGGCGATTGGGCTTGGTAAGGGGGCTGAAGCACTCCAAGACGGAGGTCACCCCTGGTCCCGGGGGGGGGGGGATGAGGGGCTATGTGGCTGCGAGGTCTTCAAACCATCTTTAAATATTGTGGAGACCCATAACAGGGGCAACCACAGCTGCAACCTGTCTGTCCTGCCAAACACTTCCAGGACAGACCCTGCTGTGGCTTCGATCCTGAAATTCAATTTCACTCCCTTTGACTGTGAGCAGAGTCTAGCTTCACAGCTGAAGGCTAATTCAAATGAGGAAATATCCTTGTTAGTTGTGAGAGTACTGATGCGTGATGAATTACAATCAAGACAAAGTCATTCCATAACTGAAGGCTTTAATCTACCAGAACTTGTTCCCCAGCAGCTTCGGTACAGAAAGTGAAAGCTGCTGGGATGGCACCATCTCTTATACTCCGCCTGTCAGGGCGGAGCTACGTAACTCAGCCAATGGTAGACTCCTGGGTCTAACCAATGGCCATCAGCCTCTTAGGTACCGCAATACCTGGTACTACCACAAGTACTTCACATTCCTCAACTCTCAAGTGCCTCCTCGAGGGCACACGTGCCATGTCTCAGAGGATAATTAATGCACTGCCTGAACAATGTGCCTGAACATTGTGAGTGTGGAGAGCAAGGTTTGCCAGCACAACTGCGGAGGCCTGAGATTGAGTCGGAGACCTGATACAATGAGGCGCATATTCCACCTGTTCTGTCATTGAGCGATGCCTTGCAGACCCAGAGGGTCTCCTGCTTTGTGGTGGTTTGCTGTGCTGTCCACAATCTGGCACAGCAACAGGGTGACATGTTGGAGGAGGAGGAGGCAAAGAGACATGCGGCATCGTCTGAGGAGGAGGATAAGGTGGTCCAGGAAGGGGCTGGAGAACGAGCCTGAGGAGAAGCTGGAGAATGCAAGACAGGCGGCAGCAAGGGTCTGACATGCCAGGAGGACCAGGGAACCAGTCATCATCTCCAGATTCTCGTAGGACGAGGCTGATTCAGTCAGCTCAACACCCCCCCCCCCCTTCCCGTTTACAACCCTTCCTCGGAATCCCTCCTCACCCCATTTCTCTCCCTCTCCACCCAATCCCCCTCCTCCTTATTTCCCTTGCTCCCCCGATTCCTCTCTCCTCCAACTCTCCGCCCAGCCCCCATTTTCCTCCCTCCCCCCATTCCCTACCCCCAATCCCCCTCATTCCCTTCTCCCCACTTCCCCCCATTCTCCCCCCTATCACTGCACCCCCCTGACCACCCTGTTTCCTCTTCCAAGGGTCTGTGTAACATCACTCCAGGGTGATGGGCCTGTGTTAGCACTGTCAGCAGACCACCATAGAAGGCAGGAGAGTGATAATAACTCGCTGTGAGGAAAGCTCTGGTGCTCCTCAGTTTCTGCTAAAGTCAACTCCTGTCTTTCTGCTGACAGCACGCTCACCCCCACCCTCTGAACGGAGTCTGCATCGGGGGCTTTCGATCTTGGACCACTATGCCTGGGGGACGGAGGGGTTTGGGGGAACAGAAAGCAACAGGAGGTGGGGTGTGGACAGGCCCGCTATGAAGATTAACTGTGGCCTTTGATGCCGTTGGCGGGCATCCTCTGGAGGGCCAGGAGCCAAGCGACCCCAGATGACTTACCGGTGTTACTGGCACTATCGTGCCACCCTGTCCTGCCCGCTGCCATTGAAATGTACCGGCGTCAGGAGGTGGGTGGGAGGATTTGGAAGAAATGGAGATTGCTGTAGTCTCCTTCGTGGAGGGCCCAGGTAGACCTCCAGCACTTCCTCCTCCCTGACGGTGCCCATAGGGCCCTAGGGGGCTCTATGGGACGGAGAGGCAGCTGGAGTGAGCTCCAGAGGCCTCTGAGTTATCGTTTTACCAGTAATGGAGGCACCCCATTATCTGCACCATGGTGTTGACGCCATTAGTGATGCTCCTCAGTGAGTGGGCCATGCTCTGCAGTGCCACGCAATATCCACTTGCGTCTGGGACCAGTCCCTCAGCGGCTGGAACATGGGCGGGATTCTCCGACCCCCCCGCCGGGTCGGCGAATCACCGGGGGCGGCGCGAATCCCGCCCCGCCGCTCCAACGGCAGCTGCCGAATTCTCCGGCGCCGGTTTTTGGGCGGGGGCAGGGATTGCGCTGCGCCGGTTGGGGGCCGTTGGCAGTGCCCCCCCCCCGCCGATTTTCCAAGCGCCGCTGGGCTGTGCGGCTGCCTGTTTTTGGCCAGTCCCGCCGGCGTGGATTAGACCAGGTCCATACCAGCGGAACCTGGCTTTGAGGGCGGCCTGCGGAGTCCTCGGGGGGACGCGGGGGGATCCGGCCCCGGGGGAGGTCCCCACGGTGGCCTGGCCCACGATTGGGGCCCACCGATCTGCGGGTGTGCCTGTGCCGTGGGAGTACTTTTTCCCTCCGCGCCAGCCTCTTTAAAGCTCCGCCATGGCTGGCGCAGAGAAGAAACCCCCTGCGCATGCACAGGAAACACGCCAGCGATTCTGCGCATGCGCCAGAACATGCTGGCGCTCTTGCACCTTCCGGGCGGCCCGACGCTGGAGAGGTTCATGCCACTCTTTGATGCCGGTACGGCCCGCCCCGACGATTATGGGAGAATTCCGCCCATGATATCAAAGCCTTTAGCCATGGCTGTCACAGACTGAGCCATGCCTTGGACACCACCATACACAGATGTCCTGCTCCAGGTTTTCCACTGTGGTCGCCTCAGTGCCACACATTGTCAGCACCATCTTGTCCTTGGAACTCCTCCAATCGACCTTTTAGTTGCACCAATGTCGTGGATTCCCCCTTTTGAATCTGACGGCTGTGTCCTATCATCTGCAGCAGCTCTGGGAGAACCTTGCCCAGAGTCTCGGCACCTGGCTTGGACCTAACTGTGTCCCTGGATCCAGCAGACCTGAGACTGCTGTATCTCTTGGATTTTCCTGCCTCCAGCTGATGTTCATCAGCAATTGTGCAGCAAGTCTGTTCATGAATGTCACCCACCGAGGTATGTGTCTTTGCGCTGGTGGAAGGTGGGGGTGATAGCTGTGATGCATCGCTAGTGTTCTTCTCGGAGCTGTCCTCCGAGGTGTCTTTTGGGTGGCAGCGGGTGTATAGCTCCGGATGGCCTGTCCTCATCTGATGGAGATCCTGCAAGACAATGGACATGTGGTCAGTGAGAAGGAAGGATCATTTTGTCTGCCATGAACAACTCATTTGAGACAGGTTAAAGGGGCAGTGAATCCTCACTCTCTGCAGCAAAGGTGAACTTTTCTGCCGTGACTATTCTTTCCTTGGGTAACGCCGCATAAAGGGGGTGAGGACTCGAATCTCTGGGAAACGTCTCCCCGTCTTGGCCCTTTCCCGTTTATTATGGGCAATCTTCAGCTGCGGGGTCAAAGAGAGGGCATTGTGAGCCGCATGTTTGATGGGTCAGGGGGGTCTGCAGCAGGTGGTATGTGTAGAGGCAGTGGCAAAGTGGCATTGTCATTGGACTAGTAATCCAGAGACCCAGATTCATGCTTTGGGGGCACCAATATTCGAATCCCGCCAAAGAAGATGGCAAAAATCTGGAATTAGAAGTCTAAACCATTGTCAATTGTCGTTAAAAACCCATCTGGTTCACTAATGTCCTTTAGAGATGGAAATCTGCCATCCTTACCTGGTCCGGCCTACAAAGAACAAAGAACAAAGAAATGTACAGCACAGGAACAGGCCCTTCAGCCCTCCAAGTCCGTGCCGACCATACTGCCCGACTAAACTACAATCTTCTACACTTCCTGGGTCCGTATCCTTCTATTCCCATCCTATTCATGTATTTGTCAAGATGCCCCTTAAATGTCCCTATCGTCCCTGCTTCCACTACCTCCTCCGGTAGTGAGTTCCAGGCACCCACTACCCTCTGCGTAAAAAACTTGCCTCGTACATCTACTCTAAACTTTGCCCCTCTCACCTTAAACCTATGCCCCCTAGTAATTGACCCCTCTACCCCTGGGGAAAAGCCTCTGACTATCCACTCTGTCTATGCCCCTCATAATTTTGTATACCTCTATCAGGTCGCCCCTCAACCTCCTTCGTTCCAGTGAGAACAAACCGAGTTTATTCAATCGCTCCTCATAGCTAATGCCCTCCATACCAGGCAACATTCTGGTAAATCTCTTCTGCACCCTCTCTAAAGCCTCCACATCCTTCTGGTAGTGTGGCGACCAGAATTGAACACTATACTCCAAGTGTGGCCTAACTAAGGTTCTATCCAGCTGCAACATGACTTGCCAATTCTTATACTCAATGCCCCGGCTAATGAAGGCAAGCATGCCGTATGCCTTCTTGACTACCTTCTCCACCTGTGTTGCCCCTTTCAATGACCTGTGGACCTGTACTCCTAGATCTCTTTGACTTTCAATACTCTTGAGGGTTCTACCATTCACTGTATATTCCCTACCTGCATTAGCCCTTCCAAAATGCATTACCTCACATTTGTCCAGATTAAACTCCATCTGCCATCTCTCCGCCCAAGTCTCCAGACAATCTAAATCCTGCTGTATCCTCAGACAGTCCTCATCGCTATCCGCAATTCCACCAACCTTTGTGTCGTCTGCAAACTTACTAATCAGACCAGTTACATTTTCCTCCAAATCATTTATATATACTACAAAGAGCAAAGGTCCCAGCACTGATCCCTGTGGAACACCACTGGTCACAGCCCTCCAATTAGAAAAGCATCCCTCCATTGCTACCCTCTGCCTTCTATGGCCTAGCCAGTTCTGTATCCACCTTGCCAGTTCACCCCTGATCCCGTGTGACTTCACCTTTTGTACTAGTCTACCATGAGGGACCTTGTCAAAGGCCTTACTGAAGTCCATATAGACAACATCTACTGCCCTACCTGCATCAATCATCTTAGTGACCTCCTCGAAAAACTCTATCAAGTTAGTGAGACACGACCTCCCCTTCACAAAACCGTGCTGCCTCTCACTAATACGTCCATTTGCTTCCAAATGGGAGTAGATCCTGTCTCGAAGAATTTTCTCCAGTAATTTCCCTACCACTGAAGTAAGGCTCACCGGCCTGTAGTTCCCGGGATTATCCTTGCTACCCTTCTTAAACAGAGGAACAACATTGGCTATTCTCCAGTCCTCCGGGACATCCCCTGAAGACAGCGAGGATCCAAAGATTTCTGTCAAGGCCTCAGCAATTTCCTCTCCAGCCTCCTTCAGTATTCTGGGGTAGATCCCATCCGGCCCTGGGGACTTATCTACCTTAATATTTTTTAAGACACCCAACACCTCGTCTTTTTGGATCACAATGTGACCCATGCTCTCTGCACCCCCTTCTCCAGACTCAACATCTACCAATTCCTTCTCTTTGGTGAATACTGATGCAAAGTATTCATTTAGTACCTCGCCCATTTCCTCTGGCTCCACACATAGATTCCCTTGCCTATCCTTCAGTGGGCCAACCCTTTCCCTGGCTACCCTCTTGCTTTTTATGTACGTGTAAAAAGCCTTGGGATTTTCCTTAACCCTATTTGCCAATGACTTTTCATGACCCCTTCTAGCCCTCCTGACTCCTTGCTGAAGTTCCTTCCTACTTTCCTTATATGCCACACAGGCTTCGTCTGTTCCCAGCCTTTTAGCCCTGACAAATGCCTCCTTTTTCTTTTTGACGAGGCCTACAATATCTCTCGTCATCCAAGGTTCCCGAAAATTGCCGTATTTATCTTTCTTCCTCACAGGAACATGCCTGTCCTGTATTCCTTTCAACTGACACTTGAAAGCCTCCCACATGTCAGATGTTGATTTGCCCTCAAACATCCGCCCCCAATCTATGTTCTTCAGTTCCCGCCTAATATTGTTATAATTAGCCTTCCCCCAATTTAGCACATTCATCCTAGGACCACTCTTATCCTTGTCCACCAGTACTTTAAAACTTACTGAATTGTGGTCACTGTTACCGAAATGCTCCCCTACTGAAACATCTACCACCTGGCCGGGCTCATTCCCCAATACCAGGTCCAGTACCGCCCCTTCCCTAGTTGGACTGTTTACATATTGTTTTAAGAAGCCCTCCTGGATGCTCCTTACAAACTCCGCCCCGTCTAAGCCCCTGGCACTAAGTGAGTCCCAGTCAATATTGGGGAAGTTGAAGTCTCCCATCACCACAACCCTGTTGTTTTTACTCTTCTCCAAAACCTGTCTACCTATCTGCTCCTCTATCTCCCGCTGGCTGTTGGGAGGCCTGTAGTATACCCCCAACATTGTGACTGCACCCTTCTTATTCCTGATCTCTACCCATATAGCCTCACTGCCCTCTGAGGTGTCCTCTCGCAGTATAGCTGTGATATTCTCCCGAACAAGTAGCGCAACTCCGCCTCCCCTTTTACATCCCCCTCTATCCCGCCTGAAACATCTAAATCCTGGAACGTTTAGCTGCCAGTCCTGCCCTTCCCTCAACCAGGTCTCTGTAATGGCAACAACATCATAGTTCCAAGTAGTAATCCAAGCTCTAAGTTCATCTGCCTTACCCGTAATGCTCCTTGCATTAAAACATATGCACTTCAGGCCACCAGACCCGCTGTGTTCAGCAACTTCTCCCCGTCTGCTCTGCCTCAGAGCCACACTGTCCCTATTCCCTAGTTCTCCCTCAATGCTCTCACCTTCTGACCTATTGCTCCCGTGCCCACCCCCCTGCCATAATAGTTTAAACCTTCCCGTGTGACACTAGCAAACCTCGCGGCCAGGATATTTATGCCTCTCCGGTTTAGATGCAACCCGTCCATCTTATACAGGTCACACCTGCCCCGGAAGAGCTCCCAGTGGCCCAGATAACGGAAACCCTCCCTCCTACACCAGCTGTTTAGCCACGTGTTTGTCTGCTCTATCTTCCTATTTCTAGCCTCACTGGCACGTGGCACAGGGAGTAATCCCGAGATTACAACCCTCGAGGTCCTGTCTTTTAACTTTCTGCCTAGCTCCCTGAACTCCTGCTGTAGGACCTCATGCCCCTTCCTGCCTATGTCGTTAGTACCAATATGTACAACGACCTCTGCCTGTTTGCCCTCCCCCTTCAGGATTCCCTCTACCCGTTCGGAGACTCCAGATCTATAGTAGTGTGATTGATTATTAAATACTCTCAGGGATGGGCAAGAAATGCTGGCCCAGCCAGCGACACCCACATCCTGTGAACAAATTTTTAAAAAGGTGTTGGTGTTCCCAAGTGTCTGCTGCCCTTATACTTCTTGGTGGTAAAGGTTATGTGATTGGAAGGTGCTATTGAAGGAGGCTTGACAAGTTGCTGCATTGTCTCCTGTAGATGGTAGATACTGTGTCATTGTGCATTGGTGGTGGAGGAAGTGAATATTTAAGGTGGTGCGTGGGTGTCAATTAAATGAGTTTCTTTGACTTGGATGCTTGGAGTGTTGTTGGAATAGAACACATCCAGGAAAAAGGGGAGTTTTCCATCACAATCATTAGCAGCAGAACCAAAGGGTGTCTTATTCTCTCACACGAGTAGTCAATGTCAATGAGAGCATCTTCACATGAGATCTCTAATATACCACAACACCAGCATCTCAGGATGCCCAATGCACCATATCACTTATTCAGCAGCACCCACTGGCACTCCAGAGGTCTAATATCCAGATTCTACAGCCCATTCTCACACACTTAACAATCCTGGTCATGTCACATCCATCTACCACTGTTCCTACATATCTCTAGCTATTCAGCTATGGCAGGAATATAAACGAAATGCAGCAGTACAAAATAACTGACTGCACTATAAAATCTTCAGGAGACCCAAGAAGGTGATCCACAATCAGGTTTATTCTTCAGCCAAAAGAAAAGGCCACAATGTGCCATACAGCACATTGGTGCCAACCGGACTACTGATCATGCCGGTCCCAATCCGGGTCGGCTTTAAAGTGTTAGTTTCATGAGCCCCAGCTGCTAGCCCTCTGTCCCTCAGCCGGGGAGCTCGTATTCCACGAGCTCCATGGGGAGATCAATTGGGTCGTCCCTGTGGGACTCATGAGGGTTATTACACACATCATCTCCAACTACCCTTTCCTTTGCAAAGCCCTTAAATGTGTTGACATCCTTCAAGTTTGTGCCCATCTTTCCCAGAACTCACAAATGATATCCTAGTGACTGTGACAAAGGGAAATTACCCCGCTGTGTCCTTCTCAACTTGTTTGCATACTTTGACACAGATGATGACACCATCCACCTCCAACAATGAGGCAGCACACAGGAGAATGCTGGCCTGGGTAGACAGCCTCTTGGCACTGTCAAGGAGAACAGAGGAGACCAGCACCAAGTTGGCCGAGGCATAGACAGAGCTTGCACCCTTTCCAGCCTCTGCCCCACCTACCAGAGACACTTCATTCCCTATTCCTATTGCAGCCTTTGTGTTGATGGGCCATCTAATCCTCTGACTTCCCTGTGATAAAACAGCAACACTCTTTGGCAAATCCAGGAACTTTGCAGAAGGTCTCCAAAAATTACTATTTCAGCATCCACCCTGCAGCCCAGTGCTTGTTCTTTATAGAGTCACCTGCAAATTAAATGTCTGGATTGGTGTTGTCTAAATTAGGCATTCTTGCATCATATCAGCCAGTGGAGAGGGTTGTGTGAAATCAGGATAGCACATTTTCTGAGGCTTCTGGCACACCCTGATCTTCCTCCTTCCCAAGAATTGATGTCACGTGGGCAATGCCAGAAAGGCTGGTGGTGTAGCTCAATCTATCAAGAGTGCTTTAGGCTTCCATAGTGGAGCAGATGCAGTGTTACAAAGGTGAAATTTGTGCTTTTACTTTGTGATTGAAAGTAATTGACTGGATTGTTCATGGGGGTCAAGAAGATCAATTACTAATCTAGCTGATGCAACTTTTAAAATATTTAACAAAATATTTTTTCTGATAAAATACTTTGAATGGAAATGAAATCTGTAAAAGACAATTGTGCTTGTATATTTAGATTATAAAGGCAGTCAACGAAATGAAGCTATCCCATAGCAGCTAAAAATCTTTTATTATTGTCACAAGTAGGGTTACATTAACACTGCAATGAAGTTACTGTGAAAATCCCCTAGTCGCCACATTCCGGTGCCTGTTCGGATATACAGAGGGAGAATTCAGAACATCCAATTCACCTAACAAGCACGTCTTTTGGGACTTGTGGGAGGAAACTGGAGCACCCGGAGGAAGCCCACACAGACACAGGGAGAACGTGAAGACTCCACAAGACTGATCCAATGCGAATTGAACCTGGGATCTTGGCGCTGTGAAACAATAGTGCTAACCACTGTGCTATCATGATCACATACTCGCTTGGAGCAATATATTTTCCATTCTTCGCCTGTTTTTCTCTTCTCGGATCCCACTGTGCTGAAGTCTTATATCTTGGCTGCTGCACCAACCATTTTTTGTGCAATAGTGGTCATTATGGACATCCTTGTAGAAATTGGCACTGTATCATTTTTTGTTGGAAGTAGTAGTGGGGCATGTTATTCCTCTCATTGGATGTTTGAGGTGCTGATTACCTAGTTGGACATATCTAACTGGTTTCATTGAAAATTTTTATTTTATTTTTGCATTTTGTTTTGGCAGAGAGTGAGGGAGACAGAACGAGATTTTAGTTCCAATGTAAATTTCCAAAATACGATCCAAGTCTCTGCGGTTTAATCCAATGCACCTGCAACGTTTGTGTTTCAATTTTTTTTAATACATTAGGTTTATCTTGTTAACACAAGCAATCGACTATCAATGTTGTACCAAGATAGTTGGTGCTGTGTAAAGTCAGATAAAGTGGAAACACAGTAAATATATTTTTTAAATCTACAAATACGCAGAATCCACATTACAAAACTATTTAAATCATCTGGCAACTATATTTCAACAGTAAATACCAAGTTTTGCACTGTGATTTGCACACATTGTTATTGAGTAGCTGGTGTTCAAGTAAATGCCGGAAATAACAGGGTCTATGTCTCTTGTAAGCAGAACGTAAAACTATTGTACCAAAGGATTGGAGTTTATGGCTTAAAAGAGAATGTACTTTTGACATACAACCAAATTCCAAATGATTATTCAAGGGCTCCAAACTCTCCTGAGTTCAAGTCAGCCCATCTTTTACAAATCCGAAACAAAGTACTTCAGAATCTGGGGCGTCATTCTCCGACCCCCCCGCCGGGTCGGAGAATCGCCCCCGGTTGCTGAACTCTCCGGCACCGGATATTCGGCGGGGGCGGGAATCGAGCCGCGCCGGTTGGCGGGCCCCCCCCGCTGGATTCTCCGGCCCGGATGGGCCGAAGTCCCGCCGATAAATTGCCTGTCCCGCCGGCGTGGATTAAACCACCTTTTGAACGGCGGGACAAGGCGGCGCGGGCGGGCTCCGGGGTCCTGGGGGGGGCGCGGGGCGATCTGGCCCGAGGGGGTGCCCCCACGGTGGCCTGGCCCGCGATCGGGGCCCACCGGTCCGCGGGCAGGCCTGTGCCGTGGGGGCACTCTTTCCCTTCCGCCTCCGCCACGGTCCCCACCATGGCGGAGGCGGAAGAGACTCCCTCCACTGCGCATGTGTGGGAAACTGTCAGTGGCCGCTGATGCTCCCGCGCATGCGCTGCCCCGAGATGTCATTTCCGCGCCGGCTGGCGGGGCAACAAAGGCCATTTCCGCCAGCTGGCGGGGCGGAAATTCCTCCGGCGCCGGCCTAGCCCCTCAATGTTGGGGCTCGGCCCCCAAAGATGCAGAGCATTCCGCACCTTTGGGGCGGCGCGATGCCTGTCTGATTGGCGCCGTTTTGAGTGCCAGTCGGCGGACATCGCGCCGTTGCGGGAGAATTTCGCCCCTGAAGTGGAGTATTCCAGATAACAAAAAAAAGGAAAATACTTGCTTTTATATAGAACTTTTTACAACATGGGACGTACCAAAGTACTTTACAGCTATGAGGTACTTTTTGAAATGGAGCTACTGCTATAATGTAGGAAAGTCAAACAGCACTCATCAAACTCCCCAAAACAGGTTCAAAAGATCTTACCCATATCCCTCATACTCTCTGTATGCCAACTCATGCCTCCCATCACACCTCCAATGACCCCTTATAGCCCTTATGCAATTGCAATGTCAACTAATGAGGCTTGGTTGGAAGTTCAGATTCATAACAGGATTATATGAGTGGACAAGGCTGCACAGAGCTGTTCACTTTGCTTATTTGACATCTTTATGTGCTTATCATAAGTTGTTCTTTCTGTGATCTCTTTTATCCATGTTTCAATATTTATTTGCACAAAATGAAGAGGTGAAGCACTTGCAGCTTCTTTTATTGATAACTGGAGAGTCTATTTTATTGACAGTTATATCAGGTGTAGTATCACCAGCTTTTTTTTTACATGCCATTGTTATGAAGGGCTCATTGGTCTCGTCCGTAGTGTATTCTCAGTAAAAGGGAATTGAAGGGCCATGAGATGTCAGGAGCGATGGGAATAGGTGGAGGGCATGAGCTGGCATTGAGTTGGGACCAAGGCCATGGAGGTGGTGAGCATGTGGGTAATTGGGTGTGAAGGCTGAGGGTTGGAGGGACTAAAATGAAACCAAACAACTGAGACAAAGTCCCAGAGAACAGAGGTTGGCCTCAATGACATTTGGCTACCTCTGTGACTGCCTGTTCTGCTTCCAAAGGGTGGTGGGCCTGATGTTATCCCAAAACCGACTTGAGCCACCCATCTTGAAGAATCTGTTCTCTGCGGTGGGACCTTGTGATTCAGAGGCAAGATTACTGACAACTGAGCCATTGCTGAAGTTGAAAAATAGGTATATAACATTCAGAAAGGATTCTCACCCATCTGACAGTTCAGGAAAATAAAAGGGATGGAAAAGTTAGGGAACAAAATAAACTTAACAAATCAATGGATTATTTGAACTATTCTGCTGGCAGATCGTCACTACCTGCATTAGCTTTTGAAATAGCAATTGAGAATAGAGGTTGAACTTTCCCGACCACAGGGTGGCAGGCTTATCGTGGGGTTGGCGTGGGGGGGGGGGGGGGCGGATATGAGGGGGGGTGGGGCAGGAAAAATAGGTGTGGGGAGCTGCATCAGGACAGTTCCAATGTTCATAATAATAATCTTTACTGTCATGAGTAGGCTTACATTAACACTGCAATGATGTTACTGTGAAAATCCCCTACCTCATCACTGGGGAACTATCCTAGGGCCGGCCTGGAAAGTGGACTGGCTGCCTGCACCATGGAGGTGGGCTGCCAATTAGCATGGCCAAGAAGTTAATTAGGGCCAATAAAGTACCTTTTGTGGCATTTCCAGTGTGGAGAGGCCCCCACCACTTGTGAAGGTCATGAGCTCAGTGGAGACAAACCAGAGGACCATTAGAGCCAGAAGCTCTATGTCATGTAGGGTGGCATTGTGGGGGAGGGGGTGTATGGTTTGCTGCGTTCACAAAATGCCACAATCATGACCGAGAATATTTGATTTGAGAGGTTTATCCTCCAACCCAATTCACCTACTGGTTTAGATGCCAGTTATTTCATAATTGATGTGCAGGCCAGAGAGGGAACTTCACGGTTCCTGAAAAGCCTCAGTCGTCCCCCATCTCCCCTGGTGGGGCAGCCAAGATTCTAGAGTTGCCTACCCTCTAGATGAGCTGGCAGATTCGGGAGGCTACCTACCTGTCCAAGTAGGAGGCCACTTCCTGGAAGAATGTGACTCGTGTTGCAGACAAATGTGTGCCAATTAATCTTGATGCCTAACTCTCATACAAATGTCTCAGCAACATATGATATTGTACAAGAGTCACCAGGCTGCCATTTAATAGAACCAATCTGTACCTGGAATGCTAATAATCAGAACTCTAAGTGGATTATTGTCAATGATATATTACAAATCTATTATGTCTTTTTAAAGCAACAAGTGATAATAGTTTTATCCAGACATATAGTGCTGGGCATTTTGGCATACGAAGCTGATGCCTCTACATATTTGTCTCAACACTCCAACAACTCTGCACAAGAACAGAGTATAGGAGTGATGCTGTGAAACCCCCTGTGAAAGGCAAAATTGCATAATGAAGCTTGGCTGTGAGCCCAGAAACCCATTTGTCAATTGAAATACCTGAGCCCAGAAAACACATTGCTTGATTGGTGGCTCTGGCTCTCAGATCTCTGCTGTCAATTTCACACTATTAATAACACAAGGTTAAGAGGGTTCAAGTGCTCGCCGTTTCAGCTATCAAAACTTTAAAGGATCTGAATTATTGACCCTTCTATTTTCCTGCCGTAAGCAACAGTTTGTTTTCACGACAGTAGAAAGTTATGAATGAATAACTATTTTTAAAGCTTTTTTACGCAACCCATTGTCACTATAGGGTTAATGGATGTATCCAATGTATAGTGGACCAATGGGCATGGAAGTGTGTTACAGTTTGGCATAGGAGGCATGAAAGGCCATAGGAGCTGTTTGGAGGCATACCTTGACAGGGCATGAGGCGCCATAATGAGTGGGGGGGGGGGGAATGGAATATGAATTGGCATGGATGGGGCTTGGGAGTGTGTGGAGGGTGAGGGAGTATGAGGGAAAAGGGGGATAAGGGTTGGAGGGCCTTTCTGTTTTTATTTTAACCGGGACAAAGTCCCACAGCGCTGATGTGGATCTTTTAAACAGATTGCTTCATCCAGCAGCTCTTATGGCTGCACCCAAACATTTTTCAGGGTCAGTTGGTCCACTCTAGCCCATACCACCCCTCCCCAGAATGAAAATCCCGTCCCTCCAGGTACTTTCTACGGATGAAGTGGACGTGGCCTAGAATTTTCCAAAATCACTCTATCCACCTTGAATATGAAAATCTAGGCCTATGTGTTTGCCTGCTGGTAGTAAATTTGATTAATCATCGGTTCAACAAGTCCTGATCCCATTGCCTTTTAGAGAGTAATCTGTGTAAGTGCAGAACTAGCAAAAAGGCATTTTTGCATTGAAAGTCTGGACCAGCTTTGCTTCAGTGAGAGAAAGTGAGCTCATATGAGCAAGGATGTGTCCTTATTATTTTCAACAAGTGAGATCTATAGGAGATCTGATAATATGCAGTGAAAACCACATAAGGGTCATTATATATTTTAAATTACAGGATGATTGAAACTACCTTGTTTCAATAAAATGCTATTTTAATCTGTTTGTAAAAAAGAAGAGAATTATCTGGAATCATGTGGCACATTTCAGGAGCTGGTACACAGAGTGAGGATTCCTGTTTTGGTCTCTGGAGTTGGGGCTGAGGATTTCTGCTGAGGGGCAGTTCTACAAATTGCCTCGAGAAGCATGACTGTGCTGGTCTATCAGCATTACAGCTGGAGGACCTGAGAGATGAGGAGAAAGAGCAGCAAGCGAGAGTGGAGAGGCCTGCAGCAAAAGAGGGTAAAAGAGGAGAGGGCACAGGAGGCTTTACACCACACAGGCATATAGGGCAAAGACATTGTACATCTGGTTAACTGAATGTAGTTCACTCTGCTGGTTGCCTGTGACTGGTGCCAGTCCCATCTGAATTCCCCAAATGGCACACAGCCAATATCCAACACAAGTGGTCTTGAGATCTGGATGCTTCTTTGCCACATCATCATAGGGAATGCAGATGCTCTGCCCAATTTGCACCCAATGTGCGTGTAAGTTGAAAACCAATCTCAACTTTTATTTATTCATTTTTGTTAAATGTGTGTGATTACTGACCATTAACTGGCAACATCAAATCAACATGTTAGCTGTTATTGAGAATGTGTCCAGCCCAAACTTACAACCTATCAATAATGTGACTTACTCGACAAGCATTGTCTGTAACTCAATGTGTTGTAAATCATCAGAGCAAAGCAGGGCCAGCTGGAAGATATGAGTCATGGGAAGACCTGGGAACTTGGCAACGACATTAATACAGTAATTGGTTACTTACATCCAGACCATCTGCAAACTCATGGAATGGATTCACTTCCTATTCTTTAAAGTATTATTGTGTGCAGGTGGTCCTGGACACATATGTGCACAATTGCTTGCTCCCAGGATATCTGTAACATCTGTGACTTCAACAAACTGATGCTTGACATGGTGTTTCTGCTTATCAAAGAGGGTATGAGGTTACGGCAGGAGGTTGGTTAAAACCTCATAGGAATTCTCCCATATACTGACTTTTAGTTGACAAGGGACCAACCAGTATTTGTCATTTCTGGGAATAATTTGACTTGCACTGAAATGTTTGGAGAGGACGAGAAACCGTCAGCCTTTCTTGTGGAGTAGGGTCTGGTTGGTGAGTGGGGAGGGTGGTGGTGGGGAATTATCCCAGATGGCTTCAAATGTGACGGCGGAGTTCTAGAGATGTTTTATTTGTGAGCTCAGAAGGCACATTCTGGCTTTACCAGCAGCCACAATTGAATCTGCAATATTCCTGCACTTTTTCTATTCAAGATATGGTATGAGCCAGCGTTGTCCATTCGAGCTGAGTTTTACATTCAGTGTCCTACAACTGGCATCGGAACCAAGTTTGTATATTTAAGAAGCCTGCTCGCTATTTCACGTAGGTACCCAAACAGTTACACATCCCCTCAATCAATATGAGATCTGGGGCAAAATTCTCCTATCCGCCCCGCCACATTTCTGCCCCGACCGGCCGGCGGGAGTCTCCGTAACACCGGCCGGTCAATGGGGTTTCCCATTGTGGGGCAGCCGCACGCCGTCGGGAAACCCCCGGGCGCCGGCAAAACGGAGACTCCCGCCGGCGGAGAATGACGCCCCTGATGTCTTTCTGGTGCTGGCAACAATGACGCAATTAGAGATGGCTTCCAAATGGGTGCCTATAAGATGAATTTCTCCCACTCAGTGTTGGTACAAATGCAGAACATTTTTCCTCTTGGATGTGGCATCTGCAGGGAATAACAAGAGGGCAAAGGTGTATCATAAAATATCTACGAAAAATATTTTGGTCCTGATATGTCAACTGGATCTTCCATTTTAAAATGGTGCTTTTAAACTGCATGATGAACAAATGAGAAAACTCATCATTTGCTACAAACCAGAGGCAAAAGGGGTGATAATTATTTTAGCAGAAGTTGTGGTGAAATTACCAGCCCAAATTTTGGGTCCAATATAAAATTGGACACTCTAAATTAAGAATTCGACATTTTAAATCAAATCACAGTCAGATCCAGGACTGGCCTGATGGGAATTATTTGAACTTGGCCAAGCTCAAATACACTGAACGTAGAAAAACTGGCAGGACATGTCTGGACCTGCTGTCAATCAGCCATCAGGAGAAAATCGGTCCTAATCATGTGGATCGATTATTTTGAGTTGCCCCGATAAAGCTGGACATTCTGACATCCAGTGTTCCCACCGTTACACATATGGAGAGAGGTTACGTGCAAACAATGCACCTCGGAGTGGACTCCTGGTGTCGGGTTCCTGGTGCCCTGCAGAGTTGCAATCGACTCCCGCCCCGAGACTTCATTGACTGAGCGCAGAGAACCTTCTGGCAAGGCGAGAAGAGAAATATAAAGATCGGCCATCAGGATCTTCACCAGTGAAGACACGGCAGAGAGGCAATCGAGAATATTGGATGACCAACCAGAGATGGAAGGCAGCAGCATGCAAGAACCGTCTTCATGGACGAAGACTCTGAGGACATCGAGACTCAGAGAATCGGACCCGCAGCTCAACTGAGTCCATCAGCTCGGGTAGTATTGAGAATCTTGGGATCATTTAGTATTGTTTTGGGATAATTTAAGAAGGGTAACTGTTTTTACTGTTTGATAAATAAATTTGGTTGAATCATACACTTGTATTTTCCCTTTGTTCATCTCGCAAATAAAGGCACCTGGGTAAAACGTTTGCTTTGCACAATAAACTGGTCGAAGTGTCTGAGGTTTTACAGACAATATTGGCGTTCCTGGCTGGGTTTGATAAGAACAATGGTGAGTTAGCTGTAAAACAGGCTGACAAATCATTGTTACCTGCTTGCAGTGTTACCCATAACATAATTCCTCACATTGAATCAGAAATCAACTGGACAATAGGCCAATTCTGAATGTATAACAGAGGATAATCAACAGCAACTTGCATTTGTGATGGCTTGTGGCTGTCTGGGGAGGTGGTGGACTGTGACAGCCAATGGAGATGCTGCTGAATCAAGAGGGCAGCCATATTGGGGAGGCCTGCAGGCTGGTGTGCTTCCGTACTCTGCACTCTATCTTGCCAGGGGATGCCCAATATCCATCTGAGGCAGCAGAAGTGGAAGCTTTACAGCTGCTTTTCTTTGCTTGCATAAATTGTCCAAGCCTTGCAACTATAAAGGAGGCTCCTGAGAACACAAGCCTGGTACACATGGAGATTTGTATTTTCAGGTGCTGTTGGTCCACACTCAACTTCTTGCATTTTTGCAGCCTAGGCAATTCTGGTGCTGATTTTGGCATCAAGGGACAGGTTATTATTAATTGTTGATCCAAGGCATGAAAACTGTTGACGAACTCCAGAGTGAGGTTGTTGATGTTGCTGAAGGTGGGATCTCTACCACCTGTCCCATGATTTTGGTCTTCCTGACATTGATTGTCAGTCCAAACTCCGTGTAGGCCTGGGACAGGTGGTTTAGCACAGTGGGCTGGTTTAGCACAGTCGGCTAAACAGCTGGCTTGTAATGCAGAACAAGGCCAGCAGCGCGGGTTCAATTCCGGTACCGGCCTCCTCGAACAGGCGCCGGAATGTGGCGACGAGGGGCTTTTCACAGTAACTTCATTGAAGCCTACTTGTGACAATAAATGATTATTATTATTAGGTGACCAACAAGCTGCTGCAAGTGCATTTCAATATGGGCTGCCAGTGTGGCATCATCACCAAACAGCAACTCAGGAACTAAGACATTACACACTTGGTGCACAGTCTTGCCAAGTTGAACAGCTTGTCATCAACTCTAGCATGCAGGCAGACACCCTCATTTGAGTCACCAAAAGCGTATAATAGCACCATGGAGAAAAATAGACCAACAGCGGAATTCTCGGTCAGCGGGATGCTCCGGTCAGCCGGCAGCACACCCACACCAGTGGGTTTCCCCATTGGCCAGCTGCGGGCACAGAGAATCCCACTGCCGGCATGGGCATACCATGCTTGAAAACGCGTCTGGGGTACCGGAGAATCTCGCCCCAAATGTTTAAACTAAAATAGCAGGGGGGTGGAAATGTAGGAACATAGGAACCTATGCAAGTAGTCAGAGACGGTGGAAATACGGGCAAGAAACAGAAAGGGGAATACGAAAAGTGATAGGCAAAGAAATCAAGGGCAAGAACCAAATAGGGCCACAGTAAAAAAATAATGGAAACAGGACAAGGAGCGTTAAAAAGACAAGTCTTCAGGCTTTGAGCCTTAGTGTGCAAAGCATTCACAAGAAAGTGGATGAAATAATTATGCAATTAGATATAAATAGGCATCATATAATTGGATCACACAAACATGGCTACAAGGTGACCAGGGATGGGAATTGAACAGTAAGGGGTATTCAGTATTTAGGAAGGACAGACAAAAAGGAATAGGTGGCTGCATTGCTGGTTAAGGAGGAAATTAACGCAGCAGTGAAGAAGGATATTATTTCCGCGATGTGGAATCTGTATTTACCAGAATGTTGCCTGGTATGGAGGGCATAAGCTATGAGGAGCGATTGAATAAACTCGGTTTGTTCTCTCTGGAACGAAGGAGGTTGAGGGGCGACCTGATAGAGGTATACAAAATTATGAGGGGCATAGACAGAGTGGATAGTCAGAGGCTTTTCCCCAGGGTAGAGGGGTCAATTACTAGGGGGCATAGGTTTAAGGTGAGAGGGGCAAGGTTTAGAGTAGATGTACGAGGCAAGTTTTTTACGCAGAGGGTAGTGGGTGCCTGGAACTCGCTACCGGAGGAGGTAGTGGAAGCAGGGACGATAGGGACATTTAAGGGGCATCTTGACAAATATATGAATAGGATGGGAATAGAAGGATACGGACCCAGGAAGTGTAGAAGATTGTAGTTTAGTCGGGCAGTATGGTCGGCGCGGGCTTGGAGGGCCGAAGGGCCTGTTCCTGTGCTGTACATTTCTTTGTTCTTTGTTCTTTGTATGGGTAGAGCTGAGAAATACCAAGGGGCAAAAAATATTAGTGGGGGTTGTATATAGATCCCCAAGCTGTCGTGATGATGTTGGGAATGGTATTAAAGCGGACATTAGAGACTCATGTGTTAAAGGAACATCTGTAACCATGGGTGACTTTAATCTGCATATAGATTGGGCAAATCAAATTAGTAACAATACCGTCGAGGAGGAATTTCTGGAATGCATAGGAGATGGCTTTCTGGACCAGTATGTTGAAGAACCAACTAGAGAACAGTCCATCCAACACTAGGTATTGTGTAATGAGAAAGGAACAATTGGAAATCTAGTTGTGCAAAGCCCCTTGGGAATGAGTGACCATAATGTGATATAATTCTTCATCAAGGTGGAGAGTGAAATAGTTGATTCTGAGACTAGGGTCCTGAATCTAAATAAAGGAAACGACAAAGGTATGAGGAGTGAATTGGGGAACGGCACTTAAAGGAATGATGGTGGATCGGCATTGGCAAACAATCAAAGAACGTATGGGTGAACTGCAATAATTGTTAATTCCTGTCTGGCGCAAATATAAAATGGGAAATGTGGCCAAACAGTGGATTACAAGAGGAATTAGAGATAATATTAAATCCAAGGAAGAGGCATACAAAGTGGCCAGAAATAACAGCAGACCTGAAGATTGGGAGTAGTTTAGAATTCAACAAAGGAGAACAAAGGGATTGATTAAGAAGAAAATAGAGTGTGAGAGTAAGCTTGTGGGGAACATAAAAATTGACTGCA
This sequence comes from Scyliorhinus torazame, assembly GCF_047496885.1. NCBI lineage: Eukaryota > Metazoa > Chordata > Chondrichthyes > Carcharhiniformes > Scyliorhinidae > Scyliorhinus > Scyliorhinus torazame. Next base: position 79,928,859 of record NC_092715.1, read on the forward strand.
AAAGCTTCTCCAGGTATTTGAAGAGAAAAAGATTGATGAAGACAGTCAGAAACAAGGGAATTTACAATGGGGAAATGTCTGAGCAACTAAATGCATACTTTGGTTCTGTCTTCATGAAGGAGGACACAAATAACTCACCAGAAAGTTTGGGGAACAGAGTGTTTAGTGAGAGGGGGGAGCTGCAGGAAATCAGTATAAGAAGGAAAATGGTATTGGGGAAATTGATGGGATTGAAGACCGACAAATCCCCAGGGCCTAATAATCTACATCCCAGAGTACATAAAGAAGTGACCCTAGAAATATTGGATACATTGATGGTCATCTTCCAAGACTCTATATGCTCCAGAACAGTTCCTGGAGGGTAGCTAATGTAACCCCATTAAAAGGAGCTAGAGATAAAAATAGGTATTATAGACCAGTAAGTCTAGCGTTGGTAGTGGAGAAAATGCTAGAGTCCATTGCAAAAGATTTGATAGCAGAGCACTTAGAAAACAGTGGCAGAATTGGACAGAATCAGTATTGATTTACAAAAGGGAAATGATGCTTGACAAATCTACTGGAATTCTTCAAGGATGTAACTGATAGAGTTGACGAGGAAGAGCCAGCAGATGTGGTTTATTTGGACTTTTGACAAGTAGCTCAAAAGTGATTAGTGTGTAAAATCAAAGTGCATGGGATGGGGATTGTGTATCGTGATAGAAAAAAATCTGGTTGGTTGGCAGATAGGGGGAAAAAAAGGAGGAATAAATGGGTCTTTTTCCAAATGGCAGGCAGTGACAAGTGTGGTATGAGTGCCCAACCCGCATGCACGTCAAATTGTGTGAGAAGGCATTGTTGCATGAAAGTCTGAAGTGCGCCCGTCGACAGTCAAGCAGGCAATTTAGCCTGTTCCAGGGAAAATTGAATGCAATTGTACGTGGCCCATCTGCTTTTACAGTTGGCAGGTGGGTCGAATGCCCAGGTAGCCTTTACATTTTAGCTTCAACCTTGATCCGAATTGGGATGAACTGTCAGGGCTGAAATAAAATTAACAAATGTGCCGAGAGATGAGGTCTGAGTATGATTGTGCTACTTAAACACTCGTGGCAGAGTTTTCACATCAATATTTATTTTTCATGGGTCAGCAATTCCCTGAGGCCACTCCACAGAAACTGTTACCCTGAGGGAACACATTATAAATGCCAGCACGCACTGTCCCTGTTCATGGCGCCTGTCCTCACCCGCCCTTCCCGGCATTGCTCAACCTTTCACAGAGTGTGTGTCACACTCGATGGCCGTTAATTAGCTAACCTGTGTGAAATTTTGCTCCGGAGGAGATCACAGTCAGGAACGCAGTTGATATCTGCATCCAGGCCTGCCGAGCATGTATGTCCGACCGGAGTACAAGTATGGCTGATGTATTTAGGGCGGCACGGTAGCACAGTGGTTAGCACTGCTGCCTCACAGCACCAGGGATGCAGGTTCAATTCTGGCCTCGGGTGACTGTCTGGATGGAGTTTGCACATTCTCCCCGTGTCTGTGTGGGTTTCCTTCAGGTGTTCTTGTTCCCTTCCACAGTCCAAAGATGTGCAGGTTAGGTGGATTGGCCATACTAAATTGTCCCTTAGTGTCCAAAAAGATGTGTAGATTAGATTAAGGGATTGATGGTATAGGGTGGGGGAGTAAGCTTGAGTGAAGTGCTCTTTTGGAGGGTTCGTGCAGACTCGATGGGCCGAGTGGCTTCTTTCTACACTGTAGGGATTCTATGATTCTATGATTTAAACTTCCTGGGCAAAAGTAGGATGATAAATAGCCTTCTTCATTTTTAAAACTCACAAAAAGGCTTGCTGCTGGAATTACTTAAATGGAGACAGTCACTCTGAGGGTAAGTAAATATACACCAGATGCTGCCACTCCTCAGTGCATTTATCAGAAGCACCCGCCCCACTGCAGGGGCAGCAGGGGAATAGCAGAGCTCAGCCCAAAGGACACATGCATCGTGATCTTTAGCATCCTCCCTGGCACACTGTCCCTCTCAGGGCATAGGCCTCTCCAGTGACACAATCAGCCGGCTCACGCCTCAGGAATACTAGCTGTCTCCAAATCCTGCCTGTCTACCGCATCTCTGCTCCTATCCATCCCGCCCTCAGTCAGGTTGGCACAACTGATGTTTCACACCCAGGACCCACATCACATTGCAGCTAAGGTCTCAGTAGACGCACACCTCCCTCGCTCACTCCAATCGTACGACCTACCCACACACAAGCCTCTAAGCTTGGAGGCAATTAGTGGCACAAGGTCATCTTCTCAACCACACAGCCAGATGCCACCCTGTTGGCAGGATGCCACATGGCCCACACAGTGAGGACACCAACAGTAGACCCCACTGGAGGGAACAGGACAGGGGTAACAGAGCCTATTGCTGACACAGGTAGCAGCAGCCACCAGTGCCTCTGTTGACAGGGATGGGTGGTGGAGTGCAATTAGCAATGCTCGCTATCAATCTAGCCGCAGCTGGCAATACAGATGCACTGAGGCTGGAGACACAGGGCCAGCCCAGGGAGGAGCCTGTCTCAGAAGAGCAGGGGCAAGCCAGTGAGGCTCAAGTGTCGGCCATCCAACAGGTCGAGGAAGAGGTGCGAAGGAGGCAGCGCATCAGGGCATGTGTATACCATCGGTACCTGGCCATCAAGGAGCTGCGGGAACGAATGTGCCGCCAAAGACTTTGGCTAACCAGGGAATCTGTGCAGCACCTGTTCCAGATAGTGGCGCACCTGTCACTGCAGGGGTTTGGAGGAGGGCATCTGCTCCCGGTGGCTGTAAAGGTGACGGTCTCCTATGCGTCCAGACAGCGGACTTTATAAACCTCAGCCTGCATCAGGCACACTAGGATGTCCGGGCAGCAGGAATTGTTGCATCAGCTGCTGCCCTTCATCAATAGGAAGGATTCTACTCCCTGAATGTGCAATCGGTATGTGACCACTAGCTGCACATCACCCACATCTGTGCCTGATACCCAAGCAATGCGCACGGCGCATACATCCTGGCACACTGTGAGGTTCCTGGCACCATTGAGGTGCTCCATTGGATGAGGGTTGGCTCTTTGGTGACAAGGGTTACCCGCTTTGGTTGTGGCGAATGACGCCGGTCCGGATGCCACAGGCCAACGTAGAGACCCGGGATAACGATGCCCAAACAGCAACTTCATCATTGAGCGGTGCATCAGCATCTTCAAGATGCGTTTATGATGTCTGGCCTGCTCTGGTGGACCTCGTCAATATCGCCCCAAGTAGGGCTCTAACATGCTGCTGGCCTGCTGAGACATGCTGGAGGAGGAAGAAGAATGCCAGGCCTCATCTGACGATGAGGATGAGGAGGATGTCCAGAAAGAACCGGGCATGGAGCTTAGGCTGGCATTGCAGGCCGCCCAATGTGTGCACACAGGGCAACCCCATCACTCCCGATTTGCTAACTAACTCTTCCGCCCTGTCCCATCTCTCCACCCGCCTTTCCAAGTGGTACCCCCTTCCCCATAGCTGCTCACAAAGCTCTCTGTCCCTCCTTCCTTCACTGCACCTTCCCTGTCCCACTGCCCTTCACTCCATCCCACCTCCTGAGTTCCACCTCCCCCCTCTGATGGGCCCACCAGCATCACTATGAACTGCTGGCCCTGGCTAGGCAGTATTAGTGTGTCTTGTCCAAGGGAGGGAGGATGATAACAACTTGGTCTGAGACGAGCTCTTATGCTCCTCATCATTTGGCAAAGTCTGACTCCTGCTTTTAGGATTACATTACATGACCGCCCAGGTGGTACCTGCATGTATGCTGGCAATACCAGCTTATGGGTTCATGTATACTTTGGGGAAGGGGTGGGGGTGGTAATGGAGATGGTGACCGAAGATGGGTCACTCACTGGATAAGCTGTCATACAAGGTGGCCTCATACCTGCTCCAGTTCTCTGCCATCTCTCTGAGGGTAACCCCAGATGGAATGTTCAAGTGTCCTGGGGATTTTGCCATATGCCATCCTCCAACACCCTCCCCACCACCGTCCCACATCCCCCACCCGACACACCCTTTAAACCCAGCCCAGCGCATCCCTAACACCTTTCAGACAGAGGATTGAGGAGACTATATACAGTGATGTGCCCTTTTGAGTGTCACAGGTGCCAAAGTTCTACCCGTTTTGCCCGCTGCTCATCAGATACGCCAGTGTCAGAAGCGGGGGGGGGGGGGGGGGGGGGGGTTGGCTGGGGGGGGGGGTGAGTGGTGGGGGTTGGGGGGGGGGGAGTCATAACGTTGAGGTGTTCCAGCACATCCCCTGCCGGAGGCACCGGCAGGGCCCCGTAACATCCTCCGTGCTCAGTGCGCTCGATGGCCCCCGGCTTTCTCCATGGGATGGAGGTGAGGCCTGAGTTAGCTCTGGAGTCTCCACCATCACCTGGCACTGCCAGTCCATGGAGGCTTGCCCTCGCCTGAACCAGGGTCTCGATGTCCTCAATTATGGAGCTCTGAGACTGGAACATGTCCCTTTGAGTATTGTGTTCAGTTTTGGTCTCCTTACTTGAGAAAGGACGTACTGGCACTGGAGGGTGTGCAGAGGAGATTCACTAGGTTAATCCCAGAGCTGAAGGGGTTGGATTACGAGGAGAGGTTGAGTAGACTGGGACTGTACTCGTTGGAATTTAGAAGGATGAGGGGGGATCTTATAGAAACATATAAGATTATGAAGGGAATAGATAGGATAGATGCAGGCAGGTTGTTTCCACTGGCGGGTGAAAGCAGAACTAGGGGGCATAGCCTCAAAATAAGGGGAAGTAGATTTAGGACTGAGTTTAGGAGGAACTTCTTCACCCAAAGGGTTGTGAATCTATGGAATTCCTTGCCCAGTGAAGCAGTAGAGGCTCCTTCATTAAATGTTTTTAAGATAAAGATAGATAGTTTTTTGAAGAATAAAGGGATTAAGGGTTATGGTGTTCGGGCCGGAAAGTGGAGCTGAGTCCACAAAAGATCAGCCATGATCTCATTGAATGGCGGAGCAGGCTTGAGGGGCCAGATGGCCTACTCCTGCTCCTAGTTCTTATGTTCTTATGTTCTTATGTTCTCAGCGAGTGTGTCATGTCCCTCGCTGCCTCGGACATGTCCCTCTGGCACTGGGCAATATCCCTCTGATGCTGTGCCATGTCCCTCTGTGATTGGTCAAAGTCAGTCAGCGCCCTGCCAATGCTCTTGATGCCCTCAGCCATGACCATTTGTGACTGGGTCCAGCTCTGGAGTGCCACAGCAATGTTCATGTGGGTCCGGTACATGCTTGCCTGTGACTGGGCTCCCTTGCCCTGAGCTTCAGCCGTCGACTGCACAGATTGCGCCAGGCCTTGGACGTCTTGATCCATGGCTCTGACTTCTTGCTCCAAGCTTTCCACTGCAGACGACACCTGTTCAGTGTTGGCCTGGGTACCACGCATTGTCGGCACCACCTCCGGCACCTGAAGGTGGTTGGACTCCTCCAGCTGCATCTGCAGGTGCTTGAATGTTGCTAACACTCCTTCCTGCAAATCTTAGCTCTGCGTTTGCATCTCTACAAATGATGGGATGATACTTTCCAAAAGTATTATTCCTTGTATCCAGACTACACCTGTTTCCTGGGTTCAGGAAACCCTCTGACTATCCGCTCCCTCAGGAGTTCCTACCTCCACCTGATGTGCCGCATCAGTGTCTTCCCCGGAGTGGTGCTCCAGGGTGTGCTGGTGTGGCCGGGGACGAGGTACCCCATACGGCCTGGCCTGGTTTGATGGTGATCCTGCAAGAGAAAAGCCTAAAGGCATGGTGAGGTCTTGTGAAGGAAGGGGTGGTCTGGGAGAGAGCGGTGATTCACTTGCTACAAAGATATCATTTTGTATTAGGAGCTCACTTGATTGACGTCTGCAGACCTCCGCCTCGGAGACAGCCCTCTCCAGCTAACCCCAGCGCCCTCTGCTCCAGGGGGGTGTGAGCCTTGAGGCCCAGGATGCCTCCTCTGGTTTTCTTTCTCTCTTTTCGCTTATGGGCTCCCTTTTCCTAAGGGGCATATAAAGGACAGGGTGAAACGCATGGTGTCATGTACGTGCAAGGCATCTGGCCAAATAGGACATTACAGGTATTGGGGTTTGGTGCAGGGTGGGCTGTAAGTAAGATGCAGGCAGGTGGGTTTTGGATGGCCTCTAGAGGGGTTGGTGGGGGGTGGGGGGGGGGTGCGGGGGGCTGATGGGAGAAGTGAGGGACAGGAGTGATGCCAGGGAGGGCAGGGTTGGTGACTCACTTGAGCTGCCCTAAGGAGGTCGTTCATTTTCTTCCAGTACTGTGCCGGTCTGCCTGGTCAGGCTGCCAGCACTGATCAGCTCGGCCACCTCCTCCCAGGCCCAGTTAAGGATAGTGAGCAGGAGCGTCCTGTCCACCTTGGGGTAGACGATGTCCTCCACTGATCCTATCCAGATCACTCTCAAAAAGCAGCTGGGAGGGCGGGCGGAGGGTGGGGGGGGGGGGGGGGGGGGGCGGTGGCGGGGGGGAACGACGACAGTTTCCTCTGTGTCATTTTCTTGGCTGAAGTAAGAGCGTGGGGGGAGTGGAATGCTTCCAAGCAGCTTCAGCTTGTCAAGCTCTCCAGCATCAATTCTGACCCCAGTGAATCAGATACCAGCAGGAATGGGATTGGTCTAGATTCATGTGGGCAAAGTGCTGGCCCATTAGCATGTCCTGAATTGCTCTCTGAATAGCGCCCCAACAGGAACCCGAACCTCGCGCAATTCAGTCCCGGCATCAACACTTAGTCCCCCAAATGGAGAATCCTTGCCCAAATCTTGTTGATTGCGGCCAGAAAGTTGGCTCTTCCATGAAATAGGGTAATGAGTAGGCCATTTAGCTCTTCGAGCCTGCTCCGCCATTCAATACGATCATGGTGATCTAACTATGGCCTTAACAATGCTTTCCTGCCTGTTCCCTATAACCCTTATCAATCAAAAATCTGTCTAACTCAACACTGAATATATTCAATGATCTAACCTCCATTGTTTTCTGTGGTAGAGAATTTCAAAGACTAGCGAAGTTTTGAGAGAAGAAGATCCTCCTTACCTTCAAACTATCGCCCTAGTCCTAGATTCCTCCATGGGAGGGATTGGAAGGGATGCTTATCCTCTTAGCATCTATCCTGTCAAGCCCCTGTCAAGATCACTTCCCATTCTTCTAGATTCCAACGACTATTGGCCCAACCTGCTCAATCTTTCCTCATAAGGCAATTAAACACCATCCCGACTTGGAAATATATCACTGTTCCTTCAGTATCGTCGGGTCATGGTTTTAGGATGCTGTGGAGTAGCTTCACCATTTGAGAAAGAAGAGCACTGATTGAGGAGACAACAAAATGTTCCACAATATTTTAAGTTTTACTTAAGACTGTACAAAGTTGTTTGCCTTTAGCTGAATAAAAGGCTTTCTGCGCCTTCAGTAAAGTCTTACGTCAGTATGCATCTAATAGCCATGGATGGTTTCCAGTAAGTGTCAGACATTATTGGCTGAATGCCTTCCACAAAGAAACCCCATCTGATCCAGGTGGTTCAACTTAGTAACCAAGTGTATCTGGCATATTGCCATATTTTTGGTAACAATTTAGAATTTCAACTCCTAAATTGGGACTATTATACAGAAAATTAGACAAGACCATGCCCTTCATGAAACGTGAAAGTAATCACTGTGCCTTCTTATGGTTGCAGGATCGTGTTTGCCATATTAAAATGTATTAACGTCATCAAAATTGCAGAAACACATTGAGGAAAGGGTTACTCAGACTATCATGTCCACCAATATTATATTACAATTGATTTATCTTTACATTGTTATTATCCTTTCATCTTTGCCTTTAAAGCTGTAATAAGTCAATTTTAAAATAGTGGTTGCTGAGCTGGTGAAATGTCATCAATTTTTATTTCATAGGTTTCAGAGACCATTAATCATTTGATCACAAAGTGTGAGAAAACAGTTCATTCTGTAAAGGAAAATATCTGGGCACACAATAGGCTTTTGAATTGGCTTTGAATGATACAAAAATTGTAATTAATGACTAAATGTTTCACTTGGTAGAATAGCAACTATATCAAATCCATAGAATCCCTACTGTGCAGAACAGCTAAGACGTAGGAAGAGCAAAACTATTGATAAGCTCACAAATTAAGAGTGTTTAACTGTCTTTATTAGCCCAGTGGAAACAAGGATCTCAGTTAGCAGGAAGATTTGCAAATTGACTAAAGTTACTGATTAAGTGTTCTTGAATTAAGTTATCCTGAAATGGAGTCATACTTGAATTGTATGTAATCCTGCAATGCAGAAATGTTTAAATTGCCATGTAGAGGGAATGGGAAAAAGATAAAGCAATTTAAGTGTGGTAGCGAGCAGGAATTGCTGTGAGCTTCCCGCGTACAGAAGGGCAAGGCCATTCACTGTAAAATGTTAATTGGTCCACTTAACAAGGCCCCACGGGCTTCACGCCACAAATGATGGTTGCGCCGACTGATTCACCGAGACCGCGCTCGCCAGCACCCCCACTGCTAACAAGGGAGAACAGCACTTAAGCTGCTTCTGAACAGACAGCCCCATTCAGCTCGCAGCATTTCTGCCAAGAAGACCAGCCCCATGATTTGGGGATGCCTCCCTGGCGGATTACAGGACGCGGTCGAGGCCAGACGAGATGCCCTGTTCGCCTAAGGGTCTCGGAATGTCAGCCTCAGGGCATCCAGTGCCGCGTGGGGGGAATTGGCAGTGGCCGTCAGCTCGGGAAGTGTGACCAGGAGGACTGCCACCCAGTGCCGTAAGGAGATCACCGGACCCCCCGATAGCCCCCCCCCCCCCCCCCCCCCCACGAATGACGTGCTGAAAGACGCATGCGGCTAACGATGCCCCCTCTCTGTCCCTGCAGGAAAGGTTGGCCCACAACAAATCGGAAAGGACCAGAATGGATGGTAGGGCGCCGGACATCAAAGTCCTCACCCCTACGTGGAAAGGGCCCTGGAGATGGTGGGGGTGGCCGAGGACAGACCTGTAACCAACAAGCCGATTGGAGGAGTCACAGAGGCTGTGGGCACAGGAGATGGTGTCGGCAATGTGTGGCAACGAGGCCAACACTGTTAGGGTGGCGACTGCCAACAACGGCAGCATGTGTGGAGGTGTCCAAGGTGTAGCTGAATCAGTGACAGCCATGGCTGAGTGCCTCGACAGCAGGCATGTCCCAGTCTCAAGTGGGCATTGCCGAGGCCCTCCAGAGCACATTCCGGTCGCTATGGGAAGTGTCCCTGTCCCCTGTGGGTATAACTGAGGTTCTGTGGGACATGGCCCAGTCTTAGGTGGACATCGCCGAGGCGCTGCAGAGCATGTCCTGATTGCTGGGGGACGTGTCCCAGTCATTGAGGAGTGTCGCCGAGCGGGTTGACACCATGCTGCAGACAATGGGGAGCCGCCAGCGCTGGCAGAGCAAGGTGACATAGGCGCAGCCGGGGCTCAATCCAGCTGCCCCTCTGTCCCGAGGTGAAACCCAGGGCCCTATAGACATCGACCCAGAGCCAACCCAGAGCCACCCTATAGAATTGCAACGGCGACCCCAGAGACCCAGGCACTGACAACGATGCGTCTCGGAGTCAGCACCCTGATGAAGGTGGCGCGGCGGGGTATGTGCCACTGCCAAGAGTGCCAGGGTCCCTCTGGCCCCAGACCCCTAGAGGACGCCTGTCTGGGGCATCGAAGGCTACTGGACAATGTAGGCAGCGGACTGCCTCCACCTCTGATGTGCATCCTCGGGTCACAATGAGACGCAACTGTAGAGCACGGAAGGCTAAGCTGGTCGAGGAACACTGAGAGGGCACAGGGAGAGGGATGGGGGTGGGGCGTGGGGAGGGGATAAGGGGGGGCTGAGGAGGGGATAAGGTGGGGTTGGGTGCGTTGTGTGCGGGGAAAGAGTGGGGGAAGGACTGGGGGATAGGGAAGGGGTGGGCGGCATTATCGGGGGATTGGGGACACATTTGATCATTAATAAAAATCATTGACCTCGACCAATATGACATCTCTGGCAATTTCTTCTGCAATGCGGCCCAAGCACCAATCCCATGTCCCATCTCCCCCATTGCTCCCTTCCCCCCCAACCACATGCCATGCTCATGCAACTCCGGCAGCAGCGGGAGCCCCTACTCACTGGACCGCACACACTGTACCCCAAACACCCGCATGTAACTTTACCTGGTCCAGGTGCTGGTCCCCACCCAGGTGCACAAACCCACCCTCTGGTCGCGGTAATGTGTCCGGTGATGGGGCCCAGCCCCTGGGTGTTCAGATGTTGCCTGCTGGGACCGTGGTGTTGCCTTACGCAGTGTTCAGACACAGTGTCCAGGCAGCACAGTCTGATTGGGATGCTGGGCAATAACCCACACATGCTGCATGGTACACCTAGCCAAGGCGATCCAGTTGGGGCGTGTGAACCACTCACTTAACTACGATTGCCAATTCCCAATTAGCAATAGCCTTCAGCTGCAGGGCCAGAGGCCTCCATGGTCAGTGGGACTTTTGGGTCCAAACCTAAGTACCGCCCAAAAGAGCACGAAACTCCCCAAGGATAAAAAGAGACACTGCCATGTGTTTGATCTCTTTTGGACCTGGCATCCATCGGCAATTACAGCATCACCAGAAGCAAGTTCAAGTTCAACGCCCGCTACCAGACAGATGAGTCCAGCTGAGCAGCAGTTACTTCTCCAGAACCTGTGGATCCAGATTCGAACAAAGGCCACTGTTCCTCTGACCTAAGCCTGGTGCCTGAAGTTAAGTACAGGTTGTCATAGTTGTTAGGTGTAGTTTAGCTCGTAGTGTTTATGTTGCATGTGTAAGTTAATCTTGTGTGTAAATAAAGTACCATTGATCTTGAACTAACTAACTGGTTGTTTGGTTCTTTGATCGATACCTGGTTGAACCTTGTGGCGGTATCATTTGATACCTGGCGACTCTGAGAGCATATCATATCACTATCTAGATAAAAGAAGGGCAACCCTATTGACTGCCATATTTATAGCGAGCAAAAAAAGGCAACACCCCCCCCCCCCCCCCCCCGACATCGGGGACCCTCTCACAAGCACTGGGCAACACCCTGAGAAGCATCAGGGCAACCTCCATCAACATCGGCGTGACACACCCACAAGCATTGGGGAATCTCTCCGCCACCACAGAGGCATGAAGGTGCTCCCCCCCACAAGAATTGGTGTTCAGCTCCGAAAACATCATGGAGACACCCCCTCACCACCCCCCCCCCCCCACTGCAAACATTGGGGCACCTCTCCCACAAGCATCAGGGTAACCCGCCCCCCACCCCCACAAGCATCTGGACACCAACCACAATCATCAGTGTGCCCCTCCAACAGGCATCGGGATCCACCACCACCACCACATACATAAAGGGAACACCCCAATGGGCCCCCCCCCCCCCAGCGGCTTGCTGCTGGCACTGCCCCCCTGGCAGCCACAGGTTGGCTGTACCCAGTTGGAATTTTCAAGTTACCACTGCCAGGTTTGCACTGCCAGGGTGCTAGGGGGCACTGCCCTGTCATGTCCCCGGCCACCCAAAGCCTACAATAGCCTTTGAGCTCCCCGGTGTGGTCATCACATCTCGTCTCCATTTGTGGTGACCAGTAGTGATTCACACCGGTTTCACGTTGCGCCGGCGGGTGGGAGAATTGCAAGAGTCAGGAGACTCCAGCTTAAAGTTGATTCTGAATACTGAATGGTTTCTTTTAGTCTCTTGATCTTGTTCATGCCCAGAGAGGACGTGAACCAGAATACGTCTGCTGCAAGGGCCTGGGAGCATCGGAAACTGTTTGGTGCCCGCCGCAGATACCGTTTCGGGCCTCTCCCAGAACTCTCCTGACATAACAGGTTTTGTGCCATGCGCAGTGTGGCACAAAATCACCCCCATCGACTATCTCCATTGGATTGACTTCAATTTGAATACCTCCCTACTATATGCAAACTTCCAAACCTTAGCATTTCAAAGTACTAATGGCCCATCCATAAAGTTTATCTAATTAATTCTGAGTTGGCAATGTAACAAACAAAAGAAGTCAGATGACTCTTATTGAAACTGGATGAATCAAGACAGACAGAGGAAGTTTATTTTCAGCTGGCAAGCATATGAAACCAATCTAAACCTTATTTATTATGTTTATAAGATGCTAAAGTGGATTGACAGGGTAGATGTAGACGTAGAGAGATGTTTCCCCTTGTTGGACATTCGGGAACAAAAGGTAATGGTCTGGAATCTCCGTTGGCGGGATCGTCCGACAGTGTGGGGCTGCCCACAATGGAAACCCCATTGGCTGGCTGCCGGGACTGAGATTCCCGCTGCCAGCAGGGGCGATCTGCACCCGAAAATGGATGCGGCGGAACGGAGAATCCTGTCCAATAAATTTAGGCTAAGGAATGACAGATTTCACACAGAAATTAGGAGGAATTACTTCCCTTAAAGGGTCGTGAATCTGTGGAATTTCCTACCCCAGAGTGCAGTGCCACAACACTTAACACATTTAAGGAGGAGATAGGTGGTTTTTAATTAGTACCAGGATGAAGGGTTATGGGGAATGGGCAGGAAGGTGGAGATAAGGCGGTGATGAGATCAGCCACAATCATATTGAATAATGGAGCAGGCTGTAGGGGCTGAATTGCTTAATACTGGTTTTCATATTCTTATGTTTGATAAAACTTCCAGTCTTGGAATTTTTCATTCTTGGCTCAGGAGGAAAGCTTTACTTTTATCATCGGGACATGAACTAAGCACAAATAGAGGGGCTGGTATAGCTCACTGGGCTAAATTGCTGGCTTTTAAAACAGACCAAGGCAGGCCAGCAGCACGGTTCAATTCCTGTACCAGCCTCCCCGAACAGGCGCTGGAATGTGGCGACTAGGGGCTTTTCACAGTAACTTCATTTGAAGCCTACTTGTGACAATAAGCGATTTTTATTTCATTTCAAATACAAAAGAAAGAATGTGCCAAATTATAGAGCATCATATCACGGTCAGAACATTTGGTAAGACCCATAACCAGGTGAGATGAATTGAGATGTGTGATTAAGCCATGCCTGTTGCTTGAAATACAGGAAACAGACAAACATTGTGCTGCCTGCTCATTGAAATGATTGCAGTGCTGGTATGCTATTCAGCGGCTACATGCCTGAGCAGGGGTTGCAAAAGCAGAAGAGGCTAGGGCTACTGAAAGCTAGCTTGCACTACTTAAAGCGAACATGGTGGCTAAGTGCATTCCAGGTGAATGAGATGCTGGAAATGGTCGCAGAAGAGAATGTGAGCAAGGCACACGTGAAATACAGAAGCACAGTCTCCAAGATTTTCTGACACTGAACTGGAAGCCTTGGTACAGGAGGAGTAGGGAGAGGAAATATGTAACCTATTGGCAGCAGGACCAGCTAGCTGAGGCACTCAATGCCAGGACTCCAGCCCTGAGGTTATAGATCATAGAATTTACAGTGCAGAAGGAGGCCATTCAGCCCATCGAGTCTGCACCGGCTCTTGGAAAGAGCACCCTACCCAAGGTCAACACCTCCACCCTATCCCCATAACCCAGTAACCCCACCCAACACTCAGGGCAATTTTGGACACTAAGGGCAATTTATCATGGCCAATCCACCTAACCTGCACATCTTTGGACTGTGGGAGGAAACCGGAGAACCCGGAGGAAACCCATGCACCCACGGGGAGGATGTGCAGACTCCGCACAGAAAGTGACCCAAGCCGGAATCGAACCTGGGACCCTGGAGCTGTGAAGCAATTGTGCTATCCACAATGCTACCGTGCTGCCCATAAATTTAGAGTACCCAATTCATTTGTTTTTCCTATTAAGGGGCAATTTAGTGTGTTCAGTCCACCTACCTTGCACATGTTTGGGTTGTGGGGGTGAAACCCACACAAACACGGGGAGAATGTGCAAACTCCACACGGACAGTGACCCAGAGCCGGGATCAAACCTGGGACCTCGGCTCCGTGAGGCAACAGGGCTAACCCACAGCGCCACCATGCTGCCCTAATGAAGTTACTGTGTAAAGCCCCTAGTCACCACATTCCGGCGCCTGTTCGGGTACACAGAGGGAGAATTCAGAATTCTCAGCTGGTCCGGGAATTGAACCCGCGCTGTTGGCCTTGTTCTGCATCACAAACCAGCTGTCTAGCCCACTGAGATAAACCAGCCCTTGGTCCTGGATGTAGGGCTTCAAGACATTCAATGGCCTTGCACATAGTACATAGAACATAGAACATACAGTGCAGAAGGAGGCCAGTTGGCCCATCGAGTCTGCACCCAGAGGAAACCCACGCAGACACAGGGAGAACGTGCAGACTCTGCACAGACAGTGACCCAGCAGGGAATCGAACCTGGGACCCTGGCACTGTGAAGCCACAGTGCTATCCACTTGTGTAGTCAATATTTTAAATGTATCTGCCAATTCCATATCTCACAAACTATTGCACTAGCACGACATACTGCTGAGTGCACCACACCCCCATCACTTACCTACCTGCAGTGCATTGTAAATTGCATTGTGCATTTTGTCCACTTCAGACTTGAATACTCATATGTAAGCAGAGAGAGACTGGATGGGGAATAAAGGAATCCATGTTTTAACAGTACCAGCAGTAATTCTGCTTTTTACAAAATCTTGCTGATTTTTACTATTTCTGCTGTTTGTTAACAAAGAACAAAGAACAAAGAAAAGTACAGCTTCGGCCCTCCAAGCACGTGCTGACCATGCTGCCCGACTAAACTACAATCTTCTACACTTCCTGGGTCCGTATCCCTCTATTCCCATCCTATTCATGTATTTGTCAAGATGCCCCTTAAATGTCACTATCGTCCCTGCTTCCACCACCTCCTCCGGTAGCGAGTTCCAGGCACCTACTACCCTCTGTGTAAAACACTTGCCTCGTACATCTACTCTAAACCTTGCCACTCGCACCTTAAACCTATGACCCCTAGTAATTGACCCCTGTATCCTGGGGAAAAGCCACTGACTATCCACTCTGTCTATGCCCTTCATATTTATGTATATGATGTATATGTAAAGAATCATGTTTAGCTCCATGAAAATTCAACAAGAACATCCACTTCCATTTTCAAATGTTGACTGAATGGGGTAGATTTGAACTTGCAACGAGTTTAGAAACATAGAAAGTAGGAGCAGGAGAAGGCCATTCAGCCCTTCGAGCCTGCTCTGCCAGTAAATATGATTGTGGCTGATCCTCTAACTAACCACCATATTCCTGTTCACTCCCCATACCTCTTGACACATTTCGAGTCTAGAAATCTATCAATTTTCAACAAAGAACAAAGAACAAAGAAATGTACAGCACAGGAACAGGCCCTTCGGCCCTCCAAGCCCGTGCCGACCATGCTGCCCGACTAAACTACAATCTTCTACACTTCCTGGGTCCGTATCCTTCTATTCCCATTCTATTCATATATTTGTCAAAATGCCCCTTAAATGTCCCTATCGTCCCTGCTTCCACTACCTCCTCCGGTAGCGAGTTCCAGGCACCCACTACCCTCTGCGTAAAAAACTTGCCTCGTACATCTACTCTAAACCTTGCCCCTCTCACCTTAAACCTATGCCCCCTAGTAATTGACCCCTCTACCCTGGGGAAAAGCCTCTGACTATCCACTCTGTCTATGCCCCTCATAATTTTGTATACCTCTATCAGGTCTCCCCTCAACCTCCTTCGTTCCAGTGAGAACAAACCGAGTTTATTCAATCGCTCCTCATAGTTAATGCCCTCCATACCAGGCAACATTCTGGTAAATCTCTTCTGCACCCTCTCTAAAGCCTCCACATCCTTCTGGTAGTGTGGCGACCAGAATTGAACTTGTGGAGGGTTTTCGGGGTGGCACAGGGCAGGGATACGAAAGCTGGGGCATCTGTTTGTGGACGGGAAGTTCGCGAGCTTGGGTGAGCTGGAGGAGAAGTACGGGCTCCCCCCCGGGGAAAACCTTCAGGTACTTACAGGTAAGGGCGTTTGCCAGGTGGCAGGTGGTGGAATTCCCGTGGCTACTGCCACACACAGCACAGGACAGGGTGCTCTCGGGGGGGTGGGTGGGAGTGGGGAAGATCTCAGAAACTTACCAGGTGATGCAGGAGTAGGAGGAGGCCTCGGTGGTAGAGTTGAAAGGTAAGCCCCTATGCCGCCTCCACTGTCCCCAAATTTTGAGGGCCGCCACCACCACTGGGCTTGTGGTATACCTCCTTGGAGGGAGCGACAGCGGCGCCATTGCCAGCGCCCCCAGACTCGTACCCACACAGGACGCCGTCTCCAGCCTCTTCCATGCAGCCCCCTCCCCCTCCATCACCCACTTGCGCACCATTGGCGCATTGGCGGCCCAGTAGTACCCACAGAGGTTGGGCAGCGGCAGCCCCCCCCTATCTCTACTCCGCTCCAGGAACACCCTTCTCACCCTCGGAGTCCCTCGCATCCACACAAACCCCATTATACTCCTGTTAACCCGCCTGAAAAAAGCCTTCGGGATAAACACGGGGAGGCACTGGAACAGGAACAAAAACCTTGGGAGCACCGTCATTTTGATTGACTGCACCCTACCCGCCAAGGACAGTGGCAACGCGTCCCACCTCTTGAACTCCTCCTCCATTTGCTCCACCAGCCTTGTAAAGTTAAGCCTATGCAGGGCCCCCCAGCTCCTGGCCACCTGGACCCCCAAATATGTGAAGCTCCTCTCCGCCCTTTTTAGTGGGAGCTCGCCAATCCATCTCTCCTGGTCCCCTAGCTGAACTACGAACAGCTCGTTCTTCCCCATATTGAGCTTGTACCCCGAAAAGTCCCCGAATTCCCTAAGGATCCTCATTACCTCTGGCATTCCTCCCACCGGGTCCGTCACATACAGCAGCAGGTCGTCCGCATAAAGCGACACCCTATGCTCCTCCCCACCCTGCACCAACCCCCTCCAGTTCCTCGACTCTCTCAGTGCCATAGCCAGGGGTTCAATCGCCAGTGCGAAGAGCAGGGGGGACAGGGAACACCCCTGTCTCGTCCCTCGGTGCAACCGAAAGTACTCGGGCCTCCTCCTATTTGTGGCCACACTCGCCATCGGGATCTCATACAACAGCCTAACCCACCTGACAAACCCCTCCCCAAACCCAAACCTTTTCATCACCTCCCACAGGTACCCCCACTCTACCCTATCGAAGGCTTTCTCAGCGTCCATCATCACCACTATCTCCGCCTCCCCCTCCCTCGCCGGCATCATGATAAC
This sequence comes from Scyliorhinus torazame, assembly GCF_047496885.1. Taxonomy (NCBI): domain Eukaryota; kingdom Metazoa; phylum Chordata; class Chondrichthyes; order Carcharhiniformes; family Scyliorhinidae; genus Scyliorhinus; species Scyliorhinus torazame. Next base: position 79,946,157 of record NC_092715.1, read on the forward strand.
GTTCAAAAGCCTCCGCACATTCATGTTCAACTGTCTCCCCTTCACAAACCCCGTCTGGTCTTCATGGATGATCTGCGGCACACAATCCTCAATCCTCGTGGCTAAGACCTTCGCCAGCACCTTGGCATCTACATTTAGCAAGGAAATCGGTCTGTAAGACTCACATTGCAGGGGATTGTAGAAGCCAGGTATTTCGAATACAACTAGTATAGGTAAAAGATAGCTGTTTAAGTTCTCATTTTAAAAATGAAAATTTCAACACACAAAAATTCAGAACTTCAATATGATACATGAAACAGCATAAAATTCCATTATAGATTATAACAGCACAGTTGCAAGACAATTTGACACTGCTTGTGCTAATTGTCAAGGACAAGGACTGAGTTCCATGGCAACGAGGTGGCAGGAGTCCAATGCAGTTTGTAAGAGCATAAAATATATTTTACTCAATCTTTCTCGATATGAAGTCTCAATTGTTACATTAGCCAAGCCAGCTTACAACCAGTCTATTGCTGGTAAAGATTAGCAGAATATCACACTCCATAACATGTAGACATGAAACAATTAAAAAGCTGATGTTGCACATTGAAGATGGACGGCTTGCCATCAAATCAAATGTGTTTGAGTCTAACCCAAACCAATTAGGATTATATTGGGGTGTGATTAGATGACTTAAGACAGATATGAAAGTGTATAACTGAAAAGTTTCCGCCCGCCATTTTAGAGATGTCTTTTGGGGGTTCTGTCAGTCTGTGTCAGTGATGTAATGCACTTTTGACTTTGAGTTTGAGTTTAGCTGAAGATTAGCTTTCTCTCTCTCTCTTCATGTTTCATTGCCAGACTTTGACCGTTTAAAAGTTACTTTCGAGCTGTCTGCCTAAGCAAAGAAAGATAATGCCTGTAATTCTCTGAAAGCTTCGAATTGTCTACGAATTGCCTTTTAAATGACTTTCAAATTGTAATCAAGCGGCTACAAATAAAACAATTCTTTTTGGCAACTGAGGAGTTTTAACTGAAATTTCTGCTGAGTTCCAGTATTCGCAAAGTGCTACTGATAACCGAATAGCAGAAATGATATAACTTCCTTCAACTTTACGCAGTCGAATAATACTAGGAATCGAACAACTTGGCATAGTCCAGAAATATTACAAATCTTACAACTTGTCGTATTGCGCCAGGACTTTGATTCATCAACTAAGCTTCCCCCAACTTGGCGTAGTTCGACAAGTTAAGATCCCATAAATTACAGATTCTTCAAATTAAAGATTCTCAACATTGGCGAGCCAGCCAGGAGTTAACATTCCTTCAGTTGCAGATCCTTACAGGGATCCTTGTCCCGCTTCAGGATCAAGGAGATCAGTGCCCGGGACATCGTCGGGGGTAAATCCCCCCCCCCTCCCTTGCCTCATTAAAGGTCCTAACCAACAGCGGGCCCAACAGGTCCATATATTTTTTATAGAACTCGACCGGGAAACTGTCCGGCCCCGGTGCCTTCCCCGCCTGCATGCTTCCTATCCCTTTGATCAGCTCCTCCAGCCCAATCGGGGCCCCCAGTCCCGCCACCAGTCCCTCTTCCACCTTTGGAAACCCCAATTGGTCCAGGAAACGGCCCATCCCTCCCTCCTCCCGTGGGGGCTTGGATCGGTACAATTCCTCGTAGAAGTCCCTGAAGACCCCATTGATGCCAACCCCACTCCGCACCACGCTCCCTTCCCTGTCCTTAACTCCCCCGATCTCCCTAGCTGCGTCCCGCTTCCGAAGCTGATGCGGCAGCATCCGGCTTGCCTTTTCCCCATACTCGTAGACCGCCCCCTGGGCCTTCCTCCACTGCACCTCCGCCTTCCTGGTGGTCACCAGGTCGAATTTGGCCTGGAGGCTGCGCCTCTTCCTCAACAATCCTTCCTCAGGCTCTTCCGCATACCTCCTGTCTACCCTCACCATCTCCCCCACCAGCCTCCCCCGCTCCCTCCGCTCCTTGTGGGCCCTAATGGAGATCAGCTCTCCCCTCACCACCGCCTTCAGTGCCTCCCATACCATCCCCACTCGGACCTCCCCGTTGTCGTTGGTCTCCATGTACCTCTCTATACTTCCTCGGACCCGCTCGCTCACCTCCTCGTCCGCCAACACCCCACCTCCAAGCGCCACAGCGGGCGCTGGTCCCTCTCCTCCCCCATCTCCAAGTCCACCCAATGCGGCCGTGGTCCGAAATGGTTATTGCCGAATACTCGGTATCCTCTACTCTCGCTATCAACGCCCTACTCAAAATGAAAAAGTCGATTCGTGAATAAGCCTTATGGACATGTGAGAAGAATGAAAATTCCCTAGACCCCGGCCTTGCAAATCTCCCCTCCCATTTGGTCCATAAATCCCCTCAACACTCTAGCCGCCGCCGCCCCCTTCCTACCTGTCCTAGACCTGGAGCGATCGAGTGCCGAATCCAACACCGTGTTAAAGTCTCCCCCCATTATCAGGCCCCCCCACTTCCAAGTCTGGGATCCGACCCAACATACGCCGCATAAAACCCGCATCGTCCCAGTTCGGAGCTTACACATTGACCAGTACCACCCTCTCTCCCTGCAACTTACCACTTACCATTATGTACCTACCGCCATTATGTGCCACAATGCTCGACTCCTCGAATGACACCTTCTTTCCCACCAAGATCACCACCCCTCGATTTTTGGCATCTAGCCCCGAATGAAACACCTGACCTACCCACCCTTTCCTCAGTCTTACCTGGTCTGCCACCTTCAGGTGTGTCTCCTGGAGCATAACCACATCCGCCTTGAGCCCTTTCAGGTGTGCGAACACGCGGGCCCGCTTAACCGGCCCATTCAGTCCCCTTACATTCCAGGTTATCAGCCGGATCAGGGGGCTACCCGCCTCCCTCCCCCGCCGACTAGCCATGACCCCTCCTCGGCCAGCCACGCGCCCGCACCCCACACCCAACTCGATTTCCCCCCCCCCCCAGGCTATGACCCATCCTAGCTGGTTTACTCTCCCCATTGCACTTCCGCAAGTCAGCTGACTCCTGCTGACCCCGGCCTCTCCCGCCTCCCCTTCGACTTCTCCCATTGTGTGGCACACCCTCCTCTCCCGCTCCCCATCCACAGGCTCTGCCCCTCCCCCCTCCGTTCTAAGCACGGGAAACAATCCTCGCTTCCCCGCCCCGGCCCTGCCCCACCCAGTCTTCAGGGGCGGGAAAAAAGTCCGCGCTCTCCACCTACCAGGCCCCGCCACCAACCAAAACAGTGCCCAACCCGCCCCATCCACCCATCCCAACCCGAACCCAAAAACAGGCATAACATATCCACCACAGTCCCCAATCGTCCATCCCGACCCTCAGTCTGTGTCCAGCTTCTCGGCCTGAACAAAGGCCCACGCCTCCACCAGAGACTCAAAATAATGGTGCCGGTCCTTGTAGGTAACCCACAGTCGCGCCGGCTGCAACATGCCAAACTTCGCCCCCTTCCTGTGCAGCACCGCCTTCGCTCGATTGTACCCGGCCCTCCTCTTCACCACCTCCACACTCCAGTCCTGATATATCCGAACCTCCGCGTTCTCCCACCTGCTGCTCCTCTCCTTCTTGGCCCACCTGAGCACACACTCCCGATCGACGAACCGATGAAACCGCACCAGCACCGCCCGCGGAGGCTCGTTAGTCTTGGGCCTCCTCGCCAACACTCTATGGGCCCCTTCCAGCTCCAGGGGCCCCTGGAAGGACCCCGCTCCAATCAGCGAGTTTAACATGGTGACCACATAGGCCCCCACGTCCGGCCCCTCCAGCCCCTCCGGGAGGCCCAGAATCCGCAGATTCTTCCGCCTCGACCGATTCTCCATCTCCTCGAACCGCTCCTGTCATTTCTTGTGGAGCGCCTCGTGTGCCTCCACCTTTACCGCCAGGCCTAAGATCTCGTCCTCATTGTCAGGGATCTTTTGTCGAGCCTCTCAGTTCGCCACTCCCTGGGCCGTCTGTGTCTCCAGCAGCTTATCAATAGAAGCCTTCATTGGCTCTAGCAGGTCCGTTTTAATCTCTCTGAGGCAGCGCTGGATACCCTCCTGTTGCTCCTCCGTCCACTGCCTCCACGCTGCCTGGTCTCCACCCGCCGCCATTTTGTCCTCCTTCCCTCCCTTCTTCTGGTCCACCACCACGTTTTTTGTCGCCCCGCTCCTAGTTAAAGCCATATACTGACGGGGAGCTATTATTAACTCCTTCCCACACCGGGAAACGTCGAAAAAGTGCCCTTGGGGGCCCTGAAAAGAGCCCAAAATTCATTTTTTGCAGGAGCCGCCGAATGTGCAACTTAGCTCCGCATAGCTGCAACCGGAAGTCTCGAGAGGGAATCCTTTTGGCAGTGTTCGCTTCACCAATCTGCCCCAAAAAGTCTGTGGAAACTCCTGAAAAAGGTCTGAGAGCCCGTTCCAGACGGGGGCTGCCGAATGCGCGACCTACTCCTCCATGGCCGCCACCGGAAGCCTTGTACCCGCTTCTTCAGTGGCCTTGGTAGATCTTTTCACAGTTGTTCCCACTGCTGCTAGAATTCACCTTTAATAAAGGCCCTCAAGTCAGCTTGCAGCTTTAAGCTTGCCCTTCCCCCGCCCTGCATGCTGGAAGAGGCTCTGTTTATCCTGCAGTTACAGCCAAATCTTTTACTGTTTCTGCCGGGTCTGGTAACCAAGAGACATACCATTCCTGGGGGACACTGTCAGGGGAATGTTGCAGTCTTCTTCCCACTCCGGGAAATGTCAAACAAATGCCGTGGGGGCCCTGTAAAGAGCCCAAAAGTCCGTTCCAAGCGGGAGCTACCGAACATGCGACCTAGCTCTGCATAGCCGCACCCGGAAGTCCCAGAATGAAGACTCTATGTACACTGGTCCCAGAAGGGGAAATCCGTGCCTTGCCCACACTCAGGCCAAGGTTTTTATATCCTAATTTACTCTCTCACTGATGAGGGAGCTTTGCCCCCTCAGCCGGGAAGCTTGTATTCCATGAGACCCACGGGAAGCCTGATTGGCATGGCCCCATTGGTCTAGTGTAGGTACAACACTCCTATCCTGCAAGGACGACACGGTAGCACAGTGGTTAGCACTGTTGCTTCACATCAACAGGTACCCAGGTTCGTTTCCGGGCTTGGACCACTGTCTGTGTGGAGTCTGCACGTTCTCCCCGTGTCTGTGTGGGTTTCCTCCGGGTGCTTTGGATTCCTCCCACAAGTCTCAAAAGACTTGGTAGGTGAATTGGACATTCTGAATTCACCCTCAGTGTACCTGAACAGGCGTCGGAGTGTGGCGCCTAGGGGATTTTCACGGTATCCTTATTGCAGTGTTAATGTAAGCACACTTGTGACAGTAATAAAGATGACTATTATTTTAAAAAAGGACAGAAATGCATCAGCCAACCATGGGCACGGTGAGGGAACCCTGCATCTTTTTTTAAATAGAATTTACAGTGCAGAAGGAGGCCATTTGGCCCATCGAGTCTGCACCGGCTCTTGGAAAGAGCACCCTACCCAAGGTCCACACCTCCACCCTATCCCCATAACCCAGTAACCCCACCCAACACTAAGGGCAATTTTGGACACTAAGGGCAATTTATCATGGCCAATCCACCTAACCTGCACATCTTTGGACTGTGGGAGGAAACTGGAGCACCCAGGGGAAACCTACGCACACACGGGGAGGACGTGCAGACTCCGCACAGACAGCGACTCAAGCCGGAATCGAACCTGGGACCCTGGAGCTGTGAAGCAATTGTGCTATCCACAATGTTACCATGCTGCCCTCTTTGTCCGTGGTTGCCGCTCCAGCATCGTTGGGCCAGGGCCAGGTGGCATATAGGATCAGGCGACCAATAGTTCCTTGTTGACTGTCGCAGTGGTACTACCATCAGCGAGTGGCCACCAGGGGACTCGTCACTGGCATATCCGACGGTTGCACCTCCATCCCGGAGACCGAATCCTCAGTAGCTGACATCTCGCCGCCGAGACCCCCGTGGGGTGGTACTTGTGACGACGGCAGTGTCGGGGTATTTAGGGATCTTGCTGGCCCCTCGAAAAGGGCATTGCTCTTACCGTGGAGATGATCAAGTTGCCTATTTGATTCACGGTCTCTCACAGGAACCTGGTACGCCACTGGTCTGGTTGTGATAGTGCCCAGAATCCACTTGGTACCATCACTGAAATAGCACACATGGACTGTGTTGCCCGCTGTGAACAACCTAGGCGGGGCATGCTCGGCAGGTCAATGCCCCAGCTGCTCCTGTCCGCGGAGTATCCTCCCGCCAATATTGCGCAATGCTAGGCTGAGACGAGTCCAAAGCCAATGACCTATAAGAAGTTCCACCAGTGCCATGCTGGAGGCAGCGTGTGGTGTAGTGCGCTCTCAGAAAAAGACGTGTGCCAACATGGTGCCGAGAGACCCCATGGTCTGCTTGCTCATTCCACGCTTGAACATCTGGACCAACTGCTCAGCCAAACCATTGGATGCTGGGTGATAGGGGGCGTTTGTGGCATATGCCATTGGTCCTCATGAAATTTCCGAACACCACACTATTGAACGGTGCCCCGTTGGCAGAGACCAGTACTTCTAGAATGCCGTGAATACTAAATGAGAGCTGAAGCTTCTCGACCATTGAACAAAGAACAAAGAAAAGTACAGCACAGGAACAGGCCCTTCGGCCCTCCAAGGCTGCGATGACCATGCTGCCCGTCTAAACTAAAATCTTCTCCACTTCCGGGGCCCATATTCCTCTATTCCCATCCTATTCATCTATTTGTCAAGACGCCGCTTAAACGTCACTATCGTCCCTGCTTCCACCACCTCCTCCGGCAGCGAGTCCAGGCACCCACTACCCTCTGTGTAAAAAAACTTGCTTCATACATCTCCTCTAAACCTTGCCCCTCGCACCTTAAACCAAAGCCCCCTAGTAATTGACCCCTCTGCCCTGGGAAAAAGTCTTTGACTATCCACCCTGTCTATGCCCCTCATAATTTTGTATACCTCTGTCAGGTCGCCCCTCAACCTCCGTCATTCCAGTGAGAACAAACCAAGTTCATTCAACCTCTCCTCATAGCTAATGCCCTCCATACCAGGCAACATTCTGGTAAATCTCTTCTGCACTCTCTCTAAAGCCTCCACATCCTTCTGGTAGTGTGGCGACCAGAATTGAACACTGTACTCCAAGTGTGGCCTAACTAAGATTCTATACAGCTGCAACATGACTTGCCAATTTTTATATTCAATGCCCCAGCCAATGAAGGCAAGCATGCCGTATGCCTTCTTGACTGACTTCTCCACCTGTGTTGCCTCATTCAGTGACCTGTGGACCTGTACACCTAGATCTCTCTGACTGTCAATACACTTGAGGGTTCTACCATTCAGTGTATATTCCCTACCTGTATTAGACCTTCGAAAATGCATTACCTCACATTTGTCCGGATTAAACTCCATCTGCCATCTCTCCGCCCAAGTCTCCAAACAATCTAAATCCTGCTGTATACTCTGACAGTCCTCATCGCTAACCGCAATTCCACCAACCTTTGTATCGTCCGCAAACTTACTAATCAGACCAGTTACATTTTCCTCCAAATCACTTATACATATTACAAACAGCAAAGGTCCCAGCACTGATCCCTGCGCAACACCACCAGTCACAGCCCTCCAATCAAAAAAGGACCCTTCCATTGCTACTCCCTGCCTTCTACGACCTAGCCAGTTCTGTATCCATCTTGCCAACTCACCTCTGATGTGACTTCACCTTTTGTACCAGTCTGCCATGAGGGACCTTGTCAAAGGCCTTACTGAAGTCCACATAGACAACATCCACTGCCCTACCTGCATCAATCATTTTTGTGACCTCCTTGAAAAACTCTATCAAGTTAGTGAGACACGACCTCCCCTTCACAAAACCATGCTGCCTCTCGCTAATACATCCACTTGCTTCCAAATGGGAGTAGATCGTGTCTCGAAGAATTCTCTCCAGTAATTTCCCTACCATTGACGTAAGGCTCACCGGCCTGTAGTTCCCTGGATTACCCTTGCTACCCTTCTTAAACGGAGGAACAACATTGGCTATTCTCCAGTCCTCCGGGACATCACCTGAAAACAGTGAGGATCCAAAGATTTCTGTCAAGGCCTCAGCAATTTCCTCTCAGGCTATCTACACCCAGGCTATCTACACACCGTTCTCCAGACACAACATCCACCAATTCCTTCTCTTTGGTGAATACTGATGCAAATTATTCATTTAGTACCTCACCCATTTCCTCTGGCTCCACACATAGATTCTCTCCCCTGTCCTTCTGTGGGCCAACTCTTTCCCTGGCTACTCTCTTGCTTTTTATGTACGTGTAAAAAACCTTGGGATTTTCCTTAACCCTATTTGCCAATGATTTTTCGTGACCCCTTTTAGACTTCCTGACCCCTTGCTTAAGTTCCTTCCCACTTTCCTTATATTCCACATAGGCTTACTCGCTCTATTCCCTAGTTCCCCCTCAATTTTTTCACCTTCTGACCGATTGCTCCTGTACCCACCCCCCTGCCATACTAGTTTAAACCCTCCCGTGTGACACTAGCAAACCTCACGGCCAGGATATTTATGCCTCTCCAGTTTAGATGCAATCTGTCCTTCTTATAGAGGTCACACCTACCCCGGAAGAGCTCCCAGTGGTCCAGATAACTGAAAACCTCCCTCCTACACCAACTGTTTAGCGACGTGTTTAGCTGCACTGTCTTCCTATTTCTAGCCTCACTGGCACGTGGCACAGGGAGTAATCCCGAGATTATAACCCTAGAAGTCCTGTCTTTTAACTTTCTGCCTAGCTTCCTGAACTCCTGCTGCATGGCCTCATCCTCCTTCCTGCCTATATCGTTAGTACCAATATGTACCACGACATCTGCCTGTTTGTCCTCCCCCTTCAGGATGCCCGCTACCCGTTCTGAGGCATCTTGGACCCTGGCACCAGGGAGGCAACATACCATCCTAGAGTCTCTTTCACGTCCACAGAAGCACCTATTTGTATCCCTGACTATAGAGTCCCCTATGACTATTGCTCTTCTGCTCTTTGACCCTCCCTGCTGAACATCAGAGCCAGCCATGGTGCCACTGCTCTGGCTGCTGCTGTTTTCCCCTGATAGCCTATTCCCCCCAAAAGTATCCAAAACGTTATACCTGTTCGAGAGGGGGACATCCACAGAGTATTCCTGCACTGATTGCCTGTCCCTTATCATGGTCACCCATCTCTCTGCCTGCACCTTGGGTGTGACCACATTTATATAACTGCTATCTGTGACGCTTTCCGCCACCTGCATGTTGCAAAGAGATCTAGGAGTACAGGTTCATAGCTCCTTGAAGGTGGAGTCGCAGGTGGACAGGGTGGTGAAGAAGGCATTCGGCATGCTTGGTTTCATTGGTCAGAACATTGAATACAGGAGTTGGGACGTCTTGTTGAAGTTGTACAAGACATTGGTACGGCCACACTTGGAATACTGTGTGCAGTTCTGGTCACCCTTTTATAGAAAGGATATTATTAAACTAGAAAGAGTGCAGAAAAGATTTACTAGGATGTTGCCGGGACTTGATGGTTTGAGTTATAAGGAGAGGCTGGATAGACTGGGACTTTTTTCCCTGGAGTGTAGGAGGCTTAGGGGTGATCTTATAGAGGTCTATAAAATAATGAGGGGCATAGATAAGGTAGATAGTCAACATCTTTTCCCAAAGGTAGGGGAGTCTAAAACTAGAGGGCATAGGTTTAAGGTGAGAGGGGAGAGATTCAGAAGGGCCCAGAGGGGCAATTTCTTCACTCAGAGGGTAGTGAGTGTCTGGAATGGGCTGCCAGAGGTAGTAGTAGAGGCGGGTACAATTGTGTCTTTCAAAAAGCATTTAGATAGTTACATGGGTAAGATGGGTATAGAGGGTTATGGGCCAAGTGCGGGCAACTGGGACTAGCTTAATGGTAAAAACTGGGCGGCATGGACTGGTTGGGCCAAAGGGCCTGTTTCCATGCTGTAAACTTCTATGTTCCTAAATGCATCCAACTGCTGCTCCAACCGATCCATGCGGTCTGTGGGGAGCCGCAGTTGGGTGCACTTTCTGCACATGTAGCCTCCTGGCCCTGCAAAATTGTCAATAACATCCTGTGGATGTCCAGCCACTTTGAGTGGGCATCAATAGGGAGTAGCAACATGGACCCCTGAAAAGGGCTGCCAAAATCGGCATGAAGGTATACCCACGGGCATCCCAGCCACTCCCAGGGGTGAAGCGGGAGCTTTTGCTGCTCCTGGCATATTCCGCATTGCTGGACGAGCCACTCAATCTCCGCGTCCAAACCTGGCCACCACACGTAACTGCGGGCGAGCAGATTCATCTTTTACATGCCGGCGTGCCCTTTCTGGAGGTCCACTAAGAGGGGGCCTTGCCCTTTCTGTGGAACCACCATCCGCGTCCCCCAAAGGAGTACACCATCTTCCACACTGAACTCGGCGATCTTTGTTCTAAGTACCTTCAGTTTGTAGGGAAGGGAGTGATGCGGGCCCCATACACGATGATACGATGAACCCTGGATAACAGGGGGCCGGTCTCGGTCCCCGCACATATCCGGGCTGTCGTAACCGGCAATGTGTCCTTGAAATGCATCATCGTGATGACCTCGTCAGGGGGAGTGGCGCTGGCAGCCTTGTCGGGAGTGGAATCCTCCTCAAAGCGTCCGCGTACGCAATCGGCATCTGCACGTGGTGTTCCAGCATGTATTCATACCCCTGCAGGATGGGGCCCACCATTGAATTCTGGCCGACGCAATGGGAGGTACAGCCCTGCCCACCTTGAACAACCCAGCGACGGTTTGTGATCGGCCAATACTGTGATTCGATGCTCAGAGACATACTGGGATTTTTTGAAGGCTAAGGCCACAGCCAGACTTTCCTTCTCTATTGTCTTGAGAATGTCACTTTAAGAAATGTTTGGCTGCTCATGTTCCTGCAGTGATGTCAGAGTGTGGGTGGAACTGAGCTCTGGCTCTGCTTTTTAGTTTCACTTTGAGAAAAGCTTGCGTGTGCCTGTGTTTTTTTGGTTTTGTTTTAGTGTTGGAGCTGAAGCCAGACAAAGCAGGTGCACTGCTTTTCTCTCTGCCATGAAAAGACTATCTCTTGATCATTTGGTGAATTTAGAATTATAACTGTTTTCAGTAGTGAATTTAAACCTGATGTGCTTCTGTTAAAAGGTGTTTCTTTTGTCTTCTGGATGTTGTTTGGGAATTTATTAAGGATTATTTAGTATTATATTCTTTGGGGGTTGTATTCGAATTAATGGTTGCTAAGATGTTCACTGTATGTTTTAAAAAGGTGAACTTGAGTTCATAGAATAAACATTGTTTTGCTTAAAAAATACTTTTCCATTTCTGCTGTACCACACCTGTAGAGTGGGCCATGTGCTCCCCATACCACAATCTAGTAAAAGTTGTGGGTCAGGTGAACTCCATGATACACTTTGGGGTTCTCTAATCCCTGGCCCATAACACTATGTTTTTTTAAACTCAGTTACGGAATCCGGGCGTCGCTGGTTCAGCCAGCATTTATTGCCCATCCCTAGTTGTCCTTCAGAAGGTGGTGGTGAGTTGCCTTCTTGAACTGCTGCAGTTCCTGAACTGTACATATACCCACTGAGCTGTTAGGGAGGGAGCTACAGGTTTTTGACCCAGCGACAGTGAAGGAATGGCGATATATTTCCAAGTCAAGGTGGTGAGTGACTTGAAGAGGAACCTTCAGGTGGTGGGGTTCCCAGGTATCTGCCACTCTTGTCCTTCTACATGGTAGTGGTCGTGGGTCTGGAAAGTGCTGCTTCAGGAACAATGGTGAGTTACTGCAGTGCATCTTGTAGATGGTGGACAGACTTTGGGGGCGGAGGGGGGTCAGGAGGTGAGTCACTCGCTGTAGGATTCCTCGCCTTTGACCTGCTCTGGTGGCCACCGTATTAATATGGCTAGTCCAGTTCAGTTTCTGATCAATGGTAACCCCAGGATGTTGATTGTGGGGATTCAGCGATGGTAATGCCATTGAATGTCAAGAGTGATGGTTAGATACTCTCTTGTAGGAAATGGCCATTGCCTGGCAGTTGTGTGGTGTGAATGAAGCTTGCCACTTGTCAGCCCAAGCTAAGAAATTGCCCAGGTCTTGCTGCATTTGGACATGGACTGCTTCATTATCTGAGGAGTCGGGACTTTGTCTGAACAATGTGCAGTCATCCGCAAACATCCCCACTTCTGACCTTATGATGGAAGGGAGGTCATTGATGAAGATGGTTGGGCCTAGGACACTACCCTGAGGAACTCCTGCAGTGATGTCCCATTGACTCTAGTTTAGCGAGGGCCTCTTGATGCCATACCCAGTTGATGGACATCAATTCAGTCGAGACGCTGAGTAGTAGTGAACCGATGCTTTAATAGACTACAAGTGTGCCAACCTGTAGCTCCTCCCGCACTGCAAGACTGCCCCAGATCGACGGGCTTTATACTTCCTCAGAGGGGCGGAGCCACAGGCGGAGCCAACAGCAGCACCAATAACAACATTCCAACAGTACTACAGCAAAAACCAATAACAGAACAGCAATAACAGTAAGTAAGTGGAGATAATGATAGTACTAGAACAGTAGAACAATAGTGAACATATATATATACAACAGCCTTACGTAGCCAGACGTGGCTCACCACACCAGTCAAATGCTGCCTTGAAGCAATCTTGGATAAAACATTACAGTACAGGATAATTTAATAAACCGCAGCCACACAAAAGCTCTGAGAGCCCAGAGTCCTTTCGTTCAAGTCCAGCTTCTTCTTTTAATAAAAGTCCACACCTAGTCAGAGCAAATTAGGTGAACAGACCGCCGCCAATGTACAGCACTGAAAAAACTAAGTGCCCGTTAGTTCAAGTCCAGTTTCTTATCTTTAATGAAAGTCCAAACCTGTTTGGGTGTCTCAAAGTAGTAGTGGAGTTCCTCAAACATTACCCGAAGCTTCGCAGGATACAGCATTCCAAACCTCACCTCCTTTTTGTAGAGGGCTGCCTTTACCTTGATGAATCCTACACGCCTCTTGGCCAGCTCCGTTCCCAGGTCCTGGTAAATGCGCATCTCGCAGTTCTCCCATCTGCTGCTCCTCTCCGCCTTGGCCCATCGCAGCACACGTTCCCTGTCAGCAAGCCGGTGAAAGCGGATCACCAAGGCCCTCGATCGGTCGCCTGTCCTGGGCTTCCTTGTGGGGGCTCTATGCGCCCCATCCAACTCCAGGGGTCGAGGGAAGGCCTCCGGTCCCATCAGTGCCTAGCATACCCTTCACGTATGCACCTGCATCCGATCCCTCGCAGCCCTCGGGGTAGCCAACGATCCTCAAATTCTGCCTCCTGGCTCTGTTCCCCAGCTCTTCAAGCTGCTCCTGCATCCTCCTCTGGTGGGCATTCAGCTCCTCCACCTCATGCTCCAGCTCCGTTACCGTGTCCGCCTGGCTGGAGAACTTCACCTCGACCTCCCTGAGCGCCTTCGCTTGGGCCTGTGCCTCGACTATTCGGTCCTTTACCGCTCTCATCGGGTCCAGCGTGTCCCTCTTCAGTTCGGCGAAGCAGTTCCTGAAGAACTCCATCTGTTGCTCCCTTGGCCAGTGATCCTCCACTCCCTGGTCCCTGCCATCCGCCATGCTTCGCTGCTCGGTCTGGGGTCCCCGCTGCTCCCGCTTTGAACCTTGCCACTCCACTCGACCACTTCTGGTCCAGCTGTCCATACCCCGGGGGGAAAGCCTCTTCCCTAACGTCTCCTCCACCAATTCAGGTCGCCAGATCCTGAAAAAGTCTGTTGGAAAAGGTCCGTTTACCCATCGCAGGCAGGCGCGATCCGACCTGCGACCTGCTTCCTCGAGGGCGCCACCGGAAGTCTGATGCCACCTTTCTAATGCTCCCTGCGATTCTGGATGGTACACAGTTGATTTAAAATGTTTTATTCCTAAGCTATCCATAACTTCTTTGAATAACCTTGAGGTAAAATTTGATCCTTGATCCAATTGTATTTCTATGGGTAGTCCTTATCTAGTAAAGAATTGAAGTAACTCCTCCACAATCTTTTTAGCTGTAATATTACATACTGGAATGGCCTCTGGAAACCTAGTGTACACATCCATTATAGTCAAAAGATATTGATTCCCACTTTTTGTTTTAAGAAGTGGTCCTATGCAATCAATTAGGACCCTTGCAAAAGGTTCCTCAAATGCTGAAATGGGTATTAAGGGCACTGGTTTTCTCACTGCTTGAGGTTTCCCTTTCACTTGACATGTGTGACATAATTGACAAAATTTAACTACATCTTTCTGTGGTCCAGGCCAATAAAAATGTTTCTGGATTTTAGCTTGAGTTTGCCTTATTCCCAAATGATCTCCCACAGGTACCTCATATGCAACTCGCAACATTTCCTTTCTATACCCTACCGGAAATACTATTTGATGAACTTCTGCCCACTTTTCATCCACCTGCATATGTAAAGGTCTCCATTTTCTCATCAAGACATCACTTTTACGGTAATGACACGTTGGTATACACTCAGATATCTCTTCTGTAGATGCTTTCTGACACATCCGTTTTATTTCTATATCTTTTTGTTTAACTCCGCCAATTTTCCTGAACTAAAAATATCCGCCTCATCCTCCACCTGTTCTTGTTCTTTTTCAACCATCTGATCAAAAATAATTTCTGATAATTGCACTTCAACTTCATCTTCACTCTTTGATTTCTCCTCTTGTCTTAACCTGTGACTTTGAGACCTTGTTACTACACAATCCGGAAAAATCCCAGGCTATTCGTCCTTCAACACTTCAGTTATCTGATTTTCCACTGGCTTATCAACCACCGTAGGCATCACTCCCACCTGCGATCCAGCTATATCATTACCCAAGATAAACTGTATTCCTGGACAAGATAGTTTCTCTATTACTCCTACTACCACTTCACCACTCTTCACTGGACTTTCCAATCTTACCTTATATAATGGAACACTACTCCTCTCACCCTGAATTCCACATATTACCGCCTTTTCTGGCAACATTCTTCCCAAACTACATAACTCCTCATCTCTTACCATTAAAGATTGACTAGCACCCATATCTCTTAAAATTGTGACTTCTTTACCTGCTCCTCCTGATACACATGAATAAACTTTACCTACACAAGTAAATTCTTTAAAGAGATCTGGTACCTTCTTATCAATCATCTCTTGATCAGGCTGTACAATCTTTTGCACCTCCTTCGCTTCACCTGGGCTTTCCTTTACCACTTCAACAAACCCTACTGTCTTATCCTGTTTTACCACATCAGCCTTCCCAGTGCTTTTCTTCAACCATGTGACTTTACATGGCCTAGTTTATTACAGTGAAAACATTTGAAACATTTCATTTCTTTTCCACCCTCCTGGATTTATTTTTTAGTTTGAGGTACGCTCTCCTTATTATCTCCCATCAGATCACCTTTACCGTTACCACTTGAGTATTTCTCATGTCCCCAGTTTCTATCCCTCACAGGCTGAAACTGATGTCGGAAACCAAGCTTTGATTTATGAACTAATTCATAATCATCTGCCATTTCTGCTGCTAATCTCGCAGTTTTAACACTCTGTTCTTCCACATGAGTTCTCACTCCATCAGGAATTGAATTTTTAAACTCCTCCAAAAGTATAATTTATCTGAGAGCTACATACGTTTGGTCTATTTTCAAAGCCCTTATCCACCTATCAAAATTACTCAGTTTGATCCTTTCAAAGTCCATGTATGTTTGACCACATTATTTCCTTAAATTTCTAAATCTTTGTCTGTAGGCTCCAGGCACTAGTTCAACTGCACCTAACTTGGATTTTTTTTCACCTCCTCATATGTCCCAGAGACCTCCTCCGGTAGTGATGCAAACACTTCACTAGCTCTACCTACCAGCTTTGTTTGAATCAGTAATACCCACATGTCCTGTGGCCATTTCCTTTGTTTAGCCACCTTCTCAAATGAAATGAAAAAGGCTTCCACCTCCTTCTCGTCAACCTTGGCAATGCTTGGACATATTTAAATAGATTCTCACCAAGCCTTCAACTTTGACGGTCTTTCTCACAATCCTCATCACTATCATCCAACTGTACGTTTCCCTTTACGTCTGACAATTTTAACTGACTGTCATGTTTCATGGCCATTTTCTGAAGTTCAAACTCTCTCTCATTATCTTTTTCCCTGATCTGTATCTCCCTTTCTCGTTCTTTTTGTTCTGCTCGGGCTATTCTTTCTTTTCTCCTTTCTTCTCTCTCCTTTTCTTTTTCCTCTCTCTCTCTTTCTTTTTCCTCTCAATCTCTTTTTCTTGCTTTTTCCGCTCTATCTCTTTCATATGCAAGCTGCTTTAATTCTTTCTCATGTTCCATTTGTTTAATTTGCAACTGAAATTTTGCTATTTCCAATGAGTGAAACTGTATCTCAGGCAACTTTAAATGCTTTGCCACCGCCACAATTACCTCATCTTTTCGCATTTTGTCAGGTAATGTTAACTGCAATGTTTTTGCCAAATCTAACAGTCTGCTTTTAGTCTCTGTCCCTAAGGTACTGCGCGTGACCGTCTTCACCCCCAAAAACTTCTGAGCCCCTGAAAGAGCCATTGTCCACAACACACTTCCTACTTAAACTAGAGTGCCACACCTGAAAAGCAACCACAATATGGTCACCTCTCACTGTCTTTAAGTCCACTAAGCCAATCCCATAGATAGACTTTTATACCCCTCAAGTCCCCAGTTTGTTATGGGCCAGGGTTTAGAGAACCCCAAAGTGTATCATGGAGTTCATCTGACCAACAACTTTTACTAGTACAGCAGAAATGGAAAAGTATTTTTAAAGCAGAATAATGTTTATTCTATGAACTCAAGTTAACCTTTTTGAAACAAACAGTGAACATCTTAGCAACCATTAATTCAAATACAACCCCAAAGAATACAACACTAAGTAATCCGTAAGCTGTCCCTTTAACATCCAGAAGACTTTTAAAAAAAAACTTTAAACAGAAGCACATTAGGTTTACATTCACTCCTGAGAACATTTATAATTCTGAATTCACCAAATGATCAAGACATAGTCCTTTGATGGCAGAGAGAACAGCAGTACACCTGCTTGGTCTGGCTTCAGCTCCAACACTGAAAACAAAACTAAAACACACCCTGCAGCCTGCTCAAAAACAAAAGTAAAAAGCTGACAGACAGCCCAGCTCCACCCACTCTCTGACATCACTTCAGTAGTAAACACCCATTTCTTAATGGTACTCTCACATGACACCTTTCCTTTTCTGAACTCCAGCGAATACAATCCTAACCGACTCAATCTTTCTTCATACGTCTGCTCTGCAATCCCAGGAATCAGTCTGGTAAAACTTTGCTGCACTCGCTCCATAGCAAGAACATTCTTCCTCAGATAAGGAAACCAAAACTGCACACAATATTCCAGGTGTGGCCTCACCAAGGCCTTGCGTGCTTACCTTCAGTGCACATTCCCTTCTCCTAATTTATGGCCATTCAGATAATAGTCTGACTTCTCATTTTTGCTACCAAAGTGGATAACCTCACATTTATCCACACTATACTGCATCTGACATTCATTTGCCCACTCACTCAACTTGTCCAAATCACACTGAAGGATCTCTGCATCCTTCTCACAGCTCACCCTCCCACCCAACTTGGTGTCATTTGCAAAGTTGGAGATATTTTTAAAAATTCTCTCATCTAAATTATTAATATTTATTGTGAATAGTTGGAGTCGGATCACGGACCCCTGCGGTACCCCACTCGTCACTGCCTCCCAATTTGAAAAGAGCCAATTCCTACTCATTGTTTCCAGTCTGCCAACCAGTGTTAACCATAGGACTTCCAGCCCCTGCAATTCTGGTGCACCATGTTTTGAACTTTCCCATGACAGGTCATTTTCACAGCCTGCTTGAGGTCCAGCTGAGGTTCAGCAAGCAATTTTCACTGGGTTGCTGCGTTATGGATGCCGCGGACCAACCTGTCTCATGACATTTCATAGAGGGTGGCGCAGAACTCTGCAAATTTCCTTAGTTGTCCCAAAAACTCCTTTTTGGACTCTCAAGGGCTCTGTTCAGCCGTATTAAAATCGTAGCACAGGACAATGACCAAGGGTTTTGGGTTGAAGTGATCGGCCACAAGTGCTACCAAGCCCATGAATGACTTTGAGTCCGGGGCGGTGGGGTATGTTAAGTCCTTTATCACACTGAAGGTGGGCACACCAGAAGCTGTGAAGAGAATCATGGTCTGGCAATCATCGCCGATAATGGCATTGGTCCAAAACAAATAAGGCATCCACTCGACATACTGTGACCAGTATTTGACATTTGCATCAAACGTCTCCAGCTTCCCAAAATTCGGCATTGTGGCAACAGGTGAAACAACCACCAAAGGCTTTCAGAGACGGGACTGGGTAGAGTGAAAATGGCGCCGTCTGCAGCTTGACTTAACCCTTATCGCCAGTGTTGAGTTCAAGTAGCGGTCACACAGGAACCGTAAGGAACAAAAGATTTCTTAACACCAAAGCGAAGACTCTATGTACACTGGTCCTAGAAGGGATACGTGTGCCAAGCCCACATTCAGGCCAGGGTTTTTATATCTTGATCTGCTCTCCAGCTGATGAGGGAGCTCCGCCCCTCAGCGGGAAATCTCGTATTCGTCGAGACTCACAGGGAGAATAATTGTCCCAGCCCTGTTGGTCTCATGTAAGTTACAACAGAAACAATTGTCTTCCAATGCACTAAAGCAAGAAGCAAAGTAAACAATTGACCAATACTGCATGCAACTGAGAATCCTCGGAACCAAAGGTGATTTTGGTGATGTTTGATTTGTCAAACAGGAAATCAAAAGACAAATAATTGAAGGCTGTCTCTCCAGTCAACTATGCCAAAACACACTTGTGAAAGACAGAAAGTAGTCAGAGCTGCTGGAGTTAATAAGGTCGCTATCTGAGAGTCCAGAGCTCCAGAAGTTGAGGCTGCCAAAAGTTTCTATCACACTCCAAGTTCAAATCCTGTGAACATTATTCAGCGCTCAAGGGCCAGGGACCCACCTGCAAGCAAGAACAGCAGTCTCACAAAGCTGTGGCTTGTCTAAATATTGTTTCCACTGTTGGCGTTGCTTATCTACACTGGGAATATTGTCCTGCTACTGGCACACAGTGCAAAGCCTATGGAAGCCTGAACCATTTTACTCATGTTTGTTGCTCATTAGCAAACTCAAACTCATGTATGCGCACCACAGAAAAGGGGTTTGAGAATTCAGCGGATTTATAACAAGATTCTCCTGAAAATACTTTTGTGCTCTCTTTTGGACACAGCAACCAGTCATGTGTGACAGCAACCACTGGCTATTTGGACTTAAATACTCTCATATAAGATACAGGAGCACTTGTCAATGTCATGGGAGACAAAATGTTTGCACCATTCTCTAAAAATCGGGGAATACAAAAACTGTCCCTCACAACAATGACAACCCACTGAAAATTCTTGGAACTTTTGAAACACCAGTCTCATTTATAGACACTAGGAGAAATGCTGTATTCTATGTCATATCTGGAGAATGTGACACCCTTATCAATTCCCACACTGCAACAGATCTGCACATGTTTGCAGCTACATACAGGATTCCTGCACATGCCAACAACATACTCGAAAAATGTGTGCTGACACTTTCTTTGGTATTGTTGCTCTTTTAATAATGAGGCTCTATTTATGATATGATGTTATGGCCCAACAGCGTCGCCAATACTGTGGGTATTTCTATTTATCTCAGTGAACCACAAGTCTTTCCCTTACACGGTCAAATGAACACACAACCAGTTAGTCAGTTCAAAAGATGGTTTATTTACACACACTAAGATTACTTCGACATGCAAACACAATATCTACTATGAGTTAAACTACACCTATCAGCTACAATAACCTATATTTAACTTCAGGGTGACCAGCACTGTGCAAATGGATAAGGCCTTTATCTTGATTTCACATGGCTGGTTCGAAGAAGTGGCTCTGTCTCTGCTGGGCTCATCCATCAGGTAGTGATCATTGGTCTTGAACTTGGCTGTCTGGTCATTCTGCTGCAATTGGTGTGGGCACAGGCCGATCCCAAAAGAGGCTGGCACAGGCCGGGTCCAAAAGAGGCAGAACACATGGATAAAAGAACCCATTTATCCCTCTGAGATTTCGCACTCTTGGGGCGGTCCTTAACCTTGGACCCAATAGTTCGACAGGGCTCTGATCACTGTCTTTGATTTCGGCCAATAAATGGGCAGGTGCCTTGGTAGCTGGGCGGGTCATTAGCGGTCATTGACCTTGGCAGTTGGGCTCTCTGAGTAAAGGGAGTGGCACCGATCAGTCTGTGGCTGTACCGCTTTCTTGATTGGAGTCCTATTGTTCTGGGGAACGGGTCATTAAAATGCAAACGAGCAGGGGTTTCGATCAGGTTTAGCTATCTGTGTTTCAAATACACACAAGCTCTGTATCTGTCTGAGCCCTGGGTTGGCCATAATTCCCATGGTTCTTTGCAGGTGGCCATCTCAGATGGCTACATCCCGTCCTCTTGATCCTGAACGCGAAGCATGGTGGATCACACTATTGATCCCTATCCGTCCTTGGTGTGCCGGTCACCCTTGGTCAAGGCCAGGCTCTACTCTATCCTATCCTATGTTTTGGGGCATTTACCTAATATTTATTAACACATCATACATTATTTAATCTCTAATGGGTCACTATAAAACATTTAATTTATCCGTACAGTTGATTACTAGCTAACACTATCTAAGCTACTCTTGTGCTGCTGGCGAATATCAAAAAGAACTTACGTACAGTACAAAATTTTAAAAACAGCAGCATTACATTTCTACTTAATTCTGGTAACGTTTACAGAGGTACATGGTTTTAATTCTTAGCAGCAGTTAATACATTTGTTCAGTTTTGTTGAACTCCAAAGAAGGGGGCTCGGACTGTATATATCGGTGACCGGGAGGCTTTTGCTTGCCATTTACGGAGACAAAGTGTCTGAATGACACTGCAGATTATTGCAATTACTATAAGGGCCTCTACTGTGTATGAAAGGGGGTTCCATTTGGCAATGTTTTCGCACCAAGTGGGGGTTTCGGTGTCTGTCTTTGTGTGTGATGTGGTGTCCGGGCTAGGGGTGTCATGTTGTGTGGTAGTGTCCGGGCCTGGTGTGGTGTACATTAAAATAGTCCATTGCACGTCCAGCAATGATCAAAATGCATGTCAGCATTCCTTGCTTCATCCTGTATTTTCTGTTTTCCTTGTAATCCTGGGGGTGCAAGCATAGTATCTGTTATTATCTTCGGTTAATATCTCGTTTTATTTGTCTTTCTCTCCTTACTCCAATTACCCATTATGATCGTCACCATGTGTGACTCCCTCATTTAAAAAAAAAAAATAACGTTTTGAGAGACAAGAAAAACCAATTTTTAAGTGCAGAGATTCTTGCAGCTTGTGGTCGATGCGGGGAGTGGTATAACAATTTCCACGACCAGTCTTTTCTTTACTACAACCAGTGGTGGTTGAGGTTCATCTTAACCAGTCGAATTTTAGGGCGGCCAGTTTTATAACGTTTCTTCGTTCCAGGGTCCAGAGGTAGTTCATGTGTAGCAGCATATGTGGCAACCACGTGTGTCATATGTGTAAATAGCAGGTGGGGAGCGACCAAAGGGTCACGGAAGGTAAAGGAAAGAAGGGGTGACAGTGTAGAACGTGGTAAAATGCATTCTTTAAACCACAACCAAAGGGAGCGCAGAGAAGGTGAAACCAAGGCCTGCCAAAGACAATGCAGAGTGCAGTGAACCATTCCGGAGTGTATGAAGTGACGGAAACATGAGGTGCGTGTGGGCAAGGACAAGAATGGGTGGAATCCCTGGATAGGGCGGTAATCAGTGCCGTTGCTCCACTACCTGAGCTTAACTGACTGGATGCATTTGGGGTCCTCAGGTTGGTCGGGGATTAGTGCCGTGACTCCCTACTTGGGTGACCTAACGAGCGGAAAGAATTTGTAGTCAGGTGAGATCCAAAAATTGTGTCTTTAACAGCCATTGGTCAATAAATTGCGTCTATGTCTCTGTGAGAAGAGTAACTATGACTGTATCAAGAAATTGGGTGTAAGGCCGACATCAGTTAAAACCATGTATTGAGAAGGAAGATAAGGTAGAAAGAAGAAGACGGGCAGGCTCCATCAGAAATTAGGACACCTTAATTCTTAGGCGGTGTCTCTTTCTCATCATCTGGACACCTCAGGGTTCTGTACCAAACAGTGTTGTAAAAGCATTTTACCGAAACGAGTCTCAGTATCTGAATCATCATCATCTCCCGGTTGCCAGACTCGTGTCTGCCGTTCCTGTACCATGGCCGTGTGGGCCTTGGATAATCTAAATCGCCGTGTCTTACCAGTCTACAAGAGTTGTCGCGGTGCCAAAGAGGGGCTTGTTTGTCGTGAGGCATAGGGCGGTGGGAGTGGAGGGCAAGTTGCTGTCATCGGGCAGTGGGTGTGGCGGTGGCTGTGCTGGAGAAGGGCATATAGGGGGCCAAAGATATCTAAGTCGTGGTTCCGGGGGCTGGGGTGACTGGGGACAGAGAGATTAGCCAGTGGTCAGGGATAGTGATCAATTCGGGGAGGCTGTCGCTGTCGTCGGAGTCAAGTTCAAGGTGAAAGTCTGTACCTGTGGGCGGAGACAAGTTCGGGTCTGTGGGCATGGACGTGCTGGCATGGCTGGGGGAGGGTTGGCGTAGGGGTCGGACTAGGTTGTCAATTGGCGGGGCGGAATCGTCTCCTATTGCCAGAGAGATGTGGTGGGAGTGGCTACATTGGGATCTGTGGACTTTGAGTTGGTTGATGTGGAACCAACCAGTTTTGCCATTGGGGTACGTTATCTTGAACACGGAGGGGCTCACTTTGTCTGAAATGGAGTAGGGTCCTGCAAATTTGGGGGAGAGGAAAGAACTGGGGTTGTAAAGGGAAACAATTACTTGCTGACTGACTGTGTACTCTATGAGGTGGACGGTTTTGTCAAAGCAGGCTGTACTCTGCTTCCTTCTAGCGCCTAATCGGACAGCTGCAGCGAGTTGTGCCGCTTTAATGTTATCTGTAACCTGTTGGACTGCTTTTTCGTGGGTGAGGGCGGTTACTGTGGGGCTTGCCAAATCGAGACCTAATAAATATTCAATTCCCTTATGGGCCATCCAGTCGTGAGAGTGTGGGGGTGAAACCTGTGGAACTGGAATCGGAGTTCCTAATAAACATAAGGGCAAATGGGAGAACTGTGTCCCATGTGGTGTTATCCTGTTGCACCATCTTCCTGATGGTCGCTTTTAGAGTGCGATTCTCTCAACAATGCCGCTGGATTGGGGGTGATATGCTATGTGAAAGTTTTGCCTGATTCCAAAAATCATTAAAACAATTTGCATGACTTGGTTGGCCATAATTCCCATGGTCCTTTGCAGGTGGCCATCTCAGATGGCTACAGTATCGACTGAAAGGTGTTACATACAAGCTGCATATAGACCCTAATGTGCCCCAAGCCGCACATTGATGTAGGTTGATACTGATTCATGTCAGAAAGCAGATTGAGAAAGAACTTCAGTGCTTAGTTGATGTTTACATTTTTGAGAAAGTTTGGGATGAGCCTATCTCTTGGGTCTCACTCGTACACATAATCCAGAAACCTAAGAGTGAAAACCAGATTAAAATCTGGATTGATATCAGTAACCAAACCAAGCCATACCACAACAAAGACATTAGCGCCAATAACTGATGACATCACAGACAAAGTGTATGTTGCTAAACATTTCTCTATACCTGACCTCAATGTGGGCTCCCATCAAATCGAACTTTCACAAGAATCAAGGTATCTGGCAGTATCGTCCATGAATATTGGACGTTTTTGATATAAGAAACTTAACTCTGGAGTCAATTCAGCAGGTGAGATATTTCAGTGCTTGATTCAGTCTGCAGTTCATGGACTTGAAAGCCAACTGACAATCAGTGATGATATTTTCATCTATGGTGACACTGAAAGTGAACTGGAGACATGCCTACAATGTCGAGAAAATCTAACCTCATCTTGACAAAGCCAGTTCAATGAAAGCAGAATTGAATTATTTGGTCATGTGTTCATCGGTGAAGGAGTATCACCAGATCCACAGAAAGTTGAAGCCATTGCAAATACTGCGGATACTCAAACACACAGGAAGTCCAGAGTCTGCTCGGACTGTACATACTGTAGTAGCTTCACTCTTGACCTCGCTATGTTATCTGCCACCCCAACTCCCCCACTCCCCCATGCAATAGGACAAAAGAGACCACAGTTTCACTGTCTCCATGCCTTGTTGAGGTTTTGCTTATTCTATGAGTGAATGGAGATAGTCAGCAATAAGTTTGTTTTCTTAAACTACTTATTCCCGTAACAGCCTCCCCGAACAGGCACCGGAATGTGGCGACTAGGGGCTTTTCACAGTAACTTCATTTGAAGCCTACTTGTGACAATAAGCAATTTTCATTTCATTAAGAACCACTTACAAGACGTCAGGGTAAGCACATGGTTCTGTGGACACAAACCATTGTGTATATAACTCCCTTGGAGTCCCTTGGTCATCTGATTCTTGATATCATGCTTACATCATCACTAACATCATTGTATCAATAACATATCCATTAATCTGTCACTCTACAACCACCAAGTGGGAGTAGACTAAATCTGCAAACATACTATTAGATTAAAAAATAATTGTCATCAAATTACACAAATGCCTATTCTGACCCTCAGAAAACCACCCAGCTAGTCATGGATGACAGCCTGGTTGGCTATGGTGTAGTTCTCATGCAGTATGATAAGACAGGTCTTATGATAAGACTTCAATCATTGCAGTGGCAAGCAGATCTCTAATGCCCTTAGATCAACATTATTCACAAAAAGAGAAGTGTTCTCAAGCACTTGCATGGAAGCGAGTTTGAAGTACCAATCATTCACAGATCACTAGTAAGCTGTTTAACAATCAACATAGCAAGCTGCCCATTTGAGTGGGGCATTGGATACTTTAACTACAAGGGCACAAGTTTCATATCGAGTACCAGCTAGGCAAGCTCGACCCATGGATATTTTTCGCAATATCCTTTGCCGACAGTCAATCCGACTAAGTGTGATGAAAATGTTGCTGAACAACATCTTAACTACATAAGACTAAAAGCAGTGCCATAGTCATTGAAACCAGCTGACATTAAAGCAGCAACAAAACAAGATGAGGCATTGAAGCTATGGGAGATGGCTATGGAAACAGGAAACTGGAATGATGTGATCGAGAAAGGGCTACAAACAAAAATCAATTGCAAACTACAAGGTCTTCATGATGTTTGAAATTAGCTCACCTTTGCAACCTCATCTGATCTTGTGTTATGTAACAACTGTATTGTTCTTCTGCAATCATTGAAGAAATATACTGTTGGCACAGTACATGAAGGTCACCAGGAAATTGTCAAAACCAAACAACTCCTTAGGGAAAAGGTACAGTTCCCAGGAATTGACCAGATGGTAGAACATAGGATCAATTCAGTGCTTCCCATGTCAAGCAACCACAATGTCAAATCCTTATGACTCTCTCAAGATGTCTGAACTACCTCCAAGGGCCATGGATTGACGTCAATGATGATTTTGCAGATTTGTCCATGTTGTCAATGATGGCTACAGCAGATTTTAATTATTGAAGTAGTCACATCTACAACAACTAGAGGTAGCATGGTAGCATAGTGGTTAGCACAATTGTTTCACAGCTCCAGGGTCCCAGGTTCGATTCCCGGCTTGGGTCACTGTCTGTACGGAGTCTGCACGTTCTCCCCGTGTGTGCGTGGGTTTCCTCCGGGTGCTCCAGTTTCCTCCCACAGTCCAAAGATGTGTAGGTTAGGTGGACTGGCCATGATACATTGCCCTCAGTGTCCAAAATTGCCCTTAGTGTTGGGTGGGGTTACTGGGTTATGGGGATAGGGTGGGGGTGTGGGCCTGGGTAGGGTGCTCTTTCCAAGAGCCGGTGCAGACTCGATGGGCTGAATGGCCTCCTTCTGCACTGTAAATACTATGATTATTGAACTATGATTAACTATCGCAGTCACTCCAAAGCTCAACGAGATTTTTTGCTTTGTTTGGAGTGCTTCAAACAGTGAGAATTGACAATGGACCCCCCATTCAACAGAGATGAGTTGAGTATGATTGTAAACTACTGGGCTTCATTCATTGAAGATTATCCTTTACTCTTTTGGGGAAATAATTGAGCCAGGCAATGCCTCTCATTTAATAAAAATGGAAGATATGTAGTGTATTGAAAATTGCATTGTGCACTTAAGGCTATCATAAAGGGGAGGCAGTGATGTAGTGCTATAGTCACTGGAATGGCATTCAAGGACCTAGGGTAATGCTCTGGCAGATGATGAAATTTGAATTCCATGAGAAATTCTGGAATTAAAAGTCGAATGATAACCATGAAATGATCGTATGAAAGCCCATTTGATTCACTAATGTCATTTAGGGAAGAAAATCTGCCATCCTTACCTGGTCTGGCATACCTGTGACTCCAGATCCAAAAGAATGTTCAGTCTTAAGTGGCGTTGTCCAGGGGTAATTAATATGAATAATAAAAAAGAACATATATCACAAACAACAGGGAGTCTGGGAGGAGAATAAAGGAATTTATGTTTTTAACAGCCTTAGTAGCAGTTCTTGCACACTACCGCCAATCACTACCAATCATGACTCATGGCTAACATTCACAGCTTCACCTTACCCTCACACACTTAGCATTCTTGTGAGTCTCTCAGCCACATCCCACAGATTGGACACACTGGCAGTGGAAGCTCAGACTCAAATGATTCAAGCTCAACTTGCTGCCACAAACTATCATCATGGTTGTGGTTATCGGTCTTCAATGGGGAATTGGGGTTGCTTTCATTGTTACTACAATTGAATGAATCTTGGTCTTCTTTCTCTTTATCCTCTATCCTCATTGTCCTCCTCCTTAGTTGGTCATTGCACAGCTTGCGGCCAAGGCTTTGCCCTCATGATTGTGAGATTGTGCAGCATGCAGCAGATGATGGACAAATCTCGATAGACATTCTTCTGAGAATTGCAGGGATCCTCCAGTGGTAGGCAGTAGAAGTGGTGCTTAATTATTCAAATGGTCAATTACATTATGTCAGTGAGTGCAGCACAATGTATTTGATTGATGTAGATGCCATGATTGAACACCATAGAACAGGAATAGGTCATTCAGCCCCTCGACCCTGTCCCGTCCGTTTAAAGAAATCATGGCCTATCTATGGCCTCACTCCATATACCTGCCTTTGGCCCATATCGCTTAATATCTTTGCTTAACAAAAATTTATCTCCCTCAGATTTAAAATTAACAACTGATCTAGCTTCAACTGCCCTATGAATGACGAAATACTTCCTAACATCTCTCCAGAATGGTCCAGCACTAATTTTTAGACTATGCTCCTAGTTTTAGAATCTCCTCCTTGGCTCCTCCCTCCACAACCTGATCCTTGAGTTCTTGACCCATAGACCACAATCAATAAGGATAAACAACAACACCTCCTCCTGATAGTCCTTAATACCAGGGCCCTGCAAGGCTGCCTACTTAACCCCCCACAACACTCATTATACACACATGGCTCTAGGGCAGAATTCGGCTCCAACTCCAAGTTTGCTGATATCACGACCGTAGTAGGTCGAATCTCAAAAAACAATAAGTCAGAGTACAGGAGGGATATAGAGGACCCAGTGGCATGGTGCACCGACAACAATCTCTCCCTCAATGTCAGCAAAACTAAGGAGCTGGTCACCGACTTCAGGAATGCATTGTCAGCATTAGCTTGAGTGTAGAGTTTCAAAAAGGCAGCGCTAACATTGATGTTACCATCTTCCTACTCTGTATACATCCATTGGATATTTCCTTCCCATGACCGATGTCCTCACAAAAATGGCAATTGGTGTACCTAACAACAGAAGTGTGTGTGCCCCCTGCAGACATCAATTTGGAGGCAAAAGTGCACTGGGAACATTGCAAAACCACACAGTACGCATCTGAATTTTGGGGCCTAAATTCTTAGAAATGTTCCAAAATGATGCAGGTACCATAAATTATTTTTTGTTTAGAAGTG
Organism: Scyliorhinus torazame; assembly: GCF_047496885.1. NCBI lineage: Eukaryota > Metazoa > Chordata > Chondrichthyes > Carcharhiniformes > Scyliorhinidae > Scyliorhinus > Scyliorhinus torazame. Next base: position 79,974,391 of record NC_092715.1, read on the forward strand.
CAGTCATTGTTTTGGAGAGAAAATTGGCAGCCGTGTTTTTGTGCCAAGGCAACATAGCAACTGCTTTAGAGAACTTCATTTTCCTTCACACTTTGCTGGCCTTTCTCTAATTCTGACATTGTTCCAGAATCTCATTTCTAAAAAACACCCTTTTCAGCACCTCTTTCAAATAAGAAAACTTTAAAAGTCACGCCTACTTTCTTCTACTATCCATTACTGCATGATTATCATCTGTTGTGTTGGCTCCTTTACTCCACTAATTGGTGTCACATTGATTTTAATATTAATGGATGGTTCAGGTGTAGAATGAGATTGACTTTCTTAATTTCATCTAGTCTTATCATTGGATCTCCTTTACTGTACTATCAATGATATATCAGTGGTAAATCAGTGGGCAGCATGTTCTCTTGTGTCTGTGTGGGTTTACTTGGGGTGCTCCTGTTTCCTCCCACAGTCCAAAGATGTGCAGGTTAGGTGGATTGACCATGCTAAATTGCCCCTTAGTGTTCAAAGGTTAGATGGGTTATGGGGTAACAGGGATAGGGCGGGGGCATGGGCCTAGGTAGGGTGCTCTTTAGGAGGGTCAGTGCAGACCCGATGGACCGAATGGAGAGCGTCAATGGAAATCGACCAGCACAGCCCATAAGATGGCTTCCTTTGCCTCAGCCTGTTTACCAAGGATCTAACGTCCAGATGTTTGGAGCACCAACCCTTAATTGCCTTATTGTGAATTGTAGAAGCTGAGCTTCACCTATTTAACAACCTTGTCAGCACTTCTTTTGTTGATAATTTCAGCCTTAGGTTGATGCAGAAATAAAAGTCTTTCTGTACTTTAGGGATTCTATGTTATAATTTTGTGTATATGAATGAATCGCTCTTGCTTCAGCTTTCTGAATTGGGGTCTGCTGTATGTTCTCCAACATTGATGGCATAATCTTCAGCCATCTTTCATATAAGAAAGATGCTCCCACACTGTAAATTTCCGTTCCAAAGGCATTCACACTGCTGGATCTTTCTCCACCTTTACTTGCGTCATTGATCATACATTTGGATAACTTCCAACTTCAGCTTTGAGTCAAACAACTCTCCTTGTCAAGTGTTTGGGGATATTATGAAATGTTAAAGGGGGCATAACCCCAAATATTGTTATTATGAAGAACTGATACTCAGATGTGTGAAATAGTTATCGCTGAAATGAAGGAACTTGCACAAATTCAATGAATAAAATAGTTGGTTGTGACCTTACATTTTTCTACCTTTTTCTAATTCTGACATTGTTCCAGAATCTCATTTCTAAAAAGCATTCAAGAAAGTGTAATCTTTTAACATTAAAAATATTGCTCAATACTGCTTAATACTTAATACTGCTTAATTTTTGAGATGTGAATTATCTATCTTACCCGATGGTATAACAGGTCCAGATAAATAATATGTACGTTGTGAGAGGGATCTTTAGCTTTCTTTGCTCTTCATCTTTAAAATGCAATGCAGCAGGAAATGAATCAAATCAAATAACTAAAATCAGACAAAAACTAAAGCTCATGTACAGCTCTAAGGATTAAAGTAGTTCTGTGTTTCATGTTCAGCAGCTTCTTGAGACCAGACAGTATAACCTTGAATCAGAATCACATGACTATTTCGCTTAGTGGAAGCATATGTTCTTCACAGCATGTACAGCTGGAGAGGACTTCAAGATGCAAAAGAAAAAAATTAGAAAGAGAGAGACAATGAACAGATGCTAAATGTTGTCTTTCTATTTATGTCTTGAAAAGTGCTGGAGAGCATCAATGGAAATCGACCAGCTCAGCCCATTAGATGGCTTCCTTAGCCTCAGCCTGTTTCCCACAGGATCTAACGTCCAGATGTTTGGAGCACCAACCCTTAATTGCCTTATTGTGAATTGGAGAAGCTGAGCTTCATCTATTTAACAGCCTTGTCAGCACTTCTTTTGCCAATAATTTTAGCTTTAGGTTGATGCAGAAATAAAAGCCTATTTTCAAATGTTAGTTGGGGGGTGGTTGTTAACTAACTGTGAAGTATAGCTCTTGGCCAATTTAAAAGTCATTATTAGAAATACAAAAGTGACTAATTAGAATTGCGTTGCTTCACACTTCTTATGCTTTGCTTTTCTAAACTACCTTGGATATCATTGTTGTGTTATGTAATTTGGAATAACACAAGCTGCCACTTGATGCAGTTTTGAGTTAAAGATACTCCAGACTTTGAAGTGAGTTCAATGTGTTTTATTGAACTATGAGCACAGTTCTCAATGAGTTTGACTCTCTGCTAATCTAAATGTAGTAACTCAGTCTGTAGATGTTGGTCTGTGGAAAGAGGTGGGGTGTGAGTGCCTCATCCTTTTTATAGTGAAATACCGCCCTGTGTTTCCTGACTGCTCATTGGTCGTGTCCTATTCTATGTGTTCATTAGCTGCATGTTTGCTTATCATGACATCTCCCCTTTTTAAAAATGTTTTGTTGGCGCATGTGAATGTATTTACATGTGAATGAGTCTGTCTGATGTGACTGACGGAGGACAACAGAACAGAGCAAACAAAATAAATGTTCACAAGTCCAGTCTCTGAGGCTTGCGTCTGATCCTGGTCGACCGCCGGAGAGATGGCGGACGGGACGACGGTGCCTTGACAGGCGGAATGGAAGCCTGACTAGTGGTCTCGTGGTGCGAGGTATCAGGAGGTGGCAATTCAACATGGAAATGGAGGAGAAAGTGGTTGCGGGCAGGCAACTTTGCGCAGTGCCTGTCGATTGCTTTGCACGATGGAGCCATCAGCCACCCGTACAACATAAGAGCGGGGCGCGGCCTGTCGAACAACGACAGCCGGGGCAGACCACCCACCATCCGGTATCTTGATCCTAACAGTGTCTGCCGGGGATAGCACGGCCAAATCGGTGGCATGGGCACCATAGCCCTGCTTTTGACGGTCTTTGAGCTGCTGCATCTTCTGCAGCACCGGGAGGTGATCCAGGTTGGGCAGGTGTACGGCTGGAAGCGTCGTCCGCAGGTCCCTGTTCATCAGGAGTTGAACAGGCGACATGCCAGCGGACAATGGAGTCGCTCTGTACGCGAGCAGTGCAAGGTGTATGTCGGAAGCCAAGTCCGCGGCCTTGCAGATGAGCTGTTTCACAATGTGCACCCCTTTCTCGACTTTTGGACTGAGGATAGTGCGGACTGGAGGTGACATGCTGGAAATTGTATGACCTGGCACAACGTGGACCAATCTCGACTGTTTAAGCACGGGCCACTGTCGCTCATGACGGTGATTGGGATGCCATGCCTTGAGAACGTCTCCTTACAGGCTTTGATGACGGTCCGAGAGGTGAGGTCCGGGAGCTTCAGCACCTCAGGGTAATTTGAGAAATAGTCGATGATCAATACGTAGTCGTGACCATTCGCATGAAAGAGGTCGATGCCAACCTTGGACCACGGCAAGGTCACTATGTCATGCTGTTGGAGCGTCTCCTTGCTCTGCGCTGGCTGGAAACGCTGACAGGTAGCAAAGTTCAGGACCATGTTCGTGATGTCCTGGCTGATGCCGGGCCAGTAGACAGCTTGCCGGGCTCTGCGTCTGCACTTCTCAACGCCCAGGTGTCCCTCATGAATTTGGCTCAGCACCAAGCTCTGGAGACTGAGCAGAATGACAATTCTGTCCAGCTTGAGGAGAATACCATCAATCACCATCAGGTCATCCTTCACATTGTAAAATTGTGGGCACTGCCCTTTCTGCCAGCCATTGGTGAGGTTGTGGATGACGCGCTGCAAGAGGGGGTCTTTGGCTATCTCATCACGGATCAGAACTACCTTCTCATCTGTCGCCGGGAGAGTGTTAGCACACAATTGCACCTGCGATTCGATGTGCTGGATGATCTCCAGCAGCTCACTGGGTGAGGTGACGGAGCGGGACAATGTATCAGCGATGATGAGCTCCTTGCCAGGTGTGTACACCAAGTTAAAGTCATACCTCCTAATTTTAAGCAGGATTCTCTACAACCGAGGCATCATGTCATTCAGGTCCTTGTGGATGATGTGGACCAGAGGCCTATGATCCGTCTCAACAGTGAATGTCGGCAGGCCGTAGACATAATCATGAAATTTGAGGATACCGGTGAGAAGACCCAAGCACTCCTTCTCAATCTGTGCATATCTGGTTTCAGTGGGCGTCATCGCTCTTGATACGTAGGCTACTGGTGCCCAGGATGATGTATCATCTCGTTGAAGCAACACCGCACCGATGCCATCCTGGCTCGCACCTGTGGATATCTTTGTCTTCTGGTCCGGGTCGAAGAATGTCAGTTCTGGTGCAGTGGTGAGCTTGGCTTTCAGCTCCAGCCACTCTGTCTGGTGTGCACTCAAAGGCAGTTGACTTTTTCACCAGGTTGCGTAGGCCCGTGGTGTGTGTGGCCATGTTTGGAATGAATTTGCCCAGAAAATTGACCATACCCAAGAAGCGCAGCACCGCCTTTTTATCCTCAGGGACCTTCATTGCCTCAATGGTCTTGATTTTATCTGTGTCTGGGCGCATATCATGCTGTGAGATCTGGTCGCCTCGGAACTTGAGCGTCGATGTGCCAAAACAACATTTGGACCTGTTTAACTTTAAGCCGTTGGCATGTACATGGCGGAATACCTTCTGGAATACGTTCTTCAGGGGTCGTGAACCATATGATGATGTCGTTTAAGTACACACAAACCCCTTCAATGCCTTCCATCATCTGCTCCATGATGCAATGGAATATCTCTGATGCCGAGATGATGCCAAATGGCATGCGATTGTAGCAGTATGTGTCAAAAGGTGTGTTGAAGGTGCAGAGCCTTCGACTGGACTCTTCCAGCTGGATTTGCCAAAATCCCTGTGATGCATCCAATTTGGTGATGAAGCGTGCGTGTGCCATCTCACTCGTGAGTTCCTCCCGCTTCGGAATGGGGTGGTACTCCCGCATGATATTCTTATTGAGATCCTTGGGATCAATGCAGATGCGCAGGTCCGCCGAAGGCTTCTTTACGCATGCCATCGAGCTGACCCAGTCAGCCCGGAATCCACAGCTAGGATGGATTGGACTTGCGATGTGTCTGGTGTGGCATATTCACACGTTGTAATAATGCCCACACAGTAGGCGTTGTCCAGGCATTCACCATCTGGATCCGTTGCACTGCCGGGTTCAGAATCCTGAAGGCGTTGTTGCACAATCCAGATGCGCCGTCATTGGAATTGGGAGCGCTGGCTCCTGACTGGTGGTGCAGATCTGCACAGGGCTGCACAGTAGCCTGGCTTCCCGCAGTTTAAACAGCGTCTGCCTCTTGCAGGCAGTGTTTCTTTAAATGGGCAGTTGCACAGTTTGAACACGTCATGACGTCGGCGTCCTGACGCTCCGTGCATCCTTACACATACGCAGTGAGGTTCTCAGACATCTGCACCTGCGTAGTGTGGGTTTCAGCCGCTTCGTTATCCCGCTCGCATCGCGCATGCGTTGGGCCCTGGGAAGAGCGCGCAAAATGGCCGCTTTTGTCAATGTTGAGGCGCTGCATCTGGGAGATGGCCTGCACACTCTCTGCCTCGTGGGAGGCTAGTCTATCATTTTCTGCCGTTTTGTACTGGAAATAGCGATTTTTAGCGTGCCCATGCACTGTGCATGTTTCAATCGCGACTGCAGGGTCATATGCTTGATCTTCAGTAACTGCTCTCTCAGAGGATCAGAGTGAACTCCAAAAACGATTTGATCTCTGATCATGGAGTCAGTGATATCACCGAAGATACAGGATTGCCCTAGCAGTCTAAGGTTAGTTAAATATGAGGTGAAGGATTCGTCTTTACCTTGCAATCGTTGCTTGAATATGTAGCGCTCGAAGATTTCGTTGGTGTCCACCTCACAGTGGCTGTCAAACTTGTCCAGGATGGTCTGAAACTTTGTCTTGTCCTGGTCCTTGTCCTGGTCTTCCGAGCTATCTTCCGTGCATCAGACGCACCATTGAGGTCTGATGCTTCGACATAAAGCTAAAATTTCTGCTTGAATGTCCGCCAGTTGGCACTGAGATTGCCGGAGGTCCTGAGCTGTTGAGGAGCCTGAATCTTTCCCATTGTGCCGGTATACATTCGCTGGTCGTCACGGATCTTGCTGAGTTGAACTAACTAGATTGAACAGACTCCTGGTATCATGCTGTGTTATGTAATTTGGAATGACACAAGCTGCCACTTGGTGCAGTTTTGAGTTAAAGATGCTCCAGACTTTGAAGTGAGTTCAATGTGTTTTATTGAACTATTAGCACAGTTCTCAATGAGTTTGACTCCCTGCTAATCTAAATGTAGTAACTCAGTCTAACTCAACCAGCCTTGCTCTAAACCACGTGCTGTGGTGTGATGCTGAGGATACACCCTGTCTCACTCTGTAGATGTTGGTCTGTGGAAAGAGGCGGGGTGTGAGTGCCTCATCCCTTTTATAGTGAGATACCACCCCTGAGTGTCCTGACTGCTCATTGGTCGTGTCCTATTCTATGTGTTCATTAGCTGCATGTTTGCATATCATGACAGTCATAATGGCAATTCACAGGATATGCAATCGGAGAAGGATTTTCAAGGAACTGCTGAAATACTGCAGGGAAAGAGGCAAATAAGAGACCAATGTGATAAGCAGAAACAAAATCAGATGTTCTTTTTTAAAACATTTTTTTAAAGGTTTCCCAGTTGAATTTCCAAATCACTTTTGTACTGACTAATATTTATTATTGGACTCAGAAAGTATGATCTTAATTGTTTGTGTCATGTGGCCTGCTAAGCTATATTTATAATAAATCTTATAACTTTACACCATTCAGTTTCCTCATTTGTGTAGTTTGCTTCATTTCTCATTCATGACTGCATGTGGAAAACTATCACTGAACTGGATGGAATGTGAGGAAGAAAATGTGCAATATGTGCAAGTAACCATCTGAACATAATCTGTTAACAGTTACTATTTCTCACAATCTTTTGATTGTTAGTTAAACATACGTCATGGATGTGAAATGTGTTGGTGATTGATATAACTCTGGTTGAAAATGATCTGACATCATTGGCCAATTCGGGCATCTGGAAGCAACAAGATACAATTCTTTTCCTTGCTTGCTGTGGGTGAATTTGATCTTGGCTTTGTGTTTTGAAATGATTTTTCAACAGACAATTGAACACAACTTAGAAAGTTGATTGTGGAGTTTAATGTGATGGGAGAAAAACAAGCATTTAAAACTAGGTTTGTCTCTAGCATCATAAAATATGGCAATGGGGGTGGGGTATGGAAGGTGCTGTGAGGGGAATAGGGACGGAGACAGGTGGGGATGGTGGAGTTTTTATTTTTTTCAGTTTATGTGCACAGAGACCTGTGCATTTCTTATCACTTTGCTCCCTCTGGTAAAGATTGCGCAGTCAGGAAACTGAAATAGAAGTTTGTCACAAAGAACCTGTAAAATCTAATGAGTTCTTACTGCACAGGAGATTTGGTTGTTGCCCGATTGGGTGAGGCATGCACACCTTATTTTGGGGCATGAATTATTGGTGTTGGAAAATAAAGGAAATTTTAAAAGTCACTGCTGCCCATATATAGGCAACGATGTTACCAATGTGCAAGTCTCATAACCATTGCCTTGAATGTTATGTTAACACTTACAATGAGGACTTCCGGTGGCGGCTGATTGGTTGCATGCAAGGTGGCTCCTGTTTGGAGTCTATGGTTTCGGCTCTTTCTGCCCGGTTAACGGGAACTTTGCTTGTGAAAGTGCAGGATAAGTGGAGGGAGTTAGTTTCTCCTCCAGACTAGTAGAATCAGACCGTGCGGCAGAATCTATTAAATATAGGGCTGCAGGAAGGGGTGGAGGGAACGGGTGCCATGGGCTCTGTGTCAAGAATGTTCGCAAAGGAGGGGGTCTTCCATAAGGCCCGGGAGGTGGATTGTGCCCACCGGTCATTACGACAAAGGCAGAGAGTTGGGATGCACAAATGTCCGAATGCACAAATTTCAGGAGAAGGAGAGTATTCTGAGGTGGGTGAAGCCGCGCAAAACTGTAGTTGGGAAAGGAATCTATTCTGGATTTACCAGGACATTGGGGCAGACCTGGCCAAATGGCAGGTGGGTTTTAACAAGGCCAAGGCGGCGCACTTTTGGAGTAACGTCTGGTTTGGGGTGTTGTACCCAGACAAACTCTGGATGACTTTTGAGGGCAAAGGACATTATTTTCATGACGCCGGAGGAGGCGACTGATTTTGTCAAGGAACATGGGTTGGGAAGGGCTAATGGTGGAAACTTTTTTGTTTTCTGTTTGATATGTATATACAAGTTTTATGTTGTTTGTTGTGCATGTTGGTCTTGCTTTTGTTTTGGTTGATGAGGGGATGGTTCTGCGTTTTGTGCTTCTTTCTCCTTGTGAGTGAGGGGGAGGGGAGGTTCTGGTAGGGGGGCTTGGGTAGGGGCTTTTCGAAGGACAAGGGTAGGAGAAACAGAATGGGGGGAGAGGTGCTTTGGCCAGTTTGGGTGGGGTCCTTTGTGTAGATCTCCAGGTGGGAGTTGCCGTGCTAACAGTAGACGCTAGTAAACAGAAGCAGTGTGGGGAGTGATGTGTTGGGTGCTCTGGATCCATGGAACACATTGTGGTGGTATGTATTAGGAGTAATATGGTACATGTGAAGCCGAGAGGCTATTGGCTGACAGGTCCCGGGTCCTGGTTGGATCTGCCGACTTCTGGCTCCGCCCTGAAGGCGGAGTATAAGAGCTCGAGTTCTCCCCGCAGCCTCATTCTGTTACTGAGCTGCTGGGGAACAAGTCTCGCTTAATAAAGCCTAGATAGACTTAATCGCTTCTCGTCTCGCGTAAGTCATTGTGCGCTACAATTTATTAAGCAAGCTTAAAAGACTATGGAGCTCCGGATCGCCCCGGAGTGCCTGCGGATCAGCCCCCATGCAGCAAACTGGGCGGCCGTGTTCAAACACTGGCTAGCATGCTTCGAAGGCTACCTTCGAACGGCCCCCGGCCGGATCACATAAGAGCAGAAAATGCAGGTCCTGCATTCGAGGGTAAGCCCGGAGATTTACTCGCTTATAGAAGACGCGGAGGATTTCCTGACGGCGCTCGCGTTGCTGAAGGGCCTCTACATTCTGCCCGTAAACCAGGTCTACGCACGCCACCAACTCGCGACGAGACGGCAAATTCCCGGAGAATCGTTCGACAAATTCTACGGCACGCTGCTGATTTTGGGATGAAACTGCAACTGCCCGCCGGTGAACGCGATCGAGCACACAGACCTGCTAATTTGAGATGCATTCGTGGCAGGTATGAACTCTCCCCAAATTCGTCAGAGACTTTTAGAAAGAGAGTCGCTAGGACTCTCAGTGGCACGGCCCTTGCGGCCTCCCTTGATGTGGCCTCCCAAAACGCCCGCGCCTATGGCCACGACCACGCGGCAGCCCCTTGGGCTCCGTGGACCCCTGTTGTGACCAACTTCCCGGCACCCCCAACCCCCCCCCACAAGCTTGCGCGGTTAGAGCACCAGACAATCCCGGGGAGACCCGCTGCTACTTTTGCGGGCAGGCGAAACACCCCCGGCAGCGCTGCCCGGCCCGCGCAGCTACTTGTAAAAGCTGCGGCAAAAAGGGCCATTACGCGGCAGTGTGCCGGTCCCGGGGGGTCGCCGCAATCCCTGGAGAAGAATGAGGACAACACATTCCAAACACCTCCCAGCCCCCCCAGCGTCCCATGTGCGACCCGTGGGCGCCGCCATTTTGGGTCCCGGACACTACGAGAGGAGGATGGGCGCCGCCATCTTGTGACCCCCCAGCCACGTGCGATTCATGGGGGCGGCCATTTTGTCCACCCCCGACCGCGTGCGATTCATGGACACCGCTATCTTGGTTGACAACAAAGGACTCCAGCATAGACGGCTCCACGGGGTCCGAAGAAAACGCCGCGACACTACTGCCACGACTGGCTTCGATGACACTGGATCAATCGCTTCTCATCTCGCGTAAGTCATTGTGCGCTACACACATACAGGCCATCAACACTTAAAATAGTGCAACACTATTTTATTAAGTTAGAAACTGTTGAACATACTTTCACTGTTGGTTAACACGATGTTAGATTAAACTAAAGACCTATGCCTGTCCTAACCAGTCTATGCACTCAGCACATGGTGAGGACCTGTGCTGTAAGCTGTAAGCTCTCTCCTTCTAGGAGGCTGCATCACGAATCCCCAGGAACTCTGATGCCCCCTGTCTTTATAGTGAGGATGCTCTAACTGGTGATTGGCTGCAGTGTTGCGTGTGTTGATTGGTCCCGTTGTGTGTCCATCAGTGTGTGTGTCTGCACTATGATATACTGGTGTATATTGTGACAGGGAGGGGGTTGTAATGGGTAGCCAGGGGGGGGGGGAGCAGTTAGAAACATATAAAAATAGAAATTAGAAGCAGGATGAGGCCATTCAGCCCGTCGAGCCTGCTCCGCCATTCATTATGATCATGGCTGATCATCAAGTTCAAACCCTGATCCTGCCTTCCCCCCATATCCCTTGATCCCTTTAGCCCCCAGAGTTATATCTAATTCCTTCTTGAAATTACACAACGTTTTGGCCTCAGCTACTTTCTGTGGAAGCAAACTCCACAAATTCATCACTCTCTGGGTGAAGAGACATCTCCTCATCTCAGTCCTCAAAGGTTTAGCCCTTATTCTCAAACTCTGATCCTTAGTTTTGGACTCCCCCGCCATCGGGAACATTCTTTCTGAAACTACCCTGTCTAATCCTGTAGGGATTTTGTAAATTTCTATGAGATCCCCTCTCACTCTTCTAAAGTTCAATGAATATAATCCTAACCAATTTAGTCCCTCCCCATATGACAGACCCACCATCCCATAAATCAGCCTAGTAAACCTTTGCTGCACTCCCTCCATAGCAGGATCCTTCCTCCTTCCAAAACTGCACACAATACTCCAGATGTGGCCTCACTCATGCACTATACAATTGCAATAAAACGTCTCTATTCCAATACTCAAATCTTCTTGCTATGAAGGCCAACATACCATTTACTTCTTTACTATCTGCTGTACCTGTGCGCTTACTTTCAGTGACTGATGCATGAGGACACCAAGGTCTCGCTGAGTATCCATCTCTCTCAATTTACACCCATTCAAATAATAATCTGCCTTCTTATTTTTGCTACCAAAGCAGATAATCTCACATTTATCCACATCATACTTCATCTGCCATGCATGTGGACACTCAATCAGCCTGCCCAAATCCCGCTGAAGCATCTCTGCATTCTCCTCGCAGCTCATCCTCCCACCCAACTTTGTATCATTTGCAAATCTTGAGATCATACATTTAGTCTCCTCGTCCAAATCATTAATATGTATGGTGAACAGTTGGGGTCCTCGCACAGATCCCTGCGGTACCCCACTAGTCACTGCCTGCCAATCAGAAAAAGCCCCATATATTCCAACTTTTTGCTTCTTGGCTGCTGACCAGTTTTTTATTCATTTCAAGACACTACCCGCAATCCCATGCGCTTTAACTTTACATATTAATCTGCTATGTGAGACCTTGTCGCAAGCCTTCTGAAAGTCTAAATAAACCACATCCGGTTCTCCCGGGTCAACTCTACGAATTGCATCTTCAAAGAATTCTAGTAGATTTGTTTATGATTTTGTTCTTGTAAATCCATGCTGACTTAGTCTGATTACACCACTGCTTCCAAATGCTGTGCTATGAAATCCTTGATCATGGACTACAGCAACTTTCCTACTACTGACATTAGGCTCACTAGTCTAAAGTTTCCTGTTTTCCTTCTACCTCCCTTTTTGTATAGTGGGGTTACATTTGCTACCCTCCAACTGTAGGAACCATTCCAGAGTCCAAAGAATTTTGGAACATGATCACCAACGGATTTACTATTTCTAGGGCCACTTCCTTAAGTGCATTGTGATGCAGATTATCGGGCCCTGGAGATTTGTCCGCCTTCAATCCCATTATTTTCCCAAAACCATTTATTTCCTTCAGCTCCTCATTAAAACTTGTGCTTCTCAGAACTTCCAATACATTCTTCAAGTCTCCCTTTGTGAAGATAGAAGCAAAGATTAAATTTAGTTCCTCAGCCATTTCTTTGTTCCCTGTTATGAATTCCCCCATTTCTGTCTGTAAGGGACCTACATTAGTTTTTATTAATCTTTTTTTCTTTACATACCTATAGAAACTTTTACAGTCAGTTTTTATGTTCCCCACTAATTTACTTTCAAATTGCATTTTCCCCTTCTTAATCAATCCTATTGTCTGCCTTTGCTGAATTTTAAACTGTTCCCAATCCTCAGGTCGATTTCTTTTTCTTGCTAATTTGTATGCCTCTTCTTTGAATTTAATACTATCTCTAATTTCCCTTGTAAGTCATGGTTCGGCCACAGTTCTCTTTCTACTCATGCGCTCAATATGAATAAGCAACTTTTGGAGTTCCTTGAATGCCTGCCATTGCTTGTTCGCTGTCCTTCCTTTCAGTAATGTTTCCCAGCCTGTCCTACCCAGCTCATGCCTCATACCATAATAGTTACCTTTACTGAGGTTCAGGACCTTGGTCTCAGAATCAACTACTTCATGATTCACCTTGATAAAGAATTTTACCATATTATGGTCACTCATTCCGAAGGATTCTCTCAGAACTAGATTGCCAACTAATCCTTTCTCATTGCACAACACCTAGTCCATGATGGTCTGTTCCCTTGTTGGTTCCTCAACATACTGGTTCAGAAAACCATCCCATATATGCTCTAGAAATTCCTCCTATATTGTACTATAATCTATATGCAGATTAAAGTCACCCATAATCACAGATGCTTCTTTGTAACATGCATCCCTGTCTAATGCTATTCCCAACATTACCACTGCTGTTTGGTGGTCTGTATACCACCCCAATGAATGTTTTTTGCCCCTTGATGTTTCTTATATGCGCCCAGACAGATTCCAACATCTGTACTAATATTGGGCGAATTTCTCCGGTATCGGCGCAATGTCCGCCAACCGGCGCCAAAAACGGTGCAAATCAGTCGGGCATCGCGCCGCCCCAAAGGTGCGGAATCCTCCGCATCTTGAGGGGCCGAGCACTAACCTTGAGGGGCTAGGCCCACGCATGACTGATTTCCGCCCCGCCAGCTGGCGGAAGTGCCCCGCCAGCTGGCGTGGAAATGACATTGCCGGGCGGCGCATGCGCGGGAGCATTAGCGGCCGCTCACAGCACCCCCGTGCGTGCGCTGTGGAGGGAGTCTCTTAAGCCTTCGCCATGGTGGAGACCGTGGCGAAGGCGGAAGGAAAAGAGTGCCCCCACGGCACAGGCCCGCCCGCGGATCGGTGGGCCCCGATCGCGGGCCAGGCCACCGTGGGGGCACCTCCCGGGGCCAGATCGCCCGGCGCCCCCCCCAGGACCCCGGAGCCTGCCCGCACTGCCCTGTCCCGCCGGTAAGTTAGTTGGTTTAATCCACGCCGGCGGGACAGGCATCCTAGCAGTGGGACTTCGGCCCATCCGGGCCGGAGAATTGCGGGAGGGGGGGGGGCCGCCAACCGGCGCTGCACGATTCCCGCCCCCTGCTGAATCTCCGGTGCCGGAGAATTCGGCAACCAGCGAGGGTGGGATTCACGCCAGCCCCCGGCGATTCTCTGACCCGGCGGGAGGTCGGAGAATCTCGCCCATTGTCCCTCAATATTGTATCAAAATCTTCTTTAATCAACAATATCTTCTTTAATCAACAATATCTTCTTTAATCAACAACCACCTATTCCTTTCTGTATGCCCTTCCTGAAAACTGAATAGCCCTCGATGTTTAGTTCCCATCCTTGGTCAACTTGAAGCCATGTCTCCGTAATCCCAACTATATCATATCCCTTTACATCTATCTGTGCAACTAATTCGTCAATTTTAGTTCGAATCCTTCGCACATTCAGGTACAAAACCTTAATGCAAGTCCTTTTAACATACCCTACCCCTTTCCCCAGAACCGGTCCCAATGCCCCAGGAATCTGAAACCCTCGCCCTCACATCATCTCTTCCACCACATATTCATCTGATACATCCTGCTATTTCTATTCTGACTAGCACGTGGCACTGATAGTAATCCTGAGATCACTACCTTTGGGGTCCGACTTCTCAACATTCTTCCTCACTCACTATATTCTGCTTTTAGGACCTCATCCCTTTTTTCAACTGTGTCGTTGGTACCGATATATACCACGACTACTGGCTGTTTTTAATAATAATCTTTCTTATTGTCACAAGTAGGCTTATATTAACACTGTAATGAAGTTACTGTGAAAATCCCCTGGTTTCCACACTCCGGCGCCTGTTTGGGTTCGCTGAGGGAGAATTCAGAATGTCCAATTCACCTAATAGCACGTCTTTCGGGACTTGTGGGAGGAATCCGGAGCACCCGGAAGAAACCCACGCAGACACGGGGAGAAAGTTCAGACTCCGCACAGACAGTGACCCAAGCGGGAATCGAACCTGGGACACTGCCGCTGTGAATCAACAATGCTAACCACTGTGCTAGCATGCCGCCCTTCATGCCCCTCCTCCAGAATGTCCTGCAACCACTCCAAGACATCCTTGACCCTAGCACCAGGGAAGCAACATACCATCCTGGAGTCTCATTTGCGGCCACAGAAATACCTATCTGTTCCCCTTACAATCGAATACCCTGTAACCCTGAGTGCATTTTGAAGCTCTTTACTTAAATAGAGCTGAGACTGTCTGAGATGACTCACACACCAGTTAAACTTCAAATTATGTAATCAACATCTTTTCCCTGCTCATCAGGCTTCAGGAGATAAACAGCTATTTGGGGCAGCTCCTTATTCACCCATTTTAGCCTTTAAACTGGATAACTAAACTTATAGAAAATGAAACTTACAGAAAATGGAAATGAAAATGAATAGACTTACCAATTCAATCCCCACTCTGCTTCAAACTCCCAAGTTTAAAGTTTAAAGCTCAGTCTGCCTGTGGCCTCACTCCGGATGTGCCCTCTCTCCCACCTCTCGTGTGCAAAGCTCACTGTGAGTGCGCAAAGTAATTAGGTAGTAGGGGAGTAGGGGGAGGGGTTGGGGGAAAGGGGAGGTTAGGGGGAGATGGGAAGATGGATTGGGGGCTGGGCGGGGGGTTGAGGTGAGGGGTTGTGCTGGTGATGCAGGAGATTCTTTTGGCTGGGTTCAGGCGAGGTTGGAGGTGTCGGAGAGGATCGCTTGGGCATTGGGGCGACGGCATGGTGGAAGTCAAGGTGCTTCCTTCGTTTGTACCCTCAAGAGGTCCTGAGAAATCTTCACGGTTTTGGCCATTTTGAGCAACATAGAAGGAGTTATTATCCTGCAATTCCTCAATAATCCTGGACATTATTCCATTGAGATTATGTTGTTGATTATTTGTTGTTGTCTTTTCTCTTTCAAGGGTGTATGAGGTTTGCGCACGAGGGTGAGCCACCTGTTATCCTTTTCTAGCAAAAGCCATATTGAGTCAATTATGTGAAATGTGATCTATGCAGTTTTTATTTTATTTTATTTTTATTCATTTAGGGATGTGGGCGTTGCTAGTTAGGCCAGCATTTATTGCCCACCCCTAGTTGCCCTTTATAAGGTGGTGGTGAGTTGCCTTCTTGAACAGCTGCGGTCCTTGGGGTGGAGGTACACCCACTGAGCTGTTAGGGAGGGAGTTCCAGGATTTTGCCCCAACGACAGTGAAGGAGCGGCGCTATATCCCCATGTCATGGTGGTGAGTGACTTAGAGGGGAACGTCTAGGTGGTGGGGTTCCCAAGTATCTGCTGCTCTTGTCCTCTAGATGATAGTGGCCGTGGGTTTGGAAAGTGTTGTCTAAGGAACCTTGGTGAGTTACTGCAGTGCATCTTGTAGATGGTACACACTGTTCGTCGGTGGTGGAGGGTTTGAATGTTTGTGGTAGGGGGAGCAATAAAGCAGGCTGCCTTGTCCTGGCTGGTGTTGAGCTTCTTGAGTGTTGTTGGAGCTGCACTCATCAAGGCAAGTGGAGAGTATTTCATTACACTCCTGACTTGTACTTGTAGATGGTGGACAGGTTTGGGGGGTCAGGAGGTGAGTTACTCGTGATAGGATTCCTAGTCTTTGATCTGCTCTGGTAGCCACATTAATACTGTGGCTAGTCCAGTTCAGTTTCTGATCAACGGTAACCCCCAGGATGTTGATTTTGATTTGATTTGACTGATTTGATTTGATTCATTGTCACATTTACCGTAGTACAGTGAAAAGTATTTTTCTGCGGCCGGGGGAACTTACACAGCATGTACATAGTAGACAAAAATAATAATCAACAGAGAACATTGACAAATAGTACATCAACAAAAAGTGATTGCTTACAGTGCGAAACAAGGGGCCAAACAGAGCAAATACATGAGCAAGAACAGCATTAGAGCGTCGTGAATAGCGTTCTTACAGGGAACAGATCAGTCCGAGGGGGGAGTCGTTGAGGAGTCTAGTAACTGTGGGGAAGAAGCTGTTCCTATGTCTGGATGTGTGAGTCTTCAGACTTCTGTACCTTCTGCCTGATGGAAGAGTCTGGAAGAAGGCAATGCCTGGCTGGGAGGGGTCTCTGATAATGCTGTCTGCCTTCCTGAGGCAGTGGGAGGTGTATACAGAATTAATGTGGGGGTGGCAATCTTGTGTGATGCGTTGGGCTGAGTTCACCACACTCTGCAGTTTCTTGCGATCTTGGACCGAGCAATTGCCATACCAGGCTATGATGCAGCTGGATAGGATGCTCTCTATCGCACATCTGTGGAAGTTTGTGAGTGTCGATGCAGACATACCAAATTTATTTAGCTTCCGTAGGAAGTAGAGATGCTGTTGGGCTTTCTTGACTGTTGCATCAACATGAGTGGACCAGGACAGACTTGGTGATGGTGATCCCTAGGAACTTAAAGCTATCGACCATCACCACTTTGGAGCCATTGATGCAGACGGGAGTGTATGACGTGCTACACTTCCTGAAGTCGATGATCAGTTCCTTGGTCTTTCCAACAGTTAGAGAGAGGTTGTTTTCGGTATACCATGGAACCAAGTGATTTATCTCCCTCCTGTAGTCTGATTCGTTGTTGTTCGAGATACGACCCACCACAGTCATATCATCCACAAACTTATAGATTGAGTTGGAGTTAAATCTTGCCACAGTCATGTGTGTACAGGGAGTACAGTAGAGGACTGAGCACACATCCTTTTGGGGCCCCGGTGTTGAGGACTATTGTGGAGGAGGTGTTGTTACCTATCCTGACAGATTGTGGTCTGTTGGTGGGAAGTCAAGGATCCAGCTGCACAGGGAGGGGTCAAGTCCAAGGTTGCAGAGTTTGGTTATTAGTCTTGTTGGGATAATGGTAGTGAAGGTGGAGCTGTAGTGTATGAACAGCAGTCTTACATAGGTGTCCTTGTTGTTGAGGTGTTCGAGTGTTGATTGTAGAGCCACGGAGATAGCATCTGCTGAGGACCTGAGGTAGATGAACTGCAGTGGATCGAGACCGTCTGGGAGGCTGGCAGTCATCCGTCTCATGACTAGCTGCTCAAAGCATTTTATGATAACAGAGGTCAGGGCCACCGGTTGGTCGTCGTTGAGGCAGGCTAACTTATTCTTCTTTGGTACTGGTATTATGTGGTCTTCTTGAAGGAGGTTGTGTGGGATTCAGCGATGGTAATGCCATTGAATGTCAAGGAGTGGTGGTTCGATCCTCCCTTTTGGAGATGGTCATTGCCTGGCACTTGTGTGGTGGGAATGTAACTTGCCACTTGTCAGCCCAAGCCTGGATATTGTCCAGGTCTTGCTGCATTTGGACATGGACTGCTTAACTGAGGAGTTGAGAATGGTGCTGAACATTGTGCAGTCATCCACAAACATCCCCACTTTTGACCTTATGATGTTAGGGAGGTCATTGATAAAGCAACTGAAGGTGGTTGGGCCTAGGACACTACCCTGAGGAACTCTTGCAGTGATATCCTGGAGCTCAGATGATTGACCTCCAACCACCACAACCACCTTCCTTTGTGCCAGGTATGACTCCAACCAGTGGAGAGTTTTCCTCCTGATTCCCATTGACTCCAGTTTAGCTAGAGCTCCTTGATGCCATTCTCGGTCAAATGCTGCCTTGATGTCAACGGCAGTCACTCTCACTTCACTTCTGCCATTCAGCTCTTTTGTCCATGTTTAAACCCAGACTGTAATGAGGTCAGGAGCTGAGTGATCCTGGCGGAACCCAAACTCAGCGTCCATGAGCAGGTTATTGCTGAGTAAGTGCCGCTTGATAGCACTGTTGATGATTCCTTCTATCACTTTGCTGATGCTCTGCTGCAATCCTTGCATTTATGGGAAGGGAGTGCTTTTTGGACAGCCCTTATCTGGTTTAGAATGAAGATGAGTTGAGCCATGGAAGGGTGATGGGTGGTTGGTTGGTGTGGAGTTGGTTGGTAGGGTTAATTAAGTCCTCACTGAGATTGACGATAGCCCCCTCAGTTAGAGCTAACCTTTTTTGGTTTTTATTTTGTTTTTGTTATTTTGAATTCAAGACCCTGTGCTTGTCTCCTTCGATGGCCTGGGAAGATTCTGCATCCTGGAGAGGACTGGGTTCCTTCTGATTTTTCATTGTGGTTGAAGTGGTTTTAAAAAAAAAAAAAAAATTATTTTGAGCTATTATAATAGGAGGAACAAAGTGGCAGCGCACATTGAGGTGGGTTTGGTCAATCCTTGTCTGATTTATTGAAGAGAGAGACTGTTTGCCATGCCTCTACATTTTTGAAGCCTTTCTTCTCTTATGTTTTTTTTTCTTCTTCTCTTCATCTGGGTGAGCAGTGCGCTGTTATAAATCCTGGTCCAGTTCAGGGGTCTATAGGAGTTTCCTCTTATTGTATTGGCGGGCTGAGGGGGTCGGGGGGGGGGGGGGGGGCGGAGGGGTCACTCGGCCCCTTCCCCGGGCACCCAATTATTAGTTGTCTTGACGATTCTTCTTTTCCTTGGTGATGGGGTCTCCACGACTGGGACTGGCGTATGTTTTGTTTTTATTGGTATAAATGGTGGTTGTGCACTACCTTGGGTGTGGTTGGTGAGGTGCAGGATCAGCTTGGATGTAGATTTTGGACTATGCTGGAGGTCCTGGTGGTGCTAATTCCTGTGTGTCAGAATGCGCTGGGTTAGGCCAGGTCCGGTGCTGTGCTTGGTATTCTGTTGTCTCTTGGGTTTGGGATGTCCCTTTTCGAAGGCACTTATCAGGGACACCCTTAGAGGCTGGGTTTTATTTCCTCTGTGCCCGGGAGCCTTGGCTTGAGCTGAACCTTGTACTTTGGTTGATGCCCTGTTGCCCCCCATAATGGTCAGGACGCTTTCTTGTCTGAATGAGAAGCTTGTTCTCTTCTTTACTGATGCGTGCTGGGTGTGCAAAGGGGAATATGGATCCATGGTGGGGTCCTTATCCTTTGTTATCTTGTGATCGACTCCCAGCAGTTCCCGTTCCCCTTCCTTTTTGTTTTTCTTGGCAGGTGTTGACGGCACTGATCATAATCCAAACATGTTGCTGCTGGTCTTCTCTGTATAGATGTATGGCATGATGTTTGTTCTGGGCTGGGCCTGAGAGCAAGATTATGTTGTGTTGTGTGATATATATGTAACCTCCACCCTTTTAGACTGGGATTTTCATGTGTTTTCATTGCATGTTTTCTATTTTTAAGGGTGGGTATAAAAATCCACGATTGGTTCCTGCATGGGTGCAGATGACTCTGGTGTCTGAGGAGAGGAGGTGTGGTGTGTCACTGGTGCCTCTGGTGCCGCTGGAGTTGAGGGAGATATATATTGGCGAAAATAGCGTGAAAGATTTATCCTGAACTCTTGTGGCAATTGTGAGCAATTGCTACGTGGCGAGGTGTGCACCATTTTACCATGTTTTCATGGCCTTATCCTGTATCTCCATTGTTCTCTGGTTGGGCTTTTCAAGGCATGAAGTTATCTCTATTGATTGTATCGAGCTAGTTACACTTCTGTTCTTCTGTCGCCTTCTGTATACATAGGAACACAGGAATTTGGAGCAGAGGTAGGCAAATCAGCCCTTCGAGTTTGCTCTGCCATTCAGTCAGATCATGGCTGTTGTCTTCCTGGTCTCAAATCCACCTCACCACCTGTTGCCCATATCCCTTTAACCCATTTTTAAAATCAGAACTGTGGTGATGTGCATCAATGTAAATGCATGTAGGCTAGCTAGACACTAGAGAGAGCACCAAAGACATCACACACACACACTCAACCAATAGATCAAGTAGATAGGATACGACCAATGGACATTCACGATACACAAGGAGGTGACACAACCACAGGGGGGCATTACACCAAACCATATATAAAGGACACCACACACATGATCTGCCTCTTTCTAGTGGAGACAGTCGGCGAGTAGAGATTCAGGGTTGATTCAATATTACACCCACCACGTGGATTGCAGCAGCTGGTTAGTCAGTCTGGGTAGCTATAGTAGGATTAGCAGTAGTATTGAACCCGAGTAATAGAAGTGTAAATAGTTTGATAAACGTGTTGGAAGCTATCTCCTCGTCTGAACCTTCCTTTGTCAAGTGCACCACAAGGAAGCCGCTTATGTTACACCTACAACATAACAAATCAAGAAATATATTTATCTCCCTCTTGAAACCATTTAATGACTCAGATTCCAGCGCACTATGTGTCAGCGAGTTCCACAAATTCACCAATAATAATGATAACCTTTATTGTCACAAGTAGGCTTACATTAATACTGCAATGAAATTACTGTGAAAAGCCCCTAGTCGCCACATTCCGGCGCTGTTCGGGTACACAGAGGGAGAATTCAGAATGTCCAATTCACCTAACAGCACGTCTTTCGGGACTTCTGGGAGGAAACTGGAGCACCCGGAGGAAACCCACGCAGACATGGGAAGAGCGTGCAGACTCCGCACAGACAGTGAAGTCACCACCCTCTGCGAGAAGTAGTTTTTCCTCATCCCCGTTCTAAATCTACTGCCTCTCAACCTATATCCATGACCTTTCGTTCCATATTGCCCCACAAGGGGGAACATTAGGTCTGCGTTTACTTTATCAATCCCACTTAGTATTTTATACGCCTCGATTAGATGCTCTCTCATCCTTCTAAACTCCAGCAAGTATAAGTCCAAATTGTTCAATCTCTCCTCATACATCAACCCTTTCATCCCTGGAATCAATCTGGTGAAGCTCCTCTGAACTGCCTCCAATGCCACCACATCCTTCCTCAAATAAAGAGACCAAAACGGGACACAATATTCCAGATGTGGTCTCACCAACACCTATAAAATTGCAACAATACTTCTCTACTTTTATACTCCAGTCCTTTTACAATAAGCGCTAACATACCATTTGCCTTTTTAATTCTATCCTGTTCATTGAAGCCTACTTGTGACAATAAGCAATTATTATTATTACTTGCACACTGACTTTCTGCGATTCATGAAAAAAGACACCCAGATCCCGCTGCCCAGGCGCATCTTGCTTTCAATTTAGATAATAATTTGCTTCTATTTTTTTGGCCAAAATGGATAACCTAACACTTATCTACATTAAACTCCATCTACCAAATTTTGGTCCAATCTCCTAGCCTGTCTATATCTGTCTGTAAAATCTTTATCCCCTCTTCACTGCCTGCTTTCCCATCTATTTTAGTATCATCCACAAATTTTGCTGTGTTACATTCTGATCCTGCTTTCAAGTCATTTATCTAAATTGTAAACAGTTGAGGTCCTAGGACTGCCCCCTGCAGCATCCCACTGGTTACAGCAGATCGCCAGTCAGAGAAAGGACCTCTACTTTCTGTCAGTCAGCCAATCCTCAATCCAATCTATTACTCTATCCCCAATCCCCTGAGATTCCACCTCGTGTATGCTGAGCCTTAATTTTGCTTGCTGTGCTGTATCATGCTTGTGGTTTTATTGGATTGTTTGTGAAAATGTAAAATCTTAATAAACATACTTTTTTTAAAAAACACAAATGGCAGAGCAGCTTCAGAGGGCCAAATGACACATTCCTGCTCATAAGTCCTCTGTTCCTAAGGTTAAGAGGTGTTTCAAAGCTGATGAGAGAGTTTAACAGAGTAGATCGATAAATTAATTCTCTCTGGCAAGTGGGCCAATGTCTTGAAGTCATAGATTTAAAATGAATGCCAAAAGTCCCAGAGGGATGAGGAAAATTATTTTTCCTCAGAGAGTTGTTGGCAGCTGGAATGCTCTGCCTGAAAAGGTAGTGAAAGTTGATTCCATAAATGGTTTTAAATTGGACAGGTACTTGTGGCTGAGGAACTTAACATGGTTGTGGCAGTAAGCAGAACTGTTGTTTCCAAGAGCCACCACAGACGCAATGGTCCCCTCTGTGCTCTAATTTACTATCATTAGAACCATACAACCATAGAATTCCTACAGGACAGAATGAAGCCGTTCGGCCCATCGAGCCCCTGTGAATATTTTCCGTTTGCCTCTTTTCTGTCTCTTTAAATTCAATCCCTCGTTCCCAATCTTAATTTTGTTTTCTGTGCATGATTTAAATCTAATTTATTCTTCCTGCTTTATACTTCCTGGTTTAAACTCAGTAAGGACTTTCCAATCAGATTGGTTGAAGATAATTGGAGCTGCACGATAGCACTGTGGTGAGCACAGTTGCTTCACAACTCCAGGGTCCCAGGTTCGATTACCGGCTTGGGTCACTGTCTGTGCGGAGTCTGCACGTTCTCCCCGTGTGTGCGTGAGTTTCCTCAGGGTGCTCCGATTTCCTCCCACAGTCCAAAGATATGCAGGTTAGGTGGATTGGCCATGATAAATTGCCCTTAGTGTTCAAGAAGGTTAGGTAGGGGTACTGAGTTATGGAGATAGAGTGGAGACGTGGGCTTAAGTGGGGTGCTCTTTCCAAGGGTCGGTGCCGACTTGATGGGCCAAATGGCCTCCTTCTGCACTGTAAATTCTATGAAACTCTATGCTTGCCCTGTTCTTGGATGATTCAGATGCCCTATAGAGGGTGCCACACTGGATCAGACACCGGGTTGAGTAAGTCTCCCCTCTAAAGCTTCAAAAGGCTTCCTAGACAGCTGTCAGCAAGGTGAAGGGCAAGCCCCTTTCCTTTGCTGCTGAGTGCAAATTTCAAGCCACTTTACCCTTGGTTGCTCAGTGAAACCCCAATGTGACTATAATATAACTGGGCCACCAAAGTTTATGTTCCAGATTTGTCAATTATTTATAATCTACTGTGTCAAGCAAATGGATGAGCACAGCTATAATCAAACAAAAGCTAAAATAAAACATAAATATTTAGCAGTTGATATTGGATAAAGCCCAGTAGGAAGTTTAATGTTATGAATTATTTAATAGTGTATATGGAACACGGATGTCTCATAACCACAAAATAGTTAAGTCGAGCACTGGATAAAAATGCACAATGAACGGAAACAGAATATTCCTAAAGTCAAATTCAGACCCAATTCTCCACTTTTGCTATTCTCTTATGTATGAGATATTGGAATACAATTAATTTCTCTGGGAAACATTGGTGCAACATTATTAAATAGAATGCTTCCAGAAAATTGCCTGAGGTTTGTTTAAAGTTGGAAAAATATTTTTCTATTGAACATCATCTCTCTGGCAAAGTTGGATTTAGGAACCAGTCAATTATGAGTCAGAAAAAATAAACATTGGAATATGTTCCGCTCTGCTTTTATTAACTATCAAATTCACAGAATTGTCGGCCTCATTGGAATTCCAAGACATTCTGGGAATGGGGCAAAATGTGATGCATGTAGGAAGCCTGGACGTGCATTGGGCTGGATTCTCCATTCCTGCGGCTAACTGGCAATGGCAATGGAGGATCCGTGGAGTTCCACCACGGAAGAATCGGTGCCATTCCCCCTCTGATTCCGGTGCCAGTGAGACACTAGCACCGGCGCCGTGTGAAACACCCGTGGAACACGTGAGAAACGGTGGGAGAATTGCCGTTTCCGTGCTGGAGACACACAGGGCTGACAAGTTGCAGCCGCATGTACACTTACACCCCCCACACACGCAACGATTGTGCCCGAAAATATGGCGCCAGTTGTGCTGGATCGCGTACCCGTCCACCCTGACCCCACAGCCCACCTCCTGGCCACCCACCACTACATCCCCCAGCCCTGGCAGAAGCCTCCCGGCCAGCGGTACGACTGTCGGCGATGTTTGGTGGTGCTGGACACTATCCGTACGCCCTCTCTTTCTCTCCACGACCACCACACCAGGCTCATGACTGGCGAGACCATATGTGGCCCGTGCCGTCGGGAACTCGGCCCAACAGAGGCAGAGCATCGCAAGTGGGCCCGATAATGAGATGTGAACACGGTCGCAACACTGCGCGGCGCGTGTTGCAATGACATCGATTTGGAGGGGGCGGGGCATTGCGATTTGCCATCAAATCGGCGCCTGTCGCGATTTCGCCGTCGGGAGCTATTCTTCCCCTGATCACCGTTCCCGATTTCAGCGTCGGGCAACAGAGGATCCTGCCCATTGTGTCTGTCAGTGACCTTTTTACTCAGCTACATCATTCTGATTTTAATCCTGCTTTCCTGTATAATCAACAACAACAGGTGTGATGTGGACCCACAGGACATAATCACAGCTACAATCTTTAGAGGGACACCACAAACATGCAAGTTGAAGGGGTTTGGAGTTGGGAACCAAAGAACTGAAGTGTCCGAATGGAGTCCAGCTGGGCTGCGCCTGCTTTTGGTGATGCCTCCCTGGATGTGCTTCTGTAGGCTATGGAGGAGACAGAGAAGGATGACTGCTTGCTGCAAATAGGAGGATGAAGCTGGCTGTGGAGGTGTAGGTGTGGTTGGAGATAGTGGAGTACTGTGATCCACCCATCTGTACCCTGTGGTGTATTTGACCCCATTCTACCTTGTCAAGCTTACTCCAGCATATTAGATCTCACACCCACTTACCTTGCAGGTTCACCCTTCTTATCTATCCATCCAACACTCTCACTCGGCAGGTGGTCAAAAGCTCGGTCAAAGAGGTAGGTTTTAAGGACTGTTTTAAAGGTGGATTGAATTTAGAGAGATGGAAAAAATTCCAGAGCTCAGGGCCTTGGCAGCTGTAGGCACGGCAACCAGTGGTGGATTAAAATCAGGGATGCTCAAAAGTCTCGAATTAGAGGAGTGCTGATATCTCAGCGATCCCATGGCTAAATGATCTATTTGGGTATATATGATGCCACTGTACAAGTTGCTGAGTTCAGAAAGTCAGAGTCAGAAAAATGCTGGCACATTATTGTTGGAATGAGCCATAACCTTCTACTCTTTGTATATTTCC
Source organism: Scyliorhinus torazame (assembly GCF_047496885.1). Lineage (NCBI taxonomy): Eukaryota > Metazoa > Chordata > Chondrichthyes > Carcharhiniformes > Scyliorhinidae > Scyliorhinus > Scyliorhinus torazame. Next base: position 79,999,775 of record NC_092715.1, read on the forward strand.
AATGCGTAAGTAATACCTTTGGCATCTTCAAATCAGCTGCTATGTGTAATGATTTTACTATGCCTCCTAATACCCTCCATCCTGTGCTCAAATTCATTTTTGAGGTGACGCAGTCAACCTTCCTCAACATCCTAGTTGAGAAATCGCTAGTGTCTCCTCCACTACTGTGAATTGCAAGGCTACTTTCACCAGTCAATATACATTTTGAGATTTGTATAGCTCCACATACTATAAGATTGGACTTATCAGCAATCTTGTAAACAGGGCCATAGCAATTTTCTCACTTGATGCCATAATAGAGCACACCAAATCTATTCTGTGGGACTATGGCTCTCCTGTTCAGATCGTTGGTCACTGTGTATCCTGCAAACTTGCAAATCGGCCAGAGGTCACCAATTTCAGACCTGAAAAGTGCCCTGTCTACTTCAATTTACCCTGGAAAGGCAAAGTTTTAACAGCAGGTTAAGCAAGGATAAGAGGTATTTTCTTTTTTTTAAAAAAATCATTTTTATTAAAGGTTTTCATAAAATATCAATAACAAAATGAGAAAGAAAAAAGAACCCAACAGGGTTAAGTACAAAACACAATCTAAAAAAGCAACCCCCCAAACCCCTCCCCCTGTACCTAAATAATAAATTAACATTAACACCCCGACTTAAGACAACAGGTGTATACACCCCCTCAGACCCTTCCAGTGTAAAGAACATAAACAAAAATAAAGTAACCCCCCCCCCCCCCCCCCCCCCCCGCGAGCTGCTGCTGCCATTGACCAATGTCTATCGTTCTGCCAGAAAGTCTAAGAGCGGTTGCCACCGCCTAAAGAACCCTTGTACCAACCCTCTCAAGGCGAATTTCACCCTCTCCAATTTAATGAACCCTGCCATATCGCTGATCCAGGATTCCACGCTTGGGGGCCTCGTATCTTTCCACTGAAGGAGAATCCTTCGCCGGGCTACCAGGGACGCAAAGGCCAGAATTCCGGCCTCTTTCGCCTCCTGCACTCCCGGCTCCTCTGCCACCCCAAATATTGCGAGCCCCCAGCCCGGTTTGACCCTGGATCCTACCACCCTCGACACCGTCCTCGCTACGCCCTTCCAAAATTCCTCCAGCGCTGGGCATGCCCAGAACATATGGGTATGATTTGCTGGGCTCCCTGAGCACCTAACACACCTGTCCTCACCCCCAAAGAACCTGCTCATCCTTGTCCCGGTCATGTGTGCCCTGTACAGCACCTTAAGCTGTATGAGGCTGAGCCTCGCGCATGAAGAGGAAGAGTTCACCCTCCCTAGGGCACCTGCCCACGTCCCCTCTTCGATCTCCTCTCCCAACTCCTCCTCCCACTTACCTTTCAACTCCACCACCGAGGCCTCCTCCTCCTCCTGCATTACCTGGTAAGTTTCCGAGATCTTCCCCACTCCCACCCACCCCCCCGAGAGCACCCTGTCCTGTACTGTGTGTGGCAGTAGCCGTGGGAATTCCACCACCTGCCGTCTGGCAAACGCCCTTACCTGTAAGTACCTGAAGGTGCTCCCTGGGGGGAGCCCGTACTTCTCCTCCAGCTCACCCAAGCTCGCGAACTTCCCGTCCACAAACAGGTCCCCCAACTTTCGTATGCCTGCCCTGTGCCACCCCGAAAACCCTCCACCTGTTCTTGCTGGGGCGAACCGGTGGCTCCCCCGTAATGGGGTCCACGCCGAGGCCCTAACTTCCCCCCTATGCCGCCTCCACTGCCCCCGAATTTTGAGGGCCGCCACCACCACCGGGCTCGTGGTATACCTCCTTGGAGGGAGCGGCAGCGGCGCCGTTGCCAGTGCCCCCAGACTCGTACCCACACAGGACGCCGTCTCCAGCCTCTTCCATGCAGCCCCCTCCCCCTCCATCACCCACTTGCGCACCATTGTCGCATTGGCAGCCCAGTAGTACCCACAGAGGTTGTGCAGCGCCAGCCCCCCTTATCTCTACTCCGCTCCAGGAACACCCTTCTCACCCTTGGAGTCCCTCGCGCCCACACAAACCCCATTATACTCCTGTTAACCCGCCTGAAAAAAGCCTTCGGGATAAACACGGGGAGGCACTGGAACAGGAATAAAAACCTTGGGAGCACCGTCATTTTGATTGACTGCACCCTACCCGCCAGGGACAGCGGCAACGCGTCCCACCTCTTGAACTCCTCCTCCATTTGTTCCACCAGCCTTGTAAAGTTAAGCCTATGCAGGGCCCCCCAGCTCCTGGCCACCTGGAGCCCAAATATCTGAAACTCCTCTCCGCCCTTTTTAGTGGGAACTCGCCAATCCCCCTCTCCTGGTCCCCTAGATGAACTACGAACAGCTCGCTCTTCCCCATATTGAGCCTGTACCCCGAAAAGTCCCCGAATTCCCTAAGCATCCTTATTACCTCTGGCATTCCTCCCACCGGGTCCGCCACATACAGCAGCAGGTCGTCCGCATAAAGCAACACCCTATGCTCCTCCCCACCCCGCACCAACCCCCTCCAGTTCCTCAACTCTCTCAGTGCCATAGCCAGGGGTTCAATCGCCAGTGCGAAGAGCAGGGGGGACAGGGGACACCCCTGTCTCGTCCCTCGGTGCAACCGAAAGTACTCGGACCTCCTCCTATTTGTGGCCACACTCGCCATCGGGACCTCATACAACAGCCTAACCCACCTGACAAACCCCTCCCCAAACCCAAACCTCTTCAGCACCTCCCACAGGTACCCCCACTCTACCCTATCGAAGGCTTACTCAGCGTCCATCGCCACCAGTATCTCTGCCACCCCCTCCCTCGCCGGCATCATGATAACGTTCAAAAGCCTCCGCACATTCGCGTTCAACTGTCTCCCCTTCACAAACCCCGTCTGGTCTTCATGGATGATCTGTGGCATACAATCCTCAATCCTCGTGGCTAAGACCTTCGCCAGCACCTTGGCATCTACATTTAGCAAGGAAATCGGTCTGTAAGACCCACATTGCAGGGGATCCTTGTCCCGCTTCAGGATCAAGGAGATCAGTGCCCGGGACATCGTCGGGGGTAAAGCAGCACCATCTCTCCCTGCAACTTACCACTTACCATTATGTACCTACCGCCATTATCTTGCCTCATTGAAGGTCCTAACTAACAGCGGGCCCAACAGGTCCATATATTTTTTATAGAATTCGACCGGGTAACCGTCTGGCCCCGGTGCCTTCCCCGCCTGCATGCTTCCTATCCCTTTGATCAGCTCCTCCAGCCCAATCGGGGCCCCCAGTCCCGCCACCAGTCCCTCTTCCACCTTTGGAAACCTCAATTGGTCCAGGAAACGGCCCATCCCTCCCGTGGGGCTTCGGATCGGTACAATTCCTCGTAGAAGTCCCTGATGACCCCATTGATGCCAACCCCACTCCGCACCATGCTCCCTCCCCTGTCCTTAACTCCCCCGATCTCCCTAGCTGCGTCCCGCTTCCGAAGCTGATGCGGCAGCATCCGGCTTGCCTTTTCCCCATACTCGTAGACCGCCCCCTGGGCCTTACTCCACTGCACCTCCGCCTTCCTGGTGGTCACCAGGTCGAATTCGGCCTGGAGGCTGCGCCTCTTCCTCAACAATCCTTCCTCAGGTTCTTCCGCATACCTCCTGTCTACCCTCACCATCTCCCCCACCAGCCTCTCCCTCTCCCCCCGCTCCTTGTTCCAAGTCTGGGATCCGACCCAACATACGCCGCATAAAACCCGCATTGTCCCAGTTCGGAGCTTACACATTGACCAGTACCACCCTCTCTCCCTGCAACTTACCACTTACCATTATGTACCTACCGCCATTATCTGCCACAATGCTCGACGCCTCGAATAACACCTTCTTTCCCACCAAGATCGCCACCCCTCGATTTTTGGCATCTAGCCCCGAGTGAAACACCTGACCTACCCACCCTTTCCTCAGTCTTACCTGGTCTGCCACCTTCAGGTGTGTCTCCTGGAGCATAACCACATCCGCCTTGAGCCCCTTCAGGTGCGCGAACACGCGGGCCCGCTTAACCGGCCCATTCAGTCCCCTTACATTCCAGGTTATCAGCCAGATCAGGGGGCTACCCGCCCCCCTCCCCCGCCGACTAGCCATGACCCCTCCTTGGCCAGCCACGCGCCCGCACCCCACACCCGGCCCGTTCCCCACAGCGGCATACCCCCGTCTCGACCCACCCCACTCGCTCCAGCTCCTCCTTGATCTTAGCAGCAGCAACTCGATTCCCCCCCCCCCCCCCCCCCCCCCCCCCCCGGGGCTAGGACCCATCCTAGCTGGTTTACTCCCCCCATTGCACTTCCGCAAGTCAGCTGACTCCTGCTGACCCCGGCCACTCCCGCCTCCCCTTCGACTCCCCCCATTGTGTGGCACACCCTCCTCTCCCGCTCCCCATTCACAGGCTCTCCCCCTCCGTTCTAAGCGCGGGAAACAATCCTCGCTTCCCCGCCCTGGTCCCGCCCCCCCCCAGTCTTCGGCACGGGAAAACATCCCGCGCTCTCCACCTACCAGGCCGCGCCACCAACCAAAACAGTGCCCAACCCGCCCCATCCACCCTCCCCAACCCGAAAGAGAAAAACACAGAGAAAAAAAAACCCAAAACAATGCAAAGGCCCCCCCGCCCGAACCAAAAATAGGCATAACATATCCACCGCAGTCCCCAATCGCCCATCCCGACCCTCAGTCTGTGTCCAGTTTCTCGGCCTGAACAAAGGCCCACGCCTCCTCCGGAGACTCAAAATAATGGTGCCGGTCCTTGTAGGTAACCCACAGTCGCGCCGGCTGCAACATGCCAAACTTCACCCCCCTCCTGTGCAGCACCGCCTTCGCTCGATTGTACCCGGCCCTCCTCTTCGCCACCTCCGCACTCCAGTCCTGATATATCCGACCCTCCACGTTCTCCCACCTGCTGCTCCTCTCCTTCTTGGCCCACCTGAGCACACACTCCCGATCGACGAACCGATGGAACCGCACCAGCACCGCCCGCGGAGGCTCTTTAGCCTTGGGCCTCCTCGCCAACACTCTATGGGCCCCTTCCAGCTCCAGGGGCCCCTGGAAGGACCCCGCTCCCATCAGCGAGTTTAACATGGTGACCACATAGGCCTCCACGTCTGGCCCTTCCAGCCCCACCGGGAGGCCCAGAATCCGCAGATTCTTCCGCCTCGACCGATTCTCCATCTCCTCGAACCGCTCCTGCCATATCTTGTGGAGCGCCTCGTGCGCCTCCACCTTTACCGCCAGGACTAAGGTCTCGTCCTCATTGTCAGAGATCTTTTGTTGAGCCTCTCGGATCGCCACCCCCTGGGCCGTCTGTGTCTCGAGCAGCTTATCAATAGAAGCCTTCATCGGCTCTAGCAGGTCCGTTTTAATCCCTCTGAGGGAGCGCTGGATACCCTCCTGTTGCTCCTCCACCCACTGCCTCCACGCTGCCTGGTCACCGCCCGCAGACATTTTGTCCTTCTTCCCTCCCTTCTTCTGGTCCACCACCACCTTTTTTGTCACCCCGCTCCTCGTTAAAGCCATATACTGACGTTGAGCTATTATTAACTCCTTCCCACACCGGGAAACGTCGAAAAAGTGCCATTGGGGGCCCTGAAAAGAGCCCAAAAGTCTCGAGAGGGAATCCTTTTGGCAGTGTTCGCTTCACCAATCTGCCCCAAAATGTCTTTGGAAACTCCTGAAAAAGGTCTAAGAGTCTGTTCCAGATGGGAGCTGCCGAATGCGCGACCTACTCCTCCATGGCCGCCACCGGAAGCCTTGTCTCCGCTTCTTCAGTGGCCTTGGTGAGATCTTTTCACAGTTGTTCCCTCTGCTGTTAAAATTCACTTTTGATAAAGGCCCTCAGGTCAGTTTGCAGCTTTAAGCTTGCCCTTCCCCCGCCTGCATGCTGGAAGAGGCCCTGTTTATCCTGTTGCAGCCAAATCTTTTACTGTTTCTGCCGGGTCTGGTAGCCAAAAGACATAACACTCATGGGGGACACCGTCAGGGGAGTGTTGCAGTCTTCTTGCCACACCGGGAAATGTCAAACAAATGCCGTGGGGGCCCTGTAAAAGAGCCCAAAAGTCCGTTACAAGCGGGAGCTACCGAATGTGCGACCTAGCTCTGCATAGCCGCACCCAGATGTTTAAGAGGTATTTTCCATTAACAAGATGCTACCAACAGTCTAAAAAGGCATTCTGCCTCTCACACAATTGAGTGACACCGTGTATGAATTTCAATATCGTTGTGATACCTGGTGCATAGACCGTCTTTGATTGGCTAATTGATCAAGCAGCATGTTTCTTAGGTTGTTTGTAATAAGCAGACCGTACTCAATCAGTCCACGCTCGCAAAACTCAAACAAAATGTCTGCCCCGAGATGTGATGCTGATATTTGGCAGGACTGGCTGAACAATCCTGTGTGTGCTGGTGACTACAGTAACAACCAATTGAAAATAATCAGTTGAAATCGTATCCTAACACAAAAACAAAATACTCTGTATGCTGGAAATCTAAATTAAAAACAAAAAATGCTAGAAAAACAGAGCAGGTCCGGAAACACCTGTGGAAAGAAACAGAATGAATGTTTCAAGGTGAGTGATCAGTTATAATGAAAGGCCATTCAACAAGCTCATAAGCCAGCTCATTTATGCTCGCTCGAAGTGACATACATTCATACTCAACAGGGACTGTTCTCTGCAAACAAAATTAATATGTTCAAGCCTTGTGTCTTTTTTCATTACCTGGGAACCTGATGTTTCCTGTTGCTTCCTCCATGGCAACACCTCAGCGAATCCAAGCCGATTTGCTCACCAATCTGCACTCTATTCTCCTATATTACTGTTATGGTGATATGGTACCAGTCATACCTGCTATTTTGTCCTGAATATTCTTGAGCTTCTTGAGTTTTGTAGAGCTGTACTCATTCAGGCAAGTCCAGAGTATTCCACCAGTACTGACCTGTGCTTTATAGACACTGGAAAGGCTTTGATGAATCAGGAGGTGAGTCACCTGCTGCAGAATATTCAGCTTCTGAACGACAAATATATTGTCAAAATGCCACTATTCCTTTAATCCATGGACTTCAATTAAATATTTTCAAGTAATATATTCTCGATTTAACTTTTTGCAACTTAAAAATCAATATTTTAAATTTCAGGGAAGAAATATTGCTCCCAATATGGGAGACATAAGGTTGAAATTCAGTCGCACAATGAGTGGACCACTTTGCTTTCCTTCTTCAGTTCTTTGCCCGAAGGCAGGTCTGACCCACATTGCTGTGATCTCCACTGCAGGTAGGGCAAGGAGGCAGGTCCCGAATCCACCACAGATGGAATGGGGATTGAGCCCTGAGCAAATCGCGTCCCCAGGAGTCTGAGTTGCTGTGGCAACATTCACTTTAACATGCATGCTGTAGCCTGGAGCTATGGATAGTGATGGTAAAGGCTCCAATTTCCTTCCATCGCATGGCTGACCAGGAAATTTTCCTGCGTTTACCGTCTGCTCTTGACGTGCGTTGGAAGGGTTGATACTGAACCTATTTGGGTGAGTTATGGCCATTAAGTCCTAGAGTGGTACATTACTCAGAGCTTCTGGCTCACAAGCAGTGGCGTTATCCATTGTGCCATAAAACTCCTTATTTGTGCACATACTTGCACAGAATAAAATTATTGCTGTACAGAAAACAATGCGCAACCAGCAGCATATCTTGGATCCATGCATCACATTGACCCCAATCTCAAATCTGCATATAGCATGCTGGCAGCATTGGATACAAGCTATAATTTCTCAACTCTTCCCATTTTCTAGGCTAAATATCACAAAGGTTCCATCTCTAGATTTGCTATCAATGTGTAGAATTTTCCATTCAACCTATTCCTGAATCTGACAAATTCTAATTTATTTTGTTGCATATTGTAATGTTCTTGTCGGATGATTTGATTTATATTACAAGAACACTTGTAGTTAAAGCTATAAACGATTTATTAACATTAACTGTGGGTAAACTACATACAAAACAACAGTATGATCATGCACAAGCAACCTCTCTCTCCAGCTCCTCCAGCCAGTCTGAGGGGTCTGAAACCAAAAAGGAAATGCTGGAAAATCTCAGCAGGTCTGGCTGCATCTGTAGGGAGAGAAACAAGCTAACGTTTCGAGTCCAGATGACCCTTTTTTCTTTTTGGTTTCAGATTCCAGCATCCACAGTAATTTGCTTTTAGTCTGAAGGGTCACCTGACTCTAATATTCACTTATATTCGAATGAGACTCCTAGTGGTCAGTGGTGAATTACAACACAAACATTATCTCACTACAAATATGGAACACGATAAATTATTCTATTCATTTTTATGATTGTCACCTTGATGTTCAAATTCTGTTCATAATTCTGTTTGGTTACTGTTATGTTCTTTGTTGTAGCCGCAAAGAGAAAGGATGAGAGGTGGCACATGTCGAGTTCGTATAACATAGTACAAGGGGTTTAGTTGCAAGATGCTGCTCAAACAGGGTACAATGGTGAACGCTACAAAAAACAGCGAAACACTCAATGATGTCATTGCGTAACACGTGACATTACACCAGCCAATGATGTTACTCTGATACATAGCAGTTACAAAAGTCTTTTTATCTGCAAAAAGTATTTTTATTTACTTATATTTGTCACAAAACCATAAGACCATAAGACATAGGAGCAGAATTAGACCAGTCGGCCCACCGAGTCTGTTCCACTATTCAATCATGACTGATATGTTTCTCATCCCCATTCTCCTGCATTCTCCCCATATCCCATCATTCCCTTATTAATCAAGAACCTATCTATCTCTGTCTTAAAGACACTCAGTTACTTGGCCTCCACAGCCTCCTGCAGCAATAGGTTCCACAGATTTAACCTCTGGCTAAAGAAATTCCTCCCCATTGTGGTGTACTTTGTGTCGCTTAATTCAAGATGGTTGGCGTAGTGTTCACAAAGTCCACAAAATAGCTTGAACTTAAACAAAGCTATAAATTTATTAACACTACCAATTTGGATTTGACACATATTCCTAAAGAATACACAGTTGATTATTAACATTTAAATTACACTCATCTACAGCTAATCTTAATATAAACTATGATCTGCTCTCACTCACACTATTTGTACTTCTGACTCTCTCGAACTAACTCCAGCACACACTCTCCCAGAAGGCTCAGCATCACTTGTAACTGTAGCTCCCTCTAGTGGCTACTCTCGACACTTCATTAACCCTTGCAGTTCTTACAGTTATGATAATACCACACAGATCTCTGTTTTAAAGGATCATCCCTTCAGTCTGAGGCTGTGCCCTCTTGTTCTAGTTTTTCCTACTAGTGGAAGCATCTTCTCCACGTTCGCTCTATCTAGGCCTCACAATATTCTGTAAGTTTCACTAAGATTCCCCCCTCATCCTTCTAAACTCCATAGAGTACAAACCCAGAGTCCTCAGCCGCTTTTCATATTGCAGGCGTTATGTATTTCCAACCAGCTATTTTATGTAACTGTCCAAAAGAGTGCCCTTTAATTTAAAGCATGTTCACTACTGCATTCATGTTGAGCAGCAATTTTTCTCTGCCCATTTGTACGTTGCTGTAAGTGAGCAAAAATGATTATAAAATGCTTTGGATGAAAGTTGTCTTGGTCCCAGTTCATCTAATTTTACTCATGATTTAAACATTAAAAGTAATCTCTGAAAACATCTTTACTATTTGCCTATAAATATGTCATTGAACTCCTGGACAATAAAAATGTTTGCATGGCATATCAATAATTAATTCCAGAATATAATCAAGAGCGGCAAGTTACCAAAATAGAAATATTTAATTTTCATGATCTTAAAAGCTGTGAATGTAAAGCATAAGCTTTGAATCTATTTGTTTCTCCTGATCGTATGATCAAAATACTAGGTGTGGAATTCTGCCGACAAATGATTAAGTGTTATTTTGGGCTGGAAAATTGGTGCGCGTTGTGCTATCTGTTCCGGCGTGATTCCCATTGCAATCCTCCCACACTTAGTCATATCTTTGGGGCCAGGAGTGATTCATGCCCAAAGTGTGCTGCGTGGGACCCAAACACTCTGGCAAGGCCGGATCCTCAGAGTTTTGGTTGCCCTTTAAAAACGGCACTCCAATCGCTGAATAACCCAAACGCTCCCCACCTTCTCGGCAACAAATACCGTTCCCAGCCCCCAATTGCCGGTACCAGATTCCCCACTAAGTGAGCGACACCCCGCTATGAGGTCACCATATACGCCCCTCATGGCCCTCCATCATGCCACCCCCTTTCAGGCCCCACCCCTTTTACGGCCCTATCCCATGGCAGTGCCAGCACTGCCTTGCCATGTCCTAAACCACCCGGGTGCTACAATGTCCTCAGGGATCCCCGGCATGATAATGAATCACTTCTCTCCAGAGAATTGAACAGTGGCTGTGTAAAGGTCTTAATTGGGAACCCTTGCACTTCTCTGTCTGAACAGTGCCAACTATTTCTATGGTGGAAAAGCACCCCCAGTGCATGCTGTTCAGGCATCGGAGGTTGAAAAAAAAAAATCAATTTTAAAAATTGCTGTCAGATCGTCTTTCTAGGAAACACTTCAGAGTAGAAAAAAAACACTATGGAAAAAAAGCACTCAGGCAGAGCCCCTTGTCTTTCTAGGAAGCACTTCCAAGTAGAAAACATCCACCGTAGAAAACATGTGGTCAGACAGGATACCTGCTCAAAAAAGAAAGTACTTCAGAGTTAATGGACCGTGAAGTGCAATAAAAACAAACAAAGCTGTCCTTCCTTTCGGTAACACAGTGGTTAGCACTGTTGCTTCACAGTGCCAGGGTCCCAGGTTCAATTCCCGTTTGGGTTGCTGTCTGTGCGGAGTCTGCACGTTTCTCCTCGTATCTGCATGGGTTTCACCCGTGTGCTCCGGTTTCCTCTCACAGGTCCCGAAAGACGTGCTTGTTAGGTGAATTGGACATTCTGAATTCTCCCTCTGTGTGCCCGGACAGGTACCGGAATGTGGCAACTTGGGGATTTTCACAGTAACTTCATTGCAGTGTTAATGTAAGCCTACTTGTGACAATAATAAAGATTATTATTATAACCTTCAGCTTTCAATCAAGAGGGTTGTAAAAGTCAATGGGGTATGATATTCAATGCAAACGACCAAGTACAGATGGCTATAAGAAGGCATACTACAACATTGAAACCACAGAACCTATTGAAACTTCAAGGAGATTGAAATGCTTTTCCAAGAAGCAAGCTGCAGAATGGCTTTACACTGTGAGAGGGTTTTAGGACAGATAGACTGCAGCTGTGCTTTGCCCTGTTATGGGGTGTTAAAGCTGAAAGAAAGCAGGCTTCAAGGCTTCATAGATCCAATGTGACCCCCATCCTGGGGGAGAATCCCAACCTGACGCCTCCTAGATGGGCCTAAGCCCCTCAACCCTCGGATCTCTTGAAGGACTTCCCCAAAGAATCTGGCCAGTAGATGCTGTGCCCTTGTGCTTCCTGGAGATAAATGGAGAGGGGCACTCATTTCCTTGCTCCCCCTTGGAAGCCATGGCACCTGGTCCCTGCTTTGATGGATGAGTACTGATTCGTGCCTGGGTGACTTCCCATTGGCAGGAGAATACTGAGGAGCCACTGCATTTGACTTCAATCTATCTCTAATGAGATTAAAATAAACTCAAATGAGCTGTGATCAGTTTCTTGCCCTTTCTGGCGAGATCCTGATCATGCCAGCTGGAGTAAATGGGCTTAAATCCCATTGCAGGGCTCTCCTACAATACTCCTGACATAGTGGGAAGTGTGTAGGATGCGACATGGCCGGAGAATCGCCCCCAGACTTCTGCTTTAATGAACTTATCTTTAATATTATCCAGTCAGCCAAGACCCTAATAGGTTTGCCTCCAGAAAAAAAACCTTCGCTTGGAGCGTGTCCTCATTTATACCCAGCCTATTGCTCCGATCATGCATGATGATAGGTCGTGTCAGAATCAATTCTTGCTTGTATAGTAAGTAACAGAGCAGCATGATGTAACTGGAAATAATTGCTCAGTTTTTCTGACATTTGGGCTGCGATTTGGAGAAATGAAAATGTATTTGGGAAATCGATTACTGAGAAGTAATTGAGAGATATTTTGCTTTGCTGCTTGCAAAATATTTCTGAACCCTGGTCGGGCAAGTGATGAGTAATACTACATTTGAATTTCTTAATACAAAGGCCAGAGTACTAATTGCCAACACTGTTTCACGGTAAAGAGGTGCACCATGTGAATCTTTTAGAATTCAAGACAAAATTAATGGTCTCTTGGGCAAAATTGAGCTGAAAGGCAAAAAAGGCAAAATTGTGAAAGTGGCTCAAAGGCAAAAAATAAAAGTAACGGCGAACGGACAGGAGGAGGATTTATAGATTTCGATTTATTGTCACGTGTACCGAGGTACAGTGAAAAGTAGTGTTCTGCGTACAGTCCAGGCAGATTGCCCAATACTTGAGAAACATAGGACACATCATAAATACACAATGTAAATACATAGACAAAATAATAATAATCTTTATTGTCACAAGTAGGCTTACATTTAACACTGCAATGAAGTTACTGTGAAAAGCCCCCAGTGGCCACATTCCGGCGCATGTTCGGGTACACAGAGAGAGAATTCAGAATGTCCAAATTACCCAACAAGCACGTCTTTAGGGATTTGTGGGAGGAAACTGGAGCACCCAAAGGAAATCCACGGAGATACAGGGAGAATGTGCAGACTCCGCACAGACAGTAACCCAAGGCCGGAATCGAACCTGGGATCCTGGCGCTGTGAAGCAACGGTGCTAACCACTGTACTACATAGGTGGATTGGCCATGCTAAATTGCCCTTACCGTTCAAAAAGGTTAAGTGGGGGTTACTGGGTTACGGGGACAGGATAGGTACATGGGCTTGAGTAGGGTGCTCTTTGTAAGGGGATTGGCCATGCTAAATTGCCCTCAGTGTTGGATGGGGTTACTGGGTTATGGGGATAGGGTGGAGATGTGGGCTTGGGTAGGGTGCTCTTTCAAAGAGCCGGTGCAGACTCGATGGGCCGAATGGCCTCCTTCTACACTGTAAATTCTATGATTCTATATTATATATAGTGTGATTCCCCAGAGGTTGGTGCACAATTTCAAAATTTGTGGGTGACATGAGACTTAGAATTATTGTGAACTGTGAGGAGGATAATGTTGAACTTCGAAAGGGCATGGACAGGTTAGTGAAATGGGCAGACAAGTGGCAGATGAAAGTGTGAAATGAATCATATCATTTTGATAGAAAGAAAGGGAGGGGCTAAAACAAATACAATTCCAAAGGGTGTTCAGGAGAAAAGGGACTTGGGGGATCGGTGCACAAAGGTGGTACAGCAGGTTGTGAGGGCAGATTAAAAAAACAAATGGGATCCTTGACTTAATAAATAGGGGCATAGAATACATAAGCAAGAAAGTTATGATAAAACTGTATAAAACACTAGTCTTGCCCCAAATCTGCGTGAACTCTCCACGCCTTTAGCCAGGCAAAAACATTTTCTGCACAATCTCCCACTGGCCGTGGATTCTGACTTCCTCAGTACACTGCTGGATTTCTGGCTTGTTTGAAATATCTGCTGGATAAATCCGAAGGGTGAAAAACATCAATGTTAGCTTGTGTTGTTGGGTTGGTTTTCACTTGGTGAGATCAAATTCGTGAGACATGATGAGAATTTAGTATCCCAAAGTTCCACATCTCTGAAACAGCTGTGGGTGGCTTTGTCAGTTTATCTGAAGAATTTCAATTAAAATGTATTAATAACTGTGACAGCTACTTTGGTAATGAGTCATCATATGGGCATTATTTCATAAGCCAAATAAAACAGATGAGCTGTATTGAATTATTTTGAGGTGCACCATATAAGATATAGTATTTATCATTTATGTAATGTGAGTTAAGAATATGTACAAACCCATTAGTTGGTTGATACTGAATGGTCTACCTAACCACATTGCGACCGTCATGAGCTTAATACAAAGGACTGCATGTTTCCTGTCCTGGAATGGCATGCTATAGGGCAGAGGTGTAGAGGGTGCCATCTCTGCTACTCCACTACTGGGCCGATATCTGGGGTTTGAGTATCTGTGTGTGTCTCTCTCCAGCTGGCACTGAAACTTCAGAGGCCAGGGGATGCCGCACTGGGACACCTCCACGGAAGAGAGCACTGAATCAAGCCTGCCGTTTATCCCTAACCGGAAGCCTGAGGCTTATATCACACAGATATCCAGACCCCTACCAATGCCCAGGTGATTCTCTCTCTTGCCGGTGGTGCAACACCCACCCGGTTCCTACTTCGCTGGAGTAGCTTTCCCAAGAGAGAGAATAGGACACTGCTGTTTATTACCTAACCAGCAGCCTGTCCTGAGTGAATCGCTCAAGATGACCCTAGATTCTTGAACCCGGAATTAAGGTGAGGAATATTTTAACAATGACTTGGTCAGAGATCGCTGGTGAGAGATTGAAGAATTTAAACGACTCCAATTATCAGCAAATCAAGGTTTATTGCAAAACCCAGGTCAAAATCATCAAACAGAAGAAATTATAATAAAATCTTAAACTCTAACACAACTAAGTCTATTCAGAAAGTACTATAACGGACACAACGAAAAATCTTATTGTTACACAGTTTTAGCAATGACACAGAACACAAATCAAGTCCCCTTCCCCAAAGCCTCAATCACTATCAAAGTCAAGGGAGTTTCGCAAGCTGCTGCAGGGTACTTACAGTCACAGGCTGCAGCTTCAAGTCAAAGGTGGAGAGGTCAAGCCAAGAGACCCTCAATCGAAACACAGCCCCTTTTATATCCGTTTTACCTGGCTTTTTCCTGTGTTCGGCCAGCCCCTTTTGCATTGAATCCATAAGGTTTAAAGTTCCCGCTGGTCCTGCCCCCTTTGAGCCGGTCAGACCTGTCAAGATAGGAGTACCTCCCCTAGGTCCGCCTCCAGTCTGCTTTTTGAGATAACGAGGTTGAGCTCCCTTGAAGATTTTCAAAGTCTTCCATCTGCTCTGGAGATCGCTGCTATGTTGATGGGGTGTTGATTGGATTCTGCTCTGGTGGAGGCATAGTCATTTACATCTGCATGGGGCTATGACCATCCCATTGTCCTGCTTGCAGGCAGGCCCCTTGTGTATTCCCGTGCCCCTTTGTCTGTGTTTTAATCTTATCTAGTTGTCTGGCTCCTTCTTCCTTGTAGCTCCTGGGGGGGGGTTTGTAAATACCTATGCCCCTACTCGGCTCAGCGGACCAAGCCTGCTGGGAAATTTGGTTACGTTCCCTTGGCTGAAAAGTGTCCAGTTTACAGTCTCTGGGTTTTATTCTTGGGCAGTCCAAAAAGGGCCGAATTGCCCGAAAACCTTACAGATGCCCCTTCGATACGTCCCTACCTGCTTGGACCGTATCGACACAGGTGAAGGGCAATCATTTCCTTTTGTGTGGACCGTAGGCCCCCCTCAACAACATGCAAAACTACAAGTCCCAAGACAGTTCCCTTAATCTAGGCTACCCCTAATTTCACTGAAAGGGAAAGACAAGACCATACTTAATTCAAACACACAGTAACATACACACATTTCACCGGAACCCCAAACGTAAGGGTCCCTGTACATATATCACAATCAAGTAACTGAAACCCGCGAATCCATACAACTATTTACATTTGAATCTCTTTATTTCACTCAGGATCCTCTTTTCTGGGCTGCACTTCGCTTCTTCCCGTTGAAGGCTCTTCATTTTTCCTCCGTCGTCGATACCTGCAGCTGAGAGGTTCAGTACAACTGAGGCGACAGCATAATGTACCCCCTGGTACAACATTTTCTTTGTGGGGACAAACACTAAACCATTCTCAGGCCCCCCTGGTGGTGATCGGACAGTTGTGAGGGTTGATTGGTTGGGCTGTGGGCAGGGGTCTCTTTACCTGAACCAGCAGTTCGGTAGCTTTTACAGTCATCCCTTCCCTGGGCGTTACACATCCCTCCCCACTGCGGTCAATTCATCCCGTTCCCTGGGTTCTGCCATCACCTTACAAAAGTGATCGATGCCCCTTGTGGACATGCCTTGGTAGACCCCCATAAACATAAATAAATGCCCTGGTCGGAAGGCCACCACTTATCCCAGCAAACGGTGATCCTACCCGGTGACCCCGTGATGGTGCGGTAGGTGTTGTTGTCCAGGCGTTCCCAGTCCGAGGACCGATCCCTCATGTCCAGGCTCAGCTTCCTGAGCCACCACCATCTCCCCAAAGGAACGTCCCCCTTACAGGTTAAACACACCCGCCTGCCCTCAGTCACCCTAACCCGGTCAGTCGAAGGACTCTTCTGTCTCGCCTCTGCGGAGTTCTCCCGGTCCCACCATCGCCAAGATCATCAGCAAGCTCCACATCGTCGGGTGCCCCATCTGTAAAACAGACAAAACACATCCTTGCCTCTACAGCCCTACCTACCTTAAAGTGCATGGGTTCTATCCAGCGGCAGCAGCAGCTTCCGCTTTGAAGTTGTGAAATCAACATGAAATTGCCGCAGCCTGTCTGTGGTTCTGTGTCCACAGCCCGGCTCCCCCAGGGTCCTAGTGCCTGCTGCTATCCGGCGGCAGCAGCAGCTCCCGCTTTGAAGTTGCCGCAGCCTGTCTGTGGTTCTGTGTCCACAGCCCGGCCCCACCAGGGTCCTAGTGCCTGCTGCTTCATCATTATACCATTGCACTAGGCGCTTCTGTGATCCCACGATCCTAAATAATCCACACACCACTACACACTAATTAGAACTAACAGGGGGGGGAATACTATATACAATGCCACCCGTCTCCGGGTGGCCAAATTAAAACTGGGCCCCGCTAAACTGGGGCAGTTCACCTGTTTGGTCCAACGGCTCGGGCCAGACCGTCCCCTCCCGGGGGTTCGGGCTGCCCCTTGCCTCTCCTTCCCCAACAGGGTTCGGGGATCCCTCAGCGTTCCCTTCTACTCGGGCCCCCTTACTGCGGGACCGGGTTCTAGGGAGGTGTGATGGGGACCATCTTAGAGGGGGCTTGGAGACCCGATTGCTCCTTCGTCCCCTGACTGGTTCCCAAGCCCAAGGTGATACCTCCACTTCCTCCGCCTCCTTAGCCTCTATACTAAGGCAGGCCACCTGACCCACAGGTAATGGCTTGGGAATCGTTACTGTCCCTGGGCTGGGTGCTTGCAGCACTGTCGTTTTCTTTGGGGCTGCCCCTTCGGGACAGCACCTTGTCCCCGGTTGTGTGACCGTGGAGTCAGGGACCTCCCCCACCGTCGTTAATTCTACGGGGGGTTTCTCCACTACCACCCCCAGTCTTCCCCCCACCTTGCTCTTTCTTGCCCTTATGGGGTGGAACAATTTAAATTGGCTGATGTGGCGTTCGCATGGGTCCCACCTTAAGGGATTTAAACTGCAAATAGCCGCTGAGGCAGCCTCCAGAATGGGACCCTGCACCTGGACCGGACCAGGGTCTGGGGCTAGAACTACCCCTGCGCTCCCTTTTTCCTGAGGCTGCTCCCTGGGTAGTCATACGGGTTCTTGTGGTGTGGGTGCGGGCAGGCCCTGGCCCGTTGCCATTGCCACCTGTCCTGAGCCTTGCAAAAGGGCTAAAATTTTACTTATCTCGATGGTTCCCGGGGCAGCTGCTCCTACCGCCGGGGTCTGACTCTCTACTGCGGGAGCCCTCTCCTGCTTGCTAGGGTTTTTACATTCACTCTTGAAATGCCCGGCCTTCCCACACCCGTAGCATACCGGTTTCTTGTCGGAGGTCCGGGAGCCCTCATGCTTCCACTCGCTCTTAGGGGGTGCTGGTGTGATTCCATGCACCTGACCCTTATGGGGCTTTTCCTCTCTCCTCTCCCCGTTGCGATATGCAAGGGTGAGTTTTCGAAGGACCTCTGCCTCATTAAGGTCCGGACTCTGCGGGTCGAACCAGTGTTCGGCCTTTGCCCTAACGTGAGGGAGACAGTTAGCTACGAGGGTCTTCAGCCAGTGGGCTGTTCTCTCATCTAAATTCTGCCTATCCGCGGGAGTCCCACACGCCTCCACATAGACAGTCCACAGCCTGTCTGCGAACATATTTGGCGATTCCCCTAGCTGCTGCTTGGTTTCCCCCACCCTCATGAAAGGGCTACCCAGATTCAAGCCCATTGCCTCCAGAACAGCAGTCCGTGCTGCCACCCATGTGTCAGGTCGTCCCCCATTCCCGGAGGTCACTGCCCTGCATAGTTGGGGATCTAGGGTCATCAGGAGCATCCTTATTTGCTCCCCCTCGTCGCAGTCATTAATGCTGGCTGCCTGCTCCACCTCCATAAAATGAAGCGACGGATCCCCTTTTGGAGTTAGCCTGGGAACGTGGGCCACCATCCCCCTGAGCGCGGATGCCCCATGGGGAACGACAATGTCGCCCTCAACCAGTCCCCTATCTGCCAGCCCCGCCGGGGGACCATACCTTCTTTGTCTGACAGGGCACATCTGCCCTACCTGGGGTTCCTGCTCCTCCTCCCCACTGTCCAGCTCTCCTGCCCCGTTGGGTAGCCCCCCTGTCCCCGGGCTAACTACCCATATAGGAGAAGCCGCTATCTGGGGATACACCACTGACCCCCCTTGGACCTGCCCCTGACCGGGCGGTCCAAACCCTACCTGCTGACCCGGCCCCATCACCGGCATCCCAGGCAGCGGTCTGTCCCCATCCCATGGGGACCCACATACGAAACCAGGCGGACACGCCGCCAGCTGGGGGTACCCTGCCGACCCCCCTTGTACTTGCCCCTGAACGTGCAGTCCGATCCCCCCCTGCCGACCCGGACACAATCCCGGTGCCTCAGGAGGCGGTCTATTCCCCTTGGCCTGTGGGGAATCATCCGCTGCGAGGAGCGCCTTGCCCCTTGGGAACCCCCCTGGACCTACCAGGTGTACCTGTCCCCTGACCTTGGACAAGGCCTCCTCCAACTCCGTTATTCGTGCCTGGCACGGCCCATGGGCACAGTCCCCTACTTCCTCGCGAGCCACTCGGTACGCTGCCTGGATGTCCCGGAACTTCCCCTCCAGCTTCCTACACTGCTCTGTACTCCGAGCATAGAGTTCCTGGAGCCTTCGTTCCTTTTCTTTACCCTCCACTATCTGGCAGTGGAGATAGTCCTTATCGCACCGGTTAGACTCGCTTTCCTGTAGGCTGCCCCGTTTAAATTCTGCCAATTCCTCCCGCAGTCGTTCCGCTGCGCTCGCGCTGCCCCGTTTAAATTCTGCCAATTCCTCCCGCAGTCGTTCCGCTGCGCTCGCGCTGTCCTGTTTACTTTCTGCCAATTCCTCCCGCAGTCGTTCCGCTGCGCTAGCGCTGTCCCCTGCGCTGGCCCTCACTTCTCCCAA
The DNA here is from genome assembly GCF_047496885.1 of Scyliorhinus torazame. Lineage (NCBI taxonomy): Eukaryota > Metazoa > Chordata > Chondrichthyes > Carcharhiniformes > Scyliorhinidae > Scyliorhinus > Scyliorhinus torazame. Next base: position 80,019,157 of record NC_092715.1, read on the forward strand.
CTCCTGCTCTAACTCTTCGACCCTTTGCTCTGTTATGACTACCTGCTGAGACAGGCAGACCAGCCAAACTGCCTTCTCCAAGTGCTTTTTGTGCGCCTTACTTTCTGTCCATGCAGCCGCTGCCATTACCGGTTGCTCCGCATTGATTAGTTCTGAGATCCAAGGTTTGGTGAGGTTGACCTTTTGCCACATATACGAGAAGATTCTCTCCTCCATTTTACTTCGTTCCCTCACCCCCTCTGCCAAGTCACATACTCCAAACCACCGGGGTCCTGCCGCGGTCGCCATTGTAGAGGGTGCCATCTCTGCTACTCCACTACTGGGCCGATATCTGGGGTTTGAGTATCTGTGTGTGTCTCTCTCCAGCTGGCACTGAAACTTCAGAGGCCAGGGGATGCCGCACTGGGACACCTCCACGGAAGAGAGCACTGAATCAAGCCTGCCGTTTATCCCTAACCGGAAGCCTGAGGCTTATATCACACAGATATCCAGACCCCTACCAATGCCCAGGTGATTCTCTCTCTTGCCGGTGGTGCAACACCCACCCGGTTCCTACTTCGCTGGAGTAGCTTTCCCAAGAGAGAGAATAGGACACTGCTGTTTATTACCTAACCAGCAGCCTGTCCTGAGTGAATCGCTCAAGATGACCCTAGATTCTTGAACCCGGAATTAAGGTGAGGAATATTTTAACAATGACTTGGTCAGAGATCGCTGGTGAGAGATTGAAGAATTTAAACGACTCCAATTATCAGCAAATCAAGGTTTATTGCAAAACCCAGGTCAAAATCATCAAACAGAAGAAATTATAATAAAATCTTAAACTCTAACACAACTAAGTCTATTCAGAAAGTACTATAACGGACACAACGAAAAATCTTATTGTTACACAGTTTTAGCAATGACACAGAACACAAATCAAGTCCCCTTCCCCAAAGCCTCAATCACTATCAAAGTCAAGGGAGTTTCGCAAGCTGCTGCAGGGTACTTACAGTCACAGGCTGCAGCTTCAAGTCAAAGGTGGAGAGGTCAAGCCAAGAGACCCTCAATCGAAACACAGCCCCTTTTATATCCGTTTTACCTGGCTTTTTCCTGTGTTCGGCCAGCCCCTTTTGCATTGAATCCATAAGGTTTAAAGTTCCCGCTGGTCCTGCCCCCTTTGAGCCGGTCAGACCTGTCAAGATAGGAGTACCTCCCCTAGGTCCGCCTCCAGTCTGCTTTTTGAGATAACGAGGTTGAGCTCCCTTGAAGATTTTCAAAGTCTTCCATCTGCTCTGGAGATCGCTGCTATGTTGATGGGGTGTTGATTGGATTCTGCTCTGGTGGAGGCATAGTCATTTACATCTGCATGGGGCTATGACCATCCCATTGTCCTGCTTGCAGGCAGGCCCCTTGTGTATTCCCGTGCCCCTTTGTCTGTGTTTTAATCTTATCTAATTGTCTGGCTCCTTCTTCCTTGTAGCTCCTGGGGGGGGGTTTGTAAATACCTATGCCCCTACTCGGCTCAGCGGACCAAGCCTGCTGGGAAATTTGGTTACGTTCCCTTGGCTGAAAAGTGTCCAGTTTACAGTCTCTGGGTTTTATTCTTGGGCAGTCCAAAAAGGGCCGAATTGCCCGAAAACCTTACAGATGCCCCTTCGATACGTCCCTACCTGCTTGGACCGTATCGACACAGGTGAAGGGCAATCATTTCCTTTTGTGTGGACCGTAGGCCCCCCTCAACAACATGCAAAACTACAAGTCCCAAGACAGTTCCCTTAATCTAGGCTACCCCTAATTTCACTGAAAGGGAAAGACAAGACCATACTTAATTCAAACACACAGTAACATACACACATTTCACCGGAACCCCAAACGTAAGGGTCCCTGTACATATATCACAATCAAGTAACTGAAACCCGCGAATCCATACAACTATTTACATTTGAATCTCTTTATTTCACTCAGGATCCTCTTTTCTGGGCTGCACTTCGCTTCTTCCCGTTGAAGGCTCTTCATTTTTCCTCCGTCGTCGATACCTGCAGCTGAGAGGTTCAGTACAACTGAGGCGACAGCATAATGTACCCCCTGGTACAACATTTTCTTTGTGGGGACAAACACTAAACCATTCTCAGGCCCCCCTGGTGGTGATCGGACAGTTGTGAGGGTTGATTGGTTGGGCTGTGGGCAGGGGTCTCTTTACCTGAACCAGCAGTTCGGTAGCTTTTACAGTCATCCCTTCCCTGGGCGTTACACATCCCTCCCCACTGCGGTCAATTCATCCCGTTCCCTGGGTTCTGCCATCACCTTACAAAAGTGATCGATGCCCCTTGTGGACATGCCTTGGTAGACCCCCATAAACATAAATAAATGCCCTGGTCGGAAGGCCACCACTTATCCCAGCAAACGGTGATCCTACCCGGTGACCCCGTGATGGTGCGGTAGGTGTTGTTGTCCAGGCGTTCCCAGTCCGAGGACCGATCCCTCATGTCCAGGCTCAGCTTCCTGAGCCACCACCATCTCCCCAAAGGAACGTCCCCCTTACAGGTTAAACACACCCGCCTGCCCTCAGTCACCCTAACCCGGTCAGTCGAAGGACTCTTCTGTCTCGCCTCTGCGGAGTTCTCCCGGTCCCACCATCGCCAAGATCATCAGCAAGCTCCACATCGTCGGGTGCCCCATCTGTAAAACAGACAAAACACATCCTTGCCTCTACAGCCCTACCTACCTTAAAGTGCATGGGTTCTATCCAGCGGCAGCAGCAGCTTCCGCTTTGAAGTTGTGAAATCAACATGAAATTGCCGCAGCCTGTCTGTGGTTCTGTGTCCACAGCCCGGCTCCCCCAGGGTCCTAGTGCCTGCTGCTATCCGGCGGCAGCAGCAGCTCCCGCTTTGAAGTTGCCGCAGCCTGTCTGTGGTTCTGTGTCCACAGCCCGGCCCCACCAGGGTCCTAGTGCCTGCTGCTTCATCATTATACCATTGCACTAGGCGCTTCTGTGATCCCACGATCCTAAATAATCCACACACCACTACACACTAATTAGAACTAACAGGGGGGGGAATACTATATACAATGCCACCCGTCTCCGGGTGGCCAAATTAAAACTGGGCCCCGCTAAACTGGGGCAGTTCACCTGTTTGGTCCAACGGCTCGGGCCAGACCGTCCCCTCCCGGGGGTTCGGGCTGCCCCTTGCCTCTCCTTCCCCAACAGGGTTCGGGGATCCCTCAGCGTTCCCTTCTACTCGGGCCCCCTTACTGCGGGACCGGGTTCTAGGGAGGTGTGATGGGGACCATCTTAGAGGGGGCTTGGAGACCCGATTGCTCCTTCGTCCCCTGACTGGTTCCCAAGCCCAAGGTGATACCTCCACTTCCTCCGCCTCCTTAGCCTCTATACTAAGGCAGGCCACCTGACCCACAGGTAATGGCTTGGGAATCGTTACTGTCCCTGGGCTGGGTGCTTGCAGCACTGTCGTTTTCTTTGGGGCTGCCCCTTCGGGACAGCACCTTGTCCCCGGTTGTGTGACCGTGGAGTCAGGGACCTCCCCCACCGTCGTTAATTCTACGGGGGGTTTCTCCACTACCACCCCCAGTCTTCCCCCCACCTTGCTCTTTCTTGCCCTTATGGGGTGGAACAATTTAAATTGGCTGATGTGGCGTTCGCATGGGTCCCACCTTAAGGGATTTAAACTGCAAATAGCCGCTGAGGCAGCCTCCAGAATGGGACCCTGCACCTGGACCGGACCAGGGTCTGGGGCTAGAACTACCCCTGCGCTCCCTTTTTCCTGAGGCTGCTCCCTGGGTAGTCATACGGGTTCTTGTGGTGTGGGTGCGGGCAGGCCCTGGCCCGTTGCCATTGCCACCTGTCCTGAGCCTTGCAAAAGGGCTAAAATTTTACTTATCTCGATGGTTCCCGGGGCAGCTGCTCCTACCGCCGGGGTCTGACTCTCTACTGCGGGAGCCCTCTCCTGCTTGCTAGGGTTTTTACATTCACTCTTGAAATGCCCGGCCTTCCCACACCCGTAGCATACCGGTTTCTTGTCGGAGGTCCGGGAGCCCTCATGCTTCCACTCGCTCTTAGGGGGTGCTGGTGTGATTCCATGCACCTGACCCTTATGGGGCTTTTCCTCTCTCCTCTCCCCGTTGCGATATGCAAGGGTGAGTTTTCGAAGGACCTCTGCCTCATTAAGGTCCGGACTCTGCGGGTCGAACCAGTGTTCGGCCTTTGCCCTAACGTGAGGGAGACAGTTAGCTACGAGGGTCTTCAGCCAGTGGGCTGTTCTCTCATCTAAATTCTGCCTATCCGCGGGAGTCCCACACGCCTCCACATAGACAGTCCACAGCCTGTCTGCGAACATATTTGGCGATTCCCCTAGCTGCTGCTTGGTTTCCCCCACCCTCATGAAAGGGCTACCCAGATTCAAGCCCATTGCCTCCAGAACAGCAGTCCGTGCTGCCACCCATGTGTCAGGTCGTCCCCCATTCCCGGAGGTCACTGCCCTGCATAGTTGGGGATCTAGGGTCATCAGGAGCATCCTTATTTGCTCCCCCTCGTCGCAGTCATTAATGCTGGCTGCCTGCTCCACCTCCATAAAATGAAGCGACGGATCCCCTTTTGGAGTTAGCCTGGGAACGTGGGCCACCATCCCCCTGAGCGCGGATGCCCCATGGGGAACGACAATGTCGCCCTCAACCAGTCCCCTATCTGCCAGCCCCGCCGGGGGACCATACCTTCTTTGTCTGACAGGGCACATCTGCCCTACCTGGGGTTCCTGCTCCTCCTCCCCACTGTCCAGCTCTCCTGCCCCGTTGGGTAGCCCCCCTGTCCCCGGGCTAACTACCCATATAGGAGAAGCCGCTATCTGGGGATACACCACTGACCCCCCTTGGACCTGCCCCTGACCGGGCGGTCCAAACCCTACCTGCTGACCCTGCCCCATCACCGGCATCCCAGGCAGCGGTCTGTCCCCATCCCATGGGGACCCACATACGAAACCAGGCGGACACGCCGCCAGCTGGGGGTACCCTGCCGACCCCCCTTGTACTTGCCCCTGAACGTGCAGTCCGATCCCCCCCTGCCGACCCGGACACAATCCCGGTGCCTCAGGAGGCGGTCTATTCCCCTTGGCCTGTGGGGAATCATCCGCTGCGAGGAGCGCCTTGCCCCTTGGGAACCCCCCTGGACCTACCAGGTGTACCTGTCCCCTGACCTTGGACAAGGCCTCCTCCAACTCCGTTATTCGTGCCTGGCACGGCCCATGGGCACAGTCCCCTACTTCCTCGCGAGCCACTCGGTACGCTGCCTGGATGTCCCGGAACTTCCCCTCCAGCTTCCTACACTGCTCTGTACTCCGAGCATAGAGTTCCTGGAGCCTTCGTTCCTTTTCTTTACCCTCCACTATCTGGCAGTGGAGATAGTCCTTATCGCACCGGTTAGACTCGCTTTCCTGTAGGCTGCCCCGTTTAAATTCTGCCAATTCCTCCCGCAGTCGTTCCGCTGCGCTCGCGCTGCCCCGTTTAAATTCTGCCAATTCCTCCCGCAGTCGTTCCGCTGCGCTCGCGCTGTCCTGTTTACTTTCTGCCAATTCCTCCCGCAGTCGTTCCGCTGCGCTAGCGCTGTCCCCTGCGCTGGCCCTCACTTCTCCCAACTCCTGCTCTAACTCTTCGACCCTTTGCTCTGTTATGACTACCTGCTGAGACAGGCAGACCAGCCAAACTGCCTTCTCCAAGTGCTTTTTGTGCGCCTTACTTTCTGTCCATGCAGCCGCTGCCATTACCGGTTGCTCCGCATTGATTAGTTCTGAGATCCAAGGTTTGGTGAGGTTGACCTTTTGCCACATATACGAGAAGATTCTCTCCTCCATTTTACTTCGTTCCCTCACCCCCTCTGCCAAGTCACATACTCCAAACCACCGGGGTCCTGCCGCGGTCGCCATTGTAGAGGGTGCCATCTCTGCTACTCCACTACTGGGCCGATATCTGGGGTTTGAGTATCTGTGTGTGTCTCTCTCCAGCTGGCACTGAAACTTCAGAGGCCAGGGGATGCCGCACTGGGACACCTCCACGGAAGAGAGCACTGAATCAAGCCTGCCGTTTATCCCTAACCGGAAGCCTGAGGCTTATATCACACAGATATCCAGACCCCTACCAATGCCCAGGTGATTCTCTCTCTTGCCGGTGGTGCAACACCCACCCGGTTCCTACTTCGCTGGAGTAGCTTTCCCAAGAGAGAGAATAGGACACTGCTGTTTATTACCTAACCAGCAGCCTGTCCTGAGTGAATCGCTCAAGATGACCCTAGATTCTTGAACCCGGAATTAAGGTGAGGAATATTTTAACAATGACTTGGTCAGAGATCGCTGGTGAGAGATTGAAGAATTTAAACGACTCCAATTATCAGCAAATCAAGGTTTATTGCAAAACCCAGGTCAAAATCATCAAACAGAAGAAATTATAATAAAATCTTAAACTCTAACACAACTAAGTCTATTCAGAAAGTACTATAACGGACACAACGAAAAATCTTATTGTTACACAGTTTTAGCAATGACACAGAACACAAATCAAGTCCCCTTCCCCAAAGCCTCAATCACTATCAAAGTCAAGGGAGTTTCGCAAGCTGCTGCAGGGTACTTACAGTCACAGGCTGCAGCTTCAAGTCAAAGGTGGAGAGGTCAAGCCAAGAGACCCTCAATCGAAACACAGCCCCTTTTATATCCGTTTTACCTGGCTTTTTCCTGTGTTCGGCCAGCCCCTTTTGCATTGAATCCATAAGGTTTAAAGTTCCCGCTGGTCCTGCCCCCTTTGAGCCGGTCAGACCTGTCAAGATAGGAGTACCTCCCCTAGGTCCGCCTCCAGTCTGCTTTTTGAGATAACGAGGTTGAGCTCCCTTGAAGATTTTCAAAGTCTTCCATCTGCTCTGGAGATCGCTGCTATGTTGATGGGGTGTTGATTGGATTCTGCTCTGGTGGAGGCATAGTCATTTACATCTGCATGGGGCTATGACCATCCCATTGTCCTGCTTGCAGGCAGGCCCCTTGTGTATTCCCGTGCCCCTTTGTCTGTGTTTTAATCTTATCTAGTTGTCTGGCTCCTTCTTCCTTGTAGCTCCTGGGGGGGGGTTTGTAAATACCTATGCCCCTACTCGGCTCAGCGGACCAAGCCTGCTGGGAAATTTGGTTACGTTCCCTTGGCTGAAAAGTGTCCAGTTTACAGTCTCTGGGTTTTATTCTTGGGCAGTCCAAAAAGGGCCGAATTGCCCGAAAACCTTACAGATGCCCCTTCGATACGTCCCTACCTGCTTGGACCGTATCGACACAGGTGAAGGGCAATCATTTCCTTTTGTGTGGACCGTAGGCCCCCCTCAACAACATGCAAAACTACAAGTCCCAAGACAGTTCCCTTAATCTAGGCTACCCCTAATTTCACTGAAAGGGAAAGACAAGACCATACTTAATTCAAACACACAGTAACATACACACATTTCACCGGAACCCCAAACGTAAGGGTCCCTGTACATATATCACAATCAAGTAACTGAAACCCGCGAATCCATACAACTATTTACATTTGAATCTCTTTATTTCACTCAGGATCCTCTTTTCTGGGCTGCACTTCGCTTCTTCCCGTTGAAGGCTCTTCATTTTTCCTCCGTCGTCGATACCTGCAGCTGAGAGGTTCAGTACAACTGAGGCGACAGCATAATGTACCCCCTGGTACAACATTTTCTTTGTGGGGACAAACACTAAACCATTCTCAGGCCCCCCTGGTGGTGATCGGACAGTTGTGAGGGTTGATTGGTTGGGCTGTGGGCAGGGGTCTCTTTACCTGAACCAGCAGTTCGGTAGCTTTTACAGTCATCCCTTCCCTGGGCGTTACACATCCCTCCCCACTGCGGTCAATTCATCCCGTTCCCTGGGTTCTGCCATCACCTTACAAAAGTGATCGATGCCCCTTGTGGACATGCCTTGGTAGACCCCCATAAACATAAATAAATGCCCTGGTCGGAAGGCCACCACTTATCCCAGCAAACGGTGATCCTACCCGGTGACCCCGTGATGGTGCGGTAGGTGTTGTTGTCCAGGCGTTCCCAGTCCGAGGACCGATCCCTCATGTCCAGGCTCAGCTTCCTGAGCCACCACCATCTCCCCAAAGGAACGTCCCCCTTACAGGTTAAACACACCCGCCTGCCCTCAGTCACCCTAACCCGGTCAGTCGAAGGACTCTTCTGTCTCGCCTCTGCGGAGTTCTCCCGGTCCCACCATCGCCAAGATCATCAGCAAGCTCCACATCGTCGGGTGCCCCATCTGTAAAACAGACAAAACACATCCTTGCCTCTACAGCCCTACCTACCTTAAAGTGCATGGGTTCTATCCAGCGGCAGCAGCAGCTTCCGCTTTGAAGTTGTGAAATCAACATGAAATTGCCGCAGCCTGTCTGTGGTTCTGTGTCCACAGCCCGGCTCCCCCAGGGTCCTAGTGCCTGCTGCTATCCGGCGGCAGCAGCAGCTCCCGCTTTGAAGTTGCCGCAGCCTGTCTGTGGTTCTGTGTCCACAGCCCGGCCCCACCAGGGTCCTAGTGCCTGCTGCTTCATCATTATACCATTGCACTAGGCGCTTCTGTGATCCCACGATCCTAAATAATCCACACACCACTACACACTAATTAGAACTAACAGGGGGGGGAATACTATATACAATGCCACCCGTCTCCGGGTGGCCAAATTAAAACTGGGCCCCGCTAAACTGGGGCAGTTCACCTGTTTGGTCCAACGGCTCGGGCCAGACCGTCCCCTCCCGGGGGTTCGGGCTGCCCCTTGCCTCTCCTTCCCCAACAGGGTTCGGGGATCCCTCAGCGTTCCCTTCTACTCGGGCCCCCTTACTGCGGGACCGGGTTCTAGGGAGGTGTGATGGGGACCATCTTAGAGGGGGCTTGGAGACCCGATTGCTCCTTCGTCCCCTGACTGGTTCCCAAGCCCAAGGTGATACCTCCACTTCCTCCGCCTCCTTAGCCTCTATACTAAGGCAGGCCACCTGACCCACAGGTAATGGCTTGGGAATCGTTACTGTCCCTGGGCTGGGTGCTTGCAGCACTGTCGTTTTCTTTGGGGCTGCCCCTTCGGGACAGCACCTTGTCCCCGGTTGTGTGACCGTGGAGTCAGGGACCTCCCCCACCGTCGTTAATTCTACGGGGGGTTTCTCCACTACCACCCCCAGTCTTCCCCCCACCTTGCTCTTTCTTGCCCTTATGGGGTGGAACAATTTAAATTGGCTGATGTGGCGTTCGCATGGGTCCCACCTTAAGGGATTTAAACTGCAAATAGCCGCTGAGGCAGCCTCCAGAATGGGACCCTGCACCTGGACCGGACCAGGGTCTGGGGCTAGAACTACCCCTGCGCTCCCTTTTTCCTGAGGCTGCTCCCTGGGTAGTCATACGGGTTCTTGTGGTGTGGGTGCGGGCAGGCCCTGGCCCGTTGCCATTGCCACCTGTCCTGAGCCTTGCAAAAGGGCTAAAATTTTACTTATCTCGATGGTTCCCGGGGCAGCTGCTCCTACCGCCGGGGTCTGACTCTCTACTGCGGGAGCCCTCTCCTGCTTGCTAGGGTTTTTACATTCACTCTTGAAATGCCCGGCCTTCCCACACCCGTAGCATACCGGTTTCTTGTCGGAGGTCCGGGAGCCCTCATGCTTCCACTCGCTCTTAGGGGGTGCTGGTGTGATTCCATGCACCTGACCCTTATGGGGCTTTTCCTCTCTCCTCTACCCGTTGCGATATGCAAGGGTGAGTTTTCGAAGGACCTCTGCCTCATTAAGGTCCGGACTCTGCGGGTCGAACCAGTGTTCGGCCTTTGCCCTAACGTGAGGGAGACAGTTAGCTACGAGGGTCTTCAGCCAGTGGGCTGTTCTCTCATCTAAATTCTGCCTATCCGCGGGAGTCCCACACGCCTCCACATAGACAGTCCACAGCCTGTCTGCGAACATATTTGGCGATTCCCCTAGCTGCTGCTTGGTTTCCCCCACCCTCATGAAAGGGCTACCCAGATTCAAGCCCATTGCCTCCAGAACAGCAGTCCGTGCTGCCACCCATGTGTCAGGTCGTCCCCCATTCCCGGAGGTCACTGCCCTGCATAGTTGGGGATCTAGGGTCATCAGGAGCATCCTTATTTGCTCCCCCTCGTCGCAGTCATTAATGCTGGCTGCCTGCTCCACCTCCATAAAATGAAGCGACGGATCCCCTTTTGGAGTTAGCCTGGGAACGTGGGCCACCATCCCCCTGAGCGCGGATGCCCCATGGGGAACGACAATGTCGCCCTCAACCAGTCCCCTATCTGCCAGCCCCGCCGGGGGACCATACCTTCTTTGTCTGACAGGGCACATCTGCCCTACCTGGGGTTCCTGCTCCTCCTCCCCACTGTCCAGCTCTCCTGCCCCGTTGGGTAGCCCCCCTGTCCCCGGGCTAACTACCCATATAGGAGAAGCCGCTATCTGGGGATACACCACTGACCCCCCTTGGACCTGCCCCTGACCGGGCGGTCCAAACCCTACCTGCTGACCCGGCCCCATCACCGGCATCCCAGGCAGCGGTCTGTCCCCATCCCATGGGGACCCACATACGAAACCAGGCGGACACGCCGCCAGCTGGGGGTACCCTGCCGACCCCCCTTGTACTTGCCCCTGAACGTGCAGTCCGATCCCCCCCTGCCGACCCGGACACAATCCCGGTGCCTCAGGAGGCGGTCTATTCCCCTTGGCCTGTGGGGAATCATCCGCTGCGAGGAGCGCCTTGCCCCTTGGGAACCCCCCTGGACCTACCAGGTGTACCTGTCCCCTGACCTTGGACAAGGCCTCCTCCAACTCCGTTATTCGTGCCTGGCACGGCCCATGGGCACAGTCCCCTACTTCCTCGCGAGCCACTCGGTACGCTGCCTGGATGTCCCGGAACTTCCCCTCCAGCTTCCTACACTGCTCTGTACTCCGAGCATAGAGTTCCTGGAGCCTTCGTTCCTTTTCTTTACCCTCCACTATCTGGCAGTGGAGATAGTCCTTATCGCACCGGTTAGACTCGCTTTCCTGTAGGCTGCCCCGTTTAAATTCTGCCAATTCCTCCCGCAGTCGTTCCGCTGCGCTCGCGCTGCCCCGTTTAAATTCTGCCAATTCCTCCCGCAGTCGTTCCGCTGCGCTCGCGCTGTCCTGTTTACTTTCTGCCAATTCCTCCCGCAGTCGTTCCGCTGCGCTAGCGCTGTCCCCTGCGCTGGCCCTCACTTCTCCCAACTCCTGCTCTAACTCTTCGACCCTTTGCTCTGTTATGACTACCTGCTGAGACAGGCAGACCAGCCAAACTGCCTTCTCCAAGTGCTTTTTGTGCGCCTTACTTTCTGTCCATGCAGCCGCTGCCATTACCGGTTGCTCCGCATTGATTAGTTCTGAGATCCAAGGTTTGGTGAGGTTGACCTTTTGCCACATATACGAGAAGATTCTCTCCTCCATTTTACTTCGTTCCCTCACCCCCTCTGCCAAGTCACATACTCCAAACCACCGGGGTCCTGCCGCGGTCGCCATTGTAGAGGGTGCCATCTCTGCTACTCCACTACTGGGCCGATATCTGGGGTTTGAGTATCTGTGTGTGTCTCTCTCCAGCTGGCACTGAAACTTCAGAGGCCAGGGGATGCCGCACTGGGACACCTCCACGGAAGAGAGCACTGAATCAAGCCTGCCGTTTATCCCTAACCGGAAGCCTGAGGCTTATATCACACAGATATCCAGACCCCTACCAATGCCCAGGTGATTCTCTCTCTTGCCGGTGGTGCAACACCCACCCGGTTCCTACTTCGCTGGAGTAGCTTTCCCAAGAGAGAGAATAGGACACTGCTGTTTATTACCTAACCAGCAGCCTGTCCTGAGTGAATCGCTCAAGATGACCCTAGATTCTTGAACCCGGAATTAAGGTGAGGAATATTTTAACAATGACTTGGTCAGAGATCGCTGGTGAGAGATTGAAGAATTTAAACGACTCCAATTATCAGCAAATCAAGGTTTATTGCAAAACCCAGGTCAAAATCATCAAACAGAAGAAATTATAATAAAATCTTAAACTCTAACACAACTAAGTCTATTCAGAAAGTACTATAACGGACACAACGAAAAATCTTATTGTTACACAGTTTTAGCAATGACACAGAACACAAATCAAGTCCCCTTCCCCAAAGCCTCAATCACTATCAAAGTCAAGGGAGTTTCGCAAGCTGCTGCAGGGTACTTACAGTCACAGGCTGCAGCTTCAAGTCAAAGGTGGAGAGGTCAAGCCAAGAGACCCTCAATCGAAACACAGCCCCTTTTATATCCGTTTTACCTGGCTTTTTCCTGTGTTCGGCCAGCCCCTTTTGCATTGAATCCATAAGGTTTAAAGTTCCCGCTGGTCCTGCCCCCTTTGAGCCGGTCAGACCTGTCAAGATAGGAGTACCTCCCCTAGGTCCGCCTCCAGTCTGCTTTTTGAGATAACGAGGTTGAGCTCCCTTGAAGATTTTCAAAGTCTTCCATCTGCTCTGGAGATCGCTGCTATGTTGATGGGGTGTTGATTGGATTCTGCTCTGGTGGAGGCATAGTCATTTACATCTGCATGGGGCTATGACCATCCCATTGTCCTGCTTGCAGGCAGGCCCCTTGTGTATTCCCGTGCCCCTTTGTCTGTGTTTTAATCTTATCTAGTTGTCTGGCTCCTTCTTCCTTGTAGCTCCTGGGGGGGGGTTTGTAAATACCTATGCCCCTACTCGGCTCAGCGGACCAAGCCTGCTGGGAAATTTGGTTACGTTCCCTTGGCTGAAAAGTGTCCAGTTTACAGTCTCTGGGTTTTATTCTTGGGCAGTCCAAAAAGGGCCGAATTGCCCGAAAACCTTACAGATGCCCCTTCGATACGTCCCTACCTGCTTGGACCGTATCGACACAGGTGAAGGGCAATCATTTCCTTTTGTGTGGACCGTAGGCCCCCCTCAACAACATGCAAAACTACAAGTCCCAAGACAGTTCCCTTAATCTAGGCTACCCCTAATTTCACTGAAAGGGAAAGACAAGACCATACTTAATTCAAACACACAGTAACATACACACATTTCACCGGAACCCCAAACGTAAGGGTCCCTGTACATATATCACAATCAAGTAACTGAAACCCGCGAATCCATACAACTATTTACATTTGAATCTCTTTATTTCACTCAGGATCCTCTTTTCTGGGCTGCACTTCGCTTCTTCCCGTTGAAGGCTCTTCATTTTTCCTCCGTCGTCGATACCTGCAGCTGAGAGGTTCAGTACAACTGAGGCGACAGCATAATGTACCCCCTGGTACAACATTTTCTTTGTGGGGACAAACACTAAACCATTCTCAGGCCCCCCTGGTGGTGATCGGACAGTTGTGAGGGTTGATTGGTTGGGCTGTGGGCAGGGGTCTCTTTACCTGAACCAGCAGTTCGGTAGCTTTTACAGTCATCCCTTCCCTGGGCGTTACACATCCCTCCCCACTGCGGTCAATTCATCCCGTTCCCTGGGTTCTGCCATCACCTTACAAAAGTGATCGATGCCCCTTGTGGACATGCCTTGGTAGACCCCCATAAACATAAATAAATGCCCTGGTCGGAAGGCCACCACTTATCCCAGCAAACGGTGATCCTACCCGGTGACCCCGTGATGGTGCGGTAGGTGTTGTTGTCCAGGCGTTCCCAGTCCGAGGACCGATCCCTCATGTCCAGGCTCAGCTTCCTGAGCCACCACCATCTCCCCAAAGGAACGTCCCCCTTACAGGTTAAACACACCCGCCTGCCCTCAGTCACCCTAACCCGGTCAGTCGAAGGACTCTTCTGTCTCGCCTCTGCGGAGTTCTCCCGGTCCCACCATCGCCAAGATCATCAGCAAGCTCCACATCGTCGGGTGCCCCATCTGTAAAACAGACAAAACACATCCTTGCCTCTACAGCCCTACCTACCTTAAAGTGCATGGGTTCTATCCAGCGGCAGCAGCAGCTTCCGCTTTGAAGTTGTGAAATCAACATGAAATTGCCGCAGCCTGTCTGTGGTTCTGTGTCCACAGCCCGGCTCCCCCAGGGTCCTAGTGCCTGCTGCTATCCGGCGGCAGCAGCAGCTCCCGCTTTGAAGTTGCCGCAGCCTGTCTGTGGTTCTGTGTCCACAGCCCGGCCCCACCAGGGTCCTAGTGCCTGCTGCTTCATCATTATACCATTGCACTAGGCGCTTCTGTGATCCCACGATCCTAAATAATCCACACACCACTACACACTAATTAGAACTAACAGGGGGGGGAATACTATATACAATGCCACCCGTCTCCGGGTGGCCAAATTAAAACTGGGCCCCGCTAAACTGGGGCAGTTCACCTGTTTGGTCCAACGGCTCGGGCCAGACCGTCCCCTCCCGGGGGTTCGGGCTGCCCCTTGCCTCTCCTTCCCCAACAGGGTTCGGGGATCCCTCAGCGTTCCCTTCTACTCGGGCCCCCTTACTGCGGGACCGGGTTCTAGGGAGGTGTGATGGGGACCATCTTAGAGGGGGCTTGGAGACCCGATTGCTCCTTCGTCCCCTGACTGGTTCCCAAGCCCAAGGTGATACCTCCACTTCCTCCGCCTCCTTAGCCTCTATACTAAGGCAGGCCACCTGACCCACAGGTAATGGCTTGGGAATCGTTACTGTCCCTGGGCTGGGTGCTTGCAGCACTGTCGTTTTCTTTGGGGCTGCCCCTTCGGGACAGCACCTTGTCCCCGGTTGTGTGACCGTGGAGTCAGGGACCTCCCCCACCGTCGTTAATTCTACGGGGGGTTTCTCCACTACCACCCCCAGTCTTCCCCCCACCTTGCTCTTTCTTGCCCTTATGGGGTGGAACAATTTAAATTGGCTGATGTGGCGTTCGCATGGGTCCCACCTTAAGGGATTTAAACTGCAAATAGCCGCTGAGGCAGCCTCCAGAATGGGACCCTGCACCTGGACCGGACCAGGGTCTGGGGCTAGAACTACCCCTGCGCTCCCTTTTTCCTGAGGCTGCTCCCTGGGTAGTCATACGGGTTCTTGTGGTGTGGGTGCGGGCAGGCCCTGGCCCGTTGCCATTGCCACCTGTCCTGAGCCTTGCAAAAGGGCTAAAATTTTACTTATCTCGATGGTTCCCGGGGCAGCTGCTCCTACCGCCGGGGTCTGACTCTCTACTGCGGGAGCCCTCTCCTGCTTGCTAGGGTTTTTACATTCACTCTTGAAATGCCCGGCCTTCCCACACCCGTAGCATACCGGTTTCTTGTCGGAGGTCCGGGAGCCCTCATGCTTCCACTCGCTCTTAGGGGGTGCTGGTGTGATTCCATGCACCTGACCCTTATGGGGCTTTTCCTCTCTCCTCTCCCCGTTGCGATATGCAAGGGTGAGTTTTCGAAGGACCTCTGCCTCATTAAGGTCCGGACTCTGCGGGTCGAACCAGTGTTCGGCCTTTGCCCTAACGTGAGGGAGACAGTTAGCTACGAGGGTCTTCAGCCAGTGGGCTGTTCTCTCATCTAAATTCTGCCTAT